>NC_089145.1:53505222-58305222 GCF_009819655.1 Sylvia atricapilla
ACATTGTAGTAGGCCAGTTTCATGTACTTTTGAAATAAATGAGTCCTCTTTATGTGCTTTTCCTCATTTTTTTAAAGAAACTATCTTTTATGATTAAATTTTACTTCATTCCCAGCCCCTCCAGTCCCAGAGGAATACAAAAAATTGGAACAGAGTATTTTAGTACCAAAGGTTTTTCACATGTGGTCATCCTATGGATTTAGTTACAAATTTCTTATAAAAAACAGTGGAAACCTCAGCTGTTCAGAATGCCCCGGCTTTAACAAGGTCTAATACATTTTTAACGTGTATTTACATGTTTAAAGGTATCCTGAAAAGTTTAGCATAGTGATCAATGCATGCAGAGTGTCTTGGGTGCTCACTATTCAATCTCTTTGCAGTCACTGAATGTGATTTTTCTTTCTCACAGCAATCAGTAAAGACAATGCTTAAAAGTCATTACAAGATGCTGTCCTTTTGACTTGCTTCCCTTTGGATTTCACTAACAAAACTGGACCCTATACATATTGACATACAGGCTGATAATACCCAGGGAAAACAATGCTTACTCTAAGCAGTCATTGCAAATACACTAAATCTGAATCACTGGCAAATGGATGTCTTTTTGTTGTGTTGTTGGGCCCCAGTGCTGGAATGACACTGGCTCTTATGTCTTATGAGATATAAGGACTGTTTTTAGCTACTGGCTGAATAGGAAAGGATTCAATGTCTCCACCTGTAAGGCTGAAGAATAGCTGGGGGCTTCAGGGTTAGCTCAGGTGGCCAGGGTTATATCATATTCAGTATTATCTTCCATCTTTCAAAGCCTCCTGTAGTTCACATGTGTGAATCATTGTGGTACACAGTGCTGCCAGAAAAAGGGGTTCTGCATTCACAGGGGGATCGAAATGCTCTCTGTTTCTACAAAATGTGACAGTCTCTGGGGATGAAAGGCATTTCCTAAGTATCCTCTTCAACTCTATTTCTGAGTGCTGGATAAAGAGGGGACATTTTGATATTCCTCCTAGCACTTTTGTGCAATCAAGTCCTCCTTCAAAGCTTTTTCTATAGTCACCTTCTAACAAGTGGAGATGCATAATCAGACCTCATAAATGAGGCATGCCGCTACATCATCTATAATGAAATGTACGCTTTCTTATAGCAAAGCATCTGGCTTCTGTATTTTAGT
Organism: Sylvia atricapilla; assembly: GCF_009819655.1. Classification (NCBI taxonomy): domain Eukaryota; kingdom Metazoa; phylum Chordata; class Aves; order Passeriformes; family Sylviidae; genus Sylvia; species Sylvia atricapilla. Next base: position 53,506,391 of record NC_089145.1, read on the forward strand.
ATCAATCCAGCCATTGCATATTTAGTCCTTGATGATGAACATTCCTGTTAAACTGCATTTCTTTTAATTCTGTGGCTAATGATTACTGAAATGAACTCAGTACATCTACAAATCATTTCAATAGATGACTACAAAAGGCATAGAATGTTATGTTAGCTAGAGGAAGTGCCATCTACTATGAGGGACTGCTGTGTAAAATTTATTTAGTGTATGCATGATGATCACATCAGCCAGGATATTACAAAACTGAAATCAATTACTAATTATGATACACAAGATTCAAAAATTAAAAGCAATTTGAACTGCACAGAGGAGGATAAAACAAGCTCATAAACAAGCAGCTTTCCTAAAAATATTCTAATGTGAATGATGGTGTGGGTTTTATTGTCCCCTCTTCCAAATATTTCACTTTTGTATTTATGAAGGACATTAAAAGTCACAAAATAATGAGTGGGAGTAGAGAGGCCAGGATACAAAGAATGAATTAAAATTCTTGAAGACAATTAGCCAAATGTTTTGTTCTAAAGCTGTCATCTAGAAACTTGAATCATTGCTAAAAGTGTAGTTCCTTCTTTTTTTCTCAACTTCTCTCTCCAGAGAGGCAGTAGAAGTTATGTGTAATCAGGTATTCAAGTGGTCTATTTCTGTGTTCTATCACAAGCAGCAGATTAGGTTTTAACATTTTATAAAACAAATTTCACTTTGGGTACAAGTCACACTAGTGGAGGATGATATCACCAGCTCTGATTATTCCAGTATTGGAATAGAATTTGTGGCACGCTGAATCTGTAAATGGTTTTGGGAACAGGGTTATAAAAAAATATACAGTCACCTCAAATGAACCTGTCCTTAATTCCATACTAATTGTATAATGCAGATGACATGAACACTTACATGTTATAGGTTCAGTCAGCTCCAAAGAACAGTTAGAAACAAATCATGTCTGTGCTACCTGTAGAGCAAGTGATCAGCAAATGACATGCTGTGAAAATGAAATAAGAATTCAATGCCTTGCCAGAATACATGACGGGAAAGTCCATCACAGTGAAACCATGCCACATTTAAGGTAAAGTTGGACAGCCTGTGGGCAAGCTGAACTCCAGAACCGAGTTGACAACCCCAGTTGAACAAGAGCATTACATGTCTTCATGAAGTATTATGTAGAGCCATCTCACAGAAAAATGAAGTAAAACCAGAAGCACATTTATACCGTGTTATCTCTTAGCATTTCTGCTCCTTAGAAACCTTGCTCAAATACATAAACTTTTGATAGACAAGTACTTTAATGTGTCAGATGACTGAGGTGACGGGCACATGAAAAAAAAGTGATCTTCAGTCCTGTCTCCTTTTCTCTGAAGAACTGAGTATACATTATATTTATGATTTTCTTCTTTGCATTTTGCTTCTTAATTTTGAATCTTAGTGTCTTATTATCACTGTTTCTGTCTGGTCAGAATATTTCTAAATTATTCTCTAACATTTCATCTACTGTATTTACCTCAAATACTGTATTTACCCCCAAATTTTCCTTGTATTTATGAATAGGTTTCTGGGCTTATATAATAAAGTTCTTTAGATTGTATAACCCCAAGTACAGTGAGCAAGAACAGGAACTGAAGAAGATAACAATCTGAATTTGTGGATAAATAACTCTGTATGTCAACAATTTTAGAATCTATCATACCTGCCAGTCATATTTCTCTCTGTGCACAAAATGTTAAAGAACACAGAGCTAAGAGTTTTTCATGGAATCCTAAAAGGATCATAAGCAACTTTTGTCATAGTTTGCAATCATTTAAACTCATCTTCTAGCAGAGAATAAACAAGTACAAACATGCTTAGTGAAATTTAAAGGTTGATCTCTTTCTCTGATGTGCACTAAAACCTTTGGGATTGTGTAGAAATAGTGTGGGAACCTATAGCAATCAGCTCCTACATCTGAGCTCACTGAATATTTGCACTGGGCTGGATGTCAGTACCGTTCACAACCTGCCAAAGTGAACCAGCAGAGTGCCTCTGGCTGTGCTCGAGCATATGCAGGGACAGCAAAGATTTTAATGCTCTGATTTGCAAGCAACGCAGAGGCTATTAAGGAAGAGCAAGGTCAGAGCAAATTTAAGCTCTTGGAAGATTAGATTTTAATTTGAATAAATAAATAATGTTGGTTACTCTCCCTAGTGAATTTTAGTTTTAGTATGATGACATCTGGTTAGTTTCAAGCTATTGGGCTTAATATCAAAGTCCTGACTACTGTATATACTTTAGGATACAACAGAAAGTGTAAGATAAATGAGGGGTTTGGTAACGAATTTTTCACAAGGAAGATGCTATTCTGTCAGAATCTTACAGCTGTAATACATTTTAACAATCTTTTAAATTAAAATATCAAATATTTTAAACTAAAATTATATACATTTTTAGTTTCCCTCTATGTAGATTTTTTCAGTTTATAAAACTTTGAATAATTCAATCTGAAAACACAAGACCATTTTAACATGTTTAATTATGGTAACAAATTTAAGTGGTATTTCTACATCCTATCCATTATTTTCTCCTGTATAAACCCACTTTTACATATATATTTTGAATATATGAGATTAAAAAAGAACCCAGATTTTTACCTAACATACAACCTTACTTGTAAAGGACAGTAAAAAAAAATCTCTGTAGAATAAACAGTTATTTCCAGTCTTTCTATTGACCAAAGGAAATAAAACATTATGTTTTGCTGAACCTATCCAGCTTATGTGTGTGGGACCTGGTTGTCAGTATCTCCTGATAATTCAGCAATAATGTAAAATGCTCATAAAGAAATCAAATCCTTGCTGAAAATCCTCAGCAGGTGGACTTGAACATCCTTTCAGGGATTTGATCTGGAATATGCACTCTGAAAGTTCTCTTTCATCACGAATTATTTATCCATATTCAAAGAAGGCATACAAAAAGATGGGTATTGCCCTGTTTTCGGAGCTTGAACTTGCCTCTGTCATCTCTTTGTCCAGCTGAAAACATCTGTCTTAAAATCTATATCTTAGATAACTCCTAAACAAAACAAAACAAATTCCTCCCCCCACCCCCCCCAAAAAAACCACAAACCACAAACCCAAAACTAACCAAAAAAAACCACAAACCAACCAAAACAAACAAACAAACAACAAAAAACCACTACAGAGGTTGAGATATGGTTTTGCACATTTTTTTTAAGTTCCAGTGCTGCGCCAAAATCAAGTAGGATTTAATTTTAATCCCAGAGAGAGGAATAGTGCAGAGGAAATAACAACGGTGAGGGAAAATGTTAGAATAACAAGCAATAAATAAAATATGAAAGAGAGGAATTGTATAAACAGTATAATAATAGATTTCAGTTTGTCCCTCTCAGATATAAACTAGCTTCTAGAAATAGTACTGAAATAAGCATTTTTCTGATAGCAGTACTAGCAGAAAAGCATCCTCCCCTGACCAGTAGATCATGTGCAGAGGGTATTCTGGTTACTACTTTATCAGAACATTGCCTACAATTTTAAGTTCCCCAAGTAAGATGGTTCTCATTCAAGCTTCCATCCATATTCCATGTATATACATTTGCTTTAGACTTTTAAAATTGTTCTTCAGTATTTGAGCTTCATTCACTTCGACATTTAATCAAAACAAACATACCAAGAATCAATATTTCATAGAATCTGGTTTAATGTTAATAAAATAGTGCCATTGTATTGCATACATACATCAATGTATGCAACTAAATTGTTTTTGTCCTTTTGTGCTTCTTATCCGTGCTTCTGTCTTTAATAATTTAAATGAGTAGAGATACACATCTGCTGTGGTAAGCCTCTTCTAGGGTGGTGCTTTGAAGATAGTAGATAAGAATTCAGATCCTTATTCACTTTCTCCTGTTTCTGTCAAGTGCTATTCTTACGCTATTTCAGATTCATATAGCATATTCTTGTACTAAAGAATTTTAAAAAACACAATTTTCTGCATGACTGTTAGAACCTCAACCAGGAGGTTCCTAACCTCAGGAGAAACAAGGAGAATTTATGGAGAGTCTTGTCCTATAATGAAGCGCACCTTTTGTCCAAACAAAATGACATAGAATATTGCAGTTGAATATTTGGCTATCTCTTAGGTCTCTCCAGTTTAGAGGGTTAGGAAAATAAAACCACATAACTTCACTAAATATTTTTCTTTCTCTTCTTTTGCTTCCAAATAGGATTTTAGTGGAATTGAAATATAATGCATATTAGGTTTGCAGTGCTGTGGGGGGAGGGACACAGACAATAGAGACCTCTCAAGGTTCCACGTAAAGCTGCAGAAGATACACCTCCAAGTGCTCAGGGCAAAGTCATAATTTAATATTAGTTCCATTGTTCATACTACTTCTAAAATGAAAATTTTGAATAACTGTAAAACATTAGAAAAGAAACAATAAAGAAGCTGACATTTTCTGTGGACCTTTATTGAACTCTTTGTGGATGTCAAGGCAAAAATGTGATTGTTTTCCAAGTCAATATCTTTGGTCTATAGTGTTCAAATTCCTTCTTCTTTTTCCTTATTTTAATTCCATTTGACTGCAAAACAGTAATTCACTGATTTAGATGTGAAAGAATTCCAGATCTCCCTCAAATTTGATTAAATGTAATAAATGGTTCACCACAGTGCATTTCCTTAATGCATTTATGCACAGTCAATTGTTTTCACTTACAATTATTTGCAACATTATAAGATTAAATTTAGTGAGGGAAATATGCTCTGCCTGCTCTTTGGATAAAGTGTCCAACAGTGTCTTTGACAAGTTTTACACCATGTATATATCATGTTATAATTTACAGAGGATTGAGTCAGAAACAAAGCAAGAAAAACCTCAACAATTTTTTTCTGATAGCTTTAGTTCTGGAATGAATTGTGTGTACATGCATCCTATCATGTAGGTAAGGAATGCCAGAATTATTTCCAATAAATCTGTAAAACCACACTTGGAATTCTAATACAACTCAGAAAACTGACAACATGGAGACTTTTAGACTTTTAGGACTGTCTCAAATTTCACTTTGGCTGATGGTGAGACCAAGTCTTCACTGTCCAGTGTCAGTTTTCCAGTCTGCTGGTGAATCACAATGGTCTGTTCAGTCACAGGTATTTGTGGGGCTCATAATAAATGAGGCTGCTGAAAAATGGATTATTTATATATTAATAAATAAATGGCCTTCCAGCAGCCATTTATTTCATATAAGGTGGGAAAATAAAAACCTCCACTGCAAAAGATAAGATGGAAGCATGTGGCAAGTTAGTGTTGACTTCTCAGGATTTCTGTTGGCTGCTACAAAGTTATACCAATAATGAATAAGTTTTCTCTTAGTTTAGAATAAAGAGAGTAGGAAAAGCCATATCTGGCTTTATCTTTCCAGTATTTTTACCTCCTATTAAATGTCTTAAAGCATATGCCTTTTTAAAAATTTAATTCAAGCAGTATTGTTAAATAGTGTCTGTAAGTAGATTATAAAAATACCACTCATGTTCTACGCATACTATAATCCCACATTTAAAAAAAAGAAGAAAGAAGTATGGGTACCTGCATATTCTCATGTCGTACTTGAATTTCAGTAAGCAAATGTACAGTTGAATGTCATTAGCATTAAGGGGTTACATGGCCACAAAATGCATGTAATTTTTGTCAATTCATTAGCAAAAGCTAATGCAGATGTGATTAATTCAATGCGCGTAATCATTGTGTACAGATGCAGGTTTTGCAAATTTGACCTGTAGTCAGTGGCACATCAGATATGATGAGTGGTAAGTCTAGGGGAAAGGAAGGTGGCTATTTCAAATAGCTCAAGGGCACATGCTACACCATGAAATTGAAAATGTTGACATAAAATAATCAAATTAATTGGCAAAGTCTTCTGAATTTCTGTGGGACAAACACTCATTGATAGAATATTCCTGGCTTTGCCCTTAAGTAAATGAAAACAGTTAATCCAATTGTATATTAGCTATAATCAGGGGAGGCCAATGAAAAGGCAAAGTAAGACAGAAGTTTGACCAACTGACCCAAAGCATGCTCCAGTGTGTCACTGTGCCTTTGTTAATCTGACCTGTGTATCCAGATCAGTTTGCCTACAAAGGTGAATGCAATAAAATTTACAGTGGTATCTTAGCAAAGTTATGCATCTATAAAGAATTCTGACAGAAATTCCCTGAAAGTCCACCAAGAAACAGTAGGAAAAACAAGACAATCAGAAAAAAATATTTGGAATCTGTTCTGAAAGGAAATTCTAATCAGCAAACCTTCCAGGTATGAAACACTAGAATGAAAATACAAAAAACAGGAAAAAAACCACCAATTTTAAGAGCCTTGTCATATTTGATTTCTCCTGCACTGTAATGTGATGTATTGTCCAAAAATATCTCCCACTGTAAGCTACTTCAGTCAGAAATCTCAGCTGTATGTCTAAATAAGCTAAATTCAATTTTGAACATGAATGCAAATATCATGCATATCTATCTGTCTTATCCCAGAAGTATTTCAGGATTCTTCATCTTTCTGAAAAAAAGGTGATGAGTTATTCCCTGTTCCATGCAAAGGAGACTGCTTTGTGATTTCTTCTCACTGCTTCAAGCCAGAAAAAGGTAAAACCAATCAAAATCTAAAATTAAGACAATTTTATTGCAAAAAAAACCCCAAACAAACAAACAAAAAAACCCCAAAAACCTCTTGGCAATTTTTAATGGAGAATATAAAATAAGTTTTTATATCCCAAATAAATTTTCTAAAGACTAGTGAAAACTGCAGAGGATGTAATGTGTATATAGAAGCTTTTATTTGCAAAATGAGTTGAAAAATAAAGAATTATTCAACCATTCTTGTTATTAAATAATTCATTCTTTCTCTTTTTGTATTTTTTTAACATGGGAGAATTAATTCACCATGTTTTGATTCATAAAAATTCAGAAAGCAATTCTGAACACAAACACATTGGCTTTATAAATGACAGTTTGACTAACTTGCACCTGGGGATAATTTTTTTTGTAAAAAAATCTTGAAAAGATATTTTTATCTTGTTCCTGTCACTCTTTCAAGAGTTTTGTAATCTGAGTAGTTATTAATGTCTCTCATTAATCTTGGATGAATTAGGGAGCCAGGATCTTTGAGGCTCAAGTCAATTATGTATAAATAGAGTCCATTATTTACAGCACCATTATGTCCCCAGCTCATTTATTACATAAATCTTCTCCTATCATCTAGAATTTATCCATCCTTATTAGCTAACATTTCTGGGTAGATTTAAAAATTGTGGCTGAAGTAAATCACATCCCACTAAGCAGAACTAGATAAGAGTTTAATTTTTTAATTTCTCATACTTTTGACTCATTTTGACTCTTTTTGACAAGAGAGATTTTTCAAAAGCAACAGAGGAAATAATCTCTGTACATTGTACTTTCTGCATTGCAAAAGTAGTTTCAACCATAAGTTTTCCTCCTGGAAAAGAAGAGCTTGCATCCTTGAGACCCTTATTAGCCTATCATGTGATGTCATTGTGAATAATAACAGAAAAATTTTAAAGCGGAAGAGCCAGCCTAATTTTTTTTTTTTTGATATTTTGTGTGGTTACTCTGTTATTTTTGCCCTTGCTTGAATTACAAAAAAAAGCCAGAACATCAGCCAAAACAGTATAATAAAAATTACAAAAGCTGCTTAGCAAATTGCCCTTATTTTAATTAATCAGCATAATAAAGACAAGAATACAGAGTAACTATCTTGGTTGGTCTCCTCTTTTATTTTCTGTTTTAGCAAAATTTTACATTCTAATTTCTTAAATTTTTAGTTTTATCTCCCAATAGCTGCAACTAAAATTATCTGGTTTTATTACTATAAGAAGTTACAGTATGGAAGTTTGGAAAAGAAATGAGAAGCAGAGATATGTACGTTCCAGATGCTGCTCATCTTGGGTGGGGAGCAACAAATAGGAAATTCTTTCCTTTAGTAGTTCTTAACCTTTAAATGGGTTTATTTAGCACCAGAAAAACCTGTTTCAAGTCTAAGTTTAGAGAAATCTGTTCTGCATAGAAGATCATCATGCCCCTCAGAGGGTTTGATAAATTTTACATATACCTTAGGATAGAGTATTAATTGATAAATATTAAATACATCATAAGTGATAAAATAATATTACTTATATTTACATAGTGTCTATTATTTGCTTTATGTATTTTTTTAAACCTTTTATGTTCACTGAATACCCTTCTTTTTCATCCATCCTGAGCCAGAGGCTTCCCTATCCACATGCTCTTGTCACATGCGATGAGATGAAATTTTGTTGCCTTCTATCTTCACTTCTGTGTCACAAGCTGCAAATCAAAGCAGAAAGGCTCTGCACTGGTGTGTCTTCAAGCAGAGTTTGAGAGATAGATAATGAGTAAGAAATTATTACAAATACAGAGTAATGAGACACTGCTGGTGTCAGATCATCCCAGCATTCAAAACCTTTTCTCAGTTCTCGATCTAATCAGTCCTTAGAGCATTTAACAGTTCTGAAATACGTTATGTCTTAAGAATTTAATCTAGCTTCTTCTGAAATGTTCTCCATCTTTGTAATCTTTGTATATTTATGGTTTTAATGGAAAAGTGCCAACATTGTCTATCACTTATGAAAAACACAACTCAAGGATTCATTCATTGAGATTTTGATGGGCAGCTCCTTGTGTGTAATGCCAATCTTTGCTCTTTAAATAGAAAGAGTTAATTTTAGGGAGGAAGAGGAATTATATTACAGGGTCTGAAGGCTGTATTTAATTTATGGTGAATTGTTCATGCAGAGGAATGGATTTTACAATAAAATGAGAGACTCCAAACCTTTCAGCTGTTTAATAAACCATATAAATAGAAGAAATGGGTTGGGATTGAACATCTCAGCCCACCTGCCTACTTGCACATATGGCTGGAATACTCTTGGGTAATAGAGAATAAAATAACTTCTTTCCTATTCCTATGAACTAAGACACTAATGAACAGGAGTGATAGACAGGCCAATCAACCAGGCAAATGAGCACTGCTGGTTGTGGGATGATTCAGGGGGCTCATCTTTGGTCCACTTCACAATTCAAATTAAAAAAAAAAAAAAATTGAGAGATGGACCACAAGGTTTAAAATTTCATATATATGGATTTTTATTCATTATTCTGACCATAATTTTGCATGGTTGTGTCCCAGGATTTATCCTATATTTGACCAAATATATTTTTTGTTTATAAAAAATAAAAGATACCAACAATCAATTTTAGGAATAAAATATGACACAGTTATCTCTGCAACAAATATTTACACCTACTCCTCTCTCTGATCTCTGAAAGAATTGTTTGTAAGATGACAGGACAGAGTTTGATCGTTTCAGTATTCAGGTTTTGTACCATGAGGTGAATGCCACTATCAGGTAATCATAATAAGTCTTATTCATTAGTAAATAGCCTTATTGAGCTATACAGTCCTGAAGGTGAAAGTGTAGTTAGATCCCCAAACAGTAATTTGAAAGGAATTTTTATTTTACCTTCATCCTTTTGGGGCTGCTAAATCCTCTCCAAACCTTTTTAACTTTTCATTTCACAGTATTCAGCTCACAGAATCAGATGCAGCAGAGAGAAAATCCAAAATGTAACAGGAAATTTTTTTGCTTTCCTACTTTTTTCCATTTTCCTCAGGATTTTTTACTCTAAATCTTTTCAAGGTACCTGGGATATATTAGCAATACCTGATATATATCAGCAGTATATTAGTATTTAGAGCTATCTTGGATGACCACCTGCTATGAACACTAAATATCAAAATTGCTATTAATGAAAATGTTGTCATTGTATATTCAGTGTGTGAATTAGCACATACAGGCAGCCAAGGGTAACCATCACACCACAGCTGAAATGCAAAGAGTGGGTTTATTTCATCACCTCACTAACAGCACCTCTGCCACCTGGCAGAGACACACAGGGACCCAGGTTCCATTTGGACCAGCTCATCCCAGCAAGGGAGAGGGATCCAGGGGCTCACTGCAACAAAAGGCTTTGGGCATATCTGTAAGAGTGTGTTATCTCTCCACAGGAGTCCTGCTTCTCAAAACAGGAAGAGGATGAACAACACAAGGCGTAAAAAATGTAGCTAGCACACACCAACAGCTTTAGCAGTCTCACCTGCAAGGTCGTTTTGAGCAAAATTGTTCCCTCCTCCTTGCTGAATCTCATGGTTTTAACCCTTTCTTCTCAACAATCACATTGATTTTTTTCGTTAGCAGTATTATAAAATAAATTGCTGAAATTATGGAAACTGCTGCTCTGATAGATACTGGTCTATATTTTTTCTACAGTCTTATTATAATAAAGAAGAAAAATATCCCATTTCCAAAAGGAACAAATACTCTAATTTGTACATTCAGAATGTGCATGTTTTTATAAAGGACAGCAAATTTTGAAGGAAAAAAATAAAGTAAATATGTAAAATGGATTCAGAGTTCATAATTAAATATGAACTCTGAAGCCATTGGGCTTTGACTCATTTTGTGTGTGGGAGAAAAGCTCTGTATGCTGTCACAGTGTCTGTGTCCCTCAGCTCAGCCAGCCCTGGCACCACGACCACACTGGTGGCTCTTGGCTGACCAAGAGCAGGGATGTGGTGAAGGCAGGAGAGAAAAGGCAGAGACAGGGCTACAGAGTTTATTGGAACAGGGGGATCCTTACCCCAGGGCTCTGTGTCAGGAGAGACCCTGAGAATGTGAGGGGAGCAACTTATAAAGGAGGTGGGTCTCAGGGATAGGTACAGCGACAAACCAAAAACAGAAAATTAAGGAATGACTCTTAACGTGACATACAGGTGCAACATCAAACCATAACCAAATGGGAGGGGACCCCCTTGATTCTGCCCAACCACTCAACGCCTTTCTTGGAATCTTCTGGATGCAGGGAGAGGCCCCAGAGTGACTGACAGGATCAGAGGGTTATGTGACTAATGATTGACACTGAACAAATATCTGATAAACAACTTGGGGATGAACAAAGGGAAAGGAACAGGAGGGGGGTACAAAGAACAAACCATTTTACTTTAAACTTTCTAGAAATAAACTCATATAACGGGAACAAGCAAAGTAAAGTACAAAACATGCAGCACCACAGTATGCTGTCTACCTGAATGTTAGCAAAGCTTTTGACACTGCTTTCCACATCATTCTTCTGGAGAAACTGGCTGCTGATGGCTTGGACATGCACTGTTTGCTGGGTTAAAAACTGGCTGAAATACTGATCCCAAGGAGTGGTAGTAAATGGATTACATCTAGCTGATGACCTGTCACAAGTGTTGTTTCTCAGGGTTCAGTACTGGGGCCTGTTCTGTTTAATCTCTTTATTGATCACCTGAAAAAAAGAGATCAAGTTTGCCCTCAATCAGTTTGTGGATGTCAGCAAGGTGAGCAGGAGTGTTGATCTGCTGGAGGGCAGGAAGGCTCTGCAAAGGCGTCTGGAGAGGCTGGATCAGTGGGCTGAGGACAGTGGTGTGAGGGTCAACAAGGGCAGGTCCTTCTCTTTGGTCACAACAACCCCAGGAAGTGCCACAGGCTTGAGGAAGAGTGGCTGGAAAGCTGCCCAACAGGAAAGGACCCGGGGGTGTTGGTCAGCAGCAACTGAACCTAAGCCTGACCTGCATCCATAGCAGTGTGGCCAGTGCAGTGATTGTCCCTCTGTGCTTGGCACTGGTGAGGCCACACCTCGAATCCTGTGTTCAGTTCTGGGATTTTTCACCATAAGAAGGACATTGAGAGGTGGTGGAGTGTGTCCAGAGAACAACAACAGAGGTCATGAGGGGCGTGAAGCACGAGTCTTATGAGGAGCAGCTGAGGGAGCTGGGAGTGTTTAGCCTGGAGGAAAAGAAGCTCAGGCAAAACATTCTCTCTCTCTGTACCTACTGGGTCACAGTGATGTGAGGGTTGGTCTCTTCTCGTAACTACCAAGAGATACAAAAAGAGACTGTGCCAGGAGAGGTTTAGACTGGATGTTAGGAAAAATTTCTGAACAGAGATGGTGCAGGAACAGGATGCACTAGTACAGACTTCCAAAGGAAGTGGTTGAGTCATTATTTCTGGAAGCATTTAAAAGATGTGTAGATGTGGCATTTAGGGACACGGTTGGTTGGTGGACATGGCACTGTGGGATTAACAGTTGGACACAATGGTTTCAGAGGTTTTTTTTTCCTACTTAAATGAATCTATGCCTCTTCTCTTTGAAGTTTTGATATGATGCTGACTCATTTGAAACTCACCTATTAGTTTTTCAAATTAAACAAAACCAATCTTCTTTATTTTCTGTTATGAAAATAATTTTTTCAGAAGTAAGATGAATTTCAATTACCTTAATTTTGTTTCTCTAACTTTTAATTAACAAATCCTGGAATTGTACAAAGACAAAAGTAACTCCTGTAATAACTGAATATCAAAGGGAAGGCATCCTAACTGTCTGTTTAAAAAAATACGGATGATATTTTAGACTTTAAAACCAAAAATATTTTTTATAAATATTAATACACTGTATATATATATATATACACACACATATATATAAAACCCACTGCGGCTTGGGGAGAGTTTTGTGTCTCTTCCATCCAGCTGCATGACAGACTTTGGAAAGGACAAACAGATGTGGTTTGGTTTGAAGGCCACAAACTTTTAAAGTTGTCACTGCTTGTTGCTGAAGCATAACCCTCAAAAAACAAGGACTCTCTATATTGACCACTGGCATTACATTATAGTGACCCACACAAAGCATAAATTGTGGCCAGCTAACCTAACAGAAGTTCATGAGAATGTATAAACTTTCATTGTCTTTCTCTTGTTCTTCCACTTTTATTACTGATTATACAAAACAGCATAAAATATGAGTCCTTCCTTACGTAGCAGCTGGGTTCTTTGTATAATGTCTTCTGCCACCGAGTAAAAAAAAGACACAACCATATAAAGATATCAAAACCACATAGCTGTCATTGGTTGTTTTATCATTTGGATTCTTTTACATCAAGAGAACAAGGTACTCTAAAAACTGAGAGAAGCTGACTCAGTGACTAAGAAGTTTAGTTATGTCATAAAATAGTATTGAGCCTGAAATAGACACAATCAAATCTTCCTAGAAATAAACACCTGATGTTAAAGTTAGATGAACTCATAATTGTTACTATCTCAGATATAATGTCACAAAATGAATTAGTGCCTCTGATCTTCCTAGGCTCAGCATAAAATATATGAACTATGGTAGTTATTTTCTTTTTTAAAAGCTCTAGTATTTTGACACCACATGGAAAAATCTTTAACTAATAAAGACTTCAATTTAATGTGATTGATACTTCTCCTTCCTTTGAAGGGTGTGTACATTTTTAATTTTACTATTGACAAAAAATGTTTGTAAATATAAAATCTCTTCTAGAATGTCATATTCAGGTTCAACTCAACTTCACCATGTAACAAACTGAAATACTCAGCAATTAAGCAGTTCACCACAACCTTCAAATGCCCTATCAAAAACCAAGACAATGAATATATCTTAAATTCAAATCCCATAGCAACCAGTGGAATGGGTGATTCAGCAGTATTGTCCTGTCAGGGAAACGCATAAGAGACTCATTCTAACTATAATAATTACTTTATTCTCCACTGAAACCACTGGAGATTAGTAAATACATGAGAAATGCTGTATAGTGACAGATAATCTTTTATGTTTGTCACACTACTTCCATGAAAAAGAAGCATCTCATCCTGACTCACTTTGAATGCCCAGGTTAAATATTATATTATATTATATATACTAAGAATGTACTTTTCTGAAAAAAAATGGTTTCCTTTTAGGTTGTCATTTCATCATTTGTGCTTCAGCATAAGAGAGGGTGTTTGTTCAGTATTATGGTTCACTGGGGTTTTTCTCTGGTTGTTTCATTTGGTTTCTTTTTCTTCTAATCTTCTACCACAGAAGAATAATTTTAATCTTTGATATGTGACATTTCAAAAGACATAGTTCTTAAAAGATGTAGCTTCTCTTTTTGTTAAAGTCTTAAAAAGGTATTGGGAACCAATTCACTTATACTAAAGAGAGAAAAAGTAATGAAAGCACAGTTTTGTTTAAAACATGAAGAAATTCCAATTCAAAACTGCCTTTTTTTCTTTTCTTGGTCCTTTTTTTTTCCCCTTTTTGCTAGCAACCAGTGTAGTGAGTGCTTATGTTGCTTGGCTGTATGTTTTCCTTCTATTCTCTCCACAGGAAGTGGAAATAATCTTCACAGAATAAAAAATACCTTTAGAAAATCTAAGTGATGACTATCCAAGTTCTCAGTAAAAGTGAACTGTAAACTCTACATGAGACACAGAAGAAATTTTTAAAAGGGAGAGAGAAAAGTTTAAAAAGTGATTTTTTCTTAATAAGACGATGGTAATTTTCTCTGGAATATTTCTGAGGCAGGAGTTTGAAACAGGATTATGTAGTAGTAGTATACATTATCCGAACTGTGTTTTCTGAGGGATGCCTTGATGACCTTTATTTTGAATAGCTGTATTTTTACCAAATCCCAATGACTTGAGTAAAATATCTACATAAGTCACTTGGAACTACTTGCATGTAAACAAAACATAAATAAGTGGCTTTAAATATTTCTATCAAAAGTTCACAGCCATCTAGCTAAAAATGAATGTAATCTCTGAATTACTGAAATACATTTCAGGTAGATTTTCATCCTGCTCCACCATCACATCTTAGATTTGTTATCATTTTCTACCTTAAGGGGAGCAGAACCACAGCTACCTCCATTTCATTACATGCCATTCTAGTCCTGAGTTCTCCAAACTACTTGCCAGTAATATTTAATTCCATTTTTAGTTTAGTGCAGACAGGTAGTACAATTGTACTTTGAAGAATGTTAATTCTAAGGAATTTTTACTTTGGCACCTCTCGCCCATATCATAACAGTGAGAAATACTCCAGTTCAGGCTAAAATGTCACTGAAGTAGTTTTACACTTTTTTTCAAAAACTCACACAATATTTTTACTGTAATATTTAAATTAATAAATATAATATTTAAACCTTTTCACAGAAAACATTCAGCACAATAAAGATGGTGCAATGCAGAAGCAACCTTCAGGTAAGAAATAATCAGACAAAGAGCTATTATCAGCAATTCGTGAAGATATGTACAGACTAGCCTAAGAAAAGCTTTCTAAGGTCTCTAATAAGTGTACAGCTTCTCACAAGTAAACCAGGGTCAAAGTGTTGAAAAAAATTTTGCCTAAATGAAATGAATGTAATGTCTTACATAAATCGGTATTCTTAGAATGGTTCTCCATTCTTCAGGACTACATATGTAATTTCTAGCCATTCATAATTAACTGAATGAAGACTGTGCCTTTCATCAGGCTCCAGACTTCAAAAACTAAAGATGCTTTTAAAGACGTTCTGAATTTATTTTATAAAAAACTTCCACTACACAATGCAAGAACATTCTTTCCATTTAAAGATATGACACCATACAAAACAAAGCACTGCATGAGAGATATCAAGCACCTCCATTTTAAATTAAGTTCAAACAGAAAGGAGGGCACTCATAAACTCAGTAGACCCAAGGAAATGTTCCAGAATAAAAGAAAAATTAATTTTCCAGCACATTTAGTTCCTGGGATATCACAATAGCTGTTCCTCTCATGGCACGATTCCTAGACAAATTATTCAGTGATTATTCTATTTCAGTTTCTCTATTGAATATTCAGCTTAATTGCTCAAAGAGAATTGCTCTGCTATTGAATATAGAAAAAAAAAAAAAAAAGAAAGGAGAATAATTTTTGGCTGAATCTATCTTGCTGCTCTGAAGCTGTAGGCTATAATTTTCACTGTCCAGCTTAAAGAAAAAATAACTAATTCCTAACTTGATTGTAACAGCGAGAGATTAAATGCATTTAAGAAATGGATAAACCATATATCAAATGTGTATATTCTGTTTTCACTTAAAGTATGATTGACCACCTCATGCTCCACTGCCTCTGCTTGATCATCATGGCACGTCAAGACAAATTCAAAGCTAATCCAATTTAATTTATTCCTCAATTACAAGACCAGCCTGGGGACTAACACAAATCTGCCCAAAGAACTGCTTAATTTTAATCTGACTGCCCTTTCTGTAAGAGCTATGTTCTCTAGAACCACAGAAATGCCAGCTTCTGGGCCAATGATTCACAAAGCTGTAGGGCAAAGTCCATTGTCAAACCTCAAATTTTAACATTTACTTTCTCTTCCTGTTAAAAAAATAAATGTACATTTTATAGTTTCATGTACTAGATGGGGAACACACTTTGGCAACAGTTTTTAGGGGTTAGAACTGTTGATAGAAAATTGCTTTCATTTCATCTGGGCAGTGATAGTCCTTCCAGAAGTAGAAATTCCACAGAAAACAAGAGAACAGGAGATGAGACACTTATGTATCAAACTGAAGGTGAGGAATATGAAAGGTAAGTAAAAAGTATTAACAGTGATGAAAATGTTACAGAACACATTAGACTAAAATGCAAAGTAGACAGAACATTAAAGAAATTTGGAAGTTTACATGACACACAAACAATTTAAATTACATTATCCAATTCTACATTTCTGAACTGAATATTTCTTTAACCAAATTACTTAATTTATGCTATAAACCCATTAAAATATAAATCTCATCACAGCTCTTTAGAGAGACCCAGACAGGCTGGATACATAGGCTGAATATAACAATCTGAGGTTTAACAAGACCACGTGCCATGTCCTGCACTTTGGCTACAACAACCCGCTGCAGCACTACAAGCTGGAGTCAGAATGTCTGCACAATGCCCAAGAGGAAAGGGACCTGGGGATTCTGGTGACAGCAGCTGACTGAACATGAGCCAGCAGTGTGCCCTGGTGGCCAAGGAGACCATTTGCATCCTGGCCAGGATCAGCAGTAGTGTGGCCAGCAGGAACAGGACAGTGATTGTCCCTCTCTATTCAGCACTGGCCAGTACCTAAATGGTTCTAAGGTGATTAAATTGCCTTTCTTAATGTGAGTAGTGTTAAAGTTGTAGAGTTTCTGAATGTTTTTCTTATTTATTACTGAGAAAAACTATATACAAATATCCATTCAAAACAGGTAAGTTATTGACCCTAACAGTTATTGACATTAACAATAAGTGACCTTTATCTTTGCCATCATTCTTGAATTAAAGGAAAAGAATCCTTAAGAGACATCAGTGTTAGAGAAAATATTTTTAGCACAAAATTAAAATTAAAAAAAAAAGCTTCTCCTAATTTTCAGAAGTCTATTGATTGAAGAGTAAAATAAGAAAACAGGACTGTGAAGATGGCACTATCTTGGTTTTTAACATACATATGACAAACAGTGATATGTGCCAGCCAGATGCTGAAATCTATTCACAAATGACCAATTTGAAATTGATGTTTTTGTCAGCACTGTTCTGGATGAGTCAAACACAGACAGTGTCAACATTAACTTCCTTGCAGACAGTCCTTCTGAGGAGGAATGAGGGCTGTCTGGGATTTCCTAAAAACTAAGATGATTGTACAGAGTTACTCATGTGCAGCAAGTTTGTGATGCCTGGAAGCACCAGACATACCTTACGTATGCATCACAGCTGGTCTGTGCCTGCACCATCAAACCAGTCTTCAAAACACACCGAATTTTTCAGTTCTGTGATGTACCAGGGAGTCACACATGCACAAAGATATACCTGATACTTCCCCAGCTGTCAGGCATATTGCACAGGCACATAACAACTATGCAGTGTAGGTTCATTAATCACTGCTTCCAAGACAGGGTACATTCTCTATGTATTGCACACTGTTAATCTGCTCACAGTTAACAGGATTGTTCAGGATTTCCAGGGTCTGGAATGTGTATGGCAGACCTGCTGCTAGTCACACATGACTGATTTTTTGGGATTTCCAAGAATAGTGAGAAGTCTTCGTGAGTTTCCAGAACTGCTATTTTAAATGGAAAAAGAAGTCATGATTAGTAACTAAAAGAAAGAATAGCTCAGGGAATGATCTTCCCAAGGTCTGAATGAAAGATCAGCTGGGTCAAATCAAATTGTATTTTAATTTTTTGCTAAGTTCTCATTACTTAAAGGTGTTCAAATAAAAATCCACATATATTTATATTTATTCAGGCCAACTTATTTCTAGGTCTTTTCTTTATGAACTTTAATTAAATGTGATTTAAAAATGGGGCTTCTGAATGTTTTAGACTCCGAACTGCTGAAAAAGAGAATTAGACTTTTTAAGTTATTGGTGTGTTTAAGCTTCAAATACATAATTCAGATTTCAAATTGTGTCTCTCTAGATTCTTATAATGAATTCACAGGCCTGGTGAATTCCATCTAAGACCAATTCTCTCTAGAATTGGACAATCCAGCTACAATCCTTTTAAGTAAAGTAATATAGTCAAAACCTGTTTTATGAATGGCCCATGGAAATTAGATTATTTAGTATTTTATAAAACAAAGAGTTTGACATCTTCCAATTAAAATATGAGCTTAAACTCTTCATAAACTGGTAGTAAATAGACTCTGTGATATATTGAATAGGTGTATTAGTTCTGCAAATACTAATTTTGTCATATTTGAGAAAAATCATCCATTCTCCCTTAAGTGATGAAAGGGGATAAGTTCTTCTGGTTTTGTTTCATTTTTGTGCCCTGCAGATTAATGTTTCTGTGGCATGAAGATCACCATTAAACAATCTTATTATCTCTGTTTGAATAAGTAAGCAATGGTGTAGAGCAGCAAATTTTTGCATACAGATGGTATATTAGCTTGTATCCACTATAATGGTAATCATTGGATGTATTTTGTATGAGCTTTGATGCTGAACTTCAAAATGCTGAACTATTTTGCCTCTCCTATACTCAGTACTCTAGGGTTTCCTGCCAAAATTCCTCCAAGTTACCACAAATGGAGGCACAAAAATGACGGGGTGCTCGAATCATCCTCTATCACCATCCTATAAAATGTACAACAGAACTCCCTCACATGCAGCTCCCACTGGCTCTTTTACAGCATGAAATACTCTTGTACCTCAACACGGTGCATTAAAACAAAAAACTGCTGGCAGCTATGTTGAGTTTGAAACATCCCTACAATGATTATAAAGAGAATCTTGGGTAACATGATGATTTTTAGCTGTGGATCCCTGTGAACTAATAGATGGTTAAGATTTTGGTTGGATGGTCCAATTTAGAGCACAGTGTTTAACAGCTCAGAGTTCCAATGATTTCCAGTGACAAGTGATGTCCCTCAGAGGTCTGCAGTGTCAGTGTGACTTAATATTTTCATTAATGACATAGATTAAGGAATTGAGTTCACCCTCAACAGATTTTCAGATGACACCAAGCTAATGTACAGAATGCCATCTAGAGTCACCTGGACAAGCTTGAGATGTCATCTCATGAGATTCTCATAAGGTCTAGAAAGACCAAGTGCAAGGTGCTGCATCTGGATCAGATACACCCAGTACCAACACAGGCTGAGGATGAACAGATCAAGAGCTGCCCTGCTGAGAAGGACTTGTGGGCACTGGCAGATGAGAGGCCGAGCATGAGCCAGCATTGAGCACTCACAGCTCAGCCAAAGTTCAGCATCAAAGCCAAACCTGGCTTGAATCAAAAATAACCTGACAAGGAAGCAGTGATTCTTCCTCTCTCTCCCTTCTAATGAGAGTGCTGCATCCACCTCTGGGGGCCTCAGCATAAGAATGATGAGCATGTGTTGGAGCAAGTCCAGAGGAGAGCCACTAAGCTGATCAGAAGCTTGGAACATCTCTCCTATGAGGAAAGGCTGAGAGAACTGGAAAAGATATGGCTTCAGTGTGACCTAATGGTGGCGTTCTGGTACCTGAAAGGAGCCTACAAGAAAATGGAGAGAAATTTTTTACAAGAGCCTGTAGTGACAGGACAAGAGAGAATGCCTTCAAACTGAAGGAGAGTAGGTTTAGATTAGCTGTATGGGAGAAATTTACTGTTTACTATGGAGGTGGTGAAGCATTGGAACAGGTAGCTCAGAGAAGCTGTGGTTGCTGAATCCCTGGCAGTGTTCAAGAAGTTGAATGGGGCTTTGAAAAACCTAGTCTAGAGAAAGGTGTCTCCGCCCCAGAGCAGGGGGATTGAAAATAGATACTTTTTAAGATGCCTCCCAACCCAACCCATTCCATGATTCCATCCTCCTATGATTCTGTAGACACTGAGGATGAATTTACCTGTAGGTGAAATACATCACAGACTTAACATTTTTGATACAACACTACATAAACATCAATAACCCAATAATTTGTAAATATGTAGTTACAAGAATGTGTTAATACTTTTGTGGAATCCAGGCTTCACAATTAAATGCACACATTCAGTGAGAGCAGCGTAAGAAACCTTGCAAAGTCCCCAAAATTTTCTATGGCAAATAAACCATAACCCAGTAACTAAAGCTTCTGTATACATAAGCAATAATGACAAGTCTTACAGTTGAAAAGAACTGCTTGCCTTAGGAGAAAAACCCACGACATACGATGAAATCATCACTCATCCAACATAATGAGCAGTTAGAACAGTTAGAAAAACACATAAAAACTAAATTAAATAATTTTTCATTCTTAATCAATTTAATAAAAGGCACCATCCACTCCTGGGAAATAAGATATCTCAGTTGTTGTCCAAAGCTGAATTCTGAAAGTTAGTTTTGAACCACAGGTAGGATTATGATTCTTTCCCCTTTTCCTTTTTAATAAAGGAAGAAGAGACCAAAGACTTAAGAAGAGACTTCTTTCTTACAAATGAAGTCAGAAGTAACTCACCCTACTCTAACTAGGTTTGTAGTTTTTTGTTTTTCAAATCTGTGCTGACCTTTTCTGAGACTCTCTAGCAAGAAATAACAGTATAATGTGTATCTTAACAATGGATATGTTTTTGTTTGGTATCCCAAGAAAAAAACCAGCTGACAGTCAGTAACACAGTTTACAAGGGCACTTGGAGGAAATTTTTAATTATTGTTTTGCCAGGGATCTATGAAGTTGAACTGACTTAAGGACAAACTCCTCTTGCATCAACAAAAAGGTCTTTTTCTATGCTAAGGCATTTTAGCTTATGTAATAACTATATTTATCAACAGTAGTCTGTTTACAGCAATAAGAACTC
Source organism: Sylvia atricapilla (assembly GCF_009819655.1). NCBI lineage: Eukaryota > Metazoa > Chordata > Aves > Passeriformes > Sylviidae > Sylvia > Sylvia atricapilla. Next base: position 53,527,594 of record NC_089145.1, read on the forward strand.
GAGCCTAAACAAATGTCTTTTCAAGCTTCTGAAGTGTTTTTATTTTTTGAGGTTACTTTTAAGTTTTCATATAATTACTGATAATTTTGTATTGATAAAAAATGGTCACATATGATAAATAAATTATTTACCACTGAATGGAATGGAGGCCATTAAACCTCCATTTGCAGTATTTCTTCTAGGAGAGTTTGGTAGTCTTCCCAAACTAGCCACTTCTGGAAAAAGTGGTTGTTTCTTATATGCATACTGGTCTACAAGAACACAGTCATGTCTGTCAAACACCCAGAAAAAAGCAAATAGAGAGATTTTGTAATAATAGGAGTAGTGTATTAGGGTCCTTCATGACAGGTGTGTGAGTGACTGGTTCTGCATGAATAAATAGTAACATTTTACTGCAAAAAGAAAATTTATATAAGTTCTGCACATCACCCATATATATATATGTACATATGAATGGCAGATAGAACACCTAAAGTGAAAATGGTTATATTTTCTGTATGAATTGAAGGCATTCAATTTCCAGTTGATGACAAATTTGCATTCAGCATGAATAATAGGTATTCTACCGTCAACAACAGGGGACAGTTTCAGTCTCATGCAAATGCTCACTGATTGCATTGTGTCAATTAAAACAGATGGTGTAAGGATGGAAAGGAGTTAATGTAATGGAAGGGAGTTAATGTATTAGGGAAAGCATGCTCTCTTTTTTTTGTGAGAAAATGCATTATTCCTTTTATGATTTTTTTTCCCAGTTTCTGGGACCGTGATACATAAAACAGAAAGATCAAGTCTGTAGTGTAAAAGCCTTTTGCATTGTTCCTGTTTCTGTTTTCAAGATTTATGATGCTAAATATAAGCTGGCTAATATTTTTCTCATCTAATGGTTATCCACAGCCTGCTTGGCATGGGTACAGTTATTCCCAGCTGTATGCAAGATGTCATTAAATGCAGAACAGCATCTCTAGCTGCCTCCTGCATACTGTTAACAGAAAATATTCAAATTATTCCTCTGTCTAAACAATTCCTCTAAATGACCAACATTTTTCCTGATGTATTCAGGTATAGCAGAATCTAAAAATCCCCAAAACAAAACCAAAACCACAAAACCAAACCAAACCAACCAAACAAAAAACCCCTAGCAAACAAACAAACAAACAAACAAAAAAAAGCAACAACAAATCTGTAGCAATCTGGTCCCATTTTTACTTTAGTTTACCAGAAGTAAGGTGTTTCTATGCTCCAGGTCTATTTTGCTTAATATTCCACTATAATTTCATTTTTCACGTAGATTTAAGTGAATATAATCTAGAGAGATTATTCAAATTGAGATGATTTTAATAATCTAGTTGATTAGAATAAAATTAATATTCATTTACTTAGTCAATTCCCTCTATGCTATCTTTTCTATAATCACTAGAAAATAATTCACAAAGGTCTCTCTGAATTATGGAATTATTGTAGCAAAGGAATTACATTACTAGAAATTTACCCCAGGTTAACTTGAATGCCTTTTTTCTGAAATTCAGGACATCAGTTTTTAAAAACGCAAAATAGCAATGAAACAAGAAGTAACCCAAACCCTTTCATCAGAAAACACAACTCTAGGGGGAAAAAAAAAAAAGAAAAAAAAAAGAAAAAAAAAAAAAAAAAAAAGAAAAAAAAAAAAAAAGAAAAAAACCCTGTTTTTTTTTTAGTTGTGGGGGGTTTGTGTTTGGTTTTTTTATTTGTTTTTCTTCTAAACACCTCTCCACATGCCTTTATGCAAATAACAAAGGCGATAACAAGAATTTATTCTAGAGGAAAGCCTGTTTTTAGGACTGCATTGGGTTTGTTTGACAAGGTTTTGGTTGTGGGGTCTTACAGGGTTGGCTTCCATGAAGAATTGCTGGAAGCTTCCTCCATGTCTAGCAGAGCCTTCTCTGGAAAGCTTCTCTCTCTATATGCTTCTGGCCAAAGCCAGGCCAATCAGAAATGGTGGTGATGCCTCTGTGATGCAATATTTAAGAAAAAAAAAAAAAAAAAAAAAAAAAAAAAAAAAAAAAAAAAAAAAAAAAAAAAAGATTATTTGGCAATTGTAATTGCAGACCTGGTTACACAGAGCCCCATGCAACCTGGCCTTGAACAGCTCCAAGGTTGAGAAGTCCATCAAGTCTCTGAGCAACCTCTTCCAGTGCCTCATCACCCTTATAATAAAGCATTTCTTCCTAATATCTAAGCAATTAGGTAATGCTGTACGTTCAGTTTAAGGTCATTCCCTCATGTCCATCACTACATTCCCTTGTGAAAAGATCCTCTTCCATCTTTCTTGTGGGCCTCCTTTATGTCCTAGAATTTGCTATAAGGTCTTCCTAGAGCTGGCTCTTCTCTAGGCTGATCTGCCCTCTCCACATGTCCTCAAAGAAGAAGTGTTCCAGCCATGTGATCAACTTTGTGGCCCTCCTCTAGAGTATTTCCCACAGGTCAGCATCTTTTTTGTGTGTCAGGAAAGATAGGTATTGAAAAACTGCAGAGAAGTCTAAAACCCATCACGTTTAAATTTAAGAGCTCAGAACAAAATGTACTGAGCATGCTGAAAAGCTGTTTCTTTTCAGACAGCACTTGAACTGAAATAATATGGGATATAATAATGATATAATGACAGCATATGTAGCCTAGATTTTCTGAAAGCATTCTTGTAAATTCATGATTAAATAGAATTTTGTTCCTGAATTTCTTGTCTGGGACAGATTACTTCTTTGCAGTCGGTAGATTTATATATATATATATATACACTGACTATTTTGGCTTGGGTATTTCAACATTTCAACACTGAAACATCTGAACTTGGACTAGAGATTGGGCTAATTTAATAAAAAAGGTTAATGTCATAAAATCAGGTATTTAATCTGGATGTCATAAGGTTTAGCAGCATGCTTCTTTTCATTACAACTGGTTACAAGCTATTCCCCAGACAGCTGTTCATTCAAATGCAAACATGAGGTAACTCCTTCAAAGGCAGTATCTTCTCCTAAAGGAAAATGGTTCCATCAAGGAGTTTAGAAAAGCAGAGCAATTTCTGGTAAACACTGAGATATTTAGCTTCCAGTTGCCTCAAGTCAACTCTGAGGCAAAAATGTTTTCTTTCAGAAGCTCAATTTATCATCATGTATGAACATAAAGCAACTTGCGCTGAATTCAGTGAAGGGTTTAAATAAAAGTTTCCTAAAAAAGTTTGTTGAGTTTTAATATGTTCTTGTGCAATACACATGCTGTATCTGTGCTGGCATTGCTTGAACCAGTCCACTGACACTGATGGAGGTTTTTGAACATTGAAACGTGCAGTTTCACACAACTGCCTGAAGAGCTAAAATATTAGCTGTGGAATTGGCAAATCATACTAATTTAAAACAGATCTAAGTAATTACATATTAAATTGTGCCTTTGGAGCCAGTTTTTAAAATACATGTTAATTTCAAAAGAATTCATCTCGCAATTAAACATCAGGATCAAAAACTGTTTTAAAAATGGTCATGGCTGAAGAAAAGAGACTACCACTCATATTTCAGTAACATTTCACCAAGCACATGCAAAAATTTTAAATCAAGTTTAAGCTAAGAAATAACATTTTTGGATCTGATAATATTTTTCAGAAGATTGTGTAGATATATCTATCTCTTCCTGTGCGAATATGTGCATCCCTTCAGCACTTATTTTGAATATAATTATAAAAATTATAAAATATAATATATTAAATAATAATATTTTGATAAATAATAATTTAATATTAATATTAAAAATAACTATATAACTATATAAATATATAAATATATAAAATATATTAAAATACTCTTCATTTTATACCACAATATATAGTATAGTTAGTTTACTCCTGCCAAACTCATTTAGTCTTGCACTTGTCAATATCTGACTATTACCTCTCCATTACTAGACCTTCAATTAAAAAGACTTCAGAAAAGACTTCAGAAATCACGAAGTTTTATTTTGGATTTTTTTTTTTTTAATACAAACAGAAATAAGACAACATTTATCACTACAGCATAATACAAACATAAAAGCAAATTTTATTTGCATTGCCATAAAAAAAGATTTTAATGTGAAGGACCATTCTACATATGATGAATGTCAGCACACAAATCACCACAGCTGTGTGCAATGTTGGTCTCCACTTCTGTGGACTATACCAATTTCAGTATATGCCAGTATATTAATACTACATTTTTTTAAAATAATTTAACACTGAAAAAAAATGTAGCTGCTAATATTATACTCTTTTTAGTACAATTTCTTTACTGGATATAGCTGGACACTAAATGATCATTCAACAGCCAGATCAATAAAACAGAAAATACCTTACAACAATTCCTTTTTCTCTCAATCTGTTGCTGGAGACGTCTGATGGAGTCTGAAGTAGCTAGTACATTTTCAATAGAAACTTTTAATAAAATGCAAACAAGCAGGCCAGATCAAAAACTTCTGAATTTTGAATTAATTATGCATGATATTAATTTTATGTTATTGTGTTCAAAACAGAAATCATGGAATAAAAATATTTTCCATCATGAACAGGAAGTACCAAAACATGCATAGCTCGCAGTATTGTGAGAATTTCAAGAGCATTTTAATAATTTTTAATATTTTAAAAAAAATCATAATATATTCAGCAGATTTGCTCATTTAAGGCACTTTCCAGAGTGATTTAATTTGGTCAGTGTTGTCAAACATATTCATCATAGTTTTTCAATAGTTTCTCGAGAGATAATTAATCAGCACAATTCCAAGGTTGTAGTTATGATCTATAAAAACCCCTATATTTTGAAGACCAGTCAGAGTAGGATTTTTTGCACTTGTGGGTTGGTTGTGCATGTTTCCACAAATGCTGTATAAAGGAATTCTATAACATAAATTTCATCTTTTCCTTCCAAGTGCAAATATGGGATACATCCAATCTCAGTGGGTTTAGGTCATGAAAGCTACCAATATTTAGAGAACAAAAATAGCAACTGCATCAAGCTGCACAAAATAACACTTTCCCAATGCAAAAATCTGCAGTGAACTTAAAACCATTCTGTTGTGCAGATTCATCAGAGATTTCAAAGTACAATATACAGAAAGCTAAGACAGATACAAAAGTAAGTGCACTGAAGTGTGTACCCAGGGCCTGCCAGTCCCATTGCAATTATGAATTAATGTGTCATCTTTATTTTTATGTACTCTGCCTTTGTAGAAAGTATAACACGGCGAATGCCTGGTTTAATATAATGTAACATTACTTCTTTACTCACTAAATCATGTTTGAGCTTTTTTACATCAAGAGACACTCCAGCAGGGGCATGGTATGCATTGACATTTTATGCACCACTAATGTCAAAAATCACATTTCTTCAATAACACAACTCATCCAAGGTTTTCAAAGCATAAATTAGTGGAGTGGCAGGGAAATCATGATAAGGATTTGGTCCTGAAGACAAGCAAGAGAGACGTCGGCGTAAAAAACAGGAGTGAAAAAACTGTGGTTTTCTGAAAACATCATTTTAGTAAATCTGGGAAATATGTGGACTGCCAAAACATTTTTTTGTAGACAAGTTTCCTAGTATTGTGGTTTCAGCTCTTATAATGGAACTCAGAAGTTTGCTCCCAGACCTAAAATTCTAATTTTTTTCTCTCACTTTTTATGAACGGAATATTGAACTAGTAGATTTTCCTACAGACTAGAAATTAAAATTCTAGATTTTGGTCACTGCTGTTGTTGCCAGCATTATCATTATTATTATTTGTTCTGCAGTAGAATCTGAAAATTGGAGTAATATGAGACATCTGGTAAACTCAACCCTATAAGGTACAAGTGAAAAATACAAATACTAAACATTTAATATCAAAACATAAATATGATCCTTTGAAACTTAGTTGCTATATTATCTGCAGTTATCTTGCCAGTGATCAGTTCTGTAGTTTTTTTTACTGTGACACTTCCACAAATATAGAAACACAGAATAATTAAGGCTGGAAAAGACTGCCAAGATTATTGAGTCCAGTCTTTGACTTAACAACACCTTAAACTGAACAACACCTTTGACTGAACACTAAATGGCATATCCAGTCATTTCTTGAACACTTTTGGGGATGTCAGGGACAGTGACTCAAACACTTCCCTGGGCAGCCTGTTCCAGTATTTAACCTCCTGTTCAGTGAAGAAACTCATCCTGATGTCCAGCCTGAACCTTGCCTGGTGTAGCTTCAGACCATTTGCTCGAGGACAGAGCTTGAGGCCACTCTTACCCTGTCACTGCTTGCCTGGGAGGACACTGACCCTCGCCTGGCTACAGCCTCCTTTCAGGCTGTTGTAGAGAGAGTTAAGGCCCCTCCTGAGCTTCCTTTTTCTCCAGGCTGAGGAACCCCAGCTCCCTCAGCCACTCCTCACATGACACATATTCCAGACCTCTCAAATCTTTGTTGCCCTTCTCTGGACATGCTCCAGCACCTCAATGTATTTCTTGTAGGTGAGTGGCCCAGACCTGGATACTGCACTGGAGGTGTGGACTGAACAATGCCAGATAGAGGAGGTTGTGTAAAGATTTTCAGTTTTACCCTGTGTGGGATATCATTCTTCAGACAGTACTTTGGGTTCCACCAAATATTGAATCTCAGTGCAATGGCATGGCAGTTTTAACAAAGGGGAAGAACTTCGCACGAGTTAGTGTTTGAAACAGAAAAAGGAAACAAATCCCTAGAGCTAGTACTTCACAGATTCACAGAGATATTTGACACCTCTCCTCCCTTCCCCCTCCTCTCCTGTTTTGAACAACATTCATCTGTGCACAGTCTTGGTAAAACTTGAGATTCAACAGAGTTCAGCAGCAGAGATGGTCCACTGGGATTCAAAAGGTAACATTTTCTGGGATGTTTAAGAGCCACTAATGTGTGCTGTAAGACTATCAGACACTTCCCTAAAGATTCACTGAGCAAGTGTGGTTAACCATGTGGAAAAGCACTGAAGTATTGTGACTTCTGTAATTCCTATTTTTTCAGTTCCAAGTGCAGTGTCAAGTCCTGTGGGAGCAGCCCTGCTCCCTTCAGCCTGAGCTGTCATTGCTCTCTGTATGCTTTATGTCACCAACCAGATTTCCTTAAACATGACACCAAGGAGGTTATAGCTGAATCCAAACTAAGAGAATAAATGAGGGAATAAAACTTCTAAATGAATGAACATTCTCCAATATCTGATTTATATAAATCCTCTCCAAATCTCTGAAGTCCTTTTCTTCACCTCTGGGACATGTGGCACATTTGCAAGTTCATTTGGTTTCAGTATGGAAATATATGAATATCAATGTATCAATTAGGTCAGGAAAAGGCATAATTTATGACTAATCTGATAAAACCTCAAAGTGTTAAAAATCAACAGTTCCACACTACCAAATTTTAAAATATAATGACCATCTAACCTGTTCGAGAGTAGACCTGAAATGAGAATCACAACCTTTTCAGTATCAGGTGGATCCACTCTCTTGATTTGTGAAAATCTAATTTACAAATACCAAAACAGGGTTTTTTGTGTGTTTCCTACCTATTTCAATAGTGTCTATGAATCCAACTATGTGACAAAGGAAAGACATTAAACATTTAAGCATTTCTCCATTATATTTCCAATCAGCATGAGTCAATTGGAAATACATTAATATCTGTTCCAGCACTGCAACTGAAGTCTCAGACAATTATGTGAAAAGCTCATATTTCTTTTTTTTTTCATGATTTGTTTATTATCAAAGAAAAAATGTTTTCAGGGGAAAAAAGGAAAAAAAGCTGAAAATTTTATTCTTAAATTATAGGGAAAGAAAAGTGAAATCAAATTCTGCTCTAAAATCTTATTACTTTAAGACAATATTGTCACTTTTAATGCTTTGAATTTATATTTACCATAGCAGTTATCAAGTTTAGTGCTTGTTGAAGCCCACACAAGCTTTTCTACATTTTATTTCTGGACATACATATACCTGTCAATTTTCTAAGACATTTACACTATTCTGTTGATATTTCTATAACATTATTGGAAAAACAATATAGGAAAGTGATGGGACTGCAGTGGTGCATTAAATAAGCTGTCACTGGCAGTGACACAAATGATGCACAGGATGAACTTTTAAGTTGGATTCTGTGAGATTTTCTTTCCAATATGGAATGTTTGACATGTGAAAGAATGAACAGATGACATACAAGGAAACATCCAGTCTAGGAAAAAAAGAACCATAGCCCTTTCAATTCTGCTTTAGTTCTCAAGTTTCCAACAGTAGTTTTACTAAGTTGGATTGTCACATATCTGGTAGAATACTAATTTGTGTGGTCAGCAAGTTTTTGCAGTAAGGCTGCTTCTGAATATAAAGAGTATATATGCACTAGCACTTCTATAGACTCTGTGTTCTGCAATTTTTTTTTTCTTTGTTTTGGTTCTGTATTATGTTAGGTTTTTTTTTGGGGGGGGAGGGGGGGTTATGTATTGTTTGGGCAGGAGGGGGTGTTGTGTTGTGTTGTTTTGTTTTGCTTTTTTTATTCCACAGATTATAGACTTTCCATATGGACTTCTGTGAAAAACTTTTGACTAAATCTTTCTTAGACCTTGATAGGTTATCTTATTGAAATGCAACAATATTAAATTCACAGAGTTTGGTGAGAATGAGAAAAAAAACATTGATTGGTGCAGGAAGCAGTGAAACAGAGCGAGCCAAACCAGATACTCAAAGAGTATCAAAGGAGACCAGTTGTCCCTACTGTAAAATCCACCAAGATGCATCAATGGGATAAACCGCAGTCAGGACACACAAACCAAAGGGAGATTATTGCCTAAATGTGAATAAGATTTACTATGAGATCCAGGAAGAAGATTATTATAGGATTCTATAAAATTTACAGAATATTTAGGGAAGGGCTAATGGCAGGGTGGTGGGGGGTGCAAAAGTGAGGAACATGTGTCAGAAAAAAATAGTGTAAAGGACAAGAAAAAAAAAAAAGCCGTGGTATGTAAGCAGGTTCCTGGTCAGCATACTTGTCTGACTGACCCCTGGTCCTGATCACCTCAATTAGTTCTTTCTTAACCTGTGTTACTGCTGATTTTCCACATTAGTGTTCTGTTTGCTCCATGTTAGTATGTGTTTAATGATATGCTAAAGAATTGTGGGCTAATTTTTGGTCTTGCACCTGCAAAACCCTGAAATTTTGGCTGTGGTGGGTTCTCAAGTGTAATGGTAGCAGAATCACATCTCTTTCCATCTTTTCTTTATATCTTATCTTGGCAAATTTAGCATTATACTGGAGAGAATCAAGCCTGGTTCATAACAAAGTAGATTTTAGTAATTAAAATGATTGATAAATATAGTACAACAATACCTGTGTGCAGACTTTTAACTTCCAATCAATGTGCAGCACCAATTAACATGTTGCAAACAGTGCCAGAAGCTGGATGGATCAGTAGAGAATTTTCTCAGGTTCCAAAGGAAACTGCATAGTTCTACTGAAAAATCATGAAAAGTGGTGATCATCATCTTATCTGCCATTACCACCTAATAGATACACTGCTGATAACTACTCCCAGAGGAAGACACATCTGTGACTCCCATCTAACTATTGGAGAATTTTTTCTTTCTCTCTTCCCTTCTCTCTTTGTCTCTCTCAGTTATTAATTGGTCTGCATGCCAGCTGTTAAAGTGGGACAATTATTATGAAAGGCATGAAGGCCTGTGGAGCAGCAGCTGCAGGAAACCAAGGGCTAGAGATCCAGCTACAGAAGACACCAGTGTTCTTCATGTGTACTTCTTCCACTTACTCCATTTGTTCATAATTCTGACCAGCAAGAGATTAAGAGCTGGACTGGGACATATGTGCTGTGTGTGTTTGTGTCAGTGCTGTTTTTGCTCATGTAGACCAGGCACTGATCTCCATCTGGGTGGGTCCCTGTGGCTGTTTATAAGTGCTCTATATGAGTCTGTGTACTCCTACAGTACAGGAACCAGCATGCATGGAGTAGCCTCCCAACATTGCTACCAGGTGGACCTGAGGGCACAGAACAAGAACAGCTTCCCATCCATGAGACTGAGGAGGCATCACTGGCTCTTGTAGCACATCAAAGGCAGTGAGAGGAGGCTGGGGAGGAAAAATTTCTCAGTTCCTGAAGTCCACGAGATCTAGCAACTTTTAACAGAATTTGTATTTGTTATAAAAGTCATTTTCATCTCCATCATCAATTCAAAATTTTCATTATCTTTAAAATACATATTCAGGAGCCTGCACAAAGAATTACAATAAACTTCCTTTTTTACACAGGACAGATTAACAAAATCATTTCAGCAGTAAATGAAACAAAAAACAAGTGACACAGACTTCTCCTGGCATTAAAGGTGTAATTGAAATAAATTTTGTATGCTCCAGTGAGTTGAGGAACTGGCTACTTATCTTCTGACCATGCATAGCTAAAACAATTTTTGTTCAATTTTAACCTTCTGTGCCCGTTGGCTCCCTCAATTTCATTAAATGGGCAAAAATACTGTAAATATATGCTTTGTACACTTCCTGAGCCAATTATTTTCAATTGTTATTTCTTGGAAAGACTGTCAGTTTGAATGGGAATTATTTGGAATCATTTAGCTGAGCTGGGACTAGTGAGATCCAAGTGGTTTAGTCTCAAAATGTGATTCAAGAAAGCTGAAGAGCAGCATGGGTTTTTCAGTTTGGCCATGTGCAATACAAGCTCTATCATGAAACAGTAAAATATTGATCTGGTAACATTTCTCTCTGTGCTGCAGTACTTAAGTGAAGGAAAAAATTGAAGAAAACCTACTTGAAAGTTATAAAGCAATGAAATCCAACAGTAATTAGAATAAAAATTCCTTTGAACAATAAGTTTCCCCTCATCTGATGTGACTTTAGTACAAGATAAAGTGTTGCACAGGCCTATCTTTTTATCTTTTTTTTTTTTTTTTTTTTTTTTTTTTTTTTTTTTTTTTTGGTTTTAACTGTGTAATTACAACAGGCAACTAAGTTAGACATTTTGCAATCTTCAAATTAGTAGAAAAGAATCATATTTTATGATTAAACATTATTATACCTGATAGTTAACACTATTCTGCTCTTGAAATAATCAAGTAGCAATGAATCAAATAAGAAAACAGAAAAACTAAGGATCTTGGCTGTAGAACACTAGTTTCATGTCTAAAAATACTAGCAATAATAAAATTCTCCCTTTGGTCAAGGTTTCTACACACACTAAGCTAATTCCAATCATCCCTTAAAAACAGATTAGAAGACTGAACAACATTTTATAGATGCTAGTGCTAAATTCCTCAGAGTCTGCAAAGTAGATCAAAACTGGCTGGCTGCATTTGTCTCAGTTTCTATGTCCAATGTTTTTGATGCCAAGCTTCTTCTCAGTGATTATAACAACCCTTTGCTCATTCTCAATGTTCTATATCAGACTTACACCACTAGGAAGTAAAATTCAAACTCAGTTTTGGATAAAAGAAACTTAAAATTCCTTATATTAATTTCCTGTCTGAAAGCTCATCATTCTTTCTTGTAAGATGTGCAGTGTTTATTGACCCTTCACCAGACAAGGAATAGAGCAAGATCAATATAACCAGTATTTAATCAATAAACAGCTGAAACAAGAAAAGCTGGCACTCAGACAAAAACACACCCAGATCCTTTTGAAGGCTTGAGACACTGAGCTTGGTGCTGTTGCTGCTTCAACAGCTCCCTAGCATGGCACTACCTAAAGTCAAGCTGGCCAAGATTGACACGATAGATGATGCCAGGAAGTAGTGAAAACTTGAAAATGGTGATCTGTAAGGTCTTTGTAGATACATTTTAGCCTGAAAAGAGGTCACTGCATCAATGGCTATGTATACACAGGAAGTTTATCGTCTTTAAAAATTAAAAAAAAATTCTTAATGCAGCATGTATATTTCCATCAGTGTCTTGAAGTTGACTTAGAATAGGGAATGGAAGGACTGTGTTAATATTACAGAATATTTGTCTTAGAATTTGTGAGTTTTATTTTAATCAAAAGGAAAACAGAAACTTTTCTCTACAAGGCTATTGAGTACCTTAAAACATTTCTTTCTTGAACAAGTTTTCAGGTGAATCATTCTAGTTTTAGCATTGAGAGTACTGCCAAACAGGCTGCACTGCCACCTCTTAAGTTTGACTGCAATTCTTATTGTTCTGTCAAATGTCGTTTTACCCCAGAACTCTGGCTGGCATTATTTTTCTCTGTGATTTTACAGGCTGGAAAAAACAGGGCAACCTACACAAAGATATACACATGGCTGGTTTAGCACTTGAATGCTATACAAAAATACTTTACATATGTGTAACCCTGCTGCACTTCAGAATGCTATACCAATATCCTTTAACTGCTTTTCCACTCTCTTTAAAACAAATGTATCACAAGTAAACAGTATTTGAGCCATTTAAGCAAAGAAAATAAATATTCTCCTTTCTTAATAAGATCATTTTAGGACCTCATGCTAGGTAGTCACTTATGTAAAATGATTTTAATAATGAAATCTTAATAGGAAAGGAAACAGTCCCTTGATCTCAGAAAAAAATGGAAATGTTTGACTGTCCAACTCTTCAAGAAAAATCTGAAGCTTCTATATCCCAAAACCTAAGCTAGCTATGAACACTGTAGGACATAGAAATCTTCATCAATGTTTGTTATAAAATTCTCTAGAAAATCATTTTAAATTTTAAGCATTAGAAGAGGACTTTACATTCTCTTTAGATAAGACAGGCTCACAATGGGAAAGAAGAAAATGTTATTTTAAAATAGGAAAAATATTTCTGAGTCAATATTTATATTTTCAAAGCAAAGAAATGAGGGGAAATGATATGTGAATTTACAATTAGTGGCTTAGATGAAGTAAAAGGAAAATTGTTTCACGATCAGACTGTGCTGAAGCAAATATAGAAAGAAGTCTACTAAAAAACTACCAGTTGGATTATAAAAAATTCTAAGTAATTGACTGAAAAGGGAAAAAATGTGTTAAAATTTCCATCTCCAGCTCCAGGCTGGATAGATCTTGCATGTGTTTAGTTGTGTGTATTGCCACACTCTTCCTTCCTGCTCTCTGGAGGGGCTCCCAGAGCATGTTTCCACAGAGCATTTTACTGTTGCTTATGAATATAGTGATGGTGTAAACAAAATGTTTTTAATATTTATGCTGTCATTAGTTTTGCCCCTTATCAATATGAACTGTCTTATAGGTAGCAGAAAGAAAATAATTGCCTCCCAAATTATAAGTGGTAATGCTGAATTAATAACTAGATTTGAAAGCTGCAGATCATTTGTGATTACTTTTAATGAAACGCTTTGAATGCTCAACATATATGAAAATCATGACATCTACATAAATAGAAATGTAGATTTGAAAATGTAATTCCTACTTTTTCTTTTAGGAAATTGTATGTACTAAAACCCACATATATTTCTTTTGTTGACCACATCAAAAGGAGTATATATACATCTATGGCAGTAAATATTAACAAAAAATCATGTAATATTAGGTATTGAAATATTTTTAGGGCTTTTCTTGGCTTTTTTTTTTCCCAACATAGCACTTTTATAAAGTGCTTCCAAATAGTGTCATATGCAGTTTTAAATATAAATTCTAATTTCTAAGATAGATATGCTTTAAATTGTAAAACAAAGTCTAAAATCAAAATTACTGTACTTATTGAAGTAAAATTCCAGGGATTTCTCAGTGCATTTCCCTTTGTGTAGCCCTGCACTTCTTGAATTGGACTGGAGAATTCCTTTCCCTGGGCTTTCCTGGTGAGGCTGATAAGAAAGGTACCAATTAGCCCCTTCCCAAGGCTCATACAATACCCACTGCAGTTCAACTGGTACTGTCAGCCTAACATGCCCTCACGAGATGGAAATTTTTTGTTACTCTTCATAGGCAAAAAAAAAAAAAAATCTGTGACTGTTTCAGGGAGCACAAGAGTACCTTATCCATATCTCCCAAAGTTTCAGATGTACCATGTACTTTGAAGGAGTTCTGGGGCAGGAGGGCACCTCTTGCCTTCCACTCCTCCCTGTTTTGTCACTATGACATTATTGTGGGCAAGATGAACGACACAAAATGATCAAGGATGTGGTAGTACTTGCAGGTGTTTCAAGGGGTTTAGTACATTGACAGAATGAGTAAGAATCTTTCCACAGATAACAGGAAATAGCTAGCAACGTTTTATTAAAGCAGGCATTGACAGTGATGTGTGCATTAATTTGGAAGGATGTCACTAGTGAGACAGATATTCCAGCTGCTTTCAGTCCTGTTGTATTCCTGTCTTAAACAGTGTTCTTGCATGAAATATGCCCTAACCAGAGCTTCCTTGGAAAATTAAATCCCTAAATGCAATTGATTTGGTTGTTTTAAAGCACTTCCAATTTGAATTTCATCCTAGAAAACACCCTCAAACTAAAAGAAACAAAGCCAAAACACAGAATATTCAAGTTATATCTTTTTCTTTTCACAAGGTTCTTCCTTTGTAAGAACTCCATGCTGCATAAAATTTTACTGTTTCATAGGCAGTTTATTTTGTAGCTTTATTCAGCTGCCTCAGACTGCTGAAACTGAGACTTCATGTTAGAATTTGTTGCCCTGCTGTTGTAGATTATTGATTGTCTGCCTGTTATGTGAATACTAAAACCAAAAATCCTAGCTGAGTTCTTTTGTCCTTTTTGTTACTGCCCTCCTTTCTGTCCATCAAGGGGCTCATCCTGTGATTCCCCATGCAGGATTTTTAGAAAGCTATGTCATCATTTGTTTCAAGTGCAAGAAAATATTCTCAGCATATGGGAGAGGAAAGCAGTTGTGAAAGGTGTCACAGAGGTGTGTCTATTTCAATGATTTATCTGTTGCCCTCTCTGAAAGGCAAAAGCCTGAACTTAAAGCAGAAGTCATGGTTTTCCCCACATTTTGTTCTGAAAAATAATGTTGTCTTAAAACAATTCCAAACAAATCCAGACTTTAAACAGAAATATTTATTAATAATAAATGGCTGTAGACTGGATTTTGCCACTCCAAATAACAGACATCAGTTAATTCTAAGAAAAAATATATCCTATAAAGCAAGAAATATACACATGAAAATTAATCTTCTGTGTGTCCATATATGTATATTATATTTTATGTAATATAAGATATTTTAAGATATATTACTTAGAAAATTGAAGTATGAAAACGATGTCAGGACTGGTGCAAGGTGTATTGAAATGTTATAAGGCATAAACTAGTGGGTTTAGGAGCATGACAGAGATGTGTTTTATCATGAGCAAGGTAGGAAAATAACATCCCTAACTTGATATCTAATATAACACAAATTAATGCTTGCACATTAAACTGCACTGACAAAGAAAAACACAGATGCCAAATAAGAATTCTTCCATGTCCTTAGACCTAACAACTGAGTAGATATCTCACACTCCCCAGCAAGCTGTGCTCTGTTTGAAATGCACTCTGTAGCAACATCTCCCAGGCAGTAAGAAGGACTTAACTACCTATCCCAGGAACCAAATTACCTTGCATCAGTTCACATCTGACAGCTTCAGGTCTAAAAACAAGAGCAAGACAATACTATCCACATAGGAAAGTTAAACAGGAAAAGAACATTATTGAAGAAATGGAGAAGAAAGGGTACTATAAAGACATGGAACCTAAGAAAAACCTTCTAAATAAAATCACAAATACATGAAGAGTGAATGAAGAAACCTATGTAGTGGTTATATTACTTCAATCTTATATGCTGTAGGTGTAAGTATAAATGGTCAAGGGCTAGTGAGAATGGAAGACCCAACTTCTCATAGTTGCTTGACCAAAAAGTAATTTCTTTTCATGGCAAGAGGCACAAAAGGAACGTACGATGTGGTGGTGCGTTTTGGGTTATGTATGTTTTCATTACTTGAAGTTATTTATAATGGTTTGTTCCATGTACCCCTTTGGTTATTCCCCGCTTGGTTTACCCCAGTCACCGTTTTCTGTCAATCCTTTGTTATGTAACCCAGGGGCCCTGCCTGTCACCTCGAGGCCTCTCCTTACCTCTGGAAAGTTCTAGGGGGAGCCTCGAGTGATAGGACAGGATTCCTGATTTCCCCTCCTACCCCACCTTGGTTTGTTCCCCTGTGTGTCTATTGTGTCTTGAGCCACGCCTGAGTTACCTCTGATTGGACCCACACAGAACCCATCCCTCTGTACCACCCCCGGGATAAAAGTTATTGCACAAAGGGTGACTCTGAGTCTGTCGAGGCAGACGCCCTGGGCAAATAAACCCAGTTTGGTTGACCCTCGACAGTGTCCCCTCTTTCTGGGCGGTGGAGAGCCTGGCACCCATTATGGCTCGATGTTAATTTTCACCGCTCACCAACACAACCGGACAACAAAAAATTAAAATCAAAAACCAGCGCCCCAAGACACACTTAAAACCGGAGGGGACACCCAGAAATCCACACCCCCGGGGTGCCGCGCACAAACAAAAAGAGAGTCAGCAGCAAAACCACAAACCAGCCACTTGCTGGAAAGGCTACTGACCCATAAAATCAAAAGCAAATATCAAACTAAGACGAACACAAATTTTCCCGGAGTTTTTTTTCTCGGGAGCGGGCAGAAACAGTCTTTCCCCCCCGGGACTGCGCAGTCCAAAGCAGGCTCAAACGGAGCTGCTTTCCCAGATGAGGCGTAAAGCCTCCAGGCTCGGAGCCTTTACCAAGTGCGCCCCGTCAGGGGCTGACCACTTACCGCTCCGGGATGGGATCTTCAAAGCCGGCGGTGTTGGTCCCCTCCGCCTGGGGAAGACTTCTCCGGGTGCGGGAGAAGCTACCTTCCCCTCCTACCAGGAGCGCACCCAGGAAGGGCTGCTACGACTGGTAGGTGCGTGGCGTGCCGAAAGCCCCTGCAGCTCCGCAGGAATAAATTCCAGCGGTCCAGGGATGCAATCCACGGGGTCCGGAGATGTCCTCGGGCCAACCGCGTCGGTCACCACGCTACTGCCTCGTGGTCAGCGGCCTCAAAAGGGCTCCACGTGATGGGCGCCAGCTGTTGCGTTGTCGCGGCTGTTCCTGCCCTGGCTAACCCTGACACCGCCGGCAGGGAAGGTACTCTCCAGTGACCAGGTCACCTTGGAGATCCTGTGGGTCCTGGCTGGCCCTTGGCTGGAGGCAGTGATGGCGCGAGAGAGAAAGAGGGGACACTGTCGAGGGTCAACCAAACTGGGTTTATTTGCCCAGGGTGTCTGCCTCAAGAGAGTCCAGAGCCACCCTTTGTGCAATAACTTTTACCCCGGGGGTGGTACAGAGGGATGGGTTCTGTGTGGGTCCAATCAGAGGTAACTCAGGCGTGGCTCAAGACACAATAGACACACAGGGGAACAAACCAAGGTGGGGTAGGAGGGGAAATCTGGAATCCTGTCCTATCACTCGAGGCTCCCCCTAGAACTTTCCAGACGTAGGGAGAGGCCTCGAGGTGACAGGCAGGGCCCCTGGGTTACATAACAAAGGATTGACAGAAAACAGTGGCTGGGGTAAACCAAGCGGGGAATAACCAAAGGGGTGCATGGAACAAACCATTATAAATGACTTCAAGTAATGAAAACATACATAACCCAAAACACACCACCACAGTACAGATAGCTTTTAAATCTGTATTTCTTCATTAACTGCCTTTACTTGACCTGCTTGAAAATTATGGAGTGGTTTTATAAAAAAATGACAGATTTTAATTCATTAAAAAAAAATAAGACAGATTTTAATTCATTGAAAAAATAATACTTGTATTACTTGGCATCATTTATAGTCATGGTAACAGTTAACACCTGTGCTGCTTAACAACAAGTTTGCATTCTTTACCACCAGGAAAATTCACTTTCAAGACCAAGGCAATAAAACATACTGAAAGAATTTCCCACCTAATGCATATGAGTGAGAATTTAGATCATCAGCTTGTAGGCATTTTGGAAATGTTATTTCTTATTAAATAAGATGTAGCACTGCGGTGGTTTTACAGCTAAAAAGCCTCTCAAATACCTAAATCCTGGAAAACCTTGGGCAATCTGCTGTGGTGAAATGAAGCTCTCTAACTCCTTGTAGGTAGTTCTGTATTTCTGGTCAGAGGTCATAAAGAATGTCTGTTTAACATCTCAAATCTTGATCAATTCTATGTTAGGAGAAATGTGGTAACAAGGTGTTGGGATACGGGAAGTGGTATGACCACAGCCTGAAAGATGTAGGAAGCATCACTCAGCGTCCCAGTACTTGTGAATTAAGTCCAGCTGTTATGTGAACATTACTACAAATTGCTTCAAAATCTGAAAGGCAACTTTTATGTGGTTTCTTGTTACTAAAAGTAGGACTTACTAATTCAGCTGAACTCTGAAATATTCCATCAATGAAGGCTATATTGTATTTCTAAATACAACATGTTTAGGTTGTGAGTTTTGTGTCCCAAGTATTAGAAATTGTGCTTTGAAAGAATTTCAGAGACAGCTGAATGCTTAATTTGTCCATTGCTCATTTTGCAGCTCAAATGGGAACAAACAAAAATCTTTTAAATCACAAATATGAATTCTGATGCCTATAATTTGAGATTTCATAGTGGCCAGCAGCTGCACTTCTATTCCATTATCAACAACTCAACACTCTAATTGAACAGAAGCAATGGGTCTTACTTTAAAGGCTTTCATATTGTAGATTTGATTATCAACACACACACACATACACAAAATAAACAAAACAAAAGTGGAGCAAAACAAAATAAACCAGCAGAAAATCCACTTGCCAGCTGAGTGTTTCATTGAGGAGCTTGGTGTTCTGGAGATTCTGAAGTGACAGAAAAGGTAGAGTTTTAAGGAAATTAACTTAAGAGTCATTCCAAATATCATCTATGTCATGATAGAAAGGAAAATCTGGACTGTGTGAAGATTGCTAATGAAGCAGCCATGAAGGGAAGAATAGTGAGCGTTGAAAGGGTGAGAAATGAGGTGATAACTGAGATACCCATATTCATCAGAATGGGCCCCTTAAGGGTGCTGGCCATATCATCATGGTGGAACAGTGCACAGGTTGTCCAGAGAGGTGGTGGGTGTCTGAACTCTGGGTCTCAAGGTCAGCTTGGACAGTGGTCTGAGCAATCTGGTCTAGCTGAAGATTTCCAGGCTTATTGCAGGAATGTTGGACTAGATGTAATTTAACTAGATTTAACCTGTAATTTAAGCATTAATATGAAATAAAAGTCAAATGGAATGAAGACAGTGGTACCACACACTGTCTTTGTAGGACCAAGCTTCTTCTATGATTTTTTTTTTTTTTTTTAACTTTTGAAAGAGTGGAATCTTAGAGACTGGTTATACAGTTTGATGGCATCCATGAGACAGATATCTGTGACAGACAGCAGGGCAGTATTTCAATAATCTTCTTGAGAAGATAGCAGAAAGACATTAAGTGGAAGTTTGCAGTAACAGGTAAGATATCCTTAGAGAAAAAAAAAAAAAAAAAAAAAAAAAAAAAAAAAAGAATTCATGACCAATTAACTGAAAAAATAACAAAAAAAACATTTTACCAAACTGAACTTCAGCTGCAAGGCTGGATTAATGATCTGTGTGTGGTGGACTAAACAAAATTTGATTACATTATAGGTTTTTCAGTGTGTGGATAGACATTGTTGACATTTGCAGGGCAAATTTTTGAAATAAGAGCTTACAACTCCATGTTTTTTGTCTGAGGATAATAAGCACTAAGTGATATTCTAGAAAAAAGGAAATAGCTTTGGGAAGAAAAAAATCTATAAAATCTCCCTGACTCTGAAAATTTACATTTAACTATTAATATGATTATTAACTGTGCAATAATTGCTTTATAGTCAAAATTAGTTGTTAAATAGTTACATTCACTTATCTGTTCATTTTAAGGGGCCATAGTTTTCTATTAAAAACATTATTGTTTTCAGTATTTGTATTTTTTTTCATAATTATTTTATTATTTACATTCTGTTAAGAACAAGAAGTTTCTCCAAAAACTGGTCAAGAACACTGAGTTCATAACCTCTGGATACTCATAAAATCTTTGCTTCACACACCATTGAAAACTGAGCTTAAATTTTATGAGTAATATTCATCTCAAAGGTTATATCCTTGAACTGAAGGTAAGCATATTTTTGAAGATCAAATAAACAAAATATGGCATAGATGACAATTTACAGTCAGTTTAAATTTGAATTCAATGCCTTCAAACTAAGACCTTCTTCTTCTTAAGTGTTTAGAACAGTTCAAAATCTGTTGATAGCACTATTCATACACATTAAATATCCATATTTTCCCAGCACACCAAAAGGTCATATAGCTGAAAATTACTTTCTGTTTAGATCACTGGAGAACTTTGAATAGAAACATAAGAAATAAAAAACAGATTAAACAGAACTTGAGATATGTTCCAATCCATGTAATTTAGTCTGTCTAGCCTAACAGTCACCCAGGCTGCTTTTGTAGAAAATAGAGAGAAAACCAGAAATGGATCCCAAAAGGGAGATTTATTCAAGCCTAAAGGATGTGTCAGGTTATCTTGAATGGAGTCTCAACACAGACCAGAGTAGTTGCCTCTTGGAAACACTTTCAGTTTACTTAGAAAGGTAGCTGATGTGCTTAGTTTAGAACAGAAACATATTTGAAGATTTTCTTTATAAATCCAATTTTAGACTGCTTCTGATGAGAATCCACTGCTACACTGTCCTACTGTAATTCATTTATTGTAATAAATAATTAGTT
This sequence comes from Sylvia atricapilla, assembly GCF_009819655.1. Taxonomy (NCBI): domain Eukaryota; kingdom Metazoa; phylum Chordata; class Aves; order Passeriformes; family Sylviidae; genus Sylvia; species Sylvia atricapilla. The sequence goes on from NC_089145.1 coordinate 53,548,390, forward strand.
TGGAACACATTATTAAGTATACTTGCCCTCTTTCTTAAACTAGGATTAGTAATTCTTGCTTTGTTTTTCTCCCAAAGAATTTCTATAAAATTTCTCTTTTTTTCAATTTTGACTAATCTCTGGATAATAATGCTATTACTTCTCTAAGGTTTTGATCCCTCAGTTAAAATAAAATTTTGATTATGTTTTGTAAAGAAAAAATGTAAAATTATTTAGATGTGTTTTCTGATATTTATTGTTAATAACAAAAAAGAAGGTCTATAATTTCTAACACTATCAGAACTGCACAGATTTGACATTAAAAAACCCCAAGAAATATTTTCTTTTCAATCCACAGATTATGGGAACAGGCAGTTATATTCAGTAAACCTCTCAAATTCCATTTCAATACATGAATTTTCTAATTTCTTTTATATGAAAGCCATTTTCTATGCATTCTTAGCTCCAAAACTAATTGTTTGACACTGAAAATCTACAACATGGCTTATTTCTTTAAAAATAAAACAAATTAAAGAATTCTGATTGGATATTTTCAATTTCTTATTATGAAATTGAACCACAAAGCCCAAAATGTAATAAGCTAGGTAATGCATTTGAGATTATTTTCTAGTCTTTCCCCAAAGAGGTTGCTGGAACCATTTGATGTAGCAGCATAAAATATAAATGAAGTCATTTATGAACTGCTGTAACTCAAACCCTGTTCCAGGCCAGTGCTGAAAATGAGACCTAGTCTCATGTTTTCCTCATATTGGGGAACATAAATAACATTGTTTTCTAGCACATGGGCAAAATATTACTAAGTTCAAAAGACAAAATAAAGGAGAAAAAAGTATTGAGCTATTTGTAATGGTTATATTAAAATACAAAATCATCTTGAATGTCTTTCCTCCCAAGCAGCCTATGGCTGTTTACAGTAACTACATGATATGAAAGTGAAAACTGTGCTTTCTTGGAGAAAATAGTCTGAACTTAGGTTCAATAAATCATTGATTTTACAGAGTGTAGACATCAAATTTGGTTGAGAAGGAATTATACTGAGACACAAAAAAGCAAAAAAAAAGGTAGTTGGACCTTGTTTTTAACAAGGTCTTTTAAAAGTAGAAATTCAGAATCCTGACATCAGAAATCCTCCCAGCATTCAGAACTCAACTAATTATATTTAATAAAGTAGTTGCTATTTTAATTTGTATTGAAAGTGCTATCTGCCTCTCAGTGCACTTACACTGTAAGATAAAATCATTCTTTGTTGTTTTTTCCCCTGTGTTTTTTTTTGTATTCACCTTAGATGTGCAGAAAGTTTATGACATTGCACAGTCTACTTACTATTAGTCTGATATCTTAAAATGATTGTTTCAAAAAAATTACCATTACAATCCAAAATATCAAAAAAGTCTTATGCTTCAGTTGGAGAGACACGTAGGTATCTGATGTGTAACCATTTTACAGGGAGAATGGCAATGGACAGGAGTCCTTAAATAATGGAATACTGGTCCAGACCAGACCTTTGGAAATCATCCAGTCCACTGTGTCAGAGGAGGACTATCTGCTAAGTCAAACATATGAAAATAGATCAGCTTGCATTGGGTCTTTTCAACGAAATTGTGAAGATCTCAAAACATGGACATTCCCCAGCCTCTCTGAACAGCCTGTGCCAGTGGGTTACCACATATACAAGGAAGAAATATTCTGGTTTTCTTTTATGTACCCTGAGTTTCCTTTACTTCATTATGTGGTCATTACTTTTTTGCCATCAAGTAAAGTCTTTTCTTTGTCCTCCAGTTAGTCAAGTGAAAACAGACATTAGATCTCCATTTAATCTGCTCTTCAGCCTGAAAAAATTCTATCTATATATCAGGTGCTCTGACCTCTTAAACATCTTGATGGCCTTCCACTGACTTGCTCTAGTATCTCAATGTCTTACTTGTAGTGACAACCCTAAAATTTTATATGATGTTCTAAATTTGGTCTCTTAAGTGTCAAAGAAGAAGAAATAAACACTCTTTTTCACCTACTGTCTACACTCTTGATGTTAGCCTTCACTGGTGCAAGGGTACACTGCTGATCTATGCACAATTCTTGTCTACTGGGACTATTATGTCCTTTATGCAAAAACAACTTTCCTGCCAGTCAGCCCCAAGCATGCACTGTTGCATGGAATAACTCTGCCTCTGGTGAAACAATGCATTCTTTTTTGCTGAGCTGTGCGAGCTCATCCTAATGTCACCCACGAAACTGCTGAGGATGCAGTCTATCCTAGTGTTCAAATTGCTAATGATGATTTTAAATAGTATTGATGCCACCACAGTCCCCACGAGAAATGTCCTCCTTACTGGATAGCTGTCCAAATTCAAAACCTTAACCTCTAGCATCAGCTCAATCAGACACTTCCCCTCCCAACTGATTGTTCAACCATATAGATCATATCATTTCAGTGTGGGCACTCCTGTGTCTCTGTCACATGAAAAGGGGAGATTTTGTCTACTCTTAGAGGAGGAGAAATTTCCCCAACCCTTAGTGTTTGATTTTTGTCGATCCCCAGGAAAGCCAAAACTCTTGTGCTGGCCAGTCTGTCAGAGTCCTGTTAGGAGAACCCTTCACTGAGCAATCCTGCTGGATTGGAGGGTGGTTCCACTTATTCATGATTTATCTAACCTAAGTTCAGACTATTTGCTCCAAGGGAGCAAAGTTTTCACTTTCATATCATGTAGTTACTGTAAACAGCCATAGGCTGCTTGAGAGGAAAGACATTCAAGATGATTTTGTATTTTAATATAACCGTTACAAATTGCTCAATACTTTTCTTCTCCTTTAATTTTGTCTTTTGAACTTAGTAATATTTTGCCCATGTGCTAGAAAACAATGTCATTTATGTTTCCCAATACGAGGAAAACATACACCAACAGTGTTAGGGAGACCCCTCGGTGGGCCTTCCACTTTATTTGGTAGTGCTACCCACTGCCAGTGACTGCCAGTGTTTATGAAGGACTCACCCCAACAGTTTACAGAATGACACTCTATTAATACAAATTTGTGACAGGTTAAGGTTAGAGGATTGTCAGTGACAGAATCTGAAGCATGGTCCATTTCTAGTAGGTGTCCATATGGAGAAGACAGTTTCAGCCAGCTGACTGATGCCAGCAGTTGCAGCAGGACCTCTCTATCTTCTCCCTAATCTCTACTTATTTATATACTATTTCTCTATGTTTAGGTGGAGCATGAGTGACTTTAGTCATAAAACTTTGTCATTGTTTGATATAAAATCCTTTCATTTCACTTTTAAAAATACAGTCAAAAAATACAGAGCACATGCCCAGTGAGGAGTGGGTGTACCCTGATAGCAGGCAAATTTGGGGTAGAGGTGTGTGCTAATATTATAATTAGGCTAAAATTAATCAAGTTCATCCAAGGAGAATTATTTCACTACAGCTGTTGGCTCAGCAGCAGGATGTCTCCTGTCTCCCTTGGCTGACAGGTGTTATGCAGTTTCTCAGCTGTGAAGTGCCATGGAGTTCCCTTTCCTGCAAGGATTTCAACAGAACCTGGCTGAGGAGTTTCCACTCCCCTCACCCTCCATTCCATCACCCTTAGCAGGTGCTATGGTTGGAGACCGTTGCTGTGGGGAATCACAGTTTTAGGGAACAGTTTCTGAGCATGCCAACTACATTCCATCCAGGAAGTAGCAGCTGCATTTTACTCTATAATTGTACTCAATAATTTCTCTACCTTTATAAATTCTGTAAGGATCTGAATATAACCTCTTAGTTTCCTCTAATTTTATCCCCCTGACATTTTTCCACACTGTCCCCAGACATCTTTCCACAGTTTCTTAATCAGCAGTCTTTCAAATTTCATTTCTTACTCATAATGACTCACAGAGGAGGAAATTTAGGTTTTTATCTGAAGGGAATATTTGGGCAGTCACAGAATGAATCAGAATACATCTTTGCTGTAATGCAATGCCTTGAATATCTGATACAAGAAAGGCAGAACTGTTTAACATGTGATAGTAATAGTCTTCTATTTCTTTCTCTGAGTATCCATTTGGCTTTCAAAAGAAAATACATGAGGCATACTTAAAGCAAATGGGGCACCATGATTAATAAGGACATCACATAGAGACACATAAAACTGCCCTGTCTCCTTCATCTGTTCTTTTGGTGCAGTGATTAACCTTTGAGTTTATGAGTATTTTTGCACTTGTCTCAGATAAAATATTTTATGACTTCTTACCTCCCAGGCAACTTGGATTAAACTTATCAGGCCTGGGAAGATAGTGGCCCATAATGACTGTTCCCTCAGAAATCATATCTACCTCCTTACCACATTATCAGATCATTTTTTGTGCAAAACAGATGGAAACATCAAGACAAGAGACAAGACAACTTGTTAAGGTCACATTCCACCTTCCTATACATCATTCATGCTTAATTGATTCCCAACCCTTCCTGAGATAAATTGCCATACATTATGAGAGCTGAGAATATGAAAAGATCATTTTCTTTTCCCCATTAATTCTCATTTGGAAAGGATTTTGTCTTTGCTATAGTTGCTTTGACAGTCTGCTGCTAATGACTGATTACTTCCTATCAACAAAGAAATAAGGCAGAAGTAAGTAGACTTATCTTTTGACAAAAGTATTTCTCTCTGATGCAGTATTTTGCATATTCTGCTCTCAGTGTCAAAAGGGAAAAATAATTAAAAAGTTACAAACAAAACAAGACACAAACAAAACTGTCCCCATAAAAAATCCAGAGAAACAAAAGAGATTAAAAATAAGTGACAAGACAGAACCAGAAGATTGTGCAGGTGAGCAGTTGAAAATATACTTGGAAAAGATCTCACTGTTTTAGTAAAGCTGCTTAGCTTCTCCCTCACAGCTACCTGACACCTCCCTTTCTACACTGTACAAAGAGGAACTCAATCATTTTAATGCATGTCTCCTGAACAGGGTGGATAAAAAATTGAGTGTCAAACCTGAACTTGCTCTAGACCTCCTAATCATTTAGGGACATTTGAGAAACATCAGAGGCAACAACAACAAAAACAAGACAAGCTATGAACATTTCTTCCAAGGTTTTTGGACCTCTCTGTCTTTTCTGAATATGGTTTTCTCTTCTATTTTCAAACAAATATAATGTTCAGGACCTGCTATCGATAACATTGTAATATACTGATAAAGGAATAGCCATATCAGAGTGGAATGCTGGATTCAGTGTGTACACAGAACAGCAAAGTTAACTCCAAGGATCTTAAAACCTAAGTTTCCTCTAGCTGAAACATTCAAACCTATAAATGTTCACCCCAAAATCTCAGGTAGCAGCCTGGACAGAGAAAATCTTATTTGTAATCCATACTAGTATAATAAAACTGTATTCTTGGCAGTGGAAAACTGGTGCCTGGAAGTGAATTACTCATTCCACTGCTCTTCTGCTCAAGTTCTTCTGCTTGAGCTATAAGAAAATAAGTGGATAGAAATCTCTGCTGGCTTTATAGTGCTTCAGTTTACATAAAACATAGAAAAGCACTGAAAGTGTTCCTGGCCTTTATAATATTGTCAGGTTCTATTCAATAGTAATCAAGAGTATGTTAAATTTGAAAATGTTCTCACATATGAATGGCCCTGCATCCCAAACTGCCATTGCTACGTTTTGAATTTCTGGGCCTTGAACTATCATTTCAAACCATCCTTGTGTTTTCGACTTGTACATTAAAAATTGCATCAGTACATAAGAACATACCGAAAATCACACATAAGGATTACTCCCTCCATTGTGCCTTTCTTCTTTTGGAACAGAAACCAGATGTTCCTTGGTGGGGTAATTTGGAAGTAGAATGAAGTGGAGACAAGGATCTTTTTTGGTAACTGTTACTAACACCTTCTTCATTTCCTTCAGCAGTTTCAGTACTCTTTCATGTGCACTAAAAAGAAGGGGAGAGGCAAGGAGGAAAACCAGGCTCTCTTGCTCTATCCATTTCAGAGAGCAGCCTCACATATCAGTTTTCTGTAGAGAGAAGTATCATCTTTGTACTTCTGTTTCTGGCAGAAATATAAAGCATAAGCCGTGAAAGCCTTCTTGTATTTTCCCTAGAGCACAGCCATTTAGATGTAAACTCTTACAGCTTCATTGCAAGACACTTCATGCAGAGGAATTGTCAGGTCAGAAGAGGAGAAAAAAATGAAACAGATGAATTTTCTTTTCAGTTTCTCGGTGGGAGAGCTCTGCTGAAATGCCAGTCCAGCTCTACTGGTTTCTGCATCAACAGATGGCAGACAACATTCCTTGTGTTTGCGTCCCATTTGGTAAATCACAGGTCACATCTGGTCTGGCCTCTGTTCTTTCTGAGCAGATGGAAGTACACATTCGTTATCGATTGCAACAAGGAAACGGGGAGATGATCGGGAGGAGGGTACGTGGAGGGGGAAGGAAGGTGAGAAGGAGCTAGAAATAGAAAAGCCTAAATGAAAGAAGGTTTAATAAAGGAGAGAAGAATTTTAAATGCCCAGTGCCAACAAATAACACAATGGGTGATAACTAAATGAGACAAAGCAGCAATATACAGACAAATCACTATTAGAAATTATTTCAAGATGTAATGTGTTTGAGATTTTTTATGTGGTTTTCTACCCAAGGCTATTAAATGAGAAATTAAAAACCTGTTTTTAGGCATAAACTCTTTCCTCACAAGGTATAAATAAAAATCAGAAAACATACACTTAGAAATGCTCTAAGACACTGTCAGTCATAAACTGTGTTTTAGGCAGAGAAAACAATAAAAATCTCTCTCTGTAACTCCCTTGTTATCTCATGCATAAATATATCAAAACTTTTTAGATGTACTCAACTTTTTACTAAAATTGTGTTATTTCTGATTTTATTATCTTTTAACTGGTTTTTAAAAGTGTGAATTTTTCAACTTTTAATGCTATTTTTAAGCAATCACAGCTACATGCAAAATTAAATATAATTATTTTTGATATTTTAATTACAATTTGTAGTTAAAATTTGAATTTTAAATTTAAAAATCTTAAAATCATAATATATTTTACTTTCAATAATTGTAAATAACATAATGCTTGAAAGTAAATTTGCTATCATAGCCTCAAAACTATGCAGAATAAACCTTTATAAATAAAGAAAATTCATGTTAATAGGTAAATGTACACATGAAGCGCAGAATATGTAAATGTGCACACAGATACCAATACTGTTGATCCTTAATCTAGGTGCAAACATATATTTGTCAAATCCTACTATAGTAAAATAAACTTTTTTTTTTTTTTTTTGTTTCAAGAAGCAAGGTAGGCATGAATAACTTGGCACAAAACATTGTTATTCAGACATTCCAACTCTAATTTGAGTTGTGTATGAAGAGCTCTATATCCTCCTAGAATGCAAAGACTTTAATTTAGATCATTCTATTTGAACAGGGTCTTTTGAATCTGCCCTCTTGTTGATTTCCACAGTATAAATATACAGTCTTAACGTATATTTTGGCAAGAGGTATTAATTGATCACACTATCTAATATTACTATTACTGCTACTAATATAACTGTATTTTAAATAAACCATTCAAGCATTTTCCCATTTGGCCACTCATGTGTTTCTGTTTTCCTTCAGCCCAAATAAAGCATGATTTAGGGTATCTTTATGAAGGATAACACTATTAGCCACGTTGAAAAGACTAGAAGCTTTTCAAGCTAGACTAGGCTACAACAGAATACATATACAAGCTGACATTTTTTTCTCTTTCTTTTTGTTTCATGTCAATGTGAAATTTAGCATGGACATTTTTACCTAAACTTCATCTTGGCAGCAGTTCCAAAGGAAAAACATTTTCTGGGCAAATGCCACATGTTTAACACATATTCTTTCTATCATCCTAGTATTTCCTGTTCTTGTACAAATCCCCAAAAGAGACAGAAAGTTTATTTTTGTTGTCAGAGTGTTCTGTTGAGAGCAAACACATTTGTATGCTTATACAAAATCAGAAATAAGCTCAAATACCTTTTGAGATAACGTTTTAGTTGATATGTTTTCAATATACCTATAAGGGTACAGGGTTCAGGTACGGGAGGTACAAATCACTCTCTTCTATCCCAAAGAGAAAGAATATGAAAATATCCCTGTCCTATTTGTGGATATATGGATCCACTATGACTCACCAGCTTGTGGAAAATTTAAACAATATAATAGACTGAAAAGATTATGCAGGGGGCCGTGGGTGGTGGGACTTCCCAACATGAGGACACACAGCAACTAGAAATGATCTAGTTAGCACTCACTAGAGGATGTGTCAATAGAGCCAACTCTGCCCAATCAAACCTTTTATGTACACGTGGAAGGGAACAAACATCCTATAAATCATATAAAAAATATGCTGGGGAAAACAGGCTGGGTTATTCCTCCTTCAGGCAAAGGCAAACCCATTTTTGTGATGTCTTTTGCTCAAGCTGTGGTGACTACATGCCCATTGCTGCACTGGATACCTTGTGGCACTTGACTCTGCCACTACACATTTGGGGATCTGAACTGATCTGAACTTCGGTACCACATCAAAGTTACTGTAAAAATCACCCAGATTAATGAAAAATGAACTTTGATTAAGCAGGACAAGCCCAGTGGCGCTAATTTTGCATTTAATTTCTCTCATCATGCTCCCCTTCATTGAGACATGGTTTTACATGAATAAAAATCTGGTTGTAAGCCAGAAGAGAATCAGAAAGGCTTCACATACATCACCAGAATCAACACTGGAGAGACCAGGAACACATGGAGGTGTGCACCTGCTTCTTAATCTGGACAGAGTCTGTACAACTAAAATTAAATGTATATCATCTAACTGGCCTTGCTGTATCTCTTACGCTCCTGTCTGAGAAGGAAGGGAGCATGGCTCACGGTCAGGAAGAAAAAGATGGCACACAGAAGGTCTACCACTTTGTTATTTGGGAGCATTTTTTCACATAAATCCCCCTTTTTTAATATAATTCTGTTATTAATATTGTGGCTGTTTCTGTTCATTTTCTTATCCCATTGCTATTTCCAGTAAATTTTTCTTATCTCTGCCTTTTTTCTCTCTCACCAGAGGGGTGAGAGGGGAGAGGGAGGGGGGGGGAAGAGAGACAGAGGAATTTTTCTGAGACAGGAGATTTTCCCCCTTTTAATTTCATATTTAAGAATATCTACTGATAGAGATATTATCTACTGATTGAGATAGATAAATAGATAGATAGATAGATAGATAGATAGATAGATAGATAGATAGATAGATAGAAAGAAAGACAGACTTATTTTAACACTTAGAGGGAATTCTTCCAGCACTCTAAGAAGAAAAACAAATATCACCTGACAATTCAGAATGAGAATCAAAGATTCTTAGCTCAGTTAGGGTTGCTTCTCAGCAATATTGTAATGTACTGGTTTGGACATAGCTATCTACCTGACCTTTTCTAAACAGAATTATTGTTTTTAAATGGTTTCATAAATACACATTGTCAAAAGTTGGTAGAGCATCTAATTTATCAAAAAATTAAAAGCTTTTGTTTAGAGAAGTCCTTTTCTCTTACTTGATCTAAAAAAGGAAACACATAATGACAATTTTGAAGGTCTCCACTTCTGCAGGTGTAGTTAAAATGCATAAACCAGACACATGTCAAGAACTAGCCTTACATACTCCAATAAACTTGAGGTACCAGTAATCCAAATGTGCACAATTTAATTCCTGGAAAATACAATCTACAAACAATTTAATTATGGTTTCTGTCTTCTTTTTAAAAAGTGATAGTAATTCAGATATGCTTTATGGTTTCTTAATTGCAGAAATTTGATACCTTTTTATCCCTCAACCTTTCAACTGTTTAAAATCTTTCATGCTCTTAATAAAAATCTACTCTTTATAAAACATCATTCATCAAAGTTTTAAAATAAAATGGACTGCTTGCTTCTGCCCTAATCATGTTACTTATTTTCTCCACCCCATCATATTAAATATTTTTTCTTCTTCCCTAAAATTCATAACTATTCCTACTGTCACAGGAGATTGCATAAGGAATAAACCCTGCAATTTTCAATTTGTTGTGAGATTTATCACATTAGTGTCTGAATTATGTGTCCCTCTGGCATGCTAATAGAATACAAAATGATCCAAACAACCTGCAATCATGTCGTAGTCGTACATGACATTTATTCTATAATATTGTCATTTGAGCATTAGCCATGGGTCCCTGTTTCTGAGAAGTGACAAATGTGGTATCCATTAAAAGCTGAAGTGGATACATTCTATGAAAATATGTTTCTGTTATTTCTATAGCAACTTTGGGCAAGACCAAAAGTGAAGGTCAACCACTTTAGCACTGTCCATTTAGATAGTCACAGATTTTGGGACTAGAAAACAAAATTCCATACTGCTTACCCTATACTCATTTAAATGTATCACAAAAATGTGAATAGAAGCACCCAAAAGGATTTTGAGTTTCAAAAAAATGTGATCTTTAGACAAAAGTGTAGCACATGTACTTAGTGACTAAATACTGCAGTTCCAGGTGTCACTTCCATATGCCATTTAACATAAATACTGACATGTTTATACTTAATAACTTTGATTGGAAATCAGTGGGCACTCATTTCTGAATCAAAGTGCTTTTTTAATCCTTTTATTTCTGATTTAAGACCTTGATGTAGGCTGATGTAGCCTGATGTAGGCTTAGGGTCTTGTATTTGTGAGAAGAATTACACACAGGGAATTGAAAGCTATAGATGAGTTTTGAACTACAAAAGGTCAATGTGATGAAGAAGCAGGTGTATTTCAGGCACTCCAGAATAGGAAAGCAATAATTAAAAATTATTAGAGGATCTTATTTTTCTTCTCTTGTGAGTACACAGTATAACTCAATTCCTGATTCAAAATGCCTAAGACTTCCTTCCTGCATGGCACACAAAACATTTACCTGATTCTAAGCCATTTGAGATATTTTACCACCAGTTTATTCGTATAGGCCTTATGATTTATGTACTACATACTACTCAGCCCTTTAGCCCTTACAACCTTCTTGCTTTCCTTATCAAGCTCTCTGTGAGGCTGCAGTTTCCTTCATAGAACCCTGTATTACCTCCACATCTCTTTCAGCTTGTGCATTTAATATCCATGTGAAAAAATAGAGGGGTTTTTTGTTTTGTTGTTTTGTTTTGTTTTGGTGTTGTTTTTTTTTTTTTTTCTGAGAAGGAATTTGTTGTACAGAGAGATTTTAGTCAAAATTGTCTAGGTACAGATGCTTAGAGAGTCCTTGTCTTTGTACTTAACAATTTACAATATACAAAGTATTCAGCATACAATTTTGATCATTTGTTGCACTACCAGCTTGTCACTGCAGCAAATTGGACCTCCAAGTCCTCTGCTGCAGAAATGAGGTGGCTGATTCTGAGGTTAAACACCAAGGAAGGGTTCTATTTCAGATATCCATGCCAGTCAAAGAAATAGAATACCTTTGTCCAGAATTCTTGTCAGTTGTTCAGATTAAAGGTGTTACTTGGATGCTCCTAAATAATTTTCCTAAAATCAATTCCTTATTAATTTTACTCAGTTTTTAAAATTTATATTGAATGAGCTATTAAACCGATAAACACTCTCTTTTACTCCATGAACCATATTTATCTCTAGTATGGGTTTGTATTTTGCAGTAAATGAGTCAAAGAACCTGTGAAAAATATTAAGTAACTAGATAGTTTGAAAAGGAAAGGTATACTGCACTTAAAATACCTCTGTATAAAGTAATCTATATTAAAGTGGTTTAGGAGAAAAAATATTCATTACTGTTTAAGGTTCCAGTCATTCTTGCAGGTTTCTTTTTGGGTCAGGATTTCAAACATCATGAAGATTAATTAATAGCTCTTATATTTTGTGGTTACTGGAGATGAATGGCATCTAAGGTCGAAAAATATTGGTATGTGATAAAACAAGTTAATGTATTACCTGATTGCAGGCCATGTTAGGAGATCTTGGAAACTTGGAAAGTTTGATTTACTGCTAGAAAGTTTGAGGTCTATAGGGTAGGTTGAAGATTTGTATAATGGAGGTGGTATCTAGGATAAATTTGCTTCAGTGTTCATGGTGAGTAGCTGGAAATTATTTAAGTGGAGATTAAAGACAATTTCCAGGGGAAAAAATGAAGTGTTTATTACTTGTTTATCCAAATAGAAGATGGGGAGAAGACTGTGAATGAAAGGCTCAGGGATGCCCTACGGACAACATGGCTTATTTTTCTAGCCAATGTGTTAGAGTCAGATATGAGTTAAATATTATGAAAACACATCCTCATTAATGGGCCTTGTTTGTCCTGTACAGGTACAATGAAGGGTAGTGATACCATAGTTAAATGCCTTTAGCTATGGACCAGGCAGGAGATTCTGACAAATGAAGAAGGACATGGGACAAAACAGGCTAGTTCACTGGAAAGTCATATTTTGTCACCATAATGTGCTAGTAAATCTGTAAGTCCATTTCTGTTTTACAATTTGCTCTCTGGGCTTGAGAGGTAAAAATCCCACTCGTTTTGGTGGTGATGTCTTAAATTATTCAAGCTAACCTGTACAGGTTCTATTTCTGCAGACATGTACATAAGCTATATATGAAACTGGAAATTTGCAACTGTCTAATTTACAGATGAGCTTCAAATCTGAACTAGTTTAGCATATAAGCTTAGTATTACCTTGTATTACTTGATTAAATGCCACTGCTTGACTCTTTGTCACTTTAGAGAGAGTAGTTTATGGACCCATTGAGAAGATAGCAGAGTCTTCATGGATCTCATTGGACAATTTTAGAAGACCATGAATTTGAAGCCACCTGACCTGAGGAGCTGGGCATCTTTTTCTCTGCTATGAAAAATATGTCTAAGGCTAAATAGTAGATCCTTCTACAACTGATCATAAGGTTGGAATGTTACAGCACAGCAATCAAGTCATGGACTTCTTTATTTATGGAATCACTAAAATACAGGTCTTTCTCCTCCCACAGCTAATTTATAATCTCATAGGACTTTGTCTCTCTCTGCTCATTATCTTGTGTATCATCTCTAGGTCAGTAATTTTGGCTTACTTTGATTCCGTTTTCTGTTTGATATAACACAGACAGCTGTACGTGCTCCAGGTAATGATATACTTAACCCAGGCTTACCTCACTGAATGATTCTTGATTTAAGTCACCCTTAATTGTAAGTTATACCAAAGCCAGCTGAATCACTTCCATGAAGCTACTGTCCAAACAACCACAACTCTTAAGCACATATATTAATACTGCTTAACACAGTTCTTCTCCTTCAAGTCTGTATTTTGTCATGGTTCAAAGATCTTTATTCAAAACAAGTATAATGAATTTAAAATGCCAAATTATACTGCATAAAGTACCATTTGAAAACACTAGTGTACATAATTTCCTAGGAAAAGAAAGGTTCATACATATATCTTATTTATATGAAAATAGTGTAAAACAGAATATAAAAAACATGTAAAATAAAAGCACTTAAAAGAAAATTATATTCCTCTAGATAGTAAATATCCATGTCTATGGAGATTTATCATCTTATAGATAATGGACCAGATAAACAATCAATTAATAATTTAGGAATAAAGTTATTGAGTTAACAATAAAACTGTACTATTCCCTTAACTTCCAGAGAAGAATCAGATTTCCTCTTATAAGGTGCAATGTTTTCAGAAGTGTGTCAGTTTGGGAGAGATTCAATACAGGTGTCTACATGTGAGCAAGGGATCTCAGGGCCACTTATGACCTGGGAATATCTAAACAATACATTCAGTAACACCTAAGTTCCTTGGCTTATTCCAAGCCAGCTCTCTAATACTGGCTAACTGAACAGTATTCCAGCTCCATTGAATATATGGGTTGTGACAGGAGCCGTAAATCTTACAGGGCACTTAAATCTCCTCTAGACAGCTACAAAGAAATGCCTTAATCTGGAACTGATTTTCTTCTTTTGTGTAAACAAAAGCCTTACAGAATGTCTATGAATTTTCAAGTGATTCAAGCTGAAGAAATTCTGATTCTCTTTGTAAACATTAATATAATTAGAGAAATAAAAGTACTTCTTTCACCCTCTTACCTAAAAAAAACCTGAATAAAATCTATACTGTTTATGCATCCAGTAGAATTCGAGCTGGAAAAACAGACTCATTCTTGTCTTCTTTGTTGAAAGTCCAAAATTACTATTACTCTTGGGATGATAAGCAAGAAGGATATTAATTAATATTTAAAATTCAAAAGGAAAATGTAGGAAGAAGAGAAACAACCAAGGCATGAAGAAAAAAAGGAAAGAAGAAAAATCAATTAGTAAGAAAACTTTCAATAAAGACCACAAAAAGGCAAATTTTGAAAGTTGAAGAGAAAAAGCCACCCTGAAGAAGAATAGATTTACTAATTCTCTTCAGATTAATTCTCACAGACAGTTTCTGGAAAAAAGCCTCTGTGTGCTGAAGGATAAAAGACTTGGTCTTTTGGATGTATGTCTGAGTAAGCCACTGAGAGGTCTAAAAACCTCTTAAGGCAGAGCTTTGAAGAGAGGCTATCATGGGACAATTCAGGATGGAAGGGACCTCAGGAGCCCTCTGGCTTCCCTAACTGCTGAAAACAGGGTCAGCTATGAGACCACGCCAAGTTCTTCAGGGAATTTCCTAGTGAGGTCTTGGAAATTTCTAAATATGGACACTTCCCTGAGTAACTTACTCCACTACTTGACTGTCCTCCTGGCAAAAAAAACCCCATTTGTCTCTCTATGGAGCCAGTTTCCCTTTATTCCTGTTGCTTCTCATTCTTCAGCCATACACCACCACTTCAGGTCATGGGTGAAGATGTTAAAATATCCTATAAAACTGATACTGCAAATGCACAGGTAGAGAACTAGGTTTTGTAGGCCATCCTGTCCCTTCTAAATTTAAGTTCTCTCTTGACAAAAGAACATCCCTCTGCTAAGGTGACAGAATGTCAAGCAGAGAAGGAAATCTGATCTGCACAAGATTTCTGAGTGAGAGATATAGTGTATGATCTCTCTCCACTTTTATGAGCTTTCCTTGCGATGCCAAGAATGGCAAGAGTTTATTTCTTTGCTCTTTACTCACTGCGCCTATCAGACTCAGTAGTTCCTGCCTCTCCGTGTCATATACTGTTCTTACTCCTCCAATTATAGCATGTGTTACCATACTTCCAACAAAATACAGGATCAACACTACTGCTGATGATTGTCTTTATTTCATGTTTTTTTCTGTGCTCTCTTTTCCTTATTAATAAAGGAAAAATATGTAACTAAAATTCTCTTTTATAATTTCTCACTTCCTTGTATTTCTCCATCTGATTCCTACTGATCTCCACCTTGAAATGGATTGAGGTATTTAAAGCAGGGTATTCCCAGCAGTGAAGAGCAGTTTATTTGAAAGTACTTCCCATAACTTATGAACAGGGGCTTGAGAAATAATCAAATAACTTGTAATTTTACTGCTGTTGAGAAAGCCATAAAAATAAGACACAGCTGCTGAAGAAGTCACTCGCTCTTATTTAAAATAATTACACAATAGGTAGCCTATTTAAAAAAAGCACTCTCATGTCCCTCAGCTGTGTGGTCTGATTCAGATTCTCATGTGTTTTTAAAATCAAGTGTTGCTTACACCTCAGAGATAGATGTTCCCTCTTTTCCATTTCTATGCCTAAGGCTTTCCAGGACAACAGCCTGGCCTTTGCTGCAGAATGGAGCACCCTGAAATACTGATTATGTTTTACCTATTAGGAGAATAAATAAAGATATTTGGTGTCAGTGTGCTAATCTTTTATCAGTTTTTATCAGTGGTACAGTTAGCTGAGAAAATATATGCCTATGAACAAAATAATATTAAAGTTTTCCATGAAGGTTTGTCACCTCCTTTGAACACTTGAAAAGAAAAACTATGTGGGGAAACTTTAAAATTAGACTGAGTAAAAAGCTTCCATATACTACATTTCAGGAAATAATTTCCCCCTCTAAAACAGAACTATTGTTTCTCAGTTTTTGTGGTGGTACTGACGTCTGTCCACAGCTTTCTTGTCAGAAAATCCTCATGCCAGCATAAAAATCAAACCGGAGTCATTCCCTTTAATAAGAAAAATCTATCCAGGTTTGCAATCCAGCTGCCTTTTATAAAATGTGTGTTACAATTATTTTAACCCTAAATCATTTTGGTTTTGTCCCTGTGGGCCTTTGTATCATTTTTGCATTATCTTCCCACACCACACCACAATCCTTTCTATTGTAAGTCTGCCCACAGCACCACAGGCTTTGTCCTGATCATGCTGATAATATGCAAACATTCCTGTTGCTAATTCTGATTTCAATTAAGCAATACCAAAAGAGACTCCAGGGCCTCAGACAAAGGTCTCCTCAGAGCTGTCTTTAGCACACAGACTTTTATCTCACCAAGGTATTTTATTATTTTTGTAATGGGCTCCTCTGGACCCAGTTGTTTTTCATTTCTGGCTTCTCCTCTCCCCTCCTGAAATTTTGAACAGTTCAGTGAGAGTCTAGTGGGGAAAAAAAATTACACCAGATAAGAAAAGGGTTAGAAAGCTCAGCAATTCACACAACAATCAAATTCTGTGTTTAGATTAGAAACACAGCAATCAAGTTAATGTTATTATGATTAATAATATTCACATAACCAAAAAAAAAATATTCCTATATGAAGGCATAGGGTATGATTAGACTCGTAATTGGAATATGATAGGTTCCCAACCCAATTTACAGCACCATACAAAGGCCTAGAGGTAAGAAGCTTTAACTTAAAATAAGTTTGTTTCACAGGAATTACCATGGACAGGACAAATGCAACTATAAACAAATTCCACAATCATCTGTAAATGATTAGGAACAATCACTACTTATTTGTCATATGACATGATTATGTCAAGTGCCTGCAACATGCAGCTTTTCAAAAGCTCAGTATTTACGTAATTAATTATCTTTGTTGTTCAGATAAATAAACTGACACTTGGAGTATGCAATAGCCCCCAAAATACTCATGGACCTCAACTATCAGTCTCAGTTTTGTTCATGGTCTCGAGGTGACTTCCTTTGTGTTATCTACATTTTCTGTAAAACTCAAGGACTTAACAATGATACAATGAAAGAATTAAGTTTAAGATTTTTGGAAGCTTTATGACAGGAACTTTAGTCTGGTTGCTTCATTCTTTGAATAACTTGCCTGAGCACAATTAATGAAATTCCTGCTAAGAAAATTAGATACCTTTGTCAAGTTTCTCTTTGTGGATAAAATGACTCATCTGCACAGTAAATCTGCAGTGCTTCTTTGCCATCCAATTCTAAATGCTAACATACACCGTCTCACACAGAGCTGGAAGTGAAATAATTCCTCTTTCCTGTTTATAGGCAAAATGTGATTTTCATCACATACTTCAAGGCAATTTTCTTGTACATTTTTCTGAGAGTACAGTTCAATATGTATTTATTAATACTTTAAGCATTTCCTGTGGGAGAATGCTAATCATAGCTAAATCTAGTCTTTCCTCCCACCACCTGCTAAAAGTGGAAAAAAAAAGTAATGCAAAATGGAACTCCATGATTGCTGTTGGGGAGTTCTTTCCCTATTACCAATAAGGGAGGTTTCCAATCATGCTTTCTTACAATATAAGAACATTTCTTTTATTTCCTTTTTTTTTTTCTCCACACCTTTCTTGCTGTCTTTTCTTTTACTTTTACTTTTTTACCTCACATTCAAATTCTTTGGACCTTAACTCTATGGCCTGATATGGCTCAAACTGATTGCAACAGAGTGATGGAATTTATGTCTGTGTCCCTCTGTTTTAAAAGACATGGATTTTACATATGTCAATTATTTAGATTTTCCCGAGGGAATTAAAATCAGATCTCTGCATTGCTGAACTTCCAATTTAACATTGTATATGTCTGTACTTTGTTGCTTTCTCATCATCACTGGTAAATTGGCTAGCACTGTAAAAATTCATGTGACATTCACTTGAGCTGAATTACCTTAAATTATGCCTCTATAATTTTCAGATATAACTACAATTTTGAAAATGTGGTGCCTTAACTCACTGATATTGGCATTTTCTTTAAAATTATTTTCTAACAATTTTATCAACCTCATCTTTTTTTATCACAGTCTCTATTCTGACCCCTTTTGTAGAATCATTTTAGAACAGAAGTCAGGAATTTTCAGGATTTTAAAGCTGTATCTAGACATGCAACAAGTTTAAAAAACTTAAGAAATAACCCTAAAAACCTCCTCTTCCTCAACTACCTTTGGAATTAAAAATACCATTATTATCAAGAAGAAATCTGGACTGGATAAAGGAAGGAGGGGAAGACTGAAGTAGGCTTTATATTGTATACACAGGCTATAGTACTGTAGCAGGCAGATTAAATATGTTTCTGCTTCTATTTACATCAAAGAAAAAATGTTCTTTGGAATGCAATTTGGCAGAATCAGGACCAGAGATGCATAAGCAGGCAGGACTGTGATAAAATATGGAGTCAAATGATAAATTGCATTTACTCTGCACTTGTGACCATCTCCCCTGATTGGCTCACCTATCTGTCTTGCTTAGGGCTCTTTTTGACATTACAAGCCATAAGCAACTTCAAATACATTCCAATTTTCTTTTCTAAAGCAACATGTCATGTTCTTTCTTCCCAGAATTGCCCTAACCCAAAACTTACGGCAAAAAAGTTTCTCTTTTACATTTAACACAGTTTTAAGGATCAAATTTTTATCACTGCTTCTGGAAAACAGGTATAGATTCACAAATACAAAGCACACCATTTTTGAATTTTGATAAGAATTAGACCAATCATCACACATTTCAGTGTGCAAAGAAAATATTTAGAAATATGCCAAAATACTATTTAAATTTAAAAAAAACGAATATATGGAATAAAGTGTATGACCAAGCAGACTGAAAATCATCTATTAGGTGGTGGAGTGATAAAGCTGCAAATGATATGATAATCAACATATTTTGCTGATTCTTTGTTTTGCGTGAAAAAATATTCTTCATATTGTTTTTCTTGCTATGGCTTACAGACAAAAATCCTAACTATTCATGCCACTATGTTCATAATTCTGTGAAGGTGTTCAGAGGAGCTTTACATTAGCTAAGAATGGAGAATTCCAACTTCCAGATCAGTCTATGCACTTGCATTTGGGCTAACAAATTATTATGATAATTATGTAGCTGGAAATTGTGAGCTCTCTGGAAACTGAATCAGTGAGGACCTTTTGCTCCTTTCTGGTTTGGTTTGTTTATCTGTTATACAGTTGAGATAAATAAGATTTTTGAAACATTTTCAAAATCCTTTCTGAATTTGATGGGATATTATATCAAATGTACAAGAGAGTATTTTCATGCAAAACACAGGCAGGTGTCCATTTCAGAGTAACTTGTATGTAGACCTATGAATGTTTATTAATAGGGTTTCTCTTTATTTATTACTAGCTTTACATGTAGCATTGTAAAGCAGTTTTAATGGGAACTTTTAATACCACTTCATGCTGAATAAAACCTGTATGCTACAAACCTGGTTAGTTCCACAGTATAGTGTTTCAGCTTGTCTTTGCCACTTAAGGCATCTTTTTATCTAAACATGAACTTTATCTCTTCTGTTGCACACAACAGAATGACTGGAACACACAAGACACAGCTGTGGATTTTCTATCTTAAAAAATATGTACCACATTGTGCAATAACCTACATTCTTTCTACTCACGACTCATAAAATTTTATGAACACACAATGTTTAATAAAGGTAAGTTTATTTAGATTACATAACAGTATCTAATTCTCAGTGATGCCACTGCACATCATATCTGTGTGTCCCTGTATGCTTTGAACATGCCTGTTTTGAAATCTATGATTTGCATGCACCCCTTCTTTTTTTCCCATCCAGGTAAACTGGCTGCTTAAGAAGGCTGCTGCTTGTAACAGGAGATAAATGATATCCCAGAAATCATAATTCCTAAAAACGGTTCATCTAAGATGACCTGAAAATTAAATTTAACTCCTCTGATTTTAAAAACCATCAGTTTAAAACTGGGAGAGTATGTCACTCTCCATCCATGACTTTGATGTTAAGATTCCTCTCCAAATTCCTTTCAGGCATTCTCTGCACTTACACATACATGTTTCTTTGTTTTCACAACAAAGTTCAGCAGAAGCTCATTCTGGGCAATGTTAAAGAGAATTTCAATTTCCCAGCTTCCTAACTAAGATGTAAA
Source organism: Sylvia atricapilla (assembly GCF_009819655.1). Taxonomy (NCBI): domain Eukaryota; kingdom Metazoa; phylum Chordata; class Aves; order Passeriformes; family Sylviidae; genus Sylvia; species Sylvia atricapilla. The sequence goes on from NC_089145.1 coordinate 53,568,676, forward strand.
GGACAAACCACTGCTCTGTGTATTCTGGAATTAAGATCAAATGTATAGAGCAAATGGGGCAAAAAGGGGGGGAATATAATACTCATCTTCCAATTATGTAATAGTTGCCTTATGTTTAGTTATATTTAAAGTAGTGTTCATACAATAAAAATTAGGTGCTCAGATCTTATGAACCATGTTTTCTCTTTCCCAAGTTTCATCAAATGAGAACACAGAAGTGATGATGTGAGGTTTGTGTTATGGTAGCCTTTTACTGGTCTAGGAAGTGATGCCATTAAGGAATTTTTAAAAAGTAAGTAAACTGCTAGTAGTCTAGTAAAGGATGCCTTCCCACTTTTGCAGCTCACTTTGGTGAAAAAACTGGGCTCTTCTTTCTTAACATTGTGCTGATATAAGGGTGCTTGACCATGGTCATCACTTAACAAGGGCTAAGGACCTAGTGAATTGTTGCTTCTGATAAATGCCTGTGTAGTTTATCAGCTAAGAGGCGAAGGATTAAGATGATGAGAAAGCAGAAATTTCAAGGAGCAGGTTCATTCCACGAAACATTATTTGCAAGACATAAAGTTCAGTTCTAGAAATTAAGGAAAATTAAATATGCCATTAATGTGCTTTGTCTCTGAGAATACTATCAAATAGTCTTGAAGCAGGGACATGTATATCTGTAAACTCAAGAATTCACAAAAAAACAGATACAAGAGCCATATAAACAGTATGAAATTGTTATATACAAAGTGTATATGGATTTAAGAGCATTAAACTCCTTTGTTAGTGTGTTCAATAACCCACATATAATTTCCTCACCGGTTCTTTTCACAATGAGCATGTATCCTCTCACGGTAACAAGTTATTGTATGAAGAAGTCCTGCATGTAGTGAAGGCGTTATTTATTTTACATCAAAAATTACAATATCTTCTATATTTGCCTGAGCAGTTATCCCTAGAATTCAGATCCCTTCATTTAGTTAACTGAATGTCTTCTGTAATGTTTTACAAAGACTATTTCTGCAGCAAACCAAGAATTCTAATCTTAGAAGACAAAACAAAGGCTAAACAAAGAAACCATCTCCACACTACTTTTTTGCATTTTTTTCTATCATTCCTATATCTTCCCCACAATGCTATCTCTATCTTTTCTTTTCCTTCATAGTATCTTCTATTCAAAGAACAGATCTGGTGGGATTCAGACAATGAAAGAGTAAAGAGGAAGCAAGCAAGAGCTTGTAAGAGATTAGTACAACCTGGTTTATTGTTAAATATATAGGACTAACCTTACAAGTGTTTTAGAAATCCCCACCAGCAGCACCAGAAATAAATGTATGAAGGACAGACTGCTCCATAAAATCCTGTAACTAAGCTTACAATCTTTGGCACCAACCATAATTCAAAGTGTGAAATGGGATTAGTTCATTCCCAGTGAATTAGTGTCTGTGTTAATAGAGTTCTAAATATATAATCATATAAATGCCAGCGAGAAAAATCTTAAACAGGCTTTTGCTGTGCAGTTATTTCCAACGTGGACTCGGGAAACCAGCCAGGTTCATTCACCTTTGGGAGCAATGCTTCAGACTTCTCCACAGTTGGACTTTCTGTCTCAACATTCCAGGCAAAAAAACAGGCAGGTCATGGGTTTTATCAAGCTTTGTCAGATCTTTAAAGCATTATGACTTCCTTGATTTTTTCTGTCTCACTCTTGGATTTTTGCAAAGTAGAGTGCAGATGCCAAAAAGAGAGCCTATAGAGTGTGTTTGATTTGGACCATAGCCAGCCTCTCAAACTGGGTAGGACAACATCCCATCCAGAGAGTGATACGGCTCTCTACAGGTAAAGAAAACAAGCTCCAGCATTCCTGGTTTCTTGAACTTGAGCCAGAACTGTCTGTCACTATCTTGGTCAGCAGAATGGAGTTTTGCTTAAACAATGCACTTCAGAAAATCACAGACTTCGTTTGGAGAGTTCAAACCCACTGTTTTCTCTTGTAAGGCTGTCTGAGGCCCAAAGTTTTCAGTCTGTGTGAGGAAGTCAGATGAGCTCTTTTGAGCTGCTTGCAGAGCGAGTGTACATTGAACTTTGAAGTGTTGTGTTCCACAAGAGTTAAGCATCTGATTTCAGCCAAAAAGTGTGTTGCAGTTCAGACAGGGCTAATGTTTTATCTATGGCTTCCTCCTTTTTGTTATATTTTATCTCATAAATACAAACGCATCTGCATTTATACATTCAAATCAACATTAGAAAGTCTTCAGAAAGGAAATTCTAAATTACTATTAATTACCTGATTATAAGCAGTGGGGGAAGAATCTAGATTATAAATGTATCCCAGAGAGAATGAAAGTAAGTGTGTAAACAGCTAACTGAAGTACCTGATTTTTATTTCTGTTTTAACAAGTAAATTATGTCTTTGTAAGTCAAATATTTTATTGAACATTAAGCAAGTGAGGTTTGTGATTTAACCATTAGTGAGGAAAAATAAGTAGTAGAATGACAAGCAAAATGACATAGGCTAGAGGTTAAAAAATGTTTATACCTTTTTCTAACTAATATTTCTGAAAAATTTGTACACATGTGATTCAGCTCTATTTCTATTTTATAGTCATTTACCATCTGAATATTTAAACATATATATTGGTATCAGGAAAACAGTCTAATGAGAAAAAACATTAACAAATGCTACTAGTTTTAAAAGAAGGAAACTCTAAACTACTAACTACTAAATCTTTGCTTATAAATATTAGGAGGGAAATCAGATTCTCAATCTTTTCTCCCCTAGAAGCATACTACATGCATTTTTACACAGCTATCAAGGGCATAATTTTTTGATTAAGAATTTAAAAAGGGGCTATTCCTTTATAATAAATTGAGAAAACCTGTTATATCTAGATGCAGATATAAACAACCAGTTCTAACCTATGATATATTAGGTCTAAAAGTCCTTATTTCTGTCCTCTGGCTGAAAAGGAAGTCTAGTATGCATAGTTCAGGTACTGAAATCAACACTATTAGGTGACATGAACAAGTCTGATTCTTTACTTGGTTTCAAAATCAAGGAAAGTTTTTCTGGTTTAAACAAATTTTGGATAAATGTTTCTTTTATCAACAAAGTCTTATAATGTCTGTATTCAATTGTTCCATTTTTAATTTAAGAGATGGGGTGTAATATCAACAATAAAATGAAAATTAGCCGCTAAAATAAATTTTTACTGAGAAAATATTGAATTCTTTCTATTAAATACAGTTTTTCTCTTTATAATTCTCTTCTAATAATGTTAACATCATTACACATCCTTTATATTTTTTGAGAAATTAAGAGAAAAAAATTGCTTTCCAGTCATGGAAAAATATTTAAAAATACATCAGTCTTCACCAGTCCTTCTGGCAGGGTAGACATGATATAAGAGAAATTCAGAAGCAGTCCTATCGAAGTAATTACCTTTTTCCAAGTGAAATTCTGGGTCTCAATCTGTCCTAGCATGCACTTTGTTTTGATGAAAATTTAATTTATTGCACATTTCTCAATGGAATAATCCTTAATTATTCTGCATTCGACTATTAATCAAAGCATTCAATGTCAGCATTAATTTTTTTTACGCATTTTCTGACTCGGTCTGTTCCAAACAAATCCTTCAGTATATTTCTGAATTCCCAGCTTCCACCAGCTGTTTCTACAACTTCGATCCAACAAGTGACAGCTGGATAAACTAATAGTATGTCACAAAGAATAAGGAGCTTATTAAAGCTGTGCTCTCTTTTCTTATGTACAGTAACACTATGGAGCTTCCTTAGGCTATACAATGAATAAATCAAAATAATCAAATGAGGAAGGAATTAAGTGTATGTGAAAGCTCATGAAAAGGGAGATCCTCTGAGATTTCCCAACCAGTCTCAGCCTCAGGAGTTTTCAGATGTCCCAGTGTCTCTTTAATCCTGGTATCTGAGTCTTTATCTATTTTTCTAACATTAGTCAAACTCTAGGTTTTACATTTTGTTATAAAATGAGACTATGAGTTATATTGCAATTAAAATATGAAGGTAAATTATTTCTTACCCAGTTAATTTATAATTTGACAATGTTTCAGATTATTACCTCTGAATTATTATCTCTCATCAAAATTACAGTGTGTAAAAATCATCTATTTTGAGAAGTTTAGAGATACCTGTGGTGATATGGCAGATTGAAATTTTTACAAATATAACTACATTCACAGATAAAAATTTCACAAATAAGATTTCAAAGCCATATCAGGCTCAAGAATCTGCAAAACTGCTGGAGAGTAAAAAAATGGAAATGGAGATTACAATAACAGGATCATTGAATCGTAGAAGTAGATATAAAAATTAACAGATTATGGTAGTACACTAGCATAACTGTGATCAATTATTGTAATATTAGATGAGTTTCAGTGGCTTTTCTTATAGGCTCTAAAAACCTATATTTTTTGTGTAGCTATTGCTTAATTGCTTTCAAGAAATACTTGAAAGCTTACGACTATCCCTTTAAGGAAAAGGAAAGAAAAACAAGGATAAAATTGCATTAAAAATATTCTATATAGACCAAGAGAAGTCCTCTACATTGTAAGTAGTTCAGTTCCATCTGTTTTCCTTTCCACTAATGTATTTATCATCAAGGTGTATGGCATCATTACTAAGTTACTAGTTATTAAGTGATGGAGAGGATTGGGTGTTACTTTTAGTTATGAAAGAAGTCAGATGCTTCAAATGAAACCCCAAAACCAGCAGGCTGAATTGCAGAGGACACAGGAACAAGCTATGGCATTAGGAAATAAAAGAGAAACCATAAATGCCTTTCCATATGTTTTGTCATTTACTTAGATCCGATCACAATCCCCTCCAGTGAATTTAAGAGGTCTGAAAATGGTTGAGATAGAAAATAATGCTGAAGGGTTGCACTAATAAACTAAAAAATATAGATGTGAAAGGATAAAGAATAAAAATTGTGAGAGAGCTGTGGAGGAAAGGAAAATGTTCTTCCTCAGGCAATGCATAACACAGTGAATAAAAGCTGAAGAGGACACAGAAATGACAGGAAAAAGGAAAGAAAATATCAGGTCACTGACAATGCAACACACAATGTTTGGAGAATATCACAGATCAAAAAAAGTAAAATTGAATCATAAATTGATTTGACACTATTGGTTTGCCTTTAATACTCAACCCACAAAGAGACCGAAACCTTACCTGGCATAAATCAGTGATGGTTGGCTTGGATTCAGGTATCTCCAATTTTCACAAGGGGACATTCTGAGTCCCAGGTTTTGGAAAAGAATTAAAGATTTGAAAATACATAGAGATGCAGCCAATTTGGATTTTTCAGTGCAGCCATCACTTGAAAAAGTGATGCCTTAGAATTGTCCATGACTTTGAATGTGAAAAAATACTCAGTGGTATCAGCTTTTAAAAAGACAAAAAGCTAATTTCTGAGAGGAAAGGAGAGGGCAGGATGCACGGCCCTTGTTGACAGACTTCTTTAAAACTACTTATTTTGGTGACTTCTGACGTAAGTGTGGGAATCAGTGAAGACATATTCCTATCTCTTACTTTAACTTTTACTGGCTAATTGTCTGAAATAAATATAAAAGGGCAGCATCCTCTCTCTCTCCAAAACTGGCAGTGTTGCTGAGCACTGAAAGGATTATTCTGATTGCAGCTGCTCTGTAACTTCACTTGTATTAAACCAGAGTAACACTGCTGCAAACTGCCCCATTACAGTGGTGCCCCAAAGTCAGTCACAGAACAAGACATAATAAAGAGCAGCTATTGAGAGTGGAATACCAACTCTTAGGATAATTTTCCTGATGTTTTGTTCAGTCTTCAGTTTTGTCCAGTTTTGGGTTTTTTTTAAGCAGTGGCACTTCCTGTCTTTCTTGTGGTAGCTGCTCCTCAATCTATTGAGTCTCACCAGGACACTTTTCTTTGGTTTGCACAGACTGGTAGTATGTAAAGGTTCAAGTGTAGTCTTTTGTCCACTCATGACAGTAACCCCACATGTGCAATCTTTCAGTGTTGTACTGATATGATCATTGGTTTAGTCTGGAGCACAAATGGCCACAGAGCAAAGCTATTGCACTGCAAGCTCACTGCAGTCCAGCCTTCAGCAGCTCTTCCACAGACAGCCAAAAGATTCTTCTATCCAGAAACTGTCCAGAAAAGTTATCAGCATCCTACTCTGCCTAGTGTGAAACTACAGAATAATATTCTTATCAGACAGAGCTCCTCCTAACTTACTATCCCAGACTGCATTTTAGAAAGTTGTTAACACTGATTAGCACTGTCACTGGCTCTTTAATTAAAGTTGGATGGAAATCATAATATCTGCAAACAGTTAACCAGGTCTTTTGCAGTGAAAACTGTTGAAATAAAATTTTTAAAAAAAGTTAAAAATAAAACTCAAAATAATAATTTAAAATTTAATCTTACTTACATCTCTGTAAAACTCTACTCTTTCTTTTCAATAAGCTCATTTGTAAAATCCACCCCTTTTTTGCTACTTCTTACACCATTTCACGGAAGTTCCTAAATATGTAAGATGTCTTGGTGTCTATTTCCACTTTTTGCAGTGCGTTTCAAACACAGTTGTTTAACTCCGGGAATAAAAGATAAACATGAATGAAATTGTAGCAATTTCATCTTGAATCACATTCTTGGTTCAAGATTTGTTGATCAACTGTTTTAAACTTTCAGGTGTTTAGCTGAGTAACTGTGAAGGTTTATAATTTGGAAGTGAAGGATGCCTGTGTAAAGCTCTTGAATCTCTTCCAAAGCAATGTGTTTAAACTGATTTTTTTTCCAAACACTTGATCACTTACTGGTGAGGATATAAAAGGTAATAAATGTATCTTCCATCTGTTGCTACTGCCTGCCTACCAAAAAAAAAAAAAAAAAAAAAAAAAAGCAAACAGAATTCTAGTATTGTTTTCCCCTGTGTAATAATATAAGTTAAGCTTTTATGGAGAATAAAGTAGTCACAAATGCAGGATATGGATCCTTTCAATCCTTTCATCACTTAGATCTTTCAAGGCAGAGTCTTGTACTGAATAAATGAATGATAAGGAAAACATACTTTTTATGAGTTTATGGGACAGTAAAAGTAAAAAAAAATATGGTCTCATAAAATCAAATCTCATTTTATTTAGCTGCAACTTGCCCTATGTTTAAGTAAATTTTTATTTTTATGCACTGAAGGGTTATTTAGAACAGTTTCACTGTGAGGAGGATCAAGGAGTGGAGCAGGTTGAGAGGTGGTGTAGTTCTCATCTTTTAAGGTTTTCAAGACCTGGTTGGACAAAGCTCTGAGCAATGTGATCTGCCAGCACAGCTGGCCCTGCTTAAAGCAGGAAGGTGAGATGGAGAGATTCTGAGCTCCCTTTAAACCTGAATTGTTCATCAATTGTATCAGCCTGTGAATTGTCCATAATGCAGTGCGCACAATAGTTGTAACATTTTTGCATTCAGGTCAAATCTCAATCCTTGTTTAAACAAATGAGTTAACTGGAAGTCAGAATAATTTACCTTTCAGCATCCAGCCTGATTAAAAGAGGGTGGTCAAGATTCAGAACTGCCTATATGATTCAATTTATTTTGGCTTACTGGGGCATCTATCCTTCTTTTATTTCTAGTTTGTTGTGTTACTTTGGTAACATGGTACTTGCTTCAGATGGGAGAACTTTTGATGGACCCTTTACATTATGTTAGCTTTTATTGTCTCTCCTTTCTCTTTGTAATATGATCAAGTTGTACTGTTTTAGCTTTTCTCATCTTGTCAACATAATTCACTAAGATTCAACTGATTAACTTATACATATAATTTGAGTTCACCTACTGGACACATTTCAGTTCTTTATGTTGTTCCTCAAAAGGTTTGTTTGATTTGGCATTTTTTGACATTCAAATAAACAAGACAGGATGTCTAGAAAAAGAAGCAACTTTTGTAAGTCAGCCTATGTCTTGATGGTTGCAGCTCAGTTTTCTAATTACTGCAGTCCAAATGGTTCACCCTGGTTCATTGATACCTTTTGTTTCAATACCATACCTTAACAATATTCTGGTATATTGATTCACTTCCACCCAACCACAAAGAAAATCAGTAGGCATCACACAGAAATAGTATCCTAAAGCAGTTTGTAATGAGATATTCCTGTGGTGTGCAATCAGACACTGCTACAAATAGGTAGAACTGCAATATCAAGAACTGACACTACACCAATTAAAATTCAGCTCATGCAAAATCTCTTCTCCCCTCCGAAGTTTACTTGGTTCAGAGTGTTTCTTCAGCAGACACAGTACTGGATGATTAATATATCAACCTCACAGTGTGAGAGTTGACTTAGTTATGAAATATATGAAAGTTATACAAATGTTTCTGCCTTAAACTCTTCATTTAACATTTCTCCATATGGCAGATGAGCCACAAAATCTGGTGCAAACATTCTGATTTATTGATGTATTTCATTCCATAAATGGAATTTGTAGCAGGTGTGCTTGAAAGTCAAGGAAGCATGAGGAAAGCAAGTTAAATCTATATGCTGTATGCCACATAATGCCAATTTCCCGTGCTTACTCTGGAGCAAATTTCATAAGCTTGTAGACAAAATATGGTAGCAAAATAAGGGCAGACGATCCATTTTTTTTAAGAAATCCAAGTGGAAAACGAAAAGCCCCAAAAAACACAAAAAAACCCAAAAAAAAAAAAAAAAAAATAAAATAAAAAAAAAGAAAACCAAAAAAAAAAAAAAAAAAAAAAAGAAAAAAAAAAAAATAAAAAAGAAAAAAAAAAAAAAACCCAAAAACAAACACAAACAAACAAACAAACAAAAACAAAACAAAAACAACAGCAGAGAGGATTCAATTAATAAAACATCTGGTCTTTTTAGAAAACATTGCATTGAAATATCTCTTATATAACAGAAGAAAATAATCTGAAGTGTCAAAGCTCTGTTCTTTCTTTAATACTGTTCTCAAAGTTATGCTCAGATAGGCCAGGTTGGATGGGGCTCTGAGCAATCTGGTCTAATGGAAGGTGTCCCTGACCACGGCAGGTGAGTTCAACTGGATGCTCTTTAAGATCCCTTCTAACTTAAACCATTATATGATTCTATGATTCTATAGTTGGAATAACTTCACATTTACATTTGTACAGAACAAAATATAAATCTTCAAAGGTTTAAAACCACAAAAGATATTGAAACAGCTTTCATAAGATTCATTTACATCTCTCATATTAGTGACATCACATAGCAGGATCAATCTGAAAGCTTTTAGATGGGTTTTCATGGTGCCCAAGTTAAGGTCCTTGCAGTGATATGTCCTCCTGAGAAAACTTTATTCTGATTATTCATGGAGCTTTCAAAAACTAGCTAAGCCAGTTGATATTTTAAGCATGCAGCACTTATCGTTCCAGCACCAAAGATAGGCTTGAGTGAGAAAGCAAGTCATATTTGCAGCTTCATTATCACTCCAGAATTTTCCTATCTTCAAATCTAATTTCACACACAAAGAAAAATAGGCATTAATCTCACATAGGAATTGTGATTGCCAAAATGTGCTTTAAGAGTGAAATTGTACAATTCAACATGGCTAGAAGATTCACGCTGAAGCAATTCTTTTTCATATATTGTAGCTGGAGTCAGCTTTGCGTGAGAAAGTGAGTTGATTGAGTGGCCAGTCAGACCTGAAAAAAAAAATAGACATCTGTTCCTGTCAGCTTGTATATAAGAGTCAAAAGCCAGCACAACTGAGTTCGAAAACAGGGGACCAAGTTATGAGAAAACTTTGTTTTCATTATGTCCAACCTCCTGCTACCCACTAGTGTCCTATCTGACCTCTGATGGCAGCACTGATGTAGCTTTCACAGCCTCCCTCAGGACTTTAGCCATTTGGCCTACACAATTCAAAACCTTTTTTTAATGTCTAGCCTAAACATTTCCTTCCTTAGCCTCAGGTCACTGATCCTTGTCCTACATCTTCTGAGACTGCAAATAATTTCCTCCATTCAATTTCCACTGCTATATTGAAAGCATGAGAATGAGAACAAGAAAAGACAGGAAAAAAGACAGGAAAACATGTCTATCTAGTCTAAGCCCACCCCCACTTCAGCTTTCCCACATACTATGAGTTACAACAGAATTATCAAGGTTTTCATACTTTCAGTTTTATTTTTTCAGAGAATTGTAAAGATCAGCCTATTATATAGTACTATTAAAGTAACACTACCTTGGTTTAAACAAAAACAATCAATAGATGAGGCCCATCAAGCACTGACAAGGAGCCTTTTCCTTTTTTTCTCTTTCCAGTTACTGGAGGGGAGCCAGCCAGCCAAATATACTCTTGTCTAAAAGAGTTTTTAATGAAAAATCTTTGCAATGTAAGCTTGAACACTGCTGTTAAGGCTGAAAAAAAGAAGATAAAGTACTCTGTCATGTATTTATGTGAGGCAATTAAAATTCATTTCCACATTGTATAAACAGATGACAAACTGGTTGTTTCAAAAAATAACACAGGGATGAATTGAACTACAAAGCTTAAAGAATTAAACATTTGCATTAGGATGCCAAGGGCCATGGAAATCTGAGTCAGATCACAGAGGTAATGAACCACTGGGTATACCTCATTATTCATGACAGTGGACTCACAATTAGGGAAATACTGTAAACCACTGATCATTAGTACCTGATATCGTTATCTGCTCCCCACTAACCCTCTCAAGAAAAAAAAAAAAAAAAAAAAAAAAAAAAAAAAGTCATATCCAGTGATTCTGTCATTCTATGAATTGCAACTAATGGATGTTGATTACTTATCCAGCTTTTTACTTGGCATATTTAATCTGTCACAAAACTCTATAAAGTATTTGAAGCAGCAAATACCTGAAAGGAAAACAATTTTTCATAAAGTTTGGCTTCTTCTGTTCATATGACATTTCCTGAGCCCATCGCATATAGGATAAATGTATCAGAGTGCAGCTGTTTGATTTTAAAAAAAAATATAAAAGTGAAAAGCTTTGACTTATTATCCTCACTGTATTCTGGCACTGTGGTATTAATATAATTTTTTGGCACATATATTTTCTATTGCTTTGGATTATTATGGCAGATAGCCACTACAGCAGAACAGGGCAAGACATATCACAGTTTAAATTATCACGAAGTGCAGAAATACTTACACTTCATGCTTAATGTTTAAGTTGATATTTTCCTCAGATAATTTTCCTCCACAAATATCTGTTATACAGGATCCAATCCACACATTTCAGCTAGAGTTTCCTCACCCATCTCCATCAAGATCCATGGCATAATATTACTTCAGCCTGCTCCTAAACTTGTTAAAATGTTGGTAAGGTATTTGTAGGCATGTACTCTGAGAGAAAAATCCTGCAGAATTTCTTTGGTTATGGTGATTAGATAGTTGTTTAGAACTATTCATTTATGATTATCGATTTCCATTCATTCAAAAAAGACAGTGTTTGTTATTAAAAAGAAAGAAAGAAAGAAAACCCAAACCTACTTCCCCAGCAAACCTGAAACTTGCATGAAGAGAAATACACACTTAATAATGACAAATAATTTATAGTCTACGTAGTATACTGTATTTTACATTAAGACTTTAACAGGATTAGATCTCTAACTGTTTAGGTGAAACAGGCAAAACTGAAGAGGAAGCATATCAACACAAACGTATTTTGTCCTTGATGGGAAAAAGAACTGAGGTATTTAAGACACTGCATTGATATTGAATAAAATTTTAACTTTTAGAACATCTAGGTTCTTCAATTTAATAGATTTGTTGGCTTTCCATGACACCTGATGCCTTACCACAGAAGAGTTGGACAGGACTGTAGTCACAGAAGAGTTGAAGAGGATCTTAGATCAGAGGTTTACCATTTTAATATGGATTATATCTGCGTCCATATATACTGCCAAAACCAAAGAGAAAAACATCTTTATTTCTTACTGAGATGAAAATGGTAAATTAACCATATTGAAACTGCTTTTGGATGCATTCTCAGTTAAGCTGTGAGCAGGATAGAATCTGTAGTGCACAAATTAAGCCTGTATTTTAGAGATTTTGTCTTTCCTGTAGTTATTCAAGGATAGCTATATTTTGTTTTGTTTGTTGTTGCTTTTTTGTGAGTGCTTAAGTGCCAGGTTGAAGACACAAAACATTTTTTAAAAATCTGTCATTTATATGGAGTGTATGGGAACATCTTCTGTATCAAGCCTTTCTCTGCACCTCTGCCTCAAAGTAATAATGAGTATGAGAGACATCTGGGTGTTGTTCACTGTTGTCTAGTGAGAAAGGATGGAAACAGCTTTGCTCAAGAAATCAACTTTCTTTTGATGCCTGAAGAGCAAAGAGGAAACCTTAGACTGACTGCAAGTGGAGTGTCCTCAAATATTTCTTTCCCCTTGTGTTAAACCCAGCCTGTAATAACTGACCACAATGATATCATCAGAAGTGGAAAATTATGAAGCAGCTAAGATAGCATTCCCTAATCCAATTGAACATTTATGGATATTCCAAAGGATATTTTAGATTTGCTAGTCTGAGATCTGCTTTATCACATTTACTTATTTGACCTTTAAATATTGTATTTGCTACCAGGAAAAAAAAAAAAAAAAAAAAAAAAAAAAAAAAAAAAAAAAAAGAAGAAAGGAAGAAGACTCTTTATAACCTGAATTCATTGTCTGATTGCCTATAAAGTCACATTGCAAAAAGAATCCTTATTACAATCAAATAACCCACCAAAATGAAATAGTTCACATGTGATCAATTTAATGTGGTAATAACAAACTAATAATGGGCAAAAACACATTCAAGGTTTGTGACATTCTCAGGAAAATCAGCATGAAAACTAACATCCAATGATTCATGTCACATAGGGATAAATTAAAAAATTATTTATAAAATCAAAATTTTCCAATATCTACTTCTTTTGGAGAATGGCCATGTCTTCTATTATACATCTTCAATCTGAGGTGCAACTAGTGTAACCTCAGTCCAGACATTCATACAAGAGCATGACTGCAGACCCTAGAGACTTGTAACAACAAGAGTTAGGCTAAGTTGCAAAATCAAATACTGCTTGGACCCTAATTTTGTCCCACATTAGAAAGCAGAAATAGACACATACAGCTTCAAAAGAAATCTTCAAAATAAAAAGAAATCTTTATAGAGGGAACTGTTTATGGATATTGCAAAGATACATATGGAAACAAAGAGAATCTGAGCAGGAGGATAACCTGAAATAAAATTTCAGAGGCAGAGTAGCAGACTGAGGAAACTTAATCTACATCCCTCCCTTGATCATCAGTATTAGCCCTTCCTATATTTTCATTGTCCATTTTGGAAAGGATTGTTTCATTGTCCTTTCTAAAATAAAGCACTGACCCATCTTAACTTCCAGCTGTTCTTCTACTGTATTTTTGAATATTTTATTTCTGGTCTTTTAATTTTTATTAATTATATTATTTTAGTGTTTTAATATCCATTAATGATTGCAGGAGATTTTGGTAACATTGGTTCCACAGCAGTACAACACAGAAAGTGAACTGCTTTTCACAAAAGCTCCAGTGGTGCCTATAAATTAAACCTGTATTTCATTGCCTATTTCAGATTCTACTTGAATCTGGATAAGATTTGAGAGAGGGTCTTTCAGGATATACCTGTTGCTGAACAGTGGTCACTGCAATTCGATTTTCCTGCAGTAGTTCCATCCTTTTTACCTTAAATGTTATCCCTATCTTTCTATAACACGTGCATTTTCTCCAGGATCTCCTAACTTGTTGAAACAGTAACTGTAATTTACTTCGTAAGGACAAATAAAACCAAATTGCCTTGCTCAACCTGCTTGTTTGTCTTTATCTTTTTTACCTCCACACTTCATCAGAAAATGTCTCCAGTAAAACAGCATAAATACATGAGAACTGGCCATCTCTAGCTACAAAAATACGTTCTGTGAGTAATGGAGCTCCAAATTTAAGATCATCCCACACTCCTCATGCAGCAGAGCTGAGAATAACTAAATTATAATTTTAGCATTTCCATACACTTAGAGAAACAGGCACAGTGAAACTGTGATGCCTTTGACAGCACAGTCCATTCATGGACCCACAGCCTTCCCACTCCACATCAGCAGCCCCAGCAGAGAAGCTGCTGTCTCAGGAGAAGGAAGGGTATAAATGGATCAAGAAGGATGCTGCTGTCAGTCCAGAGAGCTGGTGGAATACTGGGATCAACACTCCTGTTCTGAGCTGCTTCTCCCACTTTGTTCCCATAACAAAACACCAGCATTCTGGCTCCTCTTTGCATCTGTGGGCAGGCACAGATGGAGGCCCTTGACCACTTCAGTGGCATTTAGACATAGATTTTACTCCAAGGTCAAACCTTCATTGGGGACTCCTCTAATTTCTTAATAAATGAATGAAATTAATCATGTTTTGTGCAAAGATTCCTAGCTGCCTTATTATATTAATTTCCAGTGCTAATGTTAGGCAATTTTACCTGTTAAAAACAAAAGAAGTGAAAAAAAAAAAGGTAACCTCAAACCGTAGTAAAGAACATATTGACAAATTTGACATATTGACATGTTATTGACAAAAATTTAGTGGCAGAGATTTATTTTCACTGTACATTTCAAGCAATTTTTGGTTTTTTTTTTCATTCTTCATATTTTTTCCATGTTGTTTCCATTTACTGATAATTACTAAAAGCTTTGATATTTAAGAGGTTTTAAATGAGAGTAATTTATTGCAGAATCTAATGTTAAATTCCTGGAGTTTGTGCTGTAAACATAACTCTGTAGACACACAGTACTCTCAGTGACCATGGCCATACAAGATGGACCTGGATTGACCCATAGAAGCTCTCAGTCCTTCTGGACTATACAGGTCAGCTCAGGTCAGTTTTAAGTGCAACACATCTTTGAAGTTAGCTCAGTAGAATCTACAGTCCACTTATACACACCACAGATGAGTAGTTCCTGCTGTAAAAAAATAGCCTGAAAAACAAGAAAGCAATCTGGAAATATCACATCAATAAAACATGACCTATCTGGGATATATCGGCCAAATAAACATGTTTCATTCTGTACCATGTGACTGTGTATATCTCCAGTTTTTGCATGTTTTCAGCCCACATGCTCTATTTTTGTGTGTGGTACAGTAGTCCAAATATCTCATATTTCCCATATCATCCAACACAGAATCTGCCTCTTTTTGCACACACCATGGAAATGTTATTTTCTTTGTTTAGTTCCCAGGTTTCCTAGTTTCCATCTCCTTCTGCACCTAAAATAGCCTCTTACCTAGATTCTCTTGTTAAATGATTGATTTCATGAGGTGGCACAGAGAGCAATAATGTAATCCAGTGGACAGAGAAAAAAGAAGAAAACTTCAGGCTGGTCTCAGCTATACTAGGAGACAAAAAAGAAAATACATGGCATTCCAGAGCATTCATATCTGTCATTCCTCAGGCCAGGTTTCCAAAGAGTGTGGAACTTAATACATTTCAAAACAATTGTCTGCCAGGGTGGCTGCCCACTGTTCTTCCTGCTCTCCCACACATGTCAAACACGAACTGCTCTTTAAGTTTTTTTGATATTACACTTCTAGAATGTTTTTGTTATTAGTTACAGCACACGTAGCAGCCCTGAGCTTTACAAGAAAAATTAATTATGATTAATAATTGCAGAAAAGAGATGAGTGAAACAGAAATGTGTACCTAAGGGGGGATTGGCTTGACTTCATTTTGATCATAAAGCTGGGATTTATGAAATGAATAGGTATAATTTTTGTGAAGTCAGCTAAAAAGAGTTAATCTTTATTTTCCTCTGAAGGTACATTTAAGAAAAGAAACAAAAAAGCATGTTCTCACTTGAATTTTACCCTCCTGCAGTGACATTCAAGGGGAGAAAAAGGCTTAATCACCCAAGAAAGTAAAGCTTTAAAGAATTCAGTTATGTATGCATTATTCACAAAAACACAGTGATTTCATAATCAACCAGACGATTAAGGAGTTCAACAAAAACTCAATAGGGACCTTTAACAGGGTCAAAGATTGGATTTCTAAAAAGGTTCTGAGTCACAACTTCCTCAGCTGCTTTCTTCATGGGAAAGAAAGGGAAGGAGAAAGAGAGAGGGTGAGGAACTGGGAAGGGAAGGCAATAAGAAAGGGAGAGGGGGAGGAATAAAACCATATATAAAAAGCAAAATTTCTTTACTAGAAGATATGGAAATTTAAGAAAAAAAATCTTAATATGAGGTTAATTGTGATGTTCTGCACTGTTAGTCGCACAGCTGACTGAACTGGAAAACTAAATATTTTATAAATTTAAATTACTGACTAGTTTATTGGAAAAAAATTTAAATGTTAAAGAGAAAATCAAAAGAAAAAAATGCTCCTCTTCTTATGTTTGCATGATATTTTTCACTTTCTAAACCAATATATATCAGAAAGAAACTCATTCCAAGGGATGTCATCCTTTCATTTCTTTTGCTCTGATAATAAAACCAATAGATATCTGTGATTCTAGACTGCAAATTGTGATTGAAAATGTCCAGACTGAGGATTTGTAACTACTCTTTCTGGATTTTTCAGGTTATTGGTGACATGAGCACTTTGAATTTTACAGAGTTTTTTCTTCCCTGGAGTTAACTCTAAAATAATTGGAGTTGCTGCATGTGACCTGATGCTGCTAACACCAGCTAGAGGAATGAAGCTCTGCCTTAGTAATCAGACCACCAGAAGTACAAATGAGATAGAAAAATCCAAAGAGCTATGAGAAAGCAAACAGGTGAGCAAAATCTGCAATTAAAAAAAAAAAAAAAAAAAAAAAAAAAAAAAAAAGCAGAAAATGCTCTCTAATGCGTGCTCTAAAATATCTCTTCCTCTCCAGACCTGCAGTCCTGCACAGTCTATGTAATGCACAATACAGGGTTGGGGTGGTTTATTTGTTTGTTTGTTTAACTTATTTTTAAATGCCTAGTTTCGATGTTTTATTCCTCTGACTGATGTGTCTTATTTCGATGGGCAGATCCAGGTATTTCACGTGAACCCTTGGATAAGAATGGAACTATAAATTTTTTCGGGTATGCTGCCCATTTACTAATTCTGCATGACTTTATCCTTCTTCTTCTGGAACAGGTAGTCTTAACTCAGGGTCCCACCAGGAAAACTTTTACTTTTATCATTTGGGCACCTAGCACTGAAGGTAGTTGCAACTTCAGTTTTCACTATGAGATATAGATTAAGATTAATGGGTTGCTAGCTGGATAATGTTTCTTCTTTCAAGTATTGACTGTCTGTCAGATCTGTTGTTGAAGGATATTACTCTCCTATCAACATCATTTTCCTTTTTAGAAAGGGAAAATTTAAAGCACTTATCAGAGTGGCTATAAAGGCATCTCTAAATCCTCAGCTGGTATAAACTAGGTGTGTAGGAAGGTTACATGTGCCATGTAACCAAGGGAAATGTGCCTCCATGGCTCCCATCTCTTTCTGAAGCCACAGCCTTAATCTGCCATTATTGAGGGATCCTCTGCATTGTGTCCTAACACTAGTTATGGCACCTCTCAGGCACACAGATGTCTGTAATGTGTCCCCATGTCTGTTACCTCCAGAGACACAGAGGAGACCCACCAGCTGTGGTGCTCTGCTCTGTGTCTCTGGAGGTACCAGACACCTTCCAAACTGAGGAATTCATTTGTGTTATTTTCTCCATGTGGCTGTGTTTCATAATTTTGACAAATGGTTATCATTGTTAATAACAGCTGCTTGCTAATACTCATCTCAGAAAATTTACACCATATTGTATTTGCTTCATAACTTTATGATATCAGGCTGATTTGTGATACTGTTTAGCTAGCTGTTGGTTTTGCTTCCCTGGCCTGTGCCAGCCAGCATTTCATTGCAAATTTTTGAAGGTGAGTGACTTAAACTGGTGGCTGAGAAGCTGCTATTCTTAAAGCCACTGAAGAAAATAATTCACCACAAACCAGTTCTTAAATTATTTTCACAAAGACCTGGATGGTTTTAGCAGTCAGTATCCAAAAACGTTCATTTAATGATAGTTTGAAAATCATTGATCAGATTGTTATCTCTGTCATTAACTGTCAAAATTTCAAACTGAACACCCCTACCCATAATGCTAAAAAAAAAGCTATGACACTAGAGGGTCAAAAAACCTCTTGCTAACACTGTTGTCTACATAGAATTTTAAAGGTATGTTAAAAGGAAAAAGGCAAAGAACTCAATGGATGCTATACTGAGGATGGTTATTCTGAAATTTAAGAAAAGGCATTTCAAGCAGTGACAATGTAGGTAACATTACAAATTTTACCTGTAGCTGAACTTCATATAAAAATTAACGTGCAATGTCTCAGACCTGCTGCACTTATTACAGGTGCATTAGTAACATGTTTTACCGATTAAGTTTAACATTTTTGTTTCTCTCCCAGCCCAGAGTACTTCATACATCTTGGTGAAAAAAATGGTTATCCAGAGGTCAGCCAAATCAATTCCTAGGACCAACCACAACAGTAGGATGCAGATAGATAAACAGGACCATATTCTGGATGTGTGGAAAAGTTCAAATGTTGTATCTCACTATAGAAAAGCAAGCCTAGCTCTCTTCTCTCTTGGGAAACATACATATAGTCTTTTACATTATATTCATCACTAAAATCAGCTTAAGACTTGGAAATGAAAACAGTGGTAAGAAGAGAAACTTAAAAACACCAATACTTTGTAAAAGACTTTAATGAAAGTGTGAAAAGCTAAGCCATTGGAGAGCTTTTCTTCAGTGTTCATGCATCATGTATCTATTAGAGATTGATACAACAATCTCATCACTGTTATTCAGTGGCAAGTAAAGACATCTTAGAAATGAAAAACCTAGTAAAGAAAAACACACATGGTGCAGTGTCTTGCAAATGGTGCTTGTCTCTTGGCAAATTCTGCAATAGAGGAGAGTGTCTCATAAGCAAAGCTTCGCCTCTTTTGAGCTGTTTACTTGCATCTCCCTCCAGACAAAAAGAGTTGACTTTCAGTAATTGCTAAGAACCACAGAGGTGAAAAGGAAAAAAAAGAAGCAAAACAAAGAATCTGGAACAGTTACCAAAATGGTAACTGTTGGTCATCAGAGCTCTAAACAAAGAGTTTTACAGAGCCAGGTTTAAGTGCCAAGCAGTAAAATAGCTCAGAGACACATTCATTCAGTTCATTTTCTCTTATTAGGGCAGAATCTGGGAAGGGGTGAATGAATTCCTTGTATTGCTTTGTCTGCATGTATGACTTCTGCTTTATCTATTAAACTGTCCTCATCTCAACCCATGAGTTTTCTTAATTCTACTCTTCTGATTGTCTTCTACACTGTTACAATCTGGTTTAAACCCAGAAAAGCAAAGAAAGCTAAATCTCTGTGTATAAACCAAAAAGAACTTTGAAGGCTCAAAGGTGAGATTAACACCAAATGAGGTTAGATGTTGGTGCCAAAACATTGATGCATTTTATTTAATATTAAAAGAGGTAGAGAGAAAGAAAGAGAAAAGAAAGAGGGAAAGAGATAGACAAACACCCCCATGTCTCTCTTGCATGGGCCAGTTTGACACTGCCCCTTGCAACACTGAGGGTCTATTCCATCATCTTTGGTGCTCTGGTGCAGGGTCTGGGGGGCCCTTTTGGGGGGCCCTTTGATGGGCCATGACACCCCTCTGCTTCCCCCTGGGTGAAGGGCCCCAGAGCTGGGCTCCTCTGCACAGAGTGGACGGTCACTGCCTCTGACCAGAGGCTTTCCAACACACACCCAGAGCCTCTCCTCCACCCTTTGGTGTGAGGGTCTGTGTGAGCCTGGCAGCTGATTCCCTCAAGGTGTTAGGCTTGTGGTTTGTGAGCTCTCCATCCCTGAGTTGTTGTTTTATCTCATCTTCATCAGAAAACGGTGTAGGAACTCACTTAGAAGGCCTATTCAGGGTGTGGTAGTATTCTTTGCAGCTTTTGTAATACAGTTCTGCTATAATTGGCAAAAGTCTTTCATGAAAATATTTAAATCATAAACTATAATATTTCATTATAAGCTATAATATTTCATAAACTATAACTATAAAAGTCTCTGACACATATCCCATCAGTGGCAGTGAGTGAGTAACTGCGTGGTTCTCAGCTGTTGGATGGGGTAAACCATGAGTGTCTTAGACATATAAGTTTTTTTATAGTTACAATTATTTTTATGAGCCATAAAATCTACATTTTAAGATCCTGTTTCAGAATGATGCTTTTAAAACTGTGAGAAGTTCTGTGACATTAACTTCTAGATAAAATATTTATTATATTTCTCATTTAAAGTGTCACAGTATCACCACCTGATAACCGCATTATCAGCTTTAAAAATACATATTTTTCACCACAATTGCTAAACAGTGAAAGAGTGAAATCAAATGTGTTTCTCAGGCATTCAAATGTAACTCTTTTTCTGAATACAGAGAAAACCTTTCTGCCTCCACCCTTTCAGAAAAGCACCACAATATTAGGAAGCCATTTATTCAAATCGCAGAGTCCAGTCATAAATTTTATGAAAATTAGTGACGTCAACAAAAGACTAAATTCTGATATTTGCATGTATTAAAGAAAAATTCAACATCAAGTCTACCAATATTTTAAAAATCATGTAATTCATAAAGCCATGCTTAATACAAAAGTTCTGAAATTGTTACAGAGTAAAATGACTATGCACAATTTATCAAGGAGCAGAAAATATCACAGGAAAAACCCCATTTGTGTAGCAAATAACTTTATATATAATTTGTTTATTATTTTTAATGGCAGAGTTGTTGTAGTGTTGAATCAGGTATTGGCCAAGATGGGAAAATTTAATAAATTAACACTTGGGAGTTGTAAGACTCAGCATCAGTTTCTCCTGTGAAGGTTAGAAGTGGGAAAGGTGGTAGGAAATAATACTGGATAGATTTAATTATTTTTTTGTTTCAGTCTTCCTATAATTGCAGCCAGCTATAACTGAATAGTTATAAGTTGTCCAAGAATATCTACATCCCCACAGGACTCATAATCAACATTTTCCAGTAAGCTTGCTAAAGTAAATCTAGCAAATGTAAAACACTATAAAACTGTCTCATAGAAAGACTGCAGAATTTTCAAGGTCATCATTCCCATGTCCACAGTAACTGAGAATCTGCTAAACCAGAACATCTGCCCCTTTCTCCTCCATTTGGATTAGATTAATACAGGGAAAATCAAAATCCTCAGTCAGTCCTTTGTGTCTTAAACATGAACCTCCATAACTGCCAGCGTAACCACTAATATCACATACTCAGTGATAATGAACAAAAAATCAATTACAAAATTTGCTCCTGCAACATTTGAATCTTAAAGCATCTTTTATGTGCTGCCAGGCTTGGAAGATCATTGCATTTCCAGCTGGTTAGAGATCTTCTAATTTCCAAACTTGACTTTATACTTTAGTCTCTCATATACTTTGCTTACGTCAGGTATCTGTACTAACTTGTGGGTTTAAGTAGTTCTATTCCTTCCCTCACATCTACCCCTTAACACCCCATATTTGTTACCATTCTTTTCCTAGCTGAGGCTATGTAAGCCAAGTTCTAAACCTCTCTTGCTCAGATAAATATTGCATTCCCCTAATTACCATAATAGCTGTTTCCTACATTTGCTCCTTTATTATGTTAATCTTTGTTGAAAATAGGTGACCAGAATTGTACATAGCGTTCTGGACAAGGTTTTAATCAGTGCCTTGTAAAATGAAATTGGTATTAACCTAGCTTTGCTTAAAGCACTGTTTAATCTTTTCCAGAATTTCACAATCCTCTTTTACTATTTAAGCACCACATCTATTCGGTCACTTGTTAGGCTCCACACTTGTTAGGTCCTCAGTTTACAAAACCAAAAGAAAAATGTATTTTTCTTAAATTTATGTTTTATACAAATTCATTGAATATTCATTACTTAAATGATAATGTTTTGTTCAACGAAATGCTAATATATAACATAAATAGCATTTTTTTCTGATTTATTCATAGGTTACTTGTCCATAAAATATGAAAAAAAAAATACTCTTAATGTCAAGGAAATAGCATTTTGAAGATATTCCAGTCCATTTCCTGATGAGACTGGAATTGCATCCATTCTCACAAAGTAAGATTTCTTTTTTTCAGAATAAAGAGGCAATAAGAAAAAAAAAAAGTCAGGAATCTTCAAAGCAATGGACAAATAACAAACTATTAAATATACCATAAAGCACTGATAGATTGCAGAATGACCTTAAAGTGACTGCAAATATTCTACTATTTTAAGTGAAATATGGATGACTTCATCACCTAAGGGTTTAGAAAGCCTGCTAAAAGCTGGTGACATCCCAGCAATGACTTTTCTCACTTCAAGAGATCATGAAAGACAAATATATCTTGCTCTTCAAAGAAGAGGAGTATGAGCATGACATTGTATAAATTTCTGAGCTAGAATATCTGTCAACTCTGAATGACTGGCATGACACTAATGTGGCAAAAGAAGTACATAATTCATTAAAGGACAGTGTACATTAAAGCATGGGAAAATTTGAAATCAGAAAATAAACTGTTACAGAAAATTTGAAATTTTCTGGCCCAGAAAGTGGTGGGTGTTTTTTTTGTTGTTTTTTTTTTTTTTTTTTCCCCTCAAGATTTCTTTTTTCTTCTCTTGGTCAGCAGATTTTTCTTTCCTCTCCAAAACCAGATTATATTGAACAGTGAAGGATTTATAAACCACACACATTTGCTTCCTCCATTCCTACCTACTCTTCCTCCTTCACATTAGAATTTTATGGGGTCTAACTTATTTGAAGACTGATTCTTACAAGCTGGTACAGACTTGATCCTTAGTTCAGTTCCTACTTGTAATCTCTCTTCCAATGCAGGATTTGAGGCCACAGTTGAAGCACTAGAAAAGCCTTGGTTTGGTAGTTGTTTTCTCACTTCTTGCTTAGTGCTTTTCCAAATGGCTTGTGGTTGTGCTACCTAGGAATTCATCACACTGTAAATGTGGGTGAACAAAACCAGACTCAGTCTTTTGACAGAAAATACAAGTATACTCAGGAATAGCTGCAAGTGCAGTAACTGCAGGGCCTTAACTGTCTTTGTTCCTTTTAATTACTCTTTTTGATGAAAAAGGAGTATTTGCATAGGTGTTGTGTTCCTACCTGTTCAAGATAACCATGACCATCTTTCCAACATCATCATCCAAAACTGTCATCAAGGTGCAGGTTAGCACATTATTTCCCCACAGCATTATGAACAACAATAACTATATCTGATGTTATAAGAATCTGAATGATAGATCCAAACAATATCTCACAATAAAAGATAATTACAATCTAATGTCAATCTATGTAAAGCTCAGGATACCTTCAGGCTATTTCTTATTCCCAGCTATAGTCAAGGAGCATTTTCATTCTGCTGTAATTTTCCATGAAAGCTAATGTTTTGTCATAATTGATAAATGTGTGCTGCTAACAGCCTCCTAAAGAATTTATGCTTATTCTTGGACCAAGGTAAAAAGTTATTTTCTATTTAAATCACTCAGCTCAAAATAAAGTATAGCTGGCATGAAACTTACTCGAACACTTTTATTTATCCTGTGTCATTCATACTTCTAATATGCAAAATATTAGCACTGATTAAAAATCTCAGTTTGCAGCATTTTTATAATACAAAAAGAAAAAAAGAAGATATTTATTTAATGACTAATAATTTTCTCAAGTCCTCTTTAATTTCTTTCCTTCCTTCCTTCCTTCCTTCCTTCCTTCCTTCCTTCCTTCCTTCCTTCCTTCCTTCCTTCCTTCCTTCCTTCCTTCCTTCCTTCCTTCCTTCCTTCCTTCCTTCCTTCCTTCTTCTCTCTACCTCTTTATCCCCCTCTCCTTGCTGTTTTCTTGCATTTCTACAACCATGTTTGTTACTATCAGTTGGGAAGAAATGTCCACCCTTCCCTAAATAAAAATCTAAAGAGCTTGGGCCATTTTAAGGGGATTACTCTGAGACAAATCTAGTCTGCTGGACAAATAATTCATAGGCTCTAGAAGTGTTAAAAATTATTCTTGTCTAAAACTGTTTCTGAAATAATAATCTTTTACTAATGTGCCTTACTGTAGAGTATATACTACAGTGATATCTTAGTCACTATTTTAGCCAATAAGTACTGGCTTAAAATGAATGTTTATATATTTAATTTAAATGTACATGCTGTTGTTTTTTGGAGGGTTTTTTTTGAGGTAAAAGCAGTAGAAAATCAGTGTTAGAGTTTCAGCTGAATTACAAATCTGTAAAATTAAAAGTGTAATTTCCTTCCTTCCTTATCATTTAAACCACTAAAAATTAGGTTCAATAACTAGTTGAATTGTTCACCATTATTTTATATTCCACAGAAACTGATAATCTTCTCCACAGGATGACTCATTCTCCTATCCTCACAATCTGGATAGCATAAAACGTCTTTAAAAGTATCTATGTTTTTTTCACTGAATATAGAAGGGCCTTAGACTAATTATTAAATTTCCAAAGTTTTTTTAGGTTAATCCTCCTTTTCACTGTCTATTCAACTCTTCCTGGATTATCAACCACATGTACAGTAATAATGACACCACTCTCCATGGTTTCTGATTGTGCATCTGCACAGAGATAAGGACACCCTATGTTGGTTTTGCCAATGCCCAGCAAATTTTTTTACTGTGTTGCTGCTCCAGACACTAATTCAGTGTGCAAAAAAAGCCCCTGGTGTTTCTATAAATGCAACATTTGAGAGGGGGTGGCAGGAAGGTTTATCATTCAGGTTCAAATAGTTATTTGCCAATAACATACTGAATAAACACAAAGATGTTGTTCATCTCTTTTGCCAGTTATTTCACCATGGTAAAATTTTGTTGTGTTGTGTGTTGTCTTAACAATGTCACAGTGCTAATACACAGTGGCTGGTAATCAGACCTACTACATGAATAGCTGTAAATTGGACTGCTTTCCTGTAATAAGAAGTCCTTCTACATAAAAAGTATGGTACCACCTTAAATGCAACTTGAAATACATTAGCTCAGCATAACCACTAAGTTTGACATAGATTTTCTCCCATAATACAAATTTTAACTCTAATTGCATTACAGCTTTATTAATTTCCCAATGTTTCCGGCATGGTTTTATTGGCATACTTTTGCAAGTCATTAATTGTGCATTCTGCCACTCTACTTTTAATGACATTGTAATTTATTCCAAGACTGCTAGAGAAATGAACTGTATAGTTTTCATTAAATGGCTTGAAAAAAAGTAATAAACACACAAATAAATACTTGCTAATAAACAGATTATTTACAAATATTTCAAAACACTGGAAATATCTCTTGAGACAACAACAAAAGAAAAAGGCAAAATACAAGCGGAAGTTTGAAGTCCAAAATTATTTTATGGGCAAAATAAAACATCATAAATCTTTTCAGAGCTTTCCATCAAATTATTTTTCTCTTACTTTAAGACAATAGTACCAATGGAAACCTGAAATTCTATTTGTTTTGAACTATTTGTTCATAGTACTTCTTGGCCTTATAAATACAAACAAACCCTTGAAAATCTTTCATGAATACCTCTAGGTGTTATTCCTTTCTCATAGCATCTGAAATATAAAAGATCAGTGATAGTAATCACTGATAGTAGTTTTCAGTGGTGCATGGAATAAGCCAGGAAAACATAATAAAGTTTGTCTCAAGACCCAGTAAGAACAAAAAAAAAAAAAAAAAAAAAGCTAAAAATACTCAAAAGAAACCTTTCAGGCTTCAATGAAGGCAAACTGAGGAGTTGGACTGGGAGAAACACATTGAACTGAACAAATACAGTCAAGCATCTTCACGCCACCATTTAACTGTAATGGAAAGGGTAGGACAAAATTAAAGAACTTGAAATGTTTAAGGGATTTAAAGTGAAAGTTTACCTACCTAAGACTTTCAGCTTGAATACTGTGTTATTAATTATTTTATTTAGCTATACTCCCTCCTTCTCTTTTTTCCTTCCTTCCATCCTTCCTTTATTCTTTTCTTCTTTTCTCTGATATGGCATTGATCTGGAATAGATCCTCTTGTTTCAAAGTGTCTCTTCACAATATCAGTCTGAATAAAAACAAACTCGACAGCACCATAGCCATTCTGGGGGCTAAGCAAATTCAGCATAAGAAAAGTGACTATACATGTCAGCAAATTTCCCAGAGTCAGTGTAGCAAAGTAATTTTGTGATTATTGCCTTCTCTGGATCCATTTAGCCCCCAGAAGGTCTTCAAACACCTTTAGAGAAAACAAAATGCAAGTCCCAGGCTTTTAAATGAGAGAGGCATTTTTGATCAGTGGAGAAAGAAAGTATGGTGAGATCTAATAAATCCATGACATCTATTTTGTCTTGATTAGACAGTTCTTTTGTAATCTCCCTATATATTTAAAACAAAAAAACCAACCAAACAAAGAAAAAAAAAAAAAAAAAACCATGTCCTTGAAGTCTACAATTTGCATAAAGCTCTAGAATCATGGAATCTTCCAAATATCTAGATTCTGTTTGAATTTGGCATTGGATTGTACTGGTCTGTAGGCTCGCTATTGTTACACATTTACATGTTTATGTTAATATTGCGTGTTCTTTCTATAACTATTGTTTTCACAGGCACAACCTGATACAGAAATTTTTGGCTCTACCAAGATTTTAGAAACATAGAATTATTTATGTTGGAAAAGACCTCCAAGCTCATTGTGTCCAAACATAAACATAACACAGCCAAGTTAACCACTCAACCATGTGTCTAAGCACCACATCTACATCTTTCAAATGACTGCATGGATGGTGACTCAATCACTTCCCTGGGCAGCATGTTACAATGCCTGACCACCCTTTCAGTGAAGAAATTTCTCCTAATAGTCAATCTAAACCACCCTTGGTGCAACTTGAGCCATTTTCCTGTTTTCCTGTGTATCATTACTTAGAAAAAGAGATTGGCCAGCCACTTTCAGGCAGATATAGAGAATGATAAGGTTTCCCCTGAGACTCCTTTTCTCTAGACTAAACACCCCCAGATCCCTCAGCTGCTCCTCATAAGATTTGTGCTCCAGACCCTTGGCCAGCTTTGTTCCCCTTCTCTGGATGTGCTCCAGAGCCTCAGTGTCCTTGTAGTGAGGGGCCCAGAAGTGGACACAGGATTCAAAGTGAGGCCTCACCCATGCCCAGTTCAGGGGGACAGTCCCTTCCCTAGTCCTGCTGTGTTGCTGATACAAGCCAGGATGCCTGCTGTCCACCTGGGTACACTGTGGACCAGCACCCCTTTTTTTAAAAAGGGATGTATTTCAAAGGAGACTTAGTAGTATGATTCTGGCCTGGAACTTCTTAGGTGACATAATTTCGGCACCATAATGATTTCTCACAAAAATAATTGTCACTGTCTTCAGATAAAAAGTTGGAAGGACTTTTATTTCTTCTGAAGTCTAATATGCTGTGTATTAAATCCATCAGCTTATATGAGCATTTCTATCATTTCTGCCTTCACCTTCATTCCCATTTTAGTGCCTGAGATTTTTTTACAAATGTCCTTCCAAAATCCTGAAGTCTAGCAAAAGTAACATATTATAAAGGGTTTTTTTTTAATACAACACACAATATCATATTATGCCTTTATTTTGTTTACTTCAGGCTTTTTCTTATAGTGTCTGAATTGCTTTCAAGACACTTGATAATGTATTTGAATAAACTTTATTGTCCCTCTTTATTATTTTGTGATCCATCACAAAAACATTAGATTTTTGCTTACTAAGCACCTGTTGAGCAGTAGTCTCTTCTGTCACTTGCATGACTTCTTCACACATCAAAACTTCAAAATCCCTGAATTCTTTCCTGTCAGGCTACATCTCATAATTCCCTTAATACTGTTCTCTTATTTCCATTTCCCTTAAACTTTTTGTCTGTCTTTTTCTTTTGCTTATTGTGACATTGATTCACTTTTCTTTATCTATTATCACCGGTATTATCAACACCATTGCTGTTGTAATATATTCATTTTAACTATTGACTCTTTCTTTGTTTGTTTTTTACATCTCTTTTCATAATCTGCAAAATCCTGCAACTCACTTTGGACGGCACCTACTTCTCACTGGAATGCATTTTATAAGTGCTTGCAAAAGAATGCATTATAAATAAAATGCAACATTATTTATATTCTTTTTCCTAATTTTGTGCAGGCACCAGCTGCTGTTCTTGTGAATAGAGTTATTAGGAAGCTAGAAGTGTCAGAAGACAAAACAGCAAGAAATTTCAATAGGAAGATATTTTTAAATCATCTAAAAGGCCAAGGCACAAAAAAAAACTCAACCAAAAAAACCCACCCAAAATCAAAAACTGAAATAGATTTCTAGCTATTGGAAATAATAGACATTCAAGTCCCTATCTAAATTTTTAGAATTTTGGGGAAGAATTAATTACTCAAAGGAAGCCTGTATTTGATGACTTGTCTAATAACACGCTAAAATAATTTCTAAAGGGGTTATTTTTTACCTCCTATCATTAATTCAGTTGCAGCTGTCTCCCTCCTTTGTAATATTCAAGCTCTAATGCTTTTCCTCTAAATTCTATGTTTATAGGGATGACTTTTGTTTTCAGGAGTATTGTCTCATTTGTGAGAAGAAAAGAGAATATATCCAAGAATCTTCTGTTCATGCATAGCACATCAATCTTTCCTTGTTTTATGGTTCCTACTTGTGCTTCCAGAAAGTAAACCATTACCAGACATTTCCGAATTAAAATATCACTTATGTTTTAAATCATTGCCAAAATGTCTTTCAATCATCAAGTTTTGTCTTCATAAAAGGCTTTCAGGTTTACTGAAAAATTAAAATTTTACAGTATTCATTGAAGTGCTTTGAGAAAGACAATATCCTGAAGGTATAAACCCAATTACATAGTTTCCATGAAATTAGCATAGTTAAAGTTATTTTGCTTCCTGAGGACATAGTTTTTAACATTTCAGAAAAAGAAAAAACATGATACAGTAAAATTTACAATAAAGTAAGAGGAAGGCCAATTTCAGATATTTCTATTCTAGGAAATATCATAGCTGTAGCTAAAATCTGTAATAATTTAAACAGGATCAGATAGAATTATTGATTGTTCCAAATATGAATTTAACTGCTTTTTCATAAGTAGTTTTTACTTCCTTAGAACAAATTGATCTGTGCATTAGCTAGAAAGTAGAACATGATAGTGCATTTTTCCAATGGAATATTTTCTAGGAATTAGGAAAAACAAAACACTAGGACAAATCTATCATAAGAGATCAAAAAAACTGTTCTGATCTAAATAAACGCTCATTAAGGTCTCCAAAATTCAAACATATATCCAGACTAATGTAATTCTCTTTCATATGGTTTTTTCATTCATATCTGGAAGGCCAGTAATTGGAATACTATTGGAAAGCAAGTGATGGAAAAGACTTAGAAAGGAAAAAATTTCAGAAAACAATACCAAGCTAAACTTATATCTGATGAATTTTTGATAAGTGTCAAAAATCAGCTTCTCTTTCAAAGTATAGGAAAGAATGCATTATGTGGAAAATTAATAACTATTCTTTCAGGTAACTAGAGAACAGTGTGATCCCATTTGAACACCCATAGACTAAACATAGGCTAAACAACCCAAATTAATTTGATTTCTCCTCATAAGACAAGTTTTCTACAATGCTCACAGACTTTCCTGCCCTTCTCTGGACGTAAGAATACATGAAAGTTTTTACAGAAATGCAAAATAAACCCCGAAGATTCAGCTGGATGATAAGAACTTAATATCTTTTGAAGAAAAATAAATACAAGAGCTGAAAACAAGTCATATACTTCATTTATATTTTAGACATAGAAAAAGATAATAGCTTAATATAAACTTCATATACGTGCAATGCAAATTCCAGTATCTAGTCTAGCCTATCTTGTTTTCTAATAAATTTAATGGGTGAATTAGGTTTTTCAGGATTAATTTGATAAATGTTTTCTGAAGTATTTTTTTTAAGATGAAACACATTATGGCTAGATCCAATTATAGCTCCTGTGGTAGCTGATTATGATTATTGTATGAGACAGTACACCTGACCATTGTCCAAATAGCTTTAGGAATGGATCATTACCATAGTAATCTTTGTGTAGGAATATCTCCATTCTTCGCAATAAATCTGTAAAATCTATTATATGCACATATGTTAAGTATATCAGTTCAAAATTAGACTACAGATATTTTCTGAGGATGTATGGAGAGGATGGTATCAGTCACCAAGCTTTTGGAAAAAAGGTGTAGAAATTCTCTGTGTAAAGAACAATTTTTGTTTCTTATATGTCTTCAACAAAAACTTCAGATTTGGACCTGAAATACATCTAAATGCAGAGTTTTTGCAAAGTCTGATTTTGGGTTAATTTTATGAGTTTTACAGGTTAACACAAACTAACTATTCATGCACTAAAATGGATAATTTCTGATTTATTTTTCTGTAAAAGGGAAAAAAAAGCAAGAAAAATCATGACTTGTTTAGAATCTCTGAAAAACTCAAGAGGAATGAAAGGAATTTTGTGAGGGTTTTTTTTCCAGAAGTTAAACTTGAGGCAGAACAGATAATGTTTCATTTTTTTCCTAAAAAATTGTGACATTTTAATAATTATGATAACATGCTGATCATGACTCATTGTAAGGGTTTTCTTTGTGTGCTAGAGCTCTTTCTTTCCTCACAGTTTATAAGGCCATTAATCAGCTCTTGAGCCGCTGCTTTTAAGTTCAGTCCATTTTAGAATAATACATCATGTAATTTAAAAGAACATGATGGATACAGGTATGTAAATGAGTAGCCTGGACATTGTACATTAGGATAGAAATTATTGCCTCCAGGAGGCAATTTTAAACAAAAATGTGATCAAATCTAGACATCATAGGAAAGGAGAAAAATCCTCAACTTTTCTATATGGTATTTAAACTCCAGATCTACAGATCAACCAATTGATCCAAGACCAGCACACAACCATAGAGTACATCAAATTTACTCTTTTTTTCATAAACATATCTGTTCTATTTCTATTAAGTATTATCTTCATTTTTTAAAGTGCTTAGTAATTTTTTAGGGGAAAACATTCTGCAATAAAATTTGGACCCCTGTTGAATCATAGGGTGGATACAACTCATTTATGATGCAAAGGTTCTCAAACAAATTTGATGACCTACTTAAATGTAAACTTTAATGGCAATGTTTAAATCAAACTCTATCTCAAAATACCTGCAGAAGCAGCAGGAAATCAAGTGCAATGTTTTATAACAGATAATAGAAAAATACAGAAGTTTATAATTTAGGAAGCCGGGGGAGAAACTCCTTTGTTACTCCTTTGCCCTACTCTAAAGAACACTATCCTCTCCTTCATGCAGACTTATCTAGATCCACATTTAAGCTGTCTTCCCTGTTAGAAGACGGTTTCAAAATCACATTTTTCTTATAGCTAAAAATTTTCAAATAATTTTTCACTCTGAAATGATTTTTATGTGATTTAGTTGCCTTCGCTATACATGTACACAAAATAAGCAGGTAGTTTAGTCACTATATTCTTTGGGGCAATAAAAAGTCAGACACATCTGCCTACTCCAAAATCCTTGAAAGTCTTTTCACAGTTGTATTTTTGATGCTGAAGGAGAGGCATGCAGAACAAATTTTCAAGGTAACATGCATGTTTCAACTGCGTGGTATTTTCATAACCATCTCATATGCTTTGTTTCACTGGCAGCCAGACGCTAAGATAACAAGCTATCCCTTTTTCTGTGAGAATATTAAGGATAATAATGTGTCCTTTTTGTAGGAATAGATGACTCCTGCTGCAGCAAATGTTGCCAAAATAGCAGACAATACATAGAGATTATTATTAATTTTGCCATATGATTGTCATATTCAGAAAAAAATCCTCAGAGGTACTTTATTACCTTTCTGTAGTTCACTTGGATGAGTACTTCACTAATCATGCATCACAAATTATTATTGGCAGTGTGATGCCCAATTTTGCAAAGTTAATTTATGCAATATTATATTTGCATTTGTAGTGCTGTTCTGGTTCTCTCTTTTCTCTCAAAGAATGATCTTTTGAAATTAAGATTTAGTAACACCAAAACACCTTGCTCATCATGAAATAATTTTCCAAATTATTTAGTGGCAATTACTGTCTTTATAATGGGTTTTCTTCAAAATGGACAGGCGAAACACATTTCAAAGTATGAGCGTGAGTCTCAGAACATATTAATATATATATTTCTCTGAAAGTTCTGCATTTTAAACTCCATGAGTATCACTAGAGTAACAAATCAATCAGCTGATAACTTGACCAGTTAAAATTATCTTCCTTAGAGAAAAGGTGTCTAAAAGTTCAATCAACTGAATGTATGTTTTGTTAGATTGAAGATTAGTAACTCAAGGAAAGTATGGCAGGTTTTACATCCTGCTATTTGCTTTGGATTAATGTCAGGAACTGTTGGTAGTAAGATGTACAGCTATTCTGTGGTAGATACAGCTTTGTAACATCACTGTCAAATTAACATTACAGATCTTCTGAGCCACCAATTCTTAGGGACAAATATCAGTCAATAAGCAAAGAGTTAGTTGGAATTGGGAGTGTTTGGAGTTTAAATTTCATCCTGAAAGTTAGGTTGTAGATTATCAAAAACCATACAGACCAAAAAAAAGCAGTTATTTTTGTTGGGGGTTTTGCTGCAGCTCTGCTTTTCCAGAGGCATACTGGTTTGTCATCCCCAAGTTTTTCTCAACATAGCGGAAAGAAGAAAAGTGGGGATCACCCCAGCCACTCTCAGGTATGGACTCAGATTTCAGAGACAACATATGCTCAAGAGGGCGAATCAAATCAGACAACTTCCTTGGAGTCAAGGAAAAAGAACAGAAATAAAAGTTAAATACTCCCCTTGAGGGCATAGAAGAACAATGTGCTCTGAGGGCTGGTGAAAAGAACGAAAACAATAAATGTTTTAACTCTGAGGGGAGTTTAGATTTAATAGATTTGAAACACTGAAATCTTGTGACACTCTAAAAGTGAAATATGACAAAAGTTTTCTCACTGGGCATACACTTCTCAAAGGTCACCTGAAGGTGAGCTCTTGACACTCAATCGTCTGCTTTTTTTGTCATGCAGTAGGGGGAACAAAGAAAATAAAATTTTTCAGTGATGCAGAAGGTAAACTACTTAGTAATCAAAGTATGCTAAAATGTTCACTGAGAGAATGCTGAAAAAAAGGAAAATGTACATGAGTGAGACGTCTTCATAACCCTTGATTCTGAAAAAATACTCCAAAAATAGTATCTTTGAAAGGGGGAAAGGACAGCAAAAATGGGTTCTGATTCATTGCAACAGGAGAGATCTCTGCCCACTACTTGGTTTGTAGTAGTAGAACTAGCTCCATATATTGGGAACATCTAAAGCACATATAAATTCAGTGTAAGAAAAGATTGATCCAGACACACAGAAAGGACAGACAAGTCTTTTTTCTGTCAATCCCATGGTGATATCACTCCCTAGACTGCAACTGCTCAAAAATAAATGAAGTGAAATGTGTCCCTGAAGTTTTACTGGCAATATTAAAATAAAATAAAATAAAATAAAATAAAATAAAATAAAATAAAATAAAATAAAATAATGAAATAGCAAGTTGCTGTAGCTTAAATACAATTATGTAATATAATTATAATAACATATAAAATCTATTATAATTATTTGATAATTACATATAAGTGTGTATAATATATGTAATATTGCAATATATACACAATATGCATGCAAAATATATAAATACATATTATTTACATATAGTTATATGTATTTTATAATATATATAGAATGATGTGTTGTATTATTACCAAAATTATGTTACAAAATATTTTTTTGTAACAAAATGAATATGTCATATGAACCTAAAAATATATTTAAAGAGCTTATATCTTGTTTAGAAAAACAGAAGTATACAATGGAATGCATGTTCCAGTAAAGTGGGTGAGGTTAAAGTATTGCACTAGCAAAAATTTCCAGTGGGCCTAGAAATAATCTAGGAAAAACAAACTACAAAACTTCTTCAGGATACTGTGAAGTAAGGTTAGTGATCCCTGCTAGGCTTACTCAGCTTTAATTTCCACAGAAATGCCACATGCTGCACTTTGGAACACAAGCATTCTTCCCTGAATTAACTGGTTTCTTTGCCCTTCATTTATATTGGCTTAGACTAGTGTGGTTCTTGATAAATTAGAGGTCTGTGCAATCACCAACCATATGAACTTCTTCACCCAGAGGGTGGTTGGGCCCTGGAACAGTTCCCCAGGGAAGTGGCCACAGCACCAAACCTGACAGAGCTCAGGAAGCATTTGGACAATACTGTCAGGAACATGGTGAGATTCTTGAGACTGGTCTTTGCAGAGCCAGGAGTTGGACTCAATGATCCTTTTGAGTCCCTTCCAACTCAGGATATTCTGTGATTCTATAAATATATGACTCCTTTAAAGCTTAATTTTCACTTCAAAGAAGAACAGCTGAAAGAGTCCCCTGTTACAAATATCAGAGTTAATAAAACTGCCTGCCTTATAAATGAATTGTCAGTTTCAAAAAGACCTTTATTATTGTGTGCATTTTGACAGGAACTGACTGCTACCTTGTTCTCACTTCAGTTTCTGATAGTTATAAAAGGAATTTAAATGAAACATGATTGTGGGTACTGTGATAAATATTTATGTTTTAAGTGTATGGATTTGGTTGATTAGTTTTATTTGATTTGGGGTTTTTAATGTTCAAACTGGCTGCTAATATCACTGTTGATTTTTTCTTTTTTGATATGTTATTGGGCACTAGAGTTACTAGTGTCTTGTTACTCTTGATCCACAGCAATAAACCTGAACCTAACAGCAATCAAGAGCAGCCAGAGGAAAAAAAATGGTTCATATTTCAAGCAAATGTAATTGCTGCTAACAGTTGGAAACCAGAAGATACATATATTTCCAAACATTAATTAAAATTAAACAAATTCAAAGATTTCCTTATATTTTGAGGCCATAAGTTTTTTATGGTCTTAAAAAGAATAAATGAAGCAAGTTTTCTATGAATAGTTGCATAAATACTCTTGAAAATCCTTTTTAGTTCATGGGTTTTAATTAGAGCTGTAGTTAACAGAGTACATGGGAACATTTTGCACTAGTATTCTGTTAGATAAGTGGTTTGTTCCAAGTAATAGTTAAAATATTTTAAATCTGAATCCCAAAGAAGATGATTCTCACTTTAAAGTGATTTTTTTTTTTTTTAATTCATTGCCATTGCTTTCTCCACTATGAGAGCCCTTTCTTTTGTCAGGGCTACAAGTGCGGAACTATAGTGAAAATGCAGAAAAGAGGTTGTGCAGCAGCATTTGTGAAGTCTATTTGGTGATTTTAGCACAGTCTTTGTAATGACATACTTACACTGATTGATACAATAGTCTGTGCAAATTTTATCCCTGTATACAAGGTCAGCCATTTGCACTGCAATTAGGGCAACACCAAGAGCTGACCAGAGAGTATGAGACAACCAGAGCTGGCTGACTGTGTGTGCCTGCAAGAGAACTTTTCCAGTATGAGTCAACAACTACTCAAGCAATTTTCTGTCTGCATGTAGTGGTACATCATCCTCCTCCTCAGGCCTGCTCTACTATCTCAGGAGCTCCTGATAAGCCTCAACCAAACCAGCAGAGCAGTGAAGAGCCCCTTCAGGAAGGAAGGAACCATATGAGAGGTTTGTCTCAAAGACTGGTTCTCTGCAACGTCACACACTGCAGGTGCAACTACACAGCTCATATACTGAGCAGCTGTCTTCCCTAGGAAGAGGAAGAAACAGAAAAAAAAAAAAAAAACAAAAAAAAAAAACCAAAAAACTTAATAAAGCCTAATATGATCAGAAATTAAAATTAGAAGTATTTATTAAATACTAAGTTGTAGACAAAATTCCATATACATGAAAGACTCTATTTTAATTGAGCCTTGTTAGATGCAATTGTTCATAAAAATAGATAGATGTTTAAGAGATTCAACTCCTGGCCACATCAAGGGTTTATGGAGCCACCAGATGCTCACAGGATGGTCTCAGTTCATGAGTAACTTCATGAACTCTTTGGGGGTCCGTTTTCTCCAAGGTATTAGAAATTACTATGGAGAGGAACATGGATTGCTATTTTTAACTTGTGGTGGGCTTTGCAAACTAAATACACACACACATACAAAAAAAAGTTTCCATATTTCTTACTATTTTCTTTCTGCTTCTTCCTGACCTTAAGTTTACATATTCATGCCTTAGCTTTTTTCTTTTCTTTCTTTTTTTTCTTTTTCTTCTTTTTTTTCCCCCACTAGCAAATTCATTTATCACTCAGTGCACTGGACCATCATAGAAGTATACAGAATTGTAATGTAAAAAATAACTGGTTAACACTGGACTTCTTACTAACTATAGCAAGCAGCAGAATAATATCAGCAGTTATTTTGTACCATAGTCTTATCAGTGCAAATATATATGGAATATAATATAGAATATTTCTCTCATAATACTAAAGAAAATACTGAAATATTTCATAATATTCACCATTATAGTATTTCATAATACTTTATAATATTTAAATAAATTAAGTAAAAATGAAAGAGAATAAGGATACCAGTATTTAAAAAGTAATACCAATTTCTTTATTAGTGACTTAATTGCTTACAGTAATGACAGATACTCATTTGAAAAAATCAACTCATAGATTATTTTCATACCATGAATGAATATTCAAAAGTGCAATCAGAACACTGCTTGTGTGCCTCTAAATATAATAATGCTTCCCACAGAGGTGGGAATACAATCTTTCAAAATATGCTTGAGGTTTGATTTTTTGCAAATAATACATAAATGGCCTCTCAGTATAGTTCCAACTGAAGGGCCAATTAGCTGCATTTTAGAGATGCTTTCAAGATATTTTAATTTTTGCTAACTTTGTCAAATGTTCTTTTAGCAAAACAGCCTGATTGCAGTTCCAACTAAGGTTGATATAGACGTTCAAGATATTTTTGACAGACATTTTTAAGGCAGAAATCTTCCATATTAATACATTTTTCTTGATGATTTATCACTATAACTAATCACAGATTAATAAGATTAGCCATATACAGATGAACACAAGCATTACTGGTGAGAGGTTTCATTTGGAATCTTATGTACAGCAATCAAAGAAGTGTCTGTTACACAACTAAAAATCTTTAACACGGACAACTGCTTTGATACCCCTCACGATTCCTGGATACCAACACAAGCTTTACTATCTGCAGCCTGTGAATCTCTCTGATTTTCTGTGCCTGATACTGCTCATCCCTTTCTTTCTCCCTTCACAGAGAAGATCTATAAGGATACAACCATCATTAGATACCCTATAATAGGAGTGTACTTTCTTCCTCAGGTCATGTCCAGCAAGAGAAGAATGTTTTTACTGTAAGTCAAGGAAAATCCCAAACTTTCACCTTTTGTCATTCAGCATGAGGAAAAGAAAGAATAATAAATTAAAATATTCATGCTTCAAATATTTATCACAGGGGATAGGAAAGGACTAGGAGTACTTTAAGCAGATTTCTTGAAGCATCATTCTTTAAGCACATAGTCCCTCATATTTCCAGAAATGTGGTAAAGAACCTTGTGCAACCTAAACTTGCCCTGACACAACTTCAGGCTGCTCCCTTGGGTCCTGTCACTGTCACCACAGAGCAGAGATCAGTGTTTGCCCCTTCTCTTCCCCTCACAGAAAATCGTAACTGCAGTGAGCTCTCCCCTAAACCTGCTCTTCTCCAGGCTGAAGAGACCAAGTGACCTCGTGCAGATTCTTCTCAATGCACATCACCATCTTTGTGGCCCTTTTTTGGACACTCTCCAATAGGCTGATGTTTTTTATATTGTGTTGCTCAAAACTACATGCAGTACTTGAGGTGAGGCAGCACGAGTGTGGAGTAGAGTAAGACAATCTCCTCCTTCAACCAGCTAACAATGACATCAGGACATGGTTGGCTGCCAGAGCACACTGTTGACTCGCATTCAGCATTCTTCAGTCTGTAAATACATTCAGGATAACCCCACTCCAGGTACAAAATCTGCCACTTGTCTTTGATAATTGCCAAGACCTTTCATTTTCTTGATATTAGGCTTAGACATTCTGGCAGGCTAGATCATGAACTGTTCAGGTCTTTGCTCTAATGTGGCACTGTTATTCTTGTGAACTATGACAAAATATTCAAGATTCCAACCAGGTCAAAATATTTTTGTTCTGTTTCTCAGGAAGTACTGTAATAGATTTCAATTGTTGTATATAAAATTCCCTATTCGTTTGTGCTGCTTTCTTCCACTTAAATTGAAGTGATTTTGTCTACAGCTTTTATCCTCTTTTTTTTTTAATCAGTTTTTTAAATCAGCTTTTTCTCAGTTAATCCAATACAGCTAAATTATTGATGACTTTATCTTTCTGATTCATCCTCTGAAATAGAGCAGAGAACAGTAGTGTCCAAGTAAATTAATGTGGTCAGGTTAATTTTGAAAGGTTGCAGAGATCTCCCCTTGTCTATTTCAAGAATTAAGACAAAACACTGATTTACATTAAGTGACTGGAGAAAATGCAGAAGAGGCATACAGAAAAGGAAAAACTGGAACATATTGACAAGTTGTACAGTCAGTGCTCAACTGAAAAGTTATTCTCAGACACCTGAAATTCCCACATAAGTTTTATTAAATTATCGCTTCACTTATATTTTTAGATCATTAGGGTTGCAACACACAGTCCCACACCTAAGACACTTTGCCTCCAGTAGTAATGTTGGGTTTTTTAAATTTAACATCTGCTTTTCTTAAGGACTTTCCTCATTTGAAAACTAGACTGACTCAGGATTTCTGTAGGCAGATTATAGAGTACACTTGCCTTCATGACTGTGAACATCCAGGTAATGGCCACATATTTATTTTGTTTAGATGGGACTATTTTCTTTATATATGTCATTTTTAGAAAGGTTAAAAATGGTTCTCTGAAAACAGAGGCAGAACATCTAGCCAGGTAAGTTAGTTGGTGGATGGTATAAAGGATTATAAATCTTCAAGGATCTTCCATCTTGGACTTCTCAGTCTAAGGCCATGGCAGCAAAACAGGGTAAATCTGTAAATCTAAAATATAAATCCCCCCCTGTAGATCTAAAGTGGGGAAAATGTGAAGAGGAAAATTGTCTTTTGAAGTAGTAGAGTTTCCTAAAGCTAAATCCAGAAGAAACCATGTTAATGATTCCAGCAGAATTATAGTTCTGCTGTTATATAGAAATGGGGGGAAGGTGTTTATTTAGCTTTAAATGAGAGTATCAGAAAGATATTAAGAAACAAATTTATACATTTCAAGTTGTTGAGAAAATAAGATATATTTTCATTTTGTGATTTGCCTTTCTCTCTATCATAGAATGTAGTCTATTTTTGAAGGAATGAAGAACAAGGAGGATGTCTTCTAGTTTATGCTGTAAAATTAAAATTTTCTCCATAAGGAATGAAGGAAGCCCTTGGTGGCCTTGGGACGAAAATTCCCAATGAGCCTGGATGAGAAACCCTAGGAGCAATAGAACTCCAAGTTTTCTTGATACATCAATTAGAAATGTAATGTCTAAAATATCATGGTGACTAGGGGAAGTTGCTTGTGTGAAGTAACAATAAGTGTTACATGTTTGGTTCAGACCTAAACACTTCAAAATATTTTATGAATGTAAACTTCTGCTAAAACTGCCTCATGTTATCCGCTGTGCTTCAGAGTAAGAGTTCACCATTTCTGGGTTACGTGGTAACAAGCAACATCCCACTGTTTGAACACTCTTCAAACATGAATGGATGCAATAATGGTGGTTTTATTTCTTCTTCATTGTGTGGTTTATCAACAAGACCCAAGTAGCAGAGGCAAGGTGATGGAGTAGATGAATCTTGACACTCTCCATGTTCACAGAAATAATTTTCAGTAGAGATTTTTTTGTAAGGATTACTTACTGCTTCAATCTAATGTGTGCCAGATGGCATAAACATACCCATACATATTTATTGTTTAAAAAAAAAAAGATATTGGTAGTTTTTAACAGTAATGAGGCTCTTTCAACAATGGACTCCCTGAAGTGTTGAACTGGAATCTCAAAAAATAAATGATGTGTTATTTTATTGGAAAATTTGGATTTAATTATCAATATAGAGATTTGTTTATCAGGAATATTGTAAAGCTTTTAGATACCTAAACTTCTCTCAGTTAATTTTGATTCTCTCAGAAAGAGTTGCTTAAATAGTTTGTGCCTATTCACACAAAGGAGCAGCCAGTGATAATTGCAATTAAGCCTGTTCTGGTAACATGCAGATACTTATGGCAAAGCTCGTGTAAAAACAAAGCTGAAAATGAAAATAATTAATTGCATAGGGCTCGAATTCTTCTCTTTGTGCCAAATAGCTACTAAAACTCCTGGATGCAGTTCTTAGTTATCTGCAAGCTGTTCTGGTGGTTTCCAAATGTTTGTGATTCCCAGATAGGTTGCTAATGTGCAAAATAATAAAGTCCAGTGAAATTGTTACTTTTTTAACATGCCAAGTTTGAAATAACCCAGAACCCTTTTTGCTCAATATGCTACACCTCCATTCTCAAACCTACAAGCAGTATGACTACGTAAATATATTTTCCCCTACTTTTTTTTTTTTTTTTTTTCACTTCAAGGGTTTTTTTAGTTTTCAAAAATATTCATGTTAACTCTCCAGTCTCTGTATTTCAGTACCTCAAACAACCATAATTTGGTGTATCTTTTCAGTTCTCAGTTTTGTAAGTATTGTTCTGTTCTTTCTATGTGGACTTGTACAAAACTTTAGTCACAGTCTACTTTATATGTGCAGCTAGTGGTTTGCATGACAGTCAAGAAAACTAAGCCAGTAAAAGTAGAATTAAAAAAACTTTAGCAATGCACTACTATCTTAGAATTTTATTGGAATCAGTTTATATCCATGCTTCTATTTTTTTAAATGAACTTCAGAATGATTCTGAAATCTTAAAATAAAACTTCCATAAACTTTATGTATTGTATGGTGCTTTTTTCTGCCTGCAACAGTTCCTGTAAAAGAGTAAATATTTTAATGATTGAATAATTGGAAGATAAGTATTAATGAAAGCTTGCTTGGCATCAAAACTGTATTGTTAGTACATTCTTAAGTTTACCCACAAATCTCTGCAAGACATTCAAGTTCTGAACCATGGAACTATTTATATTTTCGTGTTGCACCATCACCAATTTGATGGTGTTTATCAGAAACAATCATATATGGAAAAACCTAAATAATTTTCTAAATATGAAGATGTGGCTGTTTCCAATGAACAAATTATTTTCATTTGACCAAATTTTTCATTGCTTTATCAATTTACTGCAGCATTCATTGTGAATTATAGACTAGTTTTCTCAGATTCTGTGCTAAATTGGGCAAAATTTTGGCTTAAATTAATCTCTCTAGTCAAATTATTATGTGTCTCCAGACCCATTTCATGTGGCAAACTAAGCAAAAGAAAAATAATTACAAAAGAATACTCTGATGCTCTGGTCTTTCTTTGCAGCTGTGTTATATTACACTAAAAAAAGACTTTAGATAATGATTGCCAAATAAAATGTCTGCTATTTATGATAACCTAGCATAATTAACAATTGTAGTTAAAACCTTACATGGTAAAATGCAGAAAAGAGTTTCAATAACAGGTATAAATCCAAATGACCAAGACTCTTAAAGATCATCCTCAGTCAGGGTTGCTTTTTATTTTTGGAACAGAAGATAAATCTCTGGGTCTGTTTCATGAATGCACCAAATCAGTTCTTCTACTGGAAAAAAAACTCATTTAAAAAAAAATGGAATTACTGAAAATGCCATAAATTATTCAAACTTTCATCTAAAACTTAATCTAGTCACAAACCAATTAGTTCAAACAGTCAATGAGAAACAAAATCCCTTATTTTATCACTTTAAGGATTACAAAGTTCCAGATAAACCAGCCAGTTATCATTAAAATATCAGCCAAAACATGTAACAGCTGGAGCTCATTTCACACTAACATTACTCAAGCATTTTGCTTAAAGCAGTTTCCTAACCTCCCTAATAACAGAGGTATGGGCAGATAACAACTTAGGTCATGACTTAGGTGTTTATATCTTTCCAGTGATTACAGAGGAAAGCAAATAGGCAAAGTAACTCTGACAAGGTGTTTAAATTTTGATGGTTAATGCTAGGTAAGATGAATCTTTTTTTTAATTTTCTATGTTTTTTCCCCCAGATATTTCTTTCTAATAAACTTATTATGTTAGATCTGACTTTGTACTTCCTATGAACTTGAGGCATTGGTACAGTGATATGCTGTCTTCTGCCTGCCTTCAGCAAAATATAAATAATTTCACAAAACAGTCTAGAATAAGATGTTGGAGTAGCTATTCCCAGTGGAGTTATATCAGTTTCAAATTTCAAAAGGCTTTTTTAGTGTTAAACTCATTAAGAAACATATTAGCCATCCCAGAGCAAGCCAAGCAGCATGATAAAAAAGGCTTCTCAAATCCAAATTAGCTAATGCCTGAATTAAGAGTTATAGAGCACTCTCAGCATGGTACTAATTAGTGCTGCCTAAATCACCCACATACATCTATTGTAATTTTAACTGATGCTACACTAGCAAGAATTACAGTTCCTTCAAAGCTACTTGAATGGTGTCTATTCTGCATTTTGCAGTACAGAAATGCCCACAGGCACACATATTAGAGTCTGGATTGAGCCTATGAGAGGGGTGAGTTCAGAAGCTTTCTACTGAACTAAGCAAACTCTTTCCTCAGTTTCTATCCTGAAAGGCTGTGCAGCCTTGCTATGCTGTTCTGTTCTGTCACTTGGAGATCTTTCTGCTTGGAAAACACTGTTTACGTTTAATCCCTTCCAGAGCTTTTCCCAGACTGAGGTACTGCAACACTTCAGATGCCCTCAGGGATCTCCAACTCTAATTATTTACATGAGTGAGATTTTAAGACCCTAAGAAAGATTTTACATTTCTAAGGAAAGTGTATTGTAAATGTTTTAAATGCAGTGCTGAGAGGAATTTAAAAGAATTCCTACCAAGTGAGACTTGTCTCAGTCAAACTAAAGTGGAAAAAGCTGAAATTTTAACTATAACTCTGGGACCTCCTGCTTTTTCCTATTTTTGACTGGATCTTTAATTTTACTTGCATCTTGTAATTTAGTATTTTATTTAGGCTCCAAGACATGAAAAGCATTTAGACATGAAATCTCATCACCATATCCAATAAAATGCTATTAAATTCTGAATATTTCAAATACCAAATAGTTTAAGAGACATATGTGCTTTTAAATATTTAAATGTGAATAGGCAAAAAAATATATTTTTGAAGTTTAAGGCAAACTGTCATACAACTGAATTATTTTCCATGTCTAACTCTTAATCTATCTGTTCTTTTTTTACAGAATATTTCATTTTGGCTATTTTATAGATATAAACATATAGTTCTAAAATTTGTTTGAAAAATTACTTTGTTTATCAAGCTTCT
Source organism: Sylvia atricapilla (assembly GCF_009819655.1). Lineage (NCBI taxonomy): Eukaryota > Metazoa > Chordata > Aves > Passeriformes > Sylviidae > Sylvia > Sylvia atricapilla. Next base: position 53,612,362 of record NC_089145.1, read on the forward strand.
TTGGAGTGGGATAACCTGGGGGTAAACCACTTGCAATTCGACTAAAGTATATTTTAAAAGAGAATTCTAAATAAAATCTGAACAAGTTGCATCAACTGTAAAATTAGTAAAATCACTTAGGTCATAGGAATAATGACTACATGTGTGAATTCAACTTAACCAAGTGTACTTGTTCTAATTCAAAGTTAGTTGTAAAGAAAAATGGAGTACCTCAGTGGAAAAAAAAAAAGTAAAAATCTGATCCTAATATGCAAGTAACAAAATACTCAGACTAGGTTTTAAAATTTTTAAAAATATTGAGAAAAAAAATAAAGCTGATCAAATACTTTTCTAAATAAAAAATTGTCACGGTCCAGCACCAAAACATTTTTCTAAGTACCTGTATTCCAGACCTATCTTCCCAGATCTGAACCTGAACTAATCTGCAAAAAACCCCACAAACAAACCCCCAACCAGACAATGAACCAGAACCCCATAACTCATACACATACAAAAACAAAAACAAAGAAGGACCAAAAAACCAACAAAATATGAGGCAAAGCAAAGCACCCTTTTCAAGGCCATGTAAATATACCTTTGATGTCAACTGTCTTGATAAAATTGCTCATTCTAGGTCTGCAGACAAAATATGTACCTCAGAGTCATTGAGATAAGTATCTTAGATATCAAAAGTGAAGAACAGATGTTTGAGAACAGGAAATCCCCACTTACATTGAAGCAGTGAATGAATGTATAAAAATACTGTTAGCATTTTTTGAAGTCCATAAAAGGTTACAGCGCTCCCTCTGTAATGTCACTCTGGGAATTTCATAGATAAATGGGGGAGAACAACTTGGTGATTAAATCAGTGCCAAGAGGGCTAACAACAGGAGTAGCTCTGTTGTAGTGTGCTGTGTAAGAAATACACAGGTACTTCAGTTTACTCATCTTAAAGTGACATGCATTATTAATTCTTATTCTCTGCACAGTTTATAAAGGTGATTTAACAATCTTGCCCTGCTATGCATCATAATTTTTACTTTACCAAATCGCTGAATTAAATATAACAGGGACAAAACAATTAATTTTTATGTAAGTTCTCATTGTGTCTACCAAATACTATTCCAGAAAGTTTCACTGTATCTGACCAGACTGGGATTCCCTGCAATGGATAGTCACACAAAAACTTTCTAAGGTTACCATTCTCTTTCCACCTATTCTTACTGTAATTTTTCTTTGTTAATTTGTTAGAGGTTGTATTTTTAAAAGTACATTTTCATTTCCTTCCTTTAGGAAAGGAAGAATTTTTCCACACTAAAACAGGGAAAGAAAAGATATTTTCCTTCATGGCTATTTTTTTCCTTAAGTAACAAGAGAAAGAAGATTTAGTTAGTAGAGGGTAATGTCAGCACCTTATCAGTGGAGATGATATTCCCAGAGGTATCAAAGCTGGGGATGGGTAGCACAGACTGAAGAGACTCATTCCTTTGTGTGATTGCATGGCACTGATAAAAGAGAGCCATTAACCAATCACAAATATTACATGCCAGCTGTTGTTACTCACAGATTATAGGATTTCAATGCCTCTGAATCTGTATTTTCAGTAAATTTTAGTCACTTCATGATTTCTGCATAAAGATATTTACTTCTATTCCATTTCTCTTTCTATTGTGTGGAAACTACATATAGTGGATTGGAGGATCTCAGGTTTGGTTCTCTTTGCTCACCCGAGATCCAGGTGGTGGTTCGAGAGAGATTTTTGCCCTTCTGAAGGCCTTGAGCCATACATGAGAATGAAATGGAGTCTTCAAAGTCTTGGTTTTTCTTGGTTTCTCGTGTTGTTTATTAATTCTTATCTCACAATATTCTCTGTGCCTGGCCGAGCTATTCTGCTGCTCGGACTCAGGATGAATCCCCTCTTGATGGCAGGTTGCAGCCTTTTTATACAGATAGTTACGTGTGTTTTATTTACAATTATGTGCCAATGCCTCTCACCTGTACTAACAGGGTCATCTCTACTCTGACCCAATCCCCTTAAACTACTTTGTGCCATTGTCACAGCAGACAATGGATGCTGGGGAGAAGAAGAAGCCAGGGTACTGCCCTAAATCCTCCATCTTGTCCCCCTTGTACCTATATTCTAAAAACCCAAAACTACAAAATTTTCCACCCAGTGACACACTACACTACTGTTTTCACACCTTTGTGACTTGTAATTCTTCTCTCAGTGCTAAAAGTTTTTTCCATGGGCTGAAGTCAGACTGTGTCTCCCTGGGCTCTGTGCCAGGCCATCCCCCTGGACTGGCTCCACACCCCCCTGGCCAGGATTCAAACCCTCCTGCTCGAGCCCCAGTCCTCTCTACCAAGGTCTGTGACCTTCCAAGGCATCCAGGGGAATGCCCTGGACTCCAACAGGTGGACAATAGGCAGTTTTAGTACTGCCTCAGATAATACACCTCTGAGTGATGTAGTGAAACAGCAGCCATGTGAGGCATCTCAACCAACATCATGGCCACATCCACCACCCTGCAAGGTTTTCTAATTGTCCTTCTCATAGTCTTGAGTGAACCGTTTAGATTCTATAAGGACAATAGTATAATGATGGTTTCTATTCAGCGCTCTTTAAAAACCAAGCTAGCAAAATTTCAATGCAACAAAAATGTATTTGTTTTTTTATTGAAGAAAAATCATTTAATGCCTTTAAGTGTGATGTTAATTCTCCAGGTATGGCTCAATAAAATGACATTTCCATAAAGATAAGTATACAGCTTGTTCTGATAAAAGACTTTAGATAACAGGCTCCTCAACTGTACAATCTTACTGGTATCCAGGCAAGCCCATCCTTTCAGTCAATGAACTAGTCAGGATTTTGTAAGGCAGATGAAGTTTTGCAGACTGTCGGTAAAACTCTTCTCAAGCAAGTGTAAACAGTTTCTCATTCCTTGTTTTCTCTTCCAAGCAAGTTACACTTTGAGCAGCAGTAGAAGGAATTCCAAGTTTATTTTAGGCTTTAGAAAATGAAGTAAGGAAAAGTGGGTTTCATTTTATTTTATTTTTGTTATCTCAAAGTGAGATACCTATTCTGACTATGATAATATAATCTCACTCTCCAGTCAGTGCTAGCTGATAAATTTTTCCCTGGGCTTACCTGTGCTATCCTGGAAAAGAGACTATGAAATCCCTACACCTTCCACTTATGAAGTCATGCCAAAATTTTAGTTCTATCAGCTTGAAGAATAAATTTGTACTTGTATTTGAACTTTATTAATCTTTTATTATATTTCAGTAATCTTTGGTGCTTATTTATATTCTTGAATAAGAAATAATACCTTCTTTAGGCAGTATTTTTTAAAAAAACATGGTGTACATAAATATAGTTTAGCCACTGACAATAATTTCCCAAAATGCTACACTCCCTTCATGCACAGTAAAATAGGTGTTAAATTTCATGTACTTCATTAAAAATTAACAGGAGTGTAACTTTGTTCCTTTCTTCTGAAAACTGTTTTCAACATAATGCAGATTCTTTTACTTATAATCTCTTTCAGAGCAGGCACTTCAGTAGACATGCAAAACACTCCATTCCAGAGGGGCAGATGTCCTGCTCGCCTCAAACCTTCCTTATGAAAACAACACTGAATGATAGCTACACGTTTTCATTAGTGGGTCAAACCACATTAATGAGGTCTCTGCATTTAACCCAGAAATAGCAGCACTGGGAAGAGAATCAATTTGACTAGAGCAAGTCAGTTCAGTGATAGAACAAGAAAACATGTTTTCCCTGAATCTTATTTCAAGTTTCTAAACTAGGCTGTTTCCAAACTGATAGTTTAGGAAAAAGACCATGTAGAATATTCACAAATACCATTTGATTTTCTGTCTTACTTATAAATATTTCTTTAAAGAATAGTGGAGGTTTTTTTGGTTTTGTTTTCGTGGTTTTTTTGTTTTGTTTTGTTTTGTTTTGTTTTGTTTTGTCTGAAATAATCATATGCAAACAGAGATACGAAGTCAGTGAGGAGAGAAAAATATTTGCAATTTCTGCAAGGACATATCCTGAACAGTTCCCTGAATGGGACTTTTTTGAAACCTTTGCCTCTTGACTTAGGAATTGCTGTTATGTCATAGAAAATATTGAGGAAGAGGCTACAGGAGATGTAAGAAGATTTTTAAGTAATTATCTTATGTATATAGACTGTTTTTTCTGTAACTCTAAGAACTTTTTGGGGTTCTTTCCTCATAAAGAATGTGTACTTCCCAACGTGTTTGAGCTTGTTGTTTGGTGGGGGGTTGTTTGGTTATTTGGGTTTTTTATTTTTTTTATTTTTTATTTTTTATTAATAAAGAATGATCTGTAGATGTTTTGATCACCCTTCAGATTTGTTTCATACCTAAAGATTTATATCCTCATTCTCCCCAGTCTATACTGGTATTATACTTCAGTATTTCTGTTCACTGAATGTTCAGAACACAGAATTAGTATTTGGATGAAATTCAAAAGGATGGTCTTACAGAGCCTTTTGCAAAGCTTTTCCCACAATTTGTGGCCACAATCATGGAGAAAAGGCTGGATATATAGAAATGCCAAGCACAAAAAAAAAAAAAAAAAAAAAAAAAAAAAAAAAAAAAAAATTTGCTGTCTTTAATTGCAATGTGATGTAAACACAACAGAAGCTGAAAAAACTTTCCAAGTTTCTGTTAAACTGGTATGTCCTGATGTTGTGTGGTTAACCATAGAGATCCAAACTATCTTTTAGAAAAATTTATTTCACAAAGGGTTTCCTAACCACTCTGTACACAAAGTAACAAAAATAAACTTTGGCTTCTGCTTCTTTATTAACATTTTAACCTTGAATTGAAGTTTAAACAATGTACTTGCAATACTTCAGCATTTCAGCAGCAGAAGTTGGAATGGCTGTAACCGAGTCAATGGAAGATTTTATTTCATATGCATCAATTCTAAATACTGTGTTGAAAGGTATTTTTTCATACAGTCCCCTTTCTTAGAAGTCTTTTTCTGTATATTTAATCAAAGGATGGAGGTGGTGCTTTCCCAGATCTTACAAAAGATTTACCAAAAGTTCTCCAACTTCACATCTCCTGGGAACTCCCAGACTTCCCAAATATCTTTAAGTAATTATCAGTCCCTGTTACTTTTGTCATTACAAGGCTTTTAAGTTTAAATGTTTCTATTATTGACTTTATTTATATGTTCCTAATCTTTTTTAAAAATTAAGCATCTGAGAACTGTGGTCTGTATAGGTAGTTTCTTAGAAAAACAAAGCACAGTTTGAAATAAAGAGAAATTTCCTAACCTGATGACTTTTCTTGGAAAATCTTTGAAATATAGTGCAACAGAGATGCTGCTGCTTCTCAAAGAATCCCATTAATCTTCTATAATTAGAAGTGTTGGGAAGCTAAATGCAGTTGTCATTTTCATCTGTTTCTATAACAATTCTTTTCACCTCAAAGTGCTTCACAAGCTGAGCCCACTTCCCTCATCAAAGAATAAGGATCATCCAGTTTAAAAAAATCGACTGCTATTTTAAACAAATAGAAACACCAGAGATACTTGAAGATAAAACTTGAAACAACTTTTTTTTTAAAAAAGTACAGAAGAAATTTCTGCAATACTTTTGCAACAGGAAAAGGATATTCCTTTGTAAATGATAAAGATACAAAAATTTATGCTAAGTATCAGTACCTTTCAATCATTTCCTATAAACTAGAAAACAGTGATAGGTATGTCTTCTCTGCCATTTATTGTTTAATTGGTATGATAACAAAGCTGTTCTATTTCTAGATGAGCTGTATTATTCTTTTATATGGATTAACATATAATGCTGCAAAATGACCACCAAAGAGAAAAAAAAAATCTGAGCTAAGAGTTCTTTATGTTTCATGGATTTTCAACTCCTACTGTATGAGGAGAGAGAATTGCTCTGATTCAAATTCTAGTTATCAAAGAGGAGATAGTGTGCTAGAATGGTAATATGCCTTCTTCACTACAGTTGCCACATTAAGACAAAAAACCCATTAAACCCAAGCTTTCAGGATAGTATTTGCACTGTAGTAGGTCAGCAAGAGGCAGTGTCTTTTAAATGAACTTTTGCTCCAAAGCAGTTGGATTTACAATATTTATTAGGGAGAGGATTACTGCAGTACTGCATAGGATTTAGTTGTAAACATTCATATAGGTTTTCAACCCAATTGCTTTTTTGTGATATCTAAGAGAAAAAATTAGTTCCTGCATAGAAAAGACTATCTGGGGTTTTTTGTCTGGTTTTGGTTTTTTAAGTCTATTCTGCATATTTTGTACTTACAGAAAGTGCTGTCATCATTTCACAGCAGTTTCCATGGAAACTCTTGCATTTCTTTGTGTTTCTGTTTTAGTTTTTGATTTGATGCAGTAACAGCTGGTGGTCATCCTGCAAGTTAAACTAAATAAAGAGTTCATTGATTTTACTGCCCTCATAGTCTCTTTCTCTCTCAAACCTTGACCTTCTCTTCGTATACTGGCCATGAAGCACATCACACTAAAGGACATCTGTATATCCCCCTATGCATTCACTTATGCCATATGAGCAGGATACACCAAGGAACAGTAAATTATTGGTAAGCATGTGGAAATAAACTAAGCATTGAAAATGGCACTATGAGAAGGGTACCTAAGAAAAAGGTATGGACTTTGCATATGGCCAAGCATAAATAAATCAGTTTGGGTACAACATGAACTTCAACCAATTCTCAGACACAAGATTAATTCAAACACTATTATAAAACATTTTTTTCTGTTGCCATGGGCAAAACAGTCTTGATACCAGGAATTCACTTCCTTCAATTTATTTCCAACTAAGGTAAATTTGTAGTTGTGGTCTCAGGTATTGAAAAAGCAAAGAAAACAATCAGCTAGGAAAAACCCCTACCTTTTCTGCTTGTTTCTCAGGTTTTCTCCAGTCCACCACCTTCCTTCCCCCTTTTCTAGTCTGAATTTCCTTTGCCTTTGTGGCACAATACATGCAATCCTTCCCACACCTTTTGGAGAGGCAATGGCAATGCAGGAGGTTGAGGTCAGTGTCCAGCTGTTTCTTCCAGCTGCCCTTTGCATCTTACTCTTTTTCTCCACTGCTTTTCACTTCTTAATTACCTCCTGTGCTCCAGTGTGGAGCATTCATGGCCTGTGGTACACTTCAGGGTTACCCTGCCCTGGTAAGTGTCCCTCCAATGGGTCCCAGTCCCTCTGGGTTGTCACTACCCCAGAGCCTCCACAACCTGCCCCTCTGTAGGTGTGTTTCTGCCCTACTGGGGGTTCATCTCCAGGCCCAGTCCCTCAGGACTGTCTCTGACCCAGCATGGGTTCCCATGGGCAATGCCTCCTCTGCCAAACCCCAGCTGCTTCCAGCAGTGCATTTCTAGCACGTCTCCATCAATGTCCTCTTCCATTTCATTTCTGCAGACAGGCCTCTTCACATTTCTCCACGCATGTCCTGATTTTTATCTTCCTGTGTCTTCTCTCACATCTGCCATTGCTTCCCCCTTTATGTGGTCTCATGTGCATCCTGCACTGTCTGCCACCCTTTCACACACGTGTCCGAGCCAGTGCACTGTGCACTTCTCTGGCAGGTTGGTTTTGCTGTATCCAGTGGAACAATCTGTGTCACTGGAGTTCCCTTGCTTTCTAAATTAATTTATGGTAACCCTTTTGCCCCCTTTCAGATGCTCTCTTAGAAATAAGACAGTCAATTGCAAAACAGCTGAAGACCTTGGGATTTGGAAACCAGCAGAAGTCTGGGCATTTCTAAGTCATAACTATGCCAGACTAAATAAAACTCATAATGAATCAAACTTCTTTTTTTATACATATGGTCAATATTGGTTGCAGATGCCTTCTACAATCTCCTGTGACATCACTAAAATAACATCTTGCAGTATTTTTTGCTAAACCTAACCCTCATCTTCTCCCTTTCTCAACTCAGAGGTAGAACTAGAGTAGATAGAGCAGGCTGCAAAAATTAGGGATCCTTATTTTGAACAATTATGAATTAACTTATTTATGATTCAGACTTTTTTTCTGTTATTTCTGACATATTTGTGCACATGGATTGGCACAAAGTGTAATGTGTAAGGAAATGTCCATAATAACCTAGAAAAACTGACAAATAAACGCTGTTTGATGCCAAAATGCTGTTTTGGCAAGGGAGGATTTTGCACGACATCTCCCACGCTACAAAAGCAATGGAAACTTTCCTTTATGTAAAATTATATAAACTTTCATTTGATAATCCCCCACTGACTTTCTATCAATCACCCAAATAGTGGTTACAATAATGTCTTTTTTGTTCTCGGTCTAATTATGTTATTTTGAATCCCACTGCTAAATATTTTAGGCATAATTCAGGGTACCTTTTTATCTCTCTTCCCTCATCCCCTTCTTTCCTGCAGATTAACACCAAAGCAAAAAATCTGTGGGAACAAGAAGAGCTAGGCAATTTTATTAGGCATGTAATAACTTCTTTACAGGCATCACGACACTCAAGAGGGATGAACTCACGACCTTTTACTCTGCTTATTAAAGGAACACCTTTATTACTGGCTGTAATATCAGACAGTAAAGTAAGGATATAAATTCTATACACAGAGAGATAATATCAGGTCTTATATTCACAGAAGACTAGATTAGGCCGAGGGTGACATTAGTTACTGGAGTATGGTTTGAAAATCTTTTGCAGAAAAAAGAGTGTACTTTCACTCTCTCCCCTCTTGCATATAAGCTTTCCTTACAAATATGCCACAACAGGCAGAAATTACTGGTGGCTTTTCATTTCCACGCTCACAATAGATCATTTACTATGTCTCTGACTGCTTCAGGTAAATATATTAATAAAATTATAATAATATTCATTGTAACAGCTGCTTAATTATAGTCCACTAGCTTTTAAAAAGGTATGTGTATTGACTATGAGAATCAATCAGAAAAGATGCTTTCTTTCTCTCCAAATTTTAATTGGTTTCTCAAGTCTAGTAGGATTACATGGATAACATATACTATGAAAAGAAAATTTTAAAAGTAGGTATATAAACTGAAAAAAGCTGGAGTTTAATTTGTTGCTAATGATGCTCTATTCTTTTAAGAGAATCTTTCAAGGGGCAATTTTAAACCAGTTTTACCCTGTCGGAAACAACAATTTTATTCTATTTCCTGTACATAAAAACAGGCTGCACATATTCTAAGTAATAAGATAATTGTTGCCCTAAAAATGTATTTTTTAAATGATATTTATATTCAAACTGATGAGATAATTTTTAAATGAAAGAGTGATTGCTCTGCAGACATCTCTCTGATATTGTGGACTTCCTTGGATTATAAGGATGTAGAAGTACTTCTAGAAGTGGAGAGCCTTATAAAGGTAAGGTGTCTGTTCTGAATTCTCTACTTTGAAGTTTTACTTATAAAAACAGCAAATTTATGCCCCTATCCTGTACCAGTGGAGAGAGAAGCGACAACATATAGAGGTTTTAAAAAGTATTTCTTCATAATATTTAAATTAATATGTGTGGAAATGTTGCTTGTGTGGATATGCAGATGATTGCATGTTTTTTGGGTTTTTTGGGTACTTTTAATAATCAATTATGTCGGTATATCAGTATAAAAAAGTAAAAGCCTTAAACCTATTAGTGTCATTGCTTCTTTCCTTGGCAACTACAGCCATGAGAACTAAACCTCCTTCCACTCTGTCATAATTTTTCTTCAGGACTTTTTTTCTTCCATTTCAGTGATTTATTCTCCCCCAAAATATCCTAAATGGAATTTAAGAAAAAAAACAAAACATTGACTTATTGTTATGTGTGGTGAAAAGACTCTGCCACTCACAAAATATTGAGGATTCTGTACTATAGTTGTCAGTGAGGATTGTATTATTACAGTGTAGATAAAGTTTCTTAATTTCATCTTTTCTCCTTGTCCATGAGAATGGTTAAAAAAGAACTACTCATGTTAGAGATATAACAGTCTACCTGTGCAAATCACATAACAAAGGACTGGGAGTCCAAGAACTGACAGTGATTACATCTATCTTGTATCCCTCTCAAATAGATTTCCATGCTAATTTTCATAGTTACCAGATACTGTTTTAGATGCACAGATGCCCAAGTTTCCACATGTCTAGTAAGCAGTTAGCAGATACCCACAGATAGACTGGGGGTGAGGGCTTGATTCAACTGTGTCACAATGATCCTGCCCACTGGAGATGTGACAGAGGTTTTGTTTCTTTAATAGCTGCCTCTCTTCATCTTGATCTCACTCTAGTCTATGTGAATATTTCTTCAGATATCTATAATTTGCAGCTGTATAAACTACACATGGGAAGAGCAAGCTTTAGGAACACTGTGCTATACTCTTGCATGAATGCTGCCATTGTGCTTTGAAGATGTCACAGCCTGAGATTGATAGATGCTGTGTATTTATCTTTCTAATTAAAAAAAATACTCTTATATTGTAATAGCTGGTTTTACATCTGTTAAAGAGCACAGAAACAGAAAAAATAAAGGATTTATTCCTGTACCAAGGAAATGTTAAGAAAACAGTAAACAAGAGGCAAGAAAGAATTCTTAAATATATTAAATATTTAATGTGAATGTCTTATCAGCTATTTAGGTGTTTGTGAATCTCTCTGTTCATGCACTGAAATTATATCTTTCTGCTGAGCAGGTATGACATGTTTTTTTCTATCTTTTAATCAAGATCATTATCTTTTGATAAGAGACAATATTTAACACCTTGAAAACCTGATCAAAATCAGTTAGTCACATTTTGTAACAAATTTTAATATGTATCATAAATTGTAATGGGAGATCATTGTCTAAAGCTACGAAGAGATGTGCATAGGTTGAGAAGACAAAATGTTCTTTTTTCTCTCTGGAAAAGGCATCTCACTCTACTACTGTTTATTTTAAAATGCTTATTTCTACACTACTTTAAATTTAATGTAAGTATCTTTTGAATGCTGTAAGGTGATCCACAGGCATGAACTTTCAAATACTTTTGTAATCATTCTTGTTAAGTGATTTTACAAAGATTTAAAGATTTCAAACCAGGATTCGAATAATGCTTTCCTTTGTAGATGGGTCTGATTCAATAAACCTAGGTTATTTCAGATACACAATGACCTCTCTCTGGGCTTGCATAAATCTCTGTAGTTCAGCTGAAATCTGTACATCCACAATAGTGCAATCAGGGCTTTACAATGCATTAACTGAAATCCCTACTCCAAACTCTAGAGACCAGACAACAGTGCTAGAGAAAGTAGATACTTGGGAGGTAATAATGTGATGAGAGAAGTAACAGAGGCAGCCTGAAAATGTAGAACATCGGAAAGGATGTGAAAGACAAGCACAAGTAATTGTTTAATGTAGATCACAAATCTCTTTTGCAATGAAAGACAGGAGGCTGCGACCTCACAGCCCACAATACAAGAAAGAGAAGATGGGAATAAACAAAAATTCTGGGGGCATAAGAGTGAATTGTGGAGCATTAGGAAATTAGGTGAAATACAGTAAATAGTGGTATGCTTTTAATCAACCATAACCTCAAAGTGTTACCATGTGTTTGAAGTTTTTATTTTTTGCAGAAACAATGTGGAAATATCCTTAAGCCATCCTATAAATATTCACTAAGACAGCTTTTGACTCAGATATTGTCTTTTGAAGTTATATGAAAATGACAGGGTTTTGTTGCTTGAATTACCTTATTTCCTTTTTTATGCTCATATATTGTTTTTATTTCCAAGGTTTCTGTCTTCCCAGATTAAACAGAATTCCATATGGAAATCTGACCATGAGCTGGCTCCCTTTTTTTACCTTGGAGCTTTATGTTTTGGCCAAACTTTCCCTTTAAATCATGTGATAAGATTTAATTCCATATCTGCACCTTTTTGTATTCCCAAATCTAGTTATGTTCTATTGTTAATAAGACACTCATTTGCATAATTGATCCAATTACCTAAACAAATTCCATCAAACCAATATTATTATAATAGCTTTATTGGTGATAAACTATAGAATAAATCTAGCTGCAGGAATAATGCTCTGGCCTTTCCTGAAGGCATTTGTATATGCAATATCCATCACCTCAATTTTATTTTGTGGTCTTCCTGGCAGTATCCTCACCATATTCCTGTTTAGGGAACCCTCTTTACAGAAACATAAAGATTTTTTTTCCAAACATGTCAATTAAAGTATCATCTTTGCCTTGAAAGAAAATTGTGTAACTCCCCCAAACTTAAAACAGAAAACACTATCATGTTAATTTCAAGTATTTCATCTAAACCAAATCATTCAAAAATCTTCTTGGTACTGTAGAAAGACAGTCGAAAAACAATCCCTCCACTAAAGCACTAGAAATTCTCTCAGACATCCCCTGAAAGCATTTAGAGTAATTTTTTCAACATCTTATGTGGCAGAAACAAATTTTAGGGGAAAGTGTATTTACAGATTGAATATTGGGGTGATAAAAAGGCACTAAATTAATTTTTTAAGAGAAAAAGGAATGAAATTAAAATTTTAAGAGAAAAATAAAATCTGAAGCAACTCCCAGCAAAGCACCTAACCACTGTTCAGAGTCAGCATTTATTACAATTGCCAGAACACTTGAGTTCCTTGTTAGACAATCAAAACTTTGCCCTACACTTTCAATTTTTTTGTAACCATTTCCTCTAGATAGATAGAGAGATACTGGGATTCATTACTGGGGAGAGACAAATAGAATACATGAATTTCCAAATAATATTTTTCTCCAACTATTTACTATATTAGCCCTATATAATTTATAATCTGACACACTTTGCAAGTTTTATTCATCTTTTTAGAAAACTTTGTTGTGACTTTGTATTTCTTCAATACTCCAAAGGCACACAGCAAAAGCAAGAACCTTTGGTTTGTTTAATAGTACTTATCATTCCCCATAAGAGTGTAGATGAAGCACAGAACCCAATCTCTTGTAAGAAATATACATCTTAAACAAACTGTCAGTAGGAAGATCATACAATTTTTGTACTATTTGCAAAATTGAGAACAGCACCTTTTTTTTTTGTTTGTTTCTTCAAATTGTGTGCAGAAGATGTGTAACTACTTTAGACTTTACAGAACCTTCCCACAGAAAACAGAAGTGCCAGACTGAAAATGGGAATGCAGTGAAAATGTGAAAAGACAAGCTCATTGCAGTGAAGAAAGGAAAAAGACAGGGAGGTTCTTTTCATAGTCTAGGTGTTTCAATCTCTTTAGGGGTAAAATGTCTCAGTATCATCCATGATACATATGTCTGTTCAACTGTCGCTATCCACTCTTTGTGACAAACTGTAGGTGTCTCCATTTGCAGAATGTATGCAGCACACGCAGGCAATCCTACAGTCCAGGATGCTAAAATGCATCCATGTCTTACCATCAAACAGCTCCTACTCCCAGATGTCCAATTCCCCATTCTATCAGGGAATTAACTTTTAGTTTGTATCCGTGCTAAATCACCTTGTGTTTTAATGGTAAGGCTTGTAAAACAGCAAAGCTAATCCTAGTGTTTGAGAACTAAGGATACCCTTTTTAAGATCTTAATTTGTGCGGACTAATTGAGTTGAAAAATCCAGGAGGAACTGTGAAATTGGATTTTTTTTTATGAAGGGATATTTCTAGCTGCTTTCCTGGTTCTCATGCATTCCTGTTAGACTGTTTGGTTTTTCTCAATCCTTCTTTCATGACCATTGTTTCCTCTTCTACACATTCCTTTCACTTTGGTACCTAAAGGCATATGTGCAGGAAAATATATAGAAGCAACAGATTTCTTTCTTACGTGTGTTCTGGAATGATGGTATTTACAGAAGAAATGGTCTCTGAGGCCAATGCTTTGGCCATAATTTTTATAAAATATTGCTACTATTAATAATGTAAAGGTTCAAGTGCCCTGAGACTACCTTGTGGGTGTAAAGGTACTGATGATCTTTTTGGTGTTTTTTAAGGCCTCCAGTCTTTTTTTCTGGGTACACAGTACAGCGTCCTATTCAAAATAGCTACCTTGATATATCTCAAAATATTCCAAGGTACCAAGATGTATAGGAATCTTCTATGGTTTCATAGCTGAAATAAAAATTATGTAGAAAATAAGAAATACATGTGGGTATACAGGTTGTAAGAGAGTAGTGGATGCTTCTTTAAAAGTCAGCCCCTACAGTGGAAATGTTTTCTTGGATGGAAAATTGTTTGCATATTTCTAAATACTTGAACAAGCTTTTCCTCACACTTAAACTCTATTACAGCAATTTACTTGTGCAGTTTTTAGGGAGAGGAAGCAATAAAGACCTTGAAAGGTATTTACTAAATATTCCTCTGCAACAGGAATGACTTATGGCTGGCTCATACATCATTTCTCCGAGGCAGCTGTGTCAGTGGAAGACATTTCTGCCTCACCCACGGCCAGCTGCGTGTTGCTGCCTCCTGCCAGAGGTTGCCATGCCCTGAGATCTGCCAGGGCTCTGCTCTGCTCTGCTCCTCCCTACCCCACTGCAGTCAGAATAAGACAGCAGCAATTCACTGTTTAAGCTGCCCAGTGCAGCCCATATGGCAGGTTTTTACTTGAAAATGCTGAGCAATGCAACTCAAAGGAAACTATTTGCCTTCGACGGGCAGATGCATCAAGGAGCAAACCAGTTGTCATGGCCAAATGAAACTTGTTCACATAAGACCTCAGAGGCCCCTTTGAGCCTGATTTTCTACTCTCACGCAGTTCTCAGGTGCAAAAAAAACCCCCAGAAAATTATTTTATTGATATGTACAGTGCACAAAGAAATAGAAAAAAAAAATTTCTTAGCTTTATATTAAATGAATTATGTAATTTTTTACATTTTTATAGTTGAGAATAACCTGAAAATAAGGCAGTACGTTCTGAAATGATTGAAGATTTGTATAAATAATCATTATGAATGAAAAATCGTAATTTTTCAAATGTTTCTGTTGCAGGTAGTACACAAAGCAATGTGTACATGTATATGAAGAGCTGCTGTGTTTGCATGTCAGTCATCACAATTCTGTGAAATAATGTTTATCAGTACTTAAAAAAAGATGAAAATTAAAATCACAAAAAAATGTAAAAATATACGCAAATACTCAAGATATAGCTGAAAATTATGAAACAAATCCTTAGTGCTAGAAAAATTGACATTTCTTTTTAAGAAAGAGCCTTTTTTCCTCTTTTCATTTATATGTAGCATTCTGAACTATCCAGTTCTTATTTAGAAATTTAGGGAGCTCTTTTTAAGAGATAACACCAGATAAGCTAATGCAATAATTTTTGATTAATGTATTTAATTAATTAATATAAATGAAGCTATTACAGCAACTTGGAATGTTAAACTAAAAATTAATCTACATGTTTTTAAAATGATTGCAAAAAAACCTTTGTAAACACCTTGAGCAATGGGATTAGAACCCAATCCAATTCTGATAATTGGAGAAGTAAACAAAAATTAACCAGAAGAACTTCAATAGACAGAAATACAAAGAACTACACCCAGGAGAATCAGATTAATAAACAGAAAACAATACTTGGAGAGTCAGACAAAAGCATGTATATTGCCATGGAGAAGGGCCAAGCAGAGAACAGCAGTGTAATGGGAAAAGCATCTTTTGGTAATTTATTAGGAGAATAAAGAAGAATGAAATTGTCCTGTTCTAGTCAGTAGTGTGAAGACCTCTGTCAGAGTACTGCAGCCATGTGTGGCAGAGGCTCTTCTGAAATATTTCATCATGAACACAGAAAGTCATGTAGGGTTTGTAAAAAAAGTTCTTTCTTTCTTTCTGGATAGACTAACTTTTTTGGATTCCACTGTGCATGGAAAATAAGCAAATTAGTATCCTTGCTAATTAATTTCTTTATTTTTGCCATTAGGAACGCTTGGTACATTACAAGAATAAAACATGAAGAAAATCATGAAAACATTTTTTTTTTTTAGTTTTAGAGGCTGTTATGAAAAAAATCCCTGTACTCTCAAGTAGATAAGATTCTTTTTTTACTTTTTATTTTTTAGATAAAATTTAGTATACAAAAACCTTTTACCTAAAAGGGCAAAGAATGGAAATGAGCCAAGGAGAGAGTTCTTTATGGTTTCAACTGCATATTGATAAGTACCTACCTTAGGCAGTCCTAAGCCATCTTTGAACAGGAGGGAGGTTGGATATTCTTTTGAGTTTCTTCATAGTCCTCAGTTTGTACTTTTTTTTTCCTTTAACTTCATGAATCTGATACAAAGTTTAAGAGATTTAAACATCTTTCAGATTCCTGTAGAACCACAAAAATTACCAAAATTTTAATGAGTTTATATGACTATGACTTCAGAAATGCCCAAGGTTTATTTTATGTTATTACAAACAGAAATACTGTTTAGCTTCTGAAAGAAAAATTTTAAGTGAGGTTTTCAAGTGGAACTTTAGCAATTTTTGCCTTGAGAGATGCCCAGAAGAGCAAAGAAAATAGAATGAAAAGAAAGTGTAAGGAAACTTTCTACAAGTTCAAACAGAAAAGTCAGAGAATTCTAACATAGTTAAAATCTATGTGTGCTGTATAAACCCTTAAAAATTGGCATAAATTTAGAATATAAGCATCTCATAAATGAATTCAGAAAGAAAACCAAAGGAATGCCAAAATAATGTATGCATTTAGTGTAAGGCATAATAGATGTGCTATGTACTAGTGCTCTAGAACAATAACAAAAACTATAGTGACAAGGAACAACAAAAAAAATTGACCTCCCATGTTTATTATAAATAAGACTTTGACCCAAATGCAGTGAATTCAAGATGCATTCTGTTAAAATAATTCCTTACAAAGATTTTGCTGTGCTTATAGTGCACAGATACCCAGTGATTTGTCAGCAGAATAGTATAACTAGTAAAGGAAGTATTTTTCATCCAATATGTTTTTAAAAAACTGCATTGAGTTTTATGGCAGAAAAGTTACTAGAGTAGGCTTAAAAGTATGTGAGAGTAAAAAAGATTATGAGGGGTCTTTCAATGTTTTCTTTTTCTTCCTTTTCTCCAGTTACTACCCCACAACATGTAATGGACACAATTACTAGAGGTAATGTTTATTCCTGAAGTTATTAAGCCTCAATTATTGTTTGCATGGTTCTATCTAGGGCTTCAAAGAATTGCTTCAGAAAGGGCAGATTTTTCTTTTTCTACTAAAGTTCATTAACATGACCTGTATTTTGAGGAGGGGGTTGGTGCCTGTTATAGGAATTTATTTTTAAATTTTATTAGTAAGAATGAAGGCTCCAGTTACTGGGAAACTCCTTAGGTCTAATGGTATTTAATATTTAGAAGAGCAAGTATAAATCTGAAGTGATATCATTATTGTTATTTAAAATATTGCATATTATATTACTTCCTTTTTTTTTTTCTTTTTTTTTTCTGAGGCCATTAAGCTCTGAGTTCACCGGCTCTCATATTTCTCTTGACAGGTAGCAAGCAGATTGGCTAAGTAAATAGCTATCCACAGGTGTTTAATTAAGTTTTCCATCTCTAGTTTACTTCTAAAAAGACTGCTTTAGGTTTTTTTGGGAAAAAAGTTATTAAATTTCAAAGACTATAACTTTATATTTTCTGAATATAATAGTGCCTTCACAGAAAATTATTTTGACATTTGTCATCTTCTTCTTAGTCCTTGTAATTAATAAGAGTAAGATCATATACTTTCCTCAGGGGAAAAAAAAAAGAAAAAATTAGTGTCAGGGATTGTTTTAACTCCTTCAAATTAAAAGCAGAAATGTATTTTTGTTAGTTCTGAGATATATAGCTTAACATACCTAAAACACAGGAGTTATCTTTTTCAGAAAACCAGGTGTCAACTGCTTATACACATAAAATTTATTGTTCTCAGGTAAAATTATCTTTTGTGTCTTTTAAAGCTTTATATCACAGAATCATAGAATGGCCTGGGTTGGAAAGGACCTTAAAGGTCATCTGGTTCCAACCCCATTGCCATGTGCAGTGACAGTTCCCACTAGACCAGAGTCCCATCCAGAAGGGAGGCCATGAACACTTCCAGGGATGGGGCACTGACAACTTCTCTGGGCAACCTGTTCCTGTGCTACACCACACTCACCACAAATAATTTCTTTCTAATATTTAATCTAAACCTACTCTTTTTCAGTTTGAAACATTCACCCTTGTCCTGTCACCACATGCTCTGGTAAAATGTCTCTCTCCATCTACGATATTGCAGACTTTTCTTGTGTGTAGTTTTGGTCACCACAATATAAGAAAGCTGCAAAGGTATTAGAGAACGTCCAAGGGAAGGGAACAAAGATGGTGAGGGGCCTTGAGGTCCTCAGTGGCCTCACAAGTGGAAGAGGAGGGGCAGGCACTGATCTCTTCTCTCTGGCTGTCAGTGACATGACCCAAGAGAATGGCATGGACCTGAGCCAGGAAAGGTTTAGGCTGGATATTAGAAAGAGTTTTTTTGCCCAGAGGGTGGCTGAGCATTGGAACAGGATCCCCAGGTGTCACAGCACCAAGACTGAGAGAGCTCAAGTAACCTCTGGACAATGCTCTTGGGGATGGGGCAGCACAGGGCCAGGAGTTAGACCCAGTGATCCTTGTGGGGCTCTTCCAACGCAGCTTATTCTTTTTTGTACGCTTTCTTTGGGTACTGGAAGGCCACAATTAGGCCAGCCTTCTCTTTTCCAAGCTGAAAAAAGATTCAGCTTTCCTTGTAGCCTTTCTTCATAGGAAAGCTGCTCCATCTGTCTATAGAGACTACTAAACTGAGCTAGTTACTTAGTGTGAACGTACTTAATTTTTTATTTCAATCAGTAAGGACTTAATTTCAATCAATGCAACTGTGTAAGACTTATGCTATTTGAGAAGTTAATTCATTATTCTTTGATAACTAAAAATCCCAGATGAGATTTCTCAGAGGCTGGCAGAAGCTTATAAGGGATAATTACTTAATTTATTAATGAAAGTCATCAAACTTTTGGATAAATTGTGTGGCGTATGGCAGAACTACCACTGGAATGCAGATTCTAGATGAAAAATAGAAAAATTAACATAACCAGAGCAACTTATCACAAGCTGAAATAAGGGAAGAATCCTACAAGTATTTCACACTCTTTTAGAAATTGACTAGTGATATTTATTGACCTGTAAATACTGTTAGCTATGTCCAAATCAAAAAGTATCATCTGGCTTTCCTTGCCTGTTTGCTGTGACAGAAGTGTTTATTGCATCTTTCTGCACTGTTTCCTTCCTTCCTGTCCTCTGCTTCATCTCTTCCCTGTGGCCAAATATTACATTTTTCATGATAGGATCTCAAAATTTCAGCTGTACAGAAATATGTTTACCACTACCTAAAACTTTTGTACAGTCATAAGTTTTTACTTTTTATACCTGAAATTTTGATAAGTCATAAGATTAAGAATAAATTCAGTAGAAGATAGCATTGGCATCAGTATTGTAAGGTGGGTCAGATGAATACATTAACATATAAAAAGACTTATATCTTTGTTTAAACTATTAATATTATAATTGTAATTGCAATAAATAATAGACATATTTTAATATTAAAAATCTGTATTGAAAGATTTTATTTTTTTTTTTGTGGAATGATTTTATACTGATATCTATCTAGTGCACCTGAATCAGAAGTCTGAAATCTGTATAGAAGTATAAAAAAAATCAAGAAAAGATGTGCATGAAACTATAATCAAAACAAAAAGAATACAGATATCACTGACTAAGCCACTGAATCTAGTCATAGTTCACAGTTCCAGAGCTCACTCTTCTCACCTAAAGCCAACCACACCCTGGACTGTATCCAAAGCAGTGTGGCCAGCAGCTCAAGGGATGTGGTTCTGCCCCCTGGACTCTGCACTTCTGAGACCCACCTAGAGTGCTCAGAAGGATGAGGATCTGTTGGAGCAAGTCCAGAGAAAGGCCACAAAAATAACCTCTCCTTTAGAGGCAGGCAGAAAGATCTGGAGTTCTTCAGCCTGGAGAATAGGAGGCTCCAGGAGGATCTTGTACCCAAAGAGGGCAACAGGAAAGTTGAAGAAGAATTTTATGGTCTGACAGGTTAAGGAGGAAATGGCTTCAAAGCAAAAGAGGATAGTTTTAGATTAGATACTAGAAATAAATTTTTTAAGGTGATGGTGGTGAGGCACTGTAACAGATCCCAGAGAAGTTGTGGATGCCCCAATACCTCATCCCTGGAGCTGTTCAAGAGCAGGTTAGATAGGGCTCTGAACAACCTGGTCCATTGGAAAGTGTCCTTGCCCATGACAGGGGTATTGGAACTACATGGTTTTTTAAGTCCAATTCAAACCATTAAATGATTTTTCTGGTAATTTCTCCAAAAACTGTATTTCAGAAGGAACAAAGAAGGCTGGAGATATTTTAAGGGAGAGTAAAATCAGCATAAATAACACTCATAGCTAATAAAAGATCATAGGACATAAATCTCTGATTCCAACTATTATTTATACCATTTAACACAGCAGAGAGGATTTTCATTGTGTTATTCCCTGAAACAAAATGTTTTGCACCGTGCAACTAACAAATTTTATGTTATCTTTGTGATGTTCTTCATTGCATTTGTAATCAGTGTGAAAAAAAAATTACCCTCAATTTTTTATAGCAATTATCCTACTAAGTGAAATAAAATGACCCTAAAGTGAATTCAATTCAAAAAGAGTGTGAAGTATCTGTGTAGAGTATGTTTGTAATCTTTTGTTAGAGTCCCTAAAGATATAGAGACAGGAACTTGAGAGGATCCATCTCAGATCCTTAAAGGAAAAGTATAAGCAATGAATCGATGATATTCCAAAGCAGAGGAAGGCTGTTACACATTAGAACATTTCACAGCAATGCAAGATGATTAACAGCATGTTAGGTAATGATATAAGTGCCATAAATTAGTTTATATTGTATAATGTAAATACTCAGCACAACTGATGTCTGAACAAAGAAATCAAGACTGAAAATGAGAATTTGGAGTGAATCCAGTGTGCTTTCCAATTACTTGGTTCTGTTTTGTTTTGGTGAGTAAGTCCAGAAAAATTTATTGTGTGTATATATAAAATATATAATGCATAAATATATATATATTATATGTATATATCTTCTTTTTTCTAATCCAAGTCTTCCACGCACCTGAAACATTCCTATCCCTTTCTGCAGATAAATAAAATTTAGAATTATTTTACCATTTTTAAGTACAACACTTGAAAACAAATTTTAATTAAATTCCACCAGGTTTATCTTTATAATTTAAATTATTAAAAATAAAAATATAATATATATAAATGTTTTCTGTGAATGTATGTTCATAAGTAACCCTGAATGAAGTCAAAAGTCAGAAAATAATTCTTTAAAAAGTGTATGATTAAGCTACTAACCACACTGAAACCAAGGATTCTAACGAGGTTTATGTATCACATGGGATAACAAAAACAGAAAAACGGATAATGTAAAAAAAAAGAAAGAAATTCTACTCACATTTCTGTTCATAATTCAAATGCTATTTAATAGGTATTGGGAGGACATGTCTGTAATTGCTCAGTCTGAGGGGTTTGGAAGGGTTTTTTTCAGATGAGTAAGAGAGAGAACTGATAGAGACTCCAGCTAAATACATTTCTGGTGTGAAATACTTTTGTTACACTTCTCTTGAGATTTAATCTTATAAATTTACACCTCAAAGGGTGACAGGCTTATAAGCATTGACACTGTATATAAAAAAACAGTCTAGCAGACTTACAAATATGGTACCAATGTGCAACAGCAACAAATGTGCAACCAGGGAAAATTTCTGGTTATGACAGGGGCTGCTGAATTAATTTTTTAGGTGTCTATATTGAATTTCTTTGAAGTTTAGTAGCCTGCAAATTCCTGTGGCTTGAGGATGTTTTGCAGGAGTTTGACAGAAGGTCATAAGCATTTTCAATGTTGTTCACAAGAAGTGCTGGAAAGGAATGGCTTTTCTCTGAGCAATTCTCAGACACATCTGATTGAAGGGTCTGCAAGAAATCTGTGTTTCCCTGCCCAAGGTTTAAAGTTAAAACAAGGAAATTCCACATTTGAATAACATAATTAATGAAGGAAAGTTATTCTGCTGTGACAAAGCTCATACGAATCTACTATTTCCTTCACTGTAATGGTCCAATGTTTTAACTCTCGAAACATTCTGCCTCTAGAAATATAGAAATATGGAAATTCCAGTTCTTTCAAACCCTGAATCTAACCCTGGAACTGTGAATCTTACTTGTTACAAGACCACAAAACACCGATTATAAACAACAGAAGTAATTTCAGTAACTCCAATAGATATTAAAAAATAAAGGTTATAGCTATCTGCAAAAACAAAAGATGGCCTCAGGTACAGGTATTGTCACTTTCAAAATGACAGTGACTTTTTTTCTCAACTTGCTACAATTTTTTTTAAAAATACACTTTTCTTCATTGAAATATGTCACTTTAAGAAAAAAATGAACTATGCTGCTACTTCATATATTTTATTCTGCCCTCTATATACAAAGTAGCTTTATTTGTAAAGTTACATAAGAAAAAATATGAAAAATTAAAGCAATTTTATTCTCCTTAGCATAAATTTCAAGTCTATCTTTCAAACACAAAATAGTCACTGTTTGTTAAATTTCACCAGAGATGTAGGAATAGATTAAGAAAAGGTCATTCAATAAAAATATGACATTCATAATAATAGAACAAGAGAAATGAGATGTCAGGAAACAACCAACACTACGAGAACAACTCAAACACAGAAAAAAATATATATTCATGTGATGGAAGCCCAACCTGTATATGAGTACAGGGATTGAATAGGTCAGCAGTGACCAAAATTACTTAGAAAAATAGAAATCTGTCTGAACCAACCTGAACTCTGTCAACATAGCTATAATACTACTGCCAAAGTTGAATAAAGGAATAAAACACATTTGCAAACTGGTTAAAAAAACCCAGTAATTTCTGTTTTCAGCATCTTTACACTGGAGCTGCTACGAAGTCAAATTCAGTTCCCTTTGTCAAGAAACCCTCATCTGTCAATTCAGAGATTTGATATTGTCAGATGCTCTGCAGTTTCACTTAGGAAGAGAAGGAGCTTTTTCAATAAAATAAAGATTCCAAGAATGACTAGAGAAAGAAATAAAAATAACCTTAACATTCAGTTGGATGCAAATAAGACACCAAAAATTCAGAGTAATTCAAGAAATTCAAGAATATGTTTGTCACAAGCTCAGTTTGTCATTGTACACTTCCTGAAGTTTCAAAATCTTCTTATTTTTCATTATTTAAATCAAGGAATGCATTTATCTTTATTTCTCACTCTCTTTGACCTATTCCATAATGTTTTAGAGTATGTTAAGCAGGTGTTTTCTTTTTTCTTGCTCCTTCCCTGTTACTCTCTTTTTCAAGTCAGATAATTCAGTTATATTATATTAGTGCTTGTGGAGTTAAACTTTGCTCTTGTCCTTCTGATAGAATACAAACAAGTCTTTATCCATTTGTAGTCTTTTTTGCTTCTTAAAAAAGAGTACAAATGGATAAAGCTTAATTCTGAGACTATTACTTCCTGATAGCCTGTTGCAGTGTTATAAATGGAAATCTTTTGACTATGGCAGTGAAATTAAGAGAAGAAATTAATAAACCTTGGTGAGGTTTTTCAAAAGTGAAGACAAAATAAACAGCAGAATGCTCAGACCTGTGAAAAAAGAATTATTGATAAAAGTTCTTCAGAGGTTTCTTTGAAACAGTATTTGCATCTTTGAGAAGGTGACTGCTTGTAACAAAAACACTCCTCAGTTGTGATAAGCTGCATGGCCGGTGAAATCATCCCTTCTAAAGGAGTTTGCATAGCCTCTGTCATAGATTAGCTCCCTTAATTTTAAATCTCTCTTCCCCATAATCAGGAACTATCATGGCTTCAAATTTCCTTTTATATAGCTTTTACTTTCTTTTTTATTTTGATAAATACATTATGAAACACTATTAAAAAGGCAACAAAGCTAAGTACTGTCATATCTGGGGGGTAACTCATGTTTGTATCATTTACTCCCATGGAAAATCTGTTCGTTTCCTGGCTTTAGAAGACTTTTTTAATGAGTGTTTTATGATGTTTCTGTTTACACAGTATTTTTACAACTGTTGCAAATAGACACAAATATCATAAATTACAGGGAAAATCATCCCCAGCTTCCTTCAGGCTTAATATGAAGCAGTTACTGAAAGAGGAAATGTGTAAGTGCTGCTAAAGCCTGTTTGATGAATTCCACATGAAGACTCAAGCTGAGATCTCAAGTCATTATAAAAATATGAAATTCCATTCCCTATCTTCATATATTATTTTAAAAATAAACAAAATCCAACTATTATTATTATCATGTTCTCATTAATTAATCTGATCATAATTTTCTAGGGAGACTTTGATACCACCAAAATATTGTGATACATGGGGATTTTAAAAAAGCCTGCTGATTTCTTTGCTCCATAGTACCTGAATATTCTTACTTGGGAGTATGATAAGGCCATGAACAGTACTCCTGAAGAATGGAGAGGCCTAAACCTCACACAGGTAGAAACACATCTCATATTCACTAACTGCATTTAATAAATTTATGTCCAGATAAATGTTCAGGTAAAACTAGTGATTCGTCTATGACTGAAAATGCAACTACATAATAATTAGTAAATGTTGCTGAATTAGATTGTACTAGAGGAAATAGAAGATAATGAATCAAAGAGCATTGAAATGCTGATCTCAGATGAGTGCTGCCCAGAAACTGCTCAGAAAGCAAGACAAAAAGTCTTTACAGGAGAAGGACTCAATACTTCAAGTAGTTTCATTGCAGTTCCTTTGAAGCTATTAATCACTCTCTGTTCATACAAATGGCCTAACAAAGCATATTTTTGCAATATGTTTGTAGCGTGAGGTTTTTTTCAAAGCTCTGCTATTAGCACAATTTTCCTCCTTATGTTTGTCAATTACTTTTCCAATGTGATTGAAAAAACAGCTCTCTGGAAATACAAGCTTTTATTTCTAATATTCAAACTCTTGTTGCTGAACAAGAGTTTGTTCAAGCTCAGCTGAAAATCCCAGCTGTGATCCATTGAGCAATTCCAAATCAGGAAGTCCTTCCTATTCCTGTTATTTGATAAGGACAAAAGTCTTTAAAAATATAACTTTTTGTGGCATGATTTCTCTCCCAAAGATTTAATATCTATGAGTACTACAGTTGTAATACCTTCTGCCAAGTATAATTTGTCCCTAAAATATTCAGATTCAAGTAATCTTAAGTCCCAAAAACTCAACAGTTTTTACCACTTAAATCTGAATATCTTATGCACATGCTGTATCTTTAATAGCCACTAGAATCTGATCATTGTTGCTGTGGACAGGGAATAGACATGAAATTATAATCGTCTTGTCTCTTTAGTAATCTTACGCGTTTCCATATAATGAGCTCTACAACTGTTCTAAAAGAAGTGTCTGATCAGAGAGGTGAGATTGTCCATGGAAGAAAGGTCAGTTTAAGGAGTGGTGCAGAACAGGATGGGAAGTTAAAAGTCATTGACTAGCAGAGCCACAACTATATCAAAGAGCACTCATCATGCATTCCCATTCATCTCAGAGCAAGCAGCTTTAATGCATTTGTCAGTGCATCTCTTCTTCCCACCAGCTGCAGCCTTCCTTTCTTTGATCTCTATCCATGGAAAACTCAGTTTTACAAAATAAGTGCCCACATTCAATTCATCACTTTGACAGAAAATTCAGCCATAGACGCAGAAAATTCATGGAAAGTTGACTAACAACAAGCTTGCCAACAAATGAGGTGTATGCATACTTATTCATCAGTTGAAGACTTCTGTAAGTGAAGTAAGATGTAAAGTGTTATTCTCTGCTTATCGATGATGTATTTTTTAATTTTGAAGCATTTCCAGCATTTGACTCTATTTACTTATTGGTCCTCTACAAGTCTCTCAATTTCATTCTGCTAATATAAAGCCTCCCTTGATCCTCTATGATTAAGAAGCTGAATTAGGTATTTTCACAGTTTGCATTTAAAACATGTCTTCAGAACAAAACATGGTTAGCCTTAACATAAAAGATATGTTCCACCACTAGAAACTTTGATATACTGATCAAGAAAACACACTAATAATTCAAGAGAGTCACAAAAAACTGTTCATTCAATAGACGGCAGGCAGTGAATGCTAAAGAATGGAAAACGTTCATATTGACAAAGAGTTAAGATTTATTTTTTTTAAAAGCAGGTGCATATTGGGACAAGTGTATCCCTAGACTAAAAGTAATTAAATTTCCTTACGTGTTACATGAGATTCATGCGTTAACTATGAGTACAGAACTTTTCATTCAAGTTCTGAAGGCTTTAAAACCTTAAGCTTTATAACTAAATAACTTAAAAGAATATTGTGTTATTGATTCTTTCATACCATGCAAAATTTCCACAACATGGCATCTGTTGTAATGTAGCTATTTGGTGACTTATTGGCCTAGAAATCCTTATTTCAGATGAGTTTCATTTACTTCCTGTGACTGCTTGGTGCATTCCCTGGCTAGCTCAAGCACTGAGCTCACAGTAGGGTCCAGTAGGTTCCTGCCTCAGCAGCAGCATAAGAAATAAAGGAATGGAACTTTGGTAGGAGATTTCAGCCAGGTTTTATTAAATCCACATGACTTCCTTCCATCCAGGAGTCGGCCTGCCTAACCCCGAAACTAAATGACAACCCGTAGAACAAATCAAGAAACAAGAGGAGGAGGAGAACCAGGACCTTACTGATCAGTCTATCACCCCACTAGAACCTTCTGGACATGAGGGCGAGGCTGTGGAGTGATGGACAAGACACCCAATAGTGATTGATCACTGGGGTAGACCAAAAAGGGGTTTAACATGGGGGTGCAAGAAGAAATCATTGTGAAACAGTATAAAACAAACAGGTGCATATCGAAAACTGGTAAAACCACAAAACACACCACAAAACAACTTCCCCCTTACAATTATATAGCAGTTTTCAATTTCTGTAAATGGTCTGAAATTTAATTGTCAGCAGACTGAACAGTCTTCTCTTTTAAACTTCTTATCCATGCCTGACAGTTGCTCATAAGACACTGTATGACAGACTTGTATATTTAAAACCTATAACATATATTGGCATCACAGAAAGTAGACTGGGAAATCCAGGACAAAATTTGAATGCCTTTATTTAGAAATGAGCCAAAGAGATACTTAAGAAGTCATTCAAAGAAAAACTGAAATATCCAAACACTTCTCACTCATTTTGGTCAGAAATTAATAATTTAAAAAAAGAAAATAGAAGTAAAAAGAAAGAAATTAAAATAAAAAGCAAAACCAAAGTAGGAGCCAATAACAAAATAAGCAAAACTTCACTCACTCACATAACAAGAAAACAAGAAATAAAAACATCCATTTAACTAGTTTCTTTTAGCATAAGAGAACTCCATTAAATGTTGTATAGTTCACATAGGCTATTTCTAGCAGGATTCTTGAAACATGACTACTGTAAATAATATAACAGATTTTCTTTCCTGCAGTATATTCAGTATATTCACACCAGTTTGTTTTCCTTCTGAACATGAAATATTTCTGAAATATTCCTTGCACTGCAGAAGTCATTAATACTTCAACATACATTAAGGTCCATTACTCACATTCCTGACTATTTGCACAAGATAAACCAGTATCTGATTCTAAATCATATTGAAAAGCCAAGAAAAGAAACAAGTAACTAAATGCTCTATACGTCAGTGAAGTAAAGTCTGCACGTTAATTTGTTTATGGAAAACAAGGCTTTGCCTAGAGGCAAATTTCAGTTTGCGTCTTTTTTCAGTGCACAGTTATGTTTTTTGCTTTATCACTGTATGAATTACCATTATAAACTACTGTATATTTGATGCTTGCCTATGGCTATCCAGAGATCTCTGCTAATGGAAGGCTGAACAGCATTAGGACTTCATTAGAAATGGCATGTTTTATTTAGGGACTACGTTGGTAACTTAGTACCATATTTCCTTTTCCAATTTACTTACCCTAATTGTCAAAACATTTCCTTCTTTTGCAAAAGTGCAGCTGTTACAAAAGCCTACAGATGAAGCAGAACAGGCCCTACTAATAATCCCACTCTTGCATTGTTGACTCATTGATAGCTTTTGCAACTTTTTGTTCTGGAGTTATTTCTTTGGTCTCAAAAGTTTCAGCTATCAGCTGTAAGATTGTACAACTTTTGAATAGAAAAGGCATTCTGAAACAAGCAGAAATCATTAGATCTCTTAATTTTAACAACTGAGGACATTCAAAGGACAAAGACAGAAGTAAGTCTTCGGAAAACATAACTTCTTATGTGACCTGCTTGAGATTGTATTATGTAACTTAAGAAAAGAATACATTTTCTGGAATTCAAAGTGTTCTTCTCAAGTTATTTATTTGTTTGTTGGAGTTTTATGTTCATTTGTTTGGGGGGCTTTTTGAGTCATAAATCCTTTGAGCTGAGTTCAGAGACCCTATATGAACTCCCATCTGACACAGTTAAGATTAAATATTTATTCTTCAACAGACACTATAATTGAAGTTTGTATTGGCCTGAATGCTTTACCTTGCAGTCATTGGAGGCAACTTCATTCCTTTTGAAAACTGACTTTAGCTGACTTTAGTTTAAATGATTTTTAATCTGACAGCCTATGAGAGTTAGGACAAAATAAGTTTTTAAATTTGGATGCTTGCTGGCAAAAGTTTGAAAATCCACCAACTGCCCGCAGTTTTACTCATGTATTAACATTGGGTTTGATACAGAGTGACTTCTTAAGGAAAAATTAATACTAAATACATTTTTGCCTGAACAGTGAAAAGATAAACTTAATAAAACTATGAACTCTTTGGCACAAGATACACTTTTATATGGATTGAGATCAATGGCAAGATATGGAGGAACATCAGGAAGCATTCCTTATTAAACACAATTAAGTACTTAAAAATTGCTAAAACTTCCTCTTGTTTGCATGATTTAAAGATGGATTATACAAATCTCTAGGAAGCATACTCTTTGAAACAATCCAGTCTATGATAAAAGAAAAAAAAAAGGCAGGATCATATAATTTCATAGTTATAAGATATTAAAACATCACATAATTTTGCTAGAAATGAAGATAAAAAGCAAAAAAATCCACAGACAAAACCCAACCATTCATGCCGGGAAAACTTCACATTAGATATTAGCTGCACATTCAAAGAATCACAATGTTTTGCACTACAGATAAAGTAAACGTAACAAATGGAAATAAAAATTACAGAACGGTGCTTATCTTTTGTTAAAAAATCTCATTTTCATTTCTGCTTCCCAACTACCACCAGTGGGAAACTTCAGTATGCAGTGGAAGTCCATCATTCTCAGATTATTTTCAGCCCAAAATTATCCTGTGCTGGTATAAGCTGCTGTAGCATGCTTTAAAAATCAATAGATGCCAGCAAAAATTTGCTGCACATTAAGTTAATGACCTAGTTGTGTAAGCTTTACAGTATATATGACAGAGTTCTATCAAAGACAAAACTGAACTTTTGCTGCAAATATAAAGACAAGAGTCATTCACCTCCATAAAGCAAGGACACAATCAATTGGCAGAGGGTATAGATTTCTTTCCTCATCACAAATTATGCAATAATGATAATGTATTATCTTTATCACTATGTTGGTTTTAATCCACCACAAAAATAATGATCCTGAATAAAGAGATTGGTGTACAACCTGAGACCACATAAAAATATGGAGTAGCTCAACCAGCTATTTGCTTTGTATTCAACTACTTTCACAAAAATCAGAGAA
Organism: Sylvia atricapilla; assembly: GCF_009819655.1. Taxonomy (NCBI): domain Eukaryota; kingdom Metazoa; phylum Chordata; class Aves; order Passeriformes; family Sylviidae; genus Sylvia; species Sylvia atricapilla. The sequence continues at coordinate 53,642,245 of NC_089145.1, forward strand.
ATAATAAGCTAGTTGGTATGGGATTTTACAGAAAAGAATATTATAGGTGCAAGTACAGATAGGGTTTTCCTCCAGTTTATGAATGAAGAACAAAGCCAATGTGGAATGTCACCTATATTTATATACTTTTCTAAATGCATAAAGCATATGTGCTTACAATATTAATTTATGGATATGAGAATTGCACCATGTGCAGCTGAAACACCCTACAACATGATGGCTTTAAAGAGAAATGCCTTGTTCTAATACCTTGTTCTAGGTTGATGTTGGGGTCAGCTTTGCTGACGGAGCTTTTGAGGAGATAATGTGCTAGATAAATATGTCATGCGCCAATAGGCTAGTATCTTCACAGAGCCTATACAATGTATTTGAGATTAAAATAAAAGGAAATATTGCTGTCAGAAAGGTAGGGACCTTTCAAACCAAGCTACCTATATAGAGATACAGGCTGCCTCAAGGGAAAAACAGCATGGGCTTGGACAGGAGAACATGAGAAACATACACCAAACCATCACAAGCATCAGCAACCCAGGAGCAAGGCACCTGCTGAGTGACACTAAGATTTTTATAATGTGTGAGCACAGAGTCTACCGCACCTGAAAGGGCAAAAATCCCAGTTTCCATATTCTTTCCTCCTTACTATTATCTTTGACTACAGCCGTCTCAGGGTTAAAAGGACTGACCACCTGAAAAGTGATTAAATTTTAGAACACTCCAAGAATGGGCAAAAATTGAATTGAATGTATAAAACAAAAAAGGAAACATCAGAATAATAAATATTGCAAAATGAGGAAAGTATCCAACTGTAGAGTAACTATCCTATTTCCTGAGTTGTTTTCAGTTACATTGTTATCTGAAAACTCAGTCCAAGTGCTCAGAAATTTTAGTTTTCTTTCTTGTTAGAAAATACATGTTTATTATTTTTAAGGTGTATCATTTTCAGCTACTCTTTGCCACACAAAAGTCCAAAATAAATATTTAATAAAAGCTGAAAAATTCAGTGATGATTCTTCTCTGCTGTTCAGCTTCACTGTTTCATTATTATACAAGAGATTTGGGATTGTTTTGCTAGCTGAATAAGATAAAAAAGAATCTAAAGAATTTCCAAAATGAAGAATAAAAAATATTTGATATAGTGCTATTATAAAACTTTTATTCTTCAAAGGATGTACAGAATAATTTCTACAAGCAATTTCAATTTTAAACATTTTCTCAAGTATCTCAGGAGAGTAAGTAAATTTTAAGTTGTGCTGCTCAGTTACAGAGTATACTCTTTTTTTCCCCCTAATAGAATGCAAATAGTCAAGACTCCATTTTTTCCTTTGAGCTACTTCACATTTCTTTGCAAATTGCTTCCAGCAGTTTTTCTCCAATAGCTATTACTGTTGGGTATTGTCTTTACTTTTTGGTGTGTAATTTTATTGACAAAAGTATTGGCAGTTATGAAAGTAGGAAAGATATGTGCACTAAAAGGTCAAACTAAATGAATAAATGTGCTTGCTGAGTAATGAGTAGGATTATTTTCTTCGTTTAGGTATCTCTTTCTTTTTTTAGTTTGTCATTAAGATAACCAATATAAAGCCCCTGGAAGCTTTGCTTAGAGAAGAATAGCTCACTGCGAAAAATAAAAAAGGATTTTGTAAAAAATTTATATGCATTTGTGCACATAAGAATAAAAGAAATGCAATGCTGAGTTTCATGAAGTGATTTGCTTTGAAACTGCAAGTCAAACAATAAATGCACAGATGTTTGAAGGTTTACTTCTGAGACAACTTGAAAGATAAATGATTTATATATTTTCATTTTATAACCCCCTTTATATGATGGGAACAGAGTGAGGTGAAGTGTTCTGTAAGTAATAAGTTATGAGATGTTGAAACATATGCTGAAAAGCTCAGTATCTTGAATTATTCCAAACTCAGTTTTTCTGGCTTATTCTTTACAGCTGGGCTCAAATAACTTCTGTTTAATATATTTTGCATTATCAAATATTATTATTAAACCCTTAAGAAGATATTCAGAAACAAAATCTTTTACAACTTCTCTACAAAGACAAAAACAAAGCCGCATGAACTTTCTTAGCTCTATTTCAAGGAAACCTGGTGACATAAAGAAATATTAAGTGCTAGTAAAAGCAAGAACTGGTTAAGAAGGTTTTTCACAGAAATACGGAGAATTTCACACACATCCAAAATCTTCAGAACTTTAAAATCTCCCCATGAACAGACTTTATATTACACATGATGCCAAGCCAGATGATTGCAATGTCAAAAGAGCTTCCAGTAGCATTAGACCATTTTCATTTTTTGATAGACCAATAAGTTGGTGTAAGATGACAATCTTGTGTTATTACTTTGATATAAAAACAAGAATAAATTATATAACCTGTTTCATTAGAGCAGCTGTTTCTGTCTTTTATTACTATACACTAACTTTTTCTTTCCATTTTTCTTTCCTTTCTTTTACCATTAATTTCTCCTTTTTTCTCTGCAAACCCAACTTACACCCTGCTTCAGTAATGGTCATTTATCTGTGGAAGCAAAGAATAAGCCCTTGAATTTATTTTTTTTATATATATTTGACATTTCATGTTAATGCTACAAGTATATCTTTCATAAATTCATGGAAACAAAAATTCTTCCTTTTTTCCAAATGATTAATACATGTATGTTTTCCCCAATTATAAGCACAATAAACATAGAGCAGGACAAGCCTTCTGCTAAATATCCAGTAGGATAATTCCAAGACCAGTCACATCCAGTAAATACTTAAAATTCTATACATAGGGAACTCTTTCAGCTCACTGCAACAGCAAGAATTTCCAGAGAAGGATGTGGTGCCCATCAAAGCAGAAGAAAACACCATAAACCCACAAAAAACCTGACTTAGAGGAATTTTGCAATGTGTTTGATGTCCTACCTAGAAATTATATTGTATTTTGAAAGTTTACCAGCAAATTACAGTCTTTCAACTGAAACCAACCATATCAATTCTTCCCAAGCCTATTGTTCTCCAAGGAGAAAAAAGATTAGTTCTTACATGAGTGGAAAGCTTTCATGAATAAGAGAAGCAAAGTGTGACTGAGATGTTTTCTGTTTTGATAAAATGCAATATCCATTCACAGGTTTCACTCCACAATCTGAAGAGATATGGTCCTCTACAAGGATTTCTTCAGTTAGAAGGAAAGTAAAATTAGTGTATTGTTTCAGGAGTATGAAACACTGCTGGTTCACAGAGATCTGTCCATAAGATTCCTAAGATGACCCATCTGGTGGATGCTGGAAAGGCTGTGGATGTTGTGTTTGGACTTCAGCGAGGCTTTTAACACTGTCTCCCACAGTATTCTCCTGGATAAGCCGTATTCTCCTGGCAGCCCACGGCTTGGACAGGAGCACTCTTTGCTGGGTTAGGAACTGGCTGGATGGCCAGGCCCAGAGAGTGGTGGTGAATGGTGCTGCGTCCAGCTGGGGACAGTCACCAGTGGTGTCCCTCAGGGTCTGTGCTGGGGCCAGTTCTGTTCAATATTTTTATTGCTGACATGGATGAGGGGATTGAGTCCACAATCAGTGAATTTGCAGCTGGGACACCAAGCTGGGAGCGTGTGTCAATCTGTTGGAGGGTAAGAGGGTGGGCTGGTGAAGGGCTTTGACCACAAGCCCTATGAAGAACAGCTGAGGGATCTGGGGTTGTTTAGCGTGGAAAAAAGGAAGCTCAGATGTAACCTTATCATTCTCTACAATCCCCTGAAAGTGGCTCTAGCCAGGTGGGGCTTAGTTTCTTCTCCCAGGCAACAGAATGAGAGGACACAGTCTAAAGCTGCATCAAGGGGAAGTTTAGGTTAGATGTCAGAAAAAAAATTCTTCACTGGAAGAATGATTGGGCACTGGAATTGTCTGCACAAGGAGGTGGTGGAGTCACTGTCCCTAAATGCATTTGAAAAAAGGCTGGATGTGGCATGCAGTGCCATGGTTTAGTTGATGAGGAGGTGTTAGGTTAGGTCATAGATTGGACCTGATGGTCTCCAAGGGTCTTTTCCAACTGGGATCAGTCTGTGATTCTGTGATAAGTGTCACCAAGTGGGGCATATTAATTCTATGGGGAAGGTGCTAAAATAGGATAAAGGTAGGAACAAATGGTAGTGGGTGATGTTGGAAGCACAAAGAGACCATTGAATCTTGAATTCGATATCATGAGGAAAGGAATTCAGTGAAGAAAATAAAAAGGAATAGAGTGATAGTCTCAGTGCAATCAACAAGGAAGATAATTTGACTACAGCATTCCTTTAGGTTCTTGAAGAAAAGTGAATATAAGATAAAAGAAGTGACTCTGTGGGATGAATATTCTGGAGCTTCTTAGGGAGAATGAACAACAGATATCAATATGGCTTTGACAAACTGGTCAAGAAAAGTGCAAAAAATGGGCAGAGAAATTCTTTGCTCTAGACTGAAATAACCATAAGAAAATTGCTACTAACTATTTCTAACACGTAAAAGTGTTTTTTGAATCAGGTTCTAAGTGACAGTTATAAATGCACAAAGCTAAAAATAAAAATCTCTACAAAAGAAAGAGTAATTTAATGATGCATTTGAACAGAAAGTCTCAAGATTATGAGTTATTATATTCCTCTTAGAGATGAAATAGCAGAACTGGATTCATGGCAATTTCTATTGCTAATTCTTCAGCTAGTCATAACATTTAAGCAAAAAGGGAGAAGAGAGCATTGGTGGACTCAATGTATAAATTGTAATATGACAGTGACAAAAGCATAACATTCTTGTTCCTAAGTTCATTTGTCATATTTATCTTTTAAAAAAAGAGAGCAAAACCTCCTCAGCAATTGCCAAAATATGACACTCTGATACCTCTCAGTTTGAAACATAAAATGTGAATTTAACTAAGTTTGGGGAAGGTTTTGTTCAAAAAGTGATTTGGAGATAAAGAGATAAGGTAGATCCTTCGCCTCAAAGAACATCTTAAACACGAGGGGTAGTTTGAAGGACAAAGAAAAGCTTTAATGTGGACTGCTGAAAGAAGAACAAAAAGGTCAACACTTGAAAAGAAAAGAGAGCATGTAGGACAAAACACATGGATATAAGCCCATTTTACTAATCCACATGACCAGGGACAGACTGGGGAGAACTCAGTCATCTTCAGATTGCATAGGATGTAGATAAGATGTCCATGTTTTTTAGAATTCCTGAACAAAGTGAGGTATGAAAAGTGCCACAGAAAAAAAATATAATTACTCTGAAGAGCAATCAGGCACATCAAGCTTTTGGTCCAATTCTGTCAATGTGATTTTTAGAAGTGATTTTATTTTTGAGTGGCTCAAGAAGGACTATTTCTTCTTTTCCTAAGAACAGGAGAATATTTGTTTTTAGAAAAGACAATTAGATTAAATGAAATAAGACTCCATTATGAAAGTAAATGTTATTATTACCAGTAAAATCTTGCTTCCACAGAAGACTAACAATCATGGGTTGCTCCTAAAACTAATAATTTTTATTCTGAATTGCCCTAATGACAAATGAAAAACTCTTCATCTCATACTCCTGCTGATAATTTCCAATCTAAGGGTCTCTCATTTCCCTGAAATTTACATATTATTGTCAAGATTCATCAGTCCCAGGTGATTAAATGCCTCTTTCTGCAGAAGAGTAATCTGTTTTCAGTAGGACCGAAGACATTTGATTATGATTCACCAAATAAAAGTCTCAATTAAACCCAGGCAGCTATCAAATTTTAGTCTAATATCTATATATATCATTAAGCTACAATTTTAAATGAGCTTAACTTTTTATATTTTTCCAGCAGAAGAGTTAAAAGATAAATTTTGGCATTAGCTTTGCCTATTTCTTTCTTTACACAAACAGATTTGAGGAAAAAAATCCTTGTGTGAAAGATGAACATGAAATGAAAGTTTGGACACAAGAAAAATATTCAGAGAGATGGAGACATGGCAAAGGAAAATCAAAGTGTGATATCTGCAAAGTTCTAAAAATAAGTGTATGGAGAAAGAGAGCTAACAAACTGCCCCAAAACAGAGTGCAAACCATTCAAACTTGTTGCTGACTCTTATGTAAATCGTTCCACTGTGACCACACAGACTGCTTTAAGAAAGTAATTTCCTGCTGCCACAGAAACTTGATTAAAGAGACCGAAACACAAATAAAGAGCAATGCCTTGTGGTCCTCCCCTAAGGAGAAGCCTGCAGGGAAAGGAAGCTTAAAAACTGTGGAGCAGGTTGGTGCTAAACAGACTTCATTCTGGAATTTGCTAAGAGTGTGTTGACCAGTCCACCACAGAGTTCCATAATTTCAATGTCTCTATGTAGTCTAGATGATTTAATTCTATGTCAAGTTTTATTTAAAAAAAAAATCTATTTTCTTACTCAGGAGCTACAAATGTATGACAGATAAGACTCATATCATGCATTGCAGAGCATCTTAAATTTTATTATTATTATTATCTGAAACTATCATTTGAACAGAAAAAGGAGTAGGATTTTTCAGAATAAAGAATTACTGAGTCATTTATGGAAATGTCTCCATTTTGATTAGAGTAAAAATGAAGAAAAAAGTCCTTTTTCTTTGAAGAAGCCATCTCCCTCTACACAATAATCACATAGTGCTCAATGGACATTAAAATTTACAACAATAACTTCCCATTTCAAGCTACAAACTCTAATCACATAATTTCTCAGGTGATAAATCTAGAAACTAGATTCCGAACCACTACCAATCTACAGGCGTGTTTCTGTTGACTGGAATTTGAGACAGGTAGAACCAGGGCAAATTTAAGAAAGAGGAAGGGAAGATTTAACTCAGAGAAAGTCAGCAGAACATCTTTCCGCTAAGAAACACGTTCTTGTAGGTCAACTCTCTCCCCCAAGGTATGACAGAACCATCCTAATTTTACAAAAACCTGCATGAGATATATATATATATACACACATATATAAGCTCCAGCTATTTATGTAAAATGTAAATATGTACAGTATATGCACAACCTAAATTAACAGAGCTTATATCTTACCAAACACATACTCTGATATCTATTAGAGGGAAAACAGAGCATGGGCATAAGCAATCCCAGAGGTTCCTGGAGTATGTTGATAACTTCCTTCTCCAAATCACAGAGGATCCAGAGAGGATCTGGACCTTGTTCTCAGCAACAAGGAGGGGCTAGTGGGGAATGTGAAAATCAAGGGTAACCTGGGTTGTAGTGACCATGAAATCATGGAATTTGAGATACTTGAGGCAATGAGAAGGGTCCACAGCAAACTCACTTCCTTAGACTTCAAAGGTCAAGTTTTGGCCTTTGGAATCTCCCCCAAGAAAGCTGGCTGATATTCAAAGAACCCAAGCTCAGAAACTTGGAGCATTCCAACAAAGCAGAAGTCAGAAAAAATGCCAGGAGCCTTCACAGGAAAGTTTGATGACAATGCTAAATTGGGAGGACCTGTTGACACCCTTTAAGGCAGAGGGGCCCTGAAGAGACACTTTTAAAATTAGAGGGCTGGGAAAACTCAAGTCTTACGAAGTTTAACAAGGGCAAGTTCTGGATTCTGCACCTGGAATAGGACAACCCTGGGGAGCAAAATGGTTGAGAGCAGAGCTGTAAAAAGGGACCTGGGGGCCCTGGTCAGTGGAAAATATATGGTACAGCTGCCACACTAGAGGGAAGAGGTGCCATCCAGAGGGACCTTGACAGGTTTGAGAAGTGGGACCATGCAGACCTCACAAAGTTCAACTAGTGCAAGGTCCTGCAACTGGGTTGGGGAAATCCCAAGCACAAATACAGCATGGGCAGAGAATGGATTGAGAGCAGACTGAGAAGATGAGATTGGGGCGTTGGCTGATGAGAAACTGAACATGATCTGGCAATGCGCATTCACAGCCCAGAAGGCCAAACATATCCTGGGCTGCTTTAAAAACAGCATGACCAGCAGGTCAAAGGAGGTGATCCTTCCTCTCCATTCTTTTGTGACCCAGAGCTGCATTCTGCTCTGGGCCCCCCAGCATAAGAAGGACACTGAGCTGTTGGGCTGTGTCCAGAGGAGAGACAAGATGATCAGAGACCTGGAGCTCTGCTAATGAAGACAGGCTGAAAAGGATGGATTTGTTGAGCCCAGAGAAGAGAAGACTCCATGGAGACTTTAAAGTCTTCCAGTACCTAAACAGGAGAGCTGGAGAGGGATTTTCACAAGGACATTTAGTGATAGGACAAGAGATAAAGGCTTCAAACTGAAAGGGGGTAAATTGAGTTTGGATATGAAATAGAAAGTCTTTACTATAAGGTACTGGAATGAGATTCCCAGAGAAGTTGTGGATGTCCCATCCCCACGAGTGTTCAAGAGCAGGTTTAATAGAGCTCTGAGCTCTGGTGTAATGGAAGATGTCCCTACCTGTTGCAGGGGGGTTGGAATTATATGGTCGTCAAGGTCCTTTCCAACCCAAGCCATTCCATGATTCAATGATTTTATCATAGAATCACGGAGTCATTAAGGCTGGAAAATACTGCCAAGATCATTCAGTCCACCCTTTGACAAAACACCACCTTGTCTACTAAACCAGAGCACTAAGTGCCATGTACAGTGGTCTCTCAAACACTTCTAGGGAAGGTGACTCCATAATCTCTGCAGGTACCCCATTCCAATGTGTTCAGTGAATAAATTTTTCCTGATGTTCGAACTAAATCTCCCCTGGTGCAAGTTGAGGCCATTTCTTCTTGCTGGATTGCTGATTGCCTGAAAAAAGACCCTGACCCCCATCTGGCTGGCCAACTTCCAGGTGATTGTAGAGAGTGATAAGGTCCCTCCTGAGCCACCTTTTCTCCAGGCTGAACAACTCCAGCTCCTTCAGCCACTCTTCCTAAGATATACAGTCCAGACCCTTCACAAGCTTGGTTGACAAATTTTAAAGAATATGGAACAATCCATGAATTTGAGTGTGTGATTCTTTTCAGTAAAATTTCAATTGGCTGCGCTGTGTTAGTGCCAAATTTTTCTTATGAGTGACATCAAAAGCACATCAGGAATAAAGGGTAAGAGAAGATCGTATTTTGCAAATATATCTGAAACTATTTTTTTTTTTACTTTGGACCAAGTTAAATCTTTAATAACAAGTATGATCCCATTAAAATACCAAACACTGTACCTTAGAATTTTCTGTTTTGATCAGAGATAAATTCATAATTTCTTACTGACTACTTCACAGTCTCTTGTAATCTAAAATATCAACAAAAGTAACAAAAGTCACTTTACTGTACAGAAACAGTGATCCAAAGATGTCAAATGCACCAGAAAAAATCCTGGTACTCAACAACAGAGCTAAAATTTTCATGTAGCACCCAGGTATTACTGATCATAAGTTGAAAACCAAATCATCCTAATTAATCCCTTCCAATTGAAACCTTTCCATTCTATGACTTAGAATATGTTATTATAAAAGCACATTTTACATTATTGTAATATCATGCTCATCACTTTTTTGTGACTTATGTTAGAACAAAAATTCCTCAGAAGTTCTTTGATATGATCAAATTAACTGATAACTAATTTTTGGTGTTATTTGATATTGCAAAGTTCCACCAAAAAATGCTGCAGTGTATTTTTACCCCCTGATAAATTATTTCCAGTTTATGGTGTGATTTGCCAATGAAAACAGTGATGTTTTTTGTTTCATTGTTTGGTTGTGGGTTTAAGTCTTTCTTGGAAGTTATAAGAAACACTGAGATGAAACCAAATATAATAAATTTTCTCACAGGTATCAAGAAGCATACCTAATTCTGTTTCAAAGAACAGGAGAGAAACCTGTTTATAAGAAATCAGTAGTAAATGTACTCAGCAACCTTCGTTTTGGTGAAAGAGAGACAAACTCTCTCAATGTCTTCCAGTATAACTTTCTATCACTTCACACATTCAAATTGTTGCAAAGACATCACAAAAATGGTGCTGAAAAAAAAAGAAAATAAATGTGAGGGACGGTTCCCCTTGCTTTATTTAATTGTTTTTATACATGTCTAAAGCAGCAATTACCATGTTAGGTAAGCACTGACCTTTACAGGTCTTTCTTTTTTTTTCCCCCCACAAATTTCTTCAGATGGTGTCTGCATTTTACTAAATATTTGAAGATTACTTTGTTTTCTAAAAGATAAGAAGACATACTTCAAGTTGTGCCAGCAGACGTGTAGGTTTGAAATCAGGAAGAATTTCTTCACTGAAAAGATTGTCAAGAATTGCAACAGGCTGCCCAAGGAAGTGGTGCAATCACCTTCCCTGAAAATGTTCCAGAAGAGAGAGGACGTAGCATTTATTGCTCTGGTTTAGGTGTTGATCAGCCAAAGTTTGGACTCAATGATCTTGGAGATCTTTTACAACCTTAATGATTCTATGATTTAGGAACCTAATTGCATAAGTCTGAAAATTTTTTTCCATTAAATTTCCTGTACAGGGGAAATGGATGCCTTGTACAAGTTCTATGGCTTACCTGGTTCTAAATATCAAAATGATAGCTTTTGATTATATGTATAACATGAAATGCAACATAAAGAAGTAGTGAAGATAAACGTTTATTTTTAAGTTTTTTCAGATGTAAAAGTGATGTAATCATGCAATATTTATAGAAAAATATAAAGAAGGCAAAGTAATATTTTCCTCTAAGTGTAAATAATACTTAAAATATTTTTAATTTGGTGATTCATATAGTTTTGCTCTAATTTCACAGGATGATTTGTATCAGTTTATAAACTGCATAATAAAATTTTAGTATGGTTATATACAAATTACTGGAATGTAAATCTTTGGAGAAATAAACAGCCAACACATTTGGCTTGATCTTAAAATTGATAAAGTCTTTTTGAGCACACAAGCCTGAGGAAGTTGTTTTTAAAAATGTCTCATCATGGAAAGTGGCCTATACTTAAAAATATCACAGTAATTTTAAAAAAATCAAGGAATTTGTGTTTTCCTTTTAAAATATTGATTTTAAAATTATTTGTTGTCATTATCTATCTCATGTCCCAGCTTGAATGTACATCATAGTAATGCTTACAGAAATCAATAAAGTCTTTTTCAAATACATAGCAAAACATTTTTTCATTATGTTTTATCCTAAAGGCTTTAATCTGGAAATAATGGAATGGCTCACAGTCTGAACCAAGGTCCCAGTGTCCACGCAGTATGTACAATCACATCTTTGCCATGATTACCTTAACTGATTGCTACAAGAGATGGAGATCACAGCTCTAGAAGACTTTACACATTCACAGCCTGCATTGAAGGAAAATCATACAAAAATCATGAGATCTGTTTTGTGTTATCTGCAGAGTTTCCTAAACAATTAGTAAACAAGTCACACAAAACTAAGTTTGGCTAGATCAGAATAGCCTTACCTGCTATCCCAATGAAGTGCAGCTGACTAAAACTAGGGAACTCGTCAGGAATTGATGAGGCAATTAAACAGAGCAATTGCTCTATTAAAAAAAAAAAAAATGCATCAGATGCCCTGTTGGAGAAGTTACCCAATACTTTGAATATAGATAGAGAAACACAGTTTTTCTTTCAGGAGAAACTGAATTGAAGTAGGCCAGAACTCCATGTTTAATGCAAAGACAGTGTTTGAATTTCAGTTTAGACTTAGCAACAGAATTTGTACAAAGGTTTCTCACAATGGTTAGAGGAACTGCCTGGGCATCTGGAGTTGATCTTTCTTTACTTGCAAATCCCAGGATTTAGTGAGAGGAAAAAACAGTAGTAAGTAGCAACTTACATAACATGCTCAGGTATCATATTGTCCAAAGCTATCCTGGAATTAAGAAAGATCAACTCAGAAAATTTGTTTTTAGCCTAGTCATAGAAGCTAGTCCTAAAGTTTTACAGTTTGAGTAGTACACATTACAAATATAATGCTAGGTTGAATATGTTATGGCACACTAGTACAGCACTTAAAAAGTGAGTCTAAAAGGACTAAATCTGGCTACAACAAAGGAGATGCAAATATCAATTTAGACTCATTGTTGCAGTTGCATTTCAAGCCAAGCAAAACACAAGCAGAGGATGGAGTGTGTTTGTGAGTGGGGTGTACTTGACATATAACAGGAATCACGTCTGGCTAGTGGAGAGCTTGTTTGCTAAAGTCATTATCACTTCTTTCTCTTATTCCTGTATCTAAACTTTCTGCCATTCTTCCTCTTAAACCTGAAACACATGCCTTAATACAGAATGTTCTTTTCTCTTTCAAATCTCTCCTATCAAATGCAATTAAATAGATTGCACATATTTTAGGGATAAAAAGCAGTGGAAAATTAGTCTCAGACACGTAAAAATCATATATCAACTTTCTGCACTCACGCCTCCTATAAGTTTTTATAATACTATGAAGTGTTACCCACAGAAATAACAATATGGCCCCTGCCAGAGATTTTAAGAGTGAAAGCAATGAGGTGGAAACAAAATGAAAAATGCTAACCCACATTTTCTCTAAGTGTCTGTACCTCAGGTTAAATGCATTTCATATGTACAAAAGTAATTTTTTTTATTTCCTAACCTGGATATTTTTTAGAGAGAGATTTTAAGTCCATTTATTGTCTTTCCATCAAAAGCCCCTTTTGGTTTTAAAATCTTCAATTAAAAATTTGTTGGTGTTGCAGAAAACATTGCTTAAGAATTGAAGGACAATCAGCAGGCAAAGAAAGCCTCCTTTTGCAGATGGGTGGTTCAAATCCACATGTAAATTGCTCTTCTAGCTCTATGTCTCCATACAGGTCAGAATAATCCAGAGCACTACACATTCAGCTTCCTCCATCATGTATTGCCACATTTTGAAAACTGGTTGAAATGCCCTAGTGGGAGGAAACTTTTCAGAAAACTTCCATAGAAATCCAGCCTAGCAGATAGCAAAACCACAAAATACCTGATTGGGGGTAGTTACACCATATTTTATATCTGACTGCTTTGTAGTATGAGTTATTTCTGTTGTAGAACTGTGTTAACAGGTAATTAATTTTGTTGAAAAATGTCAAGTCAGCTCTCATATTAAAGGATATGTAAATATACTTCTCCAGAAACCTTGAATGTAAATGACTTTTGCCTTATTAGTTACAATAATGAGATTGTATCTTTTGTCTGGAACTGCTACCAAATCTGAAGCACTGTGTTTTCAGAAGATTAATATCCTCTAAGTTAAAAGAATAAAAGAGCACCAAGTCCCCCCATTAGTCCTAGTGTTTGGATAAAAAGCAGGGGAAATACAGGACCAAATCGACAACAAGTAATAAAACTAATATGCTGAGGAGTTTTTAGGAATATTGCTAATTCAATGATGCAGTATAAAATTTGACCCAGTGTTACTTACCTCCATTTGCAATGAAATAATTATTACACAGCTAGTTCTCTGTCATCTGAAATTCACTCAGCAAATGGCTTTTGGTCAATGATCTCAGTGAGCCCTAGAGAACAAAAAAAATCTAAATGGTTTAATACCTGTTCTTGATCTGCCAGTTGCTGTCAATGTTAAGAAACCGAACACTCTTTATTCAAATGCATGGAATAGGACAAATGTGACAGTGTTTTCTGAGAAGTATCATTAGTGCCTCTTTTAGGTCCCTATTTTGTTCTGTTAAGGTTGTGAGTGGCTGATCCAAAATGGAAGTCTGGCTTTACTATAGATAGAGAAAAACTCTGGCATTTAGATCCACAAGATAGGAAGGTTCCAAACATAAGCTGAAATCAATGAGATTGAAGTGTTAAATATTTCTTGTCTGCAGTCCAGATTTTCACATGCTTTTGTTCCCTAAATTATTAATAAACATGTCAACAGATTTATAAATAATAGCATTGTTAAAATGAGACAAAATAAACATATTTAATACTAGAGTTATTTTTACAGAAGAAAAGTTAGAGATTTAGAAGGGTATTTCTTCTGCAGGGAAAAAAAATTAGAGTGTAGTGAGATGGGGGTCAGCCTTTTCTCCCAGGTATCTAATGACTGGATGAGAGGAAATGGCATCAAGCTCTACCAGAGAAGGTTCAAGTTGGACACCAGGAAGAATGTCTTCATGGAAGGGACTATTAAGCATTGGAATAGGCTGCCCAGGGCAGTGGGGAGGAATTCAAGCATAGGAGAGGCAAAAACAGCAAAAAAGGAGAAGAATGGAGAGCATAGGAACACAGACTTTTTCCTTTTTTTTTTTTTTTTTTACAGGACCCCAATATCTTTCAGCAGTATGTTCTGACATCTGACTTGGAAGGGAAGAGGAGTCTGATCAAGGTAAGAAAAAGTGATGGGAAAACAATGCAACTTGAAAGGCTAACCAACACACAATTCATTCATCTGTTGTTGATTTCAAAGAGTACAGTATTATGCTAACTTTTCTAACATGTTTTAACATAGTAAGGACATTGATAAAACCAGAAACTCCCAGTAAATATTTTGAACACAACCAGTTCTATTACAATCACATTCCATCAATTTGCCAAAGCTACCCTTCTGATCCCATATTAGTGGCCAAGCTCAATACATCTTAAATTTCCTTTATGTAACCATGTAATTAGGAATTCTATTTCATCTGTGTCTTTGTCATTATATTTAAACTGCTGAATCCATAATATGCCATTCTTATCCTTTATATGAATTTAAAGAATTTCAAAGACAGATTGACTCTAATTTAATTTAATTTGTTTGGAGCTCCTCATGGTAGTGTGGAATGCACAAAAGACCTTGATTCTTTGTAAGCACTGTTCAGCAATAATGAAAACATACCCCAGGTCAGCAATAGTTTTCAGCACAAATATAAAACATAGCCCATACTATGGACCAGGAAGAAAATTAACTCTATCTCAGAGAAAACCAGCACACAGTTTGTTTAAAGTGTGAAACACATTATCCACCAGACTGTTTACAGTGGTTTTTCAGTTGTAAAGAGGATTTTTTTCTCTACTGTAAAAAGGCTACACTTCGAAGCAGAAGCACTTAAGCCTTAGTGGGTCTATTGAGTGCTACAGAATACACTTTCTGTTCCTGATTACAGCATGTTTTAGAAGTACTCTAATAGATAGTGAGGTTACTTTGGGCATTGCTGTCAGCTTGTATCACAGAGTGCATCTACCACAGGCAGCACAGGAAAACTGCGTAGGGGAAAACAGAGCAGGTGGTGTGTCAGTAACACATTACCATGCTCACTTCTGGGGCCAGGGATGACTGAGGAATTTTAAAAAGGATATTTAGTCTTTTGGAGCAATAAGAGGAAGATTGGAAATTTGTATCATACAAAATTCTTCCTGACTGGAAATGTAGAATGAACTGTGCCATGCCTATACATTTTGTTTTATGGATGTTCCATTAGGCGAAAAAAAGAGATCCATCAAACTCCAAGCTTCACAGTTGTCTGATATTGCAGAGAGAATCATACAAAAATATTCTTGTATTTACCGTGTTGAAATTTTATGGAAGGTATATAAAGTAGAGGATCTGGATCCAACTCAGTGGCAAAAGATCCTGCTGATTTTTGCCTTATTTAGATTAAGTCATAAATAGGACTGTATATAGGAGGAAGAAACCCCAGAGACACATGGAAAGAGAGAAGGGGTAAGGATTTGACAGTTCTAGAGCCATTCTTTCAAAATATTAACACAAAACTATTTAGGAGCATATAATCCTAATGTTTGCTCAATCTGGACATTCTACTAATTCTTTAGGTCAAATAGAAAAGTAATGTCCACACACATAGTGCATTCCTTAACATCATCATTTTCCAGGTTGTTCTTGAGGTAGTCAGATCCAAATAAAACTAATAACCAAATCCAGAAGAACAGCAGAACAATAAGAACTCAGTCATGTCACTAGAGCAAATCACTCTTGGATTTTCAGTATTGGATACTGCAGATATTCCACTGATAAAAAGAAAAACGTATGACTTGGAGTTAATGTAAAAGCATTTTCATAGATAAACCAAGTTACCTTTATGCAGTATTTAGTGACCCAAAGACATCTAAAATAAGGAATAACTGCCTGATTTTCCTCTTGAATAATACTGACAGAAATCACAGAATCACATGAGTTGGAAGGGACTGTGCACGTGGGGAAAAAGTGTATTGCTCTGCCATGCTGCCCTGTGTATTCAGCCAGCTGTCCTGCCCTCCTCTGCAGTCCCCTTGTCACTGTTTCTCAAGGACACTACAGGCTTGGGGCTTTCCCCATGCCAGAGTGAGGATGAAGTGTGGCAGAGGGAAGTGGCCACCTCAGAACTTCCCTCATGTCTCTGAGATGAGCAGATCCTTCTCCTCCTGCATAGGCTAAGCCCCATCAGTCCCCAGGTGGAGAGACTGTGTAGGGGGTTATGAGACAAACTAATGGCTGCTCCCTGGTCCCAAACTATCAAACAGCACAATTCTGCCTATAGGGTGCACCTGTGGGCAATAGCACTATATTAAAATCTCATAAATGTGTCCACTGTGTGAGCAACCTGGTCAGGATATTTACAGCCACCTTTAGTATTTTTATGAAGAGGTGAAAAAACAGTCACTGTTAACAGCATGTGACTTGATATTTTACCGGATTAAAAAAACCTATTTATTGTTTGCTTTGGTTTTGTTTTAGAAGAGTAAAATAACAAGCTCATGGAATGAAAAGTGAGAACTTAATGTAAACTCAGTCATGGTTTCTCCTCAGAATAGCTCTGCCAGTATGTCCTTATGCATGTCATACTGCAAGCTAAATCATAACAGCTCCTGGTTAGAATATTTTTGTCTGTGTAAAGGATTTATATGCTTCTGTCATCAATCATTACATATTAAAAGTCACTATATCATATTAATTTACTCAGAAAATTCTCTCAAATAAACATATCTTGTGTGTAATAAAACCTTAAATAAATGTATCTGATTTTAAATAAAAATGCAGAAAAAATGTAACTACCAGAAATACTTGTAATACAGAGAGTTTCCATATATGAAAAATTACTGATTAATTCTTATTCAACTTGTCGAGTTATCTTATTTTGACAGTGAGATCTCGCTGTGGCATTCAACATATCACCACTCACTTTGCAGTGAAATAAAGTATCTACTCAACACTAGAGTGCTTGGCTGTTATTCAACCGTGTTTGCTCTTAATGCTTTTAAAATCCATTAGCTCTCATGGACCATTTTCAGATTGACAATATTGTACAGAATGAACAGTTACCATTAGGTTAACTGGAAGACCAAATAAACAAGTTAGTTGTGAAAACCTGAGAGTTTATATGTATTGATTAGGAAATGCCTGCTACAAAATAAATGTAAAACCACATTAAAAGTGTAGGAATACCAATAAATTTCCAGGGCTGAAAAAATAAACATTTGTATCAGGGTTCCTCAGAATCACTTTTTCTGTTTTCACAGAGAGCTGAGGGAGTAGATTGATGCCTGGTTTAATTGATTTTGTATTAACATTAGCTGAAGATGACATGAGGGGGTAATGATAATGTGTATGATTTATTATAGCTATATACACTAGTACACCAACCAAACAATTATTACTGGCTGTATCAGCTCTCTGCATTGAAGCTGATCTCATGTTTGATATACAAGAATTTATTTATCCTGCATAACCTCAACCAAACAGATTATTCTTTATTATTTAAACAAGATGTGCATGTTTTAATAGAAACTACATCATAGTAAATAGTGATCTTGCAAATCACTTCTAAAATATTAGTTTCCCTGTTTTGGGAGATGGGTAGAAAATTTTCTCAAATCTTAGTAAAGTAAATACAAATATGTTTTGACTTCAGAAAAAATAAGTAATAACCCTTTTTTCTCAGAAGCCTTTTATATTCAATGAAATTTTAAAGATGCTACAACAATAACCTTCCAAACCCTTCTAATTCCTTAAGTAGAGCTTAAAGGCACATTTCAAAGTTACTTGGATTTTTAATAGATCTGACTCCAAAATAAAGCCAGGTGCTGTACAGGCTGACCTCATGGGCACTCAAACACAGAGAGGCTCCTTGGCTTACCAAAATCTCTGTAACAACTTTGAACAAAGGCATAATCTTTTGGGGAGCTCTGTATTGGAATCATGTCTTCATTTTCTTGACATGAGCTCTAACTTTTAAGGGTCATCCTAAGAAAAAATATGATAAACATATATGCTAAGAAAAACTTCATTTAAGATACCATTTCCATGGAATGATGAAAGAAAAGCTGTCAGATTTACCATGGTGAAAGACCTAAGTTTACTATTTGCTGGTGCTGTGGCACACCATGGCTGCCCTGTTTCAACCTTGTTTCTTAACTGTAATTGTTAGGAAATCAGAAACTCCAGCAGTATAAATTGATTTATAATTCTAGATCCAAAATTAAAGCTTTTTCAGCAACATAAGAATTGATTTTTTTATATCGTTCTCTCTGAAAGAATGGAGCGTCTTGGGCAACAAGACTGAAGAAAAGCTTGGTGATGTGGTATTGGTATACATCATAAGAAGAGATGTATACATACTAATAAGGCAGGAGAGAACATGAAAAGAAACTGCCAAAGGAGGAAATGACCGCAGATCAACCCTAGAATGGCTAGGGCCAACCTGCACACATAAAACCCAGGTGTCACTGCTCTTGCTTTAGTGGGAGAACAGCCTGTTCCTGCTGCTCCTGACAGTGCCTTGCTGCTGCCACTGCTGTGTACCAAACTTCCAGACAGAGTACTTCTACTCAGTAGCTGAAATTAGAAGTATTTAGGTCTGCTCTCTCTATGATTAGCATAATCAAATTTTTCATAGTTGTGGTGGCAGCCCTCTTGTTAGAGAGTAGAAATGAGCACAGACATCTTGCTTATCACAGCACACAAAGGGTCCTGGTTTACCTCTCTTTACAGCTCAGCCATCCTGACTCCAGCCATTCACTGCCTCTGGCTGCAGCAAGCTCCTACTGGAGGTTTCCCTCACAGCCTCTGACTGTTGCTTATTTCCTGTTGAACTGTGACTGCAGGTATTGGTTTGCAGACTCTGAATAGAGGTTTTACCCAGCTAGACTGTGACTGCAGGTTCCAACAACAGGCTCTAACTGCAGACCCAGAGTGACCTCACAGTAGTGATTATTTCTCCCCAGGATTCTTCTTCTTCATGATTCTCTCCTCCTCAAGGTTCCTCCTCCTTCATGATCCTCCTCACCAGCTAACCCACCCTTTTTTATCACATTTATCTTTAGCTGTGACTCATCAGGGGCAAGGCTGTATTGGTTAATTAACAACAACTGGTACTTATCAGGGGTAAGGTCACCTGTATTCCCTCCTCCTACACAGTGAGCGTGGATATTGCTACATATGCTAATGCTATGCATTAAAGTAACAAGCTGCCAATACTTAATGCTAAGAAAAATGAAATTGGACTAAAAGTGCTATGGAAGAACAAGTGAGAAATTAACAAAACATCCACATTGAGTCAAAGGGTTGTTAATGGAAAGTGGAGCTTTAATAATTTGCTCCATATTGTAAAAATTATTTAACATCTATTTCTGAAAAATTAATTTGTCCTAGATGGGAGAATATTTCCCAATACTAACACTGGACCTGCTGGATGATCAAGATAAGAGAGTGATCTCTTACACTGACAGCTGTCTTGAATGACACACGTTTGAGTAGTGAAGTCCTAAAATGTTACCTTATAGCAGAAAGCAGGTAACTTAGCTCTGTCTCTGGACAGTTCAGGAGGCTTTGTTGATAGAAAAACGCAGTTAACATATAGTTAACTTAGGCTGCACTTATTTAACTCTACTTCTAATAAAATTGACAAAGGTCACCCTTAGTATGCAGGTATCAAGAGAGAAGATCTGTTTCATTCTTCTACTGCTTTAATGGAACTCGGATCTGCTGAACAGGAACAAAAGTGAATGCTCACTTTGTTTGAATGTGCTCTTCTTAAGGCAAATTTGACATTACACTATATTTATGAATTGTGAAAATATTCCTATTACATCCTACATAGCTAAGCATAAACAAAGTTTACTGCAAAGCTGCATACTAAGGAAGAAATTTGGAAAATTACAGAAAAAATGGCCAACTAAGTGTAGAGAATCAGTCATATAATCCCAAACTTTAGCTTTCTATCCATCATAAGACACTTGCCTTGATGTAAGTATATTGCTAACTGGCTCTTTCTTGCAATAACTGGGACAAATCTCCTGTAAATAAAGTCCTTGTTTATATGAAGCTGCTTTCATAGCATTTTTTTGTCATTGATAAGTTTTTCCGAGTCACCTTTTTTTACCTTAACTTTCAGCCTTTTCACTGAGCATCTGTTAGCTAAAATGAAGCCTATAATAAACATTTATGTCCCTCTTTATGCTGATTGTTGTTTACACCTATGTGGCAAGTCTGTAGGAATATACTGAATATTTATGTAGCAAGAAATTGCACCTCCAGACTATTAAACACTGAGTGGAGCAGCTGG
The DNA here is from genome assembly GCF_009819655.1 of Sylvia atricapilla. Taxonomy (NCBI): domain Eukaryota; kingdom Metazoa; phylum Chordata; class Aves; order Passeriformes; family Sylviidae; genus Sylvia; species Sylvia atricapilla. The sequence continues at coordinate 53,662,669 of NC_089145.1, forward strand.
GATTCTCTAAATGCATTCAGGCCACTAGCAGTATCCATTATTTATCTACATTACTAGCTGCACTTGCAAAGATTGCTCACTCTTTCTCCTCTAACACCTGATGACAGCAGAATGGGAGCACATCCCTTTTAACTGCACTGACATCCCAATTTGTTTGGAATTGTATTCTGGTCTGCACGCTCATTACAATGAAGTAGCAATGTGAGAAAGTTGGAAGCCACTACCTGCTTTTTAAGAGAAAGAAGATATTATGGGGACTGCTGGCTTCCCCCCTACTGTCCTCCACTGCCTTAAGATGTCACCTGGAGTGCTGCGTCCAGATCTCAGCCCTCAAACATAGGAAGAATATGGAACCTGCTGGAGTGAGTCCACAGGAGGGGCATGAAGAAGACCAAAGGGCTGGAGCACCTCCCTTTTGAGGAAAGGTTGAGTGAGTTGGGATTGTACAGACAGAAGAGAAGAAGGCTTTCGGGAGACCTTAGAGACATACCTAAGGAGGGTTACAAGAGAATTGAAGACAGACATTTTACAAAGGTATGGAGTGATGGGACAATGAGCAATGGCTTTAAACTGAAAGAGGGTAGGTTTGGGTTGGATATTAGGAAGAAGTTCTTTACTGTGAGGGTGGTGAGACACTGGAACAAGTTTCCTAGAGAAGTTGTGGATGTCCCATCCCTTGAAGTGTTCAGGGCCACACTGGACGGAACTTAGAAGAACCTAATCCAGCAGAAGGTGCCCCTGTCCATGACATGACTGGAAATAGACGATCTTTAAAGTCCCTTCCAACCCAAATGATTCTATGATTCTATGATTCTATGACTATTAAGCAAAATTCTGATCTGCTGCAGTAGGTCCATGCCAGCTGTATCACTTGAGTAAAGTCAAAAGAACAGAATGAATCAAAGTGTACAATCAACAGAAGACTGTTCTCTGCAAATATCTCTAGAACTTTAAAATTTCTTTTTTTTTTTTTTTTTTTTTTTGCATATCCTAGTCAAATTTCAATTTGCATTTGTTTTATTGCAAAGCTTATCCAGAAGGAATTTCAAGGTGTTATCCAGTCTATTCCTTTTCCTCGGTTTTTCGTGTACCACCATTCACAGATATACATTTAAAAAAAGTATTAATTGAAATATTATAGTCCACTCTTTTTCATGCTCAGAAGTGGACTCTAGAACCTTAATAGCTAAATCACTTCTTTATCATGTAAAATTCATTTACAGTACTTTGATTTCCTATATATATTTGGGTTTTCACTTGTTTCTTTCATTGCATCTATTATCTAGTCATACAAAAAATACATGAATGTTAGATGATGTCCCATTTTCCTAGTGAGACTTGTTAATGAAATTACTTTCATTATACAGTGATTCCTCACCTCTAATTTATTTATGGAATTCTAAGAAATGTACTTGCCCAAGTTAAATTCAAACTTTATTGGTGTTTCTGTTCAGCTTAACTAGTGATTCAGTGTATTCAGTATCTGCTTTCTGCTCTTTGCTGATTTTTGCTTCCTGCATGATTCTTATGAAAGCTCAATATAAAACTATCTGTCTTTCCTCCATGACAGTGCAAAATGCTGTATTTTATTGCTTTTGTTGTGTGTGTTTAGTTGCTTATGATATGTTGTTTATGGTATGGTATGGTATGGTATGGTATGGTATGGTATGGTATGGTATGGTATGGTATGGTATGGTATGTATTTATTTTAGTCTGATCATATCAGATAAGGACTGGATTCTTATGATAACATATTCTGGGAAGACATTTCAAGGAGGCTTGTAAAGTTCAGCTTAAATACCATCTTATTAGCAAGAATTTAACAATTTGCAATACTAGCAGACATAATTCATTTTTGTGAGTCAGTGTAATCAGCAAAGAAATAAAAGGAATAACTTTCCTAATGCACCTCTTCAAGAACTTCTTTAAAGTCTTAGAATGGCAAACTACAATAATAAGTAATGACTATTTGTGGAAACCTAGTTTCCATGAATTCAGTAGAAGAAAACTCTTCCACATTTTGATTAACTTGGGACTTTGACAGATGTCCAGCTTTTGAATTCTTTTGAAACCATGTCTCAAAGCTAGACAGCATATCACAAGATCACACTGACAGAGGAAATATTTGTATTATAAAAATAGTGGAGCTCACTATTTTAACAGAAAATAATTAGCTATAAAGGGCTAGTACTTCCTTAACATAACTCTTCAGATTTCAGGATAGCACTCACAAAGAGAGTATTTATGTGTCCAAACTTTCTTATAGGTATATCAATATCTAATTCTGGTAAACACTGACTGTATTTTTTCAACCAACAGTGATCTTATGAATTCTTAACTGAATAAGCCCAAATAAAAACTCTAAAGGGTTCAGAAAAAAAAAACACACAAGAAAGTGCTAATATCCTTTAGGCATAAGAAGTGTTGTAGTGCCCTGTACTTTGGGGAAAATTCATTACATAATCAGAATGAAATATTTTAATGACATGGATTTTTTTTTTTTTTAATGTAAAAGTCTTTTGATTTTATCCTCTTCATCAACCTGGATGGTCTAAGAGTAGCAAATAAGTAATTTAAATGTAATTCCAGCAGTATTTAGAGCCTGAGTTTTCTTATCAGTATAGATGAATATAAGACTACAAGATCCAGAATTAGCAATACCATGACGTAGCACTTTGAGTGCAAAGAAAGCATGTAAGAAAAAAGAACTGCTGAGCAAAATGTGTGCAGGTGCATGAATATAAAGTGATGGACTTCTTTTTCAGAAGGTGTGAAATATCTCATTGTTCATTTTTCATCAGCACTGAGCTATTTGTATTGATCTTGAAGACTGTCTGCTGTGTTCTTAGAACTTTCAATATTGCAAATGATTAAGGGAAATCACTGATGTTACAAACAGAACAATACCTCCTCCAAGCAGATGCAATGTCAGCTTCCTCTATTTCTCTTTGTGGTTTTGGATAATGTATCTCCAGTCTTCTCCTGGAAATATTGCAATAGATGTTAGGTCATCACAAACAAGTAAGCAAGAATGTCCAGGACACAATGTCTTATATTGTTTTCTAATAAAATAAATGCATTATGTCACAGATAAACTCCTCTAAATTGCAATATGCACTGCATTCAGTAAAGATTTGTGGATATATATTTCTAGAATCTCTGTCAGAACAATGAGAGTATCAGGGAACCATAAACTTACAAGTGTGTATCTTTTCCAGATTAAAAGAGCATTCACTGCACAATTTCAGTTAATTCTTGAGATACAATTCAGGGAGTGTAAAGCCTTTAACTAATGTGGTTGCCAGTCTGTTATCCAATTGTAAATATGAATGTTACTTTTCAGAACAATAATTTGGTGACATATTTATTAATGTCATTATACCAAAAAGCTTGTTGGACACACTGGGATAGAAGTGATATGTTTGCTGTGTGCTAGTCTTTTGCCAGTACTAATAAAGGCTGTAGGCCTTGTGCTTATGTGATTGTGTAAGGTCTTAGGATTTGTTTGAGATTGCCTTGACATTTTAGCTTTTTAGCCTTTGCAAATATATGTAGGCACTGCATGATGAACAATAGTTCTTGAAGTTAAGCCAGGATATTGCCAACTCAGTATGACATCCCACTTAGTCTGTACTCCAGGAACACTGGTATGGTCAGCCTAGAATTCAGAGGGATTTTAGAACAGGCTTTTTCACAACTTTTTTAAAAACACTATTATTAAGGAAGATTTTTCTGTATTAAGTTGTACTATGACTGCGTCCAGGTTAGTAATAGCTTTTTGTTGGCTTTAATTAGATTGTTAGGATTTTAAATAATACAAGAAGTTGTTGGCTTTACATATAAGGCATACTATATTTTTGCTTATATTCATGTGGTGGGCATAATATTGGATGCATACATACATACTAAGAAACTTGAAAATTTAAGATAATTATTTTTATCCAGTGGAATGTGTGTGCATCAAAACAGGCCAAGAGTACATGGCAGCCTTCTGAACAATAGTGTGTCTTAAGTTGTATGCAATTGTATGCATGCTGAAAAGGAATGTTTCAAAAGGGTAATGTTCTTCATTAGCAGTTTGAAATTGCCCTAAATAAAGCAAATTAATAGAGAGAGTTTGACTAACAATACTTTTTCTAGAATAAAGCAGAGAGAGGTCACCAGTATTAGAAGACCATTTTAGGGAGGAAACTAAGGATGTTAGATTTTCTGCCTAGACTTTTGCGCAAAGATCTGCTAACACATCCACTTTGTTCCTTGCAGTGCCCAATTCATTGTTTGCTGAAGCCTCTGAATCTACTCTGAATCTCAGCCCACAAAAATCCTGCCCTGAAACCATGCAGACAAACCTATATTCTCTGTATATCCATTTATATCCATTTACCTATATCCATTTACCTTTAAGAAGTGCAGAAATGATCTCTTCTCAAATTTTAAACATAGGGGCGTAAAGACCTGAAATATATGGTTTTGGATAACGCAATGGCTGTTGCAGTGGTCTGACCTAAGAAGTACTTTATGAGACATTCTTTTTAGGAGTATTCAAAAAGAAAAATAGCATAGAAGTTATGCTATTATTTTCATTATGTATCAATGTTTTGATATTGCCCAGAACTCAATTAAAATCAGGCCCCATTATACTGAGCACAATCAAAACTACGTTTCAGGGAAAATTTTATGCATAAATGAAAATGTCTTTAATTGTGCTTTTCAGTTCTGCATATAGGGTCTTGTGGTAATTTCTACCAAGATAACTTTTATTAATAAGTGGTCAAGCCAGTAACATTTCTAAAATGGAAGGTTTAATTATGGAGGAATAAATGTCATTTGTTTGCTTACAAAAAAGCAGCTAAGAAAACCAGGTCAGGCAATGCTACTTCAGAGAATTGTCTTTCTAACATGATTATTTTGATTATTTGTAACTAAAAAACCAGCTTTAATTATCTACAATCAGAGCTGTTCAAAATGTTTGCAATAAAGATCCACTAGACCTGAGAAGATTTTAATACTTTAGAAAAACCAGGCATTCACTCTGTGTTTGTGGTTTTGGCAACATGATGACTCAAACGCTGAAGTACTCTAACTGGCATTATGTTAAATATGCATTAACTCATTTACAATTTTTTGTTCATTTTTAATTGATTGTTTTACATATGCTCATCCTTCTTGATAAATCTGTTCAGTCTTTCTGCCAAATGTCTCCTTTTTCTACCTTCACGGATATCCTGATTTTCCCTCTAACAGCTTTATGCCATTTTCTCTTGGGCCTCCTCTATCTTCTAAATCCTGTCTCTCTTCTTCACACCACAGAACTCTCGGAAATTCAGCAAAGGCAAATGCAGGGTCCTGCATGTGGGGAAGAACAACCCCGTCCACCAAGGTCAGCTGAGGGTCTACCTTCTGAGAAGCAGCTCTGTGGAGAAGGATCTGGGGCTGGTTCCTGGTGGACAAGTTGTCTGTGGGTCAGCAGTGTGTCCCAGGGGCCAAGAAGGCCAATGGAATCCTGGGGTGCATTAGGAAGAGCATTGCCAGGAGGTGAAGGAAGAGAAAAAGAGAGAGAAGAAAACTAAATAAATATATAACTCTTCTTTTTAAGGACATGGACTGTATTCATCAAATGGTAGATCTGCTGTAGATTCCTAATTACATTAAATTAAATTATTTTTTTCAGCTTTCAATTTTCAGCATAGGCTCATCAGGCATAGGAATAAATACACTAAAAATGCACTGATTAGGGAGCTCTGTGTGTTATTCTAAACATCATCATTTGGAAATCACATCATTTTGCCCTGGGAGGATTCACACATCCCTCTCATGCTCTCAGAAACTCAAATATTTCTGATGTAGTTCATTCTTATTTTTGTTCTTTGGATCCTCATTTTGAGCTTTCTAAAATGAGTTATGTGCAGCATGACTTCTACATCAACCATTAACAATGCTCATAATTAAATCCATCTGTCAAATTATATTTAATAGTCTTAAAGCAATGTTTCCTACTGTCACCAGAGTGGCCATTCATTAAATATTTAACATAGAAATAAATTTTTTTTAGACATTGCAATTTTTTTCTATCAATTTAATTTGAATAAGGGCTGCACAAGTGAGCAAGATGAAAAATTAAATCCAGATGACCTTATTGATTAGAGAGAACTGACCTCCAAACTAAGCTTCATTAATTATCTAGCTTCCACTTTGGAAAACAGAAATTCAAAAGTTTTAATTACATTACTTCACTGCATGAAGCATCAATATCATTTATGATGTCTATATAATTACAGACTTATTAACCACATGCAGTCTTTACTGTAACAGATACTGTGCCTTCAGTTCATACATGGTGATGCAATTTGGGAGTAAATATAATCCAAGGAGTTTCTAAATGTAAGGATTTTTAAAACTGTACAGTGATGTCTGCAACACTAATCAAAATGAAGGGGGAAACCAGTTAAGAATTCTAATTAAGGATTAAGGTTTCTTGCAAACCTTAGTTCTTAGAACACCCCACTGATTTCATCAACAAGACAGAGGCACCTAAAGTACCAACCTCTACATTCTGGTGCACTTTCTACTCTAGACAAATATGCTAGACACTGTTTAGTGAAAGGTCTTACAGAAAAGATATTTTGGGGTTTTCACTTGACACAAGAAGATGGAAGGTTCAATATGTGATTGAAGTGCACCCTCACAACTGGGAAAATTGAAGGGGGCGGGGGAAAAAATCCAAAACATATAACTACCTTTTTTTCTTTAAGTATTTTTGATTCTGTAATACATACATTCATCATTGATTATAGGGTGTAAAGACCAATTCTAAACACCTTTTTAGACAACAGTACAGCCAAATCCAGGATTATAAAGATTTTTTTCCACCATCTTGAAGTGTATTCACAGTAAACTGCTTTTCTTCTGTTATTCTACTTTTTAGATGCTTAGGGTTTATCTGACTCTATGGAAGCCTTGTATCTTGCTGAAGTGTCAAATGATCCCCAAACATGTTTTTGTCTTTTGTCTTTGAACACAGACTTTTCTGTATTTATTTTTGGTGTATGGTGACTCCAGAACTTTCAATGCCATTAACATGATGTGATATCAGATAATTATATATTTGTTGATTTCACAAAAATGTGCAATTGTCCATGCAAAACATGTTTATGTGATTTTTTTTTTTTTTTTATACTGAGCAAGGAAAAAAAATAGATGCATGAAAGACCAAACAGGAGTATGTAACTCTTGGAAATAGACATAATATAGTATAAATTTAAAGTATTTATAGTCTTTAATGGAAATGCGTGTGAATTTGCCAACTGAGAAGAGACAGAAAATGATGCTTTAACAGAGATTATGCTTCAACCATCCACGAATATTTGAAAGCAGCCTAAAATAAGTCATTCTTCCTTGACCTCAAATCCTGTTTTTCCAATGTGCATTAATTTGTCCAGTGGATTTCACTCAAGAAACCAGGACTGCTGTATAGAAAGTTCAGGAGACAATTTACAATATCAGGCTTCAAATACAATAGTTCATAAATAACACTGCTGAACAGATTAACTAACAATTCATATTTCAGGCTATATAAAAACATATTAAAGTTTAGCTCATAGCTATGATTTTTCACTCTACCCTGCAGCATATAGTTAGTTATATTTTACCATCTACAGACAGGGCCAAGAGATAACCAATTCCTTGCATGAAGCCTGCCTGGGAATTCTGAAGGAGAGACTGGAGAGAAGGTTTTGAAAGAGTTGTTGCTGCAGACTTCCTGTGCTGGCAGAGCTCTGGAGGGATAAGTGCTACAGCCAGAGGCACCATATCCAGCACCAGATATGTGTGAGGTCTCCATCATAAGAAAAACATTTTCTAAAGAAAAAGAAAACAAAGCTGAATTTGAGTAGAGATGGTTGCTTGCTACAGTCACAAATTTCCTATCAGAAACATCAAATTAACATGTTTTATGAAATAAGGGGGAAATGGTTCAAGCACATCTATTGAACATGGTGTATGGTCAGGTTTGCTCACAGGCTTGAGTCCTGGGAGAAGGCAGAAGTCTTTGAAAGCTTTGAGAACATATTTGTTTGCTGTATGTTACCTCTTCCAAGAGTCAAGAAAAGCTCTGCTACAAAGAACTAGCCCAGATGTCTCTGTGTGAATCAAAGAGGTGAGGAAATTTGAACTTTGATTAACAATAAGCTACAGACTGTAACTGAGAGTTTAATTCCTTCCAAAGATTAATTTTTTGCTCATTAGGCACAAAATAATTCTGTGTCTTTGTATTAGAAGAAATCAGAAGCAGGACCAGTCAAAGCAAAAGATAAATAAGATGTATATATATATATTCTCCCAAAGAGCTTTTAAAGTCATCCAAGTATTTCCTGTTTGGTCTGTGTCCTGATGAATCTGAGACAATGTTATTCCCTGTGCATTAGCAGTGTTATTGATTAAAGCAGCACAGTTGTTGATAACAATATTTAACATCAACAGGATTTCTAAATTCTAAAATTCCAGTTAGACCAACTTCCTAAAAAAGTCAATTAGATTTGAAAGGCCAGATTTGTATCAGACGCCTTCAACATAGTTTCTTTCAGGTGGCATTTTTTCTGATATTAGATAGCAATGTCAAATTTTGCTTTTCTTTGCAGTGATTAATTACAGTTGCAGGTTAATTCAATTCCTGAAACTGCCAGTCTTTCCCTTGTTAAAAAACAGTGGAAGAAATCATGACAGGTGTAACCGTATTTCCATGGATGGATGCATATCTCAGATATGCTTTGACTTACAATGTAAGCAAGTCTGTACAACAACATTCTGCTTTTTCACTCCTGTAGCTGTAATAAATTAAACCTGTGCTATATTCAGTCCTGTTCAAAAGTTTACAGAAGGGATATTATCTGTCTTATATAATCCAGCAATGATTAAATTCAGTGATTACAGGAATGACATTACACTCAAAAAGGCAGTCAGAAGAAATGATAGGTCAAACCTCTTAGGTATATCTTTAATTCATAAACTCTATATTAGACTCTTTTGTGCAAAATATCTATTCAAGGCACCTTTTTGTCCTGGTCTAGAAATCTGTCTTTAAAGTCAATTACCCCATCTCCCCATGGGAGCTGACTGCAGGCCTCTCATTCATTGACCTTAATATTCTGTAAGGATCTGATAAAACAACTGAGGATTGATCTGTCAGGAGGAGTTTGCCAGATAAAGTCATCTTCTTCCTACCCTGTCAATACAAAGGTAAGTCTGCTTTGATACTCCACAAAGTGAACTGGTAGCTTCAGTTTGCATCTGCTGTAGTTTAGTCAGATGTGTTAGGATTAAGTTTGAGACTAAATCAAACATTTATATGCCTGAATGCATTTTTTTTTCATGTAATGCAGGTATCATGGGCCACATTATTATCAATGGATACCTACTCAATATAGCAAATGGAGCCAGAGCAAGAACAGTGTTCTCCTGAGTACAGTCATTGAATTACTGACTAAATCATCCTTACAGATGCACATACACTTCTCCTTTGCATTTGTGGGTTTGTTCTATGCTTCTGTGTACAAAATGAAAACAAACTAAAAGTTCAATCTTTTTGTAAGTGTAGGCAGTAATCACCATTGGACGTCTTATGAGGACTTGGACAAGGAAATAATGGGAAAAATAAAATATTAAAATGAATTAAATATCAAACTTGTGCAGGCAGTACCACCACCTAGTTTTCATGCCTGAATAGAGTCAAAATACCATCCACACTGACTACAGGATTGTGTATTTCAGCCTAAGTATTGGCTTTGTAACATAAAGTTGTCACTAATTCTTCTATACCTTTATTGAAAGAGTGATTTCATGCCAGCACTTAGCTGTATATTTTTACATCATTTTTAATTCAACTATTTATTGACTGATTGCATGTTTTATCATTCAAATACCTAGTTTTAAATTCTCTAATATTTTTAGGATTTTTTTCCAAAGGTTAGCAACAGTCACAAATTGGGTTTCTCCAGGCCAATTTAAAAATGTTTTTCCCCACATTCTTCCTTGTCTCTTTTGTAACTTTTGCTGTTATGTTAAAAGGCTTGTTGTGCTGAGATTTTTATTATGAAGTTCAGATAGATAGGAATGAGAGCTGAACTCAGTTACCACCACTGATTTAGTTTCCAATTCACTTTTTATGGAGAAGAATACCTCAGAATACAGTCACTCCTTCATTCCAGCTGCCGGGAACACAGTAGAAAATTGAACTGGAGAAGTTCTTTGATATTTTCAGGCACGTAACTTAAACATTTCAGGCCCTCTTAGACACCTCAATGAAAGCTCCAAGGCCTGAAAGCAACTCTTGGGAGCTGAAAGTAAAAGACAGCATCTGCTAAGGGAGAAGCAAGCCTTTCTTACAGTGGAATGCAAATGGAATTGCTTCATCCGTTAACGGGAAGTTTTTGTTTCCTTCCTAAAGAGAGACTCATCCATGTGAAAATTTCTCAAAGGGCTTCAGAGTTGGTTTTAAACCTTATGATCACAGTAATTGTCTTTATATTTCACTATTTAATTTGTGAATGTGACTGACTATGGTCACACAATATTGAGAGTGCACTACTACCTCAGAATAAGGATCAGTTAAAGGCAAAAAAGCCCTTAAATATCTCAAGAATTGTTATGTTTAAATATGTTTTTATTTAGAAACATTGTATTTGTAAGAAAAACAAGAAAAATAAGACCTTTATACATATCATTTTGCACCTAATTTATTTGCTTTAGGTCAGATCTTCTTGAAGAATCAACTCAAGCATTTCACCTGCAAGTATGTAAATCTAAGGCTTCAAACTGCTGAGATGGAGGCCCCTGTAGAGGACTCTATGAAACTGCTTTGCAAAACTTTAAGTAGTTCCCTTGAGTTTTACCATATACAACCATCAGCACAAAACCAAGAGCCTTCACTAATATTCTTAATATTCACTAAACTAAACTGCTTTAAATTTACCTGCAACTCTGCACAAAATTCTTCTTCTGACTGAGAGCACCAATGCCCTGTGTTGAAATCCAAATGCTCCTTTTCTATAATAGGGCCAAATAATTATCTCCTGTATTTGGAGACAAAATATTTCCCATAATTCCAATAACCTTAATCAATAGGGCTTATTTTTTCATATGTTTACCACGCAGTAAATCAGAAATTTTCAATCCCATCGTAGGTTCTATGCCAAGGAAGCCCAGCCAGGATTGTGCACAGAACCATGCAAAATCTAAGAACCATCTGTTCTTACCATTTTATTTATTATCTGAGGCTGCTGTATCCTACACTGTATATAGCTGAATTACTAACACTTAAGGTTCTGAGAAACATCTTATACTTGATTTCAGCTGATTTTAGGCTAGGGTGAGGTGGAAACATCTCACCACACCATCAGCAATCTAGCAAATGTGTGGTGGAACTCTGACTCTTTAAGTCTTCATTTAATCACATGCTAATAGTAACAAATAAGATGCAAATAAGCTGTTTTCCTTCCTGATATTTCTGTATACTCTTTAACATAGTGTTCTTTCTGTGAAAGCACCAGACATTCTCATATCTACTGAACTTCATTCCTAACCCCAGATTAGGGTGAGGAAGAGAAATTAAAACACTGGAGTTATTTAAAACTTGAAGCTGAAGAAGGTTCTCTGGAGATGCAGGTTTCAATCAGAAACAAAATTAATGTTGCAGAAAAAAAAGTGGTCCCTGGTCAGGAGCCTGCAGAGCCAGTGCAGAATTTGGCATGATAAATGTGTTGAGACTACATGATTTACCAGTGTCCAGACTCATAGGTCTAATCCAGCCCATTAGAAAAAAAAGTATCTATTCAAGGCTGCTAGAAACATTTAGACATTCCTGGACAAAGTCAGTGAGATGTTAAGGTCATATGAGATATAAAACCAGATCACATGTCCTGTTCTTAAGAATAAAACTGTTAGATGTTTCTGATTGAAACTTTTGGTCTTATTTATTTCATGGAAGAAAAATGTCACTTTCTGCATTACATGTAAGCCACTTTGGCTGGTGGTAGTTCTTACTGTGCCTTGAGATAAACAACATTCTGGACTATGCTCATTAGATTTCAGAGCCTCACAACTTCTGGTTTCTCTGTGGTGTTAAGATCATCCATGTAACTGTATCCATACCTGAAAAGAAAAAATTGTTATTCATCCTCTCTACAGACAGAAAAGTTGCACGGTAATATTGTCAAAAGCTCTACTGGCTGTGTTGACATTCATGCAGCATTTCAAATGCTACTGAGAAATCGGCTGCATGTTTTCATTTGCACATGAAGAGTTAATTTTTGTTATTTTTATAATGTATTTATTATTTTTTCTTTGAAATAAAAATAATCCAGTCTGATCCATGTCTGATATTTTGGCGTATTTTACTGGTTTAACACCAGCTGGCTACTGAAGAACACAGAGCTGCTTACTTATTCTCCCTCCTAAGTGGGATGAGGGAGAGAGTCAGAAGAGTAAAAGTGAGAAAAATTGTGTATTGAGACAGAGAAAATTTAATAAGTAATGCAAAAACCATGACCACAAGCAAAGCAGAAAAAGGAATTCATTCCCTACATCTCATTCTGAGACAGATGTTCAGCCATCCCCAGGAAAACCAGGCTCCATCACATGGTTACTTAGGAAGACAGACATTGGTACTCTCAGTGTTCTCCTTTCTGTTCCTTCTTCCCCCAGGTTTATTTGCAGGGCAGGATACCATGTGGTATGGAACATCCCTTTGGTCAGTTTGTGTCAGCTGTCCTGGACCTGACCCCTCCCAACTTCTTGTGCCTAGTCACTGGTGGGGTATGTGCGGAGCAGAAAACACCTTGATGCTTCATAAGCACAGCTTGATGATAACAGGATCACTGAATGGGCACGGTTGGAAGGGAGAATTATTTGCTGCAACTTTCTTGTTCACTCAGGGTCATCCTAGAACACATTGTGCAGGATTGAGTCCAGACAGCTCTTGAGTGTTTCCAAAGAAGAAGACTCCACAACTTCTCTGGGCAGTCACTCACAAAAATAGAGAAGTTCTTTGTCACATTCAGGGCAACTGAATGTTTCTGCCTGTTGCCTCTTGTCCTATTGCTGGGCACCACTGAGCAGAGCCTGGATTCTTTCTCTTGGCACCCTCCTGTCAGATACTGACAGACATTGACAAGGTCCCCTCTCAGTCATTTCTTCTCAAGGCTGAACAGGCCCAGCTCCCTCAGCATTTACCCATGAGAGAGATGTTCCAGAACCTTAAACATCTGTGTCACCCTCCACTGGACTTGTTCCAGGAGCTCCAAGTCTCTCTTGGCCTGAGGAGCCCAGAACTGGACACAGCACTCCAGCTGTGGCCTCACCTGGGCTGAGTAGAGGGGCAGGATCCCTTGACCTGCTGGAAATGCTCTTCCTAATGCACCCCAGGGCACCACTGGCCCCCAGGGCACACTGCTGGCTCATGGACAGCCTGTTGTTACAAAATTAGCTTGTAACAAAAATATCTCTGAATTTTCAGTACTCTTTCCAGGACAAAGTGAAAGCACAGCCCCTACTAGCAATTACAGAAAAAAATTAGCTCTATCCCAGTCAAAACCAGCAGAGGCAAAAAAGTGATAATTGTGAGAAAATCAACAGTCAATAGAAAAGGAGCAAGACAGTTCTAATACTGGGCTGTCAAAAGGAAGTGTTTTTTGGTAGTTCTGGGTAAGTCAAGACTGTACAAATGTTCTGGAAGGAATTGTGAAAATAAGTGCTGATAAATTATGTTTTCACCTCTGTGTCATTCCTTTTCTCCAGAAATGCATATAGATAGATTATGATTTATGTACACTTATGTATTTATTTATTTATTTAAAATGAGTTCTCCTAAGATATTATTAGATTATTATTGCCATATAGATTTAATTTATTACTCTTTTCCAAGTATTAATTTTTTTTTTTAAAGGGATGCTTACATTTTCTATTTGATCAGTTGTGCACATCTGTCTTTGAACTATGTGAAAACAAACTCACTGTTTGGTTTAACAATTCTCTTCTGATGTATTCAATATGCATTATTTAAAGGAATTTGAATACTAGTGACTTTTCAGAAGATACAAAAACAACAAGATGTGCATCAATTTCAAAGGAAAATTAATTTTAGTTTTGAAAAATTCAATATAATCTAAGAACATCAGCATATTTCAACATAGTTCACTCACAATGCCATTGACATACAATGAGTCATCACTGTCATTAAAGATACTGTCTTTTTACTGTCTGTCTTTGTGTGCTAATCAATTTGCAGTTTGAGAGACTATACATTCCTTAATTTTCCACTGTTGTTACAAGAGATTTTTTTCTAACACTCCAGGTCTTACTTCCTAAAGATCTTTACTGCTGAGAAAAATTATTTCCAAGCTGCTTTGAAATATTTCAAAAAGATATAAACACAGTGTGAGAGATGCACCAGATGATGCTTAAAAATAATCGATCAAAAAACCCAAAGACAATGCAGTTAATTTTAAAATCAGTTATTTCTAAATCAATCTTTAGCCTTTAAAGTACATTATGATCAAATATCTTCAAATTTTACATGTAATTTACTCTTTTGCCATGAATTTCTTCACACAGACAAAACTCACAGTAGATGTACCAAACATGGTGGGGTAATAACTTTAGTAAAATAAATGTATCAGTGAATGAAATGGAAAAACAGCAGCTATTTACTGAACTCAAACTCAATTCTACAGCCAACTTTATCTTATTTAAATCAGATCAAACCATTGTCTAGGATTTTGACAAGAGTAAATTAGGACAGGTTCCCAGCTAATAGGATGCCAATTCTGTAAGTGACATCAAAGACTTCTCTGTTGTAAAATAAATAAATCCCACTTCTTTAAAATCACTTCGTGGTATAACTCTGGATTTATAAGGATCTTTTTCTTGACTATATCTCACTGTTCTTCCTTTTGTACATCCTAATCAAATTTGCATTATTTAATGAGCTAATATTTACTGCCATTTCTTTCAAAGTGAAGAGAAAAAAGTGACGGTAGGATGGCTCACAGGCACTTAGACATAAACCTTATCCATCCTTTTTAAAGTAGAAATACAGAAATGAAGCATGTATGTCACATATATTTGGATGCCACTACACTGTCTTTTGCTTCCTTCTTTGTATTTTAAATATGACTTTATGTCTCCTTGAGAGTGACCTTGCATTGTTGCTACGTAGGATTGCCACTGGGATTAGTATGATGTGATTCACAAAGGGTGCTGTCCTAGAGTGATTAAACCAGGACAGGTGCCCAGGGGAAATCATTTCCCTTGATATCAAAAATACTTCAAGCTTTCTGCAGTATTTTTCCACAAAGTCTGCTGTGCTGGACCCATCCTCTTCCATGCAACCTATCTTCTGGTAATATCCTGAAAAGGCTGTTACACTAATGCCAACTGTACACATAATTTGTGTAGGCAACTTGTTTGCAGACTGCCAATCTGTCCATCAGGCCTGTGATGCATAAGACCCAGGGCCTAGAAACAGCTCAGGTTCAGGGCAGTTTGCTTAAAAGCAGACATAGGATCTGTTCTGGTTCTCATTATGACAGTCAGAAATACAACCACCCTGTGATAGGGGAAAACAAAAAAGGATTCCAGGAAATAGCAAAGAAAAATTTATTTCTTTGTATGAGAAAACTCATTTTTGGCTGTTTTCATTAAGACACAAATCTACTCATGTAAAATGTTTGGTCTCTATCTCTTAAAATATAAAAAGAACAAATATTCCACGTTAAAATATCATATGTGAAAAGGACTCAAAGACTATAATAGAACGTTAGAGAATGAGTCTGACGAACTTTAAAGTTGCATTTTTTTTTTCTGTTTGTTGATTTAAACCTTCTCTTAAAGAGCTTTAAGTTCACATATCTTCTGGAAAACTCTACCTTTGTCCAAATATCATCCTGTAGTTTTGGTAAGTTCTGGCCAAGCCATGTCATACATTGCATATGCCCACTTGTAATCACAACATGCTACTTATATGATGAGCAGATGGATACTTTTCCCTGTAAAGGATTCATCACTTGTCCCAGTCCTACACAGGAAGGAGTCTGGAGTAGGGTTGTAACACTGCACAGCACAATGGTTCTTTTTTTCTCAAGAACCCTTAAGTGAATCTAGGATTAGTATAAAGTGCATCTGTTCTTTGGGAAATGGCAAAGAAATTAAAGGCATAGAAGAGGAAAAAGAGAATTTATTCTTATATTCACTGGTTTTTTTGGACTAAAAGCATCCTTGGTTGAGATGTTCAGCACACAGGACTGTGGTGCTGGCTGTGTCTGTGTGCATGCAAGTAGACATGAAAGAACCAAGCTGTCCACTTTGCTGCTCTCCTGTACCTTCCTTATACAGGAGATGCTTTGCTGCAATCATTTCTGTGTTAAGATGCAACCTATTACTCATATTCTGGCCAGCTGCAGGGTTCACCTGTTTTTTTGACTTACAAACTGTCAAAACTTACAAGAATGACTAAGGGTGATGTACCAAAGCAACAGCTCTAATCACAGCTGGACTGAGTGGGTGCTGCCACCACGTGCTGGGGTACTGTGAGGAAGTCAGTGGTGATTTAACAAGATAGAAGGGAGCTGTGTAAAGGAGAAGTATTGTAGGAGCCAACTACATACAGCTCACACTTGTAGGCAGCTGGGCTTACTGCAAACGCATGATGAATACACATTTTCCACTAGTGATGGACTGATCTAAGACCATATGGCAGCTGCTTTACTCTCCCAGTCCCTTTTGAAGGATGGTGCTTCAATGCCCAAGTACAGATGTGTCACAGGTTTGTAGATGGGACAGAAGGTCAGAAATGTTTTAACAACACGCAGTTTTCTTTCAGCTGGAAAAGTTCATGCATTTCTCTGTAACAATCCAATGTCAGTAATATATTCTCCTACATGGAATATATGAAAGGAAACTTATTACAAGAACTTTACATCTCTCCTGTCTGACTAGCTAGGGAAGCATCTTTTATTCTGAAGAGGAAAGATTATTCTATAAACATTCAAACATGAATGATGTCGAGATGTTTGTATACAGAAATTTCATGTACTTCAGAAAAACTACCTACCCATTTTCTAAGAGACAGAAACAGCAGTAAAAGCTTGGGCTTCATTTGTACCCCTTATAGGTCAAAAGAAACTGTGTCAGAGCTCTGAACCACCAGTACTCTCAACAGCAAAAGTTCTTTTGAAAACCAATAGACATAAAATTGAGTACTATGATTTTATGATGAGAAACTAAACTTTCTACTTAGCTGATTACCCTCCTTGTTCTTGTTCACAAAAAAAATGTTTGAATACTTGTTTCAGAGGTGAAGGATCACATTGAGATACAAAGACTTGGCTTTATTTCTCCTAGTTTTCCAGTCTAGAATGTATCAGCTTAAATCACAGAGGAAATGTTTTGATCAGAGTGAGTACCCCATATCTGTGGAATATTTCAGCAGGCCACAAGAAAGGTTCATGTTATCTTGGTTCCAGAAGCATCAAAATTTCATATTGAGAAGCTTATGTACAGCATGACACTATTAAAGACTCAAGAATAAAGGTCTATATGTTGTCTATATGTTAAAAAGCTATATCTAGTGAGATAGAGCAGTAGGTTATATCCTGCTTCAGGGGCTAGTAAGACAGGAAGCCCCCGCTCTGTTCAGGCAGGTGGTGAAATGAAGTCACAAACACAAAAGAGGCTTTGTAAAGTTGTTAGCAGAAAAAGGAGGGGGAAAAAAAACTCTATTTTTTTTTTCATGGTACAATAACATCTTTCACTTCATGATCTCAAAGCACTTTAGAAGCACTGTAATTAAGCTTCCAATCTCTCCATGTAGTATAAAAGATTTTTAATGTCTTTTAGCAAGGGAAGAGAATAAAAATGAGCAGGAAATAAACTGGTGTTTGCTCATTTAATTCATAATGAGAAGAAAAATATGCACAGCTTAATAATTGCTTTTATTTTAATTGTTCATAAGAGGCAACCTTTCTCCTTCCCACCCTAATTATAGAATAGACACATACCAGAGTGTGAAAAGCTGTAGAGCCTGGGATCACCCATAGCATGACAGGTTAATTCCATAAATGCTTTCTTCCCTACATCTTCCAACATTTTATAGGTCTTTTCATCCACTGTTTTCTCCTGATTTAGTGTTTCAATATACCATCCTTGACATACTTTTACTCTCTCAAGTGTGTTGATTCTTTTTTAATATTGTGTTAAGACCTCAGCAGAGAGAGGAAGGGAAAAAAGGATGTGTTGTATCAATTGAAGAGTAAAGAATTTATTGTAACTTAGTCTTCATTCAAGACATAAACATAAACCTTGAAGTAAATGAGAGCAAAATGAGAAATAACAGCACTTCATGTGGTTATGAAATATCTTGAAACTAAAGCATGAGCTGAAATTATTTTGTTGTCCTAAAGAACAGTTTGTCCTTTCCTCTACTCTGTTATCTCAATAGTCTACTATGAAATCTGCTCAGCAGGGAACATTTTCATGTCAGAATGCTGTATTTTTTTAGCCAATCGATTGGCCCTGCACCAGGGCAGAGGGTTAGCTGCCTTTCAACCTGGCAGAGACATCTGCAGGCAGAAGAGTCTCTCCATTTATACTTGGCAAGACAGAAATGACAGTGTCTACCTTTGTGCACTGCAAGTTCAACCTCTCTCAGCAGGGGTCAGGAGGCATTATCTCCCATCACAAAGTGCACACAGAAGTTCAGCTCAGAGTTACCACAGTCTTTCAGGAACAGTTTGTGGATGTTCTTTATTTTTCTGCTTCCGCACCCAGCACACCTATTTGAGTGATTCTGGGGTTTTGCATCCTTTGTGTGTGCATGTATGTGTGTGAATGGCTGTTGACCATTTATGCTGCAAGACTCCAGGAGAGGAACTTGTAAAGCACTGGTCACACTAGGAACTCAGTGGAGTTCTCTTACTCCTCTGGTGCAACAAGCAATTATTTTGAACTGGTAAGAACAGCAACAGTATAAAGTTATCTTAATTCACTTCAGCACCTTAAAAACTTCTCAAGAAGATTACTCATCTGTAGCTATGGTATGATGGTTTCTACCTTTGATGCCATAGCAATCTAACCCCTAAACAATGCAGAGGGCTCTCTACACCTTAAAAAGAAACATCTCTCCTGGGCACACCACTCTTTTTGCAACTGCCTGTTCTGTGAAGTGACCCAGAAAATGTAAAAGGTGTAAGCTTGTTTTTTGCTCTATAGCTGTCCTGTTAACCTGTTCTGTTAGTCAGAAACAAGTCCATTTTTACTTATGAAATAAATCCCTCCAAATCTGTCTAACATATCTAGAGTCTAGTCCTCCTCTCACTGATGTCATGATAAGCCATGAGTCTTCAGTGAAACCTGTAGGGTTATGGCAAAATCAGAATGGCTCCATGCTCCCTCATTCTATTCTCATTTTGGCAGATTTTGCAGTTGTGTGTGCAAATGCCAAGTTCAATGAATTTTCTCCCCATTTCCATTCACATAACTGATATCGCCACCTTGCCTTTGGGTTTATGTGTCAAAAGATAACTGAAATAACACATCACCCCTAGCTAACAGAGATATCCTTATGGGTAGGAAAGACAGAGTTGCTATACCCCCAAGCCATTTTTTTTTTGTTGGACAGGGTGGTCTGTGTGCGTGTGTTCGTGTGTGGACTCCTCATTTGTAATCTTGTCATCTCAACACCTTAACATTTTTTCTCCTAATACAGATGAGTAACATATCAGTAGCATATGAGTAGCATATCAGTAATAGAAAAAGGCTCATTTGCATGAAGAATGGCAGCCTTATCAAGTTCTTAACAGCCCTATGTGATCCATTCAAGTGTATTTGGAGTAGCATCCAGGTGCCTGGAGAAAGGAGGGCTCTAAACAGCCAAATCACTTAGCGCAGTAATAATAGGTGAAGAAGATGATTAAATACAGTTGCTTACTAAATTCAGCTGAGTCTAAATGCAGCTGGAATGTGGATGAATTACAGAAGTGTGTGAGGGAAGGAGACCCATTCTATCACCTCCACTTAAGAATGCAGTTAACAGAGGGTTACAGCTCAAAACTAAAACCCACAGATGGATCTAACTTCCCTCCAGTGTGACAAAATCTGTAATAATCCCTTCCGTCTAGATTCTACATCACGTTTTTGGAGGTTTTTTCTCTTTCAAAAAGATTGATTTCCATACCTCACATAATTAAATATAAAAGCAATAACCAGGATGATGAGAACTGGGATTTTTCAGCCTGGAAAAGAGAAGGCTCCAGGGTGACCTAGCTGTGGCCCTCCAGTACCTGAAGGAACCTTACAAAAAAGATTAAGAGAAACTGTTTACAGTCATATAGTAATAGGTCAAAGAAGACTGGTTTAAAACTGAAAGACAGTAGTTTGGATTGGCTATGCAGAAAAAATTCTTTATTGTGAGGGTGGCGAGGCACTGGAACATGTTTTCCAGAGAAGCTGTCAATGGCCCATGCCTGGATTGTTCAAGGCTGGGTTGGATAGGTTTTGGAGTAATTTCTTCTAGTGAATGTTGTCCTTCACTCAGAATGTTCTATGATTTTATGATACTAAAAGCTCACAGTTATTTTATTTAGTGGTGGGATTTTACTCTAAGCTGGACTACAACAGAGATTTACACCTTTCAGTAACTCACCTTCAAGATACAGAGATATACATGTTCTGTCTCTGCTAAATTACTAAATAAAGTGAATGCAGGAGATCCTTGATCTGACAGAGATCAACACAGAATTTCACTTTGGTTAATGTTGAATTTGCAAGATTATATAGAGAGTACTTTAATAAGTACATGCATGTTTTGTAATATCAAGAAAATTATACAGGCAAGATGCTCACAAATGAGCTGTCTTCTCTCCCACTTTGCTGTTAGGAACAGTAAATATAGGATTGAGCAAGTTCTAGACTCTGCAAATGGATTCAGTTCACAAAAAATATCAAAGCTGTGTTATTTTTTACTCACAAAAATGTAAACCAAGCAAAATCATAAGACTTAGAAAAATCACATTTTTTAAATTATGTTATTTGCCTGAATGATTTGTTTATTGTTTTTCCGAAGGTCACCCTCCTTGGCACACAAAAAGGTTTTTAATTTAGGAAAAAAAAATAGCTTCCATAGGTCCCTATTCTGCTTCATTCTTTTTTGCTTCCAAAGGCATATTAAGACTCCCAAGGAAAACAAGCATTTACTCAAAACTGACTAAAACAAGGACTATATGATTTGTCATTTTAGAGACGGACACAACACTCAGAGTGCTTTGGTAAAATTTCAGAAGGCTTCAAGCATTAGCACCTTGTTATCTAAGTCTCTCATGCCTTTTCTGTGTAGCCTCCCATGGACAGCTCCACACAGCTCTGGCTCTTTGTCTCCTTCTCTCTTACTTTTGCAGTTCCAGCTGTCTCCTTCCTGTCCCTAGTACAGCCACCTGACCCTGTCTGTCCCCTGTATAACATCTTACACTTTCTGTCCCTCTCACAACCTCCTGTCCCTTCCTCCTTACAGCACAGCCAGCAGACTCCAGCTGACCACTCTGCCAGTTAACTCACTTTTTTATCACACCCAGCTGTGAGGGCAAGGCTGTTCCCACTCTTTGGTAAATTAACACTCCAATATACTGAGGGCAAGATTGCCTTTAACACTATCTCCATCTGTCTTCCCACAATAATTTTTACTCTGACAGACTACAGGACAAAATGAAGAACTCAAATATTACTGCATCAGTAGTAACAGAAATGTACGTGATTAACTTCATTGAGTATACTCAGTGAAACAGATAAAGAACAAAATATATAAAAGCAAAGACATAGTGCAGCTCTATATTCTGTCCCAAGTACTTTAAAAGTAGTCACATGTTAGTTTAAATCTGTTGATTAAACAAATACACACAGGAAATATATATTTATATATATATATACATGAAGTGCATATGTGGAAATAACCAAACATACACAAGTATTTAGGTATGTCTGTGTATTCATAAAGAAGGAGCAAAAGAAGAGGACTTGCAATAATATGGTGTTGTCCCTTGATAAATGAAAGCCTAAATGCCTGTGAGTCCTGGTTCTGGCAGCACAGATGCTCCCACTGGTCAGGTAGGCTTCTGCAGCAGAAAGGTGTCAGTCACTTCCTTGCTGGATGTGGTTCCAAGAAGCTGTGGCAGTCTGAGAAACAGCAATTAGAGACTTGGAACCATCCACGTGAATTTCACTCAGGTGCCCTTACCCTGACTTCTTGCTCACCTTTGCAAATCATACCAGAAAAAGGGGAAAAGATAAGACTAGAAAACAAGAAAGCTGGTGGTTTTTTCATGTTTTGGGTTTGTTTTCCACATGTGTATGAATATTTCAAATGAGTGAGAAAAGTACCTTTGTAGTCCATCAAAAGAAATACAGTGCAGTTGTTTTTGATGCGGAAGACATCCCCTTTTGAGAGAGTTATCTATTATCCATGGATATAGCTCAATCAATAAGTGTGTGAATGGTTACAGTCTTGTTAGTCATGTCATATTGCTCCACAGTCTTTGTAAAGTCCCTCTACTTCTCCAGACCATGATAGATTGGTCTATCACATTTGCTAGTCTGCATTGCAGGGATCTTGCTTCCTACCTTCATCCTTCCTCTTCCTACCCTTTCCCTCCCTCCCTCTGTAAGCCATTTCCATTTGACTTTCGTGGCAGTCATTCATTGTATCAGCAGCTCCCCTTTAATCAGAGCACTGCCTCCATCTGAAATAGCTGGTTAAATTACTGAGGGTCCATTAAGTGAATTATTTCAAGCTCTTGCCCCTTTCACAAATCTGTCCCTAAAGCAACACAGCAAGTAATAAATTTGAAGCACCTCTCAGTATGGTGAAGGAAGCAGACTGCACTTTACAACTAGCAATTAGCCTTAGGGCTTCAGGTATTTTTCTTTTCTCACCACAAATTAACTCACTTGAGTTTTAAATTTTTTGTTTGGTTGGTTTTTAAAGGAAAAAGCAGGCCTTGTCCAGGATTGAGTGTCTGAGACTGCTAGCAGATCTTCAATATTCTATTCCCTGGATTATAACATCCTAATATATGGTCATATTCTGAAACATTTTCCATTCACACAGTGATGGGGAATTTATGGAAAACTATGATCCAACAATGCCAAATATCAAGTAGATTCAATATCATCTCCATAAACATGTCTTCTACCCACTGAGGTTCACATAGCTTTAGGAAATGCAGGGGAGTGTAGGACAGGTATGTACAAGGTTTAGGGAATTAATCACCCCTGTGATTTTAATAAGTAACAGGATTTTTGTGCTGTAAGCAGTGACAGCAGTCAGAATATCCCCTAGGAGTATGTGAAAGGAAATCCTTTTTAACCTGTACAATGTCATACAGTTAAGATGCTTGATCTCAAACAGTAAAATGCAGAAAGAATCAGAGACCAGTTTCTTGTCTATTCTCTATATTACACTGTATGTGAAATCTAGGTTACTTCACTATCTTCTTTCTTTGCATTCAAATTTGTCAGTCTTTTTACCCTTTTTAATGGAACTTACTTGGAAATTTTACAATCCAGCTCACCAAATTTCTATCTGCCTTCTCCTTTCCCCTTTCCCAATTTTCTTTCTCTTTTTTCCACCCTTGGGACTATGCATGTGGGAAGAATTTTCTTATCTCTCTTTCAGCTTTATCTCGTGGCATTTTTTTATTTTCTAGCTTTATAATTTTTTTTCCCTGCTAAATTTATATGCCTTGTGATACAGCTTTTATCAGTCTCACAAGTACTGCTGCTATTCCTTGTTCCTGATCATCTGCTTATATGTCATCAAGTGCACCATGTGCTCTTGGCAGAACATCTGCAATTACTAGATAGTTTCTCATCTGAAAATGCAGGGTGTTACCATCACTGATATAACTGAAGTGAGCTATGGTTATGGACTGTGATTAGGTGGGGTTTTTTTCTGTGACAGAGACTATAAGGGAAACAAGGAATGTGGCCCTGCAGTTTTCTGAAAAGACAGGAAGGTTTTTAGCAAGGCTCAGCCAAGCATAGAGCAGGCATAATATGTTAGAGATTTTAAATTCTGTTGTCATGAGAGGAGAAGCTGTCCATATAAATGAGACAGAAAGGAATTTGATTTGGCATCATGGTGAGTACTGGATTGTGCAATAAAGGTGAATAGAATAGAAAAGTGACTGTTAATTTAGGGGGTATTTTTCATGTTTGACAATGATTTACTTAGAGAAATATTGCTGAGTCTCAAATAAAATTGGGGTTTAGGGAATGCAGATGCTTCTCTCTATTCATATTGGAAGTCAGTAGCTATGGCCACTTTTTGTAAGTGGGCTTACTATTTTTTGGCAGATTGTGCTATTATTGTTTTCCTTTGTTACCAAAGTAGTGGAATTCAGTAATTGGTAAATGCCTCTTAGCTGATAGCTATAGATACTGTTTTAAACAAAGTTAGAAATATACAGCAGCTAAACAATGATCAATCTGAACTTTCTCACCACCAAACAATTTCATATTTCAGAACAGATTTTAGCAAGCCAGCCTTGGTATAAGTAAAAGAGATTAAAAGACTGTCCAAAAAATGTCCAGAAGTCTGACTTGCTGTTGTCCAATAACACAGGTAAATTCAAATCTGTGTTGCCATTGTAAGGTCCACTGTGTGGAAGAGTAGCTCCTACATTATTATATATATGTGTGAAAATATCTAAAATACATGAATCACTGCTTTGACTAACTCAAGTAACTATTCACAATGGCAAAGTTCTTGCATTTGTTTGACAGTGAATCTCACATGCATAATGTAGTTTTGCCTCTGCAAATTCTCCTAAAAATTGAAAAGTATAATAAGACAATGATAACTCTGGAGCAACTTCTCAGAAAAATAAAATAAAATAAAATAAAATAAGCAGCATTGTGTTACTTTTCATTATTTGTCACTTAAAATATCACTGAACCAGTTTCTCCATCCTCTGCTGTACCAAGACTTCTTTTATACTGGGGAAATTCTTCATGAATACCTGCTGCCTCTGTCAAAACAACCATAGGCTTCATCCTAGACTACATCCTCCAAAAATACCACAGAAGGTTTAGTTATTAGAGAGCCTTCATCTGTATGAGAGATGAATTGTGCTGGGAGGAAAGAGATTCACAGAAAGGATCACAGATTTTCACTGAAGAGAGGAATAATTTTGTTTTTGAACAGTGTTTTGGATCCTTCTTTGGGTCTAACAATGACAATGAGGCACATAAATGGTTGTTTGGCATTGTTATATTTCTAAGGTATGTTGATCCACAAGACAGAAGATCTGACTTTTCTACATTCTTCCCAGTTTTCACTAGTTATGATTTAGCATGATCCAGCACACAGGTCTTCAGAAAGCTTTCTTTCATTGTTATCTGAATGGAAGTTCTTTTCTGATGCTCTCAGCCCTGAAAGATCTCACTTCTTAAAGGTGGCTTTAAGGATCTTACATCTCCCTGACATTAATTGTAATTGATTAACTTTCTTCTTGTAAAACATTCCCAAGCAGCTCCAACACATCTTTCTTTTTCTTTCTTTCTTTCTTTTCTTTCTTTCTTTCTTTCTTTCTTCCTTCCTTCCTTTCTTTCTTTCTTTCTTTCTTTCTTTCTTTCTTTCTTTCTTTCTTTCTTTCTTTCTTTCTTTCTTTCTTTCTTTCTTTCTTTCTTTCTTTCCTTCTTTCTTTCTTTCTTTCTTTCTTTTTCTTTCTTTCTTTTTCTTTCTTTCTTTCTTTCTTTCTTTCTTTCTTTCTTTCTTTCTTTCTTTCTTTCTTTCTTTCTTTCTTTCTTTCTTTCTTTCTTTCTTTCTTTCTTTCCTTCTTTGACTTTTTTTCTCTTATCTCTGTTAGAAACTGCAGATGACAGGTATGGGAGTAAAGAAAAGATCTCTTAAGCTTTTCTACTTAAAACTCCTTGCCTTTTAGAAATCTTGCTTTCTATGCCTTGCTTTCTGTCCCCTTTTTTCACCAGTCTACTCCTTAGGATCCCAGTACAAGTCTATTATTTATACTAGAATTGAAAAACACACTTCTAGTATTTATCATAATTTCTTCATTGTCTTCTTTTCACTAGCTCCCTTTGGTTTCTGCAATTACAGTGTTTGCAGATCTGCTATGATTCAAGGCAATGATGTGGTATTATTCCAGATACCCAAGGTATCACCAAAAACTTGCTGGTTTTGTTGCATTGTCAAGCTAACATTTCTGTGTTCTACCACTGAAAATTCAAATTTCTAAATATCATAATAACAGAGGACCTGGCTCCTACTCGAATCAGAGCAATTCCTCCTTTACTACTGAAAATTATTCATTTGAATTCCCAGTGGATAAAGGAAATCCCCATCCATTGCTCTGAACAGTGGGCTTAACAATCAACCAGTATAAAATAGCTATTCACTTAAAACACTACTGAAAATCTGGACTATTTTATTGCTGCTGTATTTTCTTCAGTGCTGGTTAATTTCAGACCCAGCAGAGACTATAATTCATAGGGAAATGAACTGTTGCTTCCAGTCCATATGTTATAAAACAGTTACATTTCAATTGTCTCCTTTCTGCTGCTTTTATTCAAGATGGAATCCCAGAAGAATTACTCTCAGAAGAGATGTTCCTAGGACACATTTCCTTTTGGTAGGAAATGGAGTAGATGTACCTAGTATAATTTCTCAAGGTGAGACATTCTAGACAATGTCAGAATTAAAAATAAAAACACTGTAGACAATCTAGCTACTCATGCTAGAGGCATGCTCAGGCAGTCAATGCCAGTTATTACCATCATTTCGATTAACAATGGCAAAGTCCCAAAGGAGATTTCTTTGTTCTCTGTTTCCTTAATTTCAAAATGCCATTCCAGAGATCAAAAAAAGGGCTTTGTTGGAGAAGAAAACATTTTAAAGAGTACAAAGCAGGTATAAAGAGTTGTGGTTCTCCTGGGATATTTTGCTTGTCGATTCTAAACTTACTCAAGCAAGCACTGAAGGCAAAGACAGTTTGCCTTATGACACTGCCTTTTGCTACTTCAGGACCCCAAGCCAGCTTAGATCCCCAGCACACTGTTTACAAAGGATACTCACTCTCTGAGAGCTCTCACTGAGTGAGTCCCTCTCTACAGAAAGGCTTTTATCATTCATGGGGACCTCCTGAATAACCATCTTGTCTAAGGTAGGGTAACAGACTACAGATTTTTAACCCTTGAAAACCACTTGTGTGAATTTAAGGAAGTCAGACTCCAGATATCCTGAAAGTCCAGATCATACTCTCTCGCTCTTATCAGAACAGGCCACTAGACTGGTTATATTCAGACAACACTAATACACACTCAGTTAATCTATTCATGGAGAATTTTGCTCACCATAAGTCTTAAAAACAATTAATCTTAGCTATAACAAAATTTTTGCTTTGTTGGAAGCTAAAGCACCATAAAGGTCGTTCACAAACAAAAGGCCATCCATTATACTGGGAAAAGGCCCTTGCTATGAGTCTCTCACTTTTAAACATTTTTGATTCATGCCAGATCCTTGCTCTCTTAACTGTAATGGAAATTAAGATATTAATTTTTACTGCCACTCTGCATATGTTTTCTCTCATCTGGTGTACTTTATAATAAACAGGTTTCCTTCAGACATTTCCCATTTGAAAGAAAGAAGTTTAGAAAAAATATCCTTTGCCCCATTCAGGATCTTTATCTTTGTTGAAACAACCTCACATTGTCACCCTGAAGAACATAAGATTGGTTTTGTTGTGCCCTGCAGGGCTTCCCCATCCCCAGAATCCTAGGGCAACGGCAGTGGCAAGTTGGCACACTGTAGCAGAAATGTCATTTTTTAATTATGTGGTTCTAAGGGAATCTATTATCTACTGCTGAGATGCTGAAATCAGACGATTTATCTCCAAGGCAGGTCTGTCTACAATCTAGAATATATATCTCTTGTCACTGCAGGAAAAAAGAATGAAAGGATGTTTTTATTTCTGGTGCCTTATTTTTATAAATGTATTATTTCAAGCTTTGCAAGTATGTTTGTGGGGGTAGGGTGCTGAGGGGCAGGGTATAAAGAAGTCACATTCTGATGCTTCTGCAGGTTCTCTTGATCTCCCTAGTAGATTGTCCAAGGTCTAAAGGGATCCAGCTGCCCTTCAGCCAGGGTGTCACACCCCTTCAGGGCAGGATGTCATACACATTCTAAAGGGCTCTTGAGCCCTTTAACCAGCCCTTTAACAACCATAAACCAGCCTATAAGTCATTGTACTGAGAATTCCAGGCACCGAAGAGCTGAGAGCACTGTAAAAGTGAACTTTATCAAAAGGGCCAGGCAACTTGTTTACGCTAATTAACATAAATACTAGCCTCTGCTTGACATCTCAGGGTAAGTATCTGCAACATTTTGAGAGAATCTTTATTTCTTACACACTAGATGTTGTCATTTGAATGAATAATGATATGCCTACCATATTATTCACAATGACACTGAATTATTTCTCTTTCCTCCCTAAGGTATGGGAGTAAATCAAAGAGTTTAGTACATGTTGTTTGTATTTTTTAATCTGCAAAATTCATTACACAAGCCACTCCGTGAAGCACGATCTGAGCTGCCAGCAGTTTGTGTCTATTAACCAAGAGGTACATTCCAAGTACTTTTAACACAATCCCACTCAGGCATATTTTGAATTAATGTATGCTTTCTGTATCCTATAAAAGTTTACAAAAAAAAAGTTGTAAGGGAGGACAGAGGGAAAGAAATATCGAGTATCCCGTCAAAACTGTAATTCTTGCATTGCCCTCTAGTGCACACTTGACAACATGACACCTTTTTATTTTTTTTTTAACTCTTCACACTATAAATTACTAAAATGAAACCTTTAATGTCATTTGATGGTTTGCTGCATTTAATTTTGACAGAAACATTATATACAGTTTATTCGAAATTCCTTTCCTTCATCAAACCCTTCTGGCAAATCTGAAAAATAGTTTGATTCGTGTTGCTGGCAGAAATGCAGGCCATGCCTTTTCAAAACTAAATAAATATGATTCCAAAGAATCCAGACCCAAAAAAATTCGGTCGTTCAAAATTACCTGAAATGAAGCATGTATAACTTGGTGGGTACCTATATTCTTTATTATATGAGGTCAAAGTCTTTAGTACTATGTCATTGGTCAGTATACACTTACTTTTAAAAGTCCAATGCCTCCCCCACATACAAAAAGATCAGCATATATAAGAACACAAGAACCTGCACAATACATAAAGTAAACAGAGAATTCTCTTCCCAAGATGAAATCTATCATACAGCATTGTAGAGGCAAATATTTCAGTGGTTATGGGTTCAAACAATTCCTTGTTACTTAAGTGCTTAGCAAGGAACAACCTCTTAAGTTTCAGACCAATCATTTGTGGCTTTATGAATAAACTTAGGGAAATATTCAATACATTTAGAAAACGTAAATTAAGTAGAAATTTCTTCTGGTTTCACATAAATTATCACAGAAAACCCATTTCTGCCTGCAATAAGAGTCCTAGTAAAATAAAACATTTTATGAAACATTTAAGGAAAAAAAATCACCAGGTTACAGTGAGGAATATTTTAGAAATCCCTTCTTACTGTTGTTACCTGTAAAATGCACTATTGTTAAATTTTGAGTATTACAGTATAGACAATGCTTTTGCATTTGAGAGTTTTGAGGATCTTATTGCACCAGCTCTTCTCCACATAATCCTTAAAAACATAATATATTTAGAAGATTTTGTGTTCTGGTCCATAGGATCACAGACAAGAAAAATAATTTTCTTTTCCACCCCTGCCCAGTCCATCCCTGGAAGTGTGGAGAATCCCCAACCCTCTAGATAAGGCTGGGCGGGGCTTGGAGTAACCTGGTCACGTGAAAGATTCCTTGTCCATGGCACAGGTGTTTGAAAAGTTATTCCATAGATTTTGTAGAATCATAGAATGATTTGGGTTGGAAGGGACCTCAAAGATCATCTAGTTACCCTCAAGCCACTGACAGAGGCACTTTTCACTAGACCAGGCTACTCAAAACCCCATCCAAATTGGCCTTTGAACACTTCCAGTGATGGGGCATCAACAACTTCACTGGGCAACTTGTTCCAGTGCCTCACTACCCTAGCCCTAAAGAATTTCTTTCTAATATTTAACTTAAACCTAGTCTCTTTCGGTTTCCAGCCCTGTCCTAAAGCTACATGCCCTTGTGAAATGTCCCTTTCCAACTTTTTTGTAGGTCCCATTTAGATACTGGAAGGTTGCTGTAAGGTCTCTCTGGAGCCTTCTCTTCCTCAGCCTGAGCAACCCCAACTCTCTCAGCCCATCTTCATAGGAGATGTGCTCCAGTCCTTTGACCATCTTCTTGTTCCTCCTCTTGACTTGCTCCAGCAAGGAGGTCCAAGTTCTTTTTATGCTGGGAGCCTCTAGTGCTGGATGCAGCTACAGAGAGTGTTTCATAAGAGTGCATAAAGGGGCAGAATCATCTCCTTAGATCTGCTGTCATACTTCTTTTAGTGAATCCCAGAATATGGGCAAGATACCATTAAGCAATTTTTCAGATGTCTTCAGAGAACATGGGGTGGAATTGCAGCATCCCTCATCAGAATATCACAGCTTTTGCTTTCACAGCCAAAGTTACACAGTAATTGATATAAAATCTCATAATTTTTCAGATCCTATTCTCTCATGCAACTCTTAAATGTACTTGAGTGTAGGACACATAGTTGCATCTGTGCAAGCAAGAATACTTCCGGAACACCAAGCACCTGGATAGAATCAAGATCTGAATAGCAGAGAGAAAGACATGGGATACTCTGAAGATACATATCTGTAATTGCATTGTGTAAATGGGAAAGCATCTACTATCCTTGTAGCATTAGTGAAAGCACAGCTGCAAGAGGAACTCATCAAGTAAATATATTCCTGGCCTGTGTCCAGCATGATATGCAGTTTGCCACTACCATAGTCAAGAGAAAAATTGTACACCACTTTAATAATGTCAGACTTTGATTATGGTGTGACACTGTGCCATGCTGATAGCTTTACCTCTGTATTTGTATAGCAATCTTTATTAAAGACAACTTCTGGACAACTTTAGACAATTAATTTTGTTCTTACATCTCCATGTAAATAGAGGATGTAAATGTGCCTGACTTTACTTCACTGTTTTGTACAAAGCTATTCCTTTAGTAATAACAGTTCCTACCTCACCAATTTAATTTGTCAGGAGTCTGACACTCTTGCTCCTAATAGTTAGTTATTTTTTGGACCTATATCCCAAAAATTTTAAAATTATGAAGGTCAGCATATTTATGGTTCATCATAATCACAGGATAGAAATAATCAATTTCTAACTGAATGTTTGAAGATATGTTGGCATACAACTGTTAAAGGATCCTGAGAGAAAATGCAGATTTTGATCAATCTCCCTGTTCACAGCTTTGGCACAACTCTAGCAAGGAGCCAGAAATAAAAATGTTAACATTGTCCTGCCTGCCAGGCACAGCCCTTTAGCCACTGCTGTCTAGCCTTTGGTTTTCAATCCACAAAAATCTTTTCACAAGGCAGAAAATTGTCATCAAGCCAACATGGGACAGGCAAGGTCTTTTTATTTAAAAACTCAAACGAGCAGTATGTGATAAAACTTTCTATTTGGTTATCACAGAATTACTTCCTTACACTGACAGATATATAGCTATTTGTTTTAAAATCTGTCATTCTTTGGGCTTACAATGTCATGCTCACAAAATCAGACTCTAATCACACTAGATTGCCTCCAGATTTGTTGCCCACATTTCAGAGTTCCATTCTTAAGGCCGCCTCTACCACCCCAGGAAAGCAGGGCAAAAACAGAGAGACATCATGACTGGAAAATGGTCATGACTACAGAGCTGTTTTTTGTGTTACAGAGATGCTCAGTTTCATGTGCCATGGTTGTGGTTTTGCCTTCTCTTTCTACATAACATACTGTGTTGATTTTGACTGGGGTAAATTTTCAGCATAGTGGATGGTATGGGGTTGTGCTTTTGAGTAGTGCTGGAAACAGTGTTGAAAATTCAGGGATGTTTTAATCCTCGCTGAGCAGTACCTATACAGAGTCAAGGCCTTTTCTACTCCCTACACCATCCCAGCATCGAGTGCACAAGGAATTGGGAGGAGACACAGCCAGGACAACTGACCCCAAGTGACTAAGACATATTCCAGACCTTATCACATCGTGCTTAGTGTATAAACCCAGGCAAAGAACCAAGAAGTGGGGGACATTTGGGGTGATGGTGTGTATCTTCCCAAGTCACCACTGCACAGGATGAGACCCTGCCTTCATGGAGATGGCTGAACACCTGCCTGACCATGGGAAGCAGGGAATCAATTCCTTGGTCTGCTTTGCTTGAATGTGCAGCCCTTGATTTACTTTTTAAACTGCCTTTATCTCAACACCTGAGTTTTCCCACTTTTACTCTTCCCATTCACTCCTGCATCCCACCGCAGGGGTAGGGGCAGGGAGAAAGGAATGAGTGGTTCTGTGGGGCTCAGTTGCTGGCTGGAGTTAAACCATGACACATACAAGCAGCAGAAAATCTGTCACTGATTCAAGATGTAGCTACTGCTCTCATTATCTCATGCAACTGTTTTTCCTCACTGCTTCAAAGGCCAGTACATTGCATGATCACTGGAAAAATCCGGTCTTGATCTTTTTTCTGGAAAATTATTTCAGTCTTCCAGGCTCAGAGCATTCACACCTTGTAGATCTATAAATTCCTTTTAAGCAGAGGGAGCTTATATCATTGAAGTGGAAACTCACCAACACTAGAAAACTGGATGAAGAGTTCTCCAAGCAGCCAATTAAAATAAAAAAGTCATAGTTCAATAATTGGAGATAAAGAAGTTTTGCTTCAGAACATCCTGAATGGTTTGAGGTCTTCTGTGACTGATCATGGATGCATTAACAGCTAAGGTCTCAAGGGTTACTCATTTTTGTATACCTATGTTGTTGTTAGCTTTATTTTGGGTTGGTTTATTGTTTGGGGGGGTTGGAAGGGGAGAATTATTTCTGGCTTGCATGTCTCGGGGCTTCTTGTGTGTGTATTTATTGGTTTTATTTTTGTCTACTAATCCTCAAATTGTTAAGGTTGCTTTCCCATCCACCCCAAACTTGGGCAAAGACTTGAAATACTGTTTTTATTGTGAATCAAAAGGCTAACAATAAACATTCAGCCAGAACTTTTTCTTATCCTCCATTTTACAGACTGTGTAGACTGTGTTCTGCCTACTAATTCTGAGCACGTCACAGAACTACAGAAGCTGAGTTGGAAGGGACCCACATGGATCATCAAGTCCAACTTCCACTGCTGCACAGGACCATCCCCAAGAATCACACCATGAGCCCAAGAGCACTGTTCAAATGCTTCTGGAACTCTGGCAGGCTTGGTGCTGTGAACACTTCTCTGGGGAGTCTGTTCCAGTGCCCAACCACCCTTTGGGTGAAAATCCTTTTTCTAACATCCAACCTAAACCTTCCCTGACACAACTTCAGGTCTTTCCTTTGGTCACCAAAGGGAAGAGTTCGGTGCCTGCCCCTCCTCTTCCTCTCATGAGGAAGTTGTAACTGCAGTGAATCTCCCCTCAGTCTCCTCCTCTCCAGGCTGAACAGATAAGTGACCTCAGCCACTCCTCATGCAGCTTCCCCTCAAGGCCTTCACCATCTTTTTTACCCTCCTTTGGAAAATCAATCATAGCTCGATATCTTTCTTATATTGTAATGACCAAAACTGCTCACAATTTTCAAGGTGAAGCCACACATCTAATTCAAGCACTTTGTTACCTAAGTTAGACTTCTGGCAACCTTATCAAGAAAAGACAAGCACTTTCTGTAAATAAGCCAGACCTTTCATATTCTTGAGTAATTTTAAGAGGAACATAAATTTTCCTTTGCTATTCCTTGATTTCTTTCCCTATCTTTGTTTTCATTCCCTGTTTAATTTCATCCTGGGATATTCATGACCATAACCCAGATTTACAAACTTCATCTGTGAGACATTCAGAGGCCTTAACTTTATGATATGTCATAGTTTTCTTTTCCTGAAATTTTTATACTATGTTTTTGTTCTCATGAAAGTAAAGTATTGGCTTAACAATGATAATAATGAAAAAAAATATAATGACTTTTTGAACCATACTGTTTCCTTCTACAACAACAGTCTTGCTCTGCCAGTATTCCCACTGATGTATTCTTTTTTCCCTAGAAATGGATTCTTGGATAACTGATTTTGCCAATGTGCCTTTCATGGGCATCCAAATGTACTTTGCTACAGCACGCTCAGGAAAAGTAGCTTAAAAATTAGGTTTATAATTATTTTCTTTTAAGCAATTGACTTAGCCAGGCCAAAATCAAAAGTGTTTGTATAAGATTGACCTTAGACAAGGATTTCCTGTTTATCCCATTGAATAAATACCCATCTCATTAAAAAAATTACTGAAATGCTTGTTTGAAATCATGTTGCAAAATAAGTTCCTGGTAAAACTGTGCTCAACAAAAGCTAATGAAAAGAAAAAAAAAGTGAGAAATGTAAAAACAGTGCACATAGCATCACACAATGAAAAAATATAAGTGGAAATACACTGGATTATCTAAGTGCTGGTATCTGATTCTAAGGCAGAAAAGAGAAAGTGTAGCCATAAGCAAATTAATACTCCCAAAGAAGAACTACTTGGTGACAGTGGGGTCCACATAAACATCAGGATGAGATATATGACATTGTACTAGCTGAAAAAATAGATCCTAATCTAACCCTAGGTGTTTACGCACCAGCCCCTGTGGATATATGGAAGACAAAAAAACCCTGAAAAGAAATTTCAGTCCATGTCTGTCAAGTTGCTCGTGATTTGCACTGGAGCAAGGCAGACAGGAAATTCCTCTGTAGGCTTTGTTTATCATGTACTCTTTTTCTTGAAGACTCCATTCCCAATTTTGCTCTTAGACAAATTTACCTTCTTAAGTAAGTTACTTCATCTGTCAAACTCCTACACAGTCATTGACATCTAATTATTCCAATTTTGCAAGGATGATGACAAAACAAAAGAGATGATGGGTCATGCAGAAAAAAAAATCGAGTTTGAGATTTTATTTCATTCTATTTCTGTCATTCTAGGAACCTGACAGTTAATGTATATAGAAATATCATAGAGGAGTCACACAGTCCTGACACCATGCCCCTGCCACGTAAAAATTGTAAGGCTGTATTATTTTCTTGGCCCGATAAAGACCAGCATTGCCTGTTTTTCTTCTCTTTTTTTTTTGCCTTTTTTTTTTCTTTCCCTGCACTTTTTTTCACACATAAGCAAAACAGAGAATATTTCAAAGGTTATTTCATAGGGAAAAAACTCTGGTCCAATCGCACATTGGAAGAGGTGTTCCCCAGGTTCCTTCATGTTCCCCAGAAACCTAAAATTTCCTCAAGTTTACCATTCAGCTCCACAGGGACACAGCCAAACCTGTCACACCTAGGTGCAGAGAAAGCTGAAGACTTTTTTACCTCACAGAGCACAAGGAATAAACAGATCCTGGAAAAATAATTAGCACCTCCATGTATTTTGTCACCCTAGCTTTTCCTGTAGATAATTTCTAAAACGACTTCCAAGCATCATAAAAATAAATATTAATGCATTTTTCAAGCACATTAGTACTAAAATCAAGCCTGAGAGTTTCCTCCATTCAGAGAGGAAAGGGCTTTTCTTCACTAGTGAGAAATTTCTGCAGAAGGTTATTTTGTGAAAGATAGTACAGAGTCGAATGCCTCTTCAGCATTAGCCTTCACTGAAAATACCAGCAAGAGTGAAACTATTAACATAACCAAGGGTGCTGACAAACAGCAAGAAATTCAGGTTAAAAGAGATGCAGCAGTATTCTAACTTATGGCAAGTACACACCCATATGATATAAGTTGTTTAAAGCTATTTAGCATGATTCCTAACCATAGTACCTGTATTTTATAAAGCAACAAAAACAAAACCGAGAAAACATTGAAAATTAGGAGTTTAAGTGGTACAGATTTAAGTATTTCTCAAAATACTGGAACAAATCAGTTGTATTATTTCTAGTAAGCTTTAAAAGGATAGGCGATTAGTAGCAGTTGGTGTGGGCAAATCAGGAAGAGATTGTGGCAAACCAATCAAAATTCCTCACATAATCTGTTATTCTATTATAAATAAATAAATTTTGTTTAGAACTTGAGTTTAAACAATACTGTCATTGCTTCATATAGTATTTCCAAAGGTGTGTCAAGAGACCTATATGAAGGTCTTAGGTAGATCCCACATATGCTGTAAAACCAGTCACCTGGTAGCTCCGAGTTGTTAAGAAATATCAAATTAGAAGTACTAATTAGAGCCCCAAACCCTGGTGTACTGAACTTGGTGAAACTTCATTTTGTCTTTAATAACCTGAATGATTGAAAAGATTGTCCTCTGATTTTTTAATTTTTTTTTTTACAAGAAATGTAGAAGACAAGAAGAAGGTACACAATCAGAGGGGATTCTCATTTCAAATAATCCTGACAAACTGCAGAAGATAAAAGATTGCATACATGAATACAGTAAGCTATTTTTAAAAGATCACTGGCAAGAATACTACCACATTCTTCTTTTTCCTTTTTTTCTTTAATAACTTTTTTCTCTAATAACTTATTTTTCTCATTCCAAAGATTTTCTATTGCTCACAATCTCATCTGTAGAAATAGTCCTACTGAAATTGCTTTCTTTGAAATATAGTTATCTGAGACATTAACATCAATAAATTCTCACTTGCCTGTAAGGGGCAGAGAAGCTCACCTTTAAATACAAAAAGACTGTAATTTGTAGCAAACCACAGTCAGAAGGAGAAGTTACTTTGCCTCTTGTCTACAGAAAAGATGGTCTAAAACATTATTCCCTCCTGGGGTTTGACTCTGAGATTTTTAAATTACTATTATTATTATCATCTTTTAAAATTATTATTGTTGTTATTTTATTTTTCATCTGCTTTCAATGGACCTCAAAAGCAAAGATGGAGGAAGGAAGGATGACACCAGGGTATTACTCCAGTTGTGGTATTCTAATAGAAAAGTGCTCAGTAAAAATAAACTGCTGAAATTAATTACCAAGAATAACGGTGAATAAGTATGACACTGGATAAAAGGGTAACATCAGCTTGCTCTTCTGACATAGAGTCAGTCAATATACCATCAATTCTAGTATATTTGAAACTCGGGATAGCTAACCATGGCATTATACGTGTCAATTGAAATAACCACACTATGCAAATAACCCTTTAATTTGAAGAAAAGCCTTGCAAAGTTTGGGTTGGTTTGTATTCCCAATAAGAAAAAACACATTTGTGGGGTTTTAGTAGCGTTTGGGGTGCTTGATTCTATGGGGTTTTTTACCCAGATAGTGCTGTGAATTTCTATTAAAAATTCAAAGCCAACTGTATCACAGTTATTTCTCAGCAATTTGTCCAAGCTTCTTTTAAAAGTCTCCAAGGGAGGGTCCACGTCCTCTACAGATAATACATTGTAGTGTTCCAAAACTTACATAATCACTCTCTGAGCTTCAAGCTCATTATCTGAAATTTATTTTCTTAACCATTGTCATTACAAAGAGCCTCTTATTTATTTTTCATGGGCATCCATTCTTAATCCAGATATTTTCCCATCTTCCCCTGTATCTCCCATTCTTAGGTCAGACTGTTCTGGATCCTTCAATTGCCTGTGTAGAGTGTGTTTTCTAAACCTCTAGCTCTTCCTGCTTTTGCTCATGACTCTCTCCTGATCCAAACTAGTGTCCTGCACTCCAGCTGGGCATGAGGAGAGCCCAGCAATGTAGTCTATAAAAAATTATATTTTTGCTTGCCTGTAAAAAGGTGTCTTTTTCAGCAAAGTCTGTACTGTGGATGTTATTTCCTGCTGCACTGTTCTCTTCGGTAGAAATACTCTGTGGACAAAAAGTCACTGCTGGATTTCCCAAAAATAGAACAAAAATCTGACAGGGGTAGGGCTTTAATTTGTCTGCCAGGCACCTCAAAAGACATCTCCAATATATGATATGGATGAAGTTATGTTGGATTTTTCACTCTTTACCAGCACCCAAGAGTGTCTCGTCATACTCATGCAAATGTAGACAGATAAGAAAATACAAAAATTACAGGCTGCCATTATTAATTTTAAACATTTTCTTTATACAAGCTGTGTCTTATAAATTTTATTTACTTTAGGAATAATTAGCCCATCTTTTATGTTTTTTGGGTCTCTCTTGATCCTTTTGTACATAACCTATGCCTGGAACTTAGCCAGACCCTAAGGGTTTATTATGACTTGACCACTTGTAAAGAGATGACCATATAGATATAACAATTTTTACTATACCTCATTAAAAAAAAAAAAAAAAAAAAAAAAAAAAAAAAAAAAAAAAAAAGAGAGAGAGAGAGAGAGAGAGAGAAAGGAAAAAAAGGAAAAGTGGAAGTCATGTTCTTGTCTCCCTTTCCAAAATTTATAATCTGGAGAACTGAGCTTTTGCCACTGCATGTATGTGTGTACATAACGAGGCTCATTCAAACTGATGTCCTGAAACACTACTACAACCTTGTGTTTTGTTGAGGAAACTTTCCTGTCTGACCATCCAGGAGGCACTATGTCAGACTTTCACTGCTGGGACTAAATCCCCTTCACAGCGTGTGGCTCCAGTGACCCCACAGGTGCTCTGCTTGACCTCCTACACACCCCACACTCACACAGGCAGACAAGGTCCTGCTGCCAGCTCAGCCCCAGGTTTCCCACAGCAGGGCTTCAGATCCTTAAATTATTTAATCATGGTGCAACAACAGAATAACAGCTTGAGCTAGCTCTGAGGATGAACCCTGAAAAAAGGACTACCTGTGCTGTTATACCCTCAATCTAAGCACCTGAAAGCCTGTGGTCACTGGCTCCTGCCTTGTCCCTGAGTGTCCCTCACCTGGCCGGGCCACAGGTCCTTGCACATTTTGTTTTGCAAAGGGTCAGAATCAGTTCACAGCCTCTTGCCTCGGGCTCCCCTCACACAGAGCTCAACCTGCAACTCCCACTGCAGCTGAAAACTGAGCTACCTGCACTGATTAATTCCTCAGCAGCACTTTCTAGTAGATATTTCAAGACCAAAGACTTTTCTCTTTTATTTAAACTTTGCAGCAAGGTATCAAATACCCCCTAAAATATCCTCAAAAAGGTTTTGTCCATTATTAATTTCTTAATCAGTATTCCTGCTCTGGGGTATAAAAAGAATCTAATGTCTGCAGTTAATGAGCTACAAACAAGTTGTTTATTTCATTTAGAATAATCACCATAACATCAGGCCACATATATTTTTTCCTAAAAATATCTTTGAGCTACTTTCAATGGTGACAAAAGATAAATTCTTGCATAGCTAACCCACAATTAACCTGTTCCTCCTTATTTCCTAATTTTTCACATCCCATGAGAGACTACATTAAAAAACAATGAAGCAAACACACCCCCCAAAGCAAACAAACAAAACCCAAAATCCACACACAAAGAAAAAAAATAAACAAAAAATTTTCATTTTTCTGAGTCCTATGAAATTATGATTTTTTTCTGATATTTATGTAGTTCATTTTGATGATTCAGTCACTGAATTATAAGTTTGTATTTGGCTGAAAAATTTTAATTAACATTTACTTTCAGCACTTCTAAGTAAAATACTTTTCCACAGACTCCTGTGCCATTTAAAGTATTCCAAACACTGCTTGTTATACCTAAAACATCTGTCATTATAAACTTTTATAAATGCTACATCATATTACAACAACTAAATAAGTACAAGCCATAGGTCAGGTTTTTGGAACCGACTGGCATGTGTGCACTTTCATAACAGCAAGGATACCAGTACAATAGGAACCTATTTTCTTGGAAGATGTTTATAAAGTTTTGCTGTTTATTCACCTGATACCTACAGAAAATATTGTGTCTACACAGGCAGGCATCTAGGAAAACATTTCTGAGTAGTACTGTTACAGCTGTACAATTCTCCTTTCCTAGAACAAAGTGTACTCCCTGCTGAAAATTACAATTATTATTCCACTTTTCAGTAATATTAAAAATTTCCTTTATTTTGCTTTAAAAAACCCAATCCTTGCAAAATGCACAATGTATTAAATTAACAGCCTACATTTTGATTAAGATTATGTATCCATACATAAAGAAAACAATTATTCATTAACATTTTCTCCCTCCAGTTTCTTTACCATCTTCCACTTTTACCATCCCAGAGCCTTCAAAATTTCAGCCCAGAGGTGTGCACACTAGAAACAAGTGCATTAAATAGAAGGGGAAGAGCTTTGGCTAAATGTCCTTATTTGCTGAACTGAAAGAGATTTTATAGTCATAAATTTTATAGCAAGAGGGGAATTTTATGACAGAGGTGTATCTTGATCACAGCGCTGCATCAAGTTCATAGTCAGGGGAGTGTTGTTATTCTACCCACAAATGAAAAAAATATCCAGTAAAATCTGACCAATATCCCCTCCCTCCTTCTATTTTATTTTCACATCTACATCTGAACTGCCTGTCATCCAAATAAAAATACGACATCAATTAAATATTGTAGGTTTGAAGTATCAATAGCTTGGCACCTCAAGTTAATATGAACTAAAAGGCCAACCATGATTCACTATATGTGAAATGAATCATACAGTGGAAAAATGGAGATTAAATAATTTTAGCTGATACTTTACTTTTATTCAGATGTATTTATCACAGGAATCTAGAAAGCAGGTTAGTGTGTTTCATAATCATTACTTCAAATATTTCTCTCTGGAAATTCCTTTATATCCCTGGAAGATTATCACTGCAGTATGTGTTTACACATAATCATCCTTGTGAATAATTCTTTGCTATTCAGTACTTTTTCTCTCACTGAAGCAAAATCTGACAAGTTTCACAGCACAAATAAATGGCCTCTAATTTACAATCCAGGTTGCTTCACTCAAAATTTGTGAGCACATTTTAAAACAACTCTACATGACACCTGCTAATTAGGAATGTGTTGTTGCACTTAGTTAAAGGTTTCTCTAGCTATGGGATGTTTTTTAGCAAACTCCTGAGATAAAACAGCACTCCAATCTTTGCAACTTCTAAGAGATGAGAAATGCTGAAGATCAAATATTAGGTTGTCAGATGGTTAGATGGTGACGTGATTCCAGAAATCATTAAAGAATGGAACAAACTGGAGACAATGGAACAGGAAAAAACAGAAAAAGGGACGAGTATTGCTCCTGCTTAAAGGACAACTTTATCTACAAGAATAAACAAGAAGAAACCAGGTGTATCTTCAAAGCAACTGTCTGGAACAGCGAGGTTGAAATAAGGAAAAAAAAAATTAAAAACTGAAATGTTGGGGTAAGTGAAAGCAGAAAACATTGTGATGACAGATAATGAAAATAAATAAATGAGCTGATTTTAGACTGAGATGTATGTAGGTAAACTGTAATTATGAAGATTGAAATCTGATCAGTAAAGAAGGACTGGTTTTCTGGACTGATACAAAGAGTATGTAAAAAGTTCCAGGGGAAAAGAGAAGCCCTCCATACTAAACTTTTGCTGAGCAGCAGATTATAACCTGGACTCTCAAGGTCCAGAAACTAAAAGAGAATTCCTATTTTCTTTGGAACAGAAATAAATAAAATATAATCTCAGTTTGTGACACAAAAGTCCTTTCTGCTACAGTTTTTGGAAGGTGCATTGCAAGGTCAGTGAAATTGGTATTCTCTCCAATGTACAATCAGTGTTTATTTTTAATTTGGGACTGGTGAATAAAGATTTAATGGGATTTTAATGGCCTGTTGGACACACTTCAGTGTCCAGAGATGTGGCATCATATCCAGGAGTGTCGTTATCTGGATTAATTATCAATGGCAGGCAGTTATCATTAGAGAGAAGTGAAAACTAAAGAGGTAGTAATTGAAGTTTACAGGGCAGAGATGCTCATAAATAAATAAATAACATCTGAGAAGTCACCAATGGATACTTCAAAATCATTTTCTGTTTGATATTTTGCATTACATCTGCCACTTCCTTTGCTGCTCCAGAATCTGTAGTGCCTGAGACATTTCCTTTGCCAGCTAGTATAACCTAAACTCCTTCTTCATAACTGAAGCTCTACAGCTATATATTATATACATAATTAGTATCCAAATTTGCTTTTTTAAGTCAGCAGTGGGTTAAAGTGAAACCTTGAGAAGGCTGTATTGACTTAACCAGTAAATATTTGATGATGTAATAAAGGACCCTTGCTGATAAGTCTTTAACAAATGACAGTTAATGTTTTAATGCCTTATTTAAGACATGACTGATAAAGCCTATTGTAAATATGTAAATACTATATCCTGAGTGATATAGATTATCTTGA
The DNA here is from genome assembly GCF_009819655.1 of Sylvia atricapilla. Classification (NCBI taxonomy): domain Eukaryota; kingdom Metazoa; phylum Chordata; class Aves; order Passeriformes; family Sylviidae; genus Sylvia; species Sylvia atricapilla. The sequence continues at coordinate 53,705,148 of NC_089145.1, forward strand.
ATGTGACCAAATGTCTAAAGGGTAGTTCTATTGAGGTAAATAGTATGCACTTCTGGGCATTGTAGAACTTTTAAAAAAATCTTTATGGTTTTTTGACTGTCCAAGACTTTTAGATAATCTTCGTCTAATATAGACGAAGACACAATTAAGAGTGAAAAGAAGGCAAGTTGTCATCCTCAGGAGGGAAAGATTTATTGTGGGGAAAAAAAAAGATCAGAAAGGATTTAGGATTAATCCAACTACTTCATACTGTGTGAGCTTTCACTGCAGGACTTTAATAAAAGTGGAGTACTCCACCTGTCTGTAAACACCTGGGCATACATGTGAAACTAATGAGAGAATATTAAGTGGAAACAAAAAATTGATACTGCATTTACCCTCTTAAATATTCAATTCCCCCTTTCAAAATGTGGATTGTGAGTTCAGAACTTAAATAGCATTTAATTATATGCCCTGTCTCTGTTTGTTCTGCTATCTCTCTGGAAAAATATTGAAGAACGATCTACAACACAAACAGACAAAAATTTCATCCGTGGATCTCTGTATAGTGGAACAACAATTTACTGAGATAAAAATTATCTTCTCCTTCTGCAATGTATACCCTACTTTGGGGGGAATATGATAAATTGTTCCCTAAATACACAGGAGAAGTTCAATGCTGCAGACCAGAGGAGGTATGCCAAGAAAATTAAATGTCTGCCCAACCAGCAATTTGCTGAGAGTTTGAGGAACCTTCCCAAGAACACATCAGTCAGCACTTTGCTTCCAGCCTAACACAACTTTTCAGTTTTATTTTTGTCTCCGTTAATACAAGGCTATTGAAGACACTGAAGGCTAAGACTAGATAGGCCTGTAGCAAGGTTGCTGCAGAGTTATTTAAATTTTTCTTTCTTCTGTGCACCAAAGGTGAACAGATGCACTAGATAAGCCAGAAATGTTTCTGACCTAAAATAAGGCAATTTATGGTTATAGAGCATTTTTCACTTAAAAACCTTAAAATTACTGTGCTAATGCTAGGCTAAATCCAAAGCAAAAATTCATTCCCCGGCCCAGATTACCTGATTATGCCTTATATACCAAAGAGGATCTCAGATACTAAAATCTGTCAAACCCACCAAAACCTCTGTACTGAACACAAAGGGCTCATCTAATCCTTTTCTGTGAGCAGTTCCTATCTTTGTGGTAATCTGAAACAGCAGATAGCAGATCTGCAAACTCTTATAAGGCCATGTGTTTGACATCTGTTCCACTTTTTCGTTACCAAATTCTTCTAAGATTCTGGCCCATTTAGTGTTTAACAAAAGGAAAAAGAAAAGGACTATAAATAAATTCTGCCACTTATTTCCCCTTTGCTGAGAGATGAAGATGGTTGACCTCCCAAGGATTCTATATAAATGCTGATTTTATCTAGCAGCAGGCCCTTGACCTTGGTGAGGGTGACAATTACTCTGATCAAATGGATGAAAAAGGCTGACAGACAAAAAGGGACTTCTTCCACCAGAGATCAATAGGTCATCAAAAATGAGACATCAAAATGAACTGTGCTAAGGAAATTCTGAATTTAAAGGAAAAGGAAATCTAGAGCTAGGAATGAATAATTCAGATTAATAAAGTGAGGAAAATCCCCCTTCTGCTTGTTCGCTTGTGTCTGAGAGTTTGAGATCCTGTGTCTCTGTCTTACTTCACTTTTATTTTAAATGAAGCTATTTTATCAAACAAGGACAATGTTAAAAATTATTGTATACATCCATAAATTACGTTTTTAGAAATATAACTCAGTTACTTTGATTTATACTGTTTGTTTAATTAAGATCTTTTAAAATAAATTATTTTTTATATTTGCATTTATATTACATTTTTATATGTAATATTTTTTCAATATCTGGATCTCAAGTACATTTTAGTGCAATTATATATTATTCGTGCTGTTGACAACTAAAATAAATTTTTGTACTAAAACGTATCTGGAAAATGTAGATTACCTATTCTAGAAATACTGTAATGAAATCTAGTTTTCATTGGATCTTACTTTCATGCAGTTTATATGTTGGAATTACATTAGCAGGAGAGTCCTCTTCAGTATTGTCTCAGTATTCAATGTGTGTTATTTAATCTCTGATGGATGGTTACTAACAAAAGCAATATATCTCTTTTAAGTCATCAACATCATCAAGTCTATAACATCCCTGAATTTACCATAGTTGGCTATGGAGAATATTGACTCCATTCACTCTGGAGAATATTCCAGGATGACAAGGAAGATAACTTCATCCTTTCCAAATTCCCTCCTTACTATCTTTAGCATGTATCAAATGCAGAGTTGAAAGCAGGAGTCACTATACAACTGTATAAAATAGCACAGTTAGAGCATACCTAGCTGGAAAGCAGTCAGGTTGGTGAGGACAGTCTGCTTAGGGTTCCTTCTGCAGACCCCCATCAAAAGCAGTGAGAGATTTATTCACGGCATGCTCTTTTCTGACCAGATTTTGCAGCTTCAGCAAACCTGCTTAACAGCATAGAAAACTTTTTCATAGGCTGCACACTGAAAATAGAACAGAGAGCAAGTTACCCACATGTATACTTGGCTGTTGTATTAGAATTAGAAAGAGTCCAGACAGACTAGAAAATATTCCTCTCATCATATCTTATTGATATTTCAGTGTCCATAAAATTGTCTGATTTTGCTAAATATCCATGTATACAGTTCCTATTGGCACAGCTGGCTCTGGCTGTGAGAGAGAAGCCTGTGTAGCGGCTCACAGATTTTGATGAGGGAAGAAGAAAAATTACCCTAAGTACTGAAAGAAACAAATATAAATAGGGCTGAATATATGCTGAACTTAAAATACATATAATACAATAAAGGGGAAGTGAAAAGGTCTTTAACATTCTGTTCTTCATATCAATCTTAAAACTCAATCCAGTAGGAAAACGTATGTTAGAAGATATTTTGAAATACCAAAGCAGGGAAAAGAATACAACTTTGTGTCAAGCAGCTTAGTGGTTTGCAGTGAATTAGCAAAGCACGAGGAACCACAATAGAGTAAATATATTCATGCAGCCAGTGGGCACTTTATCCAGATGCTTGTGGAGGTGCATTGGCTGGCCTAAACTGTTTCTATGCACACATCAGGATTACACAGCTGATGCACAAGTGACAATTGATGCACTCATGCCTTTTCTGTTTACACAGAATTTTACCTTTCAAGAGTCTTTTGTGTCATGTAGTCCGTTGTGGTTTTGATTCACAAGCTTCAGTCTTTGTATAATTTTTAGACAGAATAAGTGAGGCATAAGTTAATTTTATGAATTAAATAAAGCTACACTCTAATTGCATAATGTTACACTCCAGGTAATACGCTGTCTTCAAATCATGAGCTTTGAATTTCAGTCTGGATTTTTCCACTCTTTTCCAAAAGTTTGTGAAATAAATGAGGAAAGTTTTCAGCCCTGAGAAACACCCCATTAACCAAAATCCACTGAAGGTGATGTGAAATACATTCAGCCAACTTAAAAGTTATGGCCCATGCTTGCATCAGAGATGACCTGAATATTTTATGAATTTTATCTTTACACATTTCTCTTTTTGCCATGTCATCCTCAAAGCACAGTTTACTTAAAAACCCTGACATATTTACATCATTCCTTCATTGTTCCAGCAGCAAATTTGTGATGCACAATAAGCAAAGTTTTGAAAACAGCAGGTAATTTCCATGTTGTCCATGGACAGTCTGTATCTATGGCTGATTTATTACTAGATCTCCCACTCATCACTGATACAGATGCAGATTCATCTAGAGTCATGGTATGTTTTGAGAAAAGACGGTTAAAGAAATCTCCCTAGCTCTCTTTTTATGTGGCATTTTGCTTTTCTGATTTATAATGATCTTGTCCAACATGTAATGGGACTGATGCTCACTTGCCTTGGTAAAAGGCTGTTTGAAAGACTATAAAGTTAATTTATTGGAATGTAATTAGCACCACTATTAATTTTTACCATGCTTACTGTCATCAGTTTTAATGCCACAGATTCAATTTACAACGAACTGAACAGCACTGTGAGACATTAGTATGTATTCATCTGGTCTTCTCTCCCACAGTAAATCACACTGTAGGGCCCTGAACACAAAGAGAGTGAGCAAGAAAAAAAAAATAAATTGAAATATCACAAAATAACACAGAATGTGTAGGTTGGAAGAGACCTCCAAATCATCAAGTCCAACCCAGCCCTAACACCTCAAATAAATCATGACACTGACTACCATATATATAACTATATGTCCTTGATCTTATTCAAATCATTTACTTTGGCAAAGCCTGACAATTTCCTGGCCTGAAAGTTGAACTCTGCTTAAACAGAGAACAAATGCAGTGGATCCCACAGTAATTCAGGTGTGCCTCTCAAACATGGTCTCAAAATCTAAATGGAAGGGTTTCTCTGTTAATGTAGGTATTCCCTATTGACCTTCCAGAGCACCTCTGATCATTCCTATTATTCTGTATAAGTTTACCCTAGTGCAATCCATTTATCCATCAGCTGAAACTTATACTAGTGGTTATTTACTGCATTGGTGATAATTAAAAAAAAAAAAAGACACTCTGTAGCACTCCACAGGTTATTTGTCTGACAAGTCTGACTTACTTGACCCCTTTACACTTTCATAGTATCCAAGAATGAAAAGAAAATTATTTTTTACAATTTTATGAATAGCTCAAGAAAATAATAAATATACTTTTAAGAATACATCTGGTTTACTTCAGAAATTGATTTATTTCCAGTGTAAAAATTATCTCCATTTCACAGACTGGAAGTGAGACATGGGGAGCCCAGTAATAACCAGATCCACAGAAATACCTGGATGCTTAATCACTGCCATAGAACCATAGCCATTTGTAGAGTGCATTAAGCAACGTAAGTACTGCATAAGTAAGCAGAGTTTAAAATCTCACTCTGGGAATCACAACAGCAAATAAAATGTCTGAAGATGCGGTAGTCTAATGGGCATTGAGAAAACATCACTTAATCCTCAGTACCTGAAAACCCACTCAGTCACCTCCATCCCATCTCCCTTGTAAATCACAGGAAAACCTGGTGTGCATATTCTTTACACCAAGAACAGACAAAGAGCATGCAAATCTTGTGTGGCACTGCAGTCAGACAGTCTCCGAACAGGAGTTTTAAAAATTCTAGTTCTGCAATTAGACTCCAAAGCTTATGAAGAGTTTCTATTCAACCTAAGCTTAAGGAATGCCTCATGATCCTGCAGAAAGGCTAGACCATGGGTCTTTAAACTGTGAAGCATCCCACCCCCAGTTTAGTAGGGGAAAAAGAGACATACAGAAGAAGTCTTCTGTAAATTGGATGTCCCCAGTACTGCATCTGATGGGAGTGTTCTCCTCCAGATGCAGTAAAGCAGACACTGCATAGAAAGAAGAAACAAGTGTTTGTGAGAACTTTAGTAATTATTTTTGGTATGCTCTTCCCCAGTGCAAATCTGACTTCCATTGTTTACTCTCATGTGAGCTGGTTGCCATCATTGAAAGAACCATCTCTCTTCCTGCTTCTAACATCTGGAGTTACATTCCTCTATTTCCTTACCTCACTAACACTTCATCTGTTTTCTGAATTTGTTAGGAAATCTTTTCTCAGTTGCATTCTCTCTCCCTCTGCTTCTCTTATTTTCTACCAATTTCATTTTGTTCTGTACCTGCACAGCAACCACTAGCTGCAAGAGCACATTTATGAGCATAAAGAAGGCAAGTTTTCAGGTTTTTCAGTTGTTTCTACGTGAATGTATACAAATCTGCCCTTATTCATTTACGTGTACTTTAAAACACATGCTGACAGACCAACATCTATGAAAAAAAAAAAGCCTTGGGAGATTTCTTTACTCATATCACAACACTTACACACGTTTCTCCCACTATGAAATATGTGAATAAGTTTCCACACATGCATATGGATATAGAAAAGTCAAAGCTGTCACAATTAACTCATTGTGTACTTGAACTTTTGTGATATATGCATCATTAAAGCATATGTTGAACACAGATGTCACAGCTGTTAAAATAAAGAAGAAATTCCAGGAACTTATAAGAAAAAAATTTCATAACTAAAATGAAAAAAAGTCAGGGACAGTTATGCTTTAAAGATAAAAGAATAAAATTCAGGATGCATAGGAATATAAAAGAAAATTTGGGGGACCAGAATAGCTCCTTTGCCTGGTTAATGAATGACCCCAGACAGTGTTGCTTTTCATCAGTACAACAAAACTGGTTACCAAATACAGTACAATATCTATTTTAAGCACTGGCAGCCTTTGTTGATGCTTCCAGTTCCTTCCCAGTTGATGCTTGACAACTGAGCCCTTGTAGCAGACCAGGTGAATTGCTGACATGCAAGAAGTGTCTTCCCTTTTAGCAAGTAATTTTAGAACACAAAACTATCAGCTGGAAGAACACTCCTCTTTAACATGACTATATCATGAAAATTTCAATACTATATCTTGAAAATTTACATGAAAAGTGTGAGGTGTCATTAGGCCCAGTCTATACATCTTATGACTCAATGTGAAAATGTCAGAAGCTAAGGAGACTAAAAATAGTTATGCAAAAATAATTATTATTGTTTTGATTATGCAAACATACTTTAGGTTCTATTTTTAACAAAAAGTACTCATTCTGAGCTATCATTTGCAGCATCTCCTCTGTATACACAAGGAAGCTACAGCTCTGATTTTACTTCACATTTCTGTCATGATTATATTCCACAGGACAGAGAGTATGTAGGGCATCCACTCTTCTCCAAACACTTAGGATAAAGTAAAGCCCTCAAGTTTTTACTGAGTTTATCTTCGAGTCATGTTCAATCACTTACAGTTATCATGATTTTTTTTTAAACCTTTGACTGTATACCTGAGGTAAGTATATTTTCAAGAGATGACACAGAATGATACCAGACCCTGTTGTATTTCTGGCTGTAATGACTCAAGGACCAGTCACCTCCTTCAGTGGAGAGCAATTCTGATAATAGGACATGGAAACTCTTTCATCTCAGTGCTGGAGAAAATTTTTAGTCATGTACTATTGAATTGTTCATGAATATAGATTATTAGCTCATATTCACATCATATATATAGTAGGTTACATTTAGATCATATTTATATTAGATCATATTAAATTATATATGTCAATATATGACAGTCATCAACATAATACTACCACAAATTAATCCTTACCTATACAAAATGAATGAGAGAAAATACTCTTGGAAACTATACAATAGAGACTTTGCAAACAACTCAAACTTTAGTATCAAAATATAAAATCAAAACTTGCTATTGTGAATTAAAAATCAGGAAGTTTCTCTCACAGAACTTAATACTTTCAGTTATCCTGCATATAGGCAATGGGTTTACTGAACAAGAGCAATGCAGAACAGGCAAAAGCTCCTACTGGTGTTAGAATTCAGTTTCCAACCAAGTTCAGTTTCTCTGAGTATGGATCTCTGAATGTTTTGAATAAAGTTGTTCTACAGTCATCTAACCCAAGCCAAGATTCAAAATAAGCCTTGAAAAGTTGGGAAAATTTTCAAATAATCCAGTCCTTTCTAGGTTGGCTGGGTTGATTTATGTTTTTGGGGACTTTTTTCATTAAAAAAAAACATGCCAGTCACACAACAATCTATGCAAATAATATATTCCAATTTTTACATAGTTAGGGAATGCACCTCATGAGCTAAACCCCATCATTCTTCATATTGCACCTAGACAGTCCCTGCTCTCAAGTGTTTTCCATTAACCTACAAAACAAACAACAACCATGAGGGCAAGCAACAGAGTTCAAAGATGAGTCCAGGCTGACCAGCCTCCTCTTAAAACTTAAAATTAACAACTCTTAAAATTTAGCCCAACAGCTATCAGATTTTTGGACACAACTGAGAGGAGACCTTTATTTTTATCATACTAAGACATGGCTTTGGAACTGTAATTTTCTGTTGACCACTTCACTTTCTATCCCAAGTAAGTCATGGTTAGGGAGTCAAAGCCTGTCAGAAAGTGACAAAATACCACCTTCCCGCAGACAATTTATATAGGCAATGTTTACATGAGAAGCTGAGAGAGAGCAGATCTTGTCAAACTGAAAAGGCCAAGAGAAAGTTGTAAACTGAAAGGTCATTTCTGGTGAGGCACAGGACTGAAAGAAGGTCAGCATCCCTAATAAAAATTTCTTGTTACCTCCAAATTATTCAGTATTAATGTGTTTCTATATTAAGAGCTTGGTTCGACTTTGTGAAAATAAACCCCAGCATGTAATACATCTATGAGGAACAATATCAGTGAAAAGTGCTACATTAGATTGGGTAAAAATGTGTGAGACATGGACCTAGACATAAATGTAGGCATAAAAACTGAGACTAGAGGGAAATACCATTCTCGCCTGTAATAGTTTGGAACAGTTTGCTACTTTTTCTGAGTTTTGCCTTTTTCTCTGAAAGTCTGGCACTAGCTACTATTGAAGGTAAGACATTGGTTTATATGGCTTTGTTTTGACATATTTCATACTGAAGTATAACAAATCAACAGATAGTCTTGAAAACCCTGATCAGTTTGCACAAGATAAGGCCACAGACTTGCACTAATATATGGTCAGTGTCACTCCATGAACGCCAATGGACCATATATTTTTTTCTTCATTACACTAGTACAGCCCCATTAACTATAGAAATCATTAATCATACAGCCACATTGAACTCTGTGATGTTGAGCAGGATATAAATTAGGCAAGAATTTGGCCTCCTGGCCATTTTTCCTCTGGTTTGTTCCTGGCAGGAAATCCCTTGTTTTATTTTGCCTTAAAGTTTTAGTGAACTGGGTTGATAGCAATTGTATTGCACAAAAAGCTATATTCTGATATACAACTCTGAGTATGAAAATAAATTAACATACAAATAAATGTTCAGAAGTTTGGCCGTAAGTAACTGATTGAGTTCTTGTAACGTTTCAAACCACCCCCAAAATTTTTCTCTCCCCTCCTCATTTCTCTTCTACAAAATACAAAAATAATACAATTTTCTCTATTAAGAAGAAGAATTAAATGTAAATATTAATAATGTTAAAGCATTCCAAAGCCTCTGATATAGTGTCAAGTTATATCTTCTTTCCAACTAAATGTGAGGGTTTTTTGGTTTTGTTGGTTTTATTTTGGATCACTCACGAAGTAAGGACAGATAGGAAAATTGCTTTCTCTTTCAGATCACTAAGAAATAATTTACAAAAAATAAAGATCACAAGTGTTAGAAACATTGAATAATAAAAAGGTTATGAGCTGGAGCACATCTAACAAGGTAAGGCATGCAAATGTCCATTTACTAGAAATAAATAAGTTTAATTTGAGAAGCGCAGGAAAAAATATCAGTACTTAAAGTCACAGAAGAAAGGTTAATTTATTATTTGAATCCATTCCATCCTACTTTATCTATAGAGCTCCTACTTTATCTATAGAGCTCTAGCCCATATGAAAAAAATCTTGACTAGGGTTTCTTGACTGAATTGGCTAAGGTGGTACTGCTTAAATACTGCATCACCAGATAACCTACAGTACTGACAGACTGAGGTTTATATAAGCAATATTTTTACCTCACCACCAGTTACTGTTAAACAGTGTGAAGGTGAGAGCTCCCAAAATAAAGACAGAAACATCGGTTAAAAGACTCTTTAGAACCAAACTTCACTTGGCAGAAGAAGTATTTACAGGACTGCCACAAGAAAGTCACTTGTCCTTACAAAGTGAGAAATAGCCAGCAATAAATAAGTCATTTTCTCTGTGTCATTCATCTGCCCAGACATAAGTTGGTTGAAAATAAAGGGAGGGAGAAGTCACTCGACTGGTAACCTCTAGTCATGAAATAATACAAGTTAGTAATTTTCCTATAGTGTTCATGTCAATTAAAGAGATTTAAAAATAATAAGAAGCAACATTATAATGCTCTCAATAGTTATGAGAAAGGACAGGAACACAGGCTCTTAGAAGCTACTTGGCACCTGTTTGTATTAATTACACCAATGAATTGATGTAGAGATGCATTAGCAGCTGTGTATTACTGAAGCACTAGCAATTATTCAAGCATATTTATTGAGAGTTAAGGACAGTGTAATAGTAGTGTCTGCATATTTCATATGCAGCCATTGTTACACCCCATTAAATGGACTCTTAATGATCCATTGCTATTTAATTAATATGCAATGAGCATGATATTAAATCTATCATGTAAATTAAAGCCCAATTTAGGTCACTTAATTTTGAAGCGTGATAGAAAACTTCTTTGGACCTAGATGGCCTATGTTTGCTTCCTTCACTTGTCTCCTTCTGCAGAGTTCAGATTATGTTAGGAAGACTCTAGACAGACAAAAAGAAAAAGTTTTTATGACCAGAAATTTCAGCACAGCAAATAAAAAACAGATCAGCTCTTGGCATTAAGCAATGGGCAGAAATTTGGCCAAATTCCAAACACCATATTTCAGGATGTTCACACTCATTTTTCAATATTCTCTCTAATTCAGAAGGCACTAATAAAAGAAGTATATGATTAAATATGACAGAACTTTGGAAATAAAGTATCCAAATTCATGTGCATTGATCATTATCTTTTCAGAGGTAACTTAAAATTTGAGACAAAAGTATTTAATTAGATCTTGAGTAACATTCGAAAGGATACCAGTCATTTTCCAACAACAACAACAAAAGAAAACAAATGAATGAACAAACAAAAAAAAAGCCTTGTATAGTACTAGACATAGATTTTGCTGCTCTTCATAGTAGTATTGTTTGTAGAAAGTAACAAAAGCAGAAGTAGCTATATGAGTGAATGTTATCATACTTTCATCATTATAATCAATGTAAGCAAAGAAAAGTGACTCAAACCCAAATATCTACTCATGGTTACACATACAGAAAATCTGGAGATTAAAAAAGTAAGTGGATTAGATAAGACAATCTCAGAATGGGTGAGGTTGGAGAGGACCCTATTGTGGTCATCTGCCCCAACCTCTCTGCTCAAGAAGCATCATCCCAGAGCACATAGCACAGGATTGCATACAGTCAGTTCTTAAATATCTCCAGTGAGGGAGACTTCATACTCTCTCTGGGCAATCTGTTCCAGTGCTTGGTCATGTGGTAAGAAATTCTTCCTCATATTCAGACAGAACTTCCTCTACCTCAGCTTCTGCCTGTTGCCTTTTGTTCTATTACTTGGCACTACTGCGAAGAGACTGGGTTTATCATCTGACACCTTCCCTTCAGATACTGAGAGACATTGATGAAGTTCCCTCTCAGTTGTCTCTTCTCAAAGCTGAAGAGGTCCAGCTCTCTCAGCCGAGAGAGACATGGAATCCCTGGAGTGGGTCCAGTGGAGGGCAACAAAGATGATTAAGGGTCTGGAGGGATGCATATTGATGGATGTCACACTTCAGTTCTACTCCTCATTTTTCTCATATGTCTCAAGTATGTTCCCTACACAGAGGGTAAAGGGTATCCCCATTTGCTGTTTCATACTGATGCTTTCCAGATAAATGTCGAGGAAGTTCTACAATAAATGTTTCCAAACCATATGCTTTACCTATCTCTTTAGTTATTGCTAATTGCAGTAGCTTTGAAAACTCCTCCAAACTAATCTATTAAAATTTTAATTTCAGTGTAGCTAGGTGTTCCTACAATAGAACCAGCAGATCCTCTTGATTTTGACTAAGTGATTAATCCTTCTCCTTCTGTCTAGAAGCAGATAGAACTATTTACTCTCATAGAAAGAGATGCATTACTTCTATTCCCCTTCCCTGGGCAGAACTTCTCTTTTTCCCTATCCCTTATCCTTTCTCCCTCTCTCTCCACACAAAGCTCCCAGCACTCATGTCAGCTAGCACTAAAGTATTTTGCAATGCACAGAACAAAAATCACAATTGTCTCATGACTTTCATCTTGAGCTAAAAAGGAAAATGGAAAAATATAGTGCAGCAGTGTCAGAAGAAGTGATTGAGATGCAGCTTGCAAAGTTGATGACTGATCATTTTTCAGAATGCAAATGAATTATTTAAATAGAAGTGTCTAATTGTTTCATTGCCCTTCACTATCAACGGTCATTAACATCCTTTCAGAGTTAGTGCAAAGTGGCCCAATCAAAGTAAGAGCATTTTTGCTATATTTAACACTCACCTTGCTAGAACCCTCCGTTCTTCCCTCTTACAAAAATCTGCCTATGCCTGAGTTATTTTTTTGATGTGTCTTTTTTTTTGTTTGTTTTTCTTCTCCCTGGAACATAGGGCTTCAAATCTTTGGCGCTGTCTAGTATGTAAGCTATCATCAAAAACACATGGACATTTTCTTATGTTTGAATCTACCATTGTCCTTAAATTAGAATTCATTTGCATTCCAAATAACATGAGAGCAACTTACAGACTTGAAATATCTGAAATTAAAAAAAGCCTTGAAGAAGGCTGTCCTAACAAATCCAGATTTTGGCTGTTTTATGTGTCATCTAAATGCAATTTTGAGGATGGAGAGAAGGCCTAGTAATATTTTCATTAATTTTTTTTAGTGTATTAACTGTTTCCAAGATGTTAGGCCATAGAAGTAACCCATGTGTTTATGTAATTGAGAAAAAATAACAAAAGGTGAGCCATCTACTCTAACAGAGAAAAGAAATTTATGCAAGGTCACATTTCAAGGCTTATATTTTCCATTAAACAAGCAATTTCAGGGCACTTATGAAACCTACTAACAAAGAACCACATAAATTAATAGAGTATCCCGAAATTATAAAGGTTATAAATTTACATACAGGGAAATTATAAAGGTTATAAATTTAGACCAAGTATGAAACATAACAGTGGTTTCCAAAGGTAGTTACATATGGAAAGAGACACATTTTGATTGATGGTACAGCCATAAAGTGAACATTGCATATATCTGTTTCTCATATGAAAAGTAATTTCTGTGGCAATAGTTTAGAAGAATATCCTGTATAAGAAATAAGTGTCTGAGCAGTACCTACTTAGCAATACCAATATATCTACACTTAGAACCATTGTCTGTCCTACCTCTTAGACTTGTAAACAGGGTTTATAATTTTTTCATGCTGATACTTGTAATGAAATATTTAATTGCTCACCATTACATTCCCAGTTATTTGTTCACCTATTGTATGCGGAATTGAGTATCTTAACATATGTTTAAAGATAATGATGATAATTTTGGACATGCAAGTCAGTTTACTCAGGTAAGCTTCCATATTCTGTGTGTGTATCAATGTAAAATAAATTGGTTTTAGAGCTGAGTTTATCTACCTTTTTTGAACAGCAATATCACTGGCATCTAGAATCATTTAATCATAGAATCATAGGATTTCCTGAATAGAAAAGACCCACAAGGATCATCAAGTCCAGCCCCTGGTCCTGCACAGAACAACCCTCAAATTGCATCATATGCCTGAGATCATTGTCCAAACACTTGAACTCTGTCAGTCTTGGTGTTTTGAACACTGTCTGGGGATTCTGTTCCAGTGCCCAATCACCCTCTGGGTGAAGAATCTTCTCCCAGTATTCAACCTAAGCTGCTTCTGATGCAGCCCCATGCTGTTCCCTCAGATCCTGTCATTGGTCACCAGAGAGATCTGTCCCACTTCCCCTCATGGGGAAGCTGTAGAAAGTCTGTCATGCTGATGCTTTCTGAGAGTTTGGGATTAATTGTTCTTCTCTGTGCACTAATATCTTCTTCTGCAAAAGGTAGAGATGACTTTCGTGCTTGGGAGGCAATTTAAAAGCTATGGACGAGGAAACATGCAGAAGTTCAGTAAGAATGAAAAATAATCTTCAGAATTTCTACTGACTTAGTCTATGAAATGAAAATATAGACATACATATGAGATCTCTAAGAACAGTGTATTTACATTCTGCTTTTGACAAGTCAGTATCTCGGGTACTTAAAGAACTTGTACATGAGATGATCTGGTAAAGAGCATTCAGTTCTGGATATAAGTGGTGAAATTCTTTACTGAAATATTTGCCTCTAGGATTTTATCCATATTAGTTTGAAGAGTTCAATGTAACTGAAAATTAGTGTTACTGCTGCAGAAAAATAGGATATAATGGTCTGTAGAAAGGATTAAAACCCATCACACCACCAATTTCATAAGTATAATAGAACATGACTTGTTCTCTGACTTTTACTAGATTATTGTCCCTACTCCCACTGTACATGCTCATTGAAGAAAAAAAAATCCTGTTTATGAATTGAGGGGTAATAGAAAAGAACCTCACTGGGACTGCTTGAAATTCATCCTTCGTTAGGAAAGGCTGTATTATATTTCCATTTTTCTAAACAGATGTCTGTCCATTTACAGACATCTCTGGAAATGGATGATATTTTTGTTTGCTTCTATTTTTGTTAAATTATCTGTTTACAAATGACTGGATTTTTAAGGTCAGCAACATATTGACAAAAAGATTTAACAAACATCAAGAGTTAAAATTAGCATAGTTAATTTTGTTCTAAATGTAAATTCTCTCTGTGATATCATTTTGTTTAGCCAAAGGTAAATGAACACTTTTAAGAGGGGAGATTATTCACTATTAATGAACACATAAGCCTAGAAAACACTGAGCTTAAAACACTAGTCAGGAGTTTTCGAGCTCATAATTTTCACAGTGGTTTCTGTGAAAATTTCTAGTTGGTTTCCTCTGGACTTTGTAAGGTTTGTAGAAGATACAGACCAATTATACCCCAGTAATTCCAGCTTTAATGTAGCTTCAAGGATAAAAATTATTTTGGTGTGTGCTTTCTGTTATATGCAGAAGCTGAGCTGTCTCTTTATCACTTCATCAAGTATAAGAAAAAATTAAGGGCTTTGTGAAGCAGAGAAAAGCAAGATAAAAACCTTCCAGGTAAAAGCAGAAAGAATTAAATTGCTCAGAGTATCACAAATTGTTATTTCCAAATAAATATTTTTATTTGGGGCTAATTCCCGTTTTAAAAAACCCAAACTGTTAAGTGCAGCAATGCTATCACAAACATACTACATAGTAACAAACATGACAAATATCTCATTAGGAGACTAGGATTCAGAGATCAGCCACATGGCAGGAACTTGCAGTATCTTTCCTATCACCACAGGGAAAATGTGAATCTCTTCATAATATGAGTATTTCTGGCATCATGAACTTCCACAATGGAAGCAGGGTGTGTTGAAAGTGAATCCTGCCAAGAAAATACCAGACAATATGTAGCCTACTACTGTAGTGCTGGGAGCCACAGAAAGGACTGCAAGGAAGAGTTTCTTTACTACAGTGTCATTTATGGGCCCCTAATATCCAATCTAAGTCTACTCTACTTCAGTTTGAAGCCACCCCCCCTTGCCATCCCTCTTCTATTTTCTTGTAGGCTCCCTTCATGTACTGGAGGTGGCCATAAGGTCTCCCTGTGCTCTTCTCCAGGCTGGACAGTTTCAGCCAGGAGAGGTGTTGCCCTGTGAACAAATTGGTGGCTCTCCTCTGGAGAGTTATTCAAACAGGGAAATGTCTGTATTATGCTGAGGATCCCAGGGCTGGATGCAGCAGTCCAGGTGGGTCTCACCAGACCAGAGTAGAGGGGCAGAATCCCCTCCCTCTGCTGCCTACACTGCTCTGGCCACAGCCCAGGATATGTTTAGTTTTCTGGGCCTTGAGTACACATTGCCAGGTCACAATGAGCATCTCATCAACCAACACTTCCAAGCCTTTCTTCTCAAGGCTTCTGCCAACCCATTCTCTGTCCAGCCTGTACTTGTGTTTGGGATTACTACAACCCAAATGCATGGACCATTTACTTGGCCTTGTTGAACTTCAGTCAGTATTTTTTACAATTTAGCACAGTGACTAGATTATCTCAGTCATAAACCAGCATTGATCAGAGTTTCTGAATTCCTAAACAACCTCAAGTGTTTAGCTTCTTATTTAGTACTGTTGTGATGTCATCAGGAAGCCACTTGGAGCACTTCAAGACTTATCAAACTGTGAGATTTACAGCAATGAGTCAGTGAATAGTTTTCTGCCTCAATGACTCAAAATATAAATAAAAGGGAAGTTCAGTGAGCTAGGTCTTCTCAACCTAACCTAATGCTAGAATTCACCCTAACAGAGAAACTGGGATGGAAGTGTTCTGGCTTCAGTATGGAGATGAGGAATGAATCCTGATGCAGCAGCCCTCTTGTTAGAGGGTAGAAATGAGCCAAGACACAGACTTCTTGTTGCACACAGCATGACCTCACAGCAGTGGTTCTCTCTCCTCAGGATCCTACTTCTTCTTCATGATCCTCTCATTCCCTCTTCCTCAAGGGTCCTCCTCACCAGCTAACCCACTTTTTTATCACACTTCTCTTTACTGGATAGATCTGTGACTCATCAGGGGACAGGCTGAATTGGGTAATTAACACAGCTGTCACTTGTCAGGGGCGAGATCACCTGTATTCCCTTTCCCTACAGAATACTAACTTCAAAAACCAGTATGAGTATTGTGTTACTCAGCTATGCACAGTTTTGGCCCTTGATCATGTAGATCAGCACACTGCAGCCAGTAATCTCGGGATAGAACCAGTCCAGAGGACACCACCACCAAGCTCTAATCAGACAGCAGCAGCTGGGGTAGCATGCAAATAGGATTGACTCCTTCTTGTGCTGTCACAGCCTGGCTCGTTGCAGAGTAAAATGTCACTAAATTTTTGAGAAGGTGAAACTGAGTAATTCCTTCTTCTCCTCCCCCTGCAAACATAATGCTTCTGGCTACTGCTGCTGATACACCAACAATGCCCAAGAGCAAGTTCCCAAACTGTGATTCAAACCTTTTAGTTTCTTGGAACTAATGTTCTTTTCTTTATTTTCTTAGTGCTGGTTAGGACAATGTAGAAAGGGACCATGGCTACCTTCAACTGAGTTCCATACTGCAGAGAAATTTGGATTTGTGAATTATGCAAATTTCTTTCTAAAAATGATATAAGGAACAGTCTCCCTGAAAACAATTAGCATGGTTTGGTGGAAACCCTAAAGTGAGGCATGTGTGTGTGAGTCTGGGGATTGATTCCTGGGGCAAAGATGCCAAAAATGGAGCCTATATGTCACCCTACTGTGCAGTTTCCCACTGTCAAGACATTATTTCTAACAAGTATGACGGTTATAATTGTATAACCAGCTAACACAGTAGAGTAGTTCCTCCCCCGACATGCCTATAAGTTGCTGATAAACTTGACTGCACAGTGAAGAAAAAAAAAAAAAAAAAAAAAAAAAACAAAGAAGTAAACCCCACCAAAAAACAGTGGAGAAACACAGGACCTAGCACTCCATCAGCTTCACAAGTAGATCACCTAAATGACCAAGTTTGGGAATTTTGGCAAACTGCATTGGCTGCAGTAATCACACCTCCTGCTGATATTTATTCAATTTTCCCAAGCCAGTGTTTCATTGTATTTCCTCAATAGTATTCCTTTTAAATCTTTTAACTCATAACTTATGAGTGGAGAGACATTGCTCACCAAGAACACCTGCAATCTGACTGGTCAGGGTTCTGCAAGGCCTTGAGCCAATATAAATTTTTCATTATATAATCTTAGAAATTAAAAACTTTTCTTTTTGTGGCCATATGGTACCTGGAAGAAGTTTTACATATGTAAAAGAGTATAAAGAGTGCAAAAAACCAGCATGAATGCACAAAAGAACTGATGATGGATGGTCACATTTGGTTAAGAGAAATTTTTCCGTCGTAATTATATTTCACATTTTTCTTTCATCACTGACCTTTCTACAAGCTTTCCATTCCTTTTCTAGGTGTCATTAATAAAAGCACAAGTTGTCTAAGTTAGGTCTTTTTTATGCCATTTCTGGAAAGTAGCCTAAGGAGCAAGTTAACATTTTCCTACAGCAAGGACTTCACAACAAAGCTCCCATTGCAGGAGAGTGAAGTAGCCCAGCCTTTATAAACAAGTTACACATTTCAGCAGCAAACCTATACTGTCAAATTCTAACTTTGCAGAGCAAAAGAAGAGATGTTTCAATTTCACACACAATTCTTCTGCATATGCTCCACCGCTTTGTGCTTACGTGAGTTGCTAAGAACTGTGCAGAGTTCCCTTTATCTGAAGTGGGATAATTGCCACTCTAAATTGAAAAAGATTGACTGGGGAGACAAACATGAATAGAGAAATTCATCTGTGAGATGGATGCAAAGAAACATACCTCAGAAACTGATATAGTGATATAGGGACAGAGGTCCACTTGAGTAACTACAGACTGTGGAAGATTCTGCTATTGAATCCATTCAGTTTTCCAGCTGATTAGGACTCCTTTAATTGCAATCTGTATTTTCTAGTTCATTACTACCTTACACAACTCATTTCCAATGGAGAAAATGTGGACATTTTCCAGCAAATTACAACAGGTCATCCATTATTTACAATAGAGTCCCTGATAATTTAGATCCAATGACACTATGAAATAGTGCTTGGATATTATCTGGTCAGTAACAAATAAAAAATGTGCTGAACAATACACTCACCACTGTGTTAATATTAGAATTTATTTCCCCAGAGGGGAGTGCTGAGCCATAAGAATGAATTAATATCTATCCTTTATAATAAGTTTCACTAGATTTTTTTTCTTCCATTTAAGCAATTCCCAGAGATGTACTTTGCTTTTCAACAACTTGAAATACATCAAAATAAAGGCAATTGAAAAATATTTCATGAGACAGTCTTTTTTTTCTCCATAGGAAAATGCTGATTCCTTGAAACGGAAACATTTTACAAGCAGAAAACTGGTCTATAAAATAATCAGAGAAGGACTTCAGATATGACATAGAATAGTTTTCTCAGTGGTTGACAGAGAATGGCCTATTTTGAATTAATTCTCTCACATGACCACAAATTTAAGTATCTCTATAAGCTAATTTTTACAAGGGACTAATAATTAGTTACCTATCATCTGAGGTGACAGTCTTTAGCAGTAGAGCGAAAGACAGTTTGGCCTGGGGAATGCTTAATCTTTTTAAGAAGTAAAACAGTTTCCATGGCACACCTTTTCTCAATCCAGCCTATCTTGCATATTAATGTATTTGTTCCATACTTGATGCATGAAAATACTACTCTGAGTGTTTAATCTAATACATCCAGGAGATAAAAACCAAATGAAAACTCCTAATCCATTAGGATTATATTAATTTTTTATTTTTTTTCACCAACACATGATCGAATCATTTTTTTTTTATTCTTCTTATCCCGCATAAAAAGCTAAGGACAGACTAGTAATTACCTAGATTCAATTATAAAAAGACAAAGGTGTTGAATTAACACAGTAGTTGTGAGGCTTCAGTTCTGAGATCATGGAACCGAAAAAACTCTATGCTAATTTAGGTATTTTGTCTGAAAATTTGTAATTCTATGACTTTACTCAGTTTTGATTTCCCATTAGCATGGAAGGCATTTCCAAATCTCTAATAATGAATCCAAGAAAAGGGAAAAGCATGAATGTGGTACACTTTATAAGAGATGTGCAATATATATGAACTTTTTTTCCCCTTAGCAACCATTCCACAAAGTAAGTTCAGCTAAATTTAATTAGGATTACTGACATCATAATTTGAATTGTTACCCATGATGCTTTCTGCTCTTTATAAAGCATTTCCTTTTGAAATTGTCATGACTTATATAAGCATATAATTTTTTCCCTGTGGCTAGTACTTGGTTGAAATATTAGATTCACTGTGAAATTCCTGCAATTACTATTTCACTCTTCTAGTTGAATATTAGAAGCATTTTCAGGACCATTTTTAAAGTATGTCATTGACTGTATTAGTTTTGATAATATCTCAAAACTGTTTATCTATGAATACTTTTAAATTGGCAACTTAAACTAATGCTTCTTTATTCTGTGTTATGTATCTTCGGTGCCCAGCTAAATTTCATGGGTGAAAGCAAAGCAGGTAAAACAGAGACACTTGCAGAAGATAAAAGATATGAGACAATACTGATCAGAATGTCGGACCTACAAGAGAACCTCTTATTTTCCATATGGGTTCTCAAAGAAACATGATTTAGAATGGGATCTCCTAGGAGAGGGGATTGAAAATCACATCAAAAATCTCCTAGGTTTTCCAACAGCTATATGGAGTTTACAATTCCCTCAGCTCAGATGTTTTGTCTCCAAAATATCAAAGAAATATTGCAAATACAAATGAGTGCTGATGAAAGTACCTAGTCTCTGAATTTGAAAGCTCCATTATCTGGTATAAACATTTGGCAAGGCTAGATTATTTGCAATTTACTGAGTAACTTCAGACAATGTGCTTATTGGTGATATTCCATGCTGCAGATCTTAACTCAGTATGTTGGAACCTATCCCTAAATTTTTGCTTTGGCTGGATTATTTTTTTCAGTTTAATTGAATGTGCAATTCTACATTGATCTAACAGAGTAAAAAGTAAAAACTTAAAATATATCTTTAGTAATAGGAGTGACCAAGACTGAAAGTCTGAAAGTCTGTCTGAAAGTTCAGTACAAAAGTTATGTTTGAATCATGGGGAAGGCTTGTGCCTTTCAACTTCATATGAATAGTGAAAATATGGTATAAGTTTGATCTGAATTGAAAACTTCCTTACAGTCTCATGTCACAGAATCTACGAATGGCACAGGTTGGAAGGGACCTCTGGAGGTCATCTGACCCAAGAATTCCTGCTCAAGCAGGGCCACCTAGACCAGGGTGCTGAGGATCATGTTCTTCAATCAGGTTTTTTAATATCTCTAGGAATAGAGACTTTACAACATCTCTGGAAAACCTGTGCCAGTTCTCTATTACCTTCACAGTAAAAAAACTTTTTTACAACATTCAGAGAAACCTCCAGTGTTCTAGCTAGAGTGCATTACCTCTTTTTCTGTCACTGGGCACCACTGAAAAGAGCCTGGTTCCCACTTATTTGAATCCTCCCACCAGTAATAACTGTACATATCGATAAGATCCCAAACCTGAGCCTTCTCTTCTCTAGGCTAAACCATCACATCTGCCTCAGTCTTTCCTCGTGGAAGAAATGTTCCAGTGCCTTCAGCAATTTAGTGGCCCTGAACTGGACACTCCTCAGGAGCTCCATGTCTCCCTTGTACCTGGCAGCCCAGAAGTTCTAGTTCCAGGTGTGAAACTGGATGCAGTCACCAGTGTTGAGCACAGAAGAGGGATCACTTACCTCAGCCTGCTGGCAAGGCTTCTCCTAGCCCTGGAAGCCCAGGATATCAGTGTGTTTGCTTGATACACTTTGTCCTACTTCTAGCAGTCCAGAAGAAGACCATTTCTATCTCACAGTTCAAATAGTCTGTATGGATTGGCACTCTTTGGACAAATTCTGTCAGAGACCAAGAATTGAATAGGAATCTCAATGCTATTTTGATTTGCTATTATAATAAGTACAAAGAAAGAGAAAAAAAGTTTTCTTGTCTATAGATTCAGATAATCTCAAGATAATGAAAGAGCAGGCTGGTTAGACAAGTAGGTTATAAAGACCTCTTTTTGAAAATAAAGAGAATTTGAGAAAAACTTTGGCTCTTAGGGAGGTAAAATTAAAATGGCTTAATTTGAACCTCAAAGCATATCTTTAACAGAAAAAGCTTTAATAACCATTGAATTTGGGTCCTAGAATTGCTTATTCTTTTTAGTGATTTGACTTCTGTTGTATGGAATGAGCAGCCTGGGTTTTTCAGTTTTAGCAATGTCGACATGCCATTTCCATACAGAGAAGCTAATTCTGAACCACATCACCTCTTGAGAAGAACTGAGAACAGCACGGGGACAATTGCTTTGAAATTATTTATTTACAAATGGGGAAAGTGGACAGGAGAATAGATTTCAGGAACCCTTCTCTCTTCCTGTCTGCTTCATAAACTTGTGAAAGCAAAGTTGAACTGTATCTGTCTAGCACTTGTCAGAATGGTGGCAGATGCAACGTGATGTATCTGTCAGATAAGCTGGAACATCTCTATGTTGCGTCCACAGGACTTTAATGTGTTCTAGACTTATGTGTCACTGTGCATGAAGAGTAGCACTAGGCTTTCTGACTATCTGGAAATCTAAACTTCTTTGCACACAGATACCTGACACTGAGTCATTGTCCAAACTCATAAGACTGAAAAATGGCAGTATACTGGAAAATGTGCTATAAGACTGAAGGAAATAACATTGTTGCTTCTTCTCCAGAAGCAGTTTTTAGCGGTAGTTTTGCTCTAATTTTTCCAATGCATTTCACTGAGTCAGAACTGAGATATCCTGAGTGTACAACTGTGGTATTTTCTGTCACTGGAAGTTCACAAAATTTTCAGATTTTCCTAAAGTTTGAAATGTGATAGCTAACTATTTTGGTTAAATCCAGGGGCTCCATCTGTGTTTTCCTCATGTCAAAGGTGCTAAGCTGTGGATGTTCTAGAAGTAGCTGCCTTTTCACTTTCACAGCCCTTTAGAGATTTGTTCATCAGTAGATCTAAAAAACTAGCTTTGTCATCATCACATCTGTGGAATTACTCCAGGACTAAAATTAATGGTTGGTCTGTAGGTGTCACTTAGAATTGTCTTGGAAGGTGATATCTGCAAAGTATTTATGATAAGAAGCAATATGTAACATCAGCTTTTCCTTTCTGCAGAAGAAATACAAAAGGGAAGAAGGAGTCAATTCTATTAGCACACTTGTTAGTTGCTCTAAAAGCCAAGTTGTTCCATTTAAATGTTTTGCCTTTCACAAAAATATGCAAATAAAAGGATAGATTTGGAATTTAAATGTTATGGCTTCATCCAGAGCAAACCTTTCACACTGGAAGAGCATGGATTTCCATCAGAAGATTCTGAACAAAACAACTGATAGGAAATTTTTTTGCAGAGTAGATGATATAACATTATCTTTCCGAAGAGAATGAAAGCAAGGATATGATGGGATCTTCAATTTAGCTGAATAACAAAAGTGAGTAACAGAGTATCTAAAAATAAGTTTTAACATTGTTTCTTAGCAGTTTTTAGACTCTAAACATGTCTGAAAACAAAACAATAAAAAGATGACACAAAATTTTGATTTTTATCAGAATAATTTGTCAACATTTAATTTTTAAACTTGATTTTCCTAATTTAGTTGCTTGCATGAAAATGCAACAAGTCTGTCTGCACAAGGTTGTTGTATTGGGTGTTGGCATGAAAGGAAAGCCTTTTTGTTTTGAAACATTTCCTAGGAAACAGAATGGTTTGGGTTTAGTTTTATTCTTCTGCTTCAGTGATTTTGCTGTTCTAGAATTTTTGGTTTGAATTCAGTTCGGAGTGTTTGTGTTTAATAAATGGATTTGAGCAGGAAACTTTATAAGATGAACTCCTGAGGCTTTGGTTTGTTGTTTTTTCCCCCCACACACATTATTTTTCAAGATTCTGTAGCATTGAATTTGAATCCTGATTCTTGAAACATAAAGATAAAACAACTGCATATGTAAAAACGTTATAATGACAGCAAAGACAATTAAAGTCACTATATTCACAGTCCTACTTATAAAAACAAAAATCTTCTGCTCCAAAAATGTCAAACTAAAAAATAAAGAAAACCTCTTTGCAAATATATCCTACTTCCTCAGTATGCAGTAAAATTCAATCCAGCTGCTTTTGACAGTAACCTTTAAGGTGATGATTCTTTGGAGGAATTAACTTTGAAAAAATAATTTCATTCTTCACATATCTTGGCTTCAAGCATTTGTCATAATTTACTAAAGTAGATGAAATCTTAGTGGAGGATGGGGACCATAGGAGACTGAATGAATGCTAAATTTGCTCTGAGTCTGTGCTTATGCCATCATACACAGAACTGTAGATCTTTAGTCTCCATAGCTATATGCAACATTTATCCATTAATACAGGAACAACTCAATTAGTGGCTCTGTAGGGATCAAAGCATAACCCTACTTTCCACAATTTAATAGCTACCATACATCATCAAGATCTAATTCCCAGGCTGAGTAGGATGTAAATGGCAGTAGCCCACAGATCTATTTTCTAAAATCTTGAAATCCTTGTGACTTAATACACTTCCCCAAGCCCACTTGAATTGTGCATCCTGCAATTTTGCCTATAATTCACACCTGGCATCCTGCAGATTAAGGTTGCTGACTGTTTTATGTTTACATTATTTGATTTCTTGAAACATCATTAACATGAGAAGGAATTATTTGCCATTTAGAATTTGTTTGTATTACCAGAGGTTCATTATCTCAGAAAAGTAATAGTTTGAGACTTTAAGTACCCTGTATTTTGTGATTCCAGTGGTCTTGAACAGCATTACTTGTTCAATAGTCTTAGGCTTATTTCACAGAAGGGTGCTGGCAACTCACTGAAGTTCAAGTAATTTTCTTATTTACTCCCTTTAATCTGGAATCTAGAATTCACTCCTTTTTCTTTCTTTTTTTTTTTTTTTCCCCCTTTCTTTCTGTATTTTATGTGACAATTTAGAATATGCTCCATCATGTAATGGAATCTTAGAAATTCTATATTTCAATCATAAGCCCAGACCCAGCAACTACAATCTTGATTATCCTGATTTAAGCTTGATGTAAAACATAATTATTAATTTGTATGCAGTTAAACGATAGGGAAATGTGAAAAATTTACCTCATACTTTCTGTATGAGGGCTGTTCAATGTGTCATGTACAGGATTGACTAGAGCAAGAAAGAAACTGTTAAGCTCTGAACACTTGTTTGAGCGTTTTGCTCACTTTGCGACTGATGATTTAAACAGCAGTGCTGTAAAGAGCTGAAGTTTGTCGATGGAGCTGTCAAGACATTGATAGGCTGCTCTGTCCTGCTGTAGAAGGGGAGTCGGCAGAATTATTTTTGATAGATTTCTTGGACGAAAATAAAGTGTAACAGGGCAATATTCTATCTGAGGACTTCCTAGTGATAAGTATTCCTACTGTTATAAATGATTAGAAGCCAATTAAAAATAAAAAGAATTTATTTAGCAATTTTTCCAAAATCAAATTGAAAGGCCACAATAAAATCAGACAACATCGATCAAATGCTGGGTGGGCAGATTGACAGTAACAAAGGTACCATCCAACCTCGACCACACAACCACTGCGTCTTGGTGCACGGTTTTTATACAGTTTATTTGTCCTGAGGCTAAGTCTATTGAGAGTCCAAATATTCATGTATCTCTTTATTTCCAAGCGAGGTTTTGAAAGGGGCTCCTGTAAGTATGAAAAGATGGTTTCATAGCCTTCCAGGATTCCTCCTTTGGGGTGCTGATTTGGTAATCCTCCGGATCCCCCACCAAGATTGATATCAGATGTCGAGAAGCTATGAAGTGGAGGCCCATCCTTGATGAATGGGCCATCTCCAGTCCAACCATGTTATTTTTGTTGCAAATTTTTTGTGGTTTTACAGCTTGCACAATAGGCCTTGGACTCTTGGAGACACGCTTGAGTAGCTTTGAATAGACCAAACTTTTGATACAATATTATATACACTAATTTATCCATTGCATTTACCACACTACTGAGGAGGGGAGACAGAAAAGGGAGCAAAGAGGGGAAAAGAGAGAAGAGAGAGAAACAGAAGATGGACAGCTCGCTACTGCTGTGCCAGCCGGGCAGATGGAGCCGTGTGTGCCACGGGCTACGATGAGGATCCACGGCTCTGGGGCAGGCTGGCCGCGATTTCCAAGCAGCAGCATCTGCGTGTCCTGATTTATTAAAAAAATATGGATATTGATCTAATACCGATATCCAACTATGACGGACAAAGACTCTATAACAGTTTGAAGTTAGAAAGTGTATGTTTATTACGACACCGGGCAGCATGTGGGCTAGCTCCCAAATACACACGCTCAATTTACAGATGATCACAGGGTCTTTTTATGTACAGGAGTATTGAATACTCAAAACACAAATGCATATTCATAACTCTGGTCCGTCTCATCCCCTGCTTCGTATGGTAATTAGCCAAAAAGCAATTAAGCATGTGTAGTTTGTTCTTTGAAATTGGTTGGTCGTCCTTCTTATGGGGTGGGGTCTCAAAATGATGAAGTAAGATGGGTCTTCCTCGCTTTGACTTTTTAACCTTTTAGTGTTGGTGACACCTGGATGCTGTTTTCTCAAGAGTATCTGATTTATGATCACATTGCATTCTTGGAGTCTATTGATTAAGTTGACAGGCCTCCTGATTTATCAGTTCCTTAAATCCGGATTCTATTAACAAAGGGAAGTTTACCTCCACAATATCTAGTTAGCAAAGGGAAGTCTACCTCAGCAATATCTAGTTTAACTGAAGTCCTCAATTCTTCAAAATTAATGTCTCAGTCCCTTGTGCGGGCCGAGAGCAGAGAACAGGCTGCAGGGACTGGGCGGTGGCTCCTGGGGACACGACGGAGCCCTGTAGGGATAGAAGGACTAGTGAGGACAGGGAAGACAGCCAGGGAAGCAGCAGGGCCACAGGGAGAAAAAGGCAAGCGAGGGAAGGGGAGCAATATGACCCTCCAGGCAAGCGCCCCACTACCTCCAGGAAACACAAGGAAAATGTCCCCTGGTTGTGTCGCCATTCACTGCTTTTATGTGCTAAAGCTCCTCCCACAGCCCGATTTCCTGGGCATTTTTTACCTGGCATCTGGGCATCTGCTTCATCCCCAGGGTGGGATCTCTGGCAGGTTCCTCTGCCCCACTGGGCTGCAGGCTAAGCCTCCCCGGGGTCAGGGCTCCAGCACAAGTGCAGCCCCTGGAGTCATTTTTCACCTCATGTACAGCATATGTTGAGGCATAATTAAAAATCTGATTGGTCCTTTTCATAGACAAGTGCAGATGTACCGCACACGTCTCTATCACAATCTAAAATCTCATTGTGTCAAAAGACTTTTGAAATGGAAGGTGAAACTCACTAAGGAAACAGGACAGATGCCAACAGACTTTAAATCCTGATTTTGAATGTCACAGTCTTCAAGATATCCCAGGTCCACAACTCCTCGATGTTTCCACTAATGACTGGAATAAGATCTCAGCGTACATTTATTAATTATTTCCAGAGGATATGAAGCTCTGAATGTTTGAAAGTACATTAGAATGTAATTTACAACTCAAATCAACCTTGCAAAATTATCTGGAAAAACAAGGATTAGTTTAAGAAGAGCTAGAGTTCTATTTCCACTAGATATAATTTACTTCACAATGTAAGGTAGAAAGTGGCAAGGAAGTAATTATACAGAAAAGTTTTCTGACTACTACACTTATCAAGCACTAAACATGGGTCAATGAGATCACACTTGAGCAATAAAAAATAGAAAAAGAAAGAAAGCCAACCTGCTCAGACTGTATACAGAGATATTGCACATAAAAATCATTAAATACTCTTGCTGTTCTATAGCTTTTGTCATTCAACACTGTTAAGCAGCTTGGCTAAATTACTAAGTCGGTTTTGGTCTATGAATTTAAAAAAAAAAAAACACCAACTGGATCTTTTCTTTCTCATTACAAAAGGAATCATGCACAAAGACATAAGAAGAAAGAGCGATTAAAGTGAATAAGAAAAAAAAAAGAAAAAAATACTGAAGTAAGATACAGCAGAAGGGTTAAAAATTTTAAGGGATATTGTAAAAGTAAACACAGTTTTTCTTGTTTACTCTGGATAAAGTAAGAAATACCAGGGAAGAAGCTAAAAATCTCCATTATTGGAGGCTTCTAATAAATATAACTGCCTAAAATAGCTTAAATGTAACTATGAGATGGTATTTCCATAGTCCAGGGCTGAGATTTCATTCACCTTGGAAACAGATACAAATTCTGATTTCTTCACCAAATGCCTTTGGGTAGACATCAAAAAATGTCAGCTATATATGAGGGGTTTTTTGCTTATTATGCAGTTTATGACTTTTATTTTTTTATTTCTGCTTCTGCCCAGGAAATTTTGGCTTGGATTAGAATCACGAGTGTTAATAGACACCAAGAAAAGTAGATTTCTGCACATATACAGGTGATTTTCATATACTATCCAAACTGACCTCTACGGGAGAAGTGTTAGAAATCTTAAAAATAAGCCCATCTTTTTTTTTTTTTTTTTTTTTTTTTCCCTTGGTTTCTTGGTTGGTTGGGGTTTTTTTTGTTGTTTTTTTTGTCTTAGTAGATGTTGATATGCCCTAGGTAAAATGTAACTGCTCAGGTTCAGCTTTTGAAGTTTACTGATCAATTTTTGTAGTTCACTGACCTTCAGCGATTATGAAAATGGGCTTTTTTATTTCTCTTTTAATCTGACTGTGCTTAATATTCCTTGGACACACTTGAAGGGGAATGGGAATTGTTATATAAATAAAATCAGTTTTAATGTTAATCATAACAAGCCTTTTTTTTAAACACAGTGAGGGTTTTTTCTTTTATATTATAAGTAGGGAAACAAAGGTGAGAAAATGTTATGATATTACTCAGCAGCATGATTTAGACTCTTGGCACTAATTCTTGAGTTCATTAGACCATGTATAATCTGCTTTCAATGCATAATTTTTTATTCCTTATTTGAGGAAGTGCCCATATGTCCACTTATCTCATAGTCAGACTCTGAATTCTACTTTAGCATTCACTGCTCTGAATTTTCTACCTGATTTTGTTACTTGCATAACTTTCTTACTCAAAGGATCAAAAAATTAGACCTGAATTAGGTCAAAAAATTAGGCACAAAGTTGAAAATTCTGTAACACGGAGTTTGCTAAATATTGATGTGTCATGGCATATAATCTTTTTCTCCTTTGTATTACTTCAATTTGAAGTATAACACATTCTCTTAAAAATATTTTGCAGCCACTTTAAAATCCATTTAAAATCAATTTTAATCACTTTAAGATCCATTTGAATTAAAAAATAATTATATTCATTGTTATGAATGCTTAAAAAACAAATAAATAAATATTGCCAAGAAGCATAAGTGGCAAATTACCTTTATTCTCTGCTGTCATCCATGATTTTTGTGGGCAGAAATCCTTCTCTACATTCACAGCTTTATCAACAGTTTTCATTCTTAGTGTCCTCTAATTATGTTTAAGTCTTCTCTCTATAGAAAAGGTCTTTGCCTTGGTATGTTTCTGTTAAATGTGCCTTGAATATCTAGTGCTGGGAAATTGTGTTTTGTTAATACTTAGTAATAAATGTGTATTATCAACATTTCTGCCAAATGTGTTCCAAGGTACACCCTAAAGGTGTTGCTATGAATGATGTGAGTTATTGCAGTACACCTAAAGCAGCATATGCAAATTGAAGATTGAAAAATCATGGAGCAAGCTCATGCATACCTGCAAGGCAACAGAAAACACTGGAAATGCAAAATATAGGAAGTCAAGCATGAAATCCTAGCCCCACTGAAGAAAATTGCATACTACAATTAATTTCAGGGAGAGCCAGGCTTTTGGTCTAAACACAGATGGAAAAAAAGAATGCTTTCCAGCTCCCCAAAGCCATTTCTGTAGGTGATGCCATTTGTGCGCAGTGCCAACTAATTTTTCCTTATTAAAACTAATGATCCATAATTGCTTCTGGAATGGCAGACCATAATATGGATTGTAGTGTGCAAATCTGATAATGGCTGTTTCAGGTTTTGTCCAGATTTCTCAAGTAATACTTATCTGGACTCTCTTAGTATAGAAATGTGACAGAGGATCACCACTTGTGGCTGCTGTTAGGAGCATGGAAGGACGAGGCAGGCAGCAGGAGGTCAAGCAGGAAAGCTTCACTTTATTTTTCTGACTCCATATATATACAATTTTACAAACAGGCCAAGATTGGCTACATAGGTAGCCACCTCTTCGACCTTGCTGGTGAACATCACCATCAATCATCTTTCTTCTCCTAGAGAGGAAAAGTATGTAAACAAATCCAAAAATATACATAATATACTTGAAGCTGCGTGAGAACAAAATGCAAACAGTGAAAAGCAGGCAAACTTGAGGCAACATAGAAATAATATTAAGAAATCTTAATTATCAAGATACTATATTTTTTGTAGTTATGCATGTTCAAGTAGTGTATATTTAATGCCCAAGGAGTTACTTCTGACTATGTCTATGCAAAAGGATTTGAGAACTCTTCCACTCTATAGGAACCATATATGTGCCCTTGAACTATTCTAATTCCCTGACAAAATGACACCCCAATATGTTCTATGCTCCATCTGCTGCATGGTAGAGTCCAGGCCTACTGGTCAGGAAAGAGCTGTTGTTTATTCTGACCAGGTCCTACTTTGGATCTTTGAGACATTTTAAAGCTGAAATATGGCCCCTCAGCCCAAAATTACAATGAATATGACAAAAGATTTTCTGGGATTCATACGTGATAGTCATGCTCTGAAAAAATTCTTTTCCCAAACCAGATTATCCAGAATTTTTGTAGTGTCTCAGAGATATATCAAAAGTGGTAAAAACTATGAAAAGCAAATTATATCCAAAACATGAGTACTTCCTTTTCCCAAAACTCCTAATATATTTTGATGCCAGATATCGTGTTTTCAAAAGAGAAGTTATCAATCCAAACCTTCCAGTCTATTTAAATAAGTTTGACCAGGCCCTGTGTGGTACTTTATTGAAATGGTACCAGTGAAAGGGATCCAGGGACGAGGAACCTCTGCCGACCAGAGGAAACCCAGGGGTTTTTATGGGACACCAGGGTGGGAGGAAAAGGGTACAGAACCAATCAATTGTAACAGATCTACATAAAATCCTGAGGGGGCTTGTGGGTCTCCGGACAGGTCGCCGTGGCTAGGAGGTTTGTCTTTGTCTTAGGGGCTCTGGGTGAAGTTGCAACATTCTTCCTTAACTCCTCAGCTTGGCTCCCTCCAGGGCAAAGCAGCCGGGGCTCTGCCCACTCCCACAACTCCTCCTTTTATATTTAGTAAAAAAGCCTCACCAGCCATTCTTTTAAAGCAGCATAGGAGGCATGAGAACATAAGCAATACGATAACAATCACAATGAAAATCCATAAAACACTTTTAACTAAGGAGGCCACCCATCCTGTCAGTCTCCATTGTCCAAAGAGGTTGTCGATCCAGTCCAGAGACTTTTCTGGTTTTATGTCTTTTACTAATCATTCCTTGACTCCTCAGCTTAGCTCCCTCCAGGGCAAAGCAGCTGGGGCTCCGCCCACTCCCACACCTGTGGACAGCCTACAGAGTAAAAATGTGCAGCTTTTATGTATTTTAGTCAAACCATTTTCACACACAAAATACTTTTTTTTGGTTGTGATTATTTAAGCAAAATACAAAAATGTAATTTTTCTATGAGCAAAGACCCACATAGCACTAAACAATTTAAGTACTTTTGTTCTCAGTTTTGCCATTGCTCTGAATTCAGGTCACAGAAAACAAGCATTCATTACATTTTAAAGGATAATTGCTATCAAATAATTTATGGCTGCAAAATACTACACATAGCGGAGAGACTACAGCTAGTTATAACCCAGTAAATTAAAACTAAACCTTCTGTGTGCTGAGTATGCTGCATAAGATTAATTATATAATATTAGGCTGCTTCCATTATAAAGATCAAATGAAAGGAGAAAGATATAAACTTCGTGTATGTATCAGTGTAACCTCAACTCAGCAGTCGCTGGTTATTTATTAGGCATGTAAACCTAAAATGCACCTAATCCTGTTGTGGCAGCTATTCAGGAAGATAGACAGAAGAAAGAAAATTTCTGCTGTGCATAGCTGAGAAGAAGATAAAAAGTAGATCTTATGAAATGATGATTATCTTTGGCTCCTTTTGACTTCAGTGACTACTCAGCACCAGACCAGCAAGAACTTGGACACAAAAAATTATTCTGTCAATTTCTCCACTCTTTATTCTATAAAATGTGTCAGATAGGTAGGAATATGAAGTGACATCAGTTTCTCTAATTAAAACAAGATACAAAAGTAGTCTTTCATTCTTAGGTCCAGATTTTTATTGCAGACTTGCTTTTAAATTGTGCTTTCTATATATCATAAAACAAAGATAGCTGATTGTAGGCAAAATTTATGCTATTGCAAAGAATACTTGTAGGTGGTTGACGTGAATTTGTTTCTTGTTACCAAGCCATTTATAATTTATTTTTATAATTTATTATTTCTTTTTTCCTTGAATGTCTTGGTGCTATCTGGGAAATGGTAACACCCCTTAAATACTGTTTTTCTGCAGTAATCCACATGCAATTCTGCATATGCTAGAAAACTAACTACATAAAGGATTAGAAGGCAATGAAAATCACTTTGGTTATTTTCCAAAGTCAATCTGATCAGTGCATTTTTTTCGGTGCTTCCAGAAACAGATGGATTGATGTTGCTGACATCTCATCGACTTTCACTTAGAACTTGAAAGAGGCAAAAAAACCGTAGCATTATGAAATTAAACAAACATGAATTAAACTTGAATCCACTTCAAAATAATCACTGTTCTTAAGTCTAATGGGAATGGGTTTTCTTTGAATCCCATTTTACCAAAGAGTGTCAAAAGAAGTGAAATCTCCATTCTGATTGCTTTACTCTGTCATGTCCATTCAACATTTCATTAATTTTGATTACTACCTTTGTAAATAGCTTATGGTGTTCTGGCCGTGCTCCTTTGCTTAATCAGCAGGTTGCCAACATAACAATGGTTTCTTTTTCTTATGACATAATGAAAATAATCTATTCAATTAATCTATATCAAATATACAAATTATCCAGAGTCTTTAATTTTCACTTAGATGTGTCCAACAAACATATTAATAGTTTGGCCCACCTTCAGGAGCAAAAGTTAAGAGTGTATGTGGAGCTTGCTGTAGTGTTGTGTCTCAGTGTCCAGTGTGATCAAGCTGTTGCTATGGAGACAGATGAACATAAAAGCATCAGAACTCCAAGGAATTTCTTATGGGACACAGCACATCTATCAATTGAATCACAAGTCTTTAACAGAATTATTAATCTGGTTCTAACATTTATTTTGGCAAAGCATCTCCACGCCTATAACAACAGCGTTCAAAAATTTGTATTCATAATAATAAGATAAAATAAGTGGTTGTACTTAATGGAGTAGGATTTTGTTTTCATATTGTTGTTAAAAACACATACACAAAACCCTCTTATCTCGCAGAACTTTTAGGAAGCTGTTTCAACTAATTTGGATCAGCTCTAAGCCTTGCTCATGTATTCCTAGTTTTCTGTAGGGTATGAACTGTAAATAAATAGAGAGTCAATGGAAGCATTAAAGAGTGAAATTAACTTCCTTTGACAAAACTCAGTTAGTGTTCCCTAGTAAAGATAGAAGCCTAAGTGGTAGATGAAAAGCGTTGTGTGTTCCTATGGAAATACTGAAATAGTTTTACCATTTATTTGAGGCAAAAACTAGATTAACAGAAGTGGATGGATACCGTTAAATATCTTCAAATATCTTTAAATGTAATAGAATAAAATATATAAGAGCTAGACTAACTAAGAAGTTTGTTTCTCAGACTCAGATAGAGTCTTGTTCTAATTCTAACAAAGCATATCTTTAGGGATTTTAACTATTGTTGGGGTTTTTTGGTATGTTCTGTTTGAAAAAAAAAACCAACAACATTTCAGGGAAATCCACCTCAAGTATTTTTGTCCTTCCGTATTCTTACAGACTCTGTAGAGGTGCAGGAGGATATTTCAATTAATTATTTTGACATTCAAGGAAGATGATGTGATCAAGGGTAATATGCATGCAGCAGGTTAACAACAGGAAATTGATAAAAAAGAGCAATTAAGGCAGAGTATATTAAAAGAAAAATGCCTTTAAAGATGTTATACTGACTACTTCAAAAGTGCATCACAGCAAGCTGTTTGTTACAAGATTTTCCACATTAGATTTCTAATTATGTGAGTCTATAAAACTTAGCTTTATTTCAAATATGCTAGAATAAAATTGAGCTTATTTATATATTTCTAATATGTTCTACATAACCCAGATATCTATTTAGCCATCAGGTTCTTTTCAAAATGAAAACTGTACGTATCATATTTTTTAAGTCATCCTCTCTAAAAACAATTTTATATTCTCTTTTAAAAATACTATATTGTAAAGAAAATTCCAGGCAACATGGGCTTATTTTTAATTTGGCTTGCTTACGTGCAAGTTTATGGTCACTCTGTGTTCCAGATACAGAGTGTATTATAGAAATCAGTGTACAATTGATTATAAATACATATAAATATGAGATTCTTATATGAATAACTTTCTTTTCTTCTGCTTTCATTTTCATCAAATATGGAAAGAAAAAGATACTAAATCTACCAAAGTACTGCTAACAGAAGGTACTGTATACACGTTCTTGTAATGGCCCAAGATTATTTGTAATAATGAATTACATATTTTGATACCAGAATTTATTCTGACTTGTCCCCATGGACTTATATCAGGGCACAGCATCAGTCATCATCCAGTACATTTGGATGACAAGATGTATATAGAGCTAGAGAAAGCAAACAAGATAATTGCCAAGTACAAAATTAGAGAAGCTTCTCACAAAATGTGTCAAGTAACAAATTTCATTCATTTGTTGTGAAAAATGGAAGCACATTGTGCCATTTCAAAAGGAAAGTGAACATAGATTGAAAGTACCTCATGAAATTATCTTAATGTACACATTTTCAGAAAGATGAGCTGTGCATAAACACATATCTATGCACAGTAGTATATTCATGTAAGTAGATATTAAACACTCTACCAACTTTAGACTCTTTTAATAGTTGCAGTAATTTCTAGCTGGTGACTCTATATTTATAACAGGCTTCTCAAATATTTCTTGTCTTGATAAAGGTATGAGTACAGGTTTGGGCACCATCTTTGAGAGGATAAATCGTCTCCAGGGTCCCCCCAAATCTTCTTGGTTCAATATTTATCAATACAGGTTAGGGTTGTTTCTGACTGCATTTCTGTATTTTAATTCTTCTCTTGTTTCTGTTCCTTTAAGCAACAAACTGGCCTTGTGGCTGTGGTGGAAAACTGGCCTGAATAACAAGAGAGGCCGAATATTCCCGAAGAACATGGTCTTGGAAAAAAGCACAGTGCAAACAAAATGCCAAGTTTATTTCTTATCAGTCATAAAAAATTATTCTATGTGAGTCATTCCAATTTGTCAAAGCATCTCTCAAGTCCCCTCTGTTTCTGCTGACACCATGAATTCCTGTTGGCTACACAGCAGTGTCAAGCCAGCTCTCCACTGCAGATGGTCCAGTGGCACATCACAGGGAAGCTGGATGCACACCTTCACTGCTGGAAGGGCAGCCGGATCCTACTCTGCATATTTACTCACATAAATTTCAGAATCTGAAGTCAGGTAGCCAAAAATAGCAACTTGTACCAACTACTCTATTTAAGCTTCATTATTAATTTTTTCAAAGCTTATACCATCGATCTCCACAAGAAATTTCCTCACTCTTGAAGAGATATTGCAGGGTTCCTGTGACTTATCATTATTTTTAGTTTGTAGAAGGGAATACAGGTGATCTGGTCCCTGATAAGTAACAGCTATGTTAATCGCCTGATTCAGCCTCGCCCCTGATGAGTCACAGCTACAGCTAATAAAGATAAGTGTATAAAAGGGAGTGGGTTAACAGGTATAGCCAATGAAGATACATGTGATAAAACAGGGTGGGTTAGCTGGTGAGGGTCATGAAGGAGGAGGAACATTGAGGAAGAGGGGATCATGAAGAAGGTGGCTCCTGGGGAGAGAGAATCGCTGCTGTGAGGTTAGTTTGGGTCTGCAGGTAGAGCCTGTTGTTGGAACCTGCAGTCACAGTCTAGCTGGGTAAAAGGGTAAAAGCCTGCAGTCAGAGTCTGTAAGCTACTACCTGCAGTCACAGTTCAGCAGGAAATAAGCAGCAGTCAGAAGCTGTGAGAGAAACCCACAGTAGGAGCTTGCTGCAGCCAGAGTCAGTGAATGGCTGGAGTCAGGATGGCTGAGCTGTAAAGAGGAGTAAACCAGGACCCTTTTCATGCTGTGATAAACAAGATATCTGTGTCTGGGCTCATTTCTACCCTCTAACAAGAGGGCTGCTGCAGCAGTTAATTCACCAATCAATAGTCAAAAATCATAGTTTGAGAAGCAGCATTCCTGCACACCTGTAAGAGGACCACTCATTTACTCAGGGGTGTGTAGATGGGAGGAACACTGATGAAGGTATCACAGTCAGAAAAATAGCTTTTATGGCTGCACCACAAAGCTCTCTTCTGAGCTGACAGCAACTATTTAAAGTCAGCTCAGAAGTGAAAGATCTAGTCAAGATTAGCTCATCACAGAAAACGGGCTGTACATTTGAGTTGGAAGGGTCTGTTCTAGATTTAATGCATCAAAGAATTCTAAAATTATGTGTAATAGAAAAATAAAAGTGAAAAATGAAAATTCTTGATGACAGGAAGCACAATGTAGTACTATATTGTAATGTAAGTACATACCAAAGCTTCAAAACCTTTCTTGGTCACCTGTTAACACATATAAACTGAGAAAAGGCATCCTTATGACCAGACCTGTCACAACAAAGGATGGCTTGCATATATTATGTGAATTTAATTAGTGCATTTTGTTTTCTCTCTACATATATTTTTAAAATAAATTAGATCCTGTGTATTTCATGTTCCAGGTAACATTGAAAAATATAATTTCTCTAAATTAATGGGAAGAAATAGATGAACACCCACCCACCAACAAAACAACTGCCAGAGTCTACCTGTACTGTAAAATCTTGATACATCAATGTTAATATCAGAATACAATATGTGCCAAAACACTTATTAAAAATTTTTCTTTATAATTTGAATTTTATTTTTACTTGAGATCAATCTGAAATCACATATTTTTGAATTTTATTTTACAAACTTTTTCTATTTTGCACATTCTAACATCTGAGAAGATTCTAAAACTGGATTTTTCCTTCTGCGTCCAGCTTCACTAAGTAGGTCTAATAACTCTATTTGGGTTTTAGGCTACCACAGGGAACTTACTAATAATAAATCTATTGTGTTACTCCTTGTTCTATTGAAAAACTGACTGCAAATATGTTGCTGGTGGTGAAAATTGGTTTTTATAGAGAGCTGAATCATCATATAAGTTCTGTTAATAATTATTGGTATATGGGCTGTTCACATGCAATCTACTGGAAGTATCTAATAGCCAAATTTTGGCTGAAAACAGTAGTGTTTCAAAACAGAGTTTGACTGATATTTTTGTTTCTATAGTGTAATGCTGGGATTAATTGGTTGTACCTTTCAGGTTTCAGGCTCAGAAAATTCTAATGACATGCAGTGTTATTTTTTCACTTTCATTAAAGTTGTCTAGTAACAAATGAATATTTTTGCATTTGTAGAAATTCCTACTGGTAAGTTTATTTATGGCCATTAGTATATGAAAAACCAAGTACTATGATAAGGATTACTAATAATCTAATACTGAAATTATGAGAATACATCTAAAAGAAAATCTATCTAACAATATGAAAATAATCAGAAGACTTGGATTATTACTCAGCTGTAGTTGAGATGTGTCCAGGACATTCAGTTTTGAAAAAGCCAGACACATCAAGCCATGCTTTGTTGGTAATAGTTGCATCTTGTATCTCTTTTTAAACATCAGGATTAGGCTTCTTTAATGTAGCAACCTAGAATTTTTATTCTCAGGTCAAATTGTAATTGTACCTTATACAGCTGCAATTGCAATACAGCATGAAGTTTATTAAGTCTGGTATGTTTTCTGTTACTTTCTGAAGCTGGAGATGTATACCTGTCTTTGTATTGAGGTCCATTTAAAAATGAAGTATCATTATAAAAAAAGACCAGAAAAATCACTCTCTTTTTTTCTAAAATATGCAGTTGATATAGCAACTGACTTGTGGCAAGGATAGAAAAAGTCAAAGGCCATTCAACAGTTAAAAGTTAGTCTTTCCTTACTGCTCATATACCTGAGTGGAATTTCTTTCAAAAAATGTTTAATGCTTAACATGCAGGAGGGTGAGGAGAAATGTTTTCCTGATTTATATTCTTTACTATCAGCTTGATTAAAATGGTGCTTTTCTTCTTGTATAGCAAAAATTTGTACAATTATTCCAACAAAAAGGGAGATTATTTGATGCATATGATTCCTTGTTGGAAGTGATGTGTTGGTCTAAAATACATTTCTGTACTTCAGTATAAACTAACTGATTTGCTAATAAAATGTGAAAACCAAACAAAGGGAAATGAGAGGAAATGCAAAAAAGATGTAATCTAGTCAATAAATATACATTTTCTTCTCAGACTAGAATACCCATGACATATTCTGTATAATTTTTTAAGGTAGGACAATATCTTCTGATATCTGTGATAAATTTTAAGATAAAAATTTTATTCACTAAATAGTCACAGAATCACAGAATGGTAAGGTTGGAAGGGACCTCTGGAGGTCATGTAGTCCTACCTCCGTGC
This sequence comes from Sylvia atricapilla, assembly GCF_009819655.1. Lineage (NCBI taxonomy): Eukaryota > Metazoa > Chordata > Aves > Passeriformes > Sylviidae > Sylvia > Sylvia atricapilla. Next base: position 53,743,622 of record NC_089145.1, read on the forward strand.
TCGACCAGGGTTCCCCAGAGCACATTGCACAGATTTGTGTCCAGAAGGCTTTTGAATATCTCCACAACCTCTCTGGGCAGCCTGCTCCAAAGCATGGTCACTTGCACATGTTCTTCCTCATGTTCAGGAGGGAGAGTACTTGCATTTCACTTTCTCCCCATTACCTCTCATTCAAATGCCACCACTGAGAAGAGCCAGGCTCTACCTTCTTCAAATACTTGTAGACATTGATGAGGTCCCCTCACAGTTGATGAGGTCCCCTCACAGTTGTGTTTTTTGAGGTTGAATAGGCTCAACTCCCTCCCTTTCCTAATAAGAGACATGCTCCAGTGCCTTAATTGTCTTTTTTGCCTCCACTGGAGTTGCTACAGCAGCTCAGTGTCTCTCTTGTAAAAGGAAATCCAGGACTGGGCACAGCACTCCAGCTGTGGCCCCACCAGGGCTGAGTAGAGGGGCAGGATCACCTCCCTTGACCTGCTGGAAATGCTCTTCCTAATGCACCCCAGGATACCACTGGCCTTCCTGGCCACAAGTAAGAGCTTGCTGGGTCATGGACAATCTGTTGTCCCTCAGATCCTTGTGTGTAGAACTTCTTTCCAGCAGATCAGATTCCACCCTGTGCTGCTACATGGGGTTACTCTTCTCCAGGTGCAGGACACTGTTGAATTTCTGACAGTTCTTCCCTTGCCTTATCTCCCACCTGTTGAGGCCCCTCTGAAGGGCTGCACATCATTCTGGGGTATTGGCCACTCCTTCCAGCTTTGTGTTATCAGCAAAGTTACTGAGGAGGCATTTGCCTCTTAATCCAAGTCCTTGATGAATAATTTAAAATATTAAACCTTAGTGTCACTGTTACTTGCAGACCTCCAACTACATCCTGTGCTATTCTGAGCTCACATCCCTCTGAGCTTTGCCCTTCAGCCAGGACTTAGTCCACCGCATGTATCTCCTGCTTATGCTTGGGATTTGACTAGAGTGCCTTGTTCATCTGTGCAGGTTTCTTTCCTATCCCTTTTGCTCAATTTCTTTCCTGTTGGGATTCAGTGTTCTTGAGCCTGAAGGAAGTGATCCTTTAATATTAACCAGCTCACTTGGGACGCCTCTTCCCTCTGGAGCAGGTTCCTATGGGATTCTTTCAGGAAAGTCTCTGAAGACGCCAAATATAATTCTCCTGAAGTCCAAGGTTATAATCTTAATTGTTGTTTTGCTCTCTTCTTACAGGATTCTGAAATCCAAAGGTTGTGGTCGCTGTGGCCAGAGCTCTCCCAACCTTAACACCTCCAACCAGACCTTCCTTGTTAGTCCTCCATCACCTGCACCAGAAAATTAACATCAATGCTCAATCAATATTAATCATAACCAAGTTCAGTCACAATATACAGAATGATTGGCAAATCTAGGTTAATTTGTTAAAATTTTGAAACCCATATTCAAATAAAAATTTCAAACTCCAATATACTTACTTTCAAAACATTCAAAACATGAATGTACAATTGTTAACTATGAAATTGTATTTAAGACCTATTTTAAGTCAGTTTAATTTAAGAAAGGAGGAAACCTGCAGACTTACCCATTCACAACAGATATTTTATGGTGACATTCTCTGCATTAAATTGTTTAAAAAAAATTAAAAGTTTTCATTGGCTTATTGTACTTCTTTGGTGAAAGGAATTGCCCTCTTTGATCTGCAGCATAATGAGATTTATTTTGAACATCAAAGTAATCTATAGAAACTGAACAGGGAGATGAGCAGCTACATGTTTTTATGTCCTCTGAGGAGCAGGGTAGGAATCAGCAATGCAAATGCCATCGAATGAAGGGACAGTCTCAAAGAAAATTAATCCTTGCAGAAAGCAGCTGAACTTTGCATTCTGTCACCACAGAGCACTGAAAGACCTTGAACAAAGTTTTTTTCTCTTACACTGCTATAAATCTTATAGAAATTCATTGACTGTCCTGGACTACTTCTGAATTCATGTTGGTGAACACTGGGTCAGAAAGTAGTCATTGATCTTTGTTTTTTTAATCTGGCTCTATGATAAACAATTTCAACTGCTACTCCAGGATCTATATAACTGATTCTCAACACCCTTCACATATCTGTACCAAAAGAGCCCAGTTCTGGGAAACAGACTTATATGAGACTCTTGGTCTCACACAGTCCTCAGTCATCCCATGTGTCTCTCTACACAGCATTGTCACAAGCTCTCCACAAAGGTTTTGTATCCAGATGTATCCAGATGTCTTCTAAGTGTGAGTCTTTTCCATCTGACTGTGGAACTACGTGGTCCTTCAGCAGCAGTGTCATTTCACAAAGTCAAGATATTCATTCCATCTACCTGTTAAGGGTGGCCGGGAAAGAAATACCCAAAAGATAGAGCAATCTCTTCTTATGACAGTGGAGATATTTCATTTTATTAAGAAAACAGTTTGTTATGGATATCAAAATGTGGAGGTTTTAGGTTATATTTCAAATTTATACTGTTATGACATAGTCCTCAGTTTCAAACAGAGTAGCATAATGCAAACTATTTCAACTAATGATTTCTAAAGGAAAAGAATGTTCTTTCTTTTAGATTCAGATGCTCAAATTATCACTATTTAAACTAATTCATGTGCCCTTAATTGAATCTTTTCTGCATGGCAAATGGAGGAAAGTGTTATGTAGCACAGCAGATAAGCTTGAAAATTTGCAGATAGGCTCATCATAAGGGCATGATATTCATATAGAAATATCCTGTGTTTTTTTCCACTTAAATATTATTTTAAATGGATCCTCTTGTGATTTCTAAAAAGCATCAAGTATCCAATTCCCACAGATAGATAATGCTGAGTGTGCAGCACTTGTGCAGATCAGGCTATTCATATGAATCCCTAAAAATAAAATGCTGCATGGTAGAAATGCTTGACGTTGTTTTTTTGGGAGGGGGAAGTAATTTGATTTTTTAATCTCTGTAAAATACTGTAGCAAAATGTCTTTGAGGTAGAAATAGATGAAAAGATTATGAAAAAGGTCATTCACAAGAGAAACTTCACAGAAGAGAGTCAATTTTTAATAATTTCAATGAAGGGAGAAGGTATATGACATTGCAAATATATCATACTAATAATCCTGTAAAAAAATTCCATGTTGATATTTTTAGGAAAAGAATTTTCTAATATCCACACTGATATGACTGTTTTCCAGATTATGCTATAAATTTTTAGACATTAGCATCAAAATTTATTTCTTCTATTTTACTGAAAGTATTTAAATTATCTAGTTTTTAAAATACTTTTGTTTTAAAGGAAATATCAGTGTTCCTCCCCCTTCCCCTCATCTTCTCTCTCCTCCTATCTCCTCTGCCTCCCTCTTCTGCTATCCCCTCCCATCTTCTGTCCTCTCCGGATTTCCACAGAAAGAGGAAAATTGAACAAAATAAAATAAATTTTAAAATCAAACTGAAATAACTTATATATACAAACACAGCACACAAATTCTGCAAAACTTGGATTTTGACAGCATTTCAAAAAATATAGAGCTGTTTTTTTGCTAAAAGGTACAATATTTCTATGATTGTGTATCTTTTCAGATTCAATCTGTCATTAACTTTATTAACATTGGCACCTAGTAAAAGTTTATTTACTAAGTTGAAAATATCTTGTAAAATCAAGAATATTTAATTATTTATATCCAAACAACAACATTCAGAGCTAAGTAAAAATGGAATGGAGGCAGCTCACAGCTTAGCTTTGTTTACCTTAAATATATATATATAATTCATTTCCCTTCTGGAACATTTTATTTGAATGCAATACTAATGTAGCCATAGTTTATTTATTTGTTTTTAAGTCAGGGTTAAAAACAGCCACTAGTTGTGCTTACCCTGGTGGAAATACAGATAAAGACCTATCTAAATGTCTAACAAGAACAAACATCAGCTCAAATTCAATGCAAGTCTTAACTGGAATTATAGATGGATTTGTCAAAATTCATACATGGAACAAAGTCCAAATTTTAACATCATTTTCATTATTGTGCATTCATTACTTAATTTAAAGATGATTATAGGTTACTCTAAAAACTAGTACTATATGGCATCAAATCGATTTTATGCCAAGAACTAGTGGTGGTTACTTTTAAGTGTTCTTATACTTACAATGACTGCTTTCAGCTGCCATATCTTAACCTCTGGCTCTGTCAATCTACCACCCACATTACCCACTTCATGACCCAGCAGTGGGATGCTCAATGCTTCGTAGAAGCCATTGTTCTATGCCTTGATAAACCCCCCTCTTCTCTGCAGGTCCATAATGATCCTATTCTAATGATCTTGACTAATATCTAATTAATCTTGACTACTTAATGAGTCTGCTGGCTTTCAGACTGCTGTCTCTTTTGTTCTAACTTCAAAAGACATGTATCAATGAAAAAGTTAGCAGTAGAAAACCCAAGAATAGTTATTTTATAACTACAGTTGAATTACACTGAATATTTGCATTCTGTCATGGCCTTTGCATCTGATTCATACATAGTGCTAGGCAATTCACCCACTTAAAAATTGATTTCCTTGCAAATTTTCCCACCACGGTAACCACTAAAGATAAGAGAAATGAAGAAGTTAAGGTCATAAATTTTTGACAATCTTGTGTCTTGAGAAAAACCCCCAAAAGTACAAGAACTCTGAAGTTACTGCGATTATCAAGAGATTTAGTAGAGTTATGATCTCACCTGCATTATAATAAAATAACCATAATTTGTAAATTCCAAGGATTGACGTGGATTTTTGATGCCTGCAAAATGGAGAGTTGCTTGCATACTTTTGGTTTTTGAACTAGAACCTGGTAATCCTTCTGAAGAATTTCTTAGCAACAGTTGTTCTTGTTTTGTTTAAAGTACCCTAACAACAAACAGCTTCTAGATGAGAGTCTGTTTACATGACTGCAAGTACTCAGGGATGGTAAAGAACAATTAGATTAAGATGAGATAGCCTCAGTATGTCCTTTAAATAGAGGAACAATGTTGTCTTGCAAATTTTTATGTACTCATATGGAAATTTTCAGTTTGCCATAAAGTATTCTGTGACTTTAGGCTGTGTGTCAAATCCCTAAACAGGAATATGTATTAAAATTATTCTATGGAAATAATTATTAAAATTTTGTGGAAACAAGATATTTCTTATAGGAAAATGTAATGACATGAAGCTATGATCAACTTCTGTTCATTGTTCAGAGGTGAAGAGTTGGGTAATAAAAGAGAAAATGTGAGCATACGTCTGGGGCTTTATGCACTGGAAAGTCTGTTGAAAACTGATTAATCATATTTTTAATAGGGATGGTATATAAAATATATTCTTAATTTTAAATTAAGTATTTATGAATAATAGCATATTATGTTTACATTATAAATCTTAGAGCAATATATTCCAGTTATCAGGGAAATTCACTTTGGTGAATGTTGCTTACTGAAGCTTCTGTTGAATTCACATAGTGCATAATTAGACCACTGAGGATTTTTATTATACAGAACTTTAATATTAGTTTTTTATCCGTGGGATGGGAAACTGATGACAATGGGCTTTTAAGTACTACCTTAGAGCAAAAAGGCAAAATGAAAACACATGCAAATGAAATGCTGAAAGGATTTCAATTAGGAAGAAAAAGTACTAGATATGGATATACACATAGGCAAATATTAATCTTTTCATTTGAATATTTGAATACTTTTTTTGTTAAAATCAGTTTGTATCTAGAACCTGATAAACTTCAAACTGTGCATGTATTCATTAATAGCATTTTCTTATTGTCCTATTCATTTATTGAATTGTTACTCTAATTATCCCCCCATAATATTCCTTCCTAAAATCATCTGAAAAAATTAACAAAGGTATTTCACAGGTCTCTTGGATCTGGCTGGGACAGAGTTAATTTTATGCATAGCAGCCTGTATGACTGTGTTTTGGATTTGTGACTGAAATAGTAACCACACCAGCATTTTGATTATTGCTGTGCAGTTCTCACACAGCATCAAGGCTTTATCTTTTTCCTACTCTACTCCACCCAGTGAACAGAATAGCAGTGAGCAACAATTTGTCTGGGGCACAGCCTTGACACTTGATGTAAATTGGTCAGAGGGATATTGCCTGGCATATAACCTTATGCTCAGTAATAAAGTCAAGCAAAGAGGTTTTAGGGAATTCAGACTTTGCCTGGAGACTGGCTGATCATTGGTCTTCCTGGGATCAGTGACAGCCTTTGCATCATTTGGCTCATATGCTTGGGTATTTTCTTCCTCTTTCCTCTGCTATTTAAACTATTTTTATCTAAACCAAGGAATTTTTCTCACATTTTTTTGTTTTTCCTATTCTCTCTCTCATGCTGTTGTGTGTGGGAGAGAGTTAAGTAAGCAGCTGTGCAGTGCTTAGATGCTACCTGAGGTCAACTCTACAGGGAGCATTTCTGAGTACCTTTATATATTTTTTTTTTTAAATAGGTTTATCAATTTGCAAAATGAGCATTAAATCCTCATTCAGAGTCTAAGTTACTATCTATTGAGTCCAGGATGAAACTCCAACTGACTTCTGAGCAAACAATTCCTGAGAAAATTGACCTGAAGGACCTAGTCTTGAAGGAAATATTTCTTTCTTATTCTCACTAATAGAACAGCGAGAATGAAGTATGTAGAAGTTAGGTGTTTTCCCTTGCCTATTGTACCTGAGAAAATAGATGCCTCTGTAGGCCCAGAAGACAGTTTGTCTTTTCTCAACACTAATATCAGTTCTGAATACTTAGAGCAGTCTTAACAGCAAAGTTAAATTGATATCTAGATCTTTGGTAGCTAATGCTATCAGGGAGGATTGTAGCTGAAAATTTCCATGTAATAAAGTATCAGAGCAAACTGAGGCCCTTTTTCAATTCTTACTGACAGTTCCACAGTCCATACTGGCATTGGCATTGGGGATGTTAGGTTTGAGGTAAGAGTGAGGTATGAAGAGTCAGGAATATGTCTATGTGTGTCGTGGTATTATGCATTTCTCCCAGCTCTCCTACTTCAACTAATTTAAATGTGAATTAGCAATTTAAATGTGAACCTGGGCAAACAAGTGAAAAGAAGACACAGCAGACCAAAAAAGAAGTAGGAGTTGGTAGAGGTTTTGGCTAATCTGAACACTTGAGAAAAAGCAATTCTATTGAGAATCAAATTCTTGTTGAAAGGGAATGATGAAGATCACATTATTTACTTCTGGGATTAACTGTGTCCTTGCTATTCACTGGGAATTTTATGAAACAATCCAAAAAATGTTCCCAAATTGGGAAAATACTTGCACAGGATTTGAAAAATCCTTTGGGGAAAATAAGAAGCTCTTTGCATTTGTTGTTCTCTGATTATCAATACTAGTTTAAAAAGTCACATCAAACCTCTCAAGAGAGAGGTTTGTTTTTTTTTTTTTTTTTCATATGGAATGCATATTGCATCCCATTAGAAATATATCTCTACTCAGTTTGTCAAAATGGACATTTCAAACTGGCTGCCAAGATAAAGATGTCCTCGTAAGTGTGGGCAACTCTCTGAGAATAACATTTGTCAGAGAGCCGCTCTAATAGAAACTCAAGCGTAATTGAGACATTTAAGCTGCCCCAGTGCAAGAAATCCTCTCTCTACATCTGTGCTTCCAGGAACTTTAAACACCAGGGACTTCACTGTAATTTGCCTAATACCGTGTTCCTGTCAGTAATGACATCTAAGAATTATCCTGTTAACCTGTCCAATGTCCATTTCACAGACAGTAGTTATCAGAACTCTATTAAATTTCTCCAGGTAAATTCACTTTGCAGGAAGAGCCTACATCAAATAGATGTTAGTGTGAGCAGGAACTGCACTCAGCTACGAAGCTCTTCTGGGGCAAGTGGCTCCCCTACAGCCATGTACAGCCATTCTCACAGAGCATCAGTGAACTGAAGGACCTGAGTGATGGCTCTGCACTCCTGCTCAGCTAAAGCTGTGCAGAAACCAGTTATGCCACAAGACCAGAGTTGTTAGACACTGCTGAGATCATTGCCTAGAGAATGAGCTCTGGTTATTAAAACTAGACCTAGTGAATCCAGGAGGACGTACTGAAGAGTTAGGACTACCTCCTAGATGCCCAAGGCTACATCTTTTTTAGCAATGATTACACAACCCTGAAAAGGAACAAATAGATTCCCTGTTGCTAGTAGCTACTAACCTGCTTGTTGGTTTTATGAAAACTCAGCTAGACAACAAAACTATACAGAATCTTTCTGGTTTCACAGAAATAAAAATGTCAACTCCTTGCTCTCTGACAGGTATCATATAGAGAGTACAGATATTTCTATACCTGACGTGGGAGCAGTGATTGGAAAAATTCAAAAATTTTGATAAAAGAATGTTTTCCACCTGTCCTTTTTCAGTCTTCAAAATTGTGGATCTTTCACCACAGTTCCCTCTGTCAAGAGAAAGACAAATCATTCTATCCATTAAAAAAAGTTCTGGACAATTTATTTGACCCTCTGTCATTCCTTCAAACTTTTCTTCTTTGTTTTGCTTGGAGCATCTACTAGTGGTTCAATGCAAGAAGCAGGATTTCACTGGGTGTGAAATTGCATATTGTTTTCTATCTTTACAGAGGTATTAGTGCTCTCTGCACGCAGCAGAAGAACTAGAGCAGCCTTTAACACTTAAAAATATGCAATTTAAAAACATATGCAATTTAATAATAGAAAATGCTCTTGAAAAATATATTGTCCTCTAACATAGTTTGAAAGGTCCTTTGTTATTTAAACTGTGTCATTTCAGGTAATTTCTCACTTCCTCATATCAAAATCGGCACGATTAATTTTGTTTTACATAGAGCTTATAGGAGGGAGAGAAATTGTTTTTATTTTGTTAAAATCATCACTAATTTCACAGTGTATTATTTCACATGTGTTATTGTGAGGGGATGTTCAACAAAATGGAGCTTCCAATTAAAATTAAGTTTTTATCTAAATTACAAAATGAGGTTGACATATTCAGCAGTAACTATAGTCAGTAGTTACTAATCAGATGACAATCTTTGATTCTGCAAAAATCCTATAGTTAAAAAAAAAATCTAGAAAGGCAAAAATGCTAAAGAAGAAATAATAAAATCACTGATGAAAAATTTGTTTTCTGTGTGTTCCAGTAATCTTCAAGTGACTGAACTTTTGTGCTTCTTGTCTGAATCCTGAAAGGGAATGAAAGATTTAAGAAAAATATTGATTCATACTGACAGCAATAATCAAAGTATTGATGCAAAAACTGTCATCATTGTGCACCTGAAGGATTAACTTGAAAAATAGAAACAAAATCTCCAGTTAGTAATTTGTCAACAATTTTTAAAAAGGTGAGAACTTTGCCTGCAGGGTTTGTGAGGGAGATGATGGAAATAGCTAACACAGATAATTGCTCAAAGGGTTGGGGATAATTGTTGCAAGCAATTCACCCTCTGGAACTGAACCAGTATTTTGACAAAAGCCACAATCATGAGAAAAAGAGAGGGATGGAAAATCTACAGATCCTTCAGACACCAGCCAATATGAAAGAAGTCAATGTCTAACTACTGGAACCCAAAGCAAATGAGATGAGTACATGATACAAACACACCATCATTGTCAGCTGTCTTGCCTGAGAAGACTCAATGATCTGGGTCTGTAGACCAAAGGGTGCAAATCACTCACATGCTTAACAAAATCACTTATTCACATCCTTTGGGACTTACTGAAAACACACTATTATTTTCTCCATATTAAATTATTGAGAACTTTATTTGAATTCTTTTTTAAGAGCAAAGATGTTACTTTCCATTTGTTCAGATTCCAATTTATTTCATAAAAAATTTTCCTTTCTACATCATTATATACAATATTTCCATTAATTTTACTTGGATTTATGGCATATTGTTGCATCCCACTTGCTACAGCTATTTTCTACTCACAAGGGATATTCTGGTGGAGGGATGAAATCCCATTCACCACAATGGGGTTGCTTTGTCAGAAAAAATTTTTTGGCTATTAAGTGTTCTATGTGCATAATCAGTTGTCATTAAAATCCATTTTAAAACTGTCAGATTTTTTTTTGTTAGTCTGCCCTTTTAAAATACTATAAATAATTAGTTGTATATATATAGAACACTCAACACTAATATACTTGTTTGTTGTCTTTTATTTCAATAACATCTTATAACAAATCTCTCTGTTATAAAGGGAAGATTTTTAGAAATAGGAAATAGTAAGAAAAATTAGTTGACTGACATGAACCTGGCCATGAACAATCAGCTACTAGCAAAAGCACTCAACCTGACAGTATCAGGTTGCTGTCAGTCACAGAAATAAACTGAAATGTTATTGCACTTGTATTTGCACAGAGGAATTTTTATTAATGCTAGAACCAGTCCTCTCCTTTGGGTCTGCAGGACAGAGATGTGCAGGGAGACCTGACAACTTCATCTCACATGAGCAAGCTGGGAGCAGCCTGAGCCCCAGCTGCTGTGGGAAAGATGGACAGCCCATTGGGTCATGTACTGCATTTTTTTCATTAAAGTAATGAATGCCTGGATACAGGCCATTCCATGGGTATTACTTAGATTTTTCCCCCCAATGTTATACTGTTTTTTGTAAGATTTGGCTTTTCCTAGTCATAGTCATTCAGAATACCTTCCAGTTTCCCTGCTGGAGGAACTAATGTGTCACTAGTTTAGCTTTCTCTCCATTCAAATTGTGATCCTGGACCACAAACAGTAGTTTTGTGTATCTTAATGAAGGTACTCTGATAATGTTAAAAAAAAAAAAAAAATGTGGGCACACAAAAGCATGCATCGCTGTATGCATGGCCATGAAAATAAGTGCAAAACTTAACCATAAATTATTCAGAAGATTCACATCAAGTGAAAATATGTAAATACTGAATTGATTTTGTTACTGACATGTGTTTGCAAAGTCTTTTCTGTAAAGTTCTTTGAAAGGCAAATAAGATAGCTCTACTCAACACCAAAATAAACTAAACTCTCAGTTCTTGTATTGGATGCAGTGAGATCATGGTTTTCTTCCCAGTCCCTTCCCAGCCTTTCCAGCTGTGAATCAGGTTTGTTATAACCTGTCTACCCAGAGTAAAAATACCAAGATCTACCCTGTAAAATGGTTAGCTATTTTCCACTGAAAAATGTTGAATTTTTACATCACTGCTTGTCACAAGGGAGGAAATGGAAGAAGTAATTCACTGCTCTGAAGGCTTAAAACAGATTTGACTAATAACATATGTATTTTACTGAATGTGCAACTTAAACATACCTCAGAGCATTAGTTACAAGGGGTGAATGAAGTGATGAGATGCAATTCTCCATCAAAACACAGCTTTATTCTTATTCAAACAGAATCTCCACAATCTTAGCCTGGGAATGGATGTGTCATCCCAGAAATGTCCTTCCAATACTCTTAAAGGCATACAGCTAATATTGGATGAAGTTTAGATATGAGACTTAGGAGAGTACTCTAAGAAAGAGATATTATTCTGTCAATCTAGTTAGCTATTGTTATTTACATTTTACTCTTGGATACATTTCTTCAAAATTTATCAGCAATCTGTGACAAAAAGAGAGATTTATTTTTTAAGGGTCTTAATAAAAATACGAAGGGATTATATAAAAAGTATGGATTGATTTTGATTCCATGTCAAACTGCACAGACATCTATTTTGAGGAAGCAAACTCAAGGTCAGAATGTACGAAAAAAGAGCTAAGTACAGAGGACAGAATGTCTGTCCCATCCTTGCAAGCATCTGAAAAATTGTGATATGAGATAAAAGCTTTTTATAACTGAAAATCATTCAAGACCAAAAAGTTATTTGAAGGTGACAGATTACATGCAAAGTACACATGCAAAATATGGTGTATTTTCTTCTTTTCTTCAACCCTCCACCACAGCTAGGTGTTTTGAGGAGATGCAATGCCTTCCCTTCCAGACTAAATGGAAAAATTAGAGATGTTTCCCAGAAGAAGCCAGGAGGTAAAAAAAGATGAACCTGCACATGTAAGAGATGCTAGAGATTTTGCTTCTGAATAGTAAAGTTAATAGCTGGAAACTTGATGACATGTTTTTCAACCTAATAGACAAACATAAAAAGATCCAAAAGGTGCAAGCTATAAACAGACAAGTGCAGATGAGACTTTTTTTTCACACGTAGGAAGAAAATTGAGTCACCAATACAATTTGAAAGGATTGTAGGGAATTTTCTTTTACTAAATACTTTTTTAAAACAAATGGTTGATATTTACTCTAGAAGGAAATAACTGTTGCCCAACTCCAGCTATTAGACTTACGCCACCCCATTAGTAGCCCTGCTTGAATTTCAAGCAAACAAAGCTGAGTCTAGTCATCCCCCTTGATGCTTTTAATACTGTCAAAGTGCTGGATTTCTTCCTTGGCTTTGCAATGTCTCTATTTTCTAAGTTTTTTTGTAAAATTTTGAATCAGTGATATGGGTAAATTCTCAGGATTTTTTTTATAATGAGGTGAGAATATCTCAAATTATTTAATCACTTATTTTATGACTGATTTTGTGCTATATTTAGCAAGAAATTAATAACAATTTTCAACAGACATGAAGATACTGTCACAATTATCTTTGTGTTCAAGATGGACAGATCAATATTCAGAATATTGTGAACATTTCTTATGTTTCTGATACATTAAAATAATTTTAATCCAATTTCACAAACACCACATTCTCATATCAATTAATTGATCCTCACAAGATTCAGTTATAAAACTCCATTCCCACAAAAACTGCTATACTATTAATGAATACCATTAGTTATGATTTGAGTGACTCCTCACTGCAAAGTTAAAAAACCCCAACTCGTATAGAACACTTTGTGGTTGTTGTTGTTATAGCAAGTTGAAAGACACTTGAAATAGATCTTAAGGGAAGATGTGGGTCTGTATTGCTAATTCTCCCTTTTAAAATGCATCAGTTGAGTGGATGGCTGCTGCCAGCTAAGAACAAAGGAAAATATTTGGTGCTAATAATATATAATGTCTAAAGGTGAGGCCCCTTTTATAAGCTTTAGGGTGTAATATGAAGTCATCTGAGAAGAAACAAAGGACTTGTCACTTTTTTTTTTTTTTTTTTTACTTTGAACAGACTGACCATACATGTCAAACGTCATCAGTCCAGCTACAGCAACAGAAAAACTTAAATCAGAACAGGTCACAAGTTATACAATAATAATAGAAATCCTAGGTATTCTCTGACAGTGTTTTTCATATCTAAATGACATTTGGGACAGGAGAAAATATATGAATACATCAATGCAATCTGTTCAATTAACAAGGAATTATTCTGGTTCTAATTACGCATCAAAATTCATTGCTTTATACATTACTGAAAAAATGTAGTACATATAAACTTAAGTGAACTAAAGTTTTCATGAATGCAGAAAGAAACAAAACCATATTTTCCATTATTGTTACTAATATTAGCTGCAATGAGATTGAGCCCAGAAGCATTTATTATTAATACTTGGCAAGGCATTTTAGACATTTAATGAAAGGAATAATTTCTAAAATACCTGCCTAAGGAACAGTGATACTTAGCTGTAAGAATAAACATCAAGAAAAGCTGGGTTTTTTTTTTTCCTTTTATGAATACATATGATTGAAAAAGTATTAGCAGACAGCATTATTGTGAGCAATCATTTACCTGAAGGTGTACATGTTTAGATGGTGAAAATTATTTTCTTGCTGGTTTTGGAGTTGTCTGTTTCTTTTATGAGAGGAATATATCAGACAAGCATTTGAGCCTAGCTGTCACCTGACTCGATGTATCTTAGAAAAGAGCTGTTACCTATCAGATTTGTTTTCAATGACAGAAAAAAATAAAGACATACACAATGTCTAAAATTTTTTCAATCACTTTATTCACTCCTCGTTCACACCTTGTTCACCCCTTGACTTGCTTTGTGAGGGCTACTCCAGTTTCTGGGGTTCACTGACAGAATTAAGGTGTGGGTTTGTTTTTCTGTTTGTTTTTCTCTCTACTGTAGATTAGCAGCTCACTGAGATGGATTCACAAGATACAGAAGCTTTGCTACTTGTCTGCCTGGAGTGGGTATATGCCATGTAATTAATCAGCACCCTGTCCAGACTGTCTCTTTATATCTTTTTTCCTTTGGATCTGCAGGAGATATTTATTTTACTGTATTAAAAAAGATCAAACTATTTTTTAAATAATCCTTGTGTCAGAGTACAAAATCAGTATATGAAATTATTTTTAAAATTGTGCAATGTGTTGGATGGATTCTTTTTCCTTAGACTTCCAAGAGCTTTAATTTTTATCTAAGACAATTTAAATTTTTTCAAATACATTTTCTCAATTGAAATTATATGTGTTGGAATAAAAAGAAGTAGTCCGTGCAGATAAATTTACAGTGAAAGTGGTGAGCCAATGAAGCAGTTAATGTGTTAAAAGTGTTCTGTGACACTGTGTCCATAGATTGTGAAAAATCTATTGTAACAAAGTCCATTCCCTGAACTTGATCAGCCTCTGATCCTTGTGCATTTCTGTTTCTTATCTGTGACTTATTAGCATGATTTTATCTAACATCTTCGTGTGACTATGTCAAGTAAAAAAGTCTTATTCCTCATTTTTATTTTGGTTTATTATATTTTAGTCATTTATTTAATCAAAGTACCAGAGTCCTTCAGTCCACATGCTCCTAAATGTGAAGTGGAAAATAATTTATGGAAGGGAGGTTGGATAAATCAGCTCATAAGGAATGATCCAATGTAAGGTCTTTATTTTAGGCAAAGTCAGATCAGTTGATCACCTACTCAAAACTCTTCTGTGGAGAGCTGGTACTGGGAAAGTCCGCAAGAGAAACCAGATTTATGGAAAATACCATAGAGATGTGTCTCCATCAGACTGATAGGGTATTTCTGTGTGCTTTAGATGCATCAACACACCAAGATTGTAGTACTTACCAGAAAGAAGACATTTATTATCATAATGCTGTATTTTCAGAAGGACAAATATCATCAATTATTAGGCACTCTCCAGCTAGACAAGCAAGATTTGAAGCATCTAAACTTTGGATTTGGGCAGCTAGGTTAGTTAACCCAGGCACATCTATGCATCTTTTTTAAATAGATACGATTTTAATTTCAAAGGATATTGCAGTGACAACCTTCTGGAAGACTGAAAGTGTAAGTTGGATGAATATTCAAAGGATGAATAGGTTTTGCCATTTTTTATCTCCACAAGTGACCCAGTTACAAAAAACTGCCAGTACATTCTTTTCAGTGTACTGGAAATTCTCCTGGAAAACATACTGAAGTCATCATAAACACATATCCATCCAAGCCTGCCCTGTTCTCTTTGCAGTCTTGAATAGATGTGGTTTCTAAAAGATCATTATTGCAGTTAAAAGGATTATAAATTTCATAAATTCTGATTATGGTCTTGTATTTCTTTTTATTGATCCTTTCGGGGAGGTTAATATAATAACTTAGATGAGGATGTATCTGCATTTGTTGGGAAAATTTGTTCAGAACTATGAAAATGACATTGTGAAATAGCTTGACTGGTCCAACATACTTCCCATAAGGATGATGGGAAAGATTAAGAAAGACCTCAGAATTGTTTACAATGACAAAATACTAGTTAACCATGCTGCATACTTTTGGCCTTAAAAATATTGAAAATATAAACAATTGTTCCTAATGCTACCATAATTATACATAATAGAGCTAATGTTTCAAGATTTTGGTTTCAAGAGGATCTCAGCCTGTGAGGACTTTTGAATATGTAGTCTGCTTCCTTGCAGGTTATGTAATGCAGCACATGACATGGTGTATTTCCATAGCACTAAGAAGTTCTGGAACCAAGTATCTCCAGAAGAGAGTGTGTTCTTCTGAAACCTGGCTTTTGTTCCCTGTTTTGCCATTTGAGCTCCATCTGACCTCTGGCAAGTCCTGTTAGGCAGAACCACAAATGACATTGCTGTTTAAATCCAAAACTAATATTCTCAAAGTCCTCAGCCAAGACTCACCATAATGTTAAAATTCCCAAAGATATCTTAATTTTTGCCTCTGAATAGCCTATAAACAGGGCAGTTTTTACACAGCTTGGCAGCCACAACCTATACTTTCCACTTCTTTAAAGGCAATGCAACAAGCTCCCTGGAAAAGCAATCTGAAGGAACAGCAGGAAAGACCAAGAGGCTCCTGCTTCTATCAGGCATAGGTCCTTCTGGATGACATGAGTTTGGAATCAGGCAAAGATGGAAACGACTATCTGCACAATTAACCCAACAGTATGGCCACCAAAGAAGAAACAAAGCTGCTATGTCTCTTGATGGTGCCTGCCCACAGCTCCAGATTGGAAAGATTTAGGAACCAGTAAGATAAACCTGTCCTACTCAGAGCACCAGGCTGTAAGTTATTCTGTGGAATAAAAAGACTATAGGCCTGTTTCATGCTTTTCTCCTTGGTTATCTTGCTTATTAAAACAAACAACCCTTTCTCATTATACATTGATGGATATCACAAATATTGATTTAAAACATTTGTCTTTCTCCAGCATAATTTTTTGTTTTCTCTTTTAACAAAGGCATATAGAAGTATAATAGTTACAGAAACTGAAAATTTTGGTTCAATAAAACAAATTGCTACTTATCCTAGAGTGCCCAGCACTCTTGTTCTCATGAGGTAATGCATTTTAGTGGTTCTTCTTAACAGCCACACCAGGCTTCTCATTCAGCCCTGCTCTGTCACTGCTGCTCAGTCAGAATCTTGCACCTTTCCTAGGTGACTCCTGGTTAGAGACAAATCTAGAATTTAAATGGCTAAAACAACATACTGCATTGTTCAATTCCTCAAAACAACCCTAATGTGGACCAACTTTGAGGGCAAATTAAAGTTTTTTTTTAATATCATGAATGGAAGCTTTCACAAAGCTATTCAAAACCGCATCCCCTCCTGCATCCCTTTTCCCAGAGTATTTGTTTCTAGCAGTCACTTTTGAATGCTTTCCTGTTTGGTTAAACATTCCATGAATAAAGGTAAGCCAATATAGGCAATAAAGAAATTAAGGTTTCTAAGGAAGGCTTAGGAAGAGATGGGATATTTACATGCAAAAGTTTATTGCATAAATCCTAGCTGCAGTTTGACACAGTTCTTGCTTCTGACTTTGATGTTTCAGAAGTGTTTAGAGTTGGACATCTTTATGGATTCCATTACATCCCATTCTAAGGAGCTAAGAAGCTTCTTAATAAATGCACATTCAAACTATTTAGGTCTTGGAAGTGCAATATTCTTACCTTTAAATTTCCTACAGCCTAGAATTGGTCCAATTACAAAAACCAAAGAAAACATATCAAGAAGGTTGGATATTTGACAAGGATGTTTGGCATGGTTCTCATGAATGAAAGAGGCGGGTTTTTAGCCAGTAGTAATGATATCTCTTTTTGTACAAACATAACTACAATTTATGTTTTCACCTGAGACTGAGATTTATTCTCCCTACTTGCAACTTGAGCAAGTAGGGAGAATAAACTTGGGTGGCTCTAAACCTGTGTTTCTCATGTTGTACATATTCCCAAGATTTTTGAGTGGAGCCTTTCCAGAGTTAGTAGTTTCAATGGGCATTTTAAGCTCTACTAAAATCTGATCTCTACTAAATTCTACTTATTATTACATATTTTTTACAACCCTTGTCTTATTTCTACAGTAGCAAGTTGAAATGTAAGACTATTCTTTTGCTTGAAATTCCCAACCCTCCTCCCAAATACATTGCAATCCCTTTCTATTGAACAGTAAATGGGTTCTTTTATATATGTAACAAAAGCAATTTTCCCCTTTACCCCTATCACCTTTTCTTCAATGTTCCCTGTCATAATTTTCTACATATAGCACTTACAACACACAAATCAAATATTGTGCCTATACATGTGAAAAAGTCAGAATATGAAGAAATGCGTGAAGGAATTTCATAGGTTTTAGAGAACTGCTTCCATAACTCAGGCAATATTTATTTACAAGGTCAGAGCAGTTCAGTGATTTAATTCTGGGAGAATTATATTCTATGTCTGCTACAGGAAAGCTTTGTTTTGATTCTAGCTCCTTATCCTGGCTGTAAACCAGCTGCTCTGCTTTTACCTTGAATGGGTGCAGCAAATCTTTAGAAATCTGATTGAAAATTAGTTTGGTTGCAGCTGTCAGACCTGTAAAAATACAAATAGGGATACTAGGGATGTGTATTAAAAATCCTGTGGTGCAAGTTTATTCAGTCCTTGGAGTGAATGGAGTAACACAGAAGATATTACATACCAGGTTGCATTTGCATTCCAGGCTAAAGTGAGCTCTAACCATTTCATATCCTTATGAAACTTTGTATGTTAATATTTCTGACGTTTATAACTACTTCATTCCTCAAAAGATTCTTTAAAACATTCTTTGGTGTTATGAAATCTTTATTACATTCCAAGTTTTGGTAGATAATATCTAGGTGTTTTCTCATTTGCAGGATATTTCCTTAGTTCACTTTACTGGCATTATTATATCAGGCTGATCGATGGGACAGGCTAAATGACCAAGGTTTAATACTGTACTTACATGACTAGTGAGGTGGAAATGACCAAAGACTGGATTTTGTTAACAAGCAATTGATTTCCCACTCTCTAAAATAACTATGGCCCCACTCAAAGACTGAAAATCCTGAAGAATTGTGTTCTTTCTAAAAAATTACTAAATGTTCCCTGAGACCCTTACATATTTCAAAAGTCTTTGTCTAATTTCAAACAGCTTTACCCTTAGCCTAAATAAATGCAATCTACTTAACAGGGCATTTCAAAATAGCCACAAGATAGAAGATAACAAAATTACCTCCTCATCTATAATTTCTATGATAACCTTATAGATATATATTACAGTAAATCACTAAATGTAGAGATACCGGCACACGAGTCCCTTGGCACACACACATCATTCTAATAACTGCTAATGAACGTTGCTTCCTCTGTACATAGATGAAAAAAATAATGCTCTTCTTATTCTGAAAGATTTGAGTACACAATAAACACTGAGATATTTACATGCAAAAACAGGCTTGGGCTTCACTGAATAGCTGACCAGAGCAGTTATAAACACAGCAGGCAAACAGTTTGTTGATAGCACTAGTTAGTTCAGAGGTACTGTGCAATTTAGAAATAAAAGTGTGATTACTCAGTGCTTTATAAAAATTCTTTATAAAATTTGCAATAAACAATTACAGAGTGATTCACCCACATTTTCATTACCTCTCTACTAAGCACATTATAAGGTTCTATATAATTTAATTTTTCTGAATGGATCATTTGTAATTTGAATACAGCACATTGGGTTTTTGTTCTTTATAATAGTAATGCAATCAAACCTAATCACCATATACAAGGGGTGGTATCGATAATAATTTTAGGTCTGGGGTTTTTTACAATTATTGCATTCAAGCTGAGATCAAAAGGTTAACTCTCAACACGTTCCACAGTTATGCACAATTTCAGTCTATTGACTGAGCTATAGATCAAGGTAGCAGCAGTTTCTCTCTGGTTAAAAAGAAAAGTCATACTTATTTCCCATCATTGATTAATCCCGAGTAAAATTAATGTTTAATAGCTGCATCATTCCAGTGCATGTTCGTTTTGACCTTCTTGTTAAAATAAACATGTAATTCAATGGTATTATCAATATCATTTACTTGAAGAATCTTCTAGTGTTTGGGAAGCAGAAGTGTGCATCTATTTGCTAATGATTGTTTCTTGACCTTTACAGAAGTAGTGTTTTGTGCCTAAATAAGTACAGATTTATTCACAAAGCATTTACAAATTTCCATCGTTAAATAGGGAGAAAAAAGACACCTTTAAATATGGAATATTTAAAAATATAATAATGCTTGCATAGTGACACAAATTTTTATCAATTCTCAAATCATAAGCAGGTGAGAAATTCTTTAGTGCCTCCAGATTTTAAACAAAATGAAGAGGTGACCTCCAGCATCTGCCCTTATTTTGCCACATGCTGTATATTAGGAACTAGAATTGCTTTTCAGCAGGTGAACCCATCACTTCCTCAAAGGTTTGTTGAAAAACAGGTGGAATCTCTCACAGGCATAAGTACAGTGATGCTAAGCTCTGTCATGCTTCCAGTCAGCCAGGAATGACTAAAGTATGTGCAATGAGTCTGGAACTTATTTAAAAAACATCAGAAACACCATGATTTTCAAAGGACACAGAGATGGAACTCAAAAGGCCTGAGAAGACAGCAGTGAGACAACTGGAATTCTACCATTCAAAATAAGAATAACCTTGTTCTTAATCACAGATCAGACCAGTCTTCCAGAAAGTGCAGTGTGCAGACCAAAATGCATCGAAACCTGTTGTGATCTAAAACAGGCTCTATCTGCTTCTGAAATGTTAGTCCAGCTAGAAAGGAACCGGTCTCCCTGTCTATTCAGTTAACCAATACAGGGAGCATCTGGAAATGAAGTTGGATAAAGCTCAGTGATGGATCTATTTTTTCATGAATCATTGGACTAAGCTTACTAGCTTATTTCACCTCTCTCCCTAAATTGCCTTTGCTCCCTCTCTGAGCTCAGAAGCAGTCACTTTGGGTGGAAAAAGGACCAGTGGGCACCACAGAGCTCCTGGCCCCACAGCATTGCACTGGTTTTAAGACCAGCAGAAAACTACACTCCAGAAAAGCTGCTCATATTCCCCCACCCCTTAGGGTAAGGAAGAAAAAACAAAAGGAGAGAGTGAGAGTTAATGATTTACTAACAGCTCAAAGAAGTGGAATAAGACACACAATAACAACAGCAATATTAATAACAAAAGTATACATAAAAGAGAAGGTGTTTAACTCATATAAAGTTATTCACCCCTGGGAACAAAATCAGGATGGCAGATGCTCCCTGTAGGACAGACAAACCACTGGAAGCCAGGTCACACGAGCAGGGCTTGTGCAGCCCCTTCACTGAGCTCAGTTTAACCCACTAGAAGTGACTTGTCCTGTCACTTCTAACACTCAGCTGCACCTTGGAGATGTCCCTTCAGGATCACACCCAGAGTGGCACTGCTGCCTCTCCTTAGCAGCAAAAATGTCCTGGAGGAAAAAAATGGCTGGGGGGAACAGAAGATGAGCTCCACAATTCCATTGCTGACAGTCATCACTGGAGTGAGCAAGACCAGAGAGTGCACCTCTGATCTGGTGCCACAGCTTTTCTGGACAAAACCACATGCCAGCGATGCTGTCGGTGGTATAGAATAACAGCTTGGTCACACCCACACAGCACCAAGCTCCGCCTTCCTCTCTGTAACCAGGAGGAACACTTTTTCAAGCCATCAGAAACTCAGGTTAATTTTGTGTGTGCTAGTTTTGCAGTTCCCTCTGACCTAGAGACACTAAGCAGTATCAAAACACAAAGACTTCCAGAAAACAGTTAGGACAAAGTGTTGCTTCTGGATTTCTACCCATGTCTATTTCCAGGGGTGCAGTCATAAAAGTACATAACCACCAAAGAGTTTTCCTTTTGGGAATAATACATGCTTTATAAACCTTTACTCTTGAAGCATTAGCCACACTTTCAGGAGGTAATTGTGATCATTCCCATATTAAAGCTGGAAAATGATGCATAGCTCCTGTGATTGACTTTGCCAAGGTCAGGAAATTATTTAGTGGTGCAGCTCAAAATAGCTTATTCTAAGTCCTCTGCTGTAACCACTAGTCTCCATTTTCTCCATCAGGAAATTGCCTCTGGGAGAAAAAGATTTGAGGATGTGGGAAGAGAATACATACACATTTGGTAGTCAATACTGATGAAATCAGGTAATACTGTTCTACACTGGTTAGAAAACCTGCCATGCTTATCTAGATGTAATCATCATTTAACGATTATTTCTGGCTGTATCTTACATTATGTTCTGTCACCTTTCCACTGACAAAGCCTTTATATCTTATTATTGCATTACTTATAACGTCTATTGCCAGCCCACCCAGCATGCTTCTTAAATAATTATGAGTTGTAGTGTGTTTCTGGCAGCAGAGACAAAGAATTCTACTCCTACCAACAGCAGATTAGCAATCTCCTTCATTAGCAATTGTAGAAAATATTCTGTTATTATGAATTACATTTTTTATTACTGTTATTATTATTTTACAGCAAGCTATAAGCATCAGCATGTTTGAGATGGCAGGGCTTCCATTCTCATGGTAAGCCCTGCCCTAAGAGCATTTCAGTGATGGGTGTACATTCCTGTTTCCTGTGTCTTTAGAAATTTAGAAATCCTTCACAGGGCTCTCTCAAAACTTAACACCCACATACTCTTTAAAGAATACCCTGCCAGATCCAGAGAGTTTCTCTTTCTCATGCAGACACAGATAAGCTCCTCTTTTCTAGGTTTCCATTTTAGTGTGGGAGGTGGTTCCCTTCAAAAAGCTGATTTTTCTTCGTTTCTATTTGTTTTGTTGGGTTTGGGTTCTGTTTGGTTGGTTTTGTTGGTTTTACTGTTCTTTGCTGTATTTGCAAACTATTTGTTCTAGTAAAATTCTGCCAAAGACATGAATTTTCATTTTTCCTTAAAAAAATTGTCACCATTGGGCATGCAAAAAGGGAAGATGTACTTTGTGAAGAAACGTTGTGAAGAAAGCCTTCCACTGTTATTATACATAACTGTTACTGAGGGGATTTCCTTTAGTGACAGGAAGATTTCTGATCCCAGTCGGTTCTGTAGTTCAGTCAACTGCAACTTCTACACATAATGAAAGGAATGACAGAGAGGTAGGAAAAGGTATAGCCAGGGTGGAATTATAGTGAGATAAATTTGTGCTGCATTTAAAAGGAATGATGGGAGAGTGCTCTTTCCTTTGAGAGTGATATCTTGCCAAAGTTGGTTCAGAAGGCTGAGACATTAAAAAACATCTGTCCTTCTGGCTTCAGTACGTCCTTAAGCGTTTTTCCAGGTAATGAAACAAGATTGTGATTTTAAAATGTCTAGTTCCTGTGCCCAAAACAACTTTAAGCCATTACCTCTCCTCTTTTTCTGTCATGGGGACTGGCTCATACCTGCAGGCAGAGCACACTAGAGTGGCAGGGAAGATGACAGTCCTCTGTTGCTGTCCCAGCCTTTTTACTAACATTTCCTAGCACTGTAGGAGGGTCCACCGAACAGTTCAGCAAACACTTTAGGATGCCAGATATTGACATTGTTGGAAATCATCCAGATCCATGTCTTTTAGAAGAATTTATAAATCACATTTATTTTCAAAGGGCTTGGTAAGTTAGGGCTGAGGTTTGCAGCAGACAAAGACTGTAACCATTTTGTTCAGTCTAGCTAAGTCTGCTGGCATGCTTGCTGATACCAAATGTCTTAAAGAACAGAAATGTTTTGCTGTTGCAATGTATGGGAGAAGAATACCCTTCTTAGGCAGGATAACAGCTAGTAGTCACCTATGGAGTCTGTACAGAGTTGTAATTCACTCTCAGGGCTGATCATAGCCATTTCTGAACTGAGAACTATCATCATAAAAGTCCTAGGGAGAGAATTGAAACCTTGTGCATGCAGTAAGTGGCCATCTATTATTTCAGTGTCATAGGTTTCCCAGATCTCTGTTTCCACTGTCAGAATTCTTTCCACTTCTCAGAAAGACAGAACAATACATATTTGTGTAGTATTATGTGACACAAGTTGTCCTCACAATTAGGCCCCATTTTCACAAATTTCCTTACTGAACCCAGAGCAACAGAGTCCACTAGAAGTAAGAGGTATATTTACAGAGCTGGATACACACAAAGCTGGGTTCTTGCCTGCATAGGGACTGGTTGGTCACAACATATTTTATCTGGAGAATTTACTGTACACCCACCCATAGGAATAGCAATACAAGCTATATCTACACTTAGAAACATGAAGTTTAGAATAGGAAAAATGTCAGTGTGGTTTTTGGTTGTTTTCATCCATTCTACAGTAGATGATAACAGAAATTTCTAACTGAATGTCCAGAAAAAGCAAGATGTAATTATACAGAGGAAAACCTCACTTGGATTATGACATGCTGAATTGATTTACTAATCATGTCCAAAAAAAAAATTAACTCAAACTTATGTAGATTGTGCAATCAAGCTTCCTACCTTAATGTGTGTATCCTAGGCTTTTGAAGGAAGAAACATTAGGTTGGTAGATCTGCTGCTGCTCTCTGTGTATCCAAATGGATATGGCATTCAGCAAATTAGCTACTGTGAATTTTCTAGGTAGTTTTATATTTGGCATAATAATATCTGGATTTTTACCCTCTATGTAAAAATGTATTTTATTTGGTGTTTGCTTTCTAAGAGTGAGAATCTTGACTAAAAACACTTCAGAATACTTTTGATTATGAGCTTAGGGCAACTGAACCGTTGCTCTGCTGAGACATTATCAGCATTATTCAAGAAACAAAATCTTTCTTTTTGCCCAGCTGCTGCTTGTACTTCAAAGTACGATGTTTTACTTCTTAACTGACAAAAGTACACAAGAAATTACTTTCAATAGCATTCTCCCTAAACTTTTTCAAAAGGTTTGGATACCAAGATAATAACTCCCATACTGCCTAGAAAACAGTGGTTTACATATTATCAACAAGTAACCTCACAAATCTCTTCCAGTTTCTGATGAATGTGTTTCTTTTCATTATTCAGTTGGACAAACAGAAGCAGTTTCTGACTTTTAAGCTTCAGAATCTACACTTCAGAATCATTCACTGCTAAAGATTTCACCAATACTCTATGAAATTTTATAACTTAAAATATTATGTTTGAGAACATAGAACTCTGTTAATTATTGAAATGTTTAACAGACCTTAAGAATTATTTAATGGCTAGTAATAAGAATTTATTTATGATGGTGGTGATTGTGGCTACTGAAGCTGTGGTTGGAGTGATAAGAATGCCTGTTCAAAATGAATGTCTGAGATAAAGATCCCAAAGAGACATTCAGCAAAGAGAGAGGAAACAATGGCACTGAAGCAACCATAAATAGGAGAAATAATCCACTGTGGATCCATGTTTTATACTGGATAACATCTAATCTCAGAGCAGCTTTCTTTGGAAAGAATTGTTAATTTTTTTTGTTTGCAACATTTTGATTTGGTTGTCTATCTTTGCTTGATTCCATGGCAGTAAGCACACGAGAGCAAACCCTGTGATACTGCACAGAGTTGTTTATTATGCAGAAATCTGAATTAATTTCGATGTATTAATTTTTACTTTATAAAAAGCACTTGGCTAAGGACAGCTTGTAATGTTTGAAATAACAGTGAAGACACGTCCAATTCATCTCATTACTGCTCTCTATTAAGGGTAACTCATGCAAAATGATGGGTCAGTCTAACGCCCATGAGCTTCTATGTGTGGATCTAGCCATAAGAGGCAGGAAAATACTTAAGGGAATTTCTGCAAGAGAGGTGTCAGGTTTGCAAGACTGCTCCACAGAAACAGCATTTGCCAATGTTTTGAAGGAAGAAAAGCAGTTGGGAAAACTTAGCTGTGAGGTGATGCACATGGAAAAATTAAGATTTTCCTCAGTTTAATTCTATGTATTGCAAGGTACTGATTCCTTAGTATTTTAAGTATATTTTCCAATGCAGTCTCACCTACCTCCTGTACAATGGGAATCATTCCCACTCTCTTTTGTGAGTAAAATTATCGTGCCTTACATGTAGGAATAACTCTATAAACATATTCTGCTATGAAAAGAAACTCTATATCTTTGCAGGGAATTGTGCAGCTAACAGGGAAAGAGAATGTGGGACAGCTTCTTTTGGTAACACAGGTACAAGACAACTCATACCCTTGGTGGACAGCTGCTACCAAAATGAATTAGAGTCAGAAAAATCCTTGAGCTAGAGAATCCTTCTTTCTAAAATATTCAACATAGTCAAGAGCTTTTTAACTACTTTAAGGACACCTCATAAGTACATGAATTATGAAAGCAGAGCTAAGGGACAATGAATACCATCTTACGAGGACAAGCACATCACCACCTGCTACAGGAGTTCCAGATGTCAGCTGTCAGGGCATGCAGGCTCTTGTAGGAATGTTTCCACATGATAAGCAGTCTGGTCGCAAGTAAGTCATCAGTAAGTCTCTTCGTGGTTTTCCCATTCCCTGCCAAAAGGGAGTGGTAACACCTGCTCACCCCATACTGTGTATTTGCTTCTCTTTAGGATTTAATAATCCGTTAATGACTACAAAGCAAACAAGGAAATATTAACAAATATTCACATCAATTCAGAGGTGTAAATTGGTGCTTGCTAGTAGAGTTTTCTCACTATGCAACACTTTGTTTACTGAAGTCTGTCACCTGATGTTATTACAGCTGATAATTGAGTCAGCCTCTCCAGGAGTTTTTCAGTGTTTTGGACAGACTCTCCTCAGGAGTTTTCATGCTGAATACATTATTTTGAATGCTACTGATAAGATATTTTTTAGTCTATTTCCTGTGTAATCCTCAAGTCACTCTGAAGAGTCTGCTTTAAGCCTAAAGTAGATAACAACTTGGGTCTTAGATTTTCTGTTATTAATTTTTCCTCATAATTGGAACTTAAATCAAGATAACACATTGTCACCAAAATAATTTCCTTCTCCTCTTACCTTAGGAGCAGAAAACAAACAAAAAATTACGCTTAATGCTGTTTCTTTTTATAAAATCTTTCTTCATTCTGTGGTGGATACGTAAGACCCCAACAATTACTTCTTTTTGCTACAAGGCCAACATATTGGATTATTGAATCATTCCAATTTTCTGTTATCCAGAAAAATGCATTTAATTAATCCCCACAAGTAGTAGCATCTTCATCAGGGGGGACTGATTAAGTCCATTTTAGAGTTACCCATCACTTCTGTGGAACAAAAAGACTGAGCATTCAGAAATCTTTTACAAAGGATGATAACTGAACTTCAGTTCAAATATAGAGTCAGAGGAACCTTTTTTATCACATTGTTTTTGCTTTGCATGTGCTTAGAAATACTCTCCTAGATTAGGAATGCACAATCCTTGAATATTTTGAGTGTTTGTATGGTAAACTGTCAAGTCTTGTCAAGACTTTATACTTTGTTAATGAAGCAAAATAAAGAACAGGTTGAGAAGGGTTCTAAAAGCTGAAATTACATAAGTAATGCTCTCAATATTGCAAAGTCTTTTGTGACAGTATATGCTTCAGGTGCAACTGCTCTCATTTTAAAGCTCACCTTCTTGTCAGCTGACACAGCTTTTTAAGATGCTCACTGGGACTCAGTGAGAGAGTCTGTCTCCTGGAAAAAATTAAACAGTGTTTTAGTGGGAGTTTTTTTAGTCAGATGAATTTCTTCATGGCATTGCCCTTTAAAGAGCTGGTTTTATACAAGAAAGAAGCAAAGAACAAACAGATGGTGCTGTTTATAAATACAGAATCAAAGACTGAAATAATGGTTGGGATTGTAAGGGACTGCTTGAGATTGTTTAGTCCTACCTCCCAGCTAAAACAGGTTCAACTAAAGCAGGTTGCACAGGATTGCTTCCAGGTGACTTTTGAATATATCCAGAGACGGAGACTCCACATTTTCTCTGAGTTGCCTGTTTCAGTGCTTTGTCACCTTCAAAGTAAAGAAGTTTTTCCTCATCTACAAATGGAACTTCCTACAAACTCTGTTTGTGACCGTTGTCATTCTTCTGTCCTTGCTTGGCACCGCCGAGGTCCTGGCCTCATCTTCTCAACACCCTGACTTCAGACACTTGTGTACATTGATAAGACTCCCTCTCAGCTGACTCTTCTTGAGTCAGACTCTTCAACAGGCCCAACCCCCACGCTTTTCCCATAAATTAGGTGTTCCAGACCTTAATCACCTTTGTTGAAATCACTACAGCAGCTCCAAGTCTCTCTTGGCCTGAGGAGCCCAGAACTGGACACAGCACTCCAGCTGTGGCCTCACCTGGGCTGAGTAGAGGGGCAGGATCATCTCCCTTGACCTGCAGGAAATGCTCTTCCTAATGCACCCCAGGATACCACTGGCCCCCAGGGCACACTGCTGGCTCACAGACAACTTGTCCACCAGGACCCCCAAACCTTCTGTTCTGCAGACAAAAAAAAAAAAAAAAAAAAAAAAAAAAAAAAAACAAACAAAAAAAAAAAAAAAAAAAACACACACAAAAAGCACACACACACACACAAAAAAAAAAAAAAAAAAAAAAAAACCAAAAAAAAAAAAACCACAACCCCCCTCCAAAAAACAAACCAAACAAACAAACAAAAGTATATATGTGCAAACAGTATGGTCTGAGGAAGCCAGAACCCAGGGTCTGGAGGAATGGAGGAAGAAGGAGTGACTTTGGTTTAAAATGAATAGATTCAAAGACTAGAATCATTTCAAGGCTGTCATGCTAGAGCCAGAAAAGCTCATATTGTTTGTCAGCAGCTTAGAACTTTACATAAAAGTAGAACACTGCTTTTCAAACATCTTCAATTATGCTTTCTACTGCTCTGCAACACCCAGGGTTTATTCTAACCCAAATTCCACTCTCATCTTCTCTCCCCATCCTACCATTAAATATTTCATCCTTCCATTCACAGACTGAATTCTCTGGTCTTTTTGTAAAAAAAACATTTTCTTTCTCTTTATTATGAATTTTATGTGCCCTTCTGGCAGTAAAAATCCCTTTTCTCCAGTCACATGACTATGACCATTAAAAATCATATGTTCCTGAGGAGATAATGTACTTTTATTGTTTTAGCATGAAAATATCAATTGTACCTCAGGTACATAATGCAATCTGCTCAATAGTTTGGAGCCAAAATACCTTGTTTTCAGGTATTCAGTGTTATTACACAGATTACCTTCTGCTTCTGTTGTTGTTTGTGTTGATTGTCTTCATCTGTCTAAATTGCAGGTGTGGCTATAAAGTTCCTAGGGAAGCCTGTCCAGATCTCAGCACAGAATTTATTAACAGATATCAAACAGACTCATCCTAGAAAATCTGAGGATACAGCAGTGGGTTGAATTAGTTAGTGTTCTATGCACACATGGCCAGTGCCACATGGCCAGTGTTCCAGACCCCCCTAATGAGCCTCATTACCTCATTATCTTCCTATCAACTGTCCACTGTTTCTCTGGGTTACTTCCTCTCTTTTCTGGCTACTAGTCTAACTTTAGAAGCTTCTTTTGTAAAAACAAACAAATAAAACACAGAGCCAAACAAAACCAAACAAAACCAAAAACTGAAAAGGGAAGACTGAACTCATTTTGGCAAAAATAAATAGTTGCAACAGTGTACCTACATTGATCTGGGCAAAAATAGATGAGAATAAAGCATAGGCACTCAGTGTACTTATATCTATATTACTCTGCTTCTTGTGTTGCTGTCAGTTTTATTTTGCTTATTTATGTGGAATTTTAATCTTTTCAGATTATGGATAAATTTCTTGTTCATGTTCAACCCACTATTGTATTAAAACATCTTTTCCTAAGAGGTAAGCTTGTGACTAATCCATTGAGGCTGCTGCAATACTTTGGAATTAGATTGAGTATTAGCACAGAGATATAGCAGAGACAGTTTAATGAAAGTGTCACAGACAAGAAGTATCATATGCATATGGCTATGGTCAAAGAAAAGAAACAGGAAAAGCTCCTCTCCATGATTAGGCACTGAGATTACACTGTGGGGACCAAACACTCCTCTTTAGAGGCAAGATTGCCCACCAGAGATCTGAAGGTTGGTGGTATACATATGACACTCCTCAAGCTATTTTCTGCTCTGTTTCTCAAAAGAACTCTATTGGTCTTTCTGATACTAAAGGCATATGCTATAGCACAGTCATTCAGTCAGGTTCTCAGCAGTCATTGTGTCTTTGTAAATTATCTTTGCTCTTCTCTGGGACAGATTTATCCAGAACCTGCTCTTCAGTGTTGATAATATATGATTAAATATTTCATCTACAGACAAGCAATATGCCTTTGGTAATTTTCAAGTTTCATATTAAATTATAAAATTATGTGAATTATAAAATTCATCCATTGAGGATTTACATATTACCTTGAACCTAGCTCTGCACTAATCTGTTGACTTTTCCTTTATGCCTTTTCATTGTATAAGTTTTTATTTCCCTAGTTATTAATATTTTTAGAACCTTTTTATTTTATAAATGTTCCTTATACATTTATTTTGATGTGTATAAACTGGTGATAGCAGAACAAAATAAAGCTGGAGAACTTACATTGCCAACACCTTTTGATTCAGCACGAGGAAGAACATGTTTCCTTTAATGAGAATAACTCCATTCAGAAGGAGACAGGAGGACAGATTGCAACACCAGGAGGGAAAAGAGATGTCAGTTATACCGCAGAAGGTAAATGAAATATTTCCCTTGACTACTGGTAAGACAGTTTGGATGTATGGTTCTGGGATAAATAGAGCCTAATTGAAGGCAAATTTGTTCTTACTAGTCCCTAAAAATTCACTTTGCTTTTGGACATTCTGTTCCACTGAGACCCAGTTCTCTAAAATGCTTGAGAGTGACGGATGCAGACAGAAATTTTCTGTTAGCTGTATAGGTACAGTTTAGTGACTATTTCCAGATTTTTAAATGAGTCTCTGTATATAATTTACATGTCTGTTAATGCCAACAGATGTGTATGTGTGTGTATTGAGTATTTGTATGCATGCTTGTGTTTTCATACTTTGGAAATAATCTGTGATACTTTGTTTTTTGTCCTGTTTATTTCCTTTTTAGTGTCTTGGGATCTTCTTTCCTAGGAGACAACCAAAATCATCTTCTTCAGAGACAATGCTTTGTGATGTTTTACACCAGAATTCAATTTGGCTAACCTCCAGAAGTGAAAGTAGTCTCTGTTTCTCAACACACATACCTAATATCCATTCAACTGCTGTATCTGTTACTCCATATAATGGAACTATATCACATTTCCTTTATTCCTGTGGTTTCATTTTCAACATGACTTTGGAATCTCTTTTAAAAATTCATATATAGGTTTGCATGTAAGTAATAAGTACCAACAAACATGACTAGTGCACAGCCAGCTGTCTCCATCCCAGACATATGTTCCAGACACTTATATCACACAGAAACTAAAATAAAAAAGTTGCATGTGCATCATTAAACAGCTCAATACAATTAATGCATATTTTCACTGGGACTAAAGTTGTGGCCCTGAACCATGATCAGTGCTTAATGCAGCAGTAGGTCATTTGTCATGTGAGGCAGCAGTGCTTATAGTCTAGATTATTCCCATTCTACCTGGTTATATCTAACATTTACCCATCCAAATGTTGTTCATCCAGAAAATACAAAACTGTTTTACTCGTTTGCATGAATACACAGTAAAATGGTGCAGTCAAGCAGCATGCAGAGCAGCTCCAGGGAGCCTGCACCCATGTAGCACACAAAGCACGACCATCCTGGAATGACAAACACACTCCACCTGCAGGCAGAGAACTGACATTCTTACAAACTTCTGAAAAACGCACACTCCTCAGTTAGCTTGGTAAATCCACTGCTGCAGACATATGTTAAAATCCAAATCCATTTATTATCCTATCCATAAATATTTCATTAAAAGGTGCTGTGTAGCTGAAGGGTTCTATTTGTGTATTCATGTGTCTCTCTCAGTTTTCTGATTTGGTTTCTTTTTTCATTTTTTCCCAATTTATTTTTGATTGTTTTCTATTCCTCAGAGTTTAAAATTCAATATGTAAAAATGCTTTTGAAAAGGTGAATCAACTTCTAATGTCAAATTCAATAAGGTCAGCTACCACAATCTCATCACTTAACAATATAAAGAGAAAAGACAATGATGTCCCACATTCCTGCTATTTTCAGAGATGCTCCGAGTTGAAAATTAAGGATAATTTACTGCAGTGCTTAGAATCCAAACCAATATTCAGCAAATGGGTATCATACAATGATTTTTCTATCCAGTTTATTTATTCTGAATCCTGTAGCCATTAATACACTTTAAACTCCAGGGAAGTGAAGGCACAAATGTAGAGTTGTTTACCTTACCTTTTTTAAAAGGGAAAAGCTGAATTTCAGGTGCTCATAAAGTAGCATAATTAGTTATGGTGGAACTGCTTCTTTCATTTGTACCTGCTTTGGTGCATTGCATGCCTGCAGGTGTGGCACTGACTGAGGGTCTGCTGGAAGGGGGCACCACGAGGAACCACCATCTCCAGTAGGCAAAGCTCCTCCTCAGATTCATCACAGCTCAAAGGATGGCTCTGACAGTTGCAATTCCATGAGGACTGCAGCCCTGCTGTGTGACTGGCAGTGTCCCACTCCAGGGATGGATAGTTGCAATTCCTTTACAGGTGAAATCATCCATGCACTCTCAATATGGCTGATCAATCCTTGCCAGTAAACCTGGGTAAGCAATTGAATAAAAAAAAATCAGCATGAATTTACAAGTACTGTGGGGAAAGGATTTTGATGAAATGGAGAAGGATTAATTTCAAGTTTTTTTCAATTTTCAAAGTTAATATCTCATTTAAGAAAAAGATTAATTTGGGTGGGTTTTTTTTAAATCTAATATCATATAGTATGGGGTTTTCTCTTGTATTTCCCAAAATAAATTATTTAGGATTAAATTACTTCCACTTTAGATATTGAACAATATGTGTTGAATCCTGAACCTATAAACATACTTATCCTGCAATTATGAGTCATGAATAAAGCAGGTACTCTTTGCCAAAAAACAAAATAAATTATTTTGTAATATCATAGGGCAGGTTTAATCTAAGTCAAAGTTAGTCTAGAGAAATAAATACTTTGAATAACTAATTGAGGAGGTAATGTCTTATTCCCTAGAGTTCCCTGTTTCTTTCTTGACTTTCTATGAAGGGAGAATAGAATGATGACCTTACTCTCAAACTTGGAGCTCTTTACATCTGTATAAGCACAGGTGTTTTCCACTCCTCAAGATTTCAATACTCAGTTCCAAATCTTCTAAGGCATACATTATTCACAGAATTTAAAGATTACTTTACTCCCTGTATTGTATTTCACTTCAGTCAAAACATTTTCTCTGCTGAGCTCATTTTCTCATCTGATGCTGCACAATCTTAAGCACCTGCCTAATTCAAACCTTGTGAATATTCCACTTGAGCACAAGAACTTTGCTACATAATGTTTACATTTTTAAGATCTTTGCTGAACTTTGTTCATAGCATGGACCTTATTAAGAAAACAGTCCAGACAGTTCACATGTTGTTTGTGTATAATTTATTCAGCTCTTGCTCTGATATTTTTTATTAACAATGTCCCACATGTAATTTCTTTATGTGAACTTCTCAGTCCCAAGGTGGCAATTTATCTATTAAGTGGTGTAAATAAAGCCAGCCTAAGATTTTATTTGAGACTTGAGCATTTAGCTGAGCTCTGTAAAAAATATTGTATTAACATTATCAGAAACTGGTTCTATTTGCTTTCTCTTTAAGTGATACTTCTAATTTCAGTGGCCTTAGTTCTAATTTGTATGAATGTGAGAGATATGAAAAGAATTAGATGTGAATTATTTTATGACAGTAAGGAAATTGAATTAATTTTTTTACCATAAAAGAATTTCTACCAGTCATTTAAAGCTGTCTATTATGTATATTCTTTCAAAAAATTTTAGACTGTTTACAAGAAATAATTAACATTACAGAATTATGTTCAATCCGTGGGATATTGGTATTTTCTTACCAATACAGTTGAACTCAGGTAAAAAAAGCCCCACCTCCCCTTCTGCATTTGATTTTGGTCTCTTAATAACAGATGATTTGATAAAGAATTGTACAGAAAGTGATCAGATGCTGTAAAGAATCCATAGTATAACAGTTGGATTGTTTAAGAGAACATAGACAAAGGCTGAATAATTATGCAAAAGATAAATCATCTAGCCATGTAATTAATTTGGAATTACAATGACAATAAAGGTACAGTTAAATTCTTATTGATACATTAAAATTGTGATAAATGTTAATATATTTAATTGGTATTTAACAAGATAGCTGTAGCAAGTTAATTAGATATCCATTTACATACTTCATAAATGTCAGCATTTTTAACAATTCAGCCCACATTTGGAATACAGCCTTGAGTATTCCTGGGTACAATAGGTGTGACAAGTAACACTAGCTCCATTTCCCTTCTGGTCCTTTTATCATGGGCAGGATAAAATTAGAATTAAATTTCCCTTTTCCTTTCCTTTCTTTTTCCCATTAACTATCAGGACTTAATAAATATAAAGACAAACTAGACACTAATAGCTTCTGGACAATTTTGGTGTTAATCTGTCTGTGCCTTTCCTTCATGTCCCTAAATTATTGTGAAAAATCAAGCAGACTATTTACAAATGAAAGAGATCTATGTTCACCATGATTAAAACATGCCTTGATAAATTTGTGAACTGATGATGCTAGAAAGTAAAGAGGAATTAAACCCAGAAGCTCTGTCAGCTTTTTAACTAACTACCACATATAAAATACAAGAATGTAAAAAGTTATGTATGGGAACTTAAGAGTCACTTTAAAAAGCCAGCTGCAAGCAGAAAATGTCAAAATAGTTTGTCAAGTAAGTTTATAACACTTCTTCATTATCTTAATCATAAGGATGCATAAAAATGGTTATGAAGATAAGCAGATCTGCTCTCTCCCCACCCCCCCTTCAGCCTTTTTCTTCTCCCAGACTCTAAGATAAAAGGAGACTGGTGAGGTTTTTCAAGACACCCTTAAATTAAGAGTGGTGATGGTTCTCTTAGATTTTCTTTGAAGAACATGTTATATAATGTCTGAATTACAATAAGAGAGATAGAGACACTTGGATGGGAAGAGTGGGAGATGAAACAGGAGACAAGAAACAGAGGAAGGATAAGTTGGGTGAAAATTTTTGATTAGTCACAGGCATTTTCTTCTGATTTATTCTCACCGTGACCTAATTGGAGAATATTTCCTGCCAGAGATGTTCAATCTCATGGGCAGGATTTCCAGATCTATTTGAGATTTTAGTTAAAAAATGACTAAAAATATTCAAATGGTATAGTGAAAATATGTAAAGTCTACATGTTCCAATTTTTTAAAATTTATTCTGACATTTAATTTAAGACAATCATCATTATTTATGATACTAGTAAGACAAGGCACCACACATATAAAAAAACCAGGCCATATCAATAAAAAAAATATTAATCTCAGTAGTATTTTTAAGAGCAAGGAAAATTACAGTATTCTTCTGAAAATTTCCCAGAATTTGTTTAGTTTTGCAAATATTTCTAAACTCAGATAAACAAAATTCCACCATGGCCACATGCTGGCAGTTAGAATGCTGACTGTGTTCTTATTTTCTGCTTCTTTCTCAGCCAGGTTTTAGTCCTTAGTGACTGAACAGCTCTTTCATCATTTCTCTCTTGAAAGCATTCAACACATATACTAGTTCCAATCTATAAAATTTCACCTGATATATTTCTTGTATTCAATATATTTCTTGTATATTTTCCTTCTGCCAGGTTTATTCAAATGAAAATGATGACCCAATTTCTATTTGAAATATCCACTACATCCTTCTTCCACTAAGCCTGGGACCAAAAATTTTAGCAAGTGAACACTGTTCTTTCCAATAACTGTATTGTAATAGCACCAATGTTGATTCCTGTAAATCTTTCATGGATTGTTCCTTCAGGTTCATAACAATTTTTTTTTGTACTCTGTCATATTTCCCTAGATTCTAAGATCATCTCAATGTCAGAAATTATAGACATTTTTATCAGAGTTTTACAAATTAAAACAAATTCTGCTTCCATCTAGAAATCTATAAACCTGAACAATAGTTTGTTTGTTATGTGGCTACTGATGTATAGATTTAGTACAAATCAGAGCAAATGTAATTGAGGGCAGAACTGTCCTGTAAAACACATCTTAAGCAACCAAGGATTAAACATACTAATTAAGATTATTTTTATGAGTAACTGTACCAGTCATATTTTCTAGGTCCAAGTGAAAAACAGTGAAATCAATGAAACTTAAATATGCAATCTTTTTCCAGGAGAAACATGTAAAAATTTCTTAGTACATTAAAAAAAAATATGGACACTGCAATTTATATCCAATTAATAAGAGTGTCATAAAAATATCCATTTGAATTCTTTAATCCATGGTCACACTTAAAATGCCTGTGA
This sequence comes from Sylvia atricapilla, assembly GCF_009819655.1. Lineage (NCBI taxonomy): Eukaryota > Metazoa > Chordata > Aves > Passeriformes > Sylviidae > Sylvia > Sylvia atricapilla. The sequence goes on from NC_089145.1 coordinate 53,779,842, forward strand.
TTAGTGTAAATATCAATTAGACAATGATCTGCATGAGGAAGGGACATTTTCAGCCCCATATTTTTCAGGCAGCCATGGTCATGTGCTGTGACTATGATACTTGAACAAGTCTAATGCTGGAAAGAAAATATTGGAACTCAAATGCATAAATATTCAATTTAGGCTGAAGTTCATTTTGCACCATAGAACCCCATGATATTGTCAATGGAGTTGATGTTTGTGTTAGCTGTATATTTCTCCATACTTTAGGAACACTTGGTCCTTTCAATTAGGGGGTTTTCTCTAAATTCAGACAACAAGACAAGGAGACTATCTATATAGAGAGGATAGTTTGTGCATATATCCTGAGCTTTAATTTCATGAGAACTAAAATGCCTTCCTAAAAGAAGTGCTGGGATCATGCAACTTGTTAAGACCCTTGCTGCCCTTCACTCAGGACCTGCAGGGTGATTCTGTGCTCCTGTTACGAGTGCTTAGAAAAGCACTGATTGGCTATACAGGAAGCATAACTCTAGAATTTGGTAGATTCTGTCTGTGTGGTTTCATAACTGTTGAATTACAGAGCTGAAATTTGACTGCTACCTTCCAAACTCCAGTTTTGGTTGATTATCTTACAGCTGAAATTGTCCAATAGACTCAGAAGCTCAGAATCTGGCAGATGTGTACACAGGAGAATGTTTTCAAAGATTTCATCTGCTTATAAATGTGAAGAATCAACACTTTTGTTCCTGGTCACATGTAAAGAGCAGAAATTATTCTTTCTTGGGATACTTATTTAGGATATTCAATCAATCTAAATACTTCACTGAATAAACTGACTTTGAGTAAATTCTTCTTTAAAAAGATAGCTTGTCTACTAAGTTTTCTTAGCCTGTGCAAGAAAAAAAAAACACCTGTGTGGTAGGAAAAAAAGAGATCCACATTACAACCCAGGTGTTGTATGCTTTCTCTCTAATCAGTGGAGAAAGATCAGCATTTTAAGAGAGAGAGTTGTTGCGTTGTCGTGGAGCTGTTGCGTTGTCACGGCTGTTCCTGCCCTGGCTAACCCTGACACCGCTGCAGGGAAGGTACTCTCCAGTGACCAGGTCACCTTAGAGATCCTGTGGGTCCTGGCTGGCCCTTGGCTGGAGGCAGTGATGGCGCGAGAGAGAAAGAGGGGACACTGTCGAGGGTCAACCAAACTGGGTTTATTTGCCCAGGGTGTCTGCCTCAACAGAGTCCAGAGTCACCCTTTGTGCAGTAACTTTTATCCCGGGGGTGGTACAGAGGGATGGGTTCTGTGTGGGTCCAATCAGAGGTAACTCAGGCGTGGCTCAAGACACAATAGACAAACAGGGGAACAAACCAAAGTGGGGTAGGAGGGGAAATCTGGAATCCTGTCCTATCCCTCGAGGCTCTCCCTAGAACTTTCCAGAGGTAAGGAGAGGCCTCGAGGTGACAGGCAGGGCCCCTGGGTTACATAACAAAGGATTGACAGAAAACAGTGACTGGGGTAAACCAAGCAGGGAATAACCAAAGGGGTACATGGAACAAACCATTATAAATGACTTCAAGTAATAAAACATACTTAACCAAAACACACCACCACAGAGAGTTACATTTTGGGGAAGCAGATTCACCTGCTAGGGTGCCTCACTCTGCAAACAATACAGGGAGTTAACAGCTCACCCACATTCTAATTCAGTATTTTCAGCTAAAAGACTAAAGTAAGAATGGATGAGCCAAGCCTAGAAACCATAAGAATGAAGGCTTTTCAAGAGCTTATTCTAACAAATTTTTTGCCTCTATTAAATTTTTCCAGGTTCATGGCCCACAGGTGCAGGCAAAAGCATACACCTTATTTATTTTAGTTTCCTTTCTAAAATGTGATTACAAATGCTTCAGAATTCCTTCAGAGAACAAACTGCTGGTCATCATCTGGAAGATACAACCTAGTCAACTTGTGCTAGTGGTCAAGATTCAGAAGGGTCATAATTCAGGGCTGGTTGAAAGAAGCATTTACAATTCTAGGAGATTTCAGAGACAGTTGAAATTAGCCAGAGTTCTGATGTGGTATGGTTATCATAAAAGCTTTCACTAAATACATTTTCCTCTCAGACAGCAAAAAAATAGCTGAACAGAAATATTGAGAAAGTTTCCTCTGAACATTTGCATCTAAAAAAGACCGTTTATTTTTTAATTTGGTTTTGAAGTTTGGTGTTTTTTTTATTTGTATGTTGGAGAAATCTTGTTTTCTTCCAACCAGGCCTTTTAATCCCTCTTATGCAACTTCTGTACTTAGTTTAGAAAAAGTATTCTCGTGAGAGAGGGTATAATGCCCATAAGAACTGTTGCACTTTTACAGTTCAACTTAACTATTTAAAATATTATTTTCTTGTAATCTGTTCCTAGATTTTTATTTACCATTATTCAATTCACAACATATTAGTAAGTAGAGAGAATCATCCCCCTTCCAACACTAATTGGTGAGTGGAATTTTTGATCTGGTGCCATCAGCATCATACTTTGAAAACAGGTGGTATTAAACCAATTAGATTTTTTAAATTGATTTTTGCATTTTATGCAGTAAGGGAAATTCATTGATGTTCATTTTGGAAATTAGATAACAATGACTTTTGAATCGTTGCCAGCTCACAAAATGTAAAGTCAATATCAATTCATTAGAAAATTAATGGGACTGATTTTATTGTAAATAACTAGCAACTGTGCAGTTGGCAGGTCTGAGTTGGTAGTTATTCAGACCATCACATGCAAGTTCTGAAAGTAATGCAAGAGTTCAGAAATGGATTTTTTAATCAAGTTTTGTACTGTCTTTGGGAGTTAAATATTTTTCACCTTAAAAAGAAGTGTGCTACAACGACCTCATGGTGTGAGTAGAAAAGATTATATTACACTTAGTCTGTGTCTTTAAATACAGGCCTAACTACAGTTGGGTGAGTAATCACTTTTCAAATTGGAAAAAAAACCAAGAGAATTGAAATAATTTCAGTTTGCTGTCAAACAATTTGTCTTCACTTTTTTTTTTATGCAGGAAAGTTCTTGAAGTAAAATGTTGAAAGGAATTGTGGGTCTTCTTAAGTAGATAAATAATGGTTTATTCGGAGCCTTTTTTATTTCTTTTGCAAATAAATACTTTGTTCTCCTCATTAAACTGAAGTACAGTTGGAATTGAAACATTATTTGGAAACGATAAGTGGAAGCTCCTAGCATTTTTCTTGTTTTTCTCCCATTTTTCTAGCTTAAACACTATGAAAAATTCAAAATGAGTTTGTGAATTGTTTTGGGCAGATGCATTTTTCACTGAGAAAAGCTTTTGCCTTAAGAGTTTCCCCTATCTGAATGCTGAATAATGCATTGCAGGTAGCATTGCCCATGAGGTTTGTAGGCAATTGTACATTTTACAGATGTTCCTCAGGGTGTAATACCTCCAGAGTTCTCTTCAGAACAAAATCCCTCCTTAGTCCTGAAAAAGCTCTACATGATCTGTGCCATCACCATGTGTAGGTACTGGACTGGGGAATAACTGAAGCAAAGGCTGCTTCTCTTTCCTAGTGGTTCTAACCCCTTCTTCAGTAGAAATATTTAGCCACCAACCCTAACCAAATGCTTGTCCCTCCAGCACGATATATTGTTAGAAGAACCTGATTCTGTTTAACTTCCCTCATAAAAGTGTTGAAAAGTAGTCAAAAGGGAGGAAATCTGTGTCAGGAATGTATTTTTTAATGTAGTCATCTGTGGAGTCTCAGAACCTCTTTTCCATCCAAGTCTGGTCACTCCTGTAGCATCCATTACTGTAGTTTAATATAGCCCAGTCACTAGAAAATATAGTTTGTGTTTGTCACTTATGTAACCTGTGTCTCCTCTTTATTTTGACTGTACACAGGTGAAGGCATAATTTAACTTTTTGATTTTGCCTCAAAATTTAAATGCTATATGTTCTTCTGCAGCATTTCTGGTATTATAAAGAAAACACGAAACTTCTGGAAAACCTAAATGCTTTGAAAATATTATATTTAGATATGAGTTATTTTTGTCATTGTTCCATATGTCAGTAGAATTGTTTTAGTCACTATCTGAAATGTTTGCAGGACTAAAATTTTTTATCTCTGTTAGAATATAGAAAAGAATAACGTAGTCATTGATATTTTGCATTCTTCCATTTATCCATTTTCTGTTCTTAAACATGAAAATGTACAGTTTATCTAAGTATCTATTCAATCCCCAATACCAAACCTTCTTTCTTACTGCTAGGACCTTATTTTTTATTTTTTTTTTTGGCTCAAATTTCGTTTAGCAGATTCCACAGATCTCAATAGGTGAGGTTCACCTTAAAATTACTATAGAATCCAAATCCTCACAAGCATTTAAATGCTTATCTCACAACCACATTGAAATATTTTCAAAGATATGAGCCTTGAAGGATATCTTGGCTTCTAAATAAAGCAGAGCATGGCAGACACTCTGTTTTATTTAGAACTGGTGCTGTAAAGTTGCATTGTAATGGTTACTCCAGAAAAGGGTTATAGGCAGGTCAAGATTTTCCAGGCATACCAGCATACTGACTTTCTGAAGTTGACTAGATGATGTGAGCCACTTCCAGCAATTCAGTCTACTCCGTTCTGAGCACAGCCAGTTTATAAAGGCATGCAATCTTTATATTTATAAGTAGAGGACTCTTTCAGGGTCACTCTGCTACAGCCCTCTTGACACAGCCAAAAGAAAGTCCTGAATAGAGGATGAGAAATCTGATTGCTGATTAGCTTCAGTGTCATTTCAGTCAGTTCCCAGAAGGAAGTTAGCAATCTGCCCAGCATGCAAGAAATGATTGCTATTAAAGGGCCATTATGATGGGAGCACTCAGTTCAGAAAAGCTTGGGGTTTGAGGTTTTTTGGTGGGTATTTTTTGTTCTGTTGTTCTTGGTTTTGTTGTTGGTTTTTGATAAATCTGGGGTTTGAGGAGGGTTTTTCTCTTAAGTTTTTTGTTCTTTTTTATCAGCTTGAGTTCTATTTAAGGACTTCTTGATTACAAGACTGTTTTTACTGAATTTATGACTTTTTTCATATACACTTACTATGAGCAAGCTGCATGGATTATTTAAAACTAAATACTCAGAGGAATTTTCTCAAAGGCAGTCCTCCTCCCACAGATAAAGTGCTGCTAAATTCAATTGACTAATGAGCATCTTATTATTTCTTTTGAAGCTAAAAGATCAAAAGGTTATTATATCTATTTTCATAATAACACAAAAACATATTTAAGTGGGCCTACCCTGAACAGTCCAAGTGCTCCTCACCATCTAAATACATAAAGAAACAAAAGCTTCCTTCACTGTGATTCAAAATTAAACCTTTCTCTTTTTCTAACATGATAAAATTGAATTAAAGAAGGATGGAATAACCATCAGACTATTAATATGGAACATATTGACAGGATGAGGGATAATGTTTTTAAATTTAGGGAGGATCAATTTAGATTAAATATATGGAAAAGGTCTTTGCAATGAAGGTGGTGAAGAAATACTGAAACAGGTTTTCCAGAGAAGTAGTACATTACTCATTCCTGGAACTGTTCAAGGTGAGGTTTAATGGGGCTACGAGAAACTTGATCTAGTTTAAAATGTCCCTGCTCATTGCAAGGGGGGTTGAACTAGATGACCTTTAAAGATTCCCTTCCAACCCAATCAATTCTATGATTCTGTGGTTCTAGAAACCTGGGAGAAGGAGCAAGTATCTTGATTTTCTCTTTAATCTTTAGGAAAATATTTAATATTTTGATCTAGTTTTTATTCCCCCAGAACAGCAGACAGCTATTGTCTTCATTCCCAGGAGGGTGAGGAAGATTAACATATTAACACATCAGTACACTGAGGCGTTCAGATACTATGGTAGTATAAGAAATATAAATATCTTACATGATTACAAAGATTTACAACTTCAAAAGTATGAAGAAACCTACTAAAAATGCAGATGCATTCAGTGTATGCATATTCTTAAATGTGTTAATGTGTACAGTTCAATATTCAGTTCCTTCTAGTTGCCATTGGATGAGATTCACACATTCCAGAAGTTAAAAGCTGGCCTTTCTCATTATCAGTGTTGCAGATCTGGCCTGATGGTATCTGAATATCTATCACACGTGTGATGAATCTAAAATCACTACTGGTATTGTAGAACCCTCAGGTGAAACACAGCAAACTCTTCCATCAATGATGCCTGTAGCAACACTAACAAGTGTAAGGGCTCTGAACTACAAAAAAATAACCAAGCAAAATCGTTTTTGCCAGTACAGGGACTAACTCTGACTTGAAAATACAGAAGCAAATTATATTGAGCTAGAAATTACTCTTCTTCTGTTACTTCTCTGTTTTCATTTCTATTGCATTTAGAATGACATAAAAGTATATGGTCAAAGAAAGTCAAGAGCATATTGTATGGGGAAAAGGAGTTTAACAGGAGCTGCAGTATAAATGTTAATGTAATACAGAAGACTTATATTCATAATTAAATATCACCAGGTATAAATGCCATCACTGAGCTTTACTGCCTTTCAAAGATAGTAGTTGAGAAGAAATGCTGCTCTGGGCATGTATGCAGACTGCAGAGACTTGGCCAGCTCCAGATATGGTCAGACGTGACATTTGAGAGCCAAATGTGCATTTTAGTGGTGGAAAGATTAGCATGATGAGATTTTAATCACATCCAAAACCATGCAAATTTTGAGGATCTAGATTACAGGCTTAAGTGTCCAGAATGGCAACCCTTAGGGGTATTCTCTGCTTCTGTTCATGCAAACATAGCTCTTAGTTGACGACTAAGATCTATCTGGAACTTTCTGGAGCAAATTAAAGCACAGTTACAAGTTACAATAGTTACAATAGTTTCACTACTCTCCATCCTATAGTCATAGAGCCATTACTTTGTCAGTTTAGCTCCAAAAATCTTCCTGTTTCAGTCCTTTCATCTGTCACAGATTTCACTGTAAGATCATAAGAAAATTTGAATCATTAATACCTGCACAGTCTAGTTAGATGCTAAGAATAAAATCACTAAAAATGTTACAAAAATATTAAAATATTATACTATAAACCTTTTACAAATAGTCTCACACACTGTTATGTAAAAGTTTCACCTAACAGCCGCATTAAACAGCTAAATGTTAGCTAACAGAAAAATGTCTCCCTCAGCCTTGTACTCAGGTTTGTGAAAAACACCCACAAAATGCAGATATCAAAGCTTTGGGATCCCTGGTTGCAGATGAAAGACAGTGTGTTTGTGTGTTTAGAGATATTTTCCATCCTAGAGCTTTGCCTTATAAATACTTGTTTCATCTGCAACTGCCAGAAGTCTACATATTGGGAGCACTGTGAACAAGCCAGCAAATGAGAAAACAAAAGCTTTTCTTTGTTGCTAGTTCAAATGAGGTATTCAACTATAAAGGATTTTTGGAAGACATTGAAGGTTAATTGTGAATTATGCTGAAAATTATCTAATAATGAGAATAAAACCACAATTGAAAGAACAACTGAGTAGTACACTCAAACCGTTTGAATATCACAGAACTTGTTTAGTCACTGTCATTTTTGTTGAAATGTTTGATGGTTTGTGAAACAGGAAACTGCTACAGTGGCATTTGAATTTAAAAAAAAAAGTCATAAGCAAGGGTGGAGGAGAGTGAGAGCTGCATCTTCTGTTTCTTGCTGGTTTTGATTTCACTTCCAATTACACCACTACAGAATTAAACTGTTCATAATTATTATTATTATTCATTAGCACATGGCTCTGGTGTGTGATGATTGCTTTCAGAGGAAGAATTTTGAAACAAGGAAGTTTCACACATGAGAAAGTGAACTAGTGTGCTGCTGTCTAGAATTAAATGCAGTGTATCAGAGGAAATATTTCTGTCAGTGCCCCCGCTCATCTGAAATGTTCTCTCTCCTTTGAGAGAGCATCAGATCAAATCTTTTGTTAGAGGCACTCTGTCATTCATGTCGAGAAGAGTTTTAAAGGTCTAAGTGGCACATTTTATCCAGTTCTGATAGCCTTCCAATAAGGTTTTTCATCCTGAGTTTGCACCACGTTTAGGAGTTCCACACAAGTCTCGGGAGATTTGTCTGCAAACACATTATATTATCTCACCATACTTAATAAATGTTTCTTTGTATATTAAAAATCAAAGAAAAAAAAATAAACTTGATGACCAGGGTTCCATCATGCATTCTGTGTTGCCATAGGAGATGTAGTCTCTCCCCTTAGTGAAGACAATAGAAGTAATTGAGATCATAAGGACTCAGTGTGCAATGCTAATATGGAGTAAAACTTACCTTCATTTCCAGTTATTCTGAAATTCTATGTCCTCAATGAGAAACATATCCAATCACGTTTATCTATTTATTTGACAGCATATTCTGTAAAAGGGAGTATTTCTGAGCAATCCTAACAAATAAAGGACTGTCACTGGACTTGCCTATGGAGCAGCTTTTATAAAAGTAGTGTTGGGACAAAAGAACCTCGGGCAGTTTTACAGACTGGGGTAAAAGTGGCTTGAGAACTGCTGGGCAGAACGGGACTTGCAGTCGGCTCAGTGTGAGCCAACATGTGCCCAGGTGGCAAAGAGGGCCAATGGCATCCAATCAAATCTTGCTATAGATGGACAGCTAGATGATATTTTCCCACATTTTGCCATTGAAACTTCAGCCATAAAGCAAAATTGCCAACGTTGTATATTAATACATTATCCCACTTGAAAGAAAGTCAATATATAGATGACCAGATGGCTTACTTTATCTTATACCTGACAAGTATGTATGGACCCTTGCAGCTAAGGGATAACTTAAATGATCAGCAGCCATTGAGAAACCATTATGTCTGTCAATGTTTTTTTAATTGCTGAAAATGTGGATGTGAGCATTGGGTTGCTGTCATTAATAAATCAATGCCTTTCCCAGTTTCTTTTTTTTGTTTGTTTTTCTGTGTAGAAAACCTATGTTGTAACTGGAAAGTACCTACTCAGATTTGTATGTTATCATTCACAGTAGCAATCAAGCTGAGATAAAAACAGGTTTTTAAATTTTCTGAACTTTTCTCTGAGACAGTAACTTTGCTATTACAGCCTTCCCATCCATGAAATGTATATGTATGAGTATGTACATGTATACGTATACGTATACGTATATGTATATGTATATGTATATGTATATGTATATGTGTATGTATGCCTCCTTTACAGAGGTAGGACAAGTCAATAATTATGTTTAAATACACAGTTCACAATCTGGAAATCAAACTGGGTTTGCATCCCCATTCATATCTTAAATTAAGTAGAGGAAAAGATATGAGGCTTTTTTTGATCTTGCATTAAAAAAAGAGACACTGGGGTTTTTTGTTTGTTTGTTTCAGTTTTCAGTACTTTTAAAGATACATTTATTAATATTTGACTTGAGATTAGCTTTAATGATCTGGAGCTCCATAACCTTTCTTTTAAATATCCTTTGAATAGTATTCAGGTAAAGAAAAAATAATTTGGAATGTCAAAGGTTGATCCTTAGTAGAATTTGTTTCTCAGGTATTCAAATATTCAATAAATACTGCAAGAAAGCAAATTTACATTCCACGCAATTTAAGCGAGAAATTGCACATCTTGTATAATGGCTATGTGAGGTATGTATTTAATTAATTACAGTCAAGACAGTATCACAGTAAATATTCAAAAATTAAAAATGCATAAAAATAATTTCTTGTGAATAATTCATAAATAAAATAAATAAATAAAAACAACTAAAGCAGTGCTACCATGCCTGAGCAATAACATCTTATACTCTACACACTGGGCACTATCTATGTTATCTCTCTTCAACAGATAAAATTAAATTAAAAATTAAATTAAATTATGAAACAGCTCTATCTCCATGCAGAGAAACTGAAGTGCTAATTCTGTCAACTGCTGTCTTAATAAAACCAAAACAAATATTCTCATTTATGCAATTCAAGTATTCAAAGGCAAACTGGGGTATCATACTTCCCTATTTCCACATATATGTGTGTTAAGCTTAGACAAATAGAATAAAATCAAGCAATGTCATAATCATTGTATATCTCCAATATAGTCCCTGAATTAAAGCAATTTGCAGTATTTTTTTTCTGTTTTGTCCATCTGACATACCAAACTTATTGCAAAGGTTCACATTCTTTTTCTTCTTTCACTAACCTTGTCTCTCTCAATGCATTAACCAGAGCCATTATTCCTTAATATACTTCATCAGTGTGCAAAAACACCCGACTTCTATTTACAGTGTGCCATTAACAGTGTTCTATTTGCAGTCTGCTATTAACACCCTACTTTGATGACAGAATTTTTGTTGTCTTTGTGGGTTTCTTCCTAGTGCTCACTAGATACTTTTTTAGCTGATCTCCTGCAACTCTGGAAGATAGTACAGTGTGACTTTGTGTACGCTCATACTCTGCATGAGGCCCGGACTTGTATCCTGGTCTTGGCCTGGCAAGTATAATGATTCCTTGATAAAAATTTTTATGCTATCTGATGATGACCTCAGTTTGGTTATGACTCTTCTTCTCTCTGTTCCCAGATCCTACATCAACAAAATAGAGTTCTGAGACCAGAGCTAGAGAAAGAAATCTTCACTGTAAGAAACAAGTATTTCTTTTTTCTCTTCCCTCTGCTGCATTCTTCAGGCAAGGGCTCAGAATTAGACTTCTTAGACTGTCTTTCAGCTGTGGTTTAAATCATTATCTGTTTAAATTATCAAATTCAGCAGATCGACCTTCAGTTTATATTCCAAAATATCCCACTTGACAAGACAAACCCAAAGGTAATGATAGCCTAATATTTGGGCTCCCTGAATTTGAACAAAAATGAGTTAGGGATCATCCAAGTGGTTCACACTCAAATACAGTGTGAATTTAACCACTACTTAAGTTTTACTGACAAAGACTCAAGATCAAGGCTAAAAAGTGTACTGTAATATTCTTTAAACCTCGTCTTTTGGTATACACAACATTATATGTCACTTACTATGAACGAAGAATGTAATGTATGTGACAAGTACTATTGATTTTGGAGTGTATTTCTGACAGTTCAGCTTTAAATCTCTATTTGGCCTCCCAGACACTTCCTTATGTGCTGCAAAAAAAATCCTCAATATGAATATTTTTCATCTAAGCAACCTTCACAGTGGCAGGAGAGCTGAGGCAGGACAGTTCTCTGCTACCTTTACAGGGGGAGGCTCTTGGCAATCTCTTGTCTCAGTGTCACCAGAACAGGGGAACCCAGTCACAGACCAACTGTGCACTGAATGTGTACAGAGTTCTGAGAAAGAAAAATGGGGTTTTTTTAAAAGCATGATGTTGGAATCAGGTTTCCAGACTTCAGAGAGAAGCAATTTAGGCACAATTTGTCATTCTAGCCCAAACAATTAGGTTGATTGGTTAGAGCATGGTGCTGACAATGCCAATCATAGATTTGACCCATGTATGGTCCGTTCACTTAAGAGTTGGACTTGAGGATCCTTGTGTGCTCCTTCCAACTCAGAATATTCTGTAACTCTGTGATTTTAAAAAATAAATAAATAGAGGGGGAAAATCCATTTCTGGCATCAAACAGGCACTTAGACAGTTCAGCAGTGTAGTTGTAACTAATTCTTTTAAGAGCTTTGGAAAGAAAAGTGGCACCTCAAAAGCAATGACTAAAAATAGTAGTTACCTTTTTTTGACAGAGATAGATTTTTGACTTTAGCAAAGAAATATAGATACTTCCCCCATCACTTCTCCCACATACTCTATTTAAGTTGTTACAGTGCTTTTTGTTACATTAAGAAAGGAACAGAGTTATAAACCACAGTTGTCAGCAATAACCCCTCAAAAACACTACAGCCAAAGAGGTGGAATACTGTAAATTCAGTAACTTGGGTTTCTATCCATAATGTCCAAGGAATGGCAGATAGTGTTTTGCAGTGTTCAGAGGCACCCAGAGGCACCCAGCTTCAGTTCCATTTGTTTTCCATATCCTGAACACCAAACTGTAGAAGACCTGCACCAATCTGTTCCTGCCCTTTCCCAGCCTGAAATGTTCAGCATCTGCCATGTCCTGCTCTTGGTATGATATTTTTCTATGATAGAGCACTTGAAAAGCAGAAAGTTAATTGCTGCTCTTAAAGTATTCATGTTGTAGTTCTTCAAGAAGGCTTCCCTTACAGATGCTTTAACATCAAAAGGATGAATGAAGAATGTAATGTATAATTAAAATCTAAGAAAAAATTAAGCAGGCAAGGTGCAGCTACTTATAGGATAACCCAGGAGTTAACCCATTACCATAGATAGTATATTGTGGCCTTCTAAAATGGTACACTCATCTTTTTATTTCTCAAACTATATAGTACAATGCTGCAGAGAAAAATGTAGAGAAAATATGCAACAATGGACAGAAAACATGGAACACTTAGATTGAAACAAAATAAGGTAAATGTACGGAAATACTTTGTATAATAACTTTTGCTCCTATTTTCTACTTGTGATGTCATTCAAGTATTTATCATGTTTTGCGTGTCTTGTCTTTTAATTTCAGAAAGAACCAGCACCTTTGACAAGTCAGTAAACTTAGAAGATACTATCTTTAAAATTATATAGAGGTGGTTTTCTGTTTCTGTTTCAGCAAATTCAAACTATTTTTTCATTAATCATTATGCTCATAAGTGATACTTGAAAATTACCACGGAGTATTTAAGTTTTCATCTAGGAAATATTTACACAGCTTTACTGTGTGACTGTGTCAAGCCATCAGAAGCATTAAAAGGTTTCCATTTGTATGACCTTTTCAGATCCACAACCCAGAATGCATTTTTTTGTTTACCACATGACAACTCAGGTCATCTTTAATGCATTTCATAGGACTCGCAGTCTTAAATTATCTCAGTCAGCATACTCTCTCCTGACAGCTGAAGGAAATGGCCAGACACTAAATTCGGTGTAAACATTACATATTTACTATTTTAATTCTCACCACAGCCACAATAAGCAGTCATCAGCAGGGATGTAAAAAGCTTAGAGCATCTCCTCTCAACCTGAAACAGGTTTTTTATAAAACATCAGATGCTCCTTCCAGCACTACTCTCTTTTCTTTATGAGTTCAAGGAATAGACAGAATTTAAGTTAAACTTCTGTTTCTGTCAAAATGGTTTTAGAATGTAAACACTTTGATGTAATTAATACAGAGGCTTTTTTTACCTAAACTGCTGGTTTCAAATTTTGGTTTTTTCTTCCTCTTAACCAAAGTTAGCTACCACTGGCAATTAACCTTCAAAACCCCTCTGAGTCTTCTGTCTCTGTAAGAGTTAAGAGTTAATCACACACAGGAAGAAGGAAGGAAGTATCCTCTCTATGAAGCTCTTCAAACCATTAACTGTATGACTAATTAAAACCTCTGACAGCACATTTCTATTAAAACTGATTCAGTGGAATGAGTCAGAAAGACATCAAGGTAAATGGGTTCTTTTTTTTTCCAGAATTTCACCTATGGAGCCTGGATAAGGTCACTGACTTTCTCAGTCATTCTCTAGCCTTATGCCGGAACCAGCAGAGTTGATTAAAGTCTCTACAGGGTTCAAGTCTCAGGTCTCCAGCAAAATCACTAGGATATGTCATAGTTTATTTTAAAAGGTCAAAAGCAAATCTAAAAAATAAAAACTGACCAGACTCTAATAATCTACCAAAAAAAATGCAGTATAGATGGTGTATGGTATCTACATTATTTTGAGGCATTACCATCTGTTTAAATCTGAGTGTGCCTTGGTACATCAACTATTCACTAAAATAAATTTTTAAAAAAGTCAAAACCCTGAGCTAATAAGTCACAGTTCCTCTCATTTTTTTCCTCTGTCTGCCAGGTTTTGCTGAGTCAATTCCACAGACTTTTGGAACAATTTTTCAGTTAATCAGCAATTCCGGGAAATTAGAAAAAAAATATTTAGGGGAAAGAGTTTGTTTTATACGCAGCCTTGTAAAGTTTGTTCTAAGAGGACAGATATAAAAAGAACTGATAGAAGAGAACTTACTTTGATTAAAAAATTTAGCTTGAATTTAAAGTAAACCAAAAATGTTTCAAGTAGCAAATTCAATTTAGAAGTTGCTCTTTTTTTTTTTTTTTTTTTTTTTTTCGTGTTAGAAGCAACTTGGAAAAGCTACAATGAACTTACAAAATATTTTGTTACTGAAAATTATCCAGCAACTAACATTGTACACCGATTTTCTAATAATCCTATTTCTAGATTCTACCATTAATGTTGACTTTCATATGTATTTTAACCTCCTATTTGATCAAACTTCATGAAAATAAGGAATCACTCTTTTCTGAGAGTTCATTATAACTTTAAAATACATTTTGTGTATTTTATATCTACACAGATGCAACACAATATCAGGTTTAGAGCATGAAAAAGTAAGAACTGCCCAAGCTAACTCATTTATTATCATGACATTTGTCAGTGTCCAGACAGTAACTACAATATTATTAACAATTAGATCACTACAGTTGACTGGGCTTGATTAAGGCCCAGGACATGCATACAATGACAGATGTCTAATTCTTGTCTCTGTCTACGGTGTATCACCCCACCATGAAGCCAGGTTTCCCAAGGACTTGGTCTTGCAGTTAATCAGACGTGTCAAACTTCACTTTGAATGAAGCTGGAACCAGATATCACAGCATATGTGAGAGATAAATGGGATCTTACCCAAGAAAATGTTCCAGCATTCACATAATCATGCACCCAAACATCTTCAAAAGGGGAAAATGACCATGCAGTGAACTCTAACCCAAACTCATTAGAGGAATGAAACACCTCTCCTATGAGAGAAAGAGAAGAGAATGATGAATTATGATGTGCAAGAAACTGAGCAAAGGGGACAAGAAACCCACATGGGTGAACAAGGAGCTCTGTCATTACTCAGGCATAAGCAGGAAATTCACAGGTGATGGAAACAGGGTCAGACCATTTGCAATTTATATAGAGAGGTTGTCAGAGTATGTAGAAATGAGACAAGGAAGGTCTAGGCCCATCTGATCTGTGACAGCCCATTCTTATACATGTATGTGCTTACAGAGAGTTTGTGTGTGCTGACAACATATCCTCTCAGCAGGGATAGGCAGCATTTTGCTGTCTCCTGACAGCCAAGCCTGGAAAACAAGGTTTACTGCAAAGATTTAAAGATTTCCATTCAATGTCGGTGTATTGTCAATCCAAGACTATTCTACCCTGGCAAATAATGACCAACCATTCTTGTTCTTCTGAATAAACCATTAACAAAATCAAGGAACAAAGGCATGTCTTAGGTCACATAATTGCTCCCTGAAGTGCTAAGTGATTCCCATATACCACTTGTTTTGTGTAATTGTGTTGAACTTCATTACTCAAAATAAATGGCAAGCACAGGTTCTACTTGATTTTCTTATTTTTTTCTCTTATCCTGCCCTTGCCCTGCAGTGCATCCGAGAAAAAGCCTGAAGCACAGCTGAAGGCCTTGAGGAAAAAGGCAACAGGATGTGGGTGAGAGTTTTGAAAAATCACATAGAGAAATAAATGTATAGTGAGAGAAAATAAATAAATATTCTATCTTGGCTTAGGACGTACATTTTAACAGTTTGATGTTTGGAGTACACATCAGATTACTTTGTGAGGCTTGCCTTTACTAACATGTAAATGCCACATAACTAAAATACATGGAATTTTCAAGAGAAAATTACTACACCTCCTTGGGGCAGGCTTTCTAGGTACCTGTCAGCTGGTCTGTTTTTACTTGACTATTAGCGATGAACCACTAAGAGTGGAGGAAGTGCAGAACAGTATTTATTTTAATCAGCTTCTAACATCAGAAGGAAATGGCTTTCTACTGGCCTCAAAGGAAAGAAATACCTTACTGCTCCAGGAGATTTTTCAGGCAAACCTTGCAGCAGCAAGAAAATCAGGGACAATCAAGAAGCAGTGCAATACTGCTTGGTATTAAGGATGACATCAGTACAGCGTTGACAGCTGTCTGGAAAATCATAAATAACAGGGTATAAAGCTTAGAGGCAATAGGAAAAAAAAATCAGACAAATCAAAAACTCAATCACCCAGTGCCCCAGAAGAGCTGTGACAATATTATGAGAAGTCATTCTGTGTCTAGTATGAGAGACATTCAAAAAGAGGGACCACTTTTTCTTTATTACCAATTAGCCAATTTAATTTCAATAAATCTTTTCATATCTTTCTTCCACTGAATTTTTAGGTGCTTTATAGCCATATTTAACCTCAACCTGTGGAGTAAAACAGCACACAGATGTTACTTTCCAGAGTAAATAAAATATTGCAGGAAACCCTATTGTACTTCTACCAATTTATTGACAAGGTGCACATGGAAAAAGTCTGTCCATGGTTTGCTTTGCAGCATGACACAGAAATAAGGCTTAAGAAGTACAATGTCCTTATAGCTACTCCTGCAGCAAAGCCTGGAAGTATACTTAGCTTGTGGCCCTCCATAAATTATGGATGATCTTAATACAAGTAATTGAAGCTTAATTAAAATTTTCCATACAAATAAAGGGTCTAAAATAATATATAAATTCTGAGCATCAGTATTAGTGACTCTGTTATTTGTTTGTTTATGATCTTTTGTTGTGGGCAGCAAGAAAAACAAAAGAATGGTTAACAAATTATAATAATGTCCATTAACTATTTTTGATGAGGCATTTTATTTTGTGTTTCCTGTGTTTAAAATTTCATTTAACGCTGTCCTAATTTCAAGTGATTGTAGATTAAAAAAAACAAACACAAAAACAAACAAAAAAACCCCCACCACTTAAATCCAGTAGAAAATTTAAATGTCATTTCACATTGACACATCTGCTGTCAATGAATGAGCTGAAGTACTTAAAGTAATGGCTGTACCTCTGTCACTGGAACCTGTCCCACTTGATGACCTGGTCAGACCATTAATAGCAGATATCAAGTTAGGCCTCAGGTATTCAGGAAACAATTATCCTGCATTAAGAATAAATTATTTTGATAAGCAAATTAAAACAGTATTGTTCTGGACAAATAAGGAAGTCTATTAAAGAAAAAAAAAAAAAAAAAAAAAAAAAAAAAACAAAACTCAACAAAGCAGAAGTTAGTATTTAGCAATTAGAATTTTATTTTTTAAAATTATGTGCAATATATCATGCAAATTGTGCCCTGGTCAAATCCCTCACTTTCACTGTAGTTATAACTGCTTGTAGGATTTAGCCATTCATTGAAAAAATCAAAATACAGGATTATTTAACTCAAGGACTAGCTGTGGCCTTTGATACGTAAAGATCCTACAGATTAAACTGTTCTGTTTTCCTTAGCAAGGAATTAGGGGAAGAAAAGGAGAAGGTTAATAATGGAAATGTTCATGGACACAGTGACCTGATATTTTAGTGCTGGTGCCAGGCAAAAGTGTTGATGGTAAACGGAGAAGTAAAGAACAGAGCAAGCAGAACCTTGCCTGCCTCACTGTTGCTTTTAGCAGTCTCTGGTCTTTTTATATGCTCCTCACTCAGCAAAATCCACCAAAAGCATGAATAATTGCTTTACGGTTCTTTCATACCTTAAAAATGAAGTGACAGATGAACCATTAGAGGATATGAATATAATGGAAATACCTCTGAGAGAAGTTGCTTTTGTTTTTTTCCCTGAGATTTAGGTGATTATGCCCTTGGTCATTGGTATCCCCTTCTGGTTCCAGCTGTAACTACTTGGATAGGCTCAGCAGTACAACTGGTGTCAAAGAAGCCTGTACCTTCTGCCCAGCAGGAGAGGATGGGACAGCTCTGGTTCTTGTGCTTGTGCATCTGCTCAAGTGCTTTGACAGTTTCAATAAAAGGTATGAAGTACTTTCACAGGCATTAGTGTGAATTAGGGAAGCAGTGCCAGGACAGTGACAGACTGATGAAAGTAACAGGAAGGAACACGCTGAAATATAAAGAGTTATCTTGCAATACAAGAAATATGCTTGTGGAGCCATTCCTTTTAGGCAAGTGTGAAAGAAGTCGCTCAAAGACAAATACATATCACCAGTACAGATAGAAAATGAGCTATCTGGCTTTATAGAAAATAAATTCTGATCTTGGGTGAAGAAGCAAAGCTTTGCTCCTGCTCTTGGCAGCCTGATTCAACTCATTGACTTGATGGAAGTTTCAGCTATGCATCAAGATTTGAGGAATCAAAGTTACTACCCACCCTTTCGTAGTGAATTATTCTACTCGAATATTTGGCCCTGTGATATGGGATACAAAAGTCACTGTACCAAATAGCCAGCTGCTGTAGGTCCATTGAGATTTCTGACTGCACTGTTCCTTAGGGTCATTAGGTATTTCCTTAAAGTGCTTTTCTTAGTTTATTAATTAGCATATTTTTGATTAGTTTCCTCCTTGTGATCTTTATCCTGTTGCTGTGTATGCATGTGTTATGGTATATGATGCATTTGGTAGCATTTTTGCTCCCTGCTGGGACACACACTTGTTACTTGGCAGATGAATGCTGGCATGCAGAATGATTTCCCTGAACTTTTCAGCAGTCCAATTAGCATATGACAATGGTACAGGGGGTTCCACTCTAGTGAACCCCCTGAGCTACTCTTCACCAATGTGCAAATGTGCAGACATAATTGGCATAATTACAGTTTTGTATAATTATAAATAATTTTTGTTTATGGAGGATTAATGCACGAGATGCTATTACCGTATGCAAAGGGTTACTTTTCCAGTGGAAAGGAGATAAATGTTTATGAAGGTGCATTGTATGGGCTTGGTAAATATTTGCCAGAAGATGAATATGTATAATTCCCAGTGCACAGTGCAGCAAATATTCAGAGATTCTAATCAGTCATGGTGACAGTATGGGACTATTGACATTTCACTTGCTATGAGTTGTCAAGGCAAACTCGACACACAGAAGGACCTGCCACTGAAAATATAGAGATTATGTAAAGATTATGAGCAAGATTGTGGTATAAAGTGGCACAGCTCTACTAGATGATTGCATCTTAGCTTCCATTTTAATTTGCATGATTTAGAGAACAAACCTTTCTTCTTGCATTTTAGTTACATGATTTGTGCTGTAATGAATGGTCAGATGATATGTGATGGAATTTTTAGTGAGGTCTGGCTTTCTCTTACACTATCTTTAAATCAGAAATTGAAATCAATTCACTGTAGTCAGACTGTGATTTCTTCTGTGCTGATGGCAGTCATAAAAGTCTTTTTTGTTAGGGCAATTACTCTCCAATGAGATAAGTATTAAATTAATATTTGTCTTGTTCTCTGCATCCCAAGTTTGTTCATCTTGATAGTTGATCTTTCTAGTACCTAAAGTGGGCCTACTAGAAATCTGAAGAAAGACTTTTTTACAAGAGTATGTGGTGACAGGACTGACAGGACAAGTGGGAATGGTTTTAAACTGAAAGAGAGTAGGTTTAGATAAGACATTAGGAAGAAATTCTTCACCCAGAGGGTGGTGAAGTACAGGAACAGGTTTCAGAGAAAAGTTGTGAATGCCCCATCCCTGACATTGTTCAAGGCAAGTTTGAATGGGGACCTCACCATGGTGGGGGGAGCTGGATTTAGGTCATCTTTAAGGTCCCTTCCAACTCAAAACTTTCTTTGAGTCTATTATTCTATACTCTGTCAATCACTTCATTCAGCTTCTGCAGTATCTTTTTTCTGCCTAGGGAAATAAAGTTCAAGATACTGCATTGAAGAAATGTGTTTCTGCATTCATCTGTAAATCTCTTTCAACCTCACACAGCTAAATCTGAAACCTTATTCCATGTTGACTCAGTCTGGCACAGGGCTGCCAGACCCAGAGTACTGTTTGCTCATACCTCATAATAAGGTGCGTAGAGGAAGAGAGTTTCCTCTTGCTTACTGTAAGACCAAAGCTTGTGCATGACCCCAGCCTTTATTGGAAAATAGAGAATCAAAACAAGAGTGGGAATAAAACAGTAAATACTTCAACTGTCAGATAAATAATGCAATCATGTATTTGTAGAATATCTTGAGTTGGAAGGGACATTAAGTATCACCTAGCTCCAACCCAGAACACTGAAAATTTAGGACTGAACCAAAAAGCCATCAGGGCTAAACTCAACAAGCCATCAGAGTTTAAATTTCCTTAACATAGACAAAAGCAGCATTTCTTTAACACCATAAAATAAATGTTCAAGATCTCCTGATCTGCAAAGCCAAGCTTGTGACTTGCTTTAGAGCAGCCTGTCTATGCACAGAAGGAACAGGTAGTGAGCAGCATAAGTTTGCCTGGTACCTTTTCTGATTAAATTGAGGAATTTTATTTCCAGAATCTACTGGCTCATATCTTAACAGAACTAAAACAATCTAAAAATATTCAACAAAATTAGGGAAGAAAAGCAAATACAGTAGTTTAGATTAACTGATATAAAATTACTTTTAATTAAAAATGTTCATGGTTTTCATTGCCTTTCTTACATCCCAATAATTGTAGACAAATTTGTTATTTATGCTAGATATACACAAATGAAGTTTATTTAATTTTAGCTCAAAGATAAACTAACTACAAGAACTTTAGATATGGTCTTTCTATCTATTTAAAAAGAGGAGGCAGAGACATAGATAGTTGCTTTGGAAGCTTCAAATATTTTCTATATAGAAAATATATGCCATCAGCAGAAGAGTGAAAGGGCTGGATTTGTAATTTTGGAGGGACCATAAAGAAGAAAACTCTCTATGTTCAAGACAAGCACTGTATCTTCTAGGTTTACCAAAGACAAAATCCATAAGTTCTTCTTAAAGTCAATGGGCCTTTGCTATCATGACTAACTACATCTGACAGCTAACTGACTCTGAGACAGCAAATTTATTATAAGGTTTAAAGATCCTGCAGCAACTCCTCCTGTCCCACAGTTAGCAAAACTGATTCATCAGATGTTCAATACTTGCTGTGTGGAACTAATGACACCCATCATGGTAACATGTAAAAGTTCACATTTTGCCTGATTATGATCACAAAAGACAGTACAGTTCCAAAGAAGCTGTATATCACATTCTTACAAGGGTAAAATGATCTGCCTCTTCTAAAGTACATGGGGTTACACTGGATTGGATAATCCGAGAGCAATAAACTTTGACTTTAAACACAGTTGCCAGAGACTACTTTCCTGGGGAGATTTTTTTGGCTGTTACTACATTCTAGGGCTTCAGTTTGGTTATTTGGGTTTTTCTCCCATGGTGGAGTAAGGTCATTCATCTCATTACAATTTTACTTTAGTCTTCAATCATATACTGAAGGGCCTACAAAGAGGTATCAGATTGTTGCATATTTTGTTTCTATTTCAGATGGCTAGAGAAACAACGAAGAAGAAGAAAGCACATCAGTTTTGTTGTAGGGGTTTTCCACATTTTATTTCACTTTCCTGTAACATTGAGGCTCATTAACACTGCAATCCTATGCATACCCAGAGATCATACACAGCTCAGCAGCACTGTAAAAGGCCACAGGTAGGCTGACTTGCTCCAAAACTTTGAATGGCCATCTCAGGGTACTATATGAATCTGCAACTGATGACTTGGTAATCTTTTTGACACTTAAATAGCTGCTTAAAACCTAGCCCAAGTTAAAAGACAGTGATGTCTTCAAGAGATTAATCATAATTTGTGAACCTCTAACTAATATACCATGAACAAGTTTCTCTCTAATAAACAGGTGCTAATTAATTAGTGCCTGTCATCTTTACTCCTTTCAATATTATTTCAGTTAAATCTAGGAGAAAGAGCAAAACACTTTGTGGGTAAAGAGTCACAGCATATGGCATGCTCAGTCAGAAGCAAGCTTTACAGATCAAACTGTAAAGTCCACCAAGAAGACTGGTGTAGCTATCATGAATTAAGGTTATGATGGGGGCAGGGACACAAGGGAAGGTGGCATTTTAAGCACACAACTTTTGTTCCCAAGGCATCCATTTTTTAAATTTTGAAAAGTAATATGATCTTCAGAATTGTTGAGTTTCTACAGATCCTTTAAAATTCAGCTTGAAACCTTTAGAACTGGGTGTTAAATACAATATAAAGACCTCTTTCCACTTGAAACTAATTTGCATATTACACAACTGCAAACTTCTTTTTGATGACTTTTTAGAATATATTTTCTTTTGCTGTCTTTCTTTCCAAGTACAACAAAAACTATTCTGAAAATTAGAATTTTTTTATTTCATATACAAACAAAAAACTTTCAGAAATCCTGACCACATCCCCAAGAACCTAAATTAAGTAATTATGCAGAAATTCCTAATCTGAACAGTGCCATTCAATGATGACAGTTAATTCCCCATAATCCCTGAATTGTAAACTTTTAATTTCCTGCAAAAATGCAAAAAAAAAAAAAAAAATTTGCATCATTACAATCGGACACACAATATTGATCTCAGTAGCCACTTTTGATCTATGCCTTTCGAAGCAATTCAGAAAAAAAGAGTTCTAATGTCACAAGATGGGAAAAAGACAAAGAAAGGCAATGCATCACACCAAAAAACACTAAACAAGTTCGTTACCAAGGCAGGAATAAAACTGAGGTAGAGCATGCTCATATACTGGACTATCCCTCTCTCTTCCATGTACATATGTCAGAAAAACAGCTTTTGTAAAGTCTTGAATGTCCTATTATCTAATTAGGTACATCCCTGCTTAGCTGCTATTGAGAACAGGAATAATCCTATTAGAAATAATAGAGTTTATCAAGCTGTTGTGAGGGCAAATGAAATCCTTGTGAAGGACATTGGTTAACGTGTTCTGTCACCCTCTTTTAACTCTGGTCCTCCAAAAGAGAAAGAGATCATGTCAGGTTTAGAAGAGGATAATCATGAAACCAGTAAAAAGTCTGCTTCCCTAGACATAGGTGTTTGTTGATTAGTACTGAAAAAGTCCTTCAAGATTGATTAAATGGCTTTCTTGCTTGGCAATGAAGGAGGTAAGTAGCAAGCAACAAAATTGGAAAAGCTCATATGCCTTTATTTAAAAAAAGAAAAAGAAATAGGAAAATTATAATGAGCCAGTGCAATAAGGATCAATTTCAGAAAAATTTATGAATGTGACTCTGGTAAGAGCTCAATATGCAGGTTAAAAGCTTATGATTCAGGACTAGTTTTAGCTGGAACAATAGGAATAAATGCTTAAAACGGAACATTTTCCAAAATGGAGGACATTATTTTTCTTATAGAGAAGTAATTCACCTTCCTCTGAAATACCAAGTCTCAAGTGAAGGAAGAATGTCTGATCTAAATAGTGATAGATTTCTATCAAATATTATGTTCTCAGATTCTTACTAGTGTAAAGTCTTTTAAATTAAAACCCTCACTGCTATGAGCAAAGAAGTTTCATTCGCATTTTCCTCATTCATATTCAGCTCAAATAAGCTGTTGAGGTCTCAGGAAGTGAGAAAAGGAAAGAGGAGTTAAATCCATTAAAATTAACTCAGCTAATGCATGTTGGACAGCCTCAGATTATTAAGAGGCATTACTGTATTGTCTGTTCCCTCTTAACTGAACAGATTTCATAAAGCCTAGGTTAAGAGCATCCACCATCTCTCCTCTTTCTTCTTTTTGAATGTCGCTCTATAAAACACTGTAAATGCAATAAGATGGCGTGCAGAAATATTGGGTGAGGCTGAAATAAAGAGAAAAGGCAGGAAACATAAGCCTTTTTTATATCCTTACTGGGAAATAACAAGTCAGTCTTTTTTAAATTACATTTTTTGTACATTGAATTTGTTTTGTCCATTACTGAAGATGCAAATTGTGAAAAAAATATCATGCTTCTTATATTTTCTGTCTTGATATAGGTTTCTGCATCTAGATGTTCTTTCAGTGACTAGTATGAGCTTATGCCAATGTGCTTTGCATTTAGGAAAACTGTAAAGAAGGAGGGAGTTGTGAATAATAGAGGACACCTCTGCTGAAAGTGAAGAAATGAAAAACTAAACAACAGTAGAGGAATAAGTGCAATCAAATATCTTGGGTAACAGGGCCCCCCTGGTTGTGTCACCTTTAAGAAGTATGGAATGGAATTAGAAATGAAAGAAGTACTAAAACAACTAGAAGTATTAGAATTTATGTATATAAAATTTCAAGTGACTTTACTAAACTTTCTTAAAATTGTTTCATTTGTGCAACCTGTAAAGAAATTGGAGAAAAGGCTACTAATTAAAAATTTCAGTTTTCCTGCATGATCTTCCCTTACTTCTGAGGTGAAAGACTTTTCTATATGCCCAAGTCAATAGACCAGAATTCGTTTCTTGGATTTGTGGATGATCTCCATCCTTTTGACCCTCCAGTCTACCTTTGAGAGGGGCACACTGAAGTCAAAAGTACTCTGCTTTCCTTCCATTGTCCATCTGTCTGCTGAAATAGAAAGGAGCAATGGTCTTCCAAATCCCAAAGAAATCAGTCAGTTGAAAAGGACACAAGCAGGTAGGTATGACTAGATTTTTAGTCCCCTTTATCCACACACAGCCCTAGCTAAAGTTAATCTCAAAACCTTGAGCAATAGGTCTGCAGCATACAGGCAGGCACATCTGAGCACACAGGCTTTTGTAGAGTGAATACACGCACTGCTTTCTGAGTTTTCCCTGTTACTTCTTTCAAGAAGAAAAAAAGGAAATGACATGATGTCACAATCTATAAGTCACGTCTTTTTAGTCACAATTATTACAAGGTCTTTGATAGCACTTTGACATTTATGTGGTGTGTTATACACAACAATTCCCTTTTTGGAATACATTATGAAGCATAGAATATTCCTTAGCTTGACCTTTTTTGAAATATTTTTTAATTTCTTTCTCAAAACTCTAGATATCATCACAGAAAAACACTTCTGCCTTACACAAACAAAGAAAAGTCACTCTCTTCTCTGCCAACATCTATTTGCACTGCAAATAAAATGCAAAAATGTATGGTGATCAAATAAAGGTGTCATATTTTGCGCAGTGTCCACAGTGTTAACTTGGTTTATCACAAAGCTTTTCATTCCAGTGACATTCATCCATGGGACACCCAAACTGGAAAAGACCTACCTATGTGAGCAGACTTTCTAAGCTATGAACCCTTCAGTCCATTGTACCTTATGAAACAAAAAAAAAAAAAAAAAAAAAAAAAAAAAAAAAAAAAAAAAGGCAAATGATGACATGTAGAAGATTAGAGTATTTTTATGGTTTATTTAAACAGTATAGATCTTGTCCCTGCAGCACTAACTTTATATTTTTAAAAGATATTAAGCGTTATAGTCTTGGCCAGATATTCCTTAATTATCCACAAATTATCAGGACTACTAAGTGTATCTTTGAAAAATTCCTGACTTTTCCTTAAAGTGCTGGGGCAGCTTCTCCTGGGAGGAAGACAACTGTTTAAACACTGTCTCTAGGAGGAGGAAAATCTTGGAAAGATTGCTCAGAACATTTTTTAATCTCCTTACATTTATACAGTACAACTTTAAGGGGACTTGTTCAAGACCCCTCTCTACTAGTGACTCTTTGTGTTGTCTGGCTAAGTTGTTATATCTTTACTGTTTCTTAATGAGTAAAGCTAGTCATCATCTGATAGTCTGTGGGTTTGTTTTTTTCTCGCACAGATGTTATATGAGTGATCACGTATGATTATTTTTGTTTTGGCCGAAAGTTTTAGGGGACTATTATAACTTTCTTTCAAAATTAAGTATTTTTCAGATTAAAAATTCTAAGCAGAGACATTTAAAATTGGAAAAATAAATGGATGGTTTTCACTTGCATGTGAAAGGCTTTCATTTATAAGCTGTGTCATTACTCCCAGCAATGGCATTCATTCAGCTGGAAGACTCCTTCACTTCAAAGAAAAAAAAAATGTTTTAAGGTTATCTCCTCATACTTCTTTTCTGTTTGGGGCTACATTCTCTGTAGTACAGGCTTTCTACCTGTAGTACAGGTTTTTTGGTTTTGCTGCACTAAACACATGAACATTGAAATCTGCTTTTGAAATTCCCGGTGCTTTGTTAACAAAAATAATTCCTACAGTGTCCACTACAAAGCTAGAAAACTGCAAGGACATCTGAAATGGAATCACTAGCCAAGCACTCAAAGCATATTAAGACTGGTTTGCAGCCCTAGCACTACATTTTTAAAAATCATTTAATTACAGTAAGAATAGCATCCTTCCTGAATTGCTGTGAGGTTTTGTTTATTGTAGTCTTTATGTTGGGGTTTTTTTCAAATAAAAACCCCAAAGTATAATGTGTATTAGAGAATCTAAAAGCAAGTGTGACATGTAGAATGAACATGTTTACTTATATATTAGAAATTACAGGCTTTTTAAACCTTTTTTTTAGAGAGTATCACCCTTAGTGCAGCACTTCCTATTTTCTTAAGACAAGGAAGGCCTAAACCAGGAAGATTTTACTTGGGTCACTTTGTCTTCCTTGTAGCAAGGAAGGTAAATTGCTTACATTTGGAGTGTGTTTGGAGTAATGTCATTTGTCTTCCCACATCACTCTAACTCATGATCAGGCCCTGCTGTCCCAGAGATGGCTGAGCACCTACCTGCCCATGGGAAGCAGTGAATTAATTCCTTGTTTTGCTCTGCTTGCACATGCATCTTTTGCTTTCTCTGTTAAACTGTCTTTAGCTCAACCCATGAGTTCTCCAGGTTTTACCCTTCCCATTCTCCCTTTGATACCTCTGGTGGGATCCCCTCAGGAGTGGGCAGCTGCGTGGGGCTTGGCTGTTGGCTGGGGTAAACTGTGATCCCATTTCTTGTCTCTCCAGCTTCTGAAATTATGATTCCATTCACGATCATGTAGGGATGAGGCACCACATGACCATGCTGCAGGAAGCAAATATAGGGTAACAACTGTTTTCTAATTGAAATTGACTCCGAAGGGGAATTTTCAGTTCACATGGAGACCATATAGATAATGCATGTAATCACATTTCAGAACCCTGAGTGTAAAATATGATCTAAATATTGTCAAATATCCTTTTCCAGAGATGAGAGTTATTTATGAATTAAGCTGCATTTTTCTAGTTTTTTTTTCTTCACAACTCAGAGTAAGATTTATCATGCATTTAAAGTATATTTTACTTTATTATAAGGTCAATTATGAATTTTGAAAACCATAGAAAAATGCAGCTTCGTACAGTAAATAAATTCTTTATTGAAAAATAATTTTACAAGTAAGTGGATCTAGTTCTCATGGGTTGAGCTAAAGACAAATCAATAGGGAAAATAAAAGATGCACATGCAAGCAAAGCAAAACAAGGAATTAATTCACTGATTCCCATGAGCAGGTGGGAGTTAGCCATCTCCAGGACAGCAGGGCCTAATCATGTGCAAGAGTGAAGCAGGAAGACAAATGCCATCACTCTAAACCCCACCCTTCTTTCTTCTTTTCCCAGAATGATTTTATTTGATATGAAATATCCCTTTTGTCACCCTTTGGTAACCTTGACTGTAGGTGGAGAAGGAAAGGCAGCATGGGGGTGAGGCTGGTGCCAACGAGAAAAGAGTGGAGGGAGCCACGTTGGGGCAGTGCCACACTCCCCTGGATCACCTGTCCCAGCCATGTCTCCTTCCAATCTCCTGTGCACACCCAGTTCCTCACCATCAGGGCAGTACAAAAAGTAAAAAAGGCCTTAGCCCTGTGTTAAGACATGTTCAGCAATAAGGAAACCCCTCTGTATTATCAGGTCTGTTTCCAGTTCACATCCAAAACACAGTGGCATATCAGCCACTGTGAAGAAAATTAAGAAGCCAAAAGAAGTATGCCTAAAAAACCCCTTTCATATCCCAAAGATATTTGGGAAAAAGCTTTTTGACCCCACTGGACAGGAAGTGCCAAAATAAACAAGACAGCATGACATGGCATAGATGACTGTGTTACTTTTTAGATAACAAAGACCTTTAATCTCCCTTGCTGGCCATCACATTTAACAAAAAGGAACATTTTAACATTTGACAACAGAATGAAGACCTATAGGCAATAAACAAAAAAGCAGATACAAAGAGCATCAGCTGCCAAAAAGAATCTGTGCAGGGCAGATGAATGGGACTTCACTGGAGACCAGTTATCATATTTTTAAGTTATATTCAATCTCTTCACCCCCATATAAAGGCGATTTATATGTTTTTAAAGGCAGTAGAATATTGTGTTTTACATGATATTCAGGACAAATAAAATTAGTCCTGCCCATATTAAAGGTTTAATTCCAGTCACTTAATAATTTCATCCTTGTCAGAGTTAATGCACATAATTCATTTGCTGCTTACAAGCAATCACTGACACATTATGAAACTGGAGTATTGGCTTGAAACCTAAATAAATAAAGAAAAACTGGAGCCTTTATGGAGAAAGGGATGTTACAATTTGTCAATCAAATAAATTATGCCAATGCACACTAGTAGGCAATAAAACACAAAGTATTCCACTGTTGGATCATTTCTGACATATTACTGCCTCACAGGCTCAGGAGTCTGATAATGCTGAGGAAAGCTGTGGGATAAACTCAGTTTCTTTTGTTAAGGCTCAGCATGAAGACAATTTTTTAAAATTCTAATTCACTTGGAGGTGCTTCTAAAGAAACTTGATTGTAATTAAAATTTTAAGTGAAATTCATACTATTGGCTTATAGACTTACAGTCTGTGACAAAATGACTTAGGAATAGAAATGGATTTCTATACCCTGAAAATTATTTTCCCATTCTTCCTCATAATTATCCTGAAGTGGATCAATTCCTCTTGTGAAAAAGCAGACGAAATCCCTGTTCCAGTTACTACTCCAACAGGCCCTGACAAATTGTAAAGGAGGTCCAATTTTTCAGACATCAGCTTCTTAATGACAAAAATGATCCTAGTCAATTGTCTTTTCATATGATTGAAGGAAAAAATAAAATCTTTTCTGAACATTTCTATCTATTTCAGAACATTTCTATCTATTTGTATTTCAAACTGTCTTGTGGTTGTCTTCAAACCTCCACACTTGGACTGCTGAATTGTGCCCCACATACAACCTGATTTGATCTGGACTCATTCAAAAGGAATTTACTTTAAAAACTAGTCTGGGCAGCTGACTAGAAAATCAGATCCAGGCTGAACAATAATACAAAAAGATTTTGGGAAACTTCACTGGGGTTCTACCAAAAGATAGATAATATTTTCTTCCAATTCTGATTAGATTTGACCTGATCAGAGGTCAATCAATTCAGTTAAGGTCAAAGTATTAGTAATACTATTTTAAAATATGTAAGAATATATTAATGAGGAAAAAATCCCTAGAATCAGGAAAATTAAACACAATTGGTACATCTCAAGTAGATACACAAATATGTTGGCCTCTTCTCAGCAAGGTTTTAAAAGAACCTGCTGCTCGTACATTATGCAAATGTAAGCTCACTGTTTAAATTACCTATGGTGATCTTCAGCCAACAGTGAATAAAATGTGGTAATTATATCATATTGATATGCACACTCCAAGAGCAAGAGTTATTTTCAAAGGTTAATTATTTATCTAACCCCTCTCTCTTCATCTTCCCTGTTCACATGGCTCAGTCTCTGCGAAAACCACGTGGAATAAGGCTTATTTTCTTTACTAGTAAAGTTACACCATCACCATCAAAGAATACATTCTGTATTCTACAAAAAATTACTAAGGATGACTACTGAGCATGGAATGTATTCAAAATAATGCAGGTGGGAACAGTACTTGAATTTGCACATAGTCTGGTAGTATCCAATATTTAAATGTAGGCTGCTAACATAAAGTATTGAAATTACCTAATTCTTTAAACTATTGGTTACTGCATCTGTGAAAGTGTATCCAGTTTTTGCATGCACTTTTCTGACACTAGTCTGAAAGAGTATTTACAAAAGAGATGGCAATAAAGCTGCTGTTTAGGAAACTGGAATTCACAATGCATTTAAGACAACTATCAGAATTTTATTTCCACAAATGAAAGTTTAATATTCACTACTTTTAGTCAAGGGTTTTGACACAGATGCTGTAGTTAGTCTTATGAACCAATGCTCTTGTTAGAGTTCTTTTTCTTGGCATTTAAATTCATAGGATCATAGAATAGTTTGGGTTGAAAAAAAGCCTTTAAAGTTCATCTACTCCAATGCCCCTAGCAATAAGCAGAGACATCTTTCACTAGACCAGGTTTCTCACAGCACCATCCAACCTGATCTGAAATGTTGCCAGGGATGGGACACCCACCACATCTCTGGACAACCTGTTCCAGTATTTCACCACCCTCATGGTAAAAAGTTTTTTGCTTATGTCTAGGCTGAATCTACTTACTTTTAGTTTACAACCCTTACCCCTTGTATCACAGCAGTATCTGCTAAAATATTTGTCTGCATCTTTCTTACAAGCATTCTTCAAATACTTGAAGGCTAGGGTAAGGTCTCCCCAGAATCTTCTCAAGGCTGTAAATCCCTACTCTCCCAGCCAGTCCTCATAGGAAAGATGTTCCATTCCTCTGATCATTTTTGTAGCTCTCCTTTGGACCCACTCCAGTGTTTCAAACCCACTCCAGGGTTCAACTTTCTTGTACTGAGGACCTCTGAGCTGGATACAATACCTCAGGAGGGGACTCATGAGAGGGAAGAATCACCTCCCTTGCTGTTTTGGATGCAGCCCTTTCTGGGCCTATGTTTCCCTTTCTGTGCTTTGCACATTGCCAGCTTATATCCAGGTTTTTCATCCACCAGCACCCTGGTGTCCTTCTCTGCAGGGTTGCTTTTAATCCCTTTACCTCCCAACTGGTATGGATATTGGGGTTGCCTAACCCAGGTGCAAGACCTTGCACTATAGTTGAACTGAGGTTACAAAAGCAGATGAAATATGAAACACATTTGAATGATAGTGAAAGAGAAGGAAAGAAGTTTTGAAATATTTTAGATTTATTTCCATCATTTCCAGAAAGTGAATGTACAAGGAAATAATTTCTCATGGAAAGAACAAACATTTATATTGTACATATCTTTCTCAAATTCCAGAGAAGGAAAAAAAGGGGGTTAATTCCAAGAATTTAAGAAGACAAGAAGACGACACATTAAACTTTTCAAAACCTTTACTTCTATTCCCAGGGGCTTACAAGAGGGAATCTCTCACTAGTTTGGCATGAAATAAATCTCTTTTTTTCTCTCTTTTGAGGGTAGCAGATGGAACATCAGTTTGTTTTCTATGATTCTATATATTTTTTAGTCTATTTGGGAGGTGTTGGAAGAATAGCTCTTCAGGAATTTTTCTCCTGGCTCAGCACAGTTCCAATGTTCTTTAAATAGTTTTTGACAATCACTTTTCAAAGGACAATAAATTTAAAGTAACTTTTTTCCTTACAAGTATGTTGACAAAATGAGCTCAGGGATTCTGAAGTCCATGCTAGAATTTCAAAGGCAAGAGTGGCGTTTACACACTTCAGTTTCATTGAAAGTCCATAGAGGTTAGTTATCTAAAGGCTATTTGAATGTCCATCCTGTTATCTTAATAGAGACAAACTACATCATGCAATCCCTCCTCATTTTCTCATTATGCAGATAATTTTTCTTTCATATCAATAAGTTTAAACCTTGGTAGTACTACTCCTGAAGTTCATATTGTGTGCAAAACCTATGCTTTCTCTTTTAAAACTCAGGCTAGATTTTGAAATGTTTATATAATTTCTAGTAACCCCTGTAAAATGCAAATAAGTGCATTGATACTTTTTTTTCTTTTCTGAAGAATCTTAGTTAAGGTCAATATAACTGAACTGACTTGCAGTTTTAGAAGTCATTTAGTATGTTTTCAAGGTTATTAATTTAAAAAGAACATTTATCACAGCCAAAGTTATCTGACGAAACACAGAATATTAGAAATACTGACTGGAAGGAACCTCTGCAAACTTCTCACCCAACCCTTCCTTTTAAATGTGACCATGTCCAACACTAGAACAGATCAGACATGTCTGTCTGGTGTAGAAAAGTTTTGATGACAAAGGCTCCACAATCCTCTTTCAGGAACCTGCCACTACTGCACTACTTTGACTTAAAAATAGATTGGCTTGATCCACTTTTAATGCACATTCAGATACTTACACATTCAGTAGACTTCTCTTTGTCAGATTAAACAATTTACCTCCTGATGTGCCATATTCCCATAATTCCTGATTATTTTAGTGGCCTTCCACTGAATCTTGTCCAGTTTCTCAATATTTTTTTCTTGAACTAGGCAATCAAATATTGGCTAGGTTGTCCTAAATGTCATGTGACTACCTCTAAGCAGAATGATGTAATATAGTTCTTTGTTCTGCCAACCAGATTTCTACTAACATTTCCACAGCTGTGGTTGCCTTATACATGTTGGTTTATACTCACCTTGTTTTTCACCTTAACACCTGAGTCCTGTCTCCTGTTGGGTCAGTTGCATCCCAGCTGGTATCACCAATATATTTGGGCATTTTCTGCCCCTCCTACAGAAATTTTCACTTTCTCTCTTGAGCTTTATGGATCTTCTCCTGGTCTAACCCTCTAGTATTGCAAGATCCCTTTGATCTGAACCTCTGCCTTTTGTTGTAGAGCAATCTGTGTCATATGGTCACTGATAGAGGTGTTAAGAAATAAGGTCCTCCTGGCTTTTCCCATTTGTTATCAATCATCAGCTGGACACAGAGTGCATTTTAAATGTGGGGAATATTCTGTATTAATTATTTTTTACTATAAGTCTTGGCAAACTCACCAAATATCTTCCTTCTGTTCTTCTCCCTGCTTAAAGCCAGTTGATCTCATCTAGACTTCTGGCAGAAAGATTATGGGTATTATCCAAATTTCTTGGAGGAATCTCTTCTTCCTTCTGAATAAATGTTTCAAATTTTCTAGTTATTGGCAAGGTTAGCAAGTAATAGACCTCCTAAGAAATGTTGTTTTTCACTTTTAAAGGAAACTAGTCAGGTAGAAATTATGTAGAAAACCCAGGACAATATGAGCTTGTGTTTGACTCAATTAGACAGGCACAAAAGAAAAAGGTTCAAGAACTTCTGAACTTTCTTAAAGCTGATTAAATTTACTGAGGAAATAAAATCCTACATTTTCATTTCCAGAAACCTAGTAAACAGAGCTGAATCAATTCAAACTGATTCATCAAAGAAAAAAAAAATTAAAAACGTGAAAAACCTAAATCCAACTAGTGATCTCTTTGATCATATTAATTATCTGGTTTATAAAGGGAAATGAAAATAAAAACTCATTTTGTTTCCCAAGCAGCTGGACAGGTGAGACCTCAAAATGTGAACAGTGTGCATGCTCCACATGAGGACTTTAAAGAGCAATTCAGAATAATAATAGTTTATTTTCCCTAAATGGACAAGGACTGACTATGCAGAGGTTTGCCAGAATGCAGTTAGAGATAGTACCAAAATTAAGTATAATAATGTTTTATCTTCAGAGAGATAAAATCTTCATTGTTTAGTGTCTCATTACCAAGGCCAGAACCAGAAGGGCAGTGAATTCACCCCATAATGGCACCTGCAAGTGTTAGGAAAACCCTTACTACCAGCAGACATCTTTGTACCAGAGGAAAAAACTAAAACTGTCTCTGAACTTCTGTAATCAAGGTAAAAGCATATAATAACTCTATTAGAAGGTTTATAGCCCAAAGAATTAAAAATAAGTTCATGATAAGCTTTTTATTTTGATGGATTCTTCCAACATGGCAACCTCTGAATTTTCAAATAGGAGAATAGTTTAATAATTATTAGGTTCTACAGAATGAAATAAAGAAGAAGAAGATATACTTAATGTATTTTCTGTTATCATGACTTTTAAAGTTCAAGGATTCAAGCTTTAAATCACCAAAATTAAGGAAATATTTTTTTTTAAATCGAAGGTCAGTTACTTAAGCACCTGAATCTAAGAAATAAGGCTTTAAGAATCTAGACTGTAATGGAGTCATATCTGCACAAGAACTCATAATTAAGATTATGATTAAGATTAAGGCTTAACTTGCCTTGGGTCAAATACTGATGTCTGTCATTAAGACTGTAAAGATGTGCAAATGCTTGTGCATGTATATAGAGTTCATTGACACTGTAAGTGTCTCTTTAACCAAGCAAAGTGGTGTTAGTGGCTACAATTTGCATACATGCTTGATAAAAGGACAGAGATATTGCATTAAATAAATGCATCATTCGTTGATGAATCTATCAGGAGCACATAATACAAGAGAAAGAGAGCAAATGGGCAACTACAGTAAGGAAAAAGACTGAAGAACACGTGGGTTCTTGGGTTACTGTGGCTCTCTGGTACACCTGATATCTATCTGAGGAACAGAATAAAGAGGTGTGTTGGACAAATACTGAATTAATTGGGAATAGTCAGAAAGGATGACTGAGACTAGTTCCTGAAATTCATAAAGACTGTCTATGGAGCAGTGAGCTGGGAGACAGAACTTACTGCTCCAGGTGGAGATGGGGCTACAAAGCACCAAAAAAAGAAAGTGAGCTACCCCATAATCCTTTCCTTACAGCAGCTTCCTCAAAGATGTGGCTGTTTTCGTCCTACCCTGAGACTTAGAGATAGGATTAGTTTTAGGGTCATGCCTAGGGGTCAGAGAGAGACAAAGCCTGGAGCTCCAGTTACAGTGAGACTGAAAAAGGGGTGCCAGAAGAAGGGTGAGGTCTACGAAAAATTTTCTCAGACTTCTTCCTCTAGCTTATGGAAGCAGGTTTTGGATTGAGCTTCAGCTCACCAGAAGTCATTGGGTTAGCATTAACATTAGTAGTGATATAAAGACAGAAGTTACAGATGCAGTGGGATTGCAAGGCAGTTGCCAAAGTCAGGACTAAATTGCATCAGGAATTGTCCCTAACAAATTCTTCCGGGTCACAGTTTGCCGTATGATTTAAATCTTAGCCAGATGAAAATTTAAGGTAAGGTTTGAGGGTTAGGGGTGGGAAAAAGACTAGAATTCCAGGTGGTATGGGCATTCAAAGGGGCTTCTAGGTAGCAAAAACATTTTCCACTAGCATCTTACATCTCTAGGACATCACAGATTAAATTTAAAACTGATCTAGGGCTTCAGATGAAGTGGAGCTGGAAAGGTGCTGAGAGAAACCCTACAAGTTAGAGTTTCTGCTTGACTTCTAATCTGCCTCTTCACTAAGGGCTTGCTGGGGCTTAGCTGTACTATTTATACCCTGGCTTCCAACCCGAGATGGGGGTTCCATCCTTGCCCATTGCTGTATTGTGGGTTTGGGCTCCAGCTGGCAATGCTACTGCCCCTCCCTGCCTTGTTATCACACTCAGCTTCTGTTTTCCTTTAACTTAATTAACTACTGCTCAGTGGAGCTCCGTGAATGTTTTGAGGTTTATCCCAAGGCTGAGGACAGGGCCTCAATGAATGTTTTCAAATACTTTTGTAACATTCTTCATGGATCTCTTTCCCTCCTTTGGAGGATTTCTTGCACCACGATTGCGTTTAGACCAGGCAACTTTCCTTCAGTCTCCCAAGATTGCCCTCAGCTGGGCAGCTACAGCCTGAAGTTTCAGTAAGGGCTGCTGGACCATACTGGGAATTCATCACTGGGACAAAAAGTTTGGACACATTAATCAGCTTCCTGGATCATTAGGGCATGCTAACCATTTTGACCCTAGTCATGACTGAAAATGTTGGCTTTCTGCAAAGAGGTACAGACAAGGAACAAACCAACCACTGAGCCTTCTCAAAGCCTGCTGAAGCGTTGCCAGACTCACTGAAGGAAGACAAAGTCTCCTTTGTCCTTTGCTTCTCCTGGTTCCTCATTAAATCCTAAGTAGAACAGCAAGGGAAGGGTAGCATAGAGCACTCAGCTAAGCTTAAACAAGGAATCAAGGAGAATCCAGGTGGGGATAACCAAGTGCTTTGTGATTTGTGAGTTTCCCTGAGGTGTCCAGTGATAGATGGAAGGTTTGCAGTTATCAGGGTAGGGCAGACCTTGTGTCCTGAATATCGATCCCCACTTGCTTGAGAATTAAGTGTGCTATAAATCTACAGCTTCTCTGCCTTTTGCATGCTCAGCAAAGGTACACATTAAGGAGAGGAAGCACAAGCAGGAAAGATGGAACTTAAAAGAGAATGGAGCATCTGAATTAAAAGACTGCTTGGAAATTTTCAAGCAGCTTCCCTACCCTCCTCCCTAAACATTTCAAGTGTATTAATGCAGTAATTACCAGTAGAGAAAGAGAAGAATATTACTATAGGCACATATGACAAACCATTCACATTACTGAAGAGGAAGAAAAGGTGCTGTAGCATGCATTTAAACAGCCTTTCTTTTGCTGCTCTCTATTCACTCACAATTTAGGTATTTACTTGGGTTTTTTTTTCTCTCTCTGGCCTCTGACCTATCTGAATAAGGTGCTCTTCAGAACAATACTTATTTTACTGTGAAGCCTTTATAAATGTTAACATTAGTTTCCCTTTGCAAATGGTTTCAGCTAGGAGAAGTTTTATTTCAGTGTGGAGAACTCCTGTGTATTTCTTTTTCTGAAGGAGATATTTGGTAAGAAGCAATATGTGTGTGAAGTTAATAGACTTTTGAGCTGTCTTTGACATGTTGTTATCTATGCTGTAGTATGCCTTCATTTACATTCAGCTCTTCCAATCAAATAACTGAGTGACAATATCATGATAACTGTGTTCACTGGAAGATAATCCACATTTAAGGCCTAGTGGGAGATTTTTGTTGCTGAATAAGCAAAATTCTTTAGCATGATGTTCATGTCAAAGTAGAAATGCATTTAATAATATGATTTTGTTATAAACAATGAGAAAATCACTTTGAAAAGTGAAAGATTTCTCAGAAAACTTAGATTTTAAATTAGGAAATAGAAGTAAAGTCTGTGACAGAAATTAATAGATACCTGATGCAATGGTTTGACCTTGGCTGGATGTCAGGTGTCCACTAAAGCCATTCTGTCACTAACCTGATCAGCAGGATGAGGTAGAGAAACTATCAAGCAAAAGGCTCGGGGAAACATCACTCACCACTTACTGTCAGAGGCTAAACAGGCTGGACTTCTTTAAATAAATTATATTCATTGTCAACCAAATCTGAGTAATAATGGGAAATATATTCAAATCTTAAAAATACTTTCCTCCCACTCCTCTCCTCACTCAGCTCCTCACTCAGCTTCAGTCCTGTTTGTCTACCTTCTCCCCATCGGCAGTGTTAGGGGTACAGAGATTGGGGTTCATGGTCAGTTCATCACATACTGTTTGCGCCACTGCTTCCTCCTCATGGGGAGAGCTGCTTTCTCAGCCCCAACACGGGTCTCTCCCATGGCAAACAGGCTTCTTCTAACTTCTTCAACATTAGTTCTTCCCATGGGCTGCAGTTCTTCATGAGCTGCTACACTGCAGGCCCTGTCTGTAGCATGCAGTCCTTCAGGAACATACTTCCCCAGTGTGGGCTCCCCAAGGGGTCACACGTCCTGCCAGAAAATCTGCTCCACTGTGGGCTTCCCACTGAGTCACAGCTTCCTTTGGACACAGCTTCCTTTGGACACACCTGCCAGCTCCCCTATGGACCTCCATGGGCTGCAGGGGCACAGCTTCCTCTCCATGGTCTTCACCACATGCTGAAGAGAAATCCCTGCTCTGGCAATTGAAGCATCTCCTCCCCTTCCTTCATCATCGACCTTGTCTCTCAAGACATTTCAGATGAACAGCTGCTGGAAGCACTCCTTACTCTGCCCAGTCCCAGTGTTCTGGCTTGGCACAGGCCTATTATCATTTAAGCTAAACACTCCTGCAGCTGGTTAAGGTCCATTGACAGGATTGTCTCTGCAGGGGCAGATGTACATCAAGAAAGCAATGCTGGGACAGTAAAAAAGTGTTCTATGGACAGCAACTTTTTATAGCTTCTGGCATTATTCTTTTACAAAGGATAAGGCCAGTCTTAGGCTTAATGTCACTCTAGATGTAATTCACCTATTGAAGCTGTACCAGAGATTCCTTCCATTATTAAATTTTACTGGAAATCTCAGCAAGTCAGATAGAATTCACAAGCCACAGGGACAAAAACAAGGAGTGTCTCTCACCTCTCTCTGAGTTACTTTCAAAGACACAAATTTCTTTTTGGAGATGTAAAAGTACTTTCTCATCATTTGTAAGTGCCTGGATTCCTGGCAATGCTAGAGATACTTACTAAAGAAAACATTTTATTTTCATGATTCTTTAAAATTATAATTTCATTAAGATTACTAAATATGTAAGTCAGAATTTCTTTTCTAAATTGTACAAACATGTCAAAAAGAATTCTGCAGGGTGGAGGGTAGGAAAACAAAGGAAAGGAACTTTCATGTTGATTATTAAATGAAAAGAGCTGTTATACATTGAATAAGCATGGCAAGTAGGACAAGGAAAGATACTCCAATATTTCAGCAGTCTAGTATAATATAATGAAATATTAATTAATGAATTAATAAATTAATTTGAATTATTGAATTAAGAAAATTCATATTGAAGAAAATTGAGGAGTCCAGCTACTACAATGGCTCACTCTCACTCAATCCCACTCATGGAGTAAAATTTTAACACCTTCTAGAGAAACTTGAAGAGTACACATACCTGATTCTGCTTTACAAAACACCCCAGATTTAATGGAAAAATACTAGGAAAATGCTTTGTTTTCTTTCAAAATACAGAGTGGCCTTTTTCCTGACATAAAAGCCATGCTGTTTTCCAGAGTATTTCCAAGCTCTCATTTCTGTTTGATTTAAATAGTTCTTTCTATCAGTCAGAATCAAAGCTAATCAACACTTTTCTAATGCTGTAAGAGTTATTCCAGGACAATATTTGGAGAGAAAATAAAATCAAAATGCAGTTATTTTTGTTTTTAAGGCAAGAGGAACAGGCAAATATTCATTATTTTATTTATTTTTGTATTTATTTACTATGACAGCACTTAATATATTCATTGGTTGGTTGTGTGAAAATCCTCCCAGACCCTTTACTTTTAAAAGGCATTTCTTCTTCCTGATTTCCTGCAATCAGGTATAAAATAAATTCCATGATTCCTAATAATATACACACACTAAGGAAATTTGGGCAATAAAAGGGTTTATTATGTTGTAGTATGAGGAATGAGACTAAAAGGATCTTAATTCAATCATAAGGGTATTCCCAATACAACACCTCTGGTAAATCCAGAGAGGAAATAAAAGATTAATTCATAGAGAGAAATGGCAGTTTGGCAGCAGCACATTATCATGAGATTGTTATTTTTACAATAATATTTTTGTTATGCTTCTGCACACAGACTTGCATTTGCATGAGGTTGCTGCATTGCAAATAGATTCCCTAATTTTTATTTTCTGTATTTACCAGAAGTTTCCTTCCATACAAGATTAATACCAGCAATAATAATAATAATAATAATAATAATAATAAATTAAATTTCTCTGGCCTCTTTCATATAGAGAGTTCCCAAGATACCTTTCATCACCAGTGTGGAATTATATAGAAAATTAATATATCATTCTGCACAGAAACACAGAATATTTTATCTTGGAAGGAGCCTCTGGAGGTCACCTAGTCCAGGTTCTTGCTCACAACAGATCAAGAAAAACAAAGCTTTGTCCAATCAAATCTTAAACATCTGACACCAAAGTCAGAGCCTAGAAACATTTCAGGGAAAATTTTCCTCAGCCTTCTAGCTTTCCTCACCACAGCAGCTATAAACTGCTCCTTAGACACTTGTAACTCTGTGGGGCCAGACAGGATTCACCCAAGTGGTGCTGATGAAGATGCTGGTGGAAGAGTTCACCAAGCCACTCTCCATCCTCACAAGGGGAAGCAGAGGGGCAGGTACTGATCTTGTCATTTTTGTGGCCAGGACTTGAGCAAACAGCTTGAAGCTGAGCTGGATATGCAGGAAAGGTTTTTCATCCGGAAGGTGGTTGAGCACAGAAACAGGTTACCCAGTGAAGTGGTCACAACACAAAGTCTGAGAGAGTTCAAGAAGTGTTTGGGCAATGCTCTTGGGCACACAGTGTGATTCTTGGGGTGTCCTGTGCAGGGCCAGGAGTAGGACTCAATGATCCTTAAAGGTCCCTTCTAACTCGGTATGATTGTATGATATAATCTATGATTGTATGATTTCTCATCAGTCCTGGCTAACCAGAGAGGTCCCAGATATCTGGAGGTTAGCCAATGTGATGCACATCTACAAGAAGAGTTGGGAGCAGGATATAGAAAGTTACAGGCCTGACAGCATGACCTTGGTGCCAGAGAAGGTTATGGAAGAGATTATCTTGAGCATGATCACATGGACGTACAGAACAACCAGGGGATCAGGCCCAGCCAGCATGGGCTTTGGAAAGGCAGGTGCGTAACCAAAATGTTTTCCTTTTATGACCAGGTAACCTGACTAGTGAATGATGGAAAGGCTATGGATATTTCCACCTGGACTTCAGCAAAGCCTTTGACACTGTCTGCCATAGCATACTCCTGGAGAAGTTGGCAGCCCATGGCTTGGACAGATGCACTCTTCACTGGGTTAAAAACTGTCTGGACGGTCAGGTCTAGAGAATGGTGGTGAATGGAGTTACATCCAGGTGGTGGTGCCACAGGAGGGGTTCCCCAGGGCTCAGTGATGGGGGCAGTATTTTTATGTACCATGTCAAGTAAGTCAGGAATGAGCACATAAACCATTGGCAGAGGGGGTGGGTGGCAAAGGACAGCATGAGTGTACTTGTGATCTTTATCACCTCCAACTCACTTCCATTCCTACTTCTTATCCAGCTCAATCTTACCATTTTCCAAGTAGCTGAAGTGGGCTTCCAAACAGTAGAAATCAATAGTGAAAATAAAAATAAGGCAAGGGTCATCCAAACCACACCAAGCATTTGAATGGAGGGCAAGAAAAACTGCAAAAAATCTCGATCTTGGCGACAATCCATTTGCCACCACTGGAATATAGAAAAATTGAAGACAAGAAATTTGGAATAAAATTAATCAGCAGAGTTAATGTGAACACCACATGGAGGGGAAAGCAGTGGCTCCTCAGTTTTCATGCCTTCTGTCATTACACAGATAGAGGAGGAACTGCAAGATCATAGGTGTAGGATAGCAGAGATGGATGAAGCAAGAAAACATCTTCCCACATCCATGTATTCACAGATGGAAGAAATACATAGTAGGAAGAGAAAGATGAGAGGAGAAAAGGCACAGATGAACACTGCCATTAATGGAACAGTATCTGGCAGAGTGAAGATACCAGGAGTACTACTCTGATTCTGGAACCAGAGCAGGGAGAGGGAATAGCAGAAAAGCAGAAAAGTACTGCTTTCCCTTCACACACAGAGCTGTGGAGAGATACCAGAGAGTGTTAAGAACCAAAAGAAGGGCTGCTCTTGTGAGCCATGCTGTTATGAGTGAAGGATTAGCACTGGAGAGTTACGCATAGTAAAATATATGCCAGTAATTATCTGCATGCTGTATTCTATGTCAAGACATGGTTGCACAGAAAAAATTACACATTCTGAGCTAAAAAGAGCTGCATCTAGGATCTTTTTTCTCCCTCCCTCACTATTCCATCCGGAGAAGAGTCAGAAAACTGTCCTTGTCCTAATGCAAGGCTTGACATTCAATATTCTTGAGAGAAATGCCACTAACTTTTGCCATTTCCTTTAGTGTTGCAAAATTTGGGGGCCTTTTCTGTAGAAGGCACAACATAATTCATCCTATCTAAAGCTTGGGGTACCTCTTTGCTTATTGTTAGAACTGCTAAGCCAGCAAGAGGACTTGCTGTGGCATGGGCCTGTGAACTAAACCAAGACAGACAGACCTCAGTAACAAAATGTATTTCACTGTAAGTGGCCCAGCAAACCTCCAGGAGTCTTAGTCTACATTGGGGAATTTGTAAATCTGATAAATAGCTAGAGGTAAAAGCATAATTAGAAGATTCAAAGGTAAAGGTTACAGATATTCAGCCACTGAATCCCTGCTGGTTTAGGAGATTACTGACATCATATATAACATTTCAGAAGTATTTCTGGGGTAGAAGATTAGTGGAGGAACTAATTTTCTTTCTTTGAAATTATTTAGCTGCACAAAAAGTGCAATTTTGTTTCTTTAGGTGGTACTGCAGCTGTGACTCTCAGGAACCCTAAATTCCAGGGCGGCAGCAGCTAGCTTGGGTTCTTAATAAGGAACATATTTGATCTTTAATGACTTTTTTTTTTCCTCATCAAGACTCTGATCTTGATTCAGCAGTTCTTTTAAGGCTTCTCACTTCCTAGAGCAAAGAGGGTGGGACTGTGTGCAAAAGTCTTCTTCCAGTTTAGTTTGCAGCTTTTTCTTATGGTGTCTACAGATCTGACAAAGATGATAATTTAGAATAAGGCTTGATAATGCCCCACTTAGTAAGTAAAAGCCTAATTTTACTTTACATGGATAAATTGGTGTACTGGATTTTGACTTGTTTGCAGCAGCAGAAATTTCTGCATCTTTTGAATTTTAAAATACATTTCAGGATATTTAAGACATTATTCTAGGAAGGCAGATGAGAGATAAAACAAATTACTTCTGGGCATTATAGGCCTCCTTAGCTTTACTCTTTTTTATTATGTATTCAAAAGCATATACCATAATGTTGTAGATGCAGCTCTGCTGTCCATTATATATATAATATATGTCCATTGGTGATGCTCAAGCTATCTTTGGCAAGCAGTATCCATTGCTGAGATAATATTTTCAGGTACATAGATATTTCATTTTCTGTCCAGTGCTCATTGACAGACAAACCTGGTTGCAAAA
Organism: Sylvia atricapilla; assembly: GCF_009819655.1. Classification (NCBI taxonomy): domain Eukaryota; kingdom Metazoa; phylum Chordata; class Aves; order Passeriformes; family Sylviidae; genus Sylvia; species Sylvia atricapilla. The sequence continues at coordinate 53,822,672 of NC_089145.1, forward strand.
AGATTTATGTTAAACCTTGAGACAACCTTTAAAAAAGACATTATTGATAGTAGCATGCTCACCAACACTGTTGGCACAACGTAAGTAACAAACCAATTTTAAACCAATCTCTTGTAAAAATAATCCTTTATCATTAGTACTTTATCATTGGGAATAGAAGGGACTATATTGTTGAAAGAAAAGAGTATGAATTGTCACATATCCTGTTGATACCCTAAGGGTGACTTGCAATATAAGGACAATCTTTGGTTGTCTTGAGGGTCTCAACACTTCAGAACATTCTGAGGATGGATGGCTAGTCCTTTTACCATTCCACAGGCATTTCTGGGATTTCAAAATCTCAAGACACCTTGTATAGCTGTGATAACTAAATAATGACTCTGTGTTTTGCTGCACCACTCACCTGGGAAAATATGATGTGCCTGGATCAGGTGTAGGTTGACAAGTGCATTGCTTTCTAATCAGATAGGACCAAGGGATTTTATGCTGATTTTGCAATGGCTACAGGAGGCCAGATGACACATTATTCAGATTCACTGTGAACTGGCACTAGGAAGTTTAAAAAACGGATTTACTATACCGTTCATTGCAGTCTAAGTTTCCTAGGGAAAAAAGTCTTTACTGAGAAAGTCATGCTACAGAATTGCTTTCAGTGATTTTAAAACTTAGTTAGCAAATTCTCGCTCTCTTTTGCCACATGTTGAACAGGATTTGATCCTCGTTTCCACACAAAGAAGCTGAATAAATTACCTTCAAACACATTTGTTATTATACAATAGATTTTTTTTCAACCCTCTCTGCTAGAGTAGCTATGTTTTACATGAATATTAATTGACTGAGCCCAAGAGAGTAAGAAAAGAAGGGTGCAAAATTGCCTATATAGCCTAGTGATTATAATACCAGGAATTATGGTTCAAGACTTTGTTTCAGAGGAAAGTTAATCATTCAATGTGAAGTGAAAACTTCTCAGTACTCTCTGGAAATTTCCAACTAGTTCTTACTTAGTTTTGTATTTCTGCTCTCTATAGTATAACAGTATGCTGTAAGATTAAAAAGCACACATTGTTTTTTAAATTTAAACCTTTATCCACATTGCTTATAATGTGGACATCACAAGTTGCTAAAAATCATTTTCTCTCATGTTATTATTCTTTATACTTCAAAAGTCTCTATACTCAGGCTGTATACAGATGCATCATGATAAAATCCAGTCAAATGAGAGCATCATGGAAACAATTCCAGATTAGTCAGACAGAAATATTCAAATGTGTGTCAAAACCTACTTCTTGGAAGTTTTAAGGACTATGAGATATAAATCATAACCTTCCAACATAGCATTAGGTTTCTACAACAAATCTTTCATATGAAAATGCTTTCCCTGTCAGCATTCATGTATCCACTCCCCAAAGAATATCTGAGTAAGTGATGAGCAAGAGAAAAAAGGTTTCAAGTACATTAATCCACTAAACCACCATACCATGATTGCTATTCACAGGATGACATTAGTCTGTGTCATTTTCCTGCTTTTAAACTTCCTGCTAAGGTAGTGCACAACTCTTTCCTGAGTCCTCTTTTTCTGACTTAGAACCTATGCACTTTTTCCTGATCTGAGATTAATTCTCCAGATTACAAACCCTGGCACCCTAGAACTGGATTTTCTTCCCACAGCTAAACAAAATTAAGTGTAATAACATGTTATGACAAAGAACTAGGAAGAGCATTGCTGTGTGCCTATACTCACATACCTTACCTCTCTCTGCTACTGAATAAAGTCACTTCCTGCTGCCTTGAAAACCCCATGCACAACACACTCCCTGATGGAGTGTATGGCAGGATACTTCATTTGCTCAGTGCACTGCCATAAGCCCAAGACTTCTCCCTGCTTTTTTTAGTGAGCCTTCTAGCAGGTAATTCAAAATTGTAGAAATCATTACAAAAAATTCAATTTGCACAGGAGCCTGATAATTATGGAAGCAACTTCTTCTCCCAACACTATGCCCTGAAAATAATAAATACTGGCCTGCTCTATTCAGAGCTGCTTAAACTAAATCAGTTTTGGACTTCTACAGCAAAAGAATTCCAAGTTTATAACACTTTACATAGTGACTCATAAGTTTATGGTTTCCTGAATTTGGTGGCAAATAAGCAGAGAAGTTAGATCCTAACTCTAGGTACTGTTGCTTAACTATCAGCAACTATATTGTATTTAAGTTATCAAACTCTATGTCTCAAGCTAACCTCAATAAAAATAAAGATATAAAAAAATATAATTGGAACACAATATTGTTCTGGTGTTCATCTGTTGTGGAGATCACAGTAGACTGAAATTGAGCACCCTCTATATAAAAAGGAAGAAAAAAGGAAGAAAATAATGTTATTTCCTGCTTCACTATAGTGGTCATCTGAGGAAAAAATAAAAATGGATCCATTTTTAGAAGAAAGCAACCCAGAGAAAGAGATAGATATGCATAAAGGCACACAGCAAAACAGACTCTAATCTCCTGAGTGTTTGGCCCTGATCACAGTGTCGTTAAACATCACAGACACCACAGGTCAAGTATGGGCTTGCAACGGTGTGGTGCTAATCTCGGGGCTTTCCCCCTCTTTCCCTGGCTGCCTCTGGCACCGGCATCACCAAAAGGTGTATTCTGGAATACAGCTCCAATCCTATGTTCTGGAATACAGTTCTGATCCTGTCTTCTGGAATACAGTTCCCATCCTGTGTTCTGGAATACAGCTCCGATCCTGTAGGTTCTTGCCTTAGCAGAAACACGAACAATGCAAGAAATAAAGGAATGGAACTCCAGTGGGAGACTTCAACTGGGTTTTATTAAATTCTCATGATTCCCTTTCACACGAGAGTCAGCCCACCAAAAAGCACTAAACTCGCGGGTTTTTACCTTAAATATGGGGGTGGGGGAGTGGGGAGGATACAGCTTGGAACCAATCCAGAATGGAAAGGGAGTGACTCTGTACATAAAGGACAACTTATAGGACAAATCAAGAGACAAAGAGGGAAGGGGGACTTGGACCCCACCAACCACTCGACATCCTCACCAGAACTTTCTAGAGATCAGGGTGAGGCTTTTAAGTGACAGGCAGGACCCAGGTGTCACATAAACAATGACTGATTAATAACAATAACTGGGGTAAACCATAATGGGGTAAAACATGAGGTACATGGAACAAACCATTATAAAACAAAGAACAAAATCATGCAGAAACTTGGTAAAACCCAAAATGCACCACAACATGGACTAACACACTGTACCAGGATACACAAATCCTGTGACACAAAAGATATTGGGGAGGCAGCTCTGTCCATGCACCTGTCCATGCACCTCGAATTTTGTGCTGTATTAGGCAATGTTACCTGTGAGGTCAGTGCAGCAAGCCCTATTGTGGTAAATACCCAAGACATCCTAACTAGATGTCCTAAATACCATAAATACCCAAGACTCTAACTAGACATCCAAGTACAAGCATCCTTTCCTTCCTTCCTTCCCTCAGAGATAGAGGTTTATGGTTTTTCTACACAATAAAATGAAATAAAGCTTTTTTTAGAACTCCATACCATTTCCCAGTGACCAGATTAAGGTTATAGTGTATGTGTGACCTGCAAGTGCTTTGAGACTTTTTTGTTGCTCATTTTTAAAGCATAAAACTGTTGTACTTTTGTTGGGATTTGTGTGACAAGGCAACATTTGAAGGTAGTATGAGCTCTCTAAAAATCTGTTTGTACAACACACACGTCTCAGGCTAAATTTCTTCTTTTCTCTGAAATCATTAGTTTTAATCCCTCAGCTTTGAATTCATTGTTGGTTTCCTTCCAAGATTGCATTCTTCCATTATAGAGTGGTAATAATAAGGCTTGGTATTTATAGAGCACTTTATATTCTCAAATCTCTGTGCAAGCATTCATTATTTCATCACTATGGATTTAAAATAATTCAGTCCTATTTTAGAAGAGCCAAATGGAGGGCATTGAAACACTGAGGACTTCAATCTCAAAACAAGTAGTGACAAAAATGGCAAAAACCAGAGACCTCTGACTTCTGGGATCACAGTACCTACTAATACATAGCCTTTATCAAAATAGCTACTAAAATTAATCAAAAAGGAAAAAACCAAAGCAGTAAACAATTTATAAATGTCAACATGTGTCCTAAACTAAACCATACCATTATTACTGAGAGCTCAGCGCAATAATGGAGTTAGAAATTTTGTGACATTTAGTTTGGATAAAAAGGAAAATACAGTTATAATTCTGAAAACCACCCTTGCAGTACTGGCTTGAGGCACATTTTTGAGATATTATTTCATGAAATAATTTCATTGGGTTTTTTCCCAGGATTAGTGGCATTTAAAATAAATCAGTTTATTTAATTTGTCTTCCACTCTTTTTTCCCCTGTTTTAGATGAAACATGCTTTCACATCAGATCAGACCACTAGGCTAATTTGTATCCAGTGACTAATGTGAAGTTGTAATCTAATGTGTGAAGAACTGGAAAAATATAAAATACATCCAGCTATTTCTGCATTGTTTTCCAAGAAAGATGTACTTCTACAGAGGTTATTTTCAATAGCAGATTTTAATGAAATAAAAGCAATCTGCTGACATTTTTCTGTCTTGGGTAATTGAGCTGAATTTACACAACACTTATAAGATTAGGCAATAAATCTGGAAAGTTAAATGCTCCCCCATTTGTCCATTCTTCCTCCTTAGAAGACAATGAGACAGTAGAAAGTGGTTAATCCTCTGGAAGTCAAAAATCTTTATGAAAGCTACCAATAATTGCAAACAACCAAGTTACCATGTCATAACAAATTACCTTTTCTCAGCTGACTCTTCTTAATTGATTCCTCACATGCCCCCTACCCTTCTGCAGTTGCCAAGTAATTTACTTCACATTTGCAGTGGTCTGGAACCAGATAGGTAAAACGATCTAGCTGAACTGGTGAATCCTTTACAGCAGTAGCATGTTTGCATGTAAACAATTGTGCTGGAAGGACCCTGAGCAACTCCTCTCCCACCGTGGGGTTTTATCTGCCTGAGCTCAGAGCCACCTTTGGCACACTGTGGCTGGTGACCTGGGAGAGGTCCCTGCAGTTCCGGTGGAAGGCTTACAAGGCTGATCCATGGGAGCAGATTTCAGGCAGAAGCCCTTGAACTTGGTCCCTGCCTGAGTTACAGCTCCTCACAGCCAAGCCTGTTCCTCACCATGGACCCTCTGGTCTGGGGCCACGAACCATGAACAGACTTTTCAATGGATGTCAGTTGTGATCAGGAGCTTGCCTGATGCCCAGGTCTGGGGCATCCTTTCTGATTGTAAAGTAAAGAGTACTCGCTCTTCCTCTCTATTTTTGGGTACAGCACTTTATGATGTTTAGAAACACATCAGAGACTAAATGCGATCCAGAAAGAGTTCTAACTGATTCAATAATATGATCCATATAGTAAACAGCTTTGATTTTAATTTCATCAATGTAAACATATCTAATAAAATGGCAGATGCTACAAAATACAGCACCATGTCACTGCCAAAAATGTTTTGATTTCAACATGTTTATGATCAATTAACGTTTAGCATTCCCTATATTTTACATGAAGTATGTGCATTTTACACCTAACATATCTCTATTAGGTGATTGAAGTAATAAAACGGCACATAATAAACATTCATGTTTACTGCTGAATATGGAATTGTAGCTTTCCATACACTATAGTGAACAAATATCCACTTGATGAATATTTCTAATCATTATCAGAAAGCAGTTGTGACTTGAATAGCATTTCAGACTGGAAAACAAGTTTGTGAGGACTGTGTTTGAGAGCTTTGCATCCCTCACCCCCATCATCCTGCCCATCTGAAAAGAAACCCTCCAAAGTTTCAGAACACCTACTGTGGAATCTGTGAAGGAAATCCTGCAGTTGTAAGAGTACCATTAGCAGTGTCTGAAATGTTCATGTTAATGGTTGAGGAATCCATTCAGTGCAGGTTTGCAGCTGCAGTGTGAGCTGCAGGTTGAGTTCTTGGTGGAGGAGCCCTTGGCAAGGGGCCATGAACTGCCCACGGTTTGCATCAGAGGGGGCATGGGGACCTGTGGGCAGCCAGCTGAGAGACACACCCAGACACAGCAGGAGCCAATGACCGCTGACTTTTGTGGGCTTAAACTGTGAGAGTATAAAAGTCCAGGTAGGTATCTGCTCAGGGCTTTTTCTGAGACACTTGTCTCTGAGAGTTGTGCCAAGATTAAACTATGTTAAAAATCCTGAGGTCTGATACTCTGTTATGAGAAATAGAGCTGAGTTGGTAAGGAAACCTTGTGTGAGTGGGGGTGTGTAGGAGGTCCAGTGGGGCACCTGTTGGGTCCCTGGAGCCCCATGCTGTGAGGGGGCTTCAGTCCCAGCAAGGAAAGTCTCTGTGAAGTGTGACACGTGGGGGCTCCTGAATGGTCAGATAGGAGCTTCCTTAACGCAGTTCTGCATTTGCAACATTCACAGAGACATTTGATTGTCTTTCTGGTATTGTCACATTATCAGAATCCCCTAGTGATTTTAACTTTGAAGATCATTCTAAGCCAAATGAACATCTCAATAAGGCAACATGGAGACTTTCAAAGTTAAAGCCTCTGTCTTCTGGTTTGAAAGCCTCTGCGGGGTTCCAATTCACAGACCTTGTTCAGATGGTAGTCTCAGCTTAGCTTCTGATGGAGGGCAGTGGGCTGCACAAGGTTTCTATGCCATTTGACATGCATCTGGGACTTTCTGCAAGAAGAAAAGGATTGAAAACTGAAATTAGTTTTCTGCCCTGGAGAAATTTTTTGGTATAGAAAATAGCTGTCTCCATGTCTGTGCCCCTGTCTCTCTTAGATTCCTGTGTGACTTGTCATTGGCATAAAGACTTTCTGAGAGCTCTGAACAGTGACCACTTGCATATGTAGTTGAATTTTCAGGCTTCATATCCTCTAACATGGAGGCAATGTGAGGGTCAAGCAGGCTTTTATTAGGTAATAACTGATTGATTATCTCTATAGAGGGTAGTATCACATACAAATACTAAGGTTATTGGGCTTGAGGAGCTTTGGCTGTTGCAGTCTGCTCCTCTACAGCTCTGACTGGTGCTTGCCATGACAGAGGAGAAATCAGTATCTGTCTAAATATTCCTTGTCTATCATCCTTCATCTCTTGTTCCCCTGGAACCAATGAGTTCACAAAGAAAAATATCCCCTCAGACCCTCACCTCAGCAGGGACACCAGTGCATTTAGCACTAGCATTCTCAACTAAATATTAATGCCTGGCTATTGAGCCTCGATTAGAAATCAGTCTGTAGTAAGAGTAGAGGTGGATGGGGATGTGCTGAGCTCTGTCTCTCAGCTGTAAATGGCATGAGGAGCCCTTCCTGTCTGTCACACCTACAAGCCATTAGCAGCTCTGCCATTTTGGCTTTGCACTGGGAATGTTCACACAGCTGAAAGCTACTGCAAGAGGGATGGTTCCTCAGGCCTGGCCAAAAGCTCACCTGTCCCTTTGCATTCATATGTCTTAAAAAACATGTTCAGTTTCATGATGTGAGCTCTTGCCCAGGCTAAATGTGCTAATACTGCCTAAATGTGCTTTATTTTGATTTGAGTAGATTTGAAAACATGTGAACACCAGATTTCTTGGCTGCTAACACCACCTCAGAATCCGAATAAGCTGTCTGTGTAGATAAATTCTTGGAGAGAGCATTGAAAGCAAGTTGTTTTCAGCACATGAGATTTTTAATAAACTGAGTAACTTTGTGTGGCATATCATGAGATAGCTTTCAGTGTTTCTGGCTATTCCTAGTGGGAGATTATTCTGAACAGTGTGTTTCTTCTCTTGGGAAAAGAGAAGGAATTTTTCCAGCTACAGGATGGGAAATGTCATATTCCCTTCCAGTAAAACATGGAAGCCTTCTGCTCTTAAGTAAGTGTTTGCCAGGGGATTCTGATTTACTGCAATATCCTATAAGTAAAATGTTATATATGTGTCCAAGGAAGAACAACTCCTTAAATTGAGCTCTGAGTATTTCTTAAATACATAAATAAACAGAGACAGTACTTTGAAACTATACAGAGCTGTGGATGTTCAAAAAGCTTGCTGCATTAGATCTGTACTGGTATTTATTACTGATTCAATTTTCATTACCCTTAATCTGAAGTGTAAATGGCAAACTGTCTTCTCTGTAAACATCAATGACAGACACTGAAGTCCATGTCTCCAAATTATTTAGACTATACTTAAGTTTTTGCTTTGTGTAAATTAAGTTCAGAACAAGGCAACAGCTACAGTGTATTCCCTCATATTGTGGCAAAGATTATGCTACTCAGTATTTGCAATTAGATAGCTGCCTTCATCTTTAATAACTCTCCTTCCTTCTTAATTATTTTTGATCAGTGTGATCTTCCCAGGCACGTATGAGGCAATTTTGTTGGGTATGTGAAAGGTGTTCTCTGGCATCAGCAACTCTAGGACTGGTGCAAATGCTAATAAAATATTAAAATAAAATTAAAAAAAAGAGGCAAGCCTGCTAATTGGGAAGGATTTGCTTTCTCATCCCAAGCTGATAGAGGAATAATTCTGATGAAGGATTCAGAGTCAGGAAGCATCAAGTGAGTTCACTCCAGATTAATTTCCCTCTCCAAAAGCAAATAGTTGCTGCTGAAGTATGGAGCTGCATTTTATCTGCCCTATTCATGGTGGGATGAGTAGGGCATATATTTGTCAGACATTTAATTTAATCAATGAAATTTAATTATGTTTTGATGCAAAACCACCTGTGACCTTCCATCTGCTAACAAGATTCACCCATCCCTGCACATCTGCACACAGTCTTCAGAAAAAAAAAATCCTGAAGGTATAAAGGACATAAGGTTTCTGACTATTGCAGCTGGAGGCATCTACTCATACTGTCTTTCCAAAGAACTAGTAGACAGGATCTTGCTACCTGGGTAGCCTTAAAAGAAAGGGTTGAGAAGCATCCATTCATAGAAAATTAAAATTGCCTAGGTGAGCTGATGGAAGCCAAAGTGATGAAAATTGTGTATTTCAGTTTCAGTGATGAAAGTGATGTATTTCAGTCTGCCCTGTGCAGGATAATAGATGTATTAAATGTGGCTTCAGGAATATAACTCTCATTTTTTTTCCATAGAAACTTTTCAAACTACTAAGCAAAACTAAAATCTTGTATGATCTCTTTTCAGTAAAAAATGTTGAAAGTTATCAGAGAGTGATGATTTCTGTGCCATCTCTACTTGTCAGCAGAGACCAGGAGAATAATTTCTTGTTAAACCAAAGGAAAATTAAACCACTAACTGATACCAGCCCACACCAGATAGGCAAAGCATGGGACTGACAGCCTGACCCCTCTTTAGCGTAGAGTGACACTGGATTCTTAAGTGTATTCTCAGGCTACCTCTTTCACTCTGAAAAGTTGTTCCTAATATTAATTAAAAATTAAAATTTAAAGGTCATTAAAAAGACAGAACTTAATTTCTGAAAAAAAAAAAAAAATTAAGATTTCAAAGACATTTCCTGGTCCAGTCAAATTAAAGTCAAAATAGGGAGAATTTGGATGTAAAGTGATGCATATTTCATGCTGACAATTGCCAAAATAATATATTGCTATTTGTAATGTCAGCAAAAGATTGGAGAATTTTAGAAGACATTTCTCATCAGTCACCTGTTATAGTGTTCTTTACTGTTAGTGTTTTCCTATATCACATTTTGATTTAATTAAAACTATTTCCTAGTTTACTTACCTGCTTATACTTAAATCATTCTTCCAAGAATCTCGAAGTAATATAATAATTTTGTAAGTACCCTGCTTTCTGCTTTTGTGGGAGTGGGGGTTGTGTTTGTCTGTTTGCTTGTTTGGAGAGCTCTTTGGTGATTGCAATATAATATAGTGACTAAGATCTCATAGAAAAGTCAGTGAACAAGATTAGGAGAAAATCTGAGTTTTCTGTGAGTCAGTCCTGATAGACTCATCCAGTGATTATAATTCTGGAACAGAAAATAAAATGAGTACTGGATCTCAAACAAAATTCCTTTCCTCAGTATTAAATAGGAAGGAAGTCCAGGCTCCTCTGGGTAGACAGAATGGACTTTTTATTACTGAAAGAGAATTGTGCCAGACTGTAGTTTCTTCCCAACAAGGTGCATGCAGAACTCTGCCAATTAAAAAAGTCTTCTCTTATTTCCTAGTTGGTGTCATAGCTACTATTTTTTCTTCAACAAATAAGAAGTAAAATGCTCCATTGTCATTTTCTATTGTATATGTCCTCAGGCATATGATTGCCTCTTTCAACTAGAGAACCTGGAAGTCCTTTCAAAAGTACATGTAACTCACAGGCTGAAATACAAAGGTAAGAAAGAAATCTCCACACCATTCAACACAGAATTGAAAAAATATCAGCTCCTCTTGATAAACGAAATGCAGCTTTTGAATTGAATGAGGCATTAAAACTGAATGTTCTCTCCCTCCCCCACTTTTGTTGTTTGGGGATTTTGGGGGATTTTTTTTGGTTTGTTTGTTTGGGAGGGGGTTTTGTGGGTTTGGGGTTTTTTGGTGTGTTTTTTTTTTTTTTAGTTTTTTCCATACTTAGAAAGATCCCATTAGTAAAAAATAGAGAGGGAAAAAAAGACTATATAGATGAATGAGAAAAGATAAGAATGTTTAAAAGACATTTTTAGTGACAAATAAGAAGATGAAGTGTTGCATCAACTTTGTGATTTTTTGAACACTGTCTATTTCTAGGTTTTTTGTTGGATAAAGAATAGCTTTCATTTGTGAGATAAAAAGGACAAATTCATCTTGAGCTGTATTCCCCTGCAGCTTATATATTTTCATATACTGATATAATTTGAAACTACAATCTAATCATAATTCAGTTCCTGTCTTTAGTAAAAGCATGTGCCTCTAATTTGCAATCAATTTCCTCACTTGACACATGGAAATAATGAATGTCCTCATCTACAGCTGGAGACAAAGCGAGAGAGGAGCGTGCAGCACTTTGTAGGCTGGAAAGTCTGGGCATTTCCTTCTCCCAGGCTTTGGAGCCTGAGCATCCAAATCATGCTAATATTGTGCCATAATAATTGTGTGAATAAAGATTTTCTGTTTAAAGTTTTCCCTTATCTCCTTTGAACAGGCAACATGAATAATTGCATAAACATGAGTGAGAATTTGATGGCACCAGTTGATCATGTGGGGCCTGACATTGTATAAAGTATCAAATGTTATGCAGTTTCCAAAAGCAGGTATTTGTGGACATATTCATCTCTCCATGTGTGTCACTGCTGCTATTATTTTTCTCATGCCTTTCTTTTAATGAACAAAAGCTTCTAAACAAAACAATATCTAGAAACAATAATTGTAAAAATAAATACTTTGTTTTCATGTGCATTCTTTTCAAGAAGTGTCATGCCTGATTTTTAAGGCATAGCTATTAAACTGATTTCCCAAGGTGTAGAGATTTTGGTGAAGGTTTTCGCTGCTAAGCCACTGAATTTAAGACTACATTACAGTGTACCATTAGGGAGTTATCTTAAGTTTGTGTACTATCCCTTTATTTTAGATGAAACGAGATGTGCTTATGTATTTACCATGTTTTTTTAATGTTTATTTTATTGTGATTGTGGCTGAGATCTCCAGACATGACCAGCATCCTCTTTCTGTTAAGCAAAGTATAAACAGAATAATGAACCTTCCTTTAAAAAGCTTTTAGACAAGTATATCAAGTAAGGAGGAAACAGATGAACAGAACACAATGCAATTGAAACAATTCTATACTAGAAATGTCAACCAACAGAATACCCTCTGTAATTCTAAAAAAAGAGGATCTGTTTTTCACTTGCAGCTGTGAAGGTCTAAATACCTGCTGAAAAGGGGGAAGACAAAGATGACCATTTTACCTGTCACTAATGAAATCACTGCTAGGTTGGAACATGGAACCTTCTTGACAGCAGCAGCAGATTATAACAATGAAAAAGAGAAGTCCTACAAGGAACTGGCACAGCAAACACCCTTGAATAAAAAAACTCTGCAGCTACATCCACTAAAATCTGGCCAGCTCACTACAGCTGGCATCTCTGCACTTGTGGTTTTAGGATTTCCTCTAATCACCACAACAATGCAACAACACTAGATACTTAGAGCTACGCATCAAGAATTTTCTCTAGTCAAAGAATTGGTCAATAGCAAGGGTATTAAAAGGAATACTCCACAGGTAGTATAAATCATGATGGTTTAGTCTTCCACAAAAATTTTAAACTGTAATAAATATTAAAAAAAGTTTTGTAAGAAGAATCCTTAGGGCTTTCTGTATCATGTTTCCTACTGAGACATAAATAATCTTATAGTTATTCCCCCTGAGAAATATGTACAAATTAATTATGCAAAAGTTTACAGATGCCTTTTTTTTTTTTTTTTTATAAGCATGGTTATAGCTGGGGCGGTATTCTATGGGAAAAAAATAATAGTCATAGAAGTCACTTCCAACAAAAGCCTGATGAAAGAGAGGTGGCATAACTGCTCATAAAGGTGATGTATTGTAATATTAATCAAGAAAATAGGTGTCATATAAAAGCAAAAGGTCAGCTTTGTGAGATGTAGGGGAAAAGTACATCATAGAATCATAGAATATCTTAAGTTGGAATGGGCTCACAAGGGATAATTGATGTGCTTGAGACCTTTGTGCAAATGCCTCTTCAACTCTGTCAGTTTTGGTGTTATAATCGCTTCCGTGGGAAGTCCATCCCTGGAATGTCCAATCGCCCTCTGGGTGAAGAGCCATGTCCTAACATGTAACTTAATCTCCCCTGTCACAGATTTATGCCATTCCCTCGAGTCCTGTCACTGGTCACCACAGAGAAGGGATGGGTGCCTGTGCCACCACTTCCCCTCATGAGTCTCCTCCAGGATGAGCAACGCAATGACTTCAGCTGCTCCTCATACAGTTTGTCCTCCAGATCCTTCACCATCTTTGTAGCTCTTCTTTGGATGTTTTCTAATAGTTTCATGTCCTTCTTATATTGCAGTGCCCAAAACAGCAAATAGAACTTTGAACCTGCAACAGCACAGAGTAGAGCAAGACAATCTCCTCCTTCAAGTGGCTCATAATGCTGTGTCTGATTCACCCAGGATATCATTCTCCCTTTTGGCTGTCACGGCACAGTGCTGATTCATATTCTACCTGCCATTGGCCAGGATAGGCATGATGCTGCTTTCAGCTGGGCTACAGTTAACTTTCTTCACAGTGCCTGTTACGGGGCTGTATTTAGAATTTGTGCTGAGCACAAGGTTGATAATAGAGAGATGTTTTTGTTATTGCTGGGCACATCTTGCACAGAGCCAAGGCCTTTCCTGCTTTTTGTACTACCATGCTGGTGAGGAACCTGGGGTTGCCTGGGAGCTTGGGAGTAGACAGCCAGGACAGGTGATACAAACTGACCAAAGGGATACTCCAGACTGTATGACATAGTTCTCAATATAGAAAATGGGGGGAAGAAGAAGGAAGGGGGGACATTTTAAGTCTTTCCTTGACTTGTCTTCCCAAGTCACTGTTACCTTTGATGGGGAGATGGTTGAACACCTGCCAGGTGTAGGAAGCAGTAAATTAATTCCTTGTTTTGCTTTCTTGTGGGTTTTTTCTTTTCCTATTAAACTCTTTTTATCTTAGCTAATAGGTTTTCTAACTTCTACCCTTCCCTGATTTCTCTGCTGAGGGAGTAAGTGGGTGGCTGCCTGGGGCTTGGCTGCTGGCTGAGGTTAAACCACAACAAGAATATAGGAGGTGAGCACTTAAGACACTTTAACTGTACGTTACCTTTCAAGTAAGAGGTTCCTGAAAGAATGAAAAAAAGGCATGGTTGGTATCACTAAAATTTGTCAGAATTTGGTGCCTTTTTTTCTGCAAAAGACAAGAAATTCTGCCAATATCTAGGGCAATATTAACAATTTTGGGCAAGTGAGACTCAGAATTTTAAGCATAATACTCACAATCACAGCTTTGCAGCCATTGCTGTCTAGCTATTAAGAGGATAGGAGAAATGCTGTAGGAAACCCCATACCTTCCATCTTTCTCTTTCAGATAGGTTACAAAGATTACTTACTATATTTGAGCACTGGAAAGATAAGATATCTTCAATACTGGTTAGACAATGGTTCAAGATTAAAAAAACACCTTAGTTTTATCAGCTAATTCTGTCAGCTATATAACCTGTGTTTCTTAGTCACAATATCTTGTTTACAGACCTCATTTTGAAGAGGTGAAAATGAAAAAAACAATTTCATCATGGCTTCATGCATTGCCTCATGTGTTTTTCTCTACGTTAGATTTTCCATTCTCCACATGCCTATTCTGAATCCTGCTCACTTTCTGTGTCTGAATCTGCATTTTGCTTGGTGCTTCTACACTCTTCCTGTTTATCCTACTGTCTTATATTTCCTTGGACTAATCTCCTATCTGTTATCTCATATCCCTTCACAACAAATCCCATTTCATTATTAAGACACTTGCATCCATCTTCTTCTTGGCATACCTACTCCAAGCAATTTCTACCTCATGCATTCTCTGTCGGTCATGAATTTTGAAGGTGATATCAATACTCCAAATGGAAATGTCTGAGAGGCTTTGGCAATGCCAGCCAATGGGGAAATATCCCCTTGACTGTGGAAGATTTGTGAAAAGCCCTCATGGTTCTTCAATATTAACTTTCAATCTCAAAAAATGCTTGAAACATGTTAGCAGGCTTTTTCTTTATTGTTCTCCCAGTGTTTCTCTATTTATTTAGTTATTTACTGGCATCAAGTAGTTTCACCTAACCTTCAGGGATTTTTGTTTGCTATCATTTCAGAGGTGGGGAAAGAAAGAAAAGTTTAAAAATGCATATGTTGTCCTTATTGTGCTGTAACAAGATTGCCATGGTACCACTGATGTTTGAATTTCTCTCTTAGGAAGACTAAGATAGTTCAAGCAGCTGCAGTGAAATTGCATCGAAAATGGATACTTTGCAACTTCTCCCCATAAATGAAAGTTTAAATTACAAAAAGCTGTCTGACCGGTTATCTCTTAGTAAAGTGCTTTACAATTTGCATATAAACTTCATTTATTTTTCTAATTACACAGAGTAAAATGCATTCATTTTGTTTTTGATTACAAGCAGTCGTGCCAAACACCTGTGACTACCACAAACTCTAATTTGTTATTTATTTACTTCAAAGCAATCTTATCATCTAAATGATTCAAAGCATCAAAGACCTTAATTATTGATAGTCAGTTTGAAGGGTTACACTTTCCATGTCCTTGGGCTTAAGGCACTTCTCTGTTTTCTTCTCCTCAAGTACACACTTGGCTGAGCAAAAGGACATATGATTCTGCTAAGAAGTGTTTTGTAAATCACATTCTTATCTAATTGCAACTAGATTTAGAAAATACCAAAGAGCCAAGACTGACAAATACAATCTGGAATCTACTAAAGGAACAAAACAAAACAAATCACTCTCCTTTTTACCTTGAAAAAAATTTGTATGTATATCACATGTACTGTGCAAGTTTGAACTGTCTCCACAACACTAATGTTTTGTGAATACTTTTCATTTATTCCAGACAAAAATACTCCAAATTTACACTATTACAATAAATGTGCACATGATGTGTCCTGTCATGACAAATTTTTTATGCTTTCTTACAATTTAATTTGAACATTTAAGTGAGTTAAAAAAACTCTTGTACAAGTCAGAAGGGAAAGGATGAAAAGATCCTCAATACAAACAAGACACAAAGCTAATATGCATGTTTTAGGGTGCAAATTCCTTGCTCATGCACATGCTTGGGTATCACAATGCAAACCTTCAGACACAGATTCTCAGTTGCCTCTGTCTGCAAACCATGTATGTTCCAAGGTCTTGGATCATCATAGCTACTATACTCTCATAGTGCCTTGGAGATGTGGTATATTAGATCAGTTTCTAGGAGCTGAGAGTGCTCAGAGCTTCAGATAATTCAGATAATTTTTAATCACTCCATTCTCCATTAACTCCTACAATATTTTACCTTTAACATTTAAAGCCTTCAAATATAAGGAGGGTCATATTACTCGTGAAGCCTTCATAAAATTGATCATGAAGCCTACAGAATGCATAGTTCGATTTCTAAGTTCCTGTATTCTTTTACTTCTAAACAAATGCCTTAAGCTTTATTTCAGCTATGGATTTCCCAGGGTACAAGGAAGCAGGATACAGCTTTCACTGTTCTTGAAATATATTCATAGAGTGTCCTGCAATCTCTCTGCCACTACTTCCTTACCCTGGTCTCATTTGTTTGAGACTGGCCTGGCACCCATTCTTTCACTGAGTGGAAAAACCCAAGTTTTGCCTTGTTTGACTTCATGTCATACTAGACATACCACATTTGGTCAGATGTTTCATGGTGTAAGAGATCTGTGGAGAATCCTGTCCCGTAGGAATCAAGGAGTGAGTTAAGGAGGATTTCTATAGGAGACAATACAATGCCAATGCATGGATACAGTACATATAAAGTCCATTTGAATATACACATGGACCATGATGTAGGGTTCACGTGGCTATATAAACCATATCAGTTCCACTGTCTGAGGAGTGAGGCAAGGTCATGAATGGATTATGTGTGTCCCATCCATACTGTGGTACATCTTCAAAATCTGGTCTCCTGTAAGTGCAACACTGATGCTTTAATAAACGGTTTACATATTCCTCAAATGACTTGTTAAGTCCTGAATTCAAGATTCACCTTCTGTAATATGATATGACAGCGGAAACTTTTTCACATCTAGAGTTATGTGGGTTTTGTTTTTCTGTCTTTTTACTCATTATATCATTATCTTCTACCAAAGAACCACCAAATCATCTGTTCTGCTCTTGGCAAATTCAAGAAAAGTCTCAAGAACTCCGTTGCAGTATATGATATGCAATATCTTAAGTATCTTATTACTGTTTGCATAGTTTCAATTAGTATGTTTTGGTTTTATTTTTTAAATAATCAAAACAAAAACAGTGCATTTGATATTATAAAGCTAGGAGTAACACCTACATGCTAACATTTTGGACATTTGTGAAGATACTAAACAATAATCTTCCTGAAAAGGTAAAAATATTTTAAGTACATAATCTGTGCAATCTGTGCTTTCAGCACTAATAGGAAGAGAGTAAAAATGAGTCAGAAAATGTAATACACTTAATTGTTCTACTAACTCTTGACTTTCTAGTATGCACCACTCAGGATGGTTACATCTGAAATGTCCTACAGTGGTAAAGAAAATATGGCAACCATAATTATGTGGTAATCCCACGGGAACATATAGATGCTTTTATTAAAACATGTTTTTTAAAGTTTGAATATCTTATAAATAATGAATAGCAGCACACAATTGTGAGGTCAAGGCGCAAATTGTGCAACAAAGTTGTGTTATTGTTAGGGCTTAATCAGAAACAATACATGAAATAGAGGAGAGAATACTTGAATCATCAAGCTAAGACAGAAGAGAGGCTAATATGTGCCAGGATAATTAACATTACTGTAAGATTCTACATTGAAATTTTTGTTCAGCCAACAAAACATGATTTTGCAAATCTGTTATAAATCTATAAAAATAGGTTTTCAAGAGTGTACAAATGCATGTGTATTTATATGTATATAAGTATATATATATATATATATAAAGTATATGTTTTATATATATGTATATAAGTGTGTGTGTATATATATATATAAAAAAATATGTTTGAATAAGTAATCTCTCCAATGTATTTAAATATAGAAATCTGAAAGCTTCAGGGCTTCAGCTGAGGAAAAGAAAATTGAATACTCAGGTTTCCCTCCTAAAGTTAACATGCACAAGCAAACAGCGTGTATATGAAAGGTATATTAGATTCTTAAATGGTTTTCATCTTAACAACGTAATGTGTTATTGTTAACTGAGGGAAATAAAATTATTGAACTCCACTATTTTCCACTTCTTTAAACCACTACTTAATTGGATTTTCTAGATAACTGGTAAATTGATAGTTCCAGTTTCTCTCTTTCTTTCTCCTATTTTCCCATCTATGACTTTTCAAATACTTCACAGGTACTTATTTGACTGAAATTAAACATCTGATACAAAGCTCCCTGAAGTCAGTGTAAAGGTATCCACTAATTTTTAGTGACACTTGGATGAAACCCTATGTAAGCTGCTTAAAATCCCTACAGTTGATCCCTGCAAGCAAGAGAAGTTGTTGGATGGCCTGTGGTGAAGATTTCCATCCAATATGAAAGTAGTTTTCTTAATTGACCTCTACAGTCTTTGCAACTTGACTTTTTGAATTATTAGTACTATTTCACTTTGTGATTAGCTAGTTTTAAGTCTTTTATGTATTGCTAACATCACTTACAGGGCTTTCATTTATGGTAGTGCTCAGCATGGCCAAGATGAATTGTACTACCTGAATACAAACTTCAGTTCACCACCTTTCCTCTGCTGGAAAATTCACCATGAAATTGAGTCTGCTTGCTTCTACTGGATCATCATTACATGATCAGTGGCCTTCCATTCTGATCATCATGATCCAAATCCACCTTACAATATTTCTTTGAAAAGAGATGTGGATTGTCTAAGAAAATGCAAAGTAGTAGACTGGCACTTGGATACCTTGGATTAATTCAGAGTGCAGGGCAAAAAAAATATTCTGTACCTAGTTAGTTTCCAAGAAACTAAGGAATGGTTTACAGTGGAAGACATGGCATAATGGTCTCCCTCATCAGTCCAACTCTGAAAGGGAGTAGAGTTTGCTTAAGGGGGGTGTCCCAAGTGAAGCAGCATCTTTTTCCTAGTGAAACTTGACCTGTCTCATTGTGGTGTTATCCTACTTAAATTAAAAAAAAAAAAATAAAAAAAGATTTTTAAAAAAAAAGTTTTTTTTTTTTAAAAAGTACATGCAATTATGCAATTCTACATCCACCCAATCACTTGTGAAAATGCTTTAAGATACAGCAACATTCAGGAAAAAAATCTCTCTCAGGAGACAGCCGTCCAAGCAGAACAGTCAATGTAGTGGGATCAATTGCATCCTTTTTCTGTCCTAATAGGAAAAATAAAAAGAGTTCATTGTTGGTACATAAACTGAGTGAAGAGGCAAGGAGGCCTATCTTTAGCCTGCAGTAACAGCACACAGCTTCTCCATTTCATCTTGGAAAGTGCATGAGAGCTAAATAGTTCTGAAAGGGGCTGTGAATGGCAGAGAAACGGTTTGCCACTACTGTTGTGTTTGCAGTGGCTTGCACATGATCTCCCACAAGTCCACCCACAGTCATTCCACGATCAATGAAATGCTTTATTTATGCTCAGAGCTGTCACTTGCTGGTGGTAAAATCTTATTTTGTGCCTCAGAACACACACAACATGTACATGATGTGGCACTCAATTAAGTACACGTATCAATCAAGAGACAGCATGAAGATCTCTTTGTCAGTTTCATTGCTCTCTGCCCTAGATAGAGTCCTTTCATTAAAGCTGTTAACTGTATTTTTGCTCATTCTGTATAGCCTTTCGGCCGGTTTTGTAACCAAAAACAAAACAGCAAGAGGAGAGCCTACACATTTCATGGTCCAATATAAGCCTGAAATGTGAACATTTTTCAGGTTCTTTTAGTTCTTAGAATTTTTTTTTTACCAAATACTTGAAAACAGCAAGGGCTTTCAGCCCTCTGGCTTAGAGTGAACACCAGTTCCTTTTCTCATCCCTCACCTTCACATCTCCTGTCTTTGTGGGCTCACCAGGAAGGCCAGTGACAGGTAGGTTTACCCCATAACAAGTGGGTACTATGAGGAAAATTTGCTCCCCAAGAGCATCTCTGTCAGCCTCTACGACTGTTCCAGCTTCTACCACCATGCAATCATTTTCAGCCCAATTATTTTCACAAAAAAAACTTTTGTGGGAACTATTCCACTTTTGCTCTTCACAGTTTCTAGTTTGGAAATTGCAGAGGACTGACATCAGTGCTTTGCTGCCCTAAAACAGCCATGAAACTCTCCTCAGGATATGAAGTATCACATGGGCAGCTGGGCACATAGCAATGTCAGGATGTAACTCGCACAACATGATACAGTTCAAACTCAGAAATTAGGTTTTAATTTGCTGCAAAATTTAACACTATTAAACGGGGATTAACACTGAGGCAATTAAAGTGCAATTGGAAAAGCTCTTGCCTATGAGGTGGGAAGGGATGAATTAACTTCAGGCAAACATCAGGAAGCTTTGAGAGCATAAAAGAAATGGAGCATGGGAGAGAACATACAGGTGCAAAATCTCTTCCTGCCTTGGTAAACCATCTCGACTGCACTAGCCTCAGGGAAGTATTTTGGAAGTCACTCCACACAAATACAGCAATACTGAAATTCTGCTATCTGAAGAGTCAGAAGCAAAGAACCAATGTTTTGTTATTTCTACTAAAGCTGGGCCTTGAGAGATTCTCCTTCTTCTCCTAAAAAAACATTTACAAGCAATAACAACAAAATAACTTTCAAAGGTTTGGGTTTTTACCTGAAGGACTACTTTTAATAACCTACCCCTACATTAATCTAGTAGTATTCTTGTGAGAAAATATTCAAACATTTTTGTTCAGCTACCAATATTTAAGCCTCCTGTGTCTTGCTCCTTAATAACTACCTTATTCTATGCACTCCCTTGCCTTTATTTGCACTTTTGGCCCTCTATTTTCTGCCAGCTTCCATTCCTTGCCACAATTTTTACTGTTTTGCACAAACCATAGGCTGTTCATCTCCTTCTTTTTGTATCATGTTCTTACTCTTTTCCTAATCCTTCAAAGGTAGGTGATGGTTCTATACCAAAGCAACAGAAGGTGTGCATCTTTGGCCTGCAATTTCTTTGCTACAGATTTCTTTAATTTATTAAACTTTTTTTTCTGTGGAAAGATTATTCCATATGGTAATGGCAACTATTCCAAATGTTCTTGCAGGTAATCAGGTCTATCTTCCTCTGGCAGAGTTTTCATATGCTATCCCATCAGTAAGCAATCTACTTGTAACCTCATTTGCACATCTGTATGGAAAAACAAAATATGCAGAGGCATACTACTGACAGATATTAGGCCTCTAAAAATCAGAGAAGTCATCTTAGGCTGGTTCTGTAGTCAGATGAGAGAGAGACCTCCACACAGCACTGCTAAAGGTCTGGATTCACAAAGTCAAAAAAATGCCCAAGAGTACTCTTAGCTGACTCAAGAGTGCAAACAATCAACTTAGCAATGCCTAAAAACTAGACCAGACACTCCTCACTTTTATGTTCATTCTTCTGTCTCCTTTGGCCTAAAAATATGGCTGAAGTTTATTTGTTTTATCTTAAGGAATGTTACTGACTTCTTTGCTAGCATAGTACCCAACACTGTGCTCCTTCCAAGATAATTTGCATAGCTGGTCAAGTTCTTCCACAGTCATATTTACTGCAAGATATAAATACATTGCAGAAAGTGGCAAAGGAGAATCCAAGGAAGACAGCAAGATCTCACTGCAAAATTAAAAAAAAAAAAAATTAAGCTCTCTTCAGAAGTGAGTTTTTACTGAAGGTCACTGAAAGAAGGACAGATAAGGAAAAAAAAAGTTCAAGGTCCATGGCTCTGCATTATTGACGGGATAGAATTGCAGCAAAAGAACCAAATGTGGTGAACTGGGAGCCAGGACCAAGTCTCCACTGCAAATGAAAGAAGTGCAGATGTAGCTTGCTTTGTGGCAAGGGAGTTTTAGTCTTCCTCTCCTAAGTCCCCTCCTGCCTGTGCTCAAGGCTAGTTCAGCTACCCGGGACAGCTGCTTAAATTCAGTTCAGACTGTCATGAAGAAGGAGCTGTTTAAGAGCTAAAAGAAGCCTCTGCAGGTTCATAGTAATGGTTTGACAGGAGTTTCATTTGTGTTGAGACTCCTGTCCTTGGTTCCTGCCTGTTTGTATTCAAAACCAATATCCTTACCAGCTTCTGAGCTTTGTTCCTGTCCATGTCAGAAATCACATCGCTCCATTTATTTGATGGGGGAAATTGCTGTTAATCAATTAGTTCAATTCTACCAGTGCTGTAGAGCAAATTGAAACCTTTGTTTTTCATTGTTCATATGGTGAGAGTGCAGGTTAAAGGAGATGGAAAGTCTTTGCACTAATGAAAATGAAATACACTTCAGCCTGGTCTCCTCTCTAATAGCTTTTATATTCCTCTTGAATCTATTCCCATTTTCTCCCTGCAAAATAAGCTAAAATTCAGCAGCAAACCCTGAAATATAATAAATTTCTTATATGGAATTCTGTCCCTTCCCTGGCTGAAAGAGTTTTCGGGCTAATAGATGGAAAAGGCATTTCACAAGCTAACATGAGAGCAACAGCCAGGTGCAGTGATACAGAATTCACTTAAAGGTACCCTACAAACACTACATTTTGTTTTATTTTAATTTGTTCAGGCAACAGTGTTTGCTTGAAAAGCACACAGGAATTACTAAGATTTCACAAATTAAAAATACTGGAATAACATTTTATGATTACTTTTCAAAACTAAAATATTTTTCAAACTGTGCTGTGAACAGCATCACAGAAAACAGATCAGTCAACAGCCACACTGCATTTGCAGCCCTTACCTCTTACCCAAGTCCCAATTCAAATGTAAAAGACTACTCTCCATAATTCTGATGGTAAAAACAACAGAAGTAATCATTCCATTTGAAGACTGGGAAGAAGTAGCATGAAGCAGATGAGGAAGGGCCCTGGCTTCCTCATGTCCTGTGACTGGCATGCCCTACAGCAACAGCATTTCTGTGGTCTGAGCCCAGGGAACATTGCACATCATTTGTAGACCTGGAATGATCTTTGTGATTGAAATCCCTTGCTGCCACTTTCAAGTCACAGAGGGCTTGTTTGGATAGGCCACTGGGTTCCTCTAAATGAAGTTTCTTCAATGAAAATTGCAGATGCATGTGTAGCAGAGGGAGAATTATTGTGCTCTATTTTCACAGGAAACATGTTTCAGTGACACACCAATGTTCCAAAATATTTTCACCTCTAAGAAGGATGAACACTAGCAATTTCAAAAGTGTTCAAGACTGAAAAGATATCTTTTCAAATACTTTGGGGCAAACTTACTCCAACACTATCTTGAAATGCATCATTTTAACCACAGTGATTTTGAAAGACAAAAAGTTTCCTTCATTTTCTTAACAGAAGTAGTTTTAAATGGAGAAAAAATTGTTGAAAAAAATATGAAGCAACACTGAAACTGGTTCTTAAAACTCTTCTAAAACAACCTATGAGTTAATGTGCCTTTGATACCAGTCATTGGCCCCATAAAACCTTGCTTCAATAAATCAACAGTTATAGTGAAAAAAGGTATTTCAAAAGTCTGACCAGCTATATTCCCTACTACTATATTCTGAAATGTGCTCAACTGCCATAATTTATTTTTACATCCCCCTCTTAACCTATGTGAACTTGCCTTTGTTTTCACAATTCTAATCATTGGTCTTTATAGCATAAATTTCCCTTTTTTCTCTGAGACACATCCAGCATAATTTCTCCATCCCAACCTTAGATTGAGACAGACATCCATATACCCTCAGATGTAAATTCTCTACCACTTTCTAAATGGAATATTTTCTTTCTTTCTTTCTTTCTCTTTCTTTCTTTCTTTTCTTTCTTTCTTTTCTTTCTTTCTTTCTTTTTCTTTTCTTCTCTTCTCTTCTCTTCTCTTCTCTTCTCTTCTCTTCTCTTCTCTTCTCTTCTCTTCTCTTCTCTTTTCTTTTCTTTCTTATGTAATGGAAACAATAAAAATTCAAAGCTCCAGTTGCTCTTTCCCCTGAGGATTTTCTTCCTATATCATTTAACTTTTCCTGGCATCTTTCTTCCTTCCCTTTTATACTACAAATTTCCCCTAAGCAATGAGAACTTGCATTTGCATCTTTGACAGCAAAGGGGAGACTGACGGATGGAAGCAATGCTCTTTTTGAATAATGCAAGATGTTGTGACACCGACAGTAATAAGGACTCCTAAATAATAGGTCCTTCTTGATACAATTTAAAAATATGCATCCTATTGTCTCAGCCACCAGCAAACCAGCTCATAACCACTGCCTCAAGAGTAAGCCTGAGTTCTATCCATCTCAGTGACAGCTGACAACAGGAAACTAATCTCTTCTAAAAATATTTCCCAATCACTTTTTGTTGTAATTAAATCAACAGTGTTCAACCACAAGTACAGAAAAAAAGCTCTCTCTTTTATGACATTTCAGAGCAAGCAGTGGGCTTAAGTTTTACTCATCGCTGCCCAGAGGGAAGTCGGTTCCAATTAGAGTTGTCTGCATCACCTAATCCCAGTCAAGACCCTGTTCACTTTTGTGTTTTCATTATTTTTTTCCAGCAGTGCCCACAGATATTAACAAAGAGGAAAGAAATTGTGATACAATGGTAAATCTTTTAGGCTTAAAACACCCATGGGCATAAAACTATCTGAATCCTATAGCACTGACACCACTGGCTGAGGATCTCATCCTTAGGATTTTATCTCTGTGTCTTAGTGTCTATCATTTTATTTAGTACATTATTTTCCACATTAAAAGAAATCAGAAGTGACTTGGAAGTTCTTCAAAAGGTGAAAAATTGGTTCGTTTCAGTTGTACTTTTAATTATGCTTATAAATTGATATAACTTAGACGATTAGAGAGGCTTTATTAACTTTTATAGATTTTGAACTACAGTTACAATGACATAATTTTGTAATTAGTGACTCATAGTCTTTCATTAATGGAATTTCTGGAAAATGCTGTCAGAATTAGAAAGAAAGAGGGAAAGATAAAAGACGGGCAAAATGTATTAGAATATAGTTAATTTTTTATAGACTTATGCCCCCTAAGAGCCAATGAAATTTTCAGATATGCTAATAGTTAGTTGTGCTCAAGTTCAGAGTTGTCTGGAAGATCTGGCGTTCAATAAAAGTTTAAAACAACAGCAAAAGCATCTACAGTTATCACAAGAAAACTGTGATCTAATCAAGAACAAAAAAAAGTGACGTACCCAGGGTACTTTTCAGAGAGCCATGGTCAGTACAGTATATAGTTTTACATATCTTTGGTTTGCTGTGGTCCTGGCACACCTGAGACAGCATGTCCTGTATGCCTCCACACCTCAGACTGAAGCATGTTATGGACCCCCAATGCTAGGCATTATCTGTTACTGTGCAGCCATAACAAAATTGAATTCAGCATGGGATTTACTAAACCCTCGGTTCACTAAGCTGTAGAACAGCTGATTAAAGTCCTCTTCCATCTTTTGCTATTACATTATTTCATTGACAGTGCAATCAGATTTTAAGTTATCATTGTTTTTCTGTACCTTTGTCTGGTGTTGCTGAGAACAACTGCACCTGCACTAAACAAACCCTTCCCCAGCCATACCCATCATTTCTGTGGACATAGCTCATCACATCAGCCTTATTAGCTGATGTATAAGGACAGACACAGCAATGGAGAAGTCATCTTAATGTTATCTTCCTTTGCAAAGAACCAATATCACAAATAGCAAATTCTATCCTGTGGCTTCAGGACCTTTCTCCATTGCAACTGCTTCCCTGATGTATTGCAGCTTGCAGTGGGTAGAGATAAGCAAAGCAAATACAGACAGTTAGCTAAAGCTGTTGTGCATTTTCAAAGGTATAGGAAAAATATCCAAGTTTCCTTTTATTTCTAAGGATAAAGCAATAAGCAATGTAGATAAAAACACCAAGGGTATATTTCTCTTTCCATAGGACGCCACATATCTATTTAAGACACTGAAGTTGTATCTTTTGCTCAGTTTAAGATAGAAGTAAAGACACAGGTCTGATTTCAAATCTTAAGAGTTTGTCAAAATGTCTGAACCTGGACTATATTCACTTTAAAATGATGACACATCTCACTGGTTATACTATAGAATGTTGTGAATACATGTAGGAAAAATACTTAGAATAATATGATAGAAAAAGGCAAATTAAAGCAAAATAAAATTCCATACAATTGTACTCATAGGGAATATCTATCTATGGTGCAGGAGCTTGCATGGTTTTACCTGAGACTGTAGAGAAGAATGGTTCAGAAATAATTTTATAACTGTGTTCTTCCATCTCTGCAGGGCTTGTGTGTTGGCATTCTCTTAGGAGGAGACTGGACTTCTGACTTTTCTCAGACGTCTCCATTGTGCCTGAAGATACAAAGTTATACAAACTGTATATGGATCTTAAAGGAGTGTTCAATACTTAGTGGATATCAAAGCCACTTTTGGCACTGTGTGAACGCCTCATTCCAAGGTCAAGGGAGGGCTGGTGATGTCTAACACGATACAAGAGATCACCACCTCCTTCCTGCTCTTGCATTCAGCAGTGCGGGAGATAAGTGACCCTGTATGTGTCAGGACATTCCAACTTTCCTTTCTTCAGGTGATGTCTCAACAAAGTCTGCTACTCAGGTCTAATGGATTTGCCAAACTCTCTTAGGGGATAAGATAAAGGAAAATTATACTACAGAGATACAGCATAGCTAGACTTGTGGAAAAGGATCTGTAGTGTTTTCCACTGATCTAAGTTATTCCATAAACATCTGGAAGGCAGTGGCTTATTCCATCTTCCTGTGAAGACATAACAAAATCAGTACTGAAAATAATAAGAAACAACAGAAAACCAAATTTAAAAATCTATAAAAATTATAACCCTGACAGAATGAGAAGAAATATACCAAATATATAAAACCCTGAGATTTAAGAAAAAAACTTTTTTTTTACATTTTTATTTTAAAAAACAGAGGAAGAACCTGTTTGAACATCTGTCTCTGATTTTCCAATGTTTATTTAATTCTAATACTCACATAACATTCAAAGTGATCCTGACACATATCTGATAATGAATCTGCTTTGAAACATCCAGAGAAGAAAAACCTGTTCACACAATCCAGTACTCTATCTCAAAGAGAATAAGTTTAGACCAGCCTGGAACCAGTTAATACAATTACACTTGTACAATTCTTTACTTGGAATGTTTACTAAGTGTTGTGAGGCAATAAATGAACAAGAATTGACTAGACATAACTTTAACTCCATCTCCTGCCTGCCTACAAGTTAGAGTGTAACATGATTTGTCCTCTCTCAGGAGAGTGGAGATTTGTGACTGTAGATTCCTAACTTTAAAGGAATACTCATTTGATCTAAAATTTCAATTTAAAATTGTGACAGCTGCCTGTGACTGAAATCTTTTGATTCATCCACTGAGAATTTTTCTTTTCTCTTTTCATAGTGTCTCCCAGTTCTCTGCAAGGTTTGTTCATCATACCACCAGATGAAAGAATGTTATAGCCATTCCATTTGGGATTTTTTCCCAGTTAGAACCACTGAAGTAAATGCTATAGGTGTTTGCAAAGCATCATATCTTTATACTTTTGAAGTACTACACTAGCATCCTATTACAGAACTTCCTGAAGAAGCAGCAAACAGCAATAATAAACTCTTAAATTTGTAGGCAAAAGATGTTTTATATTTCTGCATCTTCTTTTATTTCTTCCCAGAAGTCACATTTACTGATCAGAAAATTCCTGGTCTGCTTTTACACCACGAGAGAGGAACACCTCCATTTTATCATTCCTAACTTGAATGTTTTTTGTAATTCACGCTTCTTCTCATCTGGTGGGGCAGCCTTGTCCATTGCTTGTCGCTGCACATCAAAGGAAAAGCAATATGAAATTAAATGTGGCTGCTGAGCTGGCTCACTGTATGAGAGTGAAGACTCTTCTTCGAGAGCTTCAATGGAGAAGACAGTAGGAATTTATTCAGCTTTTCAATATATACTTCTGAAGTAATAGGACAGCTTTCTGACTAGGATAATTTTATTTATAAAGGCAGTGCAGTTTACTGTGTTTGTTTAGAGTACAGCATTTCAGCTCAGCTGAAGTAATGAGCTTCCTCAGGGATTCTGCAAGAAGCGTTTGCTATCCACGGTACAGCAGGCAGGCTGGAATTGGAGAAAAGCTCTTTGGAGGAGTCACCAGCTCTGCTTTGATTGCTGCTAAGTGCCTAGCAGCATGTCGTGGGGTTTTTTGACTGCGTGTTTGGAACTTGAATGCCTGAGATGAGCGAGCAGGTAGGATAATAGTTAGCAACAGAAAATCAGTTTGTAGAACAATTTGCACATCGGGATATTTTTTTTTAACCAAGTATCAGTAGAATTCTAAAAAGAATCCTCTTTTTCATACTTTGTCGTTATCCATATTTCAAACTCTCAGGATTTTTTGATGTCCTAGAACTCAAGGAGAGTGAAACACAATGAGAGCAACCTGGGAAGAAGCTTACAACAGAGGGTAGGTTGATGCCATGGATGTGGTTTTTTGATAAAGATCAGAGGAGGTGACTCTTCTGGTGTGGAATGAAGTCCTTATGAAGAATAGAAAGGAGATTTGTTTGTGTTATCTAGTCTTTGGCCAGCCAAAATGGTTGAATAAAGGGCTGGCTTTACATATCTTTTAAGATATAAAATGGTCATATCAAAGTCATGTACCACAGAAAAAATAAACAATACAGATTTTATCTAAAATACATAAAATTCACAGAGCAGGAAGGCTGTTATGTTCTGTCCAGCCATCATGCAGGAAGAACCCAAGTTTTGAATTATTTTCGTGCCCTTATTTCATACTTTGTTTTGATTTGAGCTGTGAATCTGTATAGTGCGTGAAAATGATGATAAAGCCAGTATGTTCTGCAAGACAATAAAATAACAAAGAACCAAGTTTCAGTCAAGATATCTCCTCTCTTTTCACAAGAGTTATGTATTTATGGAAAAAAAAGGAAAGGAAAAAATTAGATAAACAGAAATAATGCTAAGGTTATGGAAAAAATTAGTGGAAAAAAAAGTAAAAAATATTTTCATTATATATCCAATTAAAAATTCTGCTTATCTTAAAAAAATTACACTTGAATTGCAGGTTAAATTATTAAAATTAAACATTAGGAAATTTGAATTAGTCTTTGCTAAAAACATTTACACATACTAAAACTGTCATTTTTCTGATTTCTGTTATGATAAAACAAATAAAACGGATTTAAAAATTCAGAAAACTTTATATATTCTGGAACTTATGCTTTTAATGGAAAAAAATAACCAAAAAATTGTTTCTGATTCTATGTGGTTTCAAGGAGCCTAGGAAAAAATGCAGATAGAATTTAGAAAAACCAGCAAACAAAAATACAGAACTCCTCTTATCAGACCAACTTTAACTTTTACTTAGATTTCCTTTTCTTTCTCCACCTCTTCTTTAGCTTCTGTAGAACCAAATATCTTACGTTGATACTGACAGGCCAAACAAATTCACTTACATTTCCAGGCCAAAGACAACAATAAGGCTCGTCAATTATGAACAATAATAATGTTATTTACTTCAATTAAGAGCCATAGAGATGTAGTTGTTTTGTGTATTACCAAAGCATAATACTAGTATTGAAACATTAGATCAAAATATTCTGTCTCAAGGTTGAAGTTACAGGAAACCATTGCCCTAGGTTATAAACATTGAAAGGAACCTGCAAATAACTGCACTGGAGAGAGACAAGAGGGATTTCTTTTCCGCCCACAAGAATCTGATCTTTTTATACAAGATTTTAAATTGTTTTAGGCAAAACCACATTTCCAAAGGAGACGCACCAAGCTTTTCACTGGAAAAGGAGTTATGTTCCCACCAAAAGATTTACAGTGCTTGCTGTACCTAAAAACGAACATCAGGCTATTTACCTCAAGTTTCTGTACTTTCCAAAACAGAAGCCACAGTGAAAGCTGGATTCTTAGGGTCAAAGTAATGTGGCTGTTCAAGCAGTCTTTTGTCCTAAACTGATGTGCAGTTTTTGAAACCACTATTACGAAGCTCTTTAAAAAATCACATGGAGGAAACATGTATCCATTCCCATTCAAGATTGTTGTTCTCATAGACTCCATTAGTTGCTTTATTTCATTGTTAGTGCTCTCTCATCCAGTAGCCATTTTGCTGCTATTCTGTATTTACAGCTCACTTGTGATCAAAACTCCCTACCAGAGCTCAATCAAGTCATCTGGTGGAGCACCCATGTCCTTCAGCACCTACAGGATAAAAGCAATGTGCTATGAAGTCCTACATTTTTCTCATCAGGATGAAAACCAGATCCTCAGCTCAGATTTAAATCTTAGATTTTTAAATCAAGAAAAGCTCTAGCAGTGTCATAACATAGATCTGACCATTCAATCTTTTCTTTACTTCCCACTGGTTTAAATAAAGACACTTAAACCAAGCTGTGGTTCTGAGCATTCTGCATGAGTCAGATCTGATTGCACAGAGAGCAGGAGACAGAACTTGCTTTCTTTGTCTAGCAGGGGAATATCTGAGATGGGTCACTGAGCACCCCAATATCACTCTACCTGTACAACCTGACAGCATGAGCACCTGACCCCTGATACTCAAAAATATCTGCCTGACTCTGACCACTGGCACAGGCTTTTTGCCTGTGATAGATGTGCAGATATTTCTTCAGATGTATCTTGATAATGCCTCATCTTATAGTAGAGCTACATTTTTTTATTGTATCTACGTATTTGTAAAGGCATGAGTAAAAAAGAGAGAAGCCTCGGCTACTTTTGAGGATGTGATTCTGCCAGAGAATAAAGATTCCTCTCTGTATGATTTCACATTTGCTAAATTTCATTTACCAACTGAAAAACTGGTAAATGAGAGAGACAAAAAAATGAAAGAGAGACAAAAAAAGAGAGAGACAAAAAAAATGAAACACTCAAACACCTTTTAAGGTGAAATGAAGGAAGTAGACATTTTTAACCAAATTTCTCTATATGCAAAATATGAAAAAATGAACTGCTTTTGTAATATTCTTATGCTGCTTGAGAAAATATTATTTTAATTAAGAATTTTGAATTAAATATGTCCCTGGCTCCTGAAAAAAAATAAAAGGTCTCTATTTCTTTTAAGATAAAGGCGATTTTAAAGATTAAAAAAAAAAATCTTGTTTTGTAGTAGAAAAGCATTCTTAAAACAATACCCCGAACATGCAAAAGCCCATAAGCAGCTTGATAAACTGTTATATGGGTAAAACTGCACAGAATCTGCAGAAATTCCAGGCAGTTGCAGATCTGTGGCCTTAAGACCCACCAGACCTTTTCTTGTGGCATGTTCTACATAATTCTTGAGAGGTTTCTCTCCCAAAATTATGCACAATCATGTTCAAATAGTGGCAACTGAATGAAAATCATAATTTTCTCTCTGTGTTGAGTAAAAATGTAAACAGTTTGAGGTGGGGGGGAGGAAAGGTGTTTGATTGTATCATTTTTTTGTCTCTCTTTCTCTTTTTTTTTTTTTCTTTAGTGTATGTTAATAAAATCTATCTGTTTTTGCTTTTAAGTTATGCCTGTTTTGCCTTTTTCTCCCAAAATCCTATCTCCCAGTTGGTAAACAAAATTTAGCGAATGTGAAACCACAACACTCTCTTAGGGAGAATTTTCAAAGGGAGATTTAATAAAATACCGCAGTTTTGTCTGAGAAAAGTCAAATTCAGGCTGTGCAGAATAGACAGAATTATGAGCAGGTTGGGTGGAAATCCTTCCTTCATAAAGTTGTACGCTATTTATTTCACTGATTCTGGAGCTATCTTTCTGTTCCCTGTTTTTAGAGACATTGATTATTTCATTCACTGAGTAAGAGGAAAGCTGAATCAATCAGTCAAACAGGTATTGTAACTGTTGATTAAATATGGTTCTCAGTGTACATTTCAGCCAAGAGAACCCATTTTTTATCAAAAGAAAAAAAAAAAAGGAAGAAAGAAAAGTAGTTTAACTTCATATAACAGCTTTAAAAACAAGCATGTGATTGTTTTACAAGCTGCAGGAAACATGACTCAAAACAGCAACAAAATGCAAAAAATAATCTGTCTAGTCCTCCCAAGGGAACTGCAACTAAGATTACCCTAGATAGGATTACTATCTATACAATCATTTTCTCAATGTCTGAAGAAAATTTCATCTCTTGTATTTATCAGGAAATAAAAACAGCTGTGTTAGCCATAACACCAGTATCTATTGGTCTGCTGTGAGTGCAGAAATATAGGATCATCCTGATCGAAGCTTGACTCTTGAGTGATGAATTCTGGATTCATTTAGAAACATCCAAGACACAATGAATGCTTTTATATATAGTCCATCAAGTCAAGTCTCACTCCCCACATTGAGGAAAATCTTTTCAGATGAGTAGATTAAAAAATGTTACTATATTACTAAGGACAGCAATACTTATTTATTATTGTTTTAAGTCAGGTTTTCTGCAGCTTTTAAAGTGATCAGATGCTTTTGCTTTTAAAGCTGTTATATAAAGTTAATCTACTTTTCTTTCTTTCTTTTTATTTTTTTTGTATTAAAAATATGCATTGAGATATGCATCAGTCCATCGGCATAAATGCAGATCAAAGCTCAGGGGTTTTTTTTCTCTCTAATGCTTGTTCCTCTCTATTCCTTATAATGTATTCAGGAGATTTTCAAAGCACTGGGAGAGTGACAAGGAAGAGAATGAAGTGTTGTGGTAAGAGGTTGTGTAAGGGATGATCACAAATCCTTCTGAATTTCATTTTCCCAAATATCACTCTTCATAGAACAACTTGTTCTTTTCAGCAACTAATACTTTAAAACCATGCAGATATCAATATCACCTGAGTGAAATGAGCTTATTTCAGCTTAATTATGTTAAAAAAATTAAAGTGAGTTTATAAGAATAAAGCATAAATATTACATTAGTCTCAAATTGCTTGAATTTTGATAAACCACCATTATTTGCAGCAGATATTATAAATTTTAACTTTGGAATATATTCTTCTATATATAAATAAATAAAATATGAGAATAAAAAGGTAAATTTTGTCATTCAAGTATGGCGTAATGAATCAATGTATTATATAGAAAAGTCATAGTTTAATTTTAAAGGCTGTGAATAAAACATTTTCCAGCACTTTACTTCATTTACAAAAATAGCTTCAGAATTACAAAGATTTTATAATGTCAGCCCTTAATTTATAAAGACTCTGATACATTTTTAAAAGTTATATCCCTGTATAAAAGTACATAAGGTTATATAGAGATATATGAAGGACAATTATATGATAATCTTGTTTTTAGAGTCTCTTCATATGTTCACTACTTAACAAAGACTATTTTAAAGTATTTTTAAGGTTTTAAGAAATACTTAAAAATAAAAAGACAGGAATAGACTGACAGTTTTAGTGAAAGAATACTAGCTCAATTGGTCTCACAATACATATTCTGAAACAGATATAATTACAAAAACTGATCTACACAGAGATTAAAAAAACCCTGCTAAGTACTGAGCATCTTCAGACTAGGCGTGAAATTATGATTAATTAATAATATGCATGTAAGAGTTTTGTGAGCATGTTAAAAATCATGTAGTAAAATAGAATAAAGTGATAATAAACACCTTTTAAAACATTTTACTGCAACTCATTATGAATGTCCATTTGAAATTAACAGAATGTTACACAACATAAGACACATGGTAGGCTGGGGACAAAGGTTTTCTTTTTGATTCTTTAGGAAAAGTGTGCTATTTAAATTCCTTTTGAGAAAATCATTCACTACACAAAAATCAGAAGGAGACTTGTAGAACTTTGTGCTAATGATACAGAGTCCACTACTAGATTTCATTTGTGGGACCTTTTTGAGGGCATTTGGCTTTCTTGTACTGATCTTCCAAGAAAAAGTGTTCTAATTTCATCTGCATATTACTGGTGCTTCCAAAATAGTGGTAGCAGTAATGGCTGCATTATCTGCACTAGCAGCATTATTCTCAGTGATGATCTAGTATTGGAGAACAGGACATTAAACCAGGCTATTCAAAGCCATAGTAGGCAATACATTTAATAAACAACATCAAGCAAAACAAGGTCTGTGATTCTAAGCATTAAGTTGATGAAATTATCCTATCTAGTATGTAAGCTTATAAATATTTAAAGTGTTGGACAGGCAACCTTTTATTTTCCCTGTATAAAGCAAAGCCATATGCTTTGAATGAAAAGTTACTTAGGCTTTATGGCTAAAAGTAAACAAATAAATAAATAAATAGATAAATAAAATTAAAACTGCAGGAAATTTTATAAAACCTCTCAAATCCTCCCACTTTTTTCTGAAATTGCAGTTTTCATCTACAAACAACATGAACCGTCCTGGAAATACAACAGTTCTCATGAAAACTTCAATGAGTGTAAGAAGGAGAGCAACATTAAATAGATCTTATTGAGAACCCAAAGATCAGTGACATTTCAACACCACTAAATTTCAGCTCAGAAAGGTATGGTGGATAGAAATTTTATCCAAACAAATCTCTGGTTTTCAGTTGTTTCAAAAAGCTGCTTGAGATATTTTAGCAATAAAATACTTCAATGAACTTTGAAACAACTCCTGATTTTAAACAAGACAGTCTTACTTGGGTGGAGTTTTTTTACACTAAAATTTAAGGACAGCCTTCAAAACACATGCAGAATTGATTCTGAGATTTGCACTGGTAGAATTCTATTTAACACTATAAAGATCTTAGGGATACTTCTATTTTGGGGAAAAAGCAATTCTCAGAGACAAATTCCAGCAAAATATCCTGTTTCTGCCTGTAAATTCACCCAAGGGGAACTCCATGGCTCCCAGATCAGTGATCAGCTCCCCTTTACACCATACTGTCAGATGGCTTGATGGGTCATTGCAGGTCTCAGGTAAACCTCTCTAGCATCATACAGCAGCACATGACAGTTCATTGTGCAGTAATATGCCTGCCTTGGAAACTTTTCTAGTTTGCTCCTAAAACTTTTCTAGTTTGCTCCTAAAACTTAAAAGATAGCAATACTGCAAAACTCCTACTGGCAACAGGACAGACTTTGGGTTTGAAATTTAGAAACTTGGCTTTATTCTTTCCCATTTCAGGTACAATCTGAATATTCAGATTTTCCTCTCAGTATGTTTTGTTTTTTTTTTTTCCCCCATATGCTACCTCTCTGAATTTGACCTGCACCAGCCATTCCAAACTTGAACACTAAAAACGACATTTCTTCAGTGTACTTTTGTATTAACCTGCTATACCATTTCAGCATGACAGTCTGTGCAAGTTAGTGATTAATGGAGAAAGTTCATCCTTTGTGGTTAGATTTGCAGCAGTGAAAGTCCAGTGTATCTGGTCTCTGTCACCTAATGTGTTAAAAAGCCATCAAATGTGTCCTATTTGAAATACTGTGTGTAATACTGTACATTTAACATTTTTAGGGGCTTTAATGCCAGTGGGAGCTCTGGTGACTGCTGGCCTCTGTCTGTCTTCTCTTACCACCTTATGTCCAATAGTTTAGCATCTTAGAATGGGCTGGAAACTCATTATCTGGGCTTTTCAGATGATGGCAATTTGACTAAGAGAAAGTTCAGTTATTAGTACCAAGAACATGCTTCTCTACCAAAGATGTACTAATGTTATGACCAATATCAATGTTGAGGAATCATATATATAATAAGATAGTACTTGGCTTCATATTTAAGCCTCAGGATCCAGGAAAATGTCCTTAGCAATCAAGTTTCTAGAAGCTTGTCTTTTTCTTTGCTGCAGATTAGAGAAATGATAGGAGTCAGTTCAGCAACTGAGTTAGTCACACAATGGACTACAAAAAAGGGGTGTTTTGTAACAAACACTGTCTTTAAATGAAACATAGTTTTAATTGAATAAATTAATGGCTGTTAAAGCCAGACATCGACTGTGTGTGAAGGTAAAAGATAAAGGAGGCAGGTGAGGGAGAAAGAGCAAAATGAAGAGTAGAAAATAATTCTTTGTGGAATAAACAAACACCTTCACATGGTCAAATGCACTGTCTGAAGTTTTTGTTTTTCTTGCTCCACTGCACTGATGTATTTTGACAGGATATTTTGTTCTGCCTCTAGGGTTTTTAGGGAAAAGAAACTCATGGGCTATTACTGTTCCAGTGAAGAGTTTTGACTGAAATGTTTTGGCTCATTTCCTTGAGCTATGCATTAGCCAGATGGTTTGATGCATGTACCATGCCACCCTGTTTGATCCTGCTGTTGGACTTTAGCTCCTGCTCCACTGTCAAAGGGAAGGATTGTTATGAATGTTCTCATTTATATTCACACTGAAGAGTGATCTGACTGCCACTTCACTCGTACAGCAGGTTAAGTGAGGGTGCCCTGTCAAAACAGAGAAAAATCTTTACCTCTACTAATGCAAACCAGTTTAAGAGAGCATTTTGAGCAGAAAAATAGATTCCAGTATTAAGGAATCCCCTCTTCTTTGACAGAGATTTACTATGACAAGATCTCTTCTTCATTAAGAAATAAGAGAAACAGTATCCAGCTCTTTCAGAGGGAAGAAAAAATTTATTTTATACAGTTTTGTGACAAAATACTTGCATAAAAATTGATAGAATTTTGAACTTATTAACAACATGACTAAATTTGATGCAGTACTAAAAATCCCTGCTCATGGGCAGGACCTATACATCACATAAACCAGAAATTTCTTGTGGATGGGTATCCAAAGAAGAGCTAAAAGGTGCAGAGGAGACTGAAGCTCCCTGTCATCCATCCAGTCCTAACAGGAGGTAACACCCCACAGAGCTGAGGGCAAACACACTGTGATAGAGCAGTTTCCCCTAAGCCTGCTTTCCAAAGGCTGGGCAAGTTCAGGGGGAAAATCATCTGGGTGCTCTCAACTTTAGAAAAAATCACGTAGAGAGGTATCAAAATTATGAGAACATAGCTTTACACACAATGGGAAGCCTAGCCCTTATACTAGGAGCTCAGGTATCTGCTACATTTCTTAAGAGCTGATTCCTGCTATGCAGAGATTGAAAATGTCAACCTACACTGACCCAAAATTGATCATACATTAATTTTTTTTTTTTTTTTTTTAATGGCCAAAACTATTTCCTGTTCTCAGAATTACTTTCCAGGATAACTTTTTTCTTTGTGAGAACACACTGAGAAATTGAGAGTATAGTGTTACTGGTCTTAGTGAAGTATGTTATTGAAGTAAGAAAATGCCAAAGAAGATGATTACCTCTGCCAGCCCACATAATGTAGCATTTAAAATTTCCTCCACCATGTATGATTTGCTGAATTCCTGTGATACTGAATTCCAGAGGCTGGCCATAAACCAAGGAAAAGAAGAGACACGATGGGAGTTCTAACTCAAAGAAATGTTTCTACCATGACTGAAAAAGAAAAGTTTTATGATTTTGATAAAAATCTGCAACTTACATAGAATTCATTTGCCTCTGTGCAGGAATGATTACCTTATTGGATTTTGCCTATTAATCTTGGAAAACGAACTATTCTGTGTGAGACAGGATGCCAAATTCCTACTCATGGCATAGTCTGCAAGTTCAGTATAAATTAGCCTTTTGTTTTTTCTCATGTAGTTGAGTGCTATGTATCCACACTGCATTAGCTCCTGTTTACTCCAGACAGTTACAACAATGGAAAAGGTCCATGAACCTCCTACATGCCAAAATATGCAGAAAAAACAGTCTCAGTTTGAGCAATTATCAGCATATTTGTGTTTTTCTCAAGATCAACAAAAATCCATCTGGTGGAATATATATTATCTTATTAGACAATAGTTGTTACAGCATAAATAGCTCTTGTTAGAAATAACAGCTTGCATAAGAATCTGGTAAAATACCAGAAAGGTAATGCCTTGAAAAGGATTTAGCTCTGGACAAGAACTTGAGCATGCAAGTGTAAATACCAGGAAGATGCCTAAACCCAAAAATCATAGCAGAATAGAATTATAGAATGATTTAGGTTGGAAGGGTTCTTAAAGATCATCTAGTTCTAAATCTCCTACCATGGGGAAGGAGATCGTTCACTAGACGCAGTTGCTCAGAGCTTCATAAAGCCTGGCCTTTGAACAGCTCAAAGAATGGGGCATCTGCATCTTCTCTGGACAACCTATTCCAGTGTCTCACCACCCTCACAGAAAAAAAGCTTCTTTCAAATACCTATTCTGAACCTACTCTCTTGTAGCTTGAATCCATTCCCCCTTGTTCTATCACTATAGGTCCTTGTAAAAAGTCTCTATCTTTAGGCTGCCTTCAGGTACTGGAAGGCTGCAATTAGAGTATTCCAAAGCCTCTTTTCCAGACTGACCAAATTCAACTCTCTCAGCCTTTCCTCGTAGGAAAGATACTCCAGCCCCCTGATCATTCTGGAGGTCCTTCTCTGGACTCACTCCAACAGGTCCAGGTCCTTGCAGGGCTGGGGACCCTGGAGCTGGGTGCAGCACTGCAGGATCTCACCAGAGGGGAGTAGAGGGGCAGAATCCCCTCCCCTGCCCTGCCTGCCACGCTCCTGTGGATACAGCCCAGGAGGTGTCTGTCCTTCTGGGCTGTGAGTGCACTTTGCTGGCTCATGCCCAGCCTCTCACCCACCCACACTCCCAAGTCCTTCCCAGCAGGGCTGCTCCAATCTGTTCATCCCCAGGCTGGGACGATGCCAGGGGGTGCCCTGACCCAGGTGCAGCCTGCACTGGTCCTGTTAAATCTTATGATGTTCCCATGGACCTACATATTGAGCTTGTTCAGGTCCCTCTGGATGGCATCCTGTTCTTCAGAGTGTGGCAATCACACCACTGATCTTGGTGTCATCTGTAAATCTGCTATGGCTGTACATGATCCCTTTGTCTGTGTCATTTATAAAGGTATTAAATAATACTGGTTCTAATATGGACCCCTAGGAGGAACCACTTGTCAGTGCTGTCCATCGAGACACTGAGCTGTTGACCACAACCCTCCAGATGTGACTCCTCAACAAATTTGTGCATCTTACTGTCAACTCATCAAACCCATCCCTTTCCAATTTAAAGAAAATGATTTTTTGGGGCACTGTGCCCAAGGCTTTACAGACCCGGTAAATGACATCTGTAGCCTTTCCCTTGTCCCCTGATGTAGTCACTCCATCAGAGTAGGCCACTGGGTTGGTCAGACAGGAC
This sequence comes from Sylvia atricapilla, assembly GCF_009819655.1. NCBI lineage: Eukaryota > Metazoa > Chordata > Aves > Passeriformes > Sylviidae > Sylvia > Sylvia atricapilla. Next base: position 53,861,782 of record NC_089145.1, read on the forward strand.
TTGCCCTTGGTGAAGACATGCTGGCTGTCCCAAATCCCCTCCTTGCTTTCCACATGCCTTAGTGTAGCTTCTAGGACAGTTTGTTCCATGTTATTCCCTGGCACAGAGGTGATGCTGACAGGTGGTTCCCAGGGTCCTCCTTTCTACCCTTTTTAAAGATGGGTGCAGTGTTTGTCTTTTTTTCAGTCACCCGGGATTTTGCCTCACTGCCATAAATTTTAAAATATTATGGAGACTGGCCTGGCAGTTAAATCAGACAATTCCTTTAGGACTCTGGGATGCATCTTAACGGGTCCCATAGACTTCAGTAAATAACCTACCTTCAAAAGCTCAGCTCAGTTGCACTTTGACAGAATAAATGACTGCTACATATAAACCAAGAAAATTTTTGCAAGTGGTCTGCTCTGTCTCTCTGCTGGTAATGTTGGTGGCTTCTCTGGCCTGACATAACAAGATAAGAACCCACTCCTCAGAGAATGCCATTTATAGGGAGTCATAGAACTGCAAGGCCACCTCCAAAGCCCTAAATTAATAAACTGAATTGTCAGATACACACATGAGGCTGACACACATTTATTCTTCTGCCCTATTTATCTCTGGCCAAGATAGACTGAAAGCTGAAGACAGAACTTTGATCATACCAGTCAAGCAGATTGACTGTCAGTCAACTCCTTATTCCATTCCATCCTGCACAATTTGGTGCTGATCTCCTGTTTAAATCCCTTTAGAAGTCACAAAGTAAACATTTCACTAAGTCTCCCTCCTAACAATAATTTTTCATTCCTTGGGTTTTTTTTTTATTTCTCTCCCTAGCCTACCTCCCACAAAACTGTGGTCAGAGCAGACTCTATGGAGGAGTTTCTGTGTGAAAAAATTAGGAATATGAAGACTGTAGTTGAGTGAAATGTCTTCTCAAATGCAAGAGCATAGGACCTGAGGGTGTCTTCGGTTTTGCTGAGGCCTTTAATTCAGAAATATGTTTGGTTATCAATTTTTTCCATGTATATTATAAAACCCCCAATTTAGTGTTGAAAGATCAGGAACCTTAAAGTTTAAATGTGACTTTGAGCCTTACATACTTAGGATTTTGCCTGTCCTGAGGAACTAATTTCACTTAGTAATAGAAGGGTATGTAAAATAAGTTCTTCTAGCAATAGACTACATAGAGTGTTAAAGATCAGAGGTGGTCTGTCCAATCCTGGATTTTGAGAGTCTAAACTTTCTTCTGTCTCTAATATGAAAAAAATATAATATGCAATGATATACATAATAAGATGAAAAAATGACCTGATTTTTTTTTTTTTTTTTTTGTAATGAGAGTGCTGATCAGTTTGGATTGTAATTAGAGGAAAACAGCAGACAGAAGATTTTCCTGGGGGAAAGGTATAGATCAGAATATGCTACAGAGGTTTATCTTTGTTCATAGAGCTTATGAAAGTAAGCCTTGCTTCAAAAGGCCTTGCTTCAAGCCTTAGATATTTTGGGATATGTCTAGAGTTTGTCAGCCAGACTGTGTCACACACAGGTTAGTAAAAACACACAGTGTATTTTTCTCGAAATATTTTTCTTCACGTTAAACCAAAATTTTTCTATACTTCCTACCCATTACTCTTTGATGATTACCTCTTCAAGATTAGGTTAAGTGATGATGATACATTAGTTATAAATGGTAAATACAATTTTTAAAGAGCTGTGTTCCCAAAGTAAGATAAGAATGTAGAGACTCTACAAGGTCTACCTCAAGCAACACACAGCCAGCACAAAACCAGGAGCAAAGAGCCTCACTGAGCATGCAGCAATGAGAGGTGAGTTCAATGTCAATGGCTCATTCAGTCTTTTTGCTGCTCTGCCAATGCTTCCAGCAAGTGCCCAATTAGCAGTGACAGCCGTGATGGTGTTCATGAGAAACTAGCCTGAGACTGTCATTTCTTTAGATTTGAAACTGCAGAGAAGTCACAGGGTGGTAAAGCTTTTAAGTTCCTATTGACATGCACCAGAAACTGACCTCAAACCGGTCATTTAGAGGTGAAAGTCTTTATTTGCTAAGTCAGTTTGTCTCCCATAGAGTGAATTTGTAAAGCAAATTCCCATTCCATTCCAGCTTACTTTATTTTTTCTCCCTGCGCAGCAGCTAGAACAGTACCCTCCTATCCCCTCCTCTCCCGAAGGAAAAAGTCATATAGGTCTGTTCATACAAGTTGGTTGGTGCATCCAACACTGAAAAGTGAACAATAGGAGAAATGCAACAATGGAAATTGTAGAGTCATTAGTTAAAAACACAATGGATTGCCACGGGAGACAATGCCTAGAGGTGTTAATGAATGTGATGTTTCAGCAACTATGTTTAAAAATTTGAAAAAGAGATATGAAAGAGAGAGGAGGAAAAGAAAGAATATGTATGAAATACTTTAAAAAGGCTGAAACAAACACAAAAATTAGAATTTACTGAAAAGTTCCCCGTAAGAGACAGTCTGCTAATTTGTTGGCTTGGTTTCTCTTGTCTGCACACACTGATAGGCTATTCAAAAAGTAGCAGTATGCATTAATTTTAAGCATAAGGGCTAAACTGCAACCATAGTTCCTGGTTGTCAAACATCTTACAGTGCTCCTGAGTCCATTTCAACTCTGAATCCCGCTGCCTTAGAATTAAAAAAAAAAAAAAAATCTAATTCCTGTGTAGAGTCTGAGTAAGTGGAGGTTTTTGCTTTATTTTGGTTTGAGAGTTCAGGGATTGACTGTTACTTGTTGCTTGGAACATCCAGGCAAATTACCGCTATTTGCATCTCCTTTCTCTGTTCTCTCTTCTTCTTTTTTTTTTTTTTTTCTTTTTTTTTTTCCCTGCTATTCTCCCTTGTAATAGAATGAATCTAGGATTAGGCTATTTTTGATCTGATCTGGTAAAGCCCTTTTTTCTCTCTGGCCGTGTAGAGAGCCAGACCCTTTTTTTTTTATTAAAGAAATACAGAATTCTCATCTGATATTATGGATGCTTCACAATCCTTTTCCACAAGTGAAAAAGGCAAAGCAGATTGCAAAATGTCAGGGAACAGGACTTGCAAAGTGTGCCTGAATTGTGGACCCAAGGTTATTCTTTGTTCTTGTTCTCTTCTTCTTAGCTTAGCTGTATGGCAGACAGCTACTTAGGCACCTACAGTGTTATTCCTTTCCAGCTCCTGATCTCTTGATCAAGGGCATGTTGAGAGGTGATTTGACTGAGCTCCTGCCAGCCAAGGCTGGAATAATGGTGTCTTTCCAAGATAACATGAATCAGAGCAAGCCACAAAAATTATCTGACATATTGTGAGACTAAGGTAGCCTTAGAGATTAGGTCATCATGAAGTTATTACAAAAGCATTTCTGACAACTCTCTCACTGTTCAAAATTCTGAGCTGAACTTAAGAAAGCTCAGCAAAGCTAGACAGTTGAATCTTACATTTGGAGACCTATGAAACTTTTAATTAAGCACCAATAATTTCACCAGTCCTATCTTTCTTTTTATTTTTATTAATGTGGAAAAGCTGGAAAAGAAAGGGTAATAAAGGCATATTACTGCATGCTTGTGTGCCTCACTCATCTGTACATGGGCAGTTGTAGCTCCTCTCTTTGAGGCAGTGGGGCAGTGACTCCCACAATGTTTGCTCTGTTGTTTTACTGAGCTCAATTTGAAAGGCTTAGCTTTTTTTATCTCCTTTCAGAGGCTCAGTCTCACACCATATTTGACCCCAATGCAAAAGAAAATATTTCCTAATATTCTTCTTTAGTTGCTTCCTTCCACTAACTCATCGTGTTATACTTACAAACACTAGAAAAGAAATCCCTCTCTTATGTACAAACACCTTCAAGAGTATTATAAAATTCCAAGATATTTGCTTTAGTGTGTCTTTATATTCACGATTAAAAATTTGTTCTTCTCCACAAAGAATAATTTGGTGTCTTTATACTTAACCACATTGTGAAAAATTATTACTGGGATGTTTCTTTTTGTTGTCATAACACTTTGAAATTTAATAATCATATTCAAAACAAAACTCTTCTTCCAACTTCTAAGTACATATGTATCTTCAGTTATACCCTCTAATTAATTATGTATGTTTGAACAATCCCATGATTTCATTAAAAGCCCATGCATTCAGTAAAAAGCCAATCTTAACTCATTAAACATAATTGAGGAAGAAAAAGAGAAACCCACTACAGTTGTGTATATTTGTCCTAATTATAGTGATTTCAAAAACTTAAAGCCCTACTTTGATTATTTGGTTTTAGCATTTTTGTTGTTACTTTCATAATCTTCCAGGAAGGCTACAGAATGATTTCTCTGTTCTTTTTGAAAATAATTATTTAAATAGATTTGATGTAATATTGTTTTCCTTGGTACTCAGTCATGACAGAAACTCTGCTGGGGGGTGGATTTTGGTTTGCATTCAGAGAAGCTGGAATGAAATGTGATTGAGCTTTCTGCTTATTTTCAAAGATGGTCCACATGTGAACAACCCAGTGCAGACTGCAGAAAAGAATGAATTAGGAGACTTTCAAAAAACAAAATAGTCTGTGAAGAAGGCATCCTTTGCATATTTCCTATGATTAGGAGCTTTTTAGTCTTACATTCATTAGAGATGGTAGATCCTACAATGAACTGCCTACACCAGCATGTAAATACCCAAAGTAATGCAATGCAGACTTCTGAAATAAGTTAAACAGGAGCCAACAAGTGCCTATTTCTTTTCCCTACAAATGGAATCTAAGGTGACTAACTTGGGGTTTTATGCTGCAAATTACATGAAATTAGATGACATCAACTGTGCTCCCACAGCCTGAAGTTTGGAGACTGGTGCTAAAGTGGATGGTTAATGAATTTGTAAAGTAACATCCAACATTGTTGGTTTTTTGTTTTTTTTTTTCTTGAAAGCAAGACAACATTTACTGTATGTATAATGTATGTCCCAGTAGAAAACTTGTGTGTCATCCTTTAGGAGAAGTGCCAGGGCACTGTTTTCTGCAATCTGAAAATAATGTGCTGAGTTCCTGACAGAGAGAATTTTCTTAGTTGGTTGGGGTTTTTTTTCTGTGTTTTGTTTGGTTGTTGGTTCACATGAAGAATAATTTCATTTGCTCAGATCTCTCTTCTTAAGAGCTGGCTGCATAACAAAAGCAGTCATGAATTTCAGTGGGGGATTACATGCAATGGCCAGTGACTCATGCAGTGAGAGGCTTTGCACATCTTTCATATCCCTTGTTCTCACTAGCTGCCAGGCTGCCCATGTGGAAGTTCACAGGAAGGCTGTGTTTAGAGACATTGAACCTGCTCATATGAAGCCAGCTACTACTAAACTAATATCTTACTTAGCTATCACCAGTCCCATGGGACATTGAAATCTTCAAAGGAAGTCCCTGGGTGCAGCCAGAGCCGCACTTGCAACTTCTCTTATTAAATGGAAGCTGTACCTAGACTTACAGGCAGCTTTAGAACATATCCTGGAATATCATATGGGATAAGAAACAGTATATTTTCCTCTTCTGGGAGGCTCAATCTCCCTACAATCTTTTTAAACCACAAAGTAACCAGTCTGGTAATTTACCATCTATGTTCCTCCACTTCACTGCACCTCTTAGTCTCAGTTCCTCAAATCCAGAAAGGCTCATTACAGTCTGCTGTTGAATCACTGGACTGCTCTCCAAACAGGCTTCATTACTGGTGGAGAAAGAAAAGATGAATGCCCATATAGCAAGCTTCACATTCCTGGGATGGAAGTTTTAGACATCCTTCAAGCCTTTACAGAAAATTCAAGGATTATGTGCAAACTACAAGCCTTGGACTGGAGTTCCTAAATCTTGGATTAGTACTGAAAGTACCCTATAATATACAGGAGAGAAGATTATACAAGAGGCAAGAGAGAGGTGCTGGAGCTTTAAGTTCTTCATTAAAACTGCTCTGGAGAGCAAGAAAAGTTTCAGATTTCTCCTTGAATGGAAGGACAGAGAAGACAGTAAGTCCAAGCAAAAACGTAGTTGAAGGCAATAGTATGACAAATGGGAATTGAACATCTGCTGAGGAGACAGGTATGGGCAAGAGAAATATGAGACATCCAGCTTTGGAGTCATGAAAGATTCAAACAAGCAAAAGAATCAAACAACCAATGTCTCAAAAGCTAATTCAGAGAAACTCCTCAGTATCCCAGGGTGCTCTCCTTGCCCTCCAAGAGCATCACTTGATGATAATTTTCTCTCTGAGAGCTGCAGCCAGCCTCAGGTCCTGTGGGCTTCTACTGTTCCAGAAAAAGACAGAAAAACAAACAAAAAACACAGAGTATCTATTTGGCTCTTGTATGGCTCTTATAAGCAGTAAAAAGTTTCATGAGCTTTTGAGTGCAGAAAAAAACAAACCACCAACAATGCACATCTTGCATCTGAGTAGAGCTTTTGGGAGATACTAAATTAAATACATTTACATTTAGAGAGAAAAGTGGCAGCAATTGGACTTCATCCTCTTTTTAAACTTTTATTAACTTATGTTTTAGATTGATTCTATTTTTAATTTTTAATAAGATTGTGAAAGTAAACCTCCAAATAGTACCTCAGTCTTTATTTCTTTAAATCTCTTGAGATTTAAATTGGTTTAAAACTCAGTCTCATTTTGACATTCCCTGCCAAAAGCACTCTTGAAATTTGTGGCAAAATCTCCTAACCTCAGTCATCTCTCTGCAACCAAACTCAGGTAGTCACCACTTTCAGCAAGGTTTTAGTTTGAACCTTGCTACAGGCCACAGCTGTCACTGCAAAAACCTTACCATCTAGGAGACAGTAAATGTCTGTGCTGCATCATGAACACCACAGGAATTGGACTCAGGGAGCCATAAAAACAAACACAAGTGGAGGACACTTGTAATTGTCTTATTTTGAAGGACAACCTTACCAAGAATATATTTAGCCCACTATGCATGCCCCAGTCTCTGAAATGCACAAAAATATACCTGGTGTTCTCTCCCTCCCATCTCTAACCTCCCCCTACCTTCACTTTCTCCCCTCTTATTTTTTCAGTGGACATTTAGAAAGCTGGGGCAAATGAAACATGCTCCTTGCTTATACAACTGCTAAAACAGCAGCAACTGCAGAACACAAGTCATGACTTACCTCATTTCATTGCCTTTCAATGTCCAGCATGAAAAGCAACATTTTTTCTTCATTTTTCATGACAGTGAGGCAGCAACAGAGGAGGCCCATCTCTCCCTGCTCAGTGCTTTTCTTCTCTGTATCACTGGCTCTGCACGTGCTGGCTCTTTGCTATAATTGAAGATGGTGCTACACTTTGCCTAATCCTTGAGGTTTCCCAGGTGGCACATAAAGTAAATTTTGGAAATTATATCAAGAGAAAACAGCAAAAAAATCTCTGTCTTCTGTAACCAGTCTGTTGAAGATACTGTTTGATGTACAAACCCAACCCTTTTTCTGTATTCCACCATGCCTCCGAATATCTGATTCCCTAATATAATTAAGATTTTCAAAGGGCATTTGCAAATCATAAGAATTTTAGAGGAAATCTTTAAGGGAAAAAGCTTTAATCCAGGAAGAACCTCAGACATCTATGGCTTTAGAGATAATTTATGGATGTCCAAATGACCAATTTATGCAGACGCTATAAATAGACATTTGAATATAAAATACATAGCCTTTGAAGGGGCCAAAACACTTCCAATTATTCCATCTCAAAGAAAAGCACTTCAAAGATTCGTGGTATGACATTTACTGCCTGATGAACTGTTGAAGCTGAAATAAATTTTTTAAATTTTATAAAACTAAACCAATGGTATGATTCCATTAACTAAATGGACTCAAGAAATGGTTACCATTAGTTATCATTACTGTCCTGAAAGAGAGGAAGACTAATTAGGAATGGATTTGTTTGTGTCTTTGTTTACAAACTTCTGCCTCTAAAAGAATAATTGTGAACTTAAAGTAGGTCTTCCTGAAATGCACCACTTGTAAGAAAAAAAAAAAAAAATCAGTCCACAATTCCAACTAACGACAAATTGTTCCTCAGAATTAAAAATCAAGTTAATAGGCTCACAGTGATTTGTCTTGGATTATTGATTAATATTACATTTGGTTTTGCTTCCCTTGGCGAAATCAATCCCATTCCTCAAACCAGACAGCTTACACCCTGTCACTTTGGTGTGATGAAACCAGTGATTAGACTCTGCACACGCCGACCTGGTTTGGGTTTATTGATGGCTCAATCAGCGCCCACACTCCAGAGGCTCAGTGTTCGACAGGGCACTGACACCTGCAGGGAGGCACTGGCCCTACAACAGCTCTCTGCCAAGGTACCACTGAGCATGGGAATTCTCATTAACGTGATGGACTTTTAAAAAATAAGGACAGAAACAAAGCGCTCTTGTTGCCTTCTCACCTGCAGCCTGTTCTGAGGAGTATGAACGTGCAGCAGTGCAAGCTGATTTTGCTTTCCTGCATCTGAGCCACAAAGCTGCTCGTCTATTTTGGGATGGGTGTTTAGGATTGAGTTACTTTTTACTGCAATAAAGAGCGTGTCTCTTTTGCCAGAGTCATCAGTGAGAAAACAGGATGAGAAATGGAAAACATTAATAAAAGCCACGGAGGCAGCTGTGTGAAGTGCAGGGTGCAGCCGCCAGGAGTGGCTCCAGCTGCTACTGCATTGAGAGAACAGGAAATAATCCAATTGGACACAAAAAAGGGGAATATAATTTTGGGAGAGGGATGAATTCCAGTGAAGATTTCCAAGCTACAGTGTGAAAATCGTGAGACCAGTTAAAATTTTCTCAAAGTTAGGGAGATTCTAATGAAAGAGTATAATTAATTATTGCGTCATTGGTGACTGGGTGTAAACTATTTTTACATGTATCGTGCACAATTGTGCATGGTCCTGAAAAGGAAAGTGGGAATGATATAAATGGTAGACTGCATAGTGCATAGAATGTAGCTAACCAAAACCTGGGGGCTTTCTAAATCTAGATTTAAATCTTAACTATCTGAAAATCCTAAAATAATAAGATTTTCATAATAATAAGATTCACTATTATTCCATATTATTATTCATTATTATTACTCATTATTATTGTTGTTGTTGTTATTTCATTCCTAATATTGTTGTTCTTGTTATTTCATTCCTATTATTATTTTTCTTGGTTTTGCTGCTATTATTTTATCCTAGAATTATTTTTTAAAATAGACTCAAAAAACTGAACAAGTCAGATTCCATGCCTTTTTCCACTTCACTTTGTATGTGCTTTATCGTATAGAAGTTAGGAGAAATATTTTAAAGCATAAGATGTTACCCACCATGGCTCCATATCTCCTGAGCAGTTTGTTCCATAGATTTAGGGTGAAGCCAGCTGCAATTGTCACTCAGACAAGAAAAAAAAAAAAAAAAAAAAAGTCACAAATTTCTTTTTGAAGTACCTAAATATTTGCCTTCCCCTTTCTTTCTACCTATCTCTTTATCACTTTCCACTAAGGCAGAAATTGGTGATCACAAATACATCATGTATCACTGACCCTCTCAGTGTGTAGGTAAAAGAATGTACATATTCAGTAATATTTTGACTATTTTTAACCTATAAACCAATCATGCTTTTAGCTCTTTAGCTTTCCTCTGCTTGTAATCTTACATGTCAAGCACACTGTAGTTTCTGCCAGATTCCCTCTTGCTGCAAGAAATATATTTCTGAGCTGTTGGCCTTTAGTGGCAGCTGGTTTCTGGGCACATGTCTAGATCTATTGCAAGCTACAGATAACTGGACATTTTGATTTAGTTGGCTCCTATTAGCTGTGGAGTCCCATGTTCCTGCACTACTCCAAAAGGGAATAACTAGCTCAGGAGGATGAGAGTAAAGGTGGGAAAAAAATGTTCAAAAATTTAACTGTAGATGTCATTTTCATCCATACAAATTCAGTTACATTATTCAGCATTGCTACACTAATAAAGTCATACTTACTCTGATGTTTCCATGGTCAGAATAGGATTTTAAAGTTTATCCATTTCTTATATATATTTCTTTTACAAATGAGTTGGTGCAGGGGACTTTTACAGGCAGCAAAACAGCTGAAATGAAAGGAGGAGGAAAATACAGAGTTTCACAGAAAACTGCTTACAAGTGGGGAATCCGTACTGTGTGAACACCTGGACTAAAGCTTCAGCCACCCCTTCAGGAAAGTTAGTGGGCTTTCCACACTGCAGAAAGGTGCAGAGCACTACATACAGTTACAGCTTGCCACTGATCATGGTGCCAAAGCTTTCCCTGAGGTAATTTGTGCAGTTCCAGGGAACTTACTCTAACGGTGAAATGGTCCCCTAGCACATAGAAAGCTGCTTACAGAGACAAGCAGCAAAGCAGAGAGAGAAAGTAACACAACCCTTCAGCTACCAAACTCTCAAGTGGGATTTATTAGGTTCATTTTTCATGGAGATATTTTTGCCTCTTGTAAAACGGCATTTCTGCTCCTTCCACACACTGCCTCAGTGTTACTCAGCCACCCTGAGTACACCCACACAGGCAGTGATGCCAGAAGTGCCTTGGGCTCAGAGTGGGTTTGGGGCAGTTCCTACTTGTGACTTTGGGTTCCCACTGCAGGAGGGAGCACACAGCAAGGAGAGCTGGACTACACACAGCACTGCACTGCAAGCACCACTGTCACATCTTCACGGTGTTTGTCCTCCTTAAACACCCTGGGAGCACCTGCTGCTCAGAGCCATGATGATTTCAGTTCCCCAGACTCAGGAGCTCCATTGACGCTTGACCAAGCTCGTCCTCTGCTGTGCAAATAAGTCCTAGGAGGTGACTCTCAAGTTAATTGATTTTTTTTGACCAAAGTACTTGACAGTAAGAATAACTGTCAGGCTTCTCAGGTGGGGTGAGGATTTTTAATATGCTTTTTCAAAGCTTTTGTGGTGACAGGAACTATTCTAATTTCACATCATTTTACAGTGGCCATCTTGAGGATATTTTTAAACTCTGATTCTCCAAATGAAAGGATGCATTCCTGTTAAGTGGTACCACTAAGCATGCAGTGGAAAGAGAAAGTTCTGATGAATTCAGAATAAATGAGTTATAGCATTGTTGCAAATTAGTTTATCTGCTTGTCATATAAGTTCAGCTGATTTCCAGGATGCATTCAGCTACATTTTTGAGATATGGGGTACATTTATTGATTTTTATTTTAAATCATATTGAATTTGGTACTGCAACAGCCATTATTTTTTAACATCTCAGCAGGACATGCTGATGCCTGCAGTACTGTGGTAGTAGATCAAACATTGAGCAGGCAATTAGTTGTGCTCCTTATTTAGCTGTGCAAGAGTGTGGGAGAATCACAAGTTAGAGCATTTTGAAATTTATAAGAATTATCACCTCCCAGTATGATACACATTGACCAAAACTTAAACTAGACATCATACTCTGCTACTTTGTTTCCCTCACAAAGATCAAAGCAGTAAGAACTACAGCCACCTGAACAAAGACGCTTTGTGGGGACAACTCTTTTGACAGTTGTCTAAAGTAAAATAAAAGGTGAATAAGGAGGGAAGTGGTTTCTGGCATAATTTTTGTTTATTTTCCTTTGCTTTCCTATGAAGAGGCTGGGGTCACTGTGAGCCCAGGATATTAATTATATTTTTTCCCTTGGGTAGTTCTGAAAAGGGCACAGAATGTCAGTAATCATCCCCTTCATGTCTTAGTGGCAAGTTTATGATTGAAGGATTACCTTGCTAATACAGGTTTAAATGAGGCTTTGGCAATGTTAGTGGTATTTAAAAGAGCTCTGGCATTTGAAACAGTCAACAACAAAAGATTTTGCTGATAAACAGCACCAGGTTCATGTTAGTCTGGCTCTGAGACTGAAGGCTTTAACATCAGCTCTGTTCTGACAATTAGCATTTTTAATTCATAGCAAAAATGGTTGGTATCTGATGTTGGACAGAACATCATAGAAGCTGAAAATTATGGGGGAAATAAAAAAGATTGTCCAATGAAAAACCAAATAAAAATAGCTGATATGTAGCATATGAAATTATTTGTTATTATTATTATATATCACAAATTTAATTGAAATTTTGCTATAGGAATTCTTTTAAACTGTCAGGAAGGAAAACAGAATCTAAATAGTACAGCATTTAGTTATTTTCATTTACATTTTTACAGTTCTTCTAGGTGTATCAAACATTTAGCTCAATTAAGAAGTCAGGCAGGATAATACAACTCATGCCTCCTTGCACTGGAAAGGTCTTGCTAACTCAGTTGGATTCTCTTAGATTGTCAGGTTGTTTTTTTCTCTTGTAGAAAGGAAGCAAAAATGGGTTTCTTAAAGGATTTTAAATCATGTCCTTTCAGACTATGAAAATTTAGTCCATTATTTGTGAAGTCCTTTTCAGGCTCTCAGCTGAAATGTAGTGTAAAAAAGATGGACATAATTCCCTGATGTTTCACAGTGAGGATGTGTATGATTTACAGACAACATGACTTCTTTGGAAAGGCAATTTTTGAAATTCACTGACAAATCAACCTTTTTACCTTACTTGCCAACTGCTTTTCTTACTTATTTTTCCATTATAGCTGAAAATCCCACTTCTGCCTTGTTCACTTCTTGAATTGTCTCTCTCTTAGTTTTTACTAGATGCTTTATTTAGTAAATCAAAGGTAGTAACTGCAAAAATCTGCATTTCTTTCCATCGCTACAGAAACAGTCTGGAATAAAATTCCATCAAGTCAGAAACCTGAATCTGTCTCCACTCTTGGGTTCCTCCACTCCTCAATTCTTGGATTCTCAGCAGTCCACCAGCACTTCAATGTGTATATGACACCTTGAAGAGAGCAAAAGTCAGGACCAGAGCCAGACACATTGCTTGTGGGGAGAATTCTGTTTTGGCTTTTCGTTTGTTGGTTGGTTGGTTTGGTTTCCAGGTTTGTTTTGTTTTGTTTTGTTTTTTTAGTATTAGCAAAGAAAGGGAAAATTTTGATTTTGGCGATTTTGGACTGTCCAATGGAAACTGAGAGAATGGTAGTGTTCTTGGTGCACCACAGGATGCTGTGTAGTCCAAAACAGTCAGCCAGATTGTGAATCCAGAATTCATTGACTACAGCACAAAAGAAGCATGATCAATTTATGTATAAACGAAGGAGATCCAATACTTGATATTTTCTCATTTGACTTTATAATCAAAATTGCTTTTCTATTCTGGGTGAAAATCCTGTATAAGACAGTTGACTAGAAGTGAGAAAGTGTCTAGATGACCAAAAGCCACAAGAATATAGATAAGCAGCTTGGGATTCCAAAAGCTTGCTAAATCCTTGAGGTTTCTAGAAGGAAGAGGTTACAAAGGAATCATTCAGCATTTTCTATTAGATTGTCAATTAGTTTCCATTTGACAGACATGACAGTAGCTCCTGAAAAAAAGTGAAAACTTGGCAGTTCAATAAGTGAGGTATTTTTAATAGTTTTTGGTTTGCAAGAAGGATGTCACTCAAACACTCTTTTGGCCAAGATCTTGCATGTCACTAACTGTTTTTAGAATGACTGTATGTCTTAAAGGAGATTTCCTATGGTCAAAGGGTTAATTTTTCTCATTTTACAAGGCAGAGGAGGGCGGGAGGGGGAGGGAAGGAGGAAGGGAAACCCACTGTTTTTTTCTTTAAACAACTTCTGAATGAAAAGAAAGATTTTCAAAATCAGCACTTATCTACTTGAGGTCCATACACCCCATTGAGGGATTCAACACATACTGTCAAGGTACATGAACCTAAATTTTGTTTCAAGATATGGAGTACACTTCTGCTTTAAGAAACCGCTCTGTGACTATTTCCACATTAGGAGGGTTTCAAAGGTAAATAGAATTCATTGCTTCTGGAAATATCTCTTTTCATTAACTATGGAGGAAATCTAGATGGCTAAACTGAACTAATCTGATTCATCTGTTGCTTTAAAGAGTATATCCATGGTGGTATTAGTCATCACAGCCCCACACCTCCAGTTAAAGAAGAGATGAAAGGAGTTGCCTGTGGTCATGTAGAACACCTCCAGGGATAAGAGCTAAATTCAGAAGAGCAAGTTTACACTCCTAACACCACGAAAAGAATCATCTCCTTTAATGTGCATGCAAATGTGTTTTGCTCTCCCCAATTATATGTTAAATGCGTAGTTAGAAACTCAGAGGATCAAGAGAGTTGTTTCTCACTATTTCATTTACTTCAATTCGAAAAAGGTAACCTCAAGCCATGGTTTTTCTTGTTTTGTTTTATTTTTCTGTAACAAATACTGTCTCTATTTTTCCATTTATATTGTGGGCTCAAGTGAAACCATATCCCTCTTATCTTTTGTTTCTTATTAAACTTACTTAAGCTTCATACTTAAGTTTCTTTCCTGCACCTACTTAAAATAGTAAGCAGCAAACACTACTTGTTTTTCCAAATTAAAAAGTAGGAGCAAAATGTCAGTACTACAAATGACACATAATTATTTCACTGTAGACTCCTGAGGATGAGGAAATTATGGGGTTAGGAAGCAAGAATGAAATAATTATATCTTTTAAAATATTTTATGAACAAAAGCCTTTTCTTGTCTGGATTTAAACTCTGCTGAGTTTAAATGCTTCACTAGAAATTAACGATGAAATTAACTGCAGAATTATGAAAATTTTTTCAAGAATTATCAAGAATATAAAGGTGGGCTATTTTCTTATAATAAATCTTGCACTTGTACAATTTATTCATATGACCACGTTTTCCAGCTGAGAACTGTCTTAAAAACCATGTTTCTGAAGGTGGCATTATCTCCTAATGCAACATTAAGAGAAGGTAGCTAAACAAAGTAAAATGCAGAATACAGGCAGTAGCCCTAAAAGGCAAATTACAGATGTTTGAATTTATAAATGACTGAAGCTACCATTACTTGCTGACTCCTTACTGGATGAGGCTAAGGAAGCTGAGATAACAGAGTTCAAAAGCTGCTTACCCATTAAATGGCAAAGGTGAATATTGTTTAAAGATGACATGTATTTGACCAGTTCTTACATTCTCTACAAGTTGGAGATAAGACACTAATTAAGGTAGATCTTCAGACTGACTCATAACAAGAATATGCTTCATCTGCCTGTTTCCTTATGACTTAATCCTAATGCTGTCTAAGTTAAAGTGAAGATAAAAGTGAAATTATAAAGCTCAGGATAAAACGTTGTAAGAGCAAAGTTGGCAAAGCTTTTTTTGTTAAGAAATGGCCACATCTTTGATTTTTCTCTGAAAGTTCCAAGTATGACTTATATTATTTAATTAAGCTACACTTTCAGTATCTTAAGTATATAAGTTACTTTTAACACTTGGAAAAAAAAAAAAAAGACCATAGGACAGCAGTCCAGAATAACTAAAGAATGTGTAGGAGTGTTTAGTTCTATCCTATCTTCTTGGTGACAAATGACATATGGAGAAGATAACTACTGTTCTCACTATCTCTCAATTTCTCTTATATAAAAAAAAGTTGGCATCAGGAGGTCACGATGAAAATGTAGAAAAACAGCACATGTTTACAGCTTAAAAATATTTTGCTTAATTTGAAGAGGAGGCAGGATCTAAAACTACGAAAAAATTCTGTTACTGTGGCTTCACAGGTATATCAACTTGCATACCTTGGCCCAAAATTAATTGTGTTCATGGCAAACCCTGAGGCCCTGTATTTACTTACAAAAGCCTCTGCCTTTTAATTAAAAATTCTAAAGTTAAATGTTAGTCTTGAACTTTTGCCAGCTCACAGAAACCATTGTGCAAGGGGAATACTGGAATAGAGATTTTGTGTTGGTTTTCGTGGTTTTTGGGGGGTTTGGGGTTTTTTGGGGGTTTTTTATTGGCTTTTTGTTTGTTTGTTGGTTGGTTTGGTTTTGGTGTTTTTTTACAAAGACTTTCAGGACCCTCCATGTAGAAATCACTAAGAAAACTGAAAATATTGAAAAAATCCTACCAACCTATGAATTTTATATTTCATCCCATTAACATTTATTTAGTGATTAGAAAGAAAGAAAACTTGTAAACCTTGTCTCCTGAATTAAATTTCCATATTTATTTGTCTTCTGTTAATGCTCACATTCCTTGGGCCACCTAAAAATATCTCTCAAATATAAGATCAGTTGACTGAGCAAAACAAATGGGATATACTCTTATTTTCCAAAGAAATTATTAAGACATCAAATTAAAGAATTTTTTTTAACTTACAGATCAATAACTAAACCATGACAGTATTGTTACTGATAAGACCTGTATAAACACATTATCAGTTCCCCAGTCTTCTGGGTCTATCTTTTTTGCTGAGTTGGAAATTGCCTGAAAACAATGATGATGTCTTCAGTGATTTACACTTTCCATCATTTCGTCCATGACTGGATTTAGATGCATCTTTTCCAGGCAAAATACAAACACACAGAAGAAAGTGGAAATGAAAAGTAAGTCAGACCAAAAAAAAAAAAAATGTTTCTACGCATTAAATGGCATCAGATAAAGCTTAGTTCTCAAACAAAATAAGCAAAAAAACTGAGAAAACATACACACAGAAAAAAAAAGGCACAAAATTATCTTAGTGAATATAAGAGGGATGACAGTGTTCCCCTGAGCTGAAACAGTCAGGTCAGCCTAGGCAGCACATGTGCTTCTCAAGAGCACTTCTCAAAGAGCTTCATGGGTCTCTGAACAGGCTGGAAATGTGAAAAATGAAGTGGCCCTCAAGTCCTGCTTCTTCTCCTTTTCATTTAAAGCCCCCAAGTGGCATTTGCACAACACACATGGTAACTGCAGTTGAATGAGCTCCTCAGCTAAATCAACAGCACTAACCAGCAAATTAAAGTTTTGTGTGAGTCTGATCTTGATTAACTTCTGCTTAGGCTAGTATTTCCAATTGGCTATGGCAGAACTAAATTCAGTCTGTACAGGCTTTTAATCACAACAGGATATATTCAAGTTCAATTTTGACCACCTTGAAGGCCTTACCTTTTTTTTTTTATATCTCACATCTTCAGCAATTTACCCACATCCTTACTTTCTTCTCTCCTGAAATAGCCATTAGGAACTTCATTGTAAATCTAAAGAATCATGGTGCATGAGACATTCCCCTAAAAATGACACTTTAAAAGCCTTTCCTTAAGAAAAAATGTAACAAAAATTCCTCCATATAGAAAGCCTTTTTTTGAATTTGCAAATTTTTCCATTTACAAAATATTAATCTAAACATCTTAGTCACATAAAGTCTTTTCCTTTTTGCTTTAGTCTTTTCTGCTTTCTTATGTTCTAGTTGTGTTTCCCCAATTTTTCTTTCTTGTTATACCTCTTAGAGTCAACGTCATTTTAGTAGTGTTAAGAATGCTCAGGTAAATGAGAGCAGGAGCAACTTATTACTGCTGGGATGGATCATTATAGACTCACTGCATTCTTCAGCAAGGGTGTGGAATTTCTGTACCATTTCACCTTTCAGGCCTGCTGTTTCAAATAACATTTTAATAACAAATCTACAAGACAAACAGGGGAGAAGAGTTTGGGTAAAGGCCAGCAACTTTTTCTCATCTCCATGGAAAATGTGAATGCTTAATACCTGTACAGGGCTTTACTGACTGTTTTTAAGCTATTCAAACCATGATTTTTCATTCCTGATCCTCAGCCAAGCAAAGGTGAAAGAACAGAAGTGCAAGGACATCAGGTAGAGGTGCAAGTCTTAACCCATTTACCTCTCCTGCATTAGGCCTTACCCCATTCAATAAGTGTCTGGGAGGACAAGGGTGCCCATAACCCAGTGTAGCAAAAAGCAATATATGCATAAATTATTGTGTTTCAGAGGGAGTAATTTAACCTATTTAACATCTGCTCTGCTCCACTGTTTTTACTTGTGTTTTTTCCTGAGATGTGTGGAAGTGCAGGTGACTAGCATTACTTTCTTAACTTCAATATTGCTGTCCTAAAAAAAGGGCAACAACCTTGCTCACACAGGTCTGTAGAGTACAGGAAACAGCCTGCCAAGTTCAATTTCCTCAGAGAAATTCCTGTTGGACTCAAGTGCCACCCACTGTCTTCTTTCTGAACTGGATTTTGCTTTTTCTCTATCAGCATCAACTCAAAGTGATTCATTTGAACTATGCAATTACATGAGCTAAGGGATTCTTGAAAGTCATTCTTCATAGCTTCTCACTAACCCATCTGAGAAAATGCCATCACAGTCTTTTTGGACAAGTGCACTCTTTCAAGGCAATCAGGGGAGAGGGAAAGAAAAAGTGGAACAGTTTGAGGTGTCATCTGCATATGCATAAATGGCAAGGTAATGAAGTAGATGTGAACTTTTCTTAGAAGATCCTACTAACTAATTCTTCTTTCTTGAAGTAGTTCATGCACCTTAAGGTTTTGTTTATTGCAGCATATTACAAGCATCTCCCCAGGAACCCTCTGGTTCTCTTCCTGGAAACAGGGATTGGCACCAAATGAAGTTTCAAAGTGCCTCAGAAGCATAAGATGTAAGCACTAAGAAAGACTTTTGGGACCAAATCACGTACAGGCTGATTAAAGTTGCATTACCCATGCCCTGAGGAGCTGATATAGACTTGTAAACCAGGCTTAGTGCTGTCAGCCTCAAGATGAGATTGGGTACAAGTGCTGTCACTTCTTCCCTGGGCCTGTTTCACAAACCAGTTCCTATTTCCTGACAAAGAAAAGGCAATGTTTTGTCTTTCATGTATTCATCTGAGTACAAAGCTACTCATAAAAAGAAATCTAAAAAAAATCAATAAAAATCTAACATAAACTCCACTCCTCTCCTGTGAAACTTCAAACCCCTTCTCTTCTCTGTTGCTCATTTTAAAACAGCAATAGATTATTTGAGCTAGATTCACGTTCTTTGTAATAAGTTGTTGCGGTCAAGCTGGAGGATGAACACAACCCACTGGGGTGGGTTTTGGTATGAAAGCAGAAAGCCCCTCACTGCCCAATGCAATTACCTAGCTAGATTTGCTTTGCTTTCTGATGCTGTCCTGCAAAAAAGAAATATCTCTAGAAAAGGCTGTATACATATCTCCTCTGGTCACTGGCAGTATAAGATGAATAGGACTTGATCTCAATCCAGCATCAGGCTCTATCTTCCTCACACACTCAATCTATCATGATGGCACTCCTCACTGGAGGCAAACATTAACTCAGCTCACCTCAGCCAGCGTGCACAGGAGTTTTAGAATGTGTTGGGCAGGGTATTCTTACAACACACCTTTTGTCTTAGGCAAAAACACATCTTCTTAAAGTACATATGAGTCAGTTCAGCCTCTGGAATTGGTGGATGCTGACTGCTCCTTTGAGAAAAGTATTTTGTTCTGTCGGGGGGGGGGGGGGGGCGGGGGGGTGGTACATCACATATTTATTACATTGGTCAAGAAAGTGCTAGTTCAACAGTGGTAAGTGGGTGCAATTGAGCCTAAGTGAGTGTGAAGGAGGCTAAAGCTGGCTCATTTTACTTGGCAGAGGTGCAGGTTAATATAGAACACTTTAATTTACACCTTCACACTTCCTCACATCCTCTTGTGTGTTGCAGAAGAGCAATTTCTGCAGCTCTTTTAACTCACACGCTGCCTGTGATTGTGTAATTCACAGTCTTTTAGGCACCACATCTGGATCCTGCAGGCTGCAGCCTCAAGCCAGAGCAAGGCCACACAGCTGCTCCCAACTCACCCATAAGAGCTCCTGCTCAATGAGCTCCATCTGCACATTAATAGGAGATTATTAAGGACACAAGGCATAATATTTGCATTTGTTTTTCTTAAACATTTCTTGTAAACCACAGTGCTGGAAGTTGACAAGTTTATAAACTGAAGTTAGAAAAGCAGCCCCCTGTGACAGATATATGAAGGCAAGTGTTAAGATACTGGTGAAATCATGACAATTTACTCTGATGTCTGGTGAAAGTCCAAGTTAACAAATTTCCTCCTTCACATCCCTATTTCTAATTTTAATTCTTTTCATGCTAGCTGAAGCAAACTCCCACCGCAAGAACCACAGACCAATTTGTTTATCATATTTTTATGACACGAATGGCCACTGATTAATAAAAAAACTTGTGAAAGAAAGTTTCTGACACTGTTGATAGAGGCTGTCAGACCTTGGGCTGAGTGATGAGAGGCTCTTTAGGGTGGGGTTTTTTTATGCATCTTTTTACTTTTGGGGTTTGGGTACATATTCCCACAAGGTGGGACAGATGGCAGGCACAGAAAACCTCTGTTTCACTTCACTGGGTATTTTGCCATTGTACCAAGTGGTTTTTTCCTTACTGAGTGGTGTCCTTACGCCACAGGACAGTAAAAACATTTTGGAACATATAATGTACAGAGACAGCACTACTGTTGGGAAACAAGGAGGCATTAAACAGGAAATATTCTGAGGACAATTATTTAATATTGGAAGGTGGTTGCTTTTTCCTGATACTAAATAAGCATAATTACAGTTCCCACCAACTTCTAAAAATGTTTATTTTACTTTTTTAATTTTACTTTATTTCACTCTTATTGGGATGATGACATTTTGAACTTACATCATCATTCACTCCAGAATCTCAAGGCCCTCAATAAATGCAAAATGAACTCCCCTGATGCATCTTTTTGACGTGGTTCTGCTCTATTCTTTTTTGTAAACAAATTAAAGTACCAGATGATTACAGAGTTTGTCCAATCACACATCGAGTGAGTCCTGGATCTCAGAATTAGAGCCAGAGGTCCACTTTGCTAGTATCTATCCATAATGTAATTATTAGATTTTTTTTTTTTAATCTTAAGAAGCTACAAAAAGGAAAATGTATATAGCATAATCAAAATCTGGGTTATATACATATAGTATTATCTATATTATAACATATATTATAATATAGATATTTTAGAAAATTCAGTAATAAAGGGCTGATGATGAATAATACACTGTTCTCCTTGCTCTGCTGAGTTTTCTCCACATGTAGTTCTTCTATAATTTTGACAGCAAGTTCCTTAGAAAGTGATCACTCTAAATACAATGTACAACATTCATTTGTTGTGCCTTTTTCTGTCCATCAAATCTGTACTTTCTGATTCACTTTCTGACTCACTGCAGTTTTACTCTACTATCACTCAATTGAAATCAATTTTGCCTGTCTGGCATTTTACTGTTTTCAGTGAAAAGCTGAAGTTACTTGACCAAAATAGAGTCTGAGGAGAGAGACGGTGTGCATGTATGTGTATGCTTGTGTGCATGCACGAAAAGAGGAGAAAGAGAACAGAAAGGTCCTTGCATCAGATTCAAGAAACTTCATTAAATTGTTAACATGGGAGCATTTGCAGGTGAAAATTTGGGTTTTTTTAGGAGCTGACTTCAAATTCAGGTTAGGTTAAGGCCATAACTGGCTTGATGGGCTCCTTGAAAAGGTGATATTTTGCATTACTCAAGCACAGAATCCATGATTCTTGATAATTCATAGCAGGCAACCCCTACCTTCAGGAGCCTGATCCGATGAGTAGGACACAGGAAAAAAAAACCACAAGGAATCTCTGATGCAGTTTATAGCCTTACCTTTTTGACAAATAGTTGAAGAAGTTTGCACATAAAAAAGGAAATAGCATGCCACAGTGAAGGCCGAGAACTACAATTAGAAGAAATTCTGGTTTTTCTAAAGATTGTCCAGGACATGTATTTCAAAACATAAATCACCTGAAATCTAGTTTGCTGATGTGAGTGCAGGACTCCCCTAGGTCTTTGTCCAGTTCCTACTCCAGCTGTATTTCTAGGAACTCCATGGTCACCTACAAATAAGAGCACACTCTGTGCTCTGGCTGAGTCCAGAATGATAATAAATTCATCTGGTAAGAAACTACATAATCCTGCTCTCTTCATCTTCCCCAGGTATTCCTTTGAAAGGTCAGAAGCCACAGAAGTCCAACCTCTGTGCTTGCCAAAGGTCCATTTGGAAAGAATAACCTTCATCTTTGAACTGGGCTCCTGCTGTTGCACAATGTACAAGTTAAAGGAGGATGAATGGCTGCTGGAAAGGCCTCTACTCACTGGTCATTTCACTGCTGAGGTTCAGTGCTCCTCTAAAACTGAAGGTGTTAACCTGGTCATTTGCTGTGGCATTGGAACAGGAGGATCCAAACTCCTCTCAGCCCAGATGCAAAATCTGAACTTCTCTGCATTAGCAGAATTTGCCTGTGATCATGTTTCGTGACCCCACAAAACAAAAAATCTGAAATCAGACAGCTCTGAACATTGTTTTCTGGTTCACTCCAAGGCTGTTCTAGTAGGAGTGTGTTCACTGAAAAAACTATTAAAATCTGCAAAGTAAGGAAGGAGAAGTGAGTCCAAGGAATCTCTTATGGGATTGAGTTGATGTATTTTCAGATACATGGAGTTTTGGTGAACAGAATCTGCCTCTCTTTCTTTGCAGAAAATTAATTTTATTTGTTGAAATGGATTTGAAGAATGGAGCATTCCAGATATGAATAAAATTGGAACCTGGTTCTCCTTTATACTGCTTGATTTTTCTCTAACTTTAAAAAATAAAAAAGTCTACAACAGTGGGAACTAACCTGAACCATCCACAGAAAAAATCTCCCTAACTCAGCTCCACCAAAATTTAATCCTATTCACTTTTGAACCTGGAGTTAAATTTCATGCTTGTAATACACATTTTGTGGGAAGACTGCAAACAGAGATGCTTGAGTTCTGTGCACTGGTACTTTTCCATGCTTACATCAGAAGGAAATAAGTCTTGCAAAAAACAAGAAGTAAAAAATATCCCTGAGAGAGTCTTGAAATGTTCCTCCAGATACATGTATATGCAGATGTGACAGGTATGCAAATGTACAAGCATGTTTTCCATCACAGATGTGAGGTTCTGAGAATAAACTGTAATGTGAAGCCTTGCTCTATTGAGAACTAGTACCCTTAGTGCTGAAAGCACAAAATAAAGAGGCTTTTGTGTAAGTGGAAAAAAAATCAGATCATATATTATCATCCAAAATATTTCAAAATTGACCATAATGCTGGCACAGCAGAGTATTAAGGAAATGTGCAAAGCCTTGTAAATATTTTCACAGATTAGCATCATGATGATAGTAAAAGTGAAACACAAGATTGGTTTGCAGTGAGGTAAAGTTATACCAGATGTTACAGAAGGCATTAAAAATTATCTGCTAGGTATTGGTGGAAATGTTATGAAGCTTTTGATTTAGGATGAATTCTAGAATGAGCTTTTGTTAATCCACCATTTCACATTAGAGGAACATGACACATTTATCTGTTTCATGTTATCCAATACACTACAGATCAAACCACACCAAATGCAGCTGAAAATCATTAAACACGGATGGAAATTGGTGGTGATAGTGAAAAGAATTTTAATTGTTTTGTTTTTAAGTAGACATTAAAATTTTACTCAAATATTTAGCATTTTCAGTCAACTCAATAGTATTCATAATGATTATTTGTCATTGTTCTCTCTCATATTTTAACCAAAGAACAGATATATCACATGATCAACTACTTAGGGAGAACAGTGACTAATTAAAATGAATAATTCAAAGGCAATGCATATCAAAACATTTTTTTAAGTTCTCACAAGCATTGCCAAATTAAAAACAAGCAGAAAACCCACAGATAACAACCATTGTAATGATGTCTTCAGTGATTTTTTTTTTGGTATTACATAGCCATTCAAATTTTGAGGGTCTTCATGAATATCTATATACTTTTAGAAATACATAAACAATCTCTAACTGCTCTAACATCACTTAATGCAGTGGATCCAGGAAGGGTTCCTTGCATTGTGAAAGCTGGAAGAGCATTTTCTTTGAGATTTCCTGTAAACAGCTCTTTGAAAAATCCAAATGTGGTAATATTGCACTAGTGCTGTGAAGGCATGAGATAGGGAAGAATTCTGAAGAGGGGTAAGGTGATGAAGGCAGAGTCTCTCCAAGTGGATGGCTTGCTTATTTTCTTTTGAAATGGACCCTTGTGTTGCTAGTGAGGTTTGTAGCTGTTTTCTAAAAGATAATCTCAGAAAAGTGCCTCTTAATATTTCCAATCTAAATATAGAAAACTAATACCATACCATGAATCAAAGCTCAAAATTGCACAGAAGAAGTAATACTTTTAACAAATTGACTATGTTTGCTGGCCTCAGACTTGTGCATGTACACTCTAGCATCAAAATATTTCTCATATTCTGTGAGCTCATTATTCATAAGCAGAAGAAATTTGCTGCATAAGTATACCAGTGTTAATTATTAAGTTATTAATCACCCAGTTCAATGTCAAGCATTCCAAGACTAAGATCAAAGCAGGAGCAGAAGAGCAATTTCTTGTATGGTCTTATGGTAAGAAGGCACTTCACAATGATAGAAGATGTCCAAGGACTTACATTCTACATTCTGCACTTTGGACAGGTCAAATAAAAACAAATTGAGTGAGAAGTAATCCCAAAAACAGAAGAAAAAATGTTTAGTGGACATTATTCTCAATCTTGTCTATATAACCCTGTCTACCTGAAATACTAGGTAGCTTTAAGGTTTCCCCACCTTATTAAATTAACTATACAAGTTTATAAGAAA
This sequence comes from Sylvia atricapilla, assembly GCF_009819655.1. Classification (NCBI taxonomy): domain Eukaryota; kingdom Metazoa; phylum Chordata; class Aves; order Passeriformes; family Sylviidae; genus Sylvia; species Sylvia atricapilla. The sequence continues at coordinate 53,886,377 of NC_089145.1, forward strand.
TTAAATGTTATTTGTAGTACAAAGTGCTGCTTGCAAGCTAGCAAGAGTTATTTGTGCCTGTTGGCACAACTGTGATAGCCCTTTGCAGAGAAAGCTTGCCTCTTTGCTTTATCCTCCTCATAATTAATACAGGAGTTGATTGCATCCGGTTTGTAATTCACAGGATGGAGAATAATAGCAACGTAGCTGCCCACCACTATTACCCAGAATAGCAGCACTTCATTCAAAACTGCCAATGATATGCTCTTCTGCATGGCACAAATCCTCTGCAAATGTTTGGACAACCAACTGGAATTTCTAAACTGTAGTCTTGATGACGTGATTTCTAGATTGCAGGGATGCATCCTTAGGGACTGCCAATACAAACAGTTAACAGTTTGTCCCTGCATTGTGGTTTCCTTCTGGATGAAACTCCATCATATCTGTCTCCATGGCATGAAAAGAGAAGGGAACAATGTGATTACTATGAGTGAAACCCTCCTCACTTAATAATCTGGCAAGGACATCAGGGCTTTTGAGGTGATGAGCACAGGAAGTGCCTCTATAGCAGAAAGCAAAAAAAAAAAAGGTTTCTCTGTTCTTGATATCATGTAAAACAGAAACTGCAAGTTTGGGGGATTGTGCAGGATGCTTTTGTATCAACTGGACACTCAGTAAAAGGAAAAAATAGTAATGAGCTGTGGAAGATTTGGGTTAAGAGCCTAGACTAAAACATACAGGAAATATGTGGCACAGGCAAAAAAACCCAATATACAGTTTAACAGCAGCTTTCCAGTGCAAAAACTATGCAAGTATTACAGCTTGAAATCCCCTCCCCCCTTTTCTGTGTGCCTTTGATAACTTTGTATCTTTTTCTATATTTTATTTTTAGCCTGCCCCCACCCACTTTTGAATGCTACAGAAATAAGATCTGAAGACAGTTAGTGCAGGTGTTTGATAGTTTAGGAATAACCTACAAGGTTTTCCATTACATTTCAGTGAAATGAAACAAGGTTGTATCCAGAAAATATGAAAGGATGAACATCACCAGGGACCAAGGAGGAAGAAATTGTTGATTCTGTACTTGATCCTCATCAGCTGCTGTGAAATGAGCACCTAAGGCCTTAACAAAGAAGGCACAGAAGTAAATCTTGGTATTGTGGTAAAGCAGAAATCTTCTTTACAAGTGCTGTGATTGCCTAGCAGTGAGGTCAGGGGAAATGTAGGACTGAAAAAATTGAAAAATCCCTTTCTAAAGTCAGCGAATGCTGCTCTGCTTTGTGACTGCAGCTTTAGGTGAAAGACTATATTACATTGAGATCACAATATGGAAGGAAAAGAGCAAGTCTTATCTCCAAAGCAGATGGTGTCTAGAGAAAGCTCAGTAAAAATTTCAGATGTTTCTTAGGAAAGGACCTAAATTTTCTATATAAAGGTTGGTTGTAAATGGATATAAAAACAGTAATAAGGTCATTACCATGAATGTGAAGGTCAGCTTATTATTTGTTTCCTTCCTTGTTTGTTTGGGTTTTTTTCGGTATTTTGGTTGGTTGGGTGGGTGGGTTTGGCTTGATTTTGGTTTTGACCTTTTTCATTTCTCTTGTCTTTCAGAATTATTTGTTTCCTTGCAACATTAGTAGTTCTGAAATTAGTGCTTCTACATTAGATACACAGATATTGAAAAACAATTTCAGCTGAAGTTTACGCTTCTCTGTAAATTTCATTTACAATTACAATTTCAATTAAAATAGATTACTGCAACCAGCAGGCAAAAAAACCCCTTCTGTTCTACAAATGCAGAACTGAGGGAGGAGAGTTGATTCTATATTGTACCTCTTCTCCAAAAAAATATTATTTGTGTCTCTGAAAACAAAACTTGTCTAATTGTAGATTGAGGCAGCAAGTATAAAATAGCAGGCTGGGTTTATCATTGTTCAGCAGTGTACTGTTATTTCTCAACAGGTCTAAATTCTGCCTCTACCTCAGCCCTAGGGCTGCATTTCCCTCTCTGAACTCAAAAAAAGCCCCCTACTTCCTGTGCTTGCTGATCAGAAATTTCATTTTCTTTCAGGATGCTCATGTGGGAGCAGATTAGTCACCTACCAGATCAAAAGACTTGGTGCTCAGATCATTCCTCATTTTGTTCAGCTGGAGTCTCCACGCTCAGTCTCCAGTATGAATAATCTGTGAAAATGCACAAAAAGGCAGAAACTAGTCATTGCTTATAGCTGGCCTTCAGGACATATCCAGCACCAGATAACAAGTCATGTTTACTGTACGCTCTGTTGTACATATAAAGAAATGGCATCTAGAACTTATGAAAAAATAACAACCATGGGCTAAGAGGAAGTGAGGACGGGGCCAAGTCCTGAAGAAATTAATCACTCCTTATTCAGTCTGCATTATGGCTCCTTTTCCACTGAAGTCAGAGAAGGTTGTCTTGTGAAAGCATTAACTGAATAAATAAAGCCTGGAGTATTCAGCCACAAAGTTCCTTGTCTATCACCTCTTCTTGCTATCTGTCTACTTCAGGATCACTGAACTGACAGAAGAGGTCAAATGGCTCACCATTTGGAAAGTTATCTACTGCTAGGAAAGTTATCCCAGCAGCAATGGTGTTTCTGCTTTGCCAGGCTTTGAACACCAAGCTGTTGCAAAAAGGAGGGCGTTTTCCTAATAAACATGAGACAACATAGGAAAAGGGCAAGCAACACACCCAGAACAGCCTGGGATGCTCTCAGTTATTAAAACCACTTGAGGGAAGAGAGGATAGCACTGCTGAAAGGACTGGCCTTGACTCTCCCATTTTCAGATGGGCATGCAGTCATACTGCTCCTGGGAGAATGAATGTGAGCCAAGTTAGGACTTTGACATAGTGGCAGCAGGGAAATAAGAGACATGGATAGCAAGTTAACATAAACAGAATACAAAATGAGGGAAGGCTTCAGAGACTCCACGGATGACTAGGGGAGGTTTAGAGTCTCCCAGCATTTGTTTTACTGTCACATTTGAAGGATTTTTAAGTATCAATGGATTCCAGAGGTGGCCCAGCCAGCCGATTAAATTTATGATTCATTGCCATTGAGCTTATCATCATGAGCCTGTAGTATCATTCAGTGAATGCCTCCAAAATAAGAGGATACACTGATTAGCCATAATTAGCACTGCACCATAAATTCATGTAGGGCTTTAAAAACATTAAGAAACAGTATGTCTCCTCCCCAGAGAGCAACAGCTTATAACTAAGCCGTTTTCTCAGACACAGTACAAGCATGCTTAATTTAGCTATTAGCCAACAAGGACATGATAATTATTTTTCTCTAACAGTGACCCACGTCCTTGTGAGAAAATGCAGTTTTGAGGACAGAGCTAGAAGGAAGATGCCAGCTTGGAAGCTGTAGGTTGCATTGCAGTTGCTAAAAGGAGAGCATGCCTCAGGGTCACCTACAGGGGAAACTCTTACCTGTACTAGGTCATTTGCCATGCAACATCCCAACGATTGGCATCAAAGACAGAAAATGTTGGTGAACACTGTGTTTGAGGTTCATATTATAGGAAAAATAGTTAATTGTGGAAAATGTAACAGGTAAGCAAAGAAAGAAAAAAAATTTGGTCTTTTATCAAACCCTTGCTCTCACTAATATTTTTTCTCACTTTATACTACCATACCACAGCTATACTAATTTAAGATGATGCTTTGCCCCTCCCTTGTATTTTCCAGTCCCATGATTTCCTGGTGAAGTTGCTCTTATCCCAACCACTTTTCTTACAACATCTGATCTCACCACTTCTTAATTTACACACTGTGTGGCTGAATTTCAGTTGTACCTCAAGCTTTATCTTATCTGTTGCAAGGCAAGGAAGCCAAAATAAACTTTTTCCACAGAAAATATAGAACTAATCCTTGTGTAAGTTCAGACCTGCAGAATTCCAAGAGGAAAGTTGTGAAGAATTTGGTATAGGAGACATTTTTCTCTTCTAAAAATGTTTCTGTGGTCCTCATTCCCTTCTCTCCTTCAAAGGTTATTTTCTTTCAACACAGCAAGTAGGCTCTTGCAGTTTAGAGTTCGAAGTTCAGGACGAGTTCTATTATTAGGTACATTGAGCTTTCCGGGTCCCTGAGGTAGTTTGGTGAAATCAAGCTACAAAGCTACCCATGGTTTATTTGCTCTCTGACTTGCTTCTCTTTGAAATAGTGTTTAAAAGGAGATTCCACACATAGCTACACCACCCTGACTTAAGAGCTGCAGAAGAGGTGCCTTTTGTCTGCAACAAAGGACAAGCACTCAATGCCAGAAAGCTTGTGCAAGCTGGAATTTGGCTGGAACAAATTTCATCTCAGTCAACATAACTAGAGGCTCAGCAGTTTTCTGATTATTAATGTGCCTCAGAAATCTTCTGGGGCTGATTACACATAGCCAATGAAACACCAGTGGCCTCACTCAGCTTTCAGTTTCTTGGGAGACCAGACATGCTTTACCTCTGGAGCCAACCAGCCTCCTGCATTTAGTGCAAGCGAAACAAATGTAGTGTGCATGCAACCATGACCACACGGCAAGATTATGCCTCTGCAAATTATCCCATCAGACATTCACATATCACCAGCCCTCATGTTTGCTGAAGGCAGAAAAGCTACATTTTGCAAGCATTTGTTGAATGCTAAGATTACTGGAGTGTGAATTTTTTTTTTTTCCTGTCAGGAGTTTTTCATTAAATCATGTTGACAATTTATTTATTATTTCTTGATGAAAGAAAAAAGAAGCTTTCTAGCCTCTCCAACTTGTTATGGGTGTCTCATGCTCCTTCCTTCAGTGCTCAAAAGTCCAGGTTCTAGGCCTTTCATCCCTAAGCCCAGAAAAAAATTCCAGAGCAGATTTTAAAAGCCTGTCAGAGTTTTTTCTTTGCTAATTTATTCTAACTTGATTTTACATTGGTAGAAGACCAGCCCACTGTTTTCCCTTACTCCAGTTTTAGAGCTTGCTTAATCCCACAGATTCTGTGCACTACAAAGCAAATTGATTTCTGAACACTCATTTTATTTAGCTTCATAATACTGAATCCTCAGGAGTATTTAGCCTTTTGGGGTAAGAAGTTTTTCTGTGAGAAGAAAACTTCTTTGCCTCTTATGCTTTCTCCAAATCAAGAAGGATGTTTAGCAGAGTGGTCAGTAATCTCAGACATCTCTACTGTGTTATCTGGTAACCTCTTGGGCAACACAGTCTGCTTATATGTCTGCCCACAGTGGGCAAAACAGCCAGCACAAAATGTCACCAAATTTTCACACGTGTGCAATTCAGGAATAAACACCTCTGATCTAATATTTAGAGCCAGTGGGCAATGGTGTCTCCCAGGATGAGCAAGAATGAGCAAAGACAGGAAATGTTACGTACCAATACAGAAGTATATGCAAAAGACTCAGAGGGGCTGGCAAATGCCTCACTAAGGGTAAATGAAGAGCTAAGATTGATATCCCACCTGATATTTTTTTTTTCATTTTCAATGATCATTAGACAGTGAGCAAATTAATAAAAATCAGCATCATATGTAGAATGGCGCACCAACAAACAAAAAGGAACTACATTCTTCAGCCACTTCATTTCCAAGATGTACCTGAAAGCCACTGATCAGACAAAACAGACAACGTTTCAGTAGCAATGGATTGAAAACTTACTTTGCAAAAGAGGCAACCCTTACATATTAATCCAAAGTCGATCAGCCTTCAGTTATAACAGATTAGAGAACTGTGCAGCACAACTCAGCAGTCATCAGTGTCATCCATAGGTGCCAGTGGTTGCCATAAAAACTAGTCAGTGGTCTGGGTGTTTTTAAGAAATTTATCTAACACTGTGATTTGTCCTCTATACATAAACATCAGGGTAAGAGGAGAAGTTTTAGAGAAAATCCAAGCTAATTTTTTATTTTGAAATAATTCTGGTTCATTTTCTCAGTGCGCTTGCCATCTAAAATGACCAACCCTAGAAGACAACATGTATTTGTCAAGCTGAATTATTTTACTAGTATAAAATCACACAAAATAGAAAAAGAAATCCACAAAGAATCTCAAAAAGGATTTTACTTTTTTTGCCCCACCCCCAGAGAACTTTCCCATGTTGAAAGAAGACTGGAAAAAAATGTGTGTTTCTCATATAAAGTTAAGCTTTTGGAAATCCAGTGTTCCAAGGGGTTGTTTTTTTGGTGAGGTTGTACTTCAAATTGAAAGGAAAAAATATTGAAAAGAAAAATATCCTCTAAGAAACTTTCGTTAAGAGTCAAATTCAAGCTATTTTTAAGCTCGGAACTACGAAAAACTTCATTGATTGAACTGGTTACCTGATTCAGGAGGTTTATTAGACCAAGTCCTTGGTTGTTATAAATGAACGTATCTCTTCTTATTCTGATGAAGCTAGAAGAACAGTGACCACTGGAACTATTCACTGGACCAAAGTGGAAAGATGAGGAATCTCATGGCAGTTAATCTGACCTACAAGACTGTTGCTTGACTAAAACCAAGGAAAGAGGCACACATTTTTCACAGCAGCCTATCTTTCTAATTGATTGGAGAGCAATTAAAATCTAAATTAGATCATCAATCAAATGAGGCTGTACTAAATACTATCCCTGCTGCCACATACCAGCAAAATTTAGTTTGTTTGCAAGCCTGTGTCTTTACTCTAGTCATGCAATTCAGATTAAGGGTTGTGAGGAATACATTTTTCCATAAAATTTCCTCAGTATATTGTTATTCTGGATTGTTTAGGGGGAAGAAGAAAAGAAAAAAAAATTAAAATCCATTACAAAATAAGGTGTTTTTAAAAGTTTTGCTTCAAAATTCAAATGCTTCTGAAGTCTATAGCCACACTGGTGTTTCATGAGCTCAGTGTTAGCACAGAAGTGCTTAACCACAGATTTCAGTGCAGTTCAAGAGGCTCTTTACAGGAGCTGAATCACTTCCACACCACCATGGGGTTGGAGAGGAAAGGCTGGCTCCACAGTAGTCATACCAGAGAAAACACTGATTACAGAAGAAATCATTGAAACCAACACACTGAAACCAACAGCAATGCCTGGCCCACTCCCACAGCCTAGTTGTTTGCAAAATATTAGATGGATTTTTTTTTTTTTTAAATATATGCAACCTATGACATGTAAAATAGCTGACTCCATATCCCAAAAATTTGTCTGGGTGAGGGGTGAGTTCTACCTGTGGGTTTACATATTCTTATAACGTACTTCCCCAGAATATCAGTTCAATTTTCTTTCTCTCTTTAATAACTTTATTCATTTTTTTTTTCTTTTTCTCCTCAGCTTTAGTCTGAAAATTTACCTCTAACAGATTTTTTTAAAAAGATGACTAAGTGAAAGGTCGTATCTCCCTTTTCACCAAAGCTTCCTTTTCACATTTCAACAAGCATGATTGGGTATTGCTTTCGAGGAGAGAGAAATGTGAAATAGAGGAAAGTCAAAGACCTTCAGTGATGAGATTATAATAAAACATGGAAATATATTTTATTCAAAAACCTGCACTTGCTTTGGTGGAAGCCCTTCCATACATGCCTTTCATGCTGCGTTTAGATTAGGGCATAAACTGTACAGAATTCCTACCTGATTAAAAAGGAAGTATGATTTATATGTACATGAAGGATGAAGTAGTGGTGTACAATTCACATTTGGAATAATTTAGGCAGTGTCATCATCACTGTCCTGAGACAGGTCAAGGAGAAAAGATCAGTGTGTCTCATCAGTAGAAGGAAATACTGGAATGAGTTCATTGTGAGTCAGGAAGGGTATCATCCAGTAATTGGGAACTAAGTAGGGATAGCTGGAATTCACTTGGGATCAAGAATGAGGGCTACACTAATCTTATATCCACAAGGGAATATGTGGTAATACTTCTGCTAGAGGTAAAAAAAAGCTTTTATTGAAAAATACAGTTCTGGAACTATAGGGATTTCCTGTAGAAAGACCCAAGTTAGGGTTCTAGGAAAAAATACAAGTATTGCTGTATATAAACCTTGCTATGAAGAATTATTAGATACCAATATTTTGTGGTGACAGATGCAAATGGCAAACCATCCGATTGAAAACTACTTTGAGGTAGAAATGCCCAGCGTGGTTATGTATAAATCACCCACTGAGACAGAGAAATTCTGAGGAGTCATTGAGCAGTGAGAATATAGGTTGCTCATTCCTCTACAAAAATCATGTTTTTCTTAGAAAGAAGAATCAGTGCATAATAATCGAAGGAATTAATTTTTTTATTGTAACAGGTCTGACCTTACTCTATTACTCATACTAAATCTGTGCTGCACCGATGGCAGCTGCTGCCTTGTATTAACACACTGCTGTACTTTGTTTACTTGGGTGAAGGCAGGAGCACCATTAAGACTTAGGCTCCTGTATGGATTTATTATGCCTCTTTTTTCCATTTTTGTCTTTTTACTTACACATGTGATGAACAAACCAAATATCAAAGCTGTAAGATAAATTCAGGCACACATATGTGAAGCAAGCAGTGGCAAACCTCTTAAAATCTTGGGACCAATCCCTCAGTTGTTTATAGTCACACCATCTCTGTGCTATAAATTCCAACAAAGATTTTATCTTTGAATATCAAGCTATTTGGTCCATGGGTCTTTATGAGGAAGGTATCTCTATAAAGTCCTTTGCACCTTTACAGCATGTTGTGAATGCTCTGGCTATTGACAAAATGCAGTCTGTGAAATGCATGTGAAGTAATAGATAAGACTGATTTTACCACTTTTCGTTTCTTCAGCTCACTTATTTCTGGCATCTTACTTTTTACTTCTGTGTTAGGGCTGGTAATGCTGACTCAAGACCTGACAACTTGTTTGAGCTTTGCTTGCTGCTGGCTTAGCAAACAAAATTCAGTAACAAATGTGAAATCCATTGCAGTCGACGATACTTTTGCAAAGATAAACAAACAGAGCAGGAGTTCAGCAGCAGCAAGAGGTATGCAAAGAGAAGTATACGCAGGAAGCATCAGCTGGGATTTCTTACTCCAATATAAAACAAAAGTAAGTGTCTGGATGACTGGATATTTCATGAAAGCAAAATCTGAATCAGCCCCTTCATCTCAGGGAGGCAGGCATATAAAATACTGGTGACTGATGGAGTAGTTACCAAGCTTTCAGTCATGATAAAGGTGAATAATGATTTTTATGTCATTCTTCACAGTCTATCTTCATATTGCTCTCCATCCTGCCAAAACAAGTGACCTGCTTTTCCACATAGCATCCAAATGCCTCAGTGCTCTAACAATAAAGTAATATGAGCTGGTGCCACTCTTCTGTCAGTCCATGAAAAGCTGTCTCTGGAGAACGTGTAGGCTCATGTGGCAGACCTTTAGGATGCTGGTAACAGCAGCAGGGAGCCCTGAATGGCATGTTTGATCAACAGCAGAGCCCTTAGGACCACCAAAGGGTTCTACCCGCTCCTTCCTAGCTGTATTTTAAGATCATTGACAGGTAGAAAGCATCCCTTTCTCCTTCTCTCACAGCCTAGCCAGAAATGAATGATAAAATATTCATGAAAACAGCATAAAAGGACAGAGAAAGTAATAACATGTTATATCTTTATAAAGCACCCAAAGGAAAAGAACATAGGGGAGGCAGATACAATGGCATCTCGCTCAACTTACCGCTCTCAAATTATTTTGGATGCCTCCTGGTCTGGCTTACCCACATGAATGTACAGAGTGATGGAGACTGAAAGAACATTGTTGAGTGCAGTGAACAGTCGAGCTCTGTGTCATAGGGTATCAAACAGGACCAAAACACTTGGCCAGTGATGGTGTCTCTGAAGCTGTTTTCAGCCCACATCTGCTCCTCATACAGAGGAAAAGCCTTTTGTCAATTTGCTGGACAACAAAATATGGCAGTTATAGGTTTGAAAATGTTCCAGTTGTTGAAGCTGCTCTGTGGGAAACAGTGTACAGGAATGTGTAGCACAGTGAAAATGTGATGCAATCCAGTTTATAGAAGGATCTTGAATGAAAAATTATTTCAAAATAAGTTAGAAGGTATATATGTGATATATGCAGCAAGGTAAATCTCTACTTTCTCACTCACCAAAATTGGTGTTAACATCAGTGCTATATTAAAGTTAATAAGTGCACTGAGAGATTAGGTGTACTGCACATGTTATGTGAGTTTACTTAAATATACTCATTCACAGAAAATGCACAGATTAATACACAAGATAGTCATAAATCCACTGCATAACTTTTTACGTCTTTGGTTTACGTTATCTGTAAATTATTGTTCCTCAGAGTCTGACAAAAATTACAAGAGGAACTCTGCCTTTTTGGAAAGGGCTTGAAACTTGACATTGAGATGTGGACAGAGGTGCTGACATGGTTGCAGTAGAGATTTTGCCAGGAAATCTACTATAAAGGTACAATAGAGAAGTTCCTAGTTCAATATGCACTTGTTAAGAATTTGGTGGAAGAATCTCTCAAATTTTCATGTGCTATGAGCATGTTCAATCAGCTCACAAATGCCTTGTATCAGTGCAGATAGAAGGGAGGACTACCCACAGTCAGAGAGAAAATGAGCATTTTCCAGCAGCCAACAGCACTTTCCCTGGAATTACACTTCCATGCAGTTAGATCCTATTACAATGTAAGGGGCTGGATTTGACATATAAAACACTTTTTCTTATTATTTGTTTCTACCCCTAAATCTCATCAAGAGAGAAGGACAAAAGCAATAATGCAATTAGATTTTGAGAGCTGTGATACTTTACATGGACTGGAAGGTGAAGAAAAGATAGAGAGAGAGGATGCTGGAAGAATTGGGGATTGAAGAGCTCAGGCTTAGAAAGGGAAAAGCAGAGCCTTTGTGACTGTTCAGTGCAGCTTTGAAATCCACACAAGAATGGGTCTTGGAGATGAGAAAACCAGAAAGCAGATAATAGGGCATAGCAACAGATACAGAAGAGGTCCATGTCATTAATATGAAGGACCTAGTTGGACATTACTGTTTTGTTTTCTTGACAAAGGCAAATTTGTGAGATTGAATATCTTTCAGGGCAACAGGACTTGCTTTGAGATAGTTCTCACAAAGCAACAAGTTTGAGGAAAAAAGCTTCAAAATGGTAGATGCCCACACTGACCTTTTCAAAATTGAAAATCTTGGGTTTATTGTATGTAAGAAGCTCTCATTTGAAAATCCAAGCTACTGTGATTGAGAGGCTAAAATGATCTGAAAAAAAAAATGAAACACTTCAAAATTATATAGAAGCCTGTTTCAATTGAATAGGAATCGTGCACTTAACTTTCAGTCTATGAAAAATGTGACATTTCAACTTCTAAGCCCTATTTGTGGTGAATACTTTCTTTTAATTGGGACAATTTTCCTAAGTGGGAAAAAACCATCTGTTTCCCTCTCCTTCCAGCTGTGGCTTTGCTCTTTCACATTTCTCTGCTTCAGATCTATAGGCACTGGGTAGCATTTCAATGGGAAATAGGGGAGGATGGAAAAGAACGGCTTCATTTGCTTTTTTACTAGAAAAATCCCTCTATTAAATGTTATGGTCATAAAATCAGGGGGCCGTAATACATGAAATGGAAGAATTTGAATGTCTTTCAGCCTTAACTCAGCCATCTTTGCCTTATACACTACAATGCATTTCTTCTTTTTCTGATTACCTACTTCTTTCCCCAGAGCCTCAAACCACATAAATAAGTCATTTTTTAGTGAATAGGGTTTTTTTCCTATTGTGTGTTATCACCACCATTTAAAATGTTTGCTTTGACTACTTTGTCTGAACTGATGCCCTAAGGTCCTATTTCAGTTTTCTGTCCTTCAAAAGGTAGCTATTTGCTATTTGCTGTCTGTATTCTTTTTAATACCCAAAAAGAAAAGGTATTCTGAAAGAATAATATTTTCTTATATGTTTGTGATCAGCCATCATCAAATTTACCTTTGAGCTCTGATATTTGAATTGCAGACACTAATTCAGCTGCTTATGTTCATCTTGTTCAATTAAATGTACAGGCCAACAAATTAAGTAACCGTAACAGAAGAGGCTGGATTTTATTGGCAAAAGAAGGTGGCCACAAAGTTTTGTTGTTATTGTTCTGCAAACCTTTGGGGCAGTCATCTAAGCTAAGCCTTAGCTTTGGTAGTTACTGTTAGCATTACAATAGTTTTGCTTTGAATTTTTTGTTTTGCTTGGCTACTAATGTCAGGAAACTTCACCTTCCTTTTATACTCCAAAAGCATGAAATATCCAATAAGAAATACATAAAATGCATATCCAAGAGAAGCAAACAGACTTTTCAAATAACTAGAGTATTTCAAACAAAAGAATCAAAATACATGGAAATATGTGACCTGATGGTGGGAAAGATTTTACACAACATTCTCACAACATATATATATATACCCAATTCCTCCTTTGCCAGTTCTTTTCTCCAAAAATAACCTGTATTTCATTTAGGTTGTTTTGGAGTCTTCCAGATAATGTAACCCACATATCCATCTGCATTTGGAATGTAGTGGTTTGTGAATGACCTTTTCATTACATTTACTAAGCAGGATCTTGATCCAAGTAGATTCTTTGGCTTGGGCTTATTCTACCCTCCCTTGTGCTTTGAACAAACCACCTCCTCAGGCTCAGAGGGCCATAACTTTCTTTGTTTGAAAAACTCATTTAACAGAATTTATTGCAGCATTCTCTCCCCTTTTCCCCTGTCGTAGCTTCCTGATTGCTGTTCATCTGCACCAGATGTGCTCTTTACATTTCCAAGTTATATAAACTTATTACCCAAAATGGTTCTCCCTCTTTTCCCATCTGCTGTATATTTATACTTACAGTAGCATGCTAACTTGTACACTATAACACACATTTAACTACTAGGTCTGAAAAAGCACAGGGAATTCCTCTCTTAGAGGTGCAGTTCTTGCCATCTGTAGCCTTATCCACCATGTCTTCAAAAGTATGTGATTATGTAAGATAAACAAGGCAGCCTTAGATGGAGCAGACTCCAAGGAAAATTGGAGGTACTGCACAGAGTAATAGTCCTGAAGAAGCAGATGGCAACCCTTTGGACCAGTATAAAGCCATGATGTAAGGGTGACATCCTTCTAATGAAAAAACAGCAGTGACAATTGAAAACTTTTAAATCTGCTACTGAGTATAAAACTGGGAGTTTAGGTGGACTTGTGTGTGTGCATGTCTAGTTCCTATTACATTTCTCTTGAGAAATATTAACTGGGAGCAAAAAATACTCAATGATTCAACAAAAATAAAAACAAATTCTGCAGTATCAATCTTCTTCAACATTTCCAATTTGGCAAATAGGAAATGTTGACTACTTTGTTGAACAAAAGTAAAATCTTTATGCATTTTCATGTTCAGAAAAGTGATGTGCCTGTCAGTCAAGGCACTGCCTGTGCATGCAAAACCTCAGTATAAGTACAAGGACTTTTTTTTCTCCTTTATGTAGGCTTTAGAAATTATCTTTAAATTCATTCCAGCATTTTTTACAAGCATAAGGGAAAATTCCAGTTCCTGGATTTATGAAATCGTGCTAAATGCTAAGCCAAAGCATAGCAACATGTGCTTCATGCTGAATTTCACCTCTTTTGCAAACTTCTGAGACTCATTGTATCACCTTAAACCAACACAGTAAAATGTGATAGTTCACCCACTTCAGTTACTGCTGTGAAAGAGCAGTGGCATAGCAGGGTCCTGACTAGGCCAGCCAAATTATTCTCAGTCTGGAAGAAAGAGAAGGATAGCAGATGCTGAAGCATATATTTTTGACAGATAATTTTGTCCTGAAAACACCTACTCTAAACCAAAATTCTCCCAAGATTTGCATCTCTTTTTTCACTTTGGTGCCTTTAATTTTTTCAAATGTAGAAAAGTCATCACATTCCCAGCACAGAACAGAAAATAAGAATGATTTTTTTACTGCTTAGAATTACTTAAAAGAAGAGATTTTAACAGTCATCTTTCTCCAATGAAAAAAAAATTCCATTATCAAATATATTTGTTTAAAAAAAAATCCTTCATTTAAATTGCTAGTTAAATTATATCCTTATTTTGGTTCTTCTCCAATTTAATACATTTTCAGTCCTGTCATGAGTGCTGTTTTTGTTATAGGATTCAGCTCACAGAGGTATAATTTCAAAACCCAAGCCTTCAACAGGGGCTATGTACAATAACAGGGCTATGAAAATACTTTTAACTTTCTAGCTCCAGTTGTTTCACCAAAATTCACACAGTATTGTGTAAGCCTGCATATGAGTCTGTATTTCTGTGCCTTCATTGCTCAAATCCATAAGTTGCTCTGATCTGGAAGCAGAACAAAGCAGCTGCAGGAGGAAGTTTATTCCGTGCAGTCTGGGGTTCTGACTGACTGTGACAGGGGTGGTGTGTGTGGAAGATGACTTATCTGTTACTTTCCTTGCCTCTTGATCCAAATTTGTGCTGCTCTGAGAGCCAGAAAACACAGTTCTAAGGGATAGTGGGATTTTCTCAACTTCTTAAGGAGGCTAGAATTATTTTTGACTATTAGCGATTTTTATTTTAACTGTGAGTGTTAAGTAGTTCTCATAGCCTGAGATTCTGCAGTGCTGATGAAAGACAGAAGCCAAATTCCATCCTGTGCCCTCCTTTTTATACAATCACTCTTCAGCAGTGTGAAACATCTGTACACTTTATATGCAAAGCTCAGCAATAATTTATTCAAAGTCCTTCACCTCCTATTTCTAAAACAACTGTGAGCAACTTAGCATTCAAGTGTCTTTGGAAAATAAATTTGTCAATCTCTTCATGGAGAAACTGGTGCTAATGTAGAATCTTTGAAAAGGGAAAGTATTAATTATGTGCCAATGGCACTGAAGGAATGTGTGATTTAGGTCACTTCATTTTAACTAAAAATTAGACAGATTTAAATCTTTGAAGAATTAAAGAATGGTAGAAATGTTTAATCTTTATCAAAACGCTTCATTGAAAACTGATGTAAAAGAAGGATTTGTGTAATAAATATGGACCCTTCTACAACTAATAAATGTAAATATAGAAAATATGTGTGTTATATAATTCTGCAGGGAGATTGACTTAGTACAGCATGGAATTCTGACTTAAGACCTCATGATACCTCCAGTATCAGCAGAACACACAGTCAGCAGATTAACAATTAGCTTAGTGACATATCCAAACATGACTGGTCCACAGTGGGTTCTAGTCAAACACAGCACCATTATCCACAGGGGGCTTCTGCAGATGTTGTTACCAAGAGAGGTGTCACACAACTTTTTCTTGATTATCTCAAAAAACATGAAGCTCTCAATGACTAAATTTTCAGATGACACAATAATAGGCAAAGCAAGAAAGAATGCCAAGCTATTTGCATCACACAGTAAGCTGGACACTGTTAGAATGGATTGTAGAGAATAGTCTTTATAGAAAGACATAAATGCCTCAAAAGTGTTAGGAAATCAGCTGTAATATTAACTCTTTAAATGTTCAGTTTTAAAAGAGATATCTGACTTAGTTATTTCTACTCAGGGAAGAATGATTTCACGTAATCTTCCTACTTTTGCAGCTGAGGCCCTAAATTTTGAAAACTATAAAATTACTTAAAATAATCTGTTTCACTTCTGTTTATACCATACCCTTGTTTTAATCAGGCCCCCAATTATTCTTTCTACCTGGCCTTGTCACACTGCAGCTGAATGAATGTGGCTCTTTAAATTTGCAGTACAAATACCTGGCTCTTCAAATTTAATTTGTCTTCTTTAAGAAGAGGGCATTTTGTGTAACTGAAATATTACTTAAGGCTAAACAGCTATTTTAACACAAATAATTCCTCCATCTCTCCTATGGTCTGTTAAAACTACTTAATTCTACTTTTTCTTCTACCAAAAAATAAATTCATAAAAACATTGGGTTTTTTGGTTGTTTCTTTTTTTACATTTTCCTAATTTTATTTTAATCCATGGAAATATTGTGACTTAAAAAGATCAAAATTAGAAGATTTTGGATAAAATCTCAAAAGAAATGTTGACACTTCTTATTTAAAAATAAATAAATTGATAACAATCACCATAGCTATTATTTTAAGCATGTCAGTACAACATTGTATTAGGTTTCTATGAATGGGAAATTAAATACTTCTGTAATAATTCCTTATCCTGCTTTCAAGCAGTCCTTTAATATTTATTCAAGTTTACTGACATGTCAGGAATTGTAATGGAATTTAAAGCTTATTGGCATGGTTCAAATGTGCAGTTTGCTCTTCACCCATAACCTGGAGACCTTCTGCTACTGGACATATATTGCATAAATAAATGGCAGTTTCCCTTTACTGTTATTCATCGGTTCACAACACTCAAGGTTAATGTGCTATGGTGGCTGATTCATGAAAAATGTTTCCAAATCCTGAAAGTTTCATACATTTTAACACATATAATTTGTCCAAAAGTTCCTAGAAGAAAGCATGGCTGTTCTTTATTCATTCTTCATCATTCATTCCTCTTTCAAAACCTTCCATTCTGCCAGTGCACACACAGCACACACATACACAATGCAGTGTCTGCCAAAATGACTGGTCACATGTTTATGACTAGACAAGAAGTTAAATTGCTCTATAACCACATCAACCAATATTTTCCACCATGCCCTGAAATAAAATAAAATAAAATAAAAAATTTAAAAAAAAAAAAAAAAAAACAGAGTACTAAGCAGTACTATATTTTTTATTCCAAGCAAATAGTTCAGGTTATTCTATTTAACTTGTCTCAAGAAGTAGACTCTGGATAGACGAAAATATGCATTATATTTCATTACTACAGCCAAGGGGGGCTGTAACCCCCACAAAGCACAGCTACCTAGTTTTTGCAATATGAATGAAGTAACAGACCTGCTAGTCATAGGAATTGTCTGTGTGAGTCCATGTACCCCAAATTTGTTTTTCCCTCTTAATCAAAAATTCAGTGGTGACTTTGTCTTATTAATGGTGAATTCTTTTTCTCAGTTCACCATTCCTGAAAATGTGCCTTCTAAACTTTTTCTTGCTGTTTTCTGAAAAAAAATTGTTAATAGATAGGTTTTGAAGGTTTTCTCTTGCCTGAAGGTTTTGACTAGGAACTTTAAGTGAAAGCTGAAGATTCCTAGAGTATTAATGAAAGTAAGATAATTTCACATTCTCATCGAGGTGCTTTTATGTCTCTCCTCTTTTTTCTTATATACATACTGTCATTTGAAAACTGCTAAAAGGCAAAAAATTATTCTTTATTTTTCTATGCAAAAGCTGTGCCAGTAGCATCTGATTATTTTATTTGAGGAAATTAGAGGTACTTTTTTTTTTAGTAGTATCAGTCACAATGATTTCAGCATGCCTAAATGGTGCAGATATTTGCTCAAAACTAGAACAATCAGTGCTGACCAGATTTTGTTATTCACCAATAGTAATTCTCCCCCCCTCCCCCCACTCTTTACTATCTTTCAACACTCAGTGCTGGTTTCCCTGCATTTCCATGATTATGCACAAAGTTTTGTTTAGCTTGAACACTGCAGGGAAAATATGATTTTTCTGTGGGAAGTCTGAGTTACATTGGGTTGCTTAGCCTGGAGAAAAGAAGGTGCAGGGGGTCCCTTATCAGTATCTACAACTGCCTGTGAAAGGAGGTTTTAGCAAAGTGGAAGTCAGCTTTGTCTCCACAGTAACAAGTGTCAGAATGAGAAGAAATGGCCTCAAGCTGTGCCAGAGAAGGTTGAGATTGGATATTAGAAAACATTTCTTCACTGAAACCGTGGTCAGGCACTGATTGTGTCTGGCATCCCAGAGAAGTGGCAGAAACACTATCCCTGGAAGTTTAAAAAATGTGCAGTTGTGGCATTTGGGGACATGGTTTAGTTGTGAACAGAGTAGTACCAAGTTAACAGCTGGACTCAATGATCTTAGAGGCCTTTTTAAACCTAAACAAACCACCTGAAATTGAAATTTTACCCTGTTACAATAGACAGGGTATTTTACAGTATTAGAATTCTATATTCAGGAGAGAATTGCCAAAGTTGTGGTAGTAACAACTGTAACAAGAGCTGTATCACTTTAAACGTCCCAGGGTACTGGTCCAGATGGTTAAAATTATTATAGAAATAAAGTCATCAACACCTTATTTCCTACATAACTACAGAAAATCCTTCTATGTCAATTTTCATATAACTGTTTATTTCTATTGATGACATCTTTAAATACCCAACCACTAAGTAATAGTAGTTACCTCAGAGGCCAGTACTTGAAATACTAAATAAGGATTTTTTTCTCTATTGCATCAATTTATATACCTACATTTGACAATATACCTATTGTCTTTCTACTAAGTAGCTAAAATACATGTGCCTTTCTTTAAAGTTCTTCTGCCCATATCTTTATTTCCTTGAATACTAATTCTTGAATAATTTATATTGTTAGCACATAGTTTCGTATCAGTAATTCTAACTTCTTAGTATCATTTATACAGATGTTAAAAATTTCTGCAGAGAAATTTCTTTTTGATTCTGATACTGAGTTCTCACCAATATGAAAGATAATCATCTACGCCTCATCTTTGGTGAGATATCAGCAAAAAATAGAAGTAGTAAAATAAAGTCCTTCATCACTGATTTTTACCAAGTGTAAATTAACAAAATAATGTCATTATCAATGGTATGCACATGCTTACATATTTAGTAACACTGAGATGGCCATATCAGACCCGTGTATTAGCATTTTACTAGGTATATGAAAAATGTGACCCCCAGATATAGATATAAATATATAAATTTATACATGTTCACTGAGATCAAATCACATTAAGAGAAGAACATAGTATCTATTTAAGTTCATTACATTAGAATATTATGTTGCTTCAATGTTGTTTTCTCTCCTTTTGTATCTGGCAGCTCTGTAAACACCTGGCCACTGTTTGCTGTTTTCCCACACTGTAGAACAAAGCATTGTGCCACTTTGCATACACACATGAAATCATCAAAATTTGCTTCCATTTCCAGACAAGCTATCAGTTCCAGTCTGTGCTCATCACTACCACTAGCAGCTGTGACTGGCAGGCTGGGCTCATGTTTGGCAGAGAAGTTACACTAAAAGCAGGCAGCTTGATATACAGGATGGAAATTCTCTCCATGGCAATTTCTCAGGTGGTCAGATCTGCACATTTTCCTGGAAGATCTCTTCAGCTAAAAGCAAAAGGAAAATCAAAGCAAAGCCAAGCAAAGAGTCACAAAGAAATCTCCAAGAATCCTCTTCATGTACTACTCCAGTCCCACGAAAGAGCAATACCTCCTGTCAGACTATCACATCCTCACTCATTAGCTTGCCACTGACAGAGGAGTTCAGCAGCCATAAATAACCTGTACCTGCTGTGCATGTTTATTTTTCTTTTCTTTGAACAATGAGAGGATATACATTACATCAAGTCTGAGTTTATAGTGCTGATAAATCACACTTAAGGGAACAATGAACACAGCGCCTATTTAATAAATATGTGTTCATATCTCATATCTAATTGCTTCCAACGGGATACTAAATGCATCCCGTGGAGAGAAGGGAGTACATAAGTCACAAAAGGTAGAAAAATCTCTGTGATGCATATATTTCTCATGAGTCATAGATAAAGCTCAAGAGCAACAGTTCTTTCTGTTACTTTGCTACCTAATGCTGCTGTCAGATGAAAGAGAGAATGAGAGGAATGAGGGACAAGCCCAAGGAACAAACAGAGATGGAAAAGCACTACTAGGAGTTAATATAATACAAATTAAAGCATAAAGGAGATTTCCCACCTGATAAATAGCTCTTGGATCGACTTACATGAGCAGAAAGGGTATTAAATCCCACTGTTCTTACAGGAACACATTTTACTCATGCTAGTTCCACCTACAATTAGCTTGTTTACTTATTTACATACCCGCAAAAAATTCTTTCAAACTCTCAGGTTCTACATCTACATACTATCAACAGTGCTGTGCCACAGGCTTCTGGGAATGCACTCAGTCTCCGAAGTTTGATCTCATTCAAAGGCTAGTGCATTCAAGTTTTTGATTTCAATGATGTTTGTGTTTCTCTTTAGAAAAATTTGTGAAAATTCTGCTAGTTTCACCATTTCTAAGATAAATGATCTGAACTGGATCTTACACAATTCCTCACAAAATTGGTAAGTATGAGTCACTCCCCACCCTCTAGTTCCAGCAGTTCCAGTACAAAAAAAGGCTTGTATCAGAAACTGAACAGAGGCAAAGAGGACCTGGGCCTTTAGGTGAAGGTAAATATTTCTGGAGAACTTAAGTATCAACAAGATATTGGGTTCAGCAAAAAGACCCTGATAGATAGAATAATTAAATAAGCAATATTTATCCTATTCTGTAGATCTCAAACACAAGACTTCACACAAACCTGTCTCATGCGCTTGTAAAATGATCACTGAAAAGAAAATTGTTTTTTTTAAACTTCCAGTCACAGAGATAGGCCTAGTATTTTAAAGAGAAAGCAATTCATGTCCATCTTGAATTTTTCTGGCCATATAAAGATGAGGCAGGCTTTAGTCTCCCATCTGGTGTAGAAGGGTCCTTTTTTCCTAGGGAGATCAGCTGGTTCCAGATAATGAGGCCAACTGACAGACAGCTTGACATGCACCAGGCTGAAATATTTACCATTTTTGGGTTCAAACGTTAACTAAGGCCAGAAACAAAGGTAATGCACTCCTGGTATCCCACATGGTCCTGTGTAATCGTGCTGGGTCCCGAGATGTTATTTAAAAGCTTGGTTGTCTTATTCTTAGGGATAGACTCTTGCTGCTCAGCTACCATGAGTGCAAGACTTATTTTAATTCTGAGATCCTCCACGGAGAATCCAGATGCAAGCAAGATGCAACTTTATCACTCATGTTTGATGCCTTTCTGAGGCAGAGGGAAGGTTAGAAAAGTCCTACCATAGACAGAAAAAAACCTAATACCAATATTTCTGGGGTTTAAGATCCCTTCAGCCTTATCATCTCTCCAGGACTCATGAGTGTCTTAGAACTGTAGGGGTCAGTCCTAAGTTGTTACTTCTTTCTTTCTGTTACTATTTTCATTTCTTTCCTCACTTAACATGGCCCATTTGCCAGGCTGAATTAATGAGCACAGAGGCAGCAAGTAAACTTCTTCACCAGGTGGTTTTGTTCTCAAGACCTCTGGAACCAAGCAACACAGACTTGCTTTTGCTGAGTAAATATGTAGGCTGATACCCCATTTATCTTCATTTGGTAGCATTTAAATTCTAGCAAAGGAATACAGCACTACGCTAATCAGTAAGAATGATGCTATCATTATGTTGTTCCAGTGGCTACAAGATAATTAATGTTTAGTGATAGACACATTCAAAATAACATTAATTATGTTATTAATGATTTTAATTAACTTCAAATGCTTCTGTGTTTTCCAATAAGTTCCTATATCTAGGAATAAAGCTACCCACAATTTGTAATGCTTAATCTCTTCCCGATTTTATTTACAGCAAAGGCTTACTCTGAGCTCTGAAAAGGCACCTCTGGAAGTTAACTTGAAATTTCTATTAACTGTTTGATTCTATTTTGTGGGGGATTTTTTGTTGGGTTTGGGTTTCTTGTGTGGTTTTGGGTTTTTTTTTTACTTTATAACAGTAAAATTTGAATAACAAAGTAATTAGGTGCATTTGTGTCAGTATGTTTCACCATAAATCAGGTCTGCTGCACAAAGTCAGCCCTAAACAGAATTCTTTCACCATGAACAGAAAATGAAGTTAAATGCCTCTCTAATAACTTTTTAAAGTCATTTAATGTTCTTGGGGAGGATTTTTTTTCCTACTGTTGTGAGAATCATGCTGAAACTCCCGTAGTCTTACTGGATTATTTGTCTTTTGGGAAAGAAAGCAGATACAATTTTTCTCCTTATCTTCCCACCACTTCTCATTTAAAAGTACTTTTCTTTCAAAGTAGACATTTTTGTTCTTGAAAACAGCTCTTCTCACAGTACCATGGAGGTTATTAACTGATACACAAAGAAAAGCAGAGTTTCTAGGCAGCCCAAGCTCCTTTGTAATGTATGCCTCAAACACAAGATCCTTAAAGAAAGAGAAAAAAGCCCTAATGTTGTGTCTTTTGATTATGGCTTCTCTTGCAGAAACTATTTCAAAATTTAGATCATTTGGGAGCAATTAAGAACAGTTTAAAGTCACTGTGGCTGGTGATGGAGAAGTTTTTTAAGCAACATTATATTCAGATTTGTCAAAATATACAAATAGCTGAATTTAATGTTTAAGACCAGCTCTAATACAGTAACTTGAATTACAAAAACTTCCTTTTCTGCTGCTATTCATTATCTCATTTTTAGATAATAAGCTAATACATAAAATTTAAATTATATATTAACATGTGATATGTAAAAATATATAATATATAACATAATATATAATTATATTTTTTGTTATCTCAGGAATCATTGAAGATTGATTTATATTGTTTGAAATTGATAGGTCATGGAAGTCAAGTGCAAGATTATATTTTCTTTCATAAAAGTCCTATGCATTGTTATTTCAATTCCGCACAGTAAAAAGAAAGAGATAAATACCTGAGATTAAATATTCAGAATATTCACCCTCCTGAATAAATAGCAGTCTAATTTTATATACCACAGAGGACAGAGATAACATCATTTTGCTCTTCTCATCCTTACTCAGATAATTTTTCAGGACTCTAGAAAAGCATCTGTCTAAGCACAGAATCCAAGATTACAATTTTATTACACTTAAAATGCTTAACTACTTATATGAATTAACAGTAGTAGCATCAGTAGTAAAGATGAAGCATATGTGTATCCAAAGAAGACTAAAGCTGATGGTGAGAGATGTCAGAGACATACTTGGTGTAGGAAGTATGCTTTGGAAGGGTTCTGAACCACGTTCCACAGTCACTGTAGTTCTGTAGGCCGTCACAATACTTGTCACAAAGAAAGAACTGCCTGAGAACCTGATTCTTCAGACAGAAAAGTTCCAAAATCTAGATGAAGCCTAAAACAGAGATTGGTCTCTGAATCCCAGTTAGGCTCAAGTATGCAACTATATACCAGTTAGTTTGTTTGTCAAACTGAAGAAGCAAGATTTTCAAGTGGCATAGGAATTATTTATTCACAATCAGTGATGCAGATAAGGATATCCTGGGGGAGACAGAGCTCTGAAACCCAAAATTTGGGATTGGGTACCTCTATAGGATAAAGCAGTGACCATGTCTTTCATCAAATGCACTGAAGGGAGAAAAATTCATTTAAGTTTTAGGCTAAAGTTCCCAAAAATTATTTCTGTTCCATTGGGGAACAATTACCAAGAAAATACTAATTTCAAACTGGGCAAGACAAAAGAATGGAACCTATCCCACAAAAGATAGAACAGCACTGGCAGGGACTTCAACTATTTCTCCTCTTTCTTCAAGATGCATACAAAAGAAGAGAGTATAGAGAAAAGTTCAGCACTTGGGGTGACACACAATCCAAATGAGGGTTCCTTCTTTAGCACTCTTGTTCTAACTACAAAGCCAAGCTTTACTCAGTTTCATGGTCTTCTTCCTCTTTTGGAAGACGGAAGCTCTTGATATAAGGAGCTGCTTCATTGTGTGGGTAAGTGCTCAGAGAACGTGGCAGGATGAACAGAGCTGGAAATTGCTGACTCCCAAAAGCAGTTCAATGATCAGAAGTGCAGATGCACTACAAATACCACTACTTGCTTTTTATCCCCAGCTCCTAGAGCTCCTAGGACACCACTCTTAGTGTCTAACTAAAAACCTTGTAAATACACCTCCACCACATCACCTTGATCATTTTGGGTGCAAGATACTCATAAGTGCTATTTCACCCCTGGTCCAAGTGCAGGCTTTAGAGGTGCCTTACTTTTCCTGGCAGAACAAATCAATAAGCCTTAGGAAGAAGTTCTTGATATAGTCATCCTACATGTGTAGGAGAGAACTGCAAGAGAAATTCTGAGAGGAAAATATAAAACATAAATTATATAATCTTTGAGAATTTTTGGGTGATAATCTTTTGTGCTTCAGCAGAACTTATATTTTTCCACTGTGCACAGCTAACACAGCTATGATAGAGAAGATTAAAACTAAATTACTTTCATTAGTGATTCTTTTACCTCTCATTGGTTTTCATATCCACTCCTCATGTTTTGTCTTAATCAAATAATAACTCTTCATCTTGTGCCATGCAAACAGAGCTCTGCAAAGAATTTCACTGGAATTAATGATTTCACTTCTATAAAATAAGGAGACAAGGTCTGGTATTTTTAACTGCTTGGAGATAAAGTCATTTAAAATGTTATGCAGTGGAATGGAGTGCATACATTTTACAGTAATGTAAATCATAAGTAATAATAAGAAAAAGAACATACATTAAAATCCTCCTTTAATGGTGTTGACTAAAAATTCATATTTTGCAGCTTAGCCATGACAACTGATGAAATCAGTGCTTACTTTTCTCTCCCATAAATTCATGTTTAGATTTTTTTAACTTTAGCATTACATTTTAAGACACAGAACAAAAATAAAAGACTTCATATATCCATCCTGACACATTTTCAATATTATTTTTATGTGTTCATTTTAATGCTATCAACCTCATCACATTGGATTTTAGAAACTGCAATTTATGGCCAAAAAAGCAACACTATGATGCTTCTGTCTGTAAGGTTCCTCTTCTTCTTCTTCTTCAGCCTCTCATTCCCTCCTCCTCAAGACTCATCACCATCTAACCCACCCCCTTTTATCACACTTACCTTTATTGGATATAGCTGTGACCCATTAGGGGTGAGACTGTATTGGGTAATTAACACAGCCATTACTTATCAAGGGCAAGGTCTCCTGTATTCCCTTCTCCTACAGAAACCTGTGAACATCAGTCAGTTCTTGGTTTCTACGATCCTGGATTTTACTCTCCTGTGCATTTGCCACAGGCCTGACAGTGCTCTTCAGTGTCCTAAAGATCTGCCATCACACCTCTCCCAGGACTCCTTGTGGTTCAAATACTCCTACCTGCAGCCATAAATGCTGGGTTAGTCACTCAACTACCTCTGTCTCCTCATAAACCAGATTCCTCAGATAAACCCATATACACTTCACTTTGATGGTAGAATCCATTTCTGATCTAATACTGGTAATCTGGGAAAGGTTATTTCTGGAATATAGCAAATAAAAATTTTATCTGTGTTTTATTAGTCCAAGCAAAATCTAAACATAGATCCTTATCAAGTTACTAACCCAATTCCTTTGCCTCTATTTCCTGCAAAATTTTAATCTCCCCATCCAAGGGTCGTTCTTAACCCGTCCTTGATTAAGGTCCACCTTATTCTTCTTTGGCATATATAGTGCAGGATTTCATTCCAGCTGGCTCAGCTCATTACACTCACCAGCGTTCAAATAAGGATAGCCATATCACAAAGGGACCAATTTTCATTGCATCGTTCAAATCATTGGTGTCTCCACTGCCTATCCATCACTAGAAAATTCATCATCCCCAATTAGAAGCCCGGCTGCTTCTACATCACACTGTATGTTTGAAAATGACATTATTCATAACATGTTCCCCCACAAGTTTTGGCTAACAAACAGGCTCTCAGGGGAAACCAAATTGACAGGGTTGGAACCTAGATAATAAAAGCTTAATTATTATAAGCAATGATGGTATTTAATAATTGTGATCTCACTGGGAACAATTTCGAAGAAGAATCACTTTTGCTTCATTACAATGTGTGAGTGATGATACTAATAAAGGCTCACATGAGGAACTCCCAGCCTGCTTCCCACAACAAACATTAATTACTGTTCCACAAAATGCCAAAGCTGGGAAGTCAATGAGCAAGGATTTTAGTTGTGCTTGGCTGGACTATGCACTCACTGTAATAATAAAGAAAATAAGAGATAAAGAAAATAGAGATAATAAAGAAAATCAGGGGCTACTACCTACAGCATGAGGGAGAGTCATGGATGGCCCATTCTTTCAAAGTCAGGAAAACAAAAGCAGACCAAATAGACCTATTCTCTGGAAGGGATGGAAGTAGCAAGCTTAGAAAATTAATTGCCTTTACAATTAATAACTTCACACTACCTTCTTCCCTTTTTCCCCAGCTCAGCAGATGTGTGACTAATGATGTTTTCTCTCCCATCAAATTAGAAAATAAACTTAAGTCCTTTCAGTGTGCAATGTAGGCTGGAACTTAAGCCCTGCTATTGTGAGTCCTGAAGGCAGGGAAACAGGAACAGCCATCAAACAGGAACAGATAGGACTTACTTCAAAGCCTGATTCAAATGTCCTGTTAAGTAGAGTGGAAGCTATCAGTAAATTGGAAGCTGTTTCTTTCCTTGATTATAAGTGCATTTGGCTTCCTGGGTAGGGAGTGGCACAGGGCTACATAAAATTTTTAGTTATGTCTGCTTAAAAAAAAAAATCAAGCAGATTTCTTAATGCAGCGCTGGTTTTGTTAATTTCAAAATATTTGTTTTCTTATTTTCTTTTTATTTTTTGCTCTTTTCTGGAAAAACACATGTGAAACCCTCTGCCAAAAATATTAAAAATGAGAACAAAATATGTAAAACAATTTTTCAACTGCAGTATTGCATGTCAAAGAGAAAAAGTGAAAAAATATTGTTTAAACCTCTGGGTAAAATTATTCTGTGGCATTTACTGGGTCAAGATGATCTAGGTTTCTACAGATAGAAAAAGATAATTAACATCCAAAAATTTAGAGGCACCAGAGAAATAGAAAAAGATGTGCTGCAAGATTGGTGTCAAATTTATGTTCTCAATCAAACCTTGTTGATAATTACATCTGGTTCTTTGATTCAGTCTAGTGTATAGATATTACAGTCATTTGTTGATCAAAAGGAAGTCTGCTCTGAACATTAAATTAAATGAGAATGACACAGGACAGGACACCTTTCTTCACAGGGCATAGGTTAGGGGAATGAGGCAATGAGGAATTTGCTATTAATGGGGATGGGCAGCCTACAACCCACAGATCAAATTATTCAAATTCTATGAGATTCAGTACCAAAAATAAATCATAATTTTTTTAACCAGTGCATGAGCCAGGCTGTAAAATGGGAAATACCATTTGCACATAGAAAAACTTTTAGAGAACAGTAGTTCTTTATGGAGACAAGACATTTTGTGCATTTTGAATACATACAGAGCATTGGACATTTTGAAACCAGCCATCTCATCATAATCTCTGAGGAGAGGTATTTAGGAACTGGCCAGGCACACAGAGAACCAGAAACCTCCAAACAGAGCTATCTGGAGACTGTTTATGCCCATACCTTTCTTTCTAAAAAGAACAAAAATAAAGAAAATCATACCAATAAAATCTTGTGAAGGTGCTTTTAGATTTTGCTGAAAAATGTTTGAGAAAGGGAAGTAGTAATTGAAAGTGGACCTCACAACAATTTTCAAAAAGAGCTTTGTTTTTTTCAAAAGAATAAAGGTGCAAGACAATTTTCTCTATTGGTAAAAAACACATTACAGTCAGTACTAAAACTTGTTCTTTAAAAGAAAATAAGCTCTGAAAAAGGCTTTTATAGAATAGATGATTTCTCTTTTGCATTGGAGAATCACTGAAAAAAATTATTATAATTATTCTTGAGTAAATTTCTTTTAATGTGGTATGCCTCTGCAAAGGTGTAAAGGGTCCAACCCAATAAAAATACTCTGTGTAGACCTCCATATTTTTCAAATCACTATACAAGAAACAATTATCAAAATTAGCTGAAATTGATAAATGAGGGAAATGCAATAGATGTATTGCTATATATTCCAAGAGACTGGCATATATTACAGTGAAATCATGAAATCCCACAGGAAATATTAACTTCAATGCACTGGATTCAAAGCACCTCCATAAAAATCGGAAACTGGAGAAAGGGTCATAAACAAAGATCAGTGAAAATGCATACAAACACTGTTCATCACAATGAGTTGGATGGGTCTAGCAATTACTGTATTGATCACTACTATTCTCATTTAGCAACTTCATCAGCACAAGGAAAAGAAAGCCAGGAATTTGCTGTATTTGTTTTCTTTTTAAGTTAACTTATTTAGACTCTTTTCACGACCCTGTTTCATTTGTCTCCTGCAAATATTCTAGGAAATTAGTTTACTGGAAGAAGTTTACTTCATTCAAATAAAGAATTTTAAATGAAGATAAATGCTTATGGAATACAAATCAATAAAAAAACCTTGGGTATTTGCACCAAGAAAGAGCTTCTAAAATCACTGCTAATCCAGTCCAAAATAAAAATAGCCTGACCACCAGAAATGGCTTTTCATATAATTTAGCAAATAACTTAAACGGAAGGAATTAAATATTTGAGCAGTTTAGTTTTCCTCAACCAACTTAAATTACGTTTGAGAAAATACTGTCCTATTTGTTCCAAACAATGTATCTTGGAGTTCTGATAGGTCTGTCCTATTTGCATGGGAAAAAAAAAAAAAAAAAAAAAAAAAAAAAAAAAAAAAAAAAGAAAAAAAAAAAAAAACCAACCCCCAAGACACTGTTTACTCTAGACCTGTTTCATTAGTTATAAGAGACAGTCCAAAGATCCCTCATCTGCCTCACAACCATCATCAAGGACAGACTGAAACCCCTACAAAGGACTCTAAAACCCGAACACAGGAGTGCTGGCCTGGCTGAGGTGGGACGTTTGCCAAAAGTTGCCTACAGGTGTGTTCAATGGAAAAACCTGGCACGCATTTCCATCAGAACATCAGAACCTGAGCAGAAACAATGGGCAAGTCAGAGTGAATTGACTGCACTTGCTGATGTCTCACCTGTTCTCAGTTAACAGTGCACTTGCTGACGGTTCTCAAAACAAACACACTGTAATGATTTCCCCACCTTTTGGCCAACTGCCTGTCACTTTGGAAAGGACTATAAGGACCCCTGAGCTAACCAAAGAATTTTGTGATTACCCCACAGAAGAAGATGAATCTATTGGCCGGACCACGAGGATTTCGTTTCTCTGTTGGTAGCTATACCCACCCTCTCTTTCTCTTTTCTCTCTGTCCTTTATTTCCTTTCAAATCCTTGTATCGCATTTGCTGTTGGCACTCAATAAATATGCATTTGTTTTGATTAATGCTAAAATCCCCTCTGTGTTGTTTTTGCACTCTGAGATCAGTAAATGAACCATCACGACCGCCTCTTGCGTTAGTGGATCGTGACTTTAGTGTACTCCGGTGCTTCAAAATTTGAAGAGAAAGGCCACACAGTTCAGTTTCTTACAACTGCTAAGTCTGTTCTTTAACAGGTTTTCGCAGAAAATACTTCTATTCCTTCACAGGGACATATTTTTCTTTCTCTTTAATTTCTGTACATTCATGACTTACTGGCATTCCCCTTTGCCATAGTACTTGTCAAATTTTACTTAACACCAAAGTCTGGATTTGCTTGTTACTGTAGTGATGCTTTAAAGAGCCTTCCTCTATTTTATTACATAAACAGACTAATTTATTCTCCAAAGATCCTGAAAGAAAACTGCACTGCACATTTTTCAGCTCTAACCAGATCTGTAACTGTGAATAAATCAAAGGCCCACCCTATGGTAGTCATTAATAATATTGTCCTGGTGAACAAATATCCAGAATACTTACTTCCATGGGTAATTCAGAAGAAAAAAAAGGACAAAACTCCAGTAAATTATTCACTTCAAATTATTCTCCCACATGTCATTTCCATCAGTAACAAAATAATCTATCTGCATAAAGCTTTTTTATTCTGAACCCACCACTATAGTATTTAAGAACTACAACAAACAATGATAATTGGAAAAATAATGTAAGAACAAATTGTGCCACATTGAATCCTACCTGGCTGAACATAATGGCTTGGTTTCATCCTCTTTAATTTCCATTTCTTATCTAAAATACACACTAGAGATACTCTAGATAGGTGCTCTATATCAGTGGGGATGGAACAGCAGTTCCAGCCTATTTGGCCTACCCTCTGAGTTTCCAAAAAATGCTCCATAAATCTTCCTTATGACCCTAAACTCACCACAATATCTTGCATTATGAGAGCTCTTCTTGTCTCTATAACATCTTCAACTCATCTTATTGTTAGACCTGTGAAAATTTTAAATCAATAATTTTCACCATCTGCTCAGGGTGGATGGATCCTATATGCCACGATACCATTTCCTAAGTAAGAATAAACTGAAATATTTGCTGTATCTAGTACAGAACATTAAAAAAAATTTAGATTTTCTTTCTGAAACACAGACTTCCATAGACTGGATCCTGTGCACTGACAGCAGTCAATGGTGATTTTTCATTTCAGACTTTAGCTGCAAAATGCTTTGGTAAAATGAGCATGGACTCAGGCATCACACCCAGGAAGAGTGCCATCTCTTCCTCTGAACATCACAGCTTGGCCCCAAGTAGTAAGCCTTGTAGGCCCTACTTCTTGTGTCCTTTAATAAGTACAGTAGGATTTTAGCTTCAGCCATATTTTGGAAACACCGTGTTACAAGTGAATAACACAAAATAAGGAACAATATGGTTTTGGCCTATACAGCAGGAATTTTGAGTGAACATTCAACAGGAAGGATAGCACACTGCTTACTGTGCTAAAACAAAAGCATCTGACTTCTGGTTTGGCATTCATAGTTTAAGTATGTGAGATTTCAGATATGGCCAATCCAGATACTTCCTTCTGGTAATTCAATATCAGCTTCCATTTGGAATCAAATGCATTTTCCAAAACAATTTTATTTTAAAATTTATCTGCCAATAAGGTTGTTCTCAAGGCAAATTCTACAATGAAATCTTTTGCAGCTGTATTATTCCCCTTTCCTTTCCAATGATTTTTGTTTTTAAATAAAATATGTTTTTTCCATAGTTAAGGTTAAGTCTGCTGGAAGATTTTATTCTCAGCCCTTTATCTAACATTTAAAGAAAGTTTTTGTAGATTATTTGCAAAATAATCTATGAACAGAAAAATGGCTTTAAGCAATTGTTAGTAAAAACTTTGCAACAAATAGTTTCTATCTTCACTGCTAAGCTAAAATATAACCTTAACCAATTCTTCAATGAGCTGTTTGAAAAGTGGAATTAGTTTTATCCACCCTGTGGTATAGGAACCAAGTTTCTTTTCAGCTCTACCCTGAACTGGGAAAACATAATTTTCCCTTAGGCCAACTCTTACCACAGCCCCTCTACATAACATGGGCAGTACAAAAGTAATCTTTAGCTTTATGCAGCCGTTGTTTTAACTTCATGAGTCAGATAAAAGACAATATCTTTGATCCCAGTGTGGGTACAACTGTAATCATGCAAACATAGCTAATTCATCATAGCCTTTCCCCATGATAAATAGCACATAATACAGCAGCATAAGAAACTCCAGGTTACTTAGTCTAGAGAAGCAAAGGCTCCAGAAAGACCTTACTGCAGCTTTTCAATACTTGAAAGTGGCTTATAAGAAAGATGAGAACAGATTTTCATCAAGGCCTGTAGCAATAGGACAAGTGGCAATGGTTTTAAACTGAAATAGGATAGATTTAGACCAGAAATAAGTATGAAGACTTTTATAATGAGAGTGGTGAAACTGGCAATAGTTGCCCAGAGAGCTGGGGGATGCCCTATCACTGGAAATATTCAAGGTCAGTTTGGACAGTGCTCTGAGCAACTTGGTCTAGTGGAAGATGCCCCTGCTCATCGCAGAGTGTTTGGACTAGATGACCATTAAAAGTTCCATCCAACACAAACTATTCTAAGATTCCATGATTCTATGTGGTACATTCACAGCAGGATTTATAATGATTTAATTATTCTAATAGAAAGCAAACAAACATTAAAAATCTCACTAATTGCCTAGCATCATCAGAATCCTACAAATTCAATGATACTTAAAAGTACTATTCATTTTTTTCTGGTTTTTACTATTGCCAGATAGATATCTCTCATTACCTAAAGGATTGTTTCTAACTCTTGGGAATATCGGTAATCAACACTATTAATAAAAACTGAGGGATGCAAAACCTAATGTCAGCTGACATTTTTGTTAAAGGGGACAGTGTTGTTTAGTCTAACAACTATGTTTCACTTTAAATAGCAGTTCCCTTGGTGGAAAAAGGCTTCCCAACATATTATCCTCACACAAAGTTATCTAATAGCTTGATGATTAAGACTTTCAGGTCTAAAACCTGATAGCTGTCTTTTGGGATCCAGACTGCAGGGCATTTGACAAAGGTCTGGAGCTATCATTTTGTTGAAGGCTAGCTGCAGAAGCTGCCAAGAAAGTGAATCTAATACTGGGCTGTCATCCTGCCTGAGTAAGACTGATAGTATCATCAATAAATCCATACGGTAAAAGCAGAAATATGCCAATCAGTGGTTCTTGTGAGAAAAAGAAAGAGCCACTAAGGAAACTTATTATGAATTAAATTGCTGATAAATGTTATCTCTGGCACTAAAAAGAGAATAAGCTATGCACAAAGCAATGACTCCTTTCATAAGAAAAGTGGCTATCAGTGACAGCCCTTCTTGAGAAGACTAAAAGGCTGTGCTGAGGCGTGTGACTTCACAAATAATGGCAACTGTTAAAATAGGAGCAAGAGGATGAGGTACAAAGAAAATTAAGCAATGCAAGTCAAATATTTTATATTGTTCTTTTTCTTGCTTTCCTACAAAACACAACAAAATTCTTAGCAGCTGAATGAGAACACTTGAAATGTCTGCATGACATTGAGAACACTTGAAATGTCTGAAAACTTTAAAGTTTTCCTTACACCAGAAAGAAATATTGAGTAACATCAGCACAAGTTTTGGACCTGAAAACAAATACTTTAATGTGAAACTGTCCCTGAGTTGACTAATTTTGCTGCCAGTCTAGTCTTGCTAGTGCAGATGTAAGGAGGCTCCACTAACATGGCTCCTTTTTCCCTCAGAAACATTTTTTGTTGCAAAGGATGTAGGCATTACACCTATTTGAAATGGATGACTGCATCAAATTTCATGTACAGAATGTAGATATGCCCATAAATTATAGCATTTTTAGTCCCATCCGGGGAGAGGATAATGCTCTATCATTTTTGATATAAATTCTCTTTGTAATCACTCACAGTGGTAAACACTCCACCTGAATTTGATAAATATTTCAACTTCATCTATAAATTCAATTTTCACTAATCAACATCTTCAGGGAACTTTTTAAGTGGTAACGGAGAAAAAGAAATAACAGTAGCTTGATATTTGGTTTATACATCGATGCTCACATACATTTACATAATATCATTCCAGGCAAATGACATGCTGTACATCTTCCCTTCCTTTCTATTCCATCTCTCTGATTCACTCAAGATGTCCTACTCATATTTTGTAAACCCTGCAGTTAAAAAGAGTAGTCGTGATTAGTACTGAAACAATCACAAAACATACAAGAAACACAGAGGCAATTCTTCATCGCTGTCCTTTTCTTACTAGTGTAAGAGATGTTCTAGTCATCCAGACTGCAATCCATGGCAGGAATTTGGTAGTATATGGAAGTGAGACTCACAAGCTGAGAGCAAAATGAATCTGTTTGTTGCAGACTTCAGACAGCACTTATACACTCAGTGTGAGAATCTTTGTTCAGTCCTTCACACACAACCCAGTTGCAGGCCTGTAATAAATCCTTCAGCCTGACAGTTTGTTAGTTTCCTCAAGGTTTGCTGGCTTTTGAAGAAACAGGATGCCTTTCCTAATCTCAGATAGTGTTTAATCTACTTTCTCTCATGCTTCCCAGGAATTTTCTGCAATGCCAGGCTTTCCTGTTTCCTTATAAGAATTATCTCTTTATCTGTGACTATAAAACCCAAGAACAATAAGACCTGTGACAATATAAGCCTTCAGAAGTTGGATAAGGTGGAGAGAGAAGTTAATTAGGAAAAGACATGCTAGGTGGTAAGCCTATCCTTTAGAGAACAAGTGTCATATGTTTTCCATGAAGGCCTGCTGTTAGAAGCATGTGGGGTTTTTTCCCCCTATTAAAATGGTCATATTAAAACTGATGCGAATAACAGACAAACAAATTTGATTTTTCTGGCTTTGGTGTCCTAAGCAACAACAAACAATAAATCTCTTCTTAGGGATGCATCTTTTTTTGTGAGGGAAGTGAAACCTGCTTCCACAGCTGCAGACCTAAGAGAATTTTTGCAGTGCAGAAAAGCTTATGAAGCTGGCTCATGGAGGCTGGGACTCACACCACTCATCCCCAAGTTGACGCTGAGCCAGCAGTTTATCTTTTCCACCATCAAGGATATCCCTAGACTCTATTAGGAAGAATGCTATCTGCAGGTCAGGGGGGAGCTGATTCTTCTTCAGATATGCTTAGGGTGGATGAAATCACACCTGGAGTATTCTGTCCAGTTTTGGGATCCCAAATACAAGAGAAACAAGGACATACATAGAGCCACAGATTCATAAAAACATAGGATCATTTGGTTTGGAAAACTGAGTCCAGTTGTTGATCTAACACTGCCATGTTCACCACTAAACTATGTCCTCAAACACCACAACTACCCATTTTCCAGAGATGGTGACTCCCCCATTTCCCTGGGAAATTTGTTTCAGTGTTTGAATAGTCTTTCCCTGAAGATATTTTTCCTAATACCCAATCTAAACATACCCTGGAGCAACTTGAGGGCATGCTATTTCTTCCTAGTTGGAAGAGGCCAGGTCTCACCTCAGCACAACCTCCTCTGAGGTAGTCATAGAGAGTGGTAAGGTTTCACTCAGTTTTTCTCTCCAGGCTGAACAACCCAAGTTCCCTCATCTTCTCATACCAGAGAGAGTTCAGCAAAAGGGCCCTGAAGATGATAAAAAACCTGGAGCATCTCTCCTAGAGGAAAGGCTCTGGTAGCTGTAACTGTTCAGCTGGGAGAAGAAAAGCCTCAGAGGAGGAGACTGACTTGCTCACTGCCATTCAGTCAGTCAAGTAAAGCCTAGCGTGACTAAGAGCATTTGACAGCTCAAATGAAGGTGATGCCTTACCAGGGCAGACAGTCACTCCCAGAGAATACGGAGAATTTCAACAAGCTGCTCATTTGATTTATGGACACATTAAAAGTATTTCAAAGTGTTTCTCCACTGTATCCTAGAGTTTCTATTCTGGCCACAAAGTTAGCTTTGTATTTGTAGAACTGCTCAGCACTGTGTTTTTAATCTACTTCAAATCCTTTTTGGAAAGGTGTGAGAAGAACTCTTCTGGCTTTGGCAAGGGTCCTCTGGAAGCAGAATACACTGTAGGGGTCATATAGACTAATCCACAGGAGGCTGAGTCCTCTGCCCTTTGCTACATGAAGAAAAATGTAGAGCTCTGAGATACCTTAGAGCCACTGTGTGAACTGGTACCTGGTGAAAATGGGGATTGTGTGATCCAGCCCCCAGAGTATGAAAAAGTCACAGCAGGTCTATTTTGGGGGGGCCGTTTTTGGTGGCACTGCTATGTTCTAAGTGACATAAAAGGCTTCAAGATGAATGTGGAGAATTTTTTTAGAATAATTACTTCTAATCATATGTTCTTTGGAGATATATTTAAAATTCATATTTTAATTGCTATATAAGGGTTCCATCCGTTCCTATTAAACAAACTAATCAAAAGAGAGAACTGTGTGTAACTGATGGACCAGTTTATGTCGATTGCTTTTGCCAAGTTTGGAATCCAGCCATTTAGACACATACACACAGCAGCTCTGTCAGCTCCCTGGAGCACCACTTAAAAATGCAAAGAAAAAGGAAAAAAAAAAAAAAAGAGCCATACCTCTTACCAGATGCACAGAGAATCTGAAAGACAGGATTTTGGCAAGCATAGCGAGAATTTAGCCTGGCACATGAGGTCAAATGATCTTAGATAATCAAACCAAAACTGCATATCTAAAAAATAATGATCTAAATTCATCCATTCCCAGAGACAAGCGCAGCGTTATGGCTGAGGCATGACTGTTTTAGTCTTTCTGGATGGTCACGACAGTATCTAGATCCTCTTACAGCTCCCTGATTACATTTTTCAGCTAATGGATACAGTACTATACATACTGAAGGAACTGAGCAGCAATCTGAGGGGTAGAGAGACATTGTCTGGCCCATTGTATTTCCTGGAATCATTTCTGTCTTACAGACAGCTGATTGCATTATACAGAAGATTTTCTGATCACGTTACAATTTTGTGATTGATTCTGGTGACTAAATGTCTGCACTGCACTTTGAATTCTCCTGAATATCCCCACAAATAAGTGGTATGGGCAGACCTGAGCCTTGCCATTCCTGCATTTTCCTATGACTGTCATTTGGTCTTATATTCGAAGCATGCAAAATATTATCTCTGCTCTGCATGTCCCACGTTTTTGCAACATCATGAAAAGTATAAAATATCCTTCTTTCATAGTGTTTTTATCATGGGATCTTGGTGCTGACTCTTATTCTGGATTACCATAAATCAGATGGCCCCATTACAGCAATGCACTGAGACTGGATATTACAAAAGGTATAAGAGTAATGATTTATACTGAGAATAGAATTCATCAAAAAAGATTTTTAAAAAGGGAAATGAAACTGTCATGAAGAATGCAGGTGTTCAGTGAAAAATGAAATTAATAGCATTATTTTCTCAAGACCTGTCTTTTGTGGGGGAAGAAGGAGCTGCTGTTGACATCAGCATGTCTTAGATGATGTCCTGAGTCAAATGAAAAATATATCACAAATTCATTTGAAACTACACTCATTTGAAAAATTAATACACTCTTGGCCATATGGAATATGAACATTTCAGTTTGTAATCTGTGTTGGGTTTTTCTTTTTTAGGAAATAAGTTTTTGTCCCAAGAATCCTGCTCTTCCCACCTACACGGTCTCCCTACTATATCAGATCTTAAAAACCAAAATGTCTTTGATTTAATTTCATCAGAAAGCTCCTCATGAACAGAGACATATGTGAAAAACCTACACAGTGATAAAAAGATGGAGGTGGCTGAATTTGTTTTATTAGTCTAGAATGTCAATGAAAAATCTATGGAGCACCAGGAGAGAGGGGCTAGTATGATCTTCTAATTACCAGAAGTTAACATCCCTTTTTTTTTTCTTTTTTTTTTTTTTTTTTTTGAAGATCTGTAAAGCAAACTAATAAGGTCATTTCACACAGCAAAACCAAGATCACAGACTTTTTCAGCACATGCCATCGAGTTTCAGCCATGATTAGATGTAAAATTGCTCCTATCTTTAGCAGCACAACCTAACTGATCCTCATTAGACCCTGAAAGTGTACAGCCACAGTCCAAACCAAAGTAGGTCATAGTTCATAGTGAATTTTGGCATTCATGTCAGTCATGAAATTGAAAGTATGACCACTTCTGTTTCCTGTTTCTAATAATAAAATTCATCAGGAAAGGAAATCCGGACCCTTTAAAGCTGACAGAACAGATCCAAGGAGAGATCCTTGCACATCAAAGTGTGCAATTGTGTCTGAGTGCCCAAGAAGCAATAGTTTCTTTGAGATGGCCTTTGCTAGACTCCCAGGAGACAACTTTCCATCCACAACTGAATAAGGACTAAGCACATGCTGATCTCCTGTACTTTCCCTTCCCCTCCTGGGAAGAGTCTTTTGTGAGACCAGTGCTGAAATGAGAAAGACTGGCAGCTCTGTGATTTCTAGTCAGAGAAGTTGTAACAGACAGTTATCCTTTGTCCCTCCCACATGTGGCAGATACAACAGATACAGACACATTCAGTGAACAAAGCCATCTCATTTGTTGTTCTCTTGTTCCTGCTTTTTTTTTTTTTTTTTTTTCCCCAGAGATTTTAAATTCATATAGCATGCAAATTGTGTGAGTTTTGACATCAATTATTGGAAGTTACCATGTTGTCCTGTTCACACAAATTTAGGACAGCTTATATCCCAAGTACATTTGCAACTTAAAGAGGGAAAATATAGGTGATGAAAAAAAGATGCTCAGTCAAGGCTTTGTAAAATGCATCTGTTCTGATTTTCAAATTTTATTTATTTAGATAAGTATATTAAGGTACCAGATGAAGGAAGACAACTTACAGCAAAGGACACCTTTCATTGTCTTATTTCCTAATCAACAAGTTCTCCCTCATTAGAAAACACCCGAAAACATCTTCATCTGAGGTTGATGAGATTTTGGGTCCTGAATGTAGAGTGGAGAATTAATTGCAAAGACACATGGAATGTTACCATCTTCTTGAAGAGATCTGCCTGCACTACTGCTTGCTGTGCAGTAGGACAGGGAGCCAGAAAGCTACATCACTCAGGACCACCAGCAGGAGAACGGCTGAATTACATGTGGAGGCCAAGTTACATGTGGATAAATGCTACTTCAAAACTTTGGAGGATTCCAAATCACTTGTGGTATTGTTGTTACTGGGACTCTACAGCCACACATTTAACCTATTAGAGTATTTAACCAGTTAAGGAAAAGGATGTTCAGAAAACAGAAAATTGCCTACACTATACAACAAAATAGTTCAAAAGAAAATATGGACACTCGACTGGCCAGAAGGAGGCTTCTTTCAGCATTTAAAATATATTTGGGATAGACAGACAAGCTTAAGCATGTCAGTAAATAATACAAACAAAATCCATAAGAAAACCCGAATTAGAGTCAGCAAACTCGTAAGGATACCAGTGCCTAAAGTGCTCTGTTCATACATGGCTTCAAATCCAAGCAACTCCAGAACCCCAAAACAGTGCACTGAAAACCAAGATTTAGGGGCAGCAAGATATTGGGCAGATCTCTATAGTATTTAGTGACCTGGGTTTCTACAGAGTTAGACATACTGGCTACATGCAAAGCATCTGGGAGCATTCCCAGGCACTGGAACTCAACCATCCATAGTAGAAAACTATTAAAACATTGCCTGTTGCAATTTTGGCAGGTCATAACTAACTTTCTCCCAAGGACAGCTCATTCCAGAGACATTTCCCAAAAGGCAGTT
The DNA here is from genome assembly GCF_009819655.1 of Sylvia atricapilla. Taxonomy (NCBI): domain Eukaryota; kingdom Metazoa; phylum Chordata; class Aves; order Passeriformes; family Sylviidae; genus Sylvia; species Sylvia atricapilla. Next base: position 53,925,379 of record NC_089145.1, read on the forward strand.
TGCATGCAGCCAGCATGTTTTGGAGTTTATGAGAATTTGTTAGCACCGTCAATGGCCCATTGTGTGCCAGTTGGCCTAATTGTCTGGGAATGTTTCTGGGAATGTTTAATATAACAGTTTATTTGTGCCCAGTATTTTTGAGCCAATGTAGCAGCTCACCACTGTCAAAAAGGGAGGATTTGTTCCTTCTCTTGACTACTTCTTATATTCTACATTATATCAGTTCTGGTGCTTGTCAGGCACCTTTCTGGGACCCTCCAACTCTGAAGCCTGGAAAAATCCATTTGTTTCCTCTTGCTGGAGCAGGTGGCTGCTGGTTAGAAATTTGAATCGGGTCATTGCTCAGTCTAGCAAGCACCAACACCAGCTCAAAAAATGCATGGCCATGTCTGGAAAGGGGAGAAGACTGAATTACCAGGGTGAAGTAGGATCTCTGCCTAAAAGTGTCAATGATGCATTAGGCTGTGCCTCATGTGGGTTACTGAGGTGAATTCAGTCTGTTATTTCAAGACCAGCCTGAGCTGATGTAAGCCCTCACTGCTGCTGCAAGCAGAGGGCCTTTTCTTGGCTGCCATTTTTTGAAAGCCCATTTCCCATATCTCCTCCCTCCCTTGGGCCAGCACAACAATATATACACAGTCATGAGTGAGTTGAACTGAGGAAATGATCCTCGGGAAAAAAAAGTTAATCCTAACTTGGTGTAGTTCCTTACATGGCAACAAGTGCTTCTGCCAAAAGGAGGTTCTTGAGTAGGAGCAACACTGTGGAAGTAAACCTATCAAATTTAAGTAAAAGTTGGAGCAGCAATATCAGGATTTATCAGCTTAACCTGCTTATGGAACTGCAGTATTGGATATTTCAAGAGGCATCTAAAAGCCTTGAGAAGGTATTCAGATTGAACTACAGCAGAGATTCACTGAGAGGAAAAAAGGGCTTGTAGGCATCCTAAATACAGATAACGATTCAAATACTACTGTAAAATGAAAGACAGCTTGTAGAGATTTTCTTTCTGGTTCTTTTTGTTTTTGTTATAAAATTCATGTTTTCCTAACAGCATTAGCTGTCAGCTCCTGTTAAAAACAAACAAGCAAACAAAACTTTATCTAACAGGATATGAGGCTCAAAAAAAAAAAAATTTTTGAATGTTGTTTTGTTCTTTACGACACTCCAGAAGCAGATACCACAAACAGTTTTGAGGTGCAACAACCAAATTCATGCCAGTGTGACATTTTTATTGCATGCATGCTTTCTTTCAAAGTAATTTCTGAAGATACAAGTTGGGAGAGGTGATAGAGAAGAAGCATTAATTGCCTTTTACTGTCAGATTGATCTAATTGGAAGCACCCCTTACCACTAATTACTTAACTAAATTGCATTCTGCAACACAGACAGGAGCCATATTATATTCTTGGAATTCTGATCCAACTCCAGAACATCCCATGGAGTAGTTTTCATCGCACACTTGTGTAGGTTTTCAATGGCTTGAAACAGTTAAGTAAATTTTTCTAGCAGACATAGCACCATCCAAAGAAAAAGCTTTCTATTTCTTTTTCCTTTTTTGGCCTTAAGCCTCCATGTAGCTTTTCCACTGGTAACTTTAAGACTTGATGCTTCTATTTGATAACTTAACTTTTCAATTTTTTTCCCGAACCTTTTCCTCTCAAAGAACTCCCCAGGCTATTTAAAAGAGTAGCCAGTGAAAATCAATACAGTTCTGTCCTTTTAACTTGCCCTCTACTGATTTAGACCACTTGGGAAACTACAATCTTCCAGTGCTTGCCACCCAGAAGTGGCAAGTTAAGTGCTTGCCAGTTGTGTCATCCACTGCAGCTGGACTGTGATGTAACTGCTTGAAAATGGAGCAGAGGTCAGGACTTCACAGCACCCATCAAAATGCAGGTTAATTACCTTGTAGGTTTATAAGTGAATTGAAGAAGGCAAAATCTGTAGGCATTCACAATAGTTCCTGCTAATCCAGCCCATAAAACTGAAGGGGAAAGTGGAAAAAGGGAGGCATGAAAGCTTTCACGAGCACAAGTTTTCTTCAAGCTTTCTGCAAGCTGACCGCTTATGTAGTTTATGTATGTGATTAGATTTGAATGAGAGTCTTCCATACAAAGACTTTTGTATTCTGATATCAACCTTGAGATACATTTCCCGTGGCACACCTAATAATATTTTTGATTTTACAACTGCATTCCTACATGGATACTAATCCGACAGTCAGTAACACCAGTAAAAGTAACAGAATCAGTGCTTGCATTTATACTTTTGAGATCAGAAACAAAATTATTCCTTTCTTATTTTTATTCTTCTCTTTTCTGTCTTTTCTTTTTCTTTTCCTGAGTTTCCCTGCTTCTATCTTTCCCTCAGTTTCTGAGATAATCAATATCTATCTTCCTCTTTGGGCAATTCCATTCACTAGTCCAGTTGAACATGCACCCAGAATAGAAAGCAATTCTGTTTTCAGGAAATATCATGAAAAGGAGAGAGTAGTCCTAGAAGGGATCTTAAGATGGGGCTCAACATTCACGATCATTGTATCCGCCTTTGTGAAAGCATTGCCTTCCTGCTAAGATAATTTCTCTTCATTATTTATGCATATAAAAATAATTTTTAACAGTAACTTAAAGAGAGCAATATCTCCAACAGTTCCCCCAGAAAGCACCACTCGGAAGCCTGTCTCAACACAGCTCACCAGATGTTCTGTACCAGCACCTGCTGTGCCCTTCAATCACTGCCTGCACTCCTGCTGCCATGTGGGTTCAAACAAGGGTGAAGGATAACAGCACCTCAGATTCATTTACTTGCAAGATAACAGCAATCAAATTTACAGACTTTAGCTAAGAATTGCTTTATCTTTTGCTGAAATGTAATTGTATCTGAGCTGTTGCAGGGGCGACTCTTTAACAACAGGTAGTGTAACTACAGATTAAGACAGGAAGATGAATTATATTATGAACATCTTGAATTAGGATGATTTTATTGGATAAAGATCAGCTATCCAAGCTGAAACAGATCCAGGGCATTAGGGCATAACATTTCTGGTTTTAGGAAAAAAATCAACAGATCTTCTCTTGCAATATCTATCCAGCATATCATCTGATGTCAGAGCACATGAAGATATGCCAGGCATACATAATTAGAAAGCATACAAAATTCAATTACAATAATACAATTTCCAGATAACAAATAACAATAACAAAAAAAAATTGCAAAAGTATTCTGCATTCCCCATTATTAAGAATGTTGCCATAAAGATGAACCCAAATAAAGTATCTAGTCGAACAAGCACAGAACAATTCCAGGTCGATTCAGCTGGAATTCCAAGGTTGGGCATGCATTCATCTATGCCTGGAGTTCAGAGCTCTGGAAAGGGACAAGCTATGCCTTTTCCCTTCTGATACCTGCTGCCTTGTCTGTCTCAGCAGCAAATCAAGAAGCACACAAAACACAAGAAAATTATGTCTTCCAGCTTCCGCAGAACCCCAATTAAACTCCATTCAGCAGCTGAGAGCAGCAGAGAAAGCAAAACTTGCATCTGTTACTGTTGCTGCAGTTGGAGGTGTGAGCTACGCCGGAGATTTGCCAGACTCCTCAGCCTCTGAGCAAAGCAGAAGGGAGAAAGATGAACTTGTGCCAAGGCATGAGCTGTTTCCAAATGCAGCAACCTGTGCAGAACCAGAAGGTCACAGTCTGCAGCTGGCCCAACTACAAGTGAGACAGAGGGAACAGTCTTAACAAGCATCAAATTGCCAGACAGGAAAAAGAGGCTTGGGTGCTAATCTGTTCAGAATGAGGAGCTGGTCTGGGATAAACTGAGAGAGAGGGTGAGAAACATGTGGGAGCTGTTTGTTCCTTTGTCTGATAGACACCCTGCTTCAGTATTCTGGTAGACTACTTAGTCTGCTCTATACATCTGGGATAGATTCACCTTACACCTCCTTTGAAGAAGGGCAGGGTGTGAGATGATAGGGACTTTCACTGCTTTGTTTCCCAGATCCCTCTGTTCTGGTTTTCCAGAATGGCCCCCATCTGCTCCTCATCTGAGCTTTTGGCCCCAGTTTGACTGCAGCATTGCTTTGACTGTCACTGACATCACTGGATCGCAAACTGTAGTCTCCATGTATCTCCCAAGGCACTGCTTCTATTTGTCTCGATTCCTTGTAAAAAGCTTTTATAATGAAATTAAAACTTAGGAAATTAGAAGGTATCCTCCTCTAGTTTCAGAGGTCACGATAGGAGTCTCTCAAGTAAATATTTGTCAAGAGCAGAAGCTATTATTCCTAGCTAGTTGGGTGATTTACCAATGCCCTTCTTTCACCTTTAGAATTAAACTGTGATTATATTTTAAAGATATCTGAAGTTCAAGAGGAGGTATTTTATTCTCTCAAAGCCCATGCTGAAACTTCAATAAAGAATAATTTAACTCAGAGGAAAAAGAATTTTAAAAGAAAGAGAAAAAAAAATTCTCTTAAACATAACTGCTTTCATTTCTCCTTGGGGAAGTTCTATAGTGAATCCCAAGTAGCCTTTCTGTAAGACTAGTACCAATGTTTGGTTTTAAAAATCTATGTAATAGATTTGGAGAAGCCTTACTCCTGAAGCACAGTTGCTTAATTTTCTTCTCTTTCTAAAGTAATTTTATGCCACATTTTGAGGCTGATCAAATCTAGATTTTTTTGGGTTGATGACAATTCTCTGATGGTTTGAAAATTTTAGCTATGACTTTGATATACCATGCTCCATCACCAAAGGTAATGAGAGCTTGGTTGATGTCTTCAGTGGAACATAACCATATGATAAAGGAGCACCATGGTTGTTTCCACCTAAAGCTGGATATATAAATGCCATATGATCCTTGTGGTCATGACAACACCAGGAATGAAGTCATGAGGTCAACTCTTTTAAGGAACAAGCAGTCTTGTTTGAGGAAAGATAATATTAAAATGCAGCAACAAATAAGGATTAAAGAAGTAAAGGCAGTGACAGCAGGATTTATGACTGCAGACATATTGACTAAATGAGCCATAAAATAATGACTCAATATTCCTCCAAGTAACAATTAGACACTGCCCTTTAATAGGAAAAGGCAATCAAAATTCACAGACACAGACAGTCTAGGAGAGGCAAATCTGGACCTTACCCAAAGCCTCAGTGAATGTAGTGCACAGTCCTTCACTGAAGACCTCCCTTGGGACCTTCACTGCAGGAGAAACCTCTCATTAAGCAGGCCCTTGTTTTTACATCGTATTAGGGAAGTTAGCAGTCCTGCATACAACCCTTTCTGACTCTTCTCAGTCTCCTGAACTATGTGATTTCCTGGCTCTAGAGATGGAAACTATGAAATCAGTGAAAACTATAGGATCGAAGGACTAGGTTTCACCAGTGGAGCCTGGGTATCCAATTTTTCCCACTAAGTCTATCTACTACAAACAATCCCCTGGCAGAAGAAATAGTGTCCTCTCTCTGCACTCCAGGCTTTTCACAAAGGCTGATAGACAGATGGCAGATAGCAATATCATTGCGAGCCCACAGTGAGAGGAAGCTCTTTTGTCTGCTGTGAAAAGCTGGACAGTGCCAATATGTGACGGAGGATCACCACTTGTGGCTGCTGTTAGGAGCACGAAAGGACGATGCAGGCCAGCAGGAGGTCAAGCAGGAAAGCTTCTACTTTATTTTTCTGACTCCATATATATACAAATTTACAGACAGGCCAAGATTGGCCACACAGGTAGCCACCTCTTCGACTTCGCTGGTGACCATCACCATCAATCATCATTCTCCTCCTAGAGAGGAAGAATGTAATCAAATTCTACTAATATATATAGTTTACTTGAAGCTGCGTGAGAACAAAATGCAAAAAGTGAAAAACAGGCAAACTTGAGGCAACACCAATGGGTACCTTATCCCCGAGAAATATACAGATGTTCAGTGAAAATATCCAGGGCATTATATTGATATGGAGGCATCTTGGTTTCTCTGGATCAGCAGCCAGGCTTTTTGCTGTCTCCTCATTTCCTCTTTTAAGCCAGCCCAAATTTCAACCAATGACTAGTACAAGGCTTCTCTAAGTCATAGGCTCACCTCCCTGCTGCTGCTGCTGCATGCACATGTCACTGCTCTTCCCTACAAGAGTGGTGAGGCTGCCCACAGACCCAGGGTGGGCAGTTAAAGGCTTGTGGGAGTTGCTACATTTTCAAATTAGTATTGTTTCACAGAAAGGAAAACTGCACATTGAGAAAACAAAGCTCTTCACCAATGCCATACAAAGATATAAAAAGTCAGAGTACACATAAGCTTCATATCTGCATACTGCCAAGTTCTGTCTTCCTTTTTTACACAAGGTATGTGCCAGTGCACCTCTGTTATTGTAGCAGAGTCATTTTTGCAATTAAGTGGAAAGCTGAAGCCAAACTCAAATGCCTTAAGAGTATTTTAAATTACTAGGATGTAACCACATCCCTCTCTCCAAACTTTGCTAAAGTTTAGGATCCATTTTAAAGTGTCTGAACTCGGCAGAATCAGAAGGCAACTGCAGATCTCTGATCTAAAGCCTTCTCACCCTTTCAAATCTGTCCCAGCAGCAATATGTTTTCACCACAATTCTTTACAAACACCTATATGTGGTGTTTTTACTTAAAATTCAACAATGCATGGCTTCTCATTTTTTAACAGAGATCCAAGTTTTGTATTTTGATATGCACAACATGTTTCAAGTAATGCCCTTCACTACCTTGCTACAGCTCATTATGAATATGAATTGTGGTATGAGGTTTGTTGGGCTATCAAGCTGGAGCTTTGCTGTCCTAATAAATTATGGAGCTTTTTTTGTCCCCCAGTCCTCTTTTTTTATCCATTGACCCATTTGATACACCTACAACATTCTGCTTCATAACCAGTTTTCAGGAATAGAGAGTTTGTTACCTAAGAGTGAAATTCCTGACATAACAAGGTGCCAATTCTTGACTGATTTCTGAAGTATTACCATCTTAATAATGCATCCTATAAATGAATGGCAGAATCTGAAATATAAATAATAACCATTTAGAATTTTGTAAATGCAATCCAGTGCTTTTAAAAACACAACACGAAAACATTCTAAATGGAGTCTAGTATTTTGTTTCCTTTCTGATTAAAAAGAAGTCAGATTGCTCAGCGCTCTTTCAGTTGCAGGCTGATTTGCAAGCATCGCCACCTTCCCAAACACTCACAGATTCTGAGGGTGATGGACCTCGTCAGGAAAGTGCAATGTGATATCGAGCTGCATAAATTGCTTTTTGCATCCCCTCCCCTGAATGTGTACAATTTAAGGAGGGAAAAAAATTGAAGAGAAAATGCTGAAAAATGTTGCTTTTCCTGGGCACATTCCTTAGCACATTTCCGCTGTATGCGCTTCTTTCACTCCAACAAACTCTTTTCATTTTGCCTATTTCCTCGGTTTATTATTATTTTTCTCCCTACCCATTTTAATTTCTTTTCTTCCTAAAGAGCTGTTTTTAACAGCTGCATCTCCAGCTGTCAAGTGAATAATTCAGGGGAAATTTCTCACCATTTCAAGAATTGTTCCATAAAATACTTTTAAAACAGTCTTCAAATTTGTCAGAAAAAGCTTCACAAGACAGCTGCATGAAAAGAGTGTTTTATTAGTGGACAATACAGCTCTTTGCAATGTATGCTTAACCTTTACTTGACTTTAAGTGGCAATTTACTGCAGACATACTTACCACTGCTGACAAAGATCCTGCCCTTGAGGACTTAGTTTTTCAAAGTCTTCTTTCCAAAGGATCTTCGGCACTTTTTTGACTCTCAATGAGGTTTTCAAAACGTACCACCCAGCACCACATACCGTGATGCCATGTAAATTAATGTAATTAGAGTTCTCTAGTAAGATAAGGTATTACAGCTGACCATGGCTCTCTAATCACGTGGAATCAGCTGTCAGTGTTCAGTAGCTAAAAGATTTCCAGTACCCTTTGAACTTAAAGCTTAGAGCATGGTTCTGCAGCAGTGCTGTGTGCAGTAGGCCTGTATGATACATCTCTCATACACACCACATTGTTTAAAGAACTCTTTAAACAACAGAAATACCTCAGAGATATTCGAGCCCAAGGCACCCAGGTTCTTCTGATTTAGCAGAGAAGCATGGTGTTTTCTGTGTAAATGGGAATAGGTAACAAATACCATGTAGCATGCACAGTTTCCAAATGCTTGGAATTTGGTTTGAGAGGCAAATGTGACAAGTATTCACTTTCTTTTTGCCAACTGACCCAAACACAATCCCCAGATCTTTGCACCCGCCAAGTTGCAGAGGTTTTCTTTTATTTGAGAATTTGCTCTTAAATCTAGGGGACTCCTTTCTAAGAGAAAAAAATTGTCTTCTATCCAGACTTGTCAGATACCACTTCTGTATAATACAGACCAACATTCAGCATCTGTAATTACTGCTGCCATTCCCCCAAATGAAACAGGAAACTTAATAGAAACTTTAGAAAAACAAGTAAAACACCACTCAGGTGAGCTCCATCAACAATTAAACATGATTCTAGTCCTCATTTCCTGAGACAGTCATGTTTCAGGCATTGGCCTGAACCTGACATACATTATGTATTTTTACTACATCCAATGCTTAGCACAATAAACCTGGGCTTTGTGTTTGACTCCGATTTCCTTCAGTAATACCTACTCAGAAGCCCAGAACAGATATTCCAGGAAGACTGTGCTGTCATGGACACTGTAGACTCCTATTTCAACAGTTATTTTGCATGGACAGTGTAGATATCTATTTCAATGGTTATTTTAAAGCCATACAGCTATTCTGCAAAGGCTCCTGAAGAAAAAGAGCCACACAGTCTTTGCTTGTGCTTGAATATCTACTGTACATATCACAAAAGTGACCCTGAAGGCTGATAATGATACATCATCAGACTGCAGGTGATAAAGTTTGCCTTGGAAGATGGACTTTCAGCTACTTTTCAAAAATCGATGAGTATAGGTATTGTGAGTAAGGCATTTGGCAGGATCTAAAGCCCATATTAACAATTCTCAGTTATCACATGGATAGTGACCAAAAAAAAAGCTATAAATTTCTTCTCTGCCCCTCTTCTCCAGCCCCATGCTGAGGCAAAAGCTGATCATTATCCTATTGATTCTGGCCAGCGATGGTGTAGAGTAAATCACAAAATCAGATAACCTTGTTTTCCAGCCTTTGTAAACTAATTATGTCTATTAATCACAGAGACCTCACAACCTGTCCCTCACACTAAAAGAATTTCTGCAGCAGAAACATCTTCCATTTTCTTTCCAATTTTGTATTGCCTTGCTAAGGGAAAATACACTTCATTATCTTTTCTCAGCAGGTTAATGAGATGAGTGAATCTATTGCTAAGATTAATTAAGAAACTCATGAAAAAGTTCCAAAAGTATCAAAAATCAAAGTAGTCACCCTTTTTTAGCAACAACTCCCTAGAATCCACTGGAAAATATAAGATATAGAAAGAACAATCATTAATTTAATCTCTGATTCACACTAAATGAAGGATCATCATGGGCATGCTTCATATTTTTCTCAATTGTTATATAAGTTGATAAACCTTATTTCCCACGTGACAAATTCTGCTACAGAAAAGATTTTGTTTCAAAGCAAGTTCAAGCACTTTTATTTTGTGTACAAAATTTGCACAGGATGCTAATCAGAGAGATCAGAAGCTTTGGCAATAAAAGACACTCTTACAGATTCACTGCACTGCCTCAAGCAGATTCAATATCAGGCAGACATGGTAAAAGTGCAGTCTTTACTTGATTAAAGTTGACATACATGGACCAAATCCTGCAATGGACAGAACAGGAATCTCTTAATGACAGAACTTAATCTCTTAAGTGATGTTCAGTGGTGCACTTGGCTGTGACGTGGGACCAACCATGGAAGAGGAGTTTATGAGGTGACAGAAGAATAAAGGATACAGAACACAGAGTAGAACATGAGAAATATGAAGTCATTTAAAAAGACAAAGCAATGTAATTAGTTTGGGATTTTCCATTCATTCAGGTGGGGTTTTTTTTCCCAATTAAAATGTTCTTTTTTGCTAAATTTCAGTTGGATAACTTTTGCAAAAATGAACAAGAGGAAGACAAAGAAAGGAGAGACAAAAAGGAGAGGACAGGACAGGACAAGCTGGACAGCGGGGCAAGGCATGGAAAGGGAAATATGTTTGGAGAAGAATTTCTCTGTACATGTGTCCCAAGGTTTATCAGAAATGTAGGAATCTGTACTTCAGCATCCTCAGGCAAGCTCCTTTCTTTCTCCTTAGGAAAGTGCCAAAAGGTAAAATTCAGCCTGATCATCTGTTTCAGTTATGCTGCCAAGGTACAATTTGAACCTCTCAGGTATATAGGGATAAAACAGGTGACCCTTTAGAAAATTTTCCAGCATTTCTTTCTGTGTAGATTTCAGGATTCGTAATTTTAGAAGTCCCTTTACATAGCTGCAATGGCAGTTATCTATTAATATAACACACACATTTCTGTCTTTTTTAATTTCGCCCTAAAAATAGACAAGATTATAGTGCACTATCAGAACTTTCAAAGATTTCATGTGTTTATCTCACTCATGTATTTTTTACGTTTTTCATTCAGTCCGTGAATGTGTGTCCTAAGGAGAACAAAGCAGTCTTACTCCTTGGCTTCATTATACTAAAAGTCCCTTTTGCCTTTTTAAGTGTCAGTAAAGAATATCTTGATTTTTGCGTTCTGCATCCAGAAATATTTCAATTGAAGTGAAACACAACAGTATTTTTCCAGAAGTCATTGGAGCTCTTACCAAAGTCTAACAGGGCATCATGCAATATAAATATATTTATTTTACAACCATGAAGGCAGTGAAGGTTATTGTGGTTTTTTTCTAATATACTCAGAAGACTTATTCAAAAAGCCCAAGCCAAGGCTTTTAAAACAGCAATGGAAGTTTTTTTGCCTAGCAGTATCATTTGCAAGAATATAAACATAAACTTGGAAATAAGTTAGTGCACCATATGTCAAATGAAGGCTTGCAATTAAAATTTGGGTTGTGCATTTTACATACATTCTTATTTTAATAGAAATTTCAGCAGACTGATAAAAGAAAGCCAGAGTGTTTTCTTTGTGTCTAGTGATTTATTGCAAGTTCAAATAAACAAGAAAATTTGACAACATTTAGAATTTGCTACACTATCCATGCTTTCATATGTTAAAGATTTTCATTAACTATGGCTCTTATATTAAACTGTCACCATTTATTTAAATTGACCACATAATATATTTGTGCAAAACCAGTATCAATGAACTCATGCTTGGACTGTGCTTAGTATGCTGAGGTGTTGATCCACAATTTTCTCAGGCCTCATACAATCATAAAGAAATAATACTTTACATCATATCCTATACTCAACACCACTGAAAAAATAATCACTCAGGTAATTTAGAGGCTCTTACAAATAGCCTTGTATAAATACAAACTTTTATCTAACAAATAATATAAAATGCAGTAAAATACAATAAAATAAAGGAGCAACTATATATTTTTCTTTCCTATTTTAGAACAAGACTAGGATCCTTAAAATATTTTCATGGCAAAGAAAAAGAACCAGGTCAGAATGAAAGGTAGGCCATGTGAAATCTTGGATCTGCCTTGTATATCCTGGTGCCAAATCTAAGGGGTATATGACCAAAAGATGTATCTATGTTAAGAAGAATTGGTTGTCAGAGGAGGAATGAGGAGCCATCTGTTGCAGCTTGCAGACTGTGTGATCAACAGGTTGTATGTAATTAATTCCCAAGAGAATGGAAATAAACTTAGAGAAATCACACCAAACTGGAGTCTTGAGGTGAACACAAGTGCACCTGTAGGTCTCTTTAGTATTTCACTGCAGGGCAGTAGCACATCAATAATCATCCTACCTTTAAAGTAACTTTAAAATGTATTTTTCAAAGGAGAGGAGCTCTTCAGGAGAAACTCTTTTTAAAATCCTATGCTCAACAAAGCCTCTCTCAAGGCTATCGAAGGAAAAGTGTGGAAATATGCAAACCTTATTGGGTTTGGCAGTTTGCTTGTGTTAGCAACCAATAACATACTATACATTAATTAATGGTACATTAATGTCTTTACCTGAATTACTTGAAATACAGGATTGAAAAATATCTGTCTCCACTCAGATGTAAAGATAAAGTTATGTTCTTAAGGGAGCGTATTATAATGAAATAACCATTGGGTTGGATGGTTGACCTTGTGGTCAGATCTCTTGCACTGTGTATCTTATTCTACTTCTCCATAAAACAAAAGCTTCAGTAAGGCATCTTACTGCAGCTGGGAGAGAAAAATCTATAGGACAATACATTATTTCTTATTGAAACAAAAGCTGTTTTTTAAAGTTGAATCCTGAAATGAACCAATGCCCGTGCTTGATGGTTTTGAACAGTTGGCTTTTAGGATTTGGGTTTGCTATATGATGGGGGTGTTATTTTACCATGGAGCAGCAAGAATCACAACCTTCCACATATTTTCTTTCCTAGAGACAAGAAAATATCAGATTTACAGGATTCTGCAGCAGGAATCATATTATTAGCCTTTAATAACCCTTTGTTTCACAGCTCCATTAATACTGTATCTGGAGCATTGTCTTACAAACGTGTCTGAAGTTCTTGTTGGTTGCTAAAATATTTTCAGTTTGCTGAGGAAAAGCACTGAGGGACAGCTGGGCAGAGCAGAGGCATGTGTGCAAAGAACAATTTATACATAATCTCTTCTCTGTAAATAGACAGTTCTTCATCATCACACTGAAAATGCATACCTTGGGAGACATTGACTGCACTTGGAGCTACTGTGGAGAACAGGTACCAAATTATTTCCCCTTCTGCATCCCGCACCCACAGTAATGGACAAGAAACCTGACATTCCAACTTAACGATGTGATAAAAGGAAGAGTTTTGTGAAAGACAAAGGGACCAAGACCAAGGGAAAGAAACTCCAAGCCAAACCAAAACAAAGCAAATGAACAAAACAAACAAAAATCAGGAAGACTTGGGACCTGGCAGTAATGAGAAAGGCAAGTCAGTTAACAGTCACAAGACATGGCATACAAAATAAGGAGCCAGGTAGAGCAGGACATTCTGGACAGAAGGCAAGAAATAGTGTCTGTAATTTACTAATGATGCTCATTACCTCCAACCTGTACTGGGAAATTTTCTTCCTGAATATAAAGCACCTAGTTCCAGTGTGACGATCACCCGGCAATGAATTGATCCAAATTAGTCTATAAAAGTGTTGGTAGCAGAGCAACTGTCAGCTGTCCCACTACAAAGCCAGCTTCCTGAATGTGAAATCTCATTAGTTCAAAGACTTAATATAGGTTAAAAAAAAATGAAATTTAGAAATCTGATCATTATGATGTAGTGATGCTGGATGTTTGAAAGGAGTATTATTCCCTCCAGTATACTAGCATCTCCCTATACTGTGGTCCTACAGAATGCTATTCAGATAGGTTTTAGTGGCTTAAATAACTTTTGCTGGTCTAAATGTCAATAGAACTTTTGAGAAGAGCAAGAGCATTAATTCAGCCTCTCAGTTAATGCCCAGCTCGATTACTATAATGTCCTCTTGTCTCAAATTAGTTCAAACTGCTATTTTTCATTGTCACGAACTGTTGCACACATTTGTGTTGTTATAAATTGCTATAGAGGTAGCTGAGTTTCAGTAGTGCAGTATCAGCAGCCAAATTTCATAGAGCTGCCACCAGGATGCACACATGCTTTCAGTACAGCTGGGCTACAGCATTCCATCAAAACCAGCCACAGTGTCCTAGGCACACACGTGGAACAGGAGTTACAGACCCCCATCTCAGATCCTAATGAAATTGTGAATTCCCTAATTTCCTTGTGAAACACACAAAAATACCAATTTGGATAAGAATCAGGATTACTAAGAATTAGATTAGAGAGGTTTGAAAGATGGGGTTTTTTTCTGCTGATGTTTCATTCCACGTTACAGATCCACAGCACAAGATTTACAAGGAAAACTGCCTTAAATCATCTGGCATTTACCATGTACAGAAGCTTGTTGTTCTTACTTTTGAAGTGCTGTAATGCAAGGTGATTTATGCAGTCTTGCACCTTGGAGAAAGTCTATTCCCCAGCTAATGACAACATGATTCTGCCCCATAGTAATTCTGAGATTATTTCAAGTTGTTTACTCCTGTGTGAGAACTTGAGATTTTAATGCTGTTAAGGATTAGGAAGGGAAGGAAAATTACTCTTTCAGATGATGGAAAATCTGGTGTCGTTCAGCTAAAAGTGAATTCTGTCATGTAAAAAATAACAGAAGATGAAGGTTTGTTCTTTTATAGCTGACACAGCTTCCTAGAGAAAACACAGAATCCTTCACAGAGAGGGAACCTTAAAGACGAAGGTAATAGCTGCTAAATTAATTTTAGCCTAGGATCATATCACTTTGTCTACAAGCTTAGACAGATTGGTGTATCAGCAGACAGTGAATCCCAGACAACTTAACCTCAGGGGAAACTGTTGGACTCATATCAGTCAAGTCTCATACTTTTTATGGCCAATCCCAAAAGGGCTTCCTAAAAGATCCACAGCACAAGTGAAAAGTGAGGTAACAGAGAACTAGTGATACAAGAACTCATTAAATAATTTCCTTGTTGAATTCAAATTATTTTTTTGTTGTGTAAATTTGTTAATTCTTTAGGCACCGTGGTGAATAATTGCCCTAATAAGATGCATTTCATACATGTGAATATCAGCTAAATTCAGTGTTTGCATTTCAGTATTCTCTGTCTTTACTCTCTCAAGAAGAACAACATGCCTGCTCTCCTCGTGTGCCAAAAGATAGGCGGGGTTATAACGGGGAATAATTGATATTAACATCAGCTACACAGTTGACACTGGCTCACCAGAGGGATAACTGTTCTAATATACTCATGGTTTCTATTCTTTTTATTTAATTTATTTAGGCTTTTTTTCTCTCTAGCAGGAGAAATTGTTTGTCTGAAACTCCTCAAAACTCTTGGGTTTTTATTCTTTCTTGAAAAAAATGGCAATTCCTTGTTAATTAAATTATACAGAATCACAGACTATGCTGAGGAGGAGACCCACAAGGATCATCAAAAACAATTCTTTAGTGAATGGCCCATGCATGGATTAAACCCACAAGCTTGTTGTTATTTACACCATTCTCTAACCAACTGAGCTAATCCCAGGTTGTGCTCATTATATCAAATCACTTTGTTTATTTGGCTCCTACTCCAAGCCCAGACACAGCTAGTGTTTTAGTATGCCCCAACATGTTTGTTGTAATCATGGTGGAATTAATTCCTTCTTTCTACAGAAACATTCTGTATAAAACATACACTATATCAAATGCCTCTGTCTCTTTGAAATAAAAGTATGGTGCAACTATGAGTTGTTTCCAGGAATAGGATAACCTCCATCTACAAAATAAAAGAAGGAGTTTCCTGAAGGAGATGGGCCTTCTCTTGAGATAAGATTACTAATGACCCAGTGATCATCACCTGATTGGAATCTTATCTACAATCTGACCAGTGGACGTGTGGATGCCAAGTTCCCAAAAATCTAATCAGAAGTATCAGCTCTGCCCAGAATCCCATTCATCAGACCAGCAGAGGGAAAGAAAAGAAATATTAATTTGAAAACACCCGCAGAGTGGACAATGAAATGAGGCAACTTTTTGCCTCAAGCAAGAAAAACTGTATAAAACTGGACTGTGTGAGGGCAGGACTGTGAACGGGGAGGAGTACAGCTTGCAGTCGCACCTGAGGTTCACCCAGCATTGATCCCAGGGTCCATGCTATCCGACTGATTTTGGTTTTTTTCATAAAATTCCATTTCACAAAATTCTATTAATAAATTGGCATTTTTTAATGAAATTGGACTCGTTATTTATAACAATGTTCACAGACAGACACGTATTTGGAGGTCAGGTGGGCTGACAAACACACCAGGAGGGTGTCCACTGGAGACTGACCATCAGCAATACCACAGCCCTCAGTGTCCACATCGACTCTGCTCCAGGGCACAACAGCAAAACTGTCTCACCCTACACATGAGTAATGCTCTTTCCACACCTTTCAGGTGGTAGCTCAAGGAGCTTCAGTATATTTCACACAGGAATACATTTTTTTATGTTCTCACTTGTCATATTTCAGATGGCATTCTGACAATGTGGTGCCAGCAGTTTGACTACTGAGCACATGCTGAATTCTGCACACCATGTCTCCAGCTGGAATCAAGGGTCGTTGGCAGGTGACACCACAGATGAAATCTGGTTCTCTATACCTAGTCCTGCAATTGATGGGAAGTTTCATGTCAACACTAATCTCACTTCACTAAATGTGTTTATTTTGTAATGCCAGCTTCTTTTAACGAATTTCTTTAACTACTTATTATGCCCCATTTATGGCTGTGATGCACACTGTGATGAGGGATGAAATGCTGTTGCTGCATGGAAAAGGGATCATTACCATTTTAATCTAACAGGAGTAGTCCAGGGTCATTTGGATTTTACAGATGTAGAGATTTGAACAGTCTCATGTGGTGAAATTTAATGTAGAAATAACTATCTCTGTCTTCTGGAGCCAGTTTCCAGAGGATCTTGTGACATCAGCAAGGGCCTTTTTTGTAATCATAGTGAGAAGATATTAATTCACGCTGTTTGCACATTGTCAGCTACTGAAAAATTAGTATATGCCTGTCAAATATAACATCAAACATGTTAATAAATTCAGATACATTAAATATATATTTGATGTATACAACTTTATGTGAAAAGTAGAAAGTGAGAGTCTTTATTCATCTTATAATACATGACTGCTAAAGAGGTAAGAAAGAAAGATGTGGAAATTAGTGTTAAAAAGAAGAGATGGTACTATGAGCAGTAAGAGACTGTTTATATATTACAGAACTCCAAGATCATTAGAATAGCTGCAGAGCAGAAGTATCTCAAATAACTTCAGTACCATTAAAAGATAGCTAAATGCAGTCTGAGCCTGAAATAATTTAATTCATTTAAATGGATTTTTGATTTCTAAATTTCTAGCCTTTGTATATGAGGAATAGCTAGTGGCTGGTTCTAGTTGCAGTTCAAAAGGAGAGAGCATTAAGCAGAATTTTCCTCTAGTTCTCACCACTGTGTGTGAAGGACAGCTCAGTACCAGTCTTTAAACTCTCTGGGCTCTGGGAAGATTTTCAGCTGAAGCAACTTGGTATTTTGCCAATGACTGTAATGAAGCTATTCTGATATCTACCAGATGACAATTTGGCTCAGAAAAATCAAAGTCGGTGAAAGTCTCAGCACTTTCCTGAAGGAGCTGAGAAACCATGACTGGCAGGTTCAAGCTGGCATAGTGAGGGCTGCAGGCTGCACAGCTTTGATGGATGACTTCAGTTTCACTCTAAGTGACACATATCCAAATTATTTGGTGGGCAAAGGCAGTTTTGTCTAAATACTCAAATGATCACTCTGACTTACATCCAATTGCTTGCAGGGGTTTCTGCCTAAATACCACTCAGACTTCTTTTCTTTGCTTCCCCATGCTCCTTGAAAGCCATCATTGAGCCCCAAAGGGAAATATTCTTAGCAGATACTTAAAGATGCTCTTTGTAAGTACAAATTTCTCATACTGTTATTTAGTGTGGAGAAGAAAGGCCATTTCCCCTGTTCTTTGCAGTGAATTAGCTGTAGGGAGGCAGTCAAGAAAGCCATTTGCAAAAGACCCTTTTGCTTTTCTCCATGCTTGAAGGACTTGGCTTTTCTATTTTTTTAAGTGAGGAAGCAGATTTCTACCCATGGTGAATATAGCAGGAACTCTACATTTTCCAAGTGCATAATGCTTAAGCACATAATCTTCTTATGCACATTAGCTTTTAGTGTCTTGACTGTTCCATTAAATGCAAGTGCTGTTACAAGAACAATCTTTGTATCAATTGGTTACATAATTCAGTGAACAGACCAATCTGAGGCACAAAGACTTACTGATGAATAACCAAAATCACCAAAGGAGGCAGTTTTGTTTATCTGCAAACTCCTTCAAGAATAATACAGCTAATAAATGAGAATAAAAATGATGTCTGAAAAGGAGTTTGAGGGGTGAAAAGAGCTATTGTTGGTTTTACTTAAAAAGTTCCCTGAGAAATTCACTGTCCACTGAAAAATCAAAGCATGTACATGTGACAGGCTGGGTCCTGCATGGTCAGCAGCCTGGCTCCAGGACTCAGTTGCATCAGAGAACACAGAGGTAGAGGTGTGAGCTAACTCTGGCAAGTAAAGCAATGTGGTGCCAGCAGTTTGACTACTGTAGACAGGACTCAGTCTCTCCCTGCAAACATGCAAGGGTGGCAGCTCACTCAGACCTGGCTTGGGTACTTAGGGAAAAATATTTGTCTGTGAGATTTACCAAGAGATTCACATCTGTACTCAGTTAAGGTCAGAGTCTTATTTTTTGTGCCCTGAAGTGTGGAATTCGAACTGAAATGAAAGCAAGGTAGGTTTAAAATATTTTTAAATATCTATGATTTTTTTTGAAAGATCCTATTTCAATGAATAATATTTCAAATATTGTGATAGTGCAGTCTAATAGTCAATATAAATAAGAAGAAACACTCAGAAAAGGACAGAGAATTACATTTATCAAGTTTTTAAGAAAGTGCTTACAAGTCAGCGTTTAAAATGGGGAAATTCAGTACTTCTATTATATGCACAAATCCCATATAATTTGCACCCCGTATCATATGTTACCCACATATCAGATACGTCTGGGCAGAGTGGCCAACTGAGGTTCAGAATCTCTTTACAATTAGACCCTCACAAAGCTTGATGGCTGCCAGACAGTTCCTCATTTACAGAAGAAATACAGATTATGACTCACTAGAAAGTATGATGAACAAAAGGCATGTAAGTGTGCCAGGTAAGATGAAACTATTGCAGCAAGCCCCAGCTAAAAGGATAGAAGTCTTGAAGGGATCCCAAGAATCAGCTGTCCATAACCCCAGAACACACTTCCATTCTTCCTGTAACAAAATACAAGATTATAGCAAAAGTTCAAAGCTACAACCATGCCACGAGGAGAAAATACAAATACTGTTTGTATGAAAACAGTCCTCAGTGGTGTGTTAACCCTGAACATACAAATACAATTTATCAGCCAATCAGCAGATAATTATGCTGAAGAGATTATCAAGGTCTCTCATTTTTGATTATTGCTAAATGTGTCCAGTGTCTAGAGCCTTAAAACAAATCAAGAGCTTAGTTAAATATCCTGTGAAGCAAAGGAGTTCCTTCCTTGCCTCTGGCAGGCAATATAACCCTATGTTACCATTTCAGTCCTTTTGCATTCCTTATTTATCCACACCAAAGCTATCACCAGCTGTGCTTCATTTTCCGACTGTAAAGTGGACTTCAGCTGTAATAACTTCAACTGTAGACTGTAGAAAAAGTAATTGAAGACTGAACTTTATGTTCTTTCCTTCGATAGTTTTAACTATGGTGATTTGTCCCAATTTAATTTGTGTTTACTGCAAATTGGACTCCGCTCAGGTTAATTTTTGTTCACTGTGGTTTTCTTTGGTCTAGACACAATATGAGTCTTTGGCAATAAACCTTCTAAGCTCTACTTCTTTATGTGGTTGGGAAGTTTACGTCATCTACAAGGGCTTAATAACACATCCATCATAATAAAGTCGAAGAAAATGTAAAATGAATATTTATCTTTTCATGATGTTGATGCCACTCTACCATCAACATCATGAAAAGATTAACATTAAATACCATAAAAAGAAAGTAATTTTTCCTGACAAAAAAATTATTATTTAGCATACCTGTTTGTTTGCCAAAAAGAGGGATTTTTGGAACTTGGCCTGAGAAGAAATTACCAGAAATTGAAGGGTATTTTATGTCTTGCTCTTTTGTTCCCAGCCTACTCTGTGTTTGCAGCCGGGGTTTTTTTGTGAAGTTACAGGCAAGAGTTTCTCCTGTCTTGGGGTGCTGTACATTGCAATGGTGTCGCTGGGGCCAGGTGACAGGGTGAGGGTGGCAGATGGAATGCAAAGAGGACGCCCAGCAGGCTCAGGAGCATCAGGAGCCTCCTAAGACCAGAGGGCAGGTGAAGTAACCAGGAAAAGAGAACTCTCTCACAACTCAGGATTTATCACAGCTAGGAAGCTACTGAAAACACGTGAAGCACATCAAGACCAAAAACGAAAGGGTCCAAATGGCAATGACACAGACAGGAGGGGAAAGACTGAACCTCACATCCTTAATTTAAGTCTGTCGCAGTTTCTAGGTAGACATGAGGGGTTTTTTCTTATTCTTGCAAGAATCACTGTGCTCTAGTTCATTACTTTTTGTTCTATCAAAATGTAGACTGAAACTCTGATTTTATTTTTCTGCTGTTCTCAAATTAAGGAAAACACTCACTTCAGAGTTCTTACTGAGATGAGATCCCGTTGCGCAACTCAATATATATTTTGTCAAAGAGGATGGACAAAACAAAGCAAAACTTTCAAACAGGTGACCTCATTAAAGCACAGATCAGTGTGCAGACACCAAAAATAAACTGGTTTACATGTCTAAGGTGTTCTTGCTCTAAAAAGATCTCAAAGGAATTTCAAATTTTATCTGTGATAGTCACCCACTTAATTAAAATGCCAGGTGCATGATGCTTGGGAATGAACACGGAGCTGAATAACACTGAATACAGTGAGTTGAACCTAGGTAATATTTATCTCCATCAGTCCAGAAAGCAACAGCTGAGAACAAATGGAACATCTTTGCTGCTTTCCTGCTCCCATTACCGTTTCTCCATGTAACTCTGGCTTCTATCAACAACAGTCTCCTAGAGATTCCAAAGTTGTGAATTGCAGTTTTCTTTCAAGCCTCACATTTCTTTTATACAGAGGACTCTATTATTTTAAATATCAATATTTGCATTTTAAAAGGCTTGTTTATTTGTCTGACTGAAAAAAATGGATAAAAAAAGAAGACCTGGAGAAACGGAATGTAAACATTGTGACTATATTGTGCTGGGAAAACTCATGTAATACTTTATTTTCACACATATCTTGTTAAAAGATCTGGAAGGATGACATGAGGGAGATATTGTGTGTAGTAACAATATCTACTTACAAAATATTGAAGTACACAGTATACAAATATGCTGTTGGGAATGTTAAGAAACAATCTTTGAACTATTTCCCTTTGTTAAACTTTATTAATATCACACTGCTCTCATGACCATTCTAGGCAGGATTTGCTAATACTTTTAGAAAAAGATAGTTATGAAAATTGAAGGTAAAATAAGCAGGTAAAACTTACGACATTAATTAAAGAAAAAAAAATGAAGTGCCATAGGAGAAAGATTGTAGTAGCAGGATTTTTCTATGAGCAGAAAAGTCAAAATTATAAACAATTTAGAATGTCAAAATAAATGTCTGTGTCTATTCAATTAATTGTCTTTGAAAGGTGGTCTATCTAACAAACCATAAAAAATCTAAAACTCATCAGAAGCACCATAATTGTAATGAATACTGTATCAAAACCAAAACTGGAACATATGCTGTATATAGACTGAAACCAAACTAAACAAATGACCAGTGAAGTAGGAGACATTGGTGTTATATTCAGAAGCATGAAATAAAATTTACAAAAATCATACAATTTTACCTTGCTTTTAAGAGTATTATTTAAATACAGTTAGGTCATGCAAAGGACATATGGATATATTATTACTGATATTACATTCAGATTCCTTGCTATTAATTAGTTCTGCAGAAATGAAAAAAGTTGTTTTATTTACATAATAATTATTCCTCAGTCAGTCACAAAATCGCTTTAATAAGAAAGAAAATAAGCATCTTGGTTTTTAAAAGGGGCAATTAAACATTTTGAATAGCACCAATTCATAAAATCTTAAGGCTTCCTTCTTCCTATATTTTTGCATGGTTAATTCAATTCTATAGCTACTAAAACTAGATACATTCTACAGCTACAACAAAAACTAGCCTTCTGAAATGTCCAGAATAGAAATCAAAAATTAATTTAAATCAATAAAAAATGCATGGGGATCATGAAAAATAAATCAAATATTATCTTTTAGATGGAAAAATATTTCAGTGGCTCATACATACTGTACTGCCAGTATTTCCAGAGTGTACTCCCAACCTTGTTGCAGACTAAAATGTAACCCAGGTCACCTTATCGTCCCTATCCAAAAACACGTGACTCCTCTAAGCTATCTGCCAAACCTCCCAGTACTTTAAACAAAGGTACTTGTAGCAGCTGATTCATCTCTTCCTTGTAGCAGCTGATTCATCCCTTCCCAAAATAGAATGATCTGCCCTCGGAAGACAACTATTAACTATAGAGGACATTCAGGCGATTACTGTTGGGAGGTGTGAAATCCATAGTCATGGCATAAGTTATTCAGCTCCTCTGTGCTTTAATTTTCTGTCACTGGAAGGGATTAATAGCATTCCTTGTTTTTCAATAATCTCTTGTCCAAGCAGAAAAACAAATGAACAAGAACAAACAAACAAGCAAAAAGAATTGAAAACCTGCAAGGAGATTAGAGCTGTTCGTTTTATCATTTTGACATTGAACATGGCTTCAACTTAATTTACAAGTGAATCCTTGTATATAATATGCTATAAATATACTAAAATACATTTTCCCAGAACTTGTAGTACCCATTTAGAAGTTGGGAGGGAAAAGACTGTTCTTGCTCCTCTTCTTCTGTTGTCTAAATAGCTTCTGTCACTTTTCTTTGCCTATAACAGAATTGCAGGTAGTCAGTTATGGGCCACCTGTCAGGCATTAATTAGAAGTTTTGGCACTTGAATCAAACACATCTTAAGAGCTAAAATAGACAGGAAGCTAAAAATGGTGCAAAAGTTAAAGTAGACTCAGAGAAAATTTTGTGCATATTTCTGGAATTAGAAGACATTCCTTCAGAGCTTTAAAAAAATGGGAAAACTTTATTTACTCTCTACACAGATATATTTTCCCAAGGGATCAGGTTAGTAAAAGGATCCTAACTGCTCTCTCAGTTCTGAATTCTGAATATTGAACTCAATAGAGACTTTGACAAGGTGATATTCAGACCTATAGTCTCAAGTTCAAGAGGAAAAAAAAAATTCTTCTCCTGATTTATCTATAGCAATACAATCCTATCCAAACTGTTTTGGATAAGACTGATTTGGTATTTTGCTTGGAAAGAATGGAATTCAGAAGAGAACATTTTAATGCTGGTCTATGTCTTTAAAGGTAAATAGGATGGTCATGCTGTCCACAAAACTATTGTCCAATTTACCCATATCCTGTGGTCCATTTGTGCCTGTATTCTATCAGCTTTAGGTAATGCCTGGGCCGATATTGAGTTCTCAGTAACTTCAGCAGTAGAGCAAAATTGCACAATCAAAACAAACCAGAAATATTCAGAGATGGAGTTTACTGGTGTAGTGGCCATATATGACCACAGTCTCTGCTTTGAGTACCAAATATATTTCTCCTACATACATTCCCAACATCTCTTATTGCTGAGGTCTAAGGATCCTCATTGTCACCAGCTAACATGATTACACAGCTTTTTCCTGGTGTGTACTAAACACTGGTGTTGTTCTGACTTCATACTGACCTACGTACTGACCTAATATTCTGTTAGGTGCATAATTAGAAAAAAAATCAATAAAAGGAAAATAAATGAACACAAATAAATTATATATCTATATTGTACAAAAAAAAATCAACTTAATCTGTAGCAGGTAGCTTGTCTCATCTTTGGATCATCATAGACACAAATAAACACACTTCTTGCTCTTGACATTCCAGCAAATGGGACTTAGGGTTGCAGGTTAGAATCAGGAATTAAGATCCAATTGTGTAGAAGTACTAAAAGAAGACTAGTACATTGATGGTGAGGAATCTACAATCCAAGCCTGAAAACCAAAAAATTCATCTCAGAGCACATGCTTTGGGTGTGACTAAGATGTCTTGATTTTAGTAAAGAACCATCTGATTTTTAACAATCATATCACTTTTGAAGAGGTAGAGATCTCCAGATCAACATCATGCTCTTCTTCCCTAAAAAAATGTATGAATGGCTTCTTACACCACAAAGGGCCGACCTGACAATAAAAAAGAAAACTTGTATAATTTTGTATGACAAATAATTACATTTTTTCAGGTTTTTTACCTCGAGTGTATGGACCTAAAAGCACAGCCAAGCGTTCAGGTGAACACATAACCTTCAGGCTCAGATACCTTTGTAATACACACACAATACCTGAGATGTCAAGCTCTTAAGCTGAAGTGATTTGACAAATACAGAAAGGAGGAAAGGGGAAAATGTGAGACACCTGGGTGAAATTAAGGAAGTCTGGGCTTAGAGCATTGAATTGCAATGCTTCTTGTGTGCTGTTCAACATTTTCCTGTGCTAAAAGGCCACCCTAGATTTATAGCATATGAGGGTGTTTATAGTATAGACTATAAACTGCTCTCTGAAATATTTGGCACAAATGTATTTCCAAAGATGAAAAATGGCTTACAACCACAAAGAAATTTAGGCATTTGAGGTCATTGCTTTTACATACCTCAGAGTATCCTTGGCTTTAACTAAGCATGGACTTGTGAGTAACATCTGAGAGAAAATGTATTATATTTTAACTATAAAAATTGATTTCTACTAGTTTATTCTCTCTTCTTTATTTCCATTTTAATTTTCTAAAAATAAAAAGAGAAGCTTTGTAATATTCTACTTTCTGTTTTTAGTTCCTGTAAATCAAAGTCTATAGAGGCCTAAAAAACAGAGGAATTTCTCATGCTTGTCCTGGAAACAATTAAGAATTTGAAATAAGACTGTCTAATTTAAGCACAGTTCAACTGAAGAGTTTTTCAAAGACTGTTAAATGATGGTTCTGTTAGGTCCATCATAGATCCATCACTTGGCAAATACTTCACCTAGAGTAAGATGTATTCTGGGTGGGACAGAGCTATGCAGCTTGAAATGAAGAAGATGATTATGGTGATGTTACATCACTAAAGAACTGTACTTAAAACATCAACTCGTTTTCATGCAGGCTCTGTATTTGGGAGGATTGTTTTAATTACATAAATGCAGATAACATGCAGCAAAAAACCAGAATAGCAATGAAAATCTTTTTAGAACTTTTCATCACAGATTTCCTGGAAGTACTCAGTGAGCTTGAAGTCTGGTCTAGATCTTCAGGTTGCTCCCTGCAAGCAGAAGCCTCAAGGATAAAATGCAGCAAGTACTTAAAAGGCCCAGGAGAGTACTGGAGTCTAGAACAGAAGATAAAACACACAAGCCAGGGGGCCAGGCTAGGTAGCTGCTGCCCTGGGAATTTATGCACAGCACAGGATTTAACATCTGGCTGCTGTGGAGATCCCATGGGCTGCCATCATAGGTCCTCAGTGTCCTTCTCGCAGCTTTTAAAAACAGTCCAGGTTAACCTACTAAAATGAGCAGATTCTTTCCTGTCTATGCATCAGCCATGTGTTTTTATTTAATTTTGCAGTACTGTGGCTAGGCTGGTTTTTCTATTAATATATTCATTAGGAAGAAAAAAAAAAAAAAAAAGTAAAATAAGAGGGCAATGGGAGTTCTTACTAAGAATTTTGAACAACCACCACTTTGTCAGATTCTAACAGATGCCATATTATCCCCAGTAGCAATCTGGTGACTCTGTTCACCATTGTAGCACACCAGAAAACACCCTTGTTAATCAGACTAACCAAATTAATGCAGTTCTGTTATGACTTGCTGTGGCTGGATTTTTTTTTTTTCAAAATACACTGTGTATATTCATTAAATACAAAGAAAAAGCCCGCATGAATATTAAAGTTATGTCATTAAGGAGGAGAGGAGGATTAACATAGCAAAACCACTGCAGTAAAAATTTTATAGACCATTTTAAAATTACATGTTCTTTCATATTTAGAGTTGTCCAGAAGGTATATGAAATACGAGACTCATAGATATTAATATTGTTTATAACACTCCTTAAGTAGATTATAATTTCTCATGGCTGCTGTGCTGGTGTAAAGTACTGCTGACATAATTTTTAGGTAAAACTATATCCAAAGATTTTAAAACATCAGAAGGCTGATCTTGGGACAGACAAATACTGACCCTGAAAGAAGCTTAGGATGTATCCTTTCCCTTACATATGATTATCAAAAGAATTTTGTCTACAAATTTATCCTCACAACACATTTATTGATCCTGGGGATTGTGGGTCAGAGAGGGTCAGATTTGTCAACCTGTACACCAGAGCTAATCCAATTAATTCTGCCCCTAATGGTGCTTGTTGGCCAAAATCAAAGTTTCATTCTGACAGAATGTGGTATCTATGAATGCACCATTGCTAACCCTAAACACAGAAGCCAATATCAGCTGGTGCAGATCAGAGTTCACTCCAAATTATGTAAAAAGGTTACATTTCATAAAGATCTGCAGGCCAGTTGAGAATGATCAGTTCATCTATTTCTGCATTTTCCGTCATTTCTCCAAAGTTTTATCTTTGTTCTTTTTTAGCATGATGGATTTCAGATTCATGATCAAAAGTCATTTGGAGAAGGTGGATTATTTTCCTTGATAAAGATATGCTGCTGTCATGAGATCTGAATATAGAAGATATCAAATGAATATTCTATCAAGGCATTTGTAGTCTCAAGCATAAGCACAAAGATATATAAAACTCACTCATATGACCATCAAACCAATAAAAACATTTTCCAGTGCACTTTTCCCACTGGCATTCACCCTCTCTAGGCTTTCTCCTGAGCAATATCTGCCCAAGCTACTCATGGTGATGCTTAATCTGCAGCCTTGTGTTATCCTGTCTCCTGCCTACAGGCACACTAAACTTTTCAGAGCAGTAGCTGTCTGTCCGTATCAGATGCTACATTTTATTTTCAGCACAGAGTGTTTTAGCTGAGAAAAGAGATGGTGTATTTCCTATGAAGTTACTGAGAGGAGCAGGCTTACACTGCCCAGTTTATTGACCACCCAGCTTCATTTAGTGTGACCCACGCCAACAACAAAATAGTCACTTTTCCAAATACTGATGTGATATCTCTTTAGCTGCCTGTCAGCATCAATAAGAATGCCAAAGCAGTATGACCCTTCACCCTGAGAAATCTTACAGAGGAGGTATTAACCTCCTGGAGACACAAACCTGAATTGTAGAATACATTACGCAATAGTGCAGGGGGGAGCATAGTGTCTAATCCCTGGTAAAATGAAAACGCCATCTATAAGAAAAATGCTTTTGTTTTCTATATGTAATATGAAATTCTCAATTCATTAATATTTATCTAGGCATTTGAAATTTTGTCTCGATTTCCATTGACTACAGTCCATATGATTTCACGATAACTCCATCACAATTTCTGTACTATGGATCAATATTTTATTCAATTTGTTAAGTACAGTATTCATTTCTACTCATGTGGAATCTTATGTGTAGTCTCTGCTCTTGTCTGTCTGCTAGCACAGGAACACTGTTGGAAATCAATGATGTAATCAACCTTTTGTTTTTCCTTATGTCTGTAAAAGTTGAGACTTTAGCTTAAACCCAAATGTTAGACGACTGAATCAGAGTAAGGGAGGAGAAGGAAGGAATTCCCAATCTGAAATAAGATCTAGATGAAATACAAAAATGGCATTTTTATTTCTTAATTACTTCAAATTAATAGTCTTGATAGCCAGAGGAGATTTTAACTGGCATTAGTAAAGCACTTAGAAGCAATTGCCCAATGTGTCCTGTAACAGACCATTTTACTACTTAGCTAAAAATGGATTCCCATTTGAGTTTTGATGGGTTTATTCCTACTACTAAAAATCACTGCTGCATTAAAAACACTCCAAGTATAGTGATTCATGTACTATTTTTGTTTCCTTTGGCCTAATTGCATATCCCAGAAATATCCTGTCCATTTTGATTGAAATGTGTGATTCCATACAAAGTTTTATTCTGACATAATTAGTCAAAATGCATTTCAGTTTGCAGAAACAATCTGCCAGTGCCTAACTGTGGAGGTATATTGCTCAAGTTATGGAAACCAGGAGAGGCCCATACATGGCATAATGAATTCAGACAGGACACTTTAGAGACTTGGTGTGTGGACGATTAGCAGAGCAGATGTTAAATGAATATTTTTAAATTACGTTTCCTAATTTGTAAAAATAATTTTTTCCCTGGTCTTCAGCATGACAAACAAAACATTCATGAAGTTGGAATCAGAAAATTCTCCTTGTTGCATGATTTCTGCCATTGTTCAATTACCTGGCCCCACAGGCTTTAATTGCCTGGCTGCTGAGTTTTAGCCAAGATTATATAAAGATTTTAGGTAACAACAATTTAAGCTTTCAGATGACTAATAAACATACTAAAATACATGGTTTAAAATATTATCTTCAAAAAATCCTAAAATGAATATCATGCTTATGGGAATGGTCATTAAAAAATAAGAAACAGGTACCTGATGTTATTTATCCTCTATCCCTGCCTTACCAAGACAATCATCTCCAGGCTCGGGGATGCTGGGACATACCCCTGCATTTTCCAGAATGAAAAATTTATTTTGTAATCAGGCAATAAGCATTTTCAGAAGAGGATAGATGGGGTGGCACAAGCCTGTCATGGAGTCATAATTTCAGTCAGTTGCTGAAAAGCATTTATTCAGACAAAAAGGCCTCATCATATAACCCATCTCTCTTTGTGCTGTCCTTTTTCTAAGCCCACTCCTGGGATGAACAAAAGGAGACACTGGGTAGAAGCCCTCTTGACAGAATCTTCCTGTGTAACTCTATCACTTATGGACTAAAATGGCAAAAGGAAAGGTGTGTGAAATGTTGGGACAGTCACAGAGTCTTCCCAGGTCACTTGCTGTTCCTGAGCAACAGCAAGAGTTTATGAGTTTATGTTTTTGATGGGAGTTGCTATAGTCAGATGTGGAAACACACTTTCAAAAGCAAATGATTTTTTTTTTTTAAATAATTGAACATACAAAAGCAAAACGTAGGAAGTTTAGATTTATTGTCTTCCAATTTGTTCTCCTGGTGAATTTATAACCCAGATAATAAAATATACTGACCTTGCAGGAAAGCAAGAACTTTGTGTTAGTCAAAATTCTACCCATTCATAAGAAATAGAAACAATTAAGGAACATTCTGAAATGCACAGTAGGCTATTGGCTTGTGTTTTTCATGGATACTTTGTTTTGTTCCTAATGTTTGATGGATACCAAAAGGAAATGGGAGGGATGGTCCATAAGAGGTTAGAACAAACTTTAAACCTCAAGCTGTGGTTGAGCTTTTTTAAGGTTTAGAAGATGTTGACATAGTACTGCAAAATTGGGGATTAAAAGTCTCCTCTAAATGGGCTCCATTTTGGAAAGAGGATGTAATGGCCTTTTTCATTACTACAGCATATATTGTTTTTTATCTGGATATGAAAACTTCAAAAAGAGTGAAGTGAGCCCAGTAGTATTTTTAAACAATCCAAAGATGATTTTAAAGGCTGGAGTGGAATTATAAATCAAAGGAATAAAAATTAGATGCAGCAGAAATTAGGCTAAAATGGGAACTGATAGGATGAGAAAAGGATGGACCATGCCAGCCATTATTGTTGTTGTTTCTTTTTTTTTTGTTCAGTTGGTTTTGAGTGGGGTTTTTCAGCTTTTTGTTTGGATTTGGGTTTTTGGTTTTGTTTTTTTGTTTTTTGTTTGGGTTTGTGGGTTTGTGGGTTTTTTGGGTTTTGTTTGGGTTTTGTGGTGTTTTCAGTGGTGGCGGTGGTTTTGTTTGTTTGTTTGTGGGGTTTTGTTTTGGTTTTTTGGTTGGTTTGGTTGATTTGGTTGGGGGGTTTTGTTATTATTATCTTTTTTTTTTCTAAAATTAGAAGATAGAAGAACTGAAAACTGAAACAGATTCCTGGAGGATCCTATGACAACGAAAAGACGCTTTCTTGTTTCACTGCACAGTCTTTGGACTCACAAGCCTTAAGGAACTCAATGAGTTACTGAAGACCCCTATGAACCTTCAATAGATTATAACACTGAAACACATCCTGAGTTGTCTTCCTTTTTCTATTTTTTTAACACAGTCTAGACGACAACATGGAATAGGACAAACCCACAAAAACATGAAAGCCCACTTCAGCTTAAAAAAGTCACTGAAGAACACACATCCAAACTGAGTGAGGTGTTCTACACCGGAGAAGGTTTGGACCTACTGTGCTTAGAATACTTTGGTGATCTCTTCGTATCCAATAAATTCAACATGTTGAATGACACACAAAAGTTGTTTCCCACTGTAAGCTGCCTTACACCAGTAAGTTGATGGATGTATGATCCATGCAGACATCTGACATCTACAGGTGTGACATCAGGGCTAGAACTACTGTGTGCTAAGTACACATCTAGATATCCTAAACCAATGTTAAAAAATACTCCAAATTATTTTAGACAGCAGTTCATGATAGTGAAAGAGAATATGCCCAGAGCTATTGAGTTTGTTTCTCTCCCTGTTTTGTCAGAAGCTATAAAGCATTCTTATATTCAGATGTCCGAAAAAGAAATAAGCTTCTGGTTTCTACAGAGAAAGATTCCAAGTAAAAAAAGGACTTGATTTGAACACCTCTGTCTAGGAAAACTCTCTAAGATTCTTTGATCAATTTTTTTTTTATAGAAAGGGTATATATTTGTGTTAGATTCTTAACAGAGGGAATTGAACTGCATTACGGCAGTTCCAGGGATAACCAGGTTTTTTTGTGATACACATGCACCAATTATATAAAAATTGAATTTGCTCTAGCACTTTCCCAATTAATTTTTCTTTTTCTAAGATGTGGAATTACAGAAAACAAACTCCAATATAATTTCAGACAACTCAACAGAATTTTTTCTTTATCCTTCTTATCTTTTCATAGAGGTTTTCAAATTAAAATGCGTATCAGGCAGTATTTCAAAAATAATATCACTTCTCCTACTCTTTATATAATTTTTACTGTACTCAGACTAGCACAAGATATTTCTTAACAAAGTTCATAAACACACTTACCAGCTTTAAGTAACTAAATTTTGCTCTGCATTTACAAATTCCCTATATAAAGCACACAAGTCTGTACCATGATGTGATTTTACACTTCACTAGAACTTCAGTTCCACAGACTGAAGAAAGCAAGGGCTGGAGCTCTGGTTTGGATCTTTCTCCAGTGAGAAAAACTATCCCACCGAGAATCAACAGGACAGTGCCAATTTCCTACTTGACTTGAATGAATTCAGCTTCTTCTTAAAAACTTCTGCTTCCTATAAAGGAATTCTATTAATGGTCTCACTTACTAAAACCTGACCAAATTAGGGTTTTTTCAATGTACTGTATCATTAAGAAACTGTAAAAACAAACAAACTGACAGACACATAAGAAACAGCACTTTAAAAGAACGGATTCATAATATTTGAGGTTTGGAGAGTTGTTCTGTTCTCCTTCCAGTACTTTCAATGACATTTTCAGGCCAGAAGGGTTATTAACAACTTACTTTTAAAGCTCTTAAAAATCCAAACACTGGCTGGATTAAGTACAAGGGTGCAGAGGACACGTTTCTGGTTCTGACTTCAGACGCTCCCATGTCTGTCAGCATGTCTGAATTAGGGCTGAATCTGATTACTCTATTAAAATGCAGAGTAACAGTAGAAGCAAATAAAACTCTGGCTCCAGGTAGTCTCCTGGGTTACAAATAAGTCTGCAGTCCTGTCTTTGCTATTCTGTTGTTACAAACTTACACCAGCGTGAAAAAATCAGAAGTCCTCTGGCTACAGCAATAATAATGTCAATAAGTTATTTATGCTGGTCTTCTACAATCAGTAATAGCTGGGAAAATCATATGTATCACCAGCACTACCACTGGTTCAGTGATGAGATCAGATAGAGAAAAAGCCCTTTTCTACCACTGATGCCTTAAGTTTTAGCTTTCATGCTTTTCAGGTTCTGTGCTGCCTAGGGGTGCAGTTCTGAGCCTCATATTAAGTGTCAGTCAGCTCTCTTCACAGAGCAGGTAGACAAAACAAATCCTTTTCCAGATGGAGATCAAGGACAATTGTTACAAGTTTTCAGGCCCAACAGCATAAACAACACTGGACTGAAGAGAGAAAAAGAGAAGGATGGGACTTCATAATTTGAAGCTGTAATTGGAAAATTAATCCCAATATGCGAATAGATCAAAACTTACAAAAGTGTGAGACCTCGTGACCTGTTGCCCGTTTTGTGACCATTTTGGGTCCATCTTGGGTATAGCCAAGTACTTTTATTGCCCAAGGTGTACCCTTAAAGGCCTTTGAATAAATACCTACTTCATTCTTTACCTCTGTCTAGTCTCTGTTCCAGGTCAGCCCAAGATATCACCACCAGTTTCTGGTACACCACGAGCAACATGCCAGAGTTAGTAAACTATTAGCTAATATCTAATATCATGAGCTAGTATCTAATACCATCCTTTCAGTTTTTTCCCCTAAGGATTTTTTTTTTTACCTTGTAAACTAGTCTTTCTAAGTAGATAACAGGAGGTCTTTCCTGGGGTTAGTTTTTTTTTGGGGGGGGTGATGTTATTCTTTCTCTTTTTGCTTGTTCATTTCTTTTGTTTGTTTCCACAGAATCCCACTGAAAAGAAAAGGTTTGCAGGATTCTGAGATTTTAGTGGATGTTAGAGTCAGCATAGACTGGAACACGCTAAGTCACCCTGCACTTTACTCCTACAGTGGAGAAACATAATCAGAAATTAACAAGTCAGGACAGGCGAGGAAAACCCACAAAGTTTTTTGACAAATGTGGTAGCATATCCTAAACTGGACTTTCTTTTAAGTGTTGGACTATACCTATATGCACACATATATAGATATATCTACTCTCTCTTGTATAGGTACAGAAATTCTTTCTCACGAGATGAGAATTTTTTAAGGAGAGCTGATATTAGATTGTCACAATGAAGAAAAGACAGACATTTTCTGGGACACAAAACCACTTTTCAGGTCTAAAACAACGAAGAGATAAAAGTAATGAAGAAAAGCACAGCTGGAAAAAGTTTACTACCTGGTTACATTATTTAAAGAGAGGTGCTGACACAAAAGTTGTCTGGTACCCAGTGATAAGAGGAGGATATTGCTTAGGGAAGAGAAGATAGGGTAGAAAGCTACTGTATGCTAGAATTAGGAAATATGCAGTTGCTAAAAAAAAGGCCCATGATATGAAAAGCTTCACACTTAAGTGGTTAAAAATTAAGAATTTCGTTCGGCAACTTGTCTGGACCTCATAATGTAGAATGGACTATAATCCAAATCTCCTCTTTGAGCACTCAGGATCCTATTCCTATATTCATATTATGTGACTTATATCTGTACTGAAAATGGAAGAAGTAAGTATCTAAATGATCATTAAAATTTTTCTTGGTGTCTAAATGTCAAGTAAGAGACTAAGTGGAATAATTGTAAAATAGATTTATTTAGAAAGTATTAAGCCTTTGGATTTGAAACACCAGTAAGGTCTCCCCATTACCAGATATTATTTTGTCTAACAGAGAAGATTTTCATCTTCAGGGATAAACCAAACCTGAACTAGACACTAAGACACATGCTTTTTTCCCCCTTCAACAACAACCTGTGACAAGATGATGTAAAGCAGCATTTACCACCAAGTTGTAAGAGATTATGCAGTTGTCAAAAGAGATGTCAATATAGGCTTCAGCAATTGCTTCCTGAAAGATTTTGGAGAGAATCACTGAGCTGGAGCTGGGTTTTGATAGCTCTTTACTGCTGTGCACATCTGGGCAGATGCTGTGTTTACCTGTATCTTTAGTTCTGGCTTGGTAAGGAAAGGCTGCAATGACAGTGAGGTGTAGCAACCATTTTCTTTATGCATAAATTATGATTTCAGTGTCATCCATTATGAACCACACCATTTTTTTTTTCTCTCTCATTTTTCTTCATAACCATATGTTTGGATTCCCACAAATAAAACCACAACTACTGATGTTTTGGTTTAACATGATTTAAAATTGCAATAATGACTATGTCTTCCTTGGTAATCCAAGTGCTTACTGCTGAGTTGCAGTCCTTCTGAAGCAAGCTTTCTCTGCTCAAGACATACTGTCTCTAAAATAAGTATTTTTCTACTCTATAACAACATCAAGAAAGGAGATAACCAATGCAGTCTAATTTTTCCAGATTATGTCTGCAGTATTTTAAACGCTTTAGTTTAAGCAGTTAGCCAAAACTTGAGGTCATTTATATGAGGGGAAATGAATGATACAAGATAGTCTTTAAGAGAAGGACATTTATTTATGAAGGAAGATCGCAAGCTTTTATTTCACCAAACACAATTAAAAA
This sequence comes from Sylvia atricapilla, assembly GCF_009819655.1. Lineage (NCBI taxonomy): Eukaryota > Metazoa > Chordata > Aves > Passeriformes > Sylviidae > Sylvia > Sylvia atricapilla. The sequence goes on from NC_089145.1 coordinate 53,959,833, forward strand.
AAAAAATTTAAAAAGTTATTTGGGGTTTTAGTCTCAGATTTTCTGTGTCTTGATCAGGATTTTCAGCTCTGCCTGTGCTATCATATCTGTGACTGGCCCCCCTCTAGGATTAAATATTCAATTTCTCTGCTGTACTTTTTTTCAGTTTCCTACTTCAGGTCATGAACCACTTGCCAAGCAGTCCATTACTTGTGGTATTCTAAGTCTCGGGAAAAAAAAAAATATAAAAGTAGGTGCAAGCCAAAATCACCATATTTGCAGGAAAAAAAATTATATTTTATGATTCAAGCACAGATTCAAAGCCAAAATTTTGTCCCTGTTTTCATTACATGCCCAGCCAATATTCTTAAATATCACATTCTGCCTGTAGCAGAGATGAAACAAAGTCCCAGAAACTGTGTTCCAAGTCTTCTTCTGAAGCATATATTCACTCTGTAGTTAAAGCATTAGTAGGGTTGTCCTATAATACAATATAGAAGAAGAGCCTGTGACTTCTGTCAGCTTATTGTAAATTCAAATAATCCAACATTAGATGAGAAGATATTAAATGTAATTCATTACAATTTCAGTATGAACTTTGTCCCAATTTAAATAAAAACATTTGCTTCTGCATGAGATACTTTTAGAATAAAAGGCATATACCAAAGAGTAACCAAATTGTAAGGGGTTTTGGGTGGTGGGGTTTTTTTGGTGTTTTGTTTTGGGGTGTTTTTTTTGTTGTGTTTTTTTTTGTTGGTTTTTTTTTTTTGTTTTTTTTGTTTTTTTTTTTTTTTTATGAAGAGATGGTTTGACTTCAGAACCAAATATGGTAAATGCATATCAGAGAGAACTCTGAAAAGGACACAGGGAAACTTCCCGATTTCTATTTCACTTAATTTTTTCCTTCCCTTCCCTTTTCGTTTTCCTACTCCTTGTCTTGTGATGGAGAAACAAAACATCAATTTCTCTAAGTTTTCCTGGTTAGCCTGTCCTGTCTGTGTGCAACTGAACACCCTGTGAGAGGGAAGAGACACACCTCCCTCTCTGCAGACACAGACCATGAAGTGACTTCACTAAACCATTCCACTTTGATCCACGATCAGAGAAGTTTTTAAAAGGCAGAGTGGTTGTGTTCATGGAAACAGCAGGCAGAGAACAATCCTTTGTAATGCAAGCCAGAACATGAATTTCTTGCACAAGCAACAAGACTCACCCCAGAAGAATAACAATATAACAATTTGGGAGTTCAAAATTAAACAGACAGGAAACATAACAGATTTTTTTTTAATTTAAAAAAAGAAATAAAAGTGTGGGGAGATGTTATGGTTTTTTTGTCACAGCATCATCATACAATAAAATTTCATACATTTCTCTAGCAGTATGGTTATGGATAAGCCAAGAAGGAAAGGGATATGGGGAGGCTTTTTCATTGCTGTGTACCTTGGAAATTTATTCTCAGTATCTGTTGACTTGGGCAAGATTTCAAAGAATGAATTAGATCCCAGCTTTACAAAGGATGCACTAGCACTGTTTAAATTGTTGCTTATTAATAATACTTTATACTACACAGTTCTAGTTTTATTTCTTAACAATTTCTGTTTTGCCTTATAGCAGTGGTATTTTGCCACTCTTCTTGGAGGAGACAAGGATGAAATTAATCCAGTTATTCAATTACCACTTTCTGAAAAGATCATTACTTGTGTGGGGAGGAGTGGGAACAAATCAATCTCCTCACTGATTAATTGAAGGTGGGTTTTCTCATGCAGCACTTTTAGAGGGCAGAGAAGATCAGAGGGACCTTAGGGAAGTCGGCATCTTCATCATGTCAAAGCGCCTGCTCTCATGCCCTGACAGAACTGAATTTTTAAGGAGTGAATTCCTGTTGATTTATATACTTTTTTTTAAGTGTCAGTGCATCCTATCCTTTTATAAAAATTGTTGGTCAATACATTGAGATTAAATGTACACGGTTTTCTTTTTCTTCAGAGAAGACAGTGACTGAAAAGACTTACGAACAGTTGTTTGCAATTTTAGCCGAAATTCATCATTTAAAGAAAAAACTGAATTTAGGCACATATGCTGTCTATAGTCATAAAGCAAATGAGCAATCCAGAAGTGAAGTGAGAACTTCACTGGGATTTATTAATATTTGAAAGAGCAATATGAATTTCTCTTGTCATTTTGTGAAAGAAAGCTAACATGGATTATCCTGACTCTCATAAATGCTTCAACAAATTTGCTTTTTTTCTGATGAACAGGCACTTTGTTATTTGGGCTTACATCTTCCCTTCTGTTTCATGGGTAAATTCTTATCTTTTTATAAAGAAAGTCCAGATGTCTGAGAATATATTTCAAAAGACCACATAACAGTCATTTTGAGGCAATACTCTGTTAGTGAGCCCAATGGTTTGTCTGTAGTTTTAATTAACTCCTTATGAAACTGATCTATATTTTTATTCATAAATAACTACATTTCCAAAATATAGAAAACTAAACTCTATAGGTAAATTTAACAGATAAGAGAATATTATTTTTTGTACTGTTCTATAATTATCCTTGACTGATACCACAATCATGACATTTTTGTGTTAGCCTTTTACAAATTATTAATGTGCCTTGAAAACAAGATGAAGAACTGTAGGCAAAGCAACTCATTGAGAAAAATTGACTGGTATTGTGAAACCAAGATTCATTTCAAGAAAATTATTTTCAACAGTGGTCAGAGTGTGCTACACATAATCAATGCTCCCAGGAAAAATAAGGGATAAAAACCGTGCTGTGGTTATTGAGAGCTTTTCTAAGTAATTCAAAGATGAGAAAAATTCTACTAGCAATCCTTACTCCCTGTTTTCCTTTTTCAGGAATTGGATTTTGTGACCCTGACCTAAAATCAAAATATTCATTCTTCTCTTAAGAAGCATATTGAGCTCGACAGTCTGACTGTCAGACGAGTTAGTCTGCACTATGGCAATGCAACTGAGGTGAAGAGAATTGAAATCTCAAACTGCTCAGTTCTGGTACAAAAAGGTCATTATATATGAAATTAATCTAATCATGACTGAACAGCTACATTTGGTGTGCTGAATCTGACAGGCAACCAAACCAATTAGAAAGGTAAGAGAGTTCTCCTGTTCATATGTTGCAAAAGGATAGTTATTGATGGTACTTTTTTTTACCCTTATTTTCTTGCTAACATAGGCCAGTATTCTATCCATTAATGAAAATAATATTCTTAATATACTGTGTGGTAGTTCTTTTTTAAAAGCAAAACCTTTCTATTGTATGTGAAGCTGTGAAATTAACACAAAAACAAAATTCAGATGTTTGGGTATCCATGAATACATGTTATTATAAAATTATATTATTAAGCAGCCTTTTAGGTAATAAAATATCCTACAGTTTTGGGTTATTTTATTTTGCCTGCAAGACTTTTTAATAATTAAAAATATATTTAACAACTTCTAGAAAAAGTATGTGTAGTGAAATTGAAAATTGAGTCACTAACCAACAGTTACAAAGACTTCAAATAAATATTCATCATTTCCCAAAGAAGTGGCTTTCAATAACATTTCACAGATAATTGACAAGCATTTACCCATCTAAAACTAAACTTCTAAAGAGGAAATTGTCTTAAGTAGATAGCCTCCTCATGTTCTCAGCAGACCTTAAGCATGTGCTTTAAATTTAATCGTATAAACAAGTGCTGTCCCGAGGGTGGATGTTTTCCTTGACTGTCAGCGGTAAGAAGAGAACTTGTGGATTTTTCCTATCTACTTTGTAGAACCTCTAGCAAAAGACAATTGATATTTCAATTCTGACTTTGGATATTAATGCCATGCAGCTTAAGATACAAAGGATACCGCTACTTAGGGTAAGCAAAAATTATAAACTAAAAAGTCCTTATAATTAATAGCATAGCCTAAGTATCATGAGTCTCACATCCTCCTATCTGATAGCTAAAATGCAAAAACAAATAGCCTCTCTAAAGAGACAAACATACAGAAGACATGAATGGAATATGCAGAGTAAGAACTGACAAAAACTGGTCAAAGCAAAAAGATTTTCCTGGAAACTGATGACTGACAGGGAAATCAGAATGCCAAAAGATCTGCCCTAGTAACCTCCTCCAATCCTTATTTCCCTCAGGAAATGGCTTGTTCTAGAGGATGTCAATCCTGAAGCCTGTTTGGATTTAAGATTTTTTGATCTAAGATAAAAATTTTATATGACTATCTTTGATTGGTAATAGTAATGGCACAAGGCTAGTTACTCAATATATGAAGTTTCTGGGAGGAAATTTTATCTGACAATATGTCACTTTTCCTTATTTATCAAAAAAGTTAGCAAAATTGTTTGTTTCAAAAAGAATAAAGCAGAGGAAAGCAGAGCTTTTATCAATGTTTAAATATTTCCAGAATAATTCTGGTGAGGTAAGGGGATGTATTGTTGATTTTACTTTGAAGAAAATGCAGCCAGAATTTGGACCATCTACTCAAAAAGTCTGGAATCCTGCTTCCACAAACTAAGCCTCTGAAAGTGAATATATATATATACACACACACATATATATATATGTATGTATGTATGTATGTGTATATGAAAGACTCTATTTTACAGAATAAAGGACACATTTCTGAATCAATTCCACTGTGTAGCTTGAGGTCAAAAATCCCTTCATAATTTCAACAAATGATCAGTTGGCTGCATGGACTTACTCTCCTTTTATCTTTCACAGCTTCCCCACAAACAGCTCTGAACGTGCCAGATCTTGGAAACAGGCTGAAATCTGGCTGGTTACAGTAAACTTAGATTACTCCTGACAGAAATATTCTGCTTGGGAACAGAATTGAATTACAAATTTTGATTACAATCCAGATTTGCCAGTGGAAGGAAATACTTTTTATATAAAGACAGCAATTTTGACACACTGTTTTCACACGCCTTTATTTAAAAATAAAACAAAACTGCATTTAGTTTTAAGACATTACTTTGAAATGAATGCCCAAAAGTTTTCACTTTGAAAATACAAATATATTATCCAGCCTTTTTTGCAGCCAAGTTTTAGTAAGTGATTCAACAATCTCCCCAAGTCTGTAAGTTCCATGTATCAACTAAAAATCACAAAAAAACAGACAATTTCTGAATTTCAAAAAGTGCTTATGGCATTTAAATAATAAAACCTTCAGAAAATACTAAGAAAGGGAAAAGAAGTGGAGGAAAGATTGATAAAGATTTTCTCATCTTCTTATATTTCTCCTTTTTCAGTTATTTACAATGCATTACTTTTTCCCCACTAGAAACAAAGTAGAATTCATCATGTAAGAAAAGTGACCTGACAAGCCCTAAATTTTTTGAAAACAGTGAAAAGTTTGATGAAAAAAGAGAAGTATATGAAAGAGCTGTTAATATCTCATTTAAGTACCGTTGGCTAGTAGAGCTAACAAGTAATATTAGCAAAGATAATGTTGGCAAAAAACTGTGTGTGCTTGAACATTTTAATAAATATATATTACATAGTAAAATTACTGTAGATTTTTAGTGCATTATGAAGCATTATATAAATGTTAATTATTATGTCTGCTTTAGTAATGTAGTCTCTTCTAAAGCTCACTCTTTCAAATGTTTTATACTTTAAATAGAAAAATCATGCCAGAAGATACATTAATATGCCTTATACATATAATAATAATATGTATTAATATATTAATATTAAGAAATGGAAAATCATCTCCCCTTACTGGCTATTATGTTTAATTAGCTTCAGAGATTATTCTGTTTAAATAGATTTGTCCTAGGATTTATGGGTTTTTTGCCCTACTAAACCTAGATCATACACTGAATGTAATTAAAATATAATATACTTCAAACTGAGACCTAACAACAGGAATTTAGTCACTGACAATGCAGTATGGTGCTATCCTAACTGATGAGGCATTTTGTTTTAATTTTAAGTGATCAGTACACAGGTGAAGCATGCTTTATGGGCAGTCCTGCAGAGGGAAAGCGTCTCTCTTTTCCCAGAACACGCATAAAAGACATAAAATGCCTTACAAACATTTTCCACATCATCATGTTTCCCAGTAGGAGCACTTCTGAGTGAGAAGTTTTGTCTTTTGGTCTTGTTTAATCTTCATGTTGAATTTTGCTGTAATAAAGGGTTGCCTGCTGTAAGCTGTGAACAGGTTGGGTCTCTTTTTCAGGTTCATATCAAGTTCACTTATTTCTAGGTCTTTTCACATTCTTGTGCCTCAGGTTACCACTTCTTCCAAATCCTTCTCAAACAAAAGACTTTAAAAAAATTACTCACTTTCTTGGTTATCTAGCCTGTTTTGATCCCACTTAATTTTAAAATTTTAATTTATGCTAATTAATTTTGGTTAATGTTTTGATAGGACTATTTCATCTAAGAGTACGTATCTTGCTTATTATTTAACTAAATAATGGGGTATTTGCCTCATAGTAATTACCTACCAAGTGAGCATGAATGTATGAGTGTGAAAGATTAGACTTGATTATCTGTCTAGTAGACAAGACACAAAGCTTTAACAAAGAACACTGTGAGGATTCTACTGCCTTCCTCTTCTGGAGGCCACTGAGGCATGTTCTGACGTGTATGAGTAGAATTCAGTAGCCCTCAGATCTTCCTGCTTGAATCAAGAATAACACTAGCTGCATATGGCAAGAACATAATTTACAGCATTAGGCACCACTGGTGAGAATCCAGTCTGAATTTTCTTCTGGCAGAGATTGATGATCTAAAACTACACAAATTCTGTTAGCCCAGCATCTAAGTGGAGATGTTTCTCCACAGTGATACATGAAATACCTCGAACTGGAAAATTATTTGAAAGGAATAGTATCCTTCTTGATTAGAATACCCAGGCAGACAACACCTAGAGATGGATCTCTGGAGGAGTGAAATTATCTATGCACTAATTGTCTAAGGAGAAGTGCTGACTTAAGAAGAAATGCTTCAAGTACATTATTAGGGACAAATCCTCATCTGATGATCTTCTTGATTCTAGCAAATCTTTTTGGCCTTTTTTTCCTTAAATTTTCTAAACATGTTTATATATTGAAGAGTTCCCAAAATATATTCATGTCAAATTGTATCTGAGTTTTGTCCCACAGTTTCCTAGAATCAACATATAGAAATATTTATACCTGCCAAAGCATATATTGTTATGTCCCCAGGTAAAAGCTGAGGTTAGAACTGAAACTTTCATGGAGAACAAGGCTGAAGCACTCATCCCACACAACAGGAAATAAACTGGTTTATTAGACTCACGTTCCATAGTCAGTAGTGATGGGGGTGTTTTCAAGCCTCTTTAAATGAAAATATAAAGATTTCCTCAGGTGTGCACTGAGGACAGAATCCTTCACACAAATATGGCTGTTCCATTCATGTACTTATCACCCAAAAATGCCAAAATGGCTTTAAGGATTCTTACCACAATGATTATTTCAACATCTTCTTACCTTTCAAAGCAATATATTCTTTCATGACAATCACTGAACTTTTAATAAGAGTGACTACTCATTTTGTGTATTACCCTATCTTTAGTTTCTACTTTTTATTTTCCTGCAATGGTATATTGCTACATCCTCCAGACTAACAGGAAAATATATGAAATAAATCTGTAAGATAATAAATAATGAAATTTGTGTAAAATTAAGCCATATTCTGGAACAATGCAATTTGAAAAATATAAATACCACTGAAGAGTCTGAATGAAAAGGAATGCTAAGAATTTTAGCCACTCTTTAGTAAGTTCAGTCAATATTTAGTCTCATAGGATCTAAATTAAGCCTGAGGAGAAAAAGTTATTGTCATTTTTATTTTATTATTCAGGATGATTAGTCATATTTATGAATTCTGGGCCTTTCCTACAGCACAAAACTAAGGGAAGTGCACTATTAGGGGCACAGAGAATGTATTCCACATTTTATTAGCAGGGCAAACGATAGAGTACCAGTTTTTACTGTTCTCCACAGAATCAGACTTCCATTTCCTCTGTAGGTGAAATACAATATCCACTGCAAAATATCCGAGACTAATCTGATTTGGTAGTCCATATCCACATGAACTGAACCAATCTTGACTTTCAAAAGCCCCACAGTGCCAAGAGACTAGAAGACTAATGAACCTCTGGAAACCCATGGATACCCCAATTTCTCAGTAATCCAGCTTTCTTCTCAATCCCATCAGCTGCCCGATCAGTGCAGTACAGCTTTGTGCACTCAGTGGCATGGAGCTGATGGCTCAGAGGGCACCTAGCACAGGATATCCTGAAGAGTGGACTCCTGCCAGAACATACTCTGGGATTTTATGCACTGGCCCAGAAATGGAAGTTTAATGTGGATGGGAGCCCTTTAAGAGAAACAACTGAGCCTGGATCTCTCACATCCTTGGGGGAAGAAAAAAAAAAAATCTTGACCACGAGTCCTGCACTGCAGTCTGAAAAGAACTAGATTTGAAAACTCAAAGCATGTCACTTCATATCTGTGGAATGGGAACAATCTGTTGATATAATCAAGGATTTTTTTTTTTTCCTTTCTTGTGTCACTATAATCAATCTCAAAAGAATTCTCTGTGAAATCTTCCTGTGAACACAAGCCCCTTCCAAGCTACATTTCTCTGGACCAAGAACAGAGAGGCACCTCTCTGACCCTCTGTTCCTTGGGACTCAGAACACCCACACTTCAGTGGAAAAGGAGGCAACCTCCCTCAGGAAACCTCATCTGTGTTTTCAAGGCAAACAGGAGCTGCACTACGTTTTGTCTGAATCATCTGTAACCATGTATGAGGAATGCCTTCCAGAGCAAATCCAACTGGCCAGAGAGCTGAGAGACAGAGTCCAGAGGCAGTTTAGAGAGAAGCCAGACCTTCAGACTAACCAGCAGTGCAGCACCTCATCAAGCACCCAGGCACACACTACTGCTTCAAAACTAAGGCACTCTTGGAGTCTTAGCACCACTAAAGGTAGATAGAGTTGAACAGATTTAAAACTTCCTGGCCTAAATCTGATATAAATTTCTTGTGATTCCTCTTATAAACCTGCATCCAAGCCCACAAGGTTATCCAGGAATTCTGTTGCAGAGCCAGAAACTAAATCCCAAGCACTAAAAAAAAATCAAGTTATGCAAACATTGGATGTTTTAGTTGGAAAACTGAACACATTTTTCAGTCTGTCCTGATAGCAAAAATAATTGTTAAAGGCTTACAGGGATGCAGATGGCTGTGCACTATATGTATTGAGAGAGAGCACATCTTTTGCTGACCCAGACATTCCTTTCAACTGAAAATCTTTTTTTTAAGCCAAATTAAATGCTATTTACCATGTCTTACGATTTCAGCTAATTTTAAAACTTAGAAATATCATTTCAAAATGCCAAAAGATTTTGCTTGACGCTATACCCACAAACACTCTTATTTTCTGACAACTGCTTCTCATTAACTTGGTGTTCCCCAAAGAAACGTCACTATTCTGTGAGTCCAAAGATAGCTTCTTACCCGCTGAACTTTTTTTTTTTGCTAGTAAGTTTCTGATAATAACATTATTCTCCCCCAAAAAGTTCAGCTGTGCTCCCATTACAATACTGGCCTCAAAGACCTTTTAACGTTTAAATTAGAAGCTTTTTCAAATGAAAAGAAAATCACTCTTTTGTGCATTTGAAATTTTCTCAAGGAAGCCTTATATTAATTAAGAAGAAAAAGTTCTTTTCTTTTTTCAATCAAACCTAATTATAGTGTCTGAAAGCACAGTTTCTTTGAACTCTTGTTTCAAGAGGAAGGGAGGAGGAAATCCTCAGTACTTTCTTTATGTGAAAACAAGTTTTGATCTAATCACATTTGGTTAACCAATTTTAGTGGATTTTGTGCTTTTTATATGTTCCTAAGAGGTATAGAATAAAAATATTTGAATAGCAGGGGAATTATAGTAGTATTTATTAATCTTAAAACAACATAAAATACTGCATTCAAATTAGGACTCTGAAGTTCCTGTTTTTCTGGGAAATCTCCTTGATCTGGTTATCAGGGGGATAATCTCAAAGGAAAAGTGTTTAGTCTTATCTGAAACTTCTGGACCTAGTCAGAATTCAAGGGTGATTAGAGGCTTCTTCTGCTGCTTCTTCACTGTATGTATAATTGGCACTATGTTATCATGGCTCACAGCTCTGCACAAAAACCCAAAAAGCATAAAAGAGAATTCAAAGGGCAGCATCTATCATGCTGGCTGTGCTTTGGCAGAATCTATTGCTCATCTCTGCAGAACAAGCACCAGACTCAGAGAATTGCTGCAGCAGCAGGTGATACTTGAGGATAAGGTGTTCTGTGATCATTCAACCAACTTGTTTCTATATATTCATCTCTGGAGCAATATCCCTTGTCAATACTGATCTCTGCCCCTGCTAAATACCCCACCTAACATCTTCCAAGACCCTGTGTAGTGTTGCACTGTCTTTAGCCCCATCAGGAATATTCCCAAGCAATGCCACTAGGTCAAAGAGCAACATATGGCTCTCCCAGGGAGCCACCAAGGGTTTATAGCAATGCCTACGCTTTGTGTCTGTTAATATTATGAATGAGGGCTATTGCTGAGAGCTCTGTCCCCACCAAAGACCTCCAAATGAGGGAGTTCTCTGTTAAAATCTGAGCAAAGTTGAACAAAATAAGCTGCCAGGTCTGAAACATGTTGGTGAAGGAGGGATGGTCTGGGACAGAAAGAAACCTGAACTGGTGTCAACTGGTGGGATTGTTTAGCTCCTATATCCGACCTGTTAGAATCTGATCTCAGCCCAGGGCAGCAGTCTATGGCCCCAGGATGACAACACTTACAGTCCAGACCAGAAGGAAAAGAAGTGTGTGGCCTTAAGCTGTACCTGCCAACTGCGAGGCTGCTCCTCTGAGCTGCAGGTACCATTGCAGTGGGAGCCAGAGAGAGACATCCAGACATGTCACACAAACAATGAACAGCCTCCAAACTGGAGGCTTGAGTTACTACTGAACTTGAAAGCTAATTAACCTACTCCAAGTTCAGAAGAAGAAAATGTTGCATTTTAAGTTGTAAATACCCCAAATTAATTTTCTCAGTGGCTCTTCCTGCTGAAAGGGAGCAGTTACCTCACCTTTGCCTGAGTTTCCTCACCTGTGTAACAAGGTTGATGATTCTCAGAAGCATATCCCACAGCAACTTGGCAATGCTATTTTAAAATAGCACAATGCTGAAAAATGCTAATTATAATAATTCTCATTACTATGCCCACCCCAACTAGTTATCACACTGCAGAAAGAAAAGTGCTTGTATTGGAATAATAGCACAATTTATTTATGAAGGGATTGTTCTCTGCATATGTCTCGGTCTTCTCCAAATATAAAAATTCAGTGAGCTGAAGTTATTTCATATGTATCCAGTTTTTAATTTTAATAAACAAGAATGTTGTATATCCATGAAAATTTTTAAACCCAAAGATGAATTAGATTAATCCACTTCACAGCCCTCCATGTTCTGGAAAGAGGTATTGTGCAGACTTTTAGGTAAATAATGTTTCATTTAATTTAATTATTTAGCAATCTAATGCATTCTTTCCAGCTCAAGAGAGTGATTAAATCCATAGGCTGGAAATCCTGATATCACTATGCAAATTTTCAACATATTCTTAAGCAATCATGTTAAAAATCATATAAACTACCACAATTTTCCTGAAAAGTCTAAATTTATTCTAATTCATAGGTGCCAAATATGATCTTCCAATATACCTGTAGTTCTTTCTTCTTCAGTGCTGTAACACTTGTCCTACAGAGGCATGGCACTGAGCTAATACAACAGCTTTTGTAAATTCAGAGGAATTGCAAGCTGATTCAGTTGCCAATAGGAGGGATAAAACTCTTAGTTGGGGGAGGATTGCATGGGCTGGGCTGTGAGCAGACCCTAAGAAGAGCAGAGAACACAGAAGGTGAGGGGGGTTCTAGTCCATTAAACACCTCAGGAGCATGAAGGTAAAAATACCTTGATGTGCCCTAAGCTAGTAGCAAATGTGGGCTTACAAATGAGCAAATGAGGGACGTGTGAGAGGGGCTGGAAGGCCACTGGCAGTAAAGATGCTGAGGGGTCAATATGGCACTGGCCAGCTTACTGCCCAGTGTCCCACTGCCTGGTATCCTACTGTCCAGTGTCCCGCTGCTCTGTGCCTTCTGTCCTCTGCCTCAGTCCATCCCTTTGCTTTCATAAGCAAAGTATCCACTCATTAAATCCTAATTAAAATTAAACTCCTTAACTCCATCTTCAGTATTTTGACTCCAAATCTACCCAGGTTCTCATGCTGCCTTCAACCCTTATGGATTCTTCTCTCATCTCCATTTTCTCCCCAAAAGGTGAGAGACCCCAAAGGCTTTGTTGCCTCTCTCAAGAGCGACCCTTCTCTCTTAAAACACTTTAATAATTTTCTCAGGTTTTGGTATTTTTAGATGGGAAGTCAGAAGTTTCACTGCACAAGCAAAGAAAGCAATTTACAGCTTCGTGTAGAAACATAGCCGCTTCTAGTTCATTTGTTTTTCATCTTGATTATCAACACGTTTGTCATCTCTCTGTAATTTATTCATTATCTTTAGATGAGGGATGTGAAAGGGAGGGGTGGGAGTGAAGGAGATAAGTGTACTTGTCAGAATGGGAAACAGATGTTCTAACAATGACTGGAGACAATTAATGTTCTCAGTAGGTATCAACAGGCAAAGTCCATGGCTTGCTTCAAATTTTTGCAGCAAACGGTCTTCTGGAAAATGCAAATACAGAGGCTTTATTTTCCAGGCACGTGAGAGCATTTCTTGTTTGTAATGAGCTGTCTTGAGGAACTTCACATCGCTTCTTGAACGTGTGGCTGTTCTGATCCTTGCTGGCCTAAATAATAACAGCGATGAAGGGGGAGCTGGGCACCTGGTAGTGGAGCTAACGAACCTGTCACTGCTCCCTGCCTCTGCCTCAGACACAGCATGCAAAGCAAAGCATTTAGCACATGTTTAACCTTGGATTGCTCAAAGTCAACAGCACATAAATATGCACCTAAAGCAAGTGAATACTTTACGATTGCCAGGGTAGGCATGCACCCACAAAGGTCTCTGCTGCACTGGGGTCTTTCATTTCTCGCTGAGGAATGACCCCCCTGCTACAGCCCTGAAGGGACAGCCGCTCATCTAGTCTCCCACCCAGTACAAAAAAAAAAAAAAAAAAAGCTAATACAGCCAAGGCCTTATGATCAGGCTTTAATCTGTATCACTCTGGGAAATACTGCTGCAAAAGTCAATTATAATAAATAAATATTATAAGACAGAAAAAATTTCTAATGAATAGATGTGATCTGATTACTAACATTTGTAATAATAGTTTGTTGTTCTATGCCACATGTTGATTTCATCTTCTCCCTCTGCACTCTGTCAGTTTAACTTTCCCTTCTGCTGTTCTGTTATCTAAAATTATCAAACACCTACCATGCCCTGGAAAATACACCAATTAAGAGCTACATTTAAATCTGCATGAACGGGCCTGTAACGAAGTTAATTGGAATAAACACATATTTTATATGATATTATTTGAATTCTGCTTCAAGCCTGACTATTGTCCATTACATGCTCCCTTTTTAATTTATATTCTTCTTTTTATCACTTTTCCTGGATTTGTTTCATTACTGATTGAGTAATGATTGCAAACACCGACCTTAGAAGTTCTTCCTCTTCTTCCACCCCTTTCTCTCCAGCTGGGCAAAAAGGGCAAGGCTGAACAAAGGGCAGCTGCTGATTCAGATGTCCTCCTGAGCACCCCTCAGCTGTGGAGAAGGATTCCCTCACTACAGACCACACTGGGCTTTCAGATTTAAAAAAACCACCAATGAGCCTATCCAAAGGCTCCTTATATATAATATATGGCAATAAGTGCTGCATTAGCTATAAGATAGTACATTTTTACATGCTATGAAAAATAGAACACTTTTTTCTTTTTGCCTCATTCCTGCTGCCATGTCTGTTATAAAAACGACTAGTGTTTACTTAGTGACAGTCAGCAAATGTTCTAATCTTTCCAGTGCAATGACTTCAGCTAAGCATCAGCACTACAAAAATGAAAGACAGTGAGGATGGTAGCCTGTGGTCACTATTTCATAAAATCTGGAGAGATTTGCAGCCAATTGGTAAGATAAATTGATGTCTGTAGCAACAGGAGCGCTAAAGTTTGATCAGCATATAAATCAAACACTATTTGAGAAAAGCATGGCTAAACAGAAATCTTTGTCATTCTGCTGGGGTCACTGAGATCAGGGGCTTGGGGTTTTCTAAGGTGACAAGATTTAACTAGTCTAAAAGGAGCTGGAATGCTAATTTCCCTCTCTAGCTTCTTATCTTCAGGAATGAATCAGCTATCCAAATGTATGGCTGATTAAACTGCACTGCTATCACTAGACCTATATCAGGAGCAAATTTTATTCAAGGGATGTATTATTCATTTAAATGCTGGGGTGTGACATCTTTAAACATGCAAATGTGACTGAATAATTTTTACAGGGAAGACATCTGGGAAAGGGAAGAGTTCCATTTTTGCCAGTCATCATGATTTTGTGGCATCCATGCATGGTACACAATATGAAATCAGTGTGAAAAAAAATCCACCTCACTGTTCATAAAGGACATGGCAGCTCCTCTTCATGCATGCAATGTGTATTTTTTCTCTAAGAGTTATTCAAGTATCGAGGTAATCTATTTTTCATTTCTAGCACAGACACATTTATTAGCAGAGTTAATAAGACAGTTTTTTCTCAGAACATATTGTCTGTTGTCAAGATCTGAGGATTAACATTGTATTGCGTGTCTGAATAGAATTACTTTCCCATAAGACTTGCTATACCAAGTTAGTTACATGGTCCAGTGAGTCTGGTACCCTGCCAGATGGCAATAAATAAATGACAAATAAATAAAATTTCAAAGAAAAGTTTAATTCTCGTACACCAACTCACTCCAACATATATCATGTACCTTGATAATTGTTGCTGTACAGCAAATGGGAGGAAACATTTTCTTCCGACCTCTGTGGACAATTAGTTATTGCCCTAAAACCTGGCATTTGATTTGGGTTATCTGGCAGGCACAGCCACAAGCACCATTATCTGAGAGTCTCTCAGAATTGCAGCAGCCTTATTCCATCTTTGATTATGATAAGGAACAATAAGGCCCTCACAAACCTCTGTGGTAATCCAGATGAATTAGATTTCAGTAATAAGATCTTGATAAAGAAACATGCTCTCCTAGCCCAAATCACTCATACATATGTAGGCTCTAATAACTAATTATCTTCGATTTTCAGGGGATTATTTTCCTGGGAATCTGTCAACACCAATTTTATTTTAGATGTGGTCCTAAATTTGCAGACACAGTTAGTTCATAGTTTCCAGATGTTTAGTAAATGCCTGGAGGAAGGTTTTTTTTACATGATGCATCTCCCTCACTTGGAACTAATTAATTGTTACAAACATGGAAAATATCTATTCTGCTATGGTGTTGAACTTTTCAGATCTTTTCATTTGAGAGATCAGAAACAATCCAAATAAACTTCTTGCCATCTGGCTCCCTCACATTCACTTTTTTTTTGCAATGGAATTATATGAAATTGTAATTTCCATTTTGAAAATAAAAGTGGAAAATAATTATTCAACACTGACCTGGATGTACCCTTAATCAGTGATCTGTGCTTGCCTAAAATACAGCTGATTTGATTTTTGCTGAGTTTCGGCTCCTAACACTGGCAGGTGTTGTGGGCTCTCCTGGATAGGACTTAGGAGAGGGGGAAGCAAGGAGGATTGGCTTTTTAACCAGCAGCATCCCCTACTGTTGCTTTTAAAAATGATAATAATTCACTTCCAGGGCAGAGCAGCTCAGCTCAGCTCCCAGGGCTGACAGCAGACCTGGAGGGGCAGCAGTGAGGAAATGGAAAGACTTAGTGTCCCCATGAGACTCATAGGTGACTCTTTAAGGGAAAGCTATTGCCCAAATAATTCAAAATAGTGTATATTTCTGTACCATAAAAATATCAGTGACTAGAGTAGCAATTTTCCAAGGAGCCTTGACCACAAGAGACACTTTCTAATTTAAAACAGACTGTCTTGAGCTGTTGTGGTTTCTCCCAGTGAGCCCTATTCCCTCACAGAACTTATGCCCATGTTTCTCTTAGTTATGTGACAGCTGTCAGCCCCAAATTGGCTTCCAGGTGTTCATAGAAAAAAAAAATTAGTCTTTGAGTGTACTTCTGATTTTTTTGTTTTGTTCTGTCTTGCAAATACCTGTATGGCTACTCATAAATTTGTAACATTTCTACATGCCATAATACTGAAATGTACACTCGGAAAATCCCTTTCTCCCAAAAGAAACCTGTAAGCACTACTTTCAATTTACATTTCTAGGGGTATTGAATTTTTTCTTTATGTACGAACAAAAGTTTGCAA
The DNA here is from genome assembly GCF_009819655.1 of Sylvia atricapilla. NCBI lineage: Eukaryota > Metazoa > Chordata > Aves > Passeriformes > Sylviidae > Sylvia > Sylvia atricapilla. The sequence continues at coordinate 53,976,294 of NC_089145.1, forward strand.
AATATATACACAGGTAGAGGCAGGAGTCTGAATATATGTCTACTGATTTCTCTGCATCTTGCTTTCTTTATCTATTAAACTGGGTTAACAGTACTTCTGCACATCCCAGGAGTGTCATGTAAGCTTACTCATTAAAGTTTGTATAGTATTTTGAGATCCTCGATGGCAGATGCTACACAAGTGCAGAAACAGATCACTTGATAGATACAAATGGCAATTTACTCACAGCCTCAGCAGTGTTCAGTAGGGGAGTAACTGAAGGATATCAAATGCTGCAGGCTCAGATGAAAACAAGCTCATCAAAATAAACGATTTACCAGAGGCTTCCAAGCACCCTGCTTCTTATAGATGAGATGAAGAGTTCATCCCCTTCTCTGCTTGACAACAGAGAACAAACCATGGCACTGCACATCACTAACAGTGGTAGTAGCATTATTCTCTGTTGGAGAATTTCACTTTATTGTAAAGCCCCATTAACTGATGAATTGAGGTCAGAATGGTTCATGTTATCACTGTGAATACAGAAAAAACTTGGCCCAAACATGGAAACCCAACTGACTTTCATCATGAAAAAAGGCTCAGGGACAGAGGGATAGTGACACCTGTGAGTATTGCCTTATAAGTGTGTCTTTTTTTCAACTTTTAATTAGTCTAATCAAAGAAATGCTTGTGGAGAAAAAAAGAAATAAAACAACCCCCACCCAACTTTTGAATATGGGGAAAGGATCCACTTGTTTTCCTCTGCAATCTATAAGAGAAGATTTCTGCATCTTCAGCAGAAATGTGAAGAGCAACCAATCTGAACTTTTCTTTGAGAGTTTATACTGACATAGTTACATGACCTCCTTCTGCCTAACTAACTCCTAATAACTAACTAACTCCTAACTAACTAACTAACTCCTAACTAACTCTCCATAACCTAACTCCTTAGAGCAACAAAGTCTCTAGAAGATTCATGAGTCCTCAGTGCTTCACAATTTCTGGAATTAAAAACTTTTTATGGGATAGGACTTTCTGATTCCATCAAATACCTTCAGAATTTCTGTGCTTGCAAACTTGACACCTAATCTGCACAAAGTGACTCAATTTGCCTTTTGAACAAAAGTTTGATAATGAAATTTCAAACACTTACTACAGCTGGACTAGAACTAATTCAATCACATCTGACCCTGTGACAGACCAGGCATCTTACGTCTCAACCCAAGTAGTAGTTTTATCTATGTAACTAGGAAAGAATAAGGGAAAGAATTTTAAACCAGAACAGAACATAGAAATTTCTGAATCAGTTTTTTTTTTACTCTGAACCAACTAGTCCAACTCCAGCACAGCCTTGTAACCCCAGACATGTTCTGCAGCTTGAATAACTCTTAATCCTGAGCACCACTGGAGTTACCCAAGAGGGGAATACCACTGTACAGCTTAAATAAGGGTGTTGGTCTCAAAGCCCAATCCAAAATCCTTTTGAATCTGTGGCAACTTTTTAAACAGTTTCGAACCAGAACTTTGGCTTTTAACCGATTTGTTACACTGATGGAGTTTCAGATGCCAACATGACAGATAAGGAGATGCAGCTTATTTCCTAAGCACCTTCTACTCCTATTGATTTCTCAGATCAGGCTGAATGAATGCTTTCAGTATGTTTCTTACCCAAAATGCAAGCTGTCTTAATGATGTTATTCCCACAAAGCTGGCATAAAGGATTTGTAGACAAAACAAAGTAATCTTGAAAATCGAGGAGGAAGATAGCATTCATTTTTGCTTTAGAGCCTGATGTTAATATTTTTTAACTTTTCACAATTCATGATCAAGCCACTTATTCCTTTCTACTCCATTCTTTAAAGGAAATTAATTATTCTCATTATTAACTGAAGGGTTTTCTTCTAATTAAAAGAAATTATAGTGCATTCACCAGTGGCATTATTCTAGTCAATAAACTAATTATGGATGTGACAAATTAAGGAAAAGCCAGTCAACTGATCGAAATACTGTGATTTTAAAAACATTAAGTATACAATTTTCACATTTCTTGAAAAAGCAAAGTGGATCTTACATGCACTTTTAACCACTGTTTAGACTGTACAGAAAAAAAAATATTGAAATGAGCATGTTGCCTCCAGAAATTTCTAGCTGCACTACCTGCTTTCACTTAGTGTATCCTTGTGATGTCATTTCGGTTTGAGCAGGAGAAGAAGAGCATTGAAGCTCCCTTTCTTGTTTTTCTGCTGAAATTTCATGCCAGTTGAAATGAGGTAATTCCAAATAATGAAAGTGGCATCTTTTTGCCTCCAAAATAACTTTAAAAAAAATTCAAATGCTATAAAGACTTCATTGATTTCTCCCTTAAAAATACTGCTATCATCACCATCATTACAGCAATGAAACATGTTTTTCATCACTTGGCAATGGGCTAAAAATGTTACATTAACTCTCATTATAAATAAAAATTTGAGAACTATCATAGTGTGGTGTTTTTCTGAAAACTAGATATAAAGTCACTAGCCAAGTCAGACTTCAGTTCAAAGGCAGGGACTTAAACTACAACTTACCAATTCTTGCTTTTTGTACACTTTCATGACACCTTTCTGACACACAAGTTAAATACATGAGCACAGCTGGACATTACATAAAAACTTGTGATTTTCTGCCTAGGCATGGACTGGCAGCCTACTGCAACATAGAGCAGAACTTGCTAATTGATGAGTTCGTCGAATCACAGGATCAAAGAATGTCTTGGGTTAGAAAGAACTTTAAAGATTATCTAGCTCCAATTCCTTTGCCAAGGGGACAGACACCTTTCACTGGACCGCATTGCTCAGAGCTCCATTCAACCTGGCCTTGAAATACAAATTGGGGTTGGGGGTTGGGGGGAGGATGTTTTTGTTTGGTTGATTTAGGTTAAAGTATAGCAGTGCAAATGTTGGCATAGTCCATAACTCCTCCTCATTCGTGGTGTTTCCTCTTGTTTTGAAGCCATTGTGACAGGGTTACAAGTTTAATATGATCACATCCTCAAACTTGGGGACGTAGAAATGTTTTGAAAAGGGGTGTGATGAAACAAGAGAAGGAAAAATATTTAGTCTGGACTTTGAAGACCAGTAACAAAAATCTATTCATCATAATCTGAAGTATTCCTGCCATGTCACTAATACTTCTGCCTTCCTTTTTGATAGCTTGCCTCCCTCATGTCCGCATGAAAATCTTACAAAAACAAGCTGCATTGGAAGGTATTTTGAGGTGATTTAGACAATCAAACTGTGTCAGATAACAGTAATAATACATTAAATCATTGGTAGCACTCAATATCTATTTAATGATTTTTGCATCAAAGCATAAATTCTGCATTTACTGTTGGGGTTTTCTGATAAAGATTTAGCATTCCATTTTGAATCAAGCATTCAGCAAAGGGGACTAGGTGCTGAAGTTGCTAAAAGTTCAGGAAATTTGCTAGGTAACTGTTACAATTATGCATGCTTTTTTGGAAACTCCAGGGTTCCAACAGGTAACAAGCATTTCTGAAAATCTTTTGGGGTTTCTAGCACACTCTTTGACCTACTTATTGACTCTTTGCAGCTACACAAAGTTTTGGACTGGAGAGGAAACTAGAGCAATTGTTAGCTGAAGAAGACACAGCCATTAGTCTATTAAAAATGCAATATAAAAGGCAAGCTTTTTCTGCGCGAGGCATCTTTTCCATTTTCTAGGTTAAGTACAGAACCAGTTTGGATGACAAGCCAGAGAAAAATAGATTGAGATCTAATTTGCTTCACCATTATGAGTAAAACTGCAATGAGGATCAGGCTCCATTATTTTCATACAAGAAAAGAATATGGGGAATTGGAGGAAAAATTTAAATTTTGGACACCACTGGCCTTCTTCACAGCCATTGGGCCTTCTTCACAACCACAGCTGTCATATGGCTGGCCCAGCTCTGAGGGAAGACATCAACAGCAGCAGTCATGTTTACCTGGATGCTCCAGAAAATGGGAAGAAAAATTGTTTCTGTTCAGCCCACTTTCCTCCATCCTTTTCACTTTCCCATTGCATTTGTCTTTCCCGCTCCATGAATTTCTCCTATGCACATTGAACTTTTAGTAGTGACCAAAGTGACTTTTCTGAAGCTGTTCACCTTTGCTCACAATTTTCCCTTACATGGACCACTGTCGGCAATCTCAGGCTGGATTACTGCCCTTATTTACGGGGTAATGGCATACCTTGTGGCCTTTGATATTAAGCAATTCCCTTGGAATGCCATCAGTAGATGTCTTTCTCCATATTTATTGAGTTTCTCCTTTTCCTGATACCTTCAAGTCACAGCTCAATTCTGACCCTTTCTGTACCTCATCTCTCATCTGGCTGTTTTTCTGTTCCTTACCACTGTTTGCTCTACCTGTTAATCCTTAGTCTCTTCTTACTCATAATCTTTCACATCTCACTTTTTATACAGCCTCCCGGACTTTTGACAAAAAGCTGTCCTCTCTGCCCTCAGTGGTTACAGCTTTAAATCCTGTCTAATCTAGTTCCCACTGACAAAGCAGATCTCATCTTTGTCCTCACACAGTTGCCAGTCCTCTCCCTGTTGTGTCTCAATTTTCTCTCTCTTGACTTCAGGGGGGAAGTGCAGGGACCTCACATGCAGAGAAAGATTAACTGGGATTTACATGTCTAAGTTCAGACATGCTTGTCAAAATACCCAGCCAGCTGAGACTTAACTTTGGAAGAAAACAAATTCCTTGAGTGCCTCTGAATTAAACTGTGGGGCTTCCCAAGAGTTACAAGCTTTATACCACTCAGATGAGTGAGTTTGCCAATAACTACAAGAAGATTCACATATTGGAAATTTCTTTTGCCTTTCCTGCTCAAGCAACTTTGATCTAGTTCACTTTCTGAGAAGCAGCTGGCCAGATCACAAACTCCAGGTTGTAAGAATTCATTTTAAATAAATACTGGTTTCTCATTTTTATGTTTAATTTAGGGAGGGCAGTTTGTTTTTAATAATACCAGCAGGTGGAATAAATAGATCAAATTTTGTCCACTATCTCAAAGAATACAAAGCTACATCTCCCAACCAACCCTCAGAGGCTGCTCTAACAAAATTTGTCTGTCATGAACTCATGAATGCTTGCCATCAGCAGTCAACCTGCTTTATAATTTAGGAAGGATGAAAATCTTGTCTGAACAAAGACTAAGAAAGCAAAGATAGAGGTTGTTTTGAATATTGGTCCATTTTGCAGTGCAGCCCCACACATGTTTAGAGCATTCAGCAGAGCAAGGCAGCCCCTTCTGCTACATAGATAAAATGGAAGTGTAAGAAGAAAAGTGAGAAATACCCTATAGCTATGGCTTTACCTGTACAATGCCAGTCTGTCTTTAAGCTATTTTTTGTATACATTGCCTGGTTCCCTGACCATCTTTGTAAATGGGAATTCCTATAGGCATCATAGTGAACATGGAACAGAGAAAGGCTGTAATGGCAAAATCTCTTCTGATGGTTTGAACTACTCTGTCAAAGTATAGATGAGCAAATGAATGCACACAGAGTATTTGTGACAAAAAAAAAAAAAAAAAAAAAAAAAAAAAAAACAAAAAAAAAACACCCACAAAACAAAACAAAACAACCATCAGGCAATTAAGCCAGTTTTATGGAGCAATGCAAACTTGTAAGAGCAAGGACTGGGGTGAAATGGTGAAAGCAAATTAGGGTGCAAAGGTTAAGAAAAGAAGCTTTAGCTTACACTTGAGTATGGCCAGATGGGTGTGAAGAAATGACACAATCTGAAAGAAAGCAGAGTGAAAATGTCCTGGCTGCTCAGGAGCATCATTATTTGTATCACACTCCCACCCAGAGGCTTCACATGAATATCAGGGTCCTGTTGTGCTACATATTGCACAAACACAGCAAAAGTCCAAAGTCACAATCACAGGAATAAGCAGAGAAAAAGCATCAGCACAGCAACGTGTAGGAGGCAGAGCTTGGATGCACAGGGAGCAAAGTGAAAAGGTTTCATGCCGGAATGACTCTGGGTGTGCTACAAAAGATCATGAACCTCCCAATGAACTTGCAGCCCAGTGAGTTCCATGTACTCCCAGGTGCTGTAATGAATGTTCCACTGAGAGATAATTAACCCTCCTCACCAGAAAGCTCTGCAGTGCTAATGCTTTTCAGCACACTCTGTCCATGACACCATGGTAGAGTGCAGAGGCAGCTTTATTATTTCAGTTTGTTCTGCTCTTTTTTACTGCTACTGCTCTCTAAGGTTAATTGTACTCCCTGTGCTGATGCACAGTAATATCTATACATAGACTTCACTGTATGGATTCTTTCTGTTCTTTTTTTCTTTTTTTCCCCCTTTTTAATCAATAAGAAGTTAAAATGCCATGCAGCTTTCTCAATAAAATGCCAGGAGTCATCCCATGAAGTGGGAAAGGGTAAGAGTAAAGGAGCAAACCTTTTACCCTCCCTGACTCAGCCCACTCTACTTTTGAGCTAGAAGAGGATTCAAAGTAGATGAAGGAAAAGACACAAGATCATTCAAATGCAAGCCTTTTCCTTGTGAAAGGTGTACAGTAAATGACAGCAAATACCACGGCCCGGGTTTCTGTGTGTCAGTCTGCTTTCCAGACCAAAGTCCAAGACCCAGCTAAATGCCTAAGCCATTCTTTCTTCAGACTACTAAATTCATATTACTTCAGAGTTATTTGGGAGACCTGACCAGTGGGAGTCTCATCAGGGATTTTGGGATGGGCTTCAACCGAAGTGACTGCATCCGTATCAGGAGTAGTGTGCACATCTCATCTTTCTCTGTCCCAACCAATCTTGTTACCAGGGGTGTACAGAAAAGCTGAAAGAAGACAAGTCCCTTGTAAATATCTTCCTATTTCAGTAGCTAAGTGAAACTCCAGTTTGGGGTTTAAATTGGAGGGTCAGGTTCATCACGTGCTAATAAAAGTATTCTGTTGGTTCAGCTGTCTTCTCACACTGGACTCATGAATGAACTCATGACCACAGTAGGAGATAAAGAGAACCAAAGGTGCCTCTCAAGATTCAGGACCATCAGAGGGACTGAATCCTGAAGTCACCACATCCACAGCATCCCACAGACAGTTGAGGAAAGGACAAATGTATGACTTTTATCATCTTGTTAAATGAGAGAAGCTCTGTCTTATACAGCAGCCTGTCCACATGGCTGCACACAGCACTTGTTCTGCATGGGGTCACCTTGCCTCAGACATGACATCTTACAAATCTGCAGCTCTAGCAGGTGTTTTTCAGTCAGTCTCCGATTTTCTGTAGATCAGTTTCTCAGGGGTCAACAAACAAGGGCAGAGGCAACCAAGTTCATGTGCCAGCATGCAAGTTCAAAAATGTAAAGATTATGACAGATGCACTTCAGCACTGAAAACACTTAGGCAATTAGGTTAGGAAAAAGTCTTTCTCTTATTAGGTGCATTGCAAGAAATTCATCCCAGTCTCTAATAAAACTGTCATTAGAATCTGATGAAGGCCAAGGGTACTGTCAGAGCATTCCACACTGATGTCTCTTACAGTATGTTCCAAGATAGCCATTTAATACTGCTCACTCTTAGCAAGTATCTTTAAGTTATATTTTAATTTCATTTTGTGAGTAAAAAGATTGCATTTTAACAGGGATCAGTAATATACTCATGGCAATAAGCAGTGAAGTTAAATCAGATTATTAATTTCACGCTGAAATCAACCTATGCTGAAAGTAAACAACCACCATCTCTTCTGGATGATCTTGCTTCTTCCCTTGTTTTGGAACAGTTAATACTTAACTTGAACAAATCTCTGCTTGTTTGGAAGTTTAGATTTGAGGAACAGACCAAGACAGATGGTTTCTTTCTCTGTAAGCTATTGATTAATGGATTGTACTAAATGGTGTGACATGCCCTTTAAATGGAATTTACAAGTAATATATTGTATGGCAACTGCATTATTAATGATTTTGATACCTGGTATTTGTGTCTTCCTACTCTGAATTCTTCTTATTTATCCTGGTGAAGGTAGAGGGTAAAAGCTGGTTTCTTCCTGCCTGCTGGCTTTTGTTCTCATAGTATATATATTCCTAGTTTATTCCCCTTATTCACATTACATCTAGTCTGACAATTTTTCTAACTGTATGCAAGCACAAGAAGAGAAAAAAAATCTTCTCTTGCAAGAAAATTGCCAAAGCCTCTAGATAAATATACCTGCCTAAAAATTCAAAATGACTGGAGAGTTCACTTGTCATTATTAAAAGATGTTTACAGTCCTACATAAAAAAAACAAACAGAGAAAATCAATCTTGATTTTTGCTTGAGGTTTTTATTTAGTTAAAATTTTCTCTTCTTATTTTTCCTATCTTTGAGAGGCAGCCTGCAGTGCAAATGTGCTATTTTGTTTACCAAGAGATAGACTTATGTATGGAAGACTGAAATAAATGGCACAGGGAAATTAAAAAGCAATTTAATGAGAAGGAAAACTTAAACAGTATTCTTCAGTTCTTATTATTCAGTCTTTTTAAAAGGAGAGAATATTGAACTCACAGAAACAGAGGGATAATTCACAGAAAATAAAGACATTGCAGAAAAAATGCATTTGTCCTCACAGGCAAAGGCATCAGGAAGATGTTTACTTCAAACCCTTTCCTGAGTTGTTGGAAGAGAAAATATGGTATCAACCTGATGAGTCAAAAAACAATGAATCATAAGAATCTGGTTGACTTGATGAGGAAACTTTTTAGTAAAGTAACTTGCAGAAGCAGAAGTGGCACAATCTGCTCATTAAGGTATTTTGCTGTCACCACTAAAACCAAGGACATGGCTCACAACAGATAATCATGCCTATCAGCTTTATGGAATACTGAATATCAGATTGAAATCACTGTTAGCTTAAACAGCTTGGAATGATCCAAGAAATGACAGATTAGAGCTATCACCTGGCATAGGTATCTAAATAAATATGATATGACAAGGACTGGAGGTAATTGAAAGTCAGAAGTGCCACTTGGGAAAATGTGAACTTGTAAAAATAATTTACTTATTTCAGAATGAACATTCTAGCTTCCAAAATGAGAGGATGGGAAGTAAAATTCATAAGCAATTGTCTGAAAAAATTAAAATATTCAGTGTTGCAATTTTCCAGGAAGTCCCAGACTCTCACTGGAGCATAGTCTAAGTTCACCTCCATTTCCAATACTGCTGGACTTGGCAACAGACTGGGAACCATGTGGGCACAAGCTCTGTGAGGAGCATCCAGAGATAGACACCAAACTCAGAAGTCACGGATCTTTCATGTTCACCTCTGCCAGCAGGAATCTGGAAAGCCTGATCCCTTGAGCCAGTCTGAAGTGGTAAATTTATCTCAGAATGGAAGATGCTTGAAGCTCAGGCTCTGGATTGATGCCTTAAGTTTTTGCTTTCATATTTTTCAGATTCTGTGCTGCCTTGGTATGCAACTCTGAACTTATATTAAGAGTTAGTAAAGAGTTAGTATGGTCTTCACAGGGCAGTTAGACAAAACATCCTTTTCCAGACAATGAACCAAGGACACTGTTACAGCCTCAGGCCCACAAGCATAAATACAAAACTGATGAGAGCAAAGCAAGAGGATGGGACTTCATAACCTGAAGCTGTAATTGGACAATTAACCCCAATATGCAAAGGGACCAAAACTTATAAAAGTGTGATGAGACCTCGTGACCAGTCTTCCATCGTGGGTCCATCTTGGGTTTTGATTGTAGCCCTGGCCAGGCTCTTGTACTGCCCAAGGTGTATCCTCTCAAAATCTTTTCATAAATACCTGCTTTATTCCTTTAACTCTGTCTAGCCTTTGCTCTAGGCCAGCCTCTCTAGGAATCAGGATGAGGAAGCCAGACAAGTTAAACTTTATACTGAAAATAAAATTCCCTTCCTACCATGTAAAAAAATTAAAGTAAGCTTTTTTTAGATGAAAATAGCCAGTGTTATTGAAGAACAGATTGGTCCAACAGAGAAAGGAAGAGAAGAAATTACCATTGGTGACAGGCAGGTGTAAAAGTGTGGGTGTGCTCTCTGCTGAGCATGTCAGTATACAAACTTAAACCCTGTGTAATAATTATATTGTTCTATTCTGTGCTGATGTGTGACATACAAGACCTCAGTATTCCAAAAGACCACTATAAGAAGAACAAATATCGAACAAGGCTGTAAAAGCTTTGCACAAGGAAGTGAAAATAGTTACAATTCAATATTCATCAAAGTAATTTCAGGGACAATTTCTGCATTTCAAGAACTAATATTACTTATAAGCATTTAATTCATCTAGGGAGAATTTTTTAAACCTTTACTGTCTCAGAAAAACTCATCTGAACTACATATTTTAAAAATTAAACCAGAGAACGGAGCTTTTACTCCACCAGTTCTTCTGTCTCCAAGCAGTATTTGAACAGTCCACTGAATTCACACACTGGAAACATTTTCATGAACTGTGCAGCTCTTCACATCTTGCACCACTGAAAGCAAACAAGGATGATAGAGAAGAAGATGGGGTTTTAAGCCTTATCATCTTCTCAGGTGTTTTCATGCAGAAGTTGAATTTTCTTGAATCCATTTATTGAGTGGAATGTATTGAATTTCCTTAAACTGGAGAGTATTTTGGCCTTTGTTTTTGCATCATCAAGCAAGTTTGTTTTTTCTCTTTAACATCAGGGTTTACACGACTTTCAATAGCGTGGCACATGTCTTCCATGTTCCAGTTCAATGTCAGACTTTCTGAGATCTGAGCTGTGCCAAGGTGCACAAAAATTCATTTCTCACACATGTATAGAGTTTCACAGTCAAAATGAAGTGCTACTCACAAAGCAACAATGTACACTGGAGAAAAGGTTCCTATTATGAAAGTTACTGTTTTTGTAGACTCCATGAGAAGAACTGAATAAAATAAGAACTCATCTGTTATGTAAGGCCAGTCTATATAGAAATGGACTCAAACTCTACTTCAAGTTTTTAAAATTATAATCTGTTTTCCAAGTTATATTAATTGATTGAATTTTTACAATCTGTTTATTTAGACCCCAATTTAAAAAAAAAAAAAAAAAGTGTCTTAGGACTCTTTCAGTCCATTTGAAGACAGTAAGTATCAGAAGTTTTTCTAAGAAAATGAAAGTGGTATTATGGAATTTTCACATCATTAATGAAAATACAACACAAATCACAGTTTCTAATCTAACAATAAAAAGAATTTTTTTTAAAAATCCCTTGTAAAAATAATCTATATATCTGAAAAAATTGCTAAGCAGGAATTCTGTAACATTTTATCCACTTATCTGCAGGTTTTTTTACAGTAAGCCATTATTTTGAATGGATTTCATTGACTTTTAAGTTAAAGATAAGTGGTAAAGTTGAAAACCCTTTATTCCTTTTTCAACTGAAGTAATGATACCAATTGAGGAACACGATAATTTTTTCCAAAAGTATGCTATTTCCTTCTAACTCACAAGACTGTTATAACAGAAATTAAACTGACAAAGGAAAACATGGGAAAGAAATAAAGTAAAATTACTGATGAAATCACTTTCAGAAAATGTGTAAACAATCAGGTGTATTTAATTACTTTTTCAAAGATAACAGAGCAAAGAAATTTCTTTCTTTCATTAATCTACCCAGTCTTATGTTTCAGGTTACTGCTTAGGAGATGCTAATATATTTGTGTGTTGAGTCCAGAGCTAGCAAAGGCCCATGAAGAAAAAAGAAACAGTCTACTCTATCAAAAATTTTCTCATTTGCTTATTAAAACAAAGTGAAAAGTCAAATTATTGTCTTCAAGAAGCTAACTGAAAATATTTTTAATTCTCCTGATTTAACAGCATTACAAGGTGAATTTACATGCAAATAAAACAAAATTAACTATATGTGTTCCTGTAATAACTTGTTTCCATTCACCTATAAGTCACCTACCTCTTTGACCCAAATTGTTTCTTTCTGAACGGATTTTTTACACACTCTCTAAAGATTTGTTTTTCAAGGGACAATACCTGTAAAGGACACAGATCTTCTGAAGCTCACCTTTCACAAAGACAAGAATATAAATTCTACAAAACTGTATACATAAACTCACATATACAGTCAAAATACAAAAATCAGAAGTTTGTGGATGCTTCACTGAAGAAATAATGGTGTCTAAAATTCAAATTCCTCTCTTTAGACCTTCTGTGGTCATACTCAATGTCAGCAAAAGCAGAAACCCCACCATCACCACATCAGTGATGAATGTGGCACATGGTAACCACAGTTCTCACTTCCACAATGATTTAGTGGTGAAACACTTGCAGCATGTCATGTATTCCCAGTACTATTCCCACTAAACAGGCAACTGTTATGTCACAGTAAGGCATGGCCACAGTCAGCATCCTGGTGACAGGATCTCCTGGTCTGTGAAGTGGCCATAGCAACTGAAATACCTTTTTCTGTTCTTCCTCCTACATTGCCAAAAAAGCATTACCTGGAAAAGATTTTCTGTTGTACTTTTTCCTTGATAACAACGTCAGTTTTAAAAGGGGTTAAGTCTGAAGAGAAAGAAGTCAGCACCTTATATTATGAGAATGCTCCATTTCTTTCAGCATCTCTAGAAAGAAAAGTGAAAAGTTATCTCTTTGTAATGAACACATTTTTGTGTACTTTTGGAAAAAAAACCCAAACAAAATACAACAATCAAAGTGAGACAGAGACAGTAATCTTCTCTTTCATGGGATATATTAAAAAATGTGTATATGTGTGTATGCGTGTGTGTGTGTGTGTCAAGATAATAAAAATATATATTTCATCCCCTTTACAAATGGGAGAAAACTATGAGCAAGGATGATGCAGGAATGAGACAACAGACAAATATGAGAATTTAGAAAATGCAAACCTGATAACCTCAAATACAGTCACTTGATTGCACCAAGCTCTATATTGAAGAAATGCCTGATTGCATATAAAACTCAGGCTTAGTCCCATCTGCTTGAAGACCTGAGTCAAAAGATGCTGGCCTTTCCTCCAATCCACCACAATGAACCCTTCTACATGCTGACTGCCCAGGCTCTGGCTTGTACTGAGATAGCCAGCAAGTTATTGCAACATCATCACTGTACCAGCAGTGATGTGTCTGTAATGCCAATTTACTGGAGGAACTGTGCTCTGACCAACCAGTCCAGAGCATTGCCCAGTCTAGTCAAAATACCTGCTATTCCCAGGGGTGCCTGAGACCTTTTACTGGGGTGAAAATGGCCCCAAAGTGCTCACAATGACAGGCTGTCCTTTTCCTTTGACTTTGAAAAGAAGGAGTGCTCTCCCTTTCCTAATGAAACAGAAGGTCAGGAAATATCTGCATTTAAATGGAAATAGTGCTAACACCAGCAGCAGCTCATAATTAGGGATTATCATCCAGCAATATGGAATGATTGATACAGAGTTGAAGCTAATGACTTTAGAGATGTTTGGGTCATTTTGTCACCAGTTGTTTACTCTGTCTCTAGATACAATAATCTGTTTACCTTAACCACTTCAGAGCTCTGCATGAGGCCTGATGGGTAGGAAAGAGAGTATAAACTGTGACACTGTGACACTATGATATAAGCTGAACACACGGGAGATAAATGTTGAAACCAAAAAGAAAACTTGGCATTTGTTTAGGTAAGAAAGCTGCAGCACAACTGAGGATGGGTTTGACTGTCTTTCAGGAATTTCTGCATCAGACTTGAGTGCCACATCTGAAATCTGTGAGGTTTGAACTGAATTTACTGTTTTCAATAGTTACAAGAATTTTTTTTTCATTTGAAACAAAGTTCAGAAAATGTTTGGAGACAAAAATGTGAAAGAAAAACCACAAAAAATATTTCTAGGTGAAAATGTCTGAAGATACCTAAAATGAGGTGGTAAAGACTAACACACCTGTAAGAAATCCAGTCTCTTGACCTGATTCAATACAGAACAGGATAATCTACTTGTACTTTTAAAGGCAACAAGCCTTAATCACCCACTTAACCTAAGCATGTTTGCACATGCTTCCGTCAATGGAGGGGAAAAAAGCCTTCCCTGTTTAAGTGCATTGCTGAACCAAATATTCAATAATGACCTTTGAGTCATTGCAAATAAGTCCTGAGTAAATGTTGAGTCATCAGAGCTGCTGGGACTCCTGGCCCCGCTTCTTTGTAATCAAGGCAAAAAAAAAGCAAAAACGAGATCTTCTCCCTATGCCCTCGGAGGTGGGAGGTATCTCAGCAGTCTCACCTATGACCCCTTCATTGCTCATGATGTGCAACACACCCCCAGATGCTTTAAACCCCGAGCTCAGGAAGATACATGAGCTGGACACCTTCATCACTTCAGTAATGGGGAAATCATCAGAGGAGATGATGCACTGGAGGGCAGCCCCCTGAGAAGGAAAGAAACAGGGTGGTATCAAGAGGGCATGCCTGATGCCATCTGTCATTACTGCAGCTGCCTCATGGAAAACAATCCTGTAACAGGACTCTACTAATTTCTTTGCAAAGTATCTCATTAGTCCCTCCCTTCCTGAATTGCCTCTCTATTAAAATGTGATAAATTAATTCCGCCATTCCCAGTTCCAGCCTGTACCCTCACTGAAATGTAGAAGAGTCATGCTGGCCAGGACTCAAGATAGAGATAATTACACAGGGGCCAGGGAAAGTATTTAATTTGCTGACTGTTAAATACTGAGCTGCCCTATCAGCAGTGGAGATGGGATCTCCCACCCCTCCCTTTGCTCTAGGAAACTCTGGACAGAGGATAAGAAGGTATGGAAAATGAATATTCACTCATGAAAATATTCTATACACAGGCTCTGCATAACATGCCATTGTAACATCATCTGGCTGACCAGGAGCAGTGAACTTGAAAGGTTTGACACCGGGATCAGATTTCAGTGCTGTGCAGGTGTTCCCTGTCCAAAGATGCACACAGTGGCATGAGTGCTCTCTTTGCTTCCCATGGGGGTGCCTGCCTGTCCAGCTGTGCAGAAAGGACATGCTGGAGGGCTGCAGCCAAGGCTCTGACCTTCCCCTCTGCAGTCAGTGACTGCTTCTGAGAGGAAAACGTCCCCCGCTCTGTGTGTGGAATTTCTGACTCCCATCACGCACACAAGCGCACTCTGCTGACTTCCACAGGGCATTTCGTTTCTGGCAGACAGTTTATGGGTCATAGTGAATCTGAGAACTTGACTGATTTTTCTTTTAGCACATTGCCCTCTTAAACACTGACAGGATCTCAAAGGCGCTGCTACTTTTCACAGCCAGCTAAGTGATGCACTGATGTCTCGCCAGCTGCATTTGAATTCAGTTTTGTGCAAGACAGAAGCATCTTCTAGATGTGCTGGATTTTAGCAGGATAAGGAAAGAAAAGCAAAAAGTTATGAGTAATCTGAGGAAAAAAAAAAAACCAAACTAAACTTATTTTATCCACCCTAACCTTCATTAGCAAAAATAAAACAACCTTTTTCACCACCATAATCACTGCCCTCCCTTCTTTTTCTTTCTTTTTTTTTTCAGCCCAAGGAATAACATGATTTTATGGTTATTGTTTAAATTTATATTTTAAATTTCATTTGCATCAGAACAATAAACAGCCTCCCCAGGGAAGGACCTCATATTTTCCACTGTTATGCTATGTAATAGTTGAGAGAAGATTAAATTAACAACAAATGTTGTATATGCTTGAATAATGTCCATTCCCCACACCTCCCACACTTTAAATGTTACCCTTAAACAGAAGCAGAGTCACTCTGTGCATGTATGCTGCCTGTAGCAGGCAGGGCCACTAGCAGGATACCCAGGCCACACAGGATACCCAGACAGAATCCTCCAGACTGGAGGCTGCCCAGGAAACCTGGGCTTGTAGGAACTTTCTGGTAGAATTAACACAGAAATGTATAACCAAGTAACTGAAAAAATTTCATAAGAGATTTACAAAAACCAAAACAACAATAGTACAGATGTAGCACTTCCTTTCTTTTCTGTTCTAAAGTTTCTTTTTTTTTTTCTTTGTTTGTCCTTTCGCTTTTTTTTTTTTTTTTTTTTTTTAATATATTCTTTCATATATGAAGTGTTTTCAGGCTAAGGGTGCCTTAAACAAGAGGATCAGCATGGGTCAGCACAGAGCAGAGGCAATGTCTCTGAGAGAGCATGGTTCAGGTGGATGTAACCATGTAACAGAAAGAAACAGGAAGAAGAAATTGTGGAGGCAAATATCTCTGACCCTCTCAAAGATGTCTCTTCACCTCTCTGACCATCTTAATCCCTGCATTTACCATACAGGCAATTGCTTTGGTGAGCAAAGAGTAATTCTGCACTCTGAAGAGAATGACTCTACAGCTTGCCCAAGAATCTGTAGATGTCAAGCTCTTCCAAATATCCATGATAGCTTTCCCACATCATACCCAAACTGACTGTTTGCTGACTGAACCAGGGTCACAGCACAGTGACCTCACTGTTGCCATCTGTAGAAGCAAAGACATGGATAGTGAACCCTTGGGAATGCAGGAAACTGAATCAATGACTTCATGTCTCGGCAAGTATACACAGTTGTGTAAATTATATGCAAAACTGAGAACAGAAAGGACATCATCCATTCAGAGAAAGAAGGGGAAAGAGATATCAGATGGGAGGAGACTGCAACCACTTTGACAATTCATCTGATTTAGAGCCTTGAATTTTGCCCTTAACAAGAGCACAATAGAGACAAATTGTTCCATTGCTTACAAATTATTAACCTCTGGTATTCAGATTCAAAGTAGAAGCCATAGCTGGCAGTGGTCTGCTGGTCCCAAGTAAAGATTTGAACACAGTTTCTACACTCTTCCAAGAAAATACCTTAATCACTGTCTTCATCTCCAAATCGTTCTAGATGGTGTAAAATAGCCACTGGGGTGTAGAAGTGAAATCTCATTGTTTCAGTTTGCTAACTCCCCAGCTGCTGAGCTATCCATATTTTCTTGTTGGGTTTTCTTTCCTATCGACCTTATAGAATATTATACAATAAGCCTTGTCTATGAATACCCGTAGAATTCATTAATCTTTTTGTGTATTTGCATGCTGAGTGTCATGTCCTCACATTTACCAGTAGAAAGTGAGGAAAGTGGGAGGTGACTCATTATTGTGAGGTATTCCCTAATTTGCACATATGTTAAATTTTGAAAGGGGGTGTGGACAGAGGTGTTAAAAGGGTGCTGGCTTCTAAATGCATTTGGGAAGTTTGCAACAAAGACTTGCTTTTTGATCTCTTCTTGAAGTCTCTTTTCCTTTTTTAATAAAAGCAAAATCATGCTATGAATACAGGAAGGTGCTTT
Source organism: Sylvia atricapilla (assembly GCF_009819655.1). Taxonomy (NCBI): domain Eukaryota; kingdom Metazoa; phylum Chordata; class Aves; order Passeriformes; family Sylviidae; genus Sylvia; species Sylvia atricapilla. The sequence goes on from NC_089145.1 coordinate 53,993,614, forward strand.
GTGAATTTTCAGTACACTGCTGCCTCTGTAAAACCTCTACGGATTAAACCTCCAGACCTGTAATTTTAGATTCTCTCCACATATTAACATTCCTAGGTATATGGCATGGCCCACTACTCATGTTTTCATTTAACAATTTCACTCCATATCCTTATTAAACTGTTTTGCTTAAAAGACATGTATACATAGCAAACTACAGACAGTTTCAATTGTCTGTCTCAGGAGGGTGAAGAGCCAAGAAAATTATGACAGAATATAACTCAATAACATCCAGAGAGGCTGCATATTTTGAATCAGATTGCTGAGACACAGGTGCCAACCCGTTTATTCAGAAGAGAACCTCTGCATTACATTTGGGTTGTGTATTTTGATTTTAGCATCAGCTGCAGAGAAAATATAATTGGAGAAATGTGGAACAAAATATCTTTGAATGAAGCTTTTATAAGAAATTAGACGTAAGAATTTGAACATTGTTTTCTCCAGATACCACATGGTCAAGAATGTGCATGCCCTGCATCTCTTCAGCTCTCCTCCAGCACAAGAGACCTGTGATGCTGAGGTAGCATAAAGGGGCTGTATGAAACACCCACAAGCAGAAAATTCTCCAGTTCCTAGGAACAAGAAATCTCTTTCAACCCCAGCATTCACAAGCTGACTCTTGCCTTGGCCTGGGAGAGGTGACATCTCAGGGCCAGTGGCTGTGACAGAGAGGAGTTACACTATGCATTTTTGATGGTACAGAGACTATTAAACAATGTCAACCAAGCAGTGGAATTAGAGTAGCACAGGTGAGCAATATCTGAATTTGGGCTGGCCAGGCTCATAAAGGAAATGCAAATGGGTTTATCAAAATTGCACTAAGATTACAGAGGGTGGGTGATGCCAGCATTCCTTGATGTGTTAAAGGAAATATTTCTCTTTCCATTTTTTGCCCACAACTTGCAACAGCATTTATAAGTTACTCCACTTTTATTCTAAAATATAGTGACCAATATGATTACATCACTTCTATTCTCCCTCCATCTCTCCCTACATTTTTCACGGAGCAGGCTACCCTCAAGTGGGTATGAGAACAGAGAACAGGCAGAGAATAAAAGTACAGTTTAATAAAAAATTAAACTTGTTTTCTGCTATATTGTATTCTGTAAATGTGTGTATAGTCAAGAATTACTAGAAATGAAGCATAGATCCTCAGGAAAAAAAACCTTACATACGTATATGTTAGTAGGTTTATATGTATAATATATACATCTATTTGGGAGGGCTGTCCACTTATACTGTAAAGAAACAAGTATACTTTGCACTAATCACAGACATTTCAGATAGACATCCAACCTGTGACCAGCCCTCTGCCTGGACTGGATTCAGATATTGCCACGCTGAGAAATCACCACTGCCACAACCACTAACATATTTTTCCAATTAGTTTCAGGGAGGAAATGAGACATTTTTCTTTGTTAATGCCTCTCTCTCTCTTCCTCTGCTTGCCCATCCATTTTATGCTTCCTGATGGTGCTCAGGAGGCTGTCAGGTTCCCTCCAGCACACTTCCTGCTTCCACCCAGCAGGAATAAACTGTTAGCGCTTTGTTTGAAATGATTCCTGAGAAGTCTGATTCCTCTCACCAAAATGTGAATAATTGTAGCATTTGACTCTTGGCTTCCTCCTCAGGGATCCTTCTGAGTTAAATAGTTATTGAATTTATCCTAACAGAGATTGCCAAAGAAAACTTTATTTGAAGGACAGAGGGGGGAACAAACTGTTTGCAGAACTGAAAAAAGTTTGAAATACTGTAAAGGGAGAGAAAAAGTCCCATAATGGAAGGTGGAAATCCAGGACAGACAAATCAGACTATAAAATGTAAGATCAACACAAGCAGCGGGAAGCAGGAAAGCATATCCTGGGCCAAACATACCAATGGAGACTATTACACACAGTGACCTCAGATGTCATATACAACATGCATCTGCAAACCTCCTCATACTCCAAAGTCCCACATTTTACTAAGCTCAAAAAGTCCAGGCTGGAAATGAAGAGGCCTGTGTCAACAACAGTTAAGTGCTCAGTGTATGAACCTAAGATACAGATATCTTCAAACCCATGTATCCAGTCTATAATTTCTAAACTGAGGCCACTGCTTTTCCTATTTTAAATGCCAAGAATGTGGCTCTAAGCAAAGAAAAAGTGGTCATCCTTCTCAATACATCTGCTTAGTGTATGCTTTTTAATTGCACAACATTCAGACCAGTGAAGAGGCAGAAAAACATGGCAGAAAAGACACAGCACTAAGAAAGGGAGCTTAACTCTCCTTGGACCCATGAACCATGAGGTACTAACAAGGCTCCTTGAATAACAGTAACTGTGATCCAAGTGAAATGCTAATGAGCTCCATCCAAGACAGATGACTTCAAACTTCCCAGTCACTTTTAAGTGCAAAGCTCAGATGTGATTTTCGACCCTTCTGGTTTCCATGTGAAAAAGATGAGCATAAGTACTTGAAAGAAAGTTGCTTTCCAGGTGTTCTAGCAACAGTCATCTGTAAAAGGTGTCAGAGCAAAAACCTGCTTTCTGTTATATTTTTAGCTTAGCTGTGAAATTGGTAGGTGGTCCCCTACATGGTGTAGTAGCGTCACACTTTGGCTTGCACACAAACTCTGTCACCTGCCAACAGTAATGACATGGTAGCAAAGCCCTAATAGAGGATCCCTTACAACTGAAATATGCTGTTGTGATTTGTTCTGTTCTATTCTATTCTATTCTATTCTATTCTAATCTAAATTTTTCCCCCAAGTGAGCTGGTCTAACAATGAGAGATAATATATAGTCCTCTTGCTACAAGGCACTGGGAATCACATGACTTCCAGCTTTATTTCAGCAGCCAAACTTTCCAGGTGTTTCCCCACAGCCACAAAATGTGCATACGTGCAACAGTGGGCTGTAAGATTTTTTTCTGCTTATGCAGGAATACTGTGATTCTGATACATGTTACCATGTTAGCCACAAAAGGCACTGATTAAACTATTCCAGATTTGCTTCACCACATAATCTGAACAGCTCACAAACTGATTAAAGTAGATATCCTAACATTCTTCTGGCTATGTAAAGAAATGTCACCCTGGAACCTAGCCTAATGAGAGGAAAACAATGCGCCATCAGACATAGGCTCTGTCACTTGCCCCATTGTACATACTAGAACATCAGAGCCCATTTGCAAGCACTCACAAGAACCCTGATAACAGCTGTTGTCTCCATAGGCAGCCAGATGTTTTATGGGGTGAGAACCAAGGTTGTGTTCTGGTCACCAGGAGAGCATGCTTTTCTCTCATGGCTTTTCAGAGTTCCAGATCATAACTTCAAGATAATATAAACTCCTCTACACTCACTAATCATTTTCCTCTGTCACAAAGAACTACTAATGGCACGGCAAAAGTCTCTGCATAAAAAGACTTCCATTTTCCCCTGAATTTTCTGGTCCAGCTGACACAGCTCACGAGAATTCGCAGATTCTCTAAGAGGCAACAGAGAAAGCATGGGAGACCTACCCTTGCTGACAGAATTCCTGTGCAGTTTAAAGCTACTATAAGGTACAGGGAGGGCAATGGAGGACCAGTAGATATGTGCTAGAGCTACTAGCCTGGGGGTACCTTGTGTCTTCGCTGAAGATTAATTAAATAGTAGGATTGCCAAATTGTCATCAAAGTGAAAACAGTGACAAACACTCTAAGTGCTGATGAACTTTCTTTGCATTCTTACCTGTCGTCTTTAGGTATTTTACTTACAGAGTCAAACTTTACCTCATTTTTCTGCATTCTCTTCTTCTGCTCACATTGCCTAGACCTTGGAAAACCTACTCTATTGGCAATAGTTAGGATTGTCACTAGTGCAGTGAATCTCAGGAATGAGAAAGGGAAGTATTAAGACTGTTATTGAGACTGGAAATGTGAAGCTTATACAGTCAAGCCCATGGAACATGAAATCTCTTAGTACTTTTTGGAGTTATTTCTTATCTTTCTACTGAATTGTAACCAGGGTGCAGATAACTAAAGAGAAGGACATTATAAGTAACAAAGTTCACAGTTCTGTTTGTGGCATATTTCGTCATTGTTTTAAAGGTTTATCATAGAATCTCAAGGGATCTCTACAAAGAGTTCTATTGGTGTGTGGGAAACACCTGTGACAGTAGTCAAAAAATGGAGGTCTTACTAAGGGAAGGAAGAGAGGTAGAGAAATGCTAGAACAGCATTTATGGATTACAAAATCAAGATCAGGATCACACATGCTTTCAGAATTATTTCATTCCATACAAAGGTTATACTCCACTCATAACCAGGTGCTTTTCACAAGATAGCCTCCCACATTATCCCTTACAATTAAGATTTTCCCTCCCATGTTCATCTAGGAGAATGAATGAGAGTACCAAGTATGCAGAGGAAAAGAGATGGGTCCAGCCTGTGTTCATGGTGAGTTTAGAGAAACTATATGTTTAGGATCATCCTCTGACCTCCCAAATATCCATGAACATGAAGAAGGAAACCTGAGTGGGTGACCTCCTAAGCAATGCAGTGAAAAGAGAAGGAAAGAGAGGCCATAAATGCTGTCCCCCTAAACCACAGCATTTTCATGCTGATCAATAGAAAATACAGAGTGCTTTTTCAGCAATGGACAAAACCAGTCCTTATTCTATCCCAGAGCAATCATAACTATACACAAATTTATAAGAGCAGTCATGCTACATCAGATGAAAGGTCACTTTCTGCTAATACCAAGGGAGGAGTATAAGAATGCAGCAAATGTGATTTCCTCAGCGCCTCTTGCAAGCTTTTTGTAATGTGAGACTGAGAGCCCTCTGAAGCCAAATTTTTGTGAAAATTATGATTCTCAATGGACTCTTTTTGCAAGAACTTATCCCATCTTATCTCAAACATATACAAACCTTCAGCCTGTGGCAAGGAGCTTTGTTCTCCAAGGATTTAAGACCCAGCTCTGATCAGACACAGTTTTGTCATCTTGGCATGGAGTTCTCAGGAAATCACCTCTGGAAAATGCTGTGAGAAACTCTTCAGAAAAGAGACCCTAAAGATAAGAAAGGGAAAATTACAAATTACCCCAGGGCCAGGGATGGCAGGTAGCTCAGAAATTCAAACAAAAAAAAAACCAAGAAAGTGGAAAGGTATAGAATTCTAAGGAGAAACCGGGAAAATGGCACTTAATCATCACAGAGGATTGGCTTGAGGGAGCAGCAGAAATCAATCTCCCCTCCTGACCCATGCCTGCTTTGTCAGGAAAGGCTCTTGGGCTGCTTTATCATTTGGTGATGAGCCTGCCAGCATTTTACCTTGTAGTTATCTAAATCCTCTCTCTCTCAGGTGTGTTATCTAATAAATATTTACTTTATACTTTTCTATATATATTTATATATTTATATATTTATACTATATTTATACTATATTTATACTATATTTACTTTATACAGCTTGCAGAGTCTTTTTGCAAACAACTAAGGTGCCAAAATGACATATCTCAATGAGAGAGGTTTGCACTGTTCAAAGTGTAAGTAAGGCATTCAGAGATACATGCAGTACATTAGCAAATGAATGTGCTTGACCTAGGCTTTAGCACTTGAGATTTCTAAATGAATAAAGCCAATATGTCTTCCTAACCCAAAATTTTTACCCAGTATTTCTTTTTTTAATTTGTTTTTACAGACACTGTGCACAAATAAGAACCATATTCTTGGTCCACTACCAGGCCTGATAAGAGGGATGAACAATTTTATGGTCAAACTCTTTTTGTGGGGAATCAATGCCATTATGGAAGCAAATACAGTACTCTGAGAATGAGCATTACTTTCTCAAGGAAATAAAATAGATGTAAGACAAGGGAAACTGTCAGTCTAATGTACAACATCATCAGACGGAAATATCTCACATTTGGGATAAAATAGCACTGACACAGAATCAGTGTCTCCTACTCTGACAATAGATGCTTTGCCTTTTAGACAGCAGCAGGAAATGATCATGTGTCTTGAATACATTAATGCCTTAGTCCATTCTCACTATCTCTTGACTCACAAAAACGTGAGGGTTAGCTTCAAAGTGAAAGTGCTAGTGAAGTGTCTGTGGGAGAGACAGATACATATGGGGCATGATGGCAGAGGGGAAGGCACTGTTTCATACGTCAGTAGGAGAATTATTTAGTCATGTACGCCTCACACGTATGGTAAATGTTTCCATAAAGGTCTCCTCCAGTTAATAATTAATTTTCTAAATACTGAATTTTCTAAATGTTATCATCTCACAAAAGAAAATACACCACTCACTGAAAGGCTCATGCTTACTCAGAAATTTCCCCTTTATACTTCTTGTACATCATGTCTGCCCAAATTCTTTTGTATCAGTCAACTTTAAACAAATGTGCATGTGCTGCAGATGTCCCCGTGTTCAGGAAGCATCTCAGCCAGCTGTTAGCCATGGAGTGCATGTGTCATGTAGGATAGGCACAAAAACATTTGCCTATTCATTATCATATCTGCCAGCATTCTTCCATGTAATAGTCCAAAAATGATTCTTGAAGACACCCCTGGATGATCACTGTGTATAGTCAAGAGAGAAAACTCACAGAAACATTGAATGCTAGCCTCTCCACAAGCTTGAAAATGTTACTGTCAGTAAGCGTTAGTAGCAATTCCAGCAATAAAAGAAAGAAAATCAACATTGCATTTAACAAGTTTTTGCCATGTACAAAAGTACAGGACTGCAGATACTGTGCATGGAAATATATGTGAGACAAGGCACCTGCCTGCAAGCTCATGGCATCTCACCTGGGATTTCTGGTTTTGATGGAAAGTAATGAGAGTTTGGCAGCTTTGGCCAAGTATTTAAGTGTTCTTATAATTGCCTCACAACCCTCTAGTCAATCTGCTACAAATGTGTGTCTGGAACGGCAGAGTCCCAGAGCTAAAGCAGCAGGGTTGATGTTAAGTCAAAATTGACTTTCACAGCTTCTGGCTATAGTGACCCTCATTCTTGCAGCCAAGACTCAATACCCTACCAATAAAAAGTAGTAAAATTTATCTTCAAACTGCTAATACAAAGTGAGGAGAAAATGCCAACACAATAAACTCGGGGATCATTAAAGCACACCAGAGCATCCTTGACATACTCCATGTAGTTCAGCTAGTGATCTTGTGGTGGTTTAAAACCAGCTGGGAAGTAAGCCCCAGGTAAGACACACTCTTCCCCTCCACCCCTCTCTGGTGAGAGGGACAGAGACAGACTGTAGATTGAGATAAAAATCTAGTAAAAGCAAACACCAATGGCAAATAAGGAACACACAGTAACAGCAACAATATTAATAGCAAAAGCATGCAAAAGAGAAGGTGCTTTACACACAAAAGGTGTTCATCACCTCAAATTAGTTCTGCCTGGACACTGACACAAAAACAAGATGGCAATGCTCCTGCAGGTCAGCAGTGACACGCAGTTATTCCAAAGAAAAAGACAAGCCAGCAGATGTTCTCCTTAGGGCCACATGGTCTGAGACAAAGATGGTGAGTGCTCTCCACAGTTGGCATTCCCCAGCCCCAGGTCTAAGACATTGAAAAACAATGATGGATAAACCCCCAAAAGGCCAGATCATCCCTGTTGCATCTCTCACTTTCCAGACCACTGGGCTTGGATGTGGTCATCAGTACTTGGCTTGGCTTGGGTCCTTGCTGCTGGGCATGGGCTGGGCTGGTTCACAACCCAATACCAGTGATCATCTTAGAAGCAGTTTTTCTTCAGACATCCAGTTGCCTGAATACTCCTGAATGGCAGGAAGCAGTGTGAGTGAGCTAACCCAACACCATGAATTTGTGACCCTACTTTGACTGGGGCAGAATTTAACAAGCTCTCTACTCCAGTGTTTTCTAATATACTCATCACTGTCATACAGAGCACATTTTTTGCTCTCTCCATTGTTGTGCAGGGGATACATTCTTTGTATGAAAGCCCTGATGTTTGCACTGAGTGGAATAAGCAGGTGCATTATTAAACAGATCCCATTCAGAACATAAGAAGAGAGGAAATCTAACTTTCTCCAACAGCATTCAGCTTTCTGGGGATTCATTTATTCATTTCTTTCTTCCAAACCTAAGCTGTAGCACAAGCAGCTACTTGAGGCCTGTAATACAAATAGTTTGCACTTAATGACCCAGTCTCTTCCTTTTCAATTTTTGGACCAAATGCAGGTGCCAGTGAATGCTGTTTCCCACCTCCTTTGGCATAGCGTGGCATCACAAATCATAACTTTCCCAATTCCAGTCTAAACTGTCTTGTAGGCACTTGGCAACAAAAATAAGAATTCTAGGGCTCTTTACATAATTTCTCACAATGTCAATGGAACGTTAAGTGACTGAAATAGTATTAGACTATTCTTTTCCACCTGTGCTGGAAGCCTATATATTCTCTTGATGCATTAACAATGGAACATGAGGATACTAAAGAAATCCATGAATCACAATTGTCAAAATGAAGCTGCTTTCAGAGCAATGAAATGGAAGATCATGAAAAATGGCCAGACTAGTCAGGACAAAAGAAAATGCACTCAAATTTTTTTTTTCCCAAACCAACTGGGCTACACAAAGGGCTGTGGTAGGTCAGCAGACACTAGGAACAGGGAAGGTGCATTAGGGCTGCCAGCACATCATGGCTACCTTAGCCCCAGCAGGATTGCTCTCTACACCAGAGTCCTCAGTACATCTGAAAGCCTTGTTTTAAATGGGGCAAGCGATTGGTCTGCTGTAGCAGCTTCCTTTGGGGAAATTATTTCACAATCCCAGTAAATCTTGCCATTAAAGACTGCTTTCTGACCAGCAGCAACTTTTCACTGGCCTTGATCTTCACGCACATAAGCAAGTTCACTCAGCCTTTTTTCATTCTTCTCTTACACAAATCACTGCAAAAACAGGCAGAGGTTGTAAAATTCTTATAGGAAGCGGTTTGGAGTTGGAATTTTTTGTCTCTGATCCCACAAAAATTGAGAAACTGTGTCTTTTTAACCACTCTGACTCCAACATCTTTGCCTTTAAAAGCCTTCAAAGCTGTCACATTTTATTCTCATTTTCTGAAAGATGTCACTGTCATCAGACTTTTACTTTATCCCATTACTACCTACACAGGTTGGCTTTAATATTATTTTTTTTTCATTTGAAATTCTCTGGCCCTTTGAATAGCATAATTTTTTTCTTATAGAGCTATTTCCTTGTAAGATCATAAACCTTAATCTCCCTCAGTGTATGGCATGTACATAATCCAATATGACACAGAAAAAAAGATAGCAGTTAAGACCTCCCCAGTGATCTCCCATGTAGTTTTCCTCTTTGAATGTGTTGATTTTAAATATCTTCCTTGGGTACAGCCTCTCATTATTTGTGCCTTCCTGGGGGTGAACCTTTTTTTTACTAAACAATAATTAACATTATTAGTGCAGACAATAAAGAAATTATTAGCGCAGACTTTTAAAGAAAATTAACACAACCAAATTTTTGTGGCTGCACAAAATTTTTTTGTCTGGATGTCACATGCCTGTCTCATTCCTTCTTTATTCCAGAAGGGCAAAAGTAAACAACAGCAAGAAAACCAGATAGTCTAGTTATGTCTGGTGCTAAAGCCTTTGCATTTCATAATCTTTGCCTTTCTCCTCTTGGCTTATTAAAAATATAGAAGGCAATATCATTTGTCTGGGTGTCACCCTAAAGAATCTGATTTTATATATGTTCACTTACTTCCTATCTTTTGTCTTCCTCTGCACCCAGGGAATGTGTTTTGTTGGCTCTAGCCAAATCAGATCCAGAGTGTCACCTGAAGGGAGAGAATAGGAACAACCACCACCTACTTGGAAAGGCATATTTGAGCTTTAACTTAAAGTTGTCAATAACATAACAGCTTTTCCATAATTTTGCAACTCTTCCTCTGGTAAATTTCTCAGTTATTCTGTTCTGATTTTTTATGTACTCTTTTCAGTGAAATTGGCAATGGCTTAAAAAAAAAGTCTATTTGATTTTTTGTGCTGTTGAAACAGAAGAACAGATGGTAGCAAAACTAACAGGAGACCTCTGCAGACAGTTCTGAAAAAAAGGGCAAAAAATGTTGTTTAAACCACCACTATTAATGGAAAGAAAAGAAAAGAAAAGAAAAGAAAAGAAAAGAAAAGAAAAGAAAAGAAAAGAAAAGAAAAGAAAAGAAAAGAAAAGAAAAGAAAAGAAAAGAAAAGAAAAGAAAAGAAAAGAAAAGAAAAGAAAAGAGATGTTTACTATATTCTGTCTCTAAAATAAGCTTTTCTCCATAGAAGCATATGTTTGTATTATATCACCACTAATTTTATGGTGGGAAAAGCTAAATTGTCTCAGATATGACACAGGCTAGAAGCAAGATTTACCATGGGTCAGCTGTCCTTCAGGAGCTTGTTCAGCTGCACTAAATAATATATTTAAGATCGTACACAGATTAGTTAGTCCAACAAAATGTTTCACTCCATTGAAGTGTGCTGGACTACAGCAGAGCAGAAGGGAAGGAACCATGCTCACCTCCAGAACTGACTATTCACAAATGTCTTTAAAATTTTCTGCCTAGTTTCTTGCTCTGTGGAATACAAGCTCAGAAATCTCTGACTCCAAGACAGATTCCTATTAGTTAAGTGCAGCAGGAAAAGATTATTACTAAATGAAGAAAATACTTGTTCTCTAAAAAAAAAAATTAAAAAATTACATTTGCACTACATAGAAATGACCATTCTTCCTGCATACCAGACTGCCACATTATTCTAAAATTGCTTCTACATATCTTATTGCTGGTTACAAGTATCATTTGAGACCTGAAAAACTTCTCATTACAATTTTCACCAAATCACATAACTTCTTATCAGAATGTTTATTTCAAAGATTAAGCATTTTCTGACCAGCGGAAGAGTTTTATTGGATTATTTGCAAGTTAGCATCATAATTTTCCAGCCACAAATTATGAAGAGGCAACATATCTGACCTTACATTGTGGAAAAACATATGGTTGCTGTGCATAAGAGAAAGAATAAAAAAGGAAGTTCAAAAGCTGACAGCCTGGGAACAACTCACTCTTTGCCTATGCTATGAGGCCATACCAGACAGTGGTACAAAGAATCATGGCACACAGACCTTTTCTCTCCATTTTTTGAGTGAACTACAAGAAAAAAACCTCAATAATTAATTCATTTTATTACTATTTCTTTAATTTCCACAGGAGAAGTTATTTTGCAGGATAAATTTAACCACACACAACGACCCAGACTTCTCTATTCACTTGCATTTCCAGTCAACTTTCAGTCTGCATTTCTATTACCAATAAATACAACTAATTGCACCTGGCCAGAAGCAAATAATTATTTTTTCACTTCTCAGATCACTTTCTTTGAACTTTACCAGCAGATACCCAAGGAAACAAACACACAACAGATAACATCCAAATTCCAAGGGAGGACTCATGCACATGGAACCTCCAGGCATCCAATAATTTCCAGGTGCACATCACCAAGTGTCTCACCATTAATTAATTAGCCAGCTGGCCTGGTTTGTCAGGAGCACGAGAACAGCACTGGCACATCTTGAAGGTGTGCTCAGTGGTTGAACTTCCAGTTCTATCTGAGATTAGAGAAAACAGGCAAAGTGCTGCTACAGAAAAGGAGTTTTGTACAAGTAGAGGCAAGCTGAAAATCCAATTACAAAAATCCAGTGTTTTCCATGAAAAGTACAGGAAAAGTCTTGTTTAAAGGCATGAGTTCTGCCTTATCTCAGTAATCAGATCAAGGAACATATAAACTGTAATAGGAATACCTGAATAGTCCTCAGTGTAAAAAACCACATCCCCTGGCAGACAACTCACTTTTCTTCAGAATATGATAAATGAGAACATTTTAGAGAATCTTCCTTATTCAGTTTGCTTGTTTTCTTTAACTTTAAAAGTACACTTGTCTATTTTTTCTTCATGACACAAGCTGAAGCTGCAAGGAAATTATTACCACTTGTTAGAGGCTTTAAATGTTAGAGATGAACCACTTGCAAAAAAGGAAAGCATTGCAAATCTCCCAAGAAAATGGTTTGATGATCCATTGGAGCATGAGAATCTAAAGTAAGTATAGATAATGGGAAGCGCAATGAAAGCTTTTGGACCGACCAGATCTATGTCCATTACTGAAAAGAGGGCATGTGTTAGGAATTATCACACACTGGATACCAGTGATTTACCCCAATCACAAGTTAGAAACAATGCTGGACCAGTCATTCAAATGAGTTTGCTTAATTGTAGTGGATGCAGCTGGGTAAAATCTGAAATCGACAAATTCTTCATGACGTTTGCTACAATCAGAAAGCTTTGAATATGGGAACTGGAAACATCTCTAGATTATTTAACCCTTTAGGGATTTTATTCTTTTTCATTACTAGTTAAGAAAACATCCAGGGATTTTGAGATAGAACATGTGACAACTGTTTTGTGTTTTTACCAAAATAGAACCTTTGACTGAGGCCTGGCCGTTCTGGTGTTCCTTGATGCCTTTGATGAGGGTGTTTAGTTTACAGTCAAGCAAATATACCTTGTTTCTTCTGGCTTTAAATTGGGCTGGACTGGAGTGGACCCCAACAGATTTTCTTTTAACTAGATCACATTTTGTTAAAGAATCATCCAGGAAGGAATATAGTCTTGCTTTTGAGGCATCAAGGAACAGAGAATCTGCCATTGTTCTTGGTTAAGTTTTCTCACTCCTCAGATCTTTTGTTTATATCTTTTTGATTTGATTTTTTTTTTCTCCCAGCTTCAGTTTATACTTTCTGACTCATTATGTTTTTCTCCACTAGATTAAAGAACTATTTACTACCAGGTATTTTCTTCTCAGGAAGGTACTTACATGCTGCAATCAAGTCACTCCTTTAGGAAAACCTCTTAAGGCCCATGGTATAACATTTTTCTCTAGCATTTCAATTATGTTTTCAATGCTGTTTTTAAAACGTAGACACTTTGGCTAGACCCAATATTCTAGTACTGGCTCTCACTACACTGTGTACAGAGTAAATCCCTATTTAATCCTACTTGTTACTCCTTCTTAAATTTCTGGGGATGGAGCATTTTTGCTGTTTGGTTTTCTTTTCCCTATGGGAGTGTTCTGGTAGTCTCATGTCACATTGCTTTTTGGGTCTAAACCCGTGGCTTTTCCTGTGTCACTACTTTCCTTGGAACAGAGCCTGATTCTGTAACTGCTGCATGTATTCAGTTTTCTAGACAGAAGCCTCTGCTTTAGTTTAGTTGAACTTTTATCTCTTAAATATTTAAATTTGAAATGGTCGAAGATTTAATATTTCCTGCTAGAAGAGATTTTTTTTCAGTGATTTTGATTACTCTGTCTTGGAATCTCATGTTAAAATAAAAGCCTGTGGGTTAGGTTTACACAGGTCAATTTCCAGTTTCAGATACAACCAATTTCAGCTGATAAAATGGCCATTGCATTTCTGGAGAGAATATCTTTAACTTCTGCTGTAGTGGACAGGATCAATAGTCCTGAAAATTTGGCACTGAATTCTGTGAAGATGAACACCCAAAACTGAACCATAAAATTTTAGTGCCCTCATTTGAAACTTGTCTTAAGTTTACCTGTGCCTTTCATTCTCCAGCTGCAAAACAATGTACCCAGATTGTCCATGACCTACCTCACACTCAGCTTCCCCAGCTTGGGTAACTTATTATTAGAGGGAATAAGTTATTTAGTCTGAAATCCCAGAGAAATGTACTGATACCAAAACATCATTAGCTTGCCTCCTTGGGGAAATAGATGGTCATTTTCCTTTGAAGTTATACAGATTGTTTGCTATGCGTAATGGCACAGAAATCCAGTGCATACTCTACCAAACCTGGCAAGTAACTGTGAAAGGATCACATTTCTAGACATCCTCCAGGCTGAACTTCATGACATTACACATAAATATCACAATGGAAAGGAGCTTTTTTGCCCACCTAACTATCAAATTTATTTTGAACACTTGAGTTAGTTAGTGCCTGTTCCAGTTTCTAGTCCACATCAGCTCCACTAAGTCCAGTCCTGGGGTTTCTGTCTTCTTCAGAAGGTGCTCTGTGCTCTAATGACTATATAGAAAACTAAGGCTCCTAACTTAAACCTGCAATAAATATCACAGAAACACAGGATGGGTCAGGTTGGAAGGGACTACAGTGGGTCATGTGGTACAACCTCCCTGCTCCAGCAGCATCATCCTAGAGCATATGATACAGGATTTTATCCAGAGGGCTTGATTAGCTCCAGTGAGGGAAACTCCACAATCTCTACAGGAAATGTGTTCCAGTGCTCAGTTTTCCACGCTATAGGCCTCAAGGGAGGGCACACTGCTGGCTCACAAATGGCTTGTTGCCCACCAACATCACCAGGCTCTTCTCCACAGAGCTGCTTCCCAGGAAGTTGGCCCCCAGTACTGGTGCAGTGGGTTTTTCTTCCCCAGGTGCAGGACCCTGCATTTGCCTTAGTTGAATTTCACACAGCTCTTCTCTGCTCATTGCTTCAACCTGTTCAGGTCCTTCCAAAGGGCTGCACAGCACTCCAGGGTATCAGCCACTCCTCCCAGCTGTGTGCTGTCACTAAACTTGTTCGCTTCATTCAAGCCATTGATGAACAAGTTAAACAGTACAGGGCTCAGTAAGAACCTTGGGGGACACCACTAGTGACAGGCCACCAACTACCCTGTGTCACTGATTCAGACCCTCAAATGAATAAATTAATCCAAGAAAATCTCAAATTCTCCTCCATGCCCTTATCACCCAAATTCTTTGACATCCTCAAATTTTTAAGCTGTTTTTTCAGGTTTGGGACTCAGCCCACAATCAATCTGTAATAATTTTAATATATTTTTATAATATGCCTTCTTGTCGTCAGAATCTGGCAAGTCCTGAAGATACAGATCCCTGGCTTAGCCAGTCAGAGAAATTCAGCTCATTATACCTTCACAGTAAAATCTTAAGACTTTTACTGATTTGAATAAAAATATTTATTTTCAATCCTGCCATCAAGGGACACTGCAAACCAGAAAGAATTTCTCTCAAAACACTTTGTGGGGATATGTGAAAATGTGCCTGCTTGTAAAGCTCTCTCAGCCCTGGGGAGGGGGAAGCAAACAGGAACTAAGCATTGATATCAGACAGCATAAAAAACGTATGTCAGATTTCAGGCAGATTGTATTTTCCTGTCTTGTTAAATCTCTGTTGGGGGAGAGAATGGAGATTTGTGCCTGAATTGTTTGCTTTTCTCCTTGTCATTACCCATTTAAGAGTTTAAACTCTTCCCTTCTTAATCTGAGGTGACTTACAGAGGTTTCCTATCAAACACAGACACTATACAACACTATATTAGATTATACACTTTGTCAGAAAATTGGCACTTTATGTACTAAATGATAGCCTGTGCTCTGCAACCATGCTATCATTCTTGCTCTAAGATCTTGTCAGAGCCTATAAATTAAGTGGGATTTGGCCCTGGAGTTACATGAAAAAGAGGGCTGTAGGAAACAAGAGGATACTGCCTCAACACACAGGACTTATTTAAAGAAAAATTCTTTTCCATCTGACCCAGGGCTATCATCTCACCACAGGCTGCCTATTTTAACCTATATATTCCAGAATGAATCCAGCATTAGGATACCACCTCATATTATTCCCTGATGACTGTATCTTGGGTGTCTCTATCTACATGAACTGCATCTCCTATTGTGATGCTATGCTATCCAAGCTAAAAGAGATGCTCTCCAAGTATGTACCAGATCTGAAAAGATAGCCTTGACTTCAGGTTGTCTCCACAAGGCAGAAGGTTGCTGCATTGAGAAGCATTGCTCAGAAAGAGCATCCAAGTTACTGCAGAAAAAGGAGGATACAGCGAGACAGATCACTCTTCTATCACATTCCCATGTACATTTTTACCCCAGGAAGGAGAACTGAGTAATACTTGCCCTGCAGCCCCTTGGTAGCCACTCCTGAGGAAGTGGAGGAAGCCCTTTGACACTGTCTGTAACTAGAAAGACTCAGAAAATGGACAAAAGAATAAACTTCTGATGCAATGTTCTTGAGACCTCTAACTACTTTCGTTTAACAGTGAATATCTCAGAGTAACTGAGATAACTCTGACTATAATTTGGTCTGGCAGCCTCCCCAGAAGGAGAACTAAATGCTGTCTTCACACCTGCAGGTATGTTTACTTCAGGGTCAGGTAGCTGAACCATCTACAGAGTTCTTTGCTATTCTTAAAAAAGGACACATCCAATTTCAAAGTAATTATTAGGCTTGCATGGTGCATTGGTTTCAGGCAGATAAGGTGCATGCAAACCACGTGAATGATCACTGAAAACCCCAGTAGTGCTGTGCTCCTGAGTTGTTCAAGGACTCGAAGCATCAGTAGCTTTGCTGCAGAATGCAAGTGAGGCTGTATTTGTGTGCAAAATAAAGGCAAAAGAAACACAAATGAGTTATTAGGAACACACAAGTCCTTCTTCAGGTCTGAAACAGAAGCAACAAGATTTCGAGTTAATGACAGATAAGGAAGATTTTTTTTTTCAAGTGTAAATAAAGTTGGTTTAGGAAAAAAACCCTTGCAGACAGGGGTGAGCAGGGTGTCAGAATCCTTTTGGGGATGTTTTGGGGCTGTACACCCTGGGTTCGAGCCCAGCGCTCAGGGCTGTGCCAGCAGCCGGCTGCCCTTGGCCAAGGCAGAGCTGCTCCTCTCCCGAAAGCCCCTGTCAGCGTGGATTCTCGGGGCAGAACAGAGGTAAAGACGGCACAGAGTCTTCCTAGTGCTTTCAGAGCCTTCCTGCCGCTGCCAGCCCGGAGCGAAAGCCGGTGCCAGCAGCAGCACCTGCTCTGGAAAGGTAAAGTGACAGTGCTCTCTGGTGGCAGCTGGAACCCTCAGCCTGCAGAAAGCCGAGGATGTGCTGGACTCCCAGACACTCCTCTCTATCAGCAAGAGGTGGTAAAGTCTAGGAGCATAAGCAAGGGTATAGGCAAGCACAGATATGCCTTTTAAAACCTATGGAAAAGTTGGGCAGATAAAACTCCAATTTAAAGTCTCAGCGTAGGAGCAGTGCTTGTGGAAAATGGGCTTTTCTACTTTGTCATACTGGAACTTTTTTTTGCTTGTTTGTTTGTTTTACATGGAAATGGATGCCACAAGCTGAAAAGAAATGCTTTCCTGGCTCTAAGTTAATGCCCACATATCATCTCACCAGCATGAAAATTCTTGGTACAACATAATGCAGAACGGGGACTCCCATAATTCCTGTAATCTGCAGATCTCCAGACACTTTATACAGCCCTCTGATGAGGTTTAGAGTATCATAGTAAAGGAAATTTTCATATATTTCCTTTAGATATTTTCACATATGTACTGGGACTGCTGTAGAAAAGCCAAGAGGCTTGTAAGTAGAAATACAGCAAAGAAGAATTTTGTCTCTGCCTCCTACAGAAATTACAGACATGCAGATAGCAGAAGCCACATGCCAGACTCAGATCTTCTTCTAACTAGCAGGGTCATCCACTACAGGTCATAAAGGGTTTACAAAACATAGGACTATGGAACGGTGATCCTGTATTGGAAGGGAAGGGATCTCTAGAGATCATTTGGTTCAACCCCATTGCTGCTCAGGCAGGGTCACTTAGAGCTGGTTGCCCTAGGACTGTGCATTCCCTGTCGATGCTTCATCACCTTACTGCAAAAAAGTATTTCCTGGTGTTCAGATGGAACCTCCTGTGTTTCAGTTTGTGCCCATTGCCTATTGTCCTGTCAGGCATGTCCTTCCATGTTGTGATGTACACCAATATTCCACATTTCATATTCCATGTTGTAATGTACACACATATTCCACAGAAAAGCACACGAGGCTTTTCTACACCCGAACCCATCAGTACTGGCCATTTGGATACTTTAAACCAGCACCCTATTGCTGTGTGCAGAAGCACTTGCCCAACAGCCTGCTAGAGGGAGTACCTATCCTTCAAGAGGGGTTAGTAAGTTTTATTTTGTTTGTATGTGAGTCAGGCAAACAATAAGACTTTTCAACAGCTTAGTGAAATGTTGTTGTGAAAGCTTTCTTTGCCAGTGGGATGGTTTCTAATACATTAATAATTGTAGCTACGTATTTTCAGTTCTCAGTGTTTGCTCTGGCACTTCTGCCAGGCTTTGCTGGCAGACCTGAGCTTGCACTGACAATGTACTAAATCAAGCAAAGGCAAGTGGGGCCAGAAGCAGAGGCTGCACATATATATGCTCAGCATAACCTCAGCAAACAGAGTACTGCCAAAGGAATGTGATGACATGGTATTGCTGGTTTGGAGGGCAGGCAGGCAGCACCTTTCACAAGACTTCAGTCTATACAGAATAGAGAATTAGACATTTTAAATGTAAAAAAAATCTGCTAGGACACAACCAAATAACAATTCTTGAATTGGGTCATGTACATTTTACACCAGAGAAATTCAGCCGAAGCCACAAGACAAGAAATAGGTGTCATTTGAATTCACAAGCCTGTAACTCAATGCAGACCTTACTCTCACCTATGAGAGTGAGATTGTAACAAGGAGAGAGCTAAAATAATAAGAATAATAATCTAAATATACAGAGTCAGTTTAGACAGTCACCCACTGGCTGTTCAGGTACAGGCTCACAGCTCAAAGCCAGTGAGGAGACTTCAACTTACCTCACAGTCAAAAAGATTGACATTATACCAAAACTTTTTGTGCTTCTTGTAGGCTAAAAGAGGACATAACCCTAACCTTAGCATACATGTGATTTTTTTTTTTCTCACCAGGTCAGTAATATTCCCACTGAACTCCCTGAAGTGGATCTAATTAAGCCAGGCAAGCTGTTTTACATTAGCTGGATGTCCTTTTTTACTCTCCACAAAATACACATATTTCTTCAAGCATTTTTGAGGTTTGCTTTGAATACCCAACATTAAAAATTAAACATTTCACACTGGTTTCTTTTAAATAAGTCATAAAAAAAATCCACAGTCAGTGCATGAACAATCAGAGAAAAGGAGAACAGAAGAAAATCGTGTTAAAAGACATCTGTCAGAAACTCTTCACTTGTTTTTACATTGATCTCTCCAAAAATCAACCTGGCAGAGCTGGGACAAGGACCTTGATCCCCAGAAGTAGATATCAGCAACACTTCATGCTGTAAGATTCACAGCAGGTTTTACTGTTGCTATGGTTATTCAAATCTTCTTTTCAACAGGAGAGAAATAAATTCTCCCGGTCTCTGCAGCACATAACACAGCTGTCTTACTGTCAGGCTCTCCACATGGGGGTGGGCTTCAACAGCATCACCCTAAATCTAAACATCAAATAGAGGTTATAGAGAGGAGGGGAGGGGAGGGAGAGGAGGGAGGACCTCATGAGTTCCTTGAAACTCAGCTTATTCTGTATCAAAGTGTCTTCACTTCATGCCACTTTCAGAGGGCTGTCTTCCAATGTTTTCACCGCCATGACTTAGACTCAGCTCCCAAAACAGGGATGCACCTAATGGTTTCATCCAGACTCCAAAATACCCCATCACTGTTGGGGTCATACTCTCTGCTTTCCTGTTCCTATTCAGCAATTTTCTGCTTATTCATCTGAGGTCACATTAGTTTTCAGCAACAGCATCACACTGAGAGCTCTTGTTCAATTATCCATCCTGGCTTCTAACTCCCTTCAGTGTCACTGTTTGGAAGCAAGCTCTGCATGAGTACCTATTGTCCTTGTTCCCAAACACACAACCTTGCCCTTGTGCTGGTTAAATAAGACCCACTTTCCAAATCAACTAGATTGATCTGTCAAACTGACCCAACTTTACCACTGTTTACTCCTACTAATGCTGTGTCCTCTGCCCATTTTACAGGCACTGATTTCCTCACTTCTAAACTATTAATAAAACCTCTGAATTGTATTAGACTGAAAAAGGTTCCCATGGAACCCTGCTGGAAATACCCTCTGTGGATGATGATTCCTCACCTACAATTCCCTTTTTAAAAATCCATCAGACAATTAAAATCTATTTATTATGTGCTACAATAATTTTGCATAGTCTAATTTTTTAATTGGAATGTCATGTGGTATGAAGTCAAATGCTTTTGAGAAGTGTAGGTAGATGTCAACACAGCTCCTCTTATCAGCCTATCTTGTCAAAAAACAAAGCTGTGTTTGCTTAAGCAGATCTGTTCTCCATAAAGTGAGATGTGCAACAGTTGCTGCATAAGACTGTGGATTGAAACAATTCTGTATTCTTAATGAGCAGTTAGGAACTGTAGAAGCACAATTTTAAATGGGAAACAGACCCATTGCATTTTCTTACTGCCAAGCCCAAAGGTTTTCAAATCACAGTTCACTGATTTTTTTTGCAATACATAATATGTTAAAACTCAAAGTGTGTGTGGATAAAGGACTCATTTGGGATCTCTCAGCACTTCAAGCCACAAATACTTACCTATTTTGCAGTATAAGGAGATGAGATGGACTGAACAGCCCATTTTCTTACTCCCTCCTCATTCTGTTTAACTAGTTCTTGTCTATCATCTCTAAGAACACCTTGTGGAAGAGTCTATCTCAGCTGTTATCACTGTGTAGAGAACACATCCTATAAGGAAATAGAAAATATCTTGTCTTGATGACATTTGATGAGAAATCTAGAAGATAATTTCAGTTTAAAGGTGCAATCGACAGGGGAGAGAAAATATAATGTAGGGCTCATGGCTTGAGATAAGGGCAGGGAGAGATCACTCACCAAATACTGTCATGGGCAAATTAGGCTAGAATTTGGGATATTAATTGAATTTATTACTAACATCAGAGCAGGACAATGAGAAGTAGAATAAGACCTTAAAAACACCTTCTTTACACCCATCCCTCCTTCCCAGCCCTACCTACACACCCAGTGGCAAAAGGAGACAGGGAATGGGGGTTATGGTCAGTTCATTACCCATTGTTTCTGTTGCTCCTCAGGGAAAGGTGTCCACCATGGGGTCCCTCCCATGGGAAAGGTTTTCCGCTAACTTCTCCAACCTGAGTCCATCTCACAGGCAGCTGTTCACCATGAACTGCTGCAACATGGTTCACTCTTCCATGTGGTGCAGCCCTTCAAGGACAGGCTGGTCTATCAGGAAACCTGCTCCAGTGTGGGTTCCTCTCTCCATATGTCTGCAGTCCCTGCCAGGAGCCTGTCCCAGCACCAGCCTCCCACAGGGTCACAGCCTCATCTCAGGCATCCACCTGCTCTGGCGTGGATCTCCACCACAGGCTGCAGGTGGATTTCTGCATCTCCACCATTCCCCATGGGCTGCAGGGGCACAGCTGCCTCACCGTGGTCTTCACCACAGACTGCAGAGGAATCCCAGCTCTGGTTCCTAAAACACCTCCTCTCCCTCCTTCTGCACTGACCTTGGTGTCTGCAGTTGCTCCTCACATGTATTTTCAATCTGTTCTTCTCTGGATGAAATTACAACCATGCAATCACTTTTTTTTTTCCTTTTCTTCTTCTTATATATGTTAACACAGAGGCATTGCCACCATTTGTAATTGGCCCAGCCTTGGCCAGCAGCCAAGTCTGTCTTGGAATCAGCTGGCATTGGCTCTGTTGGACATGGAGAAAGCTTCAGCAGCTTCTCACAGAAGCCATCCCTGCAGCTCCTGTGCTACCAAAATCTGGCCACACAAATCCAATGCATCCTTAATTTTGTGTTGGCTTCTTATAGAGAAAAATAAAACACAACTGGGTAGAAATGGGGAAGAAAACAGATTAATCATATAATTTATAATGTTATAAAACATTATAAGTAAACTTGAGACCACCTCCCAGCTAATCTTTCAGTACCCAATTAAAGTTTCAGATGTCCTGAAGCCCTTTAGATAACCATGTTCTTCTATTGTACAGAGATTTGGCGATTATCACTATATCTGCTTGCTTAAAAAAGAAAAATATTAAAGTAGATAAATAAGGCCTAGAATAACAAATATATCATCCACCCATTATCCCTTCAATGTATGCAACCTGCTGGCACAGTTCAGAGTTCATTTACATGATAGATGCTTCTACTTCAGCCTAAAGCAAGGCTGGTCTTCATGTCATTTCCTGTCAGGAGTTGCTGGACCTCAATTATTTATTTGAGATAAATGATGCAATAAAAACACACTTTGCAGGCCAAAAGCCACCTTCATCAACTGTAGAATGCCTGACTTACTGTTTCGTTCCCAGCCCCCCACAAGACACTTGCCACAGTAAAAGAAATTATTCTGATACCAGAAGCAACACAACATCCACTTATTTTGCTTGTTGTAAAGAGCCTATCTACCTCAGCCATCACAGCTGCTTTCTTGTTCCGTCCAAACCATCCAGGCAGAAGGTAACATGAGAAAGAAGAGGAGGGTAACTTACAAAGCCTGTGGCAAATGCACCACCTAAAACTGGTTAGGCCTTATTGAACTGGCCCATGTTACACTCATTTCTCTGCTCTGCTGACTGGGGAACAATTTAAGAAGGAGAGAGGAAAGGGGCTAGAAAAATTTCATAACAGTGACAACTTCTTTACCTCTCAGTTTATCCAGGCTGCTGGTGAAGTGAATGAGGCCTCACAGGGCTGGCTATATTCAGAAAGAAATTAAAATCACCAGAAATCAGTTAGTTCTGTCACAGAGCAGCACTCAGATCAAAAGCTGTATAACAACAAAATAAATTCAAGTCTGTGAGCAGTTTCTCAGTTTATGTCTATAGGAAATGCAAAGGAAAATACCCCATGGGGTGTGGCAAAGATTAATCTATTAATGTGCTGTATTTGAAAACCTAAAGAACTGTTAAGTGCTAGACTGATTATTTTAATCAACACTGTTTTCACACCATCTGCAGTTCTATGGCTACAAATGTAACTGTGAAATTATTTTCCAGGTATACAGAATCTCTCTCCATCTCTCAATTCATATTTCATCATTAACACAGCATCCAAACACTTAAGATGAGATCAGATTCAACTGCAGGATAAAACATGAAAGAAAACGCAGTACTATCACATTTCTTCTTCTGAAAGGCCCAGATGGGTATTGTCAGATAGTCAATTGAACATGAGACAGTTTTGATGTACATAGTCTTGATATTGTGTAGGAGCCACAAGGAGGGGGTGAAAAATGTAGGCGTTATAATTTTCATTTTCTTCAGTGATACAGTAACTGGAAAAAGCAAAGTTTAGACAGATTTCCAGCTCTGAAACAACAGAAAGTCACATACTTCCTATTTTCTATTTACAGGTAAACACTTTAAAAATAAAGAAGATGAAATGTTTTATAAATTACATACAGTAAATGCTTTGTGTAACTTAAGAGAAAAGCAGGCAATAGATAAATCAAAAGAGAGAGAGCTTAGCAAGAAATCTGACAGTGCTTGCCAAAGAAACATCATTAAAGTGCTAAGGAATTGCATCCTGAATTTTGTCTGGTGTTGCTCTGCACTGATAAATAGCTTTGGATCATGCTCCTATATGTTACAGCTGTGGTAAAGATTAGCTCTTAACCTTGATACTAGAGGGTTATGCTATTTTTTATAAAGCAATCTACGGATGAAAAGCCAACACCCCCACCCCATTTTTTCCCCTTGTTGTTGTTGTTGTTACTTAATCTGTGGAATCTAATATTAACTTCATCCCTGACTCAAAATGACACCTGCTATGGACAGAATGGCACCTGCACCAACTCTTCATACAGCCCAGTCTGCAAAGCCAGTGCAGCTACAGGGCAGAGGACAAATTAACAAACAATCAAATTATTATGAAACCTACAGTTACAGAGAAAGTAAAGCTCTTACAGGGCTACAAAAACCATAGCTACCCCATGTCAGTGTGAGCAAATAAGGGGAACCAGGATTCCAAAGAGATGTAAGTTTTTTCCCTTTCCTTCCCTTCCCCTCCCTTCTCTCTTTTCTTCTGCAGCAAGATGTGTTTGAAGTTTCTAGAGTCTGAGTCCTTTTTCTCCATGGACAAATATATCAAAAAGGCTGGAGATTTCTAGCCAAAAATGAAAAAAGGTTAATTTGTTCCTGAATTTACATCTGCAAATCTTCACAGGAAGCAATCTGTGCAATCCCTTTGAATTAAACATACTGCACTCAAAAGCCTTTGGCACCAGCTGGGGATTAATGACCAACTGGAAAGATGATGGCTTGAAGAAAGTTCAGCCATCATTAAGCCCATGTTCTAATGCCAGGGTTACTGCCATTATAAGTCTTTTTAAAAGAATAGAAGAAAATAAAGATTACAGAGCAACTAGTTTCTTGTAGTGAGCCAATATCCCTCCTAAGGGTTTCGGCAGTTTTGAAGAGTGATGCTTTTACTCTTGACACATTTTTCCAAAGGTCTTTAGGAACCAATGCCTGGATTGCCTCATACTTGATATGTCTTCCAGAAATGCTGGAGGAAGGACCCCAGAAATGAGCCAGCTCTTGTTTTGGTAGAGATGGATCACTGTAGGTTATTGCCAATAGGTAATGGTTGGAAAAGCACCACTTCTGAACCCACTTTTTCATATCCAAATGCACTATCAGAGTCTAGAAAGTCTGTTTCTTGTTTGGAATGATTTCTGGGAACACCTGTGGGTCTGGATAAAATTTAGTGATGTTATAAATGCTGAAAGGCCAAGCTTTTGTAAATGGCCCAGTCTTGGCTATATGGACAACATTTGGCTGGATGACCAAATGGAAAACACTTAGTGATGTTAAATTGCAAAAGAAATGATCAAAAGGTTACATCATCTTTCTGTTGACATAAGTGTAAGATAATTATTGCTTTTTTAGACCGACACAATGAAAAAAATTTAAATTCACATATATTCGGTCTATTAATTTGTAACTCTTTATAGGACTGTTTTTATCTGTCACTATTCCATACTCTTGCATGTTGCAGTAAATAGTAGGGAACAACAAAAAGTGTAAGTGCAGAGTCTGGGGAAGCAGAGTAGAAGTCAGTGGTACAACAACAGAACTCCTGCTATGAAGGGTTCTCTTACTGAAACAATACTTTGGCTTTAAAATGGAGCAATCCACTCTTACTAAACAAGCACCTCACTACACTGTGTTCTGTTACTCACTCTTGAACCAACTATTACAGCCTCTGGCTTTGCTGCTCCATTGTAATGTTTTTGAACCCAAAGCTGAACAAAACCATGATTAAATGATTCAAATGGTATTTCCACTGCATTGAATCTCAGTCAAGAAATTGGGCCTCATATGCCATAAAACAAGTAAGGCAATTATATTGATTTAAAATTATAATTTTTAGAAAAAAGGAGTGATAAAAAAGAATATCTGTTTATCTGTCCAAAACGTTGAGCCCTCCTACATGCAACCTTTTCCTCAAACTCCTTATTGCCCTTTTTTTCACATTACATGTAGTCTTCCAAACTTGGAGAAGTTAGAAGAAAATGTGCCCCATTCATGAGTAATATGGCAAGGCCCACAACAAAGCAAGAATTAATATATGCTTCTCCCTTTTGAACAGTTAAAGCCATATCAGAATGAGAATACTTTATCTAGGGACAGCCTTGTTATCCATGGTTAAATGAACTTCATCAAATAATTGAAGAAGATAACTTTGGTCTTTTGATGTGGGAGAGAAAAGATTTGACATCTTTTCTCATCTGCTTTTGGGTTTTCTGGCAGTTGCAGTTATTTGAGGCATCTCGGCTGTTGGCTGCTACAAAGTTCCACAACACCCCTCACATAAGGAATAAAAAACTTGGCATAATTCAGAAATGAGCCAATTCTAAAGCTTCCACTAGCATTTTCCCACCACTTCCTCACCTATATATAGTACCACTCCCTTTTTTCAGCTACTGGAGGCCAGACAAGGGCAGAAAAAGAAATTATTCTAGAGAGCTTTTGAGATTTCCCACCCCTTTTTTTTTTTTTTTTTTTTTTAATACTGTAAGGCTTGAAATGGGTAGGGATAGATGAATCATCTGGGATTTATTCTGTCTGGGATATGAACAGGAGAACACTTTCTACAGGAATCAAAGTAAAAGATTCATCTGACATGAATTCAAGCTAGAGCGTAATTTAGATTTCTTGAGGAAATCGACAAGTTTGCAATATTTCACATTATTTTAATAGGCCCTTCATTGGACATGTTAGCTGGAATATTCTTCTATATTATTAATCTGTTTCAGTCCTTCTCACTTTGCTTTAGAGATATGAAGAAAAATGGGTACCTCATTAATCAGCTTCAGTCCAGTAACCACTAAGTCAGAAATTTCACTGACTAGATTTTATTGTGTTGGCTAGAGAAAAAAAAACAGATGTAAAAATAAGCAAAGCTGAAAATCATCTGATGGATAACTCCTCCCAATACAGGCAACTAAGTAGTCTTAATCATTACTAAGTACAATAAACATTTCAGCCTTGTTTTTTTCTGCATAAGAAGTCCTGTAAAATTTTTATCTCTTGAAAACAATAAGGATTTCACATTCAAGTCAAGGCATGTTTATGTTAACAAGTGATAGGTAGAAATTCTGTACTGGTGACACAAAATAAAGGAAATGAAAAATTAAGTTTTGGGAAGTTCTAGCTGGCAATTGAACCTCAAAGGGCTGCAGTAGCAAAGTGACAGGTTTAGCCCATTCCTACCTGTTACTTTGCTTAAGTCAGCTGCTTAAGGAAATCATTGCAAATGCTTGTGGGCAAATAAAAAAAGTTCATAACAGCTAATTTGCTAATTTCTGAAAAACTGTCGCAGCCACCACAATAGCAACAGAAATCGTTAGAAAAATGTATTTCTCAAAAAAATCATTTCCTACATATTTGTTTCTTCATCTTGGATTAGCCATAGTTGTCGTGACATGGCAGCTTAAAATATCTGCTGCTGGACTTGGCAAGTTACTGAAAATGAAACATTCAAATAAATATTTTACAAATGTAAGGTATTGCAGCAAGATGATTCAATGCAGCTGGAATCTGGTGCAGATTCTTCAAAGGCACCAGAAAGATAACACTATTGTAGAAATGATGCAATTATATTTTCCCAGCAGGATTCCAAAGACCAAATTTATCTATTTCCAGATCTATAATGGCATTAGCTGGAGAAGACAATTATCCTTGATGATATACTGTACTTGCTTGTATCTCCCTGACAGGGACCAAACTGTTCACTTACAACCCTGTGAACTGGTTAAGCATCATCCACCCCCAACTTCTAGAGAGGAAAAATAAGGCACAGAGTTGAGATAGTGAGAGAAAAAGGTATAATAATTCAGTAGCTAAACTGGGAGAAGAACCAAGCACTTTCTACTCCTAATTTGGACTTTGTCACCTAATGAAATATGAAAGTATTAGTGGTAGGATACAAGTGAAACAATATAGGTACCAGATAAATACTACATAGTTACTTCATAGTCTATGTCTCCAAGTTCCATTCTCTAAAAACCCTTACTGTCATCTCCCCCATGTCTTTCTCTCTGCAGTCAGAATCTGAATAAAGATCTAAAAAATCTATTTAACATTCTTCCTGTTTCCAATCTTCTGTTGAAAAGATTAGCTAGTTGACATCAGTGCAACTTCTTTCAATACAAACTTCTGTCATAACAGAAGAACATTAAAATCATGACATGATAAGATTAAAAAATCACTGACAAACCAGGAGCCTTTCCATTTTTTTACGTCCCTCATTTTCACATTCCCATTTTCTATTTTTTTTTCTTGCCCTGTTGAATGTCTGCAAAGAATCTCATCTACTTCTATTTTTAACATATTACTTATTCTAGTCCGGTAACCTCCCTTCTCAATCTTTTTTCATGTGTTTATTATTCTTTTACATGAAATCACATTCTCTTAAAGTCTGTTCCCAAGTTGCAAATTTTCAGGTGATTTTTATCATGCTTCCTTCTAGTAACAAAAAATTGTCTTCCTTATGTTAGGTACTACAGTATGCACTTCATAATTTAAGTTAGTTCATGCAGAGGTCACCTCAAAACTCCCATTGTTTCAATTGGAAGAGAGTCTAGAGCTGGTCACACCTCTTCCATATTACTCATGTCTTTGTGATTTGCTGTCATTCTCAAACCCTCCTATTTTAAATTTCCTTCAGGAGCAATTTCTTCCCGCTGTAGCTGCACAATCCTATGCCATCCTGTACTAAGTAACATTGATAACACTGTTCACCTGGGGAAAAAATTGAGATTTCCTGTCTGGAGGAAAAGCTCTGTAGGAAACACAGACAAATTCACTTGACTGCAAAGAAATATATAAAGTAATCTAAAACATACATCACAGAAACAAAAGAAGGCAGTGTTGAGTCCTTCTTTACTATGTCACAGGTCAGACTAACAGCTAACTTGTTTTTTTCTAGTCCTTGAGAAATGTAAAGTGAACAAATTGTATTGTAGGAAAAAAATGAAGCAGAAGGTGTGTGGGCTAACTATAGGATCACTCCGTTCAGGCATGAAAATGTTTCTATTTCTATTTTTCTTTTGGTTCAACAATTCTGAAAGCCTCCTCTACCTGAAGACCCTTTGGACAATTCCACAAACAGAATTCCTTATGAACATACATTACACAGAGCATTACTAGAGGTGAGAACATGAGCAAAACCAAAAAATATGATAGCATCCATATGAAAGTATCAATTGATCTATGACTAAACTTCAAAACATATAAACTATCTTTGTACTCTGGTCAACAGAAACCTTCCATTTTACAGCTTCTCCTTCCTGAAGCAACCTATTGACAGGGCAGCAAGGGAGGTTATCAGTGCATCGCTTCCCTGAAGAACAAAGGCAAATGTTAACTACATTCTCAGATTCTCATCTCAAATCTTACTACAGGAGAACTAGCAAAAGTGGCTGAGCTGCTCTAGTCTGTATCATACTGCCAAATTTGGATGCTTCTGCAAATACAATAAAAACTGGTCTTATTGACCATCTGGAATTAATGGAGAAGTATTGTGGAAATTCTGCAGAGCAATAAAAGATAATTCAGTTTTAGAAGAATCTTGTCCAACAGCATAAGCATTTCTCAGTAATCACTCAGATTCATATAAAAGGCATATATATGTAATAGACCAAATCAAGCAGAGTATAGTCCAGAACTGGGCAAAGGGAAGTTGAAACGCATTCCTTTAGGAAGGGAATGGAGCCACAGTATTCAACATATTCAAGCAACAGTATCCTTTTGGTTAGTTTATAGACACTTGTCATTTACTGACATAATGTAGAGCTGCCAAGGCAGCACAATGGTTTATACCAAGTTGTCACTCATGTCCCTCACATTTGAATGCAAAATGGAAATCAAAGAATCACAGAATCAAAGAATTACAGAATGGTTTGGGTTGAAAGGGATCTTGAAGTTCATTTAGTTTCAACTTCCCTGCCATAGGAGCAGGTTGCTTAAAGTCCCATCCAACTTGGCCTTGAACACTTCCAGGGATGGGGTATCCACAACTCTGGGGGCAACCTGTTCCAGTGCCTCACCACCCCCACAGTAAACGGTGTCTTTCTAATATTTATTATAAACTTACCTTCCTTCAGCTTAAAGCCCTTCCCCTTGTCCTGTCACTTCATGCCCTTGTAAAAGGCTTCTCTCCATCTTTCTTGTAGGCTCCCTACAGGTACTGGAAGGCCTAATTAGGTCTCCCCAGCTGTTAGGATGAACAATTCCACTTCTCTCAGACTTTTCTCATAGGGGGATGCTTCATCCCTCTAATCAACTTCATGGCCCTTCTCTGTACTTGCTCCAACAGGTCAATTCCTGTGCTGGGGACCTCAGAGCTGGATGCAGCACTCTGAAGACAATGAGATGGCTTTAGTACCTGCTTGCTTTTCTGTATCTGCACTACCACTCAGGTGAGTGACACTGTATAAAATAAAAGAATAGAAAATAATAATCAATTAGAATGAGTATAAAGAGTATGAAATTTTTTGTTCTTTCTTTGCTTTCATTTCTAACATTTATTTTAATAAGTTATAAAAAGGGCTGCATGGGGTCAGTGAAGTACATAAAATACATTATTGTCTATACACAGTAAACAATGTCTGGAATTTATCTTCACTAGGAGGAAAATAATAACTCACAATAACTCATAATTTCAAAAGAAAATTGTCATAACAAATTTGAGCTATTTTATATATTCCCTAATAGATCACAAGGAGGAAAAGGAGATCACAAGTAGAAACCTTCTATAATGGAAGGTTAATTCTCTCAAACCTGACTGATCAAAACATGTTTAAATTAGAGTGAGATCGTTATTAATCTCAGGAGACCAGAGGAAGTCAAAGAAAGGAACAATTACTGCTTCCTTATCTAAAAGGCATAAAACTTTCCTTTTGTGCTTTCGTAATTTCTATGTTGAAGACTATGTGAAGCACACGGAACAAAACCAGCTACAGAATCCCTTCCTTAGTTAAATGCATTTTATGAGGACATTTTGTCAGTTAATCACTAGAATCAAGTGGGGCAATTGTGCAAAACTTCAAACCTGGTCTTTATGCTTTACACAAATTGTCATTGTCCCATCATTTCTCTCTCTTTAATGAATAAAAGTGTGGGGTGGCATACAGATACTAATTTTCAGAGAAAACAGTGAGGCTGTGGAACAATATTAAATACAGAAGCACCCTCAAACCCCCAAATAACTACTTGTAAGAAGCAGCTGATAAACACCTGAAATGGCACTGGTCAGCAGTAGGTGCCCTCCATCCACAGTATTCCTTTCAGTTTCATATTCTCATTTGTTCACATCTAGCATATCTACCAGACATCAGGTATTTTTCAGTCTGGCACAGAGCTCTGAATAGAATATTATTCCCACTTAACAAGGAGCACTACATTAGAATAAATCCTGTGTAGCATATCAGTGTTTATAGCTGTCGATTTCTTTAATAAATGTTTTTCACTTAAGAAGACTCTGATTCTGTTCCACAGAACAGTCTAAAATGTAATAATAAACAATAAATACATCCACAGACCACCTACAGTTCTCTGTGATGTACTCTGCATTTTTTTTCTTATCTATTTCCTATAGCTAATGAAAATTCTAGGGAAAAAACACCCCACACAAAGTGTTTTCCACAAGTCAGATAAAAGAAGGTTACTTCCAAGCAGTTTTATTCATTCTAGAAACCTTTTCCAGATTTTTTGTGCCATGCACTTAGACCCTTACTCAGTGAAAAATTCTGAAGATTTTATCAGAAATTTACCTTACTACATAACGAACTCAGGTCCTGATTGTGAGACACTGCAAGATATTTAGTCCTTTCATTTTACAACGGTCTTCTGAAATTTGACCCTGCATTCACATGACAGCTTCTTATCTAGGCATTGAATTGGAACTCAGTGTCTCTGAAATAATCTTTAATTATCATACACAAAGGATGTAAATTTTAGAGATTAATTTGATTTAACAGATTGATACAACTTTGATTCAAGAGGCACCTGTCTTTGATCAATATAAATGATAATAATTTCTTAAAATACTTTGTTCTTCACCTTGTGTTTATTTAAGAGACTAATGAGATGATTCCAAATTGACTTTGACATTCTGCCAAAAGTTAGAAAGCCTAGAAATAGGATCAGACATAACCCATTAAGTGAACTAGTCAATCAGACACAGACCAGTCACATAATTGGACACGGTGAGTCTTGTGGGTCCCTTCCAACTCAGGATATTCTATGATTCTAAGATTCTAATCTCTTCCCAATGCATTTTAAAAGATTCAGACAGCATTGCTTCTTTTCAGTACTTGGTGGAATAAGTAGCAGTTATATCAAGAAGAGATGCAGCTGTATCTCCAGTCTTCTTCAGTACTGATTATGTCAGCTTCTAGGTTTTATTACCTGTCTAGCTTGCATGATAGCTACAAAATCACACATAGATGAATGTGTGAAGCTTTGAACCTTTAAGATCTGGGGGAATTTAAACTCTGGAACCTTTTTTCCCAGAACATAAAACTAACAGCTTTCCTTAACATAATGTCTGTTGATTATCTGGTGGCTCCATCAAAGCAAAAAACAAACAAACAAAAAACCACAAACCTCCACACTGCGACTCATTGGTATTTTATTGAGAGTATTACAACCTGAAAACTAAATTAATGGGTAAACTCACCAATTCCCTCATTTCTGCAAACTTATCCTTTGACTGAAAGGAATGTCTTTACAAAGACTGTATTTTTTAGTGTTTTTTCACTTACAATAGTGAGCCATTTTGAGGAAGCAATTTCCACTGCCATGCTCAAAGATACAGTCTACTAGCATCTGACTCTAAAGTCTCAAACTTGAAGACAATTGGAGACCTGTTCATCATCCCAGTCTGGAACTCAAGCAAATATGAAAAGCAGAAGAAGGAATGGGAAGAAATAGAAGTGGTAAGTTTTGAGTAACCTAGAGGTTTAGAGAAATCTAGAAATTTAGATAAATAACTGGGAGATTTATTATTGAATGAAGCAGTTTTTCAAGGCACAGCTTCATTAGTAAAATGAAAGAAGAGACACTGTATGGGAAACAATTAGATAGGAGTCACATTATCATCACATATCATCACTAAAATCCTTTGATGCAAATGCATTTTGGACACTGGAAACAGAAGGTCTTTTTGAGTGCTTGTTTACATATGTAAGCTATGGACTCCAGCACTGTAGGCTTGAATGCCACACATATTTCCCACTGGAGATCAGAAGAGACCAGTTAGATCTGCCCTGGTTCCTGTTTTACCTTCAAGCATTCCAAGTGAGTTGTGAGCAGCACTAGTTTGTCATCCCACAGTGCACCTGCAAGCCCATGTGCAGTACAAGAGAGAGGGCACCTTCATTTAACACATTATCCCGGCAGCAGCAGAACGGACTGAACACAAAGCAGTCACAGCAGCAGGTGGATGCCTGAGAGGAAGCTGTGGTCCCAGGGGATCCTGTGCTGGAACAGGCTCCTGGCAGAGCACTACTACCTGTGGAGAGAGGACCCCACATTGGAGCAGGGTTCCTGGTGGGATTGTGACCCACTGGGGGACCCACAGGGAAGCAGGCTGTGCCTGAAGGACTGTACCCTGGGAAAGACTAACCTGTTGGGATTTTTTTAGAGAGTGTTATATTTGGATTGATTGAGGGTGAGCAATTCCAGACTGGGCCCTTTGGCCGCAGATCTCTGGGCCCCTGAGCCCACAGGGCCTGCAGGCCGCAGTGGCGCAGAAGAAAATTCACAGTTTATGTCAAGCTGTTCTGGGATATAATGGGTTTCTAAATGTAGAATTGTAGTTCTAGCACTTTAGCCACCTTAAGACGTAGATAAATAAGGGTTGTTTGCATTCTTTGTATGGCCTGTAACTGTAAACTATGTGGTGAACCTCTATAACTCGCCGTGGGCTGAGAATAAAGGAGGAATTCAACAGTCGTATCGGTTTAGATGTGTCGTCTGTTCTGTCTGATCTCCTAATAGTCAGGGACTCTTGCTACACTGACCCACTGCGCAGCAGTTCATGGAGAACTGTCTCCAGTGGGAAGGACCCTAGCCTGGAGCAAAGGGCTCCTCTCCCTCATCATCAGCAGAAACAACAAATGATGAACTAACCATAAATCCCATTCCCTGTCTTCCTGTGCCACTGCAAGGAAGACAATTGAACTTGAGAAGGAAGGAGATATATTTAGTGTTTATTTTACTTCTCATTATCCTGCTTTATTTTTATTACTAATAAATTCAATTAGTATAATATTATACTAATAAATTCAATTAGTATAAAATTTGAATATTTTCTGCGCATGTCAGAATTTGATAAGTGATCTCTTTGCTATATTTACTCTCTCTCGTCCAGCTGGGGAGTGGAGTAAGAGAGCAACTTTGGAGGGTACCTGCTATCCAGCCAGGATCAACCCAATAGAGTAGCTCAGGTTACTGAGGCTGGAGATTTTTCACAGTGTATCATAATCTCAATTTTTGACAAGCAAAATAGCTATAGGAAATAACAACTTGGAGCAGATTTTTCCCCCTAGAATGTGGAAAACATTCCCCATTCAATAATAACTTCAGTCACATTCAGTTTTCCTGTTGAAGAACTTAAAAAAAAAAAGAAAAGATGTTTTACCATCATGTTTGTTGCCCCATGTGTCCTAAGTTGAGCCTATGAGCAAGCAGGAAATAATAGGCTTTGTCTAGAAGGGTGAGGATATCATAATTAATGGAATTTTTTGCAATTTTGATCTCAATTTTCTGGATAGCACATGTCCTAGTCTTTTACATGTGCAGCCACAGCTAAATAAATTTCTTTACAATACAGAGGAACTGCTGTCTAGCAACATGCACAGCTTGTGCTGGTCCATTTCTAAGTATTGGTTCATTCCTAACAAATTTTTAAAGCCTTGTGAAAGAGAAAAAAAAATCTTCCTTCAAAAGTTCTGAAGTCAACTGATTTGTGTTGGGACAAACTTTGCAAATATCATCTCAGTCCTTTCTCAATGTGCTGTACAATTGCAGTCTGTTCTCCTCCCCTGCAATGAACATAATCATCATCTGAATATTTTTCTGTGTTTTTATTAGTATTATTAAACAAAATAATCCTCAGAGCTTATATTCCAAAACTTATTTAAGAACATTAAATAGTACTTGTGTCCATTAAGGACTGATCTGGGTGATATTATGGTGCTTATATTTGTTATCATTGTATGAAAATTATTATAGTAATAAACCCACATAGTTTTCCAAGTGATTCCATTTAATCTCAGCAAAAACAAATAACTTGTCATGCAGAGTACTTTACATTATTAATCCACTGCCAATAGATAGCCAGAAAACTCATAACTGTCGTTGCTCATTTACTCCTTCATGCAGACTGATCTGAATACTCTGCTCAGAAAACTGGCACTGGGTGAGCCCCAGCAGACCTGGAGGATCACTTTGAAGGCAGTCAGGTGCTCAGAGCATTTGAGAGCATTATCCTAAAAAGATATTTATTACTCTGCAATGGGAATGGGGATGGCATTTCAATGATTGGATGTAAAGAGTGCCATGAATAAACAATAGGGTGGGGCAACTCTTTCACAAATATCATTATTCTCATTTTCTAGACAGACAAAGTAAGGCACGTCTTCTTACATTTTTGGTCTTGTGTTTTGTAGAAAGTCTGAACTAAAATAGGAGCTTTCTAGAATGAAAAACAGAAGTTGTGTGCCCAGCAGAGTAATATGTAGTTGTGAATACCAGGACATTATTAAAAAGAAGTGTTTTTATTATCATATTCTTCCATCCCCAAAGGTACTTAATTTTTATGAATCTCTATGCCTGAATGGTTTTATACCATACCACTGAGAATTTGGGAGTCACTACCCAGTGCTGTATTGATCATTTGTCTGATAAACACATCTATAATACTGGCAAGAATTGTGTCATATAAATAGAATTGAAGTTTGTTGTACCAGTACTATCTACATTTAATTCAGGATGGTGTTTTCACATCAGTGTGCTTGGAAGGAGATGTCTTTAAAAGACACCTCACCTACTATATGATGAAAAAGTTTTAAAGAAAAGATTTGTGTAATTTCTCATCCAAAGCCTCTGGGCAGCTACAGCCTGATTTAAGCTGAAGTATGTATTTGAACTGTACATTTATGCACAACTTTACATTTGAGATAATGAACCATACCTTTTGCAATATATGGAAGTGTGACTTTCGTTTTGCATCTCATGATATAGAAGAGTAGAACAAGATTCTCTCCAAAGGCTGCCCCTAAGAAGGTTCTGAAGAAAGCGAGTTTTTGAAGAGAAGGAACTTGCTTTAAGGTCATGGGCCACCACACCAGCAGAGACAATATGGGAGCATTAACTCTCCCCAGTACCTCATTCTAACCAGTGGACCATAGTCCCAAATTTCTGCAAGTCAGTTGGTCCTTGTCTGTCACAAAGACTTTCTTACTTTCATGAACTGCTATCTCATTCCTACACTAATAAGAATGGTTAGAGTAGAGTTAGTAATCAGAATTTATGACTTGTATATGCCATTTTACCACTTTTCCAAAGACTCATTAAATCTCTTTTATGTGTATTTTTCCCTGCCTCATACTTTCATTAGCTGGGAAAAAAGAGAATAAAGTCCCATTTACAACATGACTGCAGCCATGCAAGATCCTTGCTTGACTGATGTTCTTCTAATGAATTATATGTATTGTAAATAAGTACCAAAAACTAGCCCAAGGTCTTCACCATTAATTTTTCATTAATGAAATGCACCAGTTAGCTTGTTTGACACTTAAGTGATTCCCATAAATTTAAAATAGAGGTCACCATAAGGAAAGCATTTGAAAGTGTCATTGAGGGAACAAGATAATGAACTATTCACCCTTCCCCAAGCATTTCTAAATTCGCAGGCTAGTCAGTTGTAAAATTTCAAAATTAGTAATATTTTAATTCTTAAAGTAGATGCCAAGATTTAATGAAAGAAATAAGTACTCTAATAAGTGAGCTTTTGCTTAGGGGCTTTTTCTTCTGCTTTCTGCTTTTCTCTCCTTTTACATTCTACAGCAGGAAAATTCTTATGCCTTATTTAGTTTAGTATGTCGTGAAAAAATAATAACACCCATATAAGAGAGAAGAAAAGGATAGAGTGGGCTTGGGGTTAACCTGTAACATCCTGCTTGGCCTGATTGCAGTTGATGGTGCAGCTTGTGAGGCCATTGCTAATAGGCAATATATCTTCCATGTTCCAGACAGTGGAAAGCTCAGTCATAAGCTTTGACACTGCTTTCTCACAGGAAGTCTCTGGAATACAGGCCTTGATCCAGGCATCGTTTTCTGCTATTCAGCTACACAATGCTAAACAGTAATTTCTCCTAGCTCTATCGGTCAGGTCACTTGATGTTGTTACAATACCACAATTAGGTAACAGACTTGAATTGCAACCCTCTGGACCTGAAAGTAAAGCTGAAATATTGATATTTCCCTCCAGATCAAAATTTATGTGAACAGTCAAGTGAAAAAAAAAAAAAAACCAAACAAAAAACAAAAACCCATAACCAACAGTAATAAAAACAAAAACTACAGCAAATCAAAAACAAGCAAACAAAAAACCAACAACAAAAACAATGACCAAAAAAAGGCAACTACAACATGGATGATAACACAAGTAATCAGAAACCCTCTTTTGGGCAGAAATAATACTGCCTACACCCTGAAAGCCTGTCTGCTCATCAAGGCTGTTGTGAAGGTTGGCATGTCTGAGTACAGCCCACTGACAGGCAGTCTGAGGCAAGGTCTGTGCTGTGCTTGCAGCAACCTGGTGCTGCAGTAGTGCTGCAGAGACTGGCCCCCAGGAGGCAGAGGGGACCATTTCACTGAGTTGTTTCCTACTTTCACTAAGGATCTAGCTTTGGCTTAAAGTAAATATGATGGATGAAGCCAAAAATACCATGGTCCTACCTGGGGATTTTCTTTCAAAGAAAAACCAAAGTAAAAAACCCAACAAAACAGAGAAATACATAGAATACGACAGTTCAATTGTAAGGGCCTTACAAGAGCCTTCACTCTCCCGTTAAATAAATGTTTCCCAATGTGTTATCTGAACCTACCCTTTCACAGCTTTGAACCATTCCCACACATCTTGCTGAAGGATACCAAGGAGAAGAGCTCAGCATCTCCCCAGAGCACAGTGAAGCTGTTCCTCAGGCTACTTTCCTCCAAAGGAGACGAGCCTAGTGTGCCCAGCTGCACCCCACAGGGTATTCCTTCCAGCCCTGTCACCAGCTCTGTTGTCCTTCTCTCAACACATTCCAGGACCTCCACATCCTTCTTGAACTGTGGAATGCAGAACTGCACAGAATACTTGAGGTGAGGCTGCACCAATGCTGCAAGCAGTGGGTTGATCTTCTCTTCTGGCCACCTGGTTACATTGTGTGGGCATTTTTTCCAGTACTTTGGAAATGTTAAATTTGCAATGTAAATAGAGATCTGAGGTGTCCTTTATATTGCCTTGTATAGCTACTGGTTTTAAAAGGCACTGAATTTTTGGAAGCATTCCTTATCAACAGTTGTGAAATTGGGATCTTAACATGCTTGAAAGATTATGTACTCTGGATCACTTACTAATTTGTGTTGAAAATAATGTCGTTTAAAGCATCCTAATGAACTACAGCCTACATAAAACCTCCAGACTACTTTCTTAATTTTTCTTATATTCTCAAAACCTTCAATTCCTAAGCAAAACATGTTTTCCACTGCTGCTGAGCATTTGTCACTTTCGATCCAAGAGAATTCTATATTGGGGCATATTTTAATTGTTGGTTGTGTGATTTAGGAATACTGAAAATAATTCAAGGTGTATCATATAAATTACTTATAAATGAGGGAAAGAAGTTTTGATGAACTCTTATTCAACTCGGAACAGTTCCTATGGCTTACTTCAGGTTTATTTGCAAGAATTGCAGTTCAAACATAATTAATACATTTTTCTCTACAACCTGGAACTGCTACTCTCTTTTTAGTTGTGTGAAATATTGAGAGAGAAAAGGCTGAGAAAAAAAAAGTGCTCTCACTCAAATTTTTCAAGCTATTTTGTCATCCTCAGTAAATGTAACACTATCCAAAGGCAGAAATGATCAGCAACTAAAATCTAATGTCTTGAG
The DNA here is from genome assembly GCF_009819655.1 of Sylvia atricapilla. Lineage (NCBI taxonomy): Eukaryota > Metazoa > Chordata > Aves > Passeriformes > Sylviidae > Sylvia > Sylvia atricapilla. The sequence continues at coordinate 54,032,261 of NC_089145.1, forward strand.
AAGTTTATGTATACAATAAGGGTCACAGGCATAAAAAAATTTGGATGCTGCTTTTGCCACAAGAGTAAGATAGTATAAGCACAGTCAGCTCTCTGAGGAGGCATAAATTCTATCTAACAGTAAAGTCTAAAATATAAAAGCATGACAGTATACGTAGAAATACAGTAGGAATGCTTGCCTCTCACATTTAGTTGTCACAAATTAATCTATTTTTGGCTATTTTAAAAAAATATTTGAAATACATTAAAATTATCAGTCATTTCAGTGGTCCTTGCAAAAGCAGTTCCTTGTTCATAGCTCATTTTCTTTGGACAGGTATCCACCAGTACAGAAATGCTAGGACTGTGACTGCTAATTAGTTCTCTTTCCAAGAATCTCAGAAATAAATGCATGAGGCAAGACCTCAAATCAAAGCACTGTCATTGTCAGCCCTTCAATGCAGGATTTAGGATTTCTGATAACTTGGATGGTGGTAATATAGTCTTTTCTCATTCTCTTCCTTTTAGGGTTAATAATAAGTGTTCATGGCCCTGAGGGGCACTTTTGCAGCAGCAATAAATTCTGAAGGCTGTGTAGAGATAGTAATAATTATTATGCCTTTCACATTTAGTGTAAATACATAGCAGGACGATGGAGACCAATCATCATTAATATCATCTGCTAGTAGCCCAGTTCTGTGTGTGAAATGAGCAGGTAGGTCTTGGCCTTCCTGAGTGCTGAACAGGTGAATCCACAAAAAGACAGACCACAGCTGCAGCCAGCACTTATTGGCTCCCTTGTTGACTCCTTTTAGTAAAAACAACAACTAATGAGCAAGAATGAATGCTGAACTTCTTAAATACAGCTGGCTAAGTCTTAGTTATGAACAGAAACTGAGCATACAGGAACCTGCCCTGCTACTTTCTGTACTGAGTCTTCTCTGATTGTAAACCGAGGACTCTCCTCTTTTGGGCTGTCCTCACTGACATCAAAGGATTTAAAACTGAAACCACTCACAAGACTGGAGGACAGGTATGTCTCTTGAGGTTAATAAGTAGGGATGTGGTGATGTTGCTAGTATGCAGCAATGAAGAAGGAAAAGCTTGTTTTAAGTCACACCTTAACGCAACTTCAGATAAAAACAAGTGATATTTTATTTTTTAAGCACATATTCTGCCTCTACCCATTTACCTCAGTTTTATTATAAATCTTTCATTACTGTCTGTTTACATAATTTTAAGTTTACATCTTTTAAAACTAACATTACCTTGGGAAAACTTGTTATACAAATCACAGAATCCCCTCTCACAGTTCACTGTGCAGACTTAGAGTGCTATTTCTTGATTAAAGCCTCATACTACTTTACTTAAAGCTGATGAGACTTATTCTGTGTATTTGACAGATTACAGAGCAACAGATTACTTCAGCAAATGCAGTTGGTGATGAAACCTTGCCTACCTGCTCTCCAGTGGTCTGCACAGCCAGCTGGAGGTAAAGACAGCTGTCATACGATACAAGTTGAGCAATTTTCATACACAGTGGTAATTTCTTCAGTCTCACTGATACAGTAGAAAACAGCAGCTGAGGTCCTCAAGTCCTCCCCCTGAGTTGTTTGCTGTGTGTATCTTCATCACCACTCCGTCTGTAACAAAATTTAATACTAGGCAGTAAACCACTTCAGTGAGGTTTCACCAGCTTTAGCATTCATCTTCCTTCAAAAATACCTTAACTCAAGAAATATGACAAAAGGAAAACAAATTTTCTGGTTTTACTTTCTCTTTCCCAAAGTGGGATGTATATTAACTGGGATGACCTACGCTGGTAAAGCAGAAAACTAGTTTAAAGGTCATATGTTCAAAAGTTATATTTAAAGCAGGTCTAAAGTAAGACATAAGTAGCTGTTTTGTACAGAAGGGAATTTTCTCTATGAGTTTATGGAGCTGATATACTCTTCAGCTGTTTCTCATTTGTGAGGAAAGAACTTCTATCTTCAAGGCATTCAATTCAACATCCTTCTGCCAATTTCATATTCACTACCACCAAAAGATACATATTCTACATTAAAAATAAAGGACTATACCCCATAGATTCAGGAACAATGTGGAGGAGCTGAAAGTTAGTGAGTGCATCCCCCCAAAGAAAAAGGTGTATGCTATGGAACATCTTACACTGAAATGAAGACCCACTTGCATGTTATAGTGGATCATGCATCAAAGCAGCTGACAATGTCTGTGAAAGCTGGAGGGATTACCCTCAGTACTTGAAAGCAACACAACTAGGCTGACTACAAAGAGGAAAAAGAAAAAAAGCTTTGACAGAGCAGAGAGGCAAGATCTGAGTCTAAACATAAAATGCTTAAGCCTACAGACTTCATTGAAACAAGCCCCTTCCTCAGTAAGGTACAAAAGACAGACAACAATAAGAACTTCACTGGAAGGAGAGCCAACATATGCACTTTAATGAAATTCAATTCATTCTGTAATTGGGTCACATCAGTAAAAATGAATGCAAATTTATGGGCTTACAATGTGTTTCGCAGTAGCAACTGCCTGATAAGTCAGCTTTGAAAAACAGTGGGTTTGTATTCTCACCCCAAACCTCTGTCCTGTCACTAACCAACCCTACAAATGCCCCAAGGAAGTATGGTATCAACTATCTACAGCATACATGCAACAGAAATCAGGACGTAGCTCAAAACTTGTTACCTTTTTTATTAAGAGTTTATGTGCTCACCTGCTCCCATCAATGCAGGCAGCTCAAATTAAAACAAGATGAGTACTTCAGAAATCAGTCCTTTGGGGTGCTGATGTCATTAGTAGAAAACTCCATGGGAAAGCCAGGCATGATGAGGGTTCTAGTAACATAACACTGTAAGAAGAAGCCTCAAACCCATCATCTTTTCAAAAAGTGGAAGAAATCACTCAGAGACTTTTTAAAAGGGTTTTATTTTAACAACAAGAGAGAAACCATTTCCTCTAGTCTTTGGAATGTAGGTCTCAAGGAAGTAGAAAGTGTTTTCTAAGATAATGGAATTACTTACAGGAATGTGTGTTAATTTAACAGGATTAAAGCACTCAATGAGGAAGTCTCATGCTCTGCCATGTTTGCAAATCGAAGATGATCTATGTGTTTGAATTTCAGAGAAGCACAAAATATTCTGAGCTGGAAAAGAACCACAGTGATCATCGAGTCCAACTCTTAAGTGAATAGGCCACATGGAGATCAAACCCATGACCCTGGTGTTATTAGCACCATGCTCTAACCACCTGAGCTAAAATTTATTCCAGTAGAGACTTCTACTTCTTGGAAGGTTTTAGTCTTTTCATTAGAACTCTAATTTCAGAAAAAATCACAATCACTTAGATTGGAAAAGACCTCCAAGAGCATGGAGTCCATCCTTTGACCAATCACCCCTTTGTCAACTAGTCCATAACCTAAAGTGCCACCTCCAGTTGTTTCTTGAACATCTCAAGGGATAGTGACTCAACTGTCTTCTTGGGAAAATCTCCTGAGGATTCTCCAGAAAAGTCACAATGTGAACTCAAAAGAAATTAAGTCCCCAAATATTGTTAGTGTCCATATATTGTATTTCAGGACACACTTACATCAGGTTTGAATAAAAAAAGATCTTAATCACAATTGCTATTCCTTTGGGAGTTTCATCTAGGGGACTCAGGCTAATAAAATAAAATTCTAGACACATGAAAAGACCATGAAGAATAAGATGATTGAAAACTTTTACCTTTCCTTGGACTTCAGAAGAGCCAGTTCCCTCTAGCTGCAGTCATCTTTTTTAAAGCAAGATTAGTCCAGCTGCTGCATCTACAACACATTTGCAGAAGTGGATGGCAGGGGATCAGTAGCATGCTTCTGTGCTGCTAACATGAAATGAGTTCTTTGATGCACTACTCTGCATTTATTTCTCAATCTGTACAACATGAACTTCACTAAATCACAGCAATATTCTTGTATTGCTCAGTTTATCCCAAATTTGCAGTATAAACAAATATTTACACAGCTAATTTATCTTGCTATAAACTGTATTATTGCAATACATATTTCCCACTGTTCCAGCAGACCAACATCCAAGCAGGGTCTTGGGGTTGTGCTCCTTGCTCTAGCTCTGACTTGCTATGTCACTGGGGAGTAATCTTTTAACCTTTCTGTGCTGTGTTTAATCTAAATGTAAAATGAACTGATCTTATAAACTCCCCTGAAGTGTTTCCATCCCAGGTGTGTTGTAAGGCTTAATTAATTAGTGTCTGTGAGGCACTTCATGTGAAAGACAGTGTATCCTGAGGTATTGTCATTGCTTATCATGTTTATTAATGCTGAATAGCACCAGAAAACCATTTTCAAAATAAATTTTCCATATATTTTAGAATCCAGTTAGGCAGAAATATTATAGGGAAATTTACAACTGCAAGACTAATTCATACCTTTTTCAGACCTGTGTCTCAGCTCTGGAAGATCTTCTTGTACTTGGTCCCCCAACTGGCTCTCACAGATCCTCTTTGCACCTAAAATCCCCTAGCACTTGAATCTGAATGGAGTCAGGTGGCTGCCTATTGCCAGATCTCAAGGCATCCTCACAGGAAAGTGTCTAGATCACCTAGAGAGGTGCTAACACCTTTACTGTTCAAGGGCAGCTTTCCCAGAAAGAAGGATGCTTTGAATTCAGTTGTGTTTCAGAGTATGGAGATGGACTGCTGCAGCATTTACCACTCCGGCATTGGAAGATATTAAAAATAATAATAAAAAAAGAGTTACTACCAGGGACTAGATGACCTTTAAGGTTCCTACCAACCCAAGCCATTCTGTGATGATTCTATGAGTGATCTGGTCTGAATTCTTGACCAACTTTCATTATTGTCCCTCCATGCTTAGATGTTTCCTTATGTCATTGCTGGTAATCTTCTATCTGTCTCTCCAGTATGCTTGTTTTTCAGTCACTGACTTAACATGGTTTTTTGTCTCTAACTGCAGAGATGTTCTGGACTGTCCACCAGAGAAAGATTTGACTGTCCACCAGAGGAAGGTTTTGTATCCTTACAGAAAAACTCCACAGTATATTTTTATGAATGACTGCACAAAATCTACCACAATTTATAAGAGGTTCATAGGCTTCCTCAAATTGTCTCAGCCCTATCATAATGTGTTCAGATAGCAGATACACAAAACTTCCATTACTGAGCTCTCTGTTCCCTAATTTTTTCTATGGATCATATAATTTTACTCAGGGCAGTAAACAAACTTAGAAGAACTAAGAATATTAAAGTACATAAAATTAGGTCATAAACCACATAGTACCACAAAGCAGGCTGCAGTTCTATTCACTGAAGAATCAGAGATTTAAACCTCTAATAATTCTGCTATGCCGTATATATTGATTTAAGAAATGTTTTGTGCATTAAATATTCACAGATACCTGTAGATATATTCTAGAACTATAGAAAAATTTAAGGAGTTTATGAATTTTTACAAGAATTTTAATACATACAATACTCCCTTTTGTCTAAATGATGTCATCATGTCAAGCATTTAAGGAAAGGAGAAAAACATCAAAGAAAAAAAAAAACATGTTGAAATTTAAGTTGTTCTGAACAAAAATATTTGGTCTCACAAATATGAAGTCAAGAGCATCTCAATGATTTTGCTCTTTTATTTTGTAATAAATGAGACCTCAAATGTGAACAAGTGTTTAGTCCACAGTATTTAGTTCAGGTAAGATTTGGAAGAAATGGAAAGCCTCCTGGAACTATCACCATTGTGTCCATTTCACTTAAAATTGATTTGACTTCACTCCTACAAGTTAATGAGCATTTCAGCTATTGCTTTGTTATGAACAAACTCATTCTTTTCAATTATATATGATTAGAGTAAAAGCTCCCCAAAATTATCTACAATTATTAGCAAATTATTAATATAACAAATGCTTTCAAAATGTTTTTGGTGAGCTAAAACTGATGGGGTTTCATACAGCACTTTGCTAAGCTTTTAATGGGGATATTTCTTTGTGCTTTTATCAAAACCTCAAGTAGGATGAATATTTGCTATGTTAAAATGACTACACATCTGCAGTCATTTGACAAACAGTACCAGCAACTGAGCCCCCACGGAATACACAGATGTGTATGTGCAAACTCTCAATGGACACTGTCACAAGTTGGCAGGCAGTGATGTACCAGTGCCTAAAACATGACAGAAGCCAGGAATCCTGATCTGCAATTCCTTATCCAAGCACAGACACAACTAATCCTGGCAAATCCTTAAATACCTTTTGAAGGTCACTGCTTTTAATGTCACCTGATTATTCTATTAATATGGGTTTATTTATATGATTGCTTCTTTTGTGATATCCAAAACTAGCCTAGATTAAACACAAGAATTTATATAGTAGTTAAATATACAGCATTAGCATTGAATGACCTACAAATATGACATTCTTTAATGGAACTAATTCTCAAAACACAATCAAACTTCAGAGCTGCTATAAATGTTACAGTAGTTCCTACAGAAAGGAAAAAACAGTATTCCGTTACGTTTAAGGTTTCAACTACATATTTTATTTGCCTTTGAGAAATCTGTAAAATGAAAGGATTTCCCCTTTCACGGGATAACAATCTGACCTCCTGTGATCATCCAAACTCCCATTCTGTACTGTAATATTTCACATCAGAGGAAGCATTAAAGACCTTTTGTTCTCTGTGTCAAATCAAAACTCCTGTGTTATATTCTGGGCTCCTGTTCCTTAAGCTAAACTGCTTAATTCTCATGTTTCAATTGCAAAAACAAAACCAACCCTCAAGATGAGAATTGATATTATTAGAAAAGATATTTTGCTGTGCAAGTGGATAGTCTGAATCAGTGACGTTCAGTAAGTGCTCTGAGATGTTCAAATGAAAGTTGTCAGCACTAATACCAAGTACAAGCTCTATTACTATTAATGCCATCTAACAAAAATTGCTGTTTTAAGAAAGAGGTTTTGCTATTTTTAGAGTTAAGCTACTATGGCAATTGTCTAAGAGAGACAAAGCTAAGGGTATAACAAATGGTTCAAAGAATTACTAGAAAATAATTCCACTGAGAGGTTTAGGTGACATCTTTAACCATAAGAGATCCACCTACACACAATTTCTAAATATTTATAACAACACAAGGAGGAAATTAATGCTATGTAAATCCTTGCAGAATACTTATTTTGCTGGAAATAATTATATTGGAATAAGAAACTCTCATTTACTTATGTGAATATATGAAAATTAAAGCATTAATTATTCATACAAATAAAATGAGAAAATTAATATAGGCTGTATATTACAGTTCCAATATGATATAACCTGATCTCCTCCTCCATGGACATGGAACCTGCTGCTTCCCCAACTCCGCAAAAGTGTCATGCAAAATTTGGATATTTTCAAGCTGTGAAAATTTTCTCAACAATTCAGGGTTTGGATGCAAAGCTCAAGAGTCCAAGCCTGTTCAATTAATTTGTGTGCACTAATGTTCAAGAGGAAACTGCTACCATTTCTTCCCTTTCTTCTGGTTCTCATGTTATCCTGCTACTTCAAGGTTTATTTGAAAAGCCTGATCCCAAACATGTCACTTTAGAAAAAAATCAAGATTTGCAATATTACCAAAGCTTGAAGTTTTACCACAGTCTTCAGCAGCATTTCTTGTTAAGCTGAAGCATCTGGTAAGTCTGTAATTGCATGTGAATTTTCAAGTTTAAAAGAAAAAAAAAAAAAAAAAAAAAAAAAACACAAACAAAACACAACAAAAAATCTTCAAGGATAAGTTTTTATGAAGAGAGAAAAGAGGGAGGAGAGGGGATGGGGAGAGAGGAGAGGAGAGAAGGGAGAGGAGACAAAAAAAAAACCTCTCATGCATTTAAAACAAAAAAAAAAAAAAAAAAAGCACATAAAAGCATTTTCCTTAGGTCTTCAGAAAGCCAAGAACACTCCTTAGTTCCTGCACCAATTGTCAGTGGTCTATACCTCAGTGGACTGCAGTGAGACAAGCAACTCAGACAGTGGCCTTAGACCTCATTAAGCAGCACTCCAAATCATCAGTGAATATTTAGAAGGAAAAGGAATCCCCATAGAGATTTTATAAATATGTTGATTGGTTTCTCATGGCCCTGCAAGGGTTAGAAACAATGCTCTGAAAAAACATTTTCTCTACATTTATTGTTTCTATCTCTGGGCAGATTCAGAACAAAGCTACTAATGATGACCTAAAAACAGAGCCCTTTGCCAAACTGTCTGTGGCTCAAGTCCCTGCAATATCAGCTGTGTTTTAAAAGTCTGACTCCTGTGGCAAGCTGTGCAGCAAGTCTGCATGTGAGACTGTTTTCAGAGCGATGGTTCTGCATTCCCATTAAGCCATGTGGAAGAAAAAGAAGACTGATTCAATGGCTCAGGAATACCATGTCCCATGAAGACTTCTGCCACACACAACTAACAAATCACCCACTGCTGTCACATCTCCATGTTATTTCCAACATATTTCCATTTGCTCTATTTACTGGTGTACTACAATTTTATTAGGTGTGACTCAGGTGACACATTCAGCATTGGAGCTGTTATTGTCTTAAATAACTTGAATAACTGTTATTGTCTTAAAAGCTGATGGCTAGGACCTGCCTGGTTCTGTTACAGCAGGTGCCTTCAGCTGGAAAGGTTACCAACAACGACTACAATGAGAAGATATCACTGTACAGACCTGTCACACCCTCTTGAATGTGCAAATGCTGACCAACACTGCTACCATGAGTGATGTTCCATCACAGCTCAGCTGCCTCCCATCTGCTATAAACACTATATAGCCGTATTAGCATGAAGCTTCCTCAGCACTCAGCTTAAAGTTTTCCAATTTTTTTTTCATACTAGATATTTTAGTTTAAATATTTTCCAGTTGACAGACGTATACTTTCACAAAGGATCAGTAGTAAGAGCAGGTTTTCTTTTCCAGATTGGCCATCCAAATAGCTGTGTTGTTTAAGCTGCCTCCAGTACCCTCTGCTTTTCTTCTTGTCCCTGAATTATCCTTCAGTTAATGGTGGTAAAAACATTTATGTGATCAAGTTGCAAGAAAGCTGGAAGTCTGGTCCAGCTGATAGATAACCTAGGTGAAAACAATGATTATATTGTTACTAGTGTTAAACTTCTGCAAGTAAAGCAGTTTTCCAGCCCAGTTCACAGAATGGCTGCACAAACACATATACAGAACCAGCACAGGGCCACTAGCACACAGCAGATTAATGACTACTCAAGGCAGAACTGTGGTTGAAAAGCAGTTCATTAGATTGCCCTCTTGCTTGAAAAGTTGCAATCTGCAAGTCACAATGTACATATTAATACAATGCCTTCTAACATGGCATGGTCAAAATCTCAGTGAAAAAACATCCAGTTGCACTTTTTGACATTCACGCCATATGTATCATTAAATTGATGCTTGAGACAACACAGAAAACAATAGGCATGATTTAAACACTTCTTGCTATTCACTGTGTGCTCTCTGCTTAGTAAGAAAAAAAAAAAGAAGTAGGGAGAGAGAGAGAGAAAGAAGAAATAAACTTACTAGCTTTTGTTCTGTTTTGTTTGCAGGGGATTAAAATTATTTTACCCTATGCACTGCGGATTTCATCTCAGGCAGCTGTACATTTTCACCTGCATTAAAACATGAATGTGTTCTTAACAATTTAAAAGCAGAATTGTGGTCCCTCTGTAAATACAGGGAATTAAACCCCATTCTGCTGTGGTGCTGCATGCTGAGTAAATCTCCAAGTAGTTGAGCTGTTAATTTTTTTGTTTTGCATATCTTGCCTCTATTAAACCAATTTTTTCAATCATGCTGAACAGTCACCTGCCGCCTGCACTTTGAAGTGTCTTGCTCGCCTTGGATGGTGATCCCTCTGCTGCACTTTGCTCACAGCACTTCTAACAGTGGGATACATTTCCCTTTGTGGTATTTTTACTTGCTTCTAGAAATACATCTGAAATCACTGGATGAACACTATCCAGCTTTCTGCCAGGTTCCCTCCAGCCCTCTTGTACTACTCCCAGATGAAAAGGACCTTATTGGAAAAACCTTATAAAATTGTATAAAGACAAAACACTCCCTCTGACCTAACTTGTGAATTTTAAAAGACATAGTGCCACCTGCTATGACACTTTCTTTCAAATGCACTTCAGACCAGGCCATGAAAAGAAATATGTATTTGTACCAGTGCATTTGAGACAGCTCTTTTTTTGAGCCAGAAACATTTCAGTGCAAATAAACAGAGCTAAATGAAATTAAAACTAGGCCAACAGGGGGAAATTATCATAAGAAAAACAGTGACAAAAATACAAGGGCAAACCTTTACTCATCTTCCATGATCTTATAGAGCTCTTTACACCACCAAAGACTTTAGCAAAATGTTACTGTGACCAGAAAGAAAAATAAAAAAAGGGAAATTTCAACTCCCAAGATCTTGAAACTCAACTACTCACACAAATATCTGAGCACTAAGAAGGATGTGAATCACAAAAGGTTTACTGCTACAGAAGGGACAAGTGTCTAAAATTGTTGACATCCCTCATTGGTCATCAAATGGACAAAAATCACTGTACTCCCCCAGAAAATACTAAAATTCAATAACCAAAGTACAAGAAATGTAACTGACATTATTTTAAGTCTCTGAAGGAGCTCAAGTTTTATATAAGGTTTGCTTTATAAAGGAGACATAACCATCACTATCTCACACAAACAGCCCAGTATTTTAATCTTTTACTTGTCTGACTACAGCTTTTCTCAGTATTTAAAACACATTCATAAGCCTATCCCTGTTTTCTAAGCATGTATTTACCCACAGATTCCCAGGTATTACACATAAAGTTCAGCTCACACATAAATATGTGATTTTCCAGAAATTCAGTCCTACTAAAACCAGTGCCTCACTTCTGCTCCCCATTCTTCACTTTCTTGCATCAGGTCTATTTATGATTCATAGCTACAAACTCATCAATGTCTTCTCCTAAAGACTGCCTACTGTATATGATTAGACCTTTTTCAAGGAATTCACCCCATAATGTTGTGCTGAACTTTACCAAAGTCTAGCTCTGGTATAACTGATCAATCAGTGAATTTGCTGTTGTTCTACCATCCCATTGTACCCCTTGTAAGAATACAACTTGATAAAACTTCTATTCATCTAATCTTTCAATGCTCAGTGCCAAAAACACTATGTCATTCCTCTTCTTTATATACCCCTGGACATCTTCAAACAAAGCCCTTCCCTACATGACCTGTCCACCTGTACATTTGCTCAATAGTGCATATGAATGTGTGGGTCTCCAGATAATGGTTTTTCGCATTTAATTTCTAGGGAATGTCAATTTCCATCAAGGGATACACAAACTGCATGTTAATCAAATTCTATGTCTATAGAGGCTTGAATGTACCTCCTCATGAATATGCAGGCAGCTCTGGTTTTTGTGTAAGACACAAGCATATTTCTTATCAGATAGGGAGTGCAGTTATGTGTATTTATTTTCCTCCTTCTTGTTCTTTTTTGCATAAAGCAGATGAGATCCAGTGTTTGCCAGAGCAGACATATTTTTTCCAAGGTACAACAGCAGCCTAGAGCTAGATGATAAAACTTCGCATGCCATCCATGTAATGCAACTGCAGTTTGAGTGTTCTAGATTTTGTGGTTTTGCGTTGCACAAGCATAAAGCTGAAATCCCAGGCAGGGTGATAAACGTTAACAATCTATTCAGGGGTTGAAAACACTGAGAATCGGCTCTCTCCACTGGTCTGCTTTCATTCAGACGTTTTAACACTAGAAATGGCTATTAGATCCCCTTGTCTGACCTTCATGTAATATATGCCCTAAAATTTTACCATCACCTGTGTATTGAGCTGGCATTTTTTTTTCTTTTTATTGAAATATATCATCTAAAAATATGTTTTGTATTGCTCTAGCTTTTTAGGAGGCTTCAAGAAATAAGGACTCCATATCCCTTAATATTTGTTCCAACAGTTAATCAATCTCCCTCTTAGAAATGAGGCAGTGATTCTTAATTTTAATTTCTTTGGATGAAAAATCCAGCTATTAGTTTTCTTCATGTCATTCCCTGCTAGGTTAACAAGGACATTATTATTTAGTAATTTTGACTTTTGAAAGTACTGATGTCTTGCAATCAAGACTCTTCTCAGTCTATTTTTAGTTCAGCTAAACAGACCTTGCTCTTCAGGCTCTTTCCGTAATGAATTTGCCATTTGTTGTGGCAAAGACTTACCTTCTGCATTGTTTAAACTAGGGAATTAATCCTTTAAAACCAGTATTCTTGTAACATGCTAATGATACAAGGAAATATGTTTCCTGGTACCTCAGTTACAGATGCATTACAAGTTAAGGCCTGTACAAATGCCTTATTTACATCCACAATTATGTTCATTCTCTACAGACATGAAAGAGCAGAACTTGCAGTTCTAGGAGTAATTCTTCATTTATAAACACTGCTAACACAATCACATTGTACCATGTGTTCATTACATAAATCAAACCTGACTGTAGACATAGAGTGAAGGACAAAGGGATTATGTGTCTTTTCCAAGAGTCAAAGCTATGGAGAAATAGGCTTAGGACAGTGTGGCATCCAGTAATGTAAGCTGCCTGCCTTTCTCAGACCCCATCTGCTCTTTAAACAAATCCTTTAAATGTGCTTAGTGACACAAAAGATTCTGGAATCTGAAGGCTTCTTCTGATATTTAACATCTACAGATCTGGTGTAAAAGGGGCCATATTTCCATGAAATCTGCTAGGTATAATTTAGACAATTTGCAAGAAGAATATTTCAGATCATTATTTATAATGAAGAAATGTGTGAGGATATCCTACCTTTAGCAGAAACTCTGACTGAAACCCAATTACTTTTGTGTTGGGAAAGATGGGACAGGAAGGGCTTATGGATACGATTGTTTGGTAAGAAATACTGGAGATATAAAATCTGTGAGTGAAATAGAAATGAAGGCCAGCTTTGAGATGTAGGCATGGCAGGCAGGAAGATGGTGATTAACTGGAAATAGGTTGAAGGACAAAAAACAAAAGGACCCAAGAATGCAGCTCCTCTCCACCCTGCCAAGGCATCAAGGAAAAAGTAGACAAGAAGAGTAGTCTTTAGAGTTTAGAACATAGGATGATATGGTAATTTAGTAGTTCTCATAGGCTGCATGCAAAGTTTGTAGGTTTTGTATCTTGCACCAGTTGGTCACTGTAAATTAGAATATTCAACACAAAAGGAGATATATTGTTTTGGAACAAGGTCCTCACTCTCTTACCTCTTCGTCTCTACTCTTCTCCCTGCTCTCTTGTCTCTTCACCCCTTCTCTTGCCCGCTCTCTCCCTCTGCTTCTTCTCCCTCCCTCTCTCCTCCTGCCCTGACCCCGGCATTCTTCTTACCTCCCTTACCCCTTGTAGCTTTTTTACCTCCCTTACCTCATACCCCTGCTCTCTCTCTCTCTCTCTCTCTTTGGGGCTTCCCTTCAGCCGAGGCTGGTGGCTAAAAGCAGCCCTCTTTACCCACGACCCTTGCAATAAAACCACGTGTTTCTAGAATATCTCAGGTCTGCAGAGTACCTTGTCCCTGCTGTCCATGGATGTCCCTACACTTTTGGATCTTAGATTTCTGCAAATGGCTTACCCTGTCCATGAGCTTTAAAAGCAGGTATTAGTGAATCTCTGCTGTTTTCCATACTTTCTATTTTTCTCAGAGGCAAACTGACAGTTCTATATTTAGATAAAGGTGACACCCTCACATGTTTACTATTGGCATGGCATATAACCTAGCTGTCAAAAAATGTGTTCAACTAATAATCAGCATAGAAACGTTTCTCATTAGATATGTATTTTTTCTACTAGAAAAGAAAATCCTCATTTACAAGAGAATAACTTTTTTTTTGTCTTTTTAATTTTGTTGGTTGAAGCCTAACTCTGTGGCTAAAAAGAGGGCACAAAATGAAATTCCTATAAAGACCTAAACCAATAAAGTGGTTTAGATTTGGTCTGCCCTGGCCCAAAGAAATTCTGTAATGGATAACTAACAAGCATTGTGACAGCAAACCTGACCTTAGGTCTCATCTCAGCATGTCACATTTTGCTAAGGAAGGCAGGGAGACACTTTTGCTTATCTGTCGTTTTCTTTGATCATGGGGCTTGATCCCTGACAGAGAGTGCTCCAAAGGACCCTAATGCTATACTGGAGCTCATACAAGATACACTTTCAGCTTGTGAGGGCTTTGAGTTCTGTCCTTTTCGCCAGATTCAGAGTCCAAAGAGTGATCATATGGTAAAAACCCTTTTCCTCTGATGCTTTTGGATAGGTGAATAGCTCGGTTTCTTTCCACAGCAACGACATTTTTTTTTCTTTTTCAAACTTTGTACTATTTAAGCATGTCTAGTTTCACTGGCTTTGTACTATACAGTGCTACTAGCATCAAAAGGAAGAGTTGTAAAATAAGTCTTCATCTCACTAGGTGAATTTATTGCTGTCATAAAAATAAAGGCCCCCAAGGTTCATTGCATCCAATGTACTGAAGACACAGAGTGCAAGCTTGGAGAATTTACTGTAGTACACCACTGTGTCATTGTACCTACCTGAAAACTTGGCTCAGCTGACATCTGAAACCATTACTAAAGAAAATGCAACCTAAGGGGAAAGAACCAGAGATATTTGATTTGTCAAAAGAAGAATGTACATTATGCAGTCAGAAAGCAAGTTATAAGCTCAAGTGAAGATGTTAGCTGGGTTTATTAAGGCTTTCATAAATAATTTGCTGAAACAGAGCACTTTTACAAACTGCATACTTATTTATATGGTTTGAGGGTTTGCCCCTTATGGGAAGCAGTACCATTTGAGCAGGAATTTGAAACTGGTTTCAAAGCTAGTTTTTTAGAGGTGGTTAGCCTAAACTTTCACGAAAGAGTGTTTTGTCTGGCCAAGAGAGGCCAAGAGAAAACCCCACACTGCCTACAGCAAGAGAAAGAGCTGGAGAACAGAGTGTGCTCAGTAAACCTCCCTGTCTGACTATCTGGGAGCCACTCTGGCAGTCACACAACACCTGAGCTGGGACTAAAGCCCCAGCAACACTCAACATACACTCATACAGTGAGTCAGATCAGCTCTCCTCAATAGCTCGGCCTTAGGTTTCCCAGACCGGAGTCTCAGATATTTCAGTCCTTAAAATAACTTCATCATGGCACAACCACAAAGTGACAGCTCAAGCTGGGTGCCTCCAAGGAGGGACCCCAAACGAAGGAAACCCTGGCTTTTTATACCCTCACAGTCTATGCACACAGAAGTCTGGGGACATAAGCTTCAGGATTTTCAGCAAACAGTCTTTGCCAGACATGTTTCAAGACTGGAGGTGCTTGCTGAGTAAAACTTGTTTGCAAGCAACACTGTCCAGGTTGCTCCGTTGATAATGTAGGTCACCAGAGGATCAAACAGAAGACAAGATCTACATATGCAAACTGCTGTTCTGTCCCAGAAAGTATTCCAGCCCTGAAGATACTACAGACTAAAAAAATGGGAACGAATTTCAGGGAAGTAGAAGTAAACATGGTAAAGTGAGTGTCTCACAGTTGTACAAGAGGCCTGTGGTAGAGTTCAAGGGAAAAAATAAATATAAAGAGACAAATCAAATAAACCTGTCTGCTGCCTGTACAACACAATACTGTCTTCTAGATCAGCAACAGTATCAGCTGAAGGACTAATCCCCAGTTTAAGGATTCACCCCATCTAATTTAAAGACCTACTTCTGAAAATGTTGGCTATATGCGTCTTAATGAGGAACAGACAATTATCAACAGAACATCTCCTGGTTTTTGTGCATATCTTTTTCTAGGAGGAATCACAACATAGATGTCTCCAGGGTTTTGTAAATGCAACAAGAAGAGACCTACCCAGCATAATGAGGACAAGCATTACTGGAATCCTTTGATTCAATTTGTAGTTGAACATGAGGAAAAACCACAGCTGATTCTAGAATTTAAACAAGGCAAAGAAAAAATGCTTTAAAGTAAAAAAAAGTATTCAGCTGACAGCAATTGTAACTGTGCAAGCTGTCCAGAGAAAAGTTCTAATTCTCAATGGTTTCATGTGATCATGTGTGCTATTAACAAAAGAAAAATAAGGATTTTCACTGATATTCCTCAGAAACTTCCCCAATGATCCTAGTGTAAACACAGCACTACTGCATATTCTAAAAATAAACATACAACTCAATAGACTGATCATACCACATGCGAACACAGCTTTAAAAGTCTAAGTGTTCTAGACACTTCTGGCATAAGACACTGCTAGGATAGAGATGGGGAGATGACTTTGCCAATTGTTTCAAACTTGTTGCAGAAACATAGCCTAGGCAGAGATGTAATTGTATAATATCCTGTGTATATATGAGAGAATACGTTCCTTTTCCTTTCCAGTGTTAATGAATATTAAAAATTTAAATCTCTTTTTTAAAAATTAGACAATTTACAGCCCTGAACAGATGGGTAAATTTGCCCTCAAGACACCTTTCTCCTATTTTTCCCCTCCATCCACTTCTGAACAAAGAAGCTTTCTAACAAAGATTTCTACATTATTCCAAATCTTAAAGCCTATTTTTGAAACAAACAGAAATGTTCAAATGGAGATCAAAATTCATAGATTCTTTATACTAAGACAGCCAGTATATGAAACATATAGCTGGAGTCATGCTATAGAGGTGAACTTCTGCAGAAAGCATGTGTGAGTGATAATACTTGATGGAAGGACTACATTATGTCTTCCCATCATTCTTTAGCTGTAAAAGATGATCTGAGTCACCATGTGAAAGTCCACAGGTGTAGAAGGACAGCTTTGCCCATCCACTGCAAAAGGTCTATGTGTTTCCAGGGAAAAAGAAGACATGGACATTGTTCAGCATCTCACTGAAGCTGAGGAATGGGCTGGAAGCACAAGAAAGACTCACAGGAGCTGTTACAGGTCTGGACACCTGGCCAGCTCTTTCCAGAGCAGAAACAAACTAGAGTGATTTCAAGCAGACATAAATGATAAACCACAGAAAAAGCTTCACTTGTTAAACCCATGTCTTCACAAACTTACTTTAATTTGGTGTGAAAGTAACTACTGCAGAAGGAGCCCTGTAACACCCAGAGAGAAATTCAAAGTATGTGTTGTCAGCTGAATTTTCGTTACTACTTTGGTGATAAATCAGAGTGAGCCTGTATCAATTCAGCTGAATATGTTGCAAACCAGCAGGACTGAGATTACCATTGTGCTCTCACGCTGCGGATCAGACATCAAATTTTGTGCTTCCCCTCTCCTGCATTTGGTCAGGACAAAGACATTTCAGACTGCAGTTTGCAGTCTGGAGTGCTATAAAAATGAGGTATAATGAATACCACAAAAAAGCATGAGAGAACAGAAAAGCAGGAATTTGAAATTTTTCAACATTAGTCAGTAAAAAGTAGTGTTCATCTTTACTGGCTAAAAAGGGGATACTGGAGCACCTGTCATGGCTTAGTTGTGAAGCTTTTCCTGTTAAATATCTGTCTTCAAAGAACTCCAAAATCTGCATGCTTTCTTAAGATGCACCTACATTTAGTGTTTCAGCTTCAGCTCAGGCACAGCTTTGATTCAGCTCTGCCACCTTCCTGCCATCTGCGACCATTTGCCTGTCACTGATCTCAGTTTCTGAGTGGTTTTGGTGCTTGCATGCTAAATTCCTGTCAAAGGAAAGCAAATGAACATCTGTGTTCCACTTGCATTTCATCATTTAATTGGGTACACAGAGCTGTGAATGACCCTATAGGCCAAACCACTGCAAGATTTCCCTCAGGGTTACATAGCACCCACCAACCACTGAAACACTCTTGAACCCTTAAAAGATCCTATGACAATCTGTTGCATTTTACAAAGGACCTAGTTCAGTGCTTCCATCTGGCACCAATTTCCAGCACTCCACTGACTATTCCAACTGATCTATCAGCTATTCCCAAAGAGGAAGACACATTTTACAATTTTTCCTAGCTCTTATATGGTCTCTCAATCTTTATTTTACTCTCCTTCTCCCCTGCTTTTTGGTTTTATAAATTTCCTCAGCATGTTGTCACCTAGTCCTTTCTCCCAGCAGAAAATCAAAAATATTGTAATTTGACAAAGGAAATACATAATTTGATTGAAGACTGGGAAGATTTACTTAGAAGTTAGCATTAAATGATGTCAGCCTCC
This sequence comes from Sylvia atricapilla, assembly GCF_009819655.1. Lineage (NCBI taxonomy): Eukaryota > Metazoa > Chordata > Aves > Passeriformes > Sylviidae > Sylvia > Sylvia atricapilla. Next base: position 54,050,506 of record NC_089145.1, read on the forward strand.
TGCTGATTGCTGAGATAAATAGTGTTCAGTATTCACTCACATTTGGACAACATAAAAAGAGAAGGCAGACAGAGTTGCAATGTATTTGAAGGTGGCAAAATGTGTGCCCATTTGTTGGGAGCTCTGTGCTGAAATTGCAGCTCCACTGGATTTACTGTTCTCTGCTGCCACATCTGACCCCATGACACCAGCACCACAGTGGGCCACCAGCACTCTCCACCTTTGTGCCCCCAAAAAAACACTTGCAAGGATGCAGCCCAGGGTGCTACTTTACCCCACTCAATCTGCCTCTGCAGCACCTTTAACAGCTCCCAATGCCAAACAAGTTGGATGGAAAAGCAGCACTGACTTTCTGTTCACGTTTAGTTCAGGCAAGGATGGAGCAAATACCTTGTAAAATGCAGAGAAGTGCTATATGTCAGAAAGCAGAATGATGGCAAGGGCTTTCATGTTTCTGAAAGCAATTGTCCCAAAGCCACATAGCAACTACCTGTGCAAGGAAATATCCACCCACTCCCTAACCTCTTTGAATGCTAAGATTAGTCTCAGCATCAAAAAAGAGCCACGAATGGAGTGTGCCATGATAAAAGAGCCCTGCTAGACTTCCACAATAGCCCGTCTTTGTGAATGCCCTGTCTCTTGTAGGAAGCAGTGGTGAGACCACTATTAAAGCCATAGTTATACCTCTGCATTGTTTTGTACTTAATCCCTTAGCCAGAAGGATTAAGCAGGTTTAAGGCAGCAGAAAGGGTTCTGCTGCTCCTGAATGCCTGTTGTGTGATTGCAGTATGCTGACCTCTGAGCATGGCCTGCAAGCATTGTGTTTTCCCAAGCATGTTCAGTTGTTTTCCTTGATTTTTATTTCTGCAGTTGGGCAAATATCATATTTTCTGGAAATGGAGCTCTGCTATTTTTTTCAATCAATGGGAAAGGGTTTGAGTTGTCTGTAAATGTAGCAATTTGTTCAAAGTCTTTGAAAACACATGAGGATGATTGCTCATATATGAGGCAGAATACAGCACAAATTACAGAAGCCTACAATGACTCTCCAAATCCCAGTTGTTATGTTCCTAGGCCCTGGCTGCAGGACAAAGTGTGATTTCCCACTAAGAGATGGAGCACAGTAAGAGTGCTACTGGTAATCTGGAAGACAGTAATGGTAATGTGAATGTGTGTCCATAATCCAGACATACAGGACTCACACACTATTGTGTGTCACAGCCATGGCTCTGACTGCCTTCTCCAGCTAAAATTTGCATCATTCATTACATCTTCACTTACCAGAGTTACCCTGCTACAGAGAAATGAGACATTACCTAGGTAATCCCAGTAACTGTTGCTACCTCCAGGAAAGGAGCTATAGCAATATATATATCACTATAGCTAAGATATAGTGAATATTTTCACTATATCTCCTGGGTGTCAAGAGTTTGTGTCTGAAAGTATCTTTACTTTAGCTTGTTTCCTAATTTTTACAGGTGTAGTTCTTGCTGAATCTGACATTTTAGAAGAAAGTATATACTACTCAGGAACTGTAGCCGTACACTGATGACATTTTTCAGCAACATGTAGACAAAGACAAAAATTGCAAAGGAGGAGCACATAACAGGCAGTAACTCCACTGAGGTCTGTGCATTTTGTCATTGTCAGTACTACTAATGATCTGGATTGCTGACGGAGAAACCATAGTTATATTGTAGGTATAGGCCCTCAGAACAAAAATTTTGTGGGAAATAAGGTAGTCCACAGACCTCTGTGCAGCAGTGGTCACTGCTTCTGAAATTGTGAAAGGAAAGAAAAATGATAGAAGATAAATCTAGTCCTAGTAAATATTCTAAAGGATATTCCAAACATAATATAAATAATTTTAAGAGGTATTAAAAACTTTGGTAGTTGGATTTTCATTAACTAGGCTTTAAAAACAAGTGAAAGCAAAACAAAAGCCTAAGGACTAGAAACAAAATAAAAAGCTGCTCTGACCTTTCCATGGAGTATCGAGGATTTTGAAGCTATATATTTAGCACACATTGCAGGACAGGAATGCAGAAAAGAAGGGTAAAATGAAATAAAGAAGAAGGGAAAGATTAATTTACAAATGAAGAAAGGGAAAAGAGATTTGTCAGAAACAAAAGTCAGGTGCCTGCAAGCGGCAGAGGGAAACAATAATATGAAAGAGAACTGATCGTTTCTGAACAAGCAGAAAGGACTTTCAATTTAATAAAGACTGCAGCACCTAGAGAACATTCCAAGACATTCTGCAGCTCTATCAAGCATCTGGCAGGCAATTCCATTACATTTGAGACAGGAACCAAAGACATTACAGCACTAATAAAGGTTGTTACATACATTAGGAGACAAGGGGCTAACAGAGGTTCATGTCATGCTGAGACATTTTGACAATAATGGAATTTCAGTAATCAAACCACTCTACACAAAAATAAAATGTCTAGGCAGTTTAATATCCCAGGCAGAGGATCAGCACAAACTGCAGCTACACCAGTTTTTAAGGAAGAAATGCTGCACTTGTAAGTGGCATGTGAAGAAAGAAAACAGGACGTTGAAAACAAGGCATAGAAAATAGGGTACATTGTGTTCCACCCTGGTTATCTGAGGTCCACAGTAGGGAGGGTGTCTTACTACATTGGCTCCTCTTCTTCATTCCCCTCCTTAAAATTCACTCTTCAAGCCTCCTCTCTATGAAGCAAAGTCTACCTTAAAGGAATGAAGATTAGCAGTAAAGTCCAGAGTATTTGAACTACTCAGCATGCAAAATTGGCTTCCTAAGAAACAGCTCTCACCTGTGAGCTCCAGTGAATGATTACAGCATTTAAGAACGAGAGACAAAGTGTATTTTTAGCATCAATGTACAAAGAGTAAGGCACATGCCATTCATTGATAAGCAAGACAGAAAAGCTGTACCAGAGCTGTGGTGCTGCAAGATGTAGTGCTGCTTTGCCAAGCTTCTTCTGTTCATTTTCCCCTCTACTGTCACTGATTCAATGGCATTATCTAGTCAATGCATGCAATTTATATTAAAAGTATATGTTTTTATCCACTGCACATTCTACTTGCACATGCATAGCCTGTAATCAAAAACAGTACAGCTGAAGCATTTGAAAACCTCAGAAAACTGAGCTCCCTGTAGCTTGTGAGGCTGGAGCTGGTTAGCAATGTGTTGCTATACGTAGTTTAAACATTAGAAAACATTTTCTCCCTATTCCAGAAAAAAGCAAGCAGTCATATATTTCCTTCTCATGTTCAAGGCCATTCTTGTGAGGGAAACAATGAAAACACAGCAGCAATTACATGCTTAGCAAGGTACTCACAGGATACAGCAGTCTGTATTATTAAACAGGGTAGATGATTCTTGCAGAATCCCTTCCCAACCTTTTTCCAAATTAAGCAATGAATTGACATGTCCCTTCTTCAGGAAGCCTGGGCTTGCTGTGGTATATATGCAATAACAGTGCCTTTCTTCTCCTAATGAACAAACACACACACACAAAAAAAATAATATCCCTTTTCTTTTCAGGAATTCTGTATATTCCTGTCTAATCCAACACAGAATTCTTTGTATTCAGTCCAGGGCAAGGTAATTGTGCATTTATTTGTTACTGGACTTGGGAGCAAGCCTAAGGTTTATGAAGAGAATTCAGTGAAATTCCTGATTTAGGCTAGGGAAGAACAAACAAAGGTTTAGTCACTAACGTGAACTTTCCACTCCTTAAATATTCTGTATGAGACTAGAAATGTCTCAACAAGCAATAACTTCACAGGCCTCCTTGCATTTGTCCATTAGCTATTACCCAGAAATATGACTAATCTTTAAGGTTTGTTTTTTCATTTAAAAACTGAATTTAAATCCTTCAAAATCTTCTAATAAGTTTCAAATTTCATTTTCACATACTTTTACTATCAATTCAGTATTATTTACTATCATCACTCTCCTTTGACAACTCTGAGCAGTGTTTAAGGCTTGTTAGAGAAAGCTTACTATGCTAAACAAAAAAGTCAACAAAATCTGCCATATAAACAAGTGCTGAGGACAACAGCACTTTGCAGTGAACATTGTCACCCATTGGGAATAATGTTTTACCATGGAGATAAGAAATTCACCTCTACAGTATCGAAAAAATCTGTGAAATACTCACAGAATCCTGTTACTGAGATAAAGACACACTCATCCTTCACTGCTCTGAAAAAATGTGGCCCTTGAAACAGGCAAGCTCCTTCTTTGTTTTGTTTCCAAGCACCAGTAACACAAAATTTCTGCTCACTAGAAGATATTGGTCACACCAGCCTTGATGCAAAGCAAACTGTATTGTTCTCTGTAAAGCACCCCTAAACCATCAGTTCAAATTTAATATCTTGTCACAGATTAAAGTAGTTGAAGGCTTCAGAAGCTGTTGAAACCTGTTTACAGCTTTAGATTTGACAGCACATCCATGTAAATTAAAACTGCTTTATAACCATTTTCTGAGTGATGCAGAACCAATGAAATATGCTTCATTAGCAGCCACTCTCACCTCAAGGAAACAAGGTTGGAAATGGCTCTGTGACCTTTCATTGCAATTGGCATTTTGCTTATAAAGAGTATAAAGAGTGAAGCAGAAGTTGACCTTTCTGTTTGGCATTAAGTTCTCAGCTGGGCATTTTGCTAAATGGCATTCTAACAGTTGATGCAATACTGTTACCAGCCAACTAGCTATGGCTCTGACTTAAGCCACCTCTTTCATACAGGTCACTGAAAGGCTGTCATGTAGCAACATTTGGTTACAAAATGGATTCACAGACATAGAGAGTCAGCATCAGAAGAACTTCATAACCCATTTCCAAACTAGAGAGTTCACTGAGACAATATATTTCACATATGGTAGATACGTGATATAGCACAAAGCCAAAAAAAAAAAAAAAAAAATTCCCACAAACCACAAAATAACCCAAAAACAAAAACTCAGCAACTGAGGAATCTTAGCAAAAACACAAAAGTGCCACTTTTAATATACCTGACTGTTTTATCAAAGCTGGAAATGGGAAAGAAATTCTCTGTGAAAAATTTAATGAGACTACTTTTCGATCCTTACAAACTACTTCAGTAAGGTGATTTTACAGACTACTTTGTCTTTTCATCTTTGTGACTCTGGGCAAATTATGGCAGGCAACATGAGAGAAAAGGAATTTTGTGATCCCATTTCTAATAGAACACACAGCCTGAGATACCACCGTCGAGCTCTGTTTAGCAATTGAAAGTGTGGATAAACCACACACAGAAGAACTCACCCGACCCAGTGTAACAGTAAGAAAAGTAAGAAAACTGCTCTTTACAATCAGGTTTCAGGAAACATTAAGAAAATTCAGGAGATTTATTAAGTGAAGCAACAGGTGTTAGTATATGACAGTAAACCTCTACTTCAGGGTTTGTGAAGCCATCCATGTTTTTCATACATCCTAAACTAACACATATTAAAGATAAATGAAGGGATAAACTTCATGCTCCTGAATCTCTGGCAAAGCTCCCAACAAATGAGAAACTCATGCAATATTCTGACTTTATAGGTCTTAGTATGTTAAATTAAATATTTGGCCCTGGGACAGCTGAAGTCTCTGTTTTTGCATTAAAAAATGTAGCTTGATAAGTTTTCCTCCCCTTTACAAAGGCAAGGAGCTTTGAATCTGAGCACACTTCAAGTTGATTAACTATTAGAAGCCCAAAAGCCAGCATAATATCAGGAAAAATATGTATATTTTTTAGGCAAACCTCTCTCTCACGACATTCACATTTGCTTTTGTTTTTACACTTTTCAAGAATGGCCTTGAAAGCTCTCTCAAGTGTCTCTGAGACAGAATGACACATTTTTCTGAAATTTCTTAAACTCAGATTTGAAGAGCTGACAGCTCCTTTGGGGCTAGCAGAATCATTCTTCATTTCACTGCATGAGCTGATTTTCACTACAAATACCAGCACACATTGAAAGAAGACAGCAAAGGGAATGGTTGAGTACAACTGAATGAGAAGCAACAGGATGCACAGAGGTGATGACGGGCTTGGTGTGAATCAGCAACTGAAAAACAGATACAACATACTATCTGAAAGTAATTTGTAAAAAGATATGTGTCAGAATTCTGGTTTTATCTTTCTTATCTTTTCATGGCTGCTTCTCATTACTTGAGTTACTGTTACTTCAATATGAGGCAATATTGAAGACAAGTTGAAAAGTAGCAGGTGTTTCGTCACAGAGAGGAGGACAAAGTGTGAAAGAAAAACCAAAAATCACATTGCATACAGTTATGTCCAAGCAACCCTCACAGTAATCACTGGATTTTATCCACATAATATTCTAAAGTCTGAAAGAACACCCTTATTCTTTAAGAGATGGTTGAGCAAATAATGCAGGGAACTCAATACAACAGACTATGTGGTGAAAATTGATCTTAAATACTATCAGCTGATTCTCCGCAAGATGAACAGACTTTTGTACTATCAGACTAATTCCAGAATGATGAATAAGAATTGTGGCAAGGAACAAATCAGGAATACAGAAATCACGTGCATTGTTATAGTGACTTGGAGCACAGCTTGGGAGCTATCACTTGGGAGCCAAGATTCAGATTAACTCGTTCAGCTGAAACCTCGCCCTTTCCACAGGCTGGCATGGCATGGTACTGCAACAGTTCTGGGGAGGATCTCAGCCTCCATACAAATGCATAAGCACATTTTAGCACACTCTGCAGTCCATAAACTCAGAAGCTGCAAAGAAAGAGCAGAGCATCTCCAGAAAAGCAGCACTGCTGTGCTCTGAAGGTGGCCACACCTCAGACAGTGCAGCAACACAACCAGCAGGGCACAGTCCCCAGTCCCAAACAGGGTGAACTGAGCAGGGGTGTGTCGCTAGACAGACATGAAAGAACAACACTCACACCCTCAGGCTGTTGGAGTAGAAAGAAAGATTTATTATTTCCACCCTGCTATATATAGTTTTTGGAGTTTGATCAGGGATTGGGCGATGAGCTTGACACCTATTCAACCCCAAACTGGTCAAACTAGATCAATCTATCAATTGTCTTTCCTCAGAGAGGAACATGAAAACATCTATTTTGTTTATGTTATAATGCATGAGAACTCCAGTACAAAAATGTAAACATCACAAGGCTGAAAAGATCAAGGCAACAGGGGTCACAACTGCAGCAGTGTCCAACAGTAGCATCAGGAACCCAACAACCATCACACAAGATAGTGAGTCAAAACCAAGATCAACTCAGAAAATTAGAACAACGATTTGGGAACAGCAGGGAACATGATCAAAGATGCTGGCACAAGGATCAGAAGGCATGTCTGGGTAGGACAAAGAGTCATCCCTGGTGAAGCTGCCCAGGGCAATGATGACCCAGCAGTGCACTCAGGATCCTGACACCTCCTTCTCTCAAAGCATTGGGGAAAAGAGGGAAACCTTATGAAACAAAGAAAGCCGAAAGGAAATGAAAAATAATTTTTGCATACATCAAAAAGAAAGTAGTTCAAGACTAGTGTTATTTATTTTTAACATGAATGAGGTGATAGCAAGGACATGTCTGGACACAAGATTGCAAATATTGGTCCAGTACTGTTCAGCACAGTTGTCTTTTTCATGGCAAATTGACACTCATTAACCATGATTCATGTGAGATATTCTGGGTCTTTAATTTGTGTCTCTTTTGCCTCTTTGGACTATATCTAGGCCAAGGAGGCAGACATCACTAACAGAGGTCATTTTCCAATGCTGCCCTCTTACTGTTCTTGTCAGCAGGTTCGTGGCAGAATCCCGAGTAGAAGAAAACTTCAATGAACTCCAGTGACTTCTGGATTTGCCTTTAAGAAACAGGAAGGAGAGTGGGCACATAGACATATTTTCAGACCAGGGGACACTATGGATCCTTTGACAATGGCATCATGCACCTAAATTACACAAAAATTCAGAACAGAAGGTCACAACATCCAGTCTGTCCCTCACAGTTCTTTTCTCTTGAAGCCAGGCTGCTGACTGCCCTCTCAGACCCTTCAGGGCAGCAGGAATTACATGGAGCAGCACAGTTACTGGGCAACAGCCACATCATTTATGGCCATACTGGTTTTCTGGCATGAAGCATAGTGGGGACATTCAAAGCTCACACCACCTGATATACACTTGTAGGAAGAAGATCCACCTCTGGCCTCATTAATGAAAAGTATAGCAGTTGTGCAGCATGCTGTCAGCATAGCCAACCTGAATGTGTCCTGGGGACACCACCACAGACCTCCTCTCTCTACTTTTATCTCTTGGAAACCATGAATTTGGCCATGAGTACATAATCTGAATAATTGCCTCAAAGACTACCTCAATTTATTGTAAGAATCAGCAGTATTTTTGATTTTTCAACTGAAACTTAAATAAATATTCAAGTTTTGACACTAACAAACATCACAAGTATTAATAAGCATCACATTATTGATTCTTGGTTTGGGTTTTTTGTTGTTGTTGGGGTTTTTGGTTTTTTAGTTTCTATTTCTTCAGTATGAAATCTCAAAGATTGGAACATGCTGATGAATTGGCCTTTGCCAGAGGAAGTATCCATTGAGGTCAGTATAACATACACATACCTCAAGATGGCCATCACATTTCTCCTTTCCAGGCTGAAAAAAAATTATTACTTTTTTAATTTTCTGATTTAATTTTTATTAAAAAATAAAAAAAAGTTTATTCAGGAGAATGAACAATTCCTTGGCTATGACCCTCATTGCTGTGTCAGAAGTAACAGATATTATGTTACTGCCCAGTAAGCTGATAAAAATTAGAATAAGCATTGTCATTGCATCCTAAATCTGAAGAAAAGACAATGAAGACAGCCATGTGCCCTTTCTTCCAAGGACAGCAAAAGTGAGACAATGCAATATACATGGATAAAATAGTGGATAACTCTCCTATAATATGTTTTTACCCTCAGATTCAGTCAGTTCAGGTTTTGTTTATTTTCTTTTTTTGTTGTTGACTAGAACGATAAAGAAGAATAAAAAACATGAGCCTGACAGGTCCAGTAATAAACCCACAGTCATTAATGATCTGTTCTGGTTCTAGCAATGAGACCCTGATGGTTGTCAGGTTTCAAATTCATGAGATGCCTATCGTGAAACATTGTGAGAATATCTGAGGACTGTTATGATTCTTAATGTTGCGTACACCTGGCCTTAGGATGTCTGACAAGCCCTTTGGAATTATGCCTTAATTAAAGAATTTTTATAGATGGGGAAAGATCATCTTCTTGAGGGATTTGCATCCTTCCTGGATGTGCAGCCCTCAGCTTTATGGTGATCATGTGTCTGCAGACTCTTCCTGTGGGACACTGAGACTACCTCCAGGATTCAAATAAGAGTTTTATCTATCCATCTGGTTGGAATGCAGTATGAGAGCACAAGGAGTACATAAACAAGTATCAAAGGACCTGATTCTGCAAAATCTTCTGTATGTGTGTGAAGACACAAGTACTATAAATTTCTGTTTACTTCAGAAATGCTCAGACACCAGGCTCCCATCACATGTAGGACATATAAGGATAAGCACAGTGGAAATATAGGGATTCTAAAACACACACTTCAGGAAATTATGAAGTAGACCTTGAAGAAAAGCATACGCATATTTTTTGAATGGCTAGGGTTAAAAAGGCAGAACTGGACTTCAGAATGCGGTAACTAGGATCATTTTTCCTTGGAACATATTTTGGGTCCATTTGGGACTGGTAACAAGACACAGTAATTCAAATCCCAAACAAGCCATCATACCAGTCAAGGGCCAAATTCTAAACTTCATTCTTAATTCCTGCCTCAATGACTGTTGATAAAGAAGAATTTTATATACTGTAACTATGTTAGAAACACATGCTCTAAGTAGAGTTTCTCCATACTAGGACTTACTAGAGTGAGCCAACAGTTCCCTCTCATCACTGGTCTCTCTCTATTTTGAAAATGCCAGTCATTGCAGATTGTATTCCCAGCTTCCAATATCCTTCAGGTTTTTTTCCTTTTTGTCCACTTACTTCCACTGCTGCCAGTATCATATTAAGAAAGTCATTAGGCTGTTATGGACTGATTCTTGTGACTACTTCTCTTTTCACTGTCTCCTAGGTCGCAAAACACAGGAAAGCAAGTCATTCTATCATGCTAAGGCAGCAGTGAACTGATACAGACAACAAAATCAGCAAGGACAAACCTGAGTGTCCAGTCTGGAGAAGTAATCTATCTGAAGGACTTGCTACAGAACTGTTTATTCCATTGCTGGAACAAGCTATTAGTGGGGCAGTGTTCCTGGCACAGTCTCAAATCCACTTAAGCTCATAATGAAGGCCACTTTTAATGCTGATTTCATACACTGCATACCCAGAAGAGCTGCCAAGAAAATGAAGATAATTTCAGTCACAAGGTTCTCAAAACTTTTCTTGCTGTTGTGAATCTGTCCATGATGAAATCCATGATTAAAAGACTAAATTGCAAATCTTTCCGAAAGTTAGATGATACCAATTTTTTTAAAGGATACATGGAAAATATCTATTTTAAAACAACTCATGGAGATGGGTATCTGTTTTCTCAGTGCTGTCTTATACACCAACATGTTGCAGCAACAGATTGGTAATTGAAGACTTGAAGGTGGCCTGTGTACGTACCTTGTGTTATATAATTATGGCTACTGTCCCTGGCATATCATAATGTCAGCAACAAAAGGTCTTAAAGAAATAGAAAATCCTAAGGAAAAGTAGAACTTCTTCAGCTGACCAAACAGAGTAATATTTTAAAATTTAAAAGGTGCTTTCTACTGGCAAAAATCCAAACTAGATTATTAAAAGTTAAAAATAATAGTCTAAGTGATGACTGTATGTAACCTAAGGCAAAAAAACCTGAAAATTTAGCTTGGTGGCTAACTTGGGCTATTGCAAATCACTTCTGTTCATGTGGGAAATATCACAGCACGTGACAAAATCATTAATGTGTCTGTTTACAATACATATCTGAAACATAAACTATGTATGCTTGTTTGTGTGAAAAGAAGCAACACAAATCTTTCTTTGAAAAAAATTTAGGTGCCTTAGAAAATGTTTTTATGAAATTGCCTTTAAATATAAACGGATCAATGAACACTCTTCAAAGATCAACTGGATTATAATAAAGATGTATTTTGGGGATCTTCTCAGAACACATTGAGAAATGGGGGTTTCAGGCATTACAGTTAGAGTGTTCCCACAGGACACATGAAAGAATATATTCTTTGGTATTAAAAACATAGCTAACACTTTATAGAGCAGATAATGCCATTTGTTTTCTTTTCAGTCATGTAAACAGGAAGAATGTTATTTAGTGTCAAAATGTTAAGGTGAAGTCTTGTCTCCAGAACCTCAACTGACTTGTGGTCAAATAAGATTTCACCTCGCTGAGTGTCCTGAGGTTGCAGGACAGATACTGACCTTGGTGAAGCAGAATGAGACTGGAAGAACTCTTTTTGAAATGAGACAAGAAGAATAGAAGGACTGTATGGCAAATTACAACACAAAACAAAGGCCCATTTAACATTACCAAATCAAAAGCCCTATGAGGAACGACTGGGGGAGCTGTGGTTGTTTAGCCTGGAGAAAAGGAAACTCAGAGGTGACCTTATCACTCTCTACAACTCCCTGAAGGGTAGCTGTAGTCAGGTGGGGGTTGGTCTCTTTATCCAGGCAGCAAATGACAGAACGAGAGGACACTTTTTAACTGTGCCAAGGGAAATATAGGCTGGATATTAGGAAAAAGTTTTTTACAGAAAGGGTAATAAAGCATTGGAATGGTCTAGCTGGGGAGGTGGTGGAGTCACCATCTCTGGATGTTTAAGAAAAGACTGGATGTGGCACTTGGTGCCATGGTTTAGTTAAGGTTAGGGTTGGGTTGGATTTAATGATCTTGGATGTCTCTTCCAACCTAATGATTCTGTGATTCTGTGAAATAGATCTTGATGCTACGTTAAAAAACAAAGACTAGCAAATCTACCATAGCAAGTCTAACACAGGAAGGGTTACTCTCAGCCCAAGAACATCCTTAAAGAGAAGGCAGGATGAGTAAGAAGTGAGGTGGGCAAGGATGTGCAATGAAAGCAGACAGATGGGAGGTGGAAAGAAACACCAAATAGGTTGTGCTGGACAGGACCTTAAATATCATCTAGTTCCCTGAATGTCTCCTGTAACAGTGACCCAGAAAAGAATAATCCTCATCAGTTCATTTTAGAAGGTCTCTGTAGAAAACTGCTGTCACCAGCATCTGGACTAAGATATGCAAGCCTGGCCCTCTCCTCTCCAGGATGAAAGCAGGTTAAATGGCACTGATATCAAGTTGCTCTACACACAAGTGCAGAATTACAAATGTGATGCATCCTTGCAATTACAGCAGCTGTGGACCTGCTACCTTTGCACTCAACTTGGAAGTATGGCATACATATGCTGAATTCAATTTGGCCTCCTCTGCTCATTTAATTACTTTGTTTGGAGAGAAATAGCTTGAAAAGGATGAGAATAAAAATGTGTCCTTTCTATGACCACATAATCCCTCATAACTAGTTCATCAGCTACTTGTCTTAAGTATAACAAAGGTAAGTTCAAATCTATTTAAGACAAAACTAGGTTTCCTTGGGCTGGGTGACTGCTAGTACCTTTGCAGCAGAACTGCTGGATAAACCTTCTTCTCAAATGTTTTGTGCAGAATCCAGTAATTCAGATTACATATGCTTCTATCAGCAATGTTGAAAAACAGAAGTACAACCCTAAACCTGAAGACAACTGAAGAAGGAACAGATATAAAGAAAAGGGTAAGATCACATCACCACTGGGATGCTTCATGACATGAATTCTGTAAAAGTATAGATATTTTCATGAAATCCACAAAGAGTTAGTCACACTCAGGATTATGTAGCTCACTGATATCTCTGATACTTTACTTTTGCACTGTTAACCCACAGTGCCAGACAATGCACTCCTGAATCCTTTTCAGAATAATTGTGCACCAGAGATTATATCCCATGGACTGAAATGGCATTTGAGAGGTTAATTCTTGTAAATCAACCCACCAGTTTGGCAGATTCTGGGCTGAATGTTTCTGCTGGAATTTTTTACTAGGTAATGTTGGATCAAAACAACTTCTTATCCATCAAATCAAGAGCACTGTTATATGAGCATCCACTTCATTTCTGCCTCCAGATACTAAGAAAAAAGACCAAAAAAACCACCCCAGCAATCATAATTAAAATAGCAAGACACATACAACAATCCCTTTTTAGAACAAACCAACTCCTAAAATGACAACTGATGCAAAAATAATTAAAGCAAGACAGATGGGGGGAAGGAAAAGGAGAAATAATGTATTTAGAATTTGAAGAGAAGTAATTAGTTTTGGCAGGTTATTTATTTATATAAATTGAAAAATTAGCTGTGGCAGATGCAGGCAGTAGATACAAACTTTGCTTTTTACTCACATCAGAAGAAGAAGAAAAAAGTTATGGCTAAATAGCCTACTGGATTTCAAAGAATGTATACTTCCTCAGAGAATATGTACGAGTGTTTTTTATAATGAAACATCCCTGGACAACAAAATAGAATATACCAAGAGACATTCTTTTGTTATGTCTTGGAGGGGTTTAGGATTGGTTTTGTTTGGTTGGGTTGTTTTTATTTTTTTTAACCAGGGACACTTGCTTCAATTTCATTTTTTGTAGCAGATTTTCAGTTCTTGAATTACCACTGCAGTGTACACTGTTTTCTCAAAATTTCCTACAGCTCAGAAAATAATCTGAAGTGTGACTCATTAATATAGCTCTGTGAATGGATTATTACTGCTGTCTGGAGAAAAAATAGATGGGTATAAGGCACTTTAAGTTTTAATTATGATATAGTCTTATTATTATATCTCCCACCCCCTTTGATTAATGTGTCCTCTGGAGACAACATCAATGCCAAAATGAAAAAAGTATTTAACTTCTTAGTGTCAGGTGCTATTCTCTGCACGTTTACAGAGGCACAGTATATTTTTAGCTAACATTAATAAGCAGAACTGGAGAGGCTGTTGTTAAACCAGTACAATCATTTTGTAGTAAGTTACCATTCCCCAGTTTCATAGAATCACAGAATATACTGAGTTGGAAGGGACCCATCAGGATCATCAAGTCCAACTCCTGGTCCTGTACAGGACACCCCAACAGTCACACCCTGCACCCAAGAGCATTATTGTGATGCTTCTTGAACTCTGTCAGGCTTGGTGCTGTGACCTTTCCCTGGAGGACTGTTCTAGTGCCCAACCACCCTCTGGGTGAGGAACCTTTTCCTGATATCCAGCCTAAACCTCCTCTGACTCAGCTTCAGGCCATTCCCTCACAACCTCTCACTGGTCATGAGAGGAGATCAGCATCTTCCTCTCTTCCCCTTTACAGGTAGTTGTAACTGCAGTGAGGTCTCCCCTCAGTCTCCTCCTCTCCAGACTGAACAGACCAAGTGACCTCAGCTGCTCTTCAGACAGCTTCCTCTCAAGGCCTTCACCATCCTCATTGCCCTGTTTTGGATGCTCTCTAATAGATAAATGTCTTTTTTATATTGTGGTGCCCAAAACTGCACACAGGACACAAGGTGAGGCTGTAGCAGTAGACAGTGGTCCTTCAGCCTTTTTTCCCATTGTCCTTTCCTTGTATCTATTTGAAGACCTATGCACACCACCACAATCAGATGGCCTTTTAACCCTCTATGAAGAGGTTAAGGCACCATCTCCTTTGGTAGAGTTAGGATCAAACACCAAGACCAACAATTCTGTCCCTTTTTTCAATATATGGAACCTTCGTTCTCAGACTTCCCAGCATGACTACCCACTAAACTTCAAATTTAGTTTGGCGGAGCAGTCTTCTAGTTCATCCAGATTTACAAAGACTAATTCAGAGCTTTTAAAGCAGCACCTTGAGACAGACCTGGGGACTTAAATTCTACTTTCAGCACCACAGTCTGGTAGGTGATATAGCATACCACCTCAGCACCTCTATTTCCTGATTTGCAGATTTACAAAGCATGCATGCTCCAAGGCATGCTTAACATCTGCTCTCCCCAAGGAGATCAACAGCCCAAAGGCAAAGCTCTAAATACAAGGTAACAAAAAAAAAAAAAAAAAAAAAAAAAAAAAAAAAAAAAAAAAAAAAAAAAAAAAAAGAATAGTTATTACTCCAATTCACATTTCCAGGTCACTGCCTTTGACCTGGAAAGCCTTTCAACCTTTGAAGCATACTTGAGTTGCATCTCAATTCATTGCACTCCACTCTTTCTGCTCAAAAGCCCAAAATAACAGGCAGCAAAAGGACTATAAATTTCTTTATGGATGCTATAAATACAAATAATCCTCACCCATAAAGTTACATTGGCATTACAAAGATCTAGTCATTTATTTAATGCATGGCACAGCCACGCTGCAGCACTCGGAGGAGGCTGATGATCATGCTGTCACAAGGATTCCATCTTTAGCATGTGAAATGTCTCTCTGACTCACACAACATACGAGAAAAAAAAATGCTGGGAATGCAAGCATCAGCAGTCCACAATAGCCTTAGGATCATAAGAAGCAGTAAAGAGTGATCCTAAGTGTCAGCACTGAACCTAGACAGCTTCCTCCTGTGATTTATATACTATCACACATAACTTCTGAAATCAGTATTTAACTGACTTTGTGTTATCCACCATTTTGTCTGGATCTTCACTCCTGCCTACAAAGTGTATAATCATAAAAGTCACACAAGGCTTGTGAAAAAGCTACTTGTAGAATTCAAATAACATGCTAATAACTTAGATGATTCCTGTGGAAACTAAGTTAAGTCATCATTAAGGTTTTTGGGTAAGTTGTATAAATACTGTTAATAACTGTAAGCATTCATATATAACTGTGTAGTTTTATATACATATATATATATACATGTAGTTATATATGTATAACTGTAAGTTGTAATAATTCAAAGAGCTGCACATATACAAACAGCAATTCTTCCAGGACTCATAACTGATCTATTGTAATGTTTGCTAGAGTATATTAATTTTTTTGCTTAATAATCTTGACGGTCCTTAATACCTATTATGAAAAAAATGCCCCCATCTCAAAGGATACTTTCATCCTGTAATGTCATATTCACAGCCCTGGTGGTGCACACAGCAAGTGGTCCACCAGAGAAGGCCAATAAGCAAGCCCTTAATTCAGCATCTTCCCTGTTTGCTTTTATGAACAATCAAGTTAGTTAAACATGGACCTTTGAAAACAGAAAATACTATTCCCACTCAAACTTACCACTCCTTAGTCTATACACTCAGTAATTTTGTTTTAGGGGATCTTTAGACATGTCATGTTTGTTTTTTATATTATTAGAAGTTATATTTAGCCTCCAGGGAACCTAAATTAGGCAACAATTAAAAACATTCTGGCACTTACTTCTACAATTGCTAAAAATAAGCAATGAGACTACTACCCAGAATAATTCAGAGCAAATCATTTGGGTTCCCAAAATGACAAACTGCCTAATTAACTACATAGCCCCACTTTGAATTAATAAATAACTTCAACATTGAAAGAGGTAACACAAGGAAGACAGACCGAGATATAAAGTAACTCTAAATTCTCAAGTTTAGGATAGTCCTGTGGCTTGTGAAGTTATTAATTAAAAAGTGAGCATGGACACTGGCATTCGGGTGTCTAAGGCATTTCATGGCTCTTGCCTCTGATTTGCTAGAGTCCTCATTCAGTATTCAGTGCTATTCAAATATGCAGTTGTGAATATTCTCCTAGCACCACTCCCACAGTCCTTCCCTGCAACCTGTCATTTAACAACTCTTCTGTGAAATTACTGAGAAGCTTCAATCAAGGCATTCTGAAAGTAAAATAAACCAAATTTTCATTATTCAGCCAAAAGTAATTTGCTTGGAATTACCTAGAAAGACAGAATCATTTCCTCGGGTAGAATTTAGCTGCCATAACCAAGAAACCATGCACTGTTTTTCCTGCTGTCTCATCTCTCTTCTGCCCACCCCCTCCCAGTATTTTCAAAGTTTTACAAAGAAAACTCCTGGGAGAAATTGCTGTATTCCAAATGAGGCAGAAACCTTACTGTCAGAAAAAGTGTTTAGAATCTTGTCTCTGGTAATGACATGCATCTAACCAAAGGAAATTAACTGCATGGACAGCTTTCATTGCCTCACTTCCCACTTGCTTATTGATTGCTAGGCTGCCCACGAATTAATGTTTTAAAGTCACTTCAAGTGTTTGCATCAACTGTTTGCATCTGGACATGACATTGACTGCAGCATTGTGAAGTTACAGTCATAGATGACGTTCTGATCATCCCTCACAGCTACACTCTCACTGCAGACACAGAATTTAGCTGCAAATTTCTATGCAGAATCTGTAGAAGATATGCAAACATTTCCAAAGATTTTCTCGGGAAGCCAAACAATAATTTCTCAGTTCAAAGCAGGATGGCATTTATAACAACTAAACTACATTTTCCCTATTGTCATTCTCAAGAAACGCAGAGACATTTAGGACTGTGTATTCAAGTACTGTATCTGCATCAAGCTGACATTCAGCATGGAAACAGTTCAGGCCACATTGTTAAGTTTGACAAGTGAAAACCACTGTCTTTTAAAAGGAATTGACCTTTAAATAATATATGATCCTCAACCTCGCAGCTGCTACAATTGGCAGCCCAATCAGATCCACATACAATACCTGGAGTGCTAAGGATAAATGTTATTTCTTTCCCTTGTTCTCTATATGTCAATGCTTTAAACTCTTATCACCTGAACGGAGCATTAAATATAAAACAAATAAACCTGGACATTATACATTAGGAGGGAAGTGAAATAGGAATCTGAGACATGAAGCCCATATGTCCCATGTACACTACTGCAAAAGACCAGTTTTTCTCCAAGCTACCTGTACAGCCCTTATGTAAGAAATTTGATGACTTGATGAAAAATAACATGCTGTTTTCTGCATATTCTTCCCACTCCAAAGGGTTATGCCATACTTTTTATCCAACTTTTTAACAATTACACAGAGGAAGAGAGTTTTTCTAAGGTGCTTTCCACTACACTTGGTTCAGTTCTGAGGCAATTTTTAAATTGCTATCTACTGCCTTCTTTCCATCTCAAGGGAACATTACCTTAAAATACCCTTCTAAAGAGATCATTTAGATAAAAAAATAGGTACAGGTTGTTTTAAAAAGGCTGGAAATTCAAATCAGGACTTATACACAGGCCCAGTCAAGATCCAGATTCACTGACTGTTGCAGTCAGAGATGCATAAAGCAGTTCCTATGAACAGTAACACCTGTGAGAACTGCTCACCTGCTAAGGGAGGGACACAGTTGCTGAGGACCAAAATATGGATGTAGGGGACAAGGAAAGAGGAAGAGCTGGTCAGAACAATGTACTGCTATACTACAGTCATAAGCTGAGATCCTCAGCTCTGATGGTTTTATGCTGTGAAAAAGGTTCAGCACAGTGTAAGAGCACCCTAGTAAGTGTAGATCCAGTCAGAGAAAGATTTCTGTAATACAGCTGCCTGATGTAAAATTAAAATACTGTAGCAAATCAGTAGGGCTAAGCTTAGAAAAAAGCTTTTTCCCTGGGCAGAATCCCCATGCTTACAAAACAGTGTGAGAAAACTTGCAGAGGAGTAAGCTGTTCTCCAGGGGGTATTTTTGATCAACTCAAACCTGAGAAGTTTAAAAAAAAAAAGGGGGAGGAGAGTTTCAAAGCGAGCATGCAAAACCCCACCGTGTTTGCCTGAGGCCAGTCAGCATGTGTGTGTCAGATCTGTCAGCAGAAGTCTCTGCACTGTTTGACACAAATGGCAGCTGCCTTTCTGCAGAGCAGCCATGGCTGCAATGCCAGGTTTTGCTCCAAGTCAGGACAGAGCTGGGCACCCTCAGCACCAATTATCTTCCTCCACACCCCTAGCTCAGGGAGAATTCCTTCCCCTTAATATCTCTCTACCATAACAATTTATGAAACACCACTGAGAGATGCAGCTCAGCCAACACCAGAAAGCTATTATGGGGGAATTGGAATGTATTAAACGTAGCTCACAACTGCAAGGCTCTTGAATGATAGTAGCATTTGTTTTGGGACCTTTGCCTGGAAATGTTAGAAGATCTTTTAATAAATGTACTAAATAAGATGCATAATTTAGCTTCCTCTCAGCAGAACACTGGCTGACTGCCAGATCCACTCTCAGGTTTGACTCAATGTCAGGGCTGCCCGCTGGCCCAGTACAAATAGACTCATTAAAAAATGTTTGCTGCTGTGTGCTCAGGCTCTATTTCTCCCACTAATGGCTCAGTTTATGCCTCCCTCTCTTGAATAAATAGAAGAGCAGCCTCCAGAGAGGAAAATATTCTTCTGTACACACATTCCACACATATGAATGCAGGCAACATGCTGGGAGGTGTAGGAAAGCAGAAGAGAAATGGCTGCCCCATGCAGGAAAAAGGAAGACATTCAAAGTGGTTATATCACATCACATGGACTCTGAGTAATCATGGTATTTATTAATCACAACAGAGACAGTTCACTGCCTAGATTTGGTCTCCATTTCAATTGTGGCAGACACACCCACAGCCCAACCCACAGGCAGAGCCCAACATCTGAACAAGCAGCACGGACAAAGCCAAGATAAGAAAAGGTTATTGAAGGAGACAGCTACCCAGGAGCAGCACTCACATGCCTCTGTTTTCAAGTCTCATTAAGCCTTGTTTCTTCTCTTGATTCAAGAGGGTTTGTGACTGTTATCAAGCTTAACAGAGTTTCTCAGCAGTCACTCATTTTCAGATTTGCTCTATTAAATTTCCTTTCAGATGTGCTTCTGGTTAATAGCAAAACTAGCGGTACAGGTAAAACTGGTTCTTCTGACTTTTTTATATTAGGGGAGCAAAACTTTATATTAACACTGTTGGAGGTAGGGGACGGGGATGGTGTTATTTAAAGCTTTTGGGTTTTTCCAGTGGATTGCAAAAGGCCTTGCACTGGAGAACACAATGTTAGCAGGATGTTTTGTATGCCAGCTCTGACAATATATCTTAGTTTAAAAGAGATTGTAAATGCAAAGGCTTAAACCAACAAAACAGGCAAAACACCTCCACCTCTTCATCAAAACCAAAAAAAATTATAACATCTAAATTTATGTTTCTGTTAACTCTACAAGCACTAGTAACTCCTGAAATGGCCTTAAAACACACAAATTCAAAACTCAAGCTAAAAGAAATTAAAATCAATCTCCAATCTCGCCCACTTTCTATTATTTGTAAGAGTCATGTTTGTCCAGATAAGTGAAGGCACTGCACACCCACATAGCAAAATAAAGCAGCTCCCACATTTTACTCAGTGGCTGTATTTCACAACATTGAATTCGATCTCTAACTGTGAAGCTACAAAAATGTCACCATCCCACCCTCTCTGGCCCAGCAAATGATGTCTTCTTTTCTCCTCTCACCAACAGTCAGAAGCACCTGCTGTGTCTTCCCACACTGCTGCCTCCTAGAGTAGCCTCTATCCTCACATTCCCTCCACTAGATTAGTTCAATGAAAAGGCAAGCACATGAAATTAAAACCATGTTTTGGTTTTGAGTAGGATAGCAAGAATTATCAAGCAGAAACCCAGATAGCCATCCCTCACCTTTCAGACACACCCTTATATTTAGCATTTCCTGGTGACTCACTCTGGACTATGCTCCATGACCCAGACTATGCTCTGAGATGCCTAAATTTCTTTGAGATCCTTCAAAAAATCCAGGAACCCAAACCAGACATCTGCCCACAATATTTTTATGTTCTAGGTGTCATTTATGCAGTGACACCTAGAGTGAGTGACAGAACAGGGATACTTCTTCATGCTTAAGCTCCCTTGTGCTGCTCAAGCTTGCAATGATATTGCAGCATGCTGAATTTCAGAGCTGGAGTCTTTGATTCTATATTTTAAACCATCACATAGAGCTTTTAAAAGCTCTGCAGTTTAAATCTAGTATACCTGAATCACCACCCTATTAATTTCACTCTGAGAGCATTACAGCTCTGTTGAACTAATTTAACACCAGACTGAAAAAGGCCCTAACTTCTTAGGTTATTTCTTCTGCAGCTATACACCTCCCAAGCCAACACTGTTTATTTACAATCCATTTCTCAGGCCTCTATTACCTCTCTCATACATCTTAATCTTTGCTGATAACATACTGCTTAAAACTCCTTCTGTATTTTCTTAATATAAAAAGGTCCTATTTTAATTTTAAAAAGAAGCTGAATGGTCACATGTGCTAATCATTAGTACCTTTCAATTACATCTGACCTTCTTTTAAAGGGGCTCAGCTCCTCTGAGACTCATCTAATCTATTAAAAAATCAAACCCACAACACACTACTAGGGTATTTATAGAAAATGGCTATGAAGAAGATGTTAAAACATTAATTTATTTTTTCTAGGTGTATTTTCGATTTAGAGCATATAATGAGAGCCAACACTTACAAAGACTTATAAATGTATATGGGAGGACAGTCTAGTGGGTATATAGCAGGGAATAGATGTTCTCACCTTGTTCACTATACATTGTAATGTTCCATATAGCTAAAATAGAAAAATTTCAAAAGAAAACCTTCAGAAGTGAGGTAGTGTTTTATAGAACTGGTGAGCTACCTGGATGAATCAAAGAAATCAAGATAAGGCATAGTTTAAGGATATTGTCTCTCAAAATACAGTGGTGCAAACTCGAGATAGTCCATTTTAGTCCTGGAGGACCAATAGTCATCACATACTTGTGTAAACTAATTTACTTTTTTAATGTATGTAAAAATGTTCAAAACTTTTATAAATTCTCCTTGATTCCTGTATGGCTCAAATTAAGACTTTAAATTCTGTGCTGACTGGAATTCTGCCACCACAAAAGCTTATCTGTGTATTGTCAGGTACCAGTACTTCATTTTAAGAATATATAGTACATTGTTTCCCAATTAGATGTTACACCAAAATCAATGGAGTCCTTCTTTGCAGCAAGATAGTAAAGCAATGTTCCAAAGTCTTATTGATTTTCAAAGGGTTTTGCTAGCACAGAGAGACCTATTTGTGTGAAATATTTCGTTGGAGCAGAGACTGGAGTTTTGAAAAGGTCTAAAAGGAAATGACTTTCCTCTGAGGGTTATATGCATTTGTGGGGAGTGCAAAGGATGCTTTGTAGCTCAAGTGTTACTGCTGCAGCTTTCTTATCCTATTTGTCACTGAGAATTACAAGCCTTATTGACAGAAATATACAGTGTTTCATAACTAGGATTTCAAAGCTGAGCATACAAAGAGAGTCAGGCTTTGACTGATGTGTGCCCAAATGTCCCCAATTCTCGATATACTAATACTTGCTTCCTTCATTCTCTCCTCCAAGGGATGCAATCTCTGAGTCAAGTTGTAGAAAATTCCCTCTTGTCCAAGTTGCATCAAATTATCCACAGTGATTCTGAGAGAAAAAAGTTATACTTCTGCTGTGCCAGCATCTGGAAAGCAGCCTGATTGGCAAGACTAAAGAGCAGAGTAATTGCATGTTCAAACAGTTTCACTCTGCCCTTCCATATGGAATAAACATTCAGTCAAGAACAAACAGCAAAAATCCCCTGTGAGGGTGGTGCTGGAAAGATCACCCTCCACCAGTGTTCAATATCCAGGGTAAAAAACTGTTTAAGGTTGAAAGCCCATAGTCTTACAAAGCTTTTAGATTTAGAGAGCCTGAGTTTGAACTATTTAATGAGATATATGTGCTGGGACTGATTAGCTGAATGGACTGAACATGATGGTACATACTCAAGGATTCACAGAAATAATTTAAAGCCAGAAAACCTGCAAAGTCTTTTTCATTACAAGGGCATCCTGGGACAAGTCCAAAGAGGACAGAGCAACAGCAAGGCACTTTATTTTTGCCAAATACCATAACACAGTCATAGGAAATCCGGAGTTGCACGGCATAAAAATCCCTCATCATACCCTCATCTCTGATTAGTAGGAAATGAATGACAGCAGTGGAGCTACTCAGTCTAATTATCAGTTTTACTGAATTTCTAATAAGCTCTTAAAATCTAATTTTGGAAGCAGGAGTTTTGTCTCCTGCAGGGAATGGCTGATAGAAATGAGTAAGATTTCAGTTTGTCAAGTCTGGTCATTTCTCTGGCATTTAAGCCCTCAGTGAATCAGTAGGTTGGGGATAGAGCAGAATTTGTGTAAACTCTAATCCACTTTATCACTATTTTCTTTAGCTTTCTAGGGATCCAAACCACTTCCACGTTTAAACATGGCCGTGCCAATTCCAAGCTCCCCTGCTAAGGCTGGGGTATTTATGAGAATGACTCAATTGCTTCATTCATACCTGTCAATTGGGAGATAAACTGGCCAAGAAATAATTTCTGACAGCCACTCTGCAGTAATAGTGAAGATCAGAACTTTGACTTAGATAGCAAATTAATGTTTCATTAAGCTTTAGGAACCATTCAGAAACTATTTTAAGTATGCATTCATAATTACACTTGCTGTAGCAACAGGAATTAGGCTTCTGGCTGTTCTTACTCTAATTTCTCTTCCCTCAGGCTATTCTTCATCACTTTTCTAACATGAAAAGCACCAAACCTCTCCTCTGACCAGCACTAAGCCTCTCCCATGGCCAGCGACGGGTCTTGGAGAGATGTGTCTGGGGACACAAACCACTTAATGACCGCTGATAGGGAATAATTTCTGAAGGCTATTAGTGAATTCATTCACTATTAAAAGTGATGGAAGAGGAAAGAGAAAAGAAGGGATAGGGAAAGTACAAAATATCCTCCTTTTTCCCCCTGCTTTTTTTCTCATATTTTGTAAAGCTGTCCAGCACACACAGCAAGGTTCTGAGATTGCAGTCCTTGGTTTAAGGAGAGTGGGAGAATAGGAGGAAGAACCTACAGGGCAGGCAAGGGCATTTTTCAATCTAAACTGGCAACTCATGGCAAGCTCTGAATCGTTCAGTATTAATGGAGAAATAATGGATAAAGACCTCTATGCAAGAGGTAGTGTTCATGTTTCTAAAGGCACATCTCAAAAGGGGTTATACTAGAGTAATACAAGGATAAATCTGACTAGAAAAGACATGACCAATGCATTACATTAATTTAGGTACATATTAATTGGCACTTCCTCATGTTGCCTCGTGTCAAGAAAGAGCCTTACTCATGGCTTCACTGTGTGCAAGAGACAAGTTGCACCAGACTGCACTTCACTTAGAGTTTTGGATGGAAGATGTAGCCAGGCAGCAGAATGCTGATGAAAAATGAACTTATGTGTAAGTTAGATTAAATACATTTTCTGCACTGATGAGAATAATTACCTCTTACATAAAATTAGAAGTGAGTAGGAAGAAGGATTGCAACCCTGAAAAGAAAAATGCTGATTACAAAATATTTTCTCTTCCAAAATATTTCAGTTTGGTAATTGCAAGTTATCATTTTTTGGTACTTTACTGTAATTAAAATTGACTTTTACAAGTGGAATAAGCATTTAAGAGGTAAAATGGAAACCTTTTCATCCGAAAATCCAAGAAGAGGTATTTGAATTTTTTAATATCTATTTTTAGGAACACATGAACCAGAACAAGCAATTTCCCCCTTCTCAGCCTCAATAAATTTCTGTTTTAAGAATCTCTCAATCCTTACAGGCACAGGGGAGAAGATAGACATCTGAAGACTTCGAATCACCTCAAGGAAACATTATAAAAATCCATCTTCATAATATCTACCTTCCTCCAGGGAAGAGAGAAAGCATTTATAGGAGATTCTTTGCTTCTTTCAGCACACTGCCATTTTCAGGTCAATGTCAGATACTGGGTATTGTCTTATGGTAAGTTTGTGCCCTGTGGGACTCAAGAGCTAAGTAACTTTTTTTTGCCCCTTTCTATATTTTTGTAACCCTGAAAAAGAATGTGATTACTCCCTCCTTATTCCTTTGTTCCGTGCTCCAGCCAGACTCTCCTCTCAGGGAAGTTTGTTGCCTTCCTGAGGTTCACATTAAGACCATCTCACTGCATTCAGCTCTCAGATCCTTAACACGGGAAAGACATGGACCTGTTGGAGCAGGTCCAGAGGAGAGACAGAAAAATTAGCATAGAGCTTTTCTCTCCTATAAGAAAAGATTCAGTGAGTTGGGGTTGCACACCCTGGAGAAGAGAAGGCTTCAGAGACATCTTATTACAGCCTTTCAGTACTTAAAGGGGCCTATAAGTAAGCCAGGGACAAGTTTTCTAGCAGGGGCCTGTTGAGATAGTGTAAAGTGTAATGGTTTAAACTAAAAGAGGGCAGATTTAGACTAGCTATAAGGAAGTACTTTTTTATGAGGAGGGTGGTGAAACACTGGTACAGGTTGCCCAGAAAGGTTGTAGATGCACCATTCCTGGCACCATTCTAGGTCATATTGAATAAGGCTGTGGGCAACCTGGTATAGAACACCTTTAAAAGGTCCCTTTCAAGCCAAAATATTCTATTTGGAGGAATCTAGAGGTCTGATTCTGTCTCCTGGTGGGATTAGAGTCTGATGTCTTCAGTCCACAGACAGTAGCTAGAGGGAAACTAGAAAAGACCCTTGGTGAGAAGAAACTGTTGGAGTACTGAAAAGTATTTTTCAATTTCATATGTGGCTTTTTTTTTTTTTTTCCTACTCTGTCCACTACCATATGGAAGCAGAGCTGTGACAATTCCTAAGCCATGTTGCTCTGGCAACTCCTAAGACAGTCTTATTGTCAAATATACTGTCTCTACAAGATTCAGACTTTTTGATGCTTCTTGGAACCAAAGTTCCAAATCATCCAGGATTTCATTAATTTTTGGGTTTTTGCAGCAGTGAAAGCAAATTGGAATTATTTTATTTAGACTTCTAAGATTATAGAAAGCTAAAGCACTGTGATGTTTTGATGATCCTAAAAGCTTTGAAGTTGCTGTTTCACATGACAACTGTCTTCCCCTCACTTCATCCTCAGTCAAACTACCTGTTCTACTTTTCACTTTGAAATACAGCAATGACTGAGGAGCACAAGCTGAGGATTTCTCTTAAAAGGAACCAAAAGGGATATGAAATGAGGACAGAGGTTTAAATAGAAAATAGCTATTTTTCTGAATGTTCTAGACACAGCTTATATAGAAGGGAAGCTGTGTGGCTACACAGAAACCTCCCTACCTCTCTCCTCTCTCATGATCATACAGCTTTTCCCAGAATCTGGAAGTATTACTGATGAAACTTCAAATCTTAACTAAAATTGGAAATGATAAATGTGAGCACCACTGGAGGGGAAAAAAAAAAAAAAAAAAAGAAAGAAACAAGAAACCACCATACCCCAGAGTGTCTGAAAAACTTGGGAATCAAAAATGGAAAGGGAAGTCTGATGAAACTTGAGGATGAAAGTCCTATGTTTACCCTGTATCTTTTCATTCTAGGAGATATTGCTAGTAGTTCAGGTATGTATCTTTGCTTTCTTGAATACCTGAATTCAAGCATTCTTCTAACAGACCAAAAAAAGGACAGTGATGTTAAAGATATTTCAGTTTTTCCTCTTTTACAAGTATGGTTCCCTCTGGAAATCCAGAACTTCATTTTAAGTACCTGTCTCTCTCTAAACATTCGATCTGGGGCCCTGGATGTTCAGTGTGGTCAAACACACACCAAATAGGGCAGCCATTCAAAGATCAGTTCTTCTCTCATTTGATATGAAAACTGCATCTCTGAAAATCCCTGTTGTGTTTCTGTAAGCATTCCTGGAAATGCCCATCAAAGTCAAACCCTGAAGTGATGCTTACCTCCCAAAGCCTGGATAGCCTTACTTACAACCTGCCCCTTTTGTTCATGACCAATGCACCTTTTATGCATGAAGAGACTGACATCAGATGCCTCAGTAATTGAGAAGCAGAATAGTTAGAGAGCTCAAAGACTTGTGAAAATAAAGGGCAGTTGCATGGGGTTTTCAATATTGCAAGCTTAACCTTCATTGTAGGATCTTAAATTTCATTTTGATACCTTAATCTTTGTCTGGACATTGATATCTGAAAAAATAAATTTTACACTAAAACACTAAGCATAAAATTAAAGCCTTAGACACAAAATAGTGGATAGCAAACAGATGCAATAAGAAGAGCAGCACTAAATTTAGTAAATAGGGAAGGAATGGAAGTTAACTATGATATCTTTATTTAAAATCAGTCCTGTCTGATTGATTAATGTATTTCTTAGGTGAGCTGAAAATAAGAAATGTATGCACCTAAAGTACAAATTAATCAGCACTGCACCACTGTTATCTATACCATATTAATTAATTGCACCACATGACAGATGCAGATTTAATCACTCTGTCTGAAGGATTTGGGTACAGAGAGCAGAAGAGAAAAGCTGCATTTTTCAAAAGTTATGAATGTTCTACAATCACTTAAACTGCTGAAAGATTCCATGAGATGCTTTTTCTGACAGATCTTGGGGAAAAGTCTTCAGCAATAATTAGCAAAGTCTGTATGTGTAGTCATTGATTTATTTCAATGCAGTGTTTTCAGTGGGTTTAATTAGGAGTTGTTAGTGTTATGACTGATAAGTTAAAAAGTACGGAGAGATGCTCCATAAGATAAAAAGAGATCTCTGTCTAGATCTGTCAAAGCAACCCTAATTTGCTATAAAATTGATTTTATTCCTGACTGTGGCAGACAAAATGAAACTTTTCAAAAAAGCCACTTGAAAATCTTCAGGTTTTCCTGCACCTTTTAAAAAGAATTGGAATTCCATATCATTCCAAGTGTCTCCACCCATGAAAAATGCTACACACTGAAAAGTGCACTTCAAAATCCTTTTCTAGATCTGAGTGGTAGCTCAGTCCTTTTACCCTGTTCTGTTTCCAGTCTTATCCCCTATTCTGCCCCCAGGTTTTTCATAGGAGGAGTTCTAGGTTAAGAGTCAATAATTTATACTTTTTATGGATTGCTTCATTTTTTAACTTACATGCAACACATCCATGACTATCTGTTACTGAGTAGCAGCACAGTAGCCATTTCTTGCCTCAAAACATGTTTAGTTCCACTCCTCCTGCTTCAGGAAATCAATTTTGTATCACTTGAACTCAAATTCTGATTTCTATCTAAAAAGGATTTAGAAATCTTTGATCAAAGAAAACCTGTGATAGTGATGGACATGCATTTAAGTGTATTCATTCTCTCCATTTGTGCCTTTAGAAAATATACTAAACAAAGGCATTCATGAACAAGGAAAATTCCTAGTCTGTTCAAACCCTCTTCCCAGTCTCTGACTGGCAGACAAAGCTTCTCATTACACTTCTGAGTAATGAGAGAGTCTTTAAAACAGATCTTAAACTACATTCTGAAGGTGGAGAGCTGCAATAAATTTCACTGTAGAGCTGAAAATGAGCCCCTAATGATTTGGAATATATTCTCCCATATTAGGCTCTGTCTTTATTTGCTGTCACTGAATAGAGTCTACAGCTGAAATGAAAAACAGGAATGTAGGAAAGAAAAGGACACATATGCAGAAATTTTGCATTATAGAGCAAGGAGTTATTAGCTTCTTTATCTGTTGTTTCAGTGATTGCATTGAGGATACAGTATTTAGCCCCGGATTGCCTAACATCTGACCTGAAAGGACAAAGAGAACCTAAGAAAAGATGAAAACTAAACATAGAGGGAGACTGGTTTAAAGATAATGTTATGATGAATGAACTAGTATTGGTGTTACAATTTTTGGGGACTGTTTTATTATATATCAGTCACAGGCAAAAATACTCCAAAGAATATGCTGACAAGTCCTCCTTTTTCCCCATTTCTGACTTGACAAGCAGATCGTGATTTTGTAGAATTAATTTGCTATTCAAGCTTATTTCCAAGTTAAATATAATGGCTCATCCAGAACTACTTATCTGTAAGGATTTGCTATTTGAAATTCCAGCTGTGCTGTTCAGATTTGATAGGCTGCAGCAAACACATGGTGTGTGTTTGTTCCTAGGAGGATGCCTGTAACATCTCTGCTGGCAACTTTGTCTATTAAAGTATTTTTGGAAAGCAGGCACAAAAGGGGCAATAATGGTGACAGAAGATTGTGTTCGGACATGCAGAGCATGTTTTCAGGGGATAATTCTATTTCAAGACATCATCTTCAAGCAAAAATATCCCTTAGGTCAGGGAAGTGTCAGACAGCTGGCACACAAAGAACAGAAGGACCTGAATGTTAACCTGCCAGTGGCAGAAAAGCCCATCTGGCCATGAAGGAAAGGGTAACAGGTACTGGTCACACAGTTATCAGCCATATGGCAACTTAAATTGACGAGAGACAGTATATGAGCATCAATAATAAATGCTAAAAGTGTTGGGATAAAGACTCCTTTACAGACCACAAATAAAAAATTAAAATATGCAAAGCAAAACTAAATAAGACAGGAGGAGTGTAAAAACTTGCTAAGTACAGGGCTAAGGAATTAGCATTTTGAGGAAAGATGTCAGTGCCATTACTTCAGAAACCCAGAGTGGACACACATATTACAAGGAAATAGCCCTTTTTTGTTAATTGTGAGATGGATGGGCAAGAGATAATGAAGTATCTATATACCAGATTTGCATTCAAGTTTTCAGAAGAATCAATATTTACAGGTTTTGTTTTCAACGTCTTCTATATTCTTATTACAGAGAAAGTGAAATTTGCATGCAGGGAGTGTGTTTAAATAACTTGCAGCTCATTTCCATTTAGAATGTCTGTTTAAATAGCAATTTGACCTCTGGCTGTCTTTGGTGTTGGATAATATGTATGAAATGGTCACCAAGAATTGTGTATAAAGCAGAATTGTGTATAAAGCACTGAATTTTCTTAGTATTTTTTACCTGATTGTTTTATTTTCTCCTTCAGGATATCAAAGGGAGAGAGGATAAAGGCAACAAATCAAGAAGGCAGAGAAGAATCAGGATATTTGCAGTAGAAGACGAGGGAAAGGAAAGCTGGGTAACTCATTTCATCATGTAAAATATGCCCTTTCTGATCACCCTCCTGGAACCAAGAATGCAATACTCTATTTGGTGCTCAGATACCATGCTGAAGAAGTAAATACAGTTTTAAGTAGATCAGAACTAAATGAAGTTTTGTACAAAAATTGAAGATTTACTACAGGACAAAGTGGTATGCTGTTTCTTTCATCATAATTTATAATAAAGATTTGTTTTCTTTAATGCAGACTTCCCTTGAAATACTGGACACCAGAACATAACAGGAGAAATTTAGAACTGATTATGTCCATGAAGAGCAAGTGAAATTCTACGAGCCATGTACCTCATGAAAAGTAAATAAGTTGTTGGTTTCTTTTAGTTCATTTGGTGATTTTTACTTTTTTTTTTTTTTTTTACTTAGTTTATATTCTCCTTGCTTTAAAATCCTCCAGCTTTGAGGGGTTTTTATGTAAGACACACATCAAAGTAAGATGTATTCATAACTATCTTGCAGTATAATGGTAGACATGTAAGACTCTCTGTAGCACCCAGAGCTACATCCAGGATTGTCTAACATAGAAAACTTGTGTTAAGGTTCCAAATATTCCAAATGCAGTGCAGAACTCTCAGTCTTCACAATATTCCATTTAAAGTTTAGTTGAGACATAAAGGTTTTTTGCCCACAGGAATCAACACCTTCATTTAAAAGTAGAACTAAATTGCAAATTTTCCTATATGAGGCAAATCATTAACCTTTGCCAAATCATTACCTCAAGAGATAATTAACAGAGATCTTGCAGAAAATGTAACTAATATAAAATGTTCTCAAAAATTAGTATGAAGAACAAATGTGGTCTGCCTCCCAGCTAAGGGACTTGAGCCTTGAGTCCCCAGAGAAACGAAGTTTCTATTCACTTAAAAGAAAAAGAGGATTATTCTAATCTACTAGACCCCCAGGTATTGGTCATCTTAAACTCAGCAGTGATGTTAGAGTAGAAATTTTATCTTGATATCAAATAAACTCTAGGTTACATTAACTAGACTATAATTCAATTGAAAATAATAAAGCTTTTCACTAATTATTCAGTAACTAACCTGAATTTGCCTAGTTACATAAGAAAGGCTTAACATGGGAAGTCAATGCCCCTGGCTTGTCTATTGACTTCATTGTTCACTTCTTCTGATTTTCTCTTTTATTGGTCTATAAATATGTACATAAATATTGAATTAATTTACAGGAGTATTGTGAAGATAAATACATGCTAGTAGAGTCCACCAGGTATAGCATACTTTATGTTCTCTCACATCCTGGCAATTGCACGAGCTTAATGAAGTTGCAGGGAAAATCACTGTCATTTTATCACTTTGTGCAATCCTTCTATACATTATTTATAAGAATTTAGTAATATGACACATTTTTTCATTATATAACCCCATAAATAATCAAATAAAATATAAAATTATATGTGCATCAGAATCAAGCAAATCGAACCAAGTACTTACTACTGTCACGAAGGCTCAGGAAAGTAATTTTTTCTAACAGATGATGAGATCTGGTATCAGAACAGCCTCCCAATGGTCCTTTCCTCCTAATGAATTAACTCAAGGAATACGGACTATGATCTCAACAAAAAACAACAGCCTCATTTATTGTGTACTTTTTGTTACTGAACCTGTTAGTTCCTGAGGGGAAAAAAATAAGTGAAAATTAGGCCATTCATAAAAGGTAGGTCAATACTTCTCAGTAATCCCACATGCTTTCATTGGATCCTCTGGGGAGCACTATGAAACTTCTCCCATAGCCCACCTACTTGATGAATCCCTGTCTTTCCTGTATTTAGGGTCAGTCACAGCAGGTAAGGTGACAGCAGCCAGATATTAGCTGGGCATCTGGAGCCTCTCCACAGAGTGTAGGGCTCTGCTCTGTGCAGTGCTGATGAAGCTAAAGGGAACAGCCATCCTCCACATGGGCTCATGTCTCAATGAAGCCATGTCAACAGAAAACAGCCACAGCTAGGAATATGCTATGTGCTTATAGGAAACCAGGACTGTATTTTAAGATAATGTGAAGTGCTGGGGCCTCTGATATTTCTGATTTAAGCAAATCATCTTCAGCAGTTATTAGCAAGACAATACCTTGCACAATTAGAAATAGCACACATCGTTTGTAGACCAGCACAGTACAAAATAAAACTTTGCTAATGACCCAAGCCTAAGAAACATGTGTTCTCTCCCTTTTCTACCACTGACTCCTCTTTCCTTGACTAAGACCCTGGCACATGATTTTTTTCCATTTTGTTCATGGCTGCCTCAATGAGTCAATGACATGGGCAATATGACATTGATGTCAATGAGACTCGTAGATATTAGTTTCTTTCCTCCATTTATTGCAGCAATGAAACGTATTTTTATGTGCTGCCTTTTGTACTGTTGGGCCTCTTCACAGGTAAATCTAAAAAAAAATACATGGAAATTATTGCTTTACTACCAAACCCTTCCTGCTAACAGAAAGCAGTGACCATGAAGTCACAGCATTATTGAATCTGTTAAATAAAACATTTGTGTAATCAATAACTGCAGATCTTTCAAGCTCTTTAAATTGGACCAAGTAGTTTCCTACTTAAGCATTTTAGTATTTGCTATAGCTACAAATTAGAAAATTACCATAGATTTTTGAATTTGGGGTTATTCACACATGCAAGGGGTTAAGCTGGAACTTATTGGACTGCTGACTATGTAACTCTTCTGATAGGCTTCATGAGGTCTTTATTCCCAAACTGGATAAATATTTACATAGTTATGGATCAAAGACTTGCATTAACAAATTTAGCATTAATTTTCTTCTAAAGATTTTACATGTAATAGGGTTTGCATGTAATACTCCAGTTACTTCATGACATGAATCTTTAGGATACTCCCTGAAAGCCATGCCAGTAGGTGAGCATGAGAAAAGTGAGTGCATCAAAAACTGACTGAATGCTGACAGGAAACTCCTAATATATTTTGCTGTTATGCATATGGTAGAAAAGGATCTAGTCAGGAAAAGAAAAGGGCAAATTAAAACCAAAGGAAAGATGAAATCCTGGAGAGTCACATCGATGGATTGAAACAGAATGACCTGAACTCAAAAAATAAACCTAATGATTAGATAGGATATGCATAAGTACACTGTACTCCTATAGCTAGAACAGAACAATTAAAGCAAATTTAAAAATCCAGGAGACTTGTTCTGAAAAATTTTAGCTGATGCAACTTCTAGAAGTGGCGTCACAACACACTGAATTTACAAATGTTATGAATAATGTTCTGTGTCTAGCCTCCCCCAGTTTCAGGCGTGTCTCTCTTATTTCTTTGCCAAATTATTTTATTTTACTCCCAGAATTTGATTCAATGCTACATCAACAGGTAGCACATAATTAAGAGTGCAATCAATGTCAATATTGAAATATATAAACTCATTAATGATGAAGAGCATCTAATGATATGAATATGGAATTAGGATGGAAATTGATACATTCAGTAGGATTTAAGAGGTGACAATAATAGGAGAACAAGGCTGAAATGAAGCTCCAGGGGCCAGATATTCCATCCAGTACAACAGAAAGAATCTTGTCCTTGTCACTGTCTGGCCTCCACTGAAAAAGCAGTTTTCCCACACCACAAAATTTCATAAGAATTTTAAAAAGTAAACTTATAATTCCATGTTGTCCTGAAGATCTCCAAATTTTCTCCAGCAATAAAAAGCAAGGTTCTCTGAGCTGATAAAGATGTAATTCTAGCCATTTATTCACATTTTGTTTAATGATTAATTTATAACAGGTCTCCATCAAGTTGTCCTGTTTAGCACTGGTTAATGCCCTCATTACTCCACCATGATACTGAAGAGGTTTGTCTCTTCTTATATCTTTTCCACAGTGTAGAATACCTTCGATACAATAATGTGCTTCAGTCTGAGTATAAAAACTGATGCTTTAGAAAATCACTGAGTTTCAAAATGAATTAACTTTTTGGTCAGAAACAAGTAGCAATAAGGCTTGAACATGATTTCCTTTTTCCTGTTGCCCACAAAAATTCACCCTGTACTTAGGAACACTTTTCCAAATCTAAATGTTATCTAACCATCTAGGTTTCTAAGTGAAAATGCATGTTTTTATCAAAGAACATTTCTCTGATTCTAATATTTCATCCAAAGCACCTTGAATTTCACTGCATCTCTGCGTTATGAATTATCAAACTTGCAATATGTCTTCCCCAAACCATCAGAACAATTATCATCCCAGGGAAAGAACCTCCTCACATTTTTTAATTCAGCACCTTTTGGTGGTACTTTTCTATGTCCTCTGTGTAGGCATATATTTTACTGTTGTAATGCACTTTTTCTATTTTTAAGAAAATGTCCATTTTTAAAGTTTTAAGGCACACAGAACTGTCTATCCATTCTAACTAACCAGACCAGCTCTGAGCTAATGTTCTCAGGAATAAACAACTAAAGCAAAGTGAAATTTATTCTCTCTATGTGGAAGAAGGTAGCGCAATCTTGTTCAAAACAACTGTGAAACAACCACTCAAGATGTTTAAGAATCAAAAATAAATAAGACCACAGACAGGGCTATGTTGGAAGTAAACAGAATCAGAGAATCACAGAATAGAATATTCTGAAAACAGAAGTGCACTTGTGCAGAGAAATGTACAGTGCACACACCAACCTAAAGACAAATTCTACCCACCAAAGCTATGTTCTATCAAATAGATTACTCCTTTGAAGAAACTTCTTGTTAGGTAGACAGAATCATACCATAAGCCCTATACAATCCTCCCCAGGAAGGCATGTAGAAAGCCAAACTATAAGCTATCCTGGATGAAAGTCATGACATGAATCCCTTTTTCAAATTCTCTTTCCTCCTCTTCAAATTTTCCTCTTCCTTTTCAGAATGCCCAGAAGCAAATTTCTGTATAACCACACACATCAAACAGTGTCAGACTGTTCCTAAGCAAAAAAATGCAAGATTCTACAATGCATTTCCTGCACTCACAACAATGTTCACCCTGTCCCATTTCATAGGACACTCAGAATGTAACCCACTTCCTTCAGTGCATTACATACCACTGTAGAAGCTCTGCCAGTGAAATCAAACAACTGCTTATACAGCAGAATAAACTTTCTCAGAGCAATAATTCAGAAATACCCATTTGCAAGGAGGATAATACTCTTCTCAAATCAATCAGCTCATCTAGCCCCTCAATCTCTGATCTTTCTTCACAGAATGGCAACAGAAACGTGCAAATTCCTCAAAAGACAAGACTAGCAATGAAAATCCCTGACTAGAATACGTATGCCTTGGTTTTAAATCAGGGTTTTCAGCCATCTACCTGGGTCCATGTCCTGATGGAGGTGACATTGTACATACTGATGGGAAAACTGAGCTCATTCCATTCTGATATTAGTGACAGGGTATCATGTTTATCATCTACAACAAAGGTGAGATTTATTCAAATGCAACATTTCTAAATTGACTGACAGCTGTCAGTACCCAAGACTTTTCAGTGAGCAGCAAGCATCAGATGCTGCACAAGGAAAGCTGAGCCAGCAGTCAAGTGTGATAATGAAGTATGTGGGAGCAGGGCCCCAAACACCAAAAGGGCAGGACTCAGTGCAGTGATTTCAGTTCTGAAGAGACAATAATCAAGATTGATCAGGGTCAGACACAGCACAGTGAGCACTGAGCAAATCTGCAGCAGCCAGGCAGGTCCAAGGCCAGGCCAGGAAACCAAACCAGCAGGTCCAGGTCAGACTCACAGAGGTGGGAGATCAGGGAGAGACATAGTTGCTACACAGATTGGGTATGGCATGGGCAGAAGCAGCACTAAAGTCTCAGCTGAAAGAAGCTCCCAAGAGAAAAATATGGCAACCTTCACTTCCAGGTCAATTTGCAACAGCTCTCAGAAGCTACATTCACCAGCTGAATTCCTAGAAAGGACACAGTCTCCAGGACCTAACAGTCTTAATATAATTAATTATTTTCTAAACCATAAATGTCAATTGGCAACCATTTCTAAGAGGTGAAGATATGTCAAAGAATGAAGAACTGCAACTAAAATCTCAATAGGCAGGAAGGGATTTTTTGACCAGGAAGTCTCAGACATCTTCACTGAAAAACTAGAACACTACAATATGAAGATTTTTGAACAGAAATATGGAGTTGTTTTGAGAAGACAGAATTTATTACACAAAATTTCTGCTTCCTCTAAGTTTTACTAGGTTGGTTGCTTAAGGGCAAATCAATTACTATAATATAATTGGACTTTTTGTCAGCATTTGATTTAGCACTGCAAGAAATTTGGTTTAATGTAAGATTTTTTAAATCTCCTATTCAGAAGCATACTTAATATTGTAAAGCCTTGCACATGCGCTTAAATAATTTTACAGAAATATATATGAATAAAATTTCTTACTCCAAGAGAGCTGGGTTTTCCTTTGATACTTTTTAGAGAAAGAAATGCAAAAATGTGGAGAAGACATATATGAAGCACTTCAACTAAAGCTACTTGGTTAAAAACTTAAAAAATATATTTTGTCTCCCTTTCTTGAAAGATTATGTATTCTCCTTTTTTGCTTTCATTTATTTCACAGTTTTTCAGACGGACATATGATATAGTCACCTCACTGTCACATCCTTTTCTTTAACACAGTCTGGCAGGTGCTCATCACAGGCGTGCAGTAGAGGCATTCGTTTTCACAGCACCCCTTTGAGACATTCAGTTTGAAGACATGCATAGTACAATATCATATTTTACCTTCAGAGAGGCTAGAATTGAAATTAGTAAGATGAATTGCAGTAAATATTTTGCAGTAAACACATTTCCAGGGTAGAATATAGATACCATTGTTGAGTGAGAAAGATGCAAATATAATGCCATCCTCATTGAATCAATAAATGAGGTCATGAGAGAGAGTTAAGCTGTGTCTCACTAGCAGTCCACTTAGCTCAATATCCTGCTTCTGGATAGAGTCCACACTTGGTACTTCAAATAAATGAAAAGCTAGTGACAGAACCCATCATTATGTGGCAGAACGGTCTTGTCTGACCTGTTTAAACAGCATACT
Source organism: Sylvia atricapilla (assembly GCF_009819655.1). NCBI lineage: Eukaryota > Metazoa > Chordata > Aves > Passeriformes > Sylviidae > Sylvia > Sylvia atricapilla. Next base: position 54,087,646 of record NC_089145.1, read on the forward strand.
TACAGATGGATGCTGATCTCAGCGTGAGCGAAGGGCAAGGTTCAAAACGCTTCAGGAGCTGCTTGTTCCAACTGAAAGACATTGTTCTACTGTCTGCTTTTTTTTTTTTTCTTTCCCATTTTCAAATACTTATGAGCTCATATAATGAGGCATTGCAGCAAACGACTGCAATGGGAAAAAGCAGTGAGTGTCAGCAACCAGAAAGCCTCAGAGGCTCGTCGCTCTTCTCTGCTTTCAGCCATATTGGCCTGGCACGCAAATTAGTGCACTCCAAGCTGCAAGCTTGGTCTTGTCAACATATCAAACTGGAGTGCTAATCATTAATAACTTATTCTGAGACAATATTGACAGCTGCTTTGCTTTATTACCCATGCCATCTGTGCTCAGCAACCCACAGCCCCTTTTCTACTACTTCTTAGCTTGCACTCCAAATGCTTTTCAGGCTCCAACAAGCAGAATGGAAACAACAGCTTGAGCTTCTTAAGAAATATCACGAGCCAACTCAGGGAGCCCAGAAGATAAGGAGTAATATGATTTTAGCCCACTGAGTTTTCATCATAGGCCAGCTTTATGAATAGCACGCTGCCAGATGCCTTTTACTACTAGTGATCACTTCCACTGTTTCCAAAGACCACTATTATGCCCTTAATATTCAACTGGTCTTTTCCTATTCTGAGCAGTGCTAAAGCCTGAGTAAGTTTGATTAGTGTATCTGAAGTATTAGCAGTATCTGAAGCATTTTTGGGTTTCCTTATTACATTTATTAAACGTTTGGATACTAAGAGAAGTTTCTGACCAAAGCAAAAGCATTATTCCAAAAATAATTTAATTATTCCAATATAAAAGGGCAACTTCCAGTCTTCTGCTGGGCCACTTGAAGATTTTTCATCTGTGAGTTCCCAAGGTGTTTGCTCTTCAGTACAGAATTAAAAATAAGACTTTTCCTTGCTAACCAAAGTGAATTCCTTTGAATAAATGAGAAAATTTAGATCTCAGAGGTAAATTTAGCTTACATCATCAAAGGCAATTCAGTTTGAAACTGACACCTACCAAAATTATTTTAAAACTTTTAAAGAAAAAACTGAGAGTGTTCATTCAAGCCCTTTTTGTGGATCAGCTCAACTGGGATGAAATTGCTAAGATAAAAATGTATAAACAGACATACTTGATTGTTCTGTAGTAACAATCTGGAAAAAGAAGGGAAAACCAAAGATTTTCAAAAGACCCACAGATGAACTTTTAACTGTGAATGGCTTTTTAAAGTATATGTGTTTTTGATTTTTCTATAGTGCTATTTTGAGAAGAAGTGGAAGGAGCCCAGAGGCCTACCACTTTATTTGGAAAAACTATCATTTGTCTAAGTGAATTTAATAATTTGAAATTTTTAAGTCAGAGAAAAGAAAAAGATAAACTGTGCTTTTTTTCTCACATATATGCATGTAAATGTAAAAATTCAAGTGCAAACTGAGTCCAAAGCAGAAAGGTCTGGAACAGATGGCTGAAAGTCTTTGGAATGTCAGTTGAAAAGAGGCTGTCAGTAGCAGACCTTCACTGAAAAAAAAAAGGAAAAATTCTACAACAAAGGAGTTTAGGTAACTTGTTAAGAGCACTTGCCAGGAAAAGAGGGGAGGGCTTCCTTAGTGAAGATAACATTTTTAACTATCTGAGGAAGGGACTGGGAACTCCGAAAGCTTGTCTGCTCTTACCAGCTTATCACTGATCTAATAAAAAACCCTATCTCTGCAGAGTTGCCTTTATTAGATCTCTAGAAACCATAGGTTCAGCAGCCTCACTACTACCACGTAAGAGTCACAAGCCAGCAAGAAGAAAGCGGCTTCAGAAGGTTGATTAGAGGCTGTCACTTCATCCTGAAGGTTTTGCAGACCTGCAGTGACTGGGCTGAAAAAGAAGAACAATAATTACTGCAAATCCAGTGTATGTAATTATCTCACACAGATGACTTGCCAGGAATGATAACATGCTGACAAATCCGACAAAAACTTTTTTAGCTTGAATAGTGGAGGTTGGCATCTGTGGTCGGCAGTGCTCAGTGAATGACCGCCGTCGCATTATTCATTGTGCTTCCTCAGCACTCCTGACCCTTGGCCATCCCCATTAGCAGTCAGCAGAAAGAAAACTGATCACAGTGACCCTGCCTCCTGTGCTATCACACAACCAACCTCAATAGAAACCGAATCTACTGCAGGATTATAATGCCTTCAAAACTGGACGGTGTGTCTCTACCCATCTGTAACAAGAGTGAATCCTGCAAAATCAATGTCTGTTTCATGTTACCCAGGCTCTCTGGACCACAATAGGGGACATAATGAAGAGGGAACACACAAGAGGAAACTGAGCTATCTGATAAGAGCTAACAGCCTATCAGGGCACAAAGCATGCTCAGGAGCTACTCCTCTCCAGTCCTGATCTGGGATGGCAGCTGCAGGTGAACAGTGTGAGACCTGGAAGGTCCACTTTGAAAAAGGAGTAGAAGACTAATGACTAAATGAAAAAGAGTCTGTCACACTGACACTGCTCCCTTGGATCATGTTTTCAATACCACACACAGCCACAAATAGTTCCTGTTAATTTTATAGGTTAAGTCCAGGGAGCATTTGATCTTATCTCTCAGTTCTCCATCCCTTTTCACTATTCACAGCATTAAAAAAAATTCAAACCAGCTTGCTTTCTCCAGCAACTAAAATAATGAAAACAAATGTAATTGATTGTTTCAAAAATACTGAGAACACTCAGGCATAAGGACTGAAAAATCTATCATAAGTACAATTCTAATTAAGAGAATGATTAACATATTAATAACCAGAGAGAAATCTTAGGGATAAGGAGTTTGTAATTATTGTCATCATTGCTTTGGTCTATTCTAAATACAGGAAGCTTTATTTATAAATTCTCTGATGTACATACATTTAGTTACATTTCCACTAAGTTATCCCTTTATTTCATGACATTTGCAGCCTCAGATCGAACAATTATCCTGTTCCTTCAGGCATAATTTCAATGTCAAAACAAAAGGCTGTATCAATGGTCTTTAGGACTTTAAATCTGTCTTTGGAAAAGATATTGTATGCCATATACAGAAAAGAGAGTGTTAACTATATCTGTATCTAGTCTAACCCAAATGGTGTGTTAAGGATGTGTTTATTGAACTAGAAATGTGCCAAAGCAGACTGACATAAGGTCCTCCATCAGGTGTCAGATATATCAAGCTGAACTGCAAAGATAGAAGAGGTATTTTCTTTTTCTTTTCATTTTAGGTAAAAACACAAAGTTCTTTGACCCAATCCAATTTTTACTTCAGAAACAGCAACTGAAAGAATTTCCGGGTTTTGCTGAAGAACATTTGAGGAGGTCAGTGAAAGTCAGTCTGTCTGGTTAACAAATACTGGATCAAATATTGACTGAATAATCCCCAGGTCACTATGAGCAATCTCTTCCCTATATAGATGTATTCTTTAACATATAGAAAATGTGAATGTAGGCAAATTGACTTAATACCAGTATATGATAAACCTGAAGGTATCAGAACTGACCCATCCCAGAGAACTCCCCTGACATTTTGAATCTCTACTGCTATTTACACCTGGTTTGTGCTCAGAGTGCTTAGAAACTCCTCCTATCTTTGCAGAAGCCTATGCTGATTCTTCCAGGAAAGTTCTCAGCGTCATTTTGCCTGCTGGCAATCAGCCACGTAATACCTCTCTGAGAGCAGATGGATTAGATGGAAGCTGCTCATCTAGGCAGAGCCTGGAGTTTATGTGAACAGCATCCAAGTGCATCCTGGAGCGATGTGTCCTGGGAATCTGCTCTGGCTTGCTCAAGAGCAGGACAGCACACCCAGCAACAAATTCAGCCACAAATTATGTGGGTCATTACTCAACATGACTGTGTGCTTGGTCTTAGGGGCAGAAAAGTGCCAATGCAGGGTCTGCTCTGAGAGGCTGAACCCTCTTGTTCTTCCAGCAGTCTTGGACTTGCAGAAATCTCCTGGACTGTGTCATGTACTGGATGAAATTACAACAATGATAAAAATTCGGTCTGGAAGGGACCCCAAAAAGATACCTAATTCAAAGCATAATTAACCAATATTTCCAGTCCTATAGATTTCCCAGTCATTTTTCCAGTGTTTTGCTTTCCATTATTCCTACAAATAGAAAGCCTCTCCTACTGCCTAAATCTTTTGTCCTTTGTCACCATAAATGCTAGTCATTAGCTGTCTGTATTTTTAAAATCCTAATTATTTTTAATTATCCCAAGTAGACATTCTGCCTGATTAGAACTTTTTGGTCAAATGACTGAACAGGGCTGAAAAGGGTAAATCCACTCCCCACTTAGAGCACTAGATGGACCTCATGAGGAGGGACAAGGTGAATAACCAAAGATCAGGTTTTGTCTAAGCTGTAATAAAGATTTCTGTAGAACCCTACTGATTAAAGCCGTGGCATAAAAGTCCTCCTTACATCATACACAGCTTTGTTACACGTAAGAATGGCAATGGCTTGCTCTTTGTTCCACCTTGCCAGTGCACCTACAGTTTTTAACTCTTCACATAAAGGCTCCGAAATTCCTGATCTAGAAAGGGTTTTACAACCATCTCTCCCATAGTCTGCGCCACTAATGTGTCTATCCCAGAACTGCCATCAAAAAATAAACCTAATACAAATCCTCATATGCAACTCCATGAAAGTTTGCTACCATTTGATTACTGCTTGGTGGTGAAATCACTGGGCAGTGCTTAGTCTGGAGACATTGAAGCAGGAAACACAGGCATTTATAAGTCCAGGTACAAAACACCTGGGGTATTTCCAAGCACATATCCACATGTGGAAGCTGACCAATTCTCTGTACTAAGACTACGATTAAAAAAACAAGTAAATCTATGCCTATCATGAAAGTAAATCATTCCCCCCCAAAAATTTAAATGTTATTGTTAATCTGCTTCAAAGTCAAATGAAATATATTAAATGGTTTTCATTTAGGAACAGAAGCTGTACACAGACATCTGGGAAAATGACTACATGGAAGCAGTTTTATGCCAAGATCTTCTGCTTATTTCCACTGGCACAGTGGCCTCTCTGGTCAGGATGCCAAGTCTGCTATAATCAGCGGAGTTAAGGGCTCTCAGTGCTTCAAAAGATTGGGATCTAATTGCTGCAAATTTAGTTAATGCCAAGGGAGAAAGACAGGCATCAAGATTTGGGCCTTTGCCCCAAAAGAGAAGTGCAAATAACATCCATAATCATTAGACAGTTGTCAGGAGAGTGCTGAGAACTGGGCTGTACAGAAGCCTGCCTGAAAATTTGATGAACTAAAAAAAATTAATGAGCTTTAGGTTCAAAAGGTTTCCTTTGATGTGCATCAAGCATTTTCATGAAATACAAGTAACTACACAAATGTGCTATTTAGCAATAATGGGTCATATCAGAGCTGGATATCTCTTGATCTCCTGTTGAGATGACAGCATGCCCCACACACTTTTGCCAACACAAAACAAGTGTTAGCAGATTTACTCTTAATGAGATCATCACACCAATGCACCAGTTAAAGGGAGTAGGTCACAGATTAGGTTTGTTTAGCTGTCCTGATGTGTCTTGTTAATTCCACACACAAACGTGGTGTTGGGGGAGGAAGTGTCCCCAATCCATAGTGCCTGACTATATTCTGCACTGACATCTATTAAGCTTTCTGTTTGCCTGAACTTGGGGTAAACTGACACAAATGAATTTGTTCTGCGCCAGCTTTGATTCTGGCTGTGCACATACGTCCTTTCTCCTCTTAACACCTTTTCTAACTTCTCTTTCTACTGAAAATGATGTAAAACAAAGTTGGAGTTTTTGGCCTTTGTCGGATTTGTTGAACTTAGAAGTTTTTACCAACCTTAATGATTCTTGAGGTAGGAAGTTTGAGTTAGGGAGACAGTTTCCAGCCCTACCAGACTGGTATTTTCAGATCATATTTCTGTTCATGCATTTACCCTTCTCATGCATGTTTGTATGCAGCAGAAGTCTCAGTCATGTAATCCTTTAAATTAAGGTGGTCACATCAAGGAAGATTAGGAATGAGAGGACACAGTCCTGTGAAACAGGAACACCACAAAATCTGCTCAAAGACCCACATTCTCTTCTAGGTACATAAAAAGCCTGGTGTCAGCCAATGGGTATTACCATAGCACTTAACATGCACAGCTACATTAGCAGATATTTGTGTCTAGAGAACACTACAATCCTTCATTCCCCACTCCTCCACCCCTCCAATGAACCCATGCCTACCTACCTTTTCTTTAAATTCCTTTCTGTGCAACAGAACATCCTTCACATTAAAGCAAGGTACCTGCTAGAGGAAGATCATAAAGACCCAGAACCTCTGCAGCATCTCTGTATTTTATTGTGTGTGGGAATGGTTAATCCAGTATTTCATTTCTCTGTAGGGAAATGCTTAAGGCTGATGAGCAGTCTTGATCCCTTTCTCCTGCATAGGAAGACAGTGTCCAGTGCTGTATTCATAAGCTAAGGCATAGGTTAAGATGAAATAACTTTATATAACAATTACATGCCAGTGTGTTAATTTTCTTGAAGAAGCATTGTCTCCCCTGCTATTCCCCTAACAACAACCTATTGTTATGAAAATCAATATTTAAAGTGAAATAATTTCTGTGCTGGATTTCACAGAAGAAGCAGTATGTGATAATGTTGTATGAACACTTAACAGCCAATGCTATTTTCACAGAAATCAATTTTGTGTCATAGCCCATTAGGTAATTCAAGGCAATGCAACATTTGAAACTACAAAAGCTTTAGTAAGGCATATAAATAAGCTTTAGTAAGGCATATAAATTACACACTAGATTCTCATCCTTGTCAGGATATGCTTAAACTGCAACTTTGATGGTGGGGAAAGCCAAAAGAGCTCCTATTCTTCCCTTCTCTTCAATTTTGTTTATAGAGCTGTCTTAGAAACCACAGCACAAACTGAGTTTTGGAGTGATTCATCTTAAAAATAAACCTTTCTCCTTTGTTTTTTTAAAGAGGGGCTGAATCCAGAACACAGTGGAGTAACAACACTAATAGCTGTACTGACACAAAAAAGTGACAACAGTGCTGCTGGAGAACACCAACGAGAGCAGGAGCTCCTTAAGCCACTTTGAGTGTTTGTAGTTAATGCCTTGTTATTTCATACCTACCCAAAAACTAGTCCTATCAATGACTAGCTCTTGCAATTCAAAGCACATTTTGGTCAGCTTCCTGATTTCCCACAGGTTTGTTCCCTGTGATTCTAAATGTATACAGTGATTTTTTCATCAACTAGGACTAAATTATACTCCACAAGAAGCAATTATTTGGAATGCAGATAAAACATAAGAAAGTGCTACATAATAATGGTGTCAAAGCTGGCCTTGTTTTGAAAGCAAGGCAGTTAGAGCAGGAAGAAGCTGGCATTACTAGTTAATGATCCACTTCCAAAGCAAAAGCATTTCACTGATAGAAAGAATCAAAACACAATCACACACCTGTGAAGCAGGTTATGGTGGCTACACAAGTCATAGTTCTGTAATAGTAAGAGCAGAACAATGAGAAGAAAAGTAGCATGAAAGGTCATTAGACAAAAAGCATAAACTCTCTCAGCTAGAATTACAAGTTGGACACAAAAGATTGATTTTGAGAACCATATTTTTATAACAAGAAAGCTGTAGAAGCAATACCACTTATCAAGCTTCAAACATGATGTTTGGATCCAAAGGGTCTGTATACCACCTCTACTTTAGACATAGCATGAGACTTCATTACCCATCTCCATAGTTTTCATCATGGCTGTTATTCCAAGTATTTTTCTACTTTCCTTCCTCTGAGTTGATTGGCTCAGCTCCCAAAAGGCATCTTTGGCAGCCCTCAGTTTGCTCTCACCAAAAATCTTCTTCACTGCTGCTTCAGACACATGGCTCATGCTCCGTCATTACCTCACCTCTTCCCAGATGTCTTACTTCTCCTTTGTACATATCTTACCTAATTTCAGGGACTGGATGAAACAAAAGCATTCACTGTTTCCTTCCTCTCTGTGTACTTAACCAATATACACATCAGTGCAGTACAAACACTGAGGTTAAGTCTGTGTTTATCAAATAACTCTGACAGAACCTGGGGTGTTTGGTCTGTCCTTACACACAAATGAAAGAGAATTTGGCGAGCTTAGGAGTGAAAACTGAGTATTAAAGGTAATCGAAACATACAGGGTACTGTAATTCATTTAATATTTCAGCATCCCCAATTGCCTCATATTACATCAGTTTTGATGTGTTTCTTTAAGGCACTTAGAAGTATTTTTACAAGCATACATCCTTCTTAGCTTTTGCATACTTGTTATCTAAATCAGTATCCAAGTAATTAATCCTACACTCAAAGTCCTAGGCATCCTTATGGTCTTTTATCTGTAAACACATCTCCTGATCATCTCCTTTCTCTAATTGCTCTAAGGATCTCAGGGGAGACAAAATCCACCTCCTTTCAATGCCCTTTATTCCGACTCAAACTGTGTCAGAAGTTATGCTGTTTCTCTTACAGACTCAGACCTCTCCAGAATCCACCATCCTTTCTGGCTTTCTTAGTTACTGACTTTTGAGAGTTCCTGTATTCTATTCAGTCCCTTGATGTTTTTCCAGGCTTGTCTGTGATACTATATGAATTCTGTATATCTCTTGGGGGAAAAAAACCCCACTTGATTCTGTAGTTTTGTGCTATATGCTTCAAGAATTTGTCTGGAATATACTCACATGTGCTTTGAAATTCCTTTCATTTATAAAATATCAACTTGAATGCAGAGTACAAAAACCTAAACACAAGAAAAAATACGTGTATGAGAAAAGATCAAGACTCTGGACTGGGATTTGAAATATCTGGAATTACTTCTTGGTTCAAAAATTCTATGTGTGATCACCAGTTACAGCTGTATCATTATAAAACAGCAGTCTCTAAAGGGATAATGAAGTTCTGCCATCACTCATCCTCTCTTCAAACCATCGCCTTGGAGATGAATTGGAGAGACTCTGTATGCCCCAGGGTGTTAATGTATTGGCAGGATATTTGAACACCCAGATGTTTGAACACATTATTCCTGTGTGCTTCAGAAAGTACAGCTTAGATCTATATTTAGTCTGCAAATTTGCAATCTGTACTTGCAGACTTTTAGAACTGCCTTCACCCAGTGGTATAGATATAACATTATCTTTTTTACCACCTTCCCTTGCCTTCAACATCTTTTCTGTATGTTCTGAACCGTAAGTACTGAGATTATACCTTACTCTGTGTAAAAAAATCCTAATAATACAATATTAATGGTGTAAATATAAGTAACACTAATTAGGACTTTGCAAAATCTTCAAACAAATGCCTTATATTCTGCACAAATTCAGTGACTAGTTTCAGCATGTAACTGACTTTCACTTCTTAATATATTCAGTACAAATTTACAGCCTCTTATATCAAGCTTTTTGCTACATTCCTCACCTCTGTTTAAACATAAGTGTCAGGAAAAGTTTCATTCTTTAAATTATTTTAGAACTGGAGCAGTCTGATCCAAAAATGTTTTCTATTCACCTTAACTACAGAAGCCACTGTGCAGTGTATACTGTTCAAACTCACTAAACATCCTTAGAGCTGTGCTGTCACCGAAAGGATCACTTAAAGCCTAAGCAGAAATTTGGTAACAAATGAGGACTCAACTGAACAAACTCCATGACATCCACATGGCAGGAGACACTCAACAAATAAACCTGCATTAATGATCCTTTGGTAGTGTCAGCATTTATAATAGTATTTTAAAAAACAGTAAAACCAAGGCCTCCTTAGCCCTTTGTTGTTTCTTGTAATTGGAGAATGGGGTTGAGAAATATACACTAAACAAGGCACTTGGGGCACATCACAGGGTCTACAGGCATCTGGTGATCAGGACATCCCATGTTGGCCTTAGGGGACTTCCTCTGGGTGCCCATCAGACAGTCCAGTACAATGTGCCCTGGTACCAAGGACACAGAGCTAAAGCAGGCAGCAGAATCTGAGTTCCTGGAATTCATTTTACTAATCGACTTAATTAATTTAAATGGATTAACTTAATTAATTGATTGTTTTAATTAATTTAAATGTCATTAATCCCTTTACTTCATTTTTCCAATGACAGAATTGCAGTGAGAGCCAAAGAAGCACAAAGCAAACAAGCAGTCTGGAAATTCAAGTCAAATGCAAGGCAGTTAAAGCTAAATTAATGGTGTAAACACAGCACATTAATGTTCTGCAAGGTCATGGCTGCTCAGGCTGATGAGGACTGCATCCACCTTAGCTTTTCAACATTTGATGAAGGATAAGTATTCTGAGGGGATGAGAACCTGTCTCTTCTTGGCTGCTATGAGACATATTTTATGACTAAATTTAACCAATGCATTCAGAACAAGAAACGCATATTCCAGCAGGGCACTTACCTCGCCCAGCAAGGTAAGTGATATTTATAAAGGACAATTAGTGGTCTGTCCTGGCCCATTCCCACATCCCTGCCATGACTGGGCTGTGTCCAAGCCCTTCCTCACTGAGCCTGATCCCGATTTGCTACAACTTGGCCTTGGACCTGTCACTTCACCATGGACTTCCCTGATTACTGAGATTCTGAGCTGACTCTGGCTGCATCTCCAGCCAGGCTTCTGCCTGATGCTTTGTGTAGTGCCTAGGATGAACCAGCAGAACAATTAGAGGGTATTTGGAATACCCAGGGACTTCATAATCCAGTTTTATAAAAATTCAGATGTTTCTCTTTTAACTAGTCTATATAGTTTCCCCATTCCTAATCTTCCAGTGACTAGGTGACACTTACTCATTTGCAGACATGGACTTTTGGGATCACAGCAAATCCAAACCAGTACTGTAGATTAAAATAAACATTTTGGGAGGTTTATTTGTTTGCTTGTTTTCTCTAATGGGATGCCAATCCTGACAATATTTGCTACACTGCCATCTTCTTACCTGTCATGGCTGCAAACCCATGGTTAGGAGATACAGTTGCTCTGCCAATGTCTGAAGGACCACAGGAAATTAAGTGGACACAGCAGACAGCTCTATGCCAAACGTGTTAAATTAGTTCCAAAATGAGTTTCCTTCAAATATTCAGTTCTGTAAGAACTGCATATTTGTACCACCTGTTTCAGCTCACTTCTGTGACCTCTTCTGTGTCTGCCACTCCTCTGTATGTAGAGTTTACTCTCTTCCATAATCTCTTCCATGAGCTCTACTTCAGAGCCTCTATTCCTGGGACTAAATTGCTGTAGCTGATTTTTAGGATCCCAGTACACCCATTTAAATATTTTGAAAATATGTATGGACTGTATCTGTCACAGCAGCTTGGTAACTGAGCTGATTTAAAGTCCAAGCCTAAGTACAGATTAGCTTCATCTCTCCCCCACAAAATTTTTCATAAAATACAGATAACTAAAACTCAGTTTTTTAAACACAAGGCACCACATTCTCCTACTACCACTCCCCACCTTTGCCTTTTAATTGCTCTCACTAAATTAATCATGTCATTTTAATGCCTGATGAATACCATCAAACCTCATTAATAAGTCATCTCAGAAGTTTGGTAATCTGAATTTGAACAAAAAGAGCAGATCTCTTAGGATAGTGCCATCATTCTTCAGCACTTTAAAGCTTTGGGCACAAATATAATGATGTTTTTTCAAAAGCAGACAGCCATAAATATGCTAAATACTTACCACGTTATCTTTGTAATTTTTCATTCCTTTGGATTGAATTCCACTCCTGCCTTGTGGGTCAAAAACAGTCCAGGAGCTACACTGCTCTGAAAAATAGCATAGTTGGTTCTTGTGTGGCTTGTAGCCTGCACACTTGCATTAACTTTAATAATTTAAATAACTACACGGCAGTTTTCTTTGGTGAAGCTTACAAAATTGAATCTTTTTTTTTTAATATATTTTCACAGAAAATCATAGCTGAATATTTTTTCTCCTTCTGTTCCCACTCCTTTTTTTGTTAGTAAAACCATACTCAGTTTAACTTGAGATTTGATGGAAGATAGTCAGTTGGGAATACCTGAAATACCTGGATTGTCTTTAATTGTAACTAAATTTAGGGACTGCTTAGTCCTACTTTTCAGAACCACAATTGTACATTAATTACTCCAGATTAAAAGAAAATTAAAATTTGGATGTGGAAACCAAGGAACATCAGCATCTAGATAAGTACCAGGTTTGTTTAGTCAGCACTTTCATATATAGCATAAGTGATCGTGACAACACATTCTTCTGCCATTGTGGAAGGACAGTGAAATTGCAGCTGACAAAGAACACAGGTAGTAGGAGCTTTAGGTCCCACTTGTAACAAAAATGAAGTCAAAGGACTGAGATATTTAACTTTGAAGACATGAAATTCTCTGTTCAGATGTAATTCTGAGCAGTGCATGTTGCCAGGGGCTGGAGTGAATGGTGTGAAAGAAGCAAGGAGCAGATCCAAGCTCCGTGAGGGTTTAAATCCTCCCTAACTGCAGAAAACTGGAAAATATCCAAACAGCTTTGTGTGTTATACCTACAAGGAATACATGATAATAAAAAACATTATACATATCACATACTTCACAATGAGTGATCTTTGAATCATCTGATGTGGTTTAGCAGCTTCAATTAACTCAAAGTAGGCTCTTTATGAAATCCTAATACAGAATCATGAATTCCAGCCATAACAAAACAAAAAAGCTACAAAAACAAAAGGGGAATACAGGAGATTGTGTAACTGAGGGGAAACCAGGGAACAGATCTTGCTCTCTCTGAGATTAAAAACTGAAGAAAAATCATCTCACAGTAGTGATCACAGATATGATCCCAAAGGAGGCACTACCAACTGTTGACAAAGAATTTACCCAGCACAGGCAATCACCAGCCCCATGATAAAGCAGTTAAGGGGATAGCAGCATTCTGGCAATATAAATAGGAACTATAAGAACTGTAAAAGGGAGACCAAGTGAGAACCCAAGGAAGCACAGCACAGTGAGCTGCAAAAAACACCAAGGTTTTCTTTTCCGTTGTAAAAAAGAATATTCCTGTTAGGAGTGAATGACTGTTGTCCATTTCACTGTACAGTAGAAACCTAAAACAATTAATAGAAAGTCTCACTATGTTTCCATGTATCATAAGTAGTCTTATGTTGAGATTTGTTAAAGAATTAGTAATTTTTCCTGTGCTTAAAAATCAAGCTTTTGTTAAAAGTTTCCACTGAAATTCTCTAAGACTTCAAAGGAATGATATCTGGAAGGCAAGTACAGGTGCATAAGAAAAGAAAAAACTCTTGATTATTATATCTTGAACCACTACATTCAATCCATCATAATGAATAAAATAACCTACAATTTAACACCATACCAACGGCATTTTTAAGGAACCAGGTGGAGAATCTACAAGCACAGCTGAAAAGTTGTGTGGCATGTTTCATCAGGATTGATCATGAATATTCATATCACATATTTAGACTAATGTAAAAGGCCACTGTCAAGCAGAAAGCATGAGTCAGATCCCAAGAGCCTATTCAAAGTTGCAGGCTTCTTTTTAATTTTTGATATTGTTTACTTTGCACCTTTCAGTCATCTCGATATACAACCCTAGGCTCATCTTGTTCTGCCCACAGTACAGATGGCCAGAATCAGCACCTAAAATTCAAATTACATTTGCTAGACACAGGATGGATTAGAGGTAATTAGGGCCTTGTTTTGTTTCAGTAATTATAATTCTGACATGCTAGAAAATTCTATCGCTTTTTAAGTCATTTTTATTCCTAAGTGAAAATAATCCCCACCCAATGATTTACTGTTATCTTGAACAACTCCAGTTTGACTCATACTTTTTTACAGAATCCACCAAAAAAAAACAAAAACTATGTTCAGTATGGTGTATATCTTGACTACTGAACTATGGAAGGTGTTACAAAAAAGAGCTCAGGACTTGTGCCATTGCCCCACAGAATGAAGAATACTCCTGCAGCAATGCAGAGCTGTATGGGGAAATTAGCAGGTGGACTGCAAGTCTGGAGATGACTCCACTGACATCCTTAGACAAACAAATCCACCACCTGAGCAAATTCTGGAGCAGAGAAGATTAAAAGTTTGGAGGCAGAGCAACAGGACAAACCCCATTCTTTCAGTTCTAGAGGGAGAAACTTAAAAGCAGTCCTGTATGGTTACAGGGAATCACTGGCAGAACTTCCAACCCCTTCTTATGACAAAAGATCACAAGACAGTCCACTTTATCTGAAGAATAATGCAGTGGAAAGCAGTAGGAATATCCAATCAAATGATTATACGGTAACTTTTTTGGACAGGACCACAAACACACACCAGCCAGTCACCACGGAGTCACTCCCTAACATTGTTTCTTAAGTTCATAGTTGCTGGCTGCCTTTCCATCCTCTGATATATCTTAAAATTATAAAATTGTAGAATTGTTTAGGTTGGAAAACACCTTCTAGGTCATCAAGTCAAATCACTCACCTAAGACTGCCAAGTACACCATTAAACCATCTCCCTGCGCAGCACATCCACACATCTTTTAAGTACCTCAAAGAAAGGTGACTCAGCCACTCCCCTGGGCTTGACAATGCTTGACAACCCTTCCAGAGAAGAAATTTTTCCAAATATCCCATCTAAACTTCCCCTAGTACAACTTGAAGAGACTTTCTCTTGTCGTACTAAGTATTACAGGGGAGAAGAGACTGACCCCCACCTCACTGCAACTTCCTCTCACAAAGTTGTAATAAGTTGAGTGATAAGGTGTCCCCTGAGCTTCCTATTCTCCAGGCTAAACAACCCCAGCTCCCAGCTGCTCCTCCTAAGACTTGTGCTACAGACCCTTCACCAGCTTCACTGCACTTCTCTGGACATGCTCTGGCACCTCAAGGTCTATCTTGTAGTGAGGGCCCCAAAACTGAACCCAGGATTCAAGGTGTCTCCTTACCAGATCCAAGTACAGGTGGGACAACCCTTCCCTTGTCCTGCTGGTCACACTGTTTCTGACAGAGGCCAGGATGCCATTGGCCTTCTTGGCTACCTGGGCACACACAGAGTCATGTTCAGATGGCTGTTGACCAGCATCCCCAGGTCCTTTTTCACAGGGCAGGTTTCCAACCATTCCTCCCCAGCCTGGAGCAGTGTACAGGGTTGTTATGACCCAAGTGCAGGACCTGGCACTTTGCTTTGTTGAGCCTCATACAATTTGCCTTGACTAATTGATCCAGCCTACCCAGATCCCTCTGCAAAGCCTTCCTACCCTTCAGCAGATCAACATTCCCACCCAACTTTGTGTTACAGGTTACTGACTGAGGGTGCACTTGATCCCCACTCCCAGAACATTGATAAAGATATCAAACAGGATGGGCCCCAATATTGATTCTTGAAGAAAAAAGTGGTCCACCAACCCCCAGCTGGACATAACTCCATTCACCATGATTCTTTAGACCTATCCATCCAGAGTTTTTAATCCAGTGATGAGTGCACCCATCTAAGCCATGGACGGCCTTTTATTATTACAGTTAAGAAAAGAAAGTTAGCTCCTCTCTTCCACACTCCTTTTTGCTACAATGCTAGAGATTAAGTACTGATAAGACAGACAAATTAAAATGGATCTGTAATGCATTTGGTACTCTGATGTGTCATGCTGTAGCCCTTCTCTGCAGTAAGATGACACTACCATAGTATTTCCCGTTCTTCACTGTAGACAGCTTTTAACTAACACAGTGATTTTCATTCCACATTCCTCTGAATACAGCAAAGAATGTATGTTAAAACTAGAAACACTGGCAGTTTGCTTCGTCCTAGCATAAACCACTGCTTCCTTAATTCAGCACTATCACAGCTGCATGGCAATAACAGTCATTAGTGTTACAAAAGTTAAGAAGGAATCAAGGCCAAATCAAATCAATATGTATCTCAGGCATGTCTCCAAGGCACCTTCTAGACAACATACCATGAAGCAATCTCTCTTCAAACCATTGCACAAGTTCTGCTTGTCCCTGACAAAAGACACTTTTGTGCTGTCCACTTTCCACACAGGTTCAGCCAGTAAACCAGTCCCAAAGAAACCTACATCTGCTTCCATTACTCCATGAAATTTGGGAAACTGTGGAGTAATCTTCAGGTGGAGGCAAAAACTTATGAGGCAAAGGAACAGCTCCACGACAATCTAAGCCCTGTTCTAACAGAGGACAAAATTCTAGCTGTGCATTCAGAAAATAAATAATAGGGAATAAAAAGGTAGTAATAAAGGGCTAGGAACATCTGCTTAGGCATTGCAAACATTCTAAGCATCTCCCATAGGTGTTGTTACATTCTGTATTTTGTTTCCCCGATGAAGCATAAAGAGAAGCAGGAAAGATAGTATTTAGGATAGTAGTTGCTCTAATATGAGAAATTGTGGTTGTCAAGACAGCCACGACACTCAGAGTACTTCATTAAAACTTCAGAAGGCTTCAACCATCAGCACCTTGTTATTTAGAAGTCTTTCATACCTTTTCTATGTACTTTCCATGGGCCACTCCAAGCAGCTCTGGCTCTTTCCCTCTCTGCTCTCACAGGCAGCTCTGTAGTGTTAACAGCTCAGCCCAAACAGAATCAGGTAAGAACTTCAAGGGAATAAATGCAGTTACATGTTTAGGATTCAGTCTTGCCACAAATCTTGCTACCTTACACTGCTCCTGTAAGAAAATTTCATCCAAAAATTGAGTGAACAAGTTCCATTTCATTTCTCACTTTTTTTCTCTAATAATGATATTGAAGGAAAGAAGCACCTTATGAATCTGCTGTACAGACCAAAAAAAAAAAAAAATAAAAAACAACTGTTGTCATCTCCCACGTTTCATCATTTCATTGATGTAAATTATGTGAAATGAAATGACAAATGTTTTCATGCAAAGCTCCACTAGGGAGAGATTGAATATAGACAGATGCAACCCATCCTGTGAGTTATTGAACAGCCTCATTGGTTCAGGGAGCAGACTTATGTTCTGATTTTGATTCACAAAGAGAAATGCAAGGAGATTGGGTTTGGTTTGTTTGCTGCTAAGTGTATATTACTGTAAATGAACTTGATGACATTTATTTGCCAAAATCCAGTGATGAAGAAAAGGAGCTGCTGAACAAGCAGTGCCAAATGACCAGAACTTACAGAGAGGTACAAATCACAGCCAGGTTTGTTATGTAAATTATTTTGCACAGTTCTGATACAATACACTGGACAGCAGTGAGTTCCATTCTCTGGGCCACTATGAAGATGATGCCTAAAATATCTCTTTCAATCTTTTTATCTGTGAATAGACTTAGTTCCATGGATTAACAACCCTAGAAAGCAACAGCTTCTGTATGCTGTAGAACAAGCAGCACCAGCCAAATGCAATGTAGGGAAATACTTTTCCTGGCCTGTGAGTATGCACAGATTTCTACTTGGAGATACTAGTACATGCCAATAAACAGAATAATCTCTTGGTGCTAATTTAAATATTTCTTTCCTAATATTCAAATGGAAATGATCCATTTGATCCCTTGCAGCATGAACATTGATCTAAACAGATAATGCAAAGTGGAAAGGTTGCATAAATCTCAGATACAGCCCTGTCTATTTTTCAGTCAGAAGCATTTTGACATGCTACTGTGGACTGTATTTCATAATGAAACATGCTGTGCTTTTGGCAGATGATGGCTTGTACCCATCTGGCAAAACATGAATCACAGTCAGAAACACAGCCTAACTGTTGTTATGAATTTAGGACAAGTCAATGAAGCTTTCAGACTTCCCCTGGATGATCTGGTCTTCCAAGCTTCAGTGTGTAAGTTCAGGCCTATGTTTAGTATAGGTTGACTTAAACTGTACTAGTAAACGTTGTGGCACTCAAGTCTTTAGCAGTTAGTAGGCACAAGTGACTACAGGAAGCAGAATGGAAAAGTAATTGCCTTTGAGTCTTTTCAGTGAGTAGAAAACCCCATTTGTTTCTTCATAGCCAAAATTGGTCACAGAATTATAGAAAAATATTTTCATATTATCTGAGGGGTTTATGACTTGCAATTAGATACAAATGTGAAAATCAATTAGTTTAAATGGAGAGAAACAGTGTGGCTTCTCACTGGCTTTTGAATAAGAATTTAACCAGAAGTTGGCTGCCACAACCCATATCTGAGACAAGTAACAGCTGACCAGTATCTTTTTCAGCCATTTCAAGCATGTAAAGGGCTCACAGTTCATTTTTAAAGACTTTATATCACATTAAAAAAGAGATCTTTTTTTCCCTCTATACTATCTCCCTGGTTATTTCCATCAATGATGATATAGCAAAATCTGCTTTTATTTGCTACAGGAGGTGGCAGACTGATTTATCCCAGAGAAAGTTCTTGCTTTCTCCAGTAAATTTATCCCCTGAGTAACATCACAGATTTCATAACCTCATATCAAGAAAAAAACCCTGGCCTATCTTCATACTATATCATTTGTTTGGTGTCTTGAATATAAATTTTATTTCAGACTAGTTGCAAAACTAGAATAGTGACACAAAAGTTAACTGGCAACTACTGGCCTTTCACTTTGGCATATATTTTTAAAATTTTTAAAATTATTCCTCACTCAAGAAGTGCAAGAAAATAAAAATGTTAGAAATTAAATACTTTTTGGGTTATGTATATTAACACACACAGCAGTGGCCTATAGTTAAACAGTAGTTCTTGCACAGTAATTACCCATCCATAAGTGTTTTCAGAGTATTTTGCATAGGATATCTTACTTGTAGTTAGAGCACACACTAATCCTTTGAACAGCAAAGAATGAAACAAAAACATGGGAACTGGAGTGTGTTGGTCAGGCTCTAAACTTACTTGACTGGAACACTCAGACTGAAAGTACATTCTACCCTTAGAGAAATGGACCCACTAATGAATATGGTTTGACAGACAGAAATCTCTTTTAAAGAAAGCAGATTGAAGACTAAAATGAACGAAACACAGAGGCAATTTACCTTTGTGTATTTAATAGGATGCTCCCTCCAGCTTAAAGACCATTCTGACAACAGGATTAAACCAATTTAAAAAGGATCAAGACTAACACTTGCAAGTCTAGAATTGATAATTTAGAAGCCCAAAAGTATTCCGCGCATCACAACAGAGAGAGAAAATTTGGTGCAGCCAGGATTCAGATTCGGGTGATATTCAGAAGCTACCAGTGAAAAAAATAAATGGACCATTACTTATACAGCTTGAACTAAACTTCAAAACCTAAAATTCAGCTGAAAATCATTAATAGCCTTGAAAAGTAAAAAGATTTGACTTCACAGGACTTTGCTACTGGAACTTTTACACCCAGGTGAACTGCAATCTCTAAGTCTAGAGAAGTTAAGCTTATTCTTTGCTTGCTCAATTGGGTATTTGAGGTAGAAAGAGTTGAGAGAGAATGCTTCCACTTTCTCACATGCTCTTTTTCCCACAAAAGGACTAAGCTCACAGCTTAATCATGCTGTCCATGCACAAGTCTGTAAAGAGGTGAAGTTATATGTGGATCTTCAATAATTAATGTTTCAATTTTGCCTTTTTTTTCCAATGAAATGGCTAATTTTTCATTTGAATATATTATTGTCATTGCTCTTACCCACATATTATTTGCATTGTGACTTGGGTTTAATTATAAATTCATTTTCTTCCTAGGATTTTCTATACATCTTATTCCCCATGCTCTGGGGCTGTATTTCTGAGGGTTTTAAAATTCTATTAAAATCAAAATAATTGGTTACTTGTATTATTAGAATATGCCTGTAGGTATAATCTAGTACAAGTTCCAAACCCCTAGAAATGATACAAATTAAAAAATGTACATACTGCTAAAATCCTCTGAGCCACTCTAAGTGCTATAAAACAAAGCTTTACAACATCATTTTAGTATACGCAACAACAAGCTGAATTCTCTTAATATTTTGCCTTGAGATTTAAAAAATAATAACAGAAAAGGCTCTAATTTTTCTTTAATTTGGTACCTTTTCCACCTGCAGGTAAGGGGCAGCAAAGCTACCCAGGAGAGCAAGGAAGAGCTCATTGAACAGTCATTGCAAAACAACATTCTTTCAAAGGATTTTGCTTCAGCAGAAGAAGCCTAGAAGATAGATAGGAGCAAATAAAGCTGTTTCAATGTAAAGAGCTCCATTAAATGCTTGAATGGCCCTTCCTAATGAATAAAGCTCTCTGGGATGGAGTAGTAAGTCAGTAAAGCAGGTGCTGTGCTGAGGGGCAGACACTGGAATGCAATTGCCAGTTAGGTTGTCTTTTTCTCCCCATTCAAGATAATCACTTCAGCACCCATAATACATCTTTGTGGGAGTTATTGCCACAAATCAAGAGTTTTAAACCCTTTAGCAACAGCTGAAATTGTTCGGTTTGGAGACAGAATGGAGAAGACTGAGGAAATACAAAGAACAGAACAGAGGCAATTCAGTTCTATTACAGTTTTTCTGAGAAACAAATGAGCTAACCAGGATTAACAAAGCTAATATCACACAGTGCTTTGCCCTTCTCCAGTAGTTTCCATCTGAGCTTCAGCATTTCCTTGAGGAAGGAAAGCATTTATTTCCCTTTAGTGTTTGGACAGCTAAAGAACAAGAAATGAAGGTGATTTGTTCAAAGCTACATGAGTTTCAAAATTAGCTGAATTCACAACCCTCAAATCCAAATTCCCTTTCTCTAAGTTCACCAGCACATCCAGAAGGGTAGCACTAGTATTCTGTTCACACCGTATACACTATTAATTAAGAATACAAAAATTGATTGCTTGTTTTATGAAAAAAATAAAATCACCAAAAAAATCTTAGAATGGAAGTTTCAAAGAATTTGTTATTGCTCAACGAAACTAAATTAAACCTTAATTCCATGTTGACATTAATATGTGTAGGGGAGATTTATTTGGGCAATTTTTGGTTTTTCTTAAGGGTTTTTTTAAGTGTTTCAACTTAAGAAATGAAAGCTGATTTTTCCACTGAAACAAAATGCTGGATACCTTTTAATTAAAATCACATCTGGTGCATTAAAGTTGTCACTTTCACGTTTCCTGCATAAAAAATCCCCACAACACTCATTAGTCCTCAGAAATTGTTGGGTTTGTATTAAAAACTTGGTTTAATTGCAAGTAGTTCTTTTCAATAGGAAAACTGGCATCATGAAAGAGCCCAATTCCTTGTGCCATTTGCTCTTTTGTTTGGATCCATGCCCCATAAGTAGCTTGGTAACTCATCAAAGCACTGTGATAATGCAGTACAGCAGTCTCATCCTACTTTTGAATATGAAGGAGCTACAGAGCAAGACTGATACTGGGAGTCTTTGCCATAAACCTAATTTCCAGAATCAAACCACCTTCAAAAAACTCTCCAAAATAAGGCTCCCACATTCATAATAATAAGCATCCCTCATTCTACCATGATGACAATCCTGTTCACAAAGGCAGAGAAGCCTGGTGAATTCAAAACCACAGGACACTTCTCACCTTCACATACACAAACCATGGCCCCAAATATTTTTGAAATCAAATTTTGAAATATTTTTGAATTAGTGGTTTGTAATGTCATGTTTCTCGGTCTAAGTTAATTTGAATTTGTGCTAAAATGTATCAGATATCTCTGATATCTCCAGGTAACAACATCAAGCAAGATTTAAATTCTGACAGCCGATTAATCCTTTGAGAATCAATACTTTCTTTTTTGGTTTTGTTTATATTTAAAAGGGTCCAGTTACTGCTTCTTGGGAGAAAGAAGGAATTCCCCTCCTCTAATACATGTTAGAAGATATGTTGAATAAGAACTTAAATTTTACCTCAGAACTTCTCTTGCAATCTGGGATTTATAATTTTACACTGTACCTCCATTTCTTTGTCTCCAAAATATAAATAATAAACATGACTAGGTGCCTTGCATGGATTCATCAGCATAGAGGATGCTTTGGGAAATCCTACCGAAGAATCTATTTTAAAAATACACTTAATCCAACTTAAACTTTTTGAGCATTTTTTTTGATTACAGCAGATGAGCTTGTATGCATTGGTATTAATTCTGTGACTGCACATCCCTACTGCACCTGATCAGAGCACTATACCTATGTGCTTTGTTGATACCCATCATTGTATCAACAATTGAGTTAATCTGTTTATTTTCTTAAACCCCCATTTTTCTCATCAGCTGCTACTCCTCTCTTATTTGGCACTCTGCTGTGTGCGTAAATTCTAATTACTGGTCTCGCTTGCACCTCAATACTTTCCAGACATGATGGAACTTTTGCTGGTCCACATTTCCTTTCAAAGCATAAGGTGATTATGTCATCACAGATGAAATCTTTGAATGCTTTTAAAAGTAAATAATATTCTTCAAGCTTGGAAATGGAGAAAGTATGGCAGTGATCAGTGATTTACCATGTGGGATTTTTAAACACTTCATTTTCATCTTACTGGAAGTATTTTACATCTTTGAAATAAAGAAGCTAACATGAGATTAATTACCTTTCTCCCTAACAGCAGTGTATCTTGCATTAATGACCAATTACACCTACATACAAGAACTTGAGCTAAGAAAATAGGATTTAAACTTGAAATTACTCTGAACACAACTACAGAACTTTTGCACCTCTCTTCACTTATATGAGATCTGACAACTAGTATGATAATTCTATATTTAACACAAGGCAACATTTTCTAAGCTTACAGGTGTATTCAATGATCTTAAGAGTTTTTTCAACACTAAATTAGTCTATCATTTTTCCAAGAAAAAATGTCAAGTAGTGGTTTTTAAACCCACCACCAGCTAATTTTTTCTGGGCATCAACCACAGAACCCAAAAAATTGAGCTTTTGGATTCAGTTTTTCCTTAGACTCATGTTAATTCCCTAATGCCAGTTAGTTTGTCTCTTTTCTTTTCTGTAGAAAAAGGACACTAATTTATTTTTTTCAACACAGTACTACAAGTCCTACTCCATAGTATTGGTAAATCACTCTCAGTATCTTCAAGTGCAAGGCACTCAAACTACTTTGGCCAACAGTTTGCTGTTAAAAAAAAAGAATGTACACTGCAATTCCAGCTGCCCTTTAAGATGTACAGACTTCAGTGATTCCCCCACTGAGTCACTAAGTGACATACAGACTTAAACATTATTGAAATACTGTATCTTTCTCTATACAGAAGTGGGGTCTTTATTTCCTTTTCAATGCAAAAAAATGCTTTTGAAAAATATTTATATATTCCTGAGAAAGTAAGGACAGAGAAGTACTATAAAAGTATAAAACCAGAGGAAAGGGTGGTTTTGTGCAATTTTAAAATGAAACAAAACAAATTAATTATGTTATCATTAGAGTAGTAAGAGTAATTTGATGTTTCCCACAGACTCCTATGGGAAGTTGCTACTTTTTACCATAGGATTTTTTTCAGTCTAACTCAGAAAGACAAAATAAGAAGCAGATTGCCATTTTTTTTCATTAACATTTTTTTGCATTAATAAACTTCCGTCCAGCACAAGGTGCTAAATTCAATACTAGAAAACCCTGAAAAGCCTAACTGGCCATGATATACACAGGGCTAGACAGAATGATCCTTCCTGGCCAAACAAAGCTATGAATACATCTTATCTCCAATATCCTTCCTCAAAACTCACCTGAGAAGACATGGTTCCTTCATCTTTTAATGAAATTTTTAACTCAAAACCTATTTATCATGTATTTTCACAATGACAAGTCACTTAAATGACTGGATTGTGATTCCGCAGATTCTAGAGCATTTGTTATAAAGGCCACACCCTATTCCCATGCTGTCAAGTTAATAATGCAATCCTTACTCAGACAAAACTCCAGCTGTTCTCCGTGAATAAGGCCTGAGTAGGAAAAAACTACTCACAGCCCTTCCACGAACAAATGGACACCCACATTTCGTTCCTGAAACAGCAGGCAGCACTGCATAAACTGCATCCATTATCAGCCAAGCTGAGAGTTTTGCCTGTCATTATAATGAAAATTATCTGGCAGCCTTAGAGGCTACATTGACATGCCACTTACATGGCCTGAAACTAAGTCTGAATACCAGGTATCTGCCAGGCTGACCACCGTTAGGGCCATGTAACAAAGGAAAAGTTAACCAAAGCCTGTTTCTGAGAATATATCCAAAGGAAAATATTTAGTTGTATTAAGATATTATTGTGGCTGTAATGTATTGCCTTCCTGCTTTGAATCGGGCATTGAAGTTTGGAAGGGAAGCTGAGGAATTTCATTTGCAATCAGAGAGTTGGTGTTTATGGACCTTACAAAAAGTTGTCATTTAGTTAATAAGTCTTGGAAAAACTGAAGCTCTCATTCTCAGCAAAAACATATTTTAGCAACTTGAAATTTCCAAAAGTGTAGGTTCTAAAGACAAATTTCCATATTCTTGGAGAGCCTGCTGCTGAGTCTCTGTCCTGTTCACACACCCCATGCTTGTGGGTTGACAAGCAGGAGAGTTTAGACTACACAGGCACCAGAATATACCTGATGAGGGCATTCCCATGTGTTCATTCACCACAACCTTTGTAATCTTTCAGTGATGTGATTGGAGAGTTTTAGATTCTGCTTCTTTTTCCTCTAGTTACACTAATGAATAAGATGGTATTAAGTTCCCAAGACGTCCATGGTCCCTGAAAGATAAAAAATATTTATTTAGAAAATTGTTAACAAATCAAACATTCTAAAATATTGCTGCTCCCACAGTTAAGTTACCACTGGAATAAGAAAGGATGAGAGTAGGTTAGGGACACTAGAGGAACCACCGAAGATTTGGAAAAAACAAATATGTCAACATTTTATCTTCTTACAAAAATGAGCCATTTCCAGCACTTACAGGTGACTCCTAATATTTTGTCTGCAAATGTTTTCTCTGTTATTTGCTTTTCTTCACCCTTCTCCTCTACATCTAGGTTATGTCCTTAAATGGTCAAAGTTGAGTGGCTTGGGTTCTGAAATCTGATTCTGTCTGAGTTTCAGGAATGGAAATTAAATTATCTTGGCACTCATGAAACTATTTCATTGCACTCAGAGCATTCTCACAGATTCACCATAGAAACATTCCAGATTTATGGTGCGAAGAGGAAAAGTAAACATGTATCTTAATCCTAGGATAGAGATATAGTAAAATCAGTTCCTTGGGTAATTATTATAGTGGTCAGTCAAAGCAATGGAAGATCCATTGCAGCGCAACTCAGACAATTTATATTGCATGTTTGGGAACATTTTAGTTTCAAACCCAGTTCCTGAATCATACTTACATTTTAAACAAACACCTTAAATATATACGCATGCACAGATGCAGATTTTATTTTTGTGATTATTGTCAGAACCTACAAACATGACATATCATCCAAACTGCTTCTACAGAAGGTGAACTTCACAGTACCTTTGAAGGCAGCACTTCTGCTACATTCTCAGTAGGACATTCACCCAGAATGATTGATTCCATGCATTCCCACCACTTATGTGTTGTCTTTCACTGAGGTCAGTGACTCTACCTTCATTCACACTGGCACTACAGAGATTCAAGTCCAAAAAGACCACACTCAAAATTCAGATTTTGTGGCACCAGAAGGCAGGCAGAAACACTCCAGACAACTGTGCTGGAGGGTGAATAACAAGGAGACTAGAAAATTATCTGAGCAGTACAATTCTGAACAGTCCCTGAGTCCACTATTCAATCGTGTTCTTAAGCACTAGAGTTTTAGTGCTGGACTTCACAATGCTGGGTGAGCAGTTGGACTCAATTACTTAAAAGGTCTACAATTTGATGATTTTCTTTCCTACTGTAGCGTTTGGACAATTGAACTTAACACCTACAGGACACCATATTCATATGTTATCTTTGCTTCCAAAGGGTAAACACATAATTCATAACAGGATTTATTGATCCCTGCTTGTGGCCTAACCATCTTTCCTCACTTCTTAGTAGCGTTTTCAAGGACAAATTCAGCCCAAACATAAACAGGGACAGGTACCTACTGAGCTCTGCCTGGCTGTTACATTTTATCCACATAATTATGGTTTCATCACGATCTGGGTATTTCTGCCTCAA
This sequence comes from Sylvia atricapilla, assembly GCF_009819655.1. Taxonomy (NCBI): domain Eukaryota; kingdom Metazoa; phylum Chordata; class Aves; order Passeriformes; family Sylviidae; genus Sylvia; species Sylvia atricapilla. The sequence goes on from NC_089145.1 coordinate 54,113,778, forward strand.
AACAGTCTCTAATACAGGAATCCCTGAAAGAAATGTCATTGCTAAGAAGAATATGTTTTGACTTTTTACCTTCAGTTATTCCACAGCTGCCAATCTGTTACAGCTTGAAACTACTGAAGATACACATGAGAAACAAATAGAGCATCAAGAGCCAATGCCATGAAACATGAGGTAAATGAAAAAAAAAAAAAAAAAAAAACTCCACTAAAGAGCACTTTCATAGTGATCACAGAATTGTTTCCAATGCTGATCCATCTTGTGCGATCCGAATATTTCAACATCCAGGTGGAATGAACATCTGAGGTTTTCACTGTAATACAAACACATTTTTGATAGACTACTTGGACAATCTTTTTGAAAAACCAATGTCTTCTCATTTTAACCAAATACTATTTGGTAGCCTCCTGTGCTCCACATCTACTAAAGAGATAATTTGTAAGTTTCCTGCTGACACTAGGAGTGATGACATGAAGTACCACTTAAACAAAGAAAATGTGTTTGGCTTTTCATGTGTCTGCAATTTAGCCCAGCATTTTCTCAGCCTCCTCATGTCCAATTAGCAAGCACGCCTACAGAATTATCTGCATTAAGACTAAAAGATCTAGTTTGGTGGTGACACTAGACTTACTAGACTTTCAAAACAGTATTTTTCTAAAACCAAAGCACTCGTGTCTGCTTGTGTGAGCAGATGGAAAGCACATCTGTTTTACTTCCATCAATGACCTTATTTTAAAGCAATTAAATATTCCTGCATATGTATATGTATATGTGATGCAAGCAGTGGAGTTACATGCAAGTGCACCAAAACAGGGAATTAAAACCAGTGATTAATCAACAGGCTATTTCCATTGCTGAAACTGAGAGATATAAAAAAAGGAAATCATTACCACAGAAGATGAATATTTTTAACCATTTCCATCACAAAAAGGAGATATATTATAGCTCTATTATAAACAAATACAGCTATATAGGTTTGAATAAATAAATAGAAACTTATTAATTTCTTACAGTCAAAGTCTTGCAACTTCACATGTAAAAACCTAAGCCTCAATATCAAGCCAGAGTACCACAAAATTCCAGTCTTCCAGGAAGAGCCAGGCAGACATAATTCTCATTTATTTTTTCCTAAGAATTTCAATTTTTCTTCATTTTTATGAAGTGCTTATGATCTGGTCCTGACAGTGGACAATTCTTGTGACTATATACATTTTATAGAACAGAAGCATTATCACTCTGCCAATAAATCAACTACACAAGTATGAGAGTAGGAAGTGAAATTTTATTCTCTGTAACACTGTGTGTTCAGAAAGCAGCTAATGATACTGCCCAAGAGGTAGGCAGCCTAGTAAGAGAGAATCATGAAAGCACATCAAATCTTGAACTGTTAGTTTTTCATTTAGTCTTGCTTTCCTGGGCTGTTTTCCCACAATTAACACTGTGCAGCATCAAGGATTAGCAATTCTTATTCTCTTGCTCTTATTGCAAGCTTTACCTCTTAGACCAAAGAGGAATTTAGACAAATTTTCAGTATATTTAATGGAGAATAATACACTTTTTGAGATAATTAATAGCATCACAAGAAATCCTTGTAAAAACACATGCCTGCCTCTCAATGCTGAATTTACTTTTTTCTCAGTATCCTTCATCAAAGAGTATGGTGAGCATTAAATGAGTTTCTGATCACCCAGGGCAAGGTCAGTGAGACTGTCAGTGTTGTCTCAAGCAGAATAACAGAGCTATCAATAACAGTTAGATCAGGGTTAATAAGTGGAGGATAATGAGAGTGATTGGGAGGTCACATTGAAACACACTGCAAACGCCTTAGTTTACAAAGATGTTCTCCAGCAGGGCTGGCCCTTATTTCCACCTTGTCCATAGAAAGAATCTACTTTTCATTGTGCTTTTAAAATTATTCAGTCTTCATCAGACATTCATTTTTCTGTCAGCCTCATGCAAATAAGGGCCAAATCCTGCTGCATAATTGAGTTCCTCGTGGTCAAAAGAGAAGGAAATCCCTTTTCAAGCCTCCCCAATGTTCTGCACATAAGAATAGTGACAACCTCACCAAAAAGTTATTTAAGTAGTTCAGTCTCAGTGCTGCACTGTTGTTTATACCCCTCATTACTGCATTAGCAGTGAGCTCCCACAGACACAAATCTCCCACATGCCAGTCAATGCAGAGGCAAGAGGAGCCCAGAAATAAAAACCAAGATTGGCAGCTGATTTATTGGTGGAAAGGAGGAACAAGGCCTCAGACAGTAGTGACTACAAAGAAAATAGCACTCCTTTCCCCTTATACATACATATTCACATACAAATCCACAGCTAAACTCTGCTGCTCTTTGCATTAAGCACAAATCTACAAATACCTTTGACAAAATGCTTTTAATCAGTGTGGGAATAATTTACTTCTTTTAGAACTACACGTAGTTTAGATAGACATAAAATTCCTGATATAGATTCAATCCTATCTGAATATATTTGTTGAACCTATTTGTTGAAGACATTATCCTCACTTGAATATTTTCCAGCAGACTTTTCTCATCCTCTCACTTCCTGATAATTGTTCATGCAACATCCCCAGCCTTCCAAATAAAACCTTCCACTCTCCTGCTTTCATACCACATGGCACTCCTTCCTGGTGTATTTGGGGGGATAAAAACACAAAATTAGAAGCACCAGCTTCTAATTTTCCAGGATCTATCTTCAGTACAATTTTCATACCCAGGAAAGATGTAGCTGGGTTGCTAACTCTCAACAGCTTTCAAATCATATAGGAAGTCTTTCACAACTAAACAAATCAGGGATAGAATTATATATAATAACAAGGTCATAAAAATTTGTCTAAAAAATTATAAATAATTATAAAAATTTGTGTCTAAATCTTCATAGGCCTGACAACTAAACGGTACACTTATGAACAGTCCTTAAAAAAAAAAAAAAAAAAAAAAAAAAAAAAAAAAAAAAAACTATAATGCTGCTTCAGAAGAAGACCTGGCTGTCTTCTTCTTCATGATGCAATGAAAAACAGCAGATGAGATTATATAAATCTGTTCCCAGAAGATCTGAAGTCTAGAACTGACACAGAAGGCACACTGGATACAGGTAACACATACATTAAACAGGTAGCTGGATGGACTTAATTGTCAGCATGGAATGTTTTATACAGGTATTGCTGGATTTTTTTGGTTGTTTTGGGACTTTTTTTTAAGAGAGAAAGAAATAATTCAAGATCTAAAGTTCTACTTGCGGTGTAAAGTAATGTATCATAAATGCATAATGTGGTTTGTGTGCTCACATTCTTGAAAACGTATTTTCACTATGGTGCATTACATTCTTTTATATATAATAAACTAGTGATTTAAAAGTCACAAGACTATTACTGGAGAGGATATAAGCAGGTGTTTGCATGTACAGACAATCACACAGAGTCCAAAAATGTACTCCTACACAGGGTATCATGGTTTTTTTTGTTAAACTGGCAATGCCAAAGGATTATAATATCCTCACCCTGATGTCACCCAGCTCAGGGATCCTCTTCTCCCTGAAAAGGTCATGCTGCAATACATTTCACTTCCATTTCACTGTGAAAGTAGATTTCCCTCAGAAAACATTTCCCAAATATGGCCCCAGTTTACATGGTTACAGGACTCTATTGTCTTTAGCCTTACACCAGGCTTATTCAGATAATCAATGGACCTTTCAAACATGCATCTCCTTCCTCTTTCCCACACTAGCCTGCATGAATTCGAATGACAGCTTGCCTGTCCACAGGGAAATTAAACTGTCGATCCCAATCCTGTAGAGCTGTAAGGGGGCACTTCTCCACCAGCTCTCTCCGTGATGCTGTCTACACAGCTGGAATCTCTTTTGAGAAGAGAGAGAAGAGCAATCAATAGTACCTCTGAAAAAGATGCCATCACCAGCACGGTAGCACTCAGCCACAGCATTGAACCACGCACTCCTGATTAAGACGCCCAGGCAGGGGCCGATTGATTTGTCTGGCTGCACAGCATACAAACCATGAGTCTTAAACTCAGCAGCTTCCCTGCCCTGTCACCCTCCGCCTTCCTCACATCTCTCCTCCTTGGAAAGGATGGAGCACATACAGGGGAACACAAGGCTCAAATCCATACATTGGCAGAAGAAATTCTGATAGCTGATCTCGCTCTGAGCACAGTGACTGGAAGTAATGAAGTGCATGACTACAGCTCCTGGAGACACATAAGGAAGAGATAAAAATTGCCTGGTAGATTACACTTAGCCCATCTCCCTGGAGACTACTACAAAACAGTGTGTTCTTTAACGTGACTAGAGTAATTCCTCAGAAGACGATTCCAGACCCTAGTAGGTTCCACTGTTGGTAACATGGGGTGGGGCTTTTTGTCTCAGTGCTATTCCATTTAATCTTTTCCAAATTTGATGATGTCATTATTGCCCATAAGATCCACTTCACTGGGCCAAACAAAGTCACTACTTTTTTACAGTCCTTAGTGGTGTTGGTCATCTCAGAAATTTGCCACAGAAATAATTCTAATTGTCATTAGTTATTTTCTAAACAATAAAAAAAGTAGAAATGGGAAGAAAAGGGTGATTAAGAAAAGTAGGAAGATGGTAGGAACAGAGCCATAGTACCAGCAGAACCAGCAGAGTCACCTGATGTGGCAAAGGCTCTATTTAATTTCAGGAGGATATTTCCACAGTGGCATGGAAACAGCTCAAGAAGGGCTATCATTTATTTTACTGAATCAGTTCTGTCACAGCCTTGCATCAAGACTCTAACACCTCTTAAAAGTCTGCACATACAATTTAGTTACAGCCTTGCCTAAGAACCAAGCAGAGTAGAAATTGCCCAGAGTATTCAGGAAGCAGGCAAAGGATCAAACAGCCATTCTGCTTATTTTGCCTGGGCTGACTGCTGCTGCTGCTGCCGCCACCACTAATTAAGAAAAATTAAGGTTATAGGAGCAGTAATTTTGGAGCTGTAGTCAATACAAGATTGATTTCCCCCATCAATCACTCATAGGAGCAGCAAACCTGACCCTTCACAGCTGTCTTCTCAGCACAGTGGTTTCATTTTTTTTCTCCCTCAGCCTCTCTTTCTCATAACAGGAACAGTTCAGCCACAACTTTGTGCCAACACTTCATCCTTCTGGGAGGCACAGCTTAGTTTTACTAGAACATTGAAAAGTGCCAGAGCATCCTTGCCTCTTTCCTTCTTAACTAATCACATCTTCCTGATAGCATAAAGGAAACATACTACTTCAATGCAATCCCTTCTATGCCTGAAGCAGTTGGTACTCATACCAACATCCACTGCACCACTTAAAGCCAATCAAAGTTCTTAAATAAAACCTAGATTATAGTGTCTGGTCTGTTGTCCCGTGTTCTTTGACAAGAAGGCTCAGCATGTGTGTTTCCAAATCTTTTTGCAATATACCTCTCAGATGCAATGTCAGATGTAACTTATTACCAGCCTTATTTTTTTTGCATTACCCCTTTCCATAGATTTGCATTTTTCAGAGTCTGTGTCTGATTCCTTCCTACTCGACACATCAAATTCTTTTGCTTCTTACAGGATAACTCTGTGCCTGTTGCCACGTGCCTGGCAGTAACACAGGTATCTATGGAAATGACGGCCTCTCTACAGGCTCCTTTCAAATCAGTCTTCCATCTCATAATCAATAAACGCATTTTTACATTACATACCTATAAAATCTTGTTCTTCTAGTTCAGGAGAACTGAAAGTGATGAACGTGGTCTATATGCCACCTCTCTCTCGTTTTTCCTTCAACCTGTTTTTCCTTACGTGTCTCAGTAGCCTCTCAAAAAATACAGAGAGAGAGGGCTTTTTTAACTGTTAGTATCTGGACTTAATAATATTTAACATTCATGTATTGGCAGCACTTTTTAGATCAGTAATGTCTGTATCACGTAACAAAGTTAGTGCAGCACTTGACACTATCTCTTTCCAACTTAATACATTACTGTTCACTCTTACCATTTCCATCCTCTGCTCCTTCAACCATACTTGACTCCAGAGTTCATAGGCCTCAACTCACATATAGAGCTAAATCACATTTAAAATAGGGATCTTCATCAATTAGGGAAAATACAAAGGAAAACAATGTCACTGATTTTTGTGAAACCTACCAACTAAACCAAGAGGCACAAACACATCTTTATATCAGTACTATTAGAATATAAAAAAACAGTTTATAATTATACCCTTGGGAGCCATCCCATATCTCAACCACCAGGTGGCAATTTCATCCCATTATATGTTCCATTAAGTAGGCAATGGCCTAAAAGGTGTGGAAAGATGAATGTGTTTTCAGTTGATGTAGTCTGTAGAGGGACTGAGAGATTTCCATGAGAGGCAGGAAAAATGGCTTTTCATCAGAGAGCTGATACCTTTGCATAAGTGGAATAGTCTTCCTTCTTTTATTTGTGGGTATCTGGTGAAAATCCCTAGCTTCTCACCTGGGAACTAGCCTACACAGTATTTGGCAATCAAAATGGAAGTCCTGACATCACTGAAATGATAAGGAACTTACCTCCCATTCAATAGGGGTTTTGATCAAGAGAACATGAAGAGAAAACAATTCTCAAGAAAATAAACTAAGTTCCTTATCAGTCCCTATTCAAATGGAAGCAAAACCTCACTTTTTTGCATTACATGGATTTTGAAATTATTACATAGATATTCCCTGACCTTTAAAATTTTCTTTGCTAACACCATATTCCCTGAAGTCCCTGCTATCTCTCTTCAATCCCAGTGATGTTTGTCTTCATCTTTCCTCCTCAATAGATCTTCTAGGTCTAAGGCTGAGCCAGAAAGAGAATATATCTTCTTCACGAGCCACATCAAGGAATGGATTCCATTCTCTGAATTATTCATTCTTGATCTTTGCACAGAGCATAACAAAGTAACTAATGACATACTTTAGCAAGTCCATGTGGCAGCAGTCAACTGCTCTGTATTGCAATGTCTCACAATCAGCTCTGCTTTGAGCCCATTTCCAAAAACAAAAGGAAACATAGAGACAAATTTAACTTTGTTCTGAATTCACTAGTGTAGGTAAGTTAGACTGCTCAAAACTAGTAATGAGCCGTATTTCCTATTTTTTTTATAAAGCATACTCACTATTCATTGACTTCTGATTTTTGACTGTTTCATATTCCAAACTAAATGGCCTTTTATCAAAAAGAAGGATTCATGTTTTATTGACATCTATATATAAAGCAGAGCTTTTGATATAAAATATACAGACATTCTAAATCATTGATACTTGAGTTAAAGCCTGCATGTTATCTGACTGTGTTCAGCTGCCAATTTTAAAGTCTCCAACGATCTGGAAGGGAATAATTAATGTACCTGTTTCATATCAATGTGGAAGTTTTGATAAAAATACCCCACACCTACAGAGGAAAAGGTACAAAATAACTCACTTCTTTTCAAGTCTCTTTTTCAAACAGGAAAAAGGATATATTGATGTGATGAGGCTATTTTCAAATCTTCAGCAATTACAGATGATTCATTCTGCGCTTCCTGAAGTGTTCCTGATAAAGTTTATCAAGCAGAAAAGTTGTCTAGGAAGCTGTGCTCTGACAGCGATTCTGCATTTTCCACTGATGCTGAAAGAGACAATATTTTAGAGGTAGTAAGTTGTGAGGTTTATGTGTTTCCCTTTGTTGCAGATATGACTTGAGTATACATGTATAAACCAGCACTGTAGAGAGCTAGCCTGGGGGGAAATCTCTTATCCCCTTATTATATTGCTCCCATATTTGAAGTCTGAAGCCATCGTGTATGACAAACACCTGCAAGCTAAAAAGGGAAGTATTCTTCCAACTCCATTATCACAGGAATACTGTCACATCAGAACAGACTAGTTTCATTCTGCTTTAGTAAATTGATCCACGAGTTTAACCTTTGTTTGAAGCCTCTAGGGCTGTAACAAAACATGTGCAGTGCTTATAGCAGAAAAGCCTTGTCAATGCATCTTTCCAGTGGGACTATTACACAGCACAGACTAAGACCCGTCCCTAGGAGAAACTGACTGACAATACTTGCCACTTATTTAAGACAACTGTACCTTTTTTGAAAAGTAAACTTTAGCTGTTTAAACCTGTATTGGGTTTATGTGGCAATGTTTTAGTGGCAGGGGCTCTGTGAGAAACCCCAGAACTGCTCACATGTTGTGCAGAGTTGGAGGAAATGGTGGTTTTAGTTTTGTCTCCATTTCTCACTATTCCACTCAATTTTTAATTGGCAATAAAATAAACTAATCTTCCCCACATGTTTTCCAGACCACAGAATGTCAGCTCAGAATATGATTTCAGAAGCTCCATCCCTACTGACAGAAGGCCCACAGAGTCTCTGTGGAGCTTGTTGCTCAGTTTACAGCCATGACACCCTGGTGACTCAGTTTTTGACCACCTTCCTTGTAAAGACACCTTCATTTGACAAGCAGCAACCTCCTGAATGACAAGCAGCACCACGGCTCTGGAAAAACATGGCTTAGTAGTGAACATGATGGTGCTGGATAGGCACCTGGGCTCAATGATCTTAGAAGCCTTTTCCAGGCTTAATGACTTTGTGATTCCATGATTCTATAATTCTATGATTCTATGACATGCCAACCTGACAGCCCAGACAGAGTTGCAAAAAAGCAAAAATTAAATGACCCCGTATCAAAGAACCTTCTACATAAATGAGCAACACATTTGGTCAGTGTCAACTGCAAATATTATTCACTTGCACATTCTCAAAAGCCATGAAGAACCTGCAGACACCTCTTAATCTGCTTTGGGAAACACAGATTTGCCTGCAGCCATTGCCTGCTATCTCACGAACCAAGACTGATGAAAACATTTAGCAACTCGGTGAGTAATTGAGAAAACTTACTCTTGGGATAGCTCCTTAAAAGAGTTGTTAGATTCCTGAAATATTATGCCTGTAGCAAGAACTGTGTTATAAATCCCTTCAGCTCCAGACAGGTGATATTAATTTTTTCACACCAGTGGCACAGTAATGGAGAAAAACCATTTCCACATTCCACAGATCTGACACTGACAGCTGTACAGAAGTATACATGCACCTGGGTCTCATGTTCAGTAAATAAAAGGAAGATCAAAGCATGTTCATTAATTGAGAGGAGCTTGCCAAAGGATATATTGTATTGGTTTTGTCTTCTGATCAGATGTGTGTACTATTCACTTATTGAATTATAGAACTTTAAAGCAGAAACAAACGTCCCAAAAATTAATCTCTCTCTGCTTATTGTTGGTGTATATGAAGTTTTTGGCACTAGTATAGAGTAGAAAATGCTTTTTGACTTTGTGTAGAACTGAACCACCACCCACCACAAAATTCATAGGCAAGTTCTAATGCATAAGAATGTATAACTGATTTAAAAATGGTTTGGATTCATAAGGGCATCCTATTTTTGCCCCAACCTTGTTCTCAGTATCCTATTTTAAAAAGGCTGTGAAATGCTTATACAGGAATACCCTGAGAAATACAGGGTATTTTAGCCTAGACTTCAAAAACTTCTGTTTTGTGGAGTAATTGCTATACATTTTTGCTACTTCACAGAAAACGAGTTATCATCTGGATGCATTTTGACAGCATATTCTGATCATTTAGTATGGAAAAAAAATAATGGTGATTCCACTCATAAATATAAATAAAAAATTATATTAGCTATGTAGGAAATGTACCTGTACTAAATACACATATAGATACACTTCCTACACTACATATACACTCTGTGCTATATTTAGAGAGTCTTTGACAGTCCAAGGAACTTTCAAACCTGTTTCAACAAATCCACACATGCTTCTGCAGTTTCCACATTCTTAAAAAATAAAATATTGCTGCAGTTTTGTGTTATCTTTAGACACATACAGATATCCTCTGTTACAATAGGGAACATGCTAAGAAAATATAGAAAGGCTTACATAAACACTAAAATAATTATTAAAGTAAAAAAAGAAAATCTTTTTACTAATTTCTACCTTTCAGCTGTTATATTTGAGAATTTTAGTATGCAACTGAAATTGAGGTGTGTTCTCAGTATATTTTGTTTAGCAGAAGATGAGCTCTTCAGTCAGACAAGTGCTTTCACACACATATTCCCTTGTTTCATAAAAGCATCCCCAGCATTTAGGCAGGTTTTAAAGACAAAGATTAGAGTCTGGAAGTCACTAAAACAACAAACTAAATTTTGCATATTATAGCCATTAACTTGAGAGTCCTTCATTATCCAGATACTAAATGTGTCTGCTGATGCATATTCCTGAACAGCCTTCTCTTCCTAAAATGTGTTTCATACAGCACAAGGCTTTCTGACTTACAAGGTAGGTATTAAATTTGTTATGGATGTCTATTTTATGCCTGTTTTAGTTGAAAAGTATTGACTTTTCCTTTATCTACATCATCCTGCTCCAAATCTCAGACACCTCAGAAGCATAAAGAAGCAAGTCGTAACTTTCTCAAATTCATTTAAATGCAGTCTTTAGAAAACAGCCTTAAACAACACAGCCAGGGCATGTCCTGCTGCAGTTCCTGTGTTCTCTCTCTTTCCTAGAAAAGCTCCTCATTCCCCCTCTTGTGATTGAACAACAGATTTATTTTGGACTGTGAACCCATTTTATTGTCTTGGATTAAAACAGATAAGCAGCTAATACAGCAAAATTTAGTAACAATCTAATTCACACTCCTTACCCAACTCTTTCACTTCTATTGATTGCTTCTTTTAAGAGAAAACCTTCTATTCTTCAGACTTTTAATGAGGTTCTTACGCACTTTTAGGGACTTTCCATTTTGATTCCCACCCAAAGAATGTTTCCTTTTAAGATGCTACAAGTTTTTTTCTGAAATAGTTGCTATTCAACCATGTGAGAGCAAAGGGCATGTTGCATTCTCTGTTGGAGGGGAAAGACTGGACTAGTTTCTTTAGAAGTTTGTTTCTCTTCACACAGCTGGACATGTCTTCTTTCAGTAAACTGAGGCTTTAAGTCTGTTCTTATATATCCTTTTTACACCCAGCAGTAGCTCTTTTCAAAATATAAACTACTATCCAGGCAGACAAAAAAGCTCCACTCTTAATCTAAAAGCTTCTGGAATAAGAACATCTAAATTCAGCAGCAGCCACAATGTTTTTGGAAGCATCTTCAAAATTTTCTAGAAGGAGTTAAATGCTACCAAGCATACTTTAGTTTCTCTGTAGCTGTTTCTTGCATGCTTACCCAGGAGGTTTTAAAAAGAAAGCCATACTTTGTGTTTAAATTGTTGTTAAAACTTTTTTTCTATTTCTCTGGGTTTTTTCTCCTTGGGACTATGTTCTGGACTACACACTTAATATACAGTTGTCTGTGATGCTGATCTTTCCAGTTTCATACTTTCACAAGCAGACCACAACAAATAATCTATAGTAACTCATATTTATTTCATGACCAGAGAACAGCCGGCTAATCAAAACAAAAGATAAGTCCTCTACAGTATTAGTAAAAGGATATTTATAAAGCAAGTCTTTATACAGAGTTGCCAATTTTTATAATAGTCTAGTCTGCTCTTGGACCTAATAATTTTCACTTGGCATAATTCTGTACATTTTTTCATAGAATAACTTCTACCAAAGTTGGTGATCCTTGTAAGTTTTCAAAAAAAGGGGTATTTTCACTGTATACTGACTCCCAAAAGCTGTCAGACTGCAATTTACCTTTCTGGCTTAAGCCTCTAACCACAAATACTGCTAAGCTGAGGATTTTTCTGAAAGTGTTTTTGTTTCCATTGTCTGGTAGTGTTCTTCCTAACAATTGGCACCCACAGTGGCTCTCCAGCTTTTTTTAAGCTTGTTTCCCTTAAGAGCTGCACCATAATCTGAGACTGAATTGTTCAAAATGGCCCAAATTGATTTTTCCTGACCCAGAGTAAGCCCTTTGCTTTATATACACACCTTTCTGCCTGACATTTACCCGTACTTTTTCAGTCCTGCTGACACACACGGCATGACGTGTTGATTTTCTGGGATCTCAGTTATGAGTTCTTTTAAATAACCACCTACTGGATGGTTCAAGCCTCCCTTATGATTCATGAACATCGCTTCACCTGTCAAGGCATTGCCAATGATCTTGCATTTCTATAAAAGAGTGCTAAATGATTGTAAGCAGGGTGAAATGGGCTATGAAAATGTTTTTATAACTAGCATGTAACTGTCTTTGGCATGCTTCAAAGGCAGGCAAACCATTTCATCACATCTACAACTGTATAATGAACCCCGGTAATTACTGGGAGGGAGAACTGTAAAAGCATTTACCGGAGTCAATGGCAGGCCTAAAAAAAGATAATACTTATTCTTTGGCCACATTTACTCCATGAAGAATTTTAAAACAATTTCGTAATCTGGCATTTTTGTGGAGATCACTGATTAAATTGTATGATTTCATTCATCTGCCATTCTGACCATGCAAGTGAAAGGAGATGCCATAACATATGTTAATGCTGTCAATTGTCAAAATAAAAGAGGGAAGAAGAGGTGTCATCAAAGTTTTGGAATGTCCAACACAATAACCCCTGCTTTTGCTTAGAGAAAGGAATGGAATGTTTAAAAAACAAACAAACAAACCCCACAAAACAACAAAAAATCCAAAGAAACAAACAAAAAAACTGAATAGATGTCATAACTTGTTTGAATTGGTAGAACAAAAGAATATAATTACTCCTTTTTGCAGCTAGTACATATCCAGGCACTAGGGGTCGTGACAGCCAACTCTTTTTTAGACAAATGCCCAACTTCCCACTCTAAACCATGTTCTTATGCTCCCAACAGGTTCTACTGGCACATTCCCATCTTTTGAGATAATTTGCCTTCTTATGTGTTTTGTAACAAAGTATTATCCCACATCTCTTTAAAGTTCTGACTCTAGTTTAAAGCAAGAAGAGAAAAAACCATGAAAAAATTAATAATTGAAAATCTATGTTCATTTAATCATGTAAAAAGTATTTGCTCTCAGTTCTTCACCCTGAAACTCGTAAAATATCTTGCCTCTCTTGTCTACAACACACCGTAGCCACTGAAAAGCTGGAGATGAATGTCAGTCTGCTATTCCTGCTTTGAGGAGGATGTACTGTGATGCTCTAAGAACATCAAGCTGTAAATAGCTGTGAAGATAGATGCCTAGGTCATGCAATGAAAAAGAGTATGGTGTCTTCTCAACAACATAAATCTCAATCTTTTTGATTTTACACAATCTTTATATGCTAAAAGGCCTATGCCTCGTGTAAGTCAAATGCTTCATTTCAATGCATTCAAGGTATTATACCTTTTCTCCCCAGTACATAGATGTCAACCCTACAGCACCTCAGATTCTTTCCAAGCACACTGATATAAGCTCCACAGTACCTCAGACTGGATAAAGAACTGCCATACCATGAAGATCTTTATAAAGTCCAAAATGTGCTGTCTGTCTTCTGCAAACAATTAAGTCATGAAGAAAATTCCTTTATTATACTGAATAATTCCTTTAAAATACTGAAATGCATCAAAGAATCCATCTCCATGAGCTATCAGTGCTCATAAGGCTTCCTTCACAGGTATGACTGCTAGCTCCGTGAGAAAAATGACATAACTTTAAATGTGGTTATCAGACACTTAAACTCCCTGTGTAACCTAAACAAACTACAGCCAGGGATATTTGAAGCAGTTATTGTTACTTTTTGAAACAGAGGGCACTGAACTCTGCACATGCAGTTTCAGCTGCACAGTTTTTTGTGTCTGGCCTGACTTTTGAGATCAAACTTTTTGACATTTGGACCTTGATAACTAAGGTTATCATGAGCCAAACTTAAATTTGGTGTATAAAAGTATTCCCCTTTTGCAGAATCACTGTAGCTTCTGACCTGAGAATATTTTCTAAATGCAGCTGTAGTGCTGATTGCTATATATACATGTTTATTTATTCTGTCTAGCTACTCCAGTGTCTCCCACAGCTGTTTTGCTGCTGCTGTTATTTCTGCATTCATTGCAACCCCAATAGAAAGAGACAGGACAGAACAGAAAGTACGTGTCACTAAAAGCATTATTTGCATCTGCTATATTACTTTCTTTTTTGTGGATGAACATGTTAGAGGGGATGAGATTTACATCTATGAAACCTCAACTACAAAAAGAGGCAATTTCAGATAGAGTTGAATTCCTTTATTCTTTAAAAGATACTTACTGATCCAGTTGAGGAAATCTATGACAGAAAAATCCTCTTTCATTGATTTTCAATGAAAAGGTCAGTCAAAATTTAACAAACTATCACTGTAGAAAATAACCTTGCAATTACTCATTATGTCTAGTCTTTAGAAGGCAGTTGGATCAGTATATGCCTCACACTGATAAAGTAATAGAATTTAGAATCATAGAATATGCTAAGTTGGAAGAGACCAATCAGGATCCTCAAGTCTGACCCCTTGCCTTGTGCAGGTCACCCCAAGAGTCACAACATGTGCTGAGAGCATTATCCAAATGCTCCTGGAACTCAGACAGGCTTGGTACTTTGACCACTCCCAGCCTGTTGCAGTGCCCAACCACCCTCTGGTTGGGTACAGCAACACCCACATTTTCCTGATAATGAATCTAAACCTCTCATGGCTCAGATTCATGCCATTCCCTTGAGTCCTGTCAGTGGTCACAACCTTGAAGAGACTGGTATCTGCCTCTCCACTTTGCCTCATGAGGATGCTGAAGACTGGATTGAGGTCTCTCATCAGCCTTCCTTTCCCCAAGCTGAACAAACCAAATTACCTCAGACATTCCTCATAAGGCTGTCCTTCCAGACCCTTCAACATCCTCTCAAACTTGTAGCATCTTAAAAGGAAACATTCTTTGGATGGGAATCAAAATAGGAAGTACCTAAAAGTGTGTAAGAATCCTCTTTTGGATGCTCCCGAATCCCTTTGTATCTTTGTACATTGTGGCACCTGAAACTGCCCCCAACACTGGAGGTGAGACTACCCCAGCCCAGAGCAGAGCAGGACAATCCCCTCCCTTGCCCAGCTGGCCATTCTGTGCCTGATGCCCCCCAGGACAGGGCTGGCCCTCCTGGCTGCCAGGGCACTGCTGGCTCATGTCCAGTTTGCTGTTGATCTGGACCTGCAGGTCCCTTTCCTCAGGGCTGCTCTCTGGCCTCTCATTCCCCAGTCCATGCACACAACCAGGGTGGCCCCATCCCAGGCACAGAACCCAGCACTTTCCCTTGTTGAATTCCATACCGTGGATGATTGATCTCTCTAATCTGTCAAGTCTTTCTGAATTGATCCCACATCTTGTCCCAGCACTCACTGTAGGGCTACTCTTCACTTTCAGCCTCACCAAGCTGTTTTTATGTCACGAGGAGTCAGATCTGCCTTGGGCAGAAGACCTCTCTCCATTTTTATGCTCTTCAGCAGGCTGTCTGGAAGACACTGTTTTTCAGAGGGATTTTCAGATCATTTCCTCATCAGCCTCCCCCAGGACATGTTATGCTGACATGTCATCTTCAGAGACTTTCCTACTGTGTTGGGATTTTGGCCAAAAAATGCTCTTAAGCTTTTCTCACCCTTGCAGACAAGCTCCAAGTCTTGGGTTTGTTTTGGTCTTTTTCCTAGAAAAGTTGCCTCCTGAGGCCTTTGCCAACAGTATTTGCTCTGTTTAAAAGCTGAATTATGTCAGTTTGAAGCTTCTAAACTGGCTGGTGTTTAACATATCGAGTTATTTACTTGCCTGAAGTTAGTAATTCACATAGAATTGTCTTCCTTGTTTCCTCTCCTTTGCCCATCCTTGGCATATCTTCTGCACAAATGCATAGTCTGCCTTGCAGAGGATTTACTATTATGAATAACGTTGAATGGCCCTGATCATTTCTTCCTTTTTCTTCAAATTCTTATCAGGGCCTGTCTCAACAAATATTAGAGCAAATACCATGATGTACATAACCTTTTATTTAGTAGTAGCTGCTAAGCTGGGAGTCCTGGGAATCTTATCCTCAGCCTGGAAATAAATGCTTAGAAACTGTATAACTTAGCACACACACACAGAGCCTGAAATCAAGTACATCTAAAATGTGGTTACTTCAGCTCTTGTATATATATCTGTCCACAACTATTCAAATATTTCCCTTTCTGAGGTGTCATTTTATTTCTTTATAGCTTCTCAGCACCTTGAGAGGAGTCTGGTTTTGACAGAACTATTATTATTACACTTTTATTACATACCTAAGATAGATCTTGATTTGCAAGCAGTAAGATGTACAATATGGTTAGAGGGAGGGTTTTAATATGTATTGATTAAAACATTTGGAGCTAGCAGAGAGGAATTTAGAGAAAACAAACACACAGAATGTAGTAGCAGCACACAGACGTCAGATATGCAACTTCCATCATAGATTATCCTGCAGAATTTTAGAAATTTTTTTATTTCTACACTCCTCTTAGTCACAGATGGTCCCTGAAATTCCAGAAAAAAACAGTGTATTTCAGTTAATGAGCAAACAAATGTTCGTATAGAGTCCTATATGACAAATAATATTAATAGCACTGACACATGAAAGGGGCAGATTTTTCTGGAGAAAAGTATTACAAAGTATAAATTGTAGCATTGCTGAAGGCAATATTGCCTTGCCTCGGAATTTCTTAAGGATTTCAATAATCCACTGTAAGAGATAAAAGCCTTAAAGCAAGAAAGAAGCACTGATTAGTGAAGGTAGGCATATAAATTTTTTGTGTCTGAACAAATATAAATGTAACTGTACAAGTAATTATAATCAGCACTCAAGCTTTGCAGAAACCCATTTGCAGGATTTTCAGGTAGAAGAGAATAAATAAATTTAAAGGTTGAGTTTTCCTCTGCTGCAGCAGGAAGGTTGCTTTAAACCAAGCTGCAGTGCAGGATAAAAATGTGAAAAGTCCCAGAAATTTTCAATGAGGGGATGGTGAAGATGACCACCATCCTCCATCACCCCTGCAAGCATATTTACTGTGAAACTCACAGCTTTTTTTCCTTTTTTATACTAGCAAATGCATTTCACAAAATGTACAAGTCTATATTTCTGTGTTACTCTGAAATGCAGAATAATAATTCCCATTTTTTTCTTCCAGACAGGGACTAGAAATGTGATGATTTTAAAAAGAGAACAGAGACTCACAAAATCATAAGATGGCAGAATCACTGGTAGAAGAAAAAGCCTTTGGCTATAATTGTACTCTCAATATATTGTGGCAGAAGTAGCAATAGGTGACCACTTCCTGAAAATTAATATCAGGTAGAAGTTGGTCAGAAGGGACCTCAGGAGTTCTTCAGTCCAGGCTCCTGATCAAAGCAAGGTTAACACTGAAATTAGAGCAGGTTACTCAGTTGGTGTCTAAAAACAATGTGCTTGCTTCCCTTTTCAGCTGTGGGAAGGCTTCAATTTGGAATGACTTCTAAAAACTTGAACTAAAACTGACATTGTTAGGAATGGGAATCAAATCCATGCAGAGTCACATTGGGTACAGTTTAAATGCTACTTGGCTATCGGGTACACGACTTTTTTAATTTAATTTGATGCACCTAATGCATACACAGACAGAAGCCAATTGCAACTGGACAAATATAGATTTTCAGCTTATTTTATCTCAAAAGTAAAGTTTCATGACAACTAATATATTTGTCTCTTTAGTACCTCTAAGTTTTCCTTCAATTAAATGCTTTTTTGTTAAGTCATTTATAATCTCTGTTACAAAGTATTCATCCTTCATACTGTGTTAAGAGTTCATCAATCAGCTCAACAACATTAATTAAAAATCACAGAGTAAGAATTCATATTCTTCTGTGACTTTTAAGGAACCATGATGTCAGTTTTCTTAAACTAAACTCTCTGTCACAAAGAGTCATATCCCAGTGCTAAAATACCACTAAGAGCAGTTTACAGGTTTAGTTCAGCGTAGGAAAACCACAGGTTTTTTTCCAGGTTTTCTTGGTGAAGTTCAAGCCATGCAATTAAAAATCTATTTGCCCAGGGCATTTGTCCCACAGGCATTAAGACACAGCTAAATACGGTGTGTATGGCAAGACTTTTCTGAAAATATTTCATAGCTATGAAAAGCAAACATCCTACAGCTTTTGAAGTACTTGAAATTACTTTTGTTACCTGTCCCAGGTGCAATGAACCTTGTTTTATCAACCTTTAGCAAATACATTGGGGCCACTCAATCTCTAATATAACTCCTATCACTGCAAACATTATCTGCACTTCAGAGGTAGGCCATGTGCAAAGACATGTTGCAATTTGCTTAAAGAAGCTGCTAAACTGAGACTTGAAACCAGATGTCCAAAGTCAAAGCTGTTGTCTGACTTCTTTTCACACTGTCATAGGTTTTATAGTTTCACAGCCAGGCTAAACCTCACATGTACCATTGGCATCTGACATATCAACTATTTCACTTGGCCAAATTATAAAGATGTATTCAAGAAACAATTTGGTCCATGCATTTGTCACAAGCACATGCTTTTTTGTCCATTTCCATCTAACTTCACCAAGAAAAATTTCCCCATCTTTTCACTCCTTCCCCTGCTTTTGGATAGCAAAGCAACTACTTCAGGTAATCTGACAGCAGATGATGAATGCAGGGAAGGGCAACTTGTCTTGCTAAGATCTGTAGCTAATAAACCCACTCATGCTTTTCCCTTTCTTAGACCAATCAGTTTAAAATTCATTAGCTTGAGCCATACCACTACTGAGAGCAGATTCAGCACAAATTAATGAGCCATCCATCCTCAACCAAAAAGAGGGAGTCTGCTCAATACTCAAAGTCGCAGTGTCCATAGTGACCAAAACACAGGATTGTCTTACTATACCATGGTGTGTTCATGGGGTCCAAATATCATCATATTGTCCTATTTGCCCTGTCACTGTAAGATTTAAGTCTCACATGAAATTCACCAGCAGAAGGCATCTATCATAAACTACAAATATTCACAAAGTTCTCTGAAAACTTCAAGCCCAAACACTGCATTTCTTTCCATGTCATGCAAGGGTTTCAGACCTTAAGACAGCAGGTGAAATAAGTGGGGAAGGGTTCCCATGACTTTGCAATCATTGCTGAGCCTTCTCCAATATCTCTTCCACCAGATCATATTTAATTGAGACAAAGATCTTCCTCTCATGTCAAATTAATGAAAGGTAATGCAGTTAGTTTTCCTGAGAGACATGTCACTTGTTAGCAGAAAGCTTCAGTGAAACAATGGTTTGCAAGCTCCTGTGAAGATACAATTCTCATCTCGTGCCTTTTAACTGTCAGTTAAAGCACCTACAGTGCTCCAGAAAAAAAAGATGCATTTGGATAGTTCAGCTGGGTGAGCTGTTCATTCAAACCCACATTAAGAGGAGACATATCCATCCCAAAGACTCACAAAGGTCACAGATCTCATGCTGACTCCCAGTAGTCTCTGCATTTCATTCTTCTAAATAGTTACACTATTGCTGCAAAAGGGAGAATGAATCAGTTCATGGTTCACATCTCCTGCCTCTCCTCATCCAGTAAAGAGGGGGGATAGCTGCAGGGATTCCTGCTTTCTGGGTCTGCATCAACATGATCAAATCATGAAATGCAAGGAGAAATCAACTCAGTATTGACTCCTCTTAGCTCCTGTTGGACTTGTTCCTGGGAAACATAACAAACCAATGTTAAAGGGAAGAAAATTGACTTGGAATGGAAGATGGTATAAGAAGCTCTGCTCCAATGCCTTGGAAATGCTGAGGAGACAATGGCTCTCATCACATCCTGCTTGTCTTTACACAGATGTAGCTACCTCTCACTTTCCTTGAAAAATACCCTGACAGCAGTATCTGAAGGGCTTTACAACAAGCATGTTGCAAAGCACAGCTATCCCTGTATCTCTTGTTTCCAGTCAAAGATCCTATCTAATTCTTGCACCTGATTTCCTTTCCCACTGAGAGTGTTGTGAATCTGACATGCTGCCATATATTTGAAATATCATTATGGAGTTCATCTCCCAATCTGCTTCTCTCTCTCCTCCCCCAGACACTTTTTGAACTGATCTGTTGTCAAGTGTCTTGTCTTATATTTGTCTTGCCTTACCTTAGGGCAGGTAACGTCTCTCTCCATGCTGTTAAAGTGTGTGTGATTTCATCCCACTCTATAAATGTTTAAGAATAACAATAGTACCAAAGGATGCTTGCACATCTCAGCTGTCAGAGAATCAAAGAAGAACATTTTCCACTCTAAATATTAACTGTTAGAGTCTTCTATTTGTATCATAATTGAAAACCATTATCATAATTGGTTAGCAAAGCCACCAAAGGCACAGGCCTAAAATGGAAATGAATGAAGCAGCTATGGAAATGACAGCTTAATAAGAATAATGAAATTCAAACCCCTACTGCAAGTACAGTGTATAATCCATTACCTGGAGATTAGATGAGATATAAATACCTGAAGGATATAAGATGATTGATCTGACATGTCATCTGGTTTTGCAACCATAAAATGTCAAACAACAGGTATCTGAACACTGCAAATTGCCTAACTACAGCTTTTTCATGGAGGATGAGAAGGGAATTCAGCAACTTGCTCTTTCAGGCAAGGCCTTATTCCAATCTGGGTGCAGCATTTTAGCTGTTTTTTTTTCCTCCTCCTTTTAACCCAGAAAGTACTGTAAGGGTCTGAATAAATTTTTTACTAATTCCCTGGATCTAAAACTCAGTGAATGAAGGTTCAATTCCCAATCTACCCATAGTGTTAACCACTTCATAATTCAGTTTCTTGCTCATGAGATGTAGCAATAAAGCTGGCCTTTACCATTTACAGGTGGTAGAAACATTCGGTAATCTTCATGATATGCCAAAATACTTTATCAATTCTGTCATATTCAAACCGCTAAAAAACCTCAAAGACACAGAAAAAGGAAGCATCAAGACTGGGTTGAAGAGCATGGGAGCTGGGGAAAGGTTGACTCCTGAAAGAGATTGCTACTCCCAAAGTACTCAGCTGAAAAAACCAGGGGTTTAGAAGACTTTTTAGAATCTCTAGAAAGTCCACATTTCTCATTGATTTTTAAGTGAAAACAATGAGGATTGACAAGTCTTTTAAATCCCTCCCTGTTGAACTAGGAAGAAATCCTTATCCACATGTTATTCCAGTGGAAATGACCTATCCTGATGTTTGTATCATTCCTATTTTTGTTGTGGTCCAGAACCTCATAAACATATCTCAACCATGGAGGCACTCAACACAAAGATAGGACAGGCATCTGAGGGTGGCAAAAATCAGAAATTGTTTATCTTCCTTTACAAGGCCTCCCATTCCTCGCTCATACACTAGAAAACATGCAACAGAGCAGGAACCCCAATGCTTACACACTAGTCAGATATTCCTGATTTCACCCAAAACACCCAGAAGCTCCAACAGCAGGTGGCTGTAAGGGCATTTTGCAGCAAAACACTTTTTGATTACAGACACTTAATGTTCATATAATTGAAGGACACACTGTTATCAGTGTAGCTAAGTTAAAGGGACAACAAGAAGGATGATTTTCCTACTATGCATTTTCTCTAGACAGCTTTTAGCCTGAACCACTCATGCTGTGAATGTGGTTTCTGTAACACACACACCAACCACACTTTCAGGGCAGGCAGTCACTGGGCATAGCTGGGGAAAAAAGTCTCGACCTTAGCACAGGCTTAAATATACATATGGTTTCTTTACAGAGGGCACATTTTCAGTTTAACCATGCTACATTCTATCTCACCAGATTTTGGCAAATTTTTGTCTTGTCTGAGTTTTGTAGCACATCAGTCAAAGGCTCCTGATTAGAAGGAACTATTTTATAAGCATAGCAAAAGACTGGAGGACAGCTAAGATAATTCACTGAACTTGGATAGTCATGTACAAGCAATACCCTTCAGGTACATACAGATTGGGAGTACTTTGCTAAATGTAATGTTATAATCTGCAATAATCATTAATGGTGAAACCTCAAATCTGCAGTCTTACTTCCTTATTCAGCAGTAACTAAACCCTTTGATGTCCAAGACTGTCTCCTCTACTCATAACAACTTTTCTAGCAGATTTATAGCCATAAAGTAATTACAGGAATGAATTAATTATTTGGAAGGTAAACCTGCATCAAGTTACACAGGTTGCTTTAAAGACACTTACAGAAAAGAAAATGACAATTTTATTTTCTTAAAGTCTTTCTAACTTTACTCCAAGCCCTGGCTGTTGTGCAATATCCTTCCACAATGACTGGAGAAGTGCTTAACACTATGGGAAGGAACAGTGTACTAAAGCAGTGTAGTCTGCTTTTATGCTGTTCATTTCAGGCTGTACCCACTTAAACCATGCGTAGTTTATACAGATTTCATTAATGTCAGAGCCATTACCTTTGTTCAGCAGCTAATGGGAAATATTAAGTGTACTGGAATAAATAAGGCTAAGTAGAAGAGGCCTTAATATTTGGCTTTTAGTAAGCTCTCCTGTCAAGCTGTCCCTTTTTGCGTGTTATTGTCTGTACATGTTCTAGAGAACAAGCCGCAGGAAGGCTGGAGGAGGAAGATACCAGGACACCACTCCAGGGTAGCTACAAGTAACTCCCAGCTATTTGTGTCAGCAGTAGCAAATGGTCACTTTCAACCTTACAGGGTGGTAAGTGTAACTCTTACATAGCTTGAAGGCAACTAGCCTGAAAATTGCCACAGCTTAGAAGCCCCTTTTTGTGTTCAAGAGATTAGAGACAGATTGGAAAATTTGGGTTTTTTATCCTTGGCTCTATCAACAGGTTATGCTGTGTGATCCCTTAATGGATTTTTTTTTTACCACAATTACTCACAGCACTACATCCTTTCTTTTGCCTTCTCTAGTTAGATTATTGCTACACAAGTCAGATGCTGCACCCTCTGCATACTTGACAGCTTCCTGATGTATTTTGGATCCTTTCTGGATAGACAGTCAAGAATCAGAAGGCATGAAATAAGAATGTTCCTGATTCTCAGAGCTTTTTAGGCATAATCTGATTAAGCACCATGCACCAGGTGCCGTCTCAGTAGAGCTACTTGCCAGCTCCATCCCAGGCTGCTCCAAAATTTGCTTTGCTGCTATATTACCTTCCTACCTAATCAGGATAATCTCAAGGAAGTGAGGCATTGGGAGGAATTAAGACTTCAGAAAATATAACTGCCTTTGAGTAAAAAAAGATTCCCTTATGAATCCAACTTTGTCTGACTGGTTTAAATGTCACAGCATTTTATTCTCATCCTTTACACCCTGGCTCTCAGCTTTCAAGTTCTGCAAACTGTTTGAACAAACACCATATGGTGACACACAACAATGTTGGGTCAGTTTTTATATCTTTGACTCATTCACACAAATGTTTTTCTACCATTGCTCTGTACGATACTTCTAAGGTATCAGATTAAAACAGTGGACTGGCCCACTTAACACACCCAACTACCTGACAGAAAAGACCAGAGAAGCTAGCATGTTCCCTTAGAATTCCAGTCTTGCCTCTGAATTTAACAGATAATGAAAATAATTAAAACCCAACTGTTTTGGTTTGTGGTTGGTTGTGGTTTTTTTGTCATCCAGCATTCTTAGTGCACATAACCAGACCAGTGATGTAGCTTCTTGGAGTACTTACAGATTTACCCCTGTATTTCTACTATTAAGCAAATGCAATTCATAATCAGCCACTCTCTGGGTCACTGAGGTCCATTTTGTTTGCAGACTGTTGTGTGCATCAATTCAATGTTACCATGAGCCTGGTACCAGACTCTAAGGCCCCTGAGCCAACCATTTCTGCAAAATTTTACATGCTGGACTTCTGCAAAATTTTACATGCTGGACTGAGCCACTTTTCAATAACGTGTCCATGAAAAAGGGAACTGATACTGCTTTTAAATGTTTTGACAATATATTAACATGTTATGTAAGGTCTTTCTCCAAGCAGCCCCAGCCACAAAATTTTTCTTCAGTGTCAGCTGTTTAATACTAGTGTTACCCACACTATTTTTCATTTTCTTTGGCTTAGCCATAACAGACTTCTCAATTCCTACTCCAGTTTTATTTAAACTCACATGAATGTAGGGAGAAAGTCAGAAATTTGTACAGACATGTACACAAAAATTCACACCAGTTGCTTTCATAATGGGACTAATGCTTTCATTCTTGTGGAAATGCACTGATCAATATCCCTCAACTTAGCTGAACCTGATGTTTAAGCATGAGTTTACTTCAATATGTTTCCTCTGTTTCTGGTCACGTATTCATTTTAAAAATGTTATTCCAATATATTCCTACAGATGTTGTTTCATCAGTGAACTCTTTTCACTTTTCTCATAATAATTTAATTTGCTAATTATCTATATCCAACATATTGATTCTTCATCAATTCAAATTTTGTTGCCATCATAAAACAAATAAGGAAAAAAAAAACCAAACAAACACCAGAAACAATCTAGAGTAGAACAGCATGAGATGTTTGATCACATTTCCCACTTCCCAGGTGTTCAATTCCGTTCTCAGACAGTATTTTTAGATACTATCTAAAATATATAATAGATATAGTATGGCCTATATCTATTGATCATATAACATTCTTCCACTTTCTAATTGGTTTTTTTCTGGTGTTTGACTTGAAACACAGACTACAAGTCTCCAGTACTTAGTACTAGAGTCTTCCAACTGAAATATCTCATGCTCTTGAGTTCTGGTTTTAACTCAGAGTAGTATTTTCAATTTTTATTCCTTCATCCTTACTAATCTGCATCTGTACCCTTAAGATCAACAACTCCATCACTATTATTACTGAAAATCTGCAGCAAAGTATTCTGACTGTTTTGAGGAGTATCTAAATTACTCAGTCTCATCCTCATTGAAGAATGAATCAAGTCTTCTTTTTCTCATTTTCTCTTAATGCTTTAAGAACATGTTCCTGCCCTGTGCAAGACCCAGCTCAGCTTGACTTCTCCCATTTCCCTCTTTTCCTACACTTACTAGATTATTTTGCTGATTTGTGCTTTATTCCATGTATTTTTAGACATGTTTCACTGGTTTGCTTGAACACACTTCAAATGCACATTTATCTATTTACTCTTTATTTCTTCTCATCCTAAACTGTTCTCTGTTCCTTGACAAATAATATCAAAAATTCAGCTCTAAAATACACCACAGAATAGTTTTGCTGATGATCATTTTAGGTGACAATCAGGTCTAATCCCTCTTTTCCATGCCTGACAATCAGAATTACTATTGTTTACAGTACAAATACAGATTCTCTAGTCATCTACCAAGATCCTTATTTTATGTAGAGGAACAGGTTTCCTAAAACTAGCAGATCATTTTTTTATTTCTGCAATGAATGTAGCTCAGTGTTTCCTTGCAGATCTCAAAAATCTCCTCAAGTTCTTACAATTCAAGCAGACTTTCTATCTTCCATCTTCTTTGCACATTCAGCTGTCACTCTCTTCTATACTTGTGTTTATCATTTTCTAAAGGCACTCCTGGGATGTAACAATGTAGTCAAGTTTGTATATTTATAAACCAGACTCAAATAGTTTGAATTCCAGGCTTTTTGTGCTTTTTAGAATGTTTCTTAACCTTTTTTTCCTGCTTAAATTGCTAAGCAGTAAGAAAACGCAAGACTAGGATCTGTCACCTTTTTAATTATGTACATGAAGAATTTTGTGCATGAGTTACACACAGGAATGTCTTAGGACTGTTGTAGGGCTAAATCCATTTTTTACACTCAGGCTGGTCAGTACAACCTTTACAGATACTACTTTAACTTCTCACAAATTTCTTTTTCAAAGTGAGTATTAATAGGCATTTTAACCTGTAAGAGATGGTCCAGATAATGAAGATATGTGGTTAATTATGATGAAGGTCCAGCCACTGTGCTTAGGGTAATGCAGTGGGATTTGCTGGTTACTCTGCCTTAAGGAACAATTTAGATTCCATTTAATTTTTAATATTACTTTCAAATCCCCTTCAAAGTTGTTTCTAATAATCTGAAAACTTTTAACTGCAACTGCATGCTTACCTTCTTGGCATTAGACTACAGGCACACATCTCCAAGTGCTAACCCTCTGAACAGGGTTAGGAACACCAGGCTGAGTGCCTTCATGCAGTACTGTAAGCTTGTGAATGACAAGCAGTTTGTCCTTGGTGGTAACAGCTGAGAACAATAATTTCTATTAAGTATGAAACCAATAGTTATTTTCTGAGATTAACCAACTCCAGGTTTCTGACAACTTTTGGAACCATCAAATGCAATTCAGAGTTACTCTTATTGAGAAATATATTTAGGGCAGGTAGCTCTATTTTGCATTTTGGTGAAGTCCTCAGTCTCACTGTAGCTCTCAGAAACACACAGTTCTACAGATTCATGAGCATTGCTAAAGCTAAATCAGAGAATGCAGGTAATTTATGCATCTGTTTCTTTTTATGTATGCACCTCCTTAACAAGAGGCTCTATCACACCCTGCAAAAAAAAAAAAAAAAAAGCAATTTGGCAAGGAGAGGTAATTTTGACTGCAAAATCATCCACAAAAGTGTTTGACTATGTGAGACAACAGGTCCAGATGCCACTGCCTGGAGGCCAGGAACTACCCTGCTTCAAGGAGCTGTATTTATAAGATAAATGGAGTGAGGGTGCTCATGGCAAGGGGATAAGCTTGATGAATCAGGGATAACTCTGCCTTTCAGCAGTCAGGCAGCACCCCGAGTCCAGCCAGAGTAAAAGGGCTTACACTTACTCTGTTGTTTGTTAAAGAATTTCTCTTCTGTTTGTTTTGTTTGGCAGGTAAAACACTGGCACTGTCCTGACTCCTGCTCCAGCTAATGTCTCTGATTCTCTGTGTGCAGCCATGAATATGCCTGACTTGTGAAGTTATTTATCAGAGTCATAGAAATAGAGTGGTTAGGGCTGGAAGGGACCTTGAAGATCATTTAGTTCCAACCCCTTCTATCTGCAAGTTGTTTTTTTGGAAGCAGTTATTTTAAGTGACAGAAGAGTGAAGAAAGCTGCTCCTGTGAGCTCCGTATCAGGAAGAATATGCCTGGGCATCAATATGGCCTGGAGCCTAGAACAGTGCCAGAATCTAATCCTGGAAGACATCATCCACTTGGCAAGTTCAATGGCTAAATCCCTTGCTACTGTGGTCATTTGAGAGGGTAAGATGACCATGCTTTAAAACCTTGTATTATCTTCGAGATTACAAAAACACCATCCTTTTGTCCTGTGTGATCCTGTTTCACTGCATAAATAAAGAAAATTAATTCACCCCTTCATTTTAAGCCATGGTGCTGAGCTAAGACATTTAAAAACAACAAATAAAAAGTATTCAAAAGGGAAAAAACGAGTTCTTCCAGGTTTCTCTGCTCTAATTCTGAAGGGCAGCTTCAGAGGAAAAAATAATCAAGAAGGCATATGGAAACACCTTGGTTTGTAAGCACATATGCAAGAAGTAACGTATTTGGAAAACCAAAAATAAACACAAGTGCTGTATTTTGCAGGGAAATCTTCTGAGCCTCCCAAATTCTCTGGTGCTTATGTTTTGAGGGGTGCATGTACAAGGCTTCTATCTACCACCCATGTGTCGAAATGTAACAGGAAATAAAATGAAAAAACCTCACGGGTAATTGATATAGAATACATAGGCGATCTGAAGGGAAAATCAGAACCAGAGACATGCCAGGGAACAAAAAATAAAAAAAAAAATTAAAAAAAAAAGATAAAAAAAAAGATAAAAAGAAAAAAAAAAGAAATTAAAAAAGCCAGCCTCCTGTGAGCCCGTCTGCTTCCTATCACTTATTTTGCAGCTCTGGGTTTCCACAGTGGACTGCTGCTGCCATCTACTGCCACCAGCACTGCCAGAGGCTGAGCTCCCCTCCTGCAACCTGGTCACGGGAATCAGGGCCAGGGAGGATGGCAGGGCATGAAAGACTTTGAATCAATAAAGGAAAAACAGTTTCCAAGGAGAGAAAGCATCACAGCCAACATTAAAAACTCAAGAGCAGATTTGTCCATTAATGATATAATGCAAAAAATGTTGTGAGGAGGGAAACCTAAATGGAAAATCTTTTGCTTTCAAAAAGGAAGGGAAAGCCACATGTGGATCCACACTTCTGTCATGTAGTGACCTAAACCTATAGTCAAGGTCCTAAAGGTTCTTAGTTTGAGTGACATGGCTGACTGTCTATGGTCAGCTTCATTAGATGATGAAATGACTTGCACAGCAGGAAAGCTAAGGAAGGACAAACAGCTAGGGATAAGTCCAGGATTCCTAATTCAGTCACCTGTGTTACTCCTATTTTAGGAACAGAGGGCTTCAGTTGCTGGCAACGGAAATCCTATATCTGACCTTAGCTTAAAATTCACATCAACAAAGACTCAGAGAACAGACAAGCCCCCAGTTACTGCAGGTATTTTCTAAATGAAATCTGGAAGGAAAGCATACTCCTCTGTGTACTGAAAGACAGACTATGAAAAGAACAGAAAAAAAAAATTTGGCAGGGGACCTATAGCATGTCTGTTACTATCCAGCAAGAGATATGCTTGATTTCACAACTTCTGAATTTCACATAGTCCATTGTAGGTGGCAGCAAAGATCAGACCTAGACCTCCCTGATCCCAGATCGTATTTCTTCTCTGTTGGTGTAATATAGCATCTTCATTAAAAATACCAATCTACACAGCAGTTGCAGAGATCTGAGAAGTGAAATAAATTAGCCTTTCCCCTTCTCTGTGCAGCTCTTCTGTGACTGTTCTCAGTGTTTAAGTCAACTGAGTTTAGTAGGCTCGAACTTGAATTTATTACATTACCTGAAATGCAGAGTGGAATAATTTTAAGTTGATTTATCTAAGCACAGTGATAAAGTCGTTTTTTTAATCCTTATACCACTTGTCTTCCATAGCTACTCTACACCATGTGGGTCCTTTCTGTATGGACTGAAATACAGGCCAGTCTGTATGGCTAGCATGCATTTCGGGTACTATGACTTCATAAGAATGCAATACCTGAGTATGTCATTACCTTTATTATACAAAAAGAAGTACTAAAATCCAAGTTATAATAGCAAAAGTGCTGTGCCCTAGCAGTGTGATTGAAGCCAGACAACTGTGCACACTGACACAACATCAAAGTATTCCCAGGAATACACTCTCCCTTCTCTCACCTCCTCTAGGAGCTCATCCACCAAAACATGCCTGACAAGAAAGGCCTTTGTAGACCTGCCTTGGTCTATATTTCAACAGCCAGATTCTCCATAGAGCAACCCTGTAATAAAATAGAACTTAAATCCTACAGAAGCTTGCTAGATAAGAGAGAAGACAAAAAACACACCGGAAAACCCTGGGGTTTGTGGTAGTGTCTTTCTTACAAATTTTCCTTCAGGACAGAAGTGTTTCGTTATAAATCAATTGGCTGAATGTTTCACTCTTGTATGGAAGCTGATGTGGGTAGGTGGCCCTCCTTAAGACACTGTCAAAGGCTCATCAAAGAGCAACAAAATTAATTTGACTGAATATCTGAGACCCAGAAGAGTTTTCTAATAGTTTTTTTTTTCTTTGTTTCTAGACTCTTTGTCTCTTGCTCAGGCTTTGCTTTTCTTTAGATTCCCGATTCAGTGTGTCTCTCCCTCACTTCACAGTGGTCTGAAGTACCCTCCATCCAAAGCTTCTGGAGGATTAAAGGTCATTACAACTCCTTCACTCAGTATTTTATAGTGTTTCAGGAAGATGGAAAACTTTATTTTCCAACAGTTCATGTGAACAAGGGGAGTTTTGATCTTTGCCTGGCATAAAGCCTAACTCAGAAGAGAAGAGCTCCTAACCCAGTGTTCTGTAGATGCTTGTTCCCCCACAGAGCCCACAGAAGTGAGGAGAGAGGCTTGTCTGGCACTGCAGTCTTCTAACAATCTATCTCTTGGTCACACTACTGAACCACAGAGACAATGAAGCCAGATCCAATGCCTGCCTGCAGGATGCAGAATAAATCCAGTAGAAGAGTGATCCTGTCCCAAAAGCTGTGCAAGGTAAATTGTAAAGATGGGCAAAGTATTATCATTCCTATTTACAGGTAAGAAAGGAACACTTGGGTCTCTGCCTTTCCTTAATGACACTTTTACTGTATGACAAAAACTACACATGTGCACTTCCAGGAGACTAATGCAGACACTCAATAATGAACTAAAATATTATGTGGCACTGAGCCAATAATCAAAGATGAATAATCCAGCCACTTAAACTTGCCAATAGAAGTAAGCAGCTACCTTAAATTATCCCAATCCTAATGATGAGTATTCATTGTTTATATCTGTACAATATGTGCTACAGAAAGCCTTTTGGAAATTTCACTAAATATTCTCCATCACCATGGAAGTATCTATGAAGTATTCATTTTCTGCACAGTTTGACTTTTTGTCTTGGCTTGCACCTGAGAGCTGAAACAAGTATTTGTTACTGCACAGAGACAAAAACCAAAAAAAAAAAAAAAAACCCAAAAAAACCAACAAAACAAAGAAACAAAGCACACACACACACACAAAAAAAAAAAAAAAAAAAAAAAAAAAAAAAAAAAAAAGCCACCACTTTTTTTTCTCCTTTTAGGATTTGGCACATACAAATTCAGGAAAAACATGTGATTTGTGCTTATGTGATGTACAGTTACCCCATGCACACCTATTAGGCCACAACAGCTTTCCCCAAAAATGAAATAAATCAAGGACCATCCAACACAAAACCTTAAAATCATATCAGCATAGATAGGGTCTTGCAGGTGCTTCTGGAACCATGAATTACAGGAAAAATAAAGAGAATCAAAACACCTTGGTTTTCCTCTTCACACCATGGTGAAAAAAAAAAATGGACTACTATCAAAGTTTCTCAGGGCATTAACAGAGTTACATTTTTCAGAAGGGATTTTTTTCTGCTATTTTATTTATCAGTTTATGTTGTTTTGTCACTGCATTTACATAAAACTGAATACATTTATAAAAGAATGTGTGAAAAAGAAATTGATTAATGGGGTACCACAGATCTACTTCTGCCTCACCCCTCATATCCAGTTTTGACATGTTCAAAGCCATTTCTAATATGATTTGGTTTCAGAAGTAACGAATTTATAAATTTAATACAGGTCACACTCCTATGAGTTACCAGTGGTTTGATTTTAAGGTGCACTTTGCTGCCATACTCCAACCACCTACAATGTTTCACAATTATGTCTTTCTTAAAAACAGAGGGGTGTTCCCAACATATTAATCCTTACTTAATAATACTATTTCTGTTGCTTTTCTGCTACAGGATGGGCTCTTCATCCTATCTCATGCTACTGCTGTGTTCAAGTGAAGCTCCTGCTGTGTTTCCAGATATGGATGCAATTCATTGATAACTACAAAGATCGTTTTCCCACATTCTATAAATCAACATTGCTGCCTTTCAGTCAGTAAAGACTGCCAGAATTTTGAATGCTGAAAATGAAAGATGCATAGCATATTCAAGCAAATGTCAAAAATAAACATAAAAACAGAATAGTCCACTTCCACCAGTTAAACTTTGCAGCTTCCTAAGAGCTGCAGATGTCCAATAGCCATCTCTGTGTGATGAATAAACCTCACTGCAGAAGTGATGGGGCAATAGCCTATTTGCTGCTCAGCAACTCTCTGAACTTCATTTTGTTCTAGGTTACATTTATGAATGATGTCACCCCATGCAGCAGACGTTGGGAGGTTCTCTTATTTGATCAATACTTCAGACAATAAAAATTCTGATGAGAGCATACTACCTTAACACACTTGTCCAATTTAACTTGCGTTTGACGCAACCATTCTGAAATGGGACAGTTCATGCCAACTGAGGATCAAATCCAGACATCTTTCTCATAAACAAAACAGCCACTGTAGTGAAAATAAGGTCTGAGTAAGCCTTGGTTCCTTTTTTGTGCAGCCAGCTATCTCTGAAACTCTCAAAAAAGTTGAGCATAATCTTTAGGATTTATCTTGAAACCATCCATTCTTTAAATGTAGAATTTAAATGTCCATGCTACACTAACACATATTAATGGGAGAAACTCTAATTTCTATCCAAGTGTTGTGTTACAGCTTTGTAGCTGGATGTGATATTCAGGAAAACTAAGTGGCTAAAAAAAATCCCTAAAACTAGTTTTATTACAAAACTTTTCAAAATGTTTTCCTTTTCCCTGGAGCATGCTCTCCCTGAGATCTTCCTGCTGGCAATGGGGGAAAAGCCACCTTGTGGCTTTTAGCTTGTAGCATGATAACTTCTAGCATAGAAAATGCCTGCTGAATACTATTCATGACCATTAATCTCAGCCTCAGTCTGTGCACTGAAAAACGGGAAGAGAGAAAAGGAAGGTGGTAGCACCAAATCCCTGACCTTTTCTTATTTTCTTAGATAAAAGAAGCGGTCTGAGTGGCAAAGACCAACCTCATTGGGTTCAGCAGTCATTGGCTGGTGGGGTTAAACCTGGTGTTTCAAAGAACATGCAAGACAGACACCTTTCTGAGTACATTGATCACGATTATTTTAGGGTGGCATCATGCAGTGCTAACTCCACTATTTTCATTTCACTTAAAATTATTTTCCTTCCATGTTAATTTACAAAATGTTAATCTGATATTTTTAATATTTTTCCTCTTCCATGATACAGCTTCTAATCAGACAACTGCAATTTTATTTATGTGTAAAAAATCAACTACACGTAAGGAAAACATCAGTATTTATCACAACGAAGCAAGATCTCTGCACAGCACAGAAACATATCTAAGAGGTACAGTTGAGAAACCTCTCCTAAATACCTTATTTACAGAACACAAATAGGATGGATTTCTTAAGCTGCCTTGCAGAGAAACATGAAAATTGTCAAAACCTTAACCAGCTACTTAAAAGCTCCAGTTCTGCTGGAACTGTCACCAGCTGCTCCAGAGTTTGCACACACAAGACATTTGCCTCAAACCTAAAGGTTCCTGGTGAAAGGTTGAAATGCAAAATTGTCTCAGGCTCTGAGAAGGCTTGCTGAGCATTTCACAGCAGGACAGTAACAGGACAAGCAGTACTGAGTACTTTTACTCATTGCCCTGCACCTCAGCCTTAATTTCAAACTGTGGTTGTTTGGTTTAGACCTTGAGAAAAATGTCTGAGAAATCTCCCGCAAAAAAAAAAAAATCCCAACAAATCAGTGAAACTGGTGGCACTTAAGAAAACTTCTAATAATTTTATTCCTAAAATGAATATTCTATTCTCATATATTGAGAAACTACTGACTTCAGTGATAATTTGCCACGGTCATTTTCAGAGTGCAATCACTGATGTGAAAAAAAAAATCTCTGCTTTGAATTTCTCAGTATATTTCCCTATAACACTTAGATAAATTTTTGTATAGAAACATTAGGAAAATTGATACTTAGGACAATTCGAAATATGTGCATTAGAGCACTACAGAGGAATGCTTTTGTTGGATATATTTTTCCCAGAGACACTGTTCAACAGTCTTGTATTCTATGCAAGACAGACACAGATCCCTATACCAGCTCTTCACTGGCTCATCCTTATTTCACACTCAACCAACTTTAATCTCTTTCAGTTGCTGCAAATAGTAAGATAGACATTATTTCCTAAAGTTATATTTAGGTGGTTCTTTCCAGTGAAAAGTAAAGCAATTAAAATTGTCTTGGAGATCTATACTCATGTGCTCTCACTTCAGACAAGAAAGCCCAGAAAAGCAGCCTTCTTTTTTTGTTTCAAGGCTAAAACTTTATTTGGTTTGAGATCAAAGTTATGATTTGGTTTTTGCTAGTGATTCATAGCCAACTGCAGTACCTGCTAATCCAGTTGGTATTTGCTCTTCCTCACCTCATCATCACAATAAGCATTCTGGAAAGGAGCTTGAAATTCAAACTGATCTCTGTGAGGCAGCAAGGATTCAGCACCTTCTGCTGTAGCTGTGTTTGGGCTACAGCAAAAAGAGAAGGAAAAGCTCTACATTAATCAGCACCTGTGACTTGAAGAAACTAACAACAGCTAAATTAGAGAGAAATTTGCTGCTTTATAGTCATTTTTATGATTATTATATTTAAACTTCATCTATAGTGTTTTGTTCTTTAATGCAAAAAATTGCATAGGAAACTTGCTTTTCTGCAAGTCAAGGGTAAGGTAAGTAATGTCTACATAAAAAAGGAATAGGCAAATTATAGCAGGTAAAACAGGCCTGGCGGACAATCAAAATGCATTTAAACTAATAATTTATAGCATTGAAATTTGTAATAACTGAAGTTTAGTTTCTTAATGCATACATGGATGTGCATGTGTATTTGCACAGGTGTATATAATACGGAATACAGACATGCAGGAGACAAAAAAATTGCAACCAATTTTCCAAACTGTGAGACAAATGCATGGAGAGAATCACCTCAGTCTCTTAACAAAGAGGACCACTTTTGATCTCATGTAAATTCACTCAAGTCAGGGGAGTTACACCGGAGAGAGGTTTGACCCAGAATGTCAACAATTTTGAGAAAATACGGATTTATTTATTATGCAATTATTCACACAGAGGGACTTGCTTTCTCCTTTAAGAGGATGTGTCATGCAGTTTGATGTCTGCTGCTTCTTTTTCAGAAACTGCTTTCTCAGTTCAGGCAAAGGCAGAACAAGCAGTGTCAGGGACCTACATATTTCATTTGCCTGTGTTCACAGTAAGGATATAAAGTTTGCAAGCCAGCCCTACTAGGATATGTTGCATGTCCTAGGACAGTGGAGAAGATGGGATTCCTCATGCCTGCGTAAAGAAAGATTGAGGTGGGTTGTGATGCATCTTCCCTGCCCCTGTTTCCTCCTCTTTTTGTTAGATCTCATCTCCCCCTTTTCCTTCCCTTGACAATATTTCAGTTTGTTTGGCTATCAGCAGCACATCTTCCCTCTAATCCATATCTAAAGCCCAGTAAAATAGGATCAAGGAGTCCCTTCTGGCACCAAGGCAAATAGTCCAGGCTGACTTGTGTGCCTTTGATTTAGAATTACCTTCCCTCGAGAACATATTGACCATACACATGCTCCATAGTACTCCATAGATTCCCTTTTCAACTGTATCTGATTTCTCTATGGTCTCACAACTTAATTATAATTGGTTTGTGCACTTCTTCCAGTTAAGAGCCAAAGACCAAACAGACATGTATATAGGGGGGATGGTTGGGTGGAAGAAATGTTTTAGTTTCTTCTTCGGCCCTCATTTATTTAATACCATGCACATACTGATTTTGACTATTTTACATTCCTACAATCTCAAGTAGCTTTCTGGAACAGATTCACTAGGTGTCCCTGTATCTTCTTCTGCCCCAACTGGCCGCACAGCTGCCTCTAGCAAGTAGTTACTGCAACTCTATAACTGGATTTCCTTTGCTCAAATATAGAATTAATTCTGAGGAAAATTGCTATCTGTGCCTCCCTTTCTTCTTTCAAAATGAGTTTATTATCTTATATACACCTAAGTCCAATCCTGCCTCACTTACTCCTAGACATTCAACTAAATTTGCAAATTGCCCTCAACTGCCCCTGTGTTTAAAGGAAAGAGGTGGAGAGATTCCTTTAATGCTGGGCAACCCCTGGCAGAAATAAATAGACTCCCACCACGTCTCCCAAAACAGGTAGTTATTCAGTGATTCTGGATCTCTCCATCAACAAATCCTTTCCTCAGGACCAAAATCCAAAGCCCAGATAAAGTTCCAAATCAAACTCTTCCTACATCTTTTGGCAGCCAGTTTCTGTAGGAACAAACATGACTTTAGAGATCAAACACTCAATGGAACCAAATCCCCCTGTAAGAACTCCGTGTCTTGGTAGATACCATCCCTTGTTCTCTGTCTTTCAAAAAATGAAGCTATTTAACAACAAGCAAAATGCAGGATATATGTAGGCTTACAGACACATCAACAAGAGACTCAGTGTCTTGGTACCTCACAGGACTGTTAATGTGCCTCTCATGCACAGTGACTAAGCAAAGTGCATGCTCTTTAGGCTATGGTGATTTCCAGTATAATGAGCAGGCATGAGTATTCCCTAGAAATGAAATGATGAAGACAGTAACTGAAGTCCTGAGGGTAACATTGCTGATGAGCCTTGACAAGACTCAACACTCTTGAGTCTCGTCAGGACTCAAGAAAACACAGCACAAAATAGTCTCTAAGTAATTCCAATACAATCTTAACAAAACAAAAACAAACAAACAAATAAAAAAGTTAGTTTGACGTTTAATCAGTATCTTAGAAAATACATGTAAATTTACAAACTACTAAATTCATAATTAGTGTGTTATGAAACTACTTCTTCCCCCTATAAGCTGAGAAACAAGTGACAATTTCCAAACTATATAATCAGTATACCAGCATATATAGTGATACTGCGGATTGTGCCTGCCCATGTGCCAAAAAAATAGCTTTTATCTTTACATGATAAAAATCTTAAATAGCCATCCTCAAGCTCAGGGACATTATGGTGCCAATCACAAGATAAGGTTAGAGAGACATTGCTTACAGAAGCATTGTAATGAACAGATTTATTCTCCAATAGTGCCTCTGGAATATATATCATAGAAATTATTGGTCTACATTGTCAGTTCCAAACTTCCAACACAGTACTTACATAGTCCTTTAAACTGTCTGGGCCACAGATTAATCTGACCACAGTGACACATAACAATCACTGTGGTCACCAATAAAGCAAAGTAAAAGAAAACAAATAAGTTAAAAAAAGTTATCATTGTATAGGGACTGGATTCATACAATGGCAGCACCTTTAATGCACTGTCCACGTGGAGTACTTTACTTGTGATTCTGGAGCATTTGTACCAATCTTCTAAAAGAAGACACAACCATCTCCCATCTCTCCAAAACACATAGAAATTCTCAGTGATCAAATCAATTTTAAAAGCAGCCCATAATTAAGATTTTTTAAAAGTTAGACTTTGTATTATTAAAGCTTAATGGGGTCCCCTAGGTTCCAATTAGAAACTGATTAAAAATCTTTGAGCTTAAAAAGCTGCAGGTAGGGAGTTCTGCTCTCAGCTCCCTTGAATTAGCATATTGATGGCATCACAGCCTGAACTGGAAGGAGAGGCAGAGAGCCTGCAGACATTTTGCCAGGCCAGCCCAGTGCTCTGTGAGCACTCCTGCCTCAGTCCAAGGAAAGAATTACTTACACAGCCAGGCCTGACCAGCAACAAAAAACTTACAGTAAGAAAAATGTACCAGGCAAAGTATTTGCTGGTAGCAGTACTTCAGGGAAAAGGTATTGTGATTGGAGCAACATGAAAAAGAACAAGTTTTAAACCAAAACAAAACCTGTGAGGTTTCTGGCTTGGAATTGGAAGGACATTAATCTATGATCTTGATCCATAACAGAGCGATGGTTTCAGTTTCAGCATATGGCAAAGTTTTGGCACAAACCCAGAAATTTGCTTTAGGAACACCCTTGAAATTTGGGTTAACTTTCATCCTCTGGAAAATTTAAGACAATCAGCCACACTTGTTTCAAACTGAAACCCACAAAAAGTGGGTTTAGTGGGATATTTAATTTTTTGTTCAGAGCTCTTAAACATTAAACTGGTTCTGGCTGAGTGCCAAAACCTAGTTTCATCCTAGAAGTCAGTTCCCAGACCACTCAGACACTTACTGAACCCTACAAACTTTTGTGAGCACTGTGGACCCCATCAATGGGAGCAGTGGGAATTTCCTAGCACAGGGGCTTGGCCTGCTGCTCTACCTGGCCTTTCCTAAACTAAACAAGGGTGCTTCAACCAGAAGCAAAGGAGAAACTTGCAAAGAAGTGCAGTAGCAACTATTAAGGAAATTGCTTAAATAAGGTGCTCAGGAGACACAGTAGAAAGTTCAGTGTTGGTGAGATAACAGAATGGAAAGCACAGGGAGGGAAGGTCTGACAGTCTGTCAGAAGAGCACAGAACTGATAACCTGGTGAAACTTATCAAATCTTGCACACTGATGACTATCGACTATTACAAGAGAAGAGGATGAAAGTGACTCATGCTTTGGTGGAAATGGGGTATACTTATTTTAAGAACAGCACTTTTGCTTCAGGCAGTTCATTTGGCAGGAGACACTGGAGGGTTTGCACATCATCAAGGATTACTCCGGTGGATAAGGTTTAAGCAATCACAAAATTGTGCCAAGATTTCTGATGATTGAGGTGAGGGAAAATAATTGGGATTATGAGTTTTTTAGTATCTTGCTTCATTGCTAATAAAAAAAATTAATAGCACTGAAGGACCACCTTGGCATTTTCTTTATCTTGGATAATGTTGCAGTCTTTAGGTTCATGAACACAATGCACTGCAGAAACATGTGCCCAAATACAGAGAGAATCTACCTTGGTTCTGGTTCAAGGACTCCCAGTTCTCTGTAGCTTCTCAGTTTACAACAGCCCACTTTCATCTGTATAGTTTTCTAGCAAAGAAGTTTTTTCAAGTTTTGAAATGGCTCTTCTCCCAAAAAGGATGTGTGAAGCAAAGGAATAAAAATGCAAAGCCAAGATAGGCATGGTTATAGCTCCCATGGCACCTCTAAATCAGACGTCTCCAGCACATGAAGTACTTAGTAATATTGAGTTTGCTGCTAAACTTAGGTCTTAACTGCACTGTATGTACAGTACCTTCTAGTGGGTTTGACCAGTCAGCTTGTAGCTTATTGAATACTATGGGTCAGCTTTACATCTGTTTCCTTTCTGTTGGTCTCTTGAGCCTATTCTCATCTCCATCACAACTTCTATCATAGGTCCTAGACCAGATCCCCCCTTGAATTCTTCCCCTGAAAAACTAACCAAAATCCACAGCTAAGGCAGTACTTCTCATCTGCTGCTTCCTTTGAGAAATGTTCTTCCCATTTCCTAGAGTAGGGTATACCTATGCTGAGAAATTACATTGTGTCTTTGTGAAACATTTTGCTAAGCCCGTATAACTACTAAATACCTCACACTGCACATGTAGGCCAAAACAAAGCTGTTTTCTGGTGAGAGCTGCTTATGAATCCTGAGTTTTGTAGATGCATACTCAAAACTGTTCAGAGACTACCTAAGTGTTCTGCACATCAACACTTTCTTTGGAAATGCCATCTAAAAATGTCAAGTGGTGCCAACAGCTTTAATCCAGATTCTGAAAGCTTCTGTCTCTGTGAACTGCTTTCATGCATGGAAGGGAAATGAGTGCATGAGTTCTTCTTCCAGATCCTGTCATGCAAGTGCACCCAGAGACCTCATGCCTTGTACCCTTGAGCGTAAGAGTTGAAAAAAAAAAGAAAAAAAAAAAGACATAGTGTTGCCTGCTATGCTGCAGACAGCAAAAGTAACACAAGAGACCCTTCACATAGCACTGAATATTCAGGAAAAGCCCATTTGAGGAAGAGCAATTCTTTGTGAAAATCTCTGGAGTGTTGCTAACTTTTATAATTGGATGTATGTTCTGAAGAAGATGCACAGAAACAAAACAGTCATCCAGGTCAGACAAAAGGTTAGTCTAACTCAGTATTCTGTCCCTGGACAATTTGTAAATGCAAAGGAAAAAGTATAAAACCAGGCAAGCACATAACAATGCTTTTCTAAATACTCCCTCATGATTCAGATATTTGTAGCTTTGAAACAGTGCCTTTAAAATATGCAATCCATCCCTCAAGAGGAACTCAGGTCATGAAAGGAGTATGAAAAGAAAGCTGAGTGGATGCACATATTGCCACAGCAATAGCAGTTGAACTCTTGAATCTATGCACAGGGGAGTTTCTCTTTTGAGGCAGGAGGAGAGGACATGCTCTGATGCTAACCTTATAGAGAACCTCATGGTTAGGTAGGCCAACAGCAGCTCTTGACTATTTCCTTTACACTTATGAACTCATCTAAACTCATAAAATTTTCCTTTTCTAGACCAACCACTAAAGTGAGGCAGCAAATAGTTTTCCCAAATGCAGTATATTCACCTATAGATTATTATTTTGAATAAAATACATTAATGTATTTAGTGTAGTTAAGTGTAGATTAAGATTCTGCTGACTTCATAGAACGTCAACTGCCACTGAATTTGGTTAAAAAAACAAGAAATTATTTCAGAAAACTGTATTAAAATAGTTTTGCATTTATGACGCAAATCAAGTAGCCATCCTAAAAAATTAGTGAATATATATATAATTGGGAAATGACGAAAAAAAGATTACTTGGCAGTCCTCGCTTGTCAGTTCTTTTCAGGTTTATAAATTACAAGAATTCAGGTACAGTAACAGTTTCCTTTAAGCTAATTATAGGGAAATCCAAGGAATACACACAGTTATGCAGTTAAATAAGGATGTAGAACAATTCCCTTTTATTTTAGCAGCGTGGTGCAAGATTCAGAATGGAAAACACATACAAGTTAATTGAGAAGAGACAGAAGAAGAAATCAGAGTTTATTCAATCAGCTCTTTACAGTTGCTTAAAAACAATTCTGCAAAACAATCCTGAGAATGAGTAGCTGGTCTCTTTTTCTATGCTGTATCCCTCAAATTTATATTTCATTTACCATAAATAGACTGTAATATCTGGAGTGCAACATGGCATATCTAGTGGCAGCTGGGTTATCAAAGAATTAGGACTCCAGTTAGTGATATTTATGGACACTGGAACAAGTGCTTTGCAGAAATCTTGTCTACCCTAACTGAGCTTTTATAGCAGTAAATAATGTTATGACCATGGGATATTATTATTAATTTATCATCCTAAAGCTGATAGTGCTTCTAAAACCACTTGAGAAGGCACACAGAAATCCACAACCCCTGCAGCACTGTGCCAAGACACTAACTCTAAGAAAGAATGTCTCACATCCTGCTTCACTCCTGTAATCCACCAGACACCCTACAGGCAAGCCTGAAAACCTAACAAGAAGCAAAATCAGTGTAATGTCCTCCTGATGTTCTATTTAAGGCAAAACGTTTGAAATTACTGGAAGCTGAAGAACTGTATTAACAGACAGAATTTTCTTGGGCTGATTTCTAAAGAGCCTTACAGGGCATGTCCTGTGGGGGCCTGTGAAATGTGCTGAACAGAGCTCCAGAAAAGGCAATCACTCCACCTGAAAGGGAAAGCAGAGGAGAAATATGCAAGAATTGTGCAAGGTGAACTGGGGCCACTAAAGCCCTTTCTTGGAGGTGTATGTGTATTGATTCAATATTGCAGTTCATTTCCATTGCATAAGCACTGTTTATCTTGAAAGACTACTCTGGGAAGGAGCAAACAACTCTGGCTGCAGGCCTGTATTTTAACTAGGTTTCTTAAGACTAAGTCCAGAGAAGCAGAGTCAGACTATTAATGGGACTCAGCCAGAAAGCTCTGATGTCCTTGTCTCCGTGCAAACATGCCTCCACTACATGGAAACACAGAAAGAGAAGCCAGAGAATGAAAATCTCATTGTTCTATTTGTTTCTTCCTCACAACCTGTCTTTTACCAGATCTATCATATACCATTCTTACCTCAAAAACCATATTCTTAACACTGGGGTGTAGGAACTACATTTTGGCTCTGTGTTTGCACATAATACAGTGGAGTAATTGGTACTCTACACTTTAAAGCAGTCTATTTTTCCTCAGGCCGCTTCTTCAAGCTGCTCTAACTTAATTTTTGCCAGCCAGTTCTGTTGAAGTCTGTAGACTGCTTGACATGCATGTTTGCTCTGAGTCAAACCACCTGATATGGGAAGAATCTCATCCCTGCCCAGATGCAATTAATTGTCTGTTACTGTCAAGTTATTCAAAATTTTGCAATAGCAGCACCACTGCAAGCAGCTTGTCTCATTAGTTTCCAATTTATATTAATTTTATATGCTGCTGTGTATGAATATCTCTTGCCTTTAGAAATAAAAAATATGATTTATCAGCAGCCTCTTTATACTGCCAGTATGTAATTGCACATGGGCTAATTGTTAAAGTTCTGAGGGAGCTATACTAAGGGATCAATCCTTTTATTGCTGCAGTAATGAGCTTTTAATGGCTGGCTGGTGAGACCTTCTGGCCTTCTCAGGGAGGCAAGCTTTAGCCATATCTTTCTTTCTGCCCATTAGTCATTGGTCTCCCATAACAGAATATTAAGGCAAACAGAACTGCACTACTGAAAACAGGGAGCAAAAACCAAGACTTATTGCATCTCATTATCTCCACTAATATATACATATAATAACGCTGTAGATAATTTCTCTCCATTGTTTGAAAAGAAGCCCTGGATGGCTCATGGCCATGGCAATGATACATCAGGCTTGTCATCTTTAGGTCAGTATTTCACATCCTGGCCCGTGTAATAGTGACCTGTAGTCATTAACAAGTGATGACATGTTTAAAACCTCACACTCTGGGGAAGCTGCCTCATACCACTCACAGCTGTAACTCTCACAGACAGTGGAGAGCAACAGCATGCTTACAAAAAGCAGAAAAGGCCTTGGCTGTGTGTAAGCCCTGCTCAGCAATAACAAAAACATCTCTCTATTATCAACACTGTCTTCAGCATAAATACAAAACACAGTCCCATACCAGCCACCGTGAAGAAAATTTACTCTACTTCAGCCAGAACTAGCACTGTACCTTGTCTCAGTTCCTGCCAGCGGGACAGTGGGAGAGATACATATACTTCCAAGTGATAGATTTATGGATCCAGTAAAATGGGAAGTGATCAACTAAGCTTTACTCCAGCCTCTGGGTAGGGTGGTGGACATGCACTATTGACAAACCAACAGCCATGCTGCACAGCTGTACATGGTGTACCAAGGGAAGTGCCCTGTATAGTCCAGCCAGGATGTTAATAGCATTTGCGTGAGCCTGCTCCCTCACTTCTCCATCAACTATGAGGTGAGGATTCTGTGACTCAGATCCTTTGTGGGCAACATATTTTTCATCCATTTGAAGGAACCACACACTACCTTGCAAGCAATAGCAGCACTGGATTGATGGGAGGTCTCACACAATTCTTTTATGTTCTGTCATAAAAAACACAGGCCAGGCTAAATAACACTAGGCTTACTGCATACAGAGTAAATTATACCAATACATCCTGTGTCATATATTACTTGTCTCAAAAAGCAAAGATTTGGAAGACAGTAATTGAAAAGAATAGTGTGTTTGATGATGCGGTGTTGAGGGAAGGAAACAGCAATCTGGGTGTTCAACAAGCAGAAGTAACATCCTATTTCCTTGCAGTTACTCCATCATCTAACACACAACACACATAATCATAGAATAACACAGAATCATAGAATGGTGTGGAATGAAAGAGGCCTTGAAGATCATCTGGTTCCAACCTTCCTAACATGGGCAAAGATACCTTTCACTAGGCAGCTTGCTTAAAGACCCCACCAATCTGGCCTTAACCACTTCTGGGGATGAGGTATCCACAAGTTCTCTGGGCAGCCTGTGCCAGTGCCTCACCACACTTACAGTAAAGAATTTATCACTAATATCTAGTCTAATCCTACTCTATTTCCATTTCAAACCATTCACCCTTGTCTTACACTCCATGTCCTTGTAAAGATTCCCTCTCCAGTTTTCTTGTAAGTTCCCTTTAGGTACTGAA
The DNA here is from genome assembly GCF_009819655.1 of Sylvia atricapilla. NCBI lineage: Eukaryota > Metazoa > Chordata > Aves > Passeriformes > Sylviidae > Sylvia > Sylvia atricapilla. Next base: position 54,157,407 of record NC_089145.1, read on the forward strand.
ATGCTTTTTCAGCTGATATGTAGCTATCCTTCAAAGAGGAGTAGACGAAAAAGATATTTACAGACTATTTTTTCTGAATAAAATCTCTACTTTTGAATGCAAAGACTATTCTAAATACTGCTGAGTAGCAAAGAATCTGGAAAAGACACAGTGATTACAAAAATCAAATGGTTCCTCATTAGAAAAGTTACATTTAGAGAAGCTAAAACTGCAGTTAAATTTCCTGTCTTATGTGCTCAAACTGATTTTTCGGTGCTACCTCTGCTCATTTGCTCTTGCCTCTGACACACATGCCACATGCTCCTCCTCCACAAATTCTAAACAGTTACAGAACAGACAAGCAACTAGCACACGAGAAGGCAGAGTGCACTTGGGAAAACCTTTTTGAGTATTCACCCTGGATATCTCTCACTGCCCGTGTATTCTTAGACAGGTATTCTCAGATAGGTATTCTCATCCCAATCCCTGGCACTCTTCCTCAGACAGGGAAGGATGCAAGGAAATCTGCCTGAAGCCACCCAAGAAAGGTTAAGGCAAGGTGTTGTGAGGACAGTGAAGGCACCACAGTCCAGTCTGCTGACTTCAGTGTCTCTTTTTCGGATGCAAAAGTACAAAACCAACCTTTTCCATGCTAAGAAGATACAGGAATTTCATGATCTACTTCTTCATGAAACAAAGTCAGCAAAAGACAGTTCTGAAATTATACATCTTAGTTTGTTCATCCAGAGTTTAAATTTCTTTGGTAATGAACAAAACATTTTCCTTTAGTTTTGGTACATGAAGAGAAGGACATGACAGAGACAGAAAAGCAGAAAAATGCGGTATTTAATTTTGTTTTAATTCGCTGGCCTGAGCAGCACTTCTGCCAGCGTTACTGGTTTGAACACTAGACTCCTGCTTTAGTGGTAGTCTTCTCTTTACCTGTTGCAGCCATCTGCGGGCTTTCCTGACCAATGGCCACAGTGTCTGCACTCACTGCTCTTGTAATCAAGAACAAATCCATCCAGACTATACATGACTTGTGTGCCTGTACAAAGTTAGTCTGGGATGTCTGGAGCATATGGACAGAGTACATAGATGAGAGCTTCTACACCTATGCTGTTTTTCCCAATGGAAATACAGACAATACTAAGGACATGGAATCTGAAAAATACATCTTCGACTTTTATACAGATTACATGTTTGGACTCTTATGCTTTCCCTTGAATTTCTGGAAGAAGTGCACTCACAATCCCCTCAACATTGAACCAGCTGTTCCCTGGGGGTTTTCAAAAGAAAGACCCAGAAATTCAAGGTCTACACTGAGGGGGACGGATGGTTGAATTCACAGTAATTTTTCTTCTTATCCAGTCACAAAAGATAAAACAAAGGATAATTTTTTTAACAAAAACACAAGACTTCAGCACTGCAGGAGATAAGATTCGCAAAACAATATTTTTGGCTCTAATTTTCCCCTTATCATTCAAATTAGAAGAATTGTCAAAATGCAATTTTTCTTTTTCTACTTTGAAGGACAAGTAGTAGGAAAAATTTGTCTTTCTGCAAGGACAAATCAATTGCATATTTTAAGATAAATACTGACATAAAATCTGAAAGATTACTTAATTTAAAAATTCTTCTGTTCTTATTTGCATGCTTTCTTAATCTGCATGGAGTTTCTCTCTTGACTTCCCATCTTCTATCATGGGATAAGCATAGGATCCACCACGGTGCACCACCCTGAGTAATGGGACAAACTGACAGGAAGCCACTGTTAATGAACCAGATTTTAGAAATGAACACAAAGTTAACTGAATCAGAGTTATCTATGACACAATTCTGTAACATATTCTACCCTTGTCGTTTGCTCCAGCACAAAAAGCACTGAAAATCAAAGCTACACCAGATGGGAACTGATGTACAGTGTTTTGCATTATTATTGCTAGCAACTGCATAACAAAAAATTGTGCTCCTACTTTCTAATTTGTTGGCATTTTCTGACCAGTTTGTCTGAAGCAAAGCAACTCAAAAGGCAGCATCCAGTCAAAGCCCTGTCATCTACAGGGCAATCTGTCTTTGGCTGTCAGCCACTTAAATGCATGGCTGGAACATCTATTTAGTGAGTCAGCCACGGACCATTAAGGAGCCAGAGCCTGAAATGGGAAGAAAAGCAATGTAAGCCCCTGCCAGCCCTGAGCTATGGAGAGCAGAGCCAATCTAAAGGCAATGAAATGCATTGTTAGTGGAAGCTGAGGGTTGAATAAACAAGTCCTGTTCCATCAGACTTTGCTTCTTAAGCCTGCTACTTATTGTGCAGTAAATTGGAAGTCATGAGGATTAAGAAGCTTTCTGAGTCAGACGATGGAGTAGCTGGACTCCAAGTGTAAAATGCTGCAGTTTAGAAAGGAACATCTAAGCCCTTATCTGACCTAGTAAATTAAAGTCATACTTGCTTTCAGAGCACTCACTATGCATCACCTTAGGACAACCATGCCCCCCACTCCAATTTCAAACACACAGAGGTGTATCTTAAAACAATTTGCAATTAATAGAGTTGGCATGCAGTGAAGCAGCAGAAAAATTAGTGTCATCAATCATCTTTCAATACCCACTACCATATAAGACAGAATTCTCATCTCAGTATTATGATGCAGTGCAGAAACTGAACTGGTATTGTTATTAACTGAAATAAAACCCAATCTACAGGATTTCAAACCTCCTTTGAAATTCAGTTTATTAAACGCATCACCCATTAAGCCACTTTCATTATTTAAACAACATCAAGCAATAAAAATATCTCAAGATTAAATTTGCCATCTAAGTGACTTATTTGTGAGCCACATGGAAAATGGTCTCACATAGAACTTCCAAGCACAGATTAACAAAATATCATTGCACAACTTGGCACGATTTGCAACCTCTACTTGAGAAGAGTTTGGTCCTCATATATAGGGGATACATTTCAAACTAGGAATAAGCATCATTATATGGAAGATTCTCTGTTAGCACTGATTCTTCTGTCACACATAGGCACAGTGAAACAGTACCCACTGAAGAGGAGAACCTGGCACAGGTAGTACATGCTTGCCATCATCCCCAGCTCATGTAACTGGCAAGTCACAGGTCAGAAAGAAGATGAAATGACAGTATTAGACTCACAGGCCTGAGGATGATGCACATGGAAGAATTTTTCTCTCTTTTTTAGTAGAACTAGGGAAATCAAAGGAAAATACTGGGCTGCAGGTGCAGAAGAAACAGCAGTTTTCTTCTTACATAGTTAAGCTACTGAAGTCAATGTTACAGAATATGGCAGCTACTGTGTATTTACAAAGACTCAGGAGATAATTAATTTTAGTAAATCCCAGAATATCTATCATGATTTAATAAATACAAAGATACTACTTTCAAATTATTAAGTTCTTGAGCCAAATATTGTTCGAAGCTGAAAGAGTGCACTGGGAAGTTTTTACTGCATCTGAGTTAACATAGTTCTTATAGCCATTTCAGATTTGGCTAGTTACAGGCATTTTACATTCCTATTCAAGCACCAAAGGGATAGACACCACATAAAAACTCCAGTTACTTAAAAAAAATGCTGATACATTTATACTCACTAATGCTACGGGAGACAAATGTGTTTACTTCAACCTTTAAATTCTACTGCCAAATTAATTTTATTCTGTGTCTCAGGACCACCTCATCCCATCTGCAAAGACATCTACTGTTACTTACAGATTATCATATTTATTGGTGTATAACCTATTGGTGTTTATCATAGCACTGAATCCAAAACAAATAATTACAAAGTTCACAGTCTTTCCCATTGAGAGAAGTGGGTCAGTTTTCAGTTCTCCAACTCACTTTCAGGCTTTCTGCAGAATTAGACCAGATAGAATTGATTTCCACTTTGCTCACTTGCAAATATACAATTAGTGAGTAATAAAAATACAACTGCATTAAGAAATTCTGGTACTGAAATGTATGGATGTATGACAGAAACTAAATTCTGTGAGTAGAGAACACAAGGCCATTATGATAAATTAATTTACCTTTAAAGAAGCCTTGTGAGAGGTTCTTCTGGTTTAGATGGGTAACTGTATAACAGAGTGCTTGAAGAACAAAATTCCACCTATTTTTCTAAGAGGCCTTCCCTTTTCATTTTAAAATGTGCAGCCCTGTTTCACCTTTTCTGATAGAAAAGCCTTTTGCTATAACCTTTTGGGGCAGTACATATCAGTTTAAGGTCTGTTCCAGACATGGACTCTTTTAAAGATAAACAGATAGAGCTTAGCAGGTCAGCAGAGTAGGCTGGTGAGGAGTAGAAGCATCACTATCCATGTCAAAGAGCAACTTAAAACCATTTTTTGCTTAATCTAGCAGAAATCTTCCATGTTGGGAAAGGGACTACCAGTGCGACCACATTAATAAGGCACAGAATTATACACAGAGAGACCAGAATTGCACATGCAGATTATCTTGCTTTTCTCACAAATACTGATTTTATGACAAAATTATAGGGAAGAGACAGAGAAACATAGTATCTTTGAACAATATCAAGGGAGTCTCCACAAAAGATATGAACTATGTCTGTATATTTCCGAACATGAAGCAAATTTTCTCTTTACACTTCATTCAGAAGAAAAAAATCCATTTTAGCTGAATGAGTGGATTTTATAACTGGATTCTAGAAGAGCTCCTTAAAAAGGAAAGTCATTAATCTATTTTCAAACCAGTATTAACAATTAGTTTTTAATGAATGCTTGTCATAAGAAAAGACAGACATAATCTGTTTTAAGCTAAGGTGATTTCTGTACCTACTGCAGTATGAGGCCCCTGGGAAATACATCAACTGCCTGAGGAAATGTTTGCTGGTGACCTGCAGCCAGGGCACAGAAAAATGGCAGATTTCAGAGCTCAGTTAGAGGTGGTATCACCTCTCATCTTTGCTTTGCCAGTGCACTTCATCAAAGGCCTGCAATGAGGAAGTGCTCACTTACAGTCTGTAAAGCGAACTGCCATTTGTCAGCCAAGATCTGGCAGCACTTGACAGACCCAAAGGGTTTGCCCACTGCACTCCGCTGCAATGCACTCACTGAGAAGGGCCTTGAGGAACAAAAGGAGACGGAAGGCACATGTGGCCATACCCTACATGGGCTAATTCTTGGAGGGGCCTAGCTCTGTGTGACACTTCTTGCATTGCCCATGGTGACAGATAGATGGACAGAGGGCATTTGACCTTAACAGACAATACAGATAAATAGAGAAAGGAAACTAACTGAAACACTGAGTCAGGCTGAAGTGAAGTCTTGTTTTCACATATCCATGAATGTTCCCCTGCCCAACACTCATGGCTGAACCCAAGACAATTAAAGCTGCTTTGATACACACAGTTAGCATAGGGCAGCATAATACCAGTGCTGCTTGGAAAGAAGTACTAAATGGTTTGATTAACAACTTTTAACAATTGCTCTTCTAATTTCCTCATTTCACTGGTGTTTATTTTATTCTGCTCTTCTTTCCTTCTCTTGTCAGGCAAATATAAGTAGGAGAGTTCTAATTAGCTAAGGATATTGCTTTATAAAAACTTCGCTAATGACTTACCCCTGCTTATAAACCCTGGGGCATCAGCTTCTCATGTGTCAACAGCTTCCTGTGAAGTCTCATAATTTTGTCTGTAAACTTTGGTTTGTACTAGAAAATTACCTCATCACTTCATATGAGAATTTCAATAAATACTTGAAAATTAATGACTGACTCATACAGCTTAATGTATCAAAAGAAAGGCACTCAGAACTAGTGAAGAGATCCATTCATTTGTTTATAGATTTGTATATGTCTTTTTTAAGAAAAGGCCATACAACTTTATCACATGAAAAACTTTCCAGTCAAGACTTTAAATGGATCTCTTTTTTGTCGGTTCAGCTGTCTTAGACTCAGCTGCCCTTAGGTCTCAACTTTAACTTTAGGGCAGACTTTTTCAAAATGGGTCAAGGAAAGAAATGCAATGAAACTCACTCTGCTTTGCCAGCAGAAACAAGAAGGTGCTTTTGTAGGCAAGCTTTGCCTGTGAAAGTTTCTCTGAAGTCATATGAAAGGGACTCAACCAAAATGATTAAAGAACACAAAATATTGGAAAACATTCTATTTCTCAGAAGTAGGTAACTTACACTTTATAGAGTAATTGCAGATGATATGGCATACATATATCTGTGTGATCTGCTTGGTAGAATGTGGCAGGACTGAATAAGAATTCACAACCTCAGAAAGATGCCAGAACACAAACACAAATGTTGATGTGGCCATACTAGAACCAAATTGTTTGTACTTTCAGTTGGGTTGCAGTTTCCTTCCCAAGCCTGAAGAGGAGAAAGATTACTACCTGAGGTGTATAGCATCAGAAAACCATAAGGAAAGCTGTTGCTGCAGACAGAAGATCAAGCAAAGGCTTTCATAAGTTTTTAGTAATTCAGGAATTACATGAACTGCCCTTGTCTCCAAGAACCTGTGTATTATTTCACCTCTAAGACTACATTAAAACCCAGGCCAAACTCAGACCAAACAACAGCTTTCAGCTTATATTTGAGTAAAGGATGGCAAGCAGGAAATCTTTCTCCAGGGTGCAGTTTTTTAACCATTGTATCATTGATCTTCACACTTACCACATTATAATCCATTTTTTTCCCATGATAACCATGTACAGCAAAAGAATATAAGATTATTTTTCCTTTTTTGCTAGGGGCTACAGCCTCACCAGTGACTGGTACAAACTAATGTCTGTCACCATGACAAGAACTACAGGTACGAAACCCGAAATGTAAATTTAACCTGTATATATGTTTTTATAAGCTGTACTGGCAGCAGCAGATTGACAAAACAGGAATGGTGCACTTTAACTTCAAAAAATGCTTACCACAGTTTCATTATGTCAGATGGTAACTGAAAGTTAGCTGAGCTTTAGGGAAGGCACAAATGGGAACTTTTAAATATATAATATACACAACTGACATTTAAAAAGATAAACACCAAATGCAGAGCAAAGGGAGCTAATTTAATAAAATAAGGATTTGGCAGCAAATGCTTATTTGTCTTGGAGGACTTCTTTTCTTTTTTAAAGAGCACAATTCGCATTGCTCATTTTCAGTCTTGGTTCATCCCTGATGGATCATTTTCTACTTGCTACCCTTATTAAAAAACACTAGACTATTTCACAGCAGTAGTCTCAATCACTGTAGCAACACAATGCTGTTTATTATGCTACTCATCTTAAAAATGCTCCAAAAATATAGAAGACTAGACCACAACACTGAAATTTACCTTGAATAAAGGCAGCCTGCAGTTATTTCAGCCAAAGAACTTAATTGTCTCAACCCAAATGCTGCAGTTACCCGTTTGCAGCCTTCTTCTTGCCAAGGCTTTAACGTAAGTAGAAGTATGGTTTTACCTGAGTTTTGATTCCTTATTTGTCATCTATATGAGAGCTGAGGTCTCTTTAGAAATGTCAGCATGACAGTGAATACCACATCAATGAAAACTGGGCTTTTACTTTCTAAGGTGTTCTTGAAAAATCTTTAACTGGAAGCCCACGTACTAAAATGGTTTTCCTGAATTTGGAAATCCAGAACCACACTGAATTATGCTAAAAGCTTTAGAAGTATCACCATGCAAACACATCTCAACACACAGCCCTTAAAAAGTTTTTTTCAAATAATTTTCTAATATGCTAGATCCATTTCTGAAGTTTCAGAAAAGGAAACGCAGAGAAAGGATAAGAAATTAACAACTTCTAGTCTGAATGTTGTTTCTAGCACTACTTTTTCATTTTAAGAGTGCTATTAAGAGGTTATTTCTCATGAAGAGAAATACATCAACTCCTGGAATACATCATCAACTCCTGGAATATTCAATCTGCTTCAGCTTGGTTAGCAGCAGGTGCTTTCCCAGGACTTTGGTGAGGAACAAGAGGGTTAGGAGGCACTTTCTTTCTGCCCTAGGTTACAAACAAACACTGTAAGGTGGAGAGAAAAATTTTGATATTGCTCTAATATTACATTTGGCCTACATAAATACATTCTGTATCAAAGATGAAGATATCGCATTTATAATTCATCTATCATCACAAGATACATAATCTTGTGTCATTTAAATCTCTACTGCATCTTCAAAAAAAGAGCAGCTGACTATCTCTGTTTAGTTGTACATTACAGTTGAGTACGATTTTAGGATTCATATGAAGTTAATTATATGTTCTTTTAATAACGAACATTTTTTTATTTCACAGAACAGCTACCAGGAAAATGCTCTTATGACTATTAAAGCCATGTTGATGTCCAAGAGATATCAGGTAGGTATCTCTATGAAATGCATGTAACTATTCCTTCCCTCAGTTTCAAACACTGGAATAGGTTCTCATAATAACAAAATGTCAAGCATTATTTTTCTGGAATTCAGACACAAGTAACACTACTGTTGTGTCTTCTCTTCTGATAACTGAGCACTAAGAATGTCTTCACAACATTGTTTTACCTTATGGACAACCACAGCTTCAAGGTCTGGTGCATTCTACTCTTCACAAGCCTTGTGTTACATTAAGCAATACAAGTGGTAAACTTAGATGCAAAACCAGGAGAAACATTCTCTAGACACTCTCAATAAATCCATGCCTCCAATAGTTACTGCCAAATATAAAGAATAAAGCAGCAAGATGGCTCAGCTATCTAGTAGTTACTAGTCATTTTAGGAGAACTATTTGAGTGAAAGTTGTTAAGAGGGTTTTATTGATGGCTTGGCAAAAACAAACACATATTGACTTCAAGAAAAACAAATTATAAAACATTGCATCTACCATAATTTATCATTAGCATGACCTCTCCAGAAAATTTAAGCTGACATCTAAAATTACTTCCTTTTATTGTGAAAGCAGTATTGCAAAATAATATTTCATCTTCAAAATCATCTCCTTTCTCACCCATCAGCTTTGCTTGCATTCAGAATTTTTGATTCCTCCTTGTTGTGGTTTAAAAACAAACCAAGTAAGAGGCTCTAAGTCAGAAATAAAATTTAATGAGAAGAAAAGGAAAATAAAATAGAATAAAATAAAATAAATACAAAAAGAAAAACCAGTGACAGAGTCAGAATACAACCTGATCAGGGTGATGGAAACAGTCTAGACGAGGTGGTCTTCTTGAAACAGAAATCTTGTAGAAAGGTCTGGTAGCTCCGGTTTTCTGGGAATTCAGTGGAAGAGGGCTGCTTCTACTGTCTCAAATTCCAGCTTATATCCAGGTGAGAATGCTTGGCTCTTCCCCATGGGTGGAGCATCTCACAATGGGATGATGAGTCATGGAAGAGAGCCTTAATGGCCCATTAAAGAGAGAGATAACGCCCGGAGGGAGTTATCTCTGAGTTATGCAAAAGGCATTGATGGGCCATTAACTCAAGATGGTGATAGAATACACCCTAAACTACAACCCAGGACAATCCACCCTTTATTCTATTACCATCTACAACATGCTTAAATCAATACATTCTTACAGATGAATGCATATATACATACAGAATGAAACCTTACACACTGCTCTTACTTAAAATTAAGTCTCCCTGTGGTACACAACGGGTTTCTTCATTTTTCTGCATTACCTATCAAGTGTAGCCAGGTCTTTGAGTAAAGACAATTCCATGGACGGGTCTGCTTTTGCCTGAAGTGGGATTAATTCAAACACTCTTTCTTAAAATGCCCTTCATGTGTACCACAGGTACTTTGTCTCCATCCACTGTGTGTAAGGGTTCAGACTGGGCAGGACCACCTCGATTGACAGACCCTCGGGTGTTAACTATCCATGTGGCTTTGGCTAAGTTTAGTTCTCAATTCTTGAAGGTTCTCCCACCAAGTGCCTTCAGGGCAGTTTTTAATAGTCCGTTGCACTGTTCAACTTTCCCGGCAGCTGGTGCATGATAAGGAATGTGGTATATCTATTCAATACCATGTTCTCTAGCTCAGGTGTTTATAAGGTTGTTCTTGAAATGGGTTCCATTGTCCGACTCAATTTTTTCAGGGGTGCCGTGTCTTCACAGGATTTGTTTTTCAAGGCCCAGGATGGTGTTCCGGGCAGTGGTATGAGGTACAGGGTGGGTTTCCAGCTATCCAGTGGTGACTTTTACCATGGTCAGCACGTACCGCTTTCCTTGGCGTGTTTGGGGAAGGGTGATATAGTCAATTTGCTAGGCTTCCCCGTACCTGTACTTCAGCCATTGTTTACTATACTACAGAGGCTTCATTTGCTTGGCCTGTTTGATTGCAGCGCAGGTTTCACAGCTGTGGATGACTTGTGAGATGCTGTTTATAGTAAGGTTCACCCTTCGGTTACGGGTTCATCGATATGTTGCATTTCTTCCCTGATGACCAGAGGTATCATGGGTTCAACGAGCTAGGAATAATTTTCCTTTGTGCTGCCAATCTAGATCCACTTGTGATATTTTCACCTTGGCAGCTTTGTCTACCTGCTCGTTGTTGCGATGCTCTTCATTAGCCCGGCTTTTGGGTATATGCGCATTCACATGTCGAACTTTCACGGTTAGCCTTTCTACTCGGGCGGCGATGTCTTGCCAAATGTCAGCGGCCCACATGGGTTTTCCTTTGCGCTGCCAATTGGCTTTTTTCTAGCGATTCAGCTATCCCCACAGAGCATTAGCTACTATCTATGAGTCAGTGTAGAGATAAAGCCTCGGCTACTTTTTTCGTTCAGCAATTTCTAAAGCCAGCTGGACAGCTTTAAGCTCTGCAACTTGATTCGATCTATCTTGTCTCTCGGTAGCTTGTGCAACTTGTCGTGTGGGGTTCTATGCTGCAGTTTTCCATTTCCGGTTAGCTCCTACAATTCGGCAGGAGCCATCAGTGAACAGAGCATATCGTCTTTCAGTCTCCGGTAGCTCATTATATGGTGGGGTTTTCTCAGCGCGTGTTACTTGCTTTTCTTTTTCTTCTTCTTCAGACGATAATCCAAAAGTTTCCCCTTCCGGCCAGTTCGTTATAACTTCCAGAATCTCAGGGTGATTTGGGTTTTCAATGCGGGCGCGCTGTGTAATGAGGGCAATCCATTTGCTCCATGTGGTATCGGTGGCATGATGTGTGGAAGGAACCTTTTCCTTAAACATCCACCCCAGCACTGGCAGTCGGGGTGCCAAAAGCAGCTGTGTTTCAGTGCCAATCACTTTTGAGGCGGCTTGAACTCCTTCATAGGCAGCCAAGATCTCTTTCTCTGTGGGAGTGTAGTTGGCTTCGGAGCTTTTGTAATTTTTTGCTCCAGAATCCCAATGGTCGGCCTCGAGTTTCCCTAGGCATCTTTTGCCAAAGGCTCCAAGACAAACCATTGTTTCCAGCTGCGGAGTAAAGCACATTCCTTACATCTGGTCCCGTCCTGACGGGGCCCAGGGCTACTGCATGAGCAATCTCTTGCTTGATCTGAACAAAAGCTTGTTGCTGTTCAGGCCCCCAGTGGAAATCATTGTTCTTGCGGGTTACCAAGTAGAGAGGGATCACGATCTGACTGTACTCAGGAATGTGCATCTTCTAAAAGCCTATGGCACTTAGGAAAGCTTGTGTTTCCTTTTTGTTGGTAGGTGCGGACATGGCTGTGATCTTGTTGATTATCTTTGTGGGGATTTGGCGACGACCATCCTGCCATTTGACTTCCAAGAACTGGATTTCTTGAGCTGGTTCTTTAACCTTGCTTCTTTTAATGGCAAAACTAGCTTTCAGCAGAATTTGGATAATTTCTTCTCCTTTCTTGAAGACCTTTTCTGGTGTATTCTTCCATATGATGATGTCGTCAATGTACTGCAGATGCTCTGGAGCCTCACCTTTTTTCAGTGCAGCCTGGATCAGTCCATGGCAGATGGTGGGGTTGTGTTTCCACCCCTGGGGCAGTCGGTTCCAGGTGTACTGCACGCCCCTCCAGGTGAAGGCAAACTGAGGTCTGCACTCTGCTGCCAAAGGAATGGAGAAGAAGGCATTGGCGATATCAATGGTTGCATACCACTTTGCTGCTTTGGATTTCAGCTCGTACTGAAGCTTTAACATGTCTGGCACAGCAGCGCTTAGTGGTGGCGTGACTTCATTCAGACCACGATAATCTACCATCAGTTTCCATTCTCCACTGGATTTACGCACCGGCCAAATCGGGCTGTTGAAAGGTGAACGGGCTTTACTGACCACCCCTTGGTTTTCCAGTTTGCGGATCATCTCATGTATGGGGATCACAGAGTCTCTGTCTGTGCGGTATTGCCGACGGTGTACTGTTGCTGTGGCAATTGGTACTTCTTGTTCTTCTACTTTCAGCAGTCTCACAGCAGAGGGGTCATTTGAGAGACCAGGCAAGGTATTCAATTGTCTGATGCCTTCTTTTATTACTGCGGCTATCCCAAAAGCTCAACGATATCCTTTTGGATCTTTGAAATATCTATTTCTGAGATAGTCTATGCCGAGGATGCATGGGGCCTCTGGGCCAGTTGCGATGGGGTGTTTTTGCCACTTCTTCTCAGTTAAACTCACTTCGGCTTTTAATACAGACAGTTCCTGGGATCCTCCTGTTACTCCTGTGATAGAAATGGATTTTCTTCTTACATACCTTGATGGCATCATGGTACATTGGGCTCCAGTGTCAACCAATGCTGTATATCTTTGTGGGTTAGATGTGCCAGGCCATCGGATCCACACAGTTCAGTAGATCCGATTGTCCTTTTTCTTTTCCTGGCTAGAGGCAGGGCCCCTTTATTCCTGGTTATCGCATACGTTGTTTTCTTCCTGTAAATGAGTTGCTGAGGTTCTTTCAAGAGGATTAGTCATATCATCATTCCTGTAACGTTTGGAGTTCTGTGCACGAGAGACCGGAGCAACACTGATTCTAGATGAGCTTTTTGTTGTAGGTATTTCTTTTTTCAGTTCACGTACCCGGGCTGCTAAGGAGGAGGTAGGTTTTTCATCTCACTTCTTCATATCTTTTTCATGCTCCCGAAGAAAAGACCAAAGGTTACTTCGGGGTGTGTATCCTCTCTCTCTGGCTGGGGGACGCTTGCTCCTAATCGCAGAGACTCTCGTCGGCTCTGGTGAAATATCGTAAATTTTTTCCTTAAGTTCTTTTTTCAGTTTTTGATGGCTTTCTTCAATTAAGTTCCTGACTTGCTCAGCCAGTTTTGTTTTCACAGATGAGACATGGGCACGAACTGGGGTGGTGACAGTGTCCTCGTAAATCCTTAGTTTATTAGCCAGGATACTCACCTTGTCTTCACTTTTTCTTCATTGCAGTGTTGCCAGGTAACGCGAGTACATTTTTGGTTTAAGCCGTGCAAATCTCAACCACATCCGTGATGTGCACTGGACATCATCTGGGTTCTTAGGAAATCTCTCATCTTCTGCAAAAATGATCTCCAGCACAGCCAATTCTCTTAGGCATCGGATACTTTGTTCTATTGTGTTCTATTTTCTTTGGTGCACTAGGAGGTTTTCTTTACAAAGGTATCTGTCTTTCACACTTGTTAGCAGTCGCTGCCAGAGGCTGAGAGTTTCTTGGGTTTTTCCAATTCCCTGGTTAATGACCACATCGCGGGACAGTGATCCCAGTTGTCTGGCTTCAGTTCTATCCAGAATGGTGTCATTGGCTGCAGCATCCCAGATGCGGAGCAGCCAGGTGAGGATGGACTCGTTGGTTTGGCGGGTGAATTTCTTTCGCAGGTTACGCAGCTCACCCAGAGATAGAGAGCGGGTGATGATCTCTGTCTCTGTTTCTTCAGCTGAGTGCGAAGGTCTTGCTCCATCCTCGTCAGTCGCTATGCGGACTGATTTGCTCTTTGATTTCTTCTTTTGAGCGGTGGCAACTGCTACTGGTTTAGGCTGTTTCGGTTCAGTGACGGTTTGTGTGGAGATGCTGACAGCACTTTTGGTTCCTTTTTCTTCTGTGAGAGTTTGTGTAGTCGTTGATGTTATTGCTTTGCTTCTTTTTACCTCTTTTACTTCTTTAAGAACATGCTCCAACACACCATGCAGTGTTTTGATTTTAAGCATGGTGCAGGCTGTACAGAGAAAACCAAGCAAGACTAACAAGAACATCATGCTGTCTTTGGCATCCAGAGGGTACTCAATATTTTCAAAAACTGCTGTGTCCTTCCTGAAAAGCTGGAAAAAATCATTCTTTATTCCTCCCCACAGGGGCTGGGTGAGATTGTTGAGGCTCCAGACGTAGCATCTTAGACTAGAACAAGAATACAAAACTGGGTATATATTCTGAATAATGTTCATTGCCTCAGATTTTATCAAGCAATTGACATAATAGACCAGTAAAGCAATTTTAGTACCATATCCTGGTCTATGCAGGAGCATTAATGTCGGCAGATAGTGCCTTACGTTTGGAAAAATATAGAGAGATAGGTATAAGACACATGTAAGCATGTTGGGCATCATAACAGACAGGTGTCCTCAATAAGATTGTAATTTCTGACTTTTCTTATTGCTTCGGCCCCACGTTGGGCGCCAAAAATATGTTGTGGTTTAAAAACAAACCAAGTAAGAGGCTCTAAGTCAGAAATAAAATTTAATGAGAAGAAAAGGAAAATAAAATAGAATAAAATAAAATAAATACAAAAAGAAAAACCAGTGACAGAGTCAGAATACAACCTGATCAGGGTGATGGAAACAGTCCAGACGAGGTGGTCTTCTTGAAACAGAAATCTTGTAGAAAGGTCTGGTAGCTCCGGTCTTCTGGGAATTCAGTGGAAGAGGGCTGCTTCTACTGTCCCAAATCCCAGCTTATATCCAGGTGAGAATGCTTGGCTCTTCCCCATGGGCGGAGCATCTCACAATGGGATGATGAGTCATGGAAGAGAGCCTTAATGGCCCATTAAAGAGAGAGATAACGCCCGGAGGGAGTTATCTCTGAGTTATGCAAAAGGCATTGATGGGCCATTAACTCAAGATGGTGATAGAATACACCCTAAACTACAACCCAGGACACTCCTCTTCCCAATCTATGCTCCCATTCTGGTGAACTCAAAAGCTTCTGTTGTCAACACTTTTGAGCACCCTTTTTCTAGATGACCATGTCATTTAATTGTTTTAGTCGAGACATAAAAGCAAGACGGATCCTTTTTTAAAGAGATTTGAAAATCTCAGCCCTCAGGTGAGCCTCTTGAGTAATTTGGGAAAATAAGACTTTTACTTTGGTTGTGCTGGTAAAGGCAGAATCAGAGGACTGTACTTACAAGAGCTGTACTAAAAATCACTGGATAACATTAAATACTTAGGTGGGGTTTTTTCTGTTTGCAATCAGCAGCTCAAAACTGTAAATGTACAGGAACATGTTTAAATTCTGGAAACTCCTGAAGGGATCCAGCAGGGAGTGGATCAGGTGCTTGGGATCAGGTTGCAGCCATCAAGCTGGGAGACACTCTGATATCAACACTGTATGAAAGAGATTTCAGTAACTGAGAAATTTAAGTGGAAGCAAAGTTGAAAGGCAAAGCAATAGCATTAAGTGCCAGAAAAAATATCCAAATATGGCCACAAAGGCTGTCTTGCAGGAAGTACAGGATTGCTGTCAGGAGTCTGGCTCCAGAAGAGAAGGGATGGAGTAAGAGCAGAGAAAACAAAACCCAAATGACTGCTCAAATAAAGGAGCGAGGGTCAGAACTGGGAATCAGGGATGACTGGCCAGGTTACATGGAAACAACAAGCAGCCCAAAGCAACTGATGAGTTTGTTCTTACACCTATTTAGAGGCAGCGGTTTTACAGATTGGTTCTCAAGCAGTTAGGATTATTGGGCTCTTTGCTGCCCAAGCTGAAGCCCAGACAGTGATAGATGAGTTCAGTTGTCCAGCTGAAATCTAACAGACTAATAACAACCTTTAAATAGATCCTACAACTATCAGAACCGCACAACAAACACTAGTTCTTGTGACTTCATTTTTATTCAGTCACAAATGAAAACTTCCTCCACCTCCCAACAGAAGTTTTAGAGTCATGATACAGACCTGAATGTTGAAAATTAATTGCTCTGGGATATGAAATTCAGTAAACCATAACAAGTGCTTGGGACACCTCTGTAAGTACTACATGTTTCTCATTGCACAGACCCAAATAAACAGAACTGACAATCTACTAACAAATAAGATTTATTTTTAGCTGTAAAATCCTGTTGTGACATTTTTTGATCCAGTAATTGTGGGGGCAGGGAGAGGAAAGCCAGATTAAAATTTGTGTAACAGCAGTCGCCTGACTTTGATTATAATGGACAAAAAGGAGATTTTAGGATGCTGCAACTGCCCTCTGCATTTTACACAGAGTACAAAGTGTTAGGAAGAACAGTGTCTGAAGGGCTAGGATGAGATGCAGATCTGTTCCCCAGTTTTCAGTTTTCTGCTTGTTCCACCTAGAAATCTCTGAGGTAGTACTGCCTGCCTGTAAGCTGCCTGCCCTGTGTGGCCTCACTGTGTGAAGCATGAACTTATCTATTGGGATTGCTATCACCACTGCCTCAAATGGAATTGTTGCCTTTAAAATCTCTCATCCTCCCAGAAACAAATGCTGCAAGCATGATCTGCATGTAGGTGGAGTTACACCTACACAGGTACTAATCATAGATTAAACTAGACAGATGAATCATCAGAAGTCAGTACCCTCTATAAACACAGATATTTAATGCCTAGATAGATGACTGGTAATTGTCTGCTGATAATCTCAGTCAGTTTGATGCAATAGTAGAAAGCTTTATTTTAGGCTCTAGCCAGAACTACAGGATGACCTCAGACTTACTTGGCAACTTCTAGTGCAAAAAAAGGCAGGAAATTATAATACAACCGCTAGTTCATTACTACAGCACAGGACAGAAAGCAATCTCTGCACCATAGACTGATAAAGGATAAACTCTGAGATGTAAGGAGATCACAGCACCCTCTGAAGGGCACACCTGAGTGTGAGTAAAATAGTTCTTTTCAGCTGTGTTTTAAAATTGCGTCTCCAACTTCAGTTGAGTGAATCTTGATGTAACAGGAATACAGTTCAGAGCAACTCAAGCAACGAAGTGCTAAAGGATATTTTACATAGCACTCACATCAAGGAGATTTGCTAAGAACTCTGCTGGAAGGACTCAAGAAAGAGATGAGCAACTTTAATAAGATCAGGGTAAATGAAAGAAAAATTAAAAGAAAATAAAGAAAAAGAAAAGAAAGGCCAATGTAATAGAAATCTTTTCTGACTACAAAGACTGACGAGATGAAAGGCAAAAGGAATTTCATGTGCGTTCTACCTTCTTGTTTTTGGACTCAGATGCACTGGCACATCTCCGCAAATGTCAGTGAGTCAGAAAGAAAATCAAAAGAAACAGCTCTGATCTGGGGAGTGTGCTTTTGAAAGGGATACTTCTGCTAAGAGTGTAACGTGGCACATCAGGCCACCTGGATAATGAGGGGCAGCAGATGAGAAGGAGGATGAATTACATCAGCTCCTAAATGAGAAGGCTGATGGCAGAAATAGGTCCATTTTGCTGGAGCTTTCATTGGAAATCATTTGTGTAAAAGCCTTTTGGGCCTCTACCTTGGAGCACTCTTCTCTGTACAGAATGGGTGCTGTTGGGCATAAAATTTCAAGAAGGTAATCTCTGGAGCCACAAATGACCAAACTCTCACCTCAAAACATTTCCAGAAACCTTGGAAAACACTAAGCTAAAGTCCATTCCTGTCTACATTTTCCTAGACCTTCACAAAATGTGACGTTAAAGGAAATTATCTAAATACCATGACTTATGAACTGCATCTAAAAATGTTGATTTATCTTTAAAGATTGTTAACTGATTCAAGAATTGCTACAGATATCCAGAGATTTTTGTTATAAAATTTTAACAAGCAAGTGATATTCATATACAAACATAATGACAAATGTGGTTTTTCTTTTTCTAGAAAAAGAAAAGAAATTAGTAATAATTTAACAGAAGTTTAAATGAGCTTTTGAGCTTTTGTTGAAAAGCTTTAGACAGCAAGTTTCCAATACAAGTTCAGGAGAAATGTGAATAAGTGTAATTATTCTAATGAATAAATAAAGGCCTCAACAGACCAAGTTGAAAAAAGGAATAGCCACAATCCCTTTCATTTACTTTTTAGCAACACATTCCCATGAAGTATTTAACATTGCTGTGAAATAAAGTAGGATGAACGTGTAATCAAGAACATTTTAGCTTGTGATAAATGAAGAATTCATACTGTAATGCTATTGCTGTGGTTCTTCTCATTGAATTTTGTGTTTCACTTCCACAAATATTCATGTACTCATGTGAACATTCAGATTATTCTAAGTGCTGAAGGATCTGAAAAGCACGGTCTGATTTAATTCACAAATAATCAATGAAACTTAAAATAGCTAAATAAAAAATACAGAACTATATTAAATCTTTTTAATTAGAAATGCATTTGGTGAATTTGGTGAACTAATTTAGACACTGGACATTGCCATGTTTTTCATTAAAACAAGTAAGTTCTCTGCTGTCTGGTAATGATCTACAAGCACATAGCAAACAGGTCAAGAGAAAGGACAGGTCGAGTCAGGTAATGATCAGCATTACATTTTAACCAGTGCTTGGACTAGCTCTACTATTTGATTGTCTCAAAAAAATAGGTTGTTTTTCTCATGAATATTTGTATGATTCTGCTACTGAGTTTCACTCAGACCTACAAATGGAAATGGTGGGGGGAAAAGCAAAGCCATGAATGATGCTGTTTCAAAGCCAACCAGGAATGGAAGAAAATCAAAGGAAGTTTGTTCTAATGAGATTTCTCCTCCAAAGATTTTTGGATGCACTTGGATACACATTTGAACCCTTTGGAGTTTATCTATTGGGAAATGAATTTCTGGGCAATCATCTCATGCTCACAGGTCCAAGTTATGACCTGGAATGCCTTGTTGTGCTAGAAGTGATAAAGCAATGAAACTGATAGCTTTCGAGAATTAAAAGGTTGGAACTGAACCAGGAGGAGAAACACAACATAATTAATTGGAGCCCATTAACTTTTTCAGGGTGTTTCGTATCATATCTCAAATGCAAAGCGTTTCTATAAAAGAAAAGATAAATATTTCATAGTATAAATGAAGGTGCAATCTGTTTTTATCTGGACACATCCACATCAATGCTGGCTTTCATCTGAGAGCACATAATTGAGATGGCAACAGAATGACAGAGAGTCCTTAATTTGAGTTGCCCAGGGCAGAGTGAATTGTTGGAAATACACAGTTTTGCAAAAAGAAAAATGCTTTGCTGGCTGACAGCTTTTAAGCACAGCTGCTTTCTGGGAACTAGGGAATTGCACATTTTGCTGTAGCTTTGGTATGTTGCCACTTTAGTCCTTTGAATCTCTGTCCAAGACAGTAAAGATTTGTGAATGAAATAGTCTAGGAATATAGTTCCAGAACACATTTTTCCTGTCTCAGAAAAGGAATAATCTACAACATGAGCGCAACCTGTTACCCAGAGTCCCTGAGAATATCAAGGAGTCATGAGTCCCACAGATGGCTCAAAAGTCTGTTCTCCTGACCCAAAAGCTCCAGATGAAAAGAACTGTGGGATACTAAAAATTATTATGAATAGTGATGGAGAGAGTTTGAAGAAATTTCAGCATATAAATTCGGTTTTACAGGGTTACCAACATTCAAGCACAAATTTGTTCAATGAATAAGGCTGCTAGGAGTGAGGGAAATTTCTTCATCACTTTCCTTCTCTTCTCTTCTAACAGTAGGAGATAACCCACAGCAGCAGAGAAACACAGAGCAGCATACTTGGAAAATGGGAGTGATTTGCAGTTCCCACGAAGACATGAACAGTTGCTAAATCATTGAGAGAGAAGGGTCCTTTCTCTAAATTTTCCTTTAAAATTTTGCTAGCCTTCTTATTTTTTAAAAAAGTCACATGGTTCAAATCAATGCTATTCTGGTTCTTACAATTCCAGATCCAGATGAAGTGGTTTCAAGAATTAATTCTATCACTGCCTCCTCATTACAATGAATGGAGAGAAACAGTTAAGGGCAGAATCTGCTTCATTGCTAGCAAAGTTCAAGAACCTTTTGCAAAGAAATTCAGGGTCACGTTAAACAACAAATGAAACCCAGTCTGGCTTCTCTCTTCAGTTTATTTGCAACAGTCTTCCCATGTACACATACTTCTTTTGCTTGCTAAAACAACCATTTCCATTATTTTCAACCTTGCCTTCCTGAGCAGCATCCTGTGTTTTCTGAGCCAAAGACAGTGTGCTTTGAAAGCAGTCCTGCATTTCTAGAGTAGACAGGGACTGGTAGCATTTACATAGATTTGTTTGGACAAAGAATGTCATATGTTACTTCAAAGACAGCAGTATTTTTTTCCAATGTTTCCCCCATATGTTGCTTGCCAGAAATTTTTAAGGCCAAGAGCATAATCCAAGAGCAGCTTTCACTTGGTTTTCAGCAGTGATTTCATCTTTTCTTTAATTAAAAGTGGGAGAAGAAAATGCAATATTAAAATAATCCACACATGCTATTTGTATTTTTACATTTATTCCTGCGACTGGGGACAGGATTCAGAACAAGACTTACTCACAGAAATAAGCCATGAAGGAGTTAGAAAAACCTACCTTCTTCCAAAATTTTTCAACACTATGGGTGAGAGATGCTCTGAAATCCGTATTCATTTTAACAGACCATGCCAGGCAGAAAGGCTTTGCAGAGGATCAGTTGAAGGTCTAGGTCCTTAATTAGCTCAATGGGTTTTTGCACAGCGATGAGCAAGGGCCAGAAGGATGCCAGATGGGAGCAGTAGCCAGGTGGCTGATGCAATTAGTCTGACAATACAAAACTCAACACCAAGTCAGATACAAAGAGCTGTTGTATTTATCATATAGAACAAAGGCAACAAACAACTGGAAGGAAGAACTGCAAGTCCTGATGTAGGACATGAAACTGGATGATGGTAAATATTAAAGAAAATATAAAAGCATAGTAAGCATGAATGGACATTGCACTGAACAGGATGAGCTGGTCAGAAATTATGGAGATGACACTAAAGAAACAGGAAGTGACATGGACTAAATTCCAGTTCATTGCAAATTAGAGGCAGGAACGTGCAAATCAAGAATCATAAATGTGGTGGCTTTATGTACTAGAGGGAGCGAAAGTGATATTGGCAACTACAAGGCATGATGTCAATCAGGAAAAATATGAATTAATCAATATCATACATAAAACACCATGACAAGTAACATGATCTTATTTGCTAGGTAGGTGATTTTCTAGGGAAATTAGGTAAAATCGAATCCATCAGACTTAAGGAAATCGATCAACATGGTCTCAGATGAAAAATTAATTAGGGGGCAGAAAATACAGAGCTGTAAAATTTGTTAATAGCTCTCTACCATGAGGGAAAGATTGCTGGTGATTACAGTTCTACAGAAGTCTAATGTAATGTTTAAATTAACAGGACATAAAGAGAAGAAAGTTATTATCTAGTGCCAAAAAATGGAAGAATTGTCAACATAAATGAAAGTTTGGGGATTTTTAACAGAAATACCATATTGCTGATAAGTTCCAGAAGCGTTGAAAAAACAGTGTTTCTTAGCACTGTGCTTCCAGGCCCTGTATTAGAATTACAGTTTCTGCTATTAAGGGGAGAATCATATTTTTTAAACAAACAAAAAGAAAGTGCGACAGTTCCAGAGTGTTATCACTGTACGCATCAAGAAATGTGACTCTGGGCATGATATGCTCAATTTATGGTAAAATATTTCCAGTGAAACAGACTGGTATTGTACATTTACATCATACACCAGAAAAAATGTGATTCTATTCAGTCTCATTTCAGAAAAAAAAATCACTCAAATTTGATCAAACAGTGTTACTGAAGGGAAAGGAACAGGTTTTTTAGGAAATGATAATTTTTTTGTCCAAGCAAAGTGTGCATGGATGAAGGTTATGACTGCTCTTGCAGAAATAGAGGAGAAAAACTAATTCTTTAGGCTCAATAAAAAGGAAAACTAACAAATACATTCACAAACCAGGAACAAATACAGGTATTCCAATCTCTAAAGCAGAGGGTACTATAAAAATTGCTTCAGTTTATGACAGAGTTAATATATGAAAAATATTTTGTGAAGGACTTGAAAGATCAAGTACCTGATCTTTGTCCTTGCTTGGGTGTGCCCCATTGCTCCCCCACTGCTCCAGTGTACCCCCTCCAGAGTTTGACAACAGCAAACAGGTAGGCAGCTGCTCTCTCACCTTGAGCCTGGGCCTGATGCAGCGGCTGCCCACCTCAGTTCTGTGATCAGGATCCTCTCATCATGCAAACAAGCTTTGTCAGTGCTCCCGTAAGTATTTTATATATATAAAACATTTATTCATGTATTTATTTATATTATATAAATAAAGAGCTAATAACTAGAAATCAGTTTATAAATCAATAGAATAAATAGTTTATAATAAATAGAAATCAGTTTATAAATAAAAATGCAGTTGCACATAATGATTTTGTATTTCTTACTAAGAGAAATTCTTGAGTGTAAGTAGGGAAAGGACTACACTGGAATCAGTGCTGTGCTCTCCCGTAAAGCCAGCAGGACCCAACATGAGACAGATGTCTCCATCAAAAAAACACAGAAACATGAAATTTTAATATTTGGAAGAACACAAATCCATCCAGTCTCAAAGAACAGGCTCTGACTTCTAACTGAAAGCCTATTTCTGCAGCTGAGGGTCAAGGGCAGACTGAGCTGAGAAGTCTGGGTCCCTCCCACTAAAAGACTTAACGCTATACACTGCTCAGGGCAGAGTGAAATTGAGACTGATGACTGTCTGCTAACTCCATTGACTCAGTGACAGCACACTTGAAATTTTTATTATCTGTTTCCTGGTACATTAACTGGGCTGACTTACACCCCAAACTGCCATAGCAGTCAGAGAAGTTCTTCTTATGGCCATTATAAACAGTTGCACTGAATTCTTGCTCGTTATTCCTTGTGAAAGAAAACCACTATGCCTGGATCATTGCAAATCTGTCTCCATTGAAGCAGCTCTGTGTGAGTCACTGTCTGTGGCAGTGGATACGCTGTAGTTCTCCAAATAGCTCTATAAAAATCTCCATGGAAATAAGGCTCCTCAGCACTGGGAGAACGTGACCTGCAGAGGGCTCTGTCCCATATATCCTTGTTGCGGTGCGAGCATGGGATGAGTAACCTCAGGCAGCAGTTTGGAAGCTTTCTCAGTAAGTGGTATTAAGCATATTCACCTTAGCAGTGAGGTCTGTGGGGAGCCAGTGTGTTCAGGAGATGATGTATTGTTATCTGCCGGGAATAAACGGAGACTGCAAATCTCGAGGAAAAAACCCAACTGATTAGATGCAGAAAGCATGAAAGTGCAGTCAGCATCACAAGTATCTCCAAGAGTTTCCTAAGGCAGGCTCAGTTTCTCACAGTAGCTGCTTTCTATACATCCAATACGACAGTCTTGTGTGTATGCTACTCTTGCACTACTGCACTGTGTTCTGACTCAGAGAGGTGACATGACGTCAACACAAATTTTCTAGAAGCTGTGTTTCAGGCTTTGATTGCTTACATCCTGATCAGAAAAACTGGAAGCTTCACGTCTTCATTTTCTCCCTAGGCAGTGTGGTTATCTTATTTACAATAACAGATCATATTCAGAGGATACATATACTTTTTTATACTGAGCCTCATGCAGAAGTGATCAAAAAGTACTATTTGTCAACATTTTATCTGATGAGGATGTTGCATGGGAAATGATTCCCTGCTGTTTTAAAGTCAAAAGTTCCACAAAGTAAAAATTCCTTTTTTTTAAATAACTGTAATATAAACACGCACCTTGTCTTCACTTTCTTTTTTCAATGAGGCAAGAGAAACCCTATAATGGATTCAAAGATGACATTTTCTTGCTAGAGACCTAAATCCTGAAAGGCGCAATTATGACAAAGAGCACAAAAAAAGGAGGCATTCCCCTCGAAATAATCAAATGTCTAAAATCACCAGTGCTTTGCTAAGACTGGCTGGTAATGCAGTTGCAAGAGAAGTTGCACCTGCACCTTGCATTTATATAATTTAATTGCCGTATTATGCATATATTGATATCTGAGACTTTTCTTACAGTTTCAATTTCTAGAGACCTCAAATCCCAAAGGCTTTCTAGAGGATAAAAAAATAGAGTGCATTTTTTTTACATGATGAATTTTTCTGAGTACTCTTTCTAGTAAGAATATTTATTTGCTGTAGTAAATCAAGATTCAGATTTTGGGGTTGGAAATTCAGCCCAAAACTTCAGGATCTAAGCACTTCTTTCCCTATCATTTCTTAGAAGTGTTATCTCTTTTCACCCACAGACATAACTTTGTATCCTGCATCATTGTCACAGTCAGGCTGCTGCACAGACAGGCTGTAAGATCCACCTGACTGCTTTGCAATGTTGTTAAAAGGGGTATTCACCCCCTGTCTATTGTCATATCTCAGAAAAAGTTTTTTTGATTCAAGTCACCCCCCTCTTTCCTCTAGTAAAGAAGAAGAACCATACTCAGAGAGGGTTTCAGGCCACCATGGTGCATAAATATTCACATTTCCTTCTACTGCTTTCAATTTATGATTCTTAATGAAACCCATATGATGAGTCCAAATGACTTAGGGTTGAAGGGCTACTAAAGGAGGTTATTTTTCAACCTACTTGGGAATCATCCAATTAAGAGGTATCTAGTTCAAATATAAATCACACCTCTGTTGAGCCATCACTGAGCTCTTCACAATATGGCATCTGCACTGATGCACAAAAACAGCAGCACATCTGACAGTTGCAATAGATCCTGTATATTAGGAGTGGATGCAAATTCAACAGCTCTACCATTCAGTAGTTACATGCAGAATAACAGATGAGATGTCTAAGGACTCTAAGAGGGATTTGATCAGAGTGAAGGAGGCAAGACAGGAGAATTCTCCATGTCTCAGCGGTGATCTCACAGAAGCTAGCTGGCTAATTAGCTAGTCAGATAACATGACATTCAGCTAAAAAGACCATAAGGTATGTAGCTACAATAGCTAGATTAGATTCCTTCTGTCAGGATAACACCCACAACTTCCCTGAACTGAGAGTGCTTAGAACTTTATGTAGAAGACAATATACTCTCTGTCCAGAAACTTGCAAAATCAAGGTCCTGAAGTCTCTAAAAATTCTTTCAAAAGTTAAATTTTTTTCATTGCCCTCTCACCTTCTAAGTGACTCCATCTTGCACCATATGGAGCTGTGACTTAGGACTTCAAAGAACATCCATATTTTCATATTCTACACCTACTACATACAGCAAAAACACTGATTAATAATGTCACTAAACTCTGTAAAAATTTTACTTAGTTGAACCATTATTTTAATTAGACAGAAGGTTAATAAAAATACCCTTTACTGGAAAATAAGCTGTGCTGACTTATTTTGTAGCTCCTGATTTCACAATTCCCATAACACAATATTTCTTCCCAATCAACATGCATTCCAACATAATTGGAGGGTGAAGAAATATGTGAAAATTATATTAATTGAAAAGCATTTTCAAAGGTAGTCAGTGCTAATGAGACCAACCAGAAAAGTATAGCCAGCTATAAAAGTATAGCAAAAATAGCATGACGCTTAACCCTTTGCTAAGGATGGTAATTAGCAGGAAGGTTAGGCTCAGTATTAATGAGGTAGTATTTTTATTTCATTGAGATTAAATTTAACAAGGCAATTAGTCTAGGCTAGGAAGGAACAGTTGCTAAATACCATCCACAGCAACATGAAGAGGCAGACACAAAATATGTCACTTAGAAAATATAACGGAAACAACTATTACATGTGGAAACCTATGTTATGGGATATCACTGGGTATTTTAAGGGTATATGAATTATTAAAGAGGCCAAATCATGGATATTGTAATCTGAAGTCACTTTATGGAATCACAGAATTACAGAATGGAAAAGGTTGGAAAGGATCACTGTGTGTGGTCTCAGGTCTAACCTCCCTGCTCAAACTGGGTCATCCTAGAGCACATGGCACAGCATTACATCCTGTTCTTGAAGAGATTCTCCAGTGAGGGAGACTCCACAACCTCTCTGAGCAATCTGTCCCAGTGTCCAGTCACCTGTGCAGTAAAGAAATTCTTCCTTATGCTCAGGTGGAACTGCCAGTGCATCACTTTCTGCCTGTTGCCTCTTGTCCTATTGGTTTGCACTACTGAGAAAAGCCTGGATCCTTCCTCCTTATATTCTCCCCTCTCAGCCATGTCTTTTCAAGGCTTAACAGGTCCAGGTCTCTCAGACTTTCCTCATGATAGAGATGTTCCAAACCCTTAATCTTGTTACCCTCCAGTGGACTTGTTCCAGGAGCTCCAAGTCTCTCTTGGAGAGGAGCCCAGAACTGGACACAGCACTCCAGCTGTGGCCTCACCTGGGCTGAGTAGAGGGGCAGGATCACCTCCCTTGACCTGCTGGAAATGCTCTTCCTAATGCACCCCAGGGCACCACTGGCCTTCCTGGCCCCCAGGGCACACTGCTGGTTCACAGACAACTTGCCCATGAGGAGCCCCAGATCTTTCTCTACAGATCTGCTCTACAAGCAGGTTAACCCCTAGCCTGTGCTGGTGCATAGGGTTATTCTTCTCCAGGTGCAGGACCCTTCATTTGCCTTTGTTGAACTTTAGATGGAACAAGCCACCCAGGGAGGTTGTGGAGTCTCCCGGTGTGGAAACATTCAAAATCCCCCTGGATGAGTTCCTGCATAACCTGCTCCAGGTGACACTGCCTGCCAGGGGGCTGGATTAGGTGATCTCCAGAGGTTCTTTCGAGTCCTAATGATTCTGTGATTCTCTGCCCATCTCCCCAACCTGTCAAGTCCTTCTGAAGGGCTGCACAGAACTGCAGGATATGGGCTGCTCCTCCCAGCTTTGTGACACCAGCAAAGTTACTGAGGAGGCATCTGCCCCAAGTCATTGATGGGTAAGGTAAACAACACTGGCCTCAGTATTGGAAACTCTTAAAACTCCCAGCCTAAAATCTGTTTTCTGTCAGGAGTACATAAACGCACTATGTGGAGATAGTATGTGGGGAGTCATTCTTTTCATCCAACGCAACCAGTTCAGAACTTTCCCTCAGCCTACAAATAATTCACATTGCACAGTACAGTCTGATGGAGGACATCACACACTTCTGCCCTTGGCCTCATAGTGACTGTTCAGCATCCCCATCTCTGCAGTTATTTTATATTCATGAGAATGCTATTTTTCAAACTATCTGCATAATGACTTGTCTCTTCAATAGAGTAAAAAAAGAATCCTCAGGAGACAAGGGAAATATTATTAAAATGAATCCTACAGATCATCTCCTTCTCTATTACTTTTGCTCCCTTTCCAAACTAGATGGGGATGGATTTGAATTCTCTTTGTGGAGTGCTCAGGAAGAGGTTATATACACCATGCCCACCGCTTCTGCCAAAGCAACTGGGTGACTTTAGCTGGCTTTGAGTCTTAAATTTTGACACATTGTGCCATGCTCAGAGTCCCTGTTCTTACTGCATGATGAAGTGTCCTGCTCAAGTTTTACCACTAAGCATATCTGTAGCTGGGTGGAGGGATTAGGGAACAAAAAGCACAAACTTCACTCCTCACCCTCCTTCTCCTGTAAGGATTTCTATTATTCTGTAGGGGCATGAGTCCATGTGCATATGGGTGATGGCAGAGCAGATGTCTCTGGAATGAACCTCCCCCAAGTATGCAAGTGCACACCAGGGAAAGCAGTGTTTGAAGTCAGCTACGGGTTTGGGCCTGGGATTCTTGCCACACCCTGTCTATGTCCTCAGCATTCAGCAGAGTTGTGACTTCTCTTTGATCAGTACCTGTTTCTATGCCATGAAGCATACACCAGACACTGTCCTCCTTGGCGTCCATTTTGGAATTAAGAGGATAATTAACAGGGAAAATTACAAAGACAGAGTTTGCTTAGACATATCTACAACAGATTCTGGGGTACCAAGTAGCTTTTGGCTAAATCGTTCTCTGCCTGTTCTGTATCTTTGAATGTCTACACTGAGCACCTTCATCTTCATACTTTGGCAGTTACTCAGGAATCTTAGTCATTTTCAAATACTAAATATTATTATGTAATAGCAAGCCCCATTTATACTGAGATAACACTTCTCATTATAGTTCTTAAGAAGACTTAAGTGTTTGTAAGCTTCAGGAATCAGGCATCTCAAACTGCTGGATCAACCTCTTTCATCAGCCCAACCACAACAGATTTTTCTCCAACATTTTCAGGTATTTAAAGCACTCCAGAAAGCCTTGTGAGCAATAGACAATTTTGAGTAAAGAATAATGCCATATGTATGGGCCTACTGAAATACTGCCAAATACTTCTCACAGACAGGTTTGTGAAAAGCCTCCCCATTTTTTCAATCCAGAAAACTGTAAATGCCATGACACAAAGGATTACTGAAACCTATAAAGATTGAGAAATTGATTCTCTCTGCCAGTTCTCACACAAGACTCTATTAATGCAGGTTAATGTGGTGATAAGCCATTTGTTAACAGCAGTAATTGACCAATTGTGAGAAAATATGCTGTATTTAATGAATAATGTCAGAAAGACAGAGTGCACAGAAACCTGCTGGCATTGCTATTCATATTTTTGCTATCTGTGGTACTGAATATTGGTAAATGGTTGCTTCTAATGGCAATTTGCTGTCAGAGCCCATTACCCCATGAAACAGCAGAACTGCACTCTGTGATAAACTACATAAAAACAGGAGCTCAAAGTAAACTCAGAAGTTGTCTCTATAGCAACCTGTTGCTCCCCAGTGGCTAAAATTTCATATATGATCTCCCCTGCCAAGGAGATTCACTGGTCTAACAGAAGAGCTTTTTCAAACCATCCAGCAATTCCTCTGCATTAAACAAGACTAGAAACAAGGCCTTTGGGGCTCTGTGCTCTCTTTTCTTCAGTCTCTGAAAGTGCTAAAACTTAATATGGAAAGGAAGGAGGAAGAGAAGTATTTTTGTTAAAAACTCCCCAATAATTTTCCTATCTCCAAAAGATAAAATTTCCTGTCAAGCTTGTCCCCAAAACCTAACAAAATGTGCTTCAAAAGATTTTCATTACTTTTAATGTCCCTCCCCTTCTCACATTTTTCCTGCAATTGAATGCAACATACTAAATAGCCTTCAGACTTCCTTTCTTTGCTTTCTTATCACTTTTCTCTACTCCTATCTGACAGTACAGTTTTTTGGAGGTAGAAGCCTTGAAATGGCATTGAGAAAGAAAAAAAGTATAAACAAAATACAAACCCTCCAGTGGTTTGCTTCCACTAACAAAAAGCAAGGATAGAAAGATAAAAATGCTATGCTACTAATTCAACATCTCTGGTTTTAAAAACTAAATGGAACTTTTGAGTTTGAGGAAAGTTTTTCAAATACACTTTAAAAACCAGTGTCAAATTTTGATGTTATAAAGACAGTAGTGGCTCTCAAAACAGTCAAAACCAAGGGCTATGAAAGCATGTCAGTGGGTAGCACTCAAGCAGTAGCCAAGTTAGCCAAGGACTCTCAACTTGTCAACTTTAGAATATTTATATAAGAAAAAAATTACTCTTTTCAGATATTCCTAATGAAACAGAATTATCACAACTCTCATCACTACAGCAGGAATTAAATACCTTATGTCAAAGAATGAAATGTCATCATTCCATACTTTTACTGAAATTTGGTAATAAAAATCAGCTTCAGTTTCCATTTGCCTCTTTTTTGTAACAATTCTGGAAAAAAAATTCATGTCTCATGGGATTCATTAGATTCCAAGAAAGAACTGAGGATTTTTTTAAGAGTACACTTATCAAAGAATGTGCAGTGGTATACAGTGGAAATATGGCTCCAAAGTAAGACAGTTGAATTCAAGTAAAAAAAGCTACTCAGCATAATTACACCCTAAATTAAACAAATCCATGTTCCCCAGTTTAAAGAAAGTACTGGTAGTCTAGAAATTACCAGTTTTAAAATACTTGACTCTGGAGGCATTCATATAAATCTTAATTTCCCAAGGAATAGTGAACAGCTTGTAATTTAATTTTTATTGAGCTAATACCAAGTCCTATTCTAATTAAATGAAGGCATCAGTTCCTCTAAATCAAGATCTGAAAATATAAATATTACAATAAAATAAGTAAAAAAATACCATTGTGTTGCCCTTAAAAAAGACAAGCCAAAAAAACAGAGCAAGAACTAAAGAATTTAGAACTAGAGGGAACTTCTATATGCCTGTCTATCTCATGTAGATTTCTTTAGTATTTTAAGATACCTGCTGTATTTTGCATGTATTTCACACCAACAAAAGTTCTCTTCATGTATGTGTTAACGGTTGACATCTAAGGTACCTTCTTTGACCAAAGGGCTTGTGAAAGCACCTTTTCCCTGGGGGTGAGATGAAATAAAAATTACAGAGAGATGAGAGAGGATCACCAGACAAAAGAGCTGCCTCCAAGGGCTCCTCTCCCCATGCTGACAGATCTTGTTCCAGCTGCACCAGGAGCCAGAGACAAAACTCCAAATGACTGCACTGGGAAAGTGACAGAGCAGGATCTTAGGGGTGTGAATGTCACACTTTAGGTGTGAGCATGGAAAAGTTTAATGGATGGATCACATCAAAAACAAATATGGAGGGAAAGACTTGTGACTCTTCCTATGTTTTCTCTGAAGATATATTAATATGTCTTTTTTCCTTTATTAGAATAATCTCTAGGGATCTCAATCAGGCTTGAAATTCACTCAATTATTTGTATGGACAGAATCCTGGAATATTTTACAAGTTAAGGACACAAGGTTGGAAAAAGCAAGAAAAAAAGTGGTTTTGTCACATTTTGGATATCAGCTAGTGCCAGAAGATTGCCAGCAATAGCTCTGGTATTTGCTCATCCCCCTCCCAACAGAAAAACTGGGCATGCTAATTGTATAAAGAATGTGAAGGGCAAAAAGTCTGAAGAAATCATCCAAGCTCACATGAGAAGCTGCAGAAATAGCAGTAAGTAAATCCCACTATAATAACACTACCTCTTTAGAGAAATACCTCCCTCTCAGGAGCAGGTTGGCTTCCATGTTTATTAGGGTGTGCCAGTGAGACCAAAATACTGAATCTGAATATCTGGACAGATATACTAAGATTAGGAATTCCAATGGGAGATGATGTTGTGTATTCAAGTAACAGGAGATGCTAAAACATTCTGTCCTGAAATGAGGCAACAAACATAAAATAACGAACAAAAAAGAAAACACACTAAGACTATTTGAAGAAGTATTTTTCTCTAACAACTGGCCAATCTTGGTACATAAAAAGCCAAAACCAATAGTGTCAGTTCATGAACAGGTGAACATGAAAGCTAACTACAACAAAGGAGAGAGGAGAGTCCCTGCTTACTGTTCAATGTGTAAATACTCTGTAATTGCTCTGTAAATACAAAGTGTGCCACATTCATGTTTAATGTTAGGGTCAAAGTGGAGTGCCCTTCTTCAGAAATATCTGGTGGGTTGAGCCTGCTTTACCTTTTAGATATATATTTTTTGGCTTTGGATTTTTGAAGTCAGTTCCAAGAGCTTCAGCAATATTCTATGTTTGAACTGTATTTTGCTTTGGTCTGAATGCCAGCACATTTCTGTTTATTCTATGTACATTTGTTCGTTCCATTGGCTTGGTATGTTACAAGGTTGCTGAAAATTGAGGCTTTCTTATTTAGTATTATTAGATTGTTTTATTTCTACAAGTCTCACTTAGCAAAACTTTCACCCTTATATTAAAAACACAGAGCAATATCCACCAATTAATGCAGGCTCTAGAAGTGACCATGCAGACACCATGAAATAAGTCTAATGAAAGAAACGTATTCTTCCAGTGCTGAACTTTCTAGGACATTTTGTCTTCTAAAAGAACAAAAATTTTTCTGGCCCTTTCCAAAGTCATGTCCTCTGGTAAATTACAGGATGAACACACACATAGCATATTCACACATATGCACAATCTCACTGAAAAACAGTTAAAAAAAAAAAATCACCTTTGTGTGCAAACACAGGTACTCCCTCAAGAAATTAGATCCAACCCAAAATGACAGTAAAATCAAAAGCAGAGCAAGAGCTGTTCACAAAAGGCAGTCCCATGACACAGCTTTCCACGCTGCACAGCTTCACACGTATGCAAGGCACCTCCCTCGGCAGCTGCAGAGTAAGGATCCAAAGTCACCACAAAAAAACCCACCCCAAATATGCTGGTTAGTATGGCTCTGTAGATATTTACATCTGCTTTTCTCCTGGCTTGTCCCTTTACACCCCGAGTGCTGCATCTGAAATAAATCTGTCTGTGGGGTAGTGCAGAGCCCAAAGCACTAGGCAGGAGAAGAGAGTGCACTTTCCCCATGGAACCCCCAGCAGAAAACATTCACCCGTAGCTGCTGACATGCAGCATCACAGTTCTCCTCCTTTCCCATGACCCTGTACAGGTTGCTGAGGCAGCCACAAAACAGAGCACAGAACCATTTGTTATACAGTGTCAAAGACAAGGAAGAAGAGAGGCCATGGGAACTATGCAGCAAATGTAAAGCTCACACTGAGTGTATGAAACTGGCTAAGCTAGACCTAAGAAGTGTGGGAAAAGGCCAGCTGAAAGGTATTCTAACCCCTAAAGACACAGGAAAGGTGTAAGGGAATGTATTGCAGACAACTCATCCCAAAAGCGTTGTTGTGGTAACAAAAAGAGCTCATTAAAAGCATTTTAAAACATTTTAAAGGGCATTTAGGAAGAAATTTGAACATTTGTAATAGTTCTCATAAAAAGGGAATAAAAATCAAGTGGTCAGCCTTCTTTTAAATTATGAGGAAGGAATAGTAACCACGGGTGGTATTGTTCAAGTTTCTCCAACACTGCAGAACATTCAGGTATGGGACACACGTCAGGGTTACAGCTTTTTGTCCCCTCTGGATGTGGAGCTTATGTTGACTGCTGAGAAGTGTGTGGGCTTGAGGCAGACTTGCTGCCTAGACTTTTATAGACTAAATGCCTCTTACAGATTTGTGTGAGAACTGGACAAATTCATTGACCCTGGTGATACATTCCTATTCTATGAATCTGTTTCTCCCTGCAGGGTTGATGAAGATCAAATTCAGCACTTTACAATGATTAGGATAACTGCATAAAAGGTAGAACAAGATTTATCATGTCTGGCCATCACAGTGAACATGCTTCTGCTATTTTACCTACATTCCATGAGCATAACTTCTTTTGTATTTCTGCTTATTCTGAGTTTCATTATAAAGGTCAGGGTTAATACAAAGCAGGCATGAAATACATCCTGAGGTTTCTTTGGGTGGGTTTAGAGGTGTTTTTTAATGTCTGAATGCTCTATTTATCGTTCTTCAGCATCTCATAAATAATTGTGTATACTGCACTGTGAACCCTAAAGGGAAATTCAGCTATTATAAAGAACCTACAAAAAACCCTCATGTTTGGAAAACCAACCCATCCATACACACTTCTTTCCTCATAAAAATCTCCCAGACATTTTCTAATCTGTTTTAATTACAAACTTCTATTCAGG
This sequence comes from Sylvia atricapilla, assembly GCF_009819655.1. Classification (NCBI taxonomy): domain Eukaryota; kingdom Metazoa; phylum Chordata; class Aves; order Passeriformes; family Sylviidae; genus Sylvia; species Sylvia atricapilla. The sequence goes on from NC_089145.1 coordinate 54,191,031, forward strand.
ACACAAACAGTTTGTATGTTACACAATATAAAGAAAATAGCCACAGAAATCTCTTTTCCCTCTAGACTGAGTTTTTCAAATGGTTGCCAGCAGGTTAAAAAAGGTTTCTTAAAAAGTCAATTACAAGTAGTGCTACAAACAGTCATTTCAGTCCAGTCTCCTACACCATAAACATTTTTTGACAGGACAATAGTGCTTAAAACAAATATTCCTGCATGCTCCCTCTACTTTGCATGCTCATTCCTGCAAAATTTCTCTTGCAATAGTCTCCATGTGTTCAACTCTTACTAAAAAAAAAGAGAAAAAAGAGACACATTTCCATGGAGGACCTATCAGTCAGATTATGTCCTGCTTCTCTTCAGTAATTCTTACATTCACCATCCTTTGAGATGACACCTGGACAGTTACCCAAGTCCCTGAAAGGTCCTTCTATTTAACAGCAGCAGGAAACACGGACAGAAACAAATTCCAGGTCTTCACGTGGGCTAACAGTGGAGCTGCCCCAACCCACGTTTGTCCCCAGCTCTGCTCTGTGGCAGCTCACAGCCTTGGCCCCCTATGAGGTAGGGCTGCACACCCAGGTACCACCTGCCAAACTCAGCCACTGGGTCAGGGCCTTCTGCTTCGTCATTTCTACCAAGTAAATTCAAGTTCCAAACACATAGTATATAATACAATAAAGCAAACCACTGTAAAGCAATCTAAGGATGGCAACCCATCCTAGGATGGATCCTTTGACTGTCCCTTTAGAACATGCCCTTCACGATTTCCCTGCCAAAGAACAGTACAAGTTCTACCTACAAGGTACATTTAGCTTCAATGAGCCAAGCTTATGCCATTATGTCAGCTTGCTAAACAAAGGAAGAGCAACTGTGCAGCTGGAGAAACTGAAGCACTGAAAAACAATGCAATCCATCACAAAGCAAGATCCTGTTGGAAAGACTGGATTCTTTGTTTTTTTCACTATCCCCTCCTGCACTGCTACATGTAACACAGAACAAGAAAACTTACCATGAGTAAAAGAAGAGGAAAAATTTAATCTTACTTCCACCATGTCTCTAAAACATGGGAAATGGGAAAATTGTGTATTAGCCAGAGTGGAAACCTGTGTCTGAGAAAATCAACTTCATATATCAAGCATCATAAATCAAAATGCTCCCATACACAGAATTTTTCTATTCCAAGTCACTGATGTATTGTTATAAAGCTAGACATAATTAATATAATTAATTCACCTTTTAGTTGTGTTGATAAGTCCAGAAAGACTATCTTGGATTCAGGAGTTGTTGAAAACAATTTTTTTGAAACTTATGTTTTTCTGCCTGTTGTGAGTTTTGAGCACCTCATACTTTGCACAATTCTTGAAATAGATTCACAGGTTCAAAAGAAAACTTTCCATGAACGTATAAGTGAAGGAGAGCCTGTGATAATCCACCTTACTGCATCCCCTTTCCACACAGGATAGATATTAAAAATATTTAGCCCTTTGCCATGCTGTAAGGTCATGGGGTCTCTTTCCTTTTAAAAGCTTATTCAGAAAGCACTGCTGCTCCTAAAGTTGCTCCTCTAACCTCCCGGTTACAAAATCAAAAACCTATGTGAACAGCAATGATTTGAAAGCACTTTCTTCATTACTGGTTCAACATTCATGTTTCATATGGCTCTAGCATTTATTACTTTGTTTATGTGCAAATGCTTTGTAATGTAGAGACAGGTAGGTCTGTCTTATCAGCTGACACTGCATCAAGACGACACTATCAAGGGTATCACAGTATTTAACAATATTATCCTGCTGAAAGCCTTTGGGGACTCTGATTCATGGAGCAGAATTATATAGAGAGATCCTCAAATGTGTCAGATAAGGAGTACTAGTGCAGCAGACCCCTCCTTCATGGCATGGTACAGCTGCCAAACCGCACACCAAGTCAAATCAGTACATACCTCAGAGGGCTACAGACTAAATTGTCAGAGGGACTCTGGGCAGCATTACAGTCCATGGAAAGGACAGCTCAGTGCAGATCACTGCTTCTGACAGGCATCACTACCACTAGCACCATAATTTTCCCCCAGAGACAGAGGAGATACTGTTTTTAAAACCAACAGAATACAGCTAAATTTGCTAAGCCACACACTAGATTTTTAGTGGTAAGAGCAGATTTTTAGATATGACATATGAAAGAGGCATTTATGATCACTCATTAAAGAAAAAATGTAGCACCTCAGGAATACATGTGAATATATTCTCCAGCTCACCCACGGCCACCAGTTCCATTCTATTGAAGAACAAAGACCTTCCAAGGCTGTTAGTAAACAACTGATTTCTTTGATCTGTTATTTTGATTCTGGAACAAAGAGTTTCTGAGCAGCATAAAAAATTAGTTCACACATAATACAGTATGTAAGACATACTGTTGTCATGAATGTTTTTCATCTCCCAGCTCTGTATAAGATATGCAGTAACATCTACTTTTTTTTTTCTGAGCAATCACATATGGACCCTGATCTCTCTGCACAGTACAGAACAGGCAAAGAGAAACTGCAAGTTCCAAGGAATTAATGCAATAAGCCTCACATTCTACTCTTTTTTTTTATTATTTTTAGTCTTAGCTAAGTCTATTATATGTTCTTAAATTGAAACCAATACATTTCATTTAGTTTTAATCTTTATTTGAACTCAGTCCAAACCCCTTCCATCTTCTCCAAAATGCTGCTTTGTTAGTAGGTATGATACTTCATCTGTACATTAGAACTAACACATACTGCACTATATATTGAACCCATAAAGCACACAACTGACAAGTACTGACATTAAGTATCAGCAGAACTGCAGGAGACATGAGTGCCTGAACTCTAGTGACAATGATTTCTAATAGCAGAAACCTTCTTAGCATCGTGCCTCATTACTTTAATACTTTATGTGAAGTATTATATCCATTATAGGTAGAGGATGACATCTTTCATTAACAGCTCTAAGACAAAAAGCACTTAACTTCTCATTACTCTGAAGAGAGTCATATTCCAGCACTAAACTTAAGAGCCACTTACAAAGCATTCAGCACCTCATGCTTTCATGTAGACACTTACATTGAATTTAGTCCTCACTTCTGCTTACAGCAAGGATGATTAGGCATTAGACACTTTCAGTATTGTAAACTGTCATGGCAGAAGAGTCATTAATTTACTGGGGGATAAGCACATTTTTCCTCCCCTCCTTACTACCCATATACTTTATCCTATTCTTGTTCCTTGAGCTGACTTAGGGAATCTATAAAGTCTTTAATTGAAGTCCTTGGGGTTTTTTGCATGAGAGATGTCCTTCTATTCCAGACAGAAAAATTTCAAGAAAATACAAAAATATTTCTTACAGGAAACGGAAACTCAAACTTTTGGAGAGTTGTGCTTACTTTATGCCAAGCTATATGCTAAAGCAGATGATCAAACAAAAATTCGTGGGTTTTTGTGTTGCAGAGTAGCTATTCTAAAACTGGAGACAGTTTGGAAAAAGGTAAGCCCTGAGAGAAAAGTGTAAAAAGAAAAATAGAACAAACCTGTTTTACTGCACTTATTGGCAAGAAGAAAAGAATTGGCAGAAAAGAAGCATGAAAATTCCTTTTCTCCCCTACAGAACATTGTGCTTTAAAATACGTGTACACCAGTTGTTTCATTTTCTAATCTTGTTCTGTTTTCTGACAACATCCTGAAGATTTGATTCCTGTACCCTTTACTTGCATTGTGAAGCATTTTACTTTGTGATTACTTCCAATCAAATTCAGAGAAACTATTTTAAAAGTAATTGCTAGCCTGATTACGAATGACAAAACTCAGTCTGTGTCTTCCCAAGGTCATCTAGAGAGGAAAAAAGTGATTTGGGAAATCTTTTTTTTTCCTCTCTTTTTTTCTAACCTCTGAGAAACATAAAATCAGTAAGGGAAACAAAACAAAATATCTGGTTCTCAGTACAAGCTAGAACAATCTAGATGACAGACCAGCATCCTGACTGCAGCTGTCCTCAAGCAGTTGTACACGCCCAGAACCTTCAGAGGATCTTTCCCTGTCCCACTGCATTACACGGCTATGGGTTGGTAAAGGGTTTGGATCACACCTTCCATACACAGAGTCTTACTGAGACTGTCAGAGTTGTGACTCTAACCTGTTGAACTCAATGAAGTACAGCCATTTTTTTACTAACTTTGTGTTCATTGAACCAAATTCTCCCCTTCAACCCTTGCATCAAGATCCAAACTACCTTAGCAGCTGAGGCAACTTCAGGATATTTCCATAGGCTCTTCAGCTTTTGTTCACATAATATGAAAAAGCTTCAATAAAAGAGAAAACTGAAATTTACAGTCCTAATAAAAGTTTATTTCCTTATCAGCAGCAATAGCAACTATATTTTCAGCTATCCAGTAAGTTACAGACTTCCTTAGTCATTAACTCAAGAAACAGACCAACTCCTTTGAGCTCAGGCATAGTAAATCAAACTATAGAGCTTCTCATCACTTTTAAGCTATGTAACCTGAATTCTCTCTTCAGTTAAAGCAGCTTCCTCATTACCTGTCTGACATTTTTTTTCACCTCGGTTTTTATCTTTGTTCATTTCCCATCAATTCAGACAGCATTCTCTAAACTACCTCCTACATTTTTAGACATCATATTCACAGTGCAGGTATGCTCTGATGACAGAGGCTGAAAACATGATGTATACCACTATTATAAAAATGCTTTGCATTATTTGAAGTCTCCTTTTCTAGACAAACAGGACCTGAAATGGGAAATATGGAATTCTAGTATTTCAGTCCTCTAAACAAAAAAAAAAAAAAAAAAAAAAAAAAAAAGCCTTGAAAGACTGCAAAGAGCTGCAGGGCAAGGGAAGGAAAAATGAGAGCACTGCCTTGGGGTTGAGGGGAGAACATTTCAACTGGATTTATTCTATTGGAGGTACTGTTCTTCCAGAAAATGTACATGAATGACTGAAAAACCTCAGAAGGAATAGAATACCAAAGTTACACACATTAAAACTTGATTAATTGACAAAGAATTTTTTTTCTTAATATTTTATCTATTTAAGTTTTTCATAAACATTAAAGAAAGTGGAGATAGCAATAAAGTGTCAGGTAAAATAAGAATTGGCTAACAAGCAATAGGAAAGCGCTCTGGAGCATAATATTCAGTTCCCCTCACCAGCATGTTGAAGGGATATGAAAGCTCCCCATTTCTATCTACTTTTATCGCCCTGCCAAAGTCAAAGAATCACTCCATTTTTTTTAGAAATTACAGCTATTGATTTCTCTCTTTTTCCTGTCCTTGTAGGAGAAATACATCTTATGAAGGGTTTCTCTGGTTGGTTTGGGTTTTGTTATTTTTGAAAGATAACTTCTCATTCTTCCCTCCCATTTCTTCCTCTCTGTATTCCAAAGAGACCAGAACTAAAACCAAGAAGAAAGAGACACTGACAAGCCTAGTATTTCTAAGGTCAACCACCATAGTAAAGAACACCCTTGGTGGTTTCTTTACTCTACTTGAAAAAGGGCACAGACAAAGCTCACATGCTCTTTGCAGAGATAGTGCACATAACTGAATCCCCATAGTCACATGAGACAAAAATTATTTGTACATCAGGAATCGCATCACCAGCCTAAGGAAAAAGGGATCATTGGGAATTAAATAAACCTAAACCTCTGGATCACAAAAAACAAATGAGATTGCAGTTCCAATCTCATCACCCAAATACAGCTGTTACATACTCTTTAATTACAAATGAGACCTCCTGGTGCCATGGAAGAACCTGTTCAACCTGCTCATGGCTCATCTAAGGAACACAGCATTTACAAATATTGATTCACCCTCTCTGCTTAGTGGAAATGTCCACAGACAAAAAAGGATGGCTGCTGCGCATAATCAGAATTCATTTTGGTAGGATTTCTCTTTTCTACTTTCCTAGTTTGATTAATATATCCTGATTTCAAACTATTTTTAACAAGTCATTTTTGTTCAATCAATTGGAAAATGCTTTTTCAAGAATGTCACCTATCTAAATTATCCATCATTTCATAGTTTCCTGACAAGCCTCAAGAGACTCTACCATAGAAATAAAATTTACAGCTGAATTAACTTAGACTGCTTTATATACACCTACTATTAAGACAGTGCACCAAATCTTGAGGATCATTGAAGGCCATGGTCCTTAGCACTAACTTTGTTTTTTGCAATAATTATCTGTAGCACATGAGAATACTGGGACCAGAACTTAACTTTTGCTGAACCTACATAAAACCGGAAAGATTCTAATACTATCAGTGAAATTATTTTGCATTTACAAGGATAGAATTGAAATAAAAGCAATCTTAGCAAGGATAAGAAAACCCTTTTGATTTTAAAAATGGGATAAATGGGTGAATTTGAAAACACATAGATGCCCAGTCAAATGTTTGTGTTTTTATTGAATTCTTCTGAGCATGAAATAGCAAGAACATCTAATTTCTCAAATTCAGGCTCTCCTGAGAGTGCAAAACCACCACTACCAGCTGAGATTTCTTGCTTGGCTGATGGTTACCAATCTTGACACTTGCTGGTACTCTGTGTTGTGAATAATTCAGGTATGCTGAGTTTTTCAGTGAAAAACTATGGAGGGTAAAATGAGAACTGACATTGCTGCTTACCTGTTTTTGCTTCATGGCAGAATTAATAAGTAGGATCTCTCTGTTAAGCCTCAGGATTACTGAGAAGAGATCTGAATCATAATGCCCCATAAATGCTCCCAGTGTTTGCTCCACTCCAGCTGAAAGGAAGAAAGCAAGGAGGGTCTTTGCCCAACATTGCTCAGGAACATAAAGTAATTGTCTAACTGCTGTAAATAAAACATTTGACTGAATCGAGAACAATATTGTTTGCTTCTAAGCCTCAGAATTAGAAAGAAAAACAATTTCTTCTCTGGAAAAGAAGGAACTGAAGGTCACAGCTACTTTTTGCTAGATCCAGATATGCCACTGTAGAAGGGAATGGTTACCATGCCTTGCTCCACCTTTTACTGAGTGTCAAAAACATCTACAGAGATGTCATCTAACCCCTTCAACCCTTCTTAATTTGTTCACACAAAATAACATACAGCATTTTGGGCCTCATTCGAGTTGACCTGCATGGATTTAGTTGACCTGCATATCCTGGATTAGAGACAACTTTCAGCACCTACTCTAAAGGAAGTTGATAGAGTACTTGATAGATTGAGTTTAAGCTCCAAAATGGATCATGTCTCCTTAGGCTAAGAGCATTTGAAGAGAAGGAATCTTGATTTACACCTGATGTGGCTGTGGGGGATCAGTTGTGTGCACCAGTGCTGCATCCTGTCCACACCCTACACTGGGCTCTTTTTCCAGTAAGGTTAAGAAGGCCCTTGAGTGCATTCTTTACAACATTATGTGACCTTAGAAACATCAGCAGAAAAACTGGAGCAATGGAGCACAGATGAGTCAGTAACTTCTTCCACATCCATAGCTGGATCTAGAAAATTATGTCTATGAATGGCTTGGAGTGAAAGGCCAAGAACCTGTAGTCTGACCTAAGAGTATGCAGCCAGGCCACTGGTGGAGATCTTCTGGGGCAGTTACAAGTCTCAGGACTCTTGTAACACAAAGGGCTTTTGCAAAGAAAAGATTGGCATGAACTGAACCCCAGTCAAAGCAAGCCTGTACAGCTATTGATTGATAACACTGATAATCATGCAGAGGAGTCTGGCCTTGTGAGCCTCCAGCATTAAGGGTTTTTCTTTATCTCAGTAATATTTATGTTGACTTTACATTTTTAAGAGTGGTATTTAGGGACTAGAGGCATCAAAACACACTTAAATTAAAAAAATGCAAATCCCTGTAGTGTATTGAGTTTTGGCAACACAAAACAATTGTTTCTTCCCTTTATTTACATAACAAAGACACCAAATCTCTATTTTCTCTAAACCCATAGGGAGGATTTCCAATGCACTTGAGGCACAGCAGATTCATCCAGTTAGATGGAGAAGCAGAGGGCATTCATACTTCTAAGCTTTCTATAGCACAAGAGTGTGGTAGTAAGCACTGATTTTCTTTAAATCAAAAATGAAAAGGGTATGCTAGTAAAAAGCCTAAGCTTTACAAAATCAAAATGCGGTTCTATAAACCTTAAAGTGCACCTGTGATTACCAAGCATGAGTAATAGCTCACTGCTAAAGACCACTAAAACTTTCCCTGAAGGGCATCAATTTATCTGCATCAAAAATTTTCTCTACAGCATTAGAAACTCAGTATTACTCATGTACAAGACTGAGAAACAGTAAGCAAAAACAAGTGTCAGCTATTAATTTGACAACTTTCATTTTACTGCTGCAGAGGCAAATGGAGTCAGAAAAAAAAAATCAGCATAGAGAATGAAAAATAAATGAGATTTATAACCTGCATTCAGTTTCACTGATCTGCCTTTTCATGGTTGTAAATTTGCAGCCTGTTTTATCTAGGGACACCATGTAATTTCTAAAAACATGAGTGTAACAGTTACTGGAGCAACTTTGTCACTTGATATGAAAGACATTTTGATTAGGTTAAAAGTATTTTCAGTAATAATAAAAATCATCTTTATATAGTATTTGCAATTTTTCTTTACTTTTCCCCTAAATTTTTATTCCTTGGTTTGTTTATTTTTATGATAAGGAGATGCTATTGTTAGCTGTTTTAACATTTGTAGGGACACCACTGAGCTGTAGCCTGAGAAGGCTGACTTTATTCTATGTGTTTACTCCCATATACGGGATGCTGTGCACTCACTTGTTAACATTTAGTTACCTAGGAGTTTTCAGCATTACAGAAAATAACCTGTTGCTGAAGAAACACTTCTGTGTGCAAGATGAAATTCTCTCTTTTATCTTTATGAACCCTGGGTTGGACAGATACTTTTAGTCTTGGCAAAGTCTATGGTAAGTTAAGCTTGTTTACCACACACATTAGACTTTATGAGTTACTAGAATTACTAGATGATTGTGGAGGGAGGTTCTCATGGTTTACCCAAGTCCCAAGCAGCTACTCACTCACTCCCTCACCAGAGTGATTTGGGACAGAATCAGAAGGGTAAAAGCTGGAGAACTTGTAGGTTGAGATAAAAAGAGTTTAATGTGAAAAGCAAATGCCAAGCCCACGAGTGAAACAAAACAAGGAATAGATTCAGTGCTTCCCATGGCAGGCAGGTGTGCAGCCATCTCCAGGAGAGCAGAGCCCCATCACGTGTAACAGTGGCTTGGGAAGACAAACTCCATCACTCCAAACATCCCTCCCCTCCTCCTGCTCCCCCCACTTTCTATTCTGAGCATGATGTCACAAGGCCTGGAGTGTCCCTTTGGGCACTTGGGGTCACCTGTCCTGGCTGTGTCTCCTCCCAACCTCCCATGCATCCTGAACTTCCTCACCAGTATGGCAGTAGGGAAAGCAGAAAAGGCCTTGGCTCTTTGTAAGCATTGCCCAGCAATAATAAAAACATCTCTCTAGTATCAACCCCATGTTTGGAATAATACAAAACATAGACCCATACTGTGAAGACTATTAATTCCACCCCAGCCAAAACTAGCAGAGGGTAAAACTTATTTGGAAAATTTTGGCAAAAAGCAAGCACAACTGTATCCTTTATGTTTTCCTCACACGTGCTACATGTTTATTTATTCACTGCCATTTATTCCAAAGCAAAAAAACTCCGGAAATGCCATTTATTGTTATGTTAATGTCTAAAGCTGAAAGCTTGAGGCAAACCATGAGGCTTAACAAATATCAAGGGAGCTCTGCCCATGGATCAGCAGTTCTGAGCTGGGCAATAGGGCTGACACTTCCTACAAATACTTGTGCCTACTAAGGGTTCTCATTCTTTCCTTTTCTGAATTTCCTATGTGTATTTCAACTAGACAAGGAAAAAAAAAAAACTAAGTGTGGAGATTAGATGAAAAATTACTTTGTCAAATTCCTTCCTTAACTCTTGATATAATACAATGTTAATTTTTCATGGCCAGGAGGAAGTTACACAGGTGGAATATTTTTTCAGGTTGAAGAAATTAATTTGAGTCATTCTTAGTAGTAAATATTTTATGCCAAACAACATTCATGGAAAAGCCCTATACCAAAGACTCAGCCAAGTCCGTTTTGAATTTTCCATGTTAAAACTGAAAAGAACATTTTCTGATCTATTTTTATTCTGACACAGTAAAACTGGTGACCCGAAAGTCAACTTGGTTGGTTTTTTTCCACTTCAGTTCTGACCCGTTCTGTGTTCCTGATATACTCATAAATGAGTAGATCAAGGAGGACGGATCAAGTATCATTTCAGCAGCTGCAAGAGTACTGAGCTGGGAAGAAAATCCTTTCAAGACCGTTCTTGACCCAGATTCATCCCCAGCTCTGTCAGCTTCTCACAGCCTAGATTTGAGAAAGAACTGCTATTGTGATGGCAAAAAATGACTCTCAGAGGCTTATTTTGATAGGTGGAACCCTCAAGCAGCCTTCATAACGCAACAATAAAACATGAAATATTTACATCTTTAAAATAAATTAGTTACCTGCCTCCTGCCATGAGTCAGATCACACACCAGAAGTCAATACTTTGTAGAGACAAAGTCAGGTTCTACAAAAGATAGAGGAAAGTGCTACCTATCATCAGGCCAGAAGGCCATTCCACATGTCTGCTAATGAAAGCTCTGTTAAAGCTCACATATAACAAATTGCCTAAAAGCCTTTTATTTTTCATGGGACTGTATGCAAAGTACATAACAATAACAAATATTTAGCAATAAGGTGCATTCTTAAGTTTTTCTCTGCTATTGTTTCAAACTCACTGAATTTTAGCCTGGAGGTTTAGCTAGATTCCTTACTACATGTCATGCTAAATCCCACAGTGCTGTTGCTTCAGTCACAAAAATAATCAAATGAGTATCATAAATGAAATAATATTCTATATGCAAGGTTATGTGATGGTAAATACAATGGCAACTGAACTACAATCTTTCTCCATTTCATTTTGCTGCCTTTGCCTGCTAAATTAGTCTAAAGACATCATGAAAAATGACATGGTTTCTTGAAATGTATCTGAATAGTTCTGACTTGTGACTCTCAGAAATAGCATTAGCACATGTTCCCTTCATAAGTTCATAGCTTATGATAATATGAAAAATAAAATCATAAGACCATATGAGAGTTACTGAAAAAATGAAGCAAAAGGAGAAATACTAGCTTCCCATTGGTAGAAAATAAATAATGAAGTAAAAAAGACAAAGATGTAAAAGCCACTGCCTACATACTTCTGATATACCACCTGCTCCTACAGGAACTTTTAGATGTCTCCATATCCTATAGGATCTTAGTCTCTGAGGTAACTTCTTTCTCTGGACTTCACACTCCCTGAGAATTTTCTGTACAGCACTGCATCCATGCTCATATTAGAGCATGGTGCTAATAATGCCAAGGTCATGGGTTCAATCCCTGTATAGGTCATTCACCCCACACTTGGACTCAGTGATCCTTGTGGATCCTTCCAACTCAGAATATCCTGTAATTCCGTGCAAATGGTGTTTACACTATTAATGGTGTCTACACAAAGGGCAAAACAGTCCTCAGTGGCTTAGCCAATCTTATTTTATATTGAGAAAAACTCTACAAAAGTATGAAGAATATACAACAGGATAAATTTGGAGTATTTTCTATTGTATTAAGGCACTGCATTTTCTATTATGGAATCACAGAATTATAGAATTGCCTCAGTTGCAAGGGACCTTAATCATCACCTAGTTGCAGCTTCCCACTGTGGGCAGGGACACCTTTCACTAGACCAGGTTGCTCAGAGCCCCATCCAATCTGGTCTTGAACACTTCCAGGGATGGGACATCCATCTCCTTTTTGGGAAGCCTGTTCCAGTGCCTCACCATCCTCACAGTAAATTATTTATTTCTAATATCTAATCTAAATCTACTCTCAGTTTGAAACCATTCCACCTTGCTCTATCACTACATGCTCTTCTAAACAGTACATTTCCATCTTTCCTGTAGGCAACCTTCAGGTACTGGAAGGTTTCAATTATGTCACCAAAAGCCTTCTTTTACAGGCTGAACAATTCCAGCTCTCTTAGCCTTTCATGTGGTATTTTTTTCCCTGTAACATTTCACCTTCATCCCATCTCACAGACTTCAATAGAAAATGCAAGAAAAGAAATCTCTCATAATGCAAGAACTTCACAGAAAACTCAGCTGAACAAAGAAAACTCAAAACAAATTGGACTTTGGATATTTTTGCTGATTTGAACTTGCTTAAAATCATTTGGTATTTTCTCATTCAAGGTATTTCCTTAGAGTAGGATTTTCTAACAATCTTTTTGTTCCAGGGAACAACAAGGGCTATTTTCTTTTACATGCTCTTTAATACCTGGCTTCTATATTGCATCCATGAAAATGTCTGTAAATCTCAAGTACTCATAAATTTGTAATTTGAAGAGGTATAGGAAATAAATAAAGGATGTCTGACTGTAGGAGCCTGAGTATTCACAGCATCTCCTATTTGCTTGAAGATCCTTCTTGGATATTTCTATTTGCTTGAACACAACCATGTCAACAAGAACAATGTGAAAATCCAGTTCTTTGAGGTGGTCCTATATCACACAAGAAGTTCACATGCTGATGTCTTCTGAGAGGCTCATAATACAGACTGCATTAGCAGAACGATGGCAGCAGCCCTTGACTCTGTCAAAATTTTCCATGTAGACTGTGTCACATAACTTTCCCTGCATACTGATGGGTGTGAGTAAGGTATTCTGTTAGGTCAACTTACTAAATTTTACATCTAGTAATTTTCACAGATAAGCTACTTTTCTGCCCTCTCTATCCATATTATAATCTCTTTTTAATATCTTTCAATACTGTACTGTACTATAGTTGTACTTAAAGTGTGAGAAGAGCAGAAAACCAGTCAAGTTGGCATCCTGTAAATCCTTGTGTAGATATCAGCTTCAATGACCTTTGCATTATTTATTTCACTTACATACGCTAATGATCTCAAAAACACTATTCAAACTGATCAATGAACCAAACACAAGGCTGTCTTTAGCCAGCTGCTACAGCCCTGTATAACAGCAAATAGCAATTGGGTGCAATATCTTAAAGAGAAGGGGCTAATAGGCTACTCAAATGAGAACATGTTGCAGCAGCCCTCTTGTTAGAGCATAGAAATGAGCCCAGACACAGATGTCTTGTTTTTCACAGCATGAAAAGGGTCCTGGTTTACTCCTCTTTACAGCTCAGCCATCCTGACTCCAGCCATTCACTGCCTCTGGCTGCAGCAAGCTCCTGCTGGAGGTTTCCCTTGCAGCCTCTGACTGCTGCTTATTTCCTGCTGAACTGTGACTGCAGGTTGTAGCTTGCAGACTCTGACAGCAGGCTTTTACCCAGCTAGACTGCAACTGCAGGTTCCAACAACAGGCTCTAACTGCAGATCCAGAGTAACCTCACAGCAGTGATTCTCTCTCCCTAAGATCCTTCTTTTCATGATCCTCTCATTCCCTCTTCCACAAGGTTCCTCCTCCTTCATGATCTCCCCTCACCAGCTAACCCACTCTCTTTCATCACACTTATCTTTTCTGGATAGATCTGTGACTCATGGCGAGGAGGCTGAATTGGGTAATTAACACAGCTGTTACTTATCAGGGGCAAGGTCACCTATATTCCCTTCTCCTACAAGAACACAGGGAAATTTTACTTCACTGACATAGCAGTAACATTCAGCCTAACTGCAGTGTTCTCCTCCTTCTTCCATGGCTTCATGTGGCAACATTTAGAGGTGAAGCTAAGGTTGTGACTCCAGCTATACAGTGTCCAACCAGCACATCTATAGACTTGGTTCTCTGCCCTTCCTGACAAAGCATAGGTCCTTACTAAAATACCAGAGATTCAAGCTGTTAAGTGGAGCATGGCAGCAACCCATTCTACTACAAATTTTGGCTCTCCTTACCTCTCACAATATCTCTCTCCAGGACACACAATAGCCATGGGAAGAAGCAGAAGTCAAAGCTCAGTAAGTGTAAGAATCTTAATTGCTCAGGCAAGTACAGTTGATGCCATATCCAACACAGGCAAAACAGACTCATGTCCTTTGGTCAGTATCTGTTCTGCCTCATGTCTTGAACTGGCTCCAAGAATAAACCCTTGGCACAGAGAACATCCAATTTCCTAGAAATGCTGATATTTAGCTGTATTGTATTTTCTGCCTGGTACTGGTGACAGCCAAGCAAGCAGATGACCTTTCTACTTATGACTCTCTTCAAATAAAATTAAAAGCTCAGATAGCTACAAATTGGCTTAAATTTTTAGAAGTTACTTTCAAGCTTGGTTGAAAACTCCAGCTGGAGACTAAACACTTCCATCCACTGCTGAAGTAAAATACAGCTAGTCGCAGTTCTGTGTCTCTGGTGAGATGAGACAAAATGATTCTGTCTCTCCAGTGAGATGGGACCAATTCTGTAGATGACAGGGGAGTTAATAACATTTAGTTTACTCTGTCATATCTCTCAGATGACAGTCAGCCAGGCACCAGCAGTGATATCTTCTCTTGCCTTCTAGTAGCTCAAAAATTGAACAATGAGTACTAGTGACCTGGACCACATCTGAACTAGAATTCTATGTTCTACAAAGAGTCTCCACAGCTGTGAGCAGTTCCTTGTCCTATTTACAGCTAAAAACCAATCTATCCTGAAAGTTTACCTGAGTTGTACATTGTCTTGATTTTTCCTCACATGTTGACAACAAAACCAGATGAATGAAAACTTTTATAGACACAGATTCAAAGCACAGCACACAGGTAGAAGTATGGAATTGCCTTAACCATCTACAGAGGTATCCTCTCACTAACAAGTACTCTGACCTCTGCAAAAAAACAAAAACAGAACAAAACAAAAGCATGGGCCTATTATAGACATATAATAACCACTTAGAACTCCTCTTGTCAAGTAGCTTATATGAGAAATTGCTTTGGCTCCTCAGCTGCCTTCAAATAAGATGTGTGAGAGGATATCAATTCAGAAAGATGCTGGCCAGCCTCGCTGTTTTCATAAATATTTTGCCACTGCTTCATTCCCCATCCTGTAGTTCACACAAAGTGATTGAAAACAAAATCACAAAGTAAGTCAAAAGAAGAATTAAAAATATCTCCACTTGAAAGTTATTCCAAGGTCATATCAGGTATAACTTAAGCTTTACCCAGAAAACATAGAATTCCAGTACAAGAAGGTGTTTTTGCAGTTTTACCTCAGAGGTGCTTGCCATGCTGCTGCGACAAGAAATAATACTTATAAAACATGTGCTCTTATGGACAATTTGTTCTGGCCTGACTAAATAAGAGGTGACCATGTTATTTAGAGCAGTGACAATTATACCTTTTCAGTAATTACAATCTGTTGCTTTCAAAATTTTTGAATGATGAATTACTGGTGTTCTCTCCAGAGAGAAGTGTATAATCCCCTTGCTGTGCTGCAAAATGCCCCAGGAGCACCATATTGCTGAACATCCTGCAGGCACCAACTGAGACAGCTGCCAGGTGTTCTTGGGGCTCAGGGCACTCCAACGGGACAACCACCTATCTAGCAATAGTTGGATTCAATGCCAAAGAGATTTCTTTACATTCACTCATGTGTTGAAACAGAGTCCATAACATATTTCACCCTCCAAAGCAAGAATCCCCAGAAAAATCAACTACAATTAAAAAAAAAAAAAACAAAAAAAAACCACGTACACATTAAGAGAGAGATTTCTCTGGCACAATTGAGAGCTACTGTCATAATATAAAAGTGCGATATCAGATAAGGATTTGGCCTGCGCAATTTGAATTCTATAATATATGCATTCTTTAAAATTAAATACTTGAACTGTCAGCTCCATCTAACTACCTCATTACTGTTCATTCATTTCCTGTCAGCACCACAGAAATAGTTAGGAGGATTTTCCATAAGGAGAGAGCTCACAATGGAAAGGGGAGGTTACTATATGGAAAAGGGAGAGCATGTAGGCAGTAGAGAGATGAGTGCAGGAGAAGCAGATCAGTGGGCCACTCAGTATTGAGGTACAGGATCAAACAGCAGAAAAATAAACTATACCTGGGGAAATGAGGCTTGGAAGATGTTAAGACTGCAGGTAGCTATTTAAGTAGTTTAAGTTAAAGGGGACATTATGTACCAGGAAAGACAGATTTCGTGTTCCCCATGTCCTCTGAGTATAAAAAAGGTCCCTAACAAGCCAATTCTCAACAGGGTAAGGAGACTATACTAGTGCATACCCTCTAACCCAGTATTATCACATCTAGAGATCTCCTCTGTGCCACTTGCAGAAGAAAGCCTCACAGGCAGTATTTTGTCATTGAAAGCAGCACTGAAAACTACCCACTTGGCATCCAACGAATAAGTCCTTATTTTCCTGCCTTTCTTACACTGCAGGCTGTGAGAGTCTGATCATCTGATTTTCAGAGCAGGTTCCGCATGGAAAAAGGCAGCCTAAAGTCATAACACCTGTCTGGATGCACTAGTAGTCACAGTAATCCCTTATAGTACCCCCCACCATGCTGGAAGGAAGACCAGTACTGTCCTCCTTCTCTTTTCAGAAGAGAACAGTCAGCAACAGAGTCAGCTGGAGAGTGACAGGACTTCAGAGTTTAATGCTCAGCTCCTGCTGAACCCCAACTGACCTCTGTTGCTCTGTGTTCAGAGAGCTGAGGAGAGAACCTGTCAATGACAAACCAAATGGGAACCACTCACGCTAACCAACCCTGGTCTTATGTCTTCTAGTAGAAGGGCATTTATCTCTGTCCTTTGTTTTACAAGGGCAGTGGATTCAGGTATTTTTAATAAAGAAAATATAGCTTACAGCCACATCAGTACTGCACAGTGAGGTGCAGTCCTCAGGGAAGATGAATCAGGGAAACCTTATAAATATGATTGCTTAGCAAAAGATTCTGAAAATATGAAACTTATAAGCAAAATAGAAATAAAAGCCTACTTTGAGTTGTAGGATACTGAGTCTTAGTTACTATATAACCTGAAAACAATAGCCTAGCTAGCTGAAGGAGAATCCCTTTTGATTGAACAATACCTTTCTGCTGGCTAAGAGATCCAAAGGTCAATGTAGCAAAAGAGAAGTCTAAAGAGTAGTTTTTAGAGTTTAAAATATAACACAGTATGGTAATGTAGTAGTTCTTATAAGCTGTATGCAGATTCTATAGGATTTTGTGTCTTGTATTGGTTGGTCACTGTAAATTAGAATATTCATCACAAAAGGAGATATAATGTATTGTAACAAGGACCTCACTACTCTTACCTCTCCTGCTCTTAACTCTTACCTCTTACTTCTCCTACCTCTCTTACTGCTCTTACCTCTCCTCTTACTCCTCCTCTTACTCTCCCTACTCTTAACTCTTAGCTCTCTTACTCCTCCTCTTACTCCCTGTCCTTTTCCCTCCACTCTTACCTCTTGCTCTTCCCCCTACTCTTACCTTTTTCTCTTACCCCTGCTCTTTTCCCCCTGCACTCTGACCCCTGCCACCTTGCTCTCTCGTTCCCTTCTCTCTCAGCTCTCACCCTGCTGTTCTTTCTCCCCCTCTCTCTTTGGGATGTTCCTTCAGCCGAGGCTGGTGGCTGAAGGCAAGGCCCTTTTACCCATGACCCTTGCAATAAAACCACGTGTTCTAGAATATCTCAGGTCAGCAGAATTCCTTGTCCCAGCCGTCTGTGGATTCTCCTACAGAGTCCCTTCTGATACCAAGCAGTCTTGCAATGGCTTTGCCTTATACCCAGCCTGGAGAAATGCCATCCATCAGGTTCACTGACTTGAATTCAGTATAGCACGTGAATAACTGTAGACCTTTAAACCACCAGTCAGCTGCAAAATTTGGTCATCTTGTGTGGATGTCTAAAAAGTTTATGTATATATGCAAATCGAGCAATCACACGAACAGATGTCAGTATAAACAGTGGAAATACAATTGATCACACAACTATAGCAGCTCTTCGTTTCTCTCTTCCTAAGTGCTAACTACAAGAGTAACTATTAAATTTCAACCATCACTATACCTTGATTTGGTAATAGCTCTTTTCTGCATCTTTAGAGTTTAAAAAATGGAGTAATAACTCAATTATGTCTGATTATGAGACTAATATGATTGATTTTCTGACTAACAAGGATACTAGAGGGAATTCTCTTGGTCCAGAGAAATCAGTGTCTAATGAAACAAAGTCATGTATTGGCAGAAGCACCATAAAGATGTTTCACATAAAAGCCCATAGTCTAGCCAGTTTCAGAAATCCAAGCTGAAAACCAAGTATATCAAGCTGATAGTAACTCTTCCAGTACCACACAATAACACATGGTCATTACATATTGTTATTGTACAATGTTTTCATACACAGCTTGTTTCTGTCTCCATTCCCAAGAATCTAATTACATGGTAGTAAGTGACTACCATATAACTAGCATGAATAACATGTTTTTCCTGGGCTGGATTTTTCAAAATAATGACTGAAAATCATATCACTTACTCTCAAATTCTTATGTGCCTGCATAAGCAAAGACTTCCAAGGAGTTTCACAGGGCAATAGATATGCCAGATGCTGAGAATCATTCCTCTTCAGCATGTCCATATAGGGAGCGTTCTTGGGAAACATCTACTCAAATAGTCAGGAGAAAACAGATAGAAGGTGACAGAACATCTCAAACATAAGCCACTGAACTTTATATATAAGCATTTTCATTGTAGCATTTTGGCCTATATTATTCTCCACCTCAAGTGTCCATTTAAATTGCATTTTCGCAGAACTGTGTGTAGAAACATTTGTGTGTCTCACATGGTTCTTCGCCCTTTTCCAGAAATTATCTTTTCCCTGCATTAACACAAAGAACTCACTTTCTGTTAATTGCTCAGTAAAAGAGAGTACCTTGGGGCTTTATTAAGCAAGATTTCTGAGAGACTGAACCATGTGTGACCTAAATTGGCTACATAAGTGCTTTCTGGAGGGCATAGAGCAGTATTCGCAAACATAATCGTCTTTCACCTTGATGTTAATTATATACTTTGCCATTCAAAATAAGTTATGGCCATGAGCTAAAGCATTTGTAAAGTAAACATGTCAGGAAAGCAAGATACAGGAGAATAAATTAAAACAGTAAATTCATCACTATTAAAAATGCCTTTGCTTTTTACTCTCAATCTCTAGCGTGGCCTAAACAGAAAACAATGACTGGTCTCTAAAAGGAATCCAGCAAATTTTCACCTCTCTAGGTTGCTTTGTTTAAAAATAAAAATACAATGCACAGGTCTTTTCCTCATAATATGAAAATAAATGAGCCTTCCTGGTTAACAACAATTTGACGAGCTGGAAGTGCTTCAGAGTCTCATAAAATACATTTCCCCTAGAAAAAAAATATGGTTTACATTACCTATTATTTTTACATTTCATTTTTGGTTTGTTTGGGGTTTTTCTCCCCTTTTTTAAATCAAGGATATTTATACAAAAACATAATCTTTATTTCTGAACTATCTTCTACTCCACCAAAAAGTGTATGACCCATTTTTGAGAGTGAGTTTTCTGGTGGGGTTTGTTGCATGCTGTTTAAGAGAGGACCATAAGAACAAAAATTACTGTGATCCAGAAAGCAAAGTCTCCAACCAAAAGAGATGGTGACCAGAATTTGCTGAATGTCAACAGCAATTAGTCATGAGTTTAGAAAAATCTGCTCCAGACCTGGCCAACTTTAAAGCACTGGATCAGCTGAGACAAAAGTACTAGATTTTACAGATTTTTGAAGCATTTAAGAAAGATCATAAAAAAGATTCTTGAAAAAAAATTTGGACTTTTTTTGCTTTAAATTGTCATCTGCCAGACTATTAACAGGATACAGTACAGCTGAGGATACAGAACAGAGATACAGGGTTTTTCCCTGTGATTTCAAGCTTTGAAACCACCTGCTCACTTTGTACTGGATAGCCCATCTCAGCCCCTCAGAAGACCCACTGGGGCACTGCCTCTGAATCCAGGCTGTGCTTTCTTCTACATTGTCTCCTACATTCAGTGTAAATTCAGTGTAAAGAATTCCGTTTCTCATTTGACTGAAGTCTCCATTTTCACTCTCTTCTCCATCCACCATTTTGTTTGCCTGATACCTAAAAGTTAAGCCCTCAATGCTCATCTGTAAGCCCACAAAATACCAAACCAAAACATAAAAAAAAGTCTGTAGCTTCAGAAAAATATATGACAGATTTACAGAAGATTAATCCACAGAAATATTCAGTACCTGGGACAGTATTTTGGGGAAGTTTATTTTGTTCATCTTTATGCTTTCTTTCTAAACCAGTGCTGATGAATTGTGTTAAATCAGACTGCTGACACAAATAATCCTTTGATCTGAACTAGCAGGGCTGTTCTTATGCACCGTCTGTACAATACCTCCATTCTCTGTTCATTCTTTTATGTTTCTTTATAGAAGCTAAGACTAAGCTTCTTGCAAAACAATTTTGTTGATATCTGACATACTTTATAAACTAAGTAATATTTCATAAGGCTGTAACATCACCCATTTGAGTCATACTGGATATTAGTTAAAAGTATAATAGATTAAATCAATACTAGAAGTATCATTGTCAAGTTCTTTCTTTAAGATTACAATACTAAAGCTTAGATAAAGAATTTCTCACCTCCTTCAGGATATTAGCTGCAGACCAAAAGGAATGATAAGGCCATGGCCAAGCACACAGTAAAATAAAAAAACATTAGGGAAAATTTTTAAGCCTCTTTTACATCATTATTTTCACTGATCAAGTTTGTTTGTTTGTTTGTTTGTTTTTCTTTTTTTCCTTTATAGGCTACAGTTCAAGCCTTAACTCAAACTTCTAGAAAGTACTGGAGTCCCCCTGTACTGGGCACTGGTGAGACTGGGTCCACTCACAAGAAGGACATGGAGGTTCTTGTCCAAAACAGGGCAACAAAGCTTGTGAAGGGTCTGGAGCACAAGTCTGATGATGAGCAGCTGAGAGAGCTGGGGTTGCTCAGCCTGGATAAAAGGAGGCTCAGGGGTGACCTTATCACTCTCTACAACTGCCTGAAAGGAGGCTGTAGCCGGGTGGAGGCTGGCCTCTTCTCCCAGGAAACAACTGTTCAGACAGGAGGAAATGGCCTCAAGTTGTGCCAGGTGAGGTTTAGACTGGATATTAGGAAAAATTTCTTCACTGAAAGGCTGGTCAGGCATTGAAATAGGCCTTCCAGGGAAGCAGTAGATTCATAATCCTTGGAAATGTCAAAAAGGCATGTGCATGTGACATTTCGAGACGAGTTAGTGATCAACACAGTCGGGCTGAGTTAACAGCTGGACCCAGTGATCATGGAGGTCTTTTCCAACCTTAATGATCCTATGATTCTATGAAAGGTATTCTCAGTTTGCATTGCAAATCGTCATCTTAAATCCTCTGTGAGATGCTCAGAGATTTCAGTGCTTTTGTCTTCTTTGTAGCATTTCAAGTGATGCATACTGCTTGAAAACACACTCAGTACTAAACTCTCTTAATGTCCACAAACATTTTGAGGTACTTTGAAAGAAGATGCAAAATTCTACACTAGAGATTACTAGAAAAGTTATTACAAGCCACTCTCATTTCCCTTCTAATTTCACTGATTTCTATGTCCTTTCTTAGAAAAAGGTCTCAACACCATTACTCAGCTGTTCTCTTTGCTGGCATTTTGGATAAATATCCTATGCTCCATTATTAATAATCTTTCTAAAATGTATCCTTTTTGCCAGTACCATGTTCCCTTCTGTTTTCAAATTGTTAAATAACAGCTGAGAAATCTTATATGCTGCAATTGATTCTGACAGATTATTACATTCAGGTTGCACCATTGTACTTTAAGATATCACTCTGATTGTTCTGGAAGTCAGCCTTTGCCAGGTCTTGCCATAAAAACTGCCAGCTTACAGCACATGAGAAACATTTCAGGGATGATTCCAAGCCAGTCTCCTAGTGTGATGCTTTGATTATATAAATCAACAACCACCAAGAATAATGATTTAAGGTATCAGATTCCTACAGCAGTGATGCAATTTATTCATTCATTCACTGTTACTTGCAAAATAAGCAAAGTTGAGCTGAGATAAATAAGTTTTAGAATGTCATAATGAGGAACAGTATCTGAAAGAGCTAAATTGCTCATAGTAGAACTGAGACAGAATAAACAGCCAGTATTAAGTCACAGATAGATAGATCTTCACCTCATTCAGCAGAGTTGCAGGATCATTAACTATTGGATATCACATTCTTAAGGTATCCTAAGAGATAAATAGGTTACTTATTCTGAAATATTTTTGAAGTATCCTTTACTTAGAAAGTATTTTACAGCACTGACTATAGGCATGTCATGAAGCATTGGTGTAACAAACACATCCTAACCAACCTGTAATTGAAAAAAAAAAGGAAGAAAGCAATAAATTACCTGGAAAAGGCTGAAATATCTACATGAGAGAGATATGATGCAGGTAAGAATGTACATGTGAAACTAACAGAGTAGCTGGAACTGCGTAGATCCCACAGTTACAAGGGGGGGTTTATGCAACTGAAGATGGGAGAGATATTAGTAATTTCTCAGTATTTATTAGTATTAGCTGTAGTAAATTATTTAAAACATTTCTAATTAGCTGCACCTCACAAAAGTTACAGCTGCAGCAAATTATTTCAGTAGTCATTCTTAAGAGCAACTTTACTCCAAAGAATAAGAAATCATAAACAAATCAATATTTTCACCACAGTTGTCTGAAGTACAGATAAAAGCCCTGTAATTACATTTTGATATGAATATAGACATCTGGATATGAATATAACCACATCTAGATAGAATAACATCTAGATTAATGTAAGTACTATGTAAACTATGACATGGAATGTAGCAGTGGAAACCAATCCTAGACTGATACAAGAACACCCTTTGAATTCAATCCTTTGCTCTCTTTAAGCTTAAGTCTCCAAAAAGATTGTCCAGGTCACATCATTAATTAAATATACCAACAATAGGCATTATCAATCATAAAGCAGTGTTTTATTTCAGGTATTATTAGTAAATTTAATATACTTCAAAAATAATTAGATATCTTTTTACATTTTGATCCCATTAAATTGAGTGGGAGCCTTTCTATACCCTGTCTTAGTCCTGAATGGGATTCAAAGATTCTCCAATGAAAGAATTCAAGTAAAACCAATACAAATAATGAAAGGGTTTATGCAGCAAATATATGAAACATATAAAAGTTAAATGAGCTAACATCAGGCACAGATCTGGTTTAGTATGCTGACTTTGGCAAAATGAGAGCTATCTTCAACACTGAGGAGCCAGAATTCTCTCTGTTCTTCTTCCCAGATGACAGAATTTACAGCTCTGTAAGAAAAGTTTAGTTCCCATTTGGCCTCTGCTTCCCTGCTCAGAACACTAGCTGGCCTATAAATTAAAACATTAAAACATTTTCTACTACAGAGTATATGCCCCACTTAGACTACATTGACACTAGATGGTACAATCGCCTTGGGGAAAATTACCAAATGCTACTGGGACAATCACATATGTGTTGATATCATTACTGCTCTTGGAGCAAAAGCCTTTTGTACCACTAACTGAACTAAAACTTCCAATTGCATTGAAACATAAAAGAGAAACTATACTGATCATTTACAGTAATACAGGCAGTATTTCTAATGTTAAAAGATGCTGTTAAAAAAAAATACAAACCATTGACCCCTTTCACATAAACCATGAAAAAGCACTTTGGATTCTTCCACTTGCAGCTATTTTCTAACTGATTGGGATTGAGATCAGTTTCTAAGCATTAAGAAACTGCCATCTCCAACCACTAAACCAGAACTGTTTTCTGGTCAGCACTTCTGTTCTTACTCTGTTTCAAAGAAGATAAATTTATACACACTTACTGAAAACATCATACCCCAGTTCTTAAGAAAGAGAATTGAAAACTTTTCAGGAAGCGTACCAAGAATTAGCTGATTGTTCAACAACATTGTGAAATAAAACGGATAAGTTCAGAACTAAAATAAATACGTGTTCCTAACAAAAGAACTCTTTGCATCATCCTTTTGTGATTCATACAGTTTTAGTGATGGCCCAGCCCTCTAATCTGTCAAGGTCTCTCTGCAGGGCCTCCCTGACCTCAAGGGAGTCTACAGCTCCTCCCAGTTTTGCATCATCTGCAAACTTGCTCAGTATGCCTTCAAATTATGAGTCCAAAACATTCATGAAAATGTTGAAGAACACAGGACAAAGGATGCAGGCCTGTGGAATCCCACTAATGACAGGTCACCAGTCTGATGTCACTCCATTCACTGTAACACTTTGTGTCCAACTTGTGATCCAGCTGCTCACATATCACATCATGTGTTTGTTTATCTAGCTGTGCGCTGGATATTTTATCCAGAACGATCCTGTGAGAGACAGTACCACAAGCTTTACTGAAATCCAAAATGATAGCATCAACTGGCTTCCACTGATCAACTAGGTGGGTTACCCAGCCATAAAAGTAAAATGAAGTCCTGATAAGCAGATTTTACCCTTTACACAACCATGCTGGTTGTTACTGATAACTGTGTTGTCCTTCAGATGTTTTTAAATAACTCCCATGATAATCTTCTCCATAACCTTACCAGGCACTGAAGTCAGACTAACAGTCCTGTAGTGTGCATGGTCATCCTTCTAGACCTCTTTGAAAACTGTGACAACGTTAGCCAACTTCCAATCAACTGGGACTTCTCCAGATTCCCAAGATCCTTCAAATACAGTCAAGAGAGATCTCAATCTCATAAATACCCATAAGAGCTAATTCACAGCATTTTCATTATGTCATTCATTGCCTACAGCTGAGAAAAACTAAAAAAGAGCCAAAAAATTAAACTATTTTACCACATATACAGGGAGTTAGTGGCAGATCTTGGAATGCAGCAGCCTGGATTGCTCTTGAACCATGAAGCCAAAGTCACACATAACACCAGGGAAGGCACTATAGCTGGAGTGTTTTACAGTACTACCACTATAACTTTGTGCTGCTCATGTCTAAGAAGAAATAATAAAAAACACCAGGATAAAAAGTAGACTTCATTTAATTCTCAGAGGGCTTTCCTCAAGTGCAAATTCCAAATATCCTGAGCAGAGTTTTCAGAAGCTCCCTTGAGATCTTCCACAGAATTTTTCCCCATAAATGATAATGCACTTGAGCCAAAGCAGTGTTTCTGTTGACACTTAAAAGCATGGCTAGCAGTTCATTATAAACCATCATGCTATGAAGTTTGAAGCATACCAGAATATTTCATTTTCATGTTGCAGTTTTCATTAGGAAACAGTTCAAGTGTCCAGTTTGTTTGTATTTATTGAGCATCATTTAAGGACTTATAGATTCTTTTAAGCTCCTCCTACCAAGACAGTACCAGCTCCTTGTTTGATATAAAATCATAAAATTGGGCAGAAGATTAAATTGCCGGTACATGGCTATAGGGATAAAGGCCAGTGCAGCACTGGATAACATCTTTAAGAGTACGTGTGAAAAACGGTCCTGGAGAGGACAGGGCAGAGGAGAAGGAAGAGAGAGAGCAGGTGCTTCAGACAATGCAGCAGGAGTTCCTCTGCAGACACTGAGGAAAACAATGGTTTAGCCGGCTCTCACCTTCATTTTGTGCCATTGGCAAGCAGATGTGCCCCTGCAGCCCGTAAGCATACACAGAAGAGGCAGGTAATGCTTTTACCCCAATGCCACGCAAGGGCTCACTCTCCCCACCGGCTTGCTGGAGGAGAGAATTGGAGGATTAAAGATGGGAGAACTTGTGGATCAAGATAAAAGCCATTCTCTAGTAAATACTAGAGAAATCAAAAGCCACAAGCAAAGCCGGCAACACCATCACCATGCAGCCACTGTGACACCATTAGTGGGGCTGGCCCTGTAAAGCGCTTGCATCACAAAGGGCTCCAGCCCGGCCCCCCTATAAAAGCAGAGCAGCCACTCACAGACAGCACGTGGCAAGCACCACCATGGCTGGCTACAATCGGCGGCGCAGAGGGCGTGGGAGCAGGAGCCGGAGCCGCAGCCGGCGGCGCCTGCGGAAAACCCGGCGCAGTGGCCGCTCCCGCCGCCGCAGCGGCCGGCCGAGGCGTCACCTGGCGTCCCACGGCGCCTCAACCATCAAGCGCCGGCCTCTCAGGCGACGCAGCCGTCACGAAGAAGAGGAACTGGAAGACGAGCTGGATGACCTGGGAGAATTCGATGTGCCAGTAGATGACTTTTGAGTTGTAGAGCCAGAGCCCCTGAGAAGACCGGCCGCCACATGGGCCTGGCTGCAACAATAAAGCATAGCAAGCTTGCATGATGACAGTATGTCTCTGGTGCAGTAGCAGTAGATGGCTCGGTGTCCACTCATATCCCAGGGATGTGGGTGGCCAACAGGTCAGTGTGTCCATATCCCTGCCCAACAGCAGGACGTGTGTGTCCAGGCACGATCTTTCTGTGTGTGGTCTGTATGTCAGAGGATGCTCATGGGTGGCATGTGAATGTCCAGGGTTGTCTTTGTTTGGGATGAGGTGTGATTGAGTCTGCAGCCCAGGGCCTGTGGGGAGTGCGTGTGATCAAGGACACACAGATAACCTCTGCTCCTGCCAATGGTCCCCTGGGCTCCCTTATTGCAGGATCCCTAGAGGCTGAGCAGAGCCCACAGACACAAGAACTCTCAATGCCTCATGCCCTCTCCTGTGGCACTGCTGGGGCTTCGAGGATAAAGACCAGACAAAGCAGTGCAAGTTGCTCTGCCCGCCTAACTCCTGACTCTCACCCTGGCCAATCCCCTGCTCCTGGCAGGGTTATCACATTGCCCTTCACAGATCTCCCTGTAGAGAGACACCCTGACCCTGAAACATGCTTCTCAGTGCTCCTGTGCTTCACCCCACCTCTCCCTGGTTCTCTGTGCCTATACTGGACTTGGGTTGGTGAGGGCTTCAGAGCGAGGAGACAGTGTGGAGAGCATCTGGGAGAAGATGCCACCAGCTGCCCCATGGTGGCAAGGGTAGTGCCAGCCACGTCCAAGAAAGACTCACCACTGGCCAAGGCTGAGCCCATTCTCAAAGGTGATAGTGCTTCAAGGATAATGTCTTTGGGAATACATGCAAGAAACAGTCCTGCAGAGGCCAGGGCAGGGGAGAAGGCAGAGAGAGAGGATGTGCTCCAGACAATGCAGCAGGAGTTCCTCTGCAGACTGGTGAAGACCATGATTTGCAGGCTCTTACTGTGCAGCGCATTTTGTGCCATTGTGGAGCAGATGTGCCCCTGCAGCTCTTGGACATCAGTGGTGGAATTGAGCCACGCTTTAACCCCAGGCAGAGACAAAGTGCCATGCAAGGGCTCACTCTCCTCACCAGCTTGCTGGAGGAGAGAATTTGAGGAGTAAAGATGGGAAAACTTGTGGCTCAAGATAAAAGCCAATTTACTAGAGAAATCAAAAGCCACAAGCAAAGCTGGAAACACCATCACCATGCAGCCACTGTGACACCACTAGTGGGGCTGGCCCTGTAAAGCACTTGCATCACAAAGGGCTCTAACCCGCCCCCCTATAAAAGCAGAGCAGCCACTCACAGACAGCACGTGGCAAGCACCACCATGGCTGGCTACAGTCGGCGGCGCAGAGGGCGTGGGAGCAGGAGCCGGAGCCGGCATCCCCTGCGGAAGACCCGGCGCAGTGGCCGCTCCCGCCGCCGCAGCGGCCGGCCGAGGCGTCACCTGGCGTCCCATGCAGCCCCGGTCATCAAGCGCCGGCCTCTCAGGCGACGCAGCCGTCACGAAGAAGAGGAGCCGGAGGAAGAGCTGGGTGACCTGGGAGAGCTGGGAGAGATCAGTGAGCCGGTAAACAACTTTGAGGTGTAGGGCCAGACCCCAGAGAAGACAGCCACCACATGGGCCTGGCTGCAACAATAAAGCATAGAAAGCTTGCATGATAAGAATGTGTATCTCTGGTGCACTGTGCAGTAGCAGTAGATGGCTCGGTGTCCACATCCAGGGGTGTGGGTGGCCCACAGGTCACTGTGTCTGTGTCCGTGTCCGTGCCCAACAGTTGTGGGCAGCACAATATGTGGGAGAGTTTGGGACCAGAGTAACAGGCCATGGACACATGCACACCTCTTCCTGGACACCCCTGAATTTTATCTCAAGCCACAAGTTTTCTCAGTTTTGGTCTTCTGAGTCTCTCCCTCAGCAAGCTATGCTCGAACTCCCAGCAGTACTGGAAAAAAGCACCCAACGTTATTCTCGGTGTGGGCTCTGTTCAGCCTCTTGGGACTTTGCAAAAGAGGGACTCAAAAATGGACCCCATTTGACAAGAGAAAACAACAGGGACATCAGTGTTGGCTTGGTCACATGAACTGCCCAACAGGGAGAGATTACATGTCATGTTTATATTTATTCATCCCTGAACACCTTCAGAACTTCTGGCTGAATACCATCCAGGCCTAGGCATTCTTATTTATCTCTTATAAAATTTATGTATATTTTTACATGATCTCTAAGTGTATTAGCAGCTATGTAATTTAGTATAAATGTTCTCTCCCCTTAAATCTCCTCAGAATGTCATTCTAGCGGTGGTATTTCACTTAAATATGCAGAAAGTAGTTTACTAATGAAACATTCCATAGGTTCTACAATTTATAAAATTTGCCTAGATTTAAAAGCAATTGGAAGGATTAATGGAAGAAAATTCTGTCAGAGACTATGAAATATAAAGACTTCAAGGCCAGGAATACTTGGGAGTATCCTCTGAGGAAGTATCATTATAAATTTGACCTGCTCAAACAGTGCCTCAGTATTCACTATTGGCCACTGTTGGGCATTCTTTTGTAATTGTGCAATAGTATGAGAAGCGCAAAGCCAGAGAAAAAAAAAGAAAGTTCCATCTTTTGCCTGATAAAATGTCAGACACTCAGAAACACGCATAAGTGACAGCCAATTCTCAGCATACAAAAGAAACATTTATTTATTTATTTCCTTTCTGTAGCAAAGAAAGATGTTCTTATCAGCCTGCTACATTAAATCAGCTCTGGTCTTATATGCACTTCAATAGATGTGAAGTTACCACGGTGCTGATGGACAAGGTTCCTCTGCACACAAGCAATGACTTTAATTTGAAGCTTGGTAAGCCCAAAAGACTCTCTGATGAGTCAGTGAGGTACAGAGACTGAACTCGGTATTTAGTCTTCTGGGGATCTTGAAGATGTAATGTAAAGTGCAGTGCTGTATGTTGTCCTGCATAAGCAGAAGCACATAAGGCTTTCTGGATGAAAATGTTCAGTGAAAAATACCCTTGCAGGCTCAAGAAAAGAAATAAATATGAAGGATGGGAGGAGTGAACAATCCAACACCAAAGAAAATTGCTAGGAGTAAAGAAAAGAGCTGTTTAGCATTTCAAAAGGCGTCTTTCATCTTATGTATGTTCACAGTGTTCCAAATATGTCAACACAGCCAGAAATCGTCATCTAGACTAGTAGCTGGCTTGTTCCAAAGGAGATCACCCTGATGGATGGTAATATATAGAGCTGGTATGTCAGTGTGGGCTAATCTGAAGCTACAGGGAGGATCTGCCAGTTCTAACAAAGAGAAATACAGCTTCTGCTTTCACAGTGTCTCACAGTGCCAGACACTGGCCATTGGTTTCCCCAACATGATGGATTTTATGGTCAGGTGTGGTGACATCTCATGACCTAAATAGCTTTCAGAGAACAGCTGGTTTGGTTTGAATGATGACGAATTATGCTCCAGAACTTCCCAGGAAAAATGATGTCTCATGCTTGCAAGCACGGACATGGATAAGTCCCAGCCAGCTCTTGGACTTGGTAAACATCCTTGTGTTTTTACTGCAAGTTTCTGCCCATATTTTTCCCATGCTTTATAACTCCCTCCTTTGTTTCTCTGTCATCCTACATAAATTGATAATCACATCCTCCTCAGCACATCCTTGCAGGGGTACATATGTGTCCTGGGTTGTAGTTTAGGATGTATTCTATCACCATCTCCAGTTAATGGCCCATCAATGCCTTGTGCATGACTCCCGGAGTGAGTTATCTCTCTTTAATGGGCCATCAAGGCCCTCTTCCATGATTCATCATCCCATTGTGAGATGCTCCGCCCACGGGGAGAAGCCAAGCATTCTCACCTGGATATAAGCTGGGATTTGGGACAGTAGAAGCAGCCGTCACCCACTGGATTGCCAGAGGATCGGAGCTACCAGACCTTTCTATGAGATCACTGCTTCAGGAAGACCACCTCATCTGGACTGTTTCCATCACCCTGATCAGGTTGTATTCTGACTCTGTCAGTGTTTTTTCTTTTTGTATTTATTTTATTTTATTTTCCTTTTCTTCTCATTAAATTTTATTTCTGTCTTAGAGCCTCTCACTTGGTTTGTTTTCAAACCGCAATATGGAAATGTGAAGAAGACACTGAAGTCAGAAACACTGCTAAATGAAGGCACCATGTAACATCTGATCAGACGAGTTTCAGCCATAGCAGCAACAGTGACTGCAAACCAAACTTACTTTCTTGTGGTATGTCACTACAGAGCTACACCAGCAATGCCTCTGTCATGCACCAGTTAAACCTGCACAGGAAGTTCCACTGGTTATGTGCTCCCACACCCACTAGAGGAAAACCCTGTAAGCAGGAGTGTGGGGCAGAAAGAACACCAGCAAGAAGTTCTGAACATGATGGAGCCCACTCTGCACAGAACCAGATGGAATCCAGCAAATTTCTCTGGTTATGCTGTATATACACTAAAGCTGAATTTAGCCCTGTATGCTTTACCTACTGAACTAATGAAAAAATTTTCTACCACATAGCATTAATACTGCATCAAAGAACAGCATCCATGTCTAAATTATCTGGAACAACAGTTCTCAAGCTAAATATACATATAAATTTAATTGACTCGTGGACTTTAGTAAGGATTAATAAAGTAAGCTTTCTTGCACTATAGGCTAATGCACACCAGTAATTTCTGGTTTGAACAGAGAGTGCTGCTATTTTCCTTCCTTTCCGTTTTTTTCCACTCTTTTCTTTAAAGAATTTCAGTATTTTGCCTGTCTCTTTGTGTTAAGAAGGAGCAGTTTCAATTTAAGGCTTTTGTCTCTCCAAATGCTCTGTGTCATGTTTTGAAAATCAGGCAGCACGGTGGCTGCCTGATGGAGAGCAGGGAAGCACTCACAAGTAATGCCTAATGGAGAAGACAAACACCACCAACAGCAAGAAAATAAACAAAATTCAATAATATTCCTTTCATCTGTTTGCTATACTGTGACAAAGTCCATTTGTAGTGTAATAGCCAAAGGGATTTTAAAAATGCTTCAGTACTGAAGGAACACATTTCCACTAAAGTCACTGTGCTACACGCAATGACCTCTTTCCTGTTTGAAATGCATTCAATACTGCAGTTCTTCAGAAAGTGAGGGACTGTTTGTGGGCTCAAGATGAATCCAGGTGAGCACTACACAAGATCATCATGCACCCATTTTTGGAATACCTGCCTGTGACCTGCAGTACCCTGCCCCAGTCCTTCCTCAGCCCCTCACATTAGTCACATCTCACATCTGCATCCAGATTGTTGTTGTATCATAGAATCATCATAGAATCATCATAGAATCATCATAGAATCATCACAGAATCATCACAGAATCATCACAGAATCCTAGAATTCTAGAACCATAGAACCATAGAATCACAGAATCATCATAGAATCATAGAATGGCCTGGGTTGGAAGGGAACTTAAACAGCATCTAGTTCCAGCCCACCTGCCCTGGGAAGGGATACCTTTCACTAGACCAGTACTGAATATCTATTGAACAGAGCTCAGCTTGTGCCAGACCCTTCTCCCATGATTCATGTCCATATCCACACTGATTTCTGCAGATAAAAGATCTATGTTACCAGACCCATTTCAAGCTCCTTATTAAACTAGCTTGAAATAGAGCTGAAACAAAACGCTTCTTGTGATACAGACAAAACTGCAAAAGAAGGCACTGAGAATGATTCTAAGCAATGATTTCCTGTCTAGGTATTATGGCTCCTAGTTCCTACTATTTTGTTATTTAGAATGTGTGTTTTACAGAACTGGAAGTAAAGGCACAAGATAATCTGCTTTCTGTTGGATTAGTAACTCTGCAGGCTGGAATTTTATCACTGGAATCAGAAACACAGGGAATGCTGGAAGACAATTTTTAAGCTCAATTTTACATACCAGCCAGTAATCATATATACACCTCTCATTGGGAATATCCAAATTCAACCACACACGTCAACTTCAGGCTAATCAAATGTACTCCAATCAACCCTGCAGCTCTGCTGCAATGCAGAAAGTATCAGATCCATCAACACCAGAGGCATTTAACATGACATACAGACAAAACAAGCCCTAGCCCAAATCTTCCCCAAAGAGGCAGTTCCTGTGTCATAGCTCCAACTACCAATTTACATGTACTACCATATCAGACATACTTATTTCATCTTAATTTGTTTAAACAAATACAGTCCTACCATCGAGTAAACGTCTCACTGAGAGCTGATTATGATCACTTGTCCTTGTTCAGCGTAACAACCAAAGCCTTCCTTGATATCTGCTCCCTCTGTACACATCAAAACTGTGTTTAAAGAATTCCAAAATCAGGCCATGGAGCATGTATATGCCTAGGGAATTTTTCACAGGAAACAAATACAGTAAATCAAGCCAGTAAATTTATACTAAAGATGTAAAGATAAGTGGTTTGTTTATGGGATTTTTCACAACTTGACATTTAAAAACAGTTCCAGACACTTCCAGGATTTCTTTCTTAAGGGATTGGGAGTATTTTACAGCCAAATTTCTCTTTACTAGATCATGAAAACTGGAAAGGAAAAAAAAATGCAAAGCCATTGACTTTTGACTTTTGTTACAAACAGAACTCTCACTGCAGGATGTTTAATATCTATTGGAATCCTGATATATTATCCTCTGTGCATGAAGAATAAGGGCAATTTCAAAAGAGCTTCCTCCAACTTAACCAAAAAAAAAGAAAGGGGGAGGGGAAGGGGGAAGTGAGAAAAGATATGTTTGTTGCTTGCCTTTCTAAGACACTTAGAAAAAAAGACATAAAAGCCAGTTTTCCTGTTGCCAGTGTGCAAGATATTATAGAAAATCCAATGTACCTGATGACAGAAAGGGCAGAAGCCTAATCCTTCCTTATTCAAAATGCATGGGTGATTTGAGCCTAAGAGAAATTTCCTCAAGCTATTTCCACTGCAACATCCATGAGATTCAGTAAGCAGTTCTTATTTTATTGATAATCTTTGTCCCTGCCCAGAACTCGCGTATGGCTTTATTAATCTAAAAGACTCAGTAAGTGGTTGTTGTGTTCTAAGGTTTCCTTAAATATACTGGTATCACCAGAGCTTTCTAACATTTAGTCTCTTTGTTAACAGAATGACAACTTCTGTCACTTCAGCAAGAGACTTCTGGTGTACTTTATAAATCATGTTGCATTAAAAAAAGAAGCAGGCAGAAAGTTTGCAAGGATATTTGGAGAGTCTACTAGTTTGCTGATGTTCAAATTCCCCAAGTGCAATACTCATTATGATTTCTGGACCACATGCAGAGACAAGGGAAAACAGAAGATGAGCTAAAGAAAGCAAAAATTAGCTTCAGCAATGCAGGCAGATGTCTAATGGGAAACACGTCTTCCTGAAAGGGTAGTGGAAGTCCCATGGAAGTGAAAATCAAATTTACTCAAAGATCAGCCTCAGGACTGAATTTTTTTAGTGACATTAATAATTCAGGCCCAATAAGGAGGAAGAATTACCTATGTCTATTTAATCTCAGCATAACTATGAGTTACTGATGGAACATGAGTATTAAAGATCCAAACATGATTCTGGGAGGTTTCAGGTAAATATTAAAAACAAACAGGCAAATAAAAATGTCACTAGGATCTCAAAAATGATGCAGTTGCTGTGTAGGCCCTCTGACTATTAACCCTGAGATTATTAATCCTGAAATTAATCCAACTGTTTAGAGCTTAGTGCTAATAATACCAAGGTCACAGGTTTCACAGGTTTGGTCCCTGTACAGGCCATTCACTTAAGAGCTGGACTTGATGATCCTTGTGGGTCCCTTCCAACTCAAAATATTCTGTGATCTATAGCAGGAGGAAGGGTTTTTCTCTTGTTATTCCCACCTAAAAGAACGAGATCACAGAAGTAAAGGTTCAGGAAAGGGTAATAAAAATTTTTAAGAGATTTGAAAAGATCACACAGAGACACTGAAATGGCTTCAACTGTTAGCTTTAGAAAGGGGCTACAAAGGATGAGACAAGATAAAAGTATATCAAATAAGAAACCATAGCAGTAAAGAGAGATGGGGAGTTTCTGTTTTCTGTTGCATAATACCATAACAGGAAGATGTGCAATGAAACAGTGGAAAGTGAAAATTTAAAACCAGCAACAGGAAACCATTCTTCATACATGTAGACGCAAGGCAGAATTTATTTTCATTGGAGGCTGAACATGCCAAGAACTTAACAAAATGTCGAAGGAACTGGGTGTTTAGAGGGCATAATACTATATTGTGAAACCATTGAGTAGCATGCACTCATCAGAAGACATTTATTCCTCACTAACATTCATGTTATCAACCCCAAAACCTGCCCAGACACAAGAAAAACTGCAGGCAATCCTTGGGTGTTACTTTGTATTCAAGAGTCTGACAAGAGCAAAGTCTTGTCCCAGCTAACCTAACCAAAATAACCAGAAGACTGCTCTGAAACCAAATTTAACCCAAGCCAAGCTAAAAATAAAATTAATCTACTTGCAAAATACAAACACACTATTTCACACAATTTTAAAATACAAAAGTTCCAGTGCAAAAAGAGAAACATTTGTTTCTACCCACCCATATATAAGTGTAGTTTTTACCCAGCTGACAAGCAACTCTGTACTCTTACTTACCCATGCAGCTGAGAGATTTCCTTTAGAGAGATCTTTTTATTTTTTCTAAAAATACTATTTACAACTATCAGAAATTATTCACTTTCTGTGAGGTAAATGTGTACTTTTATGCTTGACCAAGCAATGTTCAAGCCTGAAGATGAAGCTTTTTCACACATTAACATTCACACTGTGGCCCTTCACTTTGAGACATACTGAGATCTTATGAAGTCTTGCTAACACACCAGACTCCATTGCCATTCTGGGAACAACAGAAGTGTTTCTGAGTAGGTTGCTTGCTGAAGAATTGTATCAAATCCTGCATTCATTGTGGCAGGAAGACTGTGAGGATAGATGTCAGTGACCAGATGGGAGGCTGACATGGTCCAAGGAGAAGAGATCTGTTGCAGAGGCAGACTACCTGAGCCATGTTTACTGTCCATCTCAGAATCTGACCCCAGACATGTTTCTCTAAGATACACATGTCCCCATGGGAAGGACTCCCGATGCCTCTATTGCATCTTGCAACCTCCCCACCACTCAGACAGGGGTATTCTGTACATGAGCGAGAATACCAGAATAAAAGAGTAATAATAATCTCTTACCTGTGCAATTTCCTTCTCACTCAGACAATTTTCTGCTTTCCTACACAGAAAACTTGCATGCAAGGGCATGCAAGATAGCTGCCTCAGGGATGGATACTTAAGTGACAGGATGGACATTTATCTGCTGTATCTGTGGGTAAAGGACAGAGCCCAACCTTAAAGTTTGCTGGCACTTCCCTTTGATAATATTTTCTGAACTTCCATTAATTTAATTTCTGAACTCCCTACACAAACAACCTCCCTCTATATCTCTCCACTCCATCTCCTGTCAAACCTAGCAAACCTAGCAAACATGAGCCTCTCAGGCACCAAATACTTCTGCCGACAGCATGACTTCTTCAATGCTTTAAACTTAACTCCCAGCAAGAATAATGGAAAGGGAGCTTCTTGGGCTATCTCCATCAATTTTTATTAAGCATTTTCTTCAAAGCTGTGAGGCTACTCATTCCTCCATCTAGGAACAGCAATGCTGTGATCTAGGGAAGTGCTGAAAGGTTTGGGGAAAAGAAGATGACAGCCAACAACGTGAACACAATCACCAAAACCTCAATCTCACCCAAGGCAATTATAGGATACATTGCTGGTTGCCAGGAGTCACACAGAAACATAACTGCTCTGCAGACTTCAATATACCTTGACAGAATCAGATTTTTGTGAGCTGTAGATTGTATTTTATTTCTCCCTCTTCCTGCAGGTTTGTTTTGAGGATTTTTTTTCTCCTTCACTTCCCAGTGTACTCAATATCCATTTAAGCAAATTTTCTCCCTGTTTTGCAGGCAGGGAGACATTGTACGAAGCACATCAGAAGCCTGGTGCACTATGGACTGTTGGTAACATTTCAACAGGGTTGTGATGTACACTGCAGGAACAGTTTCAGTATTTAATGAAGATGACTGAAAATCCAGTAGCTAGACATCAGTGTCAGTCTGAAGGAGAGGTACAGGAAAAACACATTACCTCTTATGTGTTTGCAACAGGGTAAAGTAATGTCCCCTGAGCCACTCAGGGGCTCTATAAGAGAGAATGGAATGGATCTAGACCTTGATTTGATCTGTGATTCCCATACCTTCAGGAGAACCCAACCAGAGAAACAAGTTAAGTGATTTACTTACCTAAGTCAAAGGACATCTGCAATAGCCTTGCCTTTCAGGAATGTAAAGCACTCACTGGAACTGACCCAAATTGAGCTGTTCTGAATGGTCCTGTGGCAGTGGTGACAGATGTAAAAAACCTCTTACTTTCATTTTGTAGGCAGAAATGCCCTGTGGACAGCAGAAGACAGAGTGGGGTGTTCCACCTGACCTGCTAAGCGACAGTCATCTGAATCTATTCTTTGCACGGATTATCCAACTGTGTCATGGACACAAAGAAAGTTCAGGTCCAGATGGATAATAAATTAAGGCATAGCACCACAAACATGTTCAGGCTGTTTTTAGTATCATCTTGGTTTCCCCTAATGGCACTGAAGAACAGTCCAGAGCTGGAACTAATGAAGCCTGCTAGGATTAATCTGGCCTTATGCTAGCTCTAGGATTTGGATGTCCTCCAGATGCTTTACTATGCACCAGCCAAAGGTCAGCTGCAACTTCCTTGCATTAACCTGACTTGACTCCACAAAGACATTTCAGCTCCTCTGCCCTCCCAGTCTCCAGGAACTGTGCTCTTGAGCCCAAGCTGTCATGTACCAGCATCACTCACTCTGTGTTGAGACTGATGAGCCATACTTGAAATCACTGTACCAGGGAACATAAGGAAGAAATTCTCCAGCTCATGTTTGGATCCACCAAACATGGTCCACAATCAACAGTCATTAGAGCAGTGGGTGCCAAGCCTTATTTCAGTAGAGTCTATGTAGGTCTCATTTCAAAATTCATAAAACTCCTTATGAAAATTGCTTAATGACATATTTTAATATATAGGTCCTACTTAGAAAATAAAGAGATGGGAAGGCTTTGATCTGTGCACTGAACTGAGAGATTTGTTTACCTGCAGGAACAGCTGTGTAAATTAGCTTTCCCCCAGTACCACCAGAAACCTGGAATATACCTCATGACTGATGCAAGTTGCATCCTTCTTTCCTCTTCAAATCCTCGGCTATATTGCAAATTATATCTGGGAAGGAATATGTGTGCAGCAATATTTTAAAGAGAGTCCTCAATGACAAGATTCTGGCTCTACTACCAGTCATGACACAAGGTCTGACAAGATTACAATTGGGTGTGACAGGCTTAGCAGAAGATGTTTTGTCTGTTTCAAAAACACATTCTATCTGGTAAGACTGTCAGACCAAGACTTTTATCCAAAGCCAAACTTTGCCCAAAGTAAGCAGCATTTGATTCAGAAATTTGCTCCTGTCCATTAGTATATTACATAATTCAGAAAGCATTAATTAGAAGTGCTTGTGCAGGAGGGAACTGTTCCAAGGCCTGCTATAAAATGGCTGCATGTGCCTTGCCAATTACTCCTTTCTCAATGCCTTGTTTTGCTCCCATGAAAAATAGGATAGTATTTTTCAGCTGTGGAACACTTTGAGACACTATGTTAGAAAAGTAAAACAGTACAGACCAAATCTCCAGGTGAAACAAAGCAAAATTATTCTCTCAGTTGTTAACAGTCTACTAAAATTGTGAATGAAAAAATTTAGAACTGGAAGCACCATTAATATCTTACATCCCACAGGATATCAAAGGAAATAAAAAGGTTCAACCCTTGCAATTGTAATGAAACAGATGTGGAATACACAAATGTGGAAAACTGAGCTCTAGAACAGAGAAGTTACTTGCTTACGACAGCAGTGTTGGCAAGGCAGCTGACTGCCACTTCTTGTTTCACACCCATGTGCCTTAGACTCTGAACTCTGTCCTATCACAAACACCATTGGACACTCAGCCCTTCAATTCAAGCACTGTATAGAAGACCTTTAATTCTTTGCAAGCACTTCTGATAGGCCTGATTCCCTATATATTCTGCTCAGCCACTTCTTTTTGTACTGTTCATGTGCAATCATAAAGATGCAATGTACTCTTCAGCTGCTCAGGTTCTCAGAATTCAGTCACACTAAACTTCAAAGGTGTGAAATTCAAGCTAGGTCACAAGCTCTCCAGAAACAACAAAATTTCTCATTTCAATGGGACAAAATAGTGGATCTCATCACCCACCTTTATGAGAATCTTCAGAATGACAGCTCCTCACATTTTCCATCGTTAATTATCCAACTTTCTGATTGTGTTTGTCTAATCTGATCTTTCTCTAGCATTTCTCCAGCACAAGGTGAGCTGGCTTTCTGCAGCTGAGATCTCTGCCATCCTTAATCCTTCAGCTGTGTCCCAGTGAGAACTCAGACTCTTGGCCAGCTGGAACAAGTATTCCTTTCCCCCACCTCCACAACACCAGGCACAGATTGTGGCTGTAACCCTGACTGTTATGTCATATATGAGAGTGAATGAGCAAGTATCAAAACGTGCTTCAGTAGAAAATGTTACTCACCCACTGAGTAAATACATTTCAGATATGACGTCACAATAGGCTGTGTCATCTCACCCTACATTCCACTATGACAACCAGAGCAGAATTTTGTTTCTTTATGGCCCTTTTATTACTGCTAATTCAACCACAGTGACGTGGTGGTGAGCTGGCCCATGACCCAGCCACTCGGCCTAGCTCAGGGTCAACCAATTACTGTTTCACAATCCCAGCAAATTTATCCTTTTCTAGCAGCAGGTTAGTTAAAATCTCAACCTTCCCACAAGGAATTAAGTGAGAATGAATGGCTCTGTGTCCAGCATTCCTTGCTGGAGGGCAGACTCATTTTATTCACAGTTATTAGTTCCAAGACCTTGCAGAGGAAGAAGGCATTAATGAAAAGACACTGAACCTCATCTTAGGCTCCCAGCTGTTTTGTGATGTGCATGATGAAACAGGCTTGTTAAAAATACCCCATTGGAAATATGATCTAACCAAATACAGCTCCAGTTCCTTTATGTGATTTTAAGAGAGTGTACACAGAAAGGAGACCTCTTGGCATACAAGCTCAAAGGCTGTGCTATGATATCCTTCCTTTAATAAAGCCTTCTTGCAGCCATGTGCTAAAGAGAGCTCAGTAGAAAAAAGGAAGAACAAACCAAAAAACCCAAACCAACAAACAAAACCCCCTACAAAATGTATTTTTGGCTCTGGATCTAAATGGCTAAAATAATTATACTTGCAGTGACCATCAGGATTCTAATTAAATTTTTCAGGTATTGTTTCACAATATCTTCTTCCTATCTTCTTCCACAACAGAAATCTTCTTCAGTGAGAACTTTAGTGAAGCCACTTTTTTAAGAATGCATTACCTGGTAAGCTGCTACAGCAACAGCACACAGCGAGTCAAAGCAGGAGGTGAAGGAAACTGCTCTATCGATTTGAGCAAAAAGCAGCTTTTTCAGTTTATGAGACAAAAGACTTGATGTAAGTCAGAAGATTTCATGTACCAGCATTAGGCTTCTGAATTGTTTGAATTATAGACTCCTCTAACCTCTAGTAGGGATTCCTTTGTTTCTAAGGACTTTGCATTCTTGCTCTCACAAGCAACATTACTGAGGCCACTGATGCAGGCAGTAAGCATTTGTCAGATGTTTTGGTTGTGTTCCAATTCTGTCTAAAAAGTGAGACAGAATATGAGAAACTAAGATTTACTTATAT
This sequence comes from Sylvia atricapilla, assembly GCF_009819655.1. NCBI lineage: Eukaryota > Metazoa > Chordata > Aves > Passeriformes > Sylviidae > Sylvia > Sylvia atricapilla. The sequence goes on from NC_089145.1 coordinate 54,231,352, forward strand.
CTTTGATTTTTTTAATAGGGTTCTCTTATTCTCCTTGGAAATGCTGAATAGGATAATGTTAGCTATATTCTCCTTCAAGGTCTCTACTCCATTCCAATGCAATGTCTTGCTGTATTCTATATGCACAGCAGTAAGGATGCTATGCAGTAAAATTACTGCTTCATTCCCAAAGACAAATGTCAAGTTCCCTACTTCTAGCAGCATGCCATCTGCTTCTGCCCCCATTGTGTTCCTGCTAACCCTCAAAACACCTGCTTTGTGACACACAGAAAATGCAGAGCTGCCAAGCAGAAGAAGTAGAAGTCAGGGAGCATGGAAAGTCTTCAGGCATCCCTCTTATGGCATCACCATTCCTCCTGCTGGGCCAAATATTTGCCTGGTCTCTCTTCCCAACAGGGATGGGGTCAGATGCTTGACCAAACCAAGATGCAGGCAGCATAGCTGTTGTCATTTATTTCAGGGATGAGGCAGTACATATTCATTCCTGTCATTTAGGACCACTTACAGAGTGGTTCCTGTGTTCCTCCATCTGTTTAGTTAATATCCTTGAGCCAGTGAAGACCAAATGCAGACATGGCCAATATTAGGAGATTCAGTTTCTTTGCTTGGTTACCACCATGCTTTTACCACCACTCACAGTCTTGCCCCAGCCAACCACCAGTTTATTCACACTTAATGCTGGCTCACCTCAAGGATATTTACAGCATTTTAGATACAGAATATTGTGTGAAAATCAAAGAAAAAAAAAAAACCCATATTATTAGTTTAATTAATGGTCTAGCAAAGTAATGTAAAAATAAGAAATACTTCTTCAATTGAAATTATCCCATTCCTATTGTGGACTATTACTAATGTAACAAATGCCTAAAATGAAGTATTCCAGTTTCAAGTTCTGACCCTCTTGGTGCAGTAATTTGACAGCCAAAGGAATGATGTTGATGGTGAGTTTTTTCTTCCCAGGTCTTGTATCCATTCTATGAGTACGTTTGTGTGTTTATGCTCCACTTTGTAAATAGGTTACATTTTTTCCTCTCCTAATGGTTCTCAGCATTAACCACAATTCTTTGTCTATACAAGATATGATACAATAATATGAGGCATGTATTTCTGGGGAAGAACCAAACAAGTAAATAAGTGACATAAAAGTGAAGTAAAACCTCAAGTAAATCAGGCAATAATATAGCTAAAAAACAAGCTCAAAAGAATAGGCAAAAGCTACCTTACCACTGAAAAGTTATGCTATTAGAGTTGGGACAGACTAGTCAGTAGTGATCTGATTTCAGAATTAGATACAGTTTAACAGCTAAAGTTAAGCTTTAAACTTTAACAGTTAAGCTACAAAGATCAGACAAACTCAGACAAGGCCTGAGAAGTTTTATGGACTGGTATGATTATTTATTCTTAGAAAACTTGAAGTCTGTTATCAGCTTTAGAAAAAACAAGTTCCTGGGGGACAGGACTATAGAGCTATGGACAGGAAACAGACAAAGCCAGGAAGGCACCATCTCAGTACACTAGAAAAATACAAATATTAAGTCCCAGTCTATTCCATCTAATCTGCCTGAATCAGTCCAAATGGATATAGTAAAGACAGAAAGACCAGACCACAAATCAGATAGAACAGGAAGGCCAGGGTGAACTTTGGAACAAAATCACAAATCTGAGTAGGAGCTGAAAAACCACTTGGGAACCAAGGACTATCATGGAAAAGATGGAATTGAGTAGAGACTTTGTTACAACTCATATGGAGCTTTTGTGTGCATCCCCACTTCATGCCAGCGTAGCACTGTTGGGTTTTGGGATTGAGCAGTTCAACACCTTCCTCTCTGCATGACTGCAAAGTGCAGTTTCTGTCTCTCCATGCATTTACTCTAAGAAACAAGAGCCAGATATTACAGTGTGTCTCCAACAAACAAGCAGGCTTTTGTATGATCTCTTATGCATTCTTTGTTTCTGGATATTCTTGGTAGCAAAAGTTTTCAATTAAAAAGACAAGAAAGGCACAGCAGTTAGCTGAGGACATTTAGTCATAAATATAACCACATTATGTAACATGCCTCCTAACTGGAAGAAGCCATAAGGGCAGAATCTCTTACATATATAGATCTCACAATACATCTGATATGGCAGCTCAAGCACAGAAAGTCAAGAGAGAAACAATTCTACCTTACAGTTCATCAGGAGTAACTTCTTTGATTTTTAATCCTTCCTTATACCTTTGTAGCAGCAGAAGTAAAGCCAGAAACCTCTCAAGCAAAGTGTGAAAGCACAATGCCTGTGAGGACCTTTCTCTCCTAATTGGCAGACATATGTATTAACTGATCTCCTCTCACCACTAGGGAAAGCCACAGATCAAATCCTTCATGGCAACATCAGATCTAGTTGTATTCCTGACAGGTAAGAAACACCAAACTAAGACAGGTTGCTTGTCTCCACAGGACATCAGTACTGACAATGAGGAAAATATAATCCCAGCAACCATTAATTTTAATCCATCCTTTCAGCTTGTTCTGACATGTAGAGACTTGACAGAAGAACACGATGCAAACACATAAAGGAAATTATCAGAGGAAAATACCTGTTAAAGACAAACTTTAACATAAAATGCCCATGCAGTTACCAGCAATTATTTCAAACTCAAAGGTAGGAAAGATCCCTACATCTTGTTTGATGATAAATGACTGTGATAATTGTACCCAGAATGATCTGTAGGCCTTGAGATCCATGAGAGGAAAAGGGGGAGGAAAATGGGACACTAGCATTTTCTTGGTTTTTGGTTCCTCTGTATTTATATTTTTCAAGACAAGACAGCTCTACTTGTTAGGCATAGGATGGCCTTGCCTCAAGGTTACAAGGTCTTCAAAAATCTAATAATGAGGCAGACAATGTGCAGAGAAGGACATGTCTAAAAAGCAGGAAAGCATTGTAAAATTCAGGCAAAACCACACAAAATTTAATGCATCTGCTCTTTAGAATTGATTGATTTAGAAGGTGATCAAAAGAGAAAAGTATTTACACTCAGAAAAGTATGCCAAATTCCTTGAAGGAGCAATTATTAGTCTGAAGGCTAAAATAAAATATTCTCTACTTGCTTTAGTAGAGCTCTAATTATTTAAAGTGTGAGTTTTAAGAAGCCCATACTACTCAAATGTGTAATTTTTTTTCATACTGTAGATACTTATCAATACAAATAGGTTCACAGTTACCTCTCCTGATCACTTTCACATGCAAAAAAAAATTTCTTGTCCTGATATTGCAAATGATCCAAGAAGATCTTTATTTGATGTGGGATCAAACTGAATATTTTCTAAAGCTTTATGCTTTTTCACTTCCCAAGATATTCACGAGCCTGTAATGCACACAGTAGCACAAAGAACAAGAATGAACCCCTGAATCCAAAGAAATTATTCAGTACTGATTGGGCCTTACTGTGTAAGAAGCTCAGGAATTCTGCATACAGAGAAGATAAGTTTACTCCCACTCAGATTTCATAAAGAACTCTGGAATTGTTGTTATGAGACAAATTCCAAAGTGCATATTTCCACCATCTACCTTTTGTCTGACAAAATTTGATCACCTTAGCCCTACGTCATTGCCTTGTCCTATTAGGTAAGTGTAGTACTGCTTGTACCATAAACACATGTTCACAACTCAAAATGCTCCTGTTTTAAATTGCATTCCTTCCCCACTGCAGATGTGAGTAAATTAATTCATTCATGTGAGCAGAGTAGCAGTCAGGCTAAATGGAAGTTAGAAAGAAATGCACATCAAAATTGGCAGAAATGCCAAGCAATGCAAGCTGGCCCTGCAGCCCTGAGAGCCAGGAAGCCGCAGTGCCCTGTGCTGATGTGAAGTGCTGCTGGCAGCAGGGGCAGCAGCTCTGGCAGCATTCCTGTGCCAGGGATCCCTGCAGGTATCTGGTGTATCACTGGTGCCTGCTCAGGTGCACATTTGAATCCAGGCAGCCAGTCCTTGAAACTGAAGGCAAAGTCAAGAGACAAACTACTGAGTGCTTTTCTGCATATGGATATAGGGAGGAAGGGCTATGGATATGGGTTTGTTTATTGCTCCACCAGTTAAGAACTACCTCTGGTAATACCCATATGCCAGAATTCCCAATCCTGTTCTCCTCTTCAGCCAAAAAAAGGTTTTTATTTTCTACTGTTTAACCATCATCCTGATCACAAGATTTTCTCACTGTGGGTAGGATTAACTACTATTTTAATACAGGCTGGAGGAAACAAGGTAAGTTTAGCAATAAGATTTTGCAAAGTAAGATGTGGGCACTGCTTCCCTGATGCAGTGCTGCGTGTGTGTGATCAGCTACACCACTTGCTGGGAGAGGAGGCAGGTTGACAGGCTGGTGGGTTAATCAAGGATGGGCTGACAACTCATGAAGGTCAACAGGAGCAAGTGCAGTGTCCTGCACCTCAGGAAGGAACAACCTTATGCAACAGTACCTGCTGGGAGCAACCCAAATGTGGTTTTCCTGCTAGAAATAATTCAGCTTTTCAAACTATGTGAGCATAAAAGGCTTCTCTGTTATTTATTTTGTGAAACAGTGCCCATACCTGCCATTCTGAAAGTAGTTGTGGGAGGAGGATAAAATCTCCTTTTGTTGCTGAGGAAGTGGGATAATTTTCTTTATGATGAGTTTTTTAATCTTTGGCACAAGTTGCCAGCACATATTTGTTGAGCTTCTTGGCATTCTGCTCATGTCTCTGGCACTAACACCTGCTTAGAGCTTGTGGAAAGTGTTCTCCTATTCCTAAAATTTCATCCTCCTTCTTCTGTCCACCCTCAAATCTCAGTAGCTCTCACAAAAACTGGCTGTGATACCCCTTCTCCTGCTGATACACAGTGAGCTCTTCATCTCATTTTTGCTCAGCAACACATTTGCTATTTTTTCCTTGGCATTGCTTATAACCAGATATTAACAGATCCTGTGAGAACCCAAGAGCCAACGATTTAAAACAGGCAAAGAGGGAGGACATAGGAAAGGTGACTTTTACAGTGGCTTGCCAGCTATCAGTTTTGACCCAGTATCAACCTGTTTCCTTCTCCATTCCCTCTTGTGGCTGGAGCAAGAAGCAAGCTGCTGTTTTACAGGCAATTTTCTGCTTAAATAGCTTTAGGTGAGGAAATATAAAACCAAGGGGTCACCAATAGCTGCCAGTGTCAGCTACAGAAAGATTCTCAGCTATAAATTTTAGGACACACTGCACACACTCAGTGCTCATCCCCGCTTATGGTTGAAAAAGTGGAGCACCATTAATTAACATAGGAAATGGATCCTCAGTGAATCCTCCCTCCATTCTTTCCCACTCAGGTCCCTGCTGCCAGCACCTAGAATATACTCAAGGTCAGTGCTCAACCTGGCACAGCTCAGGAAAGCAACTTGCAAGATATTTTGGGACTTCTAAATATTTCAGGGCCAAATATGTTAATATTAAAAATCACTCAATTCTGCTGACTTGATTTTTACCATTCAAGCTGCTGTTTTCATCTCTTCTCACTAAGAGTAAAGGTTTCCAGCAAAATGGTCAGCTAAGATCAGCTTTTGTATACGTGATATAAAATCATCTGTGGTTGTACACCACTGTCCTGTGGTTGTATTAAGTCTTCAGGGCTAGCAAGGGAATCACTGAACTCTTATTTCACTGTTTCACTACAAGAAAGATGATGTACTAGGATCTTAGGGAGCTGCTGTTGAGACCTAATTCTATTTATGACAAGATTTAAAGTGGGGAAAATAAAAACATCAAAAACTATGGAAAGTATCAGTGAAATATTTTGTTCTGATGATGAGCTACCATGGTTTTCAATATTCGTAAGTGACAGTACAACACTGGACAGTAGGGTATAAACAACAACACTGCCTGTTGGATAAAACTGTGCAATTTAATGATGTTTTTTCAACAGGAGACACAGTTTAGGGTAGGAAGTTATCTATTACAGCTTTGACAGTTGGCAACATTATTTGGCATGCTGTATGTTTCCATGCAGGACTGTTTCATGTGGTGATTAACTAATAACTGCTCACAAATAGAATAGAGCATTGACATTACATCACTAATTGCAGGTTTGCCTATATTTAAACTTGTCAGGGAAATGGCAATGAAAGATGTGTGGCCTTTTCCTTGTGGCTTTCAAGCACGCAGGAGTTATTTCTGGTTTGGCAGACAGCATTCTTTTGCTAGCATAAAGGTTTTTCTGGGCCTCCTTAAAATTATTCTGGAGCAAAACTGTTTGCTAATCACCTTGTAAAGAATTGAGAGCTCTTTCTAAAAGACACTGGAAAAGGCTTCAACTCCCACCAAGCTAGGAATATAGGACCCTCTAAACAACACAGCAGAAATCACAGACATGGAAGGGATTGGAAGGGACCACTGAAGATCACCTAGTCCAACTTGCCAAGGTTGGACCACCTAGAACAGGTTGTACAGGAACTGTTCCAGGTGGATTTTAAATGTCTCCAGATGCGGAGACTCCACAACCTCCCTGGTCAGCCTGTGCCAGTGCTCTGCCACCCTCATCATAAATAAGCTCTTGTTCATGTTGATGTGTTTGCCCGTTATCCCACAAGGGAAGATTTCCCTTTCATTTGCATTATTTTTACTACTCTGGAAAACTAAGCTTTGAAGTGAAAGCTAAAAATTGGAGGCCTGTTTTTTAAAGGGAGAAAGAATACTCCACCACAAAGGTTAGTCAACCGAGATTAAAACAAGAGGTCCCTTCCATGATCTCTAGATGCAGCTAGACCATAGCCATCATGAAGGTATTCCAGCACTGTCCTTCAGCTCTTGTACTTTTCACTGTACAAGTGGCAAAAATTCAGCTGAAAGGAGGAGGGTAGAAAGAGAGAATTCAGAGCTAAAGACAAATTGCCAGTGAAAATGCTCTACTGAGGTGTATTGCTGCAGACTGGAATATTTCAAACTCTGAACAAGGCAGGACTGGGCTGCAGAAGCTATTGGCACAATCCCCAGCCTACAGACTGGCCATTGTGCCCCTCAGCACACAGCCCACATAAGACTGCTGTGCATGTACACTGCTGTAGCTGTGTGTAAATTACATGCTATTTATGTCACCTCTGAATTTGGCTTGTTGCTTTTTCCTTTTAATACAAGTTCACTTCTACATATGGCAATTAAAACTAACCTGGCAAGTGGGAAAACACCTGTACAAACCTCTCATTATTCTGAAATTCCACATTAATCGTAACACATTTTAAGAATTCAGTATTGCCTGAGGTGGACAATTTTTGTGATGTTTTACAGCCAATGAACTTGCACCAGAGGAGCTGACACTTTTCCTGATCCCACAGCTTTAACATTACCAAATCCTGATTAGCTTTGTGGATTAATCAGGCTTCAGGCCTAACAGCCAAGATGGATTTTACCTAAAGTTTTATTCACAGTTGACTGGGCAATACCTGTTATAATTTACAAGCGCTAGCAGATCTGCCTCAGATAACTCCTTGGAAGTAATTATCTGTCTTGCTTCACGGATGTCACGTGTAATATATTCTGAAACACTAAGTTACATAGAATTTACTGATGTCTTGAGTTCTTTTATTCAAACTCAAGACTGATCACATTCATCAAGAGGGCCACAGGCCTGGAACCAGTTTCCAAAGAACTGCAGTTTGTTTATCATGCAAAGGTAGTGACTTCACTCTGCTTTGCTGAGAGAACAAAGCAGTTTTGATTTGGAACGTGTTTTGCTTGGGCAATCTGCTGCTTAATCCTGAAACTACAAAATCACATCAACTATTTGCCTGAGTTTTGAAGAGAAATGGAGCTTCACAAATCCTGCTATCAAGGCAAATTCCTTATAATTAAAAATAATCTGTTCTATGTACAGGATGCAGTTATAAGGACTGAGAAATACAAAGTTCTTCTACAACCCCTCTTCTGTTCTCCTTGAGGTAAGTAATATTTTGGGCAGGCAGAAGGCTGCATGCTGACAGAAAGGAACAAGATACCACGAAGAGGGCTTACCTGTGTTGATACTGAAATATTCTATGGAGGTGTTCAAGGCTAGGCTGGATGGGGCTCTGGGTAACCTGGTCCAGAGGAAGGTCCTCTGCCTGTAGAAGCATCTTCAAACCAGATGATCTTAAAGGTCAGTTCCAACCCAATCCATACTATGAGAACTTTGAGTTGCTTCCTCTTTTGAGCCTGGAGAGCACTTTCTGCATGACCTTCCCAGACCAGTGATGATCTCCATATTGGAGAATAAGGATGGAAACAAGTGATTCTGTAAATATCAAGAAAGGAAAATAATCTAGTCTCACTAGTGTAATCCTAAAATACTCAGCTATTAATGAACTGAAGACATTCAAAATAGTCCCTGTTAGAGAACAAAAGGAAGAGCAAAGGAAGGAAAATTGCAAGGCATGCTGTTTCACTTTTTAGTTGCCTAAATGATGCAAGAACCACACGCCAGTGTATTATTAACCTCATTACAGTGAGAATAAAAATAATAATAAAAAATAAATGTATTCATGATTTGTGGTGTGACAATTTCTTCTATTTGTTGGAATGAAACACCATGTGAAAATAGTAAAACAAGAAGTCCAAACATCCTTCCCCAGAAGAAATTTCACTGTGCCAATGCCCCTAATAACTGTGGAATGCTCAAGTATGCAGCTGAGCAAGGCTCAGCTATTTTAGTAGCAGAAGGTCTTAGAGCCTAATATTTTCAGAATCAACTTCTGTCCTTTTGCTCTCCTATTTTTTCTGCTTTCCTTTATTATTTTTTCTTGTTATATATATATATATATATTTTTTTTTTTTTTTTTAATACGGGTGGCCAATTATGGACTCCTATGGAAAGACGGACATTTCAAAAATCATATTTCTAAAGACAGGTTTCTTATCCAAGTAGTGCAGGAGATGACTTTGCAGCAGTTACATTAGATGTCTGGAACCAAGATGAGAAATCAAAACCTCAAATATTTCATAATATTTTTGCTCTCAGTATTCATTTTCTTTAAGAGAATCTGAATCCTCTTCTTAAATTCTCAAAGCAGCTAGTAATGGCTTTGGGTTTAATTTGATCCAAAAATTTAAAGCAAATTCAATCAAATTTTATGTCAGGGAGACAATTAACAAACTTATGCAACCTACTCTAATTTCACTGGCATCTTTGAATCCAAATTCTGTTGAGGGAATTTTTAATAATATAAGCTGTAAAGTCTGAATTCAGATCCATTTTTCTCCCTATTGCTCAGACCCAGCTTTTCAGCGGAGCCTGCTACAGACATAAGATTATCCACAAAGAAACTCTATATCCTGATGCTTTCTAGTCAGGTGTTTTTCCAAACCTATCTGTTTAAGAATACATACATCATACTTAGGAATTTTTGGAAGGCATTAGTGAATGTCACCACACCTTTTCCCTTTGAACAGTTGAGTATTCGCCTTTGTACCATCATGTCCCTATGGACCTTTTTTTTTATTTCATCAACTTCAACTGATCCTGTTTTCAGGCAGGCCTATGTGAGAGTGAAGAGCAGCAGGAAAGGCTAGGCAAAATGAAGGAAAATGGCAGCATGATTATAATTCCAAACAAATCCTGGACAAAAATCCTGAGAAGGATACAATAGCATGGGGTGCTGACCCTAGCCAGCAACCAAACACCCATCCTTCCTTGGCTCCCTCAACTCTCCTGGGAGACAATAATTTTTTAAAAAATCAAAGGAAGGAAATAGCTTATAAATAGAGATATTGACAATTTAATAAGAAGATGAAAAGCTGTGTAAGCAAAGCAAAAAGAAGGTATTCACACCTTACTGTTGGCAAACGGGCAGATGTTGGGCCCCTTTCTGGGAAACAGTGCATCTCCACATGTAACAGCTGCTTGGAAAGAAAAATGCCACTTTTCCCTAAACTTTTACTGTTGAGCACATCATATAGTATGGAATATCCTTTTGGTTAATTCAGGTCACTGTCCCAACTATGTCCTCAATCAATCTCGTGCCCACTAGACTATCCACAGGGGGAAACCTTGACACTGTGCAAGCAACATGCAGCAGTGACCAGTGTCACCAACACTGTTTTAGCTACAAAGCACAAGCTCCTTGTGAGCTGCTATGAATACAAGTATTTAACTTCATCCCAGCCAGGACCAGTACAAATATACAACCCATGGCAGGGTATAAACCCAGTCTAGGGTACTCCACCCTAAAAAGAGTTGGGTTTTCTTGTTTTCAATGCATGCACCTCATGCATTTAAATCCAACTTTCCATGGCTGTAGGATAACTAACAAAAAATGCAGGACAGAACTTTGGGATTGAGCACTTTGCTGCTGCTGCTGCTACAAAAAATGGTTAGTATGATTTCATTAAATGAGAAAAAATAAGTAAAACCAGGACAACCTCTCATTCTTTCAGATTACTCTTAGGCTTTAACACTTCCACTTCTTAGGAATCCTCACATTAATATCACTTCTCACTCAACCCACCTCCTTAGAATCCCAAGAGCTCAAGCAAGTTAAGCTTGGTTTACTCATTCTCAGCACCATCCTTTTTCCTTTAATTTTCAGCCTTAGATGGAAATGCTCTCCATAAGTGGTTCTGCTGCCAGTCTTATGCCTGATTGCTTTAATTAAAATGCTAGAAGGGATGATTTAAGAGTCTCATCATCAGGCTTGGCATAATTAGACTCCCAGACCCAGTGTCAAACGCTCCCAGGGCTGCCCCAACCTTTCATCCTTCTAAGGCAGCTGTAGGCAGTACTATACAACATGCTTTGCAGCAAGAACCATTTCTGAAAAAAAAAAGCTTTAGAAAAAAGGTTTTGTCTTCTTTCTTGAAACATAAAAAAATCCCCCTGGCACCTTTTCACAGAGTCCAGATTTCTGTTTATAACCACAGCCAAAGCAGCCCTAACATCTATGCCAGAAGTAGCTTTTTTTTAGTAATGCCAAGCGTATGAAGTTGAAAATTGCCTGGTGATCCTCTGGAGCAGAACACGATATGTAAATAGCCTCACTATTTATATCCTATATAGGGCCGGTTTTGAACTAAAAGGAGAAAATTAAACGGGAAAAAGAGGTCAGTGCACTCAGATATTCTCCAGCACTTGTCAGCATCAATTAAGCACAAAAGATCAAAGCATCAGAAACAGAACAAGACTGTTTTCAAGGTGGCTCAGATCCTACTGCACTGAGTTGACGGCTGGGTATGTACCACAAAGGATTGCCAGACAGAGCCAGAAGTGAGCCACTGTGGTCATTGATATGCGTCTAGTCTCTTAATTACTACACTTTCTCTTTCTTCTTGGAGATTAGGTTCTAGCTTTTCCTGAACTATGAGTGCTGTTTTACATGCACTTCTTTCACAAATTAAAGAACACTTCATCTTAATTGTTAAAAATTCTTGCCTGTTGTATAAAGGTAATATTACTTCAAATGAGCAGCTAAAATGTTATTTTCTGGAACACAAAGTTAAGCAGGACATACACATTACTAAAATCTCACAGCTGGGGCCTTGTAGGGAGAACTTACACAGATGTAGTCAGTTTAAACAAGGCACATGGTAGTTTAAGTAAGCAGTTACCATAAATGATGCATTTTCACAACTGCTGAGGTCCAAGGCCTCAAGTTTTCCGCACTCCCTATTTCTATAAGTGTTGTTGTACTGCCATCTGGTGGGAAAAACAGGAAGAAGGCTAGTCAGGCAGGTATATGAACAGAGGCACTGCAGTAAGAGGATCCTGAATTCCCAATTCCAGTAGTTGTATTTTAGGGTCCAATTCCAAAGTAACATGCAGATAAACGGATAACTGCCATATAGTTTTTACATAATAAAGAAACAAGACCAGGAGACTTGGGCTGAGTATCAGTAAGACAGATGCCACAGGCACCAAAGACAGGGATCAGACCACAAATCAAGACACATGAATATATACGAACATTGTAATACAAATTATCTGATGGCCTACAAGAATGGAAACATTTTCTAGGGGAAAGATAAATTTACATTCAGCAAATAGTCACTAACTGGGAACTATTATTAAAAATACTCAGAAGCGAACAGTGCTCAAAGGGCACGTAACTTTTTGGATGTATCCTTTCTTTGGGTTGGTCTACAATCAAATGCACTTAACTAAAGAGCATACAATGGCCTGTTTTAGTCAACTAAAGAAATTAGTGCCTCACCTTGTGCCACTGGCTTTAATCAACTTGGGAATGCAGTGTCCATTCTAAGTTAGAATCTGTAAAAGGTTTTTATTTACTCCATATTTCCTTGGTAGGGTTGGTCTAGTACATTCCAGAAAAGACCATCTGTCCCTCTCTAGAAGAGTCAAAAGTCAACTGGAAGTTCTGCTGAGTTCTTTTCTCTGCAATGGCCAACCCTAATACAGACAGTGCAAACAGTTCTCTGTGTCTAGCTCTGAAGAAGATGCAGGAGAGAAAGATATCCTCTCATTTCAGTGAGAGCCAACTTTCAAAGATGACAAGAAAGTCTTTTGAGATTTTGAGGGGTTTTAAGATAAAATGTATTCCATCAGTTGCCTTTAGCCAATGCATTTCAGGCAGGGACTTGAGATAATGGCATGGAAATATGACTGATCTACCCATTAATACAGTATGTCACCACCAAATGGTATTATTTATGTTTTATGAGTCTAAATGTGTTTCATATGTTGCTGAGTGTGCTTCCATTAACTCTCAGGCACAAAGGAACATGTTTGCATTTGCAGCACATTGTAGACAGTGTGTGAAAGCAGAAACTGGGAGAAGTGCAGCTGAGGGCTGCCATTCTCAGCAAAAGGCACTAATTTGATAGCAAATCCCTGCCTATGTCCAAGGATGGCATGGTAGAGTTTAAGAGGTCAATTCTTTCATAAATACAAATTTGCTATTGCAAAAGGGTGTTGATTCAGTTTACACATAGTTGCCAACAGTAATCAAAGCATTCTTCCTCTCTGGGTCATGTCAAAATTGAGATCCAGGCATCTCAGATCTACTGCCATGGTAATAACCAGACAAACTTGGTTATCTGAATAGGTTATGGGCAGTGCTTGACCAGCGATTTCAAAGAGCAGAGGACTGATTCATTCTTCATGACCCCATTTTGAGTATAAGAACACACTGAGTTACTGTGAGGTCTTATCCTGAATCATTTTTTACAATTCTAGGAAACTAACAAGTGACAGACCAGGGGGTGTGCATCTCCTTTGCTATTTAGAGGATAAAGGGATGACATTCTCAGGCTCAGTACTTAAGATAATAGAAAGAAAACTGTACAGAAAACGAAGGATATGACATAGATTTTGAATAACATTCTCGCTTTGACAGAGTATCAAGCACTTCAAACAGTAGGCTCCAACCTAACTTGGCTAATTTCTATTAAATTAGTCAGTCAACTGGTATGCATAGTCAGTATTGTCCCTATATACAATTTGTTCCATAAATTGTATCAGTTTACAGTCCATGTTAATTCACTGTGAGTTTGGTTCTAGGTACCTCAGAGATAAAATCTTTTTTTTCCTTTTTTCCCCCCCAAAAAATGGGATTTTACAGCCATGAAATCCACAGACTCTCCCATAAGGCCATCTTTTCATTTATCAGGAGAGATGGCTGACAAGCAAAAATTCACATTACAGCAGGTAAGCGAAATGTGGAATTTTCAGAAAATGGCAATTAACTCCTCAGGAACATCACACAGTCCACCTGCTTGACCAGGAAACAACAGGTAAGCTGAGAAAAAGGCCAGTAACAACTGCCTGAGTAAGAGGGAAACAGACCAGTGACAACAAGATGATAGCGCTATTATTGTTAGTATCTTTTGCTGCTTGCCTGTGTCTTTAATTAGAAGCAGCTAAAATGGCTACATCTAGAACAGTGAAAAAGGTAACTGAATAAATGTCACATCAACAGACACTTCAGGAAGAATCATCAAAGCACTAGAGGGAAAAATGGAAGCAGATGCTCTATTGGAACAGAAAAGACCAAAATACAATGAAATTGTACTTCAGAACCTTGAGGGAGACAGACAAAAGAGTAAGTTTACCAAAGTCAAACATCTATCTCCTCCTGTGGGAGATTGCTGGTCCCAAAAGAGGAAAAAAAAAATCAGTAAATTTACTTTTCTTGGTTATCGTATTTGCTCCATTATAGCTTATATAAAAAAAAGTCCCCCAAAGAAAGGAGGGTAGGCAGATGAATCAACAGATAACTTTACCCTGCAGTTCCACTGGGGGTGTGATGGATGTGTATTTCCAGTCACAGTGCCAGAAAAAACGCAAGGAAGAGTCTTGCCTCTTAACTGCAAATGCTTGGGAAGTTTGGAAAGGTCAGACACCATTACTTAATGGGAATGAAATCATGACAATGGAACAAACCCCAAAACAGCAATGATAGTCCATTGCTTGGGAACTTTATAGGTTTGGAAACAGAAACTGGCCATATGAAAAATGCCAGATGTTAACCAAGATCTAGACCTTGTATTACTACTCAGACTTGTACCAAGTCAGCCTGCTTCTGAATTTCTCAGTAAAGTTCTATACTTAATGACTTCAATCCAATAAACTTAAAATTTGTCTTTAGAGAGCAGACAATCCAAATCTGAATCTAAAGCATGGAGAAATAATCTTGAAATACCACCTCTTCTTCCAAGAATTTCTGACTGAGTAGAATTCACAGAACCACAGAATCACAGAATGGGTAAGGTTGGAAGACACCACAGCTGTGTCATCTGGTCCAACCTCCCTGCTCAAGCAGGTTCATCCTAGAGCACCTTGCACAGGATTGCATTCAGACTGTTCTTGAATATCTCCAGTGTGGGAGACTCCACAGCCAGTGGAGTTCCAGTGCTCGGTCACCTGCATAGTGAAGTTCTTCCTTGTGCTCAGGTGGAACTTCCTGTACATCAGTTTCTGCCTGTTGCCTCTTGTCCTATTGCTGGGCACCACTGAGCAGAGCCTGGATCTTTCTTCTTAGCACCCTCCTGTCAGATACTGACAGATATTGACAAGGTCCCCTCTCAGTCATTTCTTCTCAAGGTTGAACAGGCCCAGTTCTCTCAGCCTTTACCCATGAGAGAGATGCTCCAGACCCTCAAATATATTTGTAGCCTCCACTGGACTTGTTCCAGGAGCTCCAAGTCTCTCTTGGCCTGAGGAACCCAGAACTGGACACAGCACTCCAGCTGTGGCCTCACCAGAGTAGAGGGGCAGGATAACCTCCCTTGACCTGCTGGAAATGCTCTTCCTAATGCACCCCAGGGCACCACTGGCCCCCAGGGCACACTGCTGGCTCACAGACAACTTGTCCACCAGGACCCCTAATCCTTCTCTGCAGAGCTTCTTTCAGCAGATCAGCCCCCAGGCTGTACCAGTAAATGAAAGCTGCTCCTGTCTCTGCAGCAAAATTAATGAACTAATACATGGATGAACCTTCAAGTTCTCTGGATTTAAGTGCCCCCGTCCCTAAGCTAGTTGCAGTCTCTGGTTTCTGTGATCCTTTGAGCAGGGTATCCCCTCTTAGGCCTCTGGACAGATTTCTTACTCTGAGATCCTTCAGTCAGGGACCAAAGGATAGTAAGGTAAAGCCTTCTGTTCCTCACTTTTAATAAAGAATGTATGCTAGCGATAAAAAGCACTAGAAAACCATCCATAATTCCACTGTGAAATTAACTGGGCACTTACATCCGAGTTGAAACAATTTCCAGCTATTTTATGCTACTCATTTAACTTCAACTATTTCAGCTTTAAGATTTGTTATAAAGAGAAGGCACTAAAGGCAAAAAGCCGCTAAGTAAAGTTTCCTCCAGTTTTCCACCCACCAGATGGTTATTATCCTTAATAATGCATACAGAGCAGAAAGCACTTCCCTTCCCACCACTTGGTACAGGATGCATCTTTTGAATATTATCAGCTGTCCTCTATCACAAACTTATCATGTTTGTACATACCAGCTTCCTCCCCCACCCTCCTGGGCATCAGCAGTGCTTTCAAAATGGAATCAAATTAATTTTCAGGGACCTTGCTCTAGTTGTGTTTTATTCTTATGTTGTCATGTCACAAATTCAGAGCTGTATTAGCTGTCTATTAAACGCTTGTCTGCAGAAATTAAGTTACTTCAAATGAAAGGAAGGTATAACCAACATGTACTGTATTTCATTCTTACTCCCTGTTACACAGACTTTATTTGGGAGTCACAGGCACAAGGCAAACAAGATGAATAAAAAAGGATTCAAAGCAGTGTAACACTACAAGCAAGCCTCACAATACAAAAAGCCTCATCAGTTAGTGTCAAACTACACTGTTATTGGCCAGTGCTTGCACAGCTCCATTCTCCTATCATGAGACTGTTGCAAAAGAGCATTTGATAGTGTGACTGTATCATTTCACAAGAACCTGCTTGGTGACTGTGCCACAAGACTACAGCTGATGTTGTCACACAACACTGTTGTATCTTAAAGGGACACTCCTGAATCATTGTTGCTTGATTGCAAGGTTGCACATCTGTCATAAAGGCAAATCACCTCTGGGCTGCAGCACACAGGATCATTAACATCTGATACGTATCCAGATACTGCAACGCATGGGGAGAAATGCCAAAAGCAAATAGGTTTTGTATCATCTGATTTTGGGTGCCTAAATTAGAAAGCTAATCACCTCATATCATCCAGGGACAGAAAGACAAACATTCAAAATACAATTCAGAGCTACAGTTTAAGCAACACTGTCCTTAGCTGCCTCCTGAAAGAACCCATTGCTACCACTAGGGAACCTAGGGAAACTAGTCTAAGATTAATATCCACATTTAGACATCCAGTGTTTGACACAGACTGGCTTGATTTAAATAATTGTTCATAAGTTTACAATGCATAGGGCACAGGAGAACCCAGCAAACTCAAAGTAGTGAGCAAACCCTTGTATCTATAAGTTAACATAAATCCACTTATATCAGTAGGGCCACATTCACTCCAAACTGTAAAAAAAACACTACAAAACTAATTTGCTGCTGTATTCACTTCCTGTTACAAACAGGCAGGCAGTATCACAATAAGGTATACTCAATAAGTAACTAAAAAATTTAACACATAAATGCAAGAAAAAAAAAAAAAAAAAAAAAAAAAAAAAAAAAAAAAAAAAAAAAAACCCAGAGATAAGTCAGTTCTACATTTGTTGGTAAAATGTTTCCTTAATTTTTTTCAAAATGCATTTTTGACAGTGTAGATGTGCACTTCACTGACATCACTGAATGCCCAACTACATTATCACCATTTTAGTCCTGCTGTTAAAAGGAACTGCATCATTTATACATGTCTAAAGAAGCTTATCAAACCAAGTTTTCAAATCAAATAGAATAATTTCTTTGCAGCATTCTTGAAATACACTGTGGTCCTCTTTTCTTTGAGCTGCAATTCAGAATTATCAAGATCTCACATAAGGCTACATGAAAAAGATCAACAGCAGGCAAACCAAGCCAAGTGCCTCCCCAGCTCTGCCAAGAATTAAACACAGCACTCCATCAGCAGGAGGGCTTTCTTCGGTAACAAAATCTGTCTCAGCCTGTATGTAAAAGGTTTCCTAAGGCTGCAAATTAAACTTAAAGACCACAAGAAAAGCTGCAAGACAGGAGAGCTCCATAGAAAAAATACTGTATAGAATTTCCAAAAATAAACAGGTAATAATTACCTCTAGTAACAACAGTAATAGGAACAATAGTCCCTCTTTCTAATGATTCTCCTTCCCTAGAGATCTCAGCATGTTTTTTATAATTTATATAAGCAACAGTGTGCGGTTCACTTAATATTGAAATCCAGCCATCTCTGAGCACAACTGAAAAAGACAGCATTAAATTACATTTCATTATGTAAGGAAAAAAGCTATATTAATTTGAAATCACAAGGGAAGTTTCACAAGACATTTGGAGAAAATACCAGGGGTACAAACCACTCCCTGCAAAAGTGCCCTTGAATATTTAACAAACTGGTCAAGAGTTCTTGCACGTCAAAAGGAAAAATCAGACTGCACTTCATCCCCTCACCCCTGCCAGCACTGCTCTGAAACAAGCTGGGGAGGCATTTCATCAGTGACTGAAACAGAGAAGCCCAAACACCGTATGGGAGTGCTCTTAAGAGCTCTTAAAAAAAGGTTTGAAAAATGCACAGGCACTACTTGCCCTGGAAATGGACTTATTGGGAGCATGAAGCAGCCTGCTAGTTCTGTTCCATGTTGCATGTAGCAAGCAGTGGCTCACATATGGACCATACATCTGACTGATAATGTCATATTAGTCTGAGTTGTCTTAGCACAGTATTAGAGACAAAGGTGCAGTATGATGAATGAGCTGTAGCAATAAACAGATTTCTAAAGGAAATTAGTCTGATTTGACAAGTGTTCAGTCAAAAGATAAGTATATTTTTATAGCAATTCTGCTTATTAATTAGCAGCAGTGAAAAAGGAGACTGATCATTTTACTCCTTATAATATGTACAGTAAGTCAAAGCTTCCATCAGACAAAGCAAGATGGAATACGTTTAGTCATATCCCAAAGTAACACATGGACCTCCTATGATGTAGCATATACAAACACTTCTAACTCCTTCTGCCTCAGCTTTTCCATCACCCACCATTCATTCTCACCACTGGAAGCCACCAAGCGTGTGGTATTCTCAAATACAGATCAAGTGTTACACTCAGAAAGTATCATAAAGTAAATAAAAAACATAACTGGCGGGGTAAACAGAATTAAACCAGAAATTTAATCCTGTTTTCTTTTAAAATTATCCTTAAGTTCTCATCAGACCAGAAACACTAGATTGGAAATCCTATGTAAGCTGTCCCTTTGAAATTCCTGTCATCTTGGATGTAACTAGATTTTACAGCTAAACAACTCCTCCACAAACAGATTTAAAAAAAAAAAAAAAAAAAAAAAAAAAAAAAAAAAAAAAAAAAAAAGAAGGCAAATAAACACATCAGAAACATACCTGGGCTCATTTCATATTGTGGTATTGTGGCCAAAATAAAAGGTCATCAGTCCCAGAGCTGATAATCTAGTAATACCCCACCATGATTAAAACATGCTTCATTTACTTTAATATAAAATGGCTAAAGCCAGCAAGACAGAATTGTCTTTTCCTTTTAACCTACTGTGATGGCTCAACTGGCCTGTGATTACATGAGGCTTACAAGTCATCTGAACATATTAGTATGCAACTATTTAATAACACTACAGTGATTAAGTGTCTAAAGTGATCTTAACCAGCTCAGTGAATATCTAATACAAAGTGAGCTAAATTTACAGTGGAAGTGCAAGAGCTCTGATTACGGCAAGAGTATTACAGCCATTTCTTCTAGTCGCAATCTCCTGCCAAACTGATATCCATAGATATTTACAGAATTGTTTAACAAAGAAAAGTGGCCATACTGTCGCATTCTCAGAAGCTCTTGCCAGCACAAGGAATGGCATCACAGGGGCTTAAACTGCTCACTAATGCTCATAGTCATCTTAAAAGGTGAAGCCCTGATATTGCACTGGAAGGAAAGGCACCAATTAGCACATCTTATTAACTTCAGAAACTTGGCAAGGAAAAAAAGCCACAGATTTTCGTAGCTTGAGAAGATCATGCTGAACATGAAAAGAAGTGTCTCCACCAGGAGGGTAATGTAGCATTGGAAGGTATAATCCAGAAAGGTGGTGGAATCCCCAAGCTCTTTCCAGACAAAACCACAGCTGACATGATCTATCAGTAAGAATAATCCAGAGACCTCTTCCAAACAACTTTTCCAAGATTCTGTGATGTTGTGGGCAGACACAAACCAAGCCAAAAACTAACTGCAGCAGGAAATGGCTGCAAGGGTCCCTCATACACCAGTAAGGCCATACACCTGGACAACTCTCAGGTAAAGGCTCACAGAAGATCTTGTGCAGATGCCCTTGTCAGCAACCTGTGGTTTGTTTCAAGACGCTGATCTTGCACTGCCTTCCACCTATCAGAAAATATGTTAGCTGAATCACTGAAGCACACCAGCCACCTCCTTGTCTTTTCCCTGAAAAACACTGTTTTGCCTATCAGACATGCCTTTGCTGAAACACGAAGATGTTCACATGTCAAGTTAGAGGGAAGTCTGGCACACCAGGTTCCATTCAGAACAGCTGGTGCGGGCATGTAGCTGGTTGCAAATGCATGAAGAACCTTAGCACAGCAATGGGAGTTCAGTAGAGGAAAAATGTTCTCACTTTTTTCTGTTACAGTCTTCATGGCTTAACTCTGAAAAAAAAATTCTCTGCTTCAAAGCCTTTCATGCATATGAATGCGATTTTCAGCTTGTCTTCAACTTCACTGTTACAAAGACTTGTAGGAAAAAATAGTAACTGGAAAGACTCAAGGTAAATGAAATATACAAACTGACAAACCTTTCTTGTGTCTGGTTGCAACCTTTCACACCACTGGTACAAACATCATTTCTCACATCACTTAAAAATTGTGGGCATTTGGACATTTCTGTATATGCCAGTAACATACTGCATCTCAAGCTACTTGTAGTCACTAGTAGATTGCTCTGCAGTGTAAGCATAGTTTTAATAGCTGATACAGTTCCCACGACAAATTTTCTCTTCCTTTTATTAAGTTCGGCCCCAAGACCTTACAAAGAATCCTGGGGGGAAAAACAAAAAAGCTGGTGGGTGTCATCCAGGGGATTGCTTTAGACTGCAAAATTTTTGCTCTCAGTTTTTAACACCTGATATCCTTCTCATTTCAGTAGTAAAAGAGGAATGATAACAAATACAGCTCTTGCTGTGACTGAAAGAGTGGAAAATCTTTGAATCAAGCTAGCTGTAAAAAGAGCGCTGAGAAATTCATTAAATCTCAAAAATATTACTTCTGTAGTCCAGAAATGGAGTGGGCTAAAATTCAGAGTCCTGAATCCTTATGATCTGCTGCAAAATTGAAAAGAACTCCCTTTAGCTCACTTGACCCAAATTAAGAGGGAAGTTACTGAAATGAGCCATAGATCATATGTGGCAATCATAGGGAGGTCTTGCTCCCAAACGAAGCATTTTATTCTTCCCCTAATGAAAAGTATAGGTAAAATTATTAAGTAAGGTATAACTAACAGGAATGAAATATGTACCTGCTAAGATTGGATCTCTTTGGAGCAGTTCATTCTCTAACATCTCTTTTCTTCTTAGCCTGTTCTCCAGTTGAGGGTTTAGTGTTTTCCTCCTACCTAATACTTCTCTCTTTGTTACTTCAGTTTCATCTTCTTCCCCCCCAATCATGACTTTACATTTTACCTCACTCTCTTCCTTAGAGATAGTTAGGATGGTCATTAGACAAAGTCTGGACAAACAGTCAAACCAGCATGCCCCAGCAAACCACAGATCTTCACATGTGGATTTCAATGCCTGCAGACTTCATCTAGCATGATTTCTTTCCATTGAAATACAGATTTCTAGGAATTATACTTTAGTATGCTTTTTAACAAGAAAATCTTAAATGTTAAACATCAGAAGTGAGGGCAAGTCCACCACATTCCCAAGTGACTGCTTGAAACAACCTTCGCTTAAATATTGCATCTTTTTTAGAGTAAACTCATCTATTAATAGTGTTATTGTGCAATGAAGACTGAAATTTTCCTTCCTAGGCCATCATGTTCTCATCTGGAGTTATTAGTATATATTAAGTCAACTTTGAGACCCTAGAGAAAGAAGATAAATGTATCTATGTATTTAAATCCATCTCCAGCTAAGGATTATTTTAAGCCCTTCTCTGAAGTTCCACCAATGTTGTTATGTTGGTTTTGGATAGAATGTTCTAAACTGGACATAAGAATATAGCACTCTTACCAGTATTTCATGCAGAGGTAAACTACATCTGTTGGTTTACCTGCTATCCGATTTCCAGTAGACTCCCACTGTTCCCAGCAGAATGTTTTTGAACATCACTTCAGTAAAAACCCGTACTGCAATAGGTACTCGCTTTCAAAATTACTGCTCTAAGTTGCAACCTTTCAGGAGTTTCTTCAAATAGGCATGGCCAGTATTCTCTACTCCTACACATACTATGCTTTATTTATCTGTAAAGAATGCGATGACTTTAATAATTTTTATTACACTGTAATAATGCAGTTTTATAATTACAGTATTATTTGCTATAAAATAATTTAAACAACACTTCAGAACACTGCTAAAATGCTGAATAATATAAAGCAAACAGAACTCCTAAGGTACCTTGTCAGAAAACCGACACCCACCCTGTTTTCTTCCCAATAGCAACTTTTTAGATCTGCCATGAAGCCAGATTTTTATCCATCTAATATAAGTTCTTAGAGCCAAGTTTCATGGTTTCCCCCATCAAGATGTTAGAGTGATAAGACAAATGCCTTTGAGAAATTCAAGTACACTATATTCATTCTGCTCTCTTATCAGCCAGATCTATGATCTTGTCAAGTGATGGACAGTTTTGTTTGACAGAACACACTTCCATAAAACCACTTGACTGACAATAATATGCTCTTCGTCTCTAACCTTTTGTAGATGGCATCCAAACTGTTCTGTTCTGTTGCCAAGACTTCTGTGAAAGTTGCTATTCTGTTGAGTGGTGGGTAGTTCCTTATATTTTTCCTAAGTATTTATATTACGATGGTACTCCCTGCCTTGTTAAAGAGCTTCTCCACTCTCCAACGCTCTTTAATATTAATAATGGCTAAGAACACAAATGCTAGATTTATTTACCTAGTAGGATTTCAGAACTGCTGGTCATAACATACTTACTTTTACCCAGTGCCTCCCCGTATGGCACTCTGACTAGGATGAATAACATCTACTATCTATCAGAGGAAGGTGGAAAAACAGAGCAGAAACAGCTGCTGAATATTTTTAGGTGTTCTGCATCACTATTTATAATTTTACTTTCAGTTTAGCAACAGGTAACTCCACCCATTTACATCTATCAACTGGAGGCTGATTCATAATATATCTGATTCATAATATACTTTCGTAATATACCTTAAAAACTGCCATTTCCTTCTGTTAGATTTTGGTATTCACTTTACCCCCATGGATTGCTTTAACATCGGCACAAACTACACATCAAGTAGACAAAAATGTCTAATACCAGTCTTACACTGAAAGAACTGGGGTAAAAAATAGATACTATAAGATTGTCTAAGCAACACTGTTCATGGAAGAAACACACTTCATTTTAAAAAATCGTATGAAACTGCAAGTGAAATTTAGGGAACTGCTACTTCAATGCTTTTCACTTGATTTTGAATGCTGCAATTACTTTTTAATATTTTTACCAGATGCAGGAAATACATAAGCTAGAAGACTTCTTAATGTTGTACAATGTAAAATAGAAGTGTCAACTGTGAGAAACACAGCTGAAAGAAATCACTTGTAAGAGAACCAGAGAATACTGCACCTTGGCTACCAGCACCCCTGACATACAGACTCCGTTTCATGGTTTTGAAGCTGTGTACAGCCAGTTGAGAAACAGAAAACTCCTGCAACTCTAATTTTTCCCAACACAAAACAGAAAACAGAGGTAGATTCTGAGCTGTAGTTTAAAAGTGACCATCAGAGCTGGACAGACACAGAAGTGTTCTGACTCCTTCTCTTGCTTAGATCTTTGCTAAGGGTTGGTGAATTTCTAATACAGGCTTTTTTATGCAGCAAAAGTTTATTCCATTCTGTTTCTCTGAGGAGTGGGAGGAGATGGTGGAGAGGCATCCATACCTCTCCCAATATGTTCGGTGCTGTTGTGCTTAGCCGCGCATATGCCAGGGACACAAGCATATGGCCCGGGGGCTGGCACCGTCCCGTTCAGCAGATGTCTGCAATACATTCTGCCATAAAAATCTTTTGGGGGACTGGTTGACTGCTTTTTACCAGACAATTCTCTGTCTCTAGTTCAGAGAGAGTTATTCACCTTAACTGAAATCCTACTAAGCCCCTTTAGAGAAGCTGTGTAGCTTTTCATACCCAGCAACTAGAAAATAAGATTTTAGTACTCACTCAAATTAAGTCTGCACCTAGCAGATAGATTGATTTCAAACTGACTACCAGATGCCAGAGGAAGACATTAAATCTTCCTAAGTAGTTATGCTGGTTTGGTTTTTTGGACCAAGGAATCAGAGACAGAAATCAATCTTCAAAGGTAAGCACACTTCTCCTTGTGGCATTACTCCAAAGCAGCCAAGGATGAATACAGCTGTAATTTGTTCAGGCTAGCCATGCCAGCAGGTAAAGAGGAAGACTCACACAGCTTACAAAAAAAGCAGAGAGCAAGTAGCTATTTGGAAATCCACTGTCAATTAATCTTGCATGTTGGCATCGTAAGGATTTACCAAATTATTCAAATGGTGAGCAATATTTAGTCCTGTGGGCTGTTTACATACTCTACATGAATTGTTTTTTGGACAGTTAATTCCCACTTTGTGTTTGTGCATTGACAATCCCTTCCCCATGGGGCTTCCAGTGCTTGGCACATCCATCAAGAAGATGGACAAAATAATCCTGATAGAAATTATTCCTTTTTGCCTTGTAGAGGACACAGCAGACAGTGGAGTAATGGCTGGATGGGAGAAGAAATGCTGTTGCTCAGAATCAATGCCCTATACAAATCACACAACAAAATGAGAAAGTCAAAGCATCAAAGGCAATTAGCTCCCAGACAGTGAGCTCAAAGGCAGAAGAAACCCCAAACTGACTTAATTTTTTTTTTTTCTTAAGTTCTTGTTGTAAAGGCTGGACACTTTCACAAAATATCATGATCTTTTTAGTTGAGCTTAACACCTGTATCACCCTAAAACTTCTACAACCTCACTTACAAATTAGAAGGGAAAGAGTAGCACACTTTGTGATCCCTCATGAAAATACTTTACAGAATGAGACCCAAGAGAACCCAGAATTCTCTTTCAAGTGTCTCAAACCTGGAAACTAATGTTCCACGTTGAGCATTCTCTTCCCCCAATCAGGGGTAGAGCATTCCTGTTCCCTAGCTGGTGATAAGAACATGCCAGGCTTCTGTCAGGTAATTTTTCTGATAACACGCAAACAACTCACACAAGAGACCCCTTTGTTGATTCCCTTGTCAATGTGGTCAAACACCTGACTAAAAAAAATTAATTTGGCTCAACAAAGTCCACTCTTCAGTGAGCAAGGGTCTGCCTTAAAAATAAGATGGGAAGGCTTTTATAAATGACTCAACAAAAAAAAATAGTATATTTTCAATCAAATTAAAGAAAGTCTGTATTATTTATCCTCAACCCTCTGTGATCCCCTAGGGCCAGATTCCTTGTATCAAAATCACAGATTATTCCATCTCTTAAGAAAAATAATAAGTTTAGCTCCCCAGTGTTTTCACTACGCGGTTGTAAATACCCCAATGGAAAAACTTTTCCCCTCTTTGGGAGACTATTCCCTAGCCTAATACATTTCACATCCACTTGGGATTCAGTACTCCCAGATCACAAATTCTGAACAGGAATTAGGAAATTAATTAGGAATTAAGGAAATAGTGTTTAATTCTCCTGACAAATTACAGTCTATGTAACCTTAACAAATATTCCTGTATCCTTCTCTGAGAAGTTAACCATCTAATTTCTGAGACTTTCACACTTTTGAGAGACAGCGTTAGCATATATGAGGAGCTATTTTTGCAAATTGCTGCCTAATCCTTAGAAACATTATTCATTGGCCCCTACCTTGCAAAACACTTACAAGCATTCTTCCCCAACTATATGCCCCAAGGTCCCAATGAAATAAAGTATGCTTCACGTTTTCCATTCAAGCCATAAAGACAAGAGTATTACACACAACAGAACTATTTCAATCTAGTGTGAGTATGAGCCCAACCTATCCGCCCAAACCACTCAAACATCTACTGATGACTCGACTAAGCAGATTACATGACGAATTAGTACAAGTTTTACAGGATTACCATCACCTGTTAAACTGAAGAGTCTAAGAGTCCATGGAGCCATTGGAATCTACATAAACCCTTACTCCCCTGTAGCCCAGGAGCACTATTGGGCTATTGGATCCCTGATATGATCACAATCTCTGCTTGGATACTAGATTTTTTTATATGATCACAGTCTATGAACAAGTCTTGTGTTCTGACTGTTCAGCTTTTCATCTCTGCAAAACTGTAATAACTCCATGATTTGACAATGGTAGTGCAGCAATTGCTTCAGGTGACCTCAGCAACGTCTCTTACATTTTCAGAAATTAGAAGCTACTTTAAGCATTTCTACCCACAGTCTCATGGTCAGCCTGTTAAATTGTCCATTAAGATAAAAAGCAAAAACAAAATAAATTACCACCTTGACCGAGTTATTAAAGAAAAAAAATGATGGTAGAAAAAGTGATTTTCTTGAGGCAACTCTTCCAGAAAGGCAAATTACATTTTAAATTATACTAAAAAAAAGAAAAAAATTATGATCTCTGTAGTGCATGGACAGCTTGAAGCAAACAAAGAGGAGGAAAAGGAAAGCGAAAGAATGTCAAACACTACCCATTTGTATATTTTTTGTGGAGAGAACGATGCATGCTGCTGGTAAACATCATAGCATGTGAATGGCAGTGAGGCAGTGGCACAGCACCAGACTGGTTTGTTTTATTTGAGAAAGCACTGAACACTGATGTACGAGATCATTTACTAGAGAAGCTGGGAGAGCAACTCACAATAAATAATTTAGTTTCCAAATGTACCTCTTTTACTATCCAACTGTGCACAAAGACCAAGCTATTTCATACATGTTTGCTGTTTGCACTTATCCAGGCAAGCATTTCCTTCCAGGTTATACCAATTCAAGTCCTGGTTTACGGATTCAGCACTCACAGTGACAGCACTGTGAATGCTCAGGAAAGTCAGCTGGCATTTCTATTGCTCCAGCTTAGCTGCATATGCTAAATTCCTTCATATAGAACTACAACTCCTGAAAGTTCCACCTCAAAATCTACATGTCTGGGGGTTTTGTCCCAAAACTTAGCATAAAAAGCCCTGCTCTTGCTGTACACTTCACAATGGATGTGAAGAACATGTCACCATAGATTTTATTGCAAGGTTATAATTTTTACTTATTTCTGCAGCTCTGCTCTACAGCACACAGCAAAAAAGAAATTTAGTAGACAGTCTGAGAGAGAAGACAGGTAGAATTAGTCCTTTTTGTTATATCTGCTCTGTCTCTTTCCTCTATCCTTTGAAATTCAATTTCTTGTTTGCTGATATAGCATCTCATAAAAGCTTAACCAGAATACATATAAAACATTTCTTCTGTAATCTGAGATTTATCTTTTCAGAAGGCAAGTGTAAGTGCAAGAGAATCATACCAGATACTTTTCTAAATGTAACTTGATTACAGACCTCATACAGCTCCCAGAATTAGGCATGGTGATCTCACATATCAGGCAGGTAATTTTATATATATTCACTGTAGTCACATGCATACTTCCTTATTCATATAAGCTGCAGCTGTTGAAGTACTTACGTTTCAAAAAATAAAACCATTTGGGGCTATGCTCTGGGATTTTAGGAAACTGATGGGGAAGAAATGGGGTTTTCCTCCCAATGAATCTCAATGGAAACCATCATTTTCCATGAGACTGTGATTTTTGGGATAGAACAATTTATATATATTAAAAGTCAGTGTTAGGCACAAGGTTCCCTATAAAACTGGACACATTGCTTCATAATATCATACTTCTCTGCTTTCCATAAGACATAAAAAAACTAAAGGTATGAAATACAAAACAAGGTTTAGGCATTGTTCAAATTATAGGTGCTGAAACAGAAAAAACAATATTTGCGGTAATTTGCACTGGAGATATATGAGCTAAAATGTACATTACGTAGCATAAGATTAAAAAAAAAGACATCTGGAAGAGTTCAAGAAGGCTTGTGCTATCTCAGAACTCAAAGGTTATCAGTCATTAGCACCATGTAACCCCTGACCGTGGGGGAAAAAAATCAGAGAGCACTGTACTCTCTACTTGCTTCTGGTCTAAAAAATTTTTCCTTATAATCAGTTTCTTTTCATAAAATCTGACCCCAGTAAAGCTTCACCCACTTTGGGTTTACGGTACAAGTGATACCATGCATTTCTAGGACTTATTCACATCACATAAGAATTCACAGAATTCAAAGTGTTGCTTCAGAACATCAAAATAATTAATTCTTGTAGGATTAAACCCATTACT
The DNA here is from genome assembly GCF_009819655.1 of Sylvia atricapilla. Lineage (NCBI taxonomy): Eukaryota > Metazoa > Chordata > Aves > Passeriformes > Sylviidae > Sylvia > Sylvia atricapilla. Next base: position 54,259,532 of record NC_089145.1, read on the forward strand.
AAACCTCTAAGGAACATGATTTCACTGGCACAGTGCTAATCATCACAGAGGCTTTCTAACCTATGCTTTCTGTCTGGAAACCTGTCTCACTAATTTCACCTTAAACTAAGATTTTAGCAGTCCTATAAAAAGTATACAGTTACTTGTCATTGACAGAGTCAAAATAAACTCTCAAATGACTCAAATAAACAGAGTCAATGTCTGTTATTTTTTTCTTTCTTATTCAAAAGTATAAATAAACACCTTAGCAAGAAGGGAGAAAAATGTTTTGACTGCAACACATACTTTTCTAAAGCTATATAAAGAGATTTTCAATGCATGAGCAGTTTTAGAATAATATATTTCCAAGAGATACTCAAGGATTACAAGTTATTTCAAATATACTAATCTTAACCTAATTAATATTTCTAATTTTACAGATGGGGTAATTGACATAACTGACATTTTCAAATTAGGTCTCTGATATTCACATTATTATATTCACATTGAGAACTGAAGGAATGCAGGATCTTTGAATGTCAGACCATTTTTTAGGAACCTCTGCATTGACTAAGGTAAGAATACAGCAGTTAATTTTTGGAATTGTGGTCAATATGAGAGACCTTGGATATCTTAGGAAGAACTGGGTATCTGTTCAGTAGTTTTGATTAGTGTCTGATTCTAAAGCTAATAGCTTTATGGTCTGTAGTCCAACAGAAAGGATGGCTAGAGGCTTCGGATCTAAAGAAGTTCCTCATTAGCTCGTAATACTGAGACCTGGAACATAGCTGTTGTGCATATGGGTAGTTAGTCACACACAAGAAGAAAGCCACTCTCGGTCCAAAACATTAAGTCAAGGCCTCAGTTCATTAACAAATCTGGAGCTAATTGTTTCTCCATGAACTTTGGGGAAATTTGAGTTTAAAGCAAGGAATCAGCAGGCTACACCGCTTTTCAGCCACAAACCTTCAGCATGGAGAGGGAAACAACTCCAATGGCTCTAGTACATTACATCCAGAAAGGTGTAGGACAAGTTTGCAAACAGCAATTGCAGCTACTTAACCATACAGCCTTAAATATCTAGGGCTGTCTCCAATCCCATTTAGCTCTGTTGGAATATAGGATTGTATTACTCATGCACAAAGAAAAGTCTGACCTTGAACTATCCTCCTCCTGAGTCACTAAGAAGATACTGGTATCTCTACCTTGTTGTTCCATACAATAAAATATCCTAGAAAATATATCTAAAGTAACAGTGCTATCTCAATATTAATTGTATTTATTCTCTGTGAAGTCTCAGTGTCTTTTGCCAATCCTCTACACTAGCAAGTTTTCATCAGCAAGTACAGTACACATTAAATGCTGATCTATTGCTGCCCTCACAATATCCTGGTTCACTTCAGCAGTAAATAAGCAAAGAAACAAAGACATAAAATTTGGGGATAAAAACAAACACTAATCATTACAAACTGGAACTGTATGCTCCTCGTAATATCAAGCTTCAGCTATATGTCCAGCAATACTGAAAGACCAGTTTTAAATCAGACAGCAAAACTTAGCAACAGTCATCTGGAACTTGTTATGTAAAAATCATGCCATTCATCTTTCAGTCTCAAATCAGAAAGGTGTGCTCTTTCAAAATGAAACTGTTTTGAGTTGTAATTGCCTAAATTCAAAAGCGAAAACAAAGTTAACCTAGTCCGTCTCATTTAGATAAAACAAACAAATAAAAAACCTAAAAAGCTTTAAAAAAATAAAACCGCCAAAGTAAAAGTAGAAAAAGGATAGAAACATAACTGTTCCTCATATTTTGGATATATATACTTCAAACATGTTAGAGATTAAAAAGTATGTGTCTCTCAATAATTGTTTTCATGATGAAGAAATCAGCTATTATTCTACAACTTGGTGAGGCAGATTAGGCACAATGATGCCACATGCTATTTACTGTATTGAAGTCAATTTTGCCTTGCATTTGCTTTCTTTGTGGTGTTTATCCAGATTTAAATAGCTTTATTATCAAAATACCAGAATATCACTCCACAAGCAAGTTCTTGTTCAGTAGAGAAGGGATGCATTACTAATGCCATTTCACAGTTTGAGCTATGTAAGTCTCGAGAGATTAAGGCAAGACTTCTCAAAAAGTGGACTCTGAACCAGAAAAGCTTTGCCTGTATTTTTACGGAATGACAGAATGGGGTTTGAAAGGGATCTTGGAGACCACGTCGGCCACCCCCTTCCTAAAGCAGGTTCACCCAAAGCAGGCGGCCAGGATCGCTCCAGGCGGGGTTTGCTTTTCTTGGGGTGTTTGGGTGATTTTGGGTTTTTTTTTCGTTTTTGTTGGGGTTTTTTTTTGGGGGAGGGGAAGGTTGTTTGGCTTTTTTGGTTGGTTGGGCTTGGGGTTTTTTTTTGGTGGTTTGGTTTGGTGGGGTTTGGGGGTGGGTTTGGTTTGTTTGAGGGTTTGGGGGATTTTTGGGAGTTCGGTGGGGGTGTTCTGTTTTGTTGTGGTTTTTGTTTTGTTTTGTTTTTTGTTTGGTTTTTTTTTTGGGGGGGTGTGGGTTTTTTGGTGGGTTTTTGGTGGGTTTTTTTGTTGTTGTTGTTGTTGTTGTTTGGGGGTGGGGGTTTTTTGTGGGGTTTTTTTTGTTGTTTTTGGTTTGGGGGTTTTTTTGTTTGTTTTTTTTTTTTATGTTTTTTTGCTGTTGTGGGGGGTTTTGGGGGTTTTTTTTAACAGGATATTCCCCAGCCTCCCTGTCTACCCTATCCCAGTGCCCAGGAAGGACCTTTCCCTGGGCAGGACGGAGGTTCGGTGTTCCGGCCGCCGCCGGCTGCCCTCGGCCCGTCGCTGGGCCCCAGCGTCCCTCGGGACAGGCAGCGGCCGGGCCCGGGAACCCCAGCAGCGATCAAGGTGTTTTCAGGACACTCGAAAGGAGACACTCGGTAAGTGTCAGCGGCGGGGGAAACCTCTCCGGTTACCCGCAGAGGAGCCTCTCCCACTCCCGATGGCTCCCGCCGCCCTCAGCCGGCCCCAGCCCGGCGCCGCAGCGACACCTGGCGGCTCCCGCGGGCACCGCGGGCACCAACACACACTCCAAACAAAGCTTACACAAACATAACTAATGAAACATAACAAACACACCCAAACAAACGCACATTGCGGGCACGAGAATCGATGGAACGTACAGGTACGTATATATCTAATATGCCTGTATGATGTAACAACAACCTTAACGTAAAGTTTGCAGGGTCCAGCTGTCACAGCTTTCAGAAGGTTTGAGGTATCTGGGTTAGTACCCAACTACAGCAGGGTTTCCCCATACAGTTCAGGACAAATCTAATCTACATCGCAAGCACGTTTCTTTCTTTCTGTTATTTTACTTCAGTGTTTAGAATAGACACTGCTGAGGAACAACGCCCAATTGCTGAACTAAATGTGACATGTATGGCAGCAGCAGTAGTACAGACAGCTTTCTGCTCAAGTCAGAATTATTCTTAAGCCTGAACTCCTCCTGCACAACAAATGGATAGTTGGATCTCTAATCTAGACAGTTTATAGCCAAGGATACCGAAGTTTGCAACGTGTACACTGAGCTCCATCAAAACTGGTTGTATGCTGTGGCTAACAGATCTGCTAAGCAGACAAAGATCACAACAGAAGTAAGCTGGTCATCAGTGTGCTGAGGGAATGTTAAGGTGCCAAAATGGACTGATATGCTAACATTTAAAACTCACAATCACACCAGAGAATAAACAAACTGAAATGCAGTTTGTACTCTTTCCCAATGTGAGAATCATCTGTCCTCCATGGCGTGAACCGACAGATGCTTTCCCTGAGCATGCATTGGAAAGCTCACACTCCTGGTGTAGTAGATGAATAACCTGCCTTCAATCCCATCTGACTGGCAATACCTTAACCTGAGCACCATAACTATGAAGCCATCTGTGACACCTGTGTGTCCTTTAACGATGTACAAAATTTATGAGACACATAGCAATGAGAAAAATTAATTCCAATTTATTTCCCAGCCATTCTTACAGAATTTACTTCCATTCTTACAGCCATCTCACACTGCAGCTTACACTCTTAATTACAGTTAAACCATAAACAGAAGCAGGTAAAGCATTAGAGGAAAGAGCTTTTTCACCAAAGCAAGTATTTCAAAATAAAACAGGCTTGATACTTTTCCATTATTCTTTCTCTAGACATCTGATCACTAGACTACTGTTAGTGCATCAGGAGCCGGACATGAAAACACAATGAAGCTGACAGCAGTGGAAACTTTGGTGTGAATCAGTGTGACAATATAATTTGGTGGCAAGGTGATGTTGCATTCCTGAGGAGCAGAGCCCAACTCATACACTTCAGGTCCTGGCTTTCTATTCGTCCATTTTCTATACCCCAAGTTAGTTCTTTGATGATGTGCTTCAAAGAATCTTGCTGCCATCTATTCTGAATAATCTCATATCAATTATAGGTGATTTTACACATAAATTATTTCCACGTACATATTTTTAAATAGATACAATTATTAATTTTTACTATTCTCTGTTCCCAAATAACCTAAAAAAAAATCCCCCAAGCATGTTCATTATCTGCAAGTGTTTGTTGAACCATTTTTCTGAATAAATTACACTCTGCATGAATGACAAGATTACTTATTTATGATTGATAGTTTAAACCTTGTCATTGTTTTCAGTTTTTTTCCACCTGAATGACTCAAATTTTCTAAGCAAACCATTACAATAACTAACTACACATATTTAAGAGCTAACTCGAAAAAGCTCAAGAAATAACAGTGTTGGCATACCATAAACACAAAAGATACTGAGGAGTTCTGAGAGTTCACAGAAAGCTAGGGGAGTAGTTAATAGAGCAAAATATGATGTTTTCAGAGATGGGAGATGCACTTTTCTTCATCTGGCATTGTGTACCTCCCAGAATTACAGCTCTGGAGATGTTTCCCAGTTAATACCAGCCCTATTACTGTAATAAATATCCTGCTCCTTGCCTGATCACAGAGCAGAGTTCTGGCTTTGGTGGTCTTGAGCCTGCAGTCTGCACAAAAACTTTCAAGAAAAGAGCTCGCAACCTGAGAAGAAAAACATCAAAACCAGGTCCCACTTATCCTTGAACCATTTCCAGGCTGTACTTGCTATCTTGTCCTATTTTCCCCTGAAAGCTTTCAGTCCCGTTGAGGTTTTCTTACTTTAAGTAATTCAGGCTACTCTAGAAATTGCCACTAAATAACTGACACTGCTAAATCCATAACTGCAACTGAAGTGTGACATATATGAAAATTTTAGTTTGCAGGCAGCATAAGGTTTAATTTCATCTGCAATTCATAAGACACTTCTCTGGAAATCACGTGAAAAACAAACTAATACACAAAATTCACATGTATGTGCATGTTTCACCTTGTTTATCACTAGCTTGGAAAAAGGGATAGAATGTACCCTCAGCAAGTTTGCTGATGATTCAAAACTGGGAGGAGTGGCTGATCCACCTGAAGGCTGTGCTGCTATTCATCAGGACATTAAAAGGCTGGAAATTTGTGTGGAAAGAATTGGGGAGGAGAGGGGAGGGGAGATGAGATCACATCAATGCATATTAGTATCTCAAACATGGGTGTCAAGAGGAAGGTGCCAGAGTCTTTTCAGTGCTGTCCCCTGACAGGAAAAAGAGCAATGGCCATAAACTAAAACACAAGAAGTTCACCTCAGTATGAGGAAGAAACTTTACAATGAGTGTGGCAGAGCACTGGCACAGGCTGCCCAGGGAGGTTGTCAAGTCTCCCTCTCTGGAGATACCCAAAACCCACCTGGACAAGTTCCTGTGTCACCTGCTCCAGGTGACAAGTCGCCTTGGCAGGTGGGTTGGGGAGGATGATCTCCAGAGGTCCCTGACAACTGAACAATTCTGTGATTCTGTGATTCTGTTCAGTAGTACAGAAAGGGAACAGACCACAAGCAGAATGTGATTTCCAATTATAGACACTTAACAGTTGGACTGTTTCTTCTTCCTTCATTTTGTCCAGGTTTCTGAAAATTAGGGGCTAGAATACAAATCTATGGATTTTACACAGCCTTAAACAATAATCTATATGTTTTTTAAATTATAAATACTATGTTTTCACCAGATTGTACAACAGGTCCAGCCTGATGTCACTATACTTTATCTCCAGAACAGGCTAACATTTGTTTTGCTGTACCACCTGCAGACTCATTTGTGCTTGCTATTCATTGTCATCTAAAGACAGACCTGAGCACACAGACACTGGATAACATTATTTTTAGTGCAAGCACACAACTGCTCTTGCCGGAGGGTTCCCACACTAGGCCACGATCTGAAGCTCTCAGCACAATTTGTACACAGAAGAAATCTATATAAGCAACTCAGTCATGCGCTCTGGGACTCTAACATTACAATTGTGGTGAGCATGTAATACTCAGGTTTCATTAAATCCTATAGGAAATCTCATTGAAAATAATTGGAGCTCTTCCCTTGAGAAATGAACAGGAAAAAAAGCAAGTGATAACAGTAATTCAGTAACAGAGGTAAAACCAGAACCAATACAAAAAGCAGCATGATTTTAGGACCTTAAATAAACAGAGTATTTTTCCTCTATGCCACTGTAAGAGTACACAGACTGTAAGAGTATCTGGTTCATTAAGCTCTTTAGTTAAGGACCATTCAGTGTAATAGAAGTAACAAGTGACAAGGAAAACAATAAAGCAATAAGGAAACGAATACACAAACATTAATGAGCAGGTAATAAAGCAGACAAAGACCAGAACTTATCAGTCGCTGATTGATGGGCTGTTAGAACTACTTAGGCATAGGCAGGGGCAAGGGGGAGTGGGGAGCAGAGGAGGGAACAGGGAAGAAATCAAGACCTCATGAGTGTAATGGCATATTTGAAAGTCTTTCTGAGAGTATACCAAAACCACGGAAAAGTAAAAAGAACTTGTGAGGGTTATGAAAAAATTATAGATTCTTTAGGGCAAGTGAAAAATGTAAGGAAAGTTAGAGATATGGATGGATAGCAGAGGAACAATATAGAATACTTGTCTGACCACGTGATCAACATAGTGTATCCTTTCTCTTAATAAATTCTATTACTGACTTTGTAACCTCACTCTATCCTACCTGAGTGCTACAACGTCCAATTGCCAGCAGCTGGAGAACACACCACGGCTCACCAGGTGTAGATCCAGGTGACAACAGAAGGACTAGAATACATTGAGATCTGAGTGGCAGCAACAGGGGAACGGATCATTCCCCACGGGGAACAGGGTGTGTATTGGTGGGGTCTAAATGTCCAGGAACTGCAGCAGAGACTGTGGCCCACAGGTCCCACATGTTAACTGCCAGCAGTTGGAGTCGCCAGGCTGTTTGTATTTCCCTAGGGAATTTAACTGTGCATACACTGTGTGTATGCACATCCATGTGTACACATACATCCACTTTGCTAGCCAGTCTTAAGCTGTAGCCGTGAGTAGCCATAAAATAGAAGATCTATATCTGGAAAGTTTCCAGCTCTGAGTCAGCAGCTATGTAAGCGACACAGCGTGTGTGCACGGACATTGGATCACCACCCAGTGGGAGATCTAATATTTGAGCAAGCGTGCTTGTGAGAACAGTGTGTGAGTGTGGGCATCTGTTCTGCACTGAAGATCAAGCCAGACTCTCCTGGTAAGTAGGGAACGCCCCAAATAATGGGTGAGGGCCATGAGTCTAGGCAGGGATATCAGAGCCCACACCCTTAGAGTAAAAAAGCCTGGAAGTTTCACTGAGGGGGTTCCCACAATGGACATGTCACTGGCTGAGGCTGAGCCCAGTGGTGGCACCTCTAGGGAAGAGGCAGAAGTTACTGCACAATGGCAATGGCTGTGGACAGAATATGTGAGAGAAACAGCTCAGAAAACACCAAGGTCAGGGGAGAAGGAGGGGAGGATGTGCTCCAGGTGTGGGAGGTGAGATTCTCCTGCAGTCCATGGAGGGTGGTGAAGACCATGGTGAGGCAGCCATGTCCCTGCAGCCCAAAGAGGTCGATGGAGGAGCAGAGATCCCACACCAGAGCAGGTGATGTCTGGAGGAATCTGTGTCCCCATGGGAAGTCCATGCTGGGGAAGGTTTCTGGCAGGGCCTGTGGCCCTGTGGAGAACCCCACACTGGAGCAGGCTGTGCCTGAGGACTGACTGGACTCTGTGGAAGGTACCCTCACTGGGGCAGTTTGTGAAGAACTGCAGCTTATAGGAAGGAGTCCTGTTTAAGAACTTTATGGAGCACTGTCTCTCACATGACAGAGCCCATGCTGTAGCAGCAGTAGTGTAGCAACAGTAGCTTCCTGTGAGGAACAGCAGAAAATGATGAACTCACTATAATCCCCTTTCCCACTGCACCACTAGGAGGGAGAGAATTGTGCACAAAGCCTGGGAAGAAGGATAGGGTGGGGGAAAATATGTCTTTAAGATTTGGTTTTACTTCACATTACCCTACTCTAATAATTAATTTCCCAAGTCAAGTCTGTTTTGCTCTGACAGTCTGACAGTAATTGGCAAGTGATCTTTCTATGTCCTCATCTTGACCCTCAGCCCTTTCCTTATATTTTCTCTCCTCTTTTCAGGCTTTGGTTGTCACCTGGTGATAAGCCGGGTCAACCCATCACAGCTGCCCAGCGCCCTTACGGACTCCCTGCAGATGAGTTGTTCAAGACTTCATGGAACAAATCTCTCCTCAACTTGACCCAGTCAGCCTTCCTGCAAGCAGGGGTTGAAACAGATGACCTCTGAAGGTCACTTCAAAGGAAATTTATTCTACATCTATAGCACTGTCCGTGAGGTTAAAGTGAACTGGAGGAACAAGAGGAAAATGCAGTGGGAGAAACAGGTTGAGGTTTTTTTTGTTTTTTGGGTTTTTTTTCTGAATTAATAACCTTAAAAAAAAAAAAAAAAAAAAAAAAAAAGATAATATTGCAGACTGAGGTAGTTGTGATTAGTGTATTCTGTACTCTAAGGGTGTGGTAAAAAATGCACGCATCCCGTTGCCTGCAGACCCTGCCCTAGCAGGGAGAAAACCCCCGAGCCAGCCCTGGGTGGGACTGCACTTGCCACAGCTTTTGCTGCTGTGCCCATGGGAGCACAGCCGCTGGTGGCCACTGTCGCCCTGCAGAGATCCCGAATACAGCGCTGTAAGGCCGAGGTAAGGCTGAAACAATGTGGGAAAAACGCACTTCTGAATTCACCACAGCGCTGTGTAACAGCACACTCCTGTGACGCGGTGACATTTGCCACCCAGCCACGTCCTCAGTCCATTAAAGGCTCGGTTGCCTAGTTCCCTTCCTCATTTGCTTTTTAACCAACCCACAGAAATATACAATTCATAGGAGAATCGAAGAGTTGCGTCCCACAGCGCTACACCCATTTCTAGAACTGATGCCTTTCTGAAGATAAAGTTGCACTAAACTCTTTACGTTTCACATACTCCACCTGTGCAGGTTTAGGCATACACTTCATTTACTGCTGTTTCCATACTCCTACTCAACGAAGCGTATCCCAATCCCCGGAATTTTGTGGTATGGAATGGGCTGGGGCCGCGGGCGGCGATGCCGCGCTCGCGCCCTGCGCCGTTCGGCGCGGGGAGTTGTGGGCGGCGTAGTCCTGCTCCGCCGCGGGCCCCGGGGAGCGCACGCTCCCAGGCGGCACCGCGGCCCTCGCAAGGAACTGTGGGTGCTGTAGGAACGGGGCACGAGCCAATGGAAGGGGCCGTTTCGGAAGGAGCTGCTCGCGCAGCGGCCCTCGCTGAGACACGTGCGGCGCTATTTGCTGGCGGGAGGGCGTGACGGAGGAGCCGGACCTGCGCCGAGCCAATGGGAGCGGGCCATGTAGAGCCAGCCGTTCCCCGGGGTTGCGTGTGCTGCTGCCAGCGGCCCGTAGTCGGCCGTCAGCGCGGCGGCTGATTGGTGGCGGCGCTGCGGTGGGCGGGGCGAGAGAGCCCGGAGTCGGGGGCGCTCGGGCGCGGCCCCTCAGAGCCCAGCGGGATGGGGCGGCGGGCGCGCTGGGTGGCCCTGGTGCTGTGCCTGGCCGCGCTCTCGGCCGGAGCGCTGCCCGCGGTCGGAGCGCTTCCCGCGGCCGGTGAGTACCGCGGCTCCGCCTCCCTACGCCCCCCTGGGCCCGAGCGCTGCAGCGGCATTGCCCCCCGCGGCCTGCGGCGGGGGAGGGGGGCGCAGAGGTGTCTGTGCGGGTCCTGACGCCCGCACCGGGGCGCGGGGGCGGCGGCATCGGCGGGGGCGACCCGGGCTCTCGCTGGGGCTTTGGGCTGCGTGCGGGCAGCGCCGACCTCGCCGGGGCGCTGAGGCGGCGGAGCGGAGCCGCGGGAGGCGGGCAGCGGGGCTCCTGTCAGCTGCGTGGCCGCGGCCGGCGGGACCCGGCTGGTTTGAGCTCGGCCACACCGCCGCTGCTCCGAAGGCCTGGCATTGCTCAGCGCTGTGCCTGCCTTTAAGCAGCTCGTTAGGAGCTCACTTCGTGGTGCTTGCACTGCTTAAAACCGAAGTGAGGCTTTTTTTTCCTCCCTAGAACGCGTTTGCTCCCTGAGGCGCTGATAATGCTGATTTCAGCCTTATCAGAACGGTTTGTCACCCTCGATATGTAGAGAACATTTATGGGTCCTGTTTTATGTCCCCATAATACGTTTTCCCCCCTCCCTATTTTGTTGTTCTGCAGCTCGGGTTTTGTCTGATTCTTATGTGTTGTCATCTACTTCCTTTCCTGAGGTTTCTACCTCCCACACTCTGCTTTCCACCATGGGCTGGTGGGGGGGTGTGCAGTGCATTTATTTATAAAGCCAGAAGCCACTACCTTAAAAACAGCCATATGTGATGCTACTGGGCATTTGCTTTTCCACTATTTCAGGAAAGTAACTTAATGTTTTCTCTAGAGGTGACTTCATTAGTTTGGAGTTCATTTTCCTGCATGCAGCAGGGAGTTGAAATTTAAAGTAATATTACTGTACTTCGGATTATATGAGCTTTGTAGGTCACTTTATGAGCCAGCAGGGCACTTTTGAAGTTAGGAAAACTATCGGAGAGGGTACACACAAGTTCTGTAAAGCCAGAGAGATGTAGCCAAACTTTTGACCTATGTGCCCTCATTTGTAGCGTATATGAAGAAAAAAGCTGAGGTGGGATGATGCTGTGAATGTCAGATGGACCATCTGTTTTGTATGTGGAAGTTAGGTGGTAAGGGCTGGTCAGGTGGGCATCAGTGGCTGGACAACCATGCAGCTCTGCTCTCTTGACTGTTTGTCCACTGCCACAGAGTTGTTTGTGAGCGTGAAGTTCTCATAGTTTAATTCAGCCTGTATAAACAAAATGTTTAGGTTCCATCTGATACAATTAATAAGCCAAGGAAAGCACAGTACATGAACGTAGGCTTAGGAGCTGTTTACAGACTTTAATTACTACTGTCATATCAAACTGTTGATTGATATCCACAATTAATTAGGAGGGGGTGTTAAGAGTCCATCTTCTTGCAGAAAGCTATGGGAGGAATACATTCCTCCAATTTTTGACAAGAATCATTCTGAAAGTTGTTCTCACTTTATGCTTTGGTTTCCCACAGTAACATTATGACTTTCTTTAGTAGAGGCTGGTATAAACCTTGGGAGTGTATGAAATGCTTCCTTGAATACTGAATTATTTCTAATGCCTGGTCTAGAAAGAGTCATCTGGGGTGTGAGTACAGTGGGAGGGGTTTTAAGAAGAATGACTAAAAAGTTCCTAGGAAGAGTTTTTAATGAGGACTTTTTTTTAGTAATGAGTATTTTGGATATAACTCTATCATCATGAGCTTTGTTTGAATCAATTTATGAAAACTTGAGTTGAATGCAAGAAAATTCAGGCCTAAGGAAAAGGGCACTATATTCTTTTAAACGTATGATATTGCTGCAGAGTATGAAGGCATTTAATGAAGGCATGGGGAAAGATATTAAGAAACACTGGCAAAAGCAGCTAAAAAATTCTAAGTGTGTGCATGTTCTCCAGATGAAACTAGCTGTCTTCTGGTCATTGCAGCAGTGATGGCCTTCCCCTGTTGATCACTCATTAAGAACATTGAAATATTTCTTTTTTTTGAGATTGCTGGTATTGTTTGATTCTTGGGATCGTTTCCTCTTGTTCACAGACTAAAAGGTAAAAATGTTCTGATTCTGCCTGAAGTGAGGAAGTGATGCTTCCTCTGACTCTCCTACGTGTTCCATGGGTAATTTTGGCAATAGGCAGATGTTTTGATACTGTTCCACTGATTGGTGGGACAAATTAGTGCACTCATATACCTGTAGGGAACTTCAGTACCTGTTCTTCCATAAGACAGTGCTCAGTGTTTTTTTCTGACCTTTCTGGTTTTACTTACCTGATAGAAAAATATTCCCTAAACTCTTTGCCTTGTTGCCTGTTAGGGAATCTCAGTTCCTACTGAGGAACTGCTGGAAAGTAAGTTCTGTAACTAGTTACCCAGCAATTGCAAGGACACTGGAAAAAAGATTTTTATTCAGGGTGAGGATTGACCTATATCTCATTCTTTTTGTTGAACTAAAATGAATATCTTGCACAGATTGTAGCTGGGAACAATTTACTTGCTGCCAAGGATACTTTGGAACTATCCTTGCTGAATAGGTGCCACTTAAGGATTTTACTTAACTCACTGCGTGTTTTAAAGCTTCATGTAATGGGAATAGCATCTATGCTATTGGGTCTGTTTCTTCTGTGCTGAATATATCAGTCAAAAAATTGATGAGAAGCAGTCTGAGGTAACTTTCTTCTTAAGATTTCCTTTTTTCCTGCAAGAACTGGATAAACAGATGCGTTCTCTTTCACTGTCTATGTAGTCACTTGCACAAAACAACATTGAAAGAAATTGTCAAAAATACTACAGAAAATCTCTCACAGATGCTGTCAAGTAGTCACTGCCAAACCATTTCTGTTCCTGCATCCCTCTCCACAGACACATTTTTGAGCATGCATTTTACATGTATTTTTGGTAAGTTGAACATTGATGTACTCTTGTCCTAACACATTATGTACCTCATAAAACATGCACTAGAACACAAATCATAAAAGAATGAAATAAAGGCAGAATGACCACTGTGTAAAGAAAAGTTTATGTATTAACAGTCCAAAAGGTAAGTTATTCCTCCAGCCCCAGTGGGTTGGCTGGCATACTCCTGAGGTGTGCACACTCCACATGGGAGATCCCTGCTCTCAGCAGAATCCCAATAGTAGCTTTGTTGTCAAAGCATTTGGGGCTTGAAGAGCTTGGCAAATACCAGAAGCAAACTGACAGCAGTAATCAGTTATGGAGGGATTCATCAGAACTGTGGGAGACTGCTTTGCTTACTGAATTTTTGGCTACTTCCTGTATGTGAGTGACCCTTTTAATACTGAAACCAGTGGTATTGCTTGTCTGGTGGTAGCAGCCCTTCAGCTTTATGGGATGTCAATTGATCTGTTCTTCTAATACAGCAAAACTTTGGAACTGTTGAACACCCTCAAGCTAATGACGTTATTGCTGAATCACACTGCATAGCTCTTCTGGTTTCTACCCTTGTCTCCTTAGTGCTCTCTTGAAAACAGGAATTCTCACAAAATGCTAGGATCTTTATCCAGCATATGGTAGGAGCTTTTTCTCTAGCATAGGCTGCCAGAGTACTTTTGCTATATTTACTAGCATGCTTGAACACTGGCCTTTCTAATTGAGGAAAAAATGAATACTTTTTGAAGCTGATTTTAACTATATATGAACTGGTGTACGGTTGAAAAAAGATTGTGGTTCTGTGAAGTGCTTTAAAGTCCTAGCTGGATGTGAGAGCACCCAGCAATGTGTACAGCTCAGCACTGTTTGTAAGTGAAGCGTTCTGTACAACATTGTCAGCTGTCCACTTGAGCCACAGGTGTATTTGCCTACCTTTTGCTTTTAAGAGGTCATTGCACTCCCTAACTTGTTTAACAAATTGTGATATTAATTTCCCCTTGGCCTTCTTAGAGGAGGTTCATAGAATTAGACAGCCTTGATAACAGATCTGAATAATAATAATAAAAAAAACTTAGTTACTTTTTTAAATTGAAGTGTGGAAAAACAAGCTAAACTATCAGCTTTAATCGCTGAAGCAGGTGCATAAACTTGACATCTGTGACTTAGTTCAGTAGCTCAGCCTTGACTGATAAACTGTTCTTAGGTCCAACTGTGACCTTTTATAGACCTTTCATTAACGCTTTCAGAATAGTTTTCTTAACTTTCGTAGGAGTAAACACACTTCTATAAGTAGTGGGTGCATATTAGTCAGCAGTTTCATGAAACAACAAGGCTGTAAGTGATCCCTCCTTTAGTCATACTGTTCATTTATCTCTGCAACCTTATCTGGCTGCCTTAGAAACAAGTCCCAAAGTTAAGAAAAGTTAAATTAATATTTTGGGTTTGCTTTAGTGCTTTTTGCATGGAACCGCTGCTTGAACACGATTGTTCAAGTACAACTTCTCAGTAACAAAGCTGGTTTCTTCAGAGAAAATTTAAATGATGCAATAGGAAGGAAACAGGTTTATTTACTTTCAAGGAAGAAGAGCAAACACTTAGTGAGTTCTACTTTGTGTTGCTCATGTGTCTCTTGTCTTTCAGTTTAGTGAACCTTTTGCCTTGCATATGAAGTTACAATAAAACTGTCCTTTCATATGTGTGCATAGACAGTATAACCTATTTATATTTGTTCTTGTGTGGTGTTTTGTCATGAAGTGAACCTACCATCTCAGTTTGAAATCAGTGAAGCCTTTTCCAAAGTATTAGAAAGCTCTAGTGCTGTCAGGCATAGGCTGGTTTTGTAGAGACAAAAACAATCACTCTAAAACCCAAACATGGTGTTTTCTGCTGCAATAACAGGTACTTTATAAGTGCTTTGTGTATGTTAGAAGGAGCATACAAGCTGCTGGGTAGGCCACCCTGTCTTAGTTTTTCCACTCTCCAGAAGCATGTCTGGATGTCTTGACAAGCTCTGAAGATTGAAGGTGGCGTTTGGTCTTAGGTCAAAATTATCTAGGATAATAGAACGTAATATGTGGGAAACATGGTAAGTGACATCTTCTTTCATGATTTCAAAACAGAAACACTAGCAAGTATCCTAAATGTATGTGTATTTTTACTGACTTTAATGACCAATTGTCATATCCTGATCTAAAGTGTAAAAGTTCAGTGGTAGAACTCCTTATGACTTATCGCAATCACCCTTACCTGTTAGATTTCTCAAGCTGCTAAGCCCTGAGGTCTCTGCCAAAAATGCAGCTGGCCTCGTTTTTTCTTTATGCCTCATAATGGGGTTTTTTCCAAGTTGGTGTTTGTTCTTATGCTGTCTTGGTTGCTCCTTGCAGGGTCTGTTTCATCTGGAGTGCTCTTTGCTGTCTCCACAAGTTTTTCTGAAGTGCTCTACACGTTTTCATATTCAGACCTGTAGAGGACAGCTGCTTACCTGCATAAATTCTTCTACATCCTTTTTAATTCCATTTCTACTGGCAGTCAAACTCTTTGACCTTTACATCCTCCTCACCATGCTCAACAGGCTGTTATTTATATGCCTCAGTTGTACTCTCAATATCTCATCACCACAGTTTTGTAGTTTCAGTTTTGAGTCTTTGCATTTTTTCTTCATTTCTATTACGCTGTTACAGCTTAAAGTTGCATTCTCCCTCATCTTTTTACTTGTTCCAATCAAAGATTGTACTTCAAGTAACACTATGGAATCTAGACTCCAGAAAGGGTCTTCCAAGATTAACCCTTTCATTGCAAGGGTTATAGTATTAGGCTTGAAAACATGACCTGAGAGAGGAAATGTCATGTTTGGAACTTGTCACTTCAGGGATGGTTTATCTCTGGTAAGTCACTTTACTTGCATGAGAATGAGAATTGTGCAAGTTTTGTTTGCTAAGTGCTTACAGGGGTCAGCAGAGTTCTCTGAACTGTTGGAAGTGTTTGTGCAGATACATTTAATATGTTACAGTTAGCCATGAAAGGTTATCTCATGTATGGGGCATTAACTTCTATCAGTTCAGACACCTTTTCCAGTCCCAGTGCAGTCTCCAGCCCATCATTACTTTCCCACTACTACAGGGCGCTGTGCACCCCAGAGCCTCAGAAAACAGGATTTCTAAACATAGGGGGAGGTAGCTTTGCTAAGTCATCTGTTTATGTTTTGAGCATTTATTTCAATGTGAGTGAGTTGTGTACCAGAGAGAGGGAGGCCTGTAGCATCTTCTTTCGAGTGTGGAGGGGGTTGTTTGCTGAAATGAGGTGGTATCAGATACTGATGACTCTGAACAGTCACATCTCAGTGATGTTAATTTTAGAGGCTTCCCATCAAAATTATGCACACACCAAGCTGTTTGAAGCACAACAAGTAGCCCATTTTAATTAAAGGAACAAAACAGTTCTTGAAGAAACAATTCTGAAGAACAGTGGTAAAGCTGTCATAAGTAAGTTTTTTCTGATAATCTTCATCTTTTCACCTATATTCCTTTAGGTGTCTGCCTAGTAGCCTTTCTTCTTTACAATTTCTTCTCCTTCCAGTCTTTCAAACCCTAATCAAATATGCTATAGCTTTTAGACAAGAAAGATAACAGTTAAACACTTTCATCTCTTGAAGAGTATCTTAAAGATATGCTAATTCTGCACAGTTTTGAAGAGAAACACCTATGTAAAGGTTTGAATATGCTGATCAGGCCGAATGAATTAGCATTTTATAAGGGACAATGTTTAATTCCAAGCATGGGGTTGTGAATACAACTTTCTGGTTGCTGCTGACGCTGTTCACACTGAGGCTGATTTGGTAACTAAAAATGTTATGTTCCATAGGCCTTTTTTACTTGATGCAAACCTTTTGAAGTAGTTTAACTGGACTCAAACCATTCAGACTGTGATTTGGGTTTAGAAACACCACACACATTTCACAATGAAACACACAGTTGTGTTGGCATAATTTAAGGAAGAAGATCACCTGTGAAGCATTTGATTCCTCCTCATCACAGTTATAAAGTTTTCCTGAAGTGTGTTAGTCAACTTAGTACTTTAGAGTATTTCAGAACCACAGTACAATATTGTAAGCAAAGGTTTTGTTTGTGAAATAGATACTCATGGGAAAGCATTTTACTGACTTTTAATGTCTCTTCTAGATGAAGAAGGAAATCAAGATGAATCACTGGAGTCAAAGGTGAGGAGATAAGTTTCTAGTCATTCTGTTTTACCTGTAGAGTGAGAGCAAAGGTCTGAAATTCTGAACAATAATTTGATTTTAGGTTTTAAGCTTTTCTGTAGCTCTTGGTGTCTCATTATTTTTTTCTGTGCATCAGAGAAATGAATGCTGTTACAAGTTTGAAACATTTTTTTTTTTTTTCCAAAGACCTGAAAGCAATGACAGCTGATAGGTAGCTCAGCTTACTTTGATTGTACTGTTTAGGTAAAGTCCATTTAAAAACTTCTTAAAAGATATGGTTAATTAAGCCAGCTGCTGCTTCTCAGTTTCAGTCTTCTTAATTATGTGTCTACTTTCCTTCAGACTTTATCTGCAGAGGACCAGGTAAAGGATCATTCCACAGGAACTCGAGTGGTAGCAGGTCAGATATTCCTTGAATCTGGGAAATCAGACTCTCAATCAGAGAATGAAGAGAACTTTCACAGTCAAGAACAGGAAAAAGAGAATTCATTGGAAGAGTTGAACTCTCTAGAAATGTCAAATCTATTAAATAAGGATTTGGAAGAAGCAGAAGTACAGACTCCAGGTAACTGCTCACAGACTTTTGAACAAGTGGCAACATAGATGAATCTGAGTAACTCCAGCATGTGGGTGAACAAAAACAGTAATTTTGAACATATGAGATAGGTTAGGACATTAGTTTTCTGCAATGGAATGGTAATTGCTCTCTTTCTTATTAGAAAGTACCATCAAAATGTCTTGAAATGTATTGTAATTGAAATGAGTAGTTATTTTCCAATGCATTTGAAAGAATTTTCAATTTTTCTTACTGTTTCCGTCTTGCTGTAAAACTTTTAACTATCAAATAGAGAAGGCCCTGATTTCTTCAAATAGAAGTCAATTACAGATCTGTGCTCTGTGTATGTACACTAGCAAATACAAAGAGAAATTTGCATCAGTCTCTTTCAATCCCCTGGCTGTTTGCCTGGTGAGTCAAGAGACAGAAAAGGAACAAATAGTAATGTAAAGACAAGCTTCCTAGAACAGCATTGAGAGCCTCAGGGCAGCATCTAAATTCCATGTAAATGTCATGAAAATTTTAAATATAGGTAAAACCTTATGTCTTGAGCTTAATTTCCCAGGAAATTTTAATACGGCTTTTTTACTACGTAATTTTATGATTTTTTGATTTACAGATAGTAGTTGATGATAACTAGATGGTACAGTTGAGTACCTTAACCTATGCAGCAGACTTTTCCTTTTTACTTGTCCATAAAAAATAAATATTTAATATTACTGGAGAATACAGTTAATGTGGTAGTAATGATATTTGAAATGTCAAAAGAAAGCAGGAGTTACTAAATGAGCTCTATCATGTAATGGCTGAGTGTTTTCCAAGCTGTTTCCTTACTAGAGCAGAACTAGTATCAGTTTGTGAAAACTCAGTAATAGGCTTAGCTGTTGCTTTTGATGCTGTGTTGTACAGCAAAAAAGTATAGAAAATCCACTAAATATCTTTCTGCCACAGAACAGTGAGCCAAGCACCGTATTTAGTGCAGTCTATTTCAAAAGTAAACTTTAAGATACTTTTAATCTCATGCAAAAATATATTCGGCTGATTGGCTCCTCGGGAGCTAAGGTTTTTAACTCTTCCTCTCAACTTACTGCAAATTCTTTTCAAAAACCATAAGTTTAAGTCTTGCACAGTTCTTGGAATGTCTTATGAATTAAATAAGCAGTATGAATGAAGGAATTTTTCATTTAAAAAAGCAATTTTGAAAGAAAAGTCACTCTTAGGAGAAAAGAGTGCTAAAGGGCAGCTTAATGAACGCTTGAATTGAGCATCTGTCTGAGGTGGTTCCTCCTCCAGAGGAACTACTGGTGACAGGACTGCCTAAAGGGACAAAAGCTTTTCTACAAACAGTTTAGCTACTCTGTGTGGTCATGATATTGTGTGGAAAAAAGGTATCCTGCAAATTTCCGTATATATTTTGTAGGGTATGGAACAAAAAAATCAGTAATTTGGAATTAGTGATAGTAAGGGTTTTAACTTTCTGAGACAGTTGTCTTGCTCTCTTCTGATGAATGAGGAGATCATGTGTAAAGAAAATGATAATTTTTTTATTTATTGCCAGTTTGTGTTCTAGGATTTTGTAGCCCTAAAATTCCATGCTTACAGTTTTTGCTGAAGATCGCTCACAAGTTTATACAGAGCTGGCAATTTCTGTGCATTTATCTTCCTATTTGGAAGAATCTTACAGTAATATTGCCAGTACTTACAAGTAATCTATGTTTGGGTTTCCTGCAGCATAAAGTATGAAACGAGACATAAGTAAATTAGGACAAAAGATAATGAAATACCATGTATTTTATTCAGAGATAGTAAAGAGGTAAATTGCTTTTGGAGCATTTGGTTTGACAAAAGCTAATTCATTCTCTGGGTAAATTGTTTGCCTCACTTAGTATTTATCAATGTCTAAAGTATGTAAGAAATTGTCGTGAGCTTTTTGACCTGCGGTTGCATCTCTGTGTTGCTCTTGGGATTAGTCTTTATTTAGGTAATTAGTTATTATCTGGGAGCAAATAATTAGTTAAATATCTGGGTTAAATAATTAGTTATTATCTAGGAGCAAAAACAGCATTATGGTTGAACTTAGAATTTTAAAAATGCAAAGGGGAGCATTGGGGCAGAGTAATTTCATAACTTTAGTATGCAGCTACATGTCATGCAGAGCATTGTGTAAAACTGCTTTCCGCACAGGAGACAGGTTACAAAACAATACAAGTAAAACTATGAGTTCTTGAGTAGTGCTGATATCCTGGACTTGGAGCTTTTCAAATGACAGTGATAAGAGGTCCCATAAGGTGTAGATACATGAACCCTTAGCTGGAGTTCGTATATTACTTTGTAGTTAACAAATGTCTGCAATTATTCCAGGCTAATTGCATCTTACCACATCATTTTTGAGTGCAGTTACTGAAAATTACAGTTTTTCTCCTGTGATATAATTAAGTTGGACTAATATGGTGGAACCTATGTCAATGCATTCAGTTACCAAGAGCAGTTTGAACAGGTCCAGCTATACCTGAAGACTTTACTTCAAGAAATTAACATGAAATATTTAAATTAGTATAGTCTTTAAGCCTTTCAATTATGGACCCTCAAAAACGAATTCATTTTCTCTGTAACTATGAAAACTATGACGTTAACTTGAAAAAACTCTGTAATTGACATTTGTGAATTGCATGATTTTGCAAATGTTTTTAAATTAAGCTGAACCCAACTGTTAGATTTAGCTTAGTGAAAGAGGAAAATTTTTCAAAAAGTCTAATTGAAATCATTCCATCTTCAAGACCTAGAGAATTCTTAGTCTTCATAGAAAATTGATTTTATTTTGAAATATTGTGATATTGGAGTCAGTAACCTTTGAAGTTGTAGTGCATGAGAAGTGATAAATGGTGCTGTTCAAAGCCGTTTTGGATGCAACTAAATATGTTGGCAAAATGAAATTATGGTTTTAATCTAAGTATTTTCAAGAGTAAAAATTTACTGAACTCATAGTGATGAGACTCCTTTCATCTGCATTGTGATTTCACTTAAGTTTTTCCATATAGTTGTATTTTCCAGTGTACTCCCTGCTGATACTCCAGTACTTTCAATATAGCATTTCATGATGTTCTGTTGTGATTGTGTCCAACCCTGGGGCTAAAATGAATGTGCTCTGGAATGCACTTCAAGCTTGCACTACAAGGTTTTTTACAGAGAAAGAGAAAGTTCAAGGAAAGACTATTTATTTTGGTAGGCAATAAAAATGTAACTGAGATTTGCCTTCTCCAGTCAAAATGATACTTTCTTTGCTTAGAACTAAGAATATAAGAAACCACATGCCTTCTGCTTCATTTCATAATTAAAACTAGGAATTATATTTTTCAAGTGCTATTTAGAAAAACTGCTTTTTCAAGCTTTTGTAAGTTAGAAATCTTACTGAAAACTTGATAAATTGTAGCTCATAGAAATTCAGACCAACATAGGAGCAGTTTTCTGTATGTAATATATGATTTTAATTTGAAAATAAAGGAGAGTAGTCTAATTGCTGGGTGTGTATTTTCAGTTTTGACAGCTATTGGAGGCACTGCAGACGGGGAGCCTTGCCACTTTCCATTCTTGTTTATGGAGAAGGAATATGCAGAGTGCACTGCTGATGGGAGGGAAGATGGCAGGCTTTGGTGTGCAACAACCTATGATTACAAGAAAGATCAAAAGTGGGGCTTCTGTGAATGTAAGCAACCTTTGGCTTGTTCTTGTTCATGGAATGCTTTTTAGGCAAGTGTTCTCAGTCCTCTTAACAGTCTTTATTTCAGGATGTAAAAGTCCCTGGCCACTTCATTCCACAATAAATAAGTAGTTACAAAGGCAAAGTTTTCATGATGGAAGAAGTTTTAAAAAATGCCGGTTCCCAGGCCCGATTTGGAAATCTTGCAGTGAAGGCATCTATAAAACTGTTTCTGAGGCTGTGGGAGGGTAGGGGTTTGACAGTGTTGCTCATTATGCTTACTGATTAGTTGCACAGAGGCAACCTTCTCTAGGAAATCCCCTTCGGAAGGAGAAACCCGCACAGCTTGCTTTTGAGCAATGAATGAAAAGAACATTTTGTCAGCAAACTTGTGCATGATAGACATCACACAAGAAGAAATAATCTATTAATATATCAAACACATCCATTAGACAGCTTTTTGTAATCACTTTGTTTATTGGTCTTCAAAAACATGTTTCTGCCTGTACTTACCCTTTAGAACCAATAGGAATTTTGAGAAGATAGCCTTGAGTGTATAATTGGAGCTCTTTATGTGCACTTTTATTTTTTTTAGCTGAAGAGCAGTCCAATAAGAGAAGGCAGATGCAAGAAGCTGAGGATGTTTATCAGATTGGAATGAAAATCCTTAATGAAAGCAGTAAAAAGGCTCAGAAGAAAGTGTAAGTATACCTCATCCACCCCCACAGGAGAAGGATTATATGCCTGGTCACTTTTGCTTAACAAAAAAAACTTGAATGAGCTGCCTTGAGATTTTGACCTTTATTGGACTCAGCATAAAACTGCAGTGATAGAAGATAGATAGTAAATTCAGGGTAATTAGAATAACAAATTTATGCCTGCTTTCCTTTGAATGCAGTAAAAATTGTGAGAGATCCATTTCTGAAGAGTGGGTGTCATCAAAACACTGACTTAATGCAAGATGATTCTGCAGTTCTCTAGCCTCAGTTTATACGTGGCAACTGCCCAGGGAAAAAACTGAGAAGGTGATACGAGATAATTGCCGTTTTTGAGACGTTTCTTACGTTCTAGTTCTCATTCTGCTTCTAAGACAAAGTGGGAAAAATTGGCATTTCTTGTCCTGCTCTGTTTTTTCTCCTACTTTCTGATGGTTTTGGTCACCATAAAAATCGTATTAAACTTAAGCTCAACAAATCATTAAAATTCTAATAATGAATGTTGTTAGAAAAGGGTAATGCTTGTAGACAACATAAAAAATAAAGAATTAGTCTTCTCTTCAGTCTTGTCTCAGCTTTCTCTTCTGTGTGCATCCAATTACTGATTAAATAGTTGTGAACTCACCACTATAATTCAGAATTTCTTCGTTAATTCAGATCTTCCTCCTATTCATATTGACAACTTCCTCAGTCAGTGGTGACTTATGTTGATTAATATGTGATGACTATTACTGTTGTAAATTTGTTTGTGGAAATAAGGGAGTGTATTTGTACTTTGTATCAGGGAAAGTGAGGCATGTCTAGAGTTGTCTGCACCTTGGCAAAGACAAAGGGAGGCAATATCTGTTGGATTGTGAGTAGTATTTTTTGGTATAAAATAGATCCCTGGGGCTAAGCTGAAGGAGGCTTGCTGATACTGTGTAACGTGTGTAAGGTTAGGAGTGTTTTAATTGTTGTGAAACCAGCTGCTGTGAAATTACTTTGAGGTAATTTCTTAGATTCTGAGACTGAAATAGCAACAGGAGTTTCCAGAGATCCCTCTGACTGTTAGCATGACTTTTTTGACACAAAATTGATCACATATGCAGTTGTCTTGGGCCCAGGACTTGGTGTTTTCACTGGAGTAGTTTTGTACCCAAATTGTAGAGACTCCATTGTCTTTTTCAATGTTCTTTTTGCTGTGATGCATGAGACTGTTACAGGAGTGATTCTACTGGATACCTAGTACAGAACTAAAAACTGCTGCTACAAAAATACGATCATTTGACCTTAAACTTCTTGTATATCTTAGAGGAGAGGAAATGCATACTGCTTTGCTTATGGAGAAGAGCAAACATTAAAATTCAGCTTGTCCATTAACTGAATCATGAGTTGTTGCTTATGTTGATGATTTGTAGCTGGAACAAATTACTGTAGGCAGATGCGTTTTTAGAAAATAAAGGCTAAAACAGAGAAACAAAACCCCTCTCCAGAATCTTCAGGTTTACGAATGGAATTTGCTGCTTTGCTTCAAGTTGACAAAGAAATTATTTTCTCTTAAGAGCATATCAGTATCTTCTGAAAGCAGCTGACATGAATCATACCAAGGCCATGGAGAAAGTGTCTTATGCTTTGTTGTTTGGGGATTACCTGAAGCAGAACATCCAGTCGTCAAAAGAACTGTTTGAAAAACTAACAGAAGAAGGTTCTCCTAAAGGACAAATGGTATGTATGTCCTTAGATTAGATTCTCCTAAAGGATAAATGGTATGTATATCCTTAAATTTTACAGGTGCTTCTACAGGTTTGTTAATGGTTTATAGATTGTACTTCCTCTAGGGTGCTTTTATAGATGGCACCTGCACCCTAAGAGTAAACAGAAACATATCTTCTGTTTGAGTTTTTAAAAAATGTTTAACTCCTAGGAATATGGAATGGTGGTGGTCTTCTAATTTAATTTAATTTTTTTTCCTGTTATATGGCTGACAATATGGATATGTAAGTCAAAAAAAACAGTTAGATATAGGTGACTCCAGCCAACACACCTTCTGAAACTGTGTACTTATGTGTTTTTTGTGCAGTGTTGTGGCTTTTCATTTGCAGTTTTATCTGAGATGATATCAATTTATAATCTAGGAAATAAAACCTTCTAGGAAACTTGGCATGTATTTAGTACATTGGGGCTTACTTTGTCCCTATGCCTTTGAACACAGAATTATTCATACTTACTATTAGAAAATGTCATAAAATGTGGGTGTTATTGATTTTAATGTCTCATTATCTGCATATACCTGTTGTTTAGTTCTCACTTGTTTTGGAAGTGTCAGTTTCTTAAGGAGCTTTTAGCTTTCTTCTCTTTGGCTACCAAGTCTCCAGCTGTTCCCTGTTTAATGGTGGAGTACTGATTTACCATAGAAAGTAGGAACATGAATCCTCTAGAGACTTCTCTCAATGATGACCTTGGCTTCTATTGATCTAGAATTCAATACTGTCTGCATGAGGTCATTTTTGTGTATGCTTTCAGATTCCCTAGAATAGTCTTAGGACACTGTGAAATACAGACCTCTTTACATGTGCACTATCTTCTGTGCTAGTTTCTGTTCTGAGATACCAGCTGTAACAGGTGTGATAGGCAGAGCAAAAACTATGTAAATCTTAAGAACAAAATTAACTTCTGAAAGAACCTCAGCAAAATAGCTCAGTGCATTCTCTTTGTTTATATTTATAGTCACAGTTGCCAGTAACCAGGGGCAGAACAGATGGAAAACTGTAAATTCATAGGGTCTGTGAATCAAACAGTCTGAGTCTTCTGTGCAAGGCTGTGGTTCACAGATGTTTACACTGGTGTTTGAGGCAAACTGGGTGCATGAATAACCTGACAGATACTGCTTAGCTTCACTTGAGGGTCTTTAAACTGGGATACTGTCACTGTTTAGGATCTTTGGATCTACACTTGATATTCCAGGAAGTAGTAGTTTGTTCCTTGCATTTGATTCGCTTGTCTGAATTCTGGTGAAACATTAAATTATGTTAGCATTCTAAGCAACTGAATAATGTAGAAACGTAATACTGTGAAGGGGTAGGGAAGAGCACAGATATAGGCAGCACCAAACTGAAGGTAGAGTTTGGCATAGTCTTTGCAGCTTTGACTCTTTATGCCCATGTATTCCAGGAAAACTGATTCTTGGATTTTTAAAAGGTGTACTGACAAACTTTATTTTGTTTCTAGGCTCTTGGATTTCTATATGCATCTGGTCTAGGAGTCAATTCTAGTCAAGCTAAGGTAATTCAGAAATTTTTACTGTGTGGTCTTGTATTTTCTCTTGGGGGCCAACGTTAAATAACCAATGATTTTGTTTTAAGGCCCTGGTGTATTACACTTTTGGAGCTTTAGGAGGAAATCTGATCGCTCATATGATCTTGGTAAGTAAGATGGTTAATAACTTCAAACATGCAAGAGTGTTTTTTTACTCCTACATTTTCAGTGTTAAGATTTCCTTTCATATGAACACCCTGTCCAAATGCAAGATCATTTTGCATGCTTTGGGTGAGCAGTAGTATCTTCCCCATTATTCATTTTTAGTTCAAAGATGAGTCTGCTCATTTTAAGCTATGTGCCACTGTTTATTTGATTGACCATGTTTACATCTCTTGACTTAAATCAGAATTATCAGACTTAAAATTTTTGTAATCTAGTGAGAACTGTGAAAGAGATCTTTACAGAAAATGTTTTAATCAGTATTGTGAGATTTAAGAGAAAGTGCACTATGTAAATAAAAGGTTTTATATGTTCACCCTTAAGCAACATTCTGCTTATTTGCTTTTTCTTGAGTAATATCCAAACTCTACTGGCCATGTTTAATCTTTCATAGTGTCAGTTGTTCGTTTTTTATGTAGCTACAATGGATTTGTGACCTTTGTCCAGCCAATTGTCTCATCAAGTCTTGATCAAGTAAAAGAATCATGTGAAAAAAGTTTGTAACATGGCAAGCAGTATGATCTCAAGTAACTGATAGTCCCATATTTACATCGTTTCCTTTCTAGGGTTACCGGTACTGGGCTGGGATAGGAGTCCTTCAGAGTTGTGAATCTGCTCTCACTCACTACCGACTTGTAGCTAATCACGGTAAAAGCCTTTTACTAGGGTAACATTCTTGACCCTGTGCACTTTTGTATCATTCAAGTAGAAGATACTAAAGTACTCCCAATGCTAATAAGATAAATAGAAAATTCTTGCTTTAATCAAGTTATCCATTTGGCTCTGCATTATGATATGCTATTTTTATCTCTATTGAAATGGCTTAGAGGGTATCAAAGTAATTAATTCTCTTTTGAGTTACAGCTTGAAGCTATGTAGGCATCTGGTTTTACTAAGCTATGGTGTAATTTCTGCATGGAAAAAACCTGTCTAAAAATTTATCTCATCTGTTTTCCAGTTGCTAGTGACATTTCCTTGACTGGTGGGACAGTGGTTCAGCGAATTCGCTTAGCAGATGAAGTAGAAAATCCAGGAATGGCAAGTGGGATGCTAGAAGAAGACCTGATCCAGTATTACCAGTTTTTAGCAGAGAAGGGAGATGTACAAGCACAGGTAAAATTCTGTCCATCTGTTGGCATTCAGGCATTTTCAAGAATTACAGAACAGCTTTCAGAAATAAGGAAAGCTTTAGTGTTATCTTCATCTGGAATCAACCTGTTTGCTATTTCCCCATTAGTTTTTATGTGTAGAGACTTACACTTTAGTGTGTTTAAGGTAGAACTTGGACAGAAAATGCAATTTTTTTTTTTTTTTGAAAGTAAGTCCAAAACGTTACAAAGTACATGTTAGTAATGAGACTTGGCTTTGACTAGAAACCAGGCAGACTATTTCAAGGATAGTTTCAGTTGTGGAGGAAGGCTAGATAAAAAACTGGCCTTGACAATTTATTTCAGTTTCTCACTGCTCCTGCTCTTGCATGACTTCTGCATTGCTGCAGGCTGGACCTCTTCTACACACAGTGCAGGAAGGGAGGATGCTGATCAAATGCAAATTGTCCCAAGCCAGCTTGATCATATGTGACTTAAGACTTAGGTAGGCAGGATTCAAATAAACAGTTGTTACTTTAGATCTAGGACAGTATGTTGCTTCTATCCAGGATTAATTTCCATTTAGGCCAGTGTGAAAAAGTAGGATAGCACTGCAGTTATTGAAGCAAATCTGTGCCTTCAGTCTTTGTGGCATCTTTAACTCTGATATTGTCTATCTTTGTGCATATAATTAGCTCACCTGTATCTGTATTGCTAGAAAAAGGAAGTCCCAAGGGAAAAGTGACTTATTTCCAATGTAAAATTTATTTTTAGGTTGGCCTTGGACAGTTGCACTTGCATGGGGGAAGAGGAGTAGAGCAAAATCATCAGGTACCTTTTCTCTGTTTCTCTGGTATTACACTAGGCAGAGAGGGAGAAAGTATAACTGAGAAAACAGTGATGCAAAAGTGTGTAAGTACCACTGTATGGTATGCAGCAATTTCAACACCTTTGTTCAGTAAAACTATGTGACTAGAAGATGGAACTGATTTTTTTACATATTTAGTTTAAGACTAGCCGTCTTAGAAATGAGAATGTCAAAAACAAAAACTGTTGTTTATCAAGTAGTACTGAAGCTGGCTGAGCTTTTGTGGATGTGGTACAATCTTCGTGATGCAGTGGGCGTGCATGACAGCATTAGTGATGACCACATAGTTTGTGGCTTGCAAGAATATTTTGCTTCTGCAGACAAAACACTACAACTCTAAATACTAAAGATATTAAGCGTGCATAGAAAAGAGAATTTCTGCTGATGTAAGCCAAGCTAGCTACCTTGGTTATGGAAGTTAAAATAGCTAACCTTATCTTGAAGTATGCATTGAAAAAATGGAGAGCTAAGGATGTGCTGTCCTGAGGATTATTTCATCCAATAAAGTAATTATTTAACAAAAATTATTTATTGGTCATTGTATTTGAAAATACCTCAAAGTTACTGTTTCAGGAGGGTTTGGGGATGATACTGAGTGGTCAGAAGGAGTATAACCAAATTCTGTCTAAAGGTAGAATGGAAACTGGCAAATTTCACCTATTCCAAACAGGTTTGATAGTACACTAAGAAAGTAAGATCTACCTGTGTGGCTAGTGCATTGTAACAGTTGTAGTTTATTGGGTTTTCCCCTTCTGGTTTTTGGAATGCACTGGTTAGAGGGGATTGCTGCTTAATATTGCAATTATGTAAGTAAAGAACCCTGTTGAATATATTAAATTAGGTGGGATTGTTAACTTTTATCCTCAGAACCCAGTAACTTGGCAAATAAATCTACCTGCCTCTACTCCATTTGCAAGAAAAGTTATTCAGATTGTAGTGATAGTGATTAAAACACTTGTTCTCTACAGCGAGCATTTGAATACTTCAATCAAGCAGCTAATGCTGGCAATTCCCATGCTATGGCATTTCTAGGAAAGGTAAGGTATAAACACTCTCAAAATTAAGAAAAATGCCTTGCAATGAAATATAGCACATGTTTCCTACTTTCTGATATCAGGCAATCTAAAACTTGAATTCTGGAATCTAAGTATTGCCATTTCACTCCTGTTATGAATTTCTCTGCAAGATTTGAGTGTTGTTGCCCATTATGTCTTGTCCAAGTTTTCCTTTACTTTAGGAATTTTTAGGGTTTTTTTCAATAGTGCTTGAACTAAAATCATTAAGTATCTAAATTTGAAGCTCTAAATAGACAACCATTCTTTTCCACACAATGTATGGGGAAAAGCTAGGTTTCTCAAAACTTTGCCCAGCAGGATATACTAAGTTGGAAAAGGAAATAGAAAGGAAATCCTTCCAATTTCATTCTGTGTAGAGAATTAAAGCATCTCAGTTAGAATTGCCAATAGGCCTGAACTTACTTTGCACTAAAGCCTGAATCTATCTGCAGAGTGGGGCATTGTTTCAGTTGCCTCAGATTTAAGGGTTTTTTGTCTAGGGGCAAATCTTACCTGACCAACTGGTTGCTTTCTGTGATGGAGTGAAAACAATGGTCAACAAGGGAAGAATGTCTGATATCAACTATCTAGACTCCTGTAAGGCCTTTGGCATGGTACCATACAACATCCTTGTCTTCTGATTGGAAAGACGTGGATTTAAAGGGTGGAATATCTGGGGGTTAATGAATTGGCTGGATGAATATAGCCAGAGAGTTGTGATTAATGGCTTTATGTCCAGGTGGAGGCTGGTGACAAGTGGAGTCCCTCAGGGACTGGTGCTCTCTAATATCTTTACCAGTGGCACAGACAGTGAGATCAAGTGCAGCTTCAGCAAGTTTGAAGATGACACCAAGCTGAGCAGTGCAGCAACAGGAGGATGGGATGCCCTCCAAAGGGACAAAACTGAGATGTGGACCCATGAGAACCTCCTGCAGTTCAACAAATGCAAATGGGAGGGCTGCACCTGTGCAAATATGAGTGCAGACTGGGAGATGAATTCATTGAGAGCCTGGCAAAGGACTTGGAGAGGTCTCATGGGTGAAAAGCTGGACGTGACCCAGCAGTGTGCACTTGCAGCCCAAAAGGCAGACAGCATCCAGGCCTACATCAAAAGAGGAGTGGCCAACAGATTGAGGGAGGTGATTCCCCCCCCTCTACTCTGCGTTCATGAGACCCCCAGCTGGAGTACTGTGTCCAGGTGTGCAGTCCTCAGCACTGGAATGGCATGGACCTGTTGGAGTGAATGCAGAGGAGGGCCATCAAGATGATCAGAGGGATACAACACTTTTCCCGTGCAGACAGGCTGAGACAGCTGGGGTTCTTCAGCCTGGGGAAGACTCCAGGGAGACCTCATTGCAACCTTCCAATACATAAAGGAGGCTTACAAAAAAGAGGGAGAGCAACATTTTGTACAACAGATAGTGATAGGACAAGGGGGAATGGTTTTAAACTAAAGGAGGAGAGATTTAGGTTAAATGTTAGGCCAAAGTTCTTTATTCAGAATGTGGTGAGGCAGTAGAGCAGGTTGCCCAGAGAAGTTGTGGGTGTCCCATCTGTGGAAGTGTTCAAGGTCAGCCTGGTTTGGGCCCTGAGCAACCTGCTTCAGTGGCTAGCATCCCTGCCCATGGCATGGTAGTTGGCTCTAGATGACCTTTAACTCAATCTGTTCTGTGATTTTTAATTTAAAACATGATTGGCAAGCTGCTGACAGTAATGATAATGCATTACTGCTTAGAGAGGTATTTAGGCCACTGGTCTGAGATCTGGGTTGCAGACTACGTAAAGCCTGTGAGGAGTTAAATCCTTATTCTACATTTGAGTGCCTACTAAGGTTAGGCTACAACAAGCCCCAGCTCTAACTCATCTCTTTCAGCCTGTCATTGTAGTAGAGGATGCAAAATTAACATAATTAAGGCCCAAAAGAATAACATAATGTGCTGTTCAAGGCACTGACAGAAGAAATTGCAGTTCCTGCTTTCTCTATTGGTTGAGTGTTTTGTTGCTAATTATTGTTGAAGTGTTTAGTAACCAATTTTTGCTTTGTTTTTGCAAAGTATTTTGACTGCCAATACAGTTTGATATCCACTGGCCTCAGATTTTTGCCTGATTGCACTTTGGTAGAAATTAAAAGTGAAGGGTATTGTCATGAAAAGATTTTAATTTTATGGGCAGTTCATTTTCCATTAGAAGGTTAAAACCTCTGAATTTTATAGCAGATAGATGTATTTTCTACTTCTGGACAAGTTTTAATGATTATTCAGTAATGCAATAGTCAGAATAATCTTAGACAGACTCCATCTCAGTATGTAAAGTGAAGATGCTTCCTGGTCTTCATGCTAAACTGACTACTTTGGCTGTTCTTCAATAATGGCTTTCTCTTTCAGATGTACTCAGAAGGAAGTGATGTTGTACCTCAGAGTAATGAGACAGCCCTTCAGTATTTCAAGAAAGCTGCTGATATGGTATGTTTTTCTGTAAGATGGAACTGCAGCATGTGCACTCAGAAGTTGATTAGCTCCGAAATGCTTCATGCACTCCTCCATGTACACACATACTCCCAGCTTCTGTCAAAGATTAATAAGCCCATAATGTTGCATGCCTAAGATGTCATAAACTGCTCTGGCCATGCTGCTTCATGAAGTTCAGAATAAGGAGTCTAACTCTCATCAATAGTTTAATTCTATTTCCTCAATATGAAATAATGTCCACCTTAATAGTCTGCAATTCTGTGAAGTGCTAGTGTTCAATAGTTCTATACCTCTCATTTCATTGCACTGTTTTGCTTTTTGGGATTATGTTTTTTGATCCTTTTAATCCTTTGTATCTGTCTTTGACCTGTGGTCACTGTTTTATGGTAGTGTTTAAACAGTTAAAGCATGAGTAGCCTTACAGGAAGGGTGTTTAGCATGTGAAGCACAGTAGATTCAGTTCTGAAGGGACTGTTGTAAGATAACTGCCTTCGTGGTTCTTATATTCCACAATCAGAATGCTGTTCCACATCTCTGTGCTCAAGTGAGAATCTCTCAGTGTGCTCATTCCCTGCATTCACTGAAACCCTGATGTGTCCCAATGCCTGTGTGGGCCTGAATGAGTGCCATAGTGCCTGTTTTTGTAGGGGCAGGGGTTAGTAATGTAGCCCACAGGACAGCCACCATTCTACCCTTAAGTTTCTTAAAATTCCTGGAGTTGTTTTGGGAGTTTCTGTAGCACCTAAAACGTTTTGAAGTTGGAAAAACTAAAGATAAGTAAGCTATTAATGCCCCAAGTAAGCTATTAATAGTAAGCTATTAATCTTTCTAGGGTTATGGGTTCTATGTATTGTATGACACTGTAGAAGTACACAGTAGACCTTCATAACTAATACTGAAAGTTTTTTCCCTGTTCATCAGCTGTGTAGTTACTGACTAAAAATTACTGTAAATGCTGTTTCCTTCCTAAATAACTATTACTAGGAGCAAATGATGACTCTCTCTTGAATACTATATGTTTCAATGATGTTAAAGGCATACAGATTTGAAAGATGTAGGTGTAGGTTTTTGCCTTTCTTTGCAGAAATGTGTTTCTCTGTTTTCAGGGTAATCCAGTTGGACAGAGTGGATTAGGAATGGCTTACCTCTATGGAAGAGGTGTTCCAGTGGTAAGTTTTTGACAGTAATCTTTCTAATCATAGGCGATTGTGTGACTTTTTGTTGTCAACAGATTTTTTTCTCTGGAGGGAAGCACTGTAGAAGGCTTAATTGTGAAGATTTCTGTTACACTGAAAATTCCTTAAGGAAATCTGTAATTTAAAAAAAAAATGCACTATGGGATTAGCAGCTGTGAGAGAAACATCCTGATTTTTCTTCTTTAAAGTTTGAAACTGTTGTTTCAGCTATTAGAAATGCACAGAAGTGTGCATTTTAGCAGGAGATTTGAGCTTCTCTATCATTTTCTTGTAAAATAAAACAAATCCTAGCTGTCCCCATTTTGTGTCTCTTGTGGGAGTGGAGGAACACTTTGAAACTTTTAATTAGTTCATTTGCTTTATTGCTTTTCCCACAGGAAAGTTTCTTGTCAAATGTTCTATATTTAGCTATGCAAACAGATGCTCAAAAGTTGAATTAGCCCAAAGTTGAGGAAGTAAGTGTTCTGGAAACAGAACATTCTAGAACATGTGCTTCCATTCTGTTAAGCATAACTGTTCGTAGCAATGGTGTGTGGATGCCAGCTTTGAGATAGCTGCAGAGTTACAACAAGTTAAATATCATTGTAGTCTGTTTCATTTTTTGCTTCCACATTTTGAACAGGGGAATATCTTCACTGGAAAATCTTGCTGTAATTTTTCTGTAGAACAGATCTGTCCTTTCACATCAGCACATGCATATTTTCTCTCTTAAACTTTGGTGTACTGCAAGGCTCTAATGACTGGACCAAATCTTCCTGCAGAACTATGAGCTAGCACTGAAGTATTTCCAGAAGGCTGCAGAACAGGGATGGGTTGATGGACAGCTTCAACTAGGTTCCATGTATTACAGTAAGTGGCATCAAAACCATTTGCAGGTCTAAGCCCCTGCCCTTTCAGTCTCTGTTCACTAGGTGGCATTAGAAGTGTGCATACACTGCATGTAGAATGGGCTTACTACATTAAACTTGTATTTCATTCTGGGTTTTCTTGACATTTTCACAGTGCTTTTCTAATTTTAAAGAGTAAGTAATTTTAAAGAGCAGGTGTACTGTATTTCATACAACGCTGCTTTTGAAGAGGAATGAGTAGCAATGATTTAATCTTTCTTTCAGATGGTATTGGAGTCAAGAAGGACTATAAACAAGCTTTGAAATATTTTAACCTGGCCTCCCAGGGTGGCCACATTCTCGCTTTTTATAATCTGGCTCAGATGCACGCTACTGGCACTGGAGTGATGCGGTCCTGTCATACTGCTGTTGAGGTAAGGTCATTTATGAAGATCAATAATACTGACTTGCAAGAGGTTGGCTATAACCATGTCAGCCTGTATAGGACATTTCTAGCAGTGACTGCAAAGTCAAGACTATCAAAAGGGAAAGTGATATATTAGCAAACTTGTTTGTATTTCAGAAGAAAACTCATTGGCTATTATGTTATGTCAGGTTTGTCTTTCCTTTATTTACATCAAAGAAAATCAGAAGAATGTAATAAAAAGCAAGCAACAGTAACTTAAAAGTACCAAATTCTTCTTTTATACCTCTATTTAAGTGTTAACAAAACTAAGATACTAAATAATTCTGAGTAAGCATCTGAATCCTACAGGTTACTACCTTTAGGTACTAAGAATCTTAGAAGTTACAAAGCATCTATCTGCTTAGCAACTTGTATCTTAAAGTAAGCCTGTCTTTAACAGTGGAGTTCACTTGTGGTGTTTTTCATGTGAAATATAAATATTTTGAACAGGCATCAGAATGTTCAAGTGTTACTTTTTGCAGAAACTAAATTTTTTAGGTTCTTGACAACCAGTATCCTCCCCCTTCCTTTTTCCTTTGCAGTTGTTTAAGAACGTATGTGAACGGGGGCGTTGGTCTGAAAGACTAATGACTGCCTACAACAGCTATAAAGATGGTGATTCGAATTCTGCTGTGGTTCAGTATCTTCTTCTGGCAGAACAAGGCTATGAAGTTGCACAAAGCAATGCTGCTTTTATACTTGATCAGAGTAAGAATCTGAGTATGTACTGAAAAGGGTTTTTCTGGAGGTGGCATGTTAGAACTTTGAAGCTCTTGCCCTCTTTGCTGCTCTTCACACTGGAAAGTAATCAGTTTTTATTTTCACTTTTAAGGATGACTTTTTAGACTAAAAGTTGCAGTACATTCAATTTCTGACTTAGGGATTTTAAAATAGCGTAGGCAAAGAGTCTTTAGAAACTTGCACAGTGCAAAAAATTTTCTTCCCTAGATTTCCTAAGCACAATTGTAAAAGTAGGAATTGCATTAGGTTTGCCTTTGACCTGTACTATGCATGGAAGTCTGTGTCCTTTGTTATTTCTCTTGTAATGTGTTTTCTCAGCACCTTCTTCTTTGTGACTTTACTGATACTACTCTTGAAGCAGGGGTACAGAGCTGGGCAGTCTTAGATTTGATAAAAGCCTTGTCCCATGTGTCTTAGTGGAACTCGATGGCTAGAATTTGGATTTATTAGTTTGAAGTCATTGGGAAACAATGGAAGTACAGTGGCAAATCTTTCTAGAAACTGCAAACCCCAGTATTTTAAACTTTCTCTATACCACATCTAGGTCTCATTGCCAGCTTTTTATCTTAGTATTGAAAGCACCTGTTGGCAGCTGATGGGCTAATCTAACGTCTTCATTTCCACTTAAAGTTTTTCAAAGGTGTCTGAGTGAATCATCTTTAGATGAGGTACAGTAATGACAGTCTTGGCTGGAAGTGCATGCTTGCAAAGAAACAGCATTTTTCTTTGAGTTAAAACTCTGTCTTTACTCAGATATAGCTGCATCTCAGCTGGAGATTGATTTTAAATTACTTTATATGTTTTAGACAGAAAATCTTTGTGTCAGCTGTGGGATAGTACAGCTGAAACCATAATTACACTGGAAGTTCAAGTGATAAATCCTTTGAATTGTCTGAACTCTGATAGTTTATGAACCTTCAAATTGTGAAATGAAAAACCTCTGAAGTAGCTAAAACACTGCTGTGTAAAAGAGAGACTAGTCTCTGGCTGGTTAAGGAGTTTAAGACTTAGTTTTATGTGACTAGTCCTGGTTTTCAGATGGCCAAACTATAACAGGTTATACTTCAACATTGAATTTGTCAAAGTCAAATTATGTGCTCTTAAGTCTTGCCTTTTCTGTCATTCCTCAAGTATGCATTAGAATCTCCTACAGCTGGAGTGGGAGAGATGTTGGTAAGCCATAATTCAGGGTGAAGTTATTTTGTTTGTTCCTAGCTCTCTTATGTGGGCAGATAAATGAAAAGGCCATATAACTGAAATGGGTTTTTATAAATTTCAGATGGATTGAATCTTGTTTGTTCTATAACACAGATTGTTTTAAGTTTTTAACTGATTTCAACAAACTGAAGTTAAGCAGGGGTTTTGTGGGGGTTTTTTTGTTGTTTTTTGTTTTTTGTGGTTTGTTTTTTTTTTTTTGGTTGTGTGTGCATATACCATGGTTCTGTTTAACTGGATTTCTTTCTTCTTTAGAAGAAGCTAGCATTGTAGGAGAAAATGAAACCTATCCTCGAGCTTTGCTTCACTGGAATAGAGCAGCTTCCCAAGGTATGTCTGTACCTCCAATCAGTTTATTTTTATGTTGAGGAATCCATTCAGTGTAGGTTTGCAGCTGCAGTGTGAGCTGCAGGTTGAGTTCTGGGTGGAGGAGCCCTTGGCAAGGGGCCATGAACTGCCCACCCTTTGCATCACAGGGGGCATGGGGACCTGTGGGCAGCCAGGTGAGAGACACAGTAGGAGCCAAGGAGCCCAGACTAAAGTATGAACAGCCGAGAGGGTATAAAAGCCCAAGGATTCCTTTGTTTGGGATTCCTTCTCAGAAATACAAGCTCAAACTGTTTTTTGTGTTACTGTGCCATTATTAAATTGTTTAAAAGATTTGGCCATCTTTGGAAAGCCAGGATCAAGCCAGTAAGGAAAGCTTGTCTGACTATGTGAGAGTGGCACAAATAAGGGAATCAAGCACCCGTCAGCCCCTGCAGCCATCCACTGCAAAGGAGGAAGGAGGTTCAGTCCCTGCAGTAACAGTGTGTAGTGATGGGAGTATGATGGCCAGAGTGCCTCCCAAATGGTCAGACAGGAAGGTTTCCTTAACTTTTAGTAGAGCCATTAATGTGTGATTTCATATATTTTGCTATGAAACATGTAAAGAGGGAAAGTTTACCTCCTCCTGTTCAGCAAAAGTTGTATCCCAGGTAGAGTAGTTGGCATTCTTTGTGCTATTGATCTCTATAGTGTCATTACAATATCCTTGCAGGTCTGAGCCTTCCTGTGAATCTGAAGACTAAAAGGACTAAAGTACAGATGTACTATGTGTTTATTTTGCTGTTCCATATGGAATTGTAGAGCAGTGGT
Organism: Sylvia atricapilla; assembly: GCF_009819655.1. Lineage (NCBI taxonomy): Eukaryota > Metazoa > Chordata > Aves > Passeriformes > Sylviidae > Sylvia > Sylvia atricapilla. The sequence goes on from NC_089145.1 coordinate 54,296,239, forward strand.
ACACAACATTAGTAATGTTCACACTGACTTTTCTAAAAATATATCTGTTTGGAAAAATAGATCCAAAATCTTTAAGAGTAATTTGTTACTTTTAATCATTTATAAGAAATAGTTTCCTATTCAAATTAAGCCGAGTCCAACAATGAAGAATGCAGCCTCGATGTCCAAACAACACAAACTCTGGTGCTTTTAATCCTACCCTAAAATAAGCAAAAAGTGAGCTTAATGATGAAATATCTTGAAGTATCTAACTTCCAAATGGATGTATCTACACTAATATCTGTCTACTAGTTTTTGGCTGTCAAGCAAGAGTACCATGCAAATTCAGACTTTCAAGGCTTTTGGTTGAAAGTTAAGAAATTAAGATGATGACATGGATAATGAGACACTCTCTTTCAAGTTTCCAGGGTCACTGCTTTTAAAAAAAAAAGTTGAATCCTTTAAAGGTCATACAGCAAATGAAAAGCTTTTCTGTAGTAAGTGGCTGATTATGAACATGTTACAGGTTTTTAGCTGATACCACTTCATAGCAATAAAAAAATGTTGGTAGGAGTACTAGGAAAAGGTCTTACCTGCAAATAGAAATTTGTTATATTTTAGTTAGCTTAACCAAATTTAAAACCTAAAACCTGTTTATGTCAGGGAGTGGTTAAAGAAACAGTTTGTACAAACTGGGAAAAGTAGTACTAGCGCTTCTTCTGCATCTTCATAGGAAGCCAAAAGGTTTTCTTTGCTTAGCTATTTTATCCTTTTTTGTTGTTTCTTTCTTTATAGGATATACTGTTGCAAGAATTAAACTTGGAGATTACCATTTTTATGGGTTTGGGACTGATGTGGATTATGAAACTGCATTTATTCACTATCGACTGGCATCAGAGCAGCAGCACAGTGCTCAAGCAATGTTTAATCTGGGCTACATGCATGAGAAGGGATTGGGCATCAAGCAGGTGAGTAAGCTGTAGACTGACAGTCTGCTTTGTTAGAGTAAATTTGTTAATATTCAGTTAAATCCATAACTACTACTGGGCTTTGGGTACCATATAACCGCTTGATTGGAATTAGCCTCTCTCCCAATACATTTGCCAATAGGCAATGGAGAAGTATATTGACTTCACACTTGACTATGGGAAGTAATGATGAAGAATGACTATGGGAAGAAACATTTGCCCAAAATGTTGAATTTTGGCAAAAAGAGTGCCATATGCATCAGTAATGCTTTCAGGACTTTGAAGTGTAGTGAAATGAATGCAAATCCACTCCAAGCTCATGGTATTTTAGTACAGGATTATTCTGGTCTTCTGAAACACTGGTTAAATTGATTCCTGTATCATATTTTAAAAACAAGGTAACAAAGCACAACCATGACCAAATCAGCTGTGGTTTTTCAAGTTAGGCACACTATGTCACCTAAAGAAGACAGTATATCTGGTTCTCCTAGGGAGCCTGTGGTGTGTTGCTGTCTATGAGTTAATTCTTATGGAATCCAGAGCAACGTGTTTCTGTATGTGTCAAAATAATGCAATTGGCAACTGCATACTAATTTTGAGCAGCCTACCTTAGTTAATATATTAATTTAATAATAGCTTGACCTGAAACTGTAAGAAATGGCTTCATTTTCTCTATTTTCAGTGGTCTTCAACTTTTTTGTCTGTGTATGCACCTTTAATTATTCTATTGGTCTCTTTAAAGACTAATTTTTGCTTTTTGACAAAATATGAGAACAATTTAGAGGAATTAATAGGTCAGTATTGTTACTTTGGCAGCATCAGGCAATCAGCATTTGAAAAATGTTTAATGACCTGATGTAGAAGTGACAGTACACTACACAAACTGCATTTTTTCCAGAGTTTATTTTCAAATGTTACTTTAACATAGTTTTCTCTTTGTAACTGAGCCTTCAAAAGTAGTTAACTTCTGAAAATAAGTCTGTGGCTAAAAGCAACAGTTCTAAAGTTGGAGGTTTTCTTTGAAAAAAAAAACTTTTTCGGTCATGGGCCTTTTTATTTTGCTTCTGTCTTGAATGCAACAAAATTTAGATCAAATAATAAAAGGTTTGAGAAGGTTCTTGTCCAGCATGATGAGAAAAATGACTCCTAATGCCATCATTTGCACCGAGTATTCTCCAGCCTGAAGCAGAGATGGCTGCCCACAGAGAGCCAAAATGAGTGCAGAGAGGCTCATGATGAATATATGTAGCCTTGCTTATGTGGAGGAATAATACTTTCCCTCCTTCAGATCCATCATGGAATGAAATGTTGAATTGCAAGGGAAATAAAGATAGTTCATATAGGAAAGGAGCACTGAGAATGTCTAAGCAAGGAAACTGCAGGTATAAAACTAGTTTTAGTAATTCTGAATGCGTGATGTCTTTGCTTTCTGTGTTCTAAAACTTTGCTACTGTAAGATGAGAAGATGGACATTTAAGACTGATTAGATAAGGCTAGGGGGTGGGCCAGAATATTCTAAAAAAGGCTAAGACTGAGTTTTGCTTGAAGCAGAATATTTGGCTCTCCTTTCACAGAATGGAAATTGCTGAATTCTGAGCACCTCTGAAAATGACTGACAGTTAAAGTCATATTTCCTGATGTAGTAGGATGTCTACCACTGAAATGTGTTTTTCTACTAGAGGCTTCTGGATGGGACATATAAACTGTAGTAGCACTGGAGTATGTAACAAAATTGGAGGGTCAGTGTTTTGAAGAAAAGGATCTGTACTTTAAATATCTCCTCACCTAGATCCATGTCATTAAGATTGCAAACACTCCAGAGCTAGGGAGAATGTTCCGATAAGGTGGCCTACTCAACTTCAATTCAGGTCACTGTTCATTCTGGATAAATGTGGTATTTCTTTATGTGGGGATTTTTTTTTCCCCACCAGAGCTTTTGCCTTATTCTCACTTTAATTATTGAATAGTCTTTTCTTACATATGGAATTTTATGGTACACTTCCTGCACCAAGAAGGTTTTCAAACTCAGACCAGGTCAATGCCAAATATTAAGCCCTTTCAGAAATCTCACACATGCACATTTAGACACTCTTCATAGATTTAATGCTGTCAGTCCCTGAGGCTACATGTCAGAACGAAGACTGTTTCCATAAAAATTAAGAACAAATTAATTTTATTGCAGTATTATCTTAGGATTTGGTGTGGTTATTTCAGTGCTATTTGTGTGTTATAGCTGAGACTCCTACAGCTTGCACTTTTCTGTCAAGTAAGAATAAAATATGCATAAGCAGAATGAAGTGCTTACTAATTAGAAATTAAAATAAGCCATTATTTAGGCTTACACCAACACTAGCACAGTACAAAGGAGGTAAGGAATCTCTTTTAAATAGTTTTAAATAGTTGTAACTATTTAAACTTTAAACTTTTTTTTTTTTAAGTTTCCAACCTCAATGAGTATTAAGAGTTCTATTAAATCAAAACACTAAAATGTGAGCTACTACCTCTCATTCATTTAATATGTCGATTTTCATACTGTTATTTCCACTGTATCAATGAGCAGAAAACCTTCATGGTATTTCACCGTCAGGAAATTATCAAATGAGCATGCGGCATAAAGTCCTGGAGATTCCTCTTCTTTTAAATGTCCAATTTGGAACACTTTCAGAGGCCCAAATCTTACATGATCCTCTTCTTTACATCTTGGTTGAACATAGCCAGTTTGTGTCCAAATACCCTAACATTGCACAGAATGTATCTGAAGCAGAGCCAAAAAAACACTGAACAAACAAGGAAAGTTAAACTATTCAGAATATGTACCCTCAGTTCTTACAGTCACCACCTTGTTTCAATTGCCACCAGAGAGCACTAATGTTAGCTCTTCCTTAAATTGCTCTCTGTGTTTGTACTTCTGCCAGACTGCTCTCACTAATGCCGGTTATGTGCATTTTGGACAAGTAGTAAAATCTAATTTGTGTATATGTGCAGAAATTATTAGAAGCTGCACTATGCAGCAGGCATACTGTAGTGTAACTGAGAGGAAATGCTTCTGCATATTCCTCTGAAACTTGGGGGTTTTTAGTCTTTTATGTTTCTTGAATGTTGGAGATGTTAGAGTACTAGAGTTATTGAAATATTTGCCTTGGTTTACAGTGAATAGGTTGAATATGTTATCACCTGATTTTGAACTTCAATTCTAGCATCAGTTAAAATAGCTTCATCCTCAAATTGAAGCTTCCATTTACTTGTATATTCAAAGGTGAACATATCTCAGGAAAAAAAAACCAATCTATGGTTAACTTTTCAAGTTCTTCAAAACTGAGCTTTGAATTTTCTTAACTTCAGGATATTCATCTTGCAAAACGATTCTATGACATGGCAGCTGAAGCAAGCCCAGATGCTCAGGTTCCAGTCTTCCTAGCACTTTGCAAGCTTGGAGTGATTTATTCCTTGCAGTACATACGGGAAATCAATGTAAGTAATGCAGAATGAAAAGAAAACAGCAAATGTGTTTTCCATTTTTAAAAGGAAATTTGGAATCTTAAGATGTCAATTTGTAATCTTACTTAAGCAGAAGTATGTTGCTTGAGCCTTCTGCAAACTTAATTTTTTTTTCTACTGTTACATATGAAGAAAGTCACTGAGGCTTTCATTCCTATTTCCTATTTGTGCAACTCTGTGAAAATGAAATGTGCAGAGGCAGTGCACCCTTGAAGAGAATTTCTGAAAAGCATTTGACTGTTGCAATCCATGATCATCTGCTATCAAAATGAAGCAGATTTAACTGACATAATTGTTCAGGGGAGAAAATTATATTTTTAATTCTCATGCTATTTTATATTCAGCTTTAACAACCCCATTAGAGTTGTGTTTGATCTCAGGGAGGGGGGGGAAATTTATTTGTATTAGATAGTTTAGATATTTTGTTGTGTTTCTGGCGGGTGATGGCCTTGGAAAAAAAATTCTGAAGTTAAAGTGAAGTCTTTCCAATACTTCTCAGTGTCCTGATATCTTACTGCCTTTTTGGATTAGTTAACAAATTAAAATGGTGTGGAAGTTATTATCACTTAGAGCAAATGCAGTTTCAGGCAATTCAGCAGAGTTTGACAAATTATAGTAGTCTTATAGTAGAGAGGCTGAGGGCAGTCAAAATACTCTAAGTCAATTGGGCAAATACCCACACAGCACTCTCAGAAGCTGGTATGCAGAACACAGCTTTTCCTAGTTTTAAGTCTGCTGCTGCAGATTTAAATTGGCAGTGACTGAGTAGTATCAAATCCAGTAGTGAAGCATAGAAGTGCATGTTGGCTAATCCTTATGCAAATGGAGTCTTACAAAAAGGCACTTCAATCAAAACTAACAGTAAATCACTTTAATTTCCCTGTCCATTACCTGCACAAATTTCAGCATTGTACCACAAGTGTCCTGAGGCTTAATGCTCTGTCATTTGTGGGAAAGCCACAAAACTCCATAGTGAGAACTTTAATCTCTAAAATAGAAAATGGAGTACCTCATTCTTTGTAGCATGGCTCTTAATGGTATTTTAGTTCCTGGAAACTAAGAATGTCACTGGTGGGATACTATTTTTTCAGAGAGGAAAACAACCACTTAGTTTTAAAACTGGTACAGGTAGATGAAAAGTGTTACAAGTCAAATTTAAAATCGAAGTCATTTCCCCTTTGTGTTCTTTGACATGATGTGGACTTTTTCTTTCTTAGATAAGAGAAGTATTCTCACATATTGATATGGACCAGCTGCTGGGGCCTGAGTGGGACCTCTACCTTATGACTATCATCGCCTTGCTCCTGGGAACAATTATAGCTTACAGACAAAGGCAACACCAAGCAATTCCCAGACCAGCAGGACTGCGGCCAGCTGTGCCTCAACAAGAACCGCCCCCAGAGCATCAACCACCACAATAGCAACAAGAGCCTCCGTGAAAGAACTGGATTTTTCCAAAAGGAACAATTTTCATTGTGAATTAGGACTTCGGATCAACAGTCCCTCCCCCAAAAGAGGCACAAAGAAGTTTTAAAAAAAATGTTTGAAAGCTGCTTAGAATGATGCCTTTTTTCAGGGATAAGAAAATTATTTTGAAACTGATTTGAATGTTATTTCAGTGCCAATGGAATAACACTATGGCTTTTTTCTGGAAACACAAGAGTGCTACTACAAAAATGTTGCCTGCTGTATCTAGTTCCTCTTTATTCAGAGTCCTTTTCATCTCCCAGTGGAAGGTTTTTGCCTGCTTGATAGCAGTTACCCTTTATGAAAGTAATAATAAATTAATGGCCAACTTTAGTCCAAGAAGCTGAACTATATTCAAATTCCAAAAAGATTAGAGCTGTTAGGAACTTAAATTCTGACCTGCATCCCAAGTATTTCTATAGTCCTTATTTCGTTGTTTTTTTTTTTTTTTTAAGAATTTCTTACACTTTGGTCTTTTAGGCTGTCTTGGATGGTTTAACATAGATTATTGATAAACCCTGTAAAAAACTAAGCCGGCAAACATACCACTCTCCATTTGTGCTTTTTTTTTGTTTTGAGTATCTTCCTCCATTCCCCTTAGGCAGTTCTCAGCAGTCAGTATGTAGCCTGTGAGGTAGAGTGGGACAGGTTGGGTCTGTAATGCTCATCAGTTGAAAACTGCCCACACAGCATCCAGATCTCACATACTTCTAAAACTTTTTAGGAGCCTGTGTAGTTTGCAATCCTTTGTGACATGAAACCATATTGGTAGTGTTCCTAAACTTCAAATTGTCTTTACTAAGAGGCTGAGTCGAGATTGCAAAAAGCATCAGTATTACTGCGCACATGGGAGAAAGGAGAGAGCCAGAAATCTCCATGAGTTAGCTGACTTGCTTTTAGAGTTGGAAGTTCTATGTTTAATTTTCAACAGTCCTGTTAGTGATTTGCACTGCAAGAAAGAAATGTGTGTGTCTCATGCATGCATCTGCTTAATGCATCTACAAAAAAAAAAAAAGAGCCACAAAAATGCATACTATCTACAAAAAAAAGCCACAAAAATACATACTCTTTACAAAAGGGCATGGGCTCATCTGATGCTCTGATGCTACTTCAAAGCTGCAGGGGTGCTCTGGCTGTCGCCAGCCTTTCTTGTACCTGGCATAGGAGAAAGTCACAGAAATGTCTCTGGCTGTGCCATCTCAAGGACCCCTTGAAACAAGAAAATCCAAAGAGAAAGAAGACTAGTGGCTTCTTGATGCCACCAGGTCAGTGTAAAAGCCTTTTAGTGAGTGTAAAGAATGTTACCTGTGGACTGATGATATAAGACTGCAAGACGACTTTCATTGAGCTATGATTTCCGGGGCTGGGGGTGGGAAGCGGTGGGGAGATCGTTTAGAAGCACGAAATGCAAAAATGTCTGGTTTTATTTACCAATGGTAGTTAAACATTGGTTTCTGTACTAGCATTAAACCCTCTGAATATACTATCATAAAGCTGAATGAATATAAATGAGGAGGCTTTAGCTGCTTTCTGACAAAAGCTGTTGTGTTTAAAAGGTTAAGGGCTTCTTTTTGTGCAAATGTTTTTCCAGTGTATTGGCAACAACATATCAATACACTTCATTTAGAATTGAGATTTTGGTATGGTTTCATACTTGATACATTTGCAAGCAGATCATTGCACAATAGATCTCTAGTTTGGGATAGAAGAGCAATCCCTTCTTTTTGTAAATGAAAATGTCACAGATTACTAGTATTAAAGGTACTAGTATTATAGGTAGAACTCAGTACTTCACAATGCTTATGCTGGTCATATGAAGACAAATCTTTAATTTGGGAGGGCTGCAGCATGTGGTAGAGGAATGTCTTGTTCAGTCTTAATCATCATTAGCAGATGAAACAGTATTGAACTAAAATGTAGTGTCTTATATGTACAGCATTTCGCAGCTGCATTTCTAAGATATCTGTGACTTCTGAACACTCCCTCTGAAATATTTTGCCACTGTCCCATAACTCTTTCTAGCTTGGCATGAGTAAATTAAAGAGTGTATGGAAAATGTTTTTCAGTTAAATACCATTGGTTCATTGGTATTGCTCTCTTAAGCAATTTAACAATTTTGTTACAGCATTATTAAAATGTTTTGGTTGTTTATCAAATAGAACTAAATTCTAAAAGCTCTATTCTACTTGCATGAGAATCTCTCATCACTGCTGCTATATGACAGTCTTATAGATGACTTTTAGTGAATCTGATGCATTTTTACGTCCAAGAAATCAGCAGAAGAAAACAATTGAAGATTAGCAAGTTAATTAATTTTAAAAAATGCTTTTTGAAGGAGCAATAAGGAAGTCTTTCTCCTGCTTTTTTCCCTTCCACCAAATTACTACCACTACTTTTCAAATGACATTCATTTGAATGTGGTGGTAGAAGAAAAAAGGTACTTACCATAAATAATGGCAAGTTAACTCAGGGATTAAAGAAAAGAATAAGTTTCTAAATCAGTTATCTGCAACATGACTTAAGTTTTTGTGACAATCCCTTACTACTCTGTTCTGAAAACTTGCATTTTGAGGAAAGTATATTTAACTCTTACTAGCAATATGTTCCTTGTTGTGCACTCAGTTAATCAGGCATCTTTTTCCTAAAGCAGCTGGGTTGCTCCATTTACTGCAGTGAAGTACTCTTCCCTTTTGGTAGCACACAGGTTGACTTACAGTTTATATGCAAGAGTATTTTAGAAGGAAAGCTTGATTTAAAAGAAGCCTTTTTGGGTGTGTTCAGCATGGTTTGAATGGAAAAGTTGCATTCTTTGTGTGTAGTAACATAGGCCACAGCCTGCCTATTTGACCTTCATAGATACATGCTCTTCTTTCCCTGCACAGAAAATGGAACTACAGAGCAGTAAGTGTTCTTGGTGGTATTTTTATATGTAGAAAAACTGTGGGGAAATATGGATAAACACATTATTCTGCATCTCAAATTAATAATCAAAGATATTAGCTGTTCTTGTCAGTTCAAAGAAACACTGAACTGTTGAGAAAACAGGATTTTAGTTCATCACTGGTGAAACTTATCCCAGAGCTATCTGTTGAAATAATTTTCTTGCTTTTTATTGTCCATGATGGGACAGTGTAAGAGAAGGTAAGGCCTTTGATACAAACCTCCCTGTGAGATTCTTGCAAGATAGTTTTACTCACTTTTTAGTCATCTTCCATAAGTCAGCTACTCTTATTAAAATAAATAAACAAAAACTATCAAATGTTTTAATTTGGGGTAAGAACATTGATGTGGCTTGTGAAAGGACTTTTTAAGACTATGCATTATCTAGTTTTCACCTATTATATGCTAATTTTGGCCTATAAAAGGGGATTGCACTCACCTTTGCAAGTTGCTTTCCTTTTAGATAGGCAACAATGAACTGAAATTCTATTTTTGTTTCAGAGAATATTAAACTGAAAAGATTTAATTTGATTTGAACTACTGCAAATGCATATGGCAAATAGGGACTATTGGGGGGAACCCTTTGTTTTTATCAGCTACAGTTCTTCTAAGGGTCTTGTAGGAGTTTTGTAAATTTATTTTGTATTTAAAATCAGTATAAAGGCTGGTCAAATGTAATATAATTGTGTAAACAAATTCTGTTAATAGAAAGATGTACAGATTCATTTTGTACTGTATCTTTAATCTTGTGAAATAAAGATACCACCTGTGTGGTTACCCTCAGTGTTCACAGTGGTTATGATAACAGATGTGAATTGCTAGTCATATGCACTGGTAAATGCCACTGTTCAGTGCATCTCTTCCTATAAGGATTCTCATATTTTCACTTTATTTCTTAGGAAGGGCAAAGAAAGGGATGCATTTTGTCTTCAGTTATGCTATAAACTTACCCTCCGTGTGTGTATGTGTGTGACAGTGTCTACAGGATTTGTACCATGCCTGGTAGCCACAGAACTGCTGTGATTCAGGTAACTTCAGAGTTACTATTGCATTTTCAATACTGATACAGGGATAATTCAGTCAGTTGGAACAGAAACTGGGGGAGGGACTACTCCCAAGCTGACAAATTTGTTTGCTTTTTTGACTCATTCATTCCTTCAGGCTCCACCTGTTGAGACCAAGCCCTCCCTTGTAAAATTCATTAAGTTGATGGGCTTCCCAGTGTGCTTGTTCACTGGGGAGAAGGAAAGTAAAAACAGTGGGGGGAGCAATAATGGCTGGGAAAGGCATCAGTAGGTCAGTGATCCTGAGCATCAGCCCAAATTAACATAGTTTTCTGAAGTCTTTGGAGGCTTTGCATGTTGTCTGCTCCTGCCAATAGCAGTTGTTGGAGGTAAAAGCAGTGCAGGTATTAAAACCAGCTTGAGTTTGACTAACAAAGCTCCAGCTTAGTGAGGTCATTCCCCACCTTCCAAAACAGTCCATTGTTTGGGATGTGATGGCTGACATACTCAGTTGAGGTAGGGTCAAGTATAGACACTTTATTTTATTTGTAGTCTGTACTAAATATGGAGCTGTGTTCCGTGGAGGTAATTGAGTACCAGGTAAAAATATATGATGAAGTGTGGGGGAGTGTTGAGGATTTCTGTTGCTTGTTTGTTTAAAAAAAACTCCAGAATAATGTTCACTGAAAACTAGTGTATTTTGTTTGGTTTTGGTTTTTATATTGCTGCATTCTCAATATTTTAGTCTTGAGACTAAAAACAATTAAATTATTATTAGAGAATATAGTTTCTAAACGTCTAAGACCTGTTTGATTAGAATGTGTTATTTGGTATAATGACAAGATGTTCTTCCTCTTCTCTAAATTGTTATGATCTTAATGGATTTTCTGAATCATGGCTTTGATTCCTTTTTACATAAAGAATAATTGAGAAAAAACTCACTCTAGCCTACTTACTGTGAAAAATCTTCAGACAACCATAATCAACTTCTTCTAAAGCCAAGGAGGAGGGAGGGCAGTGTACCATGTATACAGGTAATGAAAACTGTAACATATAGTCTTAAATTTTATTTTCAGAAAGAAAAGTAAGTGCAGATGGAGTACCATTGTAGTTGCACTTCAGGTAGTAAGAGAGAGAGATGTCATTTAGCTTCCACAGAGATGGGTTGCTCACATTTTTGTTTCTTTGGTATGCAACTTTTTGAACTTTCTATGTAACATGGGTTGCAATTACAGATTCTTGAAAATTTCTTTGAAGACTATCAGGGGTTTGTGTTGCAAAATACTGAAATTATAGCTCTTCAATTCTGCTGTCAATAATTTTCTGTATTGCCTTATTTTTTTTTAATATGCTTGTTTTTCTTCATTCTTCCTCCTAAACACAGGCTGTTCTGTAAAATTAGATGTTCCAGTTCCCATCTGTTACAAATGTGGCTCCATTTCTGTACAAGATTCATACCAACTTTTTTTATTGCTTCTAATTCACTGCTTTTGCTGGGGGAAAAAGAATGTACCTGGGGTGTGTACTTGTAGCCACAAGAGGCTGTTAGACAATAATGGCAACTTGGACTTGTTAAATACTTGAGGTCTCAAAGACTGGAAATGGAGTAACTTCCACACTTTGAGTCGCTGTCATATCTTGGGAAAAGTGTGTGTATATACATATACACAGATAGAAGTCTTTGGTTGCAGAAGCTTCAGAAACTTAACAAGATTAAATAATTCAGTATTCTTCTTTATCTCATATTGTGGAGCTAAAGTTCAAAATTAAAAATCACTGTAGCTTCTGGGAAGACCTGGTAAATAATTACCTTCCCATGACTACTAAAACTTTAGTAGTATGTAAATCATTCTAAAATGTGCCAGATTGTCTTCCAGCGTTACTTGGAATATTATGTGCACAGCTTCCAGGAGAGTGGCCTCTTTTGCAAAGTTAAATCCATAATTTCTTAGAGTACGAAAGTTTTCCCACAAAAATAAGTGCAAGTGTTAGCAACAGGTGATGAAGAAATTTTTTTAGATCATTTTCACTGAGATCATCTGGTGCATATTTGAGGTATTCAAATAGCTTGAAAACTGTAACTAAAAAGATTTTACGTTTTTTCTGACCAATTTTACTTTGTTTGTTAGGCTCAAGACTTTGCAATATACTGAAATTCTGTTAATTAATGGTATTTTAGGCACTTCTAAATAATTTATTATTATTGTTACTATTACTGCTACTCTTCGGAAAGTTTCCCAGATCTAGTCAACAGCAATTTTAAAGGAAAAGCCAATTTGCATTGCTAGTTAAAAAGGCATATGTGATAAAGTCAAACACACTTCATAGACTTTTAAGTCGTTATTATAGCTGATGTTAAAATTACTGAAGAAATATGTGGAATGTTCCAGTTTAAGGGTTATAACTTTGCATCATAAAAAGGATACTTCTTGAACCATCATCCAGCTTTGAATTCAAAGGCTGAAGGCCTAACAATCTACATGTTAGTTTTCCACAGTGATTTTGTTACCTTCATTCCTAGGGCTGTGAGATCAGGAGGACTTGAGTTAATTCTTTTCAGCTTGTATTTAGTTTCATCTCTAGTTTTCGTCACACTGATTACAGGACTGGACAGTCCATTAGGAAGAATAGCAACACCAAAATATGTATATACTTCCTTGTGGAATCCAGTGTTATGTTAATGTTCAGCTGTAATTGGAGAAGTAAAGGATTTCATATTTTTTACAAATCATTTTGTGTTTGATTTGGTTGTTGAAATCTGGGAAACATTGCACAGAAGGGAGGTGACTCTAGTAAGAGAATTCAGACCCAGTGAGATAAATGTGGTGATCTCACTGCACGCAGCTGTGTTGGCTTTTCCTGCCTCTTTGCTTAAACCAACAGCCTTACTGAGCTCCCTACTTAGGAGTCTGATTTTTTTTTGGAAGGCAAAGGGTGCAAGTAGGTAGGAACTTCTCCAAACAGAGCAAGAAAGAAGGATATCTTCATTGATGTAATCTCTCTGCTAGCAAACTGAACATTGTATATTAACTGTTTGCCTACTCTATCTTGCCTATTTAGTGAATAGATCCATAGAGACACAAAAATTACTTCAGGTTTTTGTACGTGTAATTGCAAAAAATTGGCCTAATTATTATGTTTGGGTTTACAAACCCCCGAAGAGTTTACTCTTCACTACATATATCACACTTAGTTCACTTCCAAAAGATAGATTGATATGAAATACTTGTAAATGTTTCTGGTGATACTAGTTCAGCATCATGGAACACAGCTCTTATGTTCAGAGTAAACAGTTTGCAAATAATCCTTTGGCTGAAAACTGAAAAATTCTATGGTAAATACTGAGAATTAATAGAAAAGTAAAAGTAAATCCCCTTTAAGATTGCAGATCTAGTGTCTCATTAATCCCACTTGGCACTGTGAAAGGTGCTAGAACAAACAGTATTCTCTGTCATTTTAAAATACCATTTCTTATTTAAACACAGCAAATAAAATATTCATTTCCACTGTCTCCTTGGGATCTCTGAATGCCAAATCATAAAGCCTTTCTTGCAGTTACAGAAAACTAAGCTTTCAAATTACATAAATTGGTACGTTTGATAAGCCTTTCTCTCTCTCTATGCTTATATTAAGCATTTGATGCTTCCAAATCTCTGCACTAGCCATTATGCTTCTGGCACTGCTATTCTACAAACTCTTCAGTTGCTCAGATTGCAGGCAGAACAAGCTCTGCAGACTCTGGTAATTTGGTGTGCTGTTAGATGGCCAAACAAAACTGTCTGGTCATTGAGAAATGTCATTCTGTGGGGAAAATATTGTCTGTGAAGGGGAAGTGAAGGTGATGGGCTGCCGTGCTGGAAATAGTGCATTAGTCCCAGCAATATTTGTTTTACGCTAATCTTGCCATTACTGAGATGTGCAATTAAACAAATCTCTCTTGGAGTATGTGGTCTTCCAGGCTGGGCTGTGGCAGCTGGGGCAAAGACCACTCAGGTGTGTGCACATGGTCCAAGGTAAGGGAGCTAAGCAAACAGTCTTTTGGCACTACATATTTATTTTCTCCTACTGCTTTGTGTGTCAATGTCAGCTCACTGGCTGAGAAGTAGCTCTCCTGTGAAACTACTTTGGGATATAATATAAAGAAATATGTGAAGTACAGACTTAATTGTGGAAGCAGGTCTAGGTAGGTAAAGAAAATCTTGAAGTGCTTCCATACACTTCTGAATTGAACCTCTGTTGGTGCACTGCTAAGGGTTAAGTCACACTGCCATATGTAATCTGATGGAATATATTGAATTCTGTTAACGGACAGATTTAATTAAATTTGCAGTAAAGCTTGCTTGAGAATCATGGTTCTGTATTAGAATAAAATAGCATCATTTTCCAGGATATAATGAATTATTAATACCTTTATAATGAAATATTAATTATAAAAACCCTAGTTAGCTGTCAAGTTCAAAGAACAAAAAGTCAGATGATGCGTATATTCAAAATAAATTAGATTTTGGATCATTCTAGCAATCAGTAGCAAACACTCAGTACATGTGTTTATAGTTAGGACCTCACATGCTCTAACCCTGTAAAGTCATATCATAAATACATCTTCAACATCAGTCAGAATATCAAGAATAGAATGCTGTATTTATATGGTTAATGTCATATTCTAGAAAAGGGAAGAATATAATCTTTGTTCTTCAAACCCAAAGTATTTGAAATAGGCAAATCAGACTCTGGAATAAGGCAGGGGAGGTTGTGGGGTTTTTATGTTGGGTGTTGTTTTGTTTGGTTTTGGTTTGTTGTTTGTTTGGCGGCGGGTGGGGGGTGCAGCTTCTTTGTTTTTCATTTTTTTCACTATGTCTTTACTTTGTTGGGGATAAATACTCAAGTATGTTCTAACTTTTTCTATTGTAGGAACAGCAGTGTTCAACTAGAAATTGAATATGCTTATTTAAATAGTATAATTTTGGGTTTGACTCTCTGATGTAATAGTGCATTTCAGTAGAAAGGGCCTATAATGACCATTAAGTTCAACTACCTGACTGCTGCCGGGTTGACCAAAAGTGTTTTCTGTGGTTTTGATTCTGAGAAGACTCAAGAAAATATAAGAACCTGTATCAGGTTTGTTACCTCCTACTTCTTCCATTCCAGGTTCACTAGTAAAAGAACTTCAGAAATATAAAGCAAAAATTTCTTGCAAGTCCAAACAGAATAATAGTACTAAACAGAGCTGTGTGATGTTGTGGTTATGATGTCATAACTTGGATGGAATAAAAAGTGTAAGAGAATCAAATCTTGTAAAACATGTTTTTGCTCTCCCCCCACCTCTCTCCCCCCTCCTCCTTTTTAAAAGGATGCTTAATACAGGAACTTCAATTTACCTAATATCAAAAAAAGTAGTTGGTGCTAGAGCAAATTTAAGCCTGATAATCTGCATAAAAGAAGAAAAAGTGCTAAAAAGCATAATATATTATATGCAAGCCTTTTTTCCTTTAATGATTTCTTAAATGAGGAAACAGCCCTTTCCTCAGCCCTTAAACCATCTAAAGGATATCAGTAAATATGCTCTGGAGCGAAAAGAAAACAAAGATGGAAAATATATTTCTGGTGCTATGTCTTAATTACAGCCTGATTGATGACATTTCATGCTTTGTGCTTTAGCAATGCAAGGTACAGCAACCAGTGCCATTTGTTGGATTGTTTGTGGCAGCATTTGTAACTGCCTTTGTGACTGTAAGTTCGAATACTGTTGTGAAAAGTTACTCTGTAATAGCTTTTACTTTTATTCAGAAGACAAGGAAGAGGAAAAAACAAAAGAAGAAATGGCGTTCAGAACTTGACCAAACCAAGGAAAGATTGATGGCCTTCAGGTGTCTTTCTAGCCAGGATCTTTCACAGGACAGTACATCAGAGGTCAATAATGTTATTCTGGATCCTGGACTTATTAAAAATGGGGAAGATAAAAGGAAACAATTGGGAAACTTATCTGTAGTTGTTTTGACTCACAAAACAATCCTGAGAAGAAACAAAGAACACCAGTTGTACCTGAGTAGAACTATCTATATCTTTGTTGAATTTCCCCTGTACCCTTGTAAATGAGCCTGAATTTCCCCTGTCCCCGTGTAAATTAGTCTGACACCCAGCCTAAACCCATTTGAGCCCGTGGGCAGATTATTCAACTGAACATCTTCCAGGTGCTTTGCTTTGTCTGGGCAGTCAACGTCTTCTACTGCTGGATAAGACAGGATCTGCAAGTCCCGTTCGGGAATGTGCGAGTTGAGTGCTGTTTTCTCCCAGCCGCCTCTAGCTGGCACTCGTGTCGGCGCTTTGGGACAGGCCATGTCCCCGGCTTGTGCCGCGGGGCTTTGGGCTTCGAGTGTTCTGTGTCATGTGTGTTCTGTGTCATGTGTGTCCTGTGTCATTGTGTCCCCACACCGCTCTGCACCAGCACCCCCTTCCAAACAATCGCGTGAGCCAGACACGCGAGGCTGCTGAGTGTGGCATCAGTTGTAATTACATGGTTATCTTGCACTTTGCATTTGAGATTTTCCCGGTGGTTTTGCACGTTTTAGAGCTCTGAGTTCACCCAGAATAAAGCTGCAACTGTCTTTTTTTTCTTTTTTTTTTCTTTTTACAGTCAGTCCCCATTACTAATTAAGGCTGTTATTACAGTGTTTATTGCGAATGTTAAGGTCATAAACATGTCTCAGCTTGCAAGGTTCAGTTTTCTAGGAAGCTCTTTGTTGACTTGGTACTCCCTCAGCTCTCCAGAGTCCTCTGAATCTGCTAATGGATGTAAATGTACACATCTGTGCTCACGTTTGGGCTAATGATGCACGTGTTCATTTTGCATAAGCTTCCTTTCAGCTGGAGTCTCGGAATTGTACTGAGGTCAGAAGTTAATTCCTCCATAAAGACATTTCCATATGCAGATTGCTCTCTGAACTATTTAAAGGCAGAAATAAGATTAATATTACTATACAGTTTGTATTATTAAGTCTGCCATACTTTTACAGTTTAACAGCTTAAACACAATTTGGTTCATAGACATGGTATTAACTTTCTTATACCTGCTTAATCCATAATCCGCAAAATTCATCAGGGTCCAACAAAAGAAGTGAGGCGCCTGTTAATCGGTGTTAAAACTCACCAGTTACAAATAAATAGCGTTGTATTTAAGCATATCAAATAAACCAATGTACACAGCGTTGAATAAACCCGAGCAGAAGGCTATTTTGTTTGCATTATCGATTGTTATTTGCGCACTACTATTTCTTTTTGCCCGCGGGTGAGGGGAGACGGCAAAGTCCGTCGCCTTTGAATGGTGTTGAGAAGCGGGCCCTAAGAAACTTGGAGGGGATCAGCGAGGGGAGAGCGGCACCAGCCGGCCCTCCGCCGCCGCCAGCTGTGCGGGCCGGGCCCGGCCACCCGCGGGACGGGGACGGGCTCCGGGCGGGGGCAGGGACCGGGAGCCGCTCCGGGCGGGGGAAAGGGACTGGGGCCGGCTCCGGGCGGGGAAAGGGACCGGGGCCGGCTCTGTGAGGGGAAAGGGACTGGGAGCCGCTCCGGGCGGGGGAAAGGGACCGGGAGTCACTCCGGCCGGGGGAAGGGACCGGGACCCCCTCTGTGAGGGGAAAGGGACCGGGAGCCGCTCCGGGCGGGGGGAACGGGCCGGGGCCGGCTCTGTGAGGGGAAAGGGCCCGGGAGCCGCTCCGGGCGGAGGAAAGGGACAGGGAGCCGCTCCGACCGGGGGAAGGGACCGGGGCTGGCTCCGGGCGGGGGAACGGGCCGGGACCCCCTCTGTGAGGGGAAAGGGACCGGGAGCCGCTCCGGGCGGGGGAAGGGACCGGGACCCCCTCTGTGAGGGGAAAGGGACCGGGAGCCGCTCCGGGCGGGGGAAAGGGCCGGGGCCGGCTCTGTGAGGGGAAAGGGACCGGGAGCCGCTCCGTGCGGGGGAAGGGGCCGGGACCGGGAGCCGCTCCGGGCGGGGGAAGGCCCCGGGAGCCGCTCGGCGCTGGGGGCGGGCCCGGCCCGGCCAATGCGGCGCGGCAGAGGCCGGGAGCGCCCAATGGCGGCGGCGGGGCCGGGCCGGGCCGGAGGCGGCGCCCAGCGCTCGGGGAGTGCAGTCACGGCGCCCGCGGAGCAGCGCCCGCCGGTAGGTGCGCGGGGAGCGCGGGCGGCCCTCAGTGCTCTGCCTGCGGAGCGCCGGGGAAAGGGGCCGCGGCTCGGGGCTGGCGCGGGCGGAGGACATCAGAAACTGCAGCCGAGGGACCCTACAGCGAAGGCAGGTGCCCTGCTGGCGGAGCCGGGGTCGCCGCCCGCCCCTCGGTGCCTGCGGAGCGGGGCCGCCCTCGGCTGCGCGCCCTGAGGGAGCCGGGGTTCCCCTCCGCGCTCCAGCCCTCTCCCGTTTTGCGGGGCCGGGGCACCGCTCTCACCGCGACCATCTGTACCGAGCGAGCATCTGTCCCGTTCCGCTCGCAGCCTCCCTCGGGGCCGCTCCCCGCCGAGGGCGATGGTGCCGGGCAGCGCTCGGGCCGTGCCCGCAGAGCGGCCGGAGCTCCGCGGCTGCGCAAGGGTTAACGCTCATTAATTAGCAGCAGCGCCGGGAAGCTGCTCCTATCCACCTACCCCTCAGCTGCTCTGTGTAATTACTCATGGTTTGGGTTTTGTTCTTGCTTGGGTCCGCTGAATTGTGCTGCTTTTGAAACGTTTTTCTGCGGTTCGGGTATTGCAAGGCAAACAAAAATCGCTCGCTCGTCTTTCTGTTCTCGCGTTTGAATGCGCTGTGTAAATTGTAGGGTTAGAATGCTCAAATTACATATTTCCATGCAAAGTGGATTTTTGTGTTGGTATACGATCAGACAGCCTTTTTTCTGCCTGTTTGTTTAGTTCATGTCTTAAATGGTCTTTCTGTGCTGCATCTCCACTTTTCCCTATTGATTTTTGTTAATTGCTTTGTGGATTAACTGGTTGTAATCAGCCTCAATTATTCTGATTTTTTTCTTTCCCGTGGCTTAATCTTTCTGAGACTTGAGGTTTCCAGAGACACAAAAGTTTAAAAAATTCTCGACTGCTTTGCAGTGGGTGATGCTTTGCAGCTCGTGTCTTCTCATACTTTAGTTGTGCCTTTTGCTGGGAAATATCCTTAGGGTAATTTTGCAGTGTTGGTTTGAGGGCACTTTTAGTATTGTCAAGGCAAAAATTTGGCAAACATCGGCATTTCTTTACTTGTGAATCAGATATGAATCATTCTTGTCTTCTGTGAAGTGTGTATTCTGCAAGCTTACTAGTTTGGGCAAGTAAATTTCAAACAACAGGTTGCTTGGAAAATGATTGTGTTTGCTAATTCTGGCATGTGACTCTGATTTTGTTGGGTTTTTTTTTCTCTGCCAAGGTGATGGAAACATGCCTTGCATTGTGAGAAGTGAGATCTGGACTTTGCCTTAATATTGTCTAGATAAACAGGTTTGTTTTAATAAAGTTTGTGATATCACCAAAAAGCTTAAAGAGCAGTTTCCCACATCTCTATGAGACGTATTATGTGGGATTATGCAACACCTCGGACTTCCTTAAATACTTAGTTTCCAAATGGCTAGGTTGTCTCTTTTCCAAGAATTTTCAGTTTTGATTGATTATGATTTAAAGCAGTGTTTGCTGTGAATAACTTTGTTATGCCATGCTTTTTGTCAGGTAAATCTTTGTTTTTTTCTGTATATTATTAATGGCTTTTCATTATATTCCTATGATGCTGTAAAGTACAGAGTGAGTAGCAGTAACTCCCTAGCAGATCTAACATATAGGTTTCCTTATATCTGGGAATACAGCTAGCAATTTTAGTGATCTCTGCTCTTTTATAGTTTTGGCTTTTAAATTATTTTTAAAATATCAGTATTGTCAGGTGCATGACCATTAAACTTTCTGGTAAGATAAAAGGGTCAGATTTGGTTTTTTCTCTCACGTGTTGCAGTGTATCTCAGTTCCTCTTATAATTTCTATCCTTCATTATCATAAAGAACAGAATTCCTTGTATCCCTCGCTGTGGCATAATTAATACTCTGTGTGGTTGATTTAGATTGCAGTCCAAGGGATGCAAGGTAAAAAGGTAACAGCTACATCTCAGCTGCCCATGTCAAGTCCTTGTTTGTGCTGCCTAGCCAGCTGTCTTGTTAAGAGCTAGCAGCTGGTACAGTTCCCTGCTTGAGAAATCCAGACTGTGTGTGGGTTAAAACCATATTGTGAGTGGGCTCAATACATCGTGTTTATAGAGTCTGTAATTTTCAGCTGTCTCAAGTCTGGCATCAGCAAGTGAAGATGAGAAGCGGTATCTAAGTGTGTTACGAACCTCTCAAGATGTTTTGCTCTGCAAGGTTTCTGTTGCCCCTGAAGCAGTGACTTTTCCAGTCAGTGAGACAGTTTCCAAGGTGGCATCAGCTGTGAGGTCATGGCTTGTGGATTCTCCTGCTCTGACACTTGGCTCCTGGTAGTACCCTTTCTTCATGCAGCTTTTAACCCAGGTATTGCACTGAGGCTTTGTGCAGTTAGCTAACACAATCAATTTTGAATTTGGGATGTCCTGTTAAAGGCCGTCTTAGCAACACCATGAGCTTTCTCTTTCGAAGCTGGAAAACCAAAAAGATCATTAGGAAGTAAGCTATGGAGCTATAAGGATTCCTGTGGTGGTGGCAGTCTTCTAACATAATGTTTGCCATCTAAAAGTTTTGTTTATCTAAGACAATCACTTAAACTGATTCTGCTGGTCAAATTCTTGGCCAATTTGTCTGAACCATTAGTTGCATTACCAAAAAAAAAAAAAAAAAGAAGTACTCAACTGTAAGACCAGATTATTTTGTCCTCAGATGTCTCAGTACGTTTCTTTGGAGTCTCTCATGACGGATGTTTTCTTACAGGATTGTGAATTCTGCTAATGGATGTAATAACTTCACAAGTGGTTAACCTCAAGGAAGGAATGCCTGTCTTTGTACGTGTTGGGTATGAGCATGTGTTGTCTTCAAGACTATAGCTGTAATTATGACCACAAGAATTTGAGTCCTAGGAAATTAGAAGCCTTACAACTCAGCTTATACATCTGGAAACTTCAGGGATTAAATCTTTGCACCTTGTAGGTTGTAAAATGTTTACCAGGACCATAAACAGGGTCAGATATCCATCGACAGGTGTCGATGTGGCTAGAACTGCTTCCCAGGAAGGGATTATGTATCCCCTATTGACTTCTGCCATCAATTTTCACTGTCTTCTAAATGTTCAAATAAGGTGAATGGTGTGAAATGTCCTATTTTTTCAAAAACTGAAAGAGGGGTAAAAGTTCAGAAACTGATTGAAAAAAAATTGAAAAGACGCAGTCCTGTGGCAAGACCAGGGAACACACATCTGTGTTCCAGATTTATTATCTTTCCTGAAAAAGCTATGGATGCAAATACATGAGCACATTATTTAGAGCAGGAACACACTTTTTAGGTTAATGTCCCGATCACCTGCATTTCTGCAGTTCAGTTTGCATCTCAGAGCACATAATCTGCTTCTGTTTGGGATAAAACTGAGCCAGAAGGAGGAGTTCATTTAATGTACTCCAAGTGCGAATGCAAATTCAGTCTACAGGATCATTTTGGAGGTAATTGTAAGTAAAAACCACAAAAAAGGTAGTGTGAAGGTTGTGCCCTTGATGCTTAGTATTTCACTCTACCACTCTGCTCCTACTGGTAAGGTTTTATGCTGTTTACTAATGTAAACTTAGGATATAGTCTCTTGACCAACTTGACAACCCATTTTTAAATTTAGAATAAGCATTATTATATATTGACAGAAAAAAAATACAAGAAAAAATAAACATTGTAGAACAATGCTAAAAGATTTAATAGCAGACATCAATTCTAGGACAGTGTGTCCCTTAGATAAACACAGAAACAAATAGTGCTTTTTTAATAGGAAATAATCCTAATAGAAGTAGCTCACTGGAATGTATAGCTTTCTTATACATCGGTTCTATAGAGATACAGTTTCTGAAGGGAAACCATAAAATTAAAAAGCTTTTGCTTTCATCAATCCCAAAATCCTTCAGTAAGTACTTTTTTGACAGGAAGTATTTCCCATAAACTGAAAATATTTGAGTAGTCTTATATTAAGGTTTGTCAGTCAGCTGCAGTGAAATGTGTAGAAATGTGTGTAAGACTTCCTTGAAGTGTAAACCCTTACATGTGAAAAAGACATGCAAGTCAAAGTTAGTTACCATACTCTTCTTGGAGGGGGATTCACCTCGTTTGGAAATGGATAAGGCAAAGGACCCTCTGGAGGTGTCCTGTTCCTTCTGCTGACTCTAAGCAGAGCATCAGGTGGCTATCTCAGATTAAAGGAGGTGTGATTCATCTTGCTTTATTAAGGTAACTGAACTAAATATCTCAGCACAACTCCTTCAGCTTGAGACAGAGGACAGAACTGACCAGTGTGCTTCAAGGATCCTACAGAGGTGCTCTGGTAGTTCATAACTATGCTGATATTCAAAGAGCAGACAGTGTGCTCCAGAGCTGAGATTCAGAGTGGAGCTCATGGTCCAAGGGCAGCAGACCTGCCTGGTGAGATAGAGAGAAAGGATGGCTTTTGCTGAGCTGTTTCTTAATTCATTATGCTCTTTTACGCCCAAGTTTTAGTTGGCATTTGTAGACATGAATATTTATAGAAACCAGTTCTCTCTGTGGGCTCTTGGGTTTGCCAGCTGTGAAATGAAATTAAGGAATAATCTTCAATTTACTTTTGAAATAGAGGGTGGCTATACAATACAGTAATTTTGCTATCTGAATCAGGGGCCTCTGGTGAACAGAAGGTACTGTTTGCAGAACTTCATGGTGGTTTTGTGGTTGTGTGGGGTGATGGAAATGCATGAAAAAAATCTCTACTAAGCATTTTTGAAGAGAAAAAGTATTACTAGCTGCAAAACTGAAACTAGAGCTGGTCAAGCTCCGCAGCACAAGGCCTGTTTATTTTCTAATAGAGCAGTTTCAATTGAATAACTGTAAGGAAGAATTTGGCCTATGAAGTTTAATGATTAGTTGCTGTTTAGTTGCCAGCTGCTCCTAATGACAGAAACTTGCCAACAGAAATGCTCCTTTCTCTCTGATCCTTGCTAGGTCGTTTCAAGTTCACCACAGTTCAAGTATTTACCTGGCTAAAGCTTATATTCTATATATAAAAATTATACATGGTGGAAACATCAGGTGCATGCTCCCAAATTGATCTTAAGTTATCCAGTTCATGAGTTTAGCATGAGGAATGAGATCTCATTTGATAGGTGCATGGATACTTTGGGGGCATTCACAGCCAGAATCTCAAGTGTCGCTGCAGAGGATAAAACTGAGATGGAATAGATTTGGCAGATCTGGGCTTTCTTCTCCTAAATAACACATCTCTGACCTCTGCAATTTAATCATCCAGTCTCTCTGAATGGAGGCAGCTTTATTAGTTTACCCCACTACATGTGGGCTTAGACCTTGACACCAGCATTCATTCAACTCCTTTTTTCCAGAAAAGTTTGCAGATTCTCCCTGTATCCAGTCCAGGCTATTGATATGAATGTGCTTGGAGCTGAGGCTGATTGAGGGTAGCTACAAACCTTTGGAAGCTACAGCTACATTAGCTCTTCAGTGACACTGAAATAGGCACTAACTCTCAAGAGATAATAATTTCTTTTCAGGAAGTTTGTCTTTGGAAAAAAAATTCTTCTGCTAATTTTCAGCAATTTCTAACATACTTTTGTGTCTGTGTGAATTGTGTGTCAAATTTACAACTCTGACACAGTGACTCTTGGTAACAGTGTCCCTGTGCCTTTGTGGGTCTGTGCCTTTATGAAAGAGGAAGTAAATACCTCAAATATTTTTAAATCTACTTGTTTGTATCCCACTGCCGAAACTTGTCCACTGGACATGGCAGCCTTTGCCAAAGGTTAGCTGGATTCAGCCTCCCCAGAGCTGTCAAGAGAGCAGTAACACTCCATTAGGATTGACATGAACTGGTATTTGCACATGTCATAACACTGTGCTGCTGAGACTTACTGTGGGCTGAGGAGCAGAATTACCATGGTCACTTTTGGCTGCCCAAGGCTGGGTGGGACGTGAGGTGACCTGACTGCATTGCTTCCATTTCCAGGGCAGCTTCAGAGAGCAGCCCTGCTGTCAAACACACTGCACTGCTGGGAGTGTTACCTAGGAGGGGTTGCACAGGCAGGATATTCAGATTCCAAACCTTTTAATGAAGAAAGGCCTTGTTGGTATGACCTGAGTGCCCAGCATCCATCTCCAGTGTCCTTTATATTGTTTTGTTCTATGAAGCGAGTGAAGTCTCATAAAGTTCTTTTTTCTTTGTTTCCTGACTACACTCTAGAGTTTTCAAGGCAACAATGAAACCTGTCTTAAACTTGTCGTGGCTTGGATAGAAAGGGAGTCTTGGGGTTTCTTGGGTGGTTTTGGTCTTGTGTTTTGTGGGGTTTTTTTTTAAACGATTGCTCTACTAAAGCACTTGCATAACACAGAAGAGGTGATGCATTAACCAAAAAGTTATGCAATATCTGACAGCACTCAGAAATGTAACATGAATTAATTCTTGTCTAAAAATTTGGCATACTGCATTTCCCAAGCCCAGCTGAGAGCTGGAATATGTTCATGACTTCACTTCTACCATGTGACTCTCATTTTACTCTGTAAGTTTCTACATGCATAATACAGAAAGAGAGCACAGTTCTAGCTCTATAGAATGGCTGGTCACCCGCCGCAGTTAAACTTTACATTATTTTCTCTTCATTAGCAACTGTACTGATAAGACAAGGAGTAGCAGGTACAAATTGAAATAGGGGAAATTTAGGCTAGATATTAGGCCGAAGTTCATTACTGGGAGGATGCTGAGACACTGGAATAGGTTGCCCAGGGAAGGTGTGGATGCCCCAACCCTGGCAGTGTCCAGGGCCAGGTTGAATAAGGTGTGCCTGTCCATGACAGGGGGTTGGAACTAGATGATCTTGAAGGTCCCTTTCAAGCTTTAACATTTTTTGATTCTATGATTAAGGGATAAAATAAATCTCAGCTATTTGAAGCTGAAGCATTAGTTTTTTGAGAAGGAAGGAACAGGGCTATGTCTTACTATACATTTATCTGCTTCTTCCTTTCTCTTTTGCTTCTTTTTCCTGAGTATTAATTTGTTGTATCCAACTAAATTACTATATATCCTCAAAACATGGAATTTTGAAGGATTGAATCACATTCCTATGCCTGTGTGAAAACTGGAGATTTTTTTTTTTCCGTGCACCTATAAATAGTGGTTTGTTTAGGTTTTGGTTCTGTGTAGCCTGTGCATGTACACACAGCTACAGCACTTGTGTCCCACTGGCTCAAGCCAGGCATACAAGAGGGTGCCACTGCAGAACCTGTCCTAGCAAATGGTTTGGCCTCCAGGGACCTTCCCCAGGCTGTCTGCACAGCTCTGTCATGCACACAGTATGCATGCAGTGCTCCCTGCTATTCCAGTTTTGACAGTAATGCCCCTACCATTGAGTGATTAGCCATTGTCCCTCTGTGGGAGCTGGTAAATATGAATTTTGGTGTGTAATAGTACACATTTTTAATACCCTGCGTGCTTTATAACTGGGCATTTGTGTCAGATTAAAAGGTTGAAAGATGATGGAAGCCATGCAATAACATTGGTATTAATTATTTGATGCCCTCTAACATGAGGTGCAACTAGTCCTTCTTCCTGCAGTTGGTATCAGACTTGCATTTTTTTCCCTGTTGTAGCTTCCTCGGCAACAATACTGAGTGTAATAAAGTACAAGTGATTTTCTGCCTCCATTTGCAAGAGGGGCCTGCACCACTCACACCACGTACCTCTGCATCAACCTAAAGGATCTCACTGAGATAGATGGCCACGGACCTGGGGTTCCTCTTTTGGAATGCACAAGGTTGCCTGCTGTCTCACAGGCTTATTAGTGTGTGTTAGTGAAAACAAAACAACCCAAAACCTCAATAAAACCAAAACCAAACAACAAAAAGTGAAGGATTTTATCATACCCTCTGTTCTACATCGTGCTAGTATACTATGCATTCTTATGATTTGACAACCTAAACAAATTTAGACACAAATGCATTAGGCAGTACCATTGCAAACATACTCTTTTGTACTGTGTATGAACTTGACTTGTCAGGAACTTTGTTTCTACTTCAGTTATATTTTTGGTAATAGTATATAAATACTGGGTACCTTTAAATTCATCTTTGCATAAGCTATTTTTTTTCTTCTTTTTTGTCTTTTTTCTAGAGCTGTTTTTTTCATTCTCTTGAAATAGGAGTAGTCATGCTAAAGGAATAGAACTATCATGTCTAATGAGCCTATATTTAGGCTGTCTAAAATAGAGAGTGACAACAAACATAATATTTGTGGGTTGCCCTGAAGGACTGCAGTGTCCTGGCATCACATTAAATTGCATTTGACTCTTCAGACACTGGAAATGAGGAAGACCAGTGGATCATTGAAAGAATTTTCTGCTAGGGCAAGCTTGTTCCCTGTGATATCTTTTTCAGAGTATTTGTTTTTGTCTGGCTTTAAATAATCAAGCAGGGTTTCTTTAAACTGAGAGACAACTTCACATTTTAATGTTGCCTTTATCTACAACAATCAAGAAGGATCTCCTTTATAACAAAAATCCCTTTTTAAACTCTTTTCATTGGAAGGTTGCTGTTGGTACAGACTAGAAGTTATAAAAGCATGCAAAATCACATAAAAATACAACTATAGAGAAATTATTTATATGTAAATAGTTGTTAGCTATATGAAAATACAGAGAAGGCCTGAACAGAAGATGACATTCTCGCTCAGTGTTCCTAATCACCCTTTTGAGCCAACATTCAGCACAAGAAAACTTCTTTGCTTTCATTCAGGGCTGCATCATTTCCTCAATAGTCCTTGTCCTCCTGATGCTTTCACAGTTGGATTCGTGTTTTTTCTCTCACTCTGAATCTGTTCTCCCGTTCTGTGCATACTCACAGCTCAGATAGATCAATGCCCATCCTCTCTGTAGGCATACAGCCTCCAGTGAAGCATCTCCTTCCACAGAATTCAGTTCCTCCCTTGTCTTGAATGTGGCTAGGTTTGAGGGCTTGACTTCTTTCTTTCTTGGAGTTTTTTTTGTTTGGAGTTTCTTTTTTCCTCTTCCCCAGCTGTCTTAGTCAAAATGAGAGCTTACTGATACTGATGATGGCAAATAATTGTGCCCACCATCTTCACTGAAGGTGTTTTTACCTATCTTCTAGCATTTAACCTATTTGTAATCAGAATATAAAGCCCTGATTTCATTTGTGCAGGTGAACTTGAGGCACTGGAAGAATTCTGCGGCTTTCCTTTCACTGATGGAAGCATGATCAGTTTTTGAGTTGTTACAGCAAATACTTGAAATGCAGTAATTTGTTGCAATGAGTATAAGCAGTGCAGGAAAGTTGATATCTGTCAGAACAGAATGGCATTTCATACAAGCCAGATTGTGTGTTTTCTAAAAGCGTGTTATCATCCAGCACGATATTCCAGGAAACTTATGAAACTTACTCCTTTCCCTGTTTCTTTTGTCATTAGTCCCAGTACAGAAGGACATTTAAATAGGATTTTATGATCTGTGTTCATTTCTTGTGGCTGTCTTCATTGATGTCAGGCTTGGCAATGGCATAGTGGTTCTACAGTGATTAATTGTAGAACATTGTGCTTTTTGTGTTGGTGAGATAAAGTTAAAAAACCCCACTTTGATAGTCATCCCAACAGCAAATAAAGTACAAGGAGCTTTGGAGGGTTTGGTAAATGGAATATATCTGGCTAGCTTGTCTGTGCAGAATTTAAGTGAGAATATATGAAAGCATCAATATCAGATGTGCAAACCAGGTCACTCAGTGGGATTTTCTTTGGAAATGCACATTCCTTGTATGACTCACTTTTTAAAGTTTGAAAGAAGAATCAATTCTTAAACACAGTTCCTTCCACATACTGTGGATTGGAGCATCAATTTATGGTATTGTGTTGAGCAGTAGTTGTGACCACTACAAATTCACCATTCTGAAGCAGAGAAGAATCTGTGACACATGTAATGGGCAGGTGTTGAAGTCTGAAATCTGGGTGCTGCTTTGAACTTCTGCCCTGTGGAGGCCTTGAGAAAACAAGGAGGAGTAGTAAGGACCCTGTACCCACCCTCTCCTCAGGGGATGTTAGCAACCTCTCCTCTCTACTGCATTTAGATTTCCTGTTGTCTACTTTGATTACCCACAAAATTTGCTAAACAAAGTAAAATCTGATCTGAACTATTCTAGTCTTTGGGAAGAAAAACCTTAAATTAGTGGGCTCTTTCCTTCTATTTTTTTTCCTCCTGTTTGTTACAATACCAACTGGGGAAAAGTGCCAGATTTTAGAGATGCAAATTTTCTGCTAACAAATTGACACACTGCCTCTTTCCTGTGATCTTGTCCCAGTGTAGTTTTATTGCACTGTTGTTCTATATGTGAGAGAAGCATTTGACTGATTGTTGCCTCAGATTCTAGTTTGAGTTGAAAGGTTGGCAGTTTGGGAAGTTGTCCTTCAAGTTCCCATGCCATTATATGGCCTCAGTACACTTGGAAGGAATCATGTACCCAAGAGTGAGAGATACTGAAAGTCTTCAGATGCAGAACTTCTGTTTTCCTGATGGTGACTGGTGATGTGAACTATCACTGTCAAACATTTTGTTTCACATCCTCCCTTGTATATTACTTCTAATAGAAAATAAAAATAAATAAATAAATAATCCTATTTTGTTTTGCACTGCTGGTCTTCTGCACTGTCTTTCTACATTTCTCATGTTTTTAGGAGCACAGGGAATAGAGGAGGTTGTACATTTTTTCTCCAGCATCAGACTTTGAATCTCTGTCTCTCATTATGAGCCATCCAGAATCCATGAAGTATTTCTGAGGCATGGCCTTGACAGGAGAGACATTATTGCCTTTTGAACTGCCTAAATATGCTGGTATTGCCTGCAGGAGAGCATTTTAGGTGTCATCTCTCTCTCTATGAAAAACAGAGGAGCTTCTGTGGCAGATAAATTTTGGTGCAGAGCAAACAGCAGCTGTTGACCTTCCAGATATTAGCCTTGACGCAAATATTCCTGAGGGAGATGTTCATGAGTTTCTTACCAACGCATCCTGTACAGACTCTCCTCTCTTGCTGTCGCTGAATTGTGAGCTGCCAGGAAAGCTGGGATCTATGTTTGTGACATATGGTTTTATGTGTGCTGTTTGTCTGGAGAAAATAAGGTCATTCCAGGTCACCCCGGCTTTAACGCTACTTCTGCCGTGGGCTTGCAGTGTGGATTTAGGCAGAACACTTTGTATCTGTTGAAGTAATTGGGAATGGTCGTTAGTGTGGCTGCACTGGGTCCTGGGCTCAGGCAGACCCCCAGTCTGCTTTTCTGTCACTCAGTGTGCCAGATGGCTCTAGTCACCTTCAGTACCTCACTCCATCTCTGTCTAAAATCGCCAGAAGACAGCACTAATGACCTGCCTTGTAGTGGCACAGGTGGATTTGCTCTGGCTCTGCAGGCACAGCACTGTCAAGGCTCTTACTCCCCTTCACTTAGGTGCAATCCATAGTGGGAAAAGCCATCCTTTCTCCCAGAGAGGCTGCAGGAGTTTCATAAGGCACATCCATTTGTCTCCCTTTGGGCCCTAGTTCTTCCTTTCATATTGAGAGCGTTTGTGTTACATGCAACAGGTAGAGACTGAGATTTTAAGCTACACTGGAAGTCATGGAGCTCATAAAAGCATGTATCAAAGTAAAACTGGCCTAAGATCTAAAGCAGAGTTTTACCAGGGACTTTCTCAGGGTAATTTACAAGCTGAGATGTACAGGCAGAGCTGTATACATGGAGAAAATACTGTCATATTACGAATACAATAATCAACCAAATCTAACTTTGTTCTTGTCATCATCTAGGTCATTAATAAGGTAATCTTACTTCAGACATTTAGGCAGAGGTTGGTAAAATTATTTTTTTCAGTAAGAATGATATCCAAATCGACTTCCTTTATTTCACTGGGTTTCTCAAGTTCATTGTTTTGTTTTTTTCTTGTTGTTTAGCACTTTGTTTTGTTTATGCTGTTGCACCTTGAGGTACTTGGGACTTGGTTTTGATGTACAAGAGCAGAGTTCCAATTTGGAGTTTGTTTATTATTCAGATCATGATGTGCTGATGGTCAGTGTTTATTTACAGGCCAAGCCAAGAGGAAGAGCCGTGAGTTCTCTCTCACTTGGAAATTTGCCCAAGGCAGCAATCATTCTTCAGTTCATGCTACTAGAATAGTTTCATCTGTACAGGTTTGCCAAACACATGGGCAAGATAAAATTACTTATTTTTCCTTGAGGCTTTACTGGTGGGAGTGAAGCTTGTTTGTTACAAGCAAAGCCCTGGTCAGAGACTTTCCTTTTCTTACTCTCCCTTTGGCTTAGTTTCTTTTCTCTTCTATGTGGAATTTAACAGCTTGTCTAGTTGTCTTCCCACAATAGTCTCCTACAAAACCAAATGCAAAACACCGTAACCAGTTAATGTTTCAGTTCCTGGGATTGTAAGGGAATGTATAAGCAAGAAAACAGAATCACTGTGTGGATTACAGGATTTTTTTCAATAGTGTTGCCATGTAAGGCAATAGAGTCTATGCTCTTAACACAAGCTTGCTATTGATATTATATTTGGAAAACAAGAAAGCAAACAACTGAATTTTGTTCTCAGTTTTTATCTGATTTTTTTTCTCCAGTTTCCCCATTAACTTCAACCTCGTAACTCTGGGTAGGGACCAGAAAGGAAACTGCAGCCTACATCATATGAATGTAACTTGAAGCATTGGAGAAATGACCCTTAAGTGCTTAAAATCATTAACTGTGCTAATCTGTTTCTTCTAAGCAGAGTTGAAATCTACTGAGAAACTGTTTAAGTTTGCCGTCCAAACACGAGTAATTAAATACTTTGAATGGTATGTTTACAGAAACACCACGCAATTACATATACTTCTGAAATCCACTGCAGATACTTCTAAACGTCAACATGCCACAAACATTTCTACATATACATTACTGCTGCTGGTGTTTGTACTCACACCGCGTGTAAAGGTCCCACCTAAAGTGAGGGCTCATTGTACGAGGTGCTGGGTGTCAGACTTCTGGCACAGGATAATTATGGGTGTCTTTCTCAAATCCGTGTTTTTGGTTTACCGAGTAAAGGAGAAGGACAATCATATCTTTTTCATCTGTTGCTAAAGTGGAGTTGTACAAAAGGACAGATGGGTAGTCATGTCACAAGAAGGAATGGCTGTAGGCTGTGAATTTACATAGTTTTGAAATGAGAGGTTTCTAGTTATCAAAGCAGTTTTGTCATTTTAGAATGAACGTTCATCAGTTTTAAAAAGGGCTTGTATAATGTGTTTTATCAAAACATTGGGAGGACTAGAGGGACAATGAATTTTGTTCCAGCTCTGTGATCTCTGCCTTCTGGAGAACTGGAAATAACTGTCACCTACTTGTCACTCATATTTACATGCACCACTGGGAAATTGTCATGTGAAAGGGACACCTGAAGCAGAAATTTCAGCTTCTTATAGGTTTTTTTTTTGCCTCATGGTCAAGCCACTGCCTTGAAATTGATTAAGGATCACTGGGGTGAGTAGGTATACATCTTCTTTACCTTATATTTACTGTGTAATAGTAGGAAATAAAAAAACAAACTTCTGATTCACAACTTTTTACCAAAAATCTGATAAATTAGCTTACATTTTTTTAAACCAGTTCAGCACCAAAAGCTTAGTGCACATAATAAACAAATCCAGAAGTAACAATCTAAACAATCCTATCATGTAGAGAGAAGTAATGCTGGTCTGGCCTGGCAATATCGTGTTCCAAGAAATGTGTTTCCATCTGCTCTTGTTTGGGCTGTGCAGCATAAACTTTTGCTTTAACTGTAACTCACTTGGACTTTAAAGGATCCATTTGTTCTTAGTCCTGGTAGGCTCCAAAATTCACTCCTCTACAAATAGCCAGAGATGTTTGAGAAATCGGAAAACAGGAAGAAAAACCTCTGAAATTCACTGCAGTGTTTAAGCAGTGGTGCTGACTCCTTTGTTACAGAGAGGATTCAGGTTTACCCTCAATTCAAGGTTCTTCTGGAGAGATTTACCTCTGTAGTAGTTTTGCAGACTGCAGCATCGTTGTGGTAATTGAATGCACAGTGGCACTGCTGTTGGCTGAGGCTCATTGGTTCACAGTGGATTGGCTTAGGTCATTCTTGAAGATGATTTTGGTGAGTGAACGAGAGGTGAAGATAAATTTGTGGATGAAGTGGTTTTTTCCACGTGGTCTGCACAGATGTTAGCTATACATGATTCCTAATTCTGTACAGGCATTTAGGTCAAGGGGTGGGAATGAGGCTTTTTTGTGAGTGTTGAAAGAATTCAAATTTTTTTTTTTTTTTTTAACCTAACATATGCATCCTCAAAATGCCTCTATTCTGAATATCTTTGAAGTTACTAGCTACTCAGCCTCCTTTCCTCTCTTTCAGGCTGCTTGTCTAAAGGGATGATAACCCTAATAAGTCAACACAATCTCTTTTATTTACCAAATTGGGAAGTCTCTCAAAAATTCCAGTCATGGGAAGTTGTATAACCCTCAATGCACAGTATTCTGATGCTTTTCTGGGCTTATAGTGCTCACTATCCATTTTAAAGTGCTAGTTTTGCTGTCTGGTACTAAGTAGATTTTAAGAATTATGTTTGTCACAGGGCAGTAGAGTACTAGAGGAAATCCAACTTAGAATAATGTTATAATTCCTCATGTATGTGTACTGCTGAAACAGTCCATTTTCTTGCCTCCTTTCCTATCTTTCTTCTTGAAATTAAAAGGGAAAAATTAATTAAAAATGAGCTCTACTGCAGTCTCTGTGCATCAAGGGCAGGCTGAATTGTTTTCTTTGTTCATTTCCTGCCACTTCATGCTTCTGTCAGGACTTTTCCAGGAGAAAGGGCAGGTCAGTATCTAGTTGTCTGGGAAAAGAAAACTTAGTTACAGATATTTAAACAAGCCCAAAAACAAACAGCTTAATTGGTCATATGAGGAAAACAAGATGCCAAGGTCATCCCCTTCCCTCTTACTGCATCCGAATGACCCTAAACATCTGATTTTCTTTTTTTTTTTTTTTTTTCCTCTTAGCTTGATTCTATGTTTAGCTTTGTCGTTTCTATTAACAGCACCCAAAATAGACGTTGTTCAAGGCAGGCAGAGTATCTGCCACGGCAGTGGGGGAAAAGGGGCTCAAGCGCCACTGTTCCTCCTGCAGCAGGGAATTGGTTGTGTAACACGGGAAAATTATGCAGGGTGACTGGTCAGGGGGCCATAGGCTCTGCAAAGTCTGTGGCAAGAGGATCAGCCTTGTCACTGCACTTAACCATCAGAATTATCTCTAGGAATCCTTTTATGTGTTTGTAGGAAATTGCACATTTTGCATTCTATTCTCTTAAAAAGATTCATCTTCAGACACTGAACACGAATTCTCTCTACTTGTCAGGCAGGTTTGTGACTTCCAAACTTTTGAAGTTTTCGGCTCTTTCTTGGTTTCTGATCTGCCTTCAGCAGACAAAAGACTTTGTGGTCCTTAGGAGAATAATGATATTGGAAGCTATTTGATGATCTGTCTCCTTCAGAAATACTTAAAGTTGAATACATTTAAATATGTCTGCTTTTTAGGCATAGTTTTTGTTAATACAGGATAAAGAGAAGTCTCGGTGTTTTTTGTTTTTGTACACTAACATGGAGTTTCACCCTGAAAGACCCTTTAGTTGGATGAGAGACCGGAGGCCAAGAAATGCTGCTTAAAGCTCTTTCAAACAGTCAAGTCTGAGTGTCAGTATTTTCAAGTACTTCAATACCATGGCAACAAGAGCTTCAATGCTTGAGATAATTGGGGACAGAATTAGCATATTTCCCTAGGAAGAGTTCTGAGAGTTTCAAAGTGGTTTGCAAAACTGAGGTGGTCATGGGTGCTTGTCAGAGAGAATTCCTCTGCCTGGACCTGACTGTCCCAGTTACTAGCTAACAGCCAGAGCACTTTCCAGTGCTCCATTCCATCTAACAGGTTCACAGATCTGTGTGGGGTCCATGCCATTGGAGGGCCTACTAAATTCATTTTCCACATTGTGAAAACATTTGCTGAGCAACAGCAAAATCATGCTCAATTCTGGACAAGGTCTAAGATAGTTTTTAAAATTAAAATGTGAAGTTCCAGTCAAGCAGCAGAATGGAAACTGCAGCTGGATGAAAGGGCAGCTCTCTATACCCAGACCCTGATAAGAGTCATTGGCCACTCATCTTCATTCCAGAATCAACTACATAAATGTTATCCATAATGAAATGTGCAATTTATTGCTTGCTCTGGAGAAGGATTAGACATTGTAAGCAGCAAGGTGGGCAAAGACATGTTGACAGCTTGGAGTGGAGATCAGGTTACATAATCAAAGTTTGCTAAACCTGGGAGAATCTCATCTGCTCTTCCTGAGATTATGAGAGGCACGGCTTTTTGAGTAAGGACTAAAATATTGGGTTTTGGTGATGGACTGTTTTTACATGAAGATGTTTCCAGACCCTCAGTTGCTTTATATGAAGGAGTTGCTCAAGTGTAACCCTCCTCTGGACACAAGTGACATTCCTGTCTCAAAGGTGGTTGTGCTTTGACATTACTGTGACTGTAGTACATAAATTGCTTTAACATTCTATATTACAAAAAACGGTGGCACTAGTTTCTCTTATTTAATTTTCTAAAAGACATAATCTATTTCTTTCTTGTCTTAACAGCAGTTTGAAAAAAACGTAGAAAGGAGGTGTTTCCCTCTATTGGCTCATCTTCACGGTCCCTCTCCCATTCTGCTTCCTCCTCCTCATGATCCCCAAGTGAAGATGAGTGACCTGCTGCGAATATGACATCTCTGACAAGTGTCATTGCCTCCCACCAGTCTGAGTGGGTGTCCTTCACTGATGAGCTGCTCCTGCCTGTTCACCCACAAGGTAAGCTCTCTGATTTGCCTTGAAACTGGTGAGACTTCCTTTGTTTGATTTAGACCAACTACTGTCATATATCTAGCAGGGAGAGCATGCATTCTAGGGAAGCAGTTTGTGCAGAGATTGAATTATCTCCTGCTACCCCTATGTAATAGGAGAATTTGGGCCAAAAGGCAAATTACTCCTCGTATGATGTCATGTGGATCTACTATAGGTTTTGGATCTGTCCTTAAAAATTCAAGACAA
This sequence comes from Sylvia atricapilla, assembly GCF_009819655.1. NCBI lineage: Eukaryota > Metazoa > Chordata > Aves > Passeriformes > Sylviidae > Sylvia > Sylvia atricapilla. The sequence goes on from NC_089145.1 coordinate 54,331,433, forward strand.
TATCCAACCAAAACATGGAGAAAATCTCACCTGTTATAATCAAGTGCAAGACTGCCCACTGTTAATCCAAAAACTGCATTAGGTGAAGGAAAAATTCCTACATTTAATGGCAGATTGTAGCTGTTTCAATAAAAACCAATGAAATAATAGTCAATCTGTTAAATCTGTGTTGTCTCTATATTAGGCAGCACTGAGGCTCCTCCGGTGAAATGTTTTAATTCCTCAGACACATCCTCAGAAGAGAACCATAATGCAAATGGAGGATTTCAAGACCTTTTCTGCACAGAGCTGGAAGAGGCAGCTGAGCAGCCCAAGTGGATTCTGCTGTGCTTGGTAACCATGATCTGTCATCATCCATCAGTGCTTGGGTTCAGTTTGAAGATGCACCATGGACCAGTGCTTCATCAACCCACCCACAAACAGGTGAGGCAAAAGCAGTGAAAAAGTCTGTTCCAGTAAGATAAAGTAAATGAGAGCATACAGGATTTTTGCCTTGCTCTTTGGCTTCTCAGGGTTTAACTTTGAGTAGTTTGTAGTATATTTTAACACATTAATATTATCAGAGTTTCAAAGAGGGCTCACACTATCCTTCTGTATTGAACAAGAAATATTTTCTTTTTGTAAAGAAAATTAAAACCTTCTGTGATTCACTCCACCTGTGTCTTGACTAAGTCTTGGAGATTGCCAAAATGCATTCATGGGGAAAGAGCACAGAGGTGTTTTCAGTAGTGACATTTCTACATAGAGGTGTGAACAGCCATTGAAAAAGTCTGAGCCATATTTGCCTCTGTAATTTGGAACTGAAACAATAGTGATCACCTCTGTGATCGTAGATTTTACCTGATCATAGTTCCCCTGGTTTTTGCCAGAAGTTCATTGATACCAACTACTTGTGCCAGTGCTCATCAGTAATTTTGCTGTCTTTTGATGCTGTGATTTAGCAGCTGGAGAATTACAAAGACAACAGAAGTTTACCTTAATTCCAACACTGGATGCATGCACCTTTCTTCAAATATAGCAATTCTCTCTGACATACTTTAAACACACATGCAAATCCTCTGGCTTGCTTATGGTAACTGATGTGGCTGTATGAGCTTCTAGCTTTTCTGCATGAACAGACTTCTGTCCTTCCTTGCAGGAGGTTGTGGAGTAATTGCCCAAGAAAACAACAGTTTACTTTTTCATGTTTAAATTGAGATTCTCTCTTCTTAATTCCATTTTTCTGGTATTTATTAAAGCAGTTTGAAGAGTTATAGCTTTCCTCTGATCACTGAATCTATCAAATATTCCCTGTAACATGAATAATACATCTGTCAGAAAACTTGGATTGTCAACTTTGGATTGGGTTTTGGGTAAACCCCATCTGGTTTTCCATCTGCTCTTTTGATGGGTGGTGCAGACTAGTCCTTTTGAGACAGTGTGATTAGACCTTTGTGCAAAAGCAGGGGAATCTTCAGGCTAAAAGCGATTTCTCTGACCTTCTTTGTATTTATTTGTTGGTTCTTACTTGTAAATGCTTACTTATCCTTTGATGTGAAGAGAAGGAAGAGCACCATGAAGTGTATATATGTAAAACTGGTATTCTACCTCTCCAGTTTCATGGCTATGTGATCCTTATGCTTACTCATAACAGCCACACACTTTTTCAAATGAGGCTCTTGGTTGCTCTGACTTGGCGTTTCCTACTAATGTTGTTGTATCCTTGTTAACTGAAAAACTCCTAAATGCACCTTCTTAAACATAAAATAAAAATCTTTGCTCAACCTTAATAAAGCTGATCATGAGAAAAAGACTTCCATAAAACAAATCCTATGGTATATTTATTACTTGATGTCCTACCCATAGAGGGATGTGGCCCAGTCTTATGTGCTTAGCCAAAGCACTGCCTGTTGGTGTGTGTTTTCAGTCACAGGGGACACTGGTCTGTAGGCACAGGTCTAGGATATCCAGATGAGGAGAGCAGAGTAGACTTTCCAAAAGCATTGCAGTTTTAAAGAGAACACTCATTTGTGCCCCTGTAGAGGCTTGTCCTGTGTGATCCATGTCACTGAGGGAGGATATTTACACACTAACTTTGGCATCTGACTGAGATTCATGAAGGAGGGTGGTTCCCCTAACAGTCAGACCAGGATGTACTCCATGTAATTCTTGCATGGGAAACTATTATTCTATGAACTATTTATATAAAGTTTATTAATTATTAATAGAGCTATTATTCTATTCTATTCTATAGGAACCCCAAGGAGGTGTTTCTTAAGGATTTTAAAATCCTTCCTTATGAGCTGATCCCACTCCTTTTCTGAGCCCTGTATGATAAATGGCCAGACCAGTGCAGCTGACAGCTTTTAGAGGGAAACAGAAATGACAGTTCTGTTTCTGGCCCTTTACTTTGAAGGACATTTGACAGCAAGAGATAGGATAAACTTATAAACTTCAGCTTAGTTGTTCTCCGTTATTGTGCAGCTCACTTTTTTTTTCTATGGGCGACAGCAAAGCTGGAGATGTTGTGTACGCTGACACCCTCAGTGGAAAGCCCATGGTGGCAGCAATTATTCATTTCCAGTAGCAAACATTCTGCATAAGAACAATAGCAAATACCCAGACCGGGGGGAGGGAAGAGTAAAAAGGCCAAGTGCAAACAGAAGGATTGGTGTGAGAAGGATGGACACATTGGAAATGTTTCCTGTGCAGGCAGCTGTGAAGAGCAACATCCTGGAGGCTCAGCACCCCCGGCCGCGTTCCTGTCAGGGCTCCAGTGCTGTTAGGAAATCGTCTGTCTGTCTGTCTGTGCTTGGGCAGCTGCTCAGCTGACTAGATAATTATCCAGGCTGATGGCCAGGCTGCCTGGAAACACGTTTTGAAAAGGACTTGCAAAGTGGGGTTTCCAGAGTGCCATGAGTGCCATGAGAGCAAAGAGGATGGCTCCTAGGAGAGATGCTGGCTGCTCTGACATTAGGGCTAGAGTATTTTGGCTCAGGTTCCCCCAAAAGCAAATGTTTGTCCCAAAGTGCTCAGAGTCTAGAAGAACAGCAATTTAAAGACAGCTAGAATGTAGTGGCTATCCTATAGGAAGTACATTTTAAAGAAAACCAAGGCTAATGCTGGACCCTTGTTGTTCTGGGAAAAGTGAAGACATTATTGGGGGAGCAGAGGTCAGGGGATTGATGGCAAGAAACAGAACTGAACAAACAGGCAAAGAATTTGGAAGATAAAAGGTCAAAATCTGAGGTACAGAAATTAAAAGCACCCATAGTAAGCCTCACAGTGAAAACTGTCTTTATTCAGGATGTTCTTGTAAACCCTTCCCTCTACCAGGTTCAGGCAGACTAAATGCTAAGCAAAATGTTTGTTTCAAATATTTCTGCATTTGGGGTTTATGTTAATTGACAGAGTTAATTGGCAGCTGCCAAATCATGTGGATTTCTCCTCAAGAAGCAAAAACTCTTGAGTGAGGCCACAGAAATCTTTCATCACAGAAATTATGTATTGTGGTGTCCCCTTCTCTGTTCTCCTTTTGCTGGGAAAAGAAGAAAATTTCTGATTTTTGTTGTGATTATTATCAGTCTAATCAAACTATTACTGCCAAAGTGAAAAATGAGATTTTTAGGCTGACCCAAATGTTGCTATCACAAATGCTACACAGTCTGTAAATGATCACAGCCAGCAGGTGACAAAACATTTGCATTTGTTACACAATGGGCCTCCAGCTCACAGTCTCGTATTCTGTCAGTGTTAGCTGCACTCTTCAATTCAATGAGGTATTCTTAGTCACCATAATTTAGAATAAGGCAAGATCTGTTACATCATCCATCCTACTCAGCCACACCCACTACTTCCCAAGAGCTTTTGTCTGGTTTAAGTGGCTCAAATTACTTGGACTCTTACCATGTCCCTTGAGAGGCTATCCAACAGCGTATCTGAGCTTAACTACTTTGTGCTGTTCTCTCTGAAAGTAGGCGATATTTGCAACACAAGATCAGCAGCTGGAAACTACACCTGTCACTAGAAACTGTGATGTAATGCTAAAATCAGAAAAATCTGAAGTCCCATGTAATAAGAAAGGAAATTATGCTAACATGGTTTATTGTAATACAGTGTAGGGATCAAGGAACAGGTTCTCAAAACACCAAAGAGGAATGAATGCTTCAAGGTAAATCTGCATATTAAATGCCAATCCATTGTTTTAAGAATAAATATGTCAAGAAAAGTAAAATGCACGTTGAAGGAAACAGTTTGGGAAACAATGAGTTGATTTTCAGCATCCAATGCATGTTACAGAATTTGCATTTTAGGGATAGTTCTGGCACTGGTCTTGCAACATTAACAGATTTCTGAGAAATTCCTACCACAGAAAGACTGTGACTCTCTGGTTATTGGTATTAGAGACTGAATTCAAAATCTCAGAAAAGAGCCCTGCCTCATTTAGGAATTTGGCTGCAGCATTTCCAGGCATCTGAAGAGCAGGAGCAGAAGCATCTGAAGAGAGATCTTAAACATGTGTAGATGTTTAGTTTTGCTTGTTGCTTTTTGAGATTGCAAGATGGGAAAATGCACTTTTGCTAGATTTAATAGTTAGTGTTGGGGAACCTAGAAAGTCACAGGGAGAAGGTGACTGTAGTAAGAATTTAAAGAACATCTGTTGCAGAAAAAGCTGCTTGCAGTTTTGGTTTTCCAAAGTACAAGGCTCTTTTTAGGAAAAAAAGCAAACCATTATGTTCTTTCAAGATGGCCCAACTTACCTGGAATAAAATTAATTTGCCCTTATATAGAAGTATTTGGCAACACTAGTCCAGTCAGTTGCCTTCTTAGATAAAAACTGAGTTTGGAAAGCACAAAACTAGTTGGCAGTATTTGAGTTATTATATCTTACATGTTTCTAAATTAGTCTGTTTTTTCATATTGCTGTGACAGACTTAAAAAATACTGGAAATCTAAGATGTTTTTTCTATAAAATGATTCCACAGTTTCTAGAGTTCCTAGGATAGAAAGCACACTCAAAAAAAAAAAAAAACAAACCCCACCAAACTTGGCTCCTGTTAGTGATCCACGTACAGAGCTCAGCTTTTCAGTTTGTCTTCTCTGTCCAGATAAAGTGCTCTGTCTGTCAAAGCAATTTCAGCTGAAGTTTTAAGGGTGGCTTTTGAGGTACCTCAAAAGGACCTTTAACAAAAGGACTGAGAGAGGGACTGATATATTTTAATCATCCATTCCTCATCCTTTCTCTGCAGGCATGGAGCACAACACGTGCAGTTACTGGAGGGAGGAGAGGTTTGTCTGACACCAGAGCTGTCAACCTGTGCAATAAGGAGACAGATCTGACTTGCAGCTCCTTGTCCTCAGGGATGACTCTACTCAGAAGCCACTCAGTGTCAGTAGGCTCACAGCTGTACACATAAAAATACTACTGCCTGCTTACCTGAGGCTATCAGTGCAGATACACAAAATAAATTCACATTTCTCACGAGGCAAGGCAGGGATCACTGTTTGGATATTCTCTCTATTCATGCAACAAGGTTTCCGTAATGGGAAAGTGTCCCATCACATCACTTGGATGGAGAGAGAGAATTTTTCTTTAACATTAATTTGTCATTTTTTTTCCAAAGTGTATGTCAACCTAGTAAGGGTTGTTTGTTTATTACATACTGAGAAGAGACTCTCTGTGTCAGTAGTTGTTCAGTAACTGTGAGATTTGGGGAGCATCAAGATCTTTGTTGGTTTAACAACTAAACATAGATGTACTAATTTAGAAAACAGTTATTAAGCAGATATTAAATTAGAACTAGTCTCTACCCATAGACTTCTCCTTAGCTCAGGAAGACTTTTGAACCATAACTTTCCTTTTTATTAGTATTATTTCCTCACTAGAGTCACCATTGTTCCTAGAATTCAGGTGATGTTGTGGGCAAAGAATATGCAATAGAAAGAGTACCCAATACAAATTTGTAGCAGTGAGTGTGTGTGATTGTGTTCTAAACTCTGGGTGATGGTTAGGTGGGACTGAACTGTTTCACATGCAAGTCTGGCAAATGAGTAGAGCAGAGTTTTTCCTCTACACTGAGCAGAAATATTGTGTAGTATATTCAGATTGGGACTCTACATTCGGCATGTTCAGAAACAAAAGCCATTCCTAATGCACATCAATAGGCCCATTTCAGGTTATTTTTATACTCCCCCTCAATGCAGAGCATTCCTGAGATAATGACTGCATTTGAGTGGGTGTCACAGATAGGAATGCTTAATTAAAATAATAAAACCACTTAAAAAAATCTGTGGTGCTGTAAAAACTCCACTGTGTTGCACAACAAACATATTCAGGTCTTGTCAACAGTGTCAGAAACATGAAATCTTGTTTGGAAAAGTCACAGCTTCTCCAACGCTTGAGCAACAGAAAGCATATGGCTGCCTGCAGTACAGAATCTGAGGCAGACAGCTGAGTAGTGCTGGAGGGTAACAGTGCCAAGCACTAGCTGCATTTGTTATAAAATAACTGTGTTGCTGTGGATGTTGGAATTTGTATTTACAGAGCCGCAGTATACTGATCTAGCATGTCTTTGGAATAGTTGTGATCTTTGGGTAGATTGCTCTGCATGTCTCTAACCAATACCTGTTTTCTGCAACCAGTGTCTGCATCAAAAGCACCCAGCTGGACTTCCCCTCTTCCAACTCTTCTGAGAGGCAAGCCCGTGCCTCAGAGAGCAGCTGGACAACCAACTCAGAGGACACCAGCAGCCCCAGCTTGCTCCCTCTTACACAGATCTGCAGTCACTTAATACTGAGGACTTGACCAGTGGTAGAACTTCTGCAGCAGATTCAGCTGGTAAGAAGCCTTCAAGCTTCCATTTCAATTTTTGATGCTTCTCAAACTCACTGTTCAGAATTGAGCCACAGGGAATGGATCCAAAGCAGAACAAACTCAAGGATTAGGCAGGCTAACATTTTGTTCTACTCTAATTCCAAAAAAATCACACTTGGATTTTAGACAGCACTGACATGTGCAGGCCTGAAGTTAGAGCCAAATGCAGCTATGTACCTGTTGATAGACTTGGAGCATTTCTGATTCTCACATGCCACATCAGCTTAAGCTGGTCTAGGAACTAGTATGTTGTAGGAGAGGCTGGATGCCTTTCCTGAATTTCCATGCAGAAATTTTCTCAACAGTGTATTGAGCTGAGGCAGGCCCAGTTTGCTTGCTCCTCTCTGTTTCAGTGAGTGCCAAGACACAGATCCAGTTTGCTGGAGGCATTCTTTGCATAGTGCTTTGCACTGTTACTGAACACTAAATGCAAAGACAGTGTAAGACATGACATAAGATGGTTCATTAGCAGATTTTAACCATTTAAGGATCTTATATCTGACCTTGTAGGGCTCTATTCAGACACAATCCTGATGTGGAAAAATGGGCCACATGGCATTGTAGCTCTTTGCTCCTCAGTTGTACTCTGGGTAATCTGAAGCAGGAGGAATAAAGCGGAGTGGTGCCAGTCATGTCATGGAGAATGGGAACTCCTGAATGACAAAGCTGAATTTCATAGTGCATAAAAAAGCTGACATGTCAGGACACAGAAAAAAATACACAGCTCCAGGAGGAAGCACCTGCACTATGTTGGAAACTGTTCAAGCCAAGCTCAGGAAGGTCAGTAGCTACCAGTTTGATGATGAAAATTGATTCCCTGGTGTCCGATGGCTCACATCGGGAGATATTTAATGTTTTCTCTCAGGTGGTGAAAGTAAATACATGTGGGAAATGAGATCTGTTTTGTGAGAATGGGCTTCCTAAGCCTCGCTGAGGTCATATGTCCCTTCTGTAAGAAACATATGCATACATCACCTGCAAAGAGTATTATTTGGTGGTTCAGTGAAGCTGGGTTAGACTTCTAGGCAGGTTTATAAACAGCAGCATGGTAGGTGCTGGCTCAGTACTTTATACAAAGTGGAGAGTAGTAGTAGTTACTTTGGATAAGTAGATCTGTTTCTTTTTTCAAATAATGAAGTTATCATGAATTTGTCTGACCATTTTTATTTTGGAATACTCTGCTTCTCTGTACCTTCTGAGTTTGGAAACCACTTTTTGGTAGAAAGGTAGAATAGGCAAGCGAGAATAAGTGCTGGATGTTGCTATTTTGTAGCTATAGGCTGCTGTCACTGGGGCTGTCTCCATCTGAGCAAAGGGAATGGGGAATGCCCAGTCTGTATATAACATCACATCATATAGGCAGTCAAAGACAAAAGGACTGCTGGTATATGACTCTGTCACACATTTGGCATTATATCCTATATATGACCCAAAGTGAACCTCATTTCTTCAGTAAAAGCTTTAGTGAGCAACTTTCTTACTATGTCTTTCTCAGTCAGTCACAAGTTGACATATTTATTAGCAAGATGAGTACAAAACTCACTCCATTCACCTAAAAATTTTTACAAGTAAAAAAGGAAGTAATATAAAGCAAGGCTGAGCTATTAGTTAAAGCATAAGCTACACTAATCATAAACATAAGATACATAAACATAACATACACTTCAGTACCTAGTGATACTGGAACCTGAAGTGTGAAATACAGAGGTCTTCCTGGTCACAAGGTGTAGAGTTTGCAAAAGGGCAGCATGACAAAGTGCATCTGTTTGTCCTGTTCCTGGGATGCCTCACAGTCCTCTCCCCAAGGTGGCTGCTGGCATCAGGAAGGTTTCTGGAAGTGGGGAAGCTGAGGACCTAGTGGCCATGGAATTGCTTTACAGTTCTGGTTGCTTTCCTGTTGTTCAGTCCACCATCATCCCCCATAACAGTGCATAAGTGGACAAAGAATGTAAGAACATTTTTTTCTCTCCATCCTCTCTGCCCTTCTCCAGAAATTCAGTTCTTTGAACCTGACCTGATTCAAAGCGTTTGATTTGCATTTCTCCCTCAAAGGACTGCCTTCCTCAGTCTGTAGTGAAGTTTGAAGGCTACATCAAAACAATGAAATGGCATGTATTTGCCATGAAGGCAAAGAGAGGAATCCTCATGCTCTGTGTGATGAGGAAGTCACCTTGACTGCTGGCTAGAATGTTGACTCCAAGGTCAAGCTGCTGGAGGAACAACAAGTCAGACTAATTTCACTGCTAAAAGCCCAATGAAAATCATAAGTCAATGTTTGATCTACTCAGTGATGGTGAAGAATCAGGTCTATAAAACCGTGTGGGTTAATACTGTTTCAAGTGAGAAAAACCTAATTAGAAAAAAGCAATGAAACAATTCTACTCTGTGCTCAGATGCTAAGTAAATAACTGCTTTAGCCATGGTGAATTTTTAATTGCCTGAACAGGATAAAAGGATACTCTATTCCATAATTTCACCACTTGTCTTGAATTTATCCTGCATGCAAAATGCTTAAACACCAACTGCCTGTGGTAGTTCAGGGCAACAGGGTTTTGTGTGGGAGCAAATTCAAGCCTTTGGTAGATTTGTCTGCAGGCTTACATAGAGACAAATACCAGCCAAAAATGTGCATCTTGGTGTCCAGGGCTGGTAGGCTCTAAGCAGGTAAAATTGGCTGGGAATTAACTTTCTCACAAGTGACCCAAAATTTGAATATAAAACCTATGGGCTTGAGTTTATATAATGCATGTGTTTATGCAAGATATGGCCTAGGAAGATATCTAAGGAAGATTAGAGAGACCTGAATGATGCAACCTGAAAGTTTACCCTTGCTGCAGGGGACTGCAGAAAACCTCCCAACTGATGGAGTTGGGGTAAGCAGACTGATGTCCTGTAAAGGCAGCAATGTTCACAGTGGTGAAGGTAAATGTTGCATGAGCAGACCTGAAAAAGATCTGCATTTCTATCAAAGTGCACCTAAAAGATGCTGCACTTCATTGCCTATGTTTGTTTGAAATCTGGCACCAAGAAGCCTTTTATATCCTCATTTGTCAGCACTCTTTCGCCTGCATCATCTAGCAATAAATGTGGGTCAGGTGATAGCAGACGTCCAGTTAACATGGGCATGTTTATGTGGTTATAAGAGCAAGCACTTTGCAACAGCTGGGGTTCAGTGTGTGTGAAGCTGTGTTTGGTCCTGGTGAAGTGCCCTTGCATCAGAGTTCTACCATCCCTCACCATGTTGCCTCAGCTGGATCAATGAGCATGAAAGAAGTTGGGAACTTTTGGCCTTGTGACTGCGCTCTGCAAGATAAGTAACACAGGACATCTCTGTTACTGATACAATACAAGTATTTGTTCTTCTGTAGCAGATGCCTGTCTCAGCTTCAAAAAAGGCCAAATATCTGCGAGGCACAGGAGCAAGGGAGAGGCCTTCTTGTAATTGTGGTTATGGATCTGTTCTGAGGTTGTGCCCAAATACAGCTTGATTTAGATTTCTGCATATCACCTTGTTCTTTTAAAATAATTTTATTTATATAAATTAAAGTATCTGTATACAAATATAAATAATTATATATATATAATAAAGATTATATATATTTAATAGCTCATAAACTATATTCTATTATAAACTTAATAGAATATAATAGAATCTCTCTGTATATATTATAAAGCTATGTGAATGTGTATGTCTATGTAGGCATAAGTTTCCTCACAGCAATTTTAGGTGCATTGTTGCTAGTTGTGGTGTTTCTGTTGTAATTTGTATCTTAGCAAAGCTGCAGCTATGCCATGTTTGATGTTAATGGTTCAATTTGCTGACCAGTTGTTCTCTTTGGCACTTTCTTGTATCTCTGGGACTACTGGGATACTGAGGAAATTGCTGTGTTATTTTCTGAGAACATCTGCATGTTTGGGGATAGAAGGGTTGCATGTGTGACCCCTGATTTCTCAAAATCCAGACAGTTCATAAATAGCACAAGGAATTAATTCTGAGAATGTTGTTATTTTCAAAGTAAAACACGTTGTTTAACAGGGTTCTGGTGCTTCTGTTCCAAAACTCAGAAATGGCAATCTGACAAGCTCAGCTCCAGCTATCTCCTTGAAGGTAGTACAGGGCAGAAGTAACTTTTCAAACTTTTTCCTAATGCTTTCTGCAGTAGTTCTGTTACATTTCTTCCGTAACTATAACCAGCTAGATACTGAATCCCAGTATGAGACTGCAAGAATGGTGTTCTGTGAGTTTCAAACAAGCAGCTTTGGACAAGATTATATAGTGGTTATAAGATAACTGGATAGCTGGTTATACGATATAAGATTATTCAGTGGTTGCACTGAATGCCATGAACAGGCAACAACCTCTGAAATTATTCCATGTTAATTACCATGGTAAGGGGGAAAAATATATATGCTGATGATACCACCTTCCATCCAGAAATGCATTTCAGTTATTGCTGTGTAACTATTACCCAGCTTGTGCTAGTGTCCCAGTCCCAGGACACATGAGAAACTTGTACTGAGAGCCTCCCAAAGCCAGCTGGAGAGGCTGGCAGAGAGGAACATCCAACCCTTCTTCAAGGAGGAGGGGATTCCAGATTACCATGAACAAATAGCACCTAAAATATACTCTTAAACAACTCCCACCTGTAAGGGCTGGATCAGCACCAGAGGCATGTTTTTTTATTTTTCATGTCAATAACAAGTAGCATTTCAGGAGTTTTATATCCTAATTGTCATCCCAGCTTTTTCTCAGGCATTTTAGCTTCTTGAAGAGTAATGAATTAGTGGGACAGATCTGGGAAGCTAGGTCTAGATAATTCATAGCAGTAGAAGTGTTGTGATCCCAAGACAGACTGAGTACTGGGAATTAGCTCATCTTCAAGGCTTCCTGGCCACAGTTGCCCAATGACCTCTGCAGCAGTGTTCAATCCTCATCCCTGTTTTGCAGTGGGGAAGCCTGCAGCTTGGTTGTGCAAGCTGGACCCTGGGTGAAGTAGAATAGCTTTTGCCATATAGACTGACAATCTTGTTCTTTGATGAAGGCTGCAGGTAACAGCAGTGCACTAGAGTCACTGTCTCAGTTCCTCCTTGTGTCAGGAAGGAAGGCACAGAAAATCTGCCAGGAGGAAGGGGAAGTGTAGAATGAGGAAAGATCAGGTACAACAATAACAAATGTTTATTTCTATCTATTCAGTAGAGAGGGATTACAAAATAATCTTGCTGTGCAGTCATCTGACTCATTGGCTTCAAGGCCAGAAAAGGAGAACTGTGGATGTTGTTGTTATTGTCCAGTCTGGTGTCCTGCATGTCTCAGGCCAAAGAACCTCACCCAGCCATTTCTGCAGCAAACCTTTCAGTCTGAAATACACGGAACAACTGCAGGCTGTGCAGAGAACGCATTGAGAACAGCCCTGAGGAAAAAGACGTGGCGGGTGTTGCTGAATGAAAAGCTCAACATGAGCTGGCAACATGGAAGAAATTCTTTGCTGTGAGGGTCGTGAGGCCCTGGAAGAGATTGCCCAGAGAAGCTGTGGATGCCCCATCCCTGGAAGTGTTTAGGGCCAGGCCTGGATGGGGCTTGGAGCAAGCTGGAAAGGTGTCTAGTGGAAAGGTGTCCCTGCTCATGGCAGGGTGGTTGAAACAAGATGATTTTAAAGGTTGCTTCCAACCCAAGCTATTCTATAATACTACCATATCCTGAGCAAATATTTGCATGATGTCTTTCTGATTAACATCAGCTGCAGCAAAGTTAGTCCATGATCAGCCATTTCCATCCCTTCAAAACTTCATTTTTAAAAATGACTGTCCTAGTGATAACACTTAAAGCAAGATGGGATGTCACTGAGCTCAGCTCTGCCAGCTCTTGTGGGGCTAATGTAGGCTGCTAACACTGATTATTTATCTTATCTGTTTCTTTGCCTCACAAAGAGGAGTGGTTGATTGCTGCTGTAGGACTATCAGATTCTTGCTTTTTCTTCAGGAATGATGAGAAATATCGGGGTGTAGGAGGACAGGATTTAATATTGCTCTTATAGTAAGAAAGGAGTTAGAAGAAAGCTCAGAAGTGTCTGCTCCTACTAATGCCTACTTAGGCTGAGTCTTACGGTGCTTATCCCTGTGAATTAATTAGGCCTTCCTGCTCCTCCACATTCTAAGAATGGAATTATGCTTGGAAATGTTATAATTAAAAACTTTATATATATATATATATGTATAATTTTGCTGTTTAATTGAGTGTTTCTTGACTGCTTGCTAGCATAGAATCAGTTCTGATCTCATGCATGTCATTGGCCTGTGCTGCAAACAGCTAAATGAGCATCTCCTAGTTCAGGTGCTGTGTTTTCTTCTTGTGGCTGTTCAGGAGTGCAAGGTACAGTAACTGTGGATTGTAGCAGGGTTATCTTTATTATAGAAGAGCTAAATGCTGAGCCTACATGGTATTCTTGATGAAGTTCACTCTTTTCATACCTATTCCCCAATGTTTTTACATAGTCAGATCAGCTGAAAGGACAGCAGAGAGAAGCTCAGGGCGAGTCACAGGACTGACCTTCTGATCTGGGTTTCTGTAGGCAATATCCTGAGAGAATAGATGTGATTAGATGCTCTGTAGTTTGTCTCAGGCCAGTGAGGCAGACTAGGTGGTACAAAGTCCTTTACTTCTGTTTGTAAGCTGTGATTCCTCAGCCACAGTGTTTACGTTGGCCCCGGTTGGTCTCTAATGCAGAAAGCCACATGCTGATATGATAAGCCCTGAGGAGTTCAGCAGGAGATTTTGCAGCTGGGACAGGACATTTCAGTGTAAAGCTTAATTGGAGATGAAATGCTTAAGTGCAGCAGCTTATCTGCAATTGCTGTGTTCACAGAGGAAGAGCTTGGTTTATTTGGACCAATTCTACAGGATGCCAAGTGTCTTCCAAGCTTAAAGCTGCTGGAAGAGAAGAACACCAAGATATTTCAAAGTGGAAAACATCAGTGGCAGTCTTCAGTGACATCATCTCACCTGTTGCATTCAGTTCCTGGCAGCATGTACTGTTGTTTCAGCTCCAAGCCCATGTACTGCTGGCAGGAGGCAGGAATGGCACTGTAGCCAGAGTAGCTCTGGAGAGGCACTGTCCCAGCTTCATGCTCTCAGCACCACAGCCAGTGCCCTACAGCACTGGCTGCACCCCAAGGAACAGAGTTCTGCAGCTCCTGAAGCACAGTGGGATTCACCGCAGGGAAGAGTCACCCACCTGAGAACTGGCATTTTCCACCCTAATTCTGTGTGGCAGAGAAGCAAGCAAGGCTCAGCAGTAGTACCAATTAACAGGAGTTGTAAATCATGTTTGTGCTCCTGATTAGAGATCCCAGTTCTGTGTGGAATTTCCTGTCTGATTATGAAGGGGCTGAATGGGAGCTGGCAGAGTAAAACAGCCAGTGAAAAAGTTGGGAGCAGCACAGAGCAAGTAAGAATGAGAAATTTCACAATACCCAAATGCATGGATTTGCTTGTTACTCTCTTGCTGTGATATCACCTGAAACCTAAGAAAGGCTTAGGGGATCACTGGGCTATGCATCACAGGAATTGGACAAGTGATGATGAACACCTATAGGGGATCAGTTATAGAGTCATCTCCTCAAAGAACAGTGTGGGATAAAATGAGAAGCAGATTGTCAAAAACGTGAATAGTGAACAGAATAATTTAAGCAAAAACTTCAGCTTCTATGTTGACAACTTATTTTCTTGTACCCGCTTAGAAACTTGTGATAAATGTCCATTTTTATCAGACTTCTGCTTCCTTTTTTTCTTTTATTCACCCCCAGTGTTAGGCAAAAAAGGTAACACCTTATGTTCTTTCAAGGCAGAAATGAGCAGAGTTGGATGACAGTACTCTAGGGAAATTGCTGATTTATGTCTTTAATATCTCTGGTTTTGACCTCATCTAGCCTTGATCAAACCATATAATACTGGAGCACAAATACTACATGAATCTTAATAACCATGTTCATCTGTTATTAGAAGCAATTTGGTCTTAATTGCCCTCATATTTGACAGATGAGACCAAAATCCTCTGCCCAGATAAACTGGTATTTGCATTATGACTGTGTGTATTACATGAGAGGAAGAGGAGACTTCATGCTATTTGATTCATTCTGATCTTGATTAGCAAGAATGAGAATTGTGATTCTGGGTTTTGTCACATGGATGCCAGTCCAATTTACTTGTCAGTACCCTTGTGGTAGTGCAGTGTATTTCATGGACACTGATTTGAACTAATCACTTAGGACTCAATTTTTTAAAACTATTAGGAGTGCTCAGTACTTTTTGTGAAGAGGTCCAGACCTGGGTTTTACACCTAAAACTGTTTCCAAGATTCTCATGTCCCAGCTATTCTTGTTACAGTTAACAAAATTTTCAAACAGCTTCAGCTCAGTGTGCTCCTCTCCAAATCTAGCCATTTAATTTAGTGTCTAAAAGGAGATTAGAGATCCTGCCAACATATGTCCTGTAGGTCTGTGTTCTCAAGCCCATTACAGGCTTTGTAGAAATTATTCCATTTAAGTGGAGACTTTAGTCAGTGGTTTATTGAAGCTGCTGTGTTTTCACATGTAGACCATTTCAGAGAGCTTTAAACATGATTCACTTAAGATCA
Source organism: Sylvia atricapilla (assembly GCF_009819655.1). Taxonomy (NCBI): domain Eukaryota; kingdom Metazoa; phylum Chordata; class Aves; order Passeriformes; family Sylviidae; genus Sylvia; species Sylvia atricapilla. The sequence continues at coordinate 54,346,919 of NC_089145.1, forward strand.
TAGGAATGGAATCTATTTCCAAGGGCCTGATGTAATGTATTCATGGCCATTTCCTATCCATGTGTTTCCTGTGCCAATATTGTCTTTCAAATAGCTTTTTGCCCTCTCCAGTGTAAGCACTTTAATATATTTATACAGGGTAATTATCTCCCTCTCTGTGTCCATTTGCTAAACTGAATGAGACAAGCTCTTTAATATTCTGGTTCTCCATTCTCCTCCTCATCCTAGAAAGCTTTGCTCAGCTCACGTTGCTTTTTGAATTAATCTTTTGGGTATGTGGTGATCAAAACTGTGCAAGACTGAGGTCTCAGCACAGCCTGATCTCAAGATACTAGTTTTCCTATCTTCAGGAATTGTCTCCTTGATACATCCCAGGATCTTCTTTCCTTTTGTGCCCGTGCATCAGGCGAGTACCCTTGGAGTGTATTCAAACCGGTTGTCTATACGTGCCTGCTGTGTCCTGCCTGTGCTAGACATGCATTTGTATGCTTGGTGGTAGGCTAGAGCCTTCAGAAGGGCCTGTGGGGAAAGGGAGCACACGGCAGCACAGAGAGGCACATGGGGCACCCGGCAGAGCAGACAAGTGCAGGCTGTGAGTGCATTGTCACGCAGCCACAGCTACAGCCTCATCGCTTCCCGTGCTCGGGGCTGCGCAGCGCTGCCGCCAGCACGGGCACTTGGCTCCACAAGTGGGACACGAGGGCAATTCACTGCACCTCCTCTGCAGCAGGCCCTTCACCAGCCAGCCAGAATTAGGATCTGGGTGGGAAAGTTTACATAAAAGAAGGGGGGGGGCTTTCCTGCAGGTTTTGCTTTCATGAACCCACCGCTCCTCCTCCCCCGGACTGATTTGTTTGTTCAGGCTTGGTTGCCTCCAGCAACACATTATTAGTGTGAACTATGGTGTATCCTGGGAGACCTGCAGGATTCCCTGCAAATCTTTTGAGTTTTTCGTCTCCAAGGAGGAAGAGACACAAAGGCATTTCACTCTGTTGACGCAGTTGCATGTGCATTGTTCCCCTTCTCTGAGTGTTGGTGTGTCTCTTCAGCAAATGCTGTAACTGGACTACACAGTCTTCATCTTGCATCTTCGTCTCAGTGAGTAGATGATGCTTTTCTTGGTAAAGCCACCAAACTGCACTGCTTTAAAGGCTGTATTTGAAAACATGCTTAGCTGAAGAGGTTTCAGCAGAGCTGTGTGCTTATTGTTGCACACACTGATCTGTCCTTGCTGATGGTAGACCTCAGGCTTTCAGGGCAAATCTGGCCTTAAGATAAATACAGATTGTATTATGCATGAGCAGTTTTCCTTGGTTTAGCATGGTTGCAAAGGCAGTGAAGACACAGTGACATGGAATAACAATGTGGGTATATACTCAGGCTCTGCTAAGACCATACATCTCTTCTAAAAGACCATACATCTCTGCTAAAATCAATGCCACTGCAAATTCTTTAGATATGACAAGTGTTATGACAGCTTCCCCACGATGTGATCAAACTCTGCAGGTATGCTTTTGATCTCTGCTTGGATCGAAATTACAGGACTCAGCTTCAGCTGCTTTGGCTGTTCTCTGTCGCAGGCTTGCAGGGACCAGCCTAAGTGTCACAATACAGTTCAAACATCATGAAGATCACTTGATTTCCTCATTAGTCACATATGTGTCCAGAGATGGACAGCATCAGATGAACTGATCTCTCATAAAGGTCAAGGCAGCTTAGCTAAGAGAGGTCAGTGCTCCAGTAGATAAGGCATCAACAACAGATGGCATCTTAGTAACAGAGCAGTCAGAGGCAATGGACATGAGGGTTCTCATAAAAGTGATGCTGTTGGGGGCTATTGAGAGGGGAAGGGAGTTAGGGAAATGCAGAGAAGGTGTTTTGAGTGTCATCTACTTTCACCAGGTGATTTAGTTGCTAAGAGACTCAGATGTTAAAAAGTGGTGAGTGAGGCTTCAGCCCTGTCCTCTGTGCCCCTGCCAAGCTGATTCAGGTCTGCCAGAGGGTGAGGGACTGCTGGGCAAAAGGGTGAGCTGTGCTCTGCTGAGATTGACAGTCCAGCTGCATCCACAGAACAAAACCAGCTTGTCTCACGCATCTAAACAACCCAAACCCGAACTAATGGAACAAACAGGTGTGAAAGAAGAGTTTTGCCAGAGCCAGTAGCTCCTTGTCTGCTGGATAAAAGGAAAAACCAGGTCATTAGAAATCAACCCATCCCTCATTAGATGGCAGGGAGAAGAGTCACTCTTCAATGAGCAAAGGCACTTGAGATTAACCTGATAATTCCTGGATCATTCTCAAGTCAAATAGCAAGGGACCAGGACCCAGGAGGCTTCTCCTGCTAGACCTGGAAACCCACCTAATGTGCCTCTTTATATCTTTCTCCAGGGAAGAAGTAAGGGGGAAGAAAATACAAGGATGGATGACTAGGCTATACTTTTTCCACATTTGAATTATTTCTTAGTGAAATTTAATTTAATTCCCATGCTCCATCTCATCTCCTGCTTTACAGAAAAGTTTCAAGGTGGCTCCTGAGCCTCCCAACTGCCAGTGCTCTAAGAAGTGCTCTTTAACCACACGGTCCCTTTTCTCTTTCTTCACCATAGGGTTTTCTCTCTCCCTGCCCATTTTTACTCTTCTGGGTGCTGCTCTACTTCTATTCCTTTCCAATTTAAAAGAACTTAAATGCTTAAAAGCTTTGATGCCAGTGGCATCACCTTGTTTCTAGTGGGTGACCTGCTGCATCCTGCATTCCTTTCTGGCAGGGAAGGAAAAAATGAGTAAAGGTACTGTCATTCCCCTTTACTTGGCAGAAGGATTTCTTCATAAGCTGCTTCAGAACTTAAATTTCTCTTTGTGTACTGGATAATTGAAGTAGTACTGTTGCAAAGTAGTGAAGTAATGGTAATCTTGAGAAAATACATACCAGTTCTAGCAGTAGGTAATGCTTTACTGGAGTGCTCTGCAGTGTCATTTAAATTTCATCAGTGGCAATAATTTCTGCAACTTACAGGATTCTGAAGCTGCATATTTCCCTAGATGCTTTCTGTTTTGTATGGTGCTGTATGAGTTTGATTCTTATACCTGAATTTCTACCATTGCATTAAAAAGCATATTATCTTTAAAACTCAAATATATGGATGAAAATTTTGTGGCTATTTTCATTTTTCTAACTTGATTAAATCATTCCCCCACCCCTCAACAAAACCCCCAAAACTCTATTTTCTATACTCAAGTACTATGAGTAGTGTTTGAGTATAGAAGTCTTCACTTACATTAGCATAAACTGGGAAAATACCACTCAAGTTGATGAACAACTTCTGAAGGCAAGTGGTCTCTATGCTTAACATCATAACCACCTAGAGTCCCCATGCAGTAGTCTAGAGAGACATATAATACAGCCAAATTGCTAGAGTCACTCTGAGCCTGACACCTACCTGAAAGGGAAGTGTAAAATATGTTTTTGTGCCATTTTAAATCTAGTAGCCTAGTAATCATCAGGAGGTAAATATTCCTCACTATCTTTCCTGAAAAGTTTAAGAACTTACGTCTCCCTATATATTTCTTTATTTTTTTGTTTCAAAAGCCTTCAATCCCAGTTCTGTTTGGCAAATGCAGTATTTTGTATTTTTTCATAAAAGGGGAGCTGGCTTTGCAATGTGTTTAAAACGTCAGTTTCCATGTTGACTATGCAACAACAAGGGAAGATGTTTAAAAAGAGGAAAACACTGTGGTGAATATACAATGATAGTCTCCAAATTCTATGCTGCATCTGCCAGTACAGTTTACTTTAAAGTAATTTTCAAGTCAACACTTGTACAAAACAGTGAACCAATGGTAAAAACGATGAAAATACAATTTCTGTTAAAGAATAGCTGCTAGACTCCCTAAGGCAATGAACTATGGCCATGGCATGGTTTGTGCTATCTCTGTCTTCTGTGATGAATGGCAGGACTGTTGAGCACTGTAAGGATAAAGTAATTTTTAATTCCTGTGATGAGGTAAGATGGTGGGAACAGTGAAGATCCTCCATCATCATTTTCTACTCTGTGTTTTCTCTCACAGAAATTTGAATACAAAGGCTGCCTTTATCAGCTGCATGGCTTTTTTCCCCCTCAGCTTCTCGTACTTTATAATTTGGCTATGAATTTTAAAGAATGGAGCAGAGATTAGAAATTAGCACCCTTTGTGTCCTACTGAAAGCATATCAACCCCTCCTCCTTAGACACTGCAAAATTCCTTGCTAATAAGGCTGACTGAACAAGTCTTCATTAAACTGCATGTTGCTGGGCTGGAGAATTTGTCTCCATCAGCCATTCAGACCATGACCTGGACAAATCAACTGTGATGCCTCAGATGTGAAAAGCCTTTGTTTGGCTTCTCAAGTTCTGAGCACAGTTAGTTGCTCTGCTACTCACCCCTTTGGCCAAGGTAGAGTCACAGCTGTCCCTTGCTGTAACTGCTGGTCTTGAGGTAAGTCACTCTGAGCATTCCTCAAGTGATTCAGTAGAAGATGATTTTAACCCTGTAATTCCTAGTCCCATGGAAATGAGTGGCAGGTGAGAATAAAGATGGTTACACCCATTTAGGATAGTCATTCTGTACTGTCTGTGCTGACAACCTAGTAGGAAATGTAATTGGACAAAATTTCCACTAAACTGGGGTAAAGAAAGTGACTTATACAATATGTCTGTAATTAAAGTGACTGAGGCTTCTCTCAGCTTCTAAACCAGGAGTAAGTTACAATAGATGTGATTTCTGTGTAACATGGCAGAATACACGAGTCTTTCATTAAAAATCACCTTCCACTTGAAGATAAAGTTACTAATAAATTATACCAATAAAGGAGACAGATTTTCGTAATAGTAATTAAAGGCTTAGGAGCTGTTCCACAAATATGTAACTCCTTGAGCATGTCAGAGTTTGTTTTGCTCCAGAAGAATGAAAGGCCAGAGTTTTAAGCTATGTTTCCTCCTCATAAATCCTGAGGATTGTGCATTTACTTTGGCACTGGTTTTGCTGCTTCTTCAGATTGTGTCTCTGTTCCCTTCAGTGCTGCTGCACTGGAGAAGTGGTATGCCTTCTACTCATTATGGTCAGGAGCTAAAATTTCAGATTTTTTGCCTCAGGCACTGGTTGAAGCCTTTCTCTGCTAAGTGCCTGAAAAGTCACAAGGCAGCAGAAGCATGCAGCAGGTGAGCCAGGGTACTCTCTTTCTGTCTGTCTATGCATATAATTATCTATATTTCTAGATATGGGTGGGGGTGTGTAGGTATCCATACTCTCGTTTGTATATTCTTGCAAGACTTCAAACAAAAATCTCGAGTTGTGTTTTTTGTTGGAAGGGATGGGTGAACATCAGACCAACCCAACCAAGTGTCTCTTTAATCAGACAGGTTTTAATAATGTCCTGCGTTCTCCCATGGCTTCCTTACCCACTCCATCCCTCTCTATGCACACAGATCCTGGTCTCCTCAACCACAGCACAGATTGCTTTGCAGAAGCAGGAGAAATGTTTTCTGTCAGTTGGAATCCAGCTAGGATATGAGGAAAAATAGCATTCTCAGGCACTTCTAAACCAGCCTTGTCTTGGGGCACAAAGCTCCTGCCTACAGCTCAGAGGCCAAGAAGGGCTTGGTCACTTGTGATAGGAAGTGCATCTGAAGGGACCCATTTCAAATGGATTTAAATGGCAGGCATGATTAGGACACCCTTAGGGTTGAAGGAGGCATCTTTCAGAGTTCTCAGCATGAGAACTGAACCGGCTGGACAGTGGTGTGTGACCTGTGAACTTCACACATTTTTCTTCTCACAGATTTTAAATGCTTACTGGTAAAATGCTGCTTCAGGCATGTGGATTTATGTAACAAGCAGAAACTTGTCAGAGACTATATCTTGTAGATTTCCCAGGTATCAGTGGGTTTGGCTATTCATATTTTCAGTCATGAGAAGTTGTATTTAGCTCTGACTAGTGCCTGGATTATGCCAGGATTATGTTATATAGCTGAGGAGTATCTGGCTTTCAGTTAATCTTTTCTCCTAATGTATATTGATGCCTTTCATTCTCTATGTGGTGTTTTTTGCTTTGATTATATCCTGGCCAAAACCATCTTGTCCTGCTAGAAACCCACTCTGGACTACGGAGCTTTAATTTTGCCATCTTTTCCTCCCAAGAAAAGGATCCTGGAATAGCAACTGTTCAGAATTCTGTGGTTGCAAGATAAATGATAAACACAAGCCAAATGCTGCTGACTGAGGACTTTGTTCAGCCTGGGCTTGGTTCCTTCCCTCTTCCTCAGCTGCTGCAGGTTGAATACAGACCAGCAGTGACAAGATAGTGCTCAAAGAGCAAGTCCTTCTCTATGCTTCAAGTGCCTCAGGAAACAGAGTTGAAACAGACTTTCATACAGCTTTCGTATTTTGTAGGGATGAATAGGAATAAAAGAAATATGAATGTGAGGTGTGATGAAAGTTACACCTTCTCAGGGGTAGCTGGAAGAATTTAGAGACCCCCTCAGCGATTTGCCCTGCAGTGAGATCCATTAGGCTGCCAAGCAGGCCCCAGCAGTCAAAGCTCTGTTGGTTAACTATCTGCAACACCATCTGCCAGAGAGGTGTCAAACATCCAAAGGACAATCTTAGAAGTGCTGAACTAGACACACAATATTTATCAGCTGGATTGAGTTTTTCTGTATGGGTTGTTGGAAAGGTATTGTGGCCACACTGGATTTTGACTGAGTTTTCATCAGGATCCAAGGTGGGGTTTTGACAGACTGGATCCAAACTGGCAATAGCAGGGTGGGTAGGATCCTTCTCTAGGATGAGAGACATGAAGTTCAGGTTGAGCTCTTGTGTAAAGAAAAACAGAGTTGAACTTAGGTTTCCTGCAGCCAAGCAGAGTCTGAGTTACCAGCTTAACAGGCATTTTGGAGTGAATTCATCCTTTACAATTTTCACAAAGCTGTTGACAGTTTTTTACACATTCTGTTTAGAGATAATAACAGCTCTATAGTGCATGTATTTTTTTGGAAAGCAGATTATATTTCTTTCCCCACAAATCTGATTCTATCCCTAATTTGAGTTAAAGAATGTGCACATTTTAGAAGTTTTTTTGAATTAGACAAAGGTCAAGGGACTACCACCTCATGAGGAAAAAACCCATTTCCTGAGAAACAAGTTTGCTTCAGTATGTCTATGACATCCCAGCACCCCATGCAGTGCTCTGTTGTGATGGCTAGATTAATTATGGACCCTAATTGGGAACAAGAAACAAAAGAGGGAGTCTAGGGAAAGATGACTTCATCTCCCTACTCATCTTACTGTTCCACACAGAAAGATTGAGGCAACAGACGGAACAGCAAACAAAACTACACAGAGTTTTCCCTTGGCTGAGAAAAGAGTAAAATGAGGAAAGGAACACTGTTCACCTGGAAAGTCACAAGAGCAGGTCTGAGTTTTCATCTTTTCCAGCCAGCATATTTGTTTAAGCCCACACCTTTAAAAGTTTTTGTTCAAGCAGATTGTTTCCTTGATTTCCTTGGGCAAATTTCTCCATCTCCTTCTGCTTTAGCCTCAGTTTGCTATAAGCCTGGGAATCTTTAGCCTCTGTGAAAGAAGCTTTCACTTACACTGACAGAGAACGCCTTGTCTGCTACATGAAGTTGTTACAACAAGGTGTGGGAGGGAAGTGAGGCATGACGGTGTTGCATAAGGGACAGCTTCACGGTTGGCAGACCTGGGGGGATTACAAAACAAATGTTCCGGTTCTTCCATTAATTGTTTAATTTCAGTTGAGTAGTATAGACTCAGGTTGGAAAAGGCCTAGACAGATAGGTTGGCACAAGTAAAGAGAGCATGTGACCGTTCCTAATTTATTAGTTGTTTTGGGTTTTTTTCCCTGAGGAAAGGCATCTCACCACTGATTCTGACTCCTTGCCTATCATCACACACATAACCCTCTAGTAAGGCTGTCGTGTCTCTTCTGCAGGCTGGCAGGCACCAGCTTTGTTGCATGCTGTTCAGCACCTTTCCCACAGGAAAGACTCCCACAGTTGTCCCTGCAGTCCCTGATCACATTCATCCCACCACCTACCCTCACCCCGTTTCATCATTTAATTCACAATCACCATTGTACCAATACCCAGAGGTCATAGCTTGGCCTTCTGGTTTTGGTTCTGCATGCCTCCACACTCCACCATTCAAATCATAAAGCCATTTACCTTCTGTGGTTAATTTCATGTACTTAAAATTATTTCTATACTGATATAATTTAATGGGTGAATGGCAAATCGGTAATTTTTCTGTATGCCAGGTACTTTTTGGCATTACTTCCCAATCATCCAGATAATGTTGCCTTTAAACAATCTATTTTCCTCAGTGTGTCAAAATATCACATGTATTTTTTTCTACATAGTAATCAATAAGGAGAAGTCAGAAAAACCTGAATAACCCAAGGAATGTCACAGAGGAGCAGAAGGATGTTAGCTGTTTCTCAGAGGCACTGACAGGTTGTTCCTGTGGTTTTCAGTCTTACACCTGAACTGCCCGGGGCAGAGGTAAGGGCAAGGAAAGAAAAAAAAATACAGCCTTAAACAGGACATTTGGGACCACCTAGAAGTGTGTTTGGCAGGTGGAGCACTCTGTGTTGGTGGACCTGGCTGTTTGGTATGTAGGTTGGGTCTCCTTCTCCTTCCTTTTATGGCAAGAATTTCCTGGATCATTAAGTCTAATTCCTGCTATCACAAGTGGACATATCCTGTTATTGATGTCATAAATTTGTCCTGCTTGGTGTTTAAAAACAGGTGGCTTATTCCCTTCATCTTCCATCTGTAAGACTGCCCTGGAATCTCGCATCCTTCCAATGATCAAAAACCACCCTTGAATTTCTGTCCTTTAGTTTGAGAGAGACTCGTGTCTATGATTGAAAAACATAGGAAAATGTTTCCAAGGAGATTAGAAATGACTGGCTGACTGGTACGTGCTTTGCATTTAGAAGTTATTTCTATACTTACCCAGCCTGGAGTAAATCCAAAACAGTTCACCTGAGAGGACAAAAGGAAATCCCAGTCCTAAAGCCAGTTGGTGACGGAGGAGTTAACGGGACACAGTGGTTCCGCTGCTGACAATGGGAGCAGCCTGCTGCATTTCTGCAAGGTGATCAGCTGAAATGCTTGGCAGTTCGGTTTAGTTCCGAAGAGAGAGGAGGAAAAAAAAAAAAAAAAAAAAAAAAAAAAAAAAAAAAGAGAGAGAAAAGAAAAAAAGGCGCATCATTTTACTGGAGGAGGAAACCCCCAAACTCCAAAACTTGGGGGGTTTTGTTCGGCGGAGTTGAAGGCGAAGTTCCGCCCCCCTTTCCGCGGGCTGCTCGGTGCCTGTGTGTCCGTCTCCCACCTCGTGCCTGGTGGGTGTGCCCGACCTGCCCCCAACCTGCACATTCCCCGCTCCCCGCCCTGCAGCGGGCGGGCCGCCGCCGAGCCGGGCTCAGCTCCGCCGCCGCCTTCCTCCCCGGGACCTCACCCCGGCTGAGAGCGGCCAGGAGAGCGCCCAGCCCTTCGTCTCGGCCGCCTCGGGCTCGTTTCTGTGCTTCGGCGGGAGGAGGAGGAGGAGCGGCGCAGGAACTTTCTTTTAGAAGCAAGGTACTGCAGCCGCGGGGCCGGTGCGCGCCTGGGCGGGCGGAGGGGTGGCCGAGACTCCAGAGAAAGGAGATTGGGAGGAACATCTCCAGCCCGTGAAGTCCAAGGGAACCTCCAACACGATATTGCTGACTCGGGAAAGTTTTATTTTCAGGCAGAGTTTGGTGCTGTGAGTGCTAGTGGTAGGGTGAGGCAGAGAGTTGACGTTTTGTCCCCTGAGAACAAGTGATTAAAAAGAGAATTGTACGTTTTATGGATGCAGCTAAATCGGCGTTTGATTTCCTCCCTCATGCCTTATTCATAGCTCCCAGAGCACTGGTACGAAGGCACCAGCGCACCGTGTTAGAGCCGAGCAGGATGTGGGGGAGGAGGCTGCTTTGGTTCATGAACTTTCCTGGGACGTTATTTCTCTTCTGATCAGACGGAGGAAAAGCTGGCTGTTTCTTTGTAGTAGAAGATAAAATGAAACATACGAAAAGAGCTATATTCGTTTTCTTCAAATATTGCTGAAATTATAATGGGAATCCGTGTGTGTGTCCACTGAGATGCTCAGGAAAGGGAAGGTTTGGAAGCAGGTTTTGCTGTGAGATTAACAGCTCTGAGCTGTTCTGTATAGAATTTCAGTGGGTGAGTGAGCAATTCAGATTCGTCAAGGCTGCATTGTTAGGGGATTTCAGTGCCTCGGTATTTGTTGAAAGCACAAGCAGTGCATTGCCCTCATGTATGCAGGAATAAGCAGCTGGATTTACACAAAAGTGTGTATCAGGAGCTGAGTTTTGAAGTGCAAAAAAACCAAATTTCAGCTAAATTGTGCTCTATAAGAAAGGATAATCTCATGCAAAAACCGTTTAATTTCCTGTTGTTTTCGACATAATTTATCATGTACAGAATCATGTATGTCCGAGTACTTTGAGAGCAGGTTGTATGAGGACATCCTCACAGATATGTTTGTATTTGGCCTTCTGAATATCAGTCTGGCTTTCTTTGTAACTTGAATTTTTCATTTTTTACAGCCAGTTCCAAGATGCTCAGTTTGACATCAACTCTCCACATCTAATTTAGTTTTATTAATATTTTTTGTGAGGGAGCAGCACTAAAATTCATTCAGCATGTTTTGAAATTCATCATGCAACAGGGGAGTGCAATGGAGGTGCTTAAATAACCATTGCTGTTTTTTTCCCATGCAGATTATAAGGTCAAAAAGCTTTAAAGTAATCACATAGCTGGAGCTTCTGCATATCACAAACCATAGCACATCCCTGACTTAGCTCCTGTGAGAACTAGAATAATCTCACCTGCCTAGAGCACTCCTGTGACTTCACTGAGCACGTTTTTTTTAAATCAGTTCAGTGGTTAATTGCCTCTGATGGTTTTTAATCTCAGTTTCTCCATGTTGCCTACTAACTACCACATACATAGATCACAGCAATTTTTCTTTTATAATTTTCTGTGTAGGTGCTTACTGCTTGATTGTTCCTGAATCTCCCGTAGAGCCGATTAAATAGGTTGAGCTTTTGTCTTTTGATGTGTGGTAGAGGTTTTATCCCTTTATATTGTTGTGAATCTTTTCTGAACAGTTCTCAGTTTTTCTATGTTCCTGAATTCTAGACAAAAGATTAGGTTCCACTAGGAATCAAACCATACTACATACACAAGTGAGATTATTTCCCATCCCCTTCATGTTTGTTTCTTCCTAAATCCTATTTTATTGATTCTTTTAGTCTCAGGATCGCATCAGAGGTGATAATCATCCAATCTTCTCTAGAATCACTGCTTCCAAAGGTGCCATCCATCCCATCTTGTTGCCTAGTTCCCTCTGACCCTGTTTACCTGAGGGAAATTCATGCACATTATCCCTCAGTACAAACTACTGAACGTACCATTTATGGTAAAACACCTTTACAGTCAACAGCAAATGAGGTGTACAAAATTATTTCCGTCTAAAAGTGTCAACTACTGGCTCAGTGTAGCAAGAAAGGCTCCCTTTTGCCACTTCAGCAAAATTGCTGCTTGCAGGATATAGGAGTTCTGCTTTACATATCTTTTATCTGCTGCATCGTGCAAGTGCAGACATCTGTGGAATATAATCACTCAGTAGTGCAATCTGCTTGGCATCTGGCCATCCACGGGCAGACAGGGCAATATCCCCTTTCCAGGTGGTCCCTTGTTAGGAAATGAATGAAGTAATGTAAATGAAAAGAACCAACCTCAACTTTCTCCTTCCCATCTTTAAGCTGAACTCCAGAGCTCTACCAAAGCTGGAAGCTGTTCAGTTGAGCTTATTGTCTGTTTTGCAGCTGCCTCAGCATGTACAGGTTCCAGCTGGGACCAACAGGGAATCACTGAAATGCTGTCAGGAATGCTGATCCAGGAGACTCTGTCCTGACCTGAAGTTGGAATACTCTCATGAGAGCTCCTGTTATCAAGAGATTTTCAGCCTGCAGGTCAAAAAGACCGTGAAGAAACACTCAGACTTTGGTGTACTTATGTAAAACTTAGAGTTTACAAACTGCTGGAGTGGACAGCTGCTGCAGGCAGGATCCTTGTTCTTCCAACCAAATCGAAAGTATAGCTGGTCTTGGCTGAAAAGGCAATTGCTTTGTCTGCTTGATGTTTCCTCAATTTCTGTACCCAAGCATTACAGTGAATAAGAAAGGATATAAGAAGGTAAGAAGGGAAATAAGAAGATAGCAATAGATATTTTTTCGTTTGTTTTTTTTTTTTTTTTCTTCCATCAGAGATCATTGAGAAAAAGGTCTTGCCTATGACAAAAGCAACCAGAGCTTATTAGTTTGGATGGTGAGACTCCAGAGTGGATTATAAATATCTGCATACTCTAGAGCTACATGTACATACAGAGACTCAATGCTGAGAGCCAAAAGTTGGCGAAAGCATATAGTATTCCAGTAGCTGCCCTCCTGTTAAACTCTGCCCTGTGTTTACAGAGGATAATGCTACCAGTGCTATCTCTATTTATTCTTTGTGTTGGGAAAGTATTGCCACTTCCATTGAATGACTTCTAATGGTTCTCGCTGTAGCCTGCTGTGCTGGAGAAAGAGAGAAAATACGTAGAATTAGTTCTTGCCTTATGTTAAGATTGCAAACCATCCATTCAACATCCTTGATTAGCCAGAGCTTCTTGTGAAATGGCTATAGCCAGGGACCTCCCGTGTTTTCCCAGCTATTTCTGGTGAATCCTGAAGGATGCCACTTCCAGGCACTCAATGCTTTTTCACGTGTTCGGTGCATGTTATTTTTGATCTAGTTCAAATTCTGTAGTTAGCGCCCAGGCTTGTCCGTACAAGCCGGTCCTGCGGAGGAGCCTGTCTCGAGTGCCGGCCCGCGGGGAGCGCCGCGCAGCCCCGCACAGCCCCGCACAGCCCTGCACAGCCCCGCACAGCCCTGCACAGCCCCGCACTGCCCTGCACAGCCCTGCACAGCCCTGTGCACGGACACCCAGCCCCGGACAGCCCTGCCCTGTGCACGGACACCCAGCCCCGCACAGCCCCGCACAGCCCCGCACAGCCCTGTGCACGGACACCCAGCCCCGCACAGCCCTGCACAGCCCTGTGCACGGACACCCAGCCCCGGGCTCTCCTGCCCTGTGCACGGACACCCAGCCCCGCACAGCCCTGTGCACGGACACCCAGCCCCGGGCTCTCCTGCCCTGTGCACGGACACCCAGCCCCGGGCTCTCCTGCCCTGTGCACGGACACCCAGCCCCGCACAGCCCTGTGCACGGACACCCAGCCCCGGGCTCTCCTGCCCTGTGCACGGACACCCAGCCCCGGGCTCTCCTGCCCTGTGCACGGACACCCAGCCCCGGGCTCTCCTGCCCTGTGCACGGACACCCAGCCCCGGGCTCTCCTGCCCTGTGCACGGACACCCAGCCCCGCACAGCCCTGTGCACGGACACCCAGCCCCGGGCTCTCCTGCCCTCCCCGGGGCCCCGCACGGACTCCCAGCCCCGGGCTCCCCGCGCAGCCGGCGGCCGGGGAGGGCAGCCCGCTCACCCCGCTGCTATGGCAACAGGCCGGAATGCCTCTGGCTCAGCCATCCCGCTCTCCGCTCCGAAGCGCCTGCTCTGCAGACAGCTCCATTGTCTGCCGGACAGTTGTCTTTCCATCGGCTTCCAGCGAAATAGCCTCTTCCCGAAGACAAAAGGCTGGGCACAAAGAGACTGAACAGGGCTAAAAGTTTGAAGGGGGGAAAAAAATCCCTTAGTTTATGTTTTAACTGTAGGGGAGAGAGTAGAAAAATAATTCTGGCTTTTCCTAAGTGATAGTTGGTGAAGAAGGAGAGGGGTCATAACTAGGTTTTGTTGGGATTTGGTAATTGCTTCCTGATGCATCCTGAAACTATTCACAAAGAGACCGCTTGCCCACGGGACTGTGGCATGGTTTTTATCCTTGCACAGTCAGGCTGCTGCCAATTGACAACTGTTCAGATCATGTAATGAGAGATCTGGGTTTCAGTTTGCTTTATGGGTGAACCAGTTTTCATATCCAAAATCATTAGATTTGACCCCAAGAAACAGTTTTGTTTAGATCCAGCTCAGAAAACTCGAGTGCAGATTTGCCAAGTGTCAATAGATACCTTGTTTTCTAGAGTTTCTCCCCTTGTGTTGTGGTGCAGTGATGATGAAGAAATTTAGGGGGGAGGATACTGCTGAGTTAGTAAATACAGGATTTAATCTTTCAAGCTCTGTCAGCATTTCTAGAGCATTAAAATTCTGGTTCAAATAAACACACTCCCAGTGCATTCTCTTTCCTTGTCTCAAGCAGAAACATGCTTTCCTGAAGCCAGTGGGAAGGCGGAATTCTTCTTCATGACTTCAAGCACTCATATGTGTGTTTCTGAACAGAGCCTACAAGAAATGCCATTCCATGTGAGAAGTTAAATTCAAACCTTTCCATAGGGTACCCATCCTTGTTCACATGACTGGCCTTTTGTTTCTGCCAGTTGACCTTGATGTGACCTAGATGAGTGGTACAAATCTGCAAACCGAAGAGACGCAGTGCAAAAGAACAGCATTCATTAGATTCCTAAATGAGTTTAGATATTTTTTCTAGACTTGTTAACCTAGTGGAAGTCCACTGGTGGTACTTTCTCATATGACAGCTATTTCTGACATTTTATGTAAGTCCTTTATTCAAACAGACCAATGGACAAAAACAAATTTCTCCAACCCCCATTTTTGTAACATACTGAAGGAATTTTTCAGCATTATCTCATGAAGAAAAAAAAAATCTCTTTTCCTGGGACATGATCAGTTCTTGAAATGTTAGAATAGAATGCTCACCCATGAACTGAGCAGTCATTCTTTACTATAGCAATGTTGTTCTTCCTAGGTAACTCCTGTCAAATTTCCTCCACCAGTCAGTGCCACTATGTAAGATACTGCTTTTGGGTATTTTAATCATGCATTAAGTGTTGCCCATTTATTTCTTGAATGTTCATTTGATATTTTTGTAGGAATACATTAAATATATATATTTTATAATCTGAGTACCTTTTGTTTAAGCTCAGTAAAGTCCTCATTTTATTATCCCATGTCCCTCATTTCTCTAATCTCTGTTGTTTCTTTTGAGCAGGCCTCAGTTCTTTCAGGACTCCTGCAAAATCTCACATGGCCCTTCAGAAAGCTGAGCTTTGTTTACAGGGCACAGCAGCTGTGGGGGCCCTGTTGTTTTCCTTCACACTGGTCACATTCTGTGTTCAGCTCTTGTCTCTCTGGCGCCGCCACCAAACCAGCTATGCAGTTTGGTGATAGAGGCAGTAAGGCATCCTATCACAGTCTCCATACCATTTTTTCCCCTCCCTAATCTTTCCTGTACCCTTGAAGAGATCTGTTAGCCAAATCTGTGGCTCTCCCTTCCACATTTCCAGAATGCAGAAGTCTATTTCCACTTAGCTTTCTGTGATGTATTTTGTGCAGGGATTGTCCTGACACTATCAGAGCTTCACCCTCTCCAGCCCTAGTACCCTACCTGATTCCTGCTTCTGGTGCCTCAGGACAGAAATTTTTAGGATTCCCTGTTCTTTCCCTCTCTGCATTCCCAGCAAAGGAATGGTGAGCACCATTTGGGAATGAAATAGGACATGCAGCTAAGACTAGGTGGTGATGCGGGTTGCTAAAACTTAAAAATTGTAAAAGAAACCAGTTGTCTGAGAAGTTATTCAGGAGTAGCATGCGGAAATTTGGACCTTGTATACTCTGTGTTTTGTCTCTAGCCAGCATCGTAGCTTGGATTGAAGATGCCTGTTAAAGATGGAATGATGGGAAGTTAAAATCAGCACAGAGGACTGAAAGATAGGTTTCTTCTTTACTTCTCACCACAGTGCTGTGATAACAAAATGAATTACATCTTCCCATTCTTCTCGTGTGGGTTACTTTTGCTTAAACTTTCACACTTAGCAGAGTCCCATGCCTTTCCATTCACTGTAATCACACCAACATGGTCCAAGGGAGGGAGGAAGAAATTGCTAGTTGGATCATTTCTGTTTGGCTGCTTCTGTGGAGTGACCCTGAATAATCTTGTGTACTGTGGCGGCTACACACATACATACAAAAAGGAAAAACAAAACTCCAAATGACATAAGATAGGCAACAGCCCAATATTTGGTTCTGTTGATTTCCTGCAATTGTGAATAGCTGCACAACAGCTGGAGTTTTATGGTGGAAGCCTGGACTGGTTGTGCTAAGGGAGTCTAAGGCCTGGAGCAGATGAGTGTGGAAAGGGAGAATGGCCTCATCAATCACAGCAATATATTGTAAAACGAGCCAGTCTGTCATAGCAGCCTCCCAGGCTGGTCAACAGCTGCCTTGAGGTTGGAGATGACATGCTGATAACACCACAGGATGATAACAAGACTCTCAGACTTGGACAGAGGGCTGTATAGCAGGACAATTAATTAAAACTTATTTGGGTGAGCAAGCTGACAAGTTTTCTGTCATCACCCTCTTTGGGAGTCCTTTTGTTATTTGTATGCAATGGGTGAGCTGGGTCTGTTATAACTGCTATTTTCCAAAGTTGTCTGAAGTTGTTGGTGGTACAGTTGTGCCCATCAGACTGACAGAGCAGGCACAAACTCTGATCGTGCAGCTGTGCTTTTCATAACATTCTCCAAGACAACCCCTGTAGCATAATTTTTTGGGGGGGCAAAACCTGAGATCAGTGTCACTGTAAAGGAGGTTGGAGTTAGGTTACCAGTAGTGGGAATACTTTTTCCCACTATCTTCTGTCTCTCTAAATTGTTGTGCTCAACATATATCCAAAACACATCTTTAAAGGCCTCAAGAGGTGAAAACCGGCAATGCAGCATCCTGACTCAACCCTACAACCACCTTAGCAACAGCCCAAGATGAATTTTGAAGACAATAACAGAACAACAACCAAATAAAGTGCTGCCTGTCTGACTGTAAGAAGCCCATTTCATGATCTGTTACTGCATGCATTTGCTTTCCAAGGTCTTGCTAAGCCTTTTTCATTTGCCTCCAATATTTTTTGGTGAAATCTTTCTTGTCTCTGAATAGTGTGGATAGTACCCTGTTTCTCAGCCTATGGGAGGAACAAACAGGAAGAAGCAAAAGCCCAGCATTTCTCCTTGCAGTTCGCAGCCAGTTTGGTATGTAAGCATTGAGCCTTAGCTATTTACTCCAGTTTCTCCATCTTTCTCTTCGTTTTCATCCAGATACACTTGCTTGCAGTGGCCAATGCACAAAGAAGTACCTTGACACACATAAGTTAAATTTTGCTCAGCCAAGGGCCACAGCATGTACTTTCTACAAATTTTTTATTCTCTACAGGAGATTCTTTGCTTATTCCCTTTATCCTGTATGGTTCCTAGAAAACCCACAAGCTTGCACATCACTTATGGCAGCCTATTTATCAAACACACATGACAACAACAATTAGCAGTTCTCATTACATGAGTATTTTTGCTTTGCTATAGAGAGAAAATTTGTGGAGCAGAGGCCATAAATTGCTAGCTGAAGGTTACTTAGACAGTCACATGGTTCAGATTAGCACCTAAGACTTTTGCAGCCCATTCCTGTGTCGTATCCTTTGCATCATCCTGCTTCTCAGGCACCTTTAATTAATATTTTTTATTAAGGGTGTGGGTGTTGAGCTGGCAGGTGCATCTTCAGCAATATCTGTGTGGGTCAGGCATTGCCTGTAGATCAGGCTGTCCTTTCTGTTTTCGCACAGCTTCCAGCCAGTTACCTTCAGTCCTTTGTGTTATGTGTCGAAAATCCCTCCAAAATTTTAAAAAAAAACATTCAGATACACATGGCTTTGTTATAGCTCTTCTCACCTTTGCATTGAGCACCTCACCTGTTAGCTCATAAAACTTCCCCATAGCCTGGAGCTCACATGTGCTTTGAGTCAAGAAGAACAGGCCAAACTGGCTACTCTCATGCAGTTACATGGTCTTCTCTGCATTTTAAACAGAAAATGTTTGCATAATAAGCTACAGGGGTGAAAAGTACTAGCATTAGGCAAAAGTCGAGTGCTGCTATCTTCCATAATTTATAGCTATGTATCAGCTGTGTTGTCTATGAAACATATTTGTATTCACAGTTCACCAGGTAACTAAATTATTAAAATACATAACTGAAATTGAAGTTTCCATAGAAATTTCTAAAAGGGTCTTCGGGTTTGTTTTAAATATCAGCAGTGATGTGCTCAGGGTAAAGGTAGTGAGTGTATAAATATGAGATTACCTCTTGACCGCATGACCTGAGATATGCAGACGTATCTGGCAGACAGGATGTGAGCTGCTGACTTGATATGATATAAAACTTGATCCTGGGAAATGCCTTGGGCACAGGAATGAGGAAGTTAGTGCTACTATTTTTAAATGTTGTGAGGAGCCAGAAGTGTTTGCAGTAGTGCATTTTTAACATGTAAAATATCCTGTGTCTTTCTAAATGATGTGCAGTGTTTATTTTTGTAAGCAGTGGATTGAACACTGGTATGGGCTTATCCAACATCCCTGTGTACTGACTTGTCTTTTCTTGCTAAAGAATCAGCACAAGACTGAGCAGATATCTGGGGTGACACTTCAGCCATGCATGAACTGCCCACCTAGGAATCAGAGAACCAGTTATTTTGCATTGACTACCAAGTTGTCATCAGCTGATGTTACTGTTTGTGGTCACTGCCAGTACAGTTTCTGAACTGATGGACTGGCAGTAGCAAACCCTGAGTTTCAGCCACTTAACACACATGATGGTCTCCTGCCTTGGATTTTCCTATGGCTGTGGGAACATTTCCCACATTTACTGAACAGGGCCAGACCCCATGCCTTTGCAGTACTGCAGCAACCATTTGAATCCATAACTCGGTGCATGAGACCACAGTGTGTTGTTTTGCTGTGAAAGGTTTTGCTGGTCAGTAGGACCCCAGATTCTGAGTGGATCCAGTGCTGCCACATTTCTACCTGCAGTCTGGAACTGCAGATATCTGCTTGTTCCATGTGGTATTACCTCAAGTACTCGAGACAACACGAACAAGGTCTGCAAACCTCTGTATTTTGTTACTGGTCCATCACATATTGCTTGAAAAGTTATGGCATAATGAAGTAACATATTGTCTGTGTAGGAGAGATTTATGTGATTGCCTTTTGCAAACTAGAGCTTGTTCAATGGATGGTCATCAGCTCCTCCAAGATGAATTGGGATTGTCTTTGCATTTACAGGGCTGGCTACAGATTCATTCTGCTTGCCAAATACCAACTTCATGAAGCATCCTGGGCTTGCAGACACATTTCTCTTTTCTTATTCACTCTCATTTCTTCATGAAATCAATAGTCTCATTTCAGTGGCAGTCCCACTATTGAAGCATATGTTGTATGTACTGTGGATTAAAATCAGAGAGGGGGGCAGACATATGTGGAGAGAAGCAAAGTCCAAAGTACATTGAAGAAAACTGTCTTAATTTATCTTTGCCAAAGTACTTTTAAAGGAACCGCTTTTGAAAAATGTTGGGCATGTCTTCTTGTTCTTCTCATTTGTTCCTTGTTCTCCTTTTGGATGAAAGATGAAGTAGCGTGATTAATTCTTCTGCTGAGAATCTCTCATTCTCTTATTGATCTCTCTGCTGAAACAGGTTCAGCTTGGTGTCTCCCAGCTCTGCTCTGTTCCTTCACACATAGGCTTTGGCCTGCCTACCCAAACTGGGAGTGTAAGTATTCCCGTGGCAGTAACAATGACTAAGTCTAGGGTGTAGTCAGTGTCTTGGTAACCTCTGGGCTGAGCACACCTTGCTGAGAACACAGTTAGATGACATAGTGGTAAAAATATGTCAGTCATATCTGTGCCACGTCTTCAGGAGTAGAAATGAAGGTGCTTTGTAATGAATCATGTAGGTATGCTTACTTGCTAAGACATTTGCTTTTTGAATATACCTGCTTGTTTAGAAACAAGTTCTCAGATGGAAGAAGGAGGCTTTAATCTTCACTTAGGTGAGATGTGTTCATGACTTGGCTCTAATTATAAACAAACAGTATTATGTCACATGTAGTGTGTGAATTCTTTGAATGGGCATAGTCTTGTCTAAATCTTGTAAAAATCTTGAACGCTTCTTCCAGTTATACCAGTGTTAATGTACCACCTTCTGGCCAGCTAATGGAAACACATAAACTGATCTTCAGGAGCTTTTCCATAATTTGTGCCTCTCAAATGGGCTAAATCAAATGGCCTCTTTTTCTATAACAGTTCTGGAACCCAGTCACTACCATTGTGTTACACAAGAGAAGAACTTCACTCTTTTAAGTATGCAAAGAAAAAAAGTATTTACTTCAATTTCTTTTTAGAGTAGCCATATTTATTGAAAAGAAAACCAACAAAGCAAGCTTTGTTTAAGTGATAAGCAGTGCTTTTACTTGGAGTACAAAATGTTTTCTAGTTATGACTAGGAGAACTTTATTCCTTTTAAAAGTAACTGCCTCTAACACCTTATTCTTGCCTGATGTAAAGATGTAACAGTTTATTCAAGACACTAACAACCTCGTCCATTACTTGCATGAACTATGTCTCATTTGGAGTCTGCTGTTCAAATGATAAATTGGTATGAAGAGGCACAGGCACTTAAAATTCAAAGCTATCTTTGAATATCTCTCTTTGTTGCAATGTTCTGGTGATTTTTGGATAGGCTGTATGCTTATTCTTGGTTGTAATTCTTTCAGAATATTAGTACACAAACTTCTAGGTGCTTACAGACTAAAAACTAAGCAGTAGATCTGGAAAGAACATTTATGAATACGGATATCTTCTGCACAAATCTAATTTATCAGTTTTGTGCACCATGTGTTACAGATGCTTGGTTTTGTCTTAAGACTAGCCCGATACATTCTGGTTTCTTAGGGCACTGCATAGTACAGACTGCAGGACACATAAGAAACTTCTATAAAACTGAATTTGTAGCCAAGATCTGTACAAGAAAAAGGAGAGTTCACTGTACACAGACTATGAATTACTGAAATATTTTTTCAGTTATTCCATACCATATCTGACACACTGGGGGTATGGATTTTTTTTTTTTAATGAAGTAGTGTTTTAACTACTCAATAAACATAACAAAATAAAAACATTGACTATTTTTAAATTAAATCACGCAAGAAAGTTCTACGTTGCAAACTAATTTTGTTATTTTGAACATTTTCTTTATTCGAGGAAGAGTGAAAGGGCTCTGATTGAATTAATTAGTTTTCCAGTTTAATAATGATAAACAGAGAAGAGGAAAATGATTGATAGCTTCCATAGCATAAGGCAAGGAGACTTAGAGCTGCAACTACTACTCTTCTGTAGTGTGAAACCAGTGTCTTAATGGTTAGTTCAGTCTCATTTGTTGGGAAGGTGCCCTTTTCCTTCTCCAAGCAGCACGGTGGTGTGAGTGGAGGAGACACAAGGCAAATAATTCCATGCAATGAAGCACCGTAAGCACAAACGCCTGAACTACAGTAGCCCTTCCTTCCCATAAACACAGACTTCTGTGTAGAGAGATAACTGTTAGAAGAAGTCAAAACGTCTATGGAAAAAGTCAGCAAAAACTTCTAGGGTCTTTTAAGATAGTACATAGATGACTGTCCTTTTCAACAGTTTTCTGGCAGTATGAGGGTTGCTACAACCCAGCTGTGAGTGCCGAGTAATTATTTTCTTGTTTTTCATCTTCAGTTTAGTATCTGCATGATGGCTTACATTTAAAATGAAATATAGCAGTTCTTGTAGAGACTCATGGGGATAAATTAATTGAACCTAGATGAAATTCATTAGGTTTTAAATAGATCTTGAAGCTCCATTATATAAACTTCTTTGTAGCTTCAGATGGCTTAACTTCTTTTGACAATTAAACTTCTTTTAGGGCTTATGAATTTGCAATAGTTAACCAAGCAACAGGCATTGTATTTAAGTAGTCACTTAGTCACTGCTGGGAACAGTGTATGCAGTAATACTGATTTGGGATGCAACTACACTAGGTTTAAGCAGGCCAGATTTACATGGCCTAAATTTAGACAAATGTGTTCAAAGAGATGCTGTGATTTGGCAGAGTGTTATGAATTGAAAAGTTACCTAAGGATGAATCCATTCAACATGACCTGAGAACTCGGTCAAGTGGGAGGAGAATGAATAAGAGGAAACCGCAGAGATCAGATCTGTGACATCTTTCATCTTGCACCTTCTCCTGCTGCTTATTTAGTCTGTGGTGATTTTGAAATGTCTCTTAGCTGTGCCATAAAACCTAACTTTTGTGCTAGCAGTTCAACATGTTGGAGAACTAATTGCTGTTAATTTTTTTTTCATGTGATGTGTTCAGCAGCAAGAGTAGAAGGCACAGCCTGTGTGAGCCGTCACTTCTACATGCCACAACTTGCAGAGACACTCAAAAGTCTGAGGAATGCTTACTAATCTATCTTGCAACCTGTTGAGTGTTGGTGGTCAAGAGGTTTGGGATTTTCCGGCTATCCTCTGTAATCTTGAGGCAAGGTGGATGCCTCTTCTTCTGTCTTCAAAATCTGTTCTGACAGGTTGTGAGAGGGTATTTCTTAATGTTACCACACACTAATTGATAGCAAAGGTACCTAGGAAGCATCTGGATGTAATCACTGCTGTCCTCACAGGGATTTCTTCCATGCAGAATAAGCAGGTAGTACCCTCCTGTTGACAAGAAGTCTTCTGTGCTTTGAGCTGTATACTCTTGTAACTGGTTTCCCTGCACTTTCCTACTGTATGTTTATGCTGCTGTCTGCAGCAGTAACAGGTTTGACCTTCTACCATTAACAGAGCTGTGATAAAAGGAAAGCTGACAAAAACAGGCCTAGCTTCACAGCTTGTACTAAACTTGAAAGTCTTTTCAAGTGCATAGATGCAACAGAACTATTAATTGAATTTTGTAGGTTTGTAGATTTATATCCACTTCTGTGGCATTTACCCACTTACACTGTGTTCTTTGGGAATCTTAGAAATGTGCTGGATACTGAGGTACAGAGGAGCAGTGTTCCACGTGTAACACTGTTACAGTCAGAAATTAGAAAAGAGTGGGAAGAGAACCAGAAGCTGTGATGTGATGGTGATGTTTTCCCAGAGCCACATATGAGGTTAGTGTCAAGGCTGGAAATAGGAGTCCAGTTGTATCACTTGAAAGTGATGGCCCACTCACTTTAAATGTCTTTTACATTACACCATCTCTCTTGGTAGGATCAGAAACATGACAGACTGCTCAAAAAAAAATGTGCACAGTCACAGCTGTATTGACGTGGATATAGAAAAGCAAGAAAATGACCAGATATGAATGTCATGGAAACTGTGTGAAGTATAACCTTTGTCATGGAGACATAACTGCACAGCAGCCTGGTCCTTGATTTCTTCCAGATTCTGTCTATCTGCATTTTCTGCTTTTCTATAATTGCTTATACAGACACCATAGGTTTTGTTGCTGGCCTCCTCCTGACCTTGCTGATCTTTAAAGACCAAGTCTGTATACCAATGTCTGGTGAACTTTATGTAGAGCCCTAGAAGAGATCTTAGCAGTGCTTGCTTTGTCTGAGGGACTGGTGTAGACTACATCAGGGAAGTCAAGACCCCTCTGGAAGGTGTGACATGTTAAGGGTATGCCTTTACTACAGACTAAAGTTCAAAGAACTATCTGAATTATACATAAATTAATATATTCAGGTAACAGGAGCAGTCATGCCATGAAGCCCTGAGCTAATTTCTCTCAAGAGGCAAAACGGATGAGTACTCAGAAATTAGAAAATTCAGGCATTTGCTCAGGTCCCTTTCTGAAAGTTATTATTTGCCTTTCTTTTTTGAAAGGTTCTTAATACCCTCTGATCTTCTTCCTACTTCCATGGCACAGTTTTGATGACAAATACTTTGCAGTATCAATGTCCTTTAACAGTTGGATGGCTGCCTTTCCCCCCAGGCACAAGTAACATGATACTGCCTGATGGTTTTGGCCAAAGTAGTTGTGGTTTAGCCAAAAAGAAAAGACAATACATTAAAGAGAACCAAAGCTTTCTTTCCTTGTCACAAGGAAATTGTAATTGCTGGCAGAGAAGAGGTGGTCTGCTCTTAAGCAACCCAGATCGTATAAACACTGGAATTTTAGAAGTCCTAAAAGAAAGAAGCAATGTTTTCCTGGAAATACCGTAAAACCTTTGCTTTGAGGTGGTACATGCTGGATGACCAAAGTCCTGGAAAGACGTGGAACATAGACAGCATATTGGTGTGGACTGAGTTTTAGAACAACGTCAGATTATTCTTCATGCGTTCTTTATTACTATCTCACTCAGGGTGTGATTGTGGATAATAATCAGTTGAGTTGTTGTTCCCCCACCCCCAAATACATTTGTAGCCTTGTGGCAATACTTAGCAGATAAAGAATCCACCACTGCACCCTGTGGTGCCATGTGGTCACCATGTGACCAGTAGCGGGGGCTACAGACAGGCACTGTGCAAAGCTGGGAGTGAGATGGCAGGGTAGAGAAGAAAATCTGAGAAACTGAGACAGTGATACCTCTGTTCATATACACTTTGTAATGTATCTGTAAAAGCTATCTGTTCTTGTTATTGCTTTGTATTACTGTGGCTTGAAAAACAAATTGGTATCATTCACCTTCATATATAATTCTCAATTGTAATAACCCTTAAAACTTAGTTGATGTGTTTTGTCCTTAGATCAAAAGCTTGGGCAAACTTACATATTGTTGAGTATGGCAATGAGAATCAGAGGGCCAGAATATCAAGTTAGCCAAGACATTATAATGAGCTCATGGCAGCACTTCAGCTAGCATGAATATTCCCTGTTTCATATTCTAAATGGTAGCTGAAATTAAAATTCACATTGTCTGTTATGGTTGAGGCAGAATGAAAATCAAGCTCATCTTTTTTGGGAATTGATGGCAATTTAAATAATGACTTAAAATATTTTGTTGTTGTTGTTGTAAATTATGCTCAAATCACAGGTGCACAGCTATATCACAGTGCTACATTTTACATTTAGTTCTTGCTTGTACTGATGAACAGTGACTTGTGTAAAACATGGGCTGTCTGGGAGAAGCAAAAAGCACAAATTCCAGCACTGCTGTATCATGTAGAGCAAACACGGTGCAGCTAAAGAGTATAATTTCATGCTGGCTGCTCATTTTTAGGAGCACTCTGATTCATTCAGAGTGCAGCACTCAGTAAGGAAGAAAATGGGAAGAAAGTCATTAAATTTCTTAACACTGAGAATTTGTGCTCATTTTGGAAAATACTTTATTACCACTACAGTAATCCTGGGAAGAGCTGGGACTGAAATAGTGCACAGTTTTCTACAAAGTGGCTTGGCAGAGCCTGAGACTAGGAAAATAGCAGTCAAAGGTGCCCTGTCATGAAAGTGAATGAGGACAGCTTCCACAAGACAAGTGAAAAACACATTTTTCCATATCCTAACATATATCTCTAGATCACAGCTTCTCCAAGAGACGTTTCAGAGACATCCAAAGACTGTCAGACTCTTGCACGCTGAGTACAACAAAGAGTCTCTTTACTGAACACATCCTGGGGAAAAATCACACCTGGGCACCTTTTACAGTGCTGTCACCATAACCTACATGCTTTTGTGGTAATGGCAAATGCACAGGTAAGTATGTGGGGACAGATTGGAGCTCTTCCTCAATATTCATTGCTCTTCCTACCGGATTATCCTCTAGAGCAAAAGGTTTGGGGACAGAAGAGGGAAGAAAATGATAACAAGAGTGAGGGAACATTCCAGGCAAATGACAGAAGATGACTGTAGAGAAGAAATGCAGCCTGAAAGTTTAGAGGAGGAGGTTTTAAAAAATCACCGTGACATGTGGTTTCTCATTTAGGTCATTATATTGGGATGAGATCAGTACAATCATTACTGTCATTCCTTTAATATTTCTTTCTGGATTCCTTCTCTGTGTTCAACTGTGTATCTCTTAATTAATTCTTGTCAGACTCCTCAGCATTTTAGCCCTGTCTTTTGACAATCTTATTCTTGCCCAGCGTATGAATAGGCCTTCCTTGAGTGTGCAGACTCTGGGGGTTTTTTTTGAGGAGAGAACTAGGAACTTCAGAATAATTAGCTGAATTTTCCTCCCCTCCCCTCTTTTTTTAAAGACAATTCCTCGTCTCTCCAGGAAGATGAAGAGATAGATATGGAAGCTGTCAACTGGCAGCTGAACAACACCTCCGTGAATGGCCATTCATCTACCCCAACCACAGTTCGCTTTCCCAGCTGGGTGACTTTCGATGACAATGAAGTCAGTTTTTCACCACAGAGCCTTTCTCCCTTGAAAACAGATACCCCACCTGCAGAAACACAAGCTCCAGATGTTAACTTTAATCTCACTACATCCTTAAAGAAAAGAGAACGTCCTAAAAGCACATTGGGAGACCTCTCCAAAATTCAAAAACTAGATCTCTCCTCTTTAACCAAGTTGCCTTCTGTTGAAACACCACCATGGAGTGCTACTAATCCCTTTCTGGATGAATCTCTTCGAGATGTCCAACCCTCACCCATCAATCCATTCAGCTCATTCTTTGAGGAGCGAGAGAGGCGTTCCAAAAGCTCTTCTGTCTCCAGTGCTCCAGGCAAAAGCCAAAGAGACTCTCTCATTATTCTCCATCAGGAGCCTGATAACATCAGTTCCCATGAGGCAAACAAAACTGTAACCCACACAGATGCTGTAGAGCAGCTCAAACAGCTCCAGATTGGAGACCCAGATCGTGTGAGCAGTCCTACCTTGCCTGATGATGACCCCATGACGCCATATGATCTGGATGCAGCCTTATATAACCTGGCACCAGCTCAGCCAAAGGATGGATGGCCAATGATGCTGAGGATCCCAGAGAAGAAGAATATTATGTCATCCAGGCATTGGGGACCAATATATGTCAAGCTGACCGACAGTGGATGTATACAGCTTTTTTATGAGAAGGGACTAGAGAAGCCTTTTCGGGAACTCAAACTTGAAATCAATCATGAGATTTCAGAGCGCAAACTGCAGAATTACGATGAGAATGGAAGGATACACAGCGTGCGGTTGGATCGCACAACGTACAAGGAGAAGAAGAAATATCAGCCTAAGCCAGCCATTGCACACACTGCAGAGAGAGAGCAAATTATCAAGCTTGGGACTACAGATTATGAAGACTTCCTTAGCTTTATCACTGCTGTGCAAGACACACTGATGAACTTGCCAGCTTCATCAACAGATCTGAGCACAGTGGGACTGAACTATCAAGAAGAAGAAATCACTGTGGATGTCAGGGATGAGTTTCATGGCATCGTGGCCAAGGGAGATAGTGTGATTCTCCAGCACAGTGTGCTGACTCATATCTATGTTCTCAGCTTCCTTTCTGGCCTGGCAGAATGCAGACTGGGCCTTAATGATATCCTGATCAAAGGGAATGAAATAGTTGCAAGGCAGGATATTATGCCCACTACTACCACTAAGTGGATTAAATTATACAGCTGCCGGTTCCATTCATGTGTGGATGAGGATATGTTCAATAACTCCCGTATTATCCTGTTCAACCCCTTGGATGCGTGTCGCTTTGAACTGATGAGATTCAGGACTGTCTTTGCTGAGAAAACTTTGCCTTTTACTCTGAGGACAGCTGCCAGCATCAATGGGGCTGAGGTGGAGGTGCAGAGCTGGCTGATGATGTCCACGGGGTTCTCCTCCAATCATGACCCTTTAACTCAGGTCCCTTGTGAAAATGTGATGATCCGCTACCCCGTGCCACGTGAGTGGGTGAAGAACTTCCGCAGGGAGAGTGTCCTGGGGGAGAAGTCTTTGAAAGCCAAGGTGAACAAGGGAGCCACTTTTGGATCAACCAGTCTGTCTGGTTCTGAGCCAGTAATGAGAGTAACTTTGGGAACTGCCAAATACGAGCATGCCTTTAATTCCATCGTATGGAGGATAAACCGACTGCCTGACAAAAACTCAGGTGAGTGGCACGTACCATCTCTGCAGGAATAAACTAAAACAAGTAATACATTTTGATAGATGGGAAATACTGAGTTTAAATGATGAGAGATATATCCTCCTCTGTAGTATACCAAAGAGCATAAGTTAGTTGCCTGAAGTATTTGTCTGACCGTTCGTAGTAATAGTTTTACGTATCCTACAAATATATAGCTAATGATAAAAACAGTTTTAGGTTTGCTGGATGCAAAAATATGTGTTCTGTTTCTGCTTGGAGGTATTTAAAAGAGGTAGTAGTTAGGGAAATAGTTTAGTGGTAGACTAGACTTGTGCTAGGTTAGTGGTTGGACTTGATGATCTTAAAGATATTTTCCAATAAATGGTTCTGTGATTGTCTGATTATGAAATCTTGGCATCAAACATCTGTATGCTCAGGACTGTTATTGTAAGCAGAGCTTTTTCACATAACTTCCAAAAGCAAGATTCTATGGTATGGGACTGAATGACAGGATCAGATAAATTGCTGTCGCTCCAGCACATTTGGTATCTTTTCCATGCATTTCCAAGCGTACTGGTTCAGTGCTGTATATTGCAATGCTTATGCCACAATTAATGCCCCTGAATTAACTTAAATGGTGATTGTAAGAGAACAGAAGACATTGCTCAGCCATTAAAAAAAGAAAATAGAAATTTCCAAATGCCATTTTGTGGCTATGTTTCTGTTATCAGTGCAGACAGAGAATTACAGCTTAAACCTGAAGAGAGAATACCAACATGAAACCCACTTTGTATTTTTATCCCAGGTCTTTGTATTTCTAGTAACATGGTTGTAATTAAACATTAAAATAATATAGGCAAGCTACTGTTCCCTTTGGCCATTTCTGCCAAAAAATTGACAGGCATTTTATTTGCTGCCTGTCATCCATGGTGCACAACGAAGCTAGACAACTCAA
Source organism: Sylvia atricapilla (assembly GCF_009819655.1). Taxonomy (NCBI): domain Eukaryota; kingdom Metazoa; phylum Chordata; class Aves; order Passeriformes; family Sylviidae; genus Sylvia; species Sylvia atricapilla. The sequence continues at coordinate 54,375,951 of NC_089145.1, forward strand.
GTTTATTTTTATTTGTAGTAAATTCTACTTCTTGACCTCTCTGATCTGGAATAGCTTTTTGCAAATGAGATGGACTTTACAGTATTAAAGCTGTAGTAATGCATCTGTCTGACTGGGAGGGTTTCTGTATTCAGTGTTCCCTGAAGGAAAGTTCATTAGGGTTGGCAGATTTGGCACTCTCTATATGTTTTTCCTGAGTTTGAGTTATAGTGTCAGCAAAACAGTGATGCAAGTGTCCTAATCTTTTGATTCAGGTTTCAGCCCAAGGACACTAAGTTTACACCAGCAGTTACAAATTCAGAGGGATATCACTGACAGAAGGGAAGGTTCCAGGTTTCCCATAAACTGAGCTGTAAGAAGACAGAGCTTGGAAGCTTGAGAGAAATGTAGCAATGAAAAATTGACCCCAGGCTGTTTATGAGCAATAACATGCTTGTGAGGAAAATCTCAATGTGCATGAGCTCTGGGAACGAGATGCTGTGTAATTTGGCCTTCTGTAGCATCTTCTCTCCAAAGATCTCAGTGTACCATATAGGCATCACAGCTGAGGAAACAAAAGCCCTCAGACTTTACCACAATCAGTGGTTTGCCAGTAGCAAACCAGGACAAGAGGCAAAGCTCCTGTCCCTGCTGCCTCCTGCAGGGTGATGCTGCCTTACCCATTGCTGCTCTGAGGGAGATATTAATCTGTGCCTCTTGTTTCCTTCTTTGCCATTGTGACTCTTTATTGTATATACACTGTGACAGGGGGAAGGAAATACATTACAGATTTGTTGCTGCTGTTGGACCCCTGCCACAGAGCATCTATCCATCAGTGTCATCATGCAAAACGCAGGGCAGTTGGTATTTGTTTACATCCTGAGAGGAAGAGTGTCCTCACCCCTCCGGTCAGATCAGATGTAATTTCAGGGAAAGGAAGAGCCTTGGAAGCACTGTCTTGGCCAAGACACATGAGGTATGTGAGAGGGAGGGAATCCCAAAGTGATGACAGGGCAGGCCAAATGTAGTTTAAATCTGACCTTGCCCTTCAGGGACTATTTCTGTCTATTGGTGGTACTTCATTCCATGGTTCTCCTTTCTTAAAGTATATGGCAAACAAAGAGGTATATAAGTGGTACTCAGAAGCATTCATTCCCACTCCTCCTTAGATTTCCCTGATGGACAACATATGCTTTTGTCCAAGTGATACTCATGTGGGATCTGAGTATCTGCCAGCCTTATGCATGTTTGGCTGTATCCAGCCCTATCCATAAGTCATATAATAACCCAACTTCGTGTATTTGCAATGTCATTATAAATGATGCAGTTCTCAAGTGCTAAACATAAAACTACTCCACTGACTCCCACTTTATGCTCTCTCACTGTGATATCTGTAGCTCACCTCTAAGAGTACTCTGGGTCTTCTGTAATTATCTGGCCTGCTAATGAACCCCTTTGATGCCTGGGACCTCAGAGCAGGAGAAAAATAATGGCATCACATTGGAGCTGAAGGAAGTGCTGCAGGTGACCACAGCCTGCAGCTCCACCTGCCTGCAGAGGCCACACAGCAGGTCCACACCACCTGAGACGTGCATTGTGTGGGTGCTCCAGCACATGTGCTGCCTGCCAGACGTGCTCACAGGAGTACATATGTAGGTACACATTTTGGGACTTTTTGTTCACCCACAGTGTGTGCTCTGACACACAGTCCCTTGCAAACACAGTCCCAGAACTCCAGAGGTGTGCAGATAGCCAGCTGGAGCTCCTGTGCTTCACTCCATTCCCCGAATGTGGACTGGTGCAGCCTCTGTGTAGAGGTGAGGGGCACGACCCCCAGCCCTGCCATCCACAGGACAGTGTGTCCCTACTGAAGCTCACTGCTTGTATGCAGGTTGTAGCATCCTAAGAACCCAGACTGTTAAAAATTATTTCAGCAGCTTTGCACTCTTATCTAATCTTTTTCTTTCTGTGCTTTCTAATGGGATGGGGCCCTCTGCACTCTAAGTCTAGGAGACAGTGTTATCAGCACTGTCTGTATTATTTGTATTTTGCAAATTATCTGCTTATGGCTGAACATTGAAAAACATGTGACAGATGAAGGACAGTGCATACTCTCTGACTGTGATTTGACCTAAGGAAAAAATATGAACTGGATTCTACTGAGCACATGGCTGAAATCCAAATAGCAAATACTTGTCCATTTTTGCTTTATTGCCCATCTCATATGTAAAATTAATATGAACAAAAGTGTTGATGAAGAACACCTATTTGCAAGCTGTTTACAGCTCCAGTTGCTGCTGGCTGGGCTTCACATGTTCTTTTCTTTTTTTAATCCACCAGTAGAATACTAGGGAAACATCCAAATAGTCTTCGATCGTGAGAAAATGCTCTTTCTGTGAAGCAAGGATGTAACATCTATGCAGAGCCTTGGATCTGGATTGGAACTTTTCTCTACTTTGGTGGTGGATCTCAGGCATGCTGCCTGGAATACTTTATGAAGTAAATCATATCTTTTAATCCAAACATGTTGGGACATTTGGGGTGTCATGAATCATTTGGAACAGGTTCTCTCCAATCACAGCTACACTTGCATATGTATGAATAATCATATCCTTAATTGTCAGAACAAACTGGAAATAGCTCAAGGAAACAAGAGGTGCAAAACAAAATCAGTGTGTTGATTCCTGCTGATTTTACTAAGAAGGGTACCTCTCCACTAGAGAGAGAGCTCTGAATGAGCCTGTTGAACAGTCTAGAGGTGGTGCCTCATGAGCTTCATGCCCAGGACAGTAATGAACACTGCTGGGCTAGGTAATTTTGCAGTAGCTTCAGTGGAAGAGTTGCTTTTTTAGTCTGTTCACCTTGTTATATACCACACTGAGCTGGTTTAAATTAGTAACTTCTATAATTTTTATCCATTTGGGTGGGGAGATGGGGTTAACAAGTGTCCAGTGAAATTATGAAGAGTTTAAAAGCTCAGCTCTCCAAGCACCTGGCATGCAGTGTGCTCAAGCCCAGTGAAACACTTCCCAGTGATGCCTTCACACATATCCCCCCCAAAAGCAGCTGAGCACATGCCAGCTCCAGAGTGTCACAGCAGAAGCTGAACGTTCTGCAGCTGTGGATGTGGCCTGCACCAGAGCACAGAGCCACTCCTCCTGGGCTGCTGGTGTTCTCCAGTCTGCAGGAGAGAGCAACCCACAGCAAACCAGAGAGGAAAAGCATATCAAAGCAGATGAGTAAGGATTACAATGAGGAGTCTGCTGAGAGTGATACAGTGTGAGGAAAAAGATATGAAAGGATGGGGAGCTGAGACCGGGGGTTGGTTGCCAGTACTGAGTGCTGATCACAGAGTTTTGGAGCCAGTTTTAGGCATCTTCATAATGCAGTACCAGAGAGCAGTGCTGTGTCACCCAGGGGCTCCATGGCAGATGCTGAGTTGTGGTGCCACCACAGCTGTGCCCACCACATCCAAGCTCAAGAGGGTCCAGAAGCAAAAGCACTGCAGTGCTGGAGGGCACAGTGATCTCCCTGAGAGCTCCTGGGGCTGCTGCTCTCCTGTGCTGGGCCCCCACCAGGAAGGCCTGCTGTGCACCAGAGCTTTTGATCCAAAGAAGCATGTCCATGTATGGAGAGCCAGGAAGGGCTGTCAGAGATCCTGGCTTGCTCTAGAACCAGTGCAAATGAATCAGTACTCTGCTTGGGATAATTAATCCTGATGAAAAGCAGATGTATTTTAATGCTTGCAAAATTTGAGCTTATGTATCTGCTTGATACTGCACCCATTCATTCATATCTTGGCTCCAGCTATGGTGCTGCATATCCCTGGTCCCTGCTGAACTGCACAGCTTCTCACTGGATTTGATGCACACACATTAGTTCCAGTGGTGAGGGAACTTTGGCTAGACTGTTTTGAAATATGAGTTTGACTCTAGATAAAATTCTTACCCAGACTTACACCGAGTAGAATTTTTTTCCAGCTCAATTTCAGCAATCAAGTGGGATGTTGCAGTTCCTAAGCCCTCTAAAGACTGCCTAATATCATTGGGACAAGTCATATTTCAAAATCCCACATCTTGCCTTTCAGGCTTCAGTTTAACAAGGCTGACTTTGGGCTAAGCAGGTGTATCCCTGCTTTTCCCAGTGGGAGCTTCTGGGCTTTCCCAGTTCTCTTTACTCTGCTTGCATTCCTCTTTCCTTGTCTCTGTGCTGTACACCTTGCTGACCTGTATGGAGAAGAAATTTCCTAGTTCTGAACAAGTATTCAGGAATCCTAAAGTCTATAATAAAGGCAGGCAAGGATTCCATTCATTTACTTATACATTCATTTACACATACATTGACAATAGGATCCTTCCAATCAGAAAGCCCTGTGTAGCTGTGAAGGCTTTTATCCTCATTTTGCAAATAGAGAAAGTGAGGCAAAGACATTAAATTACTTGCTCAGGAGTTTAAGGGGTTGGCAGCAGGCAGAGAAAAAGCCAACTTAGTTTGACTAGAAGTCCCTACTTTAATTTTTAAACATCACTGCTGTCCAGCAAAACAAGGAAGAAAAAATAATAAGGGTCATTTACATATGACAGATGTAAATTTATATATAAACTTTACCTCCTCTCCTTGCCATCCTTAATGACTAGCCACCTTGTCATGCGTTCAAGTGAGGAATAAATGGTTATTCCAAAGCTTTACACAAATTTGCTTTTTGAAGACAGGAAAGTTACTTTACCTTGTCCAGTACATTTTCTTCTGCTAAAGAGGGGGATAACAATTTCATATAAACATCAAATATGTCCAAATTCCTCCTTCCCTTACTATCATTTCATAACATTTCAGAAGAATGTGCCATGATGTACTTAGAATGTGATAAACCCTGAGGGAATCAAAAGACAACAAATACCTTTACCCTACTGTGTTTGATTTACTTCTTATATTTTCACCCACTAAAAGCAAACTAGAATGATTAGCAATCCTCTTTGCATTTTGTTTAATTCCTTTGGTAACTTCAACTGCATTGAAGCAGGTAAGACTCTTGCTATGAACTAGTTAACCTAGGGAGATTCTCAGTTTCCTGCAGCTTTGTGATGCTTCTTTCTCCGAGGTGCTGTGTTTTGATTCATCTGACACAACTCTCACGACTGTTCACTCTCTTTTTCCAGCTTCTGGCCATCCTCACTGCTTTTTCTGTCACCTAGAGCTTGGCTCTGATCGGGAAGTGCCTTGCAGTTTTGTGCGCTATGTCGATGTGGAGTTTGACATGCCCACCACGTCTGCCTCCAAAGCCGCTGTTCGCTCCATCTCTGTCGAGGACAAGACTGACGTGAGGAAGTGGGTCAACTATTCAGCACACTACAGTTACAAGGTAAAACTGAGCAGTGCTGATCACCGTGGTCACTTTGCATGCTTCATTGTCTCGAAAAGTATGGCCAGACAAATAAAATACCATGGGCAAAAGAGGTGGGGATTTGGCACGTGCCAGGCTGCAGTAGCTACCCATGTGCAGCTATTGATTCAGGGCAAATAAGCAGTGGATTATCCCTCAGCAAAGATGGAATAAATTTGCTTGCAATTGCCTGTGGAAGAGTGTGCACAAAGCCAGCTCCTGGGGATTAGCTGATAGGGAGAATTTGAACAGGGAGTTTTGCTGCTCTTCATAGTGGGAGTGCTACTGTGGGAGTCCTGCTGCAGACAAAAGAATCACATTGTTTCTCCACTTAAATATTTCTTCCTTCTGCCTGCCCTAAGGAGAGGAGCAGATAGGAAAGTGCACTATGTATGTACCTGTCAAAATATCTCAGTAAATTTGTATGTTAGCTGCAGAGAAATTGGCATCCTACCTTGCCTTCTTTGAGAGCAATGAAAAAGGTTCTCATGGCAAATATTTTTACTGGTAATTGTAATTATATTTTAGTAGTTTCTTAAATTCCCTGGAGATGGTATTTGATCTTCCTAAGTATCTCTTTTAAGAATTAAAACATTGGATTATACCTGAGTTTTCAGAGATGTGGAAATTTAGAACCCAAACATAGATCCCCTTGACTCTGTCCCAATACAATTTGGTATCTGTAGACCAAAGCAGCTCTGAGCCTGAGGACAGCAGGGAGTGTGCTGATATTTGGGGTAGACACTGCTTCACGAAGCAGAGAGTTGGATTTGATGATCCTTATAGATCCCTTCAAACTCGAGATCATTTAAAAAATCTCTTTGTTTTATATATCAGTCTTTGGAGAATTTATAATTAAGGCTGGTTTTCTGCTGTCACGTAGGAGGCCACCTATCATCTGCAGATTTGGTTCTGGGTTTGTATTGAGAGTACAGCTGGGAATGGTAATGAATATAAAATCGTGTGAGTTCTCTGCATGACATTATCTCTTCTGGAAATTATTTCATGACACTGCTGAGTTGTAGAACTGCTTAGATTAGACTGAAAATCCTTACAGTAAATAAATCCAATTTTCCCTGATCTTCACTCTGTTTTTCCTCACAACCTTCTCAGTTCACCAAGAGTTTCTTCACCCGAGCACAAGAACCACCCCTGAGGAAGACTTGTGAATCTTTTGTTTTTCTTTCTCATTACAATTTTTCTTCCTGTTTTTCTTCTACCAGGTCGAAATAGAGCAGAAAAAAAGCTTGAATGAGGATCTGAAGGGAGAAAGTACTGCAAATGTCAATGAATGTGCTACACAGTAAGGAAGATCAGTGTGCAAGTCCCAAGAGAGGTGGTCACACTAACAGACCTGGAAGAAAGGACTTGCAAGGGTTGGGTATTTTTCTTTTAAAAAATTAGGGACTACTACTTTTAAAATAATGCTCTGAAGAGTATCATTTTTTTTTCTTTGTGATGATCCGTACTTTGATAAGAATGTGGTCAGTAGTTTGTTTGGAGGGGATCCACAGGCTTTTGCTGGAATGGCATAAAGTATAGTTGTACAGTCAAGCCTGCCTTTTCTGCCTTTTCACCATTTAAGTTCTGCACTCAAGTATGGTCTGGCAACCATTGCAGCCACACCAGAAAACAGCCTTTATCTCACAAGCTTGCCCTCCCACATTAAACATTTTTTTTCAATGCCTTTTGTTTTGGCCATTGACTGAATTGCTTCCTTCTGAACTGCCAAATAAAATTCAGGGAGGATCAAGTGAAAAATTACATAAAATCTCTTTTCTGAAATGGTCCACAGAGTGAAAACCCTGAGCATCATTCTGGAGAATCAACACACTCTGCATCTTAAACAAAAAGAATGGTCTGTGCTTTTAAATAGATGAACTACAGACAGGACAGCTGATCACAGAGCTGTTCCTCTGTTCAGCCCTTCCTGTCTCATCCCTCAAATGGCAGCATGTCACTGTGCACATTTTCATGGGGTTTGCTCACAAGAAAGCCTCTGCAATTTCTTAAAATTTTTACTTTCTAGTCTGAACCGTTCTGGTATCTTGACTGAACGTGGTCGTGGCTGCTAGCAGTAGGGAATGTGTGTTACAATAGTGGAGAAACCAGAGGGACTTTGCTGAGATTAGATCATTCCTACCTAGAGAGGTATTTAAGGGAAAAACATGGGGGTTTAGTTTTGGGTTTGGGGTTTTTTTGTATGTTTTCTTGGATGGGTAAAATGGGTGGTTATTGAAAATGTCAGAACATAATTACTTCAACAGACAATGTTGTTTGTTTTCCTGAAAATCCTTGGAAGTCTGTCCAGCACAATATTGTTTTCATGTTCTAACTTGAACCTACCTTATAAGTAACTTGTATCTTTATAATACTCCCATTAACTGGGCCCCAAAATCTCTTTCCAAAAAATAACAAGCTTCTATCACAGAGATTTTTTTTATCCCCACTTAACTGGAAGTAATAGCAAGTCTTACAACCTCCTTCTAAATAAAAATGCAGAAGACATAAATCCCTCATTTACACATTTTTTCAGAGAAAACAGTGTTAAAGGACCCATTTTAGTTGTTTCTAGCTTGTTAGCTTGTGTAATATTTTGTCTCATAATGTTAAATGTAAAGTAAGTAATTTATTAAATCATTTATCTTTTGAAAGGTTACTACTGACTATAAAATACACATTTGGAAAACTTTGGCAATGTAATTTAAAAACATAATGAATTGAAATGAAAGGTTTTTTATAAATTTATTTCATTTTACATTTAATATAAAAAAATACATTCTTGATTTACCACTTTCACTGTGACTCCTATAAAAATTACTACAATGTTAAAATCAATGTTAAAATCCCAAATAAATAATGAAATTAATTTCATTGAGTCTTTACCTGGTAGTGGTAGAATTTAAAATAAATTGTAGGGAACTTAAAAATGCCTTTTTTATATGCACCTACATTTCAAGCTTGCATCACCCCAGTGACACATCCTTACACAGGTACACCACTTTAAAATATGTGAAGTCTCAGTCCTTCTAGGACTCACTAACAAGCTTGTAATACTCCATTGCAGGTAGCCTTTCTGGGCCCAGGATGTTCCTTTGGAGCACATCAGTTAATACTAAGCATTTGCAACTAAGCATCTCTCTGTAAATGAAAGAATATTATTAACTTTTATAAAGATTTTTTAAATCAGTGGATTAAAATTTCTGGTATCATTAATGATAACTTGTATAGGTTATGAAATATCTGAGAACACGGGGCTGAATTTGTGACTGATTCTCAGCTCTGGCACAGGCTGGCTGTGATGAATTGCATGGCAACTCCTCTACAAAATTCACTCCTGCTCAAAGGCAGACAAAGAATTTCTGGGTGGTCTTCCCTCTTTTCCCTGCAGCTCCTAATGTACAGTTTCTGAAATACCACCATTAGGAAATCAAAACTAAGCTGAAGCAGTGCTGAGATGTTACTGAGGAAATGTGAGACTATTTTGTGAAAGAAATGGAGATTTTCTATTCTGACCTGCAGGCTCAGTGTCTGATGTTTTTTGCCTATTTCCTCTCAGCTCATGAAAACACAAATATGTAGTACAAGTCAGCAAAGTTATGTTGTACACCTTAAGAGGGGAGAAAATAAAAGGAATATGATTTTCCATTGCTGATGAACTGTTAAACTATTCAGCCTCTATCACACTTGTGCCACGGAACAGTCTGTGTTCCAGTAGCTGAAAGATAAACATATTGGGGCTTTATGCATTAACTTAATTTCTTTTCTACTTCATCACTGATTTCTTTTTTTATAATTCAAAATCAATGAATGACAAAACCTGACTCTTACCTTTCTAGCGTAATTGTACACAGAAGTATTTCTTCCAGTCATCATGAATTTATGCAGGCAAAACTGGAAAAGTGTTCTGGTTTATATGAAAGCTATTTTAATCCACTCTCATCTCCGGAGAGTGGTTTTAGATTGTACCTGCCACTGAATTTTCAAGAGTTTAGGATGAATACCTCAGCCGGAGTTTCAAAAGATCTTATTTCCTAAGGACTGGAGTAAGTAGTTTGACTTTTCAAAAGAGTGCTAATAACCAAAATCTTCAGAAACTCTATTGTTGGTGTCACCAGGTGTCTCAATTCTTTTTTCAGTCCAGCGCCATTACGAGCATTGAGAATTTGAACACCGGGATCCTAAGTGTCCTTACTAAGGTCTCCACTGTTTTTTATTGATTAAATAGTTCCAATTTTTCAGTGTTACACACTGTCAAATATGTACTTTATGTACATATACTCTTCACCCATGAGAGTATAGTAGTAATTTAAACAGACTGTGGATTGGAGTGAAGGGAAAAGATCTGAGAAGTTTATGAGTTGAAAGTAGCAGAAATTATTTAGATACAAGCAGTGCCTGTAGCAGGGATGATTATTTTTTTTTAATCATGTGGAAAAATCTCTCTGACTAGTTTCAGATTACTCTTTCTTTCGAGGAAGATGCAATCACTGTCCTTTGGTATATTTGAAAGCTTTGTAGTGCTCAAACACTCCATGCAGGAAATGTGCCTTCAAGGTAAGCAGATGTTTACTCCCTGAAGCGATTCTCACTTTCAGTCCCCTTTCTATTTCTCATTATGATTTTAATATTTGTACTGTGGTAAGACTTGAGGTATTGAATGGAATTTTGCCTAGAAATGTAAAGTGTCTTTAATCACAAGGGGTAAAGATGAACAATATCTGCAGGCAGCTGAGCTTATTTTAGTTAATGTCTCTTACATTTATTAACTATGGACATTCTGCTAGAAAAGGAAAATGGGTGAATTCAGCTGAGAAATACTAAAACTGATGTTATTTTTGTTCTTTCTTTTATTTAGATTTAAATTTAGTCATCTTATGAAGGAGTCAGATATAACAGTATCATTACAAACACTGCAGAAATTATTTTCCTTCTCTGGTGAGCTGCTGGCTGACAGTTAGTTACTTGATAGGATGTCCAGTGCCTGTCTACATTATTTAGTAGCTGCTAAAACTCCCCCTTGAACAGTCACCTCCCGGGACAGAGAGCAATTGCATGCAAAAGAGCATGAAAGCAAGTGGGAAAGGTGTATAAAGTTCATCCTGGAGGTGCTTGCTCTTTTGCTTGCATAAAACTCTCAGTAATTTCCTAGGCCCTTCAGTGCACTATCAAGTCCTTGATAGGTCACCTGTATTCCAGATGGTGAAAAACTTCTTTCAGTGACTCTTAGCAGTTCGTGTGCATAGCTGTATTAATCTCTAGAACTGACCAGCACAACAATTTGCAGCACAGAGAGACCACTTATGGATGAAGTACTTACCTTCTTCTGCCACTAAAGTTAAATCTACATCATGCGTTGTCCAAGATACAAAATTTTGTGTGATAACATGCACAACTGTTCCTAATGTCCCTGTTTTGTTCAGTCAGCCAGCCACCCCTCACACATTCAGCCATCCATCCTCCATCCGTCCTGCCCTCCCTCCCTCTCTCTCCTTTTCACACTTGCAGTTCATTCTTTGCACTATTGACATTGACTGGTTTAATTATTATTTTGTAACATGCGCCTACCTTCTTATTTTGTAAAATAAGTCTGTACACTGGCTAACTTCGTAGAAGTGGTTTATTTTTTTTCTTTACATCAGTTGAAACGGGATGTCATGTTTTGTTTAAACTACATGAAAATTTAAATAAATGTTAAGATGAAACAGCCTATCCACATTTTCACTGTGAAATTGAAGTTGTATGTGCTGTATATTCTGATAAATCAGAGGTCTTGAATTCAGAAGAGGGAAGGGAATATTTTGAATGGAATAAAGGACATCAATTACAAGTAATGGGACTACATACAGAAAAGAGATTACTTCATTTGATCATACAGATTGACTGCAAAGGAAATGGAGCAGGCCTACAGCTTGAGCCACATAACAGTTTAGAGTAGTACTAACATAACAGGGAAGATGGTCCAGCATTTGAACAAATCCATCCTGAAAATAAGTAATTGAGGATTGAAGCTTCTGTTCAGTGGTCTCTTCTTTGACCACTTAAACCAGGAGTACATGAAAGGGTATCTTCCTGTCATCAGAATGTTTGTTTGCGAAGCAAGTATAAGGTCTAAAGTATGTAGAGCCCTCTGCTATGATTATCTGTGTTCTTTCAAAGTTCAGTAAACCATGTGTCATTTCATCCATCTTTCCACTTTTCTCAGAGTCACTGAGACCCACTTCAGTCTGTTGTTTTTCTCAAAAGCATTCCTTGTATCAGACTGAAGAGCTGAGCACTTCTCATGGCCAAATAAAATCAGACACTCATCATAAGGGCTGTTCAGAGTATTGCTCTGAGCTCAGTACAACTGACAGTAAGTCAACCATTTTACAGTATCAGAAAATAAAGGCACACAAGGTATGATGCCTCATATTTGTTATTTAAGAGTAAATAACAAATTTAAGAGTCAGCCAGAAGAAACAAAGTTAAAATTCAGGGGCTGCTACTACTAACAGTTTTTTACTACAATTCATATACTCAGTGACTTTTGGAAATGAACATATAAAATTTGGAGGATAGGATTTTATTAACCCTGATAGCTTGCTAATATGCATAATGTTTTTAAAAAGAAAGACTTAGAGAAAAAGCAATCTAAACCAAGGAGCTCAGTGTTCCTTGGCAATGATGTATTCTTTAAAGATAAGCCAAAATAACACCCTATAAGAGATGGGGAAGTCAGAGTGCCAGTGCAACATGTACCCAAGCAAAAGACATCACTAGAATGAGATAGCACAATTTGGAGAGGAAAAAACCTAGTTTTCTTTCAGTATTCTTAGTTGCCATGATTACCCACCTGACTAGTCCAGATATGCTGTAAATTTTTAAGACAAAAAGCGCTGAAGGTCAGCTGGAGATGAAGCAGAAGATGGAGGAGCAGCCCACTTTTTCAGCTTGGGTGCAGGTGTGGGTCACAGCAGATGTGTCTGAAACATGAAGTGCACCAGTCCCAGAAAAAACTCATGTCCTTTTGCTCACAGTATCAGAAGCCTAACAGCAACTGCTGTATATAAAAAAGCAATTGGAATAGTATTTTATACACTAGCTATGAAAGGTGTCTTAACTCTGAATAAGGGGACAGCAAAACCTAATGGACAGGGGTGACTGTAGTACTGCCTTCAGTAGCACTGGGTACTTCAACAAGTGGCAAACACATGCTGAGGCTCAGGACATCTGGGCAGATTGGTCCTTCCCGGTTTGGGGGCCTTCTGCAGCCTCCCAGTTACTGCTCCAGGGGCTGTAGATAAACTGAGAGCAGTCAGCTCAGCCTAAAGAGCTTCTGAAGGAAATGGCTGAATACAGGCTGAACACAGCTGAAATAACTTCTTAAATTGGGAGCCTCTTTTGTAAAGGTTTTCCTGATGTAAGACCAAAAAGGAGAGCTCAGCTCCTCTGTGGAAGCAAACAAATTTGTCAGGGCATGGTCAGTTCAGCAATTTTACTAATACAGAGTACTCAGATTGAAAGGGAATGAAGTGGGAAAACCTTATGTCAGTGCACAGATGCAGGCAGAGTAGCAGAGTTCTGACTTCAGGTCAACCAAAACAAAAGCAAAACTGCAGAGAGTTTTCAAATGAGATTAAGAAAAATTCAACTGCTGTGGCATCCCCTGTGCCCATCTCCCTTTTATCCAAACCTTGTTTCTCACTGCAGCAGTCAACAGGTTGGTTTGATTATTTTTGCCCTAACTGTTACAGGTAACCTTTGCCGTGGCTGTCAGGAAGTGACAGTGCAAGGGGAACACCCAGGGGAGGGCTGCTGAAGTTCCAGTCTCAGCAGAGAAAAATGTGTGCTAATACCTCATGAAGCCCTGTGGCAAGTCAGGAACTATGCAAAAACAAAAAAAAATTACCTGGGGAGTCCCAGTCTACAAATACTGATCTTGGGAACAAAGGAACAAATACTGTAAAAATATGAGTATTATGAAAGACTGGAAGGCTTTTCAACAAATAGAATTAGATTTGGATCTGAACCACAATGTCAAAATCAGCTCTCAAATTGTTCAGGGCCAGCAGACACATCATGATGAAATTGTGAGATGACTGACATTTGGCTTGGTAAGTTGGGGTGCGTGGTCTGGGTCTGGAGAAATGAACCACAGATTGGAACAAGGCTCTTGGCTGCGGGCTCACACTCCGTGGGTTCTCAGAAGTGAAGGGACTGTTGCTCTCTAGTGGTCACTGCCAGGTTCTTGCCTGGACCACTGACCTGCTGCACCAAGCAGCCCCAATGAATCACAGGTGTCACTGGTTCTCAGGATTGAACTCCATGCAGAATTTGGTGCATTGTAAACCAGTTGGATCTCAGAATTGGGTGTAAGAGTTGACTACCTCAGCTGATTCCATGTTTAGCCAAGAAAAGGACAACAGACAATTTTTCAGTGGTGCTGACTAGCCTTTTCACCTAAGTAGTCCTTACCTGTCTGCATAGTCATGCACATTTTTTTTTTATGTTTAAATTTACATCCATTAAGTACTTCAAATACCTCCAACAAAAAATGCTGTAATAGGATAATGTTTAACTATTGTCTGTAATAAACAAAAACATTTGTGTGTGTTGTATAGGCATGCAAGGATATATACAAATATGCATTGATGGAAAGAACAAATTGACAAAAAAGGTTTGACGTTTTTATTATCTGGACACTCTTTTAAGAGACAGCCACTCCCCAACACGCCGAGGTAAGCCACTGTGGCTCAGTCCAAGTCCAGGCAGCCAAGCCCACTGATCCTGTCTGATCAACCCCCATGCCTCATTCTGGAAGTACAAAATTCCCAGAATTTTTGATAAATCTTCATGAAAGATGTCTGCAAACACCAACTGTTCCTGTATGTGACCCAAACTACCACAGTTCTATACAGCCAAGTCTAGCTTGGGTTTTCAAGCCCTACTCTGCCTCTCGTGAGGATTCCAACCTGCTGCTGTGCTCACAATGAGCACTGGGTACTGTAAAGCTGTGCACTTGTCAGAACACTGCACTGCTGGGAAGTGGAGGGGTTTGGGATCCCTTTCTCCTCATCTGACGCTACCTAGAGGATCAGTACAGAGGTGGAGGTAATTAAAGACTGAAAAGGAGGATTGAAGGCTTTAAGGGTTTAGAGTAATGACCAGGTTTGTCAATCCTTGACTGCAGTTTATGAAATTCTGTTGAGTATGTTATGGAAATAGTCCTTGGAGCAGGAATTAGGCATCAGACCTACCCTTCCCCTCCATCCAAATTGCTTTCTCTTTTGAGCTCACTGAACCTACAAGGCCTGTTGGCCAGTGAAAGTACTTAATAGGATAAATAATAGCACCATTTGAGGTTAGTTCCTTACGTGTTTGCTGAGCTGCTATGGAAATTGAACTGTTTAAATACATCCTTACAGTGTATTATCTAAGAAGCAAATTGTTACAAAAAGTATTCTTCCAGAAAAAAATTATCTTTCTGTATTAGAGCCTGGCACAAATACAACTATATGCCTTTAAATAATGGGGATAGTTTTTTTTTTCCTATCTACAAAAAAGGACATTGACAATCAGTTGCAATCTCCCCTGAAGTAATTTCTTATCTAAATTTTAGGTTTAAGAAAATTATGTATTAGTTACTGTTTTTCAGCTTACATTAGCCATTTAGTATTTAGCATGCATTGAGTCTACGTTCATACAAGTTACAGCCAATGATCATTGTTCTCAATGCAAGGGCTACTGCACAGTTTTATCTCGAAGGAAAATTTGAAAGTATTTGATTCGTTTTTTGCTGGGGTTACTATACTGCCGTAGGAGTTCTGCCTCCCTCTTGTGGCTGCCTTTTCTACTTTCAGCTTGGAAAAGAAACATTCACAATGCAGCCATGATCAGAGTTCCTTGTAGTTGCCTTCCTGATATAAGTCTCCTCCTTAAGTTTCATTTTAAAAAAAGCCCCATTATGTCTGGATTCTCCTATACAACAACAACAACAAACTTAAAAAAATAAAAATAATAATAATAGTCTACTTAAGAGAGAGATTCATTTTCACATTCATGTGGGAACAACTGAACATTTTTGATAAAATCAGTGGCAATTCAGGCTGGTTATGTTTTGTAATTGGGTCTGAATATTTGGATTCAAGTCAGCCACATGTAGGAGCTCCACCTAGCAGCTACTAAGATTGACTTCAGGGGACAGGATATTTTCAAGTCATGCAAAAACCCATGTCCTATATATTTTAGGATAACACTTTGTTCTTTCCTATCACATTCCATTTAAGTATTACATAGTCCTTTTCAAACATGCAGAAATCAACTATCTGAAGAGTTAAATAAAGGACTGTACCTCTAAGCTTATAGGAAAACCAAGATGGCATTAAATGGCTGCCTCAGAATGGTAAAGCCCCAGCTGAATGCAAATCTAATTTCCCTCTATTGCTTCCCCAGCCCAGAACATCTCCCTTCAAAGCCCTTAGCACACTTACAGCATTTGCAGGGTGACCGACCTTGAGTGTGCCTGCTCTGTGCCCTCCATTCTTCTGCAATTTACACTGATATCAGCATAGCACTTTATAGCCTGCCACACCATTCAGAAAGAGATGTGAATTTTATCTTGAAAGCCATAGCAAGAAAGTGGGCAAGAGGGACATGAAGGTCTCCAGCAGAAATCTACAGTAATGGAAAGAGAATAAGCTGCACAGTTCAAACACTATTGCTGGCCATCTTGCTTTGTCAGGTCTAAAACAAAGCATCTTTCTAGTTCTACACCACTAGATTGGATCCACCACTGGTTGGATCCTTCAGCTTCATCCCCAACCTCATCTGGCTTTGGCAGCAGGGTAAGGGACTTGCTTTGACCACTCATATATTTACATAACTGTTCAGATGATGTGGGTAGAGACCTTATCACTTTGGCTTTGAAGGTACTCTCATTCACTTCACATTTGAAGACACTCATCAGCACCTCCTTGACAGCTGGCCAGTGAAAGCATTCATGTGAGCTGAGCCCAGCTGAGCTCAAAGTACTGACTACCAAGGGCTGGCTGCAGTGACAGCTAGAACTTCTTGGGGAAAATCACCCCTTGTGCCTACAGACCACGTCCAATAAAGGCAGCATGGCATCCTCACCCTGTGACTTTAACACACTGTCTGCATCTGAACAGATGGGTCAGAGCATGGATCAGTCTTTCCAGCAAAAATGCAGCTGTCTGAAAACGCTATAAACTGGAAGTTCTGTGTTCTGCTCAGCAGGTGTTCAGCTCATACCATAAAACAGTACATGTATTGCAGATGTGATGGGATGCCTCACTAGAAGTATTTTCTTTCAGCAGAGACACAGCCACACTTACCACTAATCTGCCCAGAGTCTCAGTGGGAGAAATGACATGGCTGATGTCAGTAGACCATATTGCAAATCTAGGAAGATCAGCAGTGAAAGATGATGCTTAAGATGGAAAAACTCCCTTTTGTCCAAAGCAGTAAGGCAGGGAGTAGGAAGCAGCTGAGGGAAAATGTGAATTCCAGTCTATAAGTGAAGCTTCCCATTTTTTAACATGTTTGCAGCTATCAAAATCTTGGTACACCAAAGACTCCCAGGTTATAACCAATTACCAGGAAGACTGGAGCAGAGAGGAATGGGTCCAATGAGTTTGGAAACAGGTTAGAAATGACAATAAATGCCTAGGGTCCTATAGCTCCACTACAGGATGAACAGGGCTGACTCATTCCTGCTGTTTTCCTTTCTCTTTAAGCCAGGGACTCCAGCTGCCCAGCAGTTCTCACACTAGTGCAGCTTTGCAGTTAGATAATTTGCCTCAGAATGAGAACTCCACGTTAACTACTCATAAGCCATGGGTTGGTTCCAGCTGAGTTTATGTTCACTGTTCCTCACTGGGAAGACTGAATTCAGCCAAAACTGAACTGGAGTTGTTTTCTCCAAATTCCACTCTATCCTGTGAAAAACAACCCTACGAGTCATCAAGGGAAAAAAGGGGGAAAAAATAAAGAAAAAGAAAAAAAAAAAAAAAAAAAAAAAAAAAAAAAAAAAAAAAAAAAAGGTTCTCCTTGTGTGTCTGATGCCTCTCATTCTGGGTCCCAGAGGGGACATAGGATCACCTCTGAACAGGCTCCAGAATGTAGGGCACACCTATGGCTTTTCCATGAAAGCTGTAGACTCCTTGCCCTTAAATCTATTAAATTCTCAGCAACCCAGAAGATGGTGTGGATTGCAAAGCCACTCACCTGGCGCAAAGGACCAGAAGTATTAAGCAGAAGGCAGCGAGCATCTGAAGTGGAACAAACCTGCCCTGCACAAAAGCATTTTTAGCAGACATGAACACGTGCCTGAGGGAAAAACCAGAGTAAAACACATCACAGCACATCTCTGCTTGGCGACAGCAGCCTGTGTGCTGTCTCCCACGCTGCCAGCTGTGCCAGGGAAGCTGAGGCTACACAAACACACACACACACCCCGAAGGAGTCAGAGTTCTCACACAGACCAGCACCATGCCATAGTTCCACACTGCGTATCTGTATTCTGGCGTACCCCAGGTGAAGTACTCTATCTTTGGTCACCTCATGGAGCCTGAGGTATGTAAGGCTTCCAACAGCACACTATATAGGTCACTCTGCAATTTTTTCTCTACAGATATTTCATCCTCTGATGTTTGTATATGTGAAAAACGCGATTCACTTTTTGGTAGATTTTAAGAAATAGGTTTTAATAAAAAGATAAGACAATTAGGAGATTAAAAAAAAAGCAAAGTACGGCCGGGTGACTTGGCATTTAGCCAAGTCCACAAATTGCTATTTCACAAGCTTTCTTTAAATACCCTCTCTATTGCATCAGTCTGTTGAATATTCATATTTTTCCATAAACTAGTTTCCATATTCCCGGGACTGTTTTGCATGGCCCCTCCTTGGGTCCGCCTCCCTAGAGCATGCATGTTTCTGGGCTGTGTCTTCATCATCACCTCCAGATTGGGCCTTGGTCCGTGCTTTCTTCAGATGGCAGACACTGATAGTTGGTGTATCAATAGCTGGGTACCCCCCTACATGTTCACTGGATGTTATCCTGGCCAAACAGACAGTTCAAGCACACCACATCACTACTACCACTATGCCAAATCTTCTCCACTAACAGCAGAAAATAAAAACCTACATCCTTATCACAAAGCCATCAATCATATAGCACACATCCTGCGAAAAGCCAACTTTATAATAGCCATTTATAACAGTATATATCAGGAATAACTTTGCTAAAGTTAATTCAGTTCTGCTGTGGACCTTTGCACATCATAGCAGCTGGCTGAAATATATGGCAGTAATCAGTAAAATATTTATCGGCACGTTACCCAGCTCTGCTTTGGATCAGTAAAGGAGAACATTGTGTATGAGGAGACTTATAGGTATTTTAAGTCTGGCTTTTTTTTTAATCTGACTTCTCTGTTGTTTGGTTTCACAGATCAGAGCCAGCAATATTTTGGCTGTTGCTGAAACATTATCACAGCCGAGTAGCTGTGATTCATAACTGTTACAGTCTGAGTGAATAATATATCTACTTTAAAAGCACTTCAGAAAAGTACTAATGCAGAATATGTAACTCAGAGGCACTCCTTTACCTCACACCCTTTCAGAGAAGCTCTAACCTTCAGAATTTTAGGGACTTTTTTTAGCTATTTAACATCAGTACTCTGTAATCAAATTATGAATCATCCAGTTTGTGGAGTCTTCAGCATTATGTCAAACATGCACACACGTGAAAAATTAAGGAGTGGTCTATGCTCTAAGACCAGTAATCTTCCTGCTACAAGCATGAGAGTTTGATTACAGCAAGCGGGGTATGCATTTTAGTAATGGCCAATTCTTCTTCAATAAAAGGAAGCCTGGAGACTTTTCTACATGACAAAGCATTTGGCAACAATGTTGTTTTGAAGCATTTCCTCCTCTGGTCACTTATTTCTACTCCAGTCAGCTCTTTCAGCTGCATTAACACGTCTTTTGTAGGGCTGCCCTATGAGCTAGATCAGGAAACTGATCCAGGTTAAAAATTAGCCAGCACAGGAGGAGAAAAAAAAAAAAAAAAAGGAAAGAAGAAAAAAAAAGGCCCAGCAAGAAACTGGCAAAAGCAGAGAGTGGTGGCACAGAGACGGAATGAGCACACAGTGGCATGGGAAGGAAATAAGAATGCCTGAAATCCTCATTATCACTGAATACTTGGGGATCGTGAGAAAAACTGAGTCAGTGTCTCAATTAAGCTTTGCCTTTGCAAATTAAGTGTAGTTTTGTCAACCAGAAACATGGGGGAAAAAAACCCACAGTCTCTGGTCCACAAAATCCACAACGGCAAAAACCTCTGCTAAGGTGTAAAATAAATGTAGCATATGGCAAGAGCCTGGAAAGGACCTACTTGTCTCCTCCAGCTGTAGGTGATCATTTACTAGAAACAGCTGTTATAAAGACCACGGTGCACAGGTGTGTAATGATTCCTGGAGGAAAGGCAATTTCCTAAGCAGAGGAGGCACAAGTGGTCCTAGGAAAGGAATAGTTTTGCACAATCTGACATGGAGTTTGTGTATAAGTGTCTTGATTTAGATAGACAGGGATCTGCCACGGAAGACTGCAGTCTCCCTTGGAATGGAGAATGTAACCCCCTCAGCACCACTTTCCAAATTATTATAAATTTGAAATTAAAAGGCTGTCAGGTAAAGATTTTGGGAATAGGTGTAGCAGTTCTTTACTAGGGATATTAAAAATACAAATGTTGTTGCAGAAAAGAATGAGCAAAAGAACAAACAAACAAGAAATCCTAGAAAACCCTGACAGAGTCAGAAATACAACCTGACACCCTGTTGGTCAGGCTGTTGGAAACAGTCCAAAAGTCAGCCTTCCTGGAGTGGCAGATGTGGTCCTGTTGGAAATAGAAACGGTCCTGTGGAGCCAAGGATCCAGAGATGGGTCCAGTCTTCCTTTGGGAACCCTGTGGGAACACTGGATCTCTGGTGACACTTGTGGCTCCTGTTTATCTAGGTGGAAATGGTTTGGCTCTTCCTCCCTGGGCAGAGCATATTACAATGGGATGATGTAATGTGTCATGTCACTGGTGAGGTTTAATGGCCCATCAACAGAAGATATCCCCATGGAAGTAATGGGAAGGTGAACAGAGAGAAGAAACAATGGCCCACCCGGTTTTAACAGATAAAGAAAAAAAAAAAAAAAAACAAAAAAAACCCTCTCCAACGGGGTTTCAACAAATGGAATAGAATCAACTTTTTTTGTTGTTGTTACATAACCCAAGACAATAAGTCAGATGGGGAACTATGATTTTGCTAGAAAAGAAATCCTGGCATTGACAGGAGAGGGTTGAGCAGTTGTTAGTGGCAGCTTTGGAAGAAAATCTCTGATTGGTCCCCTGGCTTTTAGGTACTGTTCTTCAGTCTTTCAAGAGGTGAGAAATATGTTGAAAACAGATGGAGACAGAAGGAGCTACAGTAATGGACAGTAGCCGGTCACCTGCTCATGTAGTCTTCTGTGAAGTTGCAACTTGGGTATTTTGCTTGTGGCAGGGAAGATTGCTTACTTATGTTGGTAGCTATGTGGCTCTGGCTGGATAACTAAGGACATAATTTTATTGTCCAGTTTAGACATGCCCTAATGAGAAAGGAGTTATCAAACAACTTTATGTATTCTGACAGTAAACAGCCTATATTAAAGAAAAAAATATTTGTGTTTCCTAGTTTGCTTCAGTAAGTACTTGGTAAGAGCAGAGCAGGCTGGAGACTCTACAAATCTAATAATGAAATAAAAGCTTAGTGTGTAACTCAGAGGCACTCCTTTACCTCAGACCTTTTCAGAGAAGCATTAACCTTCAGAATTTTAGGGACTTTTTTCAGCTTTCTTGAAGGCCTTCTCTCCTCTAGCACTTCAAAAATGAGACTTCACTGAAACATTGTCTGCCCTCTACAAGACCATGAGATGCAAAATACACTGCTGTAGGATGAGAAGGTTTAGCTCTCTGTGGGCTGTGAGAAGGGCTGTTGAATTGTACATATACTAGACCCTGACAACTGGTGTTGTTGAGCTTTGGTAAAGCAAATTGCTGTGCTTCAAATTCCAGATATGAAAGTAATCCGACTAGAAGAATAGAGGTGCCTTGCAATAAGAGTAATATGCGGTATTTCATTCCATTTCTGCCTTGCTAAAAATACCTTTTTGGAAAACCTGTTGCTGAAGAGGGAGATGTTTATTGGTTTTCACTTCCAGCTACTAGATCATGGTGAGCAGGCTGTTAGGAGAATGTCAAATAATATATACATTTCATACCATTTAATTAGGGAGTTTTTATTCAACACCTGAACACTGTCTGAAAGTCATATCACGTAAGTTTTGTTATGTGTCAGCCTCCCTTCTGACTCTTAAGGGCTTGTTGCAACCAGAAAAGCTTCATTATGATGTGTCTGCTTTTAACTTCTGCCTGTGCCCAATGTTTTGGATTGTGGCTTGGGCCACTTACTTTTGGTTTTAGCTCTGTATGGACTTAAAAACCCAAAAAACCCAAAAAGAACAAAAAACCCCACCCCTCACAAAAAAAAATAATTCTCCATTTCATTTAATGTTATATTCTCTCTTTGGTATAGTGAATGGAAGCAGTGAGAGAGACTTGGAGGAGAAAATAAGCTCTAATCTCACACTGTGTGAACAAAACTTCAAGAAGCATTTTTCCTTAAGAACATTTTTTAGACTGCCTTAGTTCTTTTGTGTATGTTCCTGTTTTATCCTTTAACACAGGCTCTTGCAATTTGCAGTTTAAATGTGATCTCATTCTTCTGAAAACATGCCATTTCAGAGATTGGGTGTGAAGGTTTACTTTTTGACTAATAATACTAGTGTGTTGCCAAAGCCTTCTGAGAAGTGTTCAACAGCTTAACTTGTTTTTAAGGTAAGAGTGTAATAAATATACTGGGTGAAAATTGTATGTTGTCTTCATGCCTGAAGCAGGAGACTTCACCAGTACAAGGACAGATTGGTAATTGGTGGACAAGACAACGATGACGATTTTGGAAGGCGTGCTGACAGTAAGCATCATTCTGTCATCCTGTAATATAGTTAACACCAATTTTTGTTTTCCTTGCTTGACCATCTTCCTTGGAGGGAAGAGGAACTAGTAGAGAAAATCACAAGTCATCAACAAAACAAGTTTTGTTTTGTTTCAAGAACTAGGAAATGAAAAACCACTGTTGTCAGCAACACCTCATCCTAAGTACTCTATTCTTCACTGTATGATCAGAAATTATTTCAAAGAAAAATGAGTGCATGCTGATACTGCTCTAGTAGTGATTTCTCCTGGTGTAGGAGATTAGGCGTACTCATGGTCTGTTCTCTCTTGGGGCAGAAGAATAGTTATAGATTTTTTTTTTTTAGGTGAATCAAAACTAACCTAAATTAGAAAAAAAAATATATAGAAATTGAGATTGCAACTTTACATTGAATGTGTTTTAACTTAGCATCAAGATTTTGTGGTTCTTTCTTCCAGCTCAGTTACTAGCTGGTGTTTTTCTGTGGCAATCACAGATATTTTGCATCTCTGACTTTCTCAGTTCAAGTGTGTCCCATCCTTCCCCCATTAGCAAACATTTATGCAACAGTTATTGCTTTGCAAATGTCTTCTTGAAAGATATGCTGTGTAGAACAACCCATTGCCAAGAACTTTAAAATGGAAGGGTGGCAAACCCAAAAATCACACTGAAGAAAATGTACTTCTTCCTTCCCCACCCCCTGCAGCTTCCTACTTGCAAGTTCAAAAATCTCTATTCTAAAAGAAGTAGTTCCATGATGGACTACAAAGAAGATAAATTACAGATATCCCAATATCCTAGACCCTTTGTATTAATTTAGCTCCTGTTGCAGTGGTCAGTAATTTGCCCTGCTGAGGAGAAGCAAGGGATGCTTCTGAACAGGCCAGGAATCATTCAAGGTACTCCATGTAGACAGTGTGGCTCTGAGTGCAAAACATTTGCTGTAAAAGATGGTTTGTCTCAAACATTTAGTCAAGAAAGAAATATGCTTGTGTCTAGGATTGACTGGGAACTTTTCTATATTATTTCCTTTTCTAACAAACCAAGGATCAGCTTTTGATCTTGTGCACAAATAGGTTTTTCCCTACACTTATCCCATATTTGGCATGATTTTTGCATTGAAGGAGGAAGTACACAAATGTCATCGTCTTTGCTCTTGATATAATGTCCATCTTCACTATGGGGCTCAAGTCTAGAAAGCCCAAAAGCTAAAATAGAAGTGCCCACCCAACAGTACAGCTGATGTTATTGCTAAACCTGCTGAAGCCACCCTGAGTTCTCAGGGGCAGAAACCTGAGGGAGAAAGACGAGAGACAGGGTAACACACAAACTCAGGAAGATTCATGCTTGCCCAGCAAAAAAAAAGAGAGTGTTGGCAGATAAATACAGATAAATATGAAAGTAATGCTGTTATGTACCTTATGCCTTCTGATGGTCCCCAGACTATCAGTGTTGCTCCTGCACTATACACAAGCATGTATGTTATGCCAGTCTAACAAAATGCTAAATGAAGTAGAATCCCTAACATCCATACAGCAGGCAGCCAGGGTGAACAGACTTCAGGAAATGGCCAACTCGCCTGACTCCCCAAGCAGCAGCTGAATTGCCATGAATTAAATGGATCATTAGTCTGACTCAATGGGGCATTTCTCAGGAGGGCTTGATTTTGTTCACAGCAATATTCTTCAGAGGCACTCAGGGGTTCACAGTGCTGCGCTACAACTAGATATTAGTGCCAGAGAAACTGTGAGAGGGCTGTGCACACAGGTCTTGCCTTCTGGGAAGGCAGTCTGATGAAATGTGGAAAGGGAGCATGACATCAGATTGAGGTAGTACTGCTAAGATGCCCACATGTTATATTTTATAACTATTCAGTAAGCCATTCTGAAAACCTGGGAGGGGGTTCCAGGGTAGGAAACTGCATGGCCATGGCAATGCCTTGTTTTGAAAAGAAAAGGGGTATGAATGGCAACCTAATTCCTTCCTGGTAACATGTCAGTCATTTCAGCAGTTTTGTTTCACAGTCAAGTACAAACCTTTTGCAAGAGACTACTACCTTCCTATCAGAGGCATCAGAAGTCAAGTAACACCAGCAGTGTTAATCAATCCCAGTAATTCATTCATCAGACCACAAATTACGGCTTCTGAGTAGGCAGATCCTCTTCAGTCCTGTTGGCTGTGCTATGCAGGTGGGAAACTCCAGCAAAAAAGGTGAGGTTTGACAGGTGAGAATGGCAGAACTTTGTAAACTATTATATTTTTTTGGCCAGGGCTCCAGCAATGTGCACATTGAATACTGACTTAATCAGCAGACCCACTCTGAACCAACCAGTCATGTCCCTAAACAAAGTCTGCACTCCAGCAGGGAAGGTTAGTGTGTGCTACTGAAGTAAGATTTTGAGGAATTAGAGGTGAAGGCCTCCTGTACACACTATAGCCACTAACAAACTCCTCTCTATCAAAAGATACCAGACAGGGGTTCCTGAATTTGTTACTAGTGCTACTTAAGAGAGGACTTCAGGGTGAAGGTTACATAACAAATGCAGTTTACACTATCACAATTGTGGAAGAGATGTAACCTAGTATGCCTTGTGTATG
The DNA here is from genome assembly GCF_009819655.1 of Sylvia atricapilla. Lineage (NCBI taxonomy): Eukaryota > Metazoa > Chordata > Aves > Passeriformes > Sylviidae > Sylvia > Sylvia atricapilla. Next base: position 54,400,968 of record NC_089145.1, read on the forward strand.
CCAATTCAATGTTATTTTTCATTTATGCTTGAGTGAACTTCCCACAGGTGAGTTATTGGTGGAGATCTAAGGGATGAGTGGAGTTCAGACGTTGTGCTAAGGACTGAGCAAAGGTGGGAGTGGTTAACAGTGATGGAACAATACTCTGAGTTGAGAAGATTTTCCCATATTAAATGCCTCTATAGGTTTCCATAGAGAAAGTGGACAAAGAGGGAATGGAAGAAAAGACAATAAAGAGGGAAAAATGGAAGTTAAGCCAGAGCCTTGACAACCTTTTCCACAGATGTGAGATCTTGCTGCCATTGACTCGATGAAGAACTGTTAAAAGCAGCAACGTTGCAGATCAGTAAGCATCTGTAGGCCTCGATGTGAACCTGAGGAAGGACATTGTAAATTCTTAGGTTGTGCTGCCTCTTTCTGGCCAGCTCCAGCCTCAGCTAGCAGCCGAGGTTGTGGCACACTGCCTACACCAGCGGCACCCAGGCCTTTGAATCAGCTGCTTGTGAGGGAAGGCACCAGCACTCACAATGCTGAGCAGGGCTCTGAACCCCTTTCCTGAGGGGAAGGAAGAGTCATTTCTGCCTTGCAGTGATTCCTTGCGGTTTTTAATCGCCTTGGAGCACCTTCTAGGGACTGAAGGTGAGGTGTGTTGATTTCTGCAGAGCCTGGCACCAGCTGTGACCAGCAGCATGGACAGCAGGGCCTGAGCCACCTCCTCTGGGAGGGCTGCCAGCCCTTCTCCCAGTGTTCTGCCTCTGAGTGGCCACCACAGCCCAGCCCCAGTCAACAGCAGCTGGACACGAGCCAGTGTGCCCAGGTGGCCAAGAAGACTGATGGCATCTTGGCCTGTATCAGCAACAGCGTGGCCACCAGGACCAGGGCAGTGATTTTCTCCCTCTGCTTGACACTGCTGAGGCTGCACCTTGAATCCTGTGTTCAGTTCTGGGCCAACATTGAGCTGCTGGAGCCTGTCAAAGCTGGTGAAGGGTCTGAAGCACAAGTCTGATGAGGAGCAGCTGAGGGAGGGTTGTTTAGCCTTGAGAAAATCAGGCTCAGGTTTTTACCCTCTGCAATCACCCGAAAGAAGGTGGTACCTCGGCGGGGATTGGCCTCTTCTGCCCAGCAATCAGAGGTAAGACAGGAGGACAGGGGAGGTTGAGGTTGGCCATTACGGTGAATTTCCTCACATAAAAGGTGAGGAGTAGTTGGAACGGGCTGCCCAGAGAGGTGGTGGTGTCAACACCAACGGAGGGGTGTAAGGAAAAACTGGACGTGACACTTAGTGCCCTGCTCTAGGTGACATGGTGGTGTTCGGTCACGAGCTGGACTTCATGCGTTCACAGCCATTTTCCAAACCAAACGATTCCGTTTTTTCCGTCCCGCGCGCGACCACGGAACACCCGCCGCCGCCTCCTGTCGCGTGAGCCTCGTGACGCCACACGCCGGGCGGGGACGGCGCTCCGGAGAGAGGCGGAGACACTTCCGCCTCGATAGGGCCTAGCCGCGCCGCCTCGCGCGGCCACTTCCGCCTCGATAGGTGTCATGGCGGCGAGGGCGGGGCGCCCCACGTGACGCCTCCGGGCCCGGCGCGGTCTCGCGGAAGCTCTCGCGGTGCCTCGCTCCCCCCCGCCCGCGTCCCCCGCTCGCCGGCCGCTCGCGCAGCGCTCGACTCGCGCTATATAAAGGGGCGAGGCGGCAGCGCGGCGGCTGCAGCCCCGGGGCCGCGAGCGAGCCCGGCACAGGCCGCGGGGCCGCCCGTGAGCCGGGGCGGAACGCGCGGGCGCTGGGGGGACGCAGCCGGGCAGGTTTATTGTTTTAGGGGCGACTCCCCCCCGCGGTTGGGGGCGTCCCGGGGGGCTCGGGACATGGCGAGCTCGACTAACACAAACCCCGTGGTAAGGACCGGGTCGGGGGGCGAGGGGGGCCCCGGGGGCAGCGCGGGCGGAGGTGGCCGGCGGGGCCCGCCGCCCCCTCCCCCGCACTCCCTTCCCTCCCGCCGCCCGCCTCGGGCGGTCCCGGCCCCCCGGCGGGCAGGGGCGGCGGGGGGCGCGGGGCAGCCTCGCCCCCGCGGCCGCAGCCAACTTGTGGCGCCCGGCGGCGGGGCGAGAGAGGCGGCGGGAGCGGAGCGGCGGCGGCGCGGGGCGGCGGCCCGGGGGCGGCCCCGCGGGGAGGCCGGGGGTCCGGCGGGGAAGGGAAGGGAAGGGAAGGGAAGGAAGGGCCGGCGGGCGGGGGGCGCCGCCGCCGCCGGCGGGAGGCGCCCGGGGAAGGGGCGAGAGCTGGAGGAGCGCGGGCGCTAACGCCCGCCCCGAGACGAGGGGAAGGGGCGCCCGAGCCAGGTTTCGGTTTTGCGGTGTCGAGGAAGCCCGCCCGGGCTCCGCTGGAGCCATTTTATGTTGCTTTGTAAGAAGGAGACGATGGTTGAAAAGCACTTATCCCAGTCCGGCCGGATCGGCTAAGCCGAGCGAAAGCCCTCAACTCTGGCGAGCGAGGCAGTATTTATTTTAAAAAGAGAGACTGAAAAAAAAAGAAAAAAAAAAAAAAAAGAAAAAAAAAAAAAAAACCCAAACCTCTCCCCCGTTCCCTTCTCGTGCTTTCTGCACCTTGGCGGGTGGCTCGCTGCTGCACTTGTACTCACAGAGGTTTGCAACAAGCAGTCACACAGACCTGCGCTGCCACCGAGCCCCCCCGGCCGCCGCTCCGCTCCCCGGCGCGCCCCCGGCCGCGACCCCCGCCCCGAAGCGCTGGAGGAGACAAACCCGGCGTCCCGGCGGCGGGCTCGGCCCCCTTGTTTGTGGCTCTCAGATCCATCATGGCTTCCCCCTGCCTTTCTGCCTCCCTGCTCCTTGTGTTCCTCCTCCCTGTGGCTGCCCTGTTTATATAGCGCTATTGCCGCTCTCTAATATAGACTCTGCTAGGATGGGAAGGTGCTTTCCAGCCCCACGTCACCGCCTCTCCATTTAAACACCACATCAGCCTTTAAATAGGGAGCGAGGCGCGGAGCGCGGGCTGGGAGGTGCATGCGTCCGCGGCGGAGGCTGGGAGCCGGCGGGGCTGGTCCCTGGGCTCCGGGCCGCCGCCTGCGCTGCCCTCCGCGGGGCTGGGAGCGGGGGCGAGGGTGCCTCCCAGCCCCTCTGAATGGGCTTTCCTTTGCTTCTACGCGTTGCACAAAGACAGTTTTCATCTGCTCCTGCCTTTGAATGTTTTACCTTTTATTTCCCTTTTTTAAATTTTTTTTTGTTTTCTTTTTTTTTAGTATTTTTGTTTTTTAGATTTTGTTTTGCTTGTTTGGTTTGGGGTTTTGCAGTGGGGATTTTTGTTTATTTAGGGTTTTTTTGTGGGGTTTTTTTTGTCCTTGGCGTACAGCTCGCACACGTTCCTGTGCTCCTGTAAAGTCTTCAAAGTAGCTTTTCTGCTGCATGGGGAAAGGAGTATTTAAGCGGTTCTTGCCCAGTGTATCAAGGAGAGTTGTGGTATTTATTTTATGGCCCTTTGCCAAGGTCTCACTACAGCTGTCTCCCCAAAAGTGAAGTTAATATTCAAGTTTTATGCATGGGTCATGGGCTGCAGATGCTGCTCGATGATTTATGTGTGTTTCTGGTGCCTAAAGTGTGCAAATATTTTATTGCAGTCCAGGAAGAGGTTTTGGATTTTTTACTACCTAGTTTTCTTTACAGTATTAGGAATGCTACAGAATATGCAAAAGAAAATGCAAAGCGTCTTTGTTTTCTTTTCCCGATCTGAAATGGTAGAGACCTGCTTGTGAGTTAGGTTTGTGCAATTGCAAGGAAGCATCTTTGATTTGGTGTTTTGTCAGCTTTTACACCAGAAAATTATAGGAAAGTAGTCAGCTATTACACAGAGGGCGGTTACTCAGCAGGATGTGTATTGCATGTGATTTGAATCTTGGTTGTCCTGTTTATAAACTTCTTGATTTGTGTTTTTATTGTAAGAAAAGGCTTTATTTCTGTGTAGTAAATTAGAGGTTACGCTTCTCTTTCTTGACCAGGATAATACTGAATAGCAAAAAATACCATACCTTGAATAATCTCCAGGGGACTTGTTAATATTTTTGAGTCAACAATTTGCTAAGACTTGGTGTTTTTCACTGTATCTCTATACTGGAAGTTCTTTTGAAAGGTTTAAATAGTAAAAGCTAAGTTTTAAAATGAGCCTGCTTCAGATGGGTATGCTTTAGGTTAATTTTCAACTAAGTAGTAAAATCTTACAATTTTGTCAAATTGTGTCTCATTCAGTAGCAAGAAATATGTAGTTTACTCAAGGTTGCCAAAGATGAGTAGGAAGGAACATTTTGAAATGCTGTAACCACGTGCCTTTAGGAAACTGGACTTGGAGCCTAATGTGTCAGTGGCATCACCTCAGCATCTGAGCAAATCTGAATTGCTAGAAATCTGTTCTCTGTAATAAAGGACAAATATTAAATGTTAACAGCTATATATGGTATAAGATTTTACAGGTGGTAAACATAACTGACTTGTAAAAATCCACAACAACATTAAAAAAGCTCAAATTGTAATGCTTACCATGTAGATTATATATGTTACTTTCTTTTTATACACATCTTTGATGTAATTTTTGACTAGAAGTAGTTACCTTCACAGTGTGCTCTGCTGGCTCCATGTGGCCAGCTTACAGCTCTAACTGCACGGCTGGGAGAAAGGTTAGCAGTGTTTCAGGGAGAGCTGCAGAGGCTATCCATAACGTATTGGTTGTTGGAAACCCAGGTCGCTGAAATCCCAAGTGTTATGATAATAATTGCCGAGGATTGCAGTTTTTGTACCCTTGAAGCGGAAGGAATGTAGGAAGTGTCAGCCCCCAAAGGCATGTGGCATTTCTTAAAATAGCTTGCTGGTTGCTCCTGGATTTGGAGCGTCTGTGTAGCTGTGTCACCGTGCTCAAGAGTTTTCTTTTCAAGATGCACAGAGAAAGTAAAATATAATCATTCCCTTATGTTCCTGGAGCGGGGGAAAAGAGTAGATTCCAAATCTCTCCTATGTGTTTGTGGTTGTAGCTAATAAATCAGGAATTTTAATTGTTGTCTTTAATCTGTAGTAAGTGCTTGGGATAGTGTTTATTGAGGAGTGATTTGAGTATTTTGCTCTTAAAAGAGCTTGACATTTACAGCAATGTACTCTTTATGAGGGAGACACTTTAATATAAACCAGATGAAAGCACAATTATTTTAATAGCAATCTTTAAAGTTTCCATTTGTTCTCATTGCTTTCTCTGACTGAATGCAGAAACTTAATGGAAAGCACACCTATCATGGGACATCTTTTGGCTTATTCAGTAATTGTATTACTGTGTTTATTTTTTGAGTAAGCAGTGTATGCAAGTTGTTTTGTCGTTCAACTCCAGGGTCTTAGATGCCTTATATAAACAGCTTCAGCATCATATAAATAATGCTTAAAGCTAACACTTGGTCTGTGTTGAAAATGGTACAGTGTGCTTTCTTTTAAAGTCTGGAACTTAAAAGACTGGGGATTTTACCGGATATGCTTCTTGAGGTAGGAAAAGAGCATTTTGTGATACTCTTCAGAATTCCACTGTAAGTGTCTCTTAAAGGCATTGCTGCTGCCAGTGTGGGAGATATTCCACTTGGGCTGGATGTTCAGTAGGAGTGTACAAAAGAGAATTTCAACAGGACAGGGTATTGCTGAGTATTATATAAATTTGTGTAGGTAAAATCAGAGAGGCAGTGTTCCGTTATAAGCATGCAAACATTTTCTTCCTCCTAATCACAGAGCCATGAGTATATCATGTATATTATTGTGGGATTAGAACAGCGTCTGGAAATTCTGACCCATTTTGATGTCCAGTGCACTGTGAGGCTCATGCAGGGGGAATAAATGCATGTACAGACTGCTGGTGGGCTGGTTAACCCACACAGCACTCAGCTTACTCCACCCCTGCAGGACTGTCCTCTTCTGGGGGACTTACCTGCTTGATTTGGCTGCTGGAAGTAATGCAGAAGGATCCTTTGTCAGCAGTGGCAGAGTGAACATCTATGCTCTTAACCTGCCTTTCTGAGATCTTGCTGGGCTAATAATGCTGGACACTAGAAACCAGTGTCCGTGTGAATTTGGTTTTTCTCTTATCTACCTAGGGAAAAAATGAAATTCCCCAGCAGACTGTTGGGCTGTGGAGTCAGTTTGCTGTATCTGAATGTTGGTGTCTTTCTTGTAGGGCTTTATAGATTTAGCTTTGTGAATAAACAAAAATACCTGACTGTGGAGATAGGAGGAAGTAGCCACTGGTGGAAATTATTAGGGCCTGTTTGTGTACGATCTGTTTTATTAGAAAAGTAGACCTAATAGGTAATATAGGGAAAGGAGATTTAAGGGAGAAAATGCACCCTCCATCCTGCAGGAATTTTGATTGTGATTTGAGGCATACAGGTGGTTTTCTTGACTTAATTAAAGTAACTTACATGCTTGAGGTTAAGTGTGTTTATTTGCAGAATGTGGTTTTGGCATTAAGGAACAGATGCTTTTAATGTAATAAGAAACAATATATGGAATAGGTTAAGTAGTATTTCCGTGCTAGTTGAATTGTATAAGCTTCATGCAATTTGTTTAATTATAGAAATAATAGGGCTTAATGTTATTAAGTAGAATGTCTTTTTGCATCTGTTATGAATTAAGTGGAAAAATAATCCTGTTAATGGTGCTTGTTATTTCTTACTACACAGATTTAAAATACTAGCACTCAAGAGAGGTCTGGCTTTGAAAGTCTGTTTCAATGTTTACAAGCTCAGTTAATGCAGTGTTTCAAACCTGGATAAGAGAGCATGCACTGTGGTGTGTTTTATTTCTTTTGGTGAAGTGGTGGACATAGGTGCTGTAAATGTAGTTGTCAAGGATGGCAAACTTACTCTGTTACTTGAATTTTTAGTGGTTTTGGTTTTTTGGGTTTTTTTTTTTTTTTTTTGAAAGACCAGTAACAAAAGGATGAGTGATAACATTTCAGCTACTTGATTTGCAGCAGCGTGTTTTAAAGCTAAAATGTGATCAATAGCATAGGTCAATGGTATGTTGGGTTTTGTTGGATTTTTTTGGTTTATTTGGTTATTTTTGCACTTTTTTCTTTTTGTGGGGGAAGGGCTGGGGCAGGGGTTGTAAAAAAAAAAAAACTTTTGAGCATGCCCCAGTGCAGAGCTTTTTTAAACATTAAGGACATAATGCACTAAAGAGCCATCAGACTCCTTATTTCCAAGTTTCAAATATGTTCTTTTATTTCCTTGTAATCTTCTTGCATTTTCTTAAGTTTCATTTTCCTTTTTTTTCCCCTACATCTAAAAGCAAAGATATTCAGCTTTTTTTATTTTCTTTTCTTCTTTTTGCTTATTGACCACTCATATTTTCCCAGGGTTAGTAAATCATGGGCTGCTAGTCTCCCTACATTATTCCATAACATGTGAAATACAATTTTTAGCATGTCTGCAACAAATTCAACACTTCTGGAATGCATTAAGAAAATGTCTGTGCATAAAGTAAATGCTTCAATGCATTAAGTGAATTTGTGTAGCTCTCACACCTCTGCACACCTCTGGACTATCTGCCTGTGTTTGGTGCAGATTTCCTGTGTGTGTGTTGGAGGCACAGTCTTCCTGGAGTGCCAAACCCACTGCACTCAGGATCAAAAACAATCATCAAAACAGGATGATTGTTTTGCATATATACAACAGATCTGATGTGTGTGTGCAAATATACAACATATTCAGGATTTGTTGCTTAAGGGAGTTAGGCAATGGGGCTGAGGAGGAGAATGGCAATTTAGAGAAAGTTGTGGCTGCTTTCTGATAGTTTAAAATTGGTGTACTCACAGCCCAAGGAGCAGCCTTGGGCAGTGAAGTATGTGGTTTACAGGCTGCAAGGCTGATCAGCTATAATTTACAGCTTGTAGTGCTGCCTTGTAATTAGATAGCACAGATATTTAAGCCTAGCCAAAATCCCGTTCAGGTTCACACATACAAAGAGAGGTCTTAGCTGTACTGTTTAAAAGGTACAGCATGTGCATTGTGCAGTTGTCATGAATTAAAATTCTGTGTTTTAATTGATAATGGTAAGTGTTTACATTCTCTATTTTAAATTGTACCTTCATTTCAAAATTCATGAAATGGTTGACGTTGGAAGGGACCTCTTGGTCTTCTTGCAACCCTGTTGCACAAGCAGGGCAAACTAGAGCCCAGGATAATGTCCAAATGGCTTTTGAGTGTCTGCAGGAATGGAGCCTCCAGAACCTCTTTTGGCAACCTGAAATGAACTGACAATTCCCTTTCTTTGATAGTTCAGGTGTGAAAACAGTGTAACAATAACATATTTTTAGTATTTCTCCATGAAAAATTTGAAATATAGAAGCCTAAGTGGTGATTGAAAACAGAAGTCTGTCTAGCTTAATATCCTGTCTTACGGGGTTTCTGAAAACAAATACATTAGGAAGAACAGGACAGTCACATGAATCCTTCCAGTTTTTGAGCCTTCAATGTTTTTCAGCTCTAGATCATTCTGAGCCTTACTTGGTGCCTGTTGAACTAGTAAGCACTAAGAAGTTTCTTTTTCTGTCTTTAATACACTCTGGAACTTTGAATGTTCTTTAATGCATTTTGCACACATCCAAGCATTTTTACGTGTTTAGGATTTACATTTGCAAGTAGAAAACAAATTGACTGAATGGAAAACAATCTCCTTTTCTCTGTTTTAAATTGTACTCTTCATGGCTTGGTAGCTCTTGTGCTGTAGTTGTCACATAATATTGTGAGCAGTCCCTTCCCTTTTCACCCTGTTTGAGCTGTTCTTCCTTCCTGGATATTTCCTTGATACCTTCCTGGATATTTCAGTCACTTAGAAACGTGGTGTATTCTAAAATGTGGTTTTTTTTGGCGGGGGAAAATCTTATTTTAATGTTAAAGTGGCAGATTTTTTTTTTTAAACAGTGCTGACTAGTTATTGTTTTTTTTAAAGCCTAAATTGTACAGGTCTGTAATTGAAGATGTCATTAATGATGTCAGAGAAATTTTTCTGGATGAAGGAGTGGATGAACAAGTTCTCATGGAGCTCAAAACAGTAAGTTGAGCTTAAAAGTTCTTTTCAATAGACCAATTCAGCAGTTAGTTTCCAAATCTGGCTATTGTTGTTCACAGTAGAAATACTAATTTTTAGTTAATTAAGCATGCTAATCTGCATATCTGTAACCCCATATCATTTGAATTGCACTTTTGTATAGACAGATCTGCTCACCCTGTTATTTTCCTTGATCTAACAGCACTCATCTGAATGCAGTGTTACTTTGATCCCCAAAACACTGCCTCTCTAAAAAAGGGAAAATATGTTTATTTTATAGACAGATAGTTCTTAGTGTTGCTCTGCAGGGGAAAAAAAAAAAAAAAGCCTGCACTTCTTGATGGTTTTCTCTTTCTGAAGAAGAGTTGTGTTCTTGGATACATTGTCAGATTTTTGTATGTATGGTTTTGTCCTTTGCAAAAGTATTGTCATTTGGGGGATTGGTATGTAATAAATCACACTGTATGCATCACACTTGCCTGAATCTCAAATTCAGAATTGTTTTACACAGACTGGGTTTGAACCAAAGGTCCGAAGTAATGGTAGGGGAGCTCTAGCGGGTCTCCTATGGCTTTCTTCAAATTCTTCAGGAGTAAAAAAAGGGGAAGGGAAAAAGCAGGGGAGAACAAAAAGGCAAAACAACACAGCAAAAAGAAAGGAAACTGGGAAAGTAGGTGACTTTTTGTCTCATCTTCAGTGAGCATGGTGTCGCACATTTACAATATTTTTGAAGTATTAAAAAAATGGATGGGGTGGGAAACAAATTTTGAATTTGACTAGACAAAACCAGGTGAAGACCTTTCCCATGACCTGTCTTGGTGGAAACACAGCAAGCGCTATAAAAAAGTGCTTTGGTATTTGTGTTAGAGATGTGTTCTGCAAATGATGTCAGAAAAAATTAATGAGGAAAGGGACAAGAAGGAAAATGAAGTATTGAAGAGGAAGGGAGCCCTAAGCAGATTTTGGAATCGTGTCTTCAGTGCATTATGGAGTATGTGTGTTGCTCTTTATACAAGAGCTGCTTTTTTGCAGCTGTGTCTGTCCTTTGGAGACATATCAGCTGTCATAAAGAACTGTAGGGCTGGAGAAGCTGAATTTGATATTGTGGTACAAAACTGTATAAAACCGTTTACAGGTAGATAACTGTATAAATGATTGTAGAGTGGCATTATCTGTTGTAGGAGGCAGTAGTCTTTAAGGAACTTTTTATTGAGGCATTCTGAGAAGAAATAGCTTGAGGAAAGCGGAAATAAAGAATTATTTTTGTGATTAAAGAGGAAAGAAAGAATATAGGGAAATGGAAAACTTGAAGTCTTATTTAAAGTTAACAGTTCATCTCAATTCATGCTTCTATTAAGGTTGTTGTGAGTCTTCCACACTTGGAAGAAAGAAAGAATGTTAAAGTTTAATCTTGGACTGACAAGGGATACTTAATTCCTTTTCTTAACTCTGTGGAGTTATCTTTTGTCTATAGCTGCCTGAAGGCTTTTTGGGCTTTTTGCATAAAATAAACAGTGAAACTCAGTTTTGGAGTGCTGTCATTATATTGTTACAAATCATGTAGAGTAAAAGTTACAGATACTTTTTTTTCCTTTTCCAAACTAGCTGTGGGAGAACAAGCTGATGCAGTCTAAGGCTGTAGATGGCTTCCATTCAGAAGAGCAGCAGCTTTTATTGCAGGTGCAACAACAACAACAGCAGCAGCAGCAACAGCAGCATCATCACCACCACCATCACACACCTCAGCCCCAGCAGACTGTGCAGCAGCAGTCTCAGCCACAGCAGGTCCTTATTCCAGCATCTCAGCAAGGTCAGACTCCATCTCTAAACACTCTGAAGTTAGTCCAGCTCCTTAGCATATTCTAAATCAAGGGCAGGATGCTTGTCTAATGATTAACTTTCTGTCTTTCTCCTTGGCCTCTGTTCAGTGGGTCTAGAAAGCTCTCTTGGTGAAAAGTGATTTGGTACTTAGTCATGTTCTTCAGAAGATTTTGAAAAAGCTGAATTCTCTTAGTCTCCTATAACATAACATGCTTTCAGAATGCACAACTTTTAAAATTGCATTAGCAGCTCTAAGTTGAAGCCAATATACATAAGAAGTTGACAGTTTAGTCACAAGGTGGTAATATCATTAGGAGCAAATTATTTCAAAAAATCATTATTGGTTAGCATAACTGAATGCTAGGACACAAAAAATACTTGTATAATAATCTGTGTAGGTATTTAGTCTTAAAAGATTGCTCGCTGTATAGATGTGGATGTACAAGGTATATTTTAGCTAGGCATAACAGTATTGTTTCTTGTAATAACTGTCTTACGTATTCATTAATAATTTAATGAACTTTTTTCCAGCAGTTATAATTTCGTTTGAAAACTGAGATAACTACTACTGGATTTTACTCCATACATGCTGAGTAAACATATCTGCCACCTATTTAAAGGCTTGAGTTTTCAGTATATTAATTTTGTGACATAAAATATTTATCTGTGGTAGTCACAGACTTCAGTCTTCTTGTCACATTTCATGGATCAGAGAACCTATATTGTCATAGGCATGAAAGATAGATACAAGTTGATACCCCTCACTGTCTCCCCCCAAAACCAGCCAAAACCCAGCCACCATATATTCAACACAGTATAGAACTAATGTGACTAGTTTTCCATGGTGTCTTTTTGGTTGGGTTTTTTTTTTTTTTGTTAAATGATTGGTTCGGGGAACTTTTTTTGACAGGGAGGGAAAGATGGGCGTTGGTTGCTTGTTTTCTTCTTATAGTACTTTTTATTTTGGCCAGACATAAATGAGTTGTGTGTTGGGATGAAAGCCTCTCCAGTCAGCTCGGGGCTCGGCCGGGGCGGCCCCTTGGCGGAGCAGCCGCGGCCCCGCTGGAACATGGAGGTTGTTCCCTGTGCTCCCAAGGCGGGCGAGATCTGCCCGTGGTAACACACTTAAAGGGGGTTTATTGTTGCCCAGTGGTGTGGCTTACGACTAAATGTCTGCACGGAGACTAAATGAAATGAAAGTAGCATATCAGAGCACTTCCGTCACAGAGATGCTGTTTTATGAATTACTTGACTTCCCTGTTCTGTGATAGAGGTGGTATAGTAGTTCCTCATGGGGCCTGGTGCAGTCCCAGGGAAGGATCAGGATGGTCAAAATGGTGATTCCTGCTGTCCTTTCTGTGGTCCTGGCACAGATGCATGAGTTTTCCTTAATCTTTTGCCCTCCTTCATTTCCCCAAAAGTTGGAGGTGCCCTCAGATATTTGTACAGGTTGTGAGGCTTCCTATTCTTCTTTTTCAGAAACTCTTATTCCTAATATTCTTAAGTGTAATTTATTTGAAGGATTGGATAGAGAATAGTTTGTCAATGATTAATTAATTCAAACTGCTCTGTCACTTTCAAGTTTAATGTCATTGATAATAGCAGGGGCAAGTTGCTTGGTCTGTAGGCTCGGACATAAGCACTTCCAGATGATCAACAGGTTGTTGGTATAGTTTAGCTGTCTCTTTCCTTTAGCACACCAAAACAGCTTCGTTGTGTGGGAGAGTGGTTTGTCACATTTCATCTGCTCCTGCTGCATTAGAAAGACAGTGAAGATCATGAGCTTACAGCTATGCTGACTGTGCGTAGTTCAGGCTAACTGCAGCATCCTGTTACTCTTCTTGGAATAATCCTTGCTGAAGTCTGTTTTAAGAGTTAACTATTTTTGGTTTTGAAGAACTCTGATATTTATATTGATCATAAATTTTATCAGCATCTCACTAATACCTTTACTTCAGAAATACGTTTTCAGTCTTGCTTGTCTAGATTCAGAATAGGTAACTGAAGCCCTTGAAATAAGATCTGCAAAGGCAGAGTAGTCATAACACCCCTCAGAGCTGCTGTTAAATACTGTCTTGAGAGTAAAACTTAGACCAGAGACTGCTTAGTATTTGTTTTTGTGATGAAGCTCAGCTGACATTTGGGTGATATTCTTTTTAAGTTACTCTGTCTTGGATGTTATTTGGGCAGATTGTGTATTTTTCATTAAATGCTGGTTTTTTGTTTCTAGCACCTCAGCAGCAGGTTATTGTGCCAGATTCCAAGCTGATACCACATATGAATGCATCAGGCATGGTAAGAGGAGTTCATACAGGCTTACACAGTCATTATGTAAATTGTTTTGATTAAATGGTAAATACAAATTTATATTAGTCATCACATGATTAAAAACAAGAAACCACATGGAGTTGTGTTAGGGTGTGGTATTTTGTGATTTTGCTTCAGTCTTCTTACTATTAAGGAAAAGAATAATTTTTGTATGTAATACAATGTACAGTTGAAACACCAGCATTTCAACTGCATTTCAGTAGCTGCAGGAACTTGTGTGCAAACACTGTAAACAGCAGTAAAAAGTTAGGTATGTTCAGGCATCATGTGAGATGAAGCACTCTCAATATTACGTTTGTGGTTAAACAGCTTTTCTTGTATTTCAGAGTGCTGCAGCCACTGCAGCTACATTGGCTCTCCCTGCTGGTGTTACTCCAGTTCAGCAGATACTTACAAATTCAGGTAACTCTCTTAATATTAAGAAAAAACTAGTTTTAAGGGGGTATAAGAGGGAAGCATTCTGGGCCTTATTTGTTATTTACTACTAAAAAGCAGGATCTGGGAATCCATTCCAACAAGGTAGTGCAGTCTCTTTACTTGATTCCTGCACTTTTTGCTCGGTAACTTTCTTACAAACCTTGTGGTTCTGCCCTAACGGTGTTGAAGGTTAGAATCTGTGTAAGTTTTCCCCACTTAGAGAAGTTCTAGACACACAGGGATTGGCATTGCTGTCTTTCCCTTTTGTATATTTCTGAGCTTTGTGATGCATGATCCAAGCTCAGGTACTGTGCTGGGTATAAAAGTAGGATCGCTATTCCTGTGATTTCAGAAGAGTCATGTCCTAAGGTTTTTCATACCTGCTAAGCATGCACAGTGGAATTTCTAACTTTGCTAGAAATGCTAACTTTATTTCATATTTATTTCAGTTTCTAAATACTGTTATGCCATACATTTAGAACATAATTAAATGTTACTTTGAGCAGCAGATCTGATATTTCGTGTACTTTCATACGATGTTGATTTTATAAACCTGATCATAGATTTGTACTGCACAGGAAGTAATGAAAGACCTGAGAAATCTCATCTTCTAGATCTAGTAGCCACTTTTGCTGGAGTAATTTATCTATGCTCAGAATCACCTGAGACTTAAGCCTCCTGTTTTAAACACTATGATGTTCAATGATATACAGTTGAAGTAAAATTTAAATGTGCAGCTGTTCTAAAAATCAAAATCTTCCCAGTTTTAAGGAAGCGCATCTGTGTTACAGCACAGAATAATCTGCAGCCTTCATTTGTTACTTTTCTAGTAAAACTTCAGTTTCAAAGATTTATAGTAATTTCTTAGACTAGGGCTGGGGAAGTCCCTTCTTTCAGGTACATTTAGCTATTTCAGTAAATGGAGGTTTGCAATTTGCTGTAAAGGAAGAGCAGGAAATCCATCTGAGGGAAATGTATAAAGCACAGGATTATCTAATTTAATTTCTTCTCTCTTCTTACTCCACCTTTCTCATAAGAAATGTGAAAAACTACTGTTGGAGTGCACATTAGCACTTACTTTCTAGAATTTAAAGCTATTTCCAGTGTGCCTGCATCTTGGATGTATTTTGTTAATTGATGTAGGGTATAAAATGGTAAAGCTGAAGGATAACAAAGGGAAATCAAGTACAGGCATTGTGGTAACAGAAAGGAGAGGTGGACAATAAATGTAAGGATAGATAAAGATTACCCCCCCTCCCCCCAAAAAAAAAAATCTGCAAATAATACTGTAAAGTTATGGACAGAGGAATTTCTTGAAATGTGGCAGTCTGAAGGGAAAATTTTTGAGGAAAGTTCATCATTTCACAGGACCTTTGAAATATCATGGTGTTAGCAGTAGATAGAATTTTTATATTGTGAATATCTGTACTTATATTTTGGCTTCCGATAATTAGGTTTTACAGCTGGAAAGACAATCTTTTCAAACAGAAGGTATGCTCATAAGTGGGAGCTATTATTTAAAATACTATGCTGTGTTAAAGCATTAGTCTGTGGCCTGCAAAAGGAAATCTATTTTTGGATTGCGTACCTCATGATCATATTTAGATGGTAAACAGCCCTGTTCTTTGTTTCTGGCTCAGCTGCAATTGCACACTGTCTTTTCACTGATGAGAGGGAATCATTTTAGTATTTCTCTTTTAATTGCCATTGCTGTTCTTCCAGGAAACAGGCTTCTAAACAAAGATGATTTTAAAAGTGAGCTTGTACATTTGATTAACTTGCTACTAATTTTACTACAGGCCAGATCCTTCAAGTAGTTAGAACTGCAAATGGAGCTCAGTACATTATTCAACCGCAGCAGCCAGTGGTTCTACAGCAGCAGGTTATACCCCAAATGCAGCCTGGTGGAGTACAAGCACCTGTTATTCAGCAGGTAAAGGAAACTTTTCTCAATAGGTACACTTGGAAGAAAAAAACATGGTAGTAATTACTAAAGGGGGCTTGCATTTTTGTGAACAAGTTGAACTACAACACCAACTCAGAAACAGTATAATTAAAAAAGAGAAAGTTGTGTCAAGTGTGTAGAGGGTTTTTGGCTATTTTTTGAGTGTTTTTTTTTTTTAATGAACAGTTTTGAAGTGTTGTTTTCAATGTCACTTTTATTCTTGCCAGATACTGATTGTCTGCAGTTTAAAATTTCTTCTGTCTCTCCTGATAACGTATATTATGTGCATAATCCTAGTCTACATACTTGTAAATTAAATGAAACGTTTGTTCACATAACATGCAGAACAAAATACCTAAAACTGACACTCCTTGGTTATTTTAGTAGTGAATGCAGCATGTTTTAGAAAGATGGGTGTTCATCTACAAGGTCAGCTGTGTGTCCAGACTGTGTTAGCATTGAACTTAGCAAAGTCTCAGTATCACAGTTCTACAGTTTAAGCATGACTAACGATTTGTAAAGAGTTTAATTTTTTTATATAAAGATTTTTTAAAATAATCCTTTACTTGAATTAAAACATTCCAGTGCTGTATTTGGAACTCAAGTGTGGTGGTAGTGCTCATGTTTTAGAATGAGAAGACTTTTAAAATTTTTTCTTAAATTTAACAATGCAAAATGCAGAAAATGAACAACAAGTAGTACAAGAAGGTACGTGATTAAAATTATGTACCTAATATAGGTAGAATATTTGTAACTCTTCTGTAATTAGTTCAAGTCAGATTGATATGCTTTGTTTCCTTAGAGTCTGTGATGTGGTAGTCTGTCACATTAGCAGCCACAGTACTTACAATGATATCCCATCAGGTTTTGGCTCCTCTCCCTGGAGGGATTTCCCAGCAGACAGGAGTGATTATTCAGCCTCAGCAGATCCTGTTTACAGGAAATAAAACTCAAGTTATACCTACAACAGTGGCTGCCCCTACACCAGCTCAAGCACAGATTCCTGCAGCTGGGCAGCAGCAGCCACAGCAACAACAGGCACAACCACAAGCACCACTTGTTCTCCAAGTTGATGGAACAGGGGACACATCATCTGAAGAAGAAGATGATGAGGAAGAAGAGTATGATGATGATGAAGAGGAAGAGAAAGAAAAAGATGGGGGTGAAGATGGCCAAGTTGAAGAGGTAAACTTAATGTTATCCTTAAGGTTTTTTTGTTGGTATTTTAAAGAAAACTATATCGAGTAATACAATTACTTCAGTAACTTTGAGAATATAACTTTTACCCTTGTACTTCAGCTTGTTTATTTCCAATATTGAAGTTGTGGAAATGGTGTGTATTAGCAAAGCAATGCAGCTGGGGAGAGTGCTGGGGACACAACAAAAATTAGCTGTGACCAACCCCATTTACAACTCTTCAGTAGGAATATTTTTGGTGTTATGGAGAGGTCAGCCATGAAATCGTGTAACCTTCATGAGCAAACAGAAATAGTCAACTCCACTTGGGACCAAGTGTGTACAAAAGCAGAGTGTTAAGATTGACAAAAAAGAGCAGTATTTGTTTCAGTGATAGCACCAATAGATGTGGTCTACCTGTGTCTTCTTGGCTATTCCATTGCTTTCTGTTACACAGGAGCAAGCTTGAGAACTCCAATTTGATTATAAAGCATCTTCTTGAAATGCATCTTACCTTGATTTAATAAAATAAGGAGACAGGAGTTTTGGGTTGTTGCATCAAAAAGCCCCGCAAGAATAAGAAATTGTATAAAATGGGTAGAGGGTGGGGAAATACTAAGTTAAAAGTACTGATGCTTAGTCTTAGACAGGAAGCTTACTAGTCCCTAAATCTGTCCCTAAAATGCCTTTTGAACTGCCAGATTTCTTCCAAACTTCTCTACAGCCTTTCCAATTATTTTTGATTACATTTTAAATGCCAGTACGAACAGCATTTCACAGTCTGTATCTCCCATGCAAGATACGCAGGTAAAACTTGTAAATAGTCAGTGTTAAGACACCACTGTAAATTTACCACAGAAAATCTATTTTTCTGTTACAAGTTACAGTTTGGGTTCACATCACTCTTCCATTATATCGTTCAGCACTGATGTCAGTTTGAATGTTTTAATAGCTGCTTTATTAAGTATAAATCATCATTCTTAAATGTAAGTGTTCTTGACCAGAATGCTAGCATTCTGGAGGGGATTTTTTATTAAGATTTCATTATCAGCATCTCAGAAATCTATTTCTTGCATCCTTTGCTCCTCAGCAGCTACGTTGAGTGAATCACATCCTTAAAGATTTTGAACTCAGTTAATCATAGCATTACTTTGAGTGGAATCAGGACCTCTAGTACACCTTCCTTCACTAGCATCTCCTCCATTTAGCTTATATATTTGGAAGTATATTTGTTGTCCTGTGTTTATTTGTGGTGGTTTTATCTGTTGAAGTGTTTATTATTCACATAAGAGTGTGTACGTTGAGGTTTGTTTTCAGTTTTAGTACATCAAATGTGAATAAGCCATGGAGTTTTATTTTTATGGGCACATCACTCCTTATGTGCCCTTAAAATACAACTTCATGGCTTATTCACATTCGATGCTTTCCACTGCTTAGATGCTTTACAAAAAAAAAACTTGCATACTTTTGTATGAATATGTACAGTGAAGGAAGCAGTAATGGAATAGTTGTGGTGATAAAAGGCTGCAATGCTCAGAATCTGGCTTGGACACAGAAGTTCCAGACTAAAATGCATAAGGGTATCTTCTCAGGATGGAGGGTAGGGAGCATCAGCAGTCTGTTGGAAAACCTTGTTGCCCACCTTAACTGCATTTTGAGTGCTGTAGTTCATAGACAACACTGTAGCCTCACGTTAATAGTCAGAGTAACAACTCTAATCTTGCCATCATAACTTTTTGTCTGTGTTTTTTTCCAGGAGCCTCTGAACAGTGAAGATGATGTGAGTGATGAGGAAGGACAAGAACTGTTCGATACAGAAAATGTTGTTGTGTGCCAGTATGATAAGGTAAAAATATCTACAGAATACAAGCCAAGAGTTTTACTTTCTCAGTTCTTCCTATCAAATTAAAATTTTTAAGTAGTATCTTTGTTACTGTTTAGTACAGGTAGATTTGTACAGACTCTAATGTGAATGGAAATGTAAGAATTACCTGTTTTTAAAATAGCTTTGTCTAGCGTGTTTGTACTAAACTTGGTAATAAGTAAAGCTTAGAAAAATTTGGCTGCATTTTTTCTTCATAGTGTCTTTTTGTGCCCTTTAATAAAAGAGCAATCTTCTGGGACCAGGAGAGGTTGAACTGCTGTTAAGTTTGTACATTTATTGTGGCTATAAACAGGAAAAGTAGTCATCAGGGTTTAGACTTGTGGAGAACTGTTTCTTGATCACTAGCAGTATCTTTTCTGGATGATAGGATAGTTACCAGAGGAGAATGCTCTTTGTGCTATGCATTGTGCTGTGTGAATTGGCAGTGTGGAATGCTTGTGCTTGCTTATTTTTAAATTCTGCTGAACTGTCTTGCAAGAATTTAGTCATTACAAGGGATCACGTTTTCCCTGGAATATGCAGGGATTCATCTCTGCTGGAATCTTTTTAAATGTGCCTAGATGATATCAGAACCTTTTGGCTGATGTAGTATATGGATTACTTGATTTTTCTTTTCCTGTACTTGATTAATTGGGCTACAATGAATAGGGGTCCTTTTTAAAGCAGAAAAAAAAAAAAAAGCTGTAAGCTTGTTGAATAAAAACTCCTACATTGCAAAGAATGGCTGTGTTAGGAAGTTTTCAGTTCTGCCCAGACTGCTTAGACTTGCCATCAGATTCAACACAGAATGCAAGACCTACATCCCAGCCATCTGTCTCCTCTAGACTGTAATCCAAAACTGGTTTGAGGCAACTTGTAAGGAATAGTGAGGGACCTCTGAAAAGCTTATTGGGAGCTGCTGAAACTGAGCAACAGGAGCTACTCTGAAATCCTCATCCTCTTAAAAGTTAGGAATGGGAACTTGGTAGGGAACAGTGTCCATCATTAACTTCGTGTCACATACTCTGGGAGATCTTAGTCTCTTTTCAGGAAATCCTTATTCAGTTTGCCTGCAAAATGCATAGGATCAGCTTAGATCTGAGCAGTTCCCTCCTGCTCAGTGTCCTGCATCAGCTGAGGTAGGGTGCTTCTGGAACTGAGACAAGAGCAGACAGGTAGCAATGCTCATGGTAGAGCTTTTTATCATCTTTCTGTGAATGGTCTCTTGAGGAAGAGAAAGTGCCTTCTTCTCAAATGGCCAGCAGAGTGTTTTTTCTTCTACTACTTAGAAATTTGCTTATTTCTGAATCCTTTTAAGTGTTGCCTTATGACAGGAAGTTTCATAAATGTATTGTGTGATGTGTGGAGGATCACCTCATTTTTAAACCCATTAGTTTCATATGATACTTCCTAGTTCTAAAGAGTCTCTCTTTTTTCCTTTTTTGGTGCTGTTTATGATACTGCAAGCCATCATAACCCTCCTTAGTTATATCTTTGAAATCAGAGCTACATTTTGTTATTTGTACAGCTGTTCAAACATTTGATTGCTCTTATTTTCACGCTCCAGATCTGTTTGATTTTACTGGTAAGGGTAGCTAAGGCTTGGGGAGTAACACAGGTAACACTTCAATTGATTTGCTGGTCTAGCAGTGTTCTGCAATAGGTTGTGTATACTTTTGGCTCCACTGGACACAGACCTGATATTCTCATGGGAAAGTCTTAGAGCCCATTCCCATTGGACTCTCATTCCTGACTTGTAATTGTTCAAATCCACCACTTGTATTATCCGTGTAAATTGAAATTGATTTTTTCCCATTGTTAGCATCTTCATATGCCTTGAATGCCACCTTTGTTTTCTTACACAATGAGTAGGGCAGTAACATCGTTCTGCAGCTCTTCAGTAACTGGGTTTTTTTGTATCATCAGTACATTTTGTCATTTTTCAGCTCCTTAGTGAGCTCTTAAACGGTGTAGACTCCAACCAGCACAAATTTTCTCTGGAATGAACTCCTTTTCCTGTAAAAACTCTTCTTAGCTTTGTTTTCTCAACTTTATTCATCTGAGGACCTTCCTTCTAACCTCATGCAGCTCAAATGCTTCTGATGAGGGATTTTTGTGGAATGCCATTCAATAGGGCAAGAAGTGTGTATAAGCCAGACCTTTCCTTGTTCATTTACTTTCTGACTGACTTTTGCCACTGACTCTTTTTTTTCAGCTTAAAGTGAGAACAGATCAATCAGTACTAGAAATAATTAGTAGAGTGATATGGTCATAGCAGTTTTGGTGCTATGTTACTGCTTTTACAGCACTGATGGTAGATGATGAGACTTCCTATGCTTGATAAAAATTGAGATATTGCAGTAGGGTTTCCTGTTTTTGAATGACGTAAAATTTTAACATTTTCTAGACCATCTTTGCTCTAGAATTACGTCTTTGTTCCATCTGCAAAAGTTTATGATAAACTTTCCTTTTGGACAGCACTTCAGCTTTTTGAAAAGTCTTCGCTTTCTTTGAGTATCTGGTGATCTTCTGCTCTTTCAGATGCAATTTTTGATAGATTGCAAGTATTCACTGCTCTGTGCTTACAGTATGTGGAGGGAGCTTTTATTGGTTTTTTATTTTAGTCTTTCCAAAGTTTACTCCTCTACCTTTCGACTGAATTTTGTTCAATTTTCTTTAGTTTTAACGTATAGGCTGGACATCAGGAGGAATGTCTTCACAGAAAAGGTTGTTAAATATTGGAATGGGTTACCCAGGGGAGGTGGTGGACTCATTGTCCCTGGAGGAGTTTAAGGAAAGACTGGATGTGGCATTCAGTATTTTTAATAATTTAGTAATATATGTCTAATAGTTATTTATATTTTTCTTGCCCTTACATTTTACTTGCACATTATTGCCTGCTTCTGATGCAAAGTAACTGCTTCATGTTTTTGCCCTGTTTTTAGATTCACAGAAGTAAAAACAAATGGAAATTTCATCTCAAAGATGGCATCATGAATCTTAATGGAAGAGATTATGTATTTTCCAAAGCCATTGGGGACGCAGAATGGTGAAGTTTTAAAAGACAAAAGAACTCCCTGTAAAAGGAAAAAAAAAAACAAAACAAAAGCAGGAAAGGTTGAGACTTGGATGTATACTCCAATCAAAATGTGTATCTGCACATCAGAAATAAACAAAAGTATTGGAACAAAGGTAAAATGTGGCAACAAAGACACTACTTCAGATGAGCAAGCCATGGACTGTAGCAGCTATAGCATTGTCTGGGAGCTGGTTTTGTGTGTTAGGAATACCTTAATTATCAATTCTACATACAGGTACCTACAGCTGGTATTTAGCATGTAAGGCTTTGTCCCCCCTGCCCTTGATTTAAGATTTTAAAATACTTCTTCCACTGATTGAAGGAACTATTCCCTTTGATAGATTATTAATCTGAAAATGCTTATTGTATGTACAAATCTTTGCTTTGAACACTTCCTTTTGGTAGTGAGGATGGTCAGAATCTTACTGAAACTGCGTGCAAGCTTTGTACAGAAGGGTAAGAATTAAGGTGTTAAATTTTAAATAACTTGTATAAGGAAAATATTTTTAATTCTGATATGCTCATTAATTATTATATCTATTTGTTGTTTTCAGTTGCAGTTCCTATAAGCAGGTTGTTGTTCCTAGCAGTCAAAAATGATGGTTTTTTATTTCAAAATAATTTTAATTTCATGTGACAGGTTTTATCTAGGGCTGCATTTATCAAATTTGAAGCGCCTCATCTCCCACAGAAGTCAGATTGCTTAACTTGTTAATTATATTCTTACTGTTTCGTGGTGGTTCAGCATCACTGAATTGAAACAAATGTTTCCCTTGATTTTTTTTTTTCTATTTTTTTTAAACCCCATTTTTTAAAGAGTTTGAATATCTTTTGAATCCAATATCTAGGTAATGCCATAATAGATGCATTCCTTTACCTGCTTACTATGTATGTAGTCCAGACACCCACAACTAATTCAACAGGCCACAGGAATGACTAAAATTTTTAATACAGAAAGTCACATAAAAATTCTAACAGCCTGGCTGCAACTTTTAATCAAAGATCTGCTTTACTAAAAAGTATAGCCAGAAGTTACCTGCAGCAGTTACTCTCTAAAGTTTCCAGATGGCATGTAATTTTATGAAGAGAGCTGCACAGCTTTTGAGAACAGGAATTTTGTTAGAGGATCTTTAGGCTGTCTTGGTAACAGCAAATCAAGCAGACAGCTGCACTAAACCTTGTGTAGTCACTTTTTCACTTGCCTTTTTTATTATTTGTTTGTTTGGTTGTTTTGTTGTTTTGGGGGGTTTTTTTGGGGTTTTTTTGTGTTCAATTTATGAAAAGCAACAAAGTTATTCCCCCCTCCTTTCCTTTCTCACCTCAGAAGTTGAAAAACTTTTCTTCGTGCATAAGGTCATTCTTGCAAACCCTGCTTTTAGAAATGCAGTTAACTTTTGAATGAGGAGAGGGAATGGGCATTATACTTCAGAAACTGTTGAGGAAGGAGTGTTCATGTGGCTCACCATTTCAAAAAATTCTGCATTTTATTGGGTACTTGAAAAGATGAGGAGAAAAAGGACACAACAAAGTTAATTTTTACTAAATTAGGTAAGACCATGAGAAGCAGACACGATTTCTGACTTTATTTTTTGCTTGAGAATGAGACATCTCAAACATTATTTAACAGCGTCACAAGTGTATTTTAACAGTATGTAACAACTGCTTTAATTTTCAATCTCTGATTCATTTGCCTCCAAGTGCATTTATAGTCCCAGTAGTACATAGGAAAATCACACCAACTGTAAAGGAGGTTTTATTGCTGTGATTTTGTACACCTGCGCTCTCACTGATAATGACTCAAACCGCCTGTAGGCGATGTCTAGAGCCATATGGTTGTTAGAAAGCTGTCTACATTCGTAAGTTAATTCATGATTCTTCTAATTGTTTCTTCAGTAATGGAATCATCATTTAGACAGCATTTTTAGCTTGGGGCTTTCAAGGTATCTCAAACTGATTGGTGTTTGCTTTCTTCTGAACAACGCAGATATTTTATTTTTTTACCGCTGTTGACACTTCGGTGTACAACTGCAAGGAAATCAATAATATACCAACTAATTCCTTCCCTCACCTTTTCCATGTCTGTTACCAGTAAGTCTTAACTAGTGGACTTCAGGAAAATTCCCATAATGCTGCACAACCAAACCAATAAAAGGAAAAAGCATCCCTTTAGCTATAGATTACTTTTTATACTACTGGAACCCAGTTTACTTATACGACACTTTGTTTTCATACAACTTAGTGATATTTCTCACCCACCTACATATACTAGAAGCTGCATAGCCTCTCTATTTATTTTTAAGGGGTAGCTGAGCTTTAAAGGTAATTAAGCTTAGTGTGTTCTGAAGGATGTTAGAAGCTTTCTGTACTTGCACAGCCTCTTGCAAGCTAATTGTATGGTATGCTTTTCAGATAGGTTTTGTCTTCAGATACAAATATCTGTGAAGTTTTGGGAAAGCCAGTCAAACCATGCACATACCACACTGTGCTCTTATTGCTACATCAAGTGTTCCTTTTTTAAGTCAAAAAGCATGTTTTAATTTCATTTTATTGTAGCAGCTTGCTGTAAGAATGTAGTTTGCTTAATTTTATTATTATACTTGAATTTTTAATCATGGTTTTAACTATATAACTGAAAGACCATTTCATTAGGTTCAAAAGAAACCATTCCTTTCAGAGGGCAAGGGATTCCCGTGTTCGTAAGTGATTTTTTTCCCCATTAGAAATAGTGTGGGGTTTTTTTTCCAGTTTAAATAGTTCAGTATTATGGAAACAATTAATGGTTTCAAGAGGGCTTATGTTAAATTTTGCACAGATAATGGAGCACCTTTTTTGTGATGGAATATAAAATGGGGAAGATGACTTCAGAATTATAACCATGATGGCTGATGGAAACTTGTAGAGCAACTGGGCAAAATTGAGTCTTGTGCCTTTTCAGTTTGCAGAATACCTGTTTTGCCAGTATGACAATGATTCTTGAGAGAGTAAATTTCCTGCAGTGCTTCAATCAGAAAAGCAACTTTTTTGTGCTAATTCTGTTGGGTTTTAGTGTGTGCAATCATTTAAAACCATCTAAGTGGAAAGCAAAATGAAATGTTTTCTTCTAAGGAGATAATAGAGTTTAGTCACATAAGGAACTTTATTGGACTATTTAAATAAAATATGTTTTTATTCCCCCTCAGTTGCTGGTTGGCAACAAAATTTCTTTGAGATTTCATACTCTTTGTTCCTGCATTGTGCTCACAACTTGCATTTAAACATCATTCAGTTTCCTCAACACTATTTAAAGTGACAGTTGTGGTCCGAGTTTATTTCCAGGATTGATCTGTGATTCTGAAGCACAGTTTCTAGAAGAGTAAAAAACATGTTGTGTCATGTAACCAATTTTTTTAAAATAAATATTTTCTTATCTTTTTGCTGCACAGTTAGGAGTGGTAAAGTAAACTTCATCGAGTCTGTGAAAATAATTTCACCTCTTGACAGTTAGCAGTAATTATGTCACCACATAACACTACCAGAGTAAAATTTCTTATTTTCAGTGAAGGAGTTAAGAGACCTTGTTAACTAAAGTTTGTATTGATTTAATCTCTTCAGTTTGTAAAAGCTCCTTTAAAAACAATAAAGCCCCCCAGAATTTCCCCCAGAGCATTCCTAATAGAATGCAATAAGATGTCCAGGAAATGAACAGTGGTTTTAGGGCAACGCACACTGGATTGATACTGGGCTGCCTTACACAGCACCGTAGGCTTTACTGTGTGCCATCCCACACCACCCATGCACCCCCATCTGATACTAGAGTTCTTCTCAGACTTCGAGATTAGTGACTATACAAGATGAAGAAACTTGCATATTGTTCTGTATTGGTGTCTGGCATTTAAAGTCTCGTTTTCCCATTGCTGTGATTGGTTGGGAAATGTGTAAAAACCAGTACATTGGTTTCCATGTCGTCTACTTTTTTCAGGCAGTTCATGCAGTGTGTTTTTAAATTATTATTTGGTGGATTAGATGTTGTGGAACAAAAGGAGCTTTTTTGAAACAGGAAAAACGACCTTGGGTTAGCTATATGTACAGTCATCCAATGAGACATGTTCCAGAGTGCATAGGGTACCAATAGATTATGGAGTGGGGGACTATCCTTTTTTGCTGTTCTGAGCTACTATTGTCAACTGCTGTTGTACATATACTGTTATGTGTAAGGGGGTAAATATATTTATTATGTTTGTAAAATTCATTCTGTACAATTGCAGATCAAGGTTGCTCCTCTGTGATATACAGGATATTATGTTTCAAAGGCCATGCTTGGAATACGATTAGAGAACTTAGTATTTTGATGTACTAAGACCTATTTTAAGTTTAATATTTTGCCTTTGCAAAAACTTTAATTAAAGATGTTATTTAAAAATGTTTTCCACTTCATTTCCTATCTTGCATGTGCATTTGTTTCATACATGAGGCTTATTACTAATCCATAATAATGTTGAAGATTTTTAATTGATTGTCATCACGTGCAGGTAATTTCACTGTCATTTGTTCAGTTTGCCATGCAGACTTTTCCATTTAATACCATCACAATGTTATAAAAAAATTCACAATTGAGTTGTGAGGCCAGACATGCATATTTAAGGATTTCTCCCTGTGGTAACCTAAGGCTTTGGGGTTGAGGTAAGACTGGTTGAACAAGTTTGTATTAAGGCCAGTGGTATCCTGAGATGCACTGGGAACGGTGGTCTGTGGGTTGAGGGAAGTGATCCTCCCCCTCTGCTCAGCCCTGGTGGGGTCACAGCTGGAGTGTCATGTCCAGTTCTGGGCTCCCCAGTACAAGAAGCTACTGGAGAATGTCCAGCAAAGGGCCACAAAGATGACCAAGGGATTGCAGCATCTCCCCTAGATTGAGAGCTTGGGCGTGTTTAGTCTGGAGAAGACTGAAAAAGGGATTATTTATATTACTGCATATAAATATCTCAAATACGGGTGTCAAGAGGATGGTGCCAGACTCTTCCCAGTAATGCCCAGCAACAGGAAAAGGAGCAATGGCCAAAGACAAGAAGTTCCACCTCAACATGAGGAAGAACTTCTCTACAATGAGTGTCTTGACAGAGCACTGGCACAGGCTGCCCAGGGGGTTTGAGGAGTCTTCCTGTTTGGAGACATTCAGAACCCACCTGGATTGAGTTTGTATCACCTGCTCCAGGTGACACTGCCTGGCAGGGGCGTTGGACTGGTTGCTTTCCAGAGGTCCCTTCCAGCCCTGTTGATTCTATGATTCTGTGTGACATCCTGATATTAGTCCTGTGTGTGGAAATGTGAGAAAATGCCGAGAAGTAAAATGCAGAGTTCTTGGATGATAACTGTCCAATCAATAAGGTTTTGTCTTCATCAAATAATCTAATCTGACAGAATTGATTTCTGGTGTAAGCAGGTAACAGCTTTTTACTTCCTATCTAAAAGCGGTATCTTGAGACATGACTTGTGATTTATTTTTAAATCTAAATTTTGAACCTGAAACTCTAAAATAATTAGAAAATAAGTGTAGGCTCTACTGCCTTTTTGGGGGAGAGGGTTGTATTTTTGAATATGATGTTTTTGAAGTAATTTTTTGTCTACGGTGGTGTCATTGCATAGCAAAGTAAGACTCATGAGGAGTGGTGTGTTTTGTTTTTTTCCCTAGTATTCAAGGATGGACGCTCTCCTCCTGCACCCCCCAATACTCCTCTTTGCTCTCCAGCCCTCAACACTTAAGGAAATATAAAAAAAATACAATACTGTTTTCTCCATAAGATTTGCCTTACTTGAAAGAGAGTTGGAGTTGATTCTGGATAAATAACTTGATTATTAAAAAATCCAGTGTTTTTCCAAAAGAGATCATTGCTGTTGTAGCTTGCACACCACGTAAGAAACAAACAGGTCAGAAAAACGGCCTGTTGTTTTGGCCAAAAGGGTTTGAAAAGGACCCTGACAAAAGAGGAGGCAAAGCAGAATGCTGGCAAATTAGTAGCAAATTTAAGTTAAAAGACAAAAAAAGCTAAATTGCTTTCCTGTGAGGAAAGATGAGTGTTACAATTGAGTGTTAATTGTGCTCTCCCTGCTGTGGCTAAGCAAAGTATTTCAAGGATTTTTTTTCTTTTTGTTTTTTTTGTTGTTTTTTTTTTTTCTTTACAAAATCAAGTATATTTAAGAATACATTATTTTCTTAAATGATTTTTTATGGCTTATTTATTGTCATTGCAGAGATATGAGAGGATAAGTATCTTGGGACATAGCTTTCAGTATATCCCCACTTATTTTCAACTATACGTTATTCCTTCCAATTTGTCCTTAGCTGCATCAGCTTTTGAGTGAGTATTGTTTTTTCTAATGCAGACTTCTGTTTGTAAAAGACTCTGTTAAAGACTTGTCCCTTGTTTTCAGAGCAGATTTCAGCACTCTTTAACACTAATGGGATTATGCCAAAATCTAATCCTTTTGGAGGTAAGGACATCTGTAGTACAGTCAGATGAACTGCAGTTAAACCATGTTTGACCTTCAGTATGAAAGTACAACATTCAGAAAAATTCTTTTAAGACCATTTTTTTCTTTGGAATGAAGACTTTCCCAGTTATTTCTGTGCAAAGTGCCTATGTAGTTACACCTTTTTATGTAGTATAAATAGATATGCCCTTGTGTGACCTGAAAGAGGGTTCTCTGAAATGGATAATATGGAGAGAGAATAAATGCAAATAGTGCTTTATATTACAAATGATACTGAATTGCCCTTTGACTTCCATAGGTCAAAAACTGCTCTCTGTTATTTATATAAACTGTTGTTTTAGTATGCTTTTTAATGATAACTATCTTGAAATATGTCTAGTTTTTTGTTTTCCTTTTTAGTTCAGTTTGGTAAATAAAAGTTTACTGAAATTGAAAACATGGTGTTTAATTTGGATAAGTTTATTTCAGTAGCGAATCCAAAACAAGGACTATGTTTAAACTGTAAAAAAAATAAAAAAATCTCATAGCAGGAAAAAATGTTACATGTGGATGTGTGATTCTGTCAAGGTAGAAGTGTCTTTGCTAGAGGAGCCAGTTGAAGGAGAACAGTGTGGTGGAAAAATCCCTCTAAATGTCTGGAACAGCTGGAATCCCAAGAGAGTCTGGATGCTGCTTTGCAAATTCTGGAGCTGCTGGATTTAGTGTCAAGGTAAAGAACAGCCCTCCCCTTGCTCATTATTTGGAAAACCATTTTGACCAGCAAAATAAGGAGGGCAGTCCTTTCTGCTAAGGCTCTTGGCTGCCTGAATTTTCCCGTTTCTCCTAGGAATCCTGCTGTGAGCCCCCTGCAGACAGGGCTCCTCATGTGTCCTGCTGTACCAGCATCTGAGTATCTCATACAGACCTTTCCCCTCAGAGGAACAACTGGCTGACTCTAGGTGGGCTACTGGTTCCAACAGGTAATGTATTCTGGGAAACATGGTGTTGTGGGAAGTAGCATCTCTAAAAAAGGATTTATTGCAGAACTCACTTGCTGGTAATACTGCTTGTACATTTTGTTTGGCACAGATTGCCTTTTGTTTCAAAAAACTCAAATTATTGCAGGGTGGAAGCCCTTTCCTTGTGGGCTCACCTTGTTCGTGGTTTTAATGAAGAAAAAGCATTACTACTGCAGTATTTCTGACATCCTGGTTTTTGTGGGCTGAATTTCTGTCTGATTTTAATAAATAGTTTTAGTCTTTAAACATTAAAGCAACATCTAGTGAAATTCTCTGTATGTTCAAAGAGTTGACAAAGGATTTGATAAGTGTGATGATGATACTGGTATTAAAAATCGGGTGGCTAAAGGTGAAGAAGTATATTCATAGATGTTTTTGCATGTATCACTTAAGTTGGTTTTTGGGAGGGGGCAGAGAGGAAGTAGAACAGTTGTTAAATTTACCAGATCAAAATGCTGTTAATCTTTGTTCAGAGTATCTTTTAGCTTTCATTTTCTGCCCTAAATGCTTTTCATGTCCTTAAACAACTTTGTTATTTGTCTCAGATGTTCCTGTGTTGTCAGGTAGCCTAAATCATTTCAGGTAGTAGGTGGGAAACATAAAGTAATTCTTAAAATCTAGTGTGGGGATTTGCAATAGCAGAGGAAGGAGATGTAAAGAGAAGCTGGAAAGAGGAAGAGATAAAATAATGCTGTCAGCCCTTAAAACAAAAACAAGCAAAAAGGAGAGACTGCAAGTATACTTCCATGTCAAAGGAGAAGTGTATGTATGAACTGAAAAACCCGTTTTTCTTTCCTTCTGGACTTCTTGTGGGGAAAGTCCAGGTGCCTGTGTGTCAGATGCTCTCCTAACTGCTTTTTAATGAAAATACTGTTCTTGCTGCTTTATACTGACTGTTACAGGGTTCAGTTGGAAATCTGTAGCTGACTGAAAAAAGAATTCATTCGTTGTTTCCACAGCTCCCTCTAGGCAGCAGCAGTAATCCACATATAACTTAGGGAATTCCTACTACAGTCAGACTGAAACCAGCACAAACACAGCTTTGGTGCTGCTTGGTATTTCAGTGCTATCCTGCATATGTCAGCAGCAAGCCCTGGGGAAGACAGACATTCAGGTAACACCTCAGAGCCTGCAGTGAGAAGGTTTCTGTTAAAACTCATGTTGCTGCTCAGGTTTAATTTGTTGCAGCTTTGCCTTCATGAAAGATGTGAGTACTGTAGGTTTTTTTCCCACTTCGCAAAGAAAAGCCACTGTTATTTCAGTTGAGCTGTAAGACAGCCAGCATGGGCTTGGCAGTTATCAGCCAGTTATCAGTGTCAGTGTTTGTAACAGGCTCTTCCTAGCAGCAAAGTAGGTCTTATAAAAAGTATACCAGTATATAGTGAGTAACAATCCAAACCTTTCAGTCACTTTCTAATGACTTTTTAGTGAGCACTTAGATGCAGGTTGTTAATGAAGTTGATGTTCACAACACATTTCTTTCTTTAGGAGAAAGGAAAACCCAAAGGATACTTTCATCACAGCTGCATATTGAATAGCTGAGAACCAAAATGAGTGGGTTCCTTCTTGAACTCAATATCAAAGCTTCATGAGCCTCAGTGGAACTGCACAAGTGTGCAGCAGTCAGGATATGGCTCGAGATGGCCACAAGTACAAGCCCTGGTTGCATATAATCAGGATGACACAGAGAAGTCCTCCTGAAAAGGTGGGGTAAGAGTCAAGTTGATTATATTAATCCCACAGAAATGAAACTCTTGAAAGGTGTGAGTTCAGGACGGCCCCAGTGAGGTCCAAGTCCAGTGCTACAGTTCAGGAGACTTTTCCACATTTTGCAATAGTTACCCAATATATTCAGGGTGGAAAGTAAGGCCAGGCAGTTAGAAAACTAGACAGGATTGGTATTGTGTCTGAGAACCTAGAAAATTGTGATACTGTGGAAATTCATACCAATGTGTGTTCATGGGGGCACAGGGTGGGGCAGGTGTGGAATGGGAATAGGAAGTTAGAGGTGGTGAGTTCTGATGTAAATATTCTGTGCATTGACCTCACAGAGCCTTCATGTGTTCAATTCCACATCGTGATTTCCAGTCACACAAAAAGAAGTCCAGTTGGAAGTGACTAAACAGATGAAAAGTATTCCAGCCTTATAGAGATGTGTTATTGACCAGTGGCAATTCTAGGTTGATGATGCTGTCAGAATCTCCTGGTGTGCGTCACTAAGCCCTCTTAACCATCTTCTCTTCCAGGGCATGATGAGGGCCCTTCAACATCTCATGCCTCAGTCCACAAAGCCTACATGTAAGTGCAGTATAATGTCATACGTTTTCAGAATCCCTACAAAGGAGGGTGAGAGTGCCTAAGGGAAAGGCATAATATCCAACTAATTTTGTGCCTCACAGTCCTATTTCAACAGCAACCCAGAAACCATTTGGTTACTGAGTGGTTTTGGAGTGCAGATGCTTGGCATCTGTTAGCAAAACAATACAGATTATGCTGCTATTACTCATCAGCCTGCCCAAACAGCCTGGGAGGGAGAGTTTGCCTCAAACTGACACACAAGTGTGGGGCTTCTACTCAAATCAAGCTTTTCTTTCTAAGGAGATTTTCTGGTGCAAGTTTTCCTGTACTGTGAGCATTAATACTTTATTTATCCCATAAGAAAGGAAGCAAGAGGGCATTTATGTTAATAAACCAAAATGCTGTGGTAGTGATGTGAAATTTATCTTTGCTTGTGCTATTTTCAGAATCCAAATACCAACAGCAGGGCAGGGTATGCTTTATCTTGACTATAGCTGACCTGTTGCAGATGATGTCATCTAGAACCAATACCTGCTCTATAAAAAACCCACATCTCTCTCTGTTGGAGAGGGAGGAGACTACCAAAGGTCACCTAAAGCCATTAAATTGCTCAGAGAAAGTTACAAGTGTTCATAACTAAGGCCCCATCTCAACATAAGGCTTTTTTTTTCTTTTGGATTATCTTAGATGTAAGGAAAGATGGTTGTGGAGGCCCCGAGCTCAGCAGTACTACTGCTGTCCCTTTCTATCCCTACTGCACTCTCTGAAATGGCTGTTTAGGACATCCTCTCACCGCTAGTGGTGGAGCTAGAACCTCCAAACCTGCATCAGACAGTGTGTCATGGGATAGGTCAGCCAAGGAGAACAATGAAGTTGAATGCAAAAAAACCAGTATAAACTTCTTTTATAGGAAAAATATTTTAAATTTTCCTGAAAGAAATTTGCTGAGCCTCTTCCAATTTCAAACAAAACATTTTATTCCCATGCTTTGCATTATTTCTGAAGTGTTCTAGAGAACGTACATACTAAATGCCAGAAATAATACAACTTGCTGAGACAGATTTAAATTAGCAAGTATTACATAAATGTGTGCACAAACCCAAAAATGGCTGAAGGAATTGATCAGAGCAGGAATGGAAGAGAATATCTACAGGATACAAACATTTACAAGGAAAGATCTGGCAAGTAAATTATTTAAATTCTATTTGCTTGGACCTTTCCAAAAGCTAAAATATTTTTTACCAAGTTAAATACAAGAAGGGACAAAGCAAGACAAACTGGAAATATCAAACTTCATTGATAAAGGCAGTATCTCGGAATTCTATTACCAGGCATAATATACATGTGATGATGAAAGATAGAAAAGTTCAATAATGTGTAAATATATCTGTCATCCATTAGTAACAGCAAACAGCTACATTACAAGCAACCTGCACCAGTCCAACATACTGCATCTTTCTAAAGTCCTACTAGTTTCTGTGAAAGAAATATTCTCGTTTAAGATCCATGTTTCTTTTAAAAACACTTTTAACATAAATTTTGATTTAGTCTTTCCTCTCTTTCTGAAAAAGAATATTATTTAATCTTGGATTTTCTTTTCTACTGGTACGTAGTGTCTGTGAAGTCTGTAGGGTAAATATCCATTAGAACTCTGTTCTCTTTGCTGCTGCTGAGATACTAAATAAAGGCACTCAGGAAACTTTTTCTCCCTTTAATCCAGTATCAGAAGGGTGGCAGACCCTGGCAGGGAGGGGTGTTGCATATGAAAAACCCATGTGTGTATGGGACTCTTGGACATGGCCAGAGCATTACAAATGCAGCTGGTTCAAGAGTGAGGAATTTTGCTGATCTGCACTCTTAAGAAGCTTTGTTTCAGATATAACACTGGGCAACTCCAGATTAGAGAGGAGGAGGTCATAAATTATTATTTGCATGTATTTCAGCAGTTTTGCTTTCGGAGTTTGCTGAGAATCAACCTAAAATGGAAACATGCCTCTCCCCCAAAATAAACAGCTAAATTAGTCTATACTGCAGTACTGTATATTTTTTTTAAATGGCATTAACAATGATAGATAATTTATTTTCTGTAAGACCATCTCATGGAATTCATTAATCTAGGCCCTTGCTTCCACTAACTGAAGCAGCATTCATTTATAATCAGAAATACAGAATCAAATTGAGTTTTACATATTTGGAAAATACAGAATCAAGTAGAGTATGTACATGGCATTTGCAATCACTCAGTTTCCAGCTGTAGTAGCCAGCAGTTCAAATTATGGTTTTTTGAATACTACTAGCCCACATTATTATCTGAATGTTATCTGATCAATTTAATTTGTCTGATCAATTTAGTTATAGTTCCTCAAAGAGTATAATTCCATGAAAACCAGCATAGGTTTTACAAAATTAATTTAAAAGTACCTACCTGAAGGCAAATACACAGTATTTTCTATTCTTATGCCAAGACTTTCAAATAGATGAGTGAAATGATCCATGGTAACCTTGGTAGCAGTTCTGCAGAGGCAGTCTGGATCTGGCTAGGAACAGGTATGATCCTGCCAGCAAAGCCAGACACTCAGGCCACTCAAGTGTTAACAATGCAGCCCCTACCCCTGATGTCTGCAGGAGGTGGAGAGAGCCAGGCCTCATTTGTCCCTTCATTTGTTTGTGGTGTATGAATGAGCTGAGCACAGCCAAGCTTGACCTTGGTCTGGCCTCATCTGGCAGCAGGTATGGAGAAAGGATGCTTTAGTGCTTTAGGCTGGGGGTGGTTCCTTGTGTCTGAGCATGGATTTCCTTAAGCACACTGTGGAGAGCATATGTCGCAGCTACAGCCAGGCTGTGCTCAGCCAGAAGATAACTATGTGATTCTTGTAGTTGTGCTGCAAACATTACACAAGTCAGGTAACAGATCTCACTACAAGATAGAGAGATATTCTTAAAACATGTTGGAGAAGCTAGAAGTCAGCCTTCAGTGCAGTAAGTTGTATGCCATGAAGTAACCTAAAGGTGTGATCCACTCCCTGGGTCTAAGTTGAGGTTTGAGGCAGCCCAACATAGAAAGTGCTAAAAGGAAAGTTCTCCCCTGTAAGAGAGAGGTAAGTAGGGACAGCAGAAGTGGTAAGAAAGCAGGAATTACAGGGTGTTCAGAGTAATAAACATGCTCAGATAAAACAGCACTGAAATATGGTAGCAACTGGATAAGTCATCCAGGAAAACCCAAACAACCATCATTAACTAATAGCCTGGTCTTCAAAACAAATTCAAATAAACCAGCTTCTAAATAGGTTTATCAAAAAGTTAGAGGGTGATAGTAAGGGACACAAATGCCCTGATGTTTCTTACCTGTTATGAGCAGCTGCAAAATTGGTGATAATTTGCCTTTTACCACTCTAAGTGCAATATGAAGAAGCAGCTTGTTTTCCCACCTCGCCAAACCAAACCAAGAACAGCAGACAAAAGACTAGATTTGTTTTAGGTCAGGATGACAGAATGAGAAGAAATCTGTTCCATTTCAGGCCTGGTGGAAGTTTTAGAAATTTGTTATTAGAAAAAACCCAACCTTTTGACATGTAGGTGTTTGAGAGCTTCAACCTTTAATTTTTTTAAAATACTATATTAATTATCAAACTTTGTCCATTTTTTTCTTCTGTCATATAAGTACCCCCAAGTCTTATTGTTCGTTTCTTGCTTCTTACTTTTTCTTTTAAATGAGGAGTGTCATATATTTGCTCAGTTTGTTTATATATAAATTTTTATGTATATAAATTTTCCTTTTTAGATAGAGCATTCACATCTTCGTCTAGAATTATCATCAGGACCATATGTTTTGCCCTGCACTGATAAGAGGTTCAAATAAGTGGTTTGTCTAAAAGAAGGCCACTCTGGAGATACTTTCAGTTATAGCAAAGCATAATCTAGGGGAAAAGGATATGGAGAATATTATCTTCTTACTTGATTCACTGTATGTACAATCACCTCTTGACCAGGTTTTGGCTGTGATACTTTGAGATGTTACAGCTCAGTTTGCTTGCATTCTTCCATGAGATTTTGGTTCTGTGCTGTCACAGCAGGAAGGTAATCACTGACTGGGTCTTGAGTGCTGGTAAGGATCTGACCTATCCCTCGGCTGATTCTCTGCCCGTAAGAGCCACTGCTGTTTTTGGCTGAGACTGTCTGACCTCTGTAAACTTGAGCCTGGTGCTCACATACACCAAACTTGCTTAGTAGGATAAACACATCTCTGCGGAAAGCTTTGGTGAAAATAGCGTAAAGAAAAGGGTTGGCACAAGAATTGAGTGGGTAAAAAAGTACCAGTAAAATCTTGGAATTGGAGACAGTTATCAGTGGTTTGTTCATAATGGCAGATAAAGCATGGAAAGAGATGGGAGCCATGCACAGAAAGTCTGTGAAAATCAGCACAGCCATCCGCTTGGCAATTTTGGTGTCTTTGTCCCCTGACTTGTACTGGGGGTTTCGCACAGTGACATAGATTTTTATGTAGCAGGCGCAGATGATGACAAAAGCAATAATGTTACATATCAAAACGAAGACAATGTAGGCTTCAGCCACTGGTGTCTCGGTGTCCATGGGCAGGCAGATGCTGACTTTGCTGTAGCTGCTGACACCAGCCAGTGGCAGAAGGGCGAGCAGGATGCAGCAGAGCCACCCTCCCAGCATGATGAGCGCGGCGTGCCGCAGGCGGATCTTGCGGTCGGGCCGCATGGCGAAGGTGATGGCGTACCAGCGCTCCAGGGTGATCACTGTCAGCGTGTACACGGACAGCTCGCTGGCAAACACCGTGAAAAACCCGGCTGTATTGCAGCCAGGCCCAGTCTGCCACTCTATGGCGTGGTTATAGTACTCCGACCTGGTGTAGAGATCCACTGAAGCGATCAGGAGCAGGTATAACCCCATGCAAAAGTCAGCAAAGGCCAAGTTACACATCAAAAAGCGAGGTACGGTCAGTTTGTAATGGCTGGTGAGAAGGATGAAAAGGACAAAAATGTTGCCTAGGATGGCAAGCAGGTTCACAAACCACACCACAATCCTCAGAAACTGGTATCCCATTATATCTTCACAAGGATTAAACTCATCAGGCTCTGGCATGCATATTACATCTTCATTGCCTCCACAGACAGGATAGTCATAATGACTGTCAAAGGTCTGGACATCTTCCATTTGAGGGTTCTTGAGCTCTTTGCCAAAGCCAAGATTTCCTTCTCCACGCTCTTCCAAAAAAATATAATAATGGGGATTTTCATGAAAACTTGTGAACTTAGTGTTCGTGTCATACACAGCATTGGTGTGGTCTGTGTATTCTTCTGCATAATCTTTGTAAAATGGGTCTCTGAGAGTCTTGACTGATCTCTTACGAAAGCTGTGGCTGCTCTGGTTGCACATCAAGTACTCCAGGATCCTGAAAGAGTGGAGGGGAAATCACTGTTGGCATTTACAGTCTGACTGGTGCACAGCATGTGAACAAAGGGAATGCTTCAAAAGCAAATCATCCTGAAAGAAAGTGTAGCTATAAAACTGTAATTGGACGTATTTTTGTTAACAGACTATATTATGTACAATAGCATTTTGAGGCTTTTTTTTTTAAATTGTATTTTTAATTTTATCCTCAGTAGTAATTTTATTTGGCATCCATAATCCATCTTCTTTTTTGAGATCTACATTCTTAGTAGGTAAGAAGACATTTTTCTACTGTTCATAACTTCTTGAATAATGCATACAATATTACTTTCTTTTTCACTGTTGCTCACTATTCAGTTTCTCCCAGGACTTCATCAGTCTAATTTCTGTTCAGTAGCTCCTTTACAGCTAACTAGCAGTGCAGCCATTTGGAATCCTTTACCTCATGGTGTGATGCAGCTGTATTTGCAATGAAAAAGTTCTCAGTAGTCAACAGCTTTTCAGTTAGAAAACATGAGACTTGAGGCTATAACCTGTGCAACACCTTTTTTTTCAGGCCTTGCTGTAGCACATTACCCTTTTCTCTTTTTCTTTCCCTTTAATTCTGAGCTCAACATGAGGAAGCACTGTTGCAAAAGGTCCTACAAAAAATTCTTCTGCCAGTTTGCAATTGTAATCTGTTTCAAAGAACATTGTCTATACCTCGAAAAAATGGTTACAGAAGTGCCAATAGATGTATTTTTGTATTACTAATAAAACATTGTCTTTTCTGATACATTTAAAAAAACAATGCCAGTTAGTGAAACTCACCCACTTTTTTTTTTCCAGCTCTTGAAGGCACAGCAGTGACTTGGATATGATAGGTCAGCTCTCATTAGCTGAAGAAATACCTTTACAGCTGGTAATTTCTTTAAAGACCATGTATTTTTAGCCATTAGTTCTTTTAGGCTTTCCAATCCTTTGGCTGGAAGGTTGGCAACAGCTGTTCTGGAGATGTCCCTAAGAACATATGAAAGAAAAAGATGACTAGATCAGATTTTTTTGAAGTTGTTACAGTTCTTCAGGAGTTTCATATTATTCT
This sequence comes from Sylvia atricapilla, assembly GCF_009819655.1. NCBI lineage: Eukaryota > Metazoa > Chordata > Aves > Passeriformes > Sylviidae > Sylvia > Sylvia atricapilla. Next base: position 54,438,938 of record NC_089145.1, read on the forward strand.
ACAGTAATAAACAAATCCTAAGGAGGTGGGGATTTCATATCACCTTTCTAAGTTCTGATACCATTCAAGTTCAAGTAGGCTATTCATTTCTCTGATTTTCACTGTCTTTTAAAGCTCTTGTCTTTAGTATGTTATAGCACAGAATATGAATTGTAAAGAAATATCATGACTTTTATAATTACACCTTTAAAGTGAACCAGATACAAATGCATATGCCACCACACAGTTTTAAAAATCCTTTAAAGAAATCACATCTTCCATTGGAAGAGTTATATTCCCTTAGACTTCTTTAGATTCATTTTAACCTATTGGCACACTTTAATAGAAAGCATTGTAATTGCTAAAAGAATATTCTCTATATACTGAAATTAAAATCTTGTCTTAGCCCATCCTATATCTCTCAGAAAATTGAGTATTATGTTTGTTGCTTTCTACTTGTCTGTTTTTGAGGTGGACTCATGAGAGAGATGATGCACAGTTGATGGGGAGGTGGCTTTCCTTTCAGAGTGCCAGGTGAATGTTACCTGGTCCTGCTAGTTTTTTCTACTCAGGTTTTGCTTTGTCCTAAAACCTCTTCTAGTGACACTTCAAGTTAGGATGTTTTTAGAGTTACAGTCTGTGAAGATGTAAACCTGTAAAAAGGATTCTAGGGTAGGAACATTGTTTCAGCATTGTTTTATCATGAACCCTCATAATAAATAAATCCATTTTTTTTCATTTTGATAGGTGTTTCTACCAACAGCCTGAACTGGCCCTTAGAAGAGTCTGAATATTGCCTGCTATCATTTTACCTTCTCAAGAATCACAGAGTAGTTGAGTTTCCAGATCATCCAGTTTATGGACAGTTTATGGTTTGTTGTGTTGCTTATATTGATTGTGTCAGGATCCCAGAGAGGGTGCAAAGGGATACCCCATAGTCCTGTCTTGTGGTTATATCTTTGCTTATGTTTACTGGAGTTGGCCCCTCTTTAGTCTCTCTTTATTCCTTGGGTAGTTTTCTCTAGCTCTCCTCATTCCACACTTTATCCATGTTGAGCCTGGCTATGTCCCCACTCCCCTTCTAATGTAGTTCAAAATCCCCATAAAAAGCCCTGCTAAGTCCTTTTCCCCTCTGAGACATTTTATAGAACTCTTCTTCTGCAGCAAAACATCTTGGTAAGTTAGATCTTGGGATAGATCTTACCAAGACAAGGCTGGCCTTTTAGCAACCCTCATGGGTCTCCATCAGCTCCTCATGGTGGTGGCAGCTCTCTGCAGGTAGGTTAAATACTCTGTGGTGAGAGATGCTAAAACTCTTTGAAAGGGAAATTACAACTCACAAACACTTGAGAGTTCTTTGAAAATGTACTGGCACAAGCCTATGGAGAAAGATGATCCTGTTTGTGCAACAAATTGGGAATTCTGACAAGCCTTGACAAAATTGGATATCAAGGGCTGTTGAGGTAACTAATCTGTTATGTGATAAGGCAAATGTCTCTCCTGGATTAATGGAGAAATAGGAGTGGGAAAGCCTGAGAACAGATGACAAGATTTCATGCTAGAGGGAGAATTGAAAGTTAATTGGTATCTGAATGTTCAGGTCATTGGAGCAGAGCCCACAGAGGCGAGGTTGGTGCCGGTACTATTGAAATATTCATAAACAGTCTGGGAAGGAAGTGAGAGCACTGCAACGAAGCTTGTTTCTGGCACAAAGAAATGTACAAAGGTGGTGAAAGCTAAACCTGATTGTCTCAAGAAGCAGAAGGCTCCTGCAATAGTACACGACTGACCAGAAATGTAATATGCCTCAAAATTAATGAATGTAAAGTACATTTAGGAAAAAGCAATTTTAAGTTTACATGGATGACAGTGGGGTCTAATTTAGCACTCTGAAAAGTTCTTGGAGTCCTCTGCAAATGTTGGGTCAGTGCTTTTGGTAATTTTGAAGGGAAAGAGAATGCTAAAAATTTTTTAGAAAGAAATAGAAAATAGAGCAAAAATTCAATTTGTAAATCTGGTATGACTGTAACTTAAACATTATCTGCAGTTCTAAAAATACTATATGCAGTTATAAGAGCACGGAAAGCTGCAGCTAGGATGGGAAAAGTATCAAGTTGTTTGTATATGAAGTAATAAGGTACAGATAAAGACCTTTCTTTTGTAAAGAAGGTGATTGGTAATGTTTATTCACTCTTTGTGAGATGAGTTTTGGAACACTTAAGAATATGAGGCAAGAGGCTTAAAAATTAGAGAAGGCGTAATTTTTCACACAACTGCATCATTGTGAAAATCAGTGCTATGATTCAACATGTCGACCAAAAAGCTGAGTAACAAGAAGGACAATATAGTTTTTTGGATTGGTTTTATTCACAGTTGTGTAGCATTTCTATCAGAAATGTCTGGGTCAGGTCTTGTCACCTTGGGGGACAAGGACTCATGCTTTGGAAACAGCTGCTGAGAGGAGCTTCTCTGGATGTACAAGGAATGGAGCTGCAGCTCCTGGAGAGCTGCAAACAGAAAGGAAAAGCAGCCCAGGGCTTCAGTAGTGGAAACAATTTCCCAGGGAGCAGAGGTGAACATACAAAATATGTGGCTACTCAGAGTGTTACTAAGTGGTGTTAAAAAGTCTGAAAAAAAAAACTGTTCAATGAAAAGAAAGGGCTTGGAAGAATTAGTTGTTAAGACTATGTAATTTCTGTTCTATCTTACCAAATCCTGTGAATTCTTCTATGTATGTGCCTATTACATATCGGGTGTATATACACTTATAGGTGTATATTTAAGCAGACAGGTATTGTAGGTGTTGTTTTCAAACACTGTGCTTTAGACTGGGGAGCTTGGGGAAAAGTTACAGGAACAGATGCCTTGAAGTTCTTGTTGATTGAGGATTAATTCTGGTGCAGGGCTAGCAATAGATACTTTGTCCCATCCGTAGGCCATATTAAACACAATGGCTCAGAAGTTTGGAAGTTTCCAAAATCCCAGTTTGGAAAGTCTCTAAACTGCTGGTATACAGTGTCTGCCAGCAAGTCTTGTCACCTCTCTGTACCACTGCTATCAGAAATCAAAAAGCTTCCCGGGAATCTGGTGATAATTTGTCTCCCAATGGAAGATAATTTCTTAGTTACTCCAGCTAGGTGCACACTTTGTTGTGTGTATGTCAGCTGGCCAAGAGGAAAGTGTGGGATTCTCATGGTTTTTTTACCTTACAAATGTAGTCTTGATGATTATCTAATCAGATTGACAATCTACTTCAAGCAGCATAGTGGCTTTCTCCAAACTATTGGATTGAAAATATTTATATATATATATATATATATATAAAAATTGAAAATATTTATAAATAATTTAAAATATTGAAAATATTTATAAATAATTACTAATCCTCAGAGCCATGTGAATCCAAGTAGTTGGAGTTGTCAAGACTATAGCCACACATAGATTGGATATTAGGGAAAATATTTCCCTGAAAGGCTTGCAAAGTGTTGGAACAGGCTGCCCAGGGAAGCGGTGGAGTCACGGTCCCTGAAAGTGTTCAGAAAATGTGTGGATGTGGCACTTGAGGACACGGTGAATGTGGTGGGTGCTAGATTGATGGCTGGACTGATGATCTTCGAGGTCTTTTCCAACCCTAATGATTCTATGATTTTATACACTGGCACACAAAGAAATCATTCAGGAAAATGTGTCTTCTACATGAATGCAGGCGCAGATACTATAGGCACAACTTGAGATGATTTCCTCTTGTCATGTTGCTTTTTGCCGAGCCCTGATCAGCCAAGTGTGGTCAGTCCCAGCCAGTCAAGGATGATCAGTCCTTGGTCAGATTTTGGTCTGCTGAGAAAAATGGCAACTGGCTGCAGCTTTATGTCTGTCTCATTAACATCTGATCATATTGATAACTGAGATGATGTTTAAACACAGCTGTGCTTACATTGCATGGAAGAGTGTCTTGCTGGCACTGCTAAGCCATAGTTGTACCCTTAAAGAAACACATGAGAATGGGCAAGAGGTCTGATGGACTTGTCAAGAGGATCTGTCTTAAAAAGTGCCTATAAAAGAGGCTAGACAGGAAACTGATAAAATAAATGATAGCAGGTCACAAAGACTGGATGGTTTTCACCAGAAAAGTTCTGAAGTAGTTGAGTTGGTAAAAGAGTTGTGGAACCTTTAGCTTTGCTGTCCTGCAGAAAGGCAGCAAACAGGCCACCACTAAATATAATATACCTGGGGAAATGCAGCACGTAAGGGGCTTGTGTAAAAATAAGTCCTGCCTTGCAAACTTCTCTCAGTGTTGTGCTTATTCTCTGCTCAAGGTCTCCCGGGACTTCTACAAGGCCTTTGACAAATGTCCACAAGGCTGAGACAGAAACTAGGCAGACACATGCTTGGAAAGTTCAGATAAATGTGGGAGTGAAACATAGCTTATGAATTCAGAGATGCTGTTTTCTGAACCAACTGTATATTTCAGAAGGTATTCAAGATATCATCCAAGATATTCAGTTGCCAGATTTTTTTTCTTTTTTCCTGGGTTATTAAATTTTGGTCTAATTCTTTGTTGGTTTTATGAAGTCAGTATTTCAGAACTTGATCTAAGTGATAATAGCTTTTGTCAATAATCCCTTTCATTGCTGGAAGCATGCAATTGTAGTATGAAATCCAGTAATACAAATAATTTAATAGACAGGTGATTAAGAAAATGAGATTGAATGCATCATAGTACAATCGAGAATTTTTGCCTAATCCTATACAAATTTCTGAGTAGTGGAATAGATAAAGCATAAAATATATAATAGATGGGCTTAAACTACAGATACTGTTTTAACTCTACTGAAATTTTTTTTTAAGTCTAAAAATAAGCATTGTTTGATTAGCAAAATACAGAGTGCTCCTCTTGCTTGTGTCTCTTGGGAGGAACCATTCCTAGATTTGGGAAATGATGGTTTAAAATCAATTCTGCATTCTATAGATAAATAACTACTCATATGTATCATGTGTGACTGTAACATTTTCAGTTTGGACTGTGTGTTTTGTAAAAGCTAATTGAATAATGAGCCTGATTGTATTTTTGTTGTACTCAGTTGAACTTTTGCTCTAGGCAGCAGCCCTTGTTGCATTTAGTTAATCAGGTCCACTGAGTTGCTGAATCCTTGACAAGGTTTTGTTTTGAGGTGAAGAGCTATTTACTGTCATACGCTTAAAATAGTTTTCTAAAGGGAGCAATCTGTGACCTCCCTGTACATCCTCAAACATCTGAGTATGCAACAGTGACAAAGGAACCAGAATTGCTGACCCCTCTTATCCTCCATCTAATGATCACAATCCCTGCTTCCTCTGCTGTTGTAAACTGCAAATTAGAAAAAAAAAATTAAATTACCTAGCTTTTCAGTATTTTATGTTTAATTAGGTTCTCTGAGAGCATGGCCAAGCTCACACAACATAGATTTAACTACAAAGAAGTGTGCCTCACTATTTCTCATTGGGTTTCTTTAAAGCCAAAATGGAACATTACCCTATTAGGGTGGATCTATGGTCTGTATTTCAGCCTTTAAGTTGCTGTTGCTGCTGAAATCCTGATCAGAAAAAAAGCACAGTCTGTGGGGCGCATGTTCCAACTACCATAAATTCTTGTCTCACTTGAAGAGTGCATATAGGGAACTCCAGACAATAAGTTCTGCCAGCCTGATAGGGAGGCAAGATAAAATTTCTCTTTAGAGCTCCATGAATGTTCCTTTTCTGAATTTTTTTTTTAATTTCTTTTGTGCATTCTGCTGCCACTATAAGCAATGTCATTCATTGTCCCAGGGGAAAAAAAAAAAAAAAAAAGCCATAATTAATATTCTCACAATCATTTTCCATAGAGGTAATTTTCAAGATGAAACAGTTTGGAAGTAGAACTTCCAAATTTTGAGGAAAATCGAATGTTCAGCTAACAACACCAAGGTGCCTGAACCAACAATGACTTAAACTATTCCTTTTAACAAGCTAAGTTTACACTGCCCAAGGGAATATGGAAGGGTTGTATTGATCAGACTTTTCAGGCTGTTACATGAGTTAATAAATCTGTGATCTCTCTGTAAATAACTCATTGGTCACGATGGTATAGTGGGTGTGTATACTAAGGCAACAATTACAAGGACATTTTTGTCTCCTGTGGGAGGTGTTAATGGCCATCGACATAACACAACCACAAATACTCATTTTTTCACTCATTTTTCATTCTTTTACTTCAGCTCTCTTAAAGTAATGCACATGTGGGAGTTTAAGAAACTCTTCTGTTTCTGTTAAAATAATTCTAGTTCCTAAAGGTCAGCTAAGAGATCTGTCCAGGTGGAAGGATTCCACTTTAAATTGTTGCTCTTATGGCAAAACTTTTCTACATCACACATGCAGAATAATTCCTGGTTATCTGTGGGTAAGCTGCTATTAAAATTACATTAAAATTAAAAGCTAATATCTTGAATTATTATTTCTGTACTGGTTTTGGTTGGCATAGAGTTAAGTTTCTTCACAGTAGCTAGTATGGGGCTATGTTTTTGATTTGGGAGTGAAAATCGTGTTGATAATACAAGGACATTTTACCTGTCCCTGGGCAGTACTTACACACAGCCAAGGCATTTTTTGTTTTTCACACCAAGCAAGGAGGTTAAGGGTGCACAAGAATTTGGGGCAGGATAGCCAGGACAGCTGACCCCAGCTGACTGAGAGATATTCTAGACCTTATCAAATCATGCTCAGCAGTCAAGATTGAATGAATGTTTGCCAGGACTGCCATTGCCAGGGGACTGGCTGGGAATCAATGGGCTGGTGGTGAGCAATTGTTTTTGTTACATCACTTGTTGCTCTTGGGTTTGGTTTGTTTTCTTCCCCCTCTGATTTTTTTTTCCAAAATCTCTTTTTTAATTATTAAGCTGACATTATCTCAACCCATGATTTTTCTCATTTTTACCTTTCCAATTCTTTCCGTCTTCCCTTTGGGTGCAGGGTCAAATATGCAGCTGTGTGGAGCTGAGGTACAGGCCAGTGTTGAACTCACACCATCCTTAGGAGCTTTATCTTCGGACTTGCATATCAAAGTAACATGATGTGAAATACTCTGGCTTTTTAAATCCTTTGTTAATTTACTGTGCTTAGATGTCATTTCTGTCCCTCTGCCTTTGAGAAGTGATACCTCTTTCTGTAATGACACTATAGTAAGTACCACATCTCTCTTTAGTTATAAGTGCTGCTAGGACTCTTATTAGCCATGAAGATATATCATTCTAAGAGGAGATGGATAGCTGGCTGTTCAGCCTGCAAGTATAAAACATGTCCTGAGATCAAGGATTAATGGTGCCTGGGATAGCACAATAATTATGGAAGACTAGAAAAAATTCAAGTAATTTGAGATATGTCTCTTGAAAACAGGGTAAAAAACTTCTGTACAGTGAGATGTCCACATCCTAGGAAAGCATCTCTAGCCCCGAAACCAAGAGGTTTTGTGTAGGTGACACATCTCCAGGCTAGCCTTTGCTCAGGAAACTTACCTGGCTCTTACAGCATACAATTAGCCACCCACAGCCTTTTGCAGCGTATCATTACTTGTTCACCTGTCCAGCATAACAACACTGATGCACTGATACCCACAGTAATCAAGAGTTAAAAATTTGTGCTTCTGCAAGCTCTCACCTGCTGGAGCCAGACTGATTTTCTGGAGTTGAAAAGATTCTGAAAGAAAAATAATGACTTCTGCACCTTTTATTATTGCAGGTAGCTGCTAGGATTCCTTCCAAGAAAAATACAGTTATTCTGTATGTATAAGCTGTTTTCTGGAAGAGCAGAAAGTTTTTGTTCTTACATGGACTGAACACTGCCAGCATAATCTGGTTTTGCAGTGGAGGAAGAAATTCCCCTTTCAGTATTTCAGTTCTCCTTGTGATCAGTCATAGGCACTACATTACATACTAGACAATTTGAGTCATGGAATGTGATTCTTCTGGAAGTTCTTAATTTCTTTAAAATTTTATTTTCATTCTGTATTTCATTCTGTATTATGATTCTTCATTTTAGTGAAAAGTTCTTTGGAGGATTATAAAATCAGACTGAAAGCCAAATAACATGAAAAAAAAGAAGAGCATCAGAAGCAACTATTTTTCTGTCTAAAATTTTTTTCCCTCTCTTTCAATTTCCTTTACGTGTGTGGCATAAGAGTCCTTCTTTTATATTACAAGTGTACAGCCATAAAACAGGTTGTAGTACAGAATCTCTCATAAGAATAATTGGTAGGAACAGTATATGTAATGTAGGATGCAAACATTTCATAAATCAGTTCCCTAAAGCACAGGTTTTGTTGCTGGTATTTTTTTTGTAAACATGCAATTTCTGTCCCTGCTGCTCTGATGCTAATGGTTGTAAAGAAATTGTAAACTAAAACAGTATTATTTTTAAAGCTTTCTCTACTTCATTTCCACCTACTTACAGTAGAGTTGGTCCACTGTGCACTCCCAGAAACGCATCATCATTGATAACTTTGAGGTATTTGTTCTTGTGCAGATAGCTGAAAGAACAAACAAAATACAGTGATTTGGCAGTACTTATCCACAGATTACCAAAGATCTCAAGTTTACTTGCCTGCACAGGTGAACAAAAGCAGTATGTGTAAAGGACATCCATTCCCAACCACATATTGAAGCACAATCAGTTACTTCATTTTCTGAGTACCCAAGAAACAAAATACAGGTTTTCCATTTTGAAAAGCAATTAAATTCCTCAACAAATACTTTATTTTGCTAGTTTATTTATTATCTTTGTTCCACATATTTTTTCTCACTGTCATACGCACAAGGGCACATGCATACACAGTGTATCTTCAAGTACCTATGTGTGAGGCTGAGTGAAATAGTTTGTTTTCTTTTGTCAGAATAAGGTGTGGGGAATTACATGATGGAACACATAATGAACAAACAGGAAAACAATTTCCTCCATGCTGTGAGTTCAATAAAATTTTTAAGTGCTTTAAAATCTCCTTAGTCATGTGGAAGTTTCTGTATACAGGCTAAAAGTTAGGACTGAAGTTTTGCTATAAGAAGAGCAAGGAAAGAGGAGGATGTTTGGTACCCTATTATAAACATTTACAAGCCAGCTTGTGATGCAGCTTGTCAGATAAAAAGTGCAATAGGAAGGTGGTTACAACTGATGTCAGAGGGTGTCTGTGAAGTTCACAGAGTCACAGAACATTTTGAGTTGGAAGGGACCCACAAGGATCACCAAAATCCAGCTTCTTTCCCTGCAAAGAACAACCCCAAGAGTTTATATATAATGTGCCTGAGAGTGTTATCTGAACATTTCTGGAACTCTTTCAGGCTGGTGCTGTGTCCACTTCCCTGGGGAGCCTGTTCCAGTGCCCAGCCACCCTCTGGGTGAGAGAAACCTTTTTCTAATATCCATACCTCTATGACACAACTTCCGGTCCTGTCACTGGGTGCCACAGAGAAGAAATCAGTGTCTTTCTCTTTCCCTCAGGAGGAAGTTGTAAGTGCAATGAGCTCTCCCCTCAGTCTCCTCCAGGCTCAACAGACCAAATGACCTCAGCAGCTCCTCATACATCCCCTAAAGACTCTTCATGATCCAGCTCTCCTTTGGACACTCTCTAGTAAGTTTAATATCTCTCTTATATGGTGACCAAAACTGCTGACAGTGAGGCCACACCAGAGCAGAGCAGGGCAATCCCTTCCAGTGCCCAGCTGGCAAGCCGTGGTGTGGAAAAAGTTAAGTAAAGATTCTAGTCCTCTCCTGGTTGAAGTCATTGGCAAATTTTTCATAACATTCATTGGATATAAGCTTATATCAATCACCATAGTGAGAAATGAGAAGTAAATGCACTTCATTTGGGTTACACAACAGAAAGTCTTAGGGAGCCAAATAATGCTTTTGGCATGTTACTCATTGGACATTATTCAAGGCCTTAAGCCCTGTTTCTTACAGAGGAAAATAATTTACATCACCTTCTCAGCTCTTGAAATAAGCTTTCATTCTTTATAAATACATGGCATTCTAGCATCACCTGGTGTTTGTGTTTCCTGAGAACTGATTTTCATATTCCTTAAATGGCACACTATAGTTGTGAATGTTTCCTTTACTGTGCAAATTTCCTTATGATTTTGTCTGCAAAGTGAATACAAAAAGTAAAACTAGAGCAACAGTTAAGAATTAATCCAAGATTTCAACATCTAGGTTGCACTGTTGAAGGACACAAAAATCTGCTTAACCTAATAAAACCTGTCTGTTTTAGTAACTAGACACTATTATACAACCAGTTAATTGCTTGTCCAATTTTGAAATATTTTCCCCTGATGTTTGAGTACCATAGTGACTAATAAACCTGAAATATAATAGCTAATATGCCTGATAAAAATCTTCAAAGTTACAAATAGAAACAGCTAGAGACTTTGGGAAGTACAGAACCATGTGTTACTAAGGAGGGGCTGCAGTGTTAGCTGCCAGTTTTCACATCAGTGAGTCAGGCCCATCAGAATGTACAATTTCCTGATGCTAATTGGTTTCAGTTGTTTAAGCCCTTTTATTTTGATAGGTACTGTTTTTAAATTGAAAGAATAAGGCTTTGGTAAATATTAATTTGACAAAGAAAGCTTATGTAGAGTCAGTCCTTTCTGAAAGCACCCTCCTGTTGCTACTGATAGCTAAATGATACAGAATGTCATTTAAATTCCCTGCAGAAGAGAAAACCACAACAGTGATATCAACATGTCTAAATAAATCTTAGTAGTTTTAGAAATCACATGGTTGATGTGTAATACATAGCCTCAGTGGGGACACCAGAATAATTGTAATTTTGGAGAGTTGGTGGATGGCAATCAGATACACATGAATACCACAGGGGAAACTGCAGGAAATCTGGAATAGTAACTGCGGAATCTGGAGTAGGAGATGCTGATGTTTTTGTGGTGCAGTAAGTTAATGAAGGCCCTTTTCCACGTTTTTCAATCCAGTCAGAGCAGTAAACCACCTGTACTTGTGTCTAACAGTCTCTGTGGACTCAGGGTCCTGGGTAAGTGGGAAGAATATTGCATTAAGCCTCAACCACAACAGAAAACACCATGACTGCAGGATGCTGAGCAGGAGCTTCTGAGGGCACAAAACACTAACAGGACATTTCAAGTGCTGTGTAAAACAAATGTATCCAGGTGGATTATGAAATGAAAGCTAAAGAAAGGGAGAACAGGCAAAAAAGATGCATTGGTAAGGGAGCAGTTCTAAGGATACATCATATGCTTTTTCCATACAATTGTTTATCTTAACTCTGAGCTGTGCCAAGCATTATAAGTGAACCCTGAAAGTTAAACTAAAGTCTGTATATTCTTTTGGAGTTTATTTTTGTGATTAAATTTTGAGATTGCACACTTTCCACTGCAGTAATTTAGATGGTTCTGTAAAAGCTCATCACAAATATATTTTGCCATTCACTGAAAATATCTTTTAAAAACTCTTCTTTCCTTACCAATTACCTTACAGAAATAAACATAGATGCAGCAGCACTATTTTGCAGGAGTAATGCAGTTTATGGACTTTAATGATGGGTTAAGATGAGGGATTCAAGTGTCAGGTGACTGCTTTTCAGTAAAAGTGTCACTCAGTGCTTCATTCCTGGTTCCTTACTTCCCTGCCCTTATAAACCTCACACAGCAATAATGTGGTTTGCTGTTAAACACCAATCCTTCTTGGATGACAAGATCAACTAGGTAGTGCCACTATTCAGTATGATAATGGGAACCCCTTATCCATGATTTTTCACCTATACCTTCATTAATTTTTTTGGCTCCCTTTAATTACATAGGCATTTTAATAGTGCAGGAGTGGAAGAAAGGCATAATGCATAGTAGAAGATAGCCTCTGAGATTCCCAAAGTGTCTTCTGATTTATGGATGGAACACGAAGTCTTTGGATGATTTGCCAAAAATTTATTATTGCTTTTGATTGTTTTTCTTTGTTGCTTTTTTTGTCCTTGAGATAATCATTCAAAATGCATTCAAATTTCCCTCACCTTTTTCCTGTTAGTTTGTTTTTGCTCCTATTTTTGTTAAATTCAAATGCTCTAGGATCAGACCCAGAGAAAAACAGGTACTTCCTTCACTATACAGTGGTAGATAAACAGGAGTTCAAATTAGAAATGTCAGAATAGAGAAAACAAAATATTTGCCTCTTATATTAACTTAATGCTGCTGCTAGAAACAACAAATCTCCAGGATTGCACTTAGCAAAATTATACTTTATCCTGTCATATGGTAATCACACTACTTCAGAAAATTAGTTTGGAGATTTAAGTGTAGTTTATCAAACAGATAAAGCTTTAGCACTCATGTTCAGCTCCCTAGTGTGCCTTGTACTTGCTCTGCTCCAAGTAAATGTCATATGATTTAATTTGGAGAAAAGTGTTTGTTGTAATAAATCATTTTTACTGCTGGTAGATAAACCCATGAACATAAGTCTAGTTTTAGTTGTTCCGTTGGTTGTTTGTTATTTGTTTGGGGGTTGTTGGTTTGTTTTTTTTTTTTTTTTCTTTTTAAATTTGATTGACTAGTGCTTCATAGCCATGTCTCTGGTAGGATTCACTTAGGATCATAAATCATAGAACATACCAGGTGGGAAGGGACCCATAAGCATCATGGGGTCCAACTCCCTCATCCTTCCAGGACGATGAAAAGTCAAGATTGTGACTATGACCATCATTCAGACACAGTTTGAACTCTGACAGTCTTGGTGCTGTGACTGCTCCCCTGGGGAGCCTGTTCCAGTGACTGACAACCCTCTTGGTGAAGAACCTTCACCTAATGTGCAATTGAACTTCCATTCTGTTCTCTTGTGTCCTGTCACTGGTCACAGAGAGAGATCAGCACCTGCCCCTCCACTGCCTGCCTTGAGGAAGCTGTGGGCTGCCAAGAGATCTTCCCCTTGTGTTCCCCTTCTCCAGGCTGAGCAATCCAAGTTACCACAGCCACTCCTCAAAAGTCTTGCCCTCAAGGCCTTTCACCATTTTGACTGCTCTCCTTTGGACATACTTAAGGGTTTGATATCCTGCTCATATTATGACACCCAAAACCGGCCCCAGCACTGGAGGTGAGGCCACCCCAGCCCAGAGCAGAGCAGGACAATCCCTCCCTTGCCTGTCTGGCCGTGCTGTGGCTGATGCACCCCAGGACAGGGTTGGCCTCCTGGCTGCCAGGGCACTGTGGGCTCATAAAAAGACATCATTATCTTCCAAATCATCTTAGAAAAGTTACTGAGCAAACAAAGTTTTACTGTAGGTTCAAACTAGAACAAGATTCACAATAGAATTACTTGCCATGATTTTATTTCTGAGCTATAAATACATATACTAAATGAAAGCACACTGCAAAAGACATTAAGCAATGATACTGTTACTGCTGGCTGAAATTAACATCTTCTCTTTGCTCCCTAAAAGTAATTAAAATACATATTTCAGAGCCTCAAATAAGCAGAGAAGTTTGAGCTTTTTTCTTCTGAAAGAAGAGAATAACCTGCTACTTACATAGCATCCAGATTTGTCCCATTGAAAGCATGGCCTTGAATACTGGTAAAACCATTATTGTAGAGTTTACTGCAAGCAAAAAAGCAATTACATCAATGTATTTTGGGCTGCTTCAATACATGAATACCTAACATCTTATACATCATTTTTCTTTGCAACATCATATATACAGATAGATTAATTTTCATCTCTTGAAGAAGCAGTAGTTACTTTGCAAGGTCCAACAAATGCCCAGAAGCATTCTTGAGTGCACCTGAATCAAGGATACAATGTGGCAGGTGTGCCATCTCCTACCTCTTTTTACAGCAATGATAGACTAAACCATTTTGCTATAATTTTCCTGCACTTAAATAAAAGCAAGGAAATAAAATCCTGCTAGGACTGATTAAGGAAGGCTAAAAGAACTAACAACTAGTAAAAAAGTCCTGCTTTTACTATCAGGCATACCTTAAATTTTTAGAATTCATTCTTTTACTCCCTTAGAGCAAAGTAATTTTTTTAAAAATTTCTTTAGAATTCTTCTGTTCACATTCTAATGCTCTTCCTCCCAGTTCAAATCATAACTCACTGCAGTAATTTCACTCCCATCAGCAGCCCTTTCTTGTTGCTCACATTGATTGACTTGCATAACTGAACTTTATTTAACAATTTTCTTTTATGACTCTTCTGATGTTTGCCATCCATAATTTTCATGGTATGTACCACTCAGGTTGAAAATAAGTTAGACACATTTATAACCCTGCTGTAGCTTTACACGGGGAAAACTTTGCAGACTTTCTCCTTTGATTTTTTTTTCAAATATAACTATTCACTGGCACTAGGGTCACAGAAAAACAAAAGCACTTTCGTCAAGCCAAGAAAGAAGAAAAGAGCAGGACTGATTCAAATAGCTGTCAAAGTACAGAATTTATGCAAACTAGAATATAGATACTGTCTGTCTGTGGTGCTTCTCTGTTGCAAACTGCTAGAGAGTAGGACAGGAGTAGTTTTATTTTAAAGCATTTTTCCATATGCATTAAAAGAGAGGTAATTGCCTTGTGACTTAAACTGGAAGAACTTACAGGGTTAGAGATTCATTACAAAGCCCATGGAAAGCATTTGCAGGCACTGAAGTCATATAAGGATTATCTGCAATTTCACTGAAAAAGGAGACAAAATATCAAACAATCAAACATCTGCCCAACAGAGCATCTGGAGAACAGTTTTGTTATTAATTGTTCTCTCCCTTGATAATAAATAGATGTTTAAAACATAACTATTTAAATAAATTAATTTTAATGTATTTTAATATTAATATGAAGTAAACGACATTGCCATATTTGTTATATTATAAATGTATTTATTTATTCAAATAAATAAGTTTAAAATAATAACCTGTTGAGATATAGCTAAGGCCAGAAGATACATGTAGGATGAAGAACTGAGCATATTCCAGCATCCAGGAAGACAGCTCATGAGGTAAATAGATTTAGTGGTGAGGTGTGTCAGCCTGTGTGATAATAGTGGCTAATGCACAGATGGGTCCCTGGTCTCATGAGCACAGAATTAGCAGTGAGTAAATATTAGCTGCAGTGTCAACTGAACAACCCATGTGGCTTTAGAGCTGAAATCTTGCTCTCTTAATTCAGATATCAGATAATACATTATTCATGACGGAGGCATTTTCCTTTACAGAAGTGCGTCTAGCACATCTCTTTCACTGCTAAGTGAAATGACTTACTGACTCTTCTCACCTCTTGTCCATAGGAGTGTTTCACTACTCATTTCTTAGATAATTT
The DNA here is from genome assembly GCF_009819655.1 of Sylvia atricapilla. Classification (NCBI taxonomy): domain Eukaryota; kingdom Metazoa; phylum Chordata; class Aves; order Passeriformes; family Sylviidae; genus Sylvia; species Sylvia atricapilla. The sequence goes on from NC_089145.1 coordinate 54,454,241, forward strand.
TTTTACTCCTACTCTGCAGTCTTAAGAAGTACTATGTATCTTCAAACCAAAATTCTGTTGTAACAAAGAGGAGAACAAAAAACCTAAAGAGATTTACTATTACTAAAGTGGAGAAAGGAGAGAGGAAAAAGCTGGTAGAAACAAAGGGCAGAGCAAAGTCTTTGACTGCCTTTTTTCTGATTTTTCTGAATAATATTATAGTCTGGAAATGAAAATATCATGCAAAGTTTTCTTTTTCTTCAGCTTGTGAATTAGGTATGGCCTAATAAGGCCCACACATAAAGTCCATGGGCTGAGAAGTCCTAACAATTACCCATGTGCCAGAAATAACTTCATTCCTTTTCTGTGCTCCATTTGTGCATATGTATGTGCTAACACTGAACAGTACTACAGCCATTTTCATTCCAAGTAATTTTCACTGATAGGTGGTTTCCACCACAAGTTATTTGGGTTTGACATTTTGCAGATTGGTTCATTTTTTTTCTAAATAAATGTTTAATTGTAAGTTGCTTGACCTCAAGGGCAAATAGTAATATAATGATTGGGTTTCCCCCAGCTATACCTTATCATTATTTAGGAACTTAGTATTTTTCAAGAGCATTTTTTTCTTGATGGGAGAAACAAAAAGTCTTTCATTGAATAGCTATATTTAGAAGTATATATCCTAGAACTATCTTCCTTGAAAGTGTAGGTCTATTCTTTAAAAACTCTGTGCAGAATATAAGACCTATATTTATCTTTCATTAGTTATCATTATCTAAAAAAACAAAGCAGAAGTAAAACAATGTTTGGTTTTCTGCCACTTAGAAAGGCACTGAGTTTGTTGGAAGTAAGAACACAGATGGTTGTATAAAGCATTTTGTTTCATCTCGCCTGTTCAGTTCTTGGTTCTCTCTACCATGTAGAAATAGATATAAGCAGAGTTTTCAATCTAAGCTGAAGCTCTTCTGGTCTTTGAGAAACTCTCTCTTAGTTCTTAAGATGCAGTTACATCTCACTCAGAGCTCTGACTCAGGTTTCAGTCTTGGAGGTCTACAGCCAAGGTGAATGTGTGTTAGAACAAAGCTTATCTCTGGTCTCAGAAGATCCTTGGAAGGGAAGATCTCATTGCTTCCTACAGGTCTACACTTTTTAGCACAACAGGCAGCATTTGTCTGTTTCTCTGAGGTTCATCTCTCCAGTGGCAGACCATGAATGCAGAGGAAACTGACCCTCCTTGATGAAGAATACAGTTAATCAGCACTGAAACAAGCTCTGTGGTAGGTCATCAGTCACATCTTTGCAAATCCTCTTCTAACACAACTCTCCTCATATTTAATTGCCTTTTGCCTAGCCCATCCAGCATTCAAACCTCTTCCAGCTGAAAACTGCTACAATATAAGATTTCTAACTCCTATCTGGGACCAAGAAGTGACCAAGATACTTTTACCTTCTGTTCGCTTGCAAATCTTCTGAGCTACTCTTCCCCCTCAGCTTGATTACAACCCAAAATTCTAACACAGGTGGATATTTTCTGTGCTTTTTAAATAGCAAGAAACTACTGCTTATTTTAGAGTTCAAAGCAGGCTCTCTGTTTCTGAAATACCTTTAAGGATCATAGTGAGAGACTTCCTTGTCCCCATTTGCATTCCCATTCTCTCTCTTCAAGAAATTGTTCTGCAGTTTGCTTCACCATGCCAGCACAAATTTGCTAGAAGAATTTTGATAGGATGACTTGATGTTAGCAGGATCTATACCAGCTCAGGTCCCGTGTGTTACACTAGTCTGACTTCATATTAATTCAGGTATTGCCCAGCCATTGCAAAACCAAGAACAAAATAAAAGCAAAGGGCCTGTAGAAGTTGTGTATCATGACTGTGCTGTGTCCATTGTGCTCTCTAATTTGGGTCAAACATATAGTGCTAGCTGAACTGGGATTTTCCAGATTTGGTGCTAAGGATCATTGAAATATTGTTTGAGGAAAACTGCTTTGTCAGACTTAAATGACATTATTCTCAAAATCAGAAACCTTCATTATACATTTTCATGTGGTCTGATGATGGCAGTATTATTCTAAGCAGCTGTGGGGACAGATACTTACAGCAAAAAATTCACATCAAATGAGTAGATTTTGTTGAGGTCTGGAAATACTTTGAGTCCAGTATTAAATATACCACTGAAAGAGAGGAGAAACAGAAAGAATTACTGCATCAGTGAACAACAACAATGTATTTAAAGTGTTCAACAGGGCAGGATGATTACTGCATTCTCTCTATTGTCAGTCAATTCATTTATAATCAACTGTCCAAAACAGAAGGATGAAAAATATAAAAATTTTGGAATACCAGACTTACGATAAATTATAGGATCTAAAAAGTGAGAACACAGACTAATAAGAACATCAGGCAGATCTGCAGAGGGAAGCATCTTGTGAGATTGAAAGGAAGAAAATAATTGAAGCTTTGGTTCATTTTAACTTGAGATATTAAGGCTGCTTCAATTAATAGTCTGGACCCTTGAATCCTCTATTTTCATTGAGGCTAAGAGCTGTTCATATAGCTCTAAAAAGAGAAACTGTCTTCAAATGTGAAATGCTTAAAGCCCCTTCTTTATGAACTCCTTCTCGATTTTAAAATCTATTCTGAAATTGAATTTTTTGCTACTTTCTTTTTTATTGCTTTCACATCTATAGGAAAAACCTGGAAAAATCATTCCTCCTTGCCAGTGCCCCCACCACATACACACAGAGACCTTTCTTCCAAATATTACTCAAAATCACAGAAGTTTCTTTAGAAGATCATGGAAAATTTTCAGGATTTCTTTCTGCTATAGAGGTCATATAAAATCATGTGTCTATATGTGAGCTTTTCACATTTGGCTGACAGATATGCTTTAAAACTATGTGTAAATGTCTAGGAAATGCTAAAGACATGTATATATCTGTTGTGTCCCTTCTTTCCACTATTTCCTACAAAAATAGAGTAAGACAGCACTTACTATAAAAAAAGAGCTAGCTGTGGAATTTTTCCAAGGAATATTAGATATTTAATGGAAAAGACAAATGGGAAAACTACTGATGAATTTGTGAACATGTTTTCCTTTCTCACAAAAGTAGTAAGGGTGTTAATCCCTACCCTTGCTGGCTTTCTGTCATTAGAATAAAGGAACAGGTTAAAACATGGCAATCAGTTCAAAAATCAAATGCAAACTAACAAAACTGCTGTAATGTAAAGAGTCGTCTGTGAGATTTAAGTACCAATTTTTATGGGTACTATATACTTACAGGTATTTCAAAAGTGGGAGGTTCTTAAAGGCATCTGGATCTATGTAATCCAAGTTTCTAAGATTTCGAATTTCACTATAAAAGGGAGAAACATTGGTAATTAATATTTAATAACTTATCACAACAGAAATCAGCAGTGTTAAAATGAAATTTCGGGGACCTAATTCCTGCAACAAGCTTTTGTACTGGCCAGCACTAGCTCAGGACCAGAACAATCTAACAATGATGCATTATCATCTGGATAGGTGCCATCCTGGGGACTGGCCTTTTGAAGCACAGGGGTAAGAAGTACCTAAAATTTGATTATGGATCCTTTGTCTGCATGCTCCTAAAATCAAAACAAATACCCTGTGGTAACGGCTATTACTTTGAACATGGTGAGGATTTTGTGTCTGCAAAGTTGAGTAAAAAGAAGAAAAGTAAAATCTTCAGTATTTGTATAGAATAATCCTATCAAATTACAACCATCTATGCACTTTGTAATTTTATGTGCCGTTTTTGTGCTTAATTTCTTCATGTGCCTGACAGTATTTTGTATTATTTTTTCCTGTGTCTTTTACAGAACTCATCAAGAGATGGCTCAGTCACTTAAATTAGCTTTGTTCTGAGACTTGAAATGGACACACCATTCACTACATAGCCAGGTATAGAGGACAGCATATCTCTTTGCTGTATAACAAGGCAAGACATAACATAGACTTCATTCCTTAGATCTTCTGTCCACAGTTATGTCTTTAAATACTTCTACCCAAGAGACGTCTTGGTCTGCAAATGCTTTTTAGTCTGCACATGTTGAAAAACCAGCCTGAGACTAATCACAGCTATGGCCATGATGGTGCTTTCTGTAGGTGTGTTGGTGGGGCTGCTGCCCCCCCAGCCACTTCCAGCGTTGCCTGGAGTCATGACTCTTCCACATTTTTCTGAAATGTTTCTCTCTTCCCTTAGTACATTTTCCCTCAATATTTCTCATTCTTATATTTTCTAGCACATTTCTTTCTTTTCTATCTGTAGCAACAGTCAGCAGTCTGGCTGCACCAAGCAGACTCTGTGAAAATTTTCAGGATTGAGGTAGATTCAATAGACCTACCAGTTTTCATTTTTTATTAAAAAAGCCCTCCCCCATCACTTGCAGACTTTAATTTCTTGGACTCTTTACTGTTTCCAGAAGGATATGGATGGTTTTGCATCTATTTCTTTACCTTAAATCAGCTCTGGACTCTGGTCTCATAACACTGCTGAAACAACTCTCAGCCTTTCTTAAAACAGAAGCCATATAGAAAAAATGGTGTCAGGCTTCCTCCTGATACTAGCAGTCGAGCAATGGGTCTGAAGAAAACATTTCTAGCTACTTATATAGAGAAATTTGATACAGATGACAGATTTAGATGGGATGGTGGTGCAGGTGATGTGGGTGATGTTCCAGCATTAAGTCAGTCAAAGATGTGCTGCTACTGGACAGAGACTCAATGGGCAGAAACCAGTAATATTTAACTTACCATAGCCTAACCATGCCAAGTAACCCATAAGAATCAGAAAATTGGGATTTAAGGCTACCTCTGCCTCTGGAATTGTTTTAATAGGATAAAATCAACCAGACAAGTTGTCTAAGAAATAGGAGTGGGAAAAGAGACAGTAGATAAATCACTATGTAGACACTGGTACAAAGACTTCAACCTCTCCATATATTGTTGTACTGACAAAACAGTTCTGCTTCACCTTTCAAGTCATCAGTTTTCACTCTGTTTACTAAAACACTGCAGGGAAATGAGGGTTTGCCTTTTACTTGCATGTCAAACTGATGCTGATTGCTGCAGTACTGCTACTGTAGTGCTACTTTCAACTGTTCTTCACATCTGTTACCTACTTTGAACTGTAGCTGTGTTTCTGTATTTAAAAGAAATTCTCTCAGTGTCAGTTTCTTGCTTCTCTCTGATTATTTTATTAGTTATGAAGCTATCACATTCCCAACAGTGGAATTTGCTTCATAAACACTGACATGTTTTTTTCCATCACTGACTGCTTTCAAAATGTTGGACTCATGAGCTTCCTGGCCTGATACTCCTCTGTGGACCAAGCATATTCCAGGGAAAGAGTCTTCAGTTCAGCCTTTAGCCTGGAAATGGATAATGCATTGGAGTATCAAAGAGTCATCAGGTTTTGGTTTGTTACTATTCATAGTATTCTGCGTAAATTATTTGGATGAGGGTACTGGAAATAAGAATTCAAAATCAGCAGATGGTACTAAAAATTTAGAGAACAAAATAACATAATGAGATACAATTCTGATTTATTAAGTAATTGGGCCATCAAAGGACATTTGCTGATTTTAAAAGGCTAATGAAAAACTAATTAATCTGGGAATAAAATATTTTAAACAGCCAGATGAGACAGCACAGTAATGAAAGAAAATCTTAAATAATGTGAGGGAAACAATATGATTCAGCTAAACATTGGGAAAAGGTTTATATCCCTGCTGTTCAATTTTCTTGAACTGGTAATTGGGATTGAAAAAGAAGTATGGTTTAATATAGTACTGTATTTATACTTGCATTTCGTCCTACACTTTGTATTACAGAGGTGTCTTAAAGCCCAAAAGGAAGAAAAGGGCCACTGTGGAGCAGACAGCCAGGCTTAGAAGTGTCTAGTCAAAATAGATGAGAGAGGTATAAAAATAAAAGGTGATTTGACAAAAGTGAGTGTTACACTTAAGAAAATGCAAGGATGGAAATCCAATTTTCCCTGCGTTTAGTCCAGTCAAATGTGCCTCCTGTATTTGACTGGCCTGAATATGTGGCCTCTCATTTTACCTGGGGGAAAAGAAAAAGATCTTGTGTGCTGTGGATTAACGTAGGTAACACCAAGACCACCATGACACACAGCTGAAGTGCAAAGAGTAGATTTATTCCATCATCTTGCTGGCTGGAGTATTCAAAAAAACCAAGTAGACACATAGGCTGCTAGGCTCATATTAGCAGGGGCAAAACACAGTGGAGCCTGAGTCCTGCCTTACATATCAAAGGGGGTCTGGAACATGTGCAAATCTTCACCATGATGCATTTTACAATCTCTGCACTTCTTATCTCCTTTCCCTGCTTACAAAGAGGCCCCAAGCCAATGAGAAGAATGCTTTTAAGTCTTTCACCGTTTTCTGTTATCTTGTGAGAAAATTTCACTTCTTTTGTAGACAAAAAACAACCAAAACAAACAAAAATACATTAATTCTCTGTTTTCTAACATGTCTCCAGTGCAAGATTGGTCTCTAAATGAAAACAATTCTAATCCAATTTCTTTTTCTCTCTTCTTGTCAATATTCTCTTTTCCAGCCCTTTCCTCCCTGAAGATCTTCAAATCCATTTCCATCCATCAGCTGTGCTGCTATCCTTGTTTTAAATACTCAAACATCATTAGTCTTAGAGTACTGGAAAGAATTCCTTCTTAAAGTCACAGATTTAAAGGGTATCTATTGCTCCATTGATATCAGGGCCTATGAAGTTAAGCCCATAAGGAGGAAAGATATTTGAATAGTTCTGACCTCATCAATTAACAGGAAAAACTGCATTTCACAATTTCTTTTAGAGTAATCAGTCATGAGTAATATACTCAAGGTGTATAAATGTTATATGATCCTAATTTTCAAACTGTAATCAAAAGATTGCTGTGGTGTAAAGATTAATCCCAAAAGGTCCATAAAGGTAGAAGATCAAGTTGATTGTCAGTAAATTCATTAAGCAGGATTTGCACTTTTAACATTTATCTTCTATGAATTGGTGAGTTGAAAATACTGAAACTTGTGAACTTAAAAAGTTATGGTTCTTTGAAAAGGAGCTCTAGGAAAACTATTAGTAGTTTAAGGTGCCTAAAATGCAGATAAAGCCAAAGAGTACACTTTAAATGCCTAGTAAGCTAGTTCCCAGATATCCAAGTGTCTATGAGAGCTGATTTTAAATTACTTTTGAAATGCAACTTTGACACACTCTAAAAATAGAACAATCATGGCATACAGCAATGTTACAATTCTGAGTCCTTTTGGGCATTAAGTGCTTTTAAAATATTAGAAAAATTGAGACAGTTAGTTGGCATTTTTGTTGACCATTGATGCAAAAAGGCAAAAGGTGCTGTGAGCAAACATTTCACTTGCAGGCTTAGCTAAAATTACTTAGAGAAGCTCATTAAAAAAAAAAAAAAAAAAAAAAAAAAAAAAAAAAGGATGCTGCTACTTAGCCACAGGCTAAGAGAGTTATTTGTGAAGTATTTACAAAAGTATTCAAAGATGCTTTACAAACTCTACTTTATTCTTGAATGTAGACAAACCATTTAAAAACTAGCTTATTTGTGCTTTAAAGACACTTGATGTCTGAAATTTTAGTTCTGGCACTCAGACTAGGGATTAAAAATGTACTAGGTTCACAATCACATCACCACCTGTCTGTCCAAGAATAGCAATTCACTTTTCCTTTTTAATGAAAATAGACAAAAAACTTGATCACATCAAGAATGGTTGTGCAGAGAAAGTCACTTGATGTTATAAAGATATGTGCCAAGACTTACAAATAACTATGAACTTAGGTTTAGTTGCAAAGCTATAACTACTGTCAAATCCAAGTGAATCTACAAATGAAACTAACGGTAAGAACTACTCAAATATTGGCTAATTAATTAATTGAGACATATATTTTCCAGATAACTTTTCAGAAAGGTTAATAGGCTACTTAAAATTCTATCTGAATTTGGTAACATTAAAAAAAAGCACAAACATTTACATATTTAAGTGGAATCTAAATTTCATTTACCAGAAATGTTTTTCATACCTGCCTTGCAATATTGATACGTTCTTGAGTCTGTTTAAGCTCAGATATCAGAAACTGCAAATCTGGCTTTAGAGTAGCAATATAACCACATTAAGCTGAGATACCTAGACTTAAAGACTAAGTATATCCAGGTCAGTAATTGTAAAACGTTTTAAATAAGCTTTTTTTTTTCATTCTCCTGTAATAACCTGGGCTCCCCTCTTTACCTTCTGAGACTTACTTTGTCTATAGCTACCTTAGCTTCTCTCACCTGTACGTCTACTTCCATGTTTTATTCTCCCTCTGCAGCCAAACCATCCATGGTATTTCATCTGCATGCACCTGTTTAAGCCTTTGCTCCACTGGCACCAGAAAACTGGCCTAGGCTGCCAACAGTCTACTCCCTACCTCCAGACTGCAGATTTTAACATGATTTTTTTTTTTTGCACAGCACTTTTCCCAGCTCTGAAATTCACTGCAGGTACACAGCATTTCCCCATAGATCTCTTCAGTCTTCCTCTGCAGCTGCCTCTCTCTTTTCCTGCAGTGCTGTATCGCATGGCCTGGCATTATGAGCTGTCCAAGAGAAGTGCAGCCCTGGCCCTTGGCTTCATCTCACTGCAGAGCTGGAGAGGTCCCCCACCAGCTCTCCAAATGACGTCACATGGATGAGAGCAAAGCCACTTGAACCATAACCTTTGGCCTTGTTCCCAAATGCTGAGAGGGCTTTTTATGTGGTTGTATAAGAGGAGAATGCTTTACAAGTTAGGAGAAGAGAGTAGAGAGGACTGTGGAGTAGAGAGAGACTCTGGAGACTTGGTTTCTCTGCCAAGACACAGAGAAAGGAGGGAAAGAAAGAACGAACTTTTCTGAGGTTCTATTTGCAGAAATGTTTCCCTGAGAAACAGAGACCTAATTACAACAGGTTTTTATTAAGTGTAATGTTACCAAGCTTCAGCTCTACTAGTAAGGCAACTACACAGAGACACTGATTGCTAATCAGACCCTTTTACAATTAGATGTACAAAAAATACATACTTACGTAATTGTATGAGAGAGAGAGTTCTGAATCCGTAAACAGACATATTTTACAAAGGTAAATACAGAAAGAGGAAACAAGAAACCATTGTGAGACTAATTTAACACAATTTGGGAGAAGAAAAAAGCTTCCACATCTTCATAGAGTGGAAATTTTGCCATCAATTACCAGCAAAATGAGATGTGGCTCATTAAAATACAGCAGGTGATCAGTGTCCTTAGTTTGCAGAAGTTGCTCAGTACTTGAAAAGGCATGGATGCATAAGATATGACCTATGCTTAAAGAGCTGAGGTCTGGAAGGAACAGAAAGTCTGGACAGAGGCACATGAACCAAATAAGAACTGAGAAAATGTGTTGCTGAAGATCAAAGTTGAAGTGCACTAACAAGCTTGGCAGACAGATCATGATGAACACAGGACGCCTATTCACATAATACTTGGCTTAAAGCAAAGCATGAGTTCCTCTCTTCCATAAACACTGAATTTTCTCTTAAGAAGCTCTTATGTCTAAAAACAAATGTTTTGAGAATGAAACTGTGTGTATAAGTTTCAGTTAGGGTAAAAAGATTATTTACATAAAGCTGCACTTTATGAGAGTTCAAAGAAAAGCTGTAAAAATAAAACTCTGTGAAATTACTTTTCCAAACTGTTAATCTCAACCTCCTTTAAAATACTTAGTGATAATCTTAACCTAATATTATTTTAGCAATAATACTTTAAAAATACTATGTGAATGGAGAACATTAAATTAATGCATAGCACAAGATGCAAATTTATCCCTGTATAATCCTGTTGTTTGGAAAGTAAATCAAAGTCAACAGTGATAGGTTTTAACATATCAAGATTTATGGAAACAATTCATAAAAATAGTCAAATATATAAATTGCTTTCTTTCACAGCTTGTATGCAACTACCTAACTTGCCAGATGCCAAGATGTTCCCTGATTAAATCATAAATGTGCCTTACTTCCAAACAGATTTTATAAACCTGGTAAGCACTTTTGAGTGGTAGAGGTGGCCTTCTTTGTGGGCTGTCTGCAAAGACTTGGGGTTTTCCTATAACTTTTGTGAGCAGAGTTCTGATGTCTTGTCCTAGGTAGTAATTTTGGCTCTTGTGCAGAGAAAAAATTTAAAAAATAATTGTATCTTGTATGTCTGTGTATGGTTTCTCTTTTGGCAGTGCTTTGTGAGAAATCAAAGGGGTCCCACATTACCATACCCTTGTATAGTGAAGCAGGAACATTCCCTCCCTGCCCTCCCCACAGCCTGTGACAGAGGTGACATGAGAGTGGGTTCAGCCTGTGAACTCTGCTGACTCCTGCACAGACCTGCTGCTTCCTGGTCATGGACAACACATCCAGGCCTGGGGATGGGAATGGGTGTGATAATGTGGTGATTTTGGAGCTTTCTGGAGCATTTTATCTTTAATTTCTAAAAAGGTGAACAACAAAAGAAGTATCCTATGAAGAATTTGTAGTGCGTACTGGCCGATGCTTTATTCATTGCTGATAAAATGTGCTGCCAGTAAATGTTTCATTATATGTTCATTTGTGTTAAATAAGAAATTTTTAAGACACAACAACTATGAAAGAGGAAGAGAGAACATGGATACAACAGGCTTGGAAAAAAATCATCTACATCATAGGGAATGGTATCAAAACCAAAGGTAAGTACAGATATCACACCAAAGCCTTGCTGTGAAACTCAGGAATACTACTGGAGCTGTTGGCCTGAAGTAGATCTCAGGATCCTGCACTCTGCTTCTAGACATGCCAGTCAGGTTCATGTTCTCTTAGAGGAGTCACTTACACTTTCCAGCATTAGTTTCTTTCTTTATCTTCATTAACAATAACTGTATTTTTCTCCTGTAACTTTGTTAGTTTTTCTGATTCATACTGTGTAAAGTAAAAGGAAAAAAAATCATAGAAAATACATCATCAACTAATTCAATCTCTTTCTCTGAAAGTCTCTGCAAAGTCTCTCAAAAGTCTCTGAAATATGCAAAACTGTAATTCAGCTGAGCTTATACAACAATGGCACACTTTCCAATCCCTCTTTTGGATCAGTAATACAAACATGGAAGAGTACCAGATATGGGATGGATCCTATGGAGCTCTCTGTTCAATACATTACATTCTCATTTTGACAGGGTCCTGATGGATGACAAAAATTCTCTGGGTGAGTCCTACCAGTTTTGTAACTGCTTTTAGAGCATCACATGGTGCAAATTGGTCAGAACATGAGAACAAAAAGGTGTAAAAACATTTCCCAGAAGCCTTTTTCTATAATATTCTTGTTCCTTTTAATAACCATATAAACACTCTTCATTTTACTAGTGCACTTTAAGAATGATTACTTTTTTTTCACATCTCCAGCTAGTGCCATTTTTTCTGTGCTTTGGTCCTTCTGATTTTATTTCTGATTATTATATTACTGTTTTGCACTTACCTGCAGTAAATTGACAGAAATAATTCTTAGCTTCCATTTTATTTCAACTTGAGCTCAAGCTCATGATGCAGTCCCAATAGTTTCTCACTACATTTACCGACATTTCTATGGGGAGATACAGGAGAGCAAAGGAACCAAAAAGATGTATGGAAAACAAGCAGAGTAAAATAAGCTCAAAAAAGACTCGCTCCACATTATGGACAAAGGAAATGAGAAAAGGAAAATTTAGCTACATAGGAGACAGGAATGATGAACATCATTGTGTGTGTTTTTTCCACTCATTACAAATTTATCTTATCACTATATTAATTTATTTAATTATGGTACTTACATGTGAGTGACTTTGCTTAAACTGTTGAAGGAATGGGCCTCCAGACTCTGAAGTGTTTCATCTATAGAGATGTAACTAAACACCAGCAAACAGAAAAATAACAGGTCTCAGACACTGGGAAGCCACAGCTAGTGCCCATCATGCCACTTCATTTGTTGTCTCATTTTTTTTCTCATCCAGCTATAAAGACACTCAGAAAGAGTCTTAGAATGCAGAATTTCAATCAGATCAACATTTGGCAGCAGCCACAAGGCCCTCTCCCAGTCCCTTTATTTTCTTCCTTCTCCACTTTTCTTTGCTTTTTTCCAGCCTCAGCATCCCCTGTATTGCTGCCCATCAGCTGTTGTCCTCTGCTGCTGATGGAGAGCAGCTTGGTGACACATGGGGCACTTCAGGAGAGCACAACCAGGAGCAGGTAAGGCAATGGAAACAGCTGTATCAGGTGGCACTGGGGAGCACAGGGGGTGCAGATACATGTGAGGGTTGGGGAGCTGTGTGGTGGCACTGGCTGTGGGACAGCACTGTGCACAGGGTGGGAAAGGCACTGTGTTGCACAGGGGAATCACGCTTTACATGGGGCTGCTGGCAGTGGGATGTTGTGGATGTGGATCCTACACTGTGGGATGCTCCTTTGTGTGGAGAAGCTGTGGAGAAAAAGCTTCAAGGAGCTACAAACCAGGTGTTTGTGAGGTGCTTGTGAATGTGCATCATCCTAAACCCAGAAAAAATGTTCCTTATCCTTGACCTTAAAATACTGAATGTTCAATATGTCCTTAAGTCAGCAGAAAACACCAAGTGAAATCCTTTAACCAAGATTTAGTGTATTTGCATTATTAACAGTGGAAACCAGAAATTTCTCCTGCATTTGAATATCCTATAAAACTGTTTTTATTCAGTGATGTCTTTTTGACAAGAATTAGCTTTGCAATTAAGCCTGTAATGAAAATGTTGGGGTTTTTTTAATTCATGTAGAAAAACAGCACAGGGGGGAAAAACCTCAACTTCTGGCTATCAAGAGTACATAAACATGCATTCATTTAAGAGAAATTGTAGCTCTAATTTTTTTTTTAAACAAGGTTCATAAAGAGGACAACTAAATTTTCTGTTCAGTACAGATAAAAGTTTATTTGTGGAAATCATAAAGTAGACGCCATACAGCAAAATAAACTGCTGTGTTTTGAACAGTAAACATAGTATATGTTCCCCTGTTGAAACTTCAGGACATTTTCTAGGTGAATTTGCAAAACCAGGAATGGTCTGGTAATTTTCATCACATAGTTTGCATTGCACAGAAATTATGGGCTGGGAGAGGCAAATGAGACATGTGGTACATTAGAAGCCAAGACATACAAATAAAATTGTAGTTAAAGCACAGGTACTGATTCCCTAACCTGAAGTTTATATCGAGAAGGTGGGAGTTCATGTTTTGTGGTTGTAGTAATGCTATAAGAAATATCCAGATGGCCACTGACATTATTCAAATTTAAACTGTCAGTTGGAGATTTTGGAGGAAAAGAAGGGTTGACACTCTTTTATATTGAATCAAATGCTGTTCTAAACTAAGTTTATCCTTTTTATATATTATACTGTACTATAGTATGTGAGGGATATTCTTCCCTCTCCAAAAATCCCCCAAACAATTCACCATCTATCTGCATGCATCATCAATTCACCATCTATCTGTATCCATGCATATGTCTGCGCACAAAGGAAGTGACACAATGGAAGTCTCTCTCACACCACACAAATATTAATGTTTTGATGAAAGTCCATCTCTAGTCTAGAAATGCCCCTGGTCTCCAATGAGATGTGCTGCAAATCATACTGGCAGCTGGAAACAAATTTTTAGCCAGGACCAGCAATTGAATATGTTAATTTGCTATGAGTGAAATTATTTCCTGTAATTTGCAAACTAAAGAAATGTTTTATAGCTTTATCACATCAACTTCAGTAAAGGAGGAGTGGTCTTGTTCAAAAATGCACAGAATGCCTTCCTATAACTGGTTCAGGCTCTATTCTAAACAATAGAATTATTACCTTCAGTTCTAAAATGTAAGTGGTGAGGTAGCAAAGGTACACAAATATTTTCATTTCTTAAGTTTTTATACACAAAGAATTTTGGAGAAGGAAAGTAATTTTTAACAAAAATTTAAAGGAACAGTATCAGAAACCAAACATAACTTACATCCTAGAGATGTTGGGAAGATTGGAAAAAGCATCACTTGGAATCTTTCTTAGATGAGTCTCCAAAAACCTCCTAGAGAAACAAAAGTTTGACGGTTAATACCCTTGGGTAAGTACAATTTAACATTAAAAAGTCCTACACAGCTTCATCTGCTCCAATATTTTTGTTCTTATCTTGGCTTTTCTCTGTGTTTCCGTCTTTGCCTCATTTCTATTCCTTTTTCATTATGTGGCTAATTTTGTTTGGTGTGCTCCATCAATCTATATTGCAGCTTTCTGCATCATCCCTCCCAAGAAATCAGCAGTCAGTGGTGATGATGGACCTTCCAAAACTCCAGAGAATGACCAGCAAAACAATTTGCCCACTGAAGTTAATGAAGTATTAAGAAAATTCTTTTAACCATTTCAGGCTTCACAAAGATACTCCATCCCTCATTCTGAGCAAGAAATTCAAGTATGTCAGCCAAAATTGCATTAGTGCAATTGCATGTGACCTCCACAGAATTCTCCATTTTCTTTGTAATAAATACTACATTCTTCCTCTCCAGACATTTGATGCAGAGGTGGCATGTACATGAAGATGGGTACATCTTCAGGAGATTTCAGAAAAAATATTTAAGGGAGATACTTATCAACAGCCAAGCTCTTAACAGAATCAATCTGCAGGCTCACTCCTCTAAATAAGAAAGGAGGAAATGGTTTTGAAAATCAGCCCATGATAGGTGTTAAACTTACAGTTACAACCTGCTGTTGTTAATCTTTGGTTTTCCAATACCATTTGGAAATACACTTACAGAATATCTAGTCAATGAATAGTTTAAAGAATAATCAAGAACAAATGATAAACTTTTCCCCTAGCTGATATTTAACAACAGTTAGAGGAAAAAAAAAGAAAAAAAAAATCAGGATGATTTCCTGATTCTGTTTTGTTTCATAATGCCAAGTATCTGATTGCTATAAGTATATTTGATTTACATAGTCAAATATATTATCATCTTGAGATTTATCAAGCTTCTGGAACTTGCATACGAGAAATAAAACCATAGAAATAGAGTTTAATAATAACAATAGATGTAGAAATTCTTAAAGATTTTGTCTTGAATTAAAAAATAAATTAAGAGAATGTACATTCCTATAATCTCAAAGGAAGAATCTACTTCCCCAGTCTACCTTCCCTACCTCATATACTCGTTACAAGAGCAAAGACTTCTACTTTTCCAACAGTGGGTTGATGTTTCCCCTGACCTCAATACACCTGGCTCCAAACAAGCCTCCAACCACAAGAATGTCAATTAGTCCAGAGACTGTGTCCATATAGATGTTATTTTAACATCCACAGCAGTATCAGTGATATTACTTCAGTAAGATACATTAGAGAAGTAAATATATATTTTACATAGTTGCCTCTTAATTTTAAAAGATTTTTTAAATGCACATCTACAAAACACAATAAGTAAATCCACACCACCCAAAGAATTTCAGATTGAAATTATATGATTTATAGTTTGAATCATGTCAACAAAAGCTTTATGTATTTTAATGAACTGTTCTCCACCAAGACAGGGGGGAAAATTTACCATATGTCAATATGAAACAGAGCTTTTCAATTTGAAACAAAGTAAAAAATTTTTACATCCTAATTTCATTTTTCTGAGAAAATTACAACAAGCAATGGCCTTCTAGCTTTTACGTAGGAGAAATAAACATGACAACAAAGTAATGGCCAGGTAAACAGCAATTGACACATTAGTTTCTAGGTTTTTATATCCAATTAAACCAAACACAAACAAAAATATATTTTCTTAATTATTCTGAAATAAATGCATTTTAGTCTTTCAGTGGTGCAAAAATAGCTATAAAAAGGTATTTCACCTTCACTATTTATAGTGAAATACATGCTGAGCTTACCAGAAGCTGATTACCACCTAGTGTCCAGTGCTAGTATTACCAATGTGGTAGGAATGAGGGAAAGATTCACACAGCAAAGGAACTCTGAAAGTAGGGAATCACTTCTGAATATGCAAGAAGACTACATAGCTCCTTTCCTACAACTAGCAATCCAACAGAATTACACAAACTATCCGTCAAAACTGGCCCAGCCCTAAAAAAATTAATACATCCCTGAATTACCAACTCTTTTTCAAGCACAAATCCAAATCCAAATCCAATCCACAGCACCATACTTGGTACTATGAAGAAGATTAACTCTATTCCAACCAAAATCAGGCCACTTTCCTGCAACTTTTTTTGTTTGTTTTTTTGTGGGGGGTTCTTTTGTTGTTTGTTTCATTTGCTCCCTAGCCTCTGAAGTCCTTTGCCTGGCAGCACAGCCTGAGGAAATGGAGCATTACCTGGAGTAGAGGATACACCAAAGAAGCCCTGGAGTGTACTGGGCATACAGCAGTCTATAGGACCAGATGTGTTGCACCTAAGGGCAATGAGGGGTGTGGCTGATATCATTCTGATATTTCATCATTTGAAATATTATGGTGATGAAGGGAGGTTATATATGAAAAAGAGAAGCATCATGCACATCTTCTAGTGAGGAAAAAAGCAGGATCTGAGGAAACACAGGCTAATGGCTGCTATGTTTTTTGTCTGCAACTGATTTTATACATTTGAACCTTTTGCAGGTGCTATATACATGATCAGAGGCAAAAAAATAATTTATTTTCATCTATATTTCTATCTTAATAATTTCTAATATTCAGATTGACTTTTGACCTCTGCCAAGCAGCTGGCAGCAATTATGAGTACTTAGTGATTCTCTGATTAAACACAATAGTAGTCAGCAATTACAGCCTATTCTTACTCTTTTTCCCTCTAGGAAGTGAGCCTCTTCAGATGGCTTTTTTCTGAAACTCTATGGTCCTGTTTGAACTTTCTTTGCAGCAATTTATAGGCTTTTAGTCCAGTATTTCAGAAACACAGCTCTTCTCTATTGTAGTTAGAGTACATTTTATTGCAGGCCATCATAAAAGTTTAAAGTTCAGGGTAAAAAAAAGTAACAGTACTGATTTTAGGTCAAAATTTAGTTCAAAACTAATGAAATAGGTATGTCTGTGATCACAATAAAAGAAATATATGAGGCTGTAGTGTTTTAATATGGCAATTGGATGAAGTACCAGGTGACTGGAAAGGGGGAAGCATTGTACCCATCTCTTAAAAGGGTAGAAAGGAGAACTGTGGTAACTACTGACCTGTCAATCTCATCTTTGTCCCTGGGAAGATCCTCCTAGAAGCTATGCTAAGGCATGTGGAAACCAAGGAGGTGATTTGAGACAGTCAGAACAGCTTCACCAAGGGCAAGTCCTGTCTGACCAAGCCAGTGGCCTTCTCTAGTGGAGTGACTAAACCAGGGGACAAGGGAAAGGCTACAGATGTCATTTACCTGGCCTTCTGTAAAGCTTTTGACACAGTGCCCCACAACATCCTTTCCTCTAAATTGGAGAGAGATGGATTTGCTTAGTGGAATGTTAGATAAGAAATTGGCTGAATGGTTATACTCAGAGCATTGTGGTCAATGGCTCAGTGTTCAGATGGAGAATAGTGGAAAGTCTTGTGCCCAGCAGAGAATATCATCTTCATCAATTAGTTAAACAGTTGGGTCAGGTGAACCTTCAGCAAATTTGTTGATGACACGAAGCTTAGTGGTGCAGTTGATACACCCGAAGGATGGAATGTCATCCAGAAAGACCTGGACATGCTCAAGAAACAGGCCCATGGAAATCTCACGTAGTTCAACAAGACCAAATGCAAGATGCTGCACCTGGGTCAGGGCAACCCCCAGTATCATCACACCCTGGAAATACGATACAGCACAGATTGCAGCAGCCCTGCTGAGAAGGACTTGGGGGTGTGGGTGGGTGAGAGGCTGGGCATGAGCCAGCAAAGTGCACTTGGAGCCTGGACAGCCAAATGTATCCTGGGCTGCATGCAAAGCAGCATGGGCAGCAGGGAAAGGGAGGGGATTCTGCCCCTCTGCTCTAGTGACACCCCACCTGGAATACTGCACCCAGCTCCAGAGTACTAAGCAGAGGAAAGGTGTGGATCTGCTGGTGCAGGCTCAGTGGAGGGCCGTGAAGATGATCAGAGAGCTGGAACCCCTTTCTATGAGGAAAGGTTGAGAAAGCTGGGCTTTTTCAGCCTGCAGAAGAGAAGGCTCGAGAGCCACTTTATTCCAGCCTTCCAGTACTTAAAGAAGGTTTCTAACAAAGTTGGGGACACACTGTTTAGTAGTCTCTGTTGCAATAAGGCAGAGTATTATGATTCTAAACTAAAAGATGGTCAATTCAGACTAGACGTAAAGAAGACATTTTTTCAATGACTGTGGTGAAACCTAGGTGCAAATTGCTCATAAAGGTGGGAGATAAATCATCTCTGGAAGCATTCCAGGTCAGGCTGGATGGCACTCTGACCAACCTGATCTAGTTGAAGATATTCTTGCTCCTTGGAGAGGCTGTTGGACTGGATGATCTTCAAAGGTAATTCCAACCCAAACTACTGCATGAACCTATGCTAAATTATAATATTAGGTTTCATTTCAATTACCTTTATGGGCTTTTCTGCCTCTATTTTTATGTATCTACTTTTTTGTGAGAAAAAACATAGCTCGAACTTTTCATGTTGTGTGAGCCAACCTCTCTTTGTAAAGACTGCCATTATAATGTCTTTTTCTTTAGATCCAGACAGATCACACTCACTGGCTGGAGTTCAAGAGAGAACTAATCCTCTTTTAGTATGTGTTGGTGGCTCATTGCCTACATTTAGGCTTAGATTGTAATGTTTACTGTAGCTGCTCTCATTGCTTTAACCTGAGTCCATAGCACTGCACTTTCAAAATCCTGAGTATCATTTCCCATTGATTTGGGTAAGGTATCAGGGCACTGACTGGATTGCACAGTCTTGAATAGAATAGAAGCTCTTGACATAAAATGGCCTTTTGCAGATAGCTCACTTCTCATTTTTTACTAAAACAAGCTACTTTTTCTACTCTCTAAATTTTGGCTACTACATAGTAGCTACCTAAGTGTGGTTAACAAGCTGCTATGCTATTAGCAGCTTCACAATATATATTGTTAATTTTTTTGAGACTCTTTAATGTATATTCTGTGAACATGACGATATGTAAGGGCTGAGTCCAGCAGAACACAAAAGCATGTTTAAATTTGAATATTTGGGGAACTGAGACTGTATCTCATTTTCCTTATTCCTGTTTTGGAAGATTAGCATTTCACTGTAGTCTCTCTGAACTGCATCTGGGGAATGTTCAGTCACACTTGGTGA
The DNA here is from genome assembly GCF_009819655.1 of Sylvia atricapilla. Taxonomy (NCBI): domain Eukaryota; kingdom Metazoa; phylum Chordata; class Aves; order Passeriformes; family Sylviidae; genus Sylvia; species Sylvia atricapilla. The sequence goes on from NC_089145.1 coordinate 54,473,577, forward strand.
TGAAGGCAGATCATTTAGACATCTTTAAAACACTTCCAGCGACAGTCTAGTTTTCAAAATATAATCACCTTTTTTAGACCATTTTGAGGTTCTGTAAACCCATTCTAAAGAAAACATCAAACATTTCTTGATTTTTGTAAATATATAAACAGACTGTATAAGTCAGAATCATGAAAAGTTGTCTTCTTAGCCAACATTAGCTATTTGCACAAAAAAATCTGTAAATTATTCCTTAGTAGTCACATGGACCTTTTTTTTTTTAAGTTAAGCTTTTTCTTCCCTTTTCCAGATGTATCAATAAGCCCTGTTTCCCAATTCAAGAGAAGGCTGTTGTGTGCTTGAAGTGTAATGGGTTGGAAAGGTTATGTCAAAAGAAAACACTGTTATGAAAACTGACTATAGTAGCAATTCAAGATTCAGTGTAGTGTAACACTTACAGAATCAGTCTTTAAACCACAGTTGAAATCAACTCCAAAAATAAGAATTTTTAAACTTGGTATAAACGACTTTTTTGCTACTATGACGGTTAAAACTCATCATCTTCTCAAACAAGGAAATGATACAAATTAATTACTACTGCCTTATTACCAGTGTCTTCTGTAAAAATGTGTGGTATTCTCATTGAGGTTAATCTCTTCACAGCATTTACAAACTAACTACTTGCACTTCTTGTGCTTTCTCTTGAGCAAGCTATGTGTGCTTGTTTCCACTAGGAATGGCAATGGCTTTTTAGTGTGTGCTTGTACAGTTCCTAGCACTTGATGGCTTTCTGTGCCACGACATGGGATATTTAAATGTTCCAAATGTACAAGAAACATTATTGATACAATAATTGACAAGGAATGAGAAAAAATACTGTATTCAATGTTCACAAGATATTCTTCAGTAGTTTCTTTGTTCCCTTAGTCCTTCATATCTGTTCTTCATCTGCTCACTTTGAGTTGGCTTGTGTATGTACAGTAAAGCAGTGCACAGTTTGTAAGTTACTTTAAGAACCCTTAGTGCCTCAACTTACCATTAGGATTATGAACAAATCCTTTCACTTTAACTGCAACAATAATACATACCAATTTTTCAACCTAGTGTGTTGGACCTACTGTATGTCAAATGCAGGATTGTTGTATGTTAATAGCACAATTATAGATGCAATACTATGCCTTTCTAAGCATGGTATGTAGGTAATACAAAATATGTAGGTAAATATAATAAGCATCAGAATTGACAAGGAAGTAGTTTTATGTAAAATACAGTATTTAGGAAACACTTTATGTTGCAGCCATGTACACGGAATTATTTAAATCATTAGCTGAAAGACAATTGATAAAATGATTTAGTGGATTTGGTAAGTATAATGGTATTTCATTAAAAAAATTTAATTATTTTAAGAAGGTTCAAAACTGACTTTGTTTTACAAATGGAATAACTAAATACTTTTTTGAAAATGAATTAATTGCAACTAAAACATTATTTTAAAATGTGTGGCCATTCTATATTACCTACAAAACATACAGAATATATGGGCAGTGATCAATAGGCGGTATCCTACCTATGGCAAATATACTGGATCAAATGTAGAACTGTAGCTCAATACTTAATGTAAAGAGCATGTTCTTGAAGACTGTATTGATTTTGTGTCTATTTATATACCAGATCTACTGTCCTTGTCTAACATCCTCTTGTTCAATTGCAATCAAATTTGATTATGATAATATAAAAATAGCACCAAGGTACAGGATGGGAAGGGAAGGGAAGGGGAAGGGAAGGGAAGGGAAGGGAAGGGAAGGGAAGGGAAGGGAAGGGAAGGGAAGGAAGGGAAGGGAAGGGAAGGGAAGGGAAGGGAAGGGAAGGGAAGGGAAGGGAAGGGAAGGGAAGGGAAGGGAAGGGAAGGGAAGGGAAGGGAGAGGGAAGGGAGAGGGATTTTAGTAAGTAAATGGAGGAGATGTAATGCACACTGAATAAGAAGCAAAACTCTATTAGGTTTATTGTCAAAAGAAAAATAATTAAAAGCAACTAGAAATAGATTTATAAAATGAAAAAATTGAGAAGTGCATTGAGGTGATGCTGGCCAAGAAGCACATTACATAATGCTATAATTATGCAATTATATCTTTGGAAAATGTTCGGGGGGGTTTTGGTGATCTGTATGTGTAAGTAAACTAAAAAAAAAATCCTATACTGAAAAAAAAGACATCTCCAAATCAATATCTGTGCATATCAGGTATTCTGGATAAGCACCTGCATTAACTATATTTGGCTAAGTAACAGTTCAAAATAGACACAGTTTTCTGGCCTAAGTTCATGTCACTTTTCCACTAAAGAGTTAGAAATAAATATTTTTTGGAATTTATTATAAGCATTTCTTTAAAAAAAGGTTTGCCCCATTCTCTTAAAGCAGGGTAGGGAAATGAGAACATTTCTGACTGAATAATCAGAATAAAACTTTAATTGGAGTTTCAAGATCCTGTGCACTGAAAAGAGCTCATCATCTCCAAAAGGCTGGCAAACTGTTCCAGGACTCACCAGTCTCTTAGTCCTACAAACCCTACAAAACTGAATAGCCATGCAAAAAAGTTTTTAAATTGGCAATCTTGAGGTTCACACATTATACAAAAAGCAGAATTACTTTGCCTAAAATAACAAACTTGCTGCATTTAGGGATAATTGTAAAGAGTTTCAACATAAAATGTGCAGATATGTACAGCTACATATTTCACCTCTAAGAAGAATTAGTTTGTTCTTAATGTTACCAGAAACTTCAATTATTTTGGAATCTTTTGTCTTTGATTCAGAACTGCTGCGTATTGTACAGCAAAAGGATGAAAACATGATGGAATTAGGGGCACACACTTTGCAATTTCTAACAAAATTCTGTGTGTTGTTTTAACTGCCATGTTCAAATAATCCAGTCTGAAACATCTGAAAGCACTCTGAACACAATGTTATGTGTTATGACTCCCATTTAACATATGGAGGGAAAGAAATATTAAGACACTTGCAGAAAGCAAGGGACTACACAATTGGGTACAGTCCACCACACTTCAGCAATTCAAATAAGAGAACAGAAAGAAAATAAACACACATTATCCAGAGAGAAAACTTCAAATTGAAGTAAACAAAAAGTAGTGTTTTTTTGTGTTTGATTGGGTTATGTTTTGTTTGTTTGTTTGGGGGGCTTGTATGCGAAAAGAGCTTTGTTTTCCTTATTTCCTCAGATAATCTCCCATTTGCTTTCAAATAAAAGACTATGCAGCACATGTTCTACTGCTTCTGCCATACACTATAAAATCACAATTGTCATTACCTGGAATATTTTCTTGATGTGGTAGGGAGAAGTCTTGAGATGTTGCAATGGTCACTCTAACAGGTGCCACATGATTAAATTTCACCACAAATAAACAGAAAAATATTTCTCAGTTGCTTTTGTTAATTACTTTTCCCATGGAAATAAGATCTTCATGGGCTGTTTTTGTCTTTTCAAAACAATGGCTTATTATTTTACAGCCCCCATTACTACAGGTGTTTAAAACACTAGAATTCCAGAGGCCAAAGTGCTTTATTTGTGGAGCTGTATGTAGAGAGGTACTTCTTAGCCATCAAACCATATTTCAAGGAAAGTATCAAATTTCATTATGTGATCTCGTTTCTATTAACTATTTTAAATGCCTGTACAAAGACATTTTCTTCTATAAACTGAAACTGCTGTATTTTCTAACTTGTCATGGTAAATTTCAAAGAACATACTACTTGGTGCACGTTTTAACATTATAGCAATTTCAACCTAAATAAACTGTGTGTATACAAGTAAAATAACAAAAAAACTTGTATCATTTAAAATGTTATTAACTTAAATACTCCAGTCTAACCATCAAAAAAATTAAAAGCAAGCAAAAATAATGGAAATAACACATTTCTTTTCTAGGCAAGTGACCAATTTAAGCTTTTACTTTCAGTTTTAAAAAGTCTGAGAACTATTCAAATGAGTTAAAATAATTTAATGGTTCTTATTTATATAAAGTCCTGAGAATCATTATCAAGACATAAAGCAATCAATCTGTTCCTGTTTTCCCTTGCAGTTAAATCAACTGAGTTTGACTTAATTTATTTTATCAGAAAGTAATCTATATTTACAAATGAACCTTCCCATAGAGACTATAAAACTTTTGTACCTCAAGAAACAAAGTAAAAGCCAGGAGTGATTAATCTGCTCAGTTTAGCTGACAGGTGCCATTTCAGTCTCACTACAGACTTTAACTGACAGATATGACACAAGATGCTCATCTGGACTGGCAGCAGGAACCCAGACAAGATCTTCTACTGTGTTTGTAACACACCAAACACTTAGGCTGAGGTACCTGAATTACTCTATCACTTTGGCAAGCTCTAAATTGGCTGCTTTATCCCATACTCCACATTTTCATCTGAAGTATTCTGTCTCCCAGACAGTTTACTTTGATTCTCAATTCCCCTGGATTTTTTCCCCCGGCTTTGACGAAGAAGCTGAAAATGCACAGAGGATTTGTGGAACTCTTTGTGAGGTGACACATCCAATTCCTATTAGTTTTTAATCACAAGATTGTGTTTGATCTACCTTTCCTTCCCCTCACCCCCTAAGCACTTGTCACATAGAATCCAGCCTTCTGCTCACTTTGCCCACAAACAGCCCAGTTACTTATTTTCCCGTATTTTACACAGAACTCTTAAGATCCAATGAACCATCTCTTCATACCTCTTTAAGGTTGAGAGTCACTTTTCCTACCTCCTCCTGCCACATGCAGAGTCTGCACACTGCCGTTCCCGCTATCCAGTACCGCCCAGGTTATCTTCACCAGTTCTCCCCTCTCATCACTTCCTCATCTCATAGGACATTAGCTCAGAGCATCTCCTGCCTACAAAGTATGAATACTCACAGCTGGCTTCCCTAAACCATCCCAATGTACTCACAGGGTCTGGGTGTCCTCCGGAAGGCTGGGGATAAAGTAGATGTCTCTGCAAGTGATTTTGTAGTCCTCCCAGTCAGAGCACTCGCAGAAGGCTGAAGGGCACCTCTCTATACCCTGACCGCACAGCACCAGCGCCAGCAGCAACTGGAAGCCTACCGTGAGGCACAGCATCTTCCGCCGTCCGCTCCCGCTCTGCCCCTCGCTTCTCCCAGGAGACGAGGACATCCCAGCTCTGCAGGGGCAGACCACGCTGCCCGGCCGGGAGAAGCTGCCGGGGAAAGGCGGCACCTGTGCCGGACAACGCCGCCTCCTCACTAAGCGGGGTCAGGAAAGGTGTCAGCAAGCCCGGCGCGCCCTCGCCATCGGGCAGGGTCCCTCTCCTCGCCCCGGCCCCGCGCTGATCCCGCCGGCCATCCCGGAGCTGCCCCCGGCTCCTCCGCACTCCTCCCGCGGGGTTCCCCGGGCCCGGCCCCCGGCTCTCACGGCGGCAGCGCCGCGCCGGTCCCGGGACCCCGCCGCTCCCGGGCTCCGTCCGCAGCCTTGGGCCGCCTGCCGCGGGCGGCCGGGACTGCGCTGGGCGAGCGGGATCTCTGTCCTACCCAGCCCAGCCCTGCCAGCTCGGCTCTGCCCAGCCCTGCCCTTCCCAGCCCTGCCCTTCCCAGCCCTGCTCGGCCCGGCCGGGGTGAGACCCGCGCCGGCAGCGGGACCAGCCCGTCCAACCGCTCCCAAAGGCGGCGGCGAAACGTCGGACCCCGAGCGCTCCTCCTGGCATCTTGCGGAAAGGAACAGGAGGAAGGGGTCTGAGTAGGAGCTATACTAAATCACCCGTGAAAGCAGTGAAATCAAAGCAGACCTTTACAATCAGCAAAAATTCACTGACTGCGAGTTAGATATGCACTAAATGTAAAGCATTTAAAAAGCACTGAAAATTCAAAAGAGTGATTTTGAAAATGATAAAATAAAGCAAAGAGGAGTGAGTAGCATTTCCCACATTACCAGACAAGATAAATCCATTCACCAAAGAAAATAAATGGGGGGAAAGATCTAACCTTGATAGAAATAAAGTGGAATTATTATCACCTTAAGTAGGTATACAACAAGAAAATGTCAACATAAATATTTGTAATCTTCAGAAGAGGAAACTTGAAAATGTAACCTATGCACAGTATAAATTACATCACAATATTCTTGGATAAATAGTCCCCCCTCAGCTACATTAGAGTTATTCAAACGTTTTGAATCAGATACTATTTTGATAAAACTCTTTAAAAGTACTTTAAGTCAGTTCACCAGTATGTATTTCCTAAATATAATGAATCCCCTCAATACATCTTATTAAGGTAAGCAAATGATACCATGGCCATAAAGAAATATAATAAAATCCTGATCTTATGGGGTCATGTTAAGCAGTTAGATCTTGTGTAAGTGAGAATCCCATCAGCTACACTTATCTCATTTAGGATAGGGTACCCTTAGGAGTGTCCCAGAGACAGTGTCCTAGAGAACTTCAAACTGCATTGCACATATTCCCTTAGAAACTTTGGCTGTCCTATGTCATTCTGACACACTGCTCACATCTGTAACTCACCTGCAGCCCTAGGAGCCATCACTCACCACCACTTTTTGGTGTCCTGTACCAACCTGACTAAATAACAACAAGCCACAGGCAGATCACTGAATGTCAAGGCAATGAACAAGAGAGATACACAGTCCACAGAGGCACAGATGAAACAAAGTTGTGATTCAGTCTTGCCAAGTCAGACATGGGGCTCTGTAACCGTTCAACACTTCGGTTTATTGCTAAAGAAGACGACTCCAGCATGGCATAAGCCAGACTGATGAGCTTGAGGCTGCTACCGAGGCGTTCAAGGTTGTCATCTCTCAGCAGTGGGACTATGTTCTTTCCCAACCAAGAGCTAATGACACATTTTGTGAATAAGAAAGCCACAAAGCAGTACAGGTTCTGAGAGAGGAAACACATCCACTTCTGTGCTGCTATCCCCATCTGGTCCTGTCCCACCTCTTGCCCTTTGTGGAAACTAGATGCATCATATCCTATTTGGCATAGCTGAGAGTCAGCAAGTACACTACCACAGTTGCTACAATCTGCAAAACCTACACTGTTGTCCACACACTCAGGGGAATATTGCCTGGCATTCATGAGGCATAGCCTGTCTTCCTGTTTTCGGAACCACAGACAAGATAAAAATTCTCATCCACCTACTATATCAGTTGTGGGATACAATTGTATTATTTCATAGTAATTTGAGGTCTTATTGATCTCTGAGGGCAAATCACAAGAATGGGATAATGAGGCAAACTCAGGGTTCCTTACTGTGTGCTCTATTCAATCCCACTGATCTTTCCCAGATCTGGAAACACCACCTCAGTGCCCACCTGTACAGTAGGGAGGCTTTTGCCAGGATCTGTGGGACTTGTCTTCTATTTTCTTCTCATGATGCTGGGGTTTCCATGACCATAATTTAAAACTTAAATGCAGATATATCAGAGATCAAACAAACATAAAAGTTTAGAGTGGATTTAGGCTTACCTTGGATCCTCTACCCATGAGAGTAATCAACCACTCTAGCTTCACCTAATGTGTTGCATGTAACAAAAATCATGCTATACCTGCCGACATTCTCCTCTGGTTTTTCTGCTTCTTACTGCCAAAGTAACAGCTGTCCCAGGGACACTGTACACCTTATTACAAATGAAAAATGAAACTCTGCTCCTTTTGACTTTGGCAAAGAAATATTTTGGTTCATGCAGGTTGACACAAAAGCATACAAAACCATCTAGCAAAACAAATGCATCATCAATGGAATTTCAGTTGTCTTTTGGACCTCTCTCTTAGCTGTCGTGAGCCTATTCTACACATGATTTCCAGGTGCAGTGGGTATGAAGTTAAAGTTATTTATCTAGCAAACAATACCGCCTGGCACTGTCGAGAGGCAGCTTGTCAGCTGGAAACATTAAATTCTCTTCCAGCTTAATCTCTGTTTTCCTCATACCAATTTTGATGACCTAGTACAACTCTGGGCACACGGAGGAGTTTTTACTTCTCACAACATGACCTAGTTTGCCAGAAAAAAACCAGATATGTGTATCCCACCTCTAATTACAGTGCTTCTGCAGTGACCTGTAGCAGTATCTTGTGTGTACTGTCTGGCAGCCCACCTCTCTCCCACTTTTATTTCAAGTTCAGAGTTACTTTCTATGTTTCACTGTGTATGGACAAAGCAAAGGAAAACAGATTTATTGGTGGGAAGATAAATAGTCACAAGATTGAGCCATTTCAGTAGATTATCATAAACCAAATACTCACTTGTCTGGTGTACTTACCTTAACTAACAGGGTAACCTGCATTAGCTACCCCTGTCATAATTGGTTTCAGATTCCTAAACAAGAGGAAGAGTAATTTGCTCATCACTTTTTGACTGAAAGCAAAGTATTTTTAATTACTTTTCATTATTAGAGAAAAAGACTATGCATATAGACACTGGCATCAGAAGCTTTGGCATGGCAACAGCTCTGTTGCAGTGGTGATAGTCCAGAAAGTCTAGTGAAAGGAAAGTATCCTCCAAGCTATTTCTAAGGGATCAAAAATGGAAACTATAAAAGATTGTATACTACAAATGGCAAAGCTGACACAAAGATGTTTGTAACAGATTCTAAAATAAATTAGAACTGCCTAATATGTGATTTCTGGGCTTGAACCATAAATGAGAGAAGTAAGGGACTCCTGTTGTTGAAGGCCTGATAGCCTTGAAGGAAACAGGACAGAACACCTATCTTCAGCCTGAGAAGAGCTCCAGTTCTAGATGCACCTCCTTCTGTGCTTCAAGACTTGGCTTGCCACTCTGAACCAGGAACATCAACAGAACTTGGGGAGAAAAACAACTGTTGCTAAACCACATGGTGTTTCCATGGACACTGGCTTAGCTCAGAGAAGTTACTTTCTAAGCAAGATGATGTTTGCACTGTAGTTTCTAGCATGTCTTAAGGAATTTCTGGTTACAAGTCTGCAATCACCATTCAACTTTCTCCCTGTCAGGGCTCTGCCCTGGCAACATGCCCACCCCAGCACCATGTACCCTCTCTGACAGCTCTAGGGCTCTGTGTCAGCTCAGGCCTGAGCTATTCAAACACTGAACTCATTCCCAGCCTGATTCCCACAGCCCTGTGTTGCTGACTTTTTTCTGAATTTACTGGGGACCAGTGTGGAAGATAGCATTGTCTCCTGTCTTCTATCCGGTCCTGTCTCCTTGACAGGCCTTGGACCTATATTGCAGTCCTGTCTCCAGGTGTCTCTTGCTCCTCCTAACTGGACGCTGGATCTATTTTCATTCCTTGCCTTGCTGTGACTGTCAGTATCACCAACCCAGACCTGTTGAGATGCTGCAGACTGTGTCCCTGTTGGCAAGGTCACTCTCTGTGCTGTGGCCACACTTGGCTCACAGCCTGCAGGTCCCCCACAGAGCAGGCTGTCAGAGCTGAGAGCACTGATGGACCTGACTGCCATAGTCTGGCCTCCACTAGAACCTTCCCTCAACCTGTACAAAACTCAGGACTGTGTCAGCCTCCAGGGCTATCAGTCTCTGCCTCACCACACCACACTGGGGCTGGTCTCCAACTCCTTCCTGACCATGGCCCCTGCTATGCAGCACCCGACACAGAGGCTGCCATCCTAGCCCAGCCTTAGCCTGTCCCAATTCCTGAGGAGCTGACAGTACCTGGGGTTGTGGCTGCCCCAAAAGCCACCAGCTGCCCTGCCCCTGGCCGGGCTGGTGGAATGGAATGGGCTGCCCCTGTCTGCTGCTCAGGGAGGATCCCCTGTGGCTTCTCAGTGCCTGGCCCTGAGGCTGCTGCTAGCTTGCATTGCCATGCTCTGGCTTCTTCTAGATAATTCCTAGACAAGTCCTTCCATTCAAAATTTTCAAGGACAGGCCCAGTGATGGGGAAACTAAGAGCATATTTGTAAGTCTACAGATAACCCCAGGCTAGGGAGGTCTCTGAACTCTAGATGACAATGTAAATTCCAAATAGAAAAACACAGGTAGCTACATGCAATAAGACACATCCTGCGTGGCAGAAATATGGGAATATGTTGCAATTATTCCATTTAATTTTGCATTATATAGTTGTCTGAAATACTTTATCATCAAGAAGTAGACAGGATTATTCACAGGATAGTAAGGAAAATGGGGGGTTTAGAACATGACCTGTACTGAAGGAAAGATAGAACACAGTTGCTTAGCTTAGTCAAGACTGCGAGTGTTTTAAGCGGTAAAAAAGAACAATAATCAATAGTTTTAGTCACATCAGTTTTGAAAAGTGACGGCATCTAGCAGCTTAGAGTGACTGGCAACTTTTCAACCCTGTAGAATATTAATAAATGTTTCTCTTTAGTATATACTAAAAGCAGTTAATGAATTAAAAGTATTAGCAACAAGTGTACATCCACAATTATAAATATAATCCTAAGAAGAGAGATGCAAAATCCTGATGCCCTGAGCTAGAGAAATTAAGTAATTTGTATCAATTAAAATGTCCTGTGCTCTGATTCAAATAAACAAATAGGAAAAATCACATTTAAATGACCGTATATTGCAGATTTCTTTTTTCTAGTTTTTTGAAAGACTCTGCATTGTCCCTATTAATTTAAACACCACAAGCACTGACAAGCATATTTTTCCACTGTTACAGGCACCCCCTCTAGTGACAGCCACAGCTTCTCATTTAGTACGCATCATCTCAAGCACTGCAAGGCTCCAAATTCCATTGCTTTTGTGGTGCTTTCTGAAAAAAATAACATTATCATCATCTGCCAGATTTGATGTGGTTTCTCACTTATCCTTTCACTGCTTATGTGGTTTGTACACGAATCAGATAAACCACAACAGGTTCTAGCAAAGAAGTAATTAGGTCCAGTTGGTGTTCGACAGAGATCACCACATATCAACAACCACATCTAGGAATATCTGCACGAGGAAATGTTTAAACTTGGAAAATAAGTCAGTAAAGAGCAGATTAAAAGATTTGGTGGCAATTGTTTTTTTTCTGACTAATCCACACGTTTTGCCATACTAGGTGCTTGGAATTCCTACATGCTTGTATTGCAGTATGGCAAATAATTTTGGCCTGTCAGAAAAAAAAGTACATTAGACACACTGCTTTGACACAGCATCATTTATCAAGTGTTTGAACAGCTATATAAAAAATTTTATTTTAGGTTCTTGAAGATTCATGTCCATATTAAAAAATTGTCTTCTATTTCAAGGTAGTTTGGGAGTTTTATGGCTATAGAATATTGAGGAACTCTTGTGCTTTTCTTTACTGTAAGAAAAATCCATGAAAAACTGTGAAAATTGGAATACCCAGTAGGCTGCAGGATAAAGAGGAGGTACTTCTGTAAAGCCTTCTAAAGCCTGAGGCTGTCAATTCTGAGCACTCAGAAGGAAGAGCAAGATGAAACTATCTCTTGGCCTTAGGCAATTAGTTTAGGTAAGAATGATGAGAGCTGCTTTCAGCAGATATATTTGTCTACAGAAAGAGTACTGAATCACTGAATCACAGAATCACTGAGGTTGGAAGGGACCCTGGAAACCATCTGCCCAAGGCCCTGATCAAGCAGGTCACCTAAGCTGGTTGCCCAGAACTGTGTTCAGACAGCTTTTGATTATCCCAGGATGTAGATCCACAACTTCTTTGTGCAACCTGTGCCAGTGTTTGGTGACCCTCAAAACTGAAAAGAGTTTCCTGATGTCAGACAGAAAGTCCTGTTCTGTTTGTGCCCATTACCTCTTGCCTTGCACACTATCTTATCTATACTCTCCCTTCAAGTATTTATACACAATAATTAGATCCTCCAAGCCTTCTCTTCTCCAGATGAGAGAGCCCAGCTTTCTGAGCTTCTCCTCAATGAAAGATTAATTATCTTGGTGTCCCTCATCATGTCAGGAGCTACATCAGCATCCATGGCTGCATCCCAGGGCCTATGCACTTATGTCTCTCTTTATATATTTTTGTCCTGTGCCTCTTCATCTAAAGTCAGCTTTCTAGCCATCTTTGACTTCATTTTGCTCTGTCTTCATCTCTTGCATGGGCATCCAGGCTTAGAAATAACCTCTAGCAAAAAAGGATCTGCCCTCATAATTCAGACTTCAGACAGATCTTGCACTCTTATTTTACTTGGGTCATGGCACATACTTCCTTTAATAAGGAGACCAGCATGTTTAATAGAAGAGTTTGGCTGTTTATTGCAACAATCATAAATAAGAAATGGCTTTTAAGCTCATTGACTAAGGTGACAATTCATCTACCACACAGTGCTTCTCCACTTTTATGCATTTATGATAGCAGTTCATAAAAGAACTAATTTTGAGTACCATGAAAGATGAATCTGTAAGAGTTATTTATTTTGTGGTTTTGGTTTTTTTTTGTGTGTTTTTTTGGGTTTTTTTATAGTCTTCTGAAAGAAATAGCAAAACAATCTCCTAAAAGCTACATGAATTAAGACTTGTCATGGAGGACAAGTAGTATAGCATGAGAAGGCATCACTAGTGACAAATACAGGAATTTAAAAAATTAAATTTAAGCTTAAGTTTTTTTTTTTTTTAAAGTTACAGTCCTTCTGGATTTTCTGCCCTTAAGTCTGTGCTTCAGACTAATACACATTTATTTTTATATATCAGTAATATAGAGGCTCAGAATAATATTTCCTTTTGTGGGTTTTTTTTTTTTAAGGTTTTAGCCAAGATCTATACTTGTATTATATTGTATTGTATTTGTATTGTATTTGTATTTGTATTTGTCAAGGGGCACAACAGCATTAATCAAGCAGCAATAACCTGAAGTAGAAAGACCATGCTGGCCTCTCTAAATGCAAGGACTGTCATGTTACTGTCTCAACAAAGCATTTCAGATAACAAAATACTGGGATATATGTTTTCAAATTCATCTAATAAAATAAAAGGGTTCTGTTCTAGTAAAGTTAAACAACTTTTTATAATTACGTCTAGTATAGTGGTTTGTCGTGCACAGTTAAAACATTTCTCATCATCCTCATTCCAAACTGAAGATGCTCTATAGCAATCTTAAGGACATATTTAACATCCTTATGACAAAGTAAATAAACAAACCAAAAAAAATCACAGTACTGTTCAGCTTCAAAAAGAGAATTCCAGAAATATGACTCTGACAACTGTAGTGGGTACATCAGTATAAACTGCTAGAAAGAATAAAATTAATATATGCATGCTCTTTGATGGAAGAATCAGAACAGCTTTTTTGAAGAACAGATGTTCCTTACATGGTTTGAAAGTCTTCTGAAGCTGTCAACAGAACTCTAGATACAGTTTATTAAGATTTTCAATCTGCCTTTAGCACAGTCCTCAGCAAAGGCCTTTAAATTATGCAAAACCACAGAGTAGTAATCCAGCACGTTTTCACACACTCAGAAGCAAGCTTCCAGAAATCATCACTAGGAGGTTGGGAAGGCACACAGGATTATAGAAACTTAGGGTCTACAGGCCTGTAAACAGACACCAAAGGAAACAACCTTGTTATAAACGTGCTCTGACATGACATATGTGGGTTTCAGAAGAAACTATAGAGTTTGTATGAAAAATACATGCACACTAATCTTAGGCCTCTTCCTGTTCTAAAGAAAGTTGTAGTAAAAATCCTTTAATACATCCATCTACTCTGGAAATCAAAATGTACAGGTACAAGGAAGTCTTTACTGAGCTGACAGTTCATTGCACTGGTAAATTAGCAGCCCTCATGCGCAACTCTATCACACTTACCTGCTCCTTCTTTCATTCCTCGAATTTTGGAGAGAACAGAAGACACCAGAAGTTGGCATCAAATATGTTGTACAAAACAGGGGACTTCAAGCAGTTTGTTACTTTATACTGATGTTCATCGAACCAACTGAGTGTGAAAACATTAGTGGAATGCTACATTCTTCTCTGTTCAGAGTGCTGGGATCTGAATGCTTTGAATCTTTTTCAGCAAAGATACACAAAATCCAGGATGTCCTGTTCCAGTCAGGACAGAGTTTATTTTAGTAGTAACCAGAAGGGGGCACGGTCAGAACCTGAAGGTTATTTTATACCGCCTAAGCCATTTGTCGGGTGCAGAGGAAAGGGAATCTCTTCTGGGAAAAAGGAGCTTCTTCCAGCTGAGGAGATGTGGTGGAGGAAGCCATCTGTCTATTATTGCAGGGTTATTTTCCGTGGATCGTTTCTTACATCCTATGTATTAGTAGTTTTGCTGTTTCCAGTAAATTGTTCTTGTCTCAACCTGTGATCTTTACCTTTTGTGTCTCCAATTCTCCTCTGCAGCCCACTGCGGGGGCGGGTGGAAAGGGAGAGGGCAGTGAGGGAGCAGCTTTGGATTTTCCAGTGGGAATACTACTTGGGGAATACCATCCCTAAACCATGACAGAAATCTTGGCATATATGCCTGCTTACATGTTTCCTGTAACATTTTTATATCTCAATTTTTATAGTAAGCAAGCCTTAACTTGAAAAAAAAGTCTTAATCTCGCCATAAGCTTTGTTTCATATGCGTAGGGGAAAGAGAGTTTCTGTGCAGTGCTGCAATTGACAATGTAGCTGTGTGCAGCTACTTGCAAAGAGCACTTGCTAGATTGTAGCAGAAGAAGCAGATGCTTCCAGTGCTTCAAAAGGGCTACTTTCTCAGCCTGTGCACGCATGGTTAGTCTGGCCTTCAGAACCAGTGGCTGTGCCTCGTACGTTGGTCTCAGGCACTGGCAGCAGCTTCCACTGGAACATTGTTTAAGAAGTCAGATGTGCTCACCTGCAGCAAAGATGTCAATACACTTCTCATATGTTCCAGTCACATCTAGGATATGTTACGTACCCCTTCATCCTCTCTGTGGTGGCCTGAGAGACACTACTAGGGCAGAAAAAGAAATTTGCTCACAGATGAATTCTGTTGAGTCTATAGAGTAGTAAGTCCACTGCCAGGTGCAAAACTGAGAGAAAAATCCTCAGAGAACTCAGGAAAATTCAGGACTGTCTCCCAGAGACCACCATAAGCAGAAGACTGAGCAGAAGCTCTGATTCTCACCCTGCATTTAGACCTGCAAGCACAATCTGACTATGCTGCAGTTTGCAAAGGAAAGGCCAGACAATGCCCAGGTATTGAAGCTAGGGAAGACTTATTTCTTTACTACTTGTTCACTAATGCTTCAGCTCACAGTGAAATAAATTATATCCTTCCTGTACTGTGTCTCACCTGCCTCAGCTCAGATGAGGTTAATGCCTCCTCAGCATGACCACAAAAGCACAGGGGCCAGCAGCCACTGCCTGGGCTGCTGGTGAATGCTGCCAGTGTGGGAGACCTGACTTATACCTAAGTGGTTGTAATCATACAGCATTCAAACATGCCTGCTGCATTGTGAGCTCATGAAAGAGCCTGCAGGACAGGAATGAAGGTAGGCCACTGTGGATTGCCAGCTATGCCTTATTACTGTGCTCAAAGGCCTGGAGTGGATTCCAGAGGCAATGGACATAATATGTATTAAAACCCCCAGCTCACTGCATTTACCTTTGGCTGGAGTGCTCACCTACAGATAATCAAATACTCCGTGCCTGTTGGCCTATTAAGCTCTGCCCAAGTTTCAGAGGCCCAGGAGACATTTCCTGTAATCAGTCACAACACTCTTTATCCCTTTTCTCTCTTCAGGCCAGTCAGAGTAGCAGCGTGTAATATTTGGTCGTTTTTACCGCACACAGGGGTAATGGATACAACAACTGGGAGCAGGGAGGTGCGTGGCTTAAGGAAACAAGAAAACGCCAAGAAACAGAAGGGAGACGCCTCCTCGTAAGCAACAGCTGCTCTCTGTAGCTCACACGCCTTTTCCAGCCCATCAGCCGTCTGCTCGGCACAGACTCGCCGGCTTTACCAGGGCGACAGCTTTTGTTTCCGCTCTTCGGTGTCGTTTAGCTGACATGTTTGTAAACACCAATGCGTATTTTGTACAAATCTGAACAACTTCCATAAACACCGGGTCACTTGCAGCACCTCCCACCGCCGCCACCAGCGCCCGCCGCAGCCCAGCGGCCTCCCAGCAAGGCGGGGCCTGCCCGGCCCTCAGCGGGCTGCGGCCGCAAAGCCTCTCGGGAGTTGAAGTCCTGCACACGCTTTCTCTAGGCCGGCCGGCGGCTTGTGGACTCCCTGTCCCATGGAGCGCTGCGGGGGCCCGGCGCCCGGCCCGCGGCCCCGGCAGCTGGCGGCAGGGCGGCTAGTTCAAGTTGCCATAGCGGCGAGGTGAGGCGGGCGGAAGGCGGCCGGGGCGGCCTCCTGGCCGCGGAGCGCTGTGCGGTGAGGGCTGGGGCGCGGGAAGGGCCGCGGCCGGGGCGGTGTGCGGGGGGCGGCTGTCCGGCTCGCGGCGCAGCGGGAAGGCGGCGGGATGGGAGCGGGAATCCCCGGGACAGTGCGGGGCCCGGCCGGCGGCGTGCCCGGCGCCCTTCTGCCTTCCACCGCCCTGGCTGGGCCAAAGAGCCAGCAGACTCAGGGCTGGAGTCGGTGTGAGTGAAGTTCCCTGCGGGAGAATTTACAGAGGCATTGCTTGCTTATGATCGGCGTGAAGGAACTGTTTTCTGTGTCGTGCTGCTGAAGTGCGCCGGGAGCTCGGTGTGACTAATTGATAATAAAATGTGTTTCTGATCCCTGAAGGCACAATGGTGAAAATCACCATATGGGATCACCTTCCTGTCTATTTCTGGGCTCAAATACAAGCACTGAAGGAAAGGGCCTTTCGGTTCTTTCTGGAATGACTATAATTTTTTTTTCGTCATGCTTAGTCTTACCTAAGACTTCAACCATTCCTTTACCACTAAGTTAGTTACCTAGTGATAGATTAGTTTGTGGGCTGAACAAATAAAACACTTGAGGAGTAATTAAGTTGTGTACACTGACTTTATCTTTTGTTTACTTGAGCTGAAGAACTTGACGTTGTGATTGTCAGCTCTGCTTCTTACCTGGCAGATTTCTTAAAAAGAGTTCTCCGTGAAGCTGAAGTGTTCTGCTTCCTACAGGAAAGGAAAATACTGAATATTGATGCTTTTCATCAGCTAACCAAGGTTATGATCTGTTTGGGTAGAACTGAAACCCGTAAGAGCCAAGTGATTCTTGCTGTCAAGTAGGTCATATGATCATGCGCTGAAATCAGTGTATCTTTTTGGAAATCGTTATAAGTTGTTTGTTTCAATTGACAGGCAAGTGTCCATATGGAACATTCCTACAAATTCCCACTTTTTTGCGATTTTTTCTTTTTTTTAGTCTAAAATGAAACTTGCACAGTTCCTTTAAAAATGAGGATGTTGCTTTATGTGTAACAACTTCTTCATCTTAAAAGTACTTGTGGTTCCTTTTAGGTTGCTCATGAGAACTAAGAGGAATGATTAAACACAAATAGTAAGTTTTCTTCACATGAAATGTCCTCCTTATGTGCTTTCTTTTATGTTTACCTTGGTTGCTGACTTTCTTCTGTGCTTTTGCTAGTATATATCTTAATGAGCCTATTTTTGGACAGCTGAAAATAAACCAAATAATCTTTCCTGCTGTAAATCTTATTTCCTTTTTTTTTTTTTTTCTCCAGTCTTTGCTTTTCAGTAGTTGGGAATCTTATGGTTGGGTCTACTTGTTTGTTGGGTTTTGTTGAGTTTTTTACCAAATTAGAGTAAACCCTATATTATTCCATGTGATTATTTCTACCAGTGTTTTATTTCTTTTATTCTTCTTTGAAAATATCCCATAATTCTGTTTCCTAGTGCTTAGTGTTATTCTTTTTCAGTCTCATCAGACTTCACTTCAGCTGACGAGACTCAGGCACTGGAATAACAAATTCTGACACTGTTAGTAAAAATGTGCTGTAGTGAGGTAAGAAGAGGAAAGATGAGGTAAATTCACCTGTTCAGAAATATAAGGAATACTGATGTACTAGAGCACAGACTGAGCATGTTAATTTGCTCTTCTTTCATGTTTGAAAGGTTTTATCTAAGTCTGGGGGACACAAATTTGCAACTTTTTAAAAATTAAATATAAAGACCTGGAAAAACATCAAATTGACTTCCATATTAAATAAAAGATTTGAATCCATCTGGTTTCTTCTGGAAATTTCAGCTCTCATGGCTAGAAAAATGACAGTTTTGCTATGACTTTTCCTTTGTTGACTACAGGGTTCAAGAATTTGCCAGTCTATTTCTTTCACCAAGGCATCCCATGACCTTAAGGCAAACTGCTGCAGTGTGTAATAGTTGAAAAAAACTCATCTAACCTACCTTTTGAGGGTTATTTTAGTCAGTTACTGTGTGACTTTACTATACTAGGCACAGCTATCTGTCGTTTTTAAAAATTTCACCCATCTGATGATTGTTGACCTATTTTCCCTCTATCTTGCCATCCTTGAGATTTAGCAATCCCCATTCTGATGACAGCTTAGTGAGTAGTGTGAGGGAAAGGAGAGTGGTTCTGCAGACCAGGATGACTGATAAAATATTGATGTCTCCACTCTATGTTTTGGAGGGAGAATTTGCTTTGGGCCACAATTTTATCATGGGTACTGAACAGTGGAAGCAGTGAGAGTGCATATTTTGATTTAATTTGCTCCTAAGGGGCTCTGCCTCCTGCATCTTGACCCTGCTTCATAGTGTGAACAAAGGTAATAATTGAGGAGCAGTTGGAAGATCTGCCTTCAAAAGTACTCCTGCTGACTCAAAACAGAATGGCTAATGTAAATGTTATCTGAGTTTATGAAGTTGCTTTGGGAATATTGTGCAAGGCTGTTCAGTTACAGACAGGAATTACATATGTACTTTTTCTGGTCTTCCTGCTTAGGCTTCAAGATACTGATGGCAGATTCATCCAGTGATTCAGACAACTTTCTTACGGGTCGAGTTGGAAGGCGGCCTTTGAGAGCATCCCACAGCAGAGCTCAGAGCTATGGTGCTGAAGAAGTTACAGAGAAGATCCATACTTTGGCAAGCACTTGCAGGTGTTTACAAAATACAGTTCTAAAGTGTTTATAGAGCTTGCATTTCTGTAACACATGGTCAAATTTTCATTTCTAAAGTCGTGGAGTGTACTGTACAGATGGGAACCATTGCTTTCTGTGCAAACCAAAAATTTTGGTTTTGGGAAATTGATCATACTGCTTTTGAGCTGAAAGTGTGTGGCTTGTTACACTTTTATACAGCTGCCTATTTCAGACAGTAATAGAATATTGTTAGAAACAATGATGTGTTGGGGAGTACTCTTTATAAAGTCAGCAAACTGAATAAGGCCAATCAGCTTTGTCAGATTGTCACAAGGCACAATAATTTTCTAGCAGAAGCCTTGTCTTGGTTGTCTTTGTACTGTGTAAAACTTCCAAATTTCTGATAAATATGTAAGCAGTCAATTCCTTTCAGGATAGAGCTTATATTCCAAATTATTTCTAGATGTAAAAAAGCACTGTGAAAAGCATTATTTCTAAACTTGTAAGAGATATGTTCCTGAGCAAGAAAAGTGGAGGGTGGCAGAGGGAATATCTGAATTTGTCTTGCAGGTGGGAGGAGACATTTAGCTATCCTGACACCCTTCTCAATTGTGCTTGACAATTTGTTCCATTCTTCTCTAGCTGACAGTTCTGAATATCTAGAGTGGGTGGGTGTATGTTTATTACTTATTGTTTGGCCAGCAATATTTTTTTTTCCTTTTAATATATGAGAAGAGAAAAATCAATATAGAATTGTCAATTTAAGCTTCAAAACTTCTTATCTGGAAAATAAACACTATCTAGAAAAAAATGATAAGTTAATAAGAATACAGACTGACTATTTTTAAAAGGGATTCTTTGGTATTCTGATTCTGTCTGACCTCTTTCTAGCTACTCTTCTGAAATTCTGATTTTAAGCTAATTGTTTTTCTGGACTGCTTTTCAGCAGATCTTCCATCTGATCCAGGTGTTTATCTGCTCTGAGAACACTCATGCAGTGACCCTTACCTAGTGTGTTCACCTTCATAAACATGTTATTTCTCCATTAACTATTCTGTTCCACCAGCAGATAATGTTAAAAAAAGATTTTTCTGGCTGAACGTTGAAAAAACTTTTTATTGAAGCTGAGGCCTTAGTGCTGTTCTGAAATTACAGCATTTGGTTTTGTTTTTTTTTTTTTTTTCTTTTTCTTCATTTTTCTCCCCTTTAGCCATGCTGTACCCCTTCAGGTTATGGTACTTGAAACAGGATTTTGAATGCTTAGGCTCTTTAGGAAGGGTCTAATTTTGTGTTTAATTTGTTTAATTTGTGTTTTCAATTTAATCTTACAATCAATGAGAATAAAGACAACAGTAATGTTTCATTAGAGGAAGTTTGTTTTCACTTTTTTTCTAAAACCTTTTATTCAGGATACCAACAGAAATCTAAGACATTGTTGACCATTTGCTAGGACAATACAGAGAATACAACAAGGAGCAAACCAAAGCAATAACAACTGTGAGCAATTTTCACTTATCTTAACTTCTTAGGTCTTTCCATAGTTGAATTCATAGCTGAAAACTTGGTATTAATGGACAGAATATGTAAGGAGTTAAGTAGCTGTAAACAGAAACTTTTAATATTTATTTGAGCAAAATAAATCGTAATATAGTAATATGTTATATAATGAAATTCTAACAGGTTTTTGTGGGCTCATTACTGGTTTATAGGTCCCCAGTAGATTATGTTATTATGCCAAGTACAAGATATGTCGCTGAAATAGAGTATTAGGGAACATGTTTCTATTGCATGAAGAAATTGTTGAGATAAAAGCTGAATTATAGCAGGGAATGGGATTGTGATCACACTGGTGCAGCTGTTTATTTTTTCCTGTCATTCTGCAACAGTTTCTGGACCAGCTTGTTCTAAATCGCAAAAGGATGAAAATTCTAAATGAGTCTTCTGCAAGTTTGAAAACTGGTGTCTTAGAGAAAGCACAACAAATTAGCTCTGCTAGGGCAAGAGAGGTTTACAATGTGGTTACAAACAAGCTGCAGCAGGTGCTGCCTGAAATAGATACATGTGAAATGTAGGAATATTTCTACATGTAAAGGTAGGGTAAGCAAGAAGCAATGTGTAGAAAAGAAAGCTGTTTTCTTCAGAGGAAGAGATCCAACCAGTGTATAATTCTGCAGGAGTAGCGCATCAATTTAACCCATGGTTTACAAGCTTCTCTTATAAAAAGGAGAAGCTTAGAAACTGATATTTTGGGAATTGTCAAATAAAGGTGACAAAGCAAGTGACTAAGTACCAAAGTTAACAAATGCAATTGTAAAAACAGAATGCATGTTTGAAAATGAAGAACTAATCTTTGAATATAGCTAGTTCTGTACTCTTAAAATGAAAATGGCTTCCTTTTCCTCAAAGTGAAACTTCTAAAAATGGGGGTTTCTGTAAAGCTGCATTGGGAAATTTGATAGCCATATTTAAAATTGATTCCAGGTAGGGACTGGTGGAAAAATTCCAGTACAAAAAAAATTCTTGGAAGTTATTTTCTGGATTTTGCAGGACTCTTGATGAGCATGCTGGCAAATAGGTCTTATTTTGGTTGTAGGAGACCAGCTTTGAGTTTTCATGGTGGTTTAGAAACTTGATATTGGAGCTCTGCCAGTGTTGGAAGCAGGTTTTACTATAATTCCAGGAATGTGATATATGAGGTACTGAGGAGAAGCTGTTATTAATTCATAGCTGTACTTGGCTTAAAAAATAGCTTTTATTCTCTTAATGACTTTTAAAGAAATAATATTTCTATGCTTTTAAAAACAAGTTTGCATTCGTATTTCAGTAAATTATAACTTTTCTGCAGTTAAAAGAAACACTGGAGCAATCTATAGGTCAGTTAAGGAGCCAGCGACTAACACGGAACTCTGGAATGAGAAGTGCATCTCTCTCAGCTTATATCCCAGTGACCTGGATGGAGAAGGAACATCAGGTAAAATACTTAAAGGGCTTGAATAATGTCATATAGGTGTGCTATGCAAAGAGGAAATTAAGAAAAATGTGTAGAGATAGTCTCAAGGAAGTCATCATTGATTACTTCAAAGAAACTGAGTTAGAAATTTGGGAGATCTGCATTAAGTTATGCAGTGTTTATGTGGTAATTTTTTCCAGCTTTCTGTTTCTTGTTAGTATTTTCTGCTGATATCCCAAGAGATCTAAATGAAACATTGATTCTTTCAGCTGAGAAAATTAATTTTCCACTGCATGAGTTGTAGGTGCATGTAAGTTACAGCTAATGCAAAGATATTGCAGATTCTGAAGGTTGCTTGAAGCAAAAAGGGAATTTAAATTTTAATGAATGGGATTGTGGATGTTTGGAACAGTGGAAAAGGAAAAACCAGAAATTATTATGATCCACAAAAGTAATTTTTTTTACTTGTTTGTCTCAGAAAACTATTTTTTTGGGGAAAGATATGTTTGGGAGGAGTATCTTTTGAAAGGTAATATATTTAATGTGTTTAGTAGAAAGCTCTAAAAATTTTCCGTCTTATGTAAAAGTGTGAAATAATAGTTTGAAGCTCTGATAGATTCACTGGGGGAAAAGGTGGTTGGTTGGTCAAACAAAATTCGGGGAAAAACTGCCTATTGGAGAAACAATTCCTCTTTCTGGCATACTTGTATGTCATGGGTAAGAAATGTTTAAATTGAAGAAGAATCTGAGAAGAGCTAAAAGAGTCACTTCAATAATTCAGGGAGTTGTTTTGTCTGTAATGTGACCTAGAAGGATATAGAAAACATGCATTTTCATGAGCAAAATGAAAATTTCCCCTACAAAA
This sequence comes from Sylvia atricapilla, assembly GCF_009819655.1. Classification (NCBI taxonomy): domain Eukaryota; kingdom Metazoa; phylum Chordata; class Aves; order Passeriformes; family Sylviidae; genus Sylvia; species Sylvia atricapilla. Next base: position 54,496,346 of record NC_089145.1, read on the forward strand.
TTTCGTCTTTATACTTATTTTTTTTAATCTCGTATCTCCTACAGGCAACCGCCACTTCTGCCCACTCTCCTCTGAGGGACTATGGAGACCCCCAGGGCAATAACATCGGAGGTCTCGATCTGCAAGTGTCGATTTGTCCGGGAGGCAGAAAATATGGACCAGGTACAGAGCACTAGTGGGAGTTGCTCTTCTCAACAGGCAATATCTGCTCACCAGACCTCTTTGCTTTTTCCATTAAATGAGGTGATTCTGAAGATGTTTCAACTAGGATTTGTGCTTTCAGTGTTACCTGTTTTTTTTCATTAGACCTTTTTTCGTTAGGCTTTTTTCATTACAAGAGGTGACTACTCTTATATCTCTCATGATGTTTCCTGCAAATCATGATAGAAGAAAAGATGCAGATGGTAGTGATATCAAAAGTAAATATGAAAATACATTTCCATACTTTTTATGCCGTCTAATGGCAAAAAAAAATCTGAATAGCCTGCTATTCTGGAGAAGACTGAGAGGGGATCTCAGTAATGCATATTAATATCTCTAACATGCGGTCAAGCGGATAGTGCTGACTGTTCAGTGGTGCCGGCAGTGACAGAATGGGGATCAATGGCCATAACTAAAACACAAGAAGTTCCACCTCAGCATGATGAGAAACTTTACAATGAGTGTGGCAGAGCACTGGCACAGGCTGCCCAGGGAGGTTATGGAGTCTCCTTGTCTAGAGACATTGTGGACCCCACCTGGACAAGTTCCTGTATGACCTTTTCTAGGTGACCTGCCTTGGCAAGAGGCTTGGATAGGATGATCTCCAGAGGTCACTTCCAGCCAATTAACATTTACCTTCGTGCTGAAAGTTCCGTGAGGCTGTGAAGGGGATTATTCTGCTTTAGTTAATAGTTGTAGTCTACTGCTTTTGGTTTAACTTCAGCGTAAGCTTGGATTGATTTGAACCAGGTAATTCTTCATCTTAGTTCTTGCTGTGACCTGGTGAGTGGGATAATTTGAGCCTGTATTTCAGGCAGATGATAGGAGGAAGGGAGGATGTGGTGCCACTGGTAATTTCATACCCCTTAACTTGTATCTGCTTGCAGACTACAGAAAAAAGAAATTAATTACCTTAATGGTTAAGATTATAGTATTTCTTTATCCTACAGGTAGAGAGATTTCACTACCTTCTTTTGCTTTTTTCAGTACGGTGGCTAGACTTGCTTGAGTGAATCTGTGTAGGACTCTTATTAAAGTAGGCTGGTTGTAAGGTATTCATATTGACTTTATTAAATCAAGTCTCAGCTTCCACATAATTTTAAACTTAACTACAACAGGTTTTCTCAGTTGACTTTTTGGGAAATATAGAAATTCTAGACTTTTATTTAACCCTGTTTCACTGTCTTTTCAATCTAGTTCTCCCCTCTTTCCTTCCTCCCCCAGGTAAGTGTGAAAAATCATCCTTGGAAGGAAATAATGTTATATGGAAATCTTTCACCCCAAACATCCAAAATCCTTAGGACTATTTTAAATTATTTCTAGCTCTTCTATAAATATCTTGGAAGTTTTATTCAAGACAGTTCCTTGCAATGCATACAAAGTTCGTTATATTAAGTAACTATGTAGGCAAATAGCTTTTTCCAGTTTTGATGATAACTGCTGGTTTATTCCTTATTCTTGCTTTTCAGTGAGTGAAAATGGCTTTTTTCTTTTCATTAACTATTTGTGAGTATAATGCTTTGAGGAATGATGAACTAGAAGTAGCCATTGATCATGATTATAGGTAGAAATTAGACCAGAGATAAAGCAGTACTGCTTAACTAAAGTTGTGGGCTTTTTCTTTTTTCTGTAACCACTGTCTTTTTATTCTCATTCTGACTTTTTCTAGCTGAAGTAATTTTTCAGCCAAATAGTCTTTTATACATTTAAGTATCTCTCCTTCCTTAGCACATACATTTGAAAGTATGATGTGTAATTTCAAAGTCTCTCAGGTCAGGTTGAAATTTCAGGTTAATCACACAGGGAGGTAGTAGTGCCTGTGTCTGAATGTTGAGGGGAGTCAGCTTGGTTGTGAAAGATCCAGGTTTAAATCTAGGGGCACAGAACAAATAAATATTATAAATTAGAGCTTTTCATAACTGTAATCCTGGCCATGGAATTGTTGACAGCAATAGGTTGCATTAGGATGGATTAACTGTCACTTTCTATCCATGAAGAGTGAATGACCTATTAATTTTTTTATTTTCTCCCTAAAACTTTGATGATAAATTGGGAGCCTGCTGAATGGGGAACATGTGAGGTTTTACAGAGGAAAGCAAATGTGTGTTTTTTTTGTTTTGTTTTGTTTTGGTTTTTTTCCCCCAAGATCTGAAAAAAGAGTATGTAAAGTCTTGGGCAAGGTAAATACCTATTCGTTGTAGTTTCTGAATACTTTATACTGTTCTTGTTTTGTTTCAAGTTCCTATGTAATCTATTTATAGTACAGTATATAGCTGGGCAGAACTTTGTTTTACCAATACTAGCATCTATTAGCATGAAACAGCTATCTCCTGGACATTAGTTCTGATGTTTCACTTTGCTTTGCATTAGGTTAAAGAGGTGGTACAGTGTCTAAGCTCTGAAGAACAGAAAAAACCTCATAATTAGAAAACTTAGTTTAGCAAATAAAGTACTGAAAGTTAAATTAGGATGAGCAAGTATTGTGAAGGGTGAATTGTAATAGAAGTGCACAAGCCTCATCCAAGCTCAACTACATTTCATGGAGTTGTATTATTTTTTAGGTTATTTTTATCTGCTTTATTTTTAAAAGTATGTATATGAGTAGATACGTATTTTTGGAATATTACAGAGAAAGGGGTCCTAAGCCTTGGCTTAATTTGTGTACTTTATTTACAGCTGCATTCTTTCCACCAGTCTCTTCGAGATCTCAGCAGTGAACAAGTTCGCCTGGGAGATGACATCAGTCGTGAGCTTTCAAGAAGAAATCGGTATAAACAGAATGTTACTCCATGTGAAGAACAGTGTGGGAAAAAAAAAATCTTAAACTCTTTCATTTCGACAAATAATTTTGGGGAGAATGAGGGATTGTGTAACATGTAGGTGAAAGCAGGATTATGACCTGCTTGTTTTATGTCATCCTCTGCAGTATTTATCATTGTGAATAATACCTACCAATTCCAATTTGTGTAATATATGGGGCTTTCCTCAGCTTTTTAAAATATATGCACAAAATGACAAGGACTAGGCAATTTTTTTTATTACAGCTCTGATCTTAGTTTGTTCTTGTTACTGGAGTTCCTTCAGGGCAAGCTCTCCTGCAGGTATAATGTATATGCTTTCTCAACATGTGGTGCTTTGTTCAATGGCAATAACACAAATTAGACTGTTAATTCCTAGTAGGAAACTACTGTTCAAAAGGACTGTGTAGATGTGTCCATAATTTTGTACTTGTTGACCTGATACCTGGCTGATATTTCGATGCTCTGTTTCTTCACCTGAAGAATGGGAATGCTTTTTATCATGAGTTTTCCACTTGAGGCTTGTTTCTAATTATGCTATAAATTATTATGAATAGGCTATGATCTATTATGAATAGCCTGTAACACAAATTGAAGCAGCAAAAAATTCTGGGGGGTTGTTGTTGCTTAAAATTATCGTGAGTGTTACTTAGCTTTTGCACTGTAGAATTTTGTCTTACTTATATTTTTATATGAAGGACTGATGCTGAATTAAGGAAGACACTAGAAGAATTGTCTGAAAAGCTCACTGAGTCCCAAAGACAAGAAACGGTGAGTGTGACTAACATTAAAAGTATTATTTATATCTATTACTCTAAGCAAGATGTGGGCTTCTAGTTTAACGTGTGTGTTGGTAATTGGATGAGCATGATTTTATTTGGGCTACTATAGGTTGTTGAAATGTTACCCTTCGATAATGAAATCAGTAAGACAAGTTTTATATTTCAGATGCTTGTTTCAAGTCCAAGTGTTTTCCAGGTGTGTGTATTGTGAACTTTTCTGTTTCAAAATTCATGGGCTTGGAGAAAGCTGCTTCTTAACTTCGAACATTGGTTTGAGTGCTATTATAATTGTTGAAGATACCTTTGGAAAGATACAAGCTTTCTCATGATGATAAATACTATTGTTTCTTCTCCCTCCCTCCCTCTCTCTCTCCCCCTGTCCCTGTCCTTGTCAGTCCTTATCATCTGTATAGCAAAATGGAAGGAGGCTCTTTGGGCTGCACTCCTCTCTGAAGGCTTCATGACAAAATGTAATGAAGGAGGCAGGACAGCCATGAAAGTCTTTTTTTGCCTCCTGTATCTGCTGGGAGCAGACTAACTGTAGTGTATGTTACTTAAATCTGGAAGAGATGTGCTATTGAGGTTGAAGTCAAGCAGTGTATTGCTGTAGGACCAAGAGAAGTTGAGAATCACCCCAGCAATTAGTAGGTGACAATCCTGTAGGTAGTTCTTGAGACATAAGGCTTGAATGTATGCTTTATGTCAGCCTTTACTGTGATATTAGTAGCAAAGGTGACTTTACAGAGCAAGTGTTAAATATGCAAATTTTCCTATAGGTGATTCATCTTTCTCTGAAATTGCATGAATTGGCACTGAATGCTCTGTCAAGGGCTGTAGTCACGTGTTTGTCATGATAACAGTATTGTTGGCATGGACCACTTGTTGGTGCCAGCAGACTTAATAAATTGTGTAAATTCCTGACTCTAGATTAAGTTGGACAGTGATTTGAGGGACACTGTCTGTGCCAGTTATGTTCTTGATATGATAGAGTTCATCAGGGAAAGAAGACCTGCCTTGTCAGACTTTGTAGAAAAGTATGATGTTTTCTTTGTTAGAATGTTAATTTTGATTTCTCCTACTAGCTTGGTAGGATAAAATAAGTTTATCTGATAAAGAATTTTTGATACTTGTAAAATGCTATGTTTTTTCTTGTAGCAGACTTCTCAGTATACTTACTTTTTTTTCTCTTTCATGTACCAGGAAATTAGCAAACTCAGTTTTAACCAAGGTGGTTCTCAAGAAAATAGCTGCTACAGTTGGTTACATTACAACTATTCAGTGCCTTTGCATGGGAGAAACAAACCTTTCTCAGTCCTCTGGAATGGAGGCATCCACTGTCTGTTCATTAATGAAAGAAATAATTAGCTCTTTGACCTCCTAATAGAAACTAGGGTCTGTTATCATAGATGTTTGACATCCTTTAGTATGTGTATGCATTTAAAAATTCTTCTAATGAGATTTCTTAATTCAGAATTGATTGTCATTGGTGAAAGTGAGTTGGGTAAGATGAAATACTTTTTTTCTCAAAACTTCCTTATGCAAAGTTGTGCAGGTACTTTTGTCCTTAGTGCCTTTATGACTTCACTTGGGAGTGTTTATCACCTCGAGCATTGCTATCCTTGTATTTATATTCTGCTGTATGATTCTTGGGAATAAATTGTCAACTTGAAATCTTGATAATTTCACACAGCGTGAGTTCATGGTAGAAACATTGTTTTCAGTTCAGTGTCCTTAAGTCTTTATTTTTTTAGAGATGTATATCTAAATTCTTACCGTTCAGTATATTCAGAGCTGTTTGAAAATTGCCTGTATATAGATGTGTGATAATAAAGGTCTAAGTCACTACAGTTCTTCTGAGTCACTAGTTCAGAATTTATTTTTTATTAGAATTTATGATTCTTAGAGCCTTTTTGATGCTGAAATTGAATAGTTTAAGATTCACACAACACACTCAAAGCACACTATTTTACCTGTAAAGAGGGCTTTTCCATCTCAATGTAAAAAACAGATGACATTGAAGGTGGTGACTCATGCACAGTTGGATGCCTGTTTCAAGTCAAGCACTCTCCATGGCCTTGTACTTGAGAATCTATGTGCAGTTTTACTAAAAAGACTTTCTGGTTCTACAACTCTATATCAAAATCTTTCTTAGCTAGACATTTTGTGAGATTCCTTCGTTCTTATAAAGGGTTTAGATGTTTGCTAGACAGGCATATAAGCAATTGAAAGAATATTTACTCACTTTATGGTTATATAAGAGAGCCCTCTTGGATATTTTGTTGCAATTGCTTGGATAGAAACACATCACAAATAGCACAAGATGCTGATCTTTATACATAAAAAGCAACTTCATCAGAGCACAGATTAGTTAAGTAGGTGCTTAACTGAGATAGTGCTGTTTTAAAATGATGGTAGACTGTCTCTGGAAAAAGACAGCAATGTCAAGTGAAATGGGTCTTACCTGGAGTTACTCTGGTCATGATATCTCAGAGGGCCAGGATTATAGTCAGATAATGAACTGTCCCTCAGAAGATCAGATATAAGGATTTTTTGGTACTGCACAGGTGACTTGTGAAAGGTATAGCATGTATTATCATTTGCCATGAAAGAAGAGTTCAACAATATTTAAAGTTATATTTTTGAAAAAAGTTTGCTCTTTTTATGGTTTTAATACTCCTGTTTCAAGTAGGCATTGGTAATAAAATGGGTCTTAAGAAGAATAGAAGAAATCTGTTGAAATAGATTTCTATTAGTAGGACTTTTGCACTAGAAATAACAGTGGAAAGCTGGAAAACAGGACAGAAATTCAATAAGTAGGGTGGTATTTTTTTGTACAGTAAGCATCCAGCATCTTCCACAAGATTATATTTAGCTGTGTGACTTGAATGTCACCCTAGTTTTAAAAAGGACATTCTGTTCTTTGTCTTTAATTGCAGGGGAAGGGAGCAACTTTTTGATAGCTTAATCTGTTTTCATAGATTGTGCTGCTACCTGAAAGCTGTATGTGGAGACACAGCTCTAGTGTCATCATTATTATTCAGGTAGTCTGTGTTGCTAAAAATGCATGCTTGAAATCACATTCTAATATGTTCTGAATGCAGTAATTTAGTGCTAGTATTTCATGTCATTGTGTAGAGCCTCCATATCCTTTGTACTGTCCTTTGGTGAACCACTTGTCTACACTAAGGTTTTTGATAACATTCAGAGGTCAGGATACATACTTTCATGGTAAAAATGTTGTTCTGAGTCAGGATCATTTGGGACAAAGGAAGACAAGTATGTTTTTAAGTTTACTCTGCATGTACTAATTAATAAAACACTTAACTGTTTCTAGTTTTTTTTTTGATCCCTACTGTTGTATGCCACAGCCTCTGTGATAATCTGAGGAAGGTCAAAGAGGCTACAAAAACAGGGAACACAATTCTTGTGGGAGATTAAAGCCTTGCTGAAATGTCAAGGCGTTACCAATACCATACCAGCGTACAAAGTGTGGGAAACAAATAGGAGTTGTAAGTAGCATCACAATGTTTGGTAGTTTGTGTTTGTTGTGAGGGGCTTTTTGTTTGTTTGTTAGAGAGGATTATGTTAGTAACTGAAATTTCCATGACAAATATAATGGTATATGATCCATCTTTTGTAGTACCTTGTTAGAAATAATACAATTGTATTCTGGAGTGAGTTGAAGGAAGTCAGAGACAAGGCAAATCACCTCAAAAGTTACTATCTTACTTGTTCTGAGTTAGTGATAATCTGTAATGAATTCTGAACCTTGCAGGAATCTAAAGCTTGTCTAGTGCTGCCTCCTGTCATGTTATCTGCTCCGCATACTAGACCCATGACAGTGATGAAGTTCCTGAACTCTCCTTTGGAACGTCATCTTTGGGGGGTGATGTTACTGCTGAATCTTCTATCAAGTGAAAATTTCATGTTTTTTCTTCTTAATAGCTTTAGTGCCATTAAGAAAGTGCTTCATTGAAAAAGGTACATGAGAGAGCTGAGAAAGCTTTTGTCTTCAGAAACACATAGTCAAAACTTTTTGTAAAAAATGTTAAAACATTACTGATTCATTTCTTTATGTTAGATATGTATGGGGGAAAGGATGACAGTTTATTTCCTGGCTTTCAGCAAAGATAGAACAAGTTTAATGACGGTGTTATTTTCTGTTCTTACTACATAGTGTCATTGTTTCTATTAGCTGGAGTATTTTATGAATTCTGAGAAGTAAGGCTACATGTCAAAACAAACATCCCGATGTGGCCTTTATCTTTTACACGTTAGTTTTTAGTAAGTAATTATTCTGGATTATGGCTGCAGAGCTTTCATAACTTACTTCATGAAAGTGTGTGGTTTGAATGCAGTACCAGGCATCTCCTGATGGTTTTAGGAAAAAATACAAAATTCCAGACTGTGAGCTGGCTGTTCACCTGGCTGCACAAACAAGAAGTGTTTTCTGAGATGTGTATTCTGTTGTAAAGAAAAAGAGTGTTTTCTTTATTAAACCTTGTGAAGACCAAAACATAAGCATAGCCTTATTTGTGTTTTTGTTGCTATGTAAGTTGTGTTGCTCATGATAAACTTTTCTATCTATGCATATGCCTAGTGCTAATAGAAGTGTGTTCAACAGAGAAAGATGAGAACTTATTCAGCTCCATGTAGATCAAAAGCTAATAGTCAAATGGTGTTTTATTTTTTACCTCCTTTTATCTCTATCTTTCTCTTTTTATCTAAATATCATTTGGTAATGGATATATTGCTTTCTAGTGGTTGCTTAAAATAATTAGTTTTAAGATAGGGAGGAGATGATACATAAATATTTTTGTTGCTAATCTTTAGCAAAATAAATTTAATTTGCTGCCTCAAGAGGGTGCTGTCTGCTAGCAGCTTGAATTGCAAAAGTGAAGTAATTCTGGTATTCTAGTCTGATTGAGCCTTTATATTCATAATCCAAATTGCTTTAATAAACACCTGTTGTTGTTTTTATTAGTTTGTACATGTATTCACAAAATATTGGGGGAAAAGGCTTATAGTGCTGTAATTATTTTGTGTTGTTATAGTCATTCTCATGCACTTAGTTCTTGTTTACTACATTTTATTCACAGATTTTGGATCATGAAAGAGGCAAACATTGATCTGTTTTGCAGGCTGGAGATGTGAAAGAAATGTCCCTCCAGAGGTTTAATCACGCTTGTGACAGAGAAGCTAAGGCTTTGTATTGCAGCTTCACATGAGGCTGTTCTAACCTTGATAATGAGATATTTAATGCTTGAGTAGAGCCACCACTGTGGAGAAAAATATGCATACACCTAAAGGAGAACATTGCCAGGAAGATAACAGTTTGGTTCCCTGCTTGAGTACTTCTGGAGTACTCACTGCTGTAACTAGTTATTTTCTTTACCATTCTCAACCCATTTTAATAAAATACAGATTATGTTCTCTTTTCTTTTTTGTCCCATTCTCTGTTTACATTTTTGCCGTTGATATTTTCACATGTATTAAAAGGCACACTAATTTCCTACAGCATGGGTTTTTTTTCCCTTTTGAAGGTGTCAGAACGGGTAGAGAGAAGACTTCAGGAGATAGAAGAAGAAATGCGTGCTGAGAGACAGCTCGTAGAAAGGCGCCAGGACCAGCTGGGACACGTGTCTCTTCAATTACAGGAGGTATGCAAATGGAAGCTTCCCTTGTATTTAGGATTTAGTTAGGAATGTATTGCATTTGTCAGCAGTTGTGCCTGTCAAACTGGCAAAAGTGCTCATATCTTTGGCACATTTTTTAACTCTCAGTATAGCTCCCGTTGTTTTGGTGACCAGATAATACCAAGCACAGTCTCAGTCCTTCATTATATGGTCTTGACTATATTTAAACCTTTTCAGTATATGCCACAAATCTTCTAAGAACCTACCCCCATGCCCTTCCTGAAAACCCAAGCAAACAAAAGCAAGTCATTAGCTGGATTTTTCAATTAAAATGTTTTATTTTCTAAAATGTAAACTTTGCTTGCTCATGCAAATGAATACTTCAGTTTATTTCAACAAACAATCAAAAGCCTGTAGTCCCAGACAACTTTTCATTGCATTTCAGTTTTATGCAACAATACCTGATGAAATATAAAATACTGTATAGGAGAAAAATAGAAAAGTTTAGAATATAAATTAAAATTTGAGACAGCTATTGGCTTTTTTTCTGCTTGTTTTAGAAAACGTATGAAAAATATTTATTTCTTTTTGATTTTGTTCTCCTGTTTGGAAAATCTGTCTTAAAGTAATGCGAGTTTTTATTTCACTCCACTTAAGATACGATTTGCAATGTTATCTTCTGTCTGTGCAATAGGATACTATATTTGAGAAGAAATATGCAATTCCTTGATTTTCACTTTTAGTGTTTGCAACAGCTTTTGGGAAGGCGTTATACTGTGCAGTAATAATGAGGAACCTTGCTCATGATGCTATGTATTTCATGTAAAGCTAGAGACTGTTCAGAGATGTTATATTTTAGAAGATGAGATGCTTTTTTTTTGATATAGACAAAAAGTACCATTTATCAAAAGGCTTGGAATCTTTCTGCCAGTATTTCATTCAGAAAGACTTACTGTTTCATTTTCCCCCCCAGTTGGGTAAAAAAACTAGTGGGTAAAAATAACTAGAGTGCTGAATTTCAGTTTTCACTGCTCCTTAATAAGCCTGTGTCCACTTCTAGATTCTTCAGTTGTGCCTTCAGGCTGAGAAAGGGATGCCTAATGCAATGTATTGGTGTGATTTGATAGTGTTATCTGCAGAATGGAACAATCTTATTTTATCCTTTTAAAAGGGGATGGCTTGTAATCTCTAAAGATACATTGACACTGCCATAGTTTCCTTAGAAAGGAAATTTGAATTCAAGTGAATAAGTTCAAATGTAGTTCAAAGAATTTTCATATATCTTTTATAGATCATACGAATGATCACTGTCTATGTGATCATGAGCCTTCAGGCTGGGTACCTTTATTCTAGGTAGATCATCTTTTCTTTTGAATTTCATGCAAAAAGAATATGAAATACTAAGTACATCCTTGACCTTCTATTCCCCTAAGATGTCCAGCTATGAATTAAGATGGTTTAATCCTTTCTTCTGTAAATTCTATTTTAGTTTTGAAAGTTATTTTTCCTGAGGAACTCCTTTCTAAAATACAGTTTAAGTTGCTGTATTTTAGAAAGAATGTACTTGAGTTGCCTTGTGTACTTTTGTGTAGCCTAGTGAGAATAAAGTAAATAAATATTTTGCTACAATTGTTATTTGGATGAAATGTGTTTCTGCATAATTTTGAGCTTGTTATTTTGGTATTCTCTTTCTTGTCCTTTGTAATTCAATTTGTGAGTTAGATGGACTCTTAACTTTGACAGTGGCCTCAGTCTTGTGGTAATCATTGCACAGACATAATGTTCTATTAAAGTCTACTTCTGTTTTCATTTATTTCTCCAAGATACTTCCCAAATAACATTACTGGAAAGGAGGGTACTGTTTGGACTGAGTTTTGAAATCCTGTCATTTAATATGACCTGAATGATTTACAGAGAAAAACTATTTAAAGCATTTGTGGCTGTTTAATGATATGATTTTTTCATTAGTTTGCCTGTTACACATTTCAAAACAAATCAAATTTGACTTTTGCATGTGATCAGTAGTTGGTCTAATTAAGAAATCTTGTGAAGTTTGTGAGGATTAAATGCTATTACTTTTTCAGTAAAGTGCAGTGCCTGTAACTGACCACTACTTGTCAGTGTTTTACCATCTTAAGAGAATCACCTTCCTAAATTGCAATTATTAAATTATATATTTTCAGGATCTAACAGAACATGACAATACATTTATTTTGGCCTTTCTCTTGTCTGTCTTTTCTTTCTCTCAGTTTTTTGTATAATGTGCTAACTTTTTTGTATAGTAGTATTACTATAATCATAGACTGATTATGAACCAGGAAGATATCTAGGTGTATAATGACCATTAAGAAAGCTTGATTTATAAAATTTTGTATCTTTAAGTTTTAAATTTACATTTTTACTTTGACTCTTTAGCCTGTCTGTGCTGTGTGTAGTTGTATAAAAACTATTTTCTGTATATTTTATGTATCTTTGACCTTAGTGTGTATTGGTACATTTAAACAACAATTACTGCATATTAGAAAATAGCAATTAGCAAACAAATTAATGCTTATCATATATCTTACTTTTTCTATATTCCTGATGTAAACATGTTTCTGATTAAAAAGAGGAACAGATTTTTTTTTTTTTTCTTGCTGGGGGTATTGACATGTATATATGAATTGCTTTAACAGCTGCATTTGTTGTGTAAATGAAAACTAGTTTGAGGTTCCTCATTGCTTCTTTTTCTTTAAATATAAAGACACCATCATCTTTTACTTTTTGTTTGCATTTATACATCTGTTTTCTAAAACAAGATCAAATATCATTCTTAAAAATGTTTTCTTTGCGTTCTTTTCTGTGTGTTGGGTGTCCTGAATGACTTTACAAAATTGTGTGCTTAGCTTCCTGGATTTTGGTGAAATGTGTCCATGTGTTCATACTTGGCATGCTTTAGGTGAACAGAATCATCTTTATTGAACCTTTTGGATCCACTGGCTGTGGTGAGGCAGTGACTACAGTTATGTTGTAAGCTGGTAACTTGGGTAGGCCAGGAAGCATTTTTTAACTTTCTCTTTGTGCAGCTGCATACTTAAATTCTGTTTTCCTCCCACTACAAATACCGTGAATGGCAAGAAGCTGGTGGACAGAGACTGGGGTAAACTGATGGTCAAAAGTGTTACTGAACATTGTTTTTTGCATATCTTTATCACTGATCTTTTTAGACAAACATAAACTTGATCTGTGCTCTGAGCCACCTGGATGTTTCAGTGCATCGTTGATACTTGCTCTTTGGCACTGTGGTATGCCACCTGTGGCCAATGGTTTCTGTTTGGATTGTAGTTTGAATCTGACTCTTGCTTGGAACATGAGCAAGTTTCATACATCTCTGTCACTGAAATAGCTAGGTAGTCTCTAACTGCCTGGCTGCTATGTTTAGGTAGCATACTTGGAGCCATGCTAATCACTAATGTAGCAAGTTAGGGAAAGTATTTTCATTCCGATTAGGATGTGGTACATTTTTGCTTTGCTTCAAACTATAGCATGAGGCTGTTCTGCTTGTATGTTTGTGATAGTATGAAAAACTCAGTGATCAGTGTTACTTTGAAAGAGCAAGTTTTGGTTTGTGGTCTGTACACAGCTCTCAAAAAATCTGGTTTTGTTTAAAAAAAAGCCAAAACAACACAGCAAAACCAAACTGAGACCAAAACCCAAACTCTGAGAAAAGTTAGTATGCTTAAGTTGCTGTAAAAGTTACGATTTGCTCTTGAAAGGTTATCATAAGTTGGAAAGATTGTATAAGAAAAATTGCTCTATGAAGCGGTAAGTTATGTTTTTGAAGTTTTGGGGGTTCAATAGATACTCTGTGTGTGTATGAGGTATGCTCAGTTGGGGTATACCAGTTACATTTGTATTCTAATGCTGTCTTATGCTAGTGATCTCTTTATAAAGACCTGTAAGAATTGCTCTCCTTGGTCAAATCAAAGTTCATCTCGCCTGACCACCTAGGCAGGCAGTGGAACATGTAACTGGTCCTTCCCAAAGCCATGCTGTGAAGACCTTTGTACATGGATGTTCTGTCTCCTTGTGGCCTCCTGTATACCTGCCCCCTCCAAGGCCACATCAGCCTCCTTGTCAGTCTCTTCCAGACCAACCTGGACACTAATGCTTTCAAAGGAGGATCTTGGTAGGAGAATCTTCTTGACTGTGGGCCTGTTCCTATTCCTTGGTGCTTCAGCTTCTCTGGGCAGTGCCTGCCTGGTGTTTGGGAGCCATCAGGGAGGAGTGTGTGCTTGAACTGTTGTCCTTAATATCCTTTTCCTAGTTCCTGTTTTTGGCATTTGACTTCCTCAACTCTTTCTTTTGGGACAGCAAATGAAATCTAAGAATCAGTTGGATGTTTACATGTTTTGGTGTTGTTGTTTTGTTTTTTTTTTCTTTTACCCCTCCCAAGAGAAAGCTTCTATAGTGATCTTTAGTGCAGAAAAAGCAAGTGTGGCACAAAAGGACTATTATTTAAAAGGAGTACAGGAAGGAGGCAAAACACAGAGTTAACTATTACCTGTAGAATTTCTGAATTGTCAGTAACAGTTGACATTTGTCTGGCTGTGGATGACCAGATGTTTCCATTTCCTCATGACATTTGATTAACTGCTTACCTGGCACATACTGGTACAATGCATGTTTCACAATCCAAGCTGTGCACATGTAAAATGTTTAATTTACTGTAACATTTCTTCTTTTTTTGCAGTATTTTAACTCTGAGGTATCTATCTATATGAGCTGGTTTTTTTCCTTAAAATGAAATGGCTATGGGCTATTTTTACAATATGCAGAAAATAAAACTGAAGGTTATACTTATAGTATCAATTATAGTAAAGGATGTATTTTTGTTTGAAGTTATTTCAATTTAATAGCCTGAATATTGGTCAGTGAAGTTGAAATGGCGTATTTATTTCCATGGTTTCTTCTGGGAATTAGGATGTGCCATTGATGCAGAGATATTTTTTGCTTTCAGCAGGAATAATCTTTGAAAATTTTACTAGTATTCCTGAATCCAGCTGTAATATTTTCTTTATTATTCTGGTGTCTCTAGCCAAATTTGCACAAACATGTGTTTGGTACTATGTTAATTATTAATTTAGTGCCAAAAATAAAGTTGGCCTAAAGTTGCCTGTCTATAACAAAGCTTCTAATTTTGTGAAACTGATGGTTGATTGCAGTTAATAGACATCATATATTTCAAGTAAGCTGTTCTGAACTGGTACTTCTGGTCATTAAAAGTAAACAAAAAACCAAAAACCCAGTGAAACTGGGTAATGCAAAAACAGCATTAGCTGAAGAGATGATCTTAGACTTTTGTTCATGTTGCTTTTTGGGACTTCTCCCAAGAGCCTTTTTGAGTAAAGTTTGTGCAGTATTGAGTTTTATAGTTGACTGGAATGATAGATTTAAATCTCTACTGAATACTTGTGAAAATACCTTAAATGTGTTATTACAGTCTTCTGTTATTTGATTAGGGATCAGTGTGACTAAAAGTATAACTCTTTATGTGGCATAATATTTTCAGTGGCGTTGTTATGATTAATGTCTTCCACAGTCTCAGATTTTAATGTAAGCTGTTCAGGCAGAAGGGTAATCCAAACTATACTGAAACCCTTATGTTTACTGAGGTGAGGTTATATGAGTGAGGTAAGTATATAAAGCCATTTATTTTCTCCAGAAAGCTACTTTTAAAGCCAAAACTTCTAAAGCTGAATGCCTGGCTTCACTGAAGTTGATTAATATCTTGTATTCTGTTTTCATACACCGAAATTGTTCTCCAGTATACAGTGAAGAGAAAATGTTCAAAAAGTGAATGAAACGGCACAATTTATAGGGACAAGTTTCAGGAATATTTGTTAAAGGAGATATTCCTTTAAAATGTAAAATGAAAATGCTGCTTGGAAACGACAGACTGGGAAAGAGACATTTCTTTCTGGAAAGGTTATTCTTTTTGGCTTTTCTGTTGTTGTTTTAGCATGTAATTGTGGAAGGAATAGACGTACTTACTCTTCAAGATATGGAATGAAAGTAAAGGATTTTTGCTAAGGCATCTAATTAATTGATTTGTGAAAAATGCTTGGTCATGTTGCACAGATGAAAACTGTGATTTATAACCGGTTACAGAAATTCATGGCAAATTATAAGTATGTGGCTACTGAGCTCTTTCAGCTGATTTTTCTAAGTGATATATAAAATGAGCCAATGATTTTGCTATGGCTTGAGATATCTAAACTTTGGTTGTTTATGTTGCAAATATTACATGTCATTAATATCTGTCATGTCTAATACTTCTTTTGCCAATGATTGGGTGTGTTTTGCAAATAGTATTGGTTTGCAGAGGGACAGGATCTTGAAATTGATATTTAATGCACTTTTATTTTTGTAAGATGGTTTAGGAAGCATACACATGTAGCTTTAGATACCTCAGCCTGAGAGGGAATGGGAGAGGCCCCCATGGATTTGATTTATTTTTAATTTTTGTTGTCAAGGAAGGGCACATCAATGCTGGTAACTTTGATCAGGAAAGTTTCAGTTGATTCACTTGTAGTTCTGTATCTGTAAGCATCAGTCCAGATTCAGAAGAAATAACCTTTTCCTTTTTTTTTTTTCTTTTGAATTCTAACACAACCTTATGGTAGTGTTTTCTTGACTACAATTCATTGTATTTCATAACATGCACACTTTATATTAGAGAATATATTCTTTTTCTCTGATAAGTACACAGCTAATCTGTAGGGGATCTCTTGAGCCTTTTAGACCTTATTCTAAAGGTGTTTGGGGTCAGCTTGAGTGTCTGGAGCTCTATACGTCGGAAGGATGTTAGTGCTGCTTTAGACTTTGTGTTTGTCCCTGTTCTCTGCATGGGTGTGTTTATGTATGCATGAACTTATATTTATCTTTTCATAACAATATACATTGGCTCTACGAGGAAATACTAGATGCAGAGAGAAAGCATTTGTCTAGATCTTTCTTAAATGTATCAGCAGATTCTTTAATTTTAACAGCCTAGGAATGATGGCTTCTGTAAATTTTGTGGAGTTCACAATATATTTTTCTCCTCTAAAGGTTTTAAGAAAGCAAGATGCTAAAGCAGATGAAACAGAAGAACTCATGAGAAAAAAACTTGTGAAATATGAAAGTGAAAAACACCAGGTAGGACTTAATTTTTTTCTTTTTGTTTGGTTTTAATTGAGTGTATAGTGTCATCTGTTACAGTGTATGCTTCCTTTTTCTGAGAAACCTGGAGAACAAAACTTCCTTTACTCTTCAGGAATACAAGGTGTTAATGCTCAGCTTGTGTCTCTCTCTCAAAGCTCTTCAGTTATAGTCTGTTACTTCTAATGACTCTTCCATCCTGCCAGGCAAACGGATTTAAAACTTGGGCATTATCCTTGATTTCTTTCTCTGTTTTGTCTCTGACTTTGTATGTAGTCTGCTGTTGCTTTTTTGCAGCAGCTCAAAGCAGGTTTTCTTCATCTCTGCAACTAACTCATGCTGGTTATTTTGCACCATAGTTGTTATTAATTACTCTTACTGAACTGTTGCCGTATTTCACTCTTTCTTTTCCTAGAGAACAAATTTCTTGTATTTCTATTCTAGCAGGATGCTAGGGCTCTATTACACTTTTCCTAGTTTTTTTTTCCACTTGCATCAAGTTTAGCATCTTTCAAAGTTATACCCCTTTATGCTAAGCCTTTATGTAATGTTTTATGTTAGGTTGTTCTCTTCATTCCCTTAATGTTGGTCCTGTTTACTTTGCCCATTTGCCAGGCTCTCAACATCCTCCTTGAGATTGCTATCTCAACAATAACAATTTCTGCTGTCAAAACCTGTATTTATTATTTATTTCCAAGTGGATCTTTGAACTATTTATGGAAGAAGTTAGAAAATGTTTTGTAGCTTTTGTTACTTTTTTTTTTTTTTTTTAATGGTCTATCAGTTTGATGACTACTTCTGATTACCTGATTACACATTTTGGGTATCATGTTTTTAGGAAAACTTTCACTTTTATGAAATTCAAGGCACTTCAATTTTTCAGTCATCTTGTTTCCAGAATAATTCAAATACATCATCTTGCACAACACAGAAACCCCTCAGGTTTTACCAGTTACAGTTCTACTGATGCATGTCATCTTTAAGCCATCTACGAATAAACTATTTACCAAAAGTGACTTAAAATATTAAGTCATAATTAATTTTAACTTTGAAAATGTGTTTCAAATCCAGGGACAATGTTTTTGAAACCTATCTTCCATTTTTTCACTTTTAACCCAGTAAAAATTTGCCTTTGTGATTTTTGTTCTGGATAATCTAAATGACTTTACATCTTTATGTGATACAGAATATTGTACAAAAATTATAGACTGTAAGTAAAATTCTCTTTATATAATGTAAATAAATATTGCAGGGATTTAGTACAAGTGAAGGTTTGTTTAAAATTTTAGACAAATAAAAATACTGTGTATATTATACCGCATTTTAGATAGATGCTTATATGAATTAAGTTGTGTCAAAATTAAATGTTAAAATACACTTTTATATTATGTTGCCTACATTGCTTTTGTTTCTTCATCCTTTGAAATGAAAGCTTGAGCAGGAATTGGAGCAGTCCCAGAAAAAGTTGAGGGAATCTGAAGGCAGTAGAGAAGCTCTTTTGCATCAGGTAACTGCTTTAGTGTGGTAAAAATCCTAAAGTTTTCATATTAGGTTCTGTCTGAGTCTTTTTGTTTAACATTCCTATCTCATCCTCTGACAATTTTGTTTTATGAAGGAAAAAGTGAGGTGTAGGACAGGTTTAAGTGTATCTCATATGTGGACTGAGCTCGTTAGACTTTTTCTGCTTTCCAAACTTTTATGTGTATATTTTCATATGTATTAATTATAGTAGTGATAGTGATGGTATGTTTTGAGTTCATAAACACATTGTGTGAAATTGCCTTTCGTAATATGCTTTAGAACAACTTCTATATTAGTAGTCATTGTTCTGCAAAGCATGTGCTGTAATAGGTAAAATCAGATAAATCAGTGACCTAGAAGTATTTGCTACATTGTAACATGCAATAAAAGTAAATAAACAAATATCTGAAAAAGTATGTAATGTGTGCTTTAAACAATAGCTATTGATGCATATATGATTAAACTTAAAATTTGTAGGAATTTGGATTATAACTTTAGAAAAAAAGTCCTTTCTCCTAAACATATTTGTTTTAAAGGGGCTGGATAAAAAGACTGAAATAACTTAGAGATTCTCATCTTTTAGCATCAGTTGTTTGACTTGTGTATCTAGCAGAAGTTTGATTTAGCTCTGTTACTGTTTTGAATTTAAATCATTGCAAATGGAATGTAGAGTAATATGAATTAGAGGTATTTCTCTTCAATTCAGCTTTAGCATGTTGGATTTTCTCTGTTTTCCTACATGTTGTCATCTTTGTGCTATACTATATATGATAGGAAGGAAAAATGTGAAGAACCCCTTTGTTTCTTATGAATAAATACATTGTATTTTTAAGGAGCACAATTTAAATAAAACATATTGTTTATTAAATTCATATAGACATTTTCACTAGCTATGTAAAAAGAGAATTGCAACATATATTATGGTAGCATTTTGTTTGGTCTAGAGAAATTATTGTTCATCTGTGGTCAACATAAATGAAAAGATTTCCTTTAATTTTGAATAATCACTTTGTGGCCTGTTATTAGGAAGAAGTTTGTCTTTTTATTTACCATCTACAGTACTCTCGAGACTTATTTATAAATTCTTTTTGTGTAATTTTTTTAGCATTTAATGAAAGCATAGTATTTACCTTTTTAATCTGTTTTTCATTAAACTTTTGATGCTTGTGCTTGTGTAATCTTTTAGATTGAGGATCTTCGTTCCCAGCTTTTGAGAGCAGAAGAAGACCGTGTAGAATTGCAACATCAAATTTCACATGCTGCTATGCATCGCCAGAGCTACCAGGATGTACAAGATGATGACAGGAGAATTAGAGCAGGTACAACTAATATTTTGCACTACAGACCTGCAAACTAGTTAGTAGGCATGGACATTAATTTTATCTTAGAGTTGCAGTCCAATTCTTCTATTGTTTCAAGATAACCAGCCAATTAATTCCTCAGATTTAAGTTAATACATGTTGGCAACTGAATATTAACAGACAAATAGCAATGACAGTTAATAATCAAAATATTTTATGATAAAATATTTTGATTTGCATGGTTAAAACAAATGAGGCAATTTCAGCAAACTGAATAGTGTTTTTACAGAAGAAAAACGTGTATTATTTTTAAGTAATAATTTTCCAGAAAACTTGCATTTCGGTCCATTTGCAGTTTGAATTCTGCCATCTTGAAAATCATAATGAGTAATTGACTATGTAGTTAATAAGGCTGACAACTTTCTGGTAGAATTTCCAAGCAACGTGTTCCTGAGTGGTTAAGAAAATTTTTCTGTATGATGCAGTCAGGGACTCTGTTTGCACTATGTTAGAGTTTTAGAGTTGAAATAGTTTTATTTAGAAGACAAATACTTTAAACAGTTACAATATAATTGCATATTAAACTACCACTTTAGCAACGTCTTCAATTAATTGTTAGTTATCTATCTGTATTTAAACTTTTCAAACATAATCAAAAAAGGCATTAGAGAAGGTCTTTATGTTTCTCCTTATTAACATATGAATGTATTACTCAAGGTAATAGAGAAACAGTAACTATTCTAGAGTCCAGTGTCTGTGGGAATGTTTAAATGGTTTGGCTAATGAAATATTTTTGTTTTTTTGTACTTCAGCTTCTGAATTATCTTGATTTTTAAAATAGGACTCTGAATCCATATTTTACTAATATCATACAGAGCACTGGAAATGGGTTGTATTTTGTATGTGGCTTAGCTTCAGAAATATAATGCAAAATAATAATTGCAGTAGTTTTTCTCTAATCATGTTCATGTATCTGCTTAATTTATTTGAAACAATATGCCTTTTATGTTAATAAAAGCATATTTTAATTTTCCTATTGATCTTCTAAATCAAAGCAGTTGTGAAAATATGAAGAAAATAAAAATATAATGTAACTGTTAAAATGCAGGTATATATTTCTATATTTTTGCTGTTGTGTTTCACCTTGGTATGTTATTTCTGTTTCTTCCAAGATATACAAGACAAGAAGACAAATAGAGATTTTTTTCTTTTGCCTCTACTAGTTATTTATGACTAAAGATCTTTGAATTTCTGATTGAGAGAATTTATAGCTTACTCTTATCAAAACTTTTGGTTGTAGTTGCAGGATTCAGACATAAAATCCACAGATAATGACTTTCAAATTGGAAAGTATTACTCTGGTGAGATAAAACCTTGGCCTTGAAGCTGATGGCCAGATTTCATTTACACCAGAACTTCCCCACTGTTTCTTCCATCCTATTTTATTTTATTTAGTTTTGTTGGGCCTTTTGTTGGTGGTTTTGTTGTTTTGGGTTTTTTTTTTGAGAGGAGCAGCTATGTGTAAGGGGAAAAGTGGAAACCACTATAAAATGACTGAGAAATACTGTTTCATTCAGTAAAATGGTATTAGGTGTACCATACAGGTGTACCATACAGGTGTACCATTTTTCACAGATATTTTGGTCAAAATCAGTAGCTGTAGAATAGTATCGAGTAGAGAAGCGAATTGCCAAAAATTATATGAGAGAAAGTTAATTTACCATGAGCTGGTATTTCTACTGAGTCTGTTGCTCTGTTCTTGCTGTTTTACAGTTGCTGAAAGGTATGAGAGAGAGAAGCAAGATCTAGAGAAACATATTTTGGAACTTAAAGCAAAGCTGAGTCATAATGCTGTAATGTCCGAGGTAGAAGAACTGAAGAGATGTATAGAGCGTAAGGACAAGGAGAAAGCACAGCTTGTAATGCACATACAGGTAACTTGAGTTTTGTTGCTTTTTGCTTGGTGACTTTCTTTTTGTCTTTTTAAATAATTTCTCATCTGTTTAACATTAGGTGATATACGATTAGGGATTAACCTTTAAAACTAAGAGTAACTGTCATGCTTGTTATTATTGTGTAAGTAACTTTGAGAAATTATTTGGGTTCGCCAACTTTTTTCTCTGCCATATAATACCAAAAAAGGTATTTACTGTTGCCCATGATTTTATGGTTTGGATTACTTCTCTTTCCCATGTGCAAAGAAAAGTTGATCAGATTTTATCAGCACTTAGCATTAATAATGGTTTTTGGAATTACTTTTATAAGGCAGTGCTTCCTTATTCCCATTCCATCATTCCTTGCAACTAAAGTTCGGCATTAAAACTGAAACAGCTTGTTCCATTGGAGAGTTCAGTAGAGTAACAAAAGTAGGTCACAGCTTCCCCTTTTTTAGTAATGCAATGCAACATAATAATATAATGATAAGTATTACTTGTCTTCTTTATGGTAAGCACATAATGTTTAATGTGATTCTCTGTGGAAAGGATAAGAGCAGCCTTTTGTACTGGAATTTTAGCTGGAAGACTTCGACCATAAAATGAGATCTAAGTAGGCAATAGCATTCTTATTTAAGATGGGAAATGTCTGTATTTCTTGCTGGTCTAGATTTGTCATTGGTAGCAGTATACCTGAACAGTGACAATTTTCTTCTGTCTTCTCTGGCTGTCAGGACAAAAGAGTTGGTTTGCAAAACCATGTGTATTATTTCACTAGTTAAGGACTTCACTTTTTGTTCCTGTATTTTGGCATTCTGGGATTTTGTAACAAGTGATTTTGTATTTATTTTCCTAATGAGGGTACTTATCTTTGAAATGATATTGCATCACTTTGGAAATTCAAATGTAGAAATTTATTCTTTTGTCTTTTCATACATTTACAGGACTATACTGTTTAGTGTACTTCTGCTGCTCCTTTACTTTGTCAGCTTCTCTGTTGACTTAAACCAAGCCTACTCAAAATAAGTTTCTACATGCTTTATGAAATTCAGTCATTGAATAAGTTTAAAAAGACTTAAAATGTTTCTATAGAGGGTAAGACGAGCAGAACTCACTTCTTGGTGTCCACCAGCATTTGTATTGTAGCTGGTCAACAAAACCCATAACTAACTGAAAACATTCTGGTTTTTTGTTTTGTTGTGCCTGAGAAACTAATTATTTTGGTGACAGGAATTAATGGGGTAAAAACCCACAGAAAAAAACCAATTATTTAAAACTTCTGCTTGTGGAACCCTTTCTCAAGGGTCAGAATGATTTTATAATACTAATTTCCTGCCCTGAAAATACTCATGCTCAGTTGGGGTCATTGTCATTTCTCTGAGTTAGAAATCTTTGACTTCCCTCATTTTCTCAACAGAAAATACTTTGTACTTCTTATCTGCTTCCCACTGCCTTTCTTCTAAAGGGGCAGTAACAGGAAAATAGCTAGAAAATAGCTAGTGTGTTTTTCTTTTAATGAGACATCAAGGAATGCAAGGATGTGAATTTCTAAACTTGTGTACTAACAAAGCACTTTGTCAAGCCTGTTCTAACAGCTGCTCCTATCAGATAGTGTGATGCCCAGTTGGAAGTGCCCAATCATGTTTGACTTGGCTGTAATTTATCTTTGTTTAGTGGGGAGGATCTAGCTTGTCTCTGATGTACATGTAATACTAGAAATTTCTTTTGATTTATTCAAATGTCATTGTTTGCAACAATTTCAGTTGTGTGCATTGTACATTTAGCCTCCAACAGTTGCCATAAAGTCACGGTGTGATGTAAAATGGAGAGGACAAAAAAGGTTAAAACATATTTTTAAGCTCATGTTTAGAAGTGAGTTCAATCTCAAATTAATTTTTAAATTTAGTATTTATTTCAGCTACTGTAGTTTATGTAAGGGTGTGGCTGTGAGATCTTCCAAATGTATGCAACCATCTTAATTACATTTTTCTGCATGAAGCCATATAGATATGGCTGTTATGACTAGCTATTAAGATTTAACTATTATGACTAAGAAATAAACAGAGTGCACAACTTATAAAGATGCAATACTCTGCTTTCTCCATAATTGTTTTTAGACTTTTGTGCCTGGGAACTAGTTGGATTTCCTAATTACTCTTCATTTGAATTTGATGTTAGTATTCTTGTAGTATTGTCCAGTACTGCAGTTGGTTTGTTAAAATATTTCAGTTTTTCTGAGGGAAAATTATTGATATTGTTATTTAATATTAGAATTCTTCAGTAATATAAGTCTGTCAGTCTTATAAATATTGATTCATATTCTCACTAAAATTTACCTTCTCTTCTAAAAATGAAACTGTTTCCACCTGATTTCAACTGTTGGGTCTGTGCTGGCTTAACTCTTTAAAGCAAAGTGCAAACTCTTTTCTAAGATACATCTTACTTACACCTTTTGTAAAAATGAAACATTAAAAGTCACATTTATATTGGTACAGCCATGTCAAAATCTAATTTTCCTCCTCATGCAAATAATTTGTGTTGATAAATTAGTTGCACTTCAAGATAAATACCTAAAACAAATGTTCCTCTTTTTTATTGTACTGTAAATCAATAAATTGGGGGTTGATTTACTTCTACATAATAAGAAGAATCTATACAGTTAATTGACCATTATTTTCTGTGTTTGAGCTTAGACTCATATTTCATTAAAAAGTTTGTGGGAGATATAGTTTTGTTAATGAAGTGTGTACTCTAGGGAAATTATATAAAAATAACTATTTTTTAATGATGCAGCATTGAGCACTACATCAATTTAGTCTGATGCCCTCTATGGTGTCTGCAGAAAGACATCAAATGGGAAGTGATAATAGCGTGTGTAATCACATGACTGAAAAAATGATGACCCATTTTAGAAAATCTGTGGAATGGTAAATGTAATCTGATTGTATTTTATGAGGCTATTTTTAACTTCTGCTATACTCAATTGGATTCTTTGTCTCTAAAGAAGTATTATAATCTGTTTCATTGGAAATTAAGCTTGTTTTGATTAAAATTTAGCTAGTTGTAGCTAGTGAGCTTGGTTTGATTATCTTTTTAGTGCAGCAAATACTATCCTGAAGAGAGCAGTACAATTTACTGCCTCCCAGGAGGTGTTGGCCTGGTTTGGAAGGGGAAAGAAAGAACCAAACTAACAAACTGACAAGGAGAGAGAGCCCTTACCAGCAAACCCAAGTCTCCCTCCTTCCCCCAACCTTGTGCAAGTATCTTTGTCTAAGTAGTCATTCTATATCAAACTGTAAAGTTATCTGTTCTTTCACAGGTGAAATACTTTTCACTTGTCCATTCTGAATTGCAGTCTGTTTATTTTAGGCTACATCTGCAGTTTTTTTCAGTCATTCTGCAATCTAATCCTCTTCTCTAAAGTATTTTAACCCCCTGAGGCTTGATAATATGTTTGACTGGCTATAGATCAGATCTATCAAATTCATTTTTCATTAATGAAAAGACTGAGTGGTCTGAAAGCAGTCTAAATAGGTCCAAAATGCAGAATACTAATGTGAATTTCTGTGTAATGGTCTTAGTAAAAAAAAATTTCAAAAACTCATTTATGAGTATGTTGTTCCAGAAGGTGTATGGACACTATTTTCCCTGAGTTTCTTATGAGACTGTTCAGAGAAATATGATTTGAGAACTGCAGCACCTTTTATTTTTAGATGGTGTGTTTTCAATTTAATTCATTTTTGAAAGGCTTATATTGCCTCCTACATTTTCAAACATCTTTGCATCTTGTTCTAGAAGCACTTACCAATTCTCTTTGTATTCAGTACTATCAAATATACCTTTATTTAGCACATTGCTTTCATAAAGGCAGCCAGTATAAAACTGAATAACAACTAGCTCATATATTATAAATTACTGTGATTGTGGTGAATGCTATTTTTTCCTTTCCAATATTCATTTTTCTCTCAATCTGTTTACATTAATCTCCTTGTATCTTATTATTTGGTTTATTTCCTATTTGTGTAGTGTGTAATATATAGCAAATAATTGATCTCAAGCTTACAATACACAAAAATAACAAGAAGAACCAGAAGAGGAAAAAATGCAGAAAGAATTGAGTAGTATGTATTTAATGTCTTGTGTTGAAATTCTTTACTGTTGCAGAGGGCTAACAGGGCTTTCCTTGATAGTCAAGCAGATCTTTAATGCTGTTCATATTTTAAACAAAAATGGGATTTAATGTTGCTGTTTGTTGTTTGATAAAGTTTCATACTGTGTATCTTTAGAGAATGTTTGTATTTTCCTATGATGATTCCAGGTGTTGACATCTGACCTGGAAAACAGGGAGAAGCAGCAGGAAAAAATGCTGGACCAGCTAAAGGAGATACAGAACTGCTACAAGGCCTGTGAGAATGGACGTAGACAAACTGAGCTCCAGTCTGCTGAGTTAGCTCAACAGGTTGAAGAGAGTACCAAGGAAGCAGAACGATATCTCACTGAATTCAAGCATTCAGAGGCACTCAGGCTGGAGATGGAGAAAAAAAGAGAAGATTTGAAGGTGAGAGCCCAGGAAGCCATCCGCAAGTGGAAATTGAAGTGTAAGAAACTGGATCGTGAGATAGAAAAACAAAATCAAACTATCAGTGAACTAATGGACAAGAATAGTCAGGTAAGACTGGTAGATTTTTTTTAATAGCCTTTCCCTTTGCTCTAAAAATGAAGAGAAGGAGTTTATTTATGCAAACTGTGACTTAAACTGCTTTCTGCCTTAAGTTCTGGACCTCTTGTATAATTTTCAGAACTTTTTCTTTGAAAAATCAATTTAAAAATTGATTTTGTAGCATTTCTGGGTTTTTCATTTGTCCTTGTTCAGTATGGCAGACCACTTATTCATCTCTTTTTCCTCCTCTAAAGTTTCTCAGGAAAAAAAACTGGGTTTTTTGGTTTTTGACTTAGAAGAATTCCTTTATTTATTCAGCTGCTGATGCTCTTTTAAAGACAAGCGCTCACATCAATGCTAATGCTTATCATCCTGTATTGGAATAATGTATAAAACATCATTCTGTTGGCAAAGAGTCTGTGGATCTGTATTTTCCAGCAGCTGGGTCAAAAGTTGCTTGTTCCTGTAGTGGCTAATAGAGTGCTTAACTCAGTGCTGTGAGCTTTTATCTTTACTTACATCCTCTGCTGGTGCAGTCTGTCGTATCTTATGGCTTTTGTTTTATAGTGCTATACCCACTTTTCACATGTTTTCTCATGGCATCCATCCAGTTTAGGTTCCTGAATATGAGGGGCTTGAGATGGCTCCATCCTCTGCTTTGTCTTGTTCAAAAACTGAAGTTTTCAAGGGCTGTATGGGATGCAGTATGGGATGTCTATTAATCCTGTGATGTTTCTGATCCAATGATCTGTTTTGAAACTGGTACATGAATACAGGCATGGTCAAAGCACAGGAGAAGTCACCATGGGGCTGAGTTGAAATTAATAAACTCTAACAAATCTAAACTCTGATTCCTGGTGTTGCTATTTCTCTCCTGAATTGCCCATCATATTCCTCACTTTTTGTTATTATTTCCTCTAAGAATTGTGCTGCAACAATACTTTCTATATTAATCTTGTATTTGTTAGCCTCAGCACTTGTCTGGGCAAGTAAGACTCTCCAACATTTAAGAAGTTGGTCACTTTTGCCAAAGAAAATTGAGGTTGTAAGCAAAGGAAGAAGACCTGAATAATTTCAAAATCAAGTGTGTCTATCAAATGGACAAATAAGAAGCAAAAGGTAGAGATTGTGAATAAGAAGCAGTAGATCCCAAAAAGATTCTGAAATCACTGTTCATGTAAATACCAAGAAGGTTGGTCTTTGTAGAGGTACTTGATAACACTGTCCATATTGAAATTTTCTTTGTTACATAAGACTCCTTGACATGGATTTTACCACTTTTTATGTGGCAAATATATTCATGTGCTAAATGCAGTGCTTAAACTTTGGCTTAAGCTCCGTTTAAGAAATACTGTCAGTATTTGTTCTTACTTTTAAAGTCGTGACTGTCCTGCCAACAAGTTTGAGGTAATTGTCACTGGTGAAGAAAGTTTCTTTATTTTGAGATATGGAAGATCAAATAAACTGTGCCACTGTGAAGGAGAAAGAAGTACAAATGATGTTTCATGTTCTCAATATAAAGTTGGAAACGGTTTACTTATAGGGATGTAATAAATCTAGAGGCAGCATTTAGTATAAACTTTAGGCAATTAGATGAACATAATTTAACTAGCTTTGAAATATAGACAATTAACATCCGAGACAAAAATCTGTACAAACAATAAAGAAAAGGAAGAAATGACAGTTTGTTGTCTTTGATTTCTGTTAGAAGACTTCAAAGGGTTGATGGAAAATTTTCAAAATTGGGTTGCAATCCCAGCTTGCAATTTTGAGATTTTTAAAATATTGGCAGACAATGGATGGGCTATAGAAAGATTGTTTAGTTTTCGAACAATTTTGGAGTTACTGAGCTAATTTGATTGAAGTTTTGCCCATGTGGTTGTCCTTAATATTATTTGATAGTGGAGTTTCTAACATCTTTTAAAATGTATGTTCTTTTAACTATGTAATGTAGAAAACATATTCAAAGCAAGTAACTTATGGGTTGTAGTTTTAAGTTTTACTGGAATTTTGGTTTTGTTTGGGCTTGGGTGTTTTGATTTTTTTTTTTTTAACAAATCCTTCAAGAGGAATTACAAGATAGGTTTAGGAGGGTCTTTTTGTTTGGCAGGTTTTTTTTTCCTCCAAAAAAACCCCATGATGGTCATTAGTACATGTCCTCAATTTATTATATTTGTGTTTTATTTGCATTGCTTATTGTTGATGTAATTGCAAATTGTTTTATTATTTTTTAACTGCACATTTTTAACCCTAATTGCCTTTTTTTCTGGATTATTTCAAGTAATTTTTCTATACCTGTAAGAAACATGTGTTGCTGTGGAATTGGTGAAAATGCTCAGTAAAATTTAGTATAAAATTTATTAAGTCAGTTTAAAGAATCTGATATACCCGAACAGATTGCCCAAACAGGTTGCATAGTCTCCCTCCCTAGAGATATTTAAGAACCATCTGGATGCAGTTCTGTGCCTATGTTCTAGGATAAGTCTGCTTGAGCAGGGAGGTTGGACTGGATGACCCACTGCGATCCTTTCAAGCTTATACATTCTGTGATTCTGTGGTAATTTTAACACAAAATATATCAATGTTGGAAAAAACGTCCAAACCCTTCAGATCCTAGGAAAACAGTGGGATTTTTATTGCATTTGATTGATTTTTATCTGTGAGATGATGTAGTTATTTCTTGGCTTTGATGCCTAAGTGAACCAAGCTTTTAACTGCTACTAATTCATCTATTGTGCATAATTTTCAAAAATAAGTCAAAGTTGGTATACTTCAGATGTAATATTTTAGAAAATAGGTCATCATATGGAGTGGACTGTAGGTATTGTGTATATATCCAGTAGTCATCCCTGTAAGCTGCTGCATTCCTCTATTACCTCATTTTCTCCATCTTGCTATTTGGAGGAACCAATAAAGAAACACTTCTCAGTCTGCAAAGACAATATGAGAAGCAGGGAATTAACCAAAACTATGCCTACTTAGAAGGCTAGATAATTTAAGGGCAAGTCCAAGTTTGAGACTGCACATGATCTGTGTGTAAACTTAAAGAAACACTGAGTACATTTGAACTGGGTTCGTAGTGAGCAGAATTTTTATATTTTCACATACATATGTTAATTGTCTAAGGACATCTTTCCAACCATTGCCTTTAATTATTTCGGATCAGAATGGATTTTTTTTTTTTCTTTCCTAGGCCCTCAAAGAGAAAGATGATCTCAAAAGTCAGCTTCTCTCAGCTATAGACCAAATAGAAAACCTGCGGAAAGAGCTGAATGATGTGCTTACAAAGAGAGCCCAGCAGGAAGAACTCCTCCACTGTAAAGAAGTAAAACTGAATGAAATGGAGTCACACCAGCTATCTCTTGAAGAAGAGATCAAAGAAGTTCAAGGTACTGTAAAAAAATTGGAGAATGAGTTGAAAAAGCAAGCCTTTCAACAAAACCAAATGCAAGCTGAGAAGGAACACTTGAAGACAGAACTTGCAACTATTAACTCATTTCATAAAAAAGACCAAGAACGACTTCTAGAAATGCAAGCAGATGTAAAAACTTTAAGTGCTGTACGTGTGGAACTAACAAACAGAATAGCAGAAGAGGAGAAAGCCAAAAAGGAATTACTTAAGAGCCTCTCAGACCTCCAGAAACAGCAGGAATCTAGTCATGAAGAGATGATTTCAGCTAACAGGCAGCTGAAGATGGAAAGAGAAATTCACCAACAGGAACTGGCAGATCTTAGATCAGAGTTACAAAATGTGAAAATCAAACATGAACAAAATGTTCAAGAACTCATGAGACTCCTTAAACAAGAAAAAGATGATGCAGAGGCCCAAATTAGAATGCTAAAGGTACTTATTGTGAAGAATTCAAATTTCAGACTTCCCCCCTCCTCCCACACACTCCTCACACAGCCCCTACCATTGAATGATTGTTATAAAGTATGGGCTTTAAAGCACTTAACACACATGTTATTGCAGACCATTGTAAAAGTTTAAAGTTTGAGGTAAAAAATGTAACAGTACCAATTTTAGGTCAAAATCTTAGTTCAAATAGTAAAATATATATGTCTATGATCAAAATTAAAGGAAATATATGATGTTGTGGTATATATGGCAGACAGGTGAACTCCCAGGTGACTGGAAAGGGGGAAGCATTGTACCATACAGTCACCTCAGGACACCATCTTTTAAAAGGGTAGAAAGGAGGACTGTGGGACATACTGACCTGTCAGCCTTGTCTCTCTTCCTGGGAAGATCATGGAACAAAACCTTTTAGAAGGTACACTAAGCCACCTGGAGGACAGGGAGGTGATTTGAGACAGTCAGAACAGCTTCACCAAGGGCAAGTCCTGTCTGACCAACCCAGTGGCCTTGTCTGGTGGAGTGACTACATCAGGGGACAAGGGAAAGGCTACAGATGTCATTTATCTGGACTTCTGTAAAGCCTTGGGCATGGTGCCCCAGAGCATCCTTTTCTCTAAATTGGAGAGAGATTGATTTGATGGGTGAGATAGATAAGAAATTGGCTGAATGGTCAAATTCAGAGCATTTTGGTCCATGGCTCAGTGTCCAGATGGAGTCCCAATGTACAGCAGTGATGAGTGGTGTCCTTCAGGGATCTCCGTTGGTACTAGTGTTTAGTTATTTAATGCATCGTTCATGACTTGATAATAATTCTTGAGCAGCTGGTGACATAGAAACCTTTAAGTGAAGACAGCAATAAAAAAAACCCCTAGGTGGTTGTTATTAGAAGGATCATTAAAATCAAATATTTTGACAGTAGTGCTTAACATGGGACCTATTTTTAGGGTGTATATAGCATTATTTGAGTGATCTGTCCAAAAGTTTTTTTTTTTCCTTTGGCAATGACATTGAAATTAAGAATTTATATTTGATGTCAAGTGAAGAGAAGGACAGTGTATTCTGGATGCTAATAAGAAAAAATAAGTTGATCCTGTGTTTTTCTGTGAAATGGCAAATCCTACAGTTAGGACCTCTTTATTTTTACTGATTCTGGAACCTAAACAGAGGAGTAAAAAAATTCATTTCTATATTTCATTTATAGTTCCATGACTTCCCCCTAAATCTACATATATTTTTAATGAGCAGAAGGTTTGAGGGAGATGAATTTTCTAAGATATTAGGGTAGGCAAATTTTTTAGGAGTATACAAAATGATGATGTGTAAGATTCTCTTCATTAAGAGACTGTAAATGAAACAAAATAGGAAATCATATGCGTCTCTAGGAAGATCTGATGAAAACATGTCATCCTGCAGGTGGTTTGGTTACTTTTTGTCTGAACTCATCATTACATTGCATTTGGATTTCAATTTTATGGACATACTTTTCTTCCAAATTAAGGTAAACTTAACATACATAGTATCTTTTCCCCCCCTTTTTTTAAAAAAGTATTTTGATGTTAGAGTAGTGTTCAGGTAAATCCAAGTGAAAAAGTTGGGGAAATCCAACTGGAAAAGTTTTTAACCTGTTATTATTATTAGTATTATTTTTCAGGCTGCTAAGATTTCGTGTCTAGCAACCAATTGTCTTTCACTGTTACAGTAATAATTGAGCTTATTTATGCTTCAGCTATTTCAAACCTTTGAAACTATTTTTGGGAAGGAATATACATATCCTGTCCAAAGATAGTTGGAGCTTTAAAAGTAAAGGTTGGTTGAGAGAGAGACTTGAGGAGTGAAGGGAAATTTAATAGATTTGTAGCATCCAAAGCCTTAAACTTAAAAGAGGATGCATTTATGTTACTTCCAGTAAATCAAGGGTACAGAGTCCTGTGTTTAGTGGACTAACTTCTGCATAGATTGGAAAAAGAAGTGACTTTTGATTTTTGTTGCTCTTTCCTCTCTTGCCTCCTCTGTATGGTACTTTCTGCCTCACTTTTGCCTGGTTTTCTGTAGTGCAGCACTGGATTGAAAAATTATTAAGTAGTTAAAGGTTTTTTGGGGTAGTAGGAAAGGTACCATAAAAATACTGTATGATGGAATAGAATTGGAGAAGAACATAGAGTTTTTTGAGATACCAGTGTTAAGAAGGGTCTTACTGTTTCATTACTGAGATTCTGATGCTTGAACTTTTAATTTGGTTTCTGCTAGAAAATCCTAAATCATTCCCAAATCATGCCTCTATGATGTCTTATTTGGTATTTAAAAGGATAGATACACTAGGCATAGGAATTCAAGTGGTTTGCTTAGTGGTCCCCATTTGGCTGTGTGCTCAGAAGCTCTGGATCTGTCTCCTAGTTTTAATACATACCCTCATTTGCTTTAAAAACATGGTTATTTTCTTGGAATGATGGCATACAAAATTTCCTACTGCCTGACAGTATGGAAGTATTTGAAGTATTGTTCTTCAGTCTAAGGTTATATAGAGATATATATGTATCAATACATATAAAAACTGTGTGTATGTGTATATTTCTTTTTAAATTGTTTTCTGTACATTTTCCAGTTGTGCCATCCATTTTTTTTTTTAGTGAAGATTATTAAATGTTGAAATTGGGTTCAATAAAAATCAATTAAATTGTAGTCATATCTACCTTGTCCATACTGGAAATTACTAAGTATTAACTTTCTCTTCTATGTCTCAAGGGTAATATAGGTGAGGGATTTTTTTTCTTGGATTGTCTCCATCTGCATAGATATTATAATGCAATTACCTTTAGTAGGAACTGAAAAGTTGATTTTTTTATAAGCATATTTACAGAAAATGTTTTGTGCATTGCAGGCTTGTCTTTGTAGACTATGGATGCCAAAGTTCTTTCTCAAGTTGTCCTTTGGAAGAGTTTTTGTAATCTGTTTAGTGTCTAAATCAGTTTCTAGATTTAGTGTCTAAATTAATTCATAAAACTTCTCTCCCTACCCTTCTGCCTCATAGAAGCTGTGTTTATAGTGTAATTGGGAAATAGAATTTTTGCTTTTCCTCAGAAAGAAATTTACTGTGCAAGTTTATTTTTGTGTTTAACTGCATCTCACGCTTCATCTAATGTGAAACTAGTTTTGAGTAATGTACAGTAGTGTATTAATTTGCTTCTTTGTTGTATTTTTTAAATTTTTCTAGATATTGTGGATCTTTCATTTTCAGTCAGTTATTTTTTTTTTTTTGCTGGAAACAAATATACATTATTTACTCATTCTTTTGTGGCTTTCTAGATCCTTACATGTTTTCCTCATTTTTCTCTGCAAAGTTTCATGAGTAGCATTAATAATAGCACAAAATAATAGCACTAAACCCATACAATTCTAGAACTTAAAAATACTGAAACTTTGCTGTTGCTTCCTTTCAGATATAAATTTAGTATTGGTTTCTGAAATTAAATTATAGTTTTAGACTTTCTGATTCCAAATTATTTTAGTAATGGAAAAGCTGCATAAATACTAGGTTTCTCAGGATGATGTAAGCTGATGAGTGTAGCAGAGCTGAAATGAATAATCTGAGACTTCTGTTTTCTGCTTTCAAAACATTGTATGGTTCTACCACTCTGTGATGCATGTTTTTCATGTTCAGATAAATAATCGCACTTAGTAGAACATAATTTATTTTTTTACAGTTATCATTTGGCAATAGTGTTCCACTGATTTAAAACTTTAAAGTTTGGATGTGTTTTAAAATAACCCATACAGTGACTTTGTAATCTGTTTTCCTTTTACCATCAGATGGAACTTTTAGAAGAGAAAAGCTTGGTCAAGACTCAGTGTCAACAACTGGAAAAAATAAAGTTGAGTGTGATAAATTGACAGAAGAATTAACCCAAAATGAGGAAGAAAATATAAAACTAAAACGGAAATGTGAGTTTGTGAAACAAGAACTGGCGAAAAAGGTAAAATTAACTGATTTTTAAGCATGATTTGTTTCTGTGCTGATAAAAATCTAAAATAAATGATGGATTATAAAAATAGATGATAAATCTAAAGAACCCCACCATGTATGTATTAAAGAATATACCCAGTCATGCCATAGTACATGGTTTCTATATGAGGGAAAGAAGACAAAAATGCTTTGGCTGGATTATGAACTGTGTCCCTCAAGATTCGCTAATACTATTTAGGAGAAGAAATATAAATCCTGTTGCTTGCCTCATCTCTAATATAGGTAACTAAAAAATATTTAATCAACCACTTCTAGTTTTCTTCATTTTGTTTTTCAAGATGCAGTGGAGCTATAAATAATTTAGAGGTAGTTTGAATGAGATATGCAATGTAAGCATAGTAAAATAAATTCTAACTAATGTTGAGGTGGAGGACTTTTAGTTTTTTGGGGTTTTCTTTTATAATATTGAGATAGAGAAATGTTAAACCTGGCATTTCTTTAGCTTGCTAAACTATCAGGAAGTGGTTTAAAAGCTCAGCTTGTCAGGCTAGTAAAAAGTACTTGAAATAAAAATTCGAAAATGTGTTTTTTCTACGTTGGCATTCTAGTTCTATAATATCTATTATTAAGAAAGTGTGTTTATAGGAATGTACGTGGGCTTCTGTGGTCTGTTGTGAATTAGCTCCAGCCTTACCTAATATAGGGAAGACACTGTTTTTACACCAAAGTCATCTTTTATCTCTTAATTGGAAAAGATCAGAGAAGTTTTTAAGCATGCAATCCTGTGGTCTCAACTTTTGAAGGTAAAGGCAGAGGAAGACTTCTATTAGATTGCATAAATGCTTAACCTAAGAGAATATTTGCTATTTTGGTTTTGTGGATTTTCAAAAGGGATGTTAGGATGAGGGAAATAATATTACTTCTTGAGAAATCCCATACTAGCTTACAGTTGTGGCAATGCAGCAGAAGCTTATTGTGTTACAGAACACTTTATTTTCTTTTCCATGGTTTTTATACTTTTAATATTCTGTTCAAATATGCAAATACTAATTCAAAGAGGCATAGGTATTATAGCTAGCATAGATTTCATGAAAGGTGAAAGAGCAGAGCATAATGAGGAATGATTGGTTTCTTTCCTTTTCCTTCTGTGCTCTTCTGAGTCATTAGTGACTTCTTTTCTCCTGTAGGCTCTGGATGTAGAATGATAAGGAATGTTGGCACATTCAGAAAATCAAGCAGATAAGAAACAAAAAAATAAAGTTATGTATTCTGTTTTAGTCATGGTCATTGGAAATTAACTTTGATGTGGGATGGACTGCATTCAGTGAATAATAAGATTACAGAATACTGATACTGGAAATATATAGAGTGCAATCTTACGACTTTCAGAATACTAACCTAGGTCAAAACTGTTACTTCAACTCCCATCGTTATAGTATAGAAATACTGGAACCTGTCCATCTTAAAAAATCTTAGGATTTCTTAAGTTTGAAATAACTGTCTCAAGTATTTTTGTATTAAGTGAAAAATCAGACTTCTTATGCAGTATAGGTGTTTTACATTTGTAGGCCACCTATATTAAAAACACCTATTTTGCTATTAGAAGTAACACCTATACATAGATATGTATACAACCTCCTGGAAGAAGGTAGCAAGTTGGCCTTGTCTCCCAGTCAGCAAGTGATAGGACAAAAGCAAATAGCCTTAAGCTGTGTCAGGGGAGATTTGGATTGGATATTACGAAAAATTTATTCGTGCATGGGAGCAGGCTATCTAGGGAAATGATTGATCACCACCCTGGAGGTATTCAAAAGACATGTACATGTGGTGTTCAGGAATATGGTTTAGTGGTGGACTTGACAGTAGGGGGTTTCTGATTGGACTGTATGATAACTGAGTTTTTCTTCAACATCAATGATTCCATATATATCCTGTTCATGGAACTTGGGTGTTAGACATTACCTAACTCCACACTGGTGTCTCATAAGAGCAGTGCATGAAGATTTCCAACAAATAGACTTCAAGCAGTTGTACCTTGTCATTGTGCAGGTCCACAATTAATAAATGTTTGAAGTCCTTGTTCTTCTCACCATTCGTGGTGCAACTTGCACACATTGGAATTTTCCTGTTAAAGTGTTTGCCCTTTGCTGTATCACATCCTCCTTATCTCAGCAGCAGACAGGTGTGTTTCAATTTCACTTATTCTCTCACAAGATAGGTTTGTCTATATGTATGATGCATAATTCAATATTTTGTGTTATCTAGAAGCAGTTTTGGTTTTATGGCTACCCTATCATAGATATAAAAGAAGAGAGTCTGAATTTTAGAAACATATGCAACATATTTCATTAACTTTTTGACATTAGATGATAGCAGAAAATGCTTTCCTCAGTGCCACTCACTCTCATATGAGATATTCTTTGAGTAGTTTTCCTTTGAGGGCATGCTGACTGCCTTTAAAATTTTCCTTCTGGGATCTCTTTTCTGATGATAGAGATTAGATGCCTATAACAGATTCAGGCCAAAAGATAATACTGGGAGTATTTGCTCTAGGCTCTTTTTCTACTCATGAGGAGATTTGTAATAGAAAATCTATTTTTTATGCTGAAAATAGTCTTTATGATTGTTGAGTTTGGATTTAGTAGCAGTTTCTTCATAGCTGATATACAGGATAATAAGGAGAATCAAGGGAGGAACCTACAAGTACTATTAGAAGGCATTATTTTTCCATGGCAAGGAATTGAACCTAGCATGACTGGGTGTGGTCTAATTATAGGATTGACAGATACATGGCTGATGACATATGTTATATTATTAATGCAGTTACTTATCTTTGTTTTGTTTTTCCTTTTACACTCCAGGAAAAACAGATCAGCAATGAAGAAGATCATTTGAGAAAGATGAGTGAGGCCAAACTGCAGTTTAAAGATCAGCTGCGTCACTTAGAAATGGAACAGCAATCCATCCTTTCCATGATAGGAAGCGAAATTGATGCTGCTTGTGAAATCTTTTCTCGTGACTCCATGGAGAAATTCAAAGTAATTCTAAGTTTTAAGTATGCTGCAGGTTTCATTATTTTCTTAATGAAAGTTTGTAGTGGTACTCATATGGGTTGTTTCCACTGTTGCATAGATAATCATTCCAATAGAATTCTGAATATTTAGCTGGTACAGAGGGACATTGCCAAGTATTAGAATGGGATACTAGATACTATGAAGAACTGTCCATGCATTCATTGGTATTGCTCTATTTTTTTTTTTTTTCTTTTTGAGGAGTAGTCCTCCTTTTGCTTATGTGAAAGGACCTTTTATTAGCCCAAGTTTTGAGGTAGGTTTTCTTAGGCCATGCTCCTAGAATTGTGAAGTCCTTAAAGACCTAAAATGCTTTTAAAATTGGGAGAAAATGAAAGAAATATTTTGTTAAAAAATCACTTGAATGCCTTGATTTTTATGTAGAGAACTGAATACTGAAAATGAAAAGAGTTTGTAATCTCCTCTTTTGAGGAATGTCTCCTTGTATCCAGAAGACTCAGACTCAAATTTTCCGTAAAGTAGTAGCTTGCTGTAACTTTTTTTTTTTTTTTTTTTTTTTTTTTTTTGCTATTTTACTACTTCTCCTGCAACTCCTGTCGCCCTGTAGCTTTTCTTTTGAGCATTCTCGTTTGCTCCTCAGGTACAGAAACTCTTCCTCCCTTCATATGACTCTACAGTGACTAATCCTTTTAAATCAGCACTGTACTCCTGAGAATAGAGAATGGACTGTCTGACTCAGCTTGTTGCCACACTTAACAAGTGCTTGACCTAGTGGCTTTTTAGCCTTAGCTGCAACCCAGAATACACTCAGATTACTTTATTGTTTTTTTTTTTGTCTTACTATTTAAACAGAGAATAGTTTGTAAGTCCTGGTCACTTGACTGGGCTGGGCTGCTTTTGAAATCTTTTTTTTCACAATTGACACAATTTCTCCTCTTCCATATGGAGTTGGGATGTTGCAGCACAAAAGTAGATGAGAATTCATGAGAAAAATGTATTTTGCAAACAAGCTTTCTCCTCCATATCCTTGCAGATAGGTCTTTTTTTAAATTAAGTTTTGTAATCTGCTGTTGTTGCCAGATTTTTGATTGAACCATGCCTTCTTGGACTTGCTTTTGGTTTCTGCATAAAGTTTTGCAGATCCCCGTTTTTACAATTTTCTTTGTTCTTTTATCACTGGCAAACTTTTTTGACTAGACAGCTAATGTGAAAAAAAGTTAGTTTTGTGGTCCTGGTATGTTTTTTTTTTTTTTTTTAAGGTAAGAAGTTTCTTTTGTAATATTGTTTCTGTGCCCAGTACTTCAGGTATTGCCAAGGTTTCTAAAACGTTTCACCCTTTACTTCAAGAAGTTGCCGCTGCAACTTGGGTAAGCAGGAGGAATTTGGTGGATAAATATTTGTATTGAGAGAAGTCAAGCACTAGGCTTAATCTTCCTTGATAAAAAATGTATTTCTTTGATGAATTTTCAGTAAGCAGAAAAGACTTTCTTCTATGTCTAATTCCCATTTAATGTCTGTTATGTCTTTGTCACCTGCTTTTTCATAGGCAATATCCCTTACACCAACAGTACTGAATGATCCTCATCGCTGGTTAGCAGAAACAAAGGTAATAGTCAAACCTCCTGAAATTTTACTGAGTGAGCTGATAATCAACATTTGATGGTGTAGGGAGAGGTGTCCCTACAAGGGATTGGAACTAAAGTGATTCTTAAGGTCCGTTTTAGCCCTAACAATTGAGTGAGGGGGTGAGTCAGTAAATGGATGGATCTGATATAGTTGAAAGTCCATTTAAAATGTCACTTCAAGGGCAAAAGGAAAAGTACAAAAGTATTCCTTTGGCAATTTTTCTGATATTTCCAGACTTATTTCAACTGATAGAACGATTTTCCAAATGTTTCTATCAACAAGAAATAGCCATCTCTATAGCAAAATAAATGGCAGTGTTGTTTTCACAAAAAAAAAAAGAAAAAAAGGCATTGAAGTAAGAGCAGTGATGGCTTTAGATCTGGTTCAAATTTTTTCAGATGAGTAAAGCATGCGAATGTACTCAACAGGTTAAGTTTCTCTTACAGCATTATCACAAGGCTAGAAATTATCTTAAATAAGGCTGGTGTTTATTCAATCTAAAATATATTAGATTGGATTATTGGAAAATGAATGATTTTTCTATCCCTGTTGAAGCTTTCAAATTTTGTCATGTGGGGGGCACACATGCTTGAGAACATCGTCAAAGTGATGACTGTAACTCATAAATCTTGCCCTTCATTTTGCAGCTTTTCTC
Source organism: Sylvia atricapilla (assembly GCF_009819655.1). Taxonomy (NCBI): domain Eukaryota; kingdom Metazoa; phylum Chordata; class Aves; order Passeriformes; family Sylviidae; genus Sylvia; species Sylvia atricapilla. Next base: position 54,535,494 of record NC_089145.1, read on the forward strand.
CAGCTCCCTCAGCTCACACACAGCCCACTTCTTGCCCAGTATCTCTTAAAAGAAGTAAATTTCTCATGATCAAAATAGATCACAAACTGTGGAAGACAACTGGTGGTTTTGTTTCATATAGAAAGGTCAAAGCCACAGGAGAATTTACTTAAGAAAAAAAATGCAAATGTTTGCATGTAAGAGAAGGTTATTCATGGTGCATGTGGTCTGTGTAAGACTTGTAGACCAAGAAAGACTTCCACTGTAGATAACAGAGATAAGACTGGAATCAAAGGAGAAATGTTGTGGAGGAAAGATTTTTTTCATTTGAAAAAGTGACACTGATATATTATTAAAAAAAACTTTCAAAAAGCACCTACTAATACTTTGCATACATTTCTCACCTAAATTTCTTTAGCTGCTAGAGCAAAGTTTGGAATGAATGACTGCTTAAAATGCCACTTTTATTTTCTTTTGTTTTTCAATAGGTTGTGTGAAAGTATTCCATTTGATCACTTCTAGATTTACTATATTGATCACAACCTTATCAGTGAAATCTTTTTCTCCTCTGAGTGAACCTTAAATATTGACTTCTGCTGACTAGAAAGGATTGATGTCACTTTTTTAGAAAGGAGACATACTTTAAATTCTGTCAACATAAAATAGAGAGAAGGTTTTCTGAAAGGAAGGCCTATCTCTTGGTGTCTATGCATGCACTAATTCAGTGTGAATTTCCATGTCTACCCTAGTAAATTTGTGCTTCTGATTTAAAAGAAATAAAATAATATAAAAGAAAATCACTTTTCACATATAATTATCAACCAAAATATGTCTTTTGGGTCTCTTGAAAATAAACTTATGGTCTTTTAATATATCTGAATGCCCTCTATTATTGTTATTCAGCTAGCTACAAATGAGTAATCTGTGACTCCAAAGATTATTTGGTCAGTGAAGATTTATGTCCTCTTAATTTATTAGAATTCTTTACTTTTTATTGTATCTTTTTTAAAAATGTAGACTAAGCTTCAGTGGCTGTGTGAGGAGGTAAAGGAAAGAGAAAGTAAGGAAAAAAAGCTGCGATCCTATTTGCTGCAAAGCCGAGAACAGCTCAAGCACTTTACACAGATAAAGGAGACTGAACATCAGTCTCTCTTTAAACAGATAAAAAACCAAGAAAAACTTCTGGAAGAAGTTCATAGAGAAAAAAGAGGTATGTTACTGGTTCCATTTTTGTTAATAAAAGGGAGAAAGAATTTAAAAATCTATTTCTTATAATTTCTATGGCACATTCATTTCCTCAACTAGTTACTTCAAACTGCAACGGGCTAGTGATAACCAGGAATAATGTTTTATTTGTGGTTTTTTGTTTTCCCTTGCTGACAAAAAAGGTAAGTGAAATCAGCTGTGTTTCAAACCAATACAGTGGCTGAATAACACACGAGTTTACATCATGCACAGTGGATATAGAAATTATTTCCCAGCTGTACCATCTGGGACATTGCACGACCTGGGCAAAAAGGGATTATACAAGAGTCTGAGGCAGGCTGAGTTAGACTGCTATTTGCTCAGCTTGCTGTGTCATGGTACGATCTTTCATTGTATTCTGTTCTCTCAGTTTTGAAGGAAAGGTGTCACCTTTTAGGGGTTCTTCAGAAATCTTGTCCCGGCCTTTATTCAGGACTCCATACTGTTATAACTGGACAGAATAAGTAATCGCTTTCATTATTTTGTTCGTTGTCACTTTGTGCTGATTGATGTAGATTCAGATAAGAATAAACTTTTAGTAAGTGTAGTTATAGCTTCTAGTAGCTGACTTATTATTGAAAATCTTTTGTGAATTATAGCAAAAACAAAACTGCCTAGCTTTGGCAAGAACAAAGTTACTTCTCTTCCTAGTAGCTGAAACATGCTGTGTTTTAGATTTCATATGATAGTAATGTTGATAACACACTGATGATTGAGTTGTTGCACTCTAAGTCAAGGACTTTTCAGTTTTCCATGCTTTGATAGTGAGAAGGTGCACAAATAGCTGCAAGGGAGCATGGCCAGGCCAGGGGAACTGGCAAAGGGATATTCCATAAAAAAATATCATTCCCAGCATACAAACAGGAGACGGGAGAGCTGTCTGGGAGGAGCCAATCACAGCTGGAGAAGGGGCTGGACATTGCTTGGTGGTGAGCAATGATATTGTACATCACTTGGGGTTTTTTGGTTGTGTTTCTATCTTTTTTGACATGTGCATGTCATGACAGTGCATGTGACAGTGTATGCAAGAATAATGGGTTTACCGTCTCCACGTGAATTTAATTGGTTTGTTTTACAGTCATATTAACTTAACTTAGATTTTTCTTTTTAATTTGAAAGTTATGACCTTCATTATAGCAAATCAGTTATTGTTTAGAAATTGTAGAAGATAGGGAAATAATAGAATGTATATCTATTAATGTGAGTTTTGAGTGCTGTTGTTCACCAAGCAATACCTTTAAATGTTTTAAAAGGTTTTTTTTTATTTAAAAAAAAGGTACAAGACAAAATCTGACTGATTTTATATCTTGAATAAATACTTGTACATACTGAATGAAAAGCCCAGCCTTGATTATGATGCAAATAATAGAATAAAAACATGTAAATCGTTTAATGGATAAATGACTTGGATATGAAAATTGGAAAAGCAACATTCCCAGAGGGAAAAAAGAAAACAGAGCTAAAAACATAAAAAGGTGTTAAACCAAAAGGAGAACGCAATCCATTAAAAACAAACAAACAAACAAAAAATTAAGGATGCAGAATGCTGGTTGGCTTTTCTCATTTAAACATAAAAAAATGGAAGTACTTAGGCACCCAGTATGGGCAAATCCCAGGTGCAGGAATAAAGGAAATGAAGCCAGAATGTATTTAATTAAAAAAAAAAAAAAAAAAAAGCCCTTCACTTTTTTTTTTTTTATTTTTAAACACCAAAGTATCCTTTATGGTATTGCTAAATAAAATGGATATTCCATCAAATTTGATCAAATGGATGGAAATACTTTCTGCTGGAATGATCCAGATTTTAGATGGAGCATTTTATCAGACCCTGTGAATAACTATAAATATCCATGGACGTGGTTGATTGTCCCCACTGACACAAGCCACACTCTTGAGTACCTGATAATAGTCTGAAAATGCTCCATTAATTAAAGTTCACATAAATCAAAGCTTAGGAAAATGAGACAGAGAAATTGTATTCTCAAGAAATTAATTTGTTGATTTCCTTTCTGTGGATCTGAAAATGAAGTTTACTCATGGGGGTTTTGGAAGAAAGAATAAAAATAGAAATTTATGGTGGACATAGTAGGTGGCATAAATATTTAAATTGCTTTGTTGATAAACATGTTTAAGGAAGTTTTATTAGCTTAAACAGGTCTACTAAAACTTTTCACTATGTTTTTTTTGTCTTTTCCCTGCACCAGAGCATTTGTAAGTACCTAGGATATTGTAGGCTTTTGAAACTTCCTTAGGAATCTCTGTAAAAGTGTTAACATTATCACAGTGGTATATGTGGTATCAGCTGGCTGTCCATGTGGTATAATCCTGACCAAAACAAGTAAGCTAACATAAAGATTCATGAATGAGAAAACAGAATGAAGCAAAATACAGTTGTGAAGCACAGAGTTTCAGGATTGTCTACAGAGTAGCAGAGGTTTTATAGTTATTTGGTGATGCTTCAAGATCAGCTACATTTGTCTTCTGTTTTTGATAAGAGTATCATGATGGATAGTTTAGAAATTCAGAAGTCTAGCAGTATTTATAAATACAGAAGAACTGAAGAGGATGTGAGTTCTGATTCAGGTTTGTAAATTGGTACTTTGGAAACAGTTCACTACTTAACAAGGTATTTATCTAGCATGCTGCACAATGGGATATTTCAGTAAGAAACAACTTGGATTCCATTTTTCCTCTTAGAGTGATTTTGGTCTTACAATCAAATTTATTTCACTAGCATTGAACTGGGTATTCAATATGTTAACAAAATGGACAAAGATCTGAGGAAATAAAATGCATAAGTTCCAGTTTCTAAACCAAGAATTTAATTTGCATTCTGGAATCACTGAGCATGCCATGGTGTTCTTAAGATCAATTCAAAAATTAGCTTAGGTAACAAGAATTTTATTTTTTTTAATGCCATTGTCAGCAACTGTACCCAAGATCTGGCACAAATTTCTTTCATTTATTGCATTTCTGTATGATCTAGCCAGACTGTGTAGTCTGAAAAGCTCATCATTCAAGTCAGTGGAAGTCTATATTTGATCCTGGGTGGACCCATTGGTTTTATAAACTCAGATTTACTTAAATTGCCTTTCAAGAAAGTCTTGGAATATGCTGATATGTATGTAAGCTAGACACAGTGTGCTATATGGTGGTGGACGTGAAGTCTGCACAGTTCTTTTGTTTCAGGATAATAAACTGCTAATTCAGAGAAGACACAGATAGTCAATGAATAAATGTTTAGCAAAATAAGACCTAATGTATTTGGCAGGGCCATATCTGTTCTTTTTTATAATGAAACAATGTTAGTATGGCTGTAGTGATGTAAGAAGGGGAGGTGCATTGCTCCTATTTACAGACTGATTTAATTTATCTTAAAATATTCTGCAAATACTGTTTTACACAAAGTCTCAGGTGATGTAGGACATGTTCTGTACCAGTTCTCAGTGTCTACTGAGATAATGCTCTATGATCACATTTGAATTATTACATAGTTAGAATATCTCTTGTATGGGTTTAATGTATATATCTATACTGCTATATATATACTTACACTGCTAAGTAAAGCTTAAGAAGGTAACAGTTGTAGTCCTGAGCTGTGATACACTACTGTCAGATGCTTTTGTCACAAGCACAAAACTGTACTGGCCAAGTGTATGATGTTTTTCTTTATGTATTATGTTTGTCACTCATGCATTTATCATTGTGCATTGTCTTAGATTTGAGGATGCAAAAATCCAATTTTGAAAGACTTTCATTTGACTTGGTTTTAGTGATGGTGTCAACTCTATGAATCATACAGTTACCTCTAGTTTCATTGCTTTAAACAAGTAAAATTTACAAAGATTTTGGTAAGTGAATCGTGAGGCAAGACATCAGTTTATTTTAATTTCTTTTTCTTCTGTTAGGTTCAGTCAGGATTATCTGTTATTCAACTGCTGTGGATAACAGAAACTCAAAAGAGCCTGTTATATTAAAGCAGATTAAAAATGTATGTAAAACTTTGCTTTGACAAAACCTAATCTTTCAAGTTATATTTCTGTTTTTTCTATTTTAAAGTCAGTCCAACTTTTGTTTGAGTCAGGAACACTAAAGCAGAAAGAGTAAAAATTTAAAATAAGGAACAGTGCAGTACATTGAGTGTAAATATACTGGCACTGAGCAAATCTGTTATTAAACTGAGGAAAAGTAGGAGTTTGGGAACCAGTGAAAATCAGAATAATGTAAAATCTTTCTATTATGACCTTTTATGTTTCATTTAATACTAAAGTACATATGCTGTTTTGAAGACAACTTTAAACCTGATTCTGCCCTTTCAGCTTTCTTTCTTTTTTTATTGAAATTTCCTTTTCTCATATATTGCATGATATTGCCCTTGTCTGAACAAGAGTCCTTTCTGTGGCAAGAAGAAACATCACAAGGTATTTTCAGGTCATCTTTCATTGAACAGTGAATGGGAGCATCAACTACAGAGAACACTCTCTTAGGCATACATACAGGAAGGAATCTGAAGGATTTCAGAGAAACTCTTCATAGTACTTGGTTTTCATAGTGAGCTTCAAAATGCATAGAGTTGAAATATCATAACTATTGAAATAATTTATTTCTTCTTAATAGTGTTCTTGCCCTTTAAATAATGCTTGGTTTTTTTAATGTGATGGGGGAAGGAGGAGGGAGGACTTCTAAGTTATTTTAAACTTTGCCAAAATGAACCTGCGTTCAGAGTCTTAGAAGAATGGAAATAAACCCAAATCATTTAGGAATCTTGCCCTGTGGAACCTTTTTAATCAGAAAACTGGAAATATCTGACTGGACATGCATTGCTGTAATTATTTAGTATTTTTCTGGAGCCATTTTCATTTTCCATTATCTTTTTATGCACTCATAAAAATATGGCTGCCATTGTAAAAAACAGAGAAGGTAAGAGATGGGATCAAACTATAGCTAAGAGTTTTAAGACTTCCTTTGGTTTCTTTTTCTTTCTGAATCAAGTACTTTAGATGATTACCTGAAACTCAAGTACAGCTTTTTGGTTTGGAAAGCATGATTAGTCCTTTGAATTACTGAGTTTGTGCTGCTCAGTATTAACAGCAAGAGGCTAAATTTATTAGTTTTATTTCTTGGTTTACCTGCACATACTGGAAACTAAATCAAAATTAACAAAACTAACCTGAGGGATGGGGATTCAGTGTATATTAAATAATTAAAATGTATTATTTAATTATTTCTTTCTTTTGTGAATTATGACTTCTTTCTTTAAACCAAGCTAAAACAGCTGGTGTTCTATAAACCAGTAGGTTTTCTTGGGTTTTTTTTACAGCTGTTGAAATGATGGCATTGGACTCTTCATAAGCACAGTTACAACTTAGCAGTGATTTAACACTGTATAATAAGAGAATCTTGTAATCAACTGTACAACTTTATCAGGGCTCCTTGAATTAATATGGAAGCTGTCATGCTTTCAGGTTATGTGCTATTATGCTTCTATACCAAACTGATATCAACATTTTACAACTATTAAATTAAAAAAAAAAAACAAACCAAAAAAGCCCTACCCCAAGCAACACAGGCACTTCCACACTTATCTTGAATTCAATATTTTTCTGAGAAATATATAACAGAAACATGCTATCTGTCATTTATTCCTATTTAGGTAACATATCCTGAAGAAACTCTTTAATATCTGAAAAGATGTCTGTTTATTTAAATAATATGATGTCTTATATGAAATAAAACTGAACCAAGGGCTCTATGTTCCTCTCATGTTGTGCCTATTCCCTTGGTCAAAGCCATCTTAGTTTAAAATACAGATGAATCATGCTGAAATTTGAACAGAAATGAAAAAAATGCTATCTAAGATTTAGTGTAGTATAGTTTTTCAAGTTAAAGGAGTGTTTAAAATCTTGCATCTTGCTATATCACAGATTCAATATCTTTCAAAATTAGAGCTTGATGTAATGGTTTTGCCTAGAATTTTTCAGGCTGTAATAGAGTATGTTATTCAGTGTAGTTCGTTGCTGTGTTAATAGCTATTATATCCTTTCAGCTGAAATGCTATTTAAAAATCCTTTTTTTTTTCCTAAAGGGAGTCCTAATGATACTCTGTATTTGGAGAATTGAAATTTAAGTCCTTTGTCAGTACCAAAATATTCCTCACTTTGAGAAGAGTTTCAGTCATTAGTAAAACCAATTCTTAATGTTGACTGAATACAACAAAATAATTTAATTACAGAATATACATTTTAAGTGAATTCTTGAAATAAAGAAAATCTAGCTGATTTTGGATTTGCCTATATAAAGATTAAATTAAATAAGGGATATTTAATCTGTTTGTGCATTTTTTTACCTCTGGTGAGTTAAATAGGACAAATTCCTAGGCTGAATATTTACTCTGATCAGCATGTTCAAGGTAACAATTGTCTGTATCTAACATCTTTTTTTTTTCCTTCTTGATTTTGGTTTAAGAAAATGGGAACTATGGTACTTTTAAATGCTTTACATATTTTGTTAAAGGGGAAAATCCTTAAAAATATTTTAAAGACAAGCAAATTAACTATAGAGTTCATGCAGTATGAGTGATTAGAACAATAAGCTACTAATTGTTTTTACTAAATAACAAGTTCTTCTATGTAGTTTTTTAAAAATTCACAAGTAATAATAGGCATGTATATCTGAATTTTCTTTAGAGTGGGTAGAGTGTCACAGTATTATTCTTGTCTGCATCTATTATGTCTCTGGGATAAGGTGATAACATAGTCAAGGGCACGATTTGGATACTTCTGCCTATTTTAATGGACTTGAGTTGCAGGTTATTAAGCACTGTTAGTAAACATTGTTGCTGTGAAGTTTTAATTTTTTGCTTTAACAGATACAGTATCTTAATCCAGGAGAATGTACTTGCTTCTGCTTATGTGTTAAAAAACAAAAATGAGTGAACTGAGGGTAAAACTTGGTCTCCTGTTCCTCAGTTTGATTTCTTAATTCTACATCACCTTTCAACTCTGAGAATTATTTTTTAAAATACACGTTTTCATATTGCAGTACTTATTTTTGAGTATTTGAGCAGTACCTTTGTGTAACATTATATGTTGCTAGTATGTAAATCTCTGTTTAGTGGAAAACATTTAAGTGTAAAAATTATCACCTTGATTTTTGTTTCACAATTCTTAGATTTTGTTGTGGATATTTTGTTTATTATACCTGGTGAATTGAGACGTCTCCCACTAGAGAAAGAAACCAAGTGCAAACCCATGAAAACACAGATATTTCATTGAAATATCTGTGTATGTACTTCATGCATACATATGTGCATACTACATCAATATTGTACATACTTCAGTTGTCAGGACAAAACTTTGTCTTCCTGGTTTTAATTATATTTGATGACTCAGCTGTAGAAAATTACTTTCTTGATTGGATTAAAATTCTGGGAGCAGCATTTTCTGAAAACAAGGTTTGAATGTTGTCTGTATGGACAATTGCTTCTACTTGCTAAACCAAATGATCAGACAGTATACCATTTCTTGCAAGACACTATATAAAATCAAGAAATCCTAGTGAAAGAATTCTGTTCTAATGCAATGTGCTTTAGATCCATGGAACACATTTTTATTAAGGAAGAGCTGAAAGGACAGAATTAAGTTAGGACACTATTGAATATAATGCAAGGATCTTATAGCTATTTAGCAATCACCAGTTTCCTTATCAAATTCTTAATGCCTGTTATAAACCAATTTATTTTTTAGCAAAAGCATGTTTAAATTGGCAAAGAACTGGATTTTTCAGATGCCTTGCTTCTGTCAAGCCATGAGATGTGTCATGGAACTTGGGAGGAAGTTTGCTTTGCATAGCTTCATGTCGTCCTTGTGTCTGAGGAAGAAGGGGGTTTCTTCTCCAAGCTGTTGGGAATGTTGAGTTGATGTTTCTCAAGTGTATTGAAGGCATTATATGTATGTTGGGCTATGCTTTATTAAAGTGGCTTCTTAAGTAAGAGTGGAATGTGAGTATTCTACTATATACATGCTTATTCTCATAAAAGGTAGAGAAATATTAATGCTTCATTCTTGATCAGTGAGACTTATCCACACAGACTGGTTTAATGAGTTTGTACCATGGACTATTCATGTATTACAGTGAAACAAAAAAATAGGAAAGTGTAGGATAAGATCTGAACTTTACAGTTGGAAGGTTTCTAACTTGTTGCAAAAACATTTCAAATTTGAAAATACAAAAATACTCTATCCCTTCCGATATATGTATCTTATATACAGTATGTATATAGTATAACATCTTCAGGCTGGCTTCTGATATTGTGGGAAAATTGTGTTGTGAGTGAAATAAAAGCTGATAGCCTTCTAAGATTTCTTTTTTGACTATTTCAACAATGGTTGTATTTTAAAATCTAATGTGTTTACAGGACACTGCAATTCCTATTTTGATCTAATCTTAAAACACTTCAGTGTGTGATTTCTAAAATAACATGATTTGAGTAAGTATTTTGTAGTCCTGCTGTAAGCAACAGATTTTACTCATTATCTGGAAAGAATTTTGATTTCCAAAGAATTATTTACAATAAAGGCAGTACTACTACTACTAAATTATGAAAATTTCCATCCTTACTGTAATTGAGAAACAGTGGTATTATTATGTGGGCCATTCAGCTGCATGATTATGCATTTTTCATTCATTAATCTGTTATTACTATAAGAATGGCAACATAAAATGCTTTTAGTTCACAAAATTAGCGTTTCATATTTCCTGAAGTGGTAATGAATGAATATAGTGTACTGAATTTGAGCATTCTATTTGTTGCTACTGATAAGGTTTTTGTAATTAATTTCTTTTTGTTCATTGGGAATTTTGTTGATGATGATTCACTAACTTGTAATAATCTAACTTACTTGAGTAGCAGTATAACATTATTGGACAGATCCAGGAACCACACTGCATCAGGTTAGAAGAAATGACAGTACTCGTAGTGTCAATTCACTAGGATAGGTGCCAGCTGTAATCAGCATTTTTACAGAGCTGTATATGCTCTGTAAATGGGTCTGGTCATCAGAAGCTGGGTAGTTTCTTTCTCCATCTGAATCACCAATATGAATAATATTTTATGATGCCAGGTCAAGAAAAAGTAGTATCAGGTGTCTTGTACCTTATGCAACAAATTTTATGTTCTGTTCTCATCTGATGTGCACCCCCGAAGTGTGCAAGTTGCATGTGTACTCTGGTTCCAAGTTGCACATCTGACATTATTCCTTTTCTTGAGCAGTGCTTTTAATCTGTGTCCTGTTAGAGATGATTCTGTTTTTTTTAATTGCTCTAAAGACTTTGTTTGCACTGCCTTAGTGAAGAAAACAATGATCCAAGAGAAAGATTTATACCAGAAGAAGCTGTATTTCAGCTCAAGTAAACTGGTATGCTAATGTATAAGATATACATTGAGACATTTGCAGTAAACCAAGTTTTTATTAAATAGGAAAATATCTGTTACTGATCATGTCAGTCCTTTGGGACAAATGAACTTTGAGAATGAAGTGTGTAGAGGAGAGTGTGTTGCACTGGGACCGTGTATAGTAGTGTAGATCTGGAAAAGGTGCTGTCAGAAAACATGATAGAGTAGAGAAACCCAGCATGATTAATTTTAAATATTACTTTGAAGCTGAAGGTTGTCTATGATTTGTGTTTTATTGTCATTATTAAACCTGTGCATTGTCATATAGAAAAAAAATCTGACTCTTATTTAAATTAAAAGGCCTTTAGAAATAAATATGCTGGCAACAAATGTTGTTGCAGCAAAGGAAAATTGTACTAGACAAGGGGGTAAAATTATAGAAGCCACAGAAAAGCATGGGAAATTCGGGGTAAGAAGTAAAAAAACAGTTTCTGAAAAGTAAACTCAGGTTTTCATTTTCATTATTTTCTTGCTTTCTGAAGAAAGTTTCAAACCATATTTTCACAGTACAAAGCATATAGTAGAGCTAAGGCTTAAACCTTTACTTTTGGTCTCAGGAGCTTTAATTTTAGGAACTACATTTTGTCATACATTACGTAAAGACACAAGGGAAGAGAAATTTAGCCATTTAATAAGATTGTTAGAAGATATGAAAACCTTAGATAAATAGTATGAATTTTCAACATTGGGTGCACATTAAGAGAGTAGTTTTCTATTTTTTTTCTGTTCTCAAGAGGCATGAGCAGATCACTGCCCATTATGATCTGTGTCTCATAGCAGTTATACCCTTCCGGGGCACTTCCAGTTTACTGTTTGTTTGGTACCTCTCCATTCCCAACCTAGGAGATGATGCCCCAGCTATTGAAAGCACTTTCCCAAGGTTCTGTTTACCAATATGCCTTATAACATGTGCTGCAAGGGGTATCATATAAAAACACATCAGCCATTTTTACACTTATGTAAACTTCAGTTTGTTCCTTGCATTTGCATTGCTGACATTAAACTGATGTGCAGCTATAATGTAAATAGGCAAAGGATTAGGTGTGTAGAATACTCAGTGTATTCTCCCCCACAATTTACAATGTCATTTTTGTGGGATTTTGACAGTTATTTTGCCATTTCTTTGATTGCTATTTGAATGCCTCTACTTGTAGAAGTGATGTAGTGTTGGGAAAATGGGATAAGCAATTCTATAATAAACAAAATTTATTTGCAGCTCTTATCAACCTTGTAATAAGATTTGCAGTGTCTTTTTATAACAAATAGTTTTTTATAGTCCATTAATTATACTGCTCATACTGGATATACATTTCGCCATGTAATCTCCATTGTGAGATTAATGCCTTTGTACCTTTTTAATCAGTTAAAATGGCAGTGTAAATTTGGGGGTTTTTGTGATCAGTCTCCAGGAATTCTGTTCATCAGAAATAAAAAGTCAAGTGTCAGTTGAAAATGACACATGCTCCACTGCCCAAGAGAAAGAAAAGGAAAAAGGTCTGATGTTGCTATTCAGTTATAATACAATATATAAAATTTTCCTCTTAATATTCTCTGCTCTTTTGGAGCATAGTAGAGGATTTTTGCTTAAATCTCTATATAAAAAGTTCTTGAAAAAAATTATTATACTTGTACTGTAGGCTTTTGCAAATGACTATGCAGAAAGAATAATAAGTTAGTGCTTTTAGATAATATTATTTCAAAGAAGTATTATTTTCAAAATAGATTTTTAGATATTAAGTGAAATGTTCCATTCACTAAAAGTTGAAATGTTTGTCTGCTGAGCTGGTAAGTCTTAGTTGTATACCATTAATTACCATGGGAGATAACAACAGGATTGTCCCACCAAGGAATAAACTCAAAGCCTAACTGCAGCTGAAAAAATTAGAAGCAAGCATTGCTATTATGATTTTCTTCATAATTGCCAGCTCAGTTTATTGCTTCTTCCTCTGTAGCACGTGGATTAGACATGGTGATTATATAATTTCTAGTTGCATTATGTTGGGTGTCAATGAGACATACTGACCTCTGTGCATGTATGCTTGTTTGGTTGAAGTAAATGTTTTCTTAGAAGCTGTTTGTGCCCTAGTGATACACAGGGCCATCTAGTAGAATTAAAAGCTTTCTTACAGCATTTATCAAGGAGTGAATCCCATGGAGGTAGGACTTTTTTGTGTGCTTTACCCTTTTCACAAAACACCCAAGCTGCTAAAAGATCCCTTTTTTCTGAGATTGGTGGAGAAACTTAATTTCCAAGCCAGTATCTTTGAGCTTCCTATGTTATCTGTTCTTCTATACTGTGAACATTGCAAATGGATTGTTTATTTCTGATCTACAAACAGCTCAATTAAGAAATGCACTTCTAGGCTTGGGAGAATTACTCATCTCAAGTAACAAGTGACCTTGGCTGGAAAACCTTTCTGTCTTGCAGCTGTTGGCCTCCTTTGGTTTGCCCAGTTACTTCAATTTAAATGAGCTGCACTAGCTGCTTCAAAAACCTGGATACCCTTAATTGTTGACCATTCCTTAGCTGATAGGTCCAAGATCAGTTCTATGTATATTTGCATCAAGATCTGCAGCTGCCTTTCAGATGTAGCCAAAAGGAAATTTTCTGATACGCATAAATATGACAAACATCATAAAAAGAAAATCCTAGGATATTAAGAGAGAGAGTTCACTGAAGAACTGAAGTGGCATTCAATTTCCTGTTTTGTCATTTACATATGCCGTACCATAATTTTTATATAGATACCATGCCTATAAACATACCAACATAATTTTCGAAAACAAGAAATGACAAATTCTCTTTCTAGCTTGCAGTTGGTAAATGAAAACAAATTATGTTTCAATTTCTTTCTTTGTGTTCCTGGAAAATTTTATTCATTATCTGAAAGGAAATGTTTCTCCATTCAGGAGAGAGTTGTAACCATTTTATATTATATGCAGTGATAAAACAATGTTCAACTGCGTTATCTGTTTAAAGTGTCAAGTATTATGAGGACCTTGCTTTGAGACCTTTCTTTACTATGTTTTCTTTTATATAATGCTGGGTTTTTTTTCCTCTTTCCAGGTTATTTAATAGGTTTTCTAATCAAAACTATGGGAGAAAAAGCCAATGTTCACTTTCCTTGCATAGATCTGTGTTACAGACCGATGTGATGATAGCTCATGCACACAAATCCAAGATAATAATGAGTTAATGGGTCAAACTGCAGTTTCCCATTCATACACATTTAATATCACTACAGACAAAAGGCAGAAATCTTATTTCTGTTTCTTTCACTCCCATCAGTGCTACTTTCTCCAATCCTTCTCCCATATCTCCTCCTCGTTGGCCCGCAAAATTATATATTACTCAATATTAGCCACATAGGACTGTCTGGTTTTTGCTAGTATGCTGTTCTCATTTTATTGAACTAGGAATTTTTGGAGTTTTGTCATTTTGCCAAAGCAAGAGCAATGTACAACCAGAGGCAGGTAGTAGAGAGACCTCCCTGTATTTTGGCAACTGCAGCTGCAAATGCCATCTCTGATGTGATCTGAGCACATCTGGTGGAAGTGGAGCACTTGGTGCTAGCATCATGTTAGCTGGGTTGGACAGGCTTCTGTGGGACATGAAGAAGGAGTAATTACATAGTCATTAGTACCCAAATGAGATTATTTGAAGCTATTAGTAAAGAATTTCGTTGTAGTATAGATATGCTATTAGATTGTTAGGGTTGAAAATTGATGACTTCTCAGCAAAATTTGTTAAGTAAAATCTGAAGTGTTTATTCATGTCCGATTTTTTTTTTTTTTTTTTAAGTCTGTTCTCAAGATTTATTTCTAGTAGGAACATTATTGCCTGCATTCCTATGTTGTTTGGCTATGTTACTGATGCATGAATAACCAATACCTATATATTTGACAACAGTTTCAGCTAGAAGTGGAATCAAGTAATTGGTGTTTAAAGCCTTAGAAACATTAATAATTATCACACAATGCTTAGTGGTAGAAATTCAGAATGTCACTATGACTTGTGTTTTGCTTGAGTTTCTAGTGTCGGAATAATTACCAAATTCAGTAAATCTCAATTATTTCTTCAATTATCTTTAATTTTAGGGTTTTAAATCTTACTTTTTTCCTCATAAGAAATTGTGCATAGTTATAACTGAAAAGAGACTTCTATTATTGTAGTCAAGTCATACCACCATAATGACAGTCTGAAAGAAGAGCTGGAGTATTTTGATCGATGTTTCAGTAAACAGTAGCCAAAAGAAAAACATAAATCATACTCCAAATTTAGTGTTTAACTGTTCAAATACCATGTGTATGTGTGTTAATGAATTCTCTTTGGCATATGTGTTTTTGATAATAACATAGTATTTTCAAATTTCATCTTTCTCAATTACTGAAATTAAATTAAAATTTTATTAGTACATTTAATGGTACTAAAAATTTTGCCATGAGAAAAGTTTGTTTTGCACTGAAAAAGATTTTGCTCTTTTTGCCTGTAAATAAGACACAGTCAGAACCTATAATGACTAGAGGGATTTCACCATTGTTATTGTTTGAGGTTTGGATTTTGTATTTAAATTGCAGTTTTAAGGAAAATGTTCCTTAGCTCATATAAGAGAAGATCATAGATAGTAACAATTCTGGCTTTTCCTAATATTCTTCTAATTTTTTATCCTTAAGCATGTTAAATAGAAAAACCCCATAACATTGATGCGTAGGATGTTACAAGATGAGGGTAATTTGCAATTATTAGAGTTGTTTTAATATCATTTAAATCATTAATTTGAGCAGAGATTCAACTAACACTTGTATGACATGTTTTTAATTTTCACAGCAACCTTCTGGTTGCAGCAAATTTGTGGATGTAGTTTTATAACTAGATAATTTGTAATCAGAAAATGTCAACATCCTGAAACTCCCAAACCACTTTCAAACCTGCTATCCGAGGCATTAATTAAAAATAATGGGGAAATGTCAACTGCATTTTTGGTATTTGGTGTGTCCCATTTTGATTTTCGTGGTGGAAGCCATGCCTTTCAGATAAACTCTTTGCTTTACTGGATCAATTTTCCATGTTTTTGTTCATGTTTGGGGTTTATTTCGGTTGTACTGTTCTTGATATCTGTAGTTATTGTTTTCAGACAAGAAAGTTCTTATTTCTGTCTAAATTATTAATTCAGCGTGAAATATGTGTATTTAAAGAAAAATTTAAAAATATTGTTAAATAGAGTCATAAAGAAAATTCTAGCCTGCAGTGATTTTTATTCTGACAGTAGAATCATGATTTAGTAAGGGCTTCTATAAGAAAAGCTATGATGGTATCATCCTACAGCAGTGAAGCATATTTAAGACGTTAGTGCAAGGACACTCATATAGATTCAGTATTCCTGGCAATGAAAAGTAGCTGCTTCAGACTGAAACAAGTTGATTGATTAATGAGTCTGCTTGAAACTGAAATTCCAGTGGCCTGGCTTTATATGCTTTTAATGTGCTTTTACATCTCTGTAGAGAGCAGTTGAGCAAATAGTGCAAACAGAAGGTTTTCTATAGCTCTGCAGTTGTGACTCACTGTGAGTTAATAGCTTTATTGCTATCCCAGCTGTGTTAATTCTGATGTAGCATCTCTCTAGATTCTAGGAGAGACCCTTGATTCTATTTTGGCTTCAATTCAGCTTGCTTATTTGGACACTACTTCAGAGAACCTGGGTTACCACCTCTGAATTTGTGATAGTTGGCAGCTGTTTAGAGATGACACTCATAATTCTACATAAAAAAAAAATCTTAGTAAAGATTTGTATTAATATACAGACTGTTCCTCTGTATATATAAAAATGTGTTTGGCACTTCAAGATTAGTTGATACCAATCACTTTGTCGCTCAAAAGTTGCATTGAGGTCTCCAGATATGATCTGCTGCTTATAGGAGAGCCTCTATTTGAATAAGCCACACATTCTTGTTCTGTCCCTTTACTATAAATCATTCTTCTCCCTCCTTCTCTTGTTCTTTCTTCCCACACAGTTTCTCTTCCCACAGACAGCCTTCTCATTAGACCTTGTTCTTACTTAAACTTTGCTATTTTTCTTCTCAGTTCTGTCCGTTACAATGTATGCTGCTTGACATATAAAGGAGAAAGAATTTTGGAATAGGAGGCTAGAAAACATTTCAGCTTTATAAAAACTAAATGCCTTTATTGAAAAAAATTAAAAATCAAATTCTGAATGCTAACTACCAGCCACAGTCTGATTACTTCAGAGATTGTTCCAAGGTTCTAAATGCTGAGCACTAGTCTCCAAATTTTATTGATTGCATACCCCATCAGTAAAAAATTGTGAGTGTAACTCCCTAATATATGCATATGTATTTATTGACAATAAATACATATAAATAAACAACTTGATGATTAATAAATATGCACACCTTTAAGTTCAACCCCACAGAGCTAGAAGACCTGTGCCCTGATCACATTTTCATAATGACACTGTCTTTGAATCAGAATGAGATGTTTTTATTTTATCACTTCAAGGTTAGCCTTCTTATTTGTCTGTGTCACTAAATGTTTCTTACTGAAACTCACTGGAACTTACTAAAGCATCAAGGAAGTGATGCTTGTTTTGGGAAGTTGTTCTTTAGTGATTCTTTTTTTAACTAGAAACCTTAAGATCCCTCAGGAACTTTTGGAATTCTCTACAGCATGTTTTGGGTACATAAGTGTCATTCAAAGGAAAACAACAGAATGCTTATAGCTGTGCTTCAAGATGTGTTAGCTGCCTTTATATTCACAACCCTCCCTCATACTCCCCCTACAGTAGTTTCAGTTGGGAATCAGTATGGTCCTAAACAAATATAACAGACATAATCTCTCTCCCAGTTCATACCTTAGGCAGTTGCTAAGACAGTGAAGTTTTGGGCTGTCGTCACCTTTTGTATTCATAAGGAAGTTCATAGGAATATTTTGCGTGGATTTCAGTGCACTTTAGTTGAGCTTCACGTCAGAAGATAGAGAAATATTTTCTTTAGCCATGTTGAAATGAAGCACAGAATGTCCCAGGACTAGAGGGGAGCCAGGAATAGAACTGAAAGATCTCATGTAAGCTTTGGGAAAAAAAATTCTCATTCTTTTGATAAAGTCCTCTTAAAAAGCAGCACATTAGGACCTATAATTTTTTGATTGGTAACCTTATAGCTTAGTTTTTTGACCATATTTAATCTCATATTCAGACAAACTACTCCAAGGCAATCATATTTGGACTGTAGAAGAGGTTACTGCAAGTAACTTGGCCAAGTATCTTGTGTACCTAAGCTGTGTATTTGAATATATATATATGTATCCACTCTTGAACTTCTGAATTCACTGTAAGGCAGGCACTAATAGTTCAAATAATGACAGATACAGAGAAGTTATAAAACTGATGATGAGAATTTTGGGCTGTTTCTTGGGACAAGTGAAAAGTTGGAAGAGGTTTTCTAAATGTAATATGGGAGATATAAGTGAATGATCTGCATCAATTACCAACTGAAGTGAAAGGGAAATAAAGAGAAGTATCAGGATGAAACACAAGGAACACTTATTGAAGGAAGCAAATTAGAAGCAATAACTATACATATTAAAAAGTCTTGACAGTCCAGACATCATGTTAGAAACAAAAAGGAAACTCATTGTCCCAAAATGTTCTTGGTATCCAAAGCAATAAATAGGTTCAGTGAATCACAGAATATTCTGAGTTGGAAGGGACTCACAAGGATCACTGAGTCCAACACTGGGCCCTGCACACAAGGGCCCCAAGAGTCATACCTTGTGCCCAAAGCATTGTCCAAACTCTTCTTGAATTGTTGGGCTGATGCTGTGACTGCTTCTTCTCTGGGGAACTTGTCCCACTGTCCAACCACCCTCTGGGTGAAGAACCTTTTGATAATACTCAACCTCAACCTCCCCTGACACTTCAGACCATTCTTGCAGGTCCTGTCACTGTCACCATAGAGAACAGATGAGTACCTATGCCTTCTCTTCCTCTCATGAGGAAGCTGTAACTGCAATAACATCCCCCCTCAATGTCCTCCAGCCTGAACAAATCAAGTGACCTCAGCCACTCCTCATGTTGTTTCCCCTCAAGGCACTTCACCCACTATCTTTGTAGCCCTCCTGTTTTTTTTATATTGTGCTGCCCAAGACTGCACACAGTATTCAGGGTGAGGCTGCCTCAGCCCAGAGCAGAGCAGGACAATTCCCTCTTTTCTCTTCAGTCTCTAAAATGGGAGGTCATGCAGTGTTTGAAATCAAGAAATGGATGCTCTAGTTAATAAAGTCAATGTCCTATTTCCCACCTTTGTTATACCCAGCACAGAGATGAAGGAGTTGAACGTTTCAGTTCATGAAGGCGTTTTAATGTTCTAGTTGGTTATCAGTATATTAATGGATGTGCTAGGAGAAATAAGACAGTACTGCTGCATTTTACTCATTTCAATCAATAAATATCTGCTCCTAAATCTATTTTCTGATACTTTTCACCAGCAGTAAAAATTGCAACTGGGGTCTGGGTGTGTCAAAAATCTGCTCAAATAACCCTTTTTTCCTCACTTGTGTATGTGGTATGATAGAATATATAATCTTCATCTCCAGCTTAGTATTTGCAGTGTTTTACTGTGATGATTCAGTGTCAGGAAAACTGCAAGAGATAATGATTCTGACAAAATGTTTTAAATCATAACCTATATTTTTCCTGTAAGTTTGATTAGTCAAATCTAAGTCACTGTAGTGTAACTTCAAGGACACTCATTTGGTGGTTTACTGATGCATAGCTCAGTGAGATGCAATCTTTACATGATTTGGAATTTAAGCACTGTAAATAAGTTGTTTTTGTATAACTGCACAAAAGTATGATCCCTAATTTTGCAGACAATATCCTGAGCTTGCTGTTGGTTTTGAGTGGTTTAAAACCTCTGAAATATATCTGATCTTTTAATAGTTTTAGCTTATAGTTTCTTATTGGATTACAAGCTTCATATTTAGCTGGAAATAAAAAGGGAATATGTTGATGAATATCTTTATTTTTCTATCCCATTTCTCTTGTTGTCTTTTTTCATGTATTATTCATCTTTTGAGAAGAGCTATCAATGCCTAAAGGTGCCTTTTTCAATAATGCTATTTCTTCTAGTAAATTTATAAATTGATGTGTTCTGTGCCCTGTGAGAATAATGATGTATTGCTTTGAAAAATCCCCAAGTACCCTGTGGCTACATTAGGCCGTGAAAGAAGATGATAGCAGGATTGTTGTAGCAACCCGTGCCACTGTGCAACTTCATTTATGAACAGAATTTTTAATTGGAAAAACTCGGAGGCTGTTCATAGGATGGATGAAAGGAGCCTTCAGTAGGGCCAGTGAGCATCTTTGCTCTGCTGCAGACACAATGCATTCTCTGCCTTGACTTTATTTCAACAGTATTTTCTGGCACATGACATAAAACATATTTAAGTTTGCACAAGAACTTACATATAGGAAGTGTTGTATAAATGATAAAATAAATCAATAAATCAAGAACTTTCCAGATCAAGTAAGCAAAGTTATTCTGTTATGGTAAATGATGTCCAGATGAATGATATAGTATGCTATATATGACTTTTTGTATAGCTGTTTAATATATATTGCTTTAATTTTGATTTTTGTACTGCAGCTTTGGAGAAAAGATGCCATTATTTTACATGGAATACTAAATGGAATCATCAGTTGAAATACAGAAGTTGAATTTTAAATATGTGTTCATAAAGGATGACTCTGCACAGGTGTATATTTTGTTAGTTAACACCACTTCAACACCAACCTGCCCTTCCCGGGACAGAGTTTTGTGAAGTGCAGGGTAACCGATTTAGGCAGAGGTAGAATAAAATAAATGGATTCTAGATAACCCTAATTCGAGATGCAGAGTTTTCAAATCTAGATACTGTTAGCAGAAATCAGTTCAACTTCTTTGACATTTGCAGAAGATGCTTGAAAGGAACCTCGTAATAGCAACCTTTTCACTTAAAACAGTCGTGTCTGTACAATAGAATCTTAATTACCACATTAGAGTGAAAATAAAGCCAAGTCAAGTATAATCATTGAAGGGTTTTGGTCAGATGGAACATGGGGGTGAATTTTTCATTTTCCACCCTTTTCTCATAGACTTATTTCTTGCTCCTAATTTTTTTAAAGATAGTTTTACGATACAGATTTTTATCAATTTGCATATGATACTGGAATACACCCAGAGAAAACATACAGAGCAGCTACTTCTCAACCCCAAATTTTTGTACTAATGTTGACGGTAGTGCACTTGTCTACAGTAATTTATGTGGCAGTTAGATCACTGGACTGAAAAGCATACCAAAAAATAACCCAGAAAAACATAAATGCACCAAAACAAAGCGAAGAAATGATAATTTTACTAATTTTAAGAAAGGATTTGGAAAAAGTGGCATAGAAGCTAAGAAAAATGACTTGCTATTCTATCTCTCAGCTTGTGAATGAATTAACTAAAATTCTTTAAGTGTTATCTACCTCTCTTTTAAAGGACTGGTGCTTGCAAATAAGTCTCAATCCACATGCATCAGAAATAACGAGCTATGAAAAAAGAGGGTTTGAGTGCTCACTAGGAGATTTCATAACCAGAGAATGGGAAAAGTAAAAGATTAAAGACGACAAATTAATGTCAGTAGAGTATTTTATGTAGTTACTATTGTAAAACGTTGGAGCTTATTTTTATGACTGACTATGTAAGTATCAGTAAACTTTATTTCTTAAGGAAATAAACACAGGTACTTTTTAGCCCTTTTGTACTTGGATGCTGAGGGAATTGACAATAAGAATTCAGTCCTTCTGACAATGTCAAGGCAGTTTCATAACCTCCTAACTCTCCAAATTTCTAGCAATCTGGAGCATATCTGAATTCAGTCTCTGGCTTAGTAAAGCAGTGCTGTTGTCATGCAAAACTCATGGGTGAACTTCTGATAGTTAAAATATCAATAAGCCTGCGGCATGTTTTTTTGGTTTTTCCTGCTCTTTATGAGGTTATAACTTTAAGGTTTCTGAGAATTCTAAATATGTTGCAATTTATCAAAACCATGATTTTAATCATAAAACTATCTGAATGAAATAAAAGGGAAAAACAACTCATGATATAAGCCACAGAATTCCAACAAAATTAATTTCTAATGTGAAATGTTACATATGTGCATTGTGTGTGCCAATGTCTATAATTGTCACACATGACAATACAAGATACTAAGATTTTATCTTGTAACAACTATAAGAAACTCTTCTAATATTTTGTCACTGTGAATCATTTTCTTTAGCAAAATTGTTTCATTTTAGTGAGAGGAGGTAATTATTGTCAGTCAACATAGTCTGCAGTATTCTACAGTAACTTTTCATATATAATTGCATAGCTTTGACAATCAATTTTAGTCAATTTTTAGAGAGAATCTCTTTTTTTATTGAATTCTAAAAATATCCCAAAAGATTTATTCCAGTATAGAAAAGTTTATCTGTGAATCTTAAAGCTTCCCCCCCAGTCAAACTTTCTGTTTTCTTGAGGCTGTTTCTAAGTCACTTCAACAGCTCATGCTTGGAAACAATCATATATGACTTACACATTTTTTCTATTATTTAATCAGCTGAAAAGGGGTGTTGTGAAATCTGTGAAATAAAAAACTCAATGAATGTTTTACATGGTACTTTTTCTATCAGGCTGTAAGACAGGAAGTTAAATTTACCAGTTCCATTTTTCATTTTGCAGAGCTACTAGAGAAGACACACAGACGAGAGGAAGAAATGGGAGCTCTTCAGGTATATTTTCTGCTCAATTAACTAGCTACATTTTTTGTTAAATTTCTTAAAACTACCATATTGTATTGCAGTGTTGTGATTTTCTGAACTTCTTTATAGCTTAAATTCAGATTTTTAAATATATGTAGATAAATACAGACCCAATAGCTAGTAATACTCACTGCTGAGTTTTTTCACTGGTTGAGTTAAATTCTATGGACAGTGTTACTTACTTTTGTAAAACTGAATAAAACTGAAAGTAAAGTATTTTAAGTAAGTATTTAAAGCCTCTGAAGCCCTAAATCTTCATGGTCACCTTTCTGAGGATGAATGGACCAGTCAGTATTTGCTAGGACCTTATACAATATTATAAATCCTTATTGTGTGTCATTTAGCAGTAAAGCTGTTTGTGCTAAGCACTTTAAATTTGCACTTAAAACATCAGATATAAGCTAAGCTCAGCTTTGGAATAGTATTTAAGCATTGCAGTCAAAGAAAACATACTCCTTTCATATTGAAATGGCTAAGAAAGCAAAAACAGGCTGGAATGTCTGAATGGTGAGGCTCAGGAGGCTATGAGGGAGGGTAATGTGTGTATTCTTCAGAATATAGAAAGAAAAAAGATTTTTAACAAGAAATTGCTGCAAACAATACACAATATGAATATTAAAAAGGTTCACATACAATATGAAGAGTGTCAATGATCAATGACTTAGCATTCTGTAAGTGTACTGAAAGCAGGACATTTGTGAGGGAATTGATGAAGATAAGGCTTATAAGGAAAATGACATTATGTATTGACCTGAGTTTTTACCATAGGAGTTTGTTTGAAGTTAAGCCTTTTCTTCTCATACAATAAATAGGAAGCATTTTGAGGGTTAGAGGTATCAAAGAAGTTAGTGTACAAACAGTTTGATCCACTAAGAAGAGACAAGTTGCACGACCCAAAAGTTACACAACACACCAATCCAGCTGTTTCCTGTTCAAACAAAAATCTTGGCCTGCCTTTCTGGCAGCTCAAGTTCAACAAGGCTGAGAGCTTGTCTGCGCAAGCAGTTTACACAGGTGCATATCTAGTTACATCAGTGTAAAAAGATCTTTCATGTGAAGCAATTCTGCATCTGCTTTCATGTGAAGCTTCATGGTTGACAAATTGTTCTAATGATATTACTTCTAATTGAATGAGGCGTAATTTTGGACTGCAGGAAGTTGCATCATAGTAGTGTCTTGCATGGCTATATGTGTCTGCCTGACTGTCATGTTCCTGATTAAATTCTTTATTCCTTTCCCTAACTGGCAGTTCTGCTTAAGCATGTGAATTGTAGTGCTCTGGCTGCTGTTCTTATATTCAAATGCTTGCTAGCATTTTTATAGTTTTGATAGTTTTTTATCCCTTCAGATATCCATGCTTTCACAGTCAAATAGTGTATAAAATAGCCATTTTAAATTTCCTTATACATTAGATGCTATTCTTCAGAAAATTATCTGCTGAGATTTTAAGACTTTATTATAGTTTTAGAATTTGGCAGCTATATAATGCACTTTATTTTACGCATGAGTCATTTTGAAAACACTCTTTATTCTATCATTGGAACCATCTTCACTCTAAGACCTCTGTTTTCAAAGTAGTCCTCTTTAACTGAAAAAATTTGTATCTGAATTGCTGTTCATTATCACCAGAAATGTATGAGATCTGTAAATAACATCTTTTTTATGGTAACAAGTATGTGCTTTGTTGGAGAATCTTTAAATAAATATGAGTGTTTTCCGCTGCAATTTTGTGGAGGAGCAAACAGCTCAGAATAAAATTTCTGAGTTTTCAATATAGTATATTTTGTTATAAGTTTGTTCTGATGTGTGGAAATAGTCTGTATCTCAGACCTGCTTCTAAGGAAGAGTAAATACTTTAGCATGTGATACACTACCTTGCCTGAGAAAAAATTGAGTAATATTTGAGTAAGGTAAGAGTTCCTGTAATGTCTTAATGGTCACATACTCTAAATGTGGACTCACCTAAACACTTGAATATACATTTTGTCAAATTACTTAAATTACCATACCTAGTCAGGATATACTACCAGAGTACACTATCTTGATTTTACTAACTTCATATTTTTCTTAAAAATGCTTCTCAATAGGAAAGGAATGTTGAAATATGTGCAGTAAATCAGCTAATTCTGGTTTCTCTGTAATTTGTGCTGGATTAAAACTGACACAAGTTTGTTTTATTTGTTTGACTAATGTCATCCTGTTATTAATAAAATATTATTCAGAGCTATTTCTGGATGAAAGAATAATGATACAGAACTTACTCTTTAGTTTTCTAAGGAAATGCGTAAAAGAAAACTAAGCCTGATGCTAAGATTACATGAATTAGAAAAACGTGCTAAATTTACAGTCAGAGATGATCTAAAAAAAAAAAAAAAAAATCATCCTTTGAGATATGTAAGAGTAAAATCAGCAATATTGAAAACCTAATGCAGTAATTGAAAAAATATATTGTGGAGTAATTTTTTCAAATCCTTTCTCATCTTGTTTATGGGTGGTTTCTTATTTTTGAGGCAGATTTCCTGTGTGATGAAGACATCCAATTAAGTACAACAGTTCCTACTCAGTCAGTTTTTTACAAAAAACTACACATGAGACCACCAAAACCCCAAAATGAATCCTATTCATCATTCTTTGAGTTACACTGTGTTTATATTCTTTGCTTTCTAATGGTGTCTTGTATTTTGCTTTTAGGAACGTATTATGGCCTTAGAAATGGTAAGTTTCTTAAATTAATTTCCAAACCAATCCAAATTACATTGCTGATAAATTGTCTAAATTATGAAAATATTATTCATATTTAATTTTTTTAAAAGATTGCAGTTCTGGGGTTTTAACTGTCATTTTCCTTTTAAGAGAAGATGTGATAATTTTGCCCTGAAGCTCTCTGTGTAGATTTTTACTACAGTACTTGTGTACTTGTTATATGAAATACAGTGTATTTTAGTCTTGTCATTTTTCTGTACAGTTCAGTCCTCATCCCATTCCTGGGAAGAGAAATGTAGATTTTATCCATACAAAAGATGTTATTTTTCTAATACTTCTAGTGGTTGAGGTCCATGTGATGGATCTAATTATTTCAGTGACTACTCTGTGTGCTTGTTTGGTCTGGGAGGTGCAGGACAGAATCAGTTTATCTGCCCATATCAACACTGCAACTAACAGAGTAAAGGAATGTAATTTTAACCACTAATTAATATAATTTAATATTATATTAAGTTGGAACAATAAAACTTTATGCCTGTACATGCCATGAGTGCATTTTTCAGACATCCCAAGGTAGTAAGTCCATCAGGTGGAATAGCTGGAATGAGTTTCAGCTTGCCCTATAATTTCTGAACCATTTTTCTTTCCCTTCATGTAGCAATGTCCAATAAGATATCACAAATTGTATATACCAGGCCCATAGTTTCTTTTCATGAGAAATGCAGAAAATCTCATCTAAAGAAACCACTACTGAGACAATATCGATGCCGCAAGTATAAACTTCTAAACTTCTAAACTTCTAAACTTTATTTGTACAAATTATTATTTTATTCTTTCTGATAGTCTCTGCATCTCTGAAAACTGTTTCTGATTTCAAAAAATATATTTTAAATGTGTTCAATCTGTTAAAAAGTTTCATTCAGCCATGGAAGACCCTTTGGAAATCAGAGTGCTGTGCTGCAACACCTGCCTTATGGAAGCAGGAAGCTAATACAGACATTCAGTGTCCTGGCAATTTACATGGTGCTGTGTGACTGTCAGGTGTTGACAGGATATTAATTTTGTTCAGGACCTTCTCTTAAAGTTTCCTTACTGACAACCAGTCAGGCATGTATCCATTGCCATCCATTTCTCACAAACCATGAGTTCAACTGCCTGCAAATTCCTTGTGCTTTCTTCTTCCAGGGCTATTTTGACACAGGCAGAGGATAGTTGCTTGCAAGTATTCCAGTGGCATGTAAATTCAGTTCGTATTTTGTGACAAATGTTTCTTTCCATTTTTTTGGAGTTTTTCTCCTTTTTATACTTCAAATGTCTCCTACTCTGAAAAGGAAGATCTGTAAGTTATTGTTCAGATAGAAGAAAAGAATAACCTATTTATCACACTGTTCTCCCTTTCTCTACAATCTGCTTATTTCTAACTCCTGCTCTTGCCAGTAAAATTGTTGTAGTGGCCATATGATGAACTTGCCAACTTAGGTAATAAAAAAAAGTTGGGAAAGACATGTAATGTGAACCTTTCAGATTCCATTCAGAGCTCTGGTTGAATTAACCTTCCAGGCCTATCTTAATCTAACACAGTGATTTTGTGAGTTGCTGCAAACAAGGAGGTCCTTTGCCTCTCTCTGAGCCCTGTCAGCTCCTTCTCCTCTCAGCAGTCTGAGCTGGAAGTTCCATCTCCCATCTATGGTACCAGGCAGTTTCTTGGGTCTTCTGTTTCCTTAGCCAGTTTCTGTTTCCACAGGAAAAGTGCTGGTATTATGAACCTCCTTCAAGATATTACACATGATCTGATCACTCCTTTAAGGAGCCTGAGAACAAAAAGTACCCATTTAGAAGAAGCTTTTTGATATTTTGGCTCTTTTTTTCAATCAGATCAATTTTGGTATATGATTCAAATAGATAGGTACACCACTTCTTGCTGCAGCAAGTTATGCAGGTCAGGAGCAGAAGCTGGAAGGTAAGGAAGAACAAGATTTGTTAGACAGACTCACTAGTGGATATAAAAGAAGCTGAAGAACCTAGATATTTTCTGGAATAATCCTCCAACTCTTGAGAAGTGCCAGAGGATAAGGAGTATAGGCAAAACTGAGGTTTTGATTATCTAGAGATTATGTGTTTTGTATGGCTTTTTTATTTGGTTTAATGCTGTTAATTAAAGTGAATTTAATTATTTCATAGCTATTAACAATTAAATATCCTAATTATTTTAATAATCAATTATTTAGTCTGACATTTTGAGAGAATGAATATGATTTATCTTTAAATTAAATTAGTTTGTATTATTGAGTATACTTTCATTGTTACATACAAGATTTGCCTCTGTTATTTATAGAGAAATGTGTATGACTTTTTGGGAAAAAAATCTGCTTTGTATTCTCAGATGAGGCTACAATGGAAAGTATTTATTTCTCATAAAGAGGTCAGGATGCATTTTGTAGGTGCATACTGCTACTATGCTGTGCTTCGGATTTTAATGGATTTCCATAAACTACATACTGTTCTTTGTGAGCATAAGCTGCAAGTCATGTTCCTCTGCCTATTAGTCTGACATAGAAGATTTCAAAATTTAATTTGAAATCCATGACATCCTGAAGTTATTCCAGTGAACATATGCATTCTATATCCTTTGATGAATAAAACAGCTTTTTGCTTTCAATAGAGAACCCAGAAGTGAGGTTATCACTTTCTTAGAACTTGGATCATACTTTTGGAACTTGGATCAGACTTTTCTGGACACAATTCAACTTTTTGTTACGGTGTCCATAAATCTAGGTTAACTCCAAGTGATGCTGTAAGTATTCAGCAAAATTGTTATTTAATATGAGTTTTCTGTTCACTATGAACATTTATGCGTTTTGTTGTAATGCATTTTTATGTTCAAGAAAGTGAGGTATTGAATACCAGTAAAATTAATTTCTGTCTGCATCCATTCAGCAATGTAAAAACTATTAGATTATTCTCCTGTAGTAGCAGGCTCAAAT
This sequence comes from Sylvia atricapilla, assembly GCF_009819655.1. NCBI lineage: Eukaryota > Metazoa > Chordata > Aves > Passeriformes > Sylviidae > Sylvia > Sylvia atricapilla. Next base: position 54,563,702 of record NC_089145.1, read on the forward strand.
TTGCATCAGTTTTCTGGTTTATCATCCAATTTAAAAGAAGAATTGGAAGGATAATAATACCAAATGCATTTTGCAGACAGATTATGTGACTGCCTGACACCATCCATTTTTATGTGCTTGTTCTCCCTCTCTCTCTCTCAGTAGCCTTCCATCAATAAGTAAGTCTTGCTATTAGCTTTTGAGATTATTTCATGATTTTCATACTTTGCTTGTATGAACGTTGAGGAAATACTGAATCAAAGGGTTAATACTTTATTTTCCTCTTGCTTTGATTCTGTAGTGTCCTGCTAAAACTACCATTACATCAAAGGCTTTCTCGTCCTCCCAGAACACAGCCATTCTTTGATCTTATAAAAATGACCAGGAGCAGTTTGAGATCCTCTGTCCTGCCTGCCTCACCCTTTCCTTTCCTTTCATCAGTGAGCCAGTGTGTCACTTCCCTTCCTTGGGCTTCCCAGAGTCTTTCCTCTGCTCATTACCACCAAGTAACTTCTGCTTCCTGAGGGTGCTAGCAGCCTGTTATTTCTTTTCTCCTAATGTTCAGCTTTCTCTTCCCTTCTTCCTTGATGTTGTCTTCTCACCCTGTGTATCTGCTCTTGTTTAATACTCAGCTACTTGTCCATCCTTACTACACTTGTTCTTTCAGGTTTTTTTCTAATACAATCACCTCTAGTTTTCTAGCCCTCAGAGTGAAAAAGCATTTCCTATGTTTAGATGGAACCTCCAGTGTTTCAGTTTGTGCCCACTGCTTGTCACTGGGCAGCACTGAAAAGAGCTCCTTCTTCTTAACACCTTCCCTTCAGATACTTGTGCATATTGAGGAGACCTCCCAGAGCCTTCATTTCTCCTCGCTAAACAATCTCAGCTTTTCCTCACAGGAGAAATGCTCCAGTCTCTGAAAAAATTTGTTGTCCTCTGCTGGACTGGCTCTTGTATGTCTCTTTTGTACAGGAGAGCCCCAAACTGGACCCAGAACTCCAAATGTGGGCTGCCTAGGGGAAAGGGATCACATCACTTGACTTGCTGGAAATGCTCCTAGTGGAACCCCTACATGCTTTCTCTAAGCTCCTTTCAAAATTATGAAAATGTGTTCCACATGTTGCAGATATTGAAGATTTTTATCAAAGTTTAAAAAACCAAAGTCCTTCAGTTTTTAATTAGAAAAAGTAAAAATCTCAGGAAAAACCCCTATTGCAAAAGACTTAAGTTATCTGAAGTTATTTATTTCAGTTGAACTAGGAGTAGTAGTATACAATGTTCTCTTTTTTTTTTTTTTTTTTTTTAAGATAGTAGGAATGTGCATGTAAATGTAATTTTAAAGAGAGCTCTTATGACTTCCATCCACAGGATTCTCATGAGAAATCAGCTAATCATAAAATCACTGAGGTTGGAAAAGACCTCTGAAACCATCATGTCCAACCTTTGACTGAACACCACCTTGTCAACTAAACTATAGCACCAAGAGCCACGTCTAGTTGTTTCTTGAATACTTCCAGGGATGGTGATTCCACCCCCTCCCTGAGAAGCCCATTCCAATGCCCTTTCAGTGAAGAGATTCTTCCTAATGTCCAACTTGAACCTTCCCTGGAGCAGCTTGAGACCATTTCTTCTTGTCTTGTCACTTGCCTGGGAAAAGAGATGGACCCCCACCTGGCTACAGCCTCCTTTCAGTCAGTTGTAGAGAGTGATAAGGTCACCCCTGAGCCTCCTTTTCCTCCCTGATAAACAACCCCAGCTCCCTCAGCTGCTTCTTATATGAATTATGTTGGCCTTTCATCTGTGGAATATGTATCTGACTTCTTCCACAGAACTTGATAAGATATAGTTATGTGCTTCCTTTATTTGTCTTAGTTCGGTTTATAGATCACAAAATAAGTTAATTTTTGTTTGACAGCAGACTGTTGAGTAGGTGTTTCTAATGTCCTACTAGGACCTTCATTTTAGATTGAATTGCTTTATATTTGATCTAGTTATAACTGTAGGGGCACAGGCATCAGTTACACCTACTGATGCCACCACAGATTTTTTTTCTCTCGTTATTGTGCAGCTTTTTATTAAAATAGGGAAATCCATAAGGAAAACTCCTAATTCTTTTCCTACTCTGACACTGATTTGCTGTGAATCCTTGTTTAAATCACTCCTCTTTGTATTTTAATTTTTCTCACCTGAAAAACTGAACAATATTTCTTCTTTCCCATGAAGGCTGTGTTAATTGAATTTTTGCAGTTCTTTCTGGAAGGTTTGATGAAATACTGTTAACATACAAAATCTTAACATAAATTACATATGAAGATTTTTAGACTGCAATGCTTCATAATGTTAAAGATGAGCAACAAGGGAGACTTTACACCTTTTGAGAATGTATTCCCACTGACACTGCATTACTTTACACACTCTGCTTCTTGTGTTATATTTCCTTTAATTTCCAGGAATTATATTTGGATGTCTCTGATCAAAATCCTAGTAAATGGTTAAGAATAGAGTCTCAAAAACTAGTCCTACGGACCCTCAGAGTACTTGGGGCACTGACTGATGATTCACAGAAAGTTGGCTTGCCAAAAGGCAAGTTTCCTCATGTTTCCAGCTGCTAGTATGCATCAAACAACTGCAAATTCATAAAATACTTTCCTAATATTTTCCCATGTAAACAATTCCCCTAGTTAGAACAGGCATGACATGTGCTCATGGATGAGAGAAAAGACAGTCCATGTCATTGCAAACAGGAAAGGAAGCATCCATGAAGCTCCTTTAGTTAAAATGTGGTCCACCCCATGCAGAAACAGCTGAAATCTAAATTAAAAGTTGAAGTAATTTGACGTTGACAGTACTTTGTTAGCAAAGGTCACTTGTTTTTCATTAGTGTATTTTTTGGTTAAAAAATTCTTGTTTAAACTCTCATTAAACAATGTAATACCGGAAAAAAAAAAAAAAAAAGCCAATTGAGCATTGAAATTGTAATTTGATAGAATTACATGTATTGCCTACCTTTGTATAGATCATTTGACTTCTTGATGTGCTGAAATCATCAAAGCAGTGGTATAATTGGAGTCATGATATATGTGAAATATAAAGATACAAAATACATTTTTTTGTTTTCTCTGAAAGTTCCCTCTCTACACATGATGTACTATTCACAGAATGTCCCGGCTATCATGGAGTTTGCCTGGCATATAAAAGTCAGCAGAGCACCTCAGGCCTCTTGAGCAGAACCACCTTCTTAAAAGAAAAGTGTATAATTTATCAGTGGAGACCTGGGGATTGAAGCTGATAATGCATAGTTTTACAGAGCTTAACAGGGAAAGCAAAGGATACTTTTAAACATGCTGCATGCATCTTATTCTTGCTATTTAGATATTTAATACACTAAAGTAATTTAAAAATAAGTAATTTTAGGTCACCTCTAACATTGTATCTTTCATTTGAATTGTAACTGCCTGGTGATATGCATTGCAGCCAGTTAAAATGTTGCATTTAATCTTTTTATGGTTATTCTTTGGGGATTAGCTAACTGGTACTTAAATCAACTCTCATTAAAAAAAAAAAATCTGTGCAATACAGATAACCATTTGTTTTTACCTACCTCAGAAAAGAAAGGAGAACTGTACTTGAAAGTCAATGAAGTTTGGTTTCTGGTTTATATTTATGTGTTTTCAATATATCGACTATAAAGGCAAACTTCAGGAGTACTATATACAAACCTGCTTTGATTTATTTGCATTTAGCATTGCAGCTTTGAGACTAAAAATAAAATGTGTCTGATTTTGATTTAGATCTGTCCCTTGAGACAATGTGAAACCATCTATTACCGAGAACACATCAGTATAGGAGGGATTAACTGTTCACATGCAGTTTAAACATCAAAGTGTTTATATGAAGTCATGGAAAATAAGTAATTTGTTTTGTCATTCTCTGTGAAAACATAGAACGCCCCTTTTAAAACTAAATAGTCTTTATTTTAAAAACAGATTAGTAGCATTCAGTCTATTAAAGAGAACTACTGTTAAGTAAAATGCCATTAATACTGCCTCAGTCAGTACAATGGGTGCTTTTTCCTCTTATCAGTACCATCGGTGCACTGGGTCAGTACCTGCTGTTGCTTGTTATACATAAGCAGACAGATGTGATTGCTGTTTAGGATTATTTGTATGCATTATGGCATACAGCTTTCTGATTTCTGGGAAAAAAATTAACTGTTCTTAATTGCTGTCTGTGTCAGGTGCTCCTAACATCCTTTTTCACATTTTATTTGTGTGGCTAAATCTGTCTTTTTAATAGAATAGAGTGTAGTCATTAATGATACAAGTATGGCATTTGAACCATCTTGAGAAGGTTGCTGTGATTTTAATTAATTACCAGACCAGTTTCACAGGCCAGCTAAAAGCTCTTTCATCATCTTTCCCTCACATTCTTCAATTTATTCTTTCATTGCCACCTTCCTTATTGAACATCCCTTAACAACAAACTTGGCTTTTTTTTCTCTTTTTATTTACACATCACTAAAATTCTTTTCATTTGTTTTATGGAAAAGACACACATTTCTGTCTCTGAAAATGTTAGTGTGTGAGTTGTCCTATTCAAATCCCTCAGACTGCTCAGAAGACTGTGGGAATTTTAGAATATAAAAAGAACCATTCTGGTCAAGACCAAAGGTCAGTCTAGCCCAGCTATAGACATCACAACAATGGCCAAAGTAAAATGCTTAGGGAAGACTGTATGAACAGGACTGATGTGTATTTTGTTTCCCATTCATTCATTCTGATTCCAGCCATTCAAAGCTCAAAGGCTTCCAGACTTAGATGAAATTTCTGTGAATTTATAACCATTCTATGGTCTTTCTCATTCATGAATTTGCCCAGTTTTCTGTTTAAAGCCATATAAAATTTTCTATCTTTATATGACTTCTGATTTTATGCAAATTGGTCATTAGCCCCCTCAGGCATCTCTCTTCCTGGCTGAAGAGTCCTGTTCTTCAGAGTATCATGTTTATCATTTTCTCACTTGGAAACAGCACTCCATAGCATCAAAAATTCTTGTTCAACTTGCAATTGGATTAATGATCTGGGACAGTTATGTTCTCTGCCCTTTTTATCCTTTCCTGATTATACTGAGTGTTGATTTTGCTTTTCTGATTGATACTGAGCACTGCATTAGCAGATTCTTGGTAATATGTATCACTGCCCCATGATCTTCCTGAGCAGCAATGGTTACCTTAGAGCCCATCATTTTGAATGTGAATTTAGACTGAAACTTGAGGAGTGTAAAACACCTTTCAGAAATGCAAGTAGCCTATATCATTCTTGATCCTCGTGATTCTCAACAAAACCAAAAAGCCAAGGACTAAATATGCATCTAACCCAAACGCTGGTCTTCTGCTTTCAGGATATTTAATAATGTAAGGACTAGCAGAGAAACAGCTAAATTTTTTTCTGTTACAAAATGTGCATGAAAGAGAGGGGATATATTTGGAAGAACAGATGATTAACATATTCCTTTAAATCCATTTACAGACAGTGTTGACATTGAAATTAGAGGAGTTGAAAAATGGGATGGCTCACAGCATAGGCTTACACCTAGGGCCTGAATTCCTTTTTTGATGAGAATCACAGATCACAGGTCATATGTATTAGAACAGGGTGGGTAAATAGATAGAGAAATATATCTATATGCATAATATTTTTGCATACATATAATTGCAGAAACAAAAATGAGTCTCAAATCCTCTACCTAATTTAGTTGATTAGTACTGAATATTGACTACAAGTTCAGTCCAAGTTAGCTGCAAATGAATCCCATTGTTTATAAAATTTGACCTTTGTTTGTTATGAATATTTCTTAAAACCTTAAACACTGAAAGTTTGGAACTAACAACAAGGCAGACATAATTGCTTTTAAACAGATGGCATGTCTTCATTTAGATTATTTTGTTAATTTCTGATTCTCTACTCCTCACTCCTAGTCTCCAGCTTTTTGAAGTTGATGCCATTTGTGCAGAGAGGTTCCCATTGACTTTTCTTCTGTTGTGACTGAAACTTTTAGTCTCTTCAGGTCTTAAGTCTGAGATCTAAATGGAATGTTTTTCATGGTGGTCAAATTGACATTTTCCAGAACTAGTAACAGAGCTTTTGTAGTTAAGGGCAAGTTAACTTGGTTTGCACAAGCTTTACAATGCAATATTTAATTTCAGGATTGATGGATTTTATTTGTTGTAAGATTTTGCTTTAAAGTGCCAAGGCAGTAATATGGTTAATTAAGCCCATTATTGGTAGATTGAATACCAGACTAGCAGAACCTTATCAAAGAAGTGTGATTTTTAGAGTTGTGGAGGAAATACTAACTCTTGTTCAGAAAGTACAAACAGTTCTGGTTTTACTTGCTCTTCGGCAAATAATAGAAGGGCAGTCTTTGAAAAGCTGCAGAAGCATCTGGTCTGTGGGACGTGACTGTTCTTTGTGCATGATCAACCAACTTCATCTGCACACAAAACCAAAACCATTACATTTATTTTCTTCTGTTCTTTGCAGTTTGCAATAGACTACATTTTTTGTGTGATGGGTGTGAATGTGACATCTTATTGTTGAGCCAGCCCTAACTCTCCCTAGAGTGTAATTCATACTTCAGTAGTTCATACCCCATATGCCTAATCTGAAAATAGGAAATTCGATTGTTCTATATTTAGCTAAGTGCTCACTGCATTTTTTTTTAATAAAAACGTAGAATCACAGAATTATGCTGAGTTGGAAGGGACTCACAAGGATCACTGAGTCTTGCTACTGTCCCTGCACAGCACCACCCCCAAGAGTCACACCATGTGCCCAAAGCATTGTCCAAATTCTTCTTGAACTCTGTCAGGTTTGGTGCTGTGACCACTTCCCTGGAGAGCCTGTTCCAATGCCCAACCACCCTTTGGGTGAAGAACTTTTTTCTAACATTTCATGCCTTCCTTGACACAGCTTTAGGCCATTCCCTCGAGTCCTGTCGCTGGTCACCAGAGAGAAGAGTTCAGTGCCTGCCTCTCCTCTTCCTTTCATGAGGAAGTTGTGACTGCAGTGAGGTCTCCCCTCAGTCTCCTCCAGAATAAACAGACCAAGTGACCTCAGTTACTCCTCACACGGCTTTCCCTCAATGCCCTTCACCATCTTCATTGCCCTCTGGATGCTCTCTAACAGTTTAGTATATGTCTTATAGTGTGGTGATCAAAACTGCACATAGGACTCAAGGGGGTCATAAAAGGAAATAACATTTGATAATGATAGGATTTTCCTGTCATGAAATCAAAGTGACTGTGAGCAATGACAATGTTGTCTTTCAGGTGTTTTTCAATACCTCCTAGCATAATCTTTTCCATAGCTTTACCAAGCACTATAGTTAAACTGACAGTCCTCTAGTTCCTGGGGTCCTCTTTCTTGCCCTTCTTTAAAATTGTGACACAGTTCACCAGCTTCCAGTAAGATGGAACTGCTCCAGATTCCCAAGACCACTCAAAAAAACATCAAGGGATATTTTGTGTTGACATCAGTTGGCTCTTTGAGAAATCTTAAATTAATCCCTTCAGACCCCATAGATTTATAGGGATCCAACTGGAGCAGCAACTTCAGGGCCAACTGGGAGTTGATATTCTCACAGATATGGTCCTCCTGCCCAGGGCACTGTGATCTGCTTGGTCAATCATCCATGTCAAAGACAGAGGCAAAGAATATATTAATTGCCATTGCCTTGTCTCTGTCCCTGTTTGTGAAGTGATCATCCTCATCCTGTAAGGGGATGAGGTTTTTTTTACACTGCCTATTGCTATTAATAGATTTTTTAAAACTCTTTTTATTGTCCTCCACATTTCTGGTCAACTTCAACTCCAGTAGACCTTTGTCCCCATGAATTTTATCTCAGTGACAAGCAGCATCTCTGTATTCTTCACATATCGGTAACGTCTCTTATTCTAGTCCCTGGAGACAGCAGACTTCCTGTGAGCTGGGTCTAGTCCAAATATTGGGCCCTCCATTTGTTTTAGAAGGGTGTTTCCTATTACAAATACCCTTCATTTTCCTGTTAACAGAGGTCTTGATGCAGAGTAGAGGTGGTGGTGTTTTAGGAGGCCTCATTGAGAAAGACTTTCACCCAGCTCATCAGTAGTCTGGCCTTCTGATGCCAGAGCCTCACATGTATTGTAGAAGATGCCAGTCCTAGCTTTCAAATTCTGAGAAGATGGAGGAACCTTCTTCCTAGTACCTGCTGTGACCTGCTTCCAGCCTTCATCTTTAGCAGACCCTTGGCTAACAGTCCTTTGACTAATTACCCTGTAGGGTTCTGAGTCCATCTGCTTCTCCACTATAATGGAGGTTCATGACTCCTGAGAGTCTCGAGACTGTGAGACTCTGGAAATAATCAGTCTCTCTTTTGTTTGTTTGCTCAAACACTACGTAGCCTGTTCACTTCCTCCCGTAGCTCCCTCACCTGGTGACCACTCCTCAAGCACGGCTCAGCTTCTGCAAAAGAACTGTCAGTGCCCAGCCTCGTGAGGAGGCATCAGGCACTCCTGGCAGCCCCTGACCTGGAGAGCTCCATCTCCCATCAGCAGGTCTGGCTGGCTGGATTCTCTGGCATGGCTGCTTCAGTGAGTCCCACAGCTGCATGTGACTGAGCTTTAGGGCAAGTGAACACTCTGACTGGGGAAGCTTGAACTGGTATGATAATAAGACTGAGGTTTTGCATGTGTGAGATGGCTGAAAGAATGGATTCGTTTTTAACGTTTTAACTTGTGTTTTGTCCTTTAGAGTACCCGAGTAGCTTTAAACCACCTGGAATCTGTGCCTGAGAAACTGAGCCTTTTAGAAGATTGCAAAGATATTTCAGTGAGAAAGATTTCATTTGACTCTCTCAGTACTTCTAAAATATTTTGCTTAATTAATATTCTCTATGAATGTAAAGATAAGTTGTTTAATAAGATGTTTATGGTTGCATATATACATATTATATAGACAGAAACATACTGAAATTTATTTTCATGTTTATATGGATTTTTTTGAAGTTACAAATTTAGTTCCAGTTATTAACACTGTTCCATAATGCAGGCAAACATGGATAATTGGGTATTAACAGGTCATGTGTTAATTACTGTTCCAGAATATTTTTATTGAGTGATAAATTCTGATCTTACATGTTAAGAAATGGAAATTTTATAATTAAATTATGCCAGTTGTTTCAATATTTTACTTAATGGATGAAGATAGATGATCTTTAGAACTTTTTGTTTTGTTTTGACATAATGATAATACTTGTCACTTATTTTCTCAGCACCATTATCCAATCAAGATGTGTTTGGACATGTAAGACATCTTCACAGTAGTGGTGACATACTGTCAAGAGTGATAAGGCTCAGATTAGCTTTTCAGTGGCTAAACCCCTGTACCATAGTTACTTTCCATTTATGAAATGGGTGGTTTAATAAAAAACAATTTGTAACTTCCTTGCACACTATAAATTCTAAATCAGTTATAAACCACAGATCAACACATACATAATGATTTACAGTTTATTTGATATGTAAGATTTCTTAATCTATGGTTGTCATAAACATTTCCAAACATATTTGTTTGGAGCATTGTTTATTTTGTGTTCCTGCATGAGGTCATCAGTTAATAATTCTACAGCATTTTCCTGCTGTCATCATTAACAGATTTGGTAATGCAAGTGCTGGTTAAAATGTTTGGTTTTTTTTATGAACAGTACTCTTGAGATGTATAGTTTTAATTTTACATTCCAGGTATCCCCAGAAGAGCTTTTTTGCTCTGACAGAGATTTGTGTTTACCTTCTGTTTCTACTAAAGGAAAAATTTTGTTCTCTGCAGGCATCTGCAATTATAGTTATAACTTAGACAGTATTTGTGAGATTTGAGTGCAAAATCTTTGGTTTCAGTTGGGCTCTGCCCTTCTCCATTGTGCTTAATTTTTTAAAGATGATTTTCTGGAGATGAGTCTCTCTTAACATGGTGTTTTGTTCAAGAAATAATTTATTATTCAAGACAGCTAAGCTTTATGCCTTAACTTTGAGAAGGATGTCAGTTTGGGGCTTCATTACTGTTTCTATTTACAAATAATATATTGGGGTTTTTTGTACAATAGCTAGCAAGTTCTTCCTTCAGTGTTTTCATAGGAAGGGAGAAGGAAAGAGGAAGTTAAGTTTTGATAAACCTCTCAGGTTGTCTAGGAGGTTTTTAATTAAGTGAATCATTAGCTAGTTCAGTGAGAAGCATTATGTTTCCTTATTGAAAATACTGTTTTGTCCATATCTTTAGAACTTTATTTTCTTCAAGTGCATGTTTCTGTAGTGTTGTAATTAATTTTTCACGATTACAGAATTTTTTGTTAGAAGGTATGATATTGCTGAAGTTTGGAAATGGTTACAAGAAATCATTCACCAGTTACGGATAAGGCAGTTTCTATTTTAATCTACATGTATTTTAACATTATTTTTCTGTACAGAACATTTTGCTTTTGTATGGCCCCTGTAGTTTAGCCTCTAAAAGTTAATACTTAATTGATTCTTGCTGTGGTGAAAATCCTTGATGATTCTTGTGTTTACAAAAGTCAGAATTTCTAGCTACTTTTCATGTTATGAAATCATCTAAATCTTTATATGCATTTCTAGGAGTCACATTGCCGAAGGGAGATGATTGAGGAGAGGTATTTGAAGTACAAAGACATAGTGAGTTCTTTGCAGCAGCAGCTGGAAGATTCAAAACAAAGAGTCAGGCAAGTCAAGGTACGTGTGTGTACTCCACTTTTGTGTCCCAATTACTTTCAATCAGCAACATAACCTTACCTTCTTAACTCCTAGTACAAACACAGACAGAAATCATGTGTGAATGTCTGTTTCAGAGAGCTGTGGTGGCTGATGGCATGGCAGGTACATTGATATGGCATGAAATTTGATCAGTTAAGGGTTGCCTTCATTGTAAGTGCCATGGATACTTTCCAAAAATCTTTCAACTTTCACAGAAAGGTATCTTACTGTGTCTTACTACTCTGAAGAGTTTACCTGTTTTGCCAAATTGCTGTCTACAGAAATTTTTAATTGTTTGTTCAATTTTCTTTTGTCCTTTCAAGTAAAAGATGCAGAAACCTGTTTCCTCTATAAAATGGTTGACTAATTTATAAATCACACATAGTAATTTTCCAGTAGTAAATATTTGCATTCTTTGCAAATGATTCTGTGTGATGTCTCTTTCACACATAAATGAAATCCAGGCAAATAGAAGGGAAGTGATCTGCTAAAGGTCACTCACTGGACTTGTTGCAGTGCTAAGCATGAATAACTCCCTACAATACAAATCCAGTGCTCTTCTTTAGAAACTTTCCCTGTAATGAGTTCAACTTTCCAATTATTAACATGTTTTCTTTCCCTTATTAGCTTGTTCATTGTCATATCACTGTCATTGTGAAAGCAGCTTACTTCAGCAGAACTACAATTTCTTATGGAAGTGATTGAAATAAGTGATCAGACCTGAAGAATCATACTAGTATTTCTGCTGCATATCTCAATCAAATCAGCTTCTTTGGCAGTGTATCATACCTGTGTCTCTAAGCAATCGCACTCAAATCGAGGATCGCACACTATCAAAAACATGTTTGTGCTCCCCAATTTATCTGTAACCATCTTCCTTCTTTAAAATGCGTACAACCTTACAGTATGTCTTTTAAAAAATAGAAAAGGTAAAATAAATACAGAATATTTTAGCTTAGTAAGTTGCTGTTGTACGAAGGTATTAAGTTACTTGAAAAAGCCATCTTGCTCTTCTGTAAGAATTGAAAGGAAGAAACAGGCACAATCAGTCTTTTGCTGATGATAATATTCAGTATCTTGAATTTCTCTTCCCTCCACACAAGCATTACTAAATCACCAGCTATTGAAATTTGGAAAACATTGAAAAGCTAAGTGGAATGCAATCAGCTGACAGTAGAACATAACATTGCACTAAGCTGACTGAACTTACTGAGCTTGTGTGATTTGAACTCAATAATCAGAATCCAGTACAAAGCTCATTCCAAAACAATTCTCTTTCTTTAGACAACCGAGAGCATTTAATGGCTTCCATTTAGTCAGGCCTAATTGGGTTTTTGCATGACATACAGTACACTTTGCTGTCAAGGCTGTTGCAAATAGAACAGAATGTTCATAACCAAGTAACAGACGGGTGTTAATCTGATTTCAGTGATCAGGCTAGCTTAGACTAAAAAAAAACCTTTCTAATGCTTGCCTTTCTTACCCTCCTCTGAAACTAACTCAAATGCCTTTTTGCAATTTATTTTTTCTTTTTTATTTTACTGTTTGTTAGTTGGGAGTCTCTAAAATTGATTGCTGGAAGAGTGTAGGTTTGAGGGCATCGAAGTTGATTCTTTCTGATATTTTTGGTTCATGCTGCATACATAGTGCCCCTGCTGTACAAAGTAGACAGATATTTGATAGGTGTTAAAAAAAAATCAATGTTTCCTGTGAAATTTTTACATTGATCATTTTACATGAAATTACTTCTGAAATTAATCTTTCTCCTCTGTTATGTTTTCTTTCCTAGCCTTTCTTATAATACACTTGTTTCAGCTTGCTTGCCAACATTGATCTCACACAGGCATTATCTAATCTTGTATCCCAGCTTTTTTTCATTTTAAGGAGGAAAAATTAAACCAAAGTTGAATGTTCCTATAAAAGCAGGTTCTTTACTTCTTTGTTTCTTTCTTTTGATTTCTTTTGCCACCAGTCAATTTTCCTACTCTTCTGTAGTTTTGTTGGATGGCTTTAAAATGCCCGTTGCTTAGAAGCCCAGAAAAATAATAATTTCTATTTGTATGTGTTAAAATGGAAGTTTACCAGTAATAAAAGTAGGCCATAGGCTGGCAGAATACCATCAGATACAACAATCTTGATTTTACAACTAAGAAAGGGACAAATAATAGTTGTTAACGATGAAACTGGGGGGGAAACCCGTAAATGTAACATATTAAAAGAAAATAGCAACAGAAGCAAAATCAAACCAGAAAACTAGAGATAAATGTTTTGATGTAGAGAAACAAATATTTTAGGGGAGCTTCCCTGCCACAGACAATTGACCATCTACTCAAACACAACATACAAATGTAATTGTCAATGAAGCACATGACAAAAGGCACATTCTATACATTAGTATTTCTGTAAAGAGAAAGCCATTTGGTATTACAGATAGTCATAGAAGCACCTTTCTTGTTTAAAAGCTCTTCTTTTAAAGCATTTCTGGAAGTAGAATGGAAAGACAAAAACTTTTTTTATTTAAAAATTGTTATTGTGCTATGAACACATTAGGTATTAAGTCTCTTATCTGCACATAAGGGGATTAATATGTATAATTCCCATTAGTCTTAACAAGAGTAAATCCTTCTTCAGTGATGGAACAAAAGCTCATTGTATCTCTAAATTAATGTAGAATTTTTTTTCCTGTTTAGTTTTCAAATCTTAGTATCAGCATGAATGATAAATTGCAAGATGTTTTAACAAAATTCCCTGAGGCTGTTTATGGTAAGAATTCAGCAGTAAAATTGTGTATTTTATGAACTGTTGCATTTATTCATTATTACCTCTTCTCATTTCAAGAAACTGAGTAATTTGGATACCAAGCCAAGCTTTTAATCTTATTTTGGATGGTGTTGTAACTGGGGACTACTTGCTGCAGAGCTAATAGAGATTTTTCAGGGATTTTTTGTTTAAATGACCTTTTTAAATTTATCTTCCTTTTTTTAGCTTATAGACCAAATGACTTTCCTCCAAGAAGCTATGCTGTATGGGTTTAGCCGTAAATAGTAACATTGTATTTCAGACTTTATTTAATGGTTTAACAAAAAAATTCAAAAGCACCTTTAGGTATTTTGAGATGAGAAATCAATGAACTTTAAGTTTCCTCAGTGGCAGAGGAAATAGATTTATATTTATTACTGCTTGTGGAACTTCCAGTGAATTAATATGAACCATTCATTGATGAGGAAGTCATCATTCACTGATGTCTACCCCGCTGATATGGTATGTCCTGAACTGTGTATGTGATGTGAACAGGAAAAAGCATTTTTAAAACTTGCTGTAGTGGCAAAGACTTGCAGTGCTGCCAGTGCTTTTTTCAAGGCAAAGCAGTTTTTTGCAGACATTTTATAGCAGTGAAATGGGGATAAAACTCATAAGCAAATTAATTTGAACCGAACTGCAATACTGAGAATTCCGTGAATTCAAATCAGTCTTTTCCAGTGTGTGTGAAATCACAGCATGTGCCTGTATGTGTGCTACTGTATGCTTTTTGTTAAAGTTTTCAGCTGCTTGATAATAACAGATAAAATTATTTTTATTTGGTTCCCATAGGATGCAAAAAGGAATGCTGAAATTTCTGATACAGAAGTGGCTGCTCACTCTCCTGGTTGGCGAACTCAAAACAGCTTTTTGTGCAGCACACTGCTTTCAAATTCAGATTGTAAGTATTATATCACAGAAAAAAAATCTACAGATAACATATTTTTTTCTTCTAAAATCTTTTTTACTTGAAAGAGTGAGACACTACTTTTCAAATAAGAAGTGCTAGAACCATCTTAGGTATCCTTCTGTGTTTTAGTTTTAGATGCTGGATGAGTGTCTTTGCCTAGGAAATACTTAATTACATCCAACTGATAGTTGTTTGGGGTTTTTTGACTGGGACATACAATATATTTTGTTTGTCACCCAAACCTGTGCCAAAGAAAAGGGCTGCCCTTGAATTCTGAATCTCTGCATAATGAGTCATACCTGTGTAAGCTGAGTATCCTCTGAGGGACCAGAGAGAGATCCTCAGTCATGGATTCTTTCCAAGATCTTACATTTGCTACATGCCTACTTAGCATTTTCCCAGTGAAAGTTGAATTCACTAATTCTACTTCAAGAGTGTTTTAAACTTTTTTTTTTTTCTCTCTGCCCCCCTTGTGTGTATACAACTTGTGTTCACGTGAAGTCATGGGATTTCTGTACAGGTGGGGAAATGCTCGATAAAACATAGGACTAAAACATAGTATTAGATCTTGATTGGGTACATAGGCACACATGAGTGTCAAACATACATGAGTGTCAAAAATAACTTAAAAACTAGGTATTTAAGGGAGTTTTTTTGAGAATATCAATACATGGACATCAAAATACTTCTCTTCAGAAGAGTATCACCTTCCATTTCTTTTCAATATAGCCAGTTTCTGTACTGGGAACCTATTAGGAAGTTGCATTCTGTGTGGTGGTAAGTCCTATTTCAGGCTTCATGGCATTGAAAGCGTTGCATCTTAGAATGAGTGCTGTGGTACATTACTGCTCACCAGTAAATCCTGAGCTGATCTGATGAGGTTAAAGGTAGTTGGTTTTTCTTCCTTTCAGATTCTGTGGGTTGGGGTTAGTATCTTTTTGCAGAGAATACTGAAGAACAATAGTGGGAATAAAGCATAGGACCAAATAGCTCTGTATCATCTGTACTTCAGGAACACTTTACCTTGATTCAGAGTTGATTTTTCCTTTTTCCCAAACCTCATCCCTGTCAAAGTCTTGCAAATCAAAGTACAGCTGAGCCTGTTTTTTGTATAGAAAGAAGAAACTTATGCCTCACAGCAGGTTCAGATAAATGGCCTCCAGCAATCCCTTCCAATCTCAAGAATTCCAAAAGTGATTCACTGCAAAAACTTACTGAAATTTAAAAATGCAGCATAAATGTTCCTAAAATATTACAATTCCTTTGTGCTACTTAACCCAAATTAAACAAGCTAGGACTTGGTTGCTTTAAAACCTTTGAATAAATTTTAGGCAATTCTAAGAGAAATAGAATCCATGTGATCTGAATACCAATCTGATGAAACAGTTTTGCATATTTATTCTCTGATTCAACTGTTTTTTTACCAGCACTCAGTAATAAATTTTCTGGAGATAAAGAAATAAGTGATTAACAAAAGACAGTGGTGATTCAATTCACTACTTAGTTCTCGTGGCACTAAAATATGTGGATTATTACACAGACTTTGGTTTGTGACTGATTGTCACTTTATGCTGAAACCAGTTTCCACCAGTCAAATGTGTATTTTGTTGGTATAGTTCTTGAGGACAATGAAAATTCTGCAGTGGTATTAGCATTATGGAGATTTTCCAGTGAGTGGCAAATGAACAGTCATCTACTTCAGTCATGATAGTCACAAAAACATAATGAACTTTTAATTTCAGTAATGATATTAATTAATTATCATTTGAGACTTTGACTGTGAAGTATAATTTGACATCTTCGCTCCCAAACCTACTGTAGCTTTTAATAAATCTTCCTATACATGTCATCATCTATTTTCTGTGATAAATTGCCTCGTTCTTCAGAAACAGAAGGATGGATTTTTTTTTCCTTCATTTAGCTTTTGGAGCCTTTTGCAAGCCTTTGTGATTTATGTTTCCCCATTCCATCCCTCTTCAATTCATGAAGCCTTACAGACTATCGAGTCAATCACTAGTACTAGAAACTTCCTTCCCAAAGTGGGTCTTCTAGACTTGTCAAGAACACCTGGAAGGAGAGCAGACTCTTTTGATATAATTTAACTTATCTGTGAGGGAGATAATGGGATTTAAGTTTAAAACTGGTTAAAGAAAGAAATACAAATAGTATGGGACAATAAATAAGGGAAAAATAATCGGTTTCCATGTATGTATATTTACTAAAAAGTTGCCAACACAGCAAGCAGTTAAAAGAAAAGTAATTAACATCAACATTGTGTTTTGTTTCTGGTATAATTTCTGCAATTATAACAGCTTTTCCATTACAAACATATTTTAAAATACGTTGAGGAAATGTGCTTTTATTTCTGTACCCATTTTCTTGGAAATGAAGAATTTTAAATGAGAAAAAAATTATTCAAGGAAACATTCACTGGATGTGGTTTGCAGCCTATAGTATTATCAGACCAAAATGATTGGTCCAGTCACTACTAGTTGTTATCTAAAGAATAATCCTCAGAAACTGTTTTTATGGCCACTGTATTTTCCTGAAATGTTGAGTGTAAAAGTCCCTAGAGTTACACATGCTTTGCATTAACTTCATGAATTGAGTCCTGCCCTTCTCTTTGCACATTTTATCACTTTGAGGTTTTAATCTGGATGGTTTCCCAGAAACCATATGTCTTAGAGGCTTTCTATTGTTGTTGGGAATTTATGCTCCAGGGCTTCATAAGCTGTGATAGACAACACTCTTGTGTCAACATGGTATGTAGTTTGACTGATACCACAGCTGAATAAAACCAGGTTGTCCTGGATATAGGCTTTATTGTCATAACAATTAACCCTTGCATCATATTGGTGATGCCTGTCTTTATCCCTCTATGTACACTTTTTCATAAATTCTTAAGATTATTTTTATTGGCATTTATAAATAATGTAATGTACTTACAAGTAAAAAGACATTGCAACATCACTATGCCATGGACAACCTTCTAGAACAGAACCTAAGGCTGCTTAAGCATAAGAACTTGGAATGACTGAAAACTTGATGTCATCACTTAGAAAAATGCGAATTGAATTAGTTAAGCAATGAACTCTTCATGATTTTTCACCTTGCTTTGAATACTGTCCACAGGAGGTACCACTGACATAGCATACAGCAGCAGAGCTTTGGACCAGTTCTGAAAACTGTATACTGAAAATTTAAAACTCAGTGTTATACCAACGTCCCAAACACACTGATTTCATTCTTCTGAGAATGAAAACATCTCACCCCTCCTAACCAAACTGTGAAGTCTTGCTCCTTATTAAATAACTTTTGGTTATGTACTGCTACAATTTTCCTAGACTGTTAGAAATTGTGCTCTGGATATTCAATAGGACCACTTTTCTTGCATGCTTGTGTTATACAGAAGGCCATTAGAAGAAGGGTATGCTGTATAAGCTAGTAGCCACTTTCCTTCCCTTAATTTCTACCTTCTGCTAAATGTTTGGATGTTTGATTTTTTTTTTCCCTCAGCATTTTATTATAAGCATTTTATTTTATTGTCATTTTGTCAATTCATATGGTCTGGATTTTGATGCAATATAATGTATTTAGAAATAAGCACTCTATGTCTACTCTGCTGTGAAGGTGCATACACAATATGACATTGTATGAGTGCCTGTTCAGTGTCACTTGGTGACTTCAGCCCATGCTGTTGGTAAAGTTACTCCTTCACAAAATTTTTGAGAGGTTTGTCTTATTTTAACAAACTTCTGGGGAAATAAATGGAAAATATATCTTAGTGAAATAATCAAAATTTTTAAAACATGGTCTGCATATCCTGTGTATAAGAAAGCTCTTGGCTATGCCTGTATTATAGAGTATTAAAATCTATTTCTCTGGAAAAATACATCAGTTTCTCAATTCATAGCCTTATTTATTAACACTGTATTACTTGCTGAATAAATTATAGTAACATATAATGAAATACATATTTTAAATAAAAACTAATGGTAAGTCAATCAAATCTGAGAATGATAGGTTTGAAAAGGCCTCTAAGATCACTGGGTCTAACTGACTTAATGAGTGACTCTGAAGATGTTTAATCACCTTTTTTGTGTGACTTATTTCTAGCACTTAGGAAAGAAATGGTTCCTTTGGATACAACTGCCATCAAGGAAGATTCTACTAATGTTGCTGTTAGTGAAATGAAGCTGCAAGCAGAAGGAGGAAAGCGGTAGAATATTTTACAAAACCACACCAGTTTTCTCTGGGGTAAATTCCACTCCACTTTTTTTGGGGTCTTGAACAGTAGTAATTCCATCTGTTGTAGGAGTGAGCACCCTTAATGATTCAGCAATTGCCAAACACTCAAATCAAAGAGCAACAAGAGGGATTCTGATGAATGCTTATGATAATGTAGGTGACTTGTACACCAAAGGTTTTCTGAGATTTTGCTGTTCTCTTGTATTTTTTTCTGCAGTCCTCCTAGATTAAATTTATTGTATTCCTGAAATGCTGTGAAGTGAAATACCTGTGACATTAATCTTTGCTATGAGCTTGTTTGCCCCTATACAGGAATTGTTCCGACACTTGGGTTTTTATTATTTTTAATAACCTTATTAATAATGAAAAATATTCAGAAATTGCCTATTATTGTGAGACAGTCATTATACAGTGTTGTACAGACATATTTGTGATTTTAGGTCCCTCAGTTTGAAAAAAATCATTTAAGGAGGATGTGATAAAACAAAATTTTCTCAAAGCGACTGAAAATTCACATCTTGGTTTCAAGTTCAACATGTTTGTATTACAATTTGTCTAGAATTATTCTTTTGGCCGGAACAGTTTTATCAGATGGCCTCAATAAGGCACTTTAAAGAATCTGAATCTCGCCCATCTGTGTCAAAAGTGTTGAAAGGCATTCCTGTGTGGCTGTGAAAATTTTAAAAGCAGTGTTTAATGTTCATTTATTTATTCTGTTTTGTTCTCTAACAGAGAAGATGTGTCATATTCATTGTAAAATACTATGGAAATGCAATATTGGACATTTGTGTTTGCTCAGATATCACTATTCTAAACGAGTTGGACACAATTTTCCATTACAGTGGTCTCAAAGAGCAAATCACAGAAGAATTTTCTGCTGTCTAAAGAAATGCAAGTGTTTCTGATGGTTCTTGTTTTATTCTCATCTCAGCTACTTCTGACTGGATCACTGCTATAGTGCCTAAAATGATTTGCCAAAGCTATCAGAGTACTGTAGCAACATTAACACCATTCAAACAATTTTGTTTTGCAGACTTCTGTCATATTTAGGAAGCCTGTTTCTTCTCTGAAGCACTGTCATCTTTTAGCACTGTAGGTGTCTCAGGTATAATTCACAGGCTATGATGTGCCATCTCAAAAGAGGACTTTTTTAATACTCTGGTGAAGTGTTCTGTAGTCCCAGTGGGTGCTCTGGACAGTGCACTTCCTTGACAGTCACCTTGTGTTCAACCTGTTTAAAACAGAATAATATGCTGAGAACATCAAAATCAGATACAGAAATGAGAAAAAGATTGAGTTTATTCTCCGTTCATTTTCTAGGAAATTAAATTGCTTAAAATTTAAAAAAAAAATCTGATTTGGTTAAAACGTTTTCTTTACCTTTTGTTGCATATTATGCTGCACATGGTTGTGCTGGCATTGGCTTTTTGCAGACTTCTGGCACATCTGCTCATTCAGAGGGTCAAGAAAACAAAACAGGCACATCCATCTGTTCTGATCTCAAAGACAATGACAGGGAGAAGAAAAAAAACCAACAAATAAACTTCTGCTCTCTACAAAGAGAGTAGATGTCATGAAACAGTGTTTAGCTCAAGCCACAGCTACTATGAACTAAACTTACTTTAGGTGGATCCAACATTTGTAATTTATTACTTTTTTAAATTAGATCAGAGCAGAGGTGGAAATATGGTATTAAAAATATTTAAACTGGTTTGGTCTGCTGAAACTTAAAAATTGCAAAATGAAATATTACCAGCTTGCAGACTTTATGGTACCTACAAATTGTGGCCAAAACATAGGAAGGTCACTTTAAAATATATTATGAAGCAGTAAATCATGCTGTCAAAACACATGGTAACAAGGTCTGGTGCAAGGATTGCTGATGGATGAATGTTTTAATAAGTTTAAATGTTTTTTTAACATGAAAGTGCCTGTAGGTAACTAAATGGGGCTTTAAGATTCTTAGCTGAGAAGATACACCAGAAATATAATGCTCTCTCTTATTCCTAAAGAATTTGTAAAAATCTTACCATTTTATGTATTTATACATTAAATGTCCTGACTTGTAACCTAGGAATCAGAAGTATGTGTTCTGAAAACAGGATCACTACTGCTTTATATTGTTAGAAAACTAAGGATAAGCAGTCTGATTGCCTCACTATTACATCAAGTATTGAAATGACTTTTGTATTTTACAGGACAGAAATTACTACTGGGTGAATAATTTTGGCCTTAAAACTTAAGTGTGTTCAGTGCTTAGTATATTTGCCTTTGCCCATGTGACTGGGTTTTCATCAGTTTTATATCCTTTTATAAAATTTTCTAAAGGGGCTGGAAGAACAGGAGAGGTCAAACCACAAACACTGAAAAAAAAAAAAAGAAAAAAAAATTTACTGAGTAGACTTATGGACTCCAAAGCCAGGAAATTCTTTCTTAAATTTGCCCTCTTGGCATGGCAGTCTAGATAGCATGTAATATTTGTCTCTCTTCCACCTCTGATAGAGGTTCATATTACAAAGTGAATTTTGTTTCCTCTTTACTGAAGGCTGAAGTTCCGTTCATGACATTATGTGAAACTGTCCCTTTGTGGTTTCAGTAATATTTTTTCCATATTGGTCTGAAATAATACTCTTCTGCACAGTTTCAGTTTTTAAAGTAGAAAAGCAGATAATTTTTAAAAAAAAAAAACCTTTTGTATATTTCACATTTTAAAAATTGCTGTCCCTTCTGGTAGCCTGATTTTTTTATACTTTAACTCTTTAATGACTTGTTACTCAATTTTTGCCCAAAGCAGTGGTTTTTAATAATCAAAAATGTGGTACCACACACACAACAAATGATGGTTTAAATCATTGTTCTGCTTAGCATTTGGTAAATCAGGCAATTTTCATGTATGTACTAAGTACATACAGATTTTATACGCTAGTATCAAGCATTCTTGTTTTTAATGCTGTACTGAAATACAGTGCTTCAATATTGTGCTTTCAAAAATGCACTGGCCCTCTATTTGAGCATCAAATAGTTGTCACATGAATAAGCTATAAATTTTATGCCCTTCAGTTTCTAATGTCTTACAGCAGACTTGAGAGTACTTAATTACTTTTGAGATTAGATTTACTAAATAGACAAAATAATTTATTTTTTATTGTGTTATTATGTCATCTTAAGAAGAAATGTCAAAATAAAAATAAAAAATAAAATTTTACAGTGCAAAACCAAGCAGTTTTGTTATATTTACTTCTTAAATTTTTGATGGAAGCCAGTCTTTAGGGATGGTGAAAGTACTTCTTGGATATTCAAAGCTCAATTACATTTTTACTGACTATTGCAGCAAAATAAATAAAGAAAATATATGAAAACCCCATACAACAAAGAAACTACTATTCTAAAATTCATTTCTCAGCTAAGGACATAAAACATATCAGTTAATCTCTGGCTTGCAAGGCGTAGTCTCTGCACTGGGTAGGACTGAATGGTTTTTCATGAATGAAAATGCCAGTATTACTCTGAAAGGAAATCATTAGGTATTTTTGTAAGACTGATGTAACTTTTTTGGCTACAAATGAGAAGTCTGCAACCTGGATGTGTTTTCATATCTATAACATGCAGAAAAAGATTTCCATAAATTTTTGCAGCACTGCTTGTTACAGTGGAATTTTACAGTACTAATGTTAAAGTCCTTGTGTCTGCAGTGTGTTAGTATCAATTTATCTTTCTCTAAGCCCTCGTCACTCCACAGAAGTAATTGATACTGAAGCCAATGTGAGCTGCAGGTCAATATCTGATGATACAGCCTTGTCAAAAATGGATGTGCAGGAGGACATCATGTCAAGTCCTGTGGTTTTGAATGTAATTGTAGAATTTAGAAGCAGTTGTGAGGAAAACTAGCAGTAGAAGGCATGAAAAGCAATTAACGATTAAATTAAAATTACAGAACACTTTTATTCTTGATGCCTTGGCTTAAAAACTGCCTTACAGCTAGTATTTATGGCTGAATAAAAGTGATCCCTAAATAAAATTGGATCTTGGATAATGTTTTTTTCATGTTTAAGTACTTTTTACTGTAGCACAACTCAACTCTTTACTGTAAGCATGTCTAGACTGCTGTGAATATGAACTTATTTCCTTTTCTATGTAAATAACTAAATTAGATTTCAAATCTGAAGAATATTTTAGTGCTTTGTACAAGAGTACAACAGAGCAAAATCCAATAACCAAGTCATTCAAAAATCTGCAATGCTTATTGGAATGTTGACAGCAAAAATGAAGGAGATTGCTGTGGTTAAAATCCAGCAACATCCAACATTTATCATTTGTGCTAACAATAGGTCTCCTGTTTCTAAAGCTGAAGTTGCACATCTATCATTTCTCTGGCTGAGATAATGAGATTTTTTTTTCTTTTTCCCTAATAATGAAAAAATCTGTAATGTGAGAATATGCAGTGATGATATTTTAAAATTTCTAGTTACTTTGTTAAGGAATCTACCAGCTGCTATTTGGAACTAAATATTTTTGGAACGTGGTTGGTAACATGTTTTTGTTAAATCATTACATTTAAAAACAAGAACTGCATAGAAATATCTCTTTTAGGATAATTTTGATGTCTTGCTGTCTTTTTTGGGGATATGGCTCCTTGATAGGTGTTTTGTTTAGTAAGTACAGGAGTTGTTCTTGAGTAGTCTGTTATTTTCATCTCTCTTCAGACCAGAGTTGTTTTGATCTTAGACTGCTTTTCTCATCTGCCATCAACAGTGCAGTGGTGTGTCAGAAGGCATACCATGATTTCTTCACCTACACTCTATCAATAATTTTGGTAGCTTATGTTCCCGTGGAGTTACATTAGTGTTGATGGTGGTTGTTTCTTTTAAGTTCTTTTCATATGAACTCTGACACTCTTATTTTCTTACTAAAATAAAAGCTACTTAATAAATGGGCTAACATCAAGTTACATGCTGTCTAATATTAGAGATTATTCCACAGGCCAAAGTAAATGTATCTTACTACATTTGTTTACTAATGATAATGTTGTCTTACTACTTCAGATTTTCTGAGTGCTAGCATTGATTCTACTATCAGTTTGTAGAAGGAAATGGTAAAGGATAGACTTTGCTGCAATAAGCCTGAAATATTATTGATTTGAGGCAAAAAATGAGACTACAACAAATTTAGGATATCTAAGTGCTTAATCTAGAACCTAAAATACTCATATTACAAAGTGTATTTCTTCAGTGTGTTAATATCAAATCATCTTCCTTATAAACAGCTGCTGACACCTAAATATTTTTGAAAAGCGATACTAAAATTTGCTAAAGATGATCAAAAGGATTTCTGTGTCACTCCCACTGTTGAACAAGCATGGAACTGGGAAGCAGTCCAATTTATGTTTCTGGCATGAGGCATTTCACAGAAACCACCAGTGCTACAGTTTTGTCCTTAGTGTGGAAAAGGATGATGATGAGCTGTGTTTTGCTGCTGGCCAAGAGAACTGTTTGCATCTGTGGCTGTTTGGTGTGTGGAGCTCAACGTGTGCACCATTTTTACTGAGGCTTTCTCTGCCGGGTGCAGCACTGACAGCACCATTGCACTCAAACAGCTGCAACCATGAAGACATCATGGAGCTGGCAGGACTTTTGCTACATGTTTTGACTAACAGAATGTCAGCAAGTCCGTCAGAAACCTTGGTGTTGTTTGTTTTGTCTTCACTGGAGCAGACTTCAGTGCAGTCATAAAGCTAGAAAAATGCATAATCCTTTGTTCAGTGTGAGCTACATCAGCGGGGAGGCTCACTAGCCATGGAGCATGAATCCATTTGTATGTTGTCCATTGATTGATTTAGAGGTCTATAAATTAACAAAAAACTAAAATATTTTTTTTGAAGTGAGACAAATTATTCTTATTTGATAGTCAAAAAAATCTCTGGTTTTGGAATATGGAAAAATGAAGTATCCAAGTCAAGAAACACTAAATTTTTCCACAATATGAATTATTTCTTAAATTTCAGTAGAATGACAGACTAAAATGAAGCTCCTGAATATGTGAATAAACAGACATCAATCCCACTTTGTGTCATCTCTTAACATGAGACTTGCTCACTTTTATTTAGACTTAACTATGTTCCATACTGAGGGAAAGTCTGTTATGTGTGCTGTGCACTGGAGAGCAAGGTTGAAATAATTCCACTGGAGGCAGCTGATATGCTACAGAAGGAATATAGAAGGCTCTTGCAGTGTATTTTAACAAGTAGCTCAAATGTTCAGATTTCTGCTGTGGTATTACATTACCAGAAGAAAGCAACAAATATAAAAATATTTAGATTGTAGGTCAGGGTGTCAATACAATAACAGTGTATTACTGAGGTTTTGAAGGTGTATCACAAAAATGTCAGCCTTAAAAGTATCTGCTTATTAGCAAATATTCTATTCTATTTTTTTCCCTTGGACCATATGAGAAGAAAATAGGTTATTTGCTTTTGATTTCTGAATATGTTTCACCATTTCATGCTGCCAGTTTCTATTTAATTTGGGGTTAGTTAAAAAAACAGCCATCTAATTCTGATACTTCATTACAAGCACTCCTAATTAAGTTAGTTGATACATGAGTCACTCTCCTCCAGACCTTTGTTTTCATTTCATTTCAATAGAATACAGTGGTTTTTTGCAGTTAGTGTCCTAAAACTGGAACAAAATTATTCTTGTGAACTAGCATTTTGGTTGGGACATTGCAAAACTAAAATTTGCCCAGGCACTTCATACATATGACACTGAATACATTACATCATATTTCCCAGTCAACTATTGTGACTACAGTACAGAAAAAGTATATATACTTTATATATATATATAAAGTAACAACAAAGAATCTGAAGAATTTCAACAAATAATATGGACATGAAATGTTTCTGTGCTGGTGTGAAGTCAGAAAGGTCTGTTTAATACTTCTAAACCTTATTGTATTGGTTAATATGAAAGAAATAGGCATAGTGGAATGAAATTCCTCAACATTGAATTATTTCTTGAGATAAAGTCCTTGAATGTTTAGGAGGGAGTCTAGTTCTTCATACAGTTGAAGTTTATCTTACTGTAGTAACCAGAACTATTGCAGTTTCCTTCAGACTTGATTTCTGAAACATAAAGGTGTGTTCAGACTTCTAATACCTGTGTAGGCACCAGGTATATCCTGTCCACATTATTATGTCTCTTTCTTATTTCTTGTAGACATTGATATGTATAAACATGTTCATACAGTGTAAAATTTTACTGCTCAAAAAGAAAGATTTCCTTTTATGCTTGGAAATCCTGAGTGCAGTAAAGCTAGCAGAGGCCTTGTCTGTAATATCAGTGGAGTTACAATTTTGTGCTGAGTTTTAGAAAAGGGGAGAGAAATATTTTCTTTGTCTATTTTTCCATTGCATTCTGCAGGTCTGCAAGTCTGCCGTATGTGTTGGTCTGATGAACCACAAATGCTTGCTGAAAAATACATGATCTTATAAAAATCATACAGTAGCAAAGTCCAAAACACGCAGAATCATTTGACATTATCTCATTTTTATATTTTAATTTTTTTCAGAATCTTAGAAATGCGATTTTGAGTTGTTCCTTTATGGTTTTTTTTCAAAAAGACTAAATCAAAGTTAGTTATATAATGAAAACCATAGTAATTCTAGATAACATCAATCCAAGCTTATGAAATTTGAAAAATTCTGAAATGTTGCAGCTCTTTGTTCCACTTCAATGTGGTCTACTACAGCTTTGTCAAAATAATGAAGCCATTTCCATGGAGAGATGGTTCATCTGTTAATATGTATCAATGGTATTTCACACTCATGATGAAATATTTTGTTTCATATCAGTTTTTCAACTGATGATGTAACTGATGTTAATTCAATGAGTACCCAAAATGGGGATTTTTATGTGTGTAGAGAAGCTGATTATATCTTACATCTAAATTCCAGCAGTACTGATATTCTTTTTTAACAAAAGACTCATGAAATAAAACCAATTTTGACTTTTTTGTCCTATGATATCTTTGTTCCAAGATGGCTTCCAAGATATTTGCAGTCCACTTTTTCCATTATCTGCCGTCTTCAAGGAACTTGACTCTCTTGAGAAGTATGTAGTAATGAATTAAAAAAAAAAAAAAAAATCTAGAATCTCAGAATCATTTAGTTTGGAAAAGACCCGTTAGATCAACTTCAGCCAAACTACTGCTTGACTGTTACTTTCTGTAAATCACATGGATGCACATAAAACTAAGTATACAGATTGGATTTTCAGAACACCTCATGCAGGTTTAGGAACAATGCATTGTAAAAGTATAAAAGGAGGAGCTGTTACCACGTTGGTTTGATGCACAAGTCCTTGCCAACCTGTGAAGTCTGAGGTACTTGGTTACACATGAGGTGTCACTCATGTCACACCAGAACACCAATTTTATTGTTGAGTTGCTGCTCTGACTTCAGAACTGATTTATACCTATATATATATATATATATACTGTGCCTGATTTATACCAATATGAAGCTAGAATGAAATCTCATTTTTAAAGCCTAACTACTGATCAAAGTACTAAGTAGTGAGATCTTGTCAAGTGATTGCAGTATGAAGTATATGAAAGCTGTCTTTTGTGCTCTGAGTATGTTGCTGCAAGCTGAGAGCTTGGCAAAGTCTGCAAGTATGTTTAAGTTTGGTTAAGGCTCTACTTAGAAAGTTCATATGTTAATTTAACATCAACATTTGTACCTAGTTCCTGCAATTAGACTATAAAATGTTAGCCAATGAGGCAGTAACAAAAATATCATACAACATTAAACTTTTGCTGGCACTTACTTCAAGCAATTTGTGAAGGCAGGGTTGCAAGTCCTCATTGCATCTCAGGACATAGTTGGTACCTTTGCAGGATCAAAGTTGCTAGCTGTACGTGTAATTTAAATTATAACATGAAAACTTGTCATTTTTGTAAGCTAACATAATAAATTATTTTTCCAAGCAACGCATAGCATCTGTATTCATTTACGTAACACTGCCAAACTTTTGTAAAGGCCTGTTTTATGTAATTGGTCTGTTTTAGTTTTGTGAAATGTAGATGTGTGATATGGAATTGGAAATGTTGCCCAATTATCTTCTTGTCTCTAGGAGCAATTGGTGTTTCTTTCTTCTACTGTAATATTTGTTTAAAAACTGAGATGATAGCTTCATTATGAGAATAAGTAGTTTTCTTCCAAAGTATGTATTCAAAATACTTATTTAGGTGAAAGATTTGTATACCATTAAGGACCCAAAAATCTGGCAACATATTGTGGTGTTACAATAGTAGTGGATCTTTACATTGGCCATTATTGACAATGTTTCCAGAGCTGCCCTTAATTAGGACAGGCTCTTGTGCCTATAGTCTCTTAGAGAGTGTGAACAAGATTCATCTGATTGAACTTGAGTGTGGACAGAAAACATGCCTCCATCTAAATGAACCTGCCTTTGTAGTCAACAGGATCTGTAGCATCCTTAATCTCTGCTCCAAGTAAGCAGTCAGGGTTTGATCAAATTGCACTATATCATTTAGATCTCCATTTGTAAAAAGGAAAATCAGGCATCTGCCTTAGATGCTTATTGCCTGCATTATAGGCACCAGTGTCCACCCACAGATTGGGATCTACCCATGTGTTCTTTATCTGGATTCCAGCATTAATTCTTTATTACCTTAAATAAGAGACACCCCTGGAGGCAGTGAAATGGGAGGCAGTTAAACAAGCAAAGAGATTGGGCCATGACACTGTTTAATGAAACAAAAGTCATTGTTGCTGGGGAGTTCCACACTGCTAAATTTCTATGGAAGCATTTAATGGGAAACAAAGCCTTGCATTATATTTTGAAATACAAAGTAAAACAAAACCAAAACAAACCAAAAGGTATTGCATAATTCCATATAATGAAGTATTCTTATTCTGGTTTCTCACAACAAGCTGACCCAAATATAGTTTCTTTATATACTGGGAAACCAGTTATTGAAAGCCTCTAATTATTTTACTAATTTCATTCTCCTCAATTGCATATTCCCTTGCCTTTTGAAATTAAGAGGTTTTGCATGTGTTTTACATTGTTTTGTGATCTGCAGTTGTTTTATGACAAACTTACTTTTCTTTGGACCATTTTTTTCACTGATGATAGCAGAGTTCTTTCTTTCACACATGCTTATTCCCCTCTTACAGCAGCTGTTGCACAACACTTTTCCCTCCTTCCTAAATCTGCTATCCCAGAGGCTCTACCACCATTGCTGAAGGGCTCAGCCTTGGCCCTGACAATTGAGCACTTGTGATGTAGACAAATACCCTACAGGCTCCTTTACAAGTGAAAACAAGTAGTTTATTCCAGTTTCCTTTTGGATACCTTCCAAATGCGATCCTTAGGTAGAATTTCAAAAGCAGTACATACTGCTGTCTGGAAAACTCTGCCTGAAAACTACTGCTGGAAGCATCAATGGTTCTACAGGAGACAGGATGCCTATGAGGACAGATCAATCAATGTCTTCACTGCTCTTGGCAATGGACACCATTACAGCCTCAAGCAACACTTCTCAACAGGTAAGAAAAGTAGGTTGATAAAAAGAGTGGACAAACTGGTTTCATAGGAGCTCTAGTTGTAGTCTTAGAAAAGTGCATTTCTTGTGACCTCAGAGAAAAGTCCCAGCTGGCCTTTAGTTAGTAGTATGGGCCTTATGCTTGATTTATAAGCTAGGAACTCATTGAGCTATCAAGTGATGGTTCTTCCTGGTCTGACCCTGTGTACCTCCTGGTGCCTCAAATTCAGATAGGAACTAAACCAGAGTACAGGATTTGGTCTAAAAAAGATTCCCCAAAACTTGTGAATAAGAGCAATAGACAGTGCTGAAAATTACAATTTGGATTTTATCTCGGGAGCTGTGAATTTTGAAATAGTCTATGTACAGCAAAGTGCAAGCCACAGTCAATTTTATATAGTAATTTTCAATAGTCAATTTTGTGACAAAACTTCCAGACAGCAATATATCTTAACATTATATGTAGCATAGACCTGCAACCAACAACAGTGACAGAGGTCAGCTTATGATTTCCTTACAGTCACTTCGAAAAAACTATACTGTGACTTTATTAAGAGATGGTCCCAAAAATTCTCCCACATATATCCCGTGTAGAAATGCAGTGTTATTTCTCTTAGTTTATTGTAAACTCTGTTTTGTGGTAGAAATAGAATAAACTCAACTTTTAAAACATTCACCAAATAGAGGTGATACAGACATACACGAAAATAGCAAAATTTGCCTGCATAATGTAAACTAAGAGAATATATTTTCAGAATTTGTAGCCAGGATTTTAATAATTTTATCAGAGTTCCTGAGAGTTGTTCTCTTGACATCCCTCCTGTTGATCTTACCCTCAGGGAATGTGCAACCTCCCATTTCCCAAATCCTTTTGTCTTGTAATCCCCATGCAATGAATCACATTTGCTTTATTTGTTTGAGACTGATGGAGTCCTTTGAAAGAAGGCAGGAAGATGACTTCTCCCTGAGGAGTAACTGAACGTGCTTAGGCAGAAAAGTTTTCAATATGTGGGGCACTTGGACAGGAAGGACTCAGCAATAGATGAAAATAGGACATTGCAGAGAAGAGAGAACAGATACACAGCCATACATGAACAGTGATGGAAACAGTGATTCCTGGGGACCTATGAGACATTGTGCATCTTTGGCTGCATCTTAGAAAACCATCATGTTGTTGATCTAAGACCAAGCCTGAAAGAAGGGACTCATTTGTGAGTGGGAGAATTTTTTTTTTTTTTACAGTCAATTTTAATTATCCTCTCTTTTGCTTAAACATTTGCCTAAACATCTTGAGGCAAGGCAACTGAGGTTCAGGTTAATAGGTCCGTTGGGGTGCATTAGAGTGAAATGACACTGAATGACCAGTGTGTGTATATGTGTGCATCTGTCTATATATATCTGTATCTATATATTTTGGGACAATTTGGTTGCAGTGGAAAGGATGTATTGTAGCCATTTTGCTTACTGTCTATAGTAATACAACAATATAAAAGTATAAAGATAGCACATAAGGAAAAGAGAAAAGCAGAAAGGACAAGAGTAGGCAGTGAGAGGAACCCCTGGGACCACAAACAATATTTGGTTGATGCAATTTAGATGTCTGTAGGTTGAAGTGATGGTCATTATCTTGATCCATTGGGAGTAGGGGGAGTCTGTAAAACAAGAAATTCAATGGGTTCAAAGATTCAGTACATTCAGGTTCAGGTAGGAAGAGCCAGGTACCTGCCTTGCTGGGAGAATTTTACACTGTCTGATGCAACACTGTGGATCATGCATAATTCTCTGGTGGAAGGCTTGGGACACATGAGTTGGAGGAATTTCAGGAGTCTTTGATGGTTGATGATCCCTTCTAAGATATGATGGCTGCTTCTCACGCCTGCATAGTTGAGCCAATTGTGCCTTATCAGAAGGCATGAACACATTCAGACTTCTGTGTAGATGTCCCAGTGCCTCCCCTGGGGGTGGAGGGAGGGGAATTTTACACCTGAGCCCCATGGGGAGGAAAGTTTTGCACCTGAGCCTCGTGGGGAAGGAAGACATTGGCATGATAAAAAGCATTTTCCCACCTTGAAGGATGTGCTGCTTATCAACCTTTCCACTTACCTGGCTCAAATCCCAGCTTGTTGCTAGACAAAGGTTCGTTTGTTGTGATCATCCTCTGGTGGTGGGAGCACACCCCTCTGCACCTGTGCTGTTCTTATGCAGATCTGAGTTTTTGCCACAGCACAGAAACTCTCCTCCTCCCATTTGGTTGAGGGGTGCAAACCTGGCCTTAGCATAACACCTGCTGCTTTTGCAAACGTCCAGTTGTTTTAAGTCTTTTAACCTTTAGCATTTCTCTCACAATTACAGAAGCCTTCTGCTCAGCAGGACTATTTACATGCACCTGTCCACTTTTCTTTTTGTTCCTGTTCATTTCCTGATAGCTATTCTAGTCTGTTCCCTAATTCTACTTCCTGTTTTGTGTTTTTAGCTCCAGCCTCTGTCCTTAGAGGAGGCAGCTACTCTGGTCTTCTACCAGAAGGCTGTTAATTAGTCACAAGTTGACTGGAGATTTTTCTTCTTCTTGATATCACATCCTTACTTAACATGCACATAATTGTCCAGTAAGGAAGCTTCTTCCTAGTCCTTCCTTGGGCAAATTATATATTCCAGCTCCTTTGGGATCTTTCCAGTTAGACCCATGAAGGAATCCTTTCTTGCTCATTTCCAGCCATTACACATATTCCATTACTGCCAAGTTGAAGTATCTTGAGGCTATGGCTGCAGATATCACTGGCTGGCAGTAACCTCTGATTTAGTCAAATTTCCCCATACTTTACTGGCAAGAGCAGAGCTCAGAGGATTCTACCTAATATGCAAATGCTCTGTTAAAAAGGAAAAGTTCCTGAATGCAAATTAAGGAAATATTTTGGTGGGCCTGTAAACCCAAGGAAAGGGGCACCATTTCAACAAAATTTCATCTAATCTAGAATTCAGTGTCCAGATTTCAAGAAAGTATTGAGAATTTTGAAAATACATGATGTGGGTTTTTAAGGGTACGTTTCCAAAATGTAACAATTTTTGTTTCATGGAATTCCTGAACTTGTGGTGATAGTCTCCTGGTTTATGATAGCCTTGAGGTTTCTTTTTGCTTCCATGAATTTGTGCTGATACTTTTAGAACTTTATGAGTTTTATAATCTGTAAGATTCCTTAGCAGAGTTCTGTGACATAATAATGCAGTGTGGATGTGGTCAGTTTCCTGAATATGCCTCCTGCAAGTTTCCAATTCAAGTGACCTAATTCCTAGTGCAGTAAGAGAATTCTGCCTTCAGAAGACCCTTCTTTTATCATGAAAAGTACTTTCCTAAGAATAATGTGGAAAATCAAAGATTCAAGTTGTTTCCGGGTCAGTTTCTGCTGTGGTATGTTGCAAGTGCTTTAGCAGCAAGGATCCCATCTGGATGGGATTTTTTAAACAAGGAAGAAAGATCTCTTGGAGTGGTTAGCAACTCAACAGAGGTTGGAATCTTCTGGTTTTATTCTACAGCATTTTCCAGACAACATGTGAATTCTGTGACCTTTGAGGGAGAGTGTCTCCTTTAAGCACAGCCTAGTTTCAGAACACCTTTTTTTTCTGAGAAACCAAGGCTGTTCTGCTGAACAGATAAGACTGGCTAATAAAATAAATGAGACTAGCTCATTTTGATGGTCAAAGGGAATGAGTGGACAGAAGATACCTGGGGCATAGCAAAACTGATTTCTTCGAAGTAGAGTTTCTGAATGAAGCTGGGAAGAATTGATGTACCCTGTTCCCTCAAGTAGCCTAATCAGATATAGACTAATAACTGTAACTGTGTCTTTTTATCTCACAGGACAAGATTGTTGTTTGATATTGGATTGGTTTTTCATACTGAAATTCAAAGCCCATGTAATCTTTTGTTGGATCTCAACAGACTGCTCTAACACAGGATCATTAGGATGCATAGAATCATTAAAGTCGGAAAAGATCTACAAGATCATCAAGTCCAACTTGGTTAAATCCAATTCAGAATGTACCATGTTACAAGGTGTTTCTGCAGTCTCCTGGACAGTAAATCTCTTATTTACTGTGATTTAAGATAGAAAGTTTAATTCACAGCTTTTGTCTCCTTGCTGATTTCAAAGCCAGGAGCAAGTGTGTGTTATTCCATATTGCTCTGTGGCAAAGGGCTGTCTAGACCAGTGTCCTGTCTCCAACGTGGGTGAGGAATAAATTACTAGGCAAGAGTTTAGGCTCTGTCTCCTCAAACTATTCTCCCAGCTTTGGCAATCTGTTTCTCAGAAACCTCCTAAGCCAAAACTTGCAATTCTGTTCTGTTTTTCTGGTTAGATGTCTAGGGAGGCTCCTGCTTTTTGTAGCTAGGAAGGAAACTTCTTCCCTATTAGATGCATGAAAAGAATTACCCTTTGTAAGGTGGTACAGAGTGCACACAAACCTACAATATTTTGCAGGCACACACAAAATCTGATCTGCAGAATGGCAGCCACTGCTGCACACAACCGGGCTCTTAAATCACTTCTCATCTCTGCCTATTTGGAAGTGTTTTCTAGAAGGACACGTTTTTTCAAACTTAAAAAATAAAGTTTGGTTCTGGGGAAGTCCATTGTTTTGTGGAATATAGGAGTGTTTCTCCCTAACAATTCCTCTGACCACTGGAGTCTTGACCTACTTCTGGCCGTGCATGTGCTACAGACAGTAGAGGGGTTATTGCAGGGAGGGGCTGTTCTGCAGTGAAGTCGGGGCTGACAGCGGTATCTGCCACGGTGCCAGAAGGACTGATGTGGGTGACTCAACAGGGGCTCTTCTTCCATTTGTTTCAGTCCTGAAACAATGCCACAGCAGGATGCTGAAAGCTACATGGGGGATGAGATGTAAAAGCCTACTTTTCAATGCTCCATTACTCTATTTAGTGTTTGCTTGCCTTCTTTATTGTGTATTTGATGAAGTTTTAATTATTATTTATTATATTGTTAATGCTGCATGCCAAACACTGTGGATGCAGTGGAGATGGTCGGTAAATAAAATAATTAGTATTATGCTTGAGAATAATGGCCCCTTGCACAGAGAATGGCAGGAATGAGGTGATACTTCTGCAAAATGTTTTATTATTCATAGTCTTTCTCTACCTTTTCTTTCTACATGCTAAGTCTGTAGTTAAACCTGCCCTCTTGGTTCTCATGGTAGCTAAGGACTTACATCTACTTTGAATTTTCATTTTAATTTCCAGGTATGTAGAGTGTCTTGGCCAAAGGTGCAAACTTGTGGCTAAACCAGAAAGAATTCTGGTCCTCAGCCTCCTTGCTTTATCTGAAAGACTCTGCTGTAATGTATTTAGGTATTTATGGGCAAAGGTCTTTATCTGCACTAAAAATGACATTAAATAATCTAACAAATTGCCTTTGTTAGTAAGCTAAACAGAAAAACAACACAGTGGCACTGTTTTCATCACAAAATGTAAGATATCATTCTACTCTTCAGTTTTGATTTTTTTAAAACTGGCAGGAGCCTTGAATTATGTCCACAGATTTTGCTTTGCTAAGTTTGTGTAAGTGAGCAATTGAGGGTAACAGCTATCCCAAGCACAGAGGAGAATTAGATATCAGTTGGGGGAATTGGGAATAAATCAACACAGGAAGACCTTGAAAGCAAATGCACGAGTCATGGAAGGAAATAAAAAATACTTCAAAAGGCAGCAGCCTGTGATTGTTTACAGCTGTCAGGAAACATCGATCCTGCTGCCAACCTTCTTTTGTTATTTAAGGAAAGAAAAGAAATATGAAGAATTTAATGTTAATTATAAATAATAGCATGCTAGGGAAGTAGGCCTTGCCAGGGCCTACTCTGTGTCTAACATTTCACATAATTTGCTTGCTGCCCTGGCTGAGAGCTGCTATACATGCCTGTCATGTGAACTGCAGTTCCCCAAGGCTTTGGGATTATTCTGGTTTGTGCCATAGCACTCGGTTGTTATTGCTTTAAACCTGATTAATGAATTGGATGTTGAGTTGATTTAGTACTTCAGGTACCAGCATAAAATTAATGGTTGCAGAAACTTGTTCAGGTTGGTTTTTTTTTTTTCTGTAAATATTGCCTTATTCTCCCTGTTGTCTTTAAAGAAAGGCAGAGAAGAACAGTAGGTTAAAGTTATATATATAATTTTATAAGTTATAAGTTTTATATATATATATATATAAGTTATATGTATATAAATATATATATATAACTGTTTCATTAAGCTTTGGAAACTCAGATGTGATTGAGGGGGACAGAAATTGAGTTAATAAATTACCCTTCCCAAAAAATCTCCAGGCAGTGTTGGAACAGGTACTTAAACTGCAAAGACATGCAAAATTGCTTCTCATTTGTTCACCTTCCAGCTAGGAAAATGTTCTCTCCCCACTTAACAACAGCAGCAGCAAAAAATAAAAACAAACAAACAAATAAAAAAACCCAAGGGAATGATCAAGGTCTGCCCAAGTAAGAGCAAATACCTTTCCTGTCCTCCTTGGGGCTGCCTGGCATGACAGTGGTGAGTGTCCTGCTGCCCTGGAGGGAGTTCAGAGCACAATGTAGTACAGCCTGAGAACAGGAAGGGTGTCTGGGGAGACAGCACACCCCTGCTGCTATGCTGAAGTGCCACAGAGCACTACTGTGTTTGCTGTGCCCCCAGCTCAGAGAGGAGGTTTTGTTTCGTCCGTTCTGGCTTCTGGCAACTTCACAGTTTCCCTTGTAAGCCCCTGAAACTGAGCTGTGGTTGTGTCACATGAGATGCAAAGGGCAGGAGAAACTGGGTTGGGATCAACAGCACAAAAATCTGAAAACACAAGTGAATCTAACGCACTACCAAGCGTTTAAATCATAGAATCATGAAGACTGGAAAAAATCCTGCCCTTTGCATATGTGGAGCAG
This sequence comes from Sylvia atricapilla, assembly GCF_009819655.1. Lineage (NCBI taxonomy): Eukaryota > Metazoa > Chordata > Aves > Passeriformes > Sylviidae > Sylvia > Sylvia atricapilla. Next base: position 54,599,938 of record NC_089145.1, read on the forward strand.
ATAAAAATCAGCAGCCAGGAAAGAAAAGCTGCTCCAAGAGCACCAAAAGTGTGCCATTGGGATAAACTACCAAGAAGCCCATTGGCCTCCTCCTGGGAAAGCTGTCCATGCCTAAACCTACCCTACAATGATGGGGGCAAGGAGAAGAAGGTACAAAGCTACTGCCTCTGGAAAACAAATACCATTTTCTAACCCTTTCCACCCTTGCCTCTCCCTGCTGATGAAAGGAAAATGTGTGTAAAGTTCTTCGTAGTGCAAACGGATAGAAAGACTACCTTACTGGATTAGGCTCTATTTTGGTTTTCAAGGATAGCGGTATGGATTTTAGAGCCTCGAGTTACTGATAGCACAGTATTAATATGTTCTTAATCTTGGGTTTGTCATACAGATTTAGCACATCTAGTGAACGGAACTGAACAAACCCAAATAATCCCACGGGTTTATGTAGGTCAATGTCTCAGCTTCAGATGTTTCAAACTATGAGTGTTCATTTCCTTTAATATGATCTCCAAAGGTCTGTTCAAAGGCAAAAAAAACCCCAAGCATTTTCAGTTAAATAACATTTTGTATTGTTTATTCTATTAGTGATGGTGATGCAGGTGTTTGTATCATTCTTTCTATCAGATTTTGATACATGTGTGTCTATTGTTGGACTGGCTGGTAGTTACAGAAGGCTATTCCTTCAGTCATTGCTTGAAACACTGGAATGAAGCCTGGCCCTCTTGGACATTTTAAGTAGCTGCTTTATTTGTCTTTCCAAAGCAATTTATCTAAATAGGCCAACACAATCAAATTACATGGGATTCTAAATACATTCCACTGCCCAGTCTGACATCTTAATTAGAACTTTTTAAAAGTAATAATTACCTTTTGGGTCCCAAAATTTCACTAACCTTTCTTTAAAATTGGCCAGTGAATATCACTAGCAGCCACACAAAACTATTTGTTTTTTAAAGTTGTTCAGACTTTCCATTGGCACATATCCTGGCCAAAAAAAAAAAAAAAAAAAAAGCTGCAAGAAGAAATACAATATATACAGTATATTTTCTGCTGGTTCATAAACACAAAAGCAGGGAATAACTGATAGGGACTCTTGATCCTGCATAAAACCTTTTTTATCCACCTTTTTTTAAAATACTGCCTTATAAAACCAGTTCTTTTCCAGTATAGTGTAGCATGCTTTTGTTGCACAATATTGTGAGTAATTTAAAATACCACAATGATTGCATTGGCTTTCCCTTGCTGCTTCCAAATTTTTTTGCCGCAGGGACTGTGTAAGTGGAGCTATTGCTGTTAAGTGTCACTTGGAGTTTTTCTGTATTCATTTATAAATTACCTCATGTGCCTCAAAGTGGACTAGCATCTGTGAATGAAGGAGGATAAATATCTACTCAGACAGAGACTTTGCATGAAAGACAAACAGCATCAGAGCTCAGAGATGAGGATTTAACAAGATTCTAGCTAGCTTTACTACTTCCTTTAATTTTCTGTGGGTTATTAAAATGAAATAAATTTTAGACACTTTACAAACTTCTTGAATGCAGAGTCAACTAATTTACACCAATCTTTCAAATAAAACAGACAGTCCCCTTGACCCCCCCAGTTTCAGTTGCCAGAATTGCAAATGGTTCTCTTAGTATTTTGTTCCAGGTGCTTGTCTAGATACTGAACTTGAGAGATTGATGGTTTATTTTAAGATAGTTTTACCTGGCCACAACTTATATCAAAACTCCACTAGTCAAAGTAAAGTGAGTACAGTTTTCTTGATATTAAAATAATTTTGTTAAATATTAGGTCAGTTATCAGTTTTGGTGCATAAGAACAAGGCTTCATTCAATGGAAATTTAATTAGAAGTTTCATCCCAGCATGCCAAATGCAAAGCAGCCTCTGAGAGACACCAGCAGCAGGAACTGGGCCTTGAGATAACTTCAAACCATGTCCATAACTGCTTTTATTCTAAGTAACCAAAATGAACCTAGCCTGACATGAAATTCCATAAAAAGTGGAGAGCTGAGATGTGGGAGCTTCAAAACACACTGTTTTGATCTACAGATCCACATGTATTGTTTGCTAATCTAGACAGCCTTTGTGACTTTGTGAAGCTTCAGCTTTCTGTGAGCACTTTGTTTAAAGTAGTTGGCAGTATTTACTGTTTTCTTGAATATTGCTTTCACCTCCCCAGGTACATGGTACTGTCCATTTACAAACTATCTGAAGGAAAATAGCTGGATAAACACATGATGTGATGTGTGAGCAATTGGCTCATGGGTCAGGCACAAAAGGTTACAGTGGACAGGGTGACATCAGACTGGTGACTGGTCACTAGTGGGGTTCCACAGGGCTCCATCCTTGGCCCTGTGCTCTTCAGCATCTTCATGAATGACTTGGATGCGTGACTGGAGGAGATACTAAGCAAGTTCATAGATAATACAAAACTGAGAGGAGCTGTTGACTCCCTAGAAGGCAAGGAGGCTCTGCAGAGAGACCTCAATTTACTAGAAGGCTTGGTAGTCACCAAAATTAAAGGGAGTTCAGCAAGGAAAAGTGACAGATTCTGCATCTGGGATGGGCAACCCGGGATTTACAGACAGACTGGGGAATGAGGGGCTGGAGAGCAGCAGTGTGGATCCTGGTCAATGACAAGTGACATGAGCCAGCAGTGCCCTGGCAGCCAGGAGGCCAACCCTGTCCTGGGGGGCATCAGGCACAGCATGGCCAGAAATTCAGCTTGATCACCTAAGAATGTCTGCTCTGTATACATCCTTCATCTTGTGTTTGTGTGGTAGTTCTAGAAGCTATGCATCTTGCTAAGGATTTTGTGGCGAGTTGGGAGTTCTAGAAGAAAAATTTAGAGATGAAAACAATGATACAACCTTGCTAATGCCGAGAAAATATGTCAGACAACAGGCAGAAAAAACTTCACATTATCAGTGATAGAAGAAAAAGAGTAACAGAGCTAAAAAAAATGAGTGAAAACTGAAGTTGAGTAGGATGCAGAGAAAGGAGGAGGTTTAAGATCTAATATAACACATCTCATCACAGTATCTCAGTCAAAAACCAAACAGAGCATGCTGAAATCAACGAGATGACTTAAGGAAGAAATACTGATTTTATTAGAAAGAGGAAAAAGGACAATAAGATTCTTATTTATCTTGCTAGAAGAGTGAAAAGTCAAGTATGTTGAGATATAAAAACCCACTGCAAACATGATTTTGTTTCTTGGCAAACAGGTAAGTGGTAATGCAAGATTATGACTAATAGATCAAAACAGTTTGCAGGCTGTTTATGGAAATCTTTGTGAGAAACAACAACCAGATTTGTCCTGGAAATGAAAACTTAACTGTTTTGCACACTAAAGTACCTTCTCTCATGTTCCTGAATGAGCCAATCTTCTTCAGAAGCACTCTAAATAAAGGACAATGTTTTGCTAGCCTGCATGACAGGATTTTCAACTTATCCAGCATATATATATATAATCTATATTTCTGCAGCAGGACTTCGTTCCAAGCAAGGTAGCTCAAAGCTTGTCTTAGTTTTCTTTCTGAGAATAGCCTTGCCCAAAGCTGTTGAGTTGCTGGTAGAAGAAGAGCAGCATTTATTAACTGAATTGTTCATCTTTGATGGCATACTTTAAAGAAAAATAGGACCAGGTCAAAACTTTACTGGCAATAGAAGCATAAGCAATTTTCACAGCAGAGAATGTGGAAGAGGAGAAAGCAGTATCCTTCCAAGCATTAAAGATTGTTTTGTTTTAACGTTTTCTTTGGGAATTCCAAATACCTTGGGAATTTTGTCAGCTTAATCTAACCAAGCAGTGGATGCTTGCAGAAGTACTGAATAAACACTGTGCTGGAGATAACTGCAGATTTTTAGCACCAGTAAGCACAAAGAATTAGAGTTCCCAAGCTGAGCAAATGTTAGTTTTCCAGTTGAGTGAATAAAACCTGATGTGCTTAATCCAGAGTGATTAGGCAGTGCTTGAGCTTGTACTTTATGTAACTTCTTTATTAAGGTGTTTCTGTTGGCAAATGTTTTAAATACCCACTGGTTTGTTTCTGAGATGCTGGATAACAACTGATGTTTGAAAAGAAGGGAAAGAGGTCTAGGAAATCTAGGTAGGAAGCAGAACTTCCACTCTTCAACAAAATTAGTCAGAAATTAAATTAGTTAGAAACTTAAACCCTCTGCAGTCAAAAGGAAAGCAAGGTAGGCATCAAAGTTCAGTTTCTGGATGTCACATTAGGGTGAAATCTCGTCACAGTAAAGTACATTCCAAAATTAGCATCAATTTCAGGAAGGACAAGCAACTAGGATTCTCTGTCTTGACTATACTCACTTGAGCCATTGAGGAGCCTTTCAATCTCAGTCTTTTGATTTGTGTAAGTCAATAAGAATGGAACCCTGACACTTCTTATGTGTAGGATCTAGTGGACCAGGTTCCATCTATAACCATACAGGCAGGATTTTGGAAATCCCACAAAAATAACATAAAAATCAGCTTTTCATGCTGCAACCTAGAAGCTATTGTCAAATTAGATTAAAAGAGATTTTCTTCTCTTCAAATTTTGTCTATCTTAAAAACTTCACTATTATTGACCTTGAAACCTTCTAAAACTCAGACATATCACTGTTCCATTCTTGCAGATCATTCTATAATATTAATATACATCTTGGGTTTACGTTTTTTAAAAAGCCCTGTAAAAAAATCACAGCTCTAAGTAACCAATATCTGTAGTGGAACCATCAGTCCTTTAGGATGAATGACTCATTTTGCAGAATTGGTTGACTTTAGACACCTTCACATAATATTAGTAAAACTTTAATTCATTATTCATAGCTTGAGGTATTCTGAATATTGTTATCATTTCTGGTTTATGTTTATTTATGTGTGTACTGCAGGATAAATGGCAGGGTGTTTTTGTGTTACGGAGTAGGTTAGTTTTGAGAAGGACCCTGAAGATGGTTGGAAAAATGGCTGCATATGGTTTGAATCAGAAACAGCCATCTGAAGGGAAAAGTAATAAGCGAATCAGCCAGCCAGCTAAACAACAGAATATAATTCCTGCTAAATCTTTGGCACAGAAGTGCCCTCCCAGTGCCCCAAAGCATCTGGGAAATGAGTATGAGATTCAAAGCCTGACAGATGGTGAGAGCATCCTGCATGTACTCAGACCATGCCAACTGAGGATACCTGATCTTTCATGGTCCCAATTGCACTTGAATGCAAAAAAAAATTTCAATCATCTTAAAATTGAGACCATGTAGATGAAAACAATGTCTGGTAAATCTAGTTTTGCTGGATTTTGATGAGAAACAGAACAGGTTAGATATTGGAACAGAACACTAGAGGCTTCAGAGTGAAAATTGAAAGCTTCTCTCTGTGAAACTGGAATGCTTTCTGATCCATACACTTCCTTAAATGATCTCAGGTTAGCAATGGTGTATTAGTGAGTTATTAACCATTTTGGAGACAGATTTTTAATGGCGAATTCTCCAAGTCCTATTTCTTCTGGAGAGCAAACCAAGGTCTCTTGGGGCAAGAAACAAATTTAAGTGGTGTTCCAAGAAGTTTGGTTCCCTAGAGCATAGTTGAATAGAGTAAACAGTATATATCTGCCCTGGGCAGCCAAGCAGCCTTTCAGATGGCTGGCACTTCCACAAGGTGAGCAGTATCCACAGGAATATTAGTTTAAAATTGGCGTAAAACATGTCACCTTCCCATTCATAGAGACAAAGCTCATACTAAACAAGAGGCTGCACTACATATGAAGCTATTTTGCTCTTAGTTTTCTTAGTTTTTTGAAAATTGTTTCCAACATTGATGTCTTCAGCATGGCAGTTTTCATGGTATTTTTGAACATATATGAGTTAATGATTTTCCTTGGTTGGTTGGGGTTTTTGGATAACATTTAATTTTTCTGAATTTGCTAATTATGTGTATCAGCTTTCTACTTGCCTACGTTGGTATAATTTTTCTCTGTCATAAGGCTTCCTAATAGTCAGTGTGCATTCACCATGTGCCTCTTCAGGCACCTTTGGGTAGACACTGTACTGCTTGAAAGGTTTTAACTCTCTCAGATGTTCCTTCCAGCTGTTTTTAAAAGAAACATTTTCAGTTTCATGTGTCTTTTTACTTGTGAAAGAGAATGCAAGTTTGAAGATTTTTTTGAATTTATTTTCTTGTTTTTTCTTTGGTGGGTGGTTTTTTTTTGGTTGTTTGGGGTTTTTTTCCTATTTCATGGATACTGAATCTAAGCATATTAAGGCTGATGCTACAATTCTTTAATTATAAAGATTTTAAATGTGATTATGAGCACTACTCAGCAACAACTCAAGGGCATCTTCTGTTGTGGGATCCTTAATCACTCCTCCATTAACCATTTGTTGATTGTATGTGAGAACATAAGACCAGTGTCAGAGGTGTGATATCCATCCTGTATACGTGGAGTGTGTTCAAATCTAGAGCTGGCCCTTGCAAACATGGTCAGTTGTCACTGTTGAAGCAGCAAATGACACTTCTTTCAAAGAGCTGAACTGTCATTTACAGTTCATAAGTGATGAACTTCATGTTTATAGGAAACAAAGAGGTATTCAGGCCATAGATACAGAAAAGAAAGATGTCAAATATTTCTTTAATCTTGAAAAAAATCACTGGTGAGCACTTCTTATTTCTATTTCCAGTCCACCTTTGAAAGCTTGAGTACTTTACCAGCTCTGCTGCCAAAATCATTGGTATGGATTGCTGTTGAAATCAGGCCACCTTCTGAACGTTATGAAATCAACACTGAACATGAAAAGGTTGTAAGTTAAGAAGCAAACACTCCTTTCCCATTATTATAATTCCTTATTGCTTATAATCTAAAAATATGGTACATTTCCCTTCTAGTGTGTGTACCTTTTTTCTAAATTGCATTTACTTTTTTACCAGAACGTTTATGGAGCTGTTACAGCTTCTAACTAGCTCTGATTAAAGATGTTTCCTCTGTGCATATGTACTTTTCAGCACAAATTTGGAGATTAGAGGTGTCATCATGGCAAATGGCCTTGCCTGAGCAAGTTATACTCAACATCCCTAGGTTTGCATCAATAGAGCTGCTAAAAATTTGAGATCTGGCTGATTCTGCCACAATCAAGATTGTAGCTGAATAGGACAATTAAATAGAATGAAAAATCATAGCTGATAACTCTCAACTAAGATGAAGAGTTATTGGTAGGGTGCACAGATATTTGTTGATTTATATTCCATATAGAACATGTCCTATGTACTTTAGGTTGTACTTTCCTACTTTATTCTTTTAAGATTGGAAAAAATTACTTCAGTAACTTTGTAACAGAAAAAGTGAAAACTCAGAGTCAAGGAGACTAATATTAGTATGGCAGAATCTGGATAATTTTGTTTGCATTCTACAGAAGAACTTGATATTACAGCTTTTGCTATCCAGATGTATTTCTAATGAACAAGAGTCTGGAGACCAGTCTTTCCTCTTCATTTTATTTGTGTGGAGAAGCTTTAAATGAAATTACAGCCTTCTTTCTGTAACTTGTAGGCCAACCTCCATTAGCTCATATATTACCTGAGCTCAAGGCTGAAATAATAGTTGAAACTCAGAAGCTGAAAATAACTTTTACTGTGTAACTGGTAGAACACATCCTGCTTATGAGCATTGCCTTTAATTTGCATTGTTTCATACCCTGTAATGGAAAGGAGTCCATGAGATCCTGGAATCTGGACCGCAGTGTCTGCTTCCATTGTTGTAGAATTCAGTCCTGTGGAGACAAATGCAGTCGTCCTCTTTGCTTTAGTATTAAACAGTACTCCATAATGACATTTTAGAGCTGCAGGCCCAGTTTTGAGCTGTGACTGCAAATTGTTACTTGGCTGGTAAAAATCAGTAGGGAGGTGTTAGAGCCATTGTCTGAAGTTGATTTTTGAGTGCCTTCCAACTAAAAGGCAAGATGCCAATTTCCTTTGGGTTCTTTTTTTCTGGGTTTCCCTTGGCTTCCCTAATGGATAACTGTTTTCTGATGCTAACAAAAATCTTCAGCATGTCTCTGTTTTGAAGTTTTCACTCTCATTTAAGACATGGTGTAGGGCCTCCAGCGACACATCAGTTTCACATACACAATTATATATTATGTAGGAAGGGATCTGACTGTGCTCACTGATGGATTTGTCTTGAAAGAAGAAGAACTTATGCTAAATATCTTAGATTTAGCACATGCTTTTAATGTCACATACCTGCAGATGCTATTGATATTTATCCAGACTTTGATGTGACTAATCACAGTTCATTTTTGAATATCGCTATTCATTTCTTCCTGAATATTCACAGAGAGCAATAGTGCACAGCTGCCCCAGTGGGAATAATTGACTTTAAATATGAAGTTCACAAAAATATTTTGTCTGGCTGCTTCTCTGTCTTCTCATCTTCTGTGCAGCACATGCCTTCTTAGGCTAAAACTTTTGCAGTGCAATACTGCCCTAGCAAAGATCTGTGTCATGTTGTGAATACAATCAGTCCTGGTAGTGGCAGAGACCTCAGAAAGATGTTACAGTCCTAAATATTAATATAACAATATGTTGATAGCTAGGAATTATTTCACTTACTATTTAGCCTATTTTTTTTTCATAAAGGAACAAAAAGTTTAGTGTGTTTTTTCCACTTTAGGTAATGAAATACAGCTATGTCCCTATCTGGAGCCTTTAGCTCTTTTGAGTAAGAAACACCTTTTCTTACTAATGTAGTCATATTGTTTGATAAAGTAATCTCAGCTTCCTTGCTTTCACTTGCACTCTGCAGATATTATTAGGTTCAGTATCAATCTGTTAGCTTAACTGCTGTGTGCTACTAGTGCCCAGTCTGATAAAACATTAATGACTGACATTTATAATGGCATCCAAGGATTTCAAACTGTCTTCTGCCAAAGGTTACTTTACTAGTCAATCCATCTTTCATCTCCTTTAACACTTGACAAGGAGTTAAAGACAGCAATCAATTACAGAAATTATAGTGTAAGAACATGTGAACAGCCATTCCTTCCCTGACCAGTGATCTCTGTAATTTATCAGCCTTGTCTGTGACACTGCCCAACAGAAAAGGCCCATAGAGGAATGTATTGAGGGAACTCTGTATTCAGTTTCCTTTAAGCAATGATTTAGGAACTGCATCCAGAGCATTTTCAACAATGATAATACTTCTCAATAGTCTGATTACAGAACACTTTTAATTAATTTATTTATTTAGTGCTCAATTCATATTGTAATGGTTTCCCCACTGTAATGATTTGTTGGTTCCTTGTTTCTTTGCGTTGAAACTTTCTGCCAGATCACCCATTTTACTTCCCCAGCCTGGAAAGATATGAAGAGCAGCAGAACAGGATCTGAAGGATCCAATCCAGATCCCACTAGGAGAGGGACAGAAGGTGAAGATACCAAGAAGGCCATGACTACCAGACTTCATGTACTGCAACATCACTTGCAAGTGTCAAGGCTCCTTTGTGCTAGCAGTGGTACAGACTTCTGAAAGAGAGTACAATGCAAAGAATTGATACTCTAAACACAAGAATCTGTCAAAGTGGAATAATGAGAAAAACAAGATTCTCATTCTTTCTGTCTATTTGGAAAGAGATAGAAAGGCAGAATTATTGCTGCTGCTACATAGACTGGGAAATAGTAGGCTGGGAAACATCCTTGTTCACCATCTTCCCACTTTTACTCAACTTTCTTCAGCTACTTTAGGCCTTTCCTGCTTGGACTCATATCAGGAGAAGAAGCAGAATTTATATAAAGGAGTCAAAATGTGAGTGGTCAGCAGAGAAGTGGTTCCCTCATGTTCTGAACCTTATTGCACTAGGATCTCTGAGACTGGGATGTTCAGAAGCCACCTGCTGCTCCCTGCACAGGATCACAATTAGTGCAGAACATGGACTCCAAGATGACAAGTATTGATTACTACTCAGGGAAGCAAGCAGCTGCAATGGGCAGGAGAAAGTAGAGAAAGTTCCAGATGAAGTATTCTATTAAGATTTATAAATACAACAACCTTATGCCCACACCTATTTTATTGATGCTTCCTTGTGTAACACTGCTGTCAATAAAGATGTATTCAAACTTTGAATACTAATTTGTGATGCCAAGTATGAAGCTGAGGTGAAATTTGAGAAAATGTAAGAACAAGCAGTTATCCCAGAATGTTCAGTTCTAAATTTGTAGCATGACTGCAGCAATGAATGTCTTCAAACCAAACCAGAAATATTACATGTAGAGAGTGACAAGAGAAGGTAAGTACAGGCTGTTGCATACTGATATTTCCCCAGAATATTCTCCCAGCAACCAGGAGTCTACACACCCCTCTAAGGGATGGATTTTTCTTTGATGAATTTTTTTTCATTTTCAAAAAAAAAAAAAGAATTTTACTCTTTATGTTTTAAAGTTCTACTATATTTCAGATTAAATGGTGTGAGTTTCAGATTGTGGAACCTTAGTTAATTAGTGTTTTTCTGGTTTGGGCTCCCTACAATATTACTAAATGTCCTTATTGATATCTCTTCCAATTCTCCTTCTTTTGGGTAAGAGAGGTCAAACCCACTCACAATTTTCACAATACCAATGAGTCAGGGAGTTATACAGTGGAATAATCCTGTTCTTATGACTGCTGGTGTTCTACAGTCTTTTTCTGACTGTTACAAATTATTCAGATTATGTTTTCATCAAACTACTTAGTAAATCCTCAAGATTTTCATCCTGCCTTGGATTAGTCAGCCTGGAGCAACAGTTTATATGTGAAATTCAGGTTGTTTTTCCCCATATGCATTTATCTAAGCTGAATTTCAACTGTCGTTTCTTTGCCAAGCCACTCATTATCATGAGGTTTTTCTGAAACTGTCTTTCTTCTTTATTGCCTTGAATAGTTTAGTGTCAGCACCATTCTTTGTCACCTCAGTATTCTTCCCCCTTTAATTCATTTATGAATACACTGAGGGCCTTAGGTCCCAGCACAAAACCCTGTGGGACTCCACTGGCTTTTTGTTCTTTGGCTCTGTTTCTGATCTCCTAAACAGTTCTTTATCCATCCAAGGACATTCCCATGTTGTTTAGATTATTTAAGAGCCTTTGGGTGAGGAACATTACTGAATGCCTTTTGAAAATACAAGTAGACCATATCAAAGGGATACTCCTTGTCCACATTCTTAATTGCTTCTTCAGAGAAAATAAATAAATTTGCAAGGCACAAATTTTCTGTAAAAAAACCTACAAGAAACAAATAGTGTTGATTATTTTCTATTCATATTCATCCATATGCCCATTAATGTTAATATGTAGGATAAATTCCACTAACATTTCAGAGTTTGGGAAGCTCATTTGTGGGGTCTTCCTTGGGTCTCTCTGAAACTTCTGAAAAAGAATCAGTGTCATGTTGACCATCTTCTAGTACCAAAGCAGTTTTAGGTACAAGATGCAACATACCACAAATACCTCACTTCTTGATCTTGAGTTAGCTTAGAGCTTTAGGGTGAACAGAAGTTGATGATAGCTTATAATTAATTTCTTATGTCTTTTGCAAGTTTCTTCTCATGATTTTTTCTTCTTCTTCTTTTTGACTCACATTACTGTGCTATTTTTTCACTTAGCATGCCAGCACTGAGATTTTCTGATGGGGTGCTTTCACACTTTAAAAGCTGATTTTGTTCTGTCTTCTTCTGGTGCTTTCTGAAACTTTATGTGCAGTACTGCTTTGTCCTGAGAATCCAATAAATGCTGGCTATTCCAAGCAGTGTTTGGAAGCTGCTGATAGGAGGAGTGGCTGTAGAACAAAACAAAGTAAAAAGAAAGAAGCAGTGAAGAGGAAGGGAGTATATTTCTAGTGACTAAGCATCTTGATGTGTGGCTCTATAGGAGAGCAGGAAAATGTTACCTATGCTCCACCAATGGAGTTTGGATAGACTCATGATATTTTGCTAAATGGCATGCAGGATGTTTACTGTAGAGTAGAAAATTGAGCTCAGATCTTTAGGGTCCAGGACTGTCACACAGCCAAAGCACCAGATGGATCTCTCTTGCTCTTATAATAAGTGCCATTGCTAAGAGGATCTTAGTGCTATTAGCAAGTCAGCATTCTCACCAGAACGGTGGCTTGAATAATATTACAAATGAACTATAAAGAAAAGAAAATAAAAACAGAGAGATGATGGCCAGTGGCTTTCAAGGAGCATGTTTCTTTTCTTAAACATTTGGCTAGATGCTTCTAGAGGCAGTTGTGGGAAAAGAGGATTAAATAGGGGAAATACAAGAGATGCAGCTGGGATATATACAGCTTCTCTTGAGAAATAAAACTGAAAAAATATGTGGAAGTATGTGTGGAAGAAAAAGTGCTTTATTCTGCTAGCTTATAATGTCAAAGAAAAAAGGCCCATGTCAATATTTTTGTTTATTCTGAGGATTGAATTTTGCTAGATGCAAATAATAGAAAAACAGATGTAGAATGAAGGGAACAAAATGTCAACACACTGACCTAGGGAATTAATTTTATTTTAATGGAATTAGGAATACTACTTCTATATGTGAAATTATGGAGCACTATGAAGAGTCGGCTAATGAAAAATGTTTACTGGGAGATGTATTTGTTCTTACCTATGGTTCTATGTATGGTTCTTACCTATGGTTATGCTATCTGCTGATTAAAAAGTGGGGGGCAGAATTAAATACTTTTCTTCTGCTCCTGGCTCAGGCACTGATTAGTTTCTGACCTCTGGCATGTTACCTTCCACATCCCAGCTGTCGAAATAATTGGAAATTATAATACAACATGAAATATTTTTACTGTCTGTGCTTGTAACCATCTTACCTTTAAATGATTGGCATCATAAGTCCTCAGTGTGTTCGGATTTCAGTATATGTTGTGTATTTTTAGTTTCCTCTTTTTCAGTAGTAAGTTTTTATATGAAGATTAGCTGTCTCAACCCATTTTGACTTTTGTGGTCTATTTTCCCAGGAACTTGTATTCAAAGCAGTTTCTTATATACATTTCTGTCCATTCTGGCTTAATGGGTTGTATGCTTACTTTTAAAAGCATTTAATGGAAAGTAAATAAAGGACTTTAGAATTGTATGCTGTTGAAAGTGTTCTGAAGCAATACATATTAAGCATTTAGTTTTAATATAAAACATTTAGAAATGCCTCATACCCATTGTTCAGTTTTGGATGTACCATGCCTTGGGCCCCACTGAAGGACAATGTAGGAGTGGAGAGGAAGTTTAGATACAACTCTCTGATATACAGAACTATCTTTAAACTCTTGCTGCTTGTGCCATCTGTGCCTCTGCACAAGACTCTTTAGAGGGGAAAGGAAGATGAAAGAGAAAAGAAGGTACTTCAGGTAATTATATATATGAACTTTTGCACTACAAATATAAATACCATTTTAGTTGTTGCAGTAACCTAGAAATGATTAGTCAGTTGTGAAATAATATTTACTTTGTATTGAAGACAGCTGAGCTAGATCTTTTTCTTTACAGCTTAGATCTCAGAAGCACCTTTTTTTAAATGAGTTTATTCCTGTTTTTGTAAATTTACTGTGACATTTTATGTGCTACAGACTTTAGTGTTGTGATTTTCTAGTTACAATCCTCTTAAAAAGTTGCCCATTCTCAAGCCATCAGAAGCAAAGAAAATATTTTTACAGTACCTGGAAACATAATGTATTCAGTTTAGCTTCCATAATTTTCTTACCCTGAAACTTTTAAACATGAAACATTTGTTAAATATGCCCCTGGCCTGATCAAAGTGATAAGGTAATACTGTGAAATGTTGGGACCTTCCAGGTTTTCCCAGATAAAATATAGGACTTTCACCTCTTTCAGTGTTCAGAATAGGACTCTCTTGAATCTCTTCCAGAAATGTAAAAATAAACAAAAAATCAATACTTCCTGGAACATAGTACAAAGTTTGGAAGAGCAGCAGAGATAAGATAAGCTTCCCATGTGTGAAATCCTTTCACTTTTGTAAAGGCTTTCCTGTGTCATGAATTTCCAGTGAAGATAGTATCAGGAATTGATATAACTTCCTGAATGAAATGGAGCAGATCTCCTCATTTCACAAGCCCCTCTAATGGACTGTGCTATTCTGCACACTGAAACCACTGACAATATGGGAGCTGGAAGCAGGAGAAGCACAGATGTGCAGCCTTGAAGCTCTCAGAGGGTGCCTACTGCTTCTGATGGACAGAGCACACAGGCATGTTATTTTTTCTTCAAAGCTCTGGACACCAGTCTCTTTGATTAGACAGACAGTGGACCTACTATAACATAGAAACTTTTAAATGGAATAAAAGTGGTGCTGTTGAGACAAATTAAGATACAGAATAAAATATCTAACATAAAGGCCATGAGTTTAAAGGTATTTTGCTGCTTTTTTGGATGAGCTCCCAATAGAAAAAAAAAAAAAAAAGCCAAAACAACCCCTACCTAATATTTAGTCTTTTCTTTATCTATGTAACAGGAGAATGCATTGCATCATTTGTCTGCTGCTTCCAGGTGCTTAAAAAAGCTCAGTGGTTGCTCTCACTGGAACTTGAGTGCTGTCCAAATGTTAAAACCAGTTTCTAAAAAGCTTAGTTCATTCTAGAAGGCCATGCCCTATGGGGCAAAAACCAAAAGACCCACTGCCCTACTTTGTCACTATCATTGGCACTTCCCACTCAGTTTTGTTGGCACAAATCTTTCTGACACCATGTAATAAAGTGGATCAAGGGCTGAAAAAACCACCCTTCTTTTCTGATGGGTTATTTTGAAGCAGGATCATTTCCCTTTTTCAGTGTAAAGGGATGGCCCAGCAAACAGTTGTGCCATCAGTGGTGAAGGAATACTACACCTCTTTCTAGCAGTGAGTGGTGGAGGAGAAGGAATATGTCAAACTTCATTAATTCTGGGTGGAAATTTTATTTTGATCTAGGCCACCTGATCATTGGTTAGATAAAGCTGTTTAACTACTTGAAGACCGCAGAGGGCATATAGGCATCAATATCCTTCATGCATTGAGTTCAAAGCCTAGGAAATCTCCACAGGGAAAGGACATGTAATGATGTCTTCAGAAAAGCTGTGCATGTTTGTTAATTAAAAAAAAACCAAACCCAACTGGAAAGGCACGTCAGTAGTGGTCCCTCCTCTAAAGACCTCACAGTACAGTTTTGAAGAAGGCAAAATGAATGTGATAATTAGAAAGACAAGTCAACACACATAGAAATAATAACAGTTCAGATCAGATCCTGGGAAGTTGTATCAGGTTGTTGTATTCACAATCCATCAAAGAAGTGGTTTAAGAGATGTACTTCCCCATTTAGTGCTTCCACAGAGACTCCCCAAACCAAGCTGCCACTCATTTGCTCACTCCTCCCTTTCCCCTCTTCCTCTCCCCTTCGGAAGGATGGGAATGAGGATTGGAGGCACAAAAGGTAAAGAACACCTTAAGGTTAGGGTAAGGACAATTTACTGGAAACAGCAATGAGATAAGAAAATGAACAGTGACAACAAAAATACTAATAACAAAGTGTTCAAGACAGACAAACTATTCACATGTGGTTGCTTGGAATGGTGTTTCCCCCTCTGTGAGAGAGAGTGAACAATACCAGTGCTCTGCAAAGTAGGTGTGAACACCAATCCAGGCTGCATGTTGATGACTCTTGCTCAGTTTTGAGAGGTGGTGGTGAATATATATGCTGAAAATCTATGTATGCCTCATATTTCTAATTGTGTTTGTTCTTATTTCTGAAAATATCCAACACTCTTCCAGGGCAGGGAGCAGGCCCGTTGGCAAGAAGCTGTGGACTAAGCTTTCAGTTCAGCTTCCTGCACTGCACATGTCCTATGAATAAATAAGGCTTCACTGGTTTAGGCTGACAACTTTCATTGAGTGAATTTGTTTGAGACTGGTCCTAGTGTTTGCATTTTGGCTTTTTTAAGAACAGGTGATGTTGAAGGGAAGTGTTATGAAACAGCACCTGAGCTTATCTTTTGAGGCTTGGTCTTTCCCTCCTGATCTTGACTTCACTCAGCACAGCTGAGGTGTGGCACTAAGCAGATAATCCCCCCTTCAGCAGCACAGCTGAATGCTGTTAATCTTTCAAATTGTCTTTAATTAAGTCTTATTGGTTAACTTTGCATGTGCTTCATTAGTAACCAAGTACATCACTAGTGGCAGAAAAGAATAGTTTTCTTTCCTTAGCTGAGAGAATTAATCCTTGAGAAAAATGTGAAGATATGACGATGCTGAGTCATGTACTACTAAGGTATGAAATGCAAGTAACTTGCTGGAAATTTGGAGAGGTTTTTCATCTTTACTAGGCCTTTAAAAAACATTAGTATCTAACTCAAATGGCTGGTGGCTTAAGAAGAGTGAGTGCGGTAAATTTTTAATCTAAGTCTCATGAATGGTTTGGCTGTTGCTACATGTGTAGCAGCAGAAGGAGCTGGTCTGGTGTACTCATGTGTACCAGGAAAGTTCTTCTTGCTTGCAAGCACACGTGCAGCTGGAAAATGGCTCTGAACAATAAGCACAGAGTAGCTGTAGTTAAGTACAAACTGCTCTGTAGTATTTATTCCTTCTCATTCACCTTTGTCCTTTTCTTCTTTTTCCTTTTCGTATGTGGTATAGTATTTGAGCCAAATTTCAAGTACAGTAAGTACTCTGATGTATATCAGTGCTGATAATATGCTAAAAATTATGAATTATGTCTGTAAATACATCCTGCTTGAATGTGTAAGGCAGTGTTTGGTGTTCAGTTCTGACAGGTTTCTGGATGTACTCTGAGGACTAGTTATTCTTAAAGAATAGTTCATTACAGTCTGATTTTCCTCTGGGTTTTTTGTTTGTTTTCTTTATTGTACTGAAGCTCCTCTCTGCTGAGGCAGGCTCAAAGAGGCAGACTTGTCCAATGTTATAAAAGGACTTTTAAGATGAAAAAGGTTCTTAGTAAGAAATTTCCCAGATCTGAGGTCTTTACCACAGCTGTTCTGCAAAACTTGGGTCTGATTTCCTTGCACTATAAAGCATTTTTTCCCTTCATCTTTTCAAAAATATTCTCAATATGAGCAAACAAAATTCCTCTCCATGGTCTCTTACTTGCTTGAGTGGCATCATTTGCCTTTGACTCCATGACAGCCTAAACCTGTTTATTTTATCGTTTAGACTAAGGGACTAGGATTTTATTAAAATTTTCACCAAAAATGGAAGCAAGAACAGAAAATAATACAGATGCAAATGTAGCTAACCTTTCCATTGGAATTTCCTGATTTTGAAAGTGGTTTACCAGACTTGGATCAGATTTTGAAACATTTATGCCTCTGTATAACTTTGTATATACACGGATAACATTAGTCATTAGATAAATGTCTGCAAGAACATAACAGTGTGTTCACTTTATTTTTTTTTTCATTTAATTTTCTAGATTTTTCTTAAGAAAAATGAAATGCTTGAAACTTCTCATAGAAGTACTCCAAGTAGGATTGCCAAGGCTGAGGGAGGTCAGTAGATGGGAACTTCCCTGAGACTCATTAATCAGTAGGAGACAAAATAATACCATGGACAGATGGCACATGACTGTCCTGCTGTTCTCTTGCCCCTCACTTACTTCTTGTCAAGCATTAAGTACTGGGATATGGGAGACTAAAAGTGTGCAGGACAATGCTATGGGGGGAGAGGAGGACTTGGGGCATTGAGAGTTTTAATTGGAAATCTGTTACTCCACAGTTTGGTGGTTGTATAGTATGGGGAAGGTGGAAAGTTCATTTTAGTGAACTTTCAGAGCTCTGGATTGCTATGGAAAAGGTTACTTTTTGCTCTTGTGAGGACAATAAAATTCAACTATCTTCTCTCAAATGAGCTGATTAATTTTCATCTTTTTTGGTTAGAAATTTTGGGAATTTCTC
The DNA here is from genome assembly GCF_009819655.1 of Sylvia atricapilla. Taxonomy (NCBI): domain Eukaryota; kingdom Metazoa; phylum Chordata; class Aves; order Passeriformes; family Sylviidae; genus Sylvia; species Sylvia atricapilla. Next base: position 54,617,861 of record NC_089145.1, read on the forward strand.
ATGTCTCAAAAGGGAATCTCTCTTGCAAAGACTGGATCACTTAAACAAACTGACTAAAACTAAAAGGTTTTACAATTATTTTCATTATGTGCAGCAAAACATGTCTCACAGATCTGACTTTTCCAGTACTGCAAAATGTATTTTATGACTTTCCCTTGTCTCAAGACTTCCTTTAACCCAGGTCTTCTAAACACTTGAGGATCTCTCCCCTCTCACAGCAAGAATTGTGTAGTCCCCTTTTCTTTACAGCTGCTGAAGCTGTTCTTTGCTCTGAGATCCTCAGATCTCAGAATGACCCTTTGGGACCAATAGTAGCAGGTGTTAATTGGAACAATCTTTTGGCTGCTATGATGCACTCTAGGGACGAGCTGGGGTTTAAAAGCCATGTGTATGCTTGCCAGATCTGAACAGTTAAACAGAAAGTTTGATGTTTCACATTTCAGGCTTTGTCCCTTGTACTGATTTTTAAATGTACAAATGGAATTTGTTCTAACAGGGATCCTGGGCAGGAGCCATGGTGTTCGTTCACTTCAGGGTATTGCAGATAACAATAGGAATAAGAAATAGTTTGTTTTCCTCCCTTATTAAAGCTTATAAAAATTAGTCATTCTCATGTGTTTAGAATCAATCTGCATTTCTGTCTTTTCAGCGTAGTTTGGATAAAATGGGGTTCACTTGGGCACTTTTTCAAAGATATGACTTATTCTTTGCTTATTATACTTGCATTGGTAGTTAGAACACAGCCACTTAGAAAAAGAAATTGGGTATATTTCACAATACTTCCAGTATCTCCCTACTTGATTGTACTTTCTGTTCCTGCATAATGGGAACTTGGTACTTGAGTTTGGCCATCCAGTATTTTTGCTTTCTCGCAGAGATACAAAGGGATGTGTCTGGAATTCAATCCAATAAAGATTGGGTTTTGACTTATTTTTGGATGCTGGCAGGAGATCTTCTGATGGAAGTGTTTAAATAGGGAAGTCTGGGCTTGCCTCTTCTACCTCTAAGCAAAACCTTTTGGGCTAAATGTCACTGTGGAGCCTAATCTTTGAGGTGGTTCATGAGATGACCAGTGCTGGAGACTCTTACACCCACAGGATTTCTATCAGCCTAGGAATCTGACACAAATCTATTTTCACTCTCAGGAACAACTACATACATGGAGTAGTAGTGAATGTATTCATTTTCTATGAAAAAGGTTTTTAACAACTAAATGAAATAAGTCAGAAATATAAAGCTTGAATTTTAACAACATTTTGTCAAACTGTTAAAGGTTTGATATTCAACAACTTTTTAACAGAAAGCTTTATGAAGATTTTAATGTCTGTGTATTTTGGGTGTCTTTGGGGTTTTTTTGAGCAAAACACAGAAAATGTTGATTCAAAAGACTAATTTTTGTGGAAATTTAATTTCAGTGACATTTTTTTTTTCCATGTTATCATTTCTCTTTTAATCTGCACTTACTGTAAGCATAAAATCACCACCTTGGATGTTTTGTTTTGTTCCCACACAGATATAAATGACCAAACAAGAACAAAAACTATTTTCTTCTACCATACAGCATTTGTGATTTTCCTGCTTTTTGAAAAAGCAGCGTATAGCATTTTCCTATTGAATGGTTCAGGATAGGAATATCAGGCTTTACTGGAGACCAACAGCACATTCAACACAGCAGCAGAAAGCAAAAGAAAGAATTTAATCTGCACAGTTTTAAAATTACTTCAATCTTAACTCTCCCCACCTTTTAAAATTTCTTTTCTGTCTGTTTACCACATGTGCTAACTTTTCTGATGGAGTTTGTATGGTTGAGTACTCAAAAGAAGATCTCACAATGAACCATAAGCCTTTTTCTAAGCCTTTGTAATGTTCCTAACTTTTGATCATGACTTAGAAGAAGCAGTTGTGACCATTTGATGATAAATAATTTACTGGCATGCAAGGGTCCACTGGGCTTTGCTCCCACTCTTTCATCTTCAGAAACTTTCTGCATTGAAATATTTTTTTCTTGCTAGAAGTTCAGCGCCTTTGGTGGCATTTTAATTTTATTCTTGTTCCCCCCGGTAATAAGTATGTTGCTGAGTTGATGTAGATTGCAGGGACAGAGAGTTAAAAATGCTTAATGCTGTGTGGATTTGTGGGCTCTGATCTGTTAAGCAGGCAGCAATGACTTTGCTGTCACTGGGTTTATAAAATCTTGGCATCAGGCTACCAGAGAGACTTTGCCCATCCCACCCTGTCCCCTATTTCCGAGGCGAAGTTTGGTTTGCAGAATTGGATTAACTCATAATTGCAGAGCAAAATCAGCCTTTCAATCATTGCACCATTTACATTTGCTAAATTGTGCTAAGTTAGAACACTGATTTTTTTTTTCTTCCCTTTAATGCATACTATGAAGTCATGATTCTCATAAATCCTGAGACTTCAGAAAGTAAAATCCCCAGGGGACAGTGGTGGCCTATGATTTATGATAAATTTTCATGGGTCATGTTCTTGTTAGTCTTGAGGGGGTAATTTCTGCAGACTTGTGTTGAAGACCACTGTGAGCTGGGGCCATAGGTGAGTTTACACAGATCTGATAGGCACAGAGACACAGACTGGTCTCCCTTTCATTCCCTTTTCACTGCTGCTGTGTTAAGAGGGGTTGGGGAAGCAGTCAGGTTTCTCTGGCATAGTGATGCTTTCTGTGCCCACCTCCCGTGTTGGATGTTGTCCTGCCTCATGCTTTATGCCAACCTTATACTGTGAGATTGCAGCAGGGGAGAGGGAGAAGGGAACCCGACCTTGGTGTGTTGCAGCAAGTCCTGACCAACATGAGGCTTTGGTGAAGCAGCTGGTATAGATTAGAAGAGCCCTTGGGTTGCTTTCATCTATGGAAGGGCAGGGCTGGTGAAAAACTGCCCCCAGGATAGGAGAAATGCATTGGTTTTTCATGGATCTCATCCTCAGCCTCCTCCTTAGTTACATCTAATGAACAATGGTACAGCTGGGAATGTGGCCACACACAGTTTGGAGAATTTCTTTTTGTAACTAGATCTTGGGAAAGATTTCCCTTCAATACAGAATTTCATGGATATCCTTTGTGTGAGTTGTGAAAATAAACAAACAAACCATGTCCTGCAGTTGGAATGTTTCGGACACCATGAAATGAATTTGATTTCCCTGTCTGATGGGATACCAGGGGCACTGCTTGTGAAAGATACCCTAATAGAATCTGAGTACATTTAGATGTGGTTCTTCCAGTCAAGTACCTGGAATTAAAGTATATACTAAATATGGGATGCTATTTCTCTATATTTTTATTGTATTTTTAATTTTTATGATTATATATATATATTTAATATTTCTTAAATTAATAGGAATTTGGCCACCAGAGCTAATTTAGTGGCTCATGGCACCTGTTTTTAGGAGATTACCAGCTGTTTACCATTTATTGTCCACAGTAACTGCAACTGCTCAGACCTTAGTGTGCTTCCCACAGCTTTCCTGAACTGGCTGAGCCAGTTCTGCAATACTGAAGTGGCACTGACAAATGTTGTTACTTGATTATTACACCTTGTTCAGGCATAGCAGGTTTGCATATTTGTATTTCTTTTATTGGATGAGCAAGAATTTATTTATAGTAATTTAATTTGGTGTCCATCCCTTAAGGTTCTTTCTTCAGAATGACTTTGCCAGCTGGTCTGGGGGTACAAATGTAGTATTTTCTTTAGCGTGTATAGTATAGAATTGCATGCTCCCACTCCTAGGTGTAAAAAAATACTTTGTCCACAGAGATGCACAAAAGAACAAATACTTTGTTTTAAATATTTACTGAATATGAATATTGCCAATTTTTACTCCATCTTTTGCAGTCATGAAGGTTATTATAGTCTAATAAAATGCCCTTAGAAAACAAGAGAAGAAAAAGAGGAAGACAGTGATATGGGTATGTGTAGAGAAGTTAAGTGTAACAATCATGGGGTTAACTCAGTTTTGACCCAAGGCCTTTCATCTTTTTATGTTACCTTTTTCCCTCTGTCAAACTGGCACACAGGGGTTTTCTGTAACCTGTCAATAACCAGCAGTATAGGGCTGTGGAGCAGTAAGCCTTAAAGAAAGTCACATGATGGATGTATTTGAAAAGAGGGTGAGGGTTCATGGGAAAGGACCACAAGTCAAAAGGGGGGATGGTGAACACGTGGTTCTTTTTGAAGTCCAAAGAACAGAACATCTCTGCAAAGCATCAGAAATGCTCCAGAGACAAGAGACTGGGTGGCACCACACAGGTGATAGTGGGGAGTAAAATGTAGTATTACTTCTTTCAGCATCCATATCCTATTGGATCAGCTTAAATAAGTAGTGCAATTTCAAGTAAGGCACACAAGTGCATCACAGATGGCTGAACGTCAGTGCAGAGCTGCATTACCTTTTCCCGTTCATGTATACCAAGGTCTGGTCAGATCTCTTTCCAGAGTGAAAAAAACAGCCAGAAACAACATTATCATGTATGGCCTTTGCAGGATGTCTGAAAGAATTTCCAGATATAATTTGACCTTCAGCTGTTTTCCTTGGTTTGGTATAAAGCATGATTTTCCAATGCTTTCTCATTTTAATTTTGTGGTCAGGCCAGTGAAAAGATTACCCCTTCAACTTCCTGCTTTAAAATTATTATTTTTTAATGTTTGGAAGGTGAGATACTGTGGAGAACTGATGGTGAGAACTTTCCACAGAAACTTTCAAATCATACTGGATACCAAGATCACAATGTGTAAGCAAAACACTGGCTTCAGGAGTGACTAGGGAGTACCAGAAAACATAAAAGGATTAGGCTGTTCATTTGCAAACATGTGCTTATACACTAGGACTAAGCATGAACTTCACTGACACAAGTAATTTTAGACCCTAATTCACCTCTTTTGTGGTTTGCTGTTATCTACTCTTAAAGGTGTTGCTGGGAAAATTCAGTCACCACTTTGGTTTAAAATTCTCATACACATAGTAGAAACTAATCCTGTATCTACAGATAGGCACAAATAAATCATGTGTGTGACAATGCATTCTTTTGCTGACCTAGTAGTTTTCTGACTGCTTTTGAATGGCTGAGGAGCCCCTTTCTAGTGTTTTTAGATTACATGATAGAGATCACCTCTCCCTGACAATTCCACTGTTGTCTGTGACCATGTTAGAGCTGTTTTAACGTAGCTGGTATCCAAAAAGATGTACTGATGCCTAAACCAAGGCCTTTAATAAAGACTAAAGTGTGACTGCACTGATGTTTTAGTAGTTAATGTCACACCTGAAATAAAAGCTGAAAGGGGAAGACCCTGAGGAAGGGGATCTGCTCTTGCTGTTCTTAATACTTTGAGCAACACAAACACACTGGAGTACCCAGTATGTCTCCTTCATGGTTCTTATGGAGACTGAAGCACTAAGCACTGCTTCCTAAATGATGTCCAAGTTGTAGCCACTTTCCTGTTTTCTCCCCCTGTGATTTAACCTTGTGGACTGCATCTACTTCTCCAGAGTGAGAGTTGTTGAAGATTTGAGGCAAAACTCTTTAAAATCAGTGTGAGTCGTTCTTCTGGCTCTTATCAGGCTTGCTGTTCTTTGGTGTTATGGTAACGTATGACCCTCAGTTGACTTGTAATTATACACTTGAGGAACAAAGAGATGACAGAATGAAGCTGATGTTTCATTCCAGTAATAAGCTGACTGAACTGGGGAGGATTTACTGCAGCTGGCCAGAGCTAATGGCTGTGAGGATTGTGGTGGCTGAGAGTACCCTCTCATGTGTGTGGAAATTATGAGGAGAAACGGACTCCACCAAGATGAAAATATATTTACTAGTGAGAATTAAAGGGACCATGTGATCCAAGGATGTCTGTCTCTGGGCTGGGAATGCTTACAGACAAGAGATGAGGAGCCAACTTATTGGAAGTTTGGGTCAGCACACACAAGCAGCTGCTGAAAGGGCCTGTCTACAGTTGTCTTCTGCACACCCAAACAGGAGATTTCCTCTATGAGGGAGAAGGCTTTTTTTCCCCATTACATTTTCACATTGCTGGTGTTCCAATTTTTTGATTAAGTGAGGAAAATGGGGACCTTCTTACATGCAGTGATCAGTTTAATCCTTTCTGAAATGGATTTGATGCTGGGAATTCCCACTGAAAACTCCCTACAGTGTTAGTGCTGTGTCCTTTCTCTTCCAGCATGCTGTGATCTCTTTATTTGTACAGAAGGCTAGAGTAATTTAAAAGCTGCCTTGGAGCTTAATAAAACAACATTAAATGCATAAGCCTCTGGTCTTCATCTTCATCCACTCTATGTTCTCTATAATCAACAGTGATTATACAGCAGTGCCTGTTTTTTCCCTACAGGTGAAAATGTTGATTATACTGAGGCTGTAGACTTTCCTTGTAGATTTTGAGGTAAATTAATGTGTTTGACATGTATGTCCATGTATATTTATGTTGCAGTATCACCTAGTAGTGACAGATCTTTTTGTCTGAGATGCATGAAAAAAAAGCCTGAGTGCTTACACATTTACAAGTCCTACAATTGTTTTTGTGTTTATTGCAGCTTTGTTTTTGTTCTGTCTCAGATCAAAAGGTAGTGGATTAAAATCGAAGCATCACCCCATCTGTTTCTTTTTTGAAGGGTGGAGGAGTAAGAGACAGAAAGGCACATGAGAGCACGTACATAACCATATAGGGATGAATATCCACATTCCTTGACAGACTAATACACTGGATGTGTGAGAATTCAAGAACATCAAATATTCCATTAAGCATGTCTTCTTCATGTAGTACTACATCTAGGAGGCACATGAATACTTGAAGTATAGAAATCTCCTTTAGCTGACTTGTTGCTCCTTTGGTACTTTTACATATGTAAGTATCCCTGGTAGTTGTGGATGTGCTTCATTAATGAATAGACATAATCATGCCTTAATCTGAGAAAAATGAACATTTGGCTGAGGACATCATGCATCATTCAGATAACATTCTGAAATTCCACTTTGATTCTTGAATGTTAGCTTTCATTGAAAATGGAACTATGTTATAGTTCTTTCCCATCATCAGAATTTCCCATAAACAAGAATCTTGCTTAAAGCCAAATTCAGCTCTCATAAACTCTGGAGATTAATTTGGCTCATTATACTATGGGCAGTTACTGTTACATGGATTTTTAATCTGGCTGCTTCTTCTACAGTTTTTTCAGGTTGGACTTTTTTCTTGGACACATTCTTTTTAGTATTCTATTGTTATAATTCAGCTGTAGTTACCCTCTGCTGCTTTTATTTCTGAATTAATGGATTTAATACAGGAAAAAAAAGCCACCTTGGTATAATATGATGAATTTTGTCACTAGACCTACTAGATATTGACTTGAATATGCCGATAATGTTGTGAAGTAATTTTTTGAAATTGCTACATATAGTATAAAAGTTAACTTCAGACCTAAGTAGAAAACAAATCTCTATAGTTACATAATCCTGGACACATTTTTCTTTTAGAAAGCTCAGTAAGAAATCTGACTTATGCCTCTATTTAGAGCTCATTAATGGTTCATATTTAATTTTACTATGTGGGTTTTCCTTGTTTTTATGTTTAACATTAATACTTTAATTGCCAGTAGCTGAACAATGAAGACCTGCTACAGTCTGAGTATTCTCATTGGAATTTCTCTTCTCTGCAGTAATCTAATGTTTTTAAACTTGAAAGAAGGAAACAAATTGGTGTAGGAAAGTGGCACACTTTGATTCCAGTAAGGTAATTCTTTCTTTTTCACAGAAAATCTTCTGACTGATAGACCTACTAAAAAAAAAAAAAAAAAAGCCTCTATCAAAGTCATCCTTAGGATTTCCTGCTTTCCTCAGTTGTTACCATCAGTTGAGAAGAACAGTTATTTAGACCAATAGAGTTGGCACTTGTTCTATCAGGCCAGAATCTGGATTTTAATTTTGGACAAGGACCTCTGTTGGAGAGATAATTAAAGTAAACATTTTGTCATCTCAGTGGACTGTCTTTCACATTGTCTTGTGGAATGGTGTTACTTCAGTTTTTTATAGAATATACTTGGAAATTCCAAGTGTATTTTTTTTCTCATTTTGCTGCTAATGGCTGTAGAATTGATATGCACTGTACTTTTTCACAGAACTGTTTACTTTTGTTTTCTCATTGACTAGTCTTTAGAAAAAATATTTTTACACTGAGAATGAATTGAAGGTTTGACAGCTTAGAGAAAGCCAACATTTCCTTTTCTGTTTGATACTTTTTGCTTAGTCCATTCTGTGTAATTTTCTTTCCCTGCATCCTCAGCAAATACACAGCATATCTTCTACACCAGAGCATTTCCTTGAGATCCATCCATCCATCCATCCAGGACATTTACAGCGCAGAGGCAGTGAGTACAGGAGGGCAAATTCTGCCTCCTGAGATATCAGTGACCTGGGAGTAGCATGGTCTAAGTATATTTTTACAGCATCAACCTTCCTCTAAAGATAAACACTTTCTCTATCAGCTGAGAGGCTGAAGAGCTGTATCTGCTCCACGGCCCTGCCACTGCACAGCATTTTCTCCTTTCTTTTGCTTTTTAATTTTCCAATTCTGGTTGCCACTGCTTGAAGCAAAAGGCATTTAATGATGTGATGCAACTTGAGGTAGGCAGTGGACACCTGTGTCTAGTTTGATCTCCCTGCAGTACTTCATAATGGAAGGCATCTGTAGTTCATTACAAAATCTAAACTAATGCTTTATCTGTAAATATGCTGGGAGGACATATGAAGCTGAACGAGGAAATGAGAATATTTAGGAAATAGCATCTAAAGACTTCTGGTCTCTTCTTAGGATTCTCTGAATGCTACATAAGCACTATCAGTTGCAGACCAGCAAGTGGATTGTGCTCAGTGTGTGGATACAAGCTCACAGGAGTAGGTAGGCCAGTCTGTGATGTTTCTGAACATGCAGATGCTGTGGTACTGTGTTGGTGAACTCCACTCAGGGCTTTGTTCAGTTTGGAACTGCTAGGTCAGCAATGTACACCTATTTAGGGGATGTATGTTGTGCTAGATATACTGAGGGAATAAAGAGAAATGCATGCCTCAATTTACATCTATCTAGAATGACTGGAAATGCTTCTGGAACTGAACTGTGGCACTAAATATGTGAAGAAAAATTCAGATATTCAGCAAAGACTCTAAGTAACCACAATGAAAGCAATTGCACTAGATTTGCAAGAAAGGACTCAAGTAAAATGCTGGGTTGTTATAATTTAAAAATATTTAGAGAGTGGATCAATATTGTCACATATCTACCGTGCTCAAACCGTAGCACTAAAGAGAAAATTGTTTTAATGGTGAAATATGATCGCTCTTTCATGATTTATTCTCTGAATCTGGTTCATTATGTTTGTGCCTAGTATGTTTTTCAGTGTAACAGAGAAAGTTAAACTTGGCCTGAAGTGCTTACAGAAAACCAAAAAGCAAAAATAAACAACAGAAATGGTAGTTTTATAGTTCTTTATATACTTAGCTTTTTTCAAACTAACATAAATGTTGGAGATCAGACGCAGTGGCTCTTTAATGCAGCTTGATACTTTTAAATTCAGTATTTGTCAAAGTCATGCTGCAGAATTGTTGCTTAATTTCACTTTTTCATAAGTAAAATAAATTGATTCTGAAACCTTTTACATCAAATACAGTCCTGCTGTTTAACCTCATCTTCAAAAGAAAAGCAATATATTACTCCCTCCCTCACCTACGTGCTAGAGAAGATGTGGGCATCTGTGCTGGAAGGCATCCTATAGCAAACAGAGTTGCTGTTATCTTTTCAGGGTCCACCTAAGGAGGTGGATAAGTTTGCAGAAGTGAGAGTTATGTGTCAGGAAGGTTTGCCAAAAACAATCAGTGAAAATCTCCAAAGTAAGTTAAAGGTGGGGAAATTCTTACTTGTTGGGGCACTTAGTCTGCCGTGGTTTTCTTTACCTTCAGGGAGCAAACACAGGAAAGGTTTAGCAGGATAACAAAACATCCCAAAGAGCTGATTTTTCTTTAGTCTCCACAACAAAAGAAGACAAGAGTTTGAGGAGGTCCCACCCTTAAACAAGTTTGAGAGCCAGACCTCATTTTAGAGATTATTTGGCAAAAGAAATACAGACAAGAAAGTTCCCTACAGCTAGTTCATTTGAATGGTGACCTTTATCTTTCTCCAAATGAAAATGAAAACTCTTCCTACGCTGCATGACCTCCAGTGAGGTTAGTCAATTGCATCATGATGAGATGATGTTATATATCAACATCTGTTTCTACTGTGTCCTTTTCCCATATGTGCGTTCCATGTTAAGAAATTTTCTTCTTTATCTCTCTCCCATTTTTGCTCCTTCTTAATACCTTTTTTTTTTTTTTTTTTTTTTTTTTTTAAACAAATAAACTCATCTGTCCTCTCACTACCTGGAAGTGTGACAGTGAGAAGAAAGCTATAGGCATAAGAAAGAAATGAAGACACTTTTGGTTTTGGACCAGTTTCATAATTATTTGCAGTTTGAGTTACTTCTGCTGCAAGGGAACTCTGAGATAACTTTGCCAAACTGCAACTCTTATAATGGACCCCAATTTAAACTAACTTCAAAATCAGTACAGAAAGCATAGCTTTATATGTGCTCTTCCTAGGAATGGGTCAGAGAAGGATTTTTTAGTTGCAGTTGGTTAGAATGTTGGCTAGGAAAACATTAACTGTCCATTAAGAATGAATTAAATTTTAGTATGAAGTAGCATGCCAAATTCAAGTCTGAAATGTGATCTTTTTCCTGCATTCTCTCTCTTATTCTAGATTTTTAGATAATTCTTATTTCCAGTAGCTGTTTCCCTTGGAAAACACTGTGCTTGCAAAAGCTCTATTTGTCTAAAGATCTCTGATTTCAGCTTTTATTTCTGATAGTTGACTAGGATATGAAGTTCTCAAAGTTAAACATACCATGTAGAACACAAGTACAGCATGTATAATTTGAAAACAAGTCTTAAAAGATAACAGCTTATGGGAAATATTGAAACTGATACTTAATGGTAATACCATTGTAATTAACCCTTTGTGATCCCTCTTAAAGGGATCTTAAGAGTAAAGACCTTTGCTGCACACTGGCTCTTCTTTATGGACAAAACTGCTTTCTGTGCAAGTGATTTGTTTTTTTCTTAATTGTCATTTTGATACTTTTTGTTGCAGATCGGGTAATTTTTTTGCTCACCTTGTGAAGGCCTATACATCCTCCGCCTTGGCAACAGCAACTGTTATAGAATCTGTCCTCTAGTCATGACAAATTTCTGAATCTAGTTCAGGGAAGGTGGGGGATTTCCTACTTGAATCAACAATGCTTTTCACTAGTATTCACACAAGAAAAACCAGGACTTTAAGTGAGCACACTCCCTTTGTTACCCTTCCTGGACAGGGGCTGTCCATCTTCTTGCATAGTGCACAGTCCAGTAAAGCCCCAATTCCAAAAGAGGCCTTTTGGCACTGGTTATGAGTGGTTAATAGCAAGCCTGCCGTGGAGCACAGCACAGCCTTGATAGTGAGACAAACAGGTGGAAAAGGTCTCTTCAGTCTCAGGCTTATATGTCCTGCCCATTTAAGCTGAATTTAACCCTAAACCATGATGTCCAAGCAGGAATATTGCACCAGATCAAAAGATTGGTGAGTCACAAACAAGCCATGTGGATCTGAAGTTAGTGTATAGCAAAATTATTTTCTAAGGATTGGAAAGAATCCTGTGCAACTTTGAGGTATACAGAGAGATTTTAATTATAGATAAGGTAACAGCAAAAAACAACTGGTTTCATGATTTCTTGGGTTAAGACATATGTGTCTGTTAGGATCCTTCAAAATGTTTGATGACGGCCAAGAACACAGGGAGTACTATGCATCATGATGAGATTTACAGGAAAATGGGATCTCAGTGCAGGTGCCAGCTGGAAAAACCTGAAGAGCTCTGAAGAACTGCTGTTGTGGCTATGTGCAGGTTGTTAGGAGGGCTGTGACCTTCCTCGGAGGGGTCCTGAAAAGGACATCCTGGGGGACACAGGCATGTCCAAGCCACTGGAGTGATCCAGCTCTTTATGAAACCACAGGACTTGGGGAACACGGAAGAAAGCGACGAAGCCTTCTGGTGGAGGTGTCCTAGAGCTTTATTCCTCAAGGGAATCTGGGAACAGAAGACCAGAGAGCCAGGGAATACAGGGACTTTTATACAGGGGAGACAGAGGCTGAGGTTACAGAACTTCGCCAATGGGGCTAGGGATTGAAAAATGGACCAACAGGGGAAGGATTGAAATCAGACCAATTAACTGGGTAAATGGGAAGAAGGAGGGAAAGAACCAATGGAGTACAACCAGCTAACCTGGTCCTGATAAAGCTTTATGGGCCAACTAACCTGGTCCTGATAAAGGCTTTATGGGCCAACTAACCTGGTCCTGATAAAGGCTTTATGGGCCAACTAACCTGGTACTGATAAAGGCTTTGTGGGCCAACTAACCTGGTACTGATAAAGGCTTTGTGGGCCAACTAACCTGGTACTGATAAAGGCTTTGTGGGCCAACTAACCTGGTACTGATAAAGGCTTTATGGGGCAACTAACCTGGTACTGATAAAGGCTTTATGGGCCAACTAACCTGGTGCTGATAAAGCTTATTGGAAGGGGAACACACCTTATCACTATGGGAGAGAGCAGTCTCCTAAGGTTTTTTCCTTAGGGGGCTTACCACAGCCCTGAAGCCTAGGGGCTGCTTTCTGTCCAGAGGGAGTGTCCTCACCACTGTCAGGCTCTACAGCCTCCCGAGGCTTAACTACCTTCACAAACTGCCATCACAAGTACCTTTAAAATACAAGGTGAACTCATTGACGAGAGGCTTCTAGTCGCCTTTAGATTGGCTCTTCCTGGTGCAGTAAGAATTTGTTATAATAATTTTAGAAAGGAAGGTGTGTGAAAGCTGTTTCTCTTGTGAAAATATTTGGTTACTTCCAAAGCTATACAGTAGACAGCACTAATGGGTGGAAGGGCTGAGCTCCCTCTTTCTGCCATACTTTGTGGACAGAAGAGGAGAATTATCTCACAGACTGATTTCATGCTTTTTATGTCTTTCTTGTCCCTCAGGAACGTGCTAATGTGTACAGAGAACAACTGAGTACAGAGCTCTAATAGAACACATGTCAGTTTCAAGACAGAGAGCCATCAAAAACCTGTATAAGGGAATACATTCTGACCTTTTTCATACCCATTCCCAAGATTGCATCTCTTCTGATGAGTAGTGGTGTTAATGGTTCTTATGCTATTTTGCTGTTTTTTCAGGAGATGCTCTTACCCCAAGTGTGAGTATTTATAGCGGAGCAGCAAAGAGGTAGCAGCCTCATTGTGACACAGCTTTACTCTCACAAAGGCAGAAATGCTGAGTCTTGCTATTCAAAAGGCTGTAAAATGAAAATTGCTTAATGTAGAAGTAGCAGTGCTAGCAACCTTAGCTGTGCTTTTATTAATATATGTGCACCTCCTTTTGGCAGGGATTACACCACATTTAAAAACTGCTGTAGATGCTTTTTGGAGGATCTAAGCCTGTCCATGTGGGTGGTTTTCTTTTTTTTTTTAAACAACAGCAGGAGATTTCAGTCATGCTGCAGATTTCACACTTGAAAGAATTCACAAAAGGTCCCATCCTTAGTCTGTTGAAAAGCTATAAAAAGTTAGGTTTAGCTGGTTTGGTGTTGGGAATATATAAAAGGATTTCCATCTAGCAAGCAAACAAAGGTACATCAGAATGAAGAGAAAATTCACATCTAAAGAAGACCTGGAAAAAGTTGTAGTTTTCATCTGTTTAAATTAGGCCTTGGGTGAGAGCCTCATCCAAAATGAGTCTCTAGAAGGATTAGGAAGTAAACATCTTCACTTTTCAGTCTATTACAAGATTATATCAGAGCTCATGATGAGTTGTTAAGGTGATGAAATACCTAAAGTTCAAGGCGCCAAACTTCTGCTGATGACTGTGTTTGGTAGCTGTTAATCTCACTTCTTATTGCAGATTTAGAAAAATGAAGTGTTCTGACTTAATCCTCTCCCCTTGGAATCACCAGAGGTTCAGAGATTTATATGGTTTACATCTCTGAATAGCTCAGTATCATCTTTCTATCTTCATGTGTCCACTTGTCTGTGACAAATACATGAATAAAGAATTAATGCTCTCTCTCTTCACCCGCCCCATCAGTAACAGTTTCCATCTTACTCAATAAGAACAATTGCGAAATTTCAAACAGTGATCCATCAAGTTCATTCTGAATGCCTGGGGCTTCACAGAAAGGCAGCAGCCATGTCACATCTCTGTGCCTTTAGTCCACAGTTCAGTATTGTGGCTTTGGAATGCAGAACTGGTCTTTGGTGATCTGCTGAAATAATAATGCATAAATGTTCTTAACCCTCTAGTGATGGGTAGGATTATAGAAGCTGAATGCATGAGTGTTTTCTTTCCAGATTTCACAACAATCCATCTCAGATATTTTCCAATCTGTGCTTGAAAGAAAACATTGAAAATTTGGAAGTGTTATCTGTTGAGAAAAGTTTCTCCTTTGCACTCCCTCAGAATTTCATACAGAGTTTTCAGTAAGGATGTTTATAAATTAAGAGTTTCACAGAGAGAAAGGAGTAAGAGATGCAGCAAGGCGAGAGTAATTTTCATTTAGATTTCTTAATAGATATCTCAGGAAACTCATATTCCTCATACAATACTACTGCTTTGGTTCAATTCCTGTCCATGTGCCTCAGATTTTGGGTAGGGAGAGGCAAAGATGGACCATAGGAAGGTCTTGTACACACTGATTGTTCCAGTGACTGGGCAGAAGACAGGGTAGGAGACAGGACACGATAAAATGACCTTTAATTCTTTATCTGAACACTCTCTTCCAGAACAAGTAGAACACTAACCTTGTGTCCTGTTCAGACTGCCTGGGGAGGTCTGGTAGACCCTCTTGACCCTCTTTCACATGAAAGCTCTTCCAGTTTTATACCCCCTTCTTGAATATTTTTGTTTCTAATTTATGTAGATTAGAATGGGCATTTTCATGTTCATTATTCATATTCATTATTCATAGGTGCTCTTCGCCTGGTTCTAAATCCTAAAAATTTCATGATATGTTACAGCCCAAAACCCCACAGGTAGTATTTGAGACAATTCATCTTCACTAAATTCTTTCCGGCTCTTGGTGAGGCATGGAATTGTTAGCTTCTGAACAAGCTGACAAATCAGAATCACAGAATATCCTGATGTAGAAAGAACCCACAGGGATCATTGAGTTCAGCACCTGTCCCCCTGCACAGGACACCCCAAGGATCACACCATGTGTCCCAGAGCACTGAACTCTGTCAGGTTTGGTGCTGTGACCACTTTTCCTGGAGAGCTGTTCCAGTGCCCAATCACCCTCTGGGTGAAGAACCTTTTCCTGACATCCAGCCTAAACCTCCCCTGACTCAACTTCACCCACGCCCTCAGGTCCTGTCACTGTCACCACAGGGAAGAGATCAGTCAGTGCCTGTCCCCTCCTCTTCCCCTCATGAAGTGGACTGCAATAAGGTTTCCCCTCAGTCTCATCTTCTCCATGCCAAACAAGAGAATAGAAGGGAAGTATCTTTCACTGTGTTAAATTTCTTGAATTCTGTTCCCTTAATGCAATTTTTTTAAAATTCAGTGCAGTGCAGGATTGAAAATCAATACACTTTACCTTTATCCTTAGTGATCTTAATGGTAGTATGGTTACATGTTGGAAAGATTTCCTGGAAATTTCTGTCCCTCAGATATTTCCTCTCTCTGCCAGTTTGCCAAATCCAGCCACAACATAAAAAGTATGACTGGGGATGATGCAGCTTTCCTTTTGGCTTCTTTCCTTTTGGCGTATGACTCAGCAAGAGGTGAACTTCAGATAAATGGTACTAACACGCATTTAGAAATGTGCATGGGCAGCTGAAACTGAATCAGCATTTTTAGCGCTTTCTGTGACTCTCCTGGTTTTCTGTTGCTTACAGGAAAGCACTGTGAGAGAAAAGAAAGCTGGTGAGGGTTGTAATAAAAGAGCTGACGCCTATTTCATGTAGAAGCAGCAGCAATAGCATGTTTTACGGAACTGCTTCATCTTCTTCATCTTTTCCTTTGACACTTTTGCTCTATTCTTCGCATTTTCCTATCCCATAAAAACACACTTTTTCATTTATAGGAAAATGTGTTTTGTTTCTCTCTTTCGATTCTTTTGTTAATTATATTTAGGGAAATTGTTCAAATCACACGTTCTCTATAGGCTTCTCCTTTATGTGTCCAGCCAGATGTGAGATGAAATTAGCCTTCATGGGTTGTAAAGCACTTTTAGAGCTAAATTTGGGGCTGGGAAGGAGTATGGTATTTATGCAATGTAAACAAGCAATAGAAGTCAGCAAGACAGAAAGGATAATTGGGAAGTTGGACATATCTAAACTGGCAGCCCAGGAAACCATTTAGGATAAGGGTGAAATATGCAGTGGCTGCTTGTTGTGGCAAAGGAAGCTTGGCTGGATCTAGCTTATAGCCTCTGTGAGGGGTGCACTCAAAAACCACCTTAGATCTAGTCGGAGACAAAAACCTAGTGTAAAAGAAGCGTAGTTACAGTGTTATTACAATTTTATCATGAGGTCTGTTCTCAGATGTGAGGTTGATTGGTTTTTTTACATCAAGCTGCTTGATCTACCTCTTCCCCAGGCTACTTTTCCATGAAGGAGGTGGTAGCTTATGTCCTTCTTACTTTAAAAATGCTTTGAAACTAACAGTAGTGAGGCAAAAAAAAAAAATGGTAGTGATAATTTCAGTAGAGATTTGTTGAACTGTGGTAAAGGAGAAAATATTTTAAAAGTATCTGAAGAAATGGACCACCCTGTTCTTGCATGGTGTGAACTGGAAAGGATCCAGCTTGTGTCAGTGCATCTGTCCTAATCTGTGCATCAGCTGACAGTCCAGCTCACTCTTTATGAAAATTATTTCATAAATGGGTGGAAAAGTAACACACAAGAGCTTTGCCTTAAGCTCTCCCTGCTGGAAACACACAGTGCTCCAGGCAACAAATGGGATGCTAAAATCAGAAAAAAAGGCCCAATCAGGACTCTGGCATCTGAGAAGCTGTACTTTTGCAGATTTTTCAGCTGGTTTGTAATAATGTTTCAGGACTGGCACACTAACAGGTTTAAATATGTTTTAATCCGCTTATGTAATTTAAGCACCTCTGGGAGTGGTGAGCATTCATTAAATTATTTGTTATGGTGGGAGTTCTATCATATTGAGCCAGATGCTGCTTTCCATGAGATATGCTATTGTGTCTGGCCCAAACTAAGCTGAATAACTCCATCAAATTCGATTAGGCTATAAAATAGGTCTCTGCTATGTATTAAAATGAATCAGAGCACATCCTTGGCTCTTCTAAGCACCTGAAAAGTAACTTTATCAGCCATGCTACAGCTGACAGTTTTCCCCCTTCCTTTGATATTATTTTTGACTCTTTCTACATCATTACCCATCCTACAGACAAATGTTTGTAACAGCTGACTTAGTTGAGAAGGAGAAATACAGTGGTGTGAGATGGCTCAGAGGTCTCCTTTATTACTGTACATTGAAGGACGTTATCCAAGTTAGAACAACCTTGATTTTGTAGGGAACAAAGAAAGATTGTTCAAATCCATGTTCTCTATTATTCCCCCTCTATTTTGTGAATTAATGCATTTGTGGGCAGCATAGCCCTGCACAGCTCACAGGCCAAGATACAGTCCTGTGTTTCTGCTGTGCCCAGGTTGCCCTTGGTCTGAAGAGGAGTTTGGAATTTGCTAGGAATATGAAAGCAAACCATCACACAAGGCATATGCTCTCTTGGCATGAGTTATGACTGAGGTCAGACCAGACCAGAAATCTCATATGTGTAAATATTGTACGCAAGTACAATAAAATTTCACTTCCTTTCTGAAACAGTTTCTCTAATAGCTGTACTTCATTTATTTATAGCTGAAAGTATCAACAGCTTCTGGCTAGGCCTGAAATATATTTTCTGTCTTAAATTCTCTGTTAGCACCCAAGGAAGGATAGTTGTATCTGTTTGCAGAGCACCAAGCACTGCTCCTTTGTGACTTTGTGCTCTGTAATTTGTGCTTGAACCAGTTCAATCTGACTCTCTTGAATTGACTGTTTAGAGTGAGGCCAGTATCCAAATTCTGTTATAACCCATTCTCCAGTGTAGCCTTTTCTTCACATTTTACTTCTCAATCTTCCAGGACCACAGCCTGGCATCCTGCTTCCTGCCATTCTGCCCGAGCTCTGTATCACCTCTTACAATCTCTGGGCAGATGGAACCTCATCTGTCACACTCTGCCCACCCAATCTGAGACACTGATATCTTTGTCTCCTTGTGTTTGAAGGTTCTGTATCCTATTCACATCCCTACTGCTGTTTCCCATAGTCCCTACACTTTCATTTATTTAGACAGTAAAATATATGAAAGACAGTGTGCCAAGTCAGAAATCATAAAACAAAATAACTGCTAAATAATGTACCCTACAAGAGCTATGTGTAGGTTTCTGTAGGTGTCAGCAGCTGCAAAATGTGTTGGGTTTGAGTCCTATAAATCCTTCCTTGAGAGAAACATTTATGGTTTGAGCAAAAGCCAGGGATATTTTTTTTATGAGTTAAATAAATAGAAGCATAAGTTCTTATGTCACATTTTGAAGATTACTCTTCTCAACTTGCAAACATTCAGGCATCTTTTGGAATAAATATAAAATATTTTTATGGAGTGTGGAGGAAAACAAAAACCCACAAGAAACATGATAACCATGTATATCATCTGTGTGATAAACTGAAAGCTAACAAATAGTTTCACTGGAAATGTGGCCAGCTTCAGAGTTCTCAGCTGCAATTATCTGAAATGAAGCTGAAAACTGTCACAGAGCAACCCTGAGCCTTGTAACATCCACTTGTACACCCAAATAGGTTTAAAAGTGAAGGCCACTGGGATGGTTTTCCTCAGCTATGCAGCCAGGTCTCATTTGGTGAGGAGCTCCATGGTCCAGCCCTGCACTAGCACTAGGGAGTCCCACTGACCAAGAACTTTGGCTCTGTGCTGTCTTCCTCTGTGTGGCTGTAGTGAAATCAACTCTGGCCCCACTTCTGTTGGGTTCAATTTTTAATTAATTTGGTACTGTCTGCTCACCAGAGCTCTGCTCATCTAATCTGGACCACTTCTGAGTAACCTCCAAGTGGAGAACGTGGTGAGGAACCCACCCCTGGCAGGAACCCAAGCTCACTGGCACAGTGTCAGACCCACAGAGAGCGAGAAAAAGAAAGAAAGCAGGAGCTCTGCCTTCCCTCTTGGACCTGTTTTCCAGTCTCTGACTGCTGAATGTGAAAACAGGAGCACATGCTGAGTTCAGTGCCTGTTTTATGCAGCTCATGTGTCTTTTCATTGACTTTAGCAACACCAACCCTCTCCTTACATTTATACTACTGGAATACAGATAAATGTAAAAAGAGCAGCAAATACAGTTCATAGAATGAATGGCTGACCTGACATAAGATTTCACTGGGTCCCTACATCTAATGATTACATCCATTAGACCATTCTTCTCCTAAAACATTTAAAAATTAAAAAATCCATCCTGCTGGTGAAGTGATAGGGTCTGATGTCACCTGTAGGCTATGAATGACAATTTAAGCAGTGCCCATCTGAGGTAACTACTTACATTGAATACATTCTCCTGCAGTCAGCCTTTTAAAAGAAGTCACAGAATTTAAACAAAAATGCTTGTATCCACATGGATTTTTTAAAACATGCATCTGGACCCAGTCAAACATTTCCCTAATGAAATGCATCAGGGCAAGGACAAGTTTTAATAATGCACAGAAATTTTAAGAAACGTGTTTGATGGAAAGCCAGTTTTTCAACTAGGGCAAGCAATAAGCATTGGCTTTGAGGAAAGGTGGCACATGTTTTAGTAAGCCATTTTAAATGGCGTTCATCAGCTCTGAAATAAATATTATCAACAGTGCTAACAGGTTTAACAAAAGTGAAAGCAAAGGATGTTTCTGAAATGCCCAACTCATTTAGGCCTAAGAACAGTTAATGAGCTCCTTAAATGGGAGGACTTGTACCAATTAATTTCTTAGAATAGCTGGAGTATGTTATCCCTGTTCTTTTCCCATTGGAGTAGAACAAAATGCCATCATTACCCTGTTCAGGAGCAATTCCAACTACCAACTACTATTTACTACCTTATGGTAGCCAAGATGACATAGTATCTTGAGTTCCTTGTGTTTATTTTGAGATTGCAGATGGAAAGTTCTAGGGTTCATTTCTGTTTTGCTGTTGTTTTTTATGTTTGTACTAAAATAAAAACACACTCAAAATGTAACAGTAAAGATTTTTATTTTTTTTTTAATTTAAAGGCAGATCATAGATGTTTTTGGCTCACCTAAAGGAGAAGAAATGTTATTTTTGCTCTCCTTTACTGCTTTGATACTGAAAACTGTACTGATTTATAAGCAATGTTTTACTATTAATAGTTTAATAAAATGCAAAATATTCCATTATGATATCAGAAAGAGTAGTTGCATATTATTAGGTGAAGTGTTTTTTACCCCGTGCATTGGGTTCCTTAAGTAGCTTGGAGGAAATGTGGTTTTACTGATATAATGAGAAGCAGCAACAGGACTATGAAGAGAATTTAATAGGCCTCAAGGTAAATTTTGTTTTCTTGAAAAGTGTTTTCTTCTATTAGTTTTTCTGATAGTAGATTTCATGGTAGTCACCATCCCACTTTGATTCTCCTAAACAGAAATTCTCTGCAGCTAAAAAGCTATGGCATGGTAGAAATAGAAATAAATGAATCTTTCTTTGCCAGAACTTCCTTGATCTCTTCCATGAGTTCAGATATTGAATGAAGCACCAGCTTCCACAGTGATATCACTATTTATTGTATCTGTGGAGTTTCTATATGGATATACCTTGAAAGAATGCATTATTTGGGAAAAGTTGAATTGCCATATCCTTATAACTTAAGTCAATGTAAATCTGCCTTTTGAAAAACACCAGAATACTGACGCTCACATCTGCAGATGAGTTCACCCTGAGGGTTAGGTAACTCACACTAATTGGACAGGGAATAGAAAAAATCAGAAGAAACCAATTTTAAATACTCCTTGGCTACTCAGTAGGGAACAATTCTTCCAGACATAGTTTTGTGAGTTTAATTTATATTGTTACGAAAACTTCTATGTAAAAAAAACCCAAAAACAACAACAAAACACCAAAACAGCAACAACAACAACAAAAAACATGATTATGTAAAATGATACAGAATACACTTATGGTGTAAGAGCCCTAATGCAGATTCTGGAGTGTGACTGAGTAGCAGAACATGCAAGAAGTGGCTCTGCAAATTATATATGCCATTACATAGCCTGAAGGGAAAACCAGTAATTCTTTGCTAAAGCATGTACATGACAAGAAAATATTTTTATGAAGAAAATATCAAAACTATTCACAGAGTTTATAATCCAAGAAAGACACAGTTTTAATGACTGAACAGGAGAGTACAAATTACCTGAGACCAACACAGTTCTAGTGTAGAACACAAATGGGGTCATTTAAGAGTGCTCAAAACTACTCCCAGCATACGAGGAACAGCTCAAATGGACCAAAATAGTCATGGATGATGAGATCTGAATGGCAGACACACCTGATGACATTTTTCTACCTACCAATTTTTTATAACCTTATAAACAGTCGTCAGGTGGGGGCAAACACCACAATTTCTACTTTCACCACCTACAGCAAAGAAATTGCTCTGTAGGAAGCTCTGAGATACAAGAAGCTCTGAGATTTCTGGTGAGCTTGGGCTGAAAAACAAAACTAGAGCCTTGATTCCTTGTGGTTACCAGTGTTTCCGTGGCACTTGTGTGAGTGTTGGCACAGTGGGGGTCAGCACATTCTGCTGACCTGAAAAGACTCAGTGCTCTTTCAGTGCTGTGCAATATGCTCATGGATCAGAGGGCCTTAGCTTATGCTTGGTGCAACTAAACAGCTGTGAAGTACAAGCTTCATTGTTAGCAAAGCGCGAGGGCTGATGTGATTTGAATTTGTTAGCTGCAGGGAGATGCACTTCATTAAGATACATAGAAAAAAAGTGATGTGAGCAGCTTCAGAATTGTATTGTGCCCTCAATTCACACAGTCTGCATAGCTCTCTGGATCCCTTTCAATATGAAAAGATCCAGTAGAACTCTAGGAGGATATTCTGATGTGGATGTTTGTTTTAAGAGGATGGAAGAAGAAAAATGCAATGGAAAGTTGTATTGGCATCACGGCCCCAATCATGCTAATGGCAAAGAGCCCTATGATTTAAATAATTTAGGATATTGCCTTTAATTGGTTCTGGTTACATAATCTGTTAATCTTTCCTCCCACTGTTTCTCTGAAGGAATGTGCTCTAATGAGTAAATGTTCTGTCCATTTTATTAAGGATGGAGTGCTAGCCATAAAGAGAGTTCCTATAAAAATCACCACACAGAAGTGGATTAAATGACAAACACCAGGGCCAAGGGCCTCAGTGGCTGGAGTCATGTCACTGTCAGAGAGTTTAAGCTTCTGTCTTTTGTTTGGGAGAAAAAAAAAAAGAATTTTAAAACACAACTGCTGTGTAGTTGAGGAAAGTAGTTTTTGAAAACACAAACATGCCTGAGAATTATGTACTGTATCTTAATAGAAAACCAATTCCAGATTCAGTTTCTAAGTCAATGCAACAATGCTCGTCATTTCAAAAACTTCCTTACAGCGCTTTGTAAGCACACATTGCCCCCTCCTCCTACTCCTGCACCCAACACACCCCCACACATACATCCAGAAAAAAAATCTCATAACATACCTGAGGTGCTTCAGCTCAGGCCACGTGTGGGTATTGACCCAGAGGTCAGGACCAAAGTCCTCAAATTCTGTTCTGTGGACACAAGAAGTAGCCAAAATTTTATTCCTGACCAAATGTTCTTCCTGATCATGTTTTGTACACTGAAAGTCAGGGAGGCACGTGCAATTGTCCCTGCTTAGCCCAGGCAATTGGACTGCCTGCAGAAATCACTTGCTGTGAACTGTCCTTTCATACTCCAGTTTTAGAGCATTGGTTTTGCATGGGCTACGAGTAAAAAATAAAATCAGCCAGCAGTTTTGCAGCAACTGAATCCAAGGTCTTTACTTTTTTGTTAGGGAGTGGCTCCTTTTAGAATATTTTGTCTTTATTTAATCTCCTTTTGTGAAAGTAAATCTTGTCAGCAATTCATTGTAAAGAGAGATGGAAGAGTCAAATAAATGACTACACTGGATTGTCACTGATGGCCCTTAAGGGCTTTAGACAACAAAATGGAAGGATTTGCCAAAAGTACCTGTAGCTTCATGTCATAACCTTTTTACATCACTTAAGGGTTCATCTGTAGGAAGAGACTGATTAGTAAGAAAGGGAAAATTACAGTAAATAACTTTGGAATGAGGGAAATGATAGGAATATCCCCTTTGTCATTCTGGGGCGGGTTGAGGACTGGGAAACTCCCCTTGGTCATTACACCTCACTAGGAACAGAAGCTGGAGATGGCCTGGGGGGTACAGTGACCCTTTGCCAGTATGGTTCACTTAGAAGACAAGAGAGGCTTCTTCTGTGGCTGTCTAGGACACAAGCTGCCCCTCCCACCTGCTGAACTGTTCTCTTTTCTTCCTGTCACGGTTCAGGAATGGTATTCTCCGATGTAGTGTTTCCCCTGAAACCACTCCAAGCCACACGCTTCTCTCCTTCTGCCCTTCCCCTCACAGAGGAGGCTCTGTGGCAGAATGGAGAGGAGAATGGGAGGCAAAAAAAGATAAAGATCATGGGTTGAGATAAGAACAATTTACTGGAAGCAGCAGTGAGATAAGAAAATGAACAGTAACAGAAACAAAATAGAGGGTACAAGAAAAGAAGTATTATTGCTTATCCCAGAAACTCCCAACAATAGAAAATAGTCATCTGCTCCCTCTGCCACGCCAGCCCCACCACTCTCTCCAGCTCAGGAACAACACTACCCAACCTCTCCCTCTGGTTTGGAACCAGCATTACCCCACTGCTCCTTCTGCCACGCTGACTGCACTGGAAGGCACTCCTTCTCCCCCTTTTCCCCACCCCAGCAATGATGTGAGGTGGTATAGGATAACCTCCATGTCCTGGCCATAGCCCCTTCTGACTACTGCAAAAAATTAACTCTCTTCTGGCAGGAACCAGGACACCTCCACACAGGAAAAAATGAAAGCATGAGTATGCTTGTTTCCCCAAAAGGAGGGTGAATTAGCTTACCTGGTTCTTGGAATGGGCGTTTGTTTGTGTGCTTCCATCTATGTATGCATACGTTTTTGTGATTATATAGCATAGTTGATATTTTGCTGAGGAGATGAAAGAGTTACACACCTGTAGAGAATTTTAGGGTACCTATTTTTATCCAGGCACCTCTGCCTTCTCTGCAAACACTGCACATAGTAGCTTATTGTTAGGTGAACTTCCAGCATGAATAATAATTTCAGCAGCTTTCATCAGCAAGCTGTAGACACTGAATCTGCTTAATGGCTTATTTATTATAAGGTTCCTTAAGATCTTTCTGCAAGTTCTCCCTGGTGCATTTTGGGATATGTCCTTCATGATCCTTAATGTCAGCCTTCTGGCAAATATACAGTTTGTGTGTTACATATGGAAACAAATATGCTTTTAAGTAATGCGTCTGCATTTCTTGATTATGTATAGCCCTGACAAGGGATGGGTGACTTTGTGTTGTTTCACCTTCAGGACAGCAGGTTTATTCTTTTGAAAATTCCATCATGTAAACATTGTTCTCTAATACTGTTTTATGAAAACTGGATCAAACATCTGAATAGGAAACTTGGAAATCTAAGCTGGCATCCAGGCTCCTGTAAACATGCCTTGCATGGGTTAAAAATTTGAATCCACTTATTTGCCAGTGAAGTGTGATTCTGATTTAAGTTTTCCATCTTTCTGATGTATAGGTCAGGAGAGCTCTTACTTTGGAACACACCCTTGTGAGAAGACAAAATGAATTCTGTTCCCCAGCATCAGCTGTGGTTAGAGATCAGCGTGTCAGGTCATGCAGCACTGAAGTGATTTTCATTTGGAAAGGATTTGTTTCAGGTGACCATGTAAAATGAGTTGTGGGGCTGCTCCAAAGCAGTGCCATGTAGGACCCTTTGCCAGGGATAAGCAAATTCTTTCCTCTTGCTCAGACTTTCTGTGAATTTTGTGCAAATAGAGTGAAAGAATGAATGTTCAGTGGCACTGAACACAGCTTTGATATTGATTTTTGTTACTGTTGCATAACATTTAGGAACTCTGATTTGACCCCGCTTCTTACAATCTACGTGTGTTAAAATACTCAGAAATAAAGCAATGGAAAAATTTGGGGAAAAAATCAGATCTTACTAGAAAATAATGTTTATTAAGCACTGAGCCAGACCAAACTCTCCTGGTCTTTAACAAAGCCATGATTTTAAGAACTGTTTTAGTTCTGGAGCAGTAACAACAGATAGTAAGTATTGAAATTAGTGGAAAGTCAAGGCACTGTACGTATCAAAATACGCTTTGCAGAATTTGATTTTCACTTAGCAAAATAAATAATGGGGGATCAGTAAAAGCCTACATGCTCAAGGCTTTTCAATGTTAAAATATATGTAGTCCCAGCATACACATAAATGTGGAGGTTTTTTGATTTTTAGACATAATACATTTGTATAATTTTGAATTTGCACATGGTAATGTGAAGCAGAGAGAATATAAATGCCTAAGTCACCTAGAAGATGAATGAGTAAAGTGAGCTACCATCAACCTGTCTTTGTTCCCTGTCCAAGGGAATGAGGCACAGGCACTGTGGTCAGCAGGCTGATAGCATCACATGAGGCCCTTCTACTTCTCCACTCTACAAGACTTTCATAGCTACATATCTGTTTCTTCACTACAAAAGCTGTGGCCCCTGTATTCCAGCTAAAAGTGCTCTCTTTCACCCAAAGAGACAACCTCCTTATAGATACTTGGTTTTTAAAGCTGGGTTTGCATGTGAAAGTAGATTCTGGTGTGACATCAACTTAAATTTATATATGTGACAATATATGTGTTATACACAGCTAGATTAATACATTAACTGGGGGGATAGGGACGATTGTAAAGATTGCTTGGTTGAAATTCACACTGGAAGTAAGACCCTAGAGAAGGTTCTGTTTCTGTATCTAAATGTCCTCAATATTGAACTAGACTCAGATATAACACTGTCACCTCAGAGCTGTCTCCATAATTTTTTTTAATTGATTCTTTTATTTTTTTTTCATGGCTTTTTTAATTGGACGGTTTTTAATCATGCCTACTGGCATATGAAAAAGTAAATTTTCTGACAGAAAGAATGTATTTCTTAAATAGCTGAAGTTATGCTCTTTTAAAAATCAGCTTTGAGTCTGGAAAAAGCTGTTTTGTGAGGCTTCCAGAGGTTCCTGCCAAAATGCCATGAGACCATTACTTCACATTTACTTGCAGATTTCTCTGGAACATAGAAGTGCAGACACAACACAGAAGAGCTGGAAGAAGCAAGAGTTCATCAACTATTTCTGAACTTTCAAAATGAATTATTTCTGGTTCAGTCTGAGAAAAACAGAAAAGTTTGGGTGGGGAGGAAGTTGACTTTATTTCCCAACACTTTTCTGTTCTAAAGTAAATCCTCTTCAGATTCAGGATCATTTTGATTAATTAGAAGATGATTATCCATTTACTGACTAAACAATAGTTTCTTCTGTTGAAACCAAGCAACACTATTTCCTTGCTCATCATCTTTGCTGTATTGGCAGCGGATCTTATGTACATACTGAGAAAAAGGTTTGGTCCCTCTGGGAACGCATGCATGTGGAGGGAAAAAACGCACTCATTTGAGAAGGGTGATTATAATGCTGCACACATTACTTCAGGTATGTGCAAGTCAAATACCCACTGACCTGAAGCAGTCATGGTTCAGACAGCCCAGCATGGTTTCCTGCCTGCTGTGACCTGGCATAGCCTAGGACAGCGCGAGGTTTCTCGATGCGTGGCCGGCTGCCACCACTTCTCTAGGAGTGGAAACTTGAAGGTTGGTGATAAAAGGACAGAAATGTTGCCATTCAGAGCTAGCTTTTTTGAAATCATGAAACAAGGTAGGTTTATGAGTTCAGATTAGTGCTGGCAGGCAGTGGTCATCCTTCCCTCTCTTCCACAGCCGAGTGGGGATCACTTCCCTAAGCTGAGGTCCAGATCTCAATGCTTTTCTAAGTGCTGGGCAAAGACCAGTCCAACTGTGGTGCCAGTGCAGTGGAGACACCAGGATGCCACAGAAGTGATGTCTGTATTTGCCTGCCTCTTTTGAACCTTCTCTCAACTTTATTTGGGAAGATCTATTATAAGAAACTTGATTTGTGTAAGGTAAAATAGTTACTAATTTCTGGAAGAGGAGCCAGTTTAGACAAACCTTCACTTTTTTCCTCATGTAAATGAACTTTTTGTCAGTAGCACAGAAGTAGACAAATCTCACGGAAACTCAAGCTCTTTTTTGGTGAAATACAATAGCTTGCCTGCTTTATAAACAGCCTAATGCTCCTAAAATTAAGTTTTTGGTGTATGCCCAAATACACTACAAAGAAAACATTTCCTGTAGCATTTTGGTGCTCCTGTTTGGCTCCAACCGAGACTGAGAAATGTAGAAGCCATTTCAGACATGAATAATTGTAATAGTTTGCATTTGTAAAGTGATCCAGATACTAACAATAATGGACTGCAGTTGGAGTGTGAGCATGGTAAAATGGCTCTGTTACAAGCACAGTCCTTTAAACGAAGTGGTGAAATGAAGACATTAATTATATTAGATCTGATACACTTTGACTAGAGGTGTAGCAGCCTATGAAACTCATTTCTTGGAACTGCAGGAAAAAGGGATGGGTTGGTACATCAGGTCTTATCCTTTTTCACTGTATTTTACACACAAAAATAGAGACAAAGACAAATAATTTAGACAAGCTTCTGTCAGTCATGTAGTGACTTCCTCTTGACATTTTAAGTGATCCTACTGATCTTAGACATATTTCACCTTCAACTACCAAATGGTCTAAGTTTCCCTAAGTAAGAAAACATGAGCACCTTTGTCACATACAAAGAGAAAGGGAGCAGGGGAAGCTTAGAGATGGTTGGCATGATTTACTGTGTTTAGAAAATAAATATAGGCCTAAATGAAGAGGAACAGATGCTTTCCCTTTCACTGAGGATCCTTGGCAGCATTTCCAGGATCCTGGTACATATACATTCTTGGGCTATACCCTCAGATACAATACATGTCATTTTGCAGTGTGAAACTCAGCCAGTGGTCGCTGCCTATTCAAAACACATGGTAAGCAGACAATTACTGGGGTTACTCCATCAGTAGTATCAAACCCCCCACCTATTTCTATAAAAGCAAGTTGGAATTCAATTTCTAGTAAATTCAGTTTCATAAATACCTATTTAAGACAATCAGGGTTGAATACTACTCTATTCCATGCTAAAGAACAGACACAGGTATACAGTTTGTGGTTTAACAATTCTTGCAGGGTCATAAAGGAATGTATATGTTAGTGTTGACTTTTTAAATGGTAGTATTAGCCTTGCATCCCAGGAAAGCCAAACAACAAATCACAGTTACACAGTACTCATAAATCAGTAAAACACAAAGCTGAGCTGGAAAACTTGTACATGACATCAATCACAAACTGTGAAATACCCAATAAAATTTCACAACATACCTGTGGAACAAGTTTTGCAATGTGCAAATAACACAGATTCCCCACTACCAGGAAGAAAAAGAAGTCTTTCAACACATACAATACAAATTCTACAGCGTGCATGAAAAACAAGTTCCACTGTATGTGTGGAGGTTTGAAGAATAAATACAGTATCTTAACAGTTGCTAAACCTGAAGAGACCCATTGTCTCATGTAGAACTAGTAAATGAGTTTGTGGTCTTTCATTGCCTCAGGGCTTTATAACGAAGGTGAATTCATGTGAGAAATGGTCTTTTAAATGAATAGGTATATTTCTGACCTGAGATGCCATGATCAGTCTAGAACATGCCTGGTATTGGCCCCAAAAATTGGCCCCCAACAGATTTATAAAGCTTCTGTAAAGCAGAAATGCAAGCAGAATGGAATATAACCATCTGAAACATAGAAATGCTTGTGCTTGGTTTTAACTGTATAAAGTAAACACATTAAAGAAGCTACAAGGGAGAGGGAGAAGGAGGGCAGACAGGCAAGCAGTAGTGTGGTATTAGGAGGTGTTTCTTCTAGGAGGCCGGTAAAACATCACTAGAACAATGCATGAGAGATAAAGGTAAGGGTAAACATCCCTAAATATAATGACCTAGACCAAAAGAAAGAAAAAAGCCATAGCTTTTAGTAATATCCACAATTTTATAATACTGTCTAAAGAACAGAAGGTACATAAAGGAATTGGCACTGCTAGTATCAGTCTATGAGCTAATTACCACTTGAGCTGGAAAGATGCAACTTTTCTTCATCTGTGTCCTGCTTCTAGCCAGGACAAGGTTAATTTTTGCAGCAGCCAGGAGGGGCATGGCTAGAACTCTGAGGTTATTCTGTACAACCTCACACCATGTGCTGGGGGTCGTTGGGACAGGGTTCCTTCCACTCAGGGAGCAAGGTGAAGCAGTTGGGTATTGCCAGTTTCCATCTAGTGGAAATTAGTGGAATTAACACACTCCACATTAATTGTTTGCCTCCCCTGTACCCTCTGTTATTCATGCTGTTGCTGTGACTGTTCAGTTTTGTATCTCACTGATGTTTCCAGTCAATTACTCTTAACTCAGCCTGTGATCTTTACCTTTTATGCTTTTTATTCTCCTCTCCAGCCCACCACAGGGGGAGGAGGAAGGGGAGGTGAGGAGTGAATGAGCAGCAGATAGTTTGGACTGTTTCACTGGGAACTCTAAATTGGAAAATACCATTCCTAAACCACAACAGTTAGTCATTCCTTTTCAAATTCTTTCAAAGTATTTGGCCTTGCAGCTATGGAGGCACATGAATGTTGCTTTAGCCATAGAGCTTCTGGTCACAAGATGTGCAAAAACTCAGCTCGTAGAATGGAAATGTGATTTCTGTGCTTTGAAGCAAAAAGGAGTGATGAAATAGAAGACCAGAAAGACAAGGGAAGGCAGGCCACAGAGAGAGAAAAGAAAATGACAGAAATACAGATGTGGAGAAAGCAAATAACACTTATCATTTCCATATGGCTATTTGGGCGTGTTACAGCATGAAGAGCTTGATTTTTGCATGGGAACAGGTGTAGAGGGGAGTAATATCCAGTTCTCTGCAGCTTTGAGAAGGGGCATTTATATTTTTCTGTCTTAAGCAGCTTCCATGTGACAAAATACTTGGCCACATATTGTGTAAGGGTGGAATGCACAAGCCCAGGTGAGCAGTACTGTACTTTGGGCTATAGCAGCTCACTGCCTCAGTAAATTACCAGTGAACTGATGTGCTGCTGTCACTCTTGATTACAATGATGACAATATTCCTGTGCCTGCCAGAAACCCTCAAAATCAGGCCAGAGAAAATAAATCCCTATTATTTATACAAACTGTAGCTTCTCTGGAAAAAGGTGAGAATTCATCAAAGAATGACCAGCTTCGTTCTTTTCAGATTTCTGTGAGATCTAGTCCAACTAAATCCAAGAGCCAGTAGAAGGCTATTGTGTATTTATATATTTTCCTTTCAGTGCTGCTTATTAGCCAAGTAATTTGAGAAACTTGTAGTGAATGAATACTCATGTGGAAGTAGGAATCAGAATCTTGTGCTGTATTCCAGCCTCATCTTTCAGGTTTCCTTTCTGGCCTTCAAGTATGCTCTCCTATGTATTTCTTTGTTCCACTCAACAAAGGAGACTCATGTTGAAAGTAGGGCACCTACTTAAGTGTTTAGTTGGATTAGGGTTCTTCAGAGGATTTCCTAATCTCTGGAAAAAAATGATTAATTGTTGAAGCATTAGGACTTCAAGGCCTAGACTTCTAAGAAATTCAGGTCTGAATCCTGGGCTGGGCTGACTGAATCGTTGTATGATGGCCAGACCTGGGACTGTGCAGGGTATTGGCTTCTGAGTGCAGACAAAAATAGTAGAAGGTGAGTGCTGAGTGAATAAAATGAGATTTAGGAACTACAAAAAACCTCAAACAAAAACAAATACCACCACCCCACCCCACCCCCCAAAAAAACCAAACAAACAGAAAAACAAAACAACCCACCAAACCCCAAAACCAACCAAAAAAACCCGCCCAAAAACCAAACAACCCACTGGAAGAGAATGCATTCTCCAGCTAGAGTTTAAAACTTTCTTGGGACACAGTCATGGAAGAGAAGATACTGTCGGCTTCTGTCTTTGCATTTTACTTTACAAAGTCAGACCAGCTTTCAGGATGAGAAAAATCAAAATTGTGTGATGACACTAGATTTTGAGATGCTGCAGTTCACCATGTAGCCTTGCCCATGTTTGTGATGGTAGTAGTTTTCCAAAAGTGCTGTGCCTTGTAAAGTAAATCACCAAGTTAACTTCGGCTAAGTAAAATTTGGAGGAAAGGTCCCTGATATGGTTAATTGGCAAATGCCCATTTTTTCACCCATCTGAAAGGTGTTCATGTTTAGTGTGATGACATTTGCTTTGCTCTGATTAGGAAATTTGAATACTCTTAAATGTACCCATACTTGCCCTATGTGCTCAAAGACCTTTATGCATTTCTTATACATTGCATAAAAACTAGAATGACTTTCCTGGTGGCTTGCACACACTTGAGTTAACTCTACCCAGTAGCATTTCTCATTACCTAGTCCCTCAAAGCGTCTTCTTTTCAGAGTTTGCCAAAGGGCTCACTTAGAAATGGTAGTTCTTACAACTCTCACCTCACTTTGTTGTGACTAAGCCCTCCTGAAATGCTATCTGTTCCACAGGGCATTCCTTCTGCTGCTGTCACATGTCTTTGCTCTGGACTTAACTGAACTGCCTTGTACTCACAAAGGACTCTCAACTGGGTTTTTTTTTGAAGGGAGAGTTCCTATTCTGTCCTGTGTATTTTTCTCCTTGGTTGCTAATATCTTATGGTACTCTACAAAGACAGAAAAGCTGATAACGATCTTGAGAAGAGAGATCAGCCTGTCTGAATGCTGATATAAAGTGAAATGATGGTATGAAATATGTCAATAAATCATCTTGCAGTGCATTTCAAACACGTTTTCTGCAAGTGTGAGTAAGCACATTTGCTGGGGTGGGTCAGACCTGGGATAACACGAGTTTTTCTAAGAACTGATGGTTTCCCTGGTACATTCAAGTGCTTTGTAATTTTAACCTGTTATATCCGACTTCACCCCTAACACCCTTTCCCCCCAACTCACCACCTTTTAATTGCCTTCTAGCACTGTGTTCATGAAAATACAGAGCTCTGAAATTTCACCCAAGGAGAAACTCTGCCAATATTTTTTTACCTGGAAAAAATGCTTTTCAAAAAGAAAAGATAAGGAATAGTCCTAGTCGTAATCTGGAATTGCACAAATTAATTGGCTGCTCTGAGGCAGAATTATTTGGCATAACCTGTTGCTTTGGAAGCTGTTTCCAGGTACAGCACGGAGCAAATCAATCTCTTTCTTGTTTCTGGGAGTTCCCTGTCCTTGCCATGGAATTGCAGTAAGCAGTCAGAATGCTGTGGTCAGTGGCATAATTGGGTTTGGTCCCGGAAATAATGGGAATTCAGCCAAAGCCTCTGAGGGAAAGAGAAAGGACTCTGTAAACAGTTGTAATTGGGTCTGACTGAAAAAAGACCATTAATGGTGCTGTGTCTTTTAAACTGCTAAAGCTGCTCTTATACTCTAATTCTCCCCCTGAATGTCTGCATTTTGTGCCAGTTGTTACCCCTATGACTATATGGAAGACAAAGTTTCCTTCAATTCCATATTCAGGAGACAGGTTGGAACCTTACTCTCTGCCTGTCCTTTTTTATCTTCTGCTTCTAGTATTTATTTTAGTATTATTTTAACTTCTGCCAGAAGTTTCTGCTGCCCAGTGGGGCATCTCCCCCTGCACAAGAGGAGTACCATTGCAACTCCCCACCTCTGCCAGTGCCCATTGTGGTTGGATGTATATCTGCTGATAAGCAGGGCCCCCATGTGCTGCCTGAATATGCTGAAAACACTTGAATTGTTCTCTGCAGAACAGAAATGACAGGGAGAACTGCAGTGGAAGGCAAGATACCCCCCCAAAAATCAATCAAGGTATCTCCATTGTGAAAGAAATAATTGGGAGAGAGGAAGAACTTCTGGATGGGTGGGAAAACAGCTAACTGTTGGGAATTAAACTACAGCTTTGGTGTATTTTTGGTAAGGGAGGAAAAAATTGTTTTACATATATGCATGTGCTTCAAAGAAATATTCGATGTAGGAGGGGACAGAATAAACAAGGCTCATAGATTTTCATGCGAGAAATTTCTTGTGCAAGAAAGTGAAAAACTGTTCTTAGAGCAAGGGTGGTGCTACCCCATTATACAGCTGAGTGTGTGTACATCACTGGACAGGCTGGCCCACTTGTGACTCAACATTTCTGTGATTCTTTCATAGGGAAGTGATGTTTGCCATGTTTTCATCTTTTTGTCCCAGTGGATGGCAGATGCAGCAAAGGGAATGCCTTTGCTGAGAAGCCTTCTTTTGTCTGTAAGAAATTACTAAGTCAGATGAGGCCCAGAATGGCAGAGAATGAAAAAGGAGGCATGAAGAATGACCTGTGTGCCTGAAAACTTGGCTGCTAGTTGATCTGATAAAATATATTGACTTTGTCTACAGACTTTGTTCTGGATAGAAATAAACAAGAGTCGTGGTCTAAAATCTAATATCAAGAAAGATAGATATTTGTTCACATGAAAAATTGACAAAACTGAAGTGCAAGAACCAGAGTGCAGTCCTACCCTGTCTGTGTTGGCTCACACCCATAGGGAAGGCACTCCAGAAAGGAGCTTTACTGATATCATTTAACTAAAAAAAAAACACTTGTGTTAATCTTGGTGTGCAATATGTTTAATGATCTGGAAAATAAATGTTGGATATTCTCTAGACAGAGAAAGACAGCCATATTTTTCAAAAGTCAAGATTATTGCTCAGCTCTCACACAATCTGTACACATTAAAACTGGCACTGTTTTCTGACTATTGAAGAAATGCAAAATTCCGTGGAGCTGGGGAATTACTGAAAGTAATAAAATATTACTGAAAATTACTGAAATACTACTGTAATATTTTTGAGGCCAGATCCACTCATATTTAGGTGGAAAAATGCAGTGGAAGCAATGCAACCTGAGAATTATTTTCTCTATAATTTCAGCTTGGGTTCTCATCCCAAATTCAGTGATGGACTTGTTTAAATTTCTACATATCTCCCTGGCTTCATGTAATAGCATCTGAATGTTTAGGAGTGCTTGGAAATCTTTATTATGCCTGTGAGGTGGAACAAGTATTTTTGTTTTCCTTTTGTTTTCAGGAGGAAAAGAAAGATGTGAATCGCCAAAGGGCATGGAAATATCTGTGCCAGAGCCAGGAAACAGGTAAATGTTTTCAGTGCACCAGCCCAATGCTTGAAACAGCAGATTTTTTTATTTTTTTCCCCAGTCGTGTCTATTTATGCATTACATAAATAAGTAGATGTGTAGTGGAATTATTTCCTACTATGTGTTTACTCTGTAGGGGTTTTACGTAAGTGCTGTGCCATTGGAGCAGGCCTTGGTCAAACACACACCAAACTCGCATCCTGGAAGACTCTTTCAGTGATGTAATGTGTACAGAAAAGTGGCTCTAATATCTTCTAGCTTCTTGGCCCTGATTCAGGGTCAAGAGGATATTTCCAACAGTTGCTGTTTTCAACAAAGAGTGCTCTGAAAACCCAGGCTCTGTGAACTGAGCAAGTGCTCAGAGCACACACTTCCATAAGAAGCTTGCTTGCCTACTAAGCAATTCTCAGCAATGTCTTTGGCTGCAAGTTATTGTTATTTGTTTGTACTGTGGCAATGCCCAGAGGCTGCAGTCATGGATCAGGGCCCCATTGTGCTAGGTATTCTAAAGACTAAACAAAAAGGTCTTTGTCACACTCTTAAGGCAAATCTGAGGTGAGTCTGGGAAAAGAACTTTCCCAAATCCGAAGTTCTTGGGCCAACTTGTAAGCGGTTTACTGCTCTCCACACTTGGGATTTTTCCTTGGTTTTCTCATCTGCATTGTTTATTCAACCCAGATAGTATATGAACTCTGAAAACACAATGGGAAATGCAGAAATTTGATGTAGCTGCTTATATATCCTACTGAACTCTTAAATAACCATTCAGTGACTGACAGAGGTGTCTTGAGGACTCAGTTGCCATCTTTGGTTCCCTGGAAGTATTTTGTTGTGGTGACTCAAGTGACTAAAGACTGAAGTCTGAGGCAGAAATAACGCTTGCCAAAACCCAGCCTTTTTCAGTGTTTCAGATGTGTGTATTTCATTTGCTTCATGCATTGCTGGGGGTATCCACATCACAACAGGATTTTTGCACCTCAAGCATTCACCAGCTGCTGGCACTAGAAGTCACATTCCTTTCTGTATCACATCACATTTAGTTGCTGTGGATACTCTTGTGATGCCAAAAACAAAGGATTAGGACTTACTGTAGCCCTTCCTCTGCTAGAACAAAAGGTTCTGCTCCTAAATGTCCAATCTGTGTTATGGCAAGTGGAGTGTAGAGAATCACTGAGGAGGGATGGGGCTGGAGCTCCATAACCACTCCCACCCCACACGTGGTAACCATGTCCTTGTCCCCCCAAAAGGCTTTGAGTGAATAGAATTGGGAATTAAACTTGTACTGAAGTTACTGAAGTGCAAATACCTTCAAAGTCATGTCAGATCCATCTCAGCACTTTATCTTTTCTGGACGTCCTTTATGTACTTCTAGTCTCAAACTAAGAATGGGAGTAAACTTTCCTGGGTTTTGGAGATCCTGCTAGTGGTGTATGTGATAATTGAACCCACAATCACAGGAAAAGGGTCTGGAAAGTCCCTCGAGGTGGCTCTTGACTTGTTGGGGAATCACTATATAACGCAAGAAGATGGTCTGAGGCCACAGTTTATATTTTCCTGACCTTCCAAAGCAGCTCTGTAGGAATCGAGTCTATTTCAAAATCCACATTCAGCTAGGGGGAAAAAAAAAAAAAAAAAAAAAAAAAAAAAAAAAAAAAAAAAAAAAGTAACATTTCTAGAAAAAAAAAGGAGAAATATCGTATTCATTTTCAGAATAATTCAGCATTTAACACACGATTCATGCCTAATTTCATCTATATGCTGATTAATTAAGCATCTTAAAAACTCTGCTTTGGACTACTTTTTTAAAAGATATTTTTATGTTCAAAATAAAAGTTGAGTTAATAAGTTAATACATTTAGCCACTGCTGGTGGGCTTGTTTAATTAGGCTTCTCTGCCATGGATTTAAGACTCGAGAGAACAAACATTTATCAGCTGGAAAAAGGGCTTTTTTTTGGTTTCCGTTTGTGTCTTCTGAGATGCATTCCAGGATTTCAAAGAAGCCACAATAAAGCTCTAATTTTCTATTTATATGCTCAAGCATTATTTTCATTCATATATCTGTAACCAGATAAACATTCTGAAAATTCACATTGCAATATAATCACTTTGTTCTTCTTTTGAGATACTGACTCATAATTAAATAGATGCAGCTGAAAGACAAAAATGTGGCCTTGAGACTGTACTGTTACAGTAAGGGGGAAAAAAGGTGAAAACAGAAGTTTTAAGGTCAGCAAAGGAGATTGGAGTAGAAACTCAAAATCAGGTTAATGCTCTGGTGCATCTGCAAATATCCTTTACCAACCACGTACATTACAGCCAGTATTTTATAGTTTGGCTTCAAAATGGGGATAATTGTTGTCCTGTGTTAGAGGCTTTTGTGAGAATATGTATTAGTGACTGTAAAAAAAATCTGACAGTATGGTGACATTCACATAGGTATCAAGAGAAACAAGAAGCTTAATTAGCATCTCACTAGAAACTGATATTCTCCTTAGAAAGAGCAATAGACTGAGTTACTGAAGGTAGCCAAAATTCAATCCCTTGCTGTTTATGTAATGAGCTAACTCACAGTCGGTATTTGTTGTGAATTGCACAGTAAAAGAATTTACTTTAAAAATGCCTTTTTGTTGAGTCTTGAATGTGTTGTCCAAAATGTCTCATTTTTAACAAACTTACGGAGAATTGGAGCCAGACCTGGATTCTGAACCTGGCCAGATTGAACACTGCCAGGCAGGATCTGCAGCTCTGGGTTAGGTAGCGGCAGGAGCGTTTCCAGGGTAGGGCTGCACACTCCAGGTCTGCAGCCTGCCTGGGCTTCACCACCCTGCTGGAAGGGGTCTCAGGCTCCTGCTGTGAAGCCAAGACTTCCAGCGTTGGAAGTCTGGAAAAGGCTTTTTGGATCTACTGGGCAGGCCTATGGCACCACTGAAGCACAAGCTGTGTGTAGGTCTCCCCTATTCCAGGGCACAGTCCTTTCATGGCTTGCCATGGAGCTAGGGGATCAACAGGAAAAAAGTGTTAGATTTCTTGATTTATAAGTCCCTGCCTTAAAGAAAACAATTTCTTTCT
This sequence comes from Sylvia atricapilla, assembly GCF_009819655.1. Lineage (NCBI taxonomy): Eukaryota > Metazoa > Chordata > Aves > Passeriformes > Sylviidae > Sylvia > Sylvia atricapilla. Next base: position 54,655,652 of record NC_089145.1, read on the forward strand.
GGGAGACAAAATATTCCTTAAATAAAAGCATTGCATTTCTTATAAAATCTGTTAATGCTGCTGAAATGACAAAGATAATGATTGTAGTCATTGCTTTTAAGGTGTCAGAAATGTACATGGGCAAATCAAAACAAAGTATAGTCTACTTAAAACTGATCACATGTAACAAGTAGCAATATTTTCTAAAGTATTGTAATTATTTAAATTTATTAAAAAGGTCTTTTTTTAAAATAGGATTTACCCATGGATTTTTAAATAGTTTAAAGCAATTACAAATGGGGTCATAAGAAAATACAATTGCATTATTTTATTTTTGGTCCCTTTTCTTCAGGAATAGACTAGCCAAATTCCTTGAGTTGTTTGAAATGTTTCTTTTAAGCTTCAAGCTCTCATTTGTTCATGGGATAATTTTCCATGTCTAACCTCAATTTTATTAGAAAGGAAAATTTCTATAACTTGACTCAGTCCCTGTTCATGCTGCACTGCAAAGGAAAAACAGCTGTTTTTTCAGACATCTCTCAAGCAAGATGATGTGTATTTCCATGTAACTCTTGCAAATACAGTGCTACCACTTTTACAAAAAAAAAGTATGGTGAAATAGTTACATCCTTGATATATATTGAGGGTGTTAGGAAATTAGTCTTAGCCAGACTGAAGGTGGATTCTTAAAATAACTTGTAGCATTTTTGGCTTCTGTAGCATTTCTGATGTGGAAGATCTGCTAAGAGTATAGAATTATAGAATAGCTGGGATTGGAGGGGATGTTTAAAGGTTGCCTAGCCCAACTGCCTCTGGAATGAACCCCATCCAACCTGACCTTGATTCCAGGAACGGGGTATCCACAGCTTCTCTGGGCAACCTGCTCCAGGGTTTCACCACTCTCATAGAAAATTCTTCATTAAATCTAGTCTGAATTTACCATCTTTTAGTTTAAAATCCCACTGCAGCAGGCCTTACCAGAAAAGCTGTCCTTATCTTTCATATAAATGCCCTATAACTACCGAAAGACTGCAGCAAGGTCATCCCAAACCCCAAACCCTTCCAGCCCATCCTGACTAGAGGAATGCCTCGTTTTTGTGGTCCTCCTTTGGACTTGCTCCAACAGATCCACATCTCTCCTGTGCCTTGTGAGGATCCAGAGCTGGATGCAGCACTCCAGGTGGGGTGTCATGAGAGTGGAATACAGAGATAGAATCACTTCCCTTGCCCTGTTGGTCAGGATTCTTTTGTTGCAGCCCAGGATATGGATGGTTTTCTGGGCTGCAAGGGCACACTATTTGTTGGTTTCCAGGGTCTCATTCACAAGACCACCAAGTCCTTCTTTGCAGCATAATAAATGACCTATCAAGGACAAAATAGATTTGTTTTGAAATTTAAATTCACATTTTTTTTTTTCAGGCATTTCCCATTTCTTAATCTTAAAGTTTTCCTGTTCTACGGAGAATTTTCTTTAAAATTGACTATAATATATCTGAAAGTCCTTGAGTTCAGAGAGCCAGAGGACCTTAAGACTACTGTTTCTAGTATGTTTCTCATGACTTCCAGATATCCTCTCATGGGACATCCCTGGAGGTTTTCTAGACCGTGAGATTTCAGAACATCCATCTGGGTCTGTTGGGCTAGCTGATGGCACTGCAAGTATCAATTTCATTCAGAATCTGCAAGCTTAGGGAAGATGATTTTAGAGGCAGCACAGAAAATGTGCATTCCAAAACCATTTGTTTGTACTCTTGTGCTTTAGAGAAACCAAAGATGCCAGTTTCAGTGTGACTCAGGTAAACGTTATATATGAAAAAACATGAGATTTTAACTAATTCAAAGTCCTTCAATCCTTTTGAGTTTGCACACATCATTACACAAACCATTGTTATAGTGTAGTGTTATCTTTAGATAGAACATGCTAAAAGATGTATAATGTGATGCTAAAAAAGTTATAAAGTAGGTTGTTGCTTGGTTACATAGGATAGAGATCCTAATCTAGTACATCCATCAATGATTGATCTCCAGCCCTTGCTGTTTTCAGCTGGTAAAATGTCATTTTTGTGTGTCATTTTGGCCTTGGCTCACTTTGCAGATGGTCTCTGGAGGAAAGCTGGGCCATGAGGTGCTGCAGGCAGCTGCTGAGTTCCCAGGTACTGAGGGGACCACGTTCTCCCACTGCCTACAGTAAGAAGAACATAATCTGGTACTGGAGAAAACCAGGCCTGCAACAAACAAATATAAATAAAGTTTTTATCTTCCTATTTCATGAACTTCTGCAAAATTTAGAGTCCAGCTTTAAGAAAATGGCACTGGCAAACTTTTCTCTGTTGTGAACAGGATCTTGCTGTTTTCATTCAAGGAGGAGTTTCATATTCTGGCCCTAGCTTGCATTGTTAAAGAGATCTGGACATTTCCTAGAAGCCTGAAGGTTTTTGGCTACTAGAAATGCTAGAGATTTCCTCATGCTAAGAAAAACCACAGACTTCTCCAATTACAAATATAATTGTAATTCACAATTAGAAGTTACAATAAAATAGCGTTTCCTGCAGAACCAAAGACCAGTTTAAACTTGCAGTCATTATTTGCAGGGCAGGAAAGATAGAACTAGATTGTGACTAGGACCATGTATGAGGCTTATACATTGCCCTTAGTAAAAGAAACATTATGCCCAATTTGGACACACTCCTGAAAGGCAAAGTGAAGCATTTGAAATAAAAAAGGCATTTCTCAAATGTCTTTTTCATCTTCTCCATCATTCAGTCTGAAAGTGTTCAAGACACATTGTTGTCTGTCAGACTAAACAGAGAAAGGAAAGCATTATTCAATTCTTGAAATATTTCAGTGCCCACACATCTTCAGTTCTCATGAGTTTTTTTTTTCTGTCCAGCCATTTGTGTCAATGATATTATCTATTCAGAGAAGTATGAGGCAATAGGATAGAATGTTAACTTCTATAAAGTCTTTCATTCCACCTACTTCCCCAAACAAATGTTTTACCAAGTTAAATAACATAGCTATAGAATTAAAATGTTCCAGAGGGAGAGACAAGGAAAAAGCCAATGTTTTCAGTAGAAAGTAGAAGACTGATGGTAGTTTCTAAGGCATGTTCTGGGATGCAAATGAGGATGTTCTTATAACCTCTGTTCTGTATTTCAGGGACTTTTTAAAGGACAGGGTGCTCAAGCAGCATTTGGAAGAGAGCATTTCCAAGGCAGGAAAACAGGGCAGAATGGCATTTCAATTCTGTTTAACCACTTCAGGTCTATCCTGCCCTAATGCTTTTTCTGACTGAGTAAAAAACTTAAAAGGATACAGTTTTCCAGAGTTGTGCACATTGATGTGATTCTTAATTCTCCAATGTGATGCTGGTTTTTATAAATTAGAAGTGTGATAGATCAAGGAAGTGAAAATACTGGGATTTTGTGAGGTTTTGTAATTATGAGCTGAAACTTTCTTAAGACAGCCTGTGATATTTTTTATACACTTAGGTAAGCTATTCTCTTTCTGTTCAGAGTTTAAGTTCCAGCACAAATTTGAACTTCAGTTCTGATCCGAAGTTTTATATTAATCAGGTCTGATTTCTGTGTCTTTAGTGGTTTTTCTCCCTTTTATGCTGTCCCTATTGTATGATAAAATTTACAAATATTGTCTCACTACTTAATCTGTTACTGATGAATCACTGTCTTGATAGAAATGTATACAAAAGTAAATGCTAAACTAGAATAGAGCATAATTACATCACAGCAAACTATTTGGCAGCTGGCTCATTAAAATAGTAATGAAGATGATTTTAAGCCTGTATAAATGTGAGTAGTAACTGTTATATCTTTGTGCTTTCCAAGGAAAGTTGAATATAATCGAAGTGATAGACTCCTTGCAAATATTGGATTAGTCACATTTAGTGATTTATGGGAGTAGACTGGTCATCCTTATGAGAGCCAACAGGTACACCTTTTCTCTTTGACATTTGTTAGTCATTAAAAACATGCTCAAAATATGTATGCTTGACTCTGAGACTAGCATAAAATTACACCAGGAAATGCCCAGAAGTCTAAATGCCTACAGAAAAGAATTATGCATTTTTATATTTATCTGGACATTGTGAAGAAGCAGTGATGAGATGAAGAGCATGTAAATTCTCTCTTCCTTGTACGGTGAAAAGAGTTTTCAGTTTTATACTACTAGCATAATTCTGTGAATTAAAAATATAAAATTTATATGTAAAATAGAAAAATTCTACTTGCAAGAGGCAGGCTATATTTAACTGAACCTAAAAATGAAGAGGCAGTATAGATGAGTATAATTGTTAACATTTATGCATTAAATGTATGCATTGAATCCTGTAACAGATATTAGACACCTTAAGAGTCTTCCAGTAATTTAGCAAGGATTGAATAGTAGTGTAGGTAATGGTATTTAAAAGTTCTTAGTTATTGCTTGGTGTTTGAGGTTCTGCAATTCTACATCTGAATTTATGAATATAAACAGCTGAATACTTTAATCAAAATTGGGGATTTTTGGAATTAACAATCTGGCTTTGGAAGAACTCCTATAAAAAGGTCATGAGAGCAGCAGCTGCCATGGTTCTACATAACACCTTTTAAAAGAAGCTTGAAATGGGAACATCAGCTGGTCAGCAGATTGCATCTGCATCCCTCTTGAGTTTCAGCTAGAGGAATATGCAACGGGATGGTGAAACAAGTATTTCCTGCAGCTTTATCACTGTACTATTTGCCACAAGTTCCATTATCACAAGCCTTTTTTGTGTTATTTGTTCATCCCTGCAAATATTCTTCAAAGAAAGGTCAAGGAGCTATAGAGCTAAGCTTAATACTGTTTTTGAAATAGACTATAAAGTGCTGCACACCAGAATCCAGCATGTGAGAGGGTCTGATCATGCCCACGTATACAAACAGAAATGACCACATTAACTACTGACCAATTAGGTCCAGTTGGAATTCTTGGGTGAATTAATAATTTTCAAAGGTACTAAGCAAAAAGCTATTTCTCTGCCCTCTGAAGTAAATTGTGAATGCCCTGGGGAGCTGGAAATAACTGATAGTCGTCTTCATGTAAAACCTAATTTATTTTCCTTTTAACATTCTCAGAAAATCAAAATATAACACACTGTAACCATTCTCAAAATCAGAGCTAAATACTCTGCGCTGCATTGCCCAGCTGGAGAGGTAAAGAGGAAATTCTTCTCTCACACACATATTACAGTGTATAGCTATTCAATGATAGCATTCTTCAATTAAAAAAAAAAAAAAAAAAAAAAAAGGATTTGAATTAGGTAGATCCAAGTCCTTCTAGTATTTTTCTCTACTGGTGTGTCCATGTATAAGCAGTGATAATGTTGCTCTCATCATGCCAAGAGCATCTCTTATAAGGGCTGGATGTGTTTCAGTGCTCACCATATGACGTAACTTTTACAATGAAATAATGAAAATTTTTTTAAATCAAAGGTCCAGCTAGCTTAGTGTCATGTCTCTAACAGTGGTCAAATATGGTTGCAAAAGGAATAATAATGGGATCAATGTACAGTTATTTCTACATCATACTTTCCCGACATTCTGGGATTTCCGAATGCATCAAAAGTGTTTCTCCATTAGAAACAGACGTTATGTACCAGTTACTTAGTGGTGAGCACCTGTCTTATGGAAGATAAGTATTCCCAGATGAGTATGTATGCACACATGTGATTGGTTTTTGTCAGTGTCTTAACACATATGTAGATAATTTCCATTCTAATGCCAAAGTGCATCCTTGGTCTCTGTGGGCCATGCAGTATGGAGGGCTGCTGCACATCAGTGTGTGTACACTTACATGATATGTAAATGTGCCCAGCCTTGGAATATCAGTCCTCAGACACTGTGGACACTTGAACAAACACAGAATCACAGGGAATCACTGTGGACATTTGAAAAAACACAGAAACTTTAGAGTTGGAAGAGACCCCCATGATCATCTAATCCAACCATCAATTTAGAACTGTAATCACTCCTAAACCACATCCCCATGTGCCACATCCAGACACCTCTTGAACACTTCAAGAGTTGGTGACTTCCCTGGGCAACTTATTTTATCTAATATTTAATCTGAATCTCTCCTGGCATGACTTAAGGCTGTGTTATTTCATTATACAAAATAATAATTAAAAAATAGCAAGGGAAATTTTCATTGTCTTTTGAGCCTTAGGTTTGGGGAATTTTTGACCTTTTCTGGTTTTTGACCTTTTCTGCCCCCAAAGATTTAAAATAAAAATTTGTTTCCAGTCTTGAGGTGTCATGTAGCCACATCTTCAAATACTCTGAGCTGTAAGAAAAGCAGCAAATATAGCTAGCATTGACACAGCAAGTCATTTTTAGGTAAAAAGCTCCAGTCAGGCTTTCACAGCCACTGCTACATTCCTTCTTTATGATGTTTTAGAAGTTCCAGACAGAAGAGGAAGTGCTGAAACGCTCAGAGAAAGGCACTTCTCTGCTCCAGAATGGAGTCCTGTCTCGACCTCATAAGAGAGACTGTCCTTGGGTGAGGCTGAATTCTGGCTTCTACAAACCTATGGCAGCTGAAGACTTGAGCTAAGATGCAGGGCAATAGACTGTGACCTTTTGTGTGCATTCTTCCCATAATTATACAATAAAAATGCAGACTGTTATTTCTATCTTGCTAAATATCAGCTGTGAGTTTGAAACGGTCCAAGATCCAAAACAACACACTTTAACTTAAAAGCTGAAAGTAGGCAAAAACCACAAGCTGGAGATCAGGGCTAGCAGCATGTCCTACAAAAAGAGGCATAATACGACAATACTGATACAAACTTGTATTTGCCTGTTGGATAGAAAATTGAATTTTTCCAAGACCTTCTAGAAAGAGACAGAATGGAGTCATTTTAGGATGCCAGAAAATGTTGACAACCCTCAGGTGGGATAGGTTAGAGAGACTCCCATGATCATCTTGAGGGAAGGACTGAAGGAAAGGGGATGAGAGAAGGATTTGAAGTCATCATTGTGGACTTTCCATAAATGGTGAGGGAAAAAGTTAAGAGACAATAGCTGAGGGATAATTTTTTTATTTACTGAAAACATATTTGCTGAATGAAGTGCTGTTATTCAATGAGAACAGGTGATAACAGTTCCTGAGAATGTATCATGGGTGTCGTGACCATTTAATCCTTGCTCACATGCATACCTACAAAATCAGGGTGGGAGGAGCGCTCTGGGGTCAGCTCAGCAATTTTCTTTTCTGGCATAAACCTGTACTTGTCTTCCAGATGATCAGAGAAACTCATTGAGCAGTGTCTGGTATTGGCTGATAGTGTAAAAGGTATCAAAGTAAATATCAAATTCTGATATTTAGTTGTTTTTGTGCCTCCACCAAACCATGGCTGCTGAGGCAGGTAGGCAAAACTCCACGTCATGCTGACTGAGCTTTTCCTATGTAATAGGGAATACTTGCATAAAGTTAAATCAGGGTAGATTATCTACCTTGCAGCCATGTGGAGCTTCAGAAGGGCATGGAGCACTTCAGTGGTTAATTGATTTGTGTTTACCCTGGGTCTTATAAACCAGAAGGGAATTCTCTTCTCCCTTCTGAGTGTTTTCTGAGATCCTTGTGTACCATGTACCTTTCCTGCCACCTCACTGATTTCCTCTGGTTCTCAAAGTATCTTGTACTTTTATAAAAAAGGCTGAATGGTGAACTTTGTCTCATGATAAGATAAGAATTAACAGGCACAGCAGATTTAAATGAGTTGGATTGAAGTCAAGTCTGTCAGCACAGTCGATTGGCATAGCAAAAAGATGAAGATGTGAGCTATGGTTATCTTCTCTGTCGTAATCTTTTGAATATAGAGTAGTTAAGGAGAAATATTAATGGCAATTTCAATGTATTTCACTCTCATGTATTATCTAGAGTTCACGTCTATTTTTGAACAGATAACAAATGGAGATGTTTTGCTCCGTGATGAAGAAATTACTTTACAAATTAATTTCTTGTAATGAAAACCTTTTCCAGACTTAAGCTACATTCTGCAATAATTTTGTTAGGAAGGTGTTGTAGATCCAGAATAGAATTTCTAATGAAGATTAAATGCAGTTGCAGAGCAGGTATAGCCCAGTGTGCAGGGCCATCTGTCTAATTCCAATGAAAAACCTAAAGTTAAATCTCCAACATCCTATAAACTGTTAGCATTCTCTTTTCACCCCAATTCCCTCTCAGCCAAGCATCAGGGGTTCCTCTGAGGATTTATGTTTTCTATAGAATCTGGTGGTACTTAAATGTATTTTGGCTTAATAGAGATGTGAAGAAAAAAAAAAAAAAAAGAAAAGCATGAATTTTCAAGTATTTTAAAAGAAAATAGAACTTAAAGCCATGAATTTGGGGAGTCACAGCTGTATGTTTTTCCAAGAACAGCAAAATTAATCAAAAAAGTTTTCTTATTTTTTTCCTTGACCATCTATTTTAAATGCAAATGCTCCTATTTCTGCTTATATCAACACTGAAAATAGAATAATCAGGTTTTTAATAGGATTTTACTGTGGTGAGGATCAAATCCAGTATTATCCAATGACTTTGTGAAGGAAATTATTAACTTGGAGAAGTGACTACAAACTTGGAGAGAGCCAACAGAATTACAAGCAAAATTTATGTCTGTCCATAATGTTGTTTTTGGCACGAAGGAAAACGAATTAGCAAGTGCAAGAATAGGAAACAGTTGAACTTTGTCAGATATATTTTTGGTGTTCTGAAGAAGGCTGTGAACAAATCAGCAAGAGAGAAAAAGCTCTCAGGTATGTCCACAAAATTACCTCCCCTCAGATGAAGGATGGTGAACTGTGGCTCTTCAGGTGAGGGAAGGTTACAGGCAAAGCAGGTGATGCTTTAGGCAGAACTGGAGTGCACTTTGGGAGTCACTCTGAGTGTGACAAACAGGGGGATGACAGGGAGTGAACAGTGAAATAGGGAACAGCAATAGTGACACACTGAATGCGTGACTCCTGTGTGATGAATGAGCACCCAAGGCACAGAGCACACAGAGCTCTGAGACTGGGATTTGCTTTGCAGGCTAGAAACAGACCTGAGGTTATTTTGAGTTCTCCTTGGATCTGGCAGTGCTCTATCTTTCCAAGAAAGGGTTATCTTTTCATTGATTCTACCACCTTCTCTGCATCCACCTGTGGTGATAAGCTGAAAGAGCTGACACAGTAAAGCAGAAATATTTCCTTTATGTGCTTGTTTCAGTTTGAAGCTTTAAGGTTGTTCCTAAACTTTCTTTTCTGAAGAAAGCAGAGCAATGCAGAAGTATGTAAATAGCTTCTGGGTTGCCAGGTAATATAATTCCCTCAGAAGTTAATGAGAGGATGGGCACTCAGGTGAAATTAGCTGTGGCTGTGTAATTGTTTTGGGGTTTTTTTCCACGTATATGCAAATCTGGTGTTTTTTAATACCTGAAAATGCAGGGATTTTTGCTTTGTTTCTTGCATTCACTATTCTAACATTCTTCTTTTTTATAATCAAGAATAATTTATCCTTTGGTAATTTGATTTTAAAAAAAAAATATTTAAACACTTATTTATTTTCTGCAAAACATGGGCCTGAAAAGTATGTGTTTAAAATGTAATTTTGGGGTGAAGTCGAGAGTTGTGGAGACAAGAAAATCTAGATTGATTTTTTTTTTTGAGAGAGACCTTTTTTTTTTGAGAAGTAGTACCTTCTGTGAAAATCACATCTTTGAGGAAAAAATCCCCCAAATGTTTTCAGCTTCCTGCTTCCTGCAGGTAGAAGATGAAAACCAAAACAGCTTCCACAAAACAGCTGTGCTTCCTTTCATAATAGAGTGGATAGAAGAGCTTTGGTTTTGGCCAAATTAAAAAGGGGACACTGGCACTTGTTGTGAAGCATGTATCCTACCCTCCTGCTGCAGGAGAGTTGCAAACAGAGCCTTTTTCTCTACACTGGGATACTCACTGGACCCAGGATTTGGAAACACGATTCTGCATGTGTTTCTTTCGATGCATGAATAATTCAGCTGAAGTCAAGCTCATGTGAGATTCCACACACCCTCCTTGGGAAAGTAGTCATTACTGCTGGGAATATTCCATCGAGCTACATATATAAGGGCCACCTATATGGAGAACAAACATAGGCAGTGTTGCCAGGGAACCCCAGGAGATTTGAGAGCACACGACAGCAAGAACAGACTGAAAGGGTCTGTCGTGTACTGCTTACACTGCAGAACTACACACTCTGGATTATAATCAGCCCCTTGAGGGCTGCCAGTTTATCCTGCTTGTATTTCACTGCAAATCATTCTTCTCTGCTGCGTGTATAGCTGCTGTGACACTGCTGAGGTCATTTGACTGGAGCCGAGGTGGCAGTCATTACAATGAACAACTTCTTTGGCAAAACATTGACAGCTTTATGGTGAAAGTAATTTCTAAGTACCTGGAGTCCAGCACGTCCTTATTTATTTTTGTGTCAGAGGTTTTAAAGGTCTGGGCTACCCCATTAAAACTAGTCATTCAGGTGGATCATATTAACTAGCCAGCTTTCTTCTCCCTGCCACTGTACTCAGAAGCCTATCCTTACACAAGGGTCAGAATGTTGCTATTTATATAGTTCTGGTTGGTTTTGGACCATGTCACCAATTGTTTTCTTCTTTTTTCACAGCTTCTTAGAAATCTTAGATTCTTGTCTTTGCCCTTGGGGCATTTATCGGTTTAACTCATCCACAGAAGAGGACAGCTTGTTGTTCAGGAAGAGAGCCACTGACCTCAAAGACCAGCTATGCAAATTATCTACTCTTTGCACCTTATTTTATTGTCATGGTGTTGCCTCTACCTGTCTTATATGAGCATTTCTTTCACCATTTTGTCACCAGCTTCTACGCTAAAATGCGGGATGTCCTTTCTGAATGAGCCAAAGTACTACAATACTGGCTCTTAGAATCATAAATTCATAGAATATGCTGAGTTGGAAGGGACCCACAAGGATCATCGAGTCCAACTCCTGGCCCTGCAGAGAACATCCCCAAAACTCACACCATGGACCAAGAGCACTGTTCAAATGCTTCTTGAGCCCTGTCAGGCTTGGTGCTGTGACTACCTTGGGGAGCCTGTTCCAGCGCCCAGCAACCTCCTGGGTGAGAAAACCTATTCCTAATATCCAACCTAACCTTCCCTGGACTCAGTTTCATGCCATTCTTTTGAGTTCTGTCAATGGTCACCAGAGAGCAGAGATCAGTGTCTGCCCCTCCTCTTCCCCTCTTGAGAAAGCCATAACTGCGATGAGGTCTCCTCTCCTCATACAGCTTCCTCTCAAGGCCCTTCAGCATCTTCACTGCCCTCTTTTGGAGGGTCTCAAATGCCTTAATGTCTTTTTTACATTGTGTTGCCCAAAACTGCCCCCAGCACTGGAGGTGAGGCCACCCCAGAGCAGAGCAGGACAATCCCCTCCCTTGCCCAGCTGCCATGCTGTGCCTGATGCCCCCAGGACAGGGTTGGCCTCCTGGCTGCCAGAGCACTGCGGGCTCATGTTCAACTTGCCAGTGACCAGGATCCATGGTCCCTTTCCATGGCCCTGCTTTCCACCATCTCATCTCCCTTTCTGTCTGTACTTCCAGGGCTGCCCCATCCCAGGTGCAGAATCTGGCATTTGTCCTTGTGAAACTTCATACAGTTGGTTTTTTGTCCTTGTTTAAAGGACTCTTGTGTATTTTGCTCTGCACAAGGCTTTAGTCAATGTATACAGTAAAAGGTATCTCTACAGGAGGATTTGTGAACATAATTTAAGTGCACACTGGCAACTGCATTGCTTAGCCTTTGACTGTTGTGTTATTACCTCTCTGGGCTTTGTATGCGGATTCTTTAGACACTAAATGCAAATTAAAAAAGAAGGAACCAGGTTTATGAATTCACACAGTTTTGTTTTTTGCCTCTGAAAATTATGAATACAGTCCTCTCTTAAGAGCAAAAATAAAACCAAATTGTTGTGGATGATGAAAACAGAACATCTCTTGTTTCAGACACTAATTTAAGGTCAGGAGGTAAAAGTGAGGGGTAACTAGGAATGTCTTAACACATTCCTGCCCTGACATCAAGGCTTTAAATTTCAATTCCTGTTTCCTTCACTGCTTCACAGCAGCATTATAGAAAGTAATTAATTGGCCATTGTTTGTGGAACTAGCTTCTAACTGCAAATGAAGAACAATACAATTTTCTCAGCTTTGGCTGTGAGGTGACATTTTGATTCTATTTCAATGGGTGTAATAATTTTCTATTTTGGTCTGGCTATTTGCTGAAAGGGAAATAGGTGTGCAAAGGAATTTTTGGAAAATGCTGTGTAGGGAATTAGTGGAAAAGATTGATATGAAAACTAGACAGGTGTTACAAATTCTAGAATAAAACCAAGGTCGAGTCAGTGGCAGTAAAGACCACAACCACCTTTCATAGACATCATCTGCATTTAAGCAGCAAATAAACTTTTTTCTGTTTGACCTCTGACATTTAGAAGAAAGAAGTAAAGAATGTTATATGTTTTCATTAGCTTCTTCCATCAAGTTTGCTATTTAGGCCTTTTATCAGAAAATAACAGCAGTTTTATTTTATATAAATTGATATTCTAATTAAATGAAAAGCAGCACTGTCTTTTAACCTTTTCCAATTTTTTTTTCCTTCTCCTGAGATAAGATATCAGAGTGTAGAACATGTGAACATGTATGTTCAGGAAATGTGTTGTATCTCATCTTTATTTCAGAAACTTCAGCAGTGGATTCCCTCAATAAACAATCATCTGCAATATCAGATATTTCTAAAAACCTGACAAATTCAGGTAAGTGCAATAATATATATAAATGATTTTGGATATGTAGGATCACATCTTACTGACTTTTTAAGAGGTTTGTTCTTTCACATTCTGGTATGAGTTCTCATGAGCTTTGAAATTTTATAAAACCATGTAGTATTCTTCTAAATTTACATACTAGAGGAGGCTGTATCTGTGTGAATGGCTGACAATTGAGGAGTGTATTTCCATAGTATGTTACAGGGACCTTGGGAAGTGTGAGGAGGACAAGAAAGGTGCATGCATCTGTTGGCTGTTTTCCATTATAGTCCCAAGTTTCTTCAATTTTTTGTGTTCTGGTGTCTGAACTACTCTTTTATATTATGTGTATAGAACTTCAAATTTGTAAAAATACTGTCACTGGAGAGCTTGTTCCAGTTATATTAGCAATTTTGTGTCCCAAAAATTTGTACATTTCCAGTACCTTAGTGACACAGAGAAATACCATCATTCCCATTTGAAGTGCAGAAAGTGTGCAACTTTCCAGCATGACATAGTCTCTCTTTTCCAAGATGAAAATTAAATACACGGGTGCTGGATACAAGCTCAGTTCTGGCATGATCTTCCTCTCCATCAGAAAGGGAGAATTTCTGCTTTTTGTAATCCAGAATTAGAATTCTTCTTTAGCCTAGAAGTGCTGGTTAGCTTTCAATGTATGAGCAACAAATATACAACTAACCAGGTCCTAGAAAAGAATTAATTCTGAAGGCTGAATCCTTAGACTCTTAAATTTCTTCAGTTATTGTGCTCTATGACCTTCATTTAAGCTCTTTGAGGTCACACAGCATCATACTTAACCCTTCTTTTCTATTTGACTTTATTCTTTCTTTTAAATAGTTTTCCTTTCAAAGCATTTGAATGAGCCTCCAGAAATCTAGGCTTAGTTCCTGGTCTTGCCACAAGCCTCCTTAGGCCAACACTTTCTACTCCCTGCTTTCAGTGGGTTATGGATTTAGGACTTTTGGCCTAGGGAATATGGGTAATGGGACTTTGATTTATCTGTAACTCCACTACTACTATGATGCAACTATGAATAATCACATTAATACTGTTTTTGTGCACATAGACATACACTGAGTGTCTCTCCTTCACACCTGTGATTTGGGCACATGGAAAGAAAAATAAATAATGCAAAAATGTAATAATTTAGGACTTGTCAGGCTGAGGGATGCTATCTCTGTTACAATCTCAAGAAATCGTGATGAAGTGCCTAGGCAAGGAAAAGACAATGCCCTGGAGCTTGTTTCCCATGTGTGTTGGGATGTTTTCCTCTCCACCCCCTCTCCTGTTTTACTGTTCTTCTTTCTATCACTGCAAAAATTCTCTAAAAATAGGTGCCATCAACCGATGCATAATTAAAATAACTTCTATTATGCTGAACACAAGAAATTAATGATACCCATTTAAACAATCATTGTTGTCCACATCAAAAAGATTTTAGCAGTAAGACAGGATACATAGATGAGAATCACATAGGCGGCAGAACATGATGTATATATATTCTGATAATTAAAAAAAAAAAAGAAAAGAAAATTCCCTTTAATCTCGGTTTTAATTATCCTTTAATTATCCTGTCAGTCAAACAATTGCTTAAGCATTTTATTTCTATTGACTCTGGAGGAAGAAATTCAGTGAAAATTACGGAAATATTTTATAAGTGATCAGTAAGGTACATGGTTACATTGTTCTTGCTGTTGAGGTGGCTGTGGCTGTGATGGTAGTGATGGCTGTAGATGCAGCTCCTTTTGTGTTAGGGGCTGCACAAACACTGTGTGGAGGAGAAATCACAGCAGTGAGGAGAAGCAGGGCTATAAGATCTCTAAAATAAAGGCAGAAGAATCTTCATGTAAGTGGTGAAATGACTTCTGTACCTCCAGAGGTAACTGAAGAAAAAGAGGCAGAGTTAAAGCAAAAGACTTAACAGTGATTTAAAACCAATTTAAAAATCCGGTAGTTAATGAAAACTAATCTTTTGTTTTTACACTAGGAAAACTTAGATAAATGGATAGAGAGGCCACAAAAAGGAACTAGTAAGACACATAAACTAAAGCCTGTCAGGGCTAGGATTAGACCTTTGAATCTGACTCACAATTCCTTGCAGTTACTAAATCATACTGCATGAAATTAGTCATTGTGTGTTTTAGTCATCCATTCTCTGATTGATTAATTTTGGGGAAATAAACCATCATCAAAAATAATTTTAAGTCAGTACAAACAATTTACTTAGTCTGCAGGGTTTTATTTCCCTAAAAGTCTGCTTTTCTTAATTCCCAGGTAAAATGAAACAAGAAAACATGATCACTACACTTTTCCACATTTCAGAGATAGTAGGAAATCCCTTAGGCTGGATGAACAATGTCTGGCTTGCCTACCTTTTGCAGAAGCCTGAATATTCAAAGACAAGCCACTGTTTCTGCACAGTACAGTAAAACAGAGATTGCCTTTGGATGACGATTGCCTCAAATATTTTTATGGAGTTCAATGACCCTGCCCTTTTAGAGCAGATGGTGTCAGCTGCAGGTAGTTTCACCATGGCTTCTCTCCTTTTTTTTTTCCCTCTAAAAACTATTTAATTTATTCTTAATGACTCAGCCACTTTTGCCAAAAAGGCTTTTTAGTTTTTTTATTCCTCACAATGGGACAGAGAATGGTGTTGAAAGGTATTGTAACTGGCATAGCCTGAAGGCACTGTGAGGCCGGGTAAAATATTTTGTCTCCTTCTCACTGTTTCATCTTGGCTTACACTCACACTGACTTAATAAAACAAAATGGAAAAAAACCCAACCCACCCAAATATTCCAGCTTGATTTTTATCATCAAAGGGCTTCTGTGCCAGGAAGACACCTGGTTGGTTCAAGAGTGTTGTTTTCCAACACAGCCAGATTGTTAATTATATTTCTTTTTAGGGGTCGGGTCAGAGTTTTTTACTCTGAACATCCTTTACCTTTCCACAAACATAGTGAATATGCAGGATGGCTTTTATTAATTAACCCATTGTGAAATTGCAAGGTGCTGACAAGAGGCCACAACTGTATTAGAAATTTGGATTTCCAGATGGAATTTTGAATCTACCTGAGCTTTATCTTTTCATCACCATGCCCCAGGATCTTTACTTTCTTCATTTTTCCAGTATAATTTCAGTCTTCTGCCAAGTCTTCATCAGATATCTGTTTCTGACCCTGAATATTTCAAGATGAACTCCTGAACTTTCCAGTTCCAAACCCTATCATCACAGCAATGATGCAAGAAGTCAGGAGCCAACTGGAAATTCAGTTGCAAAAGAGAAATCCAGAACTACAAGCATATAATAAGTCCAAAGAGAGATTTTCAGAAAAAAAAAAAAATCCAGCAAAAAACCCCAAACAAGCAAACTTGGAAACTGCTATTCTAGGAATGAATTGGTGGCTCTCAGTTGTTGTTATTGATAGCTAAATTATAACAGCAGGCTGAACACTGGAGAGCAGCACACACAAGGACCTTATGTGATTGTGCAACAGGATATTTTAACTGCAACCCACTGGAGTAAAAGGGGTACCAAAACTGTACTGAGAGTTATCTATGGCAGAATGAGATTGAAATAACTGCCCTTCAGTGTTATGTTCCAAAAGGAAAGACACTGACAGTAGGCTCTCCAGCTGGTATTCCCAGTGAACTCTGGAGGTACATCATATTTAGATCAGTCCTAGGGATAGATCTACTTGCCCAGGCAGTGTCTAGCTTTTCAGTCACCTCTTTTAATAGCTTTGGCTTGAAAGCAAAGCCTGATAGTTTCTTCTGTCATGATTCTGATGTTGCTTACCACAGATGCGTATGGGATTTATAATGTCATTTGAAACTGAGGATTTTGTGTATCTGTCTGGGTCATATGATTAGGCTGGAACACAAAAGGTTCCACAAATGCTCTGTCACATAATGTGGTCATAAGCTCTAAGAGCAAAGAGTATATTTGCATAATACTCATTGTAAACGAGGACCTCAGAGTATAAGGTTCTTTGTTGTCTTTTGTTACTTGTTCTTTCCATTGAAACAATTTCCTTTATTCACCATGAAATTCATCCTGCCCAGGATCTGGTATATATTGTCTGAACCATTTCATTCTATCATTACAATGTATTTTTCCATTATGACATCCTAGTTAGTATGTTGTTCGGTCTTAAAAATTAAGCAAAGTTGAGTCTGGGTGGTAAGTGGATGAATGACTTCCAAGAAAACATCAGTGTTATACAGGAAATAGCATTAGTGATTCATAGCAAAATTACGATTCTTGAATTTAAAGTACTTTAGAAATAATAAATCTTCTATATTTTGAAGAGGTAAAAAAGCTGATTCATTCTCTTCTGTATGAACCTTGAGGGTTTTGATTTTATAGTTGATTTGAATTCATTTTCTTTGGGCGGGAAGCCTCTCTGTCTTACATGAATTGTATAATAGCCCTTTAATAGCCCCAAAATTAGTCTGTAGTGGCCCTTCCTGTGTGTCTCTTGGATATTTGTGATTTAGGACGTATTTGGTAATAAATCCCTTGGCCCACCACTACTGCACTTGCTGCCCAATGAGGAAACACATTATACTTCCTTCAGGACACAGTGGGTGCAAAAGTCTATTATGTGCATATTTAACTTGCTGCTTAAGTGAGCTGAGTAGGAAAGGCAGGTGGCTTCTTTAATACGAATCAAATATGCTGAAGAAAATGTTGCTGCTAAAAAAAAAATAAAAGGCATTCACTATTAGGAAAATTACTTGACCACTTGCAGAAGTGGAGGGTATGGATAGGATGCTCAGGTAATGAGATTTTAAATGTAAGTTTTCCAGTAAGATTACTGTTTCTCATCAGCTTTCATATTTGTATCAAATGGGAGAGGTGAAGGTGAAAGGTTTACTCACAGACACAGTGAGGAAATGATTAGGATATATTATTCTCCTAGTTTCCTGAACTTTTGAAAAACAATTTGCTTTTTCCCTTTTCTGTGCAATTTTAGGAGAGGTTTGTTATTCTGAATGAAAAAATTAACTAAAGAATACATATGCTACTGTAAATGTAAGATGCATCAACACCAGCAGGGCCCTTCTCCTCATCACAGGCTTTTGCAAGGTCTAGCATAATTCAGCAAAACCTTGCAATGATCTTTTTCTGCCAGTAAAGCAACAAAAATTGGGCCAAGGTAAGTGTGATCTCAGATAAAATTCGACTGAATTTGTATTATAGACTTGCATGGTCCAGTGCATATTCCTTGCCGAAAGAAAAATTCGGTGGGGATATTACATCAGTTGCTTGTGCTGTTCAGATATATCACCAGTCTCAAGAAATGGGAGTGCATGGGAAGTACAATGTCCTACACCTGGAAGAGAACCCAGCCTCATGCACCAGTAATTCTGGGTGTCTCAGAAGCAGCTTGACAGAAACACCCCTGGGTGTCCTGGTAGACTCCAAGCTGAACACAAGCCAATAATGTGCTCTTGCAGCACAGGAGACTGACAGCCTCCTGGTCTGCATGAGAGACAGTGCTGCAAGCAGCCCAGAGGAGGGAATCTTCCTCTTACTCAGCATTGCTGAGGCCATTCGTGGGGTGCTGTGGCCAGCACTGGGCTTCCCAGTACAAGAGGGCATGGACATGCTGGAGCAAGTCCAGCAAGGACCATGAGGTTCATTAAGGGAATGGAGGATTTCTTATCCTGGGAGAATCTGAGTGAGCTGGAACTGTTCAGAGAGGACAACTCAAGGGTGCATACGTGGGTCATATTGTCACCTATATTCATGTGTTCAGTTCCTGACATGGGTGGGAGGGGAGGTAAAGGGTATGAAGGTAGACTCTTCTTGGAGTTGTTCAGTGAAAAGAAAAGAGGGAATAGATACAAACTGAAACACAGGAAAATCCATTTAACAGAGAAAAATCCTTTTTGTTCTGAAGGTGGTCAGATGGTGGAACAGGCTGCCAAAGAGGTTGTGTGATCTCTGTCATGAAGATTTGACACCTGACTCAGAGCAACCTGCTTTAGCTGACCCTGCTTTGAGCAAGGAGATTGGACTTTATTATCTTTGAAGGTTCCTTTTTATCTACACCATTCTGTGATTCTGTGTTGCTATCTATAGATAAGTGAACTATATAAGCAGTGGGGAAAAATTGCTGCCATAATCTGAATTCCTCAGCAAAACTCAAGTGTCCTGGAGTGATCTTTTGACAAGAGAATATAGAGGTCAAAAGCCTTTTGAGCTCTAGAAATTGTAGGTTGGTCAAATCTTCTGCAAGAGAAGAGGCAGAAGTCATGTGCCTTGAAACTTCTACCACTTGAGACAATCCTTTCAGAATAATTGTAGAGAAGAAGCCTGTTTTGGCACGGGGTGGACAGCACGGGTCTCTGCCTGTGAAGGTAAATTTCTGTGATTCAGGTATTTCAACACAAAGGGACACATGTTACTAAAGCAGTATTTTATTTGTGTTATGTAGACGTACTTGTACATGACAAGGCTCAAAGCAAGTTTTAATGTAAAAAAAAAAAAAAAAAAAGAAAAAAAAAAAAGAAAAAGAAAGAGAAGGTAATTATCAAGGGGAGGTGACTTGCTTTGTACTGTTGTTACCCAAAACGTTTTCAGCTAGCTGTCTTACATTCTAGATTGTGTGAAGGATTTATCAGGGTAAGTAAGTGGGATGTAGAAAAGCAAAGTGTGTGAAGCCAGGTTTGCTGGTCTAGCTGTGTCCTTCCTGATTCCTGGAATGTTTATTCATTCCTTACATCTTTTGCCCATCTGCAAGACCTGAAATTGGAGGTTTTGTTGATTTTGGTGTTATTCATACCTTTATGCCTAAAATATTTTTAGAAGGGTGATTAACAATGCTTTCCCAGCATGGTGTGGGAGTTCACTCAGATATTGCTTACCTGCTACCTCTTTTCCTGCTTATCTAATAGAGTATAAAGGATTACTTTTTACTGCATGGTCCCTCATTAATTTTTATTAGTTGCTGGTCAACTCCTTAAATCAATCCACTCTAATAAATTAACGTGATAAGACACAATACCCTCACATGCTTATTAATACAAATGAATGGAATCAACTCTGCTGCACACCTGTTCTCAGTAATCTGCACAAATACTAGTGAATTATCATTGTCTCTCAGAAATAACATCTACAGTGACATCTTGTTATTCTTTTTTGCTGGCTGATGAAGCTCATGTTATTGCATTGCACAGGATGCTTTGGAAAATACAGTCACTGTGACTGTGAACTGTGGCTGAACTTTATACATCTCGAAGAGACAGCTCTAATTTGCTTGTGACTCCACCAGAACTGTCTGCCTTTATGGCTGGAAATGCTATAACACAAAAGTGTCTCAGGAATATCAATGTATTAAGTATTACTAGAGCCCAAAGGGCAAAATCAGAAGAGACAATGTAGAAGTGGATTTGAGTCTGATGGCTGTAAGTTGATCCTCTGTACAAGGAATTATTTCTGTGAGATCTGCTCTGGCTCACTCAAGGTCATAGAGGTTATCCATGACAGAGGGGATCTATAGCCCTCTATAGTGGTTTAATCATAAAGTGCCTGGAGGAGAGGTGCTAAACTTGCGACATACCTGGCCTTCATTAGAGATTGTGAAAGAGGAGGAATACCCAGATCATGTAAACTTTATCTAGTGAAAAACATTTAATGTATTTTGTCTTGTCTTGAAACTGTTATACAAATTTGATTCCCTTTTTTCCTCTTCATGATTTAAAAAAAGAAATTGCAACACTTGTATCTGTTTTTAGCTCTGATTTGAATCAGTCATTGCCCATGTTGTAAGATGGGGACGGTGAGGCATCTGAGAATCTGTCAGGAAGCTCATGTGAGATCATGGACTGGACAAAAGGGGTTCATATTTCCAATTTAGGAGCATAAAGTACTAGAATATCTCCCATTTCCCCCTCCTTGTCACTGCCAATATCTGTTTAAAAATCTTTGTCTTGTTCAAAGGTTGTGTTCCAGTGGTTAAGCTTTGGCCATCTAAAATGACTGCATTAAGCTTAAGCCCAGAGTCTTGGCATTTTGCATGTGCTAGGAGAAGCAGAACTGAAAACTTGAATAGTTTCTTCAGGCTATGGTCATATGAAAATTATTCCTAACTATATGTAGACAAGCCGTTCCACCAAACACTGTCACCCAACATTACAAACAGCATATCTTGGTTTACAAAAGTAACCCAGAATTACTATTTTTTAGTATCTATTCTTCTACTTTACATGTGCTGCCACCTCTAAATTATACTCTGCTGTCTTCTCGATATGATACTTGAAAAGTCATGTCAGTCAGCTGACTGGAAAAAGAAAAACATTGTACCTTTAAAAAGGGTAGAAAGGAGGACCCTGGGAACCACCGACCTGTCAGCATCACCTCTGTGCCAGGGAATAACATGGAAAAAATCCTTCTAGAAGCTACAGTAAGACATATGGAAAGCAGGGAGGTGATTTGGGATGGTCAGCAGGTCTTCACCAAGGGCAAGTCCTGTCTGACCAACCCAGTGGCCTTCTCTGATGGAGTGACTACATAAGTGAGCAAGAGAAGGACTACACGTCATTTACCTGGCCTTCCGTAAAACCTTGGGTATAGTGTCCCACTAAATGCTTTTCTCTAAATTGGAGAGGGAGGGATTTGATTGGGTGGGATGTTTGGTGGCTAAGGAATTGGTTGGATGGTCATGTTCAGAGGATTGTGGTCAGCAGCTCAGAGTCCTGATGTATGGTGTCCCTCAGGGGTCTCTGTGTTATTTAATGCAGGCAAAGGGATTGTGTGTACCCTTAGCAAATGTGCAGATGACAACAAGCTGAGGGATGTGATTGACACACCTGAATAATGGATGTCATCCAGCGAGACCTGTAAGAGCTCAGAATGTGGGCCTGGGAACCTCATGATGTTTAGCAAGGCCAAGCAGCTGAGTTGGCACAACCCCTCAGTACCAGTTGCTGGGGATGCAAAGGGCTGGGGATGGACAGATCAGAGCAGCCCTGCTGAGAAGGACTTGGGAGTGCTGGTGGGTGAGAGGTTGGACACCACTTGACAATGTATGCTCAGAGCCCAGAAATCCAATTGTATCCTGGGATCAAAAGCAGCTTGGCCAGCAGCACAAGGGATGGGATTCTGCCCCTCTACTCTCCTCTGTGAGATCCCACCTGGAGTGCTGAATCCATCTCTAGGGTCCCCAGAACTGGAAGGACATGGACCTGTTGAAGTGAGTGCAGAGAGGGCCGCCAGTGTGGTTAGAAGGATAGATCACCTCTCCTACAAGGACAGGCTGAGAGAATTTGGATGTCTCAGCCTGAAAAAGAGAAGGCTTTGGGGTGACCTAATTGCCTTCATTAGCTGAAGGGAGCCTACCAGAAAGATGGGCAAGGAAATTTGACAAAGGCATGTAGTGACAGGACAAGGGAGAATGGTTTCAAACTGATAGAGGGTAGGTTTAGATTAGATATTAGAAAGCAGTTTTAACTATGAGGGTGGTGAGGCACTGGAACCATTGAAAGGTTGCCCAAGAGGTCGTGAGTGTCCCACTTCTGAAAGTGTTCCAGGCCAGCTTGGATGGTGCTCTGAGCAACCTGGTCTGCTGGAAGGTGTCCCTTCCCATGGCAGGGAGGTTGGAACTGGGTGATCCTTAAGGAGCCTTCCAAACTAAACGATTCCATGATTCTTTTGTACCAACTTTTCCAAAGACAACGTAACATATCTAAGTGTCTAAGACTTTCCTGCCTTTTCCATAGACAAGTTTGTAAGGTCCTGGATGTAAGCAGTAACTCCATGTTCATTTTCATAAAATCTGCTGACCAGAAATCAAGATTTTCTGCTTTTGAACACTTACAGAATGTCTCCTGAAAACATTCAGATGTCCTTATATTACCAGTGAACTCTGAGAGCACAATAAGAAGTTGTTATATTTCCTTGAATCAAAAAGGATGTTTTATAAAAATTTACTTAAAATATCTTTGGAAGAGATTGCTAAAAGTGGTTAGAAAATCAATGGAGTTCACTAGCCAGAGGGATCTTTTCCTGCTTCTTGGTAGAGGCAGAAATGACTGGCTGGGATTACTGTAGCACTGCATGGATCAGTTAGATCCAAAAATGATTTTACACTAGAAAAATTACTCTTGCAACTTTAATGGATTTAACTTCAGGATTTATGGATTAAAATTTAGTATGCTTGAAAATGAAAAGCGAAGTTGAGAGATGCACCCCAAGTCTACATATATTTGTTATTAAAGGAGGAAGTGCATTGGAAGCAGGAAGGGTGAATAGTTGAATGGGAAAAGGGATGGAACATTTTTACACAAGATGGTATGGCCTTTAGCTGTGAGAAACTGAAGTTTACTCTTGCATGCTTGCTGCATGCAACTCAGACAATTTGGCTGGCATGATGGGGAGAATGGCAACAGGTATAAAACTGTGACCCTAGAGGAGCACTCCTAGCAAAGTGTGAAAAACAATCAAAATGAGGCTGTGAAATTCAATTGGTGAAGCATACTGCCGTTTTTCTGGCCACCTCCTTCTTACAAGGAACAAAATTAAGGTCTCTAAATGGGAAGTGCAGCATTTTTCTTGAGGGCAGGAGTGCTGAGAACAGCCCTGTTCTTAGAAATGTAAGGTGTGGTTTTGCACAAGAAAAATAAAAGTTCTTTGTTTTATAGCTATGAGTACCACTGCTGACATGAAACTGAACAAATTCAGGAAAGGCAAACAACTTAGCACATAAGAATTGCAAAGGGACTTCTCCTGGTAAAAAGTCAGTGGGACTTTTTGCCTGGTGTGTTGAAAGGTTGAAATCTGCGTAATAAAGAAAAAGAGAAAAAAAGGAAAAAAAGCTGTGATGTGTAGTTTAGGGCTTGACCTTACAGCTTTATTTGTGTAAGTAGTTTCACTCTTTTCTGAAGGCTTATTCTATGTGGTGAAGCACTATTTTTTATTAAGTTATGTTGCTGTGTTGGTTTCTTGATTGTTTTCAGACATGAAGTTATTTGGGCACATATCTTTCCCTTGCTGAAGTCATGACCAACACTTCTCCCTTATTTCAAGGATACTTTAATCTTTTCAAGGCTTTTTTAATTAAAATGAATTATTCAGTATGTGTACAGCACTTTGAAAGTATGCATAGCTACGTAAGTGCTAAGTGCTATTACTATTCAACTCATTATCTTTTACATTTATCGTAAAACTAGCCATGACTTAGCTGCTGTTAAGCTGCTTAGCTCTCAAGGAAAATTAACATTAGAAAATGCTTTGAATTTTTTTTTTTTCTTTTTAAACCATGGAAAATTACTACTACCACTGATTACAGCAGTGATGACAGTGTATGAGCTCCAACTGAACCAATGTAGAGATCAGTTGCAGCTTCACTTCTGTAAGAAACCATATCCTATTCTGCACTTGATCATAATGGCCCCCTTTGGAGGCATGGACACATGGCCATGGTTTGTCACTGCTCCATTCTTTTTACAGACACAATACAGGCAAACAATACACCCTTGGAAAATGGTGAGTATACACCTAACTTGGGTCAGTGGTTACAGGAGGTACAGGGCAGTGGAAAGCCAGAAGTGGAAGACACCTACAAGACACTTGCGTTATTCCTGTGCAAATGTGTTTCCAAGAATGGGACATTTCAGCTAATGCTGTCATAAGGAATCTGTTTCTGTACAAGTTCATTTGAAAATGCAGGCTTTTGAGGTTTCTATGATGGACTAAATATATCTTGTTTAAAGTTAGGTGTGTGTGTTAGTTCTGGGTTTTAGGAAATTTATCTGATCTTGTCAGGAAGAGGTAGACCTTTACCTTTTTTCATGTGAAATTAGAATCTTGCTAGCCCCCTAAAACAAGCACTCTGTCATGTTTGTTATTGAATAATTATAGTAATAAATATAAAAGTCTACCACCAAATATGTCAAAAAATGGTTTTTCTCAGTGTATATATACATCTTATCCAAATATATTCAGAATGTCTTGATGCAAAAACCTGAATTTTGCTGTAGGGAAACATTGTGAATTAATAGGAATGGGGTAGAATAATATTGTGGATATCTCTAGGGTAAATGCTATATGGCCTTATTTAGGCTACAAATATACCTCATACTTAGTTGTCTTTTGGCTTGGTTGTAACAGAAGAAGAATACTTTAGTTCTTGGAGTTTTTTAAAGAAATAGACTATATCCTATCTATTGCCATATGTTTTTATTTATTTATTAAATTAATGGTGTTAATCCCACCTGGACACAGTGAAGATGAGGGCCCTTTTTTCACTTGCAGTGAAACTTCATAAACAAAATCACATAAAACTTGATAAGATTCTTGGTATTTTGAGTCTGAGAGAATAATAGATTACTGCCTAGGAAACTAAAGTTGTAATGAAACATTACAGGTGAATGGCATTATTTTGTGTCTCTGCTGCATTATTCTCATTACTGCTGTTAGTAATTTCTGACACTTACACATCTTTTCTCTGAAGATGCAAATTTTTTTAAAGCTTTGAGAAGATCACTTGTTTCATAAAAATCTGTGTTTGATACAACTCTTTAAGTAAAAATAGGCTTATGGGGAAAGCATGGCAGAGGTTTTCAGTGGCTTATTTAAATACACACAATGAGTTGTTTGCTGACTGAGTTTTTTGACTCTTAATCTACCAATTCATCCAAAATGCTTATTTCTACCAGCACAATTCTTCTGATGTAAAGGGAATTACATTTAACTTTCTGAATCCCTACATTTCCTTTCAAATGCCTGTTCAAATATTGTTAGGAGGAAATGAAACTAATGTTCCTGGGCACATGCTCACAGCATTTATTGAAATGGTCTGTCTTGCTGAACCTCAGAAAAAGCAGCTTTCATTATCTATAAAAACTTCACCTTTCCCAAGAGAAGGCTAGCTGCTGGGAAGTTTATTTCTTCAGGTTAGGAAGGCAGCATAACAGAGCTCACAACAGATATTTAGGCAACTATAAAGAGCAAAAGGTACTTGGAGCAAAGAACATGGTGAGAGGATAAAAAGCAAAAAATCCTAGACCCTGTACTTGTACCCTGCTATTTCCAAGACAAAGTTTTGATTTTTTTAAATTGAATTGCTGCATTTTATAAACTTGTTTTTTGGGGATACTCTAACATTAAATCATCAAAATCTTCTTTACTTGACCCTCTCTTGTTGAACATTTGTTGTGGCAGCATCAAGTAAATAAGAACCTGAGAATCAAACCTTCTATTTTCTTTCTATTTCTGGCTGGAATGATTCTTTGCCTTGATAAAAGGGGTAGAGGGATAAACTGAAATAAAAGAATTACAGAACCCTGAAATTCAAGTTCTGGCTTGTGACTGCAAATTGCTGAAATTCTGTGAGGCTCTGCCCCTTTCTCCACTTGATTCTTTCAAACATTTCTACTTAAATTGAAGCTCTTTAAGGCAGGGATTTTTTATAATATATACTACTTCAAGGCTTAGCATAGTTGATGATTTAACTTAAACATCATATTTACTAGTGAAATGAACAAAGCATTAAGAAATAATGCATGGATCGTGACTCCAGTGTGGGGAACTGTGGTAGGAGATGGATGGAGGCAGCTGTGGGATTATAGGAGTGTCACAGACTTCTAACCACAGAAACTGAGACTGAAAGAGCATATTTTTATAAAGCATCCTAGGACCAAATGATTTCTAAAGAAAAAATGGTAATGGGATTAAAATGAATTAGAAACAAACAAACAAAACCAAACAACAAGAGAACCCAAAGTGGGAATGGAAAAGTGAAATTTCACTAGAATCAAAGCAGAAGTTTCAATAAAGCTGCCCTCTCAGTAAGCCAGTGTCAGCTGAAGACAGAAAGTATTCTTATTTCTTACAATACATGGCTCTTGAGTACTTTCTACTGGTCACATTGTTGAGTATGTATTCTGTCTAGCATCTCTATTATCTGTGGAAATACAGCTCAGAAATTTGCTGGTTTTCATGTAAAAAAATGAAACGCTATTGAAAAAGTGGGTTTATTTTTTTGAAGAAGTGACTGACTTGAAACATTTTCCTCTGTTCTGGAAAATACAGTCGTGGGGTAAAAAAGCACATGAATTTATACATATTTAACATCTCTCTATTAGAAGCACAATGGACACTTTTTGCATTATCACTTGGATTGTTTTAGGATAACAGAACAAACTTTTTCTAATGCAGCAAAAAATATGTTTTGTATGGATAGTTTTTCAAACTGAAGAAAATATGGTAGAAAACCCTCCATGAGCAGATGATCTGAGTAGTTTAGGAGAAGCTGGAGCCCTGGGCTAAGGCAGACTTCAAGCAATATTGTTCATGTGTCCCATATATATTTAACAGTTTTTAATAAATCCACGAAACTGAAGGAGTTTATTAAAGTAATACCAGTCTTCAAAAGGTTTAAAAGCCATTGTTTATACACTTGAATGTATGAAACCAAGTTCTTGCAAGGAGATTTGGATATCTGCAATATGATTTCATCCAAAGAATTGTAGTTTCTGACTCAAATATTGAAAACATTGAAATGACAGAAGAAGCCTTGGCTTTCCATCCTTGATATAAGTTCCATGTCCTCACTTAGGGAAACAAATTGCCCATGAACTGCCTCATCCAAGAACACCTAGGTGTTTTCCTTTTTCCTAAGGATGAAGAGCTACAAATTCATGAATTCCCCAGAAGATGCAAATTTCTGGATATTTTGGCTGCAAATTCATGTTTTCTGAAAGGCATACAAATGATGGTAGTAGAATATTGACAGAACTGACAGAAGCAAGGTAGGAAACTAGAAACCAATTGAAAAAAAAAATCAAAGTTGTCTGATGTGAGACTGAGCATTGATGATATTTGGATATATATAGTTACTAATATGATCATTATATATATATATACTATATATATGTGGATATATATAGTTACTAATCTCATGCATCTAAGAGGCTGTTCTTGTGAAGAAGGCCAGTGGTTTGCTGAGAAAAAAGGAAATGGACTCTTCTCAACTGGAAAAGGTGGGGTTGGAGGCCTTTTGCAGAGCTTTGAGCCAAATTACTTAGAAACGGCTACAGAGATGATAATAAAATTTTATACATTCTCTCTCACTCCTCCACTCCCCTCCCCCCCAGCCCCCCCAGTCTCTCTGGTATTTAATACATTAGTATCATAAATCATTGACAGCTACCCACTTAGCTGCCAGTATACTCCTATTTCATGTGGATAGTGACAGGAGAGGTAGACTTTAAATTCTAGTCCCAGCTTTTCTGAGGAATTTGGGAGGTAATTTACAGAATCTACAAATAGTTGAAGTTGTTCTCATATTCAAGATATAGAAGTCTCTTTTGCTCTTCTTGTGCATTATTCAGAATATTTGGGCTGACTAATTTTTCTTCTGACAAAGTCTTCTGATTATCCTTGTTAATAAATCAGCTTTCCTGTTTTTCTTTAAAGAAACTACCTTATCTTTCAGGGTGGATAGGGTGTTTTGTTCCAAAATTAGGTCTGACTCAGCCAGGTGTGTTATAGCATCAGCTTTGTTGAAACTGGGAGGCAATTTTTGTTTTGCATAGAAATTTGGGGATCGTTAGTGAAGCGATGTGTGGAATTCTTCTAGTCTCAAATTTGTCACTATTATACAACCACACCCATGAGCCAATTTTTTCATTTTGCCATCATCCAATGAATGCAGGCTCTTACAAGGTGCCAGTCTGACAGCTTTGAAGTTTACAGAACAGGTTTTGCAGAGGCATTAGCAGTCCCAGTTCTCCTTGTGCTCCTCCGATCTTTCTGAACAACTGCAGCTTGATTATAAGACAACCTCAGTTACTTCCTGGTGTACCTAGGTATAACTTGCCATCTTTTAGGAGATTCTCTTCTTTCCTTATCCAGAAGTGATCCAGTTATATGGCCTTTTTCTTCTTTAGTTCATTTCATTTTAGTTCATTTAGCTGCTTTGTGGACTGAGTGGGCAGTGAGGGTGACTTCCTTTATCTGCTTCAGGGGCTTCACTCCAAACTGCAATGGAGAGCTGCTCCTGTGGGCAATTTGCATTCTTATCCTTACTTAAGGAATTAGGTCTCTGGGGTGTTAAATCAACACCTCTCACCGCTGCCAGTTTCACAAAATAACCAACTCTCAATTATGCGGCATGATGGTAGAATAACCCAAATAAAACAAAACCAAGGCTTATACAAAAGGTAAATAAATTAAGCAGTAAGGATAGATTTGGTGTGCTCACCTTGGAAATGCTGGTAAACAAACTCCTGTAGAGAGCAGAGGCAGCTTTAAGCAGGCAGAATGGGGCTGGGTATGAACAGTGCTGCATTCAGATGAGGTGATGTGGCCAGGAGTGATGGAGGAAGGTAAGGCCTCGAGGTCCACACCGTGGATAATCCATTCAGATAACACTGCAATTTGTGCAAAAAAAAAAAAAAAATTCTTTTTTCATTAAACATGGTATTTCTTTTAAGAAAATATGCTGCTGATCCTAATCAAAAAGTATAAATAGTGAAAGCTCGATGGCATTTTGAGTGAGGGAATTGTTGCTGAGAGATGGAGGTGATTTTTCTCTTATGGCAAAGAGAAAAAAATGTGGGTTTATGAGAGGTACGAATTCTTGTTTGGCTTTAATAAACAAATTTTGCCCAGGGCGGCAAGGCTAAGCTAAACTTTTCTCTTCCCCATCTCTAGCCATATCACTCTGCAGCTGCACAGTTCTCCAGGGATAAGCTCATGGACACACTAACTAGCTCTGAAACAAAAAGCTTCATTCTTTGTTTTTGGCAGTGGAAGCAATGAGAAGCAGCAAGGCAGGCACACAGGTTGTGCTGAATCCTTTGGGATGATCTCTCCCATTAACCTCCTGGGGGTAGGACCAGAGCAGCAGCCTTGCTTGCCTGTCACTCTGAGGTGCTCTTTCACAGCTGTGCTGCAACAAGTAAATTCATTCAAAATAGCCTTGCTCAGCCAGAGAAAATAAGGCTGAGTAACCAAAATATCAATCAGTTTACTTGGTTTGTACTCTAGGGTCTTGAAACAGTGTGATTGAGTGCCACAGTAGCTTACACAGGTAATTAAGCAACAAGCAAGTAAAAACCTACACAAAAAAGAGTGAGGATTGTAAAATACACTCTCTGACATGCAGATAGCTAGTATGGATGCCCTATAAAATGAGATTAGATGAACTGGCCTGAGCTGTAGTAACTCCACCTCAAATTTTCTGCATCCAGATACAGTCACCAAGAGAGTTGTAGTAAACAGACTTACTAGGTAGGGACTCATGTCCTAATCTTCATGGTTCTGTGGTTGAAACTGGAAAGAATGCTATGTATGGCTTGGGTTTTGATGGCACTGATTTTTGTAAACATTACGGAATATGAACATCTATACCGATACTGTTGACTTTAGCCACATACAAGGTTTAGTAACAGTAAAAGCTTTAATGTTGTTGGCTTTGCTCATTCCACCTTGACAAATTATGGATGATATGTTTAATTTCCCACTACTGAACCTGACTGCTCCTTAGATTACGAGAGGACTTTTATTTTCTTTTGCTGATGAAGAACTGAGGTACATTGTAGGGCTATGCCCAAATTATATAGGAAGGTATGGCAGAGCAGGTAACTGAAATGAGATTTAGCTAAACCCTATCTCAGTTCTTTAATGTGTAAATTCAACCCTGCCTAATTCTTTCTCATGTGTCAAATTCATCCAGTTTTCCTTCAAGAAAGAAGGCTTCAAGGCTCTCTTAATGTCTCAAGTGATGCATTTAGCCTTTCTTCCTTGTTTCATGATGCAGGGAGATAGCAGCAGACTGTTGGCTTCAAAAGTGAGATTATGCTCTACATACCTGACTTTCACTAAAGATGCAAATACTGAATTTCCTTGTATTTTTGATGTCTGAGAGAAATAAACACGGGGATCAATTGTTTCAGTCAGGGAGGAGAAAAACTATTAACTACTGTCAAGAAGTGGGGTTAAGCTTTCCATCTCTTTTGAGGGCTGCTGGACTCTGCCGTCAAGCTGTCTAGAAGTGCCTTGTGCCCTGCAGAGAGAGGCTACTTCTGAAGACAGTAATAAGAAAAAACTGTCTTTTTACATCTGTTTACTCGAAAGATTTATGACTTTATGGTTGTATTAGGGAGTTATCATCCATTTTTGACTGAAGCTCCCAAACACACAATCTGTTGTAGTTCTGTCTGCTTTATAAGCAGGAAAGGTGACACAGTAAATGTGAACTACCATCTCACACCAGTGCTCCACGGGCTCCCTGCTCAGCTCCCGATGCACTTCAAAGCTCTGTAGCTGTCTGGTCTCCAGCTGTCTTACAAACAACCTCTTCACCCATGAAGCATGCTGTGGGTAGGGGCAGTTGTTTCACAGGAACCCAGAAGACATCGTGTTCCCAGGGTAAGTTCTTGCCTGACTTTACCTCCAGGGAACAGGAAGAGCCTGAGCTGGACTGTCCTCAGAGCTGTTTGCAAACTGTTCTCAGAAACAATGGCTGATGATTCATCTGGCACTGTCATCAACAATCTCCAGGCCTGCCGTTTACAGACCTTCCCAAAATAAAGAAAAGGGATCTTCCCAGACAGAATCATGTATTTTTTTTAGTGGTGGATGTACAGAAGAGTAACTTAGGCTTAAGAGTGCTTGTAATCAAGTGATTACATATGCTTGCCCGAGGTCAGACAATAATCGAGTTTAGCAGCTCTGGGGACCCTTGTTCCTGTCTTGTGCTCACATGACATGAGCACACTGACTCATCCATGTGTGGAGATATATAAATGCCTTCTTATAACGTGTTTTTGCAAGTTTTAGTCATAAAGCCAGATCTGTGAGGCTGCAATCCCTCTATGGAACAGAACACTGTCATCACCAACATTTGACTTAAAAATAGTTTGAAAAAGAAACTCAGTCTTTTTGTTGTTGTTTGGTTGTTTTGTTTATGCCAGTAATGCAGAAGGTCACTGGTTTAATGTATGCAACTTTAAAAGTTATTTTTATGAGTAAACATTTGCTGGAAGATCCTGTCTGGGTGATATCTTTTGCGAATGACTGAAATTAAGCTACCTAAACAAACTCTTCTTTGGTGAGAACAAGACAAGACATGGGGTGACTTTTCTAGAGGTGTACATCCTAGTGTAATGACAAGCCAAGTGATATTACAATGTCTGAAAAGCAAAGACCCCAGAGTAGGGAAGATTGATGGTGTTTACCTTCTGCATTTGCTAGCAGTGAGAGGATAGTGATGACTGATGAAAATTGACATAATTAATGAGGTAAGCTTGTATTCTTCATCAAGGATGTGAGTTGACAGAGGCTTGCATCTCTGGGGATGAAATGTGTCTGGTGAGGAGAGCCTATGTAGGCACACAGCAAAGACATCCACTAAAACCCAAAATTATGGGTATCTGCAACAGGAAATACATGAAATATTTACCTAAGGGATTTAGAACCATGCTAAAAAAACCCCAAACAAACTTGTCTACTATAGCTCCCCAAAAAGTCATGTGAGAGGAGGACTAAGTATTGAACTAAAAAGGTGAAACAAGGAGATGTGCAAATGAAAAAAAAAAAAACTACCCTTCAGTGTGGGGCTGAAGGGGATACTTACAAGTTGTTGAGGTACTAATGTCTCTGCCAGAGGAAACTTCTTTCTGTGTTTTCTTTACAAGCTTTTAACCATAAGTTAGTTAAACTTAGACTAGTGGATGTAAATAGCTATCATAGGGGAATATTAAAGTCCTTGAAGATCAGTTGATTTAACAGCACTTAAGGCTGAAGCATATATATATTTTTAGGCAAGGAACTTTAGCTTCAAAAACCCAAATCCATAAAAGACTTATTTTCTCTTTCTTATCTTCTTCTCTTATACATCAGTAGATGAAGTCAATTATAGGTGTTCACTCATGTTACCAAGAAAACAACAAAAGATATTTAAACACTATACATGTATTTCAGGCAGGTGGGAGAAAAATGTTACAGGAATGTGCCCTTTCTGGGGATGCATCAACTCACACACCTTCCTATAAAAGAAAAAAAAGGACAAAGAAAAAAAAAACATGAGAAAAAACCTATCAATAACAGAAGTCCATGTTGCTGTGTCACCTTCCATGTCACATGAAAATAATTTCTTTCAAAATTTTCTTCTTTCAAAAAGTATGTTGTAAGAACATTCAGAAACATATTGGGGTTTTTATTTCTCCTTTTCAAAGCAAAGCAAAGTTCCACCCATGCTCTCTGTCTCTCCTTTTTTCTCCTCTCTCTTAAGGGGGGAAAAAAAAAAAAAAGTTTTGAGAATTTCATTTTTTTTTTTCTATTCACTGCAGTCCTGGCCAAAGTAAAGCCCTCTTTTACATTGACGTCAAGATCTTTACTAAGATTAGGGTTTCATTTCTCTATTGCAGCAATTAGCCAGGGAATGTATAAAAGGCTTCAGGGAAGCGAGCTGGGACTCCAGAGGGGAGAGCACTTTGCACCATAGGCAGATAGCAAAGAGAGAGTGCGGGAGGAGGAAGGCAGGAATACAGAGAGCGGAGTAGGAGGGGGGACGGGGGAGGCAGAGAGGGAAAGAGAGGGAGGGAAGCAGGGAGGAAGGAACAGAAAGTTTATGTACATAAACCCTTTTTTTTTTTTTTTTTTTTCTTCTAAGTATTGTTGCACCTAATAGCTAGCTCTACTGACACAGAAATGAGAGGTCTGATCAGTGCTTAAATATCCGAGAAACAATGGGATAGTGCAGGAAAGTTAACAATTAACAGTCTCAGTTTAAATTTTGTAACTGCAGGGAACTGGAAACACAGCTGCCTCTCTCTTCAGCAAAATCAGGTCTCCTGGTTAAGAGAAGAATTTTTGTTAACATCTGAGTTTCTGAAAAACAAGCAGCTTGCAGTTGAATGAGTACCGTGCAGTTATGGTTTTAAGCAGCTTGCTCATACTGAACTATCTCGGCTTATTTTAAATAGAGTAGCTGTGAAAGGGGTAATGAGGCTTTTGAAATGCCTTTTGCTTTACTCTTTTAAATGAGGGCACAGAGCAGTAAAGAGAGCTGAAGGTATCCGGCCGAAGAGAAGCAGCAAGGAAGATGGGTCTGCTAAGTGTGGATTTGTTGATCACGCTTCAGATCTTGCCGGTCTTTTTCTCCAATTGCCTCTTTCTCGCGCTCTATGACTCTGTGATCCTCCTGAAGCACATGGTTCTGTTCCTGAGCCGCTCTAAGTCTGGGCGCGGTGAGTGGCGGAGGATGCTGACCTCGGAGGGGCTGCGCTGCGTCTGGAACAGCTTCCTCCTGGACGCCTACAAGCAGGTGGGTAACGCGGGGATGGGGAGACCGGGGAGGGTGAGCTGCGATCGGCGTCCCGCTTGTCAGCCGGGACGGGAAGGGAACCACCGTGCTATGCTCACCGTCACCCATCTCATGTTAAGTGTAAGCTGGAAGGAGTGGTGCTCCTAAGCCATGAAATTCTGGAGCTGCTGACTCCCTGCGCTTACACTCTGCGCAGCCTTGGCAGTGTCACTTCGTTTAGGCGTGCCTCAGTTTCCCCAAGAGCATGAATAATAATCTGCAAGTTTTGAACGTGTTTCAAGATCTTCGTTTAAAGATAATCGATGTTTTCACAGCTGTAGGTTATTATTGGCATGTGAGATCCTCAGATACCATAAAAAAGACAGCATCTTCAGATAGAGATCTACATAGATGTTAACTGTGTAATGAGAGTTGTTTTACCTGGTGTAAAATATAGAAATGAGCCATTGTCATTACACTGGCATTTTCTATTACTCATATGCTAACTTTTATATTGGAGGAAGTATCCGAGTAATAGTAAAACTGTGCACAAATTGAAAAAGTGACCTTTTTCCTTCATGAAAGCAGTGACAGAGGGACATGTCAGAGATTAAAAATGAACTTGACTAGCTGTCGGACAGCTGCCTGGTGATTTAAGTTAATAAAGCCAGTAACACTTATGCAACATGTACTTTTCTTTTCCTTTTAAGATTTCTTACAGACATTGCCCAGTGGTACTGCCCAGGTCTCATGAGCTAGCTAGAGTTCCCTTTTATAGATTGAAAAGGTGGACCCAAACCCATGAAATTTCTTGGACAGACCACCCAAGTTAGTAAGTAGAACAGGATTCAGAGCTCTGTGGCTTTCTAAACAGTGCTTAGTCTGTTAATTTGTTGTCTTATTTAGACCGTCTAATTTAACATACTCTGGGTGATGTCATAGGGGTCCTGTCCAAATTATATGCTTCTGAAATATTTATTTTGGTATTGCCTTCCCCCCAATTCTCTTTCACACCTCTACAATAGCTTTTGGTTTTGCTCTTATCTAAAAATGTCAAGAGCTGGTGATGCTGGTGTTTGCTGCCTTTGTGATATGGAATACCATCTGCTTAGCCTGAAACTCAAGCCATGGGGACATTCATTTTCACTGTAAGACAAATATAAATAACTAGCTTTTGCCAAATGGGTCAACCTCTTACTGCCACCCCAGGAATCATCCAGCTGGCTACCCAAATAAAATAATGCTGAATGAAGCCCACTATTCTTCTAGCCCTTCTAGTCTTTGTTTTTATTCTCTTCATAGACATTAAGTAAGTACATTTTACAGTGGCCTTGTTAAATGGGTCACTGAACACAATTGTTCCCATTTTACAGACAAGGCAAGGCAGGACAGTTAACACATGACTTGGTCAAGGCTCCAGTGGAAGTTGGTAGCACGACTCTGCAACAGTCAAGTTTTGAGTTCTTGTATTTGTAACCTGTACATGGCCTGGGGTTTGGAGAAGTTGTTAAGCTGTCAGAAACCTTATATCCATGTGATATTTTCAATCTCTTTTTGCTTAAATTGCACACAATTATTTAAAATTAAGATATTGCATGATTTTCTGTAGTATGCAAAGTCATGCTATGGCTTTCTTTCAGTATAATCGATGTTAACTGTGGAAGAGACAGGTATGGTGACTGTGCTATTTTTAGTGTTGGCAATGAAACTCATACCTTGAACTTTGGTAATTTTATTCTCTCTCTTATCATGATTAAATCACCTGAGTTGCTCAGGTCAATCAGACCATTGGTTCCTAAGAATGAACTCTGTGCCTCAATGAACTCAGCAGAAAAAATGCATATAAACACAATAAAATTTTATCACCTCGTTCCAAAAAGAGGAAAGAGGAAAAAGTCCATTCATGGCAGCTGTCCTTAAGATAAAAGGAATTGGCCAACAATTCATGGAAAGATTGTTTTACATAATAGAATTATGAGCCATAAGGACAGAAGATCATTGGAAGCTCTTGGTTGTCACAGAAAGATAGTTAATTATAGAAATCAAATTATAAAGGGGGGCAAAATAAACTGAGGATCAATACTGGAAGAAGACTCACCACCTCCACAATAGATGAGAATCTTCTGCTGCTCCTGTAAGGAAAAAAAAGGAAAAGGTTTCATCTGAAAAGTTGTACTAGTAGATTTGAAAAAGATTGAAACATACCCTGCTTTGTAACATATTTAAAAAGCATGAGAAACAGTGAAACACACCAAAGACTGTCCTACAAAGTAAATTTTTCCTTAGATCACCCTCTTCTAAATCCTGAATAGAATTACCCTCTTGTGATATCTTCCTCTGACACAATAAGTGAGAAATTTAAATCTTATGGAAGCATGGCAAGATGTAGCTGAAAACAACCATGATTGCTTGTTGCTCCAATTTACCAGCTGAAGCCAGGTGTTAGCAAATTACTTTTAAACTCATTCCACTGAGCAGTATCTATGAGAAAATCACCATTTTTCATGTAGAATAACAGAATTGAGATAACCAGAGCCAGACTGCCAGTTAGCAGAAGACTGGATCAAAGAATTAACTGTACTTGGTTTTACTGTGTATTGTGTCACTCACACAGAATTCTTCCTGAGTACATTTCATAATATTTTTCACAAGATTACTTTTACTTGATGTAAAATTTCTATTTAAAGAAAAAAATGTATGGGAAGGTATTCCAGAAAAACAGTGTGGGTAGATACTACATTCTGAATTAAGGTAAATTTATTACAAGAAAAGACCTTTGCCTCTAAAGCATGCATTGTCCCAGAACTGATTTTTTTTTTCTAGGCTAGTGTGTACAAGATATGATCTTGTAATGGTTAGAGTATATTTCAAACAAGCTATTCTTTTTTACTTCCTCATTGTCTAGAAAACCTTATTAATATCTCATCCAAATTTCAACTTTTTGCTGCTTTTTGTTGTTATTAAGTATTATTGCACATGACTTTTTGGTGAGGGCAATTATTTCATAAGCAAGATTACCTAGCAGCAGTTGAAGAGACACAGTTCAAAGTTTATTGTATTCTATCTAGAGTATATTCAGTGTTCCTTTGTAGTGGAACATGCTGTGTGACTGGTTTTCTCCACATTTTAAAATCCTACTGGAATCAAAATATTTTTTTTTATTTTAATGCAAATTTTACTAATGACTAATATGTTTCTTTCTACTTCCTTAGCTCTGAGTTCAATATCTGTCAGACTCGGTGTTGATATTGTCTACACTGCACCAGCTTTGTCATTCATAGACCATTCTCCTATTATTTTTCCAAGAGGCAAGTGTGTCTTACATTACAAAGGAGTCTTTAGGACCAAACTAATCATTATAACAGAGATAAACAGAGCTAGTCATCAAGTTAGATCAACTTTCTGTAATTGAAAGAGTGCAAATGTTTTAAATACTATTTATATATATTTATGTGTGTGTAAGTATTTACAATTTTATACGTTTGCACGTATAAAGATCTATATATACCTATTTGTCTCTATATAAGTACATACATATGTAAGTGTACATTTCCAGGAGTCAGTCCCTCTCATTTTTCCATAAAGGCAAAGACATATATCTGTGTGTGTGTACACATACATTCAGATATGAATTCAGTCACAGCTATTGATGAGAGAGAAAACCCGAGATTTTTGGGAGGGTGTTAGTGTAAGCATGATTTATGCTGGCCATTTCTACAAATGCCAAATGAGGCATTTGTTTTAGCTTAAAGCATGTATACTGAATGTACCACACATCTGCAAAAATCCAGAGAAAAAGACAGAGATTTTTGGGGAAAAAAAGGTTTAAAAGCTTTTTTGTACCTACTAAGTTCTATGCTTTATTTAGTAGTGGAATGAATCTCCTTTCTGAGCTACCAAAGGTGAGAAATTTAGTTATCTCAAAATGCTTCTGAAATAGGTTTAAAACCAGTTGTAGCTATTAGAGATGCCCAGTGGTGAGGCCTTGTGCTGGGAGCTTTTCCAGTGCCAGCTACGAGCTCTGCGTTTCAGCAAGGCAGAGCTATCATTCCTGGTCTCCAGTAGAAAGCTTTAATGTTAACCTTGAGGAAATCATCCCTCTTCTCCACCTCAGCGCAAGGGAGTTACAGGGAAGACCTTAATGGCCTCTCCCTGCAGCAAGCCAACATTTGGGAATGCTGTGCTGTTCCTGCAGGGGCAACGTGCGCTCGGGCACACGCACAGAGACTGTGTCACCGTGCGTCATGGGCCTCAGAGGGATGCTGGTATCTCAGGTGATGGATGGGGGTGGGTGTGTGTGTACTTGTACAGCTTTTTACTGTCTTTAGAATGGGCCAGCAGCAAGCTCTGGCATGACAGTCCCAACACAGGGGAATGCCTGGCACAGGATCCCGGGTTCATGGCGTAGACCCAGCTCTGGATGTAGCAGCAAGTAGAGTGGTTCAGTAAACACCCAGTGAGATTTTCCTGGGTTTTCAGGCAGGGAGTTAAATTACCTTTGGCTGCTTTTTCATGCCTGGTAGGTACATCATCTAAAATAAATCAGCATGCAAAGCAAAACAGTCCCAAACCTTACATGCTAAATGCACAACATTATCACAAAGATGTATGTGAAAGTAATATAAAAGCATGATTCTCTACCTGCTCTTTGGATGTCCAGTAACTCTTTTCTTTTTGGGGAAATGTTTTAAAGGTTGAAACAAAGACACAACCTTCATACTTAACCATTTGTATTTATTTTGTCTGGCAAGGTAAGGAAGTGTTTCTCTCTCCATTTGACAGTGATAAAGGGAATTTGTAAATGAAAATGTGTTGTATAATTTCAGGGTTTAGAAATAGACATTGTGTGGTATTAAAAATATTTTATTGGTTTTTACAAAGTTCAACTTTAGCAGAATTGTTTTCATTGACATTTGCAAATGAAAACAAACTTGAAAGAAGTGAGAAAAACAAAACTGAACCAAAACCACAATTAAAACTTCTCCTGCAAAGTTGGGAACATAAATTCAACAGAATTTGGTCTTGACATTGTAATTATTATTAAAACTTTCTCATTATTATTAACATATAACCATGGTTGTTGTAGTTGTGTCTGAAGATCAGCCTAGGCCAGGGACCCATTGTGCTAGGCAGTGTCCCAACAAGAGGAGCAGACAGTTGGTCCCATGGAACCTGAGAGTTCAAACATTCAAAACAGACAAAGAGTATGAAAAGAAATACTTTTATCCCACATAGGCTTCCATTCCATTTCATTTTACAGATGTAAATTCACTTCTTCCACACCTCTTTGCACTGATCCATTTTCACCCTTACGTGTGAAAAACTGACTGTAAGGCTTGCCTCCTTGCTGAAGCCTTGTGAAAACCCCCTTTTGCTGTGATAGACACAAGAAATTAGCTAGTGGGCACTATTCAGGATGAGGATTGTACATGGTTCTTGAGTGCTGGCTCCACCTCTCTGTCAAAACCACCACTGTGTATTCATACTTGTAAAGCTGAGTAAAAAAAACCCTAAAAGCCCATCATCTAAATTAATACCAAATTCCTTTCATGTGCTGAGTAACAAAATCTGTCCAAGGGCTCTGTCAGGCATAGGTAGATCCCAGTGGCCATGGTGTAGTAGGCAAGATGCTCCCATTTTGAGGGAAACATAAAGCCCTTAAGAAGCTTGCTCTTGGCTCCCCAATCACAGGAACTAAAATTAACTGTAAGACCGAGAGGCAAAAGGCTCCTTTATGCTTTCCTTGTGCCATGCATACTCATTTGTGGGACTGGTGGCTTTTAAATGGAGAGAGCAGCATTTGACTAGTTATTTTTATCTGGACTGTGCCTGGTTTGTTTGTCTCCTACTTCCCTTCCTCAGCTCCACATACCTGATCCTAAATAAAAGACTCTGGGAAAGCCTGAGCCATTTCTAGTCTCTACTCTCCAGTTCAAGTAATTCAAGTTGCCACTTTCTCAAGACAAATTAAGAACTTCTGCCCCCTTACTCTACTCCAGACAAGGGCCTTCTGTGATTCTTGTCAGCTGCACAACTCTGGGTCATGAAATAAAGGAAACAAATTAGTTTGCAGAACTTGCCAACCAGAGTCAAATCATGATTTGGATGAAGGTATACCTAGCTGAATGGGATCAAATCAACGCAGAGAATTTAAAGAAATGCTGAAGGCTGCAGGGATTCAATTCATTACCAGTCACTGCACTCCAGTCCCAAACACAACATGTCCATATTCAAATGACTAATATCATAAACTGTTAATTGCCTCGCAGCACCTATTTTCTTTAGGGGGTTGACATAAGCTGATGAATCTGCCAAACTGTATGAAAATCCCTAATGCAGGGAATTAAAGCTGTATTCCAGTGCACAGGATCCCAGGAAGGTTATGCTGAAGCTGATGAAAGCAATACAGGAAAAAAGAAAAGGTAAATGAGGAAACAATGTTTTGTCTGTGGGGCTTTACCTAGTACTTATGGAAAATGTACTACAAACTTAGCAGTACGTGCTATTTCTAGCCTGTAGTTTATGAATAGGGCTTTCTCTCCTGCTCCTAAGTCTCCTTCATTTTGCAGGCTGTGTGCTAAAGCATCATCAGCCTTGTTCCCTCTTCCCTCGGCATGCAGACAGAACAGGCTGTCAGGCGAACACAAAATTCTCACAGATGATGCGAGTCGCTGCTCTGGTGTTTCTGCTTGCCCCTGCTGCTGGCTGGGCTGGCTCACAGATTTGCTTGGCCTACCTTGCGTGTCCCATGCAGGCTGTGTGGGAGGGGATGCCTGCGGGTTGCTCAGTTTCTACCTCATTCAGAAGGCTGGCACTGAACGGCCAAATGTTCACGCACAAAAGTACGTGATTATGGAAATGCTGGATTGCGTGTGAGGAGGATTCTGCTGGTTTGTTTCTCAGAATTTATATTTTGCCTGCCTTTGTGTAAGATTTCAAAAGCAGCTTGGCTGAATGCATGAGTGTTTTTGTTTGTTTTCTCATTGTGTCGATTTTCTTTTCCAAGAGCTATTTTTTTCTTTCAATAAATAACAACAAAGAAGATGGCCAAGGCCTACAATGCAGATGATCAGCAAGGATGATATTGTCATCCTGTGTCAATCGGTTCAGAGCCTGGTGAAATAAACAGTCCCTTGGGAACGTCAGTTCTTCATCAAGACCAATTAGTGGATCTGCCGCTGCTGCTTATGTTTAAGCATTAACGACTGGGCAGGGCTGCTTTTTGGAGTGCCTGACACTGGCATGGAACAAGGCACCGACCTAATTACTTCTCTACAAGAGCAAAAAAATGCCTCGTGAATGCCTGCTTGGCAAGGATGTCTCATTAAGGGGAAAAAACTCAACACAAGCACTCCTAGAAACAAAAATTAAAATGATAGGTAACCTGCGGCCACGAGACTTTCTTCATGGCTGTGGGAAATGAAGAGAAACTGCTGTAAGGTGATGGATGTATAGCTGTATAGATGGATAGAGGCTTTTTTGTACTTTGTTTCCTAACTCCATATATTTTCATAGTCCATAAGGAGTATGAGAGACAGAATGCAAACTTGCATTGTTGAAAAACAGAAAATATTTTGTCATCTTTGGTATCAATGTTAAATAGGACTTGAAAGGCATTCCCGTGTTGGTGTGTGTTGGAAGTTGTTTTGTGAGTCTATTTCTTCAGGGTTTACAAACTGGTTGAGGAAATTAAAGGGTTTGGTAGACCTGAGTGAGGAATTGGTGATGAGGAGCTTATGATGTATAGCCTCTCTTTCTGCTTAAAATGATCAAGAAGCAAACTGGGGTTTCCCAGTTAAAGAATGGTGGCTAGATATTTTCAGTCATGATAATTTTTTTAAAACCTGAAGAGTAGAAACAGCTGCTCAGATGTTTCTTTGGTCCTAAGCAGCCCCATTCATTCCTGACTTATAGGTTCTTCTTTTTACTTTTATTTTTCTGCTCCTCGGAAGAATGAGAGCAAATATAAGAAATTCAAAGTGTGTTGTTTAATTGTGATTTGTGAGATAAATTACATGTCACTATTTCTTTTCTTTGACTGGATGAGGACACACTCTGAAATACTGAGGTCCATTATTTATCCAGGGGGTTGGGTGAAGCACAAATACTTCTATGTCAGGCTTTGCCCAAAAGGCACATTTTGAGCAAGCTAGTTCTGAAAAAGCAGGTATTGTAGTTCAGGAACAGTTAATCTTTCTAGTTAAAGAGGGATCCAGTGTTTGTGTAGATATGCATGTGTTGTGTTCCTTGAGATGTCCCTTTTTTTGGTAGTCACCCATTTATCACAAATTGCTGAATTGTTTTGTTGGCTTCTGGACTGAGTGTAGCTGTCAGGGTGATTACATGGATGCCACATGATCTTGACCTATGTATTTCTGCTCAAGTGCAGCCCTTTACCTGACTCCTGCTTTACCTGTCTTATGTCACAGAATGGCAGAGATAAATGATCAACAGCTGAACAGAAGACTACCAGCTAAGGTGTAGGTGGCCCTAAATGCTGCAAGATGCTTAATGCCACTTCTTAAATACAAGACCCTGAGCCTCCTTCTCCAGACAGATAATTTCTTCTCAAAAACTGGGATGTAGTTATTTTCTTTCTTTGAGTTCAGTGGACAGCACCCTCATACATCAGGTCCTAAACTCAGCTGTTTCAAGCCTCTTGCTTTCAAAGGTGAAGCACAAGACTTGTTTTAGACTGTTACCAGTGCTCTAGCAGATAGCAACGCTACAGATGCAGGTTTACAGGGATGGGGGCAAAAGGGGCTTTGCTTTCCCAGAGGATCATTATTTCTCTTGGTTATGCTGCAGCTGCATATCCTCTCTTCCAGTGGCATGATCACCACATACTTGGTCTGGCAAGATTTGTGAGTCTCAAGCCATCTTTCTTTCTGTGGTTGTCTTCCCTGCTGATCTCTGAGTGAGAATGGTGTTTTTCAATGGTTGTATTTCAATTTGCCCTATCAAAAAGAGTCAACATAATGCTCATAATCATGTGCCAACACACTGTGAGACATTCTCATATAGCTGTGAAAGCTGGAAGCATTAATGGCTGTGTCTTATAAACTTTTCTTTGATTAGGTTCTTGCTTCTAATGTTATTCTGATGAAAGTGCAGTCATTGCAGTTTTGTTCAACATAGGTTTCTGAGGGAGAAATGGAATATTCAGTATCAGCAATCTACTTGCCTTTGGATTTATGTTCAGCAGCAACTGCATGATTTCAG
The DNA here is from genome assembly GCF_009819655.1 of Sylvia atricapilla. Classification (NCBI taxonomy): domain Eukaryota; kingdom Metazoa; phylum Chordata; class Aves; order Passeriformes; family Sylviidae; genus Sylvia; species Sylvia atricapilla. Next base: position 54,698,962 of record NC_089145.1, read on the forward strand.
TGTTCAGCTGTTCACTCAGCTTCTTACTGCATCTGAGTCCTATGTTGTATCTGATACCCTATAATGCAATGTAAAATACAAATGCACCAAAAATCAGTTATTTATTCAGCTTTTACACAGTTCTCATGTAGTGTTAATTTCTATAAACTTTAATTGCAGTGTAGCTTCAGAAAAAAATACATAAAATGTGAAAGACTTCAGAATTTGGCCCTGTGTGTTTCCTTCAAAGCAACAATTCTTGACATAATTAAATAGTCAGGGGAGAGAGATAGAAAGAGTCAGGAAAGTACAAAAGGATAATTGCCTTGCTGTACTAGAGGCTGATGTTAAAGGCAGAGACCTAGGAATTGCTGTGGCAGAGCTCATTAAAACTTAATTGCATTATGCAATAATGTTTTGTGGTTCTATAGTAGTTATCAGCTAAGGATCTTGGAGCCCTCTGCAGGCTCCGCCTTATTCTGGCATTCTTTCCTGCGAGTTGCTTTTATTCTGTCCTTTTTTTGTAGACATGCAAACAGAAATGGTCAGGCCAAATGACCTTTCCACCACTGCCTGTTGGGTCTGGAGCTGAGAGCAGTTAATTTTCACCTCATCCTACTTAGCCATGATGTAAACTTTCCCCTTTACCTGCTATTTTCACCCCAGTCATCTTGTAAAGAAATCTTGCAGTAGAAGGAAATGTGTCACTGCATCACCGATGAAATTACTGCAAAGGGATTAAAGAAATTTTAGAGAGCACAGTCTTGGATGATTCAGTGTCAAAGCAGTGTATATATTAAATGGGCATATGCAGAGATCTCTTGTGTTTGGTACAGTTGAGTATTTTCATTCTTGGACTGTAGGGTGGAAGACTGCACAAATTTGCAAAATTGAGAGGCACTGTGTGCGTTGTGAAGATCAGGAATATAACACAGAATGATTTTTGAGAATTGGAAAAAATGGCTTGAACTGTAGGTTGTGGGCTGAAAAGGGACCTAGGCTTCATAGCATCTTACTAGCTAATCCCTAATCAACAAGCTGCTGTTTTTCCAAAACAGTCATGATGTTTCATAAAAAGCAAACATCTGGAATATATAAACAGGTGTAGTCTGTAAGCTTCTTCATTACTCAAGGTAATTGTCTGATTATGCTGAAAATTAGTGAAAACACTGTTGATGTTTTGAATAGTGAGCTTCAACGATACTGGGAGCCAAGTGGAGAGAACTCATGGAAAATGGCAATGGAAAAAACTTAATGTGTCACAGAGGAAAGTCTGAAGGAATTTGAGGTAGTCTGTCTGAAAGCAAATAGAAAACTCCAAATGCATAAAGGGTGGACAGGACCAAATATGTAGTGGGCAGGACAGACCTCTTATCAAATTTTCTAACATTAATGAAGTATATATTTGTCAGAAATGCCACATTTTCCTCAACTGTGAGTGCAGGTGGACAAGATGACTGCTTTGAAGCTGCTGCTTTTGACGATTTGCTCTGTCTCCATGTGGCTCATTAGGTGTACTCTGAAAAGGTGACTATTTGAAGAGCAGCCATAAGGATACTGCACAAGCAAGTCACACTAACTTGACATGTTTTAATTTGTTCTGCCATCAGGTCAAACTGGGAGGAGAAGCCCCAAACTCCAGTGTAATTCACATAGCCAAGGACAGTGATGGCAGCAATGGCAGCTGGAAGAATGTTGGTAGCAAGTGCGGGACTAAATGCCACCTTCTGGATTTTGCCAACTCCGAACGGCCGCTGGTGGTCAACTTTGGCTCGGCTACCTGACCACCGTTCACAAGCCAGCTGTCAGCCTTCAGCAAGCTGGTGGAGGAGTTCTCTGGTGTGGCTGACTTTCTGTTGGTCTACATCGATGAAGCTCACCCATCAGATGGCTGGGCTGCGCCTGGAATCTCTCCCTCTTCATTCGAAGTTAAGAAACACCGAAGCCAGGAAGAGAGATGTGCAGCTGCTCACCAGCTTCTAGAGCACTTTTCCTTGCCACCTCAGTGCCAAGTGGTGGCTGACTGCATGGACAACAATGCCAATGTGGCCTATGGGGTTTCATTTGAGCGAGTATGCATTGTGCAGAGACAAAAAATTGCCTACCTGGGAGGCAAAGGCCCCTTTTTCTACAACCTTCAAGAGGTCCGGCTTTGGCTGGAACGAAACTTCAGCAAAAGATGAAATCCATTCTCCACAGGAATTATGTCAACAGATGTGTCCCTTTAAGGTGAATGCAAAAGGGAAAAAAAAAAGAAAACACACGATAGTTCAAATAAAATCTTTCAGATGGTTGCAGGAAGACACTTTTGATAACAGTGTCAAGTGAATGTTAACTAGGAAAAGAAAATAAAACAAAAATCTAGCTCCACAGAAACATTGTCAAGTGAAAAAAATCCCACTCCTGCTCTTGCTATGGGACAGAAGAGATGAATAGGCTTCTCCAAAAAGGTGCTGCTGGGCAAGCAGGTAGGATGGTTAGATAGGACCTGCTTCCCAGAAGCCCCAGTCCTGGGGTGAGGCAGAGAAAGCTCTTCTGCTTGGAAGGCATTCCATGGAAAGGCAATGCTGTCCATTTCATCAGAAACGCTTCTTCATGCCCCTGTGGCCAATGCAAGGAACCCGGGAGGAGCAGGGGGTTTGCAGTTACTTTGCATACAAACGCAGTGCAGGCAATTTTCCTCTCTTGGTAGAAAATTTATTGCTCAGAGACCTCAGGAACCACATGCAATGCATGGCACAGGCAGGCTGGCTGCTCAGAGAAGATGAACCTTTGCTGTAATTGTACTCTTTGTGGACCCCTCTGCACAGTGTATTAACTATGTAATGCTAAAGTACATGTTTGTATCCAGTGTGCAAGCCTGTGCCTGTTGAGAAAGGTGTTAAAATCTATGGAGTTGGACCAAAAAGACGAAGGTGGTCAAATAAGCCCATTACCATTTGAAAACTGAAATACCTGGACTAATTATAACACAACATTGAGGACAATCTAGAGCATGCATCATGAGACAAAGCTCAGCTGATGCCAACCAAACCCTTGGTTCTGAGAGCTGACAACACATATTTATCTATGTTCACTGGTTCTCTTCTCTGTTTCTTTACCCACGTCCATCTCTTTCTGTCTAGCAATAAGCTTAACAATAATCTCACTTTTAGCTTTTTTTTTAAAAAAAAACAGCTTATTTCTCTCTCTCTCTCTTTTTTTTTTTTTTTTTTTTTTTTTTTTTTTTAATGTGAGATGATGACCTTGCAGGTGTATTTTGGGGACAGGGGAACCTATGCACAACTTTACCTCATCAAAATGGAAACCTATCCTGTCATTTACCCTGTTAAATGTAGACATTTCCTGTCTTAGATACCTGAACCTAGTTTATAGCTATGTTAATCTGAAAGTTCAGTTGTTTGCAGACTTAGAATTGATTAGCTGCAGTTCTGCTACTGGATGAACCCATAGTCTGCTTCGCTCATGTTCTTGAAAATGTTCCCAGAAGAGAAACAGAGAAGACAAATAATTTGAATTAATATGAGTAAGTGTAAAAGATGGCAGAAATTTCATATGAATGAGTATGAGGAGTTGATTGTTATCTTGAAAGAGATACTGTGAACTTAAAGTATACATTAAGTCTAGGTATTTTTAAAAATAAAATCATTTAATCAAGCCTGATGAAGAGGCAGATTTACAGTGAGCTAAACTATTAGAGCTGAAAAATGAAAACCCATATGGAGATGGACTATCCAAATGTTCTCTCATCTTTGGCAGAAACATGAACCGGATAAACAGAATAAGTGTCAAAAATCAAATTAGTCCTTCTAATTTCTCATCCTGCCCATTGTCAGGAATATGATGTATTGATACTGACATAGGAAAGGATAGAAAATACAGAAGTGTTTTATTTTCACTATGCCCATTAATAGCATCTATTTCCTCTAGCTTGGCTGTTGGGTCAATGTAGGAGGAATTCAGAAATGTGTTTTCAAGCACAGATCTGAAATTATGACAGTAACATGGGTAATTTCTCCCATACTCAGGTTCATGCTTCCCATCCTTCTCACGTTTTCCTCCACACAGTGTTAAAAGTAGACACACATACACTCACACAGTTGGCAATGTGCATTGGAGAAGAGTGTAAAGAGTGGTCCTCAGATCTCCTGGTGAGCCCCACTTCTCAGAAGGCATGTGTCTCTCTGTGTGCATTTATATATGCATTCATACGTATATAGTACATTTTTATGTATGTGTATACATACGTGTGCATGTATAAATGGTGTCTAAGACCATTAATTATCATTTTCCTGTCCTACCATTCATTAATATTACTGTAAATTATTGCTCATTGTGGAAGATTGTTACAGATCTTCATGACTAACTGGGATATATAACTGAATTTTTAAAACCTATTAGCATAGGAATAGTAACATAGCCAAACTACATGGTTTATTTCATCCAGTGTCCTACCTCTGACTGTATCAGATGCTTCAGGGGAAGGTGCAATAATTTTTAACTTACAGAATTTTTATTAGCTTCAGCCCATATTATTATTGCCTCATCTAAAGTGATTGTTAGTGTTTCATCATCCCTCATGCGAGGTTGATTCTGGGTTTTGAGATTTAAATATTGTGAGGTGGGGATTATTGAAAAAAAAAAAAAACAAACAACAAACCATCCTGTTTAAGTAAAAAAAAAAAAAACCACAAAAAAAAAACCAAAAAACCCGAATGAAAACATATTTTTTCTTTCATATTTAAATCGGCTGCTTTTCAATGTCATTCTCATCTCTTGCTGTTATATGCTAAACGTAAGTGATCATATTTTTCTACTGTATGTCAGTCATTATATAATCTATATAGAAATTTGCATACCTTTTGTTTGTTTAAGACAAACAGTAACTCATATTCCTATACAGGTTCATACTCTTTCCTTGTCTCTGAATCTCTTCTGGTTTTGCTACACTGTCCTTTTACTCAGGTGAGTAAGGATGTAGACATTAATCCAAGTGAAAATCTGTATTGATATACCCAACACAGCATCTTTTCCTTATTATATCCTATTCTTCAGTCATCTGAAACCTATTTAATCCATAGCAACTCCATAGCCTTTGTAAAACTTAAACTAGTAAGTCTTTTCTTCTTTTCCTCATTATACCATTGAAGTCAGAACTGTTTATATGGGAAATGCTAGCCAAATGTTTAACACAGCTGTTGAAACATACTTTTAGTTCAGAGGAAAGAGTCAATTAGTAATTCAGTTTGTTAATACTCATTTGCATATCTAAAGTTACAATTATTTTTCAAATCCATTCTCTCCTTTTGAATTTCCATTATTTTGTTTTGCAATTCATAGATGCCTCTTCATCACATAGTATACAGGAATTATAAAATTGGCTCCTGTAAATGGGAAGAAACCACAGGTTTTCTGCAAATAAAGATACACAATAGCTTCATTTCTTTCTTGACAACATACGTGACTGTCCTGCCTAAAATTTAAAGATATTCCAGCCTCACTGATTATCAAGACAGAAATACATTTTGCAAAACGTTGGGTTTCCCCAGAAAACTTCTGGTCAGAAAGCAGGGCTTTCTTCAAAGTAAAATGGACATAAAGGAAAAAAAAAAAAAAAAAAGGAACAGGATTTTCTAGGAGGCTGACAAAAACACAGTTGTTTTGTTTTGTTTTGTTTTTTTTTACTTAATTAAAACATTTAATTGACATTTTAAATGAAACGTCACACATTGTCCTCAATTGATAATAAAAGTGGCCATATATCAGATACCCCAGATTTTTGTAACAGTTGTTTCAGGTCCAGGTAGAGATTTTACTGCCTTGCTAGCCTTGTCTAGTCTGCTGTGAGACTGGATTTGCTTCTGTTTCCTTCTCACCGTATCAGGGCACTATACCATATTACTTGAGGTGCTCCAGTGTGATATACATATTGAGCAACAGCTCCCAAAATAGGTGCCTGAAAGTATTCTGGAAGGCTACTGTGTATAATAGAGACCCCAGTACTGTATCTCAGCATTAGTATGAGAAACTCCCAGTATTTTTCATTTTCAGCAACATAAAAAGCTCTTCTGGGCTATCATTCTACATTGTTCTGTGCTTAGCATCTGTATTTAGCACTGTATAAAAGGAATGTAAAACATTCTGTGCAGATGAGAAACTAGCATTTTGCTCTTTCCATGCGTAGACAATGACATAAATTCAAGGCAGCAGGAAAAAACATGCCCCATCTATTAAAAGGAAGAAAATATATTATGAAATATGTGGTTGAACAATGGTCTGAACAGTTTGAAAAACAAAATGCAGTGAATTTTAGGAAAGTGATCTTGGTGGGGAAACCTACAACGCTTCTCAAAAGGTTTTTGTGCTATGCATCCGGGTGTGTGCGTGGAGGGAAGTTATGTTTCTGCATGTGTGGAAGTGTCTTTTCTGTGGAGTATAGATTTAAGAGTTTTTAAGACTTTCATTCAGTACTATAACCAAAGCAATAAGAGGTGTCAGGTAGGGAATATTGGCCAGTTTTGTACAACTCGACACCATGTCTGTGACAAATCCATAATCAGCTGGGCCCAACTTGGAGTCTTCAGTGAAGAGAGATTGGGGTGAGGCAGGGGAGGTTTGTGTGCCTATGAAGATGGCTAACAAAAGAGTGATTAACTCAGTTAGCTTTCAGATGCCCTCACACTGGCACTCCTCTGTGCACCTTAGTGTGTCTGTATTTTAAGGAGGCATCCCTTTGGGCCTGTTAATAAGATCACCGTGGTGTAGGTGCCTATGTGTACTATGTGTGTGTGTCATTGTTTAAATGTCAAAAATACACTGCAGGAGAGCCAGCAAAATTTTGTTACAATATGGTGCTCCATGAAATGTGCTTTCTAGATTTGTTTTTTTTCTTGTATTATAATAAACGATAAAAGGAAAATATACCTCTTCTGTGTTTTATTCTGATTGCTAATACACAGTGGAATCTTGACATTTGACCAAGGAAACTTAGAACTATAATACAAAAGCTTATGCCACCCTGACTAGATCTTAAGCAATACAAGCGAAGTCCCTTATAAGTGGTGGAGATAATTTACTGACTACTCCCAACTTTTCAGAAAAGTAAAGGGGAAGGAATCAGAGAGCTACACAGAGAGTAGTTGAGTCTGCACAGAATTGCACTGTTCAAAAAAAAAAAAAAAAAAGTCTTTGAAAAAAGCATGCCAAACTGTATACAGCATATGAAACCTAAGAAATCAGTTATGAATGCATCAGCTATAAATGCCACAATGTACAGGCAAAAGATCAAAAATAAAATTTAAACCACAGCTGAATAGCTGCTACAAGAAAAAAATCAAATTAAAAATGTGCAGCATCTTTTAAAATAAATTTGCTTTGTGATTTAATTGTATGTTAGACATTCCCTCTTCTTTGTCATCTTTTGTTACATAAGTTTTATAGGACCCTGCATCTAAAAACTGCTTGTGAATATAGGTGAGAAAGAACAAAACAAGTCACCAAAAGGAAGACCATGAAAAAAGTTATATCATAGTTCCCCCAACAGAAATGTTCATTGCAGTATACTTTATAGCCCTTGAAACAAAATAGATAACTCTCTTTAGGTTATCTAGTTAATTTCACAAAAAAACCTCCCCAAAGTACTGAAAGGAGAATTTTGAGTTGTGAGAATTTTCCTGTAATTTGGCTCTTAGTGATTATGACTATTATGTCAGCTGTTGCTATATGGAGCTACTCAGTACTCTGGAAGAAATAAAAATACTCTTTAGGTCTTGCTTCTTATTTCACAGCTGTGTAAATCAGGTGAAGGCAGATGTGATGAAATAACACATTTTTTCACACATAGTTTCATTAGAAAATAGGAACATTAATAAATAACTTGTTAACAAAAACTAGACTCTGGATATTCCTAAATATTTGTGAGATTGTTCTGGGTTTTTTTCTGGAGTAGATGATATCCGTGGTAGAAACAAACAAAAAAGAAAATAGATTATCTATGGAGCTGAACAGAAGCTATCTCAAGATGATTGCTTACTGCTCAAGATCTTACTTTCTAGCAGAGAATTTGTATAATAAATGTTTCCCAAATAATAAATGTTTCCCAAATATAGTCTTCAAACAAAGGACCTAAATCTTGGTTAAAAATTTTGATTACAGGCAAGTCAACTCACTGTATATGCCTGTGTGCTTCTAATGTTCATGTTAGTGAATCAACAAACTCAAATATGTCTCAGAGGGCTAATGTGAAATGGAAACATATTGAATGGCCATCCTGTTCACATCCTTAAGGCCTAAGGATTTGTAAGCCTTGTTATGTGACTTGACTAGAGAAGGAGAATTCAATTTGGGTCATATATATGAGACATATGAATATATCAAAAGTTTTAGTTGTCTCTAAGTGCCTGTTATATAAAATTAAAGAAGTAGCAGGCAGGAAAATGCTCTTTTTAAGTCAGTATTTCCAGTATTTTCAATATGTATATTTTTGTTTTCTATAGAAAAGCTACTGTGGCTTAGATATTGGTTAAGTGTTCAGGTAAAAGTTTTCTTAAATGCCTTATCTTCTTTAGGAATTGATGAGGTTTTGATGTCTTTTAACCCTTTTCTTTTTTTCTTATATACTTCCTGCACATTTCTTGAACCTGTCATATCACTGATGATTCCCTCATTTCAGTCTTTGCTTTTGTGGAGTATACTTAAGGCTACAGAATAGTTGAGCTGTTAATCTCAAGTACTTTGTCAGGATGTCAGTTGTCAGAAGGTCAAGTGAGATATGGGAGAATGCAGTATTTTGTTCACTTTATCTGTGTATTCTCAGTGCACATCATCTGCATGTGTGCTTGTTCTCAAACATAAATTTTTGCATGCCAGCCTGCAGAGCTAAAACTGGCTTTCTGGACAGATTATAACAACATGAAAAAGCTTTCTGTAGACTTGGAGTGAACAGTTAGAGGTTTTCAGCTGAGCCCTGGCTGAGTTTGTGTTTCCCTATGTCTGCCAACCTTTTGTAAGAACTCACAACAATGCTCCAGCCTCACGCAGAGTGAGGGTCTGAGCACAGGGACTCCCATACATTAGACCTGAGCAAATGTCTTATGAGACAAATCTTTCTGAGGTTTTCTCAGAAGTTCACAGGAAACTAGTCCAATTCTTCCAAATCAGAAATTCTAGACTATACTTGGACACGAAAACCACTTGCTTCATGAGAAAGGAAATGTTGTAGCTGATGCTGCTATGGAAGGAGCAGCAGATTTTTAGCTGCAGAAATTGTCTCTGAAGTGATCCTTGCAGATCATCCCAGATGGGCTGAACAGCAGCACTAAAACTGTCCACAGTAGTTAATGTAAAGACTGAACACACTTAATGGAAAATGACATGGCTTTGTCACCTGTGTCTCCCAAAGAACCTGAGAAACAGGAGTACATCTCTACTACAGACAGATTTGATAACAGCTAGGCTGGATGCCTGACTGAAAGTGCATGTAAACATTAGAGCTATTTTCTCAGGATATTTCTCTTGCCTGTCACCAACATCTGTATACCTCAGTATAATGCTGCTTCTCTGTTGTCCAGTACCATGGCAAGGAGTACAATATCACACCCAGCTCCTCCTGAGTAGATTGTAGTACCTTCTTAATTTACTTTGTGTGACGCTGGTGCTGAGCTGAAGTTCAGGTAATGCTGTTTTTTATTGGGATGGATATTTTCAAGTCAACAGATCAACAAGTTTCCCAGCACTATTTTCAGCAGTGGAAGTATACAATAGGTGGGGTTGGAGAGAAGAAAAGTTCAACAGATCTTTTTTATTCCAATGGGAATTACTATTTAATGTTGATTGCAAGACTTTTCTTATATGTTTAGTTATGGATGAAAATATGAGGCTTCCACTTGTATTTACTTAGAACATCAAGTTCTACCTTCAATGGAACTTTCAGTATCTGAAAAGGAGTTTCACAAGACACAGGTATTTTTTTCAGGTTTCAGAAACTGTAACTGTGACAAAGTCAGGAGGTACTTCATGGTGGCTGTTTGGTGTTTTTTCTGTGAGTTGTTAAGGGAAGCAGAAAAATAATCATTGTCCTCTATCATGATCCATGTGAATGTGAGGCAAAATTAAGATTTTTCAGGCCTCATGGCAGTCCTTAGTGGCTTCTAAAGCATTCCTTAATGTTATTGCCTCTGTTTTGGAGTGGATCACCACTCCTTGAGAAAAAGCCTGCTGGGGTGGCCCAGTGGTGTGATGAGATGTTTTTCTTTAAAGGACAGAATTTCCTCTCAACTGACCACTTCAGAGCAACAACAGGAAAAAAAAAGTCCATGAGAACTAGGTAAGTTTCCATTCCCAAACTGACTGCGGAGGAGGAAGATCTTCCTGTTGCATTTATACTGTTTTAATCAATTTCATATTTTCTCCCACTACAGAAGTAAATGTGCTGCTTCAGTGATTTGAACAATGGCAGAGCAGCCCAGGCTACTTGAATCTTTTTGTGGCCCCTCCCTCCTCCTCCTGTCTTTCTTTGGGGCCAGGTAAATAGATAAGTCATTACTGAGATTACTGCAGACTGGATCATTACCCAGAATACTATCTGCCAGTATTTTGTCAAGCTTCCTTCTATTAAAAAGCCATTAGATTACATCTGACATTCATTTATGATCAGATAAACTAGTTCACTTGACAGATAAATAGGAACCCAAGTAACTGTATTTTTAATTGTGACTACTACCATATGTAGTCACTCATATATTTAATCACTGATTGTGCTCTGATTAAATGTATCTTAAAAAACTCTTTATCTTGTCAATAGAAGAAAAAAACAGATGGCAATACTTTGATATGGCTTCGAGTTTACTGTAGACTTATATTTTCATTGATATGCAATAAAGAATTCAATTTGAAAAAAAAACGTTATCAAGATGTAGCATTCATGAAAGTTTACTTTTAATATTTGGAGAACAAGAACTGTTGCGTAAAGTCGGTGATATTACTTCTGAAGAAAAATTCAGAAGTAATAGTAATATTTTTAGTAAGGAAAAGAGCTTTCACATACTGTCTTAAAGGCTTTTGTGTACATTTGTTGGAATACCTATTTTGAATATAGTTGACAACAAAAAAGAAAGGATAGTCCTGTTAAGTGTCTAAGAATGCTTAGACTATGTAAATTTTAGTTTTAACATAATGAAAGAAAACAGTGCTAAGTTCCAAACTTAAAGACTGCTTTATTTTTCATATCTTAGGGTGTTAAAAGAAGTGCAGTGGAGTGTCCTGAGGATAACTCTATTGGAAATTTAGTCACTACATACTGCTTAGTTTGTTTTCTGACTCCTGGCAGCCTGAATCAGAGATGCACAAGAGTCACAACAGAATGCAACAATCAGTGTCTCCCTCGGGGCAGTATGTAAGTTTACAAATAAGTCCATCATGTGATTAAAATTTCTTAAGCATTTAAGGACTTAAAAAAATTAAATGTGGTTAACCTAAATTCAACTGATATAATAGGACTTCACAGTTCATACTTTCCATTATTCATTACTCTCTTTTGAAACATAATCTTCTGTGAATTCTTTCTACCCAGAAACATTCCAGCCATGAACTCTTTCCAAAGTTGTTGGGGTTTTGTCATTGCTTTTTTTTTTTCTTTTGTGGAAAATGTCAAGACACTTTGCATTGCTATTTCAGAATGTGGTAAAGAATAGAGATATATCCACACAGAGACACGCAGACGTGAATTTTTCCCATGGTGAAAAAGGAAGACACGATCACACTTAAACAAAAGGAGATGGTCACACCAAGCATGACTGACATTTTCACCTGATATATTGTGCATAAAAACTCTGAAGTAGAAATCTTCAGGAAAAATAACACTCATGTAAGCTGTTGAATACCTGCAGATGAGCATTTTTTCTCCTGAGAAAGCAACCCCATAATGCAAACTGTGTGCTTTCCACAGGCTTTATCAGTTTTCTGATTGTAAGAATGAAGACTCTGTTGGACATGGAGGATGACTTTTTTAAAGGAAGTATTCCATAAGAAGCCAGAGCATGTTAAAGGAAAATACATGCCACACAGTGTATCTCTATTCTCAGAAGATTTTTCTTGCCATGGGTGAAATCAACCCTGTGGCCAGCCAAACTTTCCTTATGACTATCTGTCTAGTTATTTCTGTAGAATTTACAGAAACTAACTTTTTTTTTCTTTTGTTCTGTGTTCTCTCTGCATCCCTATATAGACCAATTTACCAGAATATGAAGGAATGAGTGAAGGAAAGGAAAATCCTACAAGTGAGTATCTCCTTCATGAGAATATGAATGCTCCAGTGGCATACAGTAAGCCTCACATGATTGTTACCCTAACTGAACATAGTTTGAGAAGGGTGGTTTTATACTCTACACACTCAAAGTGTAATATTTAAGGAGGACGTTGTACACTGATATTTTAGACAACAAAAACCAGATAATTGTGACAAATTTAAGACAAATAAGCTGTAAAACACAAAATTTTTAGAAAACTCATCTGACATTTTCATAGGTTTTAACTATATAACAACAGAAAGTCTCAAGTTTGAGCAACAATATTTTAGCAATTAATCAAAATACTAACATGATTAGCAAGCTAGCATTAAATAATTACATTTCAGTGAGAAGTAATCAATTTGATTATTTTTATTATTTTTGAAAAAAGTTTGCCTGAACCTTTGGACAATTTTAAATTTAATTTAAAGTGAGATAATATTCAGGAAAAAGGTAAGGAAAGCAGAAAACAGATGAACTTTACTGGCAGCAGTCATGAGAAATGCCATAGCTACTTGCCTTGTTCTTGCCTTCAGCTGCTTGTGTTGGTCTGCAGTTTAGGAGGAGGGTAAGCATGAGAGGGGACCAAAGAAGGGAGACAGCCTTGGGATCAGCAGAATAACAGTAGAATGTTTAAGAAATTAGCCCTTTCTTTACCTTAAATAATTTAATGTCATATTCCTGCAGACTTATTCTTGAATCTTTGGAGTGTCTCTTTTTTAAAAAAAATCATTGCCATTATAACGGGCAGCTCTCCAAGCTTTTGTCAAAAGGTCAGACCTTTGTGTACACACACACACAAAACAGCATCTGAATGTGCCCTGAGTAGATTAACCATTACAAAACACATTAGACCTCATATACCTATCCACATGGAAGAGCAAGTTTCCGAAAACAGTAGAACTGTTTTTATTGTTTTCATAATACATTAAAAGATGTTGTACAGCTTTTTTTTGCGTCATCGGTTGCTATCAGTGAGATGACAAGAACACTCAGCTGACTGATTTTTGTTCATATTGTTCCAACACTGCTGAAGTCACAGGTCCAGCCCTTCTAGGGCATCCTGTTGCAAACTGACACAGGAATACTTGGTGGATGAAGAACTGGCTGGATGGCTTCACACAAAGACGTGTGGGTCAATTGTATATGTAGAGACCAGTGACAAATGGTGTCGCTCAGGGGTTGGTACTGGGGCCAACACTGTTCAATATCTCTGGGGGGATTGAGTGCACCCTCAGTAAGTTTGCTGACAGCACCAAGGTGAGTGCTGCAGATGACACATCAGAGGGAAGGGGTGCCATCCAGACTGAGAGGCGGGCAGATGCCAACTTCATGAAGTTCAACAATGCAAAGCTCAAGGCCCTGCAACTGATTCACAGCAATCCCATACAAACCTACAGGTTGGGTAGAGAAGTGATTGAGAGCCTGTGGAAAAAGGCTTTGGGGTGATGGCTGATGAAAAACTCAGTGTGAAGCATCAGTGTGTGCTCACAGCCAGGAAAGCCAACCCAGTCCTGGGCTGTACCAAAAGAGCTGTGACCAGCAGGATGACAGAGGTGATTCTGCTCCTCTGCTCTGCTCTTGGGAGACCTCACCTGGAGTGCTCCCTAGAGCTCTGGTGCCTCCAATAGGAAGGACATGGGCCTGTTGGAGCAAGTCCAGATGAGTGTCACAAAGGTGGTAAGAGGACAGGAGCACTTCCCATGTGAAGACAGGATGAGAAATTTGGGGCTGTTCACCCTGGAAAAAAGAAGGTTGCATAGAGACCTCATAGCAGCATTCCAGTACCTGAAGGGGGCTGACCGGGAAGCTGGAGAGGGATTCTTTGTCAGGAACTGTAGTGATAGAACAAGGAGTACTGGGTGCAAACTGAAAGAGGGGAGATCTAGGCTAGTGTTAGGAAGAAAATCTTTACTATTTGGCACTGAAACAGGTTGCCCAGGGAGGCTGTGGATGCCCCAACCTTGGCAATGTTCAGGTCTGTGTTGATCTAGTGGGAGGTGTCCCTGCCCACGGCACTGGCATTTGGGACTAGATGATCTCTGCAGTCCCTTATAACACTTAACATTCTATGATTCTCTGATTCTAGAGAGAATTCCCTAGAGAACAGTTTCTAGGGCTTTCTCTATTTCAGTTTTAAGTGATGAGGCACACAAGTTCTTTCCATTAGTATTTACAAGTTCATTTACCTTCATATGAAGATTTTTTGTTTGGGTTTTTTTTTTTTCTTTGGATAAAGGTTTCTTTCCCTCTTTTGAATTTTCTGAGACACCCAATCTCCCTTGTTATTAACTAAAAATCATGCAAACAAACCACAGGCCTTTATCCAGGCTTTCATCCAGCCCAATTCTCCCACGTTTCCTGTTTCTCAGCCCTTTCCTTTAAACTTTAGACCACACTGACTGGTCCAAAATCTATTTTAAAAATCACTTACATATAAATAAGGTTTAGAGTACTTGAAGATCCCAGGTAGGAAAGTCAATAGCCAACATTCTGTCTTGGTCTTTTGTAAATAGATAATTACAAAAATAATTAAGGTTTTCTTGCTTGGGATGCACACAAGCTGACATTTTGTCATAGTCTATCCTCTGTTTAAAGAAAAAAAAAAGTTTTTGTAGGTCTTTGAAGGAAACTGGTAATTCACAAAACAATGTATACTAAATACTCGCTGCATATCTTGTTATGCTGTGGAAGTTATTTGTAGAGTGTTAGTTGATACTGGCAACATTTACAATTAGAATTCAGATTTTTTGACTTATTTTCATAAAAGATGAGAATCTTTCCTTTCCTCCACCTCTTCAATATTATTCACGGAAGCAAGGGAAATGTAGCTGTATGGGCGTCCCATACAGGGATGACTGTTTTATTTAAAAATAATTTTTTATTTCTTCAACACCACATAGTTTCTGTTGGAATTCTAGTCCTTCCAGGTCTGACATTATTCCCAGACAGTTCTTTACACATTTATGCAATTACAGATCTCTACCTTTCGTGCAGAAGGCACAGGTAGGTCTTGTTGCTTTAGCAGCATTCTGATCCATGGGCATTTTTCTCAGAGTTTGGGTTTGGATTTTTTTTCTGAATAACTGGGCAGCTGCAGGATGTCAGATGATCAATGACCCAGCAGTTGGAACCCTGCTCTCTGAATTGGTATTGCACTAGAGAATCTCTGACACATGTCTGGAGCCTGCTGCCAGGTAGGCCTCGGTGACCCTGGGCACTGCTGAATTTCTGTTAAGCTTGCACAAGAGGAGTGGTATTTCCCCACTCTCTTTCAAAGTATTAGTTTGCGCAAATCTCTTTTTTTTCTTCCTCGCGTTTGTGCAGCTCTTGCCAGGCAGGGACTGAGCCCTGCATGTTACAGCTGCGGTCCTGGCACTCTGGGCTTTCATGTGAAGCTCAGACACGGGCTGGCTCTTGCTGCCCTTCTGTAGCAGGTGGTCAGAGGACAACTGCCTGCAAGCAGTGTCCAGTGCTGCCTGGGTGGCATGTGCTGGGCTGTGTGTGGAGAAAGGGTCAGATCAAGTGGAATTGGCATCACCCTAATCCAAACTTAGAGAAATAGTGCATCAATTTGCCAGTGAAGGGAAGACTTGCCAAGTAGATACCTTATGGCTAAAAACCAAATGGTACTATCAGAACCTGTGTTCACATATAGGGAACGAAGCACTGCTGTTTGTTTTGTTGGCCCTCAGTTTACAAGACCTACAGATTTCATTGGTTTTTAACGGACTCTTGTGAAACTGCCTGACAATGCTTCTATTTTTTTTAAATTCTGGACACAGTGTGTTCAAACATTGCTATCCTTTAGTCCTTACCCTAAAACACATGTGCACATCTATACACAAAAAAGGCATCTCACAGTCTTTGTATGTTAAGGGGCTGAATTTCTTATGAATTCTGTGCCCATACAGCTAATTTCATAATGATCAGATTCCCAGAAGAGGCTGACCTGCCAGTTTTGTGAACTGGAGTAAATGGGACTGAGATTCTGCGGTAGTACTTTGGGAGCTCTCTGAGTATGCAAAATATGAGAGCTTTGCTTTATTGCTACATGAATCAGACACTAAGCCAAAATCAAAAATATTTGGATATTACGTTAGAAGAACCTTGGTTTCAGATGTCAGGCATTAAGGAAAAGCCCCTAGACTTATTCTTGTCTTCCTTAATACAGGTTAATGCTTCTTGCTTGTCTTTGAATGGCAGACCATGCTTTGGATGGGTCCCTTCTCTTCTTTATGCGCTGGCAGGCCTGCTTTAAATTTCTTTTAATCTGCAGCCCAGAACAAGTGGAAATCTCATCAGACCTGTTAAATCCTTGCCTTCCCCTGGGCTTTGTCATTCAGTGAATACCCTCCCTTTGAGCTCTCCCCATAAAACTAAATTCCTTGTTCAGTACAGCAAAGTTATGGGCTGTTGTTTTTTTAATGAAGGGATAAGGTGGAGCTTATACTGAGCCAATAAAAAGTACCTGCTTGTATTAATGTAGACCTGATCTGTCTTCTGCTGGTTTTGGTAAGTAAAAAGATACATGTATGCATTATTTGGAACAAATGAGACATCCTCAGATACTAATGATATGGGGTTGTTTTCGTTAGACCAAGTAGAGCTGTGCAATTCACCACAGAGAAACACACGCTTCTTGATGCTGGTCACCTTTGGAAAAAGGCTTGATCTGACTATTGCTTGTGGCTGGGCCAGTCATGATTTTCAAGATAGAGGAAAAGTTTTGAAAGAAAATGGATTTTCACACCATTAGCAAAGTTGAGAATGGAAGACACTAAGACATCTTTGCAAATGAAACTCCTAGAATTCTACAAACCTACCCTAGTCTGTTTGACACTGTGAGGTCAGAAATACCATGGCCAGTTCATGTGGCACTCAGTTTTTCTCTTATTTAATAATAGCCTTATTTAAGAGGAAACTCTCCCACCTTCCTTAATTTACCAGATAATTACTAATTGCTAAACTAAACCTCGAGCAGGTGTAAATTTACACTGCCCCAACACAGCAGGCACAAAAGGACTCTGATTTCTATTCTAGAGCTTCTAGCTGAGAGCTTGGCTGTGGAGCTGCCTCTGTAGAGACATACAAGAACAGGCTTTAGATTTTTAGGATTTTTTTACTTCTGGACACAGTGCAAGGTATGTGCTCTTGAAAAAGACTTGAGCTATTCTTTAGGGAGAGGGGGTGGTAGTGAGTATCTTTTGGGTTTATGGTTTCTTTAGAATTTGAAAGGCCAAATTGCTTATACCAAATCAATTCCAGACAATATGGTGGCCAGGAGCAGGAAATTTAAAGAGGATGGGAGCTTTTACTTTTTTTGATATGCATTGCCCCCTAGCCTATTTCGACTGCATTCTGTAGAACGTTTTTTTTAGCTCAAATATGTTGGTACTTTCAGTGCTGATGGTCTGTTCTACCCTGTTGAGGGAGCTAAAATAACAGTCTTCAAAACAGCATTTGGCATTCAAGAAAATGAATCCCACAACAAAGATGATAGTCAGTTATCATCCCTTGTTTCAGGCTGATTGCCTTCAAAAGTTTTCAGCTTAAGTCTATGATGGTCATGGCCTGGGGTGTATCACAGACTTCCTGGCTTTGTCCTCAGGGTTATTGCAACAGTCGTGCTGTGAAGGAACAATGAGGTAGTGGGAAAGAGCTCTCATATCTGAGGTATGATTTCTTTGCAACTGGTACTTAAGCCTGGAAATTGTGTATGAGGAGACTTGGCAATGTGGCTGCAGTTAAATGAGTGCTTTACCTCCTAAAAAGCTGAGTACTCTCAGAGATAGTTGCTAGCTTTGGGAGTTCCTAAAGGACTTTAAAAATCTGGGTGACTTGCTCTGCATTAGCTAATATTCTGAATATGTGTACAGGAAAACCTGAGCACAGAATCAATCACTAGGGATTTTGTCAAGGTTAAACAATGAATTAGTTGAAGTGATTAATTACATCTCACCTCTTAATGCCTGAGCAATTAGACAATACTGTCTTACAAAGTAATTCCCATGCCTTTCCTTTATTCTTCCACATTATTTTCCCACAGACCTCCTTGAAAGCTCAAGGGTGGACATGCTGTTTTCCAGCCTTCTGTCAAGATTTGCAGAGAGTCAGCTGTGCATTTAATTTCTGTCCTTGTTCTGAGACAGTGAGTAGTTGTTTAGCCTGGAGACTCAAATAGCTCTGGGGCAAAGTAGTCGGTCTCCATGCACGGTTTGTAACTAATACTACTGTAATACAGAAGAAACACAAAGCACTGAATGCTTCTTTCCAATACTATGGCACTCAAGAAAGTAGTTTATATTTGAGACGTGCCAGCTTCTTAATCCAAAGAGTCTACATGATAAATGTGAAACAGTAGGCTAGAACCTGCAAAGACATCTCCTGCCTTCCCCTTGTGATATGCTTTCACACTTGTAGAGAAGCAAATTTCTATAGTATCATGCATGTGTCATAGAGAGGGGATTTTTTTCCCACTTCTGTTGTCAAAACAAAAAAAAGGATGAAAAATCAAAGGGTAAAAACACTTTCAGATCTGTGTGTTCAAATTGAAGCTCTGCCTTTCCTTCAGCTGGCTAAACTCTGTGATTTGCTCTTTGGCATTTCTCAGCATCAGTTTATTAATGTATGTTTTCATGTGGAGAAAAAAGGCAGGAAATGCACAGTTGAAATTACAGTTGCTTGACCTAGTTTGTGAAGTTCTAGGCTGTGAGTTTGTCAGCCTCTCAAGTCCAGCTCTGTGAGAGGAGTCACTTTTAAGAGATGTGTTAGTTGTTCATGTTGAGTTTGATTTATGACAGAAGAATCTAAATCTGGTTTTGAGATGTTGAAATAGGAAGATATTAACAGTCTGAAAAAATTGTGTGACATGAATACCAAGAAGAGACGGGTCAGGGGAAAGGAAATATTTAAGAGAGTAGGCAGGATAAATATAAACAAAGGAAAACTGAGAGGGAACATAATAAGAAAAATCCTGAAATTAAAATGTGTTCAGCTGAGTTGCAAGAACAGTTGCATTATCCTAGCTCTTTAGGACAGCCAGTATTAGACTAGAAATACAACAGAAACTTACCTACATATCTATAGGGACTATCTGTAGACTATCTAAAGAATGTGCCTACATGTATTTTAAAGCACTTCTCACTCCACTACTAGAGAGGGGATTGGGGGCAGCCTGCTGTGCCAGGGAAGTGGTCTACATGGCCTATGTACTGCTTCTGGACAAAAACTCTGGAGCCCAGCTCTCTTGCTTTATCAAATCACTGTGAGCGCTTTGCCATGCAAATAGGTGGCATTTCCTGGGAACACATCATTATAAAACTATTCTTTCACTCCTTCAACCCAGTGTTTCCACATAATCTTACAGCTATCTGAACTTAAACTAGATTTTCAGATCCCCAAAGCTGGCTGAACCTGAAGGAAAGTGGCACCACTTCTCCCTGCCATGTAGAAGGTACTCATAGGTCGTCATATTACAAAGCTGAACACACTACTTGGTTTTCCTGTGTAAATCTGATGTTTGTATTAAACCTGATGTATCTTTTACAGTGAGGGTTTGACTTTTCTGCATTGTATCTAGTGGGGGGAATAGAATTAAAGTTAGCTCCAGTACTAGTGGGCTAATTTTCTTTTAATTATTATTTCAGTTGTCTACGAAATAGTGGCTTTAAGCACTGAGAAGAAAGTAAATTTGTTTCCTTTCCAGCTTTGGAGAATCAACAGATTTCCTAGGCTTGGGTAATTTTATTTTGTTCAAGTTATTAAAACTAACAGGCAGAATTCAGCCATTACCAAGATTTTGTGTGATACTTCCATTCCCTTACACACTGTCAGTTGCTAACAGCACACAGACCTAATCTGAGGTGGCCCAGCTTCTGGAGTCTGCAGGCTGAATTAGTTGAAAAGGACTTAAAACACGTTGCCCAAATGCAAGGCTTTTTTTAGATGGTAAGTCATCCTTGCAGTTTAAGGCTAGAAATGGATCCAGACAAACATCCCTGAACTGGAGAAGAAATACGGATACAAATTTTGAAACTAATATTTTTCTCTACTGGAAAAGAACCCCCTAATTTTCTATTTATCCTGCTCCTCGTTTCCTTAACAAAGCAGTATTTTTCTGATCATGTGAATTTTATTTACTGACTACCAAGTAATTGCATGGTGAGTAATTGGATGGCTTCTCAGGGCTGGAGATGGAATGCTGACTGCTTAACCTGTCGGTGAGTATCCCAGCCCTGTGCTGTCCCAGCAGCGAGGGCAGATTGCTCTCAGATGCTGGCTGAGTGACGTGGTGGGATTCAGCCCAGTGGAGTCAAGAGTGTGCTCCACAAGGAACCACTTAGCTCTGCTGGCAGCCCTGGGAAAGGAGCAGGACAACACATTCTTCTCAGGAAGAATGTCTCCAACTAACTACCCATTGTCTGGACAGCCTGTATCCATGGCTGAGAACATAGAAGTACTTGTAGTAATCGAAATCTCAATTTGTTCATGCTGAGTACCTGCCGAGCTCTGTTATCTTTCACTGACACTAGATGAAAATTAAATATTTGATTTAGCTGCAGGACCTTAAGTAACTGCCTGAATCGCTGCTGGAAAAGTAAATAAGATTTTAAAAGAAAAATTTGTAGCACAGAAACTGCCAGAAGGAAGCAGTACTCAGCACCACTTTAGTTGAAGGACGGGAACAATTCCTGCCGTATCTCAGCAGTGGATCTTTTCTTTTTGACCCAGCAGCAGCTGATTAGTTACCCTGAGCTGTTGTAATCTGCACCACATCCCACTAAAATCCCTGGGTTTTTTGCTTAAGAAGGAATGGGGTAAAAATGCAGCCCAGCTGTTACAATATAGAAACCTACAAGAGCAAAGCTTGTAAAAAGAAGCCCAGCACAGAGAGAGCTTTTATTCATTTAGATAAAGTTTTCTCTCTCTCTTTTTTAAACTCCATGGAGCTTTTCCCTCTTATAGTTTTTCACAAATCTTCTTCCCGTTGTTGCTGGGAGATTTAAAACAAACAGTCAAACAACCAAGAGCATTTAATGAACTCTGAATTGCCTTGCAATTAACTGAGAGAATTTCTAGGTTTTCCACTTCCCCAACTGGCCTAAAATCACAGAAATAACCTCATCTTGTTATAATCCTGTTTCACAACTCCTTAATTCTACTCTAGACTGGTTTTTTCTTTCTTAGCTCTCATTTTTCCCCTATTACACATGTATCCACTCTTCCTCTGTGACAAACAAGCTTGCTCACACACCCCCACACATCCATGCTCACATTCACCAGGAGTGGTTTACAGCTCAATTTGAAAGATGTTTCTTAACAACAACAAAAAAGCTTTCATTGTTTCTTATATGGAGCACAACTAACAAAACAAAGGAAACCAGAGTGGGCAGTAAAACTCTTGGGGTGTGCAAGCTCAGTTGTGGGAAATACGGTGTTAATTTTTCTTATTTTAAAACCCACTAATGCCTCTCACAGAACTCAAAAGAACATTTTGTTTACTTAAAAAGTAAAAAAAAAAAATAATCTGATGACTTCGTTATATGGGATTTATTTAGAGTCTTTCTTTTTCTTAACCAAGAAAGTTTGTAGGAAAACAGGATATTTGTCTCTGAAGATGTTGTCTGCTCCTTATTTCCTGCAAAAACTTCCTGCTGTTGCTACTTCAGAAACTACTGTCTAATCCATTTGTGTCCCAGGCCTTTAACTCTGTCACTGTGCACCTGGTCCCCAGACCATGGACTTCCAAAATTAATTCATTTTCCCATACCACCCCTGCCCTTAATTTCTTTAGCATTCACTGGCTGGGTCATGTGACAAGTTTTCCTCACCCTTTCTTTCCTTGAATAATCATTTTGTTCACCTCTCCCTCAAACTTCCCTGTTTCCTCACGTGCCTTTCTTCACAGCACTTACATTTGAACTGTGTGTTGTAGCCTGTGGAAAGAAGGTCCTTGCTTTTGTGGATGTCTCAGCACTGTCTCACTGCACAGAGAAAACACCTGCAGCTTTGCAAATATCCCTGGAAATTTGATTTCCTGGGATTTTTGACTTTGTAACCATTCTTTTCATCCTCTAATTAGTACACTTATTATGAGCTTACTTTAGTTTGCTGTGGAGTGTGGGAGTGTGGTAATACCATTCCAAATTGGGGTTTTTTTGTGATAAAATGCCATTTTCTTCCATCAGGGCAGATTACACAGTCAGCTGTGTATTAAAAGGTCAATGTACAAAAACGTTATAAGAGTATCGACCAGTCTGGAAGCTAGTTGTTATTTTTGTAATGCCCTGGTGGCACAATGGTTAAACTGATTAAGCCATAAATGATGAGGACATCAACTTCTGTCAGTTCAGCTCCTGGAATAGCCCTCCAGCCCCCAGCCTCCCAGTGTTCTGGATAAATGTGCTCTGAGTTCGTTGTAAAACGCCAGGTCAATGGACTGCCGAGTACTCAAACAAAGCAGAACGTCCTGACCATGTGCAAAGCCAGCTCTGCTGCCTGTGCTGCCACAGGTGGAACCAAGGCAAGGGAAGGTGAGCAGCTGGCAGACCTACAGCAGATGTCATCTCAGTTTGTCTGTGATGAAGGTGAGCTGTTCCTCTCTGCTGGTGACACGCTTCCCACTTCTGCCTGGCGATTTGCCTGGCTGCTCTTCACTACTCACTGCCCGGATAGTCTCAGGCCTGATGTAATTTTTCTCTGATTCTTTGTAGAACATAATCACAGGGCAACTGAAAATGCTGAATGTATCCAGCATATTGACTACACTGCGTACTCCAACAAATGAAGATAAACACGCAGAGCATTTGAAGAGTGTGACAATGTGGATGGCAGTGGTGGTAGTGAGTTGCTTATTACACAAGTCACACCAGGAACACTGCACACCAGCTTTCTGCCATCTGAGTGGTGTGCCAGGACCTGGGGCCAAAACTTAATCCTAGCTGTTTAAGGCCCTGATTACCTGGGAAATGCTCCTTTTTTGCAGTGTCACATACCCAGAGCTGGTGACGAGGGAGCTGAAGTGGGAGTGCGTCAAGACGACGTTTGTGGCAGTGCACTCTGTAGCACAGCCTGCGTTGGCTCACTCGCTAGGCAACCTCTGAATGCTGCCTTTCTCAAGTGTTTGGGAGGAGGTGAGCTGATCTCCTTTTGAGTATGGCTAGAACAGAGCAACTCTGATTCTGAATCATTATTCTGCCACTGATTAATTAACAATGGGAACAGTTTATTCATTAACTGAACTTGTCTCTCTTCTCTGCTTTAATTTGGAAAAAGCAATTAAGTACTAGGGTTGATGAACCAGAGTGTAAATACACAAACAGCTAGTCCCAAAGCCTTATGCCTTTCTTTTTATAAGGAGAGTGTTAACACCTGTTTACCTGTAAGATAAACCTCCTGCAACTCTCCTATTAGAGCTTGCAGGGATGAAGCTATGGAGAGTGAGCAGTATGGGTGCAGTGTTCGCACATACACAACAGGAGCTGGGCTTGGACCAAGATCAGTGTGCAGAAGCAGCTGGTGCATCAGACCCTGCATGGATTTAGCACTTTCTATGCATCTGTAATGGTAATATGTAATGGTAAAATGAAATAGAACTAGTAATGGTGCAAAACAATCTTGCATGGAAGGAATTTCATTTGCATTTTCTTAATCTTTACAAAAGCCCTCTTTGTAAATGCAGCTATTGTACTTGTTGCAGTAGAAAAAGGATTTTTTTGCTGTGTATGTAAGGATCACTAGATGCATCACTGATGTATGTCTGCCTTCTGGATGGAAGGCAACAGCCTTTGTTATAATTTCCTGTGAACTTTATGGCCTTGAGGTCTCTTGCCCCTCTCCAATTCCTAGCACTCAGAAAGGATGAGAAAAACACTACCAGATGAATGAGTAACTGGTGTACTGAGACAGGATACCACTTTCAAGTGGCACGTGATTGAAATTTGTGATGATTTCCAACCCTCCTGGGGATCTGCTGGCCAGCTATAGGTGAAAAATGGTTCTGGGTTTGAGATATCTTGGCAGCTGGAGGGATAAGCCCTTGAGCCATCATTAACTGATGCAGACAGACAGAAGCAAAAGGAAAGCAACTCAAGAGGAGTCACATACATGCTTTTCTTTGAATTTGTTCTTTTGCTGCTGTTTCTTGTCATGGCCCACTGATTCTGTAGTTATCTTGTAGTAGAGATTTTGTAGTTTCTTTGTAAGCTTGGGTCTCATTTTTTCAAGCGTGAGTTCAAACATTTTGTCTTGGTCTTGAGCTCTCATGTTACAGATTAGGCACCTGCCTTGTAATTAGACATTTTCTATTCCCAAGGACTTTTCTTGTCTCTTTCTCATTGATGCCTGGAAGAGTTTAGTAACAGTCAAGGGAGTTAACAACTGAGCCACTTACTTCTTCAGTCTTTGGTGAGATGAGCATGTGAAACTGCAGATTTGTTTCACTGTTAAGTATTAATGGTTAAGAGTGAGGTAGCACCTAGAAGAGAAGACAAGAATACAAACTAGGCCTCCAGCTGGCAAATGCCCTCCTTCTTTCTTTCTTTCCATCTCACAAATGTGTGATGAAAGGAAAGAAGGAAGGCAGAAAGAGATGGAGGTACACAGGGAGACAGCACCAAAGATGGGGGTGGAAGCTGAATAACCCCCTCTTCCAGTCTCCTCCGTAAACCTTTTTCTCTTCAGCCCTTTTAGAGAAGGTCTTGTTGGCAATCAAATTAGAAATGGAGGCTAAAGACTGAGTGTGTAGTGAGAGAAAGTGGCAGCTTGAAACCTCAAGACACTTTTCTTCTGTCCCATGGAGAGGGATTGTCACAGGACTGATGTCAGAAGAATGGGTATGGATTGGTCTCAGAGAACCTGTGCAAAAGGGTAGCAGATGAAGAATCTGAATCTCAGTGACACTTCTGTGTCTGATGCAGCTCAGAGAAAAATGGATTCTTGAATTACAGGAGGGTTTCAATTACACAAATTGCTGGTGCAATTTGGTCAAAAGCCTGTATGGAATAGGTCCTTCAGATTGCTGAGCATGCTTTCAAGACAAGATATTAAGGATAGATGAAACGTGATTCAAAACAGCCTTGTAAAGATGCACTATGGCCATTTCACTGTGAGGCAGATGAAGTTTGTTAATGGGCAAGGAGTGCATTTACTCTGGTCTAAGACTCTCACTAGAAATTATTTTGACTTGTGACAGCCACAAGCTGAAGTAATAAAATAAGCTTAAACCTGACCCTGCATGCAGCCTATTAACATCTCTCATCTGCTAGACAAAATGATATGGGCATTTGATTATTGAAAAGTTTTTTTCTTTTTTTCTTTAACTTTTTCTTTTTTTTTTTTTTTTTTTTTTTTTTAAAAAAAAGCTAGTGACATACCATTTGCATAGGTAAGATGTTTCTCTTGGATCTCCTCTTCCTATCCTCTATGTTTATGCAGCAGTCAGCAGCAGTGCTGCATGTTCCCTCCTACTCTGGAAATCCACTGTGTGGAATAAGCAGGGGGAATGAGCAAAGGGAAACTTGAGGTGTAACTGAGCAGTTGGACTTAAGGAAAATAAAGAATAAATGCTTGTCATGGAGCTTGCATGTAAATGATCAGCCAGAGTTGAGAAAATATCAAGCTCAACAGTCACCAGGTGTGACAAACTCCTCTTTAAGAAGGGAATTCAAGGCCTTACTTTGTTAGGATCAGTTCCAGACCAGGATTTAGGCATCATGACTTTCAGTAGAGGAATTCCTTCCCTCCTCCCTAATTCAAAAGCTTGGTTACAGCACATGAATGTACAGGGCTGACTTCAGATCATTATGTAATGAATTTAGGTGTCTAAGAATAGCAGTCACACTGAATGGAAGGGATGAGAGAAAGTCTGATCCAGCCAACTGGCAATGTGATGAGACCTCTCTCTATACTGCCTGCATTTAGAGATTGATCTCAGAGGTGGCATTTTGAAATGGAGAATCAGCTACTGAAACTGCTTCTGGCAGATAAATGCCTGGCCTGTATGCTTCAGGTAAAAGCTGCTATTTTTTCATAAAACTTGTTTGAAGGAGGAGCCTTCAACAATCCTTGTTTCATACCTAGATTACTCATTCAGGAAGTGTTAAAGATGAGTATAGACCTTTTGCCTGCCATAAATAACTCTCATGTGGGAAAACTTTCCGCATTTCTTGAGCCTTGGTCCCTGTGCACAGATTCATTGGAAAGCAAGTAGAAATACAGTATAGTTGAATAGTACAGTGCTTGCACCTTGAAATCGTTTGTAATTTTTTATTATTTACTTGTTCCTTTCATTTTGAACCCAAGAACTATAAATTCATACAACTTAATGAAAAAATATGAATAAGAAGCTATCAGATGCTAGTTAACAAGTTCAGATTACTTCCTCCATGACATGGTTGCACTATGAGTATTAGAGTGAAAGGTAAGAGTGCTGGTTTTTCAACTAATATAGCAGTTAATAGGACTCCACTAATGTCTCTAGGGGCATAAAATGAGACAGATTAAGGAACAGATAACATAAGGCATAAAATGGCATAAATATGTCCGTTCTTCTGAGCAGGCAATATGACAAAGGAGAATTCAACAGGAGAGCAATAGACTGGCATGCAGCCTGGTTGCCACAATCAAATAGACTGAAAACCATCACACCCTTAAGAGGTGTAATTTTGCTCTTTTTCTGTGCCTGTGAGCAGGGTCTGCAAAGGCATGTTGGATTTTTTTCCATGTCCTTTCCTCTTTACTTTCACCTTAGGGACGACACAGACACTTGATCATTATGATTTCCAATGACTCATGCTCAGCAACACAAAGCTAAATTGATTACCAATCCATCCTCCAGGAAATACTGGTGGGTATCCTCAGGAATCTAGGTTAGGTTCAGGTAAACATCTCTCACACTGCTACTTCTGATGACTAGAGCAATTTGGTTTTTCCTGCTTTCTGTTTCTAACAACAGAAGTCTTGTTCTCAGTTAAATTAAAAAAAAAGTATATACTTGGTCAGTAAAAAAATCCAAACAACAGCAACAAAAAAACCCCACTCAACAAAACCTTCCAACAGAAAATATAATGATATACCAGAAGAACCATTTATGCATTAAAATATCTTCTCCATTTTCCAGAAGGTATCCGAAGCTCATTAAAAGGTTTTATTTTGGAGTGGTTGTGGTTTTCATTTTCTCTCTCCTTAAAACAGCTTCTCCCACAGACAAATCACTTTCTCTGGCATTTTCAAGCACATATTTCCTAGCAGTCATGCTAATACCATCACAGGAGGGAAGCATTTAACTGTTGCTCCTTCACCTCTATCTCAACAGTGCTCAATTCTGACTTGCAATTGCCATTGAGTAGAATTTTTGTGCAGGGAAATGTAGCCAAAATAGAGCCCTTGCCTTAAATAATAAAACTAATGAACTTACACACTGACTGATTTCTGCATTATGCAATCCTGTTATTTTGCATAGTTGAATTAGTGGAATACAAAGAGATCTCCATGTCAAGTAATTGTGATATATCCTGGATGTAGCACACAAGCTTGAGATTTTGTTGCAGGCTATGGAAAGATCAGATCAGAGACAAAATTATTCACTAATGGTATGTTTGGACCCAAGTGGTTGATTTTACCTGAAATCTGCCTCTATTGTCTGAGTGCAAATCTGTGGTGGCCTTATCTGGAATATTTGGTATGTAACAGCCTTATTCAAAAAGTTTTAAAGTCTGTGCAAGGCTTCTCATTGATTTTAACAGTTCTGTGTAAGGCTCTGATTTGAACATGCCTCAATTACAGTCTTCATCTCCCTGCTTTGAAAATGTGGTCTTGGCCACCCAGCATCAAAAAGGCTTCCTTGGTGCCAACAGCTGGATTTTTAAATTGTTGTGTCCCTTACAGGCAACGTCACTCAGTAGAGTCTGATTTAGCAAGGTGCTTCAGATGCATTCTTAATTTCAAGCCACCTTATGAGCCTGTGGAAATCAGGGAGCAATGTTTGGATTGCTCAAAATCAGGTAGGTTCTCACCCAAGTCCTTAAAATGCAGAATCAGAATAGCCATGCCCACATCTAGCAATCCTCAGTGACACTACATTACCAACTACCACTGTAGTATTGTGGGATGAAGGCAGGACCCTTTGGCCCTGAGGCATTCATTCTGTTGAAGGATCTGAAACAATGCACTTATTTGGCAGAGAAATACAAGGAAGAGATGGTGCTGAAGGGAGCATCTGATAGGAGTGGTGTCCAGTTAGTCACTGGAACAAATAAGCCCACTGATGGAGAAGACGTGGTTAAAGAAGACCAGGAGTCCCTGAACTAAATAGTAGACCAGAAGCCTCTGCCTGAGTGATTGCTATAGATGCAGAAAGTTAATAGGAGGCTGGAGTTAAATTCCTTCCTCCTATTATGGCATATCTGACCAGTTGTCTGTGATGGCTTCAGCCTTGGTGCTTTCTTCATGGGACTCCTGACCTGAGAAGGTGGAGCAGCATTCCCAACAGAGTCAGCCTGGTGACTTGACCTTGATGTGCATTTGAGGCACTCTAAGGTGAAATTTTCAAGGACACTGAAGCTAGCCTGATATCTCAATTCTTTTTATAAGAGGCGAGTTTGGTACTTTGTTAGCTTTATTATTAGCTAGTTTAGGAAGTTGAGTTAGCTCACGAGATAAACAAGCATTGGAATGGGAGCACAGGAAAGTGCAGAAGTGGCCCACAGCTGTGGCAGGGGGTTGGACTTTCTCCAGAGAGAGAATTAGACAAATGCAACCACTTCATGCAAGGTCAGCATTTTCTATACTTCTTGCCCCAGTAGTACCACCTGTATTTTCAGGGCTTAATGATCTACCCTGCTTCATGCCATGCTTCTCTTCTCTATGTAGGATAGTGCTGCAGGACCGAGACACTGAGGGTTATTGCTCATTTGAGGGAAGGTGATAACTACAACACTTGTGATGGAACCTGAATAGATGCTGAGTAACAAGAAACTCCTCATTTTCTCTGTCTTCTTATAGACCCCATGTCAAGTCACCACCTTCGTGAGACCCTCTTTTCATCTCTTTACATGAAAAGAATAGTCCTCTGCCTTCTAAAAGTATTGCAAGACTAAATTCTTTATTTTCCAGAAAAAATAGTAAGTTTCAGCGTCAGACCTATCAAACATTCTCATGGTTCTTGTTTGTACATCTATTTTTTCAAAAAATGTATGGGAGATGAGAAGACTGAAGGTTAGTGGTCCAAAACAAATTTCAGTGGTTATTACTGTAGCAAATAGTTGGATTAGGTAAACATATGAACAAGAGCTTTTTCTTCTCAGCACTTTTTTTTTTTCACCCACAGAAGAATGTGAGCCACCCTTTATTAGGTGTAAATTGTGTATTACTGCATCAAGAGATTGATGTTGATTTACATGGGATCATGGCTTGGCTCACTCAAGCTCCACTCCACTTTGCTGGACTATTTTGTGACTGCAATGAGGCGTCCTAATAATTTCTTCTGCAACCCTATTCCTCACATCTCCCAGGCCATGGTGTTTGTGTTTCCTGATTTTAAAGCACAGTGTCTTAATTATGGTCAGAAAAAAAACTTAAGGGAAGGGAATGTTCTGATCTGTCTTTTAACTGCAGCTCTTTCTGGTATTTATTTCAAAGTAATTATAGGAATGGAAATTGCTATGAAAAAATGGCCTTTTCCTACTAACAATCTCAGACACTTATGTGTATTTGAGACAAATCTGCAGACCTTTGTTGACACAAGTTTTATTGCAAGCCGTATTTATTTTCCAGCCACTACTGCGAAATAGCCTTGCAGCAAAAGGGCTGTCTTCAAGGAGAGGAGAAGGGTAAAGAACCAGAGGGACTTGCGGTGCTAAAGTCACTTTTTTTCTCTTACTCTCTTATCACAGGCAGCTTTTGCTGCATAAACTGCGAGCCTCTCCTGCCCCCTCGTGCAGGCATGTGAGCACTGCCAGCAAGTCTCCTTCAAAAGTCTGCTCAGAGAAATAGCAGAATAGAATAACCTGCAAAAGAGCTTCGAGATAAAGCAGTTGTGCTGAACATTTTTTTAGAAGGGATAGCCATATGAAAACAGCTGTCTACCCCTGCACTGGAGTATCTCTCAAGCCACTAACAGAGAGAGGTTTCTTCTTGAAAATTTGCTTTCCAGGCTGTAGAACACATAACCCTGTGAAGATGCTAGACCTGGTGGAAGTCTGTTTATGTGTCATGTTCAGATTTGACAATAACAGTGTCCAAAATTTTAATCTGAAGAACGGTATCTTCAGGAATTAACCGTAGAAACATTAGCTAAACCTTACTACTCTAGTGCTTCTCTCTTCAGAAAAGGTGTCCCACATGTGTTAAGCCTTTGCTGGAACATGGTCCTGCTGTCACCTGGTGCTTCCTACACCCTCATCTGGTACCCAAATGTCTCAGTCTAGACATCTGTTCTTCTGGCTTGCGTCTCTCACTGCACTGAGTTCTAAAATACTTTTGGGTGCCCTTAACTGAAAAAAATTATCAAGATAAATATCGAACAATTGGTCAGAAATGACATGGTGACCAAAGGGTGAGAGGCACAGCAATACCTAAGCTTTGCATTCATATTTCAATGCACAGTTTTATGTACCTGCACCAATGCTGGACCATATTTAGAAGACTAGTTGTTTTGTTGTTCTCAGTTCTAACTTAGACAAAATTTCACTGAGGTTAATGGGAGTTCAGCTGAGCAGAACACAACTGGAATCAGGATTGTGGTATTTGGTTGTTTTGGTTTTTTTTCCCTAGTACAGTCAGGGTCAGAGTGAATTGGTCTGTATTCCAAAAACATCTTAGCAGAAGATATTGAATTACAGCAGCAGCTTCATCACCTTATTTCTGAGGACCAAACTAGGTTATATAACTAGTGTTGTTGAGCAAACACATACTGACATTGTCTGTGGTATTAGACACCCTATTTTGAGCGCAGCTTAACTGTTTAAGGAAAAAGAACAATCAGTAATATAGGACTGATCACTAGCAGAGAAGATAAGTGCAATGGTCAGGAATACAAGTCCTCTAATCCTTTTTCTAGGTTCCCATCCTGTAGGGTTTTCATCATCTTTCTTTGCATAAATGAAATCCTAGCATCTGCCCCTCTCAATTCACAATAAAAACCCCAAACCAAATCTGAAAGAAAAAAAAAAAAAAAAAAAAAAAAAAAAAAAAAAAAAAAAAAAAGGAAAACCCACAACAAAACCCCCACCAAACAGCAAAGAGAGGAAATTGCTTCTGTGATTACTGTGAACAGACTCTTAAGACCAGATTTATAAGGTCTCCTGGTCTCTAAACCGACTTTGCTTACTGGAAAACATTCTTGCAAGCAGCAGGGCACCATCGTGTTATACAAGAGAGGGATGATGGGGGGCCACTTAAATAAACAAAGTCACAGAAGAAAAATCAACTAACAATTATTAAACATGAGGATACAACCTCTGTGTCAAGAATTCCCTGAACTGGGGGTTGCTGAAGCCCATGTCTTTACCAAGGGAAGTATGACAATAATCTTGCTATGCTACTTACCTTCTGAATGACTGATAGCCACTGCCAAAAAATAGATAATCAGGTAGCTGATCTTCAATTCTACCATTCTATTCTTAAGGGGTCTCTTAATCTGAAACCAAATGAGAGCAAATAAGTTGTGATTTACAAGGAAAGAAATTGGATAGAGAATAGTTCACCCAACTCTGCCCAGAACCCAGCAGACCTGGCTGCAAATGTACAAGTAACTATGAAAACAGAGACTTGAAAGCCACAAAGAGCCATAAACGGATTCATCAGATCCAAATTTTAAATAATTCAGCTCAGAAAGATTAAGTGGTGGTGGTGTTGTTATTGCAACTTTTTTAAGGCCTCAATTAATTCCAGAGAAAGAGAGCCAATGCACCTTTAAAACTTTCTGCTTAATCAAGTATAGCGAATGCTCATTTAATGATTGTCTTTTTGTACCAACAAGAAGTAACAACGCTTTTAGCAAAAGAAATGGCATGAGAGAGAAATTGCCTAATCAGCCCTACTCATGCAGTGCTTTGTGAGAGAGATTATTGAATTTTCAGTCTCTGCAGAATTTTAATGAAGCTCTGTCTTGCTGGAAAATCCAGCCCTTTGTCAATAAAGTTCAATAACTCGACCACCCATGTAATAAGATGTACTGCCTGCAATCTTTCACTTGCCAAAGCCAGAGCCCTGCTGGAGTCTCCCTGAAAGTTGGAAGCACTCATTTGTGTTGTATATTTTCCTACTGTCTGCATGCAGTGGAATTTGTATTTACTGAAGTGAAGGTGTTTGTAGTGAGGTAGAGAAAAAAATTTATATTTGTCTCAATGTGCTGGTTGCTATCCTAATAGGAATATTGTCCCGCTGAAAGGGTATAAAATTAACCTGTCTTTAGACCACATCTCTCACAGCAAAACTCTTCACTACATTACAAAGTAAGTAACAAATGTACTGAGGAAGACAGAACTATGAGAAAGGAAGTGAAAGGTGTTCAGTCTGAACTGAGGTGAAAAATTAATGGGCAGAGAAATTCAGAAGGTCACTAGACAGGAGAATACCCTTGCACCACTGCTGTTGCTTGCTATCAGAAGAAAAGTCAGATCACTGATCTGCCAAACTAGACAGAGCAAATTTCAAGGGATATTCACAAAACCCTTGAATAACCAAAATCCAAAACCAAACAAAAACAAAACTCAAACAAATAACAGCAAAACCACCAAAAAATACCAAAGAAAGAAACTACGTTAGTTTGGCTGGATGAGTATGGAGTGACTGTTATGTATACAGCAAATTTTAAGTTTAAAAATAATTAGAAATTGCAGGGATGTGAGCAGACTTTTTTCTGTGGATTAACTGGCCACACTGAGGTCCTCTGTGCTGCTCGTTTCAAAGAGAAGTTCTGTATTTCTGGATTTACAGAATGTAAATCTGTAAATTTTTGTAGATGAAAATTTTATTGTGGCACTGACTTACTGCAATAAGAAATTGTTTTTATATTAACTATGTTTTTTCAGTGGAAAAAGCTTTTGTTGAAACGACTTCTATACCAATTGCTCTCTAACTCTGGACCGTATTCCAAGATGAGCAGAAAAGGAATTAAAACTGAAGAGGAATTTGTGTAAAGGAAAATCCATAGGCGGCAGTGGGGAGCTGGGATTTGATAAAACCAGAAGACTCAGTCTCCTCTGATGACAGGACACAAAGTTATTGAAGATAATGTTATCAGAAACTAGTGGAGTAATACAGAGAACAGCACAGAAGCAGATTAGCCACAGCAGGAGAAAACTTGGAGTCAACCCTGACATCAAAGTAGTTATGGGAGTGAAGAAACCTGTAGAATATATGTCATGGAGAGCAGCAGGAAGTGTGAAGATTTTCTTGTTCCAGCTGCCCATAAATGTCTTCCAGACAATGTTTTACATTAAATGAAGCTAATACCACAAAGTTAGATGGACAGAATAGACAGGAAAGTAATTAGAGATACCCAAAGAATGAAAACCAGGCAGCCTAATAATAGTAATGCAATGGATGGTGTTTGCTTTATAGAGACAGCAGAACAGAAAGTTTTAATGAAGATTCTTATAAGCTATGGAAATTTGTCAATTAAAATAATGTGAGTAGCTGGAAATGTTGCAGAGTGCTTTGGAGAAGAATATTTATCTGCTGCCTAATAAAAAAAACTTATGGAAGGATGCCAAAAATGCATTAAAATTTCACAGTGATTGCTCTGGAGGAAAAAGGACTAAAGACTGGTGACCCTAGGTTTGGGTAGCTTTTAATCTGGGTAGTTGGTGTTCTGGAGTTCTTGCTACCCTGACCAAAATACTCATCAAGTCATCAGATTAAAGTAATAAATGAGTAATAAAGGACTCCTTTTCCAAAACTGGTCACAGGTAGCATTATGATCCTCTGAGAATTTTATGATACTCACTGGTAGAAAAGGGAAGAAATGAGATAGGAAACAGGTAAATATGTTAATAAGAAATAGTAAGAAACACTGCTAAAGCTGCAGGTGTTTTAGTCAATGAAAGAATTAACATGGAAATAGAAGAAAGCAGAGAGTGGGAAGCAAAGAGAATGTGTAAGAGTAAGGGAGAGAGGAAATCATTCTGGAAGGAAATGGAGATGATGGCATTGTGAAGAGCAATTTAATAGAATGGAGCTGTCCATCATATTGAAAACTAATATAAGTAGAAAGACAGATTATTAAATACTTGCAGAAGAATTGTTTTTGTGTCCAGCCAGAGCTGGACATGAAATCCCAGAGCAGGATAAGAATATGAACTGAATTTTTAAGAGAACTTCTTTCCCGAGTCCTTGTTGGTAAATAGGTTGGAATTGGAGTAGTAGATATTGTATTGGAGAAAGGAAATTTATAAATAAGGTGTTGAAGAGAATAGGCTTTTGAGCCCTCAGAAACTGATTGTTAGAAAAGTGTGAACAAAGCATCTATTTAAAAGGATGTGCATACCTGGAAAGGTCTAGCTGCCTGAAAAGAGAAGAAGAGAGAAAACACTACAGGAAGAAACACATGAAAGTTCATGTTTGAGGCATATCATGTGTCCTAATAGCAATGAAGAGAGAAGAAAGGATTCCCAGCAAGACTAGAAATCAGAGAGGGTGTGGCAAACAATGGACTTGCATGTACCAGTGTTTGTTTGCTGGATTCAGATAATTAGCAGTGCATTTGTGGTTTATGTCTTAGAACAAATGTCTGGGAAGAGTCCAGGCTTTGTCTTACAGAGTGTACAAACCAACTGAGATTAACTGATTACTGATCAACACAAGGTAAGGACATTTTCCTCTGTTGTTGCCAAGTGAGACTCTCCAAATGTGGATGTAGGTTAGCCAAATCTTTTAAGAGTAATTTATTTTCCACCTCATAAGTTATTTAGACAAGATGAAATGTGCCATTGAATAATAGATCCTAGGTCAATCACGAGATGTGCTGCTCCATGCAGGGGTGACAGAGTACAATTCTGGCCTTTATGTCAAAGGGAGTCTGAAAAGTCTATCTTAATGTCCCTTTTAGTTTTACACTTCATTAACACAAAGTGTTAGATGTCATCTTCTTCATATGGAGACAGCATTCTTTATAGAAATGCGTTCTCTGTGTTCAGAGTGAGCAGTATTTTATTACAGGAGAGGATTCTTATCTCATCCCTTTCTACTAGTGTGAATCCATAATAAAAAAGTATCACATTAAGCAGGTGCATGATTAAACTCTAGGTGGGACAAAGCAATGGCACCTCAGCAAAATGGTTTAGAGGAGGAGGATGTGTGCTGGTGGCCAGGCTTCCCTGAAGAGCCACCTTATTCATTCCTGAGTGCACATCCTGTATGCAATTCTGCACCATACAAGAGACAGCCAGTGGAAGCCAGTAACATGTGGAATTCATGGGTTTCTATGAAGCAGCAATTCCTGCCAACACTTCCAAGACCAGAGCTCAGTTGCAGTCTTGCAGATGACATCTATGTAGGTCATTGTAGCTAATGAGATATCTGGGAGCTAATTTCTTCCCTGAAAAGGTGTGAATAACTGTGAAGAGCTGGATACTGCTCTAAGTTGAAAGGGCACCAGATAACAAGCTTTAATTACACTAAATACGAGCAATTTTAACCTTGTTAAGAGCTCACATGAAAGGTAAGAAATATGGGTTTTATTCCTATGTTTGCTACAGCATTTCCTTCATTATGAGCAATTTTTAAATTTACTCTTGCTCACTAGTAGTGTGTTAGGGTATTTTGCACGAAGTGAAGGCAACACTGTATGGGTTAAATACTTTCTTCTCCTATATCTGTCATTTTCTGTCTGTGAAATGTGGCTTAAGTCCTTCATATAAGATACTAAACAAGCACAAAGTTTAGCAATACAGTAAAAAATTATTCTAATTAATATGCA
The DNA here is from genome assembly GCF_009819655.1 of Sylvia atricapilla. Classification (NCBI taxonomy): domain Eukaryota; kingdom Metazoa; phylum Chordata; class Aves; order Passeriformes; family Sylviidae; genus Sylvia; species Sylvia atricapilla. The sequence goes on from NC_089145.1 coordinate 54,735,148, forward strand.
AAAGTCAGTCCTGTTCTGAAAATAAGCATATGTGATAAAATACAGCTAACTAAAACTATTAAAATCAAAAAAGTCAAACTGAAACTGATGCAAAACTGCATCTGTGCTGGATATAATATACACTGGGACAGTGTAGCAAGTGTATTTTCATCAAAGAAACATCACTGGAAAAATCAACACGCAAACATGAGCCCAGGAATATCCTTGACCTTTATGAACAGGTATTTTTTTGCCTTGGGTGCATTTTGTTTCATTTCTAAAGTAAAATTTTTTTCAGCTTGGTGGAGCTTAAGTTTTATAATTAAAAAATACTCATAATCGTGTTACTCTTCTTAGTTGTTGCCATTTTAAATTTCTTTAGGTACCATGATTAATTATATACCATGTATTTTATGTTTTTGTGGAAATAATACTGAAAGACACTGCTCTTATGATATCTGCGTGGTCTCCCTAAAAGGAGATATTTTAAGATTCTTGCTGCTCTCTCTCTGCATGCAGGACAAAAGCTGAATGGATCAGGGAGGCTGAAAACAAGATCCTTGTTCTTGAAGTTAGTAGGAGTGGTTCAAAGCAGCAGCCAAGTGCTTGGATTATATAATAACTGCTGGCATACATCATCACAGGTATTTCACGCCTTTCATTCTCTTTGGTTCTGTGAGTATCAGCGATTTCAGGGTATAGTAAGTGATGTGTGTGAGCTCCAATACGCTGATGAAAGCCCAAATTGCAAACCTTGTTCTTTCTCTCTGAATGCCTGTCCCCACCTTCACCACATTATGTAAGGATCTGCACTTTCAAGACACAAAATAAAAGAGTGCTTAAAAAGTTTAGATGCTTTAACAATGACAAAAATCCTACTTGTGAATCCACTCCTTTAAACTTTACCCTCGCTTCTCTTTTGTACTGAGCATTATCTGTATCTCCAGTGTTGTTTAATGTCTGCCTCTATGTTTACCCTTCTTGAAAAAAGTGTGGGAGCGTAGGTTGCCTTGTGAAAGCGGATGGCGACGAACTTGGGGTAGGATTCTCTTATCTTTTTTTTTTTTTTTCTGTATTATAGCCCAACTTTTCTTGATTAATCCTGTGCTAAAGCTAGAGGAGGATCTTTTATTTGCTTGGCCTGACTTCCTTATCCTAAAAGGCACTTTGATTTGCATGGAAGGAATGGTATTGGAAAGATTACACAGAAAGGGGCTTATATAAAGGAAAGCTGATTGAGAAAGCTTATTTTTAAAAGTCTGGTCCTTTTAGTTTTGTATTATACATTAAATTAGTTCTTTACCCTTTAAACTTCTGCGCTCTTAGTATGAAATAAAAAGTTAAAAAAAGCATTTTTAATATACCATAAATTCTCAGACACATTTTCCCCAAGCATGTGGAGCCTTAAAGCTGAGATATAAGGAAGAGTTAGATGTCCTGTGGAGAGCTGAGGAAAGGTCAGCAAACCTGACCTCATTCCTGCTTCCCTCCTGGGTGTTAGAGCAAAGGACAACAAGGGGTGGAGTGCACAAAGCAGTTGCTCTCAGCCAGATTGTTGTGGTTTTAGAAGAGAGGACTTGATGGGTGGGTCCTGAACCATCCCCAGGGGAGCAACATATATTAGCAGAAGTAGATAGACTCAATTTTTATAAAAAGCAATGATAGACACTAATGGTAAAATGAGATAAATCACCCTCAGCTGGAAGCACTAAAGGTCATTTGTGATTTAGTACTCAGAGCAGCTCTGGAAAGGCAATCCTATCCTCTTCATTAATCATTAAAAGTCCTGTATTGAATAGCTTCTTTGTCTACCAAAATTGCAAGATGTAGAAAATTTTATATTTTCCCTCCTTGATGTTATTTAATTTTGTATTTTTCATATGTAATGCCCAAAGGCACAGCTTGCTTGTCCTTTTACTAATTCTTTCTCCAAAGTCTCTTATTTCTGATGCTGTAGTAGAATGACACTCTTGCCTACTCCAGCCTCTCACTGTATAAATGACAAAGAGAAAAGGAATAGGAAGCATTTTTTGTCCCAGCTTTGCACAGCACTGAAGCTCATGTCTTGTCTTGTGTGGGCCAGGGGCCTTCCTCTAAAGACTGCCCCTAGATGGTTAACGTATATTTTACTCTATGAGTAATGTTGGAAACATATCTATGTACACATTGATATGCTTTCTGACCCTCTGGGAAGATGTGAAATTCATAATTATCCCACTAACATTAATTTCTGCTTAACACTGGAAACAATAATAGAAATATTAGTTTATTCTAGCGAAACGTAAAGAAAATAAATTAGCTACCAGATGTGAAAAAAGAGGAGGGGATATGAATGTCACAATTATCTGAGACTTAAGCACAGCTTTAGGTCTTCTCTGTTAAGTTAATTTGGTAGTGAAAAATATCTAATTTTTACAACTTGTGAGAGTAGGGGTCAATTTCTTTCTAAAACTTAACTTTTGTCTGGAGCTCCACGTTTCCTTGGATAACCCTTTTGTCAGTCATGATAAATATATTTCCAAAGACTTCTGAAGACTTTTAACTTTGATGAGCAGTTCAATCAACATACTCAGTTATGACATGACTTTTAATGGATTAGAGGTTTTTTTTTTCCACATACAATTGCGATGTGTCTCTTCCTATAAACAGGTTAGAGAGAATAAGCATTTCTGAATTGTCACGACAATTTCATCTAAGTCTGTAAGCTGTTATAGCTCACAATTTGAGAACAATTTAATTATGTGAACATTACAATGGTAATAAGGAAGACCTCTTATTGCTAGCTCACAGCAGAGATTATACATGATAGGTAATGAGACAAAGCTGGCAGACAGCAGTAAACTTGGTCCTGGCAATTCCCCAGTCTGAACCTGCTGGTTTTGGAGAAGTTTGGGCATATAACTGTTTTCATGGCCCTATGGGTGCTTGTCTATGGAAGCCATTTTGGGAGGTGCCAAATGGTGCCATGAAGTCCCTGGATATAGAATATGCTTTGTGCCCCTTTGGGGCAAGACCCAATGGACATAAACCCTCAAAACAGTATTTTTGTAGAGGAATGTTTCACTTGGCCTTTGTATCTGTATATACAGTCTCAAAGAAGCGACTCACTTTTAAACAATGAGTCAGAAGAAGCGCAAACAGAGGGCAATGGAATCGTATGGGATTTCAGCAGAAACACATTTGGGTCATTGTGTGCCTTTTTGGCTTATTTCTCTTGTTGCTTATGTAAGGCCTCTCACAATTGTGAGAAATAAATGGCTCAATAATCCTACCCTTCTCCAAGTGGCCAGGATTATTTTTTTCCACACCCCCTACCCTCCCTCCACCAATAAATGAAAAAGGGTATTGCTGGGAAGATGAAGGAATGCTGATCCAAGACAACATGTTGCCCTCTGATTTGATCCATTATGCACATCTCTGCCATCCAGGATTATAAAGAGACCAACTTTATCGTATGTAAAAAGTGATTGATGTAGCACATGTATTGCAAGGCTCAATGGTGAGCCTTTTATTCACATTCTTCTGCCCAGATGCTGGCTCTGTAACCCTGGGTGGACTGTCAGGACACAGATATTTAAATACATATTTCATTGCTGTATTTTCAGCTGTTGTGTCTCAAAGTGGCCCTTTTGACTCTGGTGTTATCACATACCTTTTGAGCTTTGCACTCCTGCAGTGTTACATTGACAACCCCTTCATAAAGTAACAGCTGTGCTCCAATGTCTGCTGGCCTCTTGTTCAATTTCTGTGTCAGTAGATGTCTCTGCTTCAGCAATGTGTGAGAGAGTTGAGTCTGACTGCCTTTATTTCGTTCTGTCATTGCCTGTTGCACTTTGGAAGGTACACAGGGCATGAGACTATGTGGCTAGAGTGTCACTGCACCACTAGTTCCCATTTTTCTTCTGCTTGATGTTAGCTCTTCATCAGCTGTTTTGGAGAAAAAAAAAAAAAAGTGCAATGAAAGAAGACTTTCTATTTGCAATTTCATACTCTTGTTTGGAATCCATCTGAGGGCTGTGCCTGTGACAGTTTTCTTGCTAAATGAGAGAGAATTCACCTTTTTCGTATTCTTACAGTGTCCATTTTTTTTTTTTCCCTTATGTTTCGATGATTTGCAGATTAGGCATGTTTTAAGTCAGCAGTGAAATTCACTGTGCCCTGGGGACCGCCACCATTTTAGGCCCTGGCACCCTGGCTTAGCAGATGCAGGTGGATACAGCTGCTGTGCACACAAATATTAAGCCTCTTGAGAAACAACACACAAAGTCAAGCAAGAAGGCAACACAACATAATATTCCTGCAAATGCCTGAACTCGACAGAACAGTCGTTGAGAAAGTGTGCAGTGTGCTGATTGAATCTGCCTGAATGTGTGTAATTGTGCCCATTGTTCATTCAGTCAAAATGATGAAAACTGGTCCATTTTTCCCCCTTCATTCCTCCGTTTCTCTCCTTTTGTAATATGTGACTTTTTCTGTACCTTCTTCTTTGTGTCCTCTTTGCCAAATGAAACTGCTGCCTGGCATTAATGGTTATACTCTGAAATAACATTGCAGGCTGTAATAACATTCCACGAGAAGTAAGCTGTTATTTTTGAAAATGTGTGCTCTGTACAAGACTAGGTAATATGTCAAAGTTCTTTGCCTCCATGAATGTGGAACTCTGCTTCTGTGTTATCTCCATAATGCTGAAGCAACATGTTGCCACTGTTAATCAAATTTTCAATATATTTTGAATATTTTGATTGTGTTTTTTACATTTAAAAATGCTTCTTCCTCCTGTTCATGTCAAACAAAATTGTCCAGAACTGTAAAATGACTGAACGTGTGTTGCTGTTGTTAGGGAGGAATTTGTTTTTCTTTTCTATGCTGCTTCTAGGTTTTTAAGTTCCTTTTAATGCACTCTTACTGAGTTAAATTATCTCTCCGTTTTAAGGATTGATCATCAAGGCTTCTTTAGATAGCTTTTTGGTCAGATAGAACCTCCAACAGAAACCACCAGCTGTATTATTTAAATCTTGCCTCAGAAACTCATCTTTATAACAACTGTACCAAAGAATTTATTAGCCTGAACTATGCCACATTTTACAAAATATCCTTGACAATGGAAATACCATCCAAACGGAGCTTTTGTTAATACAGTTGGTATGAACAGCATCTCTGGGAACTTTTTCTCACTAAGCCAGTTTGTCAGCCATTCTTTCTGATTTTTGTGCTGTTCACAGTGTTATTTGCTGCGATGGGAGTTGGTAAACACTTCCCAAACTTCCAGATGGGACCACAATCCCTTTCTTCACTATTTCATATCTATCAGGGCTGATGCAAGACCCAAGTGAAGTAGGCAACAGGACTGGGGAACTAGTGAAGACCCGTTGCTTCCTTTTTCTATGTCAGAGCTCTGCACAGCAAGGTTTATTGCTGCTGATGCCACTAGGGAGTGGCTGCCATCTGTGACATAGCAGGTACGGATGCTTGTGAGGAGCTTGGTCTCTCCAGGGAGCCAAATTAACCTTCCCAATAATTTCATTTCTTGGCAGGAGCAGAAAATGTGCTCTTTTAACAGTGAAGCTAGGCCTTGTGGGCCTTTTACTGCCTGCCACGCAGTGATTGCCCAGGTCTGTCCCTTCACCACGAGAGCACAGAGCCCAGTGTCAGTCATGCTGCCTGACACCACGACAGGATCACCACAATGTTCTGCACTTCCATAAATGACTAATTTTTTAACTGCAGGCAAGTTATAGTATGTCTTCATAGGAGACAAGGAGTGGAAGGAATAAAAAAGTTCTTGAAGTGATGCTGTATCACTGGGATCTTCCTCCATGCCTTTGCCTCTGTGAGTTGTGGATGAACAGTAATGATTTGGGCATCACACTGAGACACAACAACCTGTCTCTTCAACAACACTACTGGAGCTGTGTGCTGCTACTAGCACAGGGGAATTCCTACTCTACAGCAGATTCCAATAAAGTACCAACATCTTCAGTGCCTCAATTTTTGATTTCAAGATGCTCAGTGATCTGAGCCTGATAACTAAAGAGTCACTGAAAGCTTCAAAAGCAGAGTGCTCAAAGACTGCTCTGTTAAAGGTAAGTTACACACAGCAAGAGTGAAACTTGCATGTGTTTCTCTGTGAAACTCAATTCCTTTTTGAGGAGGTAGTGAAGGCTGTGTAATATTTGATTAATGCTTCCTAAAACAGGGCTAATTATAATCTACATTCACCCCTTCTTTCCTGTGACAGTGCCATGAATTGTAATCAGTAACTATCAATAGCTGAGAACTAAATAAAAAAGCCTTAAAAGGTAAAATGGATCTATTGTGGATGCTAGAGGCTAAAAGCTTTAAGAGGTGGAAGTGAGCTAGTTTGGATAGCTATTTTTTGATTATGCTAGTAGCAAAATTATTCAGTACATGCAAATGGTAAACTTAAACTTAAAAATATAAACTAAATTTTACCTAGCATTATCCCCCAGAGAAATAAGTCAGGGAAAAGGCCTGTAAATGTCTATTTTCAGCAGTCCTGAGAAGATGATGTAAGGACACTTTTACTCTCAGAATCAGGGCTGCCCCTGGTGGTGCACATGTGGACACTGTTAGTCAGGGTTGGATGCCCTGTATTTTTAACTTCAAGATAAATCTTTCCTCTGAATGACGATTTATTTTTCATTTTGGTAAGAAACCATCTAAACACATGTAATTAAGTCACAATCTAAGATCCCACAAACAGAATCTCAGTTGTTTTGAACCTCTCTTGCTGTGCAACCACATGATCATATGTAAATGCAAGCACTGTCCCTTCAAATGAATTTTGTGTCAATATCATGTGTATGGGAACTCAGCACATATTTGCTTATACAGTGAGGTGGGTGACAAGAAAATGCTTATGATTTGATGGAAAGAATGTAAAAACCATTTGTCAGCTACTCAGTAAGGTGAGTGCTGGATATACTTAACAATTTGCTTTGATGGTGGTGTGCATTTTCTAATTTATTGGATGCCTGCTTCCTTCATAAGGTAAATTATGTATCATTAATCTTGCTTGGGAGCTGGTACCTTCAGGATAATTTAGTGATTATTTTCTTAGATAATCTACCAGTTAGGAAAGTATGATGTGATCAATATAGAGAAGTAATCTAGCTATCAATGATTTATGTGTGTACATGTGCAATATATGCCACACCACACTTGACCTCTCCTCTCAAAGGCATTCACATTTGTTTTGGGGAGTGAAATATTTTATTTCACATCTTTTGGCACTCAATGTTGATAGCAGCTAAGATTTATAATGGCAAAGGGAGTACATTGATTGATTCCTACACTCATCTACCTAAACATTTCTAAAATGTGGGAAATTAGCACTGATTCTTCAATAATCTCCATTAAGCCAAAGCCATGAATCAGTGGGCATTGCAAGATCTGGGCCATAATCAGTGTTGGGAGGACAGATTGATCCTTGATTCAAGAAAGCAATTAGGCATGTGCTTAACTTTGAGCACATTTTATACCTATGGTAATCAGCTACCACAAAATCCCTGCGCTTCTATAGCACAGCACTGGAGCCCTGAGAGGACAGTCCAGAGCCCATCCCACTCACCTGGGAATCACAGCAGGCTGCTACAAGAATGACTGAAGTGGGTGTAAGGACTGAGCTGAGCAGGGACAGCTGGTGCCTGTTTATCTGATGGATAACTGTGTCCATGTGCACGCCCACACCCCGTGGATGCCCTGGAGCTCTGCCTGAGCCTGCTATAGCAGTGGTGGAGTTCTCCAGTGTGACTGCCTGAACTTGTTCTCAAACAGAGCCTGGAGGCCACTGTTGCAAACACTATAGGACCAGAAATTATGGTCTAAGGATGCAGCAAAGATGAAAGTCAGTGTTTTCTTGGAGGAAGAGTCAGTTGAATCAGACCCTGTTCAGCAGATGCTCAACCATCTTCAGGGGTAAGAAATAGTCTTTCCTTCCAGCTTGGTTGCATTTCTAACTTGATATTCCTGTTACAGTAATAAAAAAATGGAGATCTATCTGCTTTTGGTGGAAAATGTAGCTTAATGAGAAAGTAAGGTGGTTTGAAGAAAGTATAGTTCTGCTTGTGTCGTATCCCCAGCTGCAAGGTTTTGAAACTGGGTAGATAAATGTATCTTTGATGAAGTCCACTTCTGCTGCCTTCTGTGAATTTGCTGGTTCAAATTAGAGCTGGGAATATAATTATTGCTACTTTCCAGTGGCAGATATTTCTATCACGGCTCTAAACCAAAAGGATGTTTTGGTCAGAAGTCTGTTCTCAGGATACGTTCTGGCTGATGAGACAGATAAATCAATGGTGTAATGCTACTGATGTCTTCTGTTTGGTTCACTGATACCATGTAAATGACAGTGGAGTCTGCTCCACTTTCTTCTTCCATGGAAGAAGACAGTCCAAGAAGTAAGAGAAATATCTGAACTTTGGATTGTCCAACTAAAGTTGATTTTTGAACTTTCAAGGTTTACTTATCGCTGAAGCTAATGTGTTCCAGAAAAAGCTGTCTCACTTTGTGACCTTCTAATGACTAACTATTCTGCTCTATTTCATTTTTTATTTCACACCTCTCACCTTTGTATTTGGATGCTACTGAGACGAACACCTTGAAAAGTGATTGAATTCAAAGGACTCCAAGTTTCTCCCTAACTTTAGTTTTATAGAAACCTATTTTTTGCTCCAGTTAGCTGGCCTCTTGGAGATTGCTTTCTGACAGTAACCTGGGAACACTGCAGCCTATTATCCTGCAGGATCAAAGGACAAGGGTTTTTTTTTTTGCAAGGGAGGCTTTTCCAATCTTACATGAACCATAGTAGCAGAGAATCTGCACACAGACAGTTGAACCCATTTGGGCTTTAGGATGTAAAGGGTTATTTCATTATTTTTTCACCTTAGAAAATGTAGCTTGAAAGACAGCTTGAGTAATTTCACAAGACATAATGGGATAAAAATTATACATCACTCTGATAGATATAAACATAGAATTGTAGAATAAATCAAGTTGGAAAGGACCTTTAAGATCATTCAGTCCAACAATTTACCCAGCACTGCCAAGTCCACCACTAGACAATGTCCCTGAACACCACATCTACACATCTTTTAAAGACCTCTGGGGACAGTAACTCAATCATTTCCCTGGGCAGCCTCTTCTAAAGCTTGAAAACCCTTTCCATGGAGAATTTTTTCCTAATAACCCATATAAACCTCCCCTGGCAGAACCTGAATTAGTTTCTTCTTATCCTATTGCTTCTTACTTTGGAAAAGAGACCAAACTCACCTTGCTATAACTTTTCTGATAGCTGTGGAGAGATATGCCTGGGAATTTCCTTTTCTCCAGGCTAAACAACCCCAGCTCCTTCAGCAACTCCTTGTAAGGGGTGTGTTCCAGATCCTTCATCATCTTTGTTGCCAGCAGGCAGATTTCCAGCCCCTCTGTCCCCAGCCTGGAGCAATGCATGGGGTTGCTGTGATCAAAGTGCAGGAGCCAGCACTTGGTCTTGTTGAACCTCATGGAGCTGGTATTGAGTGTATAACAGATGTTATCTGGTTCTTAGGAGACAATGTATGGCCACCTACTGCCTATTGTAAAGAGCATGGGCAAAACCTTTCATTCAAAAAATGGCAGATTTGCCTGGATGCACACAGGATCAACTGATCTTTGCTTATATCCAAAATTACCCAGATCCTCCCAATTTCTGTGCACTTGCTTTACGTGCTTCAATTTTCCTCAATGAGGTTTTCTAGGAAACAGTATCTCCTTTTAGTCATGCCTAGAAAAGCATTGAGGGTCAATAGTGCTGAGATCTGAAGTATAGCTGTTACCTCACCGGTCTGCTCCTTAATGCAAAACATTTTTGGGATACAGCAAACACATGGATCCCTGCTCTGAGATGAATGTTTTACCCTCTAACCTTTTATTCAGTAACTTAGTCATAAGAGCTGTCACTTCAGAAACAGGAGACTGAGATTAATTTTCTCTCTGCCTGAGAAGTTTTGAAGCTGCATCACCCACACTAATGGTCTGAATATCAGTCAATTAAATACCATGGGGTGAGTAATCTCTTTTTCCCTTGAAACTGTACCAGTTCATATAGAAAAAGTAAGTGACTGAAAATCTGGATGGGGAAAAGACAAGGACATTACTGCTTCAGAATTACAAAGCTACAGGGGAAATGGAAAAAAATACTTGGCTTCAGTAAACCTTACGTGTATATTCACTGAAATTATACAGACACTGGAACTCAGGTCTCCCCTTTGCCAGATGGGTGGCACAACCATCTGTGTTTCTGTGGATTTCAGAGGACAAAAAAAGCCCTAAAATGTTGATGGTTGTACAATGCTTGGTCCTGGTTGCAAGGGCCAACTACCTTTGAGGATCTAGCACTGACTTTTTGCAATAGCTGGGGTGTTTTATAGTTGGTAATTATGGAAATTATCTATTATAATTTGCATTTTTATATACTTCATTCACTTAGCTGAATAATTATAGCTTAGGATTTAATTATCCCAAACACATATCCTTCTTGCCTCTAATTTTAGTCTGTTCTACTACACCTGTCTCTCATCTGCTGTGTGCATGTGCTCATCTCAGTCACAATATGATTGGAATGTATTTCATGGAATCATAGAATAGACTGGGTGGGAAGGGACCTTAAAGATCACCTAGTTCCAAACCCCTTCCACTAGACCAGGTTGTTCAGAGCTCCATTCAGCCTGGCCTTGAACACCTCCAGGATCCACAGCTTCTCTAGGCAACCTGTGCCCCACTCACAGTAAAGATCTTTTACCAAATAGTGATCTTAACCCGCTCTCTTTTAGTTTGAAGCTATTCCCTTTGTCCTGTTACTGCAGGCCCTTGTAAAAAGGCATTTTCCATCCTTCTCATAGGCTCCCTTCAGACTCTGGAAGGTATTTGTCTTCTATACCTTTCTGTTACTAGGATTTCTGATCTCCATGTCAATGACCCTTTTGTTCTGTGGGCTGGTTCAGTTTGAATACCATTCTCAAAGTCTTCTTAGAAGCTATTTTTTTCCCTTTTTGATGATGTTTCTCCCTTATTTAATATGCTCTTAAAATATAAATAAAGCCATATCGTAGATCTACTAATCTTATGTAATATCTCCTCCTTCTTGAGATCACTATTTTTAAAAACCTTTTTGAATATAAAGTGAAATATAAATATAAATATTTTTAGAATATAAAGTGAAAAAGTTACTCTCAACAAGAAACTGCTAACAATACAGAACAGAAATTTTGAACTTCTTCACTTGCAACTCAGCCAAATCTGTGGTTGAAAAAGAGTGCTGAAAAATCTTCTGATGCCAAGTTATGCCATTAAACTTCCTGACGATTTCATTTCTTATCAATGTGGCAGTCCTACAAAGACAGTGTTTTGATTCTCTCCTGTTTGCTTTTCTTGTGCCTGACTTGACAGCACTGACTGATACACAACTTATGAAATTTTTATTTTAAGAAGAGACATCCCTTCCTGCCCCAAACAGCTGAATATTTTGAGCTCTCCAAAATATATTGAATTTTGCTATGTTTTCTGTTCTTGCTGAATGCCAGTAGAATAATCTGCCTCTGGCACAATTGCAGTGGTGAAAGCAATGTTCTTGAGATCTGAAGGTAAACAAAAACTAGTTGCAACTGTTGAGCAACATCTGTAGCTCTTGGAGAGTAGAACAAAGAAGACAGCAACAAGAGTCATATTATTTATTTCCCTATTTCCCTTATATTCCTTTGTGAAACCAGAATATACATAGAAAGCTTTTTTTTTTTTTTTTTTTTTTTTTTGGTGGTGTCCATTGCAGCTGCCAAAGTAAAAAATTATGGAACTAAATCTCTTTGCTGAAATGATGTCCAAGGCTAATTTGTCTGTCACATGGCATCCTACATTTGGACACACAAAACCTATTTATGGGAGAGTCCCCCACGGGTAGGATCACTGCAAGTGATTGGCATATGAAAAAAAATTCTGGCATACTAAAGTTAGGAAATACAATCTCTGTGTAGAAGTTATTGCTGGGAGGCATATGCCTCATTCTAACCTGCTGGGTTATATACTGTTAAATCTGGAAAAGAACAGGAGTGTGATTATGAAAATGAAGCTAGATAGCAGCGGACAAGCAAGCAGCAATTTTCCTGGGATATAACACTGTAAGTGCAGAGCACTCAATGCCAGCCAGGTGGAAGGTTGTAGTAGCTGTTTAAAATCAACTGGGTTTAATCAGTCAAGCAGCACATTTTTGGGAAATGTGATTTTGTTTTCAAACTAGGTTGGACAGCAGGTTCCTCTGTAATGTATTCCGCAGCATTGCCAGCCTCCAGCCATTAGCTGTGGATGGATTTACCCTGAATTACCATGGTGAGCCCGAGGTTCAGATTTCAGCCTTATGTATTTATTGTGAATAAAATTTCAGAGTCTAGGAAAATTTGGAGCTGGGTGTAGTGACACTGGGAATTTGAGTCACTGTATGAGCCCAAGCTATAGTATGTCTTCATAGGAGACAAGGAGTAGAAAGAATAAAAAAGTTCTTGAGGTGATGCTGTATCACTGGGATCTTCCTCCATGCCTTTGCCTCTGTGAGTTGTGGATGAACAGTAATGATTTGGGCATCACACTGAGACACAACAACCTGTCTCTTCAACAACACTACTGGGAGCTGTGTGCTGCTACTAGCACAGGGGAATTCCTACTCTACAGCAGATTCCAATAAAGTACCAACATCTTCATTGTCCCAATTTTTGATTTCAAGATGCTGAGTGATCTGAGCCTGATAACTAAAGAGTCACTGAAAACTTCAGGAGCAGAGTGCTCAAAGACTGCTCTGTTTAAGATAAGTTATACACAACAAGAGTAAAACTTGCATGTGTTGGAAGCAGACCTGTTGCTGCATCAGACTGTGATCATGATGGACTTCAAAACTATCTCAAACATAACTAAAATTTATAATGGTCTGCTGCTTAACTACCTTTGGTAATTGGCAGCTGAAATACAAAAAAAGTTCAATAAGTTACTGAACAATAAACCAACATGAAAACCTCATCTTCTCTGCATAGTAAAGCAAGAATGAGAGAATCCACTTGAAGAATTATCAGTGATGTGCAAGTGCCAGTAAGATGCTTCCAAAACATGTAGTAATGCTATGGTAGAAGAGTGAATTGAACAATCTGAGCAATTCCCATCACATTTCCTATTTACTTCGCTTTTCAGTTTTTAGAATTGAATTCAAAGGATGTTCTGGTTGAAAAGGTTTTGAGCATGACCACTTACTCCCCTTCCTAAAATAAACTATTTTTTTCTAGGATAAGTCACTCGACTTTCATTCCATCTCCAGTAGCATCTGGACTGTTGGCTATACTGGCAGCTGGTAGCAGGTCTTTGTAGGAAGAATAAGCAGTTCATGACTCCCAGTGCAGAAAATCCTATTTTCTGAAATAAAAATGGTGCAGGAAAAAAAAAATCTTCCAGAAAGTGTAATTCCAGATTCTGAGATTTCACGATATTTGCATTCAAAGAATGCAGAAGGCATCTTTTCACACAGCCTCAGACTTGGAAACAGAGTCAATGTGGTCCTACACAACTATGGCACAGCAAGAGCCTAAGCTGCTGTGCAACAAAGGGAATTGCATGTGCAGAGACTAAGAAATCCTGAAGAAAGTGCTTATAATGGCATCCCAGGATCGAAGAATGAATCCATGCTACATTCTTTCCAGCTTGTGATAGAGATACACACTCAATTATTTTCAGAAGATCTGAGACCCTGTAAGATCAGGGCTCAGTTAGACAGGATCCAAGCACAAAAGACACTGAATTAAAAAGCTATTGAAAAAAGAGCCGAAGAATACGAACCACTTTTGTTCTCATAGCTGGGGGCAGAGTCAGTGATCTTCCCTGACAATAAAAAGTAAACAAAATAAAATGTGACAAGATATTCCTCTTGACAGATGGTTTAAATTTTAATACATCCTTCTGATGTTTAAGGACTAGGAGACTTTTTACTATTTCAGCCACCAAATCAGTGTTAACTCTTAAGCATATATCTTTTCAATTTTCAGTTTTCCCAAATGTAAGATAATTTCATTGTCTCTATCTTTTTACAGTCTTTTTCTCAGCTGCTGAAGATAAGTGAAGGTTTCTGTGGTTCTTGTGAAATGCAGCAAATTGAATGTAAATGCTTTTCACGTTCTTAGATACTTAGATTGCAGGTCAGTGGAGGCACACAACTGCTGTGTCACTTTGCTCTGGTACGAGAACAGAGAAAGACCACGTCTCAGTCAGGCTTCAAACTGTCCCCAGGTGCTTGTGACATGAGAGAGAATCAGACTCAGGTTCTGGATCTATCTAATTTTAATGTTATAAGCAATTTTCATCCAGACAGAAGTCTAAGAGCCACGCACATTGAGCTGAATTTCAAGATAAGCAAGCAGAGAAGGAACAAAATTAAGCCTCAATATATCCTGTGTCTAATTACTCACACAAATGTAGAAAAGAAACCCACGTCTCTACATTCTCCTCTGTCTGCCCCTCAGGCTGCATAAGATTCCTCCAATTTTTCTTCTGTCTCAGTAGAGCTAGTATTGTTAATCTTAGACTGAGCTCATAGTCAAGCTTCCAAGCTTTCAAAATAATACTTGCAGCAAATGCAAAAATGCATTAATAGCAAGTATTTCCGTAGTTATGTTAAATTTTTGGTTTTCTTTATTAAATTCAGAATAACAACATTGCCAGTCATTCTAGGATATTTTCTTTGTAAATCATGTCCAGCTATAAACTAATAGGTCCTAATAATTACACCACTTCCCTAAAAAAGAAATCTTAGCTTTATCTCCTTGAAAAATGAGACATTACATTCCAGTCATTAGACACATTGCTTTGCTTTGCTGAGTTCTGATACTGCTGTTGTGTGACTCAGAAAACAGATACATGATTTGGTTTTGCTGTCATCAATTTCCCTAGCACATGAACAATAGGATTTCATCCCACTCCTACACTGCTAAGAAAATTTCTTCCAGTTAGGGCAAGCAGTATGGTATGAATCTACTTTGCCCTATACTTTTTCAGAGCTGCAGGTACTTGTTTTACTTTGCCATGGGCAAGTTTCACCTCAGACACTGTAGATATCGACTCCGTGTCTATTAGCAATACATGAGCCCGGCTGGTACAAGAGGTGCTTGGATCCACTGTGTTGTAAGAGTTGAGATTCTTGGGCTGATGTGACCTCAAAGAAGCAAGATAGACAGATCTGAACCTTTTGCACCACAGCAGTTCATTCCTCACACCACAAGCTGCATCATCAGAGGGATGCCACAGGGAATATTACCTTTCAATCCTGTATTTGGAATACAGAATAATACAGAATAAAACAGAATCCTTGTATTTGTCTTGTGGTGTATCCTCTCAGACACAGCTGCTGCATTTCATTTTACTTGTCTCACTGCACTTTGCTCTTCCAAAAGAAAATTCAGATTCCTTCCGATCTTACTGACAGATGGGGTGTTCCATTTTCTAGTATTATCAAGCATATAATCTCAGTGGCAAAATTTCTCATTGATTTAAATGCACTTCAATATGACTAATCCTTCTGTTGGAATGTGTTCCTGATTTTCAGAATTCCAGGTGTCCAGTTACAGATGGGAAATTTTCCTGAAAAGGTTTTTTAACTGCTCATGAAAATGATAAGCTAAAGTTTGAGATTCTGGAGTAAAGCCTATCAAAGTGGAAAAAAATCCCCGAAATACTATCAACATTCAGAAGGCTCTAGATCTGACCTATTAAAACAGACAAGCCAGATATGTCTTTTCATTTCAGTGATGAAATGAAATTAACTATTTATATTTGAGCTCAGAAATCTCAGCTGGGGTAAACAAAGGTCTTCAATCAGATCTTTGTAATTCATATTATCATTTTTGAAGGACCCATATGTATTTGCAACAAAACAACTAAGTTTCTTATGCATGAAGTCTGATTGAAACTGTATACGTATAAAAATACCAGAAGAAAAATGCAATCAGAACAATGGCATGAATTGTTAACCAAGAAAACAGTTGTTTTTAACTAAAATCTGAAAGGTGTGTATTTGCATTAGGACAAGAAAGGTGTTGCTCTGATAAGGCCGCAGCAGAGATGACTTCTCATCAGAAAGCTTATGCTCTAATAGCAGGAGAAAGACAACAAGCTACAACACTCTGTGTGCCATTTCTTTCCTTGCTTTTTATCCCAAGAGGAATTTGGTCTAAGATTTGGACAGAATGAAGCAAAAACTTGTCTTGAGGTAAAAGGTCGTGATAATACCTAGTGTTGTTCCAGCTGTGTCTGAAATAACCCTGGGTAATGATGCTTCTAGGCTTATTCCTTGGGGAAAACACCCAGTATTAAATAAGCCTGTCTTTATGAGGAATTTTTCCTTCTTACTAGCTTAAAGTCCTCTGAAATCAAGTACCATGTCCATACTATCATATTTAAAAATCAGTAAGACTTTCACTGGGGGGAAAAAGCCCCATAGAAACACTTTGTATTCAGAATAGTAAAATCATGCCCAGATTAAAATTAATTCCCATAGGTAAACATCTCCTGATTTTACATGGATCTGAAATTTGGACCAGAATTTTGTTTATCAAATAATTGTTTTACTGAATATTCTTTTGACTTGCTTGCTCTCTTTATCTCTGTGAACATGACTGCCAGTATAGTCACCATAGGTCAGTGAGTGACCTGCAGGGAAGATGTTTCTTGGGCATTTTGTACAGAAAAAGCATTCAGTTTTCACTTCCAAAAATTAGGTGGTGACTCTGTCTGCAAGACTGGAAGCTCATTTTCACCAACCATTTCTTTAAGGGATAAGTGGCCATCGAGTTGTCTTTTAGTGTTGTTAATCCAGTTAAGTGTTTGTGCAAAGGAGCCTGACAGTAATGGCTAACCCATCTGAAAGCCACCCATAATTGTCAGAAAAAGGCTGCCTCAGACACACTGGCTCATACCCTGCAGCTGACATGTCTTCTTCCCTTAAAGCTCCCTTTCTGCACATCTTTCTGACTTGGGTTATTTTATCAAGTCAAGTAACGTCATAGCTGTGACAATCTTGTTTCCAAAGTCTTTAGCACTCATTCCTGACCAGTTTACTGAGAAAAACTCTTTTCTTCCCTTTTAAATTATTTATTAACAATAGCTGATGTCTTCAAAAGCTGGTTCTTCACAGTGCTTAAGTTTTGAATGAAGTTTTTATGGCCACAATCTACAAGACAAAGAATCATGTACTGGGAATGATTTTCTGACATGAAAAACATAATTTTTGCATAACTCAAATGTTCTGAAGAAAAAGATGAGTAAAAAAAAATTGTTCTGGCCTTGCTCATCACCAAACATAGTAATCACTCTAATGTAAAAGTAAATGAAGTTGTTATTGTAATGTGTATATGTGTATTAAATTGTGAAATATTTTAACTTTATTCAGTGGGACTAAATTGAATCATTTCAATAGAACTTTGAACTGCAATTTTTATTGCCTTTTGACTGCTGTGTCTTTCACTGGACCCATTACTGCTGGAAATTATAGATGCTGGATAAATGTATACATGGACCCTCTAAATGAACTTATTTAATACACCTGGTTGCAGCTGAGTAATTGGCAATAAACTCTGCAACTCACACCCTGTTCCTCTGGTCTGGTGAGGCCACGGTAACTGTGGAAGAAATGGGTCTGATCAATGGTGCTGCCTCTGGAGAAAGGTTTTCTGAACTATGTTTTTGGATGTAAGTGTATAACCTCTACCCAAGCTCCATGCTGCAGTACTGGTGACTTGGCAACCACTTCTATGTTGCAAAATTGCGTATAGCCTAGCTACCCAAAATGTTGTTTTGTGTAAGTGCTGTTGCTTGCTGTCAATATTTTTGGGTGGGTACATAAAATGTAGGCAGCTGCATATTAAAAAGGCCCTGTTATGAGCTAGTTGGAATGGATTGTTCTTTTACAGATGTGCATGCTTGCTGTGCAAAACCAAAATAGAAACTGGACATTGAAAAAAGGAGGTTTTCTAGACTTCTGAGCTCTTGTGATTACTGGAGAATGTACCCAAACCAAAATATCCCATGTCAGGAACAAGGGATTGTACACAAAAATTCAAGTATCTTCCATACCTGAGCTAGCCATATAAACTTTTATAAACCTGTGGTCTGAATGTGGAGCTTAGACTTCAGTATTAAACTGAAGGCTATTGGCAAATTATTTGATTAGATCAGTCCCAGTGTAAACTCTAATGAGTGTATACAGACAAGATTTCCAGTGATCAAGAAGTGTTTGCAGACAACACACAGAGCTGTAAATATATGTTCAACATGTACCTAAGTTCCTTTGCTTCTTGCAATTATCTATTGCCTTTGCCAGATCATAAAATTCAATGCTGAATAGATCCTTCAAAATTTTCTGGAAGGTCACTGCTTATATTCATCAGAGGATTTCAAAGAAATTTGAAATCACCTGCTCTGGCTAAAAGTATTGCCAATGTCACTACTGAAAGTAGTGGTGGTAATACATTTGAGAGGTTAACATGATAACTATTTACACTGATGCAGTTATTGGAACTGCACATACAAGCAGAAAGCAAAAGACTTAAACCAGCCCAGAGATCTGTGTGTAAGTCGAGTCTGTGGCTGTCACACAGCCCTTGGAGCTGCAATGAGACATGGTAGGGGGACCACAAGGCTGAAAATTGCTAGGGTCCTATTCAATACAGCCTCCTTCAGGCAATCCTTCCCACAGTTCCTTTTGGTTTTGTGGTTTTTAGGGCAGATGTGCAGTTTACTGGAACCTCATAGGTGCTCCAGGCAGTAGATACATCTTGCAGTTCCTCTTTCTTGCACATGGATTTATTTGTTATTTGCATGCTACACTGTATCAACTTTTCTTTTCTTGGTATGCACTATGCAAAAAATCCTCAGGTCTGACAAATCAGGGAAGGTGAACAATTTCCTCAAAGGCACAAAAGAAAGTGGTTACAAAGCAGAAAAAAAGGACTGAATATCCAGGCCCTCTGATCCCTTTGCAATAACTTTTTGACAGCTTTCTTTTTAGAAACTGCTCCAGTGCCACAACTTTTAGGAGAGGAGTTGTATGCCAGACTGAAAGAAGTTCGATTGAAAAATAAAGACAATGAGCTCTTTATGATTTCTTGCAGGAAAGCTTAATGACATATCTCAAACTTTCACATTTGTGAAGCTGAAACTGGTTAATTTTTCTCCATATAAAACAAGATATCAAGAGCTTGACAGTAATGAAACATTCATTTTCTTTATCTTTTTACAAGACAGACAATTAGTAATTTTATGGTTGAAAAGGCTCATTTTTAAACCTTGCAAGAGGATGTTATTGCTAGACCTATTCTGATGTCAACTTTGTTGAAAAATAATGAGTGTGACTTATTCTGAATCTGCTCCCTTCTGAAGGGGGAAAAATCTTTCAAAACAAACAAACAAACTGAGAAAGTGTTTTCAAAAGGTTTGCAAGTCTTGTACACTTTCTCTTTTTATTTGTCAAGACAGCTACAACGTGTATTTTCACACTAAATTTATGCTTCATGTAACTGGCCTTTCTCTGGCCATCGTGAATGTCTTTTCCTCACTGAGTGGAAAAGCTTCTTTCTTAACATTTCTCTCTTGTGCTGGCTCTTCCAGTGCCCTGCTGCTCTGGAAGTTCATCAGTTCTGGTTCGAGCAGACTTGTTTGCCAAGTATTACACAAAAATATAGAAATGACCGTTCAGCTGGAGACCTTCTTTTCCTTAAATGTTACTCATGATTTTTGAGGCCTTGTTTGACATCAAGAAAAGTGTTGATTCAATCTCTGAGAGTCTCCTCTTCAAAGGCTTAAGCAATTTTTACTTGGGACTCTCTCCCCTGAAGTTCTCTTCTAAAAAACTGAGAAACTGTATCCTCCAGGATTTCATAATAAGCCTTAATTTTTTTCCTCTGTCTGTTTCTATGCCAAGGAAATAAGTCCAAAGGGATGCAACATAAGATTTTATCAGAGGGAAAGAAAAGGAATAAGAGTAAATAATCATGATAGGAAAATATGAAAATTGGGATTAAATTCCTGCTGAGGCATCCTAAATTACAGTCAATGAGGTATCTCTGGCTATCACTTTTCTGGCCTTGTAAGTGATGTTTCAGAGCTGATTGCTTCAATTTGGGGAACATCAACCTCTGAGCAAATCTTAACCTGTAAACAATATCTAGAACCCAGTGCCTTTTGATATTTGAACAGTGAGCTGCTCAGGGGGAGCTGAGGCTGCTTCAAAGCTGCTTGTTTTGTCTCCCAGCAGATGGTTGTGTTCTCCTTCCTAAGCTAAACAAACTCTCTAGGATCTTTGAAAAGACAAATATTTATTGAAATTATATTTGCAAACTGAGTGTAATTTAGTAGCTTTGCAGATTTTGTTGACCTGTGCTGTGCAATCCCTCTTGCCATGGAAAGAAAGGTTTACTAGTGTGTGTATTCTCTGAATGGCTGTCAGTGCTCCCTGTGTTTGAAGTGGGGGCTCAGTCACATTGAGAATTTTCCTATATAAGTTAAGGCAAATCTTGCTTCTGAAGTTAAAACAGAAAACTCTTTAATTTCAAAGTAGTTGAATGCTTAAGCTGAATGAGATTTACCCTTAACTCCTTGCAGACAATAATTTCAAAGCTAAATTTTTTATCTCAGGTGTATCTGTACACCTACAGTCTTTTAGCAGAATTATTGTATATCCTCAATCATTGGAGACAGTCGTGAGGCATATCACATCCTTGGACAGATTCTGACAGGTGTGTGCTTGAAACTTGGTGGGTTTCATGGGGATGTAATACCAACACTGTGAACCCCAAAATGAGGGCAAAGGAGTTAAAGCCTTTTTCTGGCCAACCCTTATGCAGTTGTCAGCTCTATCATAAGCCACAGCACACCATGCTTAGTCAGACGGTTTCAAGTTCACAAAGATAATTTCTATGATGACCTCCATTAAAGTGATTTGTGGAATGTTCCATTTTTTCACAGCTTGGACGTATCTTATAAATTTCAGGAGTCAGGACCTGTTATATCATCATAATGGCTTTCCTGTAGAGGGAGGTTTGAAACAAATCTCTTCAGTGCAATGGGGATCCTTTTATGATCACAAGCATCAGCATGTAGTAGGGATGCTTAAAATAACATTATGGCTTTCATGATTTTTCCTTTGTTGTTGCCTTTTAGTATTTCCCTGGACTTGCTTGGCCAATTCCAAACTGCTGTGTTTTAAAAGGGTCTCATGCTGCCCCCTCCAAGAGGTGAAGTATACTGCTCCTGTTGTATATGCCACTAACCTGTATTGAGCTTTGGTTTTGAGTTTAGAAGAATGCCTGTTGTCTTTACTAACAATTTAAAATAAAATCTATCTCCCCCTTGCTCCCACTTCAGAGGGAAATAAAGCTTCAGTTTTCCATGCAATGCTCCCTGTAATTATTTGAGCTGGTCCAAAGTGGTTAAGAACCTTTTTACTATTTTAAATGTGTTCTTTTTTATTTTTTAATTTAGAAGCTGTATCATGAGGAAAAATTGTAACCATGGTAAGAGTTACTAAGACCTGACAGCACTGGCATTTGAAAGCCATTGTTTCTATATTGTCTGGATGAAGATTTTAGTTGTAAGTTTAATGTCATCTATATACCCAAATAGAGCATATAGAACTTTGTAATGGTCTGAAATAAGATCCACTTTAAATAAAGTTGTCCATTATATACAGTAAGATATCCATTTTAAACAAAGTCTTCATGACACAAAATGTCATCAAAAGTTTAAGAACTAACAGTGTAACTGCTCATATGGGAAAAGTGGAAGCTAAAACTGACTAAAAATTTGGGGTGTTGACTGAGCAATATTCATTGTGACAGCAAGGAATTAAAAATGTAAAGGGATAAGAAATTAGATAAGAAAATCTCCTCACTACCTTTCATGTTCACTGTCACCCACCATGACTTTCAGGTGCTTTATCAGTAGTGTGGCAGATATGAAAGATGGTCATTTCATCTAAGAATAGTATTTTTAGATGTCTGAAGCCATTTTTAGTTTGTCACTGAGGTACATCTGGAACAGCCATACCGATTTTTTTTTTTTTTTTTTATTTACTTCGAATTCGTATCTGGGTTTTGCTGTGAAGAGTTTTAAATGCTTCTTTTGGGGAGAGAAGCTGTGAAGCGCAGTCTTGGGCTACACCTCGTGGGAAGCAGCTCTCATGAGAAGCACAGAAATGAGGATGCTGAGTGTTTGTTGCAGGGGCTGGTGCGTGCAGAGGCTCCCTGCTCTCAGGAGAACAGACTGTCACACTCTCGTTAAGCGGCCGCCAGCGCCAAGGATCGTGACGGGTCTGCGGAGGGCAAACTTATTATCACCCACAATTGTGTCTGCTGATTTCCTGCATGAATGGATAACATCTTCAGCAGAGCTGGTCGCATATCATCACTCAGGTTTAAGGGCTGTTGATTGGACAGAGGATGGTTTGTGGCTGTTCATAAAGAGGAAGAGTGAAAATATGGCCAGTTTCACGTTTTATAACTGCATTTGCTGTTCCAGGGTAATTACCTACTAAATACACTCCAAAAATGTCTTCTGGATTCAGCAGGTGAAAAGTGCAAAATGTGGAGGATGCAGAATAAAGAAATGCCTTGATGCTTACAGATGTTTTAGAAACGTCTTCCCATAATTAAAGCAGCTCTCTGTCAGCTGCTATAGAGGGCTACTCATACAAAATGCTGAGTAACTCCTACAGTTAATTTTTCACCCTCCATTTCCAGACTGTTCGTAGGGTCCAGTTCTGCAAGGTACTGTGCTTCCTTGGGACAAGCTGATTCCACATAGACTCAAAGGCACGTTCTAGAATTGAGCAATGAGCATGGCACAGATCACCAGGGGTTGATAGGCATACAGTGAATGTGGGAGCAAGGGTAGGGACTGAAATGGTGCTTTATTCCCTTTTGAAAGGAAAGATTTGAGTTAGGACTGGGTAGGAATCACTTACTCTGAGACTAAAAGCAAAGGCAGCTGGTATCTGTGACATACAGGAGGTCCCTAAAGACAAGAAAGAGGGATGTTTAAGTGGTTTTCTGTGTAGTAAGAAGGGATAACTCTCCGGTCCAGGAAACCTGGGAGCTAAGGGAACTTGCAAATATTTACATTTGTCATCTGACTGAGGCCCTGCCTTTGGAATGATGACTAAAGATGAGATACAGAATGACTACAGTGAAGAAAGTACAGATCTTAATGAGCTATCACGGATAAAAAGCCAAAACAAAGCAGAAAGATGGCAGGTTTTCCTACCTGATATAAACTCCTGCTGAGAAACTGTAGAAAAATTATTTGACTTTTGATTTTCTCTTTAAATTTATACACCTAAGAGCTATTTCATAGCTTCCCCAAGATGTATTACCAAAGTTACTGTTCTTGAGATCAAGATTGTGCCCAGAAGGCTGGTGATATTAGTAATTAATATGAGTGGTAGGTTACTTTGGAAAAATGGGAAAAGAAAAGCTTCTGTCACTGCTGACTACATTTTATAAGGGTAAAGAACTTCAGTAAGCATTTCAACACTGTAAGAAATCTCCCTGTTCCAAATATTTCTCTCATCTCTCCCTCCTATCTGTGTTTTTACATTATAGTTCCCAAGAGTATTGCCACTGGATTAAATCACGTGAAGGACATTTCTCAAGGTGTTCTGCTTTCATTCTTCCCTGGAGCTGATGCTCTTCTGAAAGAAGTAGTCGAGTTTTTTGAACTAAGAACTCACAATTGTGCTGGAGCCCAGGCTTCCCTGTGAAAATGCTTCTGAGCTAGAGATACATCTGGATGCTGGATTTGGCTGGTCCTGGCTGCCAGCTGATTTGGAGACTGCTGTTCTTATTATGCGTTTTGCTGTCTTCCTCTTGGCTTGCATGTCTGGAATAGGATTTAGATGCTTTCTGAGTAGCTGTTTTCTCCCTTGCATAGGTCCCTGTTGTTGGTTCTGAGAGTGGCATTGATGGGCAGTGCTGCCTGCTCTCCTGACTGGAGGACTCTCAGTGATGGCATATTGTGAGTGAAGGGGACAGCAGAAAGCCCTGAAGATTTTAAGGTCAGTGAAAAAAACCCCAGAAACCACAGAGGAAAACCATCAAGAATTTTCTCTCTCCTGAAGAACAAGTTGCCTATCAGAATACCACTATTTTGCTGGACACTTCCTGCCACCTCTGAAAATTCTCTCTGGTTTGGGTTCATAGCCAGTGACTGGCCTGTATCTGAACCTGCTTTTTAGGTCAGACTTTGGGATATAGAAGAGTCAATGCATTTCCCTGGAGGAGCTCCTGAGAATTCTGGTTACCTGATGCATGTGGCCTTCTGCAGGGACTGGCCTATTTTCTTCCTCTCTCTTCCACTCATGTCTTTAATGCTGCCTCTCCTTGGAGCTGGTGGCTGATGGCAATGCAATAAATGGGCTCTGTGCAATGCATGACCCTGTCCACATATGGAGAAGGGTTTTGGCTACAAAAAAATGTTGTTATTCAAATAATACAGTAACCTTGCCTTGTGGGACAGGCACTCAAAGCCAAGGCAGCTCAAAACCCAGGCTACTAGAAGGCATTAATCTGAAAATAATATGACTTCTTTGAAATTCTCTCAGTGTGAGAAGCCACGTAGAGCAAAGCTGTAGAATGCCTAAAATAATGTGAAATTATGAGTTGAACTGAAAGAAATATAGAGAAGTTGCTAAATGAGTACAATTTATACACACAATAGTTCAAATATTGTAAATATGCAATAAATACACAATATAAATGCCTAAATTTATATAATAGGGACCAAGCTGCCTCTTCCAGAACATCACAAGTTATGGTAGTGACAGCCAGGGTTGGTGCTGAGAAGCTGTAGGAATTCTCTATGCTAACATTTATATCCCTGTCAAAGGCTGTACAGTTTTAATGACCAAATACTCCTTTTTTGTGAAGAAGTGCAATTTTCAGGCTTAGTGATGCCAAAAAGATATATTTATATTAGGAGCTTACAATTTCTAATTTTTCATCGGGAAAGGAATTAATTGTTGGACAGTGTCAAAGAAATAACCTGGGTTGAGGTTGGCAGCTCAGATTTTTGGCATTTTGTTTAGTGATTGCCAAGAAAATATACATTTTTACTAGAGAATACAATCTAATGAATGTGAAAATTTCTAAACTGGAATTTTATTTTTCTCTCTCTCTCTCCCCCAATGTCCTCCCAGGTGACTAGGGAAAAATCAGTCACTGTGCTTCAATTACCTCATTTATATGGCAAGCAAAATAGTACAGAACTGAGTTTTCAATACAAGAAATAATCTTGACTCTGATCTCTCATTTAGACTTCTAATTTCCTACTGCAATCATTCTGCAGCATCTCAATAAGTCTCATATTCAGAACAAGCTGTCCTCCTGTCTTCTCTTAGAGTTTCTTTTAAAGTTATATCAAGCTGGTTATTTAATTTCACTAATTCTGAAACTTGTGATCTCTATTTTCATTGTACAAAATGACAAACTGAAGCAGTGGCTCTCTGGCTTATCTAAGGTCACACACAAAGTGAGCATCAGTCAGAAGTCTGACTTTGAGTGCCTGTTTGAAAACACAAGATAAAAATACTTATCTTGGGCATGATTTAAGAACAGCTTGGAAAAAGAGCTTTCCTAGGAGAAAAACCCAGAAAAGTCCATGCACTTGAGATCCCAGGTCCTCTAAATACCTTACTGAAGAAGGAGACAAGGGTGAAATGTGAAGGATATTTGTGTAGCTTGCTAAGGGGACAGCAAAGGAGAAAAAGAAGAGGGTCAGAAAGATTGATCAGGTAAGTCAGTGAGCTTGACATAAAGGTTAGGACTTGTGACATGGATTAAAGATTATCTTGGAGACTTATAGGACACAGGGGGTGTCAGTGAAAGATAAGAGTTGGAAAAAGTCAGCAAGATGAGGACCACACTTATCTTTACCTTGGGTATAAGTGATCCAAGGAAACATGCTGTTTCTAGCTGCTGAAGTTTGCAGATGTTGCCAAGAACGAGGACAAACTTGGGAAACAGAAGAGAGAATGCAGGCCCAGATTTCTAATTCTTCTGACTATTTGGATTTACTGTCACACAGACACCAATTTAGAGCCACTTGAGATATGTGACTATGTTCAAAGGTGTCTTGAAATAACACGGATATAATAATCAAATGTTGATGGTAGTTCTGTAATGTTGAAATCGGTTCTGTATTTTTATAACAGCTCTCATATAAATAGATAAAAAATGTTTCCTAAGTTTTTACTAATCTGTATTACTTCCCTCCAGGGTGAGGTATAGTAACTGTCTGCAACAGAGAGCAGGAAGCATTTAGAATGATTGTCTGTGTCTGAGCAGAAATGAGAATCTAGGCTTATAACTGTGCTCACTGGAAATGTGACACTAGAAATTACACATTTTATGGAAAACTGCTCAAGGCAACTAGTGATTAAGCCATTAAGCAATCTGAAATCAAGAGATGATCCTTGTCAGTAACACAGTTAAAATCAGGTAATTGTTAAGGGCTGTATCCAGACCACAGTGTCTAGGAAGGGGGGTCTGTGGTCTCTAGAATTAAACAAAGAAACTGGGCTAGGGTCAGATGAAAGGGGAGGACACTGCTACCAAATTTTCCATGGTTCTCTTCCACAATGTACCCAGCCCAAGAGGGCTGCCCTTCTGCCCTTTGCTGAAAGCACAGAATGACAGTGCAGCTCTGTCCAAGTTTGTGATGCAATTCTGTAAGTGCTCTCTTGTGCGCGTGTTTGTTCTCAGTAGTGTAGCTCTTTCATCCAGTGCCACCACTGCCTTGGTATTCTGAGCACATTCAGAAGCCAGTCCAATTTAAATGTACCCCTGTTGTGATACCTTTATTTCTCAAACTCATCTTGAGTGTGTGGGAAGGAATCATTGTGGCTCTTTGTTTTCAATGGAATCTGATATCTGTCAAGATCTCTGCTCCAGGCTTTCCATTAACAGCATTTGGTTTACTAATCACTTCTTTTGAGCTACAGGCATTAACCATTTATGCAATCAAACTGTAATACCTGGATAGGATCTTTTACATGTTAGATTGCTCTTGTTTGCTAAGAGTGAAAAAATTGCTTGTTAAGTGGATGCCTGATGAGAGGATAAATTGCTGGCAAAGGAAGTGAAAACAGCCATGCTGTAACATATCCACAGCCCATTTAGACTTTGACAGCAGCTGGATCTGAATGCTTCATCAAAAGGTGTAACATTTCCCCAGCATAAACAACAGTATCTCTGTGTCCCAGAAATTTTCTTCCTTATTCAAACTGATGCTTGTTTAATGCCAGAAAGCTTGAATGCTAATAACCTTAAGGTTCCTTCCAGTAATATTAATTAGGCTAACGTTTTCCATCCATAAAATAAAACCAACACGGTACAGAACTTTACAATTTTAATAAGAAAATCAAACAGCTACTGGGACACC
This sequence comes from Sylvia atricapilla, assembly GCF_009819655.1. Lineage (NCBI taxonomy): Eukaryota > Metazoa > Chordata > Aves > Passeriformes > Sylviidae > Sylvia > Sylvia atricapilla. Next base: position 54,762,637 of record NC_089145.1, read on the forward strand.
AACTTTCACCCCATGCAAAACCTAACTGGCAGGATTTTTCTGATTCATATACATCCAGCTCCCAAAGAGCTGTTTTGATTTATTTAGATGGTAGATTAGCAACTTCTGCAGAAATGTTGGAGGTGCTCCTTTGCCCAGCCTGCTTGTGGCTGCCACGGGAGTTTGAACTTTGCTGAGCACATCATTTTCCTGTTGAAGCAACCTGTGTGTGTCTGCATCAGCTGTTGCCCTCTGAATCTTGGCTGCAGACACACCAAACATCTTGCTTCCAGCCAGAGTCTCTTCCAGTACTAGTTTTGCTGTGTCCAGTTGCCTCAGTGTGATGTTTCTGAGACATTTCTGTGGACTTCTCCTTCTTCACAGATAGTCTGAGAATATTTAATCATCTCTGGAATGATTCATAGGTACCTGGCAGACGATATACCTGAGATTACACATCCACCTCCATTTCAGACACTGTGTGTAGGGCCAATGCTGACACAGATGTCTGTCTGCACTCATGCTTTACTGAAGTGAAATATGTCATTTCTGTATTGTGCACTGGGATAAATCCTCTAGAACTGGAATTCTCCAGAAAATGGAGAGCCACAGAGGTACAAGGAGTACCTCACAGGAAAGGAAAAGAGCAGAAGTTACCTGTAGGTCTTCTCTTTAGACATGCTGCCTATGCTTAGAGGTGCTGGAGGTCCGTCTGTGTAGTATTTCAGTCTCCTGCATTGTCTTCTAGGAGAGACAGTGAACTGTTCAGTACTCCTCAGCCATTGGTTTCTTAATGTCTTGCAGTGCCTCCACTTTAAAAACAATTTAATCAGAGTACTTTAAAAAATATCAGAATGCTGGTCTTACATCAATAATCAGGTTTACAGGAGACTGGTGAAAGTTTTCAGCAAGGACAAATAGACTCTTGTCTTCTGTGTAAGCTTCACTGGAGCTTGGAGAGTGAGAAATTTCTAAACACAGATTTGATGCTTTCAGATGTTTTCTGAGGCCTGAAACACCATAGAAGAGCATTTACTGTTAATTTAGCACAGACCACTAGGAGCAAAATCTTTTGAAAATCGGGAACAAGATGACAAATTTACAATACACCACAACTTATGGAGGAATCTGATGTCTAAAATGAGCCAGGGTAAAAAGTCTCAAGATTAGAATTTTAGCACGTAGCAAACTTTTGACATGTAATTAATTACAATTAAGGAATGAGATGCAGCACATATTGCATATAGAGGGTGATTTGCTGGCCTAGGGCCTAATACTTAGAAATTCTAGATATCTAACTGCTGAGTGCAAGATCAGTAAAGCTGCAGAAACCTGGTATCTCTAACTATGTAACTAAAATGAGATTAATTTCATCTAACACACCCCCTCCCCCTTTGAAATTAGTAATAAAACTTCTATTATGATCAAGAACAGATAATCAAGAGAAAATTCTGTTTTATTACTTTGTAACTGAGACAGAGATTAAAAGTAAGATTTTTCTAAGTGATGAGAACTCTCCCAACTCTTGTCCTTATGAGATGCCTGAGAATTTTACTGCTGCATTTTTCGGTGCCAAAATATTTTTGAAGCCTCCCTGCATTGCCTTAAACTCAGTAGGTGCAGAGCACCACAACGTACTGTGTTTGTGTCCTCTGCTTGACCTGTGCGTGATTTCTGTCTCTCAGAGCACACACTTCATTGGGTCATACAATGTTGAATACATTCCAAAGGATACAGATAAAACAGTCTCTTCCACATGGAATAAACCCTTTTTCTTCCTGCTTTCACCCCCTTCAAAGTTTCAATCTGGGAAAGAGCAATCAGAAACTAACCAGTCATCCTTTAAGAGACATTCTTTTAGTGTGTAAAAAATAGGATAAAATAGATACTGATGTGATTTTGAATACTGGTCATTGAAAAATAGCGGCAGCAAATTGAGAAATTAGATTAAACAAAAAATATGAGAGGAAAGGGTTGTTTAATACAGCACATATGTGCTGATGCTGTGCTTTATCTAGTAGAAATTAATGGATCATGTGGAAAAACAGCTACCCATTGCAGATCAATATATACTTCAACAGTTAAAAACATTATTATTGTTTACCTACAACAGGAGTAAAGAATAAAGGCTATGGACCCCAGTCCATGTGGGGATGTCTGTGAGTGCATCAAAAGTAAACTCATGGACACGAATTCTCTGCAAAAGGAAGGACATTGTTTTCCTGTGAAATACAGTTGTTGCTGGCACTGCTTCAGATCTTCTGCATTTTTTCACCTGTTCCCAGCCGAACAAGGCTTCATAAATACTTGGATGAACTGTGATGCACCAGAAAGGAGGGAGCAAGCACAGTGCATTATGTCTCTACCCATCTGAAGACTGGTGGAGCAGAGAGGACCAGACAGAAGAGGTATAGCAAGGCAGATCTCAAATCTTTAGTAGTCTTGGATTCCTGCCTAGTTTTTGACTAAGATAGAAAGGATTTGTACAGAAGAGCACCCAAGCAAAAATAGTGAGCCCATCCCTTCTCTGTGACCACCTAAATCTCAAACTTCATAAAAAGTACTGCAGAGCACCTCAGACAAGCCAGAAACACTCCTTGCCTTGGCACCTTGGCCGAGTATATTGAAATTCTTGCATTTGGCAGCATGATCAAACCCTGACAACACAGGATTCAGGCAGGAAGAAGACTGGAAGTCACTGCAGAGCTGGAAGGTGAGAGATTACTCCTGCTGGAAAACTGGGAGGGTGACTGAAGGGTTTGCTCTCTCACAGCACTTTAGGAAAGCAAACCTATTAATGCCTTATGAGTATTAATTCTGAGCAATGGCAGCAAAACATTGAACACCTCATTGTCATAGCAACACCAAAAGAAGAAACAAAGGAACACGAGTCTATGTTTTTGGGGTCCTTACCCCAAAGTATGGAATTTGCAGCTATAATATCATACCCTAAGAAAACTTTAAACCAGACAAGGGATTTTAATTTAATTTGTCACATTCTTTTTGCAGATTTTATTCAATTATTTTTCCCATCAATTAAGAAGATTTATGAATATGTTTTCCCGAATGTGATGTTTGTCAAGTAAATTATTCATTAGTTTTCCCTCAGCCAGCAAATTATTTGTGAACCATCATTTCCCCTTTTGTTTTTCAACCTGCTTAGATTTCTAAAATCGTGACAGAGTTTGTGTTTGATGAATGTGGTTTGCTTTCTTCATAATTTTTACATAACCAAATACACATTTTAGAGGCATTCAGACTCACAGTTAACTAGTTGAACAGTTGCACTCAGTAATGAACACATGTAAGACCCCAGCTTTAGACTACGTTATTAACCCATACTCTGTTCTGCAAAATGTGAATTATGTTAGGTGGCATGCTACTGCTCAGTTGTCTAACCTTAAAGATTGGAAAAACCTCTGAAGAAGCAGTAGACCTTAACTCTCAACTTGCATAATGCTCACCCTAACACTAGGCTACAGATTTAATTTCTATTTCATGACTCCTAGAGCTTTGAATAACAGAGGCTGAAAGGCACATTCACCTGCAATACTATGGTAGTTAAAGTGATCTGGAATTTTCAATGTCCTTGTTTGTTGCTGCCTCAGACAGGTGGTGGAGGATCTTGTACAAGTTACAGCTACAAGACTGATATCATTGGATTGTTGGTAGCAATGAACCAAAATTTCCATCCTTAGGATGCTCTTAGTGCAATTGCTGACCTACTTTGTAGAACTCAGCAATGTAAGTTAAGAGGGGCAATAACTTTGCCAATAATAAAATCAAGGTTGGAGTCTGGCATACAGGAACTGAGATTAATGGGTGTTGTTATTTATCTACATAATCTCTGTGACATTAGATATTGGCCTCATGTCAGGTCCTAGGGGACAAGCACTTGACTAGAACAAGATATGGTTCACACTGAATCAACACTGAATTCCTGGCAGACTAAATGGAGGAGCTGTATAGGATGATGGTGGTAAGTCTAATTTGCCCTTTGCATTGCTGTAAACCATTCTGAGGCCTCAGGCAGTGGTAAGGTGCTACCCACCTGACAACAAGGGGAAAAAGTGGTCCAGTATAAGTGAGTCAGAAGTGAAGAAAAATAAAATGGCTGGAATCATGTGGCTATCTACATTTGATTGATTCTCAAAGTGCATCCTATTCCAAACCTTTTTTTCAATAATTTAGCTGTTTCTATTGTTCTTGCTACAGCTATTGTTTTTCTGTTCCTTCTTGCTGCAGTAGAGCAAGTCTGGTTTTGACTTCTGCTGCTGTGGAGTTTATCTCCAGTGCTCATATGAGAACATTAAAAGAGCATGACATGGGTGTGCATGTGGAAATGATCAGTAATCTTTAGCCTGCAATAGCAGAACTCCCTTATCTCACAACAAGGGAGGAGGGAATGAAATTGGATTTCCTGCTCCTCATGACAGTTTCTATAGCTGTGCTGTGGTAACCCCATTGGGTACGATCCTGCACAGCTAACCTAAGCTGCTTTTCTCACTCGGAGCAGCTGCCAGTTTCTCTTCAAAACTGTGGGGTGTAAAAACTATGTATAGAATTGGCACTTTCCTTCTTGGTTTATAATTTTCTGACTCACCTTGCATAAAGTTTTCTCAATGTTTTTGCTTCACAAGAACACACCCGAAGCAAATAAGGGAAAAGCCCCAGTTCCAAGAACAATTAAAAGAAGCATTATTGCAATTGTGACCTTAGCTTTTGTCTGGAGAGATAAACCAAGAGCCGATGTTCTGTTTGAAAATAACTGACAGTGAATTAGCCATCTACTGTGCGTCTTGAAAGTGCTGTAATGCAAAACAGACACTGTGTTCACCCCAACCCTCAGCAAGGTGCTCAGGGCATTGGCATAACAGGAACAACCAGGTATTTGTAGCGGTGGAGCATGAGACAGGGAAGCTGCAGCTTGCAATTCTACTTGCTGGAGGCAACTCTCAGTCAGGTGCAATCCATGGGATTATTCTCCTTTCTGTTTCTTGAGGCAGTGTTTCTTGGGGTTTGGCAATATGAGGAATGAAGAAAGTTCAGCTCAGCCTAGATTAGGTCCTAAACTAATCTATTCCCTCACTCCTTGCCTTTTACTCAAATCATCCTCACCTTCACTTATGTGAGGTGAGAGTGAATCCTTTGGTTTATCCCTTCTGTGTCATGTTTTTTATTGAGAGTGAGAGCCTTCCACCCTTTCTACTGCTTTTTGTGTTGCTATGGCAATGGTGAGGTGAGGCCCATGATTCTTGTCTGCTTAAATGTATTTTTAATTGCTTCAATAAGTGCACTTAAAAAATATGCAGTGAAGCCTAATGTTAATGTTATAGTTATGCTGCATCACGTGTAATAAGGACAGAAACAAATGTTAATGTAAACTTATCTTTAACTGGTTTTGAAGGAGGTGATTTAGCTCTCAGCACTCTGCCTTTTGGGCTGTGGCAGGCCTGATTGCTTTGGGTAAACACTTGTCTTCAGCTGAAGCCATGGGTAAATAGGATTGGAAAGATGTGCCTGTGCCATTGAATTCAGTTCCTTAGGATTGCAGGTGACTGTAAAATAGGCATTTAGCTTAGAGTGATGCACGGAGCATCTGGATCACGTGATGTTCTAGAAAAACCCTTGGATGAAACTTCAGAATCCTGTAACAGAGCTAAAAACCTGGTGTGCAGAGTGCTGTTAGGAGGAGGGCAAGAGATAGGCTACTGCTGATGTGCTGTATTTCCATGATTATCCTGCCCTACAGAGCACCGGGAAATCATATGTCATGGCAATGGAATGCATTTTAAAGACCTTTGGGAAAACATTTCAGTGGCAATTGCTTTTGTTCCTTTCACACGGGTAGGGTGAAATAGGAGTTGAAATAGGCGTGGTAGTGTCATCTTCTGACAAGATGCTGAAGACTGGCAGTGGACCTGTAAATTCTTTCTCCATATCCCATATTTTTTCCTAACACTGAGTTGTGGAAAGAGATAGAAAAGAACTGCAAAATTGGTTTGAAAGTAGGAGAAAACTGTAGCTTTTCCTGCAGCGAAAAAGCTACAGAATTGGCATGTTTGAATTATTAAAAAGCTTTAGAGGAAGCTTGGACAGAGTGAGTATCTTCCTAAAGAGAAAATACCATATACCAAAAGGGCCTTTTATTTAGCAGAGAGAGGACTTAAGACCAGGCACATCCAAACTGGATATAAACCAGATTAAGCTTGAAGACAGACCAATCAAACACAAAGAGAGTCTCTGGCAAGTCTTCATATGAGGACTGGCACCTTTCCAGATAAATTGTTCCAGTTTAACACAAGCTGGTGGGCAGAAAAGGGGCAGCAGAGGGGGAAATTCTGTAACATTTAATATACAGATATACCTGCACTGTTTATATGCTCACATAAGCACAAACACATATGAGGCAGAAGGGATGACTTATTAGGCTTTTCTGGCTCTAGACTCCAAGGCAGTGATCTGTGTGGCATTACTGAACTTGCTGTTTATAAACTTCTTACAGAAGTCTTCTTAAAATAAGAAGGGTAGAAAGCAATTATAAGTTTTGTTGAAACCAATTATAATTTTTGTTGCTAAAGCTCTGTTAGATTCTGAAGCAATTATACGAGAATTTGAATTATAATGCAAGTGTACAGTGGTTAGCTTTGATATGTGAAGGAAACATGGTTTCTAGTAATGGAACAATGTTGGCAATTAAACCTTGCAGTGCACAAAATGTTTGTAAACGAGATAAAGGATGTGTGTTGGTTGCAAGGGTCTTTATATGCCATTAGTGAAGTCTCCTTGAGTTTTGAAAAGTTTGACATAACCATTTTTTCATGCAGAATATATAAAATACAGTTTTTAAGTTCTAAATTACAGCATATTATGTAGATGAAATAACTAACCAGTGGACACAGTGTACAACTGTGTGCATAAATCTCATATTCTAGAGAAAAAAAAATGGTTTGTAATCAGAAAAAAATTTACTAATACTTTTCCTAATACCAATATTTAGAAGTATAAGAACGATGCAAAGTTTGGTTTTGTGAGAAGTTTAATTTGACTTAATATTTACAATAAATAAATAATGTATTGATATATAATATATAATTAATACATTTATATAGATAAAAATTTAAAAAAATATAAACTTAATTTCTGCAGAGTGTCATTTCATCATCTTGGTCATGCTCAGGTTTATTAACTGAAAATGTTAAACTTATGTTCTTCTGCAGATCTGCACCATTTCCTACAATAATTAGATCATTTTTGTGTTTTCCAAGGCTTTATAAGTGTAATGTTGAATAGTTCTTAGGGTCTGGTGATGGTATAATGTAAATATAAAGTTAACAAATATAAAAAGTTTTAATGGAGAAGCACACATCATCTGTTACAGTTTAATATTTTTACAATTAGCAGCTAGAAGCAGAGACCTAATTAACAAGCTTTTTAGGTAGCTTGCCAACACCGAGGCTGATTGTGCTTTCCCCTGGTGCTGACTGCAACTTTACCTGCAGCACAGGAGGTGGTGTGTGGCATCCTGTGCTCCTGTGGGAACCATAAATTCCCTGGAAGTTCAGGGCTCCCAGGTAAGGGCTGGGGCTGCCAGAAAGAGCCACTTGTGACTCCCCTTCCTCAATGCCCAGCATAAGAGATGTGTGGAGATGCAGAGTGTACCTGTCTGTTAAAATGAGCTAACATGATGGTTTCAAGAAGTTAATGTTGCATTGAACAGCACTAATTTGATGAGCATGACATGAGCTTTTTAATTTGAATTGAGTCATTGCCTTGCAGCTGCATCCTAACCCCTAAAAACTATGGGTGTCTAACAAGTCACAGACCCAAAGTGGCAGGTTTAGAATTTGCAGTACCTCCTAATCCTAGTAAAACAGTTCTGAAGTAGGCTGAATAACTAATGGTGAATGATTTTGAGACCTATCTTATCTGTGTTTTAGTTCATTAATAGCCTATGAAAACCTTGGGAGCCTTTTAAACTTGTCTTTTATTACCAATTATTTCCTGATTCCTTTCTCCCAGTAATTTTTGATCTGTCTTATAGATGAGGTTGCAGATCCTTTGATGATCAATTCAGAAGTAATAAAAGTATATATATATTAAAGCAAAGTATACCTTTAATTATGAACAGCTCTTCCTGGTTAAATTTCTGCCTTCTTCTGAATTATGGTAATCAACGTATTAATTTTGGAATAACTGCATCTGCCTATTACAAGTTAATAAAATTTGAATATGACATATTTATCTAGGAGTAAAGCATATGGACAAAACCTGTGGATCACAGATTTGGGTCTAGACTGGCTTCTGATATTATCTAACTGCAAGAATGCACTAAGACCATTTTTTTAATGTCACTGCTTCCTCATATGTGAGATGAAAAACTCATGATTTTGCCATCTTCTCTCAAACACTTTGAGATTTTAAGATGGATCACATCCATTGTGATTTCTACCTGTAGATGATGATTCATATCATAATCTTTGGAACTTAACTTTATGAATTTGATCCTTTTTTTCTTTTTTTGATGTTAGACCTTCCTTGATACTCTTATAATTTCTTGTTTTAACTTCCTGGCACAGCCCATATTTGTAAACTGAAATTTGAAGCCTGATACCAAGCTTGTCTGTTCAAAAAAGATTTCTATTTTGTGAGGTTTGAGATGTCTACCTCAGAAGCAGAAAACAAAATTTGAGCATCTGTGTCCAGTTTCTGCTAAAGACACTAGAAAAGACTGCAATTTCTGTGGGGCTGGTAAATGTAATCAGATGTGCTGTTGCTTGGATACTTGCAGAATACTTTTACAGAGCTGTTATATTACTGAAGGATATTTATTCATCAAAATATTCTGTAACAGAAGACTTTGTCAAAGTCAGAGCTAAACTAAGAGCACTGAGAAGGTCTTCATAAGCTTTTAACTACTTGGGAGGTGTTAGTGAATCTCAGGTCAGCTGCAGTGGATAGTGCCCTGTGTCACAGACATATTACCTGCAAGATGGCACTCCATAAGGGTCCCAGTTCACCCTCTGTGATGTTCAAGAGAAATGTGATTTAAATTAGGTGAATACTAATAACCTGGTTATTATTATTCTAAGGCTGAGAAAGCCTGAAACAGCATGTGGTCACAAAAAATTCGTCCCGGGTGACTTGATGCCCCTCATCCTTTCACCAGTCTAGAGAAATGTGGTAGTGTCATGTGTTGATTCTAGCTGCAGTAGACATGAAAGAAAACAAAAGAAATGAACCCATCCTCCTCCCCCCAAACATCCCTCTATTACATCGTTAAAGTTCACTCTCTTTGGCTGAGACTTGAGACCCAGACAAAAACATCTATTAACATTCCGAAGGCACATTTGTTAACTGCAGAACTATTTCACTCAGCGCCTTGACTAAATTATCTTTGCACAAATTGCATTTTTTCCCTAATCACCTCGGGTACTTCACTTGGAAGGCTTCCCACTTTTCTGCATCCAACTGTCAGGTATTACCTAGAAAAGCTTCACACCAAACTCGTTTTGGATGATGTCTGGAGTAAAAGACCACTAATTCAACCTGCTGCTGTGAGCCCACCTCTGACACCTTTATCTGTCAGGAACCTTGCTTGTTTCTTAGCTCATATTTAATATGATGGAAAACTAGTGAAAGTAGCTTGTGCTTTTCTAGCAGCTGAAGCACATCCAGACTGGATTTAGTCATTATCCTGAACCTTTCCCTATATCTTATAAGAGATGCAATTAAACAGCTCATGCCAACATTCACAGGGCTGTTATGTTAAACAGGTGCTGAGGTCCTGGGTGGGGTGTATCAAGGCAGATCAGTTTATATGGCTTACAGTATGATCATTACTCTCTTACTTGGATACCATGGCTTCAGGCAGGAATGAGGTGTTTTCTTTCTGCCTGTGTCTATTGACTTATGCAAACTTAAGATACTTGAGTGATTAATTTCAACATGAGTGTCTTGATTTCTGGATAAAATACTCAAGCACCAAAGCAAACCCTACAGAGATTAACTTCTGGTTTAGCAGAATGCTAAAGTCTCTCTTGCTTGAGGGATACATGGAAACCCAGAATCTCAGAAACCCAGACTTGAATCACTGTACTGCTGACAATGCAAGTGAAGCTGCTTTTTATTCTTCATTTTGTAAAAAACTAAAAATGTGGAGCAAAACTGAAAAAAAAAACCAACCCCAAAAACTGAGGCTACTAAAATATCTATGAGAGGACCTAATCTCCAATTCCTGACCTGCAGAAATCTCTTCTATCATATTGTTTCCTGATAAAATGCAGAACAATCCAGGGAATAAAGACCAGATAGCAGAGCAACAGGTCATCAATAAAACCATGTCATCATCTTCCTAAACATGGGAAGAATCCTGTGCAAGAATTGGGCACTGTGAGTGGCATTCTCACATTTAAGGTACCTCAAACACCAGCCTTGAAGCTATGGCCTTGACAATCAGACAGTGAGGTGAATTGAACACTGGTTTAACAGCTGTACCTAGAGGATGGTGATCAGGGCTGTGAAGTCTAGCTTAGAGGCCAGTGACCTGCAGTAGGAGAATCCTAGGGGTCAGTGCTGGGTCTAGTCCTGTTTTCATCAGTGTACATAAACACCAAAAAGGAGGGTGTAAAGAAGATGGAGCCTGGCTCTGTTCAGTGACTGGACAGGACAAAACTGTGTCAGTTCTGAATTCAGACCACACTCATCAGACTGGGCTCTGTAAGGTATTTCGTTGTGGGGATGCTTGGCTCTGCACATCAGGCTTAGGAAGAACATAGAGATGGCTGAAGCCAGGTGAGATTGCAGAACCTTGACTCTGTTTTAAAGGGAAATTAAGCTGTTAACAGCAAGATGTTGGCTTGTATTTTTTCCCCATCCTTTTGTTAAAAGACACTTATTTTATACACCAGACAGATTAAATGGCCTCAAAATCTCGTCCTTCTAAAGCACAGAAAATTCTGCACATTCCTGCAGAAAAGTCTGTTCCAGACTCCAGATTTCCTTCCCTCCCAACCCTCAACTACTTTAGCCATTAGATGATTTAGCCTCTAACCCATTCATTGCCCAAAAAGCCATATAGCAAAAGTTTTGTGTTAATTGCAGTGAGCAAGTGCTGAGATCTGAGTGCTGACAATGTTTTTTAAGGCATAGCACACCTACATAGGCCTATCAAGATGTCTTTGCAGATTTCTCTTGGATATGGAAAATAGGATCATTTAGGAATCTGGGCTGGCCCATTTAGGGAATGAAAATAATTTGTGATTGAGAGATGCACATACAGGGATATAAGTGTAGATCTGCATTTTAATGTGAACAAGTAAACAGTCAGCACTATAATAATCTGTAAGGCATTTGATCCCAATAAAACATCTTAATCCTTAGGGCTATTCTGGCAGTAAGAGATAACTTCACAGAAACAGAAATGTTCTTAGCATAAAGCTCACATATCCATGTTTACTGTCTGTGTTGGACAGTTTCAGACCGTTTTCCCCTCCTTCCCAAAGCTGTTGAGCACTTCATCTGTAGTCTGCTAGTTCCCTACTTCACTAGCCCTTCAATTTGGATTTGTATTATTTACAGAAAGAGCCAAAATAAAAGGAAAATCAAGTCATAAAGAAATGTTTGGGACTAATGCTACCCCACTGGCATGCCCTCTGCTTCAATAAAGATTCACTGCAGAGTTTGGGTTTAATAGCCTTACATGTGGTCCTGTGCTTTGTGGGAGGATGCATTTCCACATCTCTGCTCTTAAGATGCCTCTGAGCTCAATGTTTTTGTGGCTGTCTCCTGGCTGCTGCATTGTCTTCATTGTTGTCTGCATTGCAGACAAAGAGCTACAGCTTAGAAATGCAGAGACAGTGAATGCCTAGGCACTGAAGTGCTAAAACATATTTAATTTATTGTCATTACTAAAGACTGAAGGATGCTTATGAAAGGGCAGGAACCAGAGCACATTGTACCTCCAAAAATGGGTAGTGCCACTGCAGGTTATGTGACCATAAGAGTTTTATAATCTTCAAGCCAGATTATAAAACTGGCCAAATTATAAATACTGGCTTTATACTTGCTCCTCTACTCTTGGTGTCCTGGCATCTAAAAGCACTTGAGGTCTGTCTGATATTTCATGAACATACAGACCTTGTGCAGATGTGCAGGGCCTGGTGCTACTGGTCTAGTACTAGAGCTCTGCTGGCCTGACCTGTGTGGCAGACATGAAAAGGAGACTATTACTTGTAGCTCAGAAACCCCCCGAATAAAGGTGGAAATGGTTCTGTAAGTTTTTTTCATTGATCAATTAGTTTGCAAAATCTTTCTAGGTTAGATGGGTGAATGGCCATGAGGTGCCATGCTCAAGGTTGTTTGCTAGGTAAGCTGAAGCCAATTTTTCCTCCCCCCACAAATAACAAGCTTGGGTTAAGACTGTTCAGTTCAAATGTTGCCATGGAATGGCATTAAAATAATACACATGTATTTGGGTTGTGGAGTCTTCAAGGTCTGGAAATGGAATTGGAGTTCTCTCTGTTATGCAAATACCAGCAAAAACACTAACCTACCTGGGAACTGCTCCAATTGCTGCAAAACAACCATTTTGCATCCCTATTTCACATTTAGTGATAGTGATAGCTTTCAATTGCTTATATAAACAAGAATTTCTAGTTCTACTTCATATTGTTTGACACGGATGTGCAAGAATTTTAGCTTCAACAAAGCTGCACAGGTGCCACTGCAAGAAATGATCCTTAGTGTATGGGATACATTAGATCATACTATTGATTGAGAATTTGAGGAGGGAATTATATATCCTTTAAATTTATGTAAGGAAGTCAGGAACTGGCCTCAGATTTGCACATATTTTCCCTTTATATGTTTTGTTAATCAGTGAGAAAGCATTTCTTAGCTTCAGTAGAAATGTCTTAGTGGTAGAGAGCATTGTCTGTTGTTCACCCTGGATGTGTATCTTAAGTGCAAGAGCCCATGCTTATGCTAAATGCAACAGTCATGTTGATGGATTTGGTTTACATTTACCCAGATGCACTGTATATGCAGCTTATTTTCTTCCATTTTCTAAGCAAATTAGTCAATGAGAAACCAATACTATGAAGTGCAAGCAGCTATGAAAAAAAAGAATTGTGGGTAAAATAAGAATTGCGAATTTATTGGTAGGTCCCTTTCTGTAGGAGAAATCTCGATGTTATGACCACTTGAAATGAATTTTGTTTTTTTGGGCCTAGAAACATCAGGAGAACAGAGAAACCTTTGAGGTACTTGAGAGTTTCTATACCTTCAATCCTTGTGTTAAAAAGGGCTTGAGGGAAACAGTTTGTCAGAAACTTTCCATGTTACAAAGTAAGGCTTTATAGTGCATACCATAATTGTTGTTCTTTATGATCGTAGTGTGGCTAATATTTAAAAAAAATAAATCAGTGAACACCATGAGGTAAGGTAAAAAAGGAAAAATCCAAACAGATTTTACAGCAAAACTTGCAGAGATTTAGAGATATATAGAAAGGGAGCACTCTCTGTTTACTGTGAGGAAGATTTGCCATTAGCTTCAAAGGAAGTTTCAGTAGGTTCTGAATGTTTGTAAGAGTTATGACTCAATTTATCCAGATAACAATATCTTTGTTATCTAAAATCTTGGCAACACTATGTGTTTCAGTGCAGACTGTGAGAGATAACAATCAGCTTCAACTCTCACTGACCCAGGAGGGCTGTAGTATGGCATTTAGTCTTACTTCCTATAATTACATGTAATAAAATTGTGTTGTCATTGGTGTCACTGTAATTGGTGTAAAAAGTTGTTTGTAGCAAAATATTACAGATGCAGGCAGTGATTTTCTGCAGGAGTTTGCAGATGGCAGAGCTAGACTCTGGCAGATTAGTACAGCCAGAACAGAGTTTTTGCACAGCACAAGCAAGCCCTAGTTCATAATGCACATGGGAGGAAAGAGCTCGATTAACAGATTAGAAGCTGCTTTGGATGTTCAAATGCATGCTTGTGCATTTACCAGTATGTATAAATCCAGGACATTTAAAATAAACCGTTAGAAACCTAATGGTTTCCATTTTTAAATGGTTTATTCTTAGTTAAAAGTGTTTTATTATCTTTTTAGAAGCTCCCGCACTTACACCATTTGTTCTAAGCTTTCTTAGCCAAATCAGATCAAGCCAGCTCTTGATTTGGAGAAGCTAGTGTTAATGGGAGGACTGCATGTGTTATACCTCTGGCAGTGCCACAGTGTACTTTGGAGGCATGAGTAAAGTGGGAGTATCTGGAAGCTTTGAGGGCTAATCTTTTTACAACCATGGATTTTCTATATAACCACAGGCAAGTCTCTTTGTCTTAATTTCCATCCTTGCACAGGGGAGATACTAGCATCAGCTCACAAGGGAACCATGGATGTAAATTAATGTTTTAACTCAGAGAACAGGCAGAAATGAATAATCATATGATGCAGAAGAAGTAAGATCAAATACTTAAAGATTTCAAATAGACCTACTGGAAGTGTCCTGCATAATACAACTAAACTCCAGTGCATGTTGCATGTGGACAAAAGGGCTTGATTCAAGTTACACAAAGAGTTTTAGCCCTGGAACAGCTCTGCTCAGTATTCTTGGTTTTGGAAATCAAAATCCTGTTCTTCACCTGGCTGCTTTACTGCATGGCTGTGCCCTGCACGTAGACTCTGTTTATCCACCTTCATCTGTTCTTACAAGTATCTCTTGGAAACTGTTCCTCAGAGGGGGACCTTACAACCTTGTGAGTGATCCTTCCATTTATCTTGTTCCCCACATAACTAAAGACTTGCTGTTACCATCATTTGACAATAGTAGCAACTTTAACTTACTGGGCTAGGCTATAAGACTGAAAACTGTGAGAACCATGTGCACCAAGGAGGTCATGCAGATGCAACTACAAATGGTTTACAGAGCATTCACTCTTCCCATTTCCACTTTTTGTTTTTGTGCGGTGATTCAGTCCTGTTTTGTTGTTCTGTGTGTTACACTTTTTGTAAGTATTCTTGAAATCCAAATGCTGAGTGAATTTTTTCATAGTGTTACAAAGGCTTTGGCAGCATTATTAAATGTATATATATAATTCTTTTCCAGTGAGTTTAATTTTCCATGTCCACCAGCCAAAGCTGTTAGGCATAGTGCCCAGCTTACAAGCCATTGAAGAAAAGCATGCCTTAAGTTTTTCCAGCTGCTTGTTCAGGATTTTTCTGACCCATGTGGACATTGTCTTTTTGTTGTATTCTGTAAACAGTCAGACAAAAGAGATGCATGGAGTGGTAGATGAAAACTCTTGCTGAGTGTCTTCAGACTGTGCTTGGTGGCAGAAGTACAGGTTTGGGCTTCTGTTGGGTTTTTACAAGGTACAGAAATAAACCAAAGGTGGGTTTTTTTTTTTTTTTTTTTTTTTTTTTTGTTTTGTTTTGTTTTGTTTTGTTTTGTCTGCTTCAGTTGAGTTTAAGGAAACAACATGCTCATGCAGCTTCATCCTAGCATGCTGAAAATGGGTTTGTCTCCAGGCAATTTACAACATATCTAAATCATCTCTCATTTTTACTCCCACTCTGAAGGCAGGTGAGTTATGTAAACCTTGTGAGAAAAAGCAGAACCTTGTCCACCACTTGCCTACACCATTTGGTACTGCAAAAGCCTAAGCAATTAACACTAGCTAATTAACTTTATCTGACTACTACACTGAAATGGCCTCAATTTTTAAAGGTGTTTATGTAGTTGATTTCCCCTGTTTTCAATAAGAATTAGCCAGCTTAATACCTTTAAAAATTAAGCCTTTCTTTAGCTATATGCAGTCCAATATAATCTCTTGAGTGTGCTCCTTCCCTCTCACATGCAATCCATGTGCCCAAAATTATAAACATCAAATCCCTTCAGACCAACATGCACTGAAATTTTCCCTTGAATGGCACCATATTTGCTGATGTGTGAAAGAAAAACACGAGCAGGAACTCCAGAAAAATGAGATTATTGGGAACTGTTTGGGGACAGACAGGAGATACAACACTGTGCAATGTCTGAAGAGAAAACAGTGTGATAGCTTACTATGGACTGTTTTACTAAATTGAGTAAGAGATTCTGATTTTTTTTTCTTAAATAAACCAACAGATGTTGCTACTGTGGGAGGACTTTCACCAATAAAGAGTAAGTATCAGCCAAACCTTGCAGCCCAACCTCCCTCATTTCTCACAACACCCCTGGTTGCAATACTTCTACACCACCTAGGCAAATGTGCTCTCAGAGCTCAGCCAGGGTCCCATGCAGAGTCAAACAGCAGGCAGTGGTCTTTCTTTTCATGCTAGTACCTCTACCATCCCAAGAAGATCCAGTGAAGTTAACAGCTGGAACACAAGTCTTGTTGCTGTTCCATTTCTTTGTTATCGCTTGCATGTGGGAAGGGAAAGGCAGTGATTTGTTCTACCATATGAGAAACATCTTCTCGGGAGCCAGTGCCAACCTTGGCAGCTAGGGAGGGTGTAGGATAAAATGGCAACAGCTGCATGTGACTTGATGCTCTCACAGGGCCCTGGACAGAACTTTGTGATCTTGCAAACGCCTTACAGACTGATAGCATTAAAAATGGCATCTCCATAGAGGTAACATGCTTAACTTTGGCTCTAAGTGTCATGTCACATTCATTAGTTTTAATTCATGTGTATTTGCCTTCCTTGGGAGACATCACCATCTTATGACTGAAAATACTTTCACTATGGAATTGACAGGAAGGATATTTGTCTTTTAATCATTATCACCAAACTGTCTGATCAGTATGCTCTCACTTCTTGTGAAAGAAAAACAGCCTGGCATGGCAACTGCAGAGGAGATCAGCACGTCCACCCTCCCTCCCAGACAAGCAGCACAGAGAGAAATGTCTGAAAAAGGAAGCAGCATCGACATTGCTCCTCACTTGTCCTTTTCTGCAACACCAGGGCTGGGAAAGCTAAAGCCCATTTGTGCTCAGATCTTCATGATTTGTCTCAGTGAAGAACCTCTGCAACTGTGCAATAGACAGATACGCTGAACAGTTTTGGAAATACAGAGCTAGACATCTAAACAGGGATCTTCAAAAAGTGACACAGTAAGTGGGATTTTGTTTACCAGTAGAAGATGGCAGGAAGAGAAGCAGCTGCCCAGCCCTGGTCCTTGAAAAGAGCTATATACCCAGCTCAGTGATGGTGAAAAGCAATTGTGTCTGCTACAGATACTGGAGTGAGTCTGATAGAGACATGAAGTTGAGTAATGATTGGAGAATATGTTGGACAAGGAGAGGCTGAGTGAGCTGAGACAGCTCAGCCTGAAGAGGCAAAGGCTTATGGGGAATCTTATATATGAACTCCTGAGGGGAGGTTGTAAATAAGAGAGAGCTGGGATCTTTTCAGAGGTACCCAGAAAAAGGGCACAAGGAAACGGGAACAAATTAATTAAATTTCATAGAACCACAACAAAAAATGTTTACAATCTCTCTAGGCAGGTTGCCTAGAGAGATTGTGGCACTTACATGTGGAGATCTAAAAAAAATTAGACATAGTCCTGGGTGAGTCACTGCAGTTGAATCTGCTTTGGGTGAGTGGAGAGTGCTTGGACTACATGATCTCCAGGGGATCCCTTTCTATCTCAACAGTTCTATGGTTCTGTGATGAGCTAAAGACATAGAATAATTCCAAGCCTTTTAGGCAGCAATGAAATTTCTTTCTGACATTTTCATTTAGTCTAAGTAATAAAATGGTCATTAGGTGACAGAAAAAATGAGAAATAGCATGACTATAGCTAGAGGGTTAGGATAAGTCAGGTTGAAATTTCTTGTTTCACAAAATATTTCATAATGATACAAAGTATAACAGGTTTTGAGAGAAGTACTGAGGAATACCAAATATTTTTTCAGAACACCAACTGCTTGCTGATAAGGAATATTTCTGCAATATTAGAAGAGATATTTAAGTTCAGATCTATATCTCCCACATGCCAGCTGATTGCTCCAATACTGGAAATATTAGGTGCCAATCATCATGCAGGAATTTAATGATTTTGGGAGGGAAATGAGGGATGATTGGACCAGAACCTATGGGTTTGACACATGTGGGAATCTGTAAGTTGTCAGAACACGATTCACAAAGGAACTGAAAACAGTAAAAGAACCTCAAATATACGTACACATACATATTCTCGCCTATGCAAATGTGAGCAAAAACAATGTAGAAAATTACAGGCAATACCTGAACAATCTTTTTATCCTACTTGAATCTGGTTGTAAATTGAACATGTGAAAAACACTGCTCAAAAGACCTATGGATTCCACCTATGGGGAAAAAAGGTGAAGTCATCCCCAGTTGAAAATGAAAGGGCTGTAAAACACTCATTTGGCTGACCTCCAGATGCCTGTAAAAAGTGAAATACCTGGCACATAGCTTGGGAAGTTTGAATCTGTCAAAACTTCACACTACTACTGTGAACCGAAGTTCTGCACAACTTGCTAAACAAGACAGGATATTGGCAATTTTGTTTGATGGCCAGAATCAAACTATAATGCCCAGCAGGACAAGGAACACTCAGTACTGTAGTTGGGGTTACCTGGAAAGAAGTGAACTCTCAGACCATCTACCAAGTCGGATCCATAGCACCCAAAATATATTAACTATGTTCCTTAGGTAGCACATGGAAGGTGATAGATAAATTCAGAGGACCTAAGCTAGATCCTCATATAAAATGGTGTGAACATTTTTCTGCATCAAATTAGCTATCTAAATCCCCAAAAGAGTTCACCTGCTGCAGCACATCAAACATAGACTCCTGGCCAGAGATGAATCCAGAATCCTATAAACATCATTGACTTAGTATGCCCTTTCTTATGTGCTCCCTTTGAAGTGTGTAGCTCTTTCAATGTCCTAGGTATGCTTTTATCTGAAATAACTGAACCCCATATTAAAGAGAACTATGCAGTTGAGGTGGTGGCAGTGGTATGAGATCGACTCCAGACTCAAGTTTAATTTATATCCCTGCAAAGGAAAGAAAAAAGGTTCATTGGACTAAAAGAAGAATGAAAACATGAGCATGATTCTGTAATTTGGTGGCTAGGCACTCCTGTGGGATGGGGGATACTTACATCGCAGAATATATTCACCTTTAAAGATCTGAAATTTCCCTGAAGTCTTTTGGAAATAAAAACGCAGCAACATCCAGGGCTTTGGGAAGAACATTTTATTGCTAAGCATATCTTTAAACAAAATGCAACTAAGAAAAGAAAAAGAATCAAAAAGAAGAAGAAAAAGAAAGGAAAAAAAAAAGCAATAACATCACGATAACTCAAATAAAAATTCTCCAGGTTGTCCATAAAGCAACAGGGATATGGTAGTAGCCCACATACAGAAATGCACATGTTCCCAAAAACTGTCCAATAGAAACTTACACAAAAAAGGAAAGTGTAAATATTTTTCCTTTAACTTAAAAAAGGAAAGCAAAAAGGAAAGGAAGAAAGAAAGCAGGAAATCATTTCACAAGACTCCAAGACTCCAAGAACAGCAATCTTTTACAGACATCAAGATATAATCAACTTTTATATAGTTTCGGCCAGTTAAGTCATCTAAAATCGTGCTTTCATACCTTTTTAAAACCTGTCTTTTTTTTTCTTTTTAGTATAAAAAATAAAAAAGAAAAAAGCTCAACCTCACACACGCGCACACGCACCACACACACGCACACATACACGCACTGAAAATATTTGTTAACATGAAAGCGCCTTCTCTAAATGTTTGAGAAGACCGTGTTTTTGAATTAAGTTCCCATGTGCGTGTGTGTATCTGATGAAACTTCTTCAAAGTCAAATATTCATGCGACTTATAAACACCAGCAAGAGTAGATTTCTAAACCTAAACAGCTGATTAGTTTTCATCCGCATACAGCAAAAGTTTTCATTTCTGATATCCCGGGGTTCTCAACCTGTCTTGGTTTTTGTTGTTTCCCTCTCTGTCTCTCTCTTTTCCTCATCTACTTTTTTTGCACATGGTAGGCATGGCCGTCAAACCACCTCACTATTGTTCTGTACAATAAGATAATCCTTTTCACAATAACTGGGAAAATGTAGAAACCAAACAACCAAATTAAATAAGTTAAATAAAACATAAGACATTCCCAATTTAACCATAAAACAGTATATACACCATCAGGGTATCCATATAGAAATTATACTAGCAAAAAAATAGTAGTAAAATATGTAAACAAAATTTCAGATTTTTTTTTTTTTTGACACAGGTAACTGTGACAAAGCTAAAACACACGCTCCCTTCACATTTTAAGGTTTGCTTTTGTTGTCTGTTTCTTTTTACTCTGTTCTTCAAGAACATTCTCATTCTGCATTAAGACCATAACAGAACTTCTGTTCCAGCCGTCCCATCAAACATACCATGATAAATATATCTGTGTGTATATATATTATATTATTAAATTAATTTTTCTTTATTATTTTTTGTGTGTCACAGCAGCTTATTTTGTTTTATATAAAAGAGAAGGAAAAGGGAGAATAGGGCAAATGGAAAGACAGATGATCTGAAATGTCAAACTACAAAATTAAAATATTACATATGAGAAACAGTTATATGTCAAAAAAACTACAAAATTTGCATTCTTTTACACATGTTTAGCTTTTCTGACATTTATTGGTCTTGTCACAAGTTGAACTCCAGTGGTGTCTTTCTGATCTCTTTATTAAACGGATTTATTATTATTTTTTGCATGCATTGCAATGTCACAGAACCAGAACCCAGAGGAAGGCTCCTTTATTTTTGCACAGTATATTCAGCTCAGAATGGTTAATAACTTTTAAGCATTCTTTTTTGAATCTCCGAATCCCATTAACCATACTTTGGTTGTCTAATGCATACTGAGTGGTATACTCAAATAAAGCCAATGACTGATCAGAACAGACCCAAACCCATCTGCTCTTCAGTTCAATTGCAAATACCGGAGCCAGATCCAAGAGAACCAGCTTCCCATGACAATTTTCCTCAGCATCACTCATCAGACACTTTCACTGCGTTGTTAGCAAACAACTTACTACAAGATGACGGATTTTAGAGACAATACAACCAGATATGCAGAGTAAACACCATGGGTAGCTTTTGAGTTCATATACGGTAATAGTCTCTCTTTATTTATTATGGATTTTTTTTTTTTTTCCGAGATTTCTTCTCGAGTCATTTCCTGGGTCACCCCCCACACCACTCCACTCCACTCTTCCCTCCCTCACCCGAAAGTAACCAAAGAAACCAAACAAAAAACAACCCAAGAAACAAACCAAAACCAAACCAAAAAAAACAACAATCTCCAAAATCATTTATTCCCCTCCTCCAATCTCGAAAAATTATGCGTATGCTGGACACAGCCAGATCAGTTTGTTCAATATTTCTTTGTTGTTTAATAATGTTTGTATTTTTTTCTTTTTTCCTTCTTTTTTTTTTTTTTTTTTTAAATAAGTAAACTGAAAAATTATTGATACAGTCAAGGATCACGAACATTGTTAAAGACTCACTTGGAGATATGAAACAAGTAAGCCATGAAGTCTTCTACCTTTGCAGAAAGTTCAGCGGAGGAGGAGATTTGGAGATGTCCAAGTTCACTAACAGAGCAGAGCTGTGCGCGCCATCTCCAGAACGCTAAGTGTGCTTTATAATACATTAGGGCAAAGTTTGCTGACTCCAAGTGATGACTTAGACATTAACAGTCATTGCTGAATTTTTTTCCCAATACTTTTTCCCACAAACGATATCTCCCAATCATCTCATTCGCTGCAACTGGTTCTGATATCTCAGTTAAATCTCATTAAGTATTTATATATTTATATATAAATAATTATTCTTTTTTACACATAGTACTCTTTGTCCTTGTTTTTCTGCTTCTTGTGGCCGCTCTTTGAGCTCTGCTGCTTCTCCTTCATGAGCGTGCCGTTGCTCTGGGCTGAGTTGCTGATGTAGTTCCGCGTCTCGTCCACCTGATAGGACCCCTCGTCCCTGTTCCTGTATTTGTACATGGCGTACAGGAGGATGAGGATGCAGAGGGCGGCAGCAGCCACAATGCCGACGACCATCCCCGTTGTGCTGCTCGACTCACGGACCACCTCTGAGGCCCCCGGAACCCGTCTGATTCCCGGCTCCGTGGGGTTTGCTGTGGGCACATTACGGAACATGGGGGAAGTGATTAGCGGGCTCTTCAGCTTTGTGCTGTCTAGCTCATAGGCAGTGGGCAACGGAAGCAACACTATGTCAGGCTGGGGTTTGAGCTCACGGTTATTCATTTTGCCGGCTGGCAATTTGGGAACCATCACAGTCGAGGACGAAGCTGTGGAGCGGATCAGCTCAGGGGACAAAGACGTGGTAGTAGTCCTACCAGTTTCGGAGACTTTGTTAGGTCTAAAGTCCTTGGATTCCCACTTGGGTGCGTGTGCTTTGTAGCCACCTTCGAAGATTGAAGTGGAAAGACTCTTATCTGTTACCAAGGAGAAGGTGGTGTAAAAATCTTCATCATCAGTAGGGGGTAGGTTAGAGTCAAAGGTTTCCCCTGAGCCATACCCAGATATCACCAAGCCATCATCATCACAACCATCGCTGCCTTGGTCCGACAAGCAAGGTAACCCCGCCTCAGAGGTCATGGACAGGGAATCTTTGGTGGTCTCAATAATGGTGAGGAGGGGGCGAAAGGTAGGGGGAAGTGTAATGAAAGGTGCACGAGTAGCAATAGGAGGGATATCTATAGGGTCTTCTACAAGTAGAGGGATAACTAATTCACCTCCTGGGATGAAAAAGAGAAAAAAAAGAAGATTAGTACATTTTAATGATACCATTTTCAGTTCGCTTAAGGGTGAGAGAGGATCTGGGCATTATGAAAAAGGTGTCAGGGATCAGCTTTCTCTCTCTAGCTATACTACCAACATATTTTCCTGGGGCTGCCTTTCATTGTTCCCTCCCACCCTGCTCGGACATTGGTAAAGTGCATGTTCCATTTCCTACCTATACTTGTATATATGTGCAGTGAAATACCCTGAATCTTTGAGGGGCCCAAATTTTTTTGTTCTTTTTGGAGATACTCTCAAGTGACTCTGTGGTCATCAGTTTCTGGTATTGATCTTTTTCAAGCATTTAGTTAGAAGAATATTTAAATTAGTTACTTTAGACTGCCATAGACCAGTGTTCTAGATATATTTTCCACCACTCATCTTGCCAGTTTTTCCTCTTCTGATTATTTTCATTTAAAATAACAGTGGTATTTCTTCTCTGCCATTCTAATATACTCACCCTCAGTAGCAGTATGTGACTCCTTTCCCTAAGATGTTTTCCATTCATCCATTTCTTCTTGATCATTGTCTGGCTTTTAAATTGTGGGAAGGTTCATGAAAGTGAGGGATGGAATAAGAACCAAGTACTTACTGGGTCCATGAAGGCACAGAGCTCTACTCAATGTTCATCTCTTTTTAATCTTTCTTTAGCATTCTGTTTGACACTAGGAATGTCCCTTTCCTTGCATCTTTTGGGGCTACTAGTGCCATGCTATCTTCATCTTCCATTCTTCTTCATATTCATTTACTATAATTTGATTAAAAATTAAGATAGATTTTACTGTGATTGACAAAAAAAAAAAAGATTTTGATGAACCAAGTCAGCACTTGAAGCCCAGGACTGCACTGCAGAAGTTGTCTTCACACCTACTGTTATTTCTTGACAGGCAGACAGCTGCAGTCAGTTCTGCTGATTTCTAACATGATGGTCACCTGCCTACAGAGGGCTGAAAACAGGGTGGACTTACTCTTCCTCTTCAAGCAGAACAAGAAAGCTATAGATGTGATGCTTGTACACTAATATAGGCTGCAAATGAAACAAGAAAGTCAGTGCATCATTTTCATGATTTGAATTTTGAGCAGCAATATTGCTACTTTAAGGGTAATAGCCCTGTGATGTCTTTGTATTATAATGTGACTGCACCTCTACTTTTGAGTCTATGGCAGTTAGCACTCCACTATTTTATATTGTGGACTAAAAAAAAAAAAAGGTGTGGAATCTTAATAATTTAGTTCTGATTATATAGTCTTCTGCTGACATACAGATCATCAGCATTTTTTCTGGAGTGAACTATATTGGTTTTGAAAGTTTGTGTATAAATTTTCCCTTGGGTAATTTTTCCTTTGCCTAGCCATTTAAGTAAGCAGCTTAAAATATAAATTGAATTGCTCAGCTGACACTATGTGAATCATCTAGATATTTTCAAAGAAGTGCAACTCAGTAAGAAGTATTCCTAATGCATAGGAAATGTTGATTTATACTCACCATTGCTTAAGTAAGATGTAAAAAAGGAATTATAGTTTCTAAATAAATAATTCTAGGTTTCAGTTATGTATTAATAACTGCTAATGAACAGCTTGGCATTGTTGCAATGCTGAACACATCAGGGTCAAAAATTCTACTCTCTCAAATCTACCCTGTATATTACATGCACTTGTTTCCCATTGAATTCTGCCAGTAATGTCCATGGAACACCTATAAGTAATACGGTCTAAAATCAAAATACCTTCTAAATGTGTTTGGAGAGCAATATATTTGAACAAATTATACTTTGAAGATAGAAGTATACTGAAAAAGGTATTTAACAGTATGATTATATCTGGATAGCTGAAATAGCAATATGGCTTATTTTTTTCCTTAATGGGAAACTACGTGGTGACACAGTTCAATCAATTGAAACAGTCGGAATTCTCTCAGAGGTATCAGGGTAGAAATTATGCCAAAATTAGAAATGCAGTACTTTGCATACTTTCATGCAAAGCTAGTTTAAGTTAAGATACAATGGGCAAATCTGAACATTTTTAGTTTTCTGAGCTTCCTCAGTATGTTCTATATCTCTTTTGTTACTGCAGAGAAAATGAAGAAATAAGTATCAATGTCTCCAAACTACATGCTTTCAAAAAAATTATGTAAAAAAGCCTAAAGTGTAGTCTGCCAAATGGTTATACTGTATTTTGTGCTCATGCATCTGAGCTGTTTTCTGAGCAGTGTAGAAACTGGAGCATGTAATATGATTTATATGTGTCCAGAAGGCCTATCCATGGCTTGAGTAGAGCATATATAATCTATGTAAACAGGTGGTCTCAGGATGAACTTGGAGTATGCCCTGGGGGAAAGATCGTCTGTGAGCCTGGTAAAAAATGAATAAAAAATAACAGTATTTAAGTGAGAATTGCATCAGATTGCATGAGTATGGATTTTAAGTTCCAGTCAGGGATACATAGTGGTCCTTTAAACAGTTTTTTAAGTGTTTTGCTGTTCAATTGCAATACTCATCTGTGATTTTCACTCATCATCTGTGGCACTCAACTGGAAAAAAAAGGTTTGTCAGCTTTTAATTGCTCATCTGGAGCCTTGAAATGCCTTTGTTGTTAAAAGCTATTATACTGGCCTACATCAGTATGTAGTTGATCTGCCACTCATTGGAGCAATATTTTGGGCAGTTTTTGTCTAAAAAGAAGTAATTTTGGTCCTGTTAATGATTACTTTTCTGGAAGGAATCAGACATATCTTAGACTTAATATGAAGCGCTTCCTTTTGCCTCAGTAACCTTTAAATTTAAAACCAGGTCATCATTATATAGTTTTTGTTACTATTGAAGACTTGAGACAATGATCAAGACTACTGGAACTGTAAAAATTATCACAGCCATCTTGAAATATTAAGTGGAGTTGACAGACTTGCTATCATAAGTGGGGTTTTACATAAGTGATGGAGAAAATAATGGAGTTTTTAGATGACAGCAAGTCTGTTGGATGGAAGGCAATGACAGAGTCAGGACTAAGTTTTACAAAGGTTTAATCTCTCCATATATGTGAGGAGAGAAAAAAACTTTCATACCAGGAGCACTGGATTAATTTTGATACAATTATTTAATCTCATCACTAGTTTTTATTCTCAATTGTCCAGTGATTCACACTATAGTTACTTGCATACTCAGGAAATTAAGAGACTGTTTAAGGTCCTCCATTAGGAATCCCTTCTCCAGCAAGGAGTTAATTTGTTACATTTACTCCTGTAGGATATCAGGTAGATGCAAGGGTGGTAGTAATGTTTTGATTTTTATTGTCTGTAACAGAAGAAACTAAGACCAAAAAAAGCTGTGCGACAGTTTCTTAGAAAAAGCACTCTAAGTATAAAATCTGGCTTCTCTTTTATTGCATTGTTAGGCATCTATGCAAAACTGAGAGAAAACTTGAAGCAGTAGGTCTAACAGGATGCAAGCACAACGAATACTTCCTGGGGTATGTGATTTATAGAGGAATAAAAGCATCCGTAAAAATGGCATGATAAAAATGCCACTCAGTCTAAGAGAAATGTGTTATTTAAGGGTAACAGGGAATGTAAATCCTGAAAAGTTCCCAGGAAAGTGTGAGAAAAATGACCACCAATATCTACGGAGCAAGTGCAAACTTTCATATCACACCTGCAAACAAGTCTGTACATGGCACTACATTTCTACATGTGACAGACATGAGAGGGACTGTGATGACCAACAGGTTATGACTGTGTGTAGGGGGGAACCACTTTCACAGAAAAAGGGCTGAGGGTGCAGGAAGATGCCTGGAGCCAGTGGTCCTTTAATGATGGAGTAGTGGTGCTCTTTGCCCAGGACCCAAATCAGTTCAAAAGTAAAAACTGAAAGATTCAAACAACTAAACAGCCACTTGGTTGTCAAAAATATCTTATGCAAGATTTGGATCCTGAATGATTTGCTGTGGAAGGCAAATGTTTTATAGATTTAGGCCTCCTGAAAAAGCTGAAGAGCCCCTGAAAAACCGTACATGACAATTTCAAAAGGAAATATGCTTGAGAGAGGTTTTATGTTTGTAAAGTTTTCTTTTCTCCTCACAATGTCTACACATTTTTCAATTGCAAAATTAATGCTTTGCAGCCTTGAATAAAACTTAAAGGTTCAATTTCCAAATTGCTCTGCGCTATGAAAAAAAAAAAAAAAAAAAAAAAAAAAAAAAAAAAAAAAAAAAAAAAAAGAAGGAAGGCTCCAACCCAGTCAGCTTTCAAACAAATATCCATGTAAGACTTAGAGTCTGTTTGTGAATGATATAGGCTGTTTCCTGGTAGTTATAGATTTCCTTTCCCCTTTTTGTTCTGTTGGCTGTTAACCACCTGTTAAAAGTGTTCACTGGTACTCTGTGAATTCAGGATTACTTTAGCAATCCAAAGATTTCACAAGGATTTTCCACATTTATTCTTCACCTACTTTGTGCTTTTTCCCCTAAGCAGGGAATAGATGTTCTCGAATAGAAATATGTTTTTTAAAAAGCTCCTCTTGATGACACAATGCTAAAGAACTAAAGAAAAAAGAAACAGATAAAATTGTTTCCTCTGTGACATAGATGTAAAACTTATTTGCTCACCAACAGTGTAGATTAAAAAAAAAAACAAACCCAAATCCCAAAAAACTTAACACCAAACTGGAAAGAGCTCTGAGAGAACTGAAGACTGTGGGGTGGGAAATCTTATAACAAACAGCCCAATGGTTTGCTCGGCCTTCTCATTCCAGCAAGTGTGCATATATTAATTAAAAATTAGCCTTTTAATCTAACACATATACTACTTTCATGGAGTTGTGCTTTTCTTTAAACCACCAAGAGCACTGGGGATATAAATGGTCTACTTAAGCCTTGGAGCTGCCCTGCTTTTTGCTTTATGAGTGTATTTATAGATATATAATTCACACCTCTGGAGCTGAGCTCCAGTCAGAGTCCTCTGCCCCTGGAAAAGACTGAGTGTTTAAAATTTAATAGAAGACTTATGAACTGTGAGGATGGTGTGGGCAAGCTGGGAATGCAGAGGGCACCAAAAAATATGATAAATAAAAGAACATGAAAAACTAGCAGCTGCTGGTTCTCTTCTTTGGAGCCACAGCTACTTCAGTCAAGTTTCAGGCATCAAACTGATACAGGACAAAAGGCACACAAAAAAGGAAGCCTGGAAGATTCATCTTCTCCTGATGATGATAAGGAACACACCTTATAGTGTCTCTCTTTTCCAGCTCTAGCTGAGGAGCTTTAAAATGTCATCCATAACGGTTGCACAATTCATCCATTCCTGCAGGTACTTGAAATTCCACATCCAAAGTTTGCAATTTTCATTCTATCCTTTTGATGTTCCTCTGAAGTCTGACTCCATTTTTAATATGAAATACTTGCCAGAGAAATAATTCCTTACCTTTTCCTCCTCTGTATCAACACAGTAATTCCTCATTAAAAGACTGAGTTCATAAATTTCAGTCTAATGGTATTTAGTTAATTCTGCTTTGAGTCCTCTGAGGATAAAACGAGGAAATTATTCAGAATATAGTCTCTGATTCAAAGGAGAGATGATGCTAACACAAAACCTAGTATATAAAAATTCTCAATATTTTCTACTCTTGCTGTCTGAATTAATTGCAATTGACAGAGATTAGTAGAGAGAAAAACATGATTTTCAAAACGTAATACTGCAACTTTATCTCAAATATCTCCTTTTCATTTCAGAGACTATATAGTCCTCAAAGTGATTCTATAAAACTGTATTTCTGGTGGAGTTTGTTGAAAAGCATTTCCTAAGCCGCTCCTTCCAACTATATTAAAAGACATGAGTAAATGTGATGTTTCCCAACAGATGCTCATGAGCAACAGGAAGAGTTTGAGATGTCATGAATCCCAAGTTAATGCCGGCCTGTCTGTTACTGATGTAAATTATCAGTCACCTTTGCAGAGTTTCAGTGAAACAGAAGCTTCCAGAAAGGTCCTGACTTCATGTCTAGAAGCAAAATTCTAGAGCAAAACCAAGTACCTTGGTGCCCAGACACTGAGCTCCTCTGAACCAACTGAGGCATGCCCTCTTCTATCTCCCACCATCATGTTAAACTTTTCTGATTACCTGACAGCTTCCTACTCACTATTTGTTCTGTTAATTATTATATATTATTATAATTATTTGTTCTGTTTTCAGTATCAATTGTTCCAGGGACTTGATGGTTGAACCTAATATACCTGTTGAGCACAGCATTGCTATGCAGAAATGGTGAAAATGTACATACTTACAAAGAAGTACAGCTTTCTCATACATTTAGTCACTGCCTTTTGAAGAAACTGATGCAAACCTCTTCGGTAGTAAGGAAATTTTAGAGGCTCAGGATGTGTCTGCATCATTTCTGGATGATGCTATCAAGTCTGGTACTAATATTAATATGTGGGTAACTAATCTGGTAAGAGTACACTTGAGAGTATCATTGAGACTGGACATCAGGGACATAATCAGGAATGAAAAAATTTGATAGAAATAAAATACTTTCATGGGAATAAATTAAGAATGGTGTAGAGCTGCAGTAGGAAAACCCAGAGAGCTACCAAAATGCTAAGGAATTCCCATAAATTTTAACTTGGCATGAAGGCTACACCACCAGGTTAAATACAATTTAAGAAGCATGAAAAGAAGTAACATTACTGGTGATTTGTGTGGGCAAAGGGAAAGAAAGCTTCTAGAGGGGAACTGAGAAAGAATAGAACCAAACTGCCTCAGACTCCTTCACCCCATCCTATGCACGATACAATATGGCAATTGACAATATACAAAGAGCACATAACATAAAGGCAAATACAAACTGATTAAAAAATAAATAAACTTATATAAATTTTCCTAAAACAAAACCAAACACTAGAAAATAAAAGTGCCACAGCAACAAGGCCAGAGAAAGGAAAAACAGAACAAGTACTTCACTTTATCAGCAAAAGAAAGATCAAAACCTATGAGAACTGAAAAAAATGACGAAAATCAAAAAAATTATTTCCTTTAAAAAAAAGGTAACCAAAAATACATAAAAATATTTAGAAAGCATACCACATTGATTTTGTAACAGTCAACTTACATCAACAAATTGCCCGCATGTTTTTTGGCATGAAAGGAAAAATTTACAAAAGAAAGTTGTGTAAGAATGCTCTTGGACAAGTAGCATTGCCACATTCTTGTAACTTGCTTTTTTTTTTGCGTTGTTTCTTAAAAACTTTTTTAGCAAAATGTTTATTATTTCTTTTTAAATATATTTGTTTTACAACAAAGGGCGATACAGGGAGGCAACAACACATACATCCACACCACATAACATGAAAAGAAAAAAATCTTGCACCTTAACAAATTTGAACTTGTTTTTTGTTTTTCATTTTTTTTTTCTGCTGTTTTTGGTTGTATTTTTTATCTTATGTAAAGTTGTTAGCATATTGCAGTTGAAAAATCCTGTACAATTTATTGAATTTACTTTTGTTTGTTTGCATATCTACACATATAATGTTTTTTTTTGAAAAGCAAAGTTCGTTGCTTTTTTTGCCTTTTTGGTCAATTTGATATATATTTTTTTAAACATTTTCTTTTTTTCTATAATTTTCGTGTGTGTGTGTTTTAAGGAATGGATGACTGCACATAAAATTTTAACGATGCTAAAGAAAGGGGTGGTGAAGGGGAACTCATGGGAAGAAAAAAATGCTTAGGGTGGATGGAGTGGGGGTGTAAAAAAATCTATGAGTGTACTACACAGGAGATGAAGATGATGGGAGTGAATGTGTAAGTCAGTTGCCATGTCCATGTAAGGGCGGTACGGAGTGATCTAGCAGCATTAGAGCTTCTGGCTGTAAGGAAGGGATGGGCAATATACAAAAACAAATGAGCATATTCATGCCCATCAACAAAAAGAAAGAACAGAACTCTAACATTGACAATCTCACAAACCCTAAGCTGCAACTTCTTCGACATGCAAGTTACAAAAAATTAATAATTATAGTATTAATAGTATTTACACTTTCATTAAAGGTTCTCAAATTATAAAAACAGTTAAGACTTTTCCCTATTAAAAATAGCAGTAAAAATACATAAACTAATAATAATAATAGTAATAATAATAATAACCAGAGAGTAAAACAAAAAAACCAAGGAAACTAGTTTTATGCATTGGAATTAGAACAACTTCATCTGTAGCTACCCACAGCCTTCTTTTTCTAAGAATCATCTTCTCTGAAGTCCATCAAATTGACATCAGTATTCTCAGTAATTTGAGACAATCTTTTCTTGAGTACACCAAATGTACTGTTGCAAATGTAAAGATTGTGTTTGCACATCCCGTCCCCACTGTCAAATTAGACTGCTTTTATATTGAGATTCCCTAGAGAATCTCAAAAATACAGCTGTAGGATTCTGCCAGTGAAGTAGTTCCTTACTTAAAGACAGAAATAGAGGGAAAAAATTGCAGAAAACAATTCATAACTCTTTTGTTTTGTTTGTTTTTTTTTTTTTTCATTATTAGATTGGAACAAACCAAATCTAGGATTCAACCATTGAAAAGAAATACATCAAAATATAACAATGTATAGATATACTAAAAAAAAAAGCAAAAAATGAAAAAGAGAGTTTTGTTCCCAGGAAGAAGGGAGATAAGAACAATTGCTGGATTTTGAAATTTTATTTTTAAAGAAAAAATTATTCCACACACTTTCAAAGATGGACAAACCAGATGCACACATTGAAAGGAACAGACAAAGCAGTCTAGGGACACTTTCATAATTTGATTTTTTTTTTTAAATAATTTGATTCTCTTTCCTTCCGTCCCCCTCCCATTCAAATATGTTTTCAATTGTTGGCCAAAAACCCCACCACTCTTGAGTGTTGCTTTTTTTTTTAATACATCTTTTTTTTTTTTAATCACTTATTTTTAAAATAAACATGGAGAGGAGAAAAAAAAAAAAAAAAGACGTGCAGTCTGGGTGTACGTCATAAATAGACATAGAAAAAGATAGAAGAAATTGGCTGAGATCGACAAATGGGTTATATAATAGCTTAATTTTACTGTAGGATGTTAATAATAATGCATGCTTAAAGTAAGTTGCATTTAGGGAAAGTAGAAAAACAGAAGAGCAAGCAAGGATTTGGGGAGTGGGCAGGCAGAAGGGAAGGGGTGGACAAGGGGTGTACCATCCATGCCTCTCCAGAAAGGGCAAAGCACATTCCAGCAGGATCTCTGAATTTCTGAGGGAGGTCAGAAGGGGAAAAGGGTGAGGAGACATTATAAGCTATGCTAGGATAACCTTTTCACCCTGACTATGACCTATCTGAATCCATTCAAAACACCAGACTCCATCCCTTAGTCTGACTCTAACTCTCCAAGGCACACCTGAAATCAGCGGCATTCCTTTTTCTGCCTGGTGGCAGAAAATGCTGCCACTGCTAGCATTAAGACAGATACTACTTTGTCCTATGCCACAAAAGTATTAAAAGTTCAAGGAGATATTAATAACTGGTTCTTTCCTAAAACTGTATCCCAGATATGTATGTCCTAGAGGGGTCCTCAGCTTCCTCTGAATTCCTTAATGACGCATACGATATCTGCATTTTTCCTGTATAAAGACAATCACCTAGATATCAGAGCCCTTCCAAGAAGGAGCATCAGGACCCCAGACAAACTGTTCTGTTTGGTGTTTTAAAAGACAACAAAGTTACACATAAAGCTCTGGACCCTGGCCTAAGAGTAATCTTTCCAGGAGGTGGAAAAATCAGGCTGTAAGCACTGCATTACACCTAAGCTTTCCATCAGGAATGTCAGCAAGATCATTCCATGAGCCATCATAAGGTCATGGTACCACCAATCAGTTGAAGTGGGAGCTATCTTGAGATTGAATTTCTGTGAATAATTGGGATATCCTTCCTGTGGAGGTGGCCAGTGGTACTTTCATGTAGATATGATAACAAACAGGTAGGATGTTTTAGTACTTATTAACATGAGGAACAGTAGCACCTCTAGAGCCACTGACAGATCAGTGCTAGTTCTGGGGAATACTAAATAAGTATAAACCCCACAAAAATTAAATAGCTTGGGTTGGTTTTAGATGCATTACTGAAAACTGTCCAGTTCTCAGAGGAGTTATAGAAGAGCTTCAGAAGTGATGAGGTTGCACTGACTAACAGCACAGTGCAGCTGTAGCTGGAATGTACCATGCCTATGCTGGGAGGCTACACTGGACCTATCTCCTACACCCTTTGGTCAATGTGTTAGGAAGGGAAGAGGTCAAACCACAGAAGAGGAAACCTGGTCAGGGTTATCTCAGGGACAAAACATGCAGGTTACAGGAAGCAAAATGTTGGTCTACATAAGAAAGTTTGGGGATTCATTTGTGTATTGGAAAAAAAAATTGGTTAGGAATAGGAAAAGAATTTGCAGAAGTGAGGCCTTTTCAGACCTCGGTGGAGATTTTTGTTTTGGCAAGGTTACAAGGCTAGTGTCCCTGGACATCACTCCCCACCAGGATTCTGAGCCTCTGGTTTAATTGTACTTAGGGAGTTTCACAAAGAGGCATTTAAGCTTTGAATTTTAATCAGTATTTGTCATGACTTGCAGCTGGATTTTCAGAGCAGTGAAATATCCCCCTCCAGCACATTAGAACTGAGTGCCTTCTCTTTGATGCAAAACAGACTGTAAGGCATGAGTCTGGTTGCCAACTGTGCAGTCTATGTCAGGCCTCTCCAGAAAATACTAATGCCCTATTTGATGATAAACGCCCAACTCATTGCATGAGGGTCTGGAAAAGCCTTTTACTGCCTGAAAGATCAAAAGAGAGAACCACAACTGGAGCCAGAGACACTTAAAGAGATGACAAGATTTTGTAAAGGAAATATTGATGTTAGCCTTACAAGAGGATTTGAAGGGTGCTAAACAGTTTTTTATTTGGTCAACACAGAGGTGCTTGAATAAAAGTAGAGTCCTTCAGAAAATCTGGGTCCAGCAATTTCTGTTGTGGCTGGGAAAACCTTCGTCAGCCTTAAAAAAATTCTGGCTGTTAACTGTCAAAACTAGATGTCCTAATTTGAAAATTGGATCCTAAATGCTTCCACATGAAACTACAAGATGCTATTTTATTACTGAACACCTAGCAAATTATTCCTCAGAAAAACAAAGACTAAAAATCATAACTAGTGCAGCTTTCTTTTTTCATTTGTTTTCAAAAACTTAAAGTAGATCAAAGGATTGGGAGTATAAACATCTGTAATATCAAAGCTTACAAGTTTCTTGCTTGAAGGATTGAGCTGATAGCCAGTGTTCTCAAATGAAAAAAAAATCCATATATCAACAGGGAAACAATTATACAAAAAGCCCCTTGTTCAGCGATTTAAATTATAAAGTTTTATTATACTATTTTTTGTTTTCAAGTTGTGTTTTAAAGGGAGCGAAAAAAGTGAAGGTAATGCACATTTCCCTGTGTGTATGTGTGTGTGTTTGTGTGTGTTAAAGGGGAATATGAAAGATGGATGGTAAATTAGGATTTAGGGCTGCACTGTTGTAGCCAGGTTCATGCTAACCTCTGGAACTTCCATGTCTTTTACCACTCTAGTCACAGAACCATAGAATTACAGAATCACAGAGTATGCTGAGTTGAAAGGGATCCACTAAGATTATCAGAGTCCAACTTGTGGCCCTGCACAGCACATTCCCAAGATGAGTCCCACTATGCACCCAAGAGTATTGTCTAAATACTTGAACTCTGTCAGGTTTGGTGCTGTGACCCTTCCCTGGGGAGCCTGTTCCAGCCACCCTCTGGGTGAAGAACCTCCTTCTAATACCCAACCTAAACTCCCCTGACACAACTTCATGTCCTTGTGCTCCATTAAAGCTGACAGTCTGTTCCCTAACACACTGAATCCCACATTATTTGAGTTCTGTCCACTGCAACACAGCTCCTGTTCTTCCTGCTTGTACTAGCTCCCAAAACAACCTGTCAATTTTGCATGCTTTTAACTTTTCATGGTGTTTTTCAGACATCCAGCCAAATGAATGCTTATCAAATTAACAAGTAACAAATTGATTATAGATAAGGAGGACTAAATACTATGTTTCAAAGCAAATCCTCTTCCCTACACTCAACTCAAAATAAAAATCTGTTTCTGTGATTCCCATCAGCTATCTGCGTTAATTTAAACTGCAAGAGAAGTGTATTGAATTAGCTGGTCCACTACAACACACAGAGATAGGAAGAGCCCAAGAATACAAAATAGGTTTATTACTTCCCTTGCACCAGGTGTTTGTACTGGTAGAAAGCTCTCTCATTCTTAAGCCCACGGGCACATCTGAAGCTTAGAAATGAAAAAGCAATCCATAGTAAGAACATCTATATGAGACTGACTGGCAAAGTCCCACATGCTGTTCTGTTTGGATTTGTGTGTAAGAGTTAATTACTGGGGCTTCTTTATAGCAATGAGCTAAAAAACTACCATCAGAAATGAAAGCACATTTATAGCTCTGAGAGCTAAGGAAATCATAGGGCTAAACTGCCACAGCAGTAAAGAATTTTTCAGGTGTTTGCCATAAGCTTATTATCTTTTCACAGTCCTCCAAATCAAAGAGTATTTGATGCTTCCAGTGCTAAGCGGCCCAACCAATATCACTGGCCTGAAAGCATTCCTCCCATGCATCTCTAAACTGTCTCTTTCTCCAGGGAGAAAGATCTGATGTGGTTTTTTTTCTGAAAGACTGAAGATTGATATTAGTAGTCAGCCCAGCTAAGGCTTTTTTTTTTTTTAATGTAAAGCCAACCTTATTTAATCCTAGAAGTAAGTTAAATGGAAAGAAGAATCCATTTCTGAAGGGATTTTGCAACCAAACCCCAGATTCTCATACTGACAAACTCAGCAGCAGAGTGTCATCCAGTAATTTGAGTGGGAGCAGGAATAGTTTACTGTTTTTGGTCTAAACACATGTAGTAAAAATTTTCTGTATAAATAAAATGTACATAATTTTCTGCCAACCCACAAATATAGAGAAGCAAGGCTATATTAGTGTCTCCTCCTTTCTTCAGTATACAGCTATGAAGCAGACAGGTAAAAATACAAGTCGTCAGGCTGTCCAAATCCTAGCAAATGCTTCATGACTTCTGCATGTCTTCTCAGCAGCAGAGCCCTAAGAAGTCACATGCTGTTGGACAGGTTGATCTATGGGCTGAGATAAACTTCACGAGTGCTGAGTTCTGCACTTGGGTCACAACAACCCCAGGCCATGCCACAGGATGGAAGGTGGCAAGAAAGCTGCCTGGCAGAAAAGGGCCTGTTTGTGCTGGTCAACAGCAGCTGAACATGAGCCAATGTGAGCCCAGGTGGCCAAGAAGGCCAGTGGTGTCCTGGGCTGTGTCAGTAATAGCAGGACCAGGGCAGGGGTTGTCCCCCTGTGCTGCTGAGAACTCACTCCTTGAGTTCTCTGCTCAGTTTTGGGCCCCTCACTGCAAGAAAGACACTGAGGTGCTGGGACATGTCCTGAGAACAGCAACAAAGCTGGTGAAGCGTCTGGAAAGTCCTACAAGGAGTGGCTGAGGGAGCTGAGATTGTTAAGCCTGGAGAAAAGGAGGCTAAGGTGAGAGCTTATCACTGTGTGAAAGTGGGTTGTGTACTTCAGAAGCAGGCAGAACCCTTTTTCAGTGCAATATTTTTAATCACTTGCATACTAGCTACATTTGCCATTTCTGTTGAAAGTTCCTACAAAGTAATTGAATTAATCCCTAAAACAGCATAAGCACATTACATTTTCAAAGTCTGCAGCTAATCCAACCGCAAGGAACCCAGTGGATGGAACTTCCTCCCTTGCTTTGTGAGAGGAGGACCCCAAGCATAGTAGAATTACTGTTAAAAGGTTTCTCTTGCAATGAACTTAAACTTATTTTCTGAAGGAAAAGTAGTGATTCTAGTTCTGCCCTCAATAACCCCTCTTCTTTGAATATTTCCTATTCTTGTTACAGACACAAATCAATGCTGGGAAGAACCTGTGATTGCAGCTTGTATCCAGAGATAGATACTTTTTATCTTGGAGTTATAAACAAAATTAAGCAAAGAAAAACCACACAAAGATGAGTTTTCTACTTCTTGGATGGCTAAATAATCCAGGAACATCCCAGGCATTACTTATGTCTCTGGAAGACATTCAAGATCTAAAGCATTCCACTTAAGAAGTCTCCACTGATGCAAATACACCTTTATTCTTGGGAATCAGTACAACCACAGACCTTTAACAGTGTACACACAGTACCAAGGAAAGTGTTGGTTAAACTCTAGGAAAGAACAGGAGTGGTAATGTGTAAGTTGGATTACACAAACATGGTGATGAATCCCAACTAACAACAATACACAGTTTCCTTAGTAATTATACCAAGCTACATAGTGCAGTTACTGAGAAAAAATAATGAACCATGTCTTTTCACCATTGTGAACATCAGTTCTTTGTAAAATGTAGAGCGATGAGAACTTACAGTGTGATGGTTGGGAAGAGGCCTATTCCAGTAGCTTTGAACAATTTGCCTGTGACTTCACACCTAAAATTATTTATTTTATTAATCACAGGGCATGATAGGGATTCTTATAGGCATGTTTTATTCTACTAACTATAAGCAATTTTAAATTCCCTCCTAGAGAAACTGGGGTATAAGAGTTAATAACTGAAATGACCTATTCAAGCACATGTTAAAAAACTGCACTACATCAGGGATTAATAAACTCATCTTCCAAATGATGGAAGCAGTACAGCCCTGCTCATAATGTTATTTTCCTCATGTTACAAGAAGCCTTTAGAAGTCCAGAACTGAGTCCTAGGACTATGGGACTTCAGTCTCCTCGTCAGACAAAAACAAGGCAAAACAGTCCTCAGAATTAATACAAGGACTGCCCCATAACCATCCTAAAAGGCTATGCCAAATTCTCCATCACTAAAATGAGCTGATGTTGCACACACTAAGGATTTAATCCCCAGTGACCTGTAAAGGAAAAATGCTACATAAGAGACTCTTACGAGAGAAGTTCAGGTTCTACAAAATTACCATTGGGAAGAAAACCCTAGGTAGAAACCCTGATAATCAGTATACATAAATAAATAGAACCCAAACTCTTCCTCCGGGAAAAAAAAATGGAGTGCCAAGCTTTTGAGCAGTATGTTAGGTGTTGTTCCCAGACACCACTTCAGACAGTGTGAGATGCTTTTTCCTTTTGATTTTAAATAATGTTCAAAAGCACTATTGAGATCTGAAGCAGAGGTGTTTGGAGGTGGAATGGCAAATGCCTATTAATCCACCCTTTGACGTCAATTCTCCTCGTAACTGCACTTGTAACTATCAGACATACAATAGAGCTAACTCACACATGAGCTATCTAGTGCTGAAGCACTGCAGGGGAATCCTTTGTATAAGAGCCTCCAACATGTGAGCTAGTTCTGTCTATCATTTAGAAAAGACAAGAGGGGATGGTGCTGTGACTCAGGCATTTGGGAATGGATTTTTGGCAGGACTTCTTGTTTGTTTGTTTTCACAGGCAAGTTCAATACTAGCCATGCAGTGCAGAAGCATAAAGAGAGGGTGCTGTTTTTGCAAATTTTCTTTTGAAACTTCGGGATTACTGCAATGGAAGGCTGCTGCAGGCAAGTTTGAATCCTCTTTTTCAACAACGTGAATGACTGGAATAAATTCTACTGTGATTCAGAAGCCAACACTTTAAGCTGTTTATCAGAGGCTGCATTAAAGCAAGAAAGTGGCTGTGAAGGGTATTTGCTCTGTTTTCATAGAAGATTGGATTAGAAGAAAAATAGATCTCATTCCAAAAGTTAACTTTAGTACTAATGATATTAGTATCTGGGACCCCCAACATAAGAAGGACCTGTTGAAGCAAGTCCAGAGGATGGTCATGGAGCTGAGGGCTGGAGCCTGTTTCCTATGAAGACAGGTTGAAAGAGCTGGCACTGTTTGGCCTGGAGAAGAAAAGACTCCAGGGACACCTTACAGCACCTTTTCCCAGAACCTAAAGGGGGGGCCTACAAGAAAGCTGGAGAGGGACTTTTTATAAGGGTATGTAGTGATAGGACACCAGCTTCAAAATGAAACAAGGTATATTAAATTAGACATGAGGAAGAAGTTCTTTACTGTGATGCTGGTGAGGCACTGGAACAGGTTTCTCAGAGAAGCCTCATCCCTGGAAACATTCAAGGCCAAGTTGGATGGAGTCCTGAGCAGCCTGGTTTAGTGGAAGGCATGCCTGCACACAGGGAAGAAGTTGGAAGTAGATATTTGAGGTCCCTCCCAACCCAAACAATTCTGTGATTCTATACTACCATAATTGTATCGATTTCAGAACCACAAGTAAAGCCAGTATGTCCATGAATAAAGCTGAGGAGATGGACACCCAAATTCTTTGGGTCGATACAGATTTTTTTAATAAAATTTCAGGATGACTGCTTTTTTGCTATTGATTAATTCTGCTTACCTCATCTGTAAGTTGGGAAGCCTTTGCATTCTTTCTCCCTAATCTTCACACCATGATAAGATAATGTATATCCCACTATCCCAATAGTTTGTCTTCTTTTTTAGAGATGCTGAAGCACTACCTTTCAGAATGGATGGAGAAGGCAAGTGGCGGGGAGATGTGAGGGTATACTGTATATATTTATTTTTAAACCAACAGTTAATATTCATAGACCAGGGCAGATCAGATTGCTGTGGAATCAATATTTAAAGGGATATATAGCTATATATTTGAATATGTTTTCCATATGATTGCTTACTGTATTACCTGAAGCATTTACATTTAAATTTCAGGGTAATTGTTAGAAAATCAACTGAAAAATGACTGCATAGCTATTAACCATCATGTCTGAGCTTCATGGTTTAGTAATTCTCAGGAGCATAAAAATCATGAATACCTGTGAAATGAAAGTTAACTGCAGATCAAGCCTAATAGGATGGAAAGTTAATTAAAAGAAGCTAAAAAAAAATCTTATCATATTAGGCTTTCCTCTGCTATGAAGTAAGACATTGTATGGTTAGATTTTAATAGGAAAGTCTATTACTTTCTCATAGACTCTAATTTCCTTTATCTGTATGAGCCACAAAATTTTCTCATGCAGAATTATTTTTCTGATGAATTCATTATTTCTATTCATATTCTTAGTCTAATTGATGGTCTTAAGCACAATCAAAAAAGAGATGGAGCTGGAAACATTATGTTAATAGAACAAACACTTTATTTGAGCAATTCTGCTAGTGGCAAACTTTTAGCTTTGAACTTTGTGAATGGAACAAAAAGGTGTTCAAATTCTAACCTTATTGCCCTGTGATTTACTGCCTTATTAGGGTATTAATGAACAGCACTGTTTTGAAGTTAAAAGACACATTTCACCTTCAAAAGGCTCATTATAGACACTTGAACCTGTTGCTTGCCTTCTGCAAAGGACATTAAATGAGAACAGACACATGGACCAACATTATACTGAAGAAGAACTGGCAGGTTTGCCAGTTATTTCCAGGGACTAAACCATTCTTGCTAGTCTTTCATGGTAAATTTAAGTGTTTAATGCAAAGTGGCTTCTTTTCACAACCTTCCAAGATATTGAATTATTCATCGAAATAGAAGCACGCCAGAAGCCAAATTATAAGTTGCTATTGCTGTCTTATAGCTCCATCACAATTCTTTATTGTTGCCTTATTTCATTGTCTGGTAATTTAGTAGTGGTAACCTCAGCTGAAAAATACTGAGAAAGGGAAGCAAGTGGCAAACACTCAACTGCAAATGGGAAAATTCAGCACAGTAGCAGTAAGCTTTGAGATAAGACAACAGTTTTATGTGCTCTGCCTTCACAGGGAGAAGGGAGGCATAACATGGAGTTAACTGGAAAAAACACTTCATTTCTGCTCTTTCCTCAGCTTCACCTTTCTCTTAAAAAAAATACATTCCACTTCAAAGCTCTACCATGGTTCTTCCTGCTTATTATGTCCCAGTGGATGATTTTCCAACCTGAAAAAATATCTACTTCCAACTCTAAAGATATTCTTCATACCAACTTGTGGCCAACCCAAGCCAGGGGTCTGAGAGATGAGTTCAGGTCTCCTATCTTTGCTACTCAAAAACAAGACTGTAGGTTAAGGTTGTACTCAGCAACCTTGTAGCTACCCTATTGCCTTCAGTGATCGTACAGAAATATGACTGACTAAACTTTTAAATTGAACATGGGTAAATGACTCCACATGACAAGTGAGGGACAGATTGGAACCCATTCCCTAATCCTAGCGCTGCATGGATTTTGCAGGGACCATCAGGACACAAAACCTTAAAAGTCAGTGGACTGGTCTCTAAAACTAAACACACAGATCAGTGAAGAGGAGGAAACACTTTTTGTTTGTTCATCTATGGCATTCAGATATAGCTATGGGTGAAATTATTCCTTTTGCTTAAACAAATACGGCTTTTCATAATGAAAAAAACAATTTTATTTAGAAACATTTCCTCTCCTTTATTAATGCAATTCTTCTTTTAAACTCAGCAGTAGTTTATCCTCCTTCCACCTCGACAACTGTTGCATGCCCTG
Source organism: Sylvia atricapilla (assembly GCF_009819655.1). Lineage (NCBI taxonomy): Eukaryota > Metazoa > Chordata > Aves > Passeriformes > Sylviidae > Sylvia > Sylvia atricapilla. The sequence goes on from NC_089145.1 coordinate 54,804,052, forward strand.
CAAATAATTTTCTCCCTGCGTTGCTCCATGTTTCTCTCAACAAAAGCTTGTCAGTGAGACACTTAAGGAAACATCCTTTTAACATCTCTGATTATTACATTTATGAAAAGCAGACAATAGCATTCATCACTCTTACTAAAGGTCTGAAAGGTTTCTCACTTTTGCAAATACAAAACACACTTGAAATCTGAGATAAACAATGCCACTGAAGTTGTAACAGTGAATTTCTGGTCACCTTACTCAACATATAGGGCTGGGTGCTATGTTAGATAAGATCAGGAAGATACATAATACTACCAAGTGCAGAAATAAAAATGGAAGTAGCAATGGCTTACTTTAAAGACAGAAAAAAAGTGTAAGGAGGGTTTATCCTTGCTGCCTTCAAGAATATTAATGCGCAGAATACAGATGCACTAGCTGGGCTCAAAAAAAGTAAGTGAAAGACAGAAGCTGCCTGATCTCAGAAAACCAACAGGCATTCCTTATGTATTCAAACAGTATAGAATAAAGCAGAGCATTGTAATGAAATACAGTAAAAAATGCAGATGATACGCCCCTTATGAAAAGAAGCTGTTGCATTTGACAGCTGAGCTTTGAAATGCTCCAGCTGAAGTCTCTCCTCTCTGTTAAATCATCTGGACTTTTTTCCCCAGCCTGTGAGTTAAGGTCTAGCTAGCTCTATGCAGTGACTTTTTTTTTTTTTTTTTTTTCCCCACAAATAGCTATACAAATTTAGTCCTAATACCATAAACTGCTAAATACTTTCTACTTTCATTAATCCCAAGTCACTCAACATCTCATTGGGCTGCCAGTTTTTCCAGACATGTGGTTGATGTAATTAGCAAATATGTATGCACATGCATATGCACATGCATATATACAGGAGTCAGTGTTTTTGTTTGTTTGTTTTTTTTTTGTGTGTGTGTGTGTGTGTGGTTTTTTGGTTTTTTTTTTTTGTGTTTTTTTTTGGTTGTTGTTGTTGTTTTTAAACTATGAAAGTATATAATTTGCATCCAAATTCCAAACTGTTAAAGAGATCCAAGTGCTGACTCCCTACTTTCCCAAAAGAAAAATCAATATCCTGTTCACAAATGCTGCGGACAAAAGCTTTGGAAGAAAGTTATAAAACAAGTGAGGAATGCAGCAGAAACTGTCTGCTTTTGGTAATTTAAGCCTATTACCAAATGTAGTCTCCCAGGAATTCCTTCTGCATACAATTGGGGTTTTTTTTCTATATATGCTATGAATCACCTAATCCACTCTTTCTGATCTAATGTTCAGTTCTGGCAAACTATCTACTTCTGAAATTCAAGAGCATGATTTGCTACTCACCTGCAGCAATTTCACACTGAAAATGCTTATATACATTATTGCTAACTGACATTAGCAGTAAATGAGAGGTACAGCATTGTGCATCATTTCTTACAGTGGAATCAGACAAACCTAAAATATGACATGCAGTCTATCTGGAATCAGACAAACCTAAAATATGACATGCAGTCTATCTCCTGGGGACAGGACATTACCAGCACTCCGTTTTCACATCTAAGATATTTGCTAGAACTATCTGAAATCTGTAACCATATTATGTAACTGAAAAATACTCACATGTATATGAAATACACGTATTTTTCATCTATATGTACTATATATTACATATGTATAAATATGTTTATACACCCATATATATATATATATATATAATTCTTTTTCTTTGTTTTTTATTTCCAGCACCTTTCCCATTGCTCCAGTCAGAGACGTAAAGCTCAGATTTACTGGATTTTATAAAAGGAAACTGCATTTGCCATCCCTTAATCCTTTCCTGCAAAGAATCTCCTTCCTCCACAGCAGTTCCCTACGCTTATTAAGCTTCCCAGCTGCATTCAGATCTCAGGCTCTGCATAAGCAGAGGCGTCACTGTAATGGAGCAGAGAGATAACAGTGCCTCTCTACTCGGCTTTGCCAGTACTACCCCTGAAATTATGTGTACAGTTCTGTACATTTCATTACCAGAATGCAACAGCACTAGACAATACTGAAGAGAAAATGATAAGGAGCTGCTGTTCAACAAAGAACAACATTTGTTGCTCTAAGTTGATGTCTAAGATCTTCGCCTTCACTGTAGATCGCTTCATCATCTTGGTTTGCACTTGCTGAAATCTCCCTTGAGTTAGAAAACTGATGTAATATGACACACAGAGTAAAAGCTGTCATTGCTCTAACATCCCCAGAAAAATGACCTCCTGGTGTGTGTATCTGTCTGAAGATTGAAGAAAGCTGTAGGATCAAGATACAACTTTTGTTTAAAAGTGGAGGAGACATTAACTAAGGTTGGAAACTGAAAGAAGAATTAAAACACCAAGATCTTATTTCAAGTTCTGCCACTCATATAAACCTTAAGGACCTGGTCTACAAAAGGATTAACCATCTCTTGTCAGTGTATAAATCTAAAATTTAGATCTTAGAAGCACACGCTCAACTGCTCCAATATCCACAAAGCTCCCCTTAGCTGCTAGAAAAATTATGACAATATAGCTATAAAATGTGGTTGGGGCTATTGGACACTCATATATGCAGCCATCTCCAGGTAATAAAAACTAAAATTCATTTAAAATAAGCATCTAAATGTGCAGCTGGCATCAGAGATTAAATGCCAATTAAATACAATAAACAATATTGCTTGCATAGGGATTTTAAGACAAAAGCCATAGGTATCAATAACAATTGATATTCTGAAGATAATAAAAAAAATCTGGTCCTTCACAAAATGTCTGCTATTACAGTAGTCCAAATGCCTTTGACCTGACTTGCTGCTTAGACTCCTAATTAATTAGCTTTAATGAAATGTAAGCAAATTTTGTTTGGAAAAAGAAAAAAAAAAAAACCCAAACTGTTCAAGTTCCTCAGGATACTTTAAACATTTCATGTGAATATAGTGTCCTTACATGAGGCACGCCAAGCCTGGCAGGTCTTAAGAGTTCCTTAAACTATCTGAATTGGCAGCTTGTGTTTGGACACTTGCCACCTACGACACAGGCCAGCAGAAAACTTGCAGCTTGTCATCAGGAAGGAAAGGTCATCTGAGAGGCAAAGGAAAAAAAGTCACTGGGGGAATAAAAAAATCTACCAGTTCAATAGTAAATGAGGTATAGATGACTGGGATTCATTTCCCCTATACTATCACGTCTTTGTGTTTGCTGTAGATAGCACTACCAAGATACTCATTCTTCAGCAAAGAACTGTGTAAATCCTTTTCAGAGGAGGCAAGATGGGGAAAAATCTGCTGTACCAGGATTCCCTGCTATTCTTGCATGGAGGAAGAATTACTAACAGAGTGAGTTAGACACACAAATGGCTGCTTTTATCTTTCAACAATCCCGTTATTAGAATAGAGCTGCTGCAGGCACAACATCTGCAGTTTGTTTTACCATCTGTTTCTAAAAATATCATCTCAGTGAAGGGGACTTTTTTCCTGTCTCTCAAAATCATTTTTGTTTGCTTTATCTTTCCAAGGGAAAAGTGATGGATTTGGAAAACAGCATATGTGGGAAAGATCACTCAGCTTCAGGGATGGACTTTACCATTGTTATTCAAAATACAGTGAAAAGCTGTGAACAAAACAACTGAAAATTTTGAAATATACTGGCTCAACTCCTTTGATAAATGTAATCAAAGGGTTTAGTCTTCCAACATAACTCGTACAGAGCTAGTGACAGATGTTTCCTATGGAGGAAAGTATGGTTTAATGATCTGGGGAACTTAATGGGGGAGAAAAGAAATTGAAAAAATGCAAAGAACTATAAGAAGCTCTGAAGTTATTTACAGATAAAGTTTAGTAGTTTTATTTTCAGAAATAAAAAAAAAGGAGACAAATGAAGTGGGGGGACAAAAGAAGTCGCCATAAAATAATTCAAAACTTAAATTTAATTTGTTTCATAATTACAGATTTTGTTATAATGGAATTTTCACATTTTTAAAGTACCAATTTCGAAATGCAAAAAAAAGTAATCAAACTCAGCATTTTAGGGGTCAAGCAACTCGTTCTTGTTTTGGATATGACACAGACAGCTCAGAAGAGATTAGATGGAGTCCCTACTTTTGACAGCACCAGATCTTCATTTTTTACTTAAAAAGAACTAAGGGCATGAATATCTTCAACTACTTTTCAGTCTCTGAATTCCTTTGGGGCTTATTTGGCATATTTAAGCACGTAAAGGGTATGAGAGACTGAAATTTTAAAGGTTAAAACCCAAACAATTGGCCATTTGCAAAAGCAGCAGGTGCCTTGCTGAGGCCAGATTTGCACCTCCACACCCAAGGGGCAGAGGAGATTTTGGGTGTGCGGTGGAAAAACCTCTGATCTGTGTTAGAACAGCCCCAGTGCCAAGGAGGGGCCTTTCCACCAGCAGCCTGCATATGATCCACAGTGTTCCAGGGAATGCCACCCATCAGCCACGGGAATAAGGGCAGATTGAGTAGGATGGCCAGTTTACTGAACAAAAGAACACTTTATTTTATTTCAGATACATACATACTCCCACTGCACTGATTTTCTCTCCAGCTGTCAAACCTTTTTAATCCTCTCCACAGGTCTCTGAGAGTCCCCAGAACTCTGGCAGAGGTAAATGATTCAGAACCTCACCAAAGACACCTCCCTGCTGTGAGTTCAGACGCGTGACAGGGATCCTCTGTTTCAGACTGTGCCCAGATCTTAAACCTGAGTCACACTTGCCCTCACTCACAAAACACCTCCCCCAAAATTATGGGATGTACTAGCAGCTTTCTGAGTTATACGAAAGCCAAAGACTTGAACTAACAGAACACAGCAGGAGCAGGAGAAAGAGAATAAGGCGAGATCCAATCTATTTTCCACATTTGCTTATAAAGCTCCTAAGGAAGTTTATTCTACTATTGCAGTTCCCCAAAATGCTTCTTTTAGCCAGAACATAAACATGGCATTAAGTGATGTATAAATATGCATACATGTACAGAGAGGGAGTAGTGTGTGTGCACGTTCTGCAATATATTATCATTCCTGTCTTAGCACTAAAAAAATTAGTATACAGGAAAACCATGGATTCTAGGGGAAATACTGGTCTCCAGGCACTCCACAGTAGACTTGCTACTGAATGGAGAGAAGTCAGAAGAAGAGGATAAAATTGTATTTTGATACATTAGAAAATAACATGAACTATTTACAGGACTATTTTTGCTCTTTTCATGGGTCAAATGCAAAATTTATGAACTCGACAAGATTTCAGCAGTGAAATCAGTAGTTGTTAAAACTAGTATCTAAAATCAGTCATACTGGTGTATTTGTATTTTTTATTTTGTATCTGTATTTGGAAAAAATCCTGAATTATGGACATATATTTAAAAAAAAAAAGCTCAAAATCGCTAAAACTACTTTGCATTTCTGTTGTCCCTCAAAGACAGAGCAATCTTTCCCCATTTTTAATGCCTCTGACATTTATTGTTCTGGCACTGAGTTGGAGTGAAACCAGTGGAGATAAAATTGGAGGCATTTTCTTGTTGCTCTAAAAGAAGCTAATTTTGAGATTTTGTAGCTTTGTTCATAAAATAGTTGTAGTTCCTCTTGAATGTCAAAAGAGGAGCTGATGATCCTTACAACACCACCCCATGGGACCAAAGAACTTTAGTTTTTATGAGATTCAGCAGAAGTAGAAAAAGAAGGTCCTTGGTGGTGCCTCTTTTGCAAGGTTTTAATTATGTATTTGTTAGTGCAAGGATCAAATGGGTTCTCAAATTAGTAGACATCTGAGATTTCAATTCAAGCCAGTCTAATTTTTTTTGTTTTTGTTTTTGTTTTTTGTTTCTATACCTCATTTCCAAACTGGGATGGCCTTTGCCTTGTGCTCCTCACTGAGCATGTAAGCTAAGTAGTATTAAAGAAATAAAGAAATACTACACTTCATGTCCACTAGGAACTGGGATCACTTGCTTCTTACACTGGGGAGAAAGCACTGATTTCTACAACTTGTATATAAAGAATTGGAACTGAAACAGAGAGGCAGAATGAAGACAAAGTAATAACCCCATTTGATGTAATTATAAACTTTCATTTCTCACGATCTACTTGAGTTAAAAATAGAACAGGTTTTCCTGCTCTACTGAGGTATTATTCTGGGTGTTACAGGACATGTGAACATCAGCACCTTTGAACTTCTAGTACATAAGGCACCCTTAGGTCTAGGCACGATGACCAAAAAAAATTTAGAAAAACCTTCAGCAGCAAAAGCCTGTCTCTGTCCCTAGTATCTGTAAATGCTCAATATCATTTCTCTCTAACAGACATTACCTATCTTTCAGAAATCAGATACTTTCTTCTCGTTTAAAGGTAACTAATCAGTTGCTATAGATATTTCAGGTTCTAATAAATAAACATTTGCTTTTGATGCAAAATCTGCTTCTGAGTCATGTGCTAGCTCTTCTCTTCCACTGAATGTGTCATTGGCAATTTTTATTTTCTTTCCCATATATTTTATGAAGCTGAAAATCAAAGCTAACAGGGACAAAAAGCAAGTCGCAGCAGGTTGAAAATATCATATCTTAGTATTTTAGACATGTGTCAGCTTGATAACATAGGCACAGCACTAGAGGGATTGCCAGAATGTGACAGTGCACATGGCTTTGAGTTTAGAGAACACGCTTTAAAAAAAGACTGGAAGGCAGCAAGGGCAAGGTAGCCAGACTGTGGGGCTGATTCTGATCCTTCCTGATCTTCAATGCAAAACTTACACCAGCTAAGTTAGGCTGGAGAAACTGTTAAGTTTTTAATGGAAAAATTCTACAAGGATACAAGTCAAAGTGATGGAAGTGCTGATATTTAAATCTCTATATTGCTGTTCATTCATGACATTAATTTATGTAGCCTGAGCATGGTTCATTCCAATGCATGTGTTAATTCTAGAGGGAAAAGTGATATTCAATGAAAATAATGTCACACCACTGATCCCTGACATTAAAATACTTGACTTTTGCATCCTTCACTTTATTCTCTCTGCATTAGCATATTAGGAATTGTACCTACTGTATAAAAATATGTGATAATATTACTTCTCACAGCAAGTGAAGATAGCATATAGTACTAAAACCTCAACAATAACACAGGTTATTTGCACATTTCTGGTAGGTAGCAGTGCAGAACCATTTGGGGGTGTTCAACAGCAATTTGCACCTGAATATCGAAGCCCATTACAACAGTAATTAAATTTATTTTCCCTTCATCTTCACCTCATTTAGCTAGAAGTATTTCATTTACCATGCCTTAGAGGTAGGCAAATGAACAATATACCAATATACATGCACAGTCACAGAAGGAATCAACAGTAGAACTGGGAGTCCCACACCAGAGTTCAGGCTTTTTATTCTTGGCTTAACCAACTGAACTCTCAGCTCTTCCCTTTGCTCAGTGACAAATGTCACAAAAGCTGAAGCCAGCAGCCTGCCCCGAGACAGGAAACAAAAATAAGAACTATTTCTAGTCCCAGATATTCATACATAACCTTACTGGGATAAAACAAAGTACAATGGGACCTTTCACAACATCTCCTGCACTTGAGTGAGCCCCTTGCCCCTGCAGAAGGCTGGTCACAGGCACAGCAGAGGCTACATCACGCAAACACAAATCATATTCATATTCAGTAGGACAAAGCAGCTCTATCACAGCCTGGAGGTTCCTGTCCTGGTGCCTGGACACTCGATTGTTACATTACTCCAATCTGAACGTTACCCTGAACTTCATGATGCAGGGGGATAAAACTCCAATTGTTCTGCTCCAATAACCTGCCACTTGTTCTAAAAAATTAGTTTCTTTTGCTGTTCACCTCATAATAGGACTGCTCTGGTCTCTCTGCCAGAGGGCAGTATTACACAAAACTACAAGCTTCTTGATTACAATATAATTTTATAAGCAGTTGCTTTACTTAAGCAATTGCCAAGAAAAAGCTTTAGATTCAGTAGGAATTACTAGTTATGAAAAACACAGGAGATCTAAAATCTAAACCAAGCCATCTTTAAATATTGATTAAGTTTATAGTAAGTACACTCAGTAATCTTAGATTACATAAGAATTAAGAAAACTAAACTGAGCATAAATCATTGGTTCTCACTGGTGAAAGAAAAGTGAACTTTTTATCTCTCTGCAAGTACAAGACACACACCTTGGGTAAGGTAAATGAAGTAATTAAATAATTCCATGTTGGAAACCCAAACACATCCTATCACTTCCCTCTTCTGGTAACTCTTAGCCTAAAAAGGTATTATATCATGGTCCTGTGAGAAAAGTTCACAGATTTCAATGCCTTCTCTTCAGAAGATACCAATTCCTACAAAAACCTGGAATTTTAGCTAGGCTAAAGGTATGTGTAAGCATGCTTTTTGTGATGTTGTGAACATAATATCTGAACATGTGAACTGTCTGCCTTTTCCTGCACTTGAGCCGATCCACTGATGCCAGCTGATGGACCCCAATGTACTGAAGCTTCCTGTGCCATTAATGTGGCTAGTACATTCACAAAGAACTGAATTAAGGGACCAGGAAATGAAGCACTGGACAAGCTAAACTATATTTTTTCTAAATAGTGCTTCTAGTCTAAGCAGACACTTGAAAACTCAGCTTGTTTTTCTCTGCTTTACGCATTATTGCACATTTATGATGCATATGGCAGAAGACACCCCAGATGCGATTCTGGAATTGTGTTCAAGCTATACAAGTAAACATCAGCAAGCCAATTTTCACCAGCATCTGTAAGAGGCAGACAGCACACACTGATAGACAGAAGACTGACCCCACAGAGTGAAATCACACTACTCTTAGAAGTCCTAGGTACATCCTAGATTTTAGTCTGCTGACAACAAAAAAACCCTATGAACTGTGGATTTTAAAAACACATTCACACAGAAATCCTTTCATCTGCACGTGCACAGTGATATTCCTTTTCCAAGACTGCCTTTTATAAAAAGTCCTAGGCACATCCCATTTGACACACAGCCTGCATCCTGTGCGGCACTGTCTGGTGCCTAAAGCACAGACAGCAGGAATTCTTACTCTAAGACATCAGCAACAAATCCCTTAAGAAGCTGTATAAGAAGTCACTTTAGCATTATGTCAGTAAACCACTTCTAGGAGTGAAATGGTAACAGAGTTTGAAAACTATTGAAAACAGAACAGCTGCAAACTTGGCCTTATGAAGCTCTGCGGACATCTTGCAACATCCATCCTGAAGCCTCGGGGAGACACTGAGAACATCATTCAAAGCTTGGTGCCTCTTTGTGGACCTCCCTCGGGTAGGTGACGAAGGGAAGAGGGGAAGGGAAGGGATGAGGGATGACAGAGCACCGAGGAGCTAAACACCAGCTTACGAACAGAGAACAGAATCACATAACAACACTGGACCAATGGACTCCAAGACACAGCGACAAGACAGATGGACACAAACAAGACGCAAAATCACTACTGAGAAATAAAAAAAAAACAAAGCAAAGAAACCCCATTAAAAAAAGTAGATCTATAACTCTGAGGCTGCAAGAAGCAGCCAAGGGTACTGGTATAACTCTTCCAAAAAAAAGAATAAATCATAATATAAATAAAAAATTAAAATCAAAATGATATCCCCCCAAATCATACACTACAGACTTGCTCGGTTAGCCTGAATGCACAGCTCTGATGGAACATACGATGGTGTCATCACAGCCCATGCACCGGTTAATGAAGGCCATGGTTAGTTACATCAGCTAAACTACAGCATGCCAGAAAAATGATCTTGCACTGACCCAGAAATAAAAGATACGACAGACACTCTGCATTGCAATAAAATTCTTTTTATGCCATCTGCAGTTTCTAGGGCTCTTTACATTGGAAGAGTTTTTCCTGGGAAGATGTGGGGTAAAGGGGAGGGTTTTTTTCTTCTGGGTGTTTTTTTCTTTAAACTCAATTAAAAAAAAAAACTAAAAAAGGAAAAGGGAAAAAACAGGATAGAGACTTTGGAGAAGTTTAAAAAAGTAGGAAAATAAAAATAAAGGAGGGGTAATACTCTTCATTCTTTTGCACACAACTTTCTTGGGATATTCGAAAATGTGGATTTCTTGAGGATGGCAAGAAAAGATTTTGTTGCCTTTATTGGTTTGCAGATCAATATCTCATTCTTGAGATGATTAAATCATTATTTTGTTGGAAGAACTCCAAAAATATAAATTGAGAAGTACAGCGATGATTTTAAAAATTAAAAAATAGCAGCATGGCACGATTACGAGCCAAAAAAAAAAAAAAAAGGAAAGAAATATAAAAGAAACTAAAATATCAATCACCAAAAATTCATGCGGCACAAGATGAGGTGAAACGACAGAAAATGTTCTTCAAATATATACAATGTATATATCTATCTATATATACACGGACTATCTGTGTATATATCGATCGATATACCTGTATAATTTTTTTGTTCTCCCTGCCCCACCCTACCCCAAGGCTAATTGGTAGATGAAATTATCAATTAAAGTAAAGAAATAAATAAAAGGTTGAAAAAAAAAATCTAACAAAAAAAGAAATTAACGTGCTTTGTTCACCAAGAAATAACAATATCATGCATCTGTCCACACCAGCGGATGCCAGGGTTAGATGAAGGCATGAATTTCTGTGTAAACATGTGATTGGATGATAGGGGCTACTGCTGATATTGGTCATTTATTACTTTAGCATATAGATATATATGCACACTGTGCATATATAGATAAAATATCCTCATTGGTGGGGCCTTTGGAGCTCATAATGATAAAAAGACCAATATGCTGAAAACCAATCTCAGTATTCCTAATGCAAAAAAACAAAACAAAACAAAACCCAAAACCAAAAAGAAAACAAAACTTTCTGTAAGTCATCTGCATGATTGTAAAACTTGCTCATTTGACTTCATTTTGGCTGTAAGATTGTAGCTAGGAAATTCCATCAAACAAGTGATGCTATTGCACCTTGGGAAATGCTGTGGATGAACCCCTGTCCTTTGGGTCCATATGGCATTCACCTTATGAGATGGGAAGTCTGTTTCTCTCAGTACTCAGGAGCACAGACACAACTTTAAATGCTATTTCTTATTCACAGCATGAAAAATGGGCAAGTATTCCTGCTTGTCAGAGGGAAAGACTGGGGGTAACTGAGCACTGGATTGTGGGGGCATGTTCCTGTCAGGAGAGCAATGAAAACTCCCTGGGTGCTTTGAGAAGGTTCATGTCGTTATGGAGGACAACAGAAAATCAACACTTCTTTTGGTTCCTTCAGTGAGGTCTTCACTTCCAATATATTGTTTTTTGTACTGTGCTGGCTGTTTTGGAAGACAGATTATGCTTGTTTTCTGCAAATAAATCTCTGACCCAGGCAGCCTGCAGGTCAATGGCTACAGGCCAGTAAATTATAGATACAGAGAGCATATCTGTTGGATATGTGCCTCCTATGTGTGAGTACAAAACACTACGTAACTTCCAATGCAAAGAACTGTAGATTTTGGCATATCTACTGCTGTGTCCAGTCCCCCATCAGAAAGGCTTACCAGTCTGATCAGACAATGACAGCCTTAACATGTATGAAGCCTTTTGGGAACCACAGAGTAAATTTCCCTGGGGGGGAAAAAAAAAATCACATAGGAAATTGGTGGGCTGACAGGGAGGGAAAACTGGCAACTGTACCAGTGAAGAAACACAGGATGTGTCAAGCCAGGGAACACAGACTAAGCCCTACAGAGTATTGCAAGAAGCTGTGCTTTGGGCTTCAGCCTAATTGGTGAGTTTTTGGGTCTCACTGTTTTGAGTAGTCCAAGGAGCAGCTTGGGCTGTGATCCCAGTCAGCTGCCTGGCCACCAGCATCAGCCTGCCTGGTGCCAGAGCTCCACTGATGGACATCCTTAACAGGAATGAGGGCAATGGCATGAGGAGACAGCAACAGCTGTCAGGAAAGTGTAATTATCATCCTCAAGGCTTTGAAGTCTCAGTATGATCAGATTGTAAGGGTGGTCCTCATTTCACAGAAAAGAGACAAATACTTTCTTTCTTTCTTCACAGTGCTTCCTAGCCATTCCTTGTCAGAAAAGGTGTTTTCCTTACAAATATTACATTCTCTGAGAGCAGCTGAGTTACCAAAAAACCACCACAGAGCTGTGCTCAAAAGCACAGACTCAGGACCTTGGCTTGAGTTTTGAGGAAATTGAATATTTGAGCCTCAGATCTCCCTGGAGCAGACCAGAAGACAGTCCTGTACTCATACCAGAGAAAAAAAACATCATATTTTGGCACAGAAAAAAGTTTTTTGACTATGTACTGGGACAAGCAACATTTTCATAGAGATAAAAGAGGATCTTCTCTTGACTCTTAAGTAAATGCTTCTTCAGGGCAGATGAACACATTTTTTTGCCCTCTGAATCATTCAGATTAAGTCTTCTGGAGGATCTAGAGATCTTAGGATATCTAGGCTTGTCTGCAATAAGATGAATAGGGGGCAATTTCTGTCCCTGAACTTGAAATTATTTGTTTTGCATTACATAAAATACAAGGGGATTTTTGATCCACAGGTGTCATTGCTGTCAGTTAGAATAATTCCTTACGTATACACATGTCTATAGGTATGCCTCAGTCAGAACAGGTCTAGTGACAGCTCCTGTTTTTTAAATGGAGTTTTTCTTTCTACCATAATTCCAAAAGAAATCACTTTTGGAAGGGGGACACAAAGTGTTAGCCAGCCTGCTACAGTGAGTGATTCAAGCCAGCCTGGAAAGTCCTGAAGGGAGCAGAGTTAGGGAATCACCTTCATACTGTCTTTTTTTAAAGAGGTGCAAGTGTTCAAATGCAGATTGTATGTGGACGAGATTCAGGTCTTAGATTCAATTGTCAATCAGAGTTAAGTGGCAATAAGACCTTGCCAAATGGTTCTCACATGATATTTAGCCTCAAAGAGGACACGATTTTCAGCCTTTGAGTACACCAAAAAACAAAGGCTTCAAAAGGACTCTACATGTAGAGTACTCTGATTCAGGATCAAGACCAAAGTAATATCTCTAGATATTAGGATTTGATTCTGACCTATATGAAATCTAAACACTTCTGACTTGCAGGGAAATATTCTCTGCTGCCCTTGTCTTGGCTATTGAACAGCAGGTTCATAGTGATGTCTATCATATCTCACAGCTGCAGCAGTGAGTTCAGTAACCTTTACATTACTAGACCATGGCACTGAGGGTGATGGAAGGCCAAATTTGGCAGAAACTCAAGAGCTTTTAAAGCTACACATTATCAGAGCAACAAAAAGGAGACTCTGCTGGGTTAGGTCATTTAATTTTCAGTCTGCTGTAAAAGGGATCAGGCAAGGCAGAAGGCAGTGACCTGTCAACAGAACAGGATGAAGCAATTTCAAATGAGCCCAATTAAATAAATACCCCACCATTTTTTTAAAAAATCTGAAGCCACACGCTAGAAAACACAAGTAAAATAATCTGGATCTTTTCTCTCCATAATGTACATATTTAAACACCAGATCTTGGCGTGTGGCCAGAATTCTGACTTGGGTGGTGAAGTGTAAAAGCAAACATATCTGCTCAGCCAAGCCAGCACTACTGGATTTTGATAAGCCAGCTCAGATTGCTTTAGTGCTCCAGAGCAGAATGGGCTAAGTGAGAGCTTTGATACTGGCTGTACTGCAGACACTGGATGCACTCAGAATGCAGACAGTAAGATATGCAAAGGAAATGAGAAGCCCCACAGACCTGCTGCTTCTCCTCATTATGATGGAATGAGTTAAATTTATGCAAAAAGGACCTGCTTATTCCTCCTCCTTCTGGCAATTCTGTACACCAGCACCTCTGAGAGCAGGAAAACTCAAAATCTGGAAGTGCAGATTTCATCAGCAAGGACCATCTGGGAGACTTATTTTTACATATAATCAAGCTAACTTTTATTCTCAATGTCATAGCAATTCCCTAGAAAAGAATCAGATCTCAGAGGCTTATGTGGTGCGCCTTCCTATGCAAGAGGAGTAGGGTGTAATGAAAGATACTGGGTGAAAATTGCAAGAAGGTCTAGTAGCTTAGGAGAGAACCTTCAGCAGATTTTCAGTGAATCATATTATTTTACACAGCAGATATTCAAACATCTGTAGGCACTTTATATCTACCAACTGTAATGCTTAGCAGGATTTTCAAAAGCCAGTCATTTTTACAAATCCAGTTTGTACCTGTTTGTAGCATTAGATTTCTAACTGTGTCAGGAAGGAGGTATTTTTAGACTGGAAATGTTGCTGTACAGCACTATGAAATTTCATGCTAAACATGCTGTTTTACCAAATTTCTACTCAAACTTTGATTTTTCCACTGGCAGCATAAGCTGAAAATATTGCTGCTACAATTTCTAGCTGCTGAAATTATTGTGATTTTTGTAACAAAAATTTACAAGAGGAGGGGTCTGATAAAGACATCATTTTGCCCTTTAATAGAAATATATGGCACTCAGAATATAAATTAAAAAAAGAGAAGTCTTCACATTTTAGTGAAGCTTTAATGAACAGACTTCATTCATTTGCATACCAGTTGCAGTACCTTTGCCCTTGTAACACGGTCCTATTAATCTCATGCCTCACTTTTATCACAATCACTGTGCTGGCATTTCATTACTACCTTTATTTAAACTCTCAGTACCTTCATTGTTTATAATTCACAATCTAGTAATATCTGGACTGCTTTTCTTCCAGATGGGGAGTAGAAAAACTCATAGAAATCTGTGAAAGAAGAGATGGGAAGTAAGCTGAGCTACCTGTAACCAAGAGTCTGTGTCACTGCCTTCACTGCAGGGAAGTCAAGAGTAGGGGTGGAAGTTCCCAGCTACAATGCAATGCCAATCTCAGGTTACAGCAGGACCAAGTTCTACTAAAAATGCAGGTACATCATGACAAATTGAAAAGAAACATGAAAGCACTAGCCTTGGGTCAATTTTAAATTACTATTATGTTACTCAAATGGCTTCAGGAAATTAGAAACAGAACATTTATAACACTTTCTTGGTATTTTTTTGTAAGGAAAAAAAACAAAACTTTCTTGGTATTTTTTGTAAGGAAAAAAAAAAGCAAAGTAAAAACAAACAAAACAAAGCCAAACAAAAGAACCCCCTCAAACTCTATTTATATGTTTCACTTTTAAAGACAAAAATTCTAACCAAACTTCCTCTTTTTCTTTTAAATGTACACAGAAATTCGATGATGTCTGTTCTCTATTATAGAAATGCTTAACTCATGGCAAGCCTCAAAAAAGAAGACTTGAAAAAGCCTGTAAGAAATAAAATAGACTGCAGTTGCCTGCTGGATACCACATAATATATCTCACCAGAAAGAAAAGCCATCAATTTATCAAAATGTATCTGAAAGGGAGAAGTTGAGTCAGTTCCACATGGCCAGTCCTTCTGACTCTTTAATGGATACATTTTGAAGCATCACTGCAGATAACAAGGCAAGAATTACTACTAATTTTGTTATGTTAAAACTATATTTTGGTGCTCCCCAATTTCTTTGGGGTCCCAGGAAACAAAATTAGTATAAACACATTACCATGTTAACTGTACTCAAAATCCCATGGACAAATGTATTCCTTAACATCCATCTTCAGAGTAATTAATAAAGATTAAACATTGCTAATGGCTGATTTTTATTTCACTTTTGTTTCTCTTCTGTTTTCAAATGTTCAGCAGCTCCACTTTATAAATCTTCATTATTCGTCACACTTCATATTGATTTTTTTTCCTACTGTGTTAGCAAAGTAACATCTAGAAATATCTGAACTATTAATTAGCTGGAATCACTTTCAGAAAGTTTGCCTTTCCATGTGAACAACTTTATATAAACCAAACAGTGACTACATATCAGTGTTTTGCTGTTGCCAAGTCCATGGGATCTGATGCTTGGCTGTATAGCTTCTTATTTTATATACAGTGTATATATACATGAGTGTATATATATATACATATACACACACATAATACATATATAATTATATATGTATACATCCACACACATATAAGATATATGTATGCATTGTTTTTTGCAAATGAAATCAGAAAGCAAGCAAAACACAACTGACCTGACTTACCTGTACTGGGCTCACAGTCAATGAAATCTTCATCATCACTGGAACATTCAGCTGATGAAACAATGTCATCTGTTGTCTGTCATGGGAAGCAAAGGAATAAAAGAAGACAAAAGTAAGATATTTTCAAGTAAAGAAGCTATTACAGAGGCAGCTAAATATCTAAGGAAAAAAAAAGGTTTCACAATTGTAACTTTTAAAATATTTAAGTTGTACCAAGCACTCCATCTATGCCTGTGTAAATGTGCTCTCTACTGAGTTGGAGTCTCCTGTCAGAGGAACAGTGCTTATCCTGTGTTGTTGAATATTTGAGGTGTGCACAGGTGCTGTGCACCTGCTGGGCTGTTTAGGGCAGCACGTGGATCATACTGATGCTGCTGAATGAAGTCCAGTGGGCTACAAAGCCTGCCTGGCTGGCAACCTGCCCTCCAACAGCCACTACAGATGTGTCTGCTGGGAGGAGACTTGGCTCCTCCATAACCACCAGTATCATTTAGGGCCAGCCAGAAACCACTTCCTGAGAGACTTACCATGTGAGGCATGTTCAGGCTGAACATGCTTTCTGCAAAGAATAATATATAAGATACACCCAGATAATGTACATGACCAGATAGCTAGCAGTACTCTTTGCTGTGCCTGATGTACCACTCTGAGGCAGACATAATTCCTGCTCTGTTAACTCACCTCTTGGGCTGGGAATCTGGTGTTTACTCAGGTAGTAATTATCTGTGCAACTCACTTGTTGCCTGATGAAGAACTGCTGCATGTGTCAGGTAACCTCATCTCCTTAGCACGTGAACAGGGATGTGGATGCAACTAAGTTGACCAGCTATAAAGTCTGACGATGAAAGGGTTAAACCAAACTGTGACCATTCACAACCACTACAGGTTTCATTATATTACTCTGCATTTCCAGCTGGTGAGATTTTCTTCTTCTTCTTTTCTTCTTCTTTTTTTTTTTTTTTTTTTTTTCCGTTTATTTATATTTTTCCTCTGCGTGTGTGTCCTGCTTTAATTAATGAGCAGCATATACTGCAGCATGTTAGAGAGACGTGTACTGGTGTCTCTTCCCAGCAGCATCTCCTGCCTGTAATTGCTGCAATTAGTTGAATTAGTAATGCAGACCATTAGGGAGAGCCTGTGGCAGCCTCTGGACACAGGTTGTAATGTTCCTGTGCACAATACAAAATTACCTTAGCTCAGCAGCATTGGCTCAACCACGGCTTCTGATGAAACTGCCTCCCTTAACAGCTCTTCCTTGCAGAGAGCTGCCTGTTCTGCTGAGCAGCAGGATCAGTGGTGTGACTCCTGAACAAAGCAGCTGAAATGCTCCTCACCAGGCAGGAAGCATTGTTGAACTCAGGAGCAGGACAGCTGCATGTCAGCACTCTAGGTGAATATTTCTGGAATCTCACATCTCAACAAGCCTTTCAAATCCTTATTCTTGAAAAAGACTCTCCAGCTTTAAATAAAGTCTCCTTTACATTCTTATGTCTGTTTCCAACATGTTCCCTCTTCCCTTTACAAAAGAGTTCTGAGAAATCTGCCTTTTCTATAGCCTCCTGTGCTCCCAGCACTATGAAATACTTCTGACCCCTGCTAAAGTTCCTTGCTCTACCCCTCTCTGTTTGTTTTTTGAGCTAAGGGGAGAAAAAGAGAAACAAGAAGTCAGTCAGAAAGATCAGATTGAACCTAATGTTTCTTCAGTCTTGATTTTAGTGGCTTAGACTGAGCCAAGAAAGAAAAAAACCAGATAGGTCAGGTGCAAGTAAAAATTATAAAAACAGAGTATCTGTAAAAAAGCCAGTAGTGAAGTACTTTATGTGTTAAACAGTCATATCCAGCAAGGCCATTCGGCAATTTTTTGTTGAATGCTATCCTGCAGTAGTTTCCTGCTTAAATACTTTCATTAAATACTTTTACAATCTTGCTTCCATGGGGAGTCTGAAGAACTGAAGGTAATATGTTTCTGCCTTACATGTCAAGGTAAATTTTTTTAACAGCTTCTTTCAGTCATAGAAAGTGGAAGAATTCTGTTGAAATCCTGGTGACTTCTCTTAAGACAAGCTGGCTCTAAAATGTTGTCTGCTCAGTGAGAGGACAAGAAAGGAGGACTGCACAAAATAGAAATTATTTTTCAATTCTTCTGGTCCTGTCACATACATTTTAGAAAGATTATTTATCCCCAGAAACTTTGTAACTTATGCAGTGATCACATCCTCCAACAATGAAATGCAGCTGTCCCTGGGTAAAAATATATTGGTTTTTAATTGCACCAATGTAAAGTAATTAAGCACAATTTAGTAAACAAGACTATACTGCTAGAAATTTTTCAGCAGAGGAAATGTAGTTAGTGAAACTGGAGATTTATACTGTAGTTGTCTAAGGGTAAGGATGACACTGTGAATAAAAGATAAATTAAGGATAGCACTGTGAATAAAGGATAAACTATCCATCACTACTAGAAGACCTCGCTCAGACAGTGCTAAAACCCTGGCAACTGGTTTTGATTTCCAGGTTAAATTTAGATCATGTGGATTTTGCTCTTAGCTGAAGATCTGACAATTCACACTTCTCATAGAAAAACAGTGATGATTTGCTTCAGTAGGAAATAAACACAAAAATTATAACAATGTGTTGTTGTCGCTTATCAGCTGCGATACCTATTTGATTACCCACTTCCTTGCTCAGATCTAAAGGCTTCATTCAACATTAACATGGAATCAAATCCAATTGAATTAACAATGTGATTTAGTATTTGTAAAGAATAAGGAGTTCCTTTATAACTGTTTTTCCCTCTTGCATATTAGGGGCATCATATGAAACCAGGAAGGTAACAAGGCCATTTTATTTTTTAAACTGGATACCTCCTTGCAACAGGATACTGGTAGATAATAAAAGTTTAGAGCATTTTGGAAGTGATAAGCCAAAACTAAGGTAAAAACATCTTTCCAGAGCTGTTAATTACCCTATGTCTAGTTTGTGAAGTCCCTGTGCCATAACCTGAGAAGTCATGAAGCCTGACCCTGTTCCTCCTCTTGTTCAATTTCCCATCTCATAAGCAGCTAAAGGCAGTACACGCAACATATTTATGCTGCACTCTGATATGTGTACTAGATTTCCTCCTATAAAATCCTCTTGCAGCTTGTGTTGCTGCTGAACAGAGAAGGGCACAGTAAGCCAGACTCAGACAAAATGCAAATTTGTGATATGTAGTACTCATCAGCCCTGTCAACTCCAACCTCTGTTGTACTTTTGTACTTTTTCATGACTGTTTGTACTTTTTCATGACTGGTTCCACACATGATTTTATCAATTTATCTCCATCTTTTCTCCCTGTGTCTACTACATGCTATTTCACCTGATATTCTTTTTTTTTTTTCATTGTGATTGCTCTTTATTCCATCCTGCTGATTTTTTTTTTTTTTTATGTATAAAAATGAGGGTTAGAAAAAGAAAAAAACACCTCCAGAAGTGGTGTTAGATTTAAGTCAAGGTCATTAATGAGATCTCTAGAAACCACAGAAAAGATAAGTACACTAATCTGTCTTGCCATTTCCTATCTTGTATTTTTAATCTCTGTACTTTCCATCACAATTCATCACTAACTGATTTTCTAGTCCCACCACATATTGGTTTTCCATACACCTTCCGCTCAGATACCAACATCTGAATCATCCCAAAGGAACAGAGCTATTTCAGTGAGAAAGAACAGCAAATTCCTGACCACAGGAACAGGGTCAAGGAAACATCCAGAAGACCATTACTTCTTGTACCAAGAATTGGTACCTTTCAAGACCCTCCTGGAGCTGAGAATTTTCACTGGATTTTTATTAAACTTGCTCCTTCCACAAGACGGGAGAGGCTAGTGAGCAGAGACCCTGGAAATCTCTCCACTACCATAATTCCTTCATAACAGAAACAGCTCACTGTGAGGCAGTTAGCAAAAACACTACTCCATTTCTGGCCCCTTTTCCCCCTTTTTGAAATGGTTCTCATTATACTCATCCACTGGCTCCAAGGGATGTAAGTGGATTAATGCTTTAGTGTCTGCTCAGTGATCTAGGGATAGTAAATGCTAAACGTTCTTATGTACAGGCAAAAGGATGGTGATGAAACTTCTCCATATGCTGTGATGGAAATGATGTTTGTGTTTTCATTGGAAAGAACATGAGAGAGAAAATATTTTTCCCTTCCTTATATTAGCTAAATTCTATATTAAAAATAATAAGTCACACTATACTATTTTAAAATATGTATTTCATTTTTAAAGAATCCCAGCTTTGAAATTACTTGGCCTGTATTAAAGGCCATAAAACTAAAGATAGGTATTATAATAACTTTCAATAAAATTTCTCTCTGGCAGGAACCCTTTTTATTCCTTCCTCTGAAAGATTTTTTATGGCATTTATATTATTATTTTTTCTCTCCCTCTCTCTAGTGTTTAATGAAATTGCTTTGGAATAAAACCAGGGTAGGAGAAAGTGCTAAACTCTCAGTCCACCCCAGAGGATTTATGGGCATATTTACCTTCAAATTCTTTCAATTTCACTGAATTGGCTCCCCATTCCTTTCCTTGAATTATTAGTTCTGTAATCACCTCCTCCTAATTATTCACTCTAAGGGCCTCTTCAATCTTGACACGGTGATGGTTCTACAATCTTTGTTCATTACACCGTATGTGCTGGTGTGGGATATATAGTGCAAGGAATTTTGGCATGGTGTGGCAAGACCTGCTCAAGATGACGCCATTCCTGCCCAGTCTTTAAACTGTCCACAGCCCTAATTTATGTATCAGATCCATAACCCTTGCTCCTTTGTTCTACACCAAATGGCAGGTGCTGAATCTTCCTTTTCCCAATTGCAAAGTTTTTTTTGACATCTTGCTGTTTGGGCAGACTGCTATTTGAGAAAGATTAAGCATGCTGGATAAAATAAGCTCTGTCACAGAACAGCTTTATGAAATTATAAAAAACACACCCAGGAATGATGGAGTTCTCCTTTCTAGAGGGAGAGAAAAGACAAGGACCCATAAATTCAAACCCCAGACAAATTCCCGCAGAATTACACACTTGGCAGGTGCTTCACTCGGTAAAGTAGAATTCAATTTTCCTACTTGACTTTTCCTTGAAATTCTTCTGCACACTATACATGTTACTTCCAATTCAACACCATTATTTGAAAAGCAACACTTAATGCTTTGTTGTGAGAGGAGTGTAAATCTATTTGCTACCAAGGAACTGCAATTTACAACACTTTTTGAAATACGACCATCACAAAATGCTAGGCACAAATATCTTCCCAAGAGTGGAGAAATACAGTTGTATTAACCTGGGCACTGCATTTGCCTTTCACACCTAAAATGTACAGAGCTGAAAGTCAACAAACTTTTCTTAAATACAACCACTTGACTCCCTCCATTGCTTCCATACTGCTATATTTTCTCTAGGAGTAATCTCAAATTTATTATGGAATATGGACTACATTTTTTTTTCTATGCATAACAGTATAGAGTACAAATGCTCCCTTTATAATTGCCAAAAGTTAGTGATGCTGTTCAGTCTTCTAGAAACCAAAATGTTTCCTGGCAAAGAATAGGCTCAAGGAATTTGCTGTTTTGCCAAAAGAAGATAGCAGATAAAGTGCCTGTCTCATTAGGTGCCATTTCTAGCTTGAATACCTCCACCTTTTGTACTTTGGTAACTGGGCTTTTTAAAGAACTTTTTGTATTCTGTTCACACTATTCAATTAAATGAGACTCCTTGATCTGTCCTTTCTACACGTTACATTTGTTTCTCACTTTTTAATTAATCTTTATTTGCAAAATACCCTGGAGGTCACTACAGTATAGCAGACCTGAGAGACTCAGTCTGGACAAACTGAAACTACTACATACAGAGAGAAATAATCTGCATACAAATGGGAAAATATTAGAAGTGTTGCAAAAGTCATAATGAAGTATTACAAAAGAAGCTGCAGTTTGGGACTGTATAAACTTTTAAGGAGAGTGTTGGGTCTCCTGTTTTTTGCTAAAGTGTATTAATCTTCTCCACCTCACTACCAGATAGAGCAACATGTATTTTCTTATCATGAGACAGACACAGTCACAAATATGTGCAAACCCTTTGCACCCCAAGATACTAATGCTGAGGTTGTATCTGCCTCTGCAGAGACAATGTATCAAAGAACATGAAACTAATAATTTTTCTTCATATAGCTCATTTGAGGTAAATACAAAAACAAGAGGACTAAATCCTTTGTTTAAATTGGCATTGATTTCAACCAAACTGCAACAACTTGCAGCAACAGAGAATGGCTCACTGCATTTAGCTTTAGACAATTCAGTGCCGGAAGATTAAGAGTAATTTTAGTCATTTCAGAGAAGAGCCACTGAAAAGAGGAAAGAACTAGAGAAATGTATGAATGAGACAGACTTAGTAAAACTAAACATCAGAACTCACAAGGACTTAAGGTATGATAAATTTTTACAGGTGTCACAAAGGACATCAGGAAGAATGATGAACTATTTAGAGTGCTTCAAAAAAAGATAAAATTAAGGGGGGAAAAAACCATTATTTTCACCGAGAAAAATATCAGTAGTGATCTTTACCAACTACGGAGAAATCTCAAAGAAATACTAGAAACCATTAGCACTGAGGTCAAGCAGTTAGCTAAGCCATCCAGGTATGAATACCATTAGTGTATATGCCTTAATGGGGAAGAACTTGCTCCATCTGTCTTCAGTCCAATCTAATTCGCTCCAAATCAAGTCCGTATTTGCATCCTCTCCATCACTATGCAATAAAGGCACATTACAGATTTCTCCCTGTCATTGCAAGGCAGGCAGCAAAGCCATCCAGCACAGCCTTTCAGTCAGCTGTGCTCAGAGCAAGAACCACAGAATCACAGAATATTCTGAGTTGGAAGGGACCCACAAGGATCATCAGAGTGCAACTCCTGGCCCTGCACAGGGCAGCCCCAAGGACCACACATGGATCACACATGGATCACACAGGAATGGTGACATGGATCACACCACGTGCCCGAGAGCACTGTTCAAATGCTTCTTGAACTCTTTCAGGTTTGGTGCTGTGACCACTTCCCTGGGGAAGCCTGTTCCAGTGCCAAACAACCCTCTGGGTAAAGAACCTCCTCCTGATAGCCAAATTAAACTTCTCCTGACTCAACTTCAGGCCATTCCCTTGGGTCCTGTCACTGAGGCTGGTGTCTTACCTACCAAGAGGCTGGTAGGTGGCCAGCAGGCATGTACCCCTCAACAGTAGCCCAGCAAAAGTGCATCTCCTGGCTGCATGTTCCTGGCTGGATATAAAAGCTGATTTGCTGTCAAGTTATAGCATTAAGTAGGGATCATGAGAGAGCTACTCCTCAACAAAATCATTTGTCATTTGTTTACCACTATGGCAGACAACAGATAAAGGAACTAGGCAGTTAAGTAAAAGAAAGCAAAAAATAATCTTCCCAATTGTATGTCAATCTAGATTCATGGGCAGTCATGATTAAAAAGAGCTTTGAAAGCTTGAATTATTCCTTTGAAAGCCAAAAGCCTGTCTCGCTAAAATCAATA
Source organism: Sylvia atricapilla (assembly GCF_009819655.1). Taxonomy (NCBI): domain Eukaryota; kingdom Metazoa; phylum Chordata; class Aves; order Passeriformes; family Sylviidae; genus Sylvia; species Sylvia atricapilla. Next base: position 54,827,767 of record NC_089145.1, read on the forward strand.
GTTCATTAGGACTGTAAAGTCTGACTCTTCTGGACCAGGTTTGATGCCAAATTTCAGAGACTTTGTTCTGTGCCTGAGCTGTGGAAAGTCAACAGGGAAAAATCATGTTTCTGCCTTTTGTCTGTGTCTGCTGGCAGTAGGAATGGTGATGGTGTTGTGAGGCAGTGTGAGCAGAGAGAGAAAGAGAAGGGAGGGCAAAGAGGGGAGAAAGAAAAGTGGGGAGGATTAATTCATCTGTTGTTCAAGGCACCCTGACAGGGGAAAGAGAAGTATTGAACCACAGCAGCTTAACCCAACTTCAATGTACCTTCCCAAAAGCATAAGGAATGTAATTCTTCATGGTGTTCTGCTGATAAGCAAATCCTCCTAAATCCTTTCAATTTATTTCTTGGCCTGAAGAAATTACATATTATTTAGGAGCTAAATAAATAAATAAAATTTCATTTCTATGAATCTAAATTGGTTGTTTATTGATTACATATGCCCACAGAGCCACTTGCTTTTCTATTTCTTTCCTTTTCTGACAGAACAGGCTCTTTTTGTCTTGAAATAGGAAAGCATCAGCTGGCAAGTCTTTTCCAGACTATTCGGTAAAACCATCAAGATTTGCAAGAGCTTTGAACTGGCTGTAAAATACCATTTATTGGTCTTAATACAAAAGATATAGATTTTGGTATGAGAGGAGACTCTTTCTGCTCTCTTATCAACCAATTTCTCCTTTCCATGTGAACTTTCCTTCTTCCAAAGAAGTACCATGAAGATGAAAGTTGTGTGTCTATACACTGAAGACAGAACCTCTTGGAATAATCACAGAGAAAGAATATTCACATGGAGTATACTTTTCATCATTTCATGAAGGAGCTTGCACTCCTTCCTTATTATATTTTTATTTCTTATTGAGAGAAACTGTCACTTGAAACAGAAACAATCAGTCCTCTGTTATATAACCACAGTTACGCAGATGGTGGTGATGCAGGTGAAAACTCTCTAAGAAAGGTACAGAAGGTAAGCCCATAATGAACTAAAGTAACTAAAAGCTTAATGCTAAAAATCAAGCCACTAATAAATCAAGCTGACCCCAGAACAACTCCCACTCTAAAGTCAGTGAGAGCTGCTGGAAGGACAATTTGTTGAAATTCAAATACTGCTCAGGAATGTGACTTTTTAAATATCACACCAATCTACACAATGATGTTTCCCAATCCTTGTCCAAAAATCTTTAAATGGAAGACATTTCTTGTAGGAAATGGCCTGAAAATAGATTCAGAGTGTTCCCCCATGTGCCATTATCCCACTCAGAAGAACAACATCCAGCTGAACACATGGGGCAGCATGCTTGAAGCAGGACACAGGAAGCAAAAGCTGAATAAAAATTCTCACAGGTATGTAGGAAAAAGCCATATTATCGACAGAATTTAGCATCCTGATGGTGTGGGCTCTAGTCCCTAAGGTACACATTCTGATGTATTATCTTAAACTGTCACAGAAATAATTTTATTAATATGCTGGTCTATGAACTACACTTGCTGAAAAAATAAAATGTTACATACTTCACCAGAAGAAGGGCAGGGCAGACTGCTGGGATGCAGTAACTTTTTAAATTGCCCAGTCCAAATTGCCAACAACGTTGAATCAGAGTCCGCATGTTACTTGATTTTATTTTCCTGATATTGTCATAAATTTGCCATCTGACATCAGCAAAACTGTCCCCTTTCCTCATGCTTCTGTTGATATTGCCATAAGATGGAGAGAAAACAGCTTCTCTGCTTGCTTGGCATACAATCAGAATTTTGGTAAACATTTTTCATTCCCAAGGCAAAGCCTAAATACAGAAGACTCCTTTACACCTAGTAAAGGAAGCCTGTGTTTCAGGAAGTTAGAGACTCAAATGATCTGAGATGAATCAGCTGCCCTTTGAAGACTCAGTCTCTAGTAAGAGTAAATGGGTTTTTCTTTGCGTGCTAGCTGGCACTTAATAACTGTGTCAGAAGAATATTTTTCATTTACACTTTGCTCCTTTGCTGGAAATCAATATGTCGTTTGCTGGCATTTTCTCCTGGACATCTTTATTTAGCTTGTCTTTTTTCCTCAGAGGGGAGGGAGTTGTATTTGATTTTGTTCTGTTATTGATTGGATCACTCTTAGCAAGAAATAAATAACTAAGCACAGCACAGGAGCTTTAATGACAATCTCTTACACCTCAAAATCTGCACACCGTGTTGCACTCCCCCCTAACCCATGATTCAAAAGAAACAAATCTGTAAATCATAGTTACTGTGTAGAAAAGAGGTAGTCACAATTTAACTGGCATTTCTACTTATGTGATCACTTAATAAAAGCATACAAGTCCTGCTTCTATTAAAGCAGCAGTCCTATTGCTGTAGCATCTACTGCTGGGATCTCATAATCTCTTTCAAATGAGGTTTAATGAGAAACTAAAAGATACAGGAGATCTTCTCCCAGCCGACATCATTCCCTGGAGGAAACAGGAGCATGTTCAGGTATTAAACACCAGTGGCAGTACAGGACACAGCCTGACACACTCTGCAGAGGGGCAGCCACTGTGCCCCAGCTGCTCCTGCCTGCTGCCTCAAGTTTGCCTGCTTTTCACTGTTTGCATTTTGCTCTCAGGCAGCTTCAAGTAAACTATGTATATTTTTAGAATTGTTTAAATTCTTCCTCTCTGGGAGGAGAAAGATGATTGATGGTGATGTTCACCAACGAGGTTGAAGAGGTGGCTACCTATGCTGGCCTGTTTGTAAAATTGTATATATATATGGAGTCAGAAAAATAAAGTAGAAGCTTTTCCTGCTCTTGCCTGCCTCATCCTTTTGTGCTCCTAACAGCAGCCACAAGTGTGACCCTCCATCACACCAGCCACAGAAATCCTGCCAGCATCCAATGGGAAGGGATGGGCAAGCCAGCCCCAGGGGCTGCACTGTGGTTGCCCAGCATCCTTTTTTTTTTTACATTATATATATATATATATATTTTTTTTTTTTTTACTGGGGTGTTCTTTACCTCTTCCCCTGCACCCCTCTTAATTTCTCTTGCTCATTATTACATTGGACACAAACAGCTGGCACAGCTGTAAAATTCATAAAGGAGAAGATTCCCTAGTACGGTCCAAACTGTGGCACTTAAAATCTAGTGTGACAGGGTGTGCTACTCATAAAGTAACAATAAACGTTGTCACTCTGAATAAATGTGCCTTAGAACAACTTCTGCAATTATTATAAGTACCTCTGAGTGCAATAAGATAAACAACTATCTTTGAATGTTCACATTAATGTGCTAGACTATTCTTGCCAGACAAATATTCCTCTTGCTCTCCAAACATTAACCCACACTTAGAAAATGGCATTTAAATACTGTTACTCACAGGATTCACACATTAGCTCACAAGGGGAAGGCAGTTCCCACACATTTAAATGCAGAATAAACATAATGTAAAATAAATAAATGCAGAATAAATCCTGGCCCACTACCTACCAACCAGTACCTAGAAATGCTGGCTGAATAACATTAGAGAGTACAACATTTAACAAAGGAAAATAGCCACTAAAACAGCCACATGCACATATGTAAGCACATATACAACATACCTGCTAAAAAAGGCTATGAATGGTTTTAATTTATAAACAATTAGAAGTTTATTAACAGAAATGTCATGGAAGTGGCTGTGGTAGATCTCATATTTCCCAGGAACAGTGACAACCTCTTAACCACAAGTACATCCTACCTCTCTTAATATAGGATGTAAATGATTGTCAGCACTGGTACAGAGACAACTGTTTACTCAGTGAAAGGTATATATTACCTATTTACCTATAATATTACCTATTAACGTACTGACATTATCATGGCCAAATCAAATAAAAATTAAGTTAAAATTCTAGACAATATTTCTCCCAGAAAGACAACTGCCAAATACCTAATGCTTAAAAAATATGCTTTTCTATCACTAACATTTATTTTCCTTTTGAAATATGAGTAAACTAACACCTTTACCGGGGCAACAGGGAACTGACTTCACCCCACATGTTGGCAAAAACATGTGACAAAAGAGTAAACAGGGAAATGAAATCATTACCACCACCACTAAGGATCATGGGGGAAAACTTAAGAAAGTTAGAGCCAGAAATTTGTCTAATCATAACTTTAACAAGGATCTATTAACAAGGAAAGAGATCTATTCCCATCAAACATATACCCATCAGCTCAAAAAACATACTTGGTCCACCAAGTACTGATGAAACCAGATAAACTTTAACCTCATGAGCTGTAGAACATGACAAATGGCTCCTGAGCATTAAATCTGAAGTAAACATCACTTAAATGACACATGAAGTAGTCCAAGCTGCAAATGGTTGTTATGTAAGAAAATTCTGCTGTTGAGTAAGGCAGACTCCCATGCACAGCAAACCTGATTAACACCTTATGGCTGCTGGGTTTCTCAGCAGGCCCTGCCTAATCAGAACATTTGCCCTGTGAAGGATAAGAAGACAATATTCCTTGCTTATTTATTTCATTTTCTAGTGAGTTTGATTAAATGTAGTAAAGACAAATCAACCTTCTGTGTTTGTGTAAAATGGAAAAAAGGAACAAAGCTATCTTTAATGGCCCCACAGATGCTCAGCTGGAATCCACTTAACTGAGTAGAGAGTTAGGCAAAGGAATTCAGGCTTTAAACACCACCAAGAATCAGCTGACATAATCTATACTTCTACCTGCTTAAAGAGAAAACAACAAACCCACTCCTCACACAGTGAAGAGGCTTTCTTTTTCTCTGCAATTCTGTCTATAAAAGCATCAAGTACTACACAAAGTTCTTCCTTGTGTCCTTCAGATTTCCACAGTGTAATTTGGGAGATATTAGGAAACAAGTATCCAAAGGAACATTGTCAGAAGGAGAGAGGATTGGAAGCTCTAAATCCATACGAATGCTTTTTTCACTGTCAGTAAACTTGCTTCTCAACTCAGTTTTGTGGCAATGTTGCATTTTTTGCATCAATAACCTCTTGTAAGAAATTAAAGACAGCATGAAATTCATGCCCACTATGAAATGAAGAAGCTTCTACATAAAGAATTTGAATGAGACACTTACCAGTTGAAAGTAGAACTCTGAGAATTTTTTCCTCTCATATGTTCTAATTATAGTGTTGACAACAGTGGAAACCACAAAAGAAACGACGCCATTTTAATGCAATGCCCATTAAAGCCTTTAGTAACACAAAGAAATACCCAGGTCTTCCAGACTATGGACAGCCAACTTCTAGCCCATGGAGGATTTAACTTAGCAAGGCATAGAAAAGGACAGCTTGACCAGGATGGAGCCAAAATGCAGCAAGAGTCCCCATATTCAAGATATTACAGTCCCTCAATAGACAGACAAAGGTGTATGCTAAGGTTTCTTGCTACATCAGTTTCTGCTTTTCCACAAGAATTAAAAAAGCAGAAAGAATCAGAACTTTTGTTCTAAGGAAAAATTCCACCGTCCATAGCTGTAACACCTACAGCAGCAGCTTTGGGATGATGGTAAATTTCTGGTCTCTCCTGGGAGGAAATAAGTTCAGCTTCCCTTAAAATTCCCTTTTCAACTGTATCATTATTGTAGCTTCCCTTGTACCAGCCAGAAACAAGACATAACAGCCACTGAATTTAAAAGATGGTGCCTCTGCATTTTCAGGTATAGGCCCTACTCACACTAAAGAGATTACTGGCATTACAGACAAAAGGGCATATCCTAGTTGGTAGAGCTGCTGCTTTTAGGTCCAGCAGTGTTGATTGAAGAAGGCTTTCTGCCAGCAGAGTTGTATCACCTATGAGCCTTTCGAACTGACAGTAATTGGCATAGTTATGTCAGGATTTTGACTGGCAACAGCAGGTAACATTAAAGCACGTGCATTTCTGCACTGTGGGATGTGCAGTGAAGGTGTCAGAACTCCAGAGTATGGCACTGTATTCCTCTGAAGTGCTCCAGGATGGCCAAAGTGCTTCTAAAAAATCCTGCAATTGGCTCAAATTATTTGGAGCTGTTATTATCAGCCTCACAGTTACTAGCAGGCATATAACTTCGGTCAGGAATTTGCAAGTAGAAGACTGCAGTCAGTGGGATTTCTTTTGATTCAGAAATCTCAGGTCAGAGGGGTCCATTATTTTCACCAAGTCTGACTACCCATTTTAGGCAGCTGTGGAATTACACAGAAGAGCTGAGTGCCAGGGTGCCTCTGCCACTGATTTGCAATGACCCTTTACAGGGCTGTTAATGTCTCAGCACAGGATGGCTTGATTTTCAAGAGAATGAAGACATATATACATGTATCTCTTGGAAGCAAATATCTGTAAGTTGCTCTGACAGTCCCTTGAGGACAGTGATGTGTAAAGCATCTGAAGAGATATTATAGAATTCTGAAATTGTTTGGGTTGGAAAAGATCTTTAAGATTACTGAGTCCGACCGTTAACCTAACATTGCCAATTCCATCACTAAACCATGTCCCTAAGTGCCACATCTACACAACTTTTAAACACCTCCAGGGACGGTGAGTCAACCACTCCCCTGGGCAGCCTACCCCTAATTGTATCCAGTTCTTTATATTTTGTGAGCAGAAAGACTCACACTGACAAAATGGAACTTCCGCATTGTCATGCCCACTATGAAATGAAGAAGTAACTGTAACAAACTGTTATGCAGGGCTGAGGTAGGAGGGACATAAGAAACATTCTGTTCTCTTTAATATTTTTGAAATTAAATAAAACACTGGAGGTGAGTGCACAGTTCCTAAAATCGGAGGTTCCTGCAGACAGGAATTTCTTGCAAATTCTTGTCATCAGGGGGAGAAGCCTGCAGAGCACCCCTGTACAAATAAATGGCAGCAGAGCTTAACACCAAAGGCAAATGACTCAGAAAAAGCACCTTGCCATGGTGGACCACCAGTACTCATCCTAGCAGGACACAGCACTTGCTTTCAGCACAGCTTTCCCAACAGGTGCAGAGTGGAGCTCTGTAACCTCTAGCAGGCAGCTTTGAATCTTAGCACCTCACAGGTAGTGGAACAAATTACCTGGCTGGTCCCAGGATATCCCTTTTACCTAAGTCTCCCACTTACCCAGAATGTGCAATTGATGGAAACAAATGCTACAATCTGACACCACGGAGCTCCTGACAGCTGTCAACTCATTAACTTCTATTCACTGGCTTCCCACCTCCTTGCCATCATATTACATAAATTGCATTTCAGCTGGCAGCCTTTTCCTTTGCCTGAAACCGTTTTGTACTGAGAATATTTAAGTTCATTTTTTTTTCTTTAAATGAATTTATTCCCTTCCCTTTTGTAATTTGCCTTGCCTTGCAACAGTTTGAATGGGCTGCAGGATACTGTTTCATTATCAAGCTGCAACTGGAAATGAATATTTTATAGCAGCTGAACAGAGATTTGGCTGTAAATGACTATATCCTAATTACACAAAACAAAAAGAAAGACGGAAAGAAAAATTAATTCAATTAATGAAATATTGATGCAATTTACAGACAAAGGCCTTCCCATTTAGAAGGGAATTCCAGCATTGTGAATTTTACAAAGAGCTGGAGGTTCATTGCCTCCTTTTTGATTTATCTAGTTATGTGTCTCATATTTAATTTTTGCTTCTTTCAGGCTCTTTAAAACGCCTGAAGGTATGTCTGGTGTCTGTCCTTACTAAATCACAGACGTAAGTGCTTCAAATGAAAATACATGCTTATAATGACTGTGTTATAAGAACATGTCAAACTAGAGCAGAAGTGCAGTCGTGCCAACTCAAACTTCACTGAAGCCTTGACTTCTGCCCCTGGCATTAGACATTTTATGTTTGTTGGCAGATAAAGGATAAACACAAGGCAGAAGTACTTTTCTCTCACATATGCTAGTTGGAGTGGCAAGCATCAGTTAGGAAGTGGTTATATTTGCAACTCCGTGCTGCATAGATTTTGTATTTCATGGTTCTTAATGGGCTTTTTGACCACATGCTGACATATTACCCTTTAAAATCTATTTATATTTTTTCCTACAATATCATATGGCAGTGAGTTCCACATTTCTTGTAAAAGCAGTTCCTCCTGCTTGATCTCAGCCTGCTTCTACCTTATTTCACTTGTCAGTCTTTGTTTAATGAGAAACTGTGAGCAGTCATTGCCTAGTCAGAATTTCTCTGATCCATTTTGATTTGAGAGACCTCTGTTATCACCATTTGGTTACCAATTTTTCATCATGAAGATTGTCAGCCTATTTAACCTCTCCTCAGTGGAAACCATTGCATACCCTGCAGCTTTTTTATTCATCATGGATTAGTTCTTGAGAGCTGATGGCCAAAAGTGAGTGCAAAGCAGAAGGCAAGGAACAACACAGATTTACACAGTGCCACAATAATAGTTTACCTCTTTTTCCTCTAACAATTTCTAGATTTTGGGTTGCCTTCTTGAATGCAAATACACGTCCAAAAGTAACCTAATCTGGTCATTTGTTAGCATATGACTAATTTTCAATGTTCAGTGTGGTTCAGATCTATAAATCAGTGCCCAATAATGCATTTTTTTCTGTTCTGGCCTCAGTTTCTGACATTTTTGAATTCAAGGCCCTATATCAGAAGTGATTCATTGATTCCTGAGATGCTTCAGAATGCCATCTGTTGCTCTGACAGTCCCTTGAGGACAGTGCTGTGTAAAGCATCTGAAGAAAGATTACAGAACTCCAAAATTGTTTGGGTTGGAAAAGATCTTTAGGATCACTGAGTCCAGCTGTTAACCTATAGAGTATATGGAGTGTGATCTACAAGGAAGCAATAAAGCTTTTAAGAGGATGCTGAATTTCTGTCATTCTAAGTCCAACAAGGTGACACCTTTCTGGGGTTACAGAAGGCACCTGAGTGAGCTCCAGGGATGCCTGTCAGGTTCACAGGAGGCAGAAGGAGAGCACTGTAATAGATAATCTCTTAAAATGGATGGAGCAATCCACACAAGATCAGTAACAGACAGAAGATTCAGTATCATAAATAGGTATGTGGAATGTATTATACATTCCAGAAGTGAGGGCAGACTGTAGAATCTGCTCCAACTTGTTTCCTTATCTCTTTCTGATGGTAAATGGTCTTTATTATCATGCATGTTGTAAAGTGAATGAGGCTTAAATATAATGTCAAAATACTGCCTGAATAAAATCAGAAGATGAGAACAGCCCTGAGCTTTAAAGAAAATCACCGGCAGCTGTATCTTTTAGCCCAAAAGACAGTTTAAAATGGAAAAACTATGGCATATGTTTGCCCAAAATAACCTTTTCTCTTCAAACCATTTGTATCATTTTGGATGACCGTGACATTTCACCCTGGTGTGGACTCTACTGTCCACTGGGGATCAGTAATGAAATACTTTCAAGGAAACTGCTCTGGTTTAAAGTTAGTAAGGTCAAAGAGAATGCAGACTAATAAATCCTGTAACTACAGAACCAAGCAGCCACAGAATCTGGTTCTATGTGAAATGGAGTCTTCAGAAATGTGGGGAGAAGCTATTGACACTTGCCAGGCCAATCAACCAGGTACCAGTAGGCAAATCTTTGCCAAAGCAAGAGAAATCTTTGACCTGAAAGTATATAATCTAGAATTTTCTACAGGCATAGTTTCTTTAAATCCTGTATAGGATGTGAACATAAAAGACATAAATGAAAACACAACTCCTATACAATTCCATACCTTGCCATTGATTTAAGGTAAATATAATTTCTCATCAGCTTCAGCAAAAAGAGAAAAATATACCTGGAGTGAATGAATGAAATAAATGGATAATTGACAAGTTTTGAAGGGAGACAGATACCTTTCATAGACTTCAGCTACATCTCTCCCTGTGCTATGGTTTGTTTTCTAGACTTCAGTCTCCATTTCCCACTCATTGTCTCCACCTTCAGCCCAAAGCTGTCAGTCTTTCTGCTCCTACTGTGCCTATCCCTCCCCTGCAGTATTACTGAAGCTTAGAAGCTTTGGTCTTCTACTTTAAACATTACTCCTCTTTTTCTCTGCCACTCCTTGTTCTTTCAGACTCTGAGGAAAATTGAGTGGCTCTTTATTACCAGCAGAGATACTGATCGTAACTCCAACACAGGCTTTTAAATTTGCAGGGGAAAGATTTCTTTAAATTACACATTATCAGAAAGCATAAAACTTATATGTGAAGATACAACAGCTATTACCTGAGTTTTAACAATTTGAGGCTCACAGCCTCAAATCAGATCAAGAGTCTGTTATTTAGATACTACAGTATAAACAGGATAAAATAGACCTTGTTGCAAGTACTGCTGTTTAGGCAAAGAAGCAACATATTTAGTACAGCTGACAAAGAAATAACAGCTCAGTTTTATGGTGAGTTATGATGTTAAAAGATTAGCTTTTGTTCTCTTCTTGAAAAACACCAGATACCCTTTAAATACAACCCCCAAACCAGAATGATATCAAAGTATTGGTTTTTGCATATTTATTTTTTTTTACTTGCACCTAAATTTCAGACATACCATGCAGTGTGTGCACGACAGCAAAGCACCCACTGGACACCTTGGAGGGTGCAGCCCCCAGAAAAGGATCTGAGCTTGACATCTTCTGAAGAGCTAAAAGCAGGGAAATTTCTCACTGCATGAGGAGCGTAGGAACAAGAACCTGCAGCATCCCTTCCCACAGCAGTGCCCCGACTGCAGCCTGCTCTGGTGACAGAACAGAGAGCACGACAGAAGACAGCCTCAGGAAATACCACTTATAGCCAAGACTAATGAAAGTGCAGGGGAAGTATCGGCAGAAAAAGACTGTTTGGCTAAACATGGATTCCTTAATCTGGTTATCCTGGGAGATCTCCAGAGAGGCTAACAATGACTTTATTTAGGAATGCAGTTAGTGCATGTGTAACATTAACCTTAATAGTCTACAAAATAACGTTACCAATGATTATGCTTATGCTTGTAAGGCCTTCTGACAAGAAAAACTTCAGGAAAAAAAAAGAGAAAGAAAAGAGAGAACAAAAAATGTAATTGCCTGCCTATCAGCTCCACTATCATAATTACTTTCAAACTCTTGACATGGGTTGAATCAGATGAACACCAAATCAATTTTTGCAGCCAGCAATCATTGCATTCTTAGCTCATAAATGAAAATGTCACTGGTAGACTGAGTACAAAATAATACCTGTTTCAGTATTTTACCCTGCAGAGAGAGCAACATCTTTCTCCTTCTGTTTGTGAGTGTAGCTTGTATATCCTTAATCACTGTACAGTACATTACACTCATTTAATTCAAGCCAAAGGTTGCACAGCTGGATCCCACACAGGAAAACACAAGAAATTATACACTATCTACAGAATGGGGTAGTCTTATCCCCCTGGTATCCAGAGCCCCACTCTAGATCTGGGGAGATGGTTACAGGAGTTTTTGTCTTGCATGTGCACAATGGCAGCATTGCAGCACTGGGGATTTGCTGCTGCACACTGGTTCAGAGTAGGAATACCTTAAGCCTGCACTGCACTGTCCTCCCATTCATCCTTTCCTGACCTGCAGTGAACCTCATCAGGCTGAATTGAGTAGAGGGCTCCTCAATACAAGGAAAATTCTCAAAAAAGCCTCAGATTTTAAGGCCAGAAACTATTCACTGTTGTGATTTCTTTAAGGAATAAAGCAATCAGATTAAATTTACGAGTCAGTAGCACATGTTGAAACCTGACCCATAATAATAAAGTGTTTAATTTCATATTAACTTTTGTGTCTCATTTCTGAGTCTGAGTAGAAATAATTTAATGGGCTGCTCTGTGCCCAGTACCTTGCCTATCACCTCTCCCTCTCTATTTGCACAAACTCTGCAGCTGAGGGCCACAGAACCAGGCCACTGACTTTACTTTTCATGTAACTAGTGTAACCATGATATCTTGTTGTTTTCTCCTTCTTAGGGACTTTTGCACTTCACATAACATTTAAGTGCATTTTTAACTTAAAGCACATTGTTTAATCTTCATGTAATGATGGAGATTTTTTTCCTCATATAATGTGACTAGCTAAGCCCCCCAAAAACCTGGGTTTACTCTGAACTATCTCTAAAATCATACTTACTTTCCAAAAGATAAAACCTCATGCACCTTACTCTCTCACCCACCCCAGCAGACAAGGACCCACGAAGACCAATACTGGTCTGAATTCACAGTTGCTCCAAAATTCTCCTCCAAAGCTTCACCCCCGAATACCAGTGAACAAGACATCCAGCTGTACTAGCAAATCCAACTGATAATTTTAAATGCATTTCTGTAACTGCCAATGTCAGTATTCAGAGTTTTGCCTCAAGGGATATCTTTGAAGAGTTGAGGATTTTTCTTCTGCTCTTTATAGCCTTCAGAAGCTGAGCTATAAACTCACTGAAACCTGAATATAAAGTACTTCCTTATTTAGTAAAAATAGGTTTTCCTATCCCTTCAACCCAACCAGCAGTACATAGTAGAGTGTTGCATTTAGGAAAAGTCTCCTCTCCTCCTTAGAGCTGATCACTTCTCTGGTTCAGAAAGAGAAATTTCACTTTAAGTAGAACAGTTGACTCTTTATGTGATCAGTGGGGTAATTTGACCTCAGTGGATGTAATTTAGGTTGGACTTGATGATTGTTTTGGGGTGACTTTATGAAGCTGAAGGTCTCTTCCAACCTAGTGATTCTGTGATTAGCCAAACGATCAAAAGGTCTTGTATGTCTATCAGCAAGTTGCCTGCTACTGTCTGCCACGGGGAGCTCTGCCTCTTTGTGCAGAAGCTTTCTGCTCAGCTGTGCCACCTAAGAGCTGACAACTGATCCCACTGGAGCTCAGCAGAGCTCTATCTCTGTGATGTTGTCATTAGCACAGTACCAAAATGGCAGCAGGTGCAGACTCACCAGCTACACAAATCACAGAAAAACAAGAAGGAACCTCTAAATGTGCAGGAGCCAGTACTTAGCTACTTCAGTTCTATATCAAAGAAAGCCATGAACAAACTTACTCTTCTAGACCTCTTCCTACAGATGATTCCCATTTTGGATGGAAACTCATTTCTAACTTCCAGCTGTAGCTTATTCACAGTTGGGTAGCAGACATTTTGGGTCATGCAACCCTTTTGTTTAAAATAAATAGTTTCCCATTCCAATCTCCTCTTTGTAAACACAACACACTTAGCATCTCCCTTTTGTTCTATCAGCATGCAAGCTAAAGAAGCTAAATTGTGAAATATTTCTTCTATTGAGACTGACTCCCAGTTCACAATTTGTCCCTCAAAACCTTCTCTGTACCAGTGCCAAGTCCTGACAGTCATTCTGGAACATGAGCAGATATGCTCTGCAACAGCACTGAGCAAACTTGATTTTTTTTAAATAAAATACTTTAAAGAACAATTTGGCTGTAGTAAAATAGTGGCATGTTTGTGCAAAGATGTTTACACGTTCTTTACCTTCACAAGTAGAGGAACACAGATAACTATGTACTTTCAGATAGAAAATCAGGTTTGCTACCAGTTTTGACTTAGCCTTTCAGAGACTACCAAAAATCTGACACCAGTTCTTAAGGGAGGGATTTCTAGTGGCTTAAATGCAATGACGTTTAAGGATCAGCCCAACATACTATTGAACAAATTCAATTCAGATCATCTACAAAATGGGAAACAAAAATGTGTGCCTTGCTTGAGCACAGGAGGAAGTAGAGATCAAGCTGAGAAAAAAAGGCAGTTACTTTTCAAATTGCCATCTTCTATCTCTGAAGAAACACAAAAACTGAAACTGATAACTGTCTTGATATGTTATCAGTTATAATAATTACATTATGGAGATGCAATACAGAGTAAGTCCTTAGAAATTCCAAACTTAGAAATCAAATATAATGAATAAGTGAGAAAGCCCCACGTTCCATTTCAGTTCTGCTCTCCTTATCTGCCATGCTAATATTTAGAAAGTAATTATTGCTCTTGATGATTAAACATTTTTTTTCTCCTCTCAAAATGACTGATTTTTTCTTTTGAAGTCTGCATCACCCTGAAGGGAAAATACATTTCTCAGCAGATTTTTTTCCTTTTTTCCCTAACAAGGAAAGGGGATTAGAAAAATTAGAAAAAAATTGCAATAAAAAGAAAAAAGAGGGAAGGGGAGGAATGAGCAAGGAAAGACAGGATTTTTTAAAATGAGGATTGTCTTTGGGAATTTACAAAGAGAAAGAAGTGAAAAATTATGAGCTCGTCACATAGGGTATGACACCTCATGCTGCAATCTGGAGTTCTTATAATGAGGTGAATGGGCACTGCTGAGAACTCATTGCTGGGGAGAGGTTAAAATGAGTTCTGCATCACCAGGCCAGGGATTTTCATAGTACCACATCACACATAAATTTTTTTGCAGCATTATTGCAGCTGGGTTTGTTCTCCAAAGTGAGCACAAACGCATCTTATCCCAGAGTCTAAGTGTCATGCCCAAGTTAATCTGGGCTGGAGGGAAAGGCATTCACACTGTAATGATGAAGGCAGCTGTGTGAACCTAGATGGTTGTATGCTTTATCAACAGAAAAAGATTAAACTATAGAAGTTTAACTATAGACTCATGCATCCTCTATAATAAAAGGAAAAGTAAATAAAAATTTAATATATAATAGCATATACTAAAGGCAAAATATGGACATATATGGTTTCTCATTCTGTAAACTTCTCCCATTAAAGTGATATAATGAGTCATTGGGGTTTTTGGCAGTATGGTATACTGAAACCACGAGTGAAACTCCTGAAGAATCAAAGACCACACACAGGAATGCACTCACCACCAACTCATCCCCTCCTGAGTTTCAACCCCTGAAATCTGTGTATGTCATGCAAATTAACTTTTGGTCAACCTTATATAGAATCTTACCAATCTGTGAGCATGGCATCACACTGCTGTAATGGGAACACGCTGGTGCAAAGTTAATGGTTGGGCCCAGTGATCTTAGAGGTCTTTTCCAATCCTAACAATTCTCTGATTCTCTGATTACTGCACTCTGCTCTTACAGAATGGCAAGCATAAGATGTGCACTTTTATAGATGAAAGACACTTTCTCCATACCCCCTACACGAGGCTGAAAATTTTGAAACTAATACTTCAAAGCACTCTTCGGTAAGAGTATTCAAAATACCACATGACAAAGAAATTTCCTTTTTTTTTTTAACGAACCCTCAAACTCCAAACTCATATACAGTTGCTTCCAAGGAAAAAAAAAAAAATGGTATGAGGTCTTAGAAGATGGCATACTGACCGTGATTCCCAGCTAAACTCTCGGATAGCTGCTGAAGCAGCTACTCAAGCCAAACTATAATTCACAGAAACGAGCTGGAGGAGAGCCAGCTCTGGATGAAGTGATTGGCTTATTTTGGAATATGAAGTGTTTCCTCTTGACAGCAAGCCATTCTGCCTGTCCTTGGGGAGATGCTAAGAAGAAACCTTGATCAGACGTGTGACAAAGCATCAGTAGTGGGTTGAGTAATGGATGGCCATTCAATGCCTTTGCATCTGCAGAGTAGCTAGCTAATATCTGCAACAAAATAGATGTCTCCAGTTGCTAAAGAGGCTAAACATACATTTCCTGGCATTGTTGGTGGTTGGTAAATCATCAGCAAATTTTGTCATTGTCATCTTCTTTATTTTAAATACACTGGTTTTGAAGTTAATAAAATGGCTTGTTTCTCCCTTGTGCTGGACCATTTGCATAATTATAAAGAGGGTTCATGAAAGAGAGTCAATGAGATAATTCCCACATGCAAATTAAAGATGTTTCAATTAACATGGCAGGACGTGTGTGAAAACCATGCTAATGTAGCAGAAGATATCCCTAGTGGCAGCTCAGTAATTTGCCTGTATGCTAAGGCATGTTTTTGTCTCACTTTGCTTTGTCACTGGTGGCCTTTGCTTGGTCAAGAGGGTGGTGGAACAGAGCAAAACCCAAAGGTTTATTAGAGATCTTTACTCCAGTGCTACAGGTGGTGCGGGGGTAAGTGCCTTACTCTTAAACTTTTTTCTGGCAAAAGTCAAGCTGATTGATTAAATAACTGTGTCTCTTCATATCAGGGAAAAATTTTAGTAAGAGTATGATTTCCAGAAATCTTTTTCATTCACAGATCAATTTGCTTCTAGTTCCCCTCCTGAAAGGTGACTTTCCCCTCTTGTCTTTAGTAATAATATATGCACTACTTTCATAAGTCTTCCCTTGATTCTCTGCTTACAATTAATGGCCCCTCAGAACAACTACTGAAAAGCAGAAATGAGTAGAAAAGGACACTGGATACTTGGTAACACCTTAGCTTATAGCTGAATAAAAGCAATGAAATCACACCTTTAGACTTCATATAATAAAGCTGGTGATCAATTTCAAAATCAGAATTTCATACTTCCATGAGCATAAAGATGCTAGATGATCCTTTATGGAAGTATTACATCTTTCCCTCAAGCTTGGGAAACATTAAAGAACAGATATCAGAAGACAGAAGCTTGCTTGCTACTGTGGCACTCTGCTAACTTCCTAATCACTGAATAAATTTTCAAAAGCAGCTCTTACCCAGGAGAAATGATATGCCTGTGCCTTCCTGCAAAACAAACAGAGCTGTATTATTTTAGGTGCTAGTTGTTCCTTACTCCTGAACTGGGACCTGAATCAGGAGTCTGCAAGTCTGGAAATCAAGAGTCAGAACTCTCCCATGAAGGTATCTGCTTTCCTTGCCCTGCCTGAGAATCTGCAATAGCCCTAAAAACTGCTTCTCAGGGAAGAACTTACTGATTGCCTTAAAAAAAACCACCAAGCAAACCCCCCAAACCTGAGGTTTGCTCTAGGCAGGAATAATTCAGTAGAATACACATTTATGTGGATGATGAAGGCAAGTAACAGCAGTGACTGTCACAAACTCAAAACCGTGTTAAAGAAAGCAAGAAAGTTACCTTTGCTGAATGCACTCAGATTGTGGGTTTTTTTTTGTTTGTTTGTTTTAAACCACAGACATTCTCTAATTAAGGGAATATGACTTTCACAAACAGGAATAATCTCATACCACCTAATCAGAGGATGAACTGGTAGTGGCCTTGGTATTAGTATATCTCTCTCAGTTTTATTAATTTTCATCACCAGCCCACAGATCATCCTCACAGGTATTCTGCTTCCTGCTACTGAAGTATCGTGGAGTACAACCTAATTTCATGGAGTAAGTACAAAACCGGGAATCATGAACCCCTATTGTAAAGGCCAACTGATTTTTCCCCAGCTTCTGCGTCATACTGACGGAGCAGACCTAATCCCTCTCATCTCCACTTTAGGGGCAAATCCCTTTCCCATTCAGGTCTTAGTGCTCAAAACTCACTGTTGCAAATGAATCCAACTGAGGCACAAACCTTGGAGAGCAGCAAAGTTTGCAAAGAAGCAGCTGTGGCTCCCACATTTTGCATATAACCTCCAAATCATTGGAGTTTGCATCTATCTACCAACATTTAAGAATAAAAAAGTGATGATTACAAAAAGCTGCTGTATTTGCATTCCTGTGCCTCTGCATTTGTCCAGTTTATAGAGTGGTTCAAACAGATCAACAGTTTTAAATGCTATTTTTGTGGTAGCCAATAAAAATCAGGAGTTCATTCTCAGCAGGCTATTAGTTTTATAATTATTATTAATACTAGTTGCTTTATTATGTAGCACTAACAAAGTAAACTCAAGCTTTTCCAGCACATTTTAGCTTTAACAAAACAATTACTTGAGTCAAAATCATGTATCAAATTGAGCAACTTCTAGCAAGAATTGTATTTCTGTCTTCAAGTCTTTGTTTTTCAAATAGTAAGGCATAATAACTTGAAGAATTAGTAATCAATGTGTCACTCCTCTAAGTAATTATTTTACTTGTAACAAGTAATAAGGCTGTGTTCCCATTTGAGGGCAGATGTAATTGCAATGTATTGTTAATTCTGCAGTCTTTTGTACAGAATGAACACTCAACTTTAATAATCATAGGAAACTATCAAACTATCTCTAGTGTACATTCTCTAGAAAAAAAAGGAATGAAAAGTTAGGACATTGAGTACCTTTTTAAGTTTCAAACTTCAGAGAAAAACACAATTTACTGAAATGCACTCTGTGTGTGGTATTTGTGTGCATACTCAGCATGTCCTAAGGTTTTGTTTGTTTGTTTGCTTTTTTGAAAGAAAACTAGTAGAACTTAGAATCAAATAGGCTTATTTCTTTATGCTTGTCTCTTCAATTGCATTTTCTGTCATACAAGCAGCAGAGCACAAAGCACTTCTCTGCCTCAGCTTCACTGCCTTCAAAGTGAAGAAAAATAAAACCATCTGCAGTGAGCATTATTGTCATGAGTGATTGTTTTCTAAGCGCTTTAGGATCAGTAATACACATTCTTAGCATTACTTGTTTTTAAAAGATAACAAATTAAAATTAAATACGATAGAACTTTTCAGCTCGATATATGTCTTAGGACACATTAGAACTCGAAGTTGTGTTTTTTAAACGAATTTTCATGTGAAATAAAAGAGATATTTTACACTCTACATAAACACCATACTTGAGTATGAGACATGGCTTCCACCCACAGAAGGTGTTCAGGAGCTGATGGATATGGCCCTAAGCAAACTGATATGACCAGACCTGCTTTGAAAAGGCTCTTGGTGGAGCTCCTTGTTACTAAGAGCCGCCCTGGGCTATTGTGCACTTCCCAAATGTGACCCTTGTATGAGCACACAAATGGACAGGACAACAGTGAAACCCTCAGTCTAATTACCCTGCACACAGAATGCAGCCAAGGCTGTGCTTTGAGCCCGTTCTGGTCCCAAAGGTGATTATTCTTATTACCTCATGATTGTGCCTCTGCAAAGTCTTTCCTCACAGCTGGACTTCATCTGTGGGCATTGTCCTGTGTTAAAGCACACAGATGGCTCTTCTACTGCAGTGAGCTCAGGGAAGATGCACAGCTGTCCCCACCTGGCTGTGCACTGCTGCCTGCAATGTCTCCTGCCACTACAGAAAAGCACCAGACTCCCAAGCACAGGTGTCACTGCTGCATCTCTGTCATCACCTCTCACAGCCAGCCCTGTGCTTTCAGCACTGTGCTGGGGCTTGAATTGCTGGCAAAGAGAGAAGCACAGCCCGTCAGCCATCAGGAAAGCCCGTGATCACTCATCATACACCACTGACACAAGACCAAGATGAACCCGGGTCTCCAAGCTGGGCGTTTGCATCATTGCTCTTATGATGCCTGTTCGTTTGTGGTTTAATGCCTGCGCGGTTAATTTGAGGGCGATAAATAGCTTTTTGAGAAAAAAAAAACAAAACCAAATCCTAATTTGTACACAGCTGCAATTAATCAGAGTGCAGAGAAGAGTGCACCAGAGCTGAACGCCCTGCTGAAACAGATGGTTGTGCTGCCGCCACACACTCCTGCATTCCTGTGAAGGGTAAGCCAAATTGCAGAGCCCTGGGAATTTCTGCTTGCACACATGCTGGCTCTCCCCACATCGGGTCTGTTAGGGAAAAGCTTGAATGATTTTCACCTGGAAGCCTCCTGGGGCTTGCAGCCATTAGTTGAGAAGTTTAATAACTGCTGGCAGGGGAAAAAAACACCCACCAGCAACCAGCAATTCACTGAACTTTTCCAACTGCACAGCTGAAATTTAGTATCTAGTCTTGTTCCTGACTGCTCTCCTTATCTTGCCTGATCAAAACTTTCATGGCATGAGAGAAAAAAGATAGCAGCCAGATGGCAGCTCCTGTTTACAACAGAGCAACCTGATAAGAATCCAGTAGTTTTAGTTGTGTCTACTGGATTCCATCTGAATGCATTAAGAAGTCAATATTCCCAAGGACACAGAGGCTGAGGTGCACAGAGCAAGGTGTAATGTTTTAAAGCTTCTGGAGTGCAGAGTGGATTCCTGCAAACCTTGGGACTGATCTGCAGTTGTACTGAATGATGTGCTGACTCAAGTGAAAATCGTGAGTACTGGTGCCAAATAGAACTTCTCTGAAAGGAGAGAAAAAAATCTGCTTGGTGGCACCCATCATGCTTGGGGCATGCAATGGCTTGTAAGATGGTTATTAAGGTTATTAATTAGGTTGTTCACCATTTGCCTGAGGTGTATCCAAGAGTTACTAGGAAGAGGTTTAGCATACACTATGAAAATCTTGTCATTTAAGACAAAAAAACCCACCCAGACGAAATCCAGAAAGATTATGTTTGAAACTTGAACCTCCTTCTAATACATAGATGTTCTACATAATCACTAGAAGATGACTAATATCCTTTAAGTATTACTGCTCAATGAGTCTTAAATGCAGAAGAACAGTGATTGTAAAAATGCCACAGCTATTACAAGTGATTCTTCAAAGGTCAGAGTAAAAGGTCCTCCCACATGTGCCATTATATTATGGAAGATAGTCCCTAAAGAGACTAGTGTGAGATACACCAAAAACAAGACCATGTAATCTCTTCTTTTGTCGATTTCAAAAGTGCTAGAAACAATTTTCAAGAGTTGATTGAGAAACAAAAGGCAACACGGAAGCCAAGTTCTGGCTGTATGGGCTTGCTGCAGCTAAGGGAAGAGAATTTCACTTTCCCACCCATTTTGCTTTCCTGTGCAAACACATACAGCCTAGCAGCAACACCTTGAATTAGGGAAGCACTTCAGCTACGGAGTAAAAGCAGGTGGCCAAGGAGTTAAAACCTATAAATGTCCCTCCAGTAAATTCCCATCAGATAATTAGTGTTAGGTTCCTAGTTCTTTCTTCTTTGCAAACTCTTCAATGGCTTCAATAATTTGCCATTATCTTGAAAAAGAGGGATGAGAAAAAGGGCACTCAAAAATGGTTGCTTAAAGACATAAGCACTGCTGTATGCACTAGGGGAATTCTAGTTGCAGGGCAGAAAAACATATGCATAGATCTTTAAGGAGACTGAACTTGTGAACCCTGGAGTTCAAAGGCTTTTTATGATTCTGCACAAGTTGTGTGGGCTTTTTCTTCTGGCCAGAACCTTGCTTTTCTAAGAAGCAAAAGTAATTACAGTGTTGATTCCAACAAACTCACAGATAGTGTTATTTCTGTCCTTTACACAAAGTACATGCAAATGCCTTCAGCAGCCTATTGTCTTTTTTGCAGACAAGAAAAAGGAGCCACGATTTCAAAATTAATCATAACAGTGGGGATAAAAAAAAAAAAAAAAATCCAGACCCAGAGTTGGATGATTTACAGTTCTGAAGGTAGTGAGATGTAGTTTTGGGCTGAGAAGCTGAGAGGATTTCCATGCGGGCAATAACAACTGCACACGCAACATCAGCTGAGAAACCAGAAACCGAAGCAGGACTTCCCATGACACTTTAGCAAGGATAAAAAGCTGTGTTACTGCAGACCTTACAGAACAGTGGCATAGTGTCTTCTGTTATTAAAGTCTGCAAAAAACAAAGCTATAGATCAAGTAAAATTTGTTACTTCAGTCAGAGACAGAAGTCCAGACTTCTAGTTTTCTGCTGCTGGTTCTCACATTAGACTTCACTTTATAGGGCCACCACTACTATAGCACCTCACCAAATTTTATGTTTTATCCTCATAACTGATATAAAAAACTATTAACCTCACTTTCAGAAGGCACTAAAGGCACCAAAAGGCTATCTTTCCTAAGATCATTTGAGAAATTCATAAACGGAATGAACCGACCCAAGTCTCTCAAGACTCATGTTTTGAATTTTCTTCTTTGCTCAAATCCACTCAAATGTCCATAACCTCAGTTAGCTCTGGATATAATTGTATTTTCACCAAGATGGGTAAGAAGACTGAATTTTAAAGCCTTCTGAGTCGCTAGGATGAAAGGCACTACAAGAAATTCAGTGTACTATAATAATAATTGGCCTCATGCCTTGCAGTAGTAAAACAAAATAACATCACTACAGCTTAATATTCTTTAGATAAGATGTTTTTCTTATTTCCACTATACTTGTAGATCTGCAGTGCTCAGCTCCATAACACTCTCCTGTTTACTCCTCGAGCTCTGAGCCACAGTTAAGATTTGCTCTGTAGTGCCTCACAGTGAAAGCTCTGGGTGGCTACCTGTGGGCAGCCAGAAAACAGCAGCAATAAAACTGATCTCAAAATTCATTGCTACAATATACTGATTGTTCTCACTCCTACTGTGCTGAATGGGCTGAAGATAAAAAGTCGGGGATATCCTATTGGGAATTATATCTCAGCATTACAAAGCAACCTGATCAATGCCTACACAAGCACATCAGCCAAAACCAGCACAGAGGCATAGCAGTAGGTAAAAACCAAGAGCCTAACTGTGACCACATCATGTTCTTACTGCCTGTAACGGGACAGCTGATGCAGAGCTCCACACTGAGCCTGGGATACTCTGCTTTTATGCGACAGTGGTTTGCTCAAGTGAACTAGAGGAAAAAAATCCCCCAGGCTAAACTAGCAGGAGCAGCACTAACACCTATTTGAGATGTACTTCTGCAGTAATAGAAGAGGACTGCTGCTACCAGCTTTTGAAACAAGGATGGGGAGCTAGCACACAGCAACTCAGTAGAACAAATACTCTCATTAAGAACTATTTCCATTAAAGCTATCATGACCCTCTGCCTGCAACTTACATAAGCTTTTCCTATCCACATTTGGAGCTGAAAGGAAATAGTGTGAAAGGGAAATCAACTGATTCAAAATAAAAGTTGCACAAAATTCCTAAACCATATTCAAGTGCTTTTTGCTAGATCAATTAGTAAATTCCTACTGCCTCTTGTAGAAAGACTCCTTTACAAGGTTTATAATTTCCCTGCACTCTCCTAACACAGAAAAAGAAGTTGAGATTTTCTGGAGGTGATCCTTCTGCCTTCCCGTGCATGTGACAGAGAGCTTTTTGAGGGCTGTGCTAACGTGAACTGACTACACTTGTGTGAGTGCATGGGAAGCTGTAGCTGCTGCACATGCCAAGTGTGAGCGTGGGCTCATGCTTGCGTTCCTTGGTGCCCACAGTTTGCTGAACAAGATCACTGCTGGTGAGAAGCAGTCTGCTGTACCTGAGAGCACTGACGTGTGTAGGTGAGGAACACCACGGGGGAGGCTGTAGTACACAGGCACATGAGTAGGCGTGTGGGTCTGAGAAATAGTTACAGCCGACAGAATCACAGGATTGGGAACTTTTCTGTAACTCTTTGGAGGATGTGAGTGTACACCCTCCGGGCAAATGGTATCTGTATGGTCCTTTAAGGTGTACTGCAAGGCATCATACGTAGCTATGTACACTTTGATGAATTTATTGAAGATCTCTAGGCAAGGCTTAAACTTTGCCCTCCCACCTTACATGTTGTGCAGTATGGATCAATGCATTCTAGGACAGGGGTTTTTTATGCAACTAAATAGAACACCCCTTCCCCTCTTGGTCTTGCCAACTCATCCAGCAGCAGACTGTTGACTTACTACCTTTGCAATAGCCTCCTCCATGTAGCAGATGTTTTGGGTTTCATTCCCATCATGACTGGAATATGCATGAAGCATTTAGTTCTTTGGGATATAAATCATGGGAAACCTTTCCAACACCAACAAAGTTGTCCTCTCTGCAAGAAGTAGGCAGAAAGCTGAACTGAGCTAAGCAAGATGCCTCTACCTACTTCAAATCAGATCAAAATTAAAGTCTCCAAAGGCATAGGCATGAATCAATTTATGTTTTAAGTGGTTTTTCCT
Source organism: Sylvia atricapilla (assembly GCF_009819655.1). NCBI lineage: Eukaryota > Metazoa > Chordata > Aves > Passeriformes > Sylviidae > Sylvia > Sylvia atricapilla. The sequence continues at coordinate 54,851,505 of NC_089145.1, forward strand.
TCCTGGTGTTAAAAGAAAAGAAGACTGTCACTTGTATTATGCTTTCTCTTCCCTGTACTCCAAACCTTCTTCTTGATCCTTGAAAACAGCAGCCTGTGCAATCTCTTTTTGGTGACTGGCAGTCTGTGGGGCAGGAAAGCAATCCTTGCAAATGAAATTCACCCAGCGTTTACAAACCAGACAAGAGAAAAGAAGGCTGAAGTGAAAAGGAACCTTTTGTTTTCAGCAGGGAGCAGAGCACAACAAGGAAATAAAAAGATGAATAAACCTGTCATTGACTTTTTCTTTATGGAGCAGAGGCACAGTTATTAGGTACCCACAAAGAAGGCATTCTGGATATATGACTCCTAATATGTCGTCCATAATACAGCACTGTGCAGAAGGCGTACAACTTTTCAAACAGGTGTCAGAGACAGAAATAAATACAGTGTCTTAGAGGAAAAAAATGGCCAGAAGGATTAGAAGTGAGCATTGGGGTGGTGCAGGCAGAAGTCAGAGAGCTCTCTCTGACAATGTGTTTCCATACATGATACTTGTCAGGCAGAAAAAAAAAATTATTAACCCATTATTATTTTTTCATCCTCTTGCTAATTAGGGTGAGGTTTTTATTGCTCATGAAATGTGACAAATTGATAGTGCTCACTAGAAAGGAAAGGCTGCAAACAGAGAGCTCTACCAAACACATCTCCATCCACACTTGTGGCACTCTTTATTAAACATGGGCCACACCACCCATTTGAAACCCGTGATCTGACTCATCTGAAGGCCCAAAAACCTACTGCTAATCCTCCTCACTAATAACTGGTAACTTCTTACCACTTCACCTCGTCCTACAGTTCTGAAAATGCACAGTGATTTTTGTATCATGTTTCTCTTCAGTTTTCTATGACTGCCATCAACTGCACATGCCACCATGCTCTGCAGCATTCCTTCTTATCCCAATACTGATCTAAAGATGAACAGAGTTTCCTAATGCTTGAGTTACACAATTACTGTTATATCTCTTGATGGAATAAAGCTAAAATTTTTGTCATACACATTGCACAGTCTTATCCATCTGTTTGTCTGTCTACTTCACCAGCATCACAGACTTGGGGAGCAAAGAAGTATCAGAGTGTATAGGTCTGGATGCAGGTGGGCATATTAGGGAAGATCTGGTGAGAAATCAAAGGTGGTTTGTCTGTTGTTAAAAATGCAGGATGTTTTGTTCTGTAAATTTTCCCATTAATTACTTAGTTCAAAGTAACAGCCAATTTTTAGTTTACACATTTATACTGCTAAAATGCATTCGCTGTTGGTTTTTGGTTTTGGCTTTTTTTTTTTTTTTTTTTTTTAATCAACATTCAAATATTCTCAGTAAAAGCTCCAGGTAGCAGCAATAAGAAACATTTACCAATTATTGTTTATGCCTTCATGATGACATTAGATCATGCTGTCGCCATGCTAACTAATAATAATTGATTCTAAAATGAGAGACTTGGAAGATATTTTCTATCCTTTGTTCAGCAGTCTGCCATTTGATATACTACAATTCACACAGGAACCACTAGAAGCTAGCCCAAATTTCTTTATAGACAGCCTCATTTAAGACCTGGGCCTGAAAAGGAAAATAAAATTATTTTCAGTGATGGATGATCTCAAAGTGAAATTTTGTCTGACCTGCCTCTAGTAGCAAGGAGCATATTACAGACTTAGGTTGTTTAGGCTCAAATATCAGAAACTGCAAAGCTTTCAAACAAAACTGAACTTGCACTTGAATAGAATATTTTCTCTGAGATTTAGATAAAGGAGTTTTGTTTTCCTTATGTATGAAGCAGTGCTTAAAAGAGCTCTGGCTGAAATGACAAGTGCCCTACCAATGTCAAAGTAAACCAGCTGACAATCCAACAAGGTTGGCAACACTTTTTCATTGACCTACCTATCCTTCACTCTCCCTCCCTAGCCTAATCTCTTTCTCTAATCTTTCTCCTCCTTGCATCCCACATAACTCTCTGTTCACAATTTTTTCCACTGTTTCAAGGAAATGATATAGCCCAAAATGAAACAGCATAGCACAAAACCCTACCCCTTTCTTATATTATATTAAAATGTTATGAAAGACACAAATAATGTTTTTCTTTCTATTTGTAAAAGTAAGCAAGAAACTCATCTCTTACCCAAACCTGGCAAATGGTGATCCCTAGGTATGATTTACAAAAAACAAAAATGAAATTGCAGTAGTAACAGCTCAAATTGCAACAAAACAAAAGGTTGCATTGCTTTCTGGCTGGCTTGTAACCAAAACACAAGAAGATGTAAAGTAAGGCCAGTTTTTACACTATCCCTTCTCTTTGTCATGGTACTGCTACAGACATTATCAGCCTCTGGCTTTGACCTTCTTTCTTCAGAAACCTACCATGCACTGAAATGTATAAACATGCAACTTAGCTTTATGAACAAGGTCAGGGCAATGAAGCAGTGATTTGTCCTCTCAATAAGGGTGAAAGACAACTTCATATAATTAAGTCCTTCATTCACTCTGCAGTTAAGCGTTATTCACATAATTTTTTAATGTGACATAAACAAGTTTTATGGGTCATTACTCCGACAGGTGGGCTGCATACTGCATCTTTTTGATTTCAGGCCAGGAAAATGAAAACAAGAATGGCAAAATTACCTGGCTGCATAAATTCAGAGAATGTGGTAAAATGTTTAATGGCAAACATTAGGTTTCATTTTCTATCTTCCAACATCTCTTTTGAAGTTTGACATTATATTTCTTTGCTCCTCCCCTCTTTCCTATCTTTCATACTTTATTGAAAATGGCATCTTTCTTTTACAAATTCATTCAGAAAATAAATGATTGCTCCCCTAACTCCATAAACTAAGTGCTGCAAAAGTGAAACATTCACTTCCCAAATAAATCAAAAATCTAATCTTGTTAATTTCCACTCTTTATAATACAGCACAATCTGCTGTTTGTACCTGGTGGGTGGGGCTTAGGGAAGATGCTCTTCTTAGCATAGTGATGGCTAGACCACTTCCTTGCTAATGTGTAATTCCATTCAGAAATAACATTTGTTGGGCTAATTCTAACTTCTGACAGTGAAAATGAATGTGCTTCTGCAATTGCATGTAAATGGTCTATGGCATTATCTTCCTTTAGCTTCTACATACTGCCAATAGGCTTCTCTTGATGCAGTACCCACAATTTCCAGAGAGTTTTTATTCAAAATAAAAGCAGGTTCACTTAATTACCTTCACTTATGGCTTTGATTAGCACATTTTGTACCAATGTAATCGATTCCTAGATCTCAACCAGGGCAGCTAATTTCTTCCATCATGCAAACTAATTTGAACAACCATAATTATATATTCAGCATCCTACATGACCTGCCCTGTTTCTGCTGTGAAAGTGGACAAAGCTCTGACAACCTACACAGAGAGCTGTCTACTCAAAAAGTTACTACATGAAGGGAAAATCAAGCAGATACAATTCCTCCCCTAAGGTAACTGAAGAAGTATTGCACCACAGGAGGTATTACAGATTGCAGTAAATGTTTCACTTTGTTGGACAAAAAAGAGTCTTTTAAAACTTTGAGAAATGAAGGACTAGCTTCCTTATTGGATCAGTACCTACAGAAATCTGAACTAGATATGCCATTCCTTCATTTGTTGTTGTTGCTTTCCAACACAACACCCACCCATCCCCTGAGCCCTGGTCTTCATGAAAATAGGGATTAAAAAATGCAGCTTTAGGAATTAAGTGGATTTGCACTTAATCTGAATCAACAGCCTCTCCTGTTCTAAACTATTTCTGCACATTACTACACAGCTTTTGCACTCTGCAAAAGATAGATGCAAATGAAACATGAGGGAAATGAAGCATGAACAGACCAGAAAGACAAATATGTAGCCTGTTAGGAATCCAAGATATTTAGTGCTCTGCTTATTCTGAAAGATTGTAAAAAGTTAGAAAAAAGCAACCTAGAAATGCAAAAATTTTGGGAGGAACATTAACTTCAAATTCTATCATAATGGATGGATAGATTAACATTCATATACCTACTTTCTTTCTGATAAATGTTTCTCAGTGGCTTTTGCAGATTAAGAGATATAGTGACAAACACACATTGTAGGTTTTTTTTTCCCCCTAGCTCACAGAATCTTGGAGCCGATGAGATGCCATGTTTTGTCTTACATGAAGAACCTTTTAATCACAGAACTGTAAAGAACAGAGACAACTTTGACTCAAAATTATTTCTGCAGAGTCCTGTCACTCATTTAAAGCCCATAACGGGTGAGAGAATCCCATCCACTTCTGAAAACTCTTCTCTCTGAAATTTGAATGCGTTACTTCCCACCAAAATGAAAAGCCAACTATTCTGAAAAGAAAAGCTTCCACACTGTACTTCACTACCCAAGAAGAAAGTATTCCAGCCTATAATCATGCTACTTTGAGTGCAACTATTTACATATAACAGCTTGAACAGAGAGGGAAATACAGGATCATTTCACAGACACATTGGCCAATTAGATATATGGAGTTAATCATAACTACATCAAAGTATGCCAAGCATGACTAGAGGTAATCACATGGCAAACACATCTTTGTTCAGTTGACAACAGAAGCAAAATTTCTTGTAAAATTCAGAACAATTTTAATTATTGCTATCTAGTAGCAGAAAGATTCTAGATAATTTGAATGCCCATATTTTACTATATCAAAATCAGCAAATTTACAAATTTGTGTATATAAGGAGAATTCAATTACTGTGAATGTTGAAATAATAAATATACATGCAAAATAAATTGTGCATTAGAATAGTAAATGTGTTAAATTACAAAAGTACCTATACATACAGACTAACATCTTATATTCGGTAAAAGCAAATACAGAGAGAAATATTTATTTTAATAAAGCTAAATGAAAGGTTTTAAACCAGTAGGATTTGAAAGACAAAGCTGTTTTTTCATTTCTTTCACTAATGAGAAACAGATCATAGATTTACTAGTTATTAGTAGGAGCTATTGTACCATTTGGGTGTGCAGTGCTCCATGTACAGTGCCACCTCCTATGTACTGAAATTGCACAATGCAGTCCTATGAAAAAAATACTGGCAATCTAAATGAGTAAATTTGGATGCTAGAAGCAATAAAGCCATGTGGTGCTGCATACCTCATTGGCTGAGTTTCCCTGTTTCTCAATCAGGTAAAATTATCTACATGGAGCTCTGGGCTGCTATGGTTAAACTGCTCTCAATATCTGTGCACATTTGTTCAAAGCTAACTTGCCTATCTCTGTACAGGACTACAGCATTCTGTGCAGGTATTTAAAATGATTTTACTGCGGGAAGAAGTCAGAGCCCAAAAAGGTAGAGTTAACTGATGTACTGTTTATTAGCCTTGGTTTTAATAGCAGTAAATAATAGCTCAGAGCTCGTGTTTTGTAATGTAACAGCCTGGGTTTGGAGGAGGATGTGAAGGAAGACCGTCTGCTTTGTTCTCTGTTGACGTGAGCATACAGCACCTGGTTATGCTGCAGCTCTGAATCACACAAGCCATTAACAGAAAACAAAGTCACAGAGGCGAAAGACAGGAAAGCCACAATACATCTTGGAGTCAGTCCCAGCTAGGACAGGCTCCTTGACAAAAGTGCAGGATGAAAGTGGTATAGTGCAGATACCAGCAAAAATGCCAAGAAGAAATAATTTGCAGAGGAGGGGAATGAAAGATAATCTCTGCATCACATCTGCACATAAAGCTTTATTAACATTACACAAGCCCTGGCACACTTGAAATGCCAGGTTCTGTTTGGTACGGAAAATCCGTGGGGAGTTCAGAACCAGAGCTGTGGATGAGACACAAAGGCAGGACTGTGATTAGGACACAGCTGAAATAAAATCAAGCTGCCTTTCCTTGTGGCCACGTGAATCACGACAAAAATAGAAGCAGCTGTTCCTGTTGGTTTGGTCGCACTGGGGACAGCTATTGCCACTGGCATGAGGAACTGGCTAGCTGCTGGCATTGCTGTAGTGGTTCGGCTGGCACAGATCACCACTTTCTGTCTGCAACAGCTTTATGAAAATGTCACTGTTCAAAAATTTCCATTCGGTTCAATTTCTTAACTGATTGCTTTCTTTAGAAATAAATACTCTAAGTGTTTTTGGGACTAAGCCCCCTCAAGACACTGTTATGGATAAACTAGATCGCAGGCAACAGAACTGAAAAGTATGTATTTCGACATGACTTAAATTGGCTAAGCAAGGATATTTTCAGTTCTTTCTTGGGGAGTCTACTCCAGAGTTTACCAAATCTTGCTTTTATGAAATTGCTTCTGCTTTCAGCCTAAATTTATTTAATCTTAGCTTCAACCCAATACACCTAGTTATACACCCTAAACGCATCATTCTAAAGCATTTATACTCTTGAAATATGTAATGTCTATCCCAGTTCTCTTGCTTCAGTATCATTTAGCAAGCAATGCACACTCAAAATTTGTGTAATTTCTTATCAGCTCAGCCTGTGTTTTCATTGTTTTTTTTTTTTTTTTCTTTTTTTGCTAGTTAGGCATCTGAAGTGGCATGCAACAATATCACAGGAGAGGCAATTCTGCTCAAAGTTATTTTGGAACTTTCTTTGGGCTTGACAAGCTCTGCAGGCAGGCAACTTACAGGGTCATTTGCTATTTACATAGCAGTATGGTATCTTGGCACAAATGGGTGAAGAAGAGCCTTGTGTCCCTGTCATCATCTACAGCATCATCAGCTGACTTGATGAAGCATCTCCATTTCCTGTGTACACAGCACTAGCTAGAGGCTCTAATTCAAGAATTGCTGCACTAAATTCAGAAGGAGGAGACATAACTATTACTATGGCCACCTAACTGTTCAGTTGTTTTTGTTGATGTGACTCATACAGCTCATACTGCACCATCTCTGGAACATCCCTAGTTACCTTTAGCTCGTGGCTTAGCAAATGTATTTCATACATCAAGATTCCAGCAGCTCTGTGTGGACTCTCCAACAGACACTTCAGAAAGTTAAAAGCCCCATTTCTCTGATAGTATTATAGAGGCACTGTTTCAATATCTTCATATAAAATTGTTTCAGGGTTTCCAATACATAAGATGTCCCAAATGACCTTTATCTAGTTTTCCCAGAACTGCCAAGACCATTGCCCTCAAGGATACAACTGAACAATGTTTCAAATCAGGATAAAACAACTTCTGACCTTGACTGTAACTCTGTGCTTAACCTCTGTCCCAGGAGAAGAAAGCTTTTTGTTTCAAAAGGTGTAACAGGAGACAAGATGGATACAAATTTCATTTCGTAACATCAGAAGCAGCTCCCTCTTTGCACCACTGCGTGTATGCACTATAAATTAAAATATAAGCCCAGGAACGTACAGAGGGATTATTAGAAAGTGGAAATGGATTTTACAGCATTTTAGGTTGTAGATGTTTGATATGATGAAGGCCTGCAATTGTAACTGATGGCAAGTCAATGAAGAGAGGCTCTGCAGATACCTTGACAAATTAAGAGGGCTGGACAATCACCAACCATATGAATTTAACAAGTGAAATGATGGATTCTGCATCTGCCCTGGGACAGGGCAACCCTGGATGCACGGATAGACTGGGGAATGAGGGGCTGGAGAGCAGCAGTGTGGATCCTGGTCAATGACAAGTTGAACATGAGCCCGCAGTGCCCTGGCAGCCAGGAGGCCAACCCTGTCCTGGGGGGCATCAGCCCAGCATGGCAGCTGGGCAAGGGAGGGGATTGTCCTGCTCTGCTCTGGGCTGGGGCAGCCTCACAAGATTAAAGACATCAAACTATTACATAACATCCAAAGAAGGGGTACAAAGGTGGTGAAGGGTCTGGAGGGGAAGCTGTATGAGAAGCATTTAAGGTACTTTGGTTTGTTCATCCTGGAGCAGACTGAGGGGAGATCTCATTGCAGTTACAACTTCTTTGCAATGGAAAAGGAGAGGCAGGCACTGATCTCTCCTCTTTAGTGACCAGTGACAGGAACTTGAGGAAACGGCCTGAAGCTGAGTCAGGGGAAGTTTAAGCTAGATACAAGGAAAAGGTTCCTCACCCAGAGGGTGACTGGGCACTGGAAGAGGCTCCCCAGGGAAGTGGTCACAGCACCAAACCTGACAGCCTCCTGAGGTCTCCCCGACAGAGCTCAAGAAGTGCTTGGACAACACTCTCAGGCACATGATGTGACTCTTGGGGAAGTTCTGTGCAGGACAGGAGTTGGACTTTATGATCTTCATGGGACCCTTCCAATGCAGGACGTTCCATGATTCTATGAACTTAAATAGATGCTTCAGAGAAGAACCTAATGAAGCTTTACCCTTGTTTATGACTTTTAAACTAACTACATCTACTTTTCCTTTCTCTGATGCCTACATTTATTCATTCTTTTTGTGAGGAGATTAGAATTTGTATTATATATTATATATCTAATATAATTTTGCATATCTGCATGAATGCATGTGAATAAGGAAGGAGGCAGGACACTGAGGAGCTGGAGCGGGTCCAGGGAAGGGCAAGAAAGCTGAAGAGTCTGGAGTACAAGTCTTTTGGAATGGCTGAAGGAGCTCAAGCTGTTTAACCTGAAGAAAAAGGGAAGCTCAGGTGGAGACCTCAGGGGAGACTTTATCACTCTTCACAACTGAAGAGGCCAATTTCCACCTGGCTACCACCTCCTTTCAGAGTAGAAAGTCAACTTTCTGCTCTGAAAGGAGGTGGTAGCCAGATGAGAATTGGCCTCTTCTCCCAGGCAGTCAGTGACAGGACAAGAGGACATAGTCTCAAGCTGTTCCAGAGCAAGTTTAGGTTGGACATTAGGAAGAAATTCTTCACAGAAAGGGTGATTAGATATTGGAATGGGCTGCCTAGGAAGATGGTGGTGCTTAGTGCCATGTTCTGATAAGATGGTGTTCTGTCTCAGGTTGGACTTGATGACCTCAGAGGTCTTTTGTCACCTAATTAATTGTGTGATTCTGTGAAAAACTTTGTATTTTGAATGTGTGAATGAGGTCTTCTGGTGCCAGTGAATGAAAAATTTAGACATTTATGTGTGCAAGGGTAAACATGAACAGGAATGTGCAATGTGTGTGTGTAAGGTGCAAAGCTAAATCAAAGACAGTCATGTGAGTTCAAGTATAAATATAAATAGTCAGCTCCCTGTTTGAATGAAAATCTTAGGTAGGCAGAAGCTTAGAAAGGCAGTGCAATTCTGTTTTTCTTTTGTGAAAATTCTTTTGTAAGCCTGTCTCTTGGGTTTTGAAGGTTTTTGGAGTACTTTTTATATTCTTGCTCTTCCACATGCAGCAAAATATGTTCTGAAAATGATAGTTATCAGTGAACTCAGCAACTCTGCCAACTAGAAAAACAGCTTTCAGCCCCTCAACCCGTTTGGAGTGATAAAGAATTGCTGTGGTCTTGCACTGAAATGGACTGACTTCATTATCACACTCAATGATGGTTTTAACTTCATATTTCCTCAGCTCTGCCTGAAGGAAAAATGATAGCTCTGATAACCAAAGAATATTATTAAAGCTAGTTTCCCAGGGAGTTTAATGATAAGTACATTATTTCTCCTTTAGAAAATGAAATTGTGAAGCTAGTTATGTTCAGTGTGCTTAACATTGGGAGACTTTGTACTACTGGGTTTTAAAGGGCAAGTTAGCTTGATTTTTTTTACCTCTGTGTGTTGGAATATTCAATGGAAGTGTTTTTGGGGCACACTTTGAAGGTAAAAATGAAGTTCTCCTAGTAGGTGATCTTTTAATCAGTTTGCAGTCTTTTCTTTGGTGCTTGTAAACAATGAAAATGAAGTCTGGATTTAGTTATTCATCCACTGTGTATTTCACTGTTTGATCACATTAGGGATTTCACGACAGAGAGAACTTGAATTTTGCCAGCCCCTCCTTAACTTAAGCATACATTGTTCACTCGACCTTGCTGCTATGTATAAGATTAGTGGACTTTTCTTTAAAACTATATGCCTGTGTTGGTGAATGTTCCAAGGCTCAAAACCTTCTCAAAATGGCTTCTTCAAACATAAAGCAATGAATTATACTGAGGTGATGATATATATAGAATTGGTTATTCTATTATACAATAAATTCTTGAATTTGAAGGGATAAAGGGATGGATTCTTTTCCTGGTTATATTTCAATAAAATGGTAATTGTAATCTGGTATACTACCATTACTGACATAACATGGGCTACATTAACATCTTTCCAGTGATAAGAAATGTCCCCTGACTTCATCAGTTCACGTTCTAAGCAGCAGATACTTCCATCTGAAAAGGGAGACCAAAAAGAACTTTCCAATCTGAAATTGCAATATGCTTTATAAATTTTCTTCCACCAAATTCGATGTCATGCTTAGGGAGATTAGTAATTACTAAGCAGATCAGAGGAGTGATCTGTCTAGACCAGTAGCACACATTCCCCAGAGCAAACACCAGCACCTGTCTCCAGAAGACTGCCCTCACCATTTCATGAGGTACCATGAACCACAGTTATTGTTTCTCTACAGTTTAACAGTGTGTTTCTGTTAGTGCCTTAAAACAAATTGAAATCTCCTTTTGGAGTCCTACGAAATATTACTGAGAACTCTCATTAGTATACATTTGTTTAATCCTCTTTTGAGCACTGATAAATTCTTTGGTTTAGGTTCTTTCTTGTAATTAGTTTTATAGGTTAATTACCTTTTGAATAAAGCACATTTTCTTCTATCATCTTCAAAAATATTAACTTTCAAATCCTCTGAAATCTTCCTGTTCTTGCCATTTTGGAAATGGCAAATAAGAACACTCACCATTTCCTCTCCAAATCATTCTGGAATTTTCCCCATGCCTGCCTTTTTTGTGATAGCCACAGCCTCCTAACTATTTCCTCCTCTAATTTACTCGTGTTTCTTGTCAACATTACCAGCTGTTTTTTGAATTTCCTTTAGTTACACTATTTCATGATTCTGTGAGCAGAAATAAATGCTACATCCTTGGTAAGGATGTACCACTGTTTTATATAATGCTGTGATCAGTGGAATTTTCTACCCCATTATTCCTGTATCACAGTGTAATACTTGCTTTTTGACTTCTGCTGTGCAATGAGCAGATGTTTTTACTGAGCTTCTGGCAATGTCCCCTAGGTTTTTGTTTTTTCTCCCTGAATGGTTACAGTTAATTTAGAACCTAGTAATGTGTATGAACAATTCAAATTATTCCTTGCAATGGGCATTACTTTGTAGTTGTCAACAAAGGATTGCATATCATGTTCTGCTGCCAATACAACCTTTTTTATCAGGTGCCTCTGAAATTCCTCACTGTCTTCTTAAACACAGATTTCCATAAATAAGTTCGTATTATCTGCAGATCTTGCAACTACACTGATAATTCCCTTTTCCACATCACTGATTAAATACAGTGGTCCTCAAACAGAAGTTTGAGGCACTCTTCCATTAACCTTTTGCCATTTTTCTATTAACCTGAAAATCAAGCATCTATTTCTCTTTTTGGTCTCCTGTCCTTTGCTGGTTTCAAATCATGACAGACATTTACCTTTTCTTATCTGACACCTTTGCTTCCTTATCAGCTCTTACAAGGAATTTTTGAAAGGCTAAATAAGGCTCATTTATTTTTTTCACTATCCCCAATGTATGGATGGCACAGAATTACTACTGGCAGATTGGAGAAGCACAGTCAATCATAGATTTTTATTTTCAGATTATATTAATTTAGGTGCTGGTTCATAAGTAAATTCATTAAATTACCAATCCAACCACCTTTTCTAAAGTCACAATCACTGAGCTATATAAATATGTACTGAAATAATGGGTACTCTGCTTCTGTTCTACAGCAGTTATTTTCATTACTCTTTTTAATTTTGAGTTGTTAAAGATTTGCTCCTCCATTCTATCTGAACCCCCATTTTGTTAATCTAACAACCCCTCCCTTTATGATACTCTGATCTGTGCTCCTGAAAAGAGCAGGTTTGAGGCATGTTCCCTCCACCATAAAACAGTTTCCAAGAAATTATTCAGCAGCTTTCTAGGAAGTGTAATTTCTCCCTCTGCTCCTTCATTGTCAAACCAACACAGGAATACTTTACTGAATGTCCAGATTCTGATATCTCACCTATAAAAATCATTAGCCTGTTACTGCAGACAGTTAAGTAAGGATTTGCAAAACAATTTATGTGTTAAAGCCAGTGACTGAAGAGAGAGAAGTCCAGGATCATGAATCATCCTGTAACTTTTCTATGACATCATCAGTTTCAGTATTCAAGTGACAGAAAAGAGGGGAAGAATATTCAAACTGAAAGTGCCTGGAAAACAACATGGAGGTGAATAACAGAAGAACTGGATTTTTGAACACCCAACTCTGTTAAACTCTGTCAGTTTTTTCCATGGATTGTTGATGAGGATTGTTCAGGGTAAAACCAGAACTTTATACCTTGAAAACCCTTCAACAGAGTTTTATGTGCCACAGGAAAACATCTACACAGTGGCACAAACCCAACAGAAGAAACATGTTCTGAGAAAAATTAGCAGTAGTTCTGAATGAAAATGGGAGGTTATATCATGTCTGTTTGTCCTTATGACCTGGAGGACAGAATAAAAAACAGGCTGATAAAATCTTCATCTTAATCAAATTTGGAATTTACCACGAAACTGAATTTACTTCAAATTGATTTTAAAATTTAAAATACAGGGGGTGCACTGCAATAAAACTAAACACAGAAACAACTAGTTTCTACAGTAGTTTAGTAAAAACCTGCCTGACTGTATAATGAGGAGTGATCAGCCTGGCAGCAGCTGTGAAGAGGAGGACCCAGCAGGACACACAGCAGTGAAAGAACTCATGCTGATATTAGAATAGGGAACAATAAACCAAGGTGTATAAATACAGCCATAGTTTACTGCAGAAATACAAACCAGAAGTCTACTATTGCCTCCTGTACAATCTATTCAATGTTGGTAAATCTTTCCCTTAAACACTGTGTTTGGGTGCTACAAAGCCTGTGAAGTTACAGGGCAAACAGCTGGAGAAGATCCAGGACACAGAAACAAGATCAATCAGAGCTCTAAAAAACGGAGACCAGAAAAAAGGTGAAAAAAACCTGTTCTTTAGCCAAGAAGCCTGGGCCTGAACATGGCAGCAGTACTAAAATATGTTAGAGTGTGCTGCAAAGAAGATGACTTAAAAGATGGACATGACAAGAATCAAGAGCTTAATTTAAAGAAATGCAGGTTTCAGATAAAACCTCTGTCTAGATTGAGCAGGTGGTTTAGTGAGTTTCTTTTGACCCTCGTTATCGCCAATACTTGCTTAAAAGAAAAAAAAAAAAAAAAAAAGGAAACACCTGTAAGAAAAATGCTGAAGGTTACCAGAAATGGCCTTGGGCAATTGGGAATAGGCCATGACACTGAGGAATCAAGTTAGTACTATGCTACTTAAAATACCTCTGGGCTCCCTATTTTAGGCCATGAGCAGCGACTGAAATGACTGCATCCATCAGAGAGAGCACCATCTAGTCACAGTAAGTGAATTGAGTCATATACTCTGGATTCATCCTGCGACATGGCACTGATTCACTGTGCAGCCTTAGGCAAAACACTTGAGCTTTCTGCACTTGCTTTCCTTCTCTGAGGGAAGAGTACATAAACTACCTCAAAAGCACATCACAAGTGAATCACGGTAGAAGCCCTGGTTAAAATGGTTCATTATCAAGCAAACTGAGAAAAAGCTTGCTTCCTAGAACACAGCTTCAGATAACTTAAGGGCACAGGATCATTGTTCCCTGCTACTGCTGCTGATGCCTGCGTAACACAGGTTGTTTTGATCCTTTCAGGCAGGCTGTCAGAACGGCTGAAATAGTTCCCTACAAATACACAGAAAGATCTCAGCAGATGGTCACCACGTATCCTTTCAGCCTATTTCCCTGCTTTTTGCCTGCCTTTTTGAGCAGAACCATCACTGCTCCTAGTGCACTCCTTCTGAAGGCATTTGATAATGTACCACAGTAAAACAAACCATTTCAGTCTAAAGTTGTTCTACAAGACATTCTCCTCTGAAGAACCTGGGCAGTCCCAGGTCCTGTGTCTCCTGTTTGAGATCACACTACCCTGCTTTCCTCTGTGCACTTCATTTTCATTGAATCTCTAACTATTTTACAACCATTAACTTAATCGACCATTATCCTAGGAAAGATACACATATTCACACTTTACAACCAGAAAGGTAGAGTTCAAGTGTAGAATTCAACATCACAAAGCAGGGCAACAGCTGTATTGAAAACAGGTTCAGGTTGATCTGATTTCCAGTTCTGTGCTATGATAACTTACATATATATGTATATATGAGTACACATGGATATATATAAGGATCCATATTGTATGTATTTTATATTTCCATATGTGCGTGTGTAAAACAGTTTGCTTAGCTGTGAAGACAAATAGAAGCATATGATTCCAGTTTCCCTTTACTCTGTAAAAGTATATTCCAAACAGGTTCAATTTCAAAATACACAGGAGATAGCTAAGTGTTTTAAATGGTATCTTTCAGGGAATAATGAACACTTCATAAGGAGTCTTTGGGGGGGGAAAAGAGTAGAAATTGTACATGTTAGCTAAAAATCTTTTGATTACTGTGTGCCTTATTTAGAAGGCCAAGTCTGACCTTCTATTTTCTGGAGAGCTTGCATTCCTAATTTTGGTTCCTTCTTCTTTGTTGACTACAGAACTGATACACTTTGATTTTCATACATGACTTGTCTAGCTTCCATGTGCTTCAAAGCTGTCCAGCCTGAAGGCATCTATTCTGGCCCCAGTCCAAGCCAGATTTCAATACTCAGTGGCAACTGGGGACATGCAGATAGCAGAACACTAGCCCTCTGCTCTTAGATTTCTGTATTTAAAGGAAAAGGCTAAGCTGTCAAATACAAAAAATGGGAGCTGTGACATGGCACAGTGTAGAAGTCACTATATAGAAAAGAACAAGAAAATTGTTTGCCTTTTTGAAAGACTCCAATTGATAACTGACACTCCTGTTGCCTTCTTAAGTCATCTGATCCAATTTTCTACTAAGCAGTTCAGAAAAATCTATAGGTAGCACAGCCTTTGCCAAAGCAGATTGGAGCATCAGTCAGTCCTCCTAGTTCCCTGCCTCTTCATGTGCCTGGAGAGAACAGCAGTTTTTCCCATCTCCTATTCAGTCCTGCACTGTAGCAGATCAGATAACCTGTATTCATATCCAGCAGCAACCACACAAACCTACATCATCACTCTGTTGACAGTCACTGTCTAATACACAGCAAGGGGGCAGTGAATTTGTTCTATATGAGAAAGCTCTTGTACCACACTGTTGCAATATCTGAGCATCTTACAGCAGTATTTTAAAGGCAATGACTGTACAGCTGGAAAAATGGCTTTCTCTCACTTCATTAGAGAGAACCTATTCACCTGGAAAATATATTTTCCTTTGGCAGAGGGGAAGTTCATAAGCTTTTTCCTGGGTTCTTCTCTCACAGAAACAGTGGTCTTGGGTAAGAGGTAGGCTAGAGAGAAGCAGGAAAGAAAGAGAAATTTCAAGGCAACAAAGTGACCACTAGCTAGTAGAAGAGATTAGAGACAGGAAGTACTTTTTCCTCTTGCAGCTTTGCATCATTCACAAGAATGAGGGAGCAAAGAGTTTGGGAAGCTGGGATGTGCAGAAGGCTTATGTAGTCATGACTCACTGCAGATATAGAAGCACACTGCAACTTGTCTTTACAGAAGTCTGGTATAAAATGGTGTTGATTTCATAGCTGGCTGCTTCTTATAGAAGAGCAGAGCACAAAACAGCAATGCTTCAGGAATACATTATGGCTAAAATATGTGAATGCATACGCAAATTAAGCACAGCTTTCCACTCCTGCAACATTACTGAGTATCCCCCTGTGTCAGAGAGTTTGGGAGTGCCCGTTGTGTGGGCATCAACCTACACATCAAAACTCTGCTATTTCTAAAAGGAATAGGGGGGAAAGTGGCTCCTCCTTCCTAGCCAGTGATTAATCATTCTGCACTGCAGCAGAAGCCATACTCCATAGGCTTCTGACTGGCAATGTTACAAAAAACCAGAAGGATGGCCATTTGATGGAAAATCATTATCTTCCCTCTCCTGTGTATGACTACACTGATAGCTGCACAGGAGAAGTACATGAACAACCTGTATAAGTTGCAGAGCTGACAGCACACTTTCTTCAGCTCAGCTTTCTAAAGCATCACCCTTGAACTGCAAATATTCTTTAAAAAAGCCCAACTCTTTTGACACTCCAGAGAATCTTTAAAAAAAGCCTGGCAACAGTGAATTTCAACAGTGCTGAAGGCCAAAGATTCCCCATTGCAAATATCTTTCTATCAGAAGGTCATAATCCCATTCTGTAGAAATAATATCCTTCATTAAGAGTACTTGTTTCCCCTAAAGTCATAAATCTCTGGCCTCAGCAAAAAGGTGCTATTTAAGGAGAACAGTCTGATGCCACTCTGATCACATTTTCAACACAAGTGCAAATACAAGAAAGAGCAGTGGAGGGTATTTCAGTGATGAAGCTCTTGATTTTATCCATGAACACAAGATTTCAGATAGTTATTTCATATTTAAGGGTTTTAACTTTTCTCCTCATGTTAGGAAGCTTCTCAAGTTATAGCTCTATCCCTTAGATATTGGGATCTATTAGAAAATGACAGAAATTATGCCCTCAATAACAGAATATATTAATGTTCAGAAAGGAGATTGCAAGTGGAATATACTTGCTAGATACAGAAAACATTTTTATAAAAAACCCAGAGTATTACAAACAATAAATTAATAGTTCTGTGCCATTATGATAGAAGTTCCTAGGACTGGCTCAGTCAAGATATTCTTCAATAAACTAAAACAAAAAAAAACTAGATCAGCCTACTCCTGTCTATGGTGTTCATACTATTGGTCTAAAAATACAGGATCAGTATCCAAATTGTAGTACGTTTCAGTAATACTCAGTTCATTAGTCATTAAATTGAAGACCATATAAAATTCTCTCTTTAATAATACATGCATCTGTTTAAAAAAGAAAATTACAATTTTTATGGAAAGCTTTTTTATCCTCAGTTAGAAATGAAGAGAATTTACATAAACTAAAGGGAGAGAGAAAGAGGAAGATGAGAGAAAAGTGTGTGAAAGAAAAGAACTGTAACTGATTGCAACACAATTTATTAGCTTCAAAGGTCAAGGCAGCCAGTGTTTTTATTGGATCTGTTTACCTAGGGGCATTTGCAGTGCCTTGACCTGAAACAAACAAGTTGCTGTGGCAGTGTTTCCATATATTTATGTCATTCCTAGGCTAATGCAAGCATTTCTTGAAGTCCTAGTGCAGCACAACTAGCTCTGTGCAGTCATTATCCATTGCCTGAAAACGCCAGGCAACAAGCAGTGGCACAGAACCATCAAATAAGTTATTTCAACCTTCACTTCATTGCTACTGGATCATCTTTGCCCTTGGGTTCTTCTGGTGGCAAACATCCTCCACGGGCAGGAGATGGCAGCAAGGGGTTGTGCAGAGCCACTTCACTGAGGAACATGCCTATGCATGCAGAAGGAGTGTTCTCTGAAGAGTGACTCCTTGCCAGGGTGTTTCAGATGTGCTCTGGGATACTCACTGCAGCAACAGTACAAAAAAAGGCCAATAACAAGGCAATCAGCAGCTTCCCTGATGATCTACTTTCAGCTGCATTTCCACTTGAATTTCCAGGCTTGTAACTTTTTTTGAAAAGAATGGCTCATCTAGTTAATAAGGAAAGTTCAGAATACTGGAGTTTTCCAATTCACTCCAGTTAAAACTATCAAATCTTCTGTAGCAATGGCTCAGATGTCAAGTCTAGTGGAAAATGGCATCCTGGCTGACAGAGCAGATGTTATGAAAGACCAGCTTTTATGTTCACCCCATCTTTTATTAGCTGCATTGGCGTGTGGGCTGAATTTTTCTGTCTGGAGAATATAACCCCAAAATTCCCAGTAATACTTGTGCCAGCCAGTCATCAGCCTCTGCAGCTGGGTTGCTGAGTCTCTTCCTGAGGGAAGCACCCAGTGAAGAGAAGATGGTACCTGAAGATGCTTCAGGTATCCTGACTTCAGAAATGCTTGCTACAGAAAGGGTTATGAGTTCAGCCTATGAAAAAGTGACTCTAAAACAGAGGTGTGAACTGGAGCCCCTTTCACAAACTGAAGAAGGAAATGGCAGATATCAATCTTCTCTTCAGTTGGGGGTTCCACATTGCCACACTGGACAAATGAGGGATCAATTCTACCAAACTACAGGTCAGTACTGCTACTTGCTCCTGAAAATGTGCTCCACAATTGCTAAAACCTGAACTAGTGGTAGGTTTACCAAAGGCTTCAGCAGCTAAAGTACAAAGCCAAGTGCACTAAAGCAGCTATAAATTATGGCATAATATAATACCTGCCCACTCATTTCACATAAGCCACAGAAATCTTACAAATTGTATTGACTCTGAACCACTAGTGATTTACACTGGATGAGTTCTGGAAATCTAGAGGCAGTAGATATGGTCTCTTTCTTATTCACATGACTTATTCACAAATGTGTTACAAAATAAGTTAAAACCTTTAAGAGGTTAAATTGAAAAACCTATATAATACTAGCAAAGTTAACCATCTTTTTCTTTTAAGATATTCTTTGCTATTTCAGTGAGCACAGTATCACTGGTGCTTACACATGCCAGCAATGCAGAAATTTGTCATCTAATAATAGCCAAGGATGTACTAGAAGCTTCTGTGATGCTCAAAGTCTGAATCACCTTTAAGGTCCTTCTGGCTGGGGATAGTCTGTTTCTGAGACACCCATCTCGACAGAGAGGGGAAAGACAACATTCCAGCCTCAGGGTTTTTTACATATACAGCAAAAATTAGAAAACCAAGAGGTAAAACTGTCTTGAGAGCAGTGCTTTCTCAGGATGGCAAAACTAATTGGAAGTTTTAGGTCTGCAGTGTTAAAGTAGAATTTTATTTCAGCCTCTAACTAAAATGAAGGCCCCATAGAGGGAGGTTTTTACAGAAGCTAAGATACAAACAATTATCCATGCATTAAAAAGTACTGCAAAAATTAATTTTAGAAGAACAATAATCCTTTTCCTGTATGGTGCAGATACCAGACGTAAAAGCAGGCAAAGGCTGATAAGAGGTAGTTAGAACTCACTAGAAAGTGTCAGAAAGTCATTGTCATACAAGAATGACATGCTGAAGAAATGACATTGACTGAAAATTCTCCCCATTCTCATTAAAAGTTTGAATGATATATTTTAATTCAAGCTGATATTCTTTAATTATACACCTCACTTCATTTTTCAACACCCACGTGAACACCAGTCCAATGTTTATATTCACATTTGACAGTTCAAAGGGTTACTAACAGCATTTGAGAGCTGTTGGTAACCATCAGATACCATATAATGTCATGCTGGCACAGCATCTGCAATTATGGTTTTCCATAGCTCAAAGAAACAACTTAATTGTACAAGTGTGTACTAGGAACAAAAAGACAAAAGATCAGCTGGACACAGGCTTACTGTAGTACCATTGTTATAATTATGTGATATATTTGTTTGCAATACAGCTCTAGCAATGTATGAAAAAGAGAAAGTGTAAGGCTTGTGACATAGCCCGCCTGTGTGTAAAAATGGGACTAAGGAGGCTGATACCACTTTTTTTTTGACAGGTTAAGAGCTCAGAATCTTTACCTCTCATTCTCATCTCTGACCAAAAGCTCTGGCCAGCCTTTTTTCTTTTTAAAACACCCATTTTAATTAAAGGTACACAAATGTGATGATCCAAAGAAGCAACTGTGACATTGCAGGATGGAGAAACACAAGTAGTTTTCCAGTGGGAACAAAAAAATCCCAAGTTTGAGAGCGGTCACTGACATTGCTGATCAATGCCCTTTAGGCATCTCCAGCCACAAGGACAGAGGAGCCATATGAGTTCCTGGCACCAGAATAATTGTGTCAGGCAATACCCATTTGCTGGAGACACACCCAGTTGCTCTCAAAGACCTATGGTATCCCCTGCTTCTCTGTAGTCAGAAGTGGAGGCTTGCCCCAGAAATGCTAACAAGTTTGTGCTGCCTTGTGTAAGGCTCTGGAAGAAAAGTGCTGGGCAGGACAACAAGATAGCACTCAGAAAAGAAAGTGGAAGTTATTTTTGCACAGCTCAGAATAGGAACAGGGCACGTACAGCTCATCGTCTGCTGTGGTTACCTTCAATGCCAGCAGTGACAAGTGCTGGGCTCTATGTGCATTTTCCTTTAGCTCTGCAGCTCCAGGCTGAGGGCAGACAGCACCCATTTTACCACAAGACCATGCTCGTGAGACACGACAAGTGTATTTTCAATTTGCAAGTAAGCAGAATCCTGTCAAGGGCAATATTAATTTCTACAGGGTCTGAAAAGCAGCTCATTATTCCTGACTCTGCCTGGGGGTTATTGGTGCATTAAATAATAATAATAATAATAAAAAAAAAACCAAAACAAACCCAAACCAAAAAAACTAAAACACCCTGAATAAAGGAATTTGTTATTGCCAGCATCCTGCATTGTTCTCCAGGAAGATGCATCAGCTGACTGCAGGTTCCTTTAGATATAATATGATGGTATTAATACCAGCAATTAATTAGTATTTTTCAGCTATACATCTGAAAACACTTTACCAAAAAGAAAAATGAAATACTAGTGCCACATCACACAAAGAAAGAATCTGGGCACACAAGGGCTTAAGTGCTTGGGGCAATATTTTGTTGAAATGTCAGGGAAAGTCTGGAAACAAAATGTTATTGAAGAGAACAGAGAAAATGGTGTCTGTAGCAGCTGGAGGACTTGAGCCAGTGATTCATGTAAGGTTTTCCCACAATGGGATCCTGTAACTATAGTTTGGGCCTCAACAGTTGGTTCTGGTGTCCTGTCTACTGGACTGTGCTAGAGAAGGACATTACACAGTTATGTATTTAGTGGTAACAATTAAATCAACACAATGTCCAACAAAAATTTCTTCACTGAAAAGATTGCCTCTGTGAACTACAGAAAATACCAGGTGGTTCAGAACCACTGAAAAGACTGGTGATGACAAAAGGAAGTTTTGAGAGGTCAAGGCAATTTCTGCACCTTCAGTGTCAGTTCAAAAACAACTATCCTCCAGAAGAGTCTCAGACTGTCTGTCCTCTTGAAAAGAATCCAACAAACCAACCAAAACGTTAAACTCAAAAAACCCAAACACACGCACGGAGTATCATCAATCCAGAAGAAATTTGGGGTTTCCCACCCAAGCTGCAAATGTCAGACCACAGCCTGTCTGCATAAAGAGCTATTTCCCTCAACAGAAAGAAAGTCCTCACTAGCAAGTGTCCAGCAGTGAATGGAACAATTCTCATGATCCCAGATTATCATAGTTCAAAATTTCTGCAATAATCCAAGGAATTATGGTCTAACTTTATTTCAAGAGCAAAATGAAGCCCTGCTTCAACAAAAGAAAAGAAACAGCTTTGGGCTGCACTGAGTAACCCATAGCATGTAACTCTTACATCATCATGAGGTGGCAGAGAAGCTGGACCTTGAGCTGGATTTCCAAGCTGGATCTTGAGTTTGCCATTGCTCCTCAAAGGAGAAAGCATAAACAGAAAACACAGCAGGCTAATATAAAGCAGCAGCTAGTTTAGAAGCTGGCTTCAACATTCATTCCATTATTTCTCTTGTGTAGTTATTGGACAATTTATGTTTTGTTTAATTCTGAGTTGAAAGAAGAGAGTTGGGTTATTTTAATTTATAGCTAGCTATACCTAGCTAGATGTTTTCACCACCCCATAGTCACTGCTGTGACTGCACTGATATGAAGCTACATGTGACTCAGCCCTGAAGTTATCTGTCACCAGGTGAGTGAGAGCATTCTAGACAGAAGCACAGAGATTAACAAAGGCTGTCTTAACCTGCTTCACCCATATACACTGAATTTTTGGCTGCCAGTTCTCATGGACTGGATTACAGAAAACAGCAAACAACTGGACCAGAGGGTTCCATTTGTGTAGTTTTGTAACACAAAACCAAGGCTAGGCAAACATAAAAGCGACTGATTCTAAACAAATAAACGCCAGTATTTTATATTTTGTGAAATGTACTGCTGCATTACCATGGCTAATTGAGTAATAAACATCCTGGGAGGATTAAGTATTTTCATAAACAGTGCTTGCAGGAGTCTTAGCCCTGATAGTAGTTTAAGGCAGTTACTCCACATGCTCTGGAAATCAACATCTAGGGACAGAATCCAAAAGAAATATAGCACACACATACAAAATTCATGAGCAGGTGCACCAGGAAGGTAACAATGTCCTCAGAAACCTCCTGGCTGTTTCATGGGCTCAGCTACTGCCTGTTAAGCCCATTGATCAAACTGAGACTAAGCCCTGCAAGGCAGGTGCCTCCCATTGTCCCAGGAAAGAGCTTCACCCTCTTTGTACTTTGGGAATTTGCTGGAAATGGAAGGGTGCACCCTGTTCAAAGGGGGCAGAGATGTTACAGAGCCTCCAGCATTTGTGAGACTCATAAAAGCAACTCCATCTGAGGGAGTTTATATCAGTTTATTAGGTTTGTATTCCGCTGGCATGAAAATAAACAAAAGGTGGAAGCACTGAAGAAGAAGTAACTATGAAAAGCTAACTCCACGAGAAAGGAGAAAGACAGTGTGGTGTGATGTAATGCCAAGATAGTGGAGAGAAAAAGCAAATACCAAAACCAGAACATGCAAGCTGACACAGAAAAGGGAAAGTCAGAGCCCTGGCAGTCTAACAAATTTACTGTGAATTCTTTGTGGGGGAGACAGCTGCCACTGAGTGCACATAAACACTCCACAGCAGAGCAGCTTCAGAAAGCACAGCAGAGGTCATTCAGAAACGCTCCACATCTCAGAAAGGCTTTTTTATTTTAGAAGAAAAAAATTCAGAGTTTGACATGAATGGTTTGATTTTTTTTTTCCGGGTCTGCAGAAACAGACGACAACAGTAAAGCCTGGAAAATACATGTAAGCTCATGATTTTTACAGAAGCCTTAAACAACACAGCAAGCATCTCAGCCTCAGTGAGAGGGCCATGCAGGTGTGCCTACCACTCAAGGTGTATTTTAATACAAAACTTGCATTTCTGGAAAAGTAACTAGTTTCACTTGGGTCTCCTATTTTAAAAAGAAATTCCTCAGGAACCATAAGATGTTGGCTTGGTACAGGAGTAGTGAATTAACCATTTTCATGGGATGTCAACATAGGGTGTGAGATATCAGCATAAGAGGTCAAAGCCAAAAGTAAGTTTAATGAAAACCCTTGACAACTGATGAAAATCTTTCACTGGTTCAAGGAGGACTTCAAAGTGGTAGAACTGTCACAAAAGGATGAGCAGTCCAAGAAAAAAGCTTCTAGGTGAATAGACCTAGGGGAAAAAGGCTATTTGTCTGAAGCAAGTGCTGTATTCCTTTAAAAGGTTTGGATCTGTGTCCTCATTAGGCACTACAGAACACAACGCCATGCAGAGAAACTTCAGTAACACTTTGCAAGGGCACTGAAAAGCTTTGCCATATTAAGAAACAGCCTCATTTAGAAGGAAAGCTTCTGAGTGACACCCTGTTTTACTGCTGCGGCAGTGGCTGAAGACATGAACATCCCCAGCAGAGGTTACTGTCCCTGCAGCAAGGACAGTGAAGAAGACCCGTGTGTCCATTCCTCCACAGCTCCATTTCAGGGGCCAGCATGCAGCCCAACCTGCTGATCTAAAGGGGCTGCAGCACAGGCTGTGACCTGCAGCAGCTCAAGCACAAGCATACATCCTGATCTGCCAGCTCTGCCAGGAGGCAGCTTAAAGGAATGATCAGAGACATGTGACTGATGGCCTACTAAATGGCAAAATTCTGTAAGGAGTCTTTAAGTCTCAAACATTAAATCTTTTCAGTCTCTTTGATTCTGCCACTGAAGTTGGCCACTTGCATTGCCTGTTCATTTGCTACCCATGAACCCCTGCTACCTCTGAAGACAGCTGCAGTATAACATCTTATTGATCAGGTCAGGCCATGTGTGAACCAATTAATCTGAGACAATAGATAATATTCCCTGCTTCTCAATAAGCAATGTGACAAGTTAATATGGTGAACATTTAACACTGCCTAAACTGAGTTAATTTAGACTTAGTTTAGACAGTGCTTCTCTGTTGTCCAGACATACTCGTTGTTCCTTGACAGAAAAATTATAAGAAAAAATCAAAATCACCTATTGTCTCCGTAGGATGAGCTTGCACATGTTAACATGATATATAGAAAGTACAGCCACAGAATGCAGATGGGGAAGATTCTCATTAATCAGTGGATGTAATTCTGCACGGCAGAAGGGGCCATAGCTGAGGTAATGGTCATATTGAGATCACTTGACTATTCAAAAATCTTTTTTTAAACATCAGTTTTAGGGGTGTCCTAATGTAATGACAGCTTGGTTATTTATATCCTGCTTTGGTTTGTCTTTGCTTCTTGCTTCCTGGTCATGTTGAAAGCATCCTTCATTGCCATTCCAGACTACTGCTGGCTTAGTTATGCATTATTAAACAATAATTAGCTGCTAACCTACAATTAACTGTGAATCTGTGATGAAAACAAACAATCCTTAGATACAATTTGTAAGGTGCTTCATAAAGAAATCTTATTAACAGCTGTTTTCATTACTGTTAGCATGCATACACAATGGTCCAGCAGGTCCGCAAGGTCTATCCCAGAGACTGAAAACTTTGGGCAAGCAGGTTTGAAATCCACCCATTTCCCTTACTACAGAAAAAGGAAACACAGCCCTATCCAGTAAGATTTGGCTGAAGGGATTGCTTAAGTCAACTCCCTCTAACTGATACTATGTCAAAGGCACAAACTGAATCCTGAGTTTTCCCAAATTACACACAAGTAGGAAAGCAAATTCTGTATCCAGAACCAGGAATGGCTCAACTTCTGCACACAGTCTGATGCCAAACAAGGTCAATCAAGTTAAAATTGGCTTTCTGATGCTGCCATGTGGGCTACAGCCCAAATTTCACTGCTCTGTGCAAAGGAAAATCATGCCAGACACATTTAAATAGAGCAGAAATGGCACCTGGAACAACATGATCTGGTTAAATGAACAATGACTGCAAGTAGTGATCAGAAAAAATGCAGTCCCCCTACAGACATCATACCAGACTTACAGGACAGTCCACATTTCTCTGTATGTCCTTCAAGACAAATGTACAATATCCATAACAAGTGCTTATGATCACACTCTTCATTGATGGGAATTTTCTGTTAAAATATTGCTTTGCATTTTCAGAGGGCAAATCAATGTTCACAAACACATCCTCCCTTCTATTATTTCTGTAAGTTTTAGAACTGGCCACCAGATTTTCTTACATGAAGATTTCCAATAAAGAAAATTTGTCTCTAGTAACAGAATATGGCCACTCCTGTCCACTGACATCCTTGACAACTTGGAGGTTATGTTATGGTTTTATCATAGTTTTTGTCTGCACAACTCAAACAAGTCAGAAAATTTTATTTTCCAGACCCCACTTTCATGCAAGTAAAAGTGAAAAATTAATGGATGAATGATAAGAAAAAAAAACCACAACAAAACCCAAACAAATTATTAATTCAGTTTTACTTCTGCAAAATAAAAACCAGTCTCTTTCTTCCAGAAAGTACTTCATTTTCTTCTTTTAAAGGGTCTGCCTGGACATCAAAAGGGAAAAGAAATGGAAGGGGTCTGGAATGATTCTTTTTCTGAAGTTTTTGCCTTCTATGAATGAATTTGCACTAGACTGCTGAATAATGCCTTGAAACATGACAAAGTTATGATTTAGTCCTAGTCTAAACTCCATATCATTCTACAGTAAAATGTATCAGTGATATTAATAAAATATACTAATAAAAGATGAGAATTTCTGTATCAAAGAGATCAAATAAACAAGTGGATTTCTGAAGTCTAGGTAAAGTACAGAGGTGTTTTGAATAGTCATTATTTCTCCCCACATCCTTAGTCTGAATTTATGGACCGCTGCAGATGGATGGCTCTAGAGCTGCAGAACTCTCAGATGCCAAGGCAATATACATGACAGGTACTGCAAATATAACTTGCCAGATGGAGCTTTGCTCTACCCATGGATAATAGTAATAAATCCTCTTGTTTTCTCCGTGATGTCCCATTGGGAGAAGTGGGGTACAACACTGTCTAACCACTGTCACCTTTCACTGCCACCAAGTTGCCTCTCTGCTTTAAAAGGACAAAAACAGCAAGAGAAGAACAGCTAACAATGGGGAAAAAGGTTTAAAAAATGAAATCCCCAAATCTTCCTGACCTTCAGCTACAGCTGCCATTAAATCAGGTTTGAATAGAAGAGAAATAGTAAGTTCCAAGTGACCAAACCTGACAGAAGCAGAGGGACAGCCAGCCTGTGCAATTCCCTCTCTCTGCTTCTAGAGCAAACCTTGGTGTTCTAAACTGTTATTTACACCCTCTGCCTTGCTCCATCTGCAACTCTCTCAAGGAAAGGTGATGACACTGCCATCCTTTCACCCTGTTTCTCCCCTCACAGTAGAAGCCCTGATGTCCTGTAACTGGGGCTGCCTTTGATGCCTCACATCCACCACTACAGCAGTAAGCAGGAGAGCAGAGTGCCACGAGTTGCAGAAGATCTTCCCAAGCCATGCCAAAGGCCCTATGGAGAGAGCAATTCAGACTCAGAATCTGAAACAGAGACATGTCTTGAACAGTGTAACAAACCACCATAAAAGAACAAGTCACAGACTGCAGGGTGAACAACTCACACTCCTTTTGATACAGCATTTCCTAAAGCCGAAGCAAACACAGTAGATCCTGGTCCTTAACAATCCATTGCCAGGCTCTCTCCTTCCTGTCCAGTTCATGCCAACTTCCCTCCTTCTTTTCCTCCAGGAATCTCATGGAGCAGATGTGAACACCATTCCCATGGCTTCAGTTAAGAAAGAACAAAATAAATAACTTGCAAGCATTGGACATTAGCTGAGAGGCACCCAGAGAGACACTAAGCATTTTCACAGCAGATTGTAAGTGGTCCTTGCATCTTGCCAGGGCAACAAATGTTACAGCCAAGCAAGCAGAAATTTCTCTGCTGTGCTTGAGTCCATAAACAAGACAACGTGTAATCAGCCATCTGAGCACCAAAGAATTATTCATCTTTAGGCAAGCAACAGTACCTCAGAATGAGTCAGATGTGGGGGTGGAAGAAGTCCTCTACGTGAGAGGCTCCCACTGCATGGTTCTTTCTGAGGTATATATACAACATACAATGCTCCTTTTTCCTCTCATCCATCTTTTCTTTCCACCTTGGCATTCTTATTTATGTCTAGCAGCTGGAAATCCTGCTGATTCCCAGCGACCACACACAGCTCTGTTACAGAGCAGGACCAGCTGCCCTCCTGGCTCTGGAGGAAGCCTGTGAGCTCTGCTGCACAGATCCTCCCCTAGTGCTTTTAAAGCTGGATGCCTCCAGAGAAACAGGCTGCATATTCTGACCTGCCTACCATACCTACACTTCTAAATTTCATTCTCACTAATTGCTAAATCTCGAGACAAGACGAGCAGGTCACAGCAGTAGTCACTTGAACAGCCATTGCTCACAACCTTAAGAAAAAAACAACTGATTATGCAAGTCTGATGAGTGACAGAGTAAATGGCAATACATCAGGCCACTGAGACAGCTGTATACAACTCAAGCAGTATATTTAAACATACATGGGACAAATGTGAGTGGAAGAGCAGCATGTATGACAAGTGCAGAGTCAGTTTTAACTTCCCTTTCTATGAATATCTCTAATGAGGCTATGTTTATAACAATGAAACAAATCTACAAATCTGGGCACTAGAGACCCGAGTGCTCATATAATTTTTTAATACAAACGGCATTGCTCTAGCAGAGAACAAGAGGGTTAACTGCTGTCTAAATGTGATCAATTGGGAGCTAAGACGATGCTTAGATTTGGGCCCTAAACATATTTGCAAGCCTTGAGCCTACTCTGAGGGCATTATGTCAACACATCCACAGCAAAGAGTAATCAAACATAGTCTCCAGGAGTACTGACCCTACCAAAAAAATGCTTCTAAAGCATAGATATCACAGATCAGAGAATGACTGGGGTTGGAAGGGACCTCTGAAGATCATCTCATCCAACCCCCCTTCTAAAGCAGCTTAACCTTGAGGAGGTGTACAGGATTACATTCATGCATTATTTGAGTATCTCTAGAAAAAGAGACCTCTCTGGAAAGCCTATTTCAGTCTCTGCCACATGCACAGTAAAGAAGTTCCCCCTATTCAGATGGAACTTCCTGTGTTTCAATTTGTGCCTATTCCCCCTCCCCCTGTCACTGGCACCATGGAAGAGTCATGACAGCCATCCTTAAGATGTTTTGCATGCACTGAGAAGATCCCAAACAAGTCCGTTCCCTTATTACAGGTTTTTCTTTCTATATTCTTCTGCTCAAAGCGAAAACAAAATAAGGTCTGACCTCTTAATTATCATATCTTTAAGTCTTTTTTTCTTAAGATCCTGAGGAAACAAGACAATTGGAATCAAATCCTACTCTCTCATAAGACAGGCCTCCCACTTAAATCTAAGTCAAATGCACTCAAAACATCCATTTTTGGTTTTTACCACAGCACGGAGTAAATTTTCTGCTCTCTGCTGCACACATCTTTAGGATCAAAGTGGAACTTCAGGGTCTTAGTACCAGTATGAAAGACTTAGGCTGAGAACTGGGGAGAAGAGAAAGGGAATACACCACCTGATGGAATGTACAAGGTATTACTCATACTGTCAGAACAGTGCCTGTGAACTTGGTTGTGAGATGGACCAAGGACTCTTCTTTTACTACACAGGAAAGAAAAAAAGAAAGGGAAAAAAAAAATTAGAGAGCAGGTTTCTTGACAGATGTTGAATAAATAGAGTAAGGATCAGGAAACAGTAGCTCCTGGCCCAGGACCTGTATCCAGCCCACTACAGCCCTTTTAGCTTTCTAGCTAAAGCACTGCAACTCCAAAGGAGCTTGGCAGCTCACCTCCCTTTGCAAGATGCTTGTGTTCCACTTGCTGTGGCCTGCCCCATTAATCTTCTCACCATCAAATTTGCTCTTACCTCTTGCTTCCTGCATTAAGTTCTTCTAACAGAAGGATAATATATTAAAGGAATAATAATAACACTGATAACAGTAGTCTAAGAAATACATACTTCTTTCTCTGTATTTCCCCTCGTTTGATTAGTCTCCCAGCAAGAGCAGCATTTATCACTGGGATAGGAGATAAAAGATAAAGTCCAATTTGAATTTTGCTGTGTGCCACTGAGGATGTATGTGTGTGTTCAGGCAGCAGGGAGGGAGGCCGCAGGATAATCTGTCATTTTATATATTTATGCTGTTGGAGGCAGTCAAGACTGGTTCTCCATTGTTACCACAGATTAAAATCATTCATGTCCTTATACTTTCATTGGAGGTCATCTTTCAGGAAAAAAAAGAGATATTATGACCAAGTTAAATTCAAGCTATTTCTGCAAATCTCTGTGTATGGCTTGGACACCAAGGCTATTGCTTGGATGTTAGAAGAACACAACATATTTTTTTGTCCTTACCTGACCTCACTCTTTTTCAACTGAGTTTTCTTGCTTTGAAAACAGTTATGGGAAAAGAACTGTTGCAAATGAGAGGGAGAGGTGCATTTTAACTGATCTTAGTACAAGCGAGTGATCCCAGCTCTACCTGACTTCAAACTGCCATGGAAAAATCCATGGATCCTCAAATCTCACTTCCAGCACTTCAACTGAACTGAGTCCCAGCCAGCTTGGCAAAAATGAAAGGATTTATCCTTAGGGAACATGGAGAGTGGAACAAAACAAAGATTAAAAGTATAAGAGTGGTTACTAGGTCAAAAATTTGTCTTTTCCTAAAACTTTCGCTTCTCCAAAATGGAGTTCCCAGAACCATCACCCTACCAGTTATGGCCAGGTCACCCTCCTTCTTTAAATCATGCTGGTTTTTTCCCAAATCTCTGTGAGAGAGATGTATCTCATCCTTTGGATCTTAGTTGCCATCTGCCCCTCAGCATTAATCCTTTCTGTAGCCACTTTGTCCCATTTAGCCATTAAAGCATTTTCAACATTTCCTACTCTCTCATTCATGCCTCCTATAAAACTACTGGCATTCTCTGGGAAGAATCCTTACTCACAAATCAATTTCCTTAGAACACCTAATCTGAGGCACAGTAATATGGGCAATACAGCACTAGCTGAAAACCCTAAAAGTAATTATTTGGGAAGAGGATCCCTTCATTAGTCATTTTAAGGGTGAAAAGCCAACATATTTTATATGCAAATACAAATATAAACATCAAATAGCAATTTTTCCTCCAAAAATCCACTGTAAGAAAAAAAAAGGAAACACTTATATCCTGTGCAATACCAGGAGAACTGAAATCCAGCTTTTCACCCCTTTGGCTTTATTTTTCCTTGGAAATTTTGTGGAAACACATTCTTATCTTTCAGAATATAATAGAAGTAATTTTGCAATCAAATGAACAACATCCCACCTACTCATATGCCATCTAAGGGAGGAGATTAAGAATTGGTGGTTGTATAGCCTGTCTTTTTAATCACTACTTTTATAAGCTGCACCGTGACAGACATATCTTGCAAATCAGTGACAACTCATCCCACAGATGAAAAAGAAACTAGCAGAAATCCTTCTGTTTCTGTTAGCTAACAACACCATCATTCTGCAGAAAATCCAAGGCATTAATTAGATGGTTTCAGAAAGCAGGTCTGTCACAACAGCATGGATGTGTTTCCAATTTCTGTGTATTCACTGAAATGAATGATCTAGGAAAGGTAAGAGGTACATTTCCCACCTCTCTGCCACTCCTGTAAAAAAACAAAACAACCGCAAAAAACAAACCTGAACCAAACAAATAAAATGGAACTTTATGTTCGGGAAGCATTCTGGCAATGTCTGCAGCTTCTAGGCATTTCCCTGAAGTATATAAATAGCAAGAGGAACAGATATGCTATAACAAAACATGAGCCAATCCTCCAACTATATTTGAGCCATAACCATTGATTCTACTCCATTTATTTCCAATTAGTTGCTTTTGCAATATTGGATCTCTTCATCATATCTTGTCACCGCACAACCATTCTAGAACACCCTTGTCCTAGTCTTTCATTTGGCTTGGGATCAAATGTATGGTCAACTAGAATAGCTTTAGTTCCTGAGTACTGTATTAATCAGATTTTGAAAATAATCTTTCACGTGACTTTCAAGAATCCTTTTTGACAGGGTAAATGACACGTCTAAATGCACAAAGGGATACTGTGCTCTGAAAAAAAGTGCATACTGACATTATTTATGTTACTTTCTGAGAAATGTATGCCTGCCTGCCTAAAGAAGGCATGTATCAGCTTACTACAGTTATTATTTCAGCTTCTTATTCTTTTATTCAAGAAAAGGGTGTGCTGCTTGTTGACCTAAAGGCAAGTAAAAATTTCAATAGGTCTTTATCAAGACAAAACTAAGTATCAGACAAAAATCTAAAAAGCGTCTGAAATTCTGGAAAAGTGCTAGACCTGCCTCCTTTTACCCAACCCTTGCCCTTTGATGCTGGGCCAAATCTTCACTTCCAAAATTGACAGTAGAACAGAACTGGGTACATGTGTCAAAAATACCAGCCAAGATTTTGCTGCAAGACCCAAATGATTGCTCAGACCTGTAAGTTCAGGGAATGTAATCTCAACCCTTTTAGAAATTAACCAGCCAACCTGGACCTTCTGTAAACTATAAGACTGAAGAAATAAGGCAGTGTGGATCCTAACAAAACACACGGAGGAGTGGCTGAAGTGACTACTTGCTAATGCTACTATATAAAAACAGGTTATCTGAAGGACTAGTGTAAGCTGTATTTTGAGAAATCATGCTATATGCCAACTCGTGGCTCTCAAGTTTGACACACACATTCAGTCAAACCCCTCCCCTGGAGTCATGAGACAGACATCTCCATTTGGAGCCAACAATGGCTAAGTTAAATGCTCCAATATCACTGCTGCTAATGCCAACAAATGACAGCATCTACCCAGCACACAGCAGCATATGCATGAACTGTTTTACAAGCACAATGTTCTTACTGCAATTGTACTTAGCAGAAATACAAGGCTGAGTTTACTTTCATCAGCAGCACTTGTCAGCACTGGGGAGCATAGGCTGCAAAAATAGTTTTACAGCAAAATCACATTCTTGTTTTGATTGGGCACTGTACTTCCAGAAAACTCGTTCCCTGTGGCACTTTCAGAAGTGCGGCACAACTGTCTTCTGCAAAGAGTGGATGGAACCATGAAGATCTAAGATTCTATTTTAGATTATATGAATGTTACAGGTAATCTGAGTATCCTGAATATGACATCAATAAATATAACTGAAACACACCATGCCACTTGCACATTTAATACTCACTTAGAAAATATTTTTGTGCCTTTCCCATACAGAACGTTATCATATCATACACATGCTTCTGGTTAGGTAGCTACTACATTACACACCAAAGATTCTGTATTTCAGTGTGCACTAAACCTATTTCTATATTACATATTTATAAATTATTTAGAGGTTATTTGGCATTATTGTATTAGTAACCATAACCTACATGAACAAGAGTCTGCATGAAAATTTTCAACACATGGATTCTTGCTTCCAAACTCTGCTTGCTTTCTCTGCTGAAAGCACATTACCATTTAAGCATTACAGAAGAGATGTGACTATGAATAAGTAAATGCCATTTTGTGAATATCACTGCAGCAATGCAGGAATGTAGTACAGGAGAAGGGATTCCACTCTGACGGAGTGGAATGATGGTAAAGTTTGGAGCTTGGGTCTCTTTAAGAAAAAATAAAAGAGGAAGAAGCGGATATGAAGGGATAAGAGCCAGACTATGTAACTCTCAGCTGTGCCAATGAGCCAGTGAAGTCAGACTTTAAAGCACAGACTCATCAAAAGCTCTTTTTTCATTAGAGCTTTGCAGTCTTGGGATGAAAATGTCACTAGTGACTTATAAGAAGCAAAAACCAAATTAAAGGCCAATTTCTTTCCCTACCAAATTATTATCTGTGAGTGTAAAAGAAAGTACCTAGGCAAGACCAAGGGTGAGATAATTTTATTTGTCTTACTGACAGTGAAAGTCTAATTAGACTGACAAATCTTCTGTGCTGTTTTCCTTTGTGATATATACTGTAAGGAAGGATTTAGCCTGGAGCTGCACGTTATGGAAAGACATTAATCAAGATTATTGGACCCTCAACAGAAAACACAGTTAGAAGGCTGAAAAGCCTAATGGTTAAAAATAAAGGTTGAGAACCTTATTCTAAGCCATGCCAATGGGCTGGACTCTCCATACAGATAATGGGTAGACCCCCTCTTCAAGTCTCTAGAGAGAACAGTCTGCATATAATAAATCATGAAGTGTCATTCTATAACTCTAAAATCATAGCTGAAAACATCCACAATTAATTTATTCTTGTCACCTATAAACTATAGTTTTAACAGTTAGGAAAGTGTCATTTTCCACACCTCAAGAAGTTGAGGCATGCCCTGGGTATGTAACAGAGCACACAGTTTCTGGTTCCTCATGGAGAGAGTAAGTCCATCTGTCCTCACAGAAGGGTTCTGTTCTCTTTATCACAGAAAACTGTTTTGATCTTGGATACTCAGCCATCCGTGCCATAGGCCACACATATTAGGGACCTGCCCTAGTGCCTCCAGAAGGTTACCTGGGTCTCCACTTGGATTTGATGAACGGAGTGTGTTTTGAATGGAAGATGTGTAGCACAATGAATGATCTCCAGATCAGCTTTAGTAATTAACTTGGCACAAATTGTTTGAAAACTGAATGACCCAGTTGGGAAAGAAGACAGAAAGTGCCACATAAAAGCATATGGAGAGTCTCCTAAAAAAGCTTTGAACAACGACACATAAAAGAGAATTCTGACCACACAAGCACCTGCCATGGTAG
This sequence comes from Sylvia atricapilla, assembly GCF_009819655.1. Lineage (NCBI taxonomy): Eukaryota > Metazoa > Chordata > Aves > Passeriformes > Sylviidae > Sylvia > Sylvia atricapilla. The sequence continues at coordinate 54,885,653 of NC_089145.1, forward strand.
CAGAATACAAGAGAATGAGTGTCACCTTAGCCTGTTTTCACAGAGGTCTCCCAAACAAAAAAAATCCCTGAAGTACTTCATTAATAACTGAAGTTGTTCTTTAAATCAGCAAATAGGGACATGTGGGATTCCACGACCCCTAACTGATGAAAACCCTGTGAGAAGAATGGCAGCCTTGCAAGGATGCAGTGTGGCTCAGCACAGAGACTCCAGAAGCACTGTGCATGGCATCCCTCTTTCCCACACACAAAAGCTAGCAGCTTGTCTTTAAGGCCTTTGTGGCTAATATGGCAAGGCAGAAGTCTCAGAGAGGATATTATTTATTATCACAGGACAGTCTGATGTGTCAGGACTCTGAGAGGCAGCAAGAAATTAGTACAGCACATGCCCCTTCTGAACAGACTACTTAAATCCAGGATGAAATCATGTGTGAGAAAGTCAAATAAGTGCTTCTTCTTGGGGAAGTAGAGCACAAGCAGCATTTGCAACTCACTGAAACAAATACAAATTGAAACTTCTTTTTCTCCCTCATTTTCAGTTAGCAGAAAAAGGTCAGCTCTTGTTACTTCCTTTTCTGAATGACAGGAACATTCCTAGCAGTATAGCATACAGCCATAGATCTCAATTGTTTCTCACTCAAGCCCTAGCTGTCCTCCACCGATTCGAGTCTTACTGCCAGGTAGAAATTTAGTATAAATTTACAGACATTTAAAATGCTAATTTCAGTGCCACTGGGCATTTCTGGCAATATTTTTCTCTCAATTCCCTTTATCTTGGTTGTTTGTCCAGAACTATATACCATGTCTAGGATCTTCAAAAGCTGAAGCATATAATTGGTCTGAACATGTACTGTGTATTTCTCTTCATTTTCCCAGCTGTTGTAGTCTAACTGTGCTCTAAAATACTTCTGTCAGTCCTCAGACTACCTAACTGCAGGAGGCATCTTGGTGTGTGTTACAAACAGAAGATATCTTTGCACTTATCATGCTCTTCTGTAGTTTCTTAACAAGTGATGTGTAAATCCAAGTCCTTCTGAAGTTCCCCTGGATTTTGTAACACTTTGTGATTACAGACTTGATGTCCTGCACAAGATTTATACACATTTCAAAAAGGAGTAGTTTAAGTTACTTACATATGAAAATGAGTAATACAAGTAGCACAGATACTCCTAACAGAGTAAGAACAGTAATTCTTTATCATGATTCATGCAATTTTGCATTAGATGTCTCACTTTTATTTGTATCATGCTTGGTATTTCTACTATTGCCCAGAATCGTTCTGCGCCAAGTAATACACACATCCAGAATAAAACATAGATTTTGAACCCAAGGAGTCTGCAATCTTAGCATAAAACAAGATATCACACATGAATACAGAAACATGGATAATAAAACAAAAAAAAAGTGACACTGATTGACTTGACAAACAGTTGTCTTAGACCATCATCAGCCTAACATTTTGACAACTTTTTGGCATGTGTCACGATGACAAAAGAGTTTCAATGGGATTGGAAAAATAATCCACTGTTGCCTTTTGTATGGTATCAGGAAGCAGAAAGACTCCTATGATCAAATCTAAGAAGTGAGCAAAAAGTGCTTGAATCATGCTGATCAGAATCAGAAGAGACTAAAATTTAAGCCTCGAAAGCAAAGAAAAACTGTTTATTTCTGAGCAGAAAAGAGAAGAGAAAGCTAGAACAAGGTAATAAGTAACTGTATTTGTACATCTCATAGCCTTAGGTATCTATATTTTATGTTTCCCAAAGAGTAAACTCGTTCTATTAGATTTTTCCACCACTTAGATCTAAAATTGTAAGCAGGCTTGACGATGGTGATGTCGAACACAAGCAAGATAAAATAACCATTAGGCACCTGAAAAACCATGGCTGGAGATACTGCCTGAACAGGAAAAGACAATTTCTTCTCACTTTCACCACACAGATACTGCAACTTAAGCGGACAGAATCAAATTCCACTAAAAATAAGGAAGAAAGCCAAGCTATCTGTGCTGCGACAGCAATAAAATGGCCCAATATTGAAATGCAGAAAGTTGTAATGGAGGTACATATTGACCTTTATTTTTCTTTCAGCGGGTAGCATGAAGTGTCAAAGAGTTATTGCTTTAATATCAGCTGAGATGAGGCCATTTGTTGTGGTGCATGTGTATCCAGGAAATCGCTGCTCTAACCATGTTTTTAGAAGCACTTTGACACTTTATTAAATCTTCTTGATGCTCTTTCAGCACGCAGTGGTCTCTGTAGGCTGAGTGAACTGCCACGTAGGCTAGGCAGGAAGCTTTCAGAATGAGTTCCTTTTCAGGCAAGCCAGCATCATTTCCAGCATGACCCAGCCCATAAATGTCCAGTGCTACTTTCTGTTCACTGGTATAGCTAAACACAGTTCTGCTGCCTTTAAAAATTATAGAGGGTAGGATAAGAACTACAGACTTTATAGTTCTGGAGATTTAACGGTACAAATATATTCTCTAAAATTAAAACTAGTCACTGAGGAGAAGGAACTGTAATTCTCACAAAGTTTATGACAAACAGTGACCAAACCTGGGGTAATTTCCCCTCATTTAGCTGAGACTTTATTAAATCACCTACTGGTGTTTGAGGCTAATAACTCAATTAATCCCAGTCCTGTTGCTATCTGGATTTACAGAGTACCAAAGCGGGAACTGTTAAACCTCAGCCTGGAATTAAATACTCTATTAGTTGTAAATTCCACTGCAGCCAGACAGGCCTCACAGAATTACAGAATACCTGTGGACCTCTGGAGGTCATCTAGTCCTAACCTCTGGTCAAGTAAGATCATGCAGAGCCAGCTGTCCAGGACTGTGTGCAGATGGCTTTTGAATATTTAACAGGATGGACAGTCCCCAGCCTTTTGGGGCAACCTGTGCCCATGCTCAGTCACCCTCATATTACAAATGTTTCCTGATGATTGGAGGGAAAAGTCCTGTGTTCCAGTTGGTGCCCAGTGTCTTTGGTCCTGTAACTGGGCAATACTGTTATCTTTACACTCTTCCTTCAGGTATCTGTACACACAGTTAAGATCCCCTCTGAGCCTCCGCTTTTCCAGGATGAACAGTCCCAGCTCTCAGCCTTTTCCCATACAAATAATTCTCCAGTCCCTTACTCATTTTAGAAGCTGTTTGCTAGAGTCTCTGAAGCAGCTCCATCTCTCTAATGATTTCAAAACAAATGTTTCATTCTAGTTGATAACACCATAACACGATAGCATACTGCTGAAATAAATAATCCACAGCTCAGATTGGTTATTCACGTGATTCTTTTCTTTGCACAGACAAGGAGAGCCAATGGAAGGTGTTTATTTCTAATCAGTACCATATTCTGGCTGCCACAAAAGTGGTTCCAAAACCACTGCATTTTAAGGGTTGAAGTAACTACTTCGGCACAATTAAGTCAGATAACCTGAAATTAATTTTTTATTTAGGGATGTTTTTTTACCAAATAGATTGGAACTGCTCTATGTTGGAACATGCAAGAAACTGATCTTGACTGCATTCCTTCAAAATTCTCTGCAGGAAGGTTATAAAAGGGGATAAAAAATGACTCCAACTGGAAGTAATGCTCCATTGCTTTTCTCCTCATTATGAACTTCACTATTGCAGCAGTTCATCCTGTCATAATAATAAATAACCATACACCCACCCCCTATTAAGCCTTTGTAACTCTCTTTGGAATACATTTCCCCACATATGGAACTTTTGAAACATAGCTAAAACCTTGTTCTTGTTCACATTGTGACAATCTCACACAGATCGGGTTGCACTACATCAGAAGCACAGTCCATTCATATTCTTGCATTGTGTGTGCCACAATAATTCAGCCAGCTGTTTGTCCCGTCTCCAACACAGGAGGATAACACTTTAAAATAAAGAGTCACATGGAGCATTATTCAGAGAACATAGCTCTTACGAACTTACAAACGAGCAGCAAGATGAATTAAGAACCCAAGGCAATGGAGAAGACTAATGGACTCACCTGGATGCTGGGCGGTGAACGATTTTTTCGGGTGGTGGTGGTCGCCATGGTGGTGGTGGTTTCCATGACTGTAGTCGACATTTCCGGCGGCACCGATGTCGTGGGCGTTGTTCCCAAGATGGAAGGGACCTCGCCAACGAGTCGGACACTCCCATTGATTTTAATGTTGGGGTTGTTCTCTGCAGCCATGTTCAGCACCTTGAGGCCATTGTAATAGAGACCGGAGAGCTGGCCTTGGAAGAGACGCCCTCTGTCCTTCCCTCCTATGGCTATTTGCGCCTGGGTGTTGAAGATCGTTAACTGTCGTCCTAGTGAAGGGGGGTGAACAACATTATTGACAGACATTTCCTTCAATCTGCACACTACACTGAGTCCTGGCCCAAATGTGATGGACAAAGAAGTAGGTTCCTTCTTGGGAGTGTTTATGATGAGTGTAGAGGAACAGTATGAAAATGTGGTGACTAAAAGTCATTAATAAGGATGATTAGCTTGAAAGTATAAACATCTAAAACTGAACCTTATACCTCAGCAACCACTCGCATATCAAAACTCTGGAGGAACTTCAGAAATTTGAATGTTCTTTTAGGACTGGATGACTTTTAAACTACAAATAGGATTTCAACATGTGGCTCTTCTTCTACTATCAATTCAGACTGCAGTACCTGTCAAGCTTTAGCCCATAAATAAACCTCCCTTTGGACTGGTTAAAGCATTGGATTAACTCATAAAGCCACTTTTAATAATGCAAAGGTTTCAAGGGTTGGCTCAAAAACAGTAAAACATCAGGTAAAAATGAAGCGATGTAAGAATTGAGTAGGAGTGTTATGACAGGATCAGTCATGATCTTTGAACTGTAAACTTCGTGCTGTAAAGGCTTGCAAATCTAAACCCAAGAAAGAACAAACACAAACATTTCTGATGTCTCTGAAAGTGCAAAGCTTTTGAAACAGTAAGGATAACAGTGCTTCAGATGGTTAAGCCCCAGAATGCCTTACTCCACTCCTACAGGCAGTGAAATTCAAATGTAGGCGGGTTATGTGGTTAGTCAAGGTCACATCTTGAGTGTTAGAAGAGGTCCAATATCATATGTAATAAAAAATATACTTATTAAAAATAAATCTAGTAACAACTGCCAATTCACCAAGTTCTGCAGGACACTTACATCGCATTCAGCCTGGACTGCTCTATAAATACTGTTTATGTCCCAGGCTGCACTAGGTTGACCATGTTAAGAAATAAATTGCTTCATGAAGTGCAAAGACAGTGCCTATAATTTCACTATTCCTCAAAAGATTAGGGGCAAGCTACCTGAAATCTGCTGAATTAGCAGACAATCAGACTGGACATGAGTGATCAGAAGGGTTATCAATGCAGCTTCAAGTCAATCATAATTGAAATATCCCGGGCTTTCCCATTTTTATGAAGTTTGAAATATGTTTTCCAATCCCATTCCCGCTCCCCAGTTCTCACTCGCCACTTAGTGTCTAGTCCAGCCTAATGAGAGGTGCAGAATGCCACCATGTAGGAAAGCACAGCCCATGATCCACTGCTCATTCCTTCACAGCCAGTGGTTAGAGTAGATCAAAATACATGGGAGAGCTCACCAATTTTGGTCGTCGTGGCAGGTCTCGAAGTCAAGTGGTGATGCGGTGTAGCATCATCTTAGGGTGACAGGAGGGACCACGGGGAAGAGAATGGGGACAAGAGAAGAAATGTATCTGAAAGTAGTTCCTGTCCCCAAAGAGGGCCCTAGCTAACTAAGCAACAGTATATGGAGAGGTGTAACACACAGACATGTAGAGGTGGGCTGCACATCCCTTGTGCTCCTCACTCTCAGATTTGTAAATGGAAAATTAGGACTTGATCAGGGTGGAGTAACTGCATTGATGAAGAAATGAGAAATAAAAATGGGGGGTATCCTTCCCCTGGAAAGTGTTCAAACACCTGATGCGATGTTCTGCATCTCAGGAGGTTTTAAACTTGCCAGAGGCAACATATGTCTAGTAAAACATCAATAAACATGCACTGAAGCCACACATCCTCAGAATGTAAAAAGAGCCTTTAATCTCGTCTATGACAAAAATAGGGCCCAGTAACAATGTCTGCTAAGATATTCATCCCTCTCAGCCCAGCACGTGTCTGAATTAGAGGAAATGGCAGAGTACACTGTAGAAGGTCAACTCCTGTCCCATACCATGTCCTCAGAGCTTGCTTTTCTTTTGTGATGTTGTGCTTTGGATTTTTTTAAGGGATATGCTGTAAGAACTTTACTACACCATTTTCCCTTCTCTGAATATGTTCCCTCCCTCTAGCACTATAGTCCTGTCTGTACTGTCCCTGCCCCTAGAAACTCAGACATGTCACCTGCTACTGCTACCTTCTTCCCACCTCGGCCATGACAAGACTGCCAAAGAGCAGAGGAAAGATGTGTAAAGAAGGGACTTATGAGTAAACGGACTTATTCCACTAATCTTGAGATGTTATCCCTGAAAACAGACGGAAGATAACACTCAGTCCAGTTTTCCATTTGCATTTCCATTCCTTTCTTCCCTTGAATTTATATAGTGTCTATTTTCATCTTTTTCCAGAGGGAAGAAGGTGGAAGGTGATGAGAAAGGAAAATTTTTGCCTGCTCCAGGTAGGAGAGCTCCCCAAACAAGGACAGGAGAGGGGTTCCCTCACTTTTACTGAAGGATTATGACTCAGCTCAGGATGTCAACTATTCTAATCCATGCTCATAGTATAGCTTTTTACACATCTGTCATATCTCTTGCACTATTTGCAAGAATGAAGAGTTAGTATATTAAGCCTGAAAAAAAGAGACCATGTCTCCAATTCTGGGCCTTCATCTGCATCTTCTAATGTTGAAAGAAAGCGTACACCAAGGAGGTGACCCTATTCCAGCAAGAAAAAAAAAAAAAAGGAACTTTGATTGTGTATTTTGGAGTCTTCACTGTTAAATGGTTTTCCAGACCAGGATTCATGCACTGCACCAGATGGTTAATGCTGGAAACCACACTAAAAATGTGTTTGCTAAAAGAACAATCACTTGTTGCAGTCACCTACTACCTGCAGTTCCTCATTCTTTGCTCTAAGATGGTGTACACATGGATGGTAAAGACACCAGGGAAATGAATATGGAATGAGAAAAATCTTTGGAGAGAATATTCACTTCTGCCACCATATGTCTCTTCTAACCATTCTTTCAACAGAATTTAGCTGAAGCCTTTACTTCCCCTAAGTAAAATTTATTTGGCCACTAAATTTTATTGAGGCACCATTTACATTAGTAAATTCTACTAGGTGTGTAATTCAATTCTGCAGTCCTTTTTTTCTACAGAGAACTCTTCCTACTGCCATATTAGTGTCATACTAAAGAAAATTATGAGGTGTTTTGTAAGTATTCTGAATAGTTCAGAATACTTTGTTTCTTTGCTCTCTCATTGACTTCTTCATTTGGAAAACTGAATTCTAATTAAAAATATCACAGAGGAATCTGAAGTGTAACTTTTCTGTAGCACTAGAAGAGATTTTGGGCTAGATTTTGAAAATCCTAATTCATACTAATAGTTCTTGCTTCAAAAGTACAGTCACTTACATCAAGGAGACTTTACAGGTAAGAGAGATTTGAATAATTAAGTACGTCTGGGATCAATCCTTTTGATGAGATGCTTCTGGGTCTTTATTAGCTCATCCAATTGCAGAACAGGTAACATCTGTGCCTTAGCAGACACCAAGTATTCCACTAAGGAAATCTGCTGGAGTTATGACTACTGAAGTTGAACAATTTAAGACTAATACTTCTTTTTATATTCACATACATAATCTCAGTGAAGTTAATAGCATTTAATATTTTGCTTATTATTCATGCAATTCAAGCCTGTAAGCCTGGGCTCTTATAATTATTTTAAACTAATTTATAGAATTTAAAAGCCCTTCAAAGCCAATAGTTATGCCGCTTCAAAAAGATAATGTGCTATATTTGTTTTCAAAGAATGAACTATTTCATTGTGATGAATACCATAGCAGTACCAAAGGAGGACCAAATCTATAGCATTCAAAAATGCCAGTCAAAAAGGCTTTCATCTTACCTCACCCAAGCCAAGAACTCAGATGGACAAGACAGCTATTCTATATGTTCTTTGATGAATCTATTCCTCCATCCATCAGTTTGTCTTGTTCCATTTTCATAGGAAACTACCCTTTCACTCACCATCTTTATAAAAAGTTTTGTGACAGAAGGCTTCCAAGTTACACTGATTGTTAGATGGATGACCAGATGGATGAGCAGGCTGGTGAACAACCACATAAATTATTCTCATTTTTTTAAAATTTGAGTGGTACCTGAGTTGCTGAAAATGTCTGTTTACTTTGGAATGAAGGAACCAAAAGTTATCTTGTCTTAGGTGATACACTGCACAATGTCATTCCCTGACACACTGTAGAATCCTTTCACTTTTGTAAAAACACAGCTCTACCCTTCTAGCCTAACCACATCCAGACCTTTGAGAGTGCCTGAACACTCAAATATTGTCTCTTTTAGACTCTAGTGCACGTGTGATTGTCTTTTAACAAAGCATCAATATCCACAAAAGGTAGACTTCAGTTCAAAACTTCAGGATGGATTACAAATGAAAGTGTCTTGGCATGCTTTTAAGCTCAAACTTGTAGAAGCTGTGACATAAAGTAAAAGGTTTTGTGGAAAACCAAAAAGGAAATAAAAAACCCAAAACTCAACAAACCCACAATCAAACCAAACAAAAAAAAAAAAAAGATGGGTTTCTCAAGCACATGAATTGCATCAAGGAATTAGACATGCATCTGTTTTAACAAAATTGAGGCAATCATTGTTTTTAGTGTTAAAGGGACTTTAGTAACTCAGAATTACCAAAAATTATTCTCTTTTTAGTGTTAAACTTTATTTATATATTTTAGTTTGATCATGTAAATTAATAGGGCAAACCACTGAGACTCAATAAGCATTTTCTGTTTATTGTTATTTTAAAATTTATTTACAATTTAGCTGAATTAACTGTTTATGACATATTGGTGGTAAAAGAAAAAAAAATCTATTTTGGTTATATAAATATTTTTGCCTTACTTTCATTAATACTTTAGCTTTGGTTTTAAACACTACACCTTTGCAGACTAAACCTGAAAAGTGAGCAACACTGCCAGCTCTTGTTGAAGTTAACAGGAACTGAGTGTGCACAACACTTTGCAGGATCAGGCCCTTCACATGAAAATATTTTTACTGGATTAAGCCACATCCTTCCTGACCTTCATTCATACTGGGTAAATCAATTTGTTAATTCAGCTGAGATTAGAAATTTGAAACAGAACATAAATTATATATTTCCAGTCCAACAAGAGATTGGTTTTCCTTCCTGGAAAATGCGTTAACAACCATAGTCTAAATCAGCACAGAAAATGCAAGATCTGAGTTCAAAGGTCACCCCCTTTTATTTGCAGTACTTTCATAAATGGAAACAAGAGAAGATTGTGTTCTGCTTTGTCTAGATTTCAAGGTAAGGAATTAGTTATGGTGCCTTTTTTTTTTTTTTAAGTAATATTTAGTAATAAAGAGAGAAGATCTTTCTGACTTAAACTCCACTGTATTACCAAGAGTCTAGTTCAAGCCCTACTGAAATTAGCAAGTTATTCTGTTTTGTTACCTTCAACAGGCTTTAAAATGGGTTCTACATCCAAGATTTTTTTTTTCCCTCTTAATTCCTTACAAAAAAATAATTACTGCTCTGACACAAGTCCCATTTCGAAAGGTCACGGACTGTATGCAGAACCCTTCACTCAAGCCATCTGGACTTACTCATGTTAACAAGTTTTTTTGTTGAACTGAGGCCAATTACTTCAGGCAAACCCACAAAATTAAGTGGCACTGCCTTAGTAGACTAAGAATTTCATCTGTATTTTGGACAAATATCATTTGAGTGTTCAAACTGTGCTCCACACACAGCATAAATGCAACAGAACAATCATTTTCTCTGTCTCCCTCACTGTAATGTTAAAAAATGTTTTCTTTACAACATTTTTTAAAATCACTTAATTATCTTAATACAATTAGGAAATACATAGTTGATCAGACTCATGAGAAAAAAAAACAACAAAGGAAGTGGTTTAACAAGTAGATTTGAAAATCTTTTAAGAAAACTTCAATAATAAGGATATAAATGTAGCTCAAGCCCAAATTAAAATAGGAAAATCATGCAGTGGTTAAATTGCCATAATACATGTTGTTGCTCTTCACTCGTCTTCATTTCACTTTTTTTTTTTTTTTTTTTTTAAATCATCTCCTGAATTTTTGCTTGTTTGTCATTACTATTATAGCAAGCTTAGAATTTTGTCCCTTTAACTGCATTTTAATAGCAATGTATTATAGCATGATTTATCAACATATGGCAGGTGGAAGCTGACACAAATTATAATGAAAATTAAAACAGTCATTTATGCAGCAGGCGATTATCATTTAAGAAACATTTATTTGCAGGCTTTAAAAATGAGAGTTTAGAATCAAATGGGTTTAAAATGAAAGTTTTAATGACTGTTACCTTTTTCCTGCAGCCACTCCTCTACAGGCCGGTTATATTTGAAGGGGATTTTCTGTTTTACCATTTGGAACCGTTCACTATCAGTGTTGCCTTTAAAGTTTAAAAAACAGCTTAAAAACAATCTGTAAAGTCAATGAAATAGTTAAAACATCCTACATTTTTTGGGTTTTTTATGACCTTATTTAGCTACAGATAAATAAGTGTGCATGTGTGTACATATATATAAATATATTTGAAAAGAAAGAGATTTATCTTTAGTAGAGTGGAGAATAGTTATACATCCAATTGCCTGAGGTTCTGGAAGGTCAAAGAAATTAAATCCTACGAAAAAGAGAACTCGGATTCTCCTCAGAGTATTTGTTTATCCAAATTGGTTAGAAGGCATATGCAATTTGTCTGCGACGTGAGACCTCACGTGAACTCAGTGCCATGAGTTAAAACATTTGGATCAGACTCTGGATCTGAGTGCATATGGGCATGGCACAACGTGTCAGTCATGTAAACACACAGGTAGCAGCAATTTGATAAACCTTCTTGCGCTGGTAAAAGACACGTCTTAGGACTAGAAACCCAGCAAACAGGGAAAAAAAAAAAAAAAAAGAAAGGAAGAAAATGTAAGAAATCAATGCCAAAAGGATGTAATAGAATTAGTTTAACAAAAATTCAAGCACCTAAGAATCAAAAGATAAACAGGAAAAAAAAGAAGTAAAATTTAAAAAAGAGGAAGAACTGTTAATTAAGGCTACATTAAGACTTCTGTTCAGTTACCAAAGACTTGGGCCTGTTGCCAGAATAAAACAAAAACTGAGAAACTAATTTCAATAAAAGCAGAAATAATTAGCCAAAATGTAAATTCCGGCAATTATAGTTCCTTTGTTCCATGCTGATGGATAATAGAATCATCCATTAAAGTATGCTTTGGTAGAAAGCTCCTATTACTTGCACAACGCAGAGAGGAACAGGATTCACACAAAGCCTCTGTCCAAATTCCCTAGCTATTGGAAAATTGTACAGCTCAGATGGAACCTCTAGTAGAAAGGAGCAGCTCAGTTTGATGGTGCTAGGAATGACAGTGGACAAGAGCCATCATTCGCCTTTTTCATTTTCTTCAGCTAGAGTCACTTTCTGATTAATTCTAATTTTTGCTTCAAGTATTATTTTTACAAAAACTCTTCAGTCAGACAGGCATAAGAGAAGTGCATTTTTTACATGCAACGTTGTAATATTACAGAAAAAGGATTAAGCCCACAACTTACTGAAGTAATGCTACCATAAGCAGAAGTTCAGTAGATCAGCTGTGCTCCAGTCTGCACTTGGAATAAAAGGTGGTTCAAGTCAGCAACTGCTCTGCACAATTTGCAGCATTGCCTTTAAAGTCCCACATATAAATATCCTAATGGGGCTTCACATTTATTTGACTTTCTGAAATAGATGCTGTAGTCTTTTTTTTCAATGTAAAGAGATACCGATTAAAAAAGCATAATTAAAAACTAAGTCAGAGAAGTTCAGCCACAAGAGCAGGGAATATGACTGGACAATCTCACGTGTTCCATCACCCTTACTGCATAGCTGCTGCTCAGAAATGCTGCCAGCCTATGTGAGGTGTCTGCTGACCACAGCTGTGCTCTCCAGCAGCATCTTGGAACTGCTGACTTTGTGCAGCACGTGAGAGGCACTACAGCAACACAGCAGATACAGTCCCACAAGGACTCAAACCAGCTAACCTTAAGGAGTGCTTGTAAAAATCATCATCTCTATTGCTGTAAGCTCAGCTGTAAGGAAAACAGCAATTTGCATCTGGGTTAGTATCTCCAACTATAATGAAGAACATTTAGGAGCCTTGCTGCTGATTTGGGGAACTAGGTAAAAAAGAAGCAAAAGCATTTAAGAACAACTTTACTGGCCCGATTACTTATTACCTTTTTGAAAAGTCAGATGACTTTTTACTTTCCATATAGCATACTAATTGTGGGAAACTGCTATTCCCCATTGTAGAAAGATCTAGTTAAGCACCAGCTGACACACATTATTGCTCCAGTTTCTCTGTTGCACCTCAGATGCCTGCCATAAACTGGTTACTCAGATAAACTAGAAGGAAAAGATAAAATTGAAACCACTCTCTCAGTCATTTGTCAAGTCATATTTAACAATGTACTGTGGTGACTTGGAGTCACTCACAGACTTTTAAGTACATTCCCAGCTCTCATAACTCATATCAGCACCACCAAAAAGTCAGTTCTGTACTTCTATGAATACATATTCCTAAATAGAAAATTTGAACCATGTTCAGTGCAGGAACCAGGAAAAAATTGATAAAGAATAGCTGAGTTAATATAAACGACAAAAACAAAGAAAAAACTCTACCTAAAGGTAATGAGACAGTAATATTAACTAAACAATGGTATTTGATCTGTTTATTAATAATAAACTGAAGACTAAGGTAAGCTGAGGTCATGCAGATCAGTTGTTTTTCCAGTTTCTTAACCCAAATGACAGCTTCCTTTCCTGCCAGCTCTGCCATTCATTTAAACCTAGGGGAAGTTTGCACTCACAGGACAGGGAAGCAGACTCATTGGTCTGGGAAGAACAAAAACAAAATTAAGTAATCTACAAAAGCAGTTTCTTTTTAAAATCATTTAGCAAGATGTTCAGCTTAAGATCTTTTCTCAACACACTAATCCATGCCCACTAAAACAGCCAAATCTCTTAAATGCAATCATAAAAATTCCACACCTCCTTTAGGATTTTTTTTTTTGTTTAATTGCAGTGTGTCTAATTTGTTGTTGTTCTTGTTGCTTGTTAAGGAAGGAGTACTGAAAAATCCTCAGGAGGCATTTCAATGAGACTTAAAGACCTCAATTTCTCTGTCAACTCAGACTTGAAATGAGGGTTACTCCCTACTTTATAGAGTACATTCTGAGCTAGGAGTAGTGGTTAAATTATTGCATTGATATTATGTCCATGGGCAGACATTTTCTATAGCTCCAAAGAAATTCTGTAACACTATTTACAAACAACAAGAAACTCTCCACTGTCCTCATCCAGCCTCAGTATGCACATAAGTAACCTTTCATTGGTAATGTGATCTTTGTCAGAATGAAGAAAGTTCAGAGGAACACTAGAGTCAGCCACGGGCTGGCATGGAGTGCTTCTTCCTCTGTGTGAAAGGCTGACTGCAGAAAGGAAAAAAAAATGTGGTGAATTGAAATTCCTCAGAAATAGGGCATCTGACAAGAACAGGCCAATAAGACTAAGGTAAAAAAAAGGAAGTGGGACAATCAAAAAAGGCATGAGAATGAAAAATGGGTTTCTTATAATTCTAGACCTTCAAGAAAGCCAGAAATGACAACTATTCCCCACCACATCTTTAAAAACTTTTTTTTTAAATCAGGTTTAATTTAATTTTATTGTGTTATTATTATGCAGATACATTCAGCAAGATTAAGATACATATAAAAATCATACCTTTAAAAGAGATGAAAAATTGAAGGGCATTAGAAAATTCAAATAGGTTTATATTGCAACATTAGTCTCTGATCTATTAATTTTTGGTTTGTTTTTAATTTTTAGTTCAGACATAACTAAGAATGCTTTTTAAAAACATGTGCATGAGAATGTGTTCATTCATATACCCAAATACAACAGTGAGCTGAAGAACAACTTTTTCATCGTTATTGCTTTGAATAGTCATTAAATATAACCAATAGAATCACACAATTACTAAATTAATACTGACTTAGAGTTGTGCTTCAAAAGATAAACACAGCATTTGATATGAGAGCTCAAAAAGGAAATATCATGGTTTGCAACACGAAGTAATGTAAGTTCAGCATGAAGAAAGCTTATTGAACCTCTGACAGCTGAGGCATGAAAGGTGTTTCTCATCCATCTTCATACACAGAAATTTTCAGTAACAATCCTTTTGTGACCTCAATGCAATTTCTTTCTACAGCTGGATGATACACACATTCAAACAACCCTTTCACGCAACAAATGGAGATTCTTCTCTTTTTTCCTTTTGAGTCCAGATTTGATTCCAGGCTGTTCTTCAGAATAGAATACACAGGATAGAGGGATTTAAATTTATTTCAGAAAATATTCCTAATCGTATAATTTTTCTGCCTCAATGTGGGTCTCAAAACTTGCAGGATATAATTTTTTACAGTAAAATTGTGTTGATTAGTTTTGCTACTTGTGATTTCCTAAATATTTTTATCCCATAGTTTCTAGCTGCTTAAGTGATTCAAGTATCAATAGGAAAGGCTCATTTTAAATAAGTCTGCTCTTTTTTCTTTTATCTACATAATAAATTCCTGTATATCAATATGACTTGGATCTGCTCAATAACTTAGCTTCTTCTAAAGAACTGTGCCTCAGAAACACATTATTTTGCCTACTTTTATTCCTTTTCAATGTAAAATCCTAGAGCCAACTGTGAAGACTAGGATTAAAAGAAGTCTTTTGTCCCATTTAGGACTTATATGCACAATAGAAATTCTGCTGCATGTCCTCTAAGTTTTTCCACAAACTGATAAGCAATCAGACTTTCATACCTCAAGGATTTTAATGGTCACATTTTGAAATCTGCTAGATTCTTGAATCATCGTTAACCTGAATATTCAAAATATTTCAAATACCAGGGACATTCATGAGGACATTCATGAGGACCAAATACTTTGGAGAGTAATAAGGCAGAAGTGTTCTATGTTTGGGTGGGTTTTTTTTTTTTTTTTCCCTTTTTTTTTTTTTTTTTTTTTGATTGTTCCTCTTTTTCCAAAGGAAATGTGGAATCCAGTCATAAAAATAAGAGCCTACTGGTTAAATATCATCGGTTGCCAGTATTCTGTCTTTTCTCTGAAGCACTTGGTATGTCTGCTCCACAAACTATACTGATAAATAGATCAGATTCACTTTGAACTTTAGCTTTTGATAATCTTCAATTTAGACCAAACTAAAATGGGAAAAAATATCAAAAGAATTTGCTTGTGCTAATGACTACTGGCAGTTCCCAGAGGAAATTCTTTTTATACAGTGCAACAGTCCAGGGGACACAGTTTAAATTTGCTCATGGGCAAAGCAGAATTTTTTTCCAAAACCCTATAGTGCTGGAAGATGCTTTTCTTTTCTGCTGGTGGTTTCTTTAAGAAAACAAACAACTTTTATTGTATTAAACTTCTTTCTAAGCCAAAATGGAATCTTAAGCCAAAGTACAAGAACCATTGAAGCTCTGAAAAATCTTGCTTCTTGGCCTAGACTCATCATAATGATTTACTACTTCTCAGGTGTGAAAGAAAAACTGAAAGCTTCCAGCAAGTTGCACTGGGCAGAAAGAAAGTACTTGCTTTTAGGTGGAATAATAATCCATACTGATGTGTTGTCAAATCTGTGAGGATGCTGAAAAGAATACCATAAGAAAACACTCATCTGATCTAAATTACTGTCAAAAAATGTTCTATGAAGCAGAATTTTCTTCACTGCTTCTAAGTCTCTATAAAGAATGAGACATTTTATCTAATGAGCAGTTATTAAAGATGCTCCAGTGATTCCAATGATTTAAAGAAACATCTTGAGATCACTGTTCAAGTTTTAAAATGTTTCCAGCCTTTTCCCCTTATTGTAGATGGAATTTCCATAGGAAAAGGGCTTGTAAACAGCTAGTGTTTGATAGCTCAGTTCACCCAGCAGCCCTTAATGCCAGCTCCCTTTGAGCTTTTATGGATGCCCATAATCTCACTTTGATTTACAGACACTTAATTGACCTTAGCATGGGAGAGAAGGAGCCTGCTACAGCATGAGAAGTGTGTATTTGACAGCTAAATGCTCTACTAACAGAAACTGACTCAGCTCAATTCATCCCCAAAACTCTCCTAGGGCTGATGCTGTGTGCCCTGGGAAAAGAGACCAGCATCATAGAGAAGCTACAATTTCACCTTCTGATGAAGGGAACAGAAGTTTCCAAGGTGTGCTTGTGATTGGCACAGACTGAGCCTCTTTAACCATGTCTGTTTTCAGGCAGCTGCACTTAAAAACTTACAGTATACTGAACTGCCTCATTTTCACATTTCTTTAAGTGTGTATTTTGTTTTAAATACTACAAAATACAACCACTATTTGTATTCAATTAGAAAACTGACACAAGTCTATTAGTAAAGGATTAGAATCTATTTTTAAGACTAGACCTTCCTCCATATATCAGAAAGAAATAACAACACTTACAATCAAGTTTTAGCATCAGGTCTGTTTATGTCTAGATGTTTATTTTGTTGTGTTACTGTAAGACCATATTGTGGTTTATGTTATATAACACAGTGAATGGTCGCACTAAAATCCAAACATGTAAAAAATCTCTACTTGCAATGGCTTTAGAAAACACTTGAAAAAAGTCCAAACCTGAAACCACAGATGTGGCTCAAACAAAAATGAAACAGGATGGCCATGCTGAACAAAATAATTATAAGGCAGATGATCTGGAATCTTTTTATCACAAGCTGTCCCTCTAAAAATTCTTGTAAAGCTTCAGCTTTGCCTTGTATAACAAGAGTGTTGTAGAAATTAATTCAAAATTGGGATTTTATTTAATTTGAGTGAATTGAAAAACAGACAAGTCTTAACCTTGTTCAGCTTTGCTGCAGTTCTTGGATATTATATTGTTTCCTCCGCCTTCACTGTTCAATAAAGTTGCATCTTTTGCTATTGAATTCTCATTTTATTTCTTGTCCTTATTTTCCCCTTAGTCCTGGATGCCCTTGACTTTATCTTCAATTCCCTCTGATCACATTGTTTGCTGGGAGCAACACCTTTTATTCTGTTCATCTCACTGTGGACTGGAGTTAAAAGCTGACCTTCACACTGCAACCCTCCTCAGCTCACTGCCCTCATGACAAGAGACAACAAGGTCTTGGTAATATAAGTACTAAAAATATGAGAGAGAATTAGCAAGCAAGACTACAACAGTAAAAGTTATTCAGGAGCTGCTCCTAAGTCTGTAGTGCCTTAACCAAAAGCTTTACAATGCCATCACTCACTATTTTATCTGATCTTTTTTACTCTAAAAAACTTGGGATTCTAACTTAAAGTAAAGCACCATTCAGGCCAAAATCATTGGGAAATTCAGAATAAAACTAAGAGATAGGAGTTCAAATGCCTGTGCAGGAGGTACAGCTGACATGGACTCCAATGACAGTAATAAGACTGAGAAAGACTTGAAGAAGTCATCTAATTCAGTGCTCTGCCCCAGGACAAAACCAGTAACATTTCAACCTCCTTTAGATTAGTCTTTCTATCCTGTTTTGGATGACTGAGAAAGCAAGTGCCTTACCCTCGATAATCTAACACAGAAGCACAACAGGAGCAAAATGAAAGAAAACTCAGACTAACAAAGGTGGAAGAAGGTTAATCAAACCTTTTCAAGCATGCAGGAAAACAAAGAAGTGAAATATGTGACTCAAATCCTATTTTATATGTGGACATTATGCTGAATCACTGCAGCCCTGGGGAAGCTGAGGCCATGGGCAAGAAATAAAAGTAGTCTGCTTTAAGTTCTCATTTGAGCTATGCTGGAAAACTGAACTAGTGTACAGTACAGAGAAACAGTTACCAGTTCAATCCCTGTAAAAATATGAAACAATTTGGGTGTCTACATTATTAGATGTTTGAAATGTTTTTTAAGGAATGTGTAAATTACTGTGGTTTTTCACTGACCAGATCCAAACTGAGCCCCATGTCAGGCAGCCAAGCGTCTATTAAGGAAAAACTGAAACTACATATTGATCTCTCAATTTTAAGCAAGAAAATACCCCCTTCATTTTTTCAGGAAGAAATCAGACATTGGAATAAAATCCACTGCTATTGTCCCCACATCCCACTTTTTTGATTCCTTTGTGAAAGGTCAGGATGTGATTTATATTGCCCAGTGGGAACAAGCAGCAATAATCAAATACCAAGAGCACTTTATTCGTATTTTAAATTTAAATTCTATTAACTCTCATTTATCTAGAGCTTGTTTATCTGTTTTGTGCATTAGGCAAAGTCAGAGAAACACTAAATCTAATTTACATATCTGGAGTTAGGCATTGGAGCTACATGAGCGTAGCTATTTTGCTTCCAGGAGCGATATGAGACTGAAAACAGCACAGATCCCTTTGTAGGCTGCATGATTTAGTAAGAAAACTTGTGGCTTTATACCTTCTTCTTGAAGGGTCAGTGGCTTGTTACCACAACCCTGCAAACAAGAGCAGTTCAGTTCCTGCAGACCTGCAGTCTCTGCCTTGGTGCTGGTAGCTATGGAGTTAGATTGGCTCCTCTAGAAACCTTCAGATGTTTCTGAATCTCATTTCCCTGTGCACATATTATTAGGGAGATAATATGGAGAGTTAAATGTACAAATAGAGAGAGAATGTGCAGTCCTTTCCCATTAACACAGTGCTACTGTAGAGAAGTGCTCAGTCAGTAACAATAATGAGAGTAATACCAATAAGGCCCTTAGTCAAATGTCACTGATGAGGAGTGGAAAGCTAACAAGTCACAAATAACCAAATGGCAAAAACTCTATGGAAGGGGCAAGTTCTCTAAGGTCAGTGCCAGGAAATAATTAAAAGCATGTAAGAAACTGATGAAAGAAGAAATTTATTAAGAAGCACTTCCTATCAAGACTGCATATTAGAAAGTGCTACAGTATCCTCAGGGAAATTCTTGAATTATTTAAAATTTTACTTGAAAAAGTGGTGGGGAATATCAGTTAATTACAGAATGGAATAAATGAGAGCAAGCAGGCCTTTCCCATTTCTAATTGCTACAAATCATGAAATCAATTCTTCTGTTTGCATCAGTTTAGATAAGGGAAAAGAGAATTCTAGGATTTTGTAGTAACCCAGTAAGTCTTCTCAAAGACAGATGCTATTCACAAAGTTGTGCCATGACCGAGAACACCAGGTACTCACTAAGTAGCAAAGATGTAAATTCACTGACCCAGAAAGACTTCCATGTTCAGTGAATTGCAGAATATTTTCTATTTAAGTCACTGGAGATAAGGTAAATTGGAGCTTTATCCTCTGTTTACTGATGGGAAAAACTGAGCTGCAGAGTGGTTAAAGCATTACCCAAGATCACAGAGACAGACATCTCTACACATAAGGCTGGGCTTTGTGAACTTCTGACTCCCAGTTCCATAACTGGCCCCTTTCATTTCTGCCCATCCTTTCACACAGTTGCTCAACTTCAGACTGTAGCATTGGATTTTAATGACTTCATGCTTTCCAGTGCCTTTAGCCAGCAGGGAGAAGGCTGATGTGGATGCATAAACCCCTTCTGTCATTGCATGTCAGCATGTCAACCTGGGATTACAGCTGGCACTGTTCTTTCTGCAGGCAATGTGATCAGAAAAGCACAAAGTTGTTCAAGCCTGTGATCCCTCAGGACAGATGTTTGTTTGCTCATTCTTACTGTGCACACATGTGTGTTTATGAGAGAGAGACAGGGACAGAAGGAGAGTTAGGGAGGGAGAGAGAGAGAAGAAATAAAACATAAAAACTCTGTTTGACCAGGAGAACTGAAATAGAACTAACCCAGGAGAGAAATGTAAATATTTTAATGTCTGGGAACTCAGTGCACTGTGCTGTGCAGCAGGATTCTATTTAGCCTGAGTCTCCATCTGAGAAATATTTCTCCATCCACCTCTGCACTACATTCTACAGCTACATTTGATGTACCATCAAAGGGCTGATGCAACAGCAATTGGTTGGATGGGGCTTTGAGCACTGTGGTCTAGTGGAAGGTGCCCTTGCCCATGACAGAGGGCTTGGAATTACATGATCTTGAAAGCCCCTTCCAACCCAAGCCCTCCTGTGGTTCTAATTAATCTTATGCCAGAAAAGGAGAAATTTAGCAGAAATCATTGCTGATAATCGTTGTTTATGCTTGGTACTTGGACCATATACAACCATGGAGCAATGGACACAAACAGATGAGAACAGCTCAAAATATCTTAGGATTCAGTCAGGATACACACACCTGTGTGAACAGCTCTGTACTTTGGCACAGAATTGTTGGGAAGACCAAGGTACCAGGATATACCTACATGTCTCAGTATGTAATTACTATTCATGGAAGATGGCTGGATATCAAAGAAATACAGGGAAAACCACATTGATTGTATCTGTTTTGCACCATTGTATCTCAGGGACTGGGACTCAAAGACCTGTGGTAAGTATATGAATGCAATGCCAATACTTAGGGATATTCCTCAGGCCAAGTTTCTCAAATCAGGTGAGAACAACTAGGCAGAAAGATGCACCAGTGTCCTACGGATACTGTATCTTGGAATATTTTAAGGGATCATTCTGACATAGAACAAATCTAGGACTGGGAAATCACAAAGCTCATCTCTTCATGAGTTTCAATTTATGCCCTACTACCATTGCCAAAGGTTAATACAACTTTTCCTAGGCATTCACTCTGTGTTGCAAGAATTTATCTTACAAAGAACCCTAGTCAATAGAACTAAGCTAAGAGGAAAGAACTGAGATTTGAGAATCAATACCATCAATGGAAAAAGAGTCAGAGAAATAGAGAAAAATTACAGATGCCACTAAACTACCTAGATTTTGGGTTGTTACAGTTTAAATTTGGCTGAGCAATGGGATCACAGTGCAACAGAGTAACTGTTCCAGCTGCAGAAAAAGTGGAAGTATTTCCACACAATCATGTCTTCCTGAATAAATTAATGAGGGGAAAAAAGAAAACATTTGCTTTCCAACTGGGAAGCACAAATGTAATTACTGTAGATATGATACAAACACATACAGCTTATTTGACTTCATATTTCAGATCACAAACTAAATGCAAAAGTAGGGCAATTTTTTAGAAGGACATCTTTTGGGGCTTATTTTTGTTGTTGCCATGGTGGGTTACTGTAATTCTCTGGAGGATCAGACATTTGACAGGTCTCAGACTCAATAAGCTTAATTAGATGAACAATCAAGCTCTGGGAAGACAGAGAATCCCAAATCCAGGACCACCAAAAAAAAAAAAAAAAAAAAAGTGTCATTTTGACCATTAAGGCAAATTTTCTTCTAAAGTATTTGGCATTCATCTGTAGATTTGACATACTGGACATCTAGTCTGATTCAGGAAGATGTCAGAGTGTTGCTACACTAATTCAGCTAACAGCTGAATATATAATACATATAACACGCATTCTGGTTTTTTGGACAGCACCAAAACATTTTTCCTCAAACTGTCAGTACTTTCTGGTAATATTTTCTTTATCTAGTCTATAAACAAGATAAAATATTTTGGCTAAATTAAAACTAGTATTGCCTCTGTGGCATGTATTTGCATGTTAGAACAACCTTTTATGTGATTGTCATATAGAAGTAATAAAGACTGCCACAGAAGAATACTTCTTATTCCTCTCCCCTCTCATAGATCTCAAAGATTATTGGTGGGACCTTGGGTGGGAATTAGATGGCCATGGCTACTTGCATGAAGATGCTTTTCTGTGTTTATTTCCTTCCTTAGCTAAATTTCTTCTTTCAACCCTTCTTTTTTTAGAAACATTGAACTTCTTTTTTTTATTGCTGTTAAATCACATAGTGCTGTTTATTCTGCTTTGTTACCTTACATGTCTTCATAAAGACCCATTTCCCTCTTTCTTGATGCCAAGCTGACGAATTCCAGTGCTTGACAGACTGCCACTGACATGGGCTTGAGGTACTTGGTGAAATTAAAACTACAGCTCACTCAGACTGAATGCAGTGTGTTGCAAGAGCTCAAATCAGTTTCAAAAACAAAACAGGATCAATGGATACTGGAAGCCACAATATAACCACTTTTGTTTGTTTTTTTTTTTTTTTTCCTGTCTTTTCTCTATTCTGTCCTCAAAAACAGAATTTGGAAGACAAAAAATCCCTACAACACGTCCATGAAACTCTTTGAGGATGAGGCAAGTCAGAAATAAACCACAGCTTCACTTTTTTCTGTGGGAAAGCAAAACTCAAAGTACACAGCAGTTAAACTCTAAGTGTAGTGGCAACATTTATGTCACTTTTATATCAAGTCAGATCCTATCCCATCATCCAGCGTGGAAACACACGCATTAACATGAGTATTTTTGCACAAATTCCAAAGTATGTTTGTTAGTTGATGACTTCATGTATGAAGGTTTGTATGTCCACGGATACAGGGGAACAAAACTTGAGTGTTCATATTTATGGTTTCCCAATCCTATAAATATATTATAGATGCTGTGGCCCTGCAGTGACAAGCTACAATCAACTCTTGATTTCATCAACTTGTCATGCTTTAATCATCCCTCTTGGCAGATCTTTCAACATATGTCACAGTGCTGCCTTCAAAATGTGCTTCTCCAATTCCGTTTTATTAACCCTGTCTTTTTCTATGTTCTAGGCTCATTATGAAATGCAGTAAATCTGTCAAAGGCACTTTATATGCTGTCTCCAATTCATGCTGATAGGAAGCATCTGAGAGCTCATTTAAGTCCCACAAAATGAGTGCAATATGAAAAAATCAAAATCCACAAAAAACTACGTGACAAGAACCTTGGTGATCACATTCAGCCTGCAGGGCTAATCAAAAATCAGTTATCTTGGGTTTTATTATTGCCCACTCGGAAGCACATTCGGATAGGAAAATATTAAGACCACAGTGGGATCTGGTAGCACCAAGAAAAAAATCCCTTCAGCAAGCACATCAAGCAACACATCTTATTACTGGTTCCAAGTTGTCCAGCACAAGATCCATGTGCCTTTTCAGGGAGACAACTACATTCAGCCAAACTTCTTCTCTTGACTTCAGAAGCAAGGTTTCAGAAGTGAAAAGATGATCACAACAGCCTCAAGTCTGAGGGAAGGAAGAGATTGTTACAGGAGCACAAGAAGGCAGAAGCCAAAGTTTTTGCAGGGAGCTGAAGGGCGGAAAGAAGAGGAAATGACATGCCAAAATCATTCTGCAAGACACAGAGTGAATTTGGGGGAGGAGGACCCAGGCTCTGCAAAGCACAGAGAACTAGTGATTTTCTCTAAGAAGGCTCCATTATTAAACATTTGTAAATCACTGAAGTGGTACAATATGAGCCATGTAGAGGAACTGAGCAGGGGTAAGTACCAATTTAAAAAGAGAGAACTTGTTGCAATGACTCAGAAATCTCAGTTAGATCTGCTTTTGAGTTTTCCTAATAATCACAACACTGCACATTATTTACAATATCAGTGCACATATCAGCTGAAGAAAGGATACATAATCCTTTCCTAATTTCCCCAGTGATGCTACTATTAGACCATCTAAACTTACTTTTTCTTGTCTAATGCATTATAAATTAAATAAAGCAAAGTTGGAAGAGGTAGTATCCCATTAATAACAGTTAAAAATAAACAAGCTTTCAGAAACAGAAGACGAAAGAAAAGTTACAGAAGGAGAAAACTATAATGTTACTGATTAAAAAAAAAAAAACAAACAAAAAACCAAAAAAAACCCCCAAAAACAACATAAAAAACAAAACAAAACAAAACAAAACAAAAACAGGCAAAAACCCACACAAAAAAACCAAAAAAAACAAACAAACAAAAAAACCAAAACCAAAAAAAAAAAAACCAACAAACAAACCCCAAACAAACCAAACAACAAAAAAAAACAACCAAACCAACCAAATTATCAAGAAGAACTTTATATCCAGAAATAAGGCTGCTTTTTTCAACTGTATTGGGCTGACTCATAAAAGCTATTAACCTTCAGTAATTCTGCCTTTATAAGTGAAGACTAATACAGATACCATAAACTATTTCTCCACATCTAAGGCAATCTTATTTCCTAGGCTGGTCAGCAGGTAGCAAAATAGAGCACAGACAAGTCAACTCAGTCCTCTGCTTCAGTCTTGGGAAATCTACTGTCTCCTCATGTTCAGCAATAAAGCCAGTGAGATGAACTTCAGCATGCACAAAGAATCTGGATACAATCTTGTGAGACCTTCTGTTTCAAGGACAAGATGGGAATAATATATAAAAATCATCAGTCATGGGTGGGAGCTGCCCTGTATGCTTTACATCAAACAAATCCTTACTAAATTTTGTCTTTAACAACTCCAACAACCACTGCATTATCTGAGGAAATTCCTCATCATAACAAGCTCTTGTGTGTTTTGTGTAATTCCTTTACAAATAACCTTGAGCCTTCTGTATGTCCTCTTAATATCTCAGGAGAGGATCTCACTTTCCACTCCTCTCTTCCTCTCCTGCCTGCCTTCCCCAACCCCCCCCATCTCAATTATCTCTTGCTGTCTTCTGGGTGGTTATGTTTAATCTCAGGATTAGGCAGAAGCCTGCAGTTTGCTTTGAACAGCTTATCAGCTTCCAAGAGACATTTACAGGGAGAGAAAGACTCCAGTTTTGATAGCAGTAATTGTATTTAGCTTGTAAGATACAAGGCTATTTATCTCACGGCTGGGAAATCACAGAGGGAGAGAAAGAAAACGATGTCGATAAAAAAACTAAATAAAGCAAAAAAGAGAAGAGAAGAGAAGAGAAGAGAAGAGAAGAGGAAGAGAAGAGAAGAGAAGAGGGAAGAGAGGAAGAGAAGAGGAAGAGAAGAGAAGAGAAGAGAAGAGAAGAGAAGAGAAGAGAAGAGAAGAGAAGAGAAGAGAAGAGAAGAGAAGAGAAGAGAAGAGAAGAGAAGAGAAGAGAAGAGAAGAGAAGAGAAGAGAAGAGAAGAGAAGAGAAGAGAAGAGAAGAGAAGAGAGAAGAGAAGAGAAGATCCTAGAGTCCCTTCAGCAGAGGCGTGAGGTGGGAAATGGACTTAATTGAACAAAAAGATCATGCCAGTTGTGGAAGGAGACTGAAAATAAAAAGGGAAAGGTAATAAATGCCTTGAATAGGGCAAGAAATTATCTGCTTCAAAGCAAACTATGAAATCCTGTTCAATAGTCACAGTTGTGTAAAACTCATGGAATTTTATTTGTAAAGATAGGTAGAAACATTTTTAAAGATACTGAGAAGCAACACTGCATTTAAAGACGGCTGGATCCGTGGACATCCACATTTCTGGAAATGAAATCTGTTTTTTTGTTTTTCATTGAAACTTACAATAGTACCCAACATGGATTGTGAGGTGTCATGGAACACTTAATACTTAGACCAACTTCAGGTTCCTCACTTATAAAATGCCCTTTCCATTCCATCTCTAGAGTATTCAGTCAGTACTCTGCTCTCACCAAAAGAGCTTCATGCTTCATTTTTCCCACCTCAAAATTCCTATAAAATCTCTGATTCTGGCTTAAGTTCTCCTACTGTACAACTCCAGTTTTAAAGCATCTACAATAGGTTTGGATGGGCATTTATGAAAAAAAAAAAAAATAGATATTTGGAATCTTATTAGGCTGCAACCAGCATTCTAATTTGGTACAAGCAAACAAGCATACAAGCAGGGAAGAGCTAGCATCATCTCACTGAGAAACATCCAGCACTTGGCAAAAGTATCAAATGGGTAACAGCAATACAAAAAATGCCAGATTCCTACTATTCCAGTATTTTTAACCTTAGAATACTTTGCCTAAAGGAAGAACAAGATGGAACCAAACTTTCAACCTTATCAAGACAAACACAAATACTTCAGGTTCTTTCCACCATAATAATTAATTCTCTACAGTTAAAACAGATGAGATGAAAAATACATCTATTTTTCCTATGTTATTGAGATGTAGTATATCATTTCAGCTGTCCCAAAACATGCCTCAAAATCCTGGTATTTTCTCAAAGATGAGCGATCATAAAGAAAAAAAAAATAAATTAGAAGAACTGACAGTCATTAGATTCTTTCTAAAGCTTTTGCTGCATCACCTTACACTTAAACATAGAACTATAACATCCACCTGACAGTCTGTATTTCTTTGTGAGCATGTAGTTAGACTAGACTAGAATATTTGGAAAATAGCTACAATGATTATCTAGCTCAATCAGGGCTGGCCAAAAGTCAAAGCATGTTCTTAAGGGCATTGTCCAAATGCCTCTTAAATACTTGGGGGCATGAGGCCTGCTGACAATCTCTCTAGAAAAATGGTTCTGTTTGGCCAGTCTGTCAGTAAAGTAATGCTTCCTGAGGTCTATTGTGAACCTCCTCTAGCAGACCTTTGAAACATTCTTACATGTCCCATCACTAAGTACCACGGAAAAACAGCTCAGCACCAGTCTCTGCCCCCACTCCTCAGAAAGCTGTAAAGAGCAATGTCACCCCTAGCCTGCTTTTCTCCAGACTCAACGACCCCAAAGTCCTTAGCCCCTTCCCATAGGACATGATTTCCAGCTCTGCCACCGGTTTTGTTGCTGTCCTCTGGATATTCTCATGGATGCTCACATCCTTCTCAAATTGTGGGGCTCTACTGTGAGGTCTCACTGAGGTGAGACCACACCGATGCTGAATAGACCAGGACAAGCACTTTTTGCCTGGCTGATTGTGCTGGTTTTTATGCTCCCCAGGACATGGTTTGCTGTTTACACTCTCAGGGTCCACAAATGACTCATACTGAGCTGCTGCCCACCAGCACTCAAAACAGATCCCTTTCTTCAGGGCTGATCTCCAGCCACTCCTCTCCTAATTCATAAAAATGCCTGCTGTTACTCTGCCCCAGGTGCAGAATCCAGAATTTGTTCTTGTTTAATTTTAACCCTAATTAATTATAGTCCAATTCTCCCATCCAGTTAGAATCCACTGCGAGGCCTCTCGTCCCTTGAGGGGGTCAACAGCACCCTCCCAGTTTAGTCTCATTAGCAAACTTCCTACATCCACTACCTTCCCTTCATCCATGAGACAGAATACCTTCTCCACAGAGGAGTGAATACATAGAACTGTCCCCAGAACTGAACCCTGAGGAACAGCTCTGGTGAACAGCTTCCAGGCAGATGTAGCCCCATCCACCACAGCCCTTTGAGCTCTGTTGTTCAGCCAGCTTCCAACCACAGCCAGGCAACTTGTCTGGAATGGTGCTGTGAGGAATGGTATCAAAAGTATTACTAAAATCCAGGAAAAACCACATCCACCACCTTCCCTTCATCCACAAGGCACGTGACCTTACAACAGAAAAACATCAAATTAGTTAAATGGAGCATTCCTCGTGTGAGCCCATGTTGAGTGTGCTTTGTGACTGCATTATTCTTTAAATGCCTTTAAATAGCATACAGTATCATCTTCATAATTTTTCCAGGATCTGAGTTTACACTAGCAGGTCTGTAGCTCCCTGTATCTTTTCTCACACCCTTCTTACAGACTGGAATAGCAGTGGCTAAGTTCAAGTCAGCAAGGACCTCCCAGACACCAAGACCCTAGTGAGATAACTGAGAGGGGTCCTGCTGCTACATCCTCCAGCATTCCTTCAGTTAGCTAGAAAAATTATTGAAAGAAACAAGTAAGAACTCAGCTAGTTTTCTTCTTTATCTTACATAAGGTGCGTGGCACAGATCAAGCTACTTCAGATCTTTCCAACAAGCAAATGAAGAAACACATTTTAGGAAGGCGAGGTTGATGCTTTTTGCATTTTAGATAGGTAGGAGAATCTAAACTACTATCACTTTGACCTGTTTATAGAAAGCTTATTATTTTAGACAAAGACTTTGTCTCACGTAGACTAACAAAGATGTAGTTCAAATTGCATTGCTTTCAAATGAATTTGAAAAAAGCAGATATGCCCAAAAGTTCAGGAACATTCAATCCTTGGAACTGGAGCTACTCTGAAAATCCCAGCACAGATATCAGGGTCCCAGAATAAGCTTTTTCTTTTATAGGTCTGCACTTATTTGCCACACTACCTGCCAGAGCAGTCAGTTCTGCTGCCAAGAGGAAACTGTCCAGCTTTTCCAGAAACACAACTTCCTCCCAGAAATGTACTTCAGAGACCAAATGAAATAGAGGAATAGAGCATGAAATATTTTTTCTTTTATCCATAGCAAAAAACCCTGTAGAATAATGTAATTTGAAAGGGCAAAGACTGAGAGATAACTCAAGAATGATAAAGGGGGAAAATATAAAATATGTACTGTATGGATGAAATAATGAATCCTGATAATAATCCAGTTTAATACTGTCTTATTTCTTCTTACTAAAATGTAATAAAAAATCCAGGCTACACTTGTCTTGCTAGATCATGCATTTCTTTAAATGACAGCTCCTTCATACCTGTTGCCTTCTTTCCTTTAATCTACTCCTTTAAAACATTACTTCAATAAGTTCTTAATTTTTTTGTCATGGATACTCTTGCTTTACAGCTTCTCTTCACATAGTTTTGGGTTTTTTTCTACTGCAGAAAACATAGTTTTCCTGGATGAATGAACAGGAATATCAAGCTTGTTTTGGCATACACTACAGATCTGGCATCACACAAAGTATTTTTTTGCAAGGAAAGACAGTGAACAAAGTAAAAAAAAAAAAAAACAACCTCTTCTGCCTACGAACTAATAAAAACTTAGGGATGGAGGTATCTCAGTTCTGTGTAAAGACAGAAGATTTTTAACTATTCTGAAAATTTCTGTAAATTGTCTCAAATTTGATGGGTTTCATTTTAATTGAAACAAAAACATGTCAGATACTTCCTCTTCTTAAAGTCCGGATCCAAAATTACTCCAATTTTATCATTAAAATCTAAATTGGATATAGAGAAGGCTCTACCCAGGAACTGACAAGCAGGAAAAGAACAATGACCAAGCACAACCTGTTTTCTGGGACATAAACAAAAGGATGAAAGCATGTGAGACAACAGAAGGGAGGCAGCCATAGAAAACTATACTTTGGACTACAGCAAAAAGTTTTATACCCTGACTGAGAAAAATTC
The DNA here is from genome assembly GCF_009819655.1 of Sylvia atricapilla. Taxonomy (NCBI): domain Eukaryota; kingdom Metazoa; phylum Chordata; class Aves; order Passeriformes; family Sylviidae; genus Sylvia; species Sylvia atricapilla. The sequence continues at coordinate 54,915,054 of NC_089145.1, forward strand.
AGTCACATGGTGATAACCAACTTAGTGAATCAAGCATGAAGAAACTGGCTATCAGTACAGCCTATGGAAAAAGCTCATCTCCTTATTGTGTTCTTGAGAGAGAGAAGAAAGGGCAAAACTAATGCAAATAAATCACAAACAGCTCAATGGTTTTGGCTGAACCACAACAGCTGAACTGCAGATAGCAGCCAGATTAAAAATACGGGCATAATAGGAACCTGTGTAGCAGCAGAGCTCTAATGCTACATTTTTTGACATCTCCCAGTTCTTTGTTTCAGACACCTGTACTGGGCCACTGTTCTTACTGTCTCATAACAGAAACTCTGGCTCTTTGAAATGGTTCTAAAGATGAGAGATCATCCCTAGCAATTTGGATTATTTCAGTCACAACAGTCAACTTCAGCTCCAAGTTAATTCACTCCTTCTCCATTTTTCTCTGACCCTTTTCCTTTACAATAAAGTATAAAGTTCACGTTGCAGGTGACTGGAATGCAACTAGATGCTATAAACCCCAAAATGTCAGTGCTTGAGTTGTAAGTTTGTTGTCATTCTGTTTTCCTTGTCTTTTATTTGAAGTTGTAAAAATAGAGCTTTGGAGCCTTTTGGTCCCATTGGGCTAGTTTCAGTTAATTTCAATTTAAGTAAAGACTGTATTTTAAGGAAAGCCAATATTCTCTCACTTTGCTCATTTAATGAATATCCAACTTCTATTTGCACTTTTCATTGAGCAAGCAATTATGAGTCTAATGTATAATCCTTCCACAAGTAATAAAACTCAGAGAGGAGCATGGAAATGCCATTCAGACTGCAGCCCTGACTGAAGATTGCACCACGTGTGATGACAAATACATAAGATAGTTTATAAAACTTGTAAACACTAGGTTGTAGCACCGTGTGGAAAACCAAGTACACATGGAATTGTTCATTTTACAAGCAACACACATGGTCTACAAATGCAAGGCTTTTTAAGCACTACAAATAACTGTATTTCCAGAATTGACACGATCCTTCCTATGTGAAACATAGGGGATTACTTAGCTACTATTACTCAGGTTTAAGATGAATTTAAATTTTCAGCAGGTTCCAGTTGAAACACACTGTATTAGCTTGAGTCCACCCAACCACAGTGCCTTTACAGAGCTGAATCTCTGCTGAACACAGGTTTGGTCTTGAAGTCAGATCAAAACAATAAACAACGATAAAACAATAGTGTAAATTTGGTTTGTGAAAGACAACAAGTAATTAATTTCAAAAGCTCCTATTAGGTCTTTTTTTTTTTTAAACCAATGCTTGGAAAATGGGACTAATAAGTATTGGTTTCCTGTAATTATTGGTTTATTGAATCTTTTCGGAATCTTAGGCATTCATAATGCCACTCTATTATATAGATATTCTGGCATTTAATATGAATTGACATCAAGCCACAGTCCTTTCCTCTGGGAAGGCTGGAACATTGCCCTCCTCCCTTGGTTATTTTTTGTTTGTGGATTGGTTTGCTTGGGTTTTTTTCCACAGCAATGTAATATCTTTTGGTTTTCTGATTTTTGCCCACCCCCACCCCCACCCCCTTTTTTTTTTTTTTTTTTTTTTTTTTTTTTTTTTTTGGCTAAAGCATTTGTTGGAATGAAGTAGGAAACAAATAAGAGAGAAACCTGCACACATGAACTATGGTCCCATAAGCCTTATTTTCACAGGGACAGGTTGAAAAATTCATCATCTACAAACAGATAAAAATTGAAATACATGCACAGAAAGGAAAAGGTGTCTGGAAGATAAAAGTGTTCTTTTTTCCTAGAGTACAACTGCATACACTCAGTACTAGCCCAGAACATAAGATTAATGCTGATTCCATAAAACCATACATCTTCTAATGAAAATATAGAAACACCTTTAGCCAAGGCAGAAGACCAGGGTACTGAGGTAGTCTCTGAGTATGATTTATTTTCCCTTTAAAAAAAAAATCTCCAAAGCATTGAGCTGAATATTTTGTTTCTTTACACCAGAGACTTACTATAGCAAGCAATATAAGAAGAAAATTTATTCATAGGGTTTGTAGTGACTGTAATTGGCTGCCAACTGGATTGAAGGTATTTTACAAAATAATTGATGAAAGGAGCAGAAGAAAGATCGTCAGTTGGACCTTTCCCAGCCCACTTTCTTCTCAAAACAATGGATAGAAAAGCTAGAATCTAACTCAGCCTATCTGTCATGGCATTCTTCGAAAAGAACTTTTTCACACAAATAAGGTTAATAATTGAAATGTATCCTTTTCCATATACCTGACAAAACACTGACAAAGGGACATATGTGATAGAGAGCAACATAATATAGATGACTCACACTTTAAAACTTTCCTGTGGGCTTTCTGAGTGACTAGAAGAGATGAAGTCATCCCCTTGGAGTAATGTATTAGTATGTCACAAAAATTAGTATATAACCTCAAGTTAGGATATTTCCTATACTTTCAGTTGAAGTTTCTTTGGAAAAATTCCTACACAACTAGCAAGAAATCTTCTTTCTGTCCTGAGTTACTACTATACAACCTAGAAATAAAGAACTGAATGTTTCTTAGACTCAGTATTGAAAACCAAGAAGATCATGGCTTGATCTTAGGCAACATAAGAATTGGAAGAACATGGTTAACACTGGAGATCTTTCCTTGTATTCATTCTTCCTTTTATAACCATACCCATCATCACACCTCAGCTATCTAGTGCACTGTCAGCACCACAGAGAGCAATCTGTTTTTCACCTGGAGTAAGTTGGATCCTTTAGCATGGTGACATAAAGTACCATGAGGCTGTGGTTTGCTTGTGGTGGGATAAAACATGTGCCAGTGTATCAAGAGCCAGTAATTCACTATTTCTGGTGGATTTAGGGTAATAATTTCCAAAGACACTGAATTTTCCCACTGCATTTTGACAGAAAGTCAACCAGGAGTTTTCAGTTTTGGTTGGATGGTGTGTTAACCTTTGTATCTGCAAACCTAAGAGGAAATTGAAATCAGATGATAAAAAAATACGAGGCAAGCATAAGGTCTGCTCAAATACTTGCTTAATCTTCCACATTCCTTAAATTTCTACTCTATATTTATATAGACAGTATTTGGGGTGTGGTTAGAGTCACTGCTCCTTTTCATAGAGTCTGTTCAAAACTTTTCTACCCTAAACATTTAGAAAATATCACAAGTAGCAAAACCAAGTTTGTCATTGAATGTCTTTGTAGCTCTGTGTAGAACCAAGATTCACTTAAGAGACCTCTGAAATAGCATGAATAGACCTGTGAAATATGTGCATCATACCACACAGCTGGCATGCTGATTCTTCCAGTGTAAAAGACCATTAGTTTGTTTTCCAAGAGACAGAATATGCATCAGCAGCCTCAGGAATTTAGTGTCGACATGAAGCAACAAAGATTTATATAGCAACCAGTTGTTATCAAACATTAGTTTATAGGTACGGAAACACTGAAAGAGAAAAACAAAAAGAAAAATATATGTACCTGTGGGGTAGTGCTCATTCACTGGCCAGCTGTCAACCTGAAGTGTTGCATTGCCACCATTCCTGGTAAAGCGTACTACATGGTATTTGCCATCATTGACAGGTGTGCTTTCCTCTTTAATTGAGATGTCCACTGTGCCAATATTGAAGACTACACCAATCTTGCCTTGCTCCTAAAAGGAGAGAAGAAACAAATGTTTTTTAAGTTGCTGCCACTTAGGAGAATGTTCTTGGGCTGTAAGTCCCTAGTGGGTAATTCTGCCGGTAGATGGCACTGAAGAATTCACAGAAGGATCGTTTTGAGCTTGGTAAGGACACATTTCATTGGTTCTGCTTCAATGCAATCACTTTCACACTGTTCTTTACAGCATTCACCTGAAGACAGTGACTCATTTGTTCCCGTAAAACATCACAGAAGACAGGTGAGAAACCAGGCAACAAAAATCAAGAGATGTGGATAAAGAGTTATTTGAGCAACATCACTACCGATTATTACTAGTCACTTGTTATATAAAATGCAGCCACAGACAGGCTGTTATCTCAACACCTGTTTTGTTCTCTTATTCTTCTTGGGAAACAAACAATCCTCACCCTCCAAAAAATGATTGTTGGATACAGCAGGAAGAATGCAGTTAGAAGATGAATGGAAATTGAAGGGAGCAGAAATGTCATTAGCTGACTTTGAAAATCAGAGGGAAGCTACCTAAAAGACAGGAGGAGCCCATCTTATTTTTCTCTGTCACACACACTTTATTGGCAGTGCCTTACCAATAGTGTTTTCCCAGAACGTTCCACCAGTCACTGACTGAAAGGAAAGAGCAGGCAAAACCTGTTGTAGTAGCCTCAACACTTCCTTCTGCAGCTCCCCTCAGGTGGTTCCAAGTAATGACCATATTTAATGACTTTAGGTTGCAAAATACACGCCCAGAGTATACTCGGATTAGATATATGCATTCAATACTACTGATTTCAACAGTGACAGAAATTCTTGTCACTGTACAATTAACAGGAATGCATATTCAAACACTCAGTAAGGAGAGGCACAGTATGCTGGTGTCAATTATAAAGGCATATTATGTCCACTGCATAGATCCAAAACTGGTACAGACAGGCAGAACTAAAATGTATCATAGAGGAAGTCAATACACTTGCTACCTACCCACACTATAAAATTGAAACAACAACAGAGAGTTGGTGGCCATCTTCTATGCAAACATATCTTCCTTGAAAAATAACTAGGATATAATAAAGGGTCATGGGACAATTCTGTTCCATTTACTTCATTACATATCTGCTTAGTGGGCAGAGGACCCCAATTTTCAGGGCTGTTACCCAAACTACATAACTACTATACTACATTCACGTTAGCGAATCTTGGCAGCAAAAAGAAGCCTCGCCTCTTGTACTTAAAGGCCACTTTGGATTCCTCTCCTGGATTTAATCCTGTCTCCAGGTGCCAAAAAAAATCTTTTTCTGAAAATCTCACCACGTTTCAATTTCTCAGAGAGGTCTTTCTGATTCCTGCTTTACCTTACATTTCAAAGCTTACTCACGCCAAAGTACTCATCACAAATTCCTTGTGTCTTCAATACCCTTCTTTTTTTTTTTGACATTTTCCTTCTAACACCATGCTTCCTGGTGTCAGACTACAACATTGTTTTAGGAAAGGAAAGCAAACAGACCTGTAGCTGAAGAGGTCATGAACTACTTGAAGTTTAGCACTGAAGCAGTAAGCATCTTGGCTTTTCTCTCCTTACAACAGTAAATTTTAGACTGTGCTAAATATATGCTGGATAGAAAGTTTCCTGTACGTTCACACTGTTATTATTTGGAGGGACTTTTCTTCAAGATATCAATATCATCTTTCTCTTTTCATGGAAATGTGAGGTAACTGGATTGCTGCTCCCAGCAGATACATGAATTCAGATGCCATTTGAAAGCAACCAGTGTTTCTTACGCTAGCCCAAAAATAAATGAAGCTTCAGTTAACAAAGATTTATTTCAGATAAAAGCATTGCTGGCACAGCTTTACCACTTATTTGACATATGAAGTAAGTGATCTCCCAACACTGTTTTAGTGAATCTTTTGCTGGCAACCACGTAATTATCTTTACCTGCACAGCAATTACCAAAGAACGCATGATTAATTTTTCATCAAAGACTCAAATAATATCCAGCGACCAGGTAACCTGGCTACTATTATTGTGGTTTTGAAGATATTGCCTAACAATCAGCCTTCTGGATGATCTCTCAATTTGCTTTTTAATTCCCATCAATACATGGAGCTTCTTTGGCAAACTGTGGCTGCTGTAAGAAGAGTCCACTTCGATGAAGGTATGGCATGAGCAGGTAAGATGAAGAGCTGCTCCTTTTCTAATGAAACAGATTACCACCACCACTGAAAAGGAAGGGATTAAAAGGTATTCAGCAGAGTGAAAGCTGCACACCTTCAAGGCTTAATGAGGCAAAGGTAAAAAACTTGCAGGTGGGGAAAACGATGGTGGGAAGTTCAATTTATCTCTGCAGAATGAGAAAACGTTTCTGATTTCTCCTAAGAGGAAAAGGAGATAGTACGTTTCACCATTTCCTTTCCCAGGGCTTGAAGGAAAAGACCTATTTAAAGGGCTAGTGATAAGAGGGCAAACTGGAAAAGAGATAAGATTCTGGAAGCAGAGGACTGCAAAATGCCAGTGGCCTTTAGTTTGATGGAGAAAAGAGGGAAATGAGCAAACTGGTGCCTGCCCTACCCCAAGAGGCCAGAGAAGACAGCCCTTTTAAAAAGTAGTGTAACACTTGCATTTAAGAAGTGCAAAAAATTGTCTAAAAAAAAAAAAATCATAGTTCTTATGGACAGCCTATTCCAGCTCTCTTCAGACGACTCTGGGGCAGAACTCCCTGTGCCTCTTAAACTTGAGTTTTGCAGAATCACAATTTCTGAGACTTTTATTTGAGCTGAGTAGGAACTTGTCCCGAAAATGGTTTTGTTCCAATTACCAGAATAAAACACAACACAGTATGTCAAAGGTAGGGCTACTGAAGCCAAACTGCACACACAGACCCCAAGATACAGTTTATTTATGATATTTTATATCTCCAGGGCACCAGACACTATGAAAAAATTAACAATCAGTTTATGCATTCCTGGCAGAAGAAAAAAAATAAAGCAAAGCAAAGCACAGAGAAAATCCTACAGCAAAGAACAGTGACTATGGACACAAGGGGCAAATCCACAATTTATTTTCAACATCTCTTCAATTCTAGCTTCTTGCTCTACAACACTTCATTAAAAACAGCTTTTACCAAGACCTACCTTCGTTCTAAATCTGAAAGACAAGCTTTACCATTAAAGTTTAACACTTCATGATGGACATAACCTTTCATTCCTTTCCCTGCACATTCAGCTGGAGGATTTTCTTTCCACATAACCAAACAAAGGTATTAACTAGACCAGTAAGTATGTGACAAAGAAAGATTTACCTTTGAGCCACTACCTCTAACATTCATTTCGTAGCTATAGGAAAAGAAAATCCTGACTATACAGAAAGGAAAAAGGTGAATACAGAGCCACATAGAGCAAACAAGCTCCATAGTCCAAAAGGGTTCAAGAGAATTTTAATAGACAGTGAAATTTTTTTCCTCTATATATTGGTATTCACTGGGTGCCCCAAAAAACTTTCCATGAAAAGGCAACCATTAATTAATGTTTTTGAAACCTCCAAGTGACATCAAGTGCTGGCACTAGGTCGTGGAAAACTGAGAACCATTTTATTTATAAATAATGAAGTGAACTCAGCATTCAATCTATCTTACTTTTCCTCTTCTTTCTGTAAGGCTACTGTGCCAAAAAGGATTTTAAAAGTTTTTCAAGAATTTGTCTTGTGCTGATTTGTCCCATAAAATTGGTGCCCTCAAAAGCCACATTACCATTTCATTCCCTACAGTACTTCTGGAGATAAACATTATGTCTCTAAGACTTTAGAAATACAATTATGATCACATAATGGAATGGTTGTAGATAAATTATAATAACAAAAAAACCACAAAGTAGTGGAAGAAAAAAAAGTTGTACAAGGCTTCTCCTTGACTTGTCTACTCTTTAGAGACAGTTTGGTACAGGCACAATTACCAAAAATTTTCAACATTATTAAATGACAGAGCTAATCTACAGCCTGGATCAGGAGATCAGCAATTTATTGCTTGCCCTGAAGCATTGCTTCACTTTGGGCAGCCTTTTATTTTACCTTTCTGTTAACCACATTCTTTATCTGTGACAGAGGAGTTATAAGATGCCTGTCATACCAAGCTCAACAAGCCTCGAAAATCCAGATACATTTTACTTAAACATTGTTTATATACTGCCAATTCAAACATTTCAGCCCTGAGAGGAACTACAATCTCAGAGCAGAGGTCCTAAGCTTTCCTCAGCTTCTACATTCAACTCCTTCAAAACCTGTTCCTTTCCTCTGAAGGGACCTCAGAACAGGTCTGAAGCCTCACATTTTAGCAGGTATGTTTTAACTTGTATCTCTTCATTCAAGCAGAACTAGAGCCTGTCCTGTGTGCAAATTGTCAGGCCTTTGCTTTCTCCATGCCTTTACATCTTGAAAGCATCTGTCTCTATGTAGCAGACCAGGTAGAAAGAAAGTAAAATGGGGTTGGCAGTGATTTTGTAAGATGAGCAGTTAGTGTTAGAGGGTACACATACATGAACAGTCACAAAGGGCTTTGTCCTTAGGATTTCTTTTTCTTAATCTAAAATTTAAACTGTCCACACTAAAAGTATATATTTTTTTCCCTGTGTGCAGAAAGCATTTTATTTCAAAAACCGAGAGAGAAAAGTCCAGGCGTTAGAACAGATCCCACTCTCAGCTGCATCAATGTGAATCAATAGCAATTCTGCTGAAGAAACTCAATTCCTACTAATGGGAGTGGAAGCAGAGTTTATCCCAGTATCTTTGTGTGTTTCATTTATTTTTCTGAAGCAAAATATAAAATTCGAGGAAGCATTGATAGAACATACCTGAAATCGGACTACAATCCCAGGCTGTGTTTTCTCACACTCATTTTATTGCATAATTTTTTAAATAGTGAGTAGTGCATGTACTGCCTCCTCCTCCCACCCTGGCTGGTTCCAACACGGCTAGACACCAGCCCAAACCTGGCAGACAATGCTCCTAGTTGCTCTGTCCTGCAGATGACTGTTGGTTTCACTGCTCTCATTCGAAATCGATACAAGCTCTTTCAGTAATACAACAAGCCATTTCACGCTGTAGGAAGGTTTAGTAAACCTTCCCTCCCCCAAAAAATTGACACACACATACACTTCAACTGCCCTATCCTCTGAATTAATGAAAAATTGCTCTGGTTTTTTTTTATAACCCTGAGAACTACTCTTTCTGGAATGGCTTGGTTTTGCTTAGGCCCCTCACACTTGCAGTCTATGTTTTTAAAAAGAGATTGAACTTTTATTTCTTGCTCTTTTTTCTCACTTTATTCTTTAAGACTTTCTTTGCTTGATTTCCTTCGGGGTTTTGTTTGCCTGATTGTTTGTTTTTTTTTTATTTTTGCTTTGCCTCAAACTTGATTCCAAATGTGAGTCCCTCTGAAGGATTGCTCACTCTCTGCAGTGTAGGGGGCTTTGCACAACAGGGCTAGAAGTTGTGTTTTATCCAGGAGAACTGAAGGTATAGATGTATATTCCACAGAGGACGCTCGTTTATTACTACAACTACAAATCACTTCATGTGAACTTTCACTGTAAACAGAAACCCAGGAAGTTCTTTTCTGATTAGAAAGGTAGTAAAAAAGAGCATTGTCCTTAGAGGGCTCTTCTGGGCTGCAGCTAGAACTGAGCACATGGCTGGACAGATCTTTCTGGTATACACATACCAATGGATTTAAGAAGGGGAAAGAGTATAAGGTAGTTAGTTCTACTCTCCTCTGTTTAGTACTGTTTTTAAGATCACTGAGAGGTAAGTCAGAAATCAGCATTCAATATCTAAAAAACCTCTTGGGTTGGGTAAAGGGAGAATTTACAGAATGAAGTCTGCCTTTATCCAAACAGTGACACTCAAGAAACAGTATTGCCACCCTGGAAAATATGATAATCAACAAAACCAGCAATGCTCTGAGAGAAATGACAGGCACTGAAGCTCACCTGACTTGGATTTTTTGATCAGGGTGTCAACACTTTACAGTTATCTTGAAACAAGGGAAAAAAATGTTGTTATGGGGAAAGGAAGTCCATAGGCCAGCTAATTTTGTTTGATTTTTAAGGGCAGTTATAAGAAGCAGCAGGTCAATTTTTGTTATATATGTTACTGCTTCTTTAAGCTGCTCAACCAGTTCTACTGAATGCCAGCTAAAACCTATTTATCAGAAATAATCACACACACACCAGAGGATAAAATAAATAGAAATTATTATCCTTTGGGGGCATGGTTTTTAAAAGAAGCAGTTCTCAGCAATACATAATTTATAAGGCTAAAAAGGACAATTGTTATAATCTACTCTGCTCTAAAATTTTATAGGAGGTCATATATCTTGTCTGAATTGATTCTTTTTTAAACGACAGGATATATTTTAGAGCAGCATTTGTGATTTGCAGCTAAGGAAAGAAGGCTTGGATTCATTACAGTTGCTACTTTGATGAGATTGGCCTAGTGTTGAACACGGTCAAAAAGGCAAGTGGAATTCAAGAACTATAATGAAAAGGAACAGCGTACAAAAGGAAAACCTCTATTATAAGTTAAGGGTGGACCTTTGACTTAAATTCTTCAACACAGTACACAGATCTTTTTGAGGCCATCTCAAAAAGAAAAAAGAGGAGATATAAAAGTTTCCAAAAAGTAGTACACTTGAAACTGTGTATATAGTCATGAAGCAATGATTCAGCACTAGTTCTTTATAACTCAAAGTACAAATATGTAAGAAAAGGATTTGACAATTATGTTTAAGCAAAAAAAAGTACTAAATTCATTGGAAGAATCAAGAGCCATTGAATACAACAACATGAATATAACTTTATGCTCAGCTCTTCCTGAAAAGCAGATCATTATTAACTATTATTGCCTATACTGAAACACCATCTAGCATCATACTGCCATAAATTACTTGTAAGTCTGTGATCAAGCCAAAATTTTCTTGAAGGTTGCTACTGATTCCTGTTCATTTTAAGAAGTGGTGAAAAAATGAAATTGGGAAATATAATGAAAATCTCATCTTTTCCGTTGACGGTTTAGAAAGGTAGCTTAGATAAACATCTGTCGCAGCCACACTGCTGCCTTTAGTTCATCCTCAGAGCAAAAAATTGATGAAGCAAAGGACTTAGGGTTCCAGCTTCATCTTTCTTAGACTGCAAACTCTCCTCAGTTTCACAGAGATTAAGAGAAAACCACTCAGCTCTCTGAGTTTCTTGCTTAAAATCAGAAAGCAATCTTTCATTTAAACTTCCCCATGGCCCTGAAACTCCATCAAGTCTACTTATACTTTTTTTCAAGTGGAGACACCAGAAATTTTTAACTTCAGTTTACAGAAATTACACAATCTTACCATGGGGGCCCACATTTGAGGCTTACTCGCCATGATCAGCAGCCTAAATCAGGAGTGGTCTCTGAGAGTGCTCCTCGTATTGAAAGATGATCTCTACTCTTTGGTTGGAGACACGTTACATTATTTGGCTCAAGTAAAATTTATACCAGTTTCCTTCTTAAGAGTTTAAGAAATTTTCCAAATTGCTCTTCATTTTTTGCCAGTTAAATGTTGATGTGAGACACAGATGATAATAAAACACTTCTTCAATGGAAGCCAGTACTACAAGGAATTGTAGCACAGCAATACACTGCTACTAAAGTACATCTTACTCATGTTCTTGAATTTTTTTTTGACCAAACACCTTTGCAATATTGCAGAAATAGAGTTACCAGTGGGATGTAAAATTACCATTCTCTTGTTTTAATTTTACCTAATCTCTGTCTCTCCCTGCATGTTTCCATCTTTCAATCTTTGCCTTTTGTCCAGTAAAAGTTTCTTTTATGAACAAAGCTGCCCTGAAGACAAGCAAGCAAGCAAAAAAACCCCCCAAAAACCGCCCCCCCCTCAACCCAAAACCCCACAAAAACCAAACCAAACCAAAAAACCACACCAAAAAACCCAAACAAAAACAAGAAGCTCAATTCTGTGACGGTTCTGCCAGGGTCAAAAGTGACTCATTATATACAACAACACACACAAGATATTTTCACCAAGAAAAGACATGAAATATAGAAGGTACTTATTTATTTCAGCCTAGATTCCCCACATCAGAAAAGAGCTTTACTTATCACTGAAGTAGTTTAGGTAACATTAATACATAATACCAGCAGAATTACACTTAGGAAATAATTTTGCACCAGAAGCGTACATATTTCATGTAAGGGGATTTCATTAGTACAGATTGAGACCTTTAAATGTTAACTCACTCACAGAGGTAATCAAGACTAGCTAGATAGAGTACAGGATTGAAAGGAAAGATTTTTGCTTCTACCTCTGCTCTCCTGTACCTTGAAAAAGCCACTTTAATTTCTCTCTCTCCAGTTTGCCTTTTTATAAAGTGAAGTCACATTATCAAAAGGCTTATCAAACAGTATATTTGTATGTTACCTGCCCTAGTGGAGCCCTGGTATCCAGTGGAGCCTCCAGATGTTGTTGCACTACAGTTAATTAATATCAAGCAGGGTATCCTGATTTACAGTATCATCATTACCATGATGAGGCTTGTACTAAGCTCACCCTGAACCTGTTTCCTCAAATCTGGGGAATCTTGTGGCACATCTTGTCGCTCTTATATCTGACACCTGCCAAGCCTGGTGATCAGTGATATTCAGCAATCTTAAAAGTGAGGTTTCCTCCTGTGCCATTCATTGCCCAGGACAGTGTGTCCAATTCAGTCTTTTTTTCTGTGACCTAGGATAGCACCAATACACTGCCAATCAGTTAACAGGAAGTAAAATGTTTCAAAAAAACACATCCAGGTGTGTTTAGGCCACACAATTTGCAAAAAACTATTGCTATTACACAGCTGGTGAAATTCCAGCTGTGGGGCCGCTAAATCCCACTCATTCAGGGATATCATACTGCAAGTAAAGAAACAGAAACAAGCAGCATGCTGATAAGGGGCATTTCCTAGGGAAACAGAATGCCAAACAAATTAAAAAGGCGATATCTGTCTATTGGCTCATTAGCAAATACCTTATTCAGATGGCTAATTTGTTCTTATAGATTAAAATACGCATCACAAAAAAAAATGTCCTATCTGATGGTGTGAACTCGAACTATTAGGACTAAATATTCTGACAGTGCCTTCTGCAAATATAAACAGTATATCCTTGAAAGTTTTTGTGAAATTATACCTTTAGATATGATTCTGCACTAGGTCAGAAACAGGAACCATTCTGAATGTTGACACCAGCTTCAATTTTCCCAGAGAAAGGAGCCCATGCATATTGTGTGCTGCATTTTAAACTTGAAGTGTGCTCAAGCTGCTGCACTCTTCCAGAATTACAGAAGTTGGCTGATTAAAAGTAAGCCTTTACCTTTCTAAGAGCTGCTCTGCAACTCACTCTTCAGACAAAAACACGACCAGCTGCTAAAATATCACATTCACTCAATAAAGAAATGACTGCAGTAGCAAGTCAGATTTTATCAGGGCACAAGAACAAGGAACTTGCTCCAAAGCAGAGATGTTCCAGGAGAAAATATGCCCATTCATCTCACAGCATCTCCCCTGGGGTTTCAATCCCCTGGGTAACATTGCCAACAATTTGTGCCAGCAGAAGCTAAAGTGGCAGTCACACTCTGGTGGTTTGAACCTTGCTGGACACCAGATACTCACCAAAGCCTCTCTATCACTTTTTCAATTCAGCAGGACAAGGAGAAGAAATAAAACAAAAAGCTCATGAGCTGAGAGAAGGGCAGGGAGAGATCACTCATGGGTTGCTGTCACTGGCAGAGCAGTCTCAACTTAGGAGAATTAATTTAATTTATTACCAATCAAATCAGAGTAGGATAATGAGAAATAAATCTTAAAAACACCTTCTCCTTGACTCTCTCTTCTTCCACGACTGAAATTTACTCTTGAACTCTCTACCCCCTCTTTGCTGCCAGCCTCACCATGGGCTTTAGCATGAGCTCTACCCCACTGCCATTGCTCCTGCTCAGCAATTTTTCCCCCTTTTAAACCACGTTTTCACAGAGGTTATACCACTCTTGTGGATGGCCTCGGGCAGCAGCAGCTCCTAGTGTTGGAACTGGCTGGCACTGGCTTTGTCAGACATGGGGTAAGCTTCTGACAGTTTCTCACAGAAGACACCTATGCAGCCATCCCAAATCCCTGCCATGCAAACCCGACACATGCACAAAATATGGAATTAAAGATCTGACACTTACAGGCTGTGTGAAATAAACCTTCTTTGCCTAACTACTAGGCTTCCTTATCAAAAGCACTGGTACAATTGTGAGATGTTGGTGAACTGAAGGCACAGCATACATTACTCAGTAAGAGCAATCAGAGCTATCTCCACCCATAACCAACAGAAAAGTGAGCACTTGTCAAAAAAATAGCATTAAAAAAGGACACTGTGTTCAAACAGGAAAGATGATCACAAATACCAGCTTGCCACCATCCAATTAACTCTAGTACAATAGCTATAGAAGTGCAAGGGGTGAAGAGGCTTTGGACAGAATTAATCTATTTAAACTTGGTTTTGCTTAGAGTAAATATTTCTTGCAAACTCTCTTCTCTCAACCATAAAGAATATCCTAGGGTTTCAGAGTGGTCCAAAAATACATATTTAAAAGTATTATATGACTAAGCACTTTATATTACTGCATTTTCCTTTCTTAGTGTTTTCTTTACAGAATTTTAATAGGATAGAATTCTAATAGAATTTAATGCACCCAGGGCCTATATTCTATGTTACTTTTGAAATCTGTGAAACAGATTCCACAAACTGTATAATATCAACAGCCCATTGCAGCCAAAGTAGTCTTCTTTATCAGACAAGCAAGGAGTTTGAGCTAAGGTTCAATAAGTCTCTCCAATCCAACAAGAAAAAGAGGGAAATGTGAGGATTTGCAAATATAAATAATTGGATTTAATAACAGCTTACTTCTAATTTTTCAAACTTGTTTTCTTAAAATAGCAGATTTTTAAAAAAGTTAATATAGTGTGGCTTTTGAGATGTGGCTGGACTCCAGCTAAAGGCCTTTCTAATCCTTAAGCAAAGATGTTTAATATGAGCAGAACATTAAAAATACATGAACGTTGCAGTATAGGAAACTTATATTTCTAATGAAAACACTCTAATTCCTCAAAATATTTAATAGTCTACAGATTGTACAACAGAGCACTGATTAATAAGAAATAGTGGAATATTAGAGACAGAAAAAGAGAAAAGGAGAACAAAGTGGTTTGAAGACATAGTTCACAAAGGAGGCCACCAGTACCATTTGCATGCCAGAAAGCAGAGACAAAGATAAATGACTCGACAAAACTTTGCAGGAACAAGAAGTTACAGGAACAGAGCAAATAACTGAAATTCCTTTCATTCTTAAGCCACTACCTAGCAATTTACACTACCTTAACTCTGCTACCAAGGAACACTTCAAACACCCATGTTTTATAAACTTGTAAGATACACTAACTACTAAATAGGTCAAAAGCCTTCATCTGAAACTTGTTGGAAAAAGCACCTCACACCAGAACTGACTTTTCCTACAAAGATGAGAATTTTATAAAATCAAGATAGGCTGCTGGGAAAAAATTACAACTTGGCTATTTACACATTTATTTTGTGTTGCAGAATTTACTTCCTGTTAGGCAAAGTAGCATCAGCTGAACTCCTTGCCAAGTCTGTATTATGTGAGTTAAAACAGAACTGCTGATGTCAAATGGAAACTTCCTTATTTGGAATGGATGCCACAAAAAAAGCTGAAGTACTTCCAGTTCTGATTGTTTTTTGCATAGTAGGGGTAGGAAAGAGGAGTGAATAAAGGAGAAGGTTAGTGTCACAATTTCATCTTCCATATTTCTTCCTGATATCTTCTTCTCTGCACTTTCTAGGGAAAATGTTATGAGATGTAAAAGGACAGCCTTTACATCTATCAAAGGAAACTCCTGATTTAGGACTGTGCTGGGATCCTCAACCTACTGTAATACCAGGAGTACTTAGAAGATGAGTGTCCTCTAGGTTCTAGAATACTTTGAAATCAGTAGGAGAGAAACACAAAAGGACTTAGCATAAGGATGTTATGCTTATCCATTACTCAACCTCCCTTGTCCCTGTGGCCACTCACTTATTCACATAAGCTTCCAAGGGAAGAAGTTGTTTCATCAGGCCTACATGAAGGGACACAGACCATCTTTACAGACAACTCTTTATTCAGAAATTAGTGTTCCTACCATTAGGGGCACTGAGGTAAAGGAAGCTCAGGGTATGGGAGGTAAGACCAGTACAAAAACAGCCCTAATGTGTCCGTTCCATGATGAAAGAAGAATTTTTGTGAATAAACTGGAGCAGCCAAAGGAATTTAAAGATCCAAGACTGTTGTGATTTAGACTATACACTTTATGCTTACATACTGGGAAGAAAAATTTCCTAGCTTTTGTCCAGCACTTTGTGATTTAGCAACACTCAGTAAATATTACCCAAGTGGAAGAACAGAGTTCCTCTGTTCATTCATTATTTTGTCAGCAGGCTGCTGAAATTAGTAGGTCAAACTCTGCCATTTCTACTCAGGAGAAAGCCCTACAGAGGACCCAGATCTGAAAAAGAATTTAGCTCGATATTGTATGTTCAGCACAAAAATAACATAGCCTTTAAAAATCAAAATTTAAAGAACTGCCATTTTGTTTAGGGGAATATGAGTAATATGTGCCTTATCTTTTTGCAATTACATGACCATAGCCCCAAATCTCCATATTTTCTCCTTCCTACACAATTTAGGCATCTGACGAGTTGATTGGGAGAGACAATAAACTAGCAACAGGCTGATCTTGTAAAATACAAACTGAAGGAGCAGTAAGGGTGATGGATGTCTGTGGCCAGCTATTACAGCTGTTCTCTGTGTCTTCAAGCAGATGGAGGACAGTGCTGGCAGCATATGGCATGGGAGTTTGGGCTTGGAAGGAGGATACAGCTGACTTCTGATAAAAGGAATTAAAACCAAACCAGCATGGTGGCTAAAGCCAGTCTGAGACACCAAACTGTTGATCACCTTCCTCATTCTCCACCTCTACAGGGACACCTTCCAGGAGACCAAATCACTTCAGCCTGGCCTCGAGCACTTCCAGGGATGGAGCAGCCACCATTTCATTAGACAACCTGTTCCAGTCCCTCACTACCCTCACAGTATGCAATCGTATACTAATTAGAAATGGTACAGTATTTAAAATAGAGCCATTCATTATAGGAACAGGGGCTTTCACAAGCAAAAGAGAAATGGTCCAGAGGATGACAACCTTTTGAATCCTGACAATGTGTATTTTGCAAATTGGTGGACAATGTTAGTGACACAGCCTTGTCATACTATAAAGAAAATACCAACAAAACAAAGCAGACAGTATGTGTATGCATGTGGGAGCACTTCAAGAACAACAAAAAAGAAATGCTGGCATGGATTCCCTGTGTTTGTAGCTACCATGTGTTCTATATTTAGTCATATTACAATAAGAAGATGAGAAAATACAACAAAATAGCATGTATCTCCTTTTGGAATGATCCTGTTCATCTCTGTGGAATCCCATCGCTCCTCTGAACAAATATCACTATCCTCAAACTCCTTTGGACTTCATTACAACATTAATAACCTAAGACTCTCCTTCAGAAAATGAATATAGTTGTTTTGGAATTAGTAATAATATGGAATTTATGCTGATCCACCAAGCACCATTCATGCCCTTGTACCAAAGAAGAATTAAATACACCACATAAGTGAAAGAAGCTCCAGGGAATTCATGTAACATCAGTTTGCCTGCAAAGATAACCTATGCTAACACTTAAAGGATGGATAAAACAAACAGATTGCAGTTCTGTATCACAAAATCACAATGGTCTTTTTCACACCAGAACACAGGTTAACCTACTTACAGTCTCCCTAAATAGATGGGTACAAATTCCAGCCTGAATGGACAGCAGATTCCTGCATCAGACTTCTGGAAGTTTCAGAAGGGTTTGCACAGCTTCTCACTAATGAGCCTCAAACACAAGCAAAGATGTCTCAGTGTGGGAAAAGAGACCATCAATGAGTGGCCAGAATACCTCAGGCAGCACAACAACTGGTTCAAAATTCCAGGTTTACTTAAAAAAAGTACCAAAGATTTTAAAAATGCCACCTGACAATGGCTTTTAAACTGCTCAGATTTTCCATAATAAAATGAAAACATAAAAAAAATTGTAATATTTATATTTCATTACCCAAATTTTGTTAGAATTTTCATGTCTAGATATATTACTTATTCCTGCATTTGGTCTGTATTTTCATCCACCCTTTTCTTTTGAAGAAAAAACAGGAGCAGAAAAGATGACAAAATGAGATAAAGCAGAAATCTTCTTACCATTTATAAGCCTAAACTTCAGATATTTATTTTATCTGAAGACAGAATTTTCTAATATAAACAGCAACATTATCTTCAGTGGAAGGCGTTCAAACTCTAAAAATGTGTCTAGTTAAAATCTTCCTTTATAACATTTGTAATTTATTTTTATCTTTCCTAGACAAAGAAATATGTGGGTTTCTCCAATTGAAATGACATGCAGAGCATAACCACTTCCAACTGGTAGCTCATGGGCCCACTATTACCTTCAAAAAGTCACGTCATAATCTCCTGATTTTGTACATTGTATTTATTCAGTGCAATTGTTGCTCTTGGTACAGAAGTTGGGCTTCCTTAAGGTCCCTGCCAAACTTTGGGAAGCGTTATCTCAAGGGAACAATAAGAATTACTGTCAAGGGAGATAACACTAAGGGGACCTTTTAATAAGGACTCTACTTGACATTGAAGCCTGTCGTGGCAAGGGGAAGTTTGTTTAATATGATTTCCTCACACAAAGTAATTTGAAACTTACATCATTTTGGTGCTTTTTAAAATGCGATTTTCAGTTGGCTTTTTTATCATGATTCAGTTTCTTATTTCAGGTGACCAGGTCTTGGATTGTTTTGGGGGTGATTTTGTTTTCAACATTGTACATTAAAGACAGATGCAACCCCAAAGTAGTGGGTTCAGTATCACAGCCAGTGGTTAACAACTCTACAGCCTTCAGGGTGGCTTTGGAGACCCACATTTCCCACAGCCCTCAGAGCTGTAGTTCCTTCTTTCTCTGTCAAACTACGTGGGCGGTTTCAAGAAGAAAAACGAACATGAAAGCTTTGCCATCTTTTCTAAGCCAACACTTTTCCAACAGAATGATCTGAAATGGGAAGGAAGCATGAAAGAGGCTTTATTGTTTTTTTGTGAGAAAGGTTAATAGCAAGAGCTGCATTTAAGAAAGAAAAGGGGAAAAAATGGTGAGGGAAACAAAAAAAAACCCCAGCAGCTATGTCTCAATTTTGATCAAAGCCATAGAGAAGTAGCTGTGCCAAGTGTCTCCCCATTTTTCTGGAAAACTTTATAGGCAAGCAAGATACAATACTTAATTAGTCTCTCTCTTTATTTTTATTTTTTTTTTAATCCAACTACATGCAACAAACAGCAATGAAAACACCCTATGTGGCATCTTCACTAACCAATGCACCTTCTGAGAGGACTCCAGGAAAAGGAGTGAGATTCAAACCCTATAACACTTTCTCTTTTCATGACAGATGGACAGTAAGGAGTTCTAAATTATTCTAGATGCATACTAAAACATGACTTTTTTGGGGATTTGCAATTTTTCCAACCACTATCAGTTAGGCTGAGACTCTTAACTCATTTTCTGGAGACTACCAAACAGCTACCGAAGATTTGGCATCTTCTTTTATTACCTATTTGGATTGAGATCAATTGCTAACTAGAAAATAAGGGCATTGTTTAATCCTGGCAGCATTCCTTAGACTTCTGTGTTGTTTATCTAGAAATACATTTGGCTTGAAAACTGTTTCTTTAAATTGATCCTCTGAGTCTTCTTAACCCTGTTAGCAGTGGAGGATTGGGTATACTGCATTATTTTCTGAGATTTGCCTGTGGTTTATTTGCAAAAGCCACTTTTCTATCATTGCATTGACACACCAATGGAACCTGCACTTAACCTCGCCACATTTGCCAGCTGAACACAAATCAAAGATTTCCACTCTTCATTGTCAAAAAGATGAACTATTTTCTGTCCAGCTCAAATAGCCCCACTATATCCAGATCAGTCGCTTTCCAGAAACGATGTAAGCCACAACACCAGGTCTTGACCACTAACGTCTCAGAGTATTTCCCTCTGTTGACTATGGGTTTATGTGTACTTTTCTTGCTGTGACAAGCAATTTTTTGAAAACAGTCTGCAGTTCCATTTGTGTGTGTCACTTACAAGTTATAACGCTTTTTGTCATGTGTACCAGGATTCGAACAATGATCTGAATTGCTCCTTCCTGAAGAGCATCTCATAAAACTATGAAAAGGAAAAAAATGGGTGAAATTAAGGAGGAAGCAGACTCACAAAAGCATCAACACTATGTACCAAAATACTACTGCTAGATCAGATCAGTGTCTCTACTGGATGTCTGAGATAGCTGAAAAAGAGAACAGATGCAATGACTCATGTTACTAAAGGTACAGTGCTTGTGATCAGGGCTGAGTTTCCTGGATTGTTAAATCAGCAACTTGCTTAAATGCTGAATTAAAGATGTTTTAAATAGTATTTCAAAGTTACAGTTGGTTACATTTGAGCATGCTGACCTTAACAATGTCACATTAAATATTTTCTTTTTAATTAAGGTAATAGCTAAGCTCTGAAGATGGGTATCGGTTTTCACCTCATTAATTTTACTGGTAAATGGAAAGCAAGGCACAGAAACAGATTAGCAGAGTTTAGCACGACAGAAGAGCCCTTTCAGCTAGCCTGTACTGTCACAATGCCCATAGGACCAGAGACACCAGTTTCAGGGCTGGGCAGGTTGTGTGTGCAGGACTCCAACCTCAGGATGCCCCAGAGCTCCCAGGAGCAGCCAGCACACACCTTTCTGACAGCCACGCTGGCTGCTGTCCCCCAACACACTCCAGCTTCTGCACAGACACAGGGGAACCTTTTCTCCCAGCAGCAGAAGGGCAGTGCTGCCAGCTCCTTTTCTGTTAGCTGCTGAAATATTAACACTGGGTATCCTTCCAGCTAAATGGAAAACTAATGTATGCCAGCAATAACTTAGGCAGCAAATTACCTACTGTGGGTACCAAAGTTTAGCCAGATTGCAACATGATACAACAGTGTTATCATTATTAACACAGAACCTATAGTTTCACGAGGATTACTTAGATTTGAATTAGAAATTAAAATTAGTTGTGTTATACAGAGATTTTTATAATAGGAAAGTCTCAAAAATCTCAAAGTACTTCAAACTAGGAAAGCTAAAAATGTGTAACTGTGAGATACACAAAATAATGTATGAAACTGAAAAAGTTAAGTCAAGAACTTTGATTTGTCTTTTCTGATTAACATATAACTAATGAAACAATGTTATCCATTTCTTTTCTTTTTTAAGTCAACACTAGTTCACAGCCTAGGCATACATTTGATATAAAGTATTTTTGAGACAATTGCATTAGGAGTTAACCTCTATTCATAGAGATAACCAAAATTTCTAAGGATGCGATTTTCTTTTCAAGAAACCAAGAATAAAGACTTGTACTCCAGAATCTAAAATAAACTGATAGTGCTTAGAGGAAAACTTTTCCAAGACCCCAAACCAGGAGCTGCTTCCTCTCCTTGTGCTGGTTTTGCTTGGCAAAAGTTACTGGCCAAGAAATTCCCATCTGGAACACACTGATAATTATACTGTGTTCAAAATTATCAATCTGAATATAGGAGCTCTTAAAAGTTTTTGTTATGGATTTGGGTCCTGTTTCCATGAGCAGTAAATAATTAATCTGATTTTTCAAAATTAGGCCCACTCGTCTTATCTAATATACGATGAAAAAAGCTCTTTTACCCTTCATAATTCAAGAGAAAAGTGTTAACTGTTAAGACAAGTAAAAAGCTTTTCACATGCTCTCTTTTTGAAATTATCACCTTATTCTTGCTCACAGGATTTATTACAGAGTAAGGGAAGATTCTCATTGGATCCATTCTGAAAACACCAGTAGCACATCCCTGCTCACCAGGTAAAGAACGACAGCTGGCAGAGCATTTAGTCCAGTGACTGGAAAACAGCAAGTCATTTGTTTTTGTGAGGAAAGTCACGATTTAATAAATCAGTTGGAGAGCTTCGTGTCAGAAGATCTTATTCCTACCCCTCATGTTGGAAGGGACTTGCTGTGCGACTTGCAGGAAGCGTCACAGCAATTTCCCCCCTCTTTCTTTTTTCTTTTTCAAATGAAAACAATATTTTTATTAAGTGGGTACAGACTGCTCAGAGATCTTAGAATGGGAGAAGTCTAGACAAATGCAGACCTCCACCCAAGTGCTGTCTGGCCTCTTACTAGAGATATTTACAGATTTGTCTGCATGTTGAACAGCTCCTGATAGCAGGACAGCTCGTTTCACTGCACAGTCCACTCCTCCTGTCTGCAGCTGCTCTCAGGGGACACATTTGTCACGATGGCAATGGTGATAATGATAACGTGGGCATTAATGAAAGGCAAATACATATTTCACTTTCTGGGTTGGTGCTTGGGCAACGCTGCCTGCCAGCTGTCTCTGTGCACAGCACAACCTGTAATTTAGTTAACAAAATGAGCCATTTCAGAGATCAGTCATTATCCTGCCTGTCTTTATCCATTTATTGTTGCTACCAGTGATAAACATACTAGGTCTTACAAACAAGACCTTTACAACCGGAAAGGATGGAAAAATAATATTAGGAAAAAAATAGGACTCCTGCCCAATCTGACCTGCCCAGTCAGATCTTTTTGCAAGAGTTCTGGAACTTCTGCTTCTTCTCGTCTCTGAAGTTAAGCAAAAGTACTTTGGACATATAATTTATTCTCAATTTCGCATCTTCACTTCCAGCTTCCTTGATATTTTACAGGTATTTGTGTATATTTTACACATATTTGTGTGGTAGCTGTGGTCTGACAAGAAATTTTCTCTAAAATCTCTTCCTGCTTTATGTCCACCATGTGTTTAAAACCCAGATGGATGCCATGGTTCAGTTAGTCTCCTAGAAAAACAAACTTTTAGGGGTCAAACAGCTTCAGTGGCCATAAAGAAACAATGTTTGTCACTATTGATGTTTCACCTCCCGTTTACATGAAATTTGATGAAAGAATTCATAATATTTTGATGATTTACTTTTCCCCTCTGTTGATGGAACAGGTATATCCAGACCCCTCTCCTAATCAGTAGTGAGACCACTGCTTACAATTCAATATTAGTCAAGTGCTGAGTGAAATTCTGAGCACAAATCATTCCACATCATGCTCTACAACTTCAAGGTCTCACTCATTTTCCCCTCAGTATTTAGTTCACATTTGGTACTGCATCATCCCTTAATTCAGTTGCCATTTATTTCACTCTTTTATCTCCATAAGGAAAAAAAAAAAAAAGAAAAAAAAAAGAAGAGAAAAAAAAAAAGAGAGAGACCTTATATCTTTGAAAATTGCAAGGATTTGTACATCACAAGAAGTGGGAAGAAGGATTTGGTTTAGCCTTGAGGGCTTCAGAGCACTGTCAGGAGAGCCCTAATTCATTTTTTGAGAAGCCACTCAAGTCTCCCACTGCCACTGCTGATGAGGGGCATGCACACTCCCTGCTCTCTGAATGCAATCAACTTAGCTCTTAATGACTCTCCAGATGATTTTAAACGTCTAGAGCCATAACCTAATCACAAGGATTTCCACTAAGATTTGATTCTGAAAACGGTAACTTGAAGAGAAACTTTATCTTCAGTCTCAACTTCACACAAAGGTGCTGCATTGGAGCAAAAAAGGTGAAAAAGGGATAACATCAGGTTCTCCCCTGTTCATACCACAACACTAATGCTATGCTACCATTTAATGACAGTGTTGTGCAGTTTGCTTTGTAAATAGTTGTGAAGAGCTGCAGTCCCTACTGAAAGACACATAAATAGTAAACACACATTATTCTCAGAATATAATATAAACTGTGGTGATCTTTCCAACTTTTACTTAATAGCTACAAGTAAAGTTCATTTGTTAGCAAAATTAGACTACTGTTTATAAACTATCCTGTAGAGTACAGCCACTACAGTACTGGAAGATAACACAGACATCTTTGGGTTTTGGTAGTTTTCTTTGGTTTGGTTTTATTTTTTGGTTGCATTTTTGTTTGGTTATTTTGTTTTGGCTAATGTTGTTGTTGGGGGGTTGCTGTTTTTCTGTTTGCTTGGTTTTTAATATTCATGAAACTTGTGACAATGAGGTACCTGCAAACCCTACTTCATTGGTAGGTACTGTAACAGAAATAAATGCCACAAAATATTAAAATATAACAATATAAATCAAATATTCTTTCTATAAGCAATCAAATGTACTAGGACTGTTCGGATCTAAAAAGATGTAATGAAACACCAGATAAAAGAAAACAGATGTCAGACATAATTTCAAAAGACCTTTTAAAGGAGCACTTTACCAAAAAAAACCCTTATAAACATCATAACAGGAGAAAAAGCATTGTAAAGGATTAAAAAATCACAGAAACACAGCAAAAAGAAATTAGGATCAAAATTGTGGGTTTTTTTCAGTATGATAATGAAAACAATGCAGGCACTCTACTTAAGCAGCCCCACCTCACCTAGTTGTCAGTGCTGTGGAAAAGAATGTAAATAACAAAGAAACAAATCTGTAGCTGGCACAAAATTATTTAAGTTGTTTCTTAGTAGAAGATCTATGAAAATGGTCTGTGCAATGGCAAATTAAATTTACTGTTGACAGGTGAAAAGAAATGCATACTGAAAATAACTAATAACTGCATTGTACTGCCAAGTTCCAAATTAACTCAGAGCACCAAGAAAAAAGGCCCCTGTGTGTGCATCTCAACTGTCAAAGTCTAAACATGAGATACAACATGGGATGAAGATCCTAAATGAGGGACACAGCAAAACCACTCAGGCAGAAAACTTCAAATACTTGGGAATTTATTGTGAATAGCTGCCTCTTTTTTTTATTTTCCCTTCAGAAATCTCTGCTCAGTTGTTCCATATTTCTGATACAGGCAAGTTTTGACATTAAATTTTGTCAGAAACCAAACAGCAACAGAGCATAAGTTAATCTGGGACCAAAAAAAAAAAAAAGTGATATCCCTTAAAGAGACAGATTTTGAAAAATATTTCCACATATATCCAGCACATGAGGAGACCACTGTAGCATCATTTACCCTGGATCCTACAATGTCCAGATGGATGCTGATTAGATGAACCACTGGTCCAAAGAATAACATTCACACCTATGGCATTCCAATAGAGTCCAGTTTTGCCCTTGATAGTGCTTTGTCAAGATGGACACAGGCGAGGCACACACTCACCCTCCTTTTATTTTTTCCTTGGATTACAAAGGAGTCATTGCTCAGACTGAAGTCTTGAATTTTCCAGACTGTGACACATCTCTGATGGATGGATGATTCATGTCAAATGAACCAAAGCCATGCACAGCCTTACACCAGTGATAGAAAGATGCTTAAAGCACAAGCCAAGTGTGTTTATTTGTTAGGGGACTCTATCCCAGGCAAGGTAAAAGACCAGCCTGCTTGGCTTTCTGGGTGATGCAAACAACGGAGGCAGAACTCACGTTGCATTAAGTGTTTTGTAAAAACTTGCAAAGCAGAGAATATCATCTGACAATGGGTGAACATGTAGGAGGAAAAAAAAAACTTACAGAGATTTGGCAGCATATCCATGGGTTAAATATGTAAAATGTGAGAAACATAGAAAGTATTTAAAGAATGTAAGCTACAAAAAATTACTCCTCTCCAAATCCTGAGAGTTCCCTACTGACATAATTAGACTAAAAACCAAACTACATGGACAGGGCAGCAAACTCACCTTGGGATGTGATCTAGTTTAAGGGCCTGGTAAGAACTGAGGTAGAAGAGAGAAATGCAAAAGGGTTCCAGTTTTTTCCTTCCTGCTTGTTCCAAGCAGTTGTACTTGTGCAAGTCTCATGAGTTTAAAAATTTATTCCTTACCAGAGCAGGATCATTACATTTCTATCTGTCCCTGCTGGGATAAAAATAAGGTCAATGTGTCACAAAGCAAGATGATCTCAGTGTGCAAAAAGGAAGAACATTACTAACAGGAAATCACTGAGCCACACTTATGCCTCTCAGTCCTGCACACACTATGAGAAGATTTAAAATTCTGAGATCAGAAAGAACAAAGAAAAAGGAAAGAAGGAAAGAATAAATCAAATAATAAACACCCTTTCTTCACAGCAGTAGACATCTTCAGGTTTTTATTAATGCATTCAAGAGGAAAGGATAAATAAGCCACATAAGTATCCCTAATCTAAATCTCTATATCTGTGTTCTCTATACATAACTTAGACCAGTTTGCAGTGATTGTGTGTTTGGTTGTCCTCTACTGATCTACATTCTTGTCTGCAGAATGTACCAATCTAACCACTTACACAGATTAAATTAAAAAAATCCTGATCTACCTGGTCAAATTACTATGATATTAAATAATTAGTTATGAAAAGCTAGGATTGGAAGACATTATGGCTGTGGATGAGTTTAAGAGTGTGCAAGAAGGAAATGGATATTTTTACATATATCTACATTGAAAAGACAAATAAAAAGTCTAATAGCAGGTGCAACCACCCTGTCTTCTCCTCCCCTGCCTCCATACCTTCATCTAAATAACTCAGTATTAAAGTACCAGGAGAAGACATTTCACGTTTCTGTGAGATCAACCTGACAGCTTACCAGCTGTTTCTTTACTCTTCATCCCACAATGGCATGAGTAATCCAAAGAGTGTTCTCACTTTCTCTGCTAGCAGCGTGGTTACCTGCTGTTCACTTCTCCTAGTCTATTCCCTGAGCAGCGAACTACTGTCTCTTTTATATCCCACTCACTTTGCAAACCACAGGACTTGATATTGTCTAAGAGCAACTATTACCTCTGTCTCATCCTAGAAGCTCTCATGCTGGGAAAACAGCTTCCCATCTCTTTTCTGTAACATCCCTGCCCCAAAGATACATTGGTCAATTTTTGGTGCTATTACAAGTACCTGGGCCCGAAGGAGAAATGTATGGCCCAACATGTATTTCAGCTGTCTTCTTAAATACTAAAAGAGCCAGAGTACAAGTATTGAATAAGAGACAAACACGGTCAGTTTGGGGAAGGTCCTTTTCTCTTACAGGCACCTTGTGGTGTCTAAGAACAAAAGACACTAGTGTAACAGGCTTTGAGGGGCCATGAGTCTTGCACTCTCCAAAAAAAAATACAATAATAAAATCACTACCTAGGACTTGAGCCAATCCTTGCAGATAGGTGTAACTTATCCCGGGTTGCACTTTATCACCTGAAGTCTAGAAGTCTGAAGAAGGTACATTTAGTGTCGCAATCAATAGCTGGAAGGACATTTGAAAAGCAAGTGTGCCCCAAATTCTCTGGTGAATCTTGTGGGTTAACACCTGCCATGTCTCATCAGCCTGAGAACACGTAGGGGTCCAGGATGTGTGCAGCCTTACTTAAGAGAAATCACACCCTGTTTTGGGTTGTTGTGGTTGTTTTGTTTTTTTTTAATTTATCCTCCCCCCCCCCCCCCCATTTATTTATTTAATTTTGAGGGGATATTTTTTCCTGCTGCCTGTGCCATTCACTGTTTTCTGAATAATCGTGCCTATGTAGGTAGAAGGCCTGTGGGACTTGTTTGCCCTTCTGGCAAAGCATGCAGGCACATCCTAAAATGAAGAGCCAGACTTCCATTGTGTTTGCCAGTGCTGTACAACCGGCCTTTTGAAATGCTACAAAACAGAAACAGGATGGCAGCACTTGCCAAATGGCATCTCCTGTCAAAGCAAAGGCACACACTGGTCTGGAGAGCCGCTTGGGTGAAGAAGTAAAAAGCTATTAGCACTGGGATAGAAACAGACATCCACTGTCCTCACCCAAACAGAGGGAGGAAAGTAGAACACCTCACTGGTAATGGTTTTCAGAAGGGATACAAAGTAGGAAACAAAAGAGGACAGACATCAGCAGCACTTTTTTCGCCCCCACAATAGGTTCTTTGTATGTCCTCCCTCTCATCTAGTGTCTAATCCATAAAGGAGCCTAAATCTCATTTTAAAAACCCCCTTTGCTCCTGGATGCACTTTACAGACAATGAAGTTTGAACACAGGAAAGCAATGTGCTTGATAAAAAAGGACTTTCCTGTCTCATTCTCTGTAATCGTATAATAATATCTCGCATACCAAATAAATAGAGACAAAACACAGAAAAGAAAGAAGGGTGAGGATTCAAACTGAGAGGCATAGCTAATATCAAGTTTCTTTGGAGCTTTTGACAGTCTTTCTGCAGCTCTCTCAAGGTAATAAACAAAATCAACAGTATTAATACTGATACTGCCAACAGCAATAATTTATCCTGTGACAGAGCAAGAAGAAACCATCAAGAGAGTGGCCTTGCCACATTCAGTGACAGGACAGAATTCATAGTACAAAGGCTACATGATACAAATGAGCAGCACAATGGTATTGCAGGACAGATAGTGCTTAGTTTGTCTTCAAACAGGACTTGTTTTGCAGGAGATCAGACAGAGAAAATATGCTGATAGAGGAGACAAGGAAACAAGAGACAGAGATCAAGTCTCAGAAGGAGGGAAGCAACAGAAAAGAAATGGATTAAATCACCAATCAACAGAGGTGGTAGGAAGTTTTCTGTATTTTTGTTCACTACATAAGTTCTTTGAAGAGAACAGTTATAGAACAACACAGTGAAGTTCCAGAAAAAGATATATTACAGTGGAGTCACTATTATTATCATTGTTTAATAAAAATTCCTTTTTTATACAGTCACAGCTCTAAGACCATCACAAAGCATTCTGACACACTTTGAAACCAGGACATGGCACAATGGCTAGCAACTAAATAAAGGCACAAATGAAATTTGCAATAAAACATGTTAAAGCAATTTGGGCCTGGGAACTAATCCTCCAGTGGGAAGTCAGTCCACTCAAAAAACTATCAGCTTGGGAGAAATGCCATAATGGGGAAGTACAGGTTTAAGTTTTAGGTGCCAAGTGATTACAGCCCCATTTGAACTGGGACAAGGAAGCAAGGCTTGCACACTTTCTGCTGTGAAAAGCACACAAATATTTAAAGACCATAAGCAACTTGGAACATCAGTTCTGCCATCTGTCTTAAATGGATCCTCTTCAATAATGGTTCCACTCAACAGTATTTTGAAGCCTTATTTTTGTGTCAGCTCTGACAGTAAGACAATATTTTAGCCTACAGCCTTTAAAATGGTCTTGAGCTCCCTTCAGACTTACCACAGCTTGTTGAATTAAAAAGATGACTAAACCAAGTACAGCATCTAAGATTTATAACAGAAATATAAGAGAACAATTAACTCACATGTAGTTTTACATGTTCTGAAACATGTGTGCATGTTAGATTTTATTCTTCAAGACTTGCCACAGAAAAGTCAAAGACAGCATTTCACAATCAGGTTCAGGGAAAAAAAACCCCAATAGTGACGGGAAAAATATAGGTGAAAATGGTGCTGATGTGGTTGACAGTAATGCTTGCTCCACCAGTCTCCAGTAAGCTTGTTTCACTTGTGTAGACAACTCATTATATTTGCTCTACTCACAGAATCAGGATCACTACATATCAGAGGATACACAAGGCAAATTTGTCTCATACTTCCTGAAAATGTGCCTGTTCCTTTGTAAAACTCTTTTATTTCAAGCCACAAGCCTCAAGATTTGACTGGCAAAGCAGAGCTGATGGTTCCAACAAGATCAGTGGCCATTCTGCACTTTTATTATAGCACTTGAGTTTAGCATAGATTAAATTCTCCACAGCTTTAACCAAGTGTAAATTTTGTAAGTTTTGAAATACATAAAACTTCTCCCTTCATCTTCCCAACAAGAGCAACTGTGAGAAATGAGAACATACTAAAAGTATAGAGATGACATCTAACTGATGCCAAATTAGCAAATTTTGGAGCTTGCTGTCAGATAAAAATTCAACCCACTTTTATTGAAACTGTTAATATTGATGTTAACTCATCCATCCCCCTTGAATGGTTCCAGAAAATGTGGAAGTTTCCACTGTGAGTGGGAGTTAATCCTGTATGAGACAGTGAGTACCAGAATCTCACACCATGAATTGCAAATACCATGCTCACTGTATGCAAGCATGACTCATGGATCTATCTGTACAGATGAATTGCATCACTCCTGGAATGAGAGGGAATGTTACATATCCTTAGTAGTTCACAGCAATGTCAAACATCACTTTAAGCCAGGAAATGTTTACTCAAGCAATGCAGAACTTAATTATTTAACATAATCTGACCCATATAGAAGGCAGCACATTTTTCCAATGTTCTTGACTTCCTAGCAATGTTCTTGCTGTTGCTTTAGGAATTGCCCATGTAAGCACAAAGCAACATAAACTCCCTTTAGTTTTGAAAGCTACTTAGATCACAGCTAAGCTGTCTACAGCTGCACTTACACTTCAGTGTGCTCTGGAACAGACACACACAGAACAGAGCACATCAGTAGGATATTGCTTTGAACAATCTTGAATTACTTTTCTATCCATAGATCTTTTTCATTTTTATCATCCTCTGGCTATACCAAAAGAAATGTGAAAATTTAGCAGGTCTTTTGGTACACTGTTTATCAGGAAGATGCATTATCTCAAAACACACCTACATCTGCCATTCTTTGCTATCACACAGCAATGCTTATTGACCTCAAGTGCCCCAAGTATGATTTAAAGTAATTTTTTTCAATACATATATTTGCCTCTAGTGCTTTGTTTTGTATCCATCTAGAAGTATTTAGGTTTAAAAAAAAATATTATGCCAATAACGCCTGAAGGAAGATATATACACCAAATATGTTTGAGTTATAAAGACCCCAATGCAATGACAGCCCTATGAATATGACAAAGGTGGTCAAGACATGGGTGTTTTCATCAAATTTGCCATTGCCTTGTTTTCTCCTAGCCAACAAGTCTTTAAATGTATGGTCTGACATCTCCATAAACAGGCATAAACAGGCAGTGAGGAAGTTGCCTATCTTGTCTTAATCAAAACACTGAGACAGAAAGACAATAACACTGTATAGCATTATTACTGAAATACTTTCCTGTGTTTATTTTTTAGAATCCTAGTTTTTCATGTACTGCATTCTCATTAGATTTTGATGCAGTCAGCATCAATTTCTAAACAGCAACAGTAAACCTCATGAATCATTTTGGCAAAACCTTCCTTGAAGTGTCTTTGAAAATGCAAGAACTTTTGCTAGCTTTATCTTTTTGTCTTTGAAAACCAGCACCATCACACACTTAAATGCATTCTCCCCCACTCATAAACACCAACATACTTACAACTAAACTTTCTACCTCTTGCAGTTTTAAACTTCAAAAAAAATCACCTTCCTAATATGTGCTTCTAATTAAATTTCAGTCCCTAACCACAGCCGCTGTGATTCATGCATACCCTGCAAGGTTCAGTGTTAATTAATGAGGGCTCTTTAAATTCTCTGAGCCGGGGTGTGGGAGAGAATTAGGGTGTTTGCAAGACATGAGGATTTCTCACAGTTGGTTGTAGGGTGTTGTGATGCCCCTCTGGGAGGCAGCTCAATTACAGTATGCATCCAAACAAGAATGAAAAAGGAGGTGGGGAACTGGGAGCAGAAACCCACACAGTGTATTATTCATAAGCAAATATATAATTATGCAGTCTCATGAATTAGGGATCTACATGTTTAAAGAAAGACAGGAAAACTGTGTCAGAATATTGCTTTGCAGTGTATTGGCTTAATATTCCCTTCCTCCTACAAAATTTTAGAGGTAAAGTGGGACACAGTCAACAGATCCCAGGGGCCTCTAGGCAATCCAGGGACAATTTCTGACAGATATCATCTGAAGTATTAATAAATTTCATGGAGTGTGGATGTCTACAGTCCTTTCTGGGGTTGTAATTTGAGGCTGCAAATGAAAGCACCCAACAACTCAGCATTTCTACAGATAAGAAAGTTCAAGGTGAGATTCTAGAGCTTTGCTAAACAAACAACGCAGTAGGTCTGGCTCACACGCATGCAAGTTCATAAATAATCACAGTTATCATCACGTATTTGTCTTATGCACAGGGCAGGCTGCTCAAGACAGCACAATTCTCTCTTCAGCTGAATGTTTGCCAGTCGAGAACACAACTACACCTCACAGGTTGCAGAAGATATTGATCTGAGAAGGCTATAATTAGTTAGATACAAGGATAAGCATTTGACCTTTTTGACATTTGTTCTTCAATATTTATTTTTTACATAATTGCAATATCCTCCCTCTCCAAAGCATCTTTGATCCTTTATGTCTGTTCTCAGCAATGCAGCACAGAAACTGTAAGACTCCAGAATCAGGATCTGAAATTAAGTAGCCGATAGCTAAATGAAACCTCAGAGGGTTTAGAGAAACAGAGTGTAAATTAATGAGGAGGGATTTGGCCTTCGCTTTCACAGTGCTTCCTCTTACAAAATATCCTTTGGTACATTTAACAGTCCTGAGTAGTCATATCCTCAGTCCTCATCTGACCAAAGGACTGATATTACAGGTGCTCTGAAAACCCCAATCCCACAGATGATAAGCATCATGCTTGCACTTGGGGTGGAATCACATCTTTCCCTCTCTTTAAGAGGGAAGCTTGCAGTAAAGCCATCAGCAAACCTTTCCAGAATCCATTTCATGTTTGGTGCTCTGAGGACTTTAACTAACACTGGATAGGCAATAACTACAAAGCCTCTCAAAACTCATTATTTTTTTCCTGTTAGTAGAAATTCTGCATAGGATTGAAGAAAAAAAAATAACAAACCCAGATTTTTAAAGAAACAGGGAAAAACAAAACTCTAATTCTACACCTATCCCAACCTAGGGCTTACTGTTCCTTGCTGGTTTGGAAGCCCTAACCCAGGGATACTCAGTTATTGTTTTTAATGAGTGTGTAAGTACATGATAACTTAATCATTCCTCCTCCATGCCAAGGACTGGCTGACTCTGCTGAGGTAGGTACTCCCTTCGCAGGAGGCTCACTGCAGCTGCTCACAACATCAAAAAAAGACACACAAGAAGTCTGAAAGCAAAGCTAGCATTTTGTCATGGTGCAAGCAGAATTTATCCACTGCCTAGATCTAGATCTGAGTCAATCTCAGGAGAAGCCTTAGACAAGGCTCTTCACAATTTTCAGCAGGCAGAGGGGGGCTGCCCTATTAGTAACTCCAGACAAATGGTTTACCAACTAAAATTCTTTCAGGATACACGTTCTCAGCTCTGGTTAACATCTTCTGGATTTTAACACCTCAATCTTGCCTAAGAAACACAGAAACTGCAGACACACTGCCACTGGAGCCTTTTTCATTATTTCAGATAGCAGGGAGAAACCAGCATAGTCTAGGAACAGCACAGTCTTCTACCTATTTCTATCTCCAACAGTTATCACCAATTCTTTCTCAGATAACTTTGCCATTGGCAAGCCCTCTATTTCCCCAGAAGCACTTATAAACTGGCTAGTCCCATTTCCTTAAGATACAAATAATTTTTGATACTTAGATCTTAAAAGACAGGAGAAAAAGCTTTCACTTCTTTTCTCCAGTATGCTCATAAAAAGATGCCCTAGCCCTGGGACAGCAGGATTTTTCTTTCATTTAGACTAAAGGAAGAATCCAAAAACCACATCAAGACTAGCAATGCCTGGAACTGCAGCCCTACACTGGCAATTCCTAAATATTATAGCAAAATACACCTTTTTAGCTGAAGTAGAGGAGGCCTAGTTTTCCAGAGTCAAACCAGATGGGCTCCAGTCCAATTCAGCTCTATATCTCACTAGATTTGTCACAAATTTTATCATTCTGATTTATCCCAGATTACAGGCCCATGGGGCTGCTAGCCTCCAGAATTATTCTC
The DNA here is from genome assembly GCF_009819655.1 of Sylvia atricapilla. Classification (NCBI taxonomy): domain Eukaryota; kingdom Metazoa; phylum Chordata; class Aves; order Passeriformes; family Sylviidae; genus Sylvia; species Sylvia atricapilla. Next base: position 54,948,800 of record NC_089145.1, read on the forward strand.
TAAATCCTTAGCTGCTATTCATATTGGATTATAATTTGAATGCTTCTTTCTACCAGTCTTTTTCCACTACAGATCCACTGCCTTTCTAGTATTCATTAATTTGTTTATGGAAGGGGAATCTTTTAACCCAGTCATTTATTTCAGAGCTACAAGAAGCTACACACATGAAAAAAATCTGCACAGGTTGGAGACTTTGCTTCATCTTCATACCTCTTATTCTCTAAAATACTCTTGGGTCTAGGCACTTCAGATAACACAATGAAGAAAATTATTTGTGCCTTCATCTGTGTCAGTTTTGGTTTTCAACACCCTTTTTTGACCTTCACAGCACATAGGAGGGTGTTTTCTCACAAGCATTTCTGACCATGTGTAAGAACATTATGGAAGCATCATAAACTCTTGTAGCACTCACACAGAACACCACCACTGTGTAGGACAGAAAATTTTGCAACAGATTTGAGATCTGTCATTAAATGCTAAATCTTTGGTCAGGACTGGAAACAGTTCCTCTACCATAAATTACAAAGTATCCTGTCACATCCTTTAGGGTCACCAAAATAGCAATTTCACAGGTCTAGCAATTATTTCAAATAAATTGAAAGCCCATTTAAAATAAAGCATGGCACCACAGGCCTGAGTATAAAACTGCATTTGTATGTGCTTGTTCACAGCACTCAGAAGCAAGGCACAAGCGAACTTGCCTCTGTCCTTCCACATCCACTTACTGTCTTACAACTTCTATCAGCATGGAGGGAAAAGAACATCAACTTGGGTAGTGCTGAGGCAAATCAAGCTGCTCAACAGAAAACTCCCTAGGAAAATACTCTATTATCCCTCAAGACAAATAGCACAAAGAAGTGAAAATTCTCTGTGAAATGTAATTATTTCCACCTTTAAAGACATGTTGGAGTATCCCATGACACATTTCGTCTGTTCGTGAAATTTTCAGGATGCAGGACTTTTCTCTGTTGCTCCCTGGGGATCTGTTCCTCACTCTTTATGTGATCAAATGGCTGAGATCTCCAGAAAATCTTAGAGACTGAACTAACACTTGTTTGAGGACTACTGCTGAAAGGAATGTTTGATATTCTCTCAACATACTCCACAATACTATGAAATAAAAAAGAATATATGTATGACTGAAAACTCAAAGAACAAGTTGATGTGTAACAAGTGAATTGAAACCTTGATGTCCTCACAAAACTGCCTAGAGATAATGAGTTTGTGTTTGCTTCTGGATTGCTGTCCTCACAGTTTTTATATTTGGGGAGAGGATTGCAGAAACAATATAAAACTATTTAAGGAGTAGAACAGTTGTCTTCCCAATCCAAATCACTAACAACACTCCTTTATTCAGACTTGAGATGAAAAGGCTTAGAAGGTCTTTACATTGAAGTGGGATTTGTATTTAACAAATCAAACCCTTCTTCCTAGATCTCAAAATGAGCCTGGCCATTCTGCCATGTGCAAAGATATTAAAAGCAGAAGAAGGATAAGCTCTTCTGACCTTTAGTCTTAATGATATTTTAAGGTTGCAAAATTCAGTGGAAATATGGCTCCACCCTATTTTTTTTTTTTTTTTTTTTGTATTTCAAAACATCATGATTTGCAGTTTTAGGAGTTTGCCACTTTTAGAACACCAAAAAAATGTACACACAAGAAATGTAATAGCATGTTACCTAATTTATCAGTAAGCTCGAGTTCTGTAATTAATATTTCATAAAGATAAGGGCACACTATCTTCATTACAACACCCTTTAAGAACTGAACATTGCCCATTTATAATCTTCAGCTGTAAGGTTGTGCAAAGCTTTGCAATACATCCTCTCTAACTGTTGATGATTACGACAATCACTTTTCCCCTACAAGTTTCAAAGGCAGCAAATACCAAATTTGCTGTGTTTCTCATTATAACACTGGCCCATCAACTTTCAAAATAATTTGCTTCTTGCTCAGAAATTATTTAGAAATATGTACATACATACACATGCAGACATATATATATACGGTGGGGGTGCATGACAGATCTATATCTTTATATACAGTGCCCTTCCCCAGTTTTTAGACCATGAATATGATCCTCTATAGGCTGAAAAACATTGGGCTTACATTCCATTCTTTCTCCTAGGTTTCCATAACTTTAAATAGGTCAAATTGTGCTGATAAACGAGCCCCTAATATATATGTACAGATTGTTAAAGCATAAATGCCTTTCACAGTTTTTGCTGAGAACAAAATTAGTCGAAGAAATAACTAGATTTTGGCTGAAATCACCATTGATTTACTTTACTGAATCTATGAAAATCTTACAAACTCCTACCCCTCACCCTATATAAATAAGACCATTATTATTCTACCAAAACACAATCTTTTACAAAACTGCTTCATTCACAAGACAGAAAAATATTGAGAAAAATAATTTAAGCTTTCTTCCCCCTCAGCTATTCAGAGTTCCTTCCACATAGTCCAAGGAGTTATGCTACAAAACAGTGCTGTAACACTGCACTTTCATAATTAGTCAGTGACCCCTTGCCCAGTGATACCTGGAAAGGATACAAAAGTCACATTTTGCCTCTCACTATCCAGAAAATGATGAACTCTTCTATGTTTTTCGGGTTTTTTAATATATATATAATTACCTGAAACTATGGAATATGTCCCTCAACTTTTTAGAGATTTCTTAAAAAGCCAGTTTATCTTTCAGAGTGTCTCCTGGAGCCCCATGCACAGGAGTACCTCATATAAATTTTCTTCTATTTAACTGGATGAATTTTAAATGTCATGCAGTAGTCACTTTCAGAACAACAAAGAACCACTTTTGATTATGCCAAATCTTCATGATCTTGTAAGGTAGTTTGTCCACCCACCAAATCTTCCAACTATCTAAAGTGCTGCATGCTCTTTTTTAAATCTTGAACTATGAAAAACCTGTTATTGTTCCCATCACCTGCGATAGTGTTTTCCATTCTTGCCAAACTTTGGGGGGAAATACTGACATCCCAGATATGAGCCATGTCCTCTGCTTAGAGATGTATATTTCTCCTGCTAGTGTACTGGGAGCCTTCAGAAGATGTATTTGGGGAGGCAGTCATCTGTTGGACCTTGTACCTGGGGCTGGAGAAGCCCATTGCAGTAGCAGCCACTGCATGGGAACCTGTGGGAGTGCCCTGTGCTGTGGACTGGTGGGTGATGTGACAGGGAGAACCTGGCAACTTGTCATGATTCTGTTTGCTACTCAAAATAAAAGTGCAACAAGAACAGGAGGGAGGCAGGAGACTCTCTGCAGACAGGATCTGGGCAAGGTGCTGTGGGAAAATACATCTGAGCTGCGTCCAGTGCTGCACAAAAACAAGGTTCCCAGACACTGAAGGAGTGTAGAAATTGCTCACTAACTACATCCCTCTCTGATTGAAATGACTATCTTATAAAGCCATTTGTTGCCTGGTCTTTTTATTGGAATCCAGAAAGAGCCCTGCTTTTCCAGTGTCATGCCCCCTTCCCTTCTGCAGAACATCCAGCTGATCCAAGAGGTCCAAAACTTTGCTGGAATAAAACACATACTTCACCAGTAGTTTTACCTTCACACACAAGGACAGCAAATACTCCACTAAAAGATCAATTTGTTCCTCATACTAAGAGAATACTTCATTAATTGACATGACAAATATGGGCTGGGAAAACACACCATCAATCAATAAGCATTGGAATGATAGATGCAAGTTGAAAGCTTTGCAGCATCAATTGGCATTTATCTCCCAGTTATGTTGTCATCTGTTGTTCAGCCAACAGTTCTTAGGCAGCCTCTGGAACATAAATAAATATGACTGCCAGCATGTCAGAGGGTCCCATGTCACATATGGCCTGTGGGATGTCCTGGGGGAAGACTGGCTGCTCCACGGTGCAAAGGGTTCAAAGGGATACCCCTTACTTGCTCCTTCATTTTCAGCATATATTGTAATACTGCAGCTTACAGGCACCTGGTTAAGTTGATTTATGGATTATATTAACTAGTTTTAACTAAACTAAACCTTTCAAAATGGACAACTGTCTTAAAAACATTCCTACAAAGGAACTACAGCCTGAGAAGACTGATAATGTGAGGACAAGTGAACAACAAAAAATGGCAAAGTTGACACTACTTCTACTCCTAGTTCAAGCTTCTCATTAGCCACTTCATGAGGTAAAAAAAGTGACAATCTGATCTGACAAGAACTAGGCCAAACATTCAATTGTCAGAAGACTGTTTTGCAGTAAGAGGTTTCTTAAAAGCGAAAGAAAAAGAGCCACGTAGCACTGGTGAAATGCTTGTACATCCTGTCATGGTAAAAACTACTGGAATAATACATGGAAAACAACATGGCAACAAACTGCATTCCTCAATAGCAAGATTTTAAACCAGCAGATTCTTTACAAAACTTTGTAGTGAGATAGGGTGGGCATCGACTGTGAAAACCTTTTGTAGCCCGGAGAAGTAGTCTGGTTATCTTGTGGCAAAGTGCTTTCACTGAGCTATCCAACTTCAGGATAAGTTATGTACTTTAACAAAAAAAAACAAATGTTCCAAATTTGCTGACCTTTTTAGAGATGACAAATGGCTGTCAGCAGTATGCTACCTAGCAAATATACTGAAAAAAATTAACACAATCTGTCCCTTCAAAGACAGGTGACATTTTAAGGATGACTCCAAAAAGGTTTCGTGTTGTAAGAATAAATAAAATTAATTATTTCAAAATACTGTTTGCCATCCTAATCTCATCATTTTTTAATTTATATTTTTGTGTATATTTAAAAATACACACAGTGTATTAGTACAATAGTACACATATGCAGTAGTACAAGTAGAGTTATGACTAAATAAATGCACATATGTAGGGGGTACAAGATCAAAGACTTTTGAATGATAAGGAGGTGAAATCAAAAAAGTTTGGAGATCACTACTGTGGTGTAGGTAAGTCAGCAGTTACAGCAGCACATTATCCACAGCATGCTGTGGGATAAGGAGTGGTTCAGAGAGTAAATGGAAATTGCATATAAGAATACCAAAACCCAGAAGAACTGGGGAATAATTCTTTGCAGACAGCCTGCAAAAAATAGTTCATTGAGCTGGTAAAACAGCTGGCAAAGATCAACCTGTGATCGAGCTGAGGAGGAAACAGGTTCAAAAGACAGTGCAGAGCAGCAGAGCAGAGGGAATAGCCTATCACAGGTGCTTTATGCACTTGGAATCACACATTCATACATCAGCTGTGAAATGCAGCTAAAGCTGTGCTGCTGGTGATGAGATGCTGCTGAAGTGCATTTCTATGAGTGTCCTATGCTTATGTGACACAATGGCTTTATCTCTGCATATAAACATTGCAGCTGCTGAAGGGGAAATAAAAGAAGCTTCTCTCTGAGCAGCTGGAATCATACTTTTAAAGTGTACTGATGCCTCTTTGATAGGTCCTTGTGAGACAGCTGAGAAATGATGACAGAGCTGAAAATACTTCCTTGTAAGCTGCAGAATTTCATCACTAAGTCTATCAATCAAAGTTCCATTTGTCATCCATCCTACACACGTAGTAATGCTTATTACCAGAGGTGGGAAGTTGCCACACTCCTATCTCACAGCTAATCCTTGTTGTAAAGAATCACAACAGCTATTTATACACAACTGATCCCCTTACCACAAGAGATGCCCCCATATTCACCATGCCCTCAAAGAACTTCATCTTATTTGACTAAAAGGAGTAAAAGAGATGAAGGACTAAGTATCCTTAGAGAATGGAAGGTAGTACAATCAAGGATTGTTTGCAGGAATTATTTTGACAAGTTGTAGCTGAATGCACCTCTATCAATATAAGGAAAATGAGTGGGGTTTTTTTTCCCCCATTTTGAATATTCTTCAAATACTCTTAGACACAAATCTCAGTTAAACCAGTGCAAATTCTGGATGCAGTGCATACTTCATATAGCAGGAGATATGAACAAGATCCAAATCTGGTCATTTTTTTAAGTTAAACTTTTCTGTGTGGCAAAAAGTTGATTAAATCCAAAGCACACAACATGAAGTAGAAATACAGCAGATTCAGAGGAAATATTTGGAATCTATCATAGTATTGTTCTATTTGAGGTTGCTAAGAGCAACAAAGAGAAAATCTAAGAACTATCGTATTCATGGTAATGTAAATTGAAAATAATAGCCAAACACAGTAATTGAATGGCCTCTACCTTCCCACTGAAGCTAAAAGATCACTTCCACCAGCAGTAAAAGGCCTGTGACTCACTAAAGTATCATCATTCCCTTCAGAAAGGTGTGGAAGCACCTCTATCAACATGGCATGCTCTTTACTATCTTCTAATTCTTCTAGAGATGCAGTGCTAAGCCAGTCCTGTGACATACCTCTAGCTTGTTTCTTACTTCTCAAAACATAGTTTTATGGACAGCAACACATGGTTCTAGATGCAAAAAGGACACATGTAGTTAAACATGGACCAATTTTCTCCCTTTTATAAGCGTCCTCCCTTCGCTATTATTAGGTATGGTGTATTCAAACACCAAAACAATATTAGCTTGCTCAATTTCACTTTCTAGCTCCATTCCACCTTTTAAGAGATCCATCAACTGATGAAATTAATTGAGAATAAAAGCATGATACTGTGCTCGCACCCTTGATTCATTCCTTGTGGTTAAATCTACTTTATCTGCTCCAAGCAATTTTTCTTCTGTCTTTGCATTCTTCAGAGAAGCCAAGTGCAAATTACCAGTGTTTTCAGGTTTTTAAGTGGACAGAACTTTCTGAGGGTTGCCACTGTCTCTCCTGGAACAGGAAACAGCACATCTCAAATACCATGACAGTTGTAGGTAAATCTGACATTGGTAGGTATTAGACTGACATGAGATTGACCAGCATCTACTGGACACATGATTATCTTACCACTATACTCCTCTTACTATATTTTATCATACACCTTTGTGCACACCACAAAAGCTTATCAGCTGAATTATGTAAATTCTTTTCTTGCAAATGCCTAACAGTTATCTGAAGTGACTCTAATAGTTGAATTTCCCTGTTCAGTATTCAGCACATTAAAATTTCTGTTTCATGATTTGTTCATTAATGGCACTATAATAACTCAGCACCTCATCAGCTGCTCTAAACAAGCTTTTTTTTAACTAAATAATAAATAATTCATAAATATTTATAATTAATAAATTAGAGAGCAGAAAGATCAATTGTTGTGTATGCTGTATGAAAAGGGCATTCCATTAAGGCATCAACGGTGCTGTTGGCTGGAATATTAAAGAAGAGAGAAGAACTGTGTATTGGTGGAAATGTAATGCCTTCAATACAGTCTTTTCCTGTACCAAATTCTGCCTCAGTTTTTTACATTTTTTATACTGATTCAAGTCTATGTTTCTATTTGATCTTGCCAGCTCACATTTCAACTCAGCCTCAGTCTAGCCTCCCAGCCAGCTTGGACACAATGTTTAGCCTTCTTGCAGAACTCTGGGCAGAAGGTTTCTGGAGTGTTTAATTAAATGTCAGTATGTCCAAAACGGAACTCCTCAACTCCTCTCTCCAAATCTTTCCTTTTGCTATTACTCAACACTTCTTCCTACATTTTTTCCTATACTTATAGGATTGTAACAATCAGAAGAAAGTGTTGCTTCTATTCTTGCTGGCTATGCCTAAGTTGAGCTGCTTCCTTTCTATATCTCCTTTGGAAACACTCCCCCAGCTTCCCTATGGACTACTACTAAAATTGCCTTTCCTGTTCATTTAATACAATCCCTCCCTTCCAGTTCTCTCTCTCTCTCTCTCTCTTTTTTTTTTTTTTTTTTTTAATGTCATGGGTAATATATAACAGTTTTTCAATAGATTGCAACACAACATGCAGTAATTCAGGCAAGAAGTGAAGAGGATTCCTTTAACTGAATTCAGAGAGATGATGATATTACTTCCAGGCATAGATGTACTGGGATACCAAAAGTAATATCTTTTATCTTGACAATCAAGTTTTGATGACAACATGTGGGCAAGTAGGTCAGATGAAGCAGCAGTACAATGCCTGTAGCTTACATTTCCTTCCCCTAAAATCCCTCTCCCTTTCCACCCTTCTGTCCTCTGCAGCTAACGTGGAAGAAGAAAAAAAAAAGACAAAACCAAAAAAAACCTGATGGATTTCTTGACGCATTTCTGAAAAGATTAAGTAATTAAACTTGAGAAGAATAGAATAGCATTTTTCCAATTATCTTTTCCAGACATTTTTCTGTTTTTCAAAAACTTGAAAACATCCTCAGAAACTAAGGTATGACTCCAATGCATGAGAAATCACATGCCATCAGTCACTGCCATGGATTTTCTTTTGTCCTTGATTCTTCTGACTGATTGCACTAGACTTAACCTATTAAATATTTAATTGCTGTCTTTTTTGGCCTCTGTACATCTGTAACTCACCTTGAAGCAACCTAATTTTGTAATATGGTAAGATTAAGTCCCTACGACTGTTCATTTTCTCATTTATCACTTTTCAAAATGATGCAGTCTAAAAGCATTTTTTAAAGGAAGATCCAGTGTTCCATTTGCACCTCCTATTTTTCCTTTAACAGAACACAGGATGATGGCTGCTGTGTTCCTCCCAGCTGACACCAGCACAAACAACAACATAGTGCATTTCATTACAATTAACAAAAGATGAAAAAGGATAAACTCATACAACAATCCATATTCTCTCATAACAGCATAAAATGTTTTAGATTATATATTTTTGCCTATAAGAGCAGAGCAGAAGAGGAAAAATGAGAATCTTTTAGGATGTCCCCCTAAGAACAATTGATGGAAAGAAGCCAGCAACTGCTACACAAAAGAAAACCCCAAATAGTCACATAATAATTGCATGGCTGACAAGTCTCTTCAAAGTACCTCGATTAGCATCTGTTCTGGTCCCAGTACTGAAATATCCACAGCATGAAGACACTACCAGCTGTCACCAGCACACTTCTGAGAACAAGCCTCAGAGACGTTCAACCTGCTGCTTAATCTGAAAGGTAACATCACCTGCTTCATGGAGGAAGGCAAGGAAGCAGACACAGTTTTTTCCTGGGATTTAGTGTAAGATTTTGATACCATCCCTCACAGCACCGTTCCAGACAAAGTTGCCCAGCTCTGGTTAGGAACTGGCTGAACGTCAGAGCTCAAAGGGCTGGTGGATGGGGCTGCATCTCCCTGGCAACTGGTGACCAGGGCTGTTCCTCAGGGTTCAGTTCTAGGGATAGTTCCGTTCAATATCTTTATCAGCAATCTGGATGCAGGAGTTGGATGCAGTATTAACAAGTCTGCTCTCAGTAACAAACTGGAATGTGTTGTCGACTCTCTTGAGGGACAAAAAGCCTTGAAGAGGGCTCTAGATGAGATTTAAGAACTGAACAATCATTAATGGTATAAAACTGGATAAGATCAAATACTGGATCCCACACCTAGGATGGAGCAAGGCCAGGCACAAGTATAAATTGGGAGAGGAGTGGCTGGAGAGCAGCCCTGCAGAAAGGGACCTGGGGTGCTGGTGGGCAGCAGCTCAGTGTCAGTCAACCATGTGCTGACAGTCAAGACAGCAAACCACATCCTGGGGTGCATAAAAACCAGCACAGACAGCCAGGCAAAAGAAGTGGTTGTCCTGCTCCATTCCATGTTTGCATGGTCCCACCTCAGTACTGTGCCTCACAACTTGAGAAAGGATGTTAAGGCCTTTGAAAGTGCCCAGAGGAGAGAGGAAACAAAGGTAGTGAAACGGTTGGAAGGCATGTCAGGAAGTGATCAGACACCTGGATTAGGTCATTGTTGTCGGTCCTTCCAAGTGAAAATATTCTAGTCCATTCTAACTGGACTGGAAACTTGCAGGAAAACAGCTCAATTGCAATATTTGCCTTGCCCATTCTACAATTTCTCTAATTCTGCAGTTCTGACAGGCTACTCAACTTGTCACCACCTCACATAAAGAATCAGACTTTCCCGAAGTTAATGAGGCTCGAGTTTAGAAAAAGTAGTTTCTTAAGGGCTTGGAGACTAGTTGCAAGAAAGGGTAAACCAAAGCTTCAGGACTCAAGCAAGACTGAGTAACCATCCTGTTGGGATTACTAGAAGACAGATGAATGACTACAATAATGGAAATAATGATATTGTTTTGCTATTGTCCCCAGTACCAGCAGAAGTGAGAGGACTATGAAATTACAAGCTTCAGACTTCGTATTTTGTCTTATAAAAAGGGTAAAACATCCCTTAATCATCTCCAAGTACTACTGTACATCACAAATATGCCAAGAAAGCTGGCATTAACTGTTATTTCTTTGTATTCATGGCAAAACTGTCATTCTGCACAACTGTTATTTCTTTTTATTTCTACTTTCATTCACCATTAAATCTCCAATCCTGATTTCTAAGATGCTAATCCATGGACAAATGATAAAATGGCAGCCACAGAACTGGTAAAGAATCAGCTGTAAAATTAGTTCTCTTTAAACTTTTAAAAGCATGGAGAAGTGTCTAAAACTCTTACATCAATACTTACTGCTCTTTTGTTTGTTCAATTTTCCTTTACAACCTGAGGAAATGAGCTCATCATGGTTGTGTCATAGACAACTCTCTGCTTCTTTAATTTTGCCTCAGTTGCAATGGACATCTGCATTTTTCTCATCTTTGCCATATCTACATTACATTTTAAAAGGCTTCAGGCTGCAAAGATAAATGATTCATTGGCAAAAACTTGTCTATTGCTCATTTTCTCTTCAGGGATATGTACCTTTCAATAGTATTTTGAACAAATGATAAACTATATAAATTACTTAATCCATGAGAAAAAAATGAATCAAGGCAGCTAGATAGGAGTTATAGTTGATAGGTTTTCTTTAACTAGATTTTTGAATTCTCTTCAGGACAGCATGAAAACAGATAGGAACTGTATTTCCTAGTAAAGTGCTGACAACTCCTGAGTGTTCTAAGAGATGTTTATTGAAAATGCAGAGAGCAGAACATGCCATGCAATCTAACTCCTGCTCCGGAGGAGTTAGAGGAGATTCTCTTCTCCCAAAGAGAAGCCTGTGTGACACTTGGTTTTCATTTGGTTTCCCCCATTCCCTTCTTCCTTTCGCATTTTTGAATAAAATTTTACCAACTTCCAGTTTTCAAACACTGGGCTGAAATAATAAGAATATCCCAATTGTTTATGTACATGGCTCAATCCTTTCTACTGGTTCTAGTGAGATCAGCCCTGTCACATGCAGTGCATTGCTTAAAAACTGAGCACAATCTTTTTTTGGTCAGAGGCTAACATCTTCGGTGTGAAAGCATTAGAGAAATTCTGAGGGACAGGACATAACCATTTGGTAACATGGTGGTGACTGCACATTACTAAGGTGATCTTTATTGTGGGCTGATTGGGTCTTTCCACACATGAAAGTAACACACAAATTCAATTTCATAGCAGCAAGTTTGCACATTTATGAAATAAAGAGCTGGTACTAACATCAAAGTTAAAAATATTCAGAAGTGCTGAATTTACTGTACTTACAGCAGTGTACATCCACTCCCAGCATACACTTCTCAGTATATAATCAGTATAAACTTCCTGCAACAGTGAACATCTCATCCCAATCCATCCAGCCTGCAGTGTGATGGATGGGAACCACTGAGGAGCACTTGTTTCACAGCACAGTGATGGGCCCAATGTTCAAAGGAGCAAAGAGCACCTAGAGGTTTCTATGACCTGGTTGGATAAATCACAGTCAACCTGTTTCAGTGTTGGTGACAGTTCTGATCTCACTTGGTTTGACTCAAGTGGTCCAGAGTCCTTTCCATCCACAGTTTCAACTGCTCTATATCATTGATTCTTTTGAGTTCAAAGAATTCCATAACCCATTATAACACATTATAATTAGAAACAATTTTATCATATCAAAGTGGGCTTCTTTTGTTGACTAATTGCTGAATCCCACCAAAACATCACAAAACTACAGCAGATTCATGGCAGGAATCCAGCCTTAGACAGAAGTGAAGCACTATTTTTAGGAATGGATATGTTTTGCTTCCTGCAAATATGTTATTTTGTGTCTATGGATAGAAACATCTTTTCATAGGCTTAAATAGTAAGGACCTCTTATTATAGTTCATTTTTACTGTTTAAAATAATAATTCTCTTATAGCACGATAAAAATAGTATGTTATGTACAGTATTTTATCAGAAGGAAAGATGATTATGTACTGGAGTCAGAGTAATCATGGCAGTGCCACAGTGGTTTCCAATGGGAAAAAAACAAATATTTGACTATTTTCAGAGCTGGTTAGCTCTTCAGAGAAGCTGTTAACATTATTTGTGACAGTACTGTCAAAAAGACCAAATAGAAGATCTAAGTTTCCTTCTCTTGTTTGGCCATCACCAGTATCTGCCGATTTGTTTCACGCCCCATTCCCAACCAATTATCTCTTCTTGTCCTTACATAATGGCAGGGATGGGATACTTCACACTTCATTCACAGTTCTAGTGTCTTACTGACACACACTTATCATGCATGACATGGTCCTTTTTAAGGCTTTGCCCTGGACAAAATGATTCAGATGCAACACACAGATGCAAGTAGAGCCACAGGATGCAATGCCAGAGACTTTGATAATGAGATCCCAACGATGTATCATAGAAATTCTGTGCAACCTGGTCACCGTTGCTATTTTATATAACATTTCACTGGAGCTAAGAGAAGCAATAAGACTGTTAAAAATTGTGTTAACATCCCTCATAATTCAATATTGACCATCATGAGCACTACAATATGTAGTAAGACTGATAACTAATTTTGTGTGCAATTCCTGTAATAAGGCAGAAAAGAAAAAAAGTGATTGGAGGAGAAAGTGTTGTGGGATTATTTGATGAAAAAGTGTTGTGGGATTATTTGATGAAACAAAACAGTGTTTCACCAGTTTGACATGCTATATCTGTCCTTTATTCCTTACCAAAAAATATTTCCAGTTTTGACAGAATACCATAGGCATATTCACAGACAATATAATTAATTGCTCTAATATCAACATGTTTTGAGACTGAAAAAACATATCCCAGTAGTTATTCCTGCAAAGCTCTCAGGATAGGGATTTTGGACATTGAAAAATGCATGAGAATGTGTTACGAAATTGAGTTGAGAGGGCTAAAAAAAAAACCAACAAACCACCACAAAAAAAGCAAGCATAGTTTAGATATTTGCAGCCTCGAGCTCCAAATCACACACTCTTTATACAACACCCTAATTAAGTCACACCAAACAAAAAGCCTTGACCTGGACACTGCATTAATAAATATACAATGTCTGAATAATAGAAGTGCCAACAGGAACACCAGAACAACCAAAGGTGATTATTACATTCACAAGGAACATAAACTCAAAGCTTTTCAAGCAGCAATGCCTAGATGCAACAGAAGATTCAAAGCATTCACCCTGTAAATCATAAAGATTCTTAATAGTTAAAGGTTTTGAAAGAGCATATGTAGTGCAAGCAGTGGAAGTTCCATTTAAATATTTTAAAATAAAGGTAAGCAAAAGACAAATAGAATAAAAATGCCTCTAAATTATGAATTTCTTTGGCAAGAGAAAGAAAAAAAAAAAACTAAGAGAAATTTCTAGAGAAACTAGAAAACAGAAGAAACAATTTGCTAAAGATTTGCCCAAGATGTTTGTGGCAGTTTTGGACCATAAGGATGACAAAAGGAGGGATTGAAGAAGGAAGGATTGAGGTCCCTAGTGAAGGCAAGATGCTCAGGAAGAGAAACACATTTGTGAAAGGCTACCTATGGCCACCCTGTCCTTTAAAACTTTCTAAACATCTCTGCATTACTTGGTCTTTCTGTTTACATTCATAAATAAGTGAGTAGCAGTTCTTCTGCAGCCAGATCTTATATACACACTCACTGTGGCTTGTGTTGGAGCAAAATATTTACTCCAAACAGCTTCCTGAAATAAATATGAGCAACTTTGAAAGCTGAAAGTTTCAAAGTCTCAAACAGGATTCATTTAGAGACATAAACCAAACAGTCCTATCAGATTACGAGCCTCAATTTACAAACCATGTAAGAATGCCATTAAAACTGGCTGTAAGCCAGCTAACTTGTGATTTTGTAAATACCACATATATAGCCAAGAGAAAATGAAGCATGAGAGGGTACACACATATGTGAAGTGTTTTTGAAGATCTGTTTATACCTATTGCCTCAAAAAAAAAACAACAAAAAAACCAAAAACCAAAGCAAAGCAAAAAAAAAACCCAAAACAGCAACAAAAACAATAAAATCCACCAAAAAAACAAACAAAATCAAACCAACCAACCAACCACAACAACAACAAAAAAAAACCAACCCATGAAACATTAGGGTTTTTCCTGGAAGATTTCTTTTTCAAACAACAATTAAAACTTCTTGTAGTATTTCTGTTGATGGACAGTGTTGGATGCTTGTTACTATAAAAATATTTACCTTGCTCCCAGGAAAGGTGCACACAAGTATTAGTAAGAAAATTGAGCCCTGGCGGGACAGCTACATCAATTTATTGCAATAATTAGAGCCACCATTCCCATTTCATCACTTGAAGGCCACTCTGTCCTGAGTAAAGTGCAAGAAAAAAACAGAGTTATCCCTCCCTTGGGGAATGCCAGTTTCTAACTGATCTCTAGATTTTAAGTGAAGTTACCTTTTCTCACAGTCATCTCAGACCTTGGCTAACATAAACAAGTAACCAGGAAAGCTCTCCAAAGATGATAACATTTGTGGTAACCATTTTCTAAACACACTGCATACATTCTGTCACTGGCCTCAGCCCATTTAGGTCTCCTGCATCCACTACACACAGCCAGATCCTGAAGGAGTTCAGTGCCACTGACTGTTGCCTCAAGTTTGCCTGCTTTTCACTGTGTGCATTTTGTTCTCACGCAGCTTCAAGTAAACTATGTATGTTTTTAGAAAATTATCTTTGTTTACATACTTTTCCTCTCTAGGAGGAGAAAGATGATTGATGGTGATGTTCACCAACGGGGTCGAAGAGGTGGCTACCTGTGTGGCCAATCTTGGCCTGTCTGTAAAATTGTATCGATATGGAGTCAGAAAAATAAAGTAGAAGCTTTCCTGCTTGACCTCCTGCTGCCTGCCTCCTCCTTTGGTGCTCCTAACAGCAGCCACAAATGTGACTCTCCATCACAACTAACAACATAACAGAAGCTAGAAAAGGGAACTGGAATCAGAAACACATCAAACATCACACACTTTTCATCCTTAACTTGGGCTTTGTATCATTCCCACAGCAGATAATTTGATAGGGCATGAGTTGGACTCAAGGATCTTGAAGGTCTCTTCCAACCTACACATTGTGTGATTCTGTGTGATTCTGTGATATTAACTTCAAAAATTTAGGAGTTGGGACTGTTACTGTGCTAGGGAATTGGTACTACCCAGACCTGAATGGATATAGTAATGGATAATGGATAAACAAGATCACTGAAACCTCAGAGGTGACTTTCTCAAACGTCATTTACTCTGGAAATTTTTTTGTTTAATACTTTTTACGTGGGCTTTGTAACACCCACAAAAGTTTAAAATTATTGGTCTTCACCCAGCTGGTGGCTCTCAAATTCTTAGAGCTTTTCTGTTCTTATGTACTAGGAACAAAAGAATGCAACTGTTGATTTCAATGTTTTTGTTTCGGGAATAAGCTCTTTCAGGGATGTCTGTGTACATTTTTGTGGTTTAGTGATTAAATAACATTTACTGACAAAAGTTTAATAGAAGTGTAGCAATGCCTTGTATTTACAGATCATCTTTTGTTAAACATTTCAAAGCATGCTATGAATACTCATGACATGAGCCTCTTAATTGGATTTTGCAGGAGGTAGCA
This sequence comes from Sylvia atricapilla, assembly GCF_009819655.1. Classification (NCBI taxonomy): domain Eukaryota; kingdom Metazoa; phylum Chordata; class Aves; order Passeriformes; family Sylviidae; genus Sylvia; species Sylvia atricapilla. Next base: position 54,964,704 of record NC_089145.1, read on the forward strand.
GGTCTATTTTGCAGAAAGGAAACTTCAGCACAGTAAAAGAAGGAAAAAAAAAAAAAAAGACCTTTCCAGGCAATATGCTCAAAACTATAAACAGACCTTATAATTCTAAATCTTGTGTTTAATTACCAGCCCACTTTTCACTTCTACATCAAATAGTTACAATTCTATGTCACCTCTTCTTAGAAAGGTTGCACTGCAGTAATTCAACCAAGTAGCACTGAAGCATTATAACATCTCCTGCTTAACCTTTCCCTTCTCCCTGACTGCCACAGACTCACATATAATCTGCTGATGTCTCTTTCTGCCTTTTGTCTCCTACTAGACAAGCTGGTATAACCTGTGATTTTTAGTAGATAGACTGATAAAAAATGGGAGGGATCAAATATACACATATCTGTATTTAATTAGCCTTCAACATGACTGCTTCATGGAGAGCAAGGAAGTTCTTAGACATCAAAAAGAACCAAATATAGATCCATATTCTTAATTTACTGCTGCCATTGACAGGAAGGCTGCTGTAGTGAGGGACTAGCCCTGCACTTATGGGTCAGAACAGAATGTCAGAAGTTAGAAATGAGCAGATATACCCAGTCCATTATTCTAAAAGACCAAGCCACATCGTTTCCCCAGCTCATTGCTTTTCCACAGCTTTACATCTTAAAGCTTCCAATAACTTTACATCTCATATCACATCTCTCAACAGCTAATCACACTTACAAATGGGAACCTGAAGCCAGAGAGCAGATAGCTGCACCAGATATCCAGAAGAAGATGCCACAAAACAGTGGCATATTTGCTCAGGAATGCTTGTCCACATTCCTTGCACCTCAGCTGATTTAATCTCAGTGGATTCCTCAAGATAAAAAGGAGCAGAACTAAATGTACTATACTAGGTTCCTGAAATAAACATTAAAAATGAGACTTTTAAGTACCAACTCCAGCTCTTGATGAATAAATGCCTCATTTCTAAGCTGATCTAGAGGACAGATCAATGCCAAAAACTTCCTGTGTTAAGGCGCCTGTTTAGTTCCCACTGCATTCTGGTAGCATATAAGTCTACCACTAATACTCCTGTTTTCACTCCCTCACCACAACCACCTTGGTTTTGAATAGATGGTGATGAGGGAGAGAATATATCTCTGCATTTTAGCAAGACTATTTATTTATCTTTAGGCAACAAAAAGATACTTGCTAACTTCCCTCTTGAGTGGGTTCTGGAGATTTTCCAAGGCTCAAACAAATATTTCTTAAATACTTCTAGAGCATCCAACTATTAAAAAAGTTTCAGCTTGTAGTCCAGAACATTCTTATTACCCAAATCAGGCAATTCTTCCATCAGTTGGCAGGATCCGCCAGCAAGAACTCCAGAGCACGTTTCTCCTGCATACCTCTTGTTCCAAGGTTTGATGTAATAACTGGCATCCTTTCCTTCTCTTTCATGCCTGGCAGGAACAGGAACAGTGCACACATGGTACCCTTCCCCCATATCACAGCCCACCTGCACAGAACAAGGCCACTGCAGCTCACGGCTGAGGACACAAACACACCCAGACCATCCCTAACAGAACAGGGTGGGCACTGCTGCTCAGAGGGCATTGTTGTTCTCAGAGCAATGTGAAAGCAAGCAGCCAAGCCAGCTGCTCCCTGAAGCATCCTCCAGGCCACAGCTGCTTCCATGCATGTACCCAGGATGCTGAATTTCAAACGCTGCTTGAGCACAAACACGTCACTGATGCCTGTTCTATATTTTCCTGTCCTCAGCTTGCTGAAGTCACACGCGGCATTCAGGAAGCCAGCTGGATATTTCCTACTGACTTCAGTTGGATTTGCACTGTGCCCCTGCTGAGTGGTACTGCAGTGACAGCCTTTGGAGGAGCAGTGACAGAATAGCTTTTAGCTGAGATGCTGAAACATCAGGTATGACATGGAAGAACAAGCTGGGAGTGTGTTGGGAGCTTAAGCTCTGTGTCTGTCTTTGAGGACTGGCACACACTCTGAGTGATGTGCTACAGCAGCCAGGCTGCAAAACACCTCACATATTTAAGCAATCAAGAAAGATTTATCTATTAAATAATTGCTGCCACCCAAGGATATCTCTTAGTGAGGGTAAATACATCCTTACTGGCAGGTTCTAGACAGACTAACTGATGTACCATGAAGAAAGAAGATGCTTGCACAAGGCAAGGTTATTGTGTTGTTAGCCCAGACAGATACAACCACTGTAGTCTTAACTAATGCAATGAAGACCAACTGGGAAGAGAGTGATCCTAATTCAGTTTTTTAAGAGATAATAATGCAGTCAGAAAAGCTTCTTTCTAACTTTAAAGGAAATTATTTTACCTGCATATATAATCCTTGTCCATAGAAACGTTAAGTGCATTTGTCTTTACTGACTGGTTTGGTGCTTTTTGTTTTCCCCAACCCTCTAACCATACTCTAGGCCTTCACAGGGCACAGGTGTACAAGAACTTTTCCTTCAGCTGTTACTACTCCCTCACAACTAGACACCTTCCTCTCTTCCCTTCCTTCCTGTCTGTTTCTTACTGTGCATCAGAAATATTAAATCCACCTACAAGTTCTCCTGTATACTTTCCAAAAGGAGAGATATTGCTGAAATTATTGATGACTGAAAACAAGACTTTAAAACAGTGGTGTCACTTCACCTAGAACTACTCCCCTCACCTTTGATATGCCTCCGAGCCTAAAAAACCAAAGAGCATTTATTTACTTACAAAGCTGTTATCTTTCTATCTCTATCAGCTTTGGCAAAACATGAGCACTGAATTTTTAACCTTGCTGGTTGAAGTGGTCTTGGTTCACCAGTTCGAGATTTCCCGGGCCAACGCACCAAAACCAGCGCACTGGTCAACTCCTCAGGTGTCTTCTTTCCTCAGACCAAACCTGCATCTCTCAAGATTAGCTGCAAATCCATATTTTATTTTTAATGAGGCTGCCTTTAAGATGATCACACAGTTGTACAACGATTGTTACTTGAGAGCAGTTGCTTGCTGTTCCCAAGATTTCACCCCAACTCTAAGTCAGGAATCAGTAGTACAAAAAGTTGCAGGCAACTAATTAAGAGAACACTGACAGTATTAAGAGAACACTGACTATTCTAGAAGTGAAAAAATGAACAAAAAAGTTCAAGTTATCTTTGTCAGGATCAGAAAAGTTTTCAAAAAAGAACAGAAGCAGGACAGGATCAAGCAGCATTTGCTGATAGATGAGACAACAGATACACAACTATGGCATCTACATCAGTATTTCCCACCAGCAGCTCAGCAATCTGCAGTAGCAGCAAAATAACTTACACTTCAGTGGAATTTGAACTACAAAAAAGTGGACCACTTTCTTTGGTCCTCTGAATAGGAAGGAATGAAGACTGACTCTCCCACAGGAATAGAATGTATGCACAAAAAGCAATGTAAGTAATTTATCACTACTCTGATGGTCTTTTCTAATGAACGTTCTTCAGCTACTGAAAAATAACACAATAATGTAACACACATTTTGCTACCTGAGTGAAAATGCCACTGACATCTTCTCTTAACTAGAGAATACAGAACGATGAAGGTTAAACCATGTAGTACTTTCTCTGGAGTGAAATAGATTTATTCATACAAGATCTTATCCCCCTCCCCCCAAAAAAAATAAATTAGATGAGTAGAAGGAAAAATATTGAAATTCTAGTCTCTGGCTTACCAGTTCAAATTTGATCTAAGTAAAAAGAAGGGGAAAGACACCATTACCAGATGTTAAGGGGACTGCATGAAATCCACACATGGAATTTATTTCAGGTGACAAACAGGTCCATCTTACAAAAGCAGTGAAGGAAACAATAATTGCTTTCCCTTGCTTTTGACAATTTCACTGTAAAAAAGCCCAGTGCACTGACACCAACAGCCTCACAGACCCCCAAGAAGCCACTCAATCAGGTACAGCAAGTGCAGCAACACAGGGACTTTCCTAGATCATACTTGTGACATAATTGCCATTCAAGTTAAGAAAAATCATCACTATCCTTTTCATAGTTGTCATTAGCACTAAATTCACTTTAAATACTGAGAAAGACTACAACATCAAAACAAAAGAACAAGTCCACAGGAAAAAAAACGACCAAGCAAACCCACAAATGAAAGAAAAACAACTCAAACCGAAATTCCAACATCTCTTCAAACTTTTCCATTAATATTGTCTCTAAAAAACCCACTGGCATTTGATAACGATCTATGAACATGGAAAAAACACCAGTTAGTAATTATTTCTGAGAAAGGTTCATACGGTTTGGTTTCTGCTATTACTTTGGCTATTACCTCATTAATTATTTGTGTGCAAGTTTAGTTCAGAACTGCATATTCACATGCCTTTCAGCTTGAAGTTTGATTGCCGCTGCAATCCCCCACTTCCTGGCTGTATTGAGCAATGAAGCTGTCCAGCTGTTCTGTGGTGCTGAAATAGTGATTCAGTAAGGAGGTGATGGCATCAGATTTGATTTGTTAGTTTGTATTGTGGTTTCTAGAACTCATGAATCCTTCTCATTAAATAACCATCCATCGTGTTGGAGATGATTAACTTCTGAAGTCAGAATTAAATCAGCATTGAATCTGCACTGCTATTAGTACAGTTAATTTTCTGTTTGATGGCTGATATGCCAGGTGTCCATTGTTCAATGTAACTTGAAAAGCAAAAAAAATAATTACGTGCACATGCTCTTCTTATTTCAATAACACACTGAATTCAATTTTAAAGAGTGGGTGAGAGCAGTGGGAGTTATAATGGTATTGACCTTCCCCTCTGTGGAGGATGCTAATGCTGCAAAACAATCAATATACTAAGAAGACAACTAAAAAAATGAGGTCACATTTTTGCTTTTCCTCCTTTAAGATTTTTATACTGATGATGTGCCAGGAAACTCATTTTACATTAGACCAGTAATTCTTTCTATACAAAGAAGTGTTATATTAGCAGCTGACAATCCACTGGAGCCAAGATAGCCTTTTTAAGAAGGAAGTGAAATGAGAGAGCTTGCAGAATGGAAAATTTTACATTTTTCATGCATAAAATAAAATTCCCAAAACAATAGTTCCTTGTCACAAAAAAATAACTAGATCAAACAGCAATTTTCTCCATCTTCCATTGAAACCACAGGTAGAAACCTATAGGCTGCTTCTAAAGGAGGAAAAAAATCCACCAGCTTGCCAGCTAAGCATTCTTTTTTTCTGCTGCTGCCAGTGTTTTCTGGGCAGAGTACAAGTTTTATCCTTTTGTTCATTAGGCAACAAGGTGTCTGCTGGACACACAGTAAGAGCCAAAGTATTCATAGCCAGGATTTAGAAAATCAGCTTTTGCACGAGAACAGGAGATGGCAACTATATCACAGACTGCTCTTCCAAGAAAAATACAGAAGAAGCTGGACTTTTGTTAATGCTTTAGTGTTGGGCACAGCTCTCTCTCAGCTCTCTTGTAGTGCCTAACCTCAGGCCACTTGTCTTTTATCCCTCTGCCTACGGAGTGCAAAGCAGGCTGAAGGACAGAAACGGCAGAGGTGTGAGAGAGAGAGAGCTGAGGAAGGGGTCATGTCACTGGTGTGCCCGTGGCAGCAGCAGCCTGCCCAGATGTCTGACCCCTGGATGAGTGTCCCCCACTGAGACACAGCCTCGTCCTCCTGCCAACAAGCATCACACAGCTAAGCAAATCCAACCTATCTGCACGTGGAATTGCTGTCATGAGGGAAATGGACATTTACAGAGGCCCATTAGCCTTCCTGGAATTTATAGATACTGCTGGTCTACAAAGGAATAATTAAAAAAGGTAAAAATACTTGTAGAATACACCCATAGGAGCAAGTTGATAGGGCAGCAAGCACTAATGCAAGCCCTTAAATTCTGTTTTGGTAGATGCGTTTTTTGCCACAATGGTCCTTTATAAATTCATTATTTAACCATTTAGAACTTATAAGCTATACCTGTCTTTGTGTACTTAACCACACAATTGTTTTAGCTACTCCTTCCTCCTACTTGCTAAATTTATCAGACTGGGCACTGGTAAATTGTCAGGAGTAAGTCTTACTTAACAAGGCAATTAGCCCAATAATTAATATACATACAGGATCTGTCCCCTCAACCTCTTCTAAATGCCAAAATCAGATTAAATAATTTTCCTGAAAGCAAAACTAGTCATAGAGAGCCATACAGTAAATGAACCTACTGAACTAAATAAATGGAAGTACTTCTCAAAACCAGTTTGGCATCCACACACCAAATATTCAATAGCATTTACTTGATTTTTATTATAGCCTTCTGCCATGCCATTGTTGTTATTTTACTGTACAGTTGTAGGCAGTTCATTTTCACAATCAGGGATTCATTACAAGTCAGCAATTTGATGCTTAATGACTTGTTAACCCTGAGTAAATATATTAAAATAAATTCAAATTGAATTGCATTTGGCTTGTTTTTTCTTTTTTTTTTTTTTTTTTTTTTTTTTCAATAGCATCTTTTGTAGCAAGACAAAGTACCATTTAGGAAGGAATATTTGCTAAAATATGTTCCAGATTGTTCACACTTACTTTTAAACACACAATCCATCTTTCTATGGTTCACACTTACATTTTGTGTTATTTCCTTTTCGTTTATATAGTTTCTTCAAGTATGGATATGGAAGACATTTGGCCCATTCTCAAAAATGTCTTTTAAATACTTAAGTAATACCCTTCCCTTTCTTCCATTTTCACCCCATTACAAAACCATTACAGGTTTAGAAAAATCCACTCTTGTTCTTTTTCAGGGTTTGGTTTCATAAGCAAGGCATGTGAAATAAAAGCATCAACACCCAGACCATTCTACTCAGATTTTTCTACACCTAAGGACTGCTCAATCTCAAGTGTTCCTATACCACTCTCTTTTCATTTATGCCATAACAAGAGCCACTTACTGAGCTCTAGCTGGTTCAAATCAACAGGACAACGGAAAAACAAAAAAATAAACATCTGCTGGACATCTGCAAGTCTTAGTCTTTGTCCACTGGGTGAAACAAGTGTCTGAAGCTTTAAGAGGAGCTGCTTGATGCTTGTATTTTGGCCTGTTACAAAGCTCTGATGGCCAACTCAAAACTACCTGTGGACAATCAGGAATGTGGTGCACTGTTCTACAGCATCAGTTTTTAGGCACTGTCTGCAGGCACAGAAGTGAAAGAAAGCAGACTTCCAAATTACATTATTCTAATGACCACCTTACTTCTTGCTCTGCACTGCTTGTTCTCCTATGCTGCTCTTCTCTCAGGAATTATCACTAAATAACAGAAATGTTTTGGTTGTTTGTTTTTTTTTTTGTTTTGTTGTTTTGTTTTTTTGTTTTTTCTTTTAGGAACTAGAACTATCCATGCCTGACAGAGTACAGTTGGTGTGCTACACATTTGTGGGAAGCAAATCCCAGAGTTGATAACAAAAACATGTCTGCTAAACATTACAGTGCTGGGCTTTTTTACAGTATCTCTACTGAACTTCCTGACTAAACTGGTGTGGAAATCATTAATTCAGAAACAACATGACTGTAACAGAATGGGCCGGATTGCATTTTTCCTTGTACATGATACAATTTTTGGATACAAGATCAGCTCAGGAAAATGCTGATATTCTGACCCCAGATCAATCCTCTGGATTGTTAATAGCATCAACTGATAAAGGAAATAAATGCTGTAAAAGTGAGTTGCAAGAAAAGGTTAGAGGTGACAGGCTGAAATACGAAATCAAATTTTACAGGCAAATTGAAGGGTGCAACTGGGTTTAACTACTTTTATTCCTTAATTTGGCTTAGTAGATTTTCTAATTTACTGGAGCCAATTTGGAACTTGAATTTTATTTTTTGTAAAATTTTGCTTATTTTTACCTATTTCTGGCATTTGCACCTAACAAGTTCATATAACACCCTCAATAAGAAAAAGCACAGGGAACACAGATGCAGATGGTCTTGAGTGGAATAGCTTGAATAAGATTTGTGATGGCTTTTCCCTCCCATGGTTCTACTTGGCAGATTTCACAGATGAGAAAGAAAAAAAAGTCACTAAACACAAGGAGAAAGGATGCTTTCTCAAAGTGCAGTGTTTAATTTAGTGGCTGTATGTTGCCCAAAAATACTTTCCACAAAATAAATGAGACTTTGTGAGTAAGTGAAAAGGGTCTCTTTTGGATCTCTAGTCAACCATGAGTTGACTCAGTCAAGTTTTATACTTTGATACTGTGTATATTTAAATTTGAGAATATGGCTTTGATTTAATATTGAGACACAACTCAAAAGTTTCAAGTCTTACAGGAGTGCTGTTCCTTGGATAGAACAAAGCAACTGTTGAGTTCAGAAAAACAATACCAATTTAAGTTATCCCATATAATTAAGAGAAACAGACACTGCATACCCAAGCTAGAATTTGGTGTAATATGGCAAGAATAATACCACAGTTTTTGGAAAGAAGTTATAGTGATCTGACCAAATGCAAAGGACCCGTGGCTGCTGCTTTATTTCTGTACAGAGCTGAGCTGAAAAATACTGCTTCAGTTGATTCAAAAAACTGCTGCTAGGGAATTCAGGTACTTGCATCCAAGGTTTGGACCATTTACTTTTTAAAATTCCTTATGGACAGTTTCACAGATAAAATCCTAAAAATACTTGCTGTTTTAATTGTGGACTCTCCTAGCAAAAGTAAAACTGAGAGGATGCTTACAAATGACAGGTAATGGATATGCACACTTCTCCAGAGAAAAAGAGATGAAAAGAGTTCCTTCACTACTGTGGTAAATAATCAAATGGAAATATGGTTGTAAGAAGGGAATACAGCATCACATCCTAAACCAACATTTCTGACTCATGGTACCCTTTACTCAGAATCTGATTAATTTTTAAAAACTGGTGCCTAAATGACCAAGCAAGGGATTGGTTCACTGTGGCAATGAAGACAACAAAAACACACTCTCTTTTCCCTAAATAGTGTGCCAAATAGACAAATCAATGAAATGCAATCTTGTCAAACTTGGCTGGGGTGACACAGTACTGGCTGACCCAGACTCATCCAAAACAATGTGATGAGAAGTTCGTGCTGACACAGAGATGAAGCAGAGAAAAGAGCACAGAAATTTGCAGTTTCTACTAGAAAACACACATCTTCCCACTGTTATTTTCATCTAAGGAAGTCTGCTAATCATACAGGAGGTTAAGGCATGTTCTACATTTCTCTTAAGAACAGGAGGGCCTTTATTTCATGCTTATATATTAGAAATAATGAAGGAGACTAAAATCAATTTTTATCATTAAAAACCCAGCTTAACTCTGAGGACTGTTTATCTACTTCTTTTGAGGTCATTCTTTTGTTGAAGAAAGATTAGCCTATTTCTATACTGTCATAATAAGTAACTTTTTTCTGCATTTTTTTCTTTCATTCTCTACAATGAGATTTAATATGTAATACTAAGTAAGGTATAGCTTAACAAAATATAATTTTTAATGGCCTAAAAACCATACAACTCCTATTGATTCCTTTATTAAACAGATTTAGGCCAGTACTACCTCATCAGTATTTAACAATGTCACTCATAAAAAAAGAACCTGGATTGCAGAGAGAACAATGTTTACACTTTATATAGGATGATAAATCCAGTAACGAAATCCCAAACCAACCAACCAACCAAATAAACCCCCCTGCCCCACAAGTTTCCCCCAAAACTCCCAAACCAAGAACCACTAAAGCAGTCACAGAACCAGAAACCAAAACCAAGCCATATCTCCACCAAAGGGAAAAGAGGCAACTGGTGACAGCAGCAAGTTTTTCGTGAATTTTTACTTGCATATTTTTGTGAACAAGGTTTTCAAAAAATACCACAGGCATTTACTTCACCATCATTCACTTATTTTACGTCTCTCCCAGTGCAAGATTCTCTCACTTCTGCTAGTATCTTAGCTGATCTATTACTAAGACAGAATACAATTCTGTCAGGAAAGACATGATGTGTATGAAGTAATTTTCTAAGGAAGCACTTGAAAGCCCTCAAGTGAAATAGATGACAGAAATTCAGAACATTTAAATTATTTAGTGTATTTCCTAATGCTTCGGTCTGCTTTATTTTGTAGTATTCAAATAATTGGCAGTACAAATGGAAGTGGCAAAAATCCCAAATCTATAGAACAAACATGAGAAATCATACATTTAGGCTTTTGCACTCCCCAGTTTGCTGAACCTCAGCAGCAGGAAGTTTCTCCTCTTAAGCACTACCTTAATTTTCCTTTTTTTGCCATCCTTTCCTCCTTTTTATAACCTTTTGTCCACCCTTTTGTCTCTTCCTTTCTTGGTTGTTACACTCAGAATGGTTTCTGGAGAGGAGAGTGGATGAATTCACATCTCCAGTAGAGTTTTATTTGCAAGACTGAAATTAAGGATATTGCGGTTATTATTTTCATTACTTGAAAGATGCATTGAGATTTGGTTTTCTCTAAAATTTATTCCAAATTCACTTTTGGATATTAAGAAATTAGAATGATAAGGAATTGATTTCTGAGCAGCCAACCTTCTCCATCTACCTTCCTTCTTCTCTAATACTGTTGGCATTGTGCTACAGCAGGCAAATAAAAAATTAAATGCCTAATAGGTTAGAGTATAAGTAAAAAAGAAAACTCTAATGACAACAACAGTATTTGGGAATCCATCTATTTTTCCAGGTAATTCACTGTCTCTTTATGGTACCTTCAGAGACTTGTGACTGGCTTCTTACAGAACTACCAGCACTACAAAGGTGTAACCAGCTCAATCCTTTAATTTTACACCCATCATCACTGAGAGCAGCTGTCTCTCTGCACAGACAAACAGCCAGTAAGTTCCAGGAGATCCATGCAACAAACAGAGCTACTGCCAGAACACTTTAAAGGCAAAGTCAAGTTCAAAGGAAAGCAAGTGCAGGGAAATCAGCAGCTTGAGACTGACACTGAGGTGGGGAAGGCAGGCTGTGGTTTTCACCAGGTACTGCACTTCCTCTCAAAATAGTTTTCACCTACATTTTTCATTTTTAAAAGGATGGAAAGGAATTGGGGGTTTTTGCAAGTGAAAAGCTTTTCTCAAATTACAGCTGGATAGGGCTAGCTATAGAAAGTCACAGGGCATATAAGCAATATGGCAATACTACAGATGGATGCTGCAACTTATTTACAGCACCTTTTAGTTTTCATCTCAGTCTTCCCCTCCAACATTGCCCATACAGCTTCTATCCATGTAATACTCGTTGTTATTTCTTGCATTTCAATGTTACCTCACCCTTAAAATATTGCTGTGTTTTAATGATCCTAATCTGGGCCTGCTATAAGGCTCTGATAATGCACATTGATGCTGACCTGCCTGCCAGTACTTGATAATTCCTGTCTTAATTCTATCAAACCATTCTGTTGTTTCAAATCTTCCTAATACTTTAGCCTTGCACCATCCTTGCTCTTGAATCCCTGCCCAGTCTCTAGCCCTGGACACAAAACTCACCTTTAGCCTTAAGTTCCACCACTACTTTTGTGTGAGCATCAAAATAACTTTTTTCCAGTACTGTGCACTCCTCCTTGATTTCTAGACCAAGACTTTCTTACTCAGTTCCCCGAAGTTTAAATACTCTACGAGAGTTTACATTCAATATCCATCGACCTTCAGGCATTAACTGTTGCTGCTAAGATGGGAAGCCTGTACACTCTGAAATTACTGGTCCCCCCCAGACTCCCTACCTTCCAGGTACAGGAAATGTCTCACTGTAATTCAGAGGCATAAAACCCACATCAAAGGAAAAAAATGTTGGACCTCTTATATCTCTCTGATCCCATCTGCACTCCCACAGATGCACAGCATAGGGACCACTACAGGTTCTGCTTCCTGAATAGGTGATGTTAGTGAAGCTGTGGATTGTTGTTGAATATATACAGATGCATCTATTTCTCCCAGTCCTAAGCACATGTAAGGGTGAATTAGATAAAATACAGGTTATTTCCAGGTGGAATTATCTTGTTTCTAAATTGCATTTAAGGGGTGTGCAAAGAGAACAGAGTCAAAGATTTAAAAGATCTAAAAGCAGAAAGTTAATTTGTGCGATAAATAAAGGAATTTTTGATGAATGGGAAAATAGAGAAATGCTCAATACCTTTAAAAATCAGCTGTCTTCTGCATAAAATGAAAAAATTGGTGATGTACCCAGCACACAGCTATATAGTTTAATTCAAGAATGATGACAAAACTTTTTCAAATCACTAGTTCAAAAAATGCTCGAGACCTAGAAATTCTCAGAGCTGATCCATTACCTAAATGACACAGCATACTAACCAACCCAGCAGCTCTGCCAGAGTTCGAAGCAAGCTCTTTCCTTGAAGATCAGCTAAAACACAAAATGCTTCTACAGAAAATATTTCAACCCTTTGACTGACCATATATTGTTCTCCTCAACTGCTGTCTGGCTGGGGACATACCAGACCAAAAAAAAAAAAAAATGTTACGACCTATATCCTGACCGGAAAAAGACAAGCCTGTAGCAAAGTTACACATAGGAAAATATTTTCATTTAGTTGTGTTGGTGGCCTGGAGCCTCTGCCTCACTATAATTTTGGAAAATATTCATTGTGGAAAGAAACAAGCTCCAAATAAAGAAAGAACACTTTTCTTATGCCATCAGAGGACCTCAGAAGATTCTGAGATGTGTCTATTGTAGTCAGAGAAGCCATGGTCACAATAATGCCACAGAGTAGCATATGAATAGGCTGCCTAAATGGGAAAAGACTATTCATCTTCCAAGTGTCTTCACAGCCTTTGTCAGGTATCTGTTTTTATATCTACACATTGTCTTTCTTTGTGTCAGTAAGTCCACACACATTATCCTGCAGCATATGCTCATCTCTTTATGGCTAGGTATTTATCTTTGTGTGTTTTCCCCTTTGTAAAAATGTGATCATATGTCTAGAGGAGCTATACAAGTAGTATCTTTCCTGTGTAACTACTGCTTATAAGCTTTTAAATGAATTTGTTTGAAAAACTCTATGGAAACTTTGGGGAAAGCGAGTTTTAAAATGAACTACACCTTCCTCATTCCTCCTGTTCCCCCTTTGGTCCAGTATAAGGCAATGTCAGAGTGGGACAAATCTCTTCCCAACATTCCCAAAGTGAAGCAATCCTTCATGCATTTGCTTTTTTCCTTAAAACTGGCCAGAACAGAAGAAAACTGTCTTTGTACTGTTTCCTGCTGCGTAGGTTTCTTCCTTCTCCTTCTTTCTGTGAAGAAAGGTAAGTCCGTTGAAAAAAGAAAAGAATGAAAAAAGGCAGCTTTGCTGACTGATCCATTTCCCACCAGGCAGTCCATTGTGTCTGAAGCACATCTTCCTACTTGGACTGCGAGTGGGTGATTGATTGAAAACATTTGTTAGTGACTTCAAATGGGAAGTCAGTCTTGACTTTGAATAGTCAAGAAGTTAGTATTTTTTCCAAAGGAATTTATTCAAATTTTGTGCAGTTGGATATGTCTGCAAGGGATGAGACTCAGAGGTGCTTTGAAGTCAGAAAAGATCAAGGTGGTGACAGCTTTCTTGATGATGGAGAGAGACATGTAAAGTCCTGAAAAGATCAGCACCCATCATCTCCCCTCTTCCAGCCTAGTGCTGACATCTCTTTTTCATCTGTGCAGGAAGATCCTCTCTCACTACCTTTAATTCATGGCCCTACACTGAAGTGTAGTGCCTCTGTGCACTGCTGATCTGTTACCACACCTGGTCTCAGTGATGACCAAATTTGGGTGAGGGTATTCATGTCGATACAAAATCTTAATATTCCTTATAAATTCATCAGGATGATAGAACTGTATGAATAATGCTGCTAGAAGAGTATCAGCACCGTGTTTGTCAGCATTAGACCCCTTGAAACTCTGGGCTTGGCTGCAGCACTCAGAGCAGTGGAAAAACAAAGATTTCTCTGGGAACTGTAGGAGCTGAGAGCTGCTATCTGTCACAGTGTTCAGGTACCTCTGGGATAAGTAGATGATTACCTGACTGTGACCAGGTGACAGTCCCTGACCTGTGTTATAGACTTCAAAATCCCAAGGCAGCAAGCCTTAGACTTTCGCTTTTCTGAGTGGAAGCAATCCTTGATACAATCTGACCTGCTTTACCTGTAAATAAGCAACAGAGACAGACACCACTGATCAGCTACAGATTGCTTTTTGCTGCAACAAAATCCCACTGAGGTCTTGGGGACCTGAATGCCATACAGTGATGGCACAGTGCCGTTCAACAGAAATACCACAGTGGACTGCCTAAATGGAAGAGAGTATTCAGCTTAGTTACGAAGTGACAAAGGATTAAAAGTCAAGAAGTGCCTAGAGCAAACCTCCAGGGCAATGTTATTAGCCTGACCTTAACCCCGGTGCCTGGCCCGAAAGCAACAACAGCAGATGAAAACACTGGAACCTCTTTATGATCTACTTCAAAAAGTGATTGGCAAACAGCAGCAGGAAGGATGCCAGTGGGTTATTTTGAGCCCATGGTGCCACAGACAGGAGTCCACCATAAAAAAGCATTTCTACTTCCCCTACACCTGCTGTGACACAGGGGACGTAAGATGCCTTACTGAGCAGCTTCAATATGGGGAGCAGCAACTTACGAAAACCTGGTACAGCTGAGAGGAACCGTGCAGAAACTCTTCAAAGAAATCATTTCAAAGAACTTTTAGACAATATAAGTGGAGAAAAACAGAAAGCAGGGACAAATTCTATAATATTTGTTATATCCAGGATCAGTGGCTAACGGCAGGGAAGGAAAGTGCCTGTCACCCAAATGCTTTGAATTTGTCAACCAGAATTCAAGCTGATCCTGGATTTAGGCTTTCTGCTTATGTTTAGGATGACTGTACTTGACTTCAATTCCTGGTCTCTGCTTTGAGCAGAAAAAGAAGCAGTGTTAAAGACAAGTAGTAATTAGAAGTAATAGAGGGAAGAATTTACTATTCTGTTGGGAGTTTTTACTCAGTTGTCACTTGCTTATAACCTAGTCCTCACTCTTTCCTCCCAAAGACAGTGCCCATTTTTAAGAAGAAACTGAAGGAATACATCTATGAGTTGCTGCAACTGTATATTTATGTTGGCCCCTTAACTTTTCATTGCAAGATGAGCTTATCATGAGTGAGAAATTTTTACATCTCTCTGAGATGTTTTACTGTGATGAGGTAGTTTTTTCTGCAGCCATTTACAGCATGGAACAGCGAGGAATACAAGACATCTTGGATAGTTTACTGTACAACTTTCAGCCCCTGAAGTAGAGAAGATGAGACTAGACTTAAGTAACTTCACTGAATGGTGTGATGATAAGCCAGAACATTTGGCAGCATTAACGTTTTATTATCAGCATGTTAGGGGCAGCTGATTATCTTTGTCCATATTTAATATTCTTCAGTTTTTTGCCATCTCAAACTCATAAATTTTCACAGCAGACACCTGCACTCTGACAATCCATCACTTTATTTAAATACCAAGGCAGGAGAGGCCTCTTACTAAGGTTAGAAATCCAGGTCTGTAACTTTAAAAAATGCTCTTGACCACGTGGACATTGGAATTTCATCATAGAACACTGAGTGACCGCAAGGCAAAGCAGAATTGACATAAATCAAGACAAAAAAGGAAGTACGGTAGCTTATGACACATTTTGGATTTTGTAGTTCTATTTTTTGTCGTCTTGTTGGGTTTTTTTCTTGGGTGGGAGTGGGAGCTACAATTGTTACCAGCTATAACTTCTGAGACTTCTGTTCATTTTGAAATGGTACATCATTGAACTGGGACACTTTTGCCTCAGACCTGAACACGGTACAGTGGAAATCGTGTTCTTCCTTCACTGTGCCTACAGTTACATAAAATCTTTATTTATATTGATTTAGGAAGGAGGAGAATTAGCTCTAAGACACCAATGATCTCTGTATAAACCTGAATTCATTCTACTTTAATGAAAATCTTCCAGTAGTTCTACTTAAAACAGGGTAGCAGCAAAAAACTAAGTCTAACTCTTGGGCTGAGGATATGGTCACAGCAAAGGGTAAGCACCTGTTCAGCTTGAGACATAAGCAAAAGTAAACCCAAAGTGAAATATGTTACGTGATTAATTTCATTATGCAATTCCTTCTTCCCATCCCAATGCTTTGAACACACTAAGGCTGGCAGCAAAAAAATCACAGGCAGAGTCAGTGGCACAGCTCCTGTGATGGCTTTAATGTCTCCCTGAAACCCTTTTCAAAAATTCTGGAGCAAATGTTAAACTTTCATTAAGAGGGAGGAAAAAAACTCAATTTTACCTCTTTGCTTTGGAAGGAAGGAGCTGTCAAAATACAAGCAGGTGATGTGATGGTGTCCTGTTAACCCAATTTAACAGCAACCTCTCAGCAGCTAGACAATAGCAACCTTTAACATGTAATCCAGCCTCCATCTGTACCATTTCTGTCAATTATGGATACTTTAAACGTTAGAATTGCAAAAGAGAAATCAAACTAAACTAAACAAAACCAAACAAATGAAAAATAAAGGGCAAAAACGCGATAGCATTAAATGTAACCCTCACAACATTTACATAGCACTGCTACACAGTTAGAAAGAGAGAGATTGTGGCTGCAGAGTTGTGAACGTTTTTCTAAAGTGTTATTTAATACTAGTCTGCACCTCAAGTATGGCAATCTAAATTCCCCTACAGAACAAGTCTTTTGGTTTTCAAGGCATAGCAATTTCTACCCATGCTTAGAGAAAGAGTGGGTGTTGTGAAAATCAGAAACTACTGCACAACAGAAGGTCTTATGTTCTACCTAAATATTTAGCTAGAAAAAGGAAGGCTAAGTAGCTGTGCTTTTCCTATCCATAAATTTCCCTAGAATGAAGAGAAGTGGGAGAGAGGAAGAAAAGTTGAGCTAAAGGATAACACTAGCCCCAAAAGAAATGGCAGTACATGGGCTACAAGCACACCATAGGATGCCAATTAGAAACTGTGCCTCCTCATCACAGGATTTGGGTTTCATAACAACTTCTCAGAACACAGTAGAAGAAAAAAATTCAATTCGTTAAGAGACAAAACAGTATTATTATTGAAAGGAATTAAATGACACAGCAACTTGCAATAGCTTGGGATCAGTGACCCAAACCGGCCTTTTGCAGCCCTAAGCCTATATTGTGAAGGAAGGAAATTAAGCTATGTCAGTAAGGGAAGTCATTTAGACCACCACCTAGATCACAGTGACATTTGTACTCGTGCTTCCTGCAGCCTTGCTGAGCACTCAGGCAAGGAGCTCCCACCTGAAACAGGTCAGGACCAGCCTCAGTGACAACACCAGGATTCATTCTTGTGAGCTAAAAGAGAGATCATACACAGTCAGGGAACTAACTGGGAAGATTTACTGGAAAATGAGAAACAGATACTCTGCCTTAGCATTTATTTGGTATGAGAACTTGTCGGCTGTCCTGGAAGGGTATAATCTTCCTAGACAACCCAAAGTAACAGCTGCCTGACAATACAGTTTATCAGAATAACCATTATCATGCTATTACATAGCAAGCCCTGTGAACCCTGCTGTCTTTTTAATGGTGGCAGCTCAAAATCTTGCTTCATTCTCTCACTCCCACCCATGCGAAATGCCATTACAAGCCAACATATTAATATCACTCCACTTGTACATGACGTATGATGCTTATGTTTAAATAACACCCTCAGATACAGTATGAGCAATCTGAAATTTCTGATGAGACTGAAAACTGGCTGCAGATTTCAGGTTTTTCATGTAATGACTTGCTTTCCTCTGTCTTTGCTGCGTACAACAAATCTGGGAGATGAGCTTCTAAGTTTCTGGTTTAGTTTAGCAAAAATTACCATTTCAAGCCTTAATACATTACCTTCCTGGAACAAAATCTTCTCCCAAGCACAAAAATGTCTTCTCTGTGTAGCAAATATTACTAAATACATTTGAAACTGTACAGAAAGAGGGAAAAACATGGGGACAAACATGTATGAGTGCTGCACAGCAGGACCAAGATTGGGGGACAGCGTGAACATTCCAAAAACAGGATTCTGAAACTGTTTTGTTTCCAGGTACTGGAGAAACCACACATATATACAAACTGTATGTCTCCCATGATACTCCACTTACTTGAAACCTGTCACCTGATTATGTCACATGCTGCCCTTACAAGTTAATTAAAAAAAACCTCAAACAAACAACAACAACAACAAATCAGCAGTTGCAGAGGCATCCAGCTTACACCCCTCCTCCCCTATAAGATATGGAACTTTTCCCACCTAAAAGATTTCAGCTCAGTTTTGGTTCAGGCTGGATACTAAAATACAGCAGAAGTCTCTGCTAAACAGCTGGTTTTCTAGACTACCTAATGCTTACACTCCTGCAAATTACCTGTGGCATGAATGCAAATGAAATAGTGCAACGAAACATGGAAAACACTCAGGTCTCAATTAGTGTTTCACATAGCAAAGCACTTTCAGTCCAACCACTCACATCAGAGTGGGTATTACCTTGCAAGGAGCACAGAGCCAGATTCACTTCTAGCAGTTGTCTACAATAGAGGAAGGGAATACTGCAGGAAGCAGCTTTGGCTGGAGAATTATCTCAAAGTCTATTCAAGTCAGTACATGATCACCACAATATGATACGTTCCCATGCTGTACAGTACATGCCTTTAACACCTAACTTTAATTTGTAAAATCTTTGCTCTCATCATAAATAAATCTTACAAAAAGTGGGTAGTTCCAAATGCCATGACTTTGTAGAGTCCAAGAATATCCTAGGAGAAGACTCTGTCAAAAGAACACCCGTTACAGCATTTGCTACTAAATTACATCCCAAACTTGAGAATAATAGTCCCCATTATGTAAGGCTTATAATTCAACTTTTCATTTGACATCTCCTTTGTGCACCGTGGAACCAAACAGGCTGCCTTTTCTGAATGGAACAACAGTTCTCATTTCATATGTCTCATTGAAGCAACACCTCTATAGAGCAGATGGATCTCCTTTGCACTACACTCTATGAAAAGAAGTGTCATTTAAACATGAGGCCTTTATATCAACTGCAAATGGAAAAATAACCTGCATGGCTTTCTGATCCTGCCAGAATCTGACTGCCTGATTCTATTTGTATGCTTTTGTGGATGAAAGTCTGAGGAAGAATAAATGAGGATAATTTTTAAAAAGCTAAAAGCCAATACTTATCCCCCAAATTTCTCTTCTTTCCCCTGACACTTGCTGGAAGACAGTGATGGGCTGTGTGCATGCACACAACGTTCATCCAGCCCCCTTGCACAACTGTAGAAGAAAACCTAATTTCAGGAGTACAACTAGATACACAGAAGTGAAGAAACAAATCATATCTGTACATAATCCCGTATTGCTCTCAACAACTCCAGCAGTGTTTATTGGACATCTGCCTTGGCAGTGCAACATTTACAGTCCCACACTCTCTCTACTGCGCAATTCAAGAAGAAACTAACACACTACTTGAGCAATTGGGTTTTGTCTGGCTGCTGCACAATGCCATCTGTGTTACAGGGGTTTTATTCTCCAAGTTATGAAGTCAGCATGACACAGAGCTATTTTAGAGGATGGCTACTGCACACCGGTCACAATTTGAAGCTATTTTCTTCCACTGACAGAAAAGAGAAAAGCATTAAAGTAATGCAGTTTCTTTGTGGAATTGACTTCAGCTACCTAAATCTAAATGACTGTAGTGTGCCTTCCAGTTCGAGAGAAGAAAAGGGAGGAGAAAGGGATCATTAAATGATTATTTTACCATGCACGTGGCAGCTGAACAAAAGTCCTGTGTGATAAGAATGAGGCACTTTTTAGGTTCTTGAATGTAGAAGAGCATAATACTAAAAAATGGTGTAGTATCAAGAACAGACTTCTGCCTCTCTGCTCTGAGGAAAATAAGGAATATACATATTTTAGTTCAAAACAATAACCTCATTCTCACAAAAAAAAAAAAAAAAGAGTTAAACATATACATTACACAAGCTATCCCTATTCCAACAGAAGGAAGAACCCACCAAAACAGACTTTTTCTTCCACACAAAACCCTCAGACAGCTATGTAGAAATAGAGCTGAACTGACAAGAATACTGAGATCCGTAAATCGCAATGTCAGCTGTCTTTCAAGGAAATATCCTGGGATGTTCACAGGTCAGTGAACTCTGGAAGAGTTACTTTCTCTCTGGAAGAGTAAGTGTGGTAGTGCCCAACCTGTGCAGGTTCCACAGCTGCATCAACCATAAACAGCCACTGCACTGCCTCTGGAGATAAACATGGTTTGACAAAAGGCAACTGCCAAAAACAGATGAACTAAGGAATAGTCTAAACTTTCAAGCAAAACTTCAGAAATATCCTGCTTTTTCTTAAGAGAAATCAGTGTTTCCCATATTAGGACAGAGCTGGAGATAGAAGTCTGCAGAAAGGTTTGTGAGAGCCAGATACCCCAAGTTTATGTGCTACTATGTCCACAGAGAGAAGAAAAAGGAGCATGTAAAGGATTAGACAGATCAAATCCAAATTAGATTATGATGACAACTTCCTGAGGAAATACACTCTTGTGAGATTTCTAGGCCATCAATCTCTTACAGATTCTCATATGAGAACTCTTAAAAGAATTTCATATCAGGCTCAGTACTCCGGAGCCCTCTCAGCTGTCACTGTTGCAGGAAGATGGGTTGCAGTAATAAATCAGCCAGGGAGGACAGGCTGCTTTTGGCTACCATGCAACTGTGCTGGGACTGTGATCTTTCCTCTCTGGCAGCTGTGTCAACTTCCCCGCACCATGCAATACCCATTTCCACATAACGAAACCTGTCTTAGCTATCACTGTGCTAAACATTACCAAAACCAATGACATAAGTGACCTTTTTATTTCAATAACATAGGCAACCCTGCTCAACAGACATCTACAAAGGACTGGTTTTTGTATGTGTGTACATGAGCCCCTATATTCACCAGCATTTCAGAGAGGCACACATATCTATTTAAGAAGATAATTTAGGTCTAATGACCAGAGATGGCAACACTCAGGCTCTCAGGCCATTTTATTATGTTTCAGAAGCCGGCAGCTTGTAACAAATGCCTCACATCCTGTAGGGGATGTAACCAGGACAATTGTTTACTCCATTTCTGTTTTCTTTCCTTTATGGTGGGGGCTCTACTGAAGAAGAGGTTTTTGTCAGTGCAAGACCAATTCATAGTGTTACTTTGTCATACCCCACAGCCAGGTATCCTTTACTTTTCCCCCTGCTACAGGTACATCACCTCAGACCCCACATTCTACCTTCATTTTCCCTTAACAGACCAGATTTCATCTCTTTTCCTCCTAATACTCCTCTCCACATTGCACATTCCTTTTCTTGTTTTATTTAAAACTAGTAAAGCTGTTATTCAGCAGCTGGGGAGAAAAGAGATTTGATGAGACTCATCTATTGCTGAGACCATGCTGACCTGGATCTTTCACTTTTCTCTTTCTCTCCCCAGTGAGCTGCAGTAATAAGAACTCAGCAGCTCTAAAAGCAACCGATACAGAGATGACGTGGGCAATTACCAGCCTGGACAACTCAAAGGACTTCCAGTAAATAAATAAAGAAAAAACAAGTAAGTTTTCTGAAGCCAAACAATTCCACCAGGAGCCTCTGTTGAGGTGAAAAGTCACGAGGGGTGGTGGTGATGAAATGAATCAACGTCCAAGGCAGATGAGGAAGAATGCAAGGAGGGCATGAGAGGTAGTATCCAAGCTGCACAACAGAAACAAAGATCCAAAGACATGAGGACCAAAACTGAGTTTGTTCCAGCGACCTGTCTGCGCCATTCTAACTCCAATGACTACAGAGATACAGGGGAATGCCATCATTGACTTGCTGTGTTTACAAACTCAGTCATACCAAGGGTACCTTGAGGACATATTAAAACAGCCATTCCATTTCTCCTCTCCATCTCAACCCCCACCCAGAAAGCCTGCAGCACCACAGCATGCAGCTTGTACCTCCAAACTTCCCTTTTCCTGGGCACAAGACTAAATCAATTCCCCTGTGGAATGCTGAGAGAAAAAAAGCTTCACAGCCATTGCAGGATTCCACATTCTTCCATCAGTCTTCAGGGTGTTAATATAATCCTGGAGTGCCAAAAAGCTCAACCCCCC
The DNA here is from genome assembly GCF_009819655.1 of Sylvia atricapilla. NCBI lineage: Eukaryota > Metazoa > Chordata > Aves > Passeriformes > Sylviidae > Sylvia > Sylvia atricapilla. Next base: position 54,986,895 of record NC_089145.1, read on the forward strand.
ATATTAATCATCTCATTAACGTTGTACTTCCACCAGTCCCATTAATATAAAATAGTGCTTACTGAAATAAATTTTTAATGGCTGTCCTCTTGCACATTGGTTGAAAGAAAAATTCTCCCAGATCAAACCATTTGCATTAGTTTTGCCAGAGTGATTCCTTTTGCTTTCCCATCATTGCATTTTTATTTAGATATTCCTTAATCCTTCAACTATCTAATGCCTTTGCCCCTACTTACCCCTTCATCTCTGACACAGAATGTTTGAGAAATCTGATTTTAATCCCCCCTCCTATCAAAACCATGCCAGAGGCAGCAAACGAGATGTTGTGAGACTGCAGTGTAGCCCAATGGAACTGTTTTTCTCGGCTTGCAAAGCTGTTTCACCACATGGTGCTCTGCATCAAACAGCTCTGTACAAGCCTCCTGCACCCTCAGGGGGTTCGACTCAGGCTTCAGCAGCAGCAGGCAGGTGGTCTGCAGGATGACTGACACTTCAATACTTACTATAGGACTGGGGGTGGCAGGAAGGCACATGCATATTTCTTGTCTTTCAGTGACAATAGAAATGGGAAAACAAGTGACACCTGCTGCTAATGACAAATGATGAGCTCAGGTTCAGAAAGGCTCATTCACACTGCAGGCAGCATTCATGTGATACACGTGGGCTCTGAGATCCAGAGCAGCTTAAGTCACTGGCAAAATCTGGATGAGGAAAAGAGTAAGATGACCAGGAAAAAGCAGAGTGAGCTGCAGACGGTGCTGTCTGTGTTGACATGTTTGTACCTCTCACCTCACCATTTCTTTGAGCTAAAACTTTGCCTATATACAAAAACTGGATGCTCAGTTATTGATAAGAAATCCCAGCATTGTTTGAGATCTGTAAAGTTCAGGAAGCAGCCATTAGAAGTTCAGATAGACAAAGGCTAGGCTCAGGATTAATCTAGGATGACAGAGATAAGCAGGGCTCTAAGAGATGGGAGTTCTAGTATCAATGGCCAAATATGAGGTTTCAATCTGTTCATTAACATCCACATATGATCCCAGCATTTCTGCTGAGAGATTCTCCAGCAGCCAGGGACATATGCGTCTGCTCTGAGAACAAAAACAGAGCCCAGCCAACGTCATTTCTACAGTAACAAGACTCTCCAAGGGGGCAACTATTTCACCCATTTTTTCAACGAATCCTTCTCTAGTAGCAAGTGGATTTACTTGCTCATTTGTCACTATTTTTTGAAACAGATGGCCATTAAACAGATGCCGGTGAGAGGGAAATACTAGGGCTCACTACACACCTGGCTTAGCTGTGCCTTTGAAGATTGGGCCTCATGGCATATATCAGCTTCAATGCTTCTTGGAGACCACTCAATGGACCACAGCTCCTCCTACCTATGTTCCTTCACTTTTACTAAATCTGAGGAAAAAGCAGTGTGAATATTCCTTAGGGGTTTTTTAGGAGAGAATCATGAAACTGTAGCTTGGTGAGTTAGATTTGGATTATTGACAGGAAAGTTGACAAATAGTTCTGGCTTGAGTGATAAACTTGGATATCAGAGAATAAATCTAATGGAAAAGAAAAATCTATCTGTCATTCTTGGTCACATCTGCAGAGCCTGAATTGGAAACTGGGATTTATTTTAATTCTAAGCAACTTGGAGCTCTCCTGTGATCCCGTTTATCACCTCTCAGGCCCCACAGATAATACAATAGCATATTTCATTCTAAAGCAGCAAAATTCACCTTGGTCACTACCCCTTCGAGGTTGTTTGGTTTTTCTCCCTTCACCCTCACCTGCCTGTCTACACTTATCCCACATATTCAGAGTGCCATGTGCAAAGTCTTTGCCCTTTGACCAAAGCCTGAGAGAAAGGCAGATGAAGCTGATCTCAGAACCACCAAGCCTACTGACCCTGTGCACCTGAAACCCCAAGCCAGGTTTCACTTCAGGTCTGTGCAAACACAGCTTGGTCACTATAAGATTTATTACAGTATGGATTGTAGGATCAGCCTTGGAGTATCTACTGACATCTTAAAACCTTAGCCCTTTTGCTCTGGGGACATCTTGAGCGACATTTGTTGATTAGTCTTGCAGTAATGTATCCTTGCAGTCTAACTTCAGGCATCTTAACAAGCAATGGTCAAGCAGAATTGGGCAACATCCAGGGATTTATGGACACTTAAGGCCATTGCAACTCATCAGCAGTCTCCAAATACCTTATATTTTCTTCCACAACTCACTAGCTCTCCCTTGGCTATCATCCTCAAGACTTTTGCTATAAACACTGTAAAGTCGCATTGATTCTTCAGAGCATTAAAGATGAGTATGAGGTAAGTACCTCCAAAATGCATGTCATAAGCTGGCCAATTATAAAAGTGAATCCGCTATAGCTGTACTTTTATTTACCATTTAATTTAAAACTAGTGATCAGAAACTCTCTGTTGCATAAAGAAGTTTCTGTGGCGTTAATCTTACAACGGCAAACAATTTCACGGTGTCATACAGAAGCGTGCTTTCATTCATACAAGGTAGGGCACGGTGACCAAGCCAAGAAGCACAATCAGAATAAAAGCACAAGTTAAAGAACAAAAGCCTCGAATCCTCCTGCAAAGTAGAATTTTCATCCATAATAGTTGTATAGTATAATCTAACTGGGAATACTGACTTGTACATTGGCTAGTGGTTAGGGCAATAAAAACACAACAAGAAAAACATAGCAAAAAGTTATTGCATACCTTGACATTAAACTTTCTGGGTCAGCCAAGCAAATAAAGTGGTGCAAGGAATGTATCTTGAACCAAATCACCCAGTGGTCCCTACTTCAGAGTAAGCTGAAAGACAAGCTACAGCAGCACCCTTTCCAAAGTACTGTGATGCACAGTCATTTGCTCCTCCACTCCACACGAGAATTAACCCGGAAAAAGGAAATGTGGACATTTCATCCTCAGAAACAACTCTTCCATTTTACATATATTTTCCCATTCTGCCATCCAACTTGCTAATGTAAAAATGCTGCTGCTTATTTTTTTAAGAATTATCCACAATTATCCTGGCATATTCAACTTCCCAGTCATGAACTAATTTAATAAATAGTAGTGAAGCGTTTTTGTTGCAGAAAATCAATAATAAAACTCTCTAATACCCTTTGTAGCATTAGAAAGCAGGAATTACTTTATTTTCAGTGCCAAGAGTGCAGGGGATATCTCCTCCTATCACACACTGCAGTTATCTAACAGACTAGTTTATGTCTATGTAACTAGTCTATATTCATTGCATTTCCCCAAACTCATACATTTATGCTAAACATTTCTGCAAATTCTTTTACATATTTAAATCACTTCTTGGAACTCATTTACATCAGAGTAGGGTTGTCTTGAGGGTCTCTGGTGGCTGTTTTTGGGAATATCCCATTCCTCATGACCCTTGTATGGTCACAAGCCTCCAAAAAAGCAGTTTCTTCTTCTTGAATGCATCCTACCTACGTGGTATGACCAAGATATACCTTCTTATCAGCTTTGCTCAGGCCAACAGTTTTTAGTCTCAAGGGCAAGATATCCACTTGCACACATCAATCAATGATATGGGTGAATACAGGACTAAGCACTGTCTGTTAAACCAAAAGGAGTACACAGGACTTAAATACTATTTACTACAATTAAAGATTTTCCCAAGAGCTTTCCAACCTTTCCCAAGAAAAGCCTGTTCTTTGTCATGATGTAACCCTCTTCCCCTGCAACTACTGTAAGCTTTTTCCTCCACCCTCCTTAACAGTTTTATTTGTGTATCAAAGCCCCAAGGCCTGTCTCTGACACAAAATAGTTACTGGGATTTAATAGCTGAGAAAACCAGAAAAGGTAAAAATTACAGAGCGAACTAAGTTTAGTGAGAATGAATCATTCCTATCTCCAGAATTCAAGAGTAAAAACACCAACACAAAAAGCTAAGAAATCCTATGAAAGAATCAAGGAACTAGTCAGGCCTCTTGCTCTAATTGGAGACCAGTCTAGAACATGTACTTGGATTACCACCTTCCTCAGGATGCTTCCTACATATCCCGGACTTACTCTGCTTCTAAAGTACCTTCAAATGCTTCAAGGAGATTGGGAACTCTCACAGCACTGACGGCCAAACAGATATCCTACAAAGAAGGACACACGGCTCCCAAAAGAGTCATTTAGGAAGAGAAGTAAGAGAGAACTATCATATTCAAAACCTGCTGCTTATCGACTCTCTTAGTGGCTGTTTTCACCTTGCTGCCCCTGTGCATCCTGAGGTGATTTGGGCACATGAAGCACTTGCTTCCCTTCCCATCTCTTACCTTATGGCTACATCATAAGGTTGCCAAGGCACGGAATATCTCGTGGTCTCTTTCCAAGGCAGACAATGAGCTCTTTGTTTTATTATTAGAGTTCCATCACATTAAAGTGCTATTGATAAAAATGAATAAAATTATCCATGTGGCTCAGATGAGTCAGTGCTGCCTCATCACAAACTTTCCAATAAAAATAAAGTTAGGGCACCTTCACTGAAACATAAAAACTGGCATAAAAAATTCTTTCAAGTGTCTAAGAACTGTCTTGAGTATCTTACTAAATGCAGAATTCCAAAGCTGTACACGCTCTACTACACTGCCCCTAACCTACACAAGCCAAGGTTTATTCAGCTTTTATCCACCTTAAATTTTGTTTAAGTTTCATCTTATGCTTTCATCAACCTGCAAACTCAATTGTGCTTTCTCCAATTATACTCCATTTCTCCTACTGACCCCATATCTAAAATTCTTCATTGCTAGCATAAAAACTCCTTACAACAATCCCTCCAACACTCATTTCCTTGTGCTGCTTTTACTGTTTGCTGTCTTTTATAGACTCTTCCCTATTTCAGCCATTTTGTTGTGATCAAATCCCCTTAACTCAATCTTGTTTTACTTCTGTCACTAATTTATTTAGTGATTTTAAAAGCAGAAGCATGTGGGTGTCTGTTATGACCCAAAGTCCCAGTGTCTTGATTGAAATGGGACAAGGTAGTAGGAGAATCAAACACATTGGATCATATTCTGAGGGGGAAGCACTCTTCAAGGTGTTTTCCTACAGAACATTACCATAGGGTAGGAGGTAATGGAACAAAAAACCTTGGAGAAATCACAAACATTAGAACCAGCATTGATCAGTTAATAATGAAATTTCTGTAACATACAGACAGGGTAATTGGTGGGGGGGAGAGAGGAGTATGATAACATTAAGAAGCTGAAAATGCTGCTGACAGCAGGAAATAAGCAAATCTGTTCTGACAGAGCAAGAATGGATGTGAACATCTGCCACATTAACGATAACTAGAAGCAACTAGGCAACTGGCTTTTCCCTCTCCCCTTCCCCCAACTTTTTTTTTTTTTTTTTCCTCCTGGTGGATGCAGTTAAGGGGGAAATGAAGATGGCAGGTTATATAATGTGGACAAGATGACTGATACTTGTTGTTTGCAGTCCTCTTGGAAAGACAGATCTGCTGAAATAATAAAAACACCAGTTCATATTTCCCAAAAATCAAGGAAGAAGGATGCTCTCTGTTGTTACTGTCGTTAAATATTTATACTGCTGTACATAGAAAAGAACACAGGTCAGGGCACAAATGTTCTGTGCCAATATTGCAAAGGATAGTCTAGACCCAAGAACATGCCAGTAGAAATAAAAACAAAATTCAAAAGATGCTGGAAGGAAACACAAATATAAGGGTCAGGTAAAAAGCTGCATTGAAAAAAAAAAAAGTCTGTAATGACTCCCATCTTTCCACCACCACTGAAGAACCTGATTAGTGTCCTTTCACCACAAACCCAGAGTTCACTGCCCAGATGAGGGGAAAAAACCTTCAAAATTCCATTAATGCCACCTCCTTCACAAACTTGCCTTTTTAGTATAGATTCACCTATCCTCTCTGTCTATATGACCTAAATTCCATCCTCCATCCCAGCTCTCTGTGCTTTCTGCCACAGGAATGACCAAGAGTCAGAAGTGGTTGGGGGACAAAAGGAAGGTGTTCAGAGCCAAGGGTTCTGCTGTGGTGCCCTGGCTACTGCACCCTTCCTCTCTGGAACTCTGACGTACAACCAAGGGACTAACCAGTTCAGATGATGTAAACCACCTTATGATTCTGCATTCCAACAGCAGGTGTTCACTTGAAACAAATGCACCACTATACCAGGTTTAGCCCTGAAATCATAGGAAAAGTTAATTTGATCTTTGTGGAGGGGGGAATCAAGGTTAGGGGAAAAAGAAGACTGAAAAATCCCGCAACCTCACCATCACCCACAGAAGCATTTTTACAGAAATTAGAAAGTATTTCACTTTAGAAAGACAAACACTTTCCTGGTGCAAAAAGTATTTTTGCTTCCTAAATGAAACATGCTTCCCATTTCCCCCAGACAGTAATAAAGACACAAGTGTTTTCTAAGCATTGATATATCTGATCCTTTTGTACTCCATGGCTCCAGAAACCTAAGCCATAAAGAAATAGGGAACTTTGGAGTCTATAGCTCTCCATGTCCCAGGTTCTGAACCAGGCAAACCATCAAGAACATGATATTACCCCATATGTCTGGAACATCTCCAGGAAGTTTCTTTAAAATACCAGAAAAGAAAGGAAAAGAGGTGGCATACAGGTTGTTAAATGAGCGTCCTTCTGGAGGCTACAGAGGTTTCCATCCAAAGTCTACTCACTTTTTTTTTTTTTTTTTCCAACTAAATACTCACCTGGATAATTTTTTTTTTGGTAGAAAAATAACATTTCCAATTAGAAAATTCTTGACCCAGATCCAGTGCTCATTAATCAGTGTATATTACTGAGCACAGAGGACTAATACATCTGTGTATACACAGACATGCTCTTCCCTCCCTGGAGCACTTTGATGTCCAAAACAGTGGGCTACAATATTTCAGAGATGTACATGTTGCACAGCCTCAGGCAGACTGCACCTTCTGAAAGGGTTGGCTAACTGCCAAACATCTTTCTCTTGGAAAAAAAGCATTTGCTTTAATATCTGCTAATTCCAGGAAGGGGGCTGTGCTCTTCTTGTTTGGCTATGTCTTTGCATTTGCAATGAACAAATGAAAAGGACAAGGCAACCATCTGTGGGTGCTTCATAGAAAAATAAAACCCCAGTGGGCTTCTTATTACAAGGAGGAAAACAGAAAGAATAAGAGATAAAACAAGCTGAATGAAACAAGCTGACACCCTGAGCTCACTTCTCTGCAGCAGACTTGTTAAGCATTCCAGCCCAGACAACCTGGAAAGCCTTTGAAATAAAATTTAAAATCAAAAGGTTTCCCCAAAGCATTTGCTTTTCCTTATAACAGTTTCATTTTATCTAGTTTAGAGAAAGGGAATCCCACTCCTCCCTACACATTTTTATAGTCTTAAATGGAACATAGCCAGGGCATCAGCCAGACACCAATGGTCAGATTTATTAGAGGCATTTGCATTTGGCAACTAGAGATGATGGTGAATACACTGTAATATTTTGAAATAATAAATATTTCCAATTAGGTGGATATGTAATTGCTATTCTATGATCACATTCACTCAGGATTAGAATTCATAACATAAGGTAAACAGAATTTTCTAAGTCCCTTCCCTCCATGTGTTATGCTATTTCTGTGCACATAAATAGCACAGTTAGCATCAGCAAAAAACAACACAACCTGCCTCCAAACATAGTCTCACATCTCTTAACTTTATCAGTATCTCAACATTATTACCAGCATGAGCCAAAATACAATGCTTTTAGTATAAAACTAAGGCTTCACACTAAAATAAAAGAGTGAATCAGCAAAAGAAAACACAGCCTCATCCCCATACTGAAGAGTGAGAAACAGACTTCTCTCTGGAGATTTCCACTAATGAATTCCTGTTTTAATTGAAGCTGCAACCAATGCATGACATCCAAATGGGCCTCCCTCTCTTTCTCTCTCTAGGTGATGCTGTGCAGGAAAGAGCTTTTAAATCAGGCAGTGAGCATAATGAACTTCAATTTCCCTTTGACAAGGGCAAAATTACAAACATACACTTCACTTCCAGACAATTAATTAATTTGTTTACATGATTTCTTTGCTTTGTTCTACTTTCACGACTGCTTTTCCCCTCCACTTCCTCTAGACTTTTTAACTCTCTAAGGTGTAGGATTAGCTTTTGACAACTCATCCTGGTCTCAGGCATGGATGCATGAAAACAAAGCAGATTTTTGCAGCAGGAAAGGGAGGCACTTCCCTTCAGGCTTACTGCTAGCACCTAGGGACAGACTATGTTAAAAAGCACACATGCCCATTCTGCAGAGGACAGGATCAGCTTTTGACCCTTACTGGCAAGGCAGACACAGTTGTTGCCACTTGAAAAATGTTGGCCCACTTATTAGCGTGAAAAGATGGACTCTCAAACTGCTGGTGTGGTCTCAAAGACCACAGTCTGACAGACAGAGATTAATGGGACTGACTTCCAGGGGCAAAAGCCTTCCCCACCAATGGGATGCAAAGAAGAAGGCATGGAAGTGGCCAGCCAGAGCCAGCAACCACAGGTATGCACACAAATGCAGCTTCCCAACACTGTGCTCCCACTCTGTGGGATAAGGAAACCTACCTCAAAAGTACTTTGGAGGAGTAGAAATGGGGAAAAGAGAAAAAGCACAGTGGACTCAGGGAGCACAGGACTGACAGATTTGAGATAGTGAATATAAATAATTTTTTTCTTGTAGAAAGAATGTTTCTTCTACATAACACCACAGACTAAATCCCTCTAGCAATATCAATACTGTCTACATTACCACAGTGGTGCATGTTTAATTTAATTTCTGCTGCTACAAATATAGGCCAATAAATTTGACAACACATCTGTTATTTACTTGCACTCAACACAAGCATATTCATGACATTTACTTTGCCAGTTTTAAATTTAACAGCTTTCCTTTTATTTATATCTACTTAGTGTTTGTGAAAAGTGCTCTGGTGACTTTCCATATACATGCAGTAAGTGCAGCACATTTAGCAACAGAAATATGCCTTGGCTATGTACCATTACTGCACATATTTCTGACTACATAGAACTAAAATATTTGAAAGTGGTACAAGACTGTTACATCCACTCACTTTGGGTACAACTAGTAACTCTGTGCAGCTAAATCATGCCTGCAGTTGTACCATCAGCAGAGATCCAGGAACTCATTTCAGTGCTCACATACAGTGAGGTCCTTCATAGACTGTGACCTGCACCACAAAGAGAATTTCACATGAGATATTGACTTATTCCTATCCTCTCTATCCTTTCATTACTCTTTTAGAGTAAAATACGAGTAGGGACTTAAGTACTTGTGACCAGAGATGTAAAGGAAACACCACAAATATTACACAGCAGATTGTCATGAGCAGTGGGAGAGTTTTCCAAAGTCATGTAGAGACACGATGGGGGCATCCAGGTCAAGGACATTAGCACAGGAGCAGCAACAGAGAATATGGCCTTGCACACACTCAGCTGCTCACATGCAGGAGCCAGGGACTTGGGCTGTGACAACAGAGCACAGCTACACTGCCTTGTTCTTGTACTGTCCCCGAGTTGGGTCCTCTGTCTCCTGCACCACAAATCCAGTATTACAGTGGTTAAACTATAAAAGTTTGCAAATAGCGTTAGACAAATTACAGAAGACCAAGGAGGGAGATGAAAATTCACAAATCAATACAAAAGTGCAGATGTGAAATTACAGCAGTAAGATTACTTTTCCTGTCTGACCCCTGGCTTGGAATTCTCTGCATTTTCATGGTACTACAACTGGAACAAACAAGCTCATTGACATTTGACAAAGCTATACAACTACTATGCATTTCTGTAGTGTGGCCTTTTTCTTTCGGTATTAGTTATAATTGTTAACTGCATAAAACTGACTCCTTCAATTAAAGATGATAAGTGTGTTAGAAAAACTCAATAACTGTGCTGCTTAACAAGGCCCTCAGCCCATGGTGAGATTTTACAGATCCCTCAGACTCAAGTATGGTCTGTTGCAATGAAAATATGCAAATGGATGACCATACCAAAATAATCTGCTTTTTTAAGATATAGTGTACAGAGAACTACATATACCAATACACTTCATAACAGGAGGACTGGTGCACACTCGGCATGAGGTATTTTAGAATCTATTCTGTAGTTTTGCAGATGTAACAGCTTTGCTGAGAGAAAGAATAACAGTGCAGAGGAACCAAGTATTTATCTACTGAGAGGATGTGGATCCAGCAGCCAAACTGCAAGTGCATGTGTCTGTCGGGGAGGATGGTAGGGGGGAAATGGGACAGAGGAAGACAAGATAGCTCACCCCACCCAAACTTTCTATCCTGCACTCATCTGGTACCTACTTCCCAACCTGGAAAAACATTGTTAGCTCTGCTGAGGACAAGCAGTTGGCTCCCAGCTCGTGTTTCTACCATTAGCAGTGGAATTGCTGCTGCTCCAGACTCTAAATCCTGAGACAACAGTCACCTTCACCTTGTCCTAAACCTTGGTGATGATGTTGGTAATTCTGTCATGTTCATAAATGACCTCTACAGTGTAAATCATGACTTCATTGGTCTCATTTTTGTTGCACTCTCTTGAGTTGTTCAAAAGAGAAATTACATTATCTCCATTGTGCAGTGTTTCAACTCGTGCTCTAAAAAGAAAGCATGATAAATAATAAACCACCATTTTTGGTTAACTAGCCTTTGATTTCATTATTAACAAACAAGAAAGAAAGTCGATATCTTCAGTATCTAAAGGGGGCTTCCAAGAAAGCTGGAGAGTGATTGTTTTGCATGTAGTGGTATGTAGTGACAGGAGAGGAGGAAGGGCTTTAAACTAAAAGGGGGTAGGTTTAGACTGGATATAAGGAAGAAATTCTTTACTGTGAGCATGCTGAAGCACTAGACCAGGTCTCCAAGCAAAGCTGTGGATGTCTCATCCCAGGGAGTGTTCAAGGACAGTTTGGATGGGCTTTGAGCAACTTGGTTTAGTGGAAGGTGTCCCTGGCAGTGGGGTTGTAGCCAGATGATCTTTGAGGTGCCTTCCAACCCAAACCATTCCATGATTCTTTGGAAACAAACGTGCCCTTTAATCACTGCTATATCAACAAATCCCATCCTTCTTTCCAGAAGGATATCTGATAAAGAGTTACTTAGATTACACTGGAAACTGTTGAATTGGAAAACTAGCAGAAATAACTCCTGCCCCTCATTCTTCCCAGATTTTCACAAGCAATTTGGTTTTTTTCTTCCTTTGTTTTGGCTTAGTTTGTTGTTTTGCCATTTCCTTCTCTTTCCCATTGCTTAGAAGACATTCCAACAGCCCATTTCTCATTACTTTGTACAATGGCAACCACTGCAGAAAAGCCTGTAAAACTTGGCACCAGGAGCAGGGGGCAGAAGAGGGGAAGTGCCATTGCCTGTGGAGATGTGTTAGAGAAAGTGGGATTGCTCCTTAGTTACCTGCCCAAAAGTAATTTTTCAAGAGGTGTGAGGGAAGCTTGAAAGAAGAAATGCACAAATACAAAGAGCAGTTTAAGGCTCTGTCCTTTGCTGAGTGTCATTCACACTCGGAGGGCTATTTTATTTAATCTATCATTTTTAATCTGCCTTTCAAACTCTAAACTGTTTTTCAATTAAAACTGAAGTCTGTCAGGATTGTAGCAATCACGGAGCATATCATGGGGGCATATGTAAACTGGGGTCAGACCAGGTTACAACCAAGTGAGCCCATTCTCTGTGCCTTCCACTAGTTCTTCTCTGCCCTTTAACCCTCACCTACAGTAAGCCAAAACAGTTTTATATGTTTCCCCAAGTTCAGTTTGCTGTTTACATAGGCAGCCTAGTAAAAAGTTTCCCGAATAAATGTATTTGTTTTATCTCACTGAGCGTTTGTGTCACAGATAATTCATCTCATCTTCTTGCAATTATTCTATCTTTGAGCCAAAGTTTGCAACAGAAAATCTCCTGAAGGCATTTTATTGCAACACCTGACCCTTTTATAGAAAGTTTCCTGGGGTAAGTACTATCAAAGCCTTATTCCTAGAGATAGCTGTAAACCACACTTTGTTTCCCATAGCACCCTGGTAAAATCCTCACTAAGTGTCAGCAAAAAAAGGTATAAGGCAACTACACTACAATCCAGGGACTTAAAAGCCTTAAAGGCACAAGTCCCTCTGCCCCATAGCATTGGTGCTATACCACAGAAACTGCACTCATGACAGCATAACACTGTTATGAGAATTACTTCCTAAACACAAACTGGACACAGCTTCCCTCAATTGCCTGCAGCCTGCATTTCTCCTAAAGCTCTGTAATTATGGAGAGCAAACTAGAAAGATGTAAGCTACTGGTAGCAGGAGCAACCAGCACACTTCCCTTGAGCCTCACCTAACACTGGTGGTAGAAATGAGCATAGACAGACTGTTTAGTGGTGTAAATCCTGGCTAAGCACTCCAGTTTCCCTGGAATCACCAGAGGTTCACACTAAGCAGAACTCCAGGACTATGTTCTAAGTAACTACATTCAATAAGTAAGACACTTCAGATGTTTAAAGTGCACAGAACTGAGTAAGCAACAATGAGCAAATCCATCAGATTTACATGATAGATACATTTTTCTTGCAGAGCATCTTTGAAAGGTGTACAAGGTCATCCAAATATTCCCTCAGAGTAATGGAAAAAAGCTGGCTCCTTTGAATTTTTTTCAACAATATTAACATTTGATCAGTGCCATTTCTGAACAGGTAGCAGCCCAATGCCAGGGTATCCATAGAAGCGAAGACCACATTCAGCTCATTTCATTAAGAGCTTTTTACACTGCACAAAACAGCAGCCAAGTCAGGTCACTCAAAACCAGGATGACTGCAATGGTTAATTTAATTTCCAGAAAACTGATACCTATGCTACAAATTGCGTATTTTAAAAATGGTTACATGCCTCTTAGAACATCTATTAGGAGTATCAACCAATCTGTGGATAAAAGATGCAGCCAAATTAGCTGAATTCCCATTCCCAACAGATACCTGGGCACACTACAAGAACAGACAGTCACAGTCAAGAGATAGTCAGGCTGCCTTCACCTTGCCATGCACACAAAACTATCACACATGTTTGAGATAAACCATAACTGCTCAAAGTTGTCTGACAGGTGCTCAGCCATTCAACACAAAAATGGACAGCCAGCAGAAATTAAGACTGCTAATGACATGTAAAAATTCTTCAGACATGAAAATAGACTTAGAGACATTTGAGAAATGCTCACAAGAAGTCTTTTCATTATCCACCTTAAACTACAGGATTCAACTAAGAATGCATCAGCTTTGGGAAACCATGGGACCTGGTGTGCCTTTAGAACCAGGGTAGGTTCTTGTAGCTTTGACACTGGGTTCCCTGAGAGATTACTACTGGGGTTGCAACATCACAAGAGGTTCCAGAGATGAGGCTTCAGAATTTCCTCCCGTATGAAGAAGTTATGGTAACAGGAAGAAGTGAACATTAAGGACATTTATTCTCTGTCCTAATAACTCTGGCAGAAACATTAAGACTTATTCTTATCAGGTTTTGGGGTGGTGGAGAACACAAATAATTAAGTTCCTATGCCTAGATCTGTAAGCACACAGAAGCAAAATACATGTACTAATTATCAAGGTGCACATCAATGGCATGACTCACCAGAAATAAAGGAAGCTATTCTCAGCAATATATTCTCCTCAAGGAGAGGTACTTAAACAGACAAGCAGAATGAGTTAACGCAGGCAGGCGTAAAACAAAACATGAGATTTCCCCCATCTTGCAATTCCTACAATAAGTATGAGATTCAACCTGTCTCAAAACCCCTGCTCACAGTCATTAAACCAATTTATTCTTCTTTCCCTATCACATGCAGAAAGCCAGAGAAAAGCTGACTTGCGGTTAACCCCTTGTCCACTGAAAATAAAGCATCACTATTTCAGGTTCTCACAATGAGCTTTGAACACACGGGAGGTACAGGAATAGACACCAGATTAATGGCCCACTCAATCTGATTTACTTGCCCAGACAACTAACAGAAGCCTCACTTCCTCGTGGCAATTAAAAAATTCCATCTTTCCTGAGACCATTGCATGGTTCTGCATTTAAAATTGACAACCTCTTTACAGCCCTCAGCAACGTCAGCTTCTACTTTTGATCTTTGTCAGGTAGATGGGCAAGACTTGAACAAAGAGTTAGTTCATGAAACTTGGCCCTAGAGATCCAGCCTTACCCTCAAGGGTTTTTTTTTTACCCACCTATAATTAAAGTTGAATTTACATTTACAAATACAGACCATTCTCATTCTCTTTCTCTCTATGCACATGCAAAAACTCATAACATACACATATTTCTGAATAAATACACGTATAAATGATGTGTACTGGTTTAATGCAAATTTGTGTGTCAGGTATGGAAATTAGTCATGAACCTTGCTTCGAAGGTTTTTTCATTGCTCTGCAGAAGAAAGAAGCTCCAAACAGTCCCAGAGAAAACAGGCTGTTGTTAAGGACTGCTGAAGCACCAGGTTTCACTGGTTAGACATCAGTGGTCTATAGATGTTCATCTGTTCACAAAGGTGCTCCTCCTTCTCTACCAGATGACTTAATCACACATAGCACCTGAGAACAAAGTGATTTCAGTAGCTTTTGGCACATTATTCCTTTTAAATTCTAAATTATCTAGGCTTCTACTTTTGACCAATGCACTGTGTGCTAGCAGAGCAAAACTCTATGGCTCCTACTGATGATCTGATGTTGATTTTACTGACAATGAAAGCGGAAAAGTAGTACCTCAAGGGACTGTATTTGGTAGTGTGCTGATTAATGCAGAAAAATTGGGGGTTATATCACACCTTCTAATCTCTAGTTATTACAAAGTATTTAACAAAACGGTGTAATTGGTGTTTGAAGTTAAAACAGCTCTTAGGCAAGGGGAAAAAAAGCAGCAGCTACAGTGCACTTGAGAAAAGCTTCCTCAGTCTCAGGGGTAAAAGCAGATGCTTACACACAAGTTGCACCAACACATGTTGTGATATTGGTTAAAGTCACCAGATACATCTTGGGAAGTTAACTGGGCCTTTATGCTGCCTTTAGTTTCCAAGTAATTGATATTGCAATGGAGCACTAACAATAGGAACTAGGAAAACTTGGAATTAGCCTTTTGGGGTGATAATTATTTTGTGATCTTTTGAAGATCCCAAGTAGGAAGAAACAGGAAGAATGTCAAGCAACAGTCTTTTAGAGAAATAGTGAAGGTGTGGGTATTTTTTTAATCAATACAGAAAGCCAGTAAGTGCTGTGACCCCACAGCTGCACACAAGTTGATCAAATAATTATAATTTGAAACTAGCTTGTACTTGAGTGCCTAAGGGAAAATAGAACAAAGATAATTCTGCATCCAGCCTTAAAATCCCACTGAAAAATCCAGGTGGTTACTATAGCATTTGATTTTGCTTCTGCTGCTGATATCATATATCTGGAGTCCAACACCTTGACCTCTGAGGCAACCTGTTGGTAGGCCCAGTTTGCATCATTATGGATAATGCATTTATTCTGTATAATGTTAACTGCAAAACGTTTAATGCATACACAATCACACAAACGCCACAAAGCTTTAGAGTTATTTATACTTGCATGATTCATATACAATACCACTGAGATCTGGCCAAAATTCCTTTCCCCCAGTAAAGGCCAGCCTTAACTCTAACCACACACTGTTATGTCATTGTAGGCACCCGTGACATATAACCAAGTTACGAAACACAGGCAGTCATGAGACTGCTGACACTTAGAACTGCAGGGTTTTTACAAACACCTGCTTGACTTGGGATATGCAGGTGAATAAATTCACTAAGTCCAGACTCTGCTTTCCTGTGCTTTTTTAAAAAAAGTCAGAAGATGACCTTCATCTTGCTTGACCCTAATCTATGTTTTGTTTCAAGATTTGGTATACCTATGTAAACAAAAATGCAGAATAAGAATAAAAGCTATCAGCTGATGAAATTAATCTGAATTTAAGAGTTCTCATTACAAAACTTTAACAAGTCACTAATTTTTACACTCTTCAGATAGCAGAGGATACAACACTCATTTCTGCTAGCACATCAGAGCCATCTATAATTCTGCCATAAAGATTATTTTTCTAATTTGTCACTGTGACATGGTCTCATATCACAGTGATCCTAGCTCTGCATTGCTCCACAGATTTCCTCTCTCCGCCCAACATATATGGCCTCTCTTTATTTTCACAGCCTAGTCTGTCCAGTTTTTCTCTTATTAAGAGATTATTTCTGATCTTTCAATGATCTGTTGTTTCAATCTCCACTGAAATTTACATAGACAACTTTTTGCCAGTCCTATTCTTCATACTTGGTGGAGCTCCCAATTAAATATACATGAAGTACCCCAGTACTCCTCTGCAATTTTCAGTTAAAATTCTTAAAAATGCTTGAAGTGTGGACATCACCACCCATAGCTGCCTCATTGTTATTCCTATCTTATTCCTTATTCCCTTTATCTGGCTATGAAGGTGTATCTGCTGTCTTTCCCTAGGTTACTGGTGTAACACTCTTCATAGAATAAAACACGTTTTTTCTCTTTTTTACCCATAAATTCAGTTACTTAGAAAATACCTGAGACTCAGTTCCAAGTTCTGCAGCTCAGTATCTTTTCATAGTTTTTTTTCAAACCGTATCCCCAATGTTTTTTTCTGACTAAAGTAGCAGGCGATAAGCAGAGGAAGGTAAGCAAGAAACTACTAGAAGCATCAAATAGAAAGGCACTACACAGCTGTTTCTGAGCCAAACAGAATTTCGCACCAACTCTCATAAGGGATAACTTCAAACTACTAAATCCTCTTCCTCAAAGCCTACACCCATCCTGGATGAGCAGCTTCAATGTCCTCACAAGTGAACAGACACATTCAGCCCTGATGCCCCCCTTCAACAGATAAAACCTGAGAACTTTCACTTTTCTGCAAGTTAATATTTCCTTCATCCTCCTCCTCTTTTGCCAGTGTCTGTGTAGCCAACCATGCTACCCAAGAGCAGAGCTGCATCCTCGGCAATCAATGGGCTGTTCCTGCAGCTGTTAGCACAGTGTCTCCCCTGAGAGTGCTATGAAGTGCTGACAGTTCACCATAACTTCCACACCACTTCTTCTCACAGGTTTTTGTTTTTCTTTTTTTTTTCCCCATTTCAATTAAGAAGTGAACTCTAAGACAAGCAAAAAGAACAAGCGTCTTCTACATTTGGATTTTTTGAATCCTCTCGAAGAAGTTTCCCCTTTAGAGTTTCTTCTTAGAAATCAAACACATTGAGAAGTACGCATCCAAGATTTTATTTATACATATTTAATACATACACACAAATTCATATATATAAATATATATATACATATATATATTTTATATATAAAACCAACCACCTTTGGATTGGCTGGATTACTTAAAACTGAATGTCTCTGCCCTAGGAAGCTGGAGACTCAGTCAAGAACGCAAAAAAAAGAGAAATATGCAGAGAAACAGTTCTCTTGCTGTTACCTACATTTAATTACTCCTCAGCACTCATCTATCACACTACATAATCTCAGTATGTAAGAAAAGAAAAGACAATGCCTATCTAAGCATGCAACAAAACAAATCCCAAGGGTTTTATACAGGCTTTCAAACCCTCTCCAAGCTAGCAGGGAAAAGGAGAATAGCTTTGCTTTCTGGCCAGTGATTTTCTTGGGAACCCTTCAGTGGTAGCCTTTTCCAGGCATGCAGCAGGGTGGGTTCAGCTAAAGCACTGCAGTCCAGTGCTTAGGGTGCTGCTGTTAGATACCACAAGGCTCCTGGATTCTATATCTGGCTCTAGCAGCAACTCCCTGTGTGGCCTTGCTTTAGACTTGCCTGAGATTCATTTGCTATATCTGTAAAACAGGTATAATAATAACAATCTAACTATTACCCCAGTCAAATTTTCTAAGCATTATTCATTTATCCAGTACGAGCACCTCTTCCAGTGACAAGCGCTGTGAAACTGTAGTTTCTAGTGGACATTCTTGTCCATATTGCATGCACTCCTCCTTTCACAGGATAAGACACTGGCTTCAAAGCTGAACACCACCGCTTTTAATTTTGTATTGAAGAATATTTCTCTTGAGAATGCATCTGTAAAAGCAGAACTACTGCACTCTGCCTTGCCAGTGATGCACTGTAAAATCTAACGTAAATCACTCAGCCCTTTGCCTTATTTTGCCCATTTTATTTAATAGAAGCATTGCTGTGTTACTGGAAACATCTGCAAGGCTCTTCTTAGGGTCAGCTAGATATTCATCACCTCAAAGAACCCAAACAATGCAGAGACACCTAACAGCCTATTCCAGTGCTACAGTGCCTTCTGAAAAAAAGATTATATATGATTGCTTGCAAAGAAAGAAGAACTGCTAGAGACTAGCTCTAGATTGAAGCACCATCTTTTACAAACAACAGGATTGCGTTTCCAACTGCATATTTGAGGAAAAACAACTCATTTCTGAGGTCAGAGGGAACAACTCCTTTCTGGTATGAAAAAGAAAAAGAAATACCCTTATCAAGTAATAAATAAACTATATAACCATCGAGGCATACCACTGAAAGAAGAAAGGCTGAAGAAAAAGACTATCAAAAGAGATGAGACATTCATTGTACACAAATAACACCTAGGATATAATTCAAACTGCCATCAAGGCAGAAATCAGCAACAACACCAAAAGTTACTGTGTACCTACAGAACAATGTAAGGAACACCTGGAATTTCCCTTTATTATGGGTATCCCATGTACTTCAGCAGGAAATGCATCATTACAGAATTGTCAGCCAAGGGATTATGACTAAAGGCATCACTGCAGCATAAGAGACTTAAACCCCTGCTCATCTGCTGGAAGCAGCTCATGCACAGCATGCAGACTTCAATGATGGCTGGAAACCCCTTCTAGGCTTAAATCTATTTGCACATTTTGAGATCATAGCGTGACTGCCAGCAGTAGCTGCGTTAAAAATAACTCCTAAAATGTTTATTCTATAATTGGCTGTCTCACTGTTTGTTGGAGAATAAGGTGATCACTAAGGCAGGTGGAGATGCCACAAAGGGCATATAATGATGGGTCATTTTTTTTGGAAAATCTATCACAAGGCTCCTGTCTATATGTCCTAGGTAAAAACAGCACAGTCTGAAAGCACCAGAAAAACAGACACCTTCAAGACTGAATGCAGAAAGGAAGAATGTGTGATTCTACCATATACCATCACCAGGGCTGGTCCTGGAAATAGCATGGATATACTCTTGTGGGGGTATAAAGGGAACTTTTTGGGTTTCATTTTTTTTTTTTCTTGTGGGAGGAAGTGCTGGGAGTGAATTAATTCCCAGACAGCTTTTCTGTAAACTTCAGCTGAGAGATGGCTAGTCCATTTCATTGTATTGTTACAACCAACTACAGGCTCAAATCCGCCTGCAAACCAAGTGAATTCAGATGCTACCTCCCATCTAATATTTTGTTTTCAAAAGATTTTTATAGCACCCCCCCCCCCCCCAAAATCTGGAAACAAAGGTGGTAACAAGCTAGTAGCAGAAAAAAAATCTCCATGACTTTAAAGGTGTGGTGTTCAGCATCAGCCACATTAGTGATAATTCTCCATGCATTGGAGGTATTGCTCATTAAAAGCTATACCAATTACTGTAACTTTCTCTTTTCAGATCTGCATAGAAATGCATAATGGTACCATGGAGGGTTCATTCATGCTTTCTTTCTTTTCTTCCTTCATTGCTTGCCCTTCAAAATACAGATGATCCTTTTTCACTTTGGTTTCAGTTACTCCTACAGGGGAAAACGTCCCCTCACTGCTTCATTCTTGTCTCACCTCTAATGCCCAAGGGGCTATCTTGCATGAACTGCTCCAAACAAAAATTCACAATCAGAAAGCCCACATGAAGGATTTTGAAGCTCCAAGTTAGAATCAAAGGCAGGGATCTGAAGTCATTTACATAAAAGCATATTTTCTTCTACTGAAAATATAACTTTTTGCCCTATCTGCAAGATCTCAACCCCCCTACCCCAAACATCCTGCACATACACACACTCACTCCTCAAAAGCCTTATCATAACAGCCTCTGCTGGGGTTTAAATGTTCCTCCTTATTAAAGTAACTAAGTCCATTGATCTCAGGTGAGTTATGTACTAGGGGATGCATATGCTTAAGCCTTTCTGAAACATGTTTAGGTGGAAGAATGATTTCCTTTTGGTTCCTTGCAGATAGTACCTGCACCACCAAAAATCCATCAGAGTTACCAACAGAAATGGCTTCTTGAATTTTGAATGTCCAGTTCAGTTGTCCTCACGGCAAAAGACAAAATGAAAACACTGGAGCTGACAAAAGATCACAGTAACAAACTTCATCTTCTTATCCATAAAACAACTCAAGTAAATCAATATCTCTGGGTGTCTTTATCATTAACCACTTTAAGGAGACTTGAAAATATTTTTCCCCACAAATGGTTTGCCATTATGCTCAAAGAGATGATCCTTTGAATGAAAGATTGGATGGAAGCAACATATTCAATATAAAATGGTCTGGTTACAGCTGCAGTTAGACTTCATACTTGTATGCAGAATTACAATGTCCATAGTGCTACCAGGGGGAAAAAAGAAAAAAAACCTTCACACTATCCAATTTTGCCTACTGACATAATAGGATGACTTTCTATACCACAGTTGAGGTATTCTTTACCTAAACCATTTTCTGTCCTCCTATATGAGCCATCAATCTTGAAAGCTTCTATATTGTATTTATGCATGTAACCAAGCCAACACAGACAAGTTAAAACACTATGTTTTGAGGGCAAACTCAAATATTGAATTAATAAAACATTGGCCAGAGACTGGATTGTAGCATTCAGTGCAAAGTGGCCCAAATTCTGCTAAGGGCATCTATAATAGGAGAGTTAAACATATGATACATATGGTTTTACAGACAATTGTGCCACCCCAGTGAACTCCAGTCAAAGCTAGTCATTGTTTCTTGGCTGAGGTGCTTGCTTGTGGCCTATTCACTAATTCTATTTATGTATTTCTAACAGGGATTTCTGGTACATTTCCAAATAGCTTTATTCATTTATTAACAATGTGAACTGGGATATGCAGATATTTTTCTCTGTAGTCCCCTGGAGATCAAGGGGCACAAACTTGCATAAAGCAAGAGCCAACAAATGAAGTGAGTAAATTAAAATTGTAAGAAGAGGAAAAAAAAAATCCAACCAATTGCCAGATATTGAAATTATGGTTATTGAGAAGAATAATTACGCAACCTCAAGGAATAACTGAGCAGTATTTGTTTCAAAAAGTATTCAACCAGCTTCAGGCCGTGTGTAAGCACACAGCTATGAGTGGCTCCTTCAACCAGTAATTGCCACTTCCCTGCCCCTTTTGTATCAGTACTAATTAGCAACATAAAGAAATATCCCCTGCCTTTTTGCCATCACGCTGTTCAACTTGCCTGATTTTTTTGATAGCATAATCCAGTGTTTGACACAGGCTTCTGCACGATCATTATCTAAAACAATATTACCAAGCAACCTCTGAATGAGGACTACATTAATGAGGACTACTCAAAGCCTGAGTGAGGGGTAAGTTGAATAACAGATACTTCTGCTACATTAAAACCATTACAGAGCAGGCTTCTTCCTAATATAGGTGCTTGACATTTCCCATTAAAATAACTTATTTCAAGCTATTACCATTGCAAAAATGAAAATGTTTAGGCTGAAGTCACTGGTACTGTCTGTCTGCCTTAAGTTGTTTGCATCATGAAGTTTTAGCCTCAAAAGAATATCTGCTTCTTAATACTGTTCCCTCTTTGGAGTCAGGAAGAGCCCCCAAGACTTCCCAAACCACAACATTTCATACTTTAAACAAACATTTGTGAGCAACTGATCCAATAATTTCTCTCAAATCACTCTGATTGCTCACAACAATAACAACCTTGGGAAGCTTTATTGAGTGAGGTGACATCTTTTAGTAGACTAATACACAGTACAGCTACGAAAAGGAAGTTTTAGGGAAATATAAGCCCTTTCTTCATGTCCCAAAGGGACAAAAATGTTACTTTACTACAGCTTTCAGAAGAAAACTTCATTTCCCCAAAAGCTTCCAGACATTTATCTGCTAAGTGGTCAAATAAAAGTTATTGCCAACACACAAATCCTGCTTTGATCTTTAGTACATTACAGCTACAAAAAAACCCCAACTTTATTCCCATCAGTTACTGTATTGTGTTCAAGCAGCAAAACAAAGTGCAGTTACAATTAATATCCTAGTCCTGTTGTGACCTGGAGACGTTTAATGGTACAATCTCAGTTCTTTGGGTCATTTGCTTATTTTAGTAAAAGTCAAGGAAATACTACACAGACAAGAGAAAAATATTTGCATGGTCAGATACTTAAAACAGGTAACAGAATTGTTTTACTATTAATTTTTACTTGCCAGCTATAGGCCCCAGGATATGATATACCACCTGGTGCTAACAAAATCCTCAAAACAGTTTATCAATGTACAATTTACTAAGGAGAATAAATTTTTCCCAAGCCTATGGAAACTCTTGACTTCAAGATTTCTGTTCTTCAGTAATGAATTTCCAATATGTCTATGTGTCTCAGTGGAGACAGTAGAGATGGAGATACACTTTCAACAGATGAGAGCCTGACTCACTAGAGGACTGATGAGCTTATAACCTTTTAACAGCAGTACATTTTAATACTAAAGCATCACTGTTGTGGTTTAACGCCAGCAAGCAACCAAGTACTGTGCAGAGGCTCACTCACTTTGAGCCCCCCCACCTTAGTGGGATGGGGAAGAGAACTGGAAAACAGCAAAATCTGTGGGTTCAAGAAGGAACAGTTAAAGAACTGAAATAAGCCAAAATACATTAAAAAAATCTGAAACTGTAACAAAAAGAGAGATAACAAAAAGAGAGAGGAATCGACCCCCCAAAATTACTAGAGATGCAGAAATACCATTTCTCATCACCCACTGACTGATGCCCCAACCTAACCCAGTAGGGATTTTCCCCTCCCGGCCAAGTCCCCCCAGTTTTACTACTGAGTGTGATGTTCTGTAGCATGGAATATCCCTTCAGGAATTTCTGTCAGCTGTCCTGGCCATGCTCCCTCCTGGCTTTTTGTGCACCTCCCCTCTGGCAGAGCATGAGACACTAAAAAGGCCTTGATTAAGGTAAGTGTTGCACAGCAACAACTGAAACATCAGTGAATTATCAATGTTATTGATACACTGAATCCAAAACACAGCGCTGTACCAAATACTAGCAAGAAAATTAACTCTATCCGAGCTAAAGACAATCAAGCTAAAATGTCTTATTAATAATTTAAACGCAAGAGGAAACTTTGCTCTAAACACTGGATAATCTCCACAAAGAGATCAACTAGCCTATAACAACAGACAGTAGCATTGCATCAATATGCAAAGAGGCTGGATCTCAAAAGTGTTCTGTAATCTCAAAGAATTACTTGCCTCCTGCTCCTGAGTCAATAATGATGGCAACAGCACAGCAGGGATGAGCCCAAACTCTAATGTTGAATCAATAATCACTATGCAGGGTCATGGCCCCGCATCATCCGAGACAGTTTTACACTATGATGTTGCAATGACTTGTATGATATTGCAAGGTCATCTTGCATTGCTTTGGTGGTACCATGCCATGACCTCTCACAAATATATACACATCCTTGCCTGTGACAGCAAATGAATATAGACAGATGCTAAATTTTGAAATGACCATCAGGAGTCATCATGCGTGATATTATTGCTAATGATTGGTGACTTGTATGTCACAAGATTACTTAATTTTCTCTTAACAGGACAAGTTCAGGTGAATGTGAGTCCTAAGTAGGTACAGTTTTGGCAAAACTAGCAAAGGCACCCCTTCGTCTAAGCCTGTCTTTGAACATTTTCACTCTGACCTGAATGGACAGCAGGTACTTTGTTCTTGCACACTTTTTATTATCTGCTCAGCCATTTGACTGAATATGATTGACCTCACTACAACCCGTGCAGAGTAACAAGATTCAAAAGGAAACTACTGTGACAGGGAAATGGCCCAATTATGCTGAGACCAGCTTTTTCCCTGGCAAAAAAAGATTCAAAGCGTAACACATCAAGACACAGAAGGAAGCAGGAACCCAGTGATTGCTGTTGAAGGAGGAGAACAAAGGGATGGCAATTATTTTAATAATTTTCCAAGAGGTGGCAATAGTATTTCTTATAATTGCAGAGGGAAGCAGAAATGTCAATAGTTCCAACCAGCCTTTCTTTCAGAATGGTGCCTGAATCAGCTCTTCATTTAGGCTGTTGAAGCATCAATTATTTCCCATTAAACTATACTTGGGTCAGTTTGCTTTGGTCACACTCAGCTTAGATTGAATTTGAGACTGATAATTACTGTGAATTCACATTATTTCCCTGGGATGATTTTCAAACAGTTGATTTTCAAACAACTGAAAAATTGTTTCAGTTTCTTGATATTATTTCCCTATGTATGTTTCCTTATATTCCCCTTTATTGATACATTGTTTTCTTCTATTTCCTTATTGCTACAGTGCTGACTGTTGTTGAAATATGTTTCCCTGAAATCCACTTCATAGGGTTTTATCTTTGAAAAAACCCAGACATTTATTTATACCCATATTAAAAATATAACAACAAGGATTGCTTTTAAACAAATACAAAACCAGCACAGTAAGATTAAACAAAAGAGGGCACAGAAATGACTAGTTCTTTTGTCTTTGTTTCCAATGGCATCTAGTAAGCAACAGCCCAAGTTGGCAGTAGCCCTTGTACTCCTCTACATCTGCTCTGAGTGTGTGAAGACTGGGCAGGAACAAGAACCTCTCTCTAAAAGCATGCAGTTTGAAAATGACATGGAAAACCAGTCACACATGTTTTGAGAAGAGTCGGCAGAAAAACAAAATGTAACAGTGAGGAGGAATGTATCTGTGCATACTCTGCATCTGGCTGGACACGGAGCTTCATGGAAAGGTTTGTGCACAGTGTAAACATTCCAGCCCCTCTCATGGACACACACAAAGCTCTTCCACAAAGGATCCCAAGAGGAGTAAATACTCTCCTTTCTATCCACGTTGTAACAATACAGGTGAACTGATCCAAAAAGCAGTTATACTCCAAGTGTATGTAATGAAGTTGGAGTACAACTGTGAATTTTAAACAGAACTTGTCTCAGGCTCCCAGTACTGTGTGTAACCTGTTCTGGAGTTCCCAGCCCATCACTTCATATTTCATTTTGACAGTTCAGTGTATCCCACCCCGAGTGCTTGACCTGAAAATGTAGACATGTTTCAGATGAAACAGAAGGTTAATTAGAAAAGCTGAAGCCATTAATGAAAGCTATCAATTATTAATCAGTAGGTCCACTGTTCTCTTTCCCCATATCCAGAAGTATTCATAAGTCAGTGACAGGTTTTTAGGGCTGATGACATCTCTTAGCAGCTGTATCACTCTGGTTATATGATTAGACCCCACAAGCAAGGGAGGAAAACAAACACATTTTCAGACAAAAGACTTGTAAGGAAAAATTCC
The DNA here is from genome assembly GCF_009819655.1 of Sylvia atricapilla. Lineage (NCBI taxonomy): Eukaryota > Metazoa > Chordata > Aves > Passeriformes > Sylviidae > Sylvia > Sylvia atricapilla. Next base: position 55,012,551 of record NC_089145.1, read on the forward strand.
AAGTGATGAAAGACAGAAGATGAAACTACTTCACACCTCCAGAACCTTCCTGACCACTGCATTGCAGTGTCTGCTGGCCTGGCATCTGAGTCAGGAATGGTAATGAAGCACTGAACCATGAGACACAGAAGATTCTAACATAGTTTGCATTTTCATAAAGAAAAATTGCAGCAACAGTTGTTTTAAAGTAAATACATCAGTCAAATAATATATGCATCCTATGACATAAAGAACCTACCAGAAGTTTGCCACAGACAGGTAATTTCAAATACTCATAGACAATCTTAAAAGGTTTCAGAATATTAGCAGGGAAAATTATCTTCAGAAAATGAGAGCAGAGTTTCTATTAATTGCCCTCACATACATGAAATTTATTTCCCTTGCAAAATAAATCTATCATTGAAGAAAAATGTTTAATTAAGAAATGTTAATAGAAACATGCCTTTTCAACAATTTATATTAAGGCTTTATTGCCACGTTCAAGATGAAAGCCTACTCAGTTGTGAAATCATCACTTATACAAAGTGCTAAAATCATCATCATTTGTTAACTGTAGAGTAAGGGAAAAGAAGACTTAGGAAATGCAACATGGAATCTGTCTTCAGAGGAAATGATTACCTTGGTCTTTTTGTTCTGAAATTCTTCATTACTGTAGATGCAGGGTATTTTTCCACTGCCGTTTTTCAAAACTTAAAGATGCTTTTTTTGGATTATGGTTTGCATCATCATAGATCAATTTTAACTTCTAGCTTGAATGATTATAAGTTTATTATATAATACCACATACTGAAGTAGCCACGTTACAATAAACCAGTATAAAAAAATGTCATGAACTGGCAAAATGACATGATACTCCTCTCCTCTAAGGTCATTAAAAATAATTTAAACCCACCTAAAAACCCCAAAATTTATTGAATGTGCATTATTAAGCCTTTTGCTTCAGAAAATTTTTTATTCCTTTTTGCATCAGAGATCTGCAAAACAAACTTTATCTCTGGTAATACTTAACGTCTTAAACTTCAGCTTTTATCCTCAGGAGAAAACTCATCCTCAGGTAATTCCACTGCTTGATTGTTCAGTGTAGACAGAACATTTTCCAAGGCAAAAGTTTACAGAAATTTTACAGAAGATACCCCACCTTGTACTAATCTCATCCCTCTTTTTATCTTACCTTCCACTTTGAATAAATCATTGCTTGCAAATACTTTTCTGCTGACCTTTGCCACTTATCTTCATATAAAGTTTCAGGAAGTCCTGGACCATTTTAGACATTAACTTGCAAGTTTTTAGTTAAGAAATGTCCATTTCATCCTTCTAAATGGACCACCACTGTTGCCTGTCATCTCACCTCCCTATTTTAAAGACTATACTCCATCTATACTGAATCATACTTTTCCTCAGTTTGGCAACTCTTCAACAAGCTTCCAAAGCCTGAAGGAATCCCCCAGCACTGCAAACGTGGGGGCAGAAACTGACAATAACTTGGCACACACATAGGCTGAAAGGATATGCTTCTTCATGCTGGTCTTAACTTAGATACTTCTATCAGTCAAACAGAGAGGACGTAAGTAACAGAGAAATTCAACAACAAAAACTACCAGGGTTTTTTAAGTAAGACACTGTCATTACAAACCTTCAGATCTAATATTGATCCCAGTAAAAATTCTCAAAAGAACAGTCTGTTTCTATCACAAATAATCAAAGCACTTTCAAAAGAGGAAGACAACAGAGTTATGTTAGCACAATAATGCACCCTCTTTCCTTCAAGCAGTAGTCTTTTTATATTCTGAAAATTAGTTCTAGATCCTGTGAGCATTCTCCTTTCTTTTAAACTTCTAAATGATTATAGTTATATTCCATTCAGCTTCTTCCAAATTTTCCAGAATTTTTGAGTCAGTACTTGTAACACATTTCCAAGCACACCATCCATACTCTGCTAACAGCTCTGACATGGGAAGGGAGGCAGGAGGCATAAATCATAAGAAGCAGCACCAACCCAGACAGCACGAGATGCAGTGACGACACCTTGAAGCCTAAATTTACTGTCTTGGAGGCAGACACCTTCAACTATCTTGACTTTTAAGATCCAAAGCACTCTTTAGGGTCAAAGGTAGCCATTCCATATGGAGCACGTTCAGGTTCACCAACGAAAGAACTGAAGGAATTTTAGCCTCCCATTTGCTCAAAACTGTCCCTCTAATGCTTTGTAGTGGCTGTGGCTTAGAGCTGGCTGGCAGCCAAATTCTCACCCAGCTGCTTGCTCACTTTGCTTCCTAGTTTGTCCTCCCTTCTGTTGAAGACAAGGAACAAGAAAGCTCGTGGTTCAAGATAAAGACAGGGAAATCACTTTCCAATTACTGGTGGGGACAAAACAGATGCAGCGGAGGGAAATTAATTTACTACTAGTTAATGTGTATTTATTTATTTAATGACTGGGTTAACAGGAAGCAAAAAGACCAACATTAACAGAAAGAAAACACCCCTCCACCCCCTTTCCCAGGCTAAATTTGACTCCTTCACTGCAGATTCCAGTCCCCTGCCTTTGTTATTACCACAAGCAACACACAGTCCCCTGAGGGGACAAACATGGATGGGGAGGGTTACAGTCAGTACACAGCAGTTCCTCTCAGCTAACACTTCTTTCTTACACTTTTGCTCTACTCCAGAGTGGACTCTCAACAGGCCATTTTCTTTTGGAATATCCATCTGTTCCAGCATGGGGTCTTCCACAGGCTACAGCAGATAATCTGCTGTGTCACGGAGCACCTTCTCCTCCTCTCATCTTGGTGTTGCCTCTGATGTTCATCACCCTTTCTTTCCTCAAACCCCAGCCCCTTCTTGGCTTTTCCTGCCCTTTCCTGAATGTGCTTCCACAGGTGACACTGGCTTGGCTGGCAGGCTCAGCTGTGTCCTGCAATGGGTCCATTTTGAAGCCAAATCAATCTGGCATGGGGCAGACCTTGGTCTTGTCCCACAGAAGCCACCCTGCAGCTTCCACCTTGCCCACATTGTCATATGGTTTTACATATGTGATGTAATGATTCAGATAGGTGCATAACACCCTCTCTTGTTCCTCCCAGAAGTATTAAACAAGGCACATTCACATCCGTGGATACCTCAAATTTGAAGCAGATTCATTTACTTTTGCAGATATTTGCCCACTTATGCTACAATTTTTTGGGATCCCTGTCATCTCTGTACCTAATTTATACACCTGAGATAGTGCAGTTTGGTAGCAATGTGGACCACAGGCTCTTTAGTCCAGGCAAGACTAACCCAAAGTCACAAATTATGGAGGAAGTAAATTTTTTTGTTCTCATTTTAAGCAAGTGACAAGAACAACTTTCTTCCTTCTACTCTTGCATTTGTCAAAAATACACTTGAAGTGAACGGAGTCAATGTCACTAACCATCACACCTGACAAAAGACAGGATGCAACAATCCCACCAGAGAGCAGAGCCCTGCAGATGAACTCACTCTGCCCCGTATTTGCCTAGTTTCAGGAACTTATCACCTACTTCAGTAGGCCAGATGCACAAAAAAAAAAAAAAAAAATTAAATTGGTTTTAGTTGTATTTGAGTAAAAAAAAAACACATCAAGATTAATTTTTAATAACTGCTTTAAAAGTACTGAACAATGCTCAGCAGCTAAAGCTTTGAGGTCTTTAACTAGCTCAAATGTGTTCTCTGGACTTTGCCTTGCCCAGGTGACGCAAGTGACCCCCAAACTCCAAAACCACTTATTGTATCAGGAGTTCTGGGAAAGAAGCACTGAAACTCATTCTCCCAGCAAAAGGGTGACATTTGACACAGAAGTACAAATGTGAAAGCCAAAAAGCTTCTGTAACAAGCTAACTAATTTTTTTTTTCTTTCATGTTCAAAGAACCAGAAACTATCCAGTGACTGCCACGCACCACCTTCATAGGTAGCTCCAAATCAGGAATTTCTTTTAGCAAGCCCTGGGGAAGATGCATCATGAGCCAAATAATACACTGCATAATGCTCTCAGGCACAGGGCATTATTCTGAGGGTTGTCCTGTGCAGGGCCAGGGGTGAAAAATTATGATCCTTGTGCATCCCTTCCAGCTCAGGATAACCTGTGATTCTGTGAATCCTATGAATGCCAGTGAAGGGATTTTATACTTACAACTCCTCTACAGAAAAAAGATAAAAAAACCTTTCCCCAACCATGATACTTTTAAAAGTTGTTTCAAAATTACCATTTTCCACTTTCATTGAAGACAATGAAATCCAAAGAAGAAAGAAACAAGAATCAGGCACCATGTACATTTCACAGTAATAATATTGAGAAATCTACTGGATTATCATCACTTTGGTCATCATGATGTGTGTGAGAGTAAGGCCAGGTGTTATGCAGAGAACTATACTGAAAGCACTATGCAATACCTAAATAAGGTGGGCAAAGCAGCTCACATCCCTAGATCTGCCTATTTTTGCATTTTTGAAGGCAAAATACTTCTTCCCTATGCCTCTGTAATAATCTCTTATCTTCCTATCTTATTTTCACACCCAGTTTTGTAATCTAAGTTTTTCATTAAGGAAATAAATAACAAATCTCTCTCCTGAGAGGAGGGGGATGGGAGTAGGGCAAGCAGGAAATACATTGTGCAATTGATGAAAGGATGTTAAGGCATGGCTGAAGCAAATCAATATTGGGTGCCTTGCTTCAAAATTGCATGGAACAACGTATTACCTCTGTCCCTAAAGAGCAGCAATCATCCTTCAGTGCCACTGCTCACATTACATGTGATGTCTTTTCAATTATCTCAAAGGCCAGATTTACCACTCTCTATTCACAAGCCCATTAATAGCCACCTTGGGAATCACTGCAAGGCTGCAGACTACATATCACATGATGATCTCTCTGATAAAGGTTTTATTAACTGAGTCAACATGCCTTCTAATGTGTCAAAATACCTTTTTCCTAGACTGACAACAGAAAACCAGAGAACAACCCCTCTGCCTTCTAACCCAGCATTATCATTTAATATCAGCTGTCACTGAAAGCTGGAAAAAATAAGTTCTAGGAAAATAATTACATGTAATAAGTAATAACCTTATGATGAATACCACCACCCTGGGAGGGAATGGAAAGGCTTTGGTTGAGAACACACCCTTTACAGTGATCCCACCACTGCTGCAAAAGGATTTTAGAACAGATATGACTGGATGACATCTGTGTGCAGACACAGCTAGGTGTGCCTACACAGCCAATCAAGCTCAGAACCAAAGACACACTGGATGGTTTACAAAGACCCAACTTGGGTCTACAAGAAATTCTTTTTGGTACTGCAGCTGCCTGAATGAATCCTCCCAAACAGAGCTGAACATTCAGGTGTAAAAGCAGTGAAATCTGCCTGGAGCTGCAGCTTGTAGACGTGTACGTTTGAATTTACATTAGTCCTGGGGTATCTTCATGATGACCCATTATAATGCAGAGATGGCCCCGAAGAGCCTGGGGAGATTGGTGGGAATTTCCTGATACAAAACACAGGGAACACAATCCTCTGTAAATGCCACTGACAGGTAAACATCAAAAAACAGAGAGGAGCTGAAGGGCAACATTGGCACAAAACAGATGAACGTTAGACTGGCATGTATGAATACATACAGGCATTAAAATAAGTTAAAGTTTAAAATCTTAGGAAAAAAATTGATTTTAATCAGCATTTCAAGAGAAACAGCAAAACCAGAAGAGATGAGGTAGATCTGATACATCCAGAAAAGAGGATGCAATGGTACAGCTATGAGGGTAGGAGTGGACTTGCTAACCTAGAGGAAAAATCCTGGTCAGAATAAAAACTAATGAAGATTTTTAAATCTTTTTCAAGCAAAACAATTTCCTAACATGTAAAATAGCTGGAACAATATGCTCTTTTACCCACAGATTCCAGTCAAAATTGAGTTAATCTCCTTCGAAAAAAATTAAGGTAGTTAACAGCAACAATTGTATGAGAACTATAGTTTAATTAAGTTTTAAAGAAATATAAATGAGAAACCATAGCCTCCTCTCATCTGTGTTTCTGTGAAGGGAAGACAAGAATATGGTGCACAAGCAAAACAGTAAGAAGTAAATGACTGCATTAAAAGAAATAGAGATGTACATTCGAAGACTTACAAGTTCTTCAAACAATTAAAGCAAAAAGAAACTTTCTAGGCTCACAACTGGACAGAATCAGTACAATCAGATTTTAACACATTGCAGGAAAGTCCTTTCAGCGTAACAGAACAATGGACTAAATTCCTCTATTCAAACCTTCCCAAAACTGTTAGGGTGAAAAAGCAAGTCTCTGCAGAGATCCCTGAAATTATGGACGTTGCAGAGTATAAACTTACAGGCTTCAGTACATTATTACAACATCACAAAGAAAATCACACCCAAAGGGAACCCCTGCTTCTCCATGACAGTCTCCTAGTCCAGTAGCCTAAATATCTTCTGGCACATCCCATTTTTTTCCACATGTTGCCCAGCTCATTATACAATGCAAATCCAGTGGTTACTCCTGAAAGTGTGCATTAACCTTTCTGTCCTAGGGAAGATACTGTTACTTGATCTGCAATGCTGCAGCGTATGCTAAATTACAGCAAAAATATTCTAGCAAAAGATCACTATTCATGGAAGACCTTCCATGAAAGGATAACCTGATGATAACAAGACTGGAAGAACTGTTTAGCAGACACAAAGCAGACCCTTTGCCCTTAAAAAGGGAGAAATGCCTGCAAAGTTAGGGGATCTACTCCTATTGCTCATTTAGATAGCATATTAGAAACATGAACGTGGTTCCTTACAAAACTGATTAATCCCTCCATTTCTTTAAGGCTGAGCAGTATCATACTAAAAGGATTTAATGATTCAAAACCAGAAATCCTGTACATGGTACTGGATTTCAGATGAGATTTTCTAAAAATAATACAACAGAAGAGACATAAGATAGCAAAGGAAGCCTGAGTCAGTGTAAGATACTTTTCTTTCTCCTGCTTAATGACTGCTATTACCCACCTCCAAGAAACTGCACTCATAACATCAGCAATTGACAAGGATAAAGAATAACCTAAAACAAGGGCTGTGTGCTATGAAAGTAAATTTGGACAGCCAGAACTAGTAATAGACTTGATTATCAGGTACAGGTAAAAAATATGCTCAGCTGATGCTTTGCACTGTCCCAAATTACACCAGTTATATGAGGCAGTCTTCTTCTGTAGACTAGAAATTGTTTAAACAAAGCACCAAGAATTTTAATGTAGCAGAAAAAAAAGGTATGCCAAGATACTTAAGAGAATATTCACACTACATAAGCTTCACTTCAACTTGCTTTCAGACTGTTGAAGTCTTTACATCTCTTCATCCCACTACCCCACTTTTACATCAGGAGGTGGAAGAAGAAAATGCGTGTATCATGTATTTAACATAAAAGCCTTTCAAACCAGCAGGAATCCTTCAGTTCAATCATGCTTTATGTACTGAAAGGTTAACTAATGGGAGAGGCTTATTAGCACAAATAACACCACTCCTGCCTTGATCCCAACGACACACAAGCTAAGCAAGCTCAGGCTCCAGGCGCACTTAGAGAGGAAAAACAAGCAGCAACAAAAAGCCTCAATTTTCTCATTTCGTAAGCATATTTAAACTACCTTTTAAAGAGATACAGTGATGTATTGTGTTGATATAGTCATTCTAAAAGGACATGCAAAAATATGTTTTAGGAATAATAATAACTGTTGGAATAATGTTTTTGAATAGGAAACACTTTCTTGAAAACTTATGGTGAGAGAAACTCCCAAGGATTTGAATTCTAGACTTTCAACCAAATTCCAACTCATTTTCTCCTCAGAAATAGGAAAAGGCAAAATTGCCTTAATTTCCCATATAAAACTGTGCAGGACTAGTTTTTTCATGTTCTGTAGAACAGATGATTTTCATCTCGGTCAGCTGAATATCAATGCTCAGGTTATCTTTTCCCTGCATTGGGCTTTGAAATCCTATAAAATTCAAGTCATACCACAAACAATGTGTAATATTGCTTGGATTAGAACAAGTTCACATTTTGTTTTTCCTCATAATATGTTCCTGTTTAGGATGTTCTTTCCTAGAGGCTTAATAGAGAAACAATTAATTTTGATGTAGCTGATGTAGTATGAAACAGTTGTTAACCTCTGATGAGAAGGTTACATCAGATACCAAGTTGGGGTAAATTATACTGACAATTGCCCTTGTTTAATTGCTTTTGAGTAGTACTCAGTATGTCTAAATGTGTGGTGAATTATTATTGTACCCTGCTGCTACCCATTAACATGAGATCAAGAATTTTATTTTACTTTTTTGATGCAACCATAGAGAAGTGATAAAGGCTTTAATTGCAAACAGATTTAATTTAGAACCTATTAGTGCAATTTATCCAAGCATACAGAAGATGGGTTGGTCTGAACAAGCTCGTAAGTTTAAAGCTTCTCATAAAAGACAAAAATCCATATTGCCAATTGTTAGAATCTACAAATATGGAACATTTTAGTCTCTTTTGGAATGAGTACACTTACTTTTTTCAAGTCTTGGTTATTTCAAGTAAAGAACTTCACTGGAGATGGTATTATTTCTTTGACTCAGCCAGAAAAAAACCTTCACATTACTTCAATTCCTTTGTATTTACTATTTAAAAGAAAAATATTAAGCAGCAGAATAGAAATTTTCTAAGTATCAAAAAAATGTATCCCTAATATTTCTTTTTTTATTCACTCATTCAGAAGACTGTGACAAAATTTGAAAATCCCAATTATTAGTTCCGAAGTACTAAGAGAAAGTACTGCAAAACAGGAAAGGCAATTCATCTCAGGTTTTGTTGAAATTATGATATATTATAGAGCCCTAGATGACATATTCTGCCTAAACACTGAAGTCAAAAGAGAGAGTTAAATAAATATCAAGCAAACCACAGCATTTGTTTGTACAGCGTACAAGAACAAGCAATAGCATAATATTTATTGCCATATAGGATGTTTGGATAGATAGTGTGTGGTACTCTGAGATTTGATTGTTTAATGTCTAATTCAGAGAACCACAACGAATGCTAAGAAAAAACGGATAAAATAAGCAAGTTTCAAGCTCCAGAATGTATTTTAAACAGAGGCTGCATATTTAGGGAGGACTCTTTCTTGTGAGCTCTCCCATTTGCTTCTCATTAGGAGCAATGTTTTTATTTCTGTACTTAGACTGAAATACTAGTGTCTGACTTTGCCAGATGTACAGACAAGACTAAAAGTGGCAGATGTGTATGCTGAAAAAATGCTGTCCACTATACCAGACCACTCTGATCTTTGTAGATGCTTCTGTCACTCAGTAAAGCTCTTTTAAGCTTAGTAAGTTGTTATATCTTTTATAGAAGTATACCTTTTAAGTTATAATATTTAGTTGCCCTTATCTTTAAGACAGGTTTCAGAAAGTTACCAAAATGTAACTTCCCACTGAGTGTCCTCCATCTCCTCCAATTCTAAATTTTCACTCTCTGTTGTCCAGCTGAATTCAACAGCTTTGAGAGCCAAACTCCCCAAATTATTTTCAGATTGGTGACTCCATTGAAGCTAACTTATGGTCTAATAAACAATTTTATTATTCATGCCAACACTGCCCTCCCAACTCTTTCTTCCATATCTCCTATCAGTTTCACAGTGTTCAATGACATAAATCTCATGGCCTCCCACCAGAGACTCCTGCCCAAGAGCTAAGAGATAACAACAAATGGACAACTCCTATGCACAAAATGAACTAGTTAAAATACATTAAAATTGGATTATTAATCACCTTCCAAAAATAAGAAAAGAAGTACCAATAACACATTTTAAAGCTGGATTGAAAACTGAAAGTCTGTTTCCTGTCTTCAAATTAGTTTTCCTTTACTAATTCTTGTGTGCTCTAGGGAATGATAAATGCAGCATGCACAAACACATGGGACTTCAGAGACCAAAAGAGTTTAGGAAAGGACAGGAAAAGACTGAGAGCATTTTGGGACAAGATCATTGTGTATTTAAATAGAATGCTTCCATAAAAAAAAAAAGTCAGGCTCTTTGGCAGTTTTGCACCAGCTGGCAAAACAGCCAGGGACTCGCTTATCTTGGATTTGAGACTCATTCAGATAGAGCCTCTCTCAGCCAAAATAACAACCCTAAAATCATATGTATTTGCTATGGGGATTTTTTATTCTTTAAACCTGATGTAATGGGCAAGCAGCTATATTATAGGCCATTTTTTTGCACAGATGATCTGTATGTGGTAGCCTATAATATATTCACTATTTTCAAAGTACATGGTCAAGAACAGAGGTCCTCTTCCAGGCCATGACTATGCATGACAGCTCAACCCTGCCTACTGACTAAACACCCCCAAACTGCTCATTCACTTACTCCTCCCCAACAAGGATGCAGAGAAAATCAGAGAAGCAAAACTAAGAGAACTTGTGGATGGAGATAAAGACTGTTCAATAAGTGAAGTAAAACAATACTGCTTCCCATTTACAGGTAGATGGTGAGCCACTTCCTGGTAAGCAGGGCCTCAACATGCACAACTTACTTGGAAAGACATTTGCCATAAACCATCAGCATCCCCTCTCTTATCCTTCCTTTCCCTGCATTTTTTGGCCAGGCATGTCATTTTATGGTATGGAATGTCACTACGGCCAATTTTGGTTAGCTGTTCCAGCTGTGCTTCCTTCCAAATTCCAGAGCACTGATGGCATATTCACTGACTTCTGAATTAAGCCTTGTCTTTTAACTCACAAATTAGCTTTTAGGGTTAGGGATGGTAATTTTACCATCTCTAATTCTTGTGATAAAGACATGGAGTGCCATTAAGATGCCAGCCTCAGCTGGAGATGACTATCATCCTAAGGAGAAAAGAAGATGCAACTTAAAACTTGCATTTAATAGCACAATTACAGAAAGGACATAAACACTTGTGATGTGGTCTGTAAGACACTCAGAACCTATCTGTCACGCAACAGCTCAACACTTGTTGTAGTCTCCCAAGTAATTCCTTGCTGCTTGGGAACACCCCAATTGTTATGGTGCCAGCGCTTTATCTGGGCTACAAAGCTAAGCAGAAACCTGCTCCACTGTAGAAAGGGGAGGTTGGACACTTCTTAAGTTGCTGCAGTATATATACATATATATCACATCCTAAATGAGGATCTTCCTGCCAATCCAAATTACCTTAAGTAGAATGCAACCTAGGTCAAGTGAAAGGTACCTGTAGCCCTGGTTTAATGCCTGAGATGTTTTGGTGAATGTGAGTGAAGAGGTTTGCCTTTGTGTCACCCAACCTAAGTCAAGTGAAAGGTACCTGTAGCCCTGGTTTCATCCTGAGATGTTTTGGTGAATGTGAGTGAAGAGGTTTGCCTTTGTGCCACCAACCAAATTGGTCAGACCAGAGGGACATCAAGAAGAAGTCCCTCCCAGGAAAAGGAATGACTAAAAAAGTTACAGTTACAAAAACACATCTCTTGTTTACAGAAAATTCCCCGGGAAAAAAATTTCAGAAAACCAAAACACCTCAGGCAAGAAACCATGGCTACTAATTAAACAGTTAGTCTGAACTTCAAGAATTGACAAATAACAGTAACAAATGTTTATAAAAGATACATACGATGATGTGAAGGAGAGACTCCAGTGCACCTTCATACACTAACATTAAATCGAAACAGTTCTTCCAGTCCCTCATTTTTCATCTTGCCTACAAGGTTAGCAGTCATGGTTTCAAGCCTTCGAGCACATGTTAATTCCCAGGTGGTAGCTATTAAAGACAATATAATCAGAAGTCTCTGCCAGAGAACTTACTCCTAGCAGAAAGATACATTCATAGAGTTTTTATATGTTAATAATCACAGGAGACCCGCAGAGCACTACCTCAGGATGGTTGCTAGATTTGTCTTGGTAAGAAATGTCTGTAGACAGTTTGTTCTTTTAAACCTTCTAAGAATCTAGACAATATAATCTTTTGCTTGAAAGCTCATCCTAATTCACTCCCCTTACCAGCAAGCAATCTAGTCACTCTCAGTCACTAGTTGTTCACTTCCTCAGCTAAATGCGTTATACAAGATGTTGTCTCCTGCACTTAGCCATTTTATAAATAATTTCTTGCTTCAACAAAAAAAGCGTTTGTCTCATTTCATTTTTTGCTGATCCACTGGCTGCTTCACTATAAAACATCATTGACTGAATACGTGTTCTACACCAATCTGTAGGGGCTCATAATTTTTATAAACTAAGTTAGGAGAAATGTACACAGTTCTTAGCTGTTTCATGAAGGAAATGAGGAACAATGGGTATTATACACTTTGGAACTGATAACTGCTTAACCACTCCTGGTATTCTCCAAGAACTATATCAAACTCAAAGACTTGCTCTACACTGCTTGAAATCCTGGAAAGGCAAGAGTAAAAACACTGTTCTAAATAGACAACAATGTAAACACATTCAATATATGGTAGATAAAATTATTTATATTCACAAAAATTAAACTTGAACGAACTTAGGATTCTATACAAGAATTAAAAAAAATGGTCTACCATGGTGCATCACCATAAAAGAAAATGGTAACTTTTACATCAGTATAGGCAGCTAAAAAAAAAGGCAAAACAAAAGACAGAACACTGAAGTGCAGTACTCACTTTTTTCATGGTCTACAGCCCCTGCTGACATACTGCCTGCATAACAATGCAGTTTAGTCTTAAGGAAACCCTGTTCTTTCTACTTTCTAGGGTATAGAAATGTAACCCTGTTAAATGCTCAGTCTGTATTCAGCCAAAGAAAGGCTGAAAATTTTGCATCAAAGATATTTGGTTTTAGAAAAGTAAAACACAGACAGTTACAAAAGGTCTTGGTCTCATGGAAAGTTTCCATGCAATTTGCTAAGAGATCCTAAATGGTCTTGAATTTTAAGTTTCATTTCAAGATGCACCTTTAACTTCAGATTCCATTTTTTTCCAAAATAATCCCAGCTACAAGCTCACTTCTATTTCTCTGAACCATAAACCAGAAATAAAGTCTTACAGACATTCAAGAAGTCAATAACACTTTAGAAGTTCCTCTTGAACTTTCCTATTGCATGTCACAGCGTGAGTCTCAGACCACATTCTTTATTTGAACAGTTAGGTGGAATCAGTGATATATATGATGAACAGTAATACCATAGCCAGAAGAGCACAGCAGTGTGCCTTTGCTACTCATGAATGACTGGCAAATCCTCCTAATCCATCCTGATCACAAAAGAACAAGAGAAATTAAAGCTGAACTAGTTCTATATTTACTGCTAGTGAACAGCTTCAGGGATAAAATTGGCCAAACTACACAGGATGCATTCAACGGAACTTTTAGCAATAACACCAACCACAATAAGTAGATTTTATTTAAATATCTGAAATAATGTGAAACTAGCACCATGCCATACAGAGTAGTTTAAAAAAAAAAAAATACAGGAAAGAAGCTGAAAAAATTTCATTATTTTCTTTTCCAAACCTGATTGGAAAGAGAAAGCAATGATATTTTTTTTTTTTCCAAATGAATGTGCAGGCAATGAGTACTAGGACATTGTTTCTGGTTGTATCAGAACCACCCTGCAATATACCCAGTGCTTCAACATGATTCTGAATATGGCAAATTCCAGCAGCAGATTAAAGCCCTTCGTCATTCACATTAGGTCTGTTTTGGCCCCTGGCATTCCTTCCTGTTTACTTATATCTTTAAGGTTCCATGAAATGTCAACATATTCCCAGCTCATTCAAAATTTGCAAATGGCCCATTTTCCCCTTCTACTATGAATTAACACATAATACATTGCAAATAATCTGAACATCAAGTAACGTGACCAGCCTCTACCTCTAGTAAACCTCTTGGCTATTTGCCAGATGAAAACAAAGCAAACAGACACTTCTCCGTCCAAAGGATCACATAAAAAAACAAACTGCAAGTGTTCCCAGTCCTAGTGTTCTCATTTTCTCAAGTAATTAAATGATCCTAAAACAGTCTTCATTCAAGTTCTCACAAAAGTCTATTTTTTTTTCTTGCAAAGCTATGCTGTGCTAACATCAAATTCTTATTCTTTTGAATTATCCTGCTTAAACAAGCATCATCTATATCAGCTTGAGGATCTGGTCAGTTCTCACTTAACTTTCTTTGTGAGGAAGAAAGCAATCCATCATTCCCGTTTATTCTTTGCCTTCCAAGAATAGTTATACTTCACCATAAATTCAGCTGTATTCAGGACTGTGCATACGAATCAGTAGATTACCACTGATGCAAAATGTTTCTTCACTTTTTGAATAAATCCTACTATTGAATCACATAAGGCTTTTGAGTTTTGTTTGCTTTCTCCCTCCTCAATTACTTTTGGCATCAAGATTTAATTTTCTGCACATCCCATTCAGCAACTCCACAAAACCCTAAAGAGCTGCTATAGACAGTTCAATCTGATGAAAACTGAAGACACAGAAAGTACAGAATATGACACACGGTATTTTAGAGCAACACTCTCCTTCAAACACATACCCAGTTAAGAGAAACCCAGATCTGGGAGAGACATGGGCCTGTGTGTACTCACTATGTGCAGCTGCAGGAAATCCCCAAGCCCAGGGGCACTGTCAATCCGGACAAGAATGCCGTCCTTCACCGTTGTGCTGAAGCCCACAGCAAGGCGGTCTGTCCTCGTGCTGGGTCTGTCATTAGCTGGCCAGGTGTACAGGATGAGACCTCCACTCTTCCCAAATATATATGTGGCACCAGCTACAAGACACAAGGCCAAAGAAAAACGTATTAGTTACTTATTTGTGTCTGGTGGTAGTACTATGAGGAAAAATTTAAGCAAGCAGATGTTTTCATTAGTTAGAGGGGTGAAATCAGGGTGTCCTGCTGGCCAGGCCTGATGAAGTACATCATTAGTTCCTCAATAAAGACAAGCAGCATTTAAGACAAAGATAAGCTTATCAAAAATTATCAAGACGGCTTATCGAGAATGAATGATTTCATCTAATACCCCAGACAAGGCTGGATAGGACATCACTGTTGAGGGGGAGAAAAAACCACAAGCCATTCCTGTTTCAAAAGCAGGGGATTCAAATGGAAATACTTAACATTTCTCCTTGAGGTTGGACTTGCCTTCAGCTAAAGACAATTTACACATAGTAGGAGACTATACTTTTCTCCAGACTTCATCAGATTTTTTGATATCTAGTCCACATATTTCCAGCACCATTTGTCTTGTCACTACTGAGCCCAGGAAATTGTTCATTGCCCTTGTTTTTAAGGACAACACCAAACCTCTCCCATGCTGAACACTGTCCTCCCACATTCATGAGGGCCATCTGAGCTGAGGAAGGCAGACACGCAAGTGAGAAATTATTGTTGGAGACCAGGAAGCTGAGAAGCAAAAGCATTCGGAGTTCACATTCTGACTTGTACTCAACAGTCTGAGTTAGGATCAAGATTTTATAACTCAGCAGTTATAAAAGCAGCCCCTGAGCTTCTTGAAAAAGCTAAAATTCCTCTCCTGTCCAAATTTACAGGCAGGCCAGGAACAACACTCCTCCATGTTTCAGCCACTTACTGCACCTCATTTTTCTGAGCACTATTACAATGGTTACACAATACTAAGCAAAAAGAACCAGCTTCTGTTACTGCAACAAGGATAAAACATATGTAGAAAGTACAAGCAATTACTGGGTACATTTGCTAATCTGAGTGAAACTACAATGGAGTATTTTTTTTATTTTTTTGCACCATACCAATCGGCAACATGTACCATGCAACCCTGTACAGAGTAAAAGTAGATACAGAGACAGGTAAGATAGATAATGGTAATTTCTACACTTGCCTACAAAGCTGCAGCTTCACTAAGGCTCTCTATGCCCTGAATTCCAAATAAATGCTACATATTAGTAGAAATAATTGATACACTTCTCCCTTGCTAAAGAGGTTTCCTCTACACATCTCAGAACACATTACCAAAACAGACATCAAAAACTCAGCCATACAGGAATGAAATTATTTGTGAACAGCTGACTCAATGACAGAGTGAAAATGAATCATGTTTCCTTCTTTCCTTCCAGGCCTGTGCACATCCAACAGAACATGCCCTCAGTAAATTCAGACAAATGTGTCCAAAATCAGGGTTATATAGGAAATTTCAGTCATAAGTCTGAATTACCAAAAGAGCACATTCTGGAACTGTGCACACACACTATTTCAGTTTGAGAAAGAATAATTTTACAGACGCAGTCTCCTCATTCAGCTTTAAACTCCAGACAGAAGGTGTATGGCTATTTTAAGATGTGTAGAAAGAGGTTTTGTTTGTCTGTTTGTTTAAACACATCCCCAGATCTATCTGCAACCTTATGGTAAGATGGCTGGAGATGACCAGGTAGTGAATTATCTATATCTTCTCCCCATGCTCAGGTATAACAACAGCCTCCCTAAAACTACACTACAAATACACTCCTTCAGTGTATCAGTTTGTTCTATAACTTCTGCGTGCATTTGCACTACAGACTAAAACTAGGCACAGCAATGTTGTAAGCAAAACTAGGTTTACTCGTTGTTTTTGGCTTCACAAATTAAAACTCACCTTCCAAAATTACTCTTGCTTGAATTTCAAGTTCTCCTCCTTTTCTTTGTACTAGCTATCAGGCCTTTCAGCTGCAAAGACAAGCTTGGAAGTGAGTTCTTCACTCTTTATGAAGATGGATTACTTTTTTTGCCTCTCTAAGAGTCATTTGGCTGCAGGTAGACCATGTCAGTCCTCCAATGAGAGGCAATTAGAGCCAATTACGTCCTCGCAGGTCTTTCATGAGACTTAACTACTTAAACAGCTTATTTTCTCCTCACAGAGCATAGATTTTGCTTCTAAGCCTAACCTGATAATGTTTAGGACTTTGGTACTCTGGTGCCAAGGTTCCTAAGGTAAGGATCAGAAACACTAAGGAACAACACAGTATAAATGTGCCTCTGTTGGGTCTTATTCCAATGTTCTCTGAGATGGCTTTACATAATGCTTCATGAAGACACACAGTACTCTGGTTCAGTTGTGAATGTCAACTCAGTTCTGGAGTTCACCTGGTCCACAGGCTCTCCAACTTAACCTTAAACGTGTCAGGGGTTTATTGTGATTGATTTCACAGTCATATATTCTGAGTTCTTGAAAGAAAGATAATTGAGATGCAACAACCAGAGCAGTACTAACCCAAACAAACATGTAAGCAGAGGTTCCTTATTTTCCAGGTCAGAAAATATCTGCATAATGAGAGATGGGCCACTTACTTTATCTGTGTGTAGCTGAATGTACAAATATTTGTTGGATACTTCAATGCCCCTTGCCTTCACCAACTTTTGAGGACAAACAGGATATCCATTAACATTTTTGGAAAGATGCATATTATGTGCCAGTATAATTTTTCCCCAAATTATGAACAAAATAGTAATTCCAGTCTGAAAACATAAGGTGCACCAACTTCAAAAGACTTTTTGCAAAGTGAGTGGAAGTTTTTTATATTGCATTCTGCTTAGTCTAGTAGTTCAGATGAGTCTCTTAGGGTATTTCATATGCTGGTGTAAAGGTCTTAACAAGTTTATTATTAATCATAACCTTCTGCTATTTAACAAGAAGCTATCAATTCAACTGCAAGAAAATTCATTATGATGGCATTTTGCTCTTCTTTCTTGGCAGGAAACTGAAATTTAGGTGATTTTCAAGAAGAAATGTTGTCAAAGGATGAAATCAGCAACACATTGTTCATGACCGCAGGTTATGTGAGCAAATCAAGAGCCATTTCACATCAGGAAAGAAACCTTGGTAACACCTGTAATTAGCAGTCCTTTAATCATCAGGCCTCTCAAAGTATAACTAAATAATGGAGACCTGATAGTTTATACAGACATCCAAAATATCCAGCAAAATCTCAATAAGAAAATGTAGAACTTTTCCTAAATTTACGTAAAGAAAATATAATGGTGACCCTTATCTTACTGTACCTGGTCTAGGCAGTTCATTTACTATTCCCATCACCAGAAAAGGCATGTAAAAAGAATGCAGGTTAAATTCCTGGCATGAAAGCAAGTGAGAAGAGGTCAGGGATGCATCTGCAGAAACTAAGTAAGGACACAAAATCTGCTGCTACAGGAAGCATCATAATTTGATCATGTAGTAAAAAAGCAGTTCCAAAACCATGGTACACAGAGAGCTATTCTGCCCTCGCAACTGGAGATGAACAAAGCAACAAGGAAGAGCTGCTAAGACCAATTTCTGCTCCAACTCTAATAACATAGATTCAAAGTTTTGCCAGAAATCCAATCAGACTGATTTGATCACTGCCCCCAAAATTAAGCTTCTTGGCCATATGTTTGCTGCTTAAGGTAGACTCCATATTTGACCATTCTGTTTCCAGTCACAGAAACAACTGTAGGGCAGCTCCTCAGGTCTTTACTTGGCCAGATTGTTCAGCATCGTATGTATTTATGCTTGCTACACTGGACAAAAACCAATCCATGCTTTGGCCACCAGCTCTAAGGGGTAGCAAACAACACATACTGCACCAACCAGAAAAGAGAACCACAACTTTCAAATGATATCTATTTATTACTCCCCAAAAGTTTATGACATCTCAATGTAAACAATAAAACATCAGTTGAAACATGTACACTGCCAAAAGAATGCACATTGGCTGAGTAAGAAATGAAGCTTCTGATAGTTGTTTTTTAATACTTAACTCATTCTGGCCACATCAAATAGACTACACACATGTCTACACAACTCCAAATTTCCATGAAATTAATTCCTTAAGAGTAAAAAGAGTGGAAGAATGACAAAAGGATACTTTGAGGACAGTCCAAGAAAGGAAAGTGTCCATACACATTAACAACAATAATGATGAAAATAGGTAAAGTTTTCACCTAGCTTTGCAATATACTCCCAAAGAGCATAGATGATTTAGCTGACTCTTCACTACTTGAAATCACTTCAACTGGGTCAATTCTAGGCATGCTGAAACATCTATATTACCCAGAGATGACCTAACAGGTGTTTTGAATTGCCAGCTTCTGCTGTTATTCCTGTGGGTCTTGTCCACTAAATGCACTCCCTGCATTCAGCACAAAACAGCTTCTTTGCATCACGGTTGTATTAGATACATGATAGCATTTCCAGCCACCATTATGAAACAAATTAAGAACAGAGAATAAAAAAAAAACACCAAGAGAGAACTGCCCCCTTCCTTCTGCCCTTTCATATTTACCAAGACATCAGTCTTGACAACAGCTATTCCTCCTTCAGAAGTTATAAGCTGTCACCTTTTTTCCCTCGATCCTAGACTTCAATTGCACTGTTATCCTAATCCCTCTTTTACTCCTCATCTTCCTATACCACTATACATCAAACCACATAAAAAAAGTAATTAGACAAAAAAATAATCATATCTCAGGAACCAAAACCAAGCTAGACATCAACACATCTCCTGCCTTCACCAATGAATATACATCAATGTTCTTATAATAAGAACAATGTTCTTATTGCAATATCTGAATATTCCAGGGACATCTTGTGAGCTACTGTCCTTCAATCATACACATCAAGAAATGGAAGTCTCATAAAAACTGAGTATCATCAATCAGGATGAAAACTCTTACTCCACCTAAAGATCTTCTCTGGCACTTGGACATCTCTGTGACTCAGTTATTGCGTTTTCCACACCCTGAGTTTAAAAGGTCTATAGATAAAAACACCTGCTTGATATATATAAAAAAAAAAAAGGAGATGAGGGTTAAAAAGTCATCTTCTGGCTCATTCAACCATTCCATCACAGAATCCTTCCTGGGAGAAAGAAAGACAGACCTAATACTTTCTGTGACAATTGCTGAAACATTTTTTTATTTATTGAGAACTTTAAATTGCCTAAGAATAAAAAGAATAAAGAAAACTTAAATCCCTGGAAAATGCAAACCTTCCAGTGTAATCAAAAAAAAAAAAAGAGCACAAGCTTTTGTGCTTAGAGTTCTCATGAACTAGATCTTCTTCCTTTCAGAATGCTCACTCTTCCCTTGACAAACCCTCTGAGACTGAAATTGAACACTGTATTCATCTCAAAAAGCAGGCATTGTTTGACATGAAACTGAAATTCCTTTCTCACTTCAAAACATGAAGGAGCTCCTTCTATTCAAAAAGGAGGAGGAGCTATAAAAGCTGCAAGACTAACACAAAACAGAAGCAGCAATTCAGATCACGCCTGCTTTCTGTGTTTGTCTTTTTTAATGATAGCAAATTAATACGAGTCACTTTCCTCCCAGTATGTGTGCATCAGCCAACAATTGGATCAGACAGTATGTTACTTCTTATTAGTTACACTGCATTAAAAAGACTAGAAGAGCAAAATAAGGAGAGCAAGGGAGTGTTCCTAGAACTACTACAAGGTCCAAGATAATTAATGTCTGAAATATGGATTTCTCTAAATCTGGGATACCAGGAAGATTGAGGTTTTTTCCAAATATGAATTTGCCAAGGGGCATGTTGGGGATGTTTATCATCTCAGAAGGAATTTAGTGATTAGCTCCTGATAAAACAGATGCAAGATAACCATAGCCACACCAGCTCAAACATAAAAGACTACAACACCGAAAATATTTCAGTAACACCTTAATTTCCATTATAACATGATTGGTCAGACAAGGATCACTGTCATGTCTTCAGCATTGATCTTAAGTGGAGACCCAAGGAAAACTGAGTAGAACAATCCTATTTCCTTTACGTATGCACTCAGACCATGAGTCTTTTCATCAATTAACTCAGCCTCATGTGGTTTGCTTATACAGTAATCCCAAAGAGATCTATTTTTCAAGTATTTATCCAATCTCTCTTGGAATACATTTAAAAGTTTTGCATTCACCATAATGCCTTCCAAACCCTTTGCAATGACTCACACAAATCTGCCATTGATGTAGCAAGTTAAACATTAGCCAGCTGTGGGCCCTATCTGCACAGGCTGCCTACAGCATTATGCACTCTATTAACAGGACCTGAGGCTGTTAGTAGATGAAGTGATTATTCCCCTTTACTCAGTGGTTGTTAAACTGCATCTAGAATAAAGCATCTGATTTTGGATTGACAAACTGGAGCACGTTCAGTGAAGTGCCACAAAGGCAGTTGGGTGGATAAAGTGCCTGCCTTGTGAGGAAATGCCAGCAGATTGGGGCTTTATCAGTTTGGAGATGACACAGCTTCAAGGGGACCTAAGGGCAGTCTCACAGCACCTGCAAGGTTATGGAAAAGCCAAAGGTTGGCTCTTCACCGTGGTGCACAGCTAAAGAACAGGATGCAATTGCCATACATCAAAGTGAGAGAATTGGACTCTGCAGCAAGGAAAGAGCTTTCTCCACACAAGGACAGACACGCAAACAGGTTGCCCAAGGAGATATTATAACCTCTGTGTGTGGAGGTTTTCAAGATATGACTACATAAAACCCCAAGCAACCTGATCTGACCTCACAGCTGACCTTGCTCCAAGCAGGGGTTTGGACTTAAGATTTCCTGGTGTCACTTTCAGTCTGAGTGAACAAGGATCATCTTTTTGTGTGAAGAATCATCTTTTTCATATTTGCTCTTGCTAAATAGATTACATGCTCCCTAGTTTTCATTCTGTAAGGCACAGTAATCTGTCTCTCTATCTATCCTCTCAGTGTCAACTTGGCTTTGCAGACTCATACCATACCACCACCCTCAATCCTTAAGTGATTTCTTTCAGTAAAGAGACCAGTTGTGTTATCAAATTCAGCCCCCATAGCTTTACACAGCTAGATGACAATTATCAATCTAGAAGGTCCATAAGGACAATTCCTCCATGTCTTTTTATTTTTAAGAGGGTTTTTTTTTTCTACGCATTACAGAGTAAGAAAAACATTTTCCAAAAAATCCCCAAACTCCCAATGGTACTGATAAAAAAATAGGAAACAAAAGAAGAGACAAATGAAACCACAAACACAACTGAAATAAGAAATTCACTGGGTAGAAGTGCCTGGAAAATTGTGGCCCTTGCAGAATAGCGGGATATGTTTACTAGGGTCAAGTTATCCACCATTTACAAAGAGACTCCACTACTTCATTATGTGCAACTGTGACTAAATTCAGTACAGGTAGATGGAACCATTTCTTAGTTGCATTCTGCTGCCAAAGAGGAGGTAGCATCAGGATGCAATTTCTTATTTCTTGGTATTTCCTGATTAAAAAGCACACAGAGAGGATGTCCTTTGAGAAGCCTTACAGGCAGCATGCCAGAGGAGCTGAATACAGAGACTGGTGTCAGCAAGGAGAATCACAGCAGGATTCATAGCTCACCTGGGGCTTGGAGGAGGAATGTTAGTTCAGCACAGTTTTACAGAATCTGAATGGTTACAAAATGGCCTAGATACCTCTCAAGATGGATGAAGGCCAAAATGCTGTTATTGATCTCAGCCCAGTCAACGCTTCTCTAGAGAATCTCTTTCTAGTGTTTATCCTTAGCAATACTTTATTTATTCTATTAAAACAAACTCTCACAAAAAAGACGAAAGCAACACAAAAAATCCAAGCAAACAAAAACCCAAAACAATGAAAACCAACCAACCAAAAAAAAATTCCCCAAAACCCAAACAAAAAAACCCACACCGAAACCAAAGCACAATCAAAACAAAGCTGCAAAGACAATTTCTGTTTTCTCAGCTTCATTTAGTCACTTTAGGTTTAAGTAGCATAACATCTTGCCTGATGTCTGAGTCCACAAGGTTTCGCTTGTTTTAACTGTAGGCAAACCTTCACTCTTCCTTACAGACTTACTCACACTTCCTTAATCATAGAAATCAAAACAGAAAATACAGTTTAAATTTACTGTCTTCATTGTCATAACCGTAAGAGACCAAACACAAATTTTCAGTCTGGGCAGCTAAAAAATGTTGGGCCAGAAATATCAGCTACTGGGTATTCATTAGAGCTTCAGGAGGCAAGAGTTGTACCAAATCTAATATGCTAAATTAACAGCAGAGCCTGGAAAAAGAAGCAAGTTTTTAGGTATCTAACTTTTTTCTGGCTATTAACATTTTAACGGTACGCTTTTGAAATAAACTTCTTGAACTATCACCAGATGCCATGATTTGGTCTCATCTGAGCCGTCTCAGAGCTTGACTCCTTAAAATTATGCAATCCAGCTTTTAAGAAGATACCAGTCTATATCACCAGACTAGAGCTAGTCCAAAGTAACACTTCAGATGAAAAAAGTCTGCAGTATAGATCTCAGGTTCTTGGTACTAAATTTCATTCTAAAATCCAACTCTCATGCTGGTTGTTTCTGTAGACATAGCCCATGACTGAATGGAGCCCATTCTGATATATCAAGGAAAGAAAATCAGAGTTCTGAGCTTTTTTGACCTCACCTCAAATATGACATTGTCCCTCACAACTATTGGAACGTCAATGATGAGAAGAAAAGCATTTATGGACGCTCTCCATTCCCAAGGCTCTCTAACCTTCCCCAAGGTTACACAGTGGGAATGTAAAAACAAAAAGTATCCAGAGCTAGTACTAGGGCACACAAAATATTCCGTAAATGCAGCTTTTCTTGCTATTATGTCTTCTGGCCACCACAAAAGGACGTCCACCACTAGGAGAGATGGACATAAGTGAACTTGATACAGGAAATCTGTTAAAAGTACCATGCCAGAGTAAAAGACAAGTGTAATGGTTGTTTAATCATTCTCACCATGAAGTGCCAATTCTTTAGTGTCTTATGACATTCATGAATGATGCAGAGGGCTGGCATGATGAATGCAGAGCAATTCCAACTGACAGATACTTTCAGAGAATTTATATCCTTCCCACACTCCCAGGACAAAAGGGCTCTTGAGCTGAGTTATCATTGTTCCATGAGAGAATTTACAGTCTTGCCAGCAACTCCTTTTACCTTACTCTATAAAGCATTTATTTTGATATACTGATTGTGATCATTCAAGAACAACTGTATCTGGAAAAAGTCAGCATGGGAGCGAAAAAGCAGAGTGGTTTTGAATAACTTGCTCACCTTGACCTGGGACTGAATTCCCCTCAGCCAGTTTGCTTTGTCTTTGGTATCAGTTCTTGACTGGCACTCTCTGCCATCCCACTGTATTACATTACATTTGTAGCATCACTCAAGGGAGACATGCAATCTCCCACGCCTGGCCACCCATCCTCCACGCCAAACGGTGAAGTTCAGCCTCAAAAGCCATCCCTCATAGTCCCTTATTATCATTTCACTAGAAAGCACCTCAGCATCACAGTTTCCACATCACCCCAGAGTGCCCTACACCTTACAGTTACACACAGCAACAGCTCCTGCCATGAGATTGAGTGGCAAAGGAGCACCTGGACCTCATCCAGAAGGGCAGGGTGATGCACACAGTACCACAATCTCAACAGTATTTAGAGACCAAGATATTCCCACTGCCAGGATGAACACATCAGCATCAGATGTGTATGGCATGAGGCAGTTTAGGAAATGCAAAGAAAGCTCCTCGCCTGTGGCAGAGGCTACCAGTAACTTTTGTGAGTTGATATTCAGCCACTCTCTGCAAGTTCTTTCATCACTTCTGTATTCTGAGAAATTCTGCAGTTACAATCTTGACTAAAATACATCATCACCGAAGAGGCCCTGAGTCTGTGGCCTTCAGCTGCACAAAGCAATAGCATGTGTCACCCAAGTGAGGATAATGAAAGGTCTGTGGGCTGATCACATCGATCTAATGACAGCAGTGATTTCCCTACACCTCATTGTGAAAGCTTTAGGTGACTTCAGGCAAAGAAGCAATAAGTTTCTATGAATATTACAAATAATATCCATAATATCATTATAGAGAAGGATATTATCTCTTCTTACCCATCTAAAATTATGCTTTAATGCCACATTTTTGCACCTTTATACAGTATTTGATCTTAAATGCCCTGAAATGTCCTGTTCTTATGGGGGGCCTACACAAAATAATAGGAGAAATTTAACCTGCTTGCCTTTGAGATTAATCAATCATTATATTAGAGGATAATGCACCACATCAGAACATAATGTTAAGGCAGATCAGTGACAGGTGCTACCAAATGCCTATCCAGACATGTAGAAAGGATCTTCTAGAACTAGAGGATCCTAGATTCTAGAAGGATTCTAGAACTAAAGGATCTTCTAGTGAGAAAACTACATGGTATTTAATGGGTATGGTTAAGAAGCTGTAGAAAGATAAGTTAAATTAAAAAGACTAAAGAAATAGCAAAACATGGGTAGGCCATGTCCTCTTAACATCTCCTCTCACTGAAAAATTAAAATTGATTGATTAAAATTGATAAATATTTTCTTCATTCGTATTTCAAGTGTAATCTCCACTCCAAGCACTAAACCTCAGTATTCTTGTTTCTGTTGCTATCACTTTATTGTGAATTGCTAGCTTCATTCCCAATAAAACATTAAATTACTACATCATTTATTTGGGAGACAACACAGGGAAGTGTTTTTTTTCAGTTTCTTACACCTTTCACGGTGCCAAAGACATAAAATTCTATATAAAGTTGATTTCTGTGCTCCCTAAAGGGGAAAAAAAAACCCAAACTACTTTCTCAAATAACCTGGAAAAATAAATTCCAGTCTATCTTTTCTTTCTCTCCCATGCTGTAAATACAAACTCTATTGATTTACCTCTAGCTCTTCCATGCCTTTCACACACGCTTCAATAATACAGAGGATTTGTTCCTCATCCTTTCATCTGCAGGCCTGGAATGCCTCTTAAACCCTTCGTTAAGGGTCACTCATTCTTCCTCAAACTGCAGCACTTGCATCCTTACAGAGCTCCACAGGTGACAGCTAGTGAGACATGCAAGTGGCACATAATCACTTACCTGACTTCTTCAGCAAGTCAGACAGGAAGACAAAATTTTTATAAACCCTAGTTATTCAAACTTTTGACCATTTATGTTTGATCTTTTTTAAGCCTCCTTCTGAATGCAATATAAAAACCAAAATACGGATAAAAAATAATTCCCAATCCAGCACCTTGCGTGAAGTTGAACTGGCAGCACTGTTCCATCCCGTCTATACTCCCAAAGAAAACAGGGAACGTGCACCTTCTCACCTCAAATGCTTAGAAACAAAGAACCATTGGATAATTGGAAGGAACATGTCAAGATCATTTAGTTTCCCCCTCCAACTCAAAGCAAGGTCATCCAGAGAAGGTTACTTAGGAATTACTTCAATTTTGAATGTCTCAAAGAAACAACATTCAACAACTTCATTGCCTTTGTAGAAATGAAAGTAAACAACATCTCCTGCACGTATTATCCACAGAGCCAGTGTCATTGCAGAGGGCAATGAGTTTGGCCAACCATAACTGGCCCACAGCAAATATATGTGGTTTTCATCCTTCGTGTGCTTGCAGGTAACTCCTAGGAAAATCTGCTCAGTAATCTTCCCAGGAACTGGTGTTAGGCTGACTACTCTGTAATTCTCTAGTAGACATGGCATTTATATTTTTCCCCTGATCATCAATAACCTTTTGACTGTTTTATTTGGTTTTGTTTTTCCCACCTGTTTTCTCTCCAGGTATCTCGCAATTTCTTACTGTATTTATTGAAGATCAAAGTGCCACAGAGTGTGATGTAGGCTCTTGGACCTTAATATTTCTTCTATCCCAGAAAGAATTTCCTCTCTTCACATATGCTGTCCTCAAGATTCCTGTTAAAAATAGATCTCCCCTTGTGAAAACTCAGTCTCAGGACCTGCAAGCATTCCAGGGCCTGAAAACAAAGAAAAGCTCTTGTTCCACTTAGCTCATCAAAGAACAGGACCTGTTCCTGAGCTATGTGATTGTCTGTTTCATGAACACATCAAGTATGACCAGTGCTACATATTCCATAAGGTCCTATTTTCCTGCAAATTCAGAAAAGTATTTTCCTTCTTGTGGGATGGGTCTAGACTCATAGTTTATTAATCTGATATTTTCTTCATTTTAGCAAAGTTGTATGGGTTTCCTCATATTTTAAACTTGGAGCTATAGGTCAAGTCTTCTGATTTAAGTATTCTGCTCCCCATCCAACCCCTAATTCAGCTCCTTTGCTCTAGAGAATAAGATTAGTGAAGAATTCTTCCAGCCTTTCCATCAGTGAATGCTGCTATAAGATACTCATAAAGCCAATGAGAGGTGCAGTTTCTTCAGGGAGGTCCTTCCAACATGTCATTCTGACAGTTACATCTTTCCTTCAGTACTGATAAACTGGGATGTGTTTGAAGAACTGAAGGCAAGTTCCAGGAAAAGCCAATTTTTTTTTTTTCCCAGTGGTCTCAGAGGTGCAGGCTGTTCACGGGCTCATTCTCCTTTGTTCAAAGGTTCACAAGTTATTTTGAAAGGTGGCTTCCATACAGTACTTTGAAGTACTTTATGCATTTGTACATTAATTTATTTCTTTTTACATCCAATCACTTTCCCTGTCATTTTTGCTAATCCTCAAAGTTATTTATATTTAAACAACAGCCTCTGGCTTTTATTCTCTCCATTTGACTCTCCCATAAGTCATAAAATACTGAATTGATAAGCCGACAATAATTGCCACAACAGAACAGTAAGGTCACAAACATAAGCAAAAGAGAATGTCATTCTGACCTTGAAACAAGCGTAAATCTGAGTAATTCATCTCAGGTCAGTGATTTAATTCAAGTACATTTAGTTATAAAAGAAATCATGCTCATTGCAGTACTTCAAAGCAGTATCTGCATATTAATTTATATTCAAATATAATGCCTTCTGTAACATATTGTATTGGGGAACTAATAGGGAAAACCAATCATTGGAAAACTGAAGTCACTACCAGTGACATTTCCCACTTCTTATAGAATGTATCAGAACTTCCTCCACCCCTCACATATTTCTGTGACACTGAGTAGGTGGGGTGGATCTTTCTTTATCAAGGCAATCCTCATACAACACTGCCAAAATAGACTTAAACCACACACAGTTGAGCAGAATTAGAGACACTTCTGTCCAGTTGTTTTGGCATTACACATAGTCTATCAGGAACCAGTCACTGTCATGGTAGAGCAAAATGAAATTGAAGATTTGTTAGGGCTTATGAAGCAGACAGGCCATCCAGTGGAAAAACACTAGAAACCAAACAGTGTAAAAGATGTAAAATCCTCTCTTCTGAGTTACACCAGGTTAAGCTATATGTGATGAGGAAGTTTAAGGCTGCCCTCTGCAAATTCATTTCCCCTGGTCTATCTACAGCTGAACTACACCAAGGACAGTGTATAAATAATGCTTGGCAGAGAAAAGAAGAGACCATGCACTAGTGGGTGCCAAAATATCATTGTCATTTGTCATGAAAGACCAACCAATCCAGACACTGAGCAGCTACAACCACACTGAGCCCAGCCATCACAAGACCTATGGTCTACATACTTTTCTGTATTCAATCAGCAAGAATCAGATAAATTACAGATATGTCAACCATTGGTAAAAGAAGCTGGTATCTGAAGAATAAGTAACTATTAACTATCTGGGATAGTAACTATTTTCCACCACATTTGCAGATACCACACTTGTTTTCTAGATGCAACATTACAAAACCAAGCTCTTGGGTGGGTAGAAAAGTACTGGGCATTTTTCTCACACCACTTGGGAATAATTTTGTAGGAAAAAAAAATCAAAATAAACGTACTAAGAAAATAACAGCAGAAAAAATAAATAAATATAAATTCAAAAAATCTCACGTGAGAGTCTCATGACAGCAGTAATTATACATGCTTACCCAACTAACAAAAACACAAGAGCCCTCCCCCACTCCTGCACTTTTAACAAGTTTGCAGGAAAACATAAATTTCCATTGTTGCTCAGCTCTCACTTTCAAATGTGGAGATTTCCATCATTAAGCACTACATAAATCCAGATATTGCATTTCAGCACCCTTTCTTACTGCAAACATATTGCTATCGCTCTTTTTATTAGAAGGGGAAACGCTAAAGAAGTTGTTCCCTTCAATTAAACTGCAAAACTTGGTTTTACTTCTTAGGCAACAGCCGCATCATAGATTACTGTGCTCATGTTTATTTCTCCTTCCAGGCTACCCTTTGTATGCAGAAAATAAAATAATTACAATGTTTTCCCCTCCAGGTCTTCTTCTTTGACATCCATCTTCAACAAGACCCATGAGAAGTGAATTATGAAATCATGGGTAAGGCAAGTAGCATTTAATCAGAAAGAAAAGTATTTGGAGGTTCCTAGTTACACATGTATACCACTTAAGGTCAGCCATTGGTTAGACTCTCTAGAGACTAGTGCAACACAAGCTGAAGAAAAGCATTTCTGTTTAAAAAGACAATCGATCCAGTATTCTGAAATAAAATTATTTTTGCTTCCAGGCACACAACCCTATTACTGCAGCTCCCATTTTTCCTTTGCTATTCCTGTTGTTCCTTAGTAAATTCATTTGCATCCAGTTTGACACTACAGGAGATCCTGACATACAGAAACATCCTCTATCTCCAATACAGGAACAGAACTTAGTGATTTGCTTATTCAGCACTGGCCCAAGGGTGTTTTGACGTAATTTTGAGGTATTTTGCCTGCCTCCAATATAAAATAAGCTAGTCAACAACAGCATATGTGTCAGTAATGGTGAAGCACAGACACCTTAAATGTGTATTTTTCTGAATTAACTTAAGCTCACTATATCAATCTATTTGCAATTCAAAAGGAAAAACTGATAAAAGTACTGGCTAACCTCATCCCTTTCTGTTCCAGCCTGAATTATCCACATGTAGGATGACTGACTGAGGAAATGGAAAGAAGGCTCTGTACGCTAAACACAGCTTATCTTAGGAGCATATTTCAAAGATTCCTGCAGTGAAAAAGGAGTTAAACTTCCTAAGTGACAGCAAAAAGCAACAGCTAGGAGTAATCCAATGAAAATGGAAGGCAGAAAAAAGAAGAAACAAAGAAGCCAGCTGAATATCAATGGCAACAAGAAATTAATTGTAATTCTGGAACCATTAAGGTTGGAAAAGATTTCCAAGAGGATCAAGTCCAACCTTTGACTGAACACTGCCATAGCACTAACGAAGATGAGCTCTCTCCACGCTTTTATTTTCCTCCTCCTAGTTCTGAAGCAAGCCTTCAAATAACCATCCTCCCTTCAAAGCCATAGTGCCTAAGCACCCAATCAAATTTTTAGATGTGTTTCTAGTGGACACACTTGAAAGCTGTCATCCAGAAGTGCATATGGGTCCCAAAACCACAGGTACATCACTGTTTCTGGTGACAAATATACACTGCTGTATAATGACCGAAATTTTTACACAGAGTTGTAATCAGCACTGTTCAGATGTGTACTTAAAGTTCTTTTCAAGTGGTAGTTCAAAGAACATCACCAGCAATATTTATTTTTTTTTATTTTATCATCATATGTCTGGGACCTTTTACTTGGGGGCTTTTGTTTGACTCTGGTCTTAGTTTCACTGCTTTTTCTCTCTCCCTGCTGATGTCTGCCAGAGGCATCACCATGGTGACTAAAAGACCTCCTGAGAAGATAACAAACCCTCAAAGTTTTCCTTCAGAGCAGTCTCCAGCTGTTGCAAACTTTCCCCATTTATCTCTTCACAGCCTCAATTAGAGCAATTGCATCTTGGAACCGATTTCCTCCTCCCTCCTACTGAAAATGCTTTGGTCGACCTGTCAATTGGCATCCTTGCTTCATTACTTGCGGACAGCTCACAATACAGCTCCCTTCCCCTGGCAAATTACTCCTAATCAATTCCTCCTGCAACATTATCTCGTAACTCTTCGACATACAGACACATACACACTGGGAAGGGGCTAGCTGGGATGGCTGCCTCCCTAAGGAACTATGATACATAAGGAATTTGGTGCATGGAATATTTTCCCGGGCTTGCTGCTGGTTTTTTTTCTGGGACACTGGATGAGTTTTATAGTCTCACTCTTCCTTTCTATCTATACAGGTGCTTAGAGAAAAGAAAGCTTGATTACTCAGGATGAAAACAAACAGCAAGCAAATAAAAAGTATTAACAAACACTGCACTGTGCTATGATTGACTTTTTACCCACAATAAACCTCCTGATAATCTGTGGATTTTTGCTTAGTTGCCCTATCAGATAATGCTTTTGCTTTAATTACAAATCCTCATCCCCTTTCCTTACACCAATAAGAAAACATGACAAATACCATAGAAAGACAGCTACTGACTCTGTAACCAGAGACAAAATAACTTCATGATTTTGATGTATCACCTAGGGAACTTTAATCACATTAAGTGAACCAAGCTGTCTTATTCAGAGAAGACAGAAAAGATAAAAGTCATCATGAAATGTGACCCACAGTACCAAAGATTATTACAACTTGATCTTCTGACAGGTGGATGTTGCTTGATTGTGATATTTCAATATTCCTTCATGCTGTTTTTTCTCAATAGTGCAATACTATTCACTAGACATCAATCTAGAAGTGTGTTTGAAGAGTTTTTACGCCTATATTTCTATGTAAGAGTGTCCTTTGTTTTTTAATAGTTTGTTAATGTAATAAAACACATTGAAAGTACCTGTGCACGTAGATACAGCAAACTCATCAACCAGCTGCTTCTAAAGGACGCAGAGCACACAAGGGCACATTGCAGAGATTTTAAAGGTCTTTCTTTGCTAGCACATATAAAACTGCTGAGATTTTCTCAGTTGACACGGCCCTGAATAAGGACATCTGCTTGGCAGATTTATCACTGGGAGAAGCCACACAGGTTTTAACTACACTGCCTCTAACGCTGCTGCTACTGAGTCATGAATTTCTAGGGCTGAGAACTAAGTTCACCTTTGAATTGTTTTCACTCCTGGCCCTCTCAGGTGAGGCTGCCAAGAAGATGTGCAATCAGAGTCATGAGTGATAATGGGAACTGCCAAATGGATCCCAGATGCACCAGCTTCTGCCTCTGTTCTGCACAGACACAGCAGAAGCCTTTAAGGGCTAATGTAATGTCACAGAGCAGTGCTTGTTCAGCATCCTTATTATGTGCAGGGAAGCAGTTTTCCTTTTGTGCTACAGAGTGCAGAACTGAGGACTGGACACAAAGATCAGAATTGGGAACATTGTTCTCTTTTCCCATTTTTCCATATGGAAGAAGTAAAAAAATCCCCATCAACTTACAATAAGAAAATCTTTCCAGGCACTTTGTCATATAAACTGAAACAAGCTGCAACTTGTAATTTTGTTTAAATTTTCAAGCAGTTAGTAGTCCAGAAGGCGTATGTTTGTGGGTATTAGAAAGCATGTGACAAGTGCAAAGGATAGTTACAGGCTGACTGGCTAAGCCATATGTCAGTCAAAGGTGGGGAAATCACATGCTTTGTACTAATATCCCCAGAGACAGGAGCCCTTCTAGTCTCACTTGAAATTAAAGGAAATAATATATTCCTTATCAAATCTGCGCTGTCACCGAAAGAAATGGAATAAAACTATTAAGGGCAGTGAATGACTCCCAGCAATACATAATAAAAACATGTTAAGAAACAGAACACAGCCTTATAATTTTTAAGAAATTGGTTTTTTTTGATCACACCTTATTACTCAGAAAACAATTATCGAGAGAACACGATAAATTATTATAAACAAGATTTTTGAGACATACTACCACACAACTAGCTCACAACAGACAAAAAGTATTTTTGATTTCTTTTTGCTCTCTGCTCGCATTTACTTCAGGCACCAACACACCCCAAGGAAACAAATCCCAGCAGTGCACGAAGCTAGCACATTGGCTCAGAGACCTTGCTCAGACACATTCTGTTGAAGTGAATTCCAAGACAGACTGTGAGGTCACCATCCCATTTTTTGTTATTAAAATACACTTGCATGATACTGACTTTATAAAACGTCATGATAATTTCCAATATGGATTCTTAAAAGCACTGTCTAGTTTAAATCTATTTTTCTTTCTCTGATTTCATATTGCTCAGAAAGAATAAATGCTATTTGTATTTGACAGCCAGGGAAAAAGCACCTCAGTGGTCCACACTTCTGGAAGAGCCTGCAATTCCTAATAGTCTAAATCAAGAAGTGCAGCAGCACAGCATCTCTGTCTCCCTGTGACATAGCAAGCATCATGAAGTCAGTGAGACAGCAGAGAAAAAATTCAGGGATTCCAATAGGAGGATTCTCAAAGGTGGCCTAGGAGTCCATAAAGACAATCTGAAATTGGACTGTGGAACCACATTACTACGTTTCTGGTTTTTTTTCTGTTTAGAAACTCTATGATGCACTTATGATATTTCCTGATAATTATTTTTGACAGTAACTCAGTACTCAAAAGTGTGAAAGCTAGAAAACAGTCTGTTCCTTACAATATCTCATCCCTTTTGATAAGGACCTATACTGATATCAATTACAGCTTCTGATGAGAAAGAAGTTCCAATAATAGAAGTGACCAACACGTTTTCATGGAATGAGTTGCACAGAAGAGTACCTAGTAATAAACAGCTAAGAGTGACAAGCACTGAAAATGAAAAAATGGAAAATCACAACCATGCCTTCCTAAGTCTTATCCCTCCAAACATATGCAACAGGACATCTGCTGCTCTTTAACCTCTCTTAAAAGCAGTTACATATCACTGGGAGGAAAGGTATTTCTCCTGACCTACCAGTGGCACAAATGGAAGCAAAGCTGATATAGCATTTTGATTTTATTTAAAATCAAGTAAAAGCATAGCTTTTGAAGTTTTTAATATAAACCAGAAGAAAGAAACCCAACAGAACCAAACATTTTCATCTTAAACGTTCAGTGGGACTAAAATAAATGCCATGCAAACCCCTAACCTCTGCTCCCTGCTGCTCAGACTGGGAGCCCTGAGGTGGTTTGCCACTGAGGCACTATATCTTACCACCAGGATCCACATTACATTATCCTACAAGTAGACTCTCTCCATAAGAATTAGTAGAAGGAACAATCTATACAATAATTACAAAAATTACAGTCAAAAAGAGCCTACTGCTCAAGAGAAGAAAGGGTGCATTAAAAAATGCACTGAACTGGAAACGATACCACAGAGCCCTGCAGCAGAATGGTCTAGAACATCTCATTAGCTATTGCAGAGTTTATTTTAACTCAAAGGTTTCCTTTTCAACTCATTTGTAGAGGTTTTCACAAGAGAACAACAAAAATGGTTTCCAAACCAAAACAGAAGTATAATTTGTGGGATGTCTGCAAGAGGCATAAAACTCAAGCATCTACACTATAACCCAAGTTGTCTGCATGGCACAGAAGAGGTTCAACAACTGTCTCTTGCCTTACTAGATCCCTTAAGAAACTTTACAAATACATCAAAGACAGTTCTGCTGCTGTCTAAATACATTATTTTGATAACCAGAAAGGTTATCTACATCCCATCTTCTTCCCAAAGACACAAATAAAGACTACAGAACAGAAGAACAAGGATTTAGTTCATCTGACAGTCATAGGAAATATAACCCTGTATTTTTCACATGGGAGGTACAATCTTCTGTACAAGTATCTGTGAAATCTCCAAGATATGACAGGTCACTTCTGCACACATTGTCAGTTTAGAGAAAAATATAACATGGAGTAATTACCATCTGTAGAAAAAACGCAGATGCTTACATTTATTATAAATTACCTAAAACTAGTTCACAAATGCAAGTTACAAAAACTAGTAACATCACTGTGGCAGGAATCAGTACAGTAACAGTATAAAGTAGTAACAGTATAAAATAGTATGTTCAACCATTTGAACGCATTAAACTCAAACAGATTTAGCTTAGAAAATATCCAAGGTGCAGAAAAAGAGGCACCAAAAGCAGCACTCCTTTTGCTGAAAGTCTTATGTGACCATGTGAATCTTTGCAACTTCAAAAGTAACTGTTCCTAATGATCATTCACTTACATTCTTCACTAGAAATGTAACTGCAGCATCACCTGGGAGTTGGAAAAAAAAATGTTACTAGAAACAATGCAACATTGTACTTATTGACATATTTAATAAAAAACAGAAAAAGCAAGTGTTCAAATTACAAAATAAATACAGCTCTAAGCCATCTGGGATGCTTCCTACAATGTCGTTCCCTCCTTACCCAAGCAGGTGCCATTCCTGCTCTTAATAAAGTCAAATTAAGATCTTCCATAGAACTTCAATGCCTGAAGATGAAACACTGCTTCTCAGCTGAGACTTCCTTAAAGCAAATCAAAAGGGTAAATGTCTATCACATCTTCAGCTTTTTTGTATGCACTGTATTTTGAGCATGCAAATAGAAATTCACTGCATTTTCCATCCCTTCAAGTTCCAGATACGCAAGTCACGAAACGATCGAACCTACAGTCTTTGTTTGATCCAAAACCTATTGAGATCAAAAGCTTTGAAACAGAACCTTTAATGTTTGGAATGGATTTCAAAGCAGTCTCTAATTAAATTTATTTCTTTTTATATTTTTTATTTTTCCCGATGGAGTTAAAGTATAATGGGACAAAGATTTGAAAAACTCTGATGAGGAGCACATTGATAAACAGAAGGGCTTGAGGAATCTTTTTGGGTATATTATCTATTATCTGCTAGTATTCCCTTCACCTTCAAGATGCATCCACAAAAAAGATTTTAGCCAGAGGGTTACAGCTGCTCAGGATATCCTCTGTGTTAAGATCTCATTTAATTGTATATTATCAACCATTCCCTGGAGAACACATTTAATAGATGATGAACGTGTTTCATGAACAAACTTTCTCAAGAGTGTTGTGAGACTTGAAAGCCCTCGCAGAGAGCAATGATCCGTGTAACTTCATATTCCATGGGGAACACCGTTGCTCTGCTTGAACTCTCAAACGGTGGGGGAAATGGAGCCCACCATTGCGGGAGGAATTCTAATTCTAAAAATACATTAATGGGTAGAATGAGCACTCATCGTGTTGGATTGAAAGACATTACACTTGTTGGCTTGGTGCTAAGTATCCCAATTCTTCAGAGAGATCAAAACACACCTCTGTTCTGCCCCCCATTTTCTGCTTATTCCCTTTCAGCTTCCAATCTCCACATGTACAGAATGAGGTGAGGACATAAAGCCTGAAAACAGGCATCAGCCGAAGAGAAGCAGATGTTGCAGTCACGGGTGTCTGTCGGATGTAACTGTCTAGTAACCAGAGGAGAGGACACTGAAGGGGAAGTCTGTAACAGAGAATAGCCTGACAGCAGGTAAAGCACATAACTGAGGGTATAATCAAGACACAACCTCCCCCTGCCATGCTCATGCAATGCTTATTTCGGTAACATCTTGATCCATTCATAGCTAGACAAAAAATATTATCTATAGCTAAACACACGTGAAGGATCTGGGGAAAAGGAGTGGCTCTAAACCTGTTCAAGTGCACAGCATCAGCATCCTGAACTACAGCAGTTTTCAAACATACTCCCATGACTAATCATATCATGACAGAAACTTAAAAGTCTTTTTAAGAAAGCCTATCAACACAGTATTAAGAGGGTAAAAAAAGTCTTCAAAACACATATCACAACCTACATATGTATATGTTCTGGTAAGCTTTTCTTCTAGATTAAGTCTTTGTGCCTTACACTTACACTACAGTCTGCAACGTTCATTTACCTGGAAATTAGGTAAATTTGATCAAATTAGATAGAAGGATTGTTGAATTAGTTGCAGAAAAAAAACAAAACAAAACAAAACCTCCACAAAAACAAAAAAACACACACAGAAAAAAACCAGAAGGGGAATTATGTCTACAGCAGTCCAAGGAAATACCTATTACAGCCAAGCTGCACCACAAGTTTCCAGCTCTCTCATTGCAATCAGGAAGCTATAAATACATATTTGTTCCCATTTCCCTGTTGTAATATCTTTCTTCCATCAAGTAATATTCCAGAAAAACTGGCTATTCCAAAAGTGCCATTTCTGACCTTCTGCATTTCTTCCATTTTTTTTTCTTTTAACACTGTTTTCAAAGAAACACAGATGCAAATAATACAAACTGACTTGGAAAACAAAACAGACTTGGAAACCTTAAAGGACCTTCTGACGCAGCCAACTGTGTAAAAGGCAATAGTGTTTCTCTCTGATCTATGTTTATCTTGTTTTAATGAAGTGGATAGTACCCCCTTATAACACATTGCTTTCTATCTATATATTTTTATCCAACTAGGAGAATCTAGAATCACTCGAAAATTCATTAACACTGACATTTAGACAACACAAAGCCATTTCAATTCAATTAAACAAACACAGTGTGTTAACCTTCAGCAAAAGAAGTAGCCGTTCATTTTTATAGGCTGCCGTAAACAGATTTCTGGGCTTCAAAGCCAAGATCAATAAAGCTTCTGCAAACAATAATAATCTCACACAGACTTCATCGACAGCTGGTCAGAAAATATAGGCTGATTCTAAAGGTCTTAGTGACTGGATGCTCTCTCAGTCTTTTCCTCTTGCTCTGTAACATCAGAATGCAAATGCCAACCAAGACCATAGCGCATTCCTCCAGACGCTAAAAGGAGCTGCTCCCTTCTTTAGCAAGAAAGTCTTCCCATTGGGAGAAAACTTTGGGACAACAGTGAACCCACATGTTCACTGATGAGACATATTATGCTACAAGACACTACTTCCATAAAGCAGGTAAAGAGATAGATGAATTCTTCAGCCTGCCTCTTTTTCCTTTAGATCAGTGCCATTAGCTTAACACTAATGGAAAACTTTCACTCAGAATAGGTACAATTCAGCAGCCAGCTCTGTCCACAGCGAGTTGCTTTCTTTCCCATAATCTCATAATGCAAAGTAACAGAGAACAATTCAGAAGAGCAGCTTCTGCATTCCTTAGTGTTGCTAAAGTTGCCCATGCAAAGGCCAGCCTTACATTCTTATCTACTCCAGTAAACATTTTACTCCTTCCTACTCATGTCCTCAGAATCTTCTTGACTTGATGCCACACTTCAAGCCCACTGGCAACTGATAGCCACCAAATACAGTAGCAGTGCTGTGCTTTGTCAAGTGCAGGTATTAGCACAATAGTCAACAGAGGACACAAATAACTGGCTGATCAGGAAACACAAAATGCAAAGAAGTGGATAGCAAATCCTATCTTTGCTCTCTTAGGTACATTAGGAATCTTGCAGACACAACATATCTAAAATTAGTATTTAACAATGAAATGCAGTATCAGTGCAGTTACATAATCACACACTGTCATCATTAGAATTATTCCTTTACTGTGGCATAAACTTAGATCCCTATAATGCATTTCCTTCTTTCTCAGCAAACTGCCTATGACGTGAGAAGGGATAAATACAGAATGAGTACAGAAGTTTGGAGACTTCCTCCTACCTTCTCTCATATGTCAGTGAAGGATTGAGGTGAAAACTCAAAATGTACTCTGTGATAGCTCAGAGATCGGGTCTCACTCAGGTCAGCGGATTAGGCTGCTTGAGAACTACAGGAAAGTCTTATCTCTGAATAGAAGATTAAGGCTTAATTTTGAGTGGTCAGTGTGAGGGTTTTGGAGGGCTTATGTCCACAATGGAATGGTTCAACTACTGCATTAAAAAAAGCAGTGCACATCTTCCCTTTAGAATACTTCCCTACAACACTACAGAGCTTCAACATATATGAAAAGGAAGCTGTCACATGTATTTCTGTCAGACATACACTAAAAACGCACATTACATATAATTCATTGTTTCAGAGCTTAGGACCTCATACATTGCCTGTTATGATGAGATAAAGCATAATCACAAACATCAGAGATATCAAAGGAACTTACAGGATGTGTAGTCCACCTTAATAATGGAAAACAAGCATTCCCAGAGATGGCAGGCTATCAAAGTCATGGTTTAGCTGTAATTTTAGGCTACCCCCAACTAGGTTTCAAAGTCACTCTATTTTCATAGTTACTCATTTCATTTGCTGAAAACCAGAACAAGATTGGGCCTTCTGGGGGTATTTAGTAAGAAGGTACATGACACCACAGAGGCAAATAAGAGATGTTCTAGTTCATATGTACAACATATTAACCCTTGATGCATAGATGACATTCTGCTGAATACCAACAATTTGCAGATGAGGTGGTTCTGGTGGTTGCTGGATGCCTCTGGTTTGTATTTACAGTATTTCTTCACTAGAGTGCCAACAAATTAATTTTCTTTTCATGGACATGTCATCCAGAGGAATCCTCAGCAACCCAAGTACTTATTGAAGCAATAAACAAAATCCAAGCAATAAATCCAGTGGGGTATATTCCCATTTAGGTTGATTCCCAAATCACCTTGACAGATGGTAAGAAAAACTAGTTCATGGGCTACAGCAAGGCAATTATTTAGGTCTTCTAGGTAGAAGTCCATACAGTCTATAACAACAATTTTTCCTTCCTTTCACTACTGCAAACTAGTGCCAGATCTACAACACACCATTTCCAATGAAGTTTATAAGGAATACAAACTACTCTGAACACCAGCACTGTTGGGAAGTGGGTGCTACTCTGCCCAGCTGTCAGGATTATTTCTGCTTTTAAGGGCATTCAGTAACATTAGCTACATTCATTTCAAAACCAATTGTGCCTCTTCTAGTAAACTCATTTGTATCACCGCATAACAGGTCACAATGTATTGTGGTGGATTTGCTTGGTTCTGTCCATGCCTGCTCTTACCCCTCAATTTATGAATGAAATCTACCTTTTGCTATAAGTGAATACACAGAAATTCAGCAAAAGAACTGTGAGGAGGCACTGGTGGGACTTAAGGGAATGAAAAGGAAACAGGGTCACACAAAACACCTGAGCCCTGTGGCAGAGGGCTCTCACTGCTGAATTCAGTTTACCTGCAGAAACATATTGTCTAATCATGTAGAACAAAACTAATAAGCTTCTTCCATCAAGGCAGCAGTTCATCACACCCCCAAATTCAGAGGCTACAGGTTTACTCAGATGAAGTCAGGCGACAGGCACCTCATTTTCATCACACCTAAATGAGGAGACCTGTCGATGGAAAGGGCATCCTTTATATCTCTTGGCACTAAAGGCACTGACTGACCATTCCCTTGATAGCTCATGTAGCTGTTATTTTACTTTTCATCTCTCACCCTGCATTGTAAAAACACCATGATTTGATCCTCGAACTCATGTACATAATGTAGACTAGGTTCCTATATCAGTATCTTCACACCCATACTAACATGAACAGCTGAATGAAACCTATACTTCAGAGACAAATCAAGTGAAACTTATCTTCCTTCTCATCACATAAAATTATGTGAAAGATGAGACCAATCCTCATGAATCATACAACCCACTTCCTTGAGGCATTCAGCTACTTGAGTCATCCTTCAAGCTTATCAGCAATTTGACCAAAATACCAGCAAAAAAAGCCACACAACTGCAGACACGTATGTGGGTGTGATGGGTTGGCCCTGGCTGGAAAACAGGAACCCCCCAAAGCCACTATGTCACTCCCCTCCTCAGCTGGACAGGAAGAGAAAATATAAGGAAAGGCTCATGAGTCAAGATAACGACAGGGAAAGACCATTGCCATTACTGTCATGGGCAAAACAAACAGACTGAAGCTGCAGAAATTAATTTATTTCTAACTAAATCATAGTAAGATAACATATAAATAAAAAATATAAATAATAAATAAATCTTAAAAATACCTCCCCTCTCCCACAAACACCTTCCCAGGCTCAAGTGCACCCCCATTTTCATCTACCTTCTCCCCACAAGGAGTGAAGAGGAGTGGGTTAGTCTCTGACACGGTCTCTGACACTGTCTCCTCACACTCTTCTCTGTGGGGTCCCTCCCACGGAAGACAAACCTTTACAAACTCCTTGCACAACCCCTTTCCCCTGGGCTACAGCTGTTCCCAAGCTGATGCAGCATGGGATACGCAGTGGGAAGGGACTGCTCCAGTGTCATTCCTTTATAAGGTCAGAAGTCCTGCCAGCAACCCTGCTCCAGTATGCACTCCTCTCCATGGGCACCCAGGTCCTGCCAGGAACCTTCTCCAATGCCACAGGGTCACAGTCTTTGGGGCATACACACACCTGGTTCCACTGTGTGTTCCTCCATGGGCTGCAGGTGGATTTCTGCTCCATGGGCTGGTTTCAAATGTGACAGTGGAATAACGACACACCCACAAATCCAGGTTTCAGCCAAGATAGAATTCATTCTCTTCCTAGTTGCCAGAACAGAGCTGTGTTTTCGAGGTACTATGAGAATGATGTTGATAACACGACAATGCTTTTACTTGCTGCTCAGCAGCACTTACCCTAAGTCCAGGAACTTTTGATTTCTCAGTTCCTGCCAGTGAGCAAGGGCACAAGAAGCCAGGAGGGAGCAGCTGAGCAGAACTGGCCAGAGAGATGTTCTACACTAGAGAATGTCACACTCAGTTTATCAATTGGAGTGATTTGGCTGGGCAACAGTCAGTGAGTGGTGAGCAATGATATTGTGCATTACTTGTCTTTCTTGAGTTTTATTCCTCCTTCAACTTTTGTTGTCTTCCTTTTCATCATCATCATGACGTTTAACCTAATTTCAATACTTAAATTGTTCTTACATAAACCCATGGGTTTTACCTTTTTTCCACAATTCTTCTTCCCATCCGCTCAGGATGGCAGGGACTGAGACAGCACCTGCATTGCACTTAGCTGCTGACCGAGGTTAAAGCACAACACACATAAATAACAATTATATAATCACGTTTCAGAGAGAAAGCATTTCTATTCCCCTCTCACGGAACACTGCTGTACTAAACCCTACAGCTCTGATCTGGAAATATTAGCATAGTTTAGGGGGAGTAAAATGAGTTCACTAAACAGAAAGTGCATTATTTGCTTTGGGGACAGCAAAAGGAACATACAAGGGCTCCCTTTGAGATACCTGCTGTCACTTGGCCTATGTTCCACACAAACCAAATATGCAGAGTTAACATCCTGATAAACAGTTTATGATAAATTAGGATCTAATGGAGAAGGTTTTTTTACTATACAGAATTTCCCATGTTTGCTCAGAAAATATCACCCATGGCTTCCATAGGGCTCTCTTCTTACCATCCCATGCACTTTGCTAAAGAAAAGAGTAGACTTTCATTGTTTATCACATGGTATAAAGGACATAAAAAATGCTACAACTTAACCCATGTTGTTAACAGCTGTTCCCCTTCCCCATTGGCATTCACATCACCAGCATTTAATGGATGTAGTTAATGATGCTTCTGCTCAATAAAAAAGTGTCCAAGACAGCAAGGATGATAATCAGAAAGTGTTCAAGTTTCCAGCACAGAAATCAAAATCTGAAAATCCAATTCCCTTTTTCTATCTTTCCTTTCAAAAGCACACATGCAAGATACTGATGGCAAAATAAAAATGGCACCACACTTCATGATGAATCACTTTCTCCTCTTTCAGCTATGCCATTACAATTTTCATTAGTGGGAAGTAAAAATATAACAAACGAATGACAAAGTACAGTCCTTCCTAGTACTATGGTGCAGCCCCAGGACATTACAATTACATACTTTCTCACAAGCATCAAAGGCAAGCAAATGTACTTGTCCAAATGGTACTACTCAGAGCAGATTCGTGCTGGCTGCAGCAAGTAATTATCAGGGCCAGTCAAATACACCAAATTTGGAAGAGGCAGGTTCTCAAAAGGGAACATGGTGTAGAAGGAATGATAGTTTGCAGCAAAAATACACAAAGAAAAAGAAAAAACATGAAGAATTGAGGCCAGTGGAAGTGAAGGGTGAAGAGAAGAGTTGAAAGGAAGCAACTATCTATAGTTAATTATTTCTACATATAAGAGTGAGGTAAATGAAGTTTTAGGACACATAAAGACACAGATATTACTGTAATAAACCAAGAAAATGTTATTTTCAGTAGCATCTGCTTGTCCTTCCCAAAGAAGAAACATGCTTTGATCTGACTTCACCAAAATCCTAAAAGAACAAGAAAGAGCTCTAGACATATAGCTGCAATAGTTTCACCTAAAATACAAAGAAGTCATGGCCAAAGCACTCAGCCACAGTACTTTGGCATGTTTTAATGCCCCTTGGAAAAAAAAAAATCAACCAAACAAAAAAACCCCAAACACCACAAAAACCAGCAACTTTTAGGTGGGCAAAGTCATTGCAGTAGGTTTGATGACTCACTAAGAGGTTGTGTTATCTCTTAAAATCTCTGCTCATGCTGAATATGCTTCCTTGAGCTGCTGCCCGACTGTGAAGCAGACAGCATGGGCTGGAGGTCATTCATTTAATCGTCTTGCCAACTGGATCTTCTTTAGGACAAACCCCAAGGGCTCTCTCCCTAAAGCTCTCACTAAAAGCAATGGATCAGAATTTTGAGCACCAACAGCAACTACAGCCAATAAAAAAACCCCAAAAAAACCTGTTCAGAAAGTCAGATTTGAAGAAAAAGATTAAGAACATTAGAATTCAGTTGTTCCTGCTGCTTGGTTCATCCATTCCTTATCAACCTGCTTGTAGATTAATCAATACCTAGATAGCAAATGATTTCATACACACAGTGACCTTGCAAAATATTGCAATGACAAATTCAACCAGGCACAACAATAAGACTGTTTGCTACAGAGGCTGTGAACAGTGGGAGCTGAAATTAATATTGAAGTCACAACAATAAATTTTGCATTAATGCTGAGTAAAATATATCAGCAACATATCTGCTTTCCATGCTCTTAGTGAGGAGATGAGGTGAGGGTTTACATTTCTGCCCTCTCTTCTTTTCTCCCTCGTGCTGACACAGGTACTCGGGGTGAACCAAACCAAAAACTGTTTTCTTGAATTATTTTTCTGGATCATTGAACTGGTTCCTCTCACAAACTTGCACAGTAGAATCAACACCATCCAGGCAATAGCAATAGCAGTAGAAATGTTTAACTTTACATCACTGCCAAGATCTCAACACTGCCCAACTGTAATGCAGACAGTATCAAATACTAATTCATTAAACATTCATTATTCTACTATTTTCAAACACACAAAAACCATCACAAAAATATAATCTACCATGTGCTAACCTCAGTGACCAACTGCTCTTAGATCACAAGCAATCAGAAAAGGATTTAAAAAGCCCTGCATCTCATCTCTCCTCTGCCTTTTTATCATTAATAAATTTAAAAATACGAAAGTATTGAGATTACTGTTCTGTATAGACTTGCTTATATACGTCCCACTTACTGTTCTATGCATCCCTCAAGTATTGAGGAGTAGAATAGAAGGTGGTTTCGTTTGGATTATTTTCCTCTTTAATGATTATGCCATTTTAAAACTACATTAGAGAAGTACTGACCCA
The DNA here is from genome assembly GCF_009819655.1 of Sylvia atricapilla. Taxonomy (NCBI): domain Eukaryota; kingdom Metazoa; phylum Chordata; class Aves; order Passeriformes; family Sylviidae; genus Sylvia; species Sylvia atricapilla. Next base: position 55,056,932 of record NC_089145.1, read on the forward strand.
CCAGACACCTTGAGTCTCAACTACCATTAAAGTACATGAGTTCAGCTGGTGACACTTGCTTTCCCACATTCTCCTTCAGCTGTTGTTCAGCCCACTTGAACCTTGCTAGCACAGTGCTGCTTTTCTTTTCCACCCCTCGAGTGGCGTGTCTGAGAGGATGGTATTCCTAACACAGATGCCAGAGCAGCATCTGTACCATTCTCTACACAAACTGCTCAATCTCACTGAAAGGTAATGAAACCAAGTAGCTCCTTAGTGCACAAGATCAGCTCTAGTGATCACACCCCCTGGTATTTCAGGCTGGGTGCACACAGTATTTTTAAACTACAGCTCAGCTTTTATTTAAGAAAAATATGCTATTAGAGAAGGAGACAGGGACAAAAAGCTTACTTTTGCTTTACTGGCAGAAACCACAGGTAGAAAAACCCACATGGTTACAAAGATCTATGTGTCATAATTCCCAGTAGTCACAGGCTGAAATTGTTCAAACAGTGATCATAAGCACTTCAAACTGCGTTCATTAGGGAATACAGTTCTGTTTCTGCAGCTGGCAAGAGGAACACATCTCAAGTATGAAATTATTTTTGTTTGCCTTTTAAAGGTTTTGGCTGCAAGAATGGCTTCTGTGAGTAGACGCCAGTAGCTTCATAAGAGTTGAGTCTGGTTTGGCCATCAAAACTGTTGGTGAGTGATCCCTCCTGCCCATATCTCAACCTAAAACCCTTTCTTAGCAGCTTTTTTTCCCCCATCTAGCTGTGAAGGGGAAGTGAGAGTAGCGTGGCAGGCCAAGGAAGAAAAGAATAAGCAGCCCTCATCTTCCCACTAATTCCTTTTATCTGCCCAGGAATGATGCTCTACCTGCAAAGCCTCTCCTTCCAGAAGGGGAGTAGGCAGGAAGGCCTTGGCTGCAACATGCCAGGAGTGAACAGCCTGTTAAATTTCTTCTCCGTGAGCCACCATCACTATTTTGTCACTTCCATCATTAAAGGTGTTCAAGTTTGCCTACGCCAATCCTTTCATAGCCTTCTGCTAAGGGAAACATTGTGCACAAAGATGTAAAGAAAACAGTAAGAAGTGAGAAATGAGAGACTCGCTGCAGTTAAGGATTCAAAGCTGACGAAGTAGAGGGTTTTAGGTTATTTTTAAACATCGATGCAGTACTGTAATGTGCTAAAACCTTAAAAGCCAGCATCACAAGACACACTGCCTTGGATTCTGTAATAAAGCAGTTGCAGCACACCAGTCCGTGTGTCAATAATTGAGCTTCAGGGTTTTATTCTTCTTTTTCATTTTTTTTCCTTAAATAGTATGCTGATATTCAAATAAGAATATTAATTACTTCATTGAATAGAAGTGTCCTAGGGCTTTTTATCTCCTGCTCAGTGTATTATGATGTACTACATGGATTAGACTGCACCAGCTGCTAATTTTTTTAAGCAGCGTTCACTCAAACCTTCTGTATGTGTGCTATTATGCAGGAATTGTCAGGTCAATTAAGACTAGTGCAGCCAAAGCTCAAAAAGTAGTTATTTCATTACTATAGCGATAAAGCTGAATAAAGGACATGGGAGATGCAACAATGCCAGAAAAAAAGAAAATTCTTCTAATGGCTAGACAGACATTACTTCATGGCCAGAAAAAAAGTTGTATTGTAACTAGTTCACAGCCCCAGTATGGATTTCCATATGACCTTGAATCAATTCTCACCAGGCATATTATGGGATCTGAGATCCTCAGCTAAGAGTTACTGGAACCGTGCAAAATTAGGGTCTATTTCAGAAACACTTGCCCCTCCTCGCCCTTCTGTTTTTTTAAAATGCAGGTGACACAGTCAGTGACTTCAGTAAGATACCAAAACTTGCTCAGCACAGCCCTTCCACACTAACTCACCCTCCCTCCCCTTGGGCTCCTTATTTAACTCCCTAAAATACACACAAAGTGACCCAGAGCTGGAAAATTTCAAAAGGCAGAGACATTCCAGAGATATAAAATTTAGCAGTGAATGGATCTTTATTAAGCACACGGAGCGGACACAGAGTGGCATTGGTTAGTCAGGTTTCACACTTCCCTGCCCCTCCTCCAGAGTTACTTTAAAGACAATAAACTTTATAATGAAGTATTGATAACATCTTCCCATTTAGGCTAACAGGCTTATCACGCACTCCACCACTGAATATGCTGTTTTAATTAGCAAGATGGATCTCAGAGCTGATATGTTCTGTTGTGCTATAATTTCTGCCTTTACAGTAATTTTCTCCTGTTTTTCACAGTATAATGTGCTATAAATCCTACTTAGGCTGCCTCACTGGCCTGTTGCTGCTCAGAGTCAATCTTTCAGGCCCTCTGTTTCCATGACAACTTCCTGCCATCCTCCCATTTGCAGGATTATCCTACAGCCCCCTGGGGAGACTGTTTCCAGACTGGATGTTCCTTGCCCATGGGCTCCCAAATCTGGAGCTCCATGCAGCCCCCTCTCTGCCTCCAGCAGATTTGCTGTGCCCAGCCTTGCCATGCTGCCTGTGCCTGGGGTTTGCACCCAGGGAACTGGGCAACCAGTCCTCTCTTTATCCCTCTGGAATGGGGGTGTCTAGAAGAATAATACAGACTTGGCTGGTTTAATCCCTAAGCAAGTCACGAACAAATTAAATAACCTGTCCTCTCACTCCAGGGTGGGTTTTTTTTTTCATTTTTCTCTGCATCCTCTGTGCCCACATTCAGTCTCCAAGCACGCATTTCAGACTACAAGCACATATTCTTAGCAGTTCTTAATTTTCAGCTTTTGTTATGTTACCTCTCTCATATTCTTATTTTCCCCTATTTATCTTGCCTTCTGTTCTTTTTTTTTTCCTCTCTATAACATTTCCTCATATACTACAATGCTTTCTAAATACAGCTGTGATGATCCAGAAACCATTACAAGGTCATCCATCAACTGCTCCTGCTCCCCCAGGTCATACACCACATTCTACTAATACTCAATTAAATTGCAGTCTTTGGAAAAAAAAAAAAAAAAAAGAGCAAGATTATTTTTTGTCTCTCCTGTGGGTCTCCTTGTTTACTTTTTCTTCAGTCTCATTTATAAGTTGTGAAACATTTATAAGTTAGGAGCAAGTATCAATCCCTCCCTGCTATTTCAAGGAAGGAAAAAAACCCCTAGGATTGACTGTTCTCTAGAGCTAAAGGAGAGATAGAAGGGCTGCACCTGAGATAGCAACTTTTCTGAAGTCATTGTATAAAGACAGCAATTAGGAGCCTCCAAACATGCAGGCAGTGGGGAAACAGCATTTCTCAGATTTCCCTCTGCATGACCTATTGATTCTCCAACCTTATTTCTGTTTTTATGGATGCAGTTCTCCATAAACAAAGGGTACATAACTGTTAACAAGAAGAAACACTTCAGGGATAGATACACCACCTAACCTTAGGCATCTAATAAAACTCAAAACTCACAGGTTTACAGTTTATGAACACACAGGATCTCAAACATCAGGTTCCTGTGAACTTTGGCCTAGCCACTGAGCTGAGAGCCCAGGTTAGGTGCCTCAGGGATGTTGGGTGAAGAATGAACCTCCTTAGAGAAGATTCTTCCATAAGCTTATATTATAGTATTATATACCTAATGGATATCTGCAACATGGCAAGTCTCCAGCTGCACTTCAGTGAGGTGTGACAGACTTGGGTACAACACTACTTCATCATACCCATGGCACAGTTAAAAAGCAAAATGATTTGCATGGAAAGATGGGATGATTCTCACCCTTTACTCTTCAAAATAATGACAAAGGAAGCTCTACTAGACAGCAAACAGGTGTGATCCTACACATTATGGTATCAGATTCCTGACACAATGAAATATATCTTAGCTGTAGCCAGAGTACTAGCAGCTACAGAAAATGCTTTAAATCCTTCATAATTCAGTAGCATCTCTACAATCTTTACATTTCCACTCTCATCTAAACTTCCAAAAGGCAACCAGGGCTTTGAAACACCTGCTGCCCTTTCAGCTCTATACCTAGCCCTTAACAGAAACCTTTACAGAGAAGCAGAAAGCAGGAAGTACAGCAAAAGAATTTGGATCAACAAAAAATAAACTTTCCCTAGGGAAGCCTCACTTAGGAGTTTTTTGGGAATTTTTCCCCTACTAAATATTCATGCTGTCATCAGTTTATATTCAATGGATCTCATGATTAATGTAAATAAGACCATCCCAATATCTTTAATTTAATAAGTGGGATTCTTTTATTCACCTTGAGTAATACGGATTGCAACTCACCTTCTAGAGTTTAGTTTTCACACAAACTGAGAAGCCTGATTTTAAGACTAATAAAAGATTATACATGAAAGAGATCAGCAAATATTAGAAAATACAGAATTAATTTCTATTAAGAAAACTTACACAGAAATAAGGATATTTTTCAGAACTGCAATTTCTGGATTTTTTTCCCCTCACATTAAAGACAATTTCTTGCTCTCATTAGTCAGGATCACCTCCTGTCTTTGCACACGAAAACTTCAGTAGCTAAATGAAGCAATACTTTGCCTGTATATATTCCATACTTCCTGCCAAGATCATATTAAGTGCCTCAGATCACACACTTTATACAGATTGGCAAGTGTAACATGTTTGTCACAGTTATCATAGGAATTTCAGCACCTTCATGAAGGTTTACTCTGAACTGGATAAAGTGCTGAGCCAAAGCCCAGTTTAAATTGTTCTTTTCTCCTCAATCTGTTTCTTGCTTAGAACTAGACTTTGGACTCCCTTGACCTAAGAACCACCTTTGTTCCAATTCATACCACAGATCAAACTCTTGAGAGGTTTTATTTGAATTGACACTGCTGTAATTCCTACGTAATTATTAATGATTTGGTGTAAATGGTACATACAAAGGTGAGGCATTCCATGCAAGATCTGCACTCTGTCTACTCTGATGTTCCACTCCTGATGGTTTTCAGTACCAGGTGCTTCACAGCATCACACATCTTGAACCTTCTGGTCAACCCCTACTAATAGCCACACTCTCCTTCTGAGCAAAGCTTAACATAGAATGACCTTCTTATTAAAGTGAACAGAAATGGTTCAGATGAGTCTCAGATTCCACATCTCAAGCCACTGACTCACTTGAGCATTAAACATTTAGTAATTTCTCCAGGCCACATCCATGAATTCATCTGAGCACACAGCTACAGATAAGTTTTGTAGGGAGTTTGTGAGCATCTCTGCTGCTCTAATAAGGATTTCCCATCCCCAGTGCAGAAGGGATATCCTGCTTCTAGCAGGACTAAAGAAACTCCAGAAAGCTAAGCTCACAAGGACCATGAAAGCAAAGCCTTTAGTTCATTTCCCTCAAAAGGTTTACTTATTCCTGCACCAAAAAGTGGAGTTTTTCAATGTATAAATATGCACATACACGTTTTCCAAACTCTCTTTGAGAAGAAATTTGAAATTGATGTCCCTAATGATACCCCCAAACACCTCAAATCAGTGACATGTTTCCATAGTGATATTACACTGTACTGACAATGGCTTTGTCCATGAGGGCAAATGACTAAGTCATAAGTCAACCCCCAAGCTTGATGAGCCCAAGACAATCGTGCCAGTCAAGATGGTTGATAAACTGGAAACAGGTCTCAGAAACTGAAATGGTGTTCCCTACAACTCTCAGCAGATTGCTTCAAGGCCTTTCTCCTTTATAAAGTAAGCTTCTGCTCTTTGTCATGAATGGTCTCCCTTTTATTGCATAACACAGGTTGTACAGTGATTTTTGAACTTTCAAGTATGCCGGAAATAAAGTTTACAGCGCACCACAAACATGCATTTCTCCCACTGTTCAAGGCAAACGAAACAAAACCAAACTAAACTCACACCAAAAAAAAACACAACAAAACAAAACACCAAAAAAAAAAAAAAAAAAAAACCAAAAAAAAAACCCCACACAACCAAAAGTCACAACTCACTACTTGCTCAGAACCTTTCATTGGTTTAAAACTCTTGAAAACTCCCAGTATGATCAAATCTTTGTTCAGGACAACTCATCAGTGGGAAACTGCCTCCATGCAAACAGTACCACACAATTCCAGCTCCCTAACACATACAAACTGCAAACAGTCAAGACTGTGATTATGTGAAAATTGCTCTAATACTCCTCTGACAGCACTCCAGCTGAGAAGTCTCCCTGAGCAGCAAACAGCTGTTGTGTAGTATTTACAATTACTTCTTATTTTGGAGAGTGCTCTCAGTACAAGCTCTCCAGTATAACCTGCAAAAGGATGACATACCAACGACTACCTGAGGTCCAAAAAAAAACCTAAAACAAACAAACCAACCAACAACCATGAGCTGTACTGTGAAATATTATACCTTTTAAACGTTGGAGGGCCAAATAAAGAACCTTTAAAACTTTCCTTGTGGACTCAACCACACAAATATCACTCCAGATCTTCAGAGAAGTTTTGCTACATGAAAACCTCTGCCCTTTTGCTGAACCTTTCAAAAAGAGACCAGACAATGCCCAGACTGGACATCTCTCCATGAACATCTGAAGGCAGCTGTGCATGTGTGGAATAAGAACGAGGGAATTTGATGGCCTCTTGAGCAAGAATTACTCATATGTTATGGATAAACAGGTTCCTGACTCTTTTTTGATATGTTCAATATCTGTTATCAACGACTTGAATACATCAGTTTTTAAACAAGGAGTTGGATTTTTCTGACAGCAGTTTGTTTTCCTACATAGAAATGCATCACATACTGAAATACCATGTGTTTTGGAAACAAGATTATCCTCAGCAAAAAAAAACCAAACCAGGAAATTCAAGGAAAAAAAAAAAAAAAAAGAAAAACAGAAGGAAATATTGCACTTATCTAAACTATGACATTAACCTGGGAAACTACTTCAGCTAAACTTGTTCCAAGAGTTGAGTAATACCCCTGAGAAAGCACACATTTCTAGTAATAGCAGCAACTCAATGATACCGGCTGGAAGAAAATTAAGATAAGTATCTCAGTTTTCCTACCACAGCATTACCCAGTCTGGGGTGTAAAAACAACATTTCCTCCTGATACTGTTATTTCGCACATGCTGTACATAGCATTATCTGGGGATACAGGTAAGATACCAGTTAGCTGGAAGTCTATTTTGTTTGATAACAAAGCTTATGCTCTCCAGACTGTATAAAAATTGGGTAATGAGCTTGCAAGCTCTGTTCCACTGCATTTTCATGGGAGGATCTTGGTCTCCTGGTACACAGAAGAGGAGGGAGAGGCAGATTCTCCATATGCAACTGCACTTGGTGTCACTGGGCCACATGATGGGGATGTGCTGCTGGGACCATATGTTGAAATTCAAAACAGACATCTCAAAGCACAGACACGCCAAGGCACCCAAGGTCAGAATCACAGTACTTCAAAACAAAATGTTAAAATCTCTGGTAGACTAGGATTTAAAAAAAAAAAAAATAGAAAAGTAAAGCCTGCTATAAAACTTCCCATGACAGATTACACTGGTTCATCACAGTTATTCATTACCAGGTAAATAACAATTGATTTCAATGTCCCTGCACACATTCTGACTCAATAAACCATTTATCAGCTGATGAGCCACAGCTGTCCCCGAGATAAATATCACCCAATTTTAAAACTACATTAGAACACATCCATGTCAGCATGAATACTGCAGGATTTGTTTGGTGACAAAGGTCAGTGAATGTCAGGAACTAATCTGCTTATATAGCCAAACATGTATATATATTAGGTTTGCTCAATTTCAGTAACCATAATACTTCAGACATTAACTAATTAAGAAATAAGAAGTAGGATCTACTAAAGAAAATCTGAGTCAGGCCAGACTTTTCTTGTGTGGGCCACATGCCCATTCCTTGAAGTGTAACATACCTTTTCTGTTCCAGTCCAGTATTCACCCTAAAATGCCTTACATGTCTCAGAAGACAGAGAGCACTCTTGATGTCTTTCACATCCACCCACACCTGACAGGACATCCCTTCTAGTCAGAAACAATCCATTCTATCTCTGTCAAGAAACAGTTCAAAAGAAAAGAGGAACTGAATTCCCCCTTCCATCCCCTAGAATTAAAATGCCAGGTCTTAGTCTTTTTGCAATACGATCAGCAATCTCCTTTCGTGTCTATTTGATTCTCTCTTCCTGCAGCTACCACTTGAATCCAAAGATTCACACAGCTCATCTTGGACCCAGTTTTCCAGTCCTGCACACATTCTTGAGGTACCTCACAACCCAGTTTCCCCAGCATTTTTAGGGTTTTTTAAAATCTCTTTTCTTTCTTATATTCCATCCATCAGCACTAGCCATCCATACTTTTCCCTGTACATTCCACTTCCACACTCTACCCCTCTTGAGCTTGAGAGCACTGATTGCATCAAATTGGGCATAGTTACGTTTAGTGGCTCACTATCCAGCAAGGACAGGCTCCAGTCATTTCAAATCTCCATTTAAGCTCCCTGCTGAGCCTGCAGGCTTACTGAGACAAGGATGCACTGAAAATTAGATGGACACTGCACTGCCAGTGATTGACTCATTCGTGCCTTGCACCCGGAGAATACTTCAGATGGAAAATCTGTGATAATCTTGCTGTGTAACCTGATGCACCAAGACAAGGCAGGAGGAATGGTCCCCCTCCACACCCTATACTCACAGGCATAAAGAGCCTGCACAAGTTGTTTTCCCAAGTTCTGCAGCTGCTGACTCAAGAAGTCATTTATGCATGGGAGCACTATCAATTAAAGAAATCTTTACGACCCTGGGGGTGAAAACACCTTTTGCATTCTGCATTATTTTTCCTAGACTAAGCAGCATCAGCTTAGGCACAGCAGTGGTCTGGCCCAGGGCTTCCCAATGAACAATTTGCTTATGCTGGATCATGGTGGCTACAGCAAACTACTTTTGCCTTCCTACTTCTTCTCAAACACTGGCCTAAGGTAATTGCAACACACCCAGACAGGGCAACATGGAATGATAAGCTGGGTATGTTTTTGAAGTACTTCTCGAAGCGGCAAATAAAGCATGACATTTCTTCAAAGTAAACAGGACAGGCTATATTTCAACAAGCAGTTACAGTACAGATCATCCTCGTGTAAATTGTTCAATCACATTGGCAGTAACCATGGAAGCACTTCCAGAAAATGGAACACAGGTTTGTACCTTCTACTTAGCATAGGAAAAGATAGTTCTTTCACCCACAGAAATATTTAGTTCTTAAAGTACTTTGTCTCTGAATAGAAGAGCACTGTGCAAAAAGAGGACAAGGACCATTATCCTCTATTAGTCATATGAGCATGGAGGCAAGGGGGACAAAAAGGCAGAGGGCTTGCACAAGATTGGGGCATGGAATAAAAAACCAGCAGAAACAAAGCTTGGAAAAGGAGAAAGCTTGGCTCAACACACTGGGGAATGTAACTGCTTACAAAAATTTGAAGGGAGCAAAAACAAAGAATATCTTAAATAACTCTTAAGTAGAAGAAAGGATGAAATTAAACAAAGGAAATTGCAGTTTGAGTGCCAAAAAGTATTTCTTTTGAAGAATTTCATTTTGTGAGTTATATGTGATGAAAGACTACATGCTGGCAATATATTGATTAGAAGCAATGCTAAACTGGCCACTCTGAGTTTGTTGTGCCTTGCCTCCCACCTCTCTTGGTTTTACAAATTTTGGCACTTTTTTCTTTCTTCACCTTCAGCATCAGACAGATGCCAGAACAGTATTTGATATTAGCAAAAGCCTCACACTGGTACCTTCGGAAATGAGCTTGAGTGCCCTAATTAGTCCAATACATCTTTGGCAATGTCTATAACCCTTATATAGTCACAGCAGTGAGAAACATGCAATCATGAAATCTAAGCAGGAAAACAGATGGTCTTAAGTAAAAACTTTGTGTGTAATTAATTTTACAACATGGTGCGAGGTCTCCAACTCAATAAAGAAATGGGAAGGAGCAACACTGAAAAGATCTTTGGCTTTGAATTCCAGTGTTTAATTTGGTTCATAGATTAAAATGAAACACAAAGATCCAAATTCAAATGAGCCCACGAACACATTAGTGTATGGCACAGAACTGGGATGCAGTTTAATAAAAGTGGAATAGCTCTCAGAGGACAGCAATGGACTGATTTTCATTAGTGCACTGCATTCTCAGGAAGATGCAAGAAGTGGCACTTATAAGAAGGGAGCACCACGGACCTCTGTAGGAGTGGGCCACAGGAAAAAGCTGGACACATCAGCAGTTAGAGTGCTTGAGGCCAGGACTGAAGCAAACACCTAGAGTTTCTCTAAGGAACCCATGTCTGAACCATCAAAAAACACTTTGAATTCTAGACCCACTGAGCAAAAGTACACCAGGACTGTAAGTGATGCTGTGAGGTTTTCAGCAGAACCAAGTGCACGGAGCCATGTATCTGCAGAGGGTTGCTTCAAGGTGAGGTACATCCAGCAACTTGTAACACCAGGGGTTTACAGGGGAAGGAAAACGTCTGTGAGCTCTCTGTGACATTATCTAAAAATTATCTACCCCATGATAAAGCTTTCAAATGAATTTCATCAGCACATCATTACTAAACTCCATTGATTTGGAAAAGAAAACAATTAATGCCAAAGCCAACATCTGTGACATCTTTTAATATGATACTGCAAACCACAGGAGTGTAACTTAATAGCTAAGCATTTTGAAATGCTCTACATTTTACTGGAGCATTGGAGGAGAAGTCTAAGATTTGAACAAAAGTCACCCAGCGCACAGACTGGTGCTATTACATGCACCTGTGCTCCTGTCACAGGAGTCACAACAACATGAACAAACACATTCAGACTCCAGAGTCTCAGGAGGACACCTGCTACTAATAAGTGATACATCCAGTGGATGACAGAACTAGAATCTGCTCACCAAATGCAAACGAGACTGACAGTTAATTGCATTTTTTCACCCTCAGCCTGTGTAATAACACCCACCTTCTCCTCAGCCTTATTTCTCCAGCTTGAGCAACTGTCCTTCCTCAGTTACAGCGAGGCATCTGAGCTGTGCCATTACATCTGAAACTGATGGAATCTAAGTGAACCAGTCACCAGTTCTGTCAGGCACTGACAGCACTCCAGCTGTGGGAGCATCCAAGCACAGGCTCTGGACAGGTCCAATGTTGCTTTGTCAGCAGGCATGCAGCTGTGCATTCCCTTCTTTCAGGCATCTACTGCCCATTACTCTCCTTTTAAAAAAAAAAATTGGGAAGCCATCTAAGGTATGTCAAATTTAATCACTTGGTTTCATAACCTGGATGGATACTCTGCAAAGGCTATAATGAAACTTAGGGATCTCCAAAGAATCAGCATGGTGGTGATGCCAATGAGAAAGCTAACTAGGCAAGGTGGATCAATTTAAATCCAATCCTCATTTTGTGGCATACCTGCGGAGTATTTTTAGGACTCTGAAAGCACTACTGGGAAAATCAAAGAATAGAAAATAACCAAAACTAGTCTGTCACCTGTGGGGCTTGGTGAGGTGGGAGGAAGGGAGAATAGGCTTGCAAAATGTGCCCCATAAGTCTGGTAACCAAAACCTGAAAGTAAAGTACTCTTCCCAAATATTCAGAAATAACAAGTACCCCTTTGACTTCTTCTGCAAGGAAGGAAAATAAATAAAAAAGTCTCAGGGACAAAGATGAAATATGTTTGCCTCACACATTTTCTTCTTACTCTTGTGAGTCATTCTTCTTCAAAATAAAAATAAAAAGAAATTCAGGGGAGTATGCCACAAGGCAGAGAGAAGTCTGCCATTGAGATAACATATGAAAGTCTGTCTTCATAGTTCATCATCCTAAAGTTCTGGGTAGCTTAGAGCCTTTGCATGAAAGTGTTATTGCCTCTGAGGAGGAAGAAGGAAACAATGGCAGGGAATAAAAATGGTATGCAGCTCTGTGCATTAGTTTATTGCTGTTCAAGAAGAGAAATACCAGAACCAGGCTTCTGACTGTTGTACCAGAATCCACTACAACCAGAGATGTAAAGTCATAAAACAGGATTAGAGAATTTCTGGGCCATCCTTTACTGCCACAGGACTCAGACAGGGAACAACCAGAGAACCTGTGCCACAAGAGGCAGCAAACTGCCCTGGCAGCTTCTTCAATCACTAAACAAGGACTGCAGCCTTAACCCAGAAGAAAAGCAATTGGACATTGCAGGTATACTTTGTTGTGGCAGGTTTTTTTATGTGCTTTTTTCTTACCTTCAAATAAACATATTGTCAGCAAGGGAAGTCAGATCATTACACAGTGGAAACTAACTCCAAAGCAAGATGGTCAAACTCAGTCTCAGGTCAGGCTACATGAAGGCAGTGGACAGTTTACACTTGCACTTAATGGCCCCCTGAAAGTTTCAAGAAATAGCTGGTATCAGTTAAGAACCCCTCTAGATTCAGGCTGGCAAAACTTGTCTTAAACGTGAGCCTATCCCTACCACATTGTAAATGAACTTATAACAGTAAAATCTTATTTGTGAGGGAGGAGAACCATGGCTGGTGGTCTCCAGCCAAGGACAGCCCCTCTTTTTTTCATATCCTTCTGCAGCAGCCTGTAAGGCTGCTTTAAAGATAGCAGCACTAAAGAGTCAGAGTGGAGAAACTGGAGCTAGAGATTTGAGCAAGTGATAGGAATACTTCCAAAAAGAGTGAATTTGCAGCAGGGAGTGATTACACATTCAGTACAGAATCAAGTGCCTGTCACACTTACATCCAGCTACTCCACATTTCTCTGGAGCTAGGAAACATCTCACTACTAATAAACTTCTACCATCTTTCCACAATCAGGACAAGGAGAAAGTTCTATGCAGGTCTTGTTTTCAGGATTAGATTATCACTAAGATACCCATTGTCCTTTACGAGCACACAGAGAAAAGGTCAACAACTTACTTGAATTATTTTTCAGTAGAAAGGTTCATACTGCAAACTCTCAAGTTCTTCCTAGAGTTGCCAGTGCACCAATCTAAATAATATTTACATGTGTCCAGGAGATGCTGGGCTGGCATTAGTCTGTGGTCTGCCTTCAGACAGATTCCTGCAGCATTCAGAATGCATTCCTGCTATGATTCATCAAAGGGGCACTGTTTCTTTTCTAATTGTCTTTATATGGGACTTTTTCTGCTTACAAATTATCTATGAACGTCCTTAGTTCTTCTCTGAATACTATTAATCTCTGCCCATTTAGTAATGCCTAAGTGTTCACAAGTGGACACACAACTGAATACCAAGCAGTTTTAAAAAAAGGTGTAAGTGCTTTGTTCTTGTAGTCAAGCACACTGCTTCTTGATATATGCTTTAAGTTTCCCCTTGCACAAATATGATACTCGACCACACCCTAAAGCAAGGCTGGGATTCCTTTTCTTGTTCAGTGCTCATTTCCAACATAGTCCTTTTGGAATGCCAAGAAGCAAGTAGAAACTCATAGCTTCTGCGGGATTTTCACATTATCACCGTAGGAAGAGTCTATATTTTGTATTAAACCTATCAGCTGTAAATTTCTACCTCTATATAAGGGATTAGAAAAAAACTATAGGTAGACTAGGAAATTATTATATATTTTACCCAAGTTGTAGTCAATAGCCGGTCTCAGAAGACAAGTGACACAAATCCCATCCACAGTCTCCAATTAAAATATATAGATACACACACCACTTAGGCATAGAAATCTCAACCTTGGACAGACTGTTCCTTTTACACTGACCACAGATTACGTAATCGGGGATATTTTACCACAAACGTGAATCTAAACTAAAGAAAGTTGTTTTCCATTCTCCCAAGGGTCAAAAAACTGATACTGTGAGCCAGAGCAGGCTTTCAATACCATTTCCACAAAATAAAAATGAAAAAAAAAATCCCAAGTAATTTTATAAAGCAACTTGAAAGGGAACCAGTAAAATATCGACTTTATTTCTGTTCTTCTCCCTCTCTTAGAACAAAAAAACCTACTGACTCCATTTCATCAGCACAGAAATATGCCCTTGACCTAATCCTGGGCAGTTAGCACTAATACAGCACTGTGTAAAATACCCAGTTAATTATGGGATCCTAATCTAAATTCTGTAAAAACTTTGTCATACTTCACCTAAGAGTCCTCTTTGCTTACGTTTTCTTCATTCTGAATTTGTGACCTCAGGACACAGCACCTTTTGGTTTTTCTAAAGGTAAAAAAAGCCCTGTAGTTGTTTCACCTCTGAAACATTTCCACCGAGCTGTCATTTGCAGATAAACTACACCTGCATATTCCAAGTTCAAAAACCTTGGCTTAGAATTCACTAAATGGGTATTTCAGCACTGTGCAGTATGGGTTCTTATTATGAAATGGCATGAAACTCACAGCTTTTTATGGTAGGGAGACAAAAACACCAGAACACCAGAGCAGATGGGTTCAGCTGCAGCTATAAGTTCTATTTTGCCAGGGAGACCCCAACACTGAAAGCAAGTTTTTCAAGTCTGTGTCCTAGTGACAGCATTACAAAAATAATTTAGAACCAAACACATCATTATGTGCATTTATTTCAACCTTCCATTACTGGAGATAACAAGATGAATAGTGGAATGCAAACTTTAACAATCCTGTAATTACAGCCACTGAACCGTATGTTATTGAAAGAATTGTGCAAAACCCAGATGCAAAAGAATCAATGGGGTATGTAAATAGAAGTGAAACAGTAAAATAATCAAGTGATAAAGAAGCAATGTGCAGCACTAAATAGCTTCTCAGCATCTCTTGCTACAATGTTTAGCAAATACTTCCATTTTTTTCTTTCAGGTTATCCCTCTTTCCACTACCCTATGTTGCTCAGAAGTTATTCTCCTAAGTGGCCTGGCAGAAAATACTCTGATAGCTGCTGTCAACAGCTGACTATAACCAGACTTATGGAAAAGCTGCAGGATCTTCAGTTTACACAGATGAGAAAGGCTTAATTATTACAGGTGATGAGGATTAGAACCAGTTCTTACAAGGACCCAGGGACTTGAGGCTGACCCATCAGAAGTGGTACTCTCCTGAATTCCAGTAACCAAGCTGCTGCATTCAACAGCAGCTTAGGAGTATCCCACTCCTGGGGTAGGCTGGCTTTAAGAGACAAACTTCAGACTCCAAAAGCAGACTATTGTCCAGAGGCAAACCAAAGTTCCTGTGAATACACAGCATAGTCAACTATTTTAGCAAGATTAACTCGTTTTCTTTATGATGGGTAAAGATCAGGAGGAAAGGACAAGTTGTTCTCCTCTTTTCCCCAGAAGAGCTATTTTGTAACACACAGGTATCTGTATTTCAAGCAGTCAGCAGCTATTTTAGTCTACAGAAGAAGAAACATGCAACCTGGATTTTAATAATCCTAATGCATCATAATCCTAAGGCCTCTTCTGAATGGCCTCTAGGCCATTTAACCTATTGTTTTACTTCTAATTTTGACAGCACAGAGTCAAGGGACCTCTTTAACCCCAAGTGTCTCTCCCTTCTGCACAAACACATCAAGGAAAACAACAGACTACACTAACATCTCACAGTGTACCAAGAACCCTGGACCCTGCCCTGGCATTCAGAACACGGCCATTGAATCAAGTTACCACAGAGCAGCAAAGGCAAATGGTGTCTTGGGGTGTGATGTGAAAGGCTGGAAATGTATTACAGGTTTTCTACTCCTGGAAGCAAGAATTTCCATCCCTACTGGATATTTGGAACAACAGGAAAAATTTCACACCAGCTTAGACACTAGCCAGTACCAGCAAGCCAGCATTAATTCTAGAACTTACTTTGCAGGTCAGTCCTCACGGCTTGCAGTGCTCACCGTGTCACTTCTCAACAGCTTCATGCCCCTAGAATACTCTGCTTCTAGCAGCTCATAATATCAAACTACCCCACAGCATCCATTTTATTATTCTTGCCTTCCCAATGGTACACCTGGCCCAGTTTAGCTTAATAGTCTTTTTATCATTCATCGGCCTCTTTCATAGGACCATCCCTATTATAACCCAAAGATGAGACAACCAGGCAGCCCAACCTCTCATCTTCCAGAGCTCACAAGCAGCTATGCTACTTGTCACCACCACACTTCCTCTTCTTCTAAGGGACAAATGCCCAGTCCCTTCTCTTATTGAATTTCCTGCCCTAAATAACTAAGCATTCTTACCACTCACCAACATCTCAAGTATCTTTCCATCTTGATAATCCATATCCTCTCCCTGAAAAACAGGTTCATGGCTTTCCCATCCTCTGAGGCTGCCCTCTCCTACAGCAGTTGACCACCATGTCCCAGCTGGAGGAAATAATGTAGCCTCCTTAACCCCGGATGGGCTGCAGCTGAGATCTTTATCTCACAAATACTTCAAGGCATTTTTTGAGTAGGGCCAGAGAGTTTATGTAACTAAAGTGTATTAAAAGTTACACATGGTGCATTTTACATCGTTATTGGTTGGTGGGTTTTACTGGGATCTGTAACTCATTTTTTTGCAGGCAGTCACACAGCTCCACACATAGAAAAAGATGATCACAGTCTACCACCAAGACTCTTTCAAAGTGAGCAGAGAACAGCACTGAGAACTTGCCATTTGTTTCAGCTGTTGGCATGATTTAAGGAAATATTTCATTCTACATATTTTAAGTGCTTTTTAATAGCTAGAAGTATGTTTTGTTTGTCAGGTTTCAAAACTTTTGTTGGTATTAAAAATACACAACCATCAGCTAGATATAGGCCCAGGAGATATTAATCAAAACAAAATTCCAATGAAAAATAGAATAATCTTCATTTGCCCTCCTTCTGCATTTCCCACTGGTTAATTACTCATCATGTGTTAATTCAGCAGCATCTAATGAAAACATCCTCCTTTGCTTCCACCTAAGAATGCTCTGCTTAGAGGTGAAAGACCACCGATTGCTGAGTAAGCTCGACTCCACAAGAGCTGACAGTCTAAATTCCTTGCACCTCCCATTAATAGGTTTGAACACATCTGTTTGATTAGAAATACAATTAATGCAGGCAGAAGAGAAACTCATACTTGAATATTTAAATGGGAAAAAACATAGGGAGCCCAACTGTAAGCCCTCTTCCCAGGTAGTTTGAAGTATACAGTGTTATACCCTGAGTGCAGACAGATAGCAGACTCTGAGCTCCTTCAGACCTTTTTTTTTTTTTTTTTTTTTTTTTTTTTTTTCACAATCAAGTGAAACTAAAGGATAAATGCAAAATTCTCTGCATACAGCTAAAAGATCAGAAATATAACTTCACTGCAACAGCCTGCTTCTAAAATGTTATCTATAAATAGCAAACAATTCACAGACTGCTTCTGCCTTCAGTCCTGGAACAGATGAAGTATTGGTTACCTCTTCTCTATACTTCAATATATAATTTACCTAGAGTTGGTACCATTATTGGTATTTCTCTCCCCATACACTGGAGGGAAACTGATTTTCCCCAACATCCAACAGCCCTTTGATATTTAGAGACTGAAAGCAAATGTATTTGCCTTCACATATGGCCTAATCCTTCTCCCAAGTGCTTGAGCATGCAAATTCTATTTCCTCAGGAAATAAATGAAGTCAAAACCAAAAATAATGTTCCAGACCTCTCCAGGCAGGGTTGACAAGTATCCCTCTTCTTCAGGTCTCCACATTATTTTACATGGAGATAGCATCAAAAGTCCCATCCAGCAGAGACTCAATACCAACCATGCAATTTCTTCAGCAATAAAGTAGGATATGAACAATTTTGAAGCTGAAACTGAGAAATGAGAACTTAAGATCAAATGACCCCTAAAGGATATATCTAAGCCAATATAGTAAAGTTAGATAAAAAAGATGAAGACAGATCAACCATGATGCACATTAGGAAGCTAAGGTATTTCTAGTGGATTTCTCGAGTTGTTATGAAAGTCCAAAGAGAATTTTGAACTGTTCAAAAATCTAATATGGTATCAAAAAACTGCCTATGCTTCCCAACATCTTTTATGCTTTTCTTCTGATGACAATAACAGAACGCCCCTTATATAAATTGCACTTTATTAATAATTCTAGTAGCAAGTAAGGTTGAATACTTTATTTATCCTGACCAGTAGGGAAACAATAGACATAAAAACTACTGCATAGCCAGGTGCTTTCAAGCTAATTAACACATTTTTTCGTTGGACTAAGCTAAGACAAGCTGCAATGCACCTATGCAAAACATACTAGGAATGGAAAGGGAAGAAAATACACCTATGTATGGAGGGAGAAGAGAAGATTAGATAAGGGTGGGGGGAATAGCACAGCAAGCATTCTAGAAATCTCTGCTAAAATCACTGCTTAGTTGGCTGGGTGAGAGGAGGTTAAGATAAAGGCAAAACCTGTCTCTGAGCTCCCGTTTACCTCAGCAGATAAACAACTTTGGATTAAAGGCAGAAAAAAAGCTGAGATGTCAGCATACTTCAAAAGCAGAACATTTTACTCAGTATATTTTCCATTAGCTGGATTGCTTCTAGCTCTCTCTCTCTCTCATATATTCCTCACTGATTTAGCCTACAATGGTGTCAATGACAAAATTGAAGTTACTGATAAAAGCCTTATGGAATCAGTCTAATACATGCAGCATAGACATGCTGTTCCCTAACTATACCAAGCATTACTGTTGGGTAATTTTCTGCACAAAAACAGAAAAATAAAAATATGCTTAGTGTTTTTTCCCTTTCTCCTTCCATATTTTTTTTTAAATAATCTGTCCTTATGTGGCAGGAGAAAAACTAAACTATCAAAATTAGTCTGGGTGGTGTGGGTACCAGAAAGGAAAAATCCCATGGGTTAAATTTGATGTCTACAGACCAAATTTGAGCCCAGACTCCTCTTTGGTATTTAAAAAAGCTGGTAAAGTGGGTAAACTAAATAGGCCTGGTGCATCAAATAATCTAACCACAATTTCTTAATTTATGAAGTCTGAGAGCTGTTCATGTCTCTTTCAGCTTTTTGAACCCTCCTTTTTTTCCATATGTATTTTTCTGTGCTGTTACCTTATCAGGAACAAACAGTGGGGAGACATGTAATAGTTTTAAGTACACAAGGCTGCTGCAAAGTAGGAAATAACCCATTCTCCTCATCCAAGGTGGATAAGGCAAGAAATAACAAACTTCAGCTGCAGCAAAGGAGATCCAAGTCAGATATATGAAAAGATTTTCCATTCTTAAAATTAATGGAGCCCTGGCTCAGACTGCCTGAGGAGACTGTTGAGTCTCTGTCACTGAAAGTCTCTACAAATAGCCTAGATCACCATCCATCCAGAAAGACAGATGAATAATTTATCTTGCCTTGATTCATACGATGAGATGATTTCTTAAGGTTTCTTATCCTGAGGTCCTGTGAGCTCACAATGGTCTGCATTTGGTCCGGTAGGTACTTGTAAAAGAGGTCACCTGACAAATGAGCCATGGAACCATTTCTGAGGGTCCTCACCACTCTAATCAACAATCAGCCAATATCTCAACTGGGCAACATTCTACCAAAAGTGTCAACAACTTAGCAAAAAAGGAATTGTGATGGCTTTAGTCTACTAAGGCTGTTTTCTCAATTCCCAACTCTAAGCTGAAGTCTCAAGTACAGCCCAATGTTTAGACTGCCAGCGATTTATTGTCTTAGTAAATCCTTGGATCCCAATTAATTACAGTGGGTCTTTCAGGAGGCATATCAGAGAGAGATCTTAGTCTAAATGGTGCTTTGAAGTGGCCAAAAAATACAGAGTTGATCAGTAGTACATGCTGAGGGTACATTTCCAGCTCCAGCAAAAGGAAGTAGCTCAACAACATCACATAGAGGTGAAAATAAGGCAGACACCCATCCACTCTGCAGAAATCAGATGGAGAAAGAGGCAGGGCTCCATTTGCTTGTCCAGTTTTGTACCAGTTGCCAGACTTGAGTTTTAAAGTCATATAATGCATAACCAAAGCAGCTACATTTTGCATGCAGTAACTTCAAAAATCCTACAGAAAGCTGAATAAGAAAAACTAACATAACACAGGTTTTATGAACAGAAAACTGGTTTGCTTGTTTGGAAGCTATGCATTTGTACTGCTTTAAGAACACTCCAATTACATCTTGAACACCTCCTGAAGCTGGAGGCAGAGGAGATTCCCATCTCACTGTGATCTTTCCTACCTCCTTAGGTACACTCTCCCCATTTTTGTAAGTAACTGTGCCAGATAATGAAAAAAAAAAAAATTCTCATCAGGTTTGGAAAGCAGACCATTCTAAACAGTACAGAAACAAAATACCTCATCACAAGCAGATCAAAGGAAACAGACAAGAATTTTATAGAAAAATCTCTAGAAATCAGTTGGAAAAAAATGTTTTAAGAGTCCAATATAGTCCTTTCTTCATTTATTGTCACAGAACACAACCTAATTTTGCATAGTTGGATATGAATAAAGTATTCTAGAGATTATATGTAATTTACCTTCACCTGAGTTCCAGATGAAAGACATTTGCCAAGAGAGAGAAAAGAGAGAAAACAGACTGTCCTATGGTCCTTAGTCACCTTGAGGAAACCCAAGTGTAGATGCTAATCTGAACATTACTGAGCACTTTGGCTCTAATATCACAGTTGTGACCACAGAACTGAAGCTGCTCTATTCAGCTGTCCTGCTGCTAAACATATGAAAAAAATCTTGGGCACCCCAAGCCCCTGAGGACACTAAGCATCATATGATAATCAAAATAAAAGAAGTCATTGGGTAGGAGTTTTCTTGTGCTTAGACCAGTACCATGAAATATTATCTCCACTGTTTCCATGGGAGTTACACAGAAGAAAAATCTGTATGAGAAGGAAATTGGAAGCAGTCCTGCACCAGAGGACTCCAGCAGGTGAACTGTTATCAGAGAGAGGGGGGCTCACTCAGTGTCTCACTGGGCTTTCCAGAGACCTCAGACAATATTAAAAAGGCTGCAAGCTACTGCTTCAGGATAGGGTCACTGGCAGGATCCCAACGTAGTCCCAGAGAAGGAACAGGAAAGATCGGAATAAACAACACAAATATATGGTGTTTGCACTCTCAGATTTACATAAACAGCACATGAAAGAAGGAAATGATCACTGAAGAGAATAGAAGACTGAAGACAGATGAGAGGAGAGCACTCAACACGACCTCAGAAGAGACTGGAGCAAATGTAAGGAGCCAAGTGGAAACATTAGAGAAAAGATAGGCAGAATTTTTTTTATCATTTTTTATTTACAGAAGATGACATACTGTTAAGAATCTTTCAAATTTTCTTCTTAAGCAGCCCAAAACTAGCAGCATGCAGATATTTTATTCCTAGCAACAAAGACATTTTAGTGCCTAGGCGTGGACAGGCTCATGACTGGGTGTCCAAAATTGGCTGTGTCTTTACTGGTTCATTTATCAAACTGCAGACCCATGCATTTCTCACTAGAAATCACTCTGGGTATGTGGAGCACCTCATTCTTATTTATACTGCATTACTAATTCAGTGTAAAGGATCCTTATTCTATGTTGCCTCTATACATCTTCTACACCACTGTCACTTTGTGAAAGGCCTTGGAAGAAACGAGAATCACCTCTGTAGGTTATAATCAATTATTGTACTTTATATATTTACTGCACATGTTGTTTTATTTCATTACTGCCCTGCTTTCTTGTGATGCATATTGCCTCTGACTGCAGTGAGAACATTACATGAATTTTATTTTCACCCTGGACTCATCAGAAGGCTGTTCCACTGACAACGTAAGGGAAAAATCAAAAGTCTATCCAGAGCAACTTCCCCTCCACAAGTTTACAGAACATAACCATGAGATGTGTCCATATAAGGTACCCAAACACAGTCATAATGGGAATAATAGACAAATCCAGATGTATGTACTACACACAGGACAGCAATAAACCAATTAACTAGAATTAGATGAATAAATTTCCAGGCTCTACAAATAAAATCTACCAGTTAGAATAAAAACTGCACAGCTATTTGCATTTACTCTTTATGTGCTCTCAGGAAAGTACTAATTACCTCCTCAAATCCCTGCATTTCATTAGAAAACACCATAAATTACTCTTCTTCTATCTCACATGTAAGGGGAATACATGTTTCAATATACTGCAATTATACCAGTTCTGGATTTGAAATCTACAGTTCTAGAATTTACTCTGTGGCTGCACTGATAATAATATAGTGCACTATTTGGCAGACTTAATACAATTTTCAGGACACAGAGATACCACATACAGACATAAACCTGTTATGCAAGATGCAGCTCCACACTTTCTCACCTAAATTTTTCCCATTTCTGGAAACCCTCCCCCCACAAGTTCACCCTGCAATGAATATTTCAAAATTTAACTTTTTAAACTGCCTAAAGTATGGAGAATATTAAAAGAGAAGAGAAAGGAAAAGAAGAAAAAAAAAAAAACCACATATGAGAAAAAAAGAGAAAATGTGTAAGATGGTGTGAGAAGAGTGAAAAATACAGAGGAAGCAAGAAAACATGTCAAAGCAAGTCTGCAATAAAGAAAGCTAAGAAAGGGCAGGAAGGAGAAAATATAATACATGTTTACTACAAGATAATATATAAAAGAAAAATATGGTTCTCATTGTAATACCCATTTTGACTGCTGACAATTCATTACAATAGATCACCTCAAGTATCTATTATACTTTTCAATCTGCTAAAGAATAGATGTTAAGAAGATAGATGCTGAAGTATGGTATTAACATTTCCCTACAGCCACAAACCTCACTATCAGCACAGATAAACCTGTGCCAGGATACTTTTCTTATCACAATATGGGCAACAAACAGTTTAAAATCATGTTAGATTGGAAAGATCATTCTTGTTGCAGCTCTCTCAAAGCAATAAGAAGAGCAGCACAAACATATGTTGAAATCAAAACACTTTTGCTTCTTGGTAGTGAGATATTAATTATGTGCTGGGAATCAGCATTAAGCTAATGATTTCTCCTTCCTGACCTATGCCTGCTAAGATACTGAGCTACAGATTTAAATACAAGCACTCTGGCCCCAATTCTACCCCTTCTAAAACTCTGGGATAGATAGATTTGTGCAAATTTTGGTTATCAAGACTTCTGAGGCCCGAAAATTATATCTAATGAGAAGTGCCTTGTTGTTTGCTCCTAAAAGAAGAAAAACCTGCTGTTGACAGCAAGAGATCTAATCTCTGGCCAACACTTCCACGCTGAAGAAAACACTGTTAATTACAGAGTTTTATTGGTTTATGAAAAATTCTAGGGGAGCAATAAAAGGAAAATTAAGGATCATTAGTGAAAAGCCTTCCTCATAGTGAGCTCTATTTGGCTGTGAAATTATCTCTCAGAAGAGAAGAGTCCATAGGTAGTTTTTCACTGGAATGGATAAAATAATCCTATTGAAAGTAACGGAATTCAACACAATTCACTCAGAGCTTCAGAAATTCCTCCTTAAGTCTTCTGAAGAGCTACAGCCTTAAATGCAGGGTTCTACCAATGGCCTTAAGACCCCCAGGGAAAGACTGCGATTCTGAATTCACAAGAAACAATTCACAGGACTATTCCCTATTGGAATAACATATGAATTCATCATTCATACCACATGTGCTCACACCACACTCGATCTGGCTTATTAAGTCGTTCTCACTTCTAATTTACACACAAACATCATGCAGCTTTCCATTTTTATATTTCAGGCTCATTATCTGAAATACCATTTACTGAGTTATACCAGTCAATAGTTATGAAATTGGGATCATTGTCAGAAACATCTGTATATTTTTCTGTAACTGACAACTATGATTTGCTAGCGAATTCCATGCTTTGTATTTATGAAATTGTTATAGTTCTTCATTATTATCTTGATTCTTTTTCTTTGATGGTTAATCTAAATAGTCCTAGGAAGCAGGATGTCTTTGTTATCAGCTGTCAGGGAGCTGTTTGTTCCCTGGGGAAGTCCCATTATTTTCATGCACTGTGCTTTCACCTACTGCACAATGCTGGCTGAAAAATTTCAAAGAAATCTGATAGATTTATTTACTAAAAGGCTGTCAGAAGGGGCAGATGTAGAACAAAATTCAGAAGCTGAATTGTAAATCAGAACCTGTTAAGTAGGTCCTAATTCCTTACCAGTTTAATTTTACTAAATTAAATTTATTCCCACTCTAAACACTAATATACTTCACCTTAAATAGCACATCATGGGACATGTTAACAAAAGCAGAGCAACTGACAGATTGACTGATGCCATGAGGAGGATTTCTTCCTCCCCATCTATTACTCCCTATGAAGTGAAGAATTTCTTTCTTCTGTACACCCAAACATCAAAGGACTGTGCATAGAAAGGGTGTCTCAAAGACTGTAGTGCTTCTTGCTACAATTTCCTACTCATTCTTCCTACTCACTCTTGTGCCTTCAAATATACATGATAATGTCAGTGGTGGCAAAAGCGTATAAATTATTATCGGTTAAATGAGCATTCATTTTGCATGAAGTCTTTCTGTTTTATAATCCAATCTTTTCACAACTCAAAATCCCATTGTCCTATTATTGTTTTCCATACTTCCTGGGAGAAATAGCAGACCCCATCATCTTATTCCAGTTCTTTGTCCCATCTTTTAAATATTTCATGCTCTTCTGGTTATGAAAATCATGAGATAGTCATCACAGCATGGTGTGTCTAGCACACACTAGACACTAGCTGCTGGAATCTTTCATGAATTATGATTTAAAATTTAAGAATGATGGATGGTCAGCATATGAGACGCAAGTACCCTTTTTGACCTGCCCCTTGAGAAACACTTTCCTGCTTTCATTAGTTGTAGAATCACACTTTATACTGTTATTTCAATTATAAATAATTAGTGTTTAATCAATGTTGTCATAAACAGCCAAGCAAATACCACAGGCTATACTGAAGTTCACTGGATGATAGGTTTTAATAGCTGTGGCTCATAATCACAATAAAATATTCCTCCCTTATGTGTTGTGAATAACAGCAGTATTTTCTCATGATGCTTATTTGTCACATATGAACTCTCTGTAAACCATTTACTATTCACTATAAATGAGAGTAGATAAAATTCAATAGACAAACATGTGAAAGCTCTGAAGAGACATAAGCATTTTCTGCTCTGGAGTCAGCCAGCAGGAGGCTCTTGCACAGAAACATACACACGCTCACTTCTCCTCTGACCTGAAACAGAGATATGTTCAAAAACTTACTGATTGTAATTAGGAGATTAGATATTCTATGCGACTCCTATACAGGTGGAAAAACTTCCATTATCTGATGAAATAGTTGTGTATAGTGCTCTCTTGCTAGTCAGCCCCTTTTATGCTCTGCAAGCATAACAACCCTTCTGGTTTTCCTGAAGGTGACTTCCATCCACAGGAAGAATGCCAAGATACTTAATTTCTATATACTCCACTATAGTTTAGAATAAAAAAGTGCATGCAGCAGAATAGCTGCTCCAGTGTCCCATATGGCCAAAATACTCTGCAGATTAATGCAAGCACTTAGCACTTTGACTTAAGGAAATAGATCAAAATATTATGGAAGTTGCTTCATCCCATTCTAACATGGAGACTAATGTTATTATAAAAGGGTTATTCCTAAAACCTATGTACTTATTTAACTTTAGTTAGAAAGTCAAGGCACTTCATTAAATGCATACTAGAATTTTCTGGCATCCTTGGGTTTGCTTTCTTTTTCTTTTCAGTCTCCTCCATTTCCTCCAGTCTCAAATATTTAGCAGTGATTTATTATTCCCTATGGGGACTTAGAAAAACGCCATTTTATTTCCCTGTATCTTTCTATTTTTCTAGGATGACTTATGGTTGAGAGCATATTTTTACATGAGAGCCCAAGTACTGTCATCTGATTAGGAAAAAAGAAGGGCTCAGAACACACATGGAACAGGAGAGGATTCAAATCCTAGGCCGTTCATTTCTTCTGTAAAAGTAAGTATAACTTCCATAATGCCACATGCATTAGTAAAAAGCAAACACTGGTATTTCCAAAAGCCCAGCAATTATAGAAAATCTTGAAGGCTTTTGGGAGCACTACCTTAGAAGTGTGACAGAGAATACAGCTGGTGAAGCTCGAGGAAGCTCTCCCTGTTTTTCTTTCTACCTAGGGAAGAGCCTGCAGTCATGGGCTGACAGGGGAAAAAACCCACCAAGGTTCAGATCAACCTCTGCTATGACATAGGCTAAGTCCCCTGAATTCCAAAGGTTCTGAAAAAGGGCAAGGTGATGCCCATAAGCTTTTTTAAACTGAATGGTGAAGCCTGCAGGGGCATCTGCCAGGATGGGCTGTGGTTTGTGCACATCCAGGTGTGAGCTGGGGTCTCCATTAGTGCCCACCAGATGTGGCCAGAGGTGCACCTTTGAGCAACAGAGGGTAACCACCAGTGCTTGAAATTGGCTGCCTTTTTCTGGTAAGCAGTACACAGAACTGAATGTATTTCAAACATACACACTAGTGCTCTCTGTAGAGAAAATGATCCTAGCAGAAGTCATATCCACCTCAGAAGGATGCAACAGAGCTGAAGAAGGTAAGAAAATAGCAAAATGGGGAAGGTTTATGTGCAATTAGAAATTAAACTAAGGTTATTCAACTTGGAAGACAGGATTAGGAAGATTTACAAGATTGTGAAAGAGACAGAGAAGATAAATAAGGAATAATCAGTCACTATTTCACAAGAAGAAAAATCAGATTAGCAAGTCAAGACTTTTTGAAAAATAAAACGGAATACTTTTTGCACATAATTCATAATTAAAGTTGTGATCACAAGTATACATGGACTGAAAACATCATTAGAACAATTCACAGAAGAAGATTCCACTGATGATTTAAACACAAAGATGTAAATAAAACCTCTGACCTTGGAAGACTTTTTTGAGACATGGAAATGTATTTCAGAAAAGGGATAACTTTATTTTTGCAGTGGTTTTATACTTTTCCTTATTATAATATTTTAATTTTTATTTTAACATCAGACCATGACTGGATATGAAAAGGAACATCCAGCTGTGCATTAGAGCTAATTAATAAAGATTTCCCTTTAGCTCATGTAGGAAACAAACATATCCTTCCATTGTATCATTACACTATTGTGGACTTCCAAGCAAGCACCATGTGTTATATTCCTTGGTGTAATGCAAAACTTGAAACACTCAGAGAAACACACTTCTGCAAAGTATATTTTAAAATACAATAACAATCCCATGAAGTCAGTCCTAGACCACATCAGAATTCTGACTCTGTTCTGCCACTCTGGACAGACAGTTCCACTCACTGTAGTTTTAAGAGTATTTAAGAGTTAAGAGTAAAGGACTATAGTGTGTCATTGTACAAGAGAATGCATTTTTCATGCAAGGCCCTTGCTATAATGCTGACAGCATATTATGAATACAAAAGCAAAGTCATCTTCATAAAAAAGCTAAGAAGAAAATAGATTTGTGGCACAAAGCAGAAATACCCTAGTTGTGGTCTGTAGAGCACAAAGGGTAGATAAGACATTTCTTGGCTGTCTGAGAAGAACAGTCTCATCAAAAAGCTCTCTCTCTGTCTCCTTTTTTCCAACGACAGAATCGCATTAAAAAGAAAGATACAAATGTACACATTCCTAATCTCACTTTTCCTTGCAAGCCATTGATATTGCTGTCGTCAGGATGTTGTGGGGTGAGAATCAGTGAAGAGATGTCCCAAAAAGATAATGTAGCTTTAAAATGTTTTGGAATCCCTGTAATAAATAATGCATATAACAGCATGAGAAATATTATGACTAAAACCTAAATGGCACAGTTCAGGAGTTATCAACTCAGCTGGATTAAAAGTTAAACCTTTAGACCTGAATAATTCAAACTGAGCTCCAGATCTGAACATGACTTCAAATGTACAATTCAAACAAACTAATTAATTTTTAACATAAGCAATTTTGCTTCTGTGGGAAAAAAGACTATCTAGTACAAGGTACATCCATCCCAAGATAAATACCCTAAAGACTATGACTTATGTGATCTTCTACATGCCCTCACAATAATTACACTTTTTGAACTCTGCTGCTATGCAATTCTCATATCTGGTATTGCTTGAGGACACCAAGATAACATAGTGAGTAGCTGTGATGGGCTGATACTGGCCAAATGCCAGTGCACCCACAAAAATCATTTATTCATTTATGCTTTAGCATAAACAAACAAGTTACATGTTAACAAAGATATAGATAGCTATAGATAGCTCATAAAGTTAAGCTTCATCCCACCCACTTAACATGGAGAATTCAGGTATGTAAGGCAAACCAGAGCATTTCAGTTTCATTACCTTTCCCAAAAGCCCATTAATCCAACTTTGGGCCAAAACACCACAGTTGTTAGTACAAAACAGGCAAAATGGAGTTACTTTCAAAGATATAGTTAACAAACAGTAGATGAAAAAAAAAATCCAAATTTAATTGAGTGGTTTTTCATTAGCGTCATTCATGCATCCCATATGCAGCTATCAGAGGCTGCTGAGTGCAGTGGAGTCTGGCAGGGGCTCATGTTATCAGGATCTAGCTCAAAAATTACTATACTGATAATGTTTCAGGTTGGCAGCTGAGGCACATAACTCGGACACACCAGCACCCTTTTTCTCTGTTCCACAGTTGGGGCAACTGCCTGCCTCCAAGAGTGCTCTACTGGCATGGCCAGCTCATTTTTCCAGGTAGAGATTATGTATGTTTATAATACCCTTCAAAACATTCAGCTGCAGGAACTGCAGAAATTGCAAAGGGTTTTATTAAATACAAGGAGAACAAAGAGCTCACAATCTCCTACAGCGTATTAAAAGAGTGGTTCCATGCATAAGCAAATAAATAATGATGCGTTCACATAAATATAATGGATTTCTCTTCTCCATCTATGGTTCTTTCCCTCCTGCAATTATTTCTGAGTGAAGTGAAATTGTAAATAGCTTTACCCACTAAATGATCTTGAGAAAATTATTTCTGAAGTGCCACAGTACAGCTTGGGGGCTTTTCCCAATCATTCAGTGCTCAGATGATTAGCTTGAAGCAAATTTTTGCAACTATGCTCACCAGGGCAAAAACACATTGTGAGGAATGATGAAAGCAGAACCTAAGTCACATTTGATTTTCAGCAGCAAAAGGCTTTGAAACAGGACTGCAAAGATGCTGAAGGCCACAACAGAAGCGCTTGCAAGAGCTGGGGTTGTGAACTGGAACAGTGGAAGCTGTAGTTATCCATACTGAACTAGCTAATCTACAAACTTCAGTTCAGGCTTGGACAGGCTGTGACAGAGTCAAGGAGAGCAGTGAGCACTGCATGTGAGAAATGAAGCACAGTGGAAATACTGCCAAGGAAACAAACCCAGGTTGGGACAGCAGGGATGAGCGAACAGCCCTGGCAGAGATGTACAGTACCCCTGCATGGTGCCTGGCTCTAGCCAGCACTGCTCAACCTTTCCACTCAAAAAAGACAAGAGCAAATCCATCAGTTTTACAGTTTCTTCAGAGTCTCAAGGCCCCTTTATCTCTCCAAGCAAGGCATCAAGAAAAGAAGCAATTATCTACCTAGTCTGAATTAGTTCCTTCTAAGAAATGGTAGAGAAGAGCCTTTGAAACACCTATATAAAACACTCCTGTGACTAAACTAACCTTCCACACCATTACCAAGATTCCTCTGTGGAAATGCAGGCATGAAACTGTTCAGATCAAAGAAATATAATGCCTTGGTCAGAAGGTGATTATTTTACCCACCAGGTTTCAAGAAAATCTACCAATTCTCCCCAATTTCTGTGAGAGTCTTACACCCTAAGAGAACTCAGCAGCCACAAAAAATGTCCTAAGCAGTCTGAATCTTGATTATTTTCATAACCAAGGAAATAATTTTCACAATTTATCACTTTGAAAAACAGTTCTTCAGCACTGATGTCTCAACATCGTCCATACACTAGAAGACTGCAAGCCAAATCAGGAGATTTTATTAATCAGAAATATGCACAACTGGGGTTCCATCAGGTTCCACATCACCTGAGAAGAGCATCCAAGGAAGAGGCAGAGAATAAGGACATCCAAAACAAGAGTTTACTCTTGGTTTTCATCATGCCCAAAGTTATTTAGCTTCACTCTGTTAACAGGAAAGGATGTCAGGATGGCAACCCAAGGTGCTGGTAGGAAATGCTTGGTGCCCATCTGCTCACTGCTTTTCTTCACCAAACACTTGTCATACTGCAGTACACCTCATGTCCATTCTCTGATATATCCAGTGCACACCAACAGGTTGTTTAGGAGGCTCAATAGCTGACTTAAATCACTGCCAATCAAAAACCCTTGCTCATCAGAAAAAAAAAAAGTTGCCACTGACGCAAGAGAGGTGTTGGTCTTGTTCCTTTAACTGAATGTGGTCATAAGGCAATGTCTCCTCACCAAACACAACCCACACTGCACATCTCTTAAAGACTGTTAGTTCAAAGTGTGGTCTACCCCAGCAGAGTTGGTGTGGCAGCCTTTCAGGTGGATATTGGCTGGATCTCACCCAAGAAACCAGTAGGAGTCAGTTCCAGTGGGCATCCAATTCTGAAAGTTCTCTGTGACTGAAGAAAGATCCACAATTATCCACAGCCCTAGATATCATGATTGGAAGCAATAAATATATGAAAACCATAAGTAATCTTCTTAATTTCCTATATTGATAGAAGAATTAGAAAGCCATAAGATTGACTAGGACAAATGGAGTGTTTCTGTCAGAAACAGCCAGCAGAAGTGCATGCATTAAAATGGATTTTTAAATGTATGTTGGCCTGAGGGAAACAGCTTTGCTCAAATCTTTGTAAACAGCTATTCACCCTCTCCCTGCCTTTTGAAGTAGATGCTCATTGAACTGTGAGAGGGAAAAATACCTAAGTCCGGGATGTGTTAAAGATCTGCTGCCTCATCAAAAGGTTCAGGTACATCTTTTGTCACTGTGATGGGTACAGCTCATCTCTGCTTACAGTAAATTAAACTGATCCTAGCAGCTGAGACCACACAAGAACTAGGTGTGCAACAGAGCAGAAGATACAATTGGAATAGCCATCCTAGCAACATTTTGTCAGCTAAGAAATGACTGCTCTGATCTCCATCCTCTTTGCTAATTTATTACAAAGCATCATCTATTAAGAATTATCATTAGATGTCTTCTTGGCTTTGATATTTCATATTTGAAACCAAAGTTTAATTTTTGATTCATGAACATGTTGTAGTGAGGGACAAACCTACCACAGAGCTATGAGGGAGTATCTTATCTGCTACAGTACCTTTCCCTGTAAACGAGGGTTGAGTAAATGGCAGGGAATGACTGTAGAAAAACAATTCAATCACTTTTAGCTGGCCTCTAATTAGCACAAAAACTTAACAGTAAGTACACAACCATCTCTGCATTAAACTGATACATTACCAGAAAGAAACGGGGTAAAGGTACTTCAGAACACTAAATACATCTCCTTAAAAATATCCTGGGAAGAAGACAAAGACATGAAACTCTCTGCTTCTTTTGATATTTTTGTGTAAATGAACAGTCACCCTCTCTATTAAAATTGTACCTGTTTTTCCATTTGAATATATTGAGATTCAGCTCCAGGTTACTGTTTTTCATTACATACTCCTCTGCAGATTAAAGATTCCATTAGTTCCTGGTATTTTCTTCCTGTAAACATGCTTTTATACTGACACCAGGTCACCTCAATTTTCCTTTCCTAAGGTGTCTTTTAAAAAATGATGGAGCCGTGTTGCAGATAATACACCTGGGGACACTTTCAGATACTTATTTGATTCTGTACGTAATTTTTTCTCTGATATTTCAGATGTTCCAAAAGTTGTGTACGCAGGTTTCACACGTGAATGAGTCAGGAATTTGATGAAAGTATGGAACTACAGTGCAGTACTGGAATTCTCTCCACCTTCCAGGACCAAAATAGCCTGAATCTCTTCCTGACCATCAACACATACTGTTTATTTAGGGAACTATGCAGAGGGGGCAAACATCCTTCCCGAAGATTTAAGAGTTGTTGGTGAACTAAAGGAAGTTATATTATTGTTTAACTACAGTTTTTCAATGTGCATTGAAAGGCTTATAGATAATGGCAAAACCTCTACAAACTCCAGAGTATTGGTGGGGCCTTGGGGCCACCAATAAAATCGATAAGGGTTTTTCCTTCTGTCTTTCTCAAATCTCAGATTAGAAAATGGCATTTCTTTTCTATTCTGTTCAACAGAATACTGCATTTTTCCACTGTATCTTTGTTCTTCATGGATACTTTCAATAGCTGCTATAGTTTACCCAAGAAGTGGCTGTATGTGCCTATGGCTTGAAAGGAACACTGAGGCTTATTACAGATTACTGGAGCTTTTTTCAGGAAAAGGAAAGTGGTATCAAATGTATTAACTTTTAATACAGAGTAAATGTCTTCTAGAAAAAGCACTGAAGTTCTGTTTTACTTTTGACTTTGATATTACAGTTTGTATATTTTACAGAGTCACAGTAGCAATCTGAAACCAGACATGCTTTGCATTTAACCATGCCAACAATGATGAATCTGGCTATCAGAGGGAACACTTAAAGCTGTCAGTTTGAATTAAGGCTATATTTATCCTTTAAAATGCTGCTGATAATAATGACTTCTCCAAAGAGTCAATAACTCCTTGAAAAAGATTAAAAAAGCACAAGGAGGGAAAAAAAACCAGATTCATATTTTTCAAGGTATCTTCCCCTCCACTTTCTCCATTCAGGTGAATTCAGGAGCTTTATAGTTATGAACCTGTGACTTGAAAACATATGGCACAAAAGAGTAGTCCCAGGGGATCAATTTAGCAATCTCAGTGAGTCCTAAACAAATACAATAATTCATTGCAAGATCTCTAAAGGCAGGCTTAAAGTTAGGCACGTGTTTGTGCATTGTGTTTAGCGAAGAAAAAAAAAAAAAAGATTTCTTAGATACTATCACCACTTTCAGAGTAAATCTTTCTTCTTCAAACCACCCTGAACTTTTTCCGATCCAGAATGTTTGGCTGAAGTAATTCCATGACCTCTCTTCTCCTCTCCAAAGAGTTCCAGATAAAAATACATTTTCCATTTAGATTCCTCTCATGGATGAAAAAGGAGTGAAGTAACAAAAGAGTAGTTGCACAGGTGTTTTTACTTCATATATAAAAGAATAATTTTGTTTAAAATGTTTACAGCATTAAGAACCAGTAATTTAGCAAGAACTGAAAAAAATGTCTGTACTTTGGAAACAACTATTTGTTTTTAGAATGTGTGGGTGGTGTAGAGATGTCATGACTAATGTGATTTGCAATACAACTTGATCAAATTGCAGTGACACCAGTACTGCTACAGAGTGCTAGACTGTCACCCCTAGAATATAAAGTCCACAGAGGAGATACAACTTGAGTTATAAAGGAGAGATTCCTATTGATTACTGCAAATGTGTTATACTGGGGGAGGCATTTTCCAGAAAGGGGACTGAGTTTCCTTCAGTTTTTCAGCTGAAAATGTCAAAGATGTCAGAAAACTATCAGTGTGCTTTTCAAAGAGGGCTAACTCCCTGTCCACAGCCAAATAAAATTCCTCCAACTGAAGAACGTCAGCCAAAATCTCACAAATTCATGACAACTCTCTATCACTATAGAAGTGGACAGGCATCCACATTCTTTCTTCTGCAAATTCCAGTAGTTGTTGTGCTGTAACTATCAGCAGAACCTGCTGAACACACATTCTATGGGCAAATAACGAATTTAAAGGATAATAATTACCTCCATGTGGAAACCTAAGGCTATATACACTTCAGGTTGCCAGATTGAAAATTACATCTATTAAGGCAAATAAATTACTTGTGTACTGTATTAGAGGTAATCCATAAAGGAATTTACTTCTTCTACCTTGGTACCTTGGTACCAACCTGTGTTAATTTAGATAATAATAAGTGATGTTTTGCCACACCAAATAATTGCAATAACTCCATAAAGCTTTATCCTATCAATCTGACCTTCTCAATTAAAGAAGGAACAGCATTAATCATTGCAAGCCAAAGTTTCCTGGGAGATCTTCTCTTGCTATCATTGAGCTGATAAGAGGGACCAAGAGGTCACCATCTGAAATCTACCCAGAGATTTCAGTGGACCTGTTACCACTATTGCACCAACTGATAACAGTGGATGGTTTCATTCCAGCCTGAACACTGCAAACATATCTCACTAATACAATAACCTTGGTTTATTTCCATATGCTGGGTAATTGCCATGTACTAAGCGATAAATTAAAAAGATTAACCAAAGTACTAACTACAATAAAGCAGTTAATTTAAGAATTTCAGCTCTATATTATCTTCTCTTTATTGAAATTGAACTTAAAAATCCTCCCTCTGCTTCAGCTAATGATAAAATGTTAGATAAAGATAGGTTTCTGTATTCTCTATTGGTTGACAAATAACAGTTTATCCTCTAATTATGCAGCTCAAATAGCATTTTCCTTGACTGCAATTCCACACTTGCATATGGATCTTTGCCTGCCTAAGTGGAAGACTGCCCCCACAGCAGTAGTTTTCAGTCTCCTGCAGGTTAGAGGACAGAGAAGCTGTCAGCATGTCAACAAAGGCACTTCCAGAAAAAATTCCTGGTGTGATGTGGAAATAGCAAAGACTGAGAACAGATCACCAAGGCCCCACCAATACTCTGGAGTTTATAGAGGTTTTGCCATTGTCTATAAGCCTTTCCATGCACACTGAAAAACTGTAGTTATACAATAATAAAACCTCCTTTAGTTAACCAACAACTCTTAAATCTTCAGGAAGGATGTTTGCCCCCTCTGCATAGCTCCCTAAATAAACAGTATGTGTGGATGGATGAACCTCAGGAAGAGATTCAGGTTATTTTGGTCCTGGAAGGTGGAGAGAATTCCAAACCTGGGTATGAAACCACTAGTCACCTGCCTGGGCTTTTTTGCACCCCCAGCATGTGTCTGGACTGTAAGCTGTGAAGTCTTCCATTATTATTCTGAACACTGGAAAGACAGAAAGTTTGTGAAACTGCCAGATGTATGCTCAGAAGGAGGGCTTTAGAATGAGGTGGTGCAGTTACATTTCTTTAAAATCGAAAACACAGATTTAAAACATGCTTTCTGGATAGACATTGCTCCTTGCTACCATTCCTAAAATGATAAAATCATAGAATCACTAAGGTTGGAAAAGACCTTAAACAAGTTAAACAGGAGTTTCCCCATTACTGAGCCCTGGGGAACCTCTCAAGGAACTGGCTGCAAACTGGATGTGGCACCATTTACCACTCTCTGGACCTGGTCATTCAGATAGTTTTTAACCCAGTGAAAAGTGCAGCTGTCCAAGCCATGGGCTGCCAGCTTCCCCAGGAGAATGCTGTGGGAGACAGTGTCAAAGGCTTTACTGAAGTCTTGGTAGACTAAATCTATGGCCTTTGCTTCATCCACTAGGCAGGTCACCTGGTCATGGAAGGAAATAGTGTCATAAACTGAAGACTAAGAGAAATCCTCTCCTCATGGGCTGGCACATCCTGGGAGAGGCTACATGTTCATTGCAAGTCACCTTTAGCATCACAGCACAATCTTCCCTCTTTGTAGTACAGTAACAACACGAGACTTTTTCCCTGAATTATATTTATTCTGCCAAACTCAGAGCATGTATATACAAAGGACATAACTATGTCTTACCCCTCTCTGTGCTCAAAGCCATCTTAAAATGAACCAGCAAATCTGCAGCTACATTATTGTGGTGCTATGCCCAGGCTAACATGTCCCACTGCTCAACAGGTCCTATTATCTGGGTCACAACGCCAGGCTATCATAACTCTGTAAATTTTGGACTTGATCTTACTCATCTTACTCATGTCTGAATAACTTCATAGTCAGGCAGAGTGTTCTCATATCCATTTCCATCTGTCCACTCTGTCCACATCAGCTCTGTTTGAAAAAATGTTCTTAAGCTCCATCTTAAAAACAGTTTTCTGACTCTCTTCATCTGCCTGCCTCTTTGGAAATTGTCTGAAAACCTCACCACTGTAATGGTTAAGAATTTTACTGTCATCTCCAAATTCCATTTATCCATCACAAATTTATACTTTTATCTTTTTGGTAAAATTTTCCTTCCTGAGCTTAAAAAATATTGCCCTTTTTTGTGCTTAACTGACTGATGCAGTTACAGGGAATAATCACCTCCACTCCTAGCATTTGCTCTAGGCTGAATAAATCAAACTGGTTTACAATCCTTTTCTGTGAAGAACTTTTCATTTCTCAACAACCTAGAAACTCTTTATCTGTTCCAGGAGAAATTCATCTTTCTTGAACAGGCGTGACTAAAACCAGACACACTTTCTAAAAGAATCCTCACCAGTTTGGTACAGAATAGC
Source organism: Sylvia atricapilla (assembly GCF_009819655.1). Taxonomy (NCBI): domain Eukaryota; kingdom Metazoa; phylum Chordata; class Aves; order Passeriformes; family Sylviidae; genus Sylvia; species Sylvia atricapilla. Next base: position 55,093,342 of record NC_089145.1, read on the forward strand.
ACTGATGCTTCCTTATTTCTGCTGGATGTATGACAGGTCTGCTGTTATATCCTGGGATAGAACTTGACATTTCCATCACCTTTTCATGTTTTTTCAAAACCCTTTGTTTCAGAAAATTGCACTTTAAATCTCAGAGGAGTATGTTCATGCACAACATTTCTGATCCCTTTTAATTCCAAGGAAAGACAATCTTCATCAAAAAGTTCAGATCTATGTGTAGGCACAAATACCTTGAAATCTGACTATGTTCAAAGGCTGTTTTTAATTGGATCTATCTTTTCTTCGGAGTAAGCTAAAAGAAGATGCTCCTACTAGAGTTCTGATATTTTCAGTTTGAGACTAATTTTTATTGATGCAAAAAGACAAAGCAGTTGAATAGCACAACACCACTGGATGTTTTCCAAATCCAGTTCTTTTTCAGAAATATTCAGTTAAGAGAAGCAGAATTTTCTCCATCTCCCTGGACTGGTTTACCCAGTCTATCCATTCATCCCTCTGATGTTCTGAGTAAACCAAATACAAGAGCATTTTCTTCTCTGAAACTCCTTCATGCTTTTTTCAATCCTGCTGCAATGGAAAAGATCCTGCAAAACCAGAGTGGTTTGTCAGCCACATCTGACACGGGCCTTGGCCTCTCTTCTCTGGAGTGGCTCTTGAAATTCAACAAGAAGATGACTCAAGTGCTGCTGGAAGGAGGAAGAGTACAGTGATTCCATTCATACCACACTCCATATAATTTCTGAAGAACTCACAGGAAATAGCTCCTAATAATCTCTCCACTACCAGCTTTAACCAGCTCCTCTCTGGATCAGCACTAAGTTCAATCTTTACTAAACAGACCCTGTTGGGCATTATATATTAGTTTGCACAGGGTTTTTTCCCCTCTGGACACTTTAAGTTATTTCTTCTACTGTGGAAATAATTTGATTTTGAGCCATGTTTTCAGTCAAGATAAGTCTGTGAAGTTCTGCAGAAGTCAGTTCACATGATGTGATGAGCCCTGCTTCAGTGGACAGATGTGGGTTTTTATCCCAGTTGTTTCTTTAAGACAGAAGACAAACTCTTCATCTTATCTATCTTTGTATTTCAGGTCAAATCCAGGACATCAGCAGAAAACTATGCAAGTTAATTTAAGTACTGACTTGGTTCCAGTTAAAATAAACTAAAATGGAAAACTAAAGGAAAATTAAACTAAAAAAATGTATGGGGTTTGTACAAAAAAAGTACAGGGCCTGGTTACAAATGAGCTAAAATCTCAGTTTAAAAAATTGCCAAGATTTCAAAATCAATTTGCAAATTTGGTAGCATTTAAACTTTCTTTTTCCCCCAAACAGAATATGAAAAGTGACAGAGAATAAAAGTCCTGCTTTGTGAGATCAAGATGGGCAGAGTGACGTATGTGTGGACATGGAGTAACCTGTTGAACAGTAACCTAGGGAAGCTGGCTGCTATTTTCAGTTTCACCAATGACAGGCTTCATAAGTCTCAATAAATTCCTTTGTTTCTTGTGCCTCAATTTACCAGTCTACAACAATAATGATTCAGACCCCACACAGCAGGCTGAAAATCAGAAAACACAACCTAAATGGTAGGTATTCTTTTTTTTTTTTTTTTTTTTTTTTTTTTTTTTTTTTTTTTTTTTTGTGTGTGTGTGTGTAAACACAGGACAGTCCTTAACAGTGAGCTCAATTGCACTGAAGTGCTGGAGATCATGTTTTCACAGAATTCCTTTTAATTTAGATCCTCCCCGAGTCTCCTTTAAGCTCTGCTCTATTTTGCAGAGGTATTTTCCATATTGATTTGTCTTTGCTTAGGTAGGTTGGGTGGTTTTTTTAGAATGATTTTCCAGGTGTTCTGTACATTCATAAATGGCCTTTGAAGCAATCCAATATAATTTCAGCTATATTAATTTGATCCACTTGCTATCTTTGAAACAATTTTTGACTTTGCAGAAAACAGCGTTTGCATCTAATGCAGCAAGTACTGTAAATTGCCCTTAAGTGCTTAAAAATTAGTTTCAGACTGTATCTGGCATCCATTTGTCACATAAATGCAGCAAATACAAGGCTTTTATCAGCAACATCTGAAATATCTGAAAGCCGTGGACAAACTATCAAATGGCAACAAATCTTGTTTGAATCTAACCTAAGTAAGATTTGAAACACAAGAGAGTGTTGCAGCCAGTTAACACCTTAGGAAGCAAGAGAGTTTTCTTCACAAGCATGGCAAGGCACATCTCCCAGTATGGGTGGTGCATGTATGTACATATAAAAATATATATATTTATACACATACACACACATATATCACGCCTGGATGATGAGTTTCTATTTCTAATCAAATTAGTTTACAGCACATTCCAATCCCACCACATTAAAGCCACACCAGAGTTCTATGATGCAATGAAGCTGAACTGGTGTTGTGTGTGTGCAGGCCTGAAGACTGAGCCCCTAAATGATTAAACAGGGAAAACTACTGAAATAAGAACAATGTCAGATTAATCCTAATGCTTTCTACCTCTAAACACAGGTGCCATGATACTAATTTTCCAAATGTAAAGCTACAGTACTTAATTTAAAGTACTTACAACTAAAGTAAATAATTACTTAAAAATCTGATTTTCATTACACAAGAATTGTAGCTTCCACTGAAGACAGTTATGGTCAGAAGAATTCAGGCTTAGATCAGGTATAATAACAATAATAAATTATACTATTGAAGTACATAAGTCGTATTGGGTCTCTTAGATCTTCAATTTCCTCAGTTTGCTGATAAATATTTAAATAGGTGGTAACACTGCTGCATGTGTGAAATGAATGGAGAGGCATGTTCCGTTCCTCACCTTCAAACTTCATACTCTTTCTATCCTGCCACAGCTTTGATAATCCCTATGACAGCTGAAAAATACATGTGAAAGCCTCCTAGCTTTTTTTAAATGGTCAACCCCGATCTCTATTTATGGCTCTCACCGTCACTGGATGTTGATACTCACTAACTTTCTTGAAAGAAAGTTGGGAGTGAATTTGATCTCCACCTTGCTGAAGCAAAATAATTTGGAGATATGAGGTATTGCAATGATCAGCTTTTGGAGGATTACTTTTTGTAAAAAGGCACTGAAAATCCTTTGAAAGAAAGATTTTTTTCCTTCACCTTAAATTTTACATGGCAAGACCTTGGCTTGTAGGTAGGCAAAGCAGAAAGTAAGGCTGTCTGGTTCATTTAATGAATTTAATACAATCACATCAGAAACCTGTACAGAAGCAGAATTAACCAGGAATGGTTCTTTAGAAAACCCCCTTGAAACTAAGCAATTATTTGAAAAATTGGCCCAAACCCTCTTGCATTTATGCCAGTTTAAATGTGATGCAAATTCACTAGCTTCTGTAGCACTGCTTTCAGATCACAGTCATAGCAGGAAAAGAACCAAACCCAATCTTCTTATTCCCAGCTCATAAGCAACATGAATTCAGCCTGAGGTTTATGAAATCACTTCCGTGCCACATATCCCTCCATTCTTCCTCTGCCTCATTTGCTGAACAAATGAAAAAAATCACTTTCCGTGAAAAAGCAGCAGTAATGGAATTATAGCTGTGAAGGTAACCTTAGCCCATTCCAACTCCAGTCCACAGCAAACTGCTGACTGCTGTCCCAGAGAGCTGCACTCTGGAGGGGCCCAGCAGCAATCTCATTGACTTTGGCTTCCTGCAGGAGCAGGACACTATTCCCTCTCACCTGAGCCTCCCTTGCATTGTCTGGGGCTGCTTTTCTCCCTTTTAAATTGGATATTAAGCAAACAATGATATATCATCCAATAATTACATAAGGTGTCATTATTTTTTAGATATCTTATTAATCTGTTGGGGAAGGGTGTTAAAATAGGGGAAGATAAAAAAATTAAAGAGGAAATAAAATTCTCCCTCAATGGTCCCATGCAATTTTCACGCTTATACACTGTGTGGCATAATGTTGCCCCTCACAGGCTACAAGGATGAAGCTCAAATAAAAATAATGAGGAATCAAGAGGCATGGCTCAGTCAGGATTTCTGGTTTCTGGTGCCTGTTTCAAAAGAATGCACTGACTAGTACAACACATGTTCCTGTGCTAATGGCAAAAGGGATAACAATATTTCCCTCCTTTCTCAGGGCATGTCAAAAGGATCAAGTAGCCCCAGAAGTGCAGCCAAAAAACTGAACTGCATTTCTTTCATCCTCTCTCCCTACAGCTTCGAAATGCACTGAAGCACAAACATGTCTAGTTCTAAACACTGTTCTTTCGTTAAAACAGAGAGGATGCAGGTAAGCATCCCCTACACATCCTGCTCACACAGGTTTTAGTGTAGTTGAATGGCTCTGGGAACCATTCCTCATCCCTGTTGTAGTCAGTAGGCTGAGCTAGGCACAGCAGAGAGAATGCAAACACATTACAGTCAAAGAGAGGGTCAGGCTCAAGTCAAATCCAGCTCTGGATTTCAAACTCGCATTAGAGTCTGGAGAAACTGCTTTTCAGAACTGAGAACCTGCTTTTAGAGAGGATGAATAACAGTAATGGTATCAGAAGCAATGAGCTGAGGTGACTGTTTGCTATTTTCTCAGGACCTAGAGAGAAAAGAGCAAAACAGAAATGAAAGGCAGGGAGGAAGAGAGGACAATGTAGGCAGCAAACACTCATCTGCTTCAAAATTACCAGAAAAGCATGATAGTAGGGAAAATGCTACAAAAAGATACTACACTGTCAGCAAGAAAGGGCTGCTGCAGAGGGGGATCAGCAAACAGTCTTATTCTTAAGGCCCAGGGATTTTGAATTTTAGAAAGATTAGGCAGACACATGATAGTGGTGCAGGAGTAGAGTATTATGTCCAGTTCACTCTAAACATGTATGAGTCTTAACACTGCTTTCATTGTCTTGATACTATTTATGACATAAGCTCTGTAAGAAAGACATCTAATAAGCAGAGCACACATATGGTCCCTTACTAAATGCAAAACAGGACAGGCATTCCCCTCTCAGAGCAGCCTGCTTTACAGATCCAGCACACCACAATACCACATTGTCACTCCAGTCATTATCAAACAGGAATGCACACAGTAAATGAGCACAGGCTAAAGGGTTAAATGTTTCTCACTGCTTTCAGGAAATTATTAGAGTATTATGTACCCAGCTTCCCTACTTTAACTATCTCTGTCTATCTTTGAGAGCCCAACAAATCCTAAGGATACTTCACTTCCTCTACATACTGCCTCTTTTTGCTAAGCCAGCCAAATGAGAGGTTGGCCTGCTTTCAGTACGTGACAGACCAAATTCAGATATAACTGGCCAAGTTCAAGCAAGGTATATGCCACGCTCTTCAAAGAAGATGATTAAAACTTAAGGAAACGTAAGTTGAGTCATCTTAAATCAAGGAAATGGGGCAATGCTGTAAAAGTAAAAGGGGAAAAATTATTTTGAGCATGTCTGGGAAAAAGCCTGGGATGCATTCAAAATGGCACGATATTCCTCAAGGGTGTTTTCTTAAAGGATATGCAGACTGGCGCTAGCCACAGAGCAGCAGGCTGAGAAGGATTGTGGGAGGGAGCAAGAGAAATTTGGGACAAGAGAGGGTGGTCTAAAGCAGTCATGTGCTAGGAGGCTGAAAATAAATCAGCTCACAAAACTCACATAGGTTGTTATGCAACAGTGCGTGAGATGCACAAGTATCCTCAGATCCGGTCATCAGGACCAGCAGCAAAGGCAGAAAAGAACCTTTTGCCATCCAATGTGTCAACTGTTGTACAACTGCTTTCTGCTTGTCATCTTAGGAGGAGAATGTAAATATGATAATGTTGTATTTATTTATATATGTTTTTATTTTAAATTGTATAAAAGCAACCTATTTATCAAGGAACAAAGTGCAATTGCTCTACCCTTAAGTGTATTAATTAATTAGTGGATTTCCCTGAGCTGTTACAAACATGGCCAAGACACTCCTGGCACTTTTCACTCCACTGCTTTCCCAACAAAATGTCTCATAAGTAACACTGAAAATTTCTCTGGCCTCATAGAGGCTTCACCAAGAAAGTCCATCCATATCATTAGAGTGTTTCTTTCCCTGACATATCTCCATTTTGTACAGTATGTCAGGTTCCTCTCTCGTCAGCTGTTATTCATATATCGTATTTTCAGAAAGCTGCTGGGACCGAGACAGGAACACAGGAACTTATTTCATCTAAGTTTAGATCCAAAACTGGCAAAAAGGGTCCAAGAAGAGGCCAAATAGCGTTTCACTGCTGGTTAGTCCAGGGCAGGAGCAATCGAGTGGATCGTGTCTCCTGGTAGCTCAGGACCCTTCTGACATGAGTTTCATGGATTCAGATCTGATTTTTTAGAGACAATATGAACTCAGGAAAACCAACACACACTGTCATCCTACAAACACCTTATAAGCAGGGAGTCTTTGGGGAATACCTCAATGGCAAATACAAGGAATCACTGCATAACAGAGATTCCCTCCCTGGCCACACAGATGAGCTCTCCAAGTCAGCTTAAGTGTATGTGAGCTGCTTAAGCTGCCATCAGAGTACACATATGGTGTAAATAACAAGAGAAACTGGCAGTCAGGCTATCACTTTACCATTGTAGCCATGCCCAATCAATTGAATTCAACAATTCAGCACTTTCTCCAAGTACACCGACACACTATATATCCAAACTAATAAAGCCATATTAAAATTCCTCTAAAGGCTCTAGCTAAAGGGATAGTTTCCCTTGAACTGGAATCAAAGATATGATGAGAAAATGTACAGGGTTTTTTTTTTTTTTTTCTTATTACCAATTATGAGGGTATTCATGCAGCACTGCTTAAATATTATCTTCTAAAACTGATAAAAGGGCAGGGTAAGGGGGAGCTCTTCAGAGACTAGGAGACCAGACAATTAAAGCTCTTAATTACAAGGCAATACCCAAGAACTTAAAGATCATACCCAGACTAAACTCTGTTCTTTATACCAATGTTCTGCTCCCTAATATACATCCCTTAAAAAAGTCGACACATCATGATTTTCTATCTTATTTCTGAAGAATTTTAAGAACATTTCATGCACCAGTTAGTTCAAAGATACTATGATACATTAAAAGTTCAAAGCTGCAGCTTCTCCCTTTCCTTTTATACCTCAATTTAAGAAGGAAAAGTTGCATGCAATTTAATATTCCTCTTCACCAAGGGCTTGCACTTGGTGCTCTTATCCCAAGACTGTTGTAGAAACTCCTTTAACACAGAGAAAAAACACAACAGTATGTACTCACAACAGCACAAGAGACCAAACATGGTTTAAAGAGTATGGGAAAATTCAGACCAAGGGTGCACAGAGGAGCACAGGTGAATCACCCCCAGCCACCTGCAGCTGCTCCCAGTCAGCCACCATCACATCTCTAGACAGCATCACAGTGGGTACACTCCTATTGTGAGGGAAAACACGAGCAGGTGGTGCCCTACTACCTCTAATTCATCATCTTAACCAGTGACATATAAAAAGCAGTGAAACATAAAGCGCTATTAGACCTGAAAAGTTGCCATAATTGCAATAGCATTGCTAACTAACCATTCAGCCCCCTGTTCTGAGTAATTAGGGCAATGGTTTATGACCAGCACTTGGTGACATTAGCAAAATGGAAGGGGAGATTGAGCATGACGGGTGGGTTGGTAAAGAGAGGGAGGAGGAGATGTAATTTACAGCTTTAAGAAATCACCTGTTAAAAAACAAGTGTCCTTCTTTACTGAAAAGGAGGAGTTCCCCATACCCTATAGATAAGGAAAGGGGATTCAAGACAATAGCAAGGTGACAGTCTTTTACAAGAATATTTTTGACTTTTCCTTTCCCTCCACATGCAGATTACGTGATTTTCCTTTGGAGAAAGGAAAGTCTAGCAGTCAGGATTTTGCAAGATAAATTCTGTATGCTTAAATGATTTGAGAAAGATGTCACCTTACTTCCTCTTAGAATGAAAAGGCTGATGTAAGTCACCTACACTGCAGCTCTATACACAGTAGGAGGGGACTGGGGGAGTTCACATAATGCAAAGAAAAATACCAGAGAGGGAGGAGAAGCTCTTGCTTCTTGCCCTCCAGTGTTAAGCTTCAGCAGTGAAGATTCTGCAGAAGATGCAAAAGATAGATACGCATGACTTATTTTTTCCATGGCCATTAAGAAATCTGCCCTGAACTCGAGCAGAACTCAAGCTGACTTTCTTGTTTTAACTCCTATCTACAGTCCAACAGCAGGGTCCAAAACATAGAATTCCATTTTTTTTAATTCTTTCAGTGGGGGTAGGAGAGGGGATTTTTGATGGAACACTGCCAGCAGTGATGCCTTTCCCACACTGTAGGAAACTGAAATGTGCAGACTATTACATGTCTGCATTTGTCTATTTTAAAGTTCCAGCCACACAATCATGTCATGTTTTCACTTCTAAAAAATTAAAAGCTCTCTTATTAAATTGCTGTTTTCCATTGTAGGTAGCTGCAGATTTTTATTGCCACTCCTCCATTCCTCCATCCTACAGAATCAGAGATTTATTTAGGTTGGAAAAGACCTTTAAGACCATTGAGTCCAAATGTAACTTAACACTGCCAAGTCCACCTCTAAACCCTGTCCCTGAATACCACATCTGCACATCTTTTCAGTATCTTCAGGGAGGATGACCCTACCACTTCCCTAAGCAATGCTTGACCCCTTCTATGCAGAAAATTATCCCAATATCCAATCTAAACCTCCCCCTCACAACTTAAGGCTATTTCCTCTTGTTCTTGGGAGACTTGTTTCCTTGGGAGACTGACACATACCTCACTACAACCTTCTTTCAAGAATTTGTAGGGAAAAACAAAGTCTCCCCATCTCTTCCTTTCCAGGTAAATACTACTCATCTCTCACTGATGAATTTTTCAATTGTTTTACCAATTATTATATGTAAGAACTATCTCTCCTCTAAGGTAGTAGGCGCTATATGCATAGGAAATGTATCTCATTCACAATCATACCAAGACTAAATACATTTGTTCCTACTCAATACTGTCCTTTAACATATCCAAAGAGTGATTTAGTCCTTTGGCCATCATATTACTCTGAGAATTCATTTTCATCTGAGTAAAAGCCACCATCCTCAAGTCTTTAGCAAGAATTAGTGCTTCCTAAGGTACTCTATAAGGAGTATGTAAGAATGCCTTACATACTTTGTTTTAAAACTGATACATTTCAAAACAGACACTTTAAAATGCATCTTGTTCAGCAGCCCTCAATATTCCATACAAAATTCAGTCTATCAGTGACATTTAATCTCCAAATGTTTGGACTATGCTCTGTTTGAGCCGTTCAGAGCCAGGTGGTCTGTGAAGAGGATTCACAAGATACCATTTTCCTATACATATGTCTTTTCTCTCCCAACAGCTGTTTAAGGCACAACTGTACATCCTTATTCATTCAGAGGATGTCACAACACAGGTGGCAGTGGCATTGTGAAGAAGAGAAAATAAGCCAGCTCTGTCAGATAAGGCATAAAGAAAGGAAGACTAGCTCAGCAGAAGCAATCTGGCATATGTGAGTGTAACAGGAATGACCCTCCTCCACATTTCAGATCACCCACCTGTGGGCCTGGGTGCCTCTCTGTATCAGAAATAAAAAGTTCTGAGATTGATTTTGCTGTTCCAGGGTCTGAATTGAGGGGATGTGGCAAGGGGATGTTAATGGGGAGAAACACACATGACTGCTATGCAGGGAGAAACGACAAGACTGAATAACCTGTATTTCCCTGATAGGAATTTGCTTTTTCATGGAGGAAAATCTAAACTGACTGTCCCTTCAACCTTTGTTTTTTTGGTAGCAAAGTCAGCAGATTCTGATTAGGGAAAGCAGAGGCTTTTTTGCTGCTGAAGAAAATATCCTTTTCTAATGGGAAGTAGAAGATTCTGTAGCCTCATCACACCTGCCACACATAACAGCATGCCTGGGGAAACTGGCAAAGGTAAAAACATTTCCTCTGAACTCTTGATGGTGGATTAAGAAAAAGGGCACTTGGTCCTTCCCCCGTTCTCTCTGAGCTGTCACAGAGATGTGCTGCACCCATAAAACAAGGCAGGGGCTTGAGGAATTCACAGCTCCAAGGGAACTTGTTTAGCTTGTTTCCATCTTCCAAGAGCCAGAGGCCTACAGGAAATATTGTGGTAAGCACAACAGCAAGACCAGGAGGGAAAAAGTGTGTTTCTGGATTTATAGCCATTTGTTCTGAGCCAACTGACAGAATCCTAAGTGGGAGGGTGAGGAGCACAGGGTGCAAAATTAGCCTTCATTTAAATAAGAGACATGTGGGTTTGGCACCCCTCCTTCCTCTGTTTAAACAGCCCAGTGCTGCCGTGAACAAAGCCTAAGAAGATTATGTTCTGTGAGGATAATCTCAGCTCTCTAGTGCTGTCTTGGCTTCAGAAACACAGCATTCCAGTTTTCTCACAGGGTCATTTCTATCCTTTACCTTCGGCTCCTTTATGCTTCTGCAGCTACTCTCTAATTTCTGGGGTGAACTTTTTTTAATGTTATAATTATCAAGGCTCCTTGGATTTTCCTGCCATTCAGGCTTGAGAGAGACAGGATTAGGTATCAAGCAGCTTTCTCAGCAATCTAGGTACCCCTTTGGAAAGCAGAGGAGCAGCAGTCCCCATGTGGACGAGGAGCCAGCAAGGCCAGAAGGCTCACTGTCCACCCAAACACATTATCTCATCTGAGCATCTAATGCAAAAAATATTCCAGCAGCTCGAGTATTCAGCAAGTGGTAATGATGCTGTCAGTTTGTCAGAATGTGCAAGTACAGCTGCAGATGGATATAATTTGTGAAGAAAATGAGCAAGATGAGAGAGGACCTCTCTGATCTGCCCTGTGCAGTTCCCACTGCAGCTGAGGGTGGCAGCTCTCTGCCAGTCAGGGATGGATATTCCCATCCTGGACACCCTTTACCACCCACAGGCAGCCTCTCCTGCCTTCCCTGCTGCAAGAGCACAGAATGCCTCGCCTGGCAGGCACTGCACACCAACTTTCAACATGCTGAAGCCTGAAGAGTGGCATCTCTTTATGCTAGGTTTGAATTTGCCTGCCAGAAGACTGGAGAACATGCTGTGTAGGGTTTTCGCCTGCTTTAAACAGGTAAAACAGGTGAGTGAATGTCAGAGATATTCTACACATCTGAATATGCTGTGCATAATATGCCTTCATTGCAAATACTGTTTCTGTGTTTTGGGGTACACATTGCCTCATTTACATCTACTAGTTGTATATGGAACAGAAGCATAACTACCAAGAGAACTGATAAATAGGCAGGAAGAATAACTGTGGAAAAAAAGCAACACAAGAATCAGGAGTCAAAACACTTTTAAGAGCTGCAGCCCTTCCCCAGAGTAGAGTCTGGGGTACCTGGAAGCTCACTGCATAGGCCAGGCACAAATCTCTAGACTTCTCTGTGCCAAGACCACAGGATCAACCTCATCCATCCCTGGATGTCATAAACACAATGAACAGCCTAGAATGCACCTTCTTCCTCTGGTCCAATGAAGGTTAGTCTGCACTGTACTTAGTCTGACCATGTTACCTTAGTCATTCATTTGGGTTGTGGACATGGAACTCTGGCACTGACGTGAAAGAAACAAAGCAAATAACCAATGCTACATAAAAACCCCAAAGTAATTGTAATTGTTCTTTGTGGTACCAAATCCTGCAGTGTTTGACACCAAACAAATTCCTTTGACTTCTATGGATGTTTGGCCTGTTCATGGATTATCTGAACCAGCCTGTATATGACAGGCTGCAAAGGAAGTAGAGCATCAGGGGAAGAAAGCAAACATGAATTACGCTCAAGTTCACCCTCAGGCTTAAGAAAGATTGAAACCAGCCAGTACAGTGCCTCATTTCATCATAGCCCCACTGATTTAGATATGCTGCATCAATATTTGCCAGAGTCTTTCATACCAGAGCTCAGGATGGGAAATCCCAATTCCCAGTAAACCCAAATAAATGCCCAAATTAATTTAAAAAACAAATGCTGAAACGAACCCACTTATTCTAATGCAATTTCTTTTCCACTGACATGTGGCAAAGCCCAGCCAGGAGCACACCTGCTGCATGAAAACCTCAAGGGCATTTTGAGATTTCCCTCAAACCCAGTAAAAAATGGCCAAGAAATTATCTTGGTGTTACAAAGTATTGTGTCTTAAAACACATTCGAAAGCTCTGAAGGATGTAATACGGTCTCTGTAGCCAAGAACTTTGAATCTAAAGTACTTCCATCAGGGTATACACCCAGTGCAAATGACTGCAGCCCTCCTGAGGTGCCAGGTAGCAGCTACACACGGTATAAAGCAGCAAAAAAGGGATCAAATATCAACATGCTTCTGAAATGCTGTAAGGACATTCAGTGTCCTTTCAGATCACATAGTTGCTCTGGGTGTAAAGACAGACACAGCGAGCCCCTCAAGGCCCATCTCCTGCTGGAAATCCAACACACAGGCAAGGAGCCAGCTAAACCATTTCTCTCTGTGAACGTCCTGAGGCTCCCTGGTTCACATCCTCCTGGTGCCTGGATGCCTCTGCCTCACATCAGCTCCCCAGAGCAAGCCTTTCATTTTCTTCCTGCAGAAATCCAGCTCCAAAGTCTCATGTCAGGCATTAGAAAAAGGATCAACAAGGTGAAGTGTGACATCACTTGGTGATATTTGACAAAAGCATGTGCATAGGTGTATGTAACTCTCCTGCTGGGAATCCTGATACCCCAGGCCCCACAAAGGATCCCCTTCCCCAGCAAAGGAAGAACAACACCCCAGCTAAGCAAGGAGAGAAGGACTAAAATGACAGCCACTTTGCATTTTTTAATGAGGATTGTCTCCTGAGTAGTGTACTTCCACAAAGCCCTCATCACTGCCTCAAAACCCATCTTGTTTCTCCCAGTTGATCAGGAATTTTTATTCTTGCTTGTCTCCCCTCCTCCCTGCCTATCCCCGTGTCCTTGGTGTCAGTGTGTCCTGACAGCAGCAGCTCTGTGGTGCTCTCCTGCCTTTTCCAAACACCTACTTTAGCTGTCAGTCACCCACAATTACCACTCCTCCTGCACCATCCACACCAGGCAGTCAGGAAAGTCAATTTTGCCAACTTTTGCCAGGCTCACTGTCTGCCCAGCCCAAGAGGAAGGGGTATGCACAAGGCCCTGGGGAGCTTCCACACTGCCCAGTCCATGTCTGTACCCTAAGTCTGTCCCAAATCCAAACTAGGGCAAGAACTCTGTGCATATCAACCCTCCCACTTAACACCCTAGTTTTCATGAATGGAAAACCTGGAAAAATGAGAGGGTGGGGAAGTGCCACATGATCTTGTCCCGGTAAAAGATTCAGATGATGGGGAGACCAATACTTCATGGTTCAATACAGTATTCATGCAGAGTAAATTTAGCTACAGCCTGACATTCTTGCTTTCCTGCTTGTAAACAGAGATAATTGTGCTTTCCTAATTAGTGCATGAGTGTTGAGAATAAACATCAAAATTCTTGAGGCACATCTTAGCGTAAGAACAAAACTCAGAGAAGCAAAAAAACATCTAGAGAGGCCACAGGAAAGCTTTGCTCAGCTTACAGAGGATGTGTTCAGGGAAGGCTGATGGTCTCCCAAACAGAACAAAACCATCTTAAAGCCATAAAACCTCCAGAGTACATCCAACACTACCAGACAAACACTCCCCTTCCTCTTACAAGAGCTTCTGACCTCTTTTTTTCCCTCTACTAGTCATCCTAATACATCTTAACAGCTGTATACTTTAAATATACTTGTATACTTCACTAATGCCAGTTCAACAAGGTTATAATTTCACTATGTTTCCTCAAGGCATGCACAGCTCAGCCTCTTTTTTCCCTTCCAAAAATCCAAAGTTTAAATGACTGTCTATGGCTGTACAGAGTGAAACCTCTGGGTATATATCAAATAATTCAGAAGTAGAATAAGCATCAGGAACTAAGAATGACTGACCTTTTAGTCCCTGAGCTCAGTCCTTTGTTTTCCAAGCATTTGATGGACCAGTAACTCACTCTTCATTCCAATCACATTGAAACTTGCAGGTTCCTAAGCCAAACTCTTCATTCAAATAAAACTATCCCAGGAGTCAAAACAAAGAAGTGTGTGCTTGTTCTTCAAGTGAGATAACATGGCAATCTCATTTCTGTTCTTTTTGTAAAGGATTGCTAATGTTGTAGCAAATGATGGCTTCTAACCCATGCAGCACTGCAGCCTCACAGCAAAGTTTTAGTGAGCAAGTTGAATCCTCTTGGCAGGTTTATTCACTCATAAGGAATTCCTTTCATTATTTAGTACAAATAAAGATATACCTTCATGAAAGGCTTCTGCTGCTCATGATGCTCACTTTCATACTGGACAACTGAACAAACAGCTAGAGGCTGTTTGTCTGTTCCACACTAGTGTGCAAGAGGGGCTCTGTTCTGAGACTGCTTAATTTTCAGAAGAATATTGGGTTTTCATAGGGAATTGCATGGCTGATCCATCAGATTTTGCTTTCTGCCTTTAAACTCCTCTAAGGGAGTAAAAAGAGCTTGCAGCACACTTGGCTCATCCAGCAAAGAGACTCCTGCCTGACCTCTACAGGCTTTAGGTAATGACTTGAGCCATGTGATTGGAATATCCCAGGTCAGAGCCTGAATATGCCTGATGCATATTCCTCTGTAAGTGAACTAGAACTGTAAACAGCATTTCAGACCCTCTCAACTTTAATTCTACATCAGACTAGGAGTGACCATGTAGAGATCCTATACGTGGCTTCCCTCTGCCCATTCCTGCTCTCCTCTTACAACAGCACTACACTGCCACCACTTTCAAAGTCCCCAAAAGGTGTGCCACTGAGCTTTAGAGAGAGAGGTGGGGATTATTGCATCCCTCCCTGTGCTCTAAGATGGCTGCACACAATCCAGTGTCTTAGAACAGCAACTTGTTACTATTTTGAGTGAATGTGTGAGCTGCGTTCTGCTGCCCAGTGGCAAGAGATAGTATAAAGCTGTAGGTCTTGCTCGTAGCACAAAAGGATACTTCTTCTAACATCTCTTTTAACTGGCTGGTCGTTTAGTTTCACATTGTGGATGACTGTGAGAACTCAGTGCTGATCATTTGCTTCCTGATTCTTCACAGTCCTTTCACTAACAGTGAGGTAGCCTTCACTAACTCATCTCTCCTCAAAGGCAGACAATCCTGTTCAGCATCTCCCTAACTTACCATCTTCAACGGTCAGCGCATCTTTTTTCCCCAGATTTTGCCAATGCTAAGAAAACCCAAAGCAGAATTGTGTGCTCTGATTATGTCCAAGCCAGAAATCGTAAGCGCAGAATTCACTAGGGGAAATCATTGCAAAATAAACAGACTAATATGGTACTCTGCATTTTGCAAGCCTATAAAAAGCTGGGCTGGAACAGAGTGGGCAGGAACTTAAGGGCTGAGTGCCAATCAGGATAGCTGAGGGGTCTGTTAATTTATCCCCCAAAGATTTCCTTCTCCCTTAGGTTGTAACTAATAACACAAACTCCTATCTAATGCTACTAATGCTATTATGCCGGAAAGCCCAAACCTGAGGAGGGAAAAGGCAGTGTCTGGCAGCAGATGCCAGAAATCAGCCAAGATCAGAAGCAGAGCATGTCTTCTGGCTATATGTATGAGATAAATGTGGACTTCATTTCCATCCATTTCCCCCATACTCTGCTCCCCTGAAACCTCCCAGTGCCTCCTTTTCCAAAACTCTGCTCTGTTCATGTTGAAATGATAACTGTTAATTTATTCTGCTTTTCTGGTTGCTGTGCTAACCCACAGCTTGTGCTGCTTGGTGTCTAAGCAGCTTGTCCTGGGGATATGGTTAAACCTGCCTTTGATCAGCATTTAATCCTTCAAGGTGCTCCGGGGGCTGCATTTTAGTTTTTATGTGAAAGCAATGAGAAAAGGCAGAGAGGAAGGAACAGGACTTTCACTCTTGCTCTCCCTCCAACCCTCCCTGTCTCCAAAATAAACATTTCCAGTGGACTGGGGTGATTGCTACAGTGGGTGAAGGAGCTGCTCCACCGGCCTGATCCAGAGCTGATGACTGTGAGAAGCAGGAGCCCTGAACTCCAGGAGCCTAATCTAACCATCTCCACAGGTAGCCAGCCCAAAGAACTGCGCAAATTTGTTTCTCAGCTAAATATAAGCTGCTTGTTAGGGAGAGAAGCTTATTCTCCCCTTCCTTCTTTCAAGCTTTCATTGGGGAGAACAAGTAGAGGTAGCATTTTAAACAGATGGGAGCTAAGGGAATCTTTCAAAGTAAATAAATAAAAAGTAACTTGCAGTTCCTACACACAGCTAAATATGAATGTCTAGATAAAGCCCTAGCTGTGGGGGACAGCCATCTGCAGGAATGCAGAAGCTGCAGTAGGAAAACAAGGGTTGGAGCTGGGGAAGAATGTGAGATGGCAAGACTAGACTGGATGAAGAAAGGCAGCTGATGCCAAACATCCCAGAGAGAGCTACTTGGAAAAGGATTCTGCTGTGGTACAGCATCTCTAGGAAAACTCCACACCTAAAATCACTTAAAACTAAGTGGTGGGATGTCCACATCAATGTATTGCCATGGCACAGGACTTCCCTCAATTGGGAAAATGCACCCAAAAGATGCAAGCACTTGGCCCTTGGAAATCAAAGAGCAGCATACTGTCCACTAGTCCCCCACATTTCTGGCTTTAGACTCACAATATAGAGACCACAAAATGGTACTTCCCAACCTTTCTGCACATGGAGCTTGATCATTGCAATGATATGGCACATACTTTTCTCTTGTTAGCTAGATCATGTCAGCCAAGCTCTTGGTGTCACAGAAATGAGATACAATACAATAAATGCCTAGCAAAGGTACTTCCAGAGTACTGATCAATGTAGTTGTCTAGGAAATGTATCATCAAGATGTTAAAGTTGGTTACCATTCCCCAAGTGCTCTGGGGGTAGGTCACTCAATTTGAGATTAAAAGAATAAATCCAAAAATCGTTGAAACTATAACAGGAGAATGCTGCCACTGTGACCACCTATATATGGCTTGGTTTAGTAAACTTGGGGTACACTGCAGCTCTTGGATTCTACTTGTTCTGCAACAGAATTGTTTTGTGCACCTGATGAGATGAGATGCTTCTTCTCTCCAGTAATCTCATGATATTTAGTTTCCTTATGAAACTCAATTTTCAATGAAATGGAATTAATGATATTGTCCTCTTTCGGTAGGATACTTTTAGCTGGCTCTAGACATGTAAAGAGCTGTGAAATTGCGAGTAATAATTTATCTCATTTGCACTTGCTTACAGCTACTCTAATGTAACTCTTTGTATGCTCCTGTATTCCTGCTCTGTAACTGGAGATAGGAATTAGAAATTTTACCTGCCACTCATCACACCACAAAATGCGAGGCACTCACCTCCAGTATTTAGGAAAAAATTCCAGTAACTGCATCCGATTTTGAATACCAAATAATCTTCACTGCTGGATTTAAATCTTTAAATTTAAATCTTGCAAATCTTCATGCCATGACACCATACTAAAGGACTGCCAGCTGAATGTGCAGCAAACAAATGAAAATCCCTTAGCAGTTATATACATGAGACTTGTTCAAATACCACAGGAGAAATACAGGAGAAATATTTTTCATCTGATATGGAAAATAAATTGGACACATGCCAGCCCCAGTTAGACATATGTTAAATTCTGTGAAACATCCCTTTTTATCACACTTAAAACATGTGGAAAATACTGATCATATAAGGTTAAACTGGTCTCCAGCAGACTTTAAGCAGATTCCAGAGGTGACTATACAGACAGAAGCTCCCTGACATCCTATGCTCTCTGCTCCACGGCTCTGAGCTGCCTCAGGGCAGGAGAGGAGCAGCCCCTTCCTTCCCTCTTCTGCTGCTCCAAGCCCTGCAGCCTTACAAGAATTCTTGGTTTCTCATCTCATGTTGTGCTCTGCAGCCCTAAAGAAAACATCACATTAGCTTTGCTGCAGAAAAAAATCACTGCTACCCTTGGTGTGCTAGCAGAAAATAATTGAGAGGCACTTGAAATAAAGAGTTAAATCTATTATAAAAACATGTCCCAATCCCTCTTAAATGAGCTTCAGCTATCCTTACAATTTTTTTCCTTCTCAGGCTGTTTCAACATATAAAAAATAATGTGTAAAAAAATGAAATAAATACAGCCAGCTAGCACAGCAGGAGCTACATGCTGATTAGAAAAATTTTGCTTTGTTGGGGTGCAGGTTTGGGGGCGGGAGCAAATAAAGCAAATAAATGGTATTAATCTTTTAAACCTTAGAGTTTTAACTACTGCATTAAAAATTTGGCAGTTGGTATCTTCTAATCCCAAAGCCCAAGTAGAGAGCATTATCCAGCAGGCTGCATTCCCACACTTGACACCTCCCTAAAAGCTTTCTGTCATGTGTGCCAGTTTTATCAGCTACCTGGAGGACTAAAAGAGAATTCACTCACTAATTCCCAACCTCAGAGCAATCTTGCTCTGTTCCTTGAATGGCAGGGTGAATAGGGCACTATCTTTAAAAAGCCTTTGCTTATTCAGTTACACCACCTTGCTTCGCTACCAGCCCTGAGTCCAAACCATATTCGAGAGTAGAAGCAGCAAAAAGCATTCACTGGTGGTCTAATTCTGCTCTCCCTGCCCTGCCCTGAGGTGTGACTGCCTCTGATGAAAGCTGATGAGCAGTTCACAAAGGTATGATAAAACACTGCAGGTCAAGCCACGGGGAAAACGTCAATATCCAAGTCAGCCTGCAGGAAGAATGCAGAGTCCGAGCAGAAACAACATAACTGGGACACAGCCAGAAATGAGGATTAGCAGGAGACAACACCACTGACAATGAATGATGAGGACTCCCAGTTGCACGTCTTATACCAAAAATATCTCCACAAGCAACAACCTGCCCAAGAAGAGTGTGCTCAGTGCTAAAATGCTGCAAGTGTCATTCCACATGAAATCTAGGTCCACGTAGTGCAGTATGTGTCTACAGCAGTAGCCAGTGCCTTACTCTGTGTGCATTTCCCACACCCAAGGAAACGATTCTATATAAGGAACAGAGTGCTGGTTTACTTCTGAGCTTAAAAGGAAAATGGACTGGAATCTTCTGTGATACTCAGTGTGACTTGCTCAGTGCCAGGACAGGAGCACTTGTTGGACCTTCTAGCTGCTCCTCAGAAATGCACCTAGGTTCTATTGGGCAGCCAGAAAAAAATTATCCCTCCTTCATGTTGCCTACTTGAGAACGAGCTCAGAGGTGCTCAGGAGCTTTCTGGGGTGTCTGAGCCAGTGCTGGAGGTTTCTCTGCACTATGCCTGGCTTTTTTTTTCATTTTTGTATAGTTTGTTATTTTCTCATTTATTAAAACCTTTTGCTTTACAAAACACACCCAAGGAGCTCTCACAATTATTGTAAGTCATTCTGAGAAGTGTTATACACCCTCAGAGCTTGATACATCTTCGTGGGGCTTATTACAGCATGGCCACATATAAGATTGTATCAATACCCTGTGGTGAAAGGACAGCAAAATTGCTGTAAGAGGGAACTGATGTAGTTTGGCAGAACAAATGGTGCAGCTGGAATAAACAGGCAAAATATCAGACACAGAATACTTTTCATGCCAAAAAATAGTTACAGACCAGTTTTATCAGTGCCTTATTAACCTTGCTTCGTTTACACACTAATACCATTGCATCCCTAACAACACTATGAACTACAGTCTGCTCTAGAACATTTTGGGAATATGTGCTTCTGTACCTCCCAGGTCTCATCTTCATTTCTGGGCATAAGCCTTGAAACAGGATGTTTCTTATTCAGAGCAAAAGACCTGTCACACTATCTTGTCCATGGCCACTGTGCAGCACAATCTCCTCAAAACCATGCTGAACCAACCCCTGGTCCTCCACCAGAGGGATAAGGAAACGTCATCCAGTTAAAAATTGATGTTGACAGATTTTGTATAATTAATATTGATGTTCAACAACTCCTGCTCCTTTGTGAGTTCATCCATAAATGCAATATGGGATCTGCAAGGAACATGATAACTGTCCTTTGATCCTGTCCTCTTTCGAGTCACAAAATAAGATTTCATATTAAGATTTGGGGCAAGGGACAAACTGCTTGGAGTTTTGGTGTAGCACAATATACTGAATGCATTATTTTTCCAAGTCACAGCTTCCCTTCCGGATTCTGACAAGGAAAGACTGACACACCGGATAAACCAGGGAAGAAATTACATCATATGCAATCTGTTACTTTTTTTTTTTTTTAGGACACCTGAAGCAGATAAAAAGCAGAGAGGCGGGGGGGGGGGGGGGTCAGATCCCCACTGGGTATAAGCTGGGATAGCTCTGCTATAGTCACTGAGTAGAATGAGTCAGTATATTGATACTCACTGAGAAGTTATCCTGTGTACCTTAAATATTAACACCAGAGCCAACATGAAGGAAAAGGGAGAGGGGCTTTCACCTCATCTGTTCAGCTCGTCAGCCTAATCAATGTGTAAGTTCCCTAATGAGCACACACACTTGCTAAAATAAGCCTGGCTGAGTCAGAGAGGCACTGTGGGACCCATCTGCCCCTGCTGATCAACCTCCTCCTCCCATCCACCCACCTTCTGCCCCAGAATACACACCTTGCTCTGCTGCCACACTTCTGTGTCACGCACAAAGTTGCCTGTGCAAGCAGAAGAAATAAAAATAATAGCCTAGGCAGGCTTCCAAAAGTCAATTATCTACCTGCTTTTTTTTTAATTTACAAGGTAATTGGTCCACATTCTGTT
The DNA here is from genome assembly GCF_009819655.1 of Sylvia atricapilla. Taxonomy (NCBI): domain Eukaryota; kingdom Metazoa; phylum Chordata; class Aves; order Passeriformes; family Sylviidae; genus Sylvia; species Sylvia atricapilla. The sequence continues at coordinate 55,114,214 of NC_089145.1, forward strand.
ATTACTGGTATCAATGGAGAGATACCTGGGAGATTGAAGCTACAGACAGCAGGAAAGACCTAGGATGAGAACCAAGTACTCTTCTGCTGTATCTGAACTTCAAGCATAATTTGGAAGTGTGTAGTATGTGTTCTTTCTTTTTGTGCACGCTGTACTAGTTCATGAACACATTATTACACCTGGGGAAACATCAGAACTTTCCTTCATAAACGAATTTCAATCCAGAGGATTGCTCAAACAGAAGTGTCCAAAAATTGGATTTAGAGGAAACCTCAACTGAGAGGCTGTCAGATGATGAGAAGAGTCTTATGGTATTTAAACATATAACAGCCCAGAAACAGACACTGGTGGATATATGTATGAAGGTCCCTTATACTTTTTGTATAGTGCTCTCTCTCTCTAAACTGCAGGAGCCAGTTAAAAAGATGATTTACATGCTCTGAAAGGCTGGGATTTGCAGCCCGGAATGGGAAATGAACAACAGCAGCAAGTGTCCTTTTCAGATCCCAGCACAAACCACACACCATAGGCAGGACCTATGCACTGCCCCCCACTGCAGAGTGAAGCTTTCCAAATTAGGTCCATTAGACTCAGCACTTCCCTCATATCTCTCTCCAGCACTGGCAGACTGGAGAACCACAGAGAATTCTCAAATGTGTCATGCAGCAACAAAAATAATCCGGTTTTGGTCTCCCCTGAAAATGTCTGGCATGGATGTGGTTATTTCTAAAAACAAAGTTGACTGTGGTCAACAGCCTTTGCGGATTTCTGCTGGACTGGGAAAGTTTAATACCAGACATTCTGGGCAAAGGACTAAAACACTTCCATATTACATGCCAGGAATAAACACAAGGTGATTCAACTCAATCAACTCAATGCCTTCTTGTTCCTGTCACACCTGCTAATGCTACTGACTGTCACCCAAGGATATGCTTCTCTAGGACAAGCAGTTTTCCAGTGCAAGAGAAGTTCATCACCATTAGATATGAAGGACTATCCCATCCCTCCTTGTCTCCAGTCTCTGCTTCCTTTGGCAGTGTTCTGGTGTCGATTTTCTTAGATAATACAGTTGCTTTAATGTTTTAAAACTACAGAATTCTTAAATTGAAAAGTGGTGTTTTAAAACTACAGTATTGTACTTTTCAACATTTTTCATTTTTACAGCATTTAAAATGCTAATTCTATTATCAAAAATGTTATTGGCACTGTTATCAAAATGGTTATAACTGTAGTAAACCCCCTTAGAAGATAAAACCCAAATCTGTTTTGAACCTTGTGAACAGAAAAACCATCAAAACCTCTATATTGAAAGGGTAAGATGAGAAACATTATCTAGCCCAGCTCTTTAGTAAATCAGGCAGTTAACTCACTCCTTGCTGCACTCTCTCCTCTCCTCTCCACACTGAAACATAAGAAATACAAGCACTGAAATGAAGGTGGCATTCATTTCCTCTCAACACAACAGACTGAATTTTCCACAGTCCACCATCCTACCTACAAACCCAGCAGGAAATGTTCCTATAAGTGAGTAGCTACTCACTTGCCCACAACTTCATGTAAAAATTATGAACTACACAGGTTAAGAACATTCTGAATGAACTGCTTTATTAGGGCGTGCTTTGCAAGAAGATACACAGAATGCTCAGTGGTCCTGACCACATGCATACATCCACACACCAGTAGTAGCTGCTAAGGTCTCCAGAGCTATTTAGGCTGTGAAAAAAAAAAGATCAATTAATAGGAATCAGGGATCCAGCTTGCCTTTTGCCTCTAAAATGCCAGTGCTAGGGAACAGCTGCATGTGAAATCAATAACAAAAATGGGAAGGTAGAAAATAATTTTTTGAGATATGAATTGTGACCTTTTAAAGAGTAATGGTGCACAGATCTACCTCTTGTTTAAATGTTCTCTGGGAGCACAGCTTTACAGAGGTTCACTGTAACAGCTAGATGGGTTGTCACGTTAAATGCAGCCAATGATGGCTAAATCTCAATCACCAGTTAATCATTTGCTCTCACCAGCACGGTAAACCTGGGCATCCGAAATCTCCAGGACAGTTGTGCTAATGAAATAAGCAAAAAAAAGTCAAGTGAGATGTTATCTGAGCCTGCTTGATGAGATTGCAGTTTGCAGACAACCCTGGCTTATCTTGGATGATGAACTATCGTGGATAAACAGAATGCATCAAGTCTGTTTCCCCAAGACCTTGACTTGCTGGTGGTAGGGGAATATGAATAACATCTAGGCAGCTCAATATAGATTAAGTGAGGAATTGGATAAGATCATGGTGTTAACGAATATGCCCTTTAAAAATATCACCAAATACCTAGTCCAATAACCACACAGTGCAAAGCATTATGCTTCTCATATACATTACTTTTGGGCAGGTAAATTAAGGTTAAAGTCAAGGACTCTAAATGGAGTATGTAGTTGCAAACATACACAAGGTTTTCAATGTATGTCCTTACAATAATACCCAAGTTTTACATGATCAAAAGCTACTATCCATCTGAAAATTCCTGGCAAAGCTGCATCACTATAACAATTCCCACATGTAAGAGGAAACTGCAGTATTGTCCAAGATTATAAAACCAGAACATGCAAGATACAGATAAAGGTTCTCGGATCCTGCTCTCCTCTGGATTCACAAACACTATGCAGTGGTGATGTTAGCAAGAAACAGTTTGGTAAGAAAGACAGAGAAATCTTGCAAAATGAAGACTGAATGTTGTCCTACACATCTGTGATCTCATCAAAATTATATATTGTTTGATAACTGCCACGGTGAAAAAAAAAATTAAAACATGTAGTTTAGGCAGGCAAATCGATAATGAGTAGAGACATGCAAGGAGTATTCATTTATGCAAATTATAGGTGTCTGAAGAAGTTATTGTAATGCATTGCATTAATGTACCAGCTTGTTTATCCTAAACAATGTATTGTGTAAACAGTGACTTGTTTGGGATATAAATTTATTTAAAAGCCAAAAAAATATGGCTACCTAGAACTGATGGTGGGATTGAGCCACAGCTCAGGTTTGCTCAAGCAGCAGGTTACAGATCAAAATTTCTTGGTGCAGAAATACTGCAGAAGTTCACTATGAAATCTATCTGTAAGAGAATCAGTGAGACTTCAACAAGCCCACAATTACAGCTGGGTTTGGAAAAACCAACAGCACTGGGTTATTACACAGTGGCAGTTAAAATAATACCATGACCTTACAACTGATGTATGACTTTGCTCCATGTCTTTGAAGGCTTTTTCCCAGAGTTTTACTGGCAGCAACTTCAATTGAATAATTCGTCTTCAATTAAAATTCCAGCTACAGAGTAATAATACAATAAACATTCAGTTTTAAGCCTAAAACTGTGAAAAAGAAACATGCTTTAGAATACTCACTTCCAGAGCCCTAGCCACCTACAGCTAAAGTCCAGAAATTTTTCTCATTCCCCCTGCTGTTTAAGCCACAATGTATCAAGTACAATAGAAATAACAGCAACTATTTTGGGAGCCTTCTAAATGGATTAATGCTCGGGTAACCCAGCCTTTCAGAATGGTTCTAATGGCATAGATGTGAGTTTTTGTTTGCATTTCTGTACAAATCATTTTATGACTAGCATTGCTTGAGAATTTTCCACTGAAGGGTAATTCATCAGAGGTAAACTATTTTTAGGGATTGTTCTGTATTCGGTTTCAAACAAGTTTAAGGCATTTAACAGTAAGGTTTCAAGTTCCATTAAAAACATGCTTTTTGTTTGGAAAGCTTAATAAATAAATACTTCAGAAAGTTTAAAAATCTGATGTTTTTATACCCATGATGATTAATAGTTATAAACAAGCAAGATTTGCCTTTAGCAGAAAAACTAGTATAGAAGGAAAAAAATTCAAAACATAAGGAACATAAACCCTATTCAGACCTAAAAATGTAGCAACAGCTTTCAAAATTACATGCAGGTTTATACCAATAGCTCTGAATTTAACACTGTAATTTAATAAATTAGTCAATTTGAGGCAAGACTTCTGTTACCTGTAGATCCACGGGGAGTGGTACTAGCAATGGTAATAGGCTCTTTCCCTCAGTTGAACAGAGGGAGAACTAATTATTGCCTATAGGATATGAAGAGTTCACAGGCAGCAGGACATAAGAAGAAACACAACATACAGTAAATCATTATTGCTATCCTCAGCCCTTGACTTTCAGCAGTTACAAATTTTAGTTTCTCAGATCTTTATTTTAACTGTTTTGAAGGACTCCCTTGAGGATCAGGGCTAATAGGTTAGAGTGGTTGTTTGTAAAAAATGTTCTCCCCCTGTTAACTGGATGTTTCCATTTACTGTCTGTGTGAGTTTGCCATGGTAATTGGCAGGTTTCTGTTTTCCCCAGCTTTGGTTCCATGAGGATCTTTGCAAGCACTGGATCACTTTGCAACAGCGATTAACAGATTGGACCATACATGTGTTAAATCCAGGGCTCTGGACTATTTACTGTGAGTGATGTTTTACTATGGTGACTACAGAAACCAGGTGATCTGGGCTTGATTTTAATATGGATTTTGCTCCTGGGGATGAATTTGACAGGACTGTTGCAGTAGTCTGAGAGCACAGGCATTGTAGGGAAGGAATGAGTTTTGGGAGAACATCTTTTCATGGTATTAGTTTTCTTGTAGAAGTTTAATGGTTTTCTGTTTAAATTCCTGCATATGGTGTTGAGCCATAAGCCGATGTGTACAATGGGTGTTTTTGTGCACAGAGAAAGGGTTGTATTAATGGTTATTTTGCATCAGGTTCTTGGATGTTTCACAAAAAGATGTGACCAGTCTCTCTCAAGCAGTAACTGTTTAAAGAAGTTACTTGGACTGATCTCCTCTGGATTCTTGGAATAGCCAGTTCAACATTTTCAGCTTTTTGGGGTTTTGTCCACACGGAAAAAAAAAATCTTGAGTAAAATAGATGGGACAGCTCTTCATTCTCTGTACCCTACTCCACTCACATCATACATTACAACAACAAATGGAAGTAATTTCTGCCCAGATTGTAAGTCCCTTGGAATCCCTTTTCTGTGGCTGAGTCTGCCAACTGCTAGACAAATACGAGAGATCAATAAAAATTTTCATCTGAAGCTGGCACAGTGTACAACCGAGGCTGAAACTGGGATACTCAGGTCAGAGCTACTTCTTTAGACAGGCAGGTACAGACTGTGGCAGCACAGGAACTGATGTGACCTGTAGCAGCACAACAGACTCTTCCTAAAGCTAAATGTCTTCTGGTCTGTAATGGTGAAAGTAATATCAGGCTGATTGTGTCTCCCAAGACTAGGAAATATGCAAGTATTTCAACTCCCCATTACCACCTGAGAGTTTAGAATATGCAGAGGTCAAGCTCTGATTTGTCTGGAGTGACAGCAGAAGGCAGGGCTAAACCATGACCCAGACCCACAAGCTTGTTGTTTCCATATTCCTTTCTTACACTACTCCATCTCTTTCCTGTGGGATACTCTAATGTGAAAGCTGCTCTCTGGGACATTTACATTAGTTTAGATGAAAACACTGAACAGAAAGGACTTATTTCTATGCACCAAGGACTGTAATGGAAATACTGTGAGTACATGGCAGCTGCTGTTTGACACTGGACACAACAGGTTTAATGTCACAGTTTGGAGGCAGAAGAGGTTTCTTGCAGCATCTAACATGGCTGAGGTTTATTATTACTAGACACAAATGCAAACAAAAACCTAGCTTTTCTGCAAAGCAAGGTGTAGTTTCTCTCTCACACCATACTTCTAAGTTCTCAGAAATCCATGATGTGGGTTGCTGTTAGGAAGAAAAAGAGGTACAATGCTCTAATTCACGAGCAGCAAGCTAAATATTTCAGGAAGGTAAGGATAAGCACTCTACCAACAATCTACCCACAAACCATAATTTTTTAAGAACAAAAAGTAAATATTTTAGACATACTAGACTAAAAGGAAATGGATGGATTAATCATGATGGTCAATACTTCCTGGTAGTGTCAAACTAATTATTCATGTGCCTCCCTTCCCTGTGTACACATTTCAGCAAAGAAATCCTAGACAGAAACACAACCATGCCACCATGCAAGAGCAATGTGGAAAGTGCACTAGATGGGATGCCACCACTGCCAGGTTGTATTGTCAGCTTTGACTTTGTGCACAGCCACATCCAGATAACCTAAATTCCATTAACCTCCAAAGCCTGTTAGGTGCTTTCAATTAGGCACCCTGATAACCTGGACTGAAGTGCCAGAAAGCAGCAAACGCTGGAGTTTCAGCAGAACTCAGGCTGTTTAAATGTGGCAACAGTTTCTGACTCAGCAAACTGCTTTGCCTCTCCATGTCCCATTTTCTCATCTTAGAATAAGGAATACAAAAACTGGTTGCTTGCCCTCTATCAGTGCTGTGATGGTCTAAGAAGCTGCACAAAATGTTTTGAGATGGCAATTTAAAAATAGCTAAGGAAAATGTCAGTAAAAGAAAAAGACTTACTAATACAGAACAGCATGTGAAATATTATAACCACGACAAAACTCAAAAATGAGTCTCCTTGGCTATTTACAGCATAAGGTGATCATCATTTGTGAGGTCAAGGAAAAAAAAAAATACAACCCTCCCTTGGGATATACAATTAACCATATCAAAGAGGTTATTTGTGTCCATCTGTAGCATCTGGCACTGGCCACAGTCAAGAGACAGAATACCAGACCAGATGGACCAGTGTATACAGAAATTCTTACAATCCTCTGTGATTAATTTCTTCCTTCAGGTTAGATGTGTCTCTTCAAATTGTGTATCAACATCTAACCAAAATTGGTGCTGACATATCATTGATTGTACTGTGAGTTTATCTGCAGCTCAGCATTCTGGGATGGTTTAGTCCCCTGCTTACCTCAACTCTAAAATGGGATTTCTCTATCAGTGAATTTCTACATTCACTCACACATATTCCAAGCCTTGTCCTCAGAGATTACTGACAGAGTTCATGACTCAACTGTAATTTGAACGAAAAATCTTTTAAAGTTCCTGAATCTTTGCCACTGTAAGACTATAGCCTAAAAAACTATAGACTATAAGATTCCAAATTATTTTCTAATAGTACAAGTCTTGTCCATGAACTTACAGACCCTAGGTTTGCATGGCAGGATCCTAAAACTTTCCCAGAAATTCTTTTGGAATGACTGCCCCGTTTCTTTGTGATTCATGCAAAGACATGAAAACAAGGGTGAAGTAAAAACAGGAAAGATAACAAAAATCTTGTCTTTTACAACAGCCACCCATTGCATGTAGGTAAAAATAATCAATTATTTTTAATCCTTAATTTATTCATAAATAATTTCTTTTACAAATAATTAGAAATTATTAGCACTGCAGTATAAAATAAGGACTTTGCATTGTTATAATACGTCAGGGAATTTGTTGTGATATTTCAGACTTCTTGCCTAACTAGAACTCATGTAAACATGGTCAAGTTCAGCTACATGAAGGCCAGGGACTGAATCTAGTAGGTGCTCTTGAATCTAGGAATCCAAAAAGGTTATAGAGAAGGATGCTCTTCAATGGCTGCTCAGACAATGAAATGGGATAAGAGAAAGAGCTCCTGCAGATATGACTTCTTTCCCTAGATAGTAGATAGGGGGAAATACTCTCCACACACAGCCCCTAGCCCTTTCCTGAACCTGAACTCAGCTTCCATAGGGATATGAATTCAGCATCATCCTAAACCTCAGCAGAAATCCAAAACCCAGATACTGCTTCTGAAGAGAATCAAGTTTCCCCAAGGAGAAACACTGCACATATCCCTGTGCACACACAGAGGGGTGCCCTGGCAAAAATGCACACTATTCAGACACTGCATTTGAACCAACTGCTCCTCCTGGTCTCTTGTTGTGTAACAGAGGAGCACAGACAGGGCAAGCACACACCCCCAGGCACCACTGCTGACTGCCATACAGCCCTGCCTTTACCTGGGCCTGTCCTAGTGACCTTCTTAGCAACACAAAGGAAGCACTGCACAGCCCTCCTCTTGCCAGGCAGCAGCAGAATCCACCCTTTCTCCCTCCGTAAAAACAAATGTGTCCTGAGTCTTTAGACTGACAGGTAATAAGTTAAATTTATTAATGTCGTGTTCTGGATATTGACAATAAGACTTTCAAAAAAAAAAAAAATGGAAAGGTAAATGTGTGATTCAATCATCACAGTAACTGGACTTCTAAAACATACAGAATACTCTGAAGTCTAGATCCAAAGTCAAAAAAGTGTGTGGCTAAAAGACCACTGTACATTGAACATCAGCAACTTGGCGCTCTGGTGGACAAGATGCATATCCCAGAGCCCTCTTCAGAGCACTTGAAACTCCTCAGCTCAGATGAAGAGGAGCCAACAGGGCAGCCTCTTTGCTAAGCTCTGATACTGCTCCTTTCTCTCCAGTTTATTTAGTGTATTTTTCCCTCTAGCTTCAAACTGCCTGTCTCTTTTCTTGAGAATTACTTGGGTCTTTAGTGACTCTTCTAATGCTTGCCTCCTTTACTTCTGATCAAAGAAAAAGAAAGAATGGGAATGAATTTACACTTCAGCTTAATTTCCATCTTCCTCCTCTTTTCTCCCTCCCCTCTTCTTTCCCTTGATTGCCAAAATCACCTCAATAATTTTGTTCACCATTTTTGGTAAAATCAATTGATTGAACAGTTGCAGAAAAAAATCTAAGTTGTGACAGAAGCAGAAGACAGCCAACAAGGACAATGAAAGTAGAGGCTGCGGTATACAGTCAGCTTTTGGGTCACTGGTCTAAAAAATCCCCTCTGATTTCTAAAACCAGTGAAGAGAAATGTATGTCCACAAGCTCCTTGAAGCAGTAAATGAAACCAGCACCAGCAGTAGAAACTGCTCTACACAAAGAAAGGACTGAAACAGAGCACTGCATCTAACCACACAGCCCAGGCATCTTCCATGTTTCTGGCAATGTATTCTTAGGATGAGAATCAGTATTTCTTTGCAGAACTGGCCTTCTAAAAAGGCACCCATCCTGCTCAGGACTTCTTCCAAAGACAGTACCAGGAGCCCCACCATTGTGATGTTCTTTAAATTCTAAGGACCAAATCTACTAGCTGAAGTTAGAAGATAGCTTTCCAGAACACTGGGAAAGAAAAGTAACAATATAGTTCTTCATGTGTGTCATCTCATAATCTAACAAGATTTTTAAAAATCACCGTATTTTTGCACTACAGCATAAAGAAACTGAATTGCCTCGCAATGTATGATTCACCACCCAGTATATCAAGGTAAGCCAGGAGCAGAGCTAAAAAAAATGTTTGGGGATTCCTGTCCTCAGTTCTGTTCCATTCTGCTGCTGAGGAAAAACCTCTTCAGTGCTGCTCATTAACAACTGGAATATGGCTTCAGTGACATCAATGGCAAAATTTCTCACCAACAAACACACAAAAGGCTCAGGTTTTGACCATTTTTCAAACAGTTATCAAGTATTAATTAAACCAGTACAGGAGGCTACTCATTTTGCCAGTATATTTCCTAATGACTGGGTCAGGAAAAGTAGCCCTTGTTAAATAGAAATTAACCTGTCTGGAATAACAATTACCTGAATTGAAATAAGCTTGATACACAGCACTGGCAGAATCTGCCACTTTGATATTTGGTTACAAGATATATTCTTTTTATACTAAGCAAGTGTGCATCAATTCTGAAGGACAGGAACCCACATCACCTTATTCTGTTCCAGCCTACTGCCATCCTGGCATGTTCATAGTGCCTAGTGTCAGAAAAATAAGGTACAAGGTAAATGGATGTTTATAGGGCACAGACACTTTTTGTCTCCAGATTCTCTATGGAAAAAAAAAAGTTTGAAAAGAAGTTAGTAAGAATTCTTTGCTCTGTTTATCTTCAAGCCTCTATAAGGTGCTGAATACATTTCTCAAGGAAAATTAATTTCTTTGTCTTTTCCTTGCTTCTAATGAACTGCCTCTGAATGCATGAGGGGACAGGAAGGAGAGCAGGCTCCATGGTGAGATAATAAAAAGTGAAAAGGCATTCAAAGCCATCAGTATCTTCCAAACTTACACTGACAGAAATATGCTGGACTGTAGACAGGGGAGCAAGATCAGGGAAACTTAGAATAGCTTTGGCATTCATTACTAAAGGACAAAGAACAGAAGACATTGGGGGAGCAGAGGTCATCCTACAGAGACATTACACAAGCACATGATTAGATGTAGGCCATATAAACTGAGGATCACTCCAGGTCCTATCCAGGCCACCAGCATTCCTGAACACTACACTCAGTGAACATCAGTGAATGTCAAACTCTCCTGTGAAAGTACAGAACATCATAACTATCAGTAGCATAATCAGAATATGAGAAAAGCTGAGATGAGCTACCATTAGGCAAGTAAATCGAGAACACATAAAGGAAAGAGAAAAATATCAGGTTTCCACCTACTGTTTCCACTTTTATTTCACCAAATACTACAAGATCCACAGTGCTTGTAAGTAAGAAAACGTGTCAATATAACTGCAAGCCCCAAGAGTCTTTGGAGTGAAAGTGTCTCAGATGATCACCATAACTCAGGAAGTTACAAAAGGCAATAAACAAAAATGCAATAAACACAGGAATTCCTAAGCGTTCAATCAGGCAGTGAGAATCCTTCCAGAGTAGAAGTCAAGTAGAGACCTTGGCAGAACCCATTTTCTATGTGTAGTCCAGTCAATACAACAACCAAATAAAATTAATCAGGTCTTACTTTTTTTTTTTTTCTTTTTTCTATTTTTTAAAAATCCTCTTTTTTGGAAATACTTCCATTTCTTCAACAATTTCAGGTCTTTTGTATCTATTACGTGTTCTCTCCCTTAACCACCCTGCAGCTGACTTCCCAACGCTACCTGGGGAATTTCATACTCTGCTGCTTTGTCCTCATGCTTACGGCTGAAGTCCTCACCAAGAAAGGAGGACTTCTGTGCACTGAAACACTGGTATCTGAGACAGCAAACACACAGAACCAGCTAGACAGAAACGTTTCCAGACATCACTCCTGTAAAGTCTCCCCTGGCTGGAGTTATTAGGCAAACCAGCTGGAGCAGGAGCAGCAGGCTGCTGTAACTGCAGGATCCACCTATGACAGGAAGCCATAAAACCCCTCACTGGGCAGTGCAGCAGATGAGCAAGGAAACAAAGGGTTCACCAAACATGTCCAGAAAATCAGGCATTTTTTCAGAAAAAAAAATCCAAACTTCACCTCCTTGCCCCTTCCATTAATTTGATCTGAATAAAGTAGATTAATAATCTTCCAATAATTTGACCTGATTATTATGCTGAATTTATTCTAAATTTAAAATCAAGTTCCAAGGGTAGCACAGAAAAGGATTCCCTCTGAAGTTATTAAATGGAGCCTGGGCTGCTGACCAAAGTGATGGTAGATGTTACTCTCTTCCTGAGCCCTCTGGAAAACAAAGTCTTCCCTCATTCTTTACTGCATGATATTCAGAGAATAAGTAAAGGGTCTTTTTTTAGCAATACTTTTACATCTTTCTGATTCATTCACCCTGTCCCTTGATCTTCTGCAGGCACAAGACCCTCTGTAGATTGTAAAATACTTCCCCCTCTTCTGCTCTCCGTCATCAAGAATGCAAAAAGATGAAAGATGCCAAACTAAGATAAAGTAAAACACAGCACTGGATCAATTTAGTAATGTCCTTTATCAGCCCTACTATTCATGCTTCGCAACCACCATAGCTCACACTAACTTCATTTTCATCTTAATACACCATACAGAAAAGCAGCCTAAATATACATCCCCAGATATAAAGCGTATAATCTGTAAACTACAGGAACAGGCAGATCATTTCCATTAGTTTCTTATGTAGCAAAAACCACAGTTTACACCCAAAGCTTATAATTATATTCAAATTCTAAAAGACAGTTTCGGAAGTACTTTAAATTCATAGTTTGGGGGAAAGTCACTCGGGGATATAAGTAGTTGTTTTAATGTGCAAAAACAACACACACAGAATGCAAGAGAAGTAATATGTAAGAGTGGTGAGAGAGTCATGATGAATCACAGGTCCCTGGTTCCAGCAGCTCCCTGGAGCTTGGCACAGCCATAAATGCCAAAATGCTCTCCTGCTCCTTCAGAAACACCAGTGCTGGGATTTGGCACTAGAACCTGCCCAGGTTTTAAAGCCATAAGGGAAAACACTACTAGGAGCTACGTTCACAATTTGAAGGTGTCTCGTTTGTCCTTCAAGAAGTGATACAAGCAGGCTGCTCTTTTAAGGCTCTCTGACATCTAAAGCCCAAGAGGACTACTGGGGTTTCATTCATTTCTATGGCTCCCTGCCAGGGATCTCAAAGCACACAGATGCACCAGAACTGCTTGCCTCACCTAGGTGAAAAAAATGGTTTTTTCTTCGTTTCACTGATGAAGAAAACAAGTCTGAAAGTAAAGTAATGTCTTGTCAAGGTCATACAACAAATCAGAGCCATCGGTCAATGGCATGTCATCTTGTGTACAGAGCTTACACAGAAGACATGAAAACTATTTTGTTTTTGTTTGCTTGTACAAATGACCTCTCCAAGTTATCAAAGACTACTAGAACAGCAAGCCAAAAAACAAAACAAAACACCAAAAACCAAAAAATAAAACAAAAAAACCCCAACAACAACAAACAAACAAAACCAAAAAACAAACAAAACCCACCACCCACAAAAAAACCCACAAAAAAACCAACCAACCAAACCAACCAACAACAAATCAACCAAAAAACACAAAAAAGAAACCATCATAAGGCAGCCAATCAGCACAGGACTGTCATCCTGGGCAACTACACAGAGAGCTGGTCTTCTTAAAGCACATGGAAAAGGAAAAACCAGAGTGGTCATCCTTTGTACTTTGCAGACAAAACTTACACTTAGAAGCTCCAGCTCTTTATTCGGTCACCTGCAGTGCCACAAACCATGGAGCTTCCCTCCACCAGCTGGAGATTATTCTGTTCTTGTCAGTATTGCCACATTACATGACCTAAGTGCATTTTCCTCCTTCTAGTGAGATGTGTAAGGAATTTGGAGCTCCCAATAGCACAGTATATAATAACCCAGTGGATGTCATTACACTGCTCAAACACATATTTTTATGCCATGGCAAAAGAAGAAAAAGAAAACAACAAGAAAAACTAGCCAAAATTATTAAGGAAAAAATCTTATCTTTTTAATGTACAAATATTATAAAAAAGTAACATTTCCATTTTGCAGTATTCTGACTACATAGGTGATGTCACATAACCATATATTCCTTACAACATCAGTGCCTACACAAAACATACAGCAGGATCCTTCACCTGTCTTTGAAATGTAATTCACCTCTGCAGCAGAATGTGCTTTTAAAGCAGTTGCTTGAAAAAGTCAGGGCTGTATTACCCAAAAACAGAAACAATAAAGAAAAAGAAACCTCTCTCCAGTCTTAATTGCAAAGGAAATACAAGGAGGAAGAAAGGCCCTGATCTAATTCTGACTAGAACCGACATTCCCCCTTTTGCAAAATGTGCTATGAGATACTGAGCAAGCACAAAGTGGCTTTCAGAGGAGGCTTTTTTACATGTCTTAAGAGACTATACCTTCAGCAGTATAGGTCTGAGCAATGTCTCAAAGAGCACAGAGACATGAATTAAATAAGACAGATAGGGTTCAACAATAAGTTCCTCATGTTCCAGATCTCGAAGATCATTAGGATCTCTTAAGAACAAGTACCAGACTTTAACATCACTTTTGGAGACCAATGCAAACTATTCCTAGTTGGGAACAGTTAACATAGGGCACAGAATGAGAAGTCAAAGCACCGGATTGGAAACTGTTTCATAGAAAATTATGTAAAAGTCAAATAGCAACTCTATGCTGAGGAAACAACTTCTGTACATTCAGTAGTTGAACACAGATTTTTTCTGTTTTCAACTACTGAAAATTGTACCTTCACAGAAGAGCTACGGAGTCAGCAAAGGGAGGGAAAAGCCCAGCTATGATCACTCAAAACTTCAAGTGAGTGAGTTTGGATCCTTTGATTTCTGAATAGCCAGCTTGAGATAATTTAAGTAGATTTCCTTTAAAAATAATTAATCATTGTTAAAATCTCTGAGGAAGGGAATGTAAACATTCAGGCATTCACCAGCAGTAGTCTTTGCCAAAAAAACAGGCTTCATTGTTGATATGAGAATAAAGCAAGCCACAGAAAGCAGACAGACTCCTAGCTTTTCACCTTTGCAGAACTTAATTGCAACCTTAATTTCAGCTATGAGTGAAGTTCATTTTGCTGGATTGCTGACTGTTCTGTACAGAGCGACTTTGTCCATTTTGCTAAAGCTACCGATCTTTGCTCAAAGTAATCTCCCAGCGAAGGAGGACCAGCAAAGGTCCTGCTTTGTACTGGGGAATGGGACTGGGGAATGGCCAAGGATGGGGAATTTGTTTCCTATCATAAAAGGCAGGATTGCAAGAACATAGAATCTTGAGATGAGGAATAAGCCACAGCAGAGGAGCAGTAAGGACCTATGTATTTTAAAAAGGGTACACTGCTAGAGCTGTGTGTGGCAATCTTTGACACTGGTTTGCAGAATACTGGCCTATTTTATGGAAACACCCACTTGATTTGTCCAAGCATTCACTCTCATTTGCTGATTTTAAAGGAGATATAAGAGAAGGAAATTCTTCATATAAATAACAGAACTTCTAAGAATTGATTCAGGCCTGAGAGTTATACTTACAAGGTGCGATGATTGCTCACTACTAGTCCTCACAATAAACCTACACTTGTTCCTGTGACTAGTGCAACAGCCTGGGCTAGCCTAGGCCCCACAAAGTGAAAATGAAAAACTATCCCATGCCCACCACTGCTGCCATAGCTGCAGAGCAGTCCCTGCAGGCAGGGGCAATCTGCACAAGGCATCACACATCCCCTCTGTGCACCCCTGCTCCACAGCCATTAAGGACAGCCAGAGAACAAACAGCTGGAGGAGAAAAAAAGAGAAAGCAAATTAATTAATTCATCACTAAGACCAAACAGGCACAATTCCCTTCATTTTATCTGTCAACCAGAGGCACACATTATTCATCAGCTGAGGCAATGTGGATGTGGAAAGAGGGGCTGTGAAGTCACTGCTGCAGCCTCCGGTAAAGCAGCTGACCCAGCACAGCACTAAATAGCCCAGGGGAAACAGGAGGATTCAGCACATGTGAACTTTCAATAAACACAGCTCCAACTTTGTTCCTCCCTCTGTCTCACAAGCCTCTAGTGAAACAAAAAAGAAATCAAGGGTTTTCCTTCCTATTATTCAGGGATAAAGATTCTGCTAGTCAAGGAAGGTACTCACACAGAAAAAAAGATTTGTTCTAACTTGCTGAAGTCTCCTGCCTGGCCAGGCTCACTCCCCTGCTGACAAGGAGGTAAACCTGTCAGAAAGACTTTCTCCTTGAGAAAATGCACAGTGCCAAGTTTTGCATTTTCAGGCTGCAGCCCAACTACTGTAAAGCACCAGGTCGGTGATTCCAGAATTAACTCTCACAACACCACCACAGCAGCGATGGCCAGATCTGGGTCTGGTCCTGCTCAGAGTAAGCCACAAAAAGGTTTTCCACTAATTTTAAAGGAGCACTAGACACAGACTCCAAACAAGCGTTCACTGCTTGTGAGACATTTATTTTTCCTCTGTGCTAGATATTAATTTGCTTCTTCAAACAGATTGAAGTCCACTGGGATATAAGAGAAAAAAAGGAAAATATGTTTAAATACAAGACTGAATCCCAGTGGTCAGCACTGTGGGGCTGGAAGACAACACAGCAGGGTGGCCATGATCCTGATCTGATTCCTTTCAAAAACCTGTATTAACATAGCCACCAAGCAGGGCAGCTTGAATTTCTTATTTCCCTCTAGGGGAATTTCTTATTTCCCTCTAGGAAAAACAAATAATCAAAATCCCAGGAAACACAGGGAATGCACAGCCTCCTTGGAATCTGACTCCACTATGCTGTTACAGATCCAAGTTCCAAGGGCCTCTGTTGGGAAACAGTGAAAGAACACACAAAAATAAACCATGCATGTTTCCAAGACCAGCTGTCTTTGTGGTCTCCCTCTCTCTCTCTCAATCTCCCTCTCTCTGTCCACCCCATTCACCCCCTTACTTATGCCAAAGTGGGTTTTTATGACAGCTTTGCTACATGGCATGATGAGGAAAGAAAAAAAAAACCAAACCAAAACACGACCCCACCAAAAAAAGCCCCCAAAAAACCCAAACAGCTCACACTGGCTTATGCACTAGCCTGAGCTATTTCCCTTGATTCCTTTCTGCAATGGGGACACCGAAAAAATGCCACTTTCCCACTAAAGTTGATAACTGCTTTTGCTCCTGGCTCCTAAATGAGGCTTTACTTGACTTTCAGGGAGATGGAAAAGCCATCAAGGAGAAAAGAGCTATCATTTCTTGACCAGGAAACACACTAGACTCTCACAGACTACTGCCTGACTTTTACAGCAAAGCCAAACACTATCACATTTTGTTACATCCTTCTCTCTTTTCCTCACAAGTGACCTACGAGCCAGACTTTGCTATCCCCTTTCATCACAAGAGAAAGAACTAAGCTACAGAAGCTGGGCTGTTGAAAACCTTTTGAGGCAGTGACTGGCTGATCCCTCATGTTTCTCACTTTAGCACAACGGGGACTCTCTCACATGGTTCTCAAGCATTGCTGCAAATAACAGGGCCCCTGCTGCTAGTGATTAATAACCCATAACTGAGTTTCACATGGGTGGTGCTTAACAGATGGTCTTGATGTCTGGCATGGCATTGGTTCCCTTTCCATGTGGGGCCTGAATGTTTCTCCTGCATTTCAGGATGGATGAGAACTTCGGAGCAGAAGTGGGAGTTCGACAGGCTGAAAGGATAGCGCCACTTGTGTCTGCAGAAATGGCTGAACACCTCCCCCTCAACCTACTGCACCCATTGCCACCTCAGTCCTGAGTCCTGCCTCTGCAGCACGGTGCTGTTCTGCAGTGCCCTGGGCTCCCCCTCCCGCACTGCCAGAGCATCCACCACCTCCCTCGCAGAGCTCCCTGCCACCCTCTTCCACTGCCCTCCAGCAGCTCTGCCACAGCACCTCCTGCCAGCACAGCCCTGCTCTGCTGGTGCTCAGCTGTGACCTGCAGCATCTGCCTCCTGGCTGCCTTCCTGAGCCCTTTGCCTCTCCAACACGCCTCAGCTCAGACCTGCAATACTGAGCTGCTTTGACAACTCTGCCAATGTACCTGGAGATTTCGCTGGAGGGCCATTCATCGCCGTGCCATTTGAATCCTTCAGACTGCTCTTCTGGTCACCTGAGCACTTCTCCGGGGTGCTCCAGGTTTCAATATCCATATAACCCTGACACAGCCGTGACAACACACCCTCATAGTGTCTGCTGCAGCCAGTGCCATGCGGCACTTCAACCAACTGTGCCACAGCTCTTCCTTCCTTCCTTCCTTCCCTTCCCTTTTCTTCAAAGTGTTCCTATGCCTCATTTCTGATACTGGTTCTTCTTCTTCTGGCCCTGCACAAATGTGAATCTCTGGGTGAATACTCCTGTGATGGAAGGGCAGACCTGACCCTGACCTGCAGCCCTGGAGGGAAAGGGCCAGGTCTTGGCCTGTCTCCCTCTCCCAGATGATAGGACTGAAAGCAGCAGCTAAGGAACAAGGACAGAAGGCAGGAGAAGGTGGAGGTGAGGGAGAGCCCCCACGTCAGACAGGCCTAGGCCAACTCCTGTCAGGGTGGGGAGACTCGAGAGAGGTGGGTAAGAGGCTGTATGGGTCCAGCTGTTAAGTGTTGCTCAGCATTTCAGGGGCACGATGCTGGCCCTCTCACTCTCTCCTGGCATCTTTCAGACACCCTCTCCCCCTCCTCTCTTGCTGCCACAGTGAAAACCTACTCCCTACTATTTCCCGCGCCGGGGTTTCCCAGGAAGACACTACCAGGTACGAAGCGGGAAGCCAGGACCAGGAACGAGACCTCGCCTTTTCCTTTGTACGGCCCTTTGTATCCTCACCCGGAGCTCTGCGAGCAGCAGGCAGGGGAGGAGCGGCGGCAATTCCCCGAGCCCCCGGCCCTCCCGCAGCCGGGCGACCGGGGACGGGGATGGCCGGCGGGGAAGACGCGCTGCTGCAATGACCGTATCGGCCGCTACAAGCCAGGGAGTTCGTGATTCCCCATCGCAGGATCCCAGCGGGACAGGAGCGGATGCCCTTCCGCCGTCCCGAGCCGGTGGGCGCTGCCGTGTGACACGGAGCGACCCGAGCCCGCCCCGTGCCCACCCTCCTGGGGTCCCGCTGCACCGCAGCGGCCGGACAACGGGGCTCCCGGAGCGGTGCGTGCCCGGCCCTGGCTCCGCTCGGGGAGCAGCGCGGGGTTAACCGGGAGAGCAGCGAACGGCAGAAATACGAGGGGCAGGGAGGACCCCCCACCCCGGAGACACGGCCATCGTCCCCGCTCCCCCTGTGCTGCTCCGACTGCTCTGCGAAAAGGGTAGAAAGAAACGAGAGCGGGAACCCACCGTGTCCTCCTCGGAGGGAGACAGGGGAGCGGTAGATAGAGATAGGCACAGAGTGGTGCTTGCTGCCGTGGAAGTGATGCTCATACTGAGCCTGAGAAACAGACGAGGAAGAGGAGGCAGAAGAAGCCACGCTAGAGGAACTCCACACAGAGCTGACGATACATCCCCAAAAGAGGGAGCACATCCACAGGGTCCAGGCGGGGCGGCGTCCCGGGCAAATGCTGGGGTCTATTCTCAGGTGCATGGTCAAGGCACAAGACACCTACAGACGGGCAGTCTGAATTCCAGCCGGGGAGAGAGAACAGCGTTCATGATGCCAGGGGACCCATGCTAGCAGAAAGGAGAGTCGCTTCCGAGGCTCTAGGGGGGTGCGCGTGTGCTCAGGAAAAGAGACAGTGTGTGTGCGAGAGAGCGAGTGCTAGCACGGAAGGGGAGGGATGGGGGAAGGTTAGTAACCACACAGAGACGAATAAGACGCGCCGTTTCCCAGGTCTGGATCTACTGTGGCAGGAACCCCGCGGCCGTACCGAGCCTCCAGGAGTGCGCAGGAAAGCCGCACATGTCCGCACGAGGGTCCTGTTCAGGTTCCTCCAGGATCACGGGCTCCTTTGAGGACTTTTCCCTGCCTGCGATCGCTGTCTCTCACTTAGCTGAGAGGAACTATTTAAAACGAAAAAGAAGAAATAAGCCAGGGACCCCAGGTAAATTTTTGATTATTATTTTTTTTTCTTTTTATCCCAATTCCGGGGGGGTTTCTCTTGCTTCTCCACTAGCAAGTGTTGCAATGCAGAACTGCTAGGACACGCACACGCGCACACACACAAGACACACACAGCGCGATCTAGATTGTTATCCGCCTTCCAGCGAAGCCAGGCGACCGAGGGCTCCAGCCGATTAACCCTGCGCAGCCGTCGAGCGTGTGGCCAGCTGTTCCCGGGCGGGCGGGCGCTTGGAGCGGCCGGGGCGGGCGGCGCGGTCCGGGCGCGGAGCGAGCGGAGCCGGGGGCGGGCGCGGGCGGCCGGCGCCAAGTGCGGGCAACTCGGCGGCGCAGGTGAAGCGCAGCCGGGGCGGCCGGGGAAGCGGCTCCGCCAATGGGCGAGCCGCATGCAAATGTCCCGGCGCCGGCCAGCCAATGGGAGCGGCGAGGCGCTGCGCAGAGGGACCGGCCGGCTCCGGGGGGAGGCGGGGCCGGAGCGAGGCCCCGCCCCCGCCATTCATGCGCTCGTGCGGTCCCGCGCGCCCCCGGCCCCGCGGCCCCCGGGAACACCCGGAGCCCGGAGCCGGCCGCGCCGGGAACCGGAGCCAGCCGCGCCGGGAACCGGAGCCCGGCGTCCGCCGCCTGCCCGAGCGGCCCCTGGCCAAACGCGCCCACCCCATCCGTGCGGGGACGGGACCTCCTCCCGTGCCGCCGTCCCGCTGTGCCTCGGGGGCAGCCGGCGCGGGGAGCCCTCGGCCGCGGCACGGGGAGGGATGCGCTGGAATAACGCCGTCCCCCCGCGCCGTGCTGTCCCAGGGCTCGTCCTGCGGCCGCAGCTGCTCAGGAGCAAAGGAAGAACCAGGAATGACCGCGCTCTTTAAAACTCCCTATGACTCCTACAGATTTTTAATTTTTTTTTTTAAATGCTCCTGCAACAATAAGCGTAGTCCAAACAGGTGCATCTGCACTTAATGCTCGGAGAGTGAGGAATGCAGCCGGAGTTCGCATCCCATCAATTAATAAACAAATGCAGCAGCATTATCCGGTAGTTTACTGCCTATCAATTTGCACGGCAAAAATCCCCAGCCACACTGGGGAAGGCGAGCACCGGGAGTGAAGAAGTGACTTGCAGAGGATCACTCGGGGAGCCAAAAACGAGCTTTTGAACAGGAGCCAGCCAGCCCCAGGACTCACCCTGCACTGCACTGCCTCCTTCCCTTTCATTTATTCATACAAACGAATAAATTGTTTATGACTGTAAGTTTTCTTGTTTTCCCCTCCAGAACCGTGTTTGTAGGTGTGCACGCATG
Source organism: Sylvia atricapilla (assembly GCF_009819655.1). Lineage (NCBI taxonomy): Eukaryota > Metazoa > Chordata > Aves > Passeriformes > Sylviidae > Sylvia > Sylvia atricapilla. Next base: position 55,134,805 of record NC_089145.1, read on the forward strand.
TGCCTTGGATACCTGCTGTTCGTATTTCCCTGACTCTGAGGTGCAGTGTTTTCAGTCATTGATCTCAATTTGGTACAACGTGTCAGTAACTTGTAATGATCAGTCTGAGTTGCACGCATAATACTTTTAGTTGAGCCTGATACGCTTGTAATTTATTTTCTAGTAACTTATAAGTGATGTAAATCAGGGGCTAAAGCAGCCAGAAATGCTTTGGTGTTTTGCTGGGTTTAATCAGCGATTGTGAAAAGCAAGAATATTATCTTCACATTTATCTAACATCTGCCACCGGAGAATCTCAGAGTGCTTTAAAATCTTTCATTAATGAAGCCATTTAACAGCTTTAGGTATTACTTTGCCATTCTGTAGATAAGGAAACAGAGGCTCAGTCATGTTGAGCCAGTGAGTGACTGATAGACATGGGAACTGAACAGACACAGATTCTCCACCCCAAGCAGTACATGCTGTTAGTATAAACTAATAGACTGATTTGGTGGCCATTTGCTCGCCTTAAAGCGTGAATATCAGGTTTCCTGACAATGGGACACACAGGTGGAGACAGGACTGAGTAACCTGTAGTGCAGGTGCCTCCTGGATGGCAAGTTTGCAGTGCCATACAGAGGGCACAGAGCAGTTTTATCTGTGCAAGACAATTTTTTCCTGGCCCTGAGTTTTGTTGAGGAAACTGAAGTTGCTGCTATATACATGGTGGGATACCCAGAAGGATGCTGTCTTTGTGGGGAAGAAGCTCCCTGCTCCTAACTACCTGGGGGAAGGAGGGGAATACAACCTGTCATAACACCCTGGAAGGGCTGCTGACCCATGAGTCAGCACCCTTGAATCCTTCATCACAGAAGTCCTAATTTTCACACAGTCCACAGACAAAGTACTCTGAAAAATTTATTGTGTAGTTAAGCTGTAGGGAGCCTGATTTAGGGGAAGGGGAGGAAGGACATGTATTAAATGCACCTCACTGAGTAGCTGATTTGTAAAATAAAGGAAATCTGAATGAGTTTCAGACACAGATAATTACAAGCAATGCAACAAAGATCTGCCTCCCATCATTTTACTTTATGTTTTCTCTGGCTACAGCATTACAAAAAGGACAGAATGCATTACCCATTACAGGATCAGTTAAAGGGGCTACAGGTGCTACAGGTTTAAACATTGAGGACTCAGTGCTGCTTTCCCAGGAGGCAGTGGTGGAAATTTTATTACTTTGTGTGGAAAAGATACATGTTTTCAAAAGTGCAATTCAAGAGATAAGAGCAGAGGAACTGCATGGATACACTCCTTTCCCTGTCCTGCCACTATTTCCCTGTTACTGAAAGAGAAGAAAACAGAAGAGTTGTTTCTTTGACTAAACTCTGGTAGCATCCTTCAACATTTAATTCCCCTTTAATAGTCCAACAGGTCACTTCCTCTTCTCCATTCTCAATCATGCTGCCCACCTACCAGCATGGCTGCTGTAGGAGGCAGAGCCCTAGTGGACAGCAAATTACCAAGCTCCAAAACAAATCACTGATCCTTTTCCTCATTCAATGTGCCACCAATCCTTCTGCACATACAGAGGTACCGGCTGAGGTGCTGGTAGGACATACAAAGGTGAGCATCACTTCAGACTGCCCTGGCCAGGGACAGAAAATGCCTGGACAGTCCTTGAACGGGAGAAATAGAGTGGCTGGGTATTGCCCCTCTGATGGGGGTTTGCTCTGCATTCTGCCTACCAACCTTCCTTTGCTGGAAACCAGTGAGTGAACTGCCTTAGGCAAAAATGAGAAGGGCCAAGAAAACCAAGCTCTAGGAGCACACCATAAAAATAAATAATGAAAAAAAAAAAACCAAAAAACTGTGAAGCTAGCTATAAATATATCATAGGATTCTGGTGACACCATCAAGTACTGGAACTTCACTCTGCCTTGCTTTATGAGATGTCAGTGGATGTATTTACTGCCCTGTAGTTCACAGGTGACTCATTTATTTAGCAGCACCACTGCAGGAAGAGGGCAGATTTCAACTGCAGTTTTCCTCTTGGGTGGCAAGGGGAAGTTTATAGTCAGAAGTGGCGTTTCAACATTATTCCCACTAGATTTACTTTATAAGAGGCTGGCTTTGTTGTATTCATATTAGTTTATTTAATCTAGGTAAACATAGAGTATTTCTAAATGCTCTTGTGTCTTCAGAACCAAGATGGATCCCTTAAAGGATCATGGTTTCCATGATCTGTTGCTCCCTACAGGTATGAGAAAAGTCTTATTTCCTACATAGCTGTTTCTTTTACTGAAAGAGCAGAGGGCCACTACAATCTGCAGAAGTGAGAAATAATAAAGCAATTGTTCCTGAGGTTTAGAATCCCAGAAAGAGACCCAGTCATCTTCAAGCCCAGGAAGAGTTTGTACTCAACCTTATTTAAAGGAGCAAGTACAACTTTCTCTATATTTCTTATTAAATCTTAGCTGTTAATCACTTTGCTGCACTCTAAACTGAAAAATCAGTGCTGCTGTAAAATCACAGATCTTTTAAACTGGATCAAATGGGGAAACTTGATTAGCATTTATCAATACAGGGTCCCTGCCAGCTTTGCCTCCACCCAGTAGAAGCTAACAAGGTGCAGTGTTAGTCAGTGCTTTGCTATATAATGATGTTAAGAGAATAAGGTCAACTAGAACAGGCTGTCACCCAGAAGCTTTTCCCAGACTTTACTGCTTCTCTCAAGGTTTGAAAGAGTTACATTATTTTTTTAAAGTACTTTTCCAAAAAAAGAAGGAAAGTGAAAACATCATACTTAAGACAATAAAATAAAATAAAATAAAATAAAATAAAATAAAATAAAATAAAATAAAATAAAAGGAATTGCATGCTGTAGAGAGCTTAGGACTGAAATACAGACACCTTTGTCTTTAGCAAGCCACTTCAAATTCTGCTGACAACAGCAGTGACCAAAAATCTGGTAAGTTCCTCAGCATTGCTGGCAGAATTAACTGCTCTGAGACTAGTCCCTGGTGCCCCACTGTCCTTGTCATCACTGTCTCTCTGCAGGCAGCCTCAAGAGGCAGGACCCAGCAGCACCAAAGAATTATCAGTGTTTGCTCATCCAGAGCGAGAAGGGAGGGTTGCTCCAGGACAGGGCTGAAAACTACGCACACAGCTGCTGTTATGCAGCACTTTTTCTTGGGTGCAGTGCTTTTTTTGTGTATAACCAAGTTGCTGCAGTCTCTGTAGTTCTCAATTTTATTCTGTATCTGGGAAAAAAAAAAAAAAAAAAAAAGGCAAGCAACCTTTTCTCCGGGCTTCTGTGCTTTTCTTTAACAACCAGTATGTCCAGTTACCCACAGAAGTTGAGACATATGCCTTACATGTTACCAGTAATGCAGGGCAGGTATCCTTTTTTCTGCTTAGCTCCAAGGGATCACAGATTGCCAAAAGCAACTAATATAGAAGAGCTTTAGAGCCTAGTTTTGTTCTTATTTATGTCAGGGTGCATAAACTCAACAGAGCCAGTAGACTGACATCAGTGAAGGGAAATCTGACCCTTGGTGTTCATTTGTGAGAAGAAAAATGTAAGTTGATTACAACCAGTTAGTCTGGGCTAGCAGTAAGTTAGCCAAAAGCAATGAGACACAAATTCAGTTCTATCAAACATCCAATTTAAGGGCCAAATATCTTGTACAGTTCAGTACTCCTGACACACCTAGAGTCTTATGTTGGTGGACAAAAGCAAGAACAAACAACGTGTGTCTTTTAGATAAGCATTAATCAGCTATAATTGGGAAAGAGGCAATGTCAGGATTTGCTAATGCAAACTGACAATAACATGTTCAAATTGCCCCTGTTTACTGGATGATGTACTCAGCACTACATAAACTAACACAAGCTGAGAGTCCCTCCCTGGAGAGATTACAGGCGTGCTGGAAAGGGATAAGCCAACATATGTCAGAACAGCTTTATGAGCAAACAGTACCTTTTTTTGGCCAAAATCTGCTAGTCTGCAAACCTAAGAGAATGGAAGGCACTGGCAACAGTGCCTTGACACAGGAGTGTCTAGTCCATGCTTTCAGCCCTGAGCATGGGAGTTCTTCACTCCATCATCCCTGGGAATTCTCCTTCACAGAATGTGCTGCAGAGACACCCCTGGCCACCTGCACAAGACACCAGCAAGTATCCTCTCTTCTGAAACTTCCTCAAAAATTGGGACAAAATCCTTCCCACAGCTCAGACCTCTACTTATATAGATCAGCAGTTATGAATGGGATTTATATTAAATAAGGTTTCCCAAGTTTAGTTTATTTCAGTCATCATAAGGAGGTTCTGTTATTGAAGTACAAACCATCTCCCCCTCTGTCTCATCAACACTTTAGTCCCTGCCTCTGGGGTATTTTATCAAAGTGCAGGCTCTAGTGTGCCCTTCAGCCTTGTGCTCACAGGCAGACTCTTCTCACAGGAGAAAACTGATCTTCTGCGGCTGCAGAGCTTTTTCCTCCAGGAAGGTTGGAACTGCATCTATCTCTTTTACTCTCAGTAGAACCTGGGCTCAATGGCAGCTGCTCAAAGCTTGTCAGGAGGAGAAACAGAACTTGCTTGGACTTCTTGTATCACTTTCAGGAATGTGATTTTTTTATCAAAGGTTTTATCAGGCTCAGAAAGATTAGAGAAATAAAAAGACTGGCAAGTTTGAGAAAATCAGACCACTACTTGACCTTAGATAATTATGGAATCACTGATGAAGAAGAAGAGCACAACAGTTTAATTTTCTGATGTTTCTTTCACAGAATTTCTTTCACACTTCTACTACCTATGTTTCACTGAGTATACAAGTATAAAATGGTAGTTACCTGTAGAACTGATTTCCATAATTCATAACAGCCCCCTCTTACAGGTCCATGACAAGCCTGATTTTATGTTGAGCAAAATTCACCTCTAGCCTAACCCCTAGCGACTGGTACTATGAATGCTTGTAGCTACTATGTTTATGGAAACATAAAGATACGTGTACCTTCTTCTCTTTATGTTTGGAATCGGTGTTGGCAAGTCTGAGGTGAAGAGGAACAGCCTGTTTGCAGCCTAGGTGTGAGCCCTGCCTGGGATAACACACTGCTGTGATGCCTTGCCTTCAGTGACTCACAGCAGCAAGGGGTTGGATGCACCAGCAGGTGTGTTGCCTGCTGCAATTTTGTCTGTATCTATTCTGCAGATCTAGATTTACATCTGGAACGTCTGCAAGCCCAGTGCCTTACACACTAGGGCAAATATTAGCACTGCTAAGAACTAACATCTATGACATGAATTCTTAGTGTGGAACAGCTGGGAAATTATTTTTAAGCATTCTGAGTTCTGAAATGTAAATAGCAGCCAAAAGGCTGAAGTAGAAAGACACAGATAATAGATGGAGCTAAAATACCTGCTGAGATAAATAGGGAACTATTTTAATTTTACCCATGAAAACAGAAAGAAGACTTATTTTTTCCTTTTGCACTCAAAGAAATCTTGTCTGACACAAAAAGGAAAAGCTGGAAAAACTGTTGCTTTTGCTCCTTTAAACTGACTTCTGTACTAATGAAAAGTGAGTTCTCTAATATGTACTGTGCACAGGCTCCCCTCTGCTCCCCTTCTCTCTTCCATCTATCATCCTTGCCTGGATTTTGCCTGTAATCACTTGTTCAACTCACAGCAATAGCTGCCAGGTGACTGGTGATTGCTGTGGTCATCCAGCCACCAAAAAAAAAAAAAAAAAACAAACCAAAAAAACCCCCCACAAAAACCAAACCCAAGAAACAGAATTAAAAGCAAAGAAAGATACAGGGGGAAAACCTTTCAATGACATTAGTGCCTCACCACCTGAAAAAGAGCAAACTGATTCCAGCGGCCAGGGCTCCTTGCGTGGGAGCTGCTGGTAGGTGTAATTTCCTAAGATGTATACCTTGTCAGTGTGCAGGAGACGAAAAGTAAAAGAAGGTCAGAGCAGCCAAAGCTAAAAATGTGAAGGACAAAAGAAGACGCTGTGGGGAGCAACTCTTCTGCTTTTAACCCTGAAAGAGTCCATTCTGTATGGTCTGTATCAAATTACTGACTGGCTAAGGTTTAAGGAACAATAAGCTGTTAGATGGCCTTCTCCATGCCCAAAGGGGACAGCTGTTTTCACATGTGCTCCATGACCTGCACAGGGTGGTACACAGTATACACAGTTCAATTGCTCTCAACCACAGAGAAATGAGCTTTTCCCCTCCGAGTAACTAGGCTCATAGTAGACTAGGCAGACAGGTACCCTAAGAGGCTATTTTGTCCCTGTCCCCACCAGTGCAGTATAAACTTTGCCTACAACACTCTTGGTAATGTCCAAAGTGTAAGGAGGAAGAATCAAGGAAGCAATATATACCAGTGTTCGACTTTATCAACATTTTTTTTCTCCTTCTCACAAACTTGCCATAGTCAAAGAAGTCACGTGTGACACCTATGAATTACAAATGAATTAATCAGGATATATTTAATCTTAGCTTTCCTTCTGCCCAGATAAAAACACACTAAAATATTGTAGCTAACAGCAGTATATAATATATTGCAACTTTCTGATGGTATATATAAGCATCTCGCTGAGTCTGTGAGCAACATGACCATCAAACAGGCAAACAAGACACAGTTATTTGGTCACAGGAGGCATCCAGGCAACAAAAAGTTGCAAAAAAGGACAAGATAAACATAAGGGGTGCAAAGAGACAGGCATCCTGCTAACACACAAGAAACACGTCTGGAGAAAAAAGAACAAGAGAAGCAGCACTGTTGACAGTCGAAGATCTCATTTTTGGGAGATCAAAATAGCATTAAAGAATCAAGTATGTAAAGGGTAATTGGATATGGAAGATGACAAGCCAGCATCACTTCCAACTTCTCTCATCCTTCTCTACTTCTCACTTCTTCTGCAGCTAAAACCACCAAGAACTGTAGCTGTCAGTGCTAAGTGTAGAGAATCAGCTCTGTGGCACCGTATACTCACAGTTAATTTAGGACAGAAATGTTAAAGAATAACAGTTCTGTAGTTTTGTATATAAAGCGATAATTAATGATAATATTTGAGAATTAACTATTAGCATAAAGTGTTTTGCTACTCAATGAGTTCAGCAAAGTTTTGGATTAAAGTTTAAAACTGGTCTGATTTACTAGAGTTCTGTACATGCCCTTCCAGCAGTCTGTAAGTCCCCAACATACATATACATACACATTTTCAGTTGCAATATTGAGGCGATATTTCTTCTCTACCATACAAGAAAGATTATTTCCTTCCTCTTTACAGATACTATTTACATATTTGAAGACTTCTGCTATGTCCCTCCTCCCTAGACAAGGATATTTGCTCTGCTGTTCCTTAGAAATCTATGGGGTTTAGACTCTGCTCAATTGCTGGTTTCATGGAGACTTTCAAAGTATCTACATTTTTCTTGAAGTGCAATGTCCCAAACTGGATGCAGTCCTTCAGATAAAGTCTTAGGAGCACTGCATACATAAGAACAATTATTTCACATATCTTATTGATGATACTACTGTTTACATTTCTTGTATGGTGTTTCCCCCCTCTTGCACAGAAGGAGAGCTCATGTTACCACCCTGCTAGTTTCTCCCAGTTAGATATGCTGTAACATGGAAAATACCACTAAGCCCTGGTTCACAGGCTCCTAAGCCCTTTGCACTTAAATTTTTAAAAGGTTTTGAAACTCTCAGGAAATGCAGCTTAGGTCATTGTAGTATCATGCCGAGATGAGTAGTTATACAGCAGTTACAGTGTTTCCTGCTGATACATGTAATAGTACCAAGGACAGGGCCTGGCTTCAAGACATGCAATGCACCCATACAAATTAAACAGATGGAAGCAGAATACAGTCCAGGTCCATTTGCAGCAACTGATCAGGGACCTTAGTGGGATAGTTGGTCTCCAGCAGAGCTCAACAAAAGCACAACAGTGAGAATAAAGAGCATGAACTGCTTTAAAAACATCTCTCTCCTTGTGAAGCACCTCCCTCTCCTGTCATTCCCCAGGGTCTCAACTCCACCTACACAAGCTCCCCCAGAACTGCAGGTCTCCTGAGGCACCAGCAGTTTCCTTGACTTGTCATATCCTCCAACTCACATGTAATTCAAAGAGTGTTTGTAGGATTCTCATGGATGCAAAAAGCCAACTTCCTCAAACTGAACACTTCCCTTTGCCCAGCACCCTGGTCTTTGAGCAAAATGGGAGGAAAAGCACCCTGCAGCAACAAAATCCCACTGGAGCTGCAAACACCACCAGAGCAAGCACAGTCATCAGGAGTACAAAGGCTTTAAGCACTAGGCAGCCATGAAAATTGGGACATGGAAGCAAAGGAAAGGAGTAGCAAACTCCCTCAGTGACAGGCTGTATACAACAGGTTAAGTCATGAACTGCCACCAACATGGATGTACTATCTCAGGGATAGAACCAACAAAAAAATCCAGCTACTCATTGTAAAGTGCCAAGGAAAAAACCTAAAAATGGTGATGCAGGGGTTACACTTAGATGCATACAAACACATAAGCATGCACACGTGAAGACATTCCTGCTTTGTTCCCTTCTCTCTTTATCTCTTCCCCAGACCATCAGCCCAGGACAACTACAGAAGAAACAAACAAAACAAAACAAGGGGAGGAAATAGAAAAATGCCTGGCATAATCTGTAGAGGTAACTCCCTTGAAGAATCACACTTCCTTATTTCTTCCATCTGAATTTTGAATTGGTCATGCAAAAGCCATGTGCACCCTGGTCCAATATATCCTTTAAGTAACCCCTTAAATTATAATTAGGTCTGCATAGTTTTAATTAGATGCCATGTTTCATTTCCCTCACCTTTTTATTAGTCACCTAAAGTGAGCACTCAGGATGGCAACACACAGTCTGCCACTGACTCGTCCAGGGTACTGGCAGAACGGTGGGTACTGAGAGGGTGAAAGAAATGTGAGTGGTCTTCAGGATGACTAAACTGTGAATCATTCTGTTGCTGTCTTTATCTCTGCATTCTAATCTCCTCCTGCACAGAAATCTGAAGGTAGCTATTTTGTGACAGCCCAAGCTACCAAAAAAAAAAAAAAAAAAAATCTCTGAAGAGACAGAAAGCAGTATGTGATCAACAGAAGAAGCAGATATACAGGTGCTCTGTATAACACATTTTCTTGCACTACTCACCCACTACCAGCCCCTACACTAGGTGTTATCATCAGAAATGTAGCAGCAGGCAGATAAAACAAGGGCATCTGATATTCCTGGCTACCTGAAAAAAATGTTTGTTCTACAAGCAGCAGAACTACAGAAATAACTGATTAGGGAATGAGGCTTTATGATTCCCCTTTGTTGTGCCTTGTGTGCCCTCCTCTATTCACCACAGCGTCACCACATGCCCTTTGGTTCCCCCTGCACTCTCTCACACTCCTTCCTCTGATGTGCTCTGATTTTTGTCACGTTTCCTTTCCCCACTGTAACACCTTTCATTTCTTTTCCTCCTCATGTCTTGCCTTGGCCGAGGAAGAGGAGCTCTGTGCTGATGCAGGTTCAGAGTTGCAAGCCTATCAGCTGGTGGGACAGCCTTTACACCTCTGCAGGGATGAGGAGCAAGTTTTGGAGCAATTCAGTATCTCTGGGGCTTTAATGCTCCGGTCAAATGTGGTGGCTGCTGGACAGGCAACCAAAGGGGTGATGGCCAAACAGAATGATTGTAGAAGCATGGTTTCCCCAGAAGAACAGACTGGAAAAAAAAATCTGTATTTCCACACTCGTACAGAAGGGTCCAGAAGGAATCCTTCAAAGGTGAGTAATTCTATTCCCCTTTGATCAAGGATTATTCTCCACTAGAAATGGGAGATTTCATCTAGCAGTGGCAACAGGACCTAGATAGCCCCCAAGGGTAGGATGCCTGTCTTCCCCACTGCAAACACTGCTTCTCTATCAGAGCCAAACGCTGAACAAAGCTTGCACAGGAAAGATAAATCAATTATCTAATGAAGTCTGAGGAAAGAAGAAAATATTACACAAGCATAAATTTCAAAACCAGTAGAACAGCACGTTTTACAACTTCTGTAAGGGAAATGGGTAGCCTCTGAGGGAAGCCCCAAGCTGTCCAATTATTTGTGGGTTCTTTGAAACCCTTTGACCCATCTCTAGAAAAGCTGCTGAGCTTTAAAATACTTTTTTAAAAATTTCATCTAAAGGAATAAAGCCACAAAAAACTTCACCTTTCAACAAAGAATGATCAAATAATTTGTGTTTGGTTTGTTGGTTTTGTTTTTTTTTTTTTTTTTTTTTCCCAGCAAACTGTATTGCAGCAAATCGCTCTCATTATTAGATTTTCTTAGACTGCTGGTTACAGGCTGAAAATAATACATATTCAGATGTTTATACACAGCTTGTCATAACTTAGGTTACATAAATCATGGTAAAATAGGGTTAAAATCACACAAGACAAAGGACTGAGACAACCAGGCACAAATCCTACTCCATCCAAGTGGGACAGCTGACATTTAGCAGGTATTTTTACCTCCACCCATCTTCATTTTTCTCCTTACCTCCCATATTTGTAATTCCCCATCCCATCCTGCACAGTAACACACACAGGCTCACCCACTCACTCCCATTTCTTCTCTTGCCAAGAAGAGCATCCTGTGTGGGATTCAATTATTTGTTGTCCACAGAACTTCTGGTGCGTGTGTCTCTAAATAGCTGACATCTGGAGGAGCTATACCCTCCTTGGCACAATCAGATGCTGCTAAAGAACATGACAAAATGCCTCATTCTTAAAATATCTTCTCTCTTCCCCCTACTTCTTTCCAACATGCTTTTTTTCTGGGATTCACAGTCCACTGCATATAGTGACCAGCTTTCACAGCTGTTGTTCCCAGGGACATAAAGAAGCCAATATAAAAGGATTAACTGATAACAATCCATTGTTTCTACCCTCACATCTATAACATATTCATTGTTTAAGAAGAATGTATCACTCTAGAACCCTGCTGCTGAGCTAGGGAAACAAGTCAAGCATTGGATTCTGTAATGAAAAAACTCCAATTTCCTCTTTATTATTCAACGGAAAAATTTTATATCAACTAAAACAGAGGTTTCACAGAATTACAGGATTTTCACTTGAGAATTTTCTGTCTATACAAATACGTTTCACTTAATGATGCTTCCTGGCTCACAAAGAAATAGGGCATCTATAAGAACATATGATTAAAAGACTGAAAGAAAAGCAGAAGGGGGAAAATGTTACATGGATTTCCAGCTTGCCTTAATTTTGAATGCTTGATTTTGCAATGAAGATCTCAAAATACTCAGAGCAGGGTTGTTGTTGGTTTTTTTTAACATTCTCTCACACACATCAGTCTATTAATGCTCATGTGTAATTTTTACTCCAGTGGAGTGTACTTTCATTCAAAAAATACAGCTAGCACATACATGCCTCAGGTCACCCAGGCAAAAGAAACTCAAACAGCCAGCAAAGTGATGGGTAGCACAGATGCTCCTAAACTGATGAAACTGCTGTTGCTAGAACACACACACCACAATCCCTTTCCCTTTTGTTTTTTTTTCCAAGGTACCCTGTCATTCTTCTCCAAGCCCTTCCAAACTGCTCATTAGCAGGTTGAGAGAATTAAGTTGACTCACTAATATTAATAGGTCTCTCTAATTCAATAGAGGCTTGTTCAGAGAATGCCACCTGCCTTCCCTTTAAGCAAAAGATACTGAAACACAGCCAACACTTTGCCCAGCTGCTTCAAAAGCTAAAATTAGACACACCTGTTTGAACAGTTGTTTCAGCAGCTGGACATTGGGATTTGGATCATTCAGATTTACTCACAGTTTTTCCCCCTACAGCCAATAGTGCAATTTTAGTGTTTCATCCTGTGTTTAGAGAAATCTATGCTGCAGGGGGTGGTGTGAATGAATCAAAAGAGGTCAGAGTGTTTTTCTTCCACATAGCTGGACCTCGCTACAATCAAAAAAAAAAACCTTGCCTCTTCAGTTCCTTCCTTCAGATTCCTATGGGATCAAGACAGACTGGCCTTGACCTAACAGTATACATGAACAAGATCTTGAACCATCTATAAACCAACACAGTGATAAGTTGCAGGTAAAAAATGGCAAGTTTGTGAGATTTGTACTCTCCTTTTGCTGCAATGAGTTGGCAATGCTCATGGCTAAAGCCAGCAAGTGAATCCTGCCAACTTTTCCATTACTGCTCTTGAAATAATCCAGATAACATGGAAAACCCACTTCCTCAGCATCTAAAGCACAATTGTCCCACCAGTTGTCTTCCCATTCAAAGTGATCCCCCACTGCAGGAGCCTATGTCATGCTGGAAACAAAAACCACTGAGATGTTATGAAAGAACTGACTGCATGCAAAGTGAAAGACAAAATAAATTAAATCTTACTGAAATTACGCTTTGAACACTTGCTGGAGCTGTTTCCATGCTTCTGTATCTGACCAAGTTGCTTGAGAATCCAAAAACCTTGTCCTGAAAGGACGTTTCGATTCCCTAAAATTGTGGCATTGCATGATTTAATTTTGTTTGCATTTTTCCCTGAGGCAAAATCAACTTAGACAGTGCTATCCAGCACCATTTATTCCTACACTAGTGGCATGCCCTCTGGTGTGACTGTGGGACCAAGTTATAAACAGGATCAGGGAGATAATCTATGTTATGAAGAAGCATGCAAAACCAGGAACTCCAGGAAATTGTGTTATAACTAAGAAAAAGACACAAAAGAATTCTCAAGACTGTTCTCAAAGTTACAGCTGGCCCTGTAGTCTTAGAGTTCCCACATAATCAGAAGTCATAAATTTGTAAACGTGAGTGCACTGAGTTATATAAAAATAAACATCTCACCGAGTATATACTCATTATGTACTCCCCTGGAATGGGCACCTGAGTGTTTTTCAAGAAAAGACACATTTCTGATATGAACCCAGAGAGGTAGCATGCACACCTACAGAGATTATTTATAATGTACATAAATCAAAGCAAGCACACAGCCTTGGCCATGCAGCTCTATAGCCAAGGGAGCTGGGGCCTCAGAGCACACTGCACATTATCAGCTTCCCATCAAAACACACTGCCAATTTTCTAAGAGAAAGGGGCAAGGGTAGGGAGACTACCTGGCTGTCAAATCCAGTAATAAATGCTTGTCAAGAGTGTTTTTCAGGAAAAGTGCTTGGAGAAGTGGGGCCACCATGATCAAACTGCTCAAGTTGAACTCAAGAGCAGGGAAGACAGGAGAGACAGTGACACAAAGACTTTCCCCTTTTTCTGGGAAATAATGAGCAAATCCTTCAGAATGATTACTCTGTTACACCTGCTAGCCCTGCTCTCAAGTCTGTATGAGACAAAAGATGCTCCTATCTTCCCTCAGATTAAATGTGCCTTGTAAAAAAGAGATCAGAGATTGGCACAGTAATTATCCTCCCTAATTAGAAAGCAAGCCCTGAACCTGACTGAATATGACTCCTCTGTCAAGACCCAATTTTTGGGCTCTGATAGTACTCAGCCAACATCAACAGGCACAACACTTCATGTGAACAAAACAAAGCAACATATCAAATAATCTTATCTTTCTAGTTGCTTTTTCTCTTCCAAGCCTGATAAGTGAGGTGGGAAGGTGCCAAATTATTTTTTAATTTGTATAAATGCACCCAAATGTCACAGAAGAGCCTTGTTAAGTGAAAAGCTTTCCAAATGTTTTTCCTCTCCCGCATCTAAAATATATTGCTCTTTTTTTTTTTTCTTTTCAATTAAAAAAGGCCCACTTTCTCAGTCCACTGCCTTTCACCATTCCAAGGGTCAGCCAGCTGTAGGGACCCACAGCAGAGCTTTCAGTGTTCTCCTGGAGCATCATATAGCAACAGTGCAAGGGTACACCTTTGCCCATGGAAGCCAGAAAGAAGGGTAAACATAAGTAAATACAAAGACAAAAAAACTCTTCTGAAAGAGCGTGAGCAGACCTAAAAGGCCTTTCTGTGAAAGAATATACATGCTCCCCCCTCTTTTTTTATTTTTTTTTTAATGCATTTGAATCATATTTCTTGATTTGATTCTTTTCTGTTAGCATGAACATGAGCAGTCACTAACTCCCAAGAACTCTGCAGTGATACCCCAGTGACTGCAGCACCACCATGGAAAATGCAATGCTCTTAGTCCTGGCACAGACAGGGCAGCTAGGACAACTTCATTTACAGGGATGAGTGGGACAGCTCAAGCTTCCACACTGCTGTGCTCCTAGACATGACTGGTAGGTACAGCACTTTGAGAAGGATGGTGGCCAATGTCAGTCATGGTGGGAGCTTTGTGACAGCAGAGGAGGGCAGACAGCACTCTGGTTAGTCTACAAACTGGAGAATCAGGAAGAGCTGCAGAGAACTGTGCGTAGTGGCCTTAATGAATCAGCTACTTCCCTTTCAGTACAACCAGCTGTGGTCACTGTATCATCCCTAAGGTCACTCCTGTCTCCTCTGTTTGGCTCACTTCTTGGTGTTCTCAGTCAAAAAGCTCTGATTGCATTTCTGGTCTTACCAGAACGATGTCAGGAGAGGCATCCCATTTGGTTCTGCAGCCAGATTTAAGGCTCAAAGAAATTATCACATCCTGTTCAACAAAACATGCTGCAAAATGATGCTGCTTTGCAGCAGTAGGAGCAGAACTGTGTTAATGCATTACAGTATCCTGCACCACTTATTCTCCAAGTCATCCCAAGTACATGACAAGAACACAGAAAATACATATAACCTACAGGAATGCTGTAACTTAACCCCTAAGAGCAGAGTCAGACACCGGATTTAGGACACCTGACATCACAGAAGGGTAACTTGGAAATGCTGCAAAGGAACCCTCTGTAAGCTACCTGTGCATGGGATTCCATTGCAACCCACCCCATTCTCAGCCTCTTTCCAGCACTCAAATCAAGAGACACCTTCTACACTGGAAATATGAAGTCTCACAAAAGTAATTTTACAATTTCACCATCTGCCACAGTCTGCTCTTTCCCACAAAGAAATGTGGGCCTTTCCATTCCAGCCAGAATCCAGAAGCTCAGACTAGTAAAACTACCATTTTCCAAAGTCTAAACCTCAGAGCTGGCCCCTCAGGTGCAGCAAGACGGATTTTTAACTTTGTTTTGTTTTGTTTTAATATAGTTATATATAAAGTGTTTCTTTTATTTGCCTTTTCCTTTTGTATTTGGGTAACGGGAGAGGAAAACTGGGGAGCAGGGGGCTGTTTTCATGCTTTCATCTGTAGTAAATAAAAAATTTCATAAAAATTAAATGAGCAGATACAACGACACTATATGCCTGCAGGAGTTCAGATTTTAAGATACACATCAGCCACCAGTGGCCTCAAATTAAATTATGCACTAGCAATAAAAAGCATCTCACATTTTAAAAACAACAGAATTCTTGATCAGTGAACATTTTAAAACCTCTGTTCTGCAGAGAGATACCCAGGTGTTTGCTAAGCAGATATAACAGAATGTTACTACACTGGAGCCGTGGTTAATTGCTGTGATCATTTAAATAGGCATTTATTTGCCTGTAGATTGAGAAAATCAAAAGCTAAAGTGGACTTGTTTTATGGTCTCAGTTACTAGCTTCCTCATCTAGGTAAAACTTGGCTAGGCAGCATTGCTCTTCCTTGCCTTGCCTTAGCCTTCCTAAAGCTAATCATCTCCACAGAAATCTGACTTTGTTGCTCTCCTTTCTGCTGTGACCACCTGCCTCTTTCCCTTTTCTGTTTTCCTTCCTTGTCTCCCTGTTTCATGGGCTGCACTGGGACAAGGAGCAAGAGTAGCACATGCATAAACCCATTTCTTTACCTTGCTGCTTACAGCATTTCTCAATTTTAGGGAAGCTCCTTTTCATTATTGCTGGCTGGCACCTTATTTGCATAAGGATGAACTATGAAGCAATGTTACCTCTCCTCTTCTGCAATACCAGAGTCTCCTGGTGAGTTTGAGTAGTTTTAAACAGGCTTGTGCTTTCTCTTGTGCCCTCTTGCAGGCTTGGTGCTCTGCCAGGCAGCTGCAGAATGGCTGCACCGAGTGCTGAATATTCCCTGTGCAGCAGGCTAACAGGAGCTCCGAGGGGAAAAGCTCATCCAGGCTCCCACAGCTAAAGCCTGGCAAAAAGAAGGAGCATTCCTGCTGCCTTGAAAATGATGTGTGTGCACAGAGGCTCTGCACAACTTACATGATGCCCTACGCTGTCGCCTGAAGCCCTGCACAAGATGTAAATTGCCACACAAAGAAACACACTCAGCACTGACCTGAACACTACCAGGATCAAGCAGTAATGTAAAAGGTAAAGGAACTCCACTGCCCAGGGTCAGCCTTGGCTTGCAGGGTTTGTTTTTATGTAGATATTCATATATAGCTCAATGGCTGGCACGTTCAGGGGGATAGCAGGAGATAACCTGGCTTGTTCCTTTTGGACAGGATTAAAAGCTTTTACACTGGTTCAGCGCTTCTTGAGAAAAATAACTGTTTCTCCCATAAACCGCAAAAAACAGGAGGCTGCAGTCTTGCTGGACATGGTGACAAACATGCCTTTTTTTGGTAATTCTGCTCTAAAAGGAGCTGTGCAAAATAATACGTATTTTCTCATCTTCAAGGAATTAACCAGATAAAATATGCCTGACCTCCTGATGAGCAGGAAATGTTGGGGTGCTTCTCTGTAAATGCTGAGACCTGAGAGAAAAGTTGAGGTCATATTCAGCTGGTCAGACTAAATCACAAAAAACTAATTGGCTTAACCTCAGCAATTCCCTTGCGAAAGCAGCTACAAGAACCCCTGGCCAGTGTGATCCCAGCAGCCCACATATAATTCACCTCCACAACGCCCTCAAAGCAAGGGGTACACATTTACAGTAAGTCACACACTAAATACAATTTGCAGCCTGCTAGCAATGAGGCCTACTGCTAACAAAGATTAGGGATCAGCACTTTTTTTTGTCAATTGTGCCAGACATTAGGTAAAACTCTACTTGTCCTGGGGAAATGGCCAGACAAGATTATGCAATACCACTGCCACCTCATTTTCTGTACGCTCACTAATTCGGCCTATTAACAAATTTCATCGCAGACACAAATCTTGGCATAAACAAATATTTCCTTATATTCAGCCAAGTTTTCAAAAAATTTTGTAAATCCATCATCAGTTACAGGAAAATCAGGGTCTGCCAGGTAATAATTTATGTCAGACTCACGCAGAATACCCAACTGTGTAGTAGGAGAGGAGACTCCATTCTCCTGCTCCAAAGCTGCTTCCCCCTAGACTACAGAGGACCCGATCTCCCCACTGCAAGTGATGTGCAGAAATGCCAGTGCACTCTGAGCAGCTCTGGGCCTATTCAGCACAGCAGCAGAACACTTGGTTTTATTCTACATCGAATGCATAACCCTAAAAAGATACAAAAATCCTCTTCCAAAATCCACAGCTATGCAAAGAAATTGTGTTCTACATAGGAATATTCTGTATCTGTAAAATGTATGGTATCAAATTATTCCAAAGGAATTTACTGCCAAAGAGCATATAGAAAATAAGCATTAATTACTCCAGCTTAACAGAGAGCCAAGCTGAGGCAGCAAGGGACAAAACACACCACTGGTAGGGGCAGGGGTGTCTCATTGTGTTTTTACACAGCCTCCAATGACAGGATCACACACTACTCTTTTTTTGACATGACCTTTCCTTCACTCCTTGCACAAGAAGAATAATGCCTGTTGAAGGTGCTCTTATGTGATCCTATGATTTTTCTACATTGCTCCATTTGTGGCCCTTCTGCACATTACTAATCCTGCTCTGAAGAGTAATTTATTTCCACATGGGTTTTTCTGAGGTGCCACTCAGAAAAGCACTGAACTGTTTTGCAAAATCTAATTACTTTGGACAACACCTTTCTCAGATGATAGGTTCATTTTCCAAATGCTGAGTTCAGGAATAGGGAAATTGAATCAAAATGCCCACTAGTATTGAATGTGCGGTCTCAGATTGCAAATTCTGCATACTCAGATTGCTTAGCACCTTATGGAACCTTACACATTTGAAGCATAGCTAGTGCTGGCTTCATTCCTGCTTTTAAGGGCTCAATACTGTTTCCATCCAAGCTCTACGACGTCAAGTCAGGGACTGGAACACAAGAAATGTGTAATCCAGAGGTGAGCTAAAGAAAAAATTATCTTAGTAATTTCCCCAGCATCACACTGTGACTCTGGGGAAGAAAGAAGGATAGGAGAATAAGATGTCCCTTAATCAATGCTTTGCTAAAGAGGTATCCCTTCCTTGTAAAAATCTTTTTCTTCATCCAGCTACACATCCAGCTTCAGAAAAATCAAAGTGGCATCCCATGTACAAGACCATCAAATTGAGAACAGATCCCAAGTGCCAGAAGCTCCTTGTTCTTCTGTGCACAGCACGAGTGAAAGGCATATAGAGGAAATAATGAGTAAAGATGTTATCAAACATTGCAGCACAAAGACCATAACCAAAGGATCACAAGGTCTATTTACACTAATTTTAACTCCTTGACTTTGGATTGTCCCCAGGCCTTTCTGATTTGTTAAATAGGGAACAGCTTATACAAATATTTGTATAGAGATAGATAGGTTTGTAAATACAGATATTCAAATGTATATATACACACATAAAAACATATAGACTTCTCTGAAACTTATTTGAACTTTCAGTGAGTTCCTTTTGATTTAAAGAGATGCTCCCATATCCATCGGCATTTCTGTTTTACATTTTTTATTGAACAAATCTAGAACTGAAAACTAGATTTCCTTCAAATTCCCCTACCTGCATGATGCAAGGAAATGAAAACGTCTGTCAGCAAAAGTAATGTGTTTAATACCATGCCAGCCCTAAACATCAGTAGAGATTTCTGTGTATTGCAGATAATTCTATCACCAAGCCATATTGCTCTGTGATGTGCTTTTATCTTTGCTGAAGGATAATATCAATATTTCAAGCACGAGCAAAAAAAAAAAAAATGTTTTATGAGATTGATGTGGGAAAATACGGTGACAAGTACATAAAAAAGGGGAGAGAAAAATGCCAGGTAGTCATCATAAATGCCTTCCATTCCCACCAGAATTTGTCTAGTTTATCTAACTTTAATCAACAAGTAGGGGTCCACTGGGGCACCAGTGACTTTGATTACATTTTCAGTGCCGAAGAAGAACAGCAAGCAAAAGAAAGAAGAATAAAGGAGGTAAGGGGATGGGGAGACTGTCACCTTCATCCTAAAAGTTAAGACCTTTAGAGGCCAAACTGGTATTTTGTTAAACTTTTAAATTAAATAAAAAAGAAATTATTTTTTAAAGAAGGAAATAGAATGGGGGAGAAAAAAAAAAAGTATTGAGCCATTTGCTGTACTGCACACATGCCTGATAAGGGCCAGATGATGAGATGATGCAGGTCAAAAATACTCAGGGAATAAACCCACGATGACCTGAGCAGGCAGCTCTTTGGGCACTGCTGGAGCCTGTGCATGGAAGTCCCCAAACAAGCAGCTCACCCAGTATAGCTTTGGCTGGGTTATTCACCTCCTGTCTACCTCTGCAAAGGGAGACAGGGTGGGTTTCCTGAAGAAAAACTCGAAGTTACAGATACAATTACACCAAGAAAGAAGGTCCCTTTCCCCAGTACAGCTAATTAGCTACCTGTGCCCCACATTGGCACAAGATCTAAGCTTGTTTATATAAGCTTTGAAAGTAACTCTTCTGGCAAATCCACCAACACAGATCATTTGTCATATTGTGTTTTTTTTTTTCCCCTCTGGGGCTTGCAGTTCCTCCCAGTTTGACAACAGAACTGATGCCTATTATTTAACCCCTTTCCACATTAACACTGAAGCTGTTCAGCCAGACTGATTTGTTACTGTAGTTTGGTGTTAGGTACCTCAGTATTCGTTTGTTGGACTGAGAACCCTTACAGCAAGCTGAGTTTCAGCAAAAGAGCAATTGGTACCCTCTGCAATCAGTTTTAAAACTGTTCCAAGTCTTTAAAACTGAGGTAATCAAAACTACTAGTTCTGTAAATCTTGCCTGTTTGATTTGAAGCAAAAGGAAAACTTAAGAGGTTGATCTTCTCTAGAGTATCCTCCAACTCTACTGTCTAACTCAGTGTTCTCCTGGGGACATTCAGATAGTTTTTAGTCCATCTGGAACAGTGCTCATTTCAAACCCAGTTTAATGAAATGCCTAAAAAACTCTTAGAAGATAACTCTCATAACAAGTACTGAACCTTTTATGATATTACATTATTACCAGATGGTAAATTCGTCTGTTTCCCTAAATCCCTTACCAACTTCTTTTAAATACATAAATAAAGAGGGGGAGTTTCAGTGGATAATATTTCACAATATGTGAATCTGAGAGATTTTAATAAGAAATGCACTTTCAGGCTAAGAGGTATGAATTGTACACCAAAGAGAATGGCTTAATACACTGCTTAATGCTGGTCATCAAAAATGATAACAACACGATGGCTTTTACATATTTTAACATTTCTTAAGTGCTGGAAAAAGTGGTAGTGAGAACTATATTTATATGTTACATAAATGTCAGAAGTGACACTGAACCAGGCAGATGACAGTTCCAACAGCATTCTCTCTCCCTGACCAAGGAGATATTACCTGAACAGAGGGATCCAGGGATTTCCCCTGAGAATGACTCTTCAAGAGAGTGCCTCTGCTGTAAACCCCATCAGTTCATGTGGAAAAACACACACCTGCCATGTCCTCACACCCTCTTCCTTCTATAAACAGTGTGTTTTTCCAAAGGCCTTGACAAGGTATGACATGTTTATAACAGCCTTTGAAACAGGAGCAAGATGGACAGGATACTCTTATCTACCAGGGGACAACCCAGGACCAGGAATCCCCTGCTGGGCAGAGGGTCATGCAAGAGAGAATGATTTTGGAGAGGCCATCACTGCAGCAATCACTGTAACTCTCCATGCAAGGACCTAGAGAGACATCCTGAAGCACAGACAGATATACCTGTAACAGCACTGTAGCAGCAGTACCAAGGATGAAAATAACTCTTTTAGGAGAAGGTAAAGGTTCCTCCCTCAGCTATAGCCTTTCTAGCAAAACCCTGCTAGGAAAAAACCCCTGAACTGTATAGCCTGTGATCATACAGAAATAGTGTTGAGGGTGCATCCTCCCATTTCTTAAGAAGTGGTCGTAGAGGCCAGTGACTTAAAGACAGCAGCTCCCTTCAGCTGGCAGCAGCCCATGGCAAGCCAGCCAAGCCTTGGTGCCTTTTGGAAAAAGGTAGAAGGGGAGAAGTGGTGTTTTGGAAGCAATCTAGGATCTCCCTTGAGGCAGTTACCTCTGAATGAGTCCATAACTGCAATACTAGCAAGATTTTGACTCTCATAATCCTGAGGATGGGAAGATTGTCAGGTCCCACGTGGGAATTTCCAGGAACGAATATGGGACTTAACTCTGAGGCACTGACTATAACAGGGGAAGCAGAGGAAATCATTTTGCTCTGGTTTTATTTAGTCCAAAATGTAAGTCTTATTTTTGTGTTCCCCAAACCCCACCAGGCCTGTGATATAGGACCCAGTCTACTCACACAGCACATATCCTTTAATATATTCCTATGGACTCGGGTTGACCAAGTGGTTCTAAATCTTCGAGATACTGTTGCAAAAGGAGAGCTTTTAGACTTCTAAAATGCCACGTTAAAAGTAAATGGTCTTTTAGTGTTCTGTAGCAGGTCTGTGCTAAATTGTGCAAGCTCTAGCAAAAAGTATTAACTTGTACATAAATGTTTTCTCCTGCTTTTTTATTCTTCCAATGAACAGGAAGTCCCTAGAGTCCTGTTAACTGAGAACAGTAAAGGCTGCTTGCACTTGTCGACAGAAACAGGTTTTACACCTAACAATAAAGTATTCTAGCACTTTATAATGTGTATTTGCTTTTAGCTCTATGCCCCTTAAGAGGGATGCTGGCGCTTTTACACATCCAGTGGGGGTAAAAGGGAAACATCTGAAGCCACCCTGTGCCCACTTTTTGGGGGATGGGGACTTCTCTTATTCCACTGTACACCATTACCTTCTTGAGGAGGAGCTGTTCTGTCCTCCCCCCACCTCCCTCTCCACACACCTCAGCCCTTCCCCTAGTGCTCCTGTGAATTCTCAGAAAACTGACCAGCATTTATGTAAATGTGTGGACAAGCACATCTATTTTATTTACTTCAGTGTAAGTATCTTCATGGGCTTAATAGAAATAAAATTGTTTTTTCTCCCAGGTATGAACGCATTGCACAATCAGTTACTCTTTATCTGAATAACTGATAAAGAATATATCTTTAAAAATTTTAATATATATATATAATAAATAACTGGAATAAATAGCTGGAATATTGGTATAAACTAGCCTGGAATATTGGTATAAACTAGGTTTAGCCTAGTGTCCAAAGACAGTACACTAATTAAAGCTGCTTCAGGAAAAATAGAGTTAGTTTCTCATAGCTCTGAGAGGCTTTCCTCTTCAGCTTGTTTGCAGCTTTTTAAAACTAAAAAAAACCCTACTAACATTATTTCCAAGCTGGTTACTACGAGCACTGCATCAAAACTGGAAATTCTACAGAGTGAGGGCTGGTATTTTGGTTGTTCTTGGGTTTGGGTTAAAAAAAAATAAATAAATTAAAAAAAAAAGTTTATTTTGGACTTAAAATTGCATGTATATAATTAAGAACTGCACTTGTGGATTTTCTTTGAGTGCTGACCCAGCTGAGCACTGCTTCTCAGCTCTGCACTGCTGCTCTGCCATTATGTCACAACTGATCTCAAACTCTCCCATCTGTGAGTTATTCATTGCCTCTCCTCATGTTCGTCTGCTGGCTATTTATAAATTAAACTCCACTATCACAGCAGTCACTAGTTTCCCTTAAAGAGGATCTAAATTTACAGAATAGAATGCTGAAGTTGCACAAACACTCGCTACACAGGGGAAAAAAAAATAATTCCCATCTTAGAAACAGCAGAGTTACTGTGAAATATTTGAAGTATTTCCATTTGGGTCTATTCTAAGTGTCGCCATTTGATGCAGACATTTTGGATTTTAGCAGGCATAAGGGCACAAACCAGCTTACTGAGAATCATTTGCACATATGCTGATAAAGTCCTGGCTTGCAATAGACTGAAAAAGCAATCACCAGTAGGCAGTTTAGCTTCTTGCAGCTTCAGAAAGCCTGTGCATAAGTGACTGGAGGCTGAAAATCCCTAGGTATCTTATAGCCATACTCTGTCAGAAATAAGCCCTTGGGACCAGGTCCTCAGGTCTGTATTCCCATTGCCTTTGGGAAATCCTTCTAATTTATACCAGCTGAGGAATCAGCCTTTATATGTGTAGTCTCCATAATTCTCTTCCTCTGACACCTCAAATAAAACGAGAATGATAAAAGCTGAAAGGGTATGAGAGTGTGAAAAGGAAGCAAGTGCCTGCTCTGTCTCATACCAGTAAAAACATGAAAAAGGCAGAGCTTGGAACAGTGGCTTCAGATCCACACTGATACACTGAGAGCAAAACCTGACCAAGGCAATGTCCAGAATCAAGAGCACAACTCTTGATGCATTTTCTTATCTCTGCTATGCTTTCTTCCTGACCTTGGGTAAGTTATTAACCTTTCTTTTCTAAGTTTCTCTAGAAGTGGTGTGACACTGCACCTCCCATAGAGGCTGTGGTGCTTAATTGGCCAGTATCTCTCAAACACTTGAAGTGCTTTGGATGAAATATGCTGTGCAAGAGAAATAATTGAAGTCAATGGAGCTGTGACAACTGACACTAGCTGAGGAACTTACCCCTGGTGTTTAATAGGACAGAAGGAGGCTTAGTTAAAATGACGGGAAGTCAAAGAGGCATTTGCTGGTAAAAAGAACATAAATGAGTCAAAGGGGTTACTATTTGCTGTGGTAATACGCAGAATTTTTCATCTTCCAGGCTTTTTACCAGCATCCATTAATTCTCAGGCCTCCCCTTAAACAGAGATCTGTAATACGTCCCCTATTACACAGATAAGAAAAATCAGGCAGATGAGTGATGTGACTTACCCACAGAACAAGATGTAAGAAATCAAATTTGAGCCTCTGGTTCCCAAGCCTATTCCCAGAGCTCTCTTTCTGACACTCTTTTGTTGTCTATATATTTCCTTATCTTTCTGTTTCAATTATGAAAGCCCATCTCCTGCTCCTTTTTCTGCAAGCATCCTTGCCTAATTCCCTGTTAGATACTGCTCAGATGCTCTTCCATAAACTTCTCAAAGCTTTCAGACAGAAAATGAAGCTGGGGGGAATGCTGCTGGCCTGAGCAGCTCTCCTTGTCTTAATGCCCCTTTTCCCAAGTGCCAAGATGTAACAGTATTTGCCCTTCCACGTATTTTTCCTGCTTCCCAACCAGTTCCCCCCAGCACCTGGCTGCTGCACTGCAACTTCTCTTCTCAGAAGCAGTTCTTATCTGCTGGGACAAGGTTTGTCACTCCAGACTGCCTACTGCTCCTTGCTGGAAAAAAAATTCATGACCTGCTTAAGCCCCTAGGGAAAAAAAAAAATTATTGTCATTACTTCAGCTCTTGATGATGTCTGCCATTAGAGGATGCAAGGCTGAGATTATGTAAGTGTGCCAGACAAATCCAGATTTTCCAAGGAGTCCAACCACAGCTGCTCTGCTCCTCTGGAATGAGTGCCAGGCCAAGCTTTTGGGTGCTCAGTCTGACTAATAGCCCCCAGGCGTGTCTCCAGAGAGTAGTATCTGTGTAGAGGGAATACATGAACTTGAATCAGTCTCCTACTTGAAAATACAAAAGTATCATTGTGCTGGGATGCTGCTGTGCTGAAGTGGCCCAGCAGATGGAAATGTGACATGAAATGGGGAAAATTATTCAACTGTTATAATGTTACAAATCTATAAATATGCAACAAACCCAGACAACATAGTTTACTCTATAATAAAGACTTCCACTGCTGCTTACAACTATGCCACAGCAATACTGGGGGTAATTCCTCTTGTATACTAGAGGTTTCTTTTCATTTTTTTTTTAAGTTATTTACACTCACAGTTCAGAAAGAAGAGGTTTGGCTACATTATCTCTACTTAACAAACCAGGACAAAGGAGAAAATATAAAACATTACCAATCAAACTTTGGCACTTACTTGTGATAACACCACAATGAGCCACATTTGCACGTTATTTTCTGGCTAGCTACAAAAGAAGCTGGATTTTTTTACCCTAAAAAAAAGTAAAACCAAACCAAAACCAACAAGAAACAAATAACCCCAAACGAACAAACAAACAAAAAAGGCACATTTTAATTGCCATAATAGTGCAAATTCTGGCCCAGATGAAATTTGAAGCACTAAGGAAGCAAACTGAGTATGTAACTGGATAATAATTTGGTTTGGGTTTTTTTTTTTTTTCAGAACAGAAAGGTAAAGAAGGATGCATATTTGCCCTTGTTGACACTTTAGTGCTTTAATGGTGACATAACACTTCATGTGCATCCATATTTTATACACTGAAGAGAGACAACACATCAGACACAAAAGCTGTAAACTGTAAACTCGTCTGATTCAGATGAGATGGCAGTTACACTCATTAAAAAAATCCATAAAGAAAGAAATCAGTCTTTCTTTCCTCTTCTGTGCTTTTTGCTTACTAAGATGTAGATTTTGACCTTTTGATTGAGATGTTAGGTTTTTAAGACACGGAGTATCTTTTGTTACAACACTCTAAAAAAATTTAATTCAAAGTCAACAGACTGGGGACTCTAACACTGACTCCCTGTATAACCTTAGTGAAATCTCTTGTCTTGTATTCCTCCAGTGGGAGCTATTACAGACAATTCATTAATGTGTAAAAATGTGATTTAAGACCATCAAACAGAAAATCTTAAAGAAAAAGCACTGTTGTCATAGATTTATATTAAATTATCTTAATAAAGTGAAGACTTTATTAAGATATCTTATCTTTTATCTGTAGTTACGAAGTTTATTTAAAAAAAAAAAAAAAGCAGGCAGAGTCACCCTATCTGATAACTAACACAGCAGGGAGATCTGTGGCAAGTAGACCCACAACAGCTAAAACTTCTGAGGCTTTCTGCAAAACTACAGGTGAAAGCAATGACATCTTTCAGTCAGAGGCTTGCTCAAAGCTCATCTCCTAATACTGTTTGTCTGAAAAAAAAAAACCCAACAAAAAACAAACACAAAAAAACCACCACAGAGGAGAGAGAAGGTAGCAATTACCAATGGGGAAAACATAAAAGATGACTGCTGTGTGTGTGCCAGGCATTGGGGAAAATTACTACTTTGTCTTTAGCAGAGAGATGACATTATCCCTGCAGCCAAACAGAACCCACACTGTAAATGCAATGTCCAAATATATTCAACAAGAAGAGGAGAGAAATCCAGCTGGATTAGAAACAGAGCCATTCATGAACTAATTGGGACAAAGAAGTTTTGCTAACAGTCTAGGATGCACACAGCAGCTTACTAGTCATTTAAAAGAGGTGGCAGCACCATTCCCATTTTGGGAGCTCTAGCTGGTGATGGCAATTACTCAGGGTAACAGTGGGAAGCAGAGTGGGCACAAGCACAGGGGAGGTAGTCTCTGTTGGCACTGAGCTTTTTGGATGCATTTAAGTGAAGGATACCCCTGTGCTGCCAAATGGAGAGACAATACTTCCCTGTTTGGAAATAGATTCCAGAATTTGATTTTATCTTGGTAGCATGGATCTGGAATGATCTACAGTGATCCAGTGGGCATATACCAAATAAAATGATGGCTCATTGGGTATGTGAGCTTCTCCCATTTGTGCCTGCTTTTCTCTGTGTGGTTGCTGGCTTGGAGGGAAAGACTTTGACAGTAAAAAAAAAAAAAAAAAAAAAAGAAAAGGAGGAAGAAAAAAAGAAAAAAAGCAAAAAAGCAAAGCTGCACAAGAGCCCAGGGGAAGTGGGGCCAAACTGTAATGAGAAAAAGGAATAAATAAATGGAAGTGGTACGTAAGCAGCGCTTAAGTCTGTGTGAGGTTAACACCAAACGCTTACTCCAAGCTAAATAAATGTTGCCTGGGGACTGTGATTAGAGCAGGCAGCTCAGGGGAGGCAGCAGCTTCTCAAAGCTGGAGCCAGGGGAAAGTTTTGGGAGCTCAGCAGTGCAGTGAGCATTTTTGAGCATTATCTCCATCTGACCAAAGGGAGCGTGATGTTCACAATAAGGGTGAAAGCACTCCCCTACCACATCTATCTAATGCAGTTCCATCATGCTGCCCGCCTGTGCAGAGATGTCATGTCATTCTGTCACATTAACATCACAGAGTTTCAGAGCAACTGGAGATGTCACAGGCCCTGTCCAAACTGACCAACTCATGAAAACAGCTTGAAATGCCTCCTTCCCACGTTAGAGTCCTAGCTTAAGACTAATGAGCAGGCAGTTACATTCAGATCAAAATCCTCATTTGAATAATCTGTCTCATGTAATACTTCTTCTTTTTCAGAAGCAGGTATTGGATAAAACTGCTCAGGCACAGCCTCAGTCAGAGGTAGCCAAATTATCAATTTACTTCTTCTGATTCATATTACATTCTACCTGCAGGTACGTAATCAGGCTTTTATTCACCTAACTGCTTTATCCTCTAACAAGCAATTCATCTGAAGAGTTTCAACTGCAGGATTTCCACCATAAGGATCTTTTCTTTTTTTCTGTTGGAGAAGGAATTCATGACTTCAGTGCAACACTTTTGCTCATTAAAAATAATTTCTAGGTGAGTTTGGCTGTAGTAGCTCTTCAGTCACATTAGAGACCCTGTTGCAGCATTAGTGCCAGAGCACATGCTAAAAACCAGCAGGGAAAATGAAAGAGAGAGAAGAAAACAAGAGGGTGGAAAGGACAAGACAGATTGCTGCAAATTACAAGCAAGCGCAGACCTGCTGCTGCCCACTGAGGTACTGATTTGTCCTGCCCTGGGAAATGTGCTTGACCATAAAGTCAGACTGTACCCTCACCGGAATTTCTCACCTACTTCAAATACAGTTCTCTATGTATTTTCTCTCTTTCTGGCTCCCTTCCCTCTTATATCATCCTTGGCTTCCTTCCTTTACTACCGCATCCTCTGTGCTCACCAGGGATGCTTGGAAGCTTGCTTTTGCAACACAGACTCATTCCAGTCTTTAGGGAAATTTGGTACAGAGAAAGCCTGTAGTTTATATCAGCAAATTCGGTAACACGAGCACGTTGCCCCAGAGAGATGGCATGTTCAGCTGCCAGTGAGTTTACTTCAGCTCCTTTGCTCCTGGAGCAGACAACTCCCTCCTCAGGAAGTTTTTGTGTACATGTGTGGTGTGGGGCAGGCCTGCAGCAGCCTGTTCTCTTACAGTCTGTAACAAAACCTGACAACTTTCAGTGAAGTTCCCTGTTTCCAACTGAACAAGAGAACTGGCACAATCTGAAGGTGAAGAAAGATTATTTCGAGATGCAAAGCATGTTAATCTCCTTTCTCCTGACTTAAGCACAGGCACCAGTCAATGATTATTTCTAATATTCCATGTAAATAATGAATCATATTATTCAGAGAAGTATCAGCTCAGACGAATACAGAAGGAAGCAAGATTTTTCATTCTGTGGGACAATTTCATCCCCAAAGCAAGTCAAAAGCCTTCCTGAGGCTCATCATCAGTGGAATACAGCTTTATTTTAATAAAATCAAAGTAGAGTCCCTTAGCATAAAAGTGCTAATCACTTCAGGGAATTCATGATGGTACAATGACATCTACTTTTCTTTAAGTAGCAGAAAAAAGAGGAGCTGGATAGCCAGTCCTGGACACAGGAAAAATAATGTGGTTGGTCATCATTCAGCCTAAGGAAACATACTGAAAGATCAAATAAAAACCTGCAGTATTTCTTTAGAGAGGGAATGCTGCTCTAAGACAAAAAGAACTCATATGCCAGAAACCTCCCTGTCTAAGGTGAAACAAGAGACACAGCTACTGGGATTATCCTGCAGCAGAACAACCAGCACTGCAGAAGGAATTAACTAGTTGA
Organism: Sylvia atricapilla; assembly: GCF_009819655.1. Taxonomy (NCBI): domain Eukaryota; kingdom Metazoa; phylum Chordata; class Aves; order Passeriformes; family Sylviidae; genus Sylvia; species Sylvia atricapilla. The sequence goes on from NC_089145.1 coordinate 55,163,893, forward strand.
GACCTAGATCTTTTCCATCCTCAGTCTTATTGAAAAGAGCTGTCCTGGTCACTGTGGCCATGTAATCTCCTAGGAAGACAAGGGAGTATAAATTTGGGCCTCCAGGCTTGAGTGGCTCATGTCAGTGTTCACTACTGACTCCTTTGTACCTCTGCTGTGTCTCAGGAGTGCTTTGATTCACTTCTAACTTCCAGCTTCTGGCACTGGCAGGTGAGAAATGGCCCTCCCACCTGCCTTTAAACCCTGGGGAAATTCTGCAGTCTGTTTATCTCTAGTATCTGTTCAACTGGTGTAATTGGGTTGTTTCAGGATGGATGAAGCTAGAACTGAGAAATGGGTATCCATGAGTTACTGAGAGGAGAAAAATGTAAACAAAATCAAAGACTTAAAGTTAAAATCTTAGACACTCCCCTCTCTTCCAAAATCTCATCTGTAACATGTCAGCAAAACAGATGGTATAGGAGTACAAAAGACTCTCTTTCCTCCTCAGACTGGTCCAACAGTGATGATGATAATGTCTAGGGAACATCTTTCACCAGGAAGGGGAAGAAATAGTTTTTCCATTCAAAAAAAAGACAGAATTAAAGCAAAGAGAATGTGAAATGAGGAAGGCAGCATCGAACAACAGACAGGCTGAATTGAACTTATAAACAGATTTTCTAGTTGTCAGGCCAGCATCCTCTCCAATAAAGTAAGCTTTATAAAGCACTTAAAAGAAAAATCTGTAGGTGGCTACATATAAAAGACAACCCCACAGGACTATAGAAAAACATCACAGAGGATGCACAGGAACCTCCTTTTTTCTAAACCATTAATGGGACCAGTGTCAGCCCTTGGAGATAGAAGAATATGTGAATACCTGAAGAGAAATAAGCATGAATTGTCAGCACTCATACAAGAAAAAGCTCCAAGAGCATCTGTCACTCTTACCCATCCTTTACCAAGTGTAATACGTGGTTTCTAGTGAGAGCTGTTCAAATCAGCCAAAACCAGCCCATTGGGTAACCATTATACACTGGCCAAAATTAAAACTGTCTGATTCTACCTCAGCAATACAAACACACTGGCCAGGACTCATCCAGCACCACTCAGGCCTTTACATATGAGAGAGTCAGTCAGATTCCCTTCAGAGTCAATAGGGGTATTTCCAAGGTTGAATTCATCTGGTGTCTTTTTAGATGTCCATTTTAGAAAAAGAGGAGAGAGATACCAAGTTCACATACCCCCAACGCTGACCTTTGGAATGGAAATTCAAATTTTAATGCATTTCAGCAAACAGATACATCCTTCACTGAACCAACTCTCAATCAAATAGATGAGGACTGAGGATTGAGATAGGTATACATAAAATTCAAGTAGTATGAGTTAAAATGAAAGGTTACAGCAAGTCTTCTCTAGTGTCAAATGGGATGCTTGTGTACCACAAAGATCAGCAATGGTAACATACTCCATCAGATGTTCCCCTGTATTGATGCATGCTGCAGCAGAAAATGGGTACAGACTCCACACTATGCTCCACCAGGATGTCTGCTGCAAAATTTAGCATACACACAAGGTAGGTAATGCAATAAGTAAACAGAGAGGCTGGTTATTACGTTAAATTCCATGACTGAAAATCAAGACTAATTCCAACAAGAGATCATTAGAACTCCAGCACCAAGGCTTCAGCCAGTGTATGTTTTAAGCCAGTATTGACTCTGAGTGCAGGGACTTAGTTTGGTAAAACCACCTCTTCCTCAGGAATTCAATGAAGATAAGGTTGTTAGCTGTGACTAATCAGAACAGTCTCTTAGGAAAAAGGAGAGTTTAATCACCTTAGTGTTCTACTCTGTAACTTTCCTATACGTACCCCACAGTGAAAGATCTGTGACAATGTGGGTGCCAGAGTTTATATCATCATGAGCTTGGGACAGCCATGTTAGTCATGAGTTTGATTCCTGTCTCCTTCTTATCTGAAGCGCATTAGCTGCTATGGAAACTGTATCATCATGGCTTTCTGACACCCAGATGAGCCCCATGCTGATGCTAAATGATACATCATCTACGCAGAGCTCTAGATAGGTCTAACCTCGGCATATTAACTAATCCGGATCCATCACATACAATCCGAAATACATTTCCATACAAAGGAGATAACTGACAAAAGTTTTGCAGTTTTTTTTCTACTCTTTCCCATTGCTGACCAGTGGTGGACTTCTACTCTGCAATGCCATGGAAACACAAACTGCTCAACACAGAGCTGCAATGATTGACAATGTGACATTTAATTAAAGAAGCCTGAAAAAAACTTCCATGCTCCAGAAAGACTAGAATCCCTCTGATAAAGTACAAGCACAGTAATGAATTTAATTTTTTATGCTTCTTTCAATCTTCCCTTTGAATGGATGCTGCAAGAGATGCTACTTCACTTGGATCAAGAGATGTACAGACTTCTACATCCTCACGTTAAATGGTGCTTACCAAAAGACTAAGATACAAGTAAAATGAGACTCTGTCTTCAGAAGGAGAGAAAAAAAAAAGGCAGTTCTCTTTAATTAAGAGGCCTATCAAATTTCATAATCTGAATGAAAATTTTTCAGGGGAACAATGAAACATGAACTTCTCTGCTCAGTCAAATCAATGGCTCATCTGTTCTTGTGTCTAAATGTGACAACTGCCAAATTTTCTGAGCACGATGTAACCAATTCCCTTTCTGCTACTGCAATTAATTTCTATGCTACTGCACTATAATATGCATTGTTATATTCCTCCCAATGCCATTCTGCAACTTCAGATAGGACAATCAATTTGGAAAAGCTTCAAATTCTGCAAAATATTTACCAGATTTTAGAACACCTGGAAAACTATAAGATAGTAATAAATACCACAATTATAGTATATAATGCTTTTCCAACAGTGTGCTTGTGATTTCTTTCACTTCTGCAGTCTTTTGTAACTACAGAATAAATTATGAGATATCACAAAGAAAGCAACTGTCCAGATTTCTTGTGCAAGCCCAGAAGTGTCTGAAAGACCTTTGCTTCAGTAACCAATCCTACACCAATCCTACACCCAAAACACTTCGAAAATCCCAGTGAAGCTTCTGAAACAGAAAGCTTGAAAAATTGAAATTATCACATTGGTAATAGCACTCAACCTCCAAAATGTCATTTTTGGTCTTTATTTGAAGAAACAGCAAATGCTCTCAGTATCTCATTGAAGATGCATGCCTCAGTTTACCAATTAATTCTGAACAGCAACCTCATGAGACCAAAGAATTTTTTCTCCCCTGAAACAGTATAGTCAAATTACATATTAGTAATTAATCCACAGTAAATTGGACTTGATTGATTAAAGTCTACTGCTCTGCAGAAATAAAATTAACTGGAAACCATCATGTGGCCATTAACTTTTAACAAAAAAGAGTCAGAGAAGTCTGAACGTGAAAAAGCACCTGAGCTGCATATTGCAGTGGAGAAACAAGGACTTGGGCTCCCCCTGCAATAAATAGTTGCAATGCTTTATGTTTGGACAAATGAAGATAACTAACCACAATACAATAGGCACGTGCATGCTTTCATTTTTATTTCTTAGCTAGAAAATTTCCAATGCTGCCTTTGAAATTGCTAGCAATCTATTGTTCTTTGACAAGGCTGTTCTTTCTGCTATTAGATGTTAAGAAGAACCAAAAAAGGAGTCTCTGGTGGGGTCTTACACATCTTTAGCCTTGCTGCAGCCCAGGGGAGCTTCACAGCTTTCCCCTGAACAGTACTCAAGGCCAATGGCTGAGTACTAAGAATTGAAATCCTTAAAAGACTAGAAAAAGCTTAGAGGCACAGCATGCCTGCACATCCATGACAGATGGTTACTACGGCTCTATGGCCACACAAACAATTCTGGGTCAGATCAGCAGATACTTTGTTTACCTTGAATTTTTACAACTAGGAGGAGGCAGAGATACATTCTTCAGGAGGCTGCTGAGCTAATCACAAAGGGTTTCAACCTTTTCGTTTGTAGGCACTCCAAAAATTCTGGGCCTTTCCTGTAGATCTCTACATAGCAGCTTTTAAGACAAATGACAATAATCTTGCTTTACTTAGTTACTTTTTGTATAACTTAGATGTAGTCCACTCACATCTGTTGGTCAAAATCTAAAGGCATTCCAGTTGATCTTTTCCACACCTTACCAATAAATCCACCAACTTTTTTATTTTAAGTCAGTTTATCAATAATTTTTCCTAGTAGTGAAGATGCTTTGAAGATGCTTCCAGGGTCTGTTACCTTTCCTCTCCTATTTCAGGGCAAAATGCCACCACAAAACAGTATTTGTACTGCACCCAGTGGGCCTAAGACAATATTGTGATTGCAGGTTGGCCTTTCGAGATGGATAATCCTGAGCAACCCTGCAGCAAACCCAGGACGAGTGAACCCATTTCTGCCTGCATCTCTCAGCATCCCGCTGCCGTGCGGTGCTCACAGGGCTGGGAAGGAAGTCTACAGAGATAATGGCTGCAATTTGCAAGGGCTTCTCTTTGTCTCAGTGTCTGAGCTTTGCTTGCTGAGGCGGCACTAATTGCAGAACCAGGCTTCAGCTCAAGGGGCCTCACAAGCAGAGCTGCTTGCTCCTGAAGCTTAATTCCCTGATTCGTGACCTTGGAACAGCAGGGACAGGGGAGAAGAGGGAACACACATCCGACAGTTGTTGCAGTGAGGATGGCAGAGTGGCCCGAGGGCTCAAGACACAGATCCTGTTCTCAGCTCTGTTTTCTACTGGATGTCAGCTGTGGGCATCTCACAAAATCTTTCCTTGGACTTAAGGTTGTCTCATGATGGCGATGATCAAGTGCTTTGAGATATTTGGAAGACAGAAAATGCAAAAACATTTTGTAGGATCTCACTATTAAATATAGGACTAGACAAACACCTCTGAAATTTTGTTATTATTCAGGTAGATAAATATAGAGCTGGTTGCACTGAGTCCCTTCTGTGTTTTCCTTCTGTGAATATTATAGCAAGTGACACATAATGTGGAATGAGGGAAAAAAAAAAAAAAAGAAAAAAGGGTAAAAAGAATAATTTTAAACTTGTATCAGAAACTGTTCAAAGAAAAAGATTTTTTGATTGTGTTAGCTCATTTGCATTTGAGAACTGACTTGTTTTACAGGAAAAACACAATATGATCTTATTGTAAAAATAATAGCAATAAACCTCCCTGATTATAAATTCCAATGAACTTTCCTATAGCCAAATCCACGAGTAGCTTCCTCCTATGTGGCATCTGAAGAACCTTCTTTTCTCTTTAATGGTCTAGAATTCTGTGTACCAGTATAAAAGTAATTTAAACCACACCAAATTTTCATAGGTAACTAAAGATAGGGATGGTAGCAGGATCCACTGAACAAACTGAACAGGAAAATCACATCACAAAAGCTTAAAGAGAACAGTGCTAATGGGAGAGATGAGTGGGAGTAATTCTCCCCAGTGAAGATGAGAGGCATTGTCTCTGCCAAAGGGCAAATGAAGGACACTTTGAGCCTTCCAGCTCCACAAATCCAGAACCACGGAGCCAACAGAAGGGCTCCCTTCCTGACACCAGACAATGCCAAGGGCAGCTCCAGCATTGCTGTGCCAGCACAGCCAAGAGATCCCAGGGGCACCATCTCCAGATGATGCAATTCTCCATGGCAGAAAGAAGACTCTATCTCCAAATAAAACCAGGTCAAACTTCCACACACTGTTCTTTTGGTTTGGTCCTCTCCAGCCTCACCTATGCTCTCTGCTTATTGACACCTAGAAAAATCAGAAATTACACGGCACATGCCCCTAACTTGATGAATTCTATGTCCAGCACCTCAGTATCGACAGCAGTGTCTGCTTTCTAAGGACAAAGGAGGAGCTAAATAACCTGCATATGCATCTGACAACAACAACAACAACAGCAACAACAAAGCCAGCAAAGGAAAAGCAAAACTCATGCAGTACAGTTTGTCCTCTAGGCAATTATTAAGGTCAGTCCCAACAAGCAAAACATAAGAAAGGCTGATTTTTAGAGACTCAAACCCCAAATGAACCCCAAAATGTCATTGTGCACCTTGTTGGAGGGAAGTTTGCTTACTTTTCTCACTAACAGCTTCAACTTCTCCCATCAGGACTGATGGGAGAATTACAGTCACTTCATAGTAAGGAGAAGTCCAATTTCAAAGCAGTTTTACAGAGGCATAAACAGAAGTAATAGAGGTGGGGAGAGGTGAAGATGCTGAGGTGAGAAGCACTAGGTTCAAATAACACAGAAATAATGTCCAGCTTCTTCTCTTTCAGATAAACCTTGCAGAGACTAAAACACTAGCAATGGAACTCCAAAGAAAATAGACAAGAAAAAGTGACACATGAGTACTAAACATTATGTTGTTCACAATGGCCACACTGAGACCAAAGGACCAGAAAGACAGATGGACTTCTGATTTTTATTCCTGAACCTGCCACATCTTTGCAAGTTCATCTTTGGCAAGACATTTACAGGTCTTCATACATCCCTTTCATAGTTTATAAAAGGGACAAAGGCTTCAAGTTCTTCATACAAGAACTGCTGTACATGACCAGGGTGTTATATTACTATTAATCCATATAACCGAAATAAATAAATCCCAAGTCCTTCGTAAAAATAAGGAGTATAGGACTGGGCTATGGTGCTGGAAATACTCATAATAAGATATTTTAATGATATTAATTTATGGATCACTTTTCTGCTATACAGCATTGATAAAGATTAATAATCTTCACGGAAAAGAGGGAGTCTTGGCAGTAAGCTTCAAGAGCACCTAATAAAAGAGCCCAAATTGCAAGTGTTCCTGAAATGAAAGTTTGTTCATTGGAGCCCACTGGCATCTCCTGAAACCATCTCACAAATTATTTTTTTCTAACTGTATCTCACTTGATAGAAAGAATCCTTGTAAATCCAAACAGAAGCACATTTAGAGCAGTCAGTACGCCAAAATTAAACAACCTCCCTTCCCTCTTATTTGCAAAGACATGCATATTTTTATCTTCAAGTGTTTCTATTCTACAAATTCGACTAAGAAAAATCTGTAGCCTGACAATGCAGCATTGGCATCTCCTGCTGAAGGAAACCAGTTCCTCCCTGACATCTTCTGTGACTACCAAATGGTTTTTCCTATCATCTTTCAATGTTTAAATTATAAAGGAATATGTAATAATAATAATAAAAATACCAACAAATTATACAGTAACATATAGGCAACAAATAATAGCATACAATAATATAGCCTATAACAATGTATAATTATCTTACATTAGAAATAAAAGCAATACTGCTAACTTCCACTGTGGCATAAGAATCAATTGAAGATGTTACATTATTGCAGAATTTGCACTTCATGCTTAATATTCAGATGACCAATTCTGAAGAACAGTAAAGAAAATTTCAGTACCAGAACTGTTTCCCGTGAATAAATTAGGATTCATCTTCATCTATTTAATGTAAGGATTTTTGAGATACTTGCTTAAATAGCAAGTTAGCACAGATTGAGTGTTCATTACTGTCTCAGTTACAGCAAGGTCAGTGTCCTGTGGTCACAGCAGTTTACCTTGGTTGGAACTGTCACTTTAATCTGTGCTGTCCCTGTCTGTTGATCATCTCTACTTTCACCTCTCAACTTGATTTTAGAATAGCATCTCTTTGGGAAAACAACCACATCTATCTGCAACATGTTTTAGCCATTGACTAGCACAAGTCAGCTGCAATATGAATAGAGGAAAAGTTGTCAAAAATTAAGAGAAACAAAGAGAGCTCCACTGGCCATAGCAGTGAGCTTTAAAACCCTAAGTTGTTCTGCTTGATGCATGCCACAGAGGAACCAATTTCTCAACAATGAAGTTCACATTGCAATGTGAAGAATTTTGGAGCAAACACTGTTGGCAGTGGTCCACCTAGAAGGTACCAGTCACTTTATTATATAAGGACCAAAGATAAAATTAGATTGAGAACAATGTGTAGCATCTTCTAGAGCCCAATGACTCACATTCACACAAGGCTGTCAAGCTGGAAAACAGCCATGGAGAGTGTAAAAACAAAGCTGCAGTAAAAAGTACATCTCCAGATTCTATTGCTGAAAATATAGAGAAAACTAAAGAGCTAGGGGCACATTAGTGATCTCCAGCTTACTGCTGTAGGCCACAGAAACTCATGAGCCATAGCAGATAAATAATAATAGCTCTTTCCCTAAACACTGTAAATCAGCAAACAGAGGGAATTCATGGGGAAAATTATGACAAAAGAAAGACTAAATATCCCTAAGAGGAGACTCGGGAGAAACAACTGAGAAGGTGAAACCCTTTCCTGTAATGACAAGTTAGCTCACACAGACACTCCAGGCTGCCTTATTCATACATTCCAGTTCAGCAAAAACTGGAAAATGTAGATTTCTGTGCAATTCTACCACTCAGAAACAGTGTATCGTTCTCATTGTGGTACACACAGAATGAGAGAGATGAGTAGATCTGTCTGGCTGCAAACATCTGTTCTCCTCCCTCATTTCAACTTCTATCTAAGGAAGCAACATTGCTGATCCTCCCTTCAGTGCATTCTCTATCTGTGTAACTGTTGCTCAGCCTTGCTCATTAACTCACAGAACCACAGGAAGACAGAGCACTTTTTGTTTCCAGTCTGGTTTTATCAGCCTGAGTCCATAACAACTCATGTTTTGTAATTCGTCACAAAACGATCCTTGAAACAATTGCTGGGTCCTGGCTGATGTCAATGCCTACAGCAAATATTGTCAGGAGGCACTTCCCAGGCTCTGTCAACACCTCTCAGTGAATATGTTCAGAAGCTGTCTCACAACAACTGTGAAGAGCTGCCAAATTATGTGGTCTGATGCTAGCACCCAACTGCTGCCACCTCACAGCACACCTGGACAAAGCCTCTTCCTGAACGGCTGTGGATGCCAGCCAGGCCACTTGTCTGGACTGCTGGGAACATCAAGAAAGTCACTGTGCAATTTGGTTTCCACAACAGCTAAACACAATCTCTATAAGCTCATCTCACAACCAGCCAGCACATCACTGTGTACTGTGCCCTAGTTCAGCAGGGGATCCCTGCAATGCACGGGAGTTACAGCACTGTGTACAGTGAACAAGAATTATCCTGCAGTTTTATCCAAGTCAGCAAGTAAAAATACCACCACTCAGACAAGGTGGATCTCACTGCCATGAGGTTTTACCATATTCAGGTGAAAATTCCATTCTTAAGATGTCTCTCCTCCCTTGCTGTACCTTCTTTTCTATGATTTACTGTAGGCAACACTTCCCCCTCTTTGATTTCAAATAATTATCTCATCCCTACTTAGTCACAAATTAGTCAAATTGTACATATTTAGTTTGTTCATTTAAATCCACATGCAACTGTTCAGCTCCCTTAGGAGATGTACAAGGCAAAGAATGCTTTTAGTGAAAGAAGAAAATGACAGATTGTCCCTCAATGTGTCTGTGTATATACACACACACACACATACACTGTATGTTCTGGCACATGGTAGGGTGTATTTACTGTATGAGGCCATATGTTTGAAGAATCAGAACAGAGGAAAAAAAGCCAGTTTCTGAATGTTCCATGTCTATCTTACATACTGCCAAATATATTCTAATTATATGGGAAACACAGTTCATGAGATTCATAACTGGTAAAAAAATAGGCAGTCATATATAAAGATCACAGAGTGTCCAGGAGTCAGATTTACAAAGAAAGAAGGTGGAGCACTTCTAATCTGTATGACTACTTATCAGTGCTCCTGTCTTTTCAGCTTAAAAAAAAAACTCTCATAAAAATCTGAGCATGCCAAAAGTAGCAGAAGGAATATCACAATCTTTGCATCATGTGTGAATTTACTGGAGTACGTTTCCACTTCCAGTGGAGGAATCACTGAGTGCTCTAATCATGTAATACAAATATGTCTATGGAATTCTCGATGCTTTGTGTGCAAGTGTAAATACGTTCAATTGATGAAAACACTGAGAGCTAAAAGGCTTTTTCTACCCTAAAGAAAACAGCGTAACAAGAAGAATTAGCTGAGCGCTGGAAAATAAAGCAGGATAAATTGTGAGAAAATAGCACTCAATAAATTGCAATGAGTCTGAATATGTAGATTATGCTTGTAATCAGAAGAGATCCAAATTTTTAGAGTGAGTTACCTACACTGATGCTCTCATATCCTTTGTTACTTGTTGTTTTGAGGCTTCTTTTATTCCTTTCTTATGTCATTATGGGTCAGAAATAGCCACATTTTGACACTTCTTTTTCATCAGAGTTTAAACTGAAAGAGTCTAGTTCTCCAACAGCAAAAGCCAAAGGCTATGGCCACAATTACTTGCACCCTTTTACTCTATGTCAAGTCTTGCCTTGCGAAGTCATACTTTAAACAAAGACTTGGGTAAATGGTACCCCTGGGGAAATATTAGACAGGAAGTGGATCTCCTCTTCTGGACTTTTTGGTGTGTAGAGAATTAGACATATTCTTTTCAACATATGCAGAAACTTGTTTGGAAGCTCCTAATGTAATGAATCACATAGCACCATTGTGAAAATGCCAGCTCTCTGATTTTGCAAAGTTATTCCATTAATTAGACAGCTGTGAACACTTCAGGTTACTAGAGAACAATTAAATTGACTTTAGTCTAGCAAACTATCACAGAATCACAAAGGTAAGCTGAGAGGAACCCACAGAGATCGAGTCAAAAAAAAAAAAAAAAAAAAATCACACCATGTGCCCAAAGCATTGTCCAAATGCTTCTGGAACTCTGTCAGGCTTCATGCTGTGACCACTTCCCTGAGGAGCCTTTTCCAGTGCCCAACCATCCTCTGGGTGAAAAACCTCCTCCTAATATTCAACCTAAACCTCCACTGACACAGCTTCAGGCCATTCCCTCAGGTCCTGCCACTGGTTACCCCAGAGGAGAGACCAGTGTGGAAGCTGTGAGGAAGCTGTGTCTCCTCTCAGGCTCTTCTTCCATGAGCTGAACAGACCAAGTGACCTCAGCCACTCCTCATATCACTTCCCCTAAATGCCCTTCACCATCTTTGTGGCCCTTCTTTGGATATGTCCCAATATCTTAATGTCTTTTTTATATTGTGGTGCCCAAAACTGCACACGATGTTCAAGGTGAGGCTGCCCCAGCCCAGAGCAGAGCAGGACAATCCCCTCCCTTGCCTGGCTGGGGATGCTGTGCCTGATGCACCCCAGGACAGAGCTGGCCCTCCTCGCTGTCTGGCTGCAAACTATGTCAATAAAGGACTTGATTTGACTTGATCAAATCACAATCTTCTCTTCAAAAACGTCCCAACACCACAGGTGTTTTAATAAGTGAACCTAAACCCAAGGATCTGCGTGGACAGATTAGCTCTGCTTCTTTAATGGAAACCCATTCTTACATCATGATAGCACTAGGAATCAATTAAACAATTTACTTCAGTATACTTCAATTAACTGTTGCCTACAAAATACCTCTGTAGTTTTGGCAGGCCTCACTTCACATTCCCTAGCCACTGAACCTCTATGAAAGCTAAAATCTCTCCCCATTTTGGTGCCTCAGTTCCACTTCCTTTCAAATATGAGGATGATGACGTTGGCACTTACCTCAGAGGGATTCTGAGGATTAATTCTCAGATGACTCGAAATTATCTGAACTGTGATATGTGGGTAGGAACTACGAATTATTAGCAGATGTTGTTATTACAGTGAAAACTTCCTGCATTTTAAAATCTCACGTTTTTGTGTGAAAGAACAAAAAAAAAAAGAGGAACACCTATTGGTTTCTACATCAGGACCTAGATTTTGATTTGATTTTAACCTTCAAGATTCTTTTAACTTTATTGCACAGAGAAAGAAGATTGAGAGCAGGGACTGGAGAAGCACCTGAAATTCAGAGAGATTCTCTTCTCTGTCTTCCTTCTTAATAGCTTCTTTAGACCTGCAGCACTGACCCCTATTACCCATCAGTAAGGCATTTCGCCCTACTGGTTAGAAGTGGGCTGAGAAATCACAGTCTCCAGCTGGCAAAGGCAGGACTTGATACATCATGTGAAACGAGCAGCAACAATGACAGGACGAAAGGACTTTGACAGAGAAAGATTGATAGTGGCAAATGGAGAAGTGTCACAAAGCCAACCTCACGCTTGCCAAACTCCAAAGCCACATTTTTCATCTGTGGCACTTTTTCCCTGGTGCAGGCTGCTTGTCAATGGGACTAGTTCAAGTGTTCAGCAGGTGAGGAGATGTGGAGGTGAAGAAGTAAAGACATCATTCTTCATTACTCACTTCAGAAAGTGGGAAATGAAAATAAGAAAGAGTCAACCACAGTACAGCCTTGATTAATTACCAGGCCTGTCAGTGACAGTGAAAGCCAGAGGACAGTGAATCTTATTGCTCTATATACACAGAGCAAATCCAAGTTCCCTGAGAACCATCAGTTCAATGAGGCAAGCATTAGTGTCTGCATCCTGAACCATGCAGGCTGAAAACACAAAAAACCTGCACAGCCATCCAGCCTCTCCTCACTCCACAGTGCTGCCTCAGAGCTTTTTGCCTGGCAAATCCCATGGCTGACAGTAGCTCTGGCCTTACAGTGAGGGATATTATTGCACATGGAGTTACCAAAATGCGCATTGCATCCACAGACTGTGAGAAAAATCCCACTGTGCAAAACTGGAATGGCTGCAGAAGACTTAAATACTTCCCAAGTGCAAATCACAGGAAATGTGATTTTAAAGTGATAACCATACTAAAAGTAGATAAAGATTTTGTTTGGAAAATCTACCTTTATTGCTAAAGAGGCCAATACCTGATCTCTCCTTACATGCTACTTAAAATAATTTGGAATGTAATTATGGCTCTTGTACCATGTACACTTAGTATTCAAGAAAAAAAATGCTGAGTTTTCCTTCCCTGATTTCCAGCCTTGCAAACTCAACCTGTGACCTGCAGTCTACACACTTCCAGCTCATATAGCATCTGAAAGAAAGAATGTACTTTTGGACTTGACAATCAATCCTAAGAAAACTTGTAAGCCATGGAAGATGATGCATCTCTTCTCTGAAATTTTGCTGACTTTAATAGAAGTGAAAATACTTTAAATGCATCAAATTTCTACATCCTGCAGTCCTAATTCACAAAGGGTTACAAATTGTTATTATTATTATTTGGTCAAATAGGCTTGAGATCATATTCCAACAGGTTTCAATCACTGTGGCAGCTACTGAAAACCACTTGTATTGTGTCCATTAATAGTAAAATTACTTTCAGCAGTTATTGGGGATTAGAGCCACTGATGACAACTACAGGTAAAATACAGGTCACTTTCCCAGTACATACTGACCATGGGCCTCTGCAGTACCTAGAATAAAGACTCTGACACAGAGGACCTGTATTTGGAACAATTTTTTTACCCAGTTCCTGAAAGAAGGAAGATTTTCTTAGCTTGAAGACAAGTATTCAAAGGTCTTAATAGCTGTAGGGGGTCTAAAAAGCAGACCTATCCATGTGGCCTCTCACAATCTCCTCCCACCCTGTTATCTCTACCTGAGGAGTTAGGAATGAGAACATCCAAAAAATGAACTCTGCATACATCTAGCAAAGCTGGCAGCACTTCTGGGCACACATGAGAGCAGAGTAGAAGACCTCCTAGTAAAATTTCACCAGAAGCAGCAGATGCATGCTGCCTAAGCAGAGTTTTCAGTATCTTTTAAGCTGTACTTCTACCACCAAAGTGCTTTTGTGGATACCAACCACAACCTTTTGCCACGGAGACTTCCACCCCCCTGTTAGCAGACTATTTCACAACCTTCAGTGTACATAGCCTCCCAAAATGTGAAGGACACTGATGTCACACTACAGTATGTCCTGGAAATAAAGTGGTGGATGGAGGAACATCTCTCAGAAAGCCATGAACCAGCTGTATCCAAGCTGCATCAGAGTCAGAGGCAGCACATCTGGAAAGCACTGTGTCTCAGCTAAGAGGCAGAGACCAAGAGCTGTAGAGATACCACAGCACTGCTAGGAGGAGAACTGCACTTACTCTGCACAGATCTGTTCCCCACATTACACAGACACGACTCGTGGAGCTGGGCCAATGCACCCTGCACCATGCTCAGCTGTGCAGCACAGAAAGGCCAGCCACTGCTCAAGGTCACCTTATTCATCTACAGGAAGTATGGAAAATGTGCAAAACAGAAACGCCTAAAAATGGCATCATTTTCATCTCCCTGTTCCCCCCCCTGCCCTGATTATCATGTTAAAAATGGTCCCAATCTCTTCAAAACATAAACACTGTCACCCTCAAAGCATGCATGCTTTCTCAGGAAAAATGAGTCACTTTCTAAGTAAAGGTAAACTTTCTTCAGAATCTTTTAAATGTCTTCATACAAACGTGAAATAACCTCTTTTATCGAGATTTCTCACTAAGCAGGTGGTTCAAATTCCAGAGAAGGAAAACTGTATAGATCTGTGCCTTTTTTTAAAATGGTTTAATGTCACCAAATTCTAAATTGCAGCTCAAGGTGCAGAAAATATGTAGTACTACTAGGGCCTGTCTTTTCCCTGACACACTTTATTCATTGATCCCACATAATGAAAGCCAGCTTGAAAGACTCTTCTATTTTGCATCCGTTTTTCATGTTCACTGGCTCTCAGCATCCTTCACTGCAGCTGGTGCCTCAGTTAAGCTCCACAGATCTGCCTCCCGCCATCAAATCCATTCTGAAAGCACCCAAAGCTGCTCTCAAGCAAAGAAAAAGAAATGTACCTGCAAATGCCTGAGCAGCTTTCCCCTTCACCCCTCCTTGCAGGTACCTATAATTTGTTCTTCTCAGGTAAGCCTCCCAGTTATAGCCACTATCCTTCTTCCTGGCCTGACAATGAAGCCTGACAACACTTTCTCTCAATCATCTGAAGCTGTCAGTCATTATGATTGACACACCAACTCACAGCTTGAACATATTACACCCACAGGAATCCCACTGCTGTCTAGGCTACACAGTGATAGCTTCTGACCAAGTGTTCTAAACTAGGTCTGGACAAAGGCTCTGAGGCAGAAAAATACAACAGATGTGCCACCACCAGGTTGGCACTCTCCCATACCCTGTGTCCATCTCACAGCTCCAGAGCAATAGCAGGAATGAGATTTAGATCACAAGATTGCTGAGGCAGAAACTGTATTTTATTATGTGCAAATTCAACACACTGTATGACACACCTTTATCTTTGTGCTTGAACTAATAGAGAACCTCCATCAACGGAGACGAGTTATGACACAGCTGAAAGAGTCTGATTCAAGCTGTTAGAGCAAGTGATATACAAGTGCACAGTTTATAAGACAAGGGAAGACCTTCCTACCTTTTGCCCAAATGCTCAAACCAAGTGTTTCAAATGTTAGAAAACACTTTCAGTTCTTCCCTATTATTCTTCCATCTTTGCAGTTGATAATACAGTCACAATTCAAAGCAGGAAGTAAAAATTGCCTAAGAAACCAAAACCACTGTGTTGTTTCAATTGCCCAAAAATGAAGCAGAAATACTAGATAAGGTACCAGAAAGACTTTCCACTTCAAAAACAAACTATGATTACAGAGATCACAGTGTTTAACCGACAGAAGAAAGTAAAGAAGTTCTGCAGAAATTATATGGTGAACTTATTCTTAATCCTGGCTTAAACAGGATGGTGTCTCCATAGCATGCTGCCCTATTTCTCTTCCATGCTGAGTAGCTATAAACTCTCAGTGCTCTTTGCACTGGGTTGACAAACTCCAGGGAACACAGACTGAAAGAGAAATGAATCCCCTACATTCAATACCCACGAAAGCAACATCAAAGTCTTGTCATTTAATGTGCGCTCAGATGTTTATTCCCACTCTGCTTAGGCTGGTAAAAAGTATGGATCAGATGCTTAATGTTTTCAACAGCCACCTAACACTAGAATCAATACTGCCAAACACCATGGGTTGTCCCTCATTAAGACCCTTACATCAGTAGTGTCTCTGATTTAACGTACTTTTAATGGCTTTGAACATTTGATCTATACACTTCACTTGCCTAAACAGAAAGAAACAAACATCTCTTGACACACTGCATGAAGTGTGCATGGGCTATGAAACCAAAGAAGCAGAGTGAACACTGGGGCAGTGGCTGCAGATAGTCATGCTCATCACTGCCCTTAGCTCTTTAATTAACAGACAAAATTTCACCATTCCAGCAGATAAGTGGTAGTGACAGGGAAGGCAGAAAGCAGAGAATGAGAAAGAGAACAAGAAGGAGAGCAGCTTTCGTGTTATTGCTCATGTTTAAGGAGTAGTTTGGAGTGCTATAAACACAAGGAACAAAAAGGTTCTAATTCTTCATCTTTGGGGACTGTGTTATAAAGGCTTGAACTTGTCCTTTCTAGGGCTTGTGCAAAATCCCCTCCACTTCTGTCCTAATCACACAGCATGGAGGTACTTCTGCTGGACATCACATGGTGGTACCAGGTGAATATGCAACTACACAGGACATTCTGGGGCCTCATGTGATAAGATGATGGTGTGACTATGTAAGACCAGCACCTGTGGGCAGATGGATTGTCCCAGTGTACAGAAACTAAAAGGGACCCACAGAAAAAAAAACATGCCCCAGGCTCAGATCCAGCCCCCTCCCAACTACTCAGTGGCTGCAGGTTTGACCCTCTATGTGTGTATGTGTAATATTAATAGTTGTAGACATGCACACAGGTATAGGCATATAATCTCTACTCAACGATTTCCAGAAACTAATTACAGCCTTGACAGGGTGGGTCTTACATCCTGATAAATTGCATAGCCACAACCAATATATATTCCACAAAAATATATCCCCGGATTACTATGCCTGTGGTCATGGCTCAGTGAAGAGCACTCTCCTCTAAAGGATGACAAACAGCATCCTCACACTTTTTAGACTTTTGCTCTTATGACTGCATCCTAGCAGCTTATCATGTGTTTCCACACCTGGGGTCTCCAAGGAAATTCCTTAGCACCTAGTGACTGCCAGAATTTAGATTTCACTGTGATAGAGACCAGCTCTGCATTTCCACAGGGGCTCTGCTCTCTGCCTCTAATAATCAGCACAGACATTGCTCTAAGGAACAACTCAGAAGGGAAGATGACAATGCATTGTTCTCCCTGCAGCTTGGCTGACCCATCACCTCACCTTAGCTCAATAATTTTGTTCTGGCCTTATTGTGGCTACCTTCTGTATAAATACATATTTCACCTTCTACCTTTGCTTCAGGTGCTATTTAGACAACATAATATTTCCTTCCCTGTGGGATGGGGGGGATGGGAACGTGGCAGACCCTTGCCTCTAGGAGAGTGGCACATCACACTCAGAAATCACATGGGGATTCGTTCTAACTTAGTATCATGTAACTCAGCTGGTTCTTTTGTTCAGTCTTTGATTCTGTCTGCCTCATTTATTTCCCCTACACAGATGTGTACCTCTCCCTCAAATAAAGAAGAATGCAGGGCAGAGGTGGT
The DNA here is from genome assembly GCF_009819655.1 of Sylvia atricapilla. Taxonomy (NCBI): domain Eukaryota; kingdom Metazoa; phylum Chordata; class Aves; order Passeriformes; family Sylviidae; genus Sylvia; species Sylvia atricapilla. The sequence continues at coordinate 55,181,422 of NC_089145.1, forward strand.
AAGAGGAAGAGGAGGAAGGTAGGGCATATTTGTTCCATAATAGCAGGAGGAAGGTGTGCGGGGGATGGAGTAGGGCTAGTGCTATCATTCAGTAATCACAGCTCAGGGAGAAAAGCTTGCACTGCAAGGTGTGAAACATCTTTGGAATGTGATTTTCACTTGAAAACCAGATTTTCTTTTATATTCTCTCCCTTATCCCTGTTTCTTTTGCCAACCTGTAACACATGGGAGTATCCTCCTTCTATTAAAGGGGGATTTATCTCCCATTCTTGCAGTGAAATAAAACACCTAAAACGAACACATGAAAAAAAACTCATCAAGAAGATCAATCTTAAAGTCCATCTAGAATAGCTCAGGAAAGCAGCTAACACAAATTGGATCAAATAGGAGACTGAGATGGAGGGCTTCTGGTCTCTCAGAATTCTTGTGGATTTGCTGTGTGGTCACCTTTGGTAGTAAAAGTCTTGGGAGAGTCTGCAGCTTGTTCCTCTCCAGAATTTAGAAGGGAAAACTTGAAATACCTTTATTTCTAACATGTGTAACATCCCTCACTCATTCTGATGGATGAAAGCCTGCAGGACTCAGTATCAAATGCACTGTACAAGGAAGTGTGCTGCAGCAAAAAGGGGTATTCAAAGAGTCAGTACAGTGGAAAAGTCTGGAAAACCTGAGAATACAAGGCAGCAGTCCATTACCATGCTCTGCTAATGGTAGCTCAGCCACTATCTCACCAAAGGGTGGGAAGGAAGAGAAAACCCTGCTGCTGTTCAAACAAACAGCAAACACAGTGTGGTAGCATGGGGCCTGGGCTGGCAGTTAGGAGACGTGGTCTTATTACCAGCCATGCCTCTTCTCTCCAGCAGAATGTCCATCACACTAATACTCTGAAGTTCAGTTTCTCCATCTGTATAATGGGCATGTATTGGCTTTCTTCCACAAAACACAAAGATCCACAGAAAACTGCCACATAAGTGCTAATTACTGTTAAAAATATGATTCTGTCCTAACTCCTTCAGACACACTAGCAGCAGCTTGGAAAATGAACAGTGCAATCTCAGTAACAATGATCATCCCAACAGCACTGGTATGTTTAGCTCTGTATAAATCAGGCCTGGCAGCTTGATGAGTTGCAAGGAAGGCGATATTACATCTCCAGAGGAATGGACAAGTGCTGACAGCTCACCAAGGCTTCCTCTGCACAGACACTAAGCAGCTTTCTGCAAATTCTCAAGCTCCCGTGAGAGGAAAGAACGGCAGGAAGAGAGGGAAAGGAAAACATTTTGTAAACTTTTTTTCTTTTTTTTTTTTTTTTTTTTAACTTCTGCTGCTGTTCCACCTCCCTCCCCAGCTCCTTTTTATTACAAATTAAATAATTACTGGGCTGTAGCCCAAAACACTGAAGATTTCACATCTTGTTTGGTCTAATTATATCAGTCGGCCTGACAAAATGGTTTCATCAATGGAATTGCCTTGCAAGAGCTCCAGCTAATCAATTCTTTGACACTTAATTAAGAACTCTGCTGGTCTGTGAGGATTCAGGGAAGTTGGGGAAGAGGGGAGGGGGCAAAAGAGTATCTGTAGAGTGCAGGTTGTTAAAACTCCTGGCACAAATGGACCCTCTAATTCCTTCACCGTCCCTACTTTAATATTACCTCACACTTTATCCGTCTCTCTAACCACTTGCTTCAGTTGGGTTTTTTAATTACTTTAATCTTAGCCCTGCCACCAGTAATGGCTTCAAAACACCTCTAGGGCCTTAGATTTACTTTCAGACAGATGTTTCCAAAGCAGGCAGCAGCAGGCAGGCTCAGAGCATAACACTTCAAGCTGAAAGTGCACCAGACCGCAAACACTAAGCAGCCTGAGGTTCGGCAGCACGTGGGGAAGAGATCTGTGCAGGTAAGACACACTGCCATGGTGAGAGAAAGCCAGAGCAGGTTCACTTCCCCTGAGCCAGCACCTGTCCTGGCAGAGCCTGCAGGGTAATGGATTTCTTCTGAAAAACTCTGCCAGGCAATCTGGGGATCACCCACCAGTGCAAGTTGTCATCTAGGTCTGCGGCAAAAAGACAGTTGTTTTCCTTCTGAATGACCAGCCCACTAAAGTCAGATCTTACACTGGTTTTCCTGATTGTACAGGCTTCCCTCTGGCTAAGGGAGAGCAGATAATAACCACTCTCACACAAAGTTAAAAGATCAAACAGAGTATCTGATGTAGTATAAATATTTCCATTGACTGTGAGGTTAACCTACTCATATTTTTCTTAATAGCTCAACACCAGCAATGTGAGTTTAACCTGGGTAAGTACATGGCATTATTTAGTGGCAGTGTTTTTTTACTTGGCCCAGATCAGAAATTAAAAAGTGTGAGCTACTTGAAAACTGCACCATTTAAGAAAGAAAAGTGCCCTTTGTAAACAACATCAAATTAGAAAAAAAACAAAACAAACAAAAAACCAAACCCACACAACAAAACATCAAAAACAAATTGGTGAAAAATTCTGGGTAAAATCTGCTTGGGTAATAGTTAGTTTATCAGTGTTTCAAGAAAACACATGGCAAATGCACCCAATGTCATTTCCCATGCTAAAGCCACATCACAAAGCACACACTGAGCCCCAGCTTGCTGCTCTTCTCCTGGAATGCCTGAGGTTAGCAAGACCAGAGGTAAGGAAAAGATGGGAATACTCTTAGCTTGACCATACATTAGCCAGATTTGCATTAAAATGCTTGGTTACACAGCAGATTCAGAGCCTCAGCTTCAATTTCAGCAGTGGCAAAGACTGACTATTAAAGAGTTAGGAGGCCAAAGGCTTTATTGGAAAGAAAGTAGCCAGTGATAGGCTCCTTCTCAACATTAACACATTCAGAACTGTTACACAGACCTCTGTGGGCAGTTAATACTTTTTCATTCTAAACTCCCTTAATTTTGGAGTGTACCTCAGAAGACTTTGGATGAAAGACAAGCCTTTAAAAGTTTCTCTATCTTCTGAAATTTAGGATCCACATTCAAAAATAATGTTTTAGTTTCATCCAAAACTCAGATATGACAAAGTGTGTTTTGCACACATTTCCTTCCATCTGAAAGACATTAGCCAGTTACTGTAAAATCCTCTATTTGTAGTGTCCATTCCTTGTTTGGAAACCCAAAAGATTCCAAAAAGAGCCAAAAGAACTTAAAAAAAAGAAATCAATTTTTAGGTGTAACGTGTCTAACCTTTACCAATACTAGATGGCAAGACTGGCACACATGGGAGATTCCCTGAATCCATGGTCCCAAACAAGAAAAAAAAAGTAAAAAAAAAAAAAAAAAAGTGGTAACAGTGACAAATTCAATATATAAACTCAAAGTTTTGGCCATCTTGAATGAGTGTGGGAAAGCCAGATACACTGTGCAGAACCAAAAGTGGAGGCAAGCAAACAGGCATTTTTAGCTCTCAGCTTCCAAGGAGGTTAACCTCATCCCAAAAGCATCAAGAAGAGTGACTGATTTTCACTTTCTCAGTTTTGTCAGTCCTTCTCCCACTGTTAATATTGCAACGGAGAAAACCTTTCCTTTTGCACCTCTTGCTATTAGGATATACTTTTCTGTATTCCTTTTTCTCACTACTCTTAAGCCTTCAAATTCTTGGTTTTCCCCAAGAAAATCATCACCTTGTACCTCTTCACTAATTTTTCACTTCTCTGAAAATAAGAGTTACTTGTTACTCCATTGATGGAGGTGTGTCAATTTACACAGTGGAAAACTTTGTTTATACTAGACAATAAACTTGATAAAAATTATTTAAGTAATACTGAAAAAGTTCTTTTATTCACTGCTAAAACAAATCTGAGTTTGTAGCTTGCAGAAAACAGTGAATTTTGCAAGGAACTAGCTGACTATCTGCATCAGCTAGTACGAAAAAAAAAAGAACACAGTACAGCAAATGGAACATTAGGCTAGTGAAAAATGAAATTTGGGAATTAATTAGGAGGAGAATGAGAAAGACTGAAAAACTACCTTTATAAAGCTCTGTATTCATTCCGCTCTTTTGGTGCTGACTGTCAGGAAGTTAATATTTTGCTGTAAGAAACATGCAAATCTTTCATATTTCTAATAATTTTTTTTTTTTTGGTGATGGGTAAAAAAAAATTAAGGGGGGGTAAAAAAAAAAAAAAAGGAGAAAGGGTCCATTTGCTTCTTCGCAGAGAATATGATTTCAAATTTCAATTAAAATGAAATGAGCAGCACGATTATCGCTATGGAGCAGGCGCTGGGTAGCGCAATGGGCGCCTTTCACTGCCATGGCAACCAGCCCTCATTGTCACGGCTACCTTGGCACTACGTGGAGCTGTCGGTGTGTGAGCCCGGCTGATAATACACAATCAATACCCCATGTGCAGCAAACATCATTTTCTATCTGAGGGAAAAAAAAAAAAAAAAAAAAAAAAAAAAAAAGAGGGGAATGCTTGCAAAGGAGAAAGAAAGCAGCAAAAAGAAACGGGGAAGTGAGAAAAACAGAGTAGGAGAGAGGAAGGGAGTCCTAACATCCCTAACACACAAAACACTGTTAACAACGAAACATGCAGGGTTGGGTTTTTTAATTTTGTTTTGGTTTGGTTTTTTTTGGTTGTGTGGGTTTTTTTGTTTGTTTGTTTTTGTTTTGGGCTTTTTTTGTTGTTTTTTTTTTCTATAAAGCAAATAGCTGGAAAAAACCCCGCCAGCACACATGAGCACCTGCTAAGTCCTTCTAATAATACATTAACTAATTGTTTATGCCAACATCATTAAACTATTATCCAAACACGGCATCAACCAACAGAATGCTTTTTTGTATATAATCAACAGTCATTTCAGTAATGCCAAGTTCTCTGGAAAGAGCCAGCACTTACAGTCCAAAGCAGGAAGCTGATTTTTGTGCATGGATCATTAGGTTTTTTGACTAGCTGAGTGTAAGAACAAAACAAAACAGCCCAGGGAACACACAGCTCTTGTAGGGGAGCTTAGTGCTCAAATGCATAGCAGAAAGTGAGCTGTGATATCAGAGCGGAGACAGGTCCAGGAGGATAAATGGAGAAACAAAAAGCCTGCTTAGCATTAACACTAATACTTTGGTCACCTCATGTTCTTCTTTGAACACAGTGTCCTTTTACCTAATGTTTGCATGCTATGCTGGGGAATTGTGCCCCGTTGTCAGTGAATGAAAATGGAAAATAAGAAAGGATATACAGAAGAGTATAAAGAGAAAAGTGGAGGGAAAGAAACGAAAGGAACAGTACAGGAAAAATGGGGAAAAAGTGAAGGAAAAAGTTTGACTCGATTTTTTATAAGTGTGGGGCCCTAAAGATCAACCGTGCAGGCAAAGTTTACTTCAGTGTGAACTACCTGCTTGTTACACCTGTACAGGTAAGATAGAGCATACAAGACTGGTACCACTAGAGCTGTGCCCATGAAGCACCAGTCATTCTTCTCCAGAGAACTGCAGCAATACTACAGAGATTTCAGGTCAAAGCGAGTAATATTGTTATGAGATGGCATGAACTCACTGTCTTCAGATTTACCGTATTTGATTCCCTCAAAATTCTCTAGGGATAAGTATCAGCAAACTCTGGACTCAGCTGAAAAAGTGAGGCAATAGTTAGGGCACTGAATTTGTCTATGAAAACAGAGATCTCAACAACTCCTTAATGGGATACCAGGAAAAGCCACTGGCTCACCCAGTCAATAGGGAGATAAGACGCATCTCACACCCCTGCACACCTCTGTGTGTTATTAGGTAGTGTCAGTGAGGCTGAAGACAGCTAAGAAAAATGTCCATGTACCTGTCCAGAATGGTACAGAAAGGAAGTGCTCCATGCTCTCAAACTGCCTTCTTCTAGATCTTTATTATTTTCTTTATAGATTTATGTATTCCTATGAGAAACTCAAAAGATGCTTTGCCGGTACATAAACAACTTTTGGGTTTCATAGAACAGGGCAAGGGCAGCTGATGGTAAAACGTAACAGAGATAAGCTTAGTATATTAATACCAAGTGCACAGTGGGAATGTCTTCCTATTTTATTCCTTATGAGATAGCAATCTGTAATAAATTAGACACATCAGAGACAGAGAAGAAATTCTTCGCTGGCTTGGACAAGCATGGGCAGATGTGAATCACCCTGTTTTGTGGTCTACCATTTCTTAAATATCACTGCTCTGTCTGCTGAATCTGGGCATTTTCTTTAGATTGGTGTCTTTTCAAAGGTGTGCTTCTCTGAGATATCACACATAGTAATATTAATTTATAAAAGCACATCGTGCATTCAACCATCCAATATAGAAGTGAAAATGTGTTTCTGAATGAGTCCATTTAGACAAAGTTCCCTGTTCCCACACACAGTTACAAAATGCAGTTGCTGCTGAAAGCTCAGTTTTCCAAAATAAAAAAATCTGTTATAATTACACTGCCAGCATTATTTCAGCTACAATATCAATCACCTCTTCCATGAAGAAGTGTATCATACACATTTGCCACACCCAGGAAGAATCCTGCACTAGTAGCAGGATGCTAGGATGTAGCAATATGCTTTGCATTCCCTCGTTACCCATCAAAACAAGTCCCATAAAACAGACCAAGGGATCTGTTACCTGAAGCAGCTTTAGCTTTTCCCATTTTGATCCAAATCTGAGAGAAAGATAATGAAGCATATGGATCTCAGAACACCTGAACTTAAGACCAGCACAGTCTCACATCATATAGCCTTGATTTTTTTTATATGCCTTCAAACTCCTTGCCTCTTCTGAACCAACATGATACCATCTTCCTCAAACTCACACTCATTCCAGAATGATCTACTGCAACTTGCACCTTTATTTGTCAAATTCACACTGCATAATAGATAGGATAATTGGGCCCCAGTTGACTAACATTTATGGAACAAACCTGATAACAACAGACTGATTGACAGCCTCGGCTGTAGAACACAAACACGAAGTCTTTTAGATTATAATGTTCTAAATGTTAATGCTGGGGTTGAAAAGCAAAATTAAACAATAATAAAGGACATACCTGTAACAAATGCAATGTCATAAATTTCCCTGGGGCTTGAGTTAGGTCTGATAACATTGTTCTAAAATAAAACTTGAAGACACTATGAAGTTCTGGTTTTAGTAACACTCCCCCAGGCTTCCCAGGGTTGCCTCATCATTTCCCAGTATCTGAAGAACTACTTTCCAGACACTCACTTAGGAAGCTTTCATTTTCTTTTCCCTTTATGGACTTGCGTTTCATCTCACTTTCTACCTCTGCTCCTGACTAGTCCTGTTTGATCACACACACTCTGAAAATGAACATGAACCCCTAGTGGACAAAACCAGCAATCTGTTTAGTTTTGGCTCTTTGTCAGATTATCTGATGTATTCTGACTTTCAAATTCTGTTTGAGACAATGTGTCAGAAGAAGAAATCAAAACCATTTTTGTTTACTGTGTTTGTCTTTCTTTTTAGTAAAGGCAACCTTTTATCCATTTTCTAAAGACAAGTTATTAATGAAGTCTAATTTGTGCTATAATTAGAGGGAAAGAAAAAAGAAATTAAACAGCCACTCTTTTCCTCCCAAAACGATGTTAATAATATCCAATGAATGTATTACATAAACTTAGAATATATAGGTAATTAAATAATATGATCTTGTAGTTGTAAGGCTTGTAGAGGCCTCTCTGAACAGCTCACTGAAAGATAAATGCCTGCCATACTGGAAAACATCCCTAGCTCTGAGAAAAACATGTGTTGCTTTTGGTACTTTTATCAAGACACGCTGAAGAATTCAAAACTCCCTCTATTTTCAAGTATTAGAAGAAAATGTGCTAAGACAATCTGCAAATATGGCCACCTTCTATAAATCAAAACCAACATCACTTAGGAGGAACTGGGAACAGGATTGGTGTGCATACTCAGGACAGAGGGATGCTACAGCCTGAGAGAATGGAGAGCACAGGGAACAGAAGTGTGACTGAAATACTAAAGCCTTTCCTGTAAACCACTCCCATTTCTTGAGTCTAAGTGAGATCCAGTCCCTAATCACTACATTTACAGCTGCTTATTTATTACTTGGGCTACTTAAGGTAAGTAATGGAGCAGACACACAATGGAAAGTTAAGTTCCTTATAGCACAGGAAGAATGTTTTGCTACTAACATTCACAGTTAATAGCCAAGCTCCAGAAAACCTGATATGCCAATAAATCTTTAAAAACATTTTCTGTTAAACTGCCAATCTCTTCCAGTGAGATCTTACAGGCAATCTTAGCAGGTGTGAACAAAATCTGCTTGAAAAGGAACTTGGGCCAGTGGGTGACTGTATCTGGCCTCCTTGTGCCTCATAACCCTTCTCCTGTTCTTCCAGCTCTGGGTGACTCTGGCATTCAATGGAGGCAGTGATTTTAAGTCAATGTTACAGTTCAAACTGCTTGTAGACAAGGCTACAGGCAATTGCAGGGGCTGTTTGACAAAACCTGCCTGATGGTTGGAAAGGCAATCTCACAGAAAACAGCATGTTTCCATAAATGCCTACGAGCTTTTGAAGGGTACATAATGCAAAAGGGGAGAGATAGAAGAAGTGGAAGGAAATAATTCCAGGTTGTGCAATTAGGAAGAAAATTACAAAAAGGAACACGCTGGAGGAATGTCAAGATGCATTTCTACTTGGCAACTAAGTCCCCGGAACAGCCTCAGCAGAGTGATGCTGGAATTTGTGTTGCTACAGTCATTTATAATTAAACTGGATGTATCACCAGTGACTGTGGCATAAAGAACAAACTTGTAGCAAATGCCAAGGGAAGGACTGGATGGCACAGGTGTTTGCCATTTCTTGTGTCTAAGGCATCTTTCACTTCATTCATAAGTGCTTTCTAGTCTTTCTGCATAAGCCTTTTAATCCCACTACCCTGGCAAAATTCCAACGAAGTAATTAGTTTCTGTCTACCTTAATTTTTTTTTTGTGGCTTTGATTTTTTTTTATATCATTATCACATCTTCTCTTAAGTGAAGTATAATATTGTGCTGCCATGTTCCACTCCAGAAGTAGTTTTTAATACACACAGAAGGAGAATGTGGTGGCTGTTTAAAAAAGCTCAGCAAACATGAAAATGTAACACAGCAAATGGAGGAGGAGATCGCAGCCAATACAAATCTGCTGCAGAAACTAAGCAGAAAATAGCTTCTCAAATTGGAACTAGACCAGAACCCTGGATTTAACATATCTGCAATTGTGAAAACTGACAGAAGATCTTTACAAACACCAACACACATGAAATAGGCCTATGCTTTATCCCCAAAGACCAGTGGAATCAGTACAACTTCAAGGGCCAAAAGACCATCTAGTAAGTCATCCCTAGGAATTCCTGCAAAAAAACTCTTGCTTCAGGGTGTTTTGGAGATCTTTTTTTAAGCCCTAACTAATGCTATTTGAAGTATTGTGACATTGGAACACAAGGCTGTGAGGGTACGTGAAGTCAGCTAATTTCCTTTGTAGACCACCCTCTTGTCCTGTTCCTTTAGCACATATCTCAGTCTTGGAAATGTAAGAAAAAGTAAAGACCCCTCAGAGCACACTTAAAAAAAAATAACAAACATCAAAATAAAATGTTATGTTATTTTCCTTTACGCTTATTTATCCTGTTAAAACTTGTCAATTTAAGTTCCTAGCTGGGTTGATTTTTTTTCCACTTCTTAAAAATGCACCCACACTAAAAATTACACAACACTGCTTACTTTAAAACTGTAAATGTTCAAGAAAAAACTCATAGCAGAAAAAGGAATTTCTTTCCTTTGTTCTTTCCAATGAAATAAGTTGCATGTATACCACATGCAAAAGCAAGCCCTTGGAAACTGCATGCTAGGATCTCAGGAGACGTGGAAGAAGTCTTTTCTGACAGTCATTACAATTACTGCTCATTTTTTGAAGAGGAGCATCGATACTAAAGCAATATGAAAGCTTTTTTTTTTCTTTTTTAACTGCAAAAATAAATAAACAACTGCATTAGTTAAATCCATTCTCACATCTTGAGCGGTTATTTATTTTCTCTGAGGGCTGATAAAAGTTCCTGATGACATGCTTTCTAATTTTAAAATTGCTCTCACTTCACAGTTCTGAAAAAGCTGATGTCAGGGAGTGAGTGGGTGGGTCTGTTTTAAGTGTGATTCACACATTAGATTCTCTTATCAGCTCATGCATATTCAGAAGTGCTATCCATGGCCTGTGAGGTTTCAGGAGGAATCCAAAGGATCAGAAAGGAAAAGGGTCATCTGGAAAGAACTAATTAAACTAGGGGAAATAAAAAAGGAAAGTTGTTACACTATCTTTGCTGCATGTGTCAAGCATGCAAAAGATGCCCTATTTATGCCTCAATAGAACGTTTCACACCTGCAGAGAGGCTTTGCCTGTCCTGAGCTCTGGTTCTCCCCACCATCTTGTGACTCTTAATATGCAGAAGTAAATCCAAGGCTGCCATAATCTCCCCCCAAAAAGGAGACATGTTTACAAAGATGCCTGGGACTGGAACACAAGATCCAAAGCCAAGGACGATTAACAGTGAAGTGTTAATGTAAGGCTCGTGTTTAAAGCATCCTGAAATAACACACTGTCCTGCTAACATTTCAACTTTTCTGTACACACTTTTAAACACTACCTGCTCCTACTGTCTGATCAGGAGAGCTCTTCCACAAAGTGCATCATTTCCAGGACAAGAAAAGGCCACTCTTGAGATGAGATACAACCAGGTGATGATGTCAGCTATCTAGGTATCTAGGTGAAATTCTGCTGTCAGGCCACTAAACTCATAACTTGGCTTGTTTCTCAGATCATCAGGCTGGCCAGCAGAAATCTTTCCTCAAAGTCCTTTGCTAGAGGGAACTGCTTTGTCTCTTCCCCCTCCAACTGGAAGAGATTTGCTGGTATTGAAGAGGGTGTTATGGAATAACAAGATGGCAAGCCTGTGCCATCACTTTGGTGGAAAAACAAAATTCAGGTGTGACAGCTACACAAGAAGATTCAGTATGATGGCTGCTGTGCTGGACACAGACATGCCCTGAAGCACAATCTGCTTCTCTCACTGTCTCCACGATTAACACAGCCCATGATGAACAGGCTCATGACAAAGTCTCCACAAACCCTGCTGAAGCCTAAGCAGATGATGAAGGTTCTGCTGACTGCCGTGCACATACCTTGGTCCTCAGGAGCTAGCAAGCACAGCTGAGCTGGGGGAGGTAGGAGGAAGGTTGGGTGGTAGGGAGGGAATGTGTGTGATACAGACACACACAACACTGTAATTAAGGGTAATTTCAGAAGCATTTACCTGTGTTTCAGTGTCTGACAACTTTTCACTTGTGAATGCTGCAAGCGCCTCAGCTCTATAGACTGATCTTGTTTTCATGTTGCTGGAATGGGAGGAGCAGAAAAATGAGAATGTCGTTTTCTGAATTAATTACCTCCTCTGATTTGAGCAACATGCACTGAAATGAAGTTTAACTCTTGCTCGGGATCTATGTGCCTACACTAAAAGAGAACTGAAATGGAGCCATGCCTTGTGTTTACAAATACAGAGCCATTGTGGAGGCTCTCCTACCTGCAGAAGACAACCAAGGATGAATGCCGCCATGTAGAAAACTCAGTGTTTTCCAAGAACTACACTGGAACCCTAACTTCACCTAACATGACCTCTAGCTAGCAAAACCATTACCATAAATATCACCTTTGATCAGTGCTTAATTTCCATTTCCTTTTGCTACAAATCTGAGGTTTTCCATCCCTTAAAAAGTACTATGACGGGATTGAAAACCAAGCTGCAATTCACCCAAGTTATACCCCTAATTCTACAAGTGGGTTAATTTTGGGTACATTATATCACTTCTTTCCATTCCTATTTGCCTGCTCCCTAAGGCAGTAGCAGCATCTTTCATCTCTGTCAAGTGTTCTGAAAGCGAGGCCTCATGGATGTCTGAATAATGAAAACTTTGGGGATGTCCAGAATTACAAAGTTGTGAGGAAAATTGCATTTTAAGTCCAACATGCAGTAGTTGCCTCACTTTTTATTTACTTATTTTTTGAATTAGCTTAATAATTGTGCTCCATGTCCTGACTTAAGATGTCACTCTCTGTCATGTCAAGGTAGGTCACATATCTGACTATGACATGCTGAATATGATATTTTATGTCATGAAAAGAAATACTCCATCCTGACTTGGTGGTGGTGATGGAATAAGAAAATGGAAGTGTAAGGTGTAAATTATTTTCTCTCATTTAAATTAACATTGCAGTTGATTTTATCCATCATTTTTTCCCTAACTACCTAAAACTTTTCCAGAATTTATAGCACAGAATGACTAAAGGCATCAAGCAGAACTGCACAAACTGTGCCCAAGTGATACAGGTTACTTTCTCAAACACTTCTGTCCTGATGTTTAGCTCCTCAGATAGTTCAGGCCTAGGCTCTGCAATAACATTGTCACCCTCTTCAGAACTCATTCCCATCCTTTCATTACCTGCAGCAATTATTCCACAAGGTAACTCAATCAGCTCCACCAATGAACCTATGTGGAATCTTGTGTTGTTCTAGTATTTCAACAGTTGCAAAAGCCCCCTCTGGGGCTGGAATCTATAGCAGAGGAGTTTGAGATCACTAGATTTCTTTTACTCCATTTGACTGCAAATTTGACCCTGTTTGACCCTACACCTATACATACATCTGAAAAAACTGGAACTCATCTATGTTTACTGTTTTAATACAGTCCAAATCCCTTTTCCCAGTTTTCTTTCTTGCTTTCACTGTGCAAAGTAAGTATTTTCTGAGGCCGGTTTATGGCCACTACAACATAAGAACGTATCATCTGCTTCCTGCCAGTGTGATATGCAAATCTTGTTCACATATTTATGGTACTTTCCTTTATTTCTCTTTTGAAAGTGATTTTCCACTCCTTCCAACTTTTTTTCCAGAGCAGCAGGGAGCAGTATGTAGCTGAACTAAATTTCCTGCAGCTCACAGACGTGAACAAGTTCTGTGTGAACAAGTCTTGGAGTAATGACCACTGATAATCGCTCTGGACAGAAGTGGTCAATTGCTCTGGTCATAAGAACAATTATGACCTCCATTTCAGTATTCAAAGCATCAAAATCTTTCTGTAACAGAGCTAACCTGACACTGACAGCAGAAAGCACCTCATTCAGCTGAGGAAACACTAAACGCATTCTGGTGAACTGTGTGGTAGCAGCAATTTACTTTGGACTGTCATGTACCCACCTCTGAGAAACAGCATGACTGTGTCCCTTGCTAGTAATCATCAGACTGAGTGGAAGATTCTTCAGCATTACACTTCCATGAGCAGCACTGGTTAGGTGGTTCCCCTCACTCACTGCACAGTGTTATCTATCCCTTCAGGACTCCTGGCTGTTCACACTCCCAGAGCAGTGTGTCAATCCCAATCCAGGCAGCAGCAAACCAAAGGCATGACAGTGGTCAGTGCAGCATACGGAGGAAGGTGATACCTGACACTGAATTTTAAGGTAGGAGAGGTTACTGTAAATAGAATGCTAAATTAGGAACGGGCTCTTTCCTGTGGGTATAAATCAAGAAATTACATAAAATTTTGACACAACTTGAGCTGATATATGCAACAGGAGAAAGAAATATTCTCTTCCATGGATTGATTTGACCACTGCTGGTGGACAAAGCAGCTCCTTCTTCTTCACTGACAACCCTTAATGATTGTAAAAAATCTTCCTTTCATTAATCCTTCCTGTCAGAGCAAACTTTATCCTGCAAAGCATACCTATATCTTAATGCAACTCAGTTGCTGCAGAGATAGAGACTAAATTCACTGTAAACACGGACAGGAGTTTTTGAGGATTCCTGTCACAGACTGGAAACATAATTGACCCTAAAAAACCCAAAAGAAAACAAAACTATTTGATAAATGTGTCAGATCATCAGGTCTGGGAATGACATCATCAGCCATACCTGTCCTAAGCCCAAACACAGATCCACAGATCTGTCCTAGGTGGACAAAGTTACTCAGCATAATAAAGATGAGAGGAGCAGAAACTCATGCTGTGTTTGCAGGACCTGGCAGCCCTCTTCAGAGTGTGATTCAAGATGAATGCCTGACATTGGTGCTCCAAAACTCTGTGACAGATCTCATTTCTCTTCAGATCCGTACAGTGCCTTAAAGCTTAGTTACTCAGAATTAGATTGCATGAATAACTTCCAAAATGCTTATGGATCAATCACAGATCCAACTTTCTCTCTGAGGAAGACTGACAATAACAAACAGTAAATGCTGTTTAGTCATCCCTGATTGACAAGTCATAATCAGTTCCCATGCCAGCACTTTCTCTCCTGCACACTCTTCTCCCATCATACAGGTATATCCATATAATAGCCCCATAAACCTACCAAGTGCCTCTTTACTGGAAATAAGCCCCTATCTCCTGGAGGCTGATTATGCTCTACTCATCCCTCCAGCCCTACAGAGTGCCCTAACAAAGCAGCCCTTGGAGAACAGGTATCCTAGGTGAAACTCCAGGGACACAGAAGCAGTGAATGCAAAGGCAGCAGCTGCCAAGGTGGATGGATGTCTGATACTGCAGTGAGCATCACAGCCTCTTGCTGCTCTCTATTCGGAACTGAAAGGACTATTTGCAAATCATTTTTAATTGTCATGTTAAAGTGCACAGAGTGCAGCAATCAGAGAGCTGGTGGAGGCCTGATACCACCATCAGGCACAGATCAGCAGGCAGGATTATAGGAGGAGAAGCTGCAGGGTTACACAAGCAGGCACAGGCAGGCAAGTGGGAACGTGAGAGAGGAGGGTGAGTGCATGCCCTCTCCTGAAGAGCAGCTCATGTGAACTCAATGGCAGCACAACCCCTTACATCATGCTTTAACTTGGCCCATTGCAAAGACACACCACTCACAATCTTTGGAGGATTTTTCACAATGAAATAACCGGGTTACTTGCAATTTTTTCTTATTTTAAGCACTGGAAAATAGCTTCTCCAGCTCCTAAAAGTTCATCCCTATCTTGACTAGAAATCATCGAGAGAGGTTGCTGCTGAAGTTCAGCAGGCACTGACAAGCTATTCACCTTTCTTGTATTATGCCCTTAACCATCTCTTAAGTGAAATGGTTCCTAGAAAATCTCACCAAGCCAAGGACCTTCCTTCTAGAAGGCATGGCTCTCCAGAAAAAGATACTCAGAATCAGAAAGGGTCAGTCACTCTGGAAGAATCCTTTCAGTTAAGTCCTACACTAACTGGAGAAAGAACTTTTTAGGTTGATCTAGATGCATGGGTTCAGTTGTTTCTCATTAATTAACTTGTCTGCCTCAGGGCATTTCTAAAACTCCAAACACAAGTTTGGATCCTCTTTGTAAGAAGAAATAATACACAGTAATGGGTGTTTATTGACCTTCACATGCTTCTCACAACTACTTTTGCTATTAAAAACTCTACAGCACTTTAAACCGAGGTGCCTTCATTTGAGTTCCAGAGGACAAAACCTCTCAAATTCCTTATTCACCTCTCTGATCACCTACTGGGGAGCATAGAAAAGCATGAGCTGAAATCAAGGATTCACTCTGCCTCCACCACAAAGTATCCACACTACTGTACTAAGAAGTCCTGGGTGCATCCCTCTCAGTAGGCACAATCATTATGCGAAACAGCAGGCAGCAGGAGAGAGGCACAGAAAAGGGTTCTGCTTCACTGAGGATTCTTATTACTGCTTAAATACAGAAGATTGGATTTTCTTTCATTATTACTCCCCAGGAGACATGGGGCCTTGCAGATCTAGGAAGTTTTGTAATCTGACATAAGGGACACCTGTTCATCTGCAGCACATGGATTCACTTAGCAAACACATTCTGATTGTACTGGGAGCAGCAGAAAAGCTATGCTTGCAGTTTGAGGGTGGAAGGTAGAAATGGCTAACTGCTGCCCTTCAGTCTCCAAGAAACTGCTTTGATTGCTGTTACCCTATTTATAGTTTCAAAGAGCTATCCCTGCAATTAAAAGTAAGAAGTTGAGAACAGTCATAGTCATGCCCACCTCTTCTATAGCAGCACTCCCATGGTCATTTTTCTGCCAGCCAGAAATTAGCACTATGACAAATGAATTTCATTATAAATAAATACAGAAAATAAATACTAACTTCACATTATGAAAGCAGGAGACAAATGCTCCAAAATTTGGTTCATTATGTTTAAGAACAAGTCCAGTGCAATACTGATCAGGAGGGAATCAGTTTATCTTTTCTGATAGTCTTGCTGAAGCTTTCTCAGCCGTAGGGAACAGAGATGATGCACAGTAACAAACACAGCCACTTCCCTATGTCCATGCAAGGTTTCAGTAGCCTGCTGAAAGGAGCTCCTCTATATGTCAGGGCAGCCCTTCTAAAAGCTTTGAACACAGCTTTTCCTCCTCTCTGTAAGTCCTATGGTTGCTATCATGCTCTCTTATCTAAGCAACCACCTAAGTGGCAAGAAACTGGAGTGCTGAACTTGGTTGAAAAGGTTTTGGCTGTAGTTTTCATTGCTGTAGTTTTCATCTGAGCCCCAAATGATTTTTTTTTTTAAGGGTTCAAAAATATTATTCAGAGTTTGGTTCTTTTCAATGCCATGATGATAAGTATTTCCTAACTCTCTACAATGGGTGAACTGAGAAGGAATCAAATAATAAGGTCACACTCAGCAGAACTGTTGAGAAAATCTGCCCCAGTGGCAGCACTGGAAAAACCCACAGAAAAATAAGGTAAGAATGAGCAAGCTATGAGAAGTGTGGGTTGCCCTCAGAGGGTCCTGTAGAACATTGATACTCAGGTGAGAAAGGTGTATTCAGGGTACAGGTGACAAATTAAGAGTTAGCTTTGTGAATTACTTCGCTTTTGACGACATTAGCAGGGGTAGCTAATTGTTTTTAGGCTCAAAGAAGTACCTGAGGATAACACCACCCTCTCTGACAATATACCAAAACAAGAATACTAGGGAATCTTACACAAATATGCAGAGAACCTTTTCTCTTACTGCCAGTCCTAGTTCTGAGAATCAAGTAAATAGACAATTCTGACAGATAAGCTTCAGTAAATGTATCTCCAGCAGTTTAACACATCACTGTAAACACCTGTCTATCCCATCACTTTACTACAGAGGTCCACCCTCAAAAGTGAATAAACACAATGGGGAGTTATTCCATCCCTTACTTGCTCTAGGTTACAGTCCTGACCAGTATCTTAGCACAAACCCTCTTCAATTCACCTGAGTTGCTAGATTGTAAATCAGTTGTGAAAATGCAGACACTCCCCTCATTTTGTCCTTCATTGACAAAAGTGATAACTATATTTGCCCTGAAATAGAGTCCACAATTGAGAAATGCAATGCTAAATACACTTATCTTTGCCCTAGTCCACCCGCAGATGTCCAGGATCATTCAGGCTATCCCATTTTTGACATTTTTCTCTATTCAATTCAAGGTCTTACAGCAAAACTGTGGTCTGCAAACACATTCATCAGGCCACTGACCAATTCAATCGATTTGTCTGTCTTCCTTCCTTTCTGAACCACAATTCTTTTGACACAAACTGCCTGTAAAGCCACTAACAATCTTTTTCCATCCAACCAGTTCCCTCTGGAATTGCTGAAGAACCTTCCTTCTGCTGATGCTGTCCTTCCAGGGAAGCAACACTTCACCAAGGAGCATGCTATAAGAGCTATGTGAATGGTTTTGCTTTCACACACTTTGCTTTCAGTTCTGTGATTGGTGCTCTAAGGTGAAGACAAATACATAGAATAAAACAAAAGAGAGAAGCAAAACAAAACAATCCCCCCAAAGGACAGGAAACAATCCCCCTACACAGGACAGAAAACAAAGAGAGGCTCAAGATACTCTTCAAGTCACACTTTTTTTTAAAAGGTTAGAAAATCTTTTTCCTGGATACCTTGATTTTTATGTAGGAAATTGGGGGTTGGAGGTAGTTAGTTTATGCTTCGGGGGAAAACAGAATGTTACCCCTCCCATTTGCAGTTTTCTTCAGTTCATTAAATGAAAGAAATTGATTTGGTGAAGGTAATTTTGTAATTAAAAAGCTTATCATGGCTTTCTCTAATGAGCTAAGCAAACAGACAGTAATTCAGTGACAATATTTACACAGTGCACACTGGGGGACGTTTGTTTATAAAATTAAATAATAGAAGGAAATGGGAGGAAGAGAGAAGGGAAAGAAAGCAAAGGAGAAGAGGTCAATCCTAGATCCAAGTTCATCCCAGGACACTGGGCCTCTGATGACTTGCTCCTGTTTCCATTGCATCACAGCAGCAAAAAGGAGAAAAGACTGTAAGCGACCTAAGCTACCCTCTTGTGTAAGTGGGCTTTTCACAGACTGAATTTACTATGCTCTCGTCTCCAGCTGGGACCATAGCCAACTCTCTGTTCAGGATTTCTGGGAACAGCTTTATACTCATGCAAGGCTAAGAATTACCTCTCCAGGATACATTTCCTCCCTCTAGGGTGCCTGAGGCCTCACACACACCAACTGAGGGCACAGTGTGGAAAGGGAAGACAAACTCTTGAGAACCGTAGGTAAACTCGACTTCAAAAAGTTCCTCTGTTACATTTAGAATGAAACTCGGAACTCAAACTACTCCTTTTCTACCTTCAGAAAGCAAGAAAACATACCAAAGATCCTGTCTCAAGCAAAGCTTTGTGCATTGCAGGATGAAAAAAAAAAAAAGGGGACAGAGGAAATCTGTCCTCTGTCAGAAGCTCCCTGGAGATTTTTTTCCCTCTTGTCTGCTCTGTTATGCAGAGGTACACCATTCCCATCCTAGGGGAAAGCCTCCTGGTACAGAGAGGAAGAAATCTCTTCTCCTCTGCCCCTGCTTGCCTCAGCCTTCAAAGTTCGTTCTTCAATCATCTCTCCTTGCTCTGTGTAACCAAAAACCTCTGGCAGTTTAAGAGTGGAGGGAAGTGAGCTCTGGAAAAGACATTCACAGTTTTCTGAGTTTCTCACACTTAAAAAGCCGATCCCTCTATTCTTGAAAAGAGACCTGTATTGCTACAGATACTGCAGCAATAGACAAGTGCAATTCAAGGGAAAAAGATGAGTCCTAAAAAGAGTAAGCAGAAGATCAGTTAGATGTGAGCAGCAGAGAGACAGAAAATTCTGCTAAGAAAAAGGTTAATAGTGGGAGCAAACTCACAAAGCTTAAAAAAACAGAGAGAGAGAACAAAATGGGAACTTCAGTGGACAGAGCAAAAGAACCTGTGGATCTGAAAAATTGTCACGTTTCAACTCAGAAATAGCTGCCTTCTGATGCCTAGCATATGCTTTCAAACCCTTCTTTACAGCTATAATGTAGAGCACAAAACCCATATTAACAAAGAAAAAAATCGTTTAGGAGATCTGACTCTCAAATTTCCAGATGAATTCCCCTATAAAGGATGGGGTAAATTCATCTCTATGGATCATCAGAGCTCAGCATATTACTGTGCCTTATGGATATATGAGAGGGGACATAACCATGAGATGTCTTTCTTTCCTTAATATCCACTCCATGATGAAACAACCCACCTCTATTCTGAACTGAGTCCAACAGGAACCACTAGAACAGCATGTGTTCCAGCACCTCCTGAGACTCTGAGACCAAAAGGCATTTTTAGATTTAAAAAAAAAGAACAAATGAATTTCCGTCTGCTGAGTCCAGGTCCACACCCACACTTTTCTGAATAGCCTCTCAAAAATTAACACCAAGCCAATTTACTAAGTTAATAACTGATTTCTGTGGTGTAAAAAGGTATCTGCATGGAGCTCAGTCCAAGTGCTCACATACTAAACATAGCTGATGCTGGCTATCACTAAAAATGGAAGTTCTCCATCTCTGCTTTCCTCAGAGGTATCCTTTACAAATCCCATTTTTAATTCAATTCAGGATATTGCATAAGAGCATTCTGAGACCACAGGGAAGGCTCTAAACTTGCTGCAGGAGCTGGACATAGCCTACTCATATGTCTGAGAGCACACTCATGACATGGCTTGGAACGGAGTAAAAAGTCTCTAAAATTGGAGAATTGGAGAGACACGGTGAAACAAGAGAGATAAAATCACAACCAAGCTGAGCATTTCTAACAATCCTTACTCCATTAGGTAGGAGACTCCTGTCACTTCTCCAATACCACACCCTGCTGGCTGTCCCTGAATATTCTCTGACAAGAGGGCACAATTGCACAATTATTAATACCAGACATCCACACATTCTAACAGTACTAATTTGATACATACCAGGCATAAACCCACAGCTTCACTCTATAAAATTAGCCAAAGAATATGACAGAACATTTAAGGCCACTGTCATGTCAGTTGAGGTTGAAAGCACCTGACCCAGCATATAATCAGAGGAGCGAAACCAGACAGTCCAAGATCCAGCACAAAGTCTCTAAGCACACACCAAAATCCTCTGAACAAATCTGAGAAAGCAGAATAAATTTATTGGTGCCATGTGGCCCAGCTTTTCTGTTTTCATCTGAGATGTCCTAAAGCTGTGTCATTGAGACATTATGCACGGCAGAGAAAATCTCTTTCAGTACACAAGCACAGAGGAAGAACTCAAGACCAGAAGCTCCCTGCTTGCCATGACTCACAGTCAGATGTGTCTAGGAATTGCTGATAATTAAGACATATTAATCTCAGTACTACACACTCAATCCTGCAAGCCAACAAGCACCCCATGAGTTAAAGGAATTTGATATACTCACAACAGTTACTAATTGGTTATCAATGAACTGAATAATTGGTTGCCAATATTTCCCCCAAATCCCATTTTCAACTATATTTTCCAGCAGAATAACTATTTTCCTGTTCTTCATCCTTTGTCTTCTCTCATCCTTATAACTCTTCCCTTAAGTGCTTTTGAATCCAGGAGCAATCCCTTCAGGAAAACAAAGTTAGCCAGTGATGATTTGCTGGCAAGAAAACAGACAAGAGCCCAAGAAGCTGCCTAGGTCAGACCTCAGGGTAGAACTGTGCCACTTCATTAACTGCAACAGGAACAGGAAAATCCCAGTGGCTCTGCAGTAATAAATATGTAATAAATACTACCTTTATACATAACAGAAAACCCTGCAAGTTACACTGCTGGGGAATAATTCTGCTTTGTGCTTAAGCAAACTGACTAAACAGAATACAGCAAGGCTTTTCCATCTCTTAGTTCTCTAATCTACTATTCTCAGCAAAACAGCAAATACATTTCTTGTTTCTGGGGGGTTTTTTTGGTTTCTTTTGGTTTTGGTGAGGTTTTTTTGAGAGGCGGGTTGGTTGGTCGGTTTGCTCTTTGTTGTGTTTTGGTTTGGGGTTTTTTGTAATGATGAACTTGTAATTGATTCCTTTATGAGACTGGGTGTAGCTGCCTACATGGGTGCTCCCACAGGATAGAAGCAGGACTGCTCTAGCAGGCAGCACTGCTCATGAGCTTAGGCTATGAAGACAGAGCAGAAGGTCTCCTACAGTTCAGGCAGAGATAGCCATTGGCTTTTGGAAGAACAGGACCAGACCTATGTCCAGTGCCATTATTCTGTATTGTAGGGATTCTTTTGATTGGCTATTAACTGTTGGGAACTCACCCTGGATTTCCCTTGACTTGAAAGACATTATACCTGAGGAGACACTACATAGAGAAAATTAATAGATAATGGCTTAAACGTCTGAGTGCCAGCAATAGAGATGGCAAATTGAACAGTTACTGAAAAGAGCAGAACTGAAAAATGATGCACACATCTCCCACCTTACTGGCAACTCAGGGTGGGGTTTTTTCCTTTTCTTCTTCTTCTTTTTTTTTTTTTTTTTAAACCGTGGGAAGTGAGGTTGTCATGATGAGGAGAGAATGAGGTGGCTGTGAGGTTTCTCCAAGGAGTATTTACCTACTCTCTGGGTATTTTAGTGCTTGCACATGTGAAACACTTGAGTATTAGCTTACCACTCTTTCTCCAGTTAAAAGCATTAAATTGCAGATACCAAGTGTTTTTCTCCCCTCATTCTCTTTAAAATTCCTGAAAGCTAAAGCAGTTTTGTTATGACTCACATTATAAAAAGAACAAGCAATGTGACTGCTCCCACTTATCATGCACATGTACAAAACAAATATTCTCTGTCCGCTCTACCTTGACTTGCTGGTGCCTGCAGTCCTATCATCACAGCCATCTGTTTAAGCATTAATGCCAAGCTCTGCTCCATGAAGCAATTTCTTCTTTTTTGCTATTTTTTTCCCCACCCTCGAGGTTGGAAATCTCCCCCTACTCCATTATTCTTCTATCACTCTCATTAAATTAACTAGAATTTGCATAGGACAATGAAAAGAAGAATTAGGCTATAACATGAGTAAAGTCCTAGATGGTGACAGAAAATGCCCATTCTCAGATCACAGAGACTGGACACAAATCACAGCACCAAGGAGAATTTGAAAACAGACACTCTTACAACTTTATCCACAACCACTTATCTCCCAGAATATATGGGTATTCTTACTAAAGTTATTCATGAACATAATTCATTCAGTGACATGATCTGATCACTGTTATACCTTTTGATTCAGCAAATTTGTTAGCGATGGAAACATGATTAAGTTTCTAAATTAAAAACACACTGAGAAAACTGGTGAGGCTTAACATTAAGTTCATAAGTCTTCTCAACGAAGAGATTAGTTGGGTTTTTTCCATAATCAAAGTAATGTCAGTTTCTGGAATAGAGGCTTTTCTTTTGAAAAATGATACCACCTCAGCCCCTTTCAGCGCTCAGCTCACAATGTTACCACTGCTGCAGTTACAAAGACATCCAAAGTACCATATGAACTTTTGTGAAGTCATATGAAAAGTTAGGGCATTAATTGTCACTTGAGCTTACCTTTCTCACTTGCAACAAAGGATTTAACCATGTAGAACAGGTGTCATATTCGGGACAAATAACAGACTAAATTTCCAAATTCAATAAAGCAGGTTAAAAAGCTTTACAAGATACGAAACACCTTTTCATTAAACCCTCTAAGTACAGAATTTTTGCAACTACCTCTATAACTTCTGTTCCTTTTAGATTATGAACATAACCCTTTACATATATATGTAACTGCTGAAATTATGAAGCACTGGACTGTATTTTGGTGACAAGGTTTTTGAGTTACACTGCTTCATCTCTGGTAAGGATGAACCTCCAATATTCTGAATCCTTGCTAACAAATTCAGAAGAAAAACCTGCCAAAGGCTTGTGCACATTTGTACATTTATCACAACCAAATTTCAAACCTCAGCCTTTCCAGTCTTTCTGAGTGATGGGCGAATGGTTAAAAACTTGTACTGCCATTTCATAGCTCGACTCTTTTTTTTGGAATAGACACCCAGATGGAGCCAGAGGGTTCCTTACTACTACGAAGCTGTGATGCACACTGCTCTGACTCATCACCAACTCTTTCTTATGACCAACATTGGTTGCACAGTCTCTGCAATAGGCAGCGCTTCTAACCCTTGCAAAGCCTTTTATCATCAATACTGTGTACAAATCACTGAGTAATAATGACTACAGTTAGATTTTTAATTCACTGAAAATAAAATCCATGCAATTTTGGCCCTTCTTTATTCCTCATGGACTGAACCACATTTCTGTGAATGGATTTGTTATTCAGAAACATCCACCAAATAGTTCACTTGAGCACATTTCCGCCTCCAGAACACTTGCGAGCTGCTCACTTCAATTATCTGCTATTCACAGTGTGCAAGTGGTAGCACAGTCCTGTTTCCAGTTCCTGACTACAGGAAAAAAAAGTTTTCAAATGGGGAAGTGATAAGCAGCAAATGCTAAATCACTGTTAATAAATAGCTTTCAGAGATGGATGACTGCATGGCTACATGCTCACCTTAAAGTCTAAGAAACCTACAAAATGGAGAAATGTTTTTACAAATGCTTTCAGCAAAGGAAGAAGCTGACCCTCCATACAGCTATAATCATATCCAGTACTTTATTTTTAAAATTATTTACAAATTACCTTTTGTATTAAACAGCAATTCGATATCCATGAATGAGATTTTTAAACTCTTCAGCAGTGACACTGTACTGAAGAATTCATTGCTGTTTTTCAAATGCGAAGAAGAGGTATGTCCAAGGAAAGTCAGTAATTTTTAAGCAGATTCTGCAGCTTCTCTATTGGCAATCATCACACCTCCTTTTCCCATTTTGTGTGCTGTATATCTGTGTGAGTAATGTAATCTTCCACCCAAAGCTGAGATGCTAAAAACCCACCCACATTTTTCCACTGCCTGATAACTAATCACTGCAAAGTTCTCTTTGATTACAGTGTGAAGCATAATAATAGCCATGAAGGGAGATGACCAAAAATTTATTGGCATCAATCTCAATAGCTAAAAGCTGGTTATGCTATTTCTGTGCCAGAATGAGGAGAGGTGCTATACTATATAATTTAGTGACTGGATAACAGCATTCTGCTGCCATGGTTGAATTGTGGCACGTGATGGTTGCACAGTGACATTTGGGTGGCTGATTGATGGAGAGCTTTTGCAACACTGAGTTTGACAGGGTGTGGCTGTGCCATGACTTTGCCACGGGTGACTTAAGTTTTTTAAGGTGAAGAATAGACAAGAAGCTGTTTGAGTTGATAGAAGTCAGAAATGAGATATAATAAGTACCACTCTAACCATCTTTAGTAACATCTGTTCCTTCTGAGTCCTCCTTTCATTTTAATTTTGAACTGTCAGTAAAAAAGACAAAATACTCAATGCTGTAACAAATGTCATAAGAAATCAGCCAAAAATCAAGAAAATTTAAGGCAACAAACTTCCTATGTTTCTTTTAGCCTAGCTACCCTAACCCCCTTGGCTCTTCAAAATCCTCCCTCTTGTTTGCCAATACAGCGCTCGCCCCCTCTTTATATTTAAAAGAATTTTTTTACAGTTAAGGGCTGACTGTAAGCTCCAGGGTTGATGGGGACTTCGATTGGATGCTCACTTCAAAGGGAATGTGCTGGGTGCTTACACAGGACTGACATGTCATCACTCCTCCCGCTGCACGCAGCGCGCCCTGATGAATAATCGAGACAGCTTTTATAGAGACGCGAGAAATGCCCATCACAGTTTGTCTCTGAGTCAGTTGACATTTTTATCTTATATATAAAGCAAATCAGGGGGGAAGACAGACAGAGAGCAAGAGATGAGGCTGTGTGCCAACCTCTTCAGATCTCATTTAGTCTATGTTGCAGAGCACTTAGT
Source organism: Sylvia atricapilla (assembly GCF_009819655.1). NCBI lineage: Eukaryota > Metazoa > Chordata > Aves > Passeriformes > Sylviidae > Sylvia > Sylvia atricapilla. The sequence continues at coordinate 55,206,685 of NC_089145.1, forward strand.
CTTTACAATCCAGCATGCTAATAAGGAGCATATATCCCTTCTCTCAGAAATTAATATATCTTGAGACAGCTTAAAGGAAAGACAAAAAAAAAAATTACAGCCTTTAGTGTAGACATCTGTGCCTCAGTATGTGTAAAGGGATTAGAGAAGAAGGGGAAGGATTCACAACATTGCTGAGGAGAGGGACATGGAGGGGTGTCAGATATTTCCACAGGCTAAGAGCCATTCCAACATCTATTAAAAGTAACCTGGTAATTGCACTAGACACAAACAATGACAGGGGAAAACCACCTCCCTTTATAAGAACACTGCCACAGTTCTTTGAAAACTCTGCTGCCCTTGTGTTAGTCCCCCACCACCCTCCCACTGTGCTTATTTCAGCTTGAGGGTACTCCCAAACCCCAGAGAGACACACCACCTCACTGGGAAGTGAGTGACAAGAAGTGGAGGCCATCTACTTGACAACTTGGTGAAGGTATAAACTAAACTCCTTTTCAGATCTCATCTTTTTGATGAAACTAGAGTTTCATTTGTGCTTGAAAAGCCTGACATGAAAAAAAATCAGAAATTTCACAGGTGGGAGAACGGAAGCACAACATATCAACAGCAGAGTCTGGAAAAGAGCTTGGAAAAATCAGCCATAACCTTCTGTCTATTCCTTGACATTTTTGCAGTATTTTCCCTTATCTTCGGGTCCATTTCTTATCTATATCAGAGTCACTTTCCACATAACCTTATAGTGAAACTAAAGCCAAAACCTACTTTTCAACCACTAGGTTTCAATAAACAGGTAATTAGGTGCTGATAAGGAGAGAGACCACCATGCACAGCCAGTGAGGGTGAGGATCCTGGGAGATACTTTGGAACAACCTGAGTTTCACAATTTTGACTGATCTCGCTTGAGGGATGCTCTGGTAGAATAAATATATTTATTGTTTTTTAGAGAAAATGACTGTTTCTTACTAATCAACCTGTGCCAGACCCAAGTTCCATCAACACAATAGCTACCTGCAGGCTAACTTGCAATTTTAGTATATTATTACCTACTGTCAGTGAATCCTCAATCTTTACAGTCCAGACAGTCAGTGCTGAAAAATGTTAAAAATATCACTTACTGTATTTAGTGGAAGAGGAAGGGAACCGAGGGAGCGAAGTGGGAGAAGAAAATAGCACTATATTGAAGAGGAAATAAAATTGAAGGTAAAAAAAATAATTGAAGAAATAAAATGAGAGAAAAGGGAGAAGAGACGTAACAAGAAGTTGAGACAGGAGGGCAGAAATGGAAAAAGGGCAGTTGCAAAAAGGATAGAAGTTTTTAAAAATTGGAAAATAAATTACATTTTTTTTCTCCTCAAGTGAACTTCTAGTGCAACATGGCAGCCGCAAAATTCACTTACAATCCTCCCCTCTCCTTGCTAAAACCAGCCCAGGATTTCTCAGCTGGACTGCCAAAACTGAAATTTTGAAGCCAAAATAAAGTAGATTGGGAATGCTGTCATCATAAGAGCTTGAGCACACCACCCTTGTCCCTTCCCATTTGATGTGGGCATGGGAGTGACAGTAGCAGCAGTAATTCCTGGCTGAAGAGTAGGTGTCTAAGAAAACCACCTCTCACAGGAGTTGGAGCTGCAGCCAAAGCCAGGCTGCTCAGCCACCACAAAGCCTTCAGTGGCAGAACCCTGCAGTCCAGGGAAGGCACCCCAGCATCCAATTCCTCTTCTGGTGCAGGCAAAGGTGTCAGAGGGGGGACTCTGGTACCATTCTCAGCAAGCGACCCTCAACAGGCACCTGCTTCCTTCCTTGAACTGTGCTGGCTGCTCCTACCACCAGCCAAAGAAATCAGCACATGGTGCCTAACACTGGGACTGTGAAACATTGTTTGGTCTCTGTCTTCTCCCTGCCTCTTTTTGCCTCACAGCTTCATTTCCTTAATGGCCAAAATATTTCCATTTGTATTTTCCCCGATTACCCTTTCTACTGTGCTTTACTTGTGTCCTTCATTTGCAATTAAACCTGACTATTGCTGGACAATCTAAAAATACTCCTTTTATTATAATTATTCTATGTGCTGCCTTCTGCATTCTCAATATTCAGGAAAGAAAATTGTTTTAACTCATACAGAACATGAATTCCCCTGTTCTAGTTCTATGCAAGATGTAGTAAGAATTTTCCTTTTATTTTTTGAATCAGCATTTCTAATCTCAGGACTGTGTGTATCAGATGAAAAAAACCCAAACCAGACAAAATGAAAGAACTGAAAAAAAATCTGTGTGTAATAAAGGATAATAATAATAACAATAATAATTATTATTGCTGTTGTTGTTATCATTATCATTATTAATCAAAGTGTGGCTAATTTCTGATTTTTTTCCTACCCAGATAATACATCTTAAAAAAATAGTTGCTCTGTTGAATTGCATGCTTCTACTCTAAAGCAGTGTACCAATAGTTCCCATGATTATTCTTCTATTCTCTACCTCATCAATTTAAAAATGTTTTTTGCATTAATGACTTAAGTGGTTAAATAATCTATGAGCTATTTACTTTGCACTGAATCAAAATACAGACATTTGACATTTTTTCTATTTTCTTTTGTTAAGCTAATGAGTTAAACATATCCCAGAAGCACAATGCCACATCAGTGTCACTGACTGCAAAGCTGAGGCTGTGGCTGAATTTTGGCAGCTTGTTAACTGAGAATATTGGGCAGAGATACTGACTTTGTCTCTCTCTTATCATTTTTTTTTTTTTTTTGCTTATGTGTTGAGATAAAAGAAGTTTTCTAGACGGGAAGATGCCGAGAGTTTTTCTAATTTTTTCAGCAGTAAATGTTTCTTTTTAGTTTAATTTGGTGGTTATAAAATGCTCCTGTTTCATTGGTATGCCTGTTTGGGGGTCTGTATAATATTCAGATTCATTATCTTGTTTTATCAAGCATGCAATAAGTAAGTACAACTAATTTGAAACTTTCCATTTGTTCATGTTGTTTATTTCTGTATCTGTACTAATCACAGGTTTTTTAGCTCTCCTTTTTTTCCTATTTGCTGTACTCTTTTGACTGTTTTCTTATATTTGACTGGAAGTTCCTCACAGTCATGCTGTCATATACACTCATACAACACAGACTGCATTGGGACATTGGGACCATGATATTTACAGGAATTTGAGAGTGATCAAAACCAGACCAAATAAACAAGTAGTAAAGGTAAGTTTTTGTCTCATCTGTTCATTCACAGTTACAGCACTGGGAGAAGAAAAATACAGAATAGTTTTCTGGGCAATTTGTTATAGATATCTATATCTGTGATAATGCCTGAATACCTAATAGCTGCCTTCCAGGAGAGCACAAGTGCAAGAAAGCCACCTACATTGGGACAAAGAAGAAAAACGAAAAATTCAGATCTAACTGATAAACTTCCATCTTCCAACACATCTAAAATAATGTTCTGCCTTTTTACCTGACCTCTAGCTCACTCAGCCCTCAATCTACTGTGGAGAACTTTATAACTTCGACCACGGATGTTTTTTTGCAATTGTTCCAAAGACAGCTCAAGTAGAAACATCCACGAGCAAAGGAAGACATAAATAAATCCAATTCACAAAGAGCAAATAAAAATTATCCAGATTTTCTCCCCAAAATAAATAGGAGGCAAGGATATGGATACCACTGTCAGATAATGTGCAAAACCTGCAGAGATTATGCAGAGAGTACTGTCACAAGTACATATATGTATATATCTTTCCTAGTGCAATTTCATACTTTAAACAAGTCATTCAGTCCGTGTGGTCAAATAAGATTCAGGGCTCAAGGTTATGGGTGAAATCACTCACCTTCCACTGGAAACTTCTGTTTACAATGAGGCCTCCCAGCACTTCTCCCTGAATTACATTCAGAAAGCAAAAAGTTCAAACTCCATCAATTTCTATCAATGCATTTTTCCCCTCCAGCTGAAACTAATCACCATTTTAAAGCACCAAAGGTTCACCCTAGTGACCATCTGGCAAGGCTCAGAGTGGAAACCTCATTGAGAAGCAGCAGCATCAAGTCAAGCAGGACTTTCCAGAGAGGGCTCCCCTTAGCCACATTACAGTAACTGGATCTTCTCATGACCTTCAAGATGCCACTTCAGTTCCCTCCAAAGAGACTTAAGCGGCCTCTCTGCCATTAAGATGTTCCTTCATTTGTCAACAGAAAGTTGCTCAATTGCTAGCCTGAGCAAATTTACATAGAAATTACCAGTGATACTCTGCAAACAGTTAGGAGAATGACAGCAGAGACAGCCAGCAGAAATAGTCCAGGATACACAGCCTACAGAGTCACTACTCAGACAAAGACATAGAGGAAAATGTTCCCAGGAAAATTCACTGGACTTGCAGAACTATTAATATATTGGCATTCAGCATTGTGATCTCTAGTAGGGCTCTGAGTATAGCAGATAATCCAAAACCTTTCCACAGAATGAAGATGATGTTGCCAGCATTTCCTTCCTACCTGACAAGTATTTCCAAGTTGCCAGACTGCTGAATCTTATGTGAAGCCTGCAGATGAGAGGGCAAATTGTTACCCCACTCTGATGAAGTATGCCTGGCATTTTTAGCCTGGCACTGAGCTTTATCCTCCTGTCCCTGACAGACAAGTCTTGCTGCAGCCCTCAAAGCTCCTCCTTGAAGAGAGCAGTCTCTCCTTGTCACACCCCTCAGACCCTGCATCTACTCTCAGTATTCCCAGAGACCTTTCCCTTTCCCCCCTCCAGTGACAGCACCCAGGCACCTGCCTGACTGCCTCAAAACTGTCTTTTTTTTTCTTTTTTTTTCCCTTTTATTTTTCTCCTTTCTAGGGTTCTTGATCTGATCATAACGCACTTTTATGTGAAATATTGTAGAGCTGTGAAGTCTGCACTTAATCCTTTTGTCAAGCACTAGTTGGGAGTATCTAGCTTCCAAAGCCTTGAATGAGTGCTCAGATAATCAGAGATAAAACACAAATCTGACATGGTTGCTTCTTGACTGGGAGCATGAATGAAAGAATGTTTAGGTTCTCAATGGCAGCATTTTCCCAGAACTGTCATTCAATGGAGCAATTTTTCTACAGCAATCAACAGCCTCAGCACAAACTCTTAACCCTTTAAAAATTAAAAGGCAACTCAGAGACTTAGAAGTAATTATGGTTGAGGAACAATTACAGTACTGGGCCCTGTATGCCCAAATAGGAGTCAAATGAAGTAATGGACATAAAAGAATACCAAGAGACAAATCTACATTTCCTTGGACACCACAGCAGCAGAGACTGTAGGATCAGTTAAGGGCAGATAAAAAGGAATCAAGCAGAAAAAACCTGTCTTCCTCTGTGTAGTGATATACATTAATAGAGGTACATCCATGTGAATGTACACACAAGAGAAAATAAAAGGTAGGGATTCAGCAGGGCATGGGGTATCTGAACCTTACTGTGTGCTCTTGACATCAAATGACTGCAAAGAGTAGAAGAAAAATCCCATTTCAAATAATGATCAAAGCCACCATAAGGAAATGAGTAGCTTCCACTTCTTAAAGCAAACAGGCAGATAATATTTATTCCACAGTATAGACAAAACTCTGCCTCTTCTGTCAAGGGGAAAGGAATAAATTGTTTTCCCATAATGGTGTTCTCTTTTCAATCAATTTCCCTTCAAGCTTGATTTAAGAGGATGCCATGCCAGAACCTCAGGCAAATGCACCCCATGAAAGGTGCAAACGATGATGCAAAGTTCCATCTAAACACCAGTGTTGCACATGGGTACAGTCACGCTCTCCTCTCCCTCTTCCTCTTCAAATAAAAGATTTGCAGCAACAATGCAGCAAAGGGCCAGCAACAATGAGGAAGAAAGAGTTCAGAGCACAAGGAATAACAGCAATGGATACACACTGGAGTGCATGTTCCTTTAGTTAGGGATGGAAGTCCTAAGGAAAAATGTTACAGGTCATTTTGCTACATACAAAGAAATACACTGTATATGTTATAGATTTTAAATTTCTTTTTCTTATTGAGACTTCTGTAGATATTATCTTATTATTGATATACATTAATATAAGAAATAAGAACAGTCACATCTGGTAAAACCCCTGGCTTCTAAGAAAAGCTGGAAGGGGACAGAATGAACAACGAGATTGCTCCCAAGACGTTGCAAACACTTAGGTACTTGCAGAGCTATGTCATCAGGGAACACTGTAGAGTTTAAAATTCTGCCTTGTTAAAAATTGTGTGTATTTTCTGGGGTTACAAACAGCCCCTTTGAGTTGGAAAAATCACAGTAGTTTCTATTTCAGAAAGACTGATGTTGTAGAAACTTGCCCATCTGTTTCTTTTAAGGGCAAATAGTAAAAAGACTATCCTTCCAGGAAGACAGGAATTTAAAAAGAAATTTCTTAGTATTTTTTAATCTTGGAAAAATGTTGACAATTTGACCCACAGGTAGTGTGGACACTCAGAAAAGTTCCAGTAGCATCAGAACCCAAACACATAGTCTCAAAAGTTCAACTAAGCTTTTAACAGACACAAATCTGAAAGACAGAGGACTCCTTATTCTTCCTCTCAAAAGGTTCCTCACAGGATGCAATTCCCAGTTATATAAATCATTTCTTCAAAAGTCACAGGATTTTTACTGTAAGATTTTAGTCAGGAGATGTTGATTTAAAACACACAACTCCAACCCATTTTCTTCCTGACAGACCTTTCATTTGAATGGATGCTGTCTCAAGACAGGGCCTCTTTGCATGTTTGAGTACAATGAATTCCTCGTGGCAGTACAGTAAATAAACAGCCAGCAAATGATTTGGGTGTTCAATGGACTTTGCAAGCAAGATTCTTAACAACAGCAACGTTAGTTAAGCATAAGCTAATGAACACTTACTACAAATGACATTCCCATTTCCTGGCCCTAATTCTCTCATTACTTATCCACAGGCATAACAGGCATGCACTGGTTTTAGCATTACTGACAACAAAAGCCAGAAGCACAAAGGATGCCACATCCAGTGATGACAGCCCTAGAATTGTAGCTGTCAATTAAGTTGGGGAAGGGGAGTGCTGGGGAGGACTGAGTTAACACCCAGCACAGCCCAGCTAGGACTAGCACTGAGAACTCACTCCTGGTGCCAAGTACTCAGCCATGCACACGTGGATCTGTGCATGCACCTGCACAAGGAGAGCCTTATAGGGATCTTTCAGAGATTAAGATTTTCTCCACAAATGTAGGCCAACATTTTCAAAAATAGATGTCCAAAGTTAGGCATTCCAAAATCCATATTTAAGCATCTACAGAATCATCCTCATTCTCAGAAGTGCTGAAATTGCCAAGAGCTGTAAAATGCTCAAATCTTGAAAACCAGGCCACATCTTTAGGTGCTTGAAAACAGATTTAAGAGCCTAAGCTTAGGCATCTGTATTCCTGACTGTAAACTTCTATTACCCAGGAAGACCTGCTATAATTCATCACACATATATGACAGCCTCAAAAATGTACAATACTAATTGTCCTAAATTTTCAGTTGCAGTTGAAAGGTGTTCTGCCCAAATCAGAGCAGGATCACAAAGCCAGCCACTGCCCTTCTTCACCTATTTTCTGGTAGTATTTATTGGCAGTTAATTACAGGGACTCTCAATGCACCTAGTGAACAACAGTGGCAGCTGACTTAGTCCATGTTACCTTTATCTACCCTGAGTCCCCAGCAGAAGAAAGGATGAAATTGATGTAAGGTTGCACGAATCAAATCAAAAAGAGTGCTTGTTTTGGCTGGGATAGAGTCAATTTTCTTCAAAGTATGGCACTGTGCTTTGGATTTATTCTGAACACAGAGTTGATAACACAGGGATGTTTTAGCTGGTTTTGAGATAGCAAAAACACAGCCAAGGCCTTTCCTGCTCCTCACAGTACCCCATCAGGCTGGAGGTACACAGGAGGCTGGGAAGGCACACAGTCAGGGCAGCTTACCCCAAGGGACCAAAGACATAGCCCAGAGCAGATGGCACCATGCTCAGCATAGAAATGTGGGGGAACAAGAAAGCAGAGAAGATGTTGGGAATGATGGTGCTTGTCTTCCCAAGTCACCATTACATGTGATGGAACTCTGCTTTTCTAAGGAATTACTGAACCTGCCTGGCCATGGGAGGTGGTGAATGAATTCCTTGTTTTGCATTGCCTTTATGTGGCTGTTTCTGTATTTAAATATGCATCATACAAGTGGAATAGACTCCATACTTATAAATGTCAATCACATTTATTAAACATGTGAATAGGGTGTATCTGTTTACTTAAATGTTACCAAGTAGAAATCAGTTGCATCTTCTGAAATTGATGTCAGATCCCTCAGCTTAGGGAAATTAATAAGAAATACACACAACTGTGTGGTGTGCTGTGCCTCAGCAGGCAAACAGCTTCCCCCTGTGTGGTAAAAGCATAATAACAGCCATATGTGGTAAAAGCAAAATAACAGCATAGATAATATTTAAAGGAAAAACTACACTAAGGGAAGTTTCATCAGTGAAATAGCCAGTATAGAGAAGATTTTATTTCAATGCATTTATACAACTTCTCTGCCTCCTCTGAACCCAAAATCGTGATGTTATCTTTGTGAAATAGCCTGTAATAAAACTTCTAGTATGAATCAGGGTCTTCACATACCTCTCCATTTTTCAGCAGCATTTTGAAATATTTGCTGCATCCTGTAGCTTCAGTGATTAGACAGCAGCAAAGGCAACATATTCTACAAACTGCCTGCACCTGTACCCCACTATACTGTCCCACGCAGCTGGCAAGCACTTGATGAATGGGCATACTAGAACCACACAAAATTATCCTGAATGAGAGGCAAGTCATCATATGTGGCAACATCTTACTGAAACTGCAGTGAAAGCAACCATAGTAGCCAAGCTTATTTTATAAAAATATTTCCCTATTTGTCTACCACATTTACCTTTTTCATATATTCTTACAAAGGGCCAACTTCTCAGTTTTCCTCAAATGTGATATTTTGCTTGTATTAGAGCCGTTATTATCTCGAACAAGTGAGAATCTGATTACAAATTCCTCCACTCAACAATAAACATGACCACTTCTGGGACAGTTACAGCCATCATTCAATGGCACACAAACAATATTATCTAAGAGTTTATAGCTGGAAATAAAGTAAGAGACCTTTTGCCAAAGATACAGAAAGGGGAAATTAACATAGGAAATTAATCCAAAGTGGCTAATGCACTTAAATATCTTCTTTCAACATTATGTTCCAGGAAAAAAATACATCTATTAGGTCACCCAGGAGCACAGTTTAGCTTGACCCCATACAGAGCAACCACGTGGGACTCCTAGCAGGAGCCATCATCACTCCCTCTGCCCCACCAGCCTCCTCTGGCGAGGCCACATCCCTTTGTGAGCTACCCTCATATTTTAATAAGACTCTCTGCTGCAGCATACAGCTCTATGCCTCTTGAATCCAACGCACAGAGGGACTTGCTTACTCAGCTCTAACTTCTTCCCAGAGGCTCAAAAGCTGCTCAGAGGCTAAGCCTGTTTGTTCAAGCAGTTATATTGGCTTCTAGACCAGCCTGTTTACTCATCAAGCTGACCAAAAGCAAGGCAATTCCAAATGCACGTTTGTCAGCAAAAAAGCCCTGCAGACTTCTCCTTAGCTCATCTGAGCCAAAAATGCTCCACTGCAAAGGTGGCACCTCTGAGCTTTTTGTAGCAAAAATTCCTCTTCATAGCCCAATGACACATAAACTACAAATAAATTCCCAAGGTATAATAAATGAGAAACAGTCTCTTAATTACTTTTTGACTAGAAAGTTCCCTTTTCACCTGTGTTGATACAATTTTCTTTTCTGCAGTGACTTACTCTGGGAAAAAGAGGTTATGGGAAACACTGCAAGGAAATACTTGAATGAGTTGAAAGTGGTGTTTAACACACAAAAAAAGATAGTGCAAGGCATGGCATTCGTGCCAAGTAGCTCCTAAAGAGGTAATAACAGAAGAGTGAAAAACCAAAAAAATTAAGATTCTGGAGTCTGATAAGAGCTAAACAGGAATCACAGGAAGCAGAAATGGAAGGAAGAAAAGAATTTTGTGGTGCCTTGGATGACAAGCAATATGATTTGAGTATGAAATGTAAAAATACCTGGCAGTTCAGAAAGAAATGTGAAGCAAGCAAGCTGAGCACTAACAGAGAAATGGTTGCAGATTGCTATTCTTATAGCAGCCGCCTGAATGAACTGCACACAATTAAATCTAAAGGAAGAAAGTCACAACAGTCAAGGCAAGAGATTAACAGACTTATGAACACTGGAAGACTGAGTTTAGTCAGGAAAGTGACAGCTGCTGTTCGCTGTGCCAGATCAAGAACTGGATGAGTTCTTGGCCAGTCACCTGCTTCCTGTGAGCCGGAGCTCAGACACCGTGGTGGGCCAAAGGAAGGAAAGCACACTTAGCTACAAATTTTAGTGTATGGCTCTTGTCACTGATAGAGGAGTTGCTCTCTGTGTCTCATGGTGCAGGAAGAAACAGCTGTCTCTGAATCTTGTTATCTCTGCATGGCACAACTTCCCAGAATGCCACCATTCACACAGCAATGCCAGATCCAGGTATTTCACAGCAGGTGTTTGTCTCTGAAACCCTAGGCTCAGTTTTGCAGACTTGCACACAGGAGAACACCAATGAAAAGTTGCATAGGAACGTTTCTGCAAGAAATGACTCAGTGGCAGAAGTGGTAGGAGTAATGGAAAACATTACAGGAAAACACTAGGGCAAAAAGGCTCAGATTTCTCTGCCATACATTTCATTATATTTTAAGAAACTTAAAGTTAAAAAGCTTTCCATGTTAACCAAATGTATCTGCTGATCCCTAAGGACTACACCATCAACTTTAAACCTTGAGTTTATGAAGCTCATTTTTCCTCTTGATTATCTCTTATTGTCCTGTGTGCTGCTGCAGGTATCTTGGCTGTTCTTACAGAGATGGTGGCATGCAGCCCCTTGGTCCCTAAGGAGCTGTGCTCCTCACCACAACCCTGTGACTCTGACACTGCCTTTTTTATTGCACCTCAAAGGGCCAACTCCCTCTTCACAGGGGCAGACAGCTACAGTTCGAAGAGATACACATCATGTGCTCTGTTATTGAGTAATTAAAAAACTCCATTATTAAAAAAAACAAACAAAAAGAATAATAGAGAGGGACTTTTTGTCTCATATCAATGCTAGCAAAAGCACAGGCTAGTGTTAGCAGACCAAAGCCAGTGAATACTGAAAAGTGGTTTGAAATTGTGTTGAAGCTTTGCATGGAATATGGTTTGAGAATATCCAGCATTCAATTCTGCCTCATGGCCTGTGCCACTGGGAATGTTCAGTTCCTGAGCAGAGGAGAAGCACGGACACTCAGCAGTGTTAGCAAGAACGTGCTTTAGAGTTTTCAGAAACATTTCCTTTAGTGCAAGAACACTTTTGGTAGGTGGCTACTGAATATCTGGCCTAAATACTTTTTACTCTCTTACTTGATGGTTTGTTTATATTCTCTAAGTATTGTATTTTGTATTTCTTACAGGATTTTCCAAGCAAATTTTATCAGTGAGAGACTGCTCATTAGTTCTATATACTGCTCCATATAACACTTAAACCACACTAGAGATTTCCAGTGTACTTAAGATTCCACAACACCATACAGCAGTGAGTTCCAGAGGCTTGTGATGCACATGAAAACAGTGTTTCCTTAGATTTCAAATACACAGCCTCTTAGGGAATCACCTACAAATATGCACTATTAACATTACATTCCAATATTGCATTAGTTAACAGAGTCTCACTGTGCTCAATACAGATACATGATCAATTAAAACCCATGCATCTTAAGGATACTACTTACAAGAAAATTAGAAGAAATCCACCAGCACTCAAGAAAATCCTAGAGCACACCATAGAAAAAAAGCCAGTGTTGTGATTTTGGTATTTAATGATAGAGAGCTGTGTTCAATAACAAAGTGTGTTTCACTTTGGATTAACATCATTTAAGATATTGAAAGCACACTTTACTCTGTAGCTTATGGGTTTTTGGAGGGAGAAGGGAGGAGAGTATTAAAAAATTTCTTTCACTCCCTAACTTAATCCCAGTTTGAAGGACTCAAGATAAAAACTGGAGCTGGGCTTTCATTGTTGGGTTTCTCAGCTTTCTAATTATATCCCTTACTCTATGAAACATGCACCACAGTAAAGAACCAGAGGAACTGGCAGGCTGAAAATGTCTTAATTCTTCTGACCTTTACCACAATTTTATTTCTCCAACAGAATACACAACTGACCTTTTCCACCTACTGACAGGACAGCTTATGGCAGATTTCCATTCTCAAAAGCTCTGTGCAAATTCACTGCAGCTATTACAGGTAAGCCAGCTCAGCTCTGCAAGGATATTATAACACACCACTCCCTGAAACCTTAACTGTTGGTTGCTCCTGGTTCCAGAAAGCCACAGTGGCCCTGCTTGCATACCTGCTAGCTTTCCAGATGTGCACAAAGGCAAAATACCTGCAAGACAGCCAAACATTACAGATGTTCCCAGCAGAAACACTGCTGATGTGTCGCCAGATGCACCAAACATTCATCTAGGCACAAACTTTGCTGGGTTGAGGGATGTCCCAGTCATTAGGCTGCCTGCCTAGCATACAGGAGATCTCTCTCTGACTTAGGAGGTGACATTGAGAAAGTCACAAAACCCCTATAGCTCTGCTCTTTGTAAAAAAGGGGGTGGACTGCATCTTTTCTTCAGTGTTATGAAACTCTTGTAGACAGTGAATCATTTACTGCTACTCTGGTAACAGGGTCCAGATGGAGAAATTTGCAGAATATTTTAGTTGAAGTTTATCATTTAATTAAGGAAAGACAACAAAATATTGTGGGGTATGGTATACAGGTTTTATTGGTACAAGTTGGATATGTGATTATTCACGCCTAGAAAAAAGCCAAGTGATTCATGAAGTTTGTATCAACTGACTAGCAACAAAGACTTTGTACCCAGCTGCACTATCCTCGTCTCTGTAAATTTCAGACTTTTATTAAGAAACCCAAATGTCTGTGATACTTTTTATATTTTTCACATCTTTTTAATTGAAACTATTTTTACTCTGCTCCAGCTGTAAAGCCAGACTTTTTTAGTAACCATGTGTTCAACTACAAGGATCACTGTGGAAGAGAAAACTTTATATTTTTATTCCCAAAATAACCTGTATTCTTATGCTTGCTTTCTTTGTTTAAACCAGATTCCATACAGACACGTACTGTCAGGAATATTCTGAGTAGTTATCATATGTCTTGACAGAGAGCACCAGAAAATGAGAAGCTTTTCCCTAACTAGATGTGCCTCTATGGTCAGCAAAGACAAAGCTGCTGGGGTTTGCAAAGGAGTCAAAGGCAAGGGGACTTTAAAACAAAAGAGAAAATTTAATCTATAAATCAAGGCAGCAGTCGCATTGAGAGTGTGGGAGTGATATTTGCCTTTCTCACTCAGACTTAGCTTGGGATTTAAAATCCCAGGGGATTCCATCCTGCATCTTACTGTGGTTTCACAGGGAAATGAGCACAGAGAGAAACATGAATGCTCAGACAAGAAGGCCAAGAAAAGGATAGGAGAAGAGTACGTGCAAAACCAGCACAATGAAAATGGGAACCAAGCCTCCTTACACGCACAACCACTCAAGATCAGGTTTGGAAAACAGATGTGGAATTAAATGGGACTTGGAGAGGTCTTTGATGCATCCTACCAGTAGAGAACTTCTCAAGGAACAAATCCCAGAGACAGCTAGAGAAGTCCTGAGTGCAGCTCTCAAAAAATATTACAAACAGCACAAAATATTAAGTCCGATATATGTAATCTTAGTGCGAGAATTTCAGTGGTCTGACTATATTTACTCCTTGGGTAAATTTATTCTTGGTTACATAAATTTCCCCTGCAGGCAATATTCTTTGCTTTGCTGTTTTTTGCCACTAACCAGTCATAATATTTTGTGCCATTATGACAGAGAAAATACTGTTCATAAAGTTTTGCAAGGGCCTTCCACAAAATAAAAATACACTCCCAGATATAGCATTCCAGGAAAGTGTTATTTCAGATTTTAAGGCAACCAGAACTAGCCCATGGTTCATGTGCACTTAATTTAGAATTCTACTGACACTACTCAGTAATTAATTCTATGTTGAAAGGAATTTACACTATAGGTATCATTAAAAATGATCCCATGCTTCAGACACAATGTCTCAGACTGGGAATGAACAGTGACAATCAAAATCTAAGAACAGAACAAAAGTACTATATAAAACATACTATAAGTATATTTTAAATATATAGTTATATGTTGCACATAGAAAGGGAAAAGATATTGAATGAGAACTAATGTAGGTAGAATTCAGAAAGCAGCACATATTTTAATGCTTACATTTCCCTGCAGAGTTCCTGTTGTCTTGTAACACAAAAAAGCTTGAGCAAATATGTAAAGGACTGATTATTCATTATTACTTAACTACTGGGTTTGGCTCTGACATTTCCCTCTTCATTTTATTTCAGACTGCCTACCAAATACTGCAAAGCTCCACTTGACAATGCCAAGCAGGAACAGACATGAAGAAAATCTGTGACTATCTTAGACTGATTTAGGAAGACAGTTTCAAATTTGAATATGAAAATGCTGGGCTAATGCTGACTAAGAGAAATAAAAATCTACAAAAATGAGATGTAAAGGAAAGATGGAAGATCAATGCAAAATAAAAAAAAAAATCAAATTAAAAGCATAAAAATATAGACTGAGGAAATTTAGACTGGAAATCTTCCAGAAACTGAAAAGATGTCATGGAATTATTATTTATTCTTTACAATGTTTTCCACAAAAATATCAAAACTGGATTACAAATATAAAGTAACAGTTTCATTTCTCAGAGGATAAAATCTCATCACTAAGGACACATAATTAAAACACAGAAGAATGGAAAAAGCAATTGAAAACAAAGCTGTAGGGGGCTTCACTGGTTCCAAGAGTAGCATAAAAATACGTTTTCTATTTCTGAGGAGAGTGAATGTAGCAAAAGTAAAAGACTTGCAGATGTAGGAAAAAGGATACTGCAGGAGAGAGTCTTGGGTTTTTAAAGAAGATGTGGCTATAGAGGGATGATCTTCCAATTGTAAAACACATACACAGGATAGCAGGACATCTCTTACATCCACACCAAAACACTGCTGCTGAATGCAGGGATGAGGAGACTTTGCTGAGGACAGGCCACAGTTCCAGATACATACCTTTTGGTTTTCTTTCACAGCTATCTGAATGTACTACCAAAATCTGATGCACCACGAAATCTTAAAAGGAACTGCTGCTCTGGGATCTTTTGTTCATTTTGCCACTTTTCACATCTGAACTCCTCCCTCTTCAGCAACCCAAAGGTGAGATGCTCCCTCAGCCTGTCTCTGTCTGAGTACTTTGGACACATTTTGCATCATGGAAAGAAGGTACTTTCAATGTCTGCCATTGACAGCCATCCTCCTTTCCCACTCATCCTTCCTCAGCAGGCAAACACATAACTCATGCTAACACCCCCACTGAAGGTGACAGAGATGGCCAGTTTGAGCATCCTGTGCTTGTTCCTAATCTGTAACTGATAACCCCCAGTGTGACTCAACTGTTTGTCCCTGAAGACAAGGCTTAAAATAAAGCAAAGCTGCAATGGTGAGAAGCTGGATAAATAAATGAGTTGTTTGGCTTGGGGTTTCTGGAATATTTAGTCACAACTGACAGAAGTTTGCAAGCATCATCTACTCGCTCAACACTTTGGGACTGCATTGAAGTCATGCTCCTAAACTAAACTAAAGAAAAAAAATAATGATCTTTCCTTGGTTTTGCAGCACACACAAACTTTAGATTTCACAAAACTGTAAAGATTTCACACTGATCCTCAGAAGCCAGGTATTTCATGAAACATAATGCTGGTATTATCCACACTGATGTAGGGGAAGAGACCATGTACTGGCTAGAAAGCCATAACTATGGCTGTAGCTTTACCCTCCTAGCCTTCAGGGAAAGGTCAGAGAAGAAGTGGGATAATTTTGCTTTTTCCTCTATCTTTAAAAGGGTTTGTTTGTATGTGCATGTGGGGAAAAAGAGATGAAGGAATGGACCTGACAATAGGACTTTTCAGCAGCATGGCATGTCACAAATACTTCGTTTCTCTACCATTATCAAGAGCAATACTTCATTTATCCTTGTCTGCCAGATTTGCTTTGCAGTCTTTGCCACATGCAGGCCTTCTTCGCCACATTGTGACACAGGAAATCTGGGGTTTTCTCTCTGTGGGGCTAATTAGGTCAGGGATTTCTATTCCATTCCAGTATCTCTATTTAATGCCTGAAAGTACAAACACCAAAGCTTCTAACTGAACTCATCCTTGCTCTGTATTTCCATCCAACAGAGAAAAACGCCCTGGAAAAACTGCTACTAGAGCAAGCTAACATTAAAAACAGAGTTTGCTTTTCTTCTTCTAAATGAGTTAGTTAGAAATCAGTCAGCTGTTTGCTCAACATTCTGAGCCAAAGCCAAGCACCGATCTCTCCCTTGACTTACATTAGTTTTGAGAGTGCAAACAATAAGCAAGCTGGGGCTTAATGAGCTGTATGTGGGGTCAGTCTGGCAGAACGAAAGAGGATGGTCATTTTTTGAGCTATTCCGGTTTGAAACAGAAACTACAGGGGGGATAACAAGAGCAACAACGAGCTAAGGACCTGCAGAGATACCTCACAGAAAGGATTTCATTGAGAGCGACTCCCTCGTGACTTCTTTACCCCAGCTGATTGTAAAATGCTATTTCCCAAATATAGGCACTGAGCAGCCAAGGGAGATCAGCCCACATCAGCCTTTGGCATAGTGCAGCAGCACATCTGGACCAGGAGGGAAAGACAGCCTCTTGTCCAGGAATGTGTATTTTCTTTTAGAGAGATTTGTTTCGAATAAAATATACAATATGCGATAGAAACTGCGCAATGTGCACTATACAACATGCAAAAGGAACGTGATGCCAAAAGAACACTCCAACATCTCTAATCCTTTAACTATTTCTGAACAACGTATAATAGAACCTTTTGCTAAAAGATAATTGTGTTAAAAGCACAGACTTTCACCATCAGAGCCAAAATGAACATGCAAAACTTGACTCAAAAACACCAGAGATAAAGAATTCTAGACATAAAAACACTCCACCAACATGGTAGAGGGAATAGAGAGCCTTGGTACCATCTTCAACTAGTCTCTTTCTCCCAATTTTTGCCACAGATGCCATTCTAGGGCACATTTCATAATCTCTCTTCTACACAATTTAACAGCCTCCTTTGATTTGCCTGGCCTCCACATCCCTAAAGAGCAAGAAGAATTCCAGCTCATTAACCCAAGAGGTGCTCTGTCACAAAAGTGATAGACTGATAGAGAACGCTAAAGGTAGACAGGATTGATGTCATAGACTTATCTTTGGGCCATCCAGAGAAGGAATTTTCCATTATTCCAAAGCAAAGTAATGAACTTTTTAAAATTTTACCTTGGTAACACACTCCCCAAGCTGTAAAACAATGATCAGAGAAACTGAACATCAGACAACTAAATGGTTAAAATCTTGCCTGTGATTTGCTGCAGATGCTTTCACTGGGAATATTTGAGCATAATAGTTCTGCGTAGGAAGAAAGGAACTGCATTTTAGTCATCTGCATATATTCGAGTTTTGGTTGGGTTTTTGGCTTTCTGTTGGCTTGGATTTGGTTTTTTTTTTAAAGATACATTTAATGATTATTCAGGAGTGGACTATTACAACTGTTAAAAATAATATTCTTACAGATTGTAATCAGCTCCAGTGTCTCTCCACACGTGTGTGGGTTGGAGATGAGCACCATGGCCAGTAGGCAGGGACTTTTTCGGTACTCATGGGGGTGTACATTAAATCTTTAAAAGTTACTCTGATTAATTCACATCAAGTTAGCATAATTTTCTTCACTGCTTGAGTACTCCAGCTGCCAAGATTCCTAAAAGAGAGTGAGCTGTGCTCCTGAGCATGATTAGGGTCATGGTTTTTTTTTTCAACCAGACTGAGACCCACCAGCTCACAATATGGCTGGGACTTTACTTAATCTCATTGTCAGAGCAATATTCAGAAAGGTAATTTCACAGTAAGACTCCAAGTCTCCCTTTCTCAGCAGCTCTCTCCTTTTAGACTCTTGATAGAATTCAAATTATGTAATTTCAGTTCCCTCAGGTACCTTCAAAATACTCTGGCTTTTGACATAAGTACCAAGAAAATGCCTCATACAAGGCTTGTCCATTAGCAAATGCCCAGGGAGCAGGAGAGGTGGAAAGATTTTGCTTCCCAATTAGTTTTATCTGGGATGTTCAAATACAGTCTTCCTTTCCTATTTTATCATCCATCCCATTAATGTCTAACTTGGAAAGAAGCACCAAGTTTTACAGAGCAGTTGTGGCTTCACCCTAACAATGATCCTTTTACTGTCTGCAGCTTTGACATCATTGTTTTGCTGATGCTTTTAATTCTTCTTGGTTTGCATCCATTTTAAATGAAATAATCTGATTAGATTCCTTTTGTCAGAAGGCTGAGGTCACATCAATCACAGCAAGAGTTTTCTGGACACATGAAGAATGAAAATAGGTTAGATACCTTTACATTTCCCTTTCTCCAACAGAGAGTCACAATATCCATTCGTACAATAATCTTTAATACAAGCATGCAAGACTTTATTGTATGTTTCATTCACCCTCAAAAATACCTATGCAATCTAACTGAAATGACTACAAATGAAAATAATATTCAAACTGTTCCAGCCAAAACAATGTCAAGTACAGTCTAAAAAAGGCTACATTGTGTTTCAAAAGAAAGTCAACATTTTCATATAAAAGTGTAACTCTCAATTTAAAATGTCTAAATTTTAAGTCAGTAAAAATAGTACTAAGCATTTGTCCTATTCACATACAGAAATACACTGAAGTATGTTTTAATTAGAGAGACAAAAAGGGTGCTTGACTCTTTTCAACACTCTTCCATTACAATCAGCAAATTATAAAAACAGCCTTTGCAGTTCAGTCCTACATCCAACAATTAAAAAAGCTACCTTTGACTCTACTCTTCGGTTTTCTACTAATGTATGAAATCATTCCAGCTACATCTGTTCTACTCATCTGTGCTACCTTCAACACCTGAAAAGTCAGCCTACAAATGCATTTTGCTTCCTAATCTCTGGAAGAGGCTATTGGTTGCATCATTCAACTGGTTGGAAAATATGAAGAGGCAGTGTAAATTTCTAGTGGTCATGCAGAAGGTTTAAGAAAAACCTTTCCTGGCTTCAGTCATGCTTTCTGACATATATCCTGCCTCTTTTTATTATGCTAATGAGTCACATATAAATGTTCATACTGCTGGGACTGATAAGGTTTACACAGAACCTATTCCATCAGCAGAGTTCTGATGTGCCTTAAACTCTGTTGCTATTGATCTTTGCTCCTTGGCCCCATGTAGATCAGGATACTCAGATAATCAGCCCACTCAAGGTAGCAGTGCATTTGCAGCTGCTACAAAAAAAGCTGCATTTGTTTTTTCTCAAGGATAATTAACATGCTCAAGTATTGCTCTGGTTCTAGTAACTAAATGAATAGGAACTAGGCAGAAAGGGACCAATGCATTCATTTTCTCATATAAATATGGGCTTAAGTAACCTTGCTCTGCAGAGGTGAGAGGCTTCTAGACATTGAGATAATCCAGCTCAGTAGCTTCTGTCAATTTAATTATTTTTTACTGAGATTGGTAGTCACAAAACCATCTCTGATTGACAGCCCTGGAGATGATGTCCTGTGTTATCTATGGAGCAGATACAGTCCAAGGAGCAGCAATGTTTTTAGGTCTGACTTATTTTCATTTCAGTCTTAAATGTGTCCTTCAATTTTTAATTGATGATAGTGACATCTCTTCTCCACTAGCACCCTTTTTTAGTTTCCTGTAAAAGACAGCTAAATTATTTCCTTCAGCTATATAGATTTTAGTTCTAAACTAATTAATTCTCCCTAAATACAGACGGTATCTTCACAAATACTCTTATTAACGTGATTGCCAAAAAGTCTACGGGTTACTTAATCAGTGACTCAACTTTTAAACACGGAAACTAATCTTTATTTATATTAAATACAAACATCTGAGTAGTCACATTTTAATAAGGTTTTGTTTTATGTAGAAGGAATGGAAATCAAGAAAGGGAAAAGAAAATGGGGAACAAATAATTTTAAGATATTGGCTGTCATGTGCTCTTTTACCTCTATATATACCACTAACTAAATGGAGCAATGAAGCCACTTTAAGGCAAAAAAATAGCACAGAAATATTGTAAGAGCGACAGAAAATTTACAACCAACATCTGCAGGAGGCAAAAGAGAGGGAAGAAGGAAAGGATAATCTAGTGAGTAGGCAATTAAGAATTTGCTTAAACCTGAGCCTCAAGGAAGACACAAATATAGATGCTGGTGTGCTCGCAGCCCAGCTCATGAAGCAATAGTTGCCAAGACCCAACCATTGACACGAACATGCAGGGAGATTCTGCTGTAGGCAGCAAGGAGGCAATCAGATCCTAACATAAAAGTTAATATCCTAATCTCCAATCTTGATCTAAACCATAAGGTTTAGTACCCTTTCCAATTTCCCTGTCCCCGTTAATAGGAATACCCAAAGTTACAGCGATTATCAACATAAATGTCATCTCTGCATCCGGCTTGGCCTTAATGAAACCCTTCTGCAAATCATCCATTCTAATACCTAGGTTCAGCTTTTTACCATACCACAGACTCCTGCATTACATACAAAATCTTTAAAGAAAAGGGTTTTTAAAAGGAATTTAAGCACACTACATATCCTAACAAATCAGTTAGATCCTGTTCTTATAATGAGGATAACTGCACTTTGCTGTAGCTTACTTATCTGTACAACATCTCCAAATTACAGACTGTAAAAGCATTTACTACTTGAGTAATGATTAGGCAGGTATGTAACAGGCAATGTACTTAGTGGTGAAATTAGGTAAACTGTCACATAATGGCTAGTCACCAGCTCCTTCAGCTTTGAAGAATTATTTTCTAAAGACCATTCCCTTGTTCTTTGTTAAGTTTTAAGTAAGTGAAACACCAAGATTGCTCAAGATTGCTCTCCAGGGACAATCACTTCCCCTGGACCTGCTGGCCACACTGTGGCTAATACAGGCCTGGATGCCACTGGCCTTCTTGGACACCTGGGCACACACTGGCTCATGTGCAGTTGGTTGTCAACCAGAACCCCCAAGTCCTCCATATCTACACACTCTTGGATCATTTTCTGCCAGGCAGCTTTCCAGCCATTCTGCCCCCAGCCTGTAGCACTGCCTGGGGTAGCTGTGACCCAAGTGCAGGATCTGGCCTTGTTGAACCTCATACCACTGACCTCGGCCCATTTATCCAGCCTGTCCAGATCCCTCTGCAGAGCCTTCCTACTCTCAAGCAGATCAATGTTCCCAGCCAACTTGGTGTTGTCTGCAAACTGACTGAGGGTGCATTCCTCGTGCCTATTTTTGAAAGAGAGACTGCACACAACTGACTCCAATACTGAGCCCTGTGGAACACCACTTGGTGCTGCCCATCAACTGGGTTTAATTCCATTCACCAGCACTCTTATGGCTTGGCCGTCCAGCTAATTCCTTACTCAGCAAAGAATGAGCCTGTCGAAGGCATGAGCGGTCAGTTTCTCTAGGAGAATGTCATGGGACACAGAGTCAAAGGTTTTACTGAGATCCACAAAAACAACATGAGCAGCTCTTCCCTCACCCATCAGGAGGGTCACCCTGTCACAGGTGGAGATCAGGTTGGCCAAGCAGGACCTGTCTTTCACAAACTTGTCCTGGCTGGGCCTGATCCCCTGGTTGTCCTTCATGTGCCACATGACAGCACTCAGGATGATCTGTTCCATAACCTTCCCTGGCACCAAAGTCAGGCTGATAGGCCAATAATTCCCTGGATTCTCTTTCCAGTCCTTCTCGTAGATGGGGATCACACTGGCTAACCTCCAGTCTTCTGAGACCTTCTTGTTCAACCAAAATAGCTCATAAATGATGAAGAGTGGCTTGTCAAGCTCTTTTGTGAGCTCCTTCAGTATTCCTGGGTGGATCCCATACAGCCCCATAGACTTGCATGCATTAAAGTGGAGCAGCAGGTTGCTAATTGTTTCCCTTTGAATTATGGGGACCTCATTCTGCTCCTCATTTCTGTTTTCCAGCTCAGGGGGCTGAGTATCCTGAGGATAGCTGGTCCAACCAAAAAGACTGAAGCAAAGAAAGCGTTAAGTATATCAGCCTTTCCTCATCCTTTGTGGGAATGTTTCTGCCAGCATCCAAAAAAGGATAAAGACTCTTTATGCTTTCCTTGATAACAGCAAATCCTGCTGACTTGTCAAAAGAAGAAAGGCATCATCACTGTGGGAACATAACTATGACAGAGAATCCCAGAACTGCCTATTGAGCTTTGCCTTGGACAAAACATACAACAGAGATGTCAAGGAGGCCTGCCAGTGACAGAACATGTACACAGCACCTCCATAGTGAACTCCTCTCCTGATGTTTTAGCCCACTCCTCACCTCGTTTGCTAAAGCCTTTACCAGGTCAGAATTGGAGATTTATTCCCGACTGTGGCTGCTCTGACAGAGACTTTTCCACAAAACCTTAAAGTAATTTTTTTATTTCAGAAAATCTATCTTATGAATTATAGGAAAGAGACATGAATTTTGTATCAGGTGTCAGCAAGACACCTATTACTTAAACACTAACAAGGTCCACTGAGGCCCTGTTGAGCATTCATAAGAAGACCATAGGCTGGAGGTAAGGAAGGAAAGAAATGAGTGAGGATGGCAAATTGCTCTCTTTTAGAATTTCTTTTCTAGGTATCTTTGACAATGAAGTTTCAAATTCCAGTAATAGACAGAAAGATTTGAGATCAACGTTCATTCTCAATTCTACATCTTAAAACAGGGACAGCGAATGCCCTCATTTAGGATTCAAATTTAGCTCCCTCCTACTTGGACCTTTGTGCCATCTTGTGCTCTCTTATGAAAAAATATTTACATGGGAATCGTCAACTCAACAAGCAAAGGGAGAGGAAATTTTTATGTCAAAGGAACAAAGCCAGTTGGCTTTCTTTCTTCCTTCTTAACAAATCATTCTGTGGCATGAGTCAGATGCTATGGAGTGGGAGGATCACACTGCAGCAGGCTGTGGTAGAGCAGGTGGAGCCATGGAGACAGCTTGGACATATGCAGCATGTGTGTTTTATCTTGAAGGACTTGGGGAAATAAGTGATACAAAGCTGATTACACAAGGGTATCTTGCTGGCTAAAACTGTACTTTAAAAACCCTGGGATTCCTGAGTTGTTTTCCTCCACCTGCATCAATTAATGTTTTCTTCTGTAATTTTTTTTTTACAAAATGAGGCAAAAAGCCACAGATTTCTCTTACAGACTATCTGTGAAACTAATTCTGAGAGCAGATGACAGCTGTTTAAATTCCATATTCATAATACTTATGCTATTTTCTGGACACAGAGCAGACTCAACAGTGTAGAAAAAATATTACACAACAGGGACTCATATAGTGAAGCTGGATTATTTTCCTTGGTTTCTAACCATGGGCGTTTTTCTGGTTCTTCTGTTGCTACAATCCAGGTTAAAGTAGCATTGTGATACATACAAGCAAATTGTCATGTTAGCTCCAGACAAAGGAGCTGCATTCCTGCAAACATCAAGAAGCTTTTTAACAGTGCTGAAAGTCCCTGGATTTAATAATCACTTATATTTCCTTTCTAGGATTATAGATAGGCTGGGTCTGTTTGTTTGCCTTCTCAATAAAACTGGCATGAATAAACAATCATGACAATGATCCCAGGGAAGTGACATCAGTGTAAATGAAAACATCAGGTCCATGGCAAGGAGGCCAGCCCTTGCATTAATTTAGCCCCTCAGTGGCTCAGCAAATAATTTAAATTAAATAAATAAATAATATGAACAAGACACAGTAAATCCAAATTTGAATAATGAGAACTTTAGGTTTGCTGCTCTTTGGAATGTTATTTATATGAACAAACAGTAGCTCCAGGTGTTCTCAAATAAGCCCAGCAAGCTCCCTAAAGGTTTATCTGACTGCTTGCCTGAGGGCCACTGGATCTATTATAGTCTTGCTGAAGCTTCCTGCTGAAAAAAACCCTTCCTGAGTGTCTCAAATCTGGTACCAGGCTAGTCAGTGAGTATGGCAGGAAAATGCCATGGAGACCCCAGTGAGACATTACTGACTGTGCCTAGCTTGGGATGCCAGACTTGGACATTAGATCACATCTCATCTTTAATGTGTGTTAGGAGCTTTTAATCAAAGTGGAGGGAAGTGTCCTCTCCCCTCCCATGGCAGACAGCTCAGGCTGGGCACAGCAGCAGTACCAAGGGATGAGGGAAGATCCTCAAGGGGAAAAGTGGTGATGAAATTGTCCTGATTGCTAGTGGAGGAGACTGAGCCAGTAATTTGGTAAAACAAGCTTGGTTAGAGGAAAACAGGAATGACACCAATCTGCTGTAATGAGCAGGCAGAATAACGGTATCTTCATGTCATGCTCCATTCTGGGTTTGAGCCACGCACTGGGCTGGGTGTAAACTAACACAGCCTAATGATTTTTCCTTTTAGTCTCCCAAGCTAGTATTAGTTTACAGTGAGAAAAACAGAAGACAAAAGCAATGCAGCAGCACTGAGGGCAGACTAGGAGATTTCCACCAACTATGCAATATAGACTTTAATTTGTCAGGGTGAAGGAAATGAAAGACTTGATGCTCTAACCAACTGCTTTGGTCTTGAGGTTAAGCAGTTACTCACCTGGGGCAAGGAGCTTCCAGTTTCCTCCAGACTGTGGGCATTTTTAAAAATAATCACAACACTCCAGAGTACCATCTAGCTATGAGAACATTGTCCAGGGAGTAAATTCTTCAGATGATGAAACATTCCTTTTATAGATGAGAACATGGTTGCACAGAAGGATTAAATTACTTGCCCCAGTATTATAAAGTAAATCAGTGATAAAATAGAGAAAATAATCAGATGTCCTGATGCCCACTTCTGTACATAAATCACTAGACCATAATTTCTTCTGCAAGATCATAATTTCCTCCTTTCATATGCTATCTTGCTGCCAAGAGAAAGATTATTCTACATGCTGCATGGACTAACATTTTTCCAAGTCTAATTCAAAACCTGTCAAGCCATGGAGTTGCTCTTCTATTCCTCTGGGAAATGATTCCAGAGCTTGACAGGGCAAGGACATATCTCCATGACAGGAAGTTTTCCATAATATTTACCCTTCAATTTTTCTATTCTCCCCTTGTAGTTATCTAAATATCTCGTCTCTTTCTATAGTATTTATGATCATCAAATACTAGCAGAGCTGCATTTCCCCTTCTCTCTCTCTCAGATATCACTTAAGCAAGATTAACTAACTCTTTCAGTAATACCTCTAAAAAGCAATTCCATAAATTCCCAAAACAGTTTTAATTTCTTTCCCTAAACTTCCTCCACTTTTCCAATATTAGACACTGACTGCAGTGTTTCCCCAGAGTGCTGTTCGACCTTGACCTTGGTGTACTTCTTCTCTCCCTGCTGATGGGACGGACTGCAGCAGTACACAGGATGTTGGGAAAACTGGACTCTGGAGCAGGAACTCAGTGATGTCACAAGACCCCTAGGGTTGAGGGAAAGCTCCTGGAGCAATGCTTCTTTTCATCCACTGGAACTGGAAAGTGTGCCAGACCCTACATTAACATTGGGCTAATTTACCCAAAGGTGAGAGCCAGAACCTACTGCTCCCTTCCTGTTCTTTTTACCATTTTAGCCCACAGAAATCAAAAGAAACATGCATTAAAATCCATCATTAAATAATCAAAACAAAATTGTTTGTTTCACTGCTTGGCTAAATCAGCAAAAGACAAACACCAATACCTGAAACCCCTGTGGTTTCTACTGCGGTCAGAATGAAGCCTCACAAAAATGGCCATCTCAGCAGAAATATACAACCCTGGGTTGCCACATTAACATAAATTACAGCAGCCAGAAATTATTGCTGCCTCTAATCTCCCAACACTCAGGAGCTGAACTGCGTTCAGCAGAATGACCTGTCCTCCATGATGCATTAGTGTTTGCACTCTCTCTCTCTCTCTCATGCACACACAAAGCCCGTCCTTTTGAAGCACAGAGATTTATGTTTCCTGAAATAAAAAACCCCAGTACTTTAACTGCTCCTGCCTGGTCCCCTTCCTCCTCCCTAAAAAATCATCAAGTCCTAGCTTTTTGAGGACAGTGGGACTTCTATTTTGGATGAAGATCAAGAAACAAAGAACAACCCAAAGCTTCAAACAGCATCTTGGTACTGCCACCCAGGAAGACACAATAAATTCCTTTCATCTCATATTTCTAAACTGAAAGTGATGTGAAATAGTTAACAAGAAGTTACAAAGAACCTGTGTGTAATCATGCTTGTATAAAATCACGTAAACTCAACCTGCTGATCTATTTTTTGAGTTTCTGCTGTCCATCCCTCTGACCCATCCCCTTTATCCCCATGTCTTCTCTAACTTGTCTTTACTAGTCCTTAAAAACATCACAGCTATGCCTGTGAACAAGTCTGTCTAAAACTAAACTAGGAGAAACTAATATGCACTGGTTCTTATTTCTAATAAAGGTTGGCTTATTTTAAGTTAATAACTGGCTTTTTATTTGCTTTTAAAGTGCTTTTAGTTGTTTTCAACAAAACTGAGGAAAACCAGGTTAAAACCAAAGTGAGTACTCTGGCTTAACAAGGCTTATAGGAAGCAGTATTTTAAATTAAACCAGTACAACTGATAGCAGAGGAGACCAAAGACTGAAGGTTTACTTTTGAAGACAGAATGACAACTGTCTGCCTAAAATAGCAATAATAAGCAGAGGCTGAATTGCAGTGAAACTGGTACATTTAACTGCCACCCAGGAATTTGAAAGGTAGACACAATACAGAGTTGAAAACAAGTTTCCACTTCAGACAAAAGGAAAATATCATGCTGTTGGAGGTCTAGTAATTAGAATTTTTAAAAAAATCCAACAAACAGCAAAACACAACACTTCAACAACACAGCAATTCCTTCAAAAATCATGTGAGAGCAGAACATACTCTCCAGGCAGACAGTGACAGAAGCTTAAGTCTGGCTGAGCTCATGTGTGGCTGTGGGATGTGACATTTGAGGAAGGATACATACAGAGAGAATTGGTGTTCTGAGTAGAGAAGAATGTCTATATTTTGTATCCTATTTTGTTTGACAGTGGAGGACATTATTATATTGTTCTTTAAAATAACAAAAATCCATCAAACTTTTCTGACTCCATGCAAATCATTTCCTCTTCATAAATGGAATAAACTACTACCCCCAAATTCAGACCAACTGATGTACTGAAAAGAGGCACAGTTTTTAATAGGAAGGTGGCAGCAATAAATAACCTGGCATCTATTACTACAGCAAGAGCACACTGCTGACAATGACTGAGGGTTACTACTCTGAAATCAGCCTACATAAAATGACAGATGATATCAGATCTAGATCTGTGCATAATACAACTCTTCCACACATTCAAATGTTACGTTCTAAAAGCCAGACAACAGCAAACACCACTCTCCGTGATGCCACCATGTGACCTGAAGACCCCACACTACTCCTCACTCTTTAGGATTGAACAGCTGTTGTAAACATAAAAAGCATTTTAATATTAAGGATCACTGCTACTGCAAATCTACCAAAAAAAATACCTGGAATACAGCAGTTACTAATAACTTAATAATACTTAGGACATTTTATTTAGAACTAGATGGTAGCAAGTGCTACAGCAGGATGTTACTGGCTATTTGTTGCAGGGCAACCCACACTGCAGAGGCAGGAGAAGCCCCAGAAGCTTGCTTTCAGAGAAAGCTTTGCATGTACTCTAAAAGGCCTTTTTAAAGACCAACGGCAACACCAGATTAAATCTGCAACAGAATGGATGACTTTCAACTCTAATTTGGTGTTGAAAGTCTCCCACTCTTCTATTTCAAACTCACCACACGTTCCCACCAAAATAATCAGCTGTGAAAGAGTGAATTATGCCTATATTTAAAGTTCATATTGTTAGGCTTTGGAGCTGTATCCCCACAAAAAAACAGACACAGTCTTAACATCCCTCAAAGGCACTGCTTATAGGTTGTCTGCAGCCTTATCCATCTGCTTGGAAAATACTTAAAAGGATACATATCTATGAGACACACTCTATTAAAAAACTGCCAGCAAATCCTTCAGTACCTGGTTCTCCCCTCATTTATACCTCTCCTTTCATGCCAAGAGACAGCATTTTCAACATTCAGGCCTATTGGGTTATGTCAGAAACATAACCACTGTCCTTGTGTCATCTATGTCAAAGATATCTCTTTTTTTCTTCCTCTTCTTCCTCAGATCTAAGTCCCTGTGTCTAGAAAGGTTGTCTACTTCTTTTATGCCTCAACTGAGAAATCGATAAATGCTTTCAGCCTTTCCAACTTTATGTTTTCATTTGACGAGAGTATACAACAACAACGATCTATGTGACACGGTTACAGCAGAATATTCTTAGGTGTACTTCACATTGCTGCAGTTGAACAGGATACAATAAAAGAGATTTAAGCTAAGTGTTACCCTGCCTTTGCAAAGAAGAGTGTGCAAACAGTTAATCAAAGTAACTTACCTAACACAATACAGTCTGATACAGCATCCAAACCTTTCACCAGTTAAATTTTAAGGTGACACACTCACTCCATGGTAAAAGGTCATCCAACTCAGGGTGTTGTCCTAGAATAGCTATTTTATTACTATTATTCAAGTACATGTTCCCTATTTCAACTCTAGTCCCTCTTGTCCTTCCTCCCAACCTGTTATGGGCTCACTGGACACTGCACAAACCTGTAGTGCCATGCTACAAAAAAAAGAGGTAAAAAGGATGGAGATACAGGATTCCTGCTAAGTTTTGGGATGCTTTGCCCAAGATTACACCACAGGACTGAATTAAAAATCATATGAGTCTTAAAACTTACATAACAACCATAAAATACTCTTAGATATTAAAGACAGATTAGGGGCCTCTACCTTGTCACAAGCTCATTAAAGTTGACAAAAACATTTTTCTTAATGAGCTCTTCATTTTGCTTATTTCTCTCTGCTTTAAGAAAAATCCAAACCAAAACAAAATACAAACAATTGCCAAAATCTCAAATAAGTAAACAAACAAAAGAGATCATACAAACTCACCACAAAAGAAAACACCTGAGTTTCTTGTGAGAAATACTCAAAGAAGCAAGGCTAAGCTAATCAAGTGATGTCAAATGCAGGCAGACTGGGATGCCCAAGGCACCTTCCTGCCCTGATAATTACAAATTTGGGCTGCAATGCCATAACTCTGGCTTATGGCAATCTCTTCTCTTAAAAAAAAAAAAAAAAATCAAAGACAGCTATGGCTCGACAGGTCTGCAGTAAAGCCCAGCCATGTAGAAAATAGTAGAAAATAGAGCAGCAGCTGCACTACAGGATCAAGAAACAGAGTGAGCAAACTCCATCATCAGGCAGAATTATCTTACTGGATAAAAAAAAAAAAAAAAAAAAAAAAAAAAAGGATACAATAAATACATCCACCCTCACTCCCCAAATGTCTCACCCACACCTAAGGGATTTGGGTTTTTGATGCAGGATATCTGCATATTATCCTTCACCTGCCTTATTTTTTTCAAATATTTGGCCCTCATCAGACTTTAGTTTAGCATTTCAGAAGGAAGAAGCAGAAAGCATGCTCAAGGCAAAGAAATCTAACCTAGGAGACTGCCCTTCACAGTCATATTCCATGCACAAGGCTCTTGGAGGAGTCATCCTGCCAAGTGCAGGAGGAGGGTTGCTCCCACATCCTGTCAGGGCATAACAACTACATGGCAAGCTCAGGTAAGGTAAGTACATCATAGCATCAGTAGACAGCATCCAAACCATCCCACAGGAACAGGCTCAAACCATATCTCCATGAACAACTACATTCTTAGAGTGTTTAGGAAGTTTAATATTGCTAATACACATATCTACATGCAAATCCAGAGGCAAATTTTAGATATTAAATTCTCATCTCAAATGCTTCTCTGAGTATATAAAATAGCTCTCCCCCTAAACAAGTTCAGCCAGCCTTTATCCCATAAGATTGTGAAGATGAGGCAGAGACCTCAGAAATATTTCTGGCTGATGAATTTTGAGCCTCTAGTATATACAAGCTGCCCAGAGATCCAAGTACCTTCTTTTCCCTGCACATACTGGAGCCAAATCCCTGCTTTGGGGATTGATAATCTATTCCCTACAACAACCCTACAGAAATCCTTACGAGGAGGAGTGCCCTATTACACCTGTATGATTTCTGATGGTATTGTTAGTTGATAGCAAGATATTGATATTCCTGAAATACAACCAGATACTTTTCTCCATCAGATGTCACCAAATTACATCATCACTTCCTAATTTTCCCTGACCAGTTCTCACTCCGTGTCCTGCTCACTTTTTTCTGGCTATTTGAGTGCATGAAATCCCTGCCTGCACAGACTGATGCATCTAAAAAGGTCAACCCTCAGGTGCTTATTGGACATGTCCACTAACTTCATGGCTGGAATGACTGCTATGTAGCACTCAAGTATCTCTTTATTCATGCACATTTATATTTATGACTTGTTAAAAGAAATCCTCAATGCCTCAAGGAAGCATTTACAAGACAGAAATTGCAGGAAACCATGTTAACTAAGGTGACAGTACATAGAAGATATGTATTTACACTACCCAAGTGGTTATCATACAACAATGGAAGGAGAACATCAGTGAAGACCTCTGGAATTCTGGTGTTCTATCTATGCCCTGGTCTTCAGCAAAAGGTTTTTCATTTGTCTCCACCTTCTACACATCTTTAGCCTCTTGGGATTGTCAGCCCTCTCCATGCACAGGAGAAGGGGAAAAACTGCAGAGCCAACTATAAAGAGCAGAGGGGAAAAGGTGGGTGTCTTTATGAAAGAAAAGTACTGAGGTACCCTTTGATGTAATCCTGCACTGCAGAGAAATCAACTTACACACAGCAACAGCAGCCAAGGGCAGGGAGCACACCCTTCTACTGGATTTGCTACCATTTGTGGCACAATCACAGCACAAAATAACACAGATAAATCCTGTAGCTGCAGAAAAGTAGGTAACCAAGCTTAAAACAAAACGAACCTCGCAAGAGGAACAGAGTAATCCAAGGAATTTTCATTTAATCCCCTCAAGTCTTTCACATTTAAGGCATTTTTGTCACTCTGACAATTCTTACTGCCATATGCTAAAAAAACATTAGGATTATGAATAAAAGGATCTATAAAAAGATAAATAAACTCTTGAAGAACTACGCAGATACACCACTGAAACACCAAACTGGACTCAAAAGATAGCTTTGGTTTTATAAGCACCTCCAGGTAAGCTGAAAGCACAGCTGGACATGGCCCTGTTGCAGTGATGCCTAGAGAGGAAGGAGTAGCACAGCACTGCCCTTCCCTGCACAGAACCCAGCTGAGGAGGGCAGGTGGCTGCTGAACCAACACAGACACACGCTAAGAAATCCTCTGGAAACACCCGCAGTCAGTCTCCAAAGGGCCTGCAGGAAGCCAGAACTGCCCTTCCATGGCCTCTCTCTTTCATACTCCAGTACACTTCAACTCAAGCAAAAGTCCACGTTAGCTGCAGGTCAGCAAGCTGCAGAATCACCCGAGCAACAGGTAGAGGGATAAATAATGGAAGTCGACATGTTTGAAAGCAGCCGGGGAGTGAAAAAGATTCACACAAAGCAAAGACAAAGAGCAACATGATAAAAATAGTAGCTGAGATGAATGCAGGTTTCATTCATCTGCAAGAGGTGACAGCACACAAATAACTGACAAACTGGGCACACTCAGGAGTTTAACTGGTCCTCGGAGGATATGGTGACATACAAATTACAATCTGCCTCTGGGAAAGCACGTTTCTTAATTCCTTCTAAATTGTGTGAAATGGGCATAGGTACAATGTGGGGGCATTTTATAGATTTGTCCTCATGAAAAGGCTAGGTCTTTTTGCATTTAGAACTGCAAGACAAGGGCTGTCTTGACTGCTTCAAGATGAGCTGCAATGCACGTCTCAAACCGACCTCCAAAACAGAGCTACTAGGAACTCTCCTCAACAGGAAGATCTTACTACTGTTCCTTCCAATTTCACAGCCACAGCTAAGAGACAACTCCAACAACAGTGAGCCCTTAAAGTCACCTTGTGAGATCCCAGTGTTTACCCAGGAAAATCCAGTTTGTGGATACACAGTTGTAGAAAGAATGAATGGCAGGTGCACAGGCCCAAGTTTGAAGAGAAACAGAAATAGGAAAGAACACAATGCATCGACTTATTTTCTCAAATTCTGAAACTTTGCATCACTTCAGAGATGGTCTGTGGGATATGCTGGAGCCCAACTGACACAGCAGATTTCAAGTAGAAATCTCTCACTAATATACTCAACAATCTGACTACCATTAGCATAAAGGAAAACATGCACATGTGGCAACAGTGTAGGAGCACATCTCTGGAAGGTCAAAATAATACTTCACGTATGCATTGAAGCTCTTATTGCACTTCTTGTCAGGAACTACAAAGGGGTTTGCATAATAGATTCTCTAGAAGAAAATCCAGCATAGGAATAAAAAAAAGGTGTTTCATTCACATTAAAATATAATACTACAGACAGAAACATTTACCTACTTTACGTTTTCTCCAACAATGTGATGAAGAGAGATTTCAAGGTCATCACTTATCATCATTATAGCTTCACAAAAACAGTACCAGCAAGAGCTGTAGATAAGAATTATTTTTTTACCACTGTATCATCTAATTCCTGTAGTTTTCATAGGCGTACCGTGTGATTTGGTTATTTTTGCAGCCTTTTTGCATTTGCAGATGTTCTAGCAAATGGTATTTATTAGAGGAATATTCCAGTCTGGAAAAGATGCACATTTCAAATTGCATGTTTCACAGATAATGCAAATTTCAATGAAATGGAGGAAAGGTGAAAAAGAGGTCAGATTCACCAACAAATATTTGTTAAAGAAGTTCCTGAAGAGCGTGATTTAACCAAAATTTCTCAATTTGTGTAGGCCAAGAAAGAAGAGAAAATATCCAACCGTATTATTTCTTCTGAACCACTTTTAAACTTTAATATTAGTTTTAAGATCTTGGTATCTAGCTTAAAAGTAATCATGTAAATACCCGTATATAGTCCTCTCATGTCTATATTTTTTTTGTAATTTTTTAAAATATGGTCAGAACCACAGAGATGACTCGAAAATGTCTGCAACACTAAGGTCTCCCACTGCCATAAATATGAATGATAATACTGTCTATTCACATGCCATTTTCAATTAATGGAGATCAAAAACTTTTGACAATAAACCTTGTAAAGACCCTATGACGTATTACAAACATTAGCCTTTGCTTTCACCCCTACAGCAGGCTGATCTGGTATCAGAAGTAGGTCTGCAGTCCAGAAATTCTGACCCTTTTGGCTACTATCTCATGCCATCTCTCAGCCTCTATCACAATAGCCACACACCCAATTTCATAGTTCTTAGTTCTAAATATTCTCCCAAATTCTTCTCCACACAGCAGCACAAGAAAAGTCAATCTAACACTGAAGGAAATATAACAAAACCATCTATGCTGGAGATAGCTGCAAGCAATTTCCAATTATTCCCTGATAGCTTGGCATCTCTTCATAGTGTCATTTAATGCTATCAGATAATAACTAGTTATTTCTCAGAAAAATAGGTGGAATCTAATCCTCTTCTCCTGCCTGGGTTTGCAAGACTTTTCTTGTGGGTTATCTTCTGAGAATAATCTCTTGAGATTTTCTTCTCCAATGGAACAGGCTAAAAGATATCAGGAAAGTTCAGAGTTCACAGGGCACCTGACATTTTCTTCACAAAATGTTCTCATGCCGAATAAGTGGGATATTATACTAAATAATATTGCTTATGCTGCAAACATCAGCTTGAAAGAGACACATTTCTTTGGAGTGGGCAATCCAGAACTACCCAGAAATGCAGTAAAATAGAACAACTGATGGACATGAACCCAATCAAGGAGAGAAATTATCATGTTAGTCAATACCAATTTCTAGCTCCAAAATTTATACATTGGAAAAGAAAACAGAATATCTCAGAAGTCATTAAGTTCTTTCACTGCTCTGTCACTAGATATGATTTTATGCAACAACCAAAACACACTGGCAAGCTGCAGCTTCTGATACAAAAAATGTTCACATCTCTCTCCCCAAACACATCATAAAAAGCTTCCTATCACAGGCACTTTAGCAGACTGTTTATGGTCTGTAAAAAATGAAAGAAATTATCTCTCCTCCATTCTAAGGGCACTAGGCCAGAGCAGCATAAAAAGGAAAACTGACATGGCTGTTGATTTGCAAAAGATTTGTTTTAGGAATTATTCTAGGGTATTCCTTACCAGATGTCCTAGTCCAATTCCTTTCGCAACATCCTCCATTAAAAAAGATAAGATAAATATAAAACAATTGCAGAAACATCTGAGGATTCATCATATTCTGTAAACATCTCATTTGCAGCATGATGCTTGAATTTATCTTTTTTTCCATCCACACTGATGCGAGCTGCTTTTGTAGTTCTCCACAGACTCAACGCTAACATCTCGGGGAAAACAAACCACTTTAGAAGTCATTTTGGAATGTACAGACAGAATGCAGGAACATTATTCTCAACCTTTGTATTAGTTTCAGAGGCAAAACAGAAAGTACATTAAGGCTGGTCTGCATAAAATTTCTCATGAAGCCAGATTTTGGTGTGAGCTAGAAGAAAGACTTTCTTTGAACTCTGTATTGCTTGCATTTGCATTTTGAAACTGAAATTTCCCCTTGAAACTCCCAATATGTTTCTGTTACCTTCAGGGAACAATAAGAGAGCCCTCCTGTGGATAATGCATCAAATTTAAATTCCCATGACCGACAAGGAGACTATGTAACCTAGGGGATAAAATGGCTCTATTTTAGAGCAAAGAGAGTGAGGTGGTAATCCACTGGAGGCTGTAGTTTAATTTAAATGGCTATTAACTTTGTTCCATTGGGACAGTTACAGCTTAATTCATACTACTTTTCCAAAGCAAAAGAAATCATATCAAATAAAACATCCAGGCTACAAAAGATATTTTAACAAGACAAAAAAAAAAAAGTGTGATGGTTTTTTATATATATTATGAATGCTAAAATATAATTATTTGTGTTTCCAGCTCTTGGAAGGAACCTCATTCATGAGGTCTAACTTTAGGGACAATATTCACACGAGGGCATCGATATTGTTTATGTTAGTAAAATTAGGTGTTTGCTCAGTCTGGACTCTGTTCCTTAGTACATCACTGCTTCCTTTACACCAGGCATGGCAAAAGATATCATACTCTCTTCCTCCTTTCTGAAACAGAAAAATACTCAGAAAAAGAAAACACCAAACCCAAGTTCTCTCTATTGCCTGCCTTCAGTTCTTGTGTTCAACTCATCCATTTTGTTGGCTTTGAATGGCAGCTCTGCTCTCATAAGGAGCAGAATGGCCATATTCACCATCACAGCACACTGTTGTTTGTTGTCTGACACTGGCTTCAAATACTTTTTCCATCAAAACAAATGAAAACCGAGTATTTTGCCCTGCTGGGGTTTCAGCACTGAAAAAAAAAATTCTATGGCAAAAACTTCAAGAAAAATGTAAATGTCTTTAAAAGTTTTGCATAATCTTACAGACTATAGATGTTGACTTCCATCACGTCTAATAGGGCTTACAATTGCTCAGCACTCTTACAGGATGGAGATTCTGCTCTGAAGATCATAATTGCTCATTTTCTGCAGCCCTCAGATTTATGCTCAGCTATCCCTATGAGCTCAATTCCCTTAGCTAACTTCACTTTTGAAGTGGTTGCATTCAAAATGCCAATCACAGTAAAATCTTACAGCTATTGGGACTCCTACTACAGAGGGCACTACTGCAGGAATTGTACAGGCAGGTTAATTCACCAGCAGGGAAGACAAAAAAAAAGCACTGGAAGTTAACAGAGCACAACAATTTTTTTACAATTACTCTGGCAAGGAAATGAAGAATATTCAATGCAATTGAAACTGTAGTGAAAACTTAATCACTTGTAGCCCAGTTTCTTCACAACACTGAAACTAATGCTCTATCTCAACTTTCTATACAGCTCTTGTGGACAGCAAGTAATCAAGGCTTGATTTCTGCTTTCTGTCGAAGGAATTTTATCACAGATTTTTACAAAACTAGAGATAAAATTCAACAGTCTTTGCTATCATGAGCCTTCTCTATAAACAAAGAACATTCAACCTAAAAATACTTTCTTGTTTTGATCTGCACCCTGAAAAACTGCTCCTCGTGGAGTGTTCCTCCACCCCAGATGACAAGCCAGTAAGGAATCAGACATGAAAACAGACCTTACTTCTTACTTAGTCTGCCATCATTTAAGGCCTGATTTCCAAATTCACAGATGTGAGCGGGAAGATTTCCATTTCATTCAACTAAATCAGAATCAAATCTGTAATTCAAGACACAGACAAAATATCTGCAAACTCAAACACAAGCCGCAGTCTTAGAATTTGGTATGTATAGAGTAAGGAAGTAGTATTATAGACTCAATACCTACACACCAGTGTAAGCACAGCAATTCTGAAAAATGGTCCATCAACAGAAACAGGGCAATGGACTTAATATTTCAGATTAGTAGTAACTCCTATGCAGAAGAAGAAATATCTTCCATGAAAAGATGCTTGAAATTCTAATGCATGTTGGTCTGCTCAATATTTCCTGTACCAAAATCCACAAGGAAGTTTAAATTAAACTACACAGAAAAGTCCTTGAAGAGAATGAGAAAAAAACAAAAGAAAATAAACAAACAAACTAAACCACCAAAACACACAACTACTTGAAGACCTGTAAAAACAGGAAAAACCATAAACAAAATCAAACACCAAGATACAAGTGAAGAAAGGAAATACCTTCGCTTTGGGATAGGAGCTCTATTAAACTATAAGGAAAGCAAATCAGTGAGAAGATAACTACACTGAATATCTGGATCCCAAAAATAAATGTGGCTATTATCCAATGACTGGCCTTCCAGATTTTCACACAATTATCCTATTTTGTCATGAGCCAAAAGTTCCAAAAAACTCCACTGCTTCTTTTAGGGAAGAAGCCTCCATAGAATAGAATTTCTAAAACTTTTAGAAGTTCTTTCAATACTGAAAAGAAAAAATTTCAAGTCTTAGGAGAACATTCAAAGCCAGCCACATTGCAGCAACCTCGAACTCATCAAACTCTGTCCTAACAGCATGAGACAGGAGAAAAGATTGAGGTAAAAAGGCATGACACAAAACCAGTTTCAAAGACCTTTGTGACCAGAGGCAGATTTCAGTGACTTGTTTTCATAACATCTTCAGCTACCACCTTTTACTGGAGTATGAGCCAGGGTCACCACAGTCCTGGAGATGAGACAGTAATACATAGGATAAGAAAGAGAGGAAAAACAAAATAAAAAAAGAAGATTCATGAGAGAATTTGGAGTCTTTGCAGCGTTTAATACATCTCCTTAGAGATCTTAATTGCACATCAATCTTCTTCAGCTTGAGAATGAGAGGTGAATGTGCAATTCTTTAGCCTGGCACAGAGGGCAAACTGGAGTTAGGAGAAAAGGAGAAAAGAAGGGCATGCTCAATTGAAACTGGATTTTCTCTCCTCTTACCATGAGAAGACAAGAAGCTTTTCCTTAGTGCTTGCCAATACAGGAAAATTACTTTGGAACAAATAAGAATGTGGCTTAACAGCATTCTTCTGTCTGTAATTCTTTTATTCCATACCTAGAGTTCTTTTGGCAGCTAAGTTTAATCCACTTCTAACCCACACAAAGGCATGTTCAGTGCAGGGTGCCCACGCAAGGAATTAGGAGAGAATAAGTATGCTAAAGTAAGATGTAACCACGAAGTTCTTCATCAACCTTCACTGCCAATGTCACCCTTGTGACATCCCTGCTGCCGAGGCAGGAAAAAGAATTAGGTGAGAATCGTTGCTCTCCACTCCTATAAATGAAAGACAGACAAGAATTACCCTCTGCTGGTATCACAGCAAGCCACATCCAAGCTATCTAGCCATATTCAGACTGGCATATGGAAGATAAAACAAGAACAGAGTAATCTCCAATCTATGCTATGTTTAGATGAACTGGACACAATCCTCTTTAATGGCTTTAAGCTGCGTGTGATTTATGTGGTTCTAGACAGAACTTTGACATTTCTTACTGTGTGTCTTGGTTTTGTCTGGAATAGAATTAATTTTGTCCCTAGTATCTGGTACAGTCCTGTGTTTTGGATTTAGTATAAGAATGTTTGTAACACACTGATGGTTTTAGGATTTATACTACATCAAGGACTTTTTAGCTTCCCTGCCAGGGAGAAGGCTGGAGAGGCAGAAATAGTTAAGAAGGGACACAGCCAGAATAACTGACTCCAAAATTATATTCCATAGCATATAACGTCATGCTCATCACATAAGCCAGGGGAAAGCTGGTCAGGGGCCACTGCTCACGAGCTGGCTGGGCATTGGTTGGGGAGTGGTGAGCATTGTGTATCACCTGCTTTGAGTATTCTAATGCCTTAGGTGTTACAATAATAATTATTATTATCTTCCTTTTGGGTCCCATTTAGTTGTCT
Source organism: Sylvia atricapilla (assembly GCF_009819655.1). Classification (NCBI taxonomy): domain Eukaryota; kingdom Metazoa; phylum Chordata; class Aves; order Passeriformes; family Sylviidae; genus Sylvia; species Sylvia atricapilla. The sequence continues at coordinate 55,245,641 of NC_089145.1, forward strand.
TTGCCTCAACCCATAAGTTCTCACTTTTAGTCTTGCTCTTTCCTCCATCCCAGTAGCAGGGCCAGGGAGTGAGTAAGCAGCTGAGTGGTGCTCAGTTGCCATCTGGGGTTTACCCATGACACCGTATGAACAACTTATCTCTGTAATAGTAAAAAGAAAAAATTATCACAGTCCAGACCTATCAGATCTAGATTGGAGATTTATGTAATCAACAGACACTTCATTATTAACTATGACTTTGTCTGTATTTTATCTCATAAACTCAAGATTATTAAAGTCACTGAAGTTGAGATGACTATATCAAACTCCAATTCTCAGACTCTCCTGTTCCCCAATTTCATGTTCCTAAAGGTACACCAACAAAGGAACTCCCTGTAATATGATTCATATGAACAATATTGTGTTCTAAGGGCAGCTTAGAGTCCAGCAGAAAATAAAAAAGACACTAAAAAGCATTCCCAGTTTCTAATTCAGAAGAGTCATACTTTAAACTACATTCCTTAAAACACTGTGGACTTACCTCCCACTTAACCTTTGGGAATAATTAATTTTTTTTCACAGACTTAAATGAACACTGTCCAGAGTAAAATTATGGACTGATCCCAGATGAGTATGCAGCAAGACACACCTTCAAAACTTTTCTTAAGCCATCTTCCCCTAGGTTACTCAGGGGACTATCAGAACGTGTTAGAAAAATGTAGGTTAGATTTCCCTATCATTTTAATTTAGGACATGCATGAAGCAAGAGATGAGTGGTATCAACCTATTGCACTTTCTCTCTATGATCTGTTCTTTCTTGCTCTTACATTTAACATTTGAATAGTAAAGAATGGAAAAGTCTCTGCTTCTAAAAATAACGATATTTGAATTCCCTTTTTCTACCAATAAAGAAGGTATTATAGAAACCATGCTTTCTTGAGGTGAAGCATAGGCCATGGTAATTTTTAAAACCAAACCCACACTGTGAATCTAAGCAGCACGTTTCACATTTCAGGTCTGGCATCTCAAACATAACGTAAAACTTGCACTAGCAAAAGATGAAAAGGAGAAAGCACGCTTGTTTGCCCTGGAACTCTGCTGCCCTTAGGCATGAGTCAGAAATAATCCCAGAGGCAGAATGCAAATGAAATGTCTCGGCAGCGTGCAGGCCTTAATGCATTTTACCTTAAACATTTACATTAACAGATGGTCCCCTGCAGTCCCATAAACTCACTCCTGAGCTCATTTCCATCTCACTCCAGGCCCCATTTGTCACTGGTTGGACAGAAGAATGTTTCAAGGGAGTTGAGGCAGAACAGAGGAATGGGACAAACTGTATGAAATGGTTGGTGTCACCTACGTATAAGCATTTGACCTCAGTTACAAGGGGAGAAAAAATTGTATGTAAGAGGAAAATGGATGAATAGGATGATGATCAGTTGACTGGGACTACCAAGAATAAAAAAAAAAAAAAAAAAAAAAAAAAAAGCCCCCCAAAAAACAAAACCAAAAACAACCATAAAACCCCAAAAAACAACAAACCCAAAACAAACAAAAAAATCCCCCCAAAAACCACCACCACCGAAAATCCACAAGAAAACTATAGTGTTCCTTTTGGAGAGGAGGAAAATGCTACTTTTTAAAGTGGAGATGTAGCTGTGTACTGTGACAGTGGACAACGCTGGCTGATGCATTTAAGGAAAAGTGACTGACATCAGGAATGGCATAAGACAGCCAGACTGCTCAGCCCTCACTTGGGAGATGTAAAACTCTCCAATCAGTCCAGTGCTCTTGTACAAGATTTCAGCTTTTGCTGAGTCTCTAAATTCTCAATTCTGTCACAGAAAGATATCAGTTTAACCAGGGGAAGAACAGAATTAAGCCCTGCCATGGTAGGTTGAAAGACACCAGCTCTTGAGCCACAGCTCATCTGTGGCTTGGGCTTGTTATAGGAAGGAAATACATTTTCATTTGTTTGTGTTGTTTTTATCTTGGCCAAAAGACAAAAAGAAATTGTTAGAACAGAGACACCTGCCAAAACAAAACTCTCAAGTGCAAGAAGAAAACCCACAAATCAGTCTAGTTGAACTCCATGGGGGATAAGAACACAAATGGATAAAAACTGGTGACAAGGTGATACTTCTTTATTCAGGATCTAAAGAATACAAGCAACAGAGTTTGATCTATATTCTCACCAGTCTTGCACAGATGCCATAGGTGCTCAGACTGTCCCAGATGTATAATACACTGAGTTATCTCAGAACACTTCTCTGAAGCATAAAAATATCAACTCTATTTTTCAAACTGAACTATATCAAAGATAAGGAAAATTGTCACTCCACTGAGAATATCCATAGTCAAAAAGAAAAATTAACTGAATCACTCAAACCTCCAGTTAATGTCATAATCATTCAACTCTGCCCAGACCATTCAACTGTTCTTTCTCCTTGTGCAAGCAGGAATCAGGTACTGGGATAAACTACCACTACGGTCTAAGGTGCTTTGCTGTGATGGTAAGAATCACTACCAATCCATTGTTTTTCACCTGAGAAAGAATGTCTTTGTTTACTAAATGAAAAGCTTACTTTACTTCTCTAAAATGCTTCAGGGGCTAGAATATGCTGCAGTTCACATTGCTTCCATGGATTTTTTTACTGTAAATTTGAATACAGCACTTATATCTGAGAATTAATGACAGTGCTCTACAGTAAAAAAATCTATCTTCATAAGAAAATCCCATTGTGCCAGATTACTAAAATATGTTATTTTCTTTAATCAGGGGAAGCTTGCCTACTCCTACAGTCTGTATCAAGTCTTTCAGCCCGAGTCAAAATGTGAGACAATTGTGAGAAATAATGTTTTCTATTCACCAGCAATTTTCGCACAGGTTCTTTAGTTGCAGTTCACTATTACCCAATGACTTCACAGATAATGCACCAGAGCATCCAGGTGCTTTGGAACAGGATTTTCCTGAGCAAAATTAAAAAACACATTCATAAAGATGTGATTCTTCTTTAACCTCTCGCACTCCAGAAGGCATTCAGAAATATGTCATGCTCCCTCTGTTTTAGTGGCTAGTTAGAAGCCAAGCTTCATAAAACACAGAAACAGAAAACCTGCATTCTTCAAAGGTGGCATACTTGCATTCATGACACTCACACATTCTTTTCCTTCTCTAGAGTTCAATAGCATCTGCCCTAAAGGAAACCTCTACCCCTAAAATAAGTCAGCAGCTTTCATGGTAACACACAATCTCTAATTTTGCCATTATCTGCCTAGCTGAAAACCCTGCTGGTCCCTGGCAATGAAAGCAAGTCACAGCAGTAAGGGTAGAGGAGAGCTGCTGAGCACCACGCTCAAGGCAAATCCCTCCTTGTAAACTTAGGCCACTGCCAAGTATAACTCAGGGCCTGTGTCAGGAGGGGAAGAACAGCCTTGTAGAGATGGCCAGCTATATAAGAGCCACCTATATCTTTAACAACATTGTAAACTAGTTAGAAATATCAGTTCACTTGAACAAAAACATTTTCAGGTTCAAGTAATCAGTTAATAATTAGGGCTCTTTGTCAGAAGTCACTCTCCTTTATGCCATGTCTGGGGCTGAAATACATTTTATTTCCCCTTTCGGCCTGTACATAATGATGAAACAGGAAATGTAGCAGTGAGAGTCTGAGAGATGGGACAAGCCTACCATTTTGAAGTCAGTGGCAAAAAAATTACACTGCAACAATATTCTCCTCCAACAGTTAAAATGCAAGCCTGACTTGCTGCATTTCTTCTCCATTAAACTCAGTGAACACCTGAGGGGCTTGTACTGATAGGGAATTTTAGACACCACCTGATCCCAAAGGCAGTCCTCAGAAATTCTGCAATCTCAAGGCCAGCATGGTCATTGTCAAATTCAGCCAGCCTGCTGGCAGAAACAACCTCTGCTTTCACATCAGGTTACCCTTTTCCCCCTTGCTGCTTCTTGCACTGTCAAACCAGCTGGGGAAAGAGCATGCCCTCATAGCTGCAATATTCACTAATTTATATTTGTTACTGTAATTACGTTTTGGTCTTCTGCTTTAAAAAAATATGAAAACATCCGACAAATGTTTGCAAACTACATTTCCTAAATAGACACGCTGCTCATAGTGAAGCAGCCAGACTTTTCCAGTAGTTACCTGCTGGGATACCACAGTGCTCATCCACTTATTGTGGCCTGCACTGGAGGATTTTTACAGCTATCACAGGACATCCTGCAGTGCTCAGAGTGATGGCAACCACACATGTATAGGGTATTTAGACACCTCTAAAAAACACGCATACAACACTGCTTTAAGCTGCATTTGTGTATATCCTGAGTGAGTACAGGTGAATTCTACAGGAGCAGCAGTCCTCACAGCCATTCTTGGGGAGAAGGGCTTCTTATCAATGGACAGGCAAGCTCATTGTCTCCACCGGCAATTGCTGGATTTTGTAACAGTGAATACAGTACATTTCCCATAGAATGATTCCCTGAGCCATCCCCATGTGATGCTACACAAGGAATTCAAGTCCTAGAACAAAATAAACATTTGAGTACAAGTCTAATACTTGCAGAACATTTGTGCATACCTTGCTCTCATTTTTATGTCACTTTGACTCGACTGTGAAGGAAAGAAATTTCCACTCAGTGCTACTGGATGAGATCATGATAGCAAGTATTTCATTTCCACCAAGGCATATTTTTACTCATTAATCTCTTCTGTTCTTTCAGTGAGTGGCGATTTAAGTGAGCTACATTTTTAGCAGTGGTTTTGTGAAGGGAGAGAGTGCCCAGTGAGATAGGACTGCAAGGGATGGCTCCCAAAGGAGCTAAAACACAGATGTCATAAAAACCCATTTCAGAAATTGTACACAAAGGCACAGCTGTGCACTGGGAAGCAAAACAGGTGGCACTGGCATCAGGGGCTGGCAGAGCATGGAAATAAACACACTGCCTCGTGTTACAGTACAACACTGCCACAAGACACCATCACAAAGGACCCCCTAAAAAAGGCCTCATAATAAAGACCTCTGTCTCCATTGCCCCTGGAGAAGTTGCTGAGGTCAAGCACCCTCTTCAAACGAAGCATCCCCAAAGCACAGAGTGCATTTGTTCCACGATCTGTGAATTTACACAAACTACCAAAGACTTGTGAAGTCAGCTGGAGTTAAGAGCCCCTCAGCAATGTACTAAATCAGTTCCATACTCACCCTGGAGTCCTCTACTTAAAAACAGCTGTTTTTCTACTGCTTTTGTTCAGCTTTGCACCCTGACATTGACCAGGCCAGTTATCCCTGTCACTCAGTGTCAGGTCAAGTGACAGTGACTGAAGCAGCACAGGACCCAGAGGTGACCTCGCTGCCACCTGCCAGCCTGCCCACCTGCCCAGCCTGCCTCCTTTCCCTCTGATCTGTATTTTGGAGACAAATTCTCTCTGTACAACAGATTTGGAAGAGTTGTCCAGTTCTCTCCTCAGTGGTTAGACCAGATTTAAGGGCAGTGTGATCCTAGCAGGATGTGAGGTTGTACAATTTGCTGCTATAAATCAACTGCCTTGATTCAGGTTTTGAAGGCAGGAGCAACTCCATCTGAGGCAGTGGGGAGCTCATGCAGTTCACTGACATCTGACTCCTTGCAACGTTTTAAAAGTATGTTCTGAAAAGCATTACCAATAAAAATGACAGTGTAGAGCTCTTTTTATTATTCTGTGATGCCAGATCAAATTTTCTGAACAGACACTCAAAAACCTAATGTAGCCAATGCCCACCACATTGTCTCTTATGTCACCCTCAACAAGAGACATCCTGTTATAGAAATATAGCTGCCACTATTGGTGAAATCACGATAAACACACTGGAGGGCTCACTATGTCCCTTGCTTTCCCAAGGTTCTAAATCTAATCTTTTTGAGAAGGATATAATTATCACCCCAATAGCTAGCTTGGGACCAGGTTTGTGTCATCTGAGCTTGTTTTCACGTGTGAATTTTATTCCTTTTAACAACAAAAATAAAAATTAAGAACAAAGAGAGTAATATAGCATATATTTACAGCTTACTGTTCATCTGTAGAAAGAAGGTATTTGTATGCCTGGGTGCTCTGCAAAATCACTGAAGATGTCAAGTTGATCATAATCGAGACACCAGTAAAACAAGAAGTTAACTTAAATATATTTAAGCAGCTTGTTAAAAATGGAAAGTATATGAAATTACTTTTATATCAGGCATTTCAAACCCTTCAGTCTTTCCTCTGATACTTCTTTGTATTTGTATTGTTTGAAGGAACATGCCAGGATTTATTATTACAAGAAAATTGCTCAATGCTATTACTCTTCCAAATATTTATATATTTCGATGAAGAGGATCTTCTTCCACAGTGTTTCAAATGACTCTGAGGTATCCAAAGAGTACAAGATGCAGCTCAGAGAGATTACAGGCACCAAAGTTCAAGACACAACACTTACAGAGAAAATAACATAGCTGGTTGAAACAAATCACATTTTAAAAGAGAGTTCAGAGTAACTGTAGAGATCACCACAGAAGCAGCTTTAAAAACTAAAACAGCTCTCCTGTCCTGTGGGTCAGCTCCAGTGACAGAGTCTCCTGTTGGAACTCTTGCCAGCCCAGCTTCACTGGGATCCCTCCTTTGACCCCCACACCAGACACTGCAAGGTTTTGCTGGTTCTCAGGTATCAGGCATGTGAAACAACCAAAGAATTTTTTTTTTAAATTACTAAGAATTGACTTCACTGAAATTTTCCTTTAACAGCTTAAGCATGGGGAAAATGCAAAATCTAGCTTGATGCCAAGGAGCCCTGCGCTCAGACCATCCAAAGACTACAAGGGATAGGAAGATAATCTGGCAAAGAAAGCATGGGTTTAGGACAGTACCACAGCATTGAGCCCAATTTTTCAAGAGATTCTTTGAAATACTGGAAAAAGATGTTCAGCTGTTTTGGGACAAATCTAATAATCTAGTTTTATTTATCTAGAAAGATAATTATGGGTATACGAAAAGTCATTGAGCACACAAATGCCTTTAGCATTAATGGAAAGCCAAATATCTCACTGTGACTGCAGGGGTAAGAAGACAAATGAATCAAGCTTCTTACCTCAGTGCATAAATTCAAATTCTTCACATGTGAAAACCCTGCCCACTGTATTTTCAGGAGAAAGTATGGATAAATAAATAATACTGGATAATAGCTAATTCTTCTCAGTCTACTGTGGCTTTGGCTCAGCCCTGTTACAAATGGCTTTCACTCATTTAGCTATTTGTGGCCACAACCCCATCTGCATCCAAAGATGCCTGGTTCTACTGATTTTTACTTCTCAAAGCATTGCATCTTACTGCACTCATCAGACTGAGCCCTGGCTACTGATTAATCCTCAGCAAAAACTTAGACAGCCCTGTCCTCAGGGCCATGGGCAAATAATATCTGATTCCCCACTTCCTTTTTCTTTTTCTTTTTCCTTTTTTTTTTTTTTTTTTTTTTTAAACTCATTAATTAATAAATTGCCTGGCAGGCCCAGGGCCCTCCCCACAACCTCCCTTCTGAGTAACATGTCAGAGCACCAAAATGGCCCTTTGTAAATCTAATTGAAACAAAAGCTATTGACCCAGACACATTTGCAAGTAAATCTCGGTGGACCTCAATCAGAGAGCATGTGTTTGACAGCAAATTATGCTTAAGTGCTACAGCAAGAAAAATTAAAGGACTGAAACACACATCAGCAAGTCTAGCAAATGAGATTTGGAGAAGAAAAGGAGAAGTGCAAGGCTGCTTCTTATTATAGAAATCTAGCACTAAGGAGATTTGTTGCCCTCCAAGAATGGTTGGGCACAGAAAATGATCCTACACTGCTGTGAAAAGGGCAACAACCAGAGACAGGGGCTAAGGGGAAAGTTAACTACATTGCAGGAGACCTGAAAATGTCACCTTGTCTTTTGATTAGGGGTTTTTCAGTCGAAAGCTGAAGATGAAGAAAGCACAGTTTGCAACTGCTGCTCCAAGAAATTATCTTCAGAAAGGCCACAGCAATGTTACAAGTCAGTGTAATGCAGCTACCAGCCCTGTCCTCTCCCAGATAATAACCTGCCATTTATTACTGAAACAAATATGAATTCCAGCAGAAACAACTGCAGTTGACAGCTGAATTCCCTTTGCTATAACCTCACACAGCACAAGAAACAAGGAGATCCTGAGAGGGAAAGGAAAGCGCTCCTCACACAAGGAGAACCACAACATGTAACAATCATTGCTTGTAATAATTCAACAGAAATAAAAACATTATGTCCTGGAACAACCTGGAGGCCAGAAAAAACATATGGATGTTCTTAGGGGAAAAAAATTAATAAAAATCCCCATAGAACAACGTCTTCATTCCCACCACGAATGGGCTAAGACAGCTTATCATTTTTATTTAACTATGCTCATTTGGGTGTGATATTTATCAAAATAATTATGCCAATATAAACCCTAATTTAAACACAATTCTGTATGTTAGCACAGTAATCATGGCAAAGACCAGGATCTCTGACCCTCTGCTAAAACTACTGTGCTCTGCATTTGATGTCTTCCTCGTGCCTTTTCCTCTTTATACACTTCATATCATGGTGAAACATCACAGCTCAAAATAAATAGATTAACTAGAAGTGGAAAACAGTTTCACTATCCTCTTGAGACTGAGAGAAAAGGCTTTTTTTCTTGGGACTAGGAAAATAACCTCCCCCCTCAAGGTTTAAATGAACTTCATGAATGGACAAGCAAACCTCCTAGGCTGGTGTGTCCCATGGAGCTTTACAGACATAAATCCTTCCATCAAGCCCTCCTAGGAATCTGTGTATTCTCTGCCACTGTCAGCTGGGTTCCCACTGAACAAGGCAGGCGGTCTCACAGATCAGTGGGCAAGTCGTGCCTCTGATGTGTTTGACTGTCACATTCATAAACACAACAAGCTACGCCAGCAGCAATAGCAAGGCAGCATGGTGGGGGATTCAATACACTTCACAGGCTGCAGTGCACAACATTCATCAGTGCAAACAAACCCAGCCCAGGGCTCTCCAAGCTGGTTTTCACAGCAGGGGCAGACAGCTGCCAGGGTTGCCCTGTGTCCTGCTTCTGCTCCCTCCTCAAACCCTGAATCCTCAGTGCAGGTACTATTCTTCCTGGAATAGTTCCTGCTGGAACTCAACGCTACAGCCTAACAAACACTGACCACTCGAGACACTTCTAGAAGCATCTTAGAGAGATGCTCCACCTCTGTCTTCAGGGGAATTGAGGGCCAAGCCTTTCTCTGAAAAGGGACAACTACACAAGCTACATCAAATGCCTCAGACAATTATATATCAGGTCCAGGTAAGTATCCTGGTACCTGAGCCCAGCAAAGATCATTGTCTATCAGGCCACGATCTCCATCTACATACCATCTCCTCCTAGCATATGAGTGCATATGAATGTAAGTGCATTTTTAAAAAAATAGTAGTAAAAATAATTTACTGTGATTCTTCAATACCAAACAATTTTTAAAAATGGATGTTTAGGAACATTTCCCTCTTCTCCCCCTGAAATGCTATTACTGAGATAAAATTGAAGTATTTAATAGCACATTCAATTGTGAAAGAGAGAGCAAGGAAAGGATCCTATATTCAAATTTTAAAATAGAAACTCAGGAAACTAAAATCTTATTATATAACCCATAGTTTGAAAGGGGAAAAAGATTGCTATGGCCAAGAAATCTCCAAAAATTTCATCCACCCTGGAGATGAGACTCTTAGTTTCATGCCTGATAAAAAAATTACACCACCAGTCCCTGACACCCTCGGCTTCATGCTGTGTCCTAGGTCAGAGCTGCTGAGAAGCAGACTGCAACCTACTGCATTGCTCCAGCTCTTGGACTCTCCACACATCAGCAAAGATGAGAACCCAGTGGATGGCAGCTGGGGACTCTGAGCAATGAAGAGAAAGATAGCAAAAAGAAAAGAAAAAAATGAATTGAAAAGAGAAAACTACATTGGGTACCTTGACAGATATTGACAAGAATAGAAACAATAAAAAAGTCCCTGCTGTGAAAAGCTCATCAAGTAGAGGATGATGCATACCATGCAGACCTCATGCAGTGTCCTCCCTCAAAGATGTCACAGTTCTTGTCAGCTTTGCTACTGTAATATTCCTGCAGAAGAGGAGAGCTTAGCTGACACCCTGCCAGTCGTCCCAATGACTGCTGACAGCCTCAGGGAACACACGGATGGGAAACTGATGCCTGCATTCAAAGGCTGCTGTCAAACCCAGACAATAACCCAAGCTGCAAGGCAGCATTGCCTAAGCATGTGTAAATACCTACAGGATCCATACGTACACACACACATTTACATATCCTCAGCTCTACCCACAGTGATGAGAGGGAGACAGAGTTGAGTCTGCACGATTCAAGCAAGCCTGGGGTGGTGTTGTGAGGCACAATGTGAGCTTATCCACATGACAGCTGCACTAATTCCTTTGATCTGCAGTGACTGGGTTGCCTCGTTGCTCTGTTATATAATAATATAAATTAAGATCAGCTACAGTAAACAATAATATAGCATGAAATACAGTCAGTGTTTGTTCAGTGGACATTACCAGGACTGACCCAGAAATAGCACAGCACCTGGAGAGAGAAAATACTGCCCTAAGGTTTTGACATGAAAATACTGAGCAGGACCTACTGGATGCTCCTTGCTCCTCATCCTTAAGAGTCTAATCATCTTGCCTCAGTTTTGGACACAGAGCAGCCAACTCTGAGCCTATGCCATTCTCACCTCAAAGCCACAAGATACCAGTAACCCCTGGATATCTGACTCCAGTCAAACTGCAGCACCAGGTTCCCACCTGAGTGAACCCAAATGGGCACTTGACTATCTGCCACACCTCGCCTGCAGGTAAATCTTAAGGATGTAGCAAAAACATCACCCTGTAATCCCAGCACCTATTTGACAAATAGCAGTAAGAAAACTCAGAGGAAAATGCAATATGACATTAAATTAATTCATGTTCTAGACATATAACCCTTTTAAAGTTTGCAGGAGTGGATATCACTTGTCTTAATTCTTCACAAGATCACATTCCTGAAGATGCTTCTTTAACACATCAGTGGCAAAGATGAGGGCTGGTAACTTTAACAGATACAATTAGTTGACACTGCAATATTAAAACTACTCCTAAATTTTTATTTTCATTCCATCTTTTTTAAATTGAAGAAATAGAAAAAGGATAAAAGACCTAAACCCTTCACAATCCACCCCAAACATTAAATTTTTTTTTTAGACAGGATTTCATGTGTTTCGTTACTGTCCAGGGAACTGTGGCAGCTGACAACCAAGTTACCAATTTATGGACTACAGAGTCTCAATCCACCTAAGCAGCGATGTATTTCATGGAGTACAGACTAATTAAATAGTCATAACTTGGCCTGCAATTTGGTCAGATAGTGGTTTATGAAACAGGAACATTTGCCCACCTCCCCAGCAAAATATAAAGCAATACTGAAGTTTAAAAAAGGTGACAAAGAGTCAACATCATTTGATGGAGGGTTTTCCTCCTAACTCTCCTTCTTGCACCATCTGCGTTACCCACGACTCAAAACCTACAAGAATAAAAACTTTATCTGGTTCCCAAAGTGAACAACAACAACTCAAACCCTGAGTTATTGAAGCCCAATGATTTACAGGCAAGCAGCTCTGATTCAGTCCAGAGTCAAGGAGATCAACAAGAAAATAAACCAGAACCATCACGAAAAGTTAAATGTTTTTAGCTGGGCACAGCACTGATCAAATAGGAAAATGTTTCTCAAAGAGCACATGGAGCCATCACCTTTCCCAGCAATGAGTGTGTGCCATTTCTCACACCATGACAAGGAATTCTCTAGAACAGAAGAGATTAGAAATTAGTCCCCCTCCCTATCAGGTTGCCTAAGTAAAACAGCATTTTTTAATCAAAATTCAGCCACATATCAAAGAAAATCTTAGTAAAGAGAATGAAATCAGAAACTTCACATTGAAGCTGCTGTGGGCTGGATGATGGATATGAGGTGCTTGCTGTGGCTCAGTAAAGCCTTGCCAGTTGACACCATCACGTGGGCCCAGGCTCTTGGTTCATGCTACAGAAGAAGACAAATCCTGAGAAACAGGTAAACATCACTGGCCTTAAGAGCAGCACCTTTTGAAAGATGACCTGCTGGTTACACTTCTTTTGATTAAGCCCAGAATACAGTTGGCTTTTCTGTGCTGTGAGTGTGGATTGCTGGGTCATGTTGAGTTTCTTACCTATCAAAATCCTTCTCCTCAGGGCTGCTCTCAGTCCATTTCTCACCCAGCCTGTACTTCTGCTTGGGATTACCCCAACCCAGGCACAGACCTTGCACTTGGTCTTGCTGAATACAACAGGGTTTGCACAGGCCCCACCTCTCCAGCCTGTTAAAGTCCCTCTGGATGGCATCCCTGCCCTCATGCATGTCAACTGCACCACTTAGTGTTGACAAATTTGCTGGAAGTGCAGTCAATCCCACCGTCCATGGCACCAACAAAGATGCTAAAAATCCCGCTCCCAATAATGACCCCTGTGGAGCATCACTCATCACTGGTCTCCACTTGGAGCTGTTGAGCACAACTCTTTAAGTGCTACCATTCATACAATTCCTTATCCACCCAGTGCTCCGCTCACCAAATCCATGTCTCTCCAGCTTAGAAGCAAGGGTGTCACCCAGAACAGTGCCAAGTGCTTTGCACTGGTCCACATAGATGACATTAGTGGCTCTTCCCTTATCCACCAACACTCTAACCTTAGTCACAGAAGGCCACCAAACTTGTCAGCCTCAAGTGGTATAAATAATAGTATAAATAATAGAATATAAACACACACATATATATATTATAATATAAAGATAATATAAATAATATAAATATAGTATAAATAATTACCAGAAGAACAGCACATGGGACCCCCATCCCTTGGTTTCCAGGGCTCCTTAATAAATGCCTTGTACACATCTATAAGACGTGTGAGAACTGCAGACGAGCACAAATCACATTACAGACATACAGAGGCTAAGTGGCTTTCCAGAATTTTGGTTTCAATGTTTCTATTATTTCTAACAAAGCTGCTTTCTTTAGAGGAGGCTTTAGATGGCAAAACAGTTTCTGAATCAAACTGGGCGGAAAGACAGTTATAGAACTCCAGGAAATCCTGGAGTAAATGAAAAAGCTACAATTTATCAAGTTCAGAGACCAAGGAAAGGATCAAGAAACTAAAAAAGCAGAGTCTTCTCACTATTTTTTTTTACAGGAATTGCTCAGCATCCTAAAAAGGAATGTGACAATGCAGGCTAAATCATAGCTAGGACTGGAAGTAAAAGACTGCAAAAGACTGTAAAGGGACTGTTAAACAGAGACTTTTTCTGCTTTTCCAGGATACCAGTGCTAGTGCTACTGGCCTAAAAAATCACTGAGAATATATAGCTCCATTCTAAGAAAAAGCAGAACTTCACAGGTAGGGCCTGTTGGCCTCTCCTCCCAAGCAACCAGCAAAAGGACAGGAGGAAATGCACCAAGTTGCACCAGGTTCAGGTAGGAAATCAGGAAGAATTTCTTCACAGAAAGGGTGTCCAGGCATTGGAATGGGCTGCCCAGAGAGACAGTGGAGCCATCATCCCTGGAAGTGTTCAAGAATCAACTGGATGCGGTGCTCAGCGCTATTAGTTGACAAGGTAGTGTTTGATCAAAGGTTGACTCACTGATCTCAGAGGTCTTTTCCAGCCTTAATGATTCCAGGAACATCTGCAGTGCACAGGATTCATTCAATGAAGCCTATCCCCACAGTGCCTTTGCCATCAGGCACCCTTCCCTTTAACTCTGAGGAGACTCAGCCTTATTTCACTCTCCACATCAAAAATAACACCAAATGTAGACAGGATCACTATCAAAAAGCTGATGCCTCTCCACAAAGCATCCTCACTATTCCTCAGAGCTCTCTCACCAACGAGCTGACCCTGCCCAACCCTGCACAGAGGGATCTTTGACTGCATGATCCAGCCATGCCACTAGAAAGAGGTATTACTGTCATACCCATTTACCTTTGCTAGCTCCTGGCAGCACTGGTAAGCTGTCAAGAAAAGAAATGAGCTAATGTTCACCAGCAGACCCTTGCCCGCTTCTGCTCTCTGGACATGACAAGCCCTGTCATTTCTCATATGTGAAAAATCGCAGTAATAATGCCTCTCCCCTCCAGGATGATATAATGGTGTCTGCACAAATAGAGAGGAGCAGGAGAAACTCTGGCATTCAGTACAGTGTGCAGTACACAGATATCAAGAAAAACAACAAATATGAGAAGAAAACTGTTTTTTATGCCATCTTCTATCAAAAGAGGATTTCATACATGGGAAATTGGCTCACACTGCGATCGAAGAAAAATCCACTGAAGCTGGTTCCTCACTGTTGGTTCTTTCAACAGCTCTGCCTGTACAAGTCAGAGCTGCCACATTTGGCACTTCCTAGTTTTCTCCAACTGTGAACCTGGTAGAGGGATCTGGAGCTCTCACTGCCTGTAATGCAGACCTTTCCCTACTGTTAGAGCTGCACAGGCTACAGGCAAAGGCTGCTACTGCCACTCAGTGCTGCCACTGCTCCTGACCATTCCAACCAGCTGAGGAAAGGAGAAAGCAATGTGGAAAGGCTGAGGCTGCAGAGGTCAATGCCTCCTTTCCCCTTGTCAACAAGGCTTTTCCACGTGAAAAGCCATTATCAAATCTTATGGTTCAAATTCTCTCAGAGACCCCTACCAACACAAACATACAAGGAGTCAGACATTGGGCAGAAGAAGTTGTATTTCCACCCAGAGATCAAAGCTGCAGAGAACCTCTCTTCCAACCTGTGCTCCCTCTGTACATCAAGCACCTCTCACCTTGACTACTTAAAGAGTATTGATGAATACCATCTCTTTGCAAATTCATCAACAGCATCACACAAATAATATGAATGGCATGGAGTAAGACTAAAGAGAAGCCCCTCAAGCAGCTCCCTTAAGAAGACACAGAGAATGTTTAGCCAAAATTCTCTTAAGTGCTTACGAGCTACTTCTTATCACTGCTGGTAAGAGAATCTTGTTCCTTAATGATTCACTTTTTACACTCCAGTGCACAGGCCATTTCAAACAGACCCCAAAAGAGGTACTGTGATGTACTGAATAAATTGTGCAAAATCTCTGAAGGCTTTGACATGTGCAAGAAAATAATTGCTCTAAGTGAGCTTCAGCTGCCCCAGAAATGTGCCAATATTTGTTATCTGTGCAAATGCGTTATACATACCTGCAGGAAAAAAGATATAAGTTTAAACACTAGGCACAAAAATGTAAGAAATGGGATGTAGTAACTCTGTTGCATAACTCAAAGCAAACAAGGGTAGTTTACCAAAAGAGAATTCTATTCCTGTCTTGAGCTAGAATCCACAACAGAGAATACAATATCCCACAATAAGAGAAAACCTCAAATCTTTATAAAACCTTTGGCTGACAGAAGCATGATGTAAATATTTTCTCACCACGCACCAAAACATGCAAAGACAAGGCACGTAAAAGTTCACCTGTGCTGTCACCTCTTCCTCTGCTACATACTGTATACAAATGATTGCCCTCGAGGGTGCAAGGTAATTCTGCTCATTTCAGAATTAGCACAGTTGCTATTACATCAAGGCCATTTTCCCTGCAAGAATTCATAAAACTTGAAGTCCAGAAGTTTATCTGGGTTCTTAAACTGGCAACTGCACATAAATAGAAAAAAAGAAAGAAACGGCTTTAAAAAATAGGAAAAAAATTCAGAAGGACGGAAGGATTGGAGAATAGACAGTGGTCAGCATACAGACATCAGCAAAAAAGAGAGGAAGAGAGACAGGAGAAAAAAAAGGGGGAGAGGCGAGTGAAAGAACACAAGTGCATTTTTATTACAATATTACAAGCCCTCTGATTGCTCTAATTACACCTAAAGGAAAACAAAACTTGCCTCCTAGTAGCAAGTGCATGAATAATTAACTGGAAAGGAAGGAAGGCAGCAAAGCTGCAAAAAGCCCAAACAATCTTAAGCTATGGGCAGGTTCTCTGTAAAGCAGGAAAGCATTTAGTTCCTGGTGTGTGGTGATATTTTTTTCCATTTTCTTCCCTTCCTGTATGTCAGCTGAGCTTTTCTTCTCCTCCTCCCCCACCATTCTTGGCCTGTGGTAAGCCACTTCATCTTGTGATGCTTATACTTCTTACTGTGACTTACCACTTGAAGTGTAAGCTGTCTAATTCTACAGACTGTTTGGGTGAGAGCATCTCCTAGGAAAATCCAAGAGAACACACAGAAAATGGATTTTTTTTTTTTTTTTTGAAAGAACTGCTCAATAGTAGTAGTCCCTAAGGTATACAGTAAAAAAATGAGGCTTCTCAGTAGCCACTAAAAATATACTTAGACTCTTTAAATTTAATAGTGCCCACTATCACAGTTCTTCTAAACAAAGAGAGTTCGAGCCCCAATGTCTTAAATCACCTCCACTCCTCTTAATGATTTACACAAGCAGATACCATAATGAATTGAAGCAAAATGATGGTGTTCTTTTAATTTTCTCCCTAAACTGTCCTTTAATTTTGAAAAAGTTACCCTCAGGAGTTTTTCCTTAGCATAGAAAGTGAAACTGAAGTGTTAGGCTTTGAAATTTATTGTAAAATAATAAAAATAATAAAAATTTGTGAAATTCCACCTCACTAACCAATCACATAGGAAAGCACAGTAAATGGTTTGATCTGGTACAGGAGCATACACAGTAGATAAATGGGTTCAATGGGACAGCTCCAGAGTTAAAAAAAACAAATGAAACCAAAGGTGATCAAATAAATATCTTAGCTAAAGCTTTTATGTTCAGTATAAACAAGCACTAAACATTCCTGGAAATATTAGTAGAATTTTTAAAGGAACTAGAGGGGATAAGGGATGGGTAAATATGTTATTAATGACTACAGAGAGAATCTCAGATGATGAAGTTATTAATTTCACCTATTTTCCTAAAACCTCAACAAAGAAAGAGAATATTCCATTCCAACAGAAAGTTACAAATAGGACCCAGCAAAGATTCTGTCTTTCCATTCTGAAGCAAAGTCTTTGCTGATCCATAGGAATGAAAACATTTGCTTGCAATTAATCAAGGAATTAAAAAAGAAATCTTGACTTAATTTTCTGGCATTCCAAAACAATGATGATATCAATCACTTCATGTCTGTAGTGGGCTAAGTGCTAAATAAAGCTATTTTCAAATTATGGCTATTTACCATAATAAATAAACATATTTATTACACAGCAGGCAAGGAGGAGAAAAAGAACAAGAAGAGGGGAAAATAAAGATTAAGAAAGAGAGGTCCTTACATCTATTTATTTATTTAATATCTGGCAATAAATGCTTTTTGGAGTGCAGAAATCCAATTGCTACATGCACCATGATGGATTAGCTCTGGTAAGATGAAATACATAGCCATTCATCTTACTGCTCACATCAGCACTGGATGCACCATGTACAGAACTGAAATGAAAAGCCTACAGACAACCCTAACCTGGGGACACATGCAGCATGAACATTTGCAGAGCAGCTTTGGTACCAGAGCTAACTCTCAATGCCCTTTTGGAGTCTCAAACCAGTCATATTTGAATCAGCCATTCTGTAATTCTCCTCTCTCTCTATGGATAGTCACACAGAGAAAAGCAGGTACACAGTCATCCATCCTGGAACTACTTGAGGGTTTTTCTCTTCACTCAAAGAATCTCAGGAGGTGTGCCCTTCAAAGACCTTTTGTCTACTGCTGTAATACAACTTCCACACTACCACCACCAAATGCTGCGGCAGCATTTTGTTCTCCTCGCTTTTAAAGTCTCTTCTAAATATGAAGATTGAAATAAATACCTCGAAACAGCAAGTTAATGTATCTAAGTCTCCTGTTACATACACTTTACAATGCCTCAGTAATTTTACTGATCAGAGGTATATTGCCCTAACGGAAAACAGAATTTCTGCATTTATGGCAAGACAATTAAGAGAAAAAAAAATTATTGTTGCTGGAATCTGAACTTATGGGTGCAGAATACTTTCCATCTTGATGCTGAGAGCCCTGAGTAATGATCCTCAGTCCAGTACACCACTTTCATCTTCATTTGGAGAAGAAAAGGCTTAAGAAAGCCCTGATCTTCAGCATCTCATTTCAGGGCCTTTAGAAAAAATTTGAGGACATCATTATCACCAGTATTAAAACAGATGCACAAAACCAGGGATTCAGTTGAACAGAAAGCTGAGTGTACGGGCATTGAGCAACTCAGGAATGGCAACACATTTTCTCTCTGGCAGAGCCACAAGCGACTTGCTACTCATCAAGCCAGAGACTCTCACTCACTCCTGAGACATGCAGCAAACACACCATTCCTACTTTCCTCCCCAACAGATGTAATTAAACACCTTCAGGACAAAACTGTTTTGTTATTTTGTTTCTTCTTTGTTTGTTTGGGTTTTTGTCTGTTGGGTGTTTTGCGGATTTTTTTTTTTTTTTTCCCCAAAGCACCTTGACCTCTGTCTCACACGGCTTTTTATTGCTCAGGTGAAAGAAACTTAATGACTTTTCAGCAGTACAGTAATTACAGTCCTGCTGGAGTCTGTAGAGGCAGGAGGTCACTAACACCTGAGAAAATCTGATTCCAAACAGCATATCTCCATTCACCTGAAACAGACAGAACTGCAGTTGCCTCAGGGTATTCATTCTGCACTGCCTTGCACGAGTGGAAGCATATGTTTCTCTTCCTCATCAGTGTTTGTCAGAATTTTCTCTTTGCTAAATCCCCCGGTCTACAGCACCAATGGCACAGCTGCAGTTTTTCCATCCTCCTCGTCTCTGCCTTGTGAGAGGAGAAACAAAAGGAGCCCAGATAAAAAGGTCAAGGGCTGGGGAAAGACTGCAGGACTTCAGAGAGAAAACTGTCCTCCCCCTAAGGCTACAGAAGTGTTACAAAGCCACGTTAGGAAGCAGCAAAAGAGACCCTCTTTGAGATGCAGAGCAATCAGAGAAAGGAAAGAACTCTGCCTACAAAGAAAATTGAAAATGAGACGGTTCTACACAAGTCGTGCACTTGAACAGAGAGAAGTCTCTTTTCTGCCTTTCGGCTCCAGACCCTGATAAAGGTGACAGCATCCTACAGCTACAGCTGCTTCAGCAGCCCTCTGCAGGGAGAGGAGCAGCAGTCCACACACACACACCATCACTCCAGTCTCCTAACAACAAAAATACCCACAACCATCCCAAAGTGATGAAATACTGAATGTTTCCTAATGTACAGTACCCTCATGTCCTGCTAGCCCTCCTCCTCTGAACAGAGACTTTTTAATAAGAGTGGCATGCACGGTCAGTTGTAAGATACACAGGATTACTCATCTGTGAGCCTCCACTTAGGAGAGACAGTTCCTGATAAGCTTGATTAATATTATTTTAATTCGCAGATATAAAGTTAGTTGCTCAGAGGGTTTTGGTGTTCATCATCTTCAGTTCACATATTCACCTAGCATTAATTCTATTGGTGCACTTCCTCATAGAAAGAGAACTCCCATTAAATAGACTTCATGAACTGTTCCACAGATATTTAACAAACTGAACAAGCTTCCTCACACACACAGCCCTAAAGATCTGTGTACAAAAAGCTCCAGCAGATTAATTCTAAGACTTACCAGCCTTACAATTGGGCATGTGCCCAGCTGTTGCATCCTTGTTAAATGCTCTGATTACATGAGCTTTTGCCCAACAGCAGCTTTGGGCTCCTCCCAGGAGCCAGGATCTGCTAAACAAATACTAGTGAAGCTCCTGAGAAGCAAATATTTGAAAATGCCAAATCACCATAATTCAGCCTTTATGAGTCTGTTCTTGGCCTTTCTCTTTGGCTCAGATGTCCTCTTCAAAGGGAGAAATCTAAAGAGAATCCAATGGCTGCCCACTCTTTCATGTGACAATAAGCCTGTCATTCACCTAGCAGCTTTCCATAATTATCCAACATTTCCTGAAACTCATGCAAGTTTTGTTGTGCACCATCACATAACTGTCTCATTTCACCCCAGAGGTGGATACATTCCCTGAGTGCAGCTCATAAATTGCTTCAGGCCCTTTTCCAGTAAAGGTGATGGACAAATGAGAGCTATTATACAGTAGCAGTGTCCAGCAGCTAGGACTGGACAGCACTGGTCAGCATTAAGCTAGCACTTCTGACTATCAGGGTCCTCCCTCTCCCACGCTGTAACACCACATCTGCTGTAAAACAGGAGAGACATATCAAACCATCCTGTTGCCACTGAAAAATTCAGTGTGATGACCAAAGAACTCACAGATTTTGCTGGGACCTAAAGCAAACCCAGGAGCAACAGTAAAGACACACAGAGCTGCCTCACTAAAGGGAGAGATGATCTCAGAAATATCAATGTGCCAGACAGCTGCTAGGCAAGCACAAATCGAAGGGTGGCCGGATTGTGCCAGCTGTCTCCAAAGCAGCTGCTTAGGATAGGACACAACTTTCTGAAGAAGGCAGCTGGGAGTAGAAAGTGTGGCCCAACAGCCTGATGAGTTAATGCCTTCTGCAGAAATGCCTCCAAGTGTGCAGTTCAGTCTACTGAACAAATAAACAGCAATCCATAAGAGAAATAGAGAAGTCTTCAGATCCAAAGGACATGAGGAAGCCACAGTAACTTCTTGCTGTTTACAGCATTTCTCTGCCAGAGCTTCCATAAAACAATCTGCTCAGAAAAGCTGTTTATGTTCCATCATGTAGCTTTTCCTTAGATTGGATTTCCAACTCATGGCTAGTAAAGCTCATTTTTAATAGGGAACACTTATTTTGCACCACATAAGCCTACGAGCTGTCAGGGGCCATCCTAGTCCTTTCCTATCCAAAGCACTTGACAGAGTTTATAAAAGCATTATCTCCATATTACAGCTATGCAAATTAAATATCAGATTACTGACCCAATATTCAGGGGAGCTGGAAAGGTATATTGCTCCAGGGACAAAGACAGGATATACTGAAATCCAAACTATAAGGAGGAAAGAATCCCTCTGACAAGAACATGCAGAACTTTTACTGTCCTTTTTCATCCAATGATTCCCAACAAAGTGATGAGAAAAGAAAAGAGATGCAATTTTATGTGATGGATAACAGAAAAAAAAAAAAAAAAAAAAAAAAAAAAAAAAAAAAAAAAAAAAAAAAAAAAAAGAGAGAAGTCAATTGGTATTCCTAGGTAATGTAAAGAGTAAATGGGAGTGCTAACAATAAGCAATAACATTCCCAAAATGTGTCTCAGGCTCTGAATGGATCATGCTGCCTTGCTTTGACAAAAACACTGGAACTAAATATTTTTTTCACATCAAATCAAACTCAGGATATGGGTCCTTTTTGGTTGGTTTTTTGGGTTTTTTGTTTGGTTGTGTTTTTTTAATTAATTGTGGCATTTGACAAGACTTCAATCATTGCTTTCACAAACAAAATGACTGCTCAGTGATATGTGGCAAGCCACAGTGGCTGCATTTGAAGTCAATGGTTCATTCATATCCTGTGACTGATGAGGAATATATAGCTGTAATTTGTGACAATCCCTGACAGAGTTTAACATTTTTAAAGAGACAAGTGCTCCCTAACCCAAACAAATAAAGACCAAATAACACACCTATTTCACTCAAAACTGTTAACTTTAACACAATACCATCAGCCAGCTCTGCAACAAAGAACTGAAAACAAAAAAGTGAAGGTGCCAGCCACTGAAGCAATGATTTTTCGTGTCTGATTACTCCCTAAAATATATCATCTCAAGAGCAGACCCGGAGACTTTCAGGTGCCTCCAGGCTCCTAGAAGTATTCAGAAGATGGCATTTCAACTCTGAAACACATCCAAGCAAGATATGAAAATATAGCAGGGGAGAAGGAAGTAAAATTCAGGCAAAACCAAACTTCTAAGTCTCCAGGTTAATCTACATACACATTAGTCATATGCTAGTCTCTGTGTGCCAGGACACAATGAAACCAGTATCTAAATAAAATGACAAAGACAACATAACGCTGGTGTATCTAACGAAAATTTCTGTTTGTTATAAACAGAAGATAAAGATGCTCTGTAAAACTATCAGTGAAATGCCTTCCCTGCATATAGAGAGGTTTGAAGTTCTATAAAGTTCAAGTGAGTGCAACTTGCCTTAAAAATTGAGGCAGCTCCATTCAGAGAACATACCGTGTGACCTCCAAATACAGCCCTCACTTTCATTCTACCTCATTGTCATTACCCCTTACTCTTAAATGTAGGTTGAAGGAAGGAGCTGCCTTCTACTGCCTGAAAAATTAAAAACTGGCTTTTGGCAAACCAGACAACTTTCATGTCACCCATAGAGATCATCAAATGTAATCCATCTTGTGCGCTGCCTTTGTGGGGAAACAAAATCCACATGTGATTTGCTCAGTTTGACTATTTCAGATTTTATTCCTTGAAGCCTCATAAAGACATCTGTATAGAAGCAAAAAGAGGAACGCTGTAGCTAGGATTCAGAGTTGCTTATGCTATAAATCTGGTGGCCTCACATTTTTTGTGGTGCTAGGCAGGCAACAGAACAAGGCCAAGCAGCAGAGAAGTCAGTCAAACCTGTACTCATACAAAATCTCTCTGGACCTGCAATGAATGCAATGGATATTTGAGCCTCTCTATTGCTTCCCCATTCTCACTTGGAAACAGGATTCCAAATTCATCTCTAAGCACACAGTGCTTAGGGTGGTTAATACCTTTAGGAACCCATTTCTCCAGGTCATGACTGTGGCTTTGAATTGCAGCCCTTGACACCTGACACACCAATTGATTCCACTGTCTGGTGTTACCTGCCAACTTAGAGAGCGATTATCCTATCCTATCACCTCACTAATTAGTGAATACATTAAGCAATATCAGCTCCAACACTGACCCCTTTGGAACACCACTGCCTTATGCCAAAACGGGCATTTTGTTCCACTGAAGAAACAGCTCTTCATGTGGAAAACATGGGGGTTGGAAGTAGATGATTTATAAGGTGTCTGCCAACCCAAACTGTTCTAAGAACCACCAGTACCATGATGAGCAGATAACAAACTGATTGGCTGGCGAGTTGGAACTCATCACACCTTTGCAGGGGAAGAAACAGCACAGATCAGATCCCTTCATGAGTTTGTTAGTTATCAGACACCAATGTCTGTTGTTTCTGGCCACACGTTCCTAAAAAACTAATAAAGATTTTTCCAAAGAAGCAATGAGGAAATCTAGACTCTGACATGAGCCATTACTTACAGAGTTAATAAAAAGGCCCTACATTATTTATGCCAAGATCTGCAGCAGAAGTACTACTTTCTCAGCCAACATGAATAGTTTTTTCTTGAAGTGCACACTTGCCACCATAATATCCTTATAATTCTGAATACATGCTTTGCATTATTTCTACATTTTTCAAAGGATATTAAAATGTAGTTGGAAACATCAGCAATCAAGTGTCCCTTTGAGGTAGATTTGTGCTGTTAGTTACAATTGATAAAGCACAGCCACTTCTAGGGTTGAAAATAATACTTTAATTACAGTATTCACACACAACAAAACCCTGATATTACATTACACTGTCCATCCAATCCAGAGGCTTATTAAAAAAACTCTGATATTTGTATTTAATTAAAGCAGTTTATAGTCAGACAATGAATCTTCCCACTAACTAATTTTGATTAAATAAGGAAAACAACTAGCTGCAGGATCATCTGGTCAATAACTGCCCTGCCTGTGGGTCCTTTATACTAGGAAAGAAATGGGAGAATTTCATCAAGCAGAAGTTATAGTACAGAGGTCAGAAATTAATATGCAGTATCTTTAAAAGAAAAGAGAGTATATCTGAATCTGACCACTCTACTTGGGACAGTGACAGAGCTAGACTGTAGAATGGAGAACAAAGTCTTAGTTAACAATATTCTGTATTAGGACAGGATATGCTGGACCAGCAATTTTGGCAATTTGTGAAGCATTTCTTGTATATTGACTGCTCACATGCAGCAAGTGCCGTGTCTTAATTTTGTTGTGAAAAAATTTGAAGCAATAAAACATGATTGACTGACATTTTGTCTCCATGCCACAACACTGTGCCACAGAGCCATGCCACCTGTCACCACTGCTGGCTGCAGAGACTGAGCCCTCCACTAATATTTCCCCTGATTATCCACGGCTCACTGGTCAAAGCCCTCTGCATTTTCAGTTCCACTAGGGATAATCTCCTCTATAATTGTACTGATGGGAAATGACAGATTAGAAGGGAGCCCAAATGATTTTCAGTCTGAGCTCTACCAAGTTCTTGCTGGATTGTTCTCAAATCTGCATGCTCTAGGCTTTCCTGGCAGTGTCCTACCAGCCATCTCAACCTTCACACTGCAGGAGATGCCTGCAATTTAAGGCTGCTGAGGAATCAGCTGAACCAGAAAGGAATAGTGATCCCCATACTGTCACTCATTCACAGGAAGAAGTAGAAAGGAAAGGTATGGGAAAGAAAAGGTTGAGGTAACATATTTGTCTCAAAAGAAAAAGCTGAAAATTATTTGTCAGCTATCAATGCTTTCTAAAACTACATCCTTGCTTAAAACACTGGATGCAGCAACAAAGAAATATGACTAGAAAAATCAATGTGTCATCTCTACTTTGGTGAAAAGAGAGATGGGCCAATCTTGGCTTTCGGGGCCAATACATGTCAACTGGACTTAGCCAAGTGACACTTTCTGCTCCCCACCTCAGCTTCCCTGACCACGATTACGAGTTAGAACAGCTAGCAATTTTCCAGCAGCATCAGAAATTCATACACACAGAGAAGAAAGCTCCTCCAGTTGTGGTTGGAGAAGAACCATACCCAGAGTTAATGCTGGTGCCCTGCAGAGCGCTGGCTTGACACCTGCCTTGAGCCCAAGGATGGCTGTAGTACACAACTCTCTGCTACAAAGGGCTGTACAGAAATGCTCTGTCAACACAGAAGGTAGTGGCATGAGCTAGGCACAGAACAGCTTACTTTCTTTAAAGCCCTAAAGTGATCAAAAGATCTGATGGGCACCACAGAGCATCTAAAAGGAGCGAGAGCCTTTGGGAGCAGCTGGGTGCCAGCTGCTCAGCAGGCACAGCTTGCAGAGCCAGCAGGCTGCCCTTCTGCACAGCCTCCATTCTCAGCCCCTCTCTGTCAGACATCTCACAGCTGGGGGGGGAAATGCTGGCTCAGACTCACAGGGGACACAATGGCAACACTTAAAAGAAAAGAAGGTATTCTGCTTTAGAAAAATGTAATTAAACAATCCTCATGCCAGCCACTTTTTCTCAAGCTCTGCATCCATTGTACAAATAAAAAACAAGAAAGGAAAAAACCCATCACAGATTCTTAGCACCATATTAAGTTTTATGTCCATTAAATTTTACCTGCAGAAAATAAACCAATTTGTCTGTTTTCTGTCTTTTCATAATACATTTTTATGCCTCTAGGTGTCTGCCTGTTTAGACTCTAGGGGCTGTAGAAAGTATTCTGTATACCATTACCTGAATAAACACCCTATAAATTACAACTGATATTTATCAGCCTCGTGGCAATTCCACTACATTAGAAATAGTGCAAGACTGTATTGAGATTGATAAGATATGGGTAAAAGATTAGCATACAGAGATGTCTAGAAAAAAACGTGTCCGCTATTCTAGACAAAATACGTACACGTTATTTTAATTAACCTCCCTGCATTTGGAATTCCACCAGGATACAAAGCTAGCTGGATCACTAAATGCAATCATATTTTCAGCCCAGCCTGATACTTCACCAGAACCATTCAAATCAATTTACCCAACAGAGACATTTGTCCCTGGCCTGTCACTATGGTCCTCATTGAGCCTCCTGCACTTCTTTATCTTGTGGCAGGGCCATCATAAGCCAGCGACACAGAGGGTAATGTATGGGAACTCAAATGAGTTATAAATCCTCCATTCCTTCATCAGCCATCAGCCTAAGTGAAATTTACTCCAGTCTGCATTGGCAAAGACTCTCTCTGCTCTCAGGAACAAGTCAGCTCTAAGATGACATGTTCTTCAAGGAAAAGCTCCTCATTGCTTTTGGGAAAAGAAGGAATTGCAACGGGAAGGAATGGCAGAAGGCTGTATCCCTGACAGGTAGCAATATCCCTAAGTATCAGCAAGTCTCTTCCATGTATTCAGATGCTTCTCAAATGTTTAAAAATCCTAAATACTTCTCAAATGTTTAGGAATTAAGAATCCGTCTCATAAAAAGAAAATCTAACAGCACAGTTATTCAACTGACCAAACTTTGTTTTAAGGCACTACCCTTAAAGTACTGATACTAAAGTTTGATACTAATATCAAACCAAAATCCTAAAAAAACTCCACCCAAAATACTCAACACTCAGACCCAGAAGAGTAGACAGTCACCTGCAATTCAGGATAAAGAGAAAAAAGACTGAGTTATTTTAAAAACTTAGAGGAGCAGGGAAAGATACTCTCCTTTTTTATAACAGGGTCCTAGGGTTTCTAACAAGGTCTTTTTGAACACCCTTGAGAATGTCACAGGTATCCATTTCCCTGTCACAAAGCCAAAAGGATGGTAATTGAAGAGTTGAGTTGCCACATACTAGCTAATGCAAGAATTCTTGACTGATAGGGTACACAGGCAGCCAGGTGGTCCAGACCAGTAGAGATAGCTTTTCACAAAGCACTTGAAATGCCAACATCCAACACTGGAGGTACATACTAACTCCTTTCCTCCCTACTGTACCTGAAGGCCTCACCACTGTGCTTGTTAATTTGATTATCAAATATCACAACTGCAAAGCTCCTGGGCTTTCACTGATGCCCTCTTCCTTTTCAGTGGTATGGATACCAGCTCTACAGCGCCACTCTCCACCCAAGGGGCCAGGCCTAAGGAGCTTTGTCATGGCAGGTCAGTCCCTGGATGCAAATGGCTACTTCCATCTACAGGGAGAAATGCAGAACAGACAAAGAGACAGTTTACATCAGTGAAGTCATAGCCCTAACCCACTCCCTAGCACAGGATATATGCTGTTCAGCTACTAACTAATGGTTTGATTGCATGTAAACACACATTTAATATTCTGAGTATCCTGTTGTCCACTTTGTTTGTGATTTTGAAGTCACAAATTATCCAAAATACCTTTATAAGCTAGTATAAAAGAAAACATTCAAACACTTTCCCAACAAAATCAAAATGAAGGATTTTTGTTCAACAATATATTAAAAATTACAGCAATAAGGAGAAATTATTAGATAAACAATGGATCTATTGTGAAACATCTGGTACATGTTTTCTTACCCTGGCATACTGAGGAAAGCAGAGACAGCAGTGCTTTCCACCCACTGGCATTTTCTTTCTTTCAGGCACACAAGACTCTGGAGCAGTGATAGAAGGGTTATATAGGTTTGACACACAACCAGTCTGTTCCAGCCTGGACACCCAGGCTATAAACTTTACTGACGATTTCCCAGTCATCAGCCTCACAAAAGCAGCTTTCCAGAGGTTTTGCACATGCAAATTTATTTAGTTCAAAGCACAGAAAGATATAAGTGTCTCTGTTCAGCTGAAGGCAAAATTTTAGGCATTTAAGCCTAAAATTCTTAGTTTGGAAAAAAGTTTAGGTCAATGTTTATGACCTAAGACCCTTTCTTTTAACAAGTTCAAAATCAGGGCTTTCCAAAAGAAATCATTCAGCCCACCCTGCCCTGGCATCCCCCCTGCTCCTCTGCACCCACTCTCAGAAGTGCATGTGCAGGCACACTCATACTCTCCTCCCAGGCATTTCATGCCATCATAAAAGCAGCAGTCTCTTCTTTCCCATGCATACATCTCATTACCCATCCTGAGTACACATCTTGAGTGATGCAATTTAGTTCAATGTCACCAAGAGAAAGACACTCCTCTGGGACTGTCATTACCATAAACCACAATCTGCTGCCAGCTCATCTGTCCTTATCCACCCCTTGTTTTAACCTCATAAAGCATAACCAAGTGTTTTCCACTCCAGTGTTGTCACTTAGATTCAGAAATCTTTTCCTGTTCCCTCCAAAATCATGATTGACAGTTTGTTTCCCTATACATCCCTTAATCTTTCAATCTCAGCATCACAGCACAGTTCTGTCGCCCCATCTGCTCATCCCAGGTTGACTGCCACTTTACAGAACTACTTCCCTGGCCTCTTACTAGTCAATCGACCTCTGAAGACCACAAAAAAACTCTACTCAGCAACCTCAGAGGTCCCTGTGGTACTGTCAGATGAAGCAGGACAATCAAGAAAGGCCATCAGTGTAATCATAGCTGTCCTGTGGGAATAAGCCACCTCAATGTATGATCCTACAGCTGCTCAACAGCTGAAGAGAGTTCAAGTTGTGCAGGAGATTTCAACATCTCTACAGCAGAGATTCCTTTACTGCTTGCCTGTGTAGTCCACTGGCACTAGCATAAGCCAAGATGTCATAAGATTATAGAAAGAAGCTTGAGTCTTGAGGGGAAGAACTCTGGAAATGACCAATATTTACACTTTGCTAAATAAAATGCATTAAAAAAGGAAAAACAAACAAACAAAAACAAAACAAAACAATTTTAAAAAAACCAACAAAACCACAAACAACTTACAGCCTACTAGAAAGAGGTACAGAGGGTTTTAGCAGCAGATTTAATAAGAAGACATGTTCAAATCAAGTGTATTCAAATCAGAACATGATCTCTGAAGTGGTAGTTAAAGATCTGGATGAGTATTGCTAGTATATGACTGCACTATATGTCTATTAGGGATAAAAGTCTTACTTTTCATTAGTAACTTGAAAAAAATATTTGGAAAAGTAGAGCAGAGGTCCCATGTCAAAGGAGACATTTCTGGATTTAAAACCAGAAACACATGAGACTTCAAAATCCTAAAAGGAGAATTTTTATCTACATAGTGATTGAAGCTGGTCAGAAAACCTAAGAGAATAATTTCGTGGAACACAAGGTAGTTTTTGCTATATGCATAGACAAAAAAATTTTTTTAGCTTATGAAAAACAATCTCTGTTAGGTAATATATTTATTTGCTTTAATTATGTTGCTGCATCACCTTTAATAAGGTCTCTTGTTTCCTATGATTCTTATCTCAAACAAATTTCACGAAGATTTCACCAAAAACAAGACAACCTCTGAAAAGAGGGGTGAAAAATAAAGTTAAGTAACTACTTCTATTGCCCAGTTAGAGAGCAAGTATATATTCCAAACAAATTCTGCTCCCTCCAGAATACTTTACATGAACCCAAGTGGTCCAGGTGGTGCTGGTAACACACTGAACTGTACACTGATGAGCAAACACTGGAGATGCATCACTCCATTACTGCATCAGTCTTCTGAATCTTCTTATGTTAATGTACATTTTTGTCATGCACTGTTCACATCAGCTCACTAGACTTCCAGGTAGAAAAGCTTTAAAACCTGTCTTCATTATACAATGGCATGTCTCCTTAACCCTTCAGGACTCTGGCAAAAAAAAAAAAAAAGAGGGCATACACAATTATAGCATGACCAGATACATTTTGCCTCCTTGAACTCTTCAGCTTTTAGCATGGTGTGGAATTTTCCTTCATCTGTTTCTTTAAACGGTGTGAGTGACAGTGCTACATGCTGTTGAAAATCCATCAAAGTCTATCCCAAAGGCGTGGAGCCTTATCTTGGTATGTAGCTAATACAAAAAGGACTTTGCAATGAAAGGCGCTACAGGAGCACAGGTGCCGGGGATCACGTGTTACTGAAAGAGTCAGAGTTTTTACAACACTTTACTCCTTGCATTTTAGGCCTCAAATACAAATACACCTGCCCTTTTTTGCTAAATTTCAGTGTCCATGCCTTGTTCATGTAAATAATAATGAGAGCTCCAGAGGGAGGTGGAGTCAGGCACAGGAGAGTGCATGCAGTGACCCCAAACTTCAGCAAGGCAAGGTGACTTGGCAATGTCATTCCTTTAGTGTGGAAAACTGCACAGTGAGAAAGAGCACAGAGAACAATAGCCTGGTGTGCCAGAGCAGAACCCAACTGCTGATTACTAGTTCTCCTTGCAGAGAAAGGCCAAAAAATGTCACATGGTCACAAAATGTCACAAATGTCCAACAGAAAGATTTAAATCCTCCAAGAACAACAAAATAACAACAAAAAAGACTGCTAAAGGGGAAAAGCCAACGCTATAACTGTAGTAGAAAGAGTCATTCTTTGTACCAAGAAATGCTATGACAATTGCATTAAAAATAAATCACTCTGCCTTTTCTGTTCACCAGTGGCATTTGTCTGCCACTGCTTTTAATTCAAATTGGGCTGAAAAACAAGACTCATCCATTTTGAATCCTGGATCTCATGTAATAGTACGGGGAAAGCCACACAGTAAAACAGCCAAGCGGTAAAGAAAAAGAAACTTGATAAAGGTGGTACATTGCAGGCAAAAAGAAATCATTTTCCTGCTTTGGGATTTCAGCAATGCTGTGGGAAAGCTCATATATTAATAAAACATGATTATTGACATTTGCTAAGACTTATTGTTAAGTCTTTCCCTTTTTCTTGTATACTTGTACACTTGTACTTATTTATCACAGTCTATAAAAACCGATCATGAAGTGTAAAAATGTTAGAATTACTTTATAAAGGGTTATACATCTATACTGTCTAATTCTGCAAACAGCTTCCCAATATCTCAAAAGCATTATATATAAGAAATGGCATCCTGTTCATTAGATTGAGGTCATACTGCCATTTTTTGGCATCAGACAACACCATAAAGGCCTTCAGAGCTCTCATTTTCTATAGCATTCACATCCTTTTTCATGTTCTATGGACTAGGTTATTCAGTAGATTTTTTTTTCTCCCAGGCAGGAATATTTCCACACTCCAGAAACTATCGTCTTACCACTTGATTTGAGCCCCAGTTGGGCAGACTAGAGAGAAATAATCAAAGAAATCGAGCAGCATCCCTGCTCATTTAGGCCCCCTTCTTCAACAGTCCAATCCTTCCCAATGCTTCTTACTTTCTTTATTTGTTCAGGACTTTGAAGATTTGGGAACCATGTACAGTCATGCCATATGTTGCTTACTTTTACATGTCACCCCCAAAATATTACTCATTTATTCCAATAAGCAGTAGATTAGTTAGTAGATAGTTCCTAATCAGTCTTCCATTTCATTAGCATCCACATTATCTGTTCAACTCAAGAGGGTCCTTTAAGAGATCTCCCTTCTTTTAAATGAAGTGGCTCATAAGTGACCTCCTTCTGTTTCTGTGAAATGGTACAGGGCCCAAACATGGGCACATCAGCTCATCTCCTAGCTTGTTTCCTTCATCTGTCTTGCCCCAGTAACTTCAATAGAAAAACAAAAACCTTGCTGTGCTGCTGGGAAGAACTGGCTCATGTTGCAGATCTGTTTCCATACAACAGACTCAGCATTAGAGCAAACTTCTGAAGTACCCTCCATATGTCAGATGTCTTGTTTGTATGCTTTTTCAGAAAAGAGACAAGAGCCCCTAACCCACTGACACTGTTCTGTCTTGGCTTACTATCAAACTTACCAAGAGAAGTGATAGTCACTTGATCCATTTCAGAGAAGCACAGAAAACATGTTCTAAAGAAAAGGGAAGTAGCTACTTGTTCTATAGAAAATAAAATAACCCCTGGATTTCACCAGGATGCCAAAAGAGCACACACTCTGGGACTACATCCACCCTGGTGTCCTCCAACCCCTTGAGCTCTTGTAGGTCTTTATTCTTCCTTTTACTTCTTTTTGCCCTTTTTCCTTAAGGTATGCCCTCAGCTTCCAAAAGAGAGAGACTGAATAATCTCTTAGTAGCTGACAGAAACAAGATCTTCCCACAGGCAATTGTTCAACCAGAATATCATTTATTCTCTGCTTTCCCCCACCTATCATTATGCAGTTTCAAAACCCTGAACGGCCTGCCAGTCCTTTATGCTTTTTCTTTTTCTCACCACACATTTGAAAGACATGTAACTGCTATTAGCTCCATTTTGCTAATATGGGCTACAAATGTGGGTTTAATCAACCAACTGAATGCATCATCCTATTTACAAAAATGTTCATAAGCAACAGACAGTAACAAGCTTAACAGATGTCTATTTTAGAATGAGATGATTGAGGCCCTGGAGGATTCTGTAATTCTTCATTGCCCATAAGGGGACTAGTTTTGGACTAGTTTGGACTAGTTGAGTCTTTTGGACTAGTTCAAATATCTCTCTGCGGCAGGTGTGTAAGGTAAGAGTGAGTCTTCAATGTAACTGAATGTACCGAGGTTCACCAAGGTTTGCTGACCAAAAAACAACTCTGCCAGCCCAACCAGGCACCACAAAGTACCTCTGAAAATTATAGCAGGAGTGGACTGCAGCTGCTTGAGTCAATGCTGGGAGAAAAGGACATACCCCAACGCTTACAAACCAGTCTTCATTTAGTCTTGTGCCAGCACACTGCACAGACATTGCCATCATTACTTATTCCTATTTGCCAAGCATGAAAGAAGGTAAAACTTGGAAGGAAAACAATAGCATAATTCAGATAAGAGTCGTACTTCCACATAACACCAGTTAAAGACAAAAGCTTTCAGAAATCCAGGACTGTGCTTTCTGAACACAAATAAATGCCAATGCATGTACAATACTGGTCAAGGAAAAATAACTATAACAGATGCAGAGGAAGGCTATCAGGAGACAGACAAGCCTATCTGGGAAAAAGAATATTAAAGCTTGGCTTGTTCAGACCAGCTAAATAAATGTTGAGAGGAGATACATTTACTGTGCACAAACACCCAGGAGAAGAAATAGCTGAGGAGTAGAAATGACTATTTAACTAAGGACAATACTGGTACAAGAACAGATGGTTATAAACTGCCAAAGAATAAATTTAGACTGGAAATTAGACAAAGGTTTCTAATCAGCAGAGCAATGAAGCTTTTAAAAAGCCGTTACAGGGAACAGGGGCAAAAAGCTGCTCTAAATGAGGGATAAAGCTTGATGCATTTCTGAAAGGTACTATGAAATATGGTTCCTTACCAAAGCATAGTACTGGAGCCAAGGACTCCTGAGGTTCCTTGCACCTCCTGCTTTTCTACATTTCACAGTAAAATCCATTCACAGCAGCACCAGCATATCAGAAGTACAGTTGTGAAACACTTTGGCCTCCCAGAACAACTACACGAAGAACCATTCTGGCTGGACTCTGCTGAAGGGCAAAACAGGTTAGCTTCTAAGGGAGGGACTTCAGGAAAAGCCAAACCTGTGAAGAAAGCCTGAGCTGAATTTTTACATTATCTTATTACAAAAGCCACAGACGAGGCAAGTGCAGACAGAACATGTCATCTCCTTTGAAGCTCATAAAATAAAACTCTGAAACAATTCCAGGGGCTCCTAGGTACAGAAAAACTTCTCAACACATTGCTCCATGCCAGAGAACCCTCCTGATGACCATCAATCACTGAAAGATGCAGTTTTGTTGCCTGACCATACTCTTTATCAAAAGACTAATTTTGTTCTCCCTCTTTATTTTTATTAGCGTTTTCCGTAAAATACAAGGATGGAGCTCAACATTATCATTACACATTGTGTCTTTGTTTTCTATGAGTAGGACATAGTCAAGTCCTTGGCAGACCCATATACAAAGGTAAATATTTGATCTTTTCAACAAATGTATGTGCAAAAAGCATTAAAGCACAGGAGGAAAGCAGCTTCCTGAGAAGTACTGCAGAATTATAGCTTTTGACCTGTTTGTTTAATTCCTTAGTTACGGCTGCATCATGTTTAGCTTCTGGGGATATGCCACATACAACAGGTATCATTATTTTAGGATCAAAAAACTCAAAAAACTCTCAAAAAATGGGAACTTGCCACAAAGACTATCTCATCCAGCAACTCCCTCTCGACAGCCATTTCTATGGTGCATATTATGAGGGCAGTTGAAGATATTCTAAACATTCCAGTCAAAAGTGCTTGGAAAGCCCTAGACACTGAGGAGATATTCTCTGGGATACTCAGCCAGAAACAGGCCATGGATAAGTTATCTGGACAAGACTGCTCCTGATAAACTGAGGAAACACATGATGTGTTTTTGTAGAACACGAACTTCACTGCTTCTGCAGAAAGTCTTCAGCTAACTGATGTAAGACAGACTATGTGGTTTTCAGTTACAAGCTCTGCTCCCCTGGGCAAATTACAGAAGCTCCAAAATTTATACAAATAACCCAAAACTGACAGTTACATGCAGAGGCTATAACCATTAACACTGTACACCTCCTTTCAGAGACTAAGACCATGCTCACTGTGACTGAATCCTCTGATGATGGGAGGTTTTCAACTGCACGCCTGATTAAATGCTGCCTTCCAGAATTCTTGGATAACAGGAATTAAATTTTAATGCCCTTAATCTAGTTGACACTTTCTCATAAGCTCTTCCTCCCTCCCTTCTCCTGCGTTATAAATGACCAATTACCTAATCTAAGGTAATGCAGGCTTTGGTCGAGGCTAATGAAGATGCGGTGGGTGAGATCCTGCTCGCAGCACAGTCCCATCAGGAAAGGTTAATCACCTCCTAGCTTACAATCCCATCTTTTAGCTCCAAACAGTGAGGAGGCAGAGAAAGAGGCATCCATCACATTAACCAAATAGTACAACAAATGCCTGGCACTTGATCAGCAGTAAAGTGCTCTCCTGATGGGAAGAGGAAGACCATAAAATGAAGACCAACAGGGAGGGACTCTCCAAGGTTGCTCAGGGATAGAGATCCCTACATAAGAAGTAGGGAAGGGAAATACCCGCAGCTAACACTTGAGATCTGTGCTTTAGAAGAGAGGTCTGCATCTTCCTTCCCTGAGAACGAAGTGCATCACACGGTATGTGATGTTACCCTTTGAAGGAATCAAAAACCTTGTCTCAATGAAAGGCCAATAAGCAGCTGAAGGAAACCAGAGAGGAACAGTCCCAATGAAAGATGAACAAACCTTCATTCAAAATCTATTTATTCTTACACAGAATGAAACACACCTTCAGCTACTCACCATTATTTCATAATTCCAAAGCCTCAGGAACAACCTAGGCAAAGGAGTAGTGCTATCCTCTCTCTATATTCAGACTATCCATCGCTGTTCAACGGTCATCAACAAAAATCATTTAACTCCAGTGAAGTTGGAATACACACGAACATAGAGCCAATGGGTTTATTTGTTGCATCAACAAGGCCTAACCCTGCATGGTTACACCTGCTTATAGAGATATTTAGAACTAACATTCATGACACTAAATCACTCCATTACTAAGGCCTTACTCAAAGAAAGGATCATTTCTTTTGTCATCTGAGGCAAAGGGATTGTTAGCAGGAGGAGAGGAGACATTCCTAAAACTTTTGCATTCTGATTGACTACAAAATAATGTTGTGGAATTACTATAAAAAAAACAGATAATATTTTTTTGGTTTGTTTTTTGTTTTGGTCAGTTGGTCGTTTCTTTAATTCTTTTCTAGAATTGTCTTCATTCATTACCACTGTTCATGATCATTAAATTTCCTTCACACAAACAGTGAAAAACATTCCTCCTCATCCAGAGATGCTCCCAGAAAAATGAGAAATACTTTGGTTGTTAGACAGAGGTACTGTCTCTTTACTGTATTTTTATATATATATATAGATATATATATACTGTATTATATATATATACACTGTATTTTTTATATATATATATTATACACACATATATATATTTTATATTTTTTTTTCCTTGCAGGACCTTTTCAGCTTTTAAGGTTCTTTAGTGTCCTCGCCCAGATGACGGAAATATCCTCCTTTTCATCATTTGAGATATCTTACAAACCCAATTTATGCAATCAAGAATAGATCCCATGATGTCAAAGCTACCACCAAAACTGGTAGCACGTATGGCAGAAGATAGAAAACAATTTTTTTTAGCTGTGTTTAGTCATGATCAAATTTAGGCTCTTTATAGTTCTAGAGCAACCTGACATCAGTGAGTGCTCCATTTAGTTTGCAAAGTAGGAGGATGTTTCTATGCAGTCTAAACTTAACCTTAAACAATTTCTGCTGTATTTACCAGGCTTCTCTCTACCCTCGATCAATAAATATCCAAGTGTTTATTTCTTCTGCAGCAGAGAGGCAGACAATAGTAACAAAAGAATCCTCTGCTTGGAATCTGAAGAGTGAAGAAAACACTCAGATGGTGATCCTCCACAGTTGCCTACTGAAGAAAATGCCTACTTGAACTGCCACCAACTGATAGCTAAAGGAACAAACTGTGAAAAAAATACAAAAGAAAACCCATACAGACAGCTGAAGTGGCAGGCAGAGATTTAAAATTTGATCTGAGTGATCTCTTTGCAAATCTGCAGAGCGTATGTAAGACCAACATTAGGCACAGGAGAAAACGAACCTAATTTAGGAGTACGAAATTGGTCAAATAAAGGGATTTGAAAAAAGCTTAGAAATTAGCCTTTCAGAAGCTCCTGTCCCAAAATTGCTTTCAAATTATTTTCTAAATACTTAACCCTTTATTTTACTAGAACAAACTTTATTTTTTCTTCTTTTATCTTAAGGCTCATTAATGTGTGTCTTTAGATGAACTAGCCAACACTGAGCATGCTTGTTTTAAGAACCAGTGATAAACTTGCATTTTATGACCAACTAAATTCAAATATATACTTTCAGGTTCTCAAACTGTGTCTACAAAGCCATACATATCAGGCAATGTGCAGAGACTCAAAAGGACCTCCTATTACACCTTCTTATGACACAATCCAGTGTAGTTCAATGAACAGATGAATGGATACAGCAAAGACACTAAGTCCTGGATTGCAGCAGTCCAGGAAAAGGTGTCCTCAACACCCCGTGAGTACTAACAAGGAAAAAGAATTTGTTCTGTATAAATTGCAGGGAAGAAGCTCATATCTTCCTCATGAAAAGAATGCAGTTTAATAAAGACCTGAATTAACATCACACTAAGAGATGGAACCTAGGCACGCTCAGTCTCAGCAGTGCTCTGCCATAGCTGGCTTCATGGAGCAAAAGGGAGAAGACAGATTTACTGCCCAGGCCAGAAGGCTCCAGGCATAGGAGCAGAGTGAGCCTTGCTGTGCCCTGCTTCTTCAAGAAGACAGTCATTTGTCTTAAAAAGGTTTTTCCATTTCTTTGGTGTGTGAAACAGAAGGTAATTCTCAGAAGGTAATTCAGAAGGTGGATTCAGAGTAATTAATAAGTGTCTTTGGATGTTGCTGCAGCTGGTCACTGTGATTGCCAGTTTATATTGTACTGCTGAGTAACTGCAATAATAGGATTTCTGCTATCAGAAATTTCTGCTTTCCTATTACAATTAGGAAAATTAGGAAGAGAGATTTTCATTATCAAGTTTAGGTTTCCAAGAACGCCTGAGCTCAAATTTTGTTTTCTGAGAGAACTAGCCCTTCCAAAACATCCAGGCAAAAGTAATTGGCAAATACCAGAGATCATGAACAGTGGCTTAGTCAATTTCCTGTTGGATTTTCAGCATTTATTCACTTACCTGGAAAATATAAAAATCTTATTCAGCTTTTGACGTCTCTTCTCTGACCACGAGCCTCAATTAGAGCCAAAAGCAAGAGAACTGTTGTGATGTTGATGCTTTTCCTCAAGAACTTTTCAAGATCTCCAAAACATCCCAAAAAGTAAGCCATGTACTGGTCATCACAGCAGAATGCTGTTATTTTCTCAGAGCCTGGGCCATATTTGAACCGGTGGAAGATATGTAACTGATCCCAAACTAGCTCATCCTCCCTGACATCTTCAAAATGCCTTTTGAAGAAGCTCCCTTGGACATCAAATAGTCCCACTATCTTCTATAGCTAGCAGTTCCCAGACTGAAAAGACATATAAGACAGGAGCAGCAAATGTCAAAGGAAACTCGAAGTCATTAAAAAACAGAACAAAGAAATTAACAAAAAAAAAAAAAAAACCCACAAGCAAACAAGGAGCAAGGGAAAATTTGCTCCATGCTTACTGGTTTAAAAATTCTGTCTCTGGAGAATTCAACCCCTTCTGCTCTGATGTGTCCTCCTGCTGTTTTAATGCAAGCTCTGTCGATTCACAGCTGCTGCTCTGCACAAGTCCTGGGCTGCCTTCAGAAAAAAAAACACATGGAAAATTGGAGAACCATTTTCCCCACTCAAA
This sequence comes from Sylvia atricapilla, assembly GCF_009819655.1. NCBI lineage: Eukaryota > Metazoa > Chordata > Aves > Passeriformes > Sylviidae > Sylvia > Sylvia atricapilla. The sequence goes on from NC_089145.1 coordinate 55,283,941, forward strand.
CAGCAAATCCCAAGTCAGAAAGATGATACCAACTCTGAAGCCAGAAGTCTGCCTTGTAACAGCAATAACAAGGTGAGCCAGAGCAAAAGCTGTACTTATCAAACTAATGAGAGGTGCATCAGCTATTTCCCACGCAGAACAGGCCCTGCTTTGAGCTAGTCTACCTCATCCATGCCCCTGCATTCTCATCCAAAATGCTCTCAAGTTACTGGTGCATTGTGACCCAGTCTGGTCTCCAAAGCTCAGTATGATCTGTATGCAATAAACATGAATCACTTAACTGGACCAGCAGGAGTTCAGTTATTTGCTACCATGCATACTCTTGAGGAGGGCAAAGCAAGCATCACACTGAATGAAAAAAACACCATTACAGTGTTATTCATAAAATCTTGATCATATTTCTCAATCCCCTAAGCCTTGAAGTCAAAACTACTACTTCAAGATAAGACAACCCCAGACAAGGATCTGGGGAGGACTTAAAGAGAAAAACCTATCAGTGAAGCCTAGCTTTTACTGTTCAGTAAATTTTCATGGTAGCAGAGACAGGACTCCAAAAAGTGATGAGAAACACCACTTCTGAGGTTAAAAATCCCTCTGGTGTATATCTGATGATACACAGAAGCATTTCTGAAGCTGTATCTGGAAATTAAAATTTGAATGAGAGATCAGAGATGAGCTTTGAGCATTGGAACATTTACTAGCATCTTAAAAAACTTGCTAGAGGTATCCAGATAAGAAGCTTCTCTTGCCCTGGAGAACCTGCATGACATGGAATTTCCATGCCACAGTTATTGGGATTAATGTCTGTTGGCAAAAAACTGCTGCTTATATCCAAAATGTGTCCTGAGCTAAGGGAGTAAGAAACAATCCTTACACAATGATGTCATCAATGTAGTTAGGTCTTAAAATTCCCAGGCTTAGCAAAAAGTAATAACTGTGAAAACTGTAATAAGTGCATTAGAAGTCCTGCTGAAATGCATTTAGATATTTGAAATGGAAAGCTGTTACTGACTTGCCCCAGAGTTGCAGTTGTTCCACATTAATCAGGACCAGTTATAAGGAATTAAAATGTGGAGAGGGTCTCAGCCTCATTTAGGCACCTAAAGATTTTGTATCTTTTCTCTACTAACCACCTCCACACCACCTATGGGGATTTGAGACTAGATAGAAATCAGGAATCTGCTCTCAGTCAGCATAAAAACAGGAAAGTACAAGTTGAAGCTTTTGAAAATTGCTAAGAACAAAAGTGAGGTCAGACTGTTCTTTATGGAAGCATGAGAAAATGAGAGGCAGAGCTGTGAAAACACTGGACACACGTCTACAGACACACAAAGATATGCATCATAATCAGGATGCTAAAAGGGCAGACTCCAGGGACACACAATGAGTGAAGAAGCCTTTCACTCCAAATACCTGCTTCTGTAAAGAAAGAATCTGTTCTACAGAACAAAGCAAAGTTCTCTATCCATGACTTAAAAAATAACTAGTAGGTTGTTTCTTTTACTTTCCACACGGACAAAAAACTTGCTTTAGCAACCAAGAAAGGCTAACACCCTGGCAAGTTTGTGAAAAGTGACTTTTCTTTTCCCCCCAGAAATATCTTTCCACCACGTGGCAGTAGATGAGTGGACTTCAGGCATCTCAAAGACAAGCTTCCAAAGTTTCCTCCTTGCAAAGACAGTACCCTCAGTAGTGCTCTACTCCAAATCTAACTGAGAGCAGGAGAAATAGAACACAAAATAACTCCCAAAACCATAAATAGGAAAGCACATGGTAGGAGAATGAGAACTGCTAGTTATTTTAAGTGACAAGATCACATAATTTAAGTTTCCAGGGCTGAAGCCCAGGAACATTTTGCAGAAGACTTAAATAAATAAATAAATGTGAAACTAGGCAGACCCCTGCAACATGCAAACACATTCCTGACTCAGCAAGGTATCCACAAGGAACGGCCACAGACAAGAACACACAATCTCAGTTTTTCTCTTTGCTATTTAGCATGTCTGCCCTGAAACTATGGCATCTGGAAGCAGCCTCCACAAGGTTTCCTAAACCCTCAAGTCATGGCAAAGCTGCAGGACTCAATAAATATCAAGGAAGACATAATCTGTAGAGGACTACACAAAGCCTTAGGTGATTTTGGAAAACCTCTCTTTGAGATTAATTTGGAGAGGAGAAAAAGACAGCTGGAAGATAGAGATTATTTCTAACTTCATTTCAAGTTTTCATAATCCAAATATCCACCAACGACCTGGGAAAACTCAAGCAAAGGATGGTTAAGGTCTGTGAGGACACAGCACCATCTCGTGGAGCGAATGGGAGTATAAAAAACAAGGAATGATTCCAGCACTTGAGACGTCTGCAGCTTGGCTTTTTGACAGGCTGCTCTTCTAGAAGGTTAACAAATCCCTCTATCGAATTTGTACTTTATAAAAAAAGTTCACTGCAGATCTATAAAGAACAAATGAACAACAACTCCCTATTTTTATCTCTCAAACTCATCACCGTTAACATAAACACTGCAGGCCTCTTCATAAATAGAGTGTGGGCAGACAACCATCTGTACTGAATTTATTTGCCAGCAGGCCTAGCACAGCTGTGAGCACCCTTTTCTTACAAGTCTGAATCTCATGTACTCAAGGTGGGCAAAGAAAACAAGTCTGCAAATACTAAACTTGCCAGAAAAAACAATCTATACTTCTCTCTATTAAGTACTGGAAAAGAAAAAAAGCCCTTTTCCATGTAGAAAAAGAAAGAAACTCAGAAAAACAGCTATTCCACCCTTCCCAGTATTTGCTCCCAAATTTGGAGATATGCCTACAGAGTGTCGAAGAAGGAACAGCTTAAGTACCCAGCTGGTTCACATCTTACTGGTTATAAATAAGGATTTCCTTATTACTGAAAGCACGAAGATCTGATTCATTTCTACCTTATGACAGGTAGAAATTCATCTGTGCAACAGAAAGCATTTAAGTGTCCTGACTTCTAAAGGAGGTAGGCAAATACAGGGGTCTCTGTGCAGAAGTGATGTAGTTTGTCTTAGTTTCAGCTCCATCTCAATTACTGTGTTATACCCAGCTTCACTTTAGCAAATACTTCCAAGTTATTCTTAGTTCATCTTGGTCTCCAGTATGAAAGTTGTTTAGTAACAGAAAGCACTATATATATATTGTCTATGCATTTCAAATAGCTTCCATGAGTATTTTAGTATTTTTTAGTATTTTCAATTTTCAATTTTAGTATTTTCAATTAGCTATCTGGGCTAAGTAGGTTTTCTAGCATACCTACATTTAGGTTAAACGACTTGAACTACCAATATTCCGCGCATATGAGCCACCAGCAGCAATACCACAGCCAAGTGGGAATCTCTGTGAGGATCCCTTAAGAGAAAGCAAAAATTTATGTTTCAAGTGTCCATCAGAAGCATCTCTATTTCAGCATGATGAAGTAAGGGATTTAAGCCTCTAACCCTCTTCCAAACAGGACAAATCCCACTGGTAACAAGTGCAAAAAATGGAGAGAAAAAAAGAGAACAGTTTAGGTTTTGGGGTTGTTTGTTTTGGTTGTTGGGGTTTTTGTTTTTTGGTTTTTTTTGTTTTTTTTCTGACAGTACAAACCCTTAACTCCTATGATTTGTGTTTAACAATGTGAAGCATAGACAATTCTGTCTGATCTCAGTTTCCAGCTTCCAGGTAACTATAACAAGATGAATTAGCAGGATAATCTCCATGCTGCAGCACTAAATGCTTCAGTATCATGTGGCATGTAGGATTAACATGGTGCCTGCCTAGCTCAATACACTGTGTCAATGTGCACACCTCAGCAACAGTTCACACAGGTATTTCAGATATCTCTGCATGGCAACTCATCTACCAAATGCACATGCTGCACTAGAGTTACAAGACACCAAAATCATGCCCTATTGGGTAACTTTAAATGTTTCTGTCAAATATTATGCCCACTGACCTCAAGGTAGATACTGGTATCTCTGCCTGTCACACACACGTACAGTCACTCCAACACATTTTCTCTTGTCCCATATCACACAGCAGGAGCGCCTACAACAATTTGCTGGCAGTCAGATTCACAGACACTGCCTCTGAGCACTTTGGCTCATTTGCACAGAGCCAGCTCTGCTCAGTTCATTCTGCACTGGTAACACAAGCAATCCAGTGTTACAAGAGCAAAGCAGGAAAATGAGCCTTTGCTGATGTCAGCAACCGTGCTGCCTTCTGTAACATGCAGTTGGCTGGGATCCGTCATGTAAACCCTGGTGCACAGGCACTTTGTGTGACAGTCTGCATATGATGGCTGAAGTCTTTAGTAATAAAAAGAAATCCCAATATTAGCCCTCTCCAGTATTTTGTGGTGTTGAACTATGAAACTATCTGTGACAGATGAACTGTTAAAGACACAGACGCTTCTATGGGACCTATAAATTGTATGATGGATGGCTTGTGATACTGCTATCTATCCTCATCATTTGCCTGAGATCAGAGGGCAGAAATGTAACAGACAGAAGGTCATTTAGTACAATCTGAAAAAAAAAAAAAGGAAAGAAATAAAGGAAGTATGATAGATGGTTATGGGAAGCCAGCAAACCTGACACCAGTTTTGCTGTGGTCAAGCACTGCAAATAGGTTTCAGACCAGAGACAAGAGGAAGAATAGAGCCCCAACCACAATTCCTTCAAAATAAATGTTGGAGTCTCTCTGGAAGAAAAATATGCTTATATTTGGCAGTTATATTATTAAAGCCAGAGTCTAGTCAAGACACTCTGGTCTAGAGGTGAGCTATGGTATCTGAGACAGTTACTCAATAGACATGAGCACAACTACACTCACATTAAGGCTAGAGACACCTGAACAAAAGCTACAAAGATCAAACTCAGCTTTCTTAGGGATGGAGTAATTTTCAAATCTCTTTCTCCATCCTACTCAAGACCACACTCTCAAGCATTGTGTTGGCCATATCCTGAAAGGCATATCCTAGACTAGGGAGGTCACCACAAGCCCTTGCATCTCCAGCACAGAGGTCTGTGAAGAGCCTCAGGAAGTCACACCCAGTAGCTTATTAAAAAATAAATCTATGCAGAGGAGGATGAACTAACTTAGGTCAATGCTTTTAAACCAAGGTTAGTTGTCTTCTTTCTCAGATTTTTAAGTGTTTTCTGCTAACTTTCACAATAAATCCATCCTTAGGTTGCAGTCAATGAATCCTGAGCTTTGTTTTGAAAATGATGACATCAACTACATCCTGCTTTTTTATGCACAAAGTTATTCTAAGATTTTCACTGATACATGCAAAATTTTGCTTGCTCTAAGTGTGCAGTTTTCATTGACTAAACTACCACCCATAAAAAATTTCCACCAGTTCTGTATACGCCCAAGACTTTAAAATGAACTAACGTTCACAGATTTGAAAAATCTTTCATCTGCAGACAGCTGTTAGCTAACTGGAGTTTCAGTTAACACTTACATCCCAAAAGAATTCAAGTTATATGATTGTTCTTAGGGGTTTTACTGAAAAGTCTAATTCCTCCCACAATCAGAGAAGCTATTTTGTGTCCCACAATCTCTAAGGACAGCAAAAGGCAACTGAAGTCCCAGACTCCTGTTCCAGCATTTGACAAGGCCTCAGATGCCAGCACACAATGAAACACCTCCACAAAGATAAATTAAAACCACCAAAATGTGCTCTCCTGTGCAAAGCTTGTTTCACAGGTACCCAAGCAGCCAATTTCAATCTGCCCCTCAGGGATCATTATTAAGATAACTGTAATTAAGGTTTTTCATCTAATCCCCAATGTTCTACAGCTGAGATTATTATACCAGCTCCTGAGTAACAAGATTGCAACATAATAAAGCTATGTCCCTATATGCAGCTAAACTCCACTGGAGATCAATAGTGGCCTTCTGTCAATGACAGGAAATAATTAGTACATTAGGCAGCTTGGATAGTGAACAAAGAATCTCCTTCAGGACCTCTGACTCCTCCTGCTTTTGTTTTCCTGTTAACAATTTCCATTGCAAAACATGGAATAAGTGTGAAAGATCTGTCTCTGGATCCCAACTAGCCCCAGCTTCCTCTCTTAGGTAGTCCCAGACTTGCAGACTCAAAAATCAGCAAGAATTAAGAAGTTCAAAAATTCTAGTACTGCCTGAATCTCCCTGCATGTTGGCATTCTCTCAGCTATCCACACTGTAAATATTTTATGACATAGATTTGCCCACCTTAATGACTGTAATCTTAAAGGCAGCTTTTAGTCTAAGGTATATAAAACCAATAAATATAAATCTCAAAAACAAAACAATTAGGCACATTTGATATGTGGACTGTGAGAATACCATACCAGATTCTGTTCTGCAACTACTGGCATAAATCAGAAGTTACCTGATGGAATTAAAATAATTACTTTGTATTTATAAATATTACTGCAAACTAAGTCTAATCTGTAAGATAGAAAAGACTGACTTCAGTCCGTATCTATTTGTTCTTACCCAGTAATCTACATAATCTCCTCTTTGCAAACTGTTCTCCATGCAGACAGCCTGGGAAATAAGCAATAATCACCTTGAGGACCCAATAGGAATAAGGAGGCAAAATAGCGTGTGCTGTGGCAAACAGCTCTATGCTGCCTGGGAAAGCACCAAGTGAACTCCACCCCATCTCATTAACACCATTACACCCCACTTATCACACATCAGATTTGGATCAATGGCTAAAAGGCACGCATAGAAACTCAGCTGAGTGATGCAAAGATGGGAGAGCACACAAAACCCAGATGGGACATAAAACAGATTAAGGATTATTCTAAGCAAGTTCGAGCTTCCATCCAGGACAGTAAACCCAACGTGGAAATCATATTTTCCTAATCCACAGTGAGATTTACAACAGACCCATAGGGGTCTGGAGGGAATGATCAAAGCCAGCTGTGTGCTCACCTGGACTAGTGACTGGGTATCCTGTTGCAGATCAATCACAACAGCTAAAAGACCAAACAGATTTTGCAAAGGGTTGGTTTTTTTTTTCTCCTTCTCTGCAAAAGAACAGGTACTATCTGCATACCATATGGCACTTGAAATAACTCATGCTGATGAAACCATGGTAGGTGTGAGATTATAAAAACTATTTGGACAATACAATTGAGGAAAAGTTTCAAAGCATTGTGTGGGGGAAAAGATCAATTTAAAACGAATGTACTCAAGTTCAAGGTGATTTTTGCCTATAAAATCCAACCCTGCATACATTTTTCATTGTTTTCCAAAATCAGTTCTGTACCATCTTCTGTGAAGAAGCTACTATAAGAAGAAAAGAATCTTTAAAGAGTAAAATTGATGTTTGAAGACTTTTGGTATTTTTCTGAATTTTTACACTGACTGCTTCTTAAAACAAATGTGAACATGTGTAGGATATTACAAAGAAAATGCTAAATTTAAAATTAATCAAATCCTTGTTGCACTTGACGATCTTGAACACTTTATTATCTTACATTCACACAAAAGATGTGCTTACAGATCATCATCGACAACTGGAGCTTGGGGTGACAGAACAGAGACTCTTATTCTGCTGTGCAACATTTCTGTTTCTGCTGCCAGCTTACATCAGGGTCTTATCAGTGATTACACCCTGGGTGTGCCATTACTGAAGGAACAGCTTCTGAGGCCAAATCTCTCACGGGGCAAAATACGTAGGACACGGCACCACTCACTCGACTACTTTTAAGATGAAAAGTGAAAATTATTGCCATGACTACCAAAGAGCATCAAGTTAAAGAAAAATACTGTCAAAGGGAGCAGCGATCACAAGGAACAAAATTATGGCAAGAGCCTTTTGTGACATGCTTATGAAAATAGCCTAGCTGGTGAGCAGCGCCAGGAAGAGAATTAACTGCCTGAACTGCTCAAAGGTTGATAACAGAGGCTGTAATTACTCCCACCTGTAAAAAGTCTCTTTCCTTCCATGCTATTGAAGCCTGTAGCACGGCTGGACCATAGCTTATGTGCTGACAGCAGCCAGGTGTGCACAGATATCAGTGACTGATTACAGCTCTCATTCTAAATGCTCCTTCTGCCAAGCTGTTGAAGCAATCCTAATTAAATTACTCACTAGAGACCTAGCTGCATTTTGGGGATCACAAAAGGATAAAGCTGGCTAGCTTTCACTATTAAGAAAAGGAGACGCTTTCATGTCAGGGCACCTTGAGGAGCTGAAAGGTGTAGAAGAAGCAATTTGAAAAAGCACCTGTCACTCAAATTCCCTCTTTCTCCCCCAAAACAGGGACAGACAAATTTCTCCCTCTAACATTGACAGCACTGCCCATTCCAGATAACTCCCAAAGGGAACATGGGGCAAACAAGCTCTTGATCTGCAGTCTGATCTGATGTTTAACAGCTGTTACTCAGGGGAGGGGAAGTGCCTTTCAGTACAATGAAAAGAATGAGCATTCTTAAATCACTGAAGAGCTAAGGCAATTATGTAGTGGGCTATTTCTAACCATCAGAAAAGTGTATGGTGCTTTAGTAAGAAGTAGCACCAGATCCTTGCCCTAAAGATGTTACATTTCTTGGCCCTGCAGGGCAAATGAAAATAAACACTGCTAAGAAGGATGAAAGGAGGGTTCATAACCCAAATCACATTGGTACAATTTACATCATGTTCTAAAGTACACAGTGGCATTTCACTTCTTTTTTATCCCTGTTCTCAGAGGGTAAGGTCATTCACTGTCAGAAGACACCAAAGGCTTAAGTTAGGAACTCCAAATGAGCCATCAGCCAGAAAACATTAGTTATAATATGTGAAAGACCACCAAGTAAGCAAGAACAAAGCATGAGGAGAGAACTAAGAAGTAGGCAGTGTGTCTGACCTGTTGTAATGAAGTATGATTCACTCAAGATAAATCAGAGGTGACTCTTGCTTCATGTAGGATGGATGTCTCTGTAGTATCAAAGGCAAATCCCCAAGCATGCTGATATTTAAACAGCTGACTGGTTTAGCCATGCATGACTAATGAAGTCTATGCAGATTTATTTTCTACACACTAGCAACCTCTTGCTCTCTGACTCAGTAAATGAGTAAGCTGGCCACATTAGAAACAAATGGGTGATAATTGAACATGAGCAACAAAGAATGCTTCTGTAAGTAAATCAAGCTGAGTTTGTTTGCACTGGTATTAAAGGAGGTCATGAATTCTGGACAATAACTGGCCCAGATAGTAAAAAACACAAAATACTGAGACAGGCTGAACAGAGTTCATCTCCCAACTGGGGGTCTGAGTCCTGCAATGGAGAGCACAAGCTGTAACTGCTCAGTGACTCACAAAGTTTGGGGTGCAAATGGCTCATGAGCACATCAGAATAAAGGCATCATCATAAAGGAAGGGTTACTTATTCAGCCATTTGCCCTGCTAGTAGTGTCTCCTAGTGATTATTCAGCTATGCTATTAAAGCAGGTGTGAGGGAAACCAGTTCTGCCACTGCAACCTAGTTTACAGACTATGCTCCAGAGGCATCAATACACTTTCATACTCATTCACTTTGTAGGGTGCAAAAAAGAAGGTCATTAATGAAGAGGGATGGGCCTGCTCTGACAGCCTTGGTATCTCACACATGTGGGGCTAAGGCCAGCTTCAGTCTTCCTTAATCAATCAAAAATACTCTGTGCTTTACTCTGAAGTATAAGTCCTAGATGTGTTTGGCTGATTTTGATATCCTTCCTTTTATGTCAAGTAAAAAAAAAGATTTCGGCTGGTAAGCCTCACTCACTGTGATTACATAACTGAAGTTATCAAAAGCTCTTCTTGTGATGGTACTAAATTAATGAACAATGGAACAAAGTCACCATAACCCTCTCTCCCTCTAATCCTTCCCTCCTCCAAATGTGATTCACATAAAGCCAGTAAAAGCATATAGGTTATGCATCACACGGAAAGGGATTGGGAAAAAACCCACAATTTTTACACCAAAAAACCCCAACAGCCCTTCTCTCCCAGATCAAAAACAAACATCACTCAGCCAAGCAATCTCACTAGATTATTTACCACCAGGATCCTTGAAAAGCATGGAGTTTGGAAGCATATGAAGATACCAACACAAGAGGACAAAAAGCTTGGGCTGCCTTTTCTCTCTACCAATCAAATGGAAAAGTTGACTTCAACTCAGGTGTTTTAAACCAGGCTATTACAACCCAAAGTTTATAAATAAATGGATAAATAACCCCTCTAAAAAGCCCGTCAATAGTCAGCAGATGGATTTAACTGTTTCAACAACATAAAACCTGTTTGAAAAGGTGTTTTATACTTTACTTGCACTAGTCATTGATGCAAATCATTGATTTTTTACAGGCAAACACCTCCACTACTATATACCTGTGTTACCTTGGCAATTGCTCTTGGAAAGTTTGACCCTCACTGTTATTCATCTGCACGAGGCACTGAGTAAAAAGCAGCATTTTCTATGATCTAGTTTGACATGGATATACCACTTTCATTAGCTAGATTGCCAATGCCTCTTCTTATGCATTCTCTCTGAGCAGAAAATGTTATTGTTTGATCAGACAGAGAAGAATGTGAATTAACTAAAGAATCTGTAAAGCTGTTCTTGGACAACATTTTAAATACAGGTCACTTCTCAGGTAGGTTGAAATGCTTAACTACCATGCTTTTCATCTCATACCATGGTTAATATGAACAGGATGGAATTCACCTCAGATGCAAGACACTTCACTAACATTGTGGGTTGGCTTTACTTCTGCTACCTTACGTGTTTAAACTTGCACATTTGAACAGTCTAAGCAACAGCTTGGCATGCCAGGGGTGTTTAATATTTCTAATATTAACTGCAATACACTAACACTGTCTTCCTACATCTTAGAGTAGTATGTAAATTCTAAAAATAGTTGAAAGCCCACATTTATTAAATGTGATGCTTAAATGATTGAAACATTTATAAAGATTGAAGATTATGGAACAACTTCAAGAATCTGAGAATCTATTTTAAATGGCACAGAGAATAGAACCAGTATATCCCAAATATCACTACTGCTTCTATTTCTACCTTGTATTTCAGGTGTTAGTACTGGCCAATGTGAAGGGCAAACCTTTAATTTCACTTCTGTACAATGGACCTTCTCAAATTTTGAGAAGAGGGGTATCTGTGGGTTGTTCCTGTGTTTGGTTTTTTTTAACATAATAATACAGCTGTACAAATCAGAAGGAAGCATATTAAAACTGAATTTGTGCCCCCATAGCTCCCATTAATTTCTTATTCTGAAGAATCTTGATTCCTACAAAGTAAAGAACATCTAAAACAGAGCTACAGACAAACAGCTAAAATAAAAGGCTATATCATAATTTCCACTGGAAATTTAAATCCTTGTTTTTCTAAGCAATATTAGTAAATGGATAAACATGCCTATAGATTTACAGAATGTCTCTGCCACCTCTGAAGGGTAAAGGGGAATTACAGGTGCTTTGTCTTCACCCTTCAGAAACAGCAGTTCCAAGCCAGTTGCATCTGAATTATTAAGTTTAATGGCCTAGACCTGGGAAAAAAACTAAAAACAAAAACCGTATTGGCAGATCAAGCTTTACTCAGCACTGATAAGACTGAATATCTTTGCAAAGTTTGCCCTAGTAAAAAAAAAAAAAAAAAAAAAAAAAAAAAAACAACAACCAAACCAAACCAAACAAAAAAAAACCCAAACATCAATCACACCTACCAATAATTAATTTGGGATAATCTAGGAGATCATAAAGAATAATTGAAGAGGACACTATACTTTCCATTTATCTGTCTCAGAGACACAGAAATATTCTTCACCAAATACATGAAAATGCAAATTTCCAGTGCACACACTTGATTAACAGAAACAGAAAGGCAAAAGATGTGCAGTAAGCCTTTTGCTATCATTTTCACTGTGTAAAACTCTACCTGTTCTATTTACTTCAATACTCCATATTTACACCAATGGGGACCACAAATTGCTCATAAGGTAAAAACAGCCATCTTTTAAATTAATAGAATGAACTGCTGTGGCCAAAAAGACATTATACCAAAGAGCCTGATGTATTTCAAAATAAAAGGCCTCAGGTTACACAGAAGGTATCTCCCCCTGCCATTACATGCGCTAAAATCCAGTCTAGAGTATTTGTTTCGATTGGTAGATGACTGTTTGTTTAGCATGATTAGCAACCATATCTAAAAGGTAGGAAGGAACAGGACTCAAGCCTTCTCAACTACACACACAGAGTGTATCCCAAGTACCTCAGGAAGTCAGGAGTACAACTCTATTCCAATGTCACGATACATGACAAAGACAAAAATAAACAAAAAAAAAAACAACAAAAAAAAGGTTATACGCACTTTTTGAAGGTCCAGGATGAAGTCTTGGCATGTTCCAGAAGGAGTCCACACAACTTACCTTTCCAGGTCATTTTGAAACCCACATCCTTCTATGTGCATTTGTGAATTACCAGCCAGGTCTGATTACTGGAGGCTGGTTCCTATGCTACACAACAGCCCCACTCATTTCAAGCTCCATTCTCTGCATTATTTCCAGCTGCCAGCTCTAAAAAGCAGCAAGGAATCCCCAATTACAGACACAGGAGCCCAGCTCTTCCTGATGCTTTGGGGCCCATTCTAAGCTATTAGCAACAGCTTATCAAGGGCACTGCAGTTTTCTGGAGTTGTGAAGTCAAACACACTAGAAATAAACCCCACAGTATCAATAATACAAGAGATTTCCTGGATATGTATTTAAATGCAACGCAACAGAATTCAAAGTAGTGTTTCTTTCACACGTTTGTGTGCCATGCTTAGCAAGTCTAAACTGATTGACTGAACAAGTAGTTTGAGAGTGGGAAAGTGGGTGTCCAATTGATAAAAGCAAACCAAAACAAAAATGCAGAAAATTGGCACCAGATCTTGTGACTCCAATAAGAAATGTTTCTTCTGGACCCAAAGGAAACATTCTGAATTCCAAAGCAACCCGAAACCAGACATAGCATTACAGTCTATAAATCTGTGTCAGTAGTACCCTGTTTATACAGCCCCTGTCAAAGTATGAATGCTGATAGGCCTTTCCAATATCTGTTTGAGAGAAATATGCTGGAAGGAATGGGAGACGAACACAAACAACACTACACATTATGAATGACTCAGAAAAGCAGGCATTTTGGCCTTCAGCAAAAATGGATTGTCACCATATGCTACACAGCTTGTCACATGTGTCCTCAATTCAGTCATGTCGCAGAGTTTTAAGGAAAGGGTTGCAGATATGACAGTGCTGTGGTACCAATATTGCATGACCTTGCTGGTACCACTAATTAAGTCTACCACAAATATCTTAATGAAAAGCAGGTTTTTGGGGGTTTAAAATTTATACAGTCAGTAAGCCAAATTATTGAAGCCTACTGTTATGCTTATTACAGCACTCATGACGTATTCCTTTGTTCCCTGCCTTGGAGCAAGTGAGGGAGAAGGGGACAGTCATCTCAAATAAGAGAAGCAGGCAAACAGTAGAGCTGAAGTGATCTGTTCCCTGCAGGCAGGAGCAAAGGCCAAATCACAATGAGCAGAGGGAATGTCAAAAAGTTGATTATCTGCCCCTGAAGGCATACTTAAGGGGTTTGTTCAATTATTTTATCAGAGATCCTTGTAGAATTGGCCAAGAATATCCAATGTTTTGAGATTAAGCAAATCAATACAGCAAGAAGCACAACCATCCTGCTGTGTATTTAAGTGATCATTGGTTTTAAGTGAACATTCTTGCAAACACTACCCAGAGTCTCAGCATACAGCTAGTACTTCAGTAGAAGACTGTCTAGAACACTACTCATTTTACATGCATCTCGTGTCTTTTTCACCAAGGTTTGAATGAAAATCTCAAAACATAATTCATTAGACAAAACCTAGACATTTTTTTACCTATTAAAATATTATATACAGTATCTGCAAGTCATTCCTCATTTCTCTAAACCAGGAATTCAATTAACATCAATTACCATCGGAACAGTAAAGTTAGCTTCCAAAAGGAAGAGGGGAAAAAACCTAAAAAACCCCCAAAAATCCAGCCAAATAAAAGCAACACATGCTGAATTGTATATCTGCATTTTAAGGAGAAAAAAAAAATTATAACCTGCTGCAGGCTTTAAAGAAATTTCCGTTTGGATTTGACACTGGGAAGTTGCATTGCAATTGAACGAACAATGAATCGTGTTCTCTGTGGTCTCATGTATCAGAACCCAGAGGTCACCAACACACTGGAAGGTCTACTTACGATCATTACACTGGCTCCCAGAATATGAAGTCATGGAGCAGTCACAGGTGAAGCCTTCCCACTGCTGGTTGCAGATGCCCTGATTCGCACAGGAATCTTCCTGGCAGGTAGTGCTCGGTCCTAGGGAAAGGATGACAAGGAAAGAGTGAAATTAAGCTGAGAGAATCACTTTGGTCAGGCCCTCAAAAGCTTCAATTAATCACTACCATTACTATCAGGATCCTCATGCAGAAGAGAGAAAGCACAAACCAAACACTGTTCCATTCCTGGACGTGCAAGAAACTCAGGTAAAAAGAGCACAAAGACAAGTGTACACCTCACAACAGAAAAGCAAACTGTAACACAGAGCAAGGAAGAGGGAACAGCAACATATTCTCTCTTAGGCAGGCCAAACTTATATGTTCCCAACTTGCTCAAAGAATTTTACAGTAAAAAGGGGGTGATGCCAGGCAAAAAAACATGGCCAGGTTGTTGTGCTTCCCTAGAAGTTTGATCCCCTTAGAGAAATTAAAGCTAATTAATAGGCCCATGAACACTGTCCCATCATACCGAAAGAACTGATAATGTAGACTCAAAGTGAAGTTTTCAAGCCTCAGCTGGCCTCAGTTTGGCTTTACAGGTTAATAAAAGTCAGCCACACAAAAAACCAAACACTCTGACTCATTACAGATATTCCTCTGGAAACATGCTAATAAAGTCCTCAGAAGAGAATTACTTTTATTCACAACACTTCTCTTTTTAGACTGCTTTCCATGCTTTTGGTGGAAGCAGAGAAGGAAGCAGCCACTACCAACAGAACAGCCTCTCACTGTTCCATGATTTGCAGCTAAAAGTTGCTATTCTATTCAGATAAGCCTTGCAAAGAAAATCCAAGCAATAGGCAAGAAAGTAATCTTCAGATCAGAGAGAGTCTGAATGACAGCTACTATGTCATCCACAAGGAGGTAGCTGGATTCTGAATCATCTGAGAGCAGGCGTGAAGCTGCAAGTCATAGATTACAAGAACATGAGTTTACAAGTTACTTCCTGGGAATGTATTTTGTATTCAGCATTCTAGACAAAGGTATGTTGCCCCTGTTGTGCAGGATTTTAAATAAAATACATATATATTTGACATACCTACTATGCTATATTCTCTATGTGCTGGGAAAGAAGAAATTAAAGAATTAAAGCAGATAATAAAGGATCAACTGGCTAGGCTGCCTGAGATCGGTTCATTAACCATTTCCAGTCTAGGAGAATTCTGTAAGGGCAAAGTAACAACTGTTCAACCCATCCCAGCATCTTTATCCACAGTCTTTGTTAGCAACAGCAATTCCACAAGACTCAATTCTTCTGCTTATTTCTTCATCACATTAACACTACCATCTGTATTTTATAGATTAGATAGGACAGACCAAAGTGGAGACAGCATTTTTAAATATTTTAACATAAAATGAAACCCTTCAACTTCCACTGGACACTATCCACAGTGATTTCACTAAATCACATCATTATTCAGCATCTTTGATATTGAGATTGCAAACCTGGGCACTTCCATATTTACAAGCCCTTGCAGAACCCACATCTAACTGCAAGTCCCACATCAGGCCATGAGCCTCTCAAGAATTCAACCACCAAGCCAGGAATGGACCCTTAAAGCTTTGATGCAGATTTTCTGCTCTCACCACCAGATCATCTTTCCTCTCCGAAGGAACAGAAGGGATGAATTTCAGTAGTTTTTCAGCTATCTGCTTTTCTTTACATCTCTCCCGCAATGAGAATGAACATGCGGCTCAGTAAGCAGAGTTTGACTGAACGTTAACAAAAACCTGAGCTTCTTCCAGAATTTATTACACTGGACAAAACCAAACAAACCTCAAAACCTCCAGGTAGAAGCATAAAGTGTGGTTAATAGAAGACGACAACAAAATCCCTGAAGGAAAGTTCACCTATTGAAAAGAAGTGACAGCAGCAACCACAGCAAGAAACCCCCTTGTTGCCATGCTGAAGGAAAGTTGAGCAGCACTTTTCAACACTTCTCTCCTCCCCTCCGCCTCTCCTTCCCACCCACCTGACTCTCATTTGCAGCCATATGAATCCCAGTGGTCTCAGTGGCACAGTGTGAAATTAACAGATCACTTCTAGATTAGAACAGAGCTGACAGACTTTTCAGCGTGGGCCGGCAGGCACACGTATGTACAGGCCTCCCTCCTGCTTTTACTCTTGTAAAAATCACGGAAATAAATATATATATACATATATATATATATATATATCTCATCAGGTGTGGTCTGATACCTGCTTCAGACTTACTGTGCCCAAGCAAAAGAAGGGATGACATTTAACCATCCAAAATAGAATATTAGTTGTCATTTTGCCTAAAAAGTCTGAATTATCTGAGGATAAGGAATGAGGAACTGATACCTCTCCTGCACATCACCATCCCACTATCTAACCTCTAACATGAATGCCAGCACTCCTAGAGGTAGGAACACGTAAGACATCTATACCTGTATTTTAAAAACTAAACCAGAAAGCAACTGTGACTCTATGCAAACTTGCTACAGCATAATCTATAAAGACCATTACACAGAAGCAGAGCAGAACACCATTTTCAATGTTTCTCCACTCTTCCCTCATTCTTCTGAGAAGGCTTTAATCAGTAACTGGACTTGACAATGGGCATATCCTTTGTCTAGATGCTGCAAGAGAAAGGACTCCATTCAAGGAATAAGACTGCTTGAGGTCCAGTATCTGCAGCTTGAGGTCTTCATATGATAGAGCCCAGAGAGCCAAAGTACTTTAATTCATGGCCTGCATCATGGTATCTGAATTGTATTTAACAGAAACCAACTGTGAAGATGGGAAGAGCACTTTCAGCAGCCAGAGGAGGAGAAAAAAGAAAAAAAACAACCCACAGCAATGAGGAATTTTGAAAGCCTGACAATACCACAAGGAAGCTTGAAGCCTGATCTGCCATCTTTAGAGTCAGTCGTGACAGCACAGCATAGATGCTGGGTACTTGGCCTCACTTCTTAGTACTATGGGCCATTTGAATCATAAAAGGATCTTTGTCTCAGGGAGTTCATCTAGTCCTGCTGCTAACAGTCACTGCCTGATGTCATAATCCTCTGTGGCAACAGAATTTTCTTCAGAGCAACCAATAGGGATGTCACAGGGAATTATGATTTTGGATTAGGGAGCAAAGTGACAGAAGCACAGGAAGGATTATAAAACATGAAGATTGTGTTACCACGCACATGCCCTTCAGTGCTAACGAACAAGGAAAGAAGATGACAAACAACTTTATATATAAAGCAGTAGAATTGTTTCTAAATTACCAGTGCCATCAGGACTCAGGTCTATTTTTAATCTCATTCCTCTGGCAACACTAAGAGCAGACAAAGTATTTAAAAGCAAAGTTTCAGAACTAGTCTTCACATAATAATCTGAAATACCTCTGGTTTTATTGTCTGTTTGTAGCTGTGCTTGGTGCATTGTTTTCTTCATGCCACATGCACATGGGCAATAGATACCAAGCAAAAGTGAAAAAGTCCCCAGTGCAGAAAAGCAATCCTGCTAGCAGAAGCATGCCTTGCTGTGTCTCTTCCTATCCAGGCTAAGACTACCAACAGGGGCATCTCCTTGGAATGTGAAATGGCAAACCAGGATTCTTCAACAATATCCTTTTTTCCTTTACGTCTGCATCTATAATTTTTACTGGAACAGCTCAGAATCTGAGGACTTGCATGATCTGAGATTTGTTGGGAGGGTCTCTCTCCCTGAGAAGGAGACCAGTACTACACTTTTCTTCATCTACTATCCAGATGTACTGTTGTTTATTTTTTTCCTACTAAGTATTTGAAGAAAATCTCCTTTGAAGAGTACAATAGTCTGACCTCATATCTGTATTCTGCTTAGACAAATTGCTTTGTCAACCCTCTTTCCTACAATATCAGTTGTATGGTACATTTCTCTTTGCCCTGAAATTAAAAAAAAAGAAAATAAATTCTACTGCTGCATGTTGCTAAAACTCTCATGTTTAACTGTGAAGAAGAGTCATTCTTTCTGCATCTTTTGAAAGGTCTTTGCAGGAAAAGGAACTTGAGAAATAAAAGACAGTAGTGTATTGTTCTTTCAAGTTACAAGTGAAATCAGTTTATACAGCAGCTGCAGGATTATAACACAACTGCTTTAATCACAACTAGCAATAAATATTAAGATAAGCAAACCATTACTGGTCCTGCACACAACACCTTCCTCCACATGTCAAAAATTCACTCTTTTTGAAGGGATTCAACCATTTGTGTTAATATTATTGTTTCAATACAACGAGGATCAACGACATGGAAGTTCAATGACAATATGGTTCCCTTTTCATTCTTTATCTCCCTAAATGCTCTCATCTTTTCTCCTTGTATCTTCAGAGATGTTAGGAAGCAATAGGAAAGTAATATACACAAGACATCTTTACAGCCTTTGCAGAATAAGGTGCTTCCTTAGCCCTATAGTTCCTAAATTACAAATGCCATCCAGCAATGAAATATCTCTACCACTACAAGTCAGACATTACAATCAATTTACACCTTTGATAAATCTACACTCTACTTCTGTCAGCATTCCTCTTTCATAACCAGAGATAGTCAGCCTTTTTAAATTCAATCTGCAGTAGCAGTTCAGCTCAGAGAGGCATCAGGTCTTGGAAACCATATGGCCCAGGCAGAAAATAAACCTGTTCCAGGACTCACTCCTCCTGCAGGTTAAGTAGGAAACAAAGTTATGCCCAATAGTTTTCCAATGTTAGAATAACTTGGAAAACAAGGGTTTTTTCTGGGGAAAAAGTGAGCAAAACTAAATCTGAATCTCATGGAACCATCACTTTATGGGATGGACCATACCACATATACTGTAACTACCAAATACATGTTGGTGGTACATCAGCACTTTGCACAAATGCAAGAAACTAAATTATAGTCACGGTTCAGTGCATGATTCAGAAAGTTAGAGCCTGTATTTTGAGTCACAGATAGCAGAAAGCAGGAATATCACAGACTAATATAGCAAACCAGAACCAGAAACCAAACAGATTTTCAAGGATTGCAAGGCCAGCTCTTCAAGCTCTCAGTTTCATACTTTGTTAAGAACTCATCATCCCTTTCATCACCTAAATAAGGTTAGGCATCTGTCAGGTTCCATATTTAAAGTTACTCATTGTCGGAAATAACTCAAAAGCCAGCATTCTTCTATCCTATGGAAAAATGTAGCCATTTTTTTCAGTACCTCAACAGAGCCTGAATACCTCACCCACCTGATATAAGTCATGGTGCTGAGTCTTTTTGTTCCAAGTAAGTGGAAGAACTAAGTGGCTGGTCTGAAAACTTCAGGAAGTGGGACTAGTTAAAATAATTAACATGCACAAATTTGCTTTCTCCCAAAGAAAGCACACCTATCTCAAGATTACAGAAGTAGGGAATCAAGCAGCAAGGGCAATCCATAGAAATGGATCCGCAAAGTGGTGGGATTTCCTTCCCCTAAAAGAAAGCTGGCATATACCTATCTTCCTCTCTCTTGCCACCCTTCCACTCTCCATTTCTAAGTAACCTAAAAGGTCATGAGCAATGTGCTCACTGGTGAGGGAAGAACAAAAAAAGGCCAAAAGATTAAAAATCCCAACCCTAGAACAAAAAGTCAACTGCATAAAAGGGAGTGTGCCTGCACACAGAATGCAACAAGGGACAGGGAGATGCAAACAAAGCACAGGAAGCAAACAGCATTTGAACATTCAGACACAGAAACTAAAAGCAAAAAGGAAAATTGAAAGAGCTGTACATGAACAAGAAAATACAGTACATTGGAAAAACATCCTTCCTCACTGCAAATCACAGCAATATAAAAGAATCACAGAACAGTCTGATTTGGAAGGGACCCGCAAGGATCATCAAGTCCAGCTCTTCACTACGAGGTGTCATGGTCTATCCTGAAACAGCCAAACTTATTTAGCCAAGGTTGGTTTCCTGAAAAGCCAATAATCAGCTTTATGCACTCAGCCAAATGTTTCCCCTAAGGCTTCAATGGGATCACATCTCTCTATCTGAAGGGCAAATATTCCTACACAGTTAAGAACTTGGTGAAAAATTGAGCTTGAGATGGAATAATCTTGTAATATGCCTTTGGTTCTGAGGATTCTGGAAAAATCAAAATACATCTTTTTGTTCAAGAACTTCCTGTTCGTGATGCATCCACTTCAATAAACATCAAAAATCAAGCTCAGGAATTCCTGAGCATGCATTCTGAACTCTGATGGACACATAACCAACTAGAGAGAACAACAGTGGCTGTGACAAGAGAGACACAATACTTGCTGATGTCTAATGTAAGCCCCAAAATCATTGCCACAACTCGAGTCAATGGCATAAAATATCTTATTCCTAATCCTTAATCCAGTGTATTTCCAGGACAGTTTTTTCTTATCACATTGCTCCTGGTCCATATATATTTCTTATTTTTTTCAGATCTCATCTTTTACCCCTTTCATTTACATAAACTTCAGAAATTCCCTAAGGGCAGCACCCCTCTATATCACTCACCTCTGTAAAACAGAGTACTTCAACTTTTTACAGTTGGGAACAGGTCAGAGATGCCAACAAAAGTGTAGTTGCAGTTAGATGCTCCACATGCACAAAGCAAAATGCATCACATTAACTTCTGTCTACCTCAACGCTGTCAAATAATTCAGATTCAATTTCTCATATGGATCCAATTGCTAAAATTATCTCAGACTGTCAGTATCATTACCTGTTGGGTGAGAGGGTATCTCTTAATATGCCCCTGTCAACAACTGCCACAGTGATAAACTGTTTGCCTAGTAAAACATCCTTATTCTTCCAAATTTATTTTTATCCTTTTCTGCTGAGCCATAGAACACCAAACTCTACTTAAAAATGCAGATGACATCCTGAAGGAAAGGTAATGCTACCTGCCTATACCTGGAATACAGAACAAGAATACTTGATTTTGAAAGTGGCATGTATTACATTAGATGAGGTCAAAAATATCACCAGGTCCTCATAAGTAAACACAGTGAATAGAAAAGGAGTTTATGAATCATGTGATTAAAGCTACCAAACCTTAATTCCCGAGATATGTAAAATCTCAGGAAGTCTCCATCTCAGAGGGTGAAACAGGAACATGTATGTTTTGTCTCACAACAGAACCTTAGACATAAAGTGGCTTAGACATAAAATTTGAAGGTGACTATGATGATCCCATAACAGATGCCATCTGTGGCTTCAGGACTGCTAAACAGAGACACATTTTTCAATGCCTCTGACTTCCCCTCATACCTGAGATCATTATCTCCTTTTCCATTAAAAAGGATGAACAACTTTTTAACTTTCATGGCATTCCAGAATAAACTAATTTGTAGTCTATATTGCAGTCTTTACAGATGAATTGGGAAGTACACTTTTATTATCATATTAAAAGGATTCACTTTCAATGCCATGGAAGACATCTCTCTGTTTAAACTAGTATCAAAGACATATTAATTTCTAACAGGCATGTTTCCTTACTTATGTCCCAGGCAAAAAGTTTACAGGGTCTCTGAGAACACCTGGTTTTCTTCTTATTCTCACAAATGCCACTCAACCTACTGCCTTTCTCAAATAACTCCTTGACCTGGTGACACAGCTCCTCAACAAGGACACACCTTCCCTGCAGAGATGACTTGGCACCAGTTTCTCAGTCAGGCACTAGGCACTCTGTGCCACCAGGGCCCCACAGACTGGTCAGGAGGTCTCTTTGGGGGAAAGCCTCTGACATCACTGGTGTATCATCACTGCATCACAGCTGCTGGAGAAGGAGCTTTGTGGCACAGAATAAGTGCAATGCTGGCAGCACTGACTGCTCAGACAGGGGACAAGGGGCTCCTCATCCCGTCAGTGTTGACAGCTGCTCCCTGGTTCTGCTACTGTGCTGACCCTCCTACAAAAAGGAACCCTTGCTGCCCAGATTATGGCTTGTAAAAAGAATTCTAAATATTAACAAAGTATGTAGTTTAGGGATTTGGGGCTTTGGTGTTGTTGTTGGTTTTTTTGGTTGGTTGGTTGGGGTTTTTTGTGTGTGGGTGGGGTTTTTTGGGGTTTTTTGGGGGGGGGGGGTTTGTTGTTTTTTTTTGGTGGGTTTGTTTGTTTTTGGGTTGGTTTGTTTGTTTTTGTGGGTTTTTTTTTTTTTTTTTTTTTTTTTTTTTTTTTTTTTTTTTGTTTTGTTTTGTTTTGTTTTGTTTTTTTTTAATTTTAAAATCCAGAAATTCTGGGAAGTCATTTCTGGGGGGTATTTTTTCAAAATGTAAATTTTAAAAAAACCCAAAAAATTATCTCCCTCCTTAAGATCAGCACTAAAGAAACTAAGTCAGCTTCCTGTTTTTTAAAGCTCTAAGGTCCTTCAATGTTTTGATGCACAGCAGCTATTTTCCTTGATCATTAGGCTTTCCAGGAAATCAACTGGTGCTTTTATGGCTATTCAGAGACTGACACAGTCAAACCCCCCAGGTCAACAGAGGCAGCTCCATTGTTTGCCATGTTCTTCTTCAACCCAGAATTCCCCTCCAGAGATGCCAGAGTTTGCCATTCTGTTCCTGTCTTAGAGGTGTGACTGCATCCAGTAAAAGGCACCAAATGTTACATGAAAGCATCTTTCATTGAAACAAGTAATGGAGAAGAACAGAAGAACAACCTTCTCTACCTTGCAGGTCAGCTTTGGTCAACTCAACTTTGTTAGCAAAAAAAAAAAAAAAAAGAAAAAAAAAGAAAAAAAGAAAAAAAAAAGACAATAAACAAATAAACAACAGGTTAGTATAAAAGAAGATAAACCAGGGTAACATCACTTTGAATAAATAAAAGCAACTGGTATAACTATCACAGCCAACATGCATAACCAAAACACACAGAAATGACAATGTGAGCAACAAGGGCACAGAGGGACAATTGCTACATTAATGCAACCGACAAATAATAAAACCAAATAAAAAGAGAAGAAATGCATTTCATTCATGCACACACAAAATCATAACATTTACAGATAATACAAACAGAAGAAAGAACATCATATTCATTAACCCATCTCTCAGCATTTAAAATAATTTTAGAGAGATTTTGTCTTATTTGAGAAATACATAGAATTCATTTAAGTAAAAAAAAAAAAAAAATCTATTTGACTTTCAGTACCTTAATAAAGCATATACTTATTTAGTTTGTTTGGCTTTTTGTCCAAAGTGGATTTATTGCCAGAAAACCACAGAGGGCTGTTAACTCTATAAGACAAAAACTTCTATTCATCCAAAGAACTGATCTCGACACTGGATATAAGTGACAGTAACACCTTGCCCCCTCACAAGCTGTCACCTGCTCATGGATTTCAACACATCCTTAAAAAAAACTTACATTAACAGGCAAGCAGACAGCTCAGGCTTTAGACCCAGATAGTCTTAATCAGTCATCAGAGCAATCAAAAAAAAACAAAGAGTACCAGCTCATTGTTTCACCTAGGTCAGAATGATCTTATTATCTGTGGTAAAATCATAGTCCACAAGGCAAAAAAAAAAAAATCATAGAGCTACTAAGTCTGACTGTCTAAAGATCCAAATTCACTTTCTGAAGACTGAAGAGCATTAAAAGCAAAACAATACCACTGATGCTCCTCCATGTAGGCACAGGGTTTCTTCTCTCTTTTTTTTTTTTTTTTTTTTAATTTTGCTTGGGGATTTTTGGTCCCTTGGTTTTTTAATTTTGTTGGTTTGGTTTGGGTTTTTTAATAGAGTCAGTACACAAGGAAGCCACATAGATTTTTGGTGTGTTATACCTTAAATTCTAAGTTTTCTCTTTCAGAATGGGTAAAGTGGAGGACAAAGATGGGAGCACAGACAGCACCTCCTGAATCCTCTGCTTCTGAAGGTTAAATATTTCTATTACACAGGACAATATGAACAACAAAACACCAAATCAGCAACCTCATTGCTCAATAGATGGATATTTAAGAAGTGCTTACTTACCTTCTTAACCTGTACTTAAAAAGTTCTAATATCACAGCTGATACTGAAGAAAGATTGGTAGCTCTCCTTTCCAAATTGTCTTCTTTTACATTTACAACCCAATAAATTAGAACTGACACATGCAGATGCCATTTCCCCTGCTTCCTAAGAATTTTAACATTTGAATCTTTGCTGTTTCACAGCCTATGAATGACTCAGCAATCATCCTCCCTTGACTTTTGAGATAGTCAGAATTTTCTTTCCATTTTTGAAACTGCTTTACTACATAAAGCTATAAAATCCAATTTTCCTTTAACAAAATTCAAAAGAAAGGGGGAAGGAGTAAAAAGAAAAGGATGTGTTTCTCCATGCATCATTTTCAACACATATTCTAACAAAGTAATTTATCTATAACAAGCAAGTACTTTTCCTACTTCCCTTCACCTCACTTTCTTTGTAGCTGAGAGAAAAGCTCATATTTGTTCCCTAAATCCAGTGGCACTATGAGAATAGAATACAAAAGCAAGGAAAAGAAAAGATGTCAAAGCATCATAGAGCAAATTAATGCTCCACTCTTCAGTGGACAACCTTTGATTCCAGAGAGAAAGTGAAGTATGACCAGATTTGAAGTTTCTCTACTGAGCAGATGAAGGGTGAAATCCTTTTTGACATTATCCTGCTGTGAGATTTTAAGCATGAGATTAGATTTGCTGTTTTCCACATACTGCTTAGTATGCAAAATGTGTTACTGATTATCCAGCCTGTATGTGTCATTCATGCTTCTTATGCACCAGTGAATTCCAAAGGTTAACTACACTGTTTCATGGAAAGTAGGAAAAGATTATGATTTTACTGTGGGATCTGGAAAGAAGATTAAATTAAGACAAAAAAAAAAAAGTCCCAAAACATCTGGAATAGTGTCAGCCAGTTTAATAATAATCAGTCTCCTTTGTGAGAAGCTGTTAGTGGAACAGGTGAGGTACAAGAAACATCTCTAAAGCATGTAGAGAACTACCTTACTGAAGAAATAAAATGTCCTTTGGCCACTGCTGTTAGGTTTTTTGGCTGGGCACAGGATGTGGTGAAAATATTTAGAACATGAATTTCAGATAGCTCTAGTGCCCATGGTAAGCAATATAGAGATGTCCAGTTAAAAGAAAGGAAATCACAGGAGAGCATGTGGTAAATCAACAAAGGGATGAAAAAGTGTCTGAAAGGCAGAAAGCACCCATCAATACTGAGGGCATCCTCTTTAAACTACACAAAAGGTTGGACATGTGCTTAACTTTTTTAAGGACCACTGAGAAAAAAAGCAATCACTCAGTCTAGATTTTTGTGGATGGAATAAACTGATCCATTTATCTAGTAGTAAGACCGGGAACAAGGAGCTCAGCAAGAAGAACTCATTTTAGAAGTCAAGAAGTGAGAAGAAGTTGAACTGAATTTTAAATTGTTTACTTTAAAGAAGGGAAAGGAGGTTACCTGGTACAAATTCCTCTATCTACCAACTCTTCATATACACCATGCTGCAGACATCTTTTCTCTCAAACTGTGTATGTCTGATATAGAATAGTCTGTATTACTCAAACTCAGGAGTAAAAAGTCTCCAACCATCCTTCATAGACTGCTGAGATACAGACTAGAGAAACTAGAAAGGATGTATCCTGATAGAAGACTTTTCTTCAGTTTCTAATGCTTTGCTCGTGTCCAGGAACCTCCACCAACAATTTCCAAGTAGTTTGGAAGGCATAGATTAATTTCATGCTTTTATCACAAATACATGAACACTGGAAGATCAGTTTTATGGGTGGGGAAAGGAAGGCCCAAAGTAGGTGGCAGACTTGCCTCCAAGCTTCCACTAGAAAAGACCCTCCCACTTGGAGTCCTTTCTGAGAATTTGTTTTGTCTCTTCACTGTGTTTAATACCCTGATGCAACACTGGCACAAGGACCACTTAAGTCTTAACCACTTCCCTACTTTTGGTAGCTTTTCTCCGGCCCTCTCACCAATGCCATTTTTGAGGTGGTGGTAAGGGGAACTGTCCTCTTGTTACATCAGAGATAGTGATGAAAGCTGCAGTGAGCACAAGAGATCAAGAAACGGTGAAAATGAACAAGTATATTGATATTATGTTATTTTCCCTAAGGGAATATACTTGTTCTTCTCAGAGCTGTGTGAAGCACACCTGAACATACCAAGGCATCAAGGTGATTTCTGGCTTTGCCACATTTCTTCCAGGGAAAAACAAGCTACCACTACAGAGCTGACCAGACCTGTAAGAGCTGTGAAGAACTGCCTGTTGTTCCTGAAAAACCAGGAATGTAGCAATTGCAAAAGACCAATGAAAATACACCAAACCACCACATGCAAAAAAAAAGGAGAAAAAAAAAAGTGTGTGATATGAAGCTTTAACTCCATACACTCATTTGACATTTCAGACACTCCTGGGTTCCCTTCTTCCAGATAATCCCCCTCAAAATCCTTTGCCAAAAGCAATGGTACTACAGGACACATTGAAACACAAAACATGTCAGTGTGGTAAATATCATCTTGTCAAACAGACTCGTGATTGAATAATAGACTTCAAAAGCTGAAACCATAAGTTTCTACAGCACAAGGATGCTGCATGATACAAAAGGGAGCTGATATGTCACCTAGCAAATACAATGAAGAGGTTATTTAGCTGTGCTAGCCTAAACAAATCCCACCATGCATAATCTAAAGAAATTACAGCAGTAGAACCAGTAGGACCTCGGTGGTAAAGTAATGCTTGCCTTAAGTCTTGAATTGACTGGTTTTGTAGAACTGCTATAAACTGTTAAACACCAGCCAACTTCAGTCTCACAGATGCCTGCTGCATTTCGAGAGTAACTTCTACATATGACTAAGAATGTTTTGGAAGATCCCAAAGAAAAAGATGTCCTATAAATGCAAATTATTGCAAGTGCTTCCTCTGTTCAAGTAGAAGCCTTACTCATCACTGGAACACAGATCATTCTGTGGTCGGTGTGTGCCTTGGTGCACTGGGACACTGAATCATGCTTAAGCATGAGAGGAATGATGTGGTCAAGGAAATTCAATGGCTTACTCAAATTGAATAAAAGGAGGTGGCAGCAGAACCATAACAATAAGGAATATTATTTTCCTATTGAAACTGGAGAATCTTAATTGGTGGTATGAAACAGGTTACTGAAATACATGAACAGAGATAAAAAAACACAAACAGGATGCAACAATATCACCCCTTTGTAGCAGTACTGGTGCATCTTAGCCAGGACAGTGCTCTCTGCTGACCTACATCTCATATTCTACTGTTCTCAAGGCTCTCTTCCTTTAAATATTCTTTGATTTTGTCCTGAGATCAAATTGACAGTTTCTAAGAAAACAGCTACCACATTGTAGTCTGTGCCTCTGAATGCAAAGCCACAACAGAAGACAAGCATTAGCAGAAATCTCTCATGTGACCTTTGAAAGACAAGATTCCTATGTGGCAATGGAATAAGCATGTCTTTAAGCATGGATGCTCCCATCACATGCTCCCATCCTCTGCCCCTCATGATGAAGCAGGGAGATGCCCAGAAAAGCAACACACAGCACAACTATTCAGACAAAAAGCCTGCAATAGTTTAATAAAAACACATTTAAACATCATGAAGGAGCAAGGGCTATTTGGGACTTCTGCCCTTAAAAACATTAAGACTGCACCCAAAGTCACTTCAGATGGAAACAAACTATGGAGATGTAAATAAGGACTGAACAACCTTAGAGTTTTTCTTTCCTTAGAGAATGGGAGATAGGTGTGACTTCCACTGGCAGCTGTAAGAATAGGCACCAGCAGGCAGAGAGACAGATCTGAGATGAAGCTTTGAGCATTGTTAGAATACAAAAAGTAGGAAAAAAAACCCAACAACAAATGTAACAGCTTTACAATGACCAAGTTCTCAGGTTTTTTACTAATCCTAAATATTTTTGCAAAAAGAACACTTTCCTCTTCAGCAGTTTCCCTGGTACTGAACAGGGAACATTTGGGAAGGTAGCACGGGCACAGCTTTCCAAGACCAAGTTCTTCCAAAGGCAGAATGAGGATCATCACTGACCTTATCACCCATTTTTTTAGGTCTCTTTCCAATTCTGAGTCCTGTTTGAAGGATATTAGAAGAGAAGGGGAATTTGCATCGTGGAAAGTGAACCAATCTCCACATCCAGGCAGTAGCTGTGCTGGTACCACACTGGCACAGTGACAAAGTAAGTGTCATGTTAGGTGTTTTGGGAGTGTCACTGATGTTACAGAACCTCAGCAACACAACACTAAATCAAAGAACTACCCTGGGTACAGGAGAAGGAAGCACCATCACTTTCATGGGACAGTCTTCTGGGAAAGCCTCCTGGCTCTGTTCCTGAGCCACACACAGAACAACAGGACAGTCTAACTGGGTGGTTCTCTGGAGGAGGAGAGCTGGTAGAGAGCACATGCCAGCTAAAGAGCCAATGGGTTGCAATAATTTTAAACAAAAGAGTTATCCAAAAGGCACTAATGTTAAAGAGCTTTCAGTGCATCAAATATAAAAATAATAGGCTTCTTCATAAACCTCAAATGCATTTTTTCCCCCTTGAACCTTATAAACAACTATATAGAAAAGGAGCACTTCTTTTGGCATGTTGACTGTGCCACAAATA
Source organism: Sylvia atricapilla (assembly GCF_009819655.1). Classification (NCBI taxonomy): domain Eukaryota; kingdom Metazoa; phylum Chordata; class Aves; order Passeriformes; family Sylviidae; genus Sylvia; species Sylvia atricapilla. Next base: position 55,312,904 of record NC_089145.1, read on the forward strand.
GGCAAAGACACAAGTTCCCTTACACTGTGCTTATTCCCAGAAGGAACAAAGTGGTTAATATACACTGTTATGAAAAAGGGAGAAAGACGGAAGAAAAATAGCCTGCAACTACCCATCACTGCTGTGAGATGGGAGTTGACATGGAGTGAGCTCCTGTGAGAGGACACAAAATTCTGACAAATCAGAGTATTATTGTGGGAGTATGGAAGGAGGGCTGGGGCTTCCAGCCAACCAGAACACTGAGACACAAGCAAAGGATCAGATCTGATTGGACAGCCAATTTGGTACTCAAAGTTATCTCTCAGATTATACGTTCAATCCTAAAAAGGAATAATCTTGACAAGTGGCAAGGCTCCATCACAATGTAACCTGTAATCTTGACACAGCAGGGAAAGACAATCAAGGAGTCGTTTCACTGTGAAATTTTTGAAGGATCAGTTTGGGACACACATTTTGTTTTAGCAAACATACACTCAAACATCACAGAGAAAGCTATCTTCTTCTAATGACTGGTAGCCAACACAGCAGACTGGTACTGAGTTATTCTAGACATAATGGTGATTGTCATTTAACCTAGGCAACAAAACCTTGGAGTTTTGGATGGCAAGTATCCCAAGTGTTTTGGGTATTGAAGCCATATGCATTTTACTGAGTCAATATTCTTTTAACTAATGGGAGCTTAGAGGAACAGCAAATTATTTGAAGAGGCTTCAAGAAATCACTACTGTTAACATGCTTCAAAAAGTAACTCATCCCACTGAGTTCTAAACTGGCTGGAAAAGAGAAACAACTGAAGAGAAATGTTTTCCAGGCAGAAGAGGCAATGCCTCCAGTGCTTTAACTGGAGGCCTACCCCATCAAAAATTGACTTCTCTTTTGGTCCAATCTTTACCCTTCAGCTCCTTCTACCTTCCATTTACCCATCTCTCTGTGTTTTTCAAAAGACTTACTTCTGTGGATCTGTGCACATTAGTGCAAAGGGTGCTTTTGAAGCACAAATGAATGGAACGCTCAGAACACCTTCCAAAGTATTTTAAGACTACTGTAATGCTAACAAACCACTCTGAGAAAAGTACTGGTAAGTAGTAGTCCATCCTCTAGTATCATCCTTTTCCACTACTGAGAGCACCAACTCAAAGGGGATGGAGCGTATAAGAAAAGAGCTGCTAAGCACTCACAGAAACTGTCAATCCTCAATCTGCATTGGGTTGACCCAAGTGTAGCGAAGGATATATTGCAATGGAAGCAAGCTAATGGAATGGACAGTAAGGTAAACCAGCAAATGCACAGAGTGCAACCATGAAGTGTGAAGTGAGTGCTGCAGAGGGGAGCCTCTCTGAAATCAATGATACCTTCACATCCACGCTCAATCTGCCCACTGCGGTGCAGAGCATCGTTGATGAGGTCAGGCAGGCGCCCGTTCAGGTCCACAGATGCCAGACAGCCCTGAAATCCATCACGTGAGGCCACAAGCTTGGGGAGGTTGCTATACATGCCTTGAGCTAGGCCAGCAATGTAGAGATCACCTGGAGCAGAGAGGGGTAAAGATACGAGAAGGACGTTACACACCTTCTAGGATCGCCTTTCTTGCCACCAAACTTGAATAAAGAAAAGTGAAAACATGTTCAGAAAAAGTTAAAAACAGAGTAACGTATTGTGCAAGAAGTAATTTCTGCCTCCTTTACTACAAAAGCCAAAACAAACCCTAAAACTAAAGACCAAAAAAACCAAAACTAACAAAAAAACCCCAAACAAAAACCCATCACAAAATCCCCTAAATAATTCCAGTTCTCATTGCTATCTAACTAGGCAAAACTGAAAAATGACAATTTCTAAAAAAGCAAAATATGACAAACTCTTTGGCTACAAAAAGTTGTCGAATAAAAAAGATAAATTAATTTGAAAGCCAGAATGTGCAAAGCCCAGACTGACTGTTCTGTAATGCATGGCTACTCCAGGTTTTCTCTTATTCACTAGTTGAGCCCCACAAGAATAAAGGGGGAATCTGTCAATCTTGTAGAGTTTACCTTTAAGATCCAGATTTTTGGCACCGTTGATAACCTGAGTGACCACCTTGGTGTCCACTTTTAAGCTGTGTGTGTTACTGTTGTCTCTGGTAATGACGACATTGTGCCACTGGTTGTCATTCAGGGGACGATCGCTGTTGCCTTTGATAACGTTGGGTCCATTTCCAAGGTCAAACACATAGTGTATGTACCTGTAAATATAGCAAGAACTGGGTAAAATTCTGGAAGGACTCCAGCATTACTGAACCTTACTCTAGCCAGAGCTGATAAATTAATTTTAAAAATTCATGAAGGGAAATATCTCTGGGTTAGAAAGTTCTAATAAGTCAAAATATTAGCCACTGCTTTGAAAGAATATAGATGTTTCCTTTTCACCATAGTATAATGATTAGTATTTTGAGATGACAACATTTCAAATAATCAGATACGAACCATAAAACACCTCACTTTTTCACAAAGTTCTCTCAGCTCCACAGAAACACTGTCTATGTATACAATCTTTTTTTTTTTAAATTGCTAATGTTGATAAATGTACTGGGGAGTAACACTAGATATGCTTATTTGGGGCATATATTCCCCAGGTTAATTCTGAGTTTTGAATAACTCCCATAAGAAGTTAATTGGGAAATTCACTTGAAATATTGTACTAAAACTCTCATGAGATCCTAGACTTATTCAAACAGCTGAAAAACAATTAGCAAAGCTTTTGGCAAAAATAGAGACCGTAACAAAGACGGAAGTCATGGGAGTGTTACTCTGAATTATTTATATAGTTCAAAAACAGAAATCCACCTGAGGATGGAAGAGGAGTATTCTACTTAGGAAAGGAAAAGAAAAAAAAAAAAGACAACAAAATTCAACTCTCAACAGAGCACCAGGAGCTCATGACTGTTGCTTTTTTTATTACTCAATGTCCCACTTAGAGAAGTATGTGCAAAGCCAAAATGAAAACAGATTGAACTGAAATAAACAGGACTAGTAAACTGTGGAAAACATGTCTAGCATGACTAAATCATAAGAGATCAAAATTTGTTCAGCTAACAAAGGATTTTTTTTAATAAGCTATTGGTCTTCTGAAAAGAGTGTAGCAGTTCAAAAGCAAGCTGAGTTCACTTTTCATCAAGCATCACCAGCAGAAATACAAATTCAAAAGCCCATATGCTTTTATTTTTTTCTTTCATTGGAGATGAAGAAAAACAAGTATTACATTGGAGATGGCAGAAAAACAGATATTACAATGGAAAAAAAAAAGGGGGGGAGAAGGAGTGAGGAAGAAGGAACATACAGAGCCCTCAGCACATCTCCTCCTCTGTGCTAATCTGCGAGGTTCACAGGACAAAACGTTAGTCTAACTATGTCCAAACGACCTAAAATACTCACGTTGCACACTGTAAAAATGTCCCTCACACAGGAGGAAGCCAGTGATAAAATCAGGAGCTCCAAGCTTCAGTGGAGTTTTGTTTAAATGCTTTGTCTTACAGCTCAGCAAACAGAGAAAACACGAGTATCAGGTGAATTTCTCTTCATGCAAGCGTTTTCAGCTCACCTATACGAAAGTTTATCTACAAACCAGCTGGTAGAAAATAACAGAAAGCCACTTACCCCTTGACTAGCTCAACTGCAATAAAGTCATTGCCATCACCACTGTTAAAGAGGATGAAACCATCAGAGGAGGTGGTCTTGAACTGAAAGAAGAGGTGCATGGAGGTGTAAGCCTGCAAGGTGGCCAAGCTCAAGTAGCTGCTCTTAGTCTTGAAAGTCACGGGGTCAGCTATGATGTTGCGGAGCCCAAAGCGTGCCTTCAGCTCGCAATAGTCGATGTCCCCGTTCTTGCAGAGGTCAATGTAGAGCATCCCATTGAACATGAGGCTCTGCAGGTGGCCGATGAAGCTGGAGGGGATGACGGAGATGTACCGCTTCTCTGTCATGATCCCCGTCTCAATGTTGTGGAACTCCAGGCGGGTGTGATCACCAACCATTGTGCCTGAAGGACAGAAACAAGGAGGAATATGGGGATCAGCAACAGATAATACGGAGCCCTTCACACTTCAGCTTCCAGACTAATAGCTGAATTAAATCCTATCTGATCACTGTTCAGCAGCTTGTGAAAGAAAGGATGTAGAGAATCTTGGTGGAGATGTGTGAGTGAAGCAGCTGCCAAACAGGGCAGAAAAGACAGGCCCCTAAAGGGCCATGGGCAGCAAGCTCTGCACTTTTCCCTGTGCCTCATAGACTTTGTTGTCTGTGAAGACAACCAGGCACCTCCCTTAAAGCCTATGGTGATCTATTTGGTGCAGCAAACCATCTGCCAAACAACTTGAACACTTCTGAAACAGCTTTTCCAAGTGCATTTCCTGAAAACACTTGATAAACATAGATTAATATAAATAGAGCAGTGAGAGAAGTGAGAAAAGTCATAAAATTGCGGATGTTTATTCCTTTGTTCTCTTTTGGCGCCTGATGTTATTCCTCTTCTTTTAAGAGCAGGAGGGGAACACACAAAAATGGAACAAGTGAAAAGCCCTCCATACATTTTAAATCATCAACCTACTGCTTGGGCTATTTACCACATCATATCAAGATTTCAACCTCTCAAAATATCCCAGCTGTTCAGTATACCAAATCATTATGTCAGACTCTTTGTACAGCATTATTATCATTAAGTGTGCTAGGCACCAGTGCAGACACAGAGCCTATACAGACAGATGAAATACAACAGTATGCTATAAAAACAAGTTGGACAAGATCAGAATGAAAACCTTTGCAGCCAGCCTTATTTTATCTCTCCATAGTTCTTCATTAAGGTAGTTTTTACTATTTGGTCACATGTGCAACTATTTTTTCTGCGTGGGCCTTGGTCCATTTAGTAAAGAGGAATGAATGAAATACTAATAATTTAATTGGTGTCCTATAATTCACTGTACAACCACCATTCAACTTCTGCTACCTACAGGCCATTATGTTTTCTCTCATGACATTTTCTGCCATTCTGCATTGTCTTTATTCAGCGTGGTGTTGGCTGTGGGGTGGCTGCAGGGCAGACTCAGGACAGGCTGGGGCTGTCCCATGCCTGACACAGCCTGTTCCAAATGGCTCCAACCTGCCAGGACAGGGCTCAGCTCAGCCCCTCTGCCAAGACAGTGGTGCCTGGGAGAAAACGTGCAAGAAAGGATGTAATGCTAGCCACAAGAAATAAAGGGAAATATAAAACATCTCAAACCCCTATGAACACCAAGGACTGAAAAGAGGGAGGGGGCATTCCAGGTGCCAGAGTAGAAATTCTCTGGCATCCACAGAGAAGATCATAGTGTGCAACTCATGGAGGACTCTTGTGCTAGAGCAGGCGGATATTTCCTGAAGGAAGTGCAGCCCCCGGAGAGCCTACAATGGAGCAGGTTTTCCTGAAAGCCTGTGGAGACCACCCATGCTGGAGCACTTCATGAAGGGCTGCATTCCATGGGTAGGACACTGGAGCAGGACAGAAGTGTGAGGAGGAAGGAGCATCAGGGAGGAGCTGTAATAGGCTGACCACAGTCACCATTCTCCAACCCCCTTCTCTGCCTAGTGGGGGCCAGTGGGAGAGGCAGGAAGGAGAAAATCCAACAAAAAAGGGTGGCAGACACTGTTCTACTTTCTTGTCTTTATTTCTCACCATTCGACTCTATTTTTAATTGGCAATAAATTAAATTAATTTCCTCCAAGTGTGTTTTGTCCATGATTATATCCACTGCAGAGTCCTCTCTTTCAGGTTTTCCAAAGAGAACAGCCACATTACCTATTGGTCCCTCTCATAACATTTCAACATGCTGGGTCAATTTACCAGGTTTGAAAACCAGAGGGAACATAGAGATTTAAATTCACACTAGTTTTGTGAAATTTGACAACTGGATACAGACCTGAATAAACACTTCCAGTGTGCTATAGACAGACAAAATTTAGCAGCAGTATCTGACTTGACTGCATGCTGGTCAGAAGCGTATATATACCACTATTGACCAGGTATTTGTCAGTCACTGGGATTGTACCTTGGAATTATACCAATCACCACAACTGAATCCAGAACAAACTCCTCCAATGCCCCTAGGTTACATCAACTTTGGCTTATAAGCTTTCTCATATTCTGTGCTGTCTCCTGAAGCCTCCCAGCATTTCTCACCTTAAGAGTTTCCAGGCATTAAAAGACACAAAAAAAAAAAAACACAAAAAAAAAAACCCAACTAAATAAAAAAATAAAAACAGTAGCCCTTTCAAGGCTTTTCGACTTTTCCTACTAATTGCAACTTTTTGTTTGGTTTGGTTTTTGGTTTTCTGGGGTTTTGTTTGTTTCTGTTGGAGATAGAATAAAACCTGAAAACTCTTTTAAAGACACGTGGATGACACATCCTGGCTTGTACTGCATAGAGAGTCAGAATAAATGAACTAATGGTCCTTCTCTTGCTTAGAGACTCTGGAAACAGTGAAATATTCCCAACTCACCTCTCATCATCATGTACAAAGTGCAGTTTTTCAGTTTATATTTTGTCCAACTGTGACCAAGTTTTATTCAAATACAATGAACAAGCACAGTTGTTACTAGAAAAAAAATCAGCTATCTACTTAAAATATGAAGGAAAAAATGTTATATAAATCAATTCACCTTTTTTACTTATTCCAAATTTTACCAGTGGATCTAAATATAAATGCAATGACCATGGAAAACTTCAGTCGATGCAGACACAGCTGATCAAACTTAGAAGCAGCTGAAGGCAGTCACAATTTTCTGACTATTTAAAAATTCAAGTGTCACCACCAATGCAATGGTTTTTAAATTCTGAAACAGTTCTTTACCAGAAATATTATTTTAGTTTGAAAAATGGAAGTTTCCAGAAATTGAAATAGTACATGGGGAAATTTGTTTAGACAACTTTCTCACTCCCACTACTGTGATTCTTAGAGGCTTAGAGTTTCAGTTTCACTGTTATAAAATTTATGACTTTTCCAAATCAGAAGTGTATTTTCTTAAAATTAGACAAGTCATTTTAAAAAAATTCCTACTTCTTTGCTTCAAAATATAATAAAATTAGGATATGTCAGTTCTCAAGGGCAAGAAAACACCTTTTTTCTTCTACACTTAAAAAAATAAAAGTCAATTATGGCCTGAGCAGGAGAGAAAAACCAGGACTGGGAGATCTGGAGTATACACCAGGACAGGGACCCCAAATATAGGAGGCATTAAAAATGAAGTGAGAGAAGTTTGGAGGAGGTGAGCCCAGAATGTTAGAAAAGGTGAAAAATCAGAAAACTGGGGCTGGCTTAATAAAAAAGAAATAGTGTTAGAAGCAGTACTGTAGAAAGTCAAGAGTAGCTCAGTGAAAAGCTGGAAAGGACATGGCAATACAAGATCAGAATCTGGAGAGAGATGTAATTTCCTAGGAAATCATGGAGTGCAGTCCAGTATTTTCTGATCTCATTAGCTATTAGCCCCACCTGCAGAGTTCACCTCTAGCTCCCCCACTGTGCTCTGTGCTGTACCTACTACAGCAATCAGAAGCTCTCTAGTTCAAGTGGTAGCAGTCAGAAAAAAATTCCAGCCTCCACCGTGGTATTTGGGTGCTAGGAAGATGGCACAGAGAGGAAAATACCTGCTGTATTTGTGTCTCATTTACCAGTGATGGTCTGTTCTGAGGTCGGGAGGAATGTGGGACAAAGGTTTTGTGATTAAACAGTAAAATGCTGTCCAGAATTGGATTGTCTCTGCCTTAGATGTCCTACAGGAAACCAAGTCAGACACTTCATTGCAAATCCTTCCTAGGTGGTCACTAATTGTCTACATCTAATTCCCCGTGTGGCAGGATTGAACTAATTTACAGGATATAATATACTGACATGCTGAATCTTTCTGATGCAAATGACTAAAAATACATGGCAAATTGGTACCAAATACATCCAACTTTAATCTCGTGCCTTGTTCCCAAACCTGTAAAATGGGAAAATATGCCCACTCATTTCACAAAACATAGACATAGGAACAAATCCACTTAAAGCTCCTTAGCTCTGTATAAACATATTGATGAGTAGCCTACAACACACAGACAAAAATAAAAAATTAAAAAAAAATTAAAAAGAAAAAAGAAGAAAGAAAGAAAAAAAAGCAGGTCTAAATTTAGAGCAAAATTCAACTGGCATGCATTGTTCCAAACGAGCAATAAGAATATAGAAATTAAACAGGCTGTTTATTTTTACTGGGGGCCAAATTTAGATTTGTGATCTATGCCTAAGACAGCAAGAATCCTCTGGAAAAATCTGTGTGACCACACCAGTGCCCAGGGAAGTGGGATGAAGATTGCACAGAAAATCTTAACTCTGGCTTTTCTGACTTTGCCATGATGGCATTCTTTTACCAGATATTTTTAGCTGTAATGCATCTTTAATTATGTAATTCATATACACGTACATATGCGTATCCTATTTTAGTATAGGATTGTATCATTATTATTTATAAACTCAGTTTCGTGAAAAAGAGACTTCAAAAACAGATGGCTTCGGGGGATTGACTCAGTAATGCAGAGAGCTCCACCTCGTGGTGCTTCCTAAAAAAGCAAATCCAGAAGAATTGTTCTCCAATTCAGAAGTAATCCTAGGGATGAAGTGTTGGTTGACACGTGTCACTAACTCAAAAAGTTCCCTCTTAAACAAAATTCATTTTTCCTATAAGCTAATTTTGACCAAGGCTGATTGCAACAAGGAGAGGGAATGATTTTTCTTGCATATGTTTCCTGTTCTCTCTTGCAAAATGACAGCCTATATAGGACAGCATGTATTTACTTCAGATAGAAAACGTATTTCAAACCATTTTCTCGTATGCTGACTTCTTTGGGCTTATTTAATTTTTCTGACTCCTGGCTTTCCAAATAATCTATATTACCACAGTTTTTTAAAATAATTCACATTCATACAGAAGAAAAAGACTTTTTCAGAGATAGGATAGAGTGTTCTGGCACTATGTGTGACAGCCATTATTTCAAGCTGCATTCTGAAGCTGCTCAGAAAAGAGGATTTCAGCTTTTGGCAAAGCAGCATGGGTGTCAACTAACAATCATATCCTCATCATCCAGGGTTCCTGGTTTCTTAATTCTATTATCAGCCTCCAGATTGCCGATGTTTTTCTCAAAAACCCAGTTCCTAAAGTTACATACCACTATGAGAATTGTAGACCTTCAAAAGAAAAGAGGGATAGGTTTCTCACTCTTGCAGTCATGGGGAAATGGACCTGAAAAGTATAATCTCTAAAATTCTGCAATTAAAAAAGGATCAACCTGGAGTACTTTGATCATTTCAATGCAAATCTTAACCTGGGACATATCAACTTTCCTGATGGATTTTTTTTCTTTCCTCCCTTCAACTACCTTTCTGTGGAAAAAGAAGCAGGAGCTAAAAAGCTGTCAGGAAAAGCAGAAAATAGTTTAAAAAGAATCAAGGAAAAAAAGAAATAAGGACTGGCACACTCTGCCAAGTCAGGATCCTCCCTACCCTCTCAAACTGCTTTGCTTGCTGTTTTTTTATGGATGGCTCAAAACAATGAGCACAAGAACCAGGAAAATAAAAACAGAAATAAAAAAAATAAACAAGAATGCCCAAACTACAAAAAATAAAAGAAAAACCAAAAATGAAGAGCAGAGACATAAATCCATGCTCTGTAACACATATGCTGCATGCACATTTATGGTCAAGGAAAAGTTTGTGCAGAGGAATGGCCCAGAGAGCCTTGGCCTTGGTTCCATTGGAAACCATCACACCTGCAGCCCAGGAATGGAGTGTACTCAGTCTACCTCAGAAAGAGCCTGGACCACAAGAAAGTTCTGCTGAACACCTCTACAGTCTGAGATAGTACAAGCTTATCTGTCCCCTAAACTTGTATCCCAGGTCGTTATAGTTGTCACGGAAGTTTCTGGTGCTGGCTAAGAAGTCTCTCAGACCTGAACACTCATTTTCAATATAGCAACACTAAATAATAATACATGAAGGGTAACAGGAAGGGGTGGAGGGAAAGATACACAAAAGAACAGGGAAAAGGAGCAAAATGACAAAGCCTAGGAACAGAGATACCAAGATAGTGATGAAAAAATACTGATGCATCACACTTACCCTCAGCAACATCATCATCCACCATCAGCTTGAGGCTCTTTCCTCGCCGAACCACCCGGACAGTGTGCCACTCATTGTCATTGAGCTTCTGCCCAGCATAAAGTGTCTCAGGGCCCTTGCCTGGGAAGGGTGATAGGTGCAGCAGTTAAAGCCAGACTCACAATTGCTTTAGTACTTTCTCAACGGGAAAAGTCATGAAAATCAACTTGGTGTGATACAGACCAATAGAGTGTACTGGTATATAAGAACCTGTGATCAACTTTCACACCTACACCTTTCCAGCTCAGGAAATCACAAACCCTTGCAGTCAGTCAGGTGCCATCCTCCACAGAGCCCTAAAGGGCTCATCCATTTCAGCTAAAATCCTCTTTAAAATGGGTGGAAATCTCTCTTGTGCTGTTGTACTAATTTCAAAACATCACGTTGCACAGCACACTACAGTAACAGGAAAACAACTTGATGACTGATATGTCTCTAAAGTGGAGCCATTACAGTAGCATTTTGCTCTCCTAAGAAGCTGGATTTACAACATCCCCACAGTACTTGGGATTCTTTACAAAGTTAAACACACTGGTCTTTCAACACTTCAGTATCAAACACCAGGTTGGTTTCACTCTCAAAAACCTCCAAAAACAAGAATCCCAAACAATCTCCCCAAAAAACAATTAAAAAAACCCCACAGAACTTCATACCCCACCTTTAAAATGATTTTTTAAAGAATAAAATCTCATTAAGAAAACCATTCACCAACCTTGCTGTTTGCTTTAAGGTTCTTTGGCAAAGGAACCTAGATTGGAGGTGCTTACTTCACCCCTCGAATTACAGCCAAAAGAGAAAGAGAAGCCACGCCTTCTCCAAAAGATTATACCACAGTTGCCCTTGCAAACAATGCTCCTGGGAAAACAGCATTAGTGCTACCCGTATTTGTCTAGTTTTGCTGCTCACCCATCACAGTTGACAGGCAATTACTTAAAAAATTAATTGTTCAGATTACAGGACCGGAACACCTCACTCATGTCAAAAGGTAAGTGAAACTGAATAATGGTGTGTGCTAAATTAGAAGCATCTATCCTCATTTTAGTTCAGGACTAAAGTGGGGAGTTTTGATCCAGGTATACCAGAAAATGTAGAATGAGGACAGCCAAACTTGTTGCACACTGGTCTGGACCCACTGCCCAAAGTGGCAAAAGGGGAACCCAAGAAAAAAACAAAAACAAACAAGACATGTTGAAGATATTGACAGATGTGGAATAGGGACAATGAGGCACTGCTACAGCTCCTTGTACTGCACTGGTAAAACTATTGTCAGATAGTCCACAGCCCACAGGATGCACAGTGCCTTCTGTAATTGCTTCTCACCAAAGAAGGAACATGGACAAAGAAGGTGGTGTCTCATTCTAGGATTCAATGTGTAGTATGTAGAGGAATTCTTCAGAAAGAGATCAAAGCAAAATAAATATTCCATTATTATTTTAAAAAAATCGTTCAGTTCATGCTAATAAAAAAAAGGAGATCAATACCTTTTCAAATAAAGACCACTGCCAGCTATTTTTGCCATAAAGTAAGATTTAAAAAAATGTTTTTCTAGTGACCTGAAAGATAAGAGTCATTGTTGGATTAAAAGGATGGGGAATCATATATTGAAGTTACAAAGAATATGTCCTTAGCAGGAGAATATTACCATAACTCTTATGCTGTCCCTCATCCATGTGCCAAAGTCACATACCAGACATGTAAATCCAGCTGAACAAGGTAGCTAGATCATGGCCAGAAAGTTTAAATTCTTTGGCACCAGAGAAGCAAAACTCTAAGAATCCAAGAAAGTTATGCAAGATTTACAGCAGTGAGTACATTTTTTGCTAAAGCAGAATTCACAAAATTGCATCTCCGGATGGGCAGCAAAATTATTGCCTACAACCAAACATACAGCATCAGTTATTATAGTTCTACAGGGCCACCTCCCAGGCAGGAAGATGAAGGAGGTCACCTGGAACTGTGTGTTTATATAACAGCATCTGAAAGCAGGGGAAAGGGCAGAGGGATGGCAAATGTTTTCTAAAAAACCCACATTTTCCACATACCCATTAGGGCTCTGGAGGGCTCAGCCAAGAGAAGCAGTCAGGTGTGCTGGAGTCTGCTCAGCTGACAATGCAATCCCTTCTCTGCTTTCTCTGTGTTCAGCAGAGTTGAGTAACTGAGTAACAGTAACTCCATTGCTGACCTTCTACTTCCCATTTTTCCACCCTGACAAAACAGGGATCAGCTAAAACACTCTGGAGGTTGGCCTGTCTTGATGCCTACTGTAATGCTTTCAAAACAAAACTGTGACACCAACAGAGGTTATATAAATACATTCTTAGAAAATGTAGCTTAAGCAATTCACAAATGAATGAATAGAAAGTTGCAGCGTTCCAACTTTTTCCAAAGGAGTAAGGTTGTCTAGTTAGAAGTAACTGGTTAATAGCTTTGACTAAAAGTTTGAAAATTAGGCATCATAGATATGAATTACTTTATTAAAGTCAATGTCTTGATCAGCCAATTTTATATTTGATTGGCAGAATAAAAAAAAAAACCTTTTAATAATTTTTGTCACTTATCACCCTCCCTTTTTGCAAAAATGAGCATTGGCTTCTTTTAATAGGGTTACTCAAATAATAATTACATGCAAAAATTCAATACAAGAGCATGCTTAAAAGCATTTAGATAAGTTTTTCAAACCAAACATATCTGATCTTAAAAGAAAGCATTAAACAAAAGTTATTTTACTCTATTCAAGCTGGTTTATTTTCAAATGCTTTCAAGATTATTAATGCAGCAGTGAGCTGACCTGAAAAGCAGCAAAATTTTGCCCCCATTTTTCAACTGAAGTGTGCAAATGAATTGCTGCTCCTTGTATAAGCCCCTATTGAATTATAGGTAGTTCCAAGAACTGTGTATACAGGGACTTTCACATCTGGACGCCAAAATTTAATTCATTGAGCATGATTCCTACATGTGCCATTACTATACAGACATTTATGTATGATCAATTTTTAAACAAGGACTTGAAGATTCCTAATCCAGCAGTTGCTGATGCTGGAGAAAATAGAAGGGAAATGGGGCACATCTTCCTGCACCAAAACACTGTCCCTACGAACAATCTCCTGCCACGCATTTCTGTGGTCTTAGGTTTTGCAGGTTTATGTTTTTACTTCTTTCAAGCTATCTGCACCTACATCATCCTTCAAAAAGCATAACAGACATATGAGGAAGCAAAACAGAAGATTAAATGGGCAGAGAAAGAAATCCAGAGATTTGTATCTTCCCTTTGTACAAGGTTCTTTTATGATAAAAGACAAGAAAAGGCAAACAAGGAACTCTTGTAGCAATGAATGCCACACCTGGAAACACTTTCTATTTAAGACACTCTGGGCCACTGGGCATTAGGTCATTTAGACAATTTATTTAATTTTTATGCTTCGCAATAACTTAATAGTAAAGCTGACAGACCATCACTCCTGTTGGTGTCTCTGACCATCTTGGTCAGTCCATCCCCTTTCCTAATGTTGTCTAAGGAACTGTGTATCATATGGCATTGATCCCTATGATTCATTTTCCAACTTAAACGAGGCAGGCTAGTGAATATTCTTTTCATGCTTTGCAGTGGCAAATATTGTTTTATCAAAAGCAAAAATATTTGTCTCTTAGCCAGCCCCAGATTCTGGACACGAGTTCAGCTGCAGTTCAGGCCTCTTGAGCAAATCTTACTTAATTCAGCCACAGTGACTCCTCCTCATTCTCCAATGAATCCTCCAACATCTCAAACTTTTATGCAGATTGTTCATAAAAAGCAATTAGTATATGCTTTCAAACATGGAAGAAGGAAGAACTCCATCCAATCTCCCCAGAGTGTCCCAAACATTACCTCTGTATCAAAGGTGCACTGCTGCTAATTAATAGCTTGGCTCAAATAAACTATATAAAAGTGTGAGAATACATATGCTCCAAGTATAAAAAAATCAAAAAGCAGATCATGCCTTCTAAAAATGCCAACTTGCTTTCCCTCTTGTTCCTCAAGAACTTGCTTGTTTAGAACAAACAACTGGTCAGAGGGATGCTGACAATACCTCTGAAAATTCACTTCTTATTCATCCTCAGTAGCTAACAGCACATGGAAATTTCCTCCATGAGATAAAGGAGAAAGAGGATTAATCCTCTCTGCAGTTTCTCACAGGTGGATCAAAAAGTGTGCTTTTACTTTGGTGCAGGCTGTCCTCATCTGATCCATTTGTAAGACTAAAATGACTAGCATGAAACCTGGCTATCTTTATCTTTGCATACCTTACCCAACATTACAGAAGAAGTGGAACATTGAAGGCTACAAAACGCCACAAGAGCTGAACAGAAGGGATGTTGCCACATTGATGAGTATGGACAAGGTGCTTCCCGCAGTACAATTACAGTGATAAATAATTCTACAGTGATACTAACACAGCTTTTCAAAAAAGACCCTCAGTAATGATAAGGTATTCTCTGCTTTTATTTTTTCACTAAAATACTTACCTACCATCTCAGATTTTTTCAGTGAAAAGATGCATTTCTGTGTCTCTTTTATAAAGGGCAACATTCTGTCAGAATTCCATTAGCATCCCAATGCAAGGAGGGGCTGGGAAGGGGAAGTTTCTTTACCTCAACCCTGTTTTTTCATTTGGGATGGAGGAGGGACATTGGTTGTTTTTACTTACACCTTCCCATAATGACCAGAGACGTTGTGGTTTGCTGTGCAAAATGTGTACACAGAGATTTGTGAAACTGGACAAGGAATCACAAGACCTCAAAAAAGGAAGAAATGGGTATAAGGATAAAGATGCTTGCAATTTTTCACACACCTTTGTGGCTTCCTCATATGTAGAGGTTCCTACAAAGCACAGGACAAATATCAAAACTGAAGAATGCCTCAAAAGCAGAGCTGGCAGCTGGTCTGAAAATTCTCAGTAACTTTCAGTCTTGGTTATTTATAAACCACTAGTGTAAATTTTGTTGTTTCTTTGAGGCAGCACTAGTATGGACAAAGTAATTAGGGACGGTCTTTTCCTTGACCAGGATTTGCTGTTCAACACCAGGAGCATTGTTAATTGCTAAGAAACAAGTGGCAATCCCAGACTGTGTAAATTGCAGACATTTATGAAGATATCCCAGTCAAATCAACCCATATTCTCATCCACACACACACTTGTTTTGCTCATATACAGGCTTTAGAATTCCTCTTTTTAAGAAAATGTTGGCTGCCAACAAGGAACAAGCAGTTGCACTCCCCCACGGATACTCACTATCTTCACTGGGGACCTTACCTGCAGCAGGCTTTCCATTTCCTCAGGGAACGGGATCCTGTCCTTGGACTACCCCACAAGTGAAACAAAACACAGCATGCACTTAAGAAACAACTTTTCTGTGAGGCACGCTGAAAACTTTTATGTTTACAGCTTTACACAGTGCCTTCACTGTGAAAAGTCGATAAGGTTGAGGTGATTTACATCAGCCTACCCAGAAGCAAAGCTTAATTATTTACATCCATTCAGCAGTAGTAAGTGCATACACAAAGTCCTTTAAACACCCACAAGTCAATTAGCCTCACAAGTGCAAGTAAGAATTCCCCAAAAGTACCTGACTAATAAGGTGCATGGAATTAGCTCAGCAACTAACTGAAAAATACCAAGAGCACCCTCTCAAACATACTCCTATCTCCATATAAACGTGACAAAAAATAAGCTAGGTTTAATTGTTTAGTATACAATCTATTTTAATGTTTTTAAACCCCTTATTTAAAACAAAAAAAACAATCACAACCAAAACCAACAAAAAACAACATAGGTCCTTGCTTTTTCTATAAATACATGCGTCACCATACTGAGTAACTGCTATTTTCACTGCAGACACCCTGGCCAACAGCTGAAATAAGGTTCAGCACAGATTCAGGCAGCATTCAACACAGTGGCAGCTTTTTCATAAGGCTCTGAAACAAAACTTAGGGCACAAATGAAGTTGCATGTCTTTCTGGTGACATGAATATAACCTGTGATTAAGAACAGGAAAATTATTTAATTGCATATATCACAGAGGTCACACATGGCACAAACAGCGTTTATGTGGAGGTTTTACCATCAAAGTTAGTGGGTTATGCTCCTTGTTTACTTCAACTTCACTGCTGCTGAATTTTAATGCCTTAGATACTACATAATTATTGTGTATCTAGTGCAGAATAACTTCTAACAGGAAAATGTTTGTGTTAATAGAAATCTGATCCACTCAAAAAGGGTTTAAATAGGAAATTACAATTTTAATGAAAGGATATTTTATTTCATCAAAAAAATCATTCTGATTTAGAAAACATCAAAAATCTTTCAGCTTTAAGCTAAATGGAAAAAAATCAACTGTTAAAAAAGTAGCTTTTCTTATTATCTATTCAGGATATTATTAATTTTTAATGGCAATAGATGGTTTCCCATTTTTATTGAGTGAGCTTTTCCCATTTTTAAGGGAAGGAATTTTATTTTATATTCACAACCAGTGAGGAGGTCAAAAAAGGACACAGAAGTATGTTAAATAACCTCAAATATTCATGCTTTTAAAATTAAGATTTACAAGAATTTAATTAAATTAACTTCAAAGTGATTTCAGTCACAGTGACTCTATGTTTGTTTTCAGATAAGGCTGTCATATGAACCACTTCACATTTGCCAAACGCCTTAAAACTGCTGTTCCTATGAGATCAGGGCAACAAAAGCTTCAGCGTAGGTATAAAGAACTCAGAAGCCGCTATATTGTGGCTCATCTACAACCTGCCTGAGGAACTATTTGTGCACACTAGATTTTCACAGAGCAAAGCTCAAGACGACTCCTGGTGTAAGTTCAGCAGCCAGACAACCACAGGAGCAGCATCTACTGCAGGGAGCACCACTAGAGGGAAACCACATTCCCTGACACTGCTGCTTAGACAGTCCTAGGTGAGTAAAAAGGAGTTACAGTACTCAGTGTGGCTTTCCAGAGTTTCTCCTCCCGATATATTTTGCTTTAAAGATTACTCCACTCCAGCAATTAATATAATAGTTCTAGGACTTCAATCCAGCTTCACCTCTGTAATAGCAACTACTCACTGGTTTCAAGTATATTTGTTTAATGGGTGTAATTTGTCACCCAAGAAATGAGTATATGCAGAAATTACAAATATGCAGTTTTACTATAAGGGAGAATTTTAAAGTAACCATTATAGCAATAATTATGCACAGACTTTAGTAAACCCCAACAGTAATAAAGAGGAAAAGAGATTCTGTTTAAAGGAAGCTTTACATTTTATTAACCTTTCAGTGATGCAGTAAAATCAAAGCAAGATGCAGGTGTGACAAAGCTAGAGACTTAATTCTCCTTTTTATTCCTGTGTAGATACAATAAACAGAGATACCAAACCCAAACAGCTTCACAGTAATCCCACTGACATACCTTACTTGAAGCATAGACAGACTATGCTACCAACAGTAAGATCACTGAATTTCTCTTCCTGTTTAGTTTCAGATGTCTCCATAAATGCTACAAAGCAAGTGGATCAATCATGATGATATTGAGAAGATGCTGGCAATGAGGCTGAGACAACTGGAGCTATGTCTACTATACAGACACACAGACAGCAGCTATGAAATAAGTTGAATGCTAACTGCCTGGATGAGATTCAAACCACTTAGAGGGGGAAAATTATGAATCAAATGTAGGAGTCTTTAAAACAAGAACTGACCCCTCTCCCTCACACCCCTTCTCAAAGATCCTTGCTTTTGCTGTGTTACTACACAGCAAGTAACAGGAGGGAGCAGAATGGGAAAGCTCCTATCAGCCCATTTAGTGAGTGGTCTCATGCCCTAATCACCTCTCTATATTATTTCATTTTAAAAGGATTATTTGAATTTTGGAATGATATGATTGCTAATGTAGGAGAGGGGTGCCTTTTTAAAAGTATTATAGTAGCAACTTCTCATCTAAATCTGCAAAACAAGGAGACCAGAAAGATGGATAAATCATACAGTACATGGCAATAAAGCACTTTATTGTAATTGCACACGTGTATTTTAGAAAAGGATCTGAGACCACTTTCTAACAATAGGATATCTTTGTCCCCCTCTTTCAGAAGACAGAAAATAATGCCAAAGAAAGGGTCTCCTCTTCCCAAAGGCACATTTGGCAGCTGAACAGGCAGCTGAGTCAGGGACAAAAACAACAAAAAAAATCTTCTGGAAGCTCCACTCCTAAATATTGAACTAAAGGGAGGGTTTTTTTGTTTGTTGGGGTTTTTAATGCTATTTAGGACACACTGCACAATCCTAACCAACAGCACAGCAGTAGAACAGAAGACAGGCCTGGTACCAACACTTCTGTATCCAGCTATGAAGGGCAAGGAACAACATCATCACTTGTTCAAAGAACCTAAATTTTTCTCTCAATTAAAATGCCTTTCCCTGCGGCACCTGGGTGCCTGAGGTGTTACAAATGCACAGAGTTACACCTTCATTGTTGCTAGGAGAATGACATGAACTAGCTTCAGCCTCCCTCTAAGAGCATAAAAGTTTCACAGAAATTATGTCTAACTGATTCCAAAGCCAGCAGGATTCCAGACCTCTGCACGGGGTACAGAATGCTGTATATGTCCTTTAGGTTTAGCTCTTTTTTTACTACCTCCATTCTGAAGGGTGTCGCTTCACTTTTTTACAATCTTTAGAGTTTTATAACTTGCATATTAACCAGTATGTCTACGTCTACTGGGAACCCCGGGTGTGTTGGTAGGAAGAACATCAAAATGCATAGAACTCATACTGTTCACAAGTACAAACAGCAGCCAAAACTTGCAAGTGGAGAGCCTTTGTTTTCAGATGTTACAGGCAAGCTGTGTGTGCATAACTGGAAATGCACATTGGTCCTCTCTGCCTGAAGAGAGAAACTACTGAGAGAAGGATGGTGAGTGGCACTTGGCCTTAACATGGCACAGTCTTTTTATTTCACTTAAGGAGCTACTGAGGAAAGATCAAATACTCTTGAAAGCTGAGGGATCAGTGGTGCAGGCTGGAGTGCTTAATGCTAAAGGCATTTAAAAGCTTACCCACCTCAAAGAGTGTCTTTCACAGGGAACAGAATAGAGACCTCAGCTGCTGTTACTTTTTGAAGAGTCATTGACTATTCTGCCACTTCTTAAAACAGGAATGGCTAGCACAAGATAGTGACCATACAGCAACACTGATGACACTATTGTGACTGAAACTTTTCCTGATATAATAGCTAGAGCATTGATATATATTTTTCCTATTTAGGATAAAAATGTGGTTACATAGCAGAAAACAACTCAATCCAATTAAAACACTTCATGGGGAAGTTCTGCTGAATCTACCTATACAAGGAGTAGAGACATAGAAGACAGAGAAGACTCTCTCCAAAAGCCCCCCTTATCCTTTCTCTTCTTGAGCTGCAAGTTAAATACTTCCTTTAGGTTGCCATCCTCTAAGCTTTTCATTTTCATCTTATTATTTGCAGAATTCCTTATTTATCCAGGACACTACAACACTAATGTAACCTCAAAATAAAGTTTTAGGAGGCAGAATGTGGACAGATTTGTGCTGCCAGCAAAAGCTTGGACCCTCCTGTCTAGCTGGAAATAGTTTGTTTAATGGCACTTAACCCTTCTATTTTGAAAAACCTTTCACCGTAGTCACAATGCATACTCCCAAAAGAACTGGGACCCTGCTAGCAGAAAACCACCTCTGTGATAGCAACAAGATCTTCTTGTTTTTCAAGAAAAATCTTCCTCAGGTGCTTTATGGACACCACCAATCTCCAGTCTCCCAACAGCACAGGCTGCTTCCTTTCTACCTAAACTGAGAAACCCAGATGAGAAAGGCAAGTGGAATGTAGACCTACAGGCAAGGGACTCATTTAATTTAAGGAGCTATCAAGGAAGGATCAGAGGCTTCTGGAAAGCTGAGGGATCAGATGTGCAGACTGAAGGATAGTTGAGGATTTACAGATAAAGGTGACATCTGAGGAAATATTGAGAACTCCTTTGAAATTCAGATTTTAAAAGTCACAGCTTTCATGTCAGCTAAGGAGCATGTAAAGGAAAAAAAATGCCCCAGGAGAAGAAGAGGGAATTATAAAGTTAAGCACACAGCTTTAAACATATCCGTATCTCTCTGTCTTCAGTGTCCCCAATAACAGAGAGCCTAAGATCCAAACTGATGTCATCCCTCTTCTCAAGAGGATGCTGTATCTCCTGAGTCACTCCATTTCATATGTATACCTTCACAAAAATCCCCTATGCTTCATACAACATCTACATGTAATCCTAATATCGTTAAAATTAAGATAGGAGTACACCAGGTAATTAATTGTAAAGAGTCATCCTAAAACACACCAGGAGAAAGAGAAAAGAGAACCAAAGCAGATCTCTTTCCACAGGAAGCAGACTTACTCCTGGAAAGGTACCACCAGCATGTGGAGATTTTCTATTGGTGCCCAACACAGAGAAAAGTTAATAATCACTTTAAAAAGGCTGGAGCTCTGACAGCAACATCAGTGCACAAGCCAGGAGCTGAACACAAGGAAGGAAAGTGGTGACTTTGTGTCTCCTGAGCTCAGCTGATGCCTGTGCCTCTTCATCAGCCATCTTGACTACAATCAAAGTTTATTAGCCCTCGCACATCATATTTAAAATAGTAGTATAATTTTTAAAGAAATTGAAAAATCTAGTTGTATTTGGATTACATATTAGTTCAAGCTCTTTCAAAGATAATTTCAGGAATAAGGCTACTTGATTGTCAAGTCATAGTATATATGCTGAACTCTGGCTAAGTTATAAAAACAGCAGAATTTGATTAATGGTGTAAGATGGTCACAAACATCTCTCTATAACATCTGAAGCTTTTCATTTCCAGTGGAAAGCTTAGTGATGAGCATATTTTATTTTCCTTTGCAAGTTTGAAAAGACATCCTTTTCCTCTGAGAAAAGGTTGTGTGTTGCCTCGTTTACTTAAAAAAAAAAAAAAAAAAAAAAAAAAAAAAAAAAAAAAACACCACCACACACACAAAAAAACACCCCAGAAAACAACACAACACCAAACCCACAAACCCTCAACACAATTTTTTTCTCCCTCTCCACCTGCCTGTTAAAAAAAAAGGGGTAGAAATTGTTACAGGCATGGGTAGATTTTACACACCTCTCTCTATATATTACTCCCCACAATGTCTCTATTTCTAGCTGGTGAACAGATGGTGTGCTGCAATGCTCATCAAACCAATATTTCTCTAATTTCTATTGTGCACAGGAGCACTTTCAGAATGAATCCGTGCATGTTTAGAAAGCATTCAGATTCTATGCTGAACAAATGCTGCAAAACTACTAGCATTTATACAGTCCATACCATCACCAAATATAATTTTAATATCACAGCAACAGAACATTTACAGATTCTCTTTAAAATGTGGATGTTCAGATTCTACCATCAGTGCAAGATAAACACCACAGTGAGTAGATGAGACCATCAAGTCCCATGGGTCAATCACTTGAGGAAACTTGATTCCCAGGACAGCACCAGACTGCTAATACAGCCCATGATACAAATGATTGGCACAACTATACAGCACAAGGGTTTTAAAGCTCTCTACAGTTCCCACAGTTCCAAGGGGAATAAGCACTCCTCTCAATAAGGATTTTGGCTAGGGGGAGGTGTTGGGGTTTTTGCTTTGTTTTAAAATGCAAAAGGATAAGGCATTCCAGGATGATTTATTAAGAATCACTGCAGAATCAGTCAGAAAAAACAAATGCCATCACTCAGCTCATCACACCCCTAAAAACATGAATGATGTGGTCAAGTAAGGGTTTGATACAATATTCAAAGCAATAGCCAAGCCTGGAGAATGAGGATTAGACCTCAGAAGACTCCTGCTTCTTAATCTTTAAAGTACTGGTTCTTCAGAAGTCAGGTTTTCATAGAAATAAATACTTTTATCTGTAAATGTTCTATTAGCCTGATCTCACTAAGGTCTTCTAAAGTAATACACTGGGTAACACTCTGTAGGACCACAGGTCAAGTTTGGGGTTGTTTTTTTCTTTTAGTTTGTTTGTTCTGGTTTTTTTTATTTGTTTAGCCTGTACTGCTAATGGATGCTCTAGATTACTGGTTGCAAACTACTCCCTCTTACTGATTTGTGAGCTTTTATCAAGTCTAGCATTTCCAACCGGCAATCTGGGAAGGAGCTGGATGGCTTGTTGGAAACTTGAATTCCTTGAGTGACAAGCAATTATCCCCAGTCACCAGCCCAGGTTTATCACTCAAGAGTTAAACAACCCTGCTTCTGGGCTGAACCCCCGTTTGCTTGGAAGAGGTTCCCCTCTTGCTTCCTCTTTTATTTACTCCTTTTTTTAAAGAAGAGATGGAAACTAGTTCTGACCCTTTTTCATTGCAAAAACTAATTAATGGTACCTCCAACTGACAGCAGCTCAGTTTTAACAAATGCATATGCACAAATTCAATGGCAGCTTGATTTTCAGAGGTGCTGAAAGGAAGCAGTAAAGCCTATCAGTTTGGAAAACCAGATTAACTGATATATAAATTCAAAGTCTCAATAAATGGTAGAGCCATTTTATAAGAAGGGAGGAAGGGACACATTTACAGATGCATCATCTCTCATTCACTCCCAAGTCCAGTTTTAAAAGTTGCTAAACATTTGTTTAATGCAAAGCATGCTTGATGGCAAATTGGTAGCTGAAGTTTTACCTATAAACCAACCCATCTGCACAAACCCGCAAGCAACTGGGTCACATTCAGTATCTCTTAATGTCACTGTTGCAATTTCAAGCAGGTACGGAGTAAAAAAAAATGTCAAGTACTACTGAGATGAGTTGGAATTAAGGACTTCTTATTTCTCATCCAACATTACTAGCATCACAAAGCAAAACAGCTTCTAGTTTTATACCAATGATGACTTTTAATGAGGTGTCAAACACAGACACATGGTTTCATGCAAAAGACAATTAAAAGAGTATTTCTATCAGAACGCCAATCTAGGACAACCATCTGGATCAGCAAATTTACTCTTTTATATTTATACTCAAATACAAGCAATAGCCACATAGTCAAAAATGATGCAAAGAACATCTGCTCTCTCACCAGCACAAAGTCATATCCCTTCAGCATTTAACTAAATGCAATGTGAAAATGCACCCTTTCTGTGACTTTTCTCTTCTTTAAGTCACATCTGATTACCTGCTGGAGAATGCTCACTGCCAGAAATACCATGTATGGCAGATTATGACATTAAGGTGAGTATTTACACTATATGCAAACACGTGTTTGCAGAACAAGAACTGGACCACAGAGGTGCTGACACAGCACAGATTATGAGAAAATAAAAAGAACAGGAAGCATTTTTGGTTCACTGAACAAATTGGCAACTTTAGCAGAAGGAAGAGAAAATTGTATCATGCCAATCAGAAAATGTCCTTGGTTTCTGGACCAAAAATTACCCCATGAAAGCATCCAAAAAAATGTTCTCCATGAAGTTTTTTTAAATTCAAATCCAAATGGGGCTGAAGTACTCACACTACGCCTTTTTTGCTATGGTATTCAATGGTGAGGTCAGGCCTCCAAAGTTTCTCATATATATAAATTCATGAGATGAAAAAAGCTGCATCCAAACATCCTGAGGGAGCCAGCCATTGTCTGTGAAAGAACACCTTCGATCCCCCTTGAAAGGCTGCAGTCACAGAAGGAGGTCTCAAAGTGACAAAAATATTTTTAAAAGCTGGCCTTGTTTTATTCAGGGAGTTGGACCACAGACCTCCAGGGACCACCCTCCAACCTAAGTTTTTCTATGAAAACATTTTATTTCACTGGCAACCAGACATTTTTGGTTTTGCTGACTGGGAAAAGAAATACTTTTAGAGTAAGTTAAACATTGAGACATTGTTAAAAATTAGAAGTCAAAATATTTTTATATTAAATGTCATAATATTTTTATGCTTCTCATTTCTTTTTTCATAAATACTTGCCAAGTTCAAACTAAATTGACAAATAGATGCAGTCAATATAAATCTGCATGTTTCAGCTAATAAACTGTTCAAATGAAAACACTTAATCTAGTTGTATTTGGCAGTTGCTTTCAGCAATACTACTCCTGGAAAAAACAAAACATTAAAACATTAGTGAGAAAAGCCTCTATTCAGAAAAAAACCTGCATCTAAAATTAATAACCTCAGGTAAAGCCTATAGACTAATGTCCCTATTTATCAATATTTATTAATCTAAAGTACTGATCAACATAGACAAAACTATTCTTAGCATCAGACATGAAAACAAATGACCTCAAGTCTGTATCTATAAACTCAGGTCTGTGAACTCAAGCTGACCAGCAGCTCTGCTGTACCATGAGCAATGACATTCTGAACACACTAATGGCAGCTGCCTTTTCCATTAAAGTTCTTCTTTTGGACTGCACTCTTAAGATGGTACAGATGCTTAGAGTATAATCCCTTACAGAAGGATCTCTAAGGAAACAGGCAGATTTTGCATATAATTATCAGTTGGGAGAGTCTGCCCTTATCAAATTGATTTTGATCCTTTTCATCTTCACAGTGAGAGATTTGTCAAAAATGCTTCCTGCACCCCTCATCTGTGTTCATGGCAGAGATGGCTCCTACAGCCCAATCACTGACACCACAGCAAAGTAACATGGAGGAAACTGAGTCTGCCCTCAAAAGGCAACCCTTCTAAGTCATTTCCATCTCTCTGGGTTGGGACTGGGTTGCTTTCATCACAGCAGTGATTCAGTTTAAGCCCTCTGCACTCAGTTACTAGACATGAATTGAGCAATCCCCAGGGCCTCTCAGCAGGAGGAAGCCTGGACACCTCCACTTTTCCATGTACTCCCATGGAGAGGGAAATGGGCTACATCTCCAGTGCACCTGATCTGACAGCTTTCCTCCGAAAAAGAAAAAAAATATATATATAAAAAAAAAGAAAAAACAAAACAAGGCAAGAAAAAAAAGGCATGCAGACACATTTCTCCTGCAGCCCTCTCACCCTGAACAAACACAGGAAGGAGTTTTAAAGTCAGACTGCAAGACCGTGCAGAGAAATGCCTGAATCTGCTTACCAAGGTTTTGTTTGTGGCACTTTTCAATTTCCTTCCCTACTGTGAACCCCTTTATTAACATAACATGATTTATGCAAATAACCACAGCTAGCATAGGAGGCATTTATTTTGTTATGCCCAGAATCTATATGCATTCAAGGAAAGATAATTTCTTTTCTGGCTGGCTGTAAAATTGCCACTAATATTACACAAACATTTCTCTGGCTTGAGGCCAGAGCCCCTGCTGTGCATGCATCATATATTCAGTTAACATCCAGTTTCAGGAGAGCAAGATCTACAGCTAAACTAATTTTCTGAATAGGACTAGCACCACCTTTTGTCACTGGCCTTTGTAGTGAAATTGTATCATGAGCCTGCCAGTCTGGCTTTCATTAATCCAGAGGTTTCTGCTAGCCACCACCACTCTGAAGCAAAGGAAGCATTTGCATGGGTGTGGGAAGGCATGGTGGGGAAGTGCAAAGCAAAAACTGTTATTTTCCCAACGTGCTGATCCTGAAAATTTCTCTTCCATCCCCTCCCTCTCTAGTGTTTGCATACCTTCTGTTCATGGGGCAACACACTGGGTGTGCAACAGAGCCACAACAGGCCAGCAAAGTCCTGCCTTACAGCCTCTGTCATTCTGAAATGACAGAGACCAGACTGACGCAGTCAAGTGTGGTGGAATTTTGTAGATAACAAGGACATGATTTATATCTGGAGTGAAACTTGAGCAATTCCAGACTGGGCCCTTTGGCCTGCAGAGCCTGTGGGCCCCTGAGCCCATGGGGCCTGCAGGCCGCAATGACGCAGTAAAAAATTCACAGTTGTGGCGCAGTAGAAGATTCACAGCTTATATTAAGGTGTTCTGGGACATAATGGGTTTCTAACTGTACAGTTGTAGTTCTAACACTTTAGCCACCTTAATACTTAGATAAATAAGGGTTGTTTGCACTCTCTGTGTGGCCTGTAACTGTAAACTATGTAGTGGACCTCTATAACTCACCACGGGCTATAATAAACCAGAATTCAACATGGAGGCTGCATCAGTTAGATGTGTCGTCTGTTCTGTCCAACCTCCTAATAGTCAGGACCCTTGCAACAGTCAAGTACCTCAGCAAATGACTACAGACTGGCAACGCTCAGAGAGGATTTAATTCCATTATGAACCTTTAAAATATCAGAAATATTTGGGAACAACATCTGCATTTAGAACAACTTGGCTATCTCTGAAACTTAACCACAGATAGCCTTACAACGGAAAAACAGGTCAAGAATTTCTTGCAAAGAAATGCGGACAGTAACTAGGACAAAAGAATACCTTAAAATATATGGATAAGAATCTTTGCTTTCACAAACACTTTCATGTGGAATGACACTGAGCCAATCCTGTACAGAATATGAATCAGCTCGATGTTAGCCACTTGAACAGCTTAAACTGCTTTCTAACTACCACCTAAGTACACCAATGCCAAGGAATTAATCACCACCAATTACATTCCATGTTAACAACTATCAAGAACCTATCAATTACCTCATCATTTCAAATTATTTTAGTATTTTCTTTCCACTTTCTCCACTCACCTATCTTGTCAAAAGAATTCTATGCATCAGATAATAAGAGGGAAAATATGTATTTCTAAAGGCTTAGAGGGAAAAACCTCAACAATTCAAGTAGACTGCATGAGCCCTTGGGAACATTCAAAATATATTCCTTGGGAACATTCAAAATATATTCAAACTTGCAAAACTGAACAAACACCCAGAGTTATTTCCAGATGACACCTTACACTATCTTGTCACAACAGATATATAACAGATACAGGAAAAAATTACCTCAAAGAGCTTTACACTTAAATAGCCACAGACTAAATCAGAGGCATTTCTTTTCTTCTTACAGAAGCGTTACAGAACTGAGAGGTAGAAGAGTCTGAAGTTCTCATACTCATATTTCTCTGGATATAACAGATTAACAGGTTTTTATCCTACATTACAGCAATATTTAGAGACATCTTGCAAAATATTATGCCTCTCTGTAATGGGTGTTTATCGCAAGTAAATGACTGTTTATCAGTCTAAGCACAAGTAGCTTATTTCTCAAGTGCCATCAGTATTATTTTGCTCCATAGATAATGGCTGGTAACCTCAAGGTATGTTTAGGCAACATTGTAACTATCATAGCAAAGAAATAGCTTATAAACATGTTGGGAGGTTCTAGCACATTCTTCAGAGTTGAATGACCTAAATTCTCTCTTTCTTGACTTCTCCTCTAATCCCTAACAGTCGTTGGGGGAAACAAAGAGAAATCTGGTTCAAAAATTATTTCTCGCATTGACTCTGTGTCACTTTCCTTTCCATGTATGTGACTCTTTCCCCACAAGTTTCCTGAGGAATCACAAGGTTTACCATGCTAAGAAAGCCTGACTGGGAAAGCAACTACTTGCAATGGTGTGAACATGAGCTTAGCGCACAAATGCAACTCTGCGGAGGCCATGTACATCTGCAAGAGTCAGTTTGTCCCCAGCTTATGTATTGCTGGAACTAAACGAATCCCATCTATAGTATCTTTGTGATCCAGGAGTACCATTCTTGTCAGGAATGAGTGAATTATCTGGGTAGCACAAGAAAGTTTAAATGAAAGTGATTCCTAGCACAGCCTTCTCTGTAAACAACACAACTGAGCTGGTGGTAAATAGTACTTGAGACATCTAATGTTTCCTTGATTGCTGTGCCTCTTATTAAGCCTTCTTTAGACACTCACTAGAGCTGTAGTCAGTCAGCCAGCCTTACCTTAGCCTCTACAGATAATGGGAGATCTCCCTGACAAAAATTAAAAGTAGTGTCTGCTCAGCAGTGAACACAGCCCAAACATCTTGTATTCATAAGCAGTTCAAAAACTCATAAGGGAAAAAAAAAAAAGTACAATATAAACTTGTATTAGAACTTCCCGATCAACTGGAAAATTATCTGGAAAATGAAAAGCCTTCTGCTACCCCACCCAATGCCTCTCTTCTTCACCCAGAGAAAGTCTGCATGCGCAGTAAGTTATGAAACAGACATCTGCTAGTCAAAAGAACTCAGAAATTAGTGATATGACAAGGAGAAAAAATGAAACCCCAACTTCCAGAAGATCCTGTGTCCACAGATCCCTTGCATTCAAGCCCAGAAGTAGAATCTCAGACACTTCCACTGTTGTCAACTGCCACAATGTCCTAAAGGAAGAGACACAGTCTTAAAGAGCCAGGATCTAACAATTCCAGAAGTCTGAGGATTGCACTTTGGAAGACTCTTGGAAAGTAAAGGGAGATAGCTACCACTATGAAGTTCAGAGGCAGTTCTGCAACCTGGAAGAGCTACTGGCATAAGTTACTGTTGAAATGACCCAGAGCAAACAGAAAGGCTTCAACATTTTGACTCAATAGAGATGATTTATGTGCACTATGTGGCCATCCAGGAGGAACTGTGAAGCTACAAACTGAAGAAAAAGATTGTAACAGCCATTCTATTTATTAAGGTGGCTTTTCTTCAAGCATCCTGCCCAGCTTGCTAGGATTCAAGCAAATCTCCTTTGTTTAGCATCTGATTTTGTCAGGACACAGGAATGAAAGCTGCTTCTACCTATCACACCAACACAAATTGAAGATTTGGGTAAAAACTGGAGAGTTCTGTCTTGCATACTAAACTAATATAATTGTGAGGCTTTGCATAAAAATTAAGAAATTCATTCCATCATAGCAAATAACTCTGGTAAGACTGACACATATGATCAGGCATTATTGGCCACAGTTCATGTTAACTAAATACACTTATCAGTGTATTTAGCAATTTCATTAAATCACTGATAAAGAAAAATGATTGCAATTTGGACAATTTGGACAAGTCAAGTAGTCATTCTCTGAGTGACTACACACAGAAGATGACCTCCAAGGAGGAAACGACTGAAACTGTCTACTTTGACCAAAATTCACAACAATTCACTTTTAAAATTTATAATAAACACAGTATAAATAGTAAAAAATTGTAATATTTTCCACTCATTTATGGTTTGAATAATCATGTCAATAAGCTCCTGATTTCCAGATCTGAAAATGCCTAAAACACCTTCACTGAGAAAGATAACCAAAGACCCTTTAATTATTTTTTTTGTTCAGTGAGGGGCAGGGTAAGGAGTATTTTTTGGTTTGTTTCAGGCATCTTTCTTCTCATGTGTTCACTTTTATTTAAAAATTTTTCAGACTTTTGGTATATCACACTTCTTGTCCTAACAACATTGCATAACTTTAGAAAAGCAAAGCTTGCCTCTGGTATGTTTAATCCCAACAAATATAAGAGCAGTACTGTGTGCTATTACCAAAGATTTTCTCACAGAACAGCCAAAGCACAGAATTTTCAGTTGGTTCTAGAACTGTGACTGTCAACACTGTTTCAAGATATGCTCCTTGACAGCTCCCAGCATCCTTTCATCATTTTTATGTGACGTATACATTCAGTCCTCTAAATTCAATTTCTTACATTACCATTATGCTGTACTTTGATTAGATTTTTCTCCAATAGTAACAGCAAGGTACTTACATAACTGTTGTATAAATGTGATGAGTTCCTTATGAGAAAGCAAATCTGTATAATTTTACTGGAGCTGCAAGGCATGTTCTCTCAGCTGCTTATCTCCAATTCCACAGGTAATCATCTGAAAGCTGTGGAGGATTCTTGCAAGGCTCTGCCACTTCTCACAAGGCTGCCTGCGTGTAGCACTTGATCTCACACCATAGCATCTGACAGTAATGTTGTCAAGAGAGAGAACTTTGGTATCTGTCTTTAAGGTGTTGAATAGTCTTTTGATGACATAAAGGGGGAAATCACAGGCTGGTGAGTTTTTTAGTGATAGTCAAAACTTTACTGGATTAGGCTCTGCAGACTGACCTAATTAAACCTACTGCACATAACATCCCAGATGAATAGCTCAGGATAACCCTTTTGAGTTAAATTATTCAAATTTCTCTTGTCTCCCAGAATCATAGAATGGTTTGGTTGCAAGGGCCCTTAAAAATCACTTAATTCCAACCTCCCTGGCATGGGCAGGGGCACCTTCCACACAACCAGGTTGCTCAGACCTCCACCCAACCTGGTCTTGAACACTTCCAGGGATAAGGCATCCACAGCTTTCCTGGGCAACCTATTCCTGTCTCACCACCCTCACCTGGATTTTAGGAAGTAAAGAATTTCTTCCTAATATTCAGTCTAAATCTACTCAGCTTTAAGCAATTCTCCCTTGTCCTATCAGTATGTGCCCTGTAAAAAGTCCCTCCCCATCCCCAGGCTCCTTCAGGCACTGTAGGGCTGCAGTTAGATCACCCCTAAGCCTTCTCTTCTCTAGAGTGAACAGACCCAATTTTCTCAGCCCTTTTTCTCAAGAGAGGTGTTCCAGCCTTCTAATCATCTTCATGATGCTTCTCTGGACTTGCTCCCAAAAAGTGCATGTCCTCCCTGTGCTGGGGCTCTAACCATAGGACACAGAACTCTAATAAAAGTGAGGTCTCAACAGAACAGAACAGAGAGGCCCTGCTGGCCACGCTGCTTTGGATGCAGTCCAGTCTGGCTTTCTGGGCTGTAAATACATATTGCTGGGTCATGTCCAGCCTCTCACTCACCAGCACCTCCAAGTCCTCAATCTTGATCTGTTCATCCTCAAATGGTGTTGATATTGGTGTTTGCCCTAACCCAGGTACAGCACCATGCACTTGGAAGAACCACCTGGCCTGTCTAGCACACAACCCCCAGTAACCCAAGACCTGTACACTAAAATGATTTTTTTAAAAAGTACAGATAATCTAGAAGACTAATGAGAAGCTGGAAATCAAGAGAGACACAATAAGTTAGCAGATAGACAGATAAAAGATGAGATGATACACTGAAATAGAAGGGGTTGTAGAATGACATCATGAACTAGAACAAAGGAGAACATGCCCACAGCAAGAACCATCACTGTAAGAAACAATAAAGATAGGCTTTGAGATACAAAAGAGATATGGAATAGGTGACAGGAAAAAAGACTACATGATTTGAAAAAACCCTAGGGAATAAAGCAGCTGAAAGACTGCTATAAATAATAGTTTTCTAGATACGTGGTCCAAACGTGGTATTTGAAGAGGAAGGAAAAAAAAGATAAACACAAAGAGGTAGAAAATTGCTTTTTTAAAGAACAAAGCTGAGGAAGAACAACAAACTGCAAGCCTTCATGCTTAAAATAGCATTTGCAAATAACCTCTAGCTTGTCTTCTAAAGAAAATATTTCAGAGCGCCAAACAACAAAGGAGAGTACAGCAAGCAGCATCCTGGGCATTTCTAGGCAGGTCCACAAAGCACAGCTCAGTGTTCAATCAGCTCTCAGATGGAAATACTGCCCTTGCACTCACATAACACATATATAGCCAAGTCACTGTAACCTTCTCACATGTACAGGAGCAGCCAAAGAACAACTAAATAATCAGAAATCTGCATGACCACAAGCATGAGTATTTTATTGGGATGAGGAATGAAAGAAAAGGTTGTATTGAGAAGACTAACATAGTTAGAATCCTGTATTAACTGCTCTATTTAACAATATTTGCAGGGATTTAAATACTTGGATATTTGCATGAAAATTGTAGACAAACCAACTTGTTTTCCTAGGTACACACTTTTGAGAAAAGTCAACAGAAGTAAAGCAACTGCAGTTTTTGCTGAGAGGTAGTAACTTTTTATCCCTTTCACAAAATACTAGATGAAAAATATATTTAAATCACCTAGAACTCCTGTTCCTTTTCCACAAACTACCCAGTCATGAATTCATCTTCAGCACTTGGTCTGCAGAACATAAGTCATTTACTGAACCCTCCTGAAACACAGCACGCCTCTCCACAGCAGGCTAAGCAAAAATACCATACTGGAGTTGGAATCAAGCTCCAGTTTCAGTGAAGCTGCATTCAGGATTAATTGTGCTCAATATCTCTCTTGTAAACATGAAGTGACACAGCACCTACAGTCAATGCCACAGAGAACCATGCAACAACTTTGCCCAGAACTCATCTGTCTGTCTGTGATGTTCATTGCAGATTCTATGGCTTCTCTAACAGAAATGTAGATGTGCTGATTCCTTGGGCCACAAAGATCTATGCATTAAAAATAAGCAGGGAAAAAAAGAGCAATTATTGTTTCCCACTATTAGGTAATCCACTATTGCTATTTTTAAATTTGTCTCATGGAAACCATATTGAATGAACTTCAAAATGTGAGTGGACTCACCATGGCACAGGTAACTTCAGAAGAACAGACAGTATGCTTGCTTAATTTACCTCACTGAGAAACCATTGAAAGGCTTCCTTTAGAGTACTGAGTATATACAGAGGTAGAACAATAACAACAAAGATTGGATTGGAATGTAGGAGACAAAAATAAATATGAAGTCATGCTGTGGGACCACTACAAAATTAACATAAACCCAACAATATCAACACAAATTAAGTGTTGGACTGCTACCATATTATTGAAGAGGAGTCACAATAGCATGGTGCTTGAAATGTAACAAATAGGCTGATTTTAATTCTGAAGACTCTTCAGCGCCCAAAGCTTTCAAGCCAGGCAAACACCTTGGGAATGCCATGAAGCTGAGCGACTAGCTCCTTTGTATCTTGCATTTTGAGATGCTAAGTAGGGGCTATTTAAGATTTTGTGCAAAGCTTATCTGGTCTTCTCTTTAATATCAATCTTTCCCAACACCTTTTAACATCAGCTTTTCTAGGTCTTGCAGCTTATCATCTACATGGTACAGAACTGCATCCAGAACGGACTACAGTATCGTGCTGGAGATGCTAAAATGCTCAAGGAAAGCAGAAAAAGAAATTATCACATCTGCACACTGCAACAGAACATGTCCCATGGAGCTCCAAACCCAAAAGGACACCACAGTATAATGGAAGCTAAACATGAGGATTTTTGACACTCACATGACAGCATCCCTATCAGGACTTGAAGGCAACTGTCTCCTTTCCCAAAGAAATTGCTGGCAGAAAGAGACATCTCAAAGAGAGACAATAGTGATGAAGAGAAAAAAGGCAAAAAAAAAAAGTGTTGCACAAAGGAAGTTGCCTCATGTTCACATCTTTGGACCCAAGAGTCCTTCACAGCAGGTGCTTCATTACATGCACTGCCTCAAAAGTCAATAGGATTGAAGAGCCTGAGCAATACAAATCTCTGGGCTTTACACAACTCTCCATGCAACTCTCACGTTCACTCTTTGAGAGCTCTTCAGCACTTCATCCTGCAAATCTCATTTACCTGTCAGCCTCCCTATCCCTGGAATTCTCATGAGACATCTCTGATAAAAAATAACACATTCAGCTGCACACTGAGCAAGTATCCAGTCCAGAAGGGTATTGAATGCAACCCAAGCCTCATAATCAGGCATAACATGGCTCTCCATGGTACCTACTAACACTACCTGGTACCAATTTGATCTTTTTTGGAGGAACAGGAGCTGGTTTAAGCTAAATAGGTATAATTAAAAACAAAAAAAGCAACAAAAAACAACCGACACATTTACCACCACCAGTAGGAAATAGGGGGTTTGACACGTTAGTCTCTCTTTCTACAACACTTATTGCACACCATGGATGGGAATCATTTTTAGGCCTTCTGAATACAATGTGAGGAAACTGAGAGGTTCTGAAAAACCCTCATATCCTTACAAACAGAGAAACAAGCAAACAACAGTCTGTTAATAACAGTTGAGACTACCAGAAAGAGACAGTTCATAACACAACTGCTGGTTTGGGGCAGGTTTGATCAATTCAAAAGATTGCCTGCAAGCAATAATTAATTAAGTGAAGCATTATGGGACACTGAAGAGCTCTTCCTAAAGGCCTTTGAAACACAGTCAGTGAATAAAATATAACTATTACTCTAAAGTATAAGAAACGTAACAGCCTCAAGTCATGACTGTAAGTTATAACAGTTTTGAGAAAATAAGCGTAACAGAAATGTATCCATCAACTTCATGAGACAGCAAGAATGAATTCAAGCATTGGAAAGAGATTACAAATAGAAGCAAACTATGATAAAGTACCACCTCCTTCCTACATATGAAGAAATGAGAGTCCCAGGAGAAAAAACCCCTGGAAAGAAGAATAACCAGAGCCACTTAGAGTGTTCCTTTTTAAAATAGAAGAAGTTACTACATAAATAACTATATTATGCAGCATATAAGGTGGCTGAAGGAAGTTAAACAACCCTGTACTTGAGCTGTGCTTTTTCCTTTGGTTTTCTTTGTGGGCTTTTTCTTTTCTTAAATTTCTTGTAGCAGCAAAGCCAGAAAATCCTTTTCTAGGTTACCCTCATAAAGCCCTCATCAGAAGACCCTTACATGATTCATAAATACTCTTAGTGCAGCATGGCAGAGAAGTGACAAGTTGTTTCAAAATCCTTACTGCCTTGTTTTTGGGGTTTTTTTTAATAATCTATTAAATCTAAATCCATGTGTCTTTGTTACACAACTCAATTCTGGCAAAAAAAAGTCAGTGCTTTCAAAGGTAAAAGCCCAAGACATTTTGGGATAAAATGTAAGGGAAGGGAAGCCCTTTAAATATTACATACTTCCTTCCCAAAGGAATAAAGCCTTTATTCCTATATTCCTATCAAATTTAATATTTGTTTGGTAATAACATATTGACCATTTAATAGAGAAATTAAAGGAATTTAAGTGTGCCTTCACAAAAAAATCCCACCAAACCTTGGATGGTCATTCTTTGAACAGTCTTGTTCAACATTTATTCAATGTATATAAACTGTTCAAGGAGAAAGAAAACAGCAGGGACATGTCAAGACTGGTTTAGTTTGAGAATGGAAGAATACAAATTAATCTTTGAAGAAACATCAGATACTTGTACATGGTGCTTCCCTGTGTGAATAACCAATAAAACCTCCTTTGCTTACTTGTAAATCAGCTTAGTTCTAAGGCAACTCCCCAGTTCACCACTGAAGCTGTGACACTGGAGAGACTGTTCACAAATACAGTATATGGAATACACAGAGTTAATTAGCATTACTGTCTCTTTGATTAACTTTCTGCTATTCATAGAGTTGCAACAATTCTACTAATAGCAATGATAGATTGTAGTATTATCAAAATTGCAATTGAGCTGCTTAAGGATCCCAAAGGAGTTAACATTAATTGTATACCCCAATTGAAAGGAGGTAAGATTATTTAAATTGCAAAACAGAAGCAGTAGCTATTTAAAAAGACTGCATATTGACTGCATGTTTAACAATTATTTTCTTTGGGCTGTTCTGTAAATAATGAAAGAAAAGCAAGGCCCACAGCCTCTATGCTCCTTCCACAGCTATATGAGGTGGATCAGAGATGCTGACTCCTTTCACCATCTCTGTAGGGCACAATTAGGTCAGTCCCATCACCACAAATTCACATCACAATTTCTGATTACACTGTAAAACAAACTTTTTTCCTTTTTTTGTCACAGCATTTGGAATCTAAAGAAAGACAAGATGCAGGCTTCCTTTATCAAAGAGATTTCTTCAGTAAGAGATCAGTGGGCACCTCAGCGTTGAGAAACTTGTACTGGAGAATGTTCACACACATGGGTATCAGGTGTGTAGTCTGATGTGTCTGACTGCCCATCTTGAGCTCAACTACTGAGTGCTATTTAATGTCCCACATAATCTAGGATTATCCAAAGCAGAATGATATCAATCCACAGTATCCATTACATCTGATACTGTGAAACAGGAACATTATGTAATTTTTCCTTTCAAAGTTACCCTGCTGTAGTGCTACTTTCACTTTGACAGCTCACACTGATGTTTGATACGCTGGGTAGAAATACTAGAAACACAGTTTTTTCCAAGGGAAAGTTTTCAAACGTCAGTTCACACAAGTGATGTGCCTGAGGTTGAATATTTTGTTTAGAATATGTTTGAATACTGATTTGATCAAACTGAGCAATAGCAGAAAACAGCAACGTGCAATTCCTATCAATAAATTAGCATGAATGACCTTCAAACAAAACCAGTCAGAAATTTTGCCATTGGTTCCACCTTTTGTTTAAAAAGCTATGCAATTAGAGGGAGAAGAGTTGTAGCCAATTATCACACATATTTACCTCTCCACGACTCTGCTTTAAAAAGATCAACACAGAATCCCTTATCCACTTAACCTCTGTCTACCAATGTAACATATAATGACAGAAAAAAACGAAAAGCAACTTCTTCCCATAGACAGCTGACAATTTTCCTTACTCAGAGTATAAAGCTGATGAAGTGTCATGATCTCTCGACAGTTTGAACTGTTACAAAAATGCCAAATTAGTCGCTACCCATGCATAACTGAAAGGTTTTGTAACCTCTTTCTTAATGAAAATAGGCTTTCACTTAAGTTTCTGGTTTAAATCTATACTTTACTAAGGAAAACCTTCCTACTTCTTCATAGGAAACAAGCTAATGCACTTTTGAAACCTCACATCATTCTTCTTTGATGAGAATGATAAATTGTGGTATCACTAAATACTAGACTTCTTGAGTCATCCCACTGTCTCTTTATTCCTCCTTTATAAATACAATTTTCAGCTACACTTGACCATCTCCCCTCTGAGTTAACACCACCCCTACAAAGTGGAACTCAATTAAACTCCCATGTCTCACTCCAGTGCCTTATGCTTTTTCCCACCTTGCCTATGCTAGGTTCTGAGGTGGGATTACAGGTTTCACTGACTGGTTTTCTGCAGTAGGGTCTGTGAACAGAAGCCAAGCATCACACACAAACGCAGTACAGCTTAGAAGCTTTGCTTGCAGAGGGAATCACTGGAAAGAAAAGAAAAAAATAAAAAGAAAAACCCCCAATGAACAAACTTGCAGGATAGTGTCAGTGGTTATTATCAACAGCAGTCCAACATGAGAATATTTAGAAGGATTTGCAATGTGCCTATGACTGACAGAAAAGGGAACCGTCCCAGAGTAGCTTCTGTACACTGCAGGGAAATATTTTATCCTATTACTTTTCTAGCATTACAAATTGACATTATTTAAATGTAAAGACATTCTGTTCCTCAATCTAGATAACAAATATTGATGGATGATCCTTAATTATTATAAAATGCAGACATTAATGTCTACTTTGTGACCAAAACTAAGTTCAATGTCTGTCTGTATGCAAGTACACCACAATCTTCAAAACAGGGATATAATCTATTTTTGAATAATATTACCACCACTATCACTAAACATCATGCAACTCCAGATCAGGTGAAAGAATGCCAGTTACTTGGGAATAATGACCTATGGATGACCAAAACAAAAAAAAAAATCTACCTTTTACAAGATACTCTCATCACACATCTGAAGATAATTAAATGAGGATAACGTGCAAAGATCTGGTAAATAAAGCAACCACTCAGATAGGTCACATCACAACAGAGCACTCACTGCAGACTACATCTTTCTTGTCATTTACAGCTGATTTGCTCAGTGACATTCTCAACAGACCCACAGATAGCACTTCTGATGTGCAAATCACAAAAAGCACTTTGCCTGAACAACCCACAGGCAACACTTTATCCAAGTCTCTGTGCATAACTTAACACCATACCTAGGATGTCAACTCACTCCCTTCAGACAGCTTATTCTACATAAAAGTGCACCAAGTTCTATATATTTGTACACACATATACACACACACATATCTACTTTTTGTATTCTTGCTGCAAGGCTCTCAGTTGTACTTCTTCAGTTATTCTGGGGGTTATATCTGTGTAGAAACCTTTTGCGAACCTGCTACAAATACTGATAAAATAAAACTTCAGCAGATGAGTCATCACAAGATCTCGAAGCCAGTTTTGAAGCTGTTTAAACATTCACAGTAGTTTCCAAAATACATTATCTCACTGTACACTGATCAGATTGTTTACACAAGCATTTTTGCTACTCAAACAGAATACTTCCCTGCTGAGACATTCATACACATTTATTTTAAAGATCACTTTGTAAGTAATACCAGTTTTTAGAAATTTCTGAGAGCTCTACATCATTTTATACCATCTCTTAAAGTTTCCAGAAGGTTTTCAAATAGCTTCTAGAAGCTGCTGACGCCTCAGGAATGTTAGAAAAGGACTTAGAAGATGCGAACATTTGGTGTATTAACTGCTTTTATTGTTTCACTTGCCAGTAAGAACACCCACTGGGCAAGGTGCCATTATATAAGTCTCATGTGCATGAAGGAACATGAGTGTTTTTTCCACATGTGCATTCCATGCTCACTTAACCTGGGTACAACATTTTCACTAGAATGAATTATGTACACACACTCACTTGTCACAGTTATGAAAAGCACTGCAGAAAGTTAGCAGAGACTTCATCTTGCCTTTTCCCTCCCCAACTTCAGCACTGAAATTACACGGAGTGGTTGCACAATCTGCTTCTCAACTACCAGCCATACAGAGTGCACTTCAGAAGAATACGGAAAATCAGAACAGGACCAAACAATCTAATAGAACAATATGGCAGACACACGAAAAACAAGCCCTCTTATGAGACTCCAGCTTTATTGCCATCAATATCAACTGATTTCAGTAGTTACAAGTGGAAATTGTTTCCTAATTGACCATCTGTGCAACTGCTCCCTCCTTTACTCCAACGCTACGCAGATGCATTTCATTACGTCAGACAGTGGCTCTTAATCAGTATTTGGCAACCTTCTGCTCTCACTCTTCAACCTTCTTCAGGAGTATTTTATAAAATCTCTGGTCTAAGTATTCATGACAGGTTTCTAAATCCCCAAACTACTCAAACACAGTTACTCCTTGCAACCACCTAAGCAGTCTGCAGAGAATGGGTAAATTCAATCAAGCACTGGAATATCAACAATGGGAGCAAAGCCACCACTTATGAACAACAAAATTATATTCATCAAAACTTTAGCATCTCATTGGATGAGGCTCAATGGATGGAACACCAGCTGCAGGTTTTGTTACTTTGAACAAGACACCACCTTTACACTATCAGTCCAGTCAAGTAAAACACTGGAAGAAATAATAAAAAGAAATACCACCAAACCAAAAGCACTCAAAATAATGAAAAATGTAAAATTTTGGCAGGTGAGGAGAGAGAGAAGCAAACAAATGCTTCACCTGACCCAAGCTATCCATTGCAAGTAAAAAATGCATCATAGCACAATGTGTACCAGCACAAACACAAAGCCAATTTTCCTTTAAAAAACCTGCAAGCTGCTCACAATTTCATATAGACAGCAAAATGTCTTCCTATACACCAATATCACTTAATGCATCTACCATAAAAATGTGTCATTACCTAGCTCAGCATTTGAAAAATCTGCACAGGCCTCCTTTCCAGGGTTCAAGTTGTTTATCCAAAAACTACACTCACTTTCCTTTGTTTAATCCAACCTAAGCATTTTCTTTCCATTTACCTATGCAGACGTCACAAAAAAGGCACATATTCCTGAAAAGTAGTGAATACTAAATGAGAAAAAAAAAAAATGTAGCCCCAACCCTTTATTAGCCCATTTCTCTAACAAGTACCTCAATTATTGCATTCAACATTCAGTTTGAACCTGTTCCCATTATGCTTCAAAATGGAAGTCTTTTTAAAATGGTCATGAAACCTATATATACACAGGCAATTACTTTTTCCCTCTTCAGCCTTCCAAAGCAAACGTTTATTGTTGTAAGACGTCTATTCACCCTTGTATAAAAAATGAAACTTGCAGGAGGCTAGGACAGCACTTGCCATCCAGTCCTTTTGTCTGCTTTTCATAACCAGCACACGTGGTTTTCTTCAGACTATTCAGATGCTGTACAATGTGGACACTCTCTGATTTCTGTCAATAACTCCAGTTTACCACTACACCAGGACATGATAGTCCTTGTTGCCTCTGCTTTGACCCTCAAAGCACTTATCTATTCATACATCTAGAAAACAAAATTAAGTTAGCAATGCACTGGGGCATTTTAGAAAAATAGACAGAATAGTCCAAGCTACATCAATATTAAATTGAGATCAGCCTGCATGACTAAAATGCCTTTCAGACTGTTCTTTCAGGTATGAGGAAAACTAAATATGGTGTTAAAAAAAAGTCAACAAAACAATAATGCATAGATAACGAAATCATTAGCTCCATTTTTCATACCTAAAATCCCATTTCCTTTCTCTCCCACTACTCAGCCGTATTTACCACGCCTATAAAAAGCAGCAAATACACAATGTCCAGCCAATTTAGTGTAATTTTTTAGGAATTTATATGCATTAGTGGCTCATTGCTCTCAGTACTTCTTTTGGTTTTGTCACCATAGTATATATGCATCCAAAAAAATTTTCTCTGATCTTAGAAAGCGGCAATCACTAAATATCTCCACATAAAGCAAAAGCGTATCTGTCTCTTTCTCAAGACTCATTTTATTTGTCAGAAGGTGCACTGTGGGAGGAAGAAGATGATCCTGGGAGGCTGGCACACCTTTAATTTCTAAAGGATATATTCCACAGCTTTTCTTTTCCAAATTCCAAAAGTGGCTTAGCAAGGAACTTTGAAATAAACAAGTTTTAATTAGAGACTGATTAAGTATATTAACATAACAAAAAAGCTAATAGCCTTAAAACTACATAAAAGTAAATTTAGATAAGATCAAAAGAAACAGCTTCTTAAAACTAAATGTAATTTCAAAGAGAAAGCACTAATTTAAAAAGTTATGAAAGGACAAAAAAAAGGACTACTAAAAGCAAGATTAAATAATAATTCCAGGGAAGCAGCACCATAAAGAGTCTGCAGCAGTTCCAGTATAAGTTTGTCCCCTACCAACCATAACCCCGCAGGTTTTTGATATGTCTATATATGAAGACTCCATGAGCTCTCTGGGCAAACTGCTTCCATGTTTAAACACCCTCTGAGTGAGAAATAAAAAAAAATTGTTTTTCATCTGGCATTCCCATGAAAGTTCTTTGGTTTTTAAGTCTCTGGGTGCTGCTGAGAAAAA
This sequence comes from Sylvia atricapilla, assembly GCF_009819655.1. Lineage (NCBI taxonomy): Eukaryota > Metazoa > Chordata > Aves > Passeriformes > Sylviidae > Sylvia > Sylvia atricapilla. Next base: position 55,354,221 of record NC_089145.1, read on the forward strand.
CCTTGCTTCTTTAGTCTCTCAAGTCCTGACTCTCTTGAGCTCTTCTTCCTTCCCCCTGCTACTTCCCCAAATCCTGTCTGAGATCACTTAGGAGCTGTATGCTCATCTGTGCAAGCCTCCTGCTTGGTTTTGCTCTATTTCCTACTTGTTGGGACAGACCTTGCTTAAGCTTGGAGGAGGTCACCTTAGAATTTCCATCAGCTCACCTACACCCCTCTCTTCAGGGCTGCATCCCTTGGGATTCTTCTAGGGAAATTTCTGAAGTGAGTGAAGCATGTTTTACTCAAGTTCAGGGATGTGTCCTGCTTTTTGTTCTACTCCCTCCACTTAGGAACATGAACTGCACTGGTTCATGGTCAGTGCAGCCAAATCTGCCTTCCACTTTCCCACCCATGGCCTCTTCTGCCTTGTTTGCAAGTACCAAGTCCAGCAGAGAACACTTCCTTGTCTCCTTGATCGTCTGTGTCTGGAAAATGTCATGAACACACTCAAGAAATCTCTTTGGGCCATACAGAGTTGTCCTCCCAAAAAATACAGCGGTCAAGGTTCCCCAAGAACCACGGCCTGTGAATGAAATTCTTCTTCCAGTGGTCTGAAGGCAGTCTAAGCCCTATTTTCAATACAGACACCCATTCCAACACCACCACGTCAGTCTGCCCACTAGTCTTCACCCATAAATTTGACTGAGTCCTAACTGGTCTCAAAGCAGCACCCCATGCATACAGCTGCTCTCATATCAAGGCCAAGTCTCTCCTTTGCCTTCCCAGCCTGCCCTTAAAAATGCTGTTTCTCCTGCTAATAGCCCTGCACCATGTAGCCAGCCCACCATGCCTCCACAATCCTGGTGACATCACAGCCCTGCTACTGCTCAAGGACTTGTAACCCCTCCTTTTGCTCTCAAGCAAATATGCTGCATAACAGAAGCTCTCCACACCTCTCCAAGGAGTTGCAAGACACTTGGATGCACAACTTGCATTGATGGTCCCATATGCCATCAATGAGCATGTTAATAGTCAATGATTTCAGCAGAATAACACAAGGGACATTCCTTTTCACAAACTACTGGCTCAGTCAGAAACATACCAAAAAAATAAAAGTAGCAGAGTGTATTACTAATGGTTGCTAGGACCTATAAATAGAGGAACCTGACAAAATCAAAAGTAGAAAAAAGAGGCAATAAGACAAGATGATGAAATGAAGAAAGCTGAGATCCAAAGCTTAGCAAAAAAAGTGATAACATAAAATACACTCCACAGTCAAACATGACTATGTGTTAGGGAAAACAGTTAAAATATTTGATTTATGCAAGAGATGTGACAAGATGTTAAGACAGTTTAGGGAAGCCTTCTTCCTCTTCTAACAGACAAAAAAGAATTGTACAGATTCGGGTGGGTGTTTGTACATGTTCCCTCTTAAAGTGAGCCAGTAAAACACAGAATGCAAAAGGACTTTCTTCTTCCTTTCTACAAGAGCAGACCTCTGTTTTTACCTCCAAGGAATATTGAAGAAAATGCATTAAAGAACAACATCAAAATTGTCAACTTCAACAAGATAGTTGGATTCTTCTCTTAGAGCAGATGGCATATATAATATAGATAAACTCTCTTCCACGCACAATTGTAATTGAAGTGAAATAAAAGAGAAAGAGGAAAAGTTGTGTTTGCTAGATACATTCCAAAGAATTATTTAACTGTATCCTCCTCTACTGTCCAATCTCTGATGTCAGTTCCATGCAGAATGCCTAAGGAATGGCTGTTATCCTGCATGATGGGCTGTACATCAGAAAATATTTCCCAAAACAGAAAGTTTAGTTTTCCTTATCAGAACCTTTCCCCTCTCATTCTTGAGGTTATGCTGAGACTGCAGTTTGTGTTCTGACCATCATATCAGGGTCATGACCATTGCCACTGGCAATACTCAGCAGAAGGCTGTTTGCTATAGACCAAAGCCCTGCACAGTGCCTGCCTTGCATCTTAGGACCATTCTGGAGCCTACACTAAGTCCCTGCTGCTGTAGAAGTAGCCCACTACCATGTCTCTCCATACTGTTATCCCAGCAATATCCAAGCTACCCTGAACTGAGCTAGTCTAAACCTAGCTTGGGAACATCAGGAAATACATATCCACAGGACTGGGAGGGTGTTTGCCACTCAGCAGCTACTGAGCTTTGCTATCCCTACTATTTTCATAGCAACGGCTACAAGGAGACCACCAGCCCCACAGCTTCTCTAACTGATCTGCAAGGCATTTTCTAAGCAGTCCATGTGCTTCCTCAGATGATCTTCAGGGGTATGAGGTACAGAAAGGCATCCTGCAGCCAAGGCTCCACATTTTTCCTCTGTCTGCCAGGCCAAAGTCTGAAGACTCAGAATTATGGAACCCCAGCTCCTTACCTGGGAAAGGAGCAGGACTTTCTTTCTAGCTTAGCTTCTAACATAACCAACGTGCAAGTACATCTTTAAAAACCAACCTGGAGTTCTGTGTTCCTACTAAGAGGCACAATGAAGCCAGCCCACGTTACTCTCACATAATAAACTTCCCCTTTGCGGAAGCAGCAGCCAGCTCAGAATCTCACATTTTTGCTCTACAAGTACAGGTTTCAGTTAATGAGCTAAAGGAAATGCTCTATTAATTATGCATAATGTACAGCCAAGAACTCACAGCAGAGCTGCCCAAGAGAGTCTGCACATGAAAGCACTAGACCTCTCTGTTATTTACACACTGTGGTGCTTCCAGCCTTGCAATAGTAAAACCCCTGAATCACTACTATGAAAGGCCAACCTCAGTTTCTGTTGAAGATCACTACAACAGTAATACAATGGCACAACAAACCATAAGGAAAAGCTCCAAGTGATTCTGAACTTTCAGGAAATCACCAGGATTAGTTTTTTTACAGATGGTATACACATACATATGAAGCTGGATTAAGATTCACTACAGATTATTTTTATCTCTCAAGAAAAGCAACTTTTCAAGCATACACAATATCTAACCATATACATATATAATGCCTTCGGAGAACCACTTCACTTTTTTTTTTTTTTTTTTTTTTTTTTTTTTTTTCTACTGTGAGTGGCATAGCAGTGCCCATGATGTGTGTTTTAACACCACAGGTAGGGGCAAACAGCTGATGCCCAGCCCGGCAGACACCCTGCACCGGGCTCAGTGCTCCCTGCAGAAGTGCACATGGACCATGTGTCACTAGATGGAGCTCATCACCCACCAAAGCCCATATGGCACAGGATGACACGAAAGCAGTAGCTGGAGAAACATTGTAAATCAACCGTATTTATATTCAGGAAACCTATTTAGTTGGTTTGCTTTCTTGTTTCATTTTTTGAAATGTTTCCATGCATTCTTGACCACAAATCTCAGCAGATTGATAGGACACAGAGAGAAGTAAAGGAGACACAAGACTGTTCTCAGCACATTCTGATTTATGCTTATAAACCTCACAATTAACTGATCCTCCTGCTAAAGAACTCATGCCTTAACTGCTTGTTTCTGGGGATAATCTTTTCCATTGAGCTAAATTTAATTAAAAACCCAATTTTACTAGAAAGCTCAGGACGAAACCTAAAATTTGAAACCATTCTGAATCGATTCTATAGTTGCAGTATATACTTAATATATTCCAAGACTGAGCTGAAACTACAAAATTTTCATGTCCTACAAACATTAAACCTCGGCAGGCCAGATATTCAAACAAATTTACAAATTCCCATCAATTTCACTGGCAATCAAATATCAATAATCTTTGAGGATTAAAACCTAATGGCCTGCCTGAATTTTATAGCTTTGCTAGGCTTTGCTAAACCTAAAAAGATTTAGGTTTACAGTCCTTTGTCTAAATCAAAAAGACTTATTCTCAACATTGATAAACAGGTCCAGAAAAAAATTCTATCTACTCTTAAAACACCAGGATGCAGTATAGCTAGACTTTTGAGAACCAGAGCTTCATCTCCTCTCAGTATGTTTTTTATTAATCAGTGGCTGGAGAAAAACACACATCTGAAAAAGAGTTTTTTCTCCTATTGTATTCTTCTGCAAAGAAACAGAAGTGCCAAGAGCAGAGAGATTTCTAAAATAAGATGATGTGTGTAACAACTTGGTGCTGTCAGGAAGGTTTGCAAACAACATTCTTTGGTCAATGGACAGCTTTGCAAATGCTTACATGGCCTCACTTGCAGTTTGCACATACAAAGTCTTCTCTAGAGACTTAAAGTGGAAAAGACACACAGTGCAAGAAAGCAGCCATGTCTTTATTCTCCATGCAGCACTTTCACAGCAAAATATTCCACAAACTGCCAGACATGTAATCCACGGTGCTTGAAACGTGGACCACTCTTCTCAAAATCTGAAAGATTTCCAGAGTGAAAATTTCAGACAGAACTGGCTTTAAGCATTTAAGAGAAGAAAGGTGAAAAAAACTCAAAAAGCCTTCAATAGTGGACCCATCTCTTGATGTGGTTTGTCTGCTCATGGTACCCTGTGCCTATGAACAGCCAAAACAGAGCCCCAGTGCAGGTACAAAGGAAAGCAGCAGTAAGCAATCACAGAGGAGTCTGACCATCAAGAGACAAATTCCTGTATGTGAGAAGTATCTTCCAAGCCCCTAGGACAGAAAGACAGGAATAAAAACTAAATGAGCGCAAGTCTCGTACGTCCCCTATGTATATTCTAATCCATGAAAAGAAAATTATAACCTAATCCTAGATGTACTTTTATTCAGATGAATTTTCTATTAAAGAGCTGCAGTTAAGCTCTTTGCCTTGATGATATCTTGTGGTAATGAGTTTCACTGCTTAGTTACGAAACGTGTCAGAAGCGTTTAATTTTATCAATTACTGTTGAAATCTGCTGCCTTTCAGTTCTAGTTCTATGATTTAGGTTCTTCTGTAACTTCAAGAAAAAAAGAGCCTTCCCCATGCATCTTATCACCATTCCTGACTGAGTAGCTCTGCCACTATCTGCCACTCACACCGTATCTAACTGATATATTCTTGATTTCTCCTAGTAGTTCGACTTTGTTGCCAACCTTTTATCACTGGCTTCTGAAAAGAAAAAGAGAGAAAAAAATTACAGTCTCAGAAGGAATTTTCCTACTGCAAGTAAATTTTTCTTAAATAGGCAAATATATTTAGAAGCACAGAATACTAAAGATGAAAAAGAGGAAGCCTGGTAACATCAAACAGAAGGAAATGCCTCACTGGGAAGTATACAAACAGTGAGTAACAAACTATAATCAAATCTTAAGTGCAGAAAGAGTCTATATCTTACAGTGAACTTGCAGCTAAAAAACAAACAAGCTCTAATCCACTTAATCCACTTTTCTATTTTCAACTGTGGCCATAGCCAAAGGCAATGGCACAGCTATAAGGAAGAACAAGAGCGGGGCACTGTTCTCTGCATCACATTTCTTATCAAATTTTTTCTTGTTAGAGGTTGACTACAAAATTGAGCCATAAAACTCCCCTCAAATCCCTGTGACAAACAGCAAAATAGAATCCAGTCATCTACAGAGAAAACTGAGAATTTATTGACCTTCTGAAAGCATCAATCTGAATGATTACAACAGTTTATCAATTGTTTGAAAAGTATTTTCTTGTGGCAATTTTGCATTTTCTATCCTTCCATCTTTAACAGGATTTTCTTAGTGTTTTATTGGTTTCATGAAAATGTATTTCTTCTGCCACTTATTATTTTAAGTATCTTGGTCCTTACTTTCTGCTGAAAAAGAGAACCTTAAAATTTGAAAAAATATTTCTCACATCTTATCCTCACACAGTTCCCCAACACAAAAGCTCTTTTTTCATCTAGAACCTCGAATTTTTTAAGAACCGACAACCAAGTATTTGGAAACAAGTTCATGTAGCTCTAAAATCAGAGAATCCTTTGCTCACAAATTAAGCATTCTAAGCAGCAGGATGCAATTAACTAGAGCAAAGTTAGTCTGCAGCTAACCAGAGCAAAGATACTAGTGCTAAAGATTTAAGGAGAATTATACTTTTAAATGTGTTGCATCTCCCAAATTCTGCAAGTTTAAAATCAAAGTCTGAAGTGCTGAATATATTTAACTAGATGGAGTCTTGAAGAAGACTTTTCCCCTGTCTTTTCTCCTCTCTTGTTTAAACTGAAACCTGTAAAGCTTTCCCAAAGAACAATTTTGATTACTCCAGTCCTGATGGATATTTTTTCCCTTCTATTTCCTTATCCTCCAGGGAAATAAAGGGCAGAGGAATAAAGCAGCCTTTCTTGGGCTTCGTTTCAACTCAAAAAAGAGAAAATTAATAAAAGACCCTAGAGTGCTGTGAAATGGAGGGGAAAAAAATTGAAGTGAAGCAGTAAAAAACCCTTACAGTCCTGTTGGCAACTACCCAGCATCAACACATGGAGGGAATAGGAAATTTGAAACTCAAGTAATATTTTAACATTACTGCTTTTCAGTCAATTGTTCAGTTTTCCTTTCTCCCATAACCTCTCTCATTCTATATCAGAAGAATAGAATAGAAATATTCCTGCTGCAAATCAAGAATAATTTCTAGACTTAAGTTCTCAGTCCTCAGCCTGCATTCAGGGTTGCAAGCAACAGCTTGCCCCTGCTAGACACCAGATTCTCTAGCAGCAGAACGTGGGGAGGACTTCCTGACCAGCTCATCACACAGCAGGTTACTCCTCTTCCAGAAAATGGGTCCGTTTGGATGAGAAGCTCACTACAAACTCAGTTAGCTGAAATTAAAGCCATATATCTAGGTAAAAGCTTTATTTCCATCAAAATTAACAACTATATAAACCATGAACAGATATCACCAGACATTAAAGGAATTCCAAAACACTTATACTCCACTAGTTAAATACACAAATTGTTTCACATACTGCTAAACTGCATTTAATTCCTAAGTGAAGCATAAAGTGATACTATAGCATAGCACAGCCAGTAAAGACTGTCACTGATAAAGCTGAAAAAGAAAAAACAGAAAACGTAGAAATAAGAGGTACCACTTAATATTCCCATCCTTGGCAAATGCCAGTTGACCAGAGCCAGGTTTGCCTTCTCAAACTACACGGCTTGCTATTGAATCACAGGATAATCACATGGTATATCGCCACACACCCTATCAAATCATACTAAAAACATCATTAAAATTATGAGGTGCTATTCCTACCTAGATTTCTGAAGAAGCTTCAAAAATCAGCAGCTATAGCTCTACTATATATTTATCTCCTGTCTGCCCTAGTCTTGCCAGGCTCATAACATTTTAGTTAGCACAACATTCTGCTGCCTTAGCATATATGTCTGCACCACTTAAAACATGCTAGCTTCATCCAAGACACCTACACAGCACTGGCAAGGAAAAAATATGACAAGGAAAGCTGTGCTTTCCTGAGTGCCAACTGCAGGCCAGGCTTGCTACCAAAGGATATTTAAAATGACACTGTACAACACCTCACAGTCAGCTGAATCCCATCCCTACTGAGCTATCCCAACTCCACACTCCTCTGCTCCCCCAGGTAGCCTCTCTTCTCCCAGTAAAGCACTGGTGAGAAAAATTCCTGCTGAACAAGTGAGATGACTGGGCTTCAGAAAGCACTGCTGATGTCTACTGTTGCTTTTGAGAAGGGGACCCTAGGAGAAATGAACAGGGTCCTCCTAGCCATACCTCAGTCTGGGAAAGAAGTACCCCAGGGTTCCAGGTTTTCAACATGTGAAATCCCCTGGTGCCCAAGAGGTCTGGCCTCTGAAAGGTAACACTGAAAGATAACACTTTCCATCTGACCAGAACTCCAGATCCTGGTGATGAAATCTAACTTGATGATAGTACAATGGATTTTAGCACTGGTAGCATGGAACTCTAACAGCCCATGCCTCCACAGCTGAATGGAAAGCAGTGCGCAGCAACATCACCAGCAGCTTTCAGCAGCAGCCCTGCAACTTTAAAGAAGTGCAAATTTGAATCAACTCTGCCATGCTCCCAGATTACACAGTCTGACAAGGTCACAACTACAGTAGGAAGACCTGTAAATAATTTAATGGGTAAAAATACACAGGTTTCCACTCTGAGTAACTGGCTTGGAAGGAATCACAGTGAATTTCAATATCCCTACACCTACACACCTGCAATAAGGTGAGAAAGACTTATTAAACCACAGGCAAGATTAGTTGATCCCATCCAACCCACACCTTTGCTACCCTAGTGGAACACAGTATTTCTACAGAATTTCCTATATCTATTTATTAAGAGTTGATTTTTTAATTTGTTTTGATGTAAATTCCTTTAGCCAGTCAAAATACAAATTAAAGTTTTTGTCAACATCAGTCTGAAAACAAGCACAAACTTACTGCATTGCAGTCTTTCAACTCCCTCATATCTTTTTTGAAGTCTAATCTGAAGATATGAGTTCTCTACTCCACAGGAGAGTTCACTTCTCCATAAAAAGAACTAAGATACAATAAGTTCTCCTAAATAAGAATAAAACAGATTCTTCATCCAGCTTTCCAAGAAGACTATATTGACAATTGACAATTGTCAGTTACTCTCCAAGTAAGTTGACAATTACTCTCCAAGAGTTCACCTTGAGTCCAGAGATCACTGCAGGCATGGGTACCATCAAAAGCCACTTAGGTTATAATGGGGCTGGTAGACAGGAATCTGCCTAAATGGGTATATATTACATCCTGAGGGGCCAAGGACAGACTTTACATTATTAATCTTCTCACAAAAAAGAGCTGAAGTATTAGAAATAAAGTTTTCAAGTCTTTTACACATTTCAGGAGATATAATTTTGAAGTCTCTGGATCCTAGAGCCAGAAAAAGGACATGGCCCTAACAACATCCCAACTATGAAAGGCAAGACATAAATTGGAGATTACCACCTCATCTTACAGAATGTGTGCACAGGCTAAAATCCAGATAACTGCAGTAGGTTATTAATTGATGTACCAGAGACTGAAATCTCCATGTACTACACTACCACTGCTAAGATTTGCTGGCTTGTACAAATATTAATTTAGCTGTATTGTTTTCTTGTTATTCTTACTTCAAATTAATAAACAGCTCTAGGGATCTTTGGTTTTGTTACCAATAATTAAAAAGACAAAGCATAAAAAATAAATTAATAAATAAGAACAAGGAGTTGCTTTTTTTCCTCCCAAATGAAATTTAAACCGAACAAAAGACAACAAAAGAGTGCACAGTGGAATCTGCTCTTATATCTGGAAGAAAATCATTGTCTAAACACCCAAACACTGTCTACAGGAAAGTACATGGTATGCCTAGAAAAATCATGGGCAATGCCAATGCAGGCATATATGAGAAGATGAGTGCTCCAGAGAGATGTACATTTTCCAAAGCTATGCAGTGTACACATTGTCAATGCATCACCAACCAAGCAGACAGAAAACCACTTCAAAAATCACAACCAATGTCTGTACAGTCCCATAACTTAATGACACTGACAGAGATGTGATTTGGTTCTGTACAGCTCCTGTATGTTGTCACCACACTCCATCTCATGATGAAATATATCCCTTCAACCAAAGCCTCCCCTCCCATTTCTGCAGGTTTTTCACACACACTTTGATTCAGAGGTGAAAGTTTTTCCACATAAAAGCAGCATTTTTGAAGAGACACCTGTGAAGCTCCAAGGCTGGGGTGGGGAAGCTGGGTTGCCTACCTTGTGAGTAAATATTCTCACTGTTTTCTTGGTAAGGATCCAGAGAAAAGCAGAGGCCTTCAGTGTGTGATCATGAGGTAATGGTGAACTGCTATTTCTGTTCAAATTACGATTTGAAAAAATGGTCATATGGATTAGGCAGTGGATTGAGACACAAATGGGATCCAGGTTCTTTCTAAGCTCTTCCCCAGCCTCCCTTTAAACCTCTATCTGTTCATCCTTAATCTATTAACTGAGACAATATTCTCTCTCTCTCATGAAATACCATTATATTAAATGCATCAGAAATGTGTCAACAATAGCTATTATCAGAAATAAATGGCACAACACATGCAACTGAAGTAGGAGATGGTCTCCACCACCTAGGCATTAACCTGACTGCTGCAGATGGCCTCTACATGTTTTAGATGGCTGAGCAGGTCCTGGCTGGGTTTTGTTGGGGGTTTTTTTTTTGTTGTTGTTGTTTTGTTTTGTTTTGTAATAGAAATTAAGCATTCTGGATCATATATGAAATGATAGTGACCAATTCAGTTGAAAGCTCTGCTATTCTAGTCTCTGATTAACTAGCAAGGAATGGAGATCAATAATTTTTTTTACGAAATACATACAGAAAATGGCTTAAAACCAGGAGCCAACAAGATCTTTTGAGGCTTTCATACACCTCTAAGTACTGTCAGGTCCACAAATTACAAAGAATGCATCTTCTTTGCTTTCAGATGTTAGGAATGAGAATGGGGAGCAGGGGAAGAATTCACCTTACCTTTTTCAGAAGCACCATCTGATGATACCTTTCAAATTTTACACAGAGTTAAGTTTTTACCATGGAATATTACTGAACACATACTCACTTTTGCTGCATATGTCCAATTCTCCAGCACCTACCATAGATATGCTTCAGGCATAAAAAAGCACCAGGAACAGGACCTCTAACTAAAGCAGAGAAAGCAGCAGAAAGCTCCTTCAACAGGAACAGACAGGAACCAGCATAAAATGAGAGTTAATTTGGAGGCCATGCTGACAGATACCCATAGCAAAACATCTTTTTCTTGAAGGATACATTCTTTCTCACCATAAACTTCCAGCGTCTCCAAGCATGACTTACCAAAACCTCAGATGTTGGGAGACTTCCTGCTTTGATATTTTTCTTTTCTTTAAAGAGGTGAAAACAAAAGAAATCCAAGCTACATAGACAAGCGAGACAATTTAATTCACAGCAGCACAAGCTGTATTACTTAGTCAAAGGAATGTTCTAAACACCTGTTTATGAGCAAAACCAGTCGTAAAAACAGCTGTTAGCAGCAAACAGAAGCTAACAACAACATTTTCCCATCCTTTTCCAGACACATAATGACATTTAAATCACATAGCATCACAGAAGAACCGCATAGAGCTGATGGTAATAGACGTAATTACTTGTATGCATTTCTCCACTACACATAGTGCTGTGCTGTAAGCCCAAGCATGTTAAAAGTAAACAGAGCTTTTGAAATCCTAAACCAAGAATACAACATTCCCTGCTGAATCCTTTTAACCTGTAGGTGTAAAGAAAATAACTACTTTAAAGTTTTGAGACTTCAAAATGCATCATTTAAACTCAGGCAGACGCTGAAAAAAATTAAAACTTCGCCAGTTCCTGTTGGTTAAATGGGTTTAGATCAGAGCAGAGATGATACACAAACAGGTAATGAATGTTTATGTGATTAAATATGAAGACAAAAAGAAAAATAAACCACCAGGGAAAATATGCATAGACGTGTTTTTCTTCTTTCTTTCAAAAGAACCGAATTTTTCACCTGCAGATCTTTGATGGATCAGAGCAGGGGAAAAATGCATCAGTGAATGTGAATCACAGAAAACACTCCTTCCTTGAGTATGCATTAGCATCAGCAAAACTTTAAGGGAAGCAATGAATAACAACATGCTGAAGGTTTTCTCTCAGAGAGAACTGCTGTTTAGGAAGGCTCCAAAAATCCTAAATGTCAACAGATTTTACTAATAAATACTTGAATCCTCTGCATCAGCCACATACATGGATTTTGAACTGGTGTTACAGGTTGGGAAGAGGAAAGTAGCTCTGCAGTCAAATGTGTCTCTAGTTACATAGAGATCTGTGGGTAAACTGTGACACCATGTGGAAAAAAAGTCTCTTACAAACACTGTTAAAGCATCCAATGAAGAACATAGGGGGGAAAAGCCACCTGTCTCCCATATAAATAACAAATGCATCACTCTAGATACTGAAATTTAACAGGTTAAATTCTGAGCCCAGATGGAGGACCAATGTCAATGGAATATCCTATAAGAAGCAGGGAAGAATGTAGAGAGGACACAGCATTCTCCATACACAAAGAAAGAAGGTTCCAATCTCTCAGTCCTTCCATACATATAAACTTTCAAACAACAGTTGCTCAAAAAATTTCTTTTTGACTGTCCATTTGAAAACGTTTTTAGTTTCAAAATAAAATAAGTGGCAGTGAGCCACTTATAAGTAAGCCTACTGACGCAGAGTGTAATAAGGGAAACTTCTTTAAAACCCCTAACCCTATCACCCCCAAGACATTTAATCTGGCACAATTTCTACCAATACTCCAGACAAGGTGGAAGTATGCTGTGACTGTTTCCAGAGCCAGGACAGTTGATAGATGGGAGGTGTCTCATAAGTACTATCTAAAGGTTAAGACAACTGGGTATTTTATTTCTCTACATAGCTCAACCTGAGCTGCCTAATGCATCTTAGTATCTTTTAGTAATTAATCCTTCATTCTTGTTCTCTGTGTTAGCAATTTATTGGGACAGCACACAGGCTGAGATAACTTTCATATATCAGATGGTGTCAACATGTAATCAAATAATGTTTTCTCTATTCCTTTATAAAACAGCCTTTCCATTACACAAACAGAGGAAGCCCAAATGCTGGTGAAGCTACACTAATGAGGTGCTGATTTTTGCTCCACAAGCACAGTACTTGGTCTTTGGAAAGAAGGGAACAAGGCAACATGCCTGTAAAAACCCTTGAAGGTTCTGGTCTCATGCTACATGCATATGGCTACTGAAATACTTCCAAGAAAACCATGAAAGGCTGTAAACAGTGGAGTGCAATGGATCAAGGATGGGGAATGGGGAATATACAGAACTGACATGCTTAAACAGTTAACTTAAACCACACTTTAATTTGCTTCTATAGTGTTTCTGGATCAATTCAGTACACATTGCAAGACAAGCTAATTAGAAATTACAAAATAATAAGTGTTTAAATAGAGCATGCTTTCCTGCAAAAAAAAGTCAGAAAAGCCCGTTTTCTTATGCAGGAGGATCCTAACAATCTGGATTTCCACAGATTGAAATATGCTTGTCTTCCAGGATGATCTCATGACCGATCTCCCAGAAAATCTAAAGTACTTTTAACACTGTAGTGTAAGGATAGCTCAATTTTCCTACTTACTATTCAACCTAAGATATACGTCAGACCTTTTCTGTAATGTAATGTAACTTAGTCAAAATCAAGTTTATCTATCCAGCATTGGAGCAGAGAAATCCTGTTGTGGTTTAATCCCAGCCAACAACTAAGTACCACATGATGCTTGCTCACTCCTGTCCTCTCCTTGTGGGATGGAGAAGAGAGTCAGAAAAAGGTAAAATGTATGGTTGAGGTAAGAACAGTTTAATAATTGAATAAAGTAAAATACTATGGTAAAAGACAGAGAGGAACAAAACCTCCAAAACCCCAGTATCGCTGGGGTTCACAACCCTAACCCACTGCTCACCACCTACTGACTGATGCCCAGCCAGGTCTACCAGCAGCACCTGGCCCCTCACAACCAAGTCTTCCCAATTTATACACTGAGTGTGATGATCCATGGTATGGAACATTCCTTTGGGTGGTTCAGGTCAGCTGTCCTGAACATATCCTGGTTTCATGTCCTGGTTTCTTGTGCACTGGCTCTCAGGCAGAGGCCAGGAAACTGAGAACTCCTTGACAGTAACAACTAAAAGCCCTGCACAGCAACTACTAAAACCATTGGTGTGTTATTGACATCATTCTCATGCCAAATCCAAAACACAGCTCTGTGCCAGTTACTAGGAAAAAATTTACTCTACCCCTGCTAAGACCAGGACAACATAAAAAGTCAAACCAACATTTCCACCTGCCTCTGTTTTATACTCTGATGATAGCTGTTCACACTCGTGAAATAAGCTGATCTCCACATTACAGTCTTGTTATCAAGTGCATATTTGCAGTAGCAGCTCAGTTTATTTTAATGCAGAGTCAGTTTACATATGCATCGTACCTTCTGATCATGAATATTAGGCAGAGGCACATTGTTCTACCAGTCAGGAAAAATAAGAAAAAGATGGATTAATTTCCTAATGCTTTGTCAAGCCTTTCATGAGCTGGTTTTAAGGGGTCTTCCAGACGTTCAGCAGTGTCAAGCACCCTATTGTGCCACTGAAATCCACATCCTTGGCAATTCTCATTGTTTTTTGTGGAAGTCTTAGAATTGTGACAGCCAAACTAGGAGAGCAATTTTTACTATTTTTAAATCAAATTGTTTGTTCTTAGCAGTTTAAAAGCAGAGTAAAATAAGGCTCAGGAGCTATGGCTCCTATGTACGTGCTCTGTTAACAGCAAATCTATAAAGTAAAGCTACATAAAAATGTAAGGACAATATGGTAGAACTAACTACTACATTTTCCTCAAGTATCTTTAAGAAAACCACCAAAAAAAAAAAAAAAAAAGGCATACCAAAAAATGAAACAAACAAAAGAAAAAGCTTTGGGGTTTATTTTTTAAGCTTTCAAAAATGTTTTGGGTAGTGAGGCAGATAGTGTGTTAGCAACATCTTCAACCAGAAGATCTTCCCTAAGTCCAACATTACAGTCTTACACTGTGACCCTGACATAAGAAATGGGCAAAGACACGAGAAGAGCACTATAAAGGGTCCCTAAAATTACAGTATACTCCTGTGGAAAAGCAAATTGCCAATGTTGACTGTCTAATATAAAAGCAGTATAATTTTTAAAAACCCAATACAGAAAGTGAATCTATCCCGCATAAGCTTGCTGCTGTCTTGTGTTATTAGAGATTTAATGGGCCACAGACAAAATCATAAAAACACAACCAATAGCATCTACAGGATATCTTATGTCAGTTGAGGAAATTCTAATTCAACATTTCTAGGCTACATATACTTAGATATTCATAATTTTAGGCTTTTTCTAGAATTTTGTGATATGAACAAAACAGAAAAGCAATCAAAAGGCAGTAAGGCTGTAAGGAAAACTACAGCAGACATAGATAGCCTTCTTCTACACTAGTTGTGGCTCAGTACACACATAAAAGCCAAGATGCATTCTACCTAGACAGCAAATGAACTGATTGAAGCAGGAACCTTTAATTTCATGCTTTTTTCTCATAAGCCATCCAAAACATCATAAATACAATAATCTCAAATCCCCGGGCTTTTTTTACTTTGCTGTTATAAAGATTTCCTGAGTAAGGAACCTTCTTAAAGTTTGTATTTTACGACCAGCTTCAGACCAGATATTGACAAACAAAGCAGCACCCCGTGTTTTCTGCGTGACAAACACAACCTGACTGAATCCTTAAGCCTACAGAAGCACTTGAACTCTTTCTCAGCAAGAGCAGTGCATGGTCCTTCTCTGTGCTGCTAAGAACCCATGGTGGTGTTAATACACCTTCAAATAAACAATCAAAAACCCAGTGTCCAGCAGGGGAGTGTCCCTCATGTCTCTACAGGATAGGATGATCCTTTGCATCACTTGTCTTTTCAGTAAGAAGATATATTGCTGTAAAAGTAATCAATCCACAGAGATATACAGCAGTATTCATAACAGACTGCATCAATCATGTGTTACTGAAACACTTCAGGGAGGATGGCATTAAAAAAAAAAAAAAATTAAAGTGCTTTGAAGAGAGCTATCTCCTCCCCACCACCATGAAATCTCACATCAGTAGCATTCATCTCAGCTTTAAAATTATAAATATGCTTAGAAGCAAAGATTAGTTTCAGTTAATTTCTACTCTCAGTTATTTACTAACACTCAAAACCTATCAAGAAATTTTGTAATTCTATAAACGCTTCTTTAAGAAAAATTCAAATAAACACTAACAAAAAAAGGTAACAGCCTTTGTTTTATGAAACAGGAAACTGAAAAGTGTTAAGGTGCATGAAAATCATAAATTACTGCCTGAGCTAAACTGAAATCAGCTGCCTTGTTTTCTGACCTTTTTCCCCTACCATCAACGTGTGTATTCCTCTGGGAGTGTAATTCTGAGAGTTGTCTCATATGACTCTGCTTTTCAGAAAGAGAAAAGAGCTATCCAAACTTCATTTTTCCACAGAAACAAGGACACTGTTTATGCATCTAGGAAAAAGGTTTAGGAAACAACAAGTAACACTCGTGGACTGTTTACTAACAATGAGAATTGTGAGTCACATTAATGCTTAGAAGAATACACAACACAATGAGAAAGCTGTGCCCAGTTTATGGGAGCCATTCAGAAGATGATGCACATCAGTCTGCTGAGCTAAATCAACAGCTCTTCATAGGAACATGCTTTGAAGAAAAGGGAATAAGCAGGAACAAAGGAAAAAAAAATAATCAAAACTACCAAGTATAAGAAACTATCTATTGGTGAAGACTGAAACCAAAGCCAAAGTGACTTTCAGCTACAGGAAGAGACGTGCAGTTGGATTAGAATGAAGAACAGGACAAAAGGACAGAAATTAATCAACTCTCAGAAAAGTGCCAGCTGAGATTAATTTTATTAATTAAAAAAAAAAAAAAGAAAAAAAAAAAGAGGGCAGATAAGAGGAGCTGCATGTTACATTCCAGTAAAAAATAAAAGCTGTCACGTGTTCTGCAGCACACAGGCAGTGAGTGGTGGCAAGCAAAAAGCAGTATCTGTTTAATTGTGTTAGAACTGCCATCAGTGGAGTTCTTTTCACACTCAGAAGAGCCAAGTAGCAAGTGTTCAAAAAGAAGGATCAAAGGCTGACTACAAACACTGCAAAACAATAATGAGAATTACAGAGCACAAATGACTATGACAAAGAAGTTCCAAGTCCCAGAAGAAGTTGCACCACATGATAATATAACCAGCTTTGGAGGAGACTGGTGGGAAAGACAAAAACTGAAAACAACTAAAGACTAGATAAAAAGGCCAATTACCTGGCATCATTTAGATGTTCAAATTGAGAGGCTCCCTACAAGACTGTTCCCCAACCACATGTGCTGAATCAATACCTTAAAAATGCTCATTCTCACTTAGTACTAGTTGTATTCAAAAGGAAACAGATTTCAAGCATTTACCAGCTGGATCAGCCAGCAAAGGTATTACAGGACAGCAGTGAAACAGCACACAGTACATCTCCTCTAAAGTCTCTACTGAGTAAACATTACAAAAAAATAGCAATGTGACTGTATTGAACACCTGTTTGTAAAAGGAAAGGTGAGAGGTTTTACCCTCTAATGGTTTTTATTCCACAGAAATGCAACCACAACACCTTTAAGACACGCAGGAAACTAACTTGGCTAAACTACATATTTGGTGGGAAGGTGAAGCAGAATATCAAGACTTCAATTTCCAAAAAAGAAAAATTGGATTTCAGTACTAAATTTATTGTAAATAATTCAAGATGGTTGGGAAGAAAATGGACTTCATATGAACCCACCCTACTCTTCAGTTTTTCATCTTTTTTTACTCTTCATTTTTCATGATTGGCTTTTGGGATGTTTTTGGTTATTAATTATTTTGCTCCAGTTGAAAAAGATCCCTTTCTCACTATCAGACCTGAAACATCTCTTTATTCCTTCAGCCTAGCACATCTATTAGCTTCATTTTCATGTCCTATGGTCATTCAGACATTAGTCTCCTGCTGGAGAAGTACATTTTTACATAAAAGCACTCATCTAGTGTCTGTTCAACTTTGCAGTTTGTCACACCAGAACTCGGCAGCTGCATCCCCAGTCTAAACCAGAAAGGTGTCATACAATCTTTCTGGTAAGTTTCTGGTATAAATAAGAAAATATATGGCTGATCAGGCAAAGGCTCGAAGAGGTAGTGCCATACCCCAGAGAACACTGAGCAGATTGAGGACCACTTATGAACAGTGACTCAGACTGTGTCTCAGAGGAGGGTACCTCAAATGAATGAGGCAAGTGTGCTAGCTGCAAAACTACAAGATGTCACCACAAGAAATAGTTCAGGGTGCTGACACCAGAAAACTCCCATGTGGTTCAGATCAACTCCAGCAAAGGGAAGCTTTGTCCAAATACTCTGACAGAAAAAAATTGTAAATTTCAAAAAAAAAGTTAAAGCATAAAATAAAGCTAGTGGAGTATTGACAACATTGCAGAGAAAGGATAAGGGTAGGCCTGATAGCCAAAGCAATATAATGACTATACATCAAAAACATCCATCATTCCAACCTTTATTTTAGGCAAGTTCTGCTCTAAAAATAAAATCCAATATGCTTCACCTTTAGCCAAATGTCCTGAAGAAAAATTATTTGGGCTTTTGCATCTGTCCACTCAGTTTGGTAGTAGGCACGTGGTTATAATGGATCCTTTCTCCATTGCCTGAGATGAGGGGCAAGACATAGAAATATCATGAGGGTCTCACTCTTCTGCAAACACTCCTGCTGTTCAAGAAAGGAAGCAGCCCAGCAGAATGGAAAACTCCTGTCCCTCCTGCACACATCCAAATTGCTCTGAGAGTAAGCACAACACAAACACTCATGCCCGTCAATCCTTCACCTTCAGCGAGCACCCTCTCATTTTCAGCAGCCTCAATTAAAGAAAATTTAAATTAATTTAGTTTTGGTTTGTGCCCTTTTGACTTGACAGTAGCCCACAGCAAAATGCAAGGGTGGCACAGCAGTACTCATCAGTAAGCTTTGGACACTGGTGCCTTCAATATTGAAATAAGAAGTGCCAGTTCTACAAAGGCTCATGCACTGGAGAGGACGGACCACAGAGACACCTCAGTGTTGACTCCAAAATGGAAATCAGGACGTACAGAGGCATCAGAGCAGCAAACAGACATGGTTTTCTCTCTTCAACACACCAAACCGCCTTTCCTGCACAGGTAATCTAGTATTTGAGATATGAACTGAACTGTTTCTCAGCTTGGTGAAAGGCTTGTATCTGTTATGTAAAATGTACAGAGGATTATAATGATTGTAGGTATTATAAACCTGCTAGAAGTCAAAACACTATGCTTTTTTTTCCAGCATTATGGAAACTGCCTCCCCTGGATATTCTGGACCTGCAGAATACAGAAAGTACTACCTAAAACTAACAATTGTTTTCTATACCTGATATACTGTGGGTGAAATTTTAGAGAAAGAACCAACAGCAGTTACTGAAGCTGGATGGAGCTGATGAGTTCTGTGCCAGAGTCTTTAAAGCCCTCTCTGCCTTGTCAGAATTATCTTGAACATTACCCAGGGTGACACAACCTGACTTAAAGCACTTTCTGACACGAAGATTTGCTTCTTCCAAGACATGAGCAGTGTTTAAACACCACAAGGGCACACCACTCATAACCCAGGACTTGCTTATTCATTCACAATTGCTCAAAGATCACAAATTATAGCTTAATGCCATCATCAGAAAGAATTACAACCTTTCCTTCTGTCAGCAAACCCTGAACCCTGACAGAAAATGCCTGATTTCCAGGTGCTTACCATTACAGCTACACCACTGAAGTGGTAAGAAAGTTAAAAGTGACTGAACTCAGGGACTTAGGTTGACCTGCCCTTTCATATCTAAATGCAAGCTTCTTGTTAACAAACCAGTAACAGTACTCACATCTATCATTAATGCTGCTAAACTGTAATTAGAGCTGGCAAGTATCTGGCTTACAGAGAGCAGCAAGCAGCAGGTGTCCCACCAAATGATGCCATGTTCCCACCCCTTCAGTCTTTGCTACAGAAGCTCCTGGCATTGCTGGGTAGGGGCAGACCAGGAGAAAAGTTCTGACAAAATTTTCTGTAGCTTCAGGGAAGCCACACATACAGCCATCCCAGCAAAGAGACCACAATTTCTAGTTCCATACATTTCCTGACAGTATTTCTGCAGCTTTTCTATATAATAATAAAAGCTATTCCGTCACAGCTTTTATGATTAATCATTAAGGTTTTGTAACCTCAGGGAGGCAAATATCGTTTGTTTACACATAAAAGCATCAAGTTTGAACAAGGTCAGTTCCAGAAGAGCCAAGAACGGATTAATACATTTTTTCTGGGTAGACTAAGTATTGTGACCATATGCACTGACCTCCTGACCAATGCAAGCACAGCACTTCAGCCAGTAATTTCAACTTTAGTTTGAAGTAGAGCTTATCTTTTAGAGAGACATTCAGCCCTGATTTAGAGACTCCAGGTGATGGAAAATCTTCTATCCAACAAAAACAATCATTGCAGTCATTAATTACCCACACTGTTAGAGATGGGTTCCTTATTTTAAGTCTCAATTCGCCTAGCTTTCACTTCAGTCATCAATCCTCATTACATATTGTCTGCTCCAAAAATATGAGGAATCAGTCTACAATCAGAGATCTCTTCCCTGAACAAGTATCTGCAGGCTGTCTTCAATTCCCCTCTTCACCTTCACTTCTATAAACTCTGTAGAGTGAGTTTCCTTGTGTCACTACTCAAGTTATGACACTCCCAGAGTACACATCCTTAGGAAACAAGACATCACATCATTTTTATAGCCTCCTTCTGAACCCTTTCAAGTTTGGTAGGAGATGCTACTTTTGACGCAAAGGACAAAACATTAAATCCTTACTTTGTTAATGGTCTCCAATGTCACATCCAAGGTAGTCCCAATGCATGAATATTCCTCTACTTGGACAGCCCAGTCTTCTCAGCTACAGAATTAGCAGGAGCATATGTTGAACTGGCTAAAAGGTTTCTCAGCTCCCTTTCCAGAACTACTGCTTCCAAAGTAAGAAATGCATTTTCTTACTAGGAATTTGCCACAGACTTTATTAAGAAATCAATTACCCAAATGAGCCCACCTCACCAGCTATTCCCAGAAAAATCTAGACTGATTCATTTTCCCACATCAGAATTTGTCTCTTCATTGCCTTTTTTGGTAATTTTAACAGCTGTGTCCTTTATTTGCTTGTAACATTTCACCCATTGCCTCTTCCATGGTCTTGACAAAATAAAGTGGTGCATGTTTGGCCCACATCATCCACAGTGCCTTCTTTCCCCTTTCTCAAGAGTGCCATGGACACTGCTATTAACCAGCACTGCCTTTTATTTTCCATTGTCTAAACTTTACAAGAAATCAGAACTGATATTTTACAGATCAATTGTTTCATCTTAAAAAAAATATTTTTGTAATAAATATTTAGGTCTCAGAAGCTTAAGACTCACATATGCAGTACACATTACACATGCAGGATTTTCCATGATCACTGGCACTGAAGTGTTCTGAGATCATAACTGGCACTTTCCCAAATACAGAGTAAGGTATTTGGTGATTACCATCCCTTTCTCTACACTACAAGTGAACATTTTAGATATTCATCACTCACACTCCATAATGGAATCTTTTTCTAAATAAATCTTTCAGAATTTAAACTCATTCACCATAGCCAAGTTTATGGCGAGGTATTTTTTTTATTATGCTTGTTTGTGTTTTAAATAAATCCACATGTAATTATTTTTCAATTTTTTTTTTATTTTTTCAATTTTTTTAGAAATTCTTTTTCAATTTTTTTTAAAATTCTTTTTCAATTTTTTTTAAAATTCTTTTTCAATTGCTTGCACTGAATCTCCTAATTTCTACTTCCTTCCCTTCAATCCAAAAAAGACCATACTCTAACTCTACCAGAGGACATTTAAGCACCACACAGAAAGCCACAAGGACTTTCACACATTTCACTATGCACAATCAGTCTGAAGTAACATTGTACTTCATCACCCTTCTATGTCCCCGACACACAAAATAAAGGAAAACGCAAACAATTTTTACAAATATATTCCTTCAAAATAATAAGAAAGGATCATGATGTTATAGCTACACAGCCCAGATATATTTGGTTCAGAACTGAATACTGACAAATGAAACATTGCCTGTTATCTAGTTTTGTCCAAACAGAAATCCTTCAACTTCCAAGTCAGGAAGTGACCCAGAGAAACTGGGGGCCCAAATGCTGCACAGCTAGCTACCAATGCACATATAAAATCCTCCTCTGTAGGAAGATTTTCTTCAAATACTATCAAGTTTCAACTACTTCATTCTGTGGATTAAAAACTTTAATATTATCAAAAAACCCTTCAAAACAAAAATATCTGGGATACAGGTCCAGTTAACAACATATCACCAGGCTCAATACAACAATTCAGAAAGTTCAAGTTATTCCCATTAAATACTCAAGAGAGCTACATAAAGTACTTTGGTTTTGACTTCCATATCCAAACCCACTATCATGTTTTCCATTAGGCTGCTCTAGTCACAGCACATGCAGAAAATAAAGGACCCTTGCTCCCTGATGGTAGGGATTCAGTTAAGCTCTACAGGAAGAACTCCCAGACCAGAAGCTAATTATTAAGCCCATTATTTGCAGCAAATGACAGAACACTAAACAAGAACAGCAGCTTACCATCAGGAAAAGGTGAGGGTTAAGTGCAGTTACCTTTGGCAAAAACCAGATTCATACTGGAGTTCACACGTAAACCTTTTTAAACTCAAGGAGACTTTCTGAAACCAGGTTATCTTATTTTCTTCAGGATAAGGTTAAAGCAAACAGAAAGCAATTCTGAAGTGTGATGGCCTATGATACACCAGAGTTCAGGCTACAGTGTCATAATGATTCCTGCTGGCTTTACAATTTATCAACGTGGCTTCAGAGCCACAAATGCTGTTTACACACTGAAGAGGAAAGGCACTCCCCCACAGAGATGGATGAAATCAGTGTTTCATTTTCTCTCCTTTTTAGAAAGTTGAACTAATCTAGTAACATTGACCTTCTATATTTAGCAATATTTTACAATGTTCACAGTTTACAAATTCTATTCTGTTAGTTTTCTTCCCTCCCTGTGTTAAATACTGCTTTACCTGCTTCTTGGTCCCCTTCTCATTCCTTCTCCCTCCTTGTCTTCCTGCATTCATCCCCCTTGTGTTCAACCACCTTTCTCACTATCAAGAACCATTTCCTTAGACTCTTTTCATCCCCATACACACGTGCTACTTAACAGATGATGGGAACAGCAGAGGAAGGAAAAAAAGTACATCTTCAGAAACGCTGTGAGTCAGCAGGGCTGGTTAAAAAAATTACTTCCACTGATAACATGCCACAGGAGTCTCTCAGGCTACTGTCTGTCCTAATGAAATGAGTAACACATGAAAAGGAAGGAGGAAGAGGCAGTTTAGACTTCATGCTCTCAGGTAGGACCGCCTCTACTGAAACAGCCCTCTGAAATTTGCCATTTCAAGCGTAATACAGAGAAAAACGTTGTTTCACCTGTGTGCCTCAAGTAAATCAGAAAGTTTCATGTGTGCTGGGACAGCTCCAGTGGTGCCAGTGTGCACCTTGAGGCATAAGGAATGCAGAGCTCTGAGCACAAGCCCAGCTGTGCAGCCCTCCCACACCAATGTGGAGAAAATAGCCTCTGCTAAGTAAAATTATATAAATGAGAGAGCAGATAGCAATGAAACATTCACCCAGGAAAGCAGGAGGGATGCAGAGAGCCTTAAACTGACTGGGAAGTTTCTGAGTTCAATTGAGAGGGCTGGAAGAGTAAATTCAGTTATATTCAGGACAAGCAACCACAAATTAGTCTCAGAAGTGCAGCACTGGAGCTTAATGAAAGTAAGCAGCATTACACAATAAAAGCAAACACCAGCTTTCATCCATCTAGCATCCTAGGTTATTAAATGTTTCTTAAAAGTTGCATCACAAGAAAGATTAGCACAGGCTAAAGCTCTGAATACAAGAAGGCTTTAAAGCCCCACTTTCACCCCCTGTTTCATCACTCCTCTTGGAAACCCCTCCTGTCCCAGGCACTTGCTTTGAGCCCACCCTTCCCTTCTGTAAACACACAACTGACAGCAAAATGTCCAGTCTAGAAAGAAAAAAGGGGGAAATTCTAACTAAGGCAGCTGAATTATCCTGTCCAAACCACAAATCATCAGCATACCCTCCCTTGCAGACTTACTTTTACTACAGTTTAAATTCTACAGGGGGAAAAAAAGAAGCGGGAAAGAACTGTGCACAGGAGAAAAACCCCACAGATTCCCAGCACAGCCAGACCCACAGGCTCTGCCTGTCTCCTCCAGCCCCACTGACCTGCTGCTGCACAGAGCCTGTCTGCCCACACCTCCTGCTCCTGGAGAGAGCAGACCCAGGTCTCCCACAGGCAGCAGCATCCTCAGTACAGCTCTCCCCAGGGGCCTCAAATGGCCCCACACCAGCTGAACTTCAGCACTTGAGTGTTGCTCCACTCCATCTGCTACTTAACTGGAGAGAAGACCCTTCAAATTATTTGGCCTTTTAATAGCAGAGCCAACAGACATGGATGAAAATGCCTCAGTGTGCAAAAGCAGTGACAATAGCATATTCTAGACAGTGGTGAGGTATTACTGCTGTTGAAGGAGGGGGCAGGGAGGTGGGGAAAAGACAGAATATCACAATGCAGAGACTGGCAGAAGCTCCCACAAGACACAGGCAGTCACTTCCAAAGAAAAGGCAGTCCCTGAATGGCTGGAGACAAAAGAAGAGTGTCATGCCATGAGTGGAAGGCCTTTATGTGGGCAGTCAGGACTTCTATCTCACTTTCCCAGCTGTTGGGGTCATACTTTTGGGAAAGGAAATGCCTACATAGCTTCTGTCCCTACCACTACTGAGTAGAGTTATTCTCTGCATGGTCTGACCATGCAAAAATGGTACCAGGTCCCACCTGTCCCACCTTGATGTCAAGGCATATCCCCATTCACTCCCAAGAGCTATATCAGCACTTGTTTCCACCTCTCTCGGTGTATTCTGACTAGATTCAGGGTTCAAGTTACTTTTCTTCATACCTTGGCAAGATCTAAGTTACAAACCAAATCCCACATTCCTGCAGAAGGCCCAAAGTTTTATCAAAAACCTCAGGGAAGACTACAGCTCTCACTGAAGTCTCTGGTGAAGATCCACATGGTATGGGACAGACTGGTCCAAGCTGAAGACTGCACAGCTTTTTGTAAACTCTAGTTAAAAAATGGCACTGAGCTGGTCTATAAAATGCAGTGTCTGATGTCAAGTCACTAATACACTAATGTATCAAACCCCAGTGGTACAATTCAGGGCACTGCTATTCCAGTAATACTACCAGAGGATCCAAACAATGCCAAAAAGGATAAGCACTGAGGATAGGGTTCAGTGATTATTGGTTCTGAAAAAAAAGGTACATATACAAGATTTGAATAACTTGGACTTAATATATGGCTTTACTACATATATTTCATGTGTAATTAGCAAATGTCCCTTATGATTTCAAGGGACTTGTAAATCCGTATTGTAGATACAAACTTTAAGAGAAATGTACTGAATGGTGATGCATCCAGATACAAAATATTTCTACACAGATGTTTTGTAGTTCAAAGGACATTTAAATGCAAAAATGAGTCCTGTGTCATATGGGAGGTTATATGATTATATATATGATATATATGATTATCTATCATATAATCATATCTTATATGATTATCTACCATAATGGCATCTTCAGGCCTCAAAATACATGATATAAAGCAAATGATAATGCCTGAAGATGTACCAGTGAAGCTGAACTCCTGAAAACAGATAATCATAGGCAATTCAATGTCTACATGTTTTGCAGAAGATGGGTGACTCCATGGAGTATTTAAATTTGTTGTTCATGACCTGTGTGTACTAATGTGGATTATGTGACTTCCACGGTCATTGTCCCAACACTTATAGGGCACCTCACTTGCTCCAGTGTCTTGTACCACACTGAAACTGCTTTTTCCATGATTTTCAAATCAAACTAACAATAAGTCTTCCACTTTGCATTTAAGACTAACTCTGAAGCATAACATCTGAATTTGAGGCTTGCTATTAGTCACATATTCCCATCAGGGTGGCAGTTAACAATTCAATTCCCAAACCTGCAAGGCCTCTTTCTAACAACACTTTTCATAGAATCTCACCAGCAGTGATTCACATCCTTCCTAGTCCTTCTCAGTTTGTGACTAACACAGAAATACTGAAGTACAGGATTACAAGCAAAACTGTCTACTCAATTTGTATGCCCTTCTAATGCAGAGACACAGTCAAGTCTGAATTGTGAGACAGCAGACTGCCCTCAGTTCTTTTTCAGACAAGCTTAGATTATCAAAACTGGTATTTATTTCTTGACATACACAGCCTTAGGAGTATTGAACACAGAAAATCTCCTGACAAAGATGGGAGCTGGAAAACCAACCCCACATTTTGGAAAATGTTGATTCCCTGTCATCCTGAGATCCCCTCTCTAAGTGGAACATTGTTGCATTTTATTTTTAATTTATTCAACATCCTCTAGGTGCTGTAAATGAAAGATTAGAAGGTTGTAATTTAAATATTCAGTGTCAGTATATAACAAAGAGCCAGATTCCTTCTGAGAATAAATATTTTTTAGCAGCAGTAGTTCAGTCTGTGGATTATTTTTTCCATGTTTATGTAAAGGGGGAGCTGCTAACAGATACCACAGTTCAGTGTTTAGCAAGCTACAGAGTGCCAAAGAATTGTCACCAGATGAACTCTGCAGCAGGTAGACAATTGGTTCCATTTAGAACTACCTGCTCTGAAACTTTCTGTCCAAAAAACTCTTCAGAATTCTCGGCTCAAAAAAAAATTATCAACACAAAACCAATTAGCAGCAAAATTGTACTTTCCCAGTTGGATCCCTTCTAGATCAAAATTAATCTAATTCATAGGATTAATCTCTCATTACTCAAAAATCAGGAATTTGAGAGTAGGATCAAAAACATGAAGTATTTTGAGGGAACTAATTCTCTGTCTGTGGGGAGGCTAGAGGGAAGTGAAGAGCTTTGGCATGAAAGGATATTTCTACATTCTTTCTTCTTGCCTTTTTAAATCCATATGCCAAAAGTTAAATATCAGTTTCAAAAATCTTAGCCCATCTGAAAAAACATCAAGGACAGTCTTCTGTCTCACGCTTCTGATCTGACTTTGGAAGGTCACAAAGGTTGAGCAGACAATTCTGCTCATAAAGTCTTTACTTCCTACAATTAAAAAAAAAAAAAGGTATATATAGTGACCAGAACCACAACTCAGCAGGCACCACCTTGACATTACTGGTCCAGAATAAAGCTGCTTGAAAAGTGGAAGGATAGAGCACAGACAGAGAGTGGTATTTCTGGTATTTCTGAACACACAGGGTTCAGCAGGCAGCCTGAGTTCAGGTGTGAGTGCCAGCCCTATGGCCAGTGAAGGAATAACATTGGAAAAAATAGAAAACTTAAATGGACTCCTAAGTCCATTCTGTTCAGCAAGCAAAGTCATTGCTTCTTAGTATTAAAGAAGAAAATCTCCTTTAAAATGACTGAAACAAAAGCTTGGGGAAAGGGCACTGGATACCAGCATGGTGACAGGGGATGGAGGACAGCAAGGATCCTGGAGAACTCGGCTGCTGGAGTCACCTTTGACCTTATTTTTACTAGAAACCCAAAGCCCTTGTCTTTTCACGTGCCTTGATGTACCTGCTTTTAGTTGCCTGCATCAGCACCCCAACTTTTTTCTCAAGCCGCCCAGCAGCTCTAGAAGTTGAACTTCACTGACACTGCCTAATTTATACCTTTCCCTCAGCAAAAAGCAGCTGAAGCCATGGAAGCTGCAGAGTGCCATGGAGAAGGGAAAATTCAACGAGGAATGTTAGGCACAGATTTTTAAACCCGGTGCTTATTTTTATCTAGGGAAAAAACAAAAACAAACAAACAAAACCAAAAACCAAAAAACAAAAAAACCACAACCAACCTTGTTCCTGTTCAAAATCTCTCTGCATTAGCACTCACTTTTTTTGGCTGTGGTTTCAGTGAAACTAGAAACACAATCTTAGACCTGCCTTGAAAAGAAAGGACACGCAAGCTCTCAGCTGGCCTGTTCTAGCTATTTACAAAGCAGTTAAAATGGCTTCTTTCTTCGATACCCTTGGCATGGACAAATCAATAAAAACATAAAAAGATTAGACGGTGAAAGAATAAATGACTGACTGACAAGATAGATTCTGTAAAGACACAAAAGCATGCAGAACCATTAAGGCCCATATGCCAATTATTAGATGCAATCAGTGAACATACACTGTGCAAGAGTGTTCAGCAATTGCAGCAGAGAAATTCTAAAGACAGAGGCTTTCCCAGAAGTCAGGAGGCAAAGAAAAAAGTCTCCAATCTATAACAATAAATTACACACACACACACATGCTGTGGTTTTGAGCATTATTTCCTCTTTTATATTCCAAGGCTTGGATGTTGCTTTGTATGTTCAGATCAAAGCAGCAGCTGTCAGAGCTCTGGTATTGTTTGGCATTATTTATGGAAGGGCAGAGAACAATTATTCTCAAGGTACACGAGGACTCCAAAACAAACAGGTTAAGATCAAGCTGAGTCTGAATTTGGAAGCAAATTTGCCACATGTTCCATATTATACACCCAGATCAGCAGTACAAGTCCTCATTCTCTCTCTGCTCTGACTTGAGAATACTTGTTCACTTAAAAAAAATGAAATTAATATTCTATTCTCATGACCAGATGACCCCCCCTCTCATATATTTCTGATGATTCCCTACAGTGAAAAAATGACTGCACTCTACT
Organism: Sylvia atricapilla; assembly: GCF_009819655.1. Taxonomy (NCBI): domain Eukaryota; kingdom Metazoa; phylum Chordata; class Aves; order Passeriformes; family Sylviidae; genus Sylvia; species Sylvia atricapilla. The sequence continues at coordinate 55,382,753 of NC_089145.1, forward strand.
TTTGGACATGTAAAATCGACCTTGTCAAAACTACAATTTTTTTTTCTTTATTTTTGGATCTTTCACCTTCACTTGTTATTTAAAACTGGCCTCTTCAACCTCTTTCTATCTCCTCACACATAATTTAGTCTCTTCTGATAAAAAAGTATTCCTTCTCTGCATTTCCTCCTGCCTTTTTTAACTAGCTAATAGACCACATCTCTTCAAACCTCATCCAAGAACTTATTTAATTATTTTATACAGGATGCACATTACAATTCTTTTCCTGATAATCCCTGCCTTTGTGTTTCTAACTCAGATTCAAAATGAATATTGCCTTCTTACTCCAGTAAGAAACAGAGTCATATTCCAATGGGTGTAACAAGGCCCCGTATGTACATACATCTCTCTCTCTCTCTGTGGGTCTATATGAAATGAAATGTCAGGAGGCAAGAGTTAAAACCAGAAAAATTCTGATCATAAATACAGAGTTGATAATCACATGAACACTCCTGTATAGCATGACGATGCTTATGCCATTATTACATAATTAGAAAAAAGTTTCAGTAACAATCCACTTGAGTTTCATCTCAGATTCCAAAACAAAAATCTCATCAAAGCTGTAAAGTTTAATGTCAGCAAAGTTTCACTGACCTCCCACCTCTTGCCAAGGCATGCCACAGGAGCCACAACTCCAGACATTTCCATGAGTGCAAAGAGAAAGCCAACTGAAGAGGCACAGCTTCAGTCACAGCTGCAATGACATTTCCTAGTGCACAGGCCAAAGGGAAAACACTGACATAAAACTCGTCACAACATTTAACAGGGTAAAGAGCTCATACTGTCGTGGCACATGGTCAGCATAATCTCTTAGCTTTTATTTAAGGAATTAATCATTTTTTTTAGCACAGAAGTCAATTTTACCTTTAGTATTTCTTCCTACAGCAACTAAGAGACTGCCACGTCTGTAAGGCAGCTATCTGGTTCTGGAGTACAGTAATGAAAGCAAAACATCATATATGGAGAGTATCATAAACCAGGTAACCTGTTACAATGCAGATATTGCAGCCATCCAGAGGATGCAATTATGTGGAAGCCAGCATAATTTCTTAACGTCAACCTCAGTATTCTGGCCTAATTATTCTGTCAATTTTATGGAAATGATAACTGAATACAGTACATAAACACTAAGCCTAGAGATCCTTACATACTAACCACATTTACAGCTGTCCAGTTCTTGCTGATGCAGGAGACTGAGTATTTGTTTCATTGTTGTTTAAGGATGAAGTTCATCACTTCACACTGTTTCTGAAGATGAAGGGACTGGTGTAAGAAACAGTTATCTCCCTCAATGTGCTTTTCTCAACAAATACACAAAAATTAAAGCAGAGGATGGAGAAACTGCTAAGAACACTTTGAAATTTCATGCTAATATTTGATCATGTATGAATGGAACATTGCACACACTTATTTTTGTAAATATGTCCACATCTTCCTGCTCATTTAAGTTCATTTTCTTTACTGCTGTTTAATCTGGCATTTTTATTCCCATTGGTGTGGCATTTTTCATTGACTTGATGGTATGTCAATCTAAATAACTGCATCTAAAATTACACATATGACATGGATTTGATTTCTTTGATTTTTTCAGGAAACTAATTGCCACACATAAAAGGGAAAAAATTGCATGTTGTGATTCCACCAAGATGAACCAGCTGAACAATCTCGCCTTTAACATTTTGAAAAACATTTCATCTTATTGCCACTTATTACTGTAATGTTGTGGGTAATAAATACATATTCACAATTCTTTCACAGGCACGAAAGATATTTGCACAATACCTTTGTATTTATTATATTAAAGCCATTACAGACATCCATGACTTCAGGTCCTAAAGCCTTCTGGCAAGAAGGTGACTATTATTAGCTGCACACCACTGGAAAGATGCAATCCTGGTAAATAAATTACTTGCCCAGGGTCTTGATAATGCAGAGTTATTATTATTATTATTATTATTATCTGGGGACTGTGCAGCGATGCTGATTTGAGAAGCCTCGATCAGGCAATGCTCCTGACAGTCACCAGGAGGTGCAGGTGGCTCCAACCTGCCCAGAGGAGGAGGCTGACAGCTCACAGCTTCAAACCATTCTCTGGAAAATCTTAGTCCTCTTCACTGACTAGTGTCAACAAACTAAATACTGCTTAATTTAATCATTAGTCTAAATGTGAACGCGCATACACTCTCTTTATGCCTTTTATCCTTGAAAACATTTGGATAATAAAATCTTCAGAGCTGATTCTGTCTCTAAGCCATCCTGTAAAAATATGTGGCTATCCATACCTAGATACTATTCCTATCAGCAAGAACTGAAACTATGATTTTCTTCACACAGACCTGAAGCCCTTAATATCAAACCAGAAGTAGGATTATCCTTCACTCTGAAGGCCCCAAGATGATGTTTTTATCAAAGCAAGGATAGCCTACCTGTCTACTATGACAACATACTGGTATTCTCTCATATTAAGCAATCAGGTTACAGATGTAAATTATTTCACCCACCAAATATCCTTATCCTTATCCTTTTCAAATACAAGCATTCTGGTCTCTCTTGCCTGTGAACACACTGGAGCTGGCCACAGCAGAAGGCTGTGGAAGTGAGGTAGGAACAGGGACACTAGGCTCTGTCCCTAGCCACTGTGGCATTCCTAGAATATATATAGATATAGAATATATCTATATCTATAGAATATATATAGATGGAATTCTCAGTCCTCAAAGAAAATAACTTTGAAGTATGGACCAACCAAACTGGAACAGAGTTGGTGAAGTGGACTGATGATTAAAGTGATTTAGAAATATCTGTCTCTTTAGATCAACAGTTCCACAGCACAATGAACCTTTATGACTGGTTCAATAACAATTATTATAAACTAAGAGTAAGCAGAACAATGTACAGCACTGAACACCACCTGATTTTCCACTGTGAGATTTTCCATACTCAGTAACAACAGACTCAAACTTCCCTACAGTCTCTGATGCTTAGAAGTTAGAGTTTGTTTCACCTCTGTGTTTGCAGCCAGAGAAAGTGTATACCAGTGATTTTGTTAGTACTTCAGATCATTTTCTTCAGAAAGTGCTGATTTTGAAATGTGGTTTCAATGCTCTTGGGAATTTTTTTCCTAGATTCTCCTTTGCCCTTGAAAAATCTGTACAGGTTTTACACTGGATCTACAGCAGTTTCAGAAGACTTACTGCTACTTAGAAGCCAAAGATCTGAAACTATTGTCACCTGAGACGGAATGTGAGGTTTTATTCAGTACTGATGCAAATAAATGTTCACATTTCATGGGTAGTGTTTTATCCCTAACTGATGAGTTTCAGGTATACCTGAAGGTAGCAGCTAAGCACTTTTCTTTCAACCAGTACGCAGCCTGCAGGTTTCCAAAAAGTGCACTGGCAATAAATTCAGTCACATATCCTCCTTACAAAAGTAGAAGTTGGATCCCTCCATATACTATTGGTAAGGAAACAAGAGTGAGTAAGAATGCATAATCTTTCTTTTTGCTCATGCTTCCCTCTCTAACAAAAACTTGTAGAGTAGCACCAGGGTTGAGTGGCTGCAACAAAGCTTTCCATCACTGTCAGAAGTGCTTGAATAATGGTACCATGTTAGGGCAGGGTTGAAAGCCCATAATATCACTGCTACTGCTTCTGCACATTCTGTCCTTCACTAATTCCCCACCACTATTGCAGCCTTGTAAGTATTAAACCATCAGCATCAGTATAATACTCTAAAGATAAAAATTTGCCTAAGAACTTCTTAGAAAGGGTTTTAAATTTTAGGCTGAAATATTAACTCACTATGAAACAGAATCAAATATTCTTTCAGTGCTGTGACCAAAAATAAGGTGCTAAAAAAGGCAATGCCTTTGCCCATTTTCAGATTAAAATACTTGTAAAAAAAAAACAAAAACAAAAACAAAAACAAAAACGGGGGGTTAAACCATTTTACTATTCTTCCCTCCTTTAGTTTATCAGAACTGCAGTTCTACAGGTATCTCTAAGTTCTTCTATATTCCCAAAGCTCTCAGAAAAGTGATGTTTCTGTTACATTTCTGGCCAGAAAAAGCAAAAGCAGAAATCTTACATGAAAATATGCTCATGTTTACCCTTGGAGTCTCAACATGATACAGGTCCCTACAGGTAAATCTGCAACACATTAAAACACACAGTTTTGCATTCAAAGCCAAGTGACTGAAATCCTCAGTATTCTCAGGCCTAAATTGTTCAGAGCACCGTGTCTGAATTATGCATCAAGTGTTCCAACATGAAGACATACTTGTACCAAGAACTTGGATTTACTTCATTTACCTCATGACAGAAAAAATATATAGAGCCTCTAATTTGTCACACTTTCAGTTCTGAAAATTTCCCCATAGTATCTGGGGGTAGATCTGTTAAGGCCTTAAGATTTGATTCTTCACAAATGCTGAACATCTAAAATCCTGTGAAATTTGACAGGGGCTGACTACACTCAGTATCTCTGCAAAATAGAGCTAAAGCAGAAAAACATCTTAACAACCTCCTAATGGACTACTGAAAATCATAGCTTCAACAATCAGAATGACAGAAAACTGGCTCTTTTCCCCTTACAATACAGAAATAATTGACATTTGAAAACTATAAAAAGGGGTGAAAGAAGAGGAATAGATTTGTATTTTAACTCCATTTGAGTGAATTAGACAAAAAGGCTTTGCTTGGAAGGGCAAAGGAGAAAAGTGCCTCTCAGAATAAGGAAGAAATATTTTTTTTATGACGTAAAGTTTGCCTGAAACAGGAAAATACCTTTTACTTTTCTACTACCCATAGTGAGGGAGGTGGCTGACACTCATTCAGAGTAACGTTTTCCCACACTCCAACTGACATATTAACACTTTTTAATTTGACGGGAGAAATTCTCCAGCCCTTTGTGCTCCCTAAACAAATTTCAGAGCCCAAGTCCTTTGTCTTGTTTTTCAATAACTCCCTTGCCAGAGTCACTCTTTGTGCAATGGTGAAACACACTTATTTCTCAACTTTATTGTGGCTCAGCTCAAAAAGTATCAGGCTGAATTTATGGTAAAGAAAAGCACAAGATCTTGTAGAAATTTAAAGTCAGGGGGTTTTGTTACAAAATGAACATCAAATGAAGTTCCAATAATAGCTTAAAATGGACTTCGTATGTATTCGTTAATTACTCCTACTCAGAATTCTCAGAGAGGTTCCAGCTGCTTCAGCTGAGGATTTGGCTTTAAAGCAGCATCATGTCTTCCATGTGCTGCCCTGGGTTTCTACAGCTTCATCAAGGAAACTCCTTTCTCAATTCATGTCTAGTTAGGAATGACTGAATATCAGCTATGGCAATATAACCGGCTTTAATAAATATTTTCTGCACCTTCTTAGCCTAGTAGAAGCCCTCTCCCACACTTGACTGTTCCTATTATGAAGGATTATCCACATTTCTGTATGAGTTTTTATAAAATACTTCAGTTCCGTAAGTATCCTATGAAATTTCCAATCTCAGGAGGTGTTAAACATTTCTATAGGTATTCCAACTGATATATTTTGTTAGGGATATTCTGTGCATACTTATATATGCATACTTTTCTTATTACGTCAAGCCTGATCTTAGTTATCACTACCTTTCTTGAACTTTTGGAATTAGATGCAGATGGCAGAAACCAATGTTTTAAATGCAGTACAGAGTATGTGGATGCAAGCTCTAGGAAAGAATAGTGAAGCTGGGATAACCAGATTTGGTGCAGCTGTCAGAGACACACAACAGTAGTTTCTGCTATGGCCTGGCAGTGCCCTCAGTCTCCATTGTTCTGTTTACAGAACAATGGTATTTAAGGCACCAAGCTCCAGCTGCATATCACCAGCTGTTTTCATCCGAGGCAAAAGCAGTGACTCCAAGGAAGCAGAGCACACAGTTGTTTGCTGTGCTGATCACTGCTGGCCTCTGGTACAGCCCACACTTTGCCAGAGTCACTTGCTTCCTATAGAGCATAAAAGATGTGGTAGCCCAGTGCTACTGTTAAGCACATCTTTGCATTCAAGTCTCACACAGCTCTGCCTGTGAACTGAATCTTCATCTTTGCAGCTTTCTGCAAAGCTCTCTGAACACGCCTTCAAGCCTTTCACAGGTAGAAAACAATAACACAGCAAACAGAAAATGATCCTATCACTTTGGAGATGTATTTAAGCTGCTCAGCACATGAACTGAGGACACTAGAAATATCCAGCTGCACCACGAGATGGTGCTCAGCTCCCTCTCTAAGAGATACATGGAGTACACCAGAGTCAGGAAAGTCGGCTTGAACTGGGGACTGGCATTCCCAGCATAAGCACACATGGGCAGTTGGGCTTACAAATGATTCTTTCTATGAAGCCCTGCTGGACACAGCATTCCCTGAAAAATATCATTGGGCTGCAGAACAGGAAAAAAAAAAAAAAAAAAAAAGAAGAAGAAGAAAAAAAAGGGAGAGAGAGAGAGAAAAGGTTGTGCATTTTTAAATGTTTCTATGTTGCTCCACCTTCTCTGTTGCATTTTATTATGCTTGAAATAAATTGAAGTGTGATTAGTGAGTGAAATATTATAAACCTTTATTACAACAATAAGTGGTCCATTTTATTGGTGCTGCTTTCAGTGACAATAATTTAGAAAGCAAGTATCCTTTAATCTAAAATTATCCTAAGCTAAAAAAATATATAATAAAATAAACTGGAAGTAATGATCTTTCATTCTTTCTAATATAAGAAAGCACAGAACTAAATGAGGCAAGTTTCTGTCAATCACAAAAAAAAAAACACGTGATATTATCCACACTTGTAGCATCGATATTTTGGCAATTCTAGGACTGTGACTGGTATTTTCACAGGAGAACTCAATCTGGTAGCAGAATAGAATATTGTAACAGCGTGATTGGGGTACACGCAAATAAAGTTACAGTATAATGGTAACTACTAGTGTATGATTTGGCCAACTGGGTACTGACCTCTAAAATCTCTGTAGGCCTCTACAAATATGCTTCTACCATCCTGCACTAAAGTTCAGAGTTGCCACATGATGTTTGATACCATCTTTCACAACAGGACTGGCTACACATTAGCAGCAACAAATATTTAATCTGTAAGAGCCCTTATAAACTCCTGGCTTCATTCTCTATCCAACTAAGCAAACATTCTGTATGAGCCCACAAGGAAAAAACCTCCCCCATTTCTACACCTCTTACCAGGGGCCTCTTTGCATTAAAACATTTTTATATTATTTCTGTCTTTTAACGGGATGATGAAACTCCAGCAACATTTGCACGAGGCAGTTTTTTTCTCTTGCACTGAGTGCACAAAACCACTTGGTTCAAATCAGAACCTATTCCATTATAAACTACACGTGTCAAATGTAATGTAGGGAACCTGTTCAATACCTAGAACTCCTCACATATGTGCATGTGGACTTGGATTTTGGGACCATGAAATGTCAAACATGACATCCTTCCCCAGCTCAGGTAAGAAAGCCTCGTGGTTTTGCTTGCAGCAGAACAATTTGGCAAATACTGAAAATTGGTAGATACTCCTCTTGAAGCTATGAGCCAAACTCCACAAACTCAGGAGGAGAACCATGCTAGATGGAAGACTGCGACTTTAAATTGTTGAAGTGCTTTGTTTAACAGCTTGGTAAAGTAGCAACAGGTTGAAACCTAAAAGATGCTCACATGACCCAAAAGCAGTACCATTTAAATTTTTTCTTTTCCTTACCAGTTCAAAACAGTTGGGCTGAATAAATATGATTCCCCCTACATGAAAAAGGGGAACAGAAAACACACTAATCCAAATGATGTCAGCATGCTACTAGTTCATTAATATATAATTAAACCCTTACCCGAACCTACTCTTGCATTAACAGGTAATTAACATAATCAATTCCCTCTTTTGTTTCAAACTTTCTGGTGATCCTGTACTCCGATTTCATGAGCAAACAAAAAAAAAATAAAATGTCCTTAGATGATTAAAAATCTACCTGGGGATTTGATTTCCAGTTCATAGTCAGTCCTGGACATAGGGAAATCCACCAGAAGGAAGAAGTTATTTTTCCATAGTGAAGTGAGCTCACATGACTGTTTAATACAGGAATCACTGAAGTGACACATAATCAAAAAGATATTTAACTCAGAAAATCACTTGAAAACTTCCCGCAGGCTTTCTAACTTTTCACATTCAGAATGAAAATGCTCAGCATATTGCATTTTCCACTAGGTAGAAAATTATTTATGATGACATAAAGAATCTTCACCACTGACCAAACACATTTGTGGCATCTTGGTCAGGTTTCTCCTGCCATCAAGGCATCCCACATATTGTACTTCCTTTGCACAAAAGAAGCAAGAAGGCAACAACTGTCTTCTTGGCCCTGAAATCTCAAGAATCACCTTTTTTTTGAAAGAAGCAGAGGAGAAGACATTAGAAAAGAAAACATTACTGCTGAGAGGTTTGCTTAGGGCACGTTTCCAGAGATGCAGCAGCAATGGAAGCTTGCCATATGCATCATACACCAGGGTGCACCAGCCTGACCGAGCAAGAACCTCTCTGGGAAAAAAAAGGGTTGTTGTGTTCATGATGCCTTTTGTCTCTGCAATACCAGCAGACATTTCTAAACTGCTCCTTTCAGAGGCAGGCCCCAAATCTGCAGCTCACCTCTACCCAGCTCACTTCTCAGCAACCAACATTAAAGCACAGAAGCATCAAAGGATATTTTTTAAGTGAATTTCTTATTCTTACTCCTGTGCACAACTGCAGTTCTCTGCTCCCAGAGAGAATCTTCTAGGAGCAGTGCCTTTTGCCAGACAAACCAGCCTAGCAGTGGAAAATACAGGCAATGTGATGGGTCACAGTAGCAGTCACTGCTGAAAGAGGTGGGGTGTGTGAATATTGTTAAAGCTGGAAAAAACCTCCAAGCTGTGGAAAGGCAACTTTTCTCCATTATCAACCCTCTCACCAGTCATGGGAACAGTAGCCAGTACTGAAGTTCTAACGCAGACTCTATTTGATTTTAAGATGGTCAAGAGCCTGACATCTTAACCCTGGAAACAACATATTTCATACTCTTACACAGCTTCCTGGTGCTACCTCTTGCACAGCAAGTTTGCTCAAACTTAGTGCCTTGTGTAGAAATAGAAAATCAGTGAAATAGAAAGAGAAATTACTGAATACTTGATGGCTGGACACCATAAATGACATTGTTTCAGTCTACCTTTAGCCCTCTATTTCACTGTATGGCAGCAAAAGCATCGCCTTTTTAAGTTCTATATCAAAACGTTCACAAGCTTTCAAGGATGTGTTCTTTTCCTGAGTGTACTGGATCTGGCTGAGAGCAAGTTAATTTTCTTCAGAGCAACACACACGGTGCCATGTTTTGGATTTGTGAGCAAAACAGTGTTGATAACACACTGGCAGGCAGAGTGTGAGAGCAGCTGTGTGCTTCTTAACCACCTACAGGGGTTAAACCAAAACACAGAGCAAAGTGCAAGTGATGGCAGCAGATCTGAAAAGAACACAAATCAATTTATACAAGGAAAGTGGCCAAAATAACAAAATGAGGTGCTTACATATTTTTCTATCAAAGGTTTTTTTTTTTTCCCCCAGGCATCCTGACTGTGACCCTGCAAATATTGCAATAGAAAAGGAAAAAAGGAAACAAGACTGGTTTTTTAGACATGAGAAAGGAAGCTGATAATATAACAACTGGTGGATAAGAGAGAAATGTTGCTGACCATGATTAGTTAATTCAATGTATCATTAAACAAAACTCAGCATCACAAGACTCCTTCCTAGGTTACTCCAAGCTTCACCAACAGTATCTTTATCCTCTAAAACTAAAGTTTAAAAATTTTAAAAAGTTAAAAAAAAACCTACCTCAAAATTTTCATGTTTCATAACCTTTGTTAGAGCATCCAGGATCTCAATACTTAATTAGCATTTCTAACATTAAGTAATGGCTATCTATCTTAGTGACTGACAGGATGATTGGTATGGTTTGTTTTGACCTTCAAAACAGTTCTCCTTTTTAGTTATAATCCCACAGAAGGGGTGAGTTACTACAGGAATTGAAAATTACATATTTACGAATGTACAAAAAACCACAAAGATAATCTCTTCAAACATCAAAATGAATCAAGAAAATTTGCTGGGGTAGGAATGATAGCCAGTAAACCAAGAGTGGGTCACTGATTTCTGACAGATGACAGCGGAGTTTCCAAGGTTAGTTTTCTTTCTTGTGAGGTTTCACCACAGCAATTTAGGTAAAAATAACACAGAACACATTCTGCCAAGCTCTGCTTTCATCATTGCCATCTCTCCATCCTGATGTTTCTCCCTGTGTACTGAAACTGAAGATGCAGAACTGAGACTTTCAAAGCACGGGACAGTATGAGCAGGAAGATGAAGGCTGACTGATGTTAACTAGCAGCTGGGCCCAGCTGAATTCTAGCAAACACTGACCTGTGTTTGTAGCCCAGATCTGTGGCTCCTGATGAAATATTCTGGGATTCAGGGACTCTGTGATAAAGCAAACCACAGTTTAGGATTGCTCAAACCAGTTATGCCAGAGCAAAACCTTAATCTTCATGGCACTGTCTGGATAAGGAGGATTAAAGACACTGTGAAAAGACTGTGCTCATTAAACCCAGTGTTCTGCCCTCAATAATGGTAATCACTAGTACCTCTTTACCAGTCACTCCTTATCCAATATCCACTGATCCTTAAAGCTCACTGATTTGGCCTTAAATTTACAGAACAGGTGGCACCCATAGCAAGCAGTGCTCATGCTGATTGATTTTTGTCTTTATAACTATTTAAAGCCTCATTAGAGATGCTCTCTCTGAGTTGTTCGCAAACAAAATTAATAGCATATAAAATACTGGCTTCCTCCTAGATCCCGAGGCATGAGTCTTCAGTTTTGTGCCAATGCTCTTTGAATAATAAAAAAAGGTGAATGTTCTGGCAACTAATTACACCACGTAATCTACAGAAGACATATTGTCTAGACAATCAGTGACGTGGAGCAGTTTCTCATATGTGCTTTACGTTTTCTCTCTCACCAGACAGAAGATGTCCATGTGGAGCCCAGCCCCAAAAGGGACTTTTACCCTCCCCACTGCAATTGATAATTGCATGGATTCTGCTGCTATCTTTGTAAAACAAGCTCAGAAGCACTACTTCACTTTATAGGGGTACCAAAAAACCTCTGAGTTGAAAATGTGTCCTGGTTTGGATTAAGGACAGGGTTAATTTTTTGCAGTAGCCATGAGGGTGGGGCGCCTGGAGCTGTGGGGGCATAGCCACGGTCCTAATATTATTCAACACCATTTCATGTCATTGCCAGGGCAGGGAAAGGGACTCTTTTTCACTCCCTCTTGGGAAGACTATTCCTTTCTGGTCACAGGGAAAGCGTGGTGGGTGAAGGGTCTGCTTGCCATCGTCTCAGGCTTGGTGGGTATTCTGCATGTAAATCACCCTTCGTACATTTTTCATTATTGACATTGCTGCTGTTCATTTCCTTGTCTCATGGATGATTCCAATAAATGGTTCATAACTTTCCTCTGCCTTTTGTCTCCCACTGAAGGGGAGAGAGGGGTGTGGCTCATGGTTTTCTTTTCAGTGGGAGTACTAAACTGGAGAACACCATTCCTAAACTACAGCATTAAGTCAAGAGGGTATTTTTCCCACTAGAGAACTGGAATGGGCTTGAATCAAAAAAGTCTGAGACAAAGGAGGTCACTCTGTGTTAGCTGCCACAGGGAAGAGGAATTTGTTGTGTTATGAAATAGAGTACATCCATAAAGGAGCTCAGAGAGACAGCATCGGGGGGGAAGCACAAATAATATCTTCCTGGGTAATATCCAGGCCATCAACCCACCAGAGACCCATATGCACAAGCCCAGAGGAGCATGGGGCACAGCAGCAGGTGGGAGCACAAATCACAGACTCCTGAGCAATAAAAACCTTGTCCAGGTCTCTTCCAGGGCTGTTTTGGCCGAGCCATTGGTTTGTGTCCCAGCATGACACTCATCACTATATGATAGCTGGACCAGATCTTGAGATCACCTTTTAGATTAAGGGGACTGCTGCACAGGGTGGCACATACCTAATGTCAGGGAAAAGGACTTTGGAGTCAGACAGACTTACTATGGGATGTTTAGGGAGAAACCAAAGGCACAAAAAGGGAGAAGTTCAGGTGATTTGGGGAAGAGCAAGAGTAGGAAAATAAATATAGGGGTAAAGGGATAAAAAGGGCTGAGCATGTAAATAGTTGCAGGTCAGCATGTTTATCTGATCAGTGCAACCTGTCCTGTCTCCTTATTAAATTCCTTTCTATGTCTTTCCCAGCTGAGAGCTCTTTATTCTCTGTGCATGAGGGTGTACAGGGCTTTGAGTGCTGTGACTGGAGTCAGACCACGGGGCCAACAGGTCCAGATGTTCATGGTGCCAGAGACTGGAAAGATCCATGAGCAGGCATGTGAACTCTAGCAATAGGGCTGCCAAGGACACATCTTCAGCTCCCTACAAATAGAACCTGGGAGCAAGCAGTGGCAGTAGCCTCACCTCACTTGGGTTGATGGATACAGCAGGGCAGGTTCTCCTCTAACAGAATTCTTATCTGGCCACCTGACAAACATCTGGGAGGACTACTTTTGACCCCCTGACAGAAATCTTGCAAAGGCAGGCTTGCTCCCCTATTTTCCCATGCACTGTGGTGCAGCAGCAGCACAAGGCCAGACCAACATCCCAAGTGTGAGACTGCTTAAAGGCAAAAACATTCTCATCTGGGCTGTGCAGATGCTACAGACAGCCACCAGCTCTGCTTTCACCATTACAATATGACATACTACAGACTTGACACTTTTCAGGCTGCATAAGTATTCATTTCTTCCTGATTATGTTCAAATGGAGCTAGGAGATACTACAGTCACAAATATGATGCGTATGCTCAATCACTTTCAAAGGAATGTTTTCTTGTTAGAGTACTATTAAGATTATATTAAAATGAGAGCAATATCACTAAGAATCAGATAAGTGCATTTGTTTTTACAATATTTTGATTAGAGTTAGCACAGCTTCCTATTTACTTATGATGATAGAGAAGGAGAGAAAATTTTAAACCTCTCCCAGAAAGTTACACATCATAGATTCGTATTTTATGTTGTTACAGTGGCACTTAATAAAATGAAGCATTAACACTGCATTGAATAAGACAGGAAACACAGTAAGCAGCAACTGAAACAGGAACACTAAACATATTCTAGCTGCCATTATTTTCAAAACTTAATTGGATTTCAAACAACATGTTAAATGTGAGATCTCACAGAGACACAAAATCTATTGTGCAGTAGTGATTAGACTAATTTTTTATTCTCTTCCATTTATGCTTTTAGCAGCAGGTAAGAGAAGAAGATATGGAAGTTTTGAGGCATCAAAAGTGACATGAAAATAGAGGATGGTTTGCCTGGCATGCTTAAGTGAGAAGAAAAAGCCTCATTATGAAATAACAAGCCATAAGACAGAAGTGTTCACTGTCCCAAAGAGCTGTTTTTGGCAGATCTCTCATAGAATTAGTGTCAAAGTACGCAACTGAATATTGACACACCGCACATAAAAGGCTTGTGAGGAGAAAGAACCAGACCAAGAGTAGTAGCCTAAAAAGAATATAGTGTGAAAACACCTCCAAATTCTAACAAATCTGTAGCACACACAGCTCTGCCCTCCACACTTAATACTCAGTAGAATGCACAAAACTATCTACATCTGATCTGATATGAAGTGGGGTCATGGATAAGAATAACAAAATTAAGGACCTTTGCTAAAACTAAGAAAAATCAGAGCATCAGATGTGACACAAACTATAAAACTACCACAACTTCATCTTTCTTCAAAGTGAGCAACGCATTTCAATAAACAGATTACAAGAGATGGACCATTTTCTTAGGAAATCCTATTAAAAAAATAAAATATATGTAGGCAAAAATCCAAGAGACTTATATTTAGACTATACCGATTTCTCCCCATGAATCCAGTCAACAAAATAATCATTCAAGGCACCTTCACACAGTTTATTTGGAGATCCAGGTCCTGCTTTCGGTTGTGCTGATTTCGCACGATTTCACACTCAGAGGAAAAGAGAGTTATTATACAGCTAGATATGGGTGAGCAAAAGCATTGTTGGGTCCTTCTAAATGTGCAGAAAGAGAAAAGATCAGTTTAGATATCTTCAAGAGTGAAAGGAAAGGATGAGATGAGTATTAAAGTAAGTAAAGAGACAGGTAAAAGCTATGAAACACAACAATGATGAAACACAGAGAGAAGGTAAGAAGAAATGATGGAAAACAATACTTTACATCAGATATACAATAGCCCAAAAATATATAGGAGAAAAGTCCTCCACCTTTTCAATGAAAATTAGGAGCAAGTATAAACGCTTACCTGGGACAATAGGCAAGACTCCTCTCAAGCAGCATGAACTTCAATGCTTGAAGCAGTGGGCTCTTAAGCTACATGTTCCATGACACCCCAGGAGTACATCTCTGTTTACCTTGAAATGATGGACTGGGTCCCTTCTATTCAGTTACCAGTGGTGACTGTTTGACCTGGAACTCTTTAACTGCTGGGAAGCCCATTTGCCAAGTTACTTTAAAACATTTCTGCTCATTTCAACAGACCCTGGCAGAAATATCTGTACGTGGATAATTCCCTCTGCACAAGTAAATGTCAGTGTGCCTGCAGGAATGCTTACAGTGATATCTGGTCTGCTTCTGCCTAACCATATTTTAGTCATTCAAGGGTACAGTTTTCACCAATCCCCAGCAGGTTCTCTTCTAAGAAACAGGACAGTTGACCTGAGTTATTGCAACAGGCAGCAAAAAAAAACAAAGTATCAGAGGGACTAAGAGTAGAGATGCTCATTTTCAGCAAAGCATCATAAAAAATAAATTAGGAAGAGCTGAAGTGTTTTAAATAAAGAAATAAATTTAAACCCTCAGAGGAAGACTGTATTTAAAAATGCAACAGGCTCAACTATTAAAAATGCATGGTAGCAAAATGATTCAAGATGCTTTGATGCTTATGGGGAAACTAACAAAAACATGGAATTCAAACTGTCCTCCCACTGCTTTCATTACAGGATTCTCTTTCCTCTCTTTTTTTTTTTTCCCTTGTTTTTTTCCTTAATGTTTCTTCCAATTAGTGCTAACTTTTTATTTGCATAAAAACCAGATAATTGCTACTTGCTACTAAAGCTGACTCCCCACCTGAAGATAGTCTTCCATAGCTAAGCCTTTCACAGGCAGCTGTCATCAAAAGCTGAAGATGGTGACAACATCAGATTGTTGTCCAGCACCAGAGGAAATAGATCCTCAGATGACAAACATCAAGAACTGTAGGGCAAGTGTTCTGATGGAGTTACAGGTGGCTAAGCAGCAAGAGCATGTGAACTCCTATGAAGCAAAAGATCCTATTTTTATGTAAATTTCCCCGCCACTGCTGTGTAAAATCCGGCAATCTCAGCTCGCACATTCAAGATACTCTTTCCTACTGCACATTCTATCTTGAAATTTAGTGTGAAAACTTTGAAAAGCAAAAGGAATTCAAGACCTGTCAAGATTTGAGTCATACACTGACTAATCCCACTTGTAGCAGTTTAATCCCATACAACAACTAAGCACCATTCAGCTGCTTGCTCCCATCAGTGAGATGAGGAGGAAAATCAGAAAAAGGTAAAACACATAGGCTGAGATAACAATTTAATAATTGAAATAAAGTAAATTATCATGAACAAGCTTTTGTAGCATATCAGGGTTTCTCCCCAGCTACAGGCTCCCAGGGACCACTTCCAAAATCCAAAAAACTAATTGCTCACACTTCCGTGCAAAGAAGGGTCCTCAATCAGCTGGCATCTGCCCTTCATAAATACTTGTACACAAAATCTAACACAGAGACCCTGCCAGTTCAGGAATCTGGTCAGAATAAGTCAAGGTAAGCCTTAAAGCACACTTGAGAGCTAAACAGCTCCATTGTTTGGGGAGTGCTTTTTACTTTGAGGCCTACATCAACTTTGATCAGCTCTTTGAAGCAGAACAGAAAAGATCTGGCTTGCTCAGGCAGTCTAGAAATGGATATGATCTTTCACTATTATTTTTCACAGAAATTTTATAATCCTTCCTCCCTACTTCTACATACTGAAAGGAATCTAGGTGACTGACCCAGAGGTTCATACAGAATTTCTTACAGAAACGCAAGAATGGAAAATACCATATATATACACATATATATGAGGTACATATAATATACTCTAAATGAAAAATCTAGTTTTTCTTTATTCTATACCCACATGAAAACCACCTTGAATAAATATCATGTTGTCACCATTCTGTAATAAAGCAAGAGTTTGAAGCTTGTTTTCTTTGTTTTTAGAAATGCCTGCCTTTTTGTAGTGGAGAAGTGCATACAATACCTGTTGTTATTCTTATGTGGCTCCTTAAAAGTTTTCATAAAAACAACAGGTTACCAGAGAAATGTAATATCAGCTCATCAGGTTCCTCAGGTGCTCTTCTGCAAAGCTATGAAATAACAGTTCATCTCCTCCTTGGAGAAACCAAATAAAAAATTTTCCACATACAATCACCTTAAAGTGTTCCCTCCTCCCTCTCCAGCTTCATATCCCACCCAATCCTTCAATTTCAGAAGACTTTTTTTTTAAAGAAAAGAAAAATAATGAAAAAAATAAAATAAAACCAGCTTATAAAACAGCAAAGAAAATAAAGTTATTTTAATATATATAGAAAGAGAACAAAATGAAACTTGAGGGGAAACTTACTGGCGTTACAGTTTATCCTGATACAGTCTAGATGGGGAAAAATAAATGAAAGATGAAATTGCATCCTTCAAGGTAACAGCTGCAGACATCCAAAAACAATCAGTCCACCCTTCCGGGGACAGACACACGCAAAGAGATGTGGCCATTTTATACTTATACACAGTCTGTACAAGTTCAGGAGTGGGTGTATATGTACAGTATATTCTGTGTAAATATCTGCTACATAAATATATATATTTGTATATATATACATATGTATAGAGAAATATACCAATATATATACATAGCCACATGTTGACACAGAAAGTTCTTTTCTTTTTATAGGAACCTAGAAATCTAAGACTATCTTCCACTCCAGACCATGAACTGATATGAATTACAATTAAAAATTTTATAATTAAGGCATAAAAATCTCCCTCAAGACACAAGTCACACTCAAGTGTCATTTTGCTTTTTAGAGACGTTCAGCAATTTCTCTGAGAAGCTTGAAGCTCAAAGTGAACCTTTACACTTGGTTTCTTTTAAATTAATTTGTATTGTTATTGCATAAAGACGCCATCTGTCAAAAGAGAATACCTGTAAAATCAGCCTACGAGACTTTTGGTGCAATATTTAACCCTTTCCAGCTCTCCTAAAGACAGACCCTCTTCTCATTCCCCCAAAGCCAGCCCAGAATGGTTTTTAATATGTGCACGGCCACGTTTTGACACCGTCCGCTCAGGCGAGGAAAGGGTTAACATACTGCCCAGTTGTGTCCTATCATAAAATGGCCACTTGCAAACAGCTAACCGCACGAACGCCCAGCCCAGATTTCAGCTACTTCTGGAGGTTGGGAATGCTTTTTTTATTGTTGTTGTTGTTGTTGGGCTTGGCAGGGAGAATGGGGGTTTCGTCCAAAGGCCCCCAGCCCTGCCAGCTGCTCAGAGCCCAGTCTCATCTCGCTGTCTGAACGCTGAGACTCAACGGGGCCTTGGGAACGTTCAGGGAGAAGATGAAACGGGCAGTGAAGTGGCAGATCTGGGAACCTTTGCTGGCCCTGCTTCAGTCAGAGGTCACAGGTAAGGGAGGGACAACGAGAGGTGAAAGGATAGAAAAATAAAGAGTTATGCCTGTGGAATCTACTAAATGGTAACTGAGGAGCCTCCGCAAAGAAAGAGGTAGGAGAGCCTGAGCTAGAGGGCTTCTGAGCATTGCTTCTCTTTTAACACACTAATGCTCAGCATATCTCAGGATACGATCCATAAGAGGATCTTTCATTTAAAAATGCCTATTTACAGCCTCGTGAACACCCCCTGCTGTGGTGTCCAACATGGGTGAGAGTTTCATGTTAGTGCTATTACGTATCTTGGGCTATGCTGACCTTCTCCCAGGAAATCAAGGCCATGAATAATAGCACCATGCTAGTGGACATATTGTCTGGACAACCTGAGCTTTAATCACCAGGAATATCTGGATTTATTACAGAGATATGGCCCAGCAAGGGAGATTATATAGAATGGCAGAGAAATATAATGCGGTCTGCTTCTTAACTGGACCAATTTTATGTTTGCTCGGACAGATGTAGGAAAACTATTTCAGCAGCTCAATGTCTCTTAAAAAATGAAGGAGGGGAAAGAACAAGAGTCTATAAATAATAAATAAAGAGTTGTAATGAGCAGGGACATACCAATCACGAGGTACATAGCCAGAGAGAGTCTGTTTTCAAGCAGAACTTCTCCTGAGAAAATCTGGGTTTGGTTTTGTGCGATTAGGTTTGTCATGTGTCGTCAACCGCAACAGAAAAGTGGGAGCAAACAGCCCTGGAGCAACTGCTACGATCACCATACAGTGGTGGCTATATCCCTTTACAGGAGTCGGGTGGGGTAAAGGGAGCTCTGAAGCACATGCAAGGGAACTTCCCTCTCTGACCTGATGAAGAGTGACAGCAAGAGAGACACCCGAGTCTCACCACAGGCAAGTGAGGTCGAGAGAGTTGCTACAGCTGGAACATGGGAATCTCTTAAGGACTAAAGAGCAAGTATGCTGGAAAGGGAAAGACACATGGCTGGTCCTCAGCAACATTCATCAAAGAGACTAAAATCACTCTTGTGTTATTGATGTCTGCAGAGTTTTGTGGGGTTATTTTTTCAGTGATACCACAATATCAATATGTCCTAGGGCTTGGCCTCAGGCTGAGGCACTACTCCAGATGAATGGATAGATGTTTCAGACTGAAAACCAGCGTAGCCCTTACCTTGGCTGCAAGATTCCTATTTCAAAGAATGAGTCCAGGCCACTGAGAGGGCTGCCCTGACAAGTACATGGCACTACTACATCTCCAGACTGTGAGCACAAAGTCTGCAATGCCATGTGATTGGGAGCCAGACAGAAACACCCAGACACCAAAAGAGGCATCCAGGTTTAATAGGTTTAATCTAGCTGGGTCAGTGGGGATCCTGCAGTTGGGCAGCTAAGAGAGGGTATCTGCTTGCACTGTTACACCAGCACCACCACACCACCATCAAAGAATGAGCATAGGCTTTTTTTCCTTGTCTTAAATTTGAGCCTTGCCCAAAGCAATCCAAAAATTTTTCAGCCATTAATACATGAAGCTGTTGTTTCCCTCTTAAAATCAGTTTTTGAAAAGGAAAACATTTATGTTCATCTAAACTAGTACAACAGTACAAATCCAAAGCAGAGGAGGTTTTTCCTGGTGGTGAGGGTGCAGGGTAGCCTGGTCTTAGGTGCTCAAAACAACAGCATCTGGTTAATTCATGAGTAACTAAAAAAAACTCCTTGGGATTCTTCCTGCACAGTACCAGGGCAACAAGACTTCCATTAATCATTATCTGGGGCACTCAGCCTTCTTATCAAGGCTGGCAGGTTTTGCAGATGAATATGCCTGGGCAGCTATAAATCCAGTCACTTGCCAGTTCAGCAACTGGATGAGGAGTGTGGTGGATAGTAGGGAAGTGAAAATAGAGTCAGTTACTGCATGAGGAGCAGTATTAGCTGGGAAGATCTTCTGCAGTTACCTTCTTTTCATTAATTGTGTAATGTAAACCAGAAGCTCCTTCCTTAGTGCTCAGATGAAAGTTTTTCCAGAGCCTGGAAAACGGGCCAAAGACACTCTCCTTCCAAAAGGTTAAATAGCTGAACTGCAGTTAGCTAACACAAGGGATCCATTGTTTGAATGGACATATCTTTAGCAGCAGAGATCTGCAATTTAGGCCTATGTTTCTTACCATTTTTATCTTTTTGTCTGAAAATAGCAATATCTATTTGATGCTGCTAAAGCTTCAGGCTGTTTAATCCTGGAATCAAAAAAGAAAGTTACCTTTACTGTGTGAGGACAAAATGGTTTTTCCTTTGGATGAGCAGCCATAAGTGGCTATGGAAGAGTACATATGGGCCAGTATAGGACAAAAAAGATAATCAGGCCCCAATTGTTTCTAAGCTTACTCTGAGTTATTTCCTATGGGAAAACTAGATAAAGTCCTGTGCATACTTACCCTACGTTATACTGAAGCTCCTTGCCTCTCTCCTACTTGTGCTACTTTTATGTTGAAATGACAAAAGAAACTTTCCCTTTTGGATGGGCAGATGTGGCTCTGACACCCTTCAGGATTTCTCTCAGGAAAAGAGATGTGAAAGACATGATTACATTTCCTTAAATGAGAAGAGGTAGGAAATATTTATCCTAGTCACCAGTGACCTGAGACATGCCAGGCCAGGAAGAAAAAAATCCAAAATACTCTTTAATGAAAGTCAGTAAAACATTATAAACCTGCCACTTAGCAATGAGAGGAAAGATGTGAACGTGGATCTCCCTATGAGACCAGCCATTTCTTTCCCTTTCTGCACATCATGTCAGCATCAAAAATTATTCCCAAGCATGTTCCAAGATATGATTTGCTTAATTTCTATCTCTCTCTCTCTCCTTCCACTCCAGACCTATTTGTTCAAAATCCTTCTCAATAGAAGTGAGGTATGCATCACATTTGGATTTCTATTCTTAACACAACAAAAACTTTTAAACTACTGAGCCTCACGCTGTCAACATGAAGATTTGCAGTGCCTCAGGCACCCACACTGTAAAAGGACTAAAGCAACTTCCTCACCCCCTTCCTTAGGGAATTACTGATTGCTGCTCTTCCTTTCCCTCCCACCTTCTAGAGCAAGCTCCAAGCTGCCCATGCCCACCCACGCCCGGTGTCTCTCTGTCCCCTGAGTGGTGTGGACCCTGGGTGAGGGGTGAGAGGGATATGCCAGCCCCTGCAGGCTGCTCTGTATGCTCTGTTCTCAGGGCTGTTTGCCGTGCGGGCCGCAGGCTTCAGGCCTTTGAAGGGTCGAATACCATCTTTTGATTTACCATGGCTGATGGGCTATGGGAAAGCTTCACAACCAAAACACACAGAAGAGTCAAAAAATAAAAAAAAATAATAAAAAAACCAAACCAAAAAACCCCCCCAAAAAAACACCCAAAAAATTCAAAAAGAAAAGAAAGAAAAAAAAAAAAAACACACCATAGGACAGACCTTAATAAAGACACAGGTGATAGTAAGTAATCGAATGGAATAGATCAAAGAGAAGGAAGAGACAGCTCTTAGTAACAGTATTTAATGACATAAGAAAAGCACAATTAAATAACTCACCCCTCAAAACAGTCCTTTTTCACACACCTCTATCATGGGTTAGATGCTTGGGGGATACTGATATATAGCTAGTCAGCACTAAGCATACTCAGATGTTCAGAGGTGGTGTTGATGACTGTTTCTCATTGGTAAGGAGATTTTGGCAAGGTCAGATAAAGATTTTGGGTTGGTTTGTGACATTTGGGCTATGGGCAGTCTCCGTACAGAATTACTGTGACTTAAACAACTGGAAATGAATGGCTCTGGTAAGGTGATTCCTCCTCAAATTCTGTTCTTCAACAGCAAGGCAACTGCTGTTCTGGTGGAAGGAAAGCCCTGTTTCAAGGACATTTGCTGACAGTTTTATAAATCTGAATAAAGGAGAGGTGAAGCTCAATCTGGGTTCCAGCAGTTTAAACCACCCCTCTGTTCAGTCAGACACAGGAGAGTGCTGACAGGTTTCCACTGATCCAGCCTACAGCCACTCTGGGGAAGATTCAACCTCACAAAAATTTACAGCTGAAAACTGGCAAAGTGTGGCAGACTTCAGTCCCCGCTAATCAGCCTTCAGCTTACACAGAGGTTTGTTTAAAGATTTTGTCCCTGCATTAAGCTGTCAACAACACATCTTTTCTGGACACATGCAGACCATCTGTCAAATCTTCAGCCACATCTTTTAGGTGCCAGACAGTAAATGCTGAACAGTCCATCTCTAGGCTGGGTGATGGCATCACAGAGCCCAGCTGAGTGCTAAAAGTGACTAATGCCAATCAGGCATATAATGTTGACAGGCCCTGAGGGAAAATACTTCCTATCAGCATGATATAATGAAAATTGGAAAGGAAAGAGAAAGCTTTAAAACAAGTATATTTAACCCTAAGTATATTTAGGGTTATATAAATATACCCTCCATAGCCACGTAGGGTCTAAGAGGCTCCAAATACCCAAAATAAGCAATTCCCTTAATTTCCATTCATTTTTACGGAGATATAACAGAATCAAACAAGCGGTACCTTTCTCAGAAGAAAAAGTGACAATTTTTGATGAAGTCTGGCAATTTTCATGCTGTAGTACTTCTCATGTGGGAATATCAAAGGTGATAAAATCAGCCCTTACTAAAATACTAGCACATCCCTCACAGGGTGCAAAGAATTCTCCTTCCAACAAGTAGAGAAACTAACACTTGAAAAGTAAAAGAACAATCTCTGGGCTACAATAGGATACTGTAGAGATGGGCAGATACTCAGTTGCCCCATCACTTCCCCAACAGAAGCACGCCACTACCAGCCTTTCAGTGATTAATTTTATTTTCTGAGAAAAAAATAGCTAGCCATAATTTTCAAGATATGAAATGGGGAAAATATAATCTCATTTTTCTTGATTATTAGCAATAACTAATTAGATCAGAAGAAAATGCAAACATATATAGATAAACAAATGCTCTGAGGTTCTTTGGAAGATTCTTTTTGCACGTGTAGGGAGGCTCAACAGCAGCTCTTTTGAGTTGTTCTCCAGAAAAAACCCTGCAAATCTATGAAATTTCCCTTCTCTTAGAGTTAATACAGGCAGAGATGGCTGTCATCAGAGTGCTGTTTCTCTTTTATTTGAGGAGTTACTGTCAGAGCTGAGGTTCATCTATTCCATCTGTCCTACAGGCCAGT
Organism: Sylvia atricapilla; assembly: GCF_009819655.1. NCBI lineage: Eukaryota > Metazoa > Chordata > Aves > Passeriformes > Sylviidae > Sylvia > Sylvia atricapilla. Next base: position 55,405,911 of record NC_089145.1, read on the forward strand.
CCTGACAGCACAGCAACCTGCTCTTATGCAGCTACAGACTCAATAGTCCTTTATGCTTCTTCAGTCAAGCTAAGCAGAGCAAATATGCAAAAATATGGGGATTTTTTGGCTGGTGATTTGCTTTTATCTACTAAAAGGCAAGAGTTTCTATACACTTTTAGATGGACACTTTCCTTTTAAGAGAAAGAACTTGTTTGATGCATCTTCTTCCCTTCACTTTCTTATTCAAAAAGTAAATAATAGGGTCTGGCTCACAATTTCAAAGCCAAAAAAAAAAAAAAAAATCCACTAGATACCATTTTAAAAAGCAAGCTAGTTCCAGAGGACAACATATTCTACAAACAAAGCTGCTACATGGTTTGCTCCTGATAGCCACAGCAGGGCTCTGAAGATGCTGATACTATTAGCTTAAAAAATATGAAACTCGTTCCAGTGGGCCTTAGAACTTTAAAGCTGACAGAAGCTTTCATGGACCATAAACATACTTTCATATAAAATAACCTACACATTGAGAGGTATAAGACTATGCACTATTCTGTTAGTTCTGCCCCTTTCAGTCAGAACTTCTTTTTAGTTATATTCCTGAATTCACACGAAACAACAAGCTGCATCACTGAAAAGTGGAAGAAAGCTTCAACTCATGTATTTACAATCTTTAAAAAATTGTCATTCTGTAGAATACCTAAAGACTGGAAGGAAAATTAATTGAGGCTAATCTAATAGCACATTCATTCCCAATTGTTTTTGTATTATAGTTATTGTTAGACTTGTTTCTAATTGTCTTTTTTAATTATTTTCTGGCAAAGTGTAACTCTAAGGAGACAGAACACAGCCCTTTGGGATCAGGGGGTGCATTTTTATTATTGTTAATTTCTTTTTTATAGAGGCACAACAAAAACACCAGGCTTTTTTTATTAGATATATAAAAATATGGCAAGTATCAAATGCTGCCAAATTATGCAAAGGGCAGGGGTTTCACAGGACTTCTGCTTGCCACCACATCCATTTTGTTTCCTTTCCATGTTTGCCTTTGACTGTTTTGAGTGATGCTGGATGAATGAGGGATGTAACTGATCAAAAGATGGACCAAGTAGCATGTTTCACACAGAGCTCACCAGTCCCAGACCAAGAAAGGAAACTTAAAAACTCAAAGACTTAAAAAACCAACACTGTCCATAACGAAGAACCGACAGCAAATCTCCATGCAGCAAAGCGGAAGAGAACGCCCCTCCGCAAGAGAATATAATTATCAAAGTCTCAGCGGTTATTTTCGAAATCAATCCAATCAAACCAACAGAAAAATAAATAATTTTTAAAGAAACACTAATCACAAGCCCAAACTAATAGTGGAGAGGGCAGTGGGAGGTGTGTATACGATACCTAGATTGACCATAAGTTTGACGCGGCCTCCGTCCAGCTCCAGGCGCAGCGTGTCAGCCGAGTCTCGGGAGGTGGTTGCCATCAGCAGCCCATACGCACGCTGGGACATGAAACGGAAGGACACGTCTTCTGCTTCTGTGTGCATGACCATAGGCATGATGATCTTCATGTACATGCTGCCATCATAGCTCAAGATAGAGGCCTCTGCAAGGAATCGGCAAACGAGCGCAAAAAATGAGAAGTGACACCTCTGAAAGGCTCCCACATCTACCATAGAGCACTATGTCTACAGAAACCATAGCACTTGCCACAGAAAGGTATGGAACTGGGGGTAAAATGCAACACACATTTAAACTGCATCTAGAAACCCTGTGGGGCAAATATGAGCAGTAAAGAAAGATATGGTGTTCACTGCAACTGGTGACAGCAGTACCCAGGGACACATAATTCCCAAGGTCAAACATGTTAGGACAGAGCCCTTTTGTGATTACAAGTGAGCAAGGCCTGCATTTTCCACATCTTCCAGGAAATGCAATCTCCTTCAGTGCACTGAAGTCCAGCCTTCCCTAGGACTAGCAGTAATGACTAGAGTAACTAGAGTTCTAATTTGATACTCTTGCTGTTGCTTATTTAGAGAGAAATTTCATTTCATCGATATCACTTTAAAGACAAAAAAGCTGTGTACAGTGAATTTCCTAATAGGTCTTTTCTAAATCAGATTTGTTCCGTTTTGTGATTTCATATTTTTCCACAACTTCCTAACAACCAGTGTTAGCAGAGCTCTGCTGACACAACCAATGCAAATGAAGAAAGGAACAAACTGAACTCCACTCCAAGTGCCATTCAAATGCAGAAAAAGTTAGAAGATAGAGGCACAATGCAAGCCAGGAGGAGGGGAGAAAGAAGCAAAGAAAGAAGTTACATTTTTCTATCACCTCTGAAGATGTCAAAGAAAATTGGAATTTCAGCTGAGGAAACGGTTAAATTTAGCATTCCCTATTTTTTCAGGGTCTTGCCTGTAGAAAGTGATATTCTCCTCTAAGGGGTAGAACTGAAGTCTTGTGTTATAACTGCAGCAAGCACTACAGCACGGCAATCATTGTTTTTTCACGGAATATGCTCAAAAGCATTTTTTTCTGCAAAATTTACAAATCTACATAAATATATTAATGTATGAATCAGAGCATTCCTATTCCTCACAGCCAATCCCTACCAAAGGCAGAGCTGTAGAGATGGCTCCATGTACAGCTTCTACCATAAAACTACAAATCAAAATCTCAGAGTTAAAAAAAAAAAATGGACTGGTTCAGCTTCCTAGAAGCATGGATGGATTGCTCCATAAAGCTCTCTTACCAGCTCCATACCCAGTTCAGTTCAGCTGAAGTTTTCTCAAATTATTAACTGGGATTCTCTCCAGGCACCACCCGTCCCACCACCTCCCAGAAAATTAACAGCCCATCTAATTTAACCAACTGCAAAACATGTCTTTGGAATGCAGATGTTCCCCTTATGTTTCAGCCCTTTGTCCCATTTTTCTCAGCCGATGAGAGCGGAACTTCCATCAGGAAACAGCAAGCTTGGCAGAACCTTAACCTTACATCCTCTCAATGTCTAAAGTTAGATGCTACAGCAGGCTAAATCCATGGGGAACTGAGGAACAGCCAAATGTCCATGCCATAAAGCACCCATGGCAAGCTCCAAAATTGCCAGTAACAGAACTGCAATGCAATAAATATGCAAACGAGGTGGTAAATAAAGATCTACATATCAAGCTGACAAAGTGGCAGAGGAGACATCAATACGGTTCCAAAAGATTTGGTGAGGATCATTCCAGTTGTACAGGTACAGCAACCCACCACACTAACAGCTGGTGTGCAGCCCATCTGCAGCCACTTGACACACAGACACACCAAGAAAACTTTTCTGGGAGCACCATTAGGATGTCTGTGAATACCCCTACTCACCAGTTTTCTTAGCTGCACTCACCACACACTGCCATGGTCTGTACATGGAAAGCTTTCTACACACATCACCCACTCAGCCACTACATGACACACGTCTCTGGTACCAGCTGCCAGCGCTGCCCCATCTTCGTTTGGCCAAGAAACAGAGAAGGAAAAAAAGCTTCTTTTTCAAGGTGGAAGAATAGTTTCTTCCTTTCAAAGTGCAATTTCTCTTCCCCCTCACGTCTGCACCTCTCACTTGCCACCCACAGCTGCAAGCTGGAACTAAATGTACTGTATATTATACATACACTCAAAGGCAATTCCTATGTACACACAAACCTTTCTTGCTCTCTTTCCCCTCTCTCGCTGCAGATTGTATTAGAAAATGCAGCCAAGCATGAAATGGCTCTTCAGCTCAGATGTGCCCTGCATGAAACAGTTGCTGGCCCTAGCACATGAAGAGCTGTGGGAAGGGGGTTGGAGGATATCAGGACTACAAGTGGGAGTAGCTGACACGAGTGTCCCAGCTCTGCTGCTTACTTCTCCACAGTGCCATGTGTTTTAAAACCAGGTGCTTTAAAAACATGAGTTTTTCTGCAGTGACTAGGGTAAACCAAAAGCATGGTAATAATGAGTCAGACTTGTCCTTCAGCTTTAGTGATCCCATTGCCAGATAATTACTGTCCTTAGACAAGAAATCCCAACCCTTACTATTGTATTTAGGTAAGAAGGACCTGAAGAATACTCAGAATTGCTGAAGATAACATAAAAGTCTGGACATTGTTTCAGCTGACCTCACACAGTAGCCTAAATCAGGTATTACTGTCCCTCCTCCAGCCAGTATGCTACAAATATGATGCAATGAAACCCCATAACAATTAAGCAGATAAAATTAAATATCTTGAAACAGTTGACCCAGGCTCCACACAACCCCGGGAGACAATGTTCTGCTCTTGTGTGTGCCCTATGCACTTGACATATTTCAAAAATGACAAGATTTCATTCTCACTTTACAAACCTTCACAGTCTGGGGTATCTGAGAGCCTTTCAGCACATCTTCCAAGCAGACAGTTCCCTCCAGCTACGAAAATACCCCTTCAGAGGAGGGTATTGCCTAGTAGCAGTCATACAAATAAACCTACTTCCTTTTCCTGACACTCAGTCCCCAAAGCTTGAGAAAAGCGTGTTACAGCTGAGTAACACATACAGCAAACGTGCTCAGGGTTGAATGTAACCTGGCAACAAATGCATGACCTCAGCCTCCCAGACACCTCCCAGTGCTGGCAACTTCTGCCTGAACACAGGCATCCATTCAATTGTCCTCAGCCATCTGCAGCAATGGGACTGTAATGCTTTGTTCAGCACCAGAAATACAGGCAGCAGCACAGTTATCCAAGTTTAAAACACATGCACATTTCTGCCACCCTTCTACTTTTAGGGTAGCTATTATATTGGGTGCAAAGGAGCAATACGTGAAAGCGTGTTTGAGACCCCCACAGATTTGTACAGACAAAAAAACTGAGTGGCATTTATTTGTGATCCCAGTGCCAGAAGCTTAGCTGCCATTAGTTTGGAGATGGGAAGAGGAAAAACACAGGTGCTGGTTCAAAACTGCTCTGATATAATGCCAGAAATCTGTGAAAATCAATATGTTATTAGGAGCAATTAGCTTCCCAGTCTTGTGCTCTCAGAACCTGCCAGTTTTAATTTTACACTTAGCATCCAAAGGAGAAATTCATTGCTGCTTCCACACAAGGCTCTGCATAAACTTCCTAGGGAGATGGAACAGGCATATTCTTAGCATAAAGACAGAAAATTATTCAAGACCTCTTCATGCTATTTCTCCTGCTTTCTAACCTCTCTCTTGTATTAATCTCCATTCCTTGTCTCCTTTCTTTCTTCTCCCTTTTAGTTTTTCTGTAGACTCCTGTTCTTCCCTGTGGTCTTTTTCCTATGCCTCCCAGACTACAAATAGTGTCGTTTCTTCCTGAAATTTTCAGGAAGGTGACAGTGCAAAAAAGAATTAAAAATACCCACACTTCATGAAAGTTGAAGTCTCCAGCTACAGCAGTTCAGGGCACAGGACATTTTCCCAGGCTACATTTGCCAGACCAAAACCCTTCAACCAAAGATTTCCACGTTCTTGGGAATTCAAATATCCCTAAAGCGCCTGAGCTTTGTATTCACAAACCAAACACTTTCCTGCAGGCACTGATTGCACAGCTCACCTCCTGCCCTCACATATTCACTAGCAGACAAATAGCCCCAAATAAAAAATAGATTTTCTGAAAACCAAAATTACTCTTTAAAACAAAACAAAATTAAAAAAAAAATTAAAAAGAGCAATAAATCCACTTTCCTGTCTGAGTGGATTCCATACAGATGAGTTTCAACCAAAGAAGCCTGACAAGTAATTTGGGAAGCCCAAAGGATACCACTCAGACTGAATCTGATGACAGCCCAAGGGATAATGCTCCTGTTTTGGTGGAAAAGATATGATGAGAACTTGAAATGCTCACAAGTGATTAGAACCTTGCACATAATCGAGCAGGATGGGTGCCAGGAGCTGTGGAGCTCCCTGTGCCAGTGCCTTGCTGCCCAGGGCTCACACAGGAAGGTGAGTGGGACAGATGTGCAAACGGGGCCAGGTCCAGCTGGGAACCCTCATGACAATGAGGCAGGTCCATGCTCAGGCCACGGGGAAGATGAGCTGCCAGGCAGGGCGACAGTGACAGCGCTGCACATGGGCCTGGCTTGGCCAGCACACTGTGGGGACCTGGAGAGGGGCCCTGCCACAGCATCCCCCTGTGGGGGCTGATGGCCACGGGCACTGATGGCCACAGGGACTGATAGCCACAGGGACTGATGGCCACAGGGACTGATGGCCACAGGGACTGATGGCCACAGGGACTGATGGCCACAGGGACTGATGGCCACGGGCAATGATGGCCATGAGCAGGGTGGGGAGCCCCAGCGGCCAGGCAGGACCTCTGGGTGCCCTAAGCACACTCCGGGACTGCTCCTCGATGACTGTGGTGGTTCGGCATGGATTGTGACTGACAGCTTGGCTGACGAATGGGAGTGTTTCTACGCCTCTGGAAACACAGCCTTAAATTACAATCTTTCAGGTGACTCAGTCTCTTTCCTTTTCCTATCACCGAGAAGGTAACATCACCTCGTGGATGGGGTTGGGCTGGGGCCCTGCCTGTGGGACAGCGTCCAGGGCTGGCCGTGTCCCCTCTGTCCCCTGGCCGTGTCCCCTCTGTCCCCTCCGATGGGGAGAGGAGGAGGAGGACTGCAGACCAGAGTCTGGCCCTGCGCACGGTGGCCATGCTCTGGGCCTTGGTTGCCAGAGCCGCTGGGCTGAAGGAGAAAAGACTTTTAAGAACTTTTCTCCGGAGCGCCAGGAAGCTGATCTGAGTTTAAATCGCTTGGAGTCTGACCAGGGGTGGAGAAGATTTTGTCTATCAATGTTCCTGAGCCTGCGTTCTCCCTTCCTCTCCCCTGACCATCACCTGTGGCCTTGAGTCTGCTGAAGAACAACTCTAAGCAAAGACTTTAACCCTTTTCCCTCCTCCGTGGAAGACATTTGAAATGTAGAGAGAGAGAGAGCATTGAGAAAAAAGTCAGTGAAAGAACTGAGAAAGTCTACTGGAAGATGGGATGGAGGAAGTGGACATTTCTGACCAGACTTCTCTAGATGTGAATTATGGGGAAATGGACTGTTTTTGTAATATCCTAATGTTGCTTGGGGGAATGCAAGTTCTAGCCAAAGGGCTGTGTGTATTGATATACATGGGTTTTAATTAAGAATTTTGATTAGAATATGTCCCCGGCCCCTGGGAAAGAATAAGGAGGTTTCTATTTCTTTTGAAAGAGAAGTGAATTTAGAAATGCAAGAGAATCCCTGTTTTGTACTAGAAAAGCATTCTTAAAATGATACCCCAAACACGTGGAAGCCCATGAAGAGCATGGAAACTGTTATATGGGTGAGACTGCACAGAATCTACAAAAATTCCGGGTGGTTGCAGATCTCTGAAAGTCGCTCAATTTTTTTTTTCTTGTGGCGTGTTCTCCATAACCCTAGAGGCTCCTCTCCCAAGGTGATGTAGAATCGTGTTTAATTGGTGGCAACTGACTGAAAAATCATAGTTTTCTCTCTGTGGTGTGTGGGAAAGTGAACAGTTGCGGGAGGGAAGGAGGAAAGTGAATGTCTCAGCAGGTCTCAATTTTTTTTCCCTCTCTTTTTCTTCAGTGTATATTAATAAAACCTATCTGTTTTTACTTTTAAGTTGTGCCTGTTTTGCCTTTTTCTCCCAAAGTCCTATCTCCCAGCTGATAAACAAAATTTGACGAATGTCAAACCACGACACTGATGCATAAGTCCATGTTTTCTAAATGTGCTATGACACCTTCTGCAGTAAACTGAATTTTTCCTGGATGTCTCCCATCTCAGTGTCATTGGACTTCTCTTGAAACTTAGCCCACCAAACAGGAAAGAGGAACATGAAGGCATATAAATGTAATTCACTAGCACTGAGACAAAAACAGAGAACACAAAACCATCTTTAAAAACCTGCCTAAACTGAAGCATTACATTAGAAGTAAGAATGGGCTCTATTAGTCTAGCAAAATTGCAAACAATTAAGTATCACAAATTAACCCTGCAAACAATTAAGTATCACAAATAAGCCACTGATAAGGTTTACTCTGATAGCAAGAACAAAGCTATTCTGTTTTAGAGATTTCAAACTGACAAGATGTCAATAGTATTATTATGAGTTATCCACTGGAAACTCATGAAGATAGAACAGTAAAAATCTTGGACACATACAGCTACAAAAAAGTAAAGAAATCAGACTGGTTTTGCTGGTATTTAAGCTCTCTAAAAGACCAAAGTATTTTTTCAACCATTCAAGTTTTTCATCTCTTCAGATTAAGGTGGGTGATGCCTCCCTTCTCCACTCCCAAGTGGGTATTAGGCTGCTTTACAAAAGGATCTTTGTGCTGAAACTCAGTATATCATTATTCCAGCTCCCTCACTCTATTTTAGACTAAGTAAACTCCTGTCTACTAAGCTTCTCCTAGCTTGCATTTTCTAAAACCTGCCTCTCCTGCTTCTCATCTCTGGCTTCTTTCTGGTTTATACGCTATTTTCTTAAATTCAAGTCTTCCAATTTGAATAGCATATGCCAGTTAAGACCAAACAAGCATTTAAAGTAGAGCAATTACATAAGACATGCTCACCAGTGCACTGGGCACAAAACAGTTCCAAATGAACAGCAAACAGGAGACATAACAGAGCAAGCTCCAAGGCATTCATCACATTTTCAAATAGAATATTAGTGGAGCAAGAATACTGGTGGAGCAGTAGTAATAGCTGTCACTTATAAGGCCCCTGCTATAGACAAAAATTGCTGGCAGATGTTTACATAGGCCAGATGACATCCAGATGAATATTCTTCACCAAACACATTTTTTACAAAAACTTGCAAATTTTATTTCATAACATTACCTAAAACATCTTATTTATGGGCCTGAAAATAGCCCAGAAGTGTGTTCCTTCATATAAAAGAAAAAATTCCTGAAGAATCTTGAAGTGGAAATCACACCTATTTATTTATCTACAGAGTGAGAAGACAATAAATACTCTATTCACCAATTTTCCTTCCACCACTGTCTCCCACTGTTCCAGTATATACCTACTACCCCTTTGAAGTCTTCCCAAATGCATAATCAAAGCCTGCAGATAATACTATTGACAAAGTATCCACAAAATGGAACACATAAAAAAACCAGGTAAAGAAGGCAAATAAAGAGCCCTAAGCACACAGTACATGTACTATAATGTCCTTCAGACAAAAAAAAAAAATACCTCGATTCATAGAGTTTAGACTTTGAAATTACTTTGGTTATGAACAAAAGCAATTCTGATTTTTTCTTTTTAGAACAGCATTTACTTTCTTTTTTGAGTCCAAAATTAACACTTGCTCTTCTGCTTCAATGTTATACCAAAATCCTGCAAAGCTGTCCTCAGAATTTTCATCTTTAAGTGGAATAAATCTGAAGGAACTATTTAAAACTGTGAGGCTTCTACCATTGTAAGGTAAAATCCTACAACATTTTTGCCTCTCTACAACAGCAGCTTCAATGGAGACCTTCCAAATTTTAACCTGACCTAGGGAAGACATATTAGGGACATGGCTCCCAAATCACTCTCCATTAATAAACCTTTCTCCTACACTCCTGTTGTCACCACATACAGAAGAGTATAAACTAATCAAGGAGTGTTGTCAGGTGGAGAGTTACCAAAAAAAAAATAAATTCCTGTACTCCACAATGAAATAAACTTTGCTTCTCCTTTCTTTGGGCTGCAATCACAAAGAACTGGCCTAGGGAGGAGCTGTAAGAGCACTGAGTGCCACACTGGAAATATTTGCAGACAGAGGAAACTGTAGCTTGTAAATGTTATTGCTAGCCCTGGGAGGTGAGGAGTGAGGTTATATTGCCATACTGAAGCTTGGCAGAGACTCAGGAAAACCAAGAAGGAGCACATGTGCTCTTCAAATCTACTCCAAATGTCACTCTAACATTTACAGAGCTGTGTACAACTGTTTGGGAAGAAATCTCTGGCAAGAAGGCTAAGGGTAAAAGAATTGTTCCTCAATGTAAAGGAGCATAATGGGGAAACATGATACTAAAATGATAGTTTGAGGGTTTACATTACCACGGGTGGCACTTTAGCAAGTGATGCAACTTCCATTTAGTTCAAACACCTTTGAGTCCTCTTCATGGCATTGCCAAGCTGCATGAAGCATTTGATCACTACCTGCTGAGTAGCATTCACTGAGAAAGGGAGATTACAGCAAAAAAAATGTTTGGTTTATCTCAGCGTAAAGTGAAAAAAAGAGGTAGCAGACAAAATTTGTAGCAAGGGAAAATTGACTAAATTTTAAGGAAAAAAATTACACAATGAGGGTTTACCACACACTGCAACAGAACAGCTGTAGAAACCCCAGTCCTGGAAATTTTCAACATTCAAAAGGATAATGTCTTTAACAAAAAAATCTGCTCTTCATGTTATTCTCACTTGAAGCAGGTGGTCACAACAACTTCCAGAGATCCCTTTCAACTGTGGTTATTCTATGCCAAGTGCCTGAACGCCCTGACTTCACGGGATATTGCACCTTTTCACAGGCATCACTTTAAACCTGCAAATTGCTACTGATTTGAGGTGGAAAAGAGTTCCAGAGTCACCACCTCTGGAAGTGTTCAAGAAGCACCTGGATGTGGCACCTGGGAATATGGCTTAGGGGTGATCGTGGTGCTGCTGGGTTGACAGCTGGACTAGATGATATTGAAGGTCTCTTTAAACCTTGATGGTTCTTTTGGTTCTGTGATCATCAGTCTATCATTTTTGAAAAACAGGACTGTAATGTAAACTACATTCATAACATTTTTCAAATCCATAAACAACCTCTCCTCAGTTCTGTTTTTCCAATACTGGAAAAAAAAAAAAAAAAAAAAAAAAAAACAAAAAAAACACCTAACTACTATTGCCTCTGGCTGTTGGTTTAAGGAAGGTGCACAGCATTAGACAACCTTCAAATTCCATTTTCCTCCTTTCCTCATCTGACAGCCCCAAATCCCTAAACCCCAAATCCCAAACTTTGTAAACTCCTGGAAGACGTGCATTAACAGAACAGGGAGCAAATGGAAAACATTGGTCTTCAAACTGTAGGTCAAACTTGTCCACATCATACTAGTTTTGAACAAGCAAAAATGCTTCAAGTGACTCAGTGATTTAGGAAGGGCCAGAAGTCAGACACTGCTGTGCTGAAAATAAGTAAGCAGAGGAACTAGGTAACTATTTATTAAACTCATGTAAGGCAGGGAGCTTCATGGAAACAAGAATGTCACAACACTTGCAAAGGATGGAAAACAGTTCATCTTTGAAGGGAAGGCTGATACAACAGAGCAGGTAGTGATTAGGAGGGTAACAACAGCACACATGCTGTGGAAACATACAGGATGATATGTAATTTGGGGTTTCAGGCTGCAACTTCAAAGCTTAAAATACAAGGTAAACTAAGCTGAGTTTATAATTCTAGGATGTGGAGGAAGGTCCCTTCAGAGCCTTTTCTTTTCCTACCACAGATCTGCTGTCTTCCCTAAAAAAATTCACAAAACCACTAATCTGAGAGTGGTCCCCATCTGAGAGCGACGCTCAGTGAGTGCAGCACAGACAGTGCCAAAATGATGACACTGATTTCCAGGCATCCCACAGACTCCTCATTCCTAATGAAGTCATCAGCAGAGATGCAACAGCCAGATCTGTTCATCCACCTAATTGCAACCACTGTTCAATTATTGGAACAATGATAAAAAGGCAAAGAGAAGTAGAAACGAGTGGCTGGCATGGAATGGCAGTTGAAATGCCAGGATCATGAAGGCTGGAGCTAGAGGTACATGTTCAAGACTGCAAATTTCACTGGCAGATAAAAGAATTTTAGTCTTACTTTCAAGTAACAGATACTGCCATTCGAAAACATGGTTGTACCCCCAACCAAATTCCACTTTATAACTCTGGTATTTGGAGATTAATGTTTATAAAATAAAAGGATTTTCAGATAAAAAAGGAAGAAAAAAAGAATTGGCATGGCTATGTAAGGTGTTTATGTACTAATTAAACCCCCAAATTACATAGAATTTCAGTGTTTGGACAACTACAGGAATGTTCATGAGCTGTCCCTCTCTGACTCCAAAATGACCAAGTGCAGTTTCTTTCTTACAAACCCAGTATCTTTCTGTAAGGATCCAGTTAGAAATCCATAGTCCATAACACTGGTTATAACCATCACACTCCAACAATTATAATTATGGTTCTAATTATTAAACTCCAACAAGCCTATCTCAAATGCCAAAGGCCGTAGTGCAGGATCTACAGTGCAGTACTGTGTACTGGTCCAGCTGCCTACACTGGCATTCAGTGAATGGGTTTACAAGTAACAGTAGCCAGTACAAACCCTCAGCTCAAAACTCAAAGATTTGGGTTCATGGAGAGGAGAGTTCCATTAATCTCTTTCTTCTTCTCTGAGCTCCAAGAGCCTCCAGTGATCTTGATGGGTACTGTAAAGGATAATAAATTCTGCTTCTTTTAGAAGCTGTGAGGATTTAGTCAGCATTGGCAACTTACAAGATTCTCCAGTCAAAAGAATTATAGATATATAAATTCTGACAGCAGCTGTGCCCCTAAAGCTTTCACATTCACCATTGTGCAGCCCATTTTATTCTCTTTGAAATTCAGGGCAGCAGCCAGAACGCAATGAAGAGTGTCATACTCCAAAAGCCCCAGCCTGATGTCACAGTTAAGCAAAACTGAATTTTCTTCAGCTGCTTCTATCATGGACTTCTTGTGCTGCTGAGGCCTGAGACTATCCCTATTCAAAACAAGACCGACCAAATCTTGAAATCACCAGCTATCTTAGACTGAAAATTTCATTTATGAGCAGAAGATTTTCAGATCACCTTCTATGGTGGCTGCGACTTCTACTGAAATGCCTGGATCTCTCCTGCTCCTGACTGAAATTGGAAAGTGTCACATTGTCACCCCGTATCAAGACAATCGCATCCACTTACAGATAAGATGTAAGAATGTACCCACATCCTGTATTGTTTTCTTTATACTAGACATAATGAAAAACTCCAAGTTAAGAGAGCTTTAATGGTGAATAACCAGCTATTTATCCTGTCTGAAGCCCTTCTGTCCACTATAACATAGTCCAGAGGGACATTCACTGGATTGCTAGCAGCAGAATTAACACAGCCTATCAGGGAAGAGGGTCTCCTCAGACCTTTAAACTGCCTCAAATGTAAAATTCAGTGTCTGCTGATCAGTGACCACATCTCCTGATGGACATTACTTTCCAGATACCTTCCCTCAATGCTAGGCAGCACACCTGCAGAAGGAACTTCCTGAAAAGGAACTCTGCCATGAGTGGGCAGGTAATAAAAAGCTTCACTTCACTATGGTCTTCTCAGGTTCTCTAAGTTTTTGAACACTCTATGAGATTTAGAACCTGAAATACTGACAGAGCAACAGCAAGGAATAATTGGTCCCTCACCCACATCAGTGTTTGTCCTTGTACTGTTCAGAAAAGCATTAAGGATGGTACAATCGATATCTCTGTCACAGTGATGGGGTAATATGTTCAAATATCAAGCATTTATTCTTAAAGACCAGAAATTCCTTAAGATTAATTCAGAAATTCCTTAAGACAGAGGGAAATAGGAAATTTGCAATCTCAAACTAAGGCTGGCTTTTCCACATCCAAAAGTCACTGTTTACAATGACCTGCAGGACTGCCTGTGCTCTGAGGAAGTCTGGGACAAAGACAGGAATAAAGCTACCCATCACAAATATGACATATTTGCTAACCTGGGTGGCAGACAAAGTGCAATCTCTAAGAATGGATTCTGAATCCTAACAAAAAACTTTGATAAAAAAATTGAACAGCCACAGTCTTAACACTCTGTAAAGTGAAAAAAACAGTTTGCTTTCACCTAAAATGTCTCCCAGGCCCGTAAGTGCAGAAGATTTGGAACTAGGAGACTAAATTGCAAAACCTGTCCCATTTAGATAAGTGGGATCACAGGTAAGGTCAGGGCAGTTAATCACTACCTATTTGCTGAAAATTGCCCATAAAGGATATTAGATGCATAATCCTTTTACAGCAATTAGCTCTTGTTGATATGAATATGAAATAGGCACCTAGTAAGAGTTACCTAGGTAACAAAAGGAAATTAATCAGAACAAAGATGGAAGCCAAGGTAAATTTGGGGGTGGCCAGTTCTGATATATGTTTGGAGGACTGGAGAATGCTTTCATATGTATTATTTGGCCAAACCTCCAAAGTGTATCAGGGGAAGTGAGATTATCAGAACAGAGTCCAACACAATTTAACAAAGCAGATGGGAGCGTGGCTATCAGATTAACTTTGTATAAAGGCTGTGGCAAATCCATCATGAGGTTTTTCAGGCTCTGAGAAAGCCTGACCAGAACTGGCCCTACCAGCAAATTGTGTTTACTTCAAGGATGAACATTTTCTCTTCCCTCATTATACAACGATGAAAAAGTGGTGGGGGAGAGAGTCTGACATTTCCTACTCCCCAAATGGTATTACTCTATAGAGGTAAAACCCATTAATCATTACTAATTAAAACTGGGGAAAAAAAGAAAAAAAAAAAAAAGGTAATTAGATCTGAAGGCATTCTTTCAGTTTTACCCCTTCTTGTTGCTAGCATCTCCTCTTGGGCTGTCTGCAATCTGCACCCACTGGAAAGGGTTGAGAAAACTGGGCTGCAGCTCTGCCAACACAGCCTCCAGCTGCAGGAGAAGGGTCTGGCTGCTGCCCAGGCAAGCAGGAGTAGTTAGGAACAGTCACACAGATGTGCCCCTCACATCTGCCCACATTCAGAGGAGTCCCACAGTCCAGCCCAGGAGATAACAAGCACTCAAAATTCTACAAGGACAGAGTAGTAAGGGAAGCCAACAGTTGTTACCTGTGGCTGAAGCTTGATAGTGGAACCTCCTGTGAAACTGGTATATCATGCCTTGGTGTCCCAGATGGCCTCCAATTTGGAAAATATTTGGGACATCATCCAGAAGCCTTCCCACAAGGGATGTAAAATTGAATTAAAGCAAATACAAGGAAACAGAAGAACTCATAGGCTGGGGTAGAGACATCCGTGGACAGCAGGGAGAAGGAACTCTGCAGACCTGAGGTATTCTAGAAACATGTGGTTTTATTGCAAGGGTCGTGGGTAAAGAGGGCTGCTGCCAGCCACCAGCCTCGGCTGAAGGGAAACCCCAAAGAGAGAGGGAGAGAGAGGGGGGGTGTGAGGTAAGGGAGGTAAAAAAGCTACAAGGGGTAAGAGAGGTAAGAGGAGTGCCGGGGTCAGGGCAGTAGGAGAGAGGGAGGTAGAAGAAGACCTTGTTCCAACACATTATATCTGCTTTTGTGTTGAATATTCTAATTTACAGTGACCAACCAGTGCAAGATACAAACCCTACAAACTCTGCATGCAACCTATGAGAACTACTAAATTACCATATCATCCTATGTTCTAAACTCTAAAGACTACTCTTCTTGTCTACTTTTTCCTTGATGCCTTGGCAGGGTGGAGAGGGGCTGCATTCTTGGGTCCTTTTGTTTTCTGTCCTTCAACCTATCTCCAGTTAATCACCGTCCTCCTGCCTGCCATGCCTACATCTCAAAGCTGGCCTTCATTTCTATTTCACTCACAGATTTTATATCTCCAGTATTTCTTACCAGACAATCATATCCATTAGCTCTTCCTGTCCCATCTTTCCCAATAGGCTGGAAGTTTCTACACTCTAAAGGATCGTGTACAATTTCAGAAATTATTTAGACAAAAATTATTTCGTAACAACAGACCCTGTTTGAGCCTGACTGTAACAGCTGCCTACTGGGATACTTTCCATTTAAAATTGAGTATATTACAAAAAATAATCTAAACCCAACTATCTGTATGTATTTCACCTGTCAGATTTCCCCCTCCTACTGTTTATGGCATCAAAATATGACATTTATTTTTTTCATATCTTTCGTATTTTTCTTTCTCCTGTTACTGTGCAAAACACATATACAAAGAACAGCAAAAAAAAAAAAAAAAAAAAAAAAAAACCAAGCTACCTGCATCAAGAAATAAACAAAGCACATCAGAAAATTCCTTCATGTAAACTGAAATAAAATTTCATTATAGTTTTCAAACCTATTCTTTCAATTTCCATCCAGCTTTGGAACAAAACAAATCAGAACATGCACAATTTGTGCTTCCAAATACACAATACCATAATCTTCAATGACAGTGAAGGGCTGACTTATCCTTAACAGCAATTTTATCAAGTCAGAACAAGATTCTGCACAATATCAAAGCCAACAAGGGTTGTATCCAGCCACACTGCACCCTTTCCCCTGGGAAACACACATGTACACCTACAGCACTTGGCCTGACACAGAATATCACTTCTTGACACTGCATAAACATCCTCCCGTGTCGGCCAGACTAAATACAACAAAGAGAGGAATACAGCAGAAAAATGCATAACCAAAGGAAGACAAGCAAAGCCTTCACTCTTCCAAACAAAGTCAAGCACTGAATTAAAGCCAGAATTAAAGTCAGCCAGAATTAAAGACATATTTGGACAATACCCTCAGACATATAGGATGATTTTTGAGGGTATTTTTAGCAGGGCTAGGAGTTAGACTCGAGGATTCTTGTGGGTCCTTTACAGCTCAGGACATTCTATGATTCTGTGATCTATGGTGTTAAAACTGCCATCTAATGGTGAAACTGTAACTCTGAGCAGGCAGAGTAGACAGCACACAAGGAAACAAATGCTGCTTTCACCTGCAGCTCTGGATTTGGGTTGACAACCACCTTTTTCAGCAACATTTAATTATATACTGCTTCCTACGGCACTAGCTGCTGGTGAAGCAAAAATGTATGTTTTAGGTGACAAAACATATTTTCATCAGGGATGTGGTTACTGACTCAAACTGCCAGATGTGATTTCCAGTTTTATGCCACAGATAAGAGACTGAACAACAAAGAATATAATAATGCCAAAGTTCAGGCTTGGATCTTTTGAGGACTGATAATGTCATCTTAATTTCTGATGAAAAACCTACCAACACTGAACAAATGCAGAAATGCTGAGTTAAACCATCTAAATTACTCCAGCGATCTAGATTTACTGAACATTTCAGCTATTCCAGAAGCAAATCATTGTCATTCATCTATCATTTAATATCACTGTCATTTATCTATCATTTACCTCATGATCTGGTGGTACAGGTTCCAAATAACTTCCCTGGTGACTCAAGCATGGGCAGAATTTGTGGCCTTGCCATGCAGCTAAACCAAAGGAAACTAGTTCAGACAAGTCAGCATTTCCATTTCCACTTTGCTTAAACTATAATGAATAGTAACTCTTTATTATGCTGCCACTGATCTCCTAATGATTGTAGAATCATAGAATGTTTTGAGTTGGAAGGGATGTTAAAGATCATCTAATTCAGACTCCTACCATGTGGAGGAACACCTTCCACTAGACCAGGTTGCTCAAAGCCCCTAAGAATGTTGGCCTGTTATCTAAAGAAGGACACGAGTCAGGACTCTTCAGACCTATTCAACAAGTCACTTTTTTATTTCCTTATTTGATCTGAAAGTAGGAAAGAATGCAATTTACCTCATTCAACAACATTTTAGATTCTCACTTAAGCAATCATTACAAAAGAAGCCAAATATATTAAAAGGATGTTGCTAATGGAAAAACAGAACCTAATGAATTCTTGTATTGAAGGTACTACGTGTCAGGCAAAACCACCTTTGGAATCCACCTCTAAAAGGTTATTGACATCTAGTTCCATACTATCACCAAAGGCAGCTCAATTTACTCCCTCTTTTAATGTGCAAGTGTGGGCCTGTGAAAGCTGTCAGACTCGTGATGAAAAACAAGTACCTAGGATACATAAAGAAAAAAAATCCTTCATAAAAGTCTCTCTCTCCAAGTCACGCAAGAGTTTAGAATCTCAGTTTAATACATAAGCCATCCATCAGTCCCCATATCACTGGAGAAAAGGGATGTTAAGCTCTTCACCCACAGAGTCAGGCATGTGGCCTCTTTTGCAGAAAGAGAGACATTCAATTTTCAATATAAGGTGGATCACAGGCTCTTACACTGCAGCTTAATCATGACCCTGAAAGTCCAGTACAACATCTGTATTGAACCATCATGATCTGCTTTCTCCTAAAGGTTCCTGGAGGCTGCAGGGGCGTGGGGAGTGCCCAGAGAGTGAAAAAGCTATGTGTGATATGGAATTAATACACTTCAGTCTATTTGAAGACACACACAGTGTCAAGCTTTGTCCCAAAAGGGTTGTTTGCAGGAACTTAGGAAATCAGGTGAGCCACCAGTTGCTGGGTGAGCAGAGCAGGTGATGGGGATGCAGAGGCCATGGGTCAGTCCCAGGGACTGGTGCACTTGCTCACACACTTCGGGGGCAGTGAGGGGCAGATGGAAGTGCTGCCTGAGGCCATTAGATGGCAAAGGAGGCTACAATTGTCCCCTCACCGGTGCCACTAGTGCTGAGAAGTACTTGTTATGTGATTTTTTTCAAGAGCCTCAGTGTGGCTCCTCCCTGGGGTAGGAAAAAAAAGCAGAGATACACAGCAAATCTCAGTCGGTTTTCTGTGTAGTGCCACTGCCACCAGCTGTCACTGCCACTTGCTGGACAAGGCCCCAGGTTTTCACTCACATCTGCATAAGTTCTGGATCAGCAAGGGCTGTTTGAAAAGAGGGGTTTTTTTTTCCTAATTTACACCTGGAAAGGATTGGACACAGCTCTATACCACAAAAAACTGTATTCTAAAATAAGCAGCTGACGTACTCTGAGCAAAGAAGAAAGAGAGTAGGTCTCCTAAGAGGATGGTTTTCCTGTTCTCAATTCCTGTTATTTGAAGTTCTCTACACGATTTCAAAGCATTAAGATGCACTCAGGAATGTCTTTTGAACTGGCCTACTTTCACAGCAGAAACTGAGACAGAAATAGCAGACAGCTCATCCACTGTCACACTGCAAAGCCAGGACTGTGCAGGGACACAACCCACTGTCCACCACAACTGAGCTGCTGCCCCCCATTTCCTGGAGGATCCAAGAGCTACCTGCCCCCTTGCTCTACTTTTCATGAGATGAACCCTGAAAAACTCTCAGAATACCAAACAAGTCAAAATAATAAAGAGGTCAATAATTCCTTTGGAAAGTGGAAAATAATCCACAAGCCTAAAAATAATCTAAATCTGCAACGGAAAGCGGACTGATCTTGACATCACTTGAAACATAGATGGTAAGGCTCTATAGATACAGCACCTGTTTTTCTTTCAGATTCTGCAGATAGAGAGAGATTCAAAAGGGGAAGAATTGAGGCACAAGACAGTTTTTTAAGATTTCAATTAGCCTTTTTTTTGGACTAGGGTTTATTTACTGCAGAGTTAAGCATCTCTCATAGTTACAGATTCTCTATTTATATCTGCTAACTGTGCAAATTTCCTGGTTCTCTGATTCCAGACCAGCTGCTGGGCACAGCTGTGCTCCAACAAAGGCACCAAAACCAGCAGGATTGCTGTGGGACTGTCATACTTCCCTAATTTCATCTGCATCTGGAAGAGGAAATCACAGTGCTTTTCTCACCCACTCCTGACACAGCTCAACAGAAAACCACCAATGCAATTACCAAAAAAAAAAAAAAAAAACCACACCCACACCAACAAAAAAAACCAACAACACACCAAAAAACACCCCTCAGTGATAGATTGCCAGTGTGAGAAGCTCCCAAGCTTCAACACCTTTCAAACGTTTCACTAAAACTTCCTGCACAACATACAAGGTTGTCAACACAAAGAACACAGGAATCTAAGTGAGCAGGCACCTGCAAACATTTTAGACAGAGCAGAGGGGATCCCGTGAGCAATTTGAGGTGGAGAGATCAAGGCACAGAATTGCAAGCAATATAGAGTCTGTCAACAAAGAAGCCTCTGCTTAATGGGAAGAGGAGAAGCAATGCAACCAGGCAGAGCACCCAGTGTCTCACAGCACACTGCAGGCTGTATGACCACATACATGGGGCAGCTCAATCTTGAAGTGGGTTTTTAGAAGGCAGATTTCATATTTCTGTGGGCATCAAGGTCAAGGATGCAGTAAGATCAAGTCTGCAGCCAACAGAGGGGACTGGCACATCCTCCTCCAGGCGCCACTGGCTACCTGAAGCCTGTCCCTGCTTCCTCACCCACTGGCTGTCCTGAGCATCATCCTTACCCAATGGCCATTTCACACTCTGAGCACCTTACCTGCATATTTGGCTTTTACTCTAAGAACTGGTGGGCCCCTAAGCACTACAGGGGGTAACAATGGGGTTTGTCAGGATTTACTGCTTTTATTTTTACTTCAAGATCAAACAAAGCCTGTGACAGAGCAGGACTAAAAAGCAAGCGAACTAAATAGTGCACTATGTCATTGTTGATGTTTTGGGGGTTTGTGCAGATGAACAACATTTAGGATTACAGCCTGTCAGTCAGAAAAGTCTCTGCCTTCCATCTGTCACAAAGATGGACAGTTAGCAGCACACTTGCTGCTTCTGCACTGGCTGGAAAGAACGAACCTTACCGTAGGCTCTCCTCACCAACAAACTGGAAAGAACACCCCGTGCCTCTCCTTCTCACACAAGACTGAATAACTCTTCTAACCGAGATCTGAGCTTGGGATATGAAGGTATTTTGGCAACAGCTTTTCTCTTCAGTGCATTTGACAAAACCTTCCCTAGCTACAGTCTTTTCTCATCTGATACTGTAACACCCACCACATAATATTGTTTCTAGTTTGCCTAAATATGGAGCTTGTTCCACAATACTTTGAGATCTAGCAAAGAAGCTGAAGTATCAAAATGTTGTTATTTTTACACCATTAACTGTTCTACCCTTCCTAATCCAGTACGAGTTATTATAACAAGTAACTACATTAAGAATCAAACAAAATTCCTTTGGTAATCAGTGTCTTGCATGTTGTATATATTTATTCATGTACTTGCTAATTAGGAAAACAGATCCAGTCATTAAGAGGATTTAGAAAGAAATTTTTTTTTTTTTTAAGTTGGAAGACATTTCCAGGTTTTGATTCTGAGGCATACATTCACAGATGGATTCAAGCTAGAAGTAAATCTGCCTACATCCTGGAGCTCCCTTCCCTTCCTGTCCTCTTACAAAGCCTATTTCACTGAAGGGCAGAGCAGCCTGACATTGCCCTGCCATTTCAGCCATCCTGGTTTCCAATGTCTAACACATGGGGTTTCCACCCTTTTCTACGATTCCTGCTAAAGTAAAATTGTGATGGTAATATATTCACCATTTTCCTTTCTTAATTTCACCCAATATTCCATAATAAGTCCTGTGAACTTCCTTACACAATTCCCCTTCCTTGGGAAGGCAGTCCTTCCATCAGAGCTGATTCAACATCCTCTCCTCAGGTTATCATTTACCAATCAGTAAGTACTGAACTCTTCTTTCTCCATAATTCCTTCCTTTAGCCTCCTGATTATATTTCAACTCGTTTGGCCAATTTCCTTCACATTGTTTACTCTAAGTTGCACAACAGTGCTTTCTTTACACCTTTTATACTTGTATTTCTTGAATACACATTTCTACTTGTGTGACTAGGAATACTTCTGACTAGCCAGGTGTAGCTGAGTACCCAATGGCACTTCATTAGTACACAATTTAAGTGGTGAGGAGTTGATATTCGAGCTTTATCATCTTGCCAAAGGTCAGTGGGTAAAACCATTTAAAGCTCCTTTCTTGTGTGCTCTGTAAATCTCATATCACTACTGAGTTAAATACATCCAGCCAATCGCTGACACACTGTACAAGATTTCATCATTTGTTTAGTGCCTTATAAAGGGCAATGAATAATTTTACCTTTTCAATGCCAATGAAATGAAAAAGTTTTTCCCCCCTTGAGTAGATCAAGTGCTACAGCATTTTATTTATAAAAGGCTGCTTGCATATCTAAAAAAAAAAAAAAAAATACAGCACTGTGTCTCAACAGCCACACAAGGATTTCATTAGCACTGCAGGCGTAGGAAAGTAGAGAAGACAGAAAGCTACTGCTATTTTAAAAGAAAATCTCTGACCTTTACGCATTTTAATACACATTGCGGGTCTAGGCAATGCTGTTCTTTTGTGGATATGAACCCAAATTATTAACACACAACACCAAGAGTGGCCTCCATTTCTTCGGATGAAAAAGTAACATACTCTGTGTCAAGTAACAATAACAGGAAAATTAGTTAGATAACACAAAAATAAGTATCATCCATTAAGTTACGTTTCTACCTGTTCCCATGGCAGGATGTCCTTAAAGCTTAAGAAAAACTACAAAACAGAAGGTCAAATATTAGCAAAAAATGCATATTACGCTGGTCTTCAGCTTTTCTCATCACAGAATCTGAAGGCCTTAGTGATTAATTTTTCCACATTGCAACCCATTTATGATTTTTGAAAGTCCTAAGTATCTGGCTTTTTGGGGAGATTTTTGCAGCTGGGGAACATAAGGCACAGAAAAATGAACTTGCCTGGAATTACATAAGCCAGAAATAGAATTCTAAGGCATATCTACATTGTGTACTTTTGCAAAGCACCGAATTAGTGAAGTCCCACACATGTCAAGGCTTGTTTTGTGAGAAGCCCATGTTGGACTTACACTTTTTAGCCCGGCAGAGATGCTCAACTGAGGTTACACAACTCACCACTTATCTGCAGGTACTGCCACTGTTGCAGTCAGCAGATGGTCTTGCAAAGCAAACAAGACCACACACAATTTGGCACAGGATGCTCTGTGCCAAATACACTGCGACACACCTAAAGAGCATCTGCAGGGCAGCTTTGCAAAGATTGCAGAGTAACAGCATTTCTTGTGCTTTTATCCTGGTCCACGGGAAATCACTGGTTTTTAGCCCTTAGTGTCAGATAACATTTTCTTCATCTTTACTTGTCCCTTAAGTTAAGGCTTATACAACTTCAATTTGCCTTATTAGCACAGCTGCTAACTTCTTCCATGTTTTAGCCAGTTGGAGACCCTGGATTCTGATCAGACACACAGGGAGTGATAGCTGAGTGAGCAATGCTGGGTAAGAGAGAGGCTGACCCTTGGGGAGCTGTATGGTAATCAGCTTTTCATTTCTGCATGCTGAAAGGCCAAAGTGACTCAGGAGTGCTCTTCTGAGTGCAAAATAAAAAAGAAAAAGGAGAGGAAGAGAAGATGAAGGAACTCTGGTTCTGATACAAATTATCTCTATCCTATCACAACATATAAGTATTTATCTCTAGAAACTGCTACCCAAATATCCCAGGACTATATTATTATGTCTGCAGAGATCTGCAAGTATTATTTTAGAGACACCAGACAGCTTT
The DNA here is from genome assembly GCF_009819655.1 of Sylvia atricapilla. Classification (NCBI taxonomy): domain Eukaryota; kingdom Metazoa; phylum Chordata; class Aves; order Passeriformes; family Sylviidae; genus Sylvia; species Sylvia atricapilla. The sequence goes on from NC_089145.1 coordinate 55,429,283, forward strand.
TTCAATGTAGAAAGAGTAGCTTAGCGCCCTAAGAGTCTAACGACTAAATTAGGCAATATCTTAGATCCAGACACATAAATCCCAGTAAATTAAATCCTCCTCGAGTCAGGATCTGTGCCTAATTACTTTTGTTATCTTGAATCTTACTGTAAATGCCTTAATAGTTCTATATCCCAGCTTCCCAAAATATAAAATTATGATGATACCAATCTCAAATACTTCGCATACAGGAAAAAATGGCACTTGTTTGTACAGGATTATCAATCCGCATCCTTATAAATAGTCTAATGTGGATTTATTTAACATATTCTGACAGCCCAAAGACAGGCAGAGATGACAACAACTTCCCAGCTTTCTCCCAGCTATGACTTTGTCTGCTCATTTTAAGTTTGAAGGGTTCCCCACAAGTTATCTGTATTCAAAGGTACAAAAATTCACCCAAGTCTCTGTCTCTGGCTTCTACAGAGAGGGAGATAATACTGTGAGATTTGGAAGGCCCCACAAGACTATGGCAGAGAACAGCCTAAAGTCTATTGCCAAGCCATGTTTCAAATGGGTTACTGCTGGAACAGAAACCATCTCATTTCCAGACACAACGCCAGGATCCCCCTCCTGGCTGTATCCGAGTGTTCTTCCTTCCTGCCCTGAAGCTCACCAGGGAGCCTTCACCAGGGAGCTGCCCAAGTGTGTAATCCAGAAGCAATGCTGAAGCAGGAAAAAGCAGGGTTACCTCCAGGCACACAAACAGATGCTGAACTGCAGCTCTTGACATGCACAATCTCTTCAGCACCTAACAGGATACTGCCTTTCAAGGGGTTGACATGAGAAAAGAAAGTTTTGGCTGCCACCCAGTTAAACAGGATTTTATTGACCAACGCTTTGATGGAGCACATAGGTCAAGCATCTCTCCATACTCTGAGTGAAAGGTGTCTAGGAAAACCAGCTCACAAGAAAAGGGACATGGCAGCTGTTTCAAAACTGCTTCTCCTGGAAGATTTACTGACTGAGCCTTGGCCAGTGGCACAGACTAGGGTAGGAACTGTAGGCAACACACACACAGACACACAAAGAAAGGTAAATGATCTGCATTTCAATTTTTACAGCTTCTAGAAAAAAACAACAGCGTAAAAGAGAATAGATGGGCTCAGCAAATCGTCACCAGCCAGAAGGAAAAGACAAAAGAATAAAGAACACAGCAGTGTAAATCAGTCAGGGAGAAATGGCTAAATGAGGATGTTGATTGCTAATCTACATCCTGTCACTCTGACTTTATAAGCAGGTGAGCTCAAGAGGCCATGTGTGCAAATGCAGCCTCACAAAAACACTGTTTTTCCCAATCTCATCTGTATTCATGGTGGACCAGGTTTTCACTTTATGGCTGCAATGTTCCTGTTTCTTCTGCAGGCCCATTAGCACGGTGCACATTGCACAGTCAATACCAATTCCAGCCTACACTTTTCTGCCTTTTTTATTTGGACACAAGTCCTTCTGTCTGCTGGATTCATTCCTCTTTGACATGGCTATTTGTAGTCTCCCTTTATGTTTTGACTATTTTTAAAGCAGCCCAAGTGCCTTTGACTTAAATACAAAAATTAAAAGATAAAGTGAAGACAGTGAGGCATTTAAAAATGTCATGATAAATCATTTCTGTTTCTCTTTACTTTAATCCTTTTGTTTTGCATGATTACTTTACCCGAAAAGCTTGCAGGCAATAAAATGACCTCCGCTTCCCCACAAAAAATACCAAAATTTTGTTTGACAAAGCTCTATTCATTCCTTTCCTTCTCCCCTTTTCCCACATCCCAAGAAATCTTCCAAGACATTCCTAGTTCTTCTGCATCAGACAGGAATGTAAAATTTGATCAAACTGGAAGGTGGCAGAAGGAATCTGACAGGCTTAGGGGAATGGCAGACAAGAATTTGAACAAGATACAGAACCATGATGTCATCTCAATAAAAGAGAGGAAAACAGACTGGAAGAGGAGTCAATCTCCACCTCCTTCACTAAGGTGGCTAAAGGCAGCTCCTTCACACCGCAGTGGTGCTTCAAACATCAGACTGGGACTGGTGAAAAGTGAACTCCCAACTATTACCTGTGCCTTACTTTATTCATACCCTCAGATGACCAATCCCAAGTTTAACAGGAAAAAAAGATGGAATTATTAAAAACACAGCTTCGAGGCAAGGACCTTGGATGCAGTGCTAAATCATTCTCCAGGAACACCTGACAGGGAGAGAAATGCTAAAATTCAGCACTGGTCAGTCCTCCAAGGGGACAAAACAATTAAATGCAAAATAAAGAAAATTTGCACAAATTCTACTTGAGAGCTGACCAGAGCAGTGATCTGTGGGGTTTGTATCAAAAAAAACCCCAGATTGCAACAGAAGAGAAATTCACTGAAAATACAGCAATAAAATAGAGAAAATCCAGATATTTCTATGACCGAGAGTGAGCTGTTAGGCTTCCACCTCTAGGAACTGGAACCTGTACAGTAAGATTTGTGCAGACACTCCAGATACTTTGAAATGCCTTAGTATGCCAAAAACCTTTCCTTTGATCTATTTTTTCCTCTTTGGTCACAAACATTCTCAACAGAGAGATTAAAAAAAAAAAAAAAGTAACAGAACTCTAAAATATTTGAAAGAGTTTCTGTATTCTTGTCTCCTTCCTACTACTTAGCAGGCACATGCCTTTTGCCAGTCACTGTTCGGGGGAGATCTTGTCCTCACGTGGCAGATGATAAAGGCAGCACAAACTGCATTTTGTTCTGCTTAGTTCAAACCTTGCTCTGCTCCCCGGGCTGGGTGCACTAAGCTGCCTCATGGCTCTCTGTCTTCAGCAGTTTCACACACAAAGGAAAGGAAATCACAGCTATAGAAGAAGAGTTGCTCCTTTCACCATTCTACTTTGTAGCTCTACCAAAGGCAAGTCAGAAAGACTGACCTATTTTCTAACCTCTAATGCAAATACTTCTCCAAGAGATGACTAAGGTATATAAAGGAGAGGTACTCTATATATATTTCTCATTCTAAGTACAAGCCTAGGGCTCCCAGAGCTGTCAATCTAACACGCTTTTCAACTGAGGGCTCAATTGTCATTTTCCATTTTACAGATTTAATGAAAGGTAGTGGATAAAAAATCACTGTTTAAAATACCGTATTTTCCTTTCTCAGCAGTTTGCAATGGGACCTGTGGATATTGGGACTTAACCAATTCCACACGACTCCGTTTGAATCCTAAACTCTGCTGCTTTGATACAACTATCAACAGTAATCTCCTTCAACCTTCCCTGTCCTTTCACTCCCTTTAGCAGTATCACAACATGAAGAATTACAATTCCTCCTTGTTCAGAAATGGAAAAACGCTACTGATCACAAGAACACAACATTAGTGTGGTAGGTAACCCAAAGGGTCCAGGCTGACCACAAGAGGACCTCGGCCTAACAGGCAGAACTGCAGAAGTCAAAAACTGAAGGACATAAAAAATGGAAGCATCATGAGATCAACAGCACTTATTATGAAGCTGCTTTTATTGTACATCCTCCTTGTTGCTCTGTCCCTTCAGTGGTAGGACCTTTGCCTTAATGTGATGGACATCTCCTAAGTTTTATGTTTTATCTATCCACTGACTCACAGCCTATAATCATCACAAAGTGGGAAGTCACTCTGAAACTCATATGAAAATTTGATTCATCGGGATGTGTTGGGAAAGGTGAGACAGGAAAAGCCTACAAATATGATTGCCTGGCAAGAGCAACTAAAAATATAAAACCTGTGAGTGAAATAGAAATGAAAGCTAGCTTTGAGATGTAGGCATGGCAGCCAGAAGACAGCGATTAGCTGGTGAAAGTTGGGTGATAGTAAACAAAGGGGCTTGAGGGAGTCGCCCTCCAAGGTATCCAGGAAAAGGTAGATAAGAAAAATAGTCTTTAGAGTTTAGAATACAGAATTATATGGTAATAGAGTAGTTCTCACAGACTGTACGCAAAGTCGTAGGTTTTGTTTCTGGCACCGGTTGGTCTATGTAAATCAGAATATTCAACACAAAAGGAGATATAATGTGTTGTAACAAGGACCTCACTGTTACACCTCTTACCTCACCCTGCTCACCTCCCTTACCCCTGCCACCGCTCTTACCTTACTCTCTTACTCTGCTCTTAGACCTCTTAGCTCTTACTTCTTACCCCCCTCTCTCTCTCCCCTTGGGGCATCCCTTCAGCCGAGGCTGGTGGCTGCAGGCAGGCCCTGTTACCCTCCACCCTTGCAATAAAACCACGTGTTCTATAAGTATCTCAGGTCTGCAGAGTTCCATCTCAGAGCTCCATCTCAGATGCTCCTACAGGGATACAGTTTCCCTCTTGTGCACCTTATCTCCCAATTTTAACCTCTTGTTCTCAAGTACCCAGAGAAAAGAAAAAAAAAAAAAGAGTAAGAAATCAAATAAAAATTATGAATATTATCTTTCCTTTACACATTCTCAGATGCCTCAGCAGTGAGAGTGAAAAGGGTTTCCCTCTGGAGAGCCATGCCTTGGAGTCTGGTACCTAGTAGGAATGGATTCAGTAGGACCACCCTGTGGGCTGCTCTGTGAGATAACTGCATTTGAGACAAGACAGCAAACTGGGGGGAGCCAATATACACCACCAAATAAGATCCTTCCACGCTTGTGGCGATGGCTGTGCTTCTGCATACCCTTTCCATATCACATAATAGCCTCATCCAATCAATCAAAGTGTCCAAGGGACGACTGCCTATCTCCACATGCAGAAAGAGTCTATTAAGGGAGCATCATGAATGCCAAGTCTTTCCTCTCCCCCTGAGATGAATAGAGGAAAAGAAATGAGACAGAAAATGCACTGTGCCAGTGCCTGCCTTTCAGCATGATGGCTGTGACTGGGCAAAGCAGGGAGATGGAAAAAGCTAATTTCACAGATAACATCTCCAAGGTCTATACAGTAATTTTAAATATTGGAAATAATTTTTCATGACAAATGAATCTACTTCATCCTGACTTCTTCCATCAAGATATTCCCTTTAATTGTAAGGACAATTGGCATTCTCAGCAGAAACACAGAATGGTCTGTTTGGAGGGTATGGAAAGGAAGTGGGGTATGAAGCCACAGGGACTGAGATCAGCCACCAAGCCGTAAGAGACTCAAAGATAGAAGTAGTCTGAAGCAATTCTCAAACGTAGTGTCATCAGTTTGTCTCTGGACACTTGACAAATCACAAGAGATGTGGTGCATATTCATAGTAAACTCATTCTGGATCATCCATGTGACATGCTGTGAGACTCGACTATTAATGATTACTCAAAACATTTGCCCATTTTGGGAGGCATCAAGGTGCTTTGCCAAGGCAGGTTTGCACCCCCGGAGGAGGGAGGGGAGCTTTTGGGTGTGTAATGGCTAGTCTGCTAAGACAGCAATGAACTGTCACTGCCTGGTGGCTGCAAACCAGGTTTGGAGGCTGATCAGAGGCAGACCTTGTGGAGACAGGATGGCATCTTTTATCATGCCAAATTGCACTCCCTCACATATCACAGCCCCCTCCTTCAGGGGAGGGTTACATTCACACTGAGGCAGCTGAGCAGGGATCATAAACCATTAAAGACCCTCGAAGCAGCCTCAGACTCATTTCTGTGGCCTTCCACCAGAGGACTGAAATCTCCTCCTCCCAGAGGAGGTACCTGAGTATTCCCATGAAATCAGAATATTTTAACCCATTGGGCTATGTGTTTTGTTGGCTTCTTCCCCACTCCCCTGCAGATCAAGATGGATCAAGACCATCAGTTCAAAAAAGCAGAACCAACAGATGGCAATAATGTATCTTTTTACTCTTATCCTTTCTTTCTTTTCCCTATGCATTTTCTTAAGTAATATTTTTATGCTTTATACAAATATATGTATATTTTCAAGAATTGACTATTCAGTATCCTTTCACTCTTATCCGTGCATAAAGATCTATTAAAACAACCTGTGCTACTCTTGTCTTTGGAGGGGAAGAGCCATAACACAGCATCATGTGTCTTGCAGGGAGTAACCTGGAAAAGATATGAAAAGGTGAAAATGCATTTCCTTCCTTCGTGTTGAATTACCACTTCAAATGATCCAATTATACTAAATTCTGCCTTCCCCTGCGTGCTGATATTTGCTGGGGTAGAGTTAATTTTCTTCACAGTGAGTAGTGTGGGACTATGCTTCGGAATTGTGGTGAAAACATTGTTTACCACACAGAGATGTTTTTGTTACTGCTGGGCAGGGCTTACACAGAGCCAAGGCCTTTTTTGCTTTCCCTACTGCCATGGCTGGTGAGGAAGCTGGGGGTGCATGGGATGTTGGGAGGAGACACAGCCAGGACAGGTGACCCCAAGTGCCCAAAGGGACACTCCGGGCCTTGTGACATCATGCTCAGAATAGAAAGTGGGGGAAGCAGGAGGAGGGGAGGGATGTTTGGAGTGGTGGAGTTTGTCTTCCCAAGCCATTGTTACACGTGATGGGGCTCTGCTCTCCTGGAGATGGCTGCACACCTGCCTGCCATGGGAAGCAGGGAATCTATTCCTTGTTTTGCTTTGTGTACAAGCATGGCTCTTGCTTTTCCTGTTAAACTGTCTTTATCTCAAGCCACGAGTTATCTCACTTTTAGCCTTCTGATTCTCTCCCTGATCCTGTTGGTGGAGGAGTGAGCAAGTGGCTGCTTGGGGCTTTAACAATTGCTGGCTTGGGGTTAAACAATGACACTGTGATATTGAGGCAAAACTGACCTGCTATGACAAGCTTTCCTTCAATCTGAGAGTTATCTGAACAACATTTTGTGCCTTGAGTTATTTTGTGGCTTATATTAAGGAGAAACCATTGTTCTGAACTGTCATTTATAAACCAAGAGAGAAATAAAAACATCACTATAATATTGGTCCTGTAGAAGAGGCCTACACTAATAAAAATATGTTCTATAAGCATTAATCAAATGGTCTTACCTAGCCATCAACATCTTTTTTGATGTTGTTCTAGTGTTCTTTACAGGAGTTGTTAGAACACAAAATCAGACAGTTTTGGTTAATCATACTTCTGGAACTGGGAGGACCTTATGAAAGCTACACTCAGCAATAAACATCCAGAAGTACAGAAGTTTAGAGAAAAACAGCAGAAATTATTATCTCCTTCTGTGCCACCAACTAACATATTCAGATGAGATGAAGAGCACCTGGAGTATAACAAATTCACACGCAGCACGGAAGTCAAGAGTGGCCTTAAATCTCAAAAGCATATGATGATGGAATCAGGATGAAGAAACAGGAGGAACACATGGATAGAAGAATCACACCCATAACATTTTACGATATAGAAGAGACAATCAGTTGGTTTTTATGCAGTCTCAGATTTTCCAGCAGCTCAGCAGATGCTGTTGGAGATTGTCACATCAATGAGATTATTCGAAGTTCAAGTTCAGCAGCATAAACCCCATGGAACAGTCTTTTCCCAAGCAGATGTAATCACCCTGACTGCAGAATTAACTGCACACTCTTCGGTACTGAGGATATCACAAAGACATTAGAGTGCAACAAATGCAGTTACTTGTCCTGGAAAGTACATCTATCCAGAGTGGCTTTTGACTGAATGTACATATCTATGGACAAAAAAGTCATAACGAGTGCTAAGGATAACAGTATAAATCCACAAAAGTGAGAGACTTTTAAATTGTTCCTTAATATTGTTTCTCTTCCCTTACAAGCCCACCTTGGCTGCACTGTTCTTACTGGAGTTAGCACAACATCTCATGAGCATCTTTGGGAATCGTTTGAATGTTAGCACAGAAGCTATCCCACAAAAGATAAGGAAAGACTTTTAAGATGGAGGATACATAAAAGCCTGAGAAGTAGAAAAATCCAGAATTTATGCAACAAACAGCAGCCTTCTGGTCTGACAGTCAGTCTTTATAAGGGGAACTAATCACATAAAGCCAGGCCTGTGTTTCTTGAGCAGGACTGGGAACAGCATCTTCCACAGTAGTAGCTGCCTGGGCCAGCCATAAAGGGATCAGACACAAGTGTTACAAATGGATTGACAGCAAGTGAGAAAATTAACTTCTCACATAAAATGCTCTTAACAAAGTTAACATTCTTCAGATCATGTTTAATTGCGATTTTACCATAAAACTAGTGAGAAAAAAATTGAGATGGGTGGTGTGAAGGGATTGTATGAATTTTTTTGCTAAATTCAGATGGAATTTTTTTCCTGCAGTTTGGAGATAATTTGGGAAAGTGCACAATAGGGGACCTATCTGTTACTAGTAAGTCAGTGAATAGATGAGGTCTTGAACAGGCCTATTTTCTAACATCTTGCTTTGTATCATGAAATCATAAGAATTATTCTTATCTTCTGATTTGCTTAAGTCCTTGACTGTTCAAGATCTAGCAAGATTCAAAGAATTAAAAACATTGCAGCAAAGACTTTTCTCCTAATGTGTCCATCTCTCCTGGGAACCATCAGCCCTATAGGAAAATCTATTCTCAGCAGTTATATAGCATTTCACTGCATACTCAGAACATCTGGACAGTGCAAAAAGCACCAACACTTTTTAGTTACTTTAAACAAACCTTCAAATATGTGATTATTATCAAGTATCTTCACTAAAATTAAAAAGAAATCTAAGCTGCTACCTTTGCTTGAGACAGCAAAACATGCAGCCCTTATCCAGTGTAGTAAATGGTTCTGTAGCATTTCTTATTGCCAGTAGTTTTACAACATCTCCCTTCACTGCATACATAATGGAAAGAGGTATATTGTCATTAAACTGCTCTTAGTAAACACTGCTTCAAAGGTATTTGTCAGATAATAAAATGTGCAGCCCTATGCTGATGTGCTCCTGCTCACAGAGTGTACCACAAAACACAGAAGAAGGCTGCTTTGCTCAGGATGTTATCTGCCCATCTATGAGCCATGCCAAACAGAAACGAGCACTGGTTCCAGCCTTTGGGAGAAGAACCAGAATCTCATATTTCTGTCTTTCTGCAATAAACAGTGGATGCAGCTCAGCAAAGGAGATGGCTGGAACAAGCCCTCCCCCCCCCCCTTTACCTGAAAAGAACTCAGGCTGTGTCTAATTCTGAACAAATAACTTTTGTGGTTTAAAATCTAAAGCTCAACATGTTTTATTTCAGTTTCAAATTATCAGAAGTTTCACACCAACCTGTTTTTTCCAATATTACACACTTCTTTAAAAAAAAAAAATCCAAGCAAACTGCAGTCAAATCATTTAAGTCGGAGAAAATGTTAAGATGTGAGTGATCAATCATGTTTGATTCTCATTGGCCTAAAATTATCTGATTTTCAGTTGTCTTTTGCTTTGTGTCCTTCCTGGGCTCTTGTCCTCTGCAGTTGCTCTCACAGTTTCAACAGAAGGAAAGGGAGCAGAGAGTTTTCAAGATCCACCAAACAGATCTCATGCATCTTCTTGAACCAAATGCATTTTCATATGCTACAGAAAATAGCTCATTTGAATACCACACACATTCCCCTCTCCCTGCTTAGTTAATGCCAGGGATTTGAGGTCCTTTCCAGAAAAGTCCAGGGTTGTGAGGATGTACTTTGTAATCACAGCCAAGTAGTACATCATCCTCCATGAGGCAGACACCAGCTCCTGCCTCTAACATCTTAAGTGCAATTAACAGGGAGTTGCAATGATCCGATGCAACTGATGCCAAACATTAACAAATCACAAGGCCAAGGGTAAAGAAGATATTGAGTACTTCAAAAGACCCACCAAAGATCCCTCACAATTGCTGCACTAACCCACACTTCCCACCCTCCTGCATGTCTGTGACAGCCCTCCAGCCCTTGCTGACAAGACTTACAACTCACCCTAATTTCTCTTAGGTTCAGTTTGGACAGGCAGCTCACATGGAAGCATGGTATCCATTACATTGGAGGAATCTTTTTGTCAATTACCTCAAAGTTTGCCCTGCATCTGACAATCAGGAAACATTTGGGAAGCATTCCCATGGGATTTTAGCTATTTTAGGTCCTTTATTTCAAACCAGCAGAAAAACAGACCTGTTGAAACAAAGCACCTCAGAAGAGAGAGGCTACACTGCAGACATTGCTCTCTGGTACTCTGTTCTTTCTGAAACTAGGATGGTTCAATACTACCAACAGTACAAGCACCAAGGCTTGGGATTTTTTTTCCCCTAATGTCCAGCACACCACAACCCAAAACTAGCAAGCTCAGTACAGAGTGTGAGTATGCACTTGCAATTATAACTTTCATCATAAACCCACTTCATTGTGCCTGTGATTCATTTAAAAGCTATCCAAAACTAATTTCAGTTTAGGAATCTTTCTGACATGATTAAATCTTTCTCTTCACCATATTTAACAGCAGTGCAAAAGAGCTCAGGGAGCAGGGGCAGGTGAGATCACTACTACATTGTAAGGCAGTCAGAGCGTTACAGGAGGAATTGTGTCCTGTCTATCACCTTCTTCTCCATTTCTTTTCCTTTTTTTACTGTATTGGCAACATAGTCCCACTGGGTTAGACTGCTAAGTAGAGAAGCATTTTGGAAAGGTGACAGAGGATGAGAATCAAGCATTTAAGAAAATAACAGTGGGTTACCTGGTCACCACAGTCTTTGGTGGAAAGTGTGAAATGGGGATCATACAAAGCTGCCTTCCAGCATTTGCTGCTGCCTTTCCCCAGCCTCACAGCTGGCACTGAACCCTTATGGCCCACGAAGGCACAGTCTGGTCTTTCCTGTGTCTCACCCCATATCTTCAGTGAAATTTCAATTACCCAAGGAGAAACTACATTACTATTAGAACCTCTGACACTTTCAGACTGCTAACACCTTTGTCTGCTTACATCTCTGCCAATACCAAAATAATGATTAGATACTGGAACTGTAAGAATGAACTTGAGGCCTTGGCAGCAATTCTGTGTTCTGTGCCCTGTCAAACTCCAGTTCCAGCACGGCTTCTCCATCTGCACAAAAGTGCTGCCTGAGCAGACCACTGTAACCAAAGTCTGTGTTGCATCCAGTGTAGCTGCCTGAACATATAGAGGTGCTATTTCACTGACAAGACAAACTCCCACAGGCTTTAGATAGAAGTGACATACCGAATATCATGTATATGTATTGTTTCACCATGAATAAAAGGAACCCAGACTTCTTTTCTAACTGACACAATCAACATCCTTTTTAGTCCCTTTAAAATGTATAATGTTCTTCATATGACAAAGTATAAAATTCATGATAAATACAGAAATATAAATGTAGAAATCCTATACTTGGAAGGTGGGAGGTAGACTTTACCATCAACAACAAATTAATCATCTGCTTCTCTTCCTCGACTTGTACATATGTCCTTCCTATTTTTAGTACTTTAACTAATGTTAAGTATGTGCTTTACTTTGTGATAGTGATTTTCCTGATGGTTTCCAAGCACAGGAGGTTCTTTATTCTAGGCTCCCCTGCCCCTTTAGCCCTTTATCAGACATCTTGGGCTGCAGGAGTTACACTCCTCTTTCAGCAGGACAGAAGTGTAAGGAAAGAATAAAGTGAGAGATGGCAAACTGGAAAAGATGGCCAGTAGCTGTCTCAGATCAGAAGATCGAGCCTGCTCCTTCTTCATTCCTACCCTTTTGCACCAGCCTGGCTCTCCCAGGGTCCTGTGGCAGCTCATCAGTCATCACACAGCAGTGCCACTGTGGCATGGCAACATCTCTCACTTTGATTCCCTGCCCAGTCTCCATCCCAACCTTTCTCCTTCCAGCAGTGTCAGGATCACAGACCAGATCAGGACTAGCAATAATCCTTGGGTGTCAGACCAGGAGAATGAAAAGTATCATTGGTAGCCTGCAATGGTTTTTGCTCATGGAGGCAAAGTCAATGGGCACTAATGCAGTTGTCTGATATACATTAAGCATTTATATCAGAGCAGTATGAGGCTCCTACATTACACCATAAATATTCTGGACTCAAATGCACTTCAATGTGTACAACTTTTTTTACCTGTCTAGTCTCAAATATTTATTCCCTGTGAGCTGCTTCTCACATTGCCAAGGAACATCAGGAATTGCATCCATGCTTTGCATGACACTGGGACTAAACCAGCAATGGGTCTGTGGTTTCTAGTTACAGACAAAATGGGTTACTCAGGATTAGGACCTTTGCATACATCTTTTATACTGTCCTGAACTGTTTCATCACAGTTTTGGTAACCTTAAATACACTCTGCTTCTAGCATATAGTTATTATGACCTCAAGTTCTCATGCTACACATTAATTCATAAATGTATCTCCCTAATTCAGACTGATGCACATCAGAGCACAGCCAAGTTATGGATCTCAGGCCTGACTGGATATTCATTTCTCCCAAATTAAAATGCTTACATGCTTTTAACCTACTGATTTCTTTTCACTGACAATAAAAAGAGTAAAAGCTAACACCATCGATATATAGAGGTACATGACATGAACCCTGTTCTTTATGTCACTGTTAGCTTTGGATTCTCTTCTGAGAGCCAGGTCTAGGAGAAGGACATGAGACAGACTCTCCAAAGCCCTGAATCACAGGTCATTCCTAGCACTAAATAAAGACCAAGGGCAAATATACTTGCAATTTCGTGGGGGAACAATGCATTTATGACAGCGCTTCCTTTTATCATGTTTGTATAAAAACTAATCACACAACTACTGACCAAAAACAATGCCCAAGGCTATGGCTGAGAAAACTTCTGTCTGATGTTTTCCAGAATTTTCAAATCCCACGTAGTCAAAAGAGAGAAGTGCTGAGCTGACAGTGGCATAGCTGATGCCCATGAATCTTACATTTTCACCCATGTTCCCCCAGCATGGATGGCAGTGTTGATGCTTCAGCTGTTTTAAGGCCCACTGGCAATTAACTATGATTGCTGCTTAGGGCAGCATGCAATGAATTACTGACTGTGAGTAGTTTTATGAACAATCACAGATCTTGTACTGTAAAACCTAAAAATCTCATCCATATAGGAAGAATTCTGGTCATTAGCAAAAACTTTCTGCAACGAAGAAAATCCTCTGTCGAGTGAATGAAATACAAATCTCAATTACGCCTCCTATTTTATGCATTGTAGCTAAATTTCATGTTCTTCCTCATAAGCGGCAGGCTACTATGATCAATATTTAAAAAAGCACTAAGAAGGAAAGGTGTTGCTCAAATATTTATAGCAGAAGTTGAAAAATATCTGAATTTCCAGTTCTGTGGCACATGCTATCACCAAGTGAGGTGATATAAAGAAAGGACTGAAAGCCCAAAGACTGCTAATGGCTTACAGTGTAAGTGGGTGTACTGTGAATGCAGTTTAGACCAAATGCAGTGCTAATGGCCAAATATTAATAGAAAGACTGAAGTATAACACCCTCGAAGGAGGTGAAGGGTTTTTGTAACTGATCTTAGCCCCATCGTTTTCTGTCAAGTGATGTACAGTGTAGGTGTGTAAAGCATAGGTGAGTGGTTACTCATCTACCTCATTCTGATGGTGGCAGTAGCATAATAAAGGTAACAACAACTAATGGAACCACCTATGTACTTGAGAAATATATAGTTCAAATATCTTCCCTGAGTAAATCCTTTCCATGTGATCTATAACACGTAGAAAATTTGCCTGCCTACACAAGCATCACTTGGGCCTCATATCTCCAATCACACATCTTTAAATTACAATTCTGGATGAGTACAAATAAGATGCAGAGAATCTCCATGAATCTCCTACATATTTGCCTTATCAGAGATGAACTTGGAGACATGCTGCTTTTAACACTATCCCATTAGTTGGCTTTACTCATAAACAGCCATCAAGGAAATGCAACTACACACAAAAAAAAAGGAAGCCGAGACAGAACTGGGATTCATCATCTGTCATCTTTCCCATGCAAGAAAAATCCCCATAATAAAAGCTCACATTTCGTGAGTTTTCCAGTTTCCAGTAATTTGTTTGAGACTTTTCACATGCCGCTGCATTTTCTACCTCAGGAGATAAACCATACCTAGCCAAAGGAACCTCAAGACAAGATGTTCAGAAGGCTTAGGGAGTGAAGTAGCCAGTAAGCTCATGAAATGGGAGTGGAAAAGACTGAAAGGAAATAATCAGAAAACAAAGTTTTCCTACTCTGGGGACTGGAACTTAGCATTAAGAAGATGACAAGGGCAGGGGTGAGTCTTATAAGAACACTGGATTTTGTTCTTGTCCTCAGCTTTGCGTAACTGAAGTCAGAAAACCCAGCTTACCTCGCTCACACGTTCTACCCCAGTAGCCAGTGCCAGTGCAGTCACAGATGAAGCGGTTCCAGCCATCCTTGCAGACTGCATTGTTCTTACACGGGTAGCTGTCACACTGCTTGGTGCTCAGGCGGGAGCAGGAGGACTTGACCCCGGCGGCGTTCTGCGCCTCGGCCAGCTGCCGGATGTTCTTGCTTCGCCCATCGATGAACAGGTCCCGGATGCAGCCCACATAGCCATAGTTCAGCATCGCTGTCCAGAGCTCTGTGGGCAGGATGAGGCCTGCCCGGTTCTCTGGCAGCCCACCGAGGTACATGTCACCTTCCAGATCCAGGATCTCACTCTCCCCGCTAGCAGTGAACGGGGTGCGCCGGCTGTTCACTGATATAGTACCTAAATGAGCAAGACAAGGAGACATCAACACTTTCAACTACACACTCAGTTTAATTCAATATTTTCCAATAACTGAGTGAGGTTGAGCTGAGCACAGGAGAGTGAAGATTCTTCCCTACCCAAGTGGCATTCTAACAGTGCTTTTCACCCAGCTCCCTGTCCTCCTGATCCACAGGTCCTAAGTACTTCCATGCAGTGACTGATCATCATGCATCTGTATCCCAAATTGCATTCGAAAGGCAGAAGCATAACAATTCAATAGATAAATAACAGCATGTAGAATTAGAACATTATTCAATGGCATTTATCCAGCAAAGCAAAAAACTTATTGAGAACACACAGGAGTTTGATGGCATAAAGACTAGAGAGAAAAAAGATAAGCAAAAGCATTTTAATTCTCACTATATCGCTCTTTCAGAAAAAAAAAAAATTCATCAGTACCTCCAAACCTAGACCTGGATGATGGACCAACACAGACACATTTGTAAGTGACATGGGAAGAATGGCTGATGCACTGGAGGAAGCACTGGGATACCATTTAGAGAAACCATTGCAAGGTGGAGCAAAGGACTGATAGCAATGCTTGACATAAATCAAAACCAATAAATACAAAGTCCTACACCTGAGTCACAAAAGCCTCACACATTAGTACAGGCTAGTGACCAGCTGGCTAAGCAGCAACTGCAGAAAAGGACCTGCAGATATAGCAGACAGCTTAAACAGGAATTAGCACTGTGAACTTGTAGTGGCAAGAGAAACAAGCTGCAGTAAGGTGTCCTAGTTCCAGCCAGAACAGAGGTAATTCTTTGCTAGGAGAGGCATGGCAAGGGGAAGAAAATGAGCAATGTGATTTGCAGAGTCTCAATGGGACCACTGAATTGGAGAGCACCATTCCTAAGCCACAACATAAGGGGATCTCCAGCTCCATAGAAAAGGACATTTTTCACCAAAAGAGTGGTCAAACACAGAAACAGAAACCTCAGTGGGGTTTACCAGACTGAAGGCATTCTAAGCTCAATTGCATATGACCCTGAAGAAAGTCCAAAGTGAACTAGAAATCTCCAGAAGTTTGCCCCAAAGAAAAATATTGTATGGCTTTACAAAGAAAGCTTTCTAGTTTCCATTTTATACAGGAAAATTGAGGAAGAGAGAGACAAACTTTTATCTGAACAACAGTTTTCATTAAAACTGTGATAGCTTCCATATGCTCCAAATCAAATGAGGACATACTGCACTGAGGTCATTCATATGTATTTCAAGAAATTGTCCCAGCACATAAAATAACCAGGACATATAATACAGAAATATAATCAGAATACGTAAAAGAGGTACAGAAAAGCAAAGTGACTTAAGGTCAGACAGTGCATCCAAAGAACAACAGGGAACATAACGCACATCTCTCACATTTCAGAGCAGTGTACTCAGAACGAAGTGCATTCAGCAGTTTCTCTGATAGGGATTTCTGCCCACTAGACACTCATCTGAAAATCAGCAATTTGCTCTCCCTAGCCATAAATCATCACGTCCAATTGCCTTGTCATTAAGACAGTCTGTCTTTAGAGACACTATCCAAGCTTTAAGATAAATTCCACATCATTGCATTTTTATCAGACACCCCTACAATAAGGAAGGAGAGTTAATAGAGTTAACTCTATCTATCATCTCTGTGAGAAAGTACAGTCATGTACATGCACATTTTCTTCAGCTGTAAGAAGTGTCCTCTCAGAGAACTGCACATATGACACAGACACAAGGTGTGTTGTGTGATGTTCAGTAATAATTGAGGAATAACGTCGGAGGCAGCAGAGTGTCAGAAGCAACAAAGGCATTACAAATTACAGGCTCTAAGAGAACCACAGTTATTTGATGAATCATTTTGTATCAGCAAGCTGGAGCACCACAGGCATTTTCTCTTTTATAAAACAAGGAAACAGAAAATGTGACAACACACATACTGTCACGCAGGCAGCATGTCACAGAGCCATGGGAACACAACTCCCCTTCCAGCATCTCCACTGCTATTTCTCAAAAGCAGCCTGCAGAGTACTTATTACTCTAAAGCTTGGAACCAAAACACTGGAGGGCTGAGCTCTAGACAGCTGCTCCTGTGGAGAGGACAAAGATGTGCAATTGCCACAAAGGTAAAGAAACCCCCTAAAAGACAAGAAATATTGATAATACGAAGTGTAAAACCTGGAGAAAGATGGTGAAATGACGAACAAGAAATAGGCTAGACAGCAACCTAAACATTCTGAGTGTTTTGTACCCTCCAACAACTCCTGCAAGGAGATGGCACTAATTTGGATGAACAGCACTTTTAAGACCAAGCTGCTGAGATGGAGAAATTCTGTATTGATCCTAGAAAGGAGCACTCACATAAGCTGACATACTGGGGTTTTTTTTTTCCCTCCAGAATCCTATGTTTGCCACTCTGCTTGCAGTAGATCCAAGTCCATCTTGAGAAATCAGAAGCATCTATGCATCTCCTCTGCAGTGTCATAGTTACTTTGTGCTGGACTGAAGAATAAACCAAAACACCCCACTGAGGGCAGAATAGGCACACCAAACAGTGCACTGATACAACTGTACACCAAACTATCCAGTAAGATTTTTAGGTCCAATCAGATGGGAAGTCATGTATGTTTTGTTGCTGATGACTAACTGAAAACACTGTCCTGTGTGACAAGCTCACTGTTCCCCAGCTAGAAACTGTGACAAGTTTTGTGAACCTGGTGGGAGCTTTCCCAAAGGACAGAAAGGTTACAGGATGTTAGGTGTCCACATCCACACTGCCAGCTTCTGTCAGCGTAGAAGGACAAAAACAGGTTTTGCTGCTCTGGCAGCCAACACAGACCAAGGCATACACAAGGCCCAAAGGGACTAGAGATGCCAGAGGTTACCTGAGCATGACTGCCAAACTTCCCTGCCTTAGTGCACTGCAATAGTGAATATTTGGATTTTTAAGCTATTTTACTAAGATCAGCAGAACCTGAAGTTTTGGACTGTTAGAGAAATGGGGAAAAAAGGAGGAGAGATGACACCAAACATAGGCCTTGCTGCTTTAGTAAGGAGAATCAGAACTTGCAGGTCACTAGCTCATTAACCTCAAATGGGTGTTTTTAGCCCCCATTAAGTAAATTAATTCTTTTAGTTTCCCAAATATAGTCATGTATACTGGGGTAAAAAAAAATCTTCAAGGTGTAACCATTCTCCAGTGCATGTGTGGAAGAAAAGCCAAGTACTAAACAAGAAGAGATCTGGTACTCCTTTCTCACACTTATCCAAAGTGTCCTTGGGTAATAGTGACTGAAGGTATAATGTGAAAAAATCAATGCCAGTATCCTGGTTTTGTCAGGACACAAGACATCAGTCCTTAGGCTCATTAACCAAGTATTCATTGTGAGCAGAGAACACAACAGAATAAAAAGGAAAAAAAAAAAAAAAAAAAAAAAAAAAAGACATCATACAAACATGTTCTTTCTTGTTGAGAAAACTGTTTCTCATTTAAAATCTGTTACCTCTAATCAGTGTCCAGAACATCATAAACCTCCCTGCTAAGTGACAAACAAGTCAGTCCCACAGTGCCATCCATCAAGCAGCAATGTGTCTGTCACACCCTCCTGTCAATGTGTCCAAATGAACATGTGTCCCTCTCTGTAGGGCTTTGCAAACATTCTTTGCATAGGACCTGTGTCATTTCTGTCTCTTCTCCCTCTGCAGCTGCTTCTTCAGGGATGAGACAGTCCCAAAGTGAGCAAGCAAAAGAGAAGTCAGTACGAAACACAGCTAATTGAGTTTATCCTGGAAGTTAATTAAATTTTAGCAATTCTGAAGAAATCAAAGCGCCATTTATTTATTTATGGCTTTCTTTGTAAAACACTCCTATCGATGTCTTTAGGAGATGGCAATATATAACCATACATATTAAGTCCAAGCAGAGCACCCTGCCAAATACAAAGAAACTACTCACATCATCAAAGGCAAAAATAGCTTCAGGCAAAGACCTGTTCAAACAGCTAGGCCTTGCATGGTATCTCAAAGTCAGCTCTTCTAAAAACACAAGGGAAGCAAATTCTAGCTCTGCATTCCCTGTACTGATGGTATTCAGCAACTGGAAATATAAAATTCAGGACTGAAATCTATCATCTGGAGATAACCAGACAAATCTTAAATCCACTGGCAAATGTAAGCAGAATTCATTTTGAAGTGAAGGCTTTGAGATTCCAATGGTTCAAAGAAAAACTGAAATACAATTGTTATTCTCTAGATGAAAATACAGTATCCGAGAATTTTTGTTTTCCTTCACAATTTCAGAGTATATCATGAGTATATTACCTTGATATTCAGCACTGGAAACAAGAAAAATATCTCTTGGCAATTGCATGGTATGTGTACTTTTAGAAATAAACTGAAACTTATATTTGAAAATGAAAAGCTGCAAAATAAGAAAAGAAACATCCACTGAACACTGTCTCAGATTTTAGGACTAGAATCTGTCATCCAAAAGAATAAAGAAATCTAACTCAAAACTACAGGATACTTAAGAAAACAGAATGGGATGAAGATACTGATTTGTTACCATAATTCTGTTACTGGTTGTGCCCATTACTCTTACCTTTCTCACGACATTATCTGAAATGCAGAAACCCAAAGTAGATCAATAAGAATTTCTGAAATTGAGAACAGTGCTTCTGAAGGGCCTTAAACCTTACCACAGCCTACAAAGAAGTCATCACTGTAACTATGCAAGCAATTGCAAAGATAGGTCCAGAATATCTGAGCATTGGGAATAAAATATTAATAGATTGCCTCTGTGATGTGCTATTCAAACTTTACACTAAAAATGTAATGAAAACCATTCACGTCTTTGCCTTGCTGGATAAACATCACTGGAGTAACACTAAGCTTTGTTAAGGAGGTGACTCATATCTAACAGGTTTTGAATGTTCAGAGATTTAATACATAGCCTTAGGTCTGAATCTGAAACATGAATCTACTTAAGAAAAAGTGATAACTCTACCCGATCTTCCATCTCGTTGAATATCCACATGATACCACTCTCCATCATTGGCTTTCTTCTGGGTGGCTTTGACTTTAATGGTCCCAGAGCCCATGTCCAGCAGCAAGTAGAGGTTTCCATCTAGCAGCTCAACTGCAAAGAAGTCTACCTTTGTATTTTTCTGGCTTCTGGTATCTTTCCTCTCCTGAGGCTTGCCGTGGGTGAAAAGGATCAGTCCGTTTGGTTCAGTGGTTCGGAAATCAAATGAGATGGAGCCCATCCTTTTGGTATTCCATTTAGGCAGACTAATATAGGCCTCAGGGGTCTCAAAGCTGATGGGATCCAGTGTAGCCACATTTTCACATACGAATTTCACTTCCCCATAGATCTTCATCTTAGTATCACCAATCCGTGCCAAGCGAGACAGCTCCAGACGAATGTCGTTATTCTTATAAACAACCTGCCAGACACAGGGAAAAGTATCATACATCAATCCTGCATACAATACAAATACCCCAATTACCTTCAGCCATGGGAGATAAACTTTTCCCAAAAGTGGGGAGAGGAAAGGAGAGAGTGCAAGAGTCTGACATCATGACAGAGGGAGGGAGTCGAACCAGAAGAGTGTATAGAAATAACAGCAATGGGTACTTCACAATTACTATAGATTAGATAAGCAGTCAGAAGAAAATATTTAACTGAAGGGCAGTGTGAACAATTGACTCTACCATAGGCCCACTTGGCTGTAAAAACTTCTCTATATAAAATCCAGTGTCTGTCTGGTATCACGCTGTTATATTTGCATAAATCCCATAAAAAATACATAACAAAGTGTAACTTCCATGTCCATCGCTACTAGCCACAGCAGGGAACTTGGTACCACCACTGTCATTTCTCTATTATTCTTACAGGCCTACTTAACTACTACGAGAGAGATGCAAAAAAAATTCAGCAAGTTGCCATGAACTGTTAGTGATTGCCCTGTGAGTCCCAAAGAAAAAATAACAAAAACTTACAATTTCTCTGCCCAAGAAATATTAGATTAATACTGACACAAATTTGCCATGGAAGTACCTCTACATCTTACCCTTGCTTCAAGAAACCAACAATTTCTGCTCTAACACATATAAAACCTGTCCATCTTCAGTGCCTGGACTCACTTTCTCTGGGTTAAGAACTCTGGGCTCTATTGTTGCTACATGGATTGAAATTAGCCAAGAGTCTCAAACAGGCAAGCACACCTGAGCATGTCCGGCTTACTCAGGAGTACAGATCTCCTATTCTTCTTCTTCTCTCAGGTACAGAATTAATTCCTGGAAAGCAGACTCTCTTTTGCCCCATGACAATCTCACAGAGGCAGGGACTGAAGAAGGCACAAAATTGAAATACTTGTAAACTGTACTTCCTCTCAATCATCTTCCATTCTTGCTAAATGCAGAGCTGGCATGTACAGAAAGTAAAACCACTTCTGTAACTAGCACAATTTTTATTGAATTCTTGTTCAGTGATACCACTGAAGACTCTAATTTCTTCTAAGCAGTTATTTTTCTTAAATACTTTGTGTCTGTCACATATAGCACATACATATACATATATTTGATTTCTGCTTTTAAAATCCTATCAGCATGAGCCATCAGCAGTTTGTTACCAAAACAGAAGGGAAAGGAGATTCGCATTGTTACTTCTGCTATTAGGACAGGAAAGTCAGAGAAATGTGTATGCAGTAAATATTGCAAGGCAAATGAGAGAAAGAATGAGGGATAAGCTTACAAATTAGGTAACTTCAGGATGAAAAAATAAATGAAATCACAGTTCAATACATTCATAGCTAGCAAAGAATTTCCAGCCTTCTCTAAGCATTAAAGGAGAATTCCCCCAGTGCAGTCAGGTTTTCCTGTTACAAAGGCAAAAGAGAGTGAAAGGAGAAGCCAGCTGTTAAATCCCATTTTGAGAAATGGCACAAAGCTTGAGCTCTTCCCAGCAGAGGACGGTATTGACCCACAGTAACTTGTTTTGCTCCACTTCCTAATAAAGTGCTCTGCCCTCACAGTGGCACCAGAAACATCACAGCTATTAATATCTGCAACAGAGATAAAATTCATTTTCAATTTATGGGACTATAGTAGTTTTATTCTATAATCGTGTCAAATGCTCTCATTAGAGACCATACACCTCCTTCCACTGACACAGCAAGGGGGTGCATTAGAGCTTCCTCTCTTGCCAGACAATGAGGTGAACCTCAGTCAGACTTTAGTTCTGAGCACTGCATGAAGTCCTGTCTCTGCTTCTCAAGGAGAAAGGAGAATTAATAGAGCAACTAAAAGGATAGAACAGGATGCTTTACGAGGAGAGGCTGAAAAGGCCAAGCTCATATTTGGAGAGGACTGAGAAAAATATGATTGAAGTTTACAGAAGATGGAAAAGGTTAATGTAGAACTGCTCTTTGCCAAACCCAGCAATAACAGAGCTAGAGGCACTTGCTGAAACTTGTATGAAATCAGCATAAAATGGATTTTTGGAAGTACTTGTTTACACAGAGGGGAGTGAACTTCTGGAACTTGCTGCCAGGGGAGGTCACAGAAGTAGGGTGCAACAGAAGATGCAAAAAGAACCAGAAATAACAATGGACAGCAAGTCTGCAAACTGATACTAAAGGGAAAAGAAAGGATTGTGTCTTTTAACAATTGTAAACCAACAGCAGTGGGTGCTGCAGGAATGTAAGGGAATGCACCACTGACAGCAGCCATGGTCTTGTGCTCTCCCTAAATAGCACTTGCACCCCCCACTACTGGAGACACCACACTGGGTGCAGGAATTGACATTCTTCACCAGAAATGTCAATTCACCAACAACTTGGGTGCAACACTGCATTTTTTGGTTTCACCACGGCATGGAGTTGCTTTGGTGGGCGAGAGAATGCCAGGCCTGAATAAGCTGTGGCTTTAATGATCCTAAGGCAGGAGAGCTGCCTTTATAGGATACCACTAACAACTGGTCAAATTAACACTCAGTTAAACTGCATCTGGACCCAGTCTTTCCATACATGGGAGGAGCAGATAGGTAGCACAGTACCCTACATATGACTGATGGGTTGTATCTATCTGTGACTCAGTGACCTGTTTTCAGCAATCTCTGTGGATTGCTGGTAGAGGGAATATCATATGCTGCACATCAGCAGCTCCCACACACAGCCGAGCCACATACAGGTTACATTTCCCTCTTTGATGTATTTGATTCTTGAGTAACAGGTCCTGTATTTTCTGGGGAAATACAGAGGTTTGCCTCTGAGTTTATACAAGTTTTGATGCTGGCTGCTTTGTGTTTCATTAATCATACAAGTACCACAGCTGGAGAATCCTTGAGACAGAATCCTTTCACAGGAAGCACAAAAAAATTACGTAAAGTTAGCTGTAATCAAAAAAGTGACTAACAATGAAGAATCTGAGGCCGAGAATGAAGAGACCAAGAAAGCAAGCACAAAGGCAGACCTGGGGAGCAGATGAGAAAGGCTATTGAATAGATACAAGAGTTCTGAATTCAATCTTTACAAAGAAACATATCCACCCCAATCTGAATCTCTGTTATTCAAATGTTGCTCCAAATTATTTTCTTTTAAAAAACCCCAAAACAAAACACTTAGATTTCTCGAGCTAAAAACACCTGTGTTTATGCAAAAAGTGCAAGTGTTTCAATAGGTGATGAGGTATTATTGACAGACACACTTGGACATCAGCATCATGATGTATCAATAAGTACACCAGAACTCTCATCATAACAATAAAAGAAAGGGATAGAAATAATGCTTGGGTGTAAAACCAACGTGAATCCTGGGCAGGAACGGAGAAATGCTAAGGCAGCTTCTGATAAAGACAGTTCAACTGTTCAACCAAAGGTTCAAGATTGAGGAGGGAATATAATTAAATGACTGATATGCATATCCCACAGTGGAAAACATTCAAATTCATTCAAATTCAGTCTGTTTAATAGGTAGAGGTTAAAATGTGATTCGATTGCAATCTACAAGTACCTGTGCAGAAAATGGAATTTGGCAAGACAGGGCTCTTCAATGCATGTGACAGAGGGACAATGAGATCTAGGGGCTAGAGATTGAAGTTAGAGAAATTCACATTTTAAAATATTATTACTTATTTTTACATGAGGGTAATTTGCTACTGAAATAATTTACTACAGGTTATATTGTGTTCTCTGCTACCGGCAAATTTTAAATTAAAATAGTATCCTGTTTTCTCTAAGAGACATAGTGAGACAGGAATTAATTACACAGCAAATCAGCCTAGATTATCATAATGGCACTTTCTGGCCTCATAACCTATGAATCTTTGTGTTTTAATGAAATAAACAGAGTGCAGTGCAGTTTGCAGGACAGATGAAGCACATCCTGCCAACTGCTAAAACTGCCTGGTAAAGAAGATGCAATTATCAATTCTGGTCTGACTTGTCATCAGTGCCTTCAGTTAAGCTTTTTGTAATTTTTTTTATGTTTGTGATCCTACCTTAACATATACCACTAAAAAGGAAGGCAAGCGAAGTCTTGGAAAAAAAAAATTGATTCTATAACTCAAATATATAAGCTTCAAGAAATAGTTTGTTAGAGTCACCTGCTGCAAACCAGAGAAGACCGATTTTCATGTTTCACTGAGGAAGCTTTCTGCCAGCAGTAGAATCTACCATCTGCACAGCACTTCCTACCTTGATTCTATGAGCAACCCCTGAACTAACTTGAAGGCTCTTCAGGATATGCCAAAACACCTATTGAAACCCACTTCTCCAAATCCAAATGAGGCCCTGACTTTGTCAGAATGTTTTTCATCTCTAGGAAAGTCTTCTAGGGTCACACATGGCTTCCATAGCAACTGAGAAGTAAGCAAAGCAAAGAAAGCAGTGCCCATAGACTTCTCCATTCATGTCAGGTGCCTTCTGAATAATGCCACTCTTGCCTGTTTAAACAGAGACAAGCTTGAATTAATCCCAGGTCTGATAGGTATGGACCAGAGAAGGTCTAAGGGAGTCAAGGACATGATTTCTGATACAGACATACCAATCTTTATTTTGGGAAGAAAGGTGGAAAAGAGAAAAGGGAAGAAAATCATTAGCAAAAGCTATGCACAGAGCTTTTGAAAAGCAACCTTCATTCCTCCAATCTTAAAATCGCTTTACATTGCAAAAATGAAACAAGAATAATGAAAGCAATTGGGTTTTCCTTTTCCACGGGGACTGTTTCTAAATGCACTTTAACAAAGGAATATTGACCATTCGATGCCTTTGTTTAATGAATTAGACTAGTATAAATGCATGGTGAGGAAGGGGATATTCCAGATACACACAGTCCTGAAAATCAGCAGTAGAATTTCATGACATGTAAAACATTTTGAGGGAAAAAAAATATATACATTAAATCATGTTTCCTATAAATCTGCTGATAAAGAAGAGCTTGTTTTAGGCAGAGCTAAAACAAATTCGCAATCCAGTTTTGAGGTTTCTTTAAAATGGCAACTCTGCAATTCTGAAGCATTCAAGGAATTTCTCCAGCTAAACTTCTTATGAGTTTCACTCACGGGTTAAAGACAGCTCTAATCAGATGGCTTTTCACAATGATGAAAAGCATCTCTCTGCAATCAAGTGAAGTTGCAGATAGCGAGGCAGCAACAAAACGGGAGGAAAAATTATGTGCTAAGTTTGGCCAGTAGCCAATATAAAAATTCCTCTCCAAGCTGGTGTTATTAAGGGGGAAACAAGATTTTCAGTACAGGGAGGACACAGGCATGCTCCAAAGGGGAATGGCTGTCAACAGCCTGGCAAATTAGATGGCTACCATCAGAAAAAGAGCAATAACCTGATGGCTGCCTATGTTTAGCTAGCTAGGAAGAGCACTTCTGAAGGCCAGCCAAATGGTTCACCTATTGCACCCTGGATATTGCTTTTTTCTGTCCCAGGCTGCACCCCTTCACCAACTGCCCTTATCAATTCTCACAAAGGATAACTGCTAGATATTCAGGCTAGAGCCTAAGACTTCTTTAAAGGCACCTACACATAACCAAGCAAGTTCCCACAATAAAAAAAAAAAAAATTATAGTTTATTCACTGTTTTTTTTGACCTGTGTTTTCCTAGCCCTCCCTGACAATCAAGTAGAAACAAACACACCAGGTTAGAGCAGCACTTGACTTTGTGTCTGGGGCAGACTATGTATGAAGTGATCCAAGTCTTCAGTGATGTCTATCTAAAGCTCCTACACTTTTTTTAAATAGCACTGTGTGAACTCTGGAGGCCTAGTATAAACATATTCGATGTTCCACTGGGGTGACAACTGTATTCAGGTAATAAACACCATCACCGTGCCCCACACTGAAAATTGCTGGAGATCATGTTCACTTTGGAGAATTGTATTTCAAAAAATGAGTAGAGAAATTGGAAAGAGCCTTGACTAGACCAATAAAAATAATCAGGAGTCTAAGGAAATAGAAGTTTGAAAGGAGACACTAAAGAGTTCAAATAGAAAAGGGCTACTACAAAGCAGTAAGCAACAAACTCTTCTTTGTACCCAAGCTGAAAAGGACAAGAAATAATTGGCAAAATAATAACAGCAAATAAGCATTAAAAAAGAGAGTTTTTTAATTTAAGAACAATGAAGCACTGGAGGAGATTGTCTGAAGAGCAACAATCACTGGAGAACTTTAATTTCAGGCCGAAAAAATTGCTGCCGAAACTCACATAGATGCAACTGGATTTGTTTTGGGACAGTGGAAGTGTGAAGGATTAGATAACTTCTCATGGTCTTATCTTACAGAAAAGCTCTCATAGTTTTATTTTCTATGATTCTGTGTTGGGGGCCAAGGGGAGAGTAGAGGAACATATGAAAGAGCAAATTACTATGTATCTAAAGACTTTCCTATAGTGTTGAAGGACAGGAAGGAAGAATAAACCTTATTGTAGCACAATACTGACACCTCACAAATTTGAAGAGTCTAAATTCATAGATTACCTCCCTAGCAAATGAAGGCTTGACAGTTAAATAAAAAAAATATTAAAAAATTTGAAACTTAAAAAAAAAAAAAAAAAATCATTATTACAGCAGATTCTTTACCAGCATGCAGGAGTTGACTTCAGCTACACTCAGTCCTGTAGTGAGCTTATACAGACATTCACCAGTTATAGAATACTCTGCTCCTCCCAAATGCATCCCAAAATCTCAGATTTGTCTAGCAAGCACAAGCTAAATCTGTCGAGCTTGGTTCAGTGATGATTAAGTGAGGAAATGATTACTGTCAAGTGTCTTAAGAATTTCATCTGAAAGGCTGAGAGGAATTATTTTAGGATGGCCCCATTGATCATTTAAGGCTTGAACCTTATTACACTGAAAAGTCTATCAAACAATGACTTAGCAAATAACACTCCATTTAGTGATTTCATTGTATTTTAAATCCACCTTATGTTGTGCAAGTACAAAAGAGCTGTCTCAGGAAATAAATCTGTTTAGTATGGTGGGTGAATGTTTCCATCAGGATGACATTTTAACACAAAATTCCATTTCCCTCACAGAGAATTAGCAATGAAATGCTTCACTTCAATCTGTAACAAACCAAAATGGCAAGTTTAGTTTTATCAGAACTTTACAGAAAAGCTTTTGCATTAACTTAACCATAACATAAACCAGTATTTTTCAGGCATTGCATTTACTTTCAATTGTGGTCCCCATTTTTACCTCTGGTCTCTGCTTCCTAAAAAAATACTTTCACATGACACAATGTCAGTGTCCCATCTGGTATCAGCAAAGAAACTTGACTGGTTTTGCCACAAAGCAGCTTAACCAAATACTCTGGTTCCTCTGGGAGAATGGGCACAAGGGCCCTACAGGACACATGAACTGCACTGGGGAGGAAAATACAGTTTGTGTTAAACTGGCTCCAGATTATTTGGGGTCAACTCAATAACCAACACAAAATAATTTGATTCAGAGAATATCAGAATGTTACAAATGAACCCAGTTTGGAAGATTTCACGGATTTACATTTTTTAAAAATTAATCTTACCAGCAGCAACGAAAGCAAATAGCAGCTGGAGGAAATTCCTTTGGAACAGAAACTCTTAATTTCACCCAGCTCCTCACTTCAGTGATAAAACGTGTTTTAATGAGAACACTAATGTGTAAAGTCTTCTGTGAGAATACTGAATAGCTATTGCTCACTCATAGATATGCAGTTTTGCCCATAACCTACCTTCCCTAGCCAGTATGCCCTGAGCCTCCTCCACTACAATATCCCTGGAAGGTACAAGAAGGTAATTCAGTTTCCATATTCCAGGCAAGCATTAGTCTCACTGCTGAGGTTTCCAATACAAGAAAAGCAAATTCTAAGCAAATTGTGCCAACCACAGCAGCGTCTTCTGGTTTTTGCCACTTGCCCAGCCAAAAAAAAAAAAAAAAAAAAAAAAAAAAAAAAAATTGAAAATATTTACCACTGCATACGGGAGAGCACATGCTCAAAAGTGAGCACTGCTCAAGTAACAATGAGGTTACAGCCACAGAGGAAGCATTTAGTGGATTTAGTATTGTACAGACTAAGCTTCAAATTTAAAGTGATGCCACTGATGGTGTCACTATTGGAAGCAGGACTCCTAAAGCTGAGGGTGCTGCATCCTAGCCCATGTCCCTTCCCCAGCCTTAGCACAAAGGGCTCAGGGGCACTGACATCTCCCTGCACCTGCAGTGCCAGCCAAAGAAGGAGGAGTTCCTTCAGCTAGGCTCTCCTCATGTGAGGGACCAAAGGCACTTGGGATCTGCTGAAGAACTCCATTGCAGTATGACACTATCCCATGGCTGACACCACCTGTCACAGGTCCAGATACACTGGTGAGGAGGAGGAGGACTGTCTCCATAGGTCTAGCACAAAATAGAGGGGATTCTAAACTTCTCTTTTAATGCCTCTCTTTTTGCCCTATGCAAAAACTTGTCAACACTGACATCTCTTCAGGATCTCTCTGCTCATCTCTCTTCATATTTTACAGCATGGAACAAAGTTCAAAGCCTCCACGAGCAGGATTTTCCAAACATTTATTTGCACTGGGCCTTACATTGTGTGAAAACAGGGATGTGATGGGCTTACTATTTGCTTGAATATTTGCTGTAGAGGCCAGGGAATGTAGTTAATTCCCTACCTAAAAGAAGCATCAAGAGAAAAATACTGTCATCTTACAACCTCCAACCTGGTGTGAGAAAAAGAACCATAAGCTTTTTTTTATATCTTTCTCTCATATGTGTCTAAAACTCTCTCATCTGTGACCTTCATCTCTAAGCTTGCAGCACTAATAAAAGGAACAGGGGGAAATTTTTTTTAAAAAAATCAATCAATACCTGTCTTCTATTTGGGACTGAGCCCCAGTTACCACAATGCCAAAGGGTCTGGTTCATCTATTCATCCAGAAGCCACCCAGCTGCACCAGCCACAGCTTTACTGCACAGCACAACACTGTCTGAGACCAACAGAGGGAGGCTTGGAATGGGGCAGTCCCCTCAGCCCTTCATCTGGTTTTATCTGACCTCCAGAGAAACCCTCACTAACAAAACTCTCCCCTGTGCCCACCACCTTTACAGGTTTCTTGGGGAAGAGTATTAATACATGCAAGAACTCAATGGCACTATCAGGGCCCACTGAGGCTGCTGGCAAAACTTCATCCCTTGCTCTGATCTGGAAGCTGTGTGCATGGAGTGTGAGTCCAGCAGCTCCTGGGGGACAAGGGTGGGACGCACTCAGCACAGCCAGAACTGCTGCCAAAGGGAGGGAACTTGAAGGATAGCACATGAAAGCAGAAACAAAAGCAACAGATGAGGACCTCAGCACCCATTTCACCACCAGATTACACTTCCTTCTCAAAGTAGGTGGGCTGCTGCAATCAGGAAGAGAGAGATCTCTTCAGAAAGGAGGGAGGTCAGGACTGGAGTCAGCACTGAACACCAGACAAAAGAGACACCTGATTAGCTGGTTCCCAGCACAAAGAGAGCTAGAAAAAATATCATGCCATTGTAGAAATACTTTCTATAAGAAATTCCTACAGAGCCGTTTAAGTTACTTGGTGAATATTTTGGAAATAGTTTATTTAATACTGTATTATCTCCCACTCCCCCCATTACACTACCCTTGATTTTGAGAAAGTGAAAGAGGAAACTGAATTCATACAAGAAGTCAATAGATGGCAAGAAAGAATAATCCTTCTTCCTAGTTACTACATTGTGCCTAAGCTGGAAAAAAATATTTTGGTAACACAGATCAGTGCAAATAATCTACTAATTCAGTTTTATATACTCCCTTTCAGTTTTAGAATTCTATAATGTAAATACTGAACAATAATAAACACCTCTCCCTCATTTTGTTTGTTTTTGCTACAATGTCATTTTAATACACCCAGGCATGGGGTTCCCAACTCCTCTGTGTTGAGCTCAAGGAAGACTGACCTCACATCTAAACAAGCTTCTTTGATACAAGACTAATTTACTTATATTTTCTGTTTAGTTCAGTATTGTCTTACTGCTTAAAAATGATCTATACCAGATCTCAAGCAAAGCAATAGAGCTTACATTGCTCAAACACTAACAGACAGAAAACAAAATCTGCCTTAGCCACTCTTTGGCAAAAATTTGCCTAAACCTTTCTGTTTAAGTGGACTTCCCATGCACTTTAGAGGTTTAAGCCCCCACTACCTTTTCTAACCTTAATAGAGCACTGAGGTACTACTGTGACAGCTGCAGTTTCAGAACATGGAGAACTTCCATTTCTGGAGTTAACTCCTGTGGAGGAGGGGGTTGAAAAGAGGGATCTGCTTTTATTACCCAGACCACGTCGACCAGAACATAGAAATGATTGGTCTGTCTACGTGACACTCAAAGAACCTACTGTTTCTCCTCTACAGCAGTTTTATTCTCCTTGCACTGAACAAGCGCTGTCAAAAATAGCAAAATACATAAAAATCAGTCAACCATTCTTTTTCTAATATATCCAGAAAACTTGTCTGTGTTTTACTGGCAGCTGAAGGGGGGGGAAAAAGAGAATAAGAGAAAATGGCTGACAGTCACAAAACTCGAAAAAAATTTCCTGGAAGCAAGGACACATAGATATTCCTCAGTGGAATATTTGGATGTTTGGACATGTAATCACCCTACATGCTACATTTGTTTGCCTAGATGTACTTATACACATTTATATATCCATATATTGTGCACAGATGCATAGGAAAGCATATGTATTTATGTACTCATGTACAGATCTGCACTGGTAGCTACTAAAGGCATATATATCTGGGTTTATACACATTTGTAAACAGTACCTGCATGCACTCTACTGCATGTGTTCATGTGTACTCATTGCTTCACTTGTGCCTTTTAGGCTGTGCTGTTGTGATTTAACCCTAGCCAGCAAAACAGCACCACATGGGATGGGGAGGAGAATCATAAATAAAATAAAAGATAAAACCTGTAGGTTGAGATAAGAATGGGATAATAATAATAATAATGATAACAATAAAGGAGAGAGGAATAAAACCCAAGACAGACAAGTGACACACCATACTGTTGCTCACCACTCACTAACTTATGCCCAGCCCATGTTTATCCAGGACAGTAAAACCAGCATTAGACAAATGCACATCATCTGCATTCAGATCCCCACATTCTGTTCTTATGCAGCTGTGTGACCAACAAACTGCTTGGCATTCTGACAACTGCTTTCCTCTTGCCCTGAAAGCAGCTCACAGAGCAAGAGCATATCTTACTATTGAAACACTGTGCAGGTTTGGACTGAGATGGAGTTAATTTTCTTCACGGTGGCTGGTATGGGGGTGTGTTTTGCATTTGTGCTGAACACAGTGATGGTAGTTTAGAGATGTTTTTGTTATTGCTGAGCAAGGCTTACACAGAGCCAAGGCCTTTTCTGCTTTCCCTACTTCCACACCAGAAAGGAAGTTGGGAGGAGTTGAGCTGAGCCAGGACAGGTGACCCCAAGTGCCCAAAGGGACACTCCAGGCCTTGTGACATCATGTTCAGAATAGAAGTGGGGGGAGCAGGAGGAGGGGAGGAATGTTTGGAGTGGTGGAGTTTGTCTTCCCAAGCCATTGTTACACGTGATGGGGCTCTGCTCTCCTGGAGATGGCTGCACACCTGCCTGCCATGGGAAGCACTGAATCTGTTCCTTGTTTTGCTTTGTGTACATGCATGGCTTTTGCTTTTCCTATTAAATTCTTTATCTCAACCCACAAGTGTCCTCAGTTGTGCCCTTCTGATTCTCTCCCCCACCCTGCTGGTGGCTGTGCCATGCTTGGCTGCTGGCTGGGGTTAAACCATGACAAACCACACAAGTCACCATTAGAGAAAAGACCGGTGAAGGTGAGATTACACCAGAATCCTTTTGACTGAAAATTCAGCCTTTCCACAGCCTCCAGTATATTCAGAAGTAAGATACCAGTTCAGAAGATGAAACTAACTTTGCTGTACGTGACACTGGACTGTGTGCTGAATGGGGCTTTGCAGAACCTAACCATGCTCCTTCATACATTTTCTTTCACATTGGTGTGGTCAAACCTGAAAGAAGCACAGACAAGGGAGGAGGCGAAAAAAATGACAAGGGCTTTCTAATGTAAACCATACTGGACTTGGCACATTATTGCCTACAGTCCAGTTCCAATTCCAAATAACTCAATGTCAGATCTGATTATTATACTATTTCAAATAGGCAATTAAGGAGGGAAAAAAAAAAAAAAACCAAACAAAACCACAAAAAATCACCAAAAAAAACCCCCATGAGCTGAACATTAAGAGGAAATGCTGAAAAGTACATTGTTAGAGAATATATGTTCAGCCCATGACGCTTCTCAGCATCATTGCATCCTGCCATTCCCAGGCAGCCACTGTTCACATTTAAGGCAGTCAGGAGAGTATTAGTGCTCTCAAAGTGCTGCTGTTTTCTATACTGTCCTGGGTTATAGTTTAGGATGTATTCTATCACCATCTTCTGTTAATGGCCCATCAATGCCTTGTGCATGACTCACAGATAACTCCCTCCGGGACTTATCTCTCTTTAATGGGCCATCAAGGACCCACTGTATGACTCATCATCCCATTGTGAGATGCTCTGCCCACAGGGAGGAGCCAAGCATTCTCACCTGGATATAAGCTGGGATTTGGGACAGTAGAATCAGCCCTCACTCACTGGATTCCTAGAGGACTGGAGCTACCAGACCTTTCTATGGGATCACTGCTTCAGGAAGACCGCCTCATCTGGACTGCTTCCATCACCCTGATCAGGTTGTATTCTGACTCTGTCCGTGTTGTTTTTGTATTATTGCACTTATTTTATTTTACTTTTTTTCCTTTTCTTCTCATTAAATTGTATTTCTGACTTGGAGCCTCTCACTCGGTTTGTTTTCAAACCACAACATATACTTTACTATATCCCTTTTTTTTCCCCCTCTTCCTTTCCCTACGGCAACACACTTGGAAAGGGCTGCATTTTTCAGCTCCCCCATACTTCCCCATTTTGCTTTGGGAGCAGTATCAACAGTAAACAAAATAGGCAACTTATTTCTCTAACTCCTCAGTCATTCTGCCAATAAGGTCTGTATGGGTTTATACCACGATTTCTTTGCCATTCAAAGCACAAGAATCTCACACTATTCTGGCATCCACAATCCTGATACCTCTCACTGTAAACCCATCATTTGCACACAGGTCTGGTACCAACTGGTATTACTAAGGGTAAGATTTTTTCCCCAAAAACTTCTTAAAGGAAAGATGGGTTGCAGACATCTGTCCCAGATGCTATTAGTCCCTCGCAAAGCCACAGAAGTTCAGAAGCCAGAGAAAAGTTCTCAGCTGCTGTTTCTGCACTGTGCTACAAATTTGTTTTGTCCTACATAGGCTAACATGCCTCTCAAAGGCAGATCATCAGCCTATTGCCATTTTCTTCCTTGCTTATGTAGGAGTATTAGACCCTGAAAGTCAAACCCTAAAATTAGTTTGAAGCAAGAAAATAAACCCCCTCATATTAATCACATCCTGAAACTTGGCTTGCATGTTCCTGTAAGAAGTATAAGGTGCATAGTCACTGTGCATAGTCACTGTGCTCTAAAACCAAGTTTCATTTTGCCAGACTGAAGATAAAACCTGTGCCACTAAATAAATTAACATTACTATTACATTATTACTACTATCACTACAATTGCTATTGATTATTACACGTTGAAGAGACTGGTGTAGACAGCAAAGAGAGGAGGCAGTAAACTGCAAGTGAGTTTCCACTGACATGGAGAAACATGAGGATTATCCTGTACCATCACCTACCAAAAATTTAGGACTGCAGGCTTATTTTAATGGATCTATTGCATCAAAAAAAACTTCAGGGCAAGAAGAAGAAACACAAATAGATGTATTTTTTGAGGTGTCTTCTAATTTTATTGAAGAATTGTTATTAATAAAGCTTTCCAGGTGCCATAGAGAGACAGACTGAGGCAGCACACTGGGAAAAGTGACACTGCCCAGAAACTTTCAGTCCTACCTCGACTGAACTACAACCACAGAGCAACTTCCAGGTACTACGAATCAGTCATGACACCTAAGATGTTTTTTTGGAAAAGAACAATAAGACAGCTAAATCTCAGATTACTTATCACTTTGACATGAATATAATAGTATATAGTGAGACACATTATTTCAGTTCAGGCCATTGCCAGATTATAGATTTGGGATCAAAGACTGTAAGCAACTCTCACACAATGGGAACCGTATCTAAGCCTTCCAAACAGTGACTATGAAAAGAGCATGCATGCCTTGGTGCATGACCAATTGAACATGAAATGCCTTTGTAAAGCAGCTCTGAAGGAGACTAACTGTGATTCTTCAGTGTCAAAGTATGAAGAAAGTATCAAGAAAGTACAGACAAAAGACACTGATTATATATATAGTACTAGTGAAACCATTTCATAATACTGAGGACTGTGATCTTGCCTATGCTTTAAAAATATGTTAAAAAAACAGCAAAGACGACAAAAATCCCTTAATCTTATACTATGGTGGGTGACCTATGCAATGAATTCCATCTATTTCACCCAAAGGCTGGTTACAAGCTGACCCAAATCTAGACACTACAGGGATCTCCATCTGGCAGAAGAGATCTGCTAGAGTTTAGGAGATAAAAGCACAACAATATAGCCAAATCACAACTATTCAGGCTGGAAGTAACTTGCAATCTTTCCTAGTGATCCAATGAAAAAATTAAGTCTTTCAATCACTATAGGATGCACTAGTGGTTAAAAAATAGTTGTATCTTAATACGAAAGTCCATCATAACACCAAGATGGCAATTGTTTAAAAGGTTCAGCTTATATAATTTATGAAGTATGCAATATTTTTCTCTGTCAGATATAAATACATGAAGAACCTAAGTGTTTATATCACGAGAAGATGACAAAGTATTTTGCAATCCATGAGAATAAAAGAGGATGTTGATCAGCTACCAGGAATAAATATGCTTTATTTTTAATTTCACAGACTTGGGTCACTTGCTCCAATTTCTTAAAAGAGCTGAATGAGGAGATTTATGATCCACTGGGGTTTATTTTTAATCTTGAAATAACAGAAAGATAACAGAAGAATAAAAGAACGATAATGTTGTGTGAATATTTCATAAAGCCAAACAGGACAAGATGTATAACCATAGAAGTGTTTAGCCTGGAGGAAACATCAACCCTGGAGGAAATAGAACAACAGCTTCTATCTGAAGAGCTTAATAAAAACATTAAAGGAGAGGAATACAGTACTTACTGTCATTAGATGTGTAAAAGGAGCTTCTGAAAAAATAAACCTGATATAATTTGAATGACAATGGTGAAAGCACAGATGAAACATTTTTTAAGGTATTTGGCTGAACACCAGAAGACAGCTCTGCTCAAATAAACAGCATATAAGAACAAAACAGGATTTAATGATTGATAGGTAGATAGACAGACAGACAGACAGACAGATTAGATAGAAGGATCATCAGTCCTCAGCTGACAAGTCTCACCAAGTATTTGTCTTACACAGAGCCAAGGGGAATTTCTAATAAGAGGCATTTCTAATGCACCATAAGAATCTATGTTCAATGCAATAATATAAAATATTTTATCAATTATCTAGAAGTAAATATAAAAAGCAGTCAAGCTGATCCTTGAGGGTAACACCAAATTTGGCAGATCACTGAAGAACCTTAAGGACGTGTCAGTCTTACAGAATTATTCATAGAGCATGGAAACCCAGACCCTTTCACTCCAAGTTTTTAAAACATTTGAATATTCAAATATATAAGCTTACAAACATGGAAATAAGGCCATAAACTACAGAACCAGGAACGGGAAGCTGCAAGGGAGCTGCATCTTTGAAAACAATTCAGAAAACATCAGAGGAAATGTGAGTTTCCCCACAGTAAAGCACCGTGGGGCACAGTTTCAGGACAAATGAATAGAATAAGCAATATGCAGCATTCACACCATAAGCACTCTAATCCTAGGTACAATTCTAACATATATTTTGTTAAAGGCCTCTAATAATTGCAAAGAATATATCAAGCAGCTTCAACATGATTTGAAAACTAGAATAAATGTCTAAGCATAAAATATGAGGAACTCCCTTGGTTTAGTTTTTCAAAAGATGAATAAAGAAAATATTTTATTACAGCAGATAAAGGAAAAACACCAGATTTCTGAAGCATCTTTGCTTCAGCAGAAAACTGCATCAAAAGAATCCACATTTAGGGGCCATCGTCACACAAATTCTAAAGAGATTAAAGGCCCAATTGCTTTTGTAGTAGGAGGTGGTTAACCAACACTGTAACTTTAAAAGAGGCCCAAATTATTGGATTTAATGTAGGGAACACAGGAGAAAGTGAGGCTTTGTGTTTGTTGTTTATGACCACTCTGAATCCAGATATAGGTGGGGATGAATAATCACCTGAAGGCTGAGCTAGCTGGGGATGGAGGGGGTTTTGGGCCTTAAAATTCTCTGACATTTTGAAATGCTTACATGTCACGAATCACTTCATTAGAAGAAGAAAATATGACTGCACACTCATTTGAGTATGCATTTGTATTCTGCTGAATTAAGCAACAGATCAGGTGTTGTTTCCTGATTTCTACTCCTGATCCTGCCACTTGTCCATTGTATAATTTTGGCCAGTTTTCCACATGATTCCTTAGCTGAGAAAATCTTTAAATAACTAAGTAGTGCTAATACATGTAGTTCTCCAAATAATAATTCTTTTCAATTTATCTGCTTTTTATTTTCTTATATGTTTACTGTTAAGTCTCCAGTATGGAAAATGCAAAGAAGCCAAGGTGCAAAGAGAAGCCTTTACTTGTCCTTAAGACATCTTTAGCAGCAGTAAACAGAATACAGAAAATGATAGTCACAGTCCTATGGAGAATAACTCTTTGTAGAAACATTTCCCAGCTAATACGCTGAAGGGAACAATGGCACTCCTGGCAGGAGAAGATGGACAAGGTGACCGGACAGATGTTTACTATTTCTAATATCTATTATTCTCTGGGGTTTGTCCCAGTAGGGTAAACACTTATCATCCCTTTTTTACACAGCACCAGTCCACCTTTCTGAGGAAGTAAAAAACGCTTCTTGGGTTTTATGTCTCTTGTAAAAGCTAACTCCAGATGAATTCAGTGCTCAGAAAAGGGGTCCAGTTGGGCAGCATTCAACCTTCTTAACTGTTACTTCCACAGTTCCAGCCACACAGGAAAAAATACAAATGATCACTGTCCGACCATTATTTATGAATGGAAAAATCCCCAAATCCAAGTTAAGGCTTGAGAGCTGTCTGCAGCTACCACAGCCCATAGTGATCCAGGGAAATTTTCCTATTGGAAATCTCCCTCCAAACCTTTGCAGAATTTCCAATTCCATACAGAGAAAGATAATCTTTAATGAAAAACAGATCCTTTTTCAATGCAGCTCAACAAGCAGAGCTGTAAAACTGCTTTTAATATCCTCATTTCCAATCAATTGTTTTGGGGGCCTTAATAACTATAAATGGGGAAAGAAGTTCAAGCTGTTTTGTGCTTCCCTGCAAACGTCTGGGATTCATTTAGCCCTCCTTGTTTTTGTTTTTGTTTTTTCATTTAAAGTTTCATTTTTTTTTCTTTTTTTTTTTTTTCATTTCATTTCATTCATTTCATTTTTTTTTTTCATTCAAATGTAGGCTGCCTACATACATGAACACCTGTTTTTATCCAAAGGGGCACCATCACACCTCCTACCAACATGGGGCACTCCAACCTTTCCTCAACCTTTATGTGTCTGTTCCTCCAGCTCTTCCTAACACATCTCACTTCCACATCTAGACATTGCTGCACAAACCTGCAAGGCAAATTCACACCAAACTGATTCTCTGCTGCCTTCCCCCTCAGCTGTGTACAGCCTTCAGGAACGTGACCTTGCTATGCAATACTTGCAGTAAAGGGATTATGTGTACTATAGCCTCTGATGGGTTGTGGCACACTGTAGTTAACAAGCAAAGCAAATGGAATATCAACTTTTAAATATTTCACGGAGCCTAGAAATGGTGTAGCTGTACGAGAAGATATTTAAACATAAAATTCTCCGTATTACATTGGATCGGTATCCTGCATCTGAAAACCACCTCTTCAAATACCCAAGCAAGTCTAACAGAGCATCTGTGTGGCAATACCCACCCCTAAAACCATTTCACAGACTCCACTTAGCTGGGGCTTGTGAGAGTCTGCATGCAGAAACTTTTGTCTTTGTATTTCATATACCATCAATAATTTTTCTTCTGTGATTTTTCCAGGCACAGTAACATCCCATGGCAAGGACTTCCGTGACCTTAATTGCCATCATATTTCTTTTTGACTGTTCTGAAGCTTGCCCTGCCTTTGTCTTTTCAGCTTACACTTAGTCCCCGTATTCAAAAAGAAACAGAAAATACATTGCGATTCCCCACTTTTCCTTTTTCTATCAGTTCAGTTACAAAGAGCCCTGGGCTGTACTGACAGTTCTTGTATAGGAGCCTCTCTGATGACCTTTGATGATCTTTGTTGCCCCTCACCCCTTTCTGAGATTAAAATGACAGGATGACAGTGTTAAGTGAGGTTGTATTTAATGACATCATTATATTTTGTTTCATTCTTATTCCCTTCCTAGAAATGCTTACTTGCCTAGTAATGATCACTGAGCAAATATTTTTAAGCAATTATTTGATAAAACATCAGAAACAACCTGAAGTCCATCATTGCATATGCATAATACAGATTCTTTTCTCTCCCTACCGTATAAACCCCTCAATTTGTGTTTATACACATTTAATCTGCCATTTATTTGTCCAGACATTCAGCATTACTAGGTCTTCCTCTGCAGCTCTACAGACAATCTTCACCTGAAAATTGCCATATGCTCAGTAAAATGTATGCTGTATCCATTCACATCCCCTTCTACTCATAATTCCACAAATCAATCTTCAGACCTCAGCATGGATCCCAGAAGTCTTTCCACTAGGGCTCTCCCATGGGAATCATTAGTGCATTCTGTTTACTCTGTTCTGGTTTTTACCTTCCAACCAGTTCTTCCACTGTGCCCAGACCTTCTTTCTCTGCCATTACTTTTTCAGTTCCTGAAGAGCCTTTTGGTGGGACACATCACTGGAAGACATTTGAAAGCTAGACTACATTTGCCAAAAGTCTCCTGTCCATACACTTACTGAGGCCTCAATAAAACCACGGAAGCTCCTGGCTGAGACAGCTCAAATACAATGGCAGTACTAGTCTTGAGTCCTTGTCACCACAGCAAAGCTTGTCTGCTGCACTCCAAAGAAGTGGAGTCTGTGGAATGGTTTTAGGGGAGTATTGTATAAAGTCTAACAGCTGACCTGTTAGACTTGGCTGGGTATTTGAGGAGGCAGTTTTCAGATCTAGGCCTTTGACACGGCTCTTTGCAACATCCTTCTTCCTAAACTAGAGAAATACGGATTTGATGGATGGACTGTTCAGTGGATGAGGAATTGGTTGTATGGCTGCATCCAAAGGTCAATGTGTCAATGCCCAAATGGAGATCAGTGACAAGTGGGGCTGTGACTGTTCAGTACCTTCATCAATGACATAGACAGTGTCCTCGAGTGCACCTTCAGCAAGTTTGGAGATGACACCAAGCTGAGTGGTGCAGATGACACACCTCGAGAATGGGATTCCATCCAGAGGGATCTCTACAGGCTCAAAAAGTGGGCTCTGGGGGACCTCATGAAGTTTAACAAGGTCAGCTGAAAGCCCTGGAGCAGGTGCAGAGGAGGGCACAATGATGAGCAGAGGGCAAAAGCACCTCTCCTATAAGGATGGGCTGAGAGAGCTCAAATTGTTCTGCCTGAAGAAGAGATGGCCCTGCAGAAACTTCATTGCAGCCTTTCCGTAGTTAAGGAGAACTTATTTAAGAAAGACAGGAACAAACATTTTGCAGGGTCTGTTGCAATAGGACAAGGGCTTATGGTTTTAAACTAGAAGAATGTAAATTTAGACTAGATAAAAGAAAGGAATATTTGATTATGAGGGTGGTGAGGCACTCACACTGACCTTCAAAGGAGGTGGTATGATCCCTGTAAACATGCAAAGTCAGGCTGCATGGGGCTCTGAACAGCCTGATCTAGTAAAAGATGTCTCTGCTCATTAAGGGGGGCTAGATTAGATGACCTGTAAAGGTCTCTTCCAATTCAAATCATTCAATGATTCCTACGAAGAGGTACCAAGTTTTTTCCCTTAAACTCCAGTTGCAAAACCAAAGAGGAGACCAACATTTAATTGCCTTCCTCTGCTGGATACACAGGCAAATCCAGCCTCCAGGAAAAATGCGGAAACAGCTGGTTTTGAAAACCATCTGTGGTTTTCACACAGACACAAAACTCATAAGAAAGGACTGAAGTGCTTTAGAAAATGCACTTGATGTCAAAGCTTGA
Organism: Sylvia atricapilla; assembly: GCF_009819655.1. NCBI lineage: Eukaryota > Metazoa > Chordata > Aves > Passeriformes > Sylviidae > Sylvia > Sylvia atricapilla. The sequence continues at coordinate 55,469,931 of NC_089145.1, forward strand.
TGTCCTTTGAATTATTAATGCGTAACTTTAAGTGAAGTTCACAATAAGATGAAAGTTATTAACCTAATAAGTTACATGCATAATTAATTTCTCCTATGATATATGATTTGTGAAGTTGTAACAGAATGTGTCACAGAGGTTGTAAACATGAAAACTAGCCTGAAGCCAGAAGAGCTAAGCATATGCTAATTAGAGAACATACGAGAAATACACAGTAAGAAAAAAACAGAGAAGAGAGAGGAAGTGACAGCACTGCATATCTATGTGGTGTACTAGTGCCAGGAACAGGAACTAGGCTCAGGCAAGGAAGGTGAAGCAAGCACACCAAACCAAAGGAGAATGAAGGCATTCAGTGTTCTCATTATCTTAGATGAGACTACTTTAGGACAAATCAGCCCTGGAATATAAACCAGGGAAATGGAGGAAAGTGCTCAGCTGACAGCTTACCTTATTAGCTGAACATTGAAGCTTCAGAGGAAGAACCCATTCTTTAATATGAAAACACCATATCCTTTTTTAGAGCTTTGTGATTAACTGTTTAACCACTGTCTGGACAGAATAAATAAAGTGGGAACCCCCAGTAACAGCTTCTACTTGAGAGAGATAACAAACACAACAGCCTTTTCCTTTAGAAGTGGCAAGTCATCAGAAGGATCATGGTTTATCAAACTCTTGAGAAAACTTTTCCCTTTGCTATATCTGGTTTTCCTTACAGTTCTATACATCTTTGAGAAGGGTGATATGGCAATCCCCCTTCTTTGGGAGGCTAGAACCAGCACACCAGTCAGTCACCATAAGGGGTTATCTAGGGCAGCTGCAGAAATACACACACGGTCATATCAGCAGCACTAGGAGAACAGATTTCACTTCAGCATCTCACTGGTCTTCTCAAGAAAAACTGTTGTTTTGAAAGTAGCCATAAAACAAGTAATAGAGTGTGAAATGCTCTTAGTTAATTGTCTATTTGTTGGGAAGTTGTCCCAGCACCACTGAAGTTAAAACACAGGCTTTAAACCCATGTCAGAGGTGTGAGAGAACTGGCCCCTACATAACCAGAATAATGATCTCCTGCACCCACTCAGACAGTAGCTACATTGAGCTTATATTAGCTAAAACCTCTAAGTACCAAACCTCAAAAGCTCTGCTCCACTTTTAAGTCAGCAGTTAACAATATGAGGAAAACACTCTGCTTCCCCATTTTGCTGCCCATGCAGGAATCTTGTTAGAGACTGGGAAAAAGTGTGTCATCAGAGCCTGGTCCAGATTGTTCCAGTGGTTTGGCTGATCCAGCTGCAAACATGAAAACAACTATCCTGCCCTCCTAGCATTTCCCCTCAAATGTCTTGAATTCCACAGCCTGATCTTTTCCTCTGACAGAAGTTCAGAAAGCATCAGCATACTTATCTACTTATATTCATGTCGTATTCAGGGCTTGAAACCCACTGGAACACTTCAGAAACTAAAACAAACTGGAAAAGGAACACTGGAAGGCAGCTGAGAAGCAGGATCAGAATGGTATGGACTTGGCCAGCCTCTGAGAAGTCACTGGCTTCATTCCCTGTTGCTGCTGCTGCCTCATGCTGGTAAGTGCATGCAAAGGCAGATTGCCTGCCTACCTCCTGCCCCAATCAGGGGAGCATCTTGCCTCTGGCTGGCATCTCACTGCATTCAGCTGTAGTAAAAAAGGGAAATCTCAAGGACAACCAATCCAGCCAGGATGTTCTGCCAAGGTTGCTGTTCCTAGCTGAGGAAATAGTCCTCTCTATTTTTCTCAGCCAGAAAGAGAGAGAGAATGTACACACACACTCCCACCCCCATTATCCTAAAGCCCGCAGGTGCCAGCAATCCAAATAAACGTAGAGCAATTAACAGAATTAACACAGCTTTAAATAGCTTGGCACACCAGATGTGGACTCCTAGCAGGGTTCTATAAAATGTAAAGTTATTACAGATAAAACCATTAATCATCTGTTCAGAGACTTGTTCTAGATGCAAAACCCATTTCACTTAAAATGGCTAATAATCAGAAAGAAAGGCAGAGATTTAACAGGAACGATTATGCCATTCTCAAGCCCCATTTCCAAATGCCATTTTTCATTTCTGCCATGTTCCCAAACCTCTGTGTTCCCTCTGCTTGCTAACACTGATACAGTAAGAATGCTCTGCAGGCATCACTCACAATTACCTCTCAGGGTGTTAGAAATGAGATGCCACCTCTCAGCCTCTTCCATTTTGGACAGAGGAGGTTAGTGACTTGCACACTGTGCATTTCTGCTTTCCTGGCTGCAGTTGTTACTGTTCAGTTGTGTGTCATCAGCCCCATGCAGCTCACAGATAAGTGATGCTGATGAATTAAGTGTTGAACTGCTAAGATTTGTGCTTAGAAAATATGAGCATTTGAGTTTTCCCCCTTCTGGCAATGTGAAGTCACCAGTAGCCACCATATGCAATATAAAAATCCCCTGACACTCCCTGAGACCTATTCAAATAACTCCCATTTGCTACATCTATGTCTAGACAGCCACAAGAAACGGGGGTCAGGGGCTGACCCTAATTCACCTTTGAGCTTGAAAACCTTGAAATGTTACCATTTCTAACACTCCCACTCACAGAACCACAGCTCCAAGAGCATTAAACCCTGTAAATGGCAATTCAGAGTTAATATTGCATCCTTCCACATATCTATGCTAGTCCCATTGATTTGCTTAGGAATCTAGATCCCGTCTAGATACACTGTTAATTCCAACTGAATAAATGAATTCTGCCTGTGCAGTTTGAAAGAAGGGGGGAGACAAAACAATCCTAAAGCATAAATATTCAGTGCAACAGACAGCATCAACAGAAGTAGACCAAATCCAGAGAGCAGCAGTGACAAAGAACTACAACAGAGAGCATATCAGAGACTCTACAAAACCTGCTTGTATCATATCAAGCCCTCTGCCTTTTGCATGCAGTTCAAATAACAAATGCTGGCCATGAGCTGCCTGCCCACTCCTGTGCTCCTCACACTTGGCAGCTGGCTCACTGCTACAGAGGAGTGCTGCACTTGGGAGGAGTTGTCCAGCCCACTTCATTCAGCATTCAAACTTCATCTTCCTCTCCTGCCTCCCTTGCTGGCACAGCTGAGCAGCCTGGATTTCTGTGGTGGGTCACAGCAGCTCAGTCTTTCCCCACTGCCCACAATACACCAGCACATTTCCCAGCAGTACTCCAACTTTCTGCTGCTCCCTAAGAACTGACACTTGTGAGGTAGCTGAAAGTGCCTGTTTAATACACATGCATAAAACAGGACAGTTTTGCAACTTTTCTCATGTGATTTTATTTATATTAGCATATGGCAGTCCTGACTCTCCAAAACTACTCTCGTTTGTATTTCTGTCTGACTGGACAAGGATGGATCCTTATGAATTTCTGTAGCGCAACATAATGAGCAACAAATAAAAACCTATCTCCTATCTCTCTTTAAACCAAGATTTTACTGATCTCAGTGAACTACAAAAGCAAAATAAGTTCATTTACTTTGAGTCCAAGATGAGCACGTCAGACTTTGGACAGCTGAAGTTAAGATCAGAGCTTCCATTAGGATGGGCCCACATTTGGCTAACAGCGTATGAGAAAGACAGCCAGAAATCCTTGCCAGAGTAATCACCAGAGTATCACCACTGTTCTGCTGATGACTTTGGACTCAGCTATGTTTGTCTATGAACATATCCTGTCTTAGTTTGCTCAGTCTTAAGTGGGAGAGATTAGGCCACATATTTTTGTAAGGATTTTTGAATAGTTACCAACTAACTTCATTATATGCACCAAACACAAGCTATATTGCTCCAATCCCCATTACGTTTTCTGAATTTGTTGATATAAATATAGTTCTACACCTGTAAACACTCATTTTCTGAACCACAGCACATGGCACATCCCTTGCAGCCACAGAAGCTCAGCAGGAGTTAGGTTCATTATGCAAAAAAGAAAAGCCTGATCCTGATGATCCTACTGCAAAGCAAGCACAGATGGCCACAACACCAGGACTGAGAGTCACATGCAGACAGCTCAGTCAGGATTCAGTGGACTGCTCCTTAATGTTGTGACAGATCAGCCCACTGGCTACACTTCCCAGTGGTGACACAACCTCTGCTGCTGGTTTCACCCCTAGGCACCTGCTCCAGTGGCAGCTGAAGGGAGTTGGACTGGGTTAGACCCCACTTTGGTTTAGCTCCATAGATTCTCTTTAGCTTGTAAGTATGGTGGCAGTACATAGTTCAAAGAGCTCTGCAAAAAGGAACCTGTTACACCTCATGCACAGGAAGATCCAATTTCTATGTTTGCTCATCAGTGCTTGCTATAGAAGGTATGCTCAGTGTACATACATACTCTGTTATTCAGACTTTGGCTATTAATTACTTTTGCAAAATTTCTAACATCGCAGTAAGTTTAGGAGTTCAATGCCACTGAACTGTTGATATGTCAATTATCCTTTAAATTAATCCTCAAGAAAATATGTGTGTTAAGGCTGACCTAGAACACCTACAAGATCCTGTTTGCCAACTGATAGGGTTCCAGAGAACAAAAAACTACATTGTAATAAATGTGACCTTAACAAGAACCTGTATTTTTTTAAATTCGCAAATAGAGCTATGAAAAACAAACAAACCAACCAAAACAAACCCCAGAGGTTTTTACTTCTAGATTCATTATGGCTACAGCCTTTGCTATATGAATTGCATTAAAGAAAGAATTTTAGGAGCCTAGAGTTTTTTTTCAGTACACAGTTGATAAAATAACATCTCCTCCATCTTCTGTCCCAAAGCTAAAAACTCAAAACTCAGCTCCTGTCTTTGGACGTCCCATTTTTTGCTAACTGAAAAATAATTCTAACACTTCATTTTCACACTCCATTCACTAAAGATTAATTTCATAAAGCAATTTTAAAATGTTTTCCTGCTTAACTGGAATACTTTTCAAGGATATATGAGAGTCTGAGTAAATTTTCTACAGTGAGTACACTGCTCTTCCACTATTCTATGTATCCAGAAACATTTGTTGAAAGAGATTGATCAAAAACTGAGGTTAGCTTATGTTATTTTGCAACAAACACTCATTTAGTATCATTATGCCAGCAAAGCTCTTGTTATGGATGCATATAAGCCAAGGTAATCAAGCTCTTTTCTGTGCCATGTGTGAAGCAAGGCAATAATGCCATCAGAAGCCTCACTCTGGTAGAGTAGGCAAGGGCTAAGCTACACAAGGAACAGAGGCTTTGAATAACCCTTAGCTAAAGCAAAGCTGCAGCTAATATCAATATCAACAGAAATATCAAATGCAAACCATCCCAGGACCTAAGCTTATAAAGCCTTACCCAACAAGAAAACCCTATCATATTTCCTTCCACATCTATTGGTCTACTCAGAATTCTCTCATCATCTTGCATCCTGTCGTACTGCTCTCAACTTCCAAATGCCTCCAGTCCCACCTCAAAATAAAATCTTTCCAGAAATAAGTGGGCGTCTTTTTCTTATTAGCTTAAAAATGTCATCACTGTTTTATGCTGTTTCATGCTGCTGCAACAGTGGTACTCGAAAACTTTACAAAGGCTTTGTGTTGGATGCCCTGCAGATGCACAGAGAAATTACTGACATTCTTGACTCTCAAGACACACAGGGTATACAGCTGCAGCAGGAGACTGACCCACCACAGCAGCAGCAATGCAACTGGAAGTTTGAGAGTGAGAGGCAACCAAAAATTTTACAGACCTCTAGATATGGAATCTTAGGAAACAGGGTCATAACCATCATCCAGTTTATTTCGAATGCTCTGGCAGAGTATTAATGAGAGACCAAGATAAGAACAAGTAACATTTTGAGGAGTGGAATAATATTTAACCTTTGGCTGTGGTTTGTCTGCTTCTACATAGTGCCACTTGCCTCTCCCTTTCTTTTTCAACTGTTAAATTCATTAAATAATACAGCTAGGAAGCAGACAAACACAACAGGACAGCTGGAGCAGTGGTACTGGATTAACATTCGTGGGCAATTAGTGTCATTTGTGTCGTAACTTCCTCCACTGTACCTCAGTGGAATCCCCACACAGCTGAGTCCTGATCCTCCTCTTAGGCATTCCTAGGACTCTGTTAATTCACTACTGTGGAAGGGGATCTTGGGCACCCAAAAGCTTTTGGGCTTAGGGAGGGGCTCTAACAATTACAACTTTCTCTCTCTGCCTGTTTTCCTGTTTTTCTCTGCCTCCAGTTTTAGGCTGCCTTCCATCTGCACCTTTAGCCTCCTCCCAAGTGTGACACCTCAGTCAGAAAAACTCATCCCCAAACAGAAACCACATCATCACTACACATCAAACAGTCCTGAAAAAGACCTGGCCTGCAGATAGCATCTGAGATTTACATACAGCAACTGGGCACACTCATGAACCATTTTGAAATCTGGCTCCTAGAAGTTAAATTGCAGACAGAAATGATCTAAGCTTTCACAGCTTTCTCCCGTCACAGCCAGATGGTGCCTGACCCCTGTAATAATTTCTGCCATATTCCACCCATATGCAAGCCTCACTGCTTCCATCAAGCTGTTAGTACCAATCAACATTTTTCAGAATTGAGATTTTAATACAGCACTGATAGAAAAATGTGAAGATTTCATAAATTCTCTCATGAATATCCATTCTATAGGGACCACCTTAGGCTCTTCTAAATCATCTCCATCTGTACCATTTAAGTCCTGCTCCAAGTAAATCAAATCTGAATGGCTGGCTCCCTAACCCCAGGACATACTCTGATTCTCTTCCTTCCCTAGCAACTGGATATTGAAATACCATTTTCCCCTCTTTGCCCACACAGCTAAATTCCTACCCTGCTACTTTACATCTCCATCCTTGATTACTATAAAACTCCTCCCTGAAGCCCTTGATTAGATGTAAAACACAGCTGTTTCATGTTACACCTTTCTTGTCCTCTTCCTGGCCATACAAGTGCCATTCAACCCATTAATGAATCCTTTTCCCTTTCCACCATCAGTCAGTGGTTCTCCCTTTTTAACAATCACTATCTGTTAAAGCATTGCCACACCTTCCCTGACACCCATTAAAATGATTTCTGCTCAATTGTCTCAAGATGTGTTCCTGTGTCTTCTCCTATCCCATCTCTATATTTGGTTTCATCCATGATAGGGAATACACCAGCTTCCCCCCAGATTTCCTTGAGAATGAAGAAAATCTTAAGAACGAAGGTCCAAAAAGCCTTGGATTCTATACAACTACAATGCAATATCCGTGTTTCATGTCTGTGTACTACCCTATGTGCATATCCTGTATGCCTATTTCCTAGTCTTCTTGCCTCATTACAGTGTCAGGTATGCAGCAACACTGTCAGGATGACTGTGGAGAAATGCAAAACAAACATCGTTCACCACACTCAGGGAAATCTTTAATTCTGATGAAAACAGAGGGAAAATCCCAACCTGAACTACACATTAAAAATCTGTATTTATGATTTAGATGTATTACTGCTAGCAACTTAGTGAAACCTCTTCCGTCAAAACCTGTAGCTCCAAAGGAAAGAAGAGACATGAGGATCTATTCTATGGTGAAAGGAGGTATCATTAGGTCAGAAATTGTCTGACCTAAAGAAAACATTATCTAGATAATTAGATATTTAAATTAATTTTAGGAAGTATTATATAGCTACTACAGCAGAGGAGCCCTCAAATTCTTAGTTCTTTCTCAGGAATACATTCTTAGACATTCTGATTCCTTCTAGCTAAGGTTTACACTCTGCTCACTCTGATGAAGAATCTACCCTGCCAGAGCTGCCCCTCCTTCCACCCGCCCCTGCTAACTGGAGAAGTCACTAGGCACTCTGCCTCCTGCCACTTGAGCACCTAAATGTCACCTCAGAGGAAGTGGGAAGGCAATGTGCCACTCAAGGAGCCCTCTCAGCCCTGACATGAGCCAATTTCTTGTGTACTCTCAGACTGATGCAGTCCAGATGAAACACAAGCGCTTACAGGGGAAAGGCTGAAAGTTTCACCTCGAAGTCAGCATAAAATCCCTTTACCTTCCTAGGAAAGTGACACATCCCTTGAGGCAAACTTGAACGAACGCAGAGACCATTCTACTTGAACACCTCCAAGAGATCAGCACAGGGCTTGGCAGGATGTTCTCCACCATAACCAACAGTGCAATCCATTCAGGGGTGTGCTGTGTCTCTGCTAACAGGCAATACACAGCTAGGACTTGGCTATGAAAAAAGACCTTTGCTCTACTAGAAAGCATAAACTGAAAGGAACAGTATTTGCTATTAGTCTACCCTACCCATTCATCTAACTTTCTTAGCTTAGAATATTTTTGTTAAAAATTCAAGATCCTCCAGTACTGGCTAAAAAGAGACTGAGCATCCTTTTTGGACATGAAGGAAAAAAAAATTAAGTTTTAAAAAGCTTAAAACGTAAGCTATAGGGACTGATTTATGAAATACACTGACATGCTACACAGAAAGCCAAGTAAAGTTCCCCACAGCCAGCTCTGGAACCAGACAGACACATTTTAAGTATACAAGCACTGCACTAGCCCAGTTCTGCCTCCTCCAGGATCAAACCTGGCTGAAATCATTACTGGACCACTACCATAACTGGGTTGCTTTTAAGCAGATGATAGCTCCAAAGCAGCCAACAAGTCAAGACATCTGCTCAAACACATCTCCTGTCATTGCCTAGTCAAGTGAAGATTACAAGGCAATTCTGATTATCTGTTTACTTCCTCTCCTTCTTAAGTGGTTGCTTGGGTTTTTCTTCTCACAGAACATTATGAGCCTGGGATGACTATGTTGGTGGCTCTTAGCACATTGTGCAAGCTGACAGAATACAAATGATTATATAAATAATAAAGCTGCTGAAGATTTTCTTGTCACTGCTTTCTTTGCTCCATTGGCTTGACTTAGAGCACACATAAAAATGGCCTCTGCTAAGTGTTATGTTCATAGCATCCATAAATAAAATTAAGATCCTGATTTAAAGAGACACTAAGAAGCTGTATCTCCTCCTGATTTCAATCAAACTGGGATGCTCAGTGCCTAGGAAAATCAGGCCCAAGGCTCTATAGATGTAACCAGAAGGATTTGATCTCTGTATGGCAGCTCGTATTCAAACAGCGAAGTTTCATTTCCTATATAAGATGCTCACATGCTCTTCTCTACCATAAACATCCCTTTAATCCAGAGGTCAGGCAGGAGAGCAGCTTCAGACCCTCAACTCTTCCTCACATGAGAGACCTGGCACATAACATGCAAACCCTGACAGCATGAGTTGAGCATCAGTGGGATGATGACTTGTCAAGGCAATTTAAAACTAAAACAACATCTAGCTCAGCATTGCTGCTTCTGTGACTCATGTATAAGCTTTTTATAACACTTTTTGGAGACATCAATATCTATATCCCCATTAATCACAGTGAAAAATCACAAATTGCATTAGGAGAGAGAAGAAAGAAGAAAAAAGATGACTGCAAGACAGCATCAAAACTAAACTGTACCAAGTTTGGGATTTGGAAAGAACTCATCCTTTAACTGTTTTGTTTTGAGTTTATTTTCCAAGGGTCACACTTTCCTGGTTCCTGCTGCTAGCCAGCCAGTCCAATCTCCATTACCCATACGTGAATTTTCTCAGTACTGTGGATTCACTATGTGACACCTGCAGCCAGCCAGAGTAAGACAACACATTTTTCAGAAGCAGCTAGCTCTTGGTGACCAATGCAGCCACCAAAGTGCACCAACTGAGCAACCCAGAGTAAGGACTTAAAGACCATCGTTGCCTGTCTCAAATAGTGTTAAGGCCACAGAAGAACTTTGCCATGAGATGAGCACAGAATGGAGTGACAGAATAGTGCTAACTCCAGGCAGAAGTGAGATTTGGTCAGCACATCCTGGATAATGTGTCCAGACAAAACTTCCCACTGTGGCAAACTTTGTAAAGAAGCAACTTCTACACATACCACTGGTCAAACAAAGATCACCCCAAGTTTTGGGACAAATGGCATCTATGACCACTGAGGGACCCTTTCCACCTCCCAATTCCTTCCCCAAATATGCCTCCATGGATATAAGGAACTTGAGCTGTAAATTAAGCTACCATGACCAGGAACTTGAGATAAGATAAAGGTGATTCTATTGTCCAAGTGTTACCTCAAGCCTAGAGGAGGTAAACAAAGCTGTGAGAGGAGAAAGTATAACTAATAATGGACACAAAGAATGCAGAAATTATGGGCCACAAGGAAAGCAACTGAGCTGAATCAGCTTGGACTGGGTAAAAGGTAATTCTGTCAGGGGGAGAATGCAACCAATGACTCACAACCCACCAACTCAAGAAACCCACCAACTTAAAAAAAACCAAAGACTGAGCATGGGACTAATTAACATTAAAAGTGAGGGAATCATTTAACCAGTAGAATAAAAAATGTGTGTAACCAATGAGCATTAATTCCTTTCTTTGCAAAGATGTATAAACACTGAAAAGTTTTGAGTGACCTCAGGCCTCCCACCACTGAGGAGCCCAGGGTGAAGGAGGACCCAACAGGACACCACTGGATGCATGGGTGGTGACTACCTTCTGCCTAATCTCTCTCTTTTCTCTTTCTATCTCTCTACTTCACATTTTATTGTTCAATAAAATCCATACTCTTGACTTCAGCATATGGTTTGGTTTGTACTTGAATTCAGGGAGAGTCATCTCTGAATAACCATCTCAACACACGGTACACTTCATTGCCACATGCCACAGGATTGTCACACCTCCCTTACACCCTCATGCTGCTTTCTTCTTGGAAAATTTACACTTTTTAGGCTATCTTCAACTGTCATTTTCTGTTTTGTTCTATTTCTGTATCTTGCTGGAACATTTAGATCTAACTCTCTACTCCAGGTGAAATCCAGAACCTTAAAAAGTAATCTAAATAAGATTCTGATTACAATCTTTTCATCTCAAAATGTAACTTAGTAGTCATTATTTTAATAATGGCTATTGCCCAAGTGCCTAGAAGATCATAATGCTTTCTTCTGAAGGGCTAACAGCTTAGAGAAGACACCTCTCCTACTACCATGAGCATTTTTTCTGTAATCCAAGCACTAGAAGTATGATTCTGCCCTTAAGTTCCTAAGTTTTCCAGCCTTCTGACCAGCTGAATGACTAGTTTATCTTCACACAGCATTATAAGTATAAAGTCGGGCACCAGGGAAGGAATTGATTGTGTAAGGCAGGAAAGAGTGATCACTTTAATAAATCAAAAGCACAGAGACAAGAATTAATTTGAAATAGTTACCTCTTTGAGGCAGCCCATGAAGTTATTGCTTACTGGAGACCCAGGCAAATCAGCAGTACTGGGGCTCCCTCCCACGTAAAAGAAGTCATCTGAGCCCAGCATGGTGTAGTCCTCCTGTGTGTAGCCCGTGGTGGTAAGGATGCCATCCACAGAGATTGTCACCTGTTTGAGGGACACAATGGACAAAGAAAATCCCAGCAATGACCTTACAATCCTGAACAGAACAACTTACCTCCCCTATAATTTTATGCCGGTTTTATTAAGGATTTTGTTGAGATTTGGTATGCTTTTTTTTTTTTTTTTTTTTTTTAAAGTTAAGTTGAGCTCTATTTTCTGGTCTGATTTTCCCACAGAGAAATGCTTCAGCATCTGCTTCTCCCCCTTCTGGTGCATCAGCACTCTCAGGCTCATCCAGCAACCTATCCATCCAGATGCTTTCCATCTATTCAGGCCAGAAAATACAACTGTTCTTGAAAGACATTTCTCATATTAGCTGATTTTATGATTAATTAGAATTTATTTCAATGATTACAGTTAGTTATGGTTGTTAGTAAAAAAAAAAAAAAAAAAACGAACACTAATGAAGACGAGGTTGGTATTTTTTATTTTTTTAAGTTTCTTTTGCTCACGGCACACTGACGATCATGCATTCAGGGACTGGGGAGAGGGAAACTCACTTTCAATACATTATGGATGTGCATGCCATGTACCTGGAGAGACACACACCCACCACCCACTGCAAACAAAAAAACAAGCAAAAAAAACCCAAACAAAACAAAGGAAAAAAAAAAAAAGAAAAAAAAAAAAGAAAATTTATAAACTAACCCATAACCAAAATATAAGCAGAAAATAAATTAAAATAAAATAAATCAATCACACACCAACAAAAGTGATAGAAGTTGATATGAGAAAGAAAGAGATACAAAGCATGCACACACACTGCACTTTGACATGTCATGCCAATATATTAGAGGTCCAGAAAGATGACAGGAAAAAAGCAAAATAGAGAGAGAAGAAGAAAAAAAGGAGAGAAAACCATTTCACCCTTGCATGCAATCAAAAATAAAAATACCAAACAAATTCCATAATAACAAAAAAGAAAATGAAACAGAAATGTCCCCAAAATCTCTAACCACAAACATATGGAGGGTGAAGGGTGACAGAAGGAAAGGGTGGGAGAGGAGGAAGTGAATTTTATGTGCTTTTCTTAGATGTTGTTAGTGGTTGCAAGGGAAGATGGAGGACAATAGATCGAGGCCAGGAGGAGACGGGCGAGTCACCAGACGTGGACATGCCATGCAGAGTGTGTACTGAAACAAATAACCGGCTGAGCTCCTGTTGGCCACGCAGAGAGAGGTCAGAGAGAGAGAGAAAGTGAGAGAGAGAGCCAGAGGGAGAAAGAGGAGAGAAAGCAGAGGGAGGGAAGTGGGGGGAAAATCAGGAGAAAGAGGACAACTCTGGCCAGTTTGCCTGTAACAGCCATTGTCACAACAAAAGGGTGAGAGAAAAAGAGAGCCTTCACCACCACGGACTAGAGGCCCTGCAATGGTTCTGATCTAGAAACCTTCAGAGTTTAAAAAAATAAATTAAAAAAAAAATAATAAAAAATAAAAAATTTCAAAGCCAAGCCAAGAAAAGAAAAATAGCCAAATGAAAACAAAAGCAAAAGAAAGAAATCTAAACTCAGAAACAAGGGACAAAAAACCCTGACAATTTATCACCAGAAAGGAAAATAAGAACTAAAGACAGAGGTGAAGAAAACAACGAAAGAAATGTCCAAACCCCATTTCCAGAAGAGCTGTGTTAGTTGCTTTTGATGCTCATTTTTCTATTCAAAAAGAAGAAAAAAAAAAAGAGGAAAAAAGAAAAGAAGAAAAAAAAAAGAAGGGGGAAAACAAGATGTTTTCAATGAAATTAGAATAAAATTAAAGGAAGCTGTAAGTATAAAGGAAAGGGGGGAAAGAGCGGGTAAGGGGAGGAAAAGGCAGGTAACACACGGCAAACCCAAAAAAAGAGACAATAAGAATGATATCTACCAGACAATGTAGTTTGTTTACCATAGCGTGTCCAATGCCTGAGTGCTTTGAGGAAAAGGGGGAAGAAAGGAAATTAAAAAATCGTGAACAGAACGATTGTTAATTAAAATAACTAAAAGCAAAGATGAGTCGTTAGGGTGTTAGTACATTAGTTGGTTAGTAAAAATGACACATTGCATGAATGATCTAGTGTTAGTTTTTCAAAAAAAGGCATGGGGCACCTGAGACACACAAAGTGAGAAAGAGGACAATATGACCAGGACTCTATGGGGAACCATGCCATCTAGACTGTAAAGAAACAGGGCTGCCTACTCTTCCCACCCTGGTATTAGTGATTAACTTCAACCCTCATACATGTTATCCAGACCTGCAGCAAAGTGAAAACAGTGCAATACTTACTCTTCAAATGCTCATCAAGGTGCTTCCCTCAAACAAGAACCTTACTCTCAGAGATAAACACACAGAGTACACAGTTTGCCCCTTCAGCACAAACCCAATCACGACTCCCTTCTTCCACCCACCACCACGCCAGCTCCTCTTCCAAATTTCACTACCCTCAAGTGTTGCAGAATATCACAGCAAGGCCAGTATTTCCTTTGGCTGGAGGATACAGATGAAGAGGAGTCCAAGACTCTGTGTCTTCGTTCCAAGTTTCCCAGTCTGCAGGTTTCTTTACAGCAGCTGAGTTTGTGACTTTCAGGAGAAGCACATAACAGTGCCTGTGCTTGGCTGTTTGCCTGTAGCTCACTTCTGTCATCCAAGATATAGGAATTGAACCTCTCCTACTGTAGGGGAAAAACGTGTCAAGAAATTGTGTAGAAAGAATTGTGTCACTTGTGTCCAGGTTGAAGACAGAAGATTGACAAGATTCAGCATCCCTCCTGTTTCACAGCATCTCTATTACACAGGAGCCAGGAGAATTTATCAGACAGTCTGGTTCAGTAGAACTTTTTTAACCTGTCCCAAGGCACGCAGATGCCAACAATCTACATTTTGCTTCTTGTTTGTGTTTTAGCAGTTAAGGAACTCAAGATCTTCACAGTAGATTTTGCACTGTGACTAGCTTCAATGTTAATAGAGAAGGGCAGCCTGTGGAGGCTTCAAGTCCCTGTTCCAGTGTGATTGAAGTTGGCAAGAATTATCCTAAATTACACAAGCAATATCTATGCTGCCTCATGTAAAAACCATCTGCTTGCAGGCTTTGGAGTTGTGCATTGACAAGGAAAATCGGTTTTTGAAGACTTTGTGGCATTGAGCATGAAGTCCCAACATTATTTGCCAATGGGAATGAAATAGTAATAATAATATTCTGTATTCGGAAATAAAGAGCACAAACTCCTGAATTCGCCATGGAAGGCTTACTCCCAGCAAACTGTCGTTTAGTAAATTAGTAAATTTATTTTTACAACCAAGGGAGTTGAAGTATGGGACAGGGAGAAGAACATGCTAGAAAAACGACAGAATGTCAGCAGCAGACCCGAAGGCAGACACAGGAAATCTGACCTTCAGTCTCCTCTGCTCCTCTTCCCACCAGGCCACACTGCCCCAAACATGCCCTGAAAGCCCTGGTAAAATTCAGCCATGATCCTATTGCTAAGTAAAGGTTTCTCACCAGGCAGAAAGAGGGCTTAGTTTTAACTGCAATAATAAGATAAATAAACAAGAAGATTTGCTTTGACATTAACAATCAACTCAAGGGAATCTGTGGATTCACTTGGTTTGTCTCTAAGGAGATTAGTTGCTGTGATAGTCATTTGATCTAAAAAAAAAAGCAGCCCTTCGTACTCTCCCAGCTTAGCTACAAAACATTTAACAATTCCAAAAAGTACTGGGCAAAAGTCCAACTATTTAAAGTTGCACTCTAATTCTAGAAACAGCCAAAAAAATTATGCAAATCCTCCTCCCCTTTCTCTTAGCCCCCAGAAAAGCAGAGGAAAAGATTAGATGGCATCCTGAAGCTGCTGATAGTTCATTTAGCTGGAATTGCTCAGATTTAGATAATATTCTTGGAATTCCTAAATGATTGCTTTTAAATTTCATTGTAAAAAGAAATATATCTACCTCCAGTGCAATATTTTTAACCAATTGTGAAGAGACTTGCTTTCCTTATAGTTTCAACATTCAGAGGCAATGTATTTTGTTGGGGTTTTATGTTTGGTTTTGGAATGGGTTTTTTTAAGGAAACATGAGCACAGCTGGAAACAAGACTTTCTAGTGAACTAAATTATACTGCAACATTACAGATGAATTTATGTCAGGAAAGACATAGAACCAATAATCTTTTAAATACAAAATTATTTCAGTTATACAAAATAATATAGGATGACAACTACTAAGACTATCATGACTGCTCTGCCTCAAGGCCTCATCAATTCCAATATCTGGACAGCTTTAGGTTCTGGGTCAATATCTTAATTTTGAGACAGATCAAAAGTTAAAATGCAAGTACCCAGGGAAAAGATGTCTAAAAAACAGTCCAGCCTCATGGATGTTTATTGGTTGAACTACATTCTGTCATGTTTTAACTACAGAATTGGACTCTAAATCACCTTTGCTAATTAAATGCTATTTGATTTGAAGACAGGCCTTTTTTTGCAAAGAAACCATCTATCTCATTTAAACATCCCCTCTCTTGCCCAGTCAACTTGGATCCTTTAAGAATTCAGGATGACTTAGAAACACTCACAGTGACTAGATCAGGAGGCTTATAAACCTACAGGGCTACTTAATTGGCAAGGGACTACCTGTTTTCTAGTCATCACCAAAGTACTACCCTGGTCTCATCAAACATGAAAAGGCATAGATGGATTTCCATTTTCCTGGTCCACTTCTGTGGACCAATAAAAAAAATCACTAGCTAAAATATTAAGAAAAGAATGTGACAGCTTCCCATCCTCAGTTTTGTTTGTCACCCTTCACCTTCTGCTTCTCCAAGATCCAAACCAATCCCGGCATGAAGCAAGGATTAATTTTGCTTCTGGCACATTAGCCCACTGAAATTGATTTCAAATGAAAAATAGAAGAAGTATGATTAACTAAAATGGCCAGTAAGTTCTACTGAGATATTTAAGGACCAGCTGTTCTGAAACTACCTAAAAATAAAATTAAAAGAAAAAACAACCACATCAAATAAAGCCATATATTCTGACCTTTCCAGACTGACAAACCTAGACCAGTTGGTGCACCTCCCTCTACTGCATTGATGGGAAAGGTTGAACAAAATAGGATCATTAAAACCCATCCACTGCATAAGAAATTAAATTCTCATCTGCATATAAACTACTGAAAATAGATTGATTTTTTCCATAAGTAAGAATCCTGTAGTCTCATGAAAGTTTGATGACAGATTTTTTTCAGACCCAGACATCCTAAGCATTTAGAAATACAGGGATTTACATGGGGAAGACAAATAAAAAAATCTTCAGCCCCAAACCCAAATATTGAAAAGAAAGATGTGAACTCCTGATAATAGAAAAATTATCCACTGACCTCTACTAGTAGAGACTTTTTCTGATTCCTGGCACTGATTCTCCTAAACTCACAGAAACATTTGCGCTTAGCTAGTGTAAAATGTTACCACAAATTACATTGTATAAACTTATATAAAGCTATTAAAGATTATGCTAATATTGGCATTAATAAGAAAATAAACAGGTCACACTGTATTGACAAATTGATTTTTAATTTAATTTTGGATCTTAGTTTCCAAGCTATTTCTGCTCCTGTACCCATCAGGAAGACATCAAATAGCTCCTATTCACTGTGTAAACCTCATTTATCATGCAGCCTATCAGCCTTAGTGACTTCATATATTTACCAGCTTTCAGAGTAAAGTTATTTAATTTTATCTTATCTATTTATGTCTGGATTTATATTTCATGATAAAGGCTTCAGGATTTTAAGACTAGCCTACTACCAAATACGTCACCTGATATAGTTGTCTGCTAGGAAAAGCAGCCTGTGGATGTGCAAAATTACAGTGGTAAAATCAGAAAAACTTTTCCAAAGTGGAATTGTAGGGTGCTGGATTGATCTGAGTTTGCTTGGGGTTTTTTTGATCCTTTCACTTTTCCAGTCCTCACAGCAAACAGAAGAGTCTCAAGGTAGAGACAAGAAATAAAGTAGAATCTCATAATAGAAACAGGGGGAAAAAAATCAAAAAGAAGAAAAGAAAAACAGAGAATCAAGAAGACTCAGAGAGACTCCAGCCAATTAATTCCAAAGCTATAAAGTTAAAATAATTACACACATACCCACCAGCCTGCACATCTGCACACTCATATGCATACACAAAAGAAAAGGAAAAGAAAAACAAAAGGCCTTCAGAATTAGAATTGTGACATCATGGCAATGGTTAAACCAATTAACAAAACTGAAAGAAAAAGGAGAGAGGTGTAAAGCGTTGGCTGTTGGCAATAGGCTCTATTCCCATAGTAATTAAATGCAACAAGAATATTACTGATAAGATTGAATCATAATTAAGGAAATAATAAAATTTAAAAAGGAGAACAGAAAAAGGAAAAGGGAGATGAAAGTAAAGTTATGTCACAAGTTTTTATTATTAAATAAAACTGGGAAAACAATAGAAAATTAATAAAGTGGAAATGAAGATATTGCAGGAGGGATAAATTCCCATCAACTAAAGTTGGTTTTTTTCACTGTCCTTTAGGCACCAAGATCCAGAATAGGTAGAGAAACTCTAGCAACAGCACTGAGCTTCGCCATTTCTCTATTCCTCTCTCCCATCTGCCTGCCCCAATAAAACAAAACAAACTTCTCCCCAGGACTTTCTCCCCTTCACCATTACCTGCCGCAGGTTGCGTGTCACCTTAACGTCGTGCCACGCGTTGTCATTGAACTTGCCATTGACCGGCTCCACAATGGCCTCAAAGGCCCCAGACCCCAGGTTAATGACCAAGGACACTGCACCATCCTTCAGGGCCAGGTTGACGTAGTCAGCTGACTTGCCAGTGTGCAGGATGAGCCCGTTGCGCTGCCACGTCTTGAAGGAGAGCGTGATCTCGTCGCTGCTGCTCTGGATGGGGTTCTGCGACAGGTCATAGCAAAGGTACTCGGACCCGCGGAACGTGGCCATGTTCTCATCTCGTGCTGCAAAGGAGGGGAAACAAAAGGACATTCAGCAGCCAGCCAAGGAGGGATTTAAGGCTGTCATGAAATTTAGGCATCCCACTTCACTGTCAGCTGTAGAGTTAAATGTTACGGCATGCTAAGAACTGTAGAGCTCCTTTTGTAATATGGCTACCAAGAGAATTAACTGCAGGGTCGTCAGTAGCAGTCAATTTCAGTGCTGTGTTTTTAGTCTCACTGCAGCACTGTCTCCATAGGGACCATTCAACAGTATGCAGTGGAGTCTAGGAAAAGCACATTTCAGGGCTGTTATAAGACATTTCACATCCTTTTGAGGAGAAGGATGGAAAGCTCTACTATTCACAACACATCCACCATATACATGTCAATTAAAAAAGCCCAACATTTCACAAAGATCAGTATTTAGATTTAGCACTACTGCTATCTGAACTTATATTAACCTATCTGACAGGAAATTTCAGACAGACACCAGAACACAATCCTAACAGGGGATTGTGTTCTGGTGTCTCTCTTAAATTGGCCCTTTCTTTCAGCTGAATGAGAGACTTAGTGAACAAGAAAACCAATGAGGCGTCCTACAGATTCCTTCTCTAAGAGCATGAGGGAAGTCCACATAAAACATTTTGTCCACAGATACAGGTAACGTTGCTGCAAACACATCTGAGAACTTTGCCTGTTTGACCACCTTATCCAGGAAATCTGTACTAGATAAGCACACCTTTTTCAAACAGCAAAAAAAACTCATGGGAGAATTACTCACAGCACCTGACATTTAATACTTCCTCACGAAGAAGAGAAATCTCTTATGTACAACAACAAAAGCCACTGCACTTATTTCTCAACAACTGGAAGCAGCATCTGAACACCATGAAAATCCTTTGTATGAGCTAGACGTCTGCTTCCCAGTACCTGGGTTTCCAGTCACTCAAAGCCAGTTGTGCTACAGTATTGTGCTTATGTGACTTGAGCCAGCTGTATACCCCAATTTTATCCAGTGGAGGAAATGGTCCTTGCAATGCAGTCTGTATAGATCTCACCCCCCACTCCATATTGCAGCACCTTCCTGACTCCCAGCTGTGAAAGCAAGGCTGAGCAGTACATAGTACAAGCAGTCAAGCTATCCCTGTTTACAAATCACTGCATAAGGCAAATGCTGGTGCTATTTTCATTGGCATTAATAGTACTTTTCTGCTTCATTTTGTCCCATTTAGTAATCCTAATAAAGATTAGCCAGAATTTATTAGTACAAGACTGAAGGGAAAACACTTGTTGTCACAGCCATTCTTGGAAAATAACTACATGGTAAAATCTGTGTTCCTGCACCATAAAATAATGGTGACAAAACAGCTCAGTATTGCAACTTGCACATATAACATTCTCAAGTGAAAGGTCTGATTTAAGTGGAGACTCTTGCAGGAGAACATGTGTTTGTACTTCAGTGAGTGAGCCAAGTGTCCAGACACTGCTGCAAGCAAACAACCACCCAAAATACTCCATGCAGCAGCACACGTTGGGAGCCAAAGGGCTCAAAAGCAGCTTTTTAGAAGACGACTTGTGGTCCCAGCAGACAAGCTGAGCACAAGTCAGCAGTGCCTGCCCATCCAGGAAAGGCCAGCAGCACCCTTGGCTGTAGCTGCAAGAATGCAGTCAGCAGGCCAAGGGAAGTGATTCTTCCCCTAAAGGACACTTGTGAGATCACATCAGGAGTGCTCTGTCCAGCACTGAGCTCCCTCATACAAAAACTACTTCAAAATACTGGAGTCAGTCCAGCAAAGAGCTACCACCATACTCAGGGTACTGGGGTAGTTGATGTGTGTGGAGAGGCTGAGGGAACTGGGTTCATCCTGCCTCAAGAAGAGACAACTCAAGGGAAATCTTACTGATCTCTTTAAAGAATTAATTGAAGAACATACACAAGACAGGGTCAAATTCTCCTTAGAGTTGTGCAGAAGGATAAGAGGCAACAGATGCAGCTGAACACAAAAAAATTACATTCTACAAAAAAAAAAGTTTCATGTTGAGGATGGTCAAACAGTAGGAAGGGCCCAGAGAGACTGAAATCTCCACCCTCAGAAATACTAAAAACTTGATTAGGCAGAGTCCTGAGCTGCCTGAACTAACTGGACCTTCTCTGAGCTAATGGTTGGATTACAAAGCCTCTGGAGGTCCCTTCCAAATGATTTTGTTCTTTAATCTTATTTTCAATACATTTAACTACCACCAAGAGTTTATGCTTGTGTCAGCATTAAATTAGCCTAAGCACAGAGGGCTTTGATTGACTGTAGTTCTGGAAGCCAGAGCCAAGCAGTTAACAACCCTCTCCCAACACTGACAATTCCCCTGCCTAGTCACTCCTGATCCAGCTGAAGAGAATGTGCTACAAGCAAGTTGGACACACGTTCCATGTACCTGTGGGTAATTATCTCTGGGTAATTCCCATCAAATAGCCAGTGTCTGTGGGCAGGAGCCGAACACAATCATTGTGAGTGAGCCTCTTCTCTACACCTGAAGATGTCCAAAGCACTGAACACACATTTGTGAAAGGGCACACTGGAAGGTTGATTGTTCACTCAGTACAAGACATACCAATAAAGCTAATTAACACTTTCTCAGCCACTTCAATGAACTCTCACTGGTCTACTCAGTACAATGGAGAAGTCAAAGAGTAAATTAGGTATCTAAACAGTAACTTAAGGCAACCACTGAAGATTCACCAAAACAGAGCAGAGCAAATTCAAAGAGATATTACTCCTACCTGTACCACTGGTCTTAATATAAGATGTATTTAACTATGTCATCTGCCTGTTTCCTCCAGTCATCTGCTGCTCCCTTGTCATAGAGGGGATTCTGTACTCTACCCATCCTTCCTGTTCTTGGGAGAATGTCAGCTATTTCCGTTTCATACGTTGTTATAGGGTTTTTCTTCCTCCCGTGGCTGGGCTGGACAACTTTCAAATTTTCATACCACCACACACTAAAATATCTCTGGGGTTCACTGTAAAATCAAAATTAATTCCTGTCCATGCCATGACTCATAAGCACAACTCCCAAGGTCAATACACTTTCTAAGACTGTATTTTCCAAATTGTTGATTCCTCAACAGTTTACCAGTGGCCATGTGGTTTAGCAATCTCATGAAAGGCTTCAGCAATTGGAGCCTAATAGGTGGACTAAAGAGCTTGACTGTAAAATTCTCTGCTGTTGCTGGGATTTGCAAAGATCCAAGATTTGTACAAAATTTTGGACTTAAACCTTCCCATATTCAAGATGCAAAAAAAAAAATCACTTGAATAGAAGCTAAACCCAGAATCTCCAAACTAGCACAGATATTTTCCTGGGACGAATTAGTCACCCATCACTTTAACAGGAAAATGTTACCCTTTTCTTACCAATCCCTAGCAGACACACCCAGCACATTAAGCAGTTACCATCACCACCACGCTGCAAAGCTTGTGCAGGTCTCGGACTTGTACCTGCTTAAAACCCAAACCAGCCACCTGCACATATCAGAGGCTGCGTGCAGGACCAGAAACAAAAGCACAGCAAACAAGTGGCTAAGTCAAGCTCCTGGCTCTTCTCATTCCTGAGGAAACCCCAGAGTTTGCTGAGTCTCAGGTCTCCAGGAGAGGGTAAAGACCTCAGGATCTTTCCATACAATATATCGCTGTACTGCCTCTTCAGGAAAGCCAGAATGACAATTTTAGCTTCAGTTTTTGTGTGTAATGTTGTTGCTGATCCTGTCAGAAAACTTGGCATTTTGATTTATATATGAGGAAACCAATGCACAGACATTTTAATGGGTTTACTCAGAGCCACCAAGAAAATCATTAACAGAGAAAGAATTTGGGTTCAGGAGCTCCTATCCCTCCAGCCTGGGCTCATTCCAGAGGGAATTTGTGGAGGGACAAACATACACATTCCCTATGATGAACACAACAACTCCATAGACTGGTGGAGGGAAACCAACATCCTATTTTTCTCTAGTCTTTCTAGTATGTCATCCCAGCTAAGGTGTAGAGAAAGCAGCCTACAAAGTTTTGGATGATGCTCGAAAAGAAATACTTCATGACTCAAAGCCAAAACCAGCAAACCTTAGAAGCACTCGTTTTGCTCATGGGCATGACGTTTAATACTCAACAGAAGCAGCATCTCATGAAACAGGAATTCTGGTCCCAGATACAAATAAGAAATATTTAGAAAAATACAAAATGGGCAGTGGCTTTCCTGAAGTCTCCTGAAGTAAACCTCAAGTAGTTCTAAAACTATGGGTCAGCTGCTCACCCCTCTCACCTTCACTGCATTACAGATGTTCTGGGAGACAGTCTCTGTCTTACTGGGGTTTGGTTTACAGTCACCATTATGTGACTGAATGTTAAAAATAATGAAAGACCTCAGAAGTGGTCAAAGCCTATTGCCCAGACTGATGTCATTAAAACAAACCTCCAAGCACTAGTAGTGGTTTAGTAAAAAATAAGGGTTTTATTTTAGAGATGGTGACAGAATCCAGTAGTTGCTAAAAGCAGATTACTGCCACCTCCATTTATCCTTTTGCTGCATCCCTCCTTTCCAGCCTTTGAACAGGAAAAACAATACACCCAAAAAACTGATTTTTTTTCTAGTCTAACCATTCTTCACACCACCTGATCACATCAGTAACACCACTCACCAGACTCTCTCATAAGGTCCCATGCCTTCTCCCTCACAAGCACACTTCTGTTGCCTCAATAATCAAAAATAAATACTGGTTTTAAAAGTCTTAAAGACATTATTGAATTATTTAAATACATTGGAAATAATTTACAATACAATCTTCAGTGCATGAAGCATCTTCCAAGAACCACCAACAGTGATACTGATATGTGGAAGCTGTGAGAGCCATCTCAGTGTCTGCATTTATATTCCACAAAGACTAAAGTAAGAGCATATAAGTCATATTAATGTCATAATGAGATGACTGAACTGATTGCATTGATTGAATCTTAGAAAAAGAAGATGACTACTAACCTCGAGGAAATTATGGGAATAATTTTTCAGAGCAAAAAAGAATTTTTGCTGTTGGAAAAAAATTTGTCTGTAGAATCACAAAATGATGTTATTGTGGATAAAATTAAGTGCTGAGCTGGAGTCCTACAGCAAAAAGAGTAGTCTCTTAAATGCTCACTAACTTCAGACCATTCTGGGAAATGTTACATTTTTCAGCAATAGTGTCATTTATTGTTTCCTCAGGCTCCTCATGCTCACTTACTACATCTACATAATTTGTAACTGGGAAGCAGAGAGGAATCAGCATATCAGAAACAGTGTGGGCTAGAATCAAGGCAAGACAATTCCCATCGTGTTTAAGAGATGCAAAGAGTCCACAGCAAAGGTGAGATGCACTCAATGGCCAGTGCTCTTTCAATGCCAAACTCAAATTTTGCACGTAGTGCAGCCGCTCTAATCTTATGCAAAAAGCTCTTTCACCTCACCAGTAAGAGCAAAGGAAGCATTAAGGTTCCACCAGAGAACATCAAGTGCCTCGCATGAATCATGCCCTCTACTCTCTTATCTGCCACTTTACCCATTACCCTTCAAGTCTAAAGCAGAATGCTTGGTAAAAGGTCCTCCAATTTAAGCCAGAAGAGACCGAGGAGACTTGGCAATACAATGAATGTTCAGCGGTTTTTGTCAAACCTGACTAATCTATTATTTCCCTGTGCAGCTAAGCTCTTAATGAAAACAAGAGGAAGAACTGCTTTATCTGAAGATACTGCATGAGAGCTCTGGAACTGCATGTTCCACCTCTGCTTTTGTCTGCCTGTGTCCTTGGATGATGCTCTTTGGGCTGGCTCCAAAACAGAGGAGACTCTGACCTGTGGGACTGCAAACCACGCTTAAGAGGTCCAGAACCAGCCCTGCAGTGTGACTATTTAACCTGATGAATTTGGACCACTGCACAGCAAAGACTGAGTGCAAGGGAAGGAAGAGGGATCACAGTGCCTGAATCTTTAGCCCAAAGAAAAAAGAAATTTTTCCTAGGCTCCTGATCCCCAAGTTGACATGTACTAAATGCATAAAGCAGTTTCCATACATCACTGTCACACACCAGTGTCAGAGCTTGCAGCCTGTTAGAAGCATAACTGCCCTATATTTCTGAAGTATGTGCCTATTGAATATACAGTTAGAGATGGTATCATCTAAATAAATAAATATGCACCTAAATGAAAAGCTATTTTGCTTGTCAATGCTGGGAATGTCGTTTTCACTCAACAGTATATTGCAGTCGTTCGACAAAATCTCTTCTGAGAGGAAAAAACAAAAATCGGTTATACCACACAAAATCCCCTACTTAGTCTACACATTGAGCATAGACAGATTCTTTTTAAACTAATTTTGCCAATTATATGATCCACAGGTTCCTGACTCATTTGCTGAACCATGTATTGACTTTTTCTAAAGAGAAGCAGAAAACAGAAGTATCTGAACTCCTCCAATACGGCACACAAAATAGCTGGAAAACACAGCCATAAAAACCTTTTAGCTAAAACGTTTTGATGACAAAAGTATTAATACTACAATAATGAAAATGAATAAATGACATGTCTGCAAAAGATTATAGCATATGTCTGGTAACATCATTATTTTAAATTGCTCATTAAAATTGATCTAAATGACAAAGCAGAGACATGGAAGTCAGAACCCCAGCTCTTTATCCTCAACTCTGTCACTGATTCACTGTGCAACCTGAGGCACTTAATTAACCTCAGTTGTACTATAAAGATAACAAAAATATAGGTTAAGTCCTTGAGATCTATGGGAAAGGAACACTCTGTGAGTTTAATAAAACTCTGAAAACCAAGAAATGCTCCACATCTGTGAGGAAAAGCCCTGCACCAATCCAGTGTATATGCAATGTACAAAGTGTCCTGAGCATCCTCTTCTCCACCTATTTTCCATTGTTTGCTAAATACAAACAACCATTCTGTTATCAGTGTGTGATGTTGCATTCTCTGTCAAAGAAATGATAAACTCCAGGTATTGGTCTGACCATGGCACTGTGTACTTAGAGCTGTGCTTGTTCTTTATGTTCTGGTTAGCTGACCATAGGGACTAAAAAAACAACTCTGTGACCATGTCTTCCTTAACTCAAAACGAAGTTTAAAAATTTTGGTTTACACGTCTTTAAAAATACATTTCTTAAAAAAACCCTAGAGCTCCACTTTAAAATGAAAGCATGAAACATATTTATTTCAAAATAAATGATGCTGAATAAATCAATTTTTTAAATAATTTGCCTGAAAGAATTTGATATAGTCATATAAATTCACAATTTGTTTTGCTTGAACAAAGTATACTTTCCCTTTTCATTTCTCTGAACAACTTTGCTACTCTCCCTCCTAGTTCCAGAAGGTAGAGAAAAAGCAAAGTATTGCTACAAATTTTGTCAAGAGATATGATGATGATTTGCTGAGCATACGACTCTAGACTCCTCAATGCTAAGCATGGGTGAGGACAATTCCCACTGCTTCTGTATTTACTTTTTCTTATGTTTTTATTTCACTCTGAAATTTTTATCGTTTTCTTATTTTCCTGCTGCATCACTCTAAAACATAAGGATGTCAGTCACAGAAGTCACTGAACACATCACCCAGTAGAAATGTTTCCTCACAGGCTGAATGTTCAGCAGAGAGCAAGATGACAAGAGAGAACATCACAGTGCCACGACCACAAAATTCCAGGTGTAACATATTCACCAGCTCTCACAGAGGTGTGTCTACTGCTGGGCTGCATCCTGGCCCATCTAGCCCTCTGTGTAGAGCAAACATGGCAGCACAGGTAAGTGTGTAAGCATATAGCTGAGCTCTTAATTCATCAGCTTTTTTCTTTTTTTTTTGATGTATTCTTTACACAGAAAAAAAACCAAACACAAACTACACCACCACCAACACCATATTGATTCCCCAAGAGAGATTTACTGTTCTTCAGCAGCAATCTGAATCCCAGCTGCCATTCCCAGTTTCACACTACCCTTACTGTTCAAGCCTATTAAAAACCAGAAGTCAAACACCAAATATTAATCTTGATTTGTAAGCATTTAGACCTGTTTATTACTGGCTGCAGATTCAAGAGCACTAACATTCAACTATTAAAATGGTGCATTTGGCTTCCTTACCACACTGAAGACAAGGTCTCTCCAAAATTTTCTGACCTTATTAAAAAGCCATACCATTAGAGAGAAGAACATTAGGTAGGTTCACAGTCCCCCCTACATGTGTGGTATGTTCAGTCCTGTTGGGAGAAAAAACCATGAAGGCTGTCGGAGGGAGTCTTCCAAGAATGAACAAAATTATTTACACCAACACTGAGAGGGAGCTGAAAGAGCATTCAGAACAAAAGTACATTTAAGGAGCCGAACAGGAGGCAAAACTCCTTCTTCTGTTGAACAGCACTATTTTAGAGAACTGCTGGAAGCTCACAAAGAAAAGGGCAGAAGGGAGAGAGGCAGCACTGCCAGAGTGAGAGTGTGCTGCTGCATGCCCACGGCTCTGTGCTGGCAGCAGCCTTCCAGCAAGCGTCGCGCTTGCTGCTGAGCAGGGAGCCCCTTGGGCATCCTTCCAGTGGGAAGTGGGAGTAGAAAAACAGTTACCACTAATCACTGTAATAACACAATAATGATCCACAAAATTATCCTTTTCAATACCAGTGAGCAGTACTGAAAGCCGTGCCCGTGGGAAAGGGGAGATGAGAAGCAAGGTGAAAAGCAAAAGTGCAGTGGAAGAGAGATGAGAGAGGGGCAGAGCAGCAGCGGTATCACAGAGACTGCAGTCATGTCATCTTCCCACAGCCTCTGTGTTACTGGAGAGTGGAACCCCAGAACTGCCAGGATGTCAAAATACCCTGCCAAACACTACTGCTGCCCTTCATTTATGCTCGTTGTGAGACATCATTAGGATCACTTATGCAAGTAGCAGTATCCAAACCCAATTTGAGGCAGAACTATTCTTCTCAAACAAAGCCACAGGCAAGAGACTGTTACAAGCTGCCAGAGCAGCTTTGACCAGTAATTATTTAGGGGCAAAAATGTGTGCATTTGTATGCAATAAGAAACATGTTAGACTTCTGCTGTGTGTATACAGCAGCAAGTTCCATGTGTGCTTATCAGGTCAATGGACACATATGTGCAGCATAGGAAGGACAGTTGCCTACACAGCATATTTCTGTGGAAAGGCAGACAAAGTACAGCTGAACAAACACAAGAGACAGACATGAAGTGGAGGTGTGCCCTTTGATACAGCATCAAAGGAAAGCGACCTTAGTGTGAAGAGATTCGCAAGAGCAAGAAACACACAAAATCAGGTTGAAGTGGATGCACTTGTATACGTGCAAAACGTGGGATAATCAACATCCTTATACAACTTACAGTACACATCTGAGGGCAGGAATGAAATGCATTTTCCCCACGTAACTTCCGAGCACACACATGAGGACTTACACCCACAGGTACGTACACAGACAAAATGAATGTGTGTCTTGCCCAGGTGTAAATACTGTAAATGAATGTAAATACTGGAGAGAACGCACACAAGCTCAGGCCATTAGCACAGATGTCCAAGGTGCACAAGGATGCAAGAAGTGTGGTGGTAGTGCACAAAACTGGCATCATGCACAGGGCTGAGAGGGAGGGTCTGCCAGTGCCTCTGGCGCATGCTCCAGCTCCATCCTGGGCTTTTCTCCTTCCTGATTTAGCTTTTTTTTCTGCGGCAGAGCAGACTCCATGTCTACAGGGAAGGTGCTTAATGAGTCAAATCCAATCTCTCGAATGCCTTATCAGTTGTGGACAGGCCTGTTTCTGACAGCTGACCTTTCTCACTGCACACTGCTGAAAAACCCACACACCACAAACAATTAACGCGATGCTGAAAACACAAAGCTGAAGGAAGGGAAGACTCTAGATCACTACAGACAGCACTACATCAGAAGGAAGAGAGTGATGCACATAAAAATGACAGAAAGCATCTATATAAGGGTTTCATTCCACCTTATTTTGCCACGAACGTACTTTATTACCATCTTTACAGCTTGGCTGTGGCAAAGTTATGTGTAAAAACAAGGGTCATGTAAAACAAGAATGAAAAATGTAGAGAACAGGGAACATTTTGTGATGTGTATGACATTAAGCCCATGCACAAATAAATACATGTCTGAATAAATACATCCACTGATATAAAGAGCAAAGTTTCTTACTATAAAATAAAACACACAGAGCAGAGGAGGTAAAAACAAGTATCAGCCTGCCCTCCTACACCTCTGCTGTTATGGGACTAATTCCAAAGAAAACAGACATTAATACATTTACTAAAAAACCTAAAGTAAATATTGCCTGAATCAGAAACACCTAAAATAACAAAACTGTCAAATAGTCTCTTCAGTAATGACAAGGAGGCTCATTCCATAAAGAGTGCAGCTCCAGTTCCAGGTAAGCAGGAGGGTGCATCTTTTGGGAGGCAAACACCTAAACATCAAGTGAACTGTCTAGCCTGTTCTTCAAGAAATTTGTTTCTTAAAAAACGGTCAGAAAAAAATCTGCATGTTTTCAGCTCTGCTGCCAGGTCAGCACAAGACTCGGGCCAACCATACACATTGCACTTTCTGAAATCTCTCTTCACTATCAGACTTTTCTGCAATAGGTACATGCCACCAACATGCTTGAAAATCAAGACTAATGTATCTCAGATTTCAGGAGCCGATCCTAGGACACAGAACTACATACATCTATCTTTTGTGCAGTATGTGCAGAAGAGCACCATTATCATGCTTTGGTTTTTTACTATTATTTAATGCAATAGTATAACCGCCAAAAGAACACATCTTTCCATCTTAACAACTCCTTAAGTGTTCAAAATAGGAGCTAGATAACACTGAGGAAAGCTCACAGAAAAAAAAAGTTTGCTGGACAGCTCACAGAAAAAAAGTTTGCCAGAAGCTCCACAGAAGTCATCTGGATGCAGCATCTAATTCATCTAGACATCTGTGGAAAACTAAGCATGCTTTTGAAGATTTTGTATGCAAAGAAGACTGACACAAGAGTGGGTTAAACAGTACAGCAGTGCAAAATATGTGTCAGTTCAGCATCTCTGGCTGGTAGTGATGCTGATGAACAGAAAAGGTATTTAGGCAAAAGTATTCCAGTTAATCACTGAAAGTACGTAAGATCTCTTCAAACCTCAACAAACCAAAAGAGATTTTAAGAATAAATATTTCATTATAGTACAGGTTTTTTGTATTCACATGAAAACATTATGTCATGATTGTAATTCTTTCTTAGCTATTTCCATGTGGTCTTTTAATGTATACGTATTTTGGCCATTTATTTCAATGCAATAAAAATTGATGCTTAGTATATACTGTAATTACCTTTAAATACTTATCAGCTCATCTGCTTTCATAAATTTCTGAAATTATCTATGCTATTTGGAATAATGGGTAACAGCTATTCTACCAGCTCATTCAAAATTAGTAACTTCATATCATCAATGAAATTACTTTCATAGCTTGATGTGACAGCACCAAAAACAAGCCCAGCTGCTTTCATTAGTTCAAGCTACTGGGTAGCACGATCTTATTAAAGCCTTATATGCATTATCAAGACAGTATATCAACTAAAAACAATAAAAAACAACAGCCAAACCAGTGCTTCTCTTCAGTACTAGAAGCCAAATTCTGAACTCGCTGGCCTTGATAAAAATAAGGAGGAATTTTATGGCAATCAGTGAGGGTACACTGCTGGATGTACGACAGCAATCATGCTGGTATCCATGTTCATGTTATTTTTCCTAAGCCTGTTACTAGAAGGTCAGAACTGATGTAATTCTTACTCTTACAAGCAAAGCCCAACTGTTATAAAAATTATTTTTCAAATCTCTCTGCAGGAGATGTGACACTGCTCTTATGCTACAACTACTGTTGAAAAACCTGTTTTTCTCTAAGTTCAGAAAGGTGCTGCCATTATTTTCCTGGACATGAGCTCACCCCAGAGAGTCTTGACCTCTGTGGTATTGGGGTTTGGAACTTGGTTTCTTTTTTAGTAGCAAAGACTCTCATTCTTATCTAAAAATCAGGGGTATTTGTATGTTTTATAAATATTTTCCAATTCCTGTTTTACTGAAGTGTTGTCCCCACACATTAACAACTTCATTAACCCACGGACACCACAGCCTTGTCATTTCAGTACTGAAATCTGGTTAGAGGTTTTGGGAAGTTAGGATGGCAGTTTTGGTCACGACCCAGAGAGCAAACCCTTGTATATCCCATGCACGTGGCCAGCATGAAGATCATTGAAACCCTTGCTGTGTGAAGAACATCACTGTGTTTAAAACACAAGACAATTCTGAAAGTGCACTCTGCCAGTTTTTAACCTCAAGAGCCTCCAGATTAATTGTCTCTTGACAGCTCTCTGGTCAAATGTGCACATTCCAACAAAAAATAAGTGTTGGTGTTTTTTTTCCCCTGTAACTTTTATGTCTGCCACTGCTTTGTAGAATCACAGAGAAGCTGAAATATTTCTTCATGCTGTCTCCAACAACACAATTTTGTCAAAACAAGTTCTACCCATACCTTCATAATGCCATGATCTATCATGGGGCTGCTGAAAAAGGACTGTTGGCAAAATTTGGCCTTCACATTGCAATTTTAAGAGCTTTCCTGTTAAAGCCTGTGTCACAACAAGGTATAACTTGTTTTCTCACAACTCTGTTGGCTCTGCAGAACCAAAAAAATAAGAGGGATGAAATCATATAACATTATATTAACTCATATAATGGATCTTTCATCTATCTGTATGGTTTTATCATTATACACAGATAATACAAGAAAGTAAAGACACTTCAATAAATATTTTTCCCCGATTTTACGCATTTTTTTTCTTCCTTGCCACTATACATCAATCTCACAAAGGTACTGAACAAAAAACAACTGTATAACTTAATTAGTCTGGGAAGACAAAGGAGGAAGAGAACATTTAGTACATCACAGTATTTAGTACATACCAATTTTTACAATTACCTGACAATTTACTACATTAAGCTTTACCATCTGCAGCCCACAGAGGATCACAATTGTTCCTGCTGTTGCCTGTACACTTTCTTGGAGCACCACTTCCCTGTTTCTTTGTCCTACAGATGAGCAGATTTTGAAATTCTGTGATATGCTTAGCTTGACCATATGATGATGTATAAATGATAAGACATAGTTGTGCCCTCCTCACCTGGGAAAGTCTTCTTAAATGGCCTCCACAACGAATGCTAGTAAAAACAAGTTCTCAAGCTGCAGAAATAGCAGCAGACAAATGTTAGTGCTGTCCTCAGTATTTCATATCATCTAGTAAACAAGACTGTTGGCCCCACAGATTCTCTTTCTCAGTGAAGGTAAATTAAGAACTCATTTCCAAGTTTTTCTAAGAACTGCAGTAACTCCATAAAATTCCTTGGCTTGTGGGTGGTTTATATATACATGCTAAAATTGCTTCATCTGGCAGAACTGAGGCTGTTCAGCCCCAAAAGACAGAAATGATCTTTGACAGGAACTGTTATTTCCCACCAGCTACAATTTCTGATCGTCATGCAAACACCAGTCAGAACAGGCTGTGGTCAGCCCTGCTGATCCTTCAAGTGGTCACAGCCCTGCAGGCTTATAAACCTCCACACTCCACCTGTGCCTGCTTTTTCACCTCTGTGAAATAAAACTCTGTCTAATGGTTGTAACAATTACTCCTTCCAGAGGAGAACATACCTTGTATGTACAGCTCTGCATCAACATTCCATAACCACTGAGGACTACAACACAAGTGGGACATGACCTTTCTTAGCTGCAAGGGGAGTTTTAAAGGGGCAGAAAGATATTACAGCACTGGGAAACTTGGCTTCTATGCATCAAGGAGCAACCCTGACTGAGAGGCGGGGCCCTTGTGCCTCTGTGCACTGGGCAAACATGTGGAATACATCACATCAGCTCCTTCATGGCAGCTGCCCACATGCATCACCTTACTCCTCAGTAAACCCAAGGCAACTCATGCCTCAATGTGAACACACTAGCTTAGCTTGCTTTCCCTTAGAAATAAAAGAGTACATGTGTTTTGGTTTGGGTTTTTTGGGGGGTTTTTTGGGTTTTTTTGTTTTTTAATAGGTAAATTCAGTCTAACTTGCTTCTTAATGATTTGTTATTATGGTAATAATCTAAGCCAGCTACCTCCCTTCCAGCATCATCCACCTGGTATTATTTTAAATCCTTTCAGCATTTTGGTTTTTCACTGAACTCTTCTCGGACTCTTCTGAGGTTCCCTGAAAGTGCTACAGACAAATACACCATTTCCTGGGTTGAACTTCAAATGTCAGTGGCTCCAGCCCTCCATCACCTCCCTGGCTGCATCCACTACAAATCACCAACTCATAAACACAATCCATAACCTGTAACATCTGAGTTTATCAGTTATTTTCCCAGTGCTGCATCTGCCTGCCTGAGGTGTTAGGCTTCCATTGGGATTGACATACGCCTCTGATAAAGGAATGTTTGTTTGCTAACTGCTTCATATTGATGTGTTTACACTGAACACTAGCACAGAGGGAGAGGGAATAACAGATTAAGGACCAGTTCAACCAACTTATTTTATAAAACTTATAATATTCATGTGTTACAAACAGACTTCATGGCTTTATTTCAATGGGGAAAATTAAAATGAGGTTTGTTTTTTTTTTACCAACTGGCATCACACCATAGCAATCAGCTTTAAAGGCAGAAACGTTAGAAGTAACTCATACTTTATGTTCCTGCTTGCTTCTAAAAAAGTAAAAATGCTCTTCCACAGTGATGAATAAAAGCTCAGATAATAAAATCAACAGATGACCACAAGAAAATATGTCCAGTTAGTATTAGAACATCAACCTCATTGCAGATTTTGCCAGCCAGTTTGTTAGATCTTACTCACAATCTCCTAGAGGTCTCTAACCTTGCCTTCTGCTGACTACTGTTTCTGTGGCCCAGGCAGTGCACTGAGTTGCTTACTTTTTAGCAGTCACATGCCTGTGTGGGAGCACATCACCGGATAAACGGCACATACGTGATAAATGTGCATCAGAAAACAATCAGCGTAGCCCAGTCACTGATTGTCTTAGCAGAAGCCAGCAACTGAACGAACTATGGATATTAAATTCCTCTCCAGAGCAACTTTTTGAGCCAGACAGAGCTCTGATGCATACCCATTAGCCATCTGTATGGCGTTTCAGTCAAAGATGGCTCTCTTAGCTTCAGACTCATCTCCAGAGTCTGTTTTCTGTTTACACTGTTAATGACAGACAGGGAGCATGAAAAACAAAAGGTGAAGGAGACAGAAGAACCTTTAGTGATGGAAAACATGTTAAAAGCCAGAACTGAGCTTGCCTTATCCACCTAAATATAAAGCCAGTGGAAGGGCTCTCTGTAGAAGGCAGAGCCTCTGTTGTTTCACATGTGAGCACACGACTTCATGAGTGCAAGCACACACACACAGCTGGAGCCTCCTCTCTGCAGTGTCTCCATGGTGCCTCCAGAGCAGCTCTCACCAAATTTACAATACATTCTTCAGGGCATGAAGCATCTTCCAAGCATCACCAACAGTGATACTGACACGTGGAAGCTGTGAGAGCCATCTCAGTGTCTGCATTTATATTCCACAAAGACTAAAGTAAGAGCATATAAGTCATATTAATGTCATAATGAGATGACTGAACTGATTGCATTGATTAAATCTTAGAAAAAGAAGATGACTACTAACCTCGAGGAAATTATGGGAATAATTTTTCAGAAGAAAAAAAGAATTTTTGCTGTTGGAAATAAAAATTGTGTGTAAAATCACAGAATGATGTTATCTCACCTTAGTGCACACTGCAGGTGGGCAGGCCCCCAGACATGAGGCACCCCACATGCACACAGGTACAGTCCTCACAAATGCATGCAGAGCTGGGTTTGCACCTATGCATGTGGTATGTCTGCACATGCAGGTTCATGCACAATGACACACGTGAACTGGTTGCACAAGAGCTTTTGAACCTGCATGTGTACACAGTGGCCATATGTTTGCATGGGCTGGGCAGGGTTCCCTTCTCCCTTTCTCTCTTTTCTTCACTGAATGGGAAAAGGCTGTCAGCAATTTCCTTCTGTCAGCAGCTGGGAGACACTTTTCTGCAGTTAGCTGCAATTTGTTTCAATTATGTGTATTAATCACAGCCTGCTCCTGATGGGATTCTTCAGAAATGAAAAATTTTTAAAAATCAGAGCTTTTCTTTTTAACAAGCCGATTCCTCTCTCATGATGGGACTTAATGACTGCAGGTTTGTTGAGAGAGTGAGGGAAAAAAAGAAAAGCAAAAACAGGAAAAAAAACCCCCTTGAGATACTTACATGTTAGCTTATTTCATTAACAAGCACCATGGCTCAAGAAGCTGGCAGGGCATGCAATTGAAATGGGGGTCAGTTCACTGTCATTTCAACTGTGGAGAAAGAGCTCTCAATAGCCTTTATACATAAAAATCTCCTGGTTCAGAGAAGTGGTGGAATTACGTCAATTAAGGATTTTTGGACTCCAACTTGCTTTCTTTGAAACCTAAAGCAGAAATCACCTTCCTCCTGTTTCAATATCTTACAGCAGTGATTAATTTTAAAGACACTGGAAAAGGTGGTGTACAACTGGGAAACCCATAGCTGCCCAAGAGCTGCACCCAAAGTCTTCTGGAACATAACCAAAGTATCAAGTGAGGATAAATGTTATTTTACCACTCAAATGCAAATCAAGCTGCGGTGGCTCAAAGTTGCCTATTTCATCTGCGAGTCGTAAGAGGACTTCTGAGAATCATACTCTACATTTGCAGTGAAGGAGGAAATAAAATCAGATACTTAGGATGTATGCTGATATTTTGGATATATTCTACTTAAATAAGTTCCTCTGCAGAGATTTGAGGGTGTACCAGGACATAAGCCAAAAGGATCTTTCCTTCTTTCTCATTATCTGCTTTCCCCTAGCAGTTAATATCTTACCTGCTCTTGTATCAAAGATTCCCTCTACCCTGATTCATCAAAAATCACAGCAAGAGCCCACAAACTTGGAAAACTTGGGAGTCATCATACAGATTTTACTCAGAGGTGTAAATATTTCTTGGGAAACTGTTAGGATTCAAGCAATGGGCACTTAGGCCACAGCCCTCAAATTTTAAATCAATAACTATCCAAGTACCAAAAATGTAGATTTGCCAGTAATGATCAATGTATTTTATCAAAGACTGCATAAGAACAACAAGGCTGTGCTAGAATAACAAGGGGTTCTGGAAGATTGGTACTGTTTAAAACTGCATTACAATGAGTCCTTGCAAAATTTGCTTTCTAAAAATCTGCTTAGCTAGATTTGCTCACTCCATCACACTTAGGGAAAAGAAGAATGATCCCATTCTAGGTCCATATGGCACAATTTGTAAAATACATCTCTTAGAGAATTTAGACTTACTCCTACCTTAAGATTTAATGGCACAGACACCAATTTGGTGTACAAAAAAAAAAATCTATCCAATATATCCCCTGTAATCATCATATCAACAATGACTAAATCATGAGTGAAGATGTCATTACACTGGCAGAAAACTCAACTTTACTAATTTTAGTTTTATTCGTTAGGGCTCAAGCACACTAACAGAAGAATTTATTAAGTACATCTATATTCAAATGAGCTCTTTGATAACTAGGTTAATAGTCATAGATACAAGCAAGTCAAGTCAAACAGGTTCTGCATCAGGCATGTTTTCCAGGACACCAACACGAGGCAGGGATTGATGTGATGTGATTGTGGACACAGCTAGCTGCAGTAACTGGGGACTGGGCAGCTGCCAAAGCTCTGCCATATCATGTGATTAGGAACTCATACTGCAAGATGGTGTACATTTTGTGGGGTAAGATGATTGCTCCTCTACTCTACCCACCAAATGCATGTCTAGACCCTGATGATCTGTGGAGGTCATTCCCATGGATGCAGCTACACCCACATGATTCTATGTCTGTGAGAATTTCATGGTTCCTTGCAAGAAAATGTGAAGATAGTCTGTACTGAAAAGAGCATGCTTTCCTGCATGAAGTGCATCCAGAGACAGCCCTTTTACTAATGTCAGAGCAGCCTTTGAGTCCAAGCAATGAGTTTCATGGGTCTCAATTTCTTCAGCTAAAAGGTAGATACCTGAAAGTTTGTTTAGTTCAAAGCTTTATCTGCAGAGGGTTTCAAAATCCTGAGAGAGAATCATTTGGTGTCATCAGTGCCCCTTGTTCTCATCTCAGATTTGCACAAGCAGGACATCTAGAGAACCTAAACCCAGAGCCGTTACTAAGTGAAACTAACCCTGAATAATTCAGATGTGAAAGAATCACAACATAAGGAATTGTTTAGAACTCACATGGTCCACAACCCAGATGCAAACTGCACAACCTCCAGGCACTCTGTGGTCAAATTCTGGCACCAAAAGAAGCAATACATCCCTTCCACCAGAACTTTCCTCTGCATTTCCATCAAAAACTTCCACTACATTGTGTTCTATTTGCCAAATTAAAACACAGCCCACAGAAATATGTTGGAAGAAGGCTCCACCAGAAAACTTCATCCTCACTGGAGTCATACTGACATGTGCACACAGAAAAAAGGGAAAACTAGGAAGTACATGGGAAGTCTGAAAGGGGTACAAAAAAGCCTGGAGCTTCACAAAACCCTTGGGCTTCAGACACAGCAATTTTCAACACCAGGAACAATAAATCCAGAGAACATGATAGAGAAAGCAAGAGGAAAGAGAGGGAGGGAAAGGAGAAAAATAAGAAAGAATGCATACAATTAAATAGAGGAAAGTAAAAGGGACAAGTGGAAAAAACAGGCAGAAAAGGGAAAGGAGAAGAAAAAGAAGAGGGAATGAGAGAAAATGATAGACAGAAGGGGAGAGAAATCTCTGCTGGTACAGTAACAAATAAATCCCTGCAGCATGACAGGCGTCTGCTGAAGCATTTCATTTCCCCGCAGCATAATGGTGTGTTATTGCCCATTATCTGTTCTGTCAGTGCCAGAGTCGATATTAAATGAGGGGCAGCTGCATTTAGCTGCCATTTTTCAGCTGTCTCTCTGTTACCATGGAGACACACTTGTTTTTTTTTTGATGAACCTGGCTGCGAGCAGAGGGGTGCATGCGCACGAGGGGGAGGCAGGAGCACCACAGAGCAGCAAAGGACCAAGACAAACAGAGCAGGGACACAAGCAAGGGGAGGGCAGGTCCCTTGTACCCAAGCACCACCGAGACAGCCATTTCAAAAACCTTTTAATATGCAGAGGGGCTCACAGCCGAGCATACAGACATTGCTCTGACTTTCACAGATTCCAGCAATTGCTCCTTCATCCCTCTGACCTTTTCCTTTCCCAACACCCTCTGTCCCATAATGATAGCAATCCTCCCCTTCTTTCTGGCATCTCTGCAGCAACACCTCGAACACTGTTAGAAGTCATGATTAATTAAGCTTCTCAAAGACCATGCAGCAGGTTGATGAGCATTAATATTGCTAAAATACTAATCAGGAACATGAAGCTCAATGAGATTGGATTTGCTCCTCTTTCCCAACAAGATTTATGCAGCAAGCTGCTGCCACACATGGATGCTGAAATCTAGATAACTTCACTCACCATCTTCCTGCTTCAAATATAAGGATGTTCCCTACAGGGAAGTGGATGAGAGACATCTACGCAGCAAACTGGAATCAAATAAAAGATACCTCATTTCCTATTCTTAACTTCTTAACACAAAGCCTCTCTAGAGGAAAGACCCACTGGGGTCACCCTGCACCACTTATTTAATGGTGACAACTCCAAACCCTGCACCCAGCACAGATTTGACCTCTAACACTGTTGGCTTTAGACCCATAACCAGCAAAGCCCATCTCCCGTCCTCCAGCGGCATCTCAATCATCAGCATCAGAAACTTCTTCTTCAAGTGTTGACCACACACAGCACCAGCCCTAAGCATTCCAGTTCCAACAGCATTTTCAGTTTACTTACATGACTATAAGCTATTTATCTCTGCTTGAGGGCCTTGATTTTCTCAAGTGCTTGTAAAAGGTTTTAGAAACATTTGAGACACTGACATGGTGGAAGTCAAACTAAAAG
This sequence comes from Sylvia atricapilla, assembly GCF_009819655.1. Lineage (NCBI taxonomy): Eukaryota > Metazoa > Chordata > Aves > Passeriformes > Sylviidae > Sylvia > Sylvia atricapilla. The sequence continues at coordinate 55,508,570 of NC_089145.1, forward strand.
ACTATATACCAACATCAACAAACGAAATGGAGCCTGGGTGTACTCCTAGACTCTGGAAAATGGTAGTTTGTAATTCGAAACTATTAGAACTCTCTCCAATACAATTTTCTCATTTAACTAGAAGTCTTCCAAATTATTCTGAGCACAACTTAGGGATTAGGTTATGCCCATGACCATTTCCAATGCCCAGTTTTCATACAACCATCCTGTTCTGCACGTTTATAAGCACGGACAGACCACCCTGCAATGGCTGACCTCAGTGCCAGGAAACATTTCAACACATGCTCAGCTGATTAGCAGAGACAACCAGGCAATCCAGCTTGGAGACAGCCAGGACAGTACTCTGTGCAGTCCAAAACTGCAAGGATAGAGGTCTTGCTGACATATCCTAGCTCTGTCCATCCTAACTCTCTGTCAAAGGGCTGACTTGCACAATTCTGTTTATCATGCAGCTGGGATGTACGCACAGAATGATGGAGTCACAGCTCCTCTCTAAGCCACTCAATACTTGAGCCATAGGTCTGCTGAGATATATCCTCCTAAACAGATAAATACAAAAAGAAGACTAATAATCCCACTCAAGCTGACAAGGATAATGGGATGCCCAAGAAGTAAATCACAGACTTAAGATATATACCAAGAGCACTTTTGGGGTCTCAAAATTCCCTAGCACTAAACGGGAATATTCTGCTGCTACATTCTGAACTTGCAGAAAGCCTCACCTCTAGATCAACTATCATGATACCAAAAGGAATTGTTTGGCATGTAATGTTTATGATTAAGGCTAAAGATGCCCAGAGGACATTTACTCCTCAAAGGTGAATGCATGATGCAGAGGTGCTGTCAGACACTGAGAGCATTCAGCTTCTCACAAAGCAGCTTGCTCTTTAGATGACACCTACATTTGCCTTGAATTCTGATCTACAGCTTCCCAATCCATCCTCAGATTATGTTTCTCAAAGCACAACCTTTATACCTTCCTTAAACCTCTGTCCTGTCCCTTTGCCCCAAACCCCCAGAGTGCAAAGCAACGAAGTCAAACGTCTTTGCTTGCAAGTTGCAAGCAGAAGATGCAAAGGTGCCCTGGCCAAATTCTGGTGTGCAGTGGAATGTCCCATCTCCTGCTGTTTAATCTCGGTGCACTTTAAACAAAAGACATACCGATACAGAAGTAACACCAGGAAACACAGCAACAGTGACTAGTCTTACTTTTAAAATCATAATTTGCTGCTTCCTTTTAGCTTAGAGCACACTCTTTTCCCAAGCCCCTGCTTTCCCAACGTTTTTCATTGAATCTTTTTATTTATTTCTTCATGCTGTCCAGCATCACCTAACAAATAAACTTCTCACCACTCAAACACTCAAGTAGGAAGCTATTGTTTTAATAATTGTAAAAATTGCAGCACCTTCCAATGATCCACTGCATTGTCTTCCAGTGACCCGCTAGTATAGACAATTTCAGTGTCTGACTGTAAAGCAGCCTTCTTCCTTTATTCAACATATTTGCTTTAGAGAAGCCATTTAAAAGTCCCTGTTGCTCAAGACCTGCCTAGCTCTCCCTTCTCTATGCTGAGACAGTAAAAACAAATAATCTAAGAGCATCATTGTAGTAACATGTAAGTCCTCATCTCCTAGTTGCAATGTACCCATATCTTGTCATTTTCTCATCCGAGCCCCTTACTCTGATGTTTTCCCACTTTGGGCCTTCTGGAACTTGACAAAACTTCTAAAAGCAGACTCTAAAGAAACTCCTCAAGTGATATTTAATTGGTACAATGCTGTTGATCTTCTCCAGGACTGACATCTGCTACCTTTTTCTATGGCAGTTGCCTAAAACTGCTCTTCATGCACCTTTTCTTATATCTTACAGACCACTGGTTTCTTTAAAATTTCTGATTGTCCCACACTGATGAAAAAAGTTCTGCCTGAATTCCTTACATGCTATTCCTTCCTTTAGCTTCTATCCACCACTTTAATAACCTTTTGCTTTTGAATATGGAACTATCTTAAGCACCACAGAGTACCAGACTGACATTGGATTTGCAGGACCTTTTTTCTCTGGGGGATGCCTCAGTTCAGAGCAGTCTGATTAAAGTCATCTTTATAGTCCAAGAGAATTTTGCACACAGTATGGAAACAAACAGCGGATATACATGATTGAAGATAGGAATGCTAATGAACTACTTAATCTGTTAGGTCAATGACACTAGTTTTGGGTTCAGGGAGGCAGAGAAGCTAAAGGGAAGAAAGAAATATGCTCCAATATTAAGAGATTTTGTTTTAATGTAATCTCTGGTCAGCAAAGAGTATGACAAGAGCATTGACAGAGCAGTTTTTGAGACAAATGGGAAAACAAAGGGGGAAATTATCCTGCAGAGCTCTCACAAACAATTCTGTGGTCATTTCAAGGAGTTTCTAGACTTGTGCCAACTGCAATTGAAATTAGTTTACATAGCACAGATAAACTGGCTCCAGAACCTGCCTAAACTGACCCATTTGAGTTAAGGAATACATTCAGAAGAGCGAGGGAATTTGGAATTAATTCCTCTGAACACATTCCCCACACCCAACAACTCTACTGGGCTAAGAAACCAACAAATGAAAAAAGAGACAACAAAGATGTAAAAGAAACCTAACTGCTAGATGCCACAGACAGATCATATTTATCCAGTAACCATTTTTAATCTAAAGTATTGATTTCTAACGCAGGGATTCTTTGTGGAAAGCTTTCAGGCACACAAAACTACCACTTAAATTTCAAAGAAAGAAAGATAGATAGATCTATCTTTGGACATCTTTGCATCTTTATTTTCCCCATTCTCTCTTTCCAAAGAACAATACCCATCAGTTTTCTCCCTACAGCCTACTGTCTCAATTCAGTCAGTGAAAAATAGGTGTGTCATGTTTGGCTCTAATTATTTGCATTCATGTAGCACAAGGCAACATAGCTGAGGATCAAATCCTTAATGGCACAAAGGCTGCCACAAAAGTGCCCCTTTAGTTCTGGCACTAAGGGGATAGTGCTCCTGATGATGGTATTCCTTAATTGGACACCTACTGGTGAAGGAAGGGTGCACCTCACTCTGCCAACAGCAGGTCTGTGCATTCAAACAAGATCCAACCTTGACTATTTCAATACTCCAACAGAAGCTGGGACAGCTCAATTCCCAAAAATACAGGTCCAAGGGGCAGAAATGTGAGGAGGTCAGAGCCCAGTGTCACAGACAGCTTACCATGAAAGTGTGGCCTCCGTTTTGACTATCCAGCAACAGATTTGAAACCTCAGCATCCCTGGTGCTGAGCACTCCTTATGCATTGCCTGTTTGCAGGCCAAGTCATTCAACTGCAGAGCTGGAAAGAAGGTTGAGTCCTCCAGATGCAAGCTTTTGGCACTGAAGCCTCTCCTTTCCTACTCTATATTGCCCCAGAAAGGGATACTGTGCTTTGCAGAGGACTAAACCAGTCATAAGGAGTATAAGGAATGAAGGGTATTTCCATGTCACAACAGACTTTATTAGCATAATTCCTAATTGTGACTGTTTAGAAGCCCCATAAGAGCGAGAATAATTATGTTTAACAGGCAAAGTGATAAAGAGACAAGTTAATTCTTGGGGATGGCCCCCTCCCCTTCCCAATTGCTACAAAATCCTTTTTCTTTCATCTGCCTCTGGGAAACAAGTACAACAGAATGTATTCTACAGGAAAGAAATGGCCATTTCTAACCTGCCCAGGAATCTTCTACTTGTAGCAACTTAACACTGGTTTCCTTGAGTGGGATCTTACACACACTTACAAGTAGCAGCATAAAACAAACACAAAATTTGGAACTCTGTTAGAAGACAGTCGAAAAGAAAAGGCAAGATGTAACTAAGCAGAGGGAAGTATTACAATACACTCCAGAATTGCACACTGTGAAAAGAACTCATCTTTTAGATACAAGTTGCAATTTCCACCACTTTTAGTACCGAAATAGAAGACAAAGCATTTAATCATGAAGCATCACTTCCTAACCTGCCCCTGGGATCTGAAGCACAAATCAAGTTACCCTGAGCCCTTGCCGTGCAAAACCACTCAGAGGATAATCCAGGAGTGCAGAGACTGGAGCACAAACATTTCTTCTGCTGTGGTAGGAGAGGACAGGCTTGCAATGGGGACTTGCCAAAAGTACAGTCCTGTTGGGCTTATGGATGAAGGAAGCTCATCTTTGCAGAATCCAATTCAATCATTATAAAGATAGTGGCCCTCCCAAAAGCAGCTCCTTCTGGGTACAGTGGCCTATCTTGGATATTACTGACTTACAAAAACACGCAGGAGACTCAGCAAAGGGAGCCTGTTTTAGTAAGAAAACAATGTCTAACACAGACAAATCAGGGTCCCGAGGACACCCAGACCCTGGGCTGGGGACTGTCCCCTCCCAGTCTGTGCAGCTGCCTCTCTGGAGCCAGTGGGACATGCCCTGGCTGACAAGGACCCTGTCCAGTCACTCCAGTGGCTTGCAGCGGCCACCCAGCTGTCAGCCCCCAAGGTGATCTGACACAGCAAAAGATCTTTAGATGCCAACTGGTACCACCCACAGAAAATCCAGACCTGCTGTACCAACAAACATGAAATGATGCAGCTATTCCAACTAGCAGCTTTAAAATATCCTTCTAATATGCACTACATTCATTAGAGCCCTGGGATAGCTGAACCACTTTATCCCTTCTCCTTCTGTCCTTTAACTCCTCTAAATCTTAAAAGAACATTTGTTTTCAAGCTGACTTGTTAATTAACTTCATCCTCTCCCACAACTGTCAGCAGCTGCAGATTCAGACCAGGTCCAGAGCTGTCACCACAACACAAGGAAAAGCACTTCCCTCCATTTAAACTGCATTTTACATAACCAGGATATTAGAGCAGCCAAAAGCTCTGGGGTTTAATTCAGACTTAGACTCTCAGGTGTGATTCTGTTTTGCTGCAGGTATTTTAATTTCCATTAGAGAGAGAAGAGGAACAGAATCTTACATGGTTTCATATGCATTTGTTTTGATTTTTATAGTTGGCAAAAGTGCTATATTAATAGCACAGCAGGGGCTGCACTGAAACCAGAGTCCTGGAAAATAAAATATTCTCAATATTCATTGTTTCAGTAGTTGCAAATTCCAACAAGATGAGACTTCTATATGCTTATTGTGAAAGATAAAAAATAGGCATGGATTAAAATAAATTTTAAAAAATCACTACTTATTTACAGTACATAAAGCAAATATACTTGCAAATTGTAACAAGCATTATGCTTGGAGTCCTCAGAGATTCTAATGTATTGGAACAAAAAGTAGGCACATCCAAATTAAATGCTCAAAGGAAAACTGGGAAAGACACTTCCAATCTGAGATGCCACTGCTGAAGACAAGCCAACCTGACACTGAGAGCAGAGAGCTGAAGGCCTGAGTTGTGAACCCAAATCTCTGAGACCTGAGTTTTCACAAGATGTCTGTCATATCTCATCTTAAATCTGGCACAAACCTGATTTACAGACATGGTTAAATCACTTGATCATCTTTTTCTTAAAACTAAGATTCTGATATCGAGCCATTTAAAAGAGTTGTGAGATAAACTGCCCACAGCATTGCAAAGCAAGAATACTGCCATTTAGTTTTGCCTAAGTATTAAACAAAAACTCTTCAGAAAGCACACACGCATTTGTTGAGGTCTTAATTCTGGAAAGAAAGCAAAGCTAACACATAGCCAGAACATTCAGAGTCTTCAGTATCCCTCTCCCATTCCTGTCTTTACTCTGAATAAATGAGACTCATCTGAGCTAATGACAAAAAAAAAATTAGTCCTTTAAACAACTATTCAAGAAAGCATCAAAGAAATATGGAGGAAAAAGAAAAAGAGCTCCTCAAAAAATAAGAAGAAAGACACAAATGCCTAATAGTAAAGGGCATCTCACATTCAGTATGATGAGCCCTGCTGACCTTACAGACACAGATTTGGAGTGGAGGGTATGTAGGGCTTCACAGACTATGTCCTACACCACCATGCAGAGCTAATAGATGCATCTCTACAGATACACGTGTGGTCAAGGGGCCAAGTTTCCTGCTCAGGGCACTACCCCATACCTGACCTTTCACTCTGCTCCTGTAGCTGCAGCAAACATGGGCACAGTTTTTGCAAGTCAACTAGTGCAAGAGGACAAGGGTCTGAACTTCTGGGAGCTGAAATTTCTCTGCAGCTCTAGGAAAAGTGCTGTCAGGACCAGGACAGTAAAAGATCACGACTCCTCAAACAGTCCCCCATGTGTGCTGAAGGGGTGGGAAGGAGTCCTCCTCCACAGTCAGTCTGCACTCCAGCTGTTAGTAACAACCAGCACCCAAAACAAGCACCAAAAACAAAAGTTAAAGGCTTGAGTCATTTAGAACTGATCTGATACCCTCCCAATTTGTTTCACATCAGTTCTAATTTCATAGAGAGCCTGCTATTTAAATGTCAAATGTGGTGGTAAGTCTTAGGACTCTGGGCAGAAGCATGTGTTTAGTCTTGCAAACAGAAAGGCACATCCTCCAGCGCTGCCTTGTAGCTACAGTAAGTTTAGTTCCTGTATGAACCAAACACAGGGACAACAATGGTTAATCCTGTTACACAACCATAAATAAGTAAATATGAAGCCCAGTAACAAGCACAGTTTTTCTTAAGAACATGCTACCAGCTGGCTGAGAAATCACAGTCTCAGACTTGTCTTTCAGACAACCAGTTAGTGACACAAGGCTGTTTGAAGTGTAGCATAAGATAAACTATGTGTTAACACTTTTCCCTGATGATATAGGAAACCCAAGGGGAAGAAATACACTGCAAGCATCTCTTATATAAGGCTTCTCCTCAGAAATATTCTGCTGAGGGTTAATAAAGTAAGTATTTTGGGGGCAAATGTTTAAACATGAATGAAGACCAACTTAAATTGAACAACTAATCGACAACAATGAAAACTGGTCTCTTACAATGGCTCCCTTTCACCTTTTGGTAAAAAACAGCTCTACATTGTACAGGCTTTTTCATTTAACAACTCAATGTTCCACAGTGCGAAGAAAACCATTTTTTGACTTTTCAGTTGTTGCTACACAAAAACATACCCAGTTGTCCAACAGCAGCATAAATCCAGTGTATTTCTGATAACCTGTTTACAAACCAAGGTTTATTTGCCAAAAGAGATTCATCAATAATTTCAAGTTAACATATGTCAATAACATCACAATTAATTTGCCAGCAGAAAAATGAACGGGGAAAATGCAATGAACAAAGCATTCCATTTCCCCATTCCCTCTGCTCCAGATGGAGTGGCGTGGCTTCAGACTAATGGAGACATCTCCAAGGTCAAGAGGGAATGGTTACCTGATGGGGTCTGTGAACCAGATCCTTCTCCCCCAGTCCTTGCCCTTCAGTGAGACTACAGCTCTTGCCATGGAGAAATCATTTCAGCTGTTAATTTAGCCTCTACTTTTGTGAAATCAGCCTAATAGTACTGACTTACCTACTTCACTGGGATGCTTCAAGGATTAAAATTGATGTGTCCCTGCTGAAGTAATGTGCTATAATTACCTTGTTTATGTGCCCTCTCTTGGCTAAAATGAAAATGGCTTAGCTGCGTGTCACAGTCGCACACTGCCAGCGCCTTGGGCCCTGGGCAAGCTCAGGCAATTGGAAAACGTTCCCTCAAGCTGATTTCTCTTGTGCAGCTGAAGGGAAAGGAAAATGGCAGCCCTGCAGCCAAGGGCTGCAGCAAGTACACTCTACTTGAGTCTGCTTCCTCAAAGTCACTAATTATGCAGAAGAGTGCTCCTTTACAGAGCAGGGGGAGGCAAGGACAACATCTTCTGCCTACATTTGGGTGACAAAAAAAAAAACCACCTCCAAACCTATTGACATCTTCCTTCACCACAAACCAGATCCTTTACTGATGAAACAGGGAAGCAGTCATCCTCTTTAAAACATATCTGCAGCATGCAAGTCCTCCACCTGTGCTCTGATCACTTTTCCCCTGCTGATTGATGATTATTCCCAGGTAAATGCCCCTTTTTCTTCAAGTGTTCTAACTTCTAAAACTGAGAATATCACTAAGAAATTATGCAACACAAAGGGGGATGGTTTCACATATTATTTCTTTCAGAGAAAAGTAGTAAGAAGTACCTTAATTACAGATGCACTCCAGCAACTGCAAGTGTGTCTTTGCTATCCAGAGATGTGCATAGCCCAATCTATTCCTGCAGACAGGATACATCCTCATCTCCCTTTGCGCTGCATTGCATTTCCTCACCCAGCCAATCCAGCCATCTCATGCCTCAACACTCTCCTCTCACCCAGAAGTGCTGCTGGAGCCACTGATTGCCACGGCAAACACGGGAGAGTCCAGAAAATTAGATACAGATAGCAGCTGGCATTTGTGGAAATGCAAATAAAAACAGCACCATTTAATAACAGGCAGGCAAGAGCCTGACATGAGTGTCTTCTGCCTCCAAAATTTAAAGAAACACAGAGCAGAGCAACATTTACACACTGAATAGCATGAAGTCATGTCCAGATAAAGAGGTTTTCCTCATTTTACAGCCCAGTTACAATAATCAGGAATAGGTTGACCCTCCTGTCTCAGGAGGAGCAATTTCAAACAGCAACACAAACAACAGTGTTTCAGACAGGCCAAGGCCTCCTAATTCACTGTACAAGTGGGTACAAAGCCAATATTGCAAGAAATAAACCCCACTCCTTTGCCCTTAGAAAACTCAAACATCCAGCCTCATACATGAGACTCCTTCCTAAACAACCCTGTTTCAGACACAGCCAAGTATTATCACTGCAGGAGTCTTAGAGGGCCTCCATTTCTCACAGACGTTATTTTACACAAAGGATTTTCTGCCAAAGTTACAGTGAATATTTCTATTTTACTCCTTTAAAAAATAAAGATGCCATTATAAAACTTTATCAAGTATTCAACACACGGCAATCCCTGAGCAATGATGACTCCACACATTTGCAGTGTGCACGTGTTGCTTAAAGCACTGCAGCCATCTCAGAATGGTTTTCCTGCTGTTTTTAAAGGTGGTCAGAAGATGCAAGGTGAAAGATGCAGGATTTTGAACAATCACAGCTGTGTTGGGAACCAGTGGGACCCCAAGACTGAACTCTGCAAAGAACAACTTTTTGCTGAAACGAGCTTTGAAATGACCAGAGGAAAGCCCAGCTGACAGAATTGCCAGGACCTCTATCTATCACAAAAGCTGGTGTCCTGGGGTCACTATGATGCCTCTGTACCCCAATTGTCTGTTCTGTGTGTGCTGTAGGTTGTGTTCTGTACCTTTAGGAGTGGTTCTGAGGCTGAGCAGGGAAGAAGACGCGCACAGTTTGTTTTTGAAAAGCGTTCACTCCTCCACATTCCTTTTTCTGGGGTTTTTTTCCCCCTTCTTTTTCCTCGGGACTGTGTGTTCGTCTGGTACTTGGACAGCGACCAGGGAGAGGAGTTTTTTTGCTTTTAGTTAGTTTAGCCAGCTGAGGCAAAGAAGCTTCCTGGACTGTTTTTCTCTCTTTTCCTGGGAGTGTTTAAATCTGCTCTGGACTGAAAACTCAGAGAAGGACTGGGATCTGGTACCCACAGCCCACTGGGACCTGGACCTTGTCATTTTCCAGCACCAGAAAGACTGAAACTAAGTTCTGGCGAGAACCTCCTCAGTTTTGCCATCTCTCTTTGGAGCAGTGAAAGGTTTTGTTGTTTAATTTTTATTTTTTCATTCCTCATGGTCGTGGGCATTTTGTTTGTTAAATAAATAGGTTTTTCCACTTTTCTCTGAGGAAATTCTTTTTTTCCCAGACTGGCTGGGGGTGGGGCTGTTTGGGTTTGCTCTCCAGAGGAACCTCATTCAGAGACTTCCTCCCAAATTTAACCTAAACCAGGACAACCGGTTTTTAACAAAGCCATCATGAGGCACTGAGCTGCAAACTCAGTGCAGCATTCAGGTGGTCATCTCAGCCTGCTTCTGCCTCAGCAGAAGCTGTTGTGATTAGCAGCCTGTGCTGCAGGAGCAAACAAGATTTCTAAGTAGTTTCACACAGGATTGTTAATCGCTATCAAGATTTTGCTCATAACCCACGCTGTCTGTGTTGTGACATATGGCTGCTTTGCTGCCTCTGTGAGTGAATCTGGTACATTCCAACATTCCCTGTGTGCCAAGTGTTTAGCAAACACACATGTTGGCAGCCAGAGTATTCCTGGAAAAGACATGTGTCTTGAAATGAAGCTGTGCCAACTGCTGCTCCATGTCATAACAAAGAAAGTGCCCTAATATCCGAGTTCAGCAGGGCTGGCATAAAGAATGACAGTCATCCAAAAAGCAGAGCTGGAAAAGTGCCGTGAAAAACACAGTCAAATTAACAGATATGTGGGTTTGAGTACATCTGCTTCAGAAGTATCTTCTGCTCTTCTCTTAATTGATAGAAATAAATAGATTTCCATAAACAGATACCTTGGAAACGTTTGGCCAGAGGTCAAAAGGGGCAACAAAGCAAGTATAACAGGGCAAAGAATGTCAAGTAATGAGTATAAAAATATTGAATTGCTGCCCAAAAGCCATGAATACAGGTATCAGAGCTTCAGAGAGATCTGTGATTAGTATGACACATGCACCTTTATTATATATAGCTACCTAAATACTAATACACACTTAAGAAGCTGGTGTCTAAGAGAACTTGGAAAAACGAAAGTGGCAAAAACAGAAAAAACATTTATGAAATCCAAAAAATTTAATAATCAGGTATTTGGACTGCAAAATACAGTCAGATCTTAACATGGTTCATATTATAGAAACAAAATAATCCCAAATAAGTCCAACTCTCAGCATTTGTGGATCTGATTTTTTTGGACTTTTTTGGTTCAAGAGACTATTTCTGGGATAATCAGTTCTTGTCCTCCCTTGCAAAAGTCGATTCCTGGTATTTTCTGAGTATTCTGAGAAAAGTGTGTACTAACAAAATTACAGCGGCTAAAAAGTTCATCGGTTTAAAAAGTTTGAATTTGTGTGTATTTCACTAATACTGGGCACTATGAGCATTTGGGAAATGTTTGGAAATAACACCCACAAGCTTGAAAAGGACAACACTCTGACTCTGCTTACAAAAATATGAGATCTCCATAATAATCAGCAGGACAGGGATTGCAGATATGTGATATTTGCAGTTCTACTGCATCAGAAACAACAATGAAACACAAGTATCAGCTAAGACTTTGCTGGTTTATATTAATAATTCAACTATTAATATTATTGAAGAAATGGAAAGACAAAGACAAAGTAGAAGCTATTATATTGGGGGTTTCTGCCTGAGACAAAGTATGGCAGAAATGATGTGCAGATTGTGGATAATTTTTATTGCTGAAGGGTAAAAGATACTTTCTTGCCCTACCTAAATTATGTTATTCTCTCTAGATATTTGCAGCAAGTCATATTATGTAGCTGCTAACAAGTTAAACACTGAAAAAAAACTTCTTTGTGCAATTTCTGCCTGCTATTACTGAGTGACTGACAGGAACTGTTTCCTGCATTTCAACACACATACCTGCTGCTGAGTTTTTAATGGGGCATTTATTTTGAAAAGCTGAGCGATAACATTATCAAGAAGGAAACACTCTGGAAACAATGAGAGAAGGGGAGCTGAAAGGATGGTAAACAGTGCTTATCCAAACCATCTTCATCTCAGGTAGAAAGTAATTTTCTGAATCTTGTCCCTCCAAAAAGGGCTATCAGGGTGTTTCTCCTTTCCAGCTGCCACAGGCAGCAAACATCCATCTGTACTGCCCATTTCCAAATGTGTTACACTCTCTGAGATCCTCTTTTAATTACTACCACTAAAATTGTTCATCTGAACTTTTAACCCAGCCTCTACAGTTGTTCAGAACTCAGAAATATGTACTGCCTAAATGTGCAGTTTGCCAGAAGCCTCTACCTGATGCATGTGACAAACTAATGCAATTAAAACTGCAAGTCAGATTGAAACATTCATTCAAAACCCACCAGAATCACATTTTTCTAAAAAGAAGAAATTGTCTGACGGCTGACTTCACCACTAACACAAAAAACTCCTGCTGGCATCATCTTTACCCAGTGCATCACGGGATACTGCCAATTTTACCACCTAAATTGCACCCTGCCCTCCTCCTTAAATAAAGGCCGGTAAGTCTTACCATAGAAATGCAGGTATTAATCATTTGTGCTTTCCTATCTTTTCCACTATATATGCAAGTTGACTTCTCCTGACATTTTGATCGCCAGAGAAAGATCCATAGTTTCAAATATTCATCTAGACATAAAAGAACACTTAGAGCATTAAAATTTTTATTAAAAAAAGCGCCACCAAGTAGAAAAGGAATAAACTATCTAATCTCACGTGACAGATTATAGGGCTGAAAGTGAACTCATTTTTTCTCTGAAGGTGCCTGCCTTTCAACAGCACCTTCCAACTGGAATATTGCACATACTTTAAAATATTTATTAATCAAGTTTCATACAATTTACACCACCTATGGGCTATTGAAGGTCAGTCAAAGTATTCACACATGAAGCAAAAGGATACCAAGATACTTATTTGTCCAAAACCTTAAGCAGAAATTAGCCAGAAAAAGGCAAATCTTTCTGTGTGCCCTAATGACTGTTCTTACACGCAGCTTGGTCCTTCACAGGAAGGATTAAATAATAATATCATGTCTCCTGTATTAAGTATCTTTCACTGCAATGGAAATTCATTGCACATACACCTGTAGGTAGAGGCAAGTTATAAATAATTAATATGATTACATGCAATATATATCAAGCCTGCAACAGATTATGTATGCTGGTCTCATACTGCATCTGCTGGGATAGTGTAATGTGATTTAGTAGATAAAACACATGTATTATTTTAAAGGGTTATCAAATTTTGAAGCGACATTAAATTATACATTGAGTCATTGTGGGGGTGTATGTACTCCTGTAGTTTCTGGGTACAAATCAATCATGTTGCCTGTTAATCCCCTACACGTGCACAACCCACAGTCCTTACACCAGACTGTAAGGAGTCAAAGCCCAGTGCAGCACAAAAATAAATGTGTTTTAACACACACTCTGAGCTTGGCCCTAAAGGCAGGATAGGCATGCTATGGACATTTTCTAGGAAGGAATACACAATTCAGGATTGCATTACGCCCCAAATCTTTACTGCTTGGCTGCAAACTGGAACAGCATTTCAGCGTGTGAGATGCTCCCATTGCTGCTGCAGACCCACAGCCTCCCCATGGGTAAAGCAGGGACTCACCAAGCTCTTTGGCTGCTCTCCATCGTGGAAGCAATCCATCAGTGACCACTCAGGAGAGACCAAATGCTTCAGACAAAGAAAAGAAAGAGGAAACAAAAGAGCCCCCTCTCCTTGTGTGACCCATGTGTGGTATTTCTGATCCATCTCACTGAGTAGTCCAGGTGAAGGTCTCTCACACACAGCTCTGCCCATGCTCTGCAGTCATAACCTCCATGGCAGTGCTACTTCCTCTCTAACACAAGGCCTGTGAGGAAAAGTCTGACAGATTTTCTCATGTGTGCCACCTGGGACTCAGTAACTCTTCATTTTTCCTCTCACAAACGAGAGTCTTTCTGGATACTCAGGTCTTCTGATAATAAAACATCTAAATCTTTGTGATGCTTCATCTTTTATGCATCTGGCTGAATAAATTAATACCAATCTAGTCCATTCCCATTGTCAGTACATGAACATGATGAAAACATGAAGGCTTTCACCCTGAAGAAGTGTTAAAAACCTTTCATGCCTGACAAAGGTTCTGTGTACAGCCACTGCAGCATACACACACATGCATCCCACCATAATCCCATTAACTCACAGAACGGTTTTTTTTCACAGTGTTTGTACACGGTCATTCAATTTAAGAAGGCATCAGCAGAAACAGAAAGGATTCTCACACAGGGTGGCAGGGAGGGGTACGAGTGGGGGAATAAAATTATCAGGCAGAAGAGATGACGTCTACGCAGAAAAATCCTTGATTTAACCGAAACAAAGGATAAGGTAGAAGCTCCAGAAACAGTGAAGCATCCTATAGCATCTGTCACACTTTCACGTAGCAGGAACAAGAAAACTGGGATATTTTTACACAATTTATAATAACCTGTGGAACTCACTACCACAGAGAAACGCTGAAGCCCAGAGGCCCTGCAGCACATAAAATAAAGCCAGGCACTTAGGCAGATAACAGAAACTGCTGCAGTCACAGCATGTACTCACTAAATGGTGTTTACACATTTCTAGAAAATACACATTAACACTCTAAAACATGTGCAGAAGTAATAAGTTAGAAAAGACAACTGTGAATGGAGTTGTCTGTCAAAGGTGACTGGAGTAAGGACGACCATCTTCAGCTGCCCTTTTACATGTCAGTTGTAGCTGCATTGCTCATACACTAATTTTGATAGCAGTCTGAGAAGTGTCACATTGACACCAAATTGAAAACGAACATTTTTCCTTCGTGAACCTTACTTTTGCTGCTGGCATTTATTCCGTATTCCTTCATATGACAAATGAGAATGTCAGGTCACAGCAGTGCACCTGCTTTGGCTCCCTTTTACTTCCAGGCTCACAGAAGGCTCTCTTAGTTAATTACTATGCAAAGTGAGAACACAGACAGATAACGACAAGTAGCAGAGAAGTTAATATATTTGGCTTTTTTGCTGCACTGGGAGGGTCTGAACTATCAATAACCTTTTTTGCATTTGAGCTCAGCTCCACCATGCCCCATTCTATATCCCTCTCCCTCTTTCTTCAAGAGCCTTGCTTTTATCTTTACAGCTTTCTCTACAACATCAATACTTACTTAGAATGAAAATGTGAACAAAAGTTACCTAGTAATTCCCCAAGTGACTAGCTCATCCCCAAAAAAAAAAAAAAAAAAAAATCATAATCTTGTAGGAATTATGGGCCAGCATCTCCAGATTCTGTTTCCACTTACATTGATCAGGGAGGGCTGCTCCCACCAATGCAGGCAGGACCTGGTGAGCAGAGAGGATGACACACCATTTCCTTTCCTAGATCCGCAAGTCATCACTCCACCTTCCTTTAAAAACATTTATGTATGTGTAGAAAAATGAGTTTAATCTATTAGCCAGCAGAGATCAGCACAGAGCAACAGCAACTTCACTCAAAGGCACTGATTCATCAGTGTCCTATAGTCAAAGATGTGTGAATTTTAGGTTTCTTTAGGGACTTTTGGAGGACAGGGGGCTTGTGGGGATGGGGGTTGAGGTTGGGTTGGTTTGAGAGTTTTGGGTTGTTGTGTTTTTCTTTTTGTTTCTGGGGGTTTTGGGGGAGGGCGGATTGTTGGCTGGTTTGGTTTTTTGGTTTTATTGTTGTTGGGGTTTTTTTGTTAATTTTGGTGGCAGTGGTAGTTTGGGGGTGTTTTTACTTGTTTTTTTTAGGTTTTTTTGTATCCTCTTCATAATTTCCAGAAACCATCTACTCCAGCCTCCCTGGGTGGATGAAATCTCAACGTGCTTGGCCCACCAGTAATCTATGCCCCAATAAAGTAGCATCAGACAGCACTATGGACCACACTCAGCAAGTTCTATATAACCACAGCTCTTCAGATTCATCTCCCTAAGCATTCCTGAAAATTAATTTTCATACTTTCACATTCACTCAGTGTTCAATTACCTCACAGACATAGTAGATACAGTTTGAGAATACAAAACAGGAGCTGAAGTTATGTGGATTTAGAATACCTTAATGGTCCACACACAGCCTGTCAGAAAATAGAAATTTTAAGCTTTAGGAAATGACTTGGTAAAAATTACTATAGTGACATATTTATATTGCCAATTGCTACCAGAGAAAATCCCTGGAAATCAGACCCTTAAAATTCAGTCTTAACAATGGGCTTCCAAAGTGTGTATTTCATGATATATCACAGTGTGTTCTCCCAGCAGTGAGAGTGGAAGCCACTGGCCATGGGCTATCAGAGAGACAATTAAATCTGGCTGCCACTCAGGCAGCACCAGAATAGGAAGTCACTGAATATATGCTGTTCTATAGGAACTATCATGCCATCTCTATACTGCAGAAACTACATTGATCAAAAATATGTGTATTTTGAAGGACTTAATTCACATTTTGTATGAAAATTTGATTTTGTAGCTT
Source organism: Sylvia atricapilla (assembly GCF_009819655.1). NCBI lineage: Eukaryota > Metazoa > Chordata > Aves > Passeriformes > Sylviidae > Sylvia > Sylvia atricapilla. The sequence goes on from NC_089145.1 coordinate 55,524,758, forward strand.
TTTCAACAAAAAAAAAAAAATCTTGGGTGAACCATCAATCTTTTTACTGCTTTGTCCCATATTAAACAGCAGTTAGGTGTGAGCTTTTGACATGCTGAAAGAGGCTGATGGATGATTCAGCACCATCTCTGGGCTCTGTCCCACTCTGGTTCATTTGTGCATTTGCACTTGAACAGGGGGAAAAGTTAACTTAGTGAAAACAAAGAACAGTGTCCTTCAGAAGGTTCTAGAAGAACTACTTCTCAAGATGCTAGGAATAAATTGAACAAAGACAAGGAGAAGAGGTGAAAAAAACGATAACAGATAATCCTAATAGCTCTGCTTGGCACGTTTGTAACTCCATGGTACTTGTACTCCCCTGCTCTTTACAATCACATTCCTCCCACTGCCCTCTGCACAGTCCTTTCATCTCTCTCAAACAATCTTACAAAGCCTCACACTGGACACAGTAAATTTCCTTTCAAGTCACAGGAAAGGGCATGGATCTTCCATGCTGCTGAAGTCAGGCTACCAGTCTCTTTCAGGAGCATAACCACATATACCTCTGAAGGCAGTCAGTAACTTCTGCACCTCTTAGAAATATCATATGCTGCTATTTTGGCCATCAGACAGAACCACAATCTAAAGCATTGAGGTGGGCAGTCCTAAGTTCATGGTGTTCCACTGAACAAAAAATGAGTTTCCTGCTTACTCACAGTAATGTTATTTCCATGTTTGTAGAGATATGCAACAGGAATTAAGGGACTTGAGCTTCACTGAAGAGGAATCTGGCTTCAGATCTTTTAAGTTCTGTAGACATGAACTAAGTTTCCTAATTATTGTACTAGGATGAACAAACCTGGGAAAGTCAGCAAGAAAAATAATAAAATCCTGCAGGAGGAGTTAGATAATGCTGTTTCCTTCACTGTAATCTAACTGAAGATGTTTTAACTATTGAGTAATGGACCCAACCCTTGGAGATTTGTCCAAAACAAAGCTAACCACTGGAAATGCTTGTCTTAACACAGAGTGCCTCCCTTATGCTTCAATTTTCTACTTTATAACCTAGTCCCACTCTTTCTGCTAAGTTCCCTTAGCTGAAACATTGCCCACTATTGCAGAAATGCTATGCAAGGTCCTGCAGGTCAGTTGTTCAACATGGAGGACATGAAGAGAAAAAAATCCAAGTTCTCTTGAAACAACGGCAATTCAAAAAGTTAGAAAAGCTTTATTAAAAACTCAAGTTGGTGCAGGGCACTGGACATTCCATTTCTGCTTTTACAAAAAGCTGTGGGGAACTCCTTAACAAATTTAAGCACAAACATATTGTACATCTTATCCAATCTCAAACTATTTTAACACATAATCACAAACTCTGATTAATCACCTCACTTAAGAGACTGGAAGCATTATTTTTTGAAGTCTGGAAAGATAAAGTAGTTGCCCTATAATAATCCCAGAGACCAGTGGCAGCATCTAAACCATTCTCTATGTCTACCAATGCCCTGAGAGAGTCAGCTTTATTATTCCTCACACCTAATGGTTGGAGTTTGGGGTTGCTAATTAATGCTGTGGCATTTGCTCTTGCAATGCTGCAAAAGGCACAGGTTAAGGCTAGAGAGTTCAACATTCACACTACACAGCATGTTGGCATTTCATTGGAAATCTGCTGAAGTATTTACTGTGCCAGGAATCTACTCAGCATCATAGACAGGGCACAACCAGTATCTTCAGTAAGACAGGAGAAACACTAAAAAAATTACTATGAATACAAAAGGTTTCCATCTGGAAACCAGAAAAGAAATTCATACATAAATTTGAAACACTATGCAATAAAGTGATCCACCTTCAGTAGAGTTCCTCAAGTACAGCTCCGTGTCAGGAGAAATGGCAGATATGAAGTGTAATGATCTTCTTCCCTCCAAACTCAGAGTTTTACAAACTAAGACTGACACATGAACAAAGAGACTGGAAAAAAAAAAAATAAAAAGGTTTTATCACCAGAGCTTGTTTGAAAACCCAACCTACAACTAGCTGGAAAATGCAGGGGCTGCTAGTCTATAAAGCAGACCTGAATTAACAGTGCAAGCAATAGCTAAAATACTCTGCACAGCTACTTTATGTGCCTTTTGCAAAATTTTATATGCTTCTTGCAAGAAATAGACATGTCCATGGAAACAAAACTGTCTGCACTATTCTGCATCCAAAGGTGTCGTGGCATTTTACAAAAGAAAGGAGCATCATCAACTTCCATTTTACAAAGGAAAAAATCCAAAGCACAAAGATTAATCTCAGATCAGCAGTACTAGAATTTAGATCATGCAGCCCTTACTCATGCAGTTGTTCTCAAATCTCTCTCTTTTTCAAGTATGAAGAAAAACTATTTCTTCAAGACTTCAGTCCTGGATCTGACCTAGAGATCAATGCTATTTAACCTGAAGAAGGTAGGATGCAAAATCTAGAGAAGCAGAACGGGTTAATCCAGAGCATGGCCAGCAAGTCACGAGAGGTGATCCTTCATCTCCACCCAACCCTGGCGAGGCCATATCTGGAGTGCTGGCTCCAGTTCTGGGTTTCTCAGTATAAGAAAAATGTGGAGCTCTTGGAATAGGCTGAGTGGAGGGCAACAAAAATGATTAAGGGAGTGGAGCATCTCTTATAAGGAAAGGCTGGGGGAATTGGACCTCTTTGGCCTCAAGAAGAGACAGTGACTGAGAAGGGACCTTGACAATATACACAAGTATCTGAAGGGAAGGGTGCCAAGAGGAAGAATCCAGGCTTTTCTCAGTGGTTCCAAGAACAGAAAAGAGGCAACAGGCAGAAACTGATGCACTGAAAATTCCAACCAAACATGAGGAAGAATTTCTTTACTGTGTGGGTGACCATGCAATAGAACAGGCTGCCCAGAGAGGGTGTAGAATCTCTGTCAGTGGAGATACTCGAGAATTCTCTGGACACAATCCTGTGCCATGTGCTCTAGGATGACCACGCCTGAGCAGAGAAGTAGGATCAGATGACCCCACTGCTGTCCATTCCAACCTTACCCATTATGTGATTTTTTTTAAACCACCTGAGTCACCAATGCAGGATTGGCATATAATTTAAATAGCTATTTAATATATCTTAGAAAATTATAAAACTGTCTTTGGGAAACCTATATTATTGATACCTTCTTAAAAATACGCATTTAATACGACATTGAAGATGTTCTCCAAATTATTCGATCAGGGTGGTGAAAAGACAATGTAAGTGGCACAAACGTGCATCTGCTGTGTTTACAGTACCACCACAGACCACACAGCTCTGCCCTGTTATCTCCTTCTCCACCTTGCCTAATTTGGACCTAAACAGAAAGTCTGAGAGTTGCCAAGCTCTCAGCTCCAACACACTGAGCTGCTATTACCATACATCAGTTTCTGTTCACCCCCTGTAGCTCAGCTTTAGCAGACTGCAAATCCAAGAGCTCACCCATTTTCTCTAAAAGCCCAAAGAGCAACTCAGGAAGACAAAGGAATTATCAGCTCTCCAGGGCTATGGTTGCCCCATCCCATACTATGAGAAGCTACTATCAGTCATTTCCCAGTTTGCCAAGTTATAACAACACAACTTGGTGGGTTCTACAGTTTTCTGTGAGGAAGCTCTAGGATTTTCATGCTTTGAAACAAGAACTTGAATTTAGCAGATGAACAGCATGGGTACTCAGGATGCATCTTGTAGTCCAAGTTCTCGTATTATAAAAAAATTCTTGGCAAGTATTAGAAGTATAATGCTGTTAATGCTCCGTAGCTGCACTCTAGGATGGAACTCTCACAGACTCGCCCTGGCAAAATTACTTATTTAATAGCTTCTTAACCAGAGAGAAAATGAAGTTAGTGTTTCCTGTAGACTGTTGCCAAAAGTTACTCCTTGCAGGTTTGACCATAAATCCCCGCTTCCCTCCTCTACAGAGGATCTAGCAGTTACAAGGTTGTCAGAGACTAATTAAATTTGCATCCTGTTAAATGCAACATCAAATCTCACCATAAAATTTGAACTCAAAAACCTAGATTGCTCATTCAGTACGGTGAGGAGTGAGGCCAATTCTGTTCCCTAAACCATGCAAGATTTCAATGCTCTATATGAGATTGATTACAATTTAATTTGCTTTTCTGAGGTGTACAGCTTACGTCTGTCTCTCACTACCTCAGGTAAGCATGTCTGCTCGTCTCTCACTTCTCCTTTGCAACAATGCTAAAGAGGAATGTTCTGAAATTTCAAACAAATTTAATGGAACGACAATCTTGCATCCCACCTAGTTGTCTGCAGCATTTACAATAGATAATTTATGGAAGCAACTGACAATGCCAGCCAGACAATAAAAAAATTAAAAAAACTAGTATGACAATACCTGGGAGAGCATCCTGGTTTTGCATATCTTTTTCTTGGTAGTTCATGGCCCAAACTCACCATCACCTTCCTGCATCTTCACACCCTGGCTCCTAGGTGCCCAAAAATTCAGTACCCCCATTTCTGTTTATCTCCATTCACAGTCCACCCACTGATTATAGATAACTTACATGTAGAAGCCCTCCTTGTTATTCTTTGAGACCCTGAACAGGTTCAATTCCAGCTTCATCTTGGCCTTCCTTATCCCCTCCTCACACAACTGAACTTGATCTCTTCCCACGTTACCCATCCTTGTCTTCACTGTCTGTGCATTTGCTTCTTTCCCTTTATTTTGACCAGCAGTTCTCTACTCAGCCATAAGGGTCTCTTGCCTTTCTTGCCTGATTTTTCTGCTCCTGGAAATTGCCAGCTCCTGCACTCTATGAAGACTTTCTTCAAGACCTACCAGTTCTGTTCCACCCCCTCCCCTGAGGGCAGTCTCCAAAGGGATGCCACTGACCATCTCCCTGAAGGGTTTTATTCCTTACCTGACCCATACCCCATACTGCAAACCCCACCAATACATGATCACTGCATCAGTCATAGCTTTTAAAGCTGAACTAAAACACAAGTAAAGGAAATCTCTTCATTAAAATCACGTAGCTACCAGTGGTGGCCATAGAATTCTTTTCTCTGCTTCTGACTGTTACTATTAAATTCTTATTATTAATGCAATTCTTATTATAAGGTTGTAACTGCAATTCACGTGATTTAAAAAAAAAAAAAAAAAGGCAGGAACAGGAAGTATTTAAAATGCTGCTGCAACAGTAAATATCACCTCTGGCATATTAGTCCTGGAAGAACAGAGCACAGTTTGGAATACCTAATTGAAATGTGCTACAGGAGATAAGGCTGGCTGCAGAGACTGACATTTAAAAGCGGGAGACACCAAACAAGACATGAAATATCACTGTTGCTGCCTCAAAGCAGAAAGCCACTTTCACAGAACTGAAGTTTTCTCCTCCTCACCCCTCGCCCCTCCCGAGCTGACAGGCACAGCAAGCAATTAACCCCTTCCCTGATGTCACCAGCAATACCACCCCCACAAAAATGTAAAGGCTGCTACAATTTCGTGTAGTTATTCCCTCCTGCAAATCACGCAGCCCTGCACCAAGCAGCATGTCTTCCCTCCTCCCACTCCTTCTGTGCAAAATCCTGTTTCTTCCCTGACACATCAGCATTTCAAATTCCAGCACACAAGACACCAGACTCTACTCCTGCCTAACTCTGCACGGCAGCACATGGACCCTGTGCCTCCTGGCCTCCGAGTAGAAAAGCTGGTAAACTCCTCCTCCCCTGGAACAGAATCTAGGGATAGTGCCAGAATATAGAGCTGACAAAAAAAATGCTTGGCACACAAGGAATATTATGACATGTTTGACTGCTCAATCTTTTGCTGCCTTAGTCAGAAGGAGCACTGGTGCCTTTGAGTCATCTGATCTGGTGCTGTGGACCAGTGGCAGGGGATATAAATCCAGCAGATTCCATAAACGCACAGTTTGCATCAACAACACTTCAAGCAAGGACTTAATTAGAAAGTTACAGTTCATTAAAAGAACACCAATTAGCTTTTTCAGCTACATATTTTTTTCCTATGCCAGGACAGCAAGGCAAAGATTGGGATGCATATCAGAACCAAGCACCTTGTGCTGCTCAGTGAAACATCCCACTGTTGTTGAAGGCACAGCCCTGGTTAAAAAACTGGGTTTGAAATAGATGTTAGAGAATATGCTGTGAAGTTTCTGAGCCATTAGACTGTTCATGCCAATAGACTGATCACTGATCTTGAGCAAAATGGGAAATCCAAGCCCAAGATTCTTAAATTTAAAAATTAGATTCTTTTATTCTGAAAAATTCTTTAATATTTAAAAATTTAGTTCTTAAATTTAAAAATTGGAATTTAAAAATTCTATTCTTAAATTTAAAAATTAGATTTTTCATTTCAGGTAGTCAATCAACACTTGTTTTCATACAGCACTAGTTGGGCTATCTCCTTATTTCCCTGAAACAAGATGGGCCAAAGAAGGAGGTTACTCTTAGCTGAACACTGCACCATGTGGAAATGTCCATGGTGTAGCCAAAGGGACTCAGCAGCCTTGTTTGAGCTATTCTAATCACTCCTGACAGGCAAACAAGTTCTATTCTCCCTCTGTTTTCAACTCAGACTTGCTGTGCAGGGTGTCATTCCTTTCCCTGTTGTAGCACGCACTGTATTTCTCTTCCATTAACCCCCTTTAACCAATTCTTAAGCAATTTTATCAATAACACCCAGTACACAGAATTAGTAAACTTCATGGACCCTTGACTAGTGCTTCCAGGTGGAAAGCTTGATACACAACAGAACACAGAAAAGAAATGCTCAGAAGGCTCATCAATCCTTACCACAGCATTTTAAAGAAATGTGATAGAAATATTCCTTTGTCCTGGGGTGACTTCACCATCCTGAATTATATCCCCATTTATCTGTTCAGCCCAAAAGTAAGTTCTGCACCTTTAAAACTAGATCTGAGAGTGAAGAGGAGAAGAGGTAGAATGTCTGAGGTGTCTGTACTCAAAACATAGAGATAAAAGCTTCAGCTTTCTCCCTCATGGATGTGTTCTCTGCAGCACAGACAGCAGACAGAGGGAGAGGGCTCTCCTTTGCTTTTTGTTAGTTTTTAGCTAGCTGAGGCACAGAAGTTCCCTGGACTGTGGCTTTTCTTTATCTTGGAACTGATCAGAGCCTTGCTTTAGACCAAAAACCCAGAAAAACACCAGGAGCTCACACTTGTGGCCCAGGACAGGGCATTTTCCAGCACCCAAGGGACTGATGAGAGACTGAGTGAGCTGAGCTACACCCCACAAAAAAGACTCACTCTCTGAATTTTCCATCCCTTCAGAACAACGCGAAGTTCCATTATTTAATATTATTAATTTTTCCATATTTATGAGTAATTTGCTTGTTAAGCAAACAATTTTTTCCACTTTTCTTGAAAGAAGTTTTTGTCTTCTGAATGAAGTAAGAAAGAAGTCACTGAAATTCGCTTTCGAGAAAGACCCCTTCAAAAATTTCCCCCCTAAATTTGCCCCAAATCAAGATATCTTTGTATGAGAAATATCTCCTATGATGTACCCTGCCTAATATCCAATAGTGTCCCAAACTAAGGGAGGTTTTTCTAGAGAATGCTTTAGCTGCATCCCAAGAAAATATGCAAAACAACTACAGGCAGACCAGATTGCAATATCAGATATCCAACGTGTGCCATTCTTTTCATAAGCATCTACCTGGTCATTTAAGGACTTGTAATAGCAAACAAGTGCAATTTTGTTTTCTGAGACCTCAGTGACATGGGTTACAAGTTTCCCTTAGAAGCTACCACTCAAAGCAGGTGGTCACCTTATCTGTATGAAGTCCACCCCTACCAGAACCCCTGCTCTGCTGCCCCTCCTTCACACTACAAACTACAAAAAAATATAACCAAACAAACAAATGAAAAAAATCAGTCTGTGCTCTGAAATATTTGGATGTGTTGCCAGCACACTTGAAAACCAGGAAGGGAGGCTGTGTGCAGGGGTGCTCCATGTGTCACAGTGTAATATGATGGTATTTGAGATGCCTGTTAAGTACCTTGACAACACTCGCACTCCTTCAGCACCAACTTCTGCCATCACATGGAACACACTGCAAGACTAGAAAATCTCTCTCCAGACACATTGAGGTCAAGATCCAAATGCAGGAAATACACTGATTACACAGGAAATCTGACACAGGACAGAAACAAAACGAGTGCAGTGCCATCAGTCAAGTCAAGAGAGAAGATACTTCTCAAGGTGTTTGTCTGGGCGAGCTCACCTAGAGAAGCAGAAGTACTAGGAAGTGTGATAGAAACCTGAGATCCAGGAGTAGTTACACAACTTGAAAATAAGGAAGGGATGAGGCTGGGATTCAGATATTTTAGCAGATTGACAGAATCCTAAATTGACTCCGGAATAGGCATAAACCAGGAACAAGGTACAGTAATAGGTTATGCAGGACCCCAAGAAACAGTGAAAGAGTTGGGGAAAAGCATCTGAGCATATGCCTGAGTATGACAGCTTGCCTGGGATTTCCCCTATTTGAAATTACTATTCCAAGCTCTTCACTTCTCCAAGTGCACTTCTCCAAGTGAACTCATTCCATCTGAATATGAGAAGCCTCTAGTCGACCAGTGAGACATCACTGAAATTGCTGCTGGGGCTTTAACTGAGGCACAGGTTCTGGTTCTCAGTGTGCCAGTATTCTTAGGCATCCTATAAACACAGACTTAAGTAAAAACAAACCTTAATCCCTTCAACCTTCTTATTAATTCCTTTCCTTTTTTTAAATTTTTAAATTAAAAAACTGCCTCTTGCCAGTTCCCTAAAATGTCTGTTATTTTAAGAATGGTTTTCAAAGTGGCCACAAACAGACCCTTCCACAGAATCATGAAGAAAAAATACATGATTTAGGTACCAATTTGAAATACAACTCACTTTTTGCAGCCCCTACTTGATTCTGCATCTTCTAAGATCACTTCACATTGGGATGATCTGAGCAGCTTATTGGGCTGTCACTTCAGTGCGATTGGTGAAAGAAATACCTCCTAATTTTAATCGGAGAATGGTTTGCAGGGGCCAGAGGGGACCTTAAAAATCATCTAGTTCCAAACCCCTGCCATGGGCAGAGACACCTTCCACTAGACCAGATTGCTCAGAGCTCCATGCACAGGGGCTTGAACACCACCAGGGATGCGTTATCCACAGCTGCTCTGGGCAACCTGTTCCAGGGTCTCACCACCCTCACAGTAAAGAATTTCTTCCAATTCTACACCCACCATCTTTTCATGTACAGCCATTCCCCCTTGGCCCATCACCACACATCCTTGTAAAAAGTCTCTCTCCAGCTCTCTGGTAGGCTCCCCTGAGGTCACAATAAGCTGTTCCTAGAACCCTCCACTTTCCAGGTTCCTCACAGGAGAGGTGGTTCTCCATCCATCTGATCATCCTGTTGGTTCTCCTCTGGACACTCTCCAACAGCTCTATGTCCCTCCTTTGCTGGGGACCCCAGAGTGGGATGCAGTTCTCCAAGTGGGGTCTCACCAGAAGGAGTAGAGGGGCTGAATCATGTCCCTTGCCCTGCTCACGAGGCTTCTTTTAATGCAGTCCAGGATACAATTGGCTTTCTGGGGTGCAAGTGCTCTTGGCTGGGTCATTTTGAGATTCTTGTCTACCAACACCCCACAATTTTTTTTCCTCAGGGCCGCTCTCAATCCATTTTTTACCAGGCCTGTCTGTATTTGTGCCTGAGCTCTCACCCCACATGCAGGACCTTGCACTTGGCCTTGTTGAACCCCATCTCTCTGCTAATTGTATAGGGAATTAGGGGAAGGTTGTGAGAGGCAAGTATGCACTGTGCAGTGTAAACTTGTCCATCTTATTCCTCAGTAGCTTCCAGCAGTTCTTCCCTTCTTTTTGGAAGTGCTAATGGATGTTGGCATAAAAGGAAGGCAAAAGGAGGAGGAAAAGAGAGAATTAATCACAGTTATGTACTTTTTTTTTTTCCTCTTACTAACTGAAATCCTCCCCAGTGACTCCGTTTTAGACTGCTGTGGCTTTGGAAATAGCCTGGACAATTAAAATGATCTCTCCAGAGTACTTCCTGCAGCTTCCTCTTGCCTCTGAACTTGCATCTCATTGAAGAAGTGACCATCCCTCTGTGTGAAGGCCTAAACCAACAGGGGATTAGATAAGCTTCCATTACCCATGAATTGTCCCTGCTCCCACATCTCTCTACTCTACTCCCTAATCATTTTTAAAAAGACTTCTTTCAGTGTGTCTGACTAATATCAGCTTTTTCATTGTCTTTATGGGATGTTGGAGATTGTCCCAGCTGTGCAGAGCCATTTAAGGTCTACACAAAGCACACCCCAGCAAATTAACTTTTAGTGTATTCAGTGAATTGCTGTGGGAGACCACTAATAGAAACAGTGCAACAGAGGAAGGAGGGAAACTAGGGAACTGCCAGGCATGACATGAGCATGGAAGTGCTGCAACATTGGACAGAAGGAACCAGGGGAAGCCCCAAGGTAAGACTAAGAAACAATTCACTGGACTAGTGAGTTTTTTGGGGTTGATTGGTTTGGTTTTGTTTTGGGGTTTTTTTGGTTTTTTTTTGTTTGGTTGGCTGATTAAGTTGTTTTTAATTTTTTTTTTAATTATATGACATAAGAACCAAAGCAAGGACATTTCTGTGTGAACCAGCCTCCCAATTAAAATATATAAAATGTCCATCTATCACAGCCAGAAGTTCAAATAGAACTAGTATTCGTAAGTTAGCACCACTATGAGGTTGAATCACATTGTTATTTAAGGGATGAAGTGGTAGGACTGGCTTTCTAGTCTCTCCCACTGAAAGGCAAAGCATCAAGACAGAATCAACAGACCTGAGATGGACATGGCATTAAGTCTCTTCTGGCATGAGATGACCTTTCAGAAAAACACATTGGAAACCCTGATAGTCACTGAGCACAAATGCAATTACATGGTGCTGCCAGTCAGAAAAAATACACTGTATTGTAGCCACTGTGGCAGATGAAGCAGAACAGACCCAGCCCAGGATGCCAGGCCTTAACCAGCAACTTCAGAATTCCTATTGTTATCCAGGCTCTTCTTCCGTTCCAAGTGGCTGGGCTTTTTTATTGTTGGATATCTTTTTTTGCCCTGGGTTAAGCCTGTGTGTTTGCTTTTGCACACTGAGCTGTGCCTGGGAGCACATTATCACACTAAGACTCAGGAATGCCTTAGCTTCTTACTGGAGATGGGGAATATTTGTTTAAGAACAGGAAAAGTGATAAAACACATGCCCAGCCCTATCTTTCTTCTACCCTCTGCAATACACAGTCATTGCTGTGATGTCTGTGACATCCAGTTTGGCCTGGTCCTAAAATAAACTAAGGCACAGCCCTTCTTTTAGCAGGAGGCAGGAACAACATGAGGACACCAACTGCCCAAGGAGATTCCCTCCATCTCCACGCACAGAGCTGCTAAGGAAACACCAGCTCATGCAATCATCACTGCCAGGCTTAGCAAGCTTTGCTTCCTCGTCCCTCAGCAGCCTCCTACTCATTATCCTGCTATCCACAGGAAAAAGATTCGCAAGTGAACTTTCGGTTGTTCATTATGTATCATTCCCCCACACTTCTTTCCAAAGTCTGTGGCCAAACAGACTCCTCCTGCCTCTGCATCTTTCCCACCCCACAATCACTTTTTTCACCAGCATTCCAATCTCAGCAGTGTTTGTCAGTGAGCCAAAGCTTGCTGAAATTAGTGAACAGTTAGATCATTTAAAAATTTCAGACAATGTTTAAAAGAAGAGTCACGCAATGTGCTCAGTAGAGCACGCTACTGTCCCAAAGGATGTCTGACAAGCAGCTTGTACAACCATGGCCTTCCTCTGAAGCCCAGGACTGGGTACTAGGAAACATGGTTTTTATTCCAGGCTTGTCTCGAGACACATATGATGACAGACAAGCCATTTAACCTCTCCTTGTTGCTTTTCCTGCAAAAATACTGAAAAAATATGAAAAAATGATCAGCTATGACTCTCTGACTCAGCTTTATCTAAAAAACAGAGGTTCATGGGAGCAGTGGCACAGAAGAACAGTCCTCAGCCTTCTTGCTGGAGAAAATACAGTGACTGATGTATTGTCAGACAGCCTCTCCCTAAGTCACCAAAGTCTTTACAGTACCCCAAACAGCTGAAGTTAGAAGACAACTAATAACTCTACTGTGGGCCATTAGAGGGTTTCCAATCCCATTTCCTCCCAATAAATCTTCCTTAGGTCTGTGAGGGTCTAATGAGCTCCGTCAAACTGAGCTGTACGAGGTGAGCTACGAGCAGTGCAGCTGGACAAACTGGACCAAATGGCTCCCAGTAATGAGCATACTGGCCATCAGGGGACAAGGTCTCCAGCCAAAGTTAGAAACTTCACAGAAACCCTGAGGTGAATGTTTAAGCAGGAACTGCTAAAAAAATGACATGTTTCTTTGGAGCCTCTTCTGAAAGGCCAAAAAGCTCGTGCAGCAGTGCGAGCAGGCATGTCATCACTTCCCTCTGGGAAGGCAGTGCTACATTTTGTTGTCTTGTTTCAGGTTTTGCTGACTTCACTGCCTGGAATAATAAGCCAGATGGAAGGTCTGATTTTATAGGATGAGAGCAATGTGGGAAAGTTAATAGTGGAGACAAAGTACTGTGGCAGCAAGGGAGACAGCCCATGGGGTGATGCTCAAAGGAGGACTCCAGGCTGAAAAGGACAAAGAGGTATCAGAATCTGTGGTAGAGAGGAATGCAGATCATGTAATGAAGACAGCAGGACATCTGAACACAACACAAGAATGAGAGCAATAAAATGAAGAAAAATCTCCCTCTAAAAGGACAGTACCATTCAGACTCAAGTATGGTCTGCCTAAAAGAAAGAATATTCACACACTAATTCAAGTAGCTTCAACTCCCTCCTGAGCATCTGACTGAGCACAGGTTCACTCATGAAGTGGCTCCAGCTGGGTCTGAGTCCTCAGCACCCAGAGAATGCCTCACCAGAAAGGTAAGAAAGGATTTTTCAGGTCTCTCCTCTATAACGAGCATTTCATAATCTCCTTAGCTAAAAGAAAACGGTAGATGAATCTCTGATATATTTCATAATAATGTAATACAAGTGGTGAGTAAAAGCCCAGCCCTTTCACTAAGTAGTATACCAAAAAATGCTTTGCAGTTCTAGTCAATAAGATCAGACCACCTGTGAGTTAGGCCTATGCAATTATTGTATTTGCATTTTATAGAGAGGCTATTATAAAGAAACATGACAGAGGACCACGCATAGTACCAATATTTTTAAAGACTGAATCCCCAAACTCAGAAGTCCATACAACTTTCAAATGTCATCAATAAGCACAGCTCCAGATGCTCCAACACTCTGAAAAGGCAGCTATCATCATGACTGCCTGCTTACAAAAGAGCAGCACCTCCTAACCTCATCCAACTCACTCCCACATCCCTTACAAATATTAACAATTGGAATGTCTACGGGACACTTAACTTCAAAGAGGTTGAGATAGTACATAGGACTCATTTAGCCTATGTAAGAGGGAGGAAAAACGTTACTTTTTAATTAAATGATAAGAAAAACATTGCAAGGAATTGAGTCTTTTCCTTAAATTATAGTCCTAATTCAGTCATTACACATAATTATTAAATTCGCACAAAATGATTAGATAGGCTTTACTTACAAAAGAGAAATAAATGGAGCTGCCAATGTTGGCATATATCACTATTTAAAATAAAGACCCAAAGTCCTCCTTGGTGTGCAAGCCTGTTTGTGGGTGCATTTGCACCAATATCCATTTTGACAGTTCAATTTTTCAATACACTGAATAGCTAATGGAAGATACCATCTATATTCACCTTGGAGCTTTTGATGTGTCCTATTCACAGGGACCATCATGCATGATTTAGCACATATATTTGTGTTTAACTAAAAATAATAAAACACAACAAATGAGCAGAATTTGGAGAAATAATTGAGTTCTTTTCAACAAGGAAAATCAGCAATGCAGCAAGCAATGGAACGGCACAATAAAATGCTCTGGATAAAACAGACTACAAGGAAATTTCAAGAACTGATCAAATCTCTGACCTATCAATAAAAAGAGATAGTAAAAACATCTTCCACTATGTACTTGGCCACTAGGTTACATTCAGTAACATATATATTCCCCTTAGTGGAAACTATTTGCTTCACTAGTAGTAACAATTGTCACATTTAAAAGCTACAATCTTAAGCATGTCAGAAATTTTATTTCTCAATTATCATGAAAAATAAATCTACTTCAAAATTCAGTTTTTCCCCTTCTACCTCTACTCCGCTCAGTGTGATGCACTTAAATGTGAAATATGATGTACTTTAAGAAGACTTTATAAAAGAAACAAAAAGAACAGCTGAAGAAGGATGCTTGCTGTGCAGAACAGCAAGCTTTCTAGGTCTGAAAAAAAACAGACTCTTCCATATTCACTAGAACACTTATCATAAGCATTTATGATTGGATAGAGGGGGGTTTCTAGGTACTTCTAGAAGTTTCAAAGCCAACATGAAACATTGCATAGCCCTCCAACAGCAATGGTTATTGCTGTGTACAGAGAAGCACGGAGCACTGAGGTGACAGAAGCTGTACCAGGGGCTGCAGTGATGCTGGGGACAGACAGCACGGGAAGACTGACAGCCACTGCAGCTGGAGGCAGGGCTGTCAGGCCACCAGAGGAGGTGACCAGCCTGGCGTTTTGAATCCCCAACACCAGTGTGTGCACAAGATTCAGCAAACTATTCCAAGTGGCTGCAAAACTGCAGAGGTTGCTGAAAACGCTGCGTGATAATCCTTGTTTGTTCTGCAAGGCCACTTAAGTGGAATGGGTAATACACCAAGGACTCACCACAATTAATTGACACATTAATTGATCAACCACTGCCTCTACCTTGCTTGATGCCAGATGCTGACAGTCCTGGTGGACTCCCTGGTTGCCCTCTACCCATGGATATGTCCTGCTGCAGCTCACAGGCTGTCCTGGGGACACAAGCGCTTGGCTGGAGGGTTCACCAGAGAACTTGTTTGTGTAAATTAACTGTTCCAGCCTCTCTGCAACCAAATATCACCCTCAGCCCAGGATTTCTGCAAAGGGAAAGCAGCAGGCTCCGTTTAGAGCTCAGGGAAGGCAAAATGGAGGTTCTACAGCAGCTAGGGACCAAGGGAGACTATTAAACACTCCATGCCTAATCGAGCATCTTTTCAAATTAGCCTGACTGCCTTATTTGCTCTATTCAGATAGAACAATGAGCTGGAATGTTACAAAGCATCTGCAGCACTGAGCCCCACAGGCACGCTCCCCCTCCTGCTGCGCTGGGCCATCACTTTAATATTTTTGCAGAAAGAATATGTATGCAGACCGGGGCTGAGAGCCCCTCCGTGCTCATCTTTCCCCACACAGTGCTGGTGACATCCACTGCCACGTGCCAGTTGCACAAGAACCACTCCTCACCTGGACACCTTTTGGTGTCTACAATCCCTTTACATATAAAGCTTCCAATTATAAAACATAAGGCTTCCCTTTTTAATTGAGAACTAGTAAAGAGTATCTCACCATATAAATCACCTCCAACTATTTCAAGACAAACAAATTAATTTTCAAATTAAAATGGGAACAAATGTGTTAAACAGACAGGGGTGGTTTGGCTCAACTCAAGGATAAGTCTGTAAAAACCTGTAGATCATTATGTATCCAGAGGGCCAGAGGCTGGAATGATCTCATAGGCCCTTAGCAGAAGTAGACTGAAAATTTTATAAAACATGATATCTCTGACTCTTCACTGTTCCAACCTACATCCATACTCCTCACCCCACATGGTCACTGTCTGCCTGCACCCAAACCAAACCACAGAAACTACTGATCAAAAGGCATGCATTAACAGCACTTGCTATCTCTGTGCCTGTTCCTCCCAGCCTCATCTGGGTCACCAAAATTACAGGTAACCAGTATAAACTGAAGCTAGAGCTTTCCACAGAGCAGCCATTTTTGCAAACAGGGCAGAAAAGTGTAATGAGTTCACAGCAAGCACTGTTTAATTAGGGCAGTATGAGCTGCTGTAGCTTCTTCAAAACCCTGATGACTCCAAGAGTCTCCTGCAGAGCAGCCAGGCCTGCTGCAGACATCCTCTCACCTGTGGAATGTTTTGCAATAAGAAAGAGAAAAACTCTTCTGTTTCTCTTTGTGTGTGTTTCCACCAAGTGCACGTGGCAGAAATGTCCAAGCAGAAAGGAAGGAAAGACTCCTTTGGAATACCAGACCAAATTTGGAAAAGCAACAGTGATTTTTCAAATCAGAGCAGCCTTTTGCCCACCTAAATATAACCTAAAAAACAGGTTTGTTAGCCTCTGCTATTGACTTGACACCAATAGTCATGAATTTCAGGTGCAAGGAAAAAATAACACTAGCACCGGTGATCAGATAATTAAGGATGTGACCTCCAAATTTTGGTTCACCTGGGATCTAAAGAAAACCCATTTAAGAACGGTGGGTAAGCCCACCAAGAGACACACAGAGGGTAAGCCATGGTGAGACTGATGTGCTTCCCCATTACCTGCACCATTGCTTCCTCACCACACCAGCATGCCCCAAACTTCCCTCTCCTTCCATCTTACCACCTTCCCGGTACTTTTTAGAAACTTTTTCCTTTAACTTGCTTGAATGAAACAATCCCCACTCCTGCTGCAAAAAGAAAACCGGGAAGGACTGTGAATGTCTGCCTAGTTTAGAAAAGCTGATGTTGATTTAGACAACATCAGGTGCATAAGGCAGACCTGTTTGTTTCCATCCTGCACACTGCATCCCACATTACTGCCTGCACTGCAGTAGCCTCAAAATCCTTACAGTGTAACCACTCGATCTTTAGAGCTGCCATATGCTTTCTCTAACTGTTAGATTAATATTTTAAGATCTGACACTGATCAGTTCATAGCATTTGTTCATTCACCTGTAAAACAGCTGCTGCATAAGAGCTGCTATGTTTTTTATGTTGCTACTTGCGACAAAAGCAGTTGCTTTTTGTTTTCCTCTTTAAAAAAAAAAAAAACACACCACAGAATAAATATTTAACATAAAACAACAATGGAAAAGTACATATTTTGAAAGGCACAGTTTTGGTGAATGCTGTTAGTTGATGCATTCAGAAACACTCTCTCAAAACCATGTTTGGAAACACGATTCATGAAACAACTAGGGCAAGATGTCTTCTGCTGAAGACTCTTTGGGCCCAGCAGACACCAACGTGTCAGCTTTCTGGGTTTGCAGTAACAGTCATCTGTCTTCTCAGAGGAACAGACTGAAGACCAAAATTACTTATTTTTGAGTGGTTATTCATATGAAATGAATATTTCAAATTTAGAAATAGATAAGACAGATGACCATACAGCTTAAGCAATATTTTCAAGAAATAAAGGCTTTGACAGTTTCACATTATGAAGAACATACTGAAGAGGATTCTCAATCTTACTACAAGTTAATCTAAGGTATAACTTCCAGAGAAGAATCCCAGTTTGAAATACCATCCAGCATTAAATATTGGGAAATCTGATATAATAAAGTTAACATAACAGTAACATAAAGTAAATGGTTGTTGTTGCTATAATATAATTTTTTTGCATGGAAGATTGGATTGTCATCTTAGTAGACAGGGAAACATCCAGAAAATATAATCTCATCCTCTCATATTTGTATACCACTAACCTGTGACTGACATTCTTCTAAGCACTTTCTCATAAAGCAAGGGAGAGTGAAAATTTGGCAGACTGCATTTCCAAAAAAGAAAATCCTATAATAGTTTTGAATCCTCTGTTATTCACATCAATTTATCCCCTCAGCAGTAAGACAGCACTCAGCTGCCACTGATCTGACCTACAGTCTTCCACCATCCACAATGGGTAGCTCTTTGCTGTTTGAATAAAAGGCCTACTGATACAGATTTATCCTGTACTGCCTTCTGTTTGCTTAGTTATGGTGCCATTCAATTTGCTACAAAAAATACCTCAAGCTGCTTCCATAATTCAAACATGCACAAGACAGTCAAGAGAGACTCTGTTGTCAAGCCCATCAATGTATTAGTTATAGCAACAAGTCCCAGCAGCTTTTGCAAGAACCAAACCATATCAAGTCATGAAGACTGGTTCAGACTTCTCATAGGCCGCATGATATTATCACTTGATGTAGAGCTCTAAGTCAGTTTAAGCAGTCTCTGTATTTACAAATCTGCAAGATAGATATCCAAGGGTGACTGAGTTCACAAGGCAGAAACAAATAGCCCTTCTTTAGCTTATCCACCTTCCTGGATACTCTTGTCCCAGAGTATCCAGCCCAAATACCAGTATTCTGAGATGAACCCTTTCTTGCTCACCACCCAGAATCATCTGCCTCCAAGCTTCCACCACTGCCACGAGCACACTCCCCATGCACTGAACAGCTCTACAAACGTCAGAGTTCATTCTCACACATAAAATACAGATTGAAGGAAGTCCTCAAGCTGTCCCTTGGAGATTCCAGATTCACTCCTGACACCAGTGCTTCAGCTTTCACATCTGACTTCTACAAAACAGCCTCTGTTGATGTGTCTCCTCCTCCTGACAGTTCTATCACATGCTGAGGAACTAAGACACTAATGATATACAGACAGCATTCATGTTTGTTTCCCATTTCTGCCCCTTGTGAAGAATCTCGCAGACAGCAACACCCTCAAAGGCTGTATGAAAAGATGTTCTTTTCTTTCCTCAGCAAATTGCCAGAGGCTTTTAGAAGAGCAAGCACAAAAGAAAATAGGTGCTCCTGACATCGCATCCCCCAGATTCTACTATGCTGAAGAAGGAGGGCAATACATGACCTTTTCCCCTCTAGCACTTGGCTGGAGGCTGGGAGACAGTGTTGGACAGGAATCATCACAGAATGTGTAATACAGCGTGCCTTGGTTTTATACTCTCCCACAGACATCCACTACTGGATGCTGTTGGAGAATAGAAACGTGTTCTGAGTCATAATGGCCACTCATGTTCATCCTCTGATGGACATCAACTGCTGCCATCAGCTGCCATCCACTTCTCTCCTCTGTGAGGAAAGCCTGATGCAATTCCTCAACTGAAGCAGGATGCATAAATGGGAACCTGCAACTCTCTCTGTCCTGACCTGGGCCAGTGAAACAACAAACACTGATCCTGACTTTTACAGTAAACTGTGACAGGAACATCACAACATGAGGTCTGTAAAAGCCTATGGCTGAAAACAGACAATGGCTTCAGTACTGCAGCAAGAGATTGGGAGCATCTTCCATTCCAATCAGCTCAGTGTGGGACACTGCACCATTTGTCACGTTGAAGGAAATACAATGCTTCTGTAACTAGGCAGGCAGCACTTCCTCATTCCCTTAGCCTCAAAGCAACAGAGATCTTTGCTATTTTATGGAGGTAGGAAGCAGAGAGCTGGAGAGAGTTTTAAGGTAGGTGGTCTTGTTTGAGCCATTCTCATTAAACTGTATAAATACTCAGTCTGGCCAACCACTGTTTTCCTGGCTGTACCAGCTGGTCACAAAAATAAACATAAAAAGCAAACCGAAAGTTCTTCCCTTTTTGCGTAGAAATTTAAACTTATGGATAACCCACAAATGCATGAAATAACACATCTCTAAGTCTCCTATCATAAGCATATGTCTACGTGCTCTGGCATTTTTCCCCAAACAGCTGCACATTCACATGAACTTACCAGAAAATCACCAAATCTTATATTGACATGTTTACTCTCACATTGGCACAAAACTTCACTTCTACGTAGTATGACAAACTCCAGCTCACCAATTTACACAAGCAGTGATGTAGACATGCCCTCAATCGCTAAATCTGCCACTTTCCCTTCTCTTTTTCTTCACTAAACAGGCAGAGGCACAGTTACAGGCAGATACAATTCCCATGTGCATCCCTAAAGACCCTTCTGAGATACAGCCACTGTGCAAATTTCAGCCACTCTATGTTTGTCCTGAAATGAACTAAAAGGCAATGCCAAACCCTGAGAAAGCAATGAGCATAGCTGTTAAAAAGATATTCAAATACATGTATTCTCTTATAATCATAGTCATTCCTAGTTAAATCAAAAAGGACAGAAGTTTGCAGAAGAACCAGTGCTAAGTAAGAACCTTGTTAAAGCAGTGATGACAACAGACTGGCTTGCAGGAGAGCTCTTGGGTTGGAAGGAATGTGCAAGAACATTGTGCAGGATTCAATTTTAGACCACATCTCACTTAATAATCATATTAATCTGACCAGGCAAAGGACAGAAATGTACTAAAGTAATTTATTGGCATTCAGGTAGGAGATTCTGTTAATACAAAGGAGGATCACAATACCACAAGAACGGGTTGGATCAGCATTAGGACTGGAAAAACAGAAATAGTATGTGATGTAATATTGTACTTATTTCTGACAATGAAATGCCATATCCACATCCCTCCCACAGATCCTATCATCAGCAACAACAGCTCTCCAGACAAGCCTGGCAGGCTGCATCCCCTCCACAGCCACTGTCCTCTAGGCACTGAAGAGCTCCTCGATCATCAGCAAGGATAGCTGCCATTGGAGTATCTCCAGGTTTTCCAACATCCTAAAACTTGCACTTTCTATGGCAAATTCACCCCAAAACCTCTAGCTTTGTCTTGCCTTCACAGCTGGAAACACAACTGTGTTAAAAAGAAAGGAAAGTCAAGAAAGTTTCCCTTTACACAGAAATCACATTAATGCACCACAGTGAACATGGAATATATTAAGGATGGAGAAGTTCCTCAGCTGTGCTGGATGAGTCCTAAATCATGACAACTCCCATATCTATCACCTTCTTTCTATGCTGTCCCTGCAGATCAGGATGCTGGAGTCCATGGCCTTTGACCAGGTGATTGGGTGTCAACCCTTGAGCAGGTAAAGTGACAGGGGCCTGCCGAGTGAACTCGAGAGCCTGGTAACATACAGGGACAGAAGGACAAGGGCACCTCAATGCTGCAGGATGTTTGGCAAGTCTTGGGCTGGAGAGCCCACTAATATAATCCTTCAGGAACCACCTCAACCCAATCAGGTACAGCACAGCCTCAAGTAGACAGCCCAGCATTAGAGGGCACTGCACAAAAAATAATTATCTTCTGCATCCACACACACCACTGAATTCAAACCCTCCAAGAGCAGGCATCACGAGCTGCTGTCACCATGTTATACCTGGGGAAATGGAGGGAATGGTTCAACAAGTGATCAGCTGAAAAAAAAAAAAAAACCCACAACAAAAAGCACCAGGACAGAAACAGCCCCTTCTATGGTCCTGACACCCACAGCACTTTTTTTGCCCACACCTTCTCATTAGCATGTCCTTCTTTCTTCCTGTGCCTCATTCCTCTGGTCTGTGTCTGAAGATCTTCCCATTATTCTTCTGTGTGCCATCCACAAGGAAAGCTACTCCTGCTTCTCTAAGCAGCTCAACCTGCACCAAGCTGATTCTCACCAGCATCAGGACTCAAAAATAGCAGAATGGGAACAGGCATCCTTGGAACCACAGAGCCAGTCCTCATTTCATATCATAACAGAGGGCCTGAGAGAAATTAATTTAGGAAGAGAGTAGGCTCAAAGGCAAAAATTCATGAGTCTACCATTTGATTACATTTCGGAGACAAGATTTGTTTGGGTTTTTTTACTTCCCCTCTATCTCAAATATAGAGAAATATGAAAAGGATAATCTGGAGCTGGGAACTATTTGAAAACCAAAGGAACTTCAAAAGAAATTAAAATTAGTTAAATATTTATACAGTGCAGCTCTAATTAAATTAATAGGGCTGCAGATCTGCTGGGAAGATCAGCAAACTACTCCTTCACCTTAACCCTCTTATTCAGTTATTACTGCAAAATTTTTAGCTAATTACTGACACAATAAAAGCTACCTTTAAAAAGGCAAATCAGAAACAAAAAAAAATTAAACAAATAGAAATAACAATAACCTGCAAAGAAAAGAAGAATTGATTCCGCCTTCTCAGCACGGGTGTCAAGCAGTAAATATTTAAGAGCAGCACACATCTTTCAATAAAAGGCCCCTCAAGTTCCTACCCTCCTTGGGAATTCCTGAAACAGGATCACTGAGCAAATGCTGATAAACCAGATATATAGTTACATTCACTATGTGTAACCAGCCTCTCTTTCAACCATCCTTCCAAACAACCAGCATTATCACCAAGTGGGAGTGACAGATCTGGACAACTCCATGTGTCAAACCCTTACTCTTCACCTCTCTACCATGTACTCAAAACTGCAGCTCTGAGTTAGGCAGTAACCCTTCCATGGATATACAGAGCTGGGTATGAAGGAGTCAATCTGCTGCATTCAGACATCAGCAGATTCCTCCCTGTGAGGAGAAAACCAGGTTCCCAAGTCCTGCCCAGTGGGTATCCTAAACACCAAACTGCATATCCATCTTGATGCTTGTATGTTTGCTTGCTCCTACTTTGCTCTCAATCATGACTATTTAATTATTTCAAGCAGAGAAAAGCGTCTTCAAAAACAGGCAGAAAGAGTTATATCTTCCACTGCAAAATTATCTGCTGTCTGCAGCAGCCTGAGAAATGCTACATAAGCAGTGGCTCCCATAGGCAGGCTGTGTGCTCCAGCCACCAGGACACCAGTCAAAAAGGGTGGCTCCCACCATGAGCAGGCTGGTATTGTACTCCTGAGAACAATTAGTGCCAAGATTATAGATCCCAACAGACAAAAGCTACACACTGGCACTGAGCAGCACTGTCAAGAGGAACAACCCTGCACAGAGCTTTAGGCAGTTCAGGAAATAGGAAACAGCAGTCTAATGACCCCCAGTGTAAGACAATAGTGGAGGAAAACTAAAATGAAAGGACTGTTGAGGGTCTGAGTACCTAAGAAGCAGTTAGATAGCACCAAATCATGTAATTTTCTTTTGTGGATATAGTTCAAAGTCTTATTTGTTGATGTTTATCACAAAGCTCCCAAGTAATTTTACATGACCTCACAGGAGTTCCAGGATCTATCTCCAAACACAGGGGTGCACATACCCAAGATTCAAGATACCCCTTAATAAAAAGCAAGAACACACACAACTTGTGTCCGTGCCCAAATTCTCCAGATCAGAATGTCTTACACCTTCCAGTGTCTCACTTGTTCTCACCCTGGGGCTGAGAGAAGAAAAACAAAAGTTGTTCCTTGATACAGCATTACAGGGAATTCCCACAACAGCCCTATGTGTAAGGCTAACCTGCAACAGAGATTCTCCATCCTTACCCCAGCTGAGATTAAATGAAGCTCTATGCTCAAAATTATACAGACAGCTACAAGCAAAACCAGAAATACAGGTAAAACTTTTGAAACCCCTATTCTGGCCATCAGAGACAAACTCTTCTTGCATCTTCGTGCCTCCCTGTTTCTGACCTAAAATACCTCAGTGCTTCTTGATCAGTAGCAAGGATCACTTACTTGTCACAGTTATTCATGTGCCATGAGTAACATAACTCCTGTGGTTTTAGTTCAAGAAGATAGGAAACTACCTTGTAGAAAAAAAAAAGGAGAAACAAGAAAGCCTTGCAAATTGCATTTACAATACCAATTACTTCAGATCTTCCCATTCTAGTTCCACCTCTAGAGCTTGCCACTATTCCCATGACTAGCAAATAATGCACCACATCAGATCTCAAAAGGCCACTTAGATCACTCCACAGGGCTCTGTGCTGTACCAAGGAATTTTCCATTATCGCTATCCTCAAAAAGAGAAATGAGATGCTAAAGTATATAAAAGACAACAGAAGGACTTCAAGCACAAGTAATAAGGATATTGGGAGAAAAAGATTCAGAAGAAACAAAGAACAAAGTTCAGCATTTCCACCACCCATGTACCAGGAAGCAAAAGTTAGTCTTTTTATCAGCTCCAAACTAAACTAGCTACTCTCCAGTCCCCAAAAAGTATAACTAGCACTGGTTACCCAAGTCTTCTTGCTCTGTCTATAAGACCTAAAAGACCCAGAATACCACATAGTACTTGGAAAAACACCAAACAGCACAATCACTGATTAAAAAAAAAAAAAAAAAAAAAAAAGAAACAAAAAAGGAATGAATCCAAGAGAAAATGAAATGAGGAAAAGCCCTCAAGCATAATTTGAAGAAAGTAGAGGCCAAAGGTAAAAAGAGAAAAGCAAATGTTGGAGACACTTTAAAAGAAGAGAGCTGAGTAAGACTGCTTTCTGCTTTGCTCATAAAGGCTCCCAGCCCACCTCTTAGCTTTTTGCTTTGACTGCTTCTTTTTACTACCAAAGATCTCGTTTTACTTCTTGTCATCATTGTGAGCTTTTTTTCTCTCCTTTCTCCCTCAGAGCAGCTGTCACATTTACTCAGGTCTCACGAACTGCTGTGCTGCGGGTGCGTGTGATTAATTACACCGTTAGCCTTCATTAAGTCAGTGGATTGGCACTCTGGTGGAGAGGCAGCGGGACCAGAAGGAGAAGCAATTGAGAGCCAGCAGGAACTGTGTGCCACACTTTGTGTGTTCTTTGGGCATGTGAGACTTTTGTCCTCAAAAATAGCAATATCTGAGTGGTTTCTTTATGTTTTGATAAACCACAAAGCTTCTTCCTCACTGCATGTCAGGCTCAGTTTAAAAAAAAAAAAAAATCCATCCAAAAAGCAAAACAAAACAACCACACACACACAAAAAAAAACACCACACTCACAGACACACCACATAACAACCACAACAACACCAAAGTCCTGGAACATTTTACTACCCCAAATGTCCTGCTGCTGTTGCCCACTTGGTTTTGTGCACTGGAAACTGAATAAGCTAGTGTACTGATCGTGGCTTTTGTCCTCATGTTGCTTTAAAGAGATAAACCAGAATTCCCAGAAAGGGCACTCCGCTTTCCTTTAGGATCACCAAATACAGCTAAAATGCTTCTGTTCCATACTTCCCAGAAATAGTGCTCGTTCTTTCAACAGCCCAGGGAAATGAGCATTATGGGAGGGAAAAGAGACTCCATTTTGTTCATTCCATGGCATTACCTTCTCCCACACAAGGGCACGGGACATGTTCTCCAATGTTCTCAAAGATCAAAGAGAAAACTCTGTTCCTATTCAGATTGCAGATATTCATGTCAGCTGTTTCTACCTAGCTGGAGCTTAACCAATAACTGAGACACAGTTTTCAATACTTTATAAAATATAATTATAGCCTAAAACCTTCATAATTCTGCTAAAAACTCTGCACTCTGCACTATTGAAAAGAACACAGTTCCTAAAAGTTAGGACCAGTCCCTGTTTTCTTTGGAAGCATTCACAACAGATGTTGGAACTTCTTCTCAAAAGCTCTCCAGATTAAAACAGAGACATTCAGTTTTTGACATGATGACATTATGTTTTACTAGTCACTGATGAATGCACTCTGTAAGAGAATTTGAATTTAGGAAAGAGAGTAGTTTGACCACATTAGTTATATCATGTGGTTTAATAAACAGAGATGCCTAAAACAAATTTTCTCCAGATTTTATTTTTGTTGTCGTCACCACTGAAAAAACAAAGATCCCAAATGAATACACTTACAGCTCATTCTTTGCAATTTCAAATCTCAAAAATTTGCTTTACCACAATTGTAAATTTTGCTATGTAGCAGAGAACTAGGGGTGTCACAGTTCCCATTGCCAGCTACACCAAATCCAGATGACTAAAGGATGTAGCCAAATCATGGCCTAAAATCCTCCAGACTACCCTCAAGGACCCCAGAATAAGCAGAATCTATTGACCTCATTTGAGCAAGAAGATACCAAAGTGTCTCTCTGGGGAAGGGGCAAAAGTGACTCAACATGGGGAGCTTCAACAGATTGTTTGAGAGACAGAGAGATCAGATAAAAGTCCAATAGAGCAGATGCTGTAAGAGGATTAGAGCAAGCGGATTAGAAGCCTTGAGAATACAAAGATCATCAGACTCATGATTCCTCTTTAAACATAATCAGGAACAAGTATCCCAACTTCCCCTACCCACTAACAATGCTCCACGTCCTTATTTGCTCTCTCCCTCCTCTTCTGCTTCCCAATCTCCCTCTCAATCATTTTATGCTCCTGAGAGGTTATTAACATCACGTGATGGACTCGCATGAAGTCAAGAAGAAGTTTCTAGAAATGTGGCAGGATCCTCTTAGGCTAGGAGCAGCAGGAAGACTATGAAGCTAACCAAGGACATAGCAAAAACCTCAGGTCCTGATAAAAGCTGATCCTAGGTGGGTGGCTGGCAGGAATGCCAGACACCAGGGAGAATGGAGGCCCTAAATGGATGAGGCCAAGAATACAACTACTTTTTCAAACATTCCACTGTCCAAAACCCGGCTGTTTACATGACAGCATCACCTGTGTGTTACACTATCTTCACCTCTCTTTCAAGTAATTTAGCTATGGCTGAAGAGCCCACCAGCATCCACTAAATAACCTTCATCAAGTTATACAATACTGCTCTTTACTCCCAAGATTGAATCTATCCAGTTTGGGCTGTACTGAAAACATTTATCCATAGGATTTTTCCAATTATCTTCTAAGTGGGTTTACAGATCTAAGTGCTGGCAAAGATCACTATGTTCTGCTATGAAAAGTATCCACAAAGTATGCATGTTTGACATTTGCTTAGCTTGTCAATATAAACCCACAGGAGCCCAAAATCATAGCATGAAATATCATACTATTTAAAGAACCAGCCACATTAAGGAAAGCAAGAGTTTAAGAAAACAACTGTGCATATGCTATAAGCTGAAATAAACATAATCTTTATCAAACAATTATGAATCAAGTCAAAGTGTGTATGTAATTCATGTGCTGAAAAAAAAATCTGACTTAATCAAATAATTTGAAGCACTATAGAACAATCCACCCAATTGCACTGAGTAAAATATGTCACCATCAGTTTTATAGGGCCTACAAAAAAAAAAAAAAAAAAAAAAAAAGAAAAAAAAAAAAAGCAGTCTACAAGCACTCATTGTTGAAATGAATCATGAACTCAACCTACATTGACTCCATGAACATAAATATGCACATGCATGGCAAAGTACCTCTAGCTAATGTCACACGTGGCAAACCTCCTACATACCAAGCCATAGGCTCCAGAATGAGAGGTTTCCATCTTCCAGAGATCACCTGCATTTTGATACACCACAATTAGCTCTGGGTATTGCCTCTGAACTCCTTATGACCTCTCCTTATACTTTCCAATCTGCAGTTCAGGTCCCACAGAGTCTTGCTCATGGTGTATGCTCTAGACCACTAGGTCTATCAACCTTCTCTACTAAAAGCCTGGTTTATTTGCGCTTTGTATTTGTAAGCAAATATACGTAGATCTTTAATTCCATATTCAGGAGAAGTCATTTATCACCACCCACCCTTTCTTCTGTGGAGATCTTTGGTGCCAAATGAGAAAAGTGGTAAAAACACCCATTAGGACGTTTCTGCAATCAGCAGGTTTGGCCCATGCCTATCCCTTATCAGTAGGAATCCAACTATTCACCACAATGATAGAAAACATACATGTGTTACCAGAGCTTTGCACATGACCTCTGCTTACTCACCTCTTCAGGACAGCTCCTGATGTTTGGCCTTCCTCCACAGAACCAGGAATAATCAGGTACCCTCAGTTTTCACCAACCAGCTCCACCGGCTCCTTGGATTTTCTTTTCAGTCCCAGCAACGTGATTGTGTGGCTGCAGGCCTGCAAACCCCGGCCAGCTTCCCCCTCTAATCCTCACGCCAGCCTTCAGTGAATTTGCCATGACAGGCTTGACACCTGGCTGGGGGCAAGAGAAATCCTGCCCATTACAGACAGAGCCCTCAGCCAGACACAGACTTCTCTTCAACCCCTGCTACTGGTGTACATGTGTCCCCTCCCCAAGATAACCCAAGCCTCCTCACTTGCCATGGCACTGCCACACACATCAGAAACATCCATACAGCACTCCAAGGGCTGCACAAACAGCAGTGTTACTAGCACAGCTGAGAGGCTGACAACAGAGAAGATTCCTCTGCTCTCTTATGACAACTGAATGGAGAGGATTTGAGTAGCCACTGCAGCCTTGTTTCAGTCTCTCTGATGAAAAAAGTACCAAAGAGGGGAATAGGAGAAACAATGACAGCAAATCAACTAGAATCTGATAGAACAGATGCAGTGAACTAGCTGGATGCTGGATGCAGTGAAAGTAAATTCAGCTTTTATTTAGGGATATAATATAGTTCCCCCTAACTACCCAAGAAGTTATTCCTTCCAATGCAAAAATATAAAATAATTTATCTTTCATTAAGAATGAGACCTGTGTTATAGCCAGAGGCAGAGAGCAGAGTTTTACAATGCAGGAATGCCATGATGCCCTCAACAAAAAAACTACAATAGTCAACGTAAGCAGAATTTCTGAAGATATGTCCTGCTAGGGCACCTGATGAGGGACCAATTAGTGGAAAGTAAATTAGCTCTGCACGGCAAAAGGCCATTTCGTTTTGAACTTAGAACTCTGGAAACTGCCTTGCCAATTTACCCAAACCTGACCCAGTCTTTGATCCATTGATAATTAAGATGTCCCCTACATCTCTCAAGCTTCAACTTAAACATCCCTGCTAGCAGAACAGTTCAGACACCTGAAACATCCACCAACTGCCAAACTACACAGCAATGTGTAAAACATTGCCAGTGTAAGCTTGCATTTAAGGAACTAATATTTGACCTGTGAAGGCCAGCACCTCAGAGATGAAGTAATGCATTATCTTATCTACATCTCTGTTGATAATCTGCTTTATATCCTCCAGGAAGCTTTTCTTTTTCCAGTGAGAAGTAAAATAATTAAAAAAAACCAAAAAACTCAAAGAAAAATGACAGTAAAGAAGGTTAAAAAAAAAAAAGGAAAAATAAAATAAAAAAGAACTATGTATTTGACAGAGGGATACCACTCCTCAACTTAATAAATGTAGAAGAGAGAGAAAGACAGTAATTGGCAAACAATAGGAAGATTGTCTCCAATGACCTGCCATGATGAAGGGGGAGTAGGGAGCCCTGAGACTCATCTGAACTCATCTGCTTTTAACCACAGTGGAAGGAGCTGTGCTGAGAGACTCCCATCTGCTGGTAGATCAGATACTACAAAATACACACTGAAAAAAACCCCACATTATTAGAAAAAAGTTATGTATGTGGATCTATATACACAGACCTCATCTAAGGCTGGCAAGAATGCTAGGGATAGCCCAGGACATTCTCATCTGTCCCCAGTACTAATCACTCTGCAGTCGTCAGATGGAGGGTTTATTTACAGCTCAAGGGGAGCACTTCAATGAACAGCTCTAAATAACTTAGTGAACAATAAACCATCCTCCTGAAGCAAGACCTCCCCAGAATCTATCCTGAAACCTAGTCCATAATAATAACTGAACTTTCCTACAAAAAAATTTTTGTTGTTCCATTACTCACAGGGGAGTGAAATGGTTGCAACTTTATCACCCTGTTGCTAAACTGTCCTTCCATAAGCAGTTCTTATCTACAGAGTCTCTCCACCCTCAGTAGTTAAGTCTCTTAGTATCCTGCAGTCTTCATTCACATCAGTCAGGTTAATAAACCCCTTCCCAGTACTGCCCCAAGTCTTGTTTGATAGCTTCCTCTGAGGCATAATGCACATATAAACTCCAAAGATTTTCCACAGGAGACCATGATAGGCTTGCAGAGAGTGAAGGATTCTTTATTGCCCCGTTAAAGACAGAAATCTGTGGCTGCAATTTACTGAACAGTAAGACATGCAAGAAATAAAATTTGTCCAAACACAACAAACAGCAAATGACCCAATCTGGGCATCCATCAAGGGGAAAAAACCCTTCAGCTCAAGAGCTGTCACGGCAGGACAGGAGTTATTCCTGACGAAAAGCAACCAGACCCTAATAAAAAAAAATACTTCCTATGCAGAGGGAACAGAAGACAGAGAAGGACATAATAAGCACATAGGGACAAGTATTCCTTTGGAATGGGCAAAGACAGATCTGCAACAGGCTGCAAATTACGTAGTAATTGTGTATGAGAACGGTATCTTACAAACTCAAACCTTTAACAAAATCCCAACCAGATCCCAGGATCTGCAATCACTCTGCTTGGTCGTTTGTACTGAACTGAGGCAGTAGAATTCAGTCTATAGGGCACAAAACAGTAAAGCATGAGCTCAAGGCTGTTCCTGCAAATCTGCTGGAATATTCTGGCTAAGCCAATTCGTCTCCTCATGCCTGGGTTTCACTGTACAAAAAGCAAGCTCACAACACACTTTTATAAAGCGTTTTCTATCACAGCAAAGTCAGTATCTTATTCTTTAGAGAGTTAAGAAGTATGATACTTCCAGGCTTTTGTATCCCATGAAGCATTATTCAGCCTTTTTATTATCTAGTTTGTGAGCCGCAAAAGCCGAATAAATATAGCAAACACTTGACTTTCCCCACCTGTACAGGACAGAAAAAAAATCCCAAACCCTCGCATTTATGAAAATTCTCTCTTGATCAAAACAATCTAGAATCCTTCCTGCGATTTTGTCATGGTGTGGTAGGGTCACCTGGCAACAGTCAGAAAAAGCAGGAGCTGAGCTTTTCACAAGCCATGGCTCAGCAGGGTTGTGCTTCGAGGGAAGCACTGGAGGGGCAAGGCAGCTGAGAATAAACCTGGTCTTATCCGGGAGGGGGCACTGGTAATACACGGTAGCCAAATCTTCAGGCTACCAAGCACTAAAATGACAGAAAACTAATATTAAATGAAAATAATAAACTATATTGTCTGGATGTTCTAGTAACTTGATGATTTGTGAAATTAAACATTGCATTCTCCTAAACTAACACTTCTGCCTTCTGCACTTATGTAGAACCGAGCATATTTCCTAGCAATGCACCTGTAAAAGCTACCAGGTACCAGTTTTTGGTCAGCAGGGAGCAGACAGAGCAGTTTGCTAAATATAGATACCATGGCTGCTGCCCACAGAGGAGCTCAACAAACTCTGTGCAGGTTCCTTGCACAGACACCAGCATGCAGCGATGCAAAACTTCTTCCATACCACCTTCTGTTCCCAAGCCAAACAGCCTGGAAAAAACATCACTCTGAGTACTGAGACTGCTAAAGCTGAAACACCAGAAAAAGAAACCTGGACACAGCAAGTGCATTCACTGTGGGACCATGATGAGGTTTCACCTTGCAGAGCAATGTATCTCAGAGTGTTTTCAGCAAATACATTGAGCCTCTGGATTTTTCTCTAGACTCTTCCCACGTCCCTCACAACTGTGGGCTGTGACAAAACATATTAAGGCATGAGGCCCAGTGAAGGCACACTTCTAAGAGGAAATTAGAAATATGCATGTTTACAAAAACATATGTCCTAAAATTTGGGAATACAGACTTCTACCAACCTGTTGTTCATCTTGGACACCTTTCTATGGTGAACTCAGTGGAATTTATGCTCCCTTCTGTCTTTCTTTTCTTGATGCTCCACGTCCCTCAGGCAAGAATAATTTTGTTGCCTCCACAGCAGACTGGAACGTTTGGGTTTGGTCTGTATGCAAAAATGCCTCAATCCAGGGCTAGACATGTCAGATTTTACACTAAGCTAGGGGTGACTTAGAAGTGATCATCCAAGGAATTCACGTTTAAACTATATAAGCCCAGTGCCAGTTTTTCCAGGAAACTGCAACATCTCACTCCTAAGTACCTGACAAGGTCCCAAAAGCAAGGCTACTGTAGAAGATAACAGGGGACTCATCAGTTTGCCCTATTTCAGCAGCTCACAAACTCGGCCACAGAGGACTTGTTTCATCCCAAGCCTCTGCCTCAGCCCCAGCAGCCTCACTCATCCCTTCTTGCACTAACCAGCTCCAAGTTCCTCTCCTCGCTGCACAGAAGAATGCTACCTTTTACAACAAGTACAACTCCTCATCCATAACCTGAGCTACCAACACTCAGGAAATGCTTTGGTTATATAGCAACAAACACTCTGCCAATTGTGGAGCTCGGATCTGGAGGATCTGGACACCCAGACCAGCCATCCTGCTTGTCAGAGGTAGGGATGGCATCTCCCTGCTCTGTCAGCCCCAGAGAGGAGGGAAAGCAGATGATGCATTCTCTGCCTCAGGCTGCAGCACAGGTGGGCACCTCTGGTCTCCTCCAGTAGAGGGCAATACTAACATAGGAAAGAAAAAGCAAACCACAGTACTCCTTGCCACTAAAATAAGCAAAGGAATTAAATATCCTGATCTTGCAGCAGCAAACACAGAACAAAGCGCTTGGAGAGTACATGTGTTCATTCCAGTAAAAACGCTTCTGCAGTCTGGCCACGTTCAGTGAAAGGTGGCCCTACACAAAATTTTTAGACGTTTCAGGTAAGATTTTTTTTACTGTTCTAAATAAAACAGACAAGAGATGGTCTGTGTTGGTCACAGCAGAAATACAAACAAACCTTTTTTGTTGTTGGTCAATAAAGAAACTTTTCCACTCCACACAACTTTAGTGTGCATATATAATAAGGCCCAAAAGATCAGTCATTCTCCCTAAAGTAGCCTGTTAGATACAGACCATTTCTTACAGACAAAGCAATGAATGTACCACCATTCAAATGTATTTGTAATGGAATTTCCTCATGCTTGTTAGGACCTGAAATTAACTTTCTATGACCAAAGCTGCCACACATATACTCATTACACATTTCTGAAGTCTGTGACAGTCCTATCCCAATTGTACTATGACAGCACCCCTCCACAGTAAGTTTGAGAAATTAACTCTACATATTTTTTTAATATATATTTTTGTCTCTTTCATAAATAAAAATCTCTGCTTCGATAACTTGTCCATCCCATGATTTCAAAATCATTTAGAAACACAAGTGAGCAAGTCTCACAATCTTTTCTTACACTCAAGCAAACATCCTGCCTTAGAGACTGGGGAGTTGAGGTAGGTGACAGCGGGTCTCCCCCAGGTCACACCTATCTGCAGTGGAACAAGATGAGAACCTTTTCTGTAGCTACAGTCTTGTATTTTAAACATTTACTCATAGTGCTAATCATGCTTAACAGCACAAGATATCATTTTTTTCTCTGAAGTCACCTATTGTCCTCAGATGATGGAGATGACAGCAGAGAGGAACTGTTTTCCTATTCACAGTGTTCTGCTATTATGCTTATTTGCTTATAAACAAGATAAGATATTTTCTACTCTTTCATTCCTTTTGCTTACTTTTCCTTTCAACTAAACAAAAAACACCCAGGACTATCTTCCCAGATATTTTAGAAGCCAATTTCCTCCACAGGTATTTGACAGGCCAAGTCACACCATGACTGATCTCAAAATTTAAAAACAGCATATTACACACAACTCAGTGCTAGCAAAGACTAATGTACAGAAACCCATACATGAAGTGCTGTTAGAACCAGAAAGAAACACATCTTTTTCACCTAGGGAAACCAAATAGTGAATTTGCAGATCTTGGCCCGAATTTCTATACAGATGCTTAGGTGCCCAGTTTCCCTGGACCTCTGTGGAAGTTCCAACACATGGTAGCAGTCAGATGACTTTTTTTTGTTTGTAGATACGAGGCTTTTTCTTCTTCTCACTCCCCTGCAGCCAGGCAGGGCCAATTCCACACAGATCCTTCAGAGGTGAGAACTCTCTCAGTCTATCTGCTCTATGCAATGGCGACCTCTAAAAATTATCACCTTGTTTATGGTCACAATTCTTTCTAAGGCAGACAAGAGAAATTGATTTAGGCACGGGGTTAGGTATAGTCGTGCACCAGAAAGAGCACACAGTCACAACGAAGCCTATTGTACACAGACACAGAGCTCTGCCAGTCACAGAACAGTGACAGCCTATTTACCATCATTCCCTGCAGCAAGACTGAAAATGAGCAATGGCACCACCTGCTGCCACGGATAATTTTTAAGTTATTATCACAAAAAGCACAAAAACAAAGGATCCTAAATGGCTAGGAACAAGAAGGTCTGGACTGTGACCCATGTATCACAGGTACCCCAAAAGGTGCTTGCCTTGACTTGTCACCTTGACTTCAAAACCTCCCTTTTAATGACATAACCTCTTTCCCTAGCAGGGACACTCAGACTTTGAATACTCTAGTTTATCACTGCTCACACAGCATTATGTAAATAGGAAATAGCATTAAGGAAAGACTGGACATGGGACTCAGAGCCAGGCTCTAGTGGATATTGTGGAGTTTGGTCATACATTGGACTTGATCTCAGAGGTCTTTTCCAACCGAGTTGAGTAAGTGATTATGGAATCACAGTCCACCAAAGACAGGATGTATAGCTCTAACAGTCAGAAGTGACCATTACACCAGCCAGGCCACCTTCTTTTAAGGTTTGACAGAATGATATTTCAGGGCATAGCCACATAAAATGCTGGGAAATTTTCTCACCACTAATAACCCCTGAATCCTGCCACCCTGTACCTGTGATCAACACTTTGAGTCTAGAAGGCAACTAGTGCAGGGATTTATTGATGGCATTGCTTGTTTGACTGTGACAGGTTTGTTTATAACAAAACTAGTTTCTTATTTAAATATTTTCCTCCTACCACATAAAAGAGAACCAACCTGTAGCATCAGCACTTTCCCTGCCAAAAAATTCAAGTTTAAGGCTGTAAAGACAGGATAATTGTGTTATCCAAAGAGAAGCTGTGAGACCACAGCACTCTGTGCACTGCTGAAGGAGGGCATGACGTGGGCTGGAGAGAGAGGAACTGCTCTCTGTCCCCCTGACCCTCTCCAAGCTGACATGTTTGGTCACTGTTACAACTGGGATTATCCTCATTGTCATCCTCCTGTAGCATTAAGTTCTTAATTGACAATGAAGTAGCTGAATGAAGTTGGAAAAGAGGCTCACTCTGAGACCTGGAAAACATCACAGTGTAAATGTGGGAACTCCTGTGTCATCCCTGAAAGCAAGCAGCTCCTAAAGCTAAGTAAAGTGATTGCAGATAACAAGCAGTCACAGGATGCTTTCTGCATGCAGTTCTGCAAATGCAGCTTGATTCAAATAGAGAGTCCATTAACCTAACCCCATGCAGGACATAAGTACCCTTCCTTCACAGGGCAGGGATCCTAGAAATGAAGCAGTCACCAACCACCTCTGAGCTGCATCCCCACAGAGTCCAGACACCCTAACAGTCCTGGGGGTTCCCCATCCCTGCTTCTCCCACCCCAGCCCAGCTCACACACCTCAGCTGACACAGCCAGTGCTCTCTCCAGCAGCTGGGGCACTGTGCAGCACCCCAGGCCTGCTCCCTAGGGGCCAAGAACACCTTAGCCAAGGCAGCCTCCCATCCAGCACATCCCACCAGAAAGAGACACTTCACTCAAGACATCACCTGCAGAAAGGGAAATTTGAGGGCTGTATTACAACAGGGCATTTCTAGGAACAACTCACATGATCAATACTGATCTTTTCATTTGTGCTTTTTTCATCACCTCTCTGTACAAGATATTTTCTTACAAACCCATTAACATTTCCTAAACAAATACTACCGTGTTGTTAAGCCAAACCAGTTTCCAGTTCTCTTGTCTGCCTAAATATAGTGATGCCTCTCTCTACATAATAAATGCATGTTCAATAACTGTTTTGAAAACTGCTACAAACTTCATTGCTTCAAGACAGATCATGCAATTTGCGTCCTACATGTGCAAAACTTAATGCAAAGACTGACAATCTGATTCACATTTCAGAAGGCCAAATTCACAAGTTACCAGGACTTAATGCTAACTATAAATACTAGCTAGAAAAATATGTTCTGAGTTTCAAGTGTAGAATACATCTAGTCATGGAGGCATCTCGTTCTGTGAGCTTCTTTGAGTTTTTATTCAAGAAACAGCAGTGTTTACACATACAGATATAAAAAATTTAAGTGTTGGATATATTGCCTTAACTCTGAATGCTAAGGCAAAACAGTATCTTGAACTACTAGAGAAAAGAGATCAAGAACTGAATGGAGCTGGAACAAAGGACAGGTGTCCACAGCTAATAAAATACACAGCTTAAACAAATATTGTTGAAAGGCTCTTTGCGTAGCTTTTGTATTTTATTGTTGCTCTTTAAATTGTCTATAAGGCCAAGAGGGACAAATGGCAGGGTATATTTAAGAAGCATGATTTATTTCCCTTTTAATTTTTAATTTTGCAGTAAAAGTGACAGTGTTATTGCTAAAGACTCACTTGCTCAGGGGCATTTTTGTAGTCTCCAGCTTTGCATGAATTCTCCCTAGAGAGCTCAAGTTCCCCTGACTCTCATCTAGTAAACATCTGACTAAACTGCCTATTAGACAATAATGCCCTCCGGGCAAGAGGGGAAAACAGATCTCTGTTCCTCTGCAGCCTTCTCCCTCCACCCTCCCCAGTCCCCAGCATCACACAAACAATACTGCAACAGCTGCCTGTTTCAGGGGGAAAGGTGACACAGGGTGAAGCCTACTTAAGTGAGAATTTCTGTTTCCTAACGTTTTAGGCTAGTATTTTTCCTTCCTCTCTGGCTAGCAAGGACAATCCAGACTGGGGTTAACCATTGAGTTCCCGCAGCCCACCGGGTATTCTACAAACTGGCAAATTCAAAGCCCTCCAAAAGGGGCTGGAGATGACACAGCAGGAGACAAATATCAAACATGCCCTGAAAACAAAGAAAGCAGCCTTGCATTCCCAGCATTAAATGTTCTCTGGCAAACCCAGCCTCACACACAAAAAGGATTCCTGCTGGCCTCTCATCTGCCAGGGCTTATGTATCAGCACAAGAACCCAGCAGGAAAGAGTCGGAAGGTCTCTCCCCATCTTTTACCCTCTTGTAAAAATAATAGTTCTCCAATGGACTGAATATTTTCATGAAGAGGGAAAACCCCTGCAGAAATGAGGACAACAGCAATGACTTTCCCACAGCTCTGAAGCTGTGCATGGGGGATTTATCTGCCAGCAATTCAAGCATTTGCATCCCAAACCTCACTTACCATCACCATTCCTGAGCAACCTCGTGTTGGGTGCCTTCCCTCCCTTGTGCAGATATGCACTTTCTTCAGATTCCTGAAGAGAACTACTCCCCACCGAGAAGCCTCAAACAGAAAGCTTTAGAATTCGTGATTTTTTTTTTTTTCTCTGCCCTACCTTGCCGGAGAGCATCCAGGATTTACAGTGCTGGGGCTGAATTCTTCTTTCTAAAGTAACAGCAGTAAGGATAAAGGAGCAAGACCCACAAAAGTGAGCTCAGAATCCAGCCACAAGCTTTCTGTGCCCTGGATCAGGCAGGGACACAAATGCTGCATGGAGAGTCACTTTGCTCAACGCAGAAAACAGAGTGTGCTTCATGCAGCAGGAGCATCTCCGGCTGGTAGTTTCCAAAACAAACAGTACTGGGGATGAAAGAACCGTGCCCTTTGCACTGCTCATGCAGTACACATTTGCCATAATCTTCCCAACACACACTTCTACTAAGACCCACGAAAAGAAAAGCATTTAAGACATCTCAAAGCCAACAAAGCAATATGCATATGCATTACAGCGCAGCAGTTTGGAACTGAACTGGCAGTGAAACAGACTTACTGGATCGGTTATTTTATGTCTGATTTCAATTATTCTGCTATGCAAGGAGGTGAAGGTCACAGAACAATTTAGTGCCAGGGCTGCAGATCACTCCCAGGTGACTGACAACTAAGCCCCCCTCCCCTCCAGCCCCAGCCTCTGAACTACCAAAGAGCACAGGAATCTCTTATCAGCAAATGACAGATGCAAGTGGCTCCCCAGGATGGGAAAAGAGAAGGAAAAAAGAGGGTCCCCCAGGTTCTGGGGAGGATGAGAGGTTGCTGGGGATATCACTTTTCACTATCTACTACTCTTATTTTTCATTAGATTACAGAGAACAAACACACTTGGCTATTAAGCAAAAAGGCACCAAGGGACCCAAAGAAGACAAATTAATTCCTGATTTATGAACAGAAAATGCAATAACCATACGGGGAAATCAGCATATTGCTCATGTACTAAATGATCATTTCATAGACAAAACTGGGAATAAATCCAAGAATAAAAGCAGCAGAGCTGTGGTTGTAGTGTTTGGGGTCTAATTCACAAAGGAGTATTATAGACAGCACTATCAATTCATTCACCTGGAGGAATAACAGCATCACTGGAAAACACAGTATTTGGATTCACTGTAGAGCAGTGCTAATCCAGGCCAAAGGTTTTCATAATCTTAATATCAACAAGAATTTTGTATGTACATATACTTCAGCATGACTACATGTGTGCAGAATGTTTTTAACTTCCCATAGCATCTTCTGCTTCTCTAGTCCTCACACCTCCACCAGTGAATCAGAATCCTGTTCACAACCTTCCATTTTTCCATGCTGACTCCCATGTACAGATCCACTACAGGGACCCTGCAATGCTACACCAAGTGCTGAGCTCTGGCAAACTTATCTCTATCTAGTTAGATCACAGTGAAGTGCCAGGTAAGATGTGCAGGGATCTAGGAAAAGCACTTAGCTCTTACAGCTGAAGGACTGAGTAAGAAAGAACTTAGGGCTGAGGAAACAGGAACTGCATCAGTTACTGACATTACCTGTGTCAGCCACAGAGAAGATGTCACACAGTACGAATATTGAACAGTAGCAGTCCCAATACAGACCCCAAAGGGACACCACTTCTTGCTCATCTGCGTTTGGATACCTAGATCTTGACTGCAACCCTTTGGATGCTGTCATCTAGTGAATAGTCACCCATTAAATCCATATTTACTGCTTCAATCACTAAAAACTTCTTAAAGCCGAAACAAGAAAAATGGCAATTAAAAACAGTGCAAAACCCTGAGTTATATATCATGCTTGAAAATAATTCAGAATTGGCATAGCCCAGCAGGAAAGATCATTTGGGCCACATCTGCAATGATCTTACCTCTTTCTCTTTGCTAGAAAGATAAAACTACAGTGTTACAAAACATCAAGGGAAATCCACCTGGGTATCAACTCCACATCTGCTCTCTTCCCTCTAGGTCCTCTCAGTAGCCTTTAATCCCCCATCCTGGATCCACAACCTGTCCTCAGACCATAGCTCCAGCTATGCTGAATACAATTACTGTAATTGATGTGCTGCTTTTGTTAAAACCACAGTATCAATAAACGGGAGTAAAACAAGCTGCTATAGAAGATGCAGGAAATTTATTAGAATGAATGTATGCAGTGGCTGGCATAATAACTGTTGATGGCCAATTCATAAATCACAGCTGGATTCTTTGGGAGACTTGTAACTCCCAGGCAGCTTCTCTCATAAAATAACAACAGTATGAGGAAACAAATGACAGACTGCTGCTAAAGCCAGTGAAAAACCTTTGCTATGCCAGTCACAGCCTCAAAACCTAACAAAAAAAATCCATTAGCTGAAGTTACCAGGCTCAGAATCCGCTAAAAAACTATCAGGAAATGTCAAACAAGCTCTCTTACCTTCTTTTCCAGACGAGTGGCCAGTCACACCTCTAACAACTCACACCTCTGACCTTTCAAGGCCTCAAGTTTCAAGAGGATCCTGAAGTTTTAAGAGTCCAGCAACTCAGAAAGCAATCCAGTATCTATCAAAGCTTATCAAGTACTTCAGAATCACCCACGTCCCTGCAACAATACCACACACCTAGCCAGCACATTAACACTGCTGCACCAAACACAGCTCAGGGCACTAAGGGACTTACCACAGCACACAGCAGACCTGGTGTGACTGCATGCAGGCTGTGGCAAAGGACCCCAAAGCACAGCCAGGCCTGAGCAACACAACCAGGCAAATGTCATCCTGCTCTCAAGGTGGCAGGACCATCCAGAAGCAAGTCGTCATCTTCTTCTCCTAGGGTAACCCTGCAGCTTGGCTGGCAGAGCCTTTGCAATGGCTCAGAAGCAGAAATGCCACACTGTTTTGGCTGCCCCATGTTCTCCATAGGGCACAATGGTCTTGTTACAGGCCTCTGTCCCAGTGCTCTCTAAAATGGAAACAGGGTGGTGAGGCCCTGGCCCATTCCCTCTGGCCTTCACAAACGACTGGGATGTGCAGGGTCCCTGATCACAAGACACCAGTAACCAACTATCCCATGTTGGTCCCATGAATGAACTGCCAAACCAGGGCATCAATTTGGCCTCCTGTCTCAATGTCTGGAGTCCTTACCTGTTCTGCACTCCCCTTTTCCCATATCCATATCTGTGGTGTCTGACCCATGTTAATGGTGATGAGAGGGTAAGGAAATGGCCAAAAAGGGACCTACAGATCACAACTGTTCCATATAAATTTATAATGGCAATAAACATGGTTTATTTCTATGATGATTTATTAACATGCTTATAAATGTATAGACTGGCCTGAGGAAGCATTCCATTGTATTAGAGGTTGGTGCTACTTGTAGCTGGGGTTGATAAATGGCACCTCCCATGCAAGAGACTCAGGAGATCTCATTATGCAGTTTGCCCTTTAGGCAAACTTCACTGCTTTAGGACCAAGTCCGTGCACTGCAGCCTTACAAGCTGTAGCTGCTACATCCCACTTCCAAGCCTTCTCTGCTCCCTAGGGTACTGCCAGAAATCTCTCTAAGCTTCTGTGCTGGTTGAGGCTCATGGCCAAATCTCATTTCATTCTGTAGTCACAAGCCAGTCTTCTACTTGAGGGGTCCCTCTCACACCTTGCCAGTCTGGCTGGCTCCATGAGAGCCATGTGAGTATTTCCAACTGTACAACACTTCTCCACACTGCAAAACACTGGCTTATCCAGCAAGATATGAACTTGCTCAGGGCTGCCTGTTTCTCCAGCAGGTGTTACAATAACACTACTGTTTTGGTACTTAAACTGCATCTTTGATTTAGGAACTCCAGAATGCTTTTTTAGCAGCATCATTATCCACAGCTTTCCTTGCTTCATATGAGGAAATAACTCACATAAATGCAAAAAAAGAAGTGCAAGTCACAAAATGGGAATGGGGAAAATTTTCTTCAGTTGATCCCCAGTCAGGATCTTTCTAGATTATCCTTCAGTATATCCCACAGCCAGGAAGGATGCAGAGGTCAAGGTACATACTCTGAAAATCTCTCAGCACTTAAACACCATAAGCTTAATCCAGTTGTATAAACTTTTATCTATGAAAGTGAGCCACAAGACTGGCAACTCATTTAGCTGAGGTCCTACAACTATTTCATGTCATCATTTAGTTTGAGAACACCCTGAGAAAGACAACTAACACCATGATTGCCTTCATTATTGCAAACAAAAATTTCCAATAACAATAAAAAGGTCAGGAACTAACTGCTGTAGTTTTTGTTTACGAGACAAGCACTGAGACTATACATCCCACCAAATCCCTGATACGAGGGCCTTTTGTTATTTTGGGGCTTTTTAAAATAATTTTTGTTCAGAGATGCCAAGCATGCAGGCCACTTTACCAAGAAATTTATAGTTTTCATTAAGGCAAGAGCAACAGGCATCAGTCGCAACAGAAACACCCCAAAAAAAGGACACAGTAAATAACGATGCATATATATTGACAGAAAAAAGAAGTGCTGATGCCACAGTCTCCCTCCCAGGTGTTAGTTCCTGACATCTGCATGTTGAGCACACAGTGTACACTCCTGACATACAATGTGTAACTCTGGCCCAAAAAGCTGAGGCTCCAGAGGCAATGGCCATAGATGCTGTGTGCCTCATACAGCCCCAGAGATGCAATGCCTACTCAGTCAATAATAAATAACTAATAGATTTGATCAGGCTTCAAAGTGCTCAGTCTTT
The DNA here is from genome assembly GCF_009819655.1 of Sylvia atricapilla. Taxonomy (NCBI): domain Eukaryota; kingdom Metazoa; phylum Chordata; class Aves; order Passeriformes; family Sylviidae; genus Sylvia; species Sylvia atricapilla. The sequence goes on from NC_089145.1 coordinate 55,566,601, forward strand.
AAAACCATGCCCATTTAACTTGAACTCTAATCCCTCTGATTTGTTTTTTTCTTTCCTTCCATGATGCTTGCTTTGATGTCAAAAGCGAAGGAATAAGGGCTTCCAGTGCCCCTGTCATCAAGGTAACAGATGTGATAGACTCAGGCTTACCACTGACTAGGTTATTGATTAAAATTTGTCAGAAGATGCTTTGGAAAGGCTGCAAGAGGCTTCAAACAGGGCAGGGGGAGGGCAGGAAGAGAAAGTAAAATGTATTTCATTCCCAGAAGTGTATTTCAAATGACTGAAGGTCAATTATCCCAGCAATTTACAGCCAGTCTCAACAATTTGGCTTGATTAGAAGCTATAATACAATAGGGGAGTTCTCATCGTTCTATCTCCCCATCTTCCCTTCTTTAGCAGCAGGTTTGAATGTCAGGAAAGCACAGGGCACCTAAACTGTGGAATAAGGAATCAAATAATCATTTGTCCATGGATTTTGTCAAGTTCAGACTTAGAAAACATATGCTAAGTAGAAAGCACAGCAGAAGGGTTTAAAAGCTTGAAGGACAGGGGAGGTGACAAATCAGCAAACAGGAGAGAGATACTTTAACCATCAAGAAGATAATTTGACTGGTGGGGATTATCAGTTATTGGAGGAAGAGACACAGATTTCACAGTTGGAAAGTAGGTTTGTACAGAAAATTTGATAATTTTGCCCAATCTGTTTTTCTCTCACAATCTCTCTCACCTTCTGCACTGGCCTGCCAGAGCCATGATGTTTGCCTTCCCCAGCCCATGCCTCCAGTGCCAGAAAGCAGACCTTGGCTGCTTTTCTGCTGCCATCATACTGTGCCACACACCCAGCCCGATACCATCCTGGCCACCAAGATCCGTGCTTCTCCAGATTTTCCAGCTGCGTGTTCCAACTACTCTGAAGACAGGTAGTAACAATGGGTAACATGGGTAAAGCAAGGCTGCCATGCTATTCTCAGCAGCAACCAGACACACTGAAGGACTGTGAGCTGGCACCTTCCTGCTGCCCAACCAAAGCCTTCTCATACACCCATGTCAACCTTAGAAAGGCCAATACGTGCCTGCTGCTTTGTGTGATTACTGCTAAATGTGCATGCATAATGCCTCTCAAACTGGTAAGATCATAAACCTGTTAGAAGTGCCTCTGCCTTCCCCTGCGCTAACAGGGTGATGAGTGTTTTCTGTTCATTCTTTCATCTCACAGGTTATCAGCTGCTCACTTCACTCCTTCTAAGTGCAAACAAGAACTACCAAGCCTTTCTGACCCAGAGCACGCCAATGTTTGATTTCAAATTGTTTCAAGCTTCTATTTCCCCAAATGCACAAAGCTGTCTTCCTCCCACAGGGGAGCAGAAGGGTTAAAAGCCCATCCTCATTCTCCTTGATGGAGGCCATCCAGCCATGACCCTGGTTGAGTGGCAGACACATAGGAAGTAGATTATCAATAACTCTTTTTTCTACTTTCTTTCACCCTCTCTCTATACAACGTCAATGAGCTGGAAAATGAAAGGAATAATGCAGGTTTAAGAGGCCAATAATTAGGTCACAGCTGATCTCTGCTCAGATCAGCTGACAGCTGGTGCCTATCCTGCCTCAGTGAGCAGGGGGGCTTTCAGGACTCAAAGGTTTAGGCCAACCTCCCCTTCTCCCTTTGCTCTATTTCTTTGTCCTGAAAAGCAAAAATTGACAAGTGTAATGCAAATGTACGAGGTTTCCATCCACTGGCGTTTACAGGGAGAAATTACTTTGCTTGCTTTTGTCCTAAATTACCTTAAATCCTCTTCCCTGCTGCCTCACCACCACTGTGGCAGACCAGCATCACAGTCTGAGTTACTGCTTCTGTGTTGCCCCCTTCCTCCTGCAACTCCATCCTGCCCACCCCCCTAACATAATCACAATGTTTGCTTGTTTTAGCTTCCATAATCCTGTTGTCTTGCAAATCTCCTCACCATAATCCTGCTTTTGTCTGTCAATACAATTTGTTTGCTGTGGGGAGGAAAAGAGGTGAAACGTTGCTTGAAACACAGAAAGCTTTTGCTGCTGGATTTCAAAGCTCTATTCGTTTTCAAACACACCCCGAGAGTTTGGCACTGCTGTCCACTCAGCATTTGAGAGGGGTGTCACAGCCTCCAAGATGAAGAGTTTGCTGGGTCAAACCAGTGGCTACTACAGAATTAATAGCAAGGATGTGCTGTTTTATGTTCCTGCACACACTAGAGGGAGAGCAGGCAAGAAAAGAAAGCAGAGAAGAAGAAAGAAGCTCCACTTGGCCTTGTCAAAGAGCTTGCACTGTCAATTCTATCAGGATAAAGCAGTGGCAGAAGCTGCAGAGTGGGGCAGGGCTGTAGGCAGTGGCACACGAGGGATGAAAGAACAAAGCCTGTACCACTCACACACTAACACAGTGGTAATGGGCAGACACACAAACTAGTAATTGATTGGTAGGAGCTGTGGCAATTTTGTGTGTTTGCGTGAATAAAGAATCAGCTTAATCAGACTAATTCCTTACAGTCAAAACACAACATGGGCTCCAGCACTCACAGCAAAACTCTGCTGCACCAGCCAAGTTTCACACCAGAACAAAGCAGCTAAGAATTTCACTCAATTTGGATGCAAAACTGAGTCAGGCCAAGTGCCCAGAAAACTCTTCTGAATTCAGACAACAATCAGCTGAAAAAGAACAACAAACCATGAAACTACAAGATGCTCATATGATTTGGGGTTTGTTTGCAAACATTCCAAAAAGAGATTTAGTACCTGAGAATTTGCTCCTCAGGAACTGCTGAAGTGGACGAGAAAAGAGGGGAGTGCATGTCATTCCAAGAGTGAAAGGAAACCTTAAGCAATGCTTTCAGGAGATTAAGAAAAGTATCATTAACACCCCTTTCCTTATGTCAGTTGTCTACCTCAGGTCTCCTGCTAGAAAAGAAAGTATTAAAGCATTCCATCCAGAATATCCCTCCTCCAGGGGAAGTCTGGCTCAAGCTCTTTGCAGAGAAAAAGGATTTTTGGATTTACACTGAGCTAAGCTTGAGACTCAAGCACTTGGGATGCTCAAAGCATATTCAGATCAAGCTGCAGACACCGTTCATCCTGCACTTCCCACTGCAGGCCTTACTCTACAAAATTTTTTCTTCTTTTTTCCTCCAAAGTGCATAATCTTGAGAAGTACATTCTGTGAAGAACCACTCAAGTTTTCACTACCATCTATGTAACAGTTAGTTTTCTGTCTTTAAGGTTTATTTGAAATACTAAGTCAATTGAGCATATAGTTCAATTTATTGGAGACTTTAGGGCAGAAGAAATAAGCAGAAGCCACAAATCAAACAGACCATCAAAAACCAGCAAGCACTGTCAATAAACATCTGCATCCTTGATGCAACATGGACATGATTACCAGACTAAACATGGCTAATGCAGAAAGTAGGTAGGAAAGGTAGTAAAGACTCTAGGAAAGGTATTTTATGAAGACATTGATAAAGTCGCATGAGGACAGTACAAGAGTGGATTCATGCTATGGGATGAGCCAAAATCAGTGCTGCCTAACCACTGCTTTCCCAAAGGGGCTGGGACTTTGAGGAAACAATTATGTAAAGAGCTTGAGGCAGCATCTGGGACTGTAAGGAATTCCAGTAGAGTAGGAATAGTCCCTTCCCATACTACTTTCATGTACATCAGGAACCTGTTATTCAGCAGCCTAATCTAGAATATGTTGTGGTTTAGCTTCCTTTAAGTGGGAGAGCTCCTTCTTTAGCTCCAACTAAAGATACATATATTCACTCATACTCATCCAATAACCTCCCCCATCAAGACTTCTAGACATAATATAACTTTTATCAGCAACTTTATCCCACTTTCATACACCTGTCCTCAGCTACCCAGGAATTCATTGCATTTATCATCTCACAGCAGTGTATCACACTCCATTTAATTTCTGAGCAGTCATCATCTAAAGATAGGCAGCTCAATGTTGTGTGTCTTGAATGAAATGGAGTATTTCTAGACAAGCCACAGTATTTCACACTTATTTGCCTCAAAATCTGGTATAGATTCTTCCCCCTCCTGTGGTAGGCCAGCCAGTACCATTGTGCTCACTGCAGAGATGCAGAAGCTTGGGTCACAGAGTAAGGAAGCAGCTCTTCCTCTAGCTGCAGCAGAGCTGCTAACCAGGTGATGAGTAACAACCTGATCCTGGTTAGTGATTTTTATTGCCACCTACAATACCCCCTCTATACTTGAGGATACAAAACCTCCCTCAGAGCTTGCAGTTTTAAACACTGTCATGGAGAAGAAACTTTCTCCTCAAAAGTAACATGCTTAAATGACAAAAAAATACCACCCTCTCTGCACCATGGGAGAGGAATCACCAATGCCCTCAACTCCACACATCCAGAGCAGCCTTGCCATCTCATCCAGACCACTGGTGTGCAGAGGCAGAAGTGACATGAAAACACACCTGCTGAAGGTAGGGCTCTCTGTCATGGATGGCACAAATTACACTGCAAGAGACCAGGTCTGAGTGGTTTGTTTTCAAAAGGGAACAGCTCTTTATCTAATATTTGTTTAATACTTAGGTTCCTAATACTGGTTTACTGAGAGGCATCTGTCCTAGTGCTATCCAGAGAGCTATTTTTGCAGTAGGTGTGAGGAGGGAGAACCTGGAGCTGGGTGTTTGTGGCTAGGAATTTACTCTTACTACTTCACCCTGATTACCAGGGACAGAGCTGGGGGACTCTCTGGCTTTGGGGAGGAAGGCTGGGATTCTTCCAGTGGGGAACCTGTCCACTATTCATCATTGTCTCAGGCTCAGTGAGCATTTTTGTGTGTGAATCATTCTCTTCTTTGTATACTTTTGTTATTAATATCGTTGTTGTTACTGTTCATTTTCATATGTCATTGCTGTTTTCAGTAAATTGTTCTTATTGTTCAACCTGTGATCTCTACCTCTTCTGCCTCCCATTCAGGGGGCCTGTGCTCTTTTCAGTGGGTGTACTAAATTCAATTAATATCATTCTAAACCACAGCAGCATGCTACTCAAATAAAATCCACAAACCTTCACAACCAGCCTCCTCCCTCCTCACACTTCACAACCCTAATTCCCCCCGACCTGGGATTCCAATACAAGAAATGTGTCCCCACCCACACCTCCCTTACATTTTCCCATAGCAGAAGCTTGTGTGCTTCAGAGGTCCAGGCATAATTTCCTCCACAGGATCAGAAGCAAAACCAACATAAAGCCATGAGACAGGGAGTGTTTTGAGGAATTTGCCACTCCCTCCCTTCTGCCCAAAAATCTGTTCATAAAAGGAGGAAGATGATGAAGATGAATTGCAGGATCATCCTGCGAGTACTTGATGAAGATTTTAGCTCTTAGAGCCCAGGCATGCAGCACTGAATAGTAGCTGTGAATAGAACATCCTGCTCCATCTAGCACCAACACTGAGGAAAAAGGATAACATACTTCTACAACTCCATCTACTCTGGTGTATTCTGAAGCATTTTGAAATTGATGTAAAGCTTCAGTATCACAGAATGCAACCTCCTTGGAGAGATGGCAGCTGATCAGCTACAGTGTGCAAGAGTTCAGAGCACAGCAGAGAAGGCTTCTGCATGGAGTGGAGAACATGGGCAGAGAAGCACTGAGACAGGGAGGTGATAAAGGTGCAGAAATGACCAAGACAGAAAAGCTAATAATCACTATTAAAAATGTGATATTTAAGTCAAAGAGCTCAGTTTTACACCCAGACTGAAAGCAATTATGTGACGACTTCCTGCTTCCAATACTTTATCAGATGTTGTATATAGAAGTTGGTTTCACCCCTGACTCCTGGCAGATGCATTTTCCAAGACTCAGTAACAGCAAAGCCCTCAATTCTGAACAGTCAAAATTTATGATCACAACAGCGTCTGACCTTAGGTTACCCAAAATCCAGGCGGTACATCAAAATTTTGTTGGATTGTTCTAACAATCCATATAAGCACAAGTTTACTTCTGTGCCTGTTTTACAACTGCTGACACCTTTGACTAAAACAATCCCCACTGGATCAGTGGAGCTCATGACTTTTCAGTTCAGAAGACATGATTCTGAAACCCCGTAAATGCATCAGCAGAAGCCACTTCAGGTTCACTGCTGCATTAGACTGGATATAACTTGCTCTGTAATCCACTTAACTGGGACATGCCTCCCCAAGGAAGTATATTTACCTACTAGATTCCACAAGGAATTGCTGTAAGCCAGCAATGCTTAATGGCAATACTACAGTTTAACAGAGATATTAATTCTGCTCATTGGGGACAGAAGGCATTTGTTAAGGAAATTTTACTAAGACCTGCCAATGCAGAACGTTTACTCAAAATCTCGGCAGGCTTACATAAGTTAAGCATCTTCCTAACTGGGACAAACAGTCGCTCCAGGTGCAACATTCAAGCCTGCAGTTTTGCTAAGACTGCACGACTGACATTAAAGTAGACAAGGATTTCAGGTGGCCCATCGCTGCCAAGCAACTCTCGGAAATTTGACTCTAATAGTCTTTACCCCATTAGCATCCCTTCTACTTCCCTGAAATCAGCAGCAGCTCAGACATTGGCTCCAACAGGAAGAAGCTGAGCTTTTATTGTTCTGTATTTAACTCCTGCTCCCTTTTGAGACAGATGGTTTTGAGACAGAGAAGGTTTCAGGAAGTGTATGTTACAATAATAATGCCGTCAACATTGCTGGGAACTTTTATTTTTTGCACAGCTGTGAAGCAGAGCATGTACCTCAAATTCTCTGTCAAGCCATTTATGTTGGGGCATCTCTCACTCAGCTGGGAAACTGTCAGTGGAAACAGAAATGATGAGCTGGACTCTGATGCCCTATCTTATGAATCCCAGGAGGAGCATAGGAGAACTACAAGCATAATTAAGAGAGCTCCAATATACCCCAGAAAGTAGGTTTGGGTGTGGGGGAACATTAAGCCAGTACACAGCAAGCTCTGATCCAAATACAGTGCTCCACTGTTTGCTTTTCCACTGTGTTTTCTGCACTAATTCACAGCCACTGTAACATCAAGACAAGCTTCCATATGCTTCATTTACTGACAGTAATTAATTTCAGCCTCTCCCCACATACACATTCATTTTATCTGACAAGCAAGTCATGAAAAGCAAGTCCATTCTCATAAAAATACAGGGCAGCTACCAGAGGTTGCCTTTCTTCTTAGCAAAGAAAATCTAATTGGTACATCTGCTAAGTCACAATGCCATTCTCACCCTCCACTTTCCACCCCCTGCCCAAGCTTTAGTCTGTTGCTTCTCCCAGGCCTCCCCCTACACCAGAAAGTGGTTTCAATAAAGCACTTTTTTCCAGATGAAAAAGGAAAAATTGGCTAGAGAAGCATCTGGGCACCTACGTCCCTGTTAAAAGAGTGAATCCATTAATGATCATGAGGAAAGGAAAAAATGCTTTAAGAGGCTTAGCAAGTCACTCAGAGAAGCACAGACTCTACCCTCCTGCTCCCCCTCACTCACTGACAGTTTAACTCACAACAACAGTGCCAGTAAATTTAAAAAAGGGGAAAAAAAAATCAAGTAGTTGATCCCACTTTAAAAGTACTACTTTATTACAAAGAGGACTATCTTTTTTTTCTGAAATCCACTTTTTGCTCACTTGTTCTCATGCCTTCTGCAAGCTTCTACTCTGTTATTATTCTAAACCTGTATTATTTATGGTCTGTTCCCTAAGTCGGTATTCTTTTATTAAATTTGGCAACTGTGTTTTTAGTTCTCCAGCATGTCTCAGTATTGAGGTGGATGAGAGAAGTAACCATGTGATGCTGACAGAAGATAACACAAGTAAGTCAGCAGTTGAAATCCAGACAAGGCTACCTCAGAGCTGAAGTCATCATTACCTAATCAAAGTTCATCTTCATAAAAAAGCCAAAGTGCAATTTTTATATCATAAAAATTCGACAAGAAACAAAAGAGAAATGTAATATATACTTTCGAAACTGTTAACCCAATTTTCACTGTGCCATCAAGCACTGTTGGTGCACTTGGAATAACACAGGTGAAAATACGGGCCCAAAATGTCCCCAGAAGACACAATGACACCTTGTCAGGATGAGACACCTGACTGAAAAAATAATAAATACCTTAATTTGCAATTATCACAGAAAGCAAAGAAACACAGATTTACTGACATGTACTTTTTTCTGCCATGCCAAATGAGTGAGAAAACAGGCATGCACATGAAGAAGGGTCTTGAGTTACAGATTCACTGTACCAACAGAGAAAACTGGAACCAAATCTAGTCCCCACCACCTTCCAGGCGCTAGTTTGCACACATCCCTTTCTGTTTGGGGGAAGATAGAGTACTGCTTGAATTTTTTCAGACACGCTATTTTTCACTTGCTTGACTTTTATATAACAGCCAATCTATGCTTTTTTCACTCTTTAATATATTTTGAAGTGTCACTGCTGTCTTGCAAGAGTAAAGCCCAGTCCGCCCTCCGCAAGCCACATCCAGATTTCTCCTCACACTAAACTACATGCCCAGTTCTAACAGCAGCCATGTCTATGCCAATCTACCTACGCTTCTTAAAACATCTGCAAAACAATTAATTCAGCTGAAGAGTCATTCCTATCACCAAACTGATAGAAAACCAAGCACAGAGCACCTTCAATCAATTTTTCCCATGTATTGCTTACTTTAGGTGCTTTCTTTTAGAGCTGTCCAATATAAGACAGTTGGAACTCAATTTTCACAGCATTCTCAACATACTGAAAAGACGACTTAAAGTCATGCAGAAAACAAAGATCAAGCCCAAACTTAATAGCCAAAGTCATTGACTACTTCTAGTCTGAGATCTGACAGCAAGTCTGTGGAGGAACTGGAAACAAAGTTCAAGAGTGATGAAGTCCTCATTAATGATTAATCCACCAAAAACATCCATTTTCTTGACACTTCTACAGTTTGCTGTACTCGGTCCAACACTGTCAATTAACACAACATTGTCTTTGGGATTTAATCTGTAGAAATGACATTGTACGTGTCAACTTATTCTTCAATTCATATTTATTAAGAAATAGAATTAATCAGTCAACAGTTTAGGATGTGATAATCCTTCTCACAAGTGCAGCAGTAGGGAAGTGAGAATCAGAGCGTAAGTAGCTGTTCATCCAAAAAAGGAGCATAAAGGTTAAACATATCCAGCTGAGCCTCACACACAGAAATACAAAGCCAGTTGTCTAGCACAAGATAGCTGAGAAAATTCATGCCCCTTTCCTTGGGGCCATCCCACCAAATAGCTGACCCACGTGCATTGATCTGCCCTTCTTCTGCTACAAGATGCACAAGATGAAAATGCTTTTAGCTGACCATTTCTTAGCTCCACAGTCCAGTACTGAGGAAAATGTACTTCTTGTCTGTGGACCAAATGGTAATAACACAAGGACTAAGGACAGGAGCTGCCTTAAGAGAGAACTCCCTGACCCCTCCCAGAAAATACCCATCAAGAAAAGGCTGAACCATGATGACACAAAATTGCCACACTTTTCCCACTTAGTCAAATCAGATCATCAGTCATGGACTCCCATAACCGGATCTTCTCTGAGCTCTTAAGTTTTCTACAGAACATACTATACTGCCACAGCAGATTATGTTGGTAAGACTTCTTAAGCAGGTGCTACCGTGGATTTATCCCAGGTATGCAGGATCAAAAGGGCAGCTTTGCAATACAAGAGAGGAAATGGCTACAGGATAAATGGGACAACAGCACATTTAATGGCTATTGCAAAAGCTCTTGAAAATTTCCTTGGTGATTGTCTCTTAAAAGGAGATGATGGTCACTTTCATACCTATTCTCTACACCTTTTCTCTGCCTTCCAGCCCTGCCTCAATTTCACCTTCTCTGCCCATTCTATATTTTTTCCATCTGTTCTTTCCCTCTCATCTTCTCTCATAGAGCAAGTGCCCTTGGTTTTCGCCTTTATTTACTTTCGAGCAAACTAACTGCAGCAGTGGTGCCTGCTTTGCAGGCTGCGACTCCACTCCCTGTCTTCATTTTCCTCCCAGCTCAGCCTCAGCAGTTCCACCTCAGTGCTGCTCTCCTGAGACTCCCACAGCAAGGAGCAGCCTCAGCTCTCACCTCTCAAGCCTCAGTAGGTTAAGGAAGATCATGGAAGGGAGGCAAGTGGACACTGGAGGGGGAAAAATATGTCATACCCACTGCGGTCTGCCATTTTGAAGGTCATAGCAGAGAATCCTCCGCTCTCCCTGCCAACTTGGAGCTGTCACTGGTACTGTGAAAGCCTCTGAATGAGGGACTGATATTCCCTGCAAGCCACTGCTTCCTTAAAAGAGGAACAGTCAAGGTCTCAGCCAGCACGTGCTGACAGTGAGAATGGAACGTGGGAATGGCAGACCAACCACATGCTAAATGTCTCACTGAAATATCTCATATCCCTAAAAAAACAGTATGATAAGAAAAGGGTGCTGTCAGCTCAGCTCTCCCCCCTCCCAGAGCCTTTATCCCGTTACAGAGAAAAGAACTGTGCACACTGTACTGCCAGTACACACCCGGCTGTGCCTGCAGTGGTAGGGCACACTCAGCCACCTTTCCTATTATGACATTACTAAGACACACAGCTGGAAGCCAGGCATTGCACAAACAATATACAAAAAGAGATCTTGTTCCAAAGAACATGTAACCAAAATATAAAGCAGGATGCTGCAGAAATACACAGAAAGGACAGGGCATACCAGACTGATATATTTTCCATATAGTGGCTTGTTTTCCCTTCATTATTTCATCCTCATTATGGGCAGTAATCAACCGGAATAAAGATAAAATTCATTGGCAATGTGATTACCTCCTCTACTCATAGACTTACTCTTAAAATTATCCTCCCTTGCAAATAACTTACATAGCTCTTCCATGCTGCATACCTATTGCTCTCAGGTATATTCCTACTCTCTCAGGCAATTTCTGATGTCAATTTGTTGTGTTCTGTCTTGGCTTTAATGACAACTCCTGGTGCTCAATACTCTGGGAACAGGGGAGGGAGAGGTGGGCAGGGAACAGTGTCAAGTTTGCCTCAAGCTGAAGGCCAGAAACACACCCAAACAGAATCAGTGACTGCTACTGGAAACTGTGCCCAAAGTGACCCACTCACTGCTCCAAATCAATAGCAGAGCCAGGGGTGGGCTCTAACACACGAGCTCAGTGTCAGCTGCATCTTTACTGCCCATGCTGTCTCCAGTGCAATATAACAGGCTCTGCACCTCAGTGAAACTTGGATATTCCAGCAGTCTGTCAACTTCAAAAGAATGTTCTGGAACTCACAAGGTGTGAGCTATAATCTAGACCTCACAGATTTCTCACACATAGCAGAACAAGTCCAGAATTTTTAACTCCCAAAACTAGCACCAATTTCTTGAAAATTTATGAAGTAACACAAACCAGTCTTCTGAATCACCATCATCACCATCTCTTCTTAAAGGTCTCCCTATCCAGCTGCTGACCAAAAATGCATTGCCACTCAAGTACCTGGTAAGTTCCCAACTGCAAACCATATACTGGTCAAGTTCATAGCCAGCACCTCAACTAGTTGAGCAGGTCTCCTGGCAAAACTTCGTTCTCAAATTCAGCACTGGAATCAGTTTATCTGAAGGAAATTAACATGAGAAAGAGACAAACATGTAAGAAAAGGGGAGAGACACAAAGAGGGGCAGTCAGAACTTGCAAATTATCATGGACAAAGGACAGTCTCAAAAAAGGAGTAATTCAACCATGTCGAACACCTTTTCTCCTAATCAGACAAGAACACCCTCATCAGCTGGGGAGAAGGCACACAGCCAAAAGCAATTCAGAGACAGCAGAAGGTTAAGATACCAAAGCAGTCAAAACAGCTGCAGCTTTTTGAACATTTTTGGCCAAGTCATTACATACTATAGAAAGGTGGCCTTCACAGAACTATGGATTCTACCTCCATCATTCTGAAACAGCAAAACCCTTCACACTTCTCACTGACTTGTTAAAAAAATTCAAGTCTCAAATACTTTGCCTATGCCCTTTCACACTGGTTGGGTATAATCCCAAAACTAATTAATTCAGAGAATTTTTTTAATTGAGATCAATGGAGCTAAGGTTTTACTCCTAGCATCTTTTGAAGTTTCTTACTATCCTATCCATTATCAGATCCCTAAAATCTGTGTTTCTCCACTTTTATCTCTGAGAGACATTAACTGTATAACTGACATATAACTATTTCCTCCTTTTTTCACTACTGCGTGGCACTGACAAGCACCATCAGAGCTCTGTGGTCCCCTCACACTAGGACAGAACGGAAATGCTCAGGGTTGTGTCACACTGGCAGAAACACACATACTATTGAATTCAAAGCATCAAGAGGAGTTATAAATAAAGACTGACATGTGTTGACAGAGATGTAAATAATTGGATTTGCGGAACCTTTACCTGGCCCATGGCAGATGCTAAATAAATTTTCATCAAGAATTCACCAACATCTCCTGGACATTAAAAGCAATAGGATGAGGGACACATGTCATTTATCACACTTTCAGACCCGTATCTTGTCAGGCTAGGCACCAAACAGAGTGGAACAAAAATATGGTCTTTTCTCCATGCAGCTTTAGTCTCTCAGTCATGTTTTGGGGACACAAGGCCTGTTTCAATAACAGGTACAAAGAGACCAACCAATCTCCCTGAGAGCTTATGGACAGCAGTAACAGGAACCAATCTAAGTCCTCCCTCCACTACAGAGAAAACAAAGTCAAAGTTGTTGAGCAGCTCCTGCCCAAGGGAAGAAGGGAAAGAATGGAGACACAGGCACAAGCCCTGCAAAACCAGCCTGCTTCTGTCACAGTTGCCAGACACACTGGAGCAGATGCTGGGGAGCACAGGACTGCTGGCAAGGGTTGGCAGCATCTCAGGCACTGAATCCTGCCCCAGGAGCAGCAGCCTGGCTTTCCCAGCACTGCCAGGGGGCACAGAGCTGCTGTGCTGTCCCCCAGCCCCCTGCCCCACACAACCTCACACTGGCCAGGCTCAGTTCTACTCTGTGGCCACAAATAGAGGAGTCCTTCAGGACACAGACAGCTCTCCACACACAGTCACGAGTTTCACACTCAGGCAATGCAATCATTAAGTGTGTGCCAATTAGGCAATGTGACGTCAACAGCGAGGGTTCAGAAATGAGCAATATGAAGGATGAATAAGCTGAAGCGACTGATTTATAGAAACATTATCAGGGGGTGCTTTTTCTGCTTCTTGCTTGAATTTGTCTTGAAAATCAGGATTACATAAACCAATAGCAATATAGAGTATGACACTGACTTTTGTGTCTGAAATTGGACCCAAACTTTTCAAGGTTGCCCCTGAAAAATTATTACAGCTCTGCGTGAAAAGACAATTGAATAGCTCAGAAGAGACTTGTGCTGGCAATTATCCTGACTACTAGGAGAAACTGCTTGCCCAGACTATGCATGAAAAAATTTGAATATTGACCTAAAAATGTTCAGTCATTTTATTCCAAAACAGCTCCACCTAATTATTTAGTTTCAAGAAGAGCCTTCATTAAACAGCTGAAAAGAATACATTATTAGACTATATAATTTTGTGTTGTAGACTCGGCCTCCTATTAATCTACTTCTCCACATTGTGATGAGCAAACTACAGTTTTTACAAGCTTTTTCATGGGATTTTAGATTTGTGTCAGGTAAAAAATAATTAACAAAAAAATTTCATTTGTCAAGACACACAGTTATCCCTCATTTTCCAAATTTCAACAGAACTAGTTGGTTTTTTTAATAGGAAACTTCCTGTAAAAATTAATCAGGATAGGAAAGGGACCTTATTTGCCTTTCAAATTTACCATTGGTTTGAAGAAACAGCAAAGATAGCAGCATTTGTGTCAAGCACTGATTTACATTTTCAGAGGCAAATCTTCATCTGTATGCGCTCAATGAAATGAATGACACTGATTTACACAGTGGAGTCTTTGGTCTACAGGTTTGATTACCAATAGCAGTTGATCCTGTATTGCCATAAACCACAGAGAACAGAGGTGGTCTGTTGCTAACCCAAGACCCTACAGAGGTACAAATTACTGACACTGCTTAAAATCAAGCCTGTTGGACATCCCCTTGGATGACCTGGGACCTGAGGAAGGGAATTTGAGCCCTGGACAGGGGGGTGTGGAGCCAGTCCAGGGGGCTCAGAGACCTTGGCACAGAGCCCAGGAAAACACCAGGTTTTATTTTAGTCCATGGGAAAGGTTTCCAACACAGAGAGAGGAATTGCAAACCACCGGGATGTGAAAACAGTAGTTTAGCACAGTAGAAGATACAGAATTTGGTAGTTTTAGGGTTCATAGAATAGAGGTAAATGGGGACAAGATGGTGGAATTTGGGTGGTACCTCATGTACTTCTTCTTTCTCGTCCTCCATCTTTCAGGGTGGTGATGGCACAAAGTAGCTACAGTGGATTGGGTCAAAGTAGAAATGACACCTTTAGTGTGGGCACTAGGCATTGGTACAAAATAGTAAATAACCAACACGTAGTTATCTGTATAAATGTTAGGGAACATCCCATCGGGGGGCAGCCCTCTCGTGTCCCAGCTGCTGTCCGGACCTTGGCTGGGAGCAGAGAAAATTTTAAGATACCAAATAATAAACAGCACAAGAAACCTGAAAACAAACCTTGAAGACTCTGGTTTTTTTATACCAATGCAACTCGGGGCTTTTAGAGGGCCAAGGACTTTAAACAATGTAAATCTCAGGTGAGGAAACCCTCCCCGAGAAAGCCATTCAATTGCCTCTGTGCATTTGCTCTTTCATACCCAACATGTCACAGGACAATTCATGGATCTATGAAACAAGGACCAGCTCGATTTGCTCCTTGCACCTCACTGAACCGAGAAGTAAAACCACGGGCATAGTCAGAGTTGCACTGGTGTAAATGTTCTCTTGAGAGAGCAGGGCCTTGTGGTCCTCTTTCACCTTGCAGCATGCTAAATTGATCCAGAAAGCAGTTAATCTGAAAAAAACACCTACCAACAATTTGTTTTAAACAAACACTTGCAGCCAGATCCCCCGTCTCCATTGGCATGCAATTGTCTCAAATCACAAAAGGCAGGGAAACCAAAATTGAAAATTGATCTCTCTGTGGCCATGTAGACGGGAAGAGTGATTTCCTAGCTGTGATTTTAAATAACTCTTTCTTCTCTCCCCTCTACCCCCTCCTATACACATTTACATTTCTCCTCCTGTATTCTCCATCTTTTGTCGAACAGGAACAAAGACTTCCACCATCTCACTCTCCTTCCCCAGCTTTCTCATCAATATTCTATTATCAAACAAGGCTTTAGCTCTTTTTTCCTCTTTAAATCAATAAGAAGCAAAGCAGTAAAAGGGGAAAAATTAAAATTGCCAGCAGATAAAGGGTCTTTACAAAAGTTAATCAGTGCTAAACTCTGACAGCTCACTGGAGTGCGTCACACAGAGCCCCTGCTACATTCTGTTTGGTCCCATGCTGTCATAAAGGTAAACTACCAGCACCTGCCTGCCAAAGACAACTGAGACAGCAGAGAAAACAAGAATAAAACTTTCAGAATTGGTCTTCATATGGATGGTTGTCACCTAATATCTGGAAGACCAAGTGTAATGCTTGACCTCTGGATGAAGGGAATACTGAGGAAGCCCCACGAGTACCTGCCATTGAGACCTCAGCTCCCAGCTGGAAGCAGGAGCAGCCAAGCTAGCCTTGTACCTTTTCTGATATTCAAGTGCTCTGGCTTCTCTCCCAGGCCTAAGAATTTCCCCCACTAGCACATCCATGCATGATGCAGACAGGTTTCAGCTGTGCTGCTATACATATACCTGTATATGCATGCATATATTTACACCCAGACACATAAAAATTGTGTGTATGGGATATTCCTTAGCTAAAATCTTCAAATGTATTGTCACACGCAATTACCAAAAATAGCCTTAAATTATTTAGAACAGCAGCAGAGGGAAAAGCCAATGCAGAAGATAAGGAGAGACACAGGAAACAATCTGGGTGTGTCTGATGCCAAGATTGCTGACAAAACACAGCATTTTTCTTAAGCCATATGCCATTAATATTATTGCTGGTACTCCTTCATGATCAAAGGACCTTATGAGAGTCACAGCTTAACAGATACTCCATGTCAGTGGAAGAAACAGCAGAGAACAGTCCCACCACTCAGCATTTGTTTTTTGGAATAGGTTTTAGAACTAGAAAGTACAGTCAATTCAAAAATAAAGGAAAGAAAGTAGGAAACCGCTGATTTTGACTTAAAGCAGTTTTACATCCTTGGGCAGCATACACTGTTCCTCTTCTGCCTGCTAACAAACTCGTGACAGCTCTGACCTCACCCACCTACCCCAGCACAGATGACACCTCCAAACTCTGTCCCAGTATTGGACAGCACTGGGCTGCACAGCTTCTGTCTGACAGGCAGTAAAAGAAACCACAGAGGGAAGTATGAAGCAGCCCAGAGAGGGCATCCCATATTCCTTGCCAACTCTCACCTATCCCTGTGACAGGATTCTTATCACACCAGGAAACACATGCACAGACTCCTAGTGAGGAACTAGGCTAAATGGAGGAGTTTCCTGTTCCAGACCAGAAGAGAGGAGAAAAGAAACAGCAATGGAATTTGGCTGAAGTTTGACATGACAATTTGTCCATCTTCAGGAAGATAACCATGAGACAAACCTGCTTGCTTATATAAGAATCAATTCATCATCATAATTTCCCAGTCACTAAAAACAAATCATGAGCATGCTTAATATTAGAAGGACCATATTTTGTCATTACCTTTCAACAGAGTAAAATTATTCAGGGGACAAAACAGTGAGTCAAACAGGAGGCCTCTAAAGATAGCGTTTGTATCAGCAGGACAAAACTCAGCTGACTCAGGAGAGAGCACACATTTTGAGAAGCTGCCACCAATCACCTCCACACCTTGCTAGAGAGCATTATGATGTTACACAAGACGGATTCTGCACTTCTGTTTAAGCACGAAGGTCCTCAAGCATTTACAATTAACAAAAGCTCCTTCTCATTCTGTACTGCTGTAGAGCACAGTGTGTTCTTTCCACTTGGTGGTGACATGTTCTTTCAGGTATGAAGAGAATCCTGCATAAATGCCTTGTAAAACACTTGGAATCTATGTGTGCCATAGAGGAAAATCTTGAATTCTTACTTTAAGATATGCAATTAATTTGATATGTTTACCTGGAACCAGAAGATAAGAAGGGACACAAGAACTTGGGGAAAATGTACAGTTACATCGCTCAGTGACTCTAAGCAAAATCACCAGAACCTCAATGAGTTTAAAACCTTGCTCCATCCCTGTGGCGAAGAAATATCTTCATCTTTTCTAATCTCTTTGATTTTCCCAGAAAGTCACAACTACCTATGATGCCAAAGCTAGGGTTCTACCTCAAAACTTGCCCCATTCTCCTGCATTCACTCTCCCCTTTGCTTTCCTGTGCAGCTAACAAAAAACAGGGAATCTCCTTTTCTCTCTTGGCAACAGAAATTCCCCATAAACCTTTCAGAAGCATCTGTACTAACTTCTGTGTTTAGCAGCCATATTAATCAGAAGGGCAAAACTAGAACTCAGGGACAAAAGACTTTTGTTACACATTGAATTAATGGGTAAAGAAAGTAAAACCAGAAATTACTTGAAAAAATCTCAACTCAGAAAAAAAAAAAATGCAAGCTGAAAAAAGTCAGGCAATATTTACCAATGGTGAACTACAGAACAGTGTCCTCAGTTAATGGCTTGCATCCCTCTCCCCCCTAGGGCTTGGCATGCTGCTCCACCAGCTCCACCAGCAGTCACAATCAAGCACACCCTCACTCCAGCACAGGACTGCTGTCTTGACAAGTGCCGATGGCCTTTGTGAAGGCTGTCTGCATCCATGTGACACCTAGGAGGTCCCTGGGAAGACACACTGGATGTCTGCTCACAAAACTGCTCTCTTGCAGAGCAAGCAAGTTTGGTCCCAAGAGCAGCTTAGAGATCACACTTAGGAGTGTTAGAACATATTCAGAAATGGCTCTCCCCAAAATACAGTGTAAGGAACAGTCAGGTGTGGACAGAATGTACAAAATGAGGAGGAGATATGGTTGACCAAATAATCCTAGATCCACAATTATAGGACTACAACCCATAATGTGCAGCTCAGCACACAAACACCGGTAAATAAGCAATGGGCAACTCATCTAACACCTCCAAATACACAAATCTGGGAGCAGTGGGCATGACACCCAGCTTATACAGAGAACAGAATCCTAGGAATCACAAGCTGCAGCAGGAATCCCAAGCTGACAGGCTAGCTGTATGTGCACAGCCCTGAAAGCAAAACAGCAAAGCTCTCTCAAGGACTGTAAATAACACGCAGGAAATAAATGAACAACGTGACCCATTCAGAAGGAAAAAAATGGCAGCAGAACCCAAAATTTAATTTACAGGTCCCAAAAGGAAAGCACAGAATCAGAGAATGGTTTGGGTTGGAAAGGACCCTAATTGTAACCCTCATACCAAGGACAGGGGCACCTTCCACTAGCTCAGGTTGCTCAGAACTCCCACTTATCCTGGCACTGAACACTTCCAGGGATGGGGCATTCTCAACTTCTCTGGGCAACCTACTGCAAAGTCTCACCACCCTTAAAGAATTTCTTCCTAATATCTAATCTATATTTATCCTCTTTCAGTTCAAAGCCATTCCCCCTCGCCCTATCACTATGTGTCCTTGTAAAAATTTCTCTCCTATTCTCTCTTCTCCTTTCTTCCTACTTTCTTTCTTTCTTCTCTCTCCTAAAGTATCATTGTAGGTCCACTTCAGATACTGCAAAATGCTATGGGGTCACTCTGGACTCTCCTGTTTTCCAGGCTGAACAATCCCAGCTGTCTCAGCCTTTTCTAATAGGAGAGGTACTCCAGTTTTCTGATCATCTTTGTGGCCCTCCTTAGGACTCATTCTAGCAGGGTCACATCGTTTCTGTGCTAGAGACCACAGAGCTGGATCCAGAACTCCAGGAGGACTCTTCAAGAGCAGAGAACAAGGGGAAAATCATCTTTCCTTTAGCCTGCTGGCCACACTTCCTTGGATGCATCCCAGGATACAGCGGATGATGTAGAGGAAGAAAACTGTTGTCTGAAGGAGAAGGACTGAAAGGAGACAAATACCTCCTTCATCTCACACAATTACTTTTTTTTTTTTTTTTTAATTTCTCTTTTATGAAGCCAAAAGAAGGTATCTCCCTATTCCACTGAAAGAAAACCAGATTCAGGTGTCCTTGTCTGTGACTGTTTGGAAGCTGCGAAGCAAGGATGTGTCTGTATTCTTACTGCTCAACAAGGATCCATCAAACCAATCAGATGGAAGAGGGTGTCCAAAGGCCCAGAACCTGAATGCAGACAGATGAAACGGCCAGAATTTGTCACTTATCTCCCCTAGTCTCCAAACCTCAAGGGAAAGCAAAAGGAAAAAAGAGGCCAGTAATCATGGGTAACCAGTCTCAGGTTAATCTCAGATGGGGAGGGAAAATGCTTCTCAAGATTAATAACTAAAGTACTCAGGGATTAGAGATTAGGAGGAGAATCCTGTTTGCTAGGATTAAAAGGACTGCGTTCACATGAAAACCTCAACCAGTGAATTGCCTCCAGCAAAACAGTGGGGTTTATTATTATAATTATTATTTTATTCTCCTCCAATAAATGAAAAACATCAGCAGGAGGGCAGCAAAATCCATCAAAGGTTTAGAAAATAAAATCTCTGAGGAAAGGTTAAGGGAATGCATCAAGATAGAAATCAGATATTAAAACCAAAAATCAGCCCATGTTATTAGTAGCACAGAAGATTATAAAGAAGGAGAGATTTAAAAAAAATAAAATCAACTTCACTTCCCAGAATCCATGTGGTGTAGTCTATTTCTTTGCCCTTGGCTTAGCTGGAGGCAGGTGAGCTACAAAAATGGCAAAACTTACCCAGTTTGCACATAAGGAAGGTACAGTTTAAACATCCAATGTCTGGTATTTTCTGGAGTGCTAACTAAGAGCTTCATTTTGACATTTACACTTGCATTTCAATGACACATGATTAAGGTACTTAATGAAAGCGTACAGGAAGGAACAGAAAAAGAATAGGACTATGCTCTATCAGATGGGGTTAATAGAGAGGGGGAAGACATTAATCCAAATCATCAAAGCAGGCATTCAAAAATTTAGTTAAGCAGCTTTTCTGAAACAATTTTCAGTGATGGAACAAGGAAAAAACTTGGATCCACCACAACAAAATTGTCTAAACTAGACTCAACTTCACTTGACTCAATCTTCGTACAAGTAAGAATATTCATTCTGGATTAGGTCAACCTGCAAGCCAGCTCCTGAGGTCAGCAAGGAAAAGCAAGGCCACAACACTGCCCTGTAAGCAAGGACCACACTACTGAGTGACGTGCTACTGCAAAGCACATTCCTTCCTTGCTGCCCAGTGCCACAGGCCCTGCACATAACCACATCTCTGTAGTCCTGTGTCAAAAATGCCCTGTCAGTAGACTTGGCATCAGTCTTCTGGAGCACTGAGGGAGAACTTGGAAATCTGATTACTCCAGCACACTTGGCCTTTCAGGTTCACAAGAGCAGCAAAACTGCCATATTGCTGCACAAAAGAAAGCCCAGGAGGTTGCTGGTAATAATGTCATTACCAACAAAAGCCATGGAGAAACAAGGATTGCAACAGAAAGGAAAATAAACTTGGCTATTTAAAAGGGACATTTAGCTGCAGAACAGACTGTCCTCAGCTTGCTTTAACAGGGAGCTGCAAAGCCAGATGCAAAGATGTCCCTCAAATCACATGCACAGGCACAGATGAAAAACTGGCTCCACCTTTTACTGGGCAAGATCTCAAGGAGGAAGTCCTTTCTGTTGCAGGTTATTTTAAAATTTTATTAAAGAGCAGGTGTAAAAAAAACCCAACAAACAAATTTACAAAGCCAAGCCTTGCTTTGTCAGATCCCAGATGGTGTCACTGCCAGACTTCAACCACCACTGGCAAAGGATTCCCAAGGGACCAAAGCTCAGGAGGGCTGAGGCACCACCCAGAACAAGCAAGCACACAGGTTTTCATTATTCCTCTGAATGAACCCCGGTCCTTTGGGGCTCCCAAGGCCAGTAAGCAGAAGGTGGAGATCAAGTTGATTCATGGGGAAAGGAAAGTGCAAGCGCAGCACAGGATGGAACAGCACGCAGATGGAACTACTCATATACTGGGAGCACCGCTGCCTTCTCCCACCTCACCTGCATCTGCGCCTCTTCTTTTAAACCTGCTATTTTTGGAAACTAGATGACTCACCTTCCTGATGAGGCCAAGTCTAGTTGGCTCTGCGCCCTGACATTTTTTTGTACAGAACAGAAATGGCAATTTGCTTGAACCTCTCGTTCTACACTCAAGTAAGCCACCCATGTCTGCACAGGAGGACAGCAATGCTGCTTTCCTAGTGCCAGCAACAGTTCTGTGTGAGCAAGGAATGCAAACACTGAGCTTCAGAGAGACTTGTATATCAGGTTCACAGTCCACTTGCTTGTTTTCCATTGAAAAACAGACACTCAAAGGTAACACATGTTCTAGGAGGGAGCAAAGTGAAGAGGAATCTGTCATGAAATAAAGAAGAACGTAAAAGCCAATGCATAATGCATATGTAAATGACCAAGGCACACAAAATCCCTTTCCAATATCAATCCATGGCAAGTCCTATCCCAAACATTTTAATTCTGGATACCACAGCTTAAGGGGTAAGAAAGAAAAATACTGGAAAATATCAGGAAATCACAGGAATAAGGAACTAGTAAGTACTAAGAATCAGCTAGCTTTAAAAAAAGCAAACCCACAAAAGCAAACAGTAAAGATGAGATGTGATGGATGTGTACATTTCCAGGTAAAAAACACTGAATCAGAAAGGGTACACTCCATTGCTGAAGGGAGAAACAAGACAATTAGACACTTAAAAACTTCAGTTTACCAACATCATGATACTCCTTTGCAAATATCCTCCCACTCTCCTCTCTTTGCACTGCTTTCACAACTATTTGTGTCCCATCCCGACAGACAGTGCCCCCTCACTGCCACACAAACCACTGAACCATGTTTCACTTACCCTGTAAATCAACACTTGGTCCTACCTGTGCCACTTCCCTTCCTCCACACACTCATTCCCCTCTTTCCTTGCAGCACTGATTTCTAGTACAGATCATAGATTAAGTTCTCTGTTACAAGATACTACAATTCCCATAGAAGTATTATTTTTAAAAGCCAAAATCGACTATGCTCTACTGTACAGTAGGAACAGCTCTGCTCCCCTTCAGCCACCACAACAGGGAAAACACAGGACTTCTGATGCAACCTTAAGATCAACTCTTGGAGACCAATGGCTTCAAAGACAAAGACACAGCAACTACTCATGCAAGGTTCTTCAGAGAGCATATGAGTTTTAATACAAAGATTTGTTTGGGCCATGTTCCACAGAGAGAATAGCCACTTCACAGTGGCTAAATTGAAAAACTGATAGTGGACAGCAGCTTGAACGGTGTTATGCTTGCAGTTAATAACACAAGCACACAATGCTACAATGCCTTCACTCACTGGCTTGTAGATAACAATCACAACCTAAGCACTGTTATTGCCCACTGGTATGGTTGTGATGGACAAAGCACCAGCACATCAGAGGGCAGCAGCAAAGCTACACTCCCTGGCAAAGGTACATCAGTCCTAATATAGCCTTGTGCTATAAAAACACACAGAATTTTTACCGTGAATGGGGAGTTGCCCTGTCCACCATAATCACATCATTTGGCAAGAGCAAGAGAGAGAGGAAAATGAGAATCAGTTCCTGACAAGAAAAAACAAAGCATAAAAAAAAAAAAAAAACAACTGCCAAAAAAAGCCTCCACCTCCTTTCAACTGAAATCATCTAAAGAGAAAAAGCAGTAGACAGCAGAGCTCGATGTGTTTGGCTGAGAAGAAAGTTATTTACAGCAAGGTCTGGCCTCTCGCTGCCACCATGTAATTCCAGGCAATTGCACTTTCAAATAGATATTTTTGGAGAAAATCAACAGTGGCTTTGCTTTCAATCTACTGGAAAATGAAGTCCTGCAAACGTGTTACATAAAGCTGCAGCAGAAAGAGCAATGTTCACACAGGCACACGCTCTCAAGGTGGAGGTTGGTGGGCTTAAGAACTAAACTCTGCCAGGCCCACTTCACACTTCCCAGCCCTCACATCACCCTCTGGATTTCCTGTAACTAATGATGCCAGTCAGATACTGTGGAGTGACAGGTTTCCATAGGCTGAGTCCTACTGCCTGTATCAGTCTGTCTCCCAAGGTCCAAGGAGAAGCGCCACCTCAATAAAGCTGCAAGCCCCCTGAGCAAGGCCCTCAGCCACAAAATATACAGCCTTGTGAGGCAAAGGATCAGCCCAAAATTCACCACTGGTTACAGCCCACGTAATTATGCCCCACTGTCACCTCCATTCAACATCAAAGTCTGCCCACATGTTGACAAGGCTGTTTCCCAAGCCTGCAGGGACCAGCACTGCCCTGATCAGCACATCTGCAGCTCTCCACTCCTACAGGGATCCTGTCCCACCAGTGTCTTGTCATTCAAAAACAACAGACACTAGATTTTCAATATTATACATCATTGACAGCATAGCAAATATTGCAAAAAAAAAAAAATCAACCCTGAGATTGTTAATACAAATACTCAAAAAACTTCAGAAGGGTGACAATTGAAAACAAAATGCATGTCTTCATGCAGAGAGGGCTGGGGGCTGCATCATTATCAGAGGTCAACAACATGGGGACACGAGGCTAACACAGTCAGACTCCACATACCCCATCACCACAAGCTGTTTCTGTGTGTCACCCCCTTCCCCAAACCCCTGCATACATCCACACGCATGCCAGCCTCAGCATCCATCTCAGACAAAGGCCAAAGAGAAATATAATTTCACAGTAAATCAGAAGGACGCAAAGTAGAAGGTAAACCCAGGCTTTGAATTATCTCAAACTAGGTCAGTTACCAGTGGCTTGTGAACACAGCAAAAGAAAAAGGTTAAATTCCTATTATACATTCCATCAAGAATGATTTTGAGCTAACATTTGCCTTCATTCAAAATGCTGAAAAATGACAAGAGACAAACCTGGAACTAGTAACTCAAAAACAAGCTAATCTTAAGACAAACATGAATAATCCTTCTTATTTTAGGAATACTGGAGTATAGGTTTGGAAACACCTGGGTCATCGAGTAGGTTCTGCAAAACACTGAACCACACGTTTCATTAAGTGTACAGCTCAAGCTTCCCAGCAAACCTATTCCACTCACGCCTGAGCACCTCAGGCCACAGAACACCTTCAACATCTTACAGCAAACCACTTCCAAAAAACTAAAGCTTGTCACTGTAATATGGAAGATCAGTGGAAATTCAGGATCCCCTCCCCCCCACCAAGAGTCCCACCTCTCTCACACAGAGACTGTATAAAAGAGAAATCTCCTATAATCTCCTGAAACAAACCATGCCTGTTTCCACAGCGGAAGGTGATAAAAAAAAAAAAAAGAACCAAAGCCCGGCAATCTGACCAGAAGAAATTGCATTTTCTCTCCCCGAATCTAGCCGTTGCTTTAATCCTGACATCATGAAGGGGACACGAAATCAGGCATCTGGGATAATGCAGTAACAATGGGAGTGCTGAGAAGCTTGGTGCAGCCTGCAGGCTATCTATAACTGAATCTAATCTGCACTGCTCCAGAGAAAGATGGAAAAATTATCAGTCAGAAGCCTATTTGCACAAAGGTAGAAAACATTCCCTGCCCTTTCCAGGCAGCTGGTCCAGGAAAGCTCCTTTATAGGATCAAGCTGACTGCAAAGCACCAGAAAACCCTTTCAACTTCTCAGTGCTGACATCCATGCAAAGCGCCCACGAGCAGCAATGGCTGTCAACTGGTTATTCCTGCTGCAGTGGAGAAAACAAAAGAACTCAGCACAATGAAGTAAATGCAAAAGGAGTTTCTAGGCAGGAAATATTGTAGTTTTTTTGGGTTTTTTTAGAAAGAGATTGAATTTAAAAATATATATTAAAAAATAGCAACAGCAATTGTACCATGAGGCTCACTTGCTGTTTCAGTGCCACGTAACACAGTGAGTTAAGACTTCACAGAAACAGCAGGGAGAAGAATTCAGGATCTTCTCCAAAAGTACGTGCCTCTGCCACCCACACATCAGAGGAAGCGTTACTACTTTTATTTTTTTTTTTTTGTTTTCTTTTTTTAGCTCTGTAATACACTTACAACTTCATGCACATAGCCCAGCTTTTCTGAGAGCCTCCACTAGAGGACTTCTCTTCCCAGGAGCCATTAGTCAGATTAACAAAGCAAAAAGGTGTTTCAAAGGAAACCCTCCCCTTCCACAGTGAGCCTCCCGCGGGTGGAAATGGCACCAAAACAAAGTGATACACCCTACACATGCATTTACACTCCCCTGAACACAAAAGGCTTTAATTCATCCATTGACACACACACCGGGCATTTTGTGTGATTTACCAGAACCACCAGCAGTGTAACAGAGGGAACCCGCCACTATGGAATGAAAAAGCCCTTTTCTGGAACAGCCCTGGAAAGAGGCTCAGGCTCCTCAGAGAGCAATAGCACTGGTATAGTTACACTGGCAATAGCTCTTCCTGGCACTGCCTTGTCCAGATTTCTGACCCCTTCCTGCCCCATCCCCTTGCTGCCCATGGAGCACTGCCATCCTCCAGCCCCTGGTGCCTCACTGCCAGGCTCTTAACCCCCAGCACTCTGAAACCAGCGAGCCCAAACAATGCAGGCCTTGGGGAATAGCTGACAGCCTTATCTCCTGAGCCACACCACCTCCTGCAGCCTGTGCACAAACCAGATAACATCCTCCGGCAATCTGAAGGGTGCCCCTTTTCATCTTACGACTAAACATCCTCAAAAATATTATTCACAGAAAGCATTTTAAGATAAATTAATGGGAAGCATAATTTATGGCCACAGACTGAACTGCTACATCACTTGGCACACAGGGAAGTGCTTTACCCTCCTAAACAAAGAGACACAGACAATCTTCACATGGCAACGTGCTCCTCAGCACACCCAGGACAGCTTTTCTAGAAGCAAAGCATATAGACCTGTAATTAAGTATCTAATGCATCATCGTGGACACAGCACTAAACCTGTGTCCTAGACAGTGATAAAGCCACGACATTTACAGCACTCAGAAAATCCAAACAATCAATTTGGTACGCCAAGCTACAGAAGCTTACAATAACATAAGCCAAAACCGAGCAAGAGTAGCAATGAACAGATTACTGTTTTTAAGAAGTTTCTGTTATGTGGGTTCAGGAAGGCATATAATTCAAGGCTACAAATCAAATCACAAGCACCATCCTTGCATCCCCCTCTCCAGCTGCCCCTTGTCTGAAGGAAATATTCAGCAGCACTGCCCGGATGTTACATTTGCATTTTATTCAGTGTCCAGATCCAACTGCCAGATAATCACCATATTTAGTTTTTTACAGAAAGGTTAAAACCTTAATGGCCTGAATCATCAGAGCATTACTTCAGTCCGATTCTAATGTAAGCCTAATGCTTTTAGCAGTTGCACTGGGGGGGAAATCAGTGACGTGACTGCAAAACTGAATGGCCTAAGCATCTTACACAACCGTCATCTCTGTTCTGGTGAAAGTGATATAAAACCAGGAAGATGAAGGAAAAGCTTGTCTCAAGATGCACGGCAAGCTAGTTAGAGAGATGTGAACAAACCCCACCAGTCGTTGGGCTCCAAGTCACATCTACTGGATCAATTTTTTAAAAACATCCTTCTCTAAAAACTATGCAAAATAAAAACCCAAAGTGATTTCTTTCCCTTTCCTGCTACCACCTAGCCCATCTGGACAGCAGCCTCTCACTGCCTAAACACTGGCACCCAGTTTGGCTATCACTCATTCATATTGGAGGACAAATATTCCTGGCACAACAGGAAAAGAAAATCTCCATGCCTACACTACCAGTGCAGCTAAGACCCACCCAGTGAGCTGCATCAATCCCTGCTGCCTCTGTTGCTCTAAGACACCTGGGTATTTATCGTGCTCTTTTGTACCCAAAGCAACAACTAAACAAGGTCCAGACTCCCAGTTAACTATGGTAACAGCAGTACATAAGCAGCATTTCTGCTGAAGCTGTTTGCCTAATTTCTGCCTGGGCATATCCCTAAGTACTGGCTGTGGCAATCATGGTGCCAAACACCTGCTTTTCACTTGTTCATGTCTTCAGGATGCAGGCTACAAATCATTTTGTGTGATACTTCTGCCTGCCAGCGCAGTGAGGATAAGGTAGGGTCACTTCACTTGACATGAATACTTCTGGATCCTGTAAGTTTGCCAGACAACACATGGACAGGAGAAAGAGACTCTCTCAAATAAGCATTTGATCAAAAGGTGCAGAAACAACCATGGAAAAGCTTACTCAGCTCTAGTTTCTGAGCAGAGGACTCCATCCTCACAAATATTTGCTCTACTAATACCTTGTCAAGACACACTTTACAAAGTAATAGTAATAAGGTTTCTCTCTCTTTCCTTGCAAAAGTTTATTAAAGTGAAAAAAAATTCTGGTAAAGTAAAAAAATCTTGTTTCAAGTTCTTCCCTGCATAATTTCACTCAGAAATGGATACAGAATCCCTCTAAATGCTCTGAAGAAATGAAATAATAGCTAGTGTAGATAAGTTTTTATTTTTCATACACTTAAAGCTCTCTAGGGAAAAATTGTTGTTGAGTAATCATCCAACACGACTTTTTTTTATGTATAAAATGAGTGAAAACATTTTTGGATGCTTTTTTAAAGCAAAAAATCGGGCACAACCCAAAACCAGAATCCATGTATCTACAGATATTTACAAAATACATGCCACTACTGTGAGTAGCCACTAGAGCATACTTATGTCAGGTTGCCTGGAGCTCATGTTACCTTTGATAACAGTGAGTCCTGCACTGTTCCAGGAGTCATACAGTACATCCACCTTCTCACAGAAAAACTCATGAGACACGGGCAGAGAAGTGGAGTTGGGGGACTTCACTATTCACGTATCAGAAATTTTATCAGAAGTAAGAACAAACAACTTAAAAACACACAAACCAAGTTCTCTCTAACTCGATGTACAAAGGAAAAAGGGGCAAAAAGAGTGCTAAAACAATGTTAATTGTCAACATTTTAATCACACACAAGCAAAGGATTTGGAAATTATTTTTCTTGCAACCACATCATGATCTCAATGCTAAGATATTATTTCTTTCATAACATTGTTCCATTTATTTTCCATATATCATGCCATTCTCACTTTTTATCTTAGATATATTCCTTCTGCAGAATGAATATCAACCTGGAAATAAAGTACAGCATCTTTCTATAGCTGAAACAGCCGTTTTCAAGGAGCAAAAGATTTTTTCTCCTCTGTGGAAAAGTTTGAACAGCAGCGACACTAACCAACCTATTTCTCTAAATGGGAAATGACTTCTAATGTTCCCTACCCTCAACAAATGCTTTCAGAAATTAATTTCCTTCAGAAACAAATCACAGCAATAATCAAAGAACTTCTGTAACTTCATTTACAAACTCCTTAGGATTCATTCCCCAGTTTGGGGTTGAAAGTAAGATGAAAGTTTTTTTTGGTAAAAAGCTGTCTTAGAACATGGCCAGCTTAGATGACCACAGAGCAGACAGTCAAGAACACAGTCTTGGCTCTCTCTCATCTATCCTTTGAGCTTATCCAAATCATGATGTGTCTCAGTATTTTAAGTAAACACAAAAAAAAAAAAAAAAAAAGGCATCATTTACATCTGATTCACTGTATCTGTTCTCTAACCTTAAACTATGTTGATTGTAATTACTAGAGGCTGCAGCATCCTTGGACAGGACATACCTGAAACAGACAAAAAGTGAAGGCTTTCCCCAAATGCTTTTTAAAGACCTCATGAGCACAAAAGCTAGTTGAGTTATCTTGGCTGCTTTCCAACATCAGTAACTATCTCCTTTGAAGTTACAATCAGATGGGAAATTTTTCCTCGTTGCTGTACTTAACAACATCAGTTGAATTAGCATGCTGTTAAATGACAAACATCAGTTGCAAACTAAATAAATCCTCCTGTCTACACAATTCTGAAAGTACTTCGGGATCCTTCATGATGAAAAATGTTGAAGAACAATCGTGGTATGTTGCAATGAGTACTGCTATCTTTTCATTTATTCAATAATAAATTGATTTCTTCCCTAGAGCTGATTTTTCCCTTGTGCTACTCTCTAATATCCTTCCTTGATGTAGCAGTAAAAGACTAAATTGCTCCTGGGGCTAAGCTCCCAGGCACACAAGCTCTCCAAGGATCAGACTTCACTCTTTTATCGTTTGGTTCAATGGTTGATCTTTGTAATGTCTGTTCAACTGGTGGAGTCCTGAGACTGCACTCCCTTAGTTCAGCTCTAGAAATAACTTCTTAGTTCTTGTAACATCTCAGGAGGCTGCAGAGAATTCTCAGGTCTCCACTGCTTAGTGGGGGTTCATCTAATAGCTATGATGCACTCATAAATTGAGAACCAACAGACACTAAATGAAATAGCATTATCACATCCACCTTATTTCAACACAAGAAAGAACTCTGAAGTTTAAAGGAATTCAAACACAGCAGTGAAAGGAATTTTTCACCCTCCTTGACTCTGTACAATAGCAACCTCCTTCCAATTCCTTCCTGAGAACTTCAAAATACACTGGTTTTTCTGAGCTCTCTTCCTTCCTAGTTCTTAAACTCAGATTCCCAGAAAAGGCTCCTTCAAACAGAACATCCTCTGTTATTTTGGGTGCAACTGTCAGCATGCACCCTTGCACAGGAGAAGCAGAGAGACCCAAAAGAATCCTTGAAGAAGCAAGAGGCAGGTTCTGGGCACAGCTTGCAGCCATTAAAGGAGTCACTTATATTGACACTGGACAAGGTGCTTGCTCTCTAATGCAGTCTGCTGTGCAGGCAATGAGACACCCAAAAAAAGCATGTGTGTAAGATCCAGTTGCCATCACCTGCTCCAGGATGGACTGGACACTTCACTCAGCTGCACCAGGGCAGGCAAAAAAGTTTAAAAGTTTAAAAAGACTTCATACTCACATATCTGAATAAAAGTTTCAGATATGTGAGTATGAAGTCCCCCAACTCCAGTGCCACTCCATTCTGCAAGCTTCTGGTTTGAAGGCACTGAACACTAGGAAAGGAAGTTACACTGAGTACGAGATGATGATACTTGAAGCCCAAGATCAGCACTCAGAAATATGGGCAATTCAACCATCAATACTGCAACACAAGCAATACTGCATGGAAGAGTAGCTGCTTTGGGCTGGGTTTGTCCCTCATCACCACCCTTTTCTCTTGACTGGTCTCATTCATCCTCTTTTTCTCACTTTGATATATCATCCCTTTCCTTCAAAAAAGTCCTCTCTGTCCATAAAAACTTTGCCAGAGATAGGAAAACTGCTGAGCATCTTCTGTGTAGAAGGCAGCTACAAAACTAAAAAAGCAAAAACCTCACAGAAAGCAGCAGTGCCTTTCTGCCCTTGCATTCCTACAGAGCACATAGACAACAGCACATCTGCTCTCCCCAATCCCCAGTTGGCTTCCTGACAAGGAGTCTTGTCTATAAACTGTGACAGGTCAGTTGGTGTTAGTGCCCTTGAATCACCTGGCCAAATTACCTCAGCCAATTCTTCACCAAGCTGCACACACTTCACCATTTAAACGTCCCACTGGCTTCTCCATCCAGTCCCTGAGGTAGTGTGATGAAAGGCTCCCATCTTGAGTTTACTTCTTAGGCATTGCACCAGCAGGACTCTCATTGTGGGAAACACAAGGCCAGCATGGAGCTACAGGACAGTGACATCTATACAGCTGCCCCAGGTTTAGCAAGGGAACCAAAACCAAGGATATACATTTACAAGTATCGGGAAGTAGCCCTTCCTCAATAAAACACAACATTGTCACCTAAAGTATCTATTAGTAGGGACTTAAAAGAGTTGGAGTGTGACTTACCCAGCTATTTGGATTAGACACATGGTAAATTAATGGTACTGGGGAAGGGAAGAAGAGGATGGGCTAAATCACCCTTTTGACAGCTCCTGAAGAAGGTTTTGGCTTGTTGAGCTACTGATGCTTTAGAAAGGGTCTAAACATCTTATTTCTCAACATAAAGGAAATTTCTCTAGCTGGCTACCATGAAAGTAGTATCCTACTACTGCATGCATTAGAATACAAAGAGAACCCTGAACAATCTCAGAAAAGGATGAGGCTTCTACATGGCACAGCATAACATCTTGTGGAGATACCAAACTGGGACTGGAAACAGACTGGCACTGCTGCAGTCTTCCACCTCAGCTAAATCTGTTTCAAACCCAGTTGGGCTGGCTCTTTGGAGGGGCAATATTGCACGAGTGTGGCATATATTGCATTCAAGTCAACAACTACTTCATTCCCTGTTTGTTGCTCCATCTGACCCCTGCATCGTGACATACACATTCACTGAGTCGACTGACAGTCTCAGCAGCACTCCTCCGTATTCCCATCAGACCCGAGCACTGGAATCAACACTGTAAAATCAAAATGCTCTGAGTAATTCAGTGGAGCACTCCCACAACTCCTAGACCCATGCAAATAATTGGAGAAGACTTTTTTGACCATTTAGCCAATATTCTCTGTACCAGCTCCTGTAGCCTAATCTCACTGGCTTTGCCAGTTATTTCATCACTGTTTCATACAGATTAAGCACCTGACTCCTTAGTAATGTAAAGAGTCTCACAGCTTGCAAAGGGTTTTTTAGTATTGAAATGTATACTGCTGTGCTCAGTTTCCTATTATTACATCTCATTATATCCTTCCAAGCCTTCAGCAATTCTATTGAATCATCTTTTTTGAAGTATTTAGAATTTCTTAAAAGTCTCCTTCCTTGCCCACAGTATCTAACAGTTCCATATCCTCTGGTGATCTGGGAAAGGGAAACCAATTCCTGTAGGAGGGCAATATGTATACTCTATTCATTTCTTCCTCCAGAAAAAGATAGCTCACTTGTAAACTTCTGGGCTGAAATCCATTGGAAAACAGTCAAAACAAATTTTTCATTCTGTTGCCACTGTAAATAAGAAACTGGCAGTACCACACAAAGGTCTTAAGAACTGAACTAATGATGCTGTCTTCTTCTCAGAGACCATGCCACCAGGAGACACACAACCAGGAAAAGGCGACACATTTGGTCTCAGACAGGTGATAACCCAATTCATGCAGTAAGTGGTTAAAATGAACTGGTTCAGGTAGCCACAGAGGTGAACACTCCAGTCCAAACCTCCACATCAGCTCTCTGTAAAAATCAGATTTTGCCCAGCTGTACAGAGCTTTCACATCCTTGCTGCTCAGAGACAGAGTAGCAGAGGAAGACTGTTCCTCCTTATAGCAAGTGCCTCTTTGCATTAGCTGTAGCAGACTTCAGTCCCTACAGGAATACAGCTTCCTCCCTTCCCACTGGGAGGATTAACACTTGTGCTCTCTACAAGCAACTGCTTGTCTTGCAACTCCAAAATAAGCACCTTTGAGGCGCCTACAGGATACACATTGCCTCTGGTTCCCTGTGCTCTTGTCAAGCTCTTGGGGCGATGCAAGCTGTCAGCCACATGATCCCTGAGCAGAGAGTAAGGCCAGTGCTATCCATGGATGGAGCAGCCTGGCTGTAATTGCCTCTAAAAGGAAATTCCACCGGCCCCAGGGGAGGGCAGAGATTGGCACGTGCCTGTACAAACTCATACAGAGGATCTCTTATTCCTTTCAGCTTCCACTGTGCAAGCTTACTGACCTCCTGCAGTATTAATGAATTCCTCTCACCTCCTTGCTCTGACATCTGCTCAGGAGAACGGATGAGTAAGCAGGTAATCCAATTGGGCAGGAGCAAAGCAATGAGCCAATTCTCCCACACAACTGTGCTACCCCTACTGCTCTTCAGCACTGCCTGCCCCTACAGACCCTGGATTCCAAGAAAAAACCCTTGGGCTTCCTGCCCTGAGGATGGCTGAACAGACCTCCTCCATCTCCAACTTATTTAATAGCTCCTGTGTAAGTATGACATAAAATGCTGACTTCTCATTTCCAAGACGTCAACACTGACAAAAAAATGAAACCTTGCTTTCTCTTCATCTTCCCCTCACTTTCTGTAAAGCACGTAAACAAAAACAACTGCTCCCCCACACAGCAAATTAGACCAGACAGATCAACAAAGCTTCTGCACAATAGAAACAAATCAGACCCAAATCAAACCCTTTTGGTAAAACAGGTAACCTTAAAAATGTTAAAACAGGCAGTAATACTAGATAGCTGGGAATAAAGGACAGAAAATGTCTACAAAGTTAATCCAGGTCGTCAGGGCTAAGACAAGATTGGCTGCTATAAATTGCCAATCAGTGCTGTTTCTCCAGGCTTGCTTTCAAAGGCATCACACTTTGATCAATTCCTTTCCAATATACATTCATATTCAATCAGTATAAATATTAAGACAATTCTTACTGGTGGTCAGAGGAATTCTTCCTTGTCCAGGCATTTCTGCGACCACTACTTAACTTCCAGTTGCACATACATTTTCTTTCCCAGTTTATGCATGCTTAGGATGCCTGTTTGCCTTTCCATGTTTCACAGTGTTTCAGAGGAGCACCTCACTGTAGGAAGAGCAAAGATCATCTCTCCCACCTCTGTCATCTCCCATTCATACCATATCACTAAAGGATCTGCTAAAATCAAGGAAAAAGCCAAGAATGTAGACAGCTCTTCTCATTCACTAGGAGAATATGTTCATCTCTGCTTGGCTCGAAATAGCATCTGACAAGAGTGAATCACACGAGTTCTGAAAAATTCACAAGAAATAGGCAAAGAAATCTATAGCTGCCTTCCTCAATCTCACTCCCCGACTGCCTTATTGACTTCTGCTGCCTGCATCGACCATTTGCAGCTACCTGTGTGCTTTCTCTTCCAGTAAGGCAGCTACCAATAAAACATGAGAGGAGTGGGAAGAAAGGGAAGCACTGAATTACTGTGGAGACCTTCAACACTGCCTCTTGCTGAGACGGATAAAGAGGGACCAATGAGCAAATACACAGCACAAAAATCGTTTGCCTCCATGAGAAGCCACTGAGCTAACTCAATACGAACAAAAATCATAGAATAGATTTTACTTGATTTATCTAAATGCCTAAAATATCTAAAAATACCTTAATGAGTCCATCCCTGGGGGGAAGAGAGGGGAGGAGACAACCTTATAGAGGCTGTATACCCAGGCTGCTACTAACCTCCAGAGCTGGGTATGGAATTAAGAGGACATCTATCTTTAAAACAGATTAATCTCCATTTTCCCATTAACTTGCACTTTCAACAACTTGTTCTCCACCACATTTCTTGCTCCAGTCTTCCCTCTATTATTCTAACGTAGGAACTATACTGACTGACACTGTTTACATGACTAACTATGCCAACCCAGAGATAAGGCAATAGTTGCATTGTTATGAAAAGGGGGTCCAAGGACTGAAATCAAGCCAAAATATGTTGGAAGGGCTACACCCATGTAATTCCAAGCTACAAGAGGGCTAGTATGAACTTGGCTCCCGTTTCTTTTCAAGTCAAAGAGAAAACATTATAGATATATTTCACCAAGCATTTGACTTTTTCCTCTATCCTTTTCCTTCTCCTGACCCACTCTATTTTCTGTTGTTGTAAGCGTACCTCCTTGCCCAGTGGACAATCCTCTGTTGTTAAAAAGTTATGCTTGATTTGAGAAGGGGAACAAAGAGAAAAGCATTAGCCTTTTTGTGTATGTATATAGATAAAGGCTAACAGCTGGACTCAATGATCTTGAAGGTTTTTTACAATCTAAACAATTCTGTGAGTCTACAGACGTGTATTTATAGATGCATACACACATCTTTCTCGACACTAGTGCACAGATGAAAACCCATGATGTTTGAGAACTAATCAAGAAATCACTACACATTTATAGGTACATATAACCAGCCTTAGTGCCTCACTGGAGCACTATACACCTATGAGTTTTTGCTTGGTGGAAAGCAGAACACATGGAGAACACTGCTCACCCTGGCCTCAGCCCAGTGCAGAGTCAGCAAACACCCTGCGGTCACATCCAGACCTGAAAGCCAGAAAACACCTCCAAGGTTTACAGTTCAAATGCCCACAAGTCATAAGGAGAAAAAAAAATGAGAGCAAATGTTAGAAATTATTAAAATAAAGGATCTCTGCCAAAACTGAGAACATTATGCCTTTGAATATTTTTTTTAAAGGAAAAAAGCTGAAATACAAACACTGAATACTACTAATCTTTAATCACAGCAAAGTTGTAAATTTAGCCTGTGTAGAGCTCCAAAAGAAAAACAACCAACCACAGTATTATAATGTTAATTTTTTTCAAATATCCTAGAGTCAGAAGACTACAAGTAAAATTTCTTCAGAGAGCACACCTGAAAGCCATTCAAAGTCTCTTTAAAGTTCTCAATTTAAAACATCTTGTTTGCATGTCATCATGCCTGACATGCACAAAGAAATCCTCATGGAGGCTTAGAACAAATGTGGCTTATTGCTGAAATGAAAGTATAAGAGTCTGCAGATAATTTTCTTAATATTACAGAGGATTTTTAAAGCTGTATGTATATATTCCAGTTACATGTCAGATTTTTTTTCAATACCACAACTGTCATATTTTAACTTTGATTTTTTGCACAGATAAGCTAAGATTTACATGTTTCAAGGCCCACAGTCACAACCAAACCTTTTCACTGCCATTCTAAAATGAGCCTTCTTAAAAGCCAAAACAAACGTGTCGTGTCCAGCTCTTCCACAGAACAAGGCTACATGAATTGGTAGGTTTTACTGTCACACACTTGTTTTCCTGCTAGCAGAAGGGAAAAAAAAAAGAAAAAGAAAAAAAAAGGCAGCAACTTTCAAAATAAGCATACCTTTGCTACAAAAAGACCTATTACAATGGGAGGTTGTCCTACAGAACAGAGTGAAAATTCCACTGCTGAATGCCCGACATAGGACAGGAATCCCACATACAGAGAAGACATAACTGTGTGAATGGCCAAATTCAGCCTTACTGTGTGTCTTCTGTCTGCATCCACAGCAGTATGAAGCATCTGTCTTCCCCCAAGCAGCAGAGAGAAGGGAGGAATCTTTTTGCATAGAGAACCATCTTGAGCAATACACTGTGGTCAAATTAAGTCAATGAGTCACACCATAAAACCAAGAAAAATGGGACATGTGGTTACTTTTTCCTACTATGACCTTGATTCCGTTCATGCAACACAAATGTTCCTAGAAGAAGCTGAAAGCCTGGCTATGAGGGAGGAAGGAACAACAACAACAAAAAAAAAAAACCACCAAACCAAAAAAGAAACCACAACAAATCCACAAAAAAATACCCCAATAAAAACAAAAAAAACAACAACAACAAAAAAAAACACACACAACAACAACAATTAATTAGATTTACTGGTTTGGTACACTAGCACACAGTTGCACTCCCCCAGTCATCCAGCATTGATCAAACCCATCCAAGGCCAGAAGAAAGCAGCAGTCTCATCCTGCAGACCAAAAAAAATCAGCGAGCATTTCCTTTGCTATGCAGTTACAGCATATCCAAAGTGCATCCCTGCAGTCCTCACTAACCAGAGGCACTGTTTAGTAAAACTGGTCTTACACACCAGCAAGACAATTGCTTCAGAGAAATCTTAGGAGGAGGTTTTTCCCACCTGTAAGGAAGCTTGAGATGAGAAGATCAGTTACTTGGAGGGAAACCAAAGTAACTGAAACAAAAAAAGGCAGTGCCTCATTTTTTTATGTAGCAGCCATTAGATTGATCTCAGAGCTCTGACAGGCTAACACTAATGCTTTGGAAAAGGGAATACCAAGGAGAGGATTTAGAAGCACCCAAAGAGGTGGCTCCTAATTTAATTGCAAACCAGCAATTAACGGGTCAGGAACAAGCTTCTAAATCAGACAGAACATATGACTATGAGAAGAGTCAATCCAAAAGCCTCAAGTCACCCAATTCACATGATGGAGAGATGACACACTCCCTCTCCCCAGTCCAACACTCTGCCCTGGATGGCAATAACTTTCCTCTGCACAGGTCAGTGCTGCTGGTCACCCTCAAATCTCATGGTCACACCCAGATGGCAGCCTGGGGTCCAACCCTGTGCAAAAACTCAGCACAGAGTGTTAATAATAATCCAAGTGCCCACTCAACACCTATGTGCACACATATAAACATAACCCATTTCTTACAAGCCAAAAAGCATTCCATGATAATTTTGTGACCACATTGCTGCTTTGGGCCTCATTTTAAACTGGACTCTCTAAGAGCTTATAAACCACATTCTAATTCCTCACAGCCAAACAGGGGCTTAAACAAGGGTCAGGCTGGAACATAAATGTCACAAATCTGTACTGCCAATCTTCAGAGCTGTTGAGTTCCCTCAGGTGAGAGTTGGACAGAAGTCAGTTTGATTTAAGGGTCTTGTATCTGGTTCCCAGATCTCCTGTATTGCAACCACAACACTTTCCCTTCCCTCTTTAAAGTATTTTATATGAAACACAGTCTCTACACGTCCCCTCTTTACAGTTTCTCCCCTCCTTTGATCTAGGCAGGATAAAGTAGGATAATCATAATTTTCTTCAAGATGAACAAAATCTCAATTTCCGATAAAGAATGACTCATTTAAAGAAAGGCAAGTGTACAATGTTTGGAAAGCAAAATGGAGTGGGACAGAAATGGTGGTCATAACCCCAGAAATCCACTGTCACTGTATTATACTTGAGTATCAGAATGGAATATTTTGCCTGAATATTGCCCTTTTTTCCCCCCCTTCTCTTTTTGCTTCTCTTCTGTTTCTTGTCATTTTAGCATAGGGAAGGAGAAAAAAAATTAATTTTTCTTCCAGAACTATTCCACATTATTTATCCATCAGTTCTTCTGTCCTTCTCAAATAATGAGGAGTATATAGGCAATATACATGTGACCCAAATCCTGTACTTCCTTAAATTCTATATCTTTAAAATATCACTGGATCTGAAGCTGCAATTACTGGTCTGCACACCAAAAAGGCAGTAAAATAAATTTAAGAGAGCTGATATCAGAAGAGATTTTGATACCACAAGGGGAGATTTCATTATGCAGAGAAACAGTTCTAGATAAAACAGAGATCTTGCCTGGCTTTTGATCACACAATGACCAGATTACATGAAAGCTCTGCATTTGTTTTGCTAGTTAAAGAAAGCAATAGCTGGAGGATTTTAAAATAAAAAGCATGCAACCCTAAAACAAATTACAAATAGAATGGAAAGCTATTAAGCTATTTACCTAAACCTTGACCATCTTTCTTGTTGTGCCCAAGAAGGCAGGCTGAACTTAGAATAGTTATGGAGAAGCTGGTCCCAGACACCAGCACACCCCAAGGCTTGGCAAGTCAGGCCTTGGCACCTGACCAAAGGCAGGAACTGCATTCATGTAGATGATGCATCAGAAAAGGAAGGACCAATTTATATTAGTCATGGACTTTGTGGCAAAGGTGGCAGCAACAAAATACGAAACAAGGGAATAGGAAATTGCATGGCATTACCTTCTAGCATATTACCAAGACCCAGCAGCCTACACCACACTGGCTTCTTTTCCATTTCGGTTCATTTTTTTCATTGACAAACGTGCAAAGCAGCAACGTCACTTGTTCATCATCAGTAAAAATGGGATTTGCATCCTAACCCATTCCAAAAAAAGTGTATCCATCAAAAAGGCAAAAACAAGAGAAGCATGGCTACACCCTCAACCAAATATCATATACCCTCAGATTCTTCCTGTAGGTGTCAAGTTTATTTCTAATTCTCACTTTTTGCTCCTTATGGAATATCCTTCTCAGTCTGGTTATGTGCAGCACTGAGCTCTCATCCCTACATGACACTTCCTGCTGCACTTACAAGATGAAAAATTATTTCATCTAAAATGCCCAGATTAAAAACCAAATAAATAAAAAATTTTTGGTCCTCCTGTTGTAGCTCCTACTGGGCTTGAAGCCAGCCAGGTGGGCAGTGGTGAGAGCCAAAGGCAGCACAACCTTAGGGATCCTTGACATCAGCATTCTCACCATGAACAGTTTCTTTGCGTCAGGAATACATCTGACTCACTGAAACAGGTAAAATAAGAGCAGGAAATATATTTACCATGTGAGTGCAGCCAAGTTTCTTTCCCCACCCACCCCATACCTTAACAGTTCAATGGGAGACAGCATTCATTTCTGAAGGAGAAATAACAGGCAGACAATTTATCTCCTAAGAGCACTGTCTGATTATGAGAGGAATGCCCAAGTTTAAAACATGATTGGTAACAATTGTTGCAATTAAAAGTGTTTAACCCTATCCCTAACGTTTTCATTTATTTAAAAACAAACAATAAGACACCAGCATTCACACAGCATTTGGAAAACTACACAGATGACATACTGTATGGCCAAGTATTCTTAACTTTAAACATTTCTTTGGGCTGTTTGCATACACTAAGATGGTCTTCAGGCCAAGACAAATCAATTCAAACAGTCTCAGCTTGTAAAATATTTATATAAAATGCTGCATAATAGCAAGTGCCAAACCAGTGAACCAACAAGAAAAAGAAATCTGTAACACTGAGAATAACAGCACAAAATTTACAAAATTTACTCCTAATGTGCTGTTTGATATTTTTTTGCTAATCCTGCCTGTTAGATTATCTGGATACATGAAGAAGTACAATAACTAAAGACGTTTTTTCTGTGTGTAGTAAGAGCCCAGCCCAAAGCCAAGTCAAGTAATAATGGTAATGGGCACTGAATTACATTCATTTTAACAATAAACAAAATGGCCTTAACCAAATCTTGCCTCATTCTTCACAATACTTCATTGCATTATGGTTTAATCTATGCAAACTTAAATATATTTCTTTCTAAAGGAAATTAAATAAAAATTCAGATTAGTAATATTTACTTATAAACTTCAGAACAAAATTTAAGACCTCAAGAAAACTTGAAAAATAAACACACTGCTTCTGAGGATAGAAAATTGTATCACTGCACTATAAAGGTGATTTAACATGTCACAGAAGTTGAGAAAAAAACCAAATATCTTCTAAATATGAAAAAAAGGAGACCACACATACAGACGTCACAAAGTTCTGTGCTATTTATTCTGATATAAAATCCACTCTTTTATGCTGTCTGAATATTTTCCACGTGTCACAAACTTCCAAACTAAGCAAATCCATCAAAGAAAATGGGAACCAACTACATTTTGTCAGCTGACAAAAGCATCTTTGGCAGTGAGGAGGCAGGAAGGCAAGTTCAGATTGTGGGATATGCTTCCTCACAGCAGCTCTTTCTGCTACAATGGTCAACAGTGGGAAGGCCAGCAGTGCTGACCTAAAATGAAGAATCTGAAGTTCAACCACTGGTCAGATGAGACAGGCAGTCCCATTCTTTGAAAAACAGCCACTTCAGCCAACTTGCAATAAAAGCATCATTTTGTTCGCTCTTTTCAGATGGTGTTTGTAAGGTCAGCATCTCTAAAGATCTAAAACAACATCAGCTAAATTTTCGGCTGATAAAATCAAGGCAGAGCAGGTTAAAACAAATCACATAAGATTATTAGCAAGGCAGTTTTATAGTGCAGGAGCACAAATTCTGTATTCAAGGTATAAGACATAATATCTAGACTTGTGTTCTTTACTATGTTCTACCTCTCCACAGTGGTAACTGCCCTTCCAACACAACAACCCAGCATATGGAGATTTCAGCCTGGTCCAGCTGGCAGGAGGGCTGGAGGTCCTGCTCTCAAATCAGCAGAATTTCACAGTCGGATGAAATCCAAAAGTCACTCAGATTGAGGCAGTCACTTCCATTTTTCCCCAGTTAGCCAAGACAAAGAGACAGGGTTTTCCACAAAAGAGGTGGTTTTCCTCTGGCACAGTCTCATCATTTCCATCTGGACACAGAACAAATACCCTTCATTTCCTAGGTTTTACATAAGCTGTGGGCTGCTAGGAACTTAATAACTGCATATTTTCAGTTTTATTTGTTATTAATCCTGATGAAATTTTCTGGTCATGGATCAAAGTTATTTAAAAGCATGTGAAGTTAAATATGCCATGTCTCAGTATGTTGTCAAGGCAACTAAATATTCAACCTTACCAGAAAATAAGTATTTGTTAGCTTATAGTGCTATTATTTTTGACCAGAATATGAGTTTATTCTCTCCCACTCAACTAATTTTTCTTTTTGATCCCAAAAGGGCAAAAACAGGGGAGTGGGGAAAGGGTTTTCTGCCTACTTTATCAAAAAGAACTGTACCAACTTTCCATGTCTAAGGACAATTAACATGTCTAAGGTTGTAGACATACAAGTCCATCAACGTCCTCCAACATTTGTTCCTCCCAAGATCTCCTCTACTGCAATAATGCAAGCAGATCAAAATGCATACAGATGCCAATGCAAAGCAAAAGGAGCTGGGATTTCTCTGCTCAGCTCCAAACTCTACCACAGCTGGTTGGGACAACAGGCAAGTAGCTAAGTGCAATATTTAAATTTTTTACTGTTATCAAAAGAGCTTAACTTTGTACTTCTGATTTGAACCACATTACTTTTGAAGCTTAGATATATTTTTTAAATTATCCACATAATCCAGCAAGTGAGAGCTGAAGTGTGATTACTTGGTGAGTGCACAAAAAAGAAAAACAAAGAGAACAAAAACACTCCACTAGTCACATCACAATGAAGATGCAGGTTGATAGTTACTTTAGACAGCTGTCTTTAATCTTCCCATACTTTGGATTCCCACCTCCAGAAAGGCCAATGACATGCACAGTCCTTGTTGAACTCAAATTGCTTTTCCTTAAAGGAGCAGAAGAACAAAGAGTCTTTCTCTCCAGTTCATATACTAAACTATAATCCAGGGCCAAGAGTATCTACTAATTCAGAATAATTCTGACAAGCCTTATCCCAAGACATTCCTCTAATTAAAGTGGAACAAACTAGAACTATACACAATTACAACATCCTTCAGCTTTCCATTTAGTAAATACACAACTACTCCTGCTTCAGTTTTATTTCTGGCCCTACTTAATTCTGACTTTTCTTTATTGCAAAATAATACTGTACATTTCTCCATGCTCTTGTTCCTGTGTCTTTTTTATTCTCTCATCTAATCACTTCATTTCTTTTCCTGTCCATCCATGTTCTCCTTTTTTTTTTCTATTTCTAAATCTACCCCTAGCTACTTCACTAAGTCTCTTCTGACAACTTATCCTACTTGCTTACACCAGAGACTCATTCTACTATCATTCTTTGCAACCTCATGCCACATTGAGAGCCTGTGAATTGTACCAAGACCTTATGACTAGGAAATTAAATTTTAATTCAGTATGGTGATGGAAATGTAGGAATCTGGGCACTATTCTTTCCTTTTTAATCAGGTCTTAGAAGGCATGCTTGAGAGAATCTGTGGACAAAACTTTCGGATATAATTCTCAAGAGATTTCCATGCCCAGTTAACTGGCCCAAGAACACCTAAACATCAAGTTAAAAATCAAAAATCCTCTGAACTTCAGCCATGACTGGATTGCAAATGGCTGGAAGAGGGCAGATGCTCAGAGATGTCCATCCAGCTCTATAGTCCTGCAAATCTTCTCTAGTTGTCACCACTTTAAAGATTTTCACTGATTAATTCCACTTCATTCAGAAATAACAAAACAACACCAAAAAAAGTAAAATCAAACTTTACATGCAGTCAAATCTCAGAAATATATTGAATTTTGTTAAGCAACAAACACCATTGTGTCTCTGCAAGCTGTCAGTCTTGATTCTATCAAGGACAGCTAACTTGCTTTCTTTAGTTTTTCCACATAGCCAATTCAATATAGGTAGGCAGTCCCTTCCTTTCTCTTATCATTCCTATTCAGCCAGTTCTGCAGGAATTGAGGACTATCTCATTTTCAGATTCCTGCACATTCTTTCTCACATTCTCTTGCACAGCAATTCTTTCAGAATTGGATTATCAAATGAATAGTATTTATCTTGAGCGATCTTCCAAGAGGAAACACAATGTAGACTCCTTCTCCATTAACTATTTTTGTTATCTTATTCTGCACATTAAAAAGTAACCAAATCATTTTGTCCCTCTCTGAAAAGGGAATTTCAGTGCTGAATTTTGCATTCAGGCAATACATAGTCTGCCCACATGGGCCACTCAGAGAAGCAACACTTCTGAAAAACACAAAAAAAATAACTCCTTGTCTGCTTTCCATTCAAACACTACCCATGACTGCTGCACCTTGAATCCTCAATTACTACAAATCCTGCTCAGGAAACAATTAAACTTTTTTACTGGGACAAATCTTGCTCCTGCTTGTCCATGATTGTGACCCATCTCAGTTCTAAAAAGACCACAAAATAGACTGGAGGGAAAGACTTATTAAAGAAATATAGGTAGAGATGAACAGAAACCAAGTATTCATATAGTAACTTAACTATATTCTGAGAATTTATTTATACAAACTATCTATAGTTAGACAATGGCAATTTATACACTTTTTTAACACACTAAACATTTATCCATAATTATATCTAATAGCAGAGTCACACATGTTATAGAGCTACTGTGCTAATAAACAAAGAGAAAATAGTATGACATAAAAAATGAAAATCAACAAGAATTAGGAGATGCACACCGTATTAATGTCATTCATTACAAAAGTTCTACCTACACTTGTCTTTGTAGACAGGAGATCTGGGGACAAATTTGTGTTACATATTTCTGTTCCTAAAGCAAATCCTCTCATGAATCAATAAGAAACGGATGAAGAGTGGCTGCTACCTCCCATTAAATGAGCAAAGGCCAGTGATACATTTGATGTGCTTTCAGTCTCCATAAGAGTAAATAAGATCTTCCCAATAGGTTCCCTGGGAGATTGCAGAGGTACAGATAGATGCTCAAGTACTGCTAACAGCAGGAGGGCCAAACATAATGATGACAGGAAGAAAAAAGTTTTAACTGCTGTGGAGGAGCCAAATTCAGCTTACTTGTCTTTCTACCCCTGTCCAGCTCAGACAATCTCTTCTGCTCCAGGTAGGGTCAAAAAATAAGATGGATGCTCAAGTAGATAAGAAATTCAATCTCTGGACTATCCAACTCAGTAGCCAGTTGTTATTCTTACACTTTTTATCATATAGTTACCAATTCAAGTCTAGCCCCCATCCAGTACCATAACATAAGTCAGTTTATTATAGTCAGATTCTTAGACACCAAGTCTCCATAGCAATACAGCAGCAATATTACCAGTTCCTTACTAGTATTTTATTCTTTTCTTATATATATATATATATATAGAGAGAGAGAGAGAGAGAGTAGACAGTAACTTACAGCTGTCTACAATAATCTCCATCTCACTAGACAAATGTCCAGTATAAAAACAACAGTGACAGATCTACCAGCCCTCTAGTTTGCTATCCAGAGAAAAGGAATTCACGAAAGTTTGAGATAAGCAACTTCTAGTCAA
The DNA here is from genome assembly GCF_009819655.1 of Sylvia atricapilla. Classification (NCBI taxonomy): domain Eukaryota; kingdom Metazoa; phylum Chordata; class Aves; order Passeriformes; family Sylviidae; genus Sylvia; species Sylvia atricapilla. The sequence goes on from NC_089145.1 coordinate 55,611,371, forward strand.
ACAGCAAACTGGTAGCCAAATACCAGCTATTCTTCAATTCTCTAGTCTTGTAGTTACTAGGTAACTACAGCAGCAGGAAAAGAGTTCAGGAGTCAAGATACCTCACCTTAGTCACACATGATAGAAAATGTGAACATAATCGACCGAGGTAGTCTAACACCACCTCCTGGCTTAAATCCAATCTGGAATTCAAATCACTAATAAATAGCCATGGTAGGTAGCCTGGCTGGACTTTTACACTCCTAATCTTTTCCTTAACATTTTTCCTGGGGTCCTAAACATAAGAACACCCAGACAATAAGTACAGACAACTGATTCTACCCTGAAACCCTTCAGACCTAAGTCTCCAAACATCCTGTACAGCCCTTTTGGGAAGGGAGCATGTAGGTCCTCCACAGCACTTCTTCAGTCCAGCCTAGGCATTACACCAGTCTGTCATTTCCAGCTTTAAAACCTGCAGATTCTTCACATTCCCTCGGCTCAGGAAAGCGTTACAGGTCTCAACTCTAAATCCTGCCTTCTAAGAATCCTAACTCCCCCCTTAGCCCAAGAAATCCTGAAGATAATGATTTTAACAGTAAACCAAGGATTCCTGTTGATTCTCACTCATTGTCAGGGGACACTGCAGAACCACCTTTCCTCAGGGGTGGGAACTGAGTGGAATAACGTGACCAGCAAGACGAGAGCCTTACCAGCCAGGGTCTGGCCCATAGCACACAAAGGAAGACAAACCTGGAGACAGCAGCCACACCCCACGAAGAGTCCAGCTCTTAAAGTCATATCATAATGACCAGGCAGTTCCAAAGCCAAACTGGGAAATCAATCCATATGTTAGAGATAAGATGAGGTCTTGCAATTACCAGGCATAACCACGGTGGGCCATGAAGGTGAGCCAAAAACCAAACCAGGTAGTCAAAGGCCACAATCTGAAGTCCAGATCACACTGTTCTGTGGCTAGGCACTGGCATTGCTGCAGCAAATCAAAAATCATTAACCCTTCTCCATCACAGCTCAGGAAAAAAGACTGAAGCTCCAATGCTGAGTTTAAATAGAATTGCTAGGCCCCAGCTGAGGTTCATTAGGGCTGTTAGGGCTTGTTAGTGTACTCGGAGCTCCAACATACACCTGCAGTGTCCAGCCTGAGGAAGTCTAAAAAACAAATGAGAACCCCAGTACCAGTGTCCAACTCTATAACAGGACCCTAAAAGTTCCAAAACTTGACTTAAATCTGGGACAACCCCTTGATCTTAGCTAGAGACTTAGAAGCCCCCAACCCAACCTCCTACAAGTCCCAGCTATGGCTGCTCTCCCACACTACAAATCAGCTAAAAAGGAAAACAATCCCTTCTCACAGCCCCCCAGTAGTCCTGTTCAGTGGTGTGCTCCTGCTCCAGAGAGCACAGCCCCACCACCAGGGAGTTTAAGCCCTGCCCTGCAGCAGGAGTCAGTCTAGGTAGCACATGACTGAGCTATTACACCATCTTTTCAAGAGGATGGGACAACCCAATATGAGTTAGATCACTTGGCATTCTTAACCAAACATACCTCTATTGCTGACTCTCAATCCTTAGCTAAGACACCTTCTACAGCTTCAACTACAGGCACAGAAACCGTGCTATATATGAGCAGTCCTTTTCCATTTCCTGAGAACCTCCCCAGATTCCTCAGCTGAGTGCACCAGGGTACAGCATTTTTAAGGACTTCACTACAGACCATCAGGTGCAGAAATTTTAGAAACCCCTTGGAGCAAATATGGTGAGGACATAGGGAAGGCAGGGGACGACTACAAGGTAGTCTCACACACTGACACTTCATTTTCTCCAATAATATGAAGGGAATATTCTACAGAAATATCTGCAGAATTCAGATGCAGAATCAGCCTGCACTCTTCGCAATAGCAGTGGAGCCTCTGCTCCTCACAGTGGGGAACAGCAGTGGTTGGCAAGGGATGGAGCTACACTTTTGATGAGGTCTAGACAGAAAAGCTTCAATCTCCAGTTATGTTTATCATAGAGCAGTTACCAGTGCCTAATTCACATAAAAATAATAGGATTAACAACATTAAAAAAAAAAAGGTTGAATATCAAGGTCAAAGTAATGGTAGACAAGTTACAATGGTAAATGTCCCTTGACAGCATTATAACTGAGTGCTGTACCAAGAGGCTCAACAGCTCAGGCAGGGGAAAACCTTCCTGTCTGTGAAACTAATGCCTTTTTATTTGCCCAGCCACAGTCACGCCCTAAAAAGTAAAAAGTTAACATTAGATTTTAAAAATCAAACATCTCACCTTCCAGAAAAACTTGCGTGTTCTCAACCCCCTGGAACTGTTCTTCAGTCATTCACCTCAGAAATAAAGACCCCATCCAGGGAGCTGAAATATGTGGGTTATGCACTGAGAAAATATATTAAAATCTTTATTGGCTGCTCCATCCAACTGAGTCTTTTCCCATAAAGAAAACAGCCCCCATGACACTAATTTCCCCCTTTGAGATGAGTGTTCTGTAAAAGTCTGTGGCTCCAAAGGAGACTGAAATGCAGCTAGAGATGTTTGGAGGCAAGCTTGCCCCTGGCCATGCTGTCAGGGTAGGCAGGCCTCTGTGCCTGTGCTGGGAGCCCTCACATAACACCTCTGGCAAGCACTGCCTGCAGCAGCCCCACTCCATCAAAGCCCATTTGCTGCCTCTCACCCAAAATATGCCTACTGATCCCTCTCTTCTTTGAAAAAAAAAAAAATTAAACACATTCTTCTATAGCAAGGTCTCACATCACAACAAACATCATGGTAGGGGTTTATCAAATGTCCAGAATTGAAACCTAATCTGAGCCAAGACAGACAAGGGTCCCCTAATTTGGGATTTAGGGGAGAGAGATGAGAGACATTAATTAATAGCTTTTTCCAACTGGGAGCTTATTTTTACAGACATTTTGTTCTAGACTTTAGTTAAATAAAAAAGGAAGAGGAAGAAGGGAGGAGTCTGACAAGGAGATGGAGAGGATTGTGTCCCAGAAGCCAAAGCCAAATGGACAAAGCTAGATAGATAGGCAGATAGATACTTATACATATATACATATATTAAAAAATATAGAGAGACATACTTATATTCCACACCCACAAATACCCGATCAGTATGTGTCCACATCTTTCCACTGGGTGCTGTCCCACATTGACATCTTGTCTTGGGCAAGAGAATACTCCTAAGTATTCTTACATAATATTCCAATAGTGCTACCATGAGAAAAGCTCCATTTTACACTGCTGATCCCTTTCACACTTCGCTTTTATCTTGCAGCAATGGAAGTGGTGGCTCATGGGCAACCGTTTTTTCCCCATACTTCTCACATTTCTTACACAGTTTTTACAAAAATTCCTCACCCACAGCAAAAGCAGTTTTTTTCATCCTCCTTGTTTGTTACATAGGAACACAAAAATTTTGTGCTCCAAGTTGTACTCCAGGTTTATGGTCTGACAATCTCCCTTCACAAGAGCTGCTGTCAGGTTCACCTCGAAGTGTCTCCTATCAGACCACAAATCTGGAAATGCTTTTGCCTCTTTGAAGCCACCAGCTCAAGGTGCCTTGCATGATTCTGCATCTAACCCCAAACAGCAGCTTAAAAAGGGCTCTTGACAATCTGGGCCCTTAGCTTTCAAACTTTCAGGGTTTCAAACATGAGTAAAACCTAAAAAATATATACATTATATCAGATTTTTTTCAATAGGAACAAAAAAAAAAACCCAAACAAACAAAAAAAAAAAAAACAACCCACCCAACAAGATCTGTCTTTTTCACATTTCAACTTTTAAATACACCCTACTTTGATTTTTCACTATCCTTTCCTCCACCTCCCAAGCCAAGGAAAAATTAGCATCACCCTTACACCCAAGAGAAAAGAACAGCAGTCTCTGGCTCTATCAGATACATTCTCAGTGCCAGTTCAGGGCCTAAAACACTGTCCAACAGCTTCACCAACATAGTTTCACACACATTTTCAGCAGTTTGCTACTGCCAAACTCCAGGACTTCAGAACAGAGTCATATTTTGAGCTCTCAACTACAGTGCTTTAAATTAACAGGAGAATCAGGACAGTCACTAAAACACTCTGGGAAATAATCAAGTGTCAGTTTTGAATTTTCCTCTTCTGACACAAGACTGACACACTTAAAGCAACAAAATAAGAGAGAAAAAGATAATTTTTTCCACTCCTACAGCTGAAATTCTCCACACTTTGCAAAAATCAGGCTGGGAATTTCCTGAGAACAGTCCTGAATAAAATAGAGGGGGAATTCCCTGAACTTGCTGTATCAAGCACATGAAAAGCCTTTTTGGCTAGGATCCATGTATACAAAGACTCAGGATAATAGAAGAAAGGCATTTATATTTTCCCCAACCTTAGGACAAGTCTGAAGCAAACTTGAAACTAAGTTCTAGTTTGGTTGTTTCATCCATTTCTCAGAAAAACAGAAATTGTCATCCTTGCTGAAATAAGAGGCAGAGCACACAGAACACAAAACTTCTAGAGCAGATACAGCTACTAAATTTTTTTACAGCTCTATACACAGTATTAAGAAATTTACATTGTATGAATGAAATAATTATTTTGCTAACAAGCTCAATATAACTATAAACTTAATTTACTGCCTTGGCTAAAGCAGCCCGTATTTTTTTTTAATTTTAAGTGGTATAGTAGCTACAAATACAGTTTCATACTAATTCCATTCTCCCAGAAGTCTTTAAATATTAGGAGCAAACATGATTGAATTTCAGAAAAATGTGAACAGCTCCATTTTTTCTCAGAGTCATCTTGGCCCCAGCAGTCTGAGAACACTTTAATAAATCTGCAGCCCAAAAATAAGAACTGAAACTGATCATTGACTTAAAAGATGTCATCAAGCATTCATCAGTGAGAACCATCCTCTATTTCCTCTTCACCTCATCTGGATTGAAACAACGACTTGGAGATGAATGGCACCAACAGCAAAGTCCTGCAGCCTCTGCTCTGTTAGATGTGGGCCAACATCATGCACTTGGGGAAGAAGGCTGCTTGCTCAGAGAGGTAAGTTTACCAGATTGTATTTTAAACTTCTTGGAGCTTAAGGCATATTGTTCTGCTCTCTAGGACTAAGAGAAAATCTTCCTCATTCTTCAGATCCTTCAAAGTCCCTCCAACCAACTGCCTAACCCCACGCCATTAATGAAAAGCATTTAAAAAATTAAGTAAAAATAAGCATTGACCCTAACCAAGATGGAAAACATTCTTTTCTTTTCTCCCTTATCAGGTGCCACTACTGAATTTCAACACACATCCTTGAGACTTCCATCCCTCTTTCTCTGTAACTACTTCAAGTTATTGTTGAACTGTATAAAACACATAAAACATCAGCAATTGGTGCCAGGACCCCAACTTTTTTTTAGTACTGTTGGCAAGTCAGCCCTGCCTGACTCAGGTCTCAGTGCATCCTTCTGTCTATCAGTAACAGATATTAGATGTCCCAGTACACAGTCAATTCCCCAAAGATTATCCCAGTACACAGAGCTTTCCTTCCTTGAAAAGTAAACTGGTCAAGTAAATGAACTGCTGATCAATTGTTATCAGAGAAAAAAATTTCCTTCTATAGTCTTGGTTTTTCCTGATGAAATACAAACTCCAGCAGTAATGATGTTTGCTAGGAACTCAGAAATAGTTGCTAAAATTAAAAGAGAAAAGCAGTATAGACAAGTCTGGACAATATCCCAGGCCCTAGGTAACCTGCTAATTCATGGAACAGTGCCTCATTTTTCGTCTTGGTATCTTCTCTGACACAGAGGAAACCATGAAAGACCCATCAAAAATGCATGTATCAAAGCAGCCATATGAACAACACTTGGCAGCTCTGAAAATATGAACATCAATCATTGTTTTGTGTATATTCTATCAAGCTGTGAAAATGATCCTCTCAAAGAAGGTGCGGGGGAGAATATGTGTCTATTACATTCCAAGACCTCAAAAAGCAACAACTTAAGAGTCTACACTGCCTTCTCATAGTATAATAATCACTGAAATACATAAATCTGTAGAAAAAAGAAAGGTCATAACCAAATTATGTCCCTACCCTCTTATCTTTAGATGCCATATCTACTTATGCTTGACATTTAAGGTTGAAATTTTCATGCTGAAGTTTCAGAAGCCCACAAACACTAATGGTCGTCTACATCCGCCGTTATCAGAACTCTTTTTAAGATGTAAGAAAGCTGCATTTCTAATTCGTTATGAATTAGAGAGGCCAAGAAGTCAAAGGGCTCACATTCATTCTTTGTCTTTTTTAAATACAAGCATGATCTTATTTGTGGAAGGAAACTGCCACATTAACATGCAGCAAATTTACTTAACAAAAATAGAAAATAGATAAAAGAGTCTCTTCAGGTTACTCCAACATGTGTCTCACATCTACCCACTTAAATTTCACCAAAAAAAAAAAAAAAAAAAATATCCAGTTTCCCAACTAGTCTTATAAATCTTTCTTCTAGTCTGTGTTAATTCTTTGAATCCATGCTGTCAGAAGCAGTATTGATAAGGAGAGTAGAACAGAACAGCAGAGCCTTGCAGAAGTCAAGGATGTATCCTGGGCAAACAGAAGTCATGCAAAACACAAAAACACAAGCGGGATCCCAGCTCAGCTCTGCAAGGCCCACAAAGCAGAAGTTATGCAAAACAACAATACTGTGCTTAGTAAAAAGCAGGGGTCGAGGGACAGCCACCTAAAAAGGACAATTGACACAGAAGACAGGCCTCCAAAGAACCATATAAGGACTTCCAATAAGGGTATAATTGTGTAAAATAAAGTGATACATATACATCAAGTATGAGGGGATAGCTAATGACTATGTAATCAGTGCACATGATAAACACCCTGTTTACCCAATGCTTGGGCCACTCAATTAAAGGAAGAATCCTCAGAGTGACCGGCTGTAAGAAAGAATACCTGCTTTCTAATACTCAAAACTACGTTAGAAAGTTTTTATCTGGATGATATTGGTATCAATTACAAAAGGGAAGGGATGAAAGGCATTCATTTCTATTGCCTCTGTTAGTGGCCTTCACCAGGGCTATCTGATCATGAAGTTTATCCAGTACTTTCCAAGGAAGGACTGTGCATCAGCAATGACAGAAATAATAACTGTGTCAGCAACAACAGAAATGTGCAAACTCAAGTGTCCCATTCCTACACAAATATTTCTGCTTAACTTTCCCGCAATGAGTTTCACTATTTTTTTTCCTTCCCTTTTTTTTCAGTGCCCAAAACACCACCACCAGAAAAATTTCCTAAGTATATCATGCAATGGAAAATTCTGGTGCAAGCCGTAGATCCTCCTAGCACGGCTAACCACATTTCTAGGTGAATCAGGACATCTACTCACTCAGTTCCAGTCTCCTCTTCCTAGATTAATTACTCAGCAAAAGAGACTACAAAATGGCACCTAGCACAATCACATCACTCATACAAGACAAACTCAGCTGTTCCAATCAATATTCGTTAGCAGGCAGAACAAGCCAGTTTTGAGAGTGTTCTAATTAGACAATAAAGATTATTACAAAACACCTGCAATGTTTGCAATCGTTTAAAATAATGAGAATCGGCATTAGCTTCCAAAGGCACCATATGGTAAATGCTCATTGCAGGCAGGCGGTCCCTCATAGACTTTCAGGGTTTCAAAGTGCTCATTAACATTTCCTTTTTAATCTAAATGAACTTGTTCTCAGTTAATGCATCGGCCACTGGTTTGTCCTCTGCGTGTTGACCGCACATAAAGCTGGTCTGACCAGTGCCTCCCTCACCTCCTGCTACAGGCCCTGGGCTGGCTTCTTCAGGAGGTGACCCCACCAGGAAAACAGCTTTCCTGCTCTTCCCTGTGGGCCATGTGAAAAACAAGGTCTATGTAAATTTTAAGAAACAGGTTTAATAGAAAACAAAACAATTAGGAGATAAAAAAAAAAAGCAAAGTATGGCTGGCCAGGTGACTTGGCACTCAGCCAAGTCTACACCCTGCTATTTCAGAGACTTTCTTTAAATACCCTTTCTGTTGTATCAATCTGTTGGATATTCATATTTTTCCATATTCCATGGACTGTTTTGCATGGCCCCTCCTTGGCTCCGCCTTTTTAGAGCTTTGTGTTTCTTGGCTGTGTCTTCATTATCACCTCCAGATTGGGCCTTGGTCCGTGCTTTCTTCAGATGGGAGATGCTGATAGTTGGTATATCAATAGCAGAGTCTTCTTTACATCTTCACTGGATGTTATCCCGGCCAAACAGACAATTTAAGCATACTCTATCACTACTACCACAACGCCTAATTTTCTTTACTAACAGCAGAAATAAAAACTTATATCCTTACCACAAAGTCATTGATCATATAGCACACACCTTGCGAAAAGCCAACTTTATAAGAGGCATTTATAACAACCCACAATCTCCAAAGCCATTTTCAGGCAAGAAGTGTTACTGTGTGTTTTCTAAGCTAATGTCACACACCCTGGGCCTCGCACATGATTCTGCATTGCCCTCAGAAATCCACACCGATTTCTTCCTAAATGCTAAAAATGAAGCTTTGCATTCATTGCTTAGTCTCATTGAAAACAAATAAGATATCTTTTCTGTAAGTCATACCAACCAATTTGTATGCTTCAAGTCACCGATTGTAATTTTCTAATTGTAAGAAAAGCAGGTTAAACACCCACAGTGTTGCGGAAACATGATAACAAATATAAAAATCCCCATAAAGCAGCTCTTGCCATATCTCTTTTACAAAAGGATAAATTCAGATGGAGGCTGTCCATGCCAAGATAGAAATTATCACACAGAAAAATCTTCCTATGTGGGTATGAAAACAGGCCTGTGTCTCCCCCGGGCACACTTGGTGCAGTGACTCCTGGGAGCTGACTGGGAAAGGAAAAGAAAAAAAGATAAAGGAGTTACTTCTTTAGCTTCTCCCCTTAGACAGAAAGAAAAACAAACCAGATTCCAAATAAACGTAAACATACTATTTTTACAAATCAAATAATGTATCATTTAAGGTTCTCAGCCACACTTTTTGCAAGTGTAACTACTCAAGATGTCAAAGAGAGAAAAAGTGATTCAGGAAACATAGATAAACCAATCTTAAGATGATATAAGTCTAAACTTAGATAAAGCTGATAAGGCCTTGCTACTAAGCAATAATTACACAGAACTGTGTTTATCTATCAATTTCCACGCCAGGGATCTCCAAGCATATTACTTAAAAATTATTAATTAAATCACTGTTCTCATCCCTAATACACAGCCACCTTTTTTACAGCATGGAGGCTGCTTAAATGCACTCTGCAGATTATTTAAGATAGGCACAGACTGAATTGTAATCAATTGAGACAGTAGGGAAAATGCAGAACAGGAATTCAATCACCTGAGTTGGGAATTAAGACTCTGGGGTGAAAACTCCAAGATTTTCAGAAAAAATATCACTGGATTTTTAAAGATTAAAAGTAAAAAGGGCCTCCTTTTAAATATTTAACCACCAGTCATGGTACATTTAGCTGTGGTGCTGGACAGTAGCTTTGAGTAAACATGTGGAAGGAAAAAAGCCTAACAAAGATCATCTCATCTTTCAAGATCCCTTCCAACTGGGCTATTCTATGATATTCTATGATGATTTATCCTTCTAAATCATCAGGGCAGATTTTGCCTTTTTTAGAGCATGATCTTGTTCTAAAGGCAGTGATTTTTCTGCCTTTATTTTGTTTGAGATTTTGAAAAAGGTCAAAACTTTGGAGAAATTATTTCATCACTGAAATGCATCAAGTGGCCTTTTGAGGCTGCTGCTAGAAAAATAAAACTAAGCATTTAAATTTAGACATGCAAAATTAGAATTTTTTTTCTGGTTTGCTCACACCCCCTTGAGAGAAACTAAACTTCATTAAAGAAATTTGTGGAAAATATACTTTGCTGAATGTTTTGGTAAGCTCTACTTTAGCCTCCTTATGGACTTTTTACAATAGAGAACCCTGGGAGATATAAATAATGCATGCATCACTCTGCTGCCCTTTCACAAACTGCAGCAAGTGGTACACCAAAAGAGATGAAAAGAGAGGGTATGGCTCCTGGGTCAAACCATAATCAACAGACTCCCTCAAACTGAGCAGCTGTGAGCTGCTAGATCAAAATACACAAGGCAGCCTTTGCTACTCCTCCACCAAGGTGTTTTAAAACCTACAGGCAGAAAGGTTTACCTTATTGAAGGCAAAGCCATCACTACTGTTTTACTTACTGGGTGGTGTTTCTCCGTTGCTTCTCCTGAATATGTAACCCTGACTTGGACCAGTATTTTGTTAGTAGTCTTTTCCCCCAGCTTTTTACCCCTTTTCATTCAGCTTAGCTAGAATTAAATGACAATATCAGTGCACAAAAAGGGATAGATAGGACCAGGAATGTTTGTTTCCTGAGACAGCAAAGCCAAAGAACACAGTAAGAAAACCTGAGGAAGGATTTATTACAAGGTTTGCCCTTGTCCAGGGTTTTACACTTCATCTTCCTCATTCATTTTATTTTGAATATATGTAGATTGTTGCTCTGAATTGTTCTGGTAAAGCACTGCCTGCTAAAGAGGCTGTGATCACCAACTCTCTGGGCACCAGCATTTGTCACCATGATTGCAATTCACAGCAATACATAAACTTTTTTAAAACGCTGTGAACACCGCTTCAGGGGGTTAATAAAGCTGCTTTCCAGTCCCCTACCTCCTTCTATTGATAACTTATTCAAATTGTAATTGCTTGCAGTGTGCACCCTATATCACATAACTACGTCTGTTCCACGTACTCCCTGGGGCCATCCATCAGCTCTGTCTACCAGCACAGCCCTTGCTCCTGCCTGATGGTGGCAGCCAGGGCACCCCTAACACCAGTGGCTTTGTGCCCAGCCTCAGCTGACACCCTTCAGTCAAAATTGACTCTATCCTACATTTATAATTTCAAATTCCTTTAATCTTCAAATCCAACTCAGTCCATTGCTTACAAATCAACACTTCAGCAAGTACTTGCAACAGACCTATATGTGTTACACATGGAAAACAGCTTTTTTTTTTTTTTCCCCCACCTTTTCTCCCCTGGAAAACTCAAAAAAACCTCCTCACATTCAAACAGCAGTTCCATCAGCTTAACTCTGTATTTCACAGATGTAAATCACTGCTTCCTTGGGCTGGGAATACAAATAGCAACATATTGTCAAAGGAGGTAGTAAATGTTCTTCCCAATCAGGAAAACGCACTAATCAAAACTACATCTTTGCAGCAGTTTTAAGGCACATAAAATTGAAAGGATAATATCACAAAGGCACACAAAGATGGGTCATCTTCCCTAATCCACACTCCTGAGTAGTATACTTCAATGCTTACTTGTAGTACTTGTAGATATTTTTATATACTTACCTGTAGATATTTTTATCTTTGTCATTAATTTTATAGCATTCAAAGTTTAGTTCTTTTTTCCTTAGATGCATAGGAGTGTATGTAGCCTGAAGACTTCCCAAAAGCATTTTAAGATAGCCTCTCCTTACTGTCAGTGTAGTCTATGTCCCAGGGCACAGAAAATTCAAGCTTGACTCAGATATGCAGCAGAAATCTCTGTGCTGTGTAAAGACACAGTAAATAAAATAGTGGGCCTTTTTCAACGTGGCCACTTTTGGCTCTACTTTTGAGTCCCACACTTGTCCCCTGCAGAAGGTCTGTGATCTAACCTGCAGCTTTCAGGCTTGGATGTCAAAACAGCATTTTGATACATCTTAATTGCAACGCTTTGCACCCTGAATTTCTAGTGAAGCCCCTTCTTTAGGAAAAAGGGAACAAAGAATAACAAATATTGTAATTTAAAACTATCAAGATGCTTCTAAACAGGTTGGTGTTTTGAAGTTTTGAAGCACCAATGTGCTTCACCAAGAAAACAATTGACTAACTGTTCTTCTTTATGTACAGATCTTCATAGCTCTGCATAGCGGGTTTTGCAAGCAAATTAATCCTCAAAGCATTCCAGAGTGCCGGTATTAATTCAACTTCACAGACCAAAAATGCAAAAAAACCAAGAGGGTGGGTTGTAAGGCACAACCAAAGCTATATAGAAAGTGATATATACGGTTCTACTACTCCTGAAAGTCTTGATCTAACATCTACACCCAAAGACATCATAGCTGTCTCTCAAATGGTGTGTGCAGCCTCACAAAGGGGATAGAAAGATTTTTACCCTCACAAAGATAATAGAAACTGAGGGCACATTTACCTGGTCATCAAGTGGCCACCCTAAGTTGCAAGCTGGCTAGATGGGAGGTAGTTCTGCCATGAAACAGGGTGGTCACCTTAACTCAGGGGTGGTACTACACTAACAGAAGTCAAATGAAACTCCTGAGCATCAAGTGACAAGTTCTGTTAACCATCCTGAAGAAAATCTCCACATCTGGATGACTTAGATTAGGAAGTGTGTGGCAATATATTCACTTCTACCAGAACATAGAGCTGTGCCCTAGAAAACCTTAGTCCTGAAACACATTTACCCTCAAATCTGTTTGACTTCTGCAGATGTTTTTTCAGTGATTCTGAGACACAAGGTTAGCAAGTGGTTGGGATATACACTGGGACAGACAAATACCTTCTTCTTTTCCTGTATTTCTTGATGACCAGTCTCTCTCCTCCTCTAATGCCTATTTGCTCTGTGGGTTTACAGTTTTCAGCTCAAGGATTGTCTTTTACTGAGCAGATGGATAGTACCTGGCTTAATACAGAAGTGCTACTGAAACACACATCATTGTAATTTCCCTAGCTGAATATTGTACCAAAACATCCCCCTCCTCTACTGACCTCTCACTGAAATGGTTTGATTGAGTGCTGTAGTATTACATTTGTTCAGAAACACTATACTGGCTTTTGCTACAGATATTCTTAGTGCTCTGCACATCTACTGAGCCAGCAGAGGTCCAAGCTACAAGGAAAATGTGGTTGGTCTAAGCCAAAGCACTGTATTACTTTTAGCTCATGGCTGATTAATTTAATGTATGCAAAAGGAAGAGATAAGCATTTAATTGTTACTAGAAGTAGGGAAGCTGATCAGGGCTGAATTAGTAGAATCTGTGACCTAATTTCATCATTGTTTTAATGTTCTAAAAACTCAGAGCCCATGCTCCTGCCAGAATGAGGCAGAACGCTCTTCAGACTGCCCTCTGCAATGGATTTTCCCTATTTCTCCCTCCCAAACTCAACATTGCTTTTAAATTAAGATGACCAGCCCATCAGCTTGTAATTACTTCGATGCTGCCAAAAGATACTCTTATTTTTTGTGCTCAGGCCCTGTTTTTCCTGGAATATCACATTTCAGGTTCTCCACTAATTTCATCCTAACAGTAGTAGGACAGCAGCTTCTTCAAGTGTCCCAGAATATGCATACCTATAAAATACATGCTAGATATTGTGTGCTATGTATTTATATGTTATCCCAAAGATATATATGTTATCCTGGGCAAGTCTTCAGAAAAATCAAGTTGTAAAACCTTGGAGTAACTAAGACATGGGTGGCTGTGACACTCAGGTGTCCTAGAAGAAACTAACCTAAACCTCTATTCCTCCAAAGAGATTCTGTCCAGCAGCCTGGCTCTAACACTGAGGACATGCCAAACTTTTGGGTAGAATCAATGTCTTCTCCCCCAGAAAAACAATCTATTATCATCCTTTTCCCTTCTTCAGTTCCCTTTGTGCGATCATGCTCCACACGAGGCCAAAAGGAGATGATTTTCTAAATCTTGGGGAAAAAAACCAGAAATAACAAGTGAAAGGAAGTAGACTAGGGAGAACAGTTTTGTCTTTCTTTCCCTCCATGGGAAAAATGACTGTTTAGAAAGCGTTTGTTTGCAGAGGTTTCATTCAGCAGGAGACCAAACACCTCAAACTCTTTCTGACACCAGCGGAGTTCAGGGTCCTCTTAAGAGGAAACCCTAAATTTGAGGGAGTCTGAGTTATTGTTTAGGAAGAAGAATAGCAACTGCAATTAGATCGCTGTCCCCATCATTTCAGACAAGTTATTTACTTTCTTAGAGACCATGAAGTGTACCAAATTCTCCAGGCTGCTTATCCAACAAAAGACTTAACACTCCCAAGCAGGACTTCTTCAAAACACGACTGCTTCTCCTTTGCAACTTACATTACCAGAGAGTGTGTGATTAGCCTGGTATTTTATCTCTGACACTGTGAGAAGTATCGCTGCCATAAACCCTGCTGTCCTTAGTAAAAGTGGAAGTACTTGGCAAAAGCTAATAAAAGGAGGAACAATGACAGCAATCTCCAATGAATACCCAAGGAACAAATGAGCCAGCTGCCCACGCATATGCACACACACACTCTGAAGCATTTTTTCTTCACATGGTGCATACAGCAGCAAAAAATGTATCATAAAGACAGTGCTATTTTAACTTTAAGCTATACAAAGCACTGGCAGAGAAATGGATGAGGTGCTTTCATAGATCCTTAACTCCTGATTCACATTTCTCTTTACAAATTAAGTTTAGTATCTAGCTTATTTATTAACTGGTTCTGCTTTTTCCTGGATTCTTACCAATGAGAGCATGAAAAGGAGACTGTCTAACATGAATGCAAGAAAATTTTCTGTCCTCTCTTTAACACCACTTCTACTTTTCTTCAAAATTTTAAGCAATAAAATACAACAACTAAAGAGTAAGGAAATAGGAAATTCAAACACTTAAAGCTGTTCAGGGAAACACTCATGCCAGTAGCTCCAGGTCTAGAAAAAAAGAAAAGGATGATCTAAGCTATCTCAGCAGAGGAAACAGAAAGATATAGGCCTCACTAATTTAATTGGGGCATCATGAAACATTTTAAAGATTAGAGAAATTGTGAACCTCAGGAATTTACTGTTGCAGTAGTATGACCTTAAAGTGCTATTATTCAAGGTTCCTGAGAAAAATTGCTCACTGTTCTCTTTCATTGACCTATATGAGTCCCCAGTAACAAAACTTCGAGAAATTGTAAAAATACAGAGTACAATATTCAATTCTTGAGATTATCAGTTGAAATCACTAGACCTGCACAAAACTAGAAGACCCCATTTAGATGCAAGGAGAGAATATTTTGCAGGGACAGTATCAAGGTCCATTCTTCAATAACTTGTAGGGTTGGTCTTGTAGTGCTTTAAAGGTATACTCTGGGGCATGCTGCATTTTAAAACATCTCTGGATCCAAGTTATTGTTCCAGCTGCTATGCCTGCAGCATTTTGGCTGTACATGCCACTTGCTGTTAAGAAAGGTGTTTAATATAACAATTAGAAATTTGTTCAGTTTTTGGAAACTGAAGTACAGTCAGACAATATACTCATATAACTACTTTTAATTCTACTACAATACTTTTGTTATCTCAAGAGTTACGTACTCCCAAGAATGCTCACACCCATGGGAAGCCTTGTTCTTCCTATCAGCAAACCAAGGAAGTCTCTCTTCTTTGGATAGTAATTCAGCAGCATTTTCTCACAGCTCTGAATTGTTCTCCCTTCTTCCTGCAAAATCCCACTGATGACCAGTCTCATTAAGCATATAAACATAATCCATCATATTTGGCCTTAACTTATTTACATTACTCTGAAGCATCACGTGATCCAGTTTTGGTCTGCTGAAAGATAAATCAAGGCCTCTGGAAAGATGAACTCTGGAGTTCTGAGGCAATGTCTGCCACCACAGTACCTGTCCACATATCTGCACAACTCACCTACGGATACTCGTGCTTAATATTAAGTCTTCAGTGGCTTACTTTTACAGATTTCAGAGAAAAGAACTGAGGTGGCATCTTCAAGCTGGAACTTGCCTGTATTTAATACTCCTACACTTGCTTTCTTGGAGATCTAAAGAAATTGAGGAGAAATGGTCAGCAATGCAGTGCCTGAGCCCCTTTGAAGTAACTGCAGGGAAGGAGGCATGGACCTGAGACCACCTATCCCTTCCTGTGCACAGCAGGACTGAAATCTACCACTTAATTTTGCTGTCAGAAGAAAAGAGTGATCAGTCATTTCCAGCTAAGGTAACTACAGTCACAGTGATAACCTACATGAGAAAATGTAAAGATACCATTTTCAACTCCCCAGCCTCAACAGATCCTTCCATATAAATCTGCTGCCATTAAAAAAACAGGAATTATTACAGTGATGAGGATAGTACATCAAAGAGTCATAGAATGGCATGGATTGGAAGAGACCTTAAAGATCACTTACTTAAACCCCTCACCATGGACAGGGATAGCTTCCACTAGACCAGCTTGAACCAACCCATCCAACCCTAGCCTTGAACATTTCCAGGGATGGGCATCCACCATTTCTCCAGGCAACCATTGTTCCAGTGGTGAGGGTTCCTCATCACCCTCATAGTAAAGAATTTTTTCCTATTATCTAACCTAAATCTGCTCTCAGTTTGAAACCGTTCTCCCTTGCCCTAACGCTACGTGCCCTTGTAAGAAGCCCCTCTCCATCTTTCTTGTAGGCTCCCTTCAGGTATTAGCTGCAATTAGGTCATCCCAAAGCCTTCTCCTCTCCACGCTCAACCATCCCAATTCTCTCAGAATTTCTTCATAGGAAAGGAGCTTCATCCCTCTAAACATTTCAGTGGCCTCCTCTGGACTCGCTCCAACAGGTCCATGCCCTTTCTGTGCTGGGTACCCCAGAGCAGTTCTCCAGGCAGGGTCTCATCAGAGCTGAGTAGAGGGAAAGAATCACCTCCCTTGACCTGCTGTCCATACCTCTTTGGATTAATAATAAGCAATTCCTTCTTTTTTAAGAGATAATTTCTCTATTGGCACACAACCGTAAACCTAAAGTTCATCAGTACTTGTGGCCTCGCTCCTTCTGACCTTCCAACCTTCCCTGAACTACCTGCTTCCTACACCATTCATTTATCAAGAAGATTCTTCTTTGATATTGATTAGCCTCAGTCCCCTGAACTCCAAGACAGTTCTCTTCATGTACCACTCCCCACCACAGAGTGTGGCCTCTGTGATTACACAGTGAGGTCCTGGTCAGCTCCTGTCCCAAGACCTGAGATTTATACCTGCCCAGTCTCCTTTTGGCTTGGCATTATCTGCCCTGCCAGTGGTCTGAGTCATTCCCTTTAAGATGCAACAGCCCCGAGGAAGGACTGACAGACTGTGATGAAGAGGGGCAGGAGGAGGGGATAGATGCTCCCTTTATTTTGTCATTGCATTTACCCAAGCACTGCAAGGGAAATGTTACCAGGAAGCTGTTAAAGGGCAACTTTTTCTGGAGTCACTGATACATCTCTGTGTGACATTTACTCTGTGAGCAATGATTTATCCCTTCAGAAGGAAAGGCCTGAGTCACAGCTCAGCAATAACAAGTAAATCACCTTCTGGAGGAAGATAATGGCTCTGCCTACCACAGGGCTTTTTAAAATTTATCAGACAAAACTCTACCCCATTCTTGATGAATACTTTAATTTCATGTTTAGAGTATGTATGGTACTAATGCCCAAAAATAGTCAAGAATATCTCAGATTTACACCCTCCTCTGCTACGAATTCCCTACGGGACCCTCTTCCCCTTGGAAGACAAGACACTAGTCATTCTCTAGCCCACACAGTAATTGTGGGAACACAGCCAATACTGACAAAAAATTCTGACTCACAGACTGGAAGTGCCATTGGGAGAGTGAGGAGTCCCAGCCTCTCACTTTTCTACTACTCCAACAGAGACATAATAGAAGAGTCAGGATCAGGATAACAGATTTATCTGTCCTGAGAAACTTCCTAGCACTACAGAGTCTGACAGAGGGGAAAAAAAAATAATTGAAAAAGGACAGAACATAAATGCAACAGTATTAACAAATTATATTCACCATTACAATGCTCTTTAACACCTTTCCCCGTGTCTTATCAGGTTACAACAACTTATGTTCTGCCCCAAACTGCCTGCTATTCACTGTAAGATTATTCTCCAGTGATGTATTCTCATTATTTAGCCTAATCCACTTTGAAGCGATTTGCGCTCCAGTTTCTGCACAGGTTTAACTTTGATCGCTTACAAGTGGAATCCTCCAGACATACACAACATCTATGTAAGTACAAGAAAAGACACAGAAGAAACACAAGGTCACAGTTAAGCATGTACTGGAAAAGCTCTACAGTGTGACCTAGACAGAATTACCAGAGGAAAGGGGAGAGAGATTTATACCTATTTACATTATCCTTTCAAACCAGGAGCAATTTCCCCCTACTCTAAAACACTGAAATTTCCTATGAGATTTGCTCATATAAAAGATGCAAAATGAAACTTCAGCTGCAACCCCTTAAGCCTAGAAAATGACAACACACAATAATGATGTCTTGTTTTATTATTACTAATAAACCCTGTCTCAGACAGTATTAAAGCCAAAGGGAAGCCCAGTAGTTGTACCTCCACAGGGGAACTTGGGCATCCAGAAGGTTTCTAGCATTATTCAGTGCTGCAAAGAGCAAGAGCCATACAAGACCAGCAGAGTCTGAAATCAAATATTCTCATCTGCAGCAATGGTGCTTGAGTACCAGCATATACACCCTGTAGTCACTATGAAAGTTTCCTTAAAGTTGTTATGGGATCCTGATGTGATCAGAGCTTAAAGGTACATCAGTGCATGCTTGCACATGTAGGTGCAGGACCACAAAAACTTTATTGTCAAAATTAAGCCAAATGTACTTTTAGATGGACAAAATGAAAAGCAAGTACATAGGACAGACTAGGGGAAAAAAAAAGTTTAGTTACCTGCCTTGTCCTTACTGGTCTTTTCTCTCTCCTGCCTCACACTTTGAACATGCAGTTTCATAATCTTCTGGGTTGCAGTACACCATGCACAGTCCTAGCAGCATCCCTAGGAAAAGGTCTGTCCTTCCACAGTGTCTAAGATCTGGTTCTTTGGTTCTTCCTGCCACTGTATCTCCATGGCCATACTGTGCTGCAAAACTGCTCTCTACTAAAACTATTGTCTTCTTTGAGTCCTCCTGCACACTCCAGAAAGTCTTTTTCCTCAGCCATATGATCCAGGTCCCCCAGGAAAAACACATTTTCCTTTGGTCTGAAAAGTCTTGTCTGAGCTTATCATTGAAGGAGAGAATGAATTTTAAGGAGACAGTGGCATTGTAAGCAGTAAGAAAGATTCTACCTGTCATACAACTATTAAAAATTCTGTTTAAGGAGGAGTAACTGCATTTAGCTGTGCATTGCATATTCCTATGGACACTACTCTCTTCTAGGAACAACTACAGCTAAATGCACTAGCTTGTGAAAAGACATTCTTTATTGGGAGTGGCCCAAGGACTGCCAAAAGGTCAAGAACAAGAGGAAAGCACACCATCCTACACTCAGCCAAAAATGCATATCCTGCAGCCAGTCAGATCAAGAGTTCTTTGAGCACCCTGTGAGATGGATCCATCAGCAAAAAGAGACCTTATTGCAGGGGAGCAGTGCCTTGAGAACGGACAAAAAAGAATCGAAAAAGACAACTTTCCCAGGAAAGTGATACCATGCTGTCACTCTGTGTTTAGGCACACACTTAGCTGATGTGAAGCTTGCATTAGGTAAGAATGAACAGGACAAATGGGAAGCATAATCAAATCCAAAAGTGGCTGGGAAAGAATATACAATACACAGCATTTGCTTATTTTCAAGTGGACCCATCATGTCCCCCTGCTCAGTACTTGCTTGGTACATACCTAGGCAGCTTTTATGGTCTTCTGGAAACAATAACAATAGTTAATGGACTTATGATCAACACTGATAATTCTTTATTACAGTTCCTCAGCACTAAATCACTCTTATTCCCCTCTTAATAGACAAAATCTGACAATTGTTCTTCTGGGACATGTCGCTAGTTATTTGACTAGAACAATCAGCTTCTTGAAGGACAACACAGGAAGTCCTTGCTTTTTTTCTGATGAATGTTGGTTAACAATCGCTGAACAAGTCAGAAGGCACACAAAGACAGCTATGACCAGTATCACAACAGGAGAAATATGCATTCCCATTACTAATGTTGCATGACATAAGCCACAAAGTCTATTCTGATATATGATTTTACTTAAGTCAGTGAGGTGGTTTTCAGGTATTCATTCCTTTTCTAAACTGGAAGAGTCTAAGGATTAACTTTTTGTGACTGCTAGAGAGCTCCTCAGAAAGCAGTTCTGTGATATATACAACCTGAAGAGATGCTGGCACATTTGGTGGTCTTGGAACAAGGTCACTACTCATAATGCTCTTTTCTCATCATTGTTCCTTTTTTATCATTGTCAATATTTGAGAGCTTCTTTGTACTGATCCACCAAACTTATCTGTCTTTACCTGCCATTGCAAGCCCTTGGATGTTCCATGAATCCAATGTCCAGACTTTTTGCTCCACTGCCCAGAAATGCCATCATGCTGAGAGTCGTTTGGCAACACCTGCCAGTGACAACTCTGTTTTATAACAGTCCATTAGCACGAAGTTCTTAATGAAAATGAAAGCTGGTAATGAAGCCAAAAGGCAGCAGCAGTCTCTAGTCTGGGGAGGGTAATTAAGCTAGGAGAGATGGAGAGACTGAAAAACAAAATTAACACATAGAAAAAGAAAAAAAGACACCTAGTAGTGCATTACCATTAATGTACTTATGGCAAACCATTCAGTTTCCTTTATGAAAGCATTCTGTTTGCATTTGGTGGACTATTTCTTAATTGCTAGCTAATACAACAACAGCTTACTGCTCCCTCAGAGATATAGATGTCACCTAGAGCAACACACACAGGACTTCAACATGGAGCAAATGAAGAGCCTGTGGAAAATGAAGGACATCTATATACCTATATTGTGATACATAGGAGCTTTGGAGAAGGGAAAAAAATTAAGTTATCCTTCTGTAAGTTTTGCCATCTCATGTTCACTAGGTGTGGAAGAGAAAGACCAGCTCCCCAGAATGGTTTACTTCCAATAAAATTGTCAAAAGTCAGTGGCTTACATCTTTCCACTTGCTAACATAATCTATAAGCTGTTACTACAGTGCTCATTACTAAGATGTTCTCTCTTTCTACTGGACCTAGAACACTTTTAAGTCATTGAACAGCACCCTTTCTACATAATTCCTCTGAGACAACCCCAGGACAATGCTTTTTTCTCCTGTGTATTTATGTCCCATATGTGTTTGGGGATAGCTTTCATATCTTGCCATTATTCAGCATGAAGACCTAGCCTATATACCAGGCCTTTGTCTGTTCCCTCTTAACCAAGTCATGCATGATCTTAATCATCAAACCCTTTCAAAATACTTACAAACTTCTTGACACATCTCCACCTTACAGTATTTAAAGTCCTTAAAAGTTTAGTCTAGATGCAGCTTATCAGTCTCTTTACAGATGAATTATCCACCTACTGTGTTATGAAGGATGTCACAGCACTTACACAACTTTTACGCTATTTTCTATCCACACTGATGATTCTAATTCTTTCCATTCTACTCAAATCTACATATTTCATTAATATGTCATTTCTTCCCCTCTTTGTGATTACTAAGAAAAGCACTAAACAGAAATGACAATAGCTTCCAATTTGTCTAGGCTTCTGAGTTCATGAAAATACTGTTGCATTTTGAAAAACTGATTTATTTTAGAAAACTCATGTTAAAGCCAAATTTTAATTGTGGGGTTTTTTAAAGTAGGGCATTTTGTCAAGTAACACACTGGAGCCTAAACAATCACTGTCTTCTTTTCATCCACTAATTTTGTAACTGAGTCCAAAAGTAATCAAATGTCCTCTATGAGTTTTGATTATTAAATGCCACTGATAATTGCTCCTTATAGTTACAAAATCATAATTTTTAATATTGTTTCCATTATTTTATTAGAGACTGATAATGTTTTTAAGAAACAGTCTGAAAGTTAATTCATGGAATTGTTTGGGGAAGGACTTAAATTATACCATGCACAGAATCGGCTGAAAAGCTGCCATAGTTTTTGATTCTTTTAAGAGTGACATATAAAGGACCAAAAGAAACAACAGCAGGCAACAACTAGAGATTCTATTAGGATCATAATGCTACTGTAGTACAATTAAGGCATACACACAATTTACCACAACTTTTAGGAAAAGGTTTAATAGCCTCACTGGACAAAAGACTGATGATCCCACTGTCTGTGGGTTTGGCTAATTTTTATGTATTTCATTATCATCCTATACAGCACAAAGGTGTCTCATGGACTTCAGGGTCTCTCACACTAGAAATCATAATAGGAAAAGTGTACTTGAATCTTTTTATTTGAAGTAATGCCTGAAAGGTGGCAAGGAAAGAATTAGGAAGGGGGAAATATGAATCCCCAATGCCTTGTGATACAACAAGAGGAATTTTCACTCTCCTACTCTAAGCAGCCCACCATGCCAACACGACAGCAAGAGGTACAAGGAATGGATCAGAGACTGACACTCCCTGCCCCAGATCCTTTTGTTTTGCCCCTGCTGAAAATTCGCATGAACATTTCTCACCGCTTCCAGCAGTGGCACTGGCAGAGAGCTCTGCCAGATAGCAGATCAGCCTCCTGCCTGCTTGGGGTCACACATTACACCCTGGGAAAACTGAGGAGCTACAACCAAACCTCTTTAGGAGTGGATTGGATAACTGGCTCTGTTTACAGCTGTTTATGTGGCATCCCAGCCATCACCAGGTAAACATCTGAACCTAGACAATCACTGGCTTAGACCCTGGCCATGTAATAAATATGCAGCTCAATAAAAAGACAGATAATCTTGTAATAAAAGATTGATGAATCATTCTTCTTGTTTCAGCATTTCTTTCCTTTCTTCAAAGCACTCTCTTAACCAAGTGAAATCTCTATGTACAATGAAGTAAATCTCCCCATTTCCTGGCAAGGCAGTATCTCAAATGCAGCAGGGACTTTTTAATTACTATTACATGCCTGTGAAAGACTAGGAAAATGCAACAGAAACTACAGTGTTGCCTAAGAATAATATCATTGCTTAGGCCAACTTCTAAATGGGGTTTTCATGTGACTTGCTGTACCTAGTGTGTTCAGCTGCAAGCTTGCTCAGCTCAGTAGCTGTGTGCCAACAGGAATCTGACCCTGGGCCCTATTTCCAGCCTCAGTAGTTCCCCCTATCTCTGTGTAAAATCAGGTAGCCTCTCTGTCCTTCACTGTTTTCTGTTAAATGGGAAACACTAAGTGCTCTGAGTGACTGTACAGTACCTCCTGTTCGCAGCTTTACCAGTGTATCTTGTTACCAGCTTGGCTGTTCCATAACTTGCTGAAGTCCAGAGTGCTGCCAACTCTCCCTCTACCTGCTGAACATCTGGAGTGATGTGCACTAACCTAACTCTGAGTCTGAGCAGTGGGATGGCATCAGTGCCCTGGACAGGGCACCAGAGGGACCCAGCATTGCACAGCAAGTCAAAGCAATGCAGAATCAGGGTTTGAGTAGCAGTTGTGGGACACACCAGAAAGCTGTACTACAGTTCCAAGTCTAGTCATGCAGGCAGGGTAACATAAGGAGACAATTTAAAATGTGTTCAGCATAGATGGGAAGATACTGACAGTTATTCTGGTAAAAATATACTTGGAACAAAATTGATTTTGTAATCATAGCTATCCATCAATACAAACAAGGTAAAGCAAACTGACACACTAAGAATAAAATCAGAATAAAATATACAAGAGAAATAACAAGCACCAGATAGAAAGAGAACAGAGGCTTAGGCAATCATCATTATGAAACTACTGAATGAGAATACTGGAATTATCATGGAAAACTTTTATTTATAACTTCTGAAAACTCATATTCTACATGGTCAAAGATCTGGGAAGTCACTGTTCCTGTCCCCAAGGCAACCCATAAGCCAAATACATTCCAATCAAAGCCAACAAAAAGCATTATAAGAGGGAAAGAGTAGAGTTAAATGAATTATGCAAAGGGTTAACAAAAAATATCAGAGCTCTCAAAAAAGCATTCAGCAATGCCTTTGCAATAACTCCACCCAAATTCTTTGTGTGGACTTAACACGGCACCATCTCCCCATTTCCACTTATATCCCATCTTATTGATGCCTGACTCTCAACTGACAGAAGGGCAGAACTGCTCCAACCCAGAATAAAATTAGTAAAATACATCTGATCCTTATCACAAAAGCCATGACAACAAATGTTAACTGGCTCTTTCGTGGTACGTGTAACATAGAAGGGTAAAGAGCACACAGTCATAGCCACTGCTGTGGTCCCTAAGAACAGAGCTGAAAGATTTGAGTGAATGGGGGCAGCACACAGTGGTAAAATAAAAAGCAAGAGCACTAGTAAGGGGAAGACAAAAAAAGTCTCTGCCTGGGTCACTTCTCTGCAGAAGATCTCACACCACGATGAAATACATTAGGTGTCTGTCAGCCACAGCTGCTTCTTGGGGAGCAGCCAGCAGTGACTTCCAGAAGCTGGAAACTGTACAGGACAGCAAGCAGCAGGTTCAGAGGTAAGATCCAGCCCCAAGGTGGGAAGTCAGCACCACCAACATTAACTTGCCTGTCTCAGGCTTAAATTACCCTATGCAGAAAAAGAGAATACACTTCCTGTTGGAAAGAGAGCATTATTCCTTTCTTTCCTGGTGTTATAAATGATTGTGCTGCTTAATCATCCAATCAAGAAAAAAAAAACCCAAAACCTCCAAACAAAATTAAATATAGCAGCAGTTTAATTTAAGCATTGATTCTAAATAAGAGTACAAAAGCAAATTTATACTGTGGGATACATTCCCAAGGGGTACAGAACAGGACTTGGTCTCCTGCTCCCCCATACAAATAAGATGTTCTAAAATTAACCTTTTTATTCTGTGGGTCATCTCCCATTCCCTCCTATTTTCGATTTGTAAAATTTATATCACTGGTCTCATCACTGCCCATTTCCACCTCCACTGTGCAGACTCCATCACCACTTTTGGGGGTCTCCTATTTTTGGGGGTTGTAGAGATGAAGGCCTGTGGTCCTCCTCAGCATCCAATAAATGACCCTTTTGTTTACACATGAGTATTAGGGCTATATTATGTCAGTAAATACCAAATCAGTACATACTACTACCTTACTGGAAACACTAAAGCAATAAATTTAATATAATGAACACTTTCCTGGACTTTTCCCAATTCTTCAGTCTCCTAGATAAATATAGCTCTTCTTATCTCAATTTCTTCCTTTCTATTGAACATCGTCTGGAGAAGGGGGGAGACTTTCCCCTCCCTCTTCTCCTAAAAAGTTACATTTTAACTACTGTTTTAAAATATTGATTAGTTTCAATTTTGTCAGCAGGAATCATACCTATTTATCACACTGGAAATTATGTTCCTTTGAACAGTACAAGTTGCAACTAATTAGTCTCAGAGACAGAATTCAGTAGGGCCTGTATTGACAGGAGAGGGAGTAATGGTCTTAAATTAAAGGAGGATAGATTTAGTTTAGATATAGAGAAGAAATTTTTCACAATGAGGGCCATGAAACACTGGAACAGGTTGCCCAGAAAGGTGGTGGATGCCCTACCCCTGGAAACATTCAAATTCAGGTTGAATGAGGCTCTGAGCAACATGATCTGGTTGAAGATCTCTTCTTTTCCAGAACTATTTGCTTTCTCAACACCACAGCACAACTTCTCTCAGAATCCTCAGCAGTGCTGCATTGTAAACTCATGCAGTGCCAGAGTCAGAAAAAGTGAACAACAAAGCTAAAGACAAACTCAACTCTTTCCCTAAGGGCACTGCCCCAAGTCCAGGCTCCCATCAGGAGTGGCTTTAGCCAAGCCCTGCAGAAGCACAAGGCAATCTCCAGGCCAGTCTGCAGGTAAGGTACAGCATGACCCAGCCCTGCAAACTGCATTGCCCCTACAGGGTCTGGGCATGCCAATCCCATGGGGCAGCTTCTCTTCTCATCCCAAGATGGGGCATCCCCCCTTTTCTACCAGGATTGTGTCTGCCCATTACACAGAGGGAGAAGTAATAGAGGGACAGAAATAACTAAAAACAGCTCAAATCAATTGTGACCACAGTATAGGGCATAAGAAAACTCTGTCCTTTTCTTTTGTACTTACTACCCAAAAACATAATACACTTACAGAGTAATTAATTTAGTTTCATGCAACGTAAGACAAGAAACTTAACACCACTTCCATTTCACACATGGACAAGCCGAGGTTCACTGTGGGCAATCAGAACAGCCTGAAGCAAAATCAGAGCAACGAAGAACTGAACTGAAGACTGTAAATCTTGTGCCTTAACACTACCTTCCCTTTCTCAGCACGACCTCCTCCCAAGCTGAGATGTTACCTTTCCATATTCAAAGGTATTATTTCCCTCCCTAGAGAGACCTGAAGGCTGAGCTGGCTTCTCTTCTTTTTCTTTACTTAGGAAAAAAAAAAAAAAAAACAGAATGAAACCACATCCACAAACACACTCCAAAGGCAGTCTTATTTAATCCCAGTGTAATTCCCACTGCTCTTTCTTAATCCTTCCACCTGTGAGATAATGGCCAGCATTCTGGGAAGAACTCAATGCTAATCATAGACTTGCATAAAATGAGACAAAGAACCAGATAAAACAGCCTAAAGGAAATCACAAGGCCAGATTTAACCATGCACACACATATCCATTCCAGACGTCCTGCTGAAGTAGCCTCTTTCACAATAGATGAAAGGTCTGCTAATGGGCCTAGAGGAGAAAGCCATAAAAAGCTAGGCCAGTAAATAAAAGCTTTAGTCTTCTCCAACTGCACTGTGGAATAAGGCATCACAAAAATCAAATATCAAAATAAGCTACCAACAGTAATACCTAGTTGCCTAATACTCAGCAAAAAATCTGTAGGGATATCTTCCCATCTTATTCCATCCAGAAGAGCAGTGTTCACAGCAGATTCCTCTTCCACCACTTGAGCTGGGACAATCCTCCCAGATGAGCGTATGTATGTTTCTACTCCTCTTCCTTCTGCTTCCCTTCCCTCTTTCCAGTGCTGATGCAATTCCTCTTCACTGACAAAGCATTTTCACTCCTCGAACTATTTAAGTGCCTTAGTTCTTTTCCACTTGCCCTTAAATCTCATGCCTTCAAAGAGAAATCCACATTGTCTCTGTGTGCTCATATGTACTTTCCCAATAAAATCCTGACACAGCACACTCAGGGCACCTTTGCATTATAACAGGTTATTTCCTCCTGTAGATTTTTTTTTTTTTTTTTTTTTTTACAGAGAATACGTGCCATTTTCCTTTGCAAAATACGATTGCTATTTCTGAGGTCATGTACACGTTTATCAATAGATAAACACAGTTTTAATCTTTTTAGAGTATTGCTTTAGCAAGTGGAATCTAATTGGGAGAGTCCTTGGTATAGGAGGCAAGTTATTTGGTTGTTTATAAATTAGATTGCACTGGTGCTTAGAGAAACAGGAATGGACAAGAGAACTCTGGCATTTATTGCCTGTTCTCCTCCAGCTCTCTCCATCTCTTTGTGCTTCTGCTCATTCAACTGTAAAACAAGGAAAACAAATAATTAACCTTCTTGCTGGACGGATGTGAAGCTGAATGACAATGCTTTGTACTCGCGGTGTATTGTTTTCAGGACACGCTCCAAGTGTCAACCCAGCAGCTCCTTGTGCAGTGGTGAAGGGCTTTTGTCCCCACTCCACTGCCACAGAGGCACAAAGCCCCAACAATTCGTAGGCAAAGTCAGCTGCAGAGCCAAGAACACAACTCTCACTTCTGAGGCCTCTTCACTAAGCAAGATGCTTACCAGCTTAAGACACTCACCACTTCAAGAGGTTGGTGAGTTGTCAATATGCTACATGTGCTCTACTGATGACGAACAATCAGCACACACACACAAAAAAAACATTTTACAAGATTCACAGATGGAATCTGGAAATAGCACAAGGAAAAAAAAGCAATCACTCATAAGAGTGGAGGTCATAATTCAATATCTCTTAAAATGAACTGCTGAGAAATGGCCAAGTGGAAATCCCAGCAAACAGAGCTGTAACAAGCTCAAGGCCAGAAAGAAGGGAATCAGTGTTCATCTACTGAGCTCATCAATATGAAAACTTGTATAGAGGTTTCAAGCTCCAAAATCAGTTAAATGGGAGAAGAGTCAAAGACAAAATTATTTCAGAAATACATTTATTTTCAGTTATTTTTGGAAGACAAAAAGGAGGGACATTGGTACATTGGAAAGCTGACAAAAATCATTATTCTCTATAAATTGCTTTGACATTGTATAGGCAGTGACCTTCACAGTACCACCAGTTTAATGGCATTTACTTCAGCAGTAGCTGATTTCACTATTAAACAGGGATGCATAGCACAAGATTACACAACTAAATCACTCTTGTAAATATTTAATATCATTGCCTTTCTTTTTTTTCCCCTTTTAACAAATCACTATCAAAGGCAGAGCACACAGTAGAAAATACATTTATTTATTCTATCCTGGAAAAAGCTTAGTGCTCATGCATTTTATCTATCTAGTTCTCCAAATGACTTTGACACTTGAAAGCCCTTATGATCAAAACAGTCTGAAGGAAGGCAATTTTGCAACCATTTAAGAACTGATTTCATGCACTGATCAACATTTACCAAACTTGCCTGATGGAATAGCACAAAGTTTAACCCAGCAGATTGATAGCCAACACCTGAAGGAGAAAATTAGTAAGAAAAGTGCACTAATTTAAATAAAAGTACCGTAGAAGACAAAAAGAAAGAAAGAAAATCAGATGTCCTCGCCACTCTTCTCCAATACCAAAAAAAAAAAAAAAAAAAAATCAGCATTTGGGAAATCAAAGGGAACTCTCATACTTTTGTCTGATAATACAATAAGTGAATCTACCACATGATACTTTCATTCCGTTACGGATGTACAGTGCAGCATAGCAGGAAATGAAGTGTCCACACATTTCTCTTAAAATACATCTGTTTTAAAGATGGAGCCAATAGAGAGAACAAATAAAGTACAATACTGTAGCAAAGGAAAATTACTGATGTGTGTCTTAAGTATCTCAATATAAAATTGACTGATAAATTGAAATGCTGAGCCTGGAATTGAATATTTTAAGTATATCAAGTAATTTCTAAAGAGAGCCTTACAATATGAACATTCTGATTTTTCCAACTTTAGGCAAAGATTTTTTTTCCACAATCTGACATAAATGGTCTGTCACACTGTGGCAAAAATGATATTCTGTTCAAACTGCCTGTGATCAATGCCATTAAGCACTCTTTATAACAGTATTTCATGAGACAAGTAACAAAAGTTATGGGTTTTTTCAGCAGTTTAACAACAGGGGAAAGATAAATCAATGGATATTCAGGAACTGAACAAATTCTGGGGAAAAAATAATTTGGTAAACTGAAAGATAAAAAAAACATGTAGAATGCAGCTTGCGCACACATGCCTACAGACCTCTCAGAAACTGTCTGCAGAGTAAGACTATCCAAAATAAATATGAAAACAGTCAGATAAACGTATTATTTGGATGATGGAGCTGGCCAGTCCTGCAAGGCACTGGTGCCTGAAACGTGTGTGCCCTTTGTCAGAGCTGGGAAATGCAAATGCACAGCGATGCTAGGGCTGCCCTGGGTTTTATAAAAGCTTGCAACATCTTTAATGCAGAGCTGATCGAGAGCCTGTAATCCCTGTGCTGCGATGCAGCAATGTGCTCTCCCCTCACAGGACAAGCCAACAGCTATGCAAGATCCTTTTATCAACATTCACAGGGTTGGAAAATAACTGTTCACAGTTTGATTCCCAGCATTATCGAGTGAACCAAGAATTGCTCACAGAACAGGCAGCTGAATACACATGTAAAAGACAAAGGTTCTTCAGTGATATTTATTCTAGCCAAGTTTTAATATTTCAAGGCTTACAGCAACTAACTCTTTACATAATCAAATGTAATTATCTGATCCCAGCTGGTGATCAGAACATTCATCATCAACCTGGCCATTATTAATATACCAGTAATTAGGGGAATAAAGGTGTATGCTTCATAACGCTGCCTTAATACATTTCACTATACCTAATGAGACCCCAGCTCCCTTTAAAATACAATTATTTTAACATCTTGTACATGTTTGTTACTACTACTAACAATGAAAAAGCACAAAAATAATAGTATTTTAGAGCACAAGCTGAATTTTTATTAAGTCTTGCATAAAAAAGAATTTGATCAATTAAAAGGAATTATGTTTTGCTTTAGAAATAATCTGACCCATAAGCAGTTCCCCAATCTAACCGTGATTTGAGAGAAAAGCTCGATTAAAATGCATGCAATTGACAGAATCAAATCGTAAACACTTACCTACAAATATTACATACCATCTTCTTGCTCTACTGTAGGAGAGGAGGTGATTTCTCAGGCACCACTGTGTGGTACTGCTTGGCAAATGCTACTGACTTTTTAATGGTGACAACTGTGTACACAAATCCTAAAAGTACCAGTTCTGTTTAAAGCCTTTCCCCACAAAGCAATGCTGGTAAAGAACCATTTCTATTAAATGCTTTGCAGTGCTTAACAAGAGCACTAAGGCCATAATTTAGTGAGAATGATCCAGAATCCCTCAGGTTAGTGTTGGAACAATTTTAGAGTCAGATTCTTCCCTGCACCATTTCTTTTACATCTCTGCATTTCCTCTGCTTCAGTGTCAGGTATACCACAATAAAATGCTTTCAGAGCAGTGAAGAATATGGCTCTTAATACCATTGCATCAAACCTCTCAGTATAAAAAGCACATCCAGTATACGACCAATATCTCACAGAAAATCCTTCCATAACAGGATCTGGGGAGTTTATCCCTGCAGGTACACAACACATTCCCAAGTGCAAAACACCATTAATTTCTATAGGCTTTTCCAGCTAGGGAATGAAGTAAACTCAACACAGCAACTTACAGGGTAGGTTTATCAGGAACCAAAAATTCAAAACAAAAAGGCTTTCAAAACAAATTAATATGTCACAGCCTATAAGGGCTGTGTTCACATCTGATTCCTTGCTCTCTGCTATGGTATTTTCTATTATCTTCCCTCATTTCATAGCCTATCAGTACTGATTTTATACATGCACTCAAAACTATCAAGGCTCTGGAAACAAATGAGGAAATGAAAACCAGCATGAGAAGGAGCTCTAGCTCCATGAAAAGGTGAGTACAGCCAAGTAAATGAGGAGTTCTGAGTGTCACAGTTAGATGTGCTTTGCCAAAATCAGAATCAAACCCCACAATACTGATGTGAGGAAAATCACACCCCATTAGATAGGAATTAGTAACTGACACACACAACCTTCTTCACAGTAACAGTTTTACAACCATTTGCATGGCGTGTTATTCCCTGAGCTCTAGTCAAAATATTTACCAGCTGGTAAAGCACAGCAAATAAGGCTCCTGTTTGTAAGCTCTTATTTTAATGTACAAGATCCAGCTTGCAGAGCACATATTTTCTACAGTGTTCAATACCATGACTTTATCTCTCTGGTCCACAGAAGGCTGCAAGGAGCCTTAAAACAGGAAAGTCCCCTCTTCTACAGGGTTTCCTATTTTTGCAAGATTGTCTGATGTGTGTGACGGAGTCTCTTTCAGCTCCCGATGGCATCACCATCACTTTGCTGCATTACCATAAGCTATTACCTAGCACAGCCTCCCAAACGTTATCCCAGACAATCATGCACTCACAAAACAGCATTAACTGTGAGAATTAGAGTCCATTTAAACTGCAGCTGTTCCTTCATTCCTAAATAGGTTCTTAGATCAAAACTTCTCCCTGACTGATCTCATTACTTAATGTCCAGTTCAACTGGAAGAAAAAAAAGATAACTTCAAAAAATTTTGTTTTACAGATAACATTCCTGTAATGTGACAATCAGGTAAGCAACACTAAAATGAAGAATTTTTTTAAAAATACAGCGGACGTTTTAGCTTACAGATTTGTGAGCTGAAATTTTGCCTTCAATTCATCTCTGGCAAAATAAATGAACCTGTAAATTTGATTTTCTGTTTCTAGTTTCTCTTATTTTCAGAATGTCAAGCTTCAATTATTTAAGGGAAAGATGTTCTATTTATTTTTAACAACAATACTAACTCTGCATTTGCAGTTAAAAGCAAAACTTAACTCTAGATTTAACATACATGCTCGTATTCTTTTCAGCTAAAAACACATGTCCTAGAAAGGCCCAAATCTCCACAACCCTATATTCTGCCATTATCAAAAAAAAAAAAAAACCCACAGATGATTATGTTCCATTTCCCACTCTGTTTCTTTGTCTCTTTGTTACCATCCACTGGAAGGGCTTCAGTCCGCAGAGAAAAAAACACTTTCAATTCTAAACTGAAAACCCTAAATGTCAGGAAAATGCACAATATCTCTTTAAGAGTCAACAGTAAATTAACTTGCCCATAACAGTGCAATAATTAGCAGTTAGTAGCTTATTAAATGGATGGCAAAGGCCAAGCTGCCATCTGGGATCTCACGTTTCTTGTGATTGTTTTTATGTCAAGATGTGCAACTTGCATTAGCTTTCATGTCACTGCGCTTGCCCTTACTTTACATGTAAATTTTAATGAAACATACAGCACTTTAAAAATCAGGCATCCATCAAAAGTGCTATTAGCTTGCCTTTTACAAAGCACATGGCCTGTTTTGCTACCTCTGCATGCCTCAAATGAAGAAAACTGGAGAGGGGGGCAAATAAAAGCTTTTCAATGATATCAATTAAATACTCTCTCTGGGCAGAGAGAAACCTGAGATTCACAGAAAACAAAGACTACAACACAGCCTAAGATGACAATATTTTAGCTCCTGTTAACACACAACACAACCACAATGCCTTTAACTCTCACAGGAATCATTCTTCTTAATAAAAATGAAAGCCAGCAAAGAATCAGCTGCTTATTCCCACATCAGAAAGACACAGTTTTAAAACAAGGCAGAAAGAAATCATGTAAGAAAAAATTAATTACCTATAAACTACAAAATACTTAACACATCATTAAATATCTTATGCATACACAATATGTGTAAACATACATGCTCATAAGCACAAAAATAATTTACCAGAATTCTCCTATTATGTTTGCGTTCATAAATGTATTACAAAGAGGTATAAAAAGAATAAGACATGTATTCCTTAGCATTAGCTGATATTGAACATTTAAGTGACTTCATTCCCCAAAACTTAGAAAATGTCATCACCACTGAAATATAAAGAAATAGGATTAATGCCTTGCAGAAATGCCACCCAACACTTTACATGTGAAATCCATCAACGACCACCTCTAATTAGACTTCAACAAATTACATTAAAATATTTCTTTTTTCCCTAAACAAAATATGAAACCAGCAGCAAAAATTCACTTAAAAAAAATTATCCCAGAAGAGTAACACCTTCATTCAAGAGGCTTTGATTCTATCAAAGAGGTTTTGCATATTTGGTATTTGCTAAGCATAAAATATAATAAAATGCTTGATTTTTTTAAAACAGCCATTAAGAGTAAAGTTAAAACTGAAAGTCACGATCTTTATAATAATGCAGGATATTTTTATCACCAAAGGAAAACAAACCCACTACCACACATATTTTAGGGTCCTTTTATTAGTATTTTTAGTTGTAGAAACCAAAACCATACAATATTCACATTTAAAACCCAAAATATTAAGATACTTTAGAGGGCAAACCAGACCTTAAAAACCACTGCCAAGGCTGTCAAGAAAAACGTAATGTTTTTCCTCTTGTATAATTAGACATTTGGAGAGCACAAATGATTTGATTTGTTACTGATGTCTCACTTCGATATTTGCATAAACTCTTGGCCATTCAGCTGGACTTATCCACATATAACCATGGAACCATTTCCACTGGAAAAGCCATTTAAGGCCATCAAGTTCAACCCCCAGCCCTACCAAGTCCATCACTACACTGTGTCCATGAGCATCCCATCTACACATCTTTTAAACATCTCCAACACTGGCAAATCAACCACTGCCCTGGCACCCTATTCCCATATTTGACAACTGTTCCCATAAAGAAATTTTTACTAAAATCCAATCTAAATCTATCCCTGCTGCAACCTGAAGTCCTTTCCCTTCATTCTATCTCTTGTTACTGGGACAAAGAGGCTGACTGCAACCTTGCTACACCCTCCTTTCAGGTAGTTGTAGGGAGCAATGAGGTCCCCCCTGAGCCTCTTTTTGTCCAGGTTAAACACCCCCATCTGCTCCTCATCAGACCTCTCTAAAGCCTTCACCAGCTCTGTTCCCCTTCTCTGGACTCACTCCAGCACCTCAGTGTCTTTCAGGTAATGAGGAACCCAGAACTGGACATACCTGTGTCCAACTGGACACAGTCAAGGTGCAGCTGATGACCACTGCCCTGGTCCTGAAGCAAGCCAACACAAATCCTAATGGTCTTGCTGGTGAAAAGGAACTTGAAAATGTTTTCCTGATCAGTAAGGTCCAGTCATTTCCTCCTATTCAAGCCCACAAATGCTATTTCATTTTTCCTGTGCCATTACCTTCAGGTCAATTTTATTGAACATCTCAAAGAAATAAGAACTTCATTGTCTGAGAGCAATGCTGAACATTCCAAGACTTAAAAGATCTACTTCAGTTAAGAGCAGGTAAGACCAAAGCAAATTATCTGATTTTGCAGTGCTGGTTAGTAAAAGGCGCAAAATTGGCAGTAGCCTTTGGTCAACAAAACATTCATTTTAAACAATCCCACTCTTCCACTTCTCTCTGACAATTAAGGAAAAACCTGCCTCATACTGAAAATGAGTGGGCAGCTGTGAGGCTCACACTGAGCATAACTACTGATGGAAGGAAGAAATCACATGCCCTGGAGAAGAACCAGAAATCTTCAGACTGCATGGATGCT
The DNA here is from genome assembly GCF_009819655.1 of Sylvia atricapilla. NCBI lineage: Eukaryota > Metazoa > Chordata > Aves > Passeriformes > Sylviidae > Sylvia > Sylvia atricapilla. The sequence goes on from NC_089145.1 coordinate 55,646,303, forward strand.
ACAGGGTGTACTATGCACACACAGAAACCACCCCACTGGTCCTTCTCTGCACCAGAGACAGCATCTTCAGCTCTTTGGGTTCTTGGCCCACCAGATGCAATGTGAATTTTCCTATTGCCTTCAAGAAGACAAAGGACTTAATTCAGTGAAAATAGCAGATTACCATCAGGAATACAGACAATTTTCAAAGCAGAGATGAGCCTCAGCACAAGTCAGATCCAAACCAAGAGCGATGGTAAAACAAAACTCACATGATGGAAGGTAAAAAAAAAAGGCAAATAATCATTTCCTTAATAAAGGCTTTCAAGAGAACAAATTATATGGAAGAAGGTGATAACGCATTAACTCCAGTAGCAAATCAAAGTTGGATATCTATAATTTCTTTTGATACAATTTATTTGTGGGGAAGCTTTAGGGAAGTAAACTTAATATAATTGTTCTTTAATTGCCAGTACCTCTCCAGAAGAGGAGTCATAGTCAGCAATTCTTGCCAAACTAAACAAAAGTCCTTGTTCCATCACATTTTTACCTCACCTCCATGACCAGTTCCATACCTCAAATAAGAACTCAATGCATTTAACCTGAAAACCCAGTTCAGGTTAAAATACAAGTGATATCCAGGTGCTTGTCTGTATCTCAACTACTCCAGCCATTACCCCGGAACACCTACACTTCATCTTCTTCAACTTTCCAAGAACTTATATAATTAAAAAAAATTAAAGTCTCCTAAACATTTTTGAAAAGGATGAATTCAGAGAAAGCCTATTTACTGCAGTGGAAACAACTAATCAAACACTTGGTTTAAATGATGAATGCAAGGTCACAAACCACTATATGCTATGAAGAAGTTTTAGGAAATCAAATACATCATATTCTTTGGCTACATACATGACATGAAAGAGAGTTGTTGCCAGTTTTTACTAAAAAAATACAAATTTACCAAAAACATAGGAACCTTCCATGCAAGCACTAAAGGCACCTGGTACCACTTCCTCTGTGAGCTGAAGGCCATGTGTGGGTTCAAAATTACAGTCTGAGCCCTCTGAAAGCAGTGCTATGTTTCACACAGACTGATGGGTCTCTGACAAAGTCACTTGCTATAACTAGAGCTAAAAAATACACGTAGCTGGGAAGCGAAATGATATTTTCACTCAATGACACAATAAATTAAGTTTCAATACATATGAGCTAATTGTGGAGTGTATGTTATAATCCTCATGCCTACCAGCTCAGTTAGGATATTTGCCTTGGAGAAGACTTTCAGCTTAGTCTTACACAGGCTGGCCTGAAGCATAAATACCACCCAAGAACATGAACTAACAACTAACATCACATGAGATTTGCCCTGATCTCCACTGACCCTTAAACCACACTAAGCCATCAGCTAACTGAATTATTGGCAGCTGTGTTGAGGCACAGTAACATTTCATATGGCTTGCTTAGAGCTTCAGGTTCTCATATTTTTTAAAGTGTATATATGGGATTATTATGTTCTGATGTTCACCACTTGCTGAGAAGATAGCTCTGAGCACATCTTAGGTATTACTTAAGTCTGGAGAGAATAGAAAAACTATGAAATTAATTATTGGAATATTTTTTCCAACCTCAAAACAGAAAAAAAATAATATTGATTACATAACGTACTCCATCACAAATAATTCAACAATGCAAAACAGAAGAAAGCTGGGCATCACAAAAAAGAATCATACAAATTAAGGTGGTTTTAATATGCCATTGTGCTCCCCAGAATCCAGGTATCACAGGAGTAGTAATTATTGAGCAGAGACTGCTTGTGCATCAAAGTTATTATGAGCAAATCCTCTGAGCTCATATCCCTCCCAAATTCATAGCTGCACAACTAGCCATTTAATTCCCTAGTGTCTTACTGGAATGGACACAAGCAACATCCTCCAACACGTTCAAATCATACTAATAAATAGATCAGATTTTTAAGTAGTGGAACAGAGAAAGCCTCAGCAAAACAAAACCTTCCAGTCTTTCCCATTGGAAAATAGCAACAGAGGAGGTACAACTGACACCAAAGAAGGCTTCAAGCAACAGCACCTCGTTATCAAAAAGTCTCTCATACCTTTTCTATGTAGCCTCCTATGGGCAGCACCACACAGCTCTGGCTCTTTGTCTCCTTATTCTCTCTTCCTCCTGCTTCCTGTCCCTAGCACAGCCACCTAACCCTTTCTGTCCCTCACACAACCTCCTGTCCCTTCCTCCTCCCAGCACAGCCAGAAAACTCCAATTGATTCTCTACCAACCAACTCTTTTATCACCCCCAGCTGTGAGGGCAAGGCTGTTCCCACTCTTTGGTAATTAACACAGCTCCAATACATCAAGGGCAAGATTGCCTTCAGCACTATCTTTATCTCTCCTCCCACAAAACAGGATCAAAAAAAAAAAAAAAATTTCTCGAACCATGTTTGTAATTTGTCAATCAATCTTCACTTTTCCTTCCAGTCCAGCAGAAGACCCATAGCAAGTTTGCAGCATTTTGCCTTTTTGGCAGTTTTGGGAAGGGATGGATGAACTGCCACCAGCACACCTAAGATAGGTGTGAACTGCTGAAGAGCACATTGGAGCCCCAGAGCAATCCAGCATGCCCTCTGCCAAACTGGGCTGCAAAGGAAATGCACCTCTCTGTTCAGCAGTGCTGATTACTTCTGCTTCCTCTGCAGCTTTTCTGCAACTCAATTTCTCTTCGGAGAACACCTTAGCACTAACAGAAATAATGGGAAGAAGAGCTAGGGGAAGAAACAATTCCTCAAACAAACCTCCATTGCTGAAGGGGACTGGACAAGGCCAGGTTCTGCTGCCACCAATACCAGTAGCAAAATCACCAGCAGTGGCAGCACTCAAGAGCAAGTGTCAGCAGGATGAGCTCACTGGCCTATGGCTCTATCTTTGACAGAACTGATGAACCCTTTGCACACCAGATCACCAACTACAGTCGGCCTGACACTGCACAGCCCATATTCAGTGTGAATAGAGAAAAATAAAATCTCTTAGGAAGGCCTCAAAGCATTAATCTTAATAAATACTTCCTGCATAATTCAGTACAAAAGTTTGTTAAGAGACCTTTAAAAATAATAGCATTACGTTCCAATATGAAATTAATTCATAAAAATACACTTTGCCCATCAACAAACATTTTACAAGCAATGAAGTCTTAGAAAGAATGTGATCTCTACCTTTACTTCTACCTACAGACAGGAAGGTGTGCATCCAGTTAAGAGGAGGAACAAGAGAGGTGTCCACCACGGAGGAGGCAAAAGAGAAGAGAAGGAGGAAGCATAAAAAACAGAAAATTACATCACTGCCCATACTGAGAAAAACAAGGAAATGAGCATATTTATCTAGCAGCCAAACCCAACAAAACAATGTCAAGGGAAAAACGAGAGACACACCACAACTAAAGCACAATGCAAAGCTTAAACCACTGACAGTACAATCAGCAGCTGCCTGGTTAAGCTTTAATTTGATTTTCTACTGAGAAATGCAAACTGCTCATGCAATCCCACGCCAGTGATATGCCTCAATCCACGTCAAATTCAAAACAGCAAGGAAAACAACAGAAGAGGACAGAAAAAAATAAATCTCACGGTAATATATTTGCTAAACACATCTCACCTACCAAAGCTAATGTATTTGTGTATAATGTTGACATTGCATATTTACTCACATATATACATTTACATGTTTTATATCATCATATTTTTAGAGAGTAAATATTTATTGAAAGGCAAAATCTGTGAGTTTGTTGCCAAGAAAGGAAAAGCCACTGTTCCCTGTTGTGTTATAGATAAACAAGGGTGGCTAAAGTTGCCAGAAGCCAATAGTTTTCGCATTTTTTGCCAGATGAGGGAGCATAAAAAGTGCTGATGACTGGCCTGAATAGGTCATGCAAGTCTTCATGAGCCAGCTGGGTTGCAACTTGAAATTTAAATGTCCAAGTGCAACTGTTTACATAATCCAGTGCTAAATCACAGACTACTACAAAGAAACGTTCAGTGTTATTGAGAATCAAAGTGGCCATCAACTGTCCTGATCACTTCCAACATGCCTTCCTCTGTCAAAAGAGCTTCCCATATTCAACTGCATCCTGGGCAACTAGGACATGCTGAAGGGTCCTGTCTGCTGGATGATCCTTCAATAAGCATGACCTCTGAGCCATGTGCCCACTTGAACAGTAAGTGGGCACAGAGAAGGAGCTCAAAGCTTCCCAGGGCTTAGTCAGATGCTCCACATGCCAAACACCACGGTCTGAACACACACCTATAAAGAGCCACAAATTTTCCGACCTTTCCTACCACACACGGATGTTGAGCAGTGCAGGAACTGATAAGTAAGGCCCTACTTCACTTCTGATTGTTACCTAACCTTTCATGACCTCAAAGCAGACATCCGTCTTGAAAAATAGAATAAAAACTGATCGTGTCTTAAGTCTTTCTACATTTCACTGAGATCCATAGTAATTATGTCTGTTTTACTGAAGCACCTAATTAATCTTCAGCCTTCAGAGGCACTGTGTACTATCCTACTAACTCCTTGGACTGTCTATCCTCAGATACATGCTACTTAAAGCCAAAAAATCTTTCGCAGACATCTAGTCTAGGGAAGCCTCATCAGGCTTTAGAGTCAAAACTTATAATTTCTTAAGACAGGCCAAATACTTGGTCTGGTCTTCCCACTGTACCATTTGCACACACCTTGTATTAAGTCATAAGTCATTTCACTCCTGCATTCACAAGACTAGAAGGCTTCAGGAGTGCTGCTAACTCCTGTGCACCCACATCAGTAAGACACTGGCACTGTCCGAGGAAAACAGAGCCACAGTTCTCCTCACTTCACCTGTTCTCAGCAGCTTCTTACTCCACACCCTCGCAGGGCAAAATGGGACTAATTATCCCATCCTGTCACAGCCAATAGATCTGTAACTCAGTGCAAGCTGAAATACTAAAAAGTGATCTCTGATCTGGGCCTAGATCCCATTTGTAGCCCAATATGGGGTTAGCCCTGTTGTTCCTCTCAACCATTTTGTTCTGTATGTGAGTATTTCAAATTGCAGACACAAGATTTTATATTGTATTATTTATGTTATGCAGGACAGGCCATTACATGCAAATTTCCTCAGGATTCATAATGAGTTAGGATCACGCCACAAGGGCTATTAACATAATTTTTGTAATAATTGTACTCTTAAAATAACGCTCAACATTGAGGTCTACATTTAGTAGGCAGAAGTGGGAGTCATTACAGCTGGCACAAGAAGAAAGAAATGGCAAGATAAAGCAGTTGGTGGGCTGCACGGAAGAGGAATGCATACCTTTTTACTACCCATGGAATCATGGCATGCTCCCTCCTGAGCATCTGAGTCCCATGGGACATCTGAGTTCATGGGACACAGAGGCAAAAATGCAAATGGCTTGACTGGCACTCTGTAAGCTTAGTTGCCTTTGTTATGCAAAGGCCAACCCAAAAAAGGAGCAGGGACAAACCTCTTTCATGGTCAGTGAGAGAAACAAAGAAAAAGTGGAAGGACTTACCTTGTTCACCCATCATCAGGTGAGAGAGGCCTGAGAGAGAGAGAGAGGAGAGAGGAAGTAAGAGGAAAAGAACACAACTGAAAAAGAAGCAGTAATATCCATGCACACTGTCAGGAGTGGAGCTCACATACTTGAACTAGACCAAGTATGGTTGTAGCACACAGGGCACAAACATTTGTAGATGCTGCTTCCCACACAGAGCAGGACAGCATCTGTCACTGGTAGAAAAAACCTGCTGCCCATTGCAGAATTGTGTCTGAGGTTCAGCACATCCCTTGTGGGGGGCAACTCCAGAGGCACTGCATGCCACTATAGCAAAATGGGCTATGAAAGCCAAGGTCTGCAGAGACAGTCTGCAGTGAGCTGTTGTTCTGCAGAGACACAGGAACAACTTCTCCTCAGCCAAAGACTTGGAAGATTGCAGTGGTCAGTAAAAGGGAGGCCATGATCACACCACACCTGCTTCAGATGGATCCTCTGGTCTAAATGCATACACAAAGCTATCATTATTGAACACGTGGCTTCATCGTGTATTTTTAGGAGTCTATCAACACTGCTCACACTAATTAGACATCAGTACACCAGACATAGCAAGGACTAAAAAAATTACCTCTAACCTATTTAAATACACATCCACACCCTTTCTGGGAAGAACTGCAGGTTCAGTTTCCTAGGACAATGTGTTACTTTATGGCTCTATACATAAAGCTACTCTTTAGTTTCACAACTGCAGGTAAAGCCAGAAAGCAGCACAGTTCCCCTCAGCAGAGACAGTCATTCTCAGCTCTGCAGATGAGGTTGTAGTGTTTACTTGGGCTGCTCCACTCTCTGATAATTCTTTCTGGCACAAATCTTGTTTGTTTCAATCAAATTCTATGTTCTAGGCCCAATTTTCAAATAGGTTTACTGCACTGTATTCATACAAATATTGTTTAGATATTTCTCTAAATATATCCATGCCCAAGCCATTAAGCATGAAGCGACCCATTCATCAATTTTGTGACACATCACAGAACCAACAGAACAAAAATCAAGTCCTACACACTCAAGCCATGAGGGACCCATTTCATACTTGGTTCCCTGACCAACTTCCCTTGGCTTGATTCCTTCTCACATCTCCTACCTCTTACAGCACTTAATATGGCAGGGGCTTCAGTACATGCACATACACACCACACACCCCATATATTTTAAGTCAGTTCTTTAATCAAACAGGACTGTGACTTTTTAATTTCACAGAGGCTGAGAGGTCAAATGAATTTATTAGAATGAGAATTTTCAACAAGCATCATGCTGAGTTTGAATTTGTTTATTCCTTTCTCTTTTATGGTTTTCCTTTGCATTGGCTGAAGAAATCTAAAATCCAGATCATCCTAAGAATATGTTCACCCACAGAGAACTTCAAGCCAGATAAGGGGATTAATAATTGTACAGTCTAAGGAATGCAAATACCTTAATGTTCTTGAAGATTACTGTGGATTTAGAAAAATAATCAGAAACATAACATAGGTTTAGATTCTTTTAGGTCTTTTAGCTATAAATAAACCTAGCAGATTTGATACTGTAGGACGCTTCTGGTTTAAATTACAAGATATAATTCAGTGAATCATTTGCTCTGCTAGGAGAGTGGGTAGAGTTTTTGTCTTTATGGCCACTGACCCCATCATTCTTGACAGGCAAATCTTAGGTCTGATCAAACGGACACTTGAAAGTCACCACAAAAGGGAGGAAGACAAAAGTATAATTGTTAGGACCTACAATGCACAGAATTCCTGTACCAATGCCAAAAATAGTGAGAAGGCTGGAAGGTGTCAGTATGACATGCGACAGAAGCTGGCTGAACATGGAGGGGACATCAGATCCCAAAGCAGGGATGGGGACCCTGGGGCCTTGTACACTGTGGGAAAGGAAAGTCAAACCTAAGAGGTCCAGCATCAACAGGTGCAGCTACTGGGGATGGCAGGAGTTTTGTCCACTTGGACAGAAACAGAGAGAAGCCTCCAGAGAAGGTTCAAAGCAAGAGCCTACATTAAACACCCTAAATCACACCGTAAGAAGATCCATTTTCTCTCCACCAGCTTTTAAAGAAGCTATAAAAATCTCAGGAGGTCAGGAATGTCAACACCCCTTTTTGTCCTTATCCACAGAAGGCCAATGCCACGTGCCCTGTCAGGCACATCAGTCAGATGAAGCCCTCCGCCGTCAGCTGAGGGGTGAGCACACCCCCAAATAAATGCTGTGTGGTAGCCCCTGATTTGGCCTTGGTTCAAATGCCTGCAAAAGCCAATATCCCTAAGAAATACTCTGGCACTTTCTGCTTCTTCACAGATGTGAAATACCACAGCAACCATGGTACTGGTATTGTGTGTGTCTCTGGATCTTCTAGACCCAACTCGACAATGGAAGCAGGGAGATTAATGAAAAATAGTGCCCTCTCCCTCAATGCTGCTTTTTCCTTTTATAAACAGGAAGAAAAAGGAGGATGGACTTGGAGACAGAACAAAAAGCAGTATTGTATCATAAGTTGTCCATCGACAGAGACCTTTACTTTAACAAAGAGAATACAAACAGAATTTCATATTCGTTATTAGATAAAATAATAATATAAATAATGAAATAAAATATCAGCTTTTCTCATCTGGAAATATTCCTGCCTTGCAATTTAAAGTAGGAGTGGAAATGAATGTATTTATCTGCAAGAAAATGTCATTAACGACCAAAACCTTCAACCACTGAGATAAAAAATATGTGACATTTGCAACGTGTGTAACAAAGCCCTGAAATCAGTCAGAGTTAAATCAACATGGAAAAAGTGAACTGATGTAGTTGTCTCACCTTTATATCAGTTTCAAGACATGACAAAATACTAAAACAATTTTCAAATCATGAAAGTCAAAGCCCCCTCAAGGTGGCATGGGGCAACACCTCCTGTTGGACTGTAAGAAACTAATATGGCATCCAACAAACCAATGTAAGAGCTGTATGAATTGTTCAGACCTGCAAACTCGACCAGATTTTTCCAGATCAGTGGGGACACCTATCACCATACTATTTGGGCAGTAGTCATAAAGACAAGCAAATTTTTTAGCAGGCTCAGGATACAAATGAACTCATTAGACCCCAAAGAATATTTTTCACATATGCTACCATTTTTTTGTGCCAACAGCCATCACATTTCAGAAGAATCCTATAAGGAAATCTGATTTTCCACCTAAACCCAGGTGAAACATGTTTTCCTTTTAATCTTGGATTTTTTTCAACAAGAAACTTTGATTATAGGCTCTGCTATAAGGAAACCCAGGCAGTGTAGAACTTGGAAAAGGTTGATAAAGATCTGCATTAGCTGTAGTAGCCAAGAGGTTTCATGTTTTTTCTAAGCCAATCTAGTCATCCTTATAATAATTTACTGGCTGGACAGAACTGCTGCCCAACAAAAACAGTGTGCAGTAAGTGGTCTGGAAAAGGTTTAGGAAAACCTCAGAATAAATGATTTATCTGTCTGTAAAGAAATTTTATGCCAAAGTCAAGAATTTGGTGACTTTCTATTCCTAAACTTCAAACATGAGTGACAGTAAGAACAAGTGCGTGGCTTCAGAAGAAAACTCTCGACAAGTTTTTGAGATAAACATCAGCTTAGAGTCAGCCTCTGGAGACCCAGTTTCTTTGAACATTCAGCAGTAATGTGAAGAGAAAGCAGCGTGCTCCTTCAGAACATCAGTCTGTTATTAAAATAATATGTCCATTGCTGAGGGCAGACTGACCCAAACTCTACTCTCTGGCCATGATTTATGCCTGCCGCAACTGACTTGTCTTATTTAGGTCTGGGAGGATTTTTTTATATATATATTTCTTTAACCTACTATCCAATCAGTATTATTTACTGAAATTTTAAAATGAAGCGCCCTTGATCTCAAAGAAACATTTCAAACTACTTTAAAAAAAAATTGTAAGCCATCTGCTTTCCACATCAAAATAGTAAAATTAAGTGGCTCTAATTGTACAAAATATCAAGAGCTAACACTGGATTCTTATGAAACCAGAAGGACATTTTAAAAAGTAGCTTCAGAGTACAATGATATGAAAGAGCAATGTAGTTAAACAACAATCCTCATCTCTAAGGGTTTGCTAGGGGCAATTTTCAGTGTGGAGGAGAAAATATGGGAAACCTTGGAAACAGTTTGAATCCTGCTCTCTCCCATACCATTAGTACTTAGCACTAAAGCTACAAAACATAAGAAGGTGGGGATAGCACAAAACACAGCTGAGAGTGACAAGTGATTGCAGCCACAAAAGATGGACTCATCTACTGAGTTAATTATAACTTGCTCTGTGCTACTAGGCCCATGATCTGGGGGTGTGTAGGCACTGCTGAATTGCTCTGTTATGTAGCCTCAGTATCTCCCTTTTAATGATGCTGCCAAATGATTAGCCCAAAAGCTCTTAATGAATGGGAAAAGAGACTGTCAGGCAGCAGCAGCAGCAACTCGGATCTCCCCTGGGGCAAGTTTGCCCAGAGAGGATCTTCTTTCAGGGTATCAGGCTGCATGACCCATTCAGACAATAACAGGGCCAAGCTGCAATGTATGTCTGAGACAGGACATCAGACTCCTCTCTCGTCCAGGATATGCACAAAACCCTTTATGGCAAAGATCATGCAAACCAGGGACTCTTCCAGAAATAAAATGACATCCACTATAGAGAAGAGTAGTCAGATGAGTAGTGGAGGCTGCTGTTTTCACCTCCTTTCTGAATATCCTAGAACTAGCAGTTCCTTAAGAAATAGGCTTATCTCTACTCTGAGCTGCACACCCCAGCTCTATCGGCAGTTCCCTTTTCTATTAGGGAAGAGAGTCGAGGAGCTCTTTGCCTTCCATGTGGTCTTCACAAAAGAGGTACCTTGAGATTCTCTAAAATCAAAAGTCCAAGGAAAATTCCTTTAAAATCCTCAAGTACCAAAAAAGAGGACATTCCAGCAAGGCAAAATGACGGGACGAAGAAGAAGAAGCAGCAAAACCCTTGTCTTGAGAGATGTGAAGAATGGATAAAGAAGCAAAATCATTCTGCAAACTACTTCAGACCTTTTACCTGCTGGACAGGTCAGCTTAGCCAAGAAGGTAACCTGATTTCTTGGCTGCTGGTGTACATGGGGCCTTTTTTTTCCTAACCCAGCGAAGCAGCAGCACAGGCTGGGGAGGTCAGTTCTGTTTGATTCAACCATGACATGCACGACAGCCAAGGGGCTGCTCTCAGGCCCCAGCAGTGAGCACAGCCAGGAGGGCAGTTTTGTTATTGTAGCCTCAGGCCCACTTCCAATCCAATTACACACAACAGCTGTGCTAGCTCCTCTTTCCCATCCTCTTTTCTTCCTCTGCTGTGTAATTCCAGGATGGGTTTTGTCATTATCAGGGGCAGTGAGTCAGGGGGAATGGCATCTACTTGAAGTGATCAAAGGAATAGGAACATGAGATAGAAACCAAAGAGAAAGTTGTTTACCCCAATGTCTATGGAAGTGATAGGGAAAAAAACATGTTATCTCCTTTCACTCCCAGCAGAAACAGTGTTCTGACATTCCATGTGGCATTCTCCCGCAAGTATTCGCGTAGGAAGGGTTACAATGGTGGTGTTTAAAAACACGAAAACAAACATGCAAGTGTTCAAAAAGATGGCCACATGCAGAATGTGAGAGTGCACGTGCAAGACTGAGAATGAATACATATTATGACTGATCCACAAAATGTGTACCACTGAAATCACAGCACCTGATCAAATAAGTGCAAAAGTTGGGAAAAGAATTATTAGACATGGAATACAATTCTTCAGCTTAGAAGATATATCTCTGACAATATATATGATTGAGATACAACCCCAATAGAGACAGAGCAGGTGGACAGGAAATAGCTTTCTTTATTTATGAGAAACACAAAAAAATAGGAGTCACTGAATTAAATTCTCAAGTAGCAGGTGTAGAAACAACTGAAATAAAGTACTTTCCACATTTCAATGATTAAACAATGGGAATTATTCACAGGATACAGTGGAGTTAAAAAATACCAGTGTATTAATAAAAACAAAGACTGGATATATCCAGAAAAAAATATGTGCATCAATGACTGTCAAACACAATCTGGATGCATCATCAGGTCAGAAAGTCCTTAAAACAGTAATTCCCAGAAACCACCAAGATACTGGGACAAGACCTATGCTATCACAGTTTCTTGAACTTCCTCCAAAGCATCTACTTTCAAAAAAAACATAAAAAAGACAATTCTGGGATAGAGGAATTCTTGCTCTCACTGTAGTGATTACTATTGCCCCCCCATCTTTTTTTTTTTTTTTTTTTTTTTTTTTTTTTTTTTTTTTTTTTTTTTTTTTTTTTTTTTTTTTTTTTTTTGTTAAATAGGCTTGCATGCAATTAAAAAACATTCACATTCCAGTGTAAAAAAATCCCATTAGGGGACATGTGCTAAGGGCATGCAAGAATCAAAAATAATGGTGGCACCTATGAAGAAGAACCTGAGCTCATACATAGTGGCTTCAAACTCCTAATGAGTGGCACTGACGCTATGTCATAGATGGATTCCTACTCTGACCGAGTACCTTCTGCAAACAGGAGACTTCAGATGGGCTGAAACCCATCATTTTCATGGCCAAAAAGCAGAGTTTTTCTTTAAGGAAGCAGAAGCCAGCATATAGGTACTGCTTAAATGATCCAATGACATGGAGTCAGGGAGACAAACTATAACAGCAGACCTGAGATAAAGAAGGAAAAGCAGCATTTAAAGATGGTGTTTGAAAGATTAAAGACCTGGATCAAAAATGTGCTAATATGCTTGTGCTTTCAACAATCTCTGCATGTTTATGAAGGATTTGTTCAGGTAAACAAGGACTAGTTTTCCCTCTGAGAACTACCTAGGTAATGTCTACTCGGTTTTGTCTACTAAGTTACATGCAAACACTAGTCACCAGTAAAATCGTGACAGTAAAATGCCCAGAACTTAACCTCTTAGCCTCCTCCCCATAAACATTTAAAAATCTCTTCTGCAATAGGAATAAGCATGGTATGAATAGGAAAAGTGCTATTTCAGTTTTGACACTTCCCTCCCTAGGTATCAGTAAAAGCCTTCATAATATCAAGGAATCATACTTAGTTCTTCCTCCTGCATATATTCTTCCACAAAAAAAAAAAAAAAAAAAAAAAAATCCCCCCCAAAACCCACCACAGTAAATGAGACAGGAGCATGTAACTTTCTCTTTGATCTATTTAGTCTTCTTCCAACTATTTATCTTTCAGAATCTATACCACTGGTGAAGAATAGAAGGCACAAAGAAAGAAGTAGATACTGTGCAGAAGAGACAGAGGCATCCATTCTGGTCTGTGCTTCATGCCACTTCCCAGCCAGGCACTTAAACCTCTGTGCTAAGGCTCTTAAACTCCATAATGTTCAGCCCCAGAACTCAAACCAGGTTGTGAAGGTGAGGCTGTAGCTATAACCCCCGAGGGAAAACTGAAGAACTGAAAGAAGCTGTTTCTCCTCTACACGATACAGCGAGTCAGTGACCCAGCCAAGTGCAGACAGCAACAATCCCAACTCCAGGGCACTGTACACAATATGGTGTTGTTATTTTACAACTGAAACATTACATTTGCAAGAAAGGTGGGCTAACATCCGACAAACTTCTTTTATATGTGAAATAAGCCAGATGGGATCAAGTTGGCTTTGGAAAAGAGTATAGCAATGAGCCCGTGTTGCTGGAGTGCCCTTCTTCACAAGCAGACCTCACAGCCAGGAAAGGCTGATGCTACACATTTCTGTTTATTTTAAAAATAAACAACTTCTTCCCACCTTGGAGTGACTGCACCCAGCAGAATCTGTGGTGCCCACTGCTGCCAGCCCCAGTCTATTCACAGCTACCTCCTCTTAGTGGGGAATTAGTTTGAACCAGTCTATTCAACAATAATGAATACTTATTTAATCAATGGGCTCTTTACAGCCCTTCGGCTGCCTGTGGGTAGTTACCACAAGCACATAAAATCCCTAATTTGTCTTTCAAACAATGGATGGTTAGAGTAACCATTTTTATAGGGGCCTGAGGCTCTGTCCTTGCAATATATATAGCTGGATGGCCAAATAGGTAGAAAATGTCTGCATAGATTGGCAGAGGAGAAGTGTAGACCCAAACCCCCTGGAGGTCCATGTCACTGCCCAATCCCACAGCAGTGCCAGTGCACTCCCGAGGGTGAGATGAGCAGAGGGATGGGACTGCCTAAAACAGTGACAGAGCCTTGTAATGAGGTGTGGGTAAGTGTCAGACTGAAAACACACAGATGACTGAGGGAATGCATGAAAAAGCATTCGCACATCACTAGAAATCAACATGTGACTAAAAATTCACATGAGAAAGCACATAGCAATCCTGAAAATAAGAACATTTGTACAAGCAATGGAGAGAATAAAAAATGCACATCCAAGCACATAAATCATGAGACTAACAGGGAAGTAAGGGCAGAAGAGCACAGTCAGAGAGCAGAATGATGCACTGCTCCATGGTGCCCACACTAACAGCAGTACAGTCCTGTACTGGATGTGCCACCTCTGCCTGGGCTCCTACCAGTGATGCTATCAGCTCCTGCACACCAGGAGATGTCCCTGATGTTACTTGAAGCAATGCTCATTACTGGCATAATATCATGTGTCCTACTAGTAGAGCACAGCAAGGCCATGCCTTCGAAATTCACTCATCCTCCTCTGCCACACACGTCAACATCTTCAGGATGTTGTGGAGAAACTTATGACTCAAAGCCTTTGGTGCATGTCCTGTCAGATCCTGCCAAGATAAGAGGAAACAGGAGTTCCTGGACCCCCAGCCTGGGGAAGAGATGGCACAGTTTCAGCCTCATAGATAACTGAAAAGATTGCATGTCAAAATTAACAGAGTCTTTCTTTCCAAAGAGTGCCAGGCAATGCTTGCCATTTGGCCACTTCCATTCCCACTGCTGTTGGCTGAGATGCACACAGAATGCAGGAGTTCTCAGCAGAACAAAAAGGTGGAACAGATGAGAGAAGAAAGGTGGCTGATGAGAGAAGTCAAAAGGCTAAATATGCCAGTGAAACACCCAAGTGACAGGCCCTCCCTGCATCTCTCTGAAGTGATGCACAAGATCTGATTCTCCAAGTGTGAAAATGAAGCAAACTGAACAGAGAACACATTCCAGATGCAGATAACTCCTTCCAGGTTAGGTTTTGCAGAAGTTATGCAGAAAGGTGAGAAGGAAAAGAGCTTTGACTCGCCCATTCCAGCCAGGGCAATGTAGGATGCTTTCTTGGGCTCTCATTTCCATTTCACATAATGATAAAGCAGGTGGAATTGCCCAAGCGTGAAGTAGAAATTAATTTCTAAAGTTTCATTGGCAACAGAATGTGGACTAGAGTAAAGTGGCCTAATCCAGCTAACACTTGTAGCTGAAGTTGGGGGACCCTGATCCTGTCAACGAGACAACAATCTGCAGAGGGAGGTTTGGAGTTCTCTGTGGTAACATACAGTTGTGGAAGAACTCCACATAAAAAGAAGCATGTGAAACACACATTTATTTTTTCTTTTAAATGAATCATTTGTGCCCTGGTGGGGATAAAATTTTGATATCTAAATAAGATCCCACATTCAGATTCAGCCAGAAAGATACTCACTGGTGTATAAAAACGTAAAATAAAACAACAACAACAAACCGCTTTGTTAGGAGAACTGAAATTCAACATGTTATCAGTGGGAGTAGCAAATGGAGCAGACTGCAACAGGATAAAAAAATTACCAAACTAGATTTTTATGCCAGACTACACACAGATGTATCAGAAATAAATTGTATATAGTTGCAGTTTTCAATGCCAGGTTCAATTAGCAATACAAGCAACCATTCTTAATGCAATTTCCATTCAGAAAACATCCCTTTAACTGACCAACACAATGTAGTCCCTGAAGAGGGAAGTTTGTGCCCTTTGCTATTAAGAAAGTCTTCTTTCAGCAAAGACTGTGCAATGCAGACCTCGTGATGCCCAGCAGGAAGCACTTACCACAACTCCTCACCACCACTGGAACTTACCAGCACTCCTTAAAGGACAGCCTTTCAGCTCAGCAAAAGCAACACTTACCTGGAATATGATTGACATCTGTCGAGGTGTGTTCGTGGCAAGCAGAAGGGAGAAAAGAAAGAGAAAGAAAGAGAAGAGAGAAAAAAAAAAAAAGCCATTAGAGATGCACACAGCAACTCAGCATCCTTGCATGGAAATCAATTTCATGCAAAACCAGAAGTAATTAGGTTTGTTTGAAGGCCACCCATCTGCATCCAAGCACGCTGCCATGCAAGGGAGGAGGCACTGGCTCCCTCTCCACTGTGCATGTCAAAGTGAGTCCACCATCATATCTGTCCGGAGAGAGAGTTCCTGGAATCAGATAGAACCAAGCCACATCAGTTCCTGTAAGAATATTAATTAAAATATTCTATGTTTTTCACACACACAAATGCAAAAGAGAGAAACAAAAACCAACCTGCCCGCAGAAGGCTTCCATAGCACATAAATTCAAGCAAGTTTCCAGAAAAATAGAAAAGAACCTGCTCCCCTTTATAAGGGGCAATGTGAATTTATGACCAGTAAGACATACAACATAGACCCAAAGTCTAGAAGAGAGCTCATTCCTTTTCAGTCTTTCTGCCCATCATTTCCCAAAACACATCCTTCATTGCAGACAGTAGTAGAGGTTGGGGGGGAAAGAATGTGCCAGAGCTCTGCACATCCCACATATTGTCTTTCACAAGAAGCTAAATTCAGAAAAAATGCAATTTGGTACTTTTTTTCTCTGTGGCATAAGATTGCTTTTCATAAGTAAGTCCTTTAAAAAGGGAGGAGCAAGACTCTGTAATTCATAGTAATGATAACAGAGAACGCATATATTTGAATGTACAGTCTGTTTTGGGCAGAGCCCACCAATCCCAAAGAAAGTACTTTTTTTTAAAATGCTTCTCATAACTTTTTTTGCACCCCAAGTTTAGTCTTGCTCAGAATAGCTACACTTACCATAATACCAAGGAGGAGAATCCCCTGAAATCTCATAGGATTAGATTAATATTTTCCTTACAAGGCAGCCCTCTCAAAAAAATGAGTTGCTTGAGAAAACAGGGAGGCCAAGTCCATAGAGGTCCATAGACAGCAGATAACATCCACCCCTGGAAACCTGTACCCTTGTCCAGGAGTTGAGCTGGTGGAGTTATCACCTTTCCAGTAAGGCTTCAAAGAAATACATTAATGATTTGGACTACAGATCCCAGACTACTTGTGCCACAAATGTAGGAGCATGACACACAGAGTGCATTGGTTTCACACTAAAGCCTAAGGCTATATTCTCCTTCTCCCAGTGTGCCCTCCAATTTCCATCAGTACTCCACCCTCCTGTCCAAACCCACTGGGTTTCTGTGAAATTGGTGCCACTTGTTCTCCTGAGACACTGGCAGTTCACTGGTGAGTGATTCCTGTGCATGCTGCTTTTTGCTTATGACTTTGTAATGGCACCAAAACCATCTGAGGAAAATTCTCTGTGGAACATCATAGATATATCAAGCTGTCCTTTCCTAAGGAGGCAACAACCCAAATAAAACAATGTACGAAGATGGGGAGGAACTGTTGCATCAATTCCTTTAAATTCCATAGCTTTTACTAAACATATATGACAGATCTGATGTGGATTATTTGCTGCCTTTCCTCTTTTAGCCTATAATTGCATCTAAGAACAAGTGTCTTGGTTTGCAGGCCTGGAAGGACACTAAGCACTGAAAGTTTACCTGAAAGCAACTACTTTTAGGTAGGTAAAATAACAGTGCATGCACTGAGGATGGAAAGCAAAAGAGGATGATAGCAGGGGCAGAAGGAAGGAGCAGACCCTTAAACACCACTCCAGAATGTGAACATGATGACAAAGAATTTACAAGTCCACTGCTAGGAGCAGTCTGAGTTGATGTGCTGCTTGGGAAAAATCAGTGGCAGTTGAGATGGAAGTGATTACCATAAGGTACTGCAAATGTTTCTGATGATCCAGAATCCGCTTGAAATTCTATTCTAAGCAGGTAAAAAGTTCTCGACCCATATTGTCCTCTCATCCTCCCTGCATGCCTGACAATGGAGCAGGCACTGCTGCAGCCCAGCCTCACCAGGGTGTTTCTGCCCCAGCAGGAAATCTGTGGGATGGTTGGGAAATAAAAACTATCAGCGATTGGGAAGGGCAAAGTAAAGAGCTAGCCAAGGGTTAGCAAGGGATAAACACATTAAGCAAGTAAGAGAAGAGGCAGTGGGCTGTAACTGATACACTGCTTGAAATAATACTTATTTAACTGTGTGAGAATTAAACAGGTCATGAAGCTGTTAAAAAGGGAAACAATGAAGTGCTAAGAGCTAACATAAGCATCTCTAAAATTTAGTTTCTCAATGGCAAGTAACAGCAAGGCGATTTCTTTTTACATGTCTTTTTTTTTTTTTTTTTATGTCCATGTCCCTAAGAGCAGGCATCCCCCATCCTGACTGATTTAACTCTTAAGCTTTTTTTACTGTATCTTTTTTTGCAAATTTTAACACGATTTCTGCACACACTAGCTGCAGCACTAAAGTCACTGCATCTCTGTGACACTTTCACAGTAGTTACCTACATGGCAGCCCAGATCTTTAGTGTTACTTCCCATATTAACTGTAGAAGGAGTTTGCTGTATTGCAGACACCCCCCCATGTGGCATCTACTGGCAAATGCTGATTTCCAAAAGGTGAAAGTACTTTTTTTTAGTTTAAAACAACACGAGAAATCATTGCTTTCTTTCCAAAGACAAAAAAATTACCTATAACCAGTCAGGCCTTCCCAAAAGACCCTACAATAAATACCACTGTGGCATACAAGTGAAACTGCCATGCAAGTGACAGAATCACAAAGCACAGAATATTCTGGGTTAGAAGGGACCCACAGTGTCCAACTCCTGCACAGCACCATCCCCAAGAACCACACCATGTGCCTGAGAGTTCTGTCCAAACACTCCTTGAGCTGTGTCAGGCTTGGTGCTGTGACCACTTCCCTGGGGAGCCTCTTCCAGTGCCTGAACCCCACCCGGGTGAAAAAGCATTTTCTAATATCAAATATAAGTCCCCATGGGAAACGCCATCACATTTTTTCAGTGTGGATGTTCCTCCACTTTGGTTCACAATTAAAACTGTGGTTGCATATACTGACAGAAGGGACCTCCCACACCTTATGGCTGGTGGCTCCACAATTAGGAGACACCTAATGCCTCAAGGAAGGTAAATGAGAGAGATGGCATATGGCTAGTGAGACCAGGTTTGGGGACCTGAGATGACTCTCCTCCAGACCCTGTCATCTGAGATGTTCTTCCAAATTCTCTTTATGGTTTTTTTCTGGTTTGTTTACAGTAGGACTGTTGAAAACATGTCTTCACTCTCTTCCTCTTCCACTAGTGCTGCCTTCCTCCACCTACACAGACCTCCTCCCTGCCACAGGGACTGAGCTAGAGCACTCCAATTAAAGAAGGAGCATGCAGAACCCATGGCCAACAAAAAAATTCAGTGACTGATGGGACTTGCTGCTACATAGATGGAGGTTTCTCCACTTCCTTCCGCTCAAAGCAGTTCAAACACAGAAAGGTCTGCCTCTCTCTTAACATAAGACAAGGCAGAGCTTGCTGCATCCTATACACAAGAGTCCATTTATTGCTCCTTTGTCAAGGGCTGAGCCGCAAGCCAGCAGTGTTTGCTTTTGTTCTTTGGTGATAATAGCAGTGTTGAAAGAGGGATCAGCAGGGCTGCTGCCTTTGTCTGGTGCAGCCCCAGCCAACTCTCTGGGTGGGGTGGAAAGGGAGGAGGAGGATGAAGGGGAGCAGGGGGAACAAAGCAAACGTTATTAGAGCTCAGATCATTGCCAGGCCTGTACATGAACTATCTGAGGTATTTTTCACTCTAACGTTTTTAACACAGTGTTTAGCAAAAAAGGGAAGGTATCATGACAGCACATTTCTTTCTCCAGCTGGAAGACAAGGACAATGCAAACTTTCTGAAGGCACCAGCCCTATCAATACTCATCACCCTGACTTGAAGAGACCTACTTTCATTGCCATCTCTCCAATCCGTTCAATCTTGTCCTTTTGATGTGCTGTGGACACCTGTCTTCTGCCAGCTAAACTGTGAGCTGCTCACTGAATTCACAAGTCACAAAGAAGCTGGCAGGCAGAAACATCCTAGGCTAAGTGGAAAGAAGCACCTAGAAGTGAAGGGCACCAAAGTTCCTGCCTTTCCAGCATCCTCTGGTTCCTCTCACTCTGAACAGCAGACTGAGGAGCAGGCAGAAACTGGACACAGGAGGAGGGCAAAAGCCATAAAACTTGAAGGCATGTTTTGTCATAGGAAACCCACTCCCAAATGAGAGGAAATCCAGCATTTAGACACAAAAATTACCATATTCTGAAGATTATTCAGATATTGACACTTTAAAAAAAGCTTTTCTAAAGTAGATCTGGTTCTCGTTATTCTGCAAATACAGAAAATGGATATGGGTAGAATTTCACTGACAGAAGCACGACTGGTTGGGAACTCAGGCACTTAATTGACATATATATATATATATATATATATATATATATATATAAACTGTTCAGACCATAGATTGATGCATTTATGGCAGTCAGTGAAATTATTCAAAAGATACATGATGAGCTGGCCTGAACTCCTGAAGTTGGTAGTAAGAGATGTTGGTGACTCAGAACTGGGTGATTACCTCTTAACTGAGTTCTGATGGAACACTTGAACAATATGAAGAACTGCATTTTGATTCAGCTGAAAACACCTCAAACTGGCAAAAGCAAATTCTTTGCTAATTTGATACTTCATCAAACAAAGTGTTAATTTCACATGCTGATTTGGCAAGTGGTCTCATTCTACTCTAATCTGGTCTGTGAAGGCCCAGATGAACACATGGTCCTACTTCATCTCCTACAGACTCTTCTTTCTCTGCAGTATACAGTGGTTCAAAACCATCAGGGAGGGTCACAGCAACTCAAAAACAAATAACATTTCCATTGTGTTAACACCTTATAACAACAATTTGCTTGGGTAAAGATGGGCTCACTAATGAGATCATCTCCAAGCATTAGCACATCCCTGAATAAACTGCTCACACTGTATTCAGGGTGCAGACATTTTGAAGATTGTTGTATTTATGGTTAAGTAAGTTAAAATCTTGGCTCCATTGAATCCCATAAAAGACTTCTGATTACTTCTGACTGTCACCATTTTCATCCTTCATATTTACTTAACATCCTTTGTTTTACAATGGTAGTAGGATGCATTCCTGGTGTCCTTCCAATGGTTCCAATGGGATTAATTTGCTAAATACTTAATTTGCTAAATGTTGAAGACAGTGAAAGAAATCCAAGACCACTCCAGCCTATGATGTTGGTCACAGAGCAACACACTGGGATCACAAAGAACTTCACAGTACTAGCAGGTGTAGGCCTTATTGTCACACTGCAGAAGAATAGGACCCTGTAATTTGTGTTAATGGAGTGTTGAACACTTCTGATTTTATTCAGCAGAGATAAGTGGTGACACATACACAAACAAGTTCATTACAATCAATTACATTTCTCTGTGTTCTTTGTCCTATGGGATCTCTCAGGCTGCCAGCCTCTTGGGAATAGTATTCACTTGATACATTGCATAGAATTGCATACATTTGTGGCACTGTGCCTTTGCACAGCTAATACTTGGGATCCCAAAGCACTTATTAGCTGTGAATATAGGACTCATTCATTCATTCATTACTGAAAAGCAGCCAGTTCTGAAGTGAAAGAGACAGATGTTTAACAGCTTATAGGAACGCCATACAGCAGTTTCACATGTCAGAGTCAGAAAAACAAGAATTACTTAAAGAGGCAGAATGAAACTTCGCTGATTCTACTAAAAGTGCTGTGTGATTTTAAAGCACTCGTGATTTAAATGAAGGGATTTGATTTCAAAACTGATCTGATTTCAAATCTTATCTGAATTACAGTGATTTGAGGCTGCCAATCCTTTTCTCGTTCTGTGCACATTAATGTTGTGGGCAGCCTACCCTCTCCATGGGGTCAAATGTGAGGTCGACTGACCTACACCTGAGTAATCCCCTTCTAATGCATAGGAAAATTGAGAGGATCCTTTATCTACTAAGCAAAATGGACCCTTTACCTTAAGGGACCAAGCTTTGTCCTCTCAGGCAACCAAGATATTAGGGCAGAGTTTGTGCTCGAGCTAGCTGGGGAGACATTTTCAAACCACTATGGTTTTACTACTGTTGTGTGGCCATATAGAAAAGGGCTTTCACATCAACATGGTATGGATTGATTAAGCTTTCAGAAGCCAATGCACAGAGTTGCTTAGCTCCAGTAAGAAAAAAAAAAGTCTTAGAGAAACGAATTCCTAATAATCTCTCTAATTAACTCTGTAGCATTACTATTTTTAGATAAAGTTGCTTGCTGATTTCACAGCTTTCAGTGAAAATACCATCCTCTCCCACACATCCTAACAAATATGCTCATGTACATTCCTCAGGGCCCTGGCTACATAGCTGGGGGAAAGTCAATAGTTCTGTAGGCCACTACTAGCACAAGTCCAACTGGAATTTAATTACTCAGTGCCCTCCAAACAATCTGCTGATCTTTACTTAAGCTGCTTAGATACAGTGTCCGAGCACTCCAGGAGCAAACTTCTTTCTGTTTCATCCTAGGTGTCTGGGCACTGGACAAAATAAAGGATTTCCTCCCTGTTATTTTGCACAACACCCTCATGCATCTAAATTCAGCCAGTTATGTTCCCAGTCTTGTGGGGAACACAAAGAGACGTAGCTGTATAACTTCTGAAGGGCATATGCAAGCAGGAAAAAAAGTGTCCTTCATATTCACCATAGACAGAATATCTATCTGTGAAACTTATGATTTCTATCTAGACACTTATGATGATGAAAGAGAAGTTTTGGCTTAATGTCAGAAAAGTTTGGTAGGAACAGGGTAGTGAGGCTCTGGACTACTTTGGCCACCGAGAGCTTGCCAAAAGCATTGAAGACTATAAAGAAAAGACTGGACAAGTATTTCTCATTAATTTTTCAGATTCACCTGATCTTGTCTTGGAAAGACTAGTTGGCCCTTGTGACCTTTTCCAATCTCATTTTCTATTATGTTATTGTTCTAATTCAAAACATGCTCTACCCAGACAAGCCCATCAGTAGCATCTGCCACGTGTCATAAGCCAGCAGCTTTAATAACAGAGCAGGGCAAACACCAAAGTCAAGCCTCTGACAGCAGCCATGGCACAGGTACTCAGGGAAGAGTCAAAGAAACTAAGAAAAATCACAGCACCATTATCAACAGCTTCCAGCAATGAAAATGGTGGAGGCTGCTCAAAATGCTGATCGCTCCTTGATGGACTTCTCCCTCCTTGAATTTGTCAGCTCTCTTCTGGAACCAGAATTGATGTGGTGTGAAACTGGTTTTCTTTCTTCATTTAAAACCTGCAACTGGGCATCCCCAAACTGCTGCTTTATAAAATGCAGGAACAAGCATTCTTTATTCAGCACCACCACAGTATTCCAGAATATAAACATCTACTTCATCTCTCCTGCTTTAGCCACTTCTTTTCTAAAATAAAGAGTGCTGGTCCATCAACACTCTCTGCAGAGGCAGCTGTACTTTACCTGTAGTGAAAAGGCACCAAAGCTATCTACATCAAGACCAGTTTTGAAGTTTATCCTGGAGTTAGTTGTACCAGGCCAGTTGTATAATTAGTGTATTTTAGCACAGGTCTAAACCCATTGAAAGTCCTTCCCTCTCCTAAGTACCAATTTGACCAAAACTCCCATGAGAACAAAGCTATTATTCTCATCAGAAACACAGACTGACAAGTTTATGAGTTAGAAATCAGACTGTGCTTGAACAAATCAGACTAAGATCACCCTACTGCTCTGGCAGTCCTTGTACCTCACCAGAGGCTGGTGCAGATCCAGGCCCCTTCTTCTCTTTCTGTTTAGCAGTACCATGCCTGCAGCCCTATAAAGAGCATTTTTCTGCCTTAGAATTCACTTGAAATGCTTGGCCCAAGAACAAGCTATAGCCCCTACATTCAGAGCACAAAGTATGTGACAGAATAGCACGGACATTCTCCATGGCACGTGCCCAAGTTAGGCACACACAGTACACTGCCATTTGTCATTCAATGTTCCATGCAAACAGCAAAAGTCGCTGTATGGTTCATTGTGTTACATACTGGAAATCACAAGGATTTTCCACCTAAGTGGCCACTCACAGGGAGGGGAAAAAAAAAGGACTAAATTACTTTCCAGCCTTTAGCTACAATATTTGGGACCACAATTTGTGTACACAATTGGTGTATTAGGAACAGTGGCATGGCCACATAGAAAGTGAGTTTTTAATTTTCTCAGAGGAAGATGATTTCTCTTGCCTTCCCAGCTTGGATGAAACAAGAACATATGGCCTTCTAAAAGCATACAGGCATACTTCTATGTCACACTTCTATAGCATTATCAAGGTATCTCTGTATCTGCTTCCTTGCACATATTTATGGCTGGAAACTCCTACCCTCACTCAGATTTCCTTTCATGGTGGAAAGTCTCACACATTTTGAAAAGTCTTTCATAAGCTATTTGCAACATTCCCATGGGCAGTTGCTTCCTCATGTTGTAATTACAATTGAAACTATCTTCCCACTACAAGCAAAATTTTCTCTTGACTCTAACAAGAACAAAATCAATTAACATGACATTTCAGTGGCTGCATCATGCCATAGCAAGACTTATTCATGTAAGCTGGAGGTGACACACAAGAGGTCTTGGGGGTACAGGAGTCAGTGTCTCTCCAATGGTCTTGTTTAAATTAATTTGGGCATCAGGAAAGGATAGCAACTGGATGAATGCCCCTAAATGAAATACCCTCCCCACCAGGAATGCCTTCCCTGGATTCACCAACACAGCTACTTCTTCTCTGACCTCTCGGATCCAGCAAAGGCAATACTGCTAGAAGGTTATCAGAACATAAAGACAACCAAAGGCTTAATGATGCTGATGCACAACAGCGGACTTCCCTAAGATGACCACCATGAAAATAAACCTATTTTTGAGCAGTCTTATAAACTTACACTAAAAAGTGAATTAGCCATATGATCCAAGAAGCTAAAACTAGTTTCACTGCTGGCAGTCTGCAATCTGTTGGAAGCAGTGAAACCAGGCCCATGGTGCTTCACCCTTGTCCCCATCATCTGCAAGGCTGACACAGAGACTGGAAACCCAGGTATTACCCATCATATACCAGAGAAGGAGAGTAGCTCTCCTCCTGTTGAGGAAGAGCCTGCACCCATGCTAAGGATTTTCATCTTTGTCCTGTTCTCAGAACATCACCATGACAGCTACAAATGGCATTTACTACTGCCAAATCCACTGCAAATTGTGCTGCCTCTATTCCTTTTTTATCATCTAAAAAATGACGGATGGAACTGAACTTCGGGCATATTTCCTGTGACATATACACCAATGAGAATATTCAATAAATAGTAACACAAAAAAAAAAACAGTAAAAGGAGTTAACCCAAGGAGATTTAGGGGGGAGAAATTATAAGTAAGCAGAGAAAGGTTTGTTAAGCCTATGAAACGGCCCAAGTTACAATCTATTTGCTGTACCCAGTCTTGGAATTAATAAAACAAATCCCTTGATATGTCTGACAGAGTTATTAGAGGATGTTAATATTCCTCTCAGAGCAATCTGAAGAGGTGGAGCTGGAGCCACAGAATGCTGTGCCTAGCCTAGTCAAGCAAAGGAGGAGAGAGAAGGGGATCCCTTCTTTAAACACACCTGACTCTCACTGCCAGCATTCTTTATTCCAGTCCAGCCTACTCTGGAAAGTGTTAGAAGCTGTAGAACAAAAGGCAAAGCTACACAGAGGAAAACTCCCCATTCCCACTTCTCATTCTTCCATGAGGCAGGAAGAGAGACACTGTGGCACTGGTTTGAGCCCTGGGATGCCTGAGCCCTTCCCTACTGACAGCAGGCTGGGGGGCCAGGTCACAGAAAGGACAACATCCTGTATCAGTGTTCTCAGAGGACACCACCTGAGCTCTGAAGAAGCATCTCATGCAGGCTTGAAGGGAAAGGAATATTCATTTACCTGGTTACACCTGGCACTTGCTAGTGCCATATGCCAACACTCTTTGTGCTGCATCGCATCATTCCAAGGCACAAATGCCATATTACATCCATCTGCAAGATTTCCCAGAAAAATCAAGAGATTACATGTTCTGCATTAAAAGGGACCTCTAGCAGGCTTCACCCAGTAGCCCAGTTATTGTATTGTCATTATCATGGCACCTCTTTGTTGGAAGGTCTAAATAGATGTATTAGCATTTCACTACTGAATCCAGATCATGTAATGTTACACACCTTGCCAACATTCCTGAGAATATAAATCTGTTCTTGAAAAACAGAGCAAGGTGGGGAGAAAAAACTCCTACTTTCTTTCCCAGTACTGATTATAACTAACACAGAATAATACCTAGGTTTATTACAGGATTTAGATAGCATTAATTTGGAACTCAGTTCTGTATCGGGAGCTTTGCAGAAAATACCATATTGAAGGAGTTAGTGAACTTGACCAGACCTTGTCTGTTGTGCTGACCCTTGTACTTGGGGCTTCAGAAGCCCATACAACAGCAGTAGCAGTCACTGCAAGAGCCGGCTGGAGTGCCCTGTGCCAGCCTGTGCTATGGGATGTTACAACAGAAATAATACCCTAACCCACCAGAAAGATAAGTGATTCTGATTGCTACACAAAATAAAAGGCTCTACAGCATGGGAAGGAGGAAAATTCATTCAAGGTGGATGATATCCAAGATCCATTTGATGGAGCATGAAAGCAAGACTCCAAGCCTCTAAAGCGACAAAGAATTTACTCACTATCTATATTCTTCTTTTCATTATACCTTATTACAATGTGTATTTTATTACATCATTTGGTTTTGAGCCTTCTTATTTAGATCCAGAAAAATCCCTGCACACTATTTCTCTCCAGCACTAAGGGAGAGACTCCTCAAAAAAGGCTGGCACAGTTCTGGTAAGCCACCTGGTGCCATCAAGTGATAAGAGTTGTGCTTCAGTAGGTCTCTTCACCAAGGAACCACTCACAGTTGCCTCTTTAAAACACTCATCTCCCTGAACTGTCTACTGATCTGAAAATAAAGACCATTGTCTTGAAATTTACTTGCTATCTATAATGCACTAAGCATGCCTCTGGATTTGGTGTAAGTATCAACTATTGATTCACTCACTCCAGTTCCAACTAGGATGGAGTTCCAGTGTGCCTGAAAAGTGAGAACTCTATTTATTACACATAAAAATATATAGTTCACGCTCCTCCAATATACAAAAATCATCCTAAATGCAGCAATGAGTAATCAGAAAAAATGCATCTTCTTTTCCTCTCCTTTCTACACTTACATATATTTTTTTATAGTTTGTGTTAATCGGTTTTATATTCCATGTTATTGCTGTATTTGCTGCTGCAATATATATATTTAAATTAAACAGAAGTCATCAGGAGGTTCTACTGGAAGCATTTGCCTTGTTTATTGTTGAAAGGCACTGCTTGGAAAAGAGTAACTGCTGACTTCAGTAAATGTGAAACATAATGACGGGAAACAGCTGCCTTCTGCATCTTTCAAAATGCTAAATTTTCTTGTGTGATTGTCTAAATGTAGACCTGCAGCCTGCAGCAGAATCTATGCAGATGCAGGCCCAAGTGCATAATCACAGGACCTCATACCCACTGAATTCAGCAGATGTCTCTCTTCATTGAATGGACTAGGCCCAGGCCCCTAAAATTAACAGCATTCAAATGCAGAAAAAGAAATGGTTTGTTTTTCCTTTTGATTAATGTGTCAACATAATACACATAAGCTCATATCCAGAAAAATAGAAAACAGAGGGGGTGTAGGAAAAAGGTGCACATCTTTTTGGTACTGAAAAAAATAATGTAAAAAAAATAAAGTAAAAATCTCTACTCTTTTTAAATCTGTGAAAAAGGGTATGCAGTAAACAGCTTCCATGCAAATTATCTCAGATTTTTGATTTGAGAGATACTAAACAGTTCTATGAAGCCCCCAAGCCACCAGTTGAAATCCACTGTAAGTCAGTAAAGATTCAGTCATTCCTGGCTAGCAGTCTTTCCATAACCTAAGTGGAAACAGATGAATAGACCCCTCAATTCATCTCCTGGCTGACTTCTGAACCCAGAAAATCCACCATCAATAACTGGCTTCGAACAGTACATAAATGTGTTGAGCACTGTAAAAGTTGTGAGAGCACAATGGCCCTTCCCACGAAGAAGGCTGCCAAACACAGTGTCAAACACTGATACCTCATCTGGGCCTCAAGCACAGAGAGAATACAATTTAGTCTCTTATTTTTAAATGCCATCCCTTTGCAGAAAATTTCCACCAGATCCTTGTTACATGAGTAAAAGCCAGTACCTCTCCTGCCAGGATCTAGCTCTATGTGTCCATGAATTAAAGCATGGAAAAGAAAGGTGTTAGAATCCACAGCATCCGTCAGGCTGTTCTATAGTGTTTGTACCTCCACGTCTGATGAAGCCAGAGAGCTACAGCCCCTTTTTATTCCTTGAGCAATTCAGGGTTTGTAACTGCAGCATGAACCAAGGAAAGCCATTCAGCTTACTCTGATTACATCTCACAGAGCCTCATTCACTGCCAGGTGAGTAATCAGTCCCACACTTAAAGAGCTAATAGAAACTTCCTTCACTAGGAAGACATTGCCCTGAAATAAAACAATAGCAATTAGGGAACAAAGATGCAATTCATCTTTGGATTTCAGTGCCAGTCAGAAGCACTGCTGCTGAGGGATTTGGAAGAGGGATGGCACCTTCTTTTCTATGCCTTCTAATTGCTAAAAGGGTAATATCTCTTCTCTCTTCTTCAGGAGTATGTCAATATGGATCCCACTAGAGATTGCTGCAAAGCAGTAGCCTTGCAGGATGGTAAAGAGAAAGTATTTTAGCTACATCAAGGAGTGATTGAGGACAGTATTCCTGAAATGGCATCTGACCTAGCTGGGTTTTCAAAGAAACAATGTTTAACAAGATTAAAAAAAAATTATTATTCTGTCTTGTCACCTCACAACATGGTGCAGAAACAGGTACTAACATGGGCTTTTGAGTTCACAGAATTACAAAGTAGTTGAGGTTTGAAAGGACACACACTCATGACCATCTGTTCTGACTGCCCAACTCCCTTTAGGTCAAAGCAGACCAAATTGCTCAGGACTTTAACTAGTCAGGTTTTTACTGTATTCAAACATGGAAGACCTTACAAACAGCCGGTGAAGTGAACCTGGATTGGCAAAACAGGTCATACATTTAAAGAGAGCTGATAAAACCTGGTATGCATTCATATAAAACAGAAGAAAGAAGGAGCTGAAGTAGCATTTAGACATCTAGACCAGTCTGACAACCCAAACGCTGTCATTTGGTAAAAGATGATCATTG
The DNA here is from genome assembly GCF_009819655.1 of Sylvia atricapilla. Lineage (NCBI taxonomy): Eukaryota > Metazoa > Chordata > Aves > Passeriformes > Sylviidae > Sylvia > Sylvia atricapilla. The sequence goes on from NC_089145.1 coordinate 55,675,485, forward strand.
CCTGGCACCACCTAACCCTGGATATTAGGCAGCATACATAGGGAAGTCATAGAAAACTACACAGTTGCAAAATTAGAGCAATAGAAACCCAGCACAGGCAGGCATAGAGAAGCAGATGAAGCATTCAGTATCTTTCCTTGTAACAAGTCGGTCATGGAATATTTCTATTAGCAAAATGTACAGAAGGAGATTTATTAAGGACTATTTTTCAGCAGCCACCAGCTGCTGGGTATCAAAAGTCTGGAAAGGAAGCTTGCCAGCTTGGAGGTATAGAGCAACAGGATTAATATTTGATCCAGATCCTGATGATTTCTCAGTGAGAGAAAAACTGAGTGTGTCCTCCTGGCTGTTTATATCATGTAGCATTTTATGGACATCTTGCTTATCAGCCACAACAGAATCCTATAAAAGAAGCAGAAACACTGTGTAGCCCAGCCCTGACTACCTTCTAATCCAGGACATGACTGTAGCTTCATCTCCTTCCCAGAGCACTCCACTCAGCACTGCAGATAGCTCAAGGGCTACCTGTGCCTTACAGTGATATTGCCCTGGGTAGTCATGACCATCGTCACTGCAGTGAGAACAATAAGAAATGTTCTTTTTCTCCAGAACTAGCCATAAGACTTAGAGGTAAAAACACACAATCCCATTGCTTTATGGTGCCTAGACAGAATATACTGACCTCGATCACGTTCTAGAAGGCCAGAGGTGAACTCCAACAAACAGCATCAGTTCTGTGCACCATCATTTGAGAAGCACCAATTCCTTCTCACCAGTGTAACACAACTTAAACCCTAGAGAAAAAGAAGCTATCCAAGAGGAGCTATCAGCCATAATGTCCATGAACTTAATTGCTTTTTATGAGTGAAAGAGAAACTGTTGTACCTTTTGTCTATCAGGGAAGTGGAACCCTCTTCTACTCCAGATGCTGAATGCTTGATGAACCCTTTACAATAGTATGAAGAGTAAGGTGAAAAAAAAAAAATAGGCCTTGTATTAGGAACACTGAGGTCAACAGGATCACTCCAAGGTATATCCCACATAGTGGGTAATGGTACAAGAGAACTGTCTTGAGCAGTCTTAAGTTTTGTGAGGTCATAGAATAAAGACCCACTTCACTAGTCTGTCCCTCACACAGAAGACAATCTGCTGGATTTGTTCAGACCCAGAAGAGGGGAACAACCTCCCTTATTATTTGGTGTAATGGAGCATGAACAAAAGCCACTTCTTCACTCCTACACAGTCTCTTGAATGACTCACAAAGAAAGCAACTCCCACTTCTATTGGGGCAAGCTTTCCTAGGAGTGACACCCTGAAAAAGAATGGGGAAAAGGATATAAAAGATTAAACTGGTCAGGTACCTACAGCCATATTGAATTTACAAAAGAGGATGAGTCTGTCTCCAAAGATTTATTCACTAAACCCTGGAAGTACTCCTAATCACCACTGCAAATTTGCAAGTGTATAATGTGTGTGGGCTGTATTATCAGGGAAGAAGACAACCCTTATCCTCCAATATCTCACTGAACTTCAGGTTGGGAAGAAAGTTAAATCTATTGACCTGAGAACTGCATTCACTGCAATCCAATGACAAAATGCAAAACCCTAGAAAGGACTAGTCAGGCCTTCTGATATTTCAGAATATATTTCAGAACTGTTAAGAATTACAGCTATGAAGTCTCAAGTGAGCACTGCTCTCTCACTATATTTTACTCTTCACAGTCTTTCTGGACACCAGTAGAGAAAGACATTTTCCCTTGTCTCAAATGCAATGAACACCACCTTCTTACTGACTCTACTCAGCAGTGCAGTGTCATGGCATATAGCTTATCATTGGTTTGCTGGATACTTGCCAACTTTAGGTTATTTCTGTCAAGGTCTGAGGCAGGACCTTTGCAATCATGTTAAAAAATACAGGACTTGGCTCCACTACCAATGATGATCAAGACAGCCTTGGTGCTTCTGTGTTCATCCCATGAGTGACATCAACCTGGCTGTTTTCTGCCTGCTGTAGTTTCCACATCAGTCTTTGCTTTCCAATCTGCTACAGTAGGCACTGAATGAAGCCACCTCATTTGGGAGCAGGAGGCCAGAGCTTGTCTCCAACAGGACCTTCAAAAACTGCTCCAGCAGATGGAGCTTTTAACTCATATCTTGCAATTTACACAGTTTTGTGGAAAATGACAAGTCAGGCATCTGCTCTTTTCTGAAATTCCCACACACAGAAGAGATGCCTGTTGCGTTCATCCCCTATAATGATTAACCCTGGAAAATACACAACTCTTAAAACTGGCAGGGCTCTGAATCCAGAGAGGTCAGGAGGAGTCAGTTCAGACAGATGGTCTAGGAGTTGAGAGAGATGAGTATTTTCTCAGAAATTAGTTTCGTTTGAGTACATTAGCAATGTTCCATTATCTAGTTCTCTGTCCTAAGGCCTAGAGGGAAATGAAAGAAGGTCATAGCACCTTTACATCATCCTATTAAAGGAAAGGGAGACCCAAAGTTCCTACATCTTCTCTTCAAATTTCATTTATGAGGAATGTGTAGGCCAAACAGGATCCATACTGACATCTGAAGACCTAGAAGACTTCACTGCTCAAAGCTAAGAGCAGAGAAATGAGGAAAAAAAAAAGAAGACTGTTGTAGAAAAAAGAAGATTCATGCATCACTGCATTCTTCTTTTATGTGGCAAGGTTCTTGGAATGCACTTGACAAGGGCTAGGTGTGGGGAAGGATTTGACAGGGAAAGGTGTGAACACTCTCTAGTATCAGGTGGCAAATTTCAGCAGGGTAATCAGATATCAAAAGGAGAGAGATTTACATGATGTTCATGGAAGAGATCCTCAAAGATGTGGCTATTTCACCTAGCTGAAGACAAATACTAGAATGCAAATGTGAAAGTACAGCTTTCCCTTCCAACTGTCTTGAAAGCTGATCAGTTTTCCACGCTTGGACAGCTTCCCCTCTACAACCACACAGCAGGACTGGGTTTTCCCTTGCTGACTCACTTTCTTTTTCTCCAGTTGCAAAGCCCAACCCCCAGCCTCCCACAGCTTTGCCTCAGAAAGACATTTTTGCCTCCCAGAGCCAGTATGCAAAAGCCAGCCTGGCCAGTCACAACCAGGAGGCTCTTCCCCTACCAGCCATGATCATCTTGACAGTTCTGCTTTCTCCTCACATCATCTGTTGTCTCTCTCACTGCACCTCTCCTCCCTGAAACCAGCCTCCTCCATCTACCACTTTAGGGGGCAAGAAGAACAACAATCAGTGCCAAAGTCAGAGCACGTACTCCTTCCTTCCCTCTCCCCCTGGAGTGATAAGGCAAACAGAGGCAGGGACAAGCCTGCATGGAGCAGTCAGGCTGGAGGAAAAGCTGTGAAAAGCAGCAGTGCCATAAGCTGCTCATGCAAAATCACCTCATACTTCTGCTCTGAGAAAGGAACAGCTGGAGTGTTGATGTTTAGGTGTGATTTGGCTTAGAAAAGACTGCCAGAAAGATTTAAGGAAAAGATCCGCATAGTCACAGGTCTGCACATCACTCTCCAAGCATCCATCATGGAGATAATAGCTCTACAAATACTGGCCACTCACTTTTGTATGAGTATCTTGGGATCCAGTCTGACAGCGCTACCAACAAATGTCACTCCTGATCTTGGGATTGCCTGTTAGTTTAGATCTGTTTCCTTCTGGCCTAGTTCTGATGATGAGTTTTATCACAGACATAAATGAATTCCACTGATGTGGTTCCTCACAGCACCAACAATTAAATTGTTGTGCACTGCACTTAAATAATTCATACATAGCGCTTACAGCTTCAAATAATTTAATTTAAACAGCTTCCATAATAAATGCCAGTCAGAACTGTTAGTTACCCTGAGCAGAAGAGTCCTACTCATACTCCTGTATGCTATGCAGTAAAATAGAGTATCTGCTGGAGGACAGCATGGTTAAATGCAGTTTATCACAATTACATAGAAAATAAGAGAGTACTTTTGGGCTAAAGAGCATTTACTCATGTTTTCTCATTATGTTATTGTTTCCAACACAAGCACAGTGTCATCATGCCCCATCTGCCACCATCTTCATTCCACACTAAACTCACTGCTCACTTGGGTAACTGTTCTTTGCCAGGCAACTTTGTTTTCAAGGGTAACACCAGAAATGGGCATACTGGAACCATTTTTAGTGTCTAAAGAAGAAATTTTTGAGTAAAAAACACAGAAGAAAGAATGCTTACTAAATTTTTAAGCTGCTCAAAGAGAGTAAAGCTAATAAAAGAAAACATCTTTTTAGGGATCCATTTTTCCATGGGACTTTCCCCCTGCTCATGTCTTGGAAAGGTATTCTTTGCTGGGTAAAAAACTGGATGGGCAAGCCCCAAGAGTGGCAGTGAATGGAGTTACATCCAGCTAGTGGCCAGCCACAAGTGGGGTTCATCAATCTCTGCACTGGGACCAGTTCTGTTAGGTATCTTTATCAATGATCTGGGTGAGGGGATCAAGGGCAGCCTTACTGTGCAGAAGACACCAAGGTCAGTGGGAGTGTTGATCTGCTGAAGGGCAGGAAGGATCTGCAGGGGAATCTGGACAGGGTGGATTTGTGGGCTGAGGCCAATGGTATGAGGTTCAACAAGGTCAAGTATCAGGTCCTGTACTTGGGTCACAAGAACCTCATTCATCACTGCAGGGTGGGGGAAGAGTGATTGGAAAGCAGCCCAGAGGAAAAGGCCCTGTTTGTGCTGGTCAACAGCAGCTGAACATGAGCCAGCATGAGCCCAGGTGGCCAAGAAGGCCAGTGGTGTCCCAGCCTCTATCAGCAATAGTGTGGCCAGCAGGGCCAGGGCAGGGATTGTCCTCCTGTGCTCAACACAGCTGAGGCCACAACCCAAGTCCTGTGTTTGGGTCTGGGGCACTCACTTCAGGAAAGACACTGAGGTGCTGAAACATGTCCAGAGAACAGAGCTAGGGAAGGGTCTGGAGAGTGAGTCTCAGGAGAAGCAGCTCAGGGAGCTGGGGAAGAAAAAAACCTCTAGAATAGGAAGCTCAGGTGAGACCTTATCCTTCTCTACTACTACCTGAGAGTAGATTTGGCCTAGGGGAGGCTTGGCCTCTCATCTCAAGTAAGAAAGGATAGGATGAGTTTCAAGCTGTGCCAGGGGATGTTCAGGTTGGATATTAGGAAAAAATTCTTTACAGAAATGGTTGCCAAGCACTGGAACAGGCTGCCCAGGAAAGTGGTTGAGTTGCCATCACTTGGAGGTACTTAAAAAAATGTGCAGCTGTAGCACTTAGTGGTAGGTTAATGGTTGGACTTGATGATTGCAGATGTCATTTACAACCTAAATAATCCTATGAAAATAACCAACAAAACGAAGAAGTCAAACTGAAAATTCTTCTTTCTTCATCACATATGAACAACCCTCTATACAATCAGCTGGAAGTTCAGCACAACAGAGTCCTGCCTTCAGTGGCTCATTGGAGCCACTCCACTCAAGAACAAAGTTTCCAGTAAAACTTACTGTTTCTATGGACAGTGAAGGCTGGACAGTAACAGGAGGGTACAGGAGAGTCTAACCTTTGCAGGTTTGAAGAAATTCAGAAGGGAGGAGAAATGTAAAAACACAGTATCACCTTCCATTCCATCCAAGGGTATGTTCAGTAAAGTATTCAAATAGTTGAAATTAGTCTTCCATTTCGGTATTTTAAGTGAAATCATAACCTTTCTCTACTGGAAGTATTTAGAGGAACTGGATCCTGTCTTGAAAAGTTGTATTGGAGCACACATAAACCACAGACAGGCAAAACTAGCTAAAACTTCTATTGCAACAAGTCTCTTTTTCCTCATTACCAACTCTAAAAAGACACTAACAGGGGAATCCATAAAGCACAGCCCAAGCAGTGCTGCCTACTGGCACAAGGTAGAGAACAAGCTAGTTCAAGGTGGTTTCATCAGATAAAGTTATGAGACAACAGCCCCAAGGACAGAACTTCTTGGTTATGGACAATCCAATCCACCAAAAAGAATAAAAAGAGGTATTTCTTTGAATTTCAACAAAAATTTTACAAGAATCCCTAAAATCCAATGCTCTGGTTTTAGCTTCGCATTCAACATAAACCACAGTATTCCGTGGCTTTTCTAGCACACTTGGATAAAACTAGATAAAATACTACATTGTTTAATACTTAGGATTTAGAATTGGAATACTGGATTCCAATTTCACTTCAGGCAGCTTCTGACTTGATACCCTTCAGTAATTCTCATTCTGCTTGCCTCTCAGTTTTGCCATCAGTAAAATGGAGATAGCGTGCATTCCACAGTGCAGCAGAGTGATGTGAAGGCTGACTGATTTATCAGGAGTTGTGAGATGCTTAGGAATACTCTGATGAAATGTGCCACATGTATGCACAATTTATTATTAACCTGACAGCGTTTTAGCTCTTTTTTTTTCCTGCCTTGCACACAATTCAAGCGCAGGATGCCTGAAGCACATTTGAATGGATGCCATGTGGCATTTTCATTGTAGCAGGTATTGCCATTTGATTCTGAAATTCACAACTTTAACATCATATTTAAGTAGGATTTTTGCGATTAATTTTCCTTCTTCACTCAGTTTTGAAAGAAGAACATTTGATTGGTCTTGGTTTCAGTTCAGTATTGGATCATTAAAATTATTAAAGACAAACAAAGGCAAGGAAAGAATCTCATAGAAAAATGTACTCTTTGGTCCAAATCTTTAGAGGTGAAAAAGGACAGAAATAAATACAATAATACAAGTTAAACACAATAAATACAAGGTAAAATTATCAAAACTACTATTCTGAATTACAGATCAGTTACAAGGCTTCAAGGTGCCTGAATCACTTTTCAAAACGGGACTTAAAAGTAAATTTTTAAACTGAAAAGATGAACAAATCTAAGTAGATTTGTGTTTAGTTCTTAGTTAAGGACATCTTTCCTCAGATGAATTATAGCTTTTCTTGAATAAAGAGTACCTGGTGTATGAAGTTAATTTTAAGTTGAGTACTATTTTATGGGCCCAGATGTGCAAGAAAACATTTTATACAACAATCCTTACATTTGATATTTTTACTACAGAACAGCCCATTGATGACACATTATCTGCAAGTTAAAATAATTCACATGCCCACATTGCAGCAGAGCTGTGCACAAGGAGAAAACAGCTGGGCAACCGTAAGATTAGAAACTAAACCAGATGTAACCTACATTTCCTTTCACTCCCAGACCTGAAAGAGGGCTTAAATTGTTTTAGTCAACTTTCCAACAACAACATTTTGTCAATTAACTAGGAGTAAACTTAAGCAATTTCAGCTCTGGAAGAAAACTAGTGGAGACTGTTACAAATGCCCCCAAAAATAGCGTGATAAAGATTCATAGATTTTTAAGACCAGAGGGAGCACTAAACAGACCGACAATATAGCGGTGACCTCCTCGGTAAGTGGTAGCAAGGCTATAATTAAATACCACTGACAAATGAGTTCTGAAATCACAGCCAATTGTTCTCCTGGGACAGAGGATCTGTTACTTAGTACTTCGGTTTAGCTATCTTTTGCCTCAGGCAAACTGGGAGTCACCACACTGGCAGCAGCAATGACAAGGAAAATATCCCAGAGCTCAGGAATGACTGTCATGCCATACTGGTGCAGATCCCAAGTGATTTTCATAGGCAGAGCCTTGCTTATCCAGCCCAAATTTCAGCTTAGGCTGTCAGCATTTCAAAGAGCGTTTCGTGCACAGAGAGGTATTTGTTATGCTCTTCTTTGGGAATGCCTGCTGCCCAGTCCTTCGGTCCAGCTACGTTGTAAGGTTCAATCCAACATGCTAAAAAGCTAAAAAGCTAAAAACCAAACTGCTGACAATCTCAGCCTCTCAAATCAGCAGCTGTGGTTCTTGGTTAATACACACAGCCTTGCTGCCTTCACTGTCACTGTTAAAAGACTGTTCAGTGATACACACCAGAAGCCAAATGGGAAAGAGCCCACTCGAGTCCTATCCACTCATAATTATTCCTCAAGTCTTTCCTTTAGCGGAGCTCTTGACAGACAGCAGTACCTATGGAGCTGTCACTTCCAAGGAACTGAAAGGATAACAGTGCTTCACATCACTCTTTTCTCCTGGGAGGCCTCAAAGGGCACCAATCTGGTCACTGCTGCATTTGTGCTCCAGGCTCCACTTGCTGTCTGCAAGCTGGAAATCTCTCTGGTTAAGTTTAACCTGTGCTTAGATCTCCTTTTTCCTGCTCTTCTGAACCTAACAGTTCCCACAGGAGCAAGGTGGGGTTGAATCCATGGGTTGTCATTAGTTCCATTTGGTCACCATGGGAGTACATACATCTTCCTTAAGACACATCCACATTTTTATGATATATTGCAGTTCATCAGTAGTAGATCCATATTTGGGCTAATCATGTTGGTAAATCATAAAATAAGCTATATTGTTATGTGTAAAAGAGATAATCTAAAAAAAATAAAAATCAGGATTCAGAAATTCTACAAATTAAAAATACATAGCTTTTTTTCTGCAGATTGTCATCCAAATCACTTGGGGGAGTTGTCTAAATATTTTAATCTGAATGGAACCACCATTTTTCACAAGGAAAACATTTCCAGTCTGTCTGATTCTGATGTGTCTTAGCTGGTCAAAATATAACTTCACATGTTTTTCATTCAAACATGCCACAGGACAGGGCAGGCAAACACCAGCCTGCCTTAAAGATATATTTCTGTGTTAGATGCAAAGTAGAGACAATGCGTATAGGCACAGAGGCCTCGTGTCTGTTCAAAACCAGCAGCTTTGGAATTTGTTGTAGATGTGTTCATTGCAGCAGTTGAGACACAATTGAGCATTTCAGCTTTTCTGAAAGAAAAGAAAATTTAGGAGGAGGTAGCCAGCAAGCTAAATCACAAATTGATCACTGGAGTCCTACTTTTTATTTTTTTTCCACTGAAGAAAAAAAATCAGATCTCCAACAACACAGTGCCCACTAGAGGAACTCTAAAGAAAGAGGATTTTGCCATTTTCTGCAGCATCCGACGTTTACTCAAAAGGTCTTCTACACAATAATAAACTTATAGTCACAACAACATCATCATATTCCAACCTCTGGGATCACACAGCTACCAGTACCTAATCTGCCAAATTTGCAGCTAGATATGACTGTGTGAGTTTTGTCCCATTTTTGACACTAATATAAACTCACCTCTAGCTCTGGTTATCCTGAGGGACACAGCAATAGCTACTGCTTCACAATGGCAATATATCCATACATCATTTTTTATATCCACTGATCTCCTGTTACCTTCCTTAAAGTCAAAGCCATGTGAATTACAAGGACCTACACAGATCTGCCATTACACCAGAGGTCTGGCAGGCATCATGCAGGGTAGTTCCTTTGCACAGCCCCTTGCCTCCTACCACACAAGTCCCAGAGCAGGTCTCAGAGATGCCACAGAGAAAAAGGCAAAAAGACAGAAGTGAAAATACAGAAATTCTGGTTACTTTACCAGCTTTTTCTTTTAGGTAGTCCTAGACAAAAAAACTTAATCTCCTTTCCTCTTCACAAACTTCACCTTTTTCTTTTTTCGTTTTTTTTTTAATCAGCAATTTATTAAGGAATGATTCCATACACTTCTTCCCAATTTAAACAAAGCCTTTGGGGAATATAAGCAATTTCAACCACATACAGAAAGAAGCTTAAGGAATTCACATGCAAACACAGCTGAACTATGAAATTTGCAGATCACAACACTAGCCACTCTCTTCATGGCTAGCCATTCCTCAACTCCTGCTCCTGATCAGCCTCAGTGGAGAAACGTGCCTTTAGTTCCAAGAACTTCCCCTGCATTACCTTGAGGAAAAAGGTACTGAGAGACTCTCTGACCCTGAAAGTCAGACTTGCAAGATGGACGCAGCAGGAATCACCAGAAAATCAAACACATGCCTGTGGAGAGAAACTAGAGGTTTGCAAAACTCAGACAGTGTCATTTTTCTCAAGTACTAAGGCAACAAACCACAAAGAAATGAAAATCCACCCAAGAGACTACAGAGGCCAAGAAAAGCTTCCGAATAAATGCAGCAGCCAAGCAAACTATGGAGCCTGCCAGCACTATTAGAGATTGAAGTCTGGTTTTAACCTACTGCTCAAATTCCTACCTCTACCAAGTCACTGCTTCTTTCTTTTCTGATAAAGGTCTCTTGCCAAATACTCAGAGCCAAACCTAGCCCATTATATTCACTCAGGTTACTTAACTGTTCGAATTCCACGAGCAAGAGGAAGAAGATCACAAGAGCAAAATCCTGAGAGTCAAGTATACCTTTCCTCCTTGCCCCTACACTGCAAACTGCAAATACACCTGATTTATCCATTAAGCAGTTAAGAACTTGGATGAGAATTAACAGGAAAAGCAAGATTTTTACATACCCTTTCAGTGCCTTAGAAACGACAAAACACTTGCAGCTTTGTGCTAATTAAACACTCAGAAACAATGCAATGGGCTTTCTTTGCTATCCTATTTTTTTATGCATAGAGGAACAGACAAAGTGCAAACTAAGCCATTCTGCTTGGGTAGACTTTTATGCTGTCTTTGCTTCCCCTGACAGCACAAGGTCGAGGCGATCTCGAGCATGGAGGGTGAAAGGGGCAGGCTGAAACCAGCAGGGAGAGAGCCCATGCAGACAGGTAGGCCACTCTACAAGGAAAAGCATCTGATCAGTATCTGAGATTCACAGCAGAGGACATTTGGGGGAGGTCAGTGGAGCACATGGGGCAGACTAAAAAAAAATAATAATAAAAAAAAAAGGTCAAAAATTCTCTTTCCAAAAACTCTCTTTCTCCTATTGCTTGTATCAGCACCCTGCAGTGCAGCATCTGCTCCATGTCACCAACAGGGAAGAGGCATCACTGCTTCTCAGGCTCTGTTTTTACCAGCACAACTGCAGCCTGGCCTGGGACCGGTCTGCCTACTCACAGTGTGACACTGCACTGAATAGCAGGAAATTGGGAGATTTCTGTTGAAAAGAAAGATGAGGAGCACTACTCAAAGATGGCCACTTAACAAGAAGAACCACCTTAATTTCTAACTGCATGTCCTAGCTAAAAAACTGACAATCAAACCAGGTCATTCTACTGGGTGTTGAGGCATTATCATAATTTACTTGTCATGCTAAGATATTTATATGTCTCTATCACTGTCATACAGAAGGATATGTGGGATTCTTAATACCTGGAGTATAGGAAGCCCCACTGGCTACATATTTTAGATACAGAAACTGAAGCACAGGGGGTAACCAGGTACATATCCTCTGCAAAGAAAGGTCAATTGATTCAGTCTTGAGTCCTTTAGTCTGCCAGCAAATCACTCCAGGGATGCAAAAAGACTGTGGCTGAAATGGAAATCAGCCTCTTAGGTGCTAACACCCTTACCACCAGACCAGTCAAGTTCTGCTGCCCTGCTCCACTTTCTCTAAACGTTATACCTTGGTCTCTTTTCAGAATAATGAGGTGAACAAGTGTACACGCAGGCAGGGCCTGGAGAGCTGACACAGCATAACTGGCAATGGTGTCAGTAGCACAGAATGCGAACCCAATGCACTCAGGTCTCAGCCCTACTTCAGAGCAAACACATTCAAATACAAATGAGTTCTGCTTCAAGTAGATTTTGACATCCACAGTCCTTCCTACCCCACCCCCCTGCCCCACATCAACTTCTCCTAGTCCTTGGGCTGTTTTGCACCCATTTTTCAGCTCCTGGACCTGTATACAGATGGAAGATGGGCAACTGCTTTGCTCTGCAGGGTGGGTTTACATTGGCAGTGAAGCTGTCTGCAATGAAGGATTGTGGGAGAGACATACACATACACCAGAAGTCACATTGCTGTCTCTGGACAGCAAGAACGTGGCAGTTGCCTTGCTTTCTATAGGGAGAGAAAAAAGCTTTTCTGTCCATCAAGTTCAAAGTTAGTCAGCAAAGAAACAAAGAGGTAAAGGGAAATCAGAAATTAGCCAAGGACAGGTGGTCATTCTACCATTTCATCACGTGGATTACGACCTCCTCCTGCACCAGGGGACACTCAGTGCTGACCATGGCGTGCAGAGGCTCATCTTCTTTGAGGAGTGACAGATTTCACTGGACAGATGTGCTTCTCCTCCGATTCTCTCTCTGGAGCTTTGTGGCACCATTTCCAGCATCCTCAAGGTATCTGGGAGGATTCTTGCCCTCCATTTTTCACCAAAACGTAACAAAAATTACCTTGTGGCAAATGCCCTGCACACCTCCGTACCAGAATAAGGATGAAAGCAACAGCTAGAGCATGTGCTGTCTTGCTTGGGGCTGTATTTACTGCTGATTGACCTCCATGACAAGCTGCCTAGCTCAGCAGAAGCCTGTACAGTAATAATAAATCAACTCTTCCCCCCACATTTTATTTTTTTATTGCAAAACCAAAGGAAAATAAACCTTTTTTTCAGAAATCAAGTTGGAAATCTGTAAGTTGGAAAGAGAAATTTCTGACTTTGCTGATTTTCACAGAATTATTACTAGTTACTTTAATTTCGATCTTTATTTAGTAATGCTCCAAAATTCCAGTTTAGATTCAGGCTGTGCACACTTTGGGACAGAGCAGGAGCCAGCAGGTTGGTCTATGGGCTCATAGAGAATGCTGGTGCCCAAACTCCATTTAGATTTAGTCCTCCAGAAGCTTGGTCATCCCATTCTCTTTACAAGAGTCAAGAACTCTTCTTCTATCAGGCAGGCAAAGCCAATATTATACTGTACTATATAATACTGTAAAAGTCTATATGAGCTGTGGTTTACCCTTCTATAACATCTTATAAAAGAACATTTTCATCCTAAGGCTTTTCTCCTGAGTTCCATCTTCTCCTGGCCCACAAATTGTTGTCACTCTTCACCAGTTTCCACCTTACACCAAATAGCAATCTCCTTCTACCTAACCACCACTTTATCATAGGAGATATCCCAGCTTGGCCTAACTGAGGGGTTTAGCAAGTCTTTTGCCCAAGGTCTGCAGCTGACCTGAAATCCAGCAGAAAACAACTGTAGCCCCATGGTCATCCATAATACAAGAGAGGGAAACTACAAGAATACAGTTGTCAGCATGTATTGCAGACAGACTATTTAAATAAATGGCACTCACCATACAGGGTCCTCAATTTCCCTGCAGCTCCCCTGCTTTAAAGCAGGGGGCTCTACAAAACACATCCACCTACCTCTGGAGTTACTTAGCCCACCACTTTGTGAGGGGGGTCCTTGGCATCTTCTGTGAAAGGGTATGTAGGATCTAAATTCAAATCCTGTGGCTCCTGCTCAGTTTTAATATTTATCATTAGGAATAAAAAAATGGTGCTTAAACTCCACTCTGAAGTTTCAAAGCACTTTATAAACATTAATACCTGAACACGTCATCTTTCCCTGGTGCTCATCTGGCAATGCATCAAAAAAATGCAACCAGAATAGAAAAAAGATTATCATTTTAAATACAACCAAAGGAACTTAAACCAGAAAGAATCAGCAAGCAAAAGAGATGAGGAAAAATGAATTGCTGCAAAATGAAGTCCTGGGCAGAGTTCTAACCAGCTTTCTGCCCAGCGGCCAGTGCTGTGACATAAGAAATGACATTAAACAGCAGATTTCCCCTTTGCAATATTTACTCCCTAAATCTTGGAGATGATCAATTCTAGAGTTTTGCACTGGTGAGTGAAGATCTGGGCCCATCCAAAGCATGTGCCAGAACTGCCTCCTGTCCTCTAGAAGGAGCAGAGCACAAAACCAAATGAAGGGTCTGCAACTGTTTACTGCTGGCGAATTCAACAATCAATTTATATTCACCTATCAAGGAATATCCAAGTGGAAGCAAATATTATGGTCATGTTCATTTGTTTCTGATTACAAAATGTATGTAAATGTATATGCAAATTAAGTGCAAGCATCAGGCTCATGGCAAGGTGCCAAACTATCCCTTAGTGTTATGATGGGGGTGGCTGGCAGGGAGATACAGCGACTGCAAGTGAGGCTGGGCAGTGCCTCCAGATACAGCCAACGCTGGGCTGCTCCAAAGGGGCAGGAAGAGGATAAATCCCACAGCCACTCTCACTTTAAACGAAGCTGAGGGGCTTTAGAAAAATCTGCTCCCGATGCAGTTGGAAGTGTGATAATTACAGAGCAATGGGCTCCTCTGTCATTCGGCAGGCAGCATCCCCAGGAAATCTTGCTCTGTAATCAAGGGAAGAGGTGCAATCAAGCCCGTATTCAGCCTTGGTTTAGAAACAGCCCCTGCAGGCAACACAAAGGCTTCAGCATGGTGCTTTGTGAAGTTGGTGATCAACGTCTTGGTTCTGCAACTACAAGCAGAGTTCATGTCATTTCTAAGCACATCTTCTGTTCACCTTTGCTCAGAATGTCCAGAAGGCGTCTTGAAAGAAGGGTGAGGGTTTAAGCCAAAATACACTTGCATGAACTGTTGCATTCACACTGTCCACATTTTCGAGCTCACTCTCTACACAGCAGTGTCAAAAAAAGAGAACATTTCTTGCAGACTGACAGCGTGGTCCTGAATGAGCAGATATGAACAACCTCATCCCGCTTCTACAGCAGCTCAACTTGCAAAATTTGCACGGGGAAGGTTTTCTTGGGTTTTTTCCCCTGAAATATGAATGTATCTGTGATGATCAAATTCTACAGGAACCTTATTCCCCTGGCAGCAACCTGATTCCACAGAGACTGATGATTTATTAGAGGGGAAGATGTCTCTGAGTTCAGCTTTCATGTCTAATGCCACCAGTGCCCAGAAAAATACAAACTAATAGCTACTCAAATCAGCCATCCTTTGTACCCTACAGAGCTGTCAGGTGCAGTGAACCATTTTACTCCAACTGAAATAAAAAATCGTCTCACATTTTATTCCAAACAGCCAAACCTTCCAAAGTGCACGTATTTCCACTCCCACTGTATAAACTCAGGGACAGAAACTGCACCTGCCCAGCTACCACCTGGATATGTGACTGCCCTGATATACACAATCCTACTAACTCTGGGTGCACATGAAGTGTCAAAATTATAATTTTTTTGCACATTATGGGCACATTCTAAACAGGATTCACAGTTTCATCTCAGTATAGAATGGTTGTTCTCTGTTGACATTCATGATAATTGAAACTGCACTTGGAGTTACAGTAGCTGATAATACTGTAAATGGAGACTCATTCCATCACA
This sequence comes from Sylvia atricapilla, assembly GCF_009819655.1. Taxonomy (NCBI): domain Eukaryota; kingdom Metazoa; phylum Chordata; class Aves; order Passeriformes; family Sylviidae; genus Sylvia; species Sylvia atricapilla. Next base: position 55,690,730 of record NC_089145.1, read on the forward strand.
GCACAGAATCAGCAGGTTCCACTCTCCATTTACTTCTTCTATCTCTGGCCACAAAATAAATGAGTTTGCTATGGTTTTACCATCTCCAGGCACAGGTATCAGTCAATAGCCAAGTAATGGTGTGGACACTGTCAAGAGAACTCGTTATTAAAAAGGTACAGATTACATTTAGATGTTCAAACAGAACTTGTCACTGATCAGATCCCATCAGTTCCCAGTCAAAGAGCCAACTCTGGTGAGGAAATGAAAATATGCACATAGACTACAGACTAGTAAATACTGTAATGGAGTGAAGGTTCCCCCCCAAAATGGGAGTTGTTGCTATCCAGTTGACAGAGCCATCTTTTTCAAAAGTGAGACTGGGAAAAAAAAATAACCATGTTACTTCTGCATATAACCAAAGGCATGATAAAGATACAAAACAAAAGGGAACAGTTCTGACAACAAACATCTCAATCTCTTGGGGAAAAAAAGCAAACAAAGAAAATACAAGTTGTTTAATGGCCAATCAAGCCACAGGCAGGAAGAACCTGTAACCAGTTCTGCCATTCCTGCCACATCCTACTGTTTATCAGTGGAGGTTCTGCCACACTCACAGAACTGAAAGACAACATCTCACGCTTTTCAAAGATAAAAAGGTAGCTATACTTAATTTGGTTCCTGTTTTCTTCTTGCCACTTTTCTTTGTCTGCTTGTTTCCACTTACTAAACAGCCTTTTCTTCTGGTTTTCCCATTCATCTGCACAGACACTGTAACATTTTTTTTTCAATGACAGCATTTAAAACACAGAAATCACCACTGCTACAGCATAAAGGAAGCAGAAAACAAGGCTGATTACAGAATTATAACATAAACCAAATATACACCATTAAGTAATATATGAGAAAACAAGAACCAAATAATGTAATGACTGTGGAAATCTTTACATTTGATCCACTGGAAAAGTTCTCCACAGAGCATCTTCTCTGAAAGTGAAAAGACCCCAGCCAACAGTGAGTTAAAAGTGTGTGCTTAAGAAGGCACATTGTGACAAACTTCTTTGCTCACCCTTAACAGCAGGTTGGGCTGGAAAGTGATGAATCACTATAGGAAACAAACAGCAATGGTGACTCACGGCTTCAAACAGTAACAATAGCACTGCTTTATCCATGGTGTCTACAACAAAAATATTCTGGATTCATCAGAAGATGCATTTCAGATTGTTCCACCCACCCAGGAAATGCAGAAAGTCCACCCCCTGAGCCCTGGCTAGAGTTCTCACAACTGCCCCACAGGTACATGCAATTCCTGCTCACTTACAGTACTTCTCAAGAGCTTCACTGAAAACCATAAGCTGTTGATGTCTTGAGCAGCTCTTTGAGGAGTCTGGATCCATTAGCCCAGCAGTAGACAGAGCCTTGTATCTTTATGTTTCAGGGTCACACGCCTGTGTGGCTCTTGCCATCTCCTATCACCATAGCTGGCATTTAGACCTGAGGTGTGTTTGTTCCATAATCAGGTGAGGATCAGGCAGGTGGCCCAGCCCCTGAACTGCCTGGTCACACCCAGAAGTCTGTCCAGCCCCACACAACTCATGGCTCTAGCACAGAAAATAGTTCTGGCTCATTAATGGTTTGGACTAATCAGGTCGGAGCAAATAGCCAGGAAGAATTTTGGTGTTCAACACCTCACAGGCTCATACCTCCTCTCTAATGCTCATGTACTGTTACTGCTACTTATATTTGGATATGAAGCCAATTTTTCTGTTGTGATTAAAATCACCCTAAAATGAATGCACATATGGATGCTATGTTTACTTTCCAAACCTTCCCTTCTTCTAAAAACATGTTTGCTTCTCCATCTAAACACAGACTGTAAATGTAGAGCTGTAGGGCTTTTTACTTGGGTATCAAGAGTATAAGGACTGTTTTCACCACTTCTCACATTGTACAGACTAAACTTTGTTTCACTGCCAAAAGAAGTAAACAAATGGTAGTCGTGAAAATATATTATCAAAAATATTTCCATTTTGACAATTTTTTTTTTTTTGTTGTTGTTGTTGTTGTTGTTGTTGTTGTTGTTGAGGTTGGACTCTTCTTGTTCATGTCTCATCTTTGGTTTAAGCTCAAACTCTGGTGTTTAAAGCCAAATTTCATAAATAATATTGTGATGAGATTCTCAAATTTACACAGGGATTTTCACTTGACTTACTCAAGTGTCCTGCACATACAGAGTTAGCTACCATCACATTGCTAAAGACCAAAGGAAAAATCTGAAATACACTTCATCATGTGGTTTGCATGACTTAAAACTTTCAAACTCAAATTCAAAAAGAGAGTACCAAACAATGCAGAAACATTCAAATACCTCTTCCCTTTGCAACACTAAGTCATATCAATTTAAAAAGCAATTTAAGCCATTTAATCAAGGATGCTAAAACAATCAAGGTGTCATTCAGTGATTAGTATGCAAGCAACTGAAGGCAAGCATGGGGCTTCCACAGGCTAGCAATAGCTAACATCAAATAAGTATACAATGTCCTGTTAATCAGTTATGTTAGCAATATATATATATATTTATACATATATATGGCTCCTGTTAGCTGACACTTCACTCAGTTTTCAGGGACTACTGAGAAAAGCCAGCCATTGCTTTTACCAACACTAACCTAAGGTACTTCTTAGTTTTAGTTACCAATTTACGTTCTCTACCCTTATTAATAAGTTGCTGATGAAATGAATGATGATAATGATGATGAAAATCTGTCCATGCTACAAGTGCAGCATCCTTTCAGAAAAGCACTTGTTGCAGTTGCTCACACTCTCTACCTATTCCCAATACATGACTTTCATTTGGAAAAAGAACAGTGGAACTTGAATTCCTCTGACAACCATCAGCAGGAATAAGAACTCTGTCACAGCCCTGCTAAACAACAGATTACTTCTTTGGGTTGTGTAAAGGTTAATGAGAAGCAAGGAAGTATTCAAGTATTCTCTTACCTTCAGAACACAGCTTGCCAGCATATCCAGTGGCTGAGCAGTCACAGTGTGGCTCGCCATCCAGAAGGAAGCAAGTGCCACCATTTTCACAGGGGTTTTCTGAGCAAAGTCCTTCCATTTCCAGTCGGACCCCTTGACTGCCCAGGAGCTGCGGCTCAGAATTTCCGTATTTCAGATCCAGGATAAATCCTCGAAACGGAGGCTCGCTCAGAACACCATCAAGAGTCAAGGCAGCAGGACGAATGTCCAGTGGGACTCCACCAATGAAGAGGTCACTGACGATATTCATATACTGGCGTTGTGGACGCACCTCGCCCGGCTTGGCCTCGCCGTCCAGCACCAGCACCGTCCGAAGGTGATTGCGGCTGACCATCAGGAAATGCCAGTTGCTGTCGTTCACCTGCTTGTCTGTGATAACTGTTGTCTCCGCACAGTCCACGCTGAACTGCAGCTGGATGCGCCCATCGACCAGGGACAGACAGAGGAAGTCACAGACACCACCATCATCAAAATAGAGAAGCAGCCCAGCAGAGACATTGGTCTTGAACTGGAAGCTGAGTTCGCTCCTAGTGCTGGCATCCCAGCGGAGGTAGCGGGCCCACTGGTTGGGGATGCCCATGAACTCCAGACCCAAACAGAGACCCAGCAAGGAGCCCAGCAGCAAACTCACCTTCAAGGTGAAGTAGATAGAATGCTGAGTGAAGCCCATTGTTTCAAGAATCTGCTCTTCCTTCGGAGAAAAAAAGAAGCCACACTGCTGGGAGGAAAACCCCAACAGTCAACACCAAATGTTAAATCCAAAAGGAAGAGAAGAAGAGCAGAGAGAGTGACAGAGAGCAGGAGAGTAAGTGGAAAGTGAGACTGCAAGTGCGCGTGACCAAGAGGAAGCGTCTCCTCCCAAGGAAAGATATCAATTATCCTTTAGCAACCAGAGGCTTTTATCTCAGAAGTACAGGGTACATGAAGTGACTTCTCCAGATGGTGTACTTCTCTGAAGGGCAAAATAACCTACAGTGATTTGTTTGGGTAGAACACAAAGGTGACACTGGTGTTCCTGGAGGAAGGAAAGGGAGAGCCAAAGCCCAAGCCGAAAATTCTTGTTTTCTAGAAGTGATGACAATATTGACAGAGATGGCAGTGAGATAGAAGAGATAGTGAATTCATAAAGCACGTGAACTTCAAGGGGGCAAAAATAAAGTCAATCTTCATGATGCACTGGTGGACACCCAGCCCATAATTCACTGCTTGGCGCTCACGGAGCTTGCAGGACCTGTGAGATCAAGACAAAAAAAGAAAGGGAAAAGTTAATCTTACTACCCACCATATCTTTACTATGAAGCTTACTAACATCTTGTCCAGTAACTCATTTACATTTTTTTTATATTCTCTACACTTCTTCGTTCTTGCAATTGGCTGTACAGGTCTCAAAAGCAGCGAGGACATCTATGTCCTCAGAACTAAGAGGCCAAAATAGAAAACTCACCAAGTCTGCACACATAACAATGATGAACAATGTGAAAATACACCAAATTATTTAACTCCTTTGATGGATGCAGTCTCATTGACTTTACTAAGAAATGGTGCTGGAGCTTTCCCAGTAACAATTACCTCTCCACGAAAATGCTTAGGGCAAAGACTAGAGTTCTAGGAGTTTAAAAGCTGGTAAGGGCAAGAGCTTATTATCAAATTATCCAAACCAATTATCCAAACCTCCTATTCCATTGCTTATATTATGCTTCCTAGCACACCAAGGAAGCTTTAGAGAAGACAACCCTGCTGTCAGCCTGTCACACAATAGCTGCTTTTACTTTGCATGTCTTGCATACTTCAGAGACTATCACGGACCTCTGCAATCTGGAAGCATGTGCTATGCAAATTATATATGGCAACCTGCAGCTTAGATGATAGCAAACTTGTAGCTTAGATGCTAAGAACTGTATAAGCAGTTAGCCACTTATATCCTGGTCTAGTGGTTTCATAAAAAGGCCAAATTCATCCCTAATTAAGAGCAAAGAATTCTAACTGCCTTCAGTGAGTTACACCTGTTAAGACTGGGTTAACTCACTCCTGCATAGTTGCATGTGGGTGAACTATGCCTGGTGTAGGAGGATGTTTTAAGTGACAAGTAAAGGCAGCACAAAGCTAGGTTCATTCTTTGAAAATTCTACCCAAGAAGGAAGTTAAGTTTTCTATTAACACAAGTGTTTGGTCACAAAGATGGGTGGGGCACAAGAACAGCTCTGGAATGGCTAACATTAGCATTGATACAGAGCAGGAAAGGTGGTGATGAGAATCAAGGCCTTCAGCCTCACAGTAGTCAGCATGAACACAGCCTCCACAAACTGGAACACAAATATCGTGAGGCAGTATTTGCTTGGGAAAAGTGCTTTGTGCTGTGGATCATGAGAGTTGCTCACAGCAGATGCCTTTCAACAGCATCACCCATCTTGCTCTGAAGGAGAAGGCACACAGACACTGCAGGAGTGTGCAGTGCTCAGAAGTTTCTGTTTGGTAGGAACAGAGGTTGAGCTACAGAATCACTAGGAAACAGAGGAGAGAGTTTATACAGTCACATCCTCACCTGCCTCAGGGACCTGCAGAAGCCATAAGTCTCCAGAGCTGTCAGTGTGACAAATTTAGCCAGCACAAAAAACAAGTCACTTAGAAAACAAAAGGGATCAATTAAAAGAAAACCCACAAGTTGGAGAGAAATGTGAGCTTTCAGTGCCCAGTGGAAACCAGGCCTGTTCCCTGCAGCTGCCTGAGTGGAGCACGTTAGCTAAACTGCTATAAACACAAATAAAATCAAGTCAAAAACAGAGGGAAGATAATTCCTTTTAATTGTTAACAGCTTGGCTGAGGAAAATGGAAGGTGGAAAAAGGAGGTGTTCGGAGAGGTGTAAAGTGAACAAAGAATTAAACACAGAATGCAGTTGTTCAATTCATCTGTCTTCCCAATAATCACAATGTTGGCTAAGTTCATGGGGGTCTTGGGGGATCCTGAAAAATTAACTGGGGGAAAAAAATTATGTGGTTCTTGTCCATTTAGTTTTCTTTTCCGTGCTCCCTAGCGGAGCCACTAAAATGGCCCATGATTTATGGAGAAGAATAGAGTGAGAGAAAGGTAAGAGAGAAAGTGATGACCCAAGCCTGGAATTACTGATGAGATGGAAACAGGAACATCATAATGTGTGTAAATTAGGCAGTGATGTGCTTCCAGCAGCTCACAGCTTCCTGGACCATTTACTACCACCATGGCAAAATTCACTACTTCATCAGAACAGCTCCGTGCTCAGCCTGAGCTGAGAAGGGCGACAAGCCCATCATGGCAGGAACCATCCAGAGACCCCAGTGCAGCAGGGCTCTCACCCCAGCTTTTAATTCTCCTAGGCAGGGTAGATTGTACCATCCTCATCAAAACCAGCCCTCAGTCTTATACACTTCTCTCCTTGTTCTAGAAGACCATCACTCTGATAAGCAGTGAAAGATGCTGTAAATCACAGCAGCAGGTGGGAACACTGCAGATAACCACAGATGAGAGGCCTATGTCCACACACAGCTCAAACCCCCGTCTGAAAAGCCTATCAATCTCTCCCAGTCCCAGGATGCTGAAACCCTGTTTTACACAGACAAATCCCAGCCTCCGTGCGTCACTTCAATCCTCGGGATATTTCAAAGGCACAATAATGGGAGCAGGCTTCCTCTGTGGTGCAAATTTCTGTAATGATACAAGTTCAATAGGGCAGGACAATAGGAATAGTCAGCAAGGAAAACCAGACAGAAATGGTTAAACAAAAATAGCAGTCTTGACTGAGGGAAGCAAAGACATTTCTTCTTTCTGTTTTGATTGAGAGAAGCCAAGGTAATCCCTTTGTAGCTGTTTTGAAAGAAGACAGTGCCAGCTCTGTTTCAGAAGAGGAAGACAGTGCAAAAACCATTAAATATAGGTGTCACTGCTGGGTGCTTCATTGCCTTTTAGACACTGCAGCTCAGATTTTGGGAAGGCTACCCACACTCAGCTACTGGCAGGCTAGGGCCATCTGTGACTCCCCCAGAGCTCTGTCAGCACACGTCAATCCTGACTCACGGTGCTTCCCATTACTCCACTTTCACGTCTCACACAGTTAAGTCTGTGAGAGCAAATCTTACCACAGTAGCAGGGTCTTCAAGAAGAGCTCACAAGACCCAGTGCCCTTTATAGCAGGAGGCAGGATCTGAATCCCAATCTTGAGAGAGTAAATCCTGACACACCAATTCTGTGCCTCACCCATTCCCATAATGAATCTCCAAGACACGCTGAGAATGAATAATTTTCTGCTCTTACCGTTTTATTTTTAGCATAAATACTACCCTAGCAGCCTCATACAGCACATTGCTACCATAGCAATACATTACAGTTTGGGACAAAAGCTACAGAATCCCAGAGTACTGTCTTACATATTTTATCTCTGAGAAATTGTCATGGCATGACCACACCTCGCACAAGAAGTGGCTTCATGACAGACAGCAGTGAGGAAGTTATCTCCACCACACTTCCAACAGCTTGTAGCACCTCCCTGGCCCACCTGAGAGCTGCAAGGAGCCCGCACACTGAGCAGAGGGCTCAGCACCTGGCTCATACCAAACCCACTGCAGGAAACACATCTACCTACTGCAACATCCCACTCACGGGGCTGACAGAGCTGCACAGGTTCCCTGGCCAGGGAAGGGACACAGCCCTGCCACAGGGCCAAAGGCAGAGCTGCCCAACCACCCAACACCTTCCCAAAGCTGACAGCACTCCATTAATGCCAGGTCAGAGCCATCTGCTCAGCAGCCCAGGGATGGGGGCTCGCCCTTGCTTTGAAGTGGCTCTCAACCACTTATCAGCTGTATGCTGAGAGTGAGTGACATTATCTAATTGCCAACTAATTTCCATAATTACTGACTGGCACACTTTGTATGCAGGGTTAATATCTTTGCAAACGTCTTGAAACACACCTGCTTAGGAAAGGGGGTGAGAAGCTGTTGCTCTGCAGCTTATTTACCCAACTGTTCAGAAAGGTTGCAGAAGATGGATTTGTCACTCCCTGTCCTCTCTCCTCCACTACACCTCCCTCTCTGGCTGCTAATTGCTTGGGGATGGACTTACTTGTTATTTGAAAGTGTAATTTTCAGCAGAAAGAACAGAGTTAGAGGAATTCAAAGACAGGCTGCCTTCCCTTGCAAACCCCTGCCTCAGCAGCCCAGTGCAAGCCTGTTATTCCACTTCAGGATGCTGGACAAAATCCCACTGACACACTGATGGGAAAGGTTTTAGAGTCCACCCAGTCTGACATCCTCTTCTGAACTACTCACTATGCCACAGTTTCTGCAGAAGGAAAAATATACATCGGTCACCTAAGATCCATGTACTTAATACTACATGTGAACTCACTTTTGTCCTTTCCTTCACCCTAAAACAATCAAAATCTAACTGTTTTCTTTATTCTCCAAGCCCTAATGAAGCAGCAGAGTTTTAGGAAGGAGTAAACAGGATCCTAATTTGGCTCTGCATCCACGTGTCTTCCCTCAATTGGCGCAAAGCACAGCAATCAAATCATTACAGCTCTGTGACATCTGCTGCTCAAAACAATACAGTAAAATTTACCCTCAATAACTGATATTAGAAGTCAAGCTAGCAGAGAGAAATGGAAAATTCGTATTATTTATTCACTCATCCAGTTCTGAACAACAGGCTCCTTTTGGCTAATGCTTTGAAATCTTTCTGCCTAATCTATCCCCAGCTGAATTGTGGCTAAAGACAAAGGGTCAAAGCATAACCAGAAAAAAAACCCCAAAAAAACCCTTCCAATAAAAAATGCAGATGTGAAAGCTGTGAGTTGCTACAGTCAGTATAGATAAAAAGGAACACAGAAATCCTCCCATCACACAGCATCTTCAGCAAGGATGCACAGAGGGATGTTTACAGAGAACTGAGAGGGGACATGGGGGGTTTGAAAATCATGAGACTACAGAAAACCACAGGGGCTAATTTAGCTTTTAATTCCTCCAGCAGCATTTGCATCTCAGTAATAAATCTGGCCACTGCCTCATACCCCTCCTGGGATAGAGAGGACCCTGGGGTGGTGCCATGGAAGCTGAGCTGAAAGAACGAGGATGAAACTAGAACTAGAAAGAACTAGAGAGCTTCTATCTTTGTTCAGTTCTATGATTCTCTCACCAAGGGAGATTTCAGTGGCACTACACAGGTCAGAGGGGTCACAGGTAAGGCAAGATGAGCTCTGCTTAGTGAAGAGGCTAGAGGTAAGGTCAAAAATGGGGGCTTTGCTTTGCAAAGAACTGTACACACCTAAGTTCTGCTGAAGTTGGCAGAACTTCATGGGATGCAGCATTTACATCACTGGCTGGCTGGCTGTAAGGAGAGAAGTGATATTTCAGGCTTTATCTTGGATGTAGAGGTATGTGCATATGAAGACCAGCATCTTAAAATGAGGCACTGAGGGTGACATGGAGCACCTGTTGATTTCTTTTGCGTGGTTCCCAGGGATACAATTTTTATGCCAGTCTCTCACACGATTGTGAAACCACACATGCCTTTGTCCCACTCCAAGCCCAAGAGAAGACATTCTTTTGTGTTCTTTGGTTCTCTGCACTACTGATACATCTTGCAAGCTTAACTTTTCCATTCTTGAAAACTGATATGGAGGTACTTAATTCTTATCTAAATTTAGCACTGAGCTCCCTAGGAGACAGTTGCAAATAAACTGTATCAAGCAAAAATCAAGAAAACGGAGTATGAGGTTGCAATTCAAGAGCGTCCTCTTAAAGTAAGAAAAACATAGACTATAAAGCTAAATTAGTTTGCCTTTGGTCCACTGAAGTGGATTAGTGTATACACATGCACATGCATTCACCATCAGCTGTAACCTGCAGGTAAGTGGTTGGTTTGTTTCCTGGTACCTGGGCGTGTGGTTTGCATTCAGTTTAAGCCCACTGCCCTTCTCCCATTTCCCAGTTCTTCCCTGGGGAAGGCAAGAATGACTGCTTGTGGTAAGGCTAACCTTGGAGCTCACCTCCAGAAACACTGCCTAAAACCCAAACTAGGCACCTCTGCACAGGAGAGCTGAGCTCACCTGCACTAGCAGGACATACAGTTGAAATGCCACCAGCAGCCTCAGAAGGGATATGAGCAAACTAGTAAAGTGCTTAGTTCAATAAACAGCATGAGACCATGGCAGCACAGCCTCAATTCAGATTTATCAGGCTGGAAAGTCATGCCACTGCTGAAAGAGTTGCCATTTTATCATAACCACCCTTCACATTTTTACCCCTTGGGCCTATTTAAACAAACTTAACTCAGAACCAGAGCTCTCCAAATCTATCCTAGGAAAAGAAGGGTTAAAAAAAGCCACAAGGGACATCGTGACTCCCTTCCTAAACATTCTCACCACCCCACAGAGGAGGCCATCTAGTCCATGAGAGTGACCTTTAACTAGCCTACCTAGCCTGGGCTCAGCATGAATGCAATTTAAAGACCATTTCAGCTCTCCAGCTTTCTTAACACAAAGAAGAAAAATCAAAACCCAAGCACAATGGGAAAGAAAGAAAGAGAGAGGGAAAATAACCCTGCAGAGCAATCATGTCTGGGGCTGCTCTGATGGCTTTCTGTTCCTTTCCAGGACACAGAAATGACTCCCAGTGTGTTAATTACTCCCATTACCACAAACTCTCCACTAACAAGGAGTAGCTAAAAGGAAGCGTTGGCAGCAGCTGAGCAGTTATTGCTCTGTACAGCCACGCAGCAGAAACCAGACTCCCCCATCTCTGAGCTGGTACTAACCAGGAGAGCGATTTCTGCACAACTCAACAGCCTTTATTGTAATTCCCATGGCAGCTGCACTGGGAACACTGGCCTTGCCTCAATTCCACCATCGTTAAGAGAACAAAGAATACCTGCTTTTCTAAAGACTTTGAAGCTCTACAGTTGGAGAGCTCTGAATCATTATCATTTATTTTCCTCCTTCAGTAGATGGTCTGTCTCCATCCCCTGCATCCTCTCCTTTCTGCCATCAGAAAGCTTGGACAGATCCAGCATTGTTTATTCTACCAGATCCTAATACACCAAATGCAGTCAGTAGCTACACACATCTCAGCAGGGAATGTTAGCAGGGAATTTGAAGGTATCACAGTGCTGGCATAATTGATAAAGGCAATACTTCTTCCAGAAGTATACAGTATTTCCATTTTCTTTTAATAAAAATCAAGTCTTTTGAAAATGTGCTTATGGTTACCAAAAAACCCAAAATTCGAGGATGTCACTAATGCCTGAAAAAAACGCTGCTTCCAAAAAGATATTCCTAAGACTAACAGTGCAGAATGGGCTTACTTTCCCCCAAAATGTATTTGATACTACAGACACAGACTAGCACTAGACACTCCTCAAAGGGGAGACACAACTGGAGTGTGGGGGGGACTCCTGACTTTGAAGCAAGAGGAAAAAAGTCACTGGTGCACTGCTTTCTCAGTTCTCCGTTCTCAATCTTAGAAAAAGGTATAAAGCACAAAATCAACAACAAAATAAAAGAAATGGCCACTAAGTAATACCACCTTCCTTTTACTAGCTGTCTGTCTACCCATCTTCTTTGCATATCCATCTTAAGTTCTTCAGGAGCAAGAACATTTTCTGTCTGACAGAATCTAGCACAACATAGTCAAGAGCAAAGTTATGAGGCCCTACACACGTACACATTAATAACTGTGATTTTATGTACTTGAGCTAGCACTAAAATGCCTTTATATTCCAGCTGATGTATAACACTTTCTAAAAAAAAAAAATAAAAAAAAGAGGAACAGCTTAAAAGGACTATCAGAATCACTATAATAAGAACAAAATTTTTACTCACTTTTTCTTTCACTTATAGATCACAGTCAATTCACAATTTCTTTCAACATATTTTATGCTCCTGGACCTACTTCCAGTAAGTCAGAGCAGTCTACATGTTTTTAAATGTTGTGATAATATATTACAAAGATAGGAGGCAGAAATAATCAAATTTGTTATTGCACTAAAAACAGAGCATGTATAGAGGGGGACACCTGGCCAGATTTCCCTGTCATTAGTATGGCCAGTAATTAATTTAGAGCATTCCCTTAGTCTGCTGGCTCATTGGAAAATAAGCACCATCCACTTATAAAGGAAATAGAGGGCCCATTGACATCTTGAAATCTACAGTGGATTTTCCCATTATGTAACATATTGGCTCTGTCTATCAGTGAACTCAGTTCTCTGATGTTTTACTGCAACTTAGGAATGTCATGCAAAAATTTATACTCAGCTTCCCACAAAGCAAACACAAACACCTAAACACAGCAAACAGGTGTGAGAAGCTGTCCAGAGTGCAGGCAATGCTCTGGGTTCCTAAGCTCTTTAAACAGCCAAGGTTTCATTTATGGACTAAATGCCTTTCAGGGAGCCCAGTTAAACACTGGAATTGAAGTGTGGGTGATCCATATTCACCCAGCCCTCACAGTGACTGATGATGACCAACACAGGGAGCTGACACTGGTGCCCTGGTAAGAGCTCTACGAGTCTCAGCCACTCAGTGAGATTAGGTCTCCACTTTCTGAACCACACCACTCTCCTACCACTAGCTCCAGAAACATGTTGCTTTTCGTGGGTGTATACATAACAGCAGGCTGGGAATCCCCTGCCATGGGACATCAATGCATTCTTTCAGCTATCTGTTGTTTTCATCCTCAAATACACAAATTCCTGCCAAAATTCCAGCCCATCCCTCTTCCCACTTCTCAGGGTAATTGGGTGAACACGATGAGAAGCTATGCACAGATAGGTTTCTCAGTTCCAGCATGCTGGGGAAATGGAAGTGGAAATCTTTGCCAAGACAGACTGGTTGCAAACATGTTTAAGTGTCACTGTCTTGGCTGGAAAAGGATAACACTTTAAATGGCTGAGGGTATTGGAAACTTTCCAGATCATCAAGGAAATTACTTGGAACTTTGCATTATAGGGGCCAGTTTCTAAACTGATCAGCAATTACGGGACAGGTAAAAAATACACTACACACACTCTACTTGCAAGGAGTCATTTCAGCCTGGCCTGTGCCTGCAGCACTACATGGTGATCTGTCAGTGTGCACCAAGCAATCCTCCACCTAACCCAGACTGCCTGCAGGCAGGGCTGGAATGACAGATCTGTCACTCTGCCACAGCAGTGGCCTCACAGCTAAGGACTAAAACAGCGGTGTAAAGGCTACCCAGGCTCCTGAGCCCTAGGGACCCTCAAAAGCAGAAATACAATGCTCTTGGCACAATGTGTTTTGAAAGAAGGCTGCTGAACAGGTAATTTTAGGCTTAAGAGTCCTATGAGCCCAGACAGTGGGACAAGTTACATAGAAAACAGGGCTCTCATTTTTGTTTTATAACTCATTTACACCTTCCTGAACTGTATTTCTGTGCTTCACGCTTTTTTGCCTTACGAGTTTTCTCTCTAGTTGTCTTTTCCTTAGAAATTTCCTGCTCTGAAATGTAGAACCAAACATTAAGATGTGCAAAACAAAAGGGGTTTTGCAAAATTCCAGTATCAAGGATATACCTGCCCACCTATTTCAGTGGAACCACCTAATGAAATTACAGTCCTGGAGTAAGTAACACACAAGATGCCAAAAAGGCAGGGGATGCCTGAATGTAGCAAAACACAAGAGGAATCATCTTACACACAGACCAACAGAGAGGCAGACATCAGCTCAAACAAGAAATCCAGAGGCTGGACAGCCCTGGGCTTTCAAAACTATTTGGGCATGACTGCAGAAAGGTGGAAGAGCACAACTGCATTTTATTTTAAAATTAGCTTGGATAAAAACACTAGGAAATAGCATAACAGAGAATAACCATTCAACACCTGAGAAACAGACCAGGGGCACTGCTCTCTCTCTATTAAAGCCCCAAACACAGGATTGTGCCAGGGCCATAGACCCAGGAAGAAAAGTCTGTCAGCCAGCTTAATACCTCATATGAGCTCAGGGAAAGAAAAGCTAACTAGCAGCACAATGGAAATTAATGCCTTTAGAAATTATTTCAGATTTTCTAATGGAGCATTTTAATGCCACTGGAGAAGACAAAGTCTCTTTATTTAATCATTAGTTTCTACATATTGATAAATCAATCACACTTGGAAGATTTAGACAGACTTAAAATATATCTGTACATATATATTCTCCTGCAAACGTTCCTTTAAAAGTCAGATGGTATTTTAAAGAGCTTCCAGCCTTGGGACTCACAGTGCAGTGCCCTGGAAGACAATTGACATTCTGAATGACTGGGCTGCGGATTCAAAATCCCAACTCAACCTGCTCAAGCCAGGATTCAAACCCACATACTTTAAAAATAGGGAAAAGAAAAAAAAAAAAAAAAAAAAAAAAAAAAAAAAAAAAAAAAAAAAAAAAAAAAAAAAAAAAAGAAAAGACAAAGGAAAAAAGAGAGAGCGAGAGAAATACTTGAAATTCTCCAGCTCTCCAGACCAGAATCTCTGAGGTTACAGATGCAATAGTGGCTCTGGGAATATCCCTCCACTGTATTCCACAGCTGCACGGGACGTATTTTCTGCTTTGCCATACTAAATATGAATCTCTGTATGGTTAGCAATACAGCTGACAAAGGATAATTGTTTGTTATGAAAGCCACTAGTGAAAATGAAAATAACATTTATTATATTGAGGTGCTCTAATTGAATTTTCTATTTTAATTTAAAAATGAAACATTCTAATTTACCTGGCTTTGGATATAGTAACTTCCAGTCATTATTTGCAGTTTATTTTATTTCTTCTGGGAAAGAAGTATAGAATAGGGAAAGAGTATAGAAGTGGGAAAACTGAGACTGCTATATAAATAGCTTCATTCCTAGCAACTGCATAACTTTTCATTTCAAATCAATTTTAAATGTATTACCCTCCCTCTCAACAAAAAAAAAAAAAAAAAAAAAAAAAAAAAAAAAAAAACCTGAACATTCTGAATAATACATCCTTTCTGCTAACATTGTTTTCACAGTCTGAAAAGCCATTATTTTGACAAAAACATTATGAGCAGTTCTTGCTAACAGCACCCACTTTTTCCCTTTCATACCAAGCCCTGCACTCAGCTCAGCAAGTGTCTGGGAACTTCTGCACAGCTCTAGAGATCACTGATGAGGCAGCGATGGGTCTTGCTCCTTTTTGGCCCCAATTTTCGCCTCCTTGTTTCAAATACAGCTTTTGCCAGCTGGTGGCAAACTGAAGGCCAGTGAGAGAAATGCTGCAGGATTAGCCTCAGTTTCTAAATTAAACACCACAAACCCTCACAGTGATTTTTCTGCTGTCCACTTGGAAGACAAGCAACCAAAAAAAAAAAAAAAAAAAAACCCAAAAAACAGTACAACTCCTCTACACCTAAAGAGGCACTCTGCCTAGGCTGTAGCTAAAACTTGTGGGTAGAAAAAAAATTCACTAGTGAGAGCATTCCTGCCTAGACTGAGCACTCCAGTCTCCCACCCCACACCTGTCAAGAGTACAAAAATAAGTCTGGGAGAAACGGGGGAAAAGCTTTTCTAATCAACACTTATAGGGAAGATACCTGAAGTGCTTGTAAGAACCTGGCAGAACTTCTGCTTCCAAATTACCTCGAGTAACTGAGATTTAGAAGTAACTAATGAAGATCATTACTTGATACCGTGGGCAACAGATGGTTCCTGCAACCTGCCAGTTGCCAGATTCTAGGCCAAACCTCTCCCCCATGTAACTTCATCACACATTAATTTGACTCATTTTATCTATAGCACCTAGTTTTTGGCTGCCAATATGTTGCTGCTCAGTAGTAAGATTCATGCAATGAACTTCATGTTCTAGCAGTCAGAGTACATGCAAGAGTCAAAATAAGCAGCCTCATGACCCGTTTGGCCTTAGGCAAAGTGTTCTTTCAGGGGTTATAGCTAGGACTATAGCAGGAACATGGTAAAGTTTAATTAGTCATTGTGAAGAGCTCAAACCCCTCAAAAGGCAAGCTAACAGAAGAGCAATCTATCTTCTTTTATGACATTAACAGTCTGCTCTCAAATGAAGCAAGAGAAGATGTATCTATAAAACACAGCGTATTTTCTTCCATTGTACTGCTGATGTCTCAGTCCCAAAGAGGCACAGGTTTGCTCAGCAGGCAGGCAGAAAGACAGGGCAATGGTGGGGGAGTGGGGAAGCCTTCATCTGCCTCAACTCCTGACCTGCCTGCAGCTGCCCTCTCCACCTGAAAGCTTTGGCAGCGCAGAACAGCTCAGTCACAGAGAGGTGACACGGGCTGCCACCTCCCTGGGGACTGCCATGCCCAGCCATATGATACATCCCTCCCGGGATACAACACAGGAAAGTGGGGCACTCACCTCCCCCATTTAAATACAAACCAAATCAATCTGTACAATGGCTGCTCTGTGTTTTAAACGGGAATGGTGGCCCCATTTAGGTACTGCTCAGTCAGGAGATCTCCAACCCCTCAATTCTCTCCCCAAAACTCCCTAAGGGAGAACTCATCTCTGGGGTTCCAAAAACAGGCAGTCAGTCATCTGGGGAAAAAATGGGTACATTTAACTCCGTTTTTGACCAGTGGTCATCTGAAAGGCTCAGAGGAAGAGAAAGACATAAATCCAGGCAGGCTGCTTGTATGCAGCATTGCTCAGTGCTAAAAATCAGCTAAGTACAAATATTTCAACTCGCTTCCTCCACTTTTCTGGGGCTTTTAAAAGTCAAAAACTAAGCAAGTTAATTTATTCATCTAACAGAAGAAAGTCCCTCTATACATTTAATTAAGATCTAAATAAAGGGAGAAATCTACAAAGTCTGTTATTAAAAATATGATGGTTTAGCTTCACTTAATTATTAACATCATTAAAAAAAAATGAAAAGCCGCTTTCAAAGCAGCTGGTTTTCAAACATGTGCAATGTACACCACAGCAAAAAGTAAAAGTGTCTGCACAGTTTACAGGAAAGAGAAGACATATATCACTGTAAGCTGCTTTTAGAGAATCCCTAATGTAGGATTTCCTACAGAATTAAATGAAAAGGGAAGAGGATATGGAAAACCCAGGAGCCCGCGAGTCTTCCGATTACTTCACAAATACAGGCTGGAAGTAGTCACCTGTTAAAAAATACATGTTGATAAAGGTGTACAGTTACTCTGCAGCACTGAGCCAGACTGTTGTCTTGGACTACAGCTCACTCTTGGCTTTCTGTCAGATGTCTCCCAAGAGAATCCTTTACAGCTTCACTATAGCAAACACTGCTGGTCCAGGGCAACAGAATTAGAGGCATTCAAAGTATATCTCCTAAAATATCTATTCCCAATAGTTTTTTTCTGACTAGTGGGAGAGATTAAGATTGCAACTGTACCATCTACACCTGCCATTCACTACACAACTAGTTGATTTTAAGCCACAGGACTGCAGGCTGTTTCATGATGATGAAAATGAAGTCTGAGGTAACAATACCATAGAGGCAGGGATGCATGACTGAGCAGAGGAGGAAGGGAATAGTAGTGTTCAGTAGAATACTTGCTATTTAGGTAGGTAATGGCAATAAAGTAAAAAAAAAAAAAATTAAGCATCACTACTGGGGGAAAAAAAAAATAAAAGGACACCCCACTGATTCAAATGATTTCACAGACTTCAAGAACAAACTTCCCTTAATCTTCACACCCATAACAGCTAAGAATCTCACAGGGACATCTTCCTCTTTAGACATTCATCCCCAACAGGCTCTTCAACACTAGGCTGAGAAAATTCTGCTGTTGAAGACAGCTGGTCTTAGGAAAAAGACCAGCTAAATGCTGGTCTAGCCACCTCATCCAGCGCACATCCTCATTCAGTACTTTCACACAAGACCCTGGACATTGAAATCAGCCTCTCTGTATTGCACTAACTTTGCATTAAGAGGTACTAGTGTGTGCTTCTTCCTTTTCTCCTCATCAGAATCTTGTTTCAGTGTTATCTCCTACTGCCCACTGTCAGACTGGAAGTCTGCCTCCTGCTCAGTCATTTTACATCCTGCTTCTCAACACCTAAAGACACATTCACACAGTTTTAGGCAAGTCATCCATCTCCTCTGCACTTCAGTCTTGACTACAACCAGAACTGGAGGCCACATCCCCCTTCTCCAGACCACTGTGGCTCTTAGAGCACTCCCTGCCCTGGCCCCCTGCTCATAAACTGAGGAGTCCCAGCCCTTCCCTGTCTCTTCACACAGATCCCACATGGAGTCTGGTGAAGTTTTCCATGTTTCTAGGTGGAATCACCAGCACTGCATGAAGCAAGAAGCTGTATTATACTGAGCTGCGATAGTGATGGGGTTTATAGTGCAAAAAGAAAGGAAATTAATTTAAAAATAGAAGATGTTAAAAAAAAAAAAAAAAGTACCCCAGCATACCACTCAGTTTACTCTGAAGTCCCTACTAACCTGGATTCTCCTCTGGCTCCTTTATAGCTTACATCTTGGAGGTGTTCAAGTGCATAACACTGAGCAATGTGATTAGAATTGATCCAGTGAGTCTCCTATCCTGCCCCAAGGGAACAATTACGCTGTACCATAAGGACAAAATCAAAGCACTTGATTTTGGAACAGAGATCCACAGGTGAAAAGCCATGCTCCAATCCTTGTACTAAACCTCCCAGCCATAAAATATTTAACCATACTTACTGGAAAATAACTGTTTGAGTACGCATTTTCCACAGTTATCAAAACAGTCACCAATCTATTCAAGGTAATCATGTGAGGGTTTGGGGTTAAGGATTTTTTTTTTCTATTTTTGGGTAAGAGATTAGGTGAATAAAAGATTTTTCTTTGCCCACAAGCTTTCTTAAACTTGCCGAAGGGGAATGGAACTACATTCCACTAATGAAAGAGATTCTTAGAAAAAAATCCAAAGTGGCATATAAAAAAAAGTAGATTTGGGTATATCTAAACTGCAGCCTCTGTCAGAGAGCAGGATGGGGAAAGAATGTCAAGAATAGAATAACACATGGCCTACAGTCTCCTTTAAAACAAGCATTTTTACTGATCATGTTATTAAACATTTTATTATTTCAGTGACTACAATATCCCCATGTCATGCTCCTAGGTTTGTGCTTTTCCATTATCAAAATCTGGCCAAAATATCAATGGCTCAGAAAACAAATTAGTTGATTCCTTTTTTTAAGAGCTGTGTTTGACTTTAATTACATTGATACTTACTTGGGAAATCAGACTTCACTCTCAAGAGAATAAAAAGGGGGAAAAGGAAGAGAAAAAACAGACATGGAGAGAAAAATAGAATACAAATAGATGATAGTGAGTCAGATTAACCAAATTAAAAGTTTCTAACCTCCTGTCTCTGAAATTTCAGCCAATACCCCTACTTAGGAATATGGGGGAATTAGTTTTTTAATTATTTGTTAAGTTTCCTTTTATCAGTCATCTATTCAGAAAATTCTGACATCTTCAAGCAGACATGGTTATCAATTGGTAGAAAGTACATTTATCTGGAGCTGCTCATAAACTGAAGAATTTCCAAGATGAGCTTAATGCAGAAGGATGGTACTTCAAGGAAGAGGAAAGCAGAAAACACAGGAAAAGTCTGTTTACCTTTCTTTCCATGTGGGTTAGTACTTAAGACAGAAAAAACAAAGCATTGGAGTCACAGTGAACAATCAGGGAAGTTTCTCAGTCATAAAACTTTCATGTTTTATGACTGAGCTTCTCAGTGACACAACACCATGTTGTTGTCCAAGCTGTGTCCACAAGTGCCAAAATATTTACTCTTAGGTGGCTATTTCACAGCTGCAGATCAGCATTCAGCAGCATGGTCAAACCTCCATTTTTCATTCCATTCTCACTCTCCTGCACTCCCATCTTCCCTTCCTTCCAGCCTTTCTTTCCTCCACTCTTACCCCTGCTCATTCCATTTTAATCAAGGTTCTTTCCTAATTAAAACAAACAAATATGTGGAAGCAATTAACGTCTTGAAGGAAGCAGATGGTGGAATAGCGCCATTTCGTTATTGCATTAAGCCTTAACTTGCTATCTCTTCAAACTTTGTGCACTTTAATTAAGCGCTGTTACAGGCAAGTTCAATGGGCTCTAGAGTGGAGTTTATCCAATTAGCTCCTGAAAAGCTGATGGTGCATGGTGGCAGGCTGAGCATGCTGTGTATGCAGCTGGGAAGGGCAACTCCAGAGCCAGAAGGGACTAAGAACTTCCTTTACACATGCAGCAGGTGGGAAAGAGAGTGAGAGAGAGCCTAATGTTGGTGATGGGGCAGAAAATGTAAACTGGGCCTGTCCTACCATGTTCTGGTGGGAGCTTTCCAGTGCCATGCCAAAGGACTTAATGACCACGTGCACACATTTTAAGGGGTCATGGTGACTTTCAGTGTCTGTGCCACCTTCCCAGAGACAGGGAAGGGGTGAAGAACAGCTCAAGCACTTGTCAGAAAAAAATCTGCATAGCTTTCAGGCCTATTTATTGCCCTCTCATCTTCAGCATTAGCATCACGCCAATCTTTGGCTTCCATTGTACAAGCAGATACAATGGACTGATGAAGAAGTCACAGTTTAAGATCTTGAATCACTGAGAAAAACAAACTCAGAAACAGAGGGATTCTGGTTTTTTCCCCTTGCTTTTCTGTTTGCAGCCAGCCCACATGGCTGAACAGAGGCTTTTGCAGCTAAAGTAAGGAGTGAAGAGCAGTTGTGTCATCCAGGTTCATCCTCTCACTGGGCCCACCGACACATGCCAGAAATGCGGACAGTCAAAAGAAAACAGTGACACAATCTACCTCCACCCTACCACATTCTGGCAGATGATACATTTCTATTCAACACTGAAAACAGGTGTCTCCAAATCCTACTTGCAAATATTTAAGGAAAAACAGCCAGTGTGACTCAGATGGAAACAGCCCTATAGATCCCAAGCTTCTCTGCACAGAGGTGTCTCAATTCTCTACGCCCATGTACGGAAAAATACACTACATCTATTTTACAGCTAGAACGCAAGACAGACAATTTTTGTGATTCCAGTGTCATACAAGGACCATGTGGAGGAAACACTTTCCTGTGTCTGTCAACCACAAAGATCACCTTTTTTGTATAACCAAGGCTGGAACATGATATAAGGAGGAGCCACAAATTACAAAGCCAAAGACCACACCTGGAGGTCATCAAGTCTGAGAATTTCTCAGAATTAATTTCTGTTTGAAGCCGGGCAAAAAAAATCCACTCCTGTCCTAAAGATTTCTGTTAATGGGGACCTCATAACAACTGCTAGAACTCTTTTTTTCAGGGCCCAAATATTATAGTTGTTAAAAATGGGAACCTTATTTCTAGTCCAAATTAATCTATTTCAGCTCCTAAACACCTGTTTATGTTATATACCTTTATCTGCTCAAATGGAAAACTCTCTAGTGTAAAAGTCCATCTTCTTAGGATAAAAGGCAATATGCAACATTTGCTGAGGAGTGAGACTCATATCATAGTGTCCTGGCACCTCTTCATTCATCAGTTTCAAACTCAAACAAGGAAACCATCATAATATCAAGAAACGCAACCACAGCAGACCCTTTCTTTTACAATCATGCCATATACAGTGAAAACATATTTAATGAGTACTTAACTATGCAAAATTCAAAGATTATGAACATCCAGTCCCCATCACAAACATGGCGCAGCCCCAAGAAGAGATGTAAGATTTTGTGTTTTCCTGTGGATTTTAATTGTGGCTTGAACATATCACATGGAGAATAGAGTTTATTTAGCATTATGGAAACAGAAATTCTCGGTTTCCAAATCTGGGTACATAAACTGCTATATTATCACACTATAAGGTGGTATACAAACACAATTGGGCTATAGAATTAAGAACCACAGAATCATTTGGGTTGGAAAAGACCTCCAAGATCACTGAGTCGAAGAATTGACTCAGCACTGCTAAGTCCACCATTAAACCATGTCCCTAAGTGCCACATCTACATCTTTTATAAATGCCTCCAGGGATGGTGACTCAACCACTTCCCTGAACAGCCTGTTCCAATTCTTGACAAACCTTTCTCTAAAGAATTCCTTTCTAACATCCAATCTAAACTTCCCCTGGCACAACTTGAGACCATTTCCTCACATCCTGTCACTTGTTACTGGAAAGAAGAACCTGATCCCCACTTGCTACAGCCTCCTTCCAGGTAATTGTAGAGAGTGACAGGGTCTCCCTTGAGCCTCCTCCTCTCCAGGCTAAACATCCCCAGCTCCCTCAGCTGCTCCTCCTAAAACCTGTGTTCCAGACCCTTCACTAGCCCTGCTGCCCTTCTCTGGACATGCTCCAGCACCTCAATGTCTTTCCTGTTGCAAGGTGCCCAAAACTGGACACAGCACTTGAGGTGTGGCCTCATTAGAGCCAAGTACAGGGGAATAATCATTGCCCTAGTCTTGCTATCCACTCTATTGCTGATACAGGCCAGGATGCCATTTGGCCACCTGGGCACACCTTGGCTCATGTTCTGCCAACACCTGTAGGTCCTTTTCTGCAAAGTAGCTTTCCAGTCACTCTTCCTCCTGCCTGTAGTGCTGTGGGGGGTTATTGTGAACCCAAGTGACCTGACACTTGCCCTTGCTGAAGCTCATGCCATTGGCCCCACCCCATCGATCCAGCCTCTCTAGATCCCACTGCGGACCATTCCTGCCCTCACTGAAATTAACATTCCTGCCCAACTTGTTGTCATCTGCAAACTTACTGAGGATGTGCTCGATGCCCTCATACAGATCATCAATAAAGATGGCAAACAGAACTGAGCCCAGTACTGAGCCCTGGGCAACCTCACTAGTGACTGGCCACAAGCTGTATCCTCTGCCATTCACCAATGTGCTGTGGGCCTGGGCATCCAGTGTTTTCACTCAGTGAAGAATACACCCATCCAAGCCATGAGCAGCCGGTTTCTCCTGGAGACTTCTGTAGGAAACACTGTCAAATACTTTACTGAAATCTAGGCAGACATCCACAGCGTTCCTCTCATCCATGAAGCAGGTCACTTTGTCGCAGAAGGAGATCAGGTTGGTTAAGCAGGACTCTGCCTTTCCTAAATCCCTGCTTGCAGGGCCTGATCCCCTGGTTGTCCCACACATGCTACATGATGACACTCAAGATAATCTGCTCCGTAATCTTCCCTGGCACCAAGGTCAGGCTGACAGGACTATAATGTCCCTGGATCCTCCTTACGGCCCTCCTTGTAAGTGAGCATCATGTTTGCCAACCATCAGTCAACTGGAACTTCCCCATTTAGCCAAGACTGCTTGTAAATAGTAGAAAGCAGTCTGATAAGCATTTCATTCAACTCCTTCAGTACCCTTGGGTGGATCAATCCAGCCCCATAGACTTGTATGTGTCTAAGTGATGTAGCAGATCACCAATTTTCCCCTTAGGTTATGAGAATTTCCATAATATTCACTCTCACAATATTCATTCTTAATCATCAACAAAATATTTTAAAAGTTGGATATGTATACGCAATCTCTTAGTAGAAGTACGTTTATATGCAACAATTTCATTGCTATACTTATTTCAGGCATGCTTAGGTTTACATATGAAATATTACATATAACTATTCCATGTTCAGATCCATATACTATCAATAAAAGTGTTACCCTCAACTACACTAAAGGAAGACCCATTTTGCACTATTTGTGTTGTCTATCTGGTTATTTGACCTCATAAATCAATTTGGCCATGCAATTACACTAAGTAGATGTTTAACATAGATGCACTAATAGGAAGCAGCAGGTATGCTGGCTTCAGAATTAGATTCAGAATGCTGGCTTCTGAATTAAATCTGACTTGGCCAGTTTACATCTTTATCACCAGCTACAGCCATGAGGAAATTCCACCAGTGCCTCTGGAGCAGAAGTTGAGTCCATGTTGCCACAAGGACCAATAGCCATCATCCATGCCGTAAGAAGAGAGATCCTTCCTCTTTACAAACATCACATGAGCTAACAGTTTGTGCAGACATTTAAAATGTGCTAAGTCCTAACAATTAGATCTGCACACAAAGCTGGTGATGAGTTGTCTTAGAGCAGAGGTCCTAACACATCCCACTGGCTAGACCTGCTCTAAAATTGCACATAATATTCTGACCACTTCTGCTCATGAAGGAGGAAACCAAGTCTTCAGAAGGCCTTTGAGGATGAACCAGGCAACCCTAAGCCTATTTCACAAGAAAAGACTGAGACAACATGGTACTTTTAGCCTAACAATATGAAGGCGAAGAGAAATGACTACTGACTATAAATAAATTTAAAGAAAGAAAAAAGAGAGATTTATTTTATCTGAAGAAAAATATGGATACCAGAAGAAAGGTGCATAAACTGGCTATAAGTACGAGTACACTGGGAATTAAAACAGCATTTCTGACAATCAGCAGAGGGAACTTCTGAAATGGCCATCCACCCAGAAAACTGTCAGACATTAAAACAATACTGGAGATTATTTTCTGTAGAAGATACACATCTGCATCCCATAGGGCTCAGAAGGTCCTCTGCATTCTGTGTTCCTACCCTGATGAAGGTAAATATTGTAAAAAAAAAACATGAAAGAGCACAGTCTGAGTTCCAAAGAGACAATAAATATCAGAAAGTATTTAAGGCAAGACTGAAGGATGGTGAAGGAGAGAAACCATCCCCAGGGGACTGTTCCCAAAAATGCTTCAAGTCTCCAAAATAATTTCACTATATGAGCATATGCTGTAGCTCATACAGCTTCCATTAAACAGGTAATTGGAGTAGATTATCATAATGTCCACTTCTGGCCTTAAAATTCATGGATCACAAGGCAAGGTAAAAATGACAGAACATCAAGAGAAAGCCTGAAATTCTACTCACATTTACTCAGCACTTAGAACCTGACAGCTGATTCAGATCTCAAGTATTTTCCCAGCCAGGTATTGCAGTTTCACCCAGCTTCAGGCAGCTAAACACCCCACAGCTGTTCCCTCACTCCCCTCCACCATGAGAGGGGCAGATGCTCCAGTATTAACTAGCCACATGGCTTCTACTAAATGTGTATTCCAGTGTTTGAAGATGTCACCACCCATTACTCTCAGTGCAGTCTTCAAGCATCCATTGTATAATTTGATTTCCCCAGAGGCTGCTGCATGATAGGGAATGTGACTACCAAATCAATGGCATACACTTCGGCCCATGTCTCCATGAGGTTGTTTTGAAAATGACTCCCACTGTCCAACTCAATTTTTTCTGAGGTGTCATGTCACCACAAGACTTGTTTTTCAAGGCACAAAACTGTTTTGGGTGGTGGCATGTGGCACAGGATGTGGCATGTGGCAGAGTTTCCAGTCAACTGGTGGCTGTTTGCACAATTGTAAGGACACAGTGCTTGCCTTGATGGGTTTGTGAGAGTGTGATATCATCAGTCTGCCACACCTCCTCACATTTATATTTTGACCATCATTCACCTCACCACAGAGGCTTTAATAACTTGGCCTGCTTGATCACAGCCCACATTTCACCTTCAAGAATAACCTGGGCAATAGTGCCCACCTCTGAATCACAAGCCCACATGCATGCTGCATCTCTTCCTCAGTGACCTGGGGTGTCATGGACCCACCAAGCTGGAAATAATTCACCCTTGTGTTGGCAGTCCAGATCCATCTGAGCTACTTCAGTCTTAGCAGCCTGATCCATATGCCCATTGTTCTGATTTTCTTTACTGTTCTGACTTTCACAACCAGGTTCTCTCCCCAGACAGCAACATCCTGCCACAACCCAGCAACCCAAAGGGGTTTGTTCTGTCCTGTCAGTTGCTCTGCTTCCATTGCCATAGCCCCTAACCACAAGGTATCCATGAATCAATGGCTACTAAACTAATATAATGAATGTTTATAATGAGTTTGTTTTAACATGCTCTAGTCAGTTCTGTCTTTATTTCAACCCTCAGTATGCACATGGGGCACCAAAAAGGACTGTTGTGGTTTAAAACAGCAGGCAGCTAAACTCAGCCTTTTACTCACTACCCCACAGTGGGATGGGGTAGAGAATCACAAAAAAAGGTAAAACTCCTGGGCTGAGATAAAGACAGTTGATTAGAACAGAAAAGGAAAGACGGGAAAAAATAATAATGAGGACAAAAGAATATACAGAACAAGTGATGCATATGCAATTGTTCATCACCCACTGGCTGATGCCCAGACAGTCCCCAGGCAGCAGACCAACACCCTGCCAGCCAACTTCACACGGTTTTATTGTCCAGCATGACACCATCTGGACATGACACCATATGGAATATCTCTTTGACCAGTTTGGGTCAGATGTCCTGGCTGCTTTCCCTCACAGCATCTTGTGTACCCCTGGCCTACTCACTGGTGGGGCAGTAGAAGAAGCTGCAAAGTTCCTGACCTGGTGTGAGCATTGCTCTGCAACAACTGAACATCAGTGTGTTTATCAACATTATTCTCACCCTAAATTAAAAACACAGCACTATGCCAATGGAAAAAAAGACACCAAGAAACACAATCCTGACTTGGGACTCATGCACTGATAAACTGTAGACTCCAAAACATCTGTATTAGGTAAGAGCCCAGAGACACCTTTCCTAGCAGTGGTTTTTGCATTCGTCATTATTTAACATGATTTGAAGAAATGTCAGTCCCTAGGTAAAGAATACAAAACTAGAAGTCAAAAGTGCAAAGGAAATATAATAAACATAGTTTAACATTAGCATTAAGCGGGAAAAGCACTTCTCCTAACAAAGCATTAACAGACTATGTATTTGCAGCCTATAACTTTCAAAGAATAAGTATGCATAATCACAGGTATGACTTTTAGAAGCCCTTCACAGGAACAGGCAAGGCACAACTCCTGCCTCACCCACATTATGTTATGGGCCACCCTACCAACTGCTCTCTGCATGTTGGTTAAGAGTTGTTGGTGAGAGAGTCCTCTGCCCTGAACTCTCCATAAAGAGTCAGCCTCACCCACTCCAAGGACAAAAGACACGGAATCCCTCAAAACACAAGAAGAGAGTAGTAGTTTCTTCCTCTAAAAAATGCCCCTAGAGAAGCACAGTCTCTAATGAGGCAAAGTGAGCAAAATAATCAGGATGGGCAACGGCCAGAACACATATGTGATATTAATTCAGTGCATCTTCCTTTTTGAACTCCCAGATGAAATTCAAACCTGTCTTGCCTAGAGGTAACCAAAGAGAACACAAGGGAGCGCTGACTCTTACAGCAGAATTTACATGCACACAAGTCCTCTGTGTGGCTGAACAGATGCCAAGTCAGTCTAAGAACTCTGAGGATCTTCAGATGAGAGTATCTAAAACCTGCACAAAACAAATATTTATGGTCTATAAATACACACATTCATAAGGCACATTCCTTCTCCTTCCTCCACAGAGCAGAAACTCCCACTACAAAGTGTCTTGCAACACGTCAGACATACTGACAAAGCAAGCAGAAGTTGTGTTTTTTTCTCTGCTCCACATAGCAAGGCTATGTTCTTTATTCCTGCTCTTCTGATATTTATCCCTCCCTTTCTTCTCCATCTTATGCCTCAAGCCAGAGGCTTGTCTGCTGTCTCTTCATATTGGAAACATGCAAGCTTGTTTGGTTTAAAAGGTCAATCATAGCCTGTTTGTACTAAGTCTCTGATGCAAAAATCTCTTTGTATAAGCCAGGAAAAATACTGGAGCAGAGAGTGCTGGATAGAGGACTATGAGGTGTAGGTAACATGTCAGGGGCACAGACACTCAGCTGAGGCACTGTGGGCTATGGAGGCAGCACCCATCAGCTGAGGGGCTCATGGGTCTGTGTCCTTAGTCAACAGAAAACAATGCAATTAAATTCAGCTCATAACAAGAAAGGCTTCAGCCAAATGAGGTTACCTTATATTCATCATGAGCTAATAGTGTTCACAAAGGTGGTGACTATCTACCAACTGACTCCCCACATATTAATCTAAAGCAATTATTGACTGTGTGTCACAAAATTTAAGTCCCCAGGAAAGGGGTTAAACCAACACAACGTCTGTTTTACATATTGATAAAGCTATTACAGTTGACACTTCCATGATCAAGGGTCATGATACAGGCCAGGACATTTTAAAGATGCACTGTGATTAGTTTGAGAGCTTTTTTTAATGCATGTAAAAAAGCTCTAAAAATAAAACACAAGATTTAAAAATGTATGTCATTGATGGGTTGTTCAACTTAATGGCAACAATCATCTTTCAAAATAAACTGGACACAGTGCATGGTGCCACTACTTAACTCTATCCATGCTGAAATGTGTTTCATTAAGTTCTCTAGAGGTAACAGAGAGATTCTATGATCAAAACCTCTCCAAAGATAAAACAGTGAATCCTATTCTTCACCTGCTTTGCCAATGGTTATATTACATAGCTACACACTACCTACCACTTATGTCAATTAAAAAAAAAAAATAAAAAAGGTTGCAGCTGTTTCCTGTTTCCCTGGCCTGCCTAACTAGCACTGCAGCACTATCTTCTACTGTGCTGATAGCTGATGACACTGCTAAGGCAACCACACAGGAATTACCTCTTGGCCTGAATCAGATGCTGTGAGGATAAACACTGTCCTCCGCCACTGAAGGAGATCCTGAAACCCAGAGCTAGGTACCAGCACTAAAAATGCAGCAGACTAAATGTTCCCTCATGTCACCATGCCCCACAATCTACTTCATGTCCATATTCCAGTGTTCTCTGTACTGCAGGCCTGGGAATTAATTTCCACCTTCTTCCTCCCCTCAACTGTCATAATAACAAGAATCAAGTTCCTTTTCCATTCCCAGGCCTGCCCTCTGCTCTCTTCCAAAGCAGTTGTTCTCCATAGCATAGCCAGCCACCCTCATCATGCCAGGACCTTAAGTGAAAACCTAACCAAACCACAAACTCTGTCCACAGAAAGACTAAAACCAGGGTTTGCTTTTAACTGGGTTTAAGAGGGACCAGCTTTTGGTACTTTATTTCCAAGTTATTGATAACCTTTCGTAACTCACTTAAGGACTCCACTCTGCACTGTCACTTGAGAGTTACAAGACCATCAATAACCATAGAAAATAATGCACCCTGAGAGAGGCCAGAGCAGAAACTTCTCCAAAATCTTTCTTTACCCTTGTAGTCTGCAGTGAACCACAGCACTGAGTAGCTCAGTAGTACAGGCTTCATCTAATACCCACGCACCAGTGAGGAACAGCACTCCTCTTCCATAAGTCAGCATGTTCATTCTATTAGGGAAAAAAAAAATCCCCAAGAAAAATACTACTGTTTCAGTTTTATTCTGTGTGAAAAAGTGCAAGTCCCTGTCCTGTATAATCAGAGACAGCCTTGGAGCAAACACCCACATAGCACCCTGCTGCTATTCATTAATCGCTCCAGCAGCTTGCGATGAAATCCACAGGGAAATTTTATAGCCTTTCTTTAACTCTACACATCTGTTTGAAGACACTCCAGACAGACACACACACACTGCCAAATCTTTGAGAACTTGGTTCCCATGGAATAGCAGAGAGGTGCCAAACATACAAGAGATAAGAAAACCAGTGACCCCCATTTCCAGTACATGGTGAAATACTCCTGTAGAAACTGGCCAATACCTGCAGAGGGTATTGATACACAACATGTCCCGGGAAACTCCCATGAGATACGTGACATTCAAGAAGAAATGCTTTGGGAGCTTAAATATCAGCCTCTGAGAGCAATGCAGCCAAGATGGTGCAAAGAAACAAAGCAGAAATGTTCATTACTCCGTCAAGACTGCAGGAAAGGCCAGAAGTCACAGCTGCAGCCAAAGACAGAACCTCCTCAGTTACTGCTGTTCTCAGATGCACACAGTTCTAGTGTCGAGAGTCTACATTCTGGTGTGAGAAGATGGTGAGTAAGGTTATCCAAAGAATTAGGGGAAATAATTCAGTAGTACAATATTCAGCACTAATGAAGTCCGAAGCAATTTTTATTGGCTTCAGTAAGGCTGAAAAGTACGTTTTATCCCAGATCTTGTATTTGATACTTAAAGTGGGATATTTTGTAATCAAAGACACAAACAAGTCCTGAAGATAGAATTTTGAGCTGCTCTTTTTTCCTGAAGTTAAACTTGGGCATTTCTGAAAGACACAGATTTCCTCTGTGTTTTGTTGAGATTGGAGCACAGGACAAAGCCTCCTTGATGTGTACACCTCCTTGATGTGTACACCACTGGAGATGCAAACTGCCACAGAAACTCACACTTTCCTTCTCCAGTCCAGCATGCTCCTGTTCTGGTTCAGGTCAAGCCTCTGCGTCCTGTTTCAGAAACTGAGATTGTAGCTAAGGACATAAAACCTGGTTAACTCTATTAACTTTACAACATCACGTCATGAAATGTCATCTCAGTTTTCAAGGCTGTCAGTTTATGCCACAGCCCTTCTGGCCTGGGTTCCTCTTGCTCTTTCCATTCAGACATGCACAGAAGGCAGCAGTCTTCCTGAGCTACCCAGCTCACCTGTGCACATGCACTCTAGAACAATATGAATATTACATGTAGCAGCCTTTGCAGCAAAGGATATATTAAGGCCTATATTTTTAATGCCAGTTTTAGTATGCCTATAAAAAGACTCTATGCAAAAAACTAAATTATGTATTTCTGTGCTGTATGGGGATAGGGTACCAAGTGAGAGACATGGCAAGTGGGAACACTCCCATCCAGGTGCAGCAGCCTTTGGACACCTGCATCTGCATGGGATTTGAAGGGAGTTATGGAAAACTTACCTTCCTAAAAGCATCAGAACAAGCTGAGCCCATAGGATTTTTACATCTCAAGAGGTTTTTACTGGGACATTACACTAGAAGTGCTGGTGAATGCTATCCTTCACACTGAATGGGACAACATGATGCTCTTCAATTTCTCTGTAACCACTCAGAAATGTGACATCTTTACAAATCATTGTGTGCCCTCCTACACCTCATATTAGAGGGCCAGAAGGAAGAGGAATGCCTGCCAGAAACTTCTAATAAAATTTGGTATTTTTGAGCCTCCTCTTATATTTGCCCTTACTTCTTCCAAACTAAACTAGTGCAAAAGAAATAATTACAGATTCACAAATATCTTACCTGCCTTTGCATTGTCCCTTTTACTGTACTTCAGTTCTGCCCTGAAAACATTTCACCAGCAGCAAAAGAACATCTAACCTCCATGATCCTTGCAACTTTTTGTTTCCTTGAGACAGCAAATGTATGAAACAAGCAGTACTGGGAGTATGTTAAAGCATGGACAGCTGAGATCACTTCAAATCTTTTCTCCCCCCCCTGACATGACATGCCAAAAGTGACATTTCTGTAAGAAGCAAGGGTTTCCTAGCACCACTTCTGCCAAGAAATAGAGAGACTTACCTGGGAATTAGGTCATTAAAACAGAGGGCCTCACTCAAAGTGAGAGGTGGATCAATAAGTGACCTTTGACAGATTGGAGGCACTGATCAATGATTACTTTTTTATTAAATAATTCTTTTCCTGTACCAGCAGGGACTCCTTCCCTCATACGCAGCATTAACATTAACCTTTGCTGCACAAGGATTAAAGGAGATGACACCATAGAGAACAGCTCAGAAAGCAGTGATCAAAAGGAAAAAGGAAAAGGCTAGGAAAAAGGCGAAACAGAAGCTCAGCCCAAGGAAACACACTCTTCCCCTCTACTCAGGGCTAGCTCACACTGCCCAATTTCCCCATCACTACTCCACCCATCTCTACTCATGGTACATAAGCAATACCTTAAGGTCAGTCTGAGAAAGGAGGCAGTGCTCAATTCAACTATAAAGGCTAAGAACTCAGGGATACCCAGTGAAGGCAGATGGGGCAAGGTGGCACACATAATGGTCATAACAAAATAAGTAAATCAGCTACAACATCATAATGAAAATCAAGGCCTGCAGTTCAAAAGGAAGCTGTGCTGACCCACAGCTCCCAGGACCTTAACTGATGGCAGACACAATCTGAAGCATTTCTGTTTCACTGTTTGGCTTCATCCCAAAACACTTCTACCCATGCCAAACTGTGTGTCTTCACAGTATTTGCTCCTCCTGAGTGGATATCATCAGTCACACCAATCTGTGAGAGCTATTTTGTTATATGGGGAAAAAAAAAAAACCCTTAGGGAAAAGCACAGTTCATCAAATGTGCTATGCCTTGGACTTGGGTTCAGTCTTAATGCAGGTCTCCTGGGGTGACCCTGTACACTAATCAGGTGTGCCCTTTGGCACTGTGCCCACAGCAGAAAGACCAGGTGGGAATGTTTTGCAAACCTTGAAGAGATGAAAGACTGAAAGTATGGCACAGAGATATGAAAAACCCTAGCAGATGGCAGGGAAGAAGCTTCTTTGTGATTTGACAGTGGTTAGCTCTAGTGTGGCTTTTACTCTACAGGTTTTGTTGGTTTCTCAATATACTTCTTTAGATGATATATCTCACAGGAACTGGAGGGAGGATCATATATTCTCTCACACAGTCCAACTCCATTATTCCCAGTAAGTGTTGTACCACAGTCCCCAGTAAAGCAGCATGTCTTTGTCTTGGTGCAGTGCCAAGAAACCAAGTGTCATTTGAGCCTCAGATGAGGAGAACATGCTACAGGCAGCACAGCCCCCAGCAAAAGGAAGCATTTGGCTAAAAGAGAAAGACATGGAAACCAGACAATGATACAACAAGAAATATCTAATTCACTTCTTACATCTTGCACGTATATAATTCACCACCATATATTTCAACAGCTGACACCCAAGGAGAGCTCACACAAATTTGAAGTGTCTCCATCTATCTCAAAGGAACAGGAGACATGCTCAGCTGAAGTCCAACCTCATCTAACCATTATCAATGCAGAAGCAGCTGCACTGATGGCAAAAATATATGCCCTGGTCCTTGTCTTCTGGGATGATCAGTTGTTAATTCTTTAAGCCACGAGCTTGATGTGTGAACCAGTAATTTAGCATAAGCCCTCCCCAACAAGAACACAGTGAATGTCTGCTCAGAAGAGACATCTACTGCCCTTATCACTTCACGTTGCTTTTAGTTCATGCTGAAGGAAACACCATATGGGAGAAACAGGATCATGCACATTATATCAGAGACAAATAAGACAGCAGAGTGCTAATTATTACCAACAAACAGATCTCAGTAGTTAGGGAGAGGCTGGGGAGCCTCATCAAAGTCTTCACACAGAAAAACCCCACCCAGTGTGACAAAGCTCACCCATCTAAAGAAGGCAGTAGGCTCTCAAGTCTTCCTCTAGTCTTGCCTGGACAACAAAGGAGACCCTCTAGGCCTCATTTCTTTCAACAAACAGACTCACTGGTGTCTTCAAGGTCTCAATCTGCACATACAGTGTTTCCTCCCATTCTGAACTTCCTTTCCTTTCTCATCAGGGAAAGAAAGAGCCACAAAGAGACCTCGTATTTTAAATTTACAGAATTGCTGTACAGACTAAGTAATTGCATCATACACATTTGTGCTTCCCTTTCAATCCTCAGCAGAACTGCTGGGCCCCACACTGCAATCCTCACTCCCATACCAACTCCCAAAAAGAAAGCCTCCAACACCTCATCACAGACAGCAGGCAGGACCAGCCACCATCAGCTCTCCAAGAGACCTTCCACCATCACAGCGAGCAGAGAAAGCTGAGCTCCTCCAAGGGAAACACAAGACTCTACCTCTCCATCCAAAGAAGCCAAGAAGGGATGGGGAGACCCAGTGTCAAATCCCAGCCTCAGGCTGCTCATTTGACAGAAAGTGGGATTTTAATTCCTAGTTTTAATCAAAGAAAATGTAGTTATGGACTTTGAAAAGCAGTGGCATCAAGAAGACATGTGGCAAGAGTCTGCATAAATCTTTTTGCCAAGTCCCCTGTTTCCTCCGGAGAAGGAAATGAACCAAGAGCTGGCACAGCAATGCTGTCCCCACAATATCATCTCTTCCCAATTCACACATCCATGTTTTGTCCTTCCACTCACAAGGTGCAGATTGACTCCTCCCCAGGAACTTGGTCAGACTGTAGGATTTGAAGAAAAGATGAAGGGAACATTATCTCCTTATTCTATACAAACCTGCACTCTCCTCATTTTTTCTCAATGCCTTTTCCATGCTTTTCATTTCCTGCAATGATCTATATAACTGAGCCATGTGTTTCTTCTCATTATGAATATGAGTTATTAGCCTGTTCAATAATTAAAGTGGTCCAAAATGATACAATTCTTCAAATTTTTTCACCATGAACACAAATGTATGGATATGCATACATATATACATAATTATATATATAATTATATATTTTTTTTTTATTTTTTTTTCTTAAAGTGAGTAGGATCGAGGTAGTTAAAGACTGGAACCTTCTTTCCTAAAACAGCTTTAAAATTCAAAAACTTGCACTTGTTTTTTTATCAGATCTTACACTGATTTTTAAGCATACTTAAAATTAACAAAAAATTACAAAGCTTTCTTGTTATTTGTCTTGGATCCAAAAATAAACTGGAATTAGCAAATTATATTCCATTAAAGGATACTACTAATTAAAAGAAATCATTATCCTATTTAAGTACTTTGTTATTGTTGCAAGTAACACCTAAGATTAATACAAATGAAGGATTAAAAGGCAAAATGCCTTTCATCTAAGTGCTTACTCCATGCATGTGACAGTATTTTGTGTCAAACCACTTTGACTGTTTCTCTTGTAAGCAGTCAGATCCCCTTTTAGACCAGCTGGATTAGATCCATAGAAATAAGGAAGGAAAAATACACGTGGAAATGCAACTGCAGAAACTCAAATATTAGCAAGAGAACTTTTCCTTTTCAGCTAAGTAAAATGAAGCTGCTGCACAGTCCTTAAACAACACATACACACTGAAAGTCCTCTGCCTCAAATAAACACACATTTCCCATCAGGCACAAAAACATATTCAGTGTTCAACAGACAGTGTCAATACTGGTTACGGTCTTTTTCACACACTCTACCCTAGAATGATGAGACATCTATGATTCATCCTCCAACCCACCTCTCCAATCACACACCTAGAAGGAAGGCATGTTGAATGTTTTGGAGGTTGTTTTTACATCAAAGAATAAAAATATTAAAAACATTGCATTTATTTTGGGATTTTGTTCCTCCTCAAAAGGAGTCTCGTCACTTAATTTTTCCCTTCTGCGTTTTCCCACACTTCCCCTACGTCCAACCCACTGCCTGATATTGTCTCCCTTCCCAGAGACTGCCTCCTTTTCAACCTTGCTCACTCCAGACATCCCTCCAGTGTTCCGTCCTGGCTCTCTCCTCTTCTTTTCTGTGAAAAGTCAGACAGATTCTTGTGCAAATGGCAGCAGGGTCAGCACACACATGAAGTTCTGTTAGATCTACACTTCATAAATCAGAAAGTTGCCTTCTGCTCTCTTTATTCACACTCTTCATTCAAACACTTTTTCTCTAGTCCTTCTTCCTCCCTACCTCTTCTACTTCCCTATACACTTATGCCTCACCAACAGCTTTGTATTTTTTTCCATGTTTTTATTTCTTGCTTTTAAAACTTCCTTTTTTTTTGTACCTGTTCTCCAACTACTTCATTTGGATTCCTTTGCTACGAGGCTTTCCTCTAGGTTATTAGTGCCAACCACATCTGCAGTACAGTTAAACCATTTATTAGATTCCTTTTTTTACTTATTTTCCTCATTTGTTCCTTGGAGTCCTAGCACTGTCAGTTCCCAATCACACAGACATCAAACCTATCCCCTGTGCCCTCCTCCTCTCAAATGGCACACTCTTTTACTGCTCATATAGGATGGAATACCCAAACCCTTTCACAGGGGCACATGATGATGTGTAAGTGTTAAGAAGGTGGTTTACTATGAACTGATTGGAAGAGATAAGTGAAACCTTGATAATCAAGGCTGACTCCATTTGCAGTTTAGACAAAGTTTTGCACTGACAATTCTGGGCAACTTATGATAAGAGAAAAAAGAAACATAGGCAAAAAAAAGATTCCACTGAGATATTTTGGTTGTGGACAGAGCTAAGCTAAGACACAGAGAAGGTCCAAGGCAAGAGAAGTCAGCCCCATCAGCCAAATACTAGAGCAACCATTTAACTCTTTAGAGTTCAAATTCTACAGACAGTCAGCAAGCAACTGACTGAAAGAAAGGCAACTTTCCAGCTACCTGAGGTATCTAAGAGCAGACTGATGGTCAGCATCTATAATGCTAACAGTTTCGCCTGGAAACATGAGAGAAGAAAAGGACAGTAGCATCTGTTCATGAGGCTGCTCCATAAGGCACATCATGGGACCAAAACACACACACCCCTAACCCCAAGTAGTGAGTTAGGACAGAGCCTTTGAAATTCTGATGCACAATACTCCACATGAAAGTTGCATGCAGTGACCTGTTGCTCCCACACCTCATAGGAAAGTTGCCTATAACATCACCCCCAAACTTTTGGCAGGTTACACTGTGACGTGAACACACTACACCCAGGCAGATGCAGAAGAGTATGTGTGCAGGTGGCAGAAGAAAAGGCAGTCAGAGAAGTGAACAAACATACAGGCAGCAGTGATTGAAAACTCTGAAAGTCTAAGGTCTCTACAAATGCCTGAGTAAAAGCAGAGCAGTCTCCCAGATCGATTATGCATGCACGCCACTGAAAACACAGACTGCTAAAGTGCCAGAGCTCTGCTGGATAATTTATAGGCTGGTGTTAGTATTCACAGAGGGGTGGGCAGAGTTCAAAGGAACGAGGTGAAGAATAAAAGTTTGAGCCTTATGAAAACACCATCACAGCCAGCATGAGCATCAGCACCACAAAAGCTTCGGTTGAGGTGTGTAGAGGCAGAAGCCAGCAGATATTATCAAAGTAGGAGCCATCAAGGGCTATCTTAGCACAGGGGCAGAGAGTTATGGGAGGGTGTACAACCAGAGCATGCAAACGTGGCAAGTGTTGAGCGTGTGCCTGCTTGACTTTTGTGAAAGCAGAGGAAAGCTGCGTGCCAAACAGCTTGCGACCCACCCCATCTTCTACCACAACACTTCCTCATAACCTTCTTGATTCTTCTACGCTCGCCATACACCAGATTTCCTGGGCTACTTCTGTCACAGAGATCAACACCAAGCAGGGAGTAACTGAAGACCTTCACATGCCTTTTTCAGTTATAGTCTCACTAGGATTTGAAACCAGGACTTTAGGGAAGAAATTAGGCATACTGAGCCGTCCAAAATGCAAGCTTTATTTAGGTGAGCTTGAGTTTTCCAGCTTTATCACTGTCTGAGCCTCTCAGACATCTAGTTTATCCAGAGACAAAGATGGCAAAACAGTGAGGTCATCAATTTCCTAAGCCTTATGTCTCCTCACGTTTCAGATTAGACACAACACCAATGGCATTAGAATAAGTACTGTGCAGTTGACTTCAGCAGAGATGTAAAGCCAAGGCTGCCTCGCCCATCTTCACTCCTCTCTCTGCAAGGCTACTCTAACACCAGATCTTACAAACAGATATGCAGGTGCACAGCATGTACTGCCACTATTCACTGTTACCGTCTAGTGCTGGAAACAAGAGTACAAGGGAAAGCACAGTATACCTGACAAGATGAACTAAGGGATTTAAACCAATATTTTAGCATTGCATACATGCCCACATAACACCTTTAAACTCCTTGTCATTGCCTCCTTCCACAGCACTCAGCAAAATCCTCTGCAACCCTACTTATTCCAAAAGAGAGTTGTCTGGAGGTACAAGTACTTTTCTGTTCTAGAACCTTTTCTAAACGAAGCTCTCTGGCCTTTGCAGCACCTACCCCCACTGGGAAGCCCCACAGGAATACAGTATAATACAAGGTGCTGCGAAGTATACTAACAAATACTCATCTGACTCACTTATTCCTGCAGGTTAGCCTTCAGGGACATTCTGTCTGGGTGCAGTACTTGAGACTCAATCAATTATAGAAAGTTATCTCTATTAGTGGCCACAGAGGGGCATGCTTTAGAGACACAAACCACTTAGGATGAAAACCTTTCGTTCTGCATTTAGACAACATCACACAACAAAATTCTTGTGTATGACTGAGGAATACAGTAATATAATTCAACAGAGTAACTGTCACTACAACTAGACTCCTCTCTGTAAAATGAGAATATTAAGGTGGATTTTTCTCCATAGAATCTGGAGGACTACAGTACTGATGGATGCCCATTCTTTTAGTCATGAGAGGGTTGAGCACACAGGAATTGAAGCAAGGAACCTATGTCTACTCTTTTGAACAATGGCAAAGAATCTTCATAAAGAGATGGCAACACTGTTACGTGGAATATGTAACTCGATTAATTCTGTTGCTTGACATGATCGTTAGGGTCTTGGCAATTTATCTGTTGTTAGTCCCCAGTGTCATTGCAAGTGAGTTTTTAACTGCAATGTTATTACAAGTCGGAGGACAAAGGTACATGGTGCACAAAACAGAATGTTGTGCGTTGGCAGCATCTGCTGGTATGTGTGACAGCCATTAACTGAGAAAACAGTCTGGGATACTATCTCAAACCAATCCTAAGATGAAGAGTGTACCCAATGTGATTAAGTAAATCGGTCTGTTGTCTACGATCTTCAACAAAAAGAATTCAAACTCCATCTATTGAATTTGCGAAGTTTTTCAGAGATAAGAAATAGAGAAAGCAATTTGCTTTTGTCATGAAGTAACTCAGTGGCACGATGAAAAAGAAAGTTTCTGCCTTCAATCAAAAGTTCCATTCGACTATTTACTTCTGACAATATAAAGAAGGGAGGTGCCGGGGGGGGGGGGGGGAATCACAGAACAACAAAATAATTTCACCATAAATTAAACAGATGAAAAGATCTAGGGAGAGCCCAGCAGAAAGAAGCTATAAAGCTGTGTTTGCATGGCAAGGTTCTGGTAACTGGGAGGCTGCCAGGGGTGTATTCTCTGAGAACTTCCAGAAGCTTCTCCCATGTCCAAGAGAGCCAATGCCAGTCAGCCCCAAGACAGACCTGCCACTGCCCAAGGCTGAGCTCATAAGTCATGGTAGTAACACCTCTGTGATAACCAACTTATGAAGAAAAAAAAGTTTATGCACAGAATTAATCACAGAAAAGAGAGGAGTGAGAATATATGATAGGAAGAATTCTGCAGAACACCAAGGTCAGTGAAGCAGGAGGGGAAGGAGGTGCTCTAAGCACCAGAGCTGAGATCCCCCTGCAGCCCACAGTGAAGCCCATGGTGAGGCAGGACTTGCCCCTGCAGTCCATGGAAATCCATGGGGATGCAGAGATCCACCTGCAGCCCACAGAGGGGATGCACGCTGGACCAGGCAAATACCCAAAGAAGGTTGTGACTCCTTGGGAAACCTGTGCTGGAGCAGGCTGCTGGCACGACTTGTGACCTTGTGGGGGACCCACACTGAGGCAGTCTGTTCCTGACGGGCTGCATCCTGTGAAAGAGGATCTATGTTGGAGCAGTTTGTGAAGAACTGTAGCCTGTGGGAAGCACTAACATTGGAAAAGTTCATGAAGAACTGTCTCCTGTGGAAGGGCACCCATAGTGGAGCAAAGGAAGGACTCCTCTCCCTGAAAACAGAGCAGGAACAGAAACAACATGGGATGAACCGACTGCTATCCCCATTCCCCACCTTCCTGCACTGCTGAAAGCAGGAGGAGGTAGAGAATCAGGAATAAAGCTAAGGCTGTGAAAGAAGGAGGGCTGCGGGGAGGTGCTTTTAGGATTCTTTTTTACCTCTCATTATCCTCCTCTGATTTTGATTGGTAATAAATCCAACTGCTTTCCCCAGGCAAAGTCTCTTGCCCATGACAGTGTTTGGTGAGTGCTGTCCCCTCGCCCTCATCTCAACTCATGGAGCATTTGTTTCATTTTCTCTCCCTGTCCTGCTGAGGGGAGCAGCAGAGAAGCTTTGGTGGATACCTGGCATGCAGCCAGGGTCAAACCACCAGAAGCAAGACAGAAAAGTCTTAAGTGGAAATAGAGAGAAGAGGTATAATGTGTTTAACATAAAGAGAAACAAAAATTACAGAGAACAACAACCAAATCTGAAATGACATAAGAATCAGTTTACAAACAGAACCCTTTTTCCAGCACAATTACTGTGACAGAATAATCACTGGAGAGCTTTAAGAAATCATTCACTGAGCACTTACATGGGATAATCTAGCAAAGGGACCCAGGAGACCTTAAAGATCTGAAATAACAAACTCCTCAAAGCACAAGAACAGTTCAATTCAATTTGTGGGAAGCCAAGTGGGTGTGGAAGGAAGCAGGCAGCTGAATGGGAAACTCCTGACAGCACTCAAACACAAAAGGATGCGAATGAAAGGTGAAAGTGGGGGTGTGCTTCTCAGGAAGAATACTGAAACTCTGCCTCAGCATGTCAGGATGAAAATTAGAAAGGCTTGAAATTGCATGAAAATTCATAAAATGTGAAAGGCATCAAGAAGGGCTTCTTAATGCACTCTGCTAGCAAAAGCATGACTAAGGAATCTGTGGGCCCAAAGCTGAATGGAACAAGAAACCAGTGGTTAAAGAAAACATTTAGGTCCTCAATGCCTTT
The DNA here is from genome assembly GCF_009819655.1 of Sylvia atricapilla. Taxonomy (NCBI): domain Eukaryota; kingdom Metazoa; phylum Chordata; class Aves; order Passeriformes; family Sylviidae; genus Sylvia; species Sylvia atricapilla. The sequence goes on from NC_089145.1 coordinate 55,731,334, forward strand.
TTAGCCATCACTGGCAAGGACTGTTCTCAGCCTTCTTATTGCATGTGCCCACTGGAAGAATCCAGAGGACTGAAACACTACCTATGGCAGAGGAAGATTGAGTTAAGAACCACTTAAACAAACTAGGCATACTCAAGTCCCTATGATGAGACAAGATGCCCCAAGAGCACGGTGGTGGCTGATGTCACTGTGAGGTTACTCTCAGTCACATGGGGAAAGGTTGTGATAATTGGAGCAGGCTTCCAATGACTGCAAATGGATAAATGTCACATCTAAATGTCTTGTTGTTCTAAAACAACAAAAAGGAAGATTCAAGGAATTATGGGCTGGTTAGCCTAACATCAGTCCCAAGGAAGGTTATTCAGCAAATCCTCCTGGAACCCATTTCTAGGCATACAAATGACCAGAATGTGACTGGGAACAGCCAGCATGGAAGAAAAAATATCAAAAAATCAGCCAGGTTGCCATCTGTGACAAGATAGCCCAAAAGTAAAAAATCAGCACAACCTCTGAAAGAGTCTTGAACAGCACAATTGTAAACAAGGGTATGTAGCTGCATCAGAGGATGTTCAGATTGGACATTAGGAAAAGGCTCTTCACTAAGAGGAGTCACTGGAACAGGCTTCTCAGGGAAGAAGTCTGGGCACCAAGTCTGTCAGAGTTCAAGGAGCATCTGGATGACAGTCATATGGTTTAGTTTTAGGTGGTGCTGTGAAGAGCAGGAAGTTGGACTTGATCCCTATAGGTCCCTTCCAACTCAAGATTTTATGTGATTCCGTGGTTTACAGACAGCTGGTATCAGTGCACTGCAAAGCCCATGGAAAACTGACAGGACCACTGCACTCCAGGGCAAGTGGTCAGCAATGCAACAACTCAACAGCAGCCAGTTCCTCACAGCTCTCCTCAGGCAGTCTGCACTGGACTTGCTGCATTTTGCCAATGTCTTTCTTGTACTGGGGAGCCCAGTACAAGGTACAATAAACAGACAAAATCCCACAAGTGCTGAGTAGGGGAAATAAACTCATCCCTTGACCTGTTTTCTATGCTTTGGCCAATACACTGATTAGCTTTCACAACTGCAAGAACCATCCTAATGCTAAGCAGCTAGAGCATGATACACAAAGAAGCTGCCAGAGTTGGGTATGTTCAGGTCAAGAACAGCTGAATATTTACTCTTCATTCTCTGTTCTTCAGCACCAAACCTATAAAAACTGCATAAGCAGCAATGAAACCTTACCAGCCATTACAACAGGCCTGATGTTGGCATACTGTGTGATGATAACACGACGCACAGAAAAATGATATCACAGCACCACACAATGTTACTTGATATAATTCTCATTCAGAAACAAGGACTCCGTAAAATTACCTCATGTCTGTCCTCTATTTTATGGCCCTCTCAAGGTAACACTCAAAAGAAGACTCACACGTGAATGCAGACACTGGCATATGCAGAGTCCTAAGGCCAAGCACACTCAAGTTCCCCAGCAGTTAGGTACAGCCACATGGAACAACTGTTCACTGTTCAGCTGAATCAGAGCCACTCCTGCATTCACCAGTACAGCACCATGGACATGACCTACAGAGATAGAATTGTTGCCTATGAATGGCATTAGATAGTTTTTGCAACACTTTGGTTAAGACACCACACTTCAGCCACCAAACCTCCTGCATTCTGCCACTTTGAATATTAATCCTGCTGAGATCTATCAGTCTTTTCCTGGTGTCCCTTAAAACACTGGGCAGCAAAATCCCATGTTTAGTCTCATTATCTTTCCACAGTAATAAACTGCAGTTTCCCTTGAAAACTGCAATGGACACTTCACTGTTGGACCAGTGTGCCTCCCTACCTATGCCACGTGAATGACAGGAAGTTTTGGGACAGGAAGAGCCTCACTGAGCGAGAATTAAGCTGTTTTATTTAAACAGATGGAAGATGCACACACAACACCACCAAAGCAAAGGACGCAGTTTGAATTATTGTTATAATCCTTTGCCTCATGCCTACAGAAAGCTTGACAACAGCTAAGCTGTCAACATGCTATCATACCTCCCATCCTGCTGACCAATCTTTGGGTTTTCTTTACTCCCCCAGTTATGTGTGTCCATCTGTTGTCTTCTGTCTCATCCTTATCTTGCTAGCTCTTTGGGGCAGGAACATTTTTTGCCCTGTGTTTGAACAAGCATTGTGTAGGTGCCTCCACAAAAGGCAGGAATAAAAATAACAACAATAATTAGGTTATATCTTAGTATCTCCTTGGGTTGGAATGTTTCCCTCCTGACTTCACAGCAGTGTTCATAAACAATTATAACTTGGTGCAATATGGGGCCTCATAAACAAATAATTACATCCCAACCTACCTTCAACCATTTCACCAGTCATCCCTCGAGGGCTAGATCTGCTGAGCTCTCCATATGCTCCAAATGATGAGTGTGTGTGAACCCAGTTTCAGGAGAAGATACCAGCCTTGCAGTGTAGCAGGACTAACACCCTGCATATAACCCATAGATTTTCTTTGGACAGAACAAGCTTCCTACGCACAAACTGTTGCCTCCTACATTTGTGTGTCAACCCTGACTCATTTCTAGTGCCAAGAAGAAGAGTATAGTATCTTCATCCTCTACTCCCTCTGAAGAATGGCAAGAGCCTGCAGTTACAAGTTTATGTAAAATGGTGGAAAACACATTATAAACTGTGCACACAGACTGCAGCCAGGCACAACACTGTACAACTTCAACAAGCATATATTCCCAGATGTTCTTTTAAACTAAAAGGAAAACCTTCCTTCCTTGAGGTTCACTAGGGAAACTGGCTCTCTGCACCAGAGACACTCAGAAATTCAATCCTAGGCCCAACTGGATCCAGAGAGGCTAATAGTGTAAATCTAAGATTCAGGAAAAGACGGCAGTAACGTGCCACAGAGTATGTCCTGGATTGCTTGCTAGTAGCTGAAATGTTTTGCTGAACTCTCAGGGAAGAAAAGCCTCACTCACCAAGGAACATCCTCCTCTCAAAGTGCCATGAGCCACTCTAAAGTACTAAAGTATATATCTACTGAATCAAACATTGGGCTCTCTCTTCTCAAATCCACTGAATGCAAAGGCCCCTCCTGCAAGGCCTCATCCACACTACTCTGCTTGAGGACACTGGGAGAAAGATGTTGCAGTGAGAAAAATTCTTTGGCCTTGTCTACTTCTTTTGATGGAAGAGCACAGAAAAACTACCTTGTAACTTTAACACATCATGCAAGTCTGTGGTGGTTTTTAATAGGTGAAAGCAGAAATGTAAGCCTTTTTTTCCATCTGCAAATAATTTCATCAAATCTTCCCAGGGTAAATTAATCAGTAACCAGGATAAAAGTCTCCAGTAACTTCCAAGTCCTAGTTACAAAGATGCAGGAAGTGGGGTCAGCCCTCTGCTTGTTTATCTGCAGAAATAGAAAGGCTTACAGTGCTGGATGCTAATGTAACACTGCTGAACACACAAGCTCCCTCAGGTCCTTTTGGGATGTGCACTGTAAAACTGGATTATGCCAGAGGCATGGAAGGTGCTGTAGGGCAACTTGCAGAGGGAGTGATTCACCCTGGCTCTGCTTCCCCACGCTCCCACCACAACTGCCAGTGAGGAGACGAGCCTGCCTCTCAGGCACTGCAAGAGCTATTGGGACCAGACATCAGTTCAGGCAGCCCATTCCCTTCTGAACCTGTCAAAACTATAATAACAAAACCTAGATAAAATTTTGTGTCTCCTGTCTCATCTGTTCTTAAAACTTCCTGTGATGAGGGCACTACAGCCTCCCTGAGGACACTGTTTTCCTGCTTAACTTTCCAAATACTCATAAAGCTTTTCCTAGCACTTACCTCCACATCTTCCTTGCTACAAATTAAGCTGATTACTTCTTGTCCTATCCCCAGTGGACACAGAGAACAATTAATCACTGTCTTCTTAAGACAAGCTTTTAAATATTGGACGGCTTTTCCCTCGTCAATCTTCTCTCTAGTCTAAACCAACCCAACCAATCCTCTCCTTGCAGACAGCATTTACCACTCTGGCTGCTCTCTCCTCATCTCCTTCCACTGTTTCTGGTTTTCCTGCTCTCATTGGATGCAATGCTCTTCTACAGCTTCAGCAGTGGCTGCTAGCGTAGAAAAACTACTGCCTGCGTGCTACACGTGACATTCCTGTTAAATATACCCTGAAATGGGATTTGCTTTTTTGCAACATCACCACACTGTTGACTCATATTCAGTCTCTGACTCACAGTAGTGCCTCCCAGATCCTCTTCTGCAGTTCTGTTGCCTGGCTTGTTATCCCCCATTTTACATACAGGCATTTGAGTAGATCTTTCCAAGTACAGTACTTTTCATTTGTCTTAAATAAATTGCTTCTTATCAAATTTAGACCACTTTCTAGTTTAATTGGTAAATTATCTATGTTGTGCCAAGAAAGGAGATCAACTTCCAACCTCGTGTAACACATTGGCAACAAAGAGAGCACTGAAGGGAAGAACTGCTGCGTTCAAACTTCTTAAAAAGAGTTACTGTCTTATCAAAAGCCTATCAATTCACTACTCCTTTTTCACTCTGCATTTGACCTGACTGTGTCAGGTTGACCCTGGCTGGAGGACAGGTACTCACCAAAGCCGTTCTACCACTCCCCTCTGCAACTGGACAGGGAGAGAAAATATAAAGAAAGGCTCATGAGTTAAGTGATCACTCATCAATTACTGCCACAGGCAAAACAGACCCGACTTGAGGAAACTAATTGAATTTATTACCAATCAAAATCAAAACAGTAAAGCCTAAAAACATCTTTCCCACACCCCTCCCTCTTTCCTGGGCTTAATTTCATTCCCAATTCTTTACCTTCTCCCCACCAGCAGTAGAGGGAAATGGGGAATGGAGGCCCTCAAGAAGAGGAGTCCTTTCCCTGCTCTAGTGTGGGGTCCTTTCCATAGGAGACAGTCCTCCATGAACTCCTCCAGCATGAGTTCTTCTCATGGGTTACAGCTCTTCACAAACTGCTCCAAAACAGATCCTTCTCCATGGGGTTCAGTCCTTCATGAATAGGCTGCTCCAGCGTGGGCTCCCACGGGATCACAAGTCCTGTCAGCAAACCTGCTCCAGTGTGGGCTTCTCTCTCCACGGATCCACAGGTCCCTGCCAGGAGCCTGTCCCAGCACAGGTTTTCCAAGGCATCACAACCTTCTTTGGGTATTCCCCTGCTCCAGTGTGGGGTCCCCTCCATGGGCTGCAGGTGGATCTCCGCACCCCAATGGATTTCCACGGGCTGCAGGAGCACATCCTGCCTCACCATGGTCTTCACTGTGGGCTGCAGGGGGACCTCAGCTCTGGCACCCAGAGCCCTTCCTGCCCTGCTTTCTTTGCTGGCCTTGGTGTCTGCAGAGTCACAACTGTCACATATTCTCCTTCCTTTCTTCTCTGGCCACAATTGCTTCTGTGCAAAGCTTTTCTTTGCTTCTCTAGTACATTATCACAGAGGTGTTACTACCATTCCTGACTGCCTTGGCCTTAGCCAGCAGAACATCCATCTGGGAGCCAGCTGGCATTGCTTCTGCTGAACTTGGAGGAAGCTTCTGGAAGCTTCTCATAGAAGCCACCCTGTAGCCCCCCAGCTACCAAAACCTGGCCATTCAAACCCAATGCACTGATACACTGTGGTCTTCATAAATTAATAGTAGCTCCCTCTAGCCTCATAAAATACATTTACTCAATGAAAATACAGTCTGCTGCCAAAAAGGTATAGCAACATCCTAGGCACCACATCACTCTCTGACCCAAGCTAGCACCAAACAGAGCTGCTAGCAACTCATGAGCTCGTATCAACCAACAAGGAAGACAAGTGGCACATTTCAAAAACTAATTACATTGAACTAAATCCTTAAGACCTGGCTCAACAAAATTATGACTTTTGGTCCACTGGTATTAGATACACCCTTAATATGTATTTGATTGGTGACCTATATGAAATTACAAGGATCAAGGTTTCTTTGTATTTTCTCCATTAAGTCCTTAGCATTTGATTCTCAGATCAGCAGGTATTTTTAATGCATATACTTGAAATTATATTGTATCCAATTATATTGGAAAATACTGCTTGAGCTGACCAGACAAACTGGCAGATTTTAATACCAGGATATCAATGCACTAGCAGGGATTCACAGTCCCTCAAAAAGGTTGGCCTTAGTCTTCCCACAGGACTCCTGCATTCTCTTTGTCCCCCTTCAAAATTCGAAGTAATCAATCATTTTAAATTTCTTTTCTTTGTGGTCCACAAAAAAATTGCAGCATGTAACCAGCCATCATTAGAGAATACAAAAATTACCAGAATTTCTCTCATCCCGAAAATAAAAAGGATGTTAACTGAATGTGACCAGAGGAAGATAAAAAAGCTGCTGAAATGCCAGGAAACATCCTCTGAAGAGTAGCTGAGCACTCTGGGTTTATTTACCTAGGAAAAAAAGGGGGTTGAGAGGCAAGCCCACTGCTATCTACAGCTTCCTGAGGAGGGGAACTGGAGGGAGGTGCTGAGCTCTTTTCCCTGGTATACAGTGATATACAGTGCAGGAATGATTCAAAGATGCAGCAGGTCAGGTTCAGACCAGATATTAGGCAACACTTATTTATAGAGAGGGTGACCAAACACCGGACCAGGGTTCCTAGAGGGGTGGTGAATGCCCTGTGACTCTCAGAGATAGTTGCACAATGCCCTTAATAATATCCTTGAACGTGTGGTCTGCCCTGAAGTGATCAAGCAGTTGGACTAGTTGATCCTTGTAAGTCACTTCCAACTGGAACTTTTCTATTCCATTATCAGATATACATGAAGTTTTCCTTTCAAGGAACTCAATGTTTTACAAATGATAATTTTGAATTTTCAGTGAATGGCAAAAGTGATGACCATTATGAAAAGCTGGTTAAACACATTCTGGGAAAAAACTCCAGACTTCTGCTTCTTAAGTTAATACTTAAGGACTATCCTGCTTGTTCTGCTGACACTCAAGACCACTCTAATGAAGTTCATGGGTCATGGATCAGTACATGCTGAGGAACACCTGGCTGAAAAGCGACTTCACAGAAAAAGGACCTGAGTTCCTGGTGGACACCACATTGAATTTCAGCCAACAACATGCCCTTGCACAAAAGGCAGCTAATGGTACTTTTGGCTGCATTAGAAATGTTGTCAGCAGGTTGAGGAAGGGGATCCTTCCCTCTACTCAGCACTGGTGAGGCCAAACGTGGAGTACTTCGTGCAGTTTTGGACTCCTCAGTATAAGAGAGAGGCAGACATAATCCAAGGAATTCAAGAAAGGGCCATGATAAGATTATGAGTGTCTCTCATACTAGGAAAGGCTGGGAAAGCTAAGACTCCTTAGTATGGAGGAGAAAATACTCTAAAGGGTGTCTGGGGAGGGCAGTGTCTGATCAATGTACATAATCACCTGAAGGCAGGGTGTAAAGGTAACACAGCCAGGCTCTTTTCAGTATTGCTCAGTGACAGGACCAGAAGCAATGAGAATAACAAATACAGAAGGTCCTGCCTGAACATCAGGAAACACTTTTTTACTGGGAGAGTAACTGAGCCCTGGCACAGGTTCCCCAGGGAAGTTGTAGAGTCTCCCTCATTGCAGATACTCAAAAGCCATCTGGACATGGTCGTGATCACTGAGTGGCCCTGCTTGAGCAAGGGCCACTTGATCAGATGACCTTGAGAGCCCCTTCCAAATTAAACCATTCTGTGATTTTTGTGGATGTCACCAGCCATCAACAGGTCAAAAATTTTCCTAAAAAATAGTTACTCTGTGGCTTAATCTGTTGTGTTTCAAATGCGTCCTGATGCTATAGCAGATCTTTCTCTAGACTGATACTGCAGATGTTGTAGAAAGGAATTTAACAGCTAAGGGTGGGTTCCTCCTCAGGACAATGCTGCTATTTCACTTACTGCATGAACTGATTGAGATCTTTGTGAGATCACTTTAATTCAGACTTATGCAATGCTCAGAAAGGTCAGACAGGTTATTCCCTTCTTTCCATTACTTCCCAGAACTAGTGAAGACAGAAAACACAGTGATCAAAAAAACTCAAATCAAACTGTTTAATACTGTTAAGAATATATTGCTCACATCAGCAGAGAAGTTTATTCCAGATAAGATCTCTGACTAAAGCAAGGACTCTTATCTTCTCTATGCATCCCTAACACCTGGGAGCACAAAAGGAGGGCAGCACATCCTTCCATTGGCTCTTCCAGTCTAATGAACAGAAGAGAGTTCAACCAAGCAAGGGAAGGACATATCATAATCTTGTCTCACCTTCCAGTGCTCAAAGAACTAGAAGAGAAAGTATCAAAAAGTGCACATCACAACCTTATGTGTATGTTCAGTGACTGACACCCACATGTAGTAAATGAAGGTCAGCTAAATATTTGCAAGTCACAACAGCATTACAACTGGTGGCTTAACTTGATTCACTTATATGTACAACAGGAGCTATAAGAGTAGAAAATTAGAAGACTATCTAATTGGACAGCAAGCCTCTCGAACACCTTAAAAAGAATCTCTCTTCCATTTTGCTTTTTAATAAAAATGAAGTATTTTGTAAGAAATTCTGTTGTCTACCTGGCAACTCTTACTCATATCAGTTGAAAACTGTGCAGTTACAGAAGGAAGAAGATTCACACTTAAGATAGGTGAAGGACTCTAAGCTTAAGGTGAATAGATTTTTCTACAGCCTTTTCCCTGCTTCCTTCCATGACTAGTCACGAAGACAGGACAGAAGGTCCTTCCACACATCCCTCACCAGATCCCATTCCTCCACACTCCATTTAGTTTCTGCAGTTCAAGCAGATTCCCTTTCCCCCTGAAATCAATGTTTAATTAACACATTATTGGAAAAAAATGGGATGCAAGAACACACTGAAACAAAGCCAGCACTACCCTGCTCTGCGGATGCAGCCAGTCCCATTAGACAATTACCCCACTGGAAAGTTATTCCTCTCCTCACCCTCCTTCAGCTGCCAGCAAACATCATCCTCTTGTTTAGTTACCCTTCTTTCCATCCCCACAGGACCTTTCTTTCTCAGAAGCAGAAAAGACAAAGTAGAGGGAGAAGGGGAGGAAGTGTTCTCTGTGTAGCCTCACAGTATGACTGAGCCCTCATCTTTAATCCTGCCATCCCCAGGAGCAGCACACTGATTCCCCTGATGACTGCCCCATCAACACAGCAGGAACAGGACAGTGTGCTGTGCCATGAGCAGGGGATTCTCAGAAGGTCAAACTCACAAGCAGATCCTGGACCTATGCACAGCTGTATGTACCCGAAGGCAGCGGAGATGCTACCGGCAGCTTCGAAAAGTTTACATCACACCTCCCCCTATCCTCATCAATTATTATTCTATCCCATTCCTTGGCTCTCATCCGGCTGCTGGGAGGTACTTGGATGCAGGGAATGCTGCAGCATTGTCAAGGGCATTATAAGGCAGGCCTAGGACTTGAGCGCCCTCCGTGCTACACACACAGGCACCCACACTACAGGGCTGGCGCAGATGGCAAAGGACAGCAGAGTCCATGAACTCCTGGGCTGAGCTGCCCTAGCTATGAAGGGAGACATCAGGATCTTGGAAAGAGTCTACCATCCCAGCATTGTCACTCCCAGGATCCAAAGCTACTAGTGTTAATTAAGTTCCCATGATGTGATGGATGACAAGCGGCAGGACTAGGAATGACACAAGCAGATTGTGTTTGAAATTAACCGTCCCTCACCATCAAGGGCAAAGGAAAGGAATTTGGAAAGGACAGGACTGAGAGACAACAGACACACTGACAGCCCCAAAATCCCTGATACACCCTTCCCACTACCCCAGCTTGCTCCTTCTGCCAGCAGATGAAAAACAGGCTGGGGAGTATGCCTGGGACAGAACTCGGGCACATGGCTGTGAGAAACAAGAAGAAAGCTCTGAGACAAGGAAAAACAAAGCAGACAAAGGGCTAATCCACCCTGTACAAGGGGACATATTTCAGACAGAGCTGAACTGCTGATAGCTCTAAGTGAACCTCCACACCCTCTGAAAAGCCACACAGTGATGCCCAGAGCAGCCCAGAGTCTAAAAAGGCTGAAGGCTTTAGCCTAGACAGAGCACTTTGCCAAGCTGGCTGTGTGGTGTACAGTTCACAGGAGCTGTCCACAGTGCTCAGACAGCACTGTTTTCTCTGAATGGTAACAAGAGAAATTATTTCTCCACCTTCAGTTAAGGAAGAATGCACAATCTTCCAACATCACTAGTGTGTTTCCACTAGTATTATCTATTGTCCAGCAGGATTATGTACACTAATGTATGATCATTAGCGTATAGGAGTCTTACTGCTCAACTTTTCAAGAACATCACTACAGAAACACTGCATTTTATCCCTACTAGACTTCAGTAAAACCATACTCAGCTAGCCCAACCAAAAGTCATGGGTTTTCCATTAAAAAAAAAAATCAAAAAAAGATATAAAACGAGCACTAAGAGTGCCATCCACAACAAGAAGAAAGGCAGAACAAATTACTCCCATGCCACCTTTCTACGAACTTGTCTTGCTCTGGCTGTTTGGATGGCAGTGAGAAGTCAAAACACCACTTCTGATTTTCAGAGTCCTTTACACATGACTTGCCACTGTGTATGCCCAAGTGAGAAGAAACAAAAGAAAAGAAAAAGTAAACATCCTGAACCAAGATTATATAGTGTATTGGTTTCAAGAAGTTACCAATCCCTCTTGTATCTTGGTTTCCAAAATTTAAAGTATCTTCCTCCCCACTTACTGCATGAAGTAAAAACTACCTCTGCTACACTGACAGACTCCTGTTACCTCAAAGAGGTCAATGAGGGAGAGACAAGAGCTGATAAAAATTTCCAAAGCTTAACCAAAATTGGAGTAATTTCTGACTCCAGCTGCTTGGGCAATTGTCCAAAAATAAAGCCTGTCTTCTCTTCAATGCTGGTGGGAGGCAGGGGCAGATAAAGCTGGATGCATTTTGGCTTTAAATTAAACACCACGTCTTCTGCATCATCATAAGAGGTCATCTCTTATCCTGGCTTTTGGTCATCATAAAGTTTCTGACTCCTTCAGTTTGTTCTTGGACAGATCACTATGTGTCCTTATCATTGATACAACCTATCAAAGCTCCTGACATCCACCTGCACATGCCAGAGCACAGACCTGAAGGAGAGGGCAAATGAAAACAGACTGGGGGGAAAATACACTCTGCTTCTCAAGAAAAATACTCTAAAGAGCCCTGGAGGAGGCTGCAGAAAAAGAAGTTCAGTAGATCCACCAAAATACCACTGCTGATACATGTTGTACAGTCTGAAGGGGGTCCTCTAGGTTGAGGGTTTAAATCCAATCCTAATTAAAAAAAACAAAAAAACAAAAAAACAAAAAACAAAAAAACAAAAAAACAAAAAACAAAAAAACAAAAAAACAAAAAACAAAAACTTGCCTGTACCTGATGGCTTGGCAACTTGCTTAGAAAGAGAAGAAAGTAAGGGACAGAGGAGGGGTATTTATTTCCTTTTTGCACAGGGACTTAAAATCCACCATCACTGCTACCACAAATTACCCCTGGCACCACATCTCACTCTGAATGCTTTGCAGGAACTGAGTTCTCCTCCCACTTCAAGGATGCAAACCATTCAGGGTCAGGGGTAAATTCCAGCACTATGTCAGTGTCCTTTCTTGGCTGTGAAAGCTCAAGGAAGGGCAAATTGCCACAGTCAGGGTGAGCTACAAAACTCACATTGCAATCACTGAAATGTACCTACAGCAATGCTTCTTCCAACTTCTCCTGTTAATGAATAACTCATAAAAGCAAGCTAACCATGCAACAAGAACACACCAGTAGTTGAATCACTGAGGAAAGGGAGGAACCATCAAACCTTGGGCCCACCTTTGCCCTTCAGGGCACCAGGGAGAGAGCAGGGAGGCAGTCTGCACAGGATGGGAGCAGGCACACAGGCCTGGGGCTCAGATGGCCACCACATCATCTTAGAGAGTGGCCATGGAAGAGCCCAGTGTAAGGAGGATAAAAAGCTCTGAGAGAGCATTGAAAGGAGGGCTACAAAGATGGTGAAGGGCCTAGAGGACAAGCCTTATGAGAAACTGCTGAGGTGTCACTTAGACGGTTCAGTCTGTGAGAGACAGGGAATACCTCATCAGAGTCTACAACTTCCTCATGAGGGGAAGTGGAGGGGCAGGCACTGATCTCTTCTCTCTGGTGACCAGCGATAGGACTCGAGGAAATGGCCTGAAGCTGAATCAGGGGAGGTTTATGTTGAACATTAGAAAAAGGTTCTTCACACAGAGGGTGGCTGGGCACTGGAACAGGCTCCCCAAGGAAAGTGGTCACAGCACCAAACCTGACAGAGTTCAAGAAGCATTTGGACAGCACCTTCAGGCATGTGGTGTGATTCTTGGTGTTTTGTGCAAGGCCAGGAGCTGGACTTCCAGCTGGGGATATTGTATGATGGTAAGAGTCCTACTAACACAGGAGCTGCAGCACGACAACCACTCCCAAAGTAACTGAGGTACGAGGGAAAGCAGGGAGAGATCAAAAAGTAACTACTGGTGAAGGTGGGCAGCTGAAGCAAGACTGGCTCTGGTGAACAAAAACCATGGGAGCAGAGGAATCTCTCCAGGCATCACCTAGAAAATCCATGTGGGGCACTGGATACACCCCTGCCCCCATCTTGCTGGCTGTAGTTTACCACTGCACCTCAAGGTCAGAGAAAGGAGAAAAGCCAAAAGTGAACACCAGTAGCTCTGGACAGATCTATTTATTCAACTTTCGCTATTGTTTCATGAAGTAGAAAGATCCAGAAACACGGAGACCTCAGAGCAGGCACAACCACACAGAGGAAATGAGAAGCAGCAGCTGGCAGAACCACAGGAGCACCTTCTTGCCACAGCTCCCCTCAGCCTGGGTGTGAGCAGCCCACGACCAAAGACACGAGTCCTTCACACCCAGAAAAGGAGGGCACTGAGCAGGTCTGTGAGCCTTGGAGAGGGTCCTGAACATCCTGAAATGCAGGAAAAGCTTCCCTGTCGCTGTCTCAGCTCCCTCATCCCTGCATGCCAGTCACCACAGCCACCCACTGAGGCTGTCGGGTCCTACACGGTGCTCTACCTGGGGGAAGGAAGGGAACAATGGATGGAGGGAGAGACTCTTACCTCCCTTTGCTTCCCCACCCCAGCCTTTTCCCTGCTCCACTCAGACCTGAAAAGCCATGGCTCTCCTGCACATCCTACAACAGAAACACAAGGAGCTTTTCTCCGCCTCTCAATTCACCACCCTCCAGGCTCGAGCAGGGACTGCATGGAAATGGCGATATTCCTGTATCGTCTGGATCAACAGTACGGATAAGCTCCAAGAGGGCAAGAGAGGATGAGGCGGGAATGCTTTGTTCCATCCTGGCTCCAATGCAGCCCACCCCCTCTCCCGATCGCAATGCCCTCCAGCTCGGACATGCAAGGAGGCATTGGAAAGGGAGGGGACCAGGGATGCTTATGAATTTTGTTTCCCCTATCAAGGGGACAGCTCACTCCCCCGAGCATGCCTGGCTCTGACGGAGCTCCCTGGAGTAACCTTTATTCCAGTGTGTCGCAAGCATGTATTTCACGGATGGTTACACTGCATCATTATCACCAGACGTTCATTTGACCAAAATAATGTTATTAGCATTGTCAGGTCCATTTCCCCCCCACACAATTTCTCCCTCCCCAGTACACATACATTCCCTCCAACCCCCAGGCCCCTGCCATGAACACGGGGCACACACCTCCCCAGCACAAAATCTCATGATGTGTGACACAATGTCCAGGGAAAGACAACGGCAAGAGGGGCTGGCGAAATGGATGGACGTGCCTTTGGCAATTACTGCGTTCCTTACCCTTTGCCAGTGTTTACCAACCACACAGACACAGAAAGATGCACACGCAAAAATCAAAATGAAATCACCGACTGTCCAAGGTACATGACTGTGGGTGTACGAGTGTGCCCAAGCTGCGGTCACGGTCCTATCGGGAACCCAAATCTGCGTGGCATGAAGTAAAGGTCATCGTGCCACTGTTGTGATGCACTAAAAAAAAAGCCGCAGAGCCATCAGGATGTAACACAGAATTTTCTCGTCAAGGGATGAGAAACCTTCGGGGGAGTGGGGGCTGGGAGGAGGAAAGCGGGTGTGCGGATGGGGGGGATGGGGGAAAATGGCAGAAAATGGGGAGGAAAATGAAGAATACAAAGCTCCACTTCGCTAATCCAAGATAGACAATCCATCCCTTCCCCCCTCTCTACGCCCTCCCTCCCTCCGAAATGTTGGTGCAGATGGATTTCTGTATCTTGGTTTTGCAGCAGTGGGTCTAATGACTCCCATACCAAACCCCCTCGCTATGATAACCCCTCCCACTGTATTTTTTTTAGACCTGGCTGAAGAATAATGTGTTTTTAGAGATAATGGGTTTTATAAAAAGAAAAGAAAAAGGGACGCAGCGCAGACATTATGCGAATAAGCTGCTCCCCGCATCACCCCCATCTTCTCCCAACCACACGTTCTGATTTCATCCCCTCCCGTCGTTCTCCAGCCTTCCCCCATCAGCTCCCCCAAGGAAAGGAAAAAAAACCCACAACGCGATCTGGGTAGCCGATCTCAAAATCCCAAGCACTAATCTGCTTGAATTTGTTCTTCCCCTTATATAAGCAGCAGCACGTCAACATGTTCAGTGGAAACGCAGCGTAAAATGAGGCCAGGCTACAGCCATGGAACAGGGGTGATATCGGCAGATATCGCTTCTATCGAGAAGCCATCGCCGCCAGGTTGATGAAATCAAGTATTGGGCTTCCAGCCCCTTCCCTTGCCTTATTTATTTATTTCTCAACACTTACTCTAATTTTACTTTGTTTCATTTTGGTTTCACTCTACTTCATTTTTGAAAGGACAAAAGTGAAATAAATAATTAAAAGCCTAGTGATATACCCCACCAGAAGGTGCCCGAATGCTCCAGAAAGAGAATCCTCACCTCCTAACTTCGGGGTTTGCTTTTTTTTAAATAAATAAATACAGTCCTGTTGCTCACATTATCCCCAAACTTCCAATGTCCCCAGCTGCACCTCCCTACGCCCGAAAACCAGACACTTGGTTAGCAAGAGATAAATGTTGAAGAAAGTGCCGAATATTGAAAAGAAACTGATAGAGAAATGTACAATTATGTCTATACAATAATCCAGTTCATTCAGCTGATAAAGTGCGTTCAGTCGCAAACCCAAGAGCAATAATCTCTGCAACCTCCTCCCCCCAAAATACTACTAACCCTTATATAAACTTGCTAAACGTAACGCCGATGACCATTTTAAATGAAACCAGCGACAGACATTAACACCTTTCTGGTTAACGTTACAATTAATAACTGACCGTATCATCACGGCAAACAAAACCTTTTGTGGTCAGATTTTCCCCCACCTACGCAACGTCTCTCTTAGACTTTTCACCAGTCTAGTTAAGAGTTCGCCCCCTGAAAAAATAGCCCCTCAAAATATGCAATAGGGAGGTATTGGTGAGCGGTCATTTCAATATTCCTCCTTTTTAGGAGGGCTGCGTGCTTATCTCAGAACAATTACGGGTAGTAAAAAATACAGGCGAGATAAATAATATTTAGGAAAAAAACGAAATAATTTCTTAAAACTATTTGCAATGAAGTGTTGAATAGTTTGACCACAGAAAGGTGGAACAAGAGCTTGGAATAGCAAAAAGCTGTAAGTGTGGTTTTTTTAATAAACGATTCAATGTTTTTAGCCCCGGTTCTGCCTCCCCAATCCTTTCGTTTTTCTGCCGCTGATCTCACGCCTAATCTTTTTTTATTGTTTTCTTTTGAGGGAGGAGGGGCAGAAATCAGGAAGAAAAAAAATTGAAATAGAAAGTGTTCAATTTTAACAAAATACATTCTTAAAACAGCACTCTTAAATATGTTATTTCCTAGCCAAATAGGATTACCATTAAAATAAATTTAAGAGTAAGCAAAAGACAAGTCACCTGCAAAGCACCAGAGTCGGTGCCCTTAGGTAGGAGAATTACATCACTCCCTGACTCAATGGTGTTTTCTTTTAAATTATAAAGCAGGTGTAATTTTTTTCTTACAGAAAAAAAAAAAAAACAAACTATAAGAAGAAAACAATACAGCGGTTATTTCACATAGATTTTGCACGAAAAAAGCACTGAACCAACCTTTAAGGTCACTGACTGCCTGAAAACCCACAGCAGTCACTCACGGTGGAAGTTTTCAGGCAAGACGGCTACTAAATCATTAATACAAACAAATGGAAGGCGGGGAAGAAAGGCGCTACCGTTATAGATCCGAAGACTCGGAAGAGGCAAAAAATATTAAAGAAAAAAACTTTCATCTTCAGCCTCTCTTCTTTTCTCGTTAGTAATTTTTTTCTACAAAAATCTTTACGCTTTAGTCAAACAGCAGGCTCACTCTAAGGGTCTCCCTGCTATAACTCAGCGTAGTGTCTTCTCTTTCGAAAGCCCCCCCACAACCGATTTTTCCACTGCAAAATGCCCCGCCGCGGGAACTGCGATCTCCCAAAAAGTCTGACCAAAGGAGCCGGAGCGTCCCGAGGGTCGGTGCGCGCCCACTCCGCCCGGGCGGGCAGCGCCCAGCCGCGCCGGGGCACCAAGGAACGGGGAGAGGGAGAAAACGATCCCAAATACTTGTCCTGAGAAGGGTGAGGAGAAAACCCACCCGCGGAGCTCGCTCAGCGCTCGCCGGGCGGGCGGCTCCCTCCGATCCGTGCCGTGCCGAGCCGAGCCGAGCCGCCCCCCGCCCGCCGCCCCTCTCACCTCCGCAGCCGGGCGGGCGCCGGCCGCCGCGCCAACTCGCGGCTCGCCTGCGCTGCGGGGCAGGGGGCTCCAGCGTGGCCCCAGCCGCGGAGGCTGCGGGGGTCCCGGGGAAGCTGGGCTGGGCTGGCCGTGCCGAGCCGTGCCGTGCCGGGAGAGCCGCGGGCGGCCGCGGGCGGAGCTGCGCAGGGCTGAGCGCGCCGCGGTGCCGGAGCAGCCCGAGCCCCGCGCACGCCGCCGCCGCCGCCCCCTGCTGCCGCCGCGCCCGCCCCACCGGCCCCGGCTTTTAAAGAGACCGCGGGTCCGTGCCCCGGGCCCCGGCACCGGCCGCCCGGCCGCCACAGCGGGCACGGCCCCGGGCACGGGCAGCGGAGCTCCGCCGGCTTCGCCTCCCGCGGTTCCGCCGCCTCCGCGCGGGAAACGGAGAGGGTCTAAGGGTTTTCGGCTGCCTTCGTCCCGTCAGCGTCTCCTTCCTCCGGCGCTCCTTCCCCGGGCCGGCACAGCATGGGGGGATTTTTGCCCCTCTGGTCCCCAGCAAGGCGAAGCCGGGCAGATGCGGCTTATTTTTTCCTTCAGTTTGGCACCAGGGATCAGCCGTAGGAGCAGAGGAAGCGTCTTCCTCAGACAATCACTTTCACGAATGCCTTAAAACCCTTAAAGTTCACAAAGAATTTTCCCTTCTAGCTCAGAGTTTGACCCAAACCTACCAGGTGCTTCAAAACAATTTATACGCTCCCCATTTCATTTAAACGAGACACTAAGTTTCTTTATACGAATATCTCAAACTTTTTATCCGCTTATTTCTTCACTTCTAAAAGTAGAGACAACAGCAACTGATAGACACCGTCGACTGTGCTGGGGTCAGTATTTCAGTCATTTTGAGTGCACATCCTAGATATCGTTATTTATCATTTTGTCACCATTAGTACTTAGCACAGCAAATGTAATGTGGGGAACAGGTATGTAAAGTTTTTTAATACGTTATCATGCTAAAAGTCCACCTGAAAAAAGACTAGCAGACAGGAACATTATGCACATGAGATGCACAGAAGCTCAAAAGTGAGGAATCAAACTTTCTGGCCTCTGTCTCCAGACTCTCTGGTCTTGTGAAATTTCTGTATGATGCTCATACTGCAACGCCAGACACTTAGGAATGCATTAGCCTTAGGGATGGACTGCAAAGCTATTTTTCTTTCCTTCCCCCTCTGATCATGTATCCAAAGGTCTTTGTCTTTCTCTACGTTTTGTATAGCTTCCTACTATCGAAATGCAGCTGTGTCTGAGATGGCTAATAGCCACATAGAAACATCAAATAATAGTTACAAGTAGTATTAGGAGCCCCTTGGGAAGTTTCTCTGGAAAACACAGTCCTTCACACACCTAACAAATTCATGTACCTGCACAGAGAAGATGATAGAAACCTATTTCAACCATGTGACAATGGTCCAGCAAAGAAGCATCTTCCTAACCCAAAATCAGCATCCCAAGAGCAAGATTTTATCCCTTAGATGTTTGTCCAAAGGCAGGTTACTGTTGATCGTTTTTAACCTGTTTTATATGGACAACGTAACAGCAGTAAGAACTATCAGTCCCTCCTTAGGGCATGGGATTAGATCCTGGTCTCAATTACTGTGAAGAAAATCAGGTATTACTTCATTTACTTCAGTGGTTAACTCCAGATTTTAAAAGTGCATCTGGCAATAAAATCTGGCTACAGTTCTTCACTAGCTGGTAGTTCTGGCAATCTAGCATGTTGTAGCTTGCAGTTTTTCCAAGTAATGATTTGTTGAGATAGTCTTCTAAAACTGCATCACCTCTACCCCTTCCCTGTCCAAGGTCTTCCAATGCACACACATACTTGCATAATATTTTGATCTGGCTGCCTGTCAACAGAGTGTCTTCTATGTAAAATCAATTACAATAGCACCGTCTCCACTTCCCATTCCAAATTTAACCTCTTTGGTTTAGCAGACAGAAAATAGTACATCCTTTGTCAGAAAACACAAACTAGCAACTTTTAACCAGCTTAATCACCAAGGGTAAAGTGAGCCCAAAAAGATTTGGGGAAAATAAGTTAGTTTTCATCCTATCCTTTGAACTGGAAAAAGAAAAGCCTAGGACACCCATATATGAAATGTCTACAAATTAGAAAGAGAGATCAGCTTCATCTAACTGAGAAACTTCTTTTCAGAGGGCAACATAGAGCCAAGGAAGATAACAATTACTTTGAAAAAAATCTTACTGTGCCTAACTCGGACACATAGACCTCTACTTCTGAAAAATTGTTACAGTTAGGCACCAAAATAGCAGACATCATTTTATAAATAGGCACAGAATACTGAGAAAATATTAGAAGAGCAGGGAAGTTTCATTAAGGTTGCAAGGTACATCTTTGCTGGGGTGTGGAGCAAAACACAGAGAAAAGCAGTGCAATACAAGAAGTTCTTTGTCCAGCAAGCAGTGCTCTAATTGCTGAACAGGAGAGTGGATTTTTCTGATTAATTCCTCTAATTCTTTATTTCTTTCTCATCCTCCAGTCTAGCTCTGCAGTTTGCAAATAAATTGCATGGAGATGAAAAAAAAAACCCTATTCCTACAGTGAGGTTTGTACTAGAACCCCCTAATACTACTCATCTCCCCAGTATATGTCACTGGCATTGTGATGAAACTTTTCAGAACGTATGACATGCTCTAGCTAAAGTGTTTTGTCCCCATCTAGAAGATAATTAGATACATCAGACTTTTTCAGTGTCTTCATTAAGAAAATAGCCAATTTCCTTTCCAAAAGGCCTTAAAAATTAACAGTGGCATAGATTTATAGAGCTAGACACCTGACAATTTTCTCCCAACACCACCAGAGAGAAGAGACAAATACTAGAACACACGTTCATAGAAATGCCATTCATCATCTTTTGCTTGTTCCCTTTAGAATAATTTTCCAAAACTTTTAACCCAGCCAATGGGCTTTTTGTAACTAAAAGACAAAATGCTGTCATAAACTGGGGCAATTCAGTCAGTGCAATTCCAATAAATTGTTGTGTGGGACTGCTCATCTTCAAGATACTTATTGTGCTCTGAGATCTGGGCTTGCTAATTCAGGGCAGCAGCTGTAGTAGGCACCACACACAGCTTTTGCTTAGGTCTTGCTAGAAGAGTGAGCTGGCACACAGGAACTGCCCGTCTCCCTGATGCAATAGAAGATGTGCTGTTATCACCAGTTCCTGGTTCCCCCCTTTCCTGTGGAGCAGGTGTGATGAGAGAGAGGGGGCCAAGCCTGGAAAAGACTCTGGAGACAGAGGTATCATCCATCATGCCAGGATGTCCAAATCCTGCACCACAAGATCTAGAAGATTCATTCTAAACTAACACCCTGAGTACGACGGCAGGGGATAGGAAAAGGGGCTGCACTGCAATATTGGCCCATAGAGTATAATCTCCTGGTATTCCTCCTTAGATTCTCTAAACAGCATTATAGCATTCACCAAATCCTTGAAATTAAGCATTTTTATGGTACAGTTTAATGGGAATGAGGCTCAAGGGGAATTTGCCATTGAAAGAGTGGCAGGAAAATCTGTGCAACATGGCAAGATTGCAATTTATCTCTCTGGCTCTTTTTTTTTTCCTCTCCTCCTTTTGGCCATGTTAGCATTTTTAGTGTCTTTTTGCCCAGAAGTTAATACCCAAGGTGAATTTAGAAGCTGCAGTCCAAACTGTGATCAGATCTGTTTGGTTGTGCCAAACGAAGCTGATCTTATCTCACTTAAGTGACCTTATTCTACTTGGGAGAGCAAAACTCATTACAATAATAAGAAATAACAGAGATGGGGGAAAGTAATCATGACAGTGCTTGGTCAGAACTACCTTTACCTTCATTTCAGAGGATTAGTTCTAAGCTCTACTGCAAACACCATTTTTAACTCCAGCTGGAGGTTTAACCTCCAAAGTTACTCTGACCACTTGCAGGACATCACCATTTATTCTTGATTCACAGGCTTTTTCCTCCTCCAAGCATGTTCTGTTGCATTTATTTAATAGAAAATGTACCCATTGTATACAGGAAGTAATTTTCTGAGCATCATTTTGCTTAAGTGAGTGTATGGGGACAGAAACTATACAGACACAATTTTGAGTGTGTGGAAATGTGTGAATGAACAAAAAAGCCTTGATGTGTGTATCCAAGAACGTAAAAGTGAATCCATTCAAGTGAAAGGATTTCTTGTGGGAAGAGTGCCTGAGAGAGATTAAATAAGTGGTGTGTGTGTAAATGCTGCAAAAGCAAATTCAAGGCAAATAATGTAGGGAAAGAAGTATATTTCATTGCATCAACTGATTTGGGGAAAGAAATTATGCAAGCCCTTCTCCAAGTTTCATTCACTGTTTTCCACCATCTTTTGAGCATCATTGTAAGAGGATACATTGTATGTGTGTATTTACACATAAGCATTAACAACAGATGAGACAGATGTGGGTGCACACTCAATTCTGCAAGGGAGAATAAAACAAAAGCTGTACATTCTTTAAGCCAGCAATACAAAATTTAATGGCTGTCACATTGGCTTTGTGACCTCCACTATCAGATATTAGACATATGTCTACATCTCATTCTAAGACAGAACGACATCCATTGCCATCTCCCACTGTCAACAAGCCCACTGTGACCCTGACTCAGGGCAGGCCAAAAGGAAGAGAACCACTCCCTTGGGGCAGAAGGAAGCATCCAGTGAAATGGCCAAAACCAAAGCCCCAGTTCAGAGTTCAGCCATCCAACAAGTATTTCCACCAGTTTTGAACTCCATGCCTTCTTGCTTCTTTTATCTCATAACTCCATGGGATCACTCAAATTTCTGTGATGTCATCTAGCCCCTCACCTGCAGTAAGACTCAGATCTTTATTGCTTACTACCTCTTCCACTTGAACTCTGCCTCCTCTCCTTGTTTCTGAATCCTCAGACGGAGCCATGAAAATTAACCAATAACATCACAGTCCTTGGCAACAAATATCATGTCATACCCCTTGTCCATCAAGAGGGTTGGGTAAGAATAGGAATTGATGAGTAGTAAAAGAGGAAGAGCTAGAGAGACATGCAATCAGAAAAGCTGGATTTAACATGAGTGAAAGATAAATCTCTCTTTAATAAAATGCTAATCTAATGCATCCACAGGAGCTACTCCTTGAAGAACTTCAGCAGCTCCTCAAGAAAGATTAAATATTGTTTCCTTTCTGCCTTTGACCCCTTCAGTGACCCTGAAGTACAGACACCCTTGATTGCTTAAGGTTATTGGTACTAGATAGGGACATTTCGTGCTGTATCCACTAGTTAACACTCCAAACAATGTTGGAAACACAGATAGTTTGGGAGTTGGTATCTGGTATTGCATTCAATCTTTAGAATCAACCCCTAGCAGTCTCATGTCAAACCCTTACTGTAGCTGGCCAGTTATCCCTACAAGACAGAAACCCTTCCTTGCCAACAGGAGCAGGTAGAATAAAGACATCAGTGCAGAGTAACAGCATTGGGGCATGACAAGACAGACTGCCCTCTCTTTCTCTCAAAAAGCAGACCCCTCAGACTGACTACAGCCCCATTTCATGACTGAGTTAAATGTAGATTCCCCTGCAGAATATTTTTATCCCATGAGCTCCTGAAAGGTGATTGTAAGCATCATGTTATAAGCAACTGATCAGTTGGGAAGCTCTCAGGAGAAGGAACAACTGCTGCACCAGTGCCTTTCTAATGGTTCAGTTATCTCATTTTAAAACCTTATGCACTATTTTGGATAAATATGATAAAAATGGAACAACTGTTACTTTCTCTGCTCACATGCCACACAAACACAATGCCTTCAAACATCATTCTATCCATAGGGGGAAGTAATTCTCATTCACAATCAGATGCCAATAAATGTATTTTTGGCATTAACCTATAACATGAAGATTTAAGGTGAGATGAGACACCCCAGAAAGGACTCCAATAAAACCAGGGCAAGGCAGGAAAATTCTCTTCCTACTGCTATAAAACAATGGGGACTGAGAATTTTGTAGCTTCAACAAAATCCTTCAAGGAGGCAAAAAGGGCAAAACGTACCTTCTTCTCACTTAGCAAACACTATTTTTGACAAAAGCCTTTTAACTTCTGTTTGGTGAGAGGCGTGGCACATCTCCAGGGCAAGCCTAAGGCATTGCTTTTGACCTTTAAAGCACTAAATACCTTTTTTTTTTTTTTTTTTTTTTTTTTTTTTTTTTTTTTTTTTTTTTTTTTTTTTTTCCAAAATTAAGAGGCATTAGGTATCCATGCTACTTAAGCACTTTCTGAAAATCCTACTGAGTACCTATCTAGGAAAACCCAACCCTGACCACCTTGGGTCTCACCACTTCTTTTCTCAAAGGAGCCTAAACCAGCACTGACTCCTAGGCACACAGGGAGGTCCGTAATGAACTAGCAGCCAGGAACCTGCCCTGCACTGCTGGCAGGGCTGTGCCCTCCTGCACATCTCCCCTCCACACCTGGTGAAAGGTTGGAGGGATGCTGTGAGGCTGGCAGCAGGCTTGTGTTGCCCAGTTACAGGTTTCTGCACCCATCACTGTATTAAGGCATATTCCTGCATTTCCTGGGCTCAGTCTAGGCTTTAAGACAGGCAAGTTGAAAAGCTAGACAAATGCATATATGCAAAAAAAGGGACAGCAAAAAAAAAAATGGAGAGCGGTTCCCCTTCTATAGCCTGGCCCCTGTGTCCCAGAGCAAATACAAACCTTGCTTTAGGGCACTATATAAATTGGTATTATAAATTCAGATGGTGCACCAGGGAGTGCCTCATTCTGTATGATTGGAGTCATTCTCAGGAGCAGTTCAGGCACTCAGCCTGCCACATGCGACTGCTGCCCCAAGGGCTGCCATTACAGATGCATTATTACAAAGCGCTGCAATAAAGCATGAACTAAAACAACTTCATTGAAATGAAGATTAATACTGAACATGTGTTCACCTCCATACACTCAGAAGGAACAGTCCAGCAAACACAAGCACCACGGTGCTGGGGCTGATGGGCTAGGGGAGCAATGTGCTGGCCAACCACCGCTATTGCTGAAGGCAAGCAATACATTTCCATAGCATCTTTTAAGTGTCCACGGATGGATTTAATGCAGCAGCTGCGAAGCAGAGTGAGGCAAGCAAAATATGTAGAGTGCTGAAACATGCAGAAAAGTGAGCTGGGTTTGAGGCAGGAAACAGAGAGGGATGCTTCAAACCTAGAAAAGAAATACCATTCACTGCAGAATGATCTGTGCCTTTAGTTATCAGGGACTTCAATGGATATTGATGGATATTCTGAGCACTTCAAAGTGTTGTACCCACATGAGGTTTAGAGGTGAGAAAGATCAGCTAAGGTGATAGTCCTTCCATTCCACTCACAATCAGAACAAGATTATTCCCTGTGATCTATTCGTTGGTGCCACTGTCACCTCACGTAAACTCTCCTATGCCATACAACACTCACTACCTCCCCCTTCTGACACCCTTTGAGAGCCTCATTCACCATAAACTGAGGGCCCTTATAGCTATATATTTCCTGCTCACATTAAACTCATGATAGTCTGTTATGCTTTAACACCCCAACTTTTATGTTTCCTTTTCCTGATGTAGGTTTTCACTCTTCCTTCCCTTGAAATCATTGTAAGGCTCCTAGCAAAACTAGCTGTGACTACTAAATACAGATCCCAGTGGATTCATTCCTCCATTCTAGCAAGCAAATTAGACCTGAAGTCGTAGTAGTAACTATAAAAGGATCTAGAATAGACACAATGCATGACACTCAGAAGAAGCGACTTAGTTCTGGAAGTGAGTACTCCTAAATCCTTTTGAAGTCTTGGAGACATGATCCAATATGAAGGCATTGAAAGGCATCAAAACACTGTCTTACTAAGGGGGAAAACCCCACATGACGAGGGGCAGATGGCATTTCACAAGAGCAAACAAAGCATTGGTTGCTATATTACACCTCCAAAGTAAAGAGATTCATGATTAATCTGCATGATGGTATTTTGCACTTTAAGGAAAAAGCAACAATCTCTCTGAGGGCACATCTTATGGAACAGAGGTTTTGACCCTTGGGAATCAACTTCATGCAAAGGCCTTTATTTATCATTTAGCAGTGTTTAAGACCTCACAGATGATCTGTCTTTGGCATAACACCCAGATAGGCACATTGTAATGGATGACACAGGTAGCTGGAAAAAAAAAAGAAAAAAAAAGAAAACAAACAAAAAACAGAGTCATGCATCTGAGCTGGAAATGAATGTGGGGGAAAGCACTAATTAGAGAACAGATGCCCTCATGATTCTGGTATCTACATAGCTTTCTGTTTCTAGAATGGAAAAAAAAAAGTCATAAAAATAAATAAACTGACATAAAACATTTAAATTTTACAGGAAAAAAAGACTGAAGGGGATATGTAAATACACACTAAACATGCAAAAGCTCCTGTTAACAGGTTTGTCTATTCCTCCCCAAGTTGACAGGCACTGCACCAAAGCAACTGAGAGAGAATGAGATCTGCTGCATGCAAACGATTCCTAACAGAGCTAAAACTCTGAACATGGAGAGGAAAGGTTGGGCAGCTGCCCTTAGACAAGGCTGCCATGTCACTGCCCATTCAAAGGGCTGTACTGTACAGCAACGGGTTTGAATTATATTATTTCACAGCAAGGTGCCATCCATTCCTCCTCGCACTGCAATTTTACATCCCAAAAATAGAGTGGCCTTCACAGCCCTCCCACAGTGTACCTCTCACACCACCACAAATAGAGCTCGATAACAGTCCATTGTCATCAATATTCCCTGACTGAATATGACTTAATAAAACATTCTTAGAAGTCAGTCAACAAGACTTACAATTAAAAGGGAGTCATTGTTAAGCTCCAGTGCAGAATTTTTTCAGTTAAATTGAGTTTTACTCAGTTCTCCAGGTTTCTACTAAACCAGACATAACACAACATCCCAGGATGGACCTATGCTATGTCTTAGCTCTCAGTGGAGAACTCTGTAGACCTCTAACACGATGGGACTTCTTCTATGGTCTTAAAACACAACTTCAAAGGCCTACAGATCTCCTAGATTTCGACCATGTGCAGAAGCCAACAAAGATCCATATATTGATGTATCAGTGCCTTCATAGACCTGATTCACATCCCATGGAAAGATACATTAATCCTTATGCAGGCTTACTACAAAGTGACCATTACATTTCTCTAACAAGCAGATTCCTTCTAGGGAAAATATTATTTGGATACCTCTACTCAGAGCTGGAGGCACTGAAGCTTTCTACCCATCAGATCTAGGATCAGGATTTGAACTGCAATAAAGTGATTGGTGTACCTGGTTAAATGATGAGGCAGTGCCTCTCAGCATTGGCCTTGAGTACACAGAAAACAGACTCCTCCTACAGGAACTAATCCTTCAGTTGAAGGAAGAAATTGTCAGAAGACCCACCCAGTCTGCAGTTGCTACACTTCGTATTACCATCCTAATAAACTAGAACATTTCCAACAGGCTGTAATTTATAAAGTTTTGCTCAGCCCACTGCTGTCTCAGCAAGAGGCTCCAGGGGTTAAGTCAATGGGACGGTCATAACCCAGACACAGGCAAGTGTCAGACAGAGAGGAGCTGCAGTGTCTGGAAAATAGTGTGCTCCTCTGGATGCAGGGAGTCACACTGATCATATGCAGCATGGTTATTGTCACCTCCTGCACAGGCAAATTCATAAAGATGACTCCATCCTGCCCCATCCACAGCTGACTGTTGAGATACTGGCCGGCAGACAAAAGACATTGATTATCTTGTCCCTTTTGCCAGGCACAATCTGAGAACTATAGCTCAACCTGCTAGTGATATTACTGATCATCACTGCAGAAAGGGTCCTGTCATCTCTGACTTCATCACAGTATCTGCAAGAATCATGCAAAAAGTGCTGCTGCACCAGAAGTCAATTATTCTAGGTTTTGTGCAAGACAGAATTTTACTGGGCACACAAGCGTAACTTCAGGAATCTTGTTAAACAAGGAAGTGTTACAATCCCATGTAAATGCCTGCTGCAGAATAAGAGGTGCCTTTTCTTGTTTTCCTTGGTTTAAGCTCCCTCCAAAGTGATGCAAGCTGACTTGTGAAAAGTTATCTTATAAAGAAACAATGAATTTATACCAGCATATCAATTTAAGTTCACACTTACACATACCAATATCACTTCTCTAGGCAGAAAACATATTAGATAAGAGACTTTCATAGCATTATCAACAGCAAAAAGGAAAGAAGCTACATCAGATACCGGCACTGGCAGAGAATTGGGGTCATCCCCCAGGTCTCATCTCCTACCTCTGGAAGAAACCATGGTTTGGTGTCAAGCTGAAATGACTGAGAGATGGAACTTGACAGTCCAGACACCTGCAGCCATGTCTATAAACCAGTCTCATTCTCCATACCTCATCTTACCCAATTTTAAGATGAAAAGCCCCTCTCCAACCGCCTCCCATATCTTTTACAAAGGTTTAACTATTTAACACGAAAGAGACCTACTATAAACAAAAATAACAGAAGGCTGTACATGAATAATCTTGAGGAGATAGATGAGTTACTGCCCTGATAGCATTTTTTTTTTTTTAGGTTTGGGGGGTTCTTTTCCAAATTTTTGAAGACAGAAATCTGGCTAAATCCCATCTTTAAAGACCTTCCATATTAACAAAAGTTTCCCTACTGTAAAACATTCAGAATTACTCTTTCCTTCT
Source organism: Sylvia atricapilla (assembly GCF_009819655.1). NCBI lineage: Eukaryota > Metazoa > Chordata > Aves > Passeriformes > Sylviidae > Sylvia > Sylvia atricapilla. Next base: position 55,758,992 of record NC_089145.1, read on the forward strand.
CCCTCTGTGTCAGGGAAAAAAAAAAAGGCTCTTGCAAGGGGTTATGATGCATCTTTAATGACAGAGCTGAGAGAAGTGCCTGCCATACAAAGAAGCTAATCAGTCAATCAAGAGCCAGCTCACCAGACAGAAGCCGTCAGTGCCTAACTGCTCTGTCTCCACCTGTCCAGGGAAACAACAAAACACCATGGTACATGCCTGACAATTGAGTGCAAAATAACACACGTATTTATCTATTTCCAAGCATCAAAGGGGCAAGTTTTTGCTCCAAAATAACATTTTCAGGAATGGCAAACCCAGCACCACAAATGTGCCAGTGTGCATTTGAAACAAGGCCAGTGACTCTCTTTCTTTTTAAAAACAGCAGCAATCCTTAAGAAACAGAAGGGCAGTAGGTGAGAATTGCTATAATTAGGCTAGCTGGAAAATCATTTGCCATGAGCTTGGCAATCTAGATCAGTTACGTGAAGAATTGTAGTTTGAAGAAGGAAGTACATCTCTTAAAACCAAAACAGGAATGGCTATAGAAGCTGTATGGTTTTGTATTAGTGGGAGCACAAAGGTCATAATTTTTATTTCCCGGGTTCAATATTGGCTGAGGCAAACCACATTATCCTTCCCTGCCTCAGTTTCCCCAGCTAGACAAGGATAATTAAGCCTACCTACGTTATAACGGGATGATTGATTTTGCAGCTGACTTCATTAATATTCACAAAGTCCGTGGAAACCCTTGCATGAAAAGTGCTGCCCGAGTACTGACTGTTAAACCTCACATTTTGCTGAAGTGCTCTTGTGAAAAAACTTCGAATTTTTTTTTCTTTTTTTACAATTCTTTTCAGACAAGCGAGTGTTTGGGAAGTGCTTGGCATACAAAGACTTTATAGAAGCAGCAAGTAGCATGAAATAACCCGCTCGTTATCCCGCGGCGGCGGGAGGGCGATCGCGCCGCGCTGCCCGCGGCCGGTGCCGCTCTCCACGGTGCTGAAACCCGGGGGCGCTTCCCCTCCGCGGCCTCACCTGGCCGGGCAGAGCCTCACCTGTGCCCTCACCTGGCCGGGCAGGGCCTCACCTGTGCCCTCACCTGGCCGGGCAGAGCCTCACCTGTGCCCTCACCTGGCCGGGCAGGGCCTCACCTGTGCCCTCACCTGGCCGGGCGGGCTCTCACCTGTGCCCTCCCCTTGGCCTCACCTGTTCCCTCCCCGCGAACAGAACTTGCTCGACGTGAGAGGCGGGCTGGGCTGCCAGTTATTGCAGCGTGTCCTCGGACTGTTTCAACACACAAACCCGAGCTTAGAGTCCAGATCCTGCTGCCCTTGCTTGCTGGCCTGATGGATTCCTGATGAGAGGCGGCTCAGGTCACAGCTGATCTGTGATCTCACCAGACTTCACAGTATGAGCATCTTTCCTTATGCTTAAGTCACAGAGAGGTCTGTGCATGCAATGGGTCTAAACCTTTCTGTGTACAGAAGTCTTTTGTGGAGAACTCTGAACTCAGATTTCTGCACCCTGAAGCGTGACCTAACTTAAAGTAGTCTGTCGCTCGTCTATTCCTATGACACAGAAAGGCAAAAGGAATAGCTACAGACTATGGATCACAAAGTAAATAAATTAAATATTACTTGGAGGCTAATCTCTCTATATCTTACCTACCTTTATCTTTTTATTCTGGGTCACTGCCTATCTAGTTATTTCTATGCTGACAGAGGCCTTGGCCAGCAGCAAGCCTCAGAGCACGGCACAGCTGTTCTGCAGGAAATAGTCTAAAAATCTGGGAGGAAACATACCTGTCATGGTTTAACTCCAGCCAGCAACCAGGCACCACACAGCCACTTACTCCCCCACCAGCAGGATTGGGCAGAGAATCAGAATGGTAAAAGCTGGAAAACTCATGTGTTGAGATAAAGACAGTTTAAGTAGGTAAAAACAAAAGCCACACCCCCAAGCAAAACAAAATAAGGAATTAATTCCCTGGTTCCCATGGCAGGCAGGTGTGCAGCCATCTCCAGGAGAGCAGGGCCCCATCACGTGTAACGATCGCTTGGGAAGACAAACTCCATCACTCCAAACATCCCTCCCCTCCTCCTGCTCCCCCCACTTTCTATTCTGAGCACGATGTCACAAGGCCTGGAGTGTCCCTTTGGGCACTTGGGGTCACCTGTCCTGGCTGTGTCTCCTCCCAACCTCCCATGCACCCCCAACTTCCTCACCAGCCATGGCAGTAGGGAAAGCAGAAAAGGCTTGGCTCTGTGTAAGCCCTGCCCAGCAACAACAACAACAACATCTCTCTATTATCAAAAACATCCCTCTATTATCAACCCTGTGTTCAGCACAAATCCAAAACACAGCCACATACCAGCCACTGTGACAAAAATTTACTCCAGCCCAAACCAGCACAACATCTCCCCTCTTTCATCAAAAGCAACACTTTAATGAGAGGAAGCACACGCTTTCCATGTGCCCTCCACTGGTAGGGCTCACATAACAGGAAACCTTACCTGATCAGAGAATCCTGCTGTCAGCCAGAAGGAAGTGGGGACAGGCCAGCTGCCTAACATGCAATACACTCTACAGGAACAAACTTGATATTTTGTTCATTAAATATACAGTGATTGGCCCCTCATTCTGCACTTATGAGTGAGGACAGCAGTGAGGGGAAATGCCCTGTTTTCCACTAGGTCTTTTAAGACTCATTAAATTACTCATTGTTTTCTAACCTGCATATTTATGCCCTTCCCTTGTGAAAAAGGACAGCAACTAATCCCCAATGCAAGGAGCAAACCAAACTGCCCCAGTCTTATACTTCTCTCAGGGACCATTTCTAGGTGGGAAAAGGCAGGAGGTAAAATACTTCTCAGAATCACAGATATGTATTAGACTAAATTAATTAATGTTTTTAAAGCTTGGATGTTATAAGAATACAAGTTGGAGAAAAAGCTTATAAAAAATTAGATAATAGGTCCTAAGTGCCTACCTCTAATCTTCAGAACTCTCAGGATGGGGAAGAGAGATAAATAAAACCATGCCTGCTCTGAGGGTTAACTCACTGTCATGGCTAAAATCCAAATTGAGTAATTACATTCCATCTCCTGAGTGTGCCCTTGAAGTTTCTGCTAAGCATGTGACTTCCCTTCACTTCCTGTTGCCAAGTTTTGTTACGTGTGCCCAAGTATCAGCTGTACCCACCCATATGACCTGACACACTGCAGGAAGAGGAAGGTTTTGTTCATTCCCTACTCTGCAATTCTTTGATGAAAGGTCTGGTTGCATTATCATACCTCATGTGAGTTCCAAAGGCATTTTGCTGGGGCTGCTTCACTATTAGCAGCAATACCATATTTGCTCCATAGCACATTTTATAAATACCTTTTCCCAGTGACAGCTATACTAGGAGTGTGCCAAGCCTCTAATATCCACAGCACAGCTCTTTATACTGCCTTATTTAACAGATGCTGAAAAGGCTGAGAACATGCTGGCTGTTTGTTTTCAGCATGGGGTTTAAAGTTTGGCATTAGAGTCATTCCCTGTATTACAGCAAGGGCCTTTAAAAACCCCCACAAAAATCTCGTTGTGATACTAACAGAGCCGTGAATTGTCTCTTGAAGACACTTTTATACATCTCTTTATTGTATATTTACTTAGGCTTCCTTCTTTACAGCACATTTTTTCCTAACAGGAAACATGTTTTATACCTCTACAACATTACTCCAGAGAAGCCAGGATGAAGATGCAGCAAAGGCAGCATCTATTTCTCACAGGCTGCTTGATTTTCCTGGAATTCTTCCTAACATTGGAAATGCTGGGAAGGAGGTTTTTAAAATGCCATTGAGGCAGAAAGGAAATGAAACACACGCACGCACACAACCTCCCAAACAAACTAACAAACCAAAACAAGAAAAAAACCCAAACAAGCCACCAAAAAAACCACCCACACAAACTTTCTTCCCCAACTAGAGCTTACATCCTAAAGATATACAAGCATCTTTTTCAAACTGAAAGAGATTACCATTAGCCACCTGAATATTTAAAAATATGGTCCCCCAAGTCTCTAATCTCTTTTTCACTTGACATCTTGGACCCTGCTAACCAAGATACAGTAACGTCATATAAAACCAAGAGATTCACAGGCAGAAAGCTTCCAAAAGATCCCGAAATGCACACATCCAAACAGACTATCTGTATTTCCTGGAAGCTGCAAAATAAGAGAACTTCATTCTGAAGTTAAATCAATTACCAAAGTGCCTTTTGTTTTTGGTTTTGGTTTTGTTTTGTTTTATCTAACATCAAGCAGCAAGTGGGAAAGGTAGCTTTTCAGTACCTGAAAAAATAATAAAAATATTGAAATATAGTTCTTATAAATGTTTTCCATCTGCACAGTCAGTAACCTCCATTAACAAAGAAGAGGTCTGTCTTGTAACATGACATTCCAAGGTTCTAAAAATCTGAAGCTTCATTTAGCTTTAATAAAAGCTGTGGAGAATAACCAAATATTAGACCAGAGCTATCTGATAGTATGTTGCTATACTGGGGGTAAGAAATTGCCTTCATCCATACCTGAAAAGAGTTCAAATGACTTCAAGGTTGAGTTCATGCTCTGACTACACAGAAGGATGCTCAGTGCTCACCTGCCCTTGAAGGAGCAAGATGAGAAAGGCACTTGAAATCCACCCTTGTGAACAGTGGCAGAGCAACAGCTGCAGAATACCAGTCAAGAAGTTTGAATTACTTGCAGGAACAGCTACAGAGGAAGGGGCAGCTAGTCCTCTGCTTAGAAGTCCTGGAAGTTTCCATCTGAATCCAGCCATGGGAGGCACTGTTAAGTGTCTATGGCATGCACTTAGTGACTAACCACAGTCAAGAGAGACGTAGGCAGCTGACTCCAAGACCTCAGCAGCAATTCTACTCCTCTGAATTGCACCTACTTTTTTAAGAACGTCACTCCCAGGTCAAGATATATGTTCATATGATCAAGACCCACAGCTGTCACCTGTAAAAATGGAAGCCATCTCCTTAGGGAAGGCTGGAAATGTCCCTTGCAGTTGAAGTCCTTTGGCAGTGAGAATAGAAATGTTCAACTGTTCTACAACAATAAATCACAATGACAACACAGACTGATGTGGAACATTTTCTCTCCAAGAGAGCATTTTTATGCTTTGCACTTTTTCCTCTTATTTGCAATACAACCCACATTCTGTAATCTCAGTAAATGACCATTTTCCATGCTTGACTCAGACTAGCTACAGAAATGAAAAGGCAGGAGCATCACAAAAAAGTGACACAAGCGAATGAGCCATCTGATGACTACTTACTAAAAGAGACCTAGGAACCTCGTGTTCCCCCATCCTCCAGTTTGTCACTCTAATGAAGGCTAGGATACTGAGGTCATAGCACTGCACACTCAGAGGACTGATGTAAATCCTGCAAGACATCATACAGGACAGCTCTCTAGCTAGTTAAAATGGGCTTCATCCTTGCTTTGGTTCCCTATGCTGTCTTATCTCCTCATTGGACTTTGCTTTGCCTCAGTGAACTCCCATTGTTCACAGCAGAACATGAAGGTTGATGAATTTATCCTCACATTACTCTCTGGAAGGCAGAGAAGTGTCAACTTCTCATCTGCAAAAGGGTGATAATTAAATGCTGAGAGAATAAATGACTCGCACAAGGTCACTTGGGAAGTAAGTGGCAGAACTGAAAATTAAATGCAGATCTCCAGAGCTGCAGGTCAGGGCCCAGAACACAAAATCTTTCTGCCCTAGTGGCACAGTGAAGATCAGGTTCCCAGCGTATCATAAGACCCTCTGAAGGAATGTGTGTGTCAGTGCTACTGACACATCTTGCAGGTAGTTTATCTGTAGGAAGAACTGGACACATATCAAAGAAACAGGTAAGTGTCAAAGATTAAGCAAAGAGGAAAGCAACACAGAATCTACCTGAAAAGTTATGAAAGGCCTTTTCAACATCTTGTATAAGGAAAATATGCCCCTATAGCCTTCTCTTGGGTATACTACTAGTCCAGGGCAAAAGCTGACATCGATACCGTATTTAATGTGTAGAAATCACAAAATGCAACCATGGAGTTATCTTTGTAATTTAATATAAGACTTGTTAACAGATTAAAGGTTTTGGTAGTGCTACAGGTAGTGTCAATAGTTTAATAACTATTTTTCTGCATCTTCACATCTTACTTGCTATGCAACCTTCTGCTAAACACACTCTTAACCTTCCTTCTCTTCTTTCATTTGCAGATGCTTCCAGCAGATATATGTGATTAGATTTCTCCCAATATGTGTAACAGGTTTCCTCCGTATCTCTCCCTAAAAAGCTTTTAACTCTCAGGCTTTCAAAAGGAAATGAGGAACTGGAACAGGTTGCCAAGAGAACTTGTGCATGTCCCATGTCTGGAAGTGATCGAGGCCAAGTTGGACAGGACTCTGAGCAATCTGATTTTGCTCAAAATCTGCCCATGGCAGGGGGTTGGAATGAGATGATCTTTCATGTCCCCTCTGATCTAAACCATTCTATGATCTTAATTAGTATGTGGGTCCTCCATCTGCTGCATTTTGAAGCTAGGAGTGACACAATGTTGTCTCTGCCAGGGAAATGTAGGGGTCCTGTAAACCATAGAGCCTCCTTAAGAAATCAGCAAGGTATGAGGAAGATGCCTGGGAAGCAGCACAGAGCTGAGCTGTCATGGAAATGACACTGGGTAGCGAGGCAGGGAGGTGCTTTTGAAGTACTAAGAGAGGAGCACATAAAAAAAAGGTGGAGAGCTGAGAGAGGAAGAAATGCATTCAAGTGGAGACCTGGACCAGCTGGATGCCAGCCTCATCTTTGATTTCAAAACAACCAGGCAAAGCATAGCAGTATTCTGTAATTCAACTCTTGGTGCCCCTTTTTAAGAGTTATCAATACCACAACAGATTCTAGTGACTCTGCTCATTACTAATCCCAGATCAGGGATCCCAATTGCCTCATCTCTGTGGTGACTCCTCATGTCTAATGCATGTTGCCATGCTGCTTTGGTGCTGTCTGAACTCTCTGTGAAGTCCCAGAGGGGCCTTTGTTCTTAATGTGCACAGAAGAAAGCAGAGGGGTAAAGCTTAACTTTAGTAATAATAATAGTTAGGATAATAGAAACAAATCAGATGCTGTCATCACAGTTCTGAAAAATTGCTACTGATTTGGCAAAATTTGTGTTTGTATTCAGAAAACTCAATTACAAAGTTGTGACATTAATTCCTTGCTTCACTTGGACAGGTCAGCTTTTCATGTTGCAGTCTGGTTTCCGCATAATTCCATGGTGTTTCATCAAATGAAATATTTAGAAATACTCTAACTATAATCTTTTCTTTCAAGGCACATTTCACCATCAAAATAAGTTCATATTTGTTTTGCATTGTTTGAAAGTGATATAAGTAGTCATGGTCAGAAGTAGTATTGTGAGTAAAGAAAAAAGATCAAATGGCTATAAATTATAGCCCAAAGGGAGTTAATAACTGTACTCTATTTTTTCTACTAAATTAAAATACTGAGGAAAATTTCACCATGAAAAAAACCCTCTGAAATTACTGGGGGAAAAAACTCAAACATGTTTTTATGTGTCTCAATTTTTAAAAAAGTTTTTGCTTAAAACTCTTTAACTGGTCGCTATAGAGTGTCATCAAATTACACCTTTGGAATTACAGCAAGTTAGGATTATCCAAAGGCTTAATTCATCCTAAAAAACATCCCCAGATGAGATATCCAACTGTTCTGTACAAGAACTCAACTTTACCCTCTACTCCTATTGGAATATTGCAGAGTGTCCATAGACAAATCTGCTCTACTGCCAGTGAAGGGTAAATGCTGCTGCCCTGTCTTGCTCTTGCATTCACATAGCGATTTTGGTTTTAAAAATCCCAAACAATCAACAAAAAACTTAAAGTCAATATCCTAAAGTCTTTTTTGCCCTGTTCTTGGAGGATATATTTGCTGGTACGTCAGAATAATCTTGGACATTATTTATTAAAATCTCAGCAATACAACACTATATCCCCATCAGGTCTATCTCACCACTGCCCACTGATTCCAGCTGATTACATCTGTTTGCAGTGCCTATGCAGAGAGAACTTTATAGATTTAATACTCCAAAACTGTCAGTGGCCCAAAGCTGATCAGTGGATTTGGCTGCTAGAACCAAAGCTGCACACCCCCTTCACAGCCAACATCTCTGAAGGTGAAAAAGGGAAGGCTCACCAGGCTGGTGTAACTAGGAGACACACCTCCTCCTTAGCAAATATTTCTTTCTTGTTCTTCTTTTTTCTCTTCCAAATCCACTGCTCTTGGTCCTAAGAGGCAAATTTCAGTAGGACTGAATTCAGTAATAGCTATGCAAAACAAACAGAAAAAGACAAACCCTGCAAAACTTGAGCAGCGGCTAGGTCAGGACTAATAACTTCAATGGAAGAAGAAAACTAAAATTACTTTCAGTATTAATGGGGCAACTGTGGGAGTAAGGACCATGGACAAGGGCTCAGCTACAGCAGACCTCTGTACACAAGCCTCAGAGAACAGCTCTGGTTGCACCACTGCCAACAGAGCCCCAGTGGATCTTACAGCCAGGGCTGACAATAATAAAAAAACAGGACAACTCTCCCTGCAGGCTGCCACTCTGAGCAGCACTGCACACACCATAATGGGGCAGCATAGCCATTATCAGGAGAGGAGCTCTGGGAGCTGGGCTGAATGCAGACATAAGCTTCCTGAGAGACCACAAGGTATTGTGCAATGCAGTGTCCTACTCACTCCAGAAAGAAGTATTCCCAAGTGTGTGAAGCAGACCCAGAATGCTCTCCCACAGCAGATGTAGCCTGCATGGAGGCATGGATTTTGCACCCACGAATATCCTTTAAATGTGATAAAAGAAGGAGGGAGATGCTGCAAATGGGAAAATGAAGTCTCCACAATAGTTTGAGGGGTCCCATAGGGTCACATGCGTCATTTTCAACCTGGCAAGCCCAAACATGCAAGGCACTGGGTGACTAAGACACAAAATTAGACACATAAAAATTATTAACTTTCAAACCCTGGGGCTTTCTCCCTTTGATGAAAACATCTCTTCCCCTTGCTGCAACTTCATCATCTTTGCTTTTGAGGGAAGCAAATTTTGATGACTCCAGCGGAAGAACACCAAACCTTGGATGGGAGTCAGAGCTTTGACATCCAAGTCAGCAGTGCCCCTGCAAAACGAGGGGCAACTGAGAAGCACAAGCACAGTCACAGGCCCTTCTCTTCTGTAATTTTGCCTTCAGCATGCTCACCCTTCCCACAGAGGAGGGAAAGAGCACGATGACAGCTTCACCACACCTCTGCTGGGATTGGCAGCTTCACACTATGTGAATACCACATTCTTCTCTCCCTGATCTCTCATTTTCCACTCTCTAGTTAAAAACATCATCCCTGTTGTGCCCTTCACACTCTTTCCCTCTCACCTTTCTCACCATTTAAGCCTTTTCCCCATGTTTTGCCACCTTCTGTCCTCCAAGCAACCCATTCCCAGTCCTTCTAAGCTGCTCTCACATACACATTTCTTGCTCTTTCCCTCCTCAGCCTTAGCCCCTCCCTAACCCTTTCACCCTTTCTCTGTTCTCCTCACATTTACAGTTGTAGTCCCATTCTCTTCCCTACTCATCCCCTCAGCTCATACTCCTCTCCCAAACCTCCTTGCTCCCTCAGACCCTGTTCCCTGCCCCACATCTCACTTTCCATTCTCAGTTCCCACACGGGTATTTCTCAGCTCTCACCACTTTCCTGAGGGATCATCCTTCCCACTAGGTCCAGCTTGCCACCTTTTGTTTATACACACAGTCAGGTCCTCCCTCTCCAGCTTTGCTTCTAGATCTGCCACATTTAGAGAGTTCACCCTGACCTACTTAGGTTCCCTGACCTAGTTATAGCAGAAATACCAATTCTAAACACTTGAGGAAAAAAAGGGCAGGAGGAGAGAAATAATATCATTATGTTTTGAAATAAAAACAAATGCACCATCCTAGGGCTGCAGAGTTATTTCAGCTCTGACCATTCCCCCAGGGAACCAAGAGCAGCAGTTCACTTGATATTTCAATGCCAGTGTGGCCATAGACAATTCAAACCAAGACAAACACCTGGAAAGATGGTCCATAGTCTCTTGCTATCATCCCATTTTCTTTTTTGATTCCAGCCTGATTCTCTCTGGCCTTACTCACCCAGAGCTTGTCTTGACATCCACACAGGTACTTCACAGAAAATCTGCTTTTACCAACTGCTCTCACCAGCCCTCCTTGACTGTGGATCCAGGCTACAGCAGCAACCTGTTGGCTCAAGAACAGCATTTCTACAGCTGAGATTCCTTTAGAAATCAAGCAATGCTCTGCATCTATTTGTATGACTTCCTCAGCCCTTTTATTCTACTTCAACTATTGTCACAGCTGTCTTCTCCCTTCTCCTCCAAACTGTGCTATTCACTCACCTTGCTTTCTCCACCTGGCTTGGTGTTGCAGTGCTGTCACTGTGTTTCTTTACCAGCTCTGAAATGGTGTCAGCAGTGCCAGCACTGACACATAAACCTGACTAGAAATAGCAGATATCTTCAGAACTAGTCAGGAGTCTCAGGGTTAGCAATGCCCGTTCATTTGTGTTCTGTGTACTGTGCTGATGACTTAGCAGCCAGGAACCACTGCTCTGTGACAGCTGGGTGTGTGATTCACTTCCAGCTAGGCTTTTATTTTAGTCACAGTTAATAGATTTCCCTGTAGTGTTTGTATTTTAGGAATCATATTAGCCCTTTAGTTGCCTGGATGAGTTCATTAAATCAAATCATGTCTCTCTACAGCTGACACTGGTGGTGCTGACCCACCCTGTATTGGGCCAGTGCCCTGATTGACACTAAAAGCAGCCTGCTCTGCACCCTGAGCTCACAAGGTACTCCCACCACCACTGCTTCAAATCCTGCCAAATATTTCAGCAGAGGCTCTCCCTCCATTGCCAAAGTCCCATCAAAAAAATGTAGCTGAGTACCCTGCAGCCCTCCCACAATTCCACCAGATGTGTTTATTCAGACAGGAGAGTGTAGTCATTCTGCATTTTTTTACTGTGATTTTATACCTGTTTGCCAGCTTCAACATAAACCACATTTTTTGGTTATTGATTTCCTGGGTTACACACTAATCTGCTGAGCAAACGGCCTTGGAAATTTACTGTGGAGCCCCGAAATCCCTGTCTTGTCATCAGCCACTGCCTGCTAAATGTGCACTTGTAGATACATTAAGCTGCAGTTTCAGCTCTTGCATTTCCTTTATTCCTGATTTCTCCAATCTGTCCCTCTACCTGTGGGTTTTGTACTCCTCACTGTAGTGTATCTACATTTGGGTCTGGTCCTACAAAGGCAGTGCACATCCATATTCAGTTCAACCACCCTTGGTTTTGACTAAAGGCATCACTTGCTGTTGAGATCCAATTTTTGAAATTATTACAGAGATGCCTCTGCCCAAATTAAAGAGCAAACAAGACCACATGCCAAAGTCAATAGTATGGATTTTATTTAACAGTAAATGTGAGGGAGAAAGACAGATAAAAAGAAATAGAAAAGCGGGGGAAGGGGAGAAAGAGAGTGAGAGACAGATTAAGTAAAGAGATATCACAACTCTGTGGGGCAGTGGCATCTCATTGGTCCTCTTGTTCAGTGTTCTCTGTGATGGGGGTCCCACAAAACGCAGAGTTCTATGGATTAATATAGTTCAGATATATGTGGGAATGCCCCAGCACTTACCCTGGCGAGGGAGATTTTCACACTGTCTCTTGCAACCAACTCTGGATCAGTTGCAACACTTTGGATCATTTGCAGTCCTCTGCTGGAGTGCCTCAGATATGAGTCTGGGGGCACACTGAGGATCTTTGATGGTTTATGACACCTTTTAAATGACAGCTGCCTCTCATGTAAATGTCCCATGTGAATGTGACCTTTCCAGGGGTAGAGCAGGGAGCAACTGAGGCCATTTGTGCAAGGGAGGATTCTCCACAGGGTCTCCTTATCTGGCTTGCAGCCTCCAATGTTCAGGGTATTTAGCCCCTCTGTGTTATCCTGACCAGGGCTTACACCATCACACCCCCAAAAACTCTCCTCTTCTCCCTCAGCTGAGGGAAGAAGAGTGTGCAAACCCAGTCTCAGCAAATACATTGGCGGGCTATGGCCTCCCCCTGCCAAATTTAGCCAGAGCTGATTTTCAGCACAGCTGCTGAGTTTGGCTTTCCTTGTGGATACATTCTCCTCCCCCAGCCTTGTTTACTTGTCCCATCAGGTGGCTTAACTCATAGTCCAAATTCCCATCAGGAGGCATATTTCGGGGGGTGGGGGCTTCAGTGGTCACATATCAGCAGTTGCTTCTTTGCACAGTTTGGTACAATAGGCAAAGTTCCTCAGTGATTTTAAAAATGTCTGAGCCATTATTACCCTTTTCAGTATCTCACACTGTCCTCTCTGCTCTTTCCCACACACAATTTTGCTCTCCCAGCTTACATCAGCAAGCCCAGCCACAGGCTCCACACCATTCCGATAATGCCTCTGTCTTTGACCTGCATGTTTAGTCAGAGCAAAATTGAATTCTTCCAGCACACAGAACTGACAAGTAGGGTCTGAAATCTCAACAAGTCTTAAATCCTGAATACATTGAGAAAGTGTCTTATGCCACAGGCAGGAACATCCTATGTTAGCATCACCCCCCACCTCCATATATAGACTGCCAAAAAGGGGTAAAAGGACTGGAAAGGGGAAAAGTCGTGCCTGCACAAGCTATGTGCAGAGGATCCTTGCCAGCTTCTCAAGACAATATAAACCCAATGAATTAAGACAATTCCAGACATGCTAATTACATTTGCCTTTGCAATTTCTGATGGGATTTTCAGATGTCTCTAAGCATTCTCTACCTGGCATGTGTCAGCCACACTTCACTGCTGTTTTTATGCTATTAATATTGACAGCCACTCAGTTTAAACGCAGGTTAGGTTTGAAATCCTGTCTGTTTTCTTATCTCTGCCTTTTGATCTTGTTTGTTTCCATTCATTATAGAGAAATCCTTCTTTCCATAAAGCCTCTTTGAATGCCTCAGCAAACATGCAAACACAGTGCTAAATGGATTAACTGGGAGGTACTGGGGTCTGAAGCTTGCCCACATAGATGCTCCTGGATCAATCAATTCTGCCCACCAACTAATGGTCTACATTCCCTTAATGGTCTGAGATCTTTCTTTTGTGGCATTCAGAACAGGTCCAGTGGCATGCTGGATATAACTCCATGTGATTGGAAACAAGCCATTCACAGTTCAGTGTGTCAATGAGGTTCTGGTAATGAGCACTGGCTGCCTAGAAGCATGGGAGCAGAATAACTAAACTGAAGCTTTTGAATCTTTGTAGAAGAGTCATCTTAAAACTGTCACAAGAAGAGAGGACTCCTCCAACAGAAAAGACAGGTGTAAGCATAGGAAAACACGGGTCTGTGAGAGCTAGGAGGAGATGTAAAACACAGAAGACCCAGCCATTATTATTCATCAGATCTTAGCATTTCCTAGCTTTAACATATTGTAAGGTTGTGGAGGAAGAAGAGGAAGGAAGCAGTTGCTTGTACTTTGCAAAAGTAGTTGATGATGTGTGTGGTCAGAATAGGCAATATGACCTTGCATTTCAAAAGCAACCAGGATAGATATAAACCACCTTGGACTGCACCTCCAACCTTGAAAAGCCATTTTGATCACTCTTGAAGTTCTCCTTCTCCTGCAAGTTAGCATCTTGATGATGAAAAGTGACAAGCTGCCTGATGAACCAAAGCAGACGAGCAGATCCCAAGGGATCAGAAGGAAGATGCCTGTTAACTTCCATGTTAACTTCTGGGGGTAAAATCCCATTTAAATAAATAAATTTTAAAAAATCCATTTCCATCCACTCATACAGGTATTTTGATGTTACAGGCAAAAAGCATATTACTGATTTGGGGGGGTTTCGGCCAATTTAATTTATTGCCAATGAACAAAGTTCTAACTATCGATTCTGGTACTGAGACAAACAAATGTGCAGACAGGGCAAGCAGTCCTTGCCTCTGCCAAGACTCTCATCCCTACTTTCTTCTCCCCAGTCTCCTCCGCACACATTATACTCCATCCCTCTGACTGCCCCTGAGAGCAAGAACAATGCAGGAGAACGGGGTCGGTGCCTCCGCCTGCAGCTGCCGCCGCAGCGCAGCCTTGGACCCTTCCTGGGTCTCCCCTGCTGCCCTGGCCTCCTTGGTCCCACAGCATGGCACTTGCCTCCCTTTCCAAAAAACGCTGTGACGAGGCAGAAAACCTCTTCGCATCCTGCCCAAGGCACCCCTCTCTTAGTTTTCTGTAGCATTTCTTGAGGAATATGGCCTCAACCCAAGAAAAATTTTAAGATCCCAGTTAATATTTGTTCTTAATTTTTTTTTTCCCCTTTGAAAACTGGCCCTCAGCTAGTGCAGTTTTCTCAAAACCTGCAACCCCTTATTGCGGTACCACAGACCCACCGGGGCGGTGCCACAGACTCCCCGAGGCCGAACCCTTGCCCTGCGCCGAGGACACGCTGTCCTTGCCCTCCTGGAGCTCTGGGAAGGGAAAGCTGCTGTCCCCCCAGAGTCAGTCCCCTCTCATCCCTGCAAAAGCCACACTCCCTGAGCCCGCCGCTGTCAGGAGCGACCCCTGCGCCGCCGGCCGCTCCTGTTTTGACTGATACATCTTCTGCCTATTATACATATATATTGAATTTCAGGGAGAAAATCTTTTTTTTTTTTTTTGCTTTTAGCACGCTTAGGAGTTTAAATAAAAACAAATATATCTATATTGACTGTAGTTATTATGCTTGGTTTCATACAGAGTAAGTGGTTCAAACAGAAATAGATTGGTTGGAGTGAATGTGCATCAGTTCCAATAATAACACGGGCAGCTTCAAGAAGCATGTAAGTTTCGTTTAATGTGCACTGGGCTTTCAAAGAAGAGGCAAGAAACATTGGGTTAGAACAGCTTTTAGTCTACATTTTCTGTCTAAAGGCTTCTGCATTTACCAAATTTCTGAAATAGAATGAAAGTCCATAAACAAGTGGAGAGAGGCATTTGTTAGGAGGCCAGAGTGATGTTACAGAGGGAGGAAGTGATATACAATAAAACACAATCCCGAGGTAGAATTTCCCACCTACAGTATCTATTTACAGTTATTCCCCTATGTGTGGGATTATCTCCCCACAGAAAGACTTTGCTGCAAACCGGAGCAAACAAAAACTTGGTATAACAAAGGGTTGCAGGTTTTGAGAAAACTGCACTGAGGGCCAGTTTTCAAAGGGAAAAAAATTAAGAACAAATATTAACTGGGATCTTAAAATTTTTCTTGGGTTGAGGCCATATCCCTCAAGAAATGCTACAGAAAACTAAGAGAGGGGTGCCTTGGGCAGGATGCAAAGAGGTTTTCTGCCCCAGTGTTATGAATCCAGCAGCTACTTCAGTCATAATAGCTCCAGGTTAGATAAACACCAAAGGAAAAGACATCTCTCTGAGCTATCAGATGTTCTTTTGAAAACATCAGGGAAACAATCTAAGAGGCAGTGATTCATTTCCAGGAATGGCTGTTGATGGCGAAGGGATCAGTTAAATCCAGCACCTCCGATTCCCAAGATTATAAGATAGAGCAAAGCTGGGACTATAATTCAGGAGTGAATATTGAAAAGTGACTTGTTCAGGTCCTTGTGAACTCATAAGAGACCTAAAGCAATGGATTTACACCCTAGTCTCCAGTCCATGATGGAGATGTGTGATGGTTTTACCCTAGGTAGTGAGAGACACTTATCTGTGGGCAAGGAGCCATTCGGGAGGCACCAAAGAATAAGGCCATTACTTCATAGTTTTTGAGTCTATATGTTTTACCTATTTCCCTCTTCACTCCTCAGATTTCTTCAATGTCCTTCAAAAAGGTGGACATTGCCTGTGCATTGGAACCCCCTGCTTCAAGTACCCACTCACACCTGATGACGATGAAAGGAGATTTCTCTTGGGATAAGAAACATGCTAGAGGAGAATTGTGCCTTTAGGATGGGCTTATGAGGTAAAGGATGGGATCCCATGTCCCACAAAAGCTCCTGGAAGTTCCCAGTTTTGAGGCCATCTGTTTCCCATGGGCCCATCTGTTCCCAGTGAGCAACACCCCAGGAGAGCCTTTTATCAAGACTAGCAGGTTGAAGCTTGGCAGGATCTGCAAGTAAGCAATAGGAGGCCTTTAAATGCAGACTTTCTATTTGCAGTATGTGAAGCCTGCATGTGTGTGTTTCCTCCAACCACCCATACACCACAAGGGAAAGCATTCAAAAACAGGATCCAAAAATAGAAGAAATGGTGTGACTCACAGCACTGCCACCCTGAGTTGTATGCTCAGCACAAATCCCAGGCAAAGCAGCTTTAGGTGCTACGCACCCTCTGCACTCAGAGCTGCAGGTGACCCCTGACACTGTATCCATATAACAATACATGATGTGCTAAAGACACCGCACTCAACAGTGTTCTTCCCTTCAAATGGGCACTGGGCCAAAACCACACTCAGAGGGTTTGCTTCTGCTGACTATGGAGGTCTCTGGGGAGAAACAGCTAAGAGGACCAGCTTCCTCTGGTGTGCAAAGCACAGGCCTGGCTGCCTACACAGATTACAGCATGACACATAAAGACAGAAGTATTAACACCACTGTCCTCAGCCACGTTTCTATTTCCCTGGGATTTTCAGCTAAGAAAGTTATGCTTTACTTCTGCTCTTAAATGTATTGTGTTCAATATCATCATGGCCCTTCCACAAGATGTGCATATTCCAGAGGTCACTGAATTGGGTTTTTGTCTATAGTGAAAAAAGGTACATGAGAGTTACCAAATTTTGCCTGGGTAATATCCAATTTCTTGGATATCTTATCAGATAAACAGCAACCAGCTGAACATTTTCTTTAAAAAAAAAGTATTTCTAATAAAAGGTTTTTTTGGTAGGTTTCTTTATTTTTGTATTGTAAGACTGTCCAATATTGCAGTATATTCTGGCCTCTTCTGTAAGAACTACAAAAGATAAAACTGGATTGTTTTAAAGCAAGAAGAAAAAAAAATAAAAATAAAAAAAATTTTAAAAAATATTTTCTTTGCCAAATCCCGTCTTGAAAACAAGTGTCAGTCAGAAAAGATAAGTAAAAATTCTAGCAGGACAAAAAAGCTCCTTTCATGATCAGCTCCAGCCATTCCCTTCTGCACCATGTTGGCCAGGTGAACTGTGTGATACAAATAGCAAACAGGTTTTCTGTGTGTACTCATGTCTCTCTCTAGTGGAAAGCCCTTATCACTACACAAATACAGATAAGAGGCATGGGCTCATCAGTTCAACAAGGGGAGACCTGCACCCCACAAAACCCCTGCATCCTGGGGGCTGATGCTGCCCCATCGTTGGGGCAGAGCTTTCCTGCCTTGCACAGGAACCCATTTCTTTTGCCCTTTACCCTCTGGCAGGGCTAAGCTATGGCTTAACTTAACCACAGTATCTTGGAGACAGGGAGACATTACTGTCATACCCAGAGATAAACCAGTACCAAAAAAGTGTTGGCATTTAAGGATTTGAGTCAGATCCATTTGCACTGCAACAGATTTAAAAAAAAAAAAAAATCTTCAAATGTCTTGTTAAATGCATTTCCAGGTTGGAAACCCCACAGAAATAGGGAGGCAGCATCCAAATTCTCATGGCAAACCCTTGGAAATGCAGCCAAGCACCTATCAGCTACCAGCCCACTGTGCCCAGCTCCTCCTAACCCCTAGGGACAGGCAGGTGATGTGCCCTGGCAGAGCCCACTGGCCTCAGCTTGCCAGTCCCTGCTCACATCCCTCCAACAGCCACAGAATCTCCACTTTAGGCTCTGATGCAGCAGTTCTGTGCCTGCTGGCAGGAGGCAGGTGCCCCCCTGACCCTTGTTGCAGTGCAGCCAGCGCTGCTGCAGAGCCCCGGGGAGCGGGTGTGGGCTCCAGCGAACAGCGCTGAGCATCATGCAAGTGCCGGGCAGCGGCAGCCCCCGCCGAGCAGATGTTGTGCTCGCACATGGCTGGCTTTTCCTTTCTGTGGTGACAAATCAGCACCATTCATCTGGCAGAGATGGGAGCTGTACAGCATGGAGAGGGCGGGTCATGCCTTGCCCTTTGCCTCTGCGGGGCTGCGGGAAACCAGACGCTCTCTGCTTGCCAGGGAATTGCTCCTTACCTTGCCAGGCCTGGCTCAAACATTGCTGCCCGCTTTTATTCACAAAGGGGCCTGTCTTGCATTTGCACAGGATAGCTGTGGAGCACTATTCATCTGGAAACTGCAGAGGCAGCACAAGTCATGCAGGGGCCCTGTGAGCAGCCTGCATTTAGACTGGCCACAGGCTGCTTTTCAACACACAGGGACCTACCTTATCAGTGGCAGCACTGGGGTCCACCTCTGTGTTGTGCTGTGCCTGAGAGCACTGCCCCAGAGAAACCATGGGATGGCTGGAGGCTGCAGGGAACTCCAAAGGCTTAAAACCCTGTTAAAACGGAGGTTGGTGTACACATGAAAGCCAGTGATAACAAGGTATTCATCAAATGTGGGTTCATAGAAAAAGAAGGTTTAGTGCTTAGACCTGGGAAACTGCCTGAAGAGTGCTGCTGCTCCCAGCTATGCCTCACACACACTTCACCACCCCAGATGCATCATTTAGGCCAGATTTTTCAGAAGTGCCCAGTTATTTGGAGTGCTTCATTAGTGCTAACCCAAGTGTGGAGCACCTGCAGATGCCCCTCCATCAGCAGGACCTAGCATGCCTCTGTACATCTGTTCATCAAGTCAGCCAGCATTTAGATATCTTGCAGTTATAACAGAGGCTTTCTGCTTTTAGCATCTCTCAGTTTCTACCTTTGTGTGATGGATGCAATGCTGCAGGAGATTAACAGCTTAGTGGGAAGCCCACAGGCCAAAATAGGCTCTACACATGACATGGCAGCAGGTAAACTTTGGTAACTTGGCACTCCTAAGAAAACCTGCATCTTAAGTGCCGTCAGAGGCTGATGACCCCAGTAAAGCCTTTGGAGTTCCCTGCAGCCTCCAGCCATCCCATGGTTTCTCTGGGGCAGTGCTCTCAGGCACAGCACAACACAGAGGTGGACCCCAGTGCTGCCACTGATAAGGTAGGTCCCTGTGTGTTGAAAAGCAGCCTGTGGCCAGTCTAAATGCAGGCTGCTCACAGGGCCCCTGCATGACTTGTGCTGCCTCTGCAGCTTCCAGATTAATAATGCTCCACAATTATCCTATGCAAATGAACACAGATTCCATGACAGAAATCAGTGTTGTGTTTCTAAGTAATTGTATGTATCTCTAAGTATTTGATCGATGTTGGGAGGACGATAGTGGGTGCAGATGGGTAGCATGGTCACCAAGGCCCTTGAGCTAAGCAGCATCCACAGTGTCCTCTGCTTATGCCCAGCAAAGCTGAAGACTGTCATAAACTTCAGTCCGGAGAGATGACTACCATGTATCAGGCATAAGCTTTGAACCAGGTAGTAACAGGCATAAAACTCTTTACTCATTTCATTGGAGATGCAATACCAAGGGGCTACTGAAAACAAAATAAAAATATTTCAGAGAAGTCTTGAAATTCCTCCTACTTTGCCTGTTAAAAATTGGCTGAAAGTGCTACCTTTGATTGCCTAATTTGTAATATGCCTCTAAGACGTGATGACAGCAGAGACTGTCAAGGCATGAAATTCCTTTTTTTGCCCGCAATATTTGTCTTTTACCAATAAGCAAATTGACTGAGCTTGGCTGTTAGAAGCCATGAGTTTTATCCACAATGAACCCTGTATGTGTTTAATACCTATCAGCTAGAGGTCAAAAATGAAAGGTATTTAATCTCCTCCTTTCAGTCCTAGTAAGAACGATTTTGAAGTGATAGGTTTAAGGGCCCACATCAATTTTGTCTCCTAAACAATTGTTTCCCCACATTCTTTCAGTTACACTTTATCTCCAGCAGGATCTAAGCAGCAGGTATTGAGCCTGACTTTAAATCTCCTCAAGCCCTAGCTTTCCCTGTGGCAATACAGAGGGAAATATTTAGTGCCAGCCACTCTGCCACTTCACCTCCTGACACAATATTATTTCATCATAACCTGTCCAGTGAGCAAATTGCCTCTTTGGCCCCCTTGCTGTCTCTGCAAAAGGGCTGGGCTATTGATTGTGACAGTGTGCCAGTGTGCACAGGGTGATTCCTGAAGAGGAGGGATCGATGGGAGCATAATTGCTACCTCGTCGGCAGCAACTGGGGAAGAGGGGCTGGAACAAACAACTCAGTGGCAGAAAAAAGCTGACACTGCTTCTGGAGCATCTTCTTCTGGCTGCAGGGTGCCTCATCTTGGGGCAGGGCACACATATAAACTGATGCTAGGGGATAAGGCATCAGTTATTCCCATGGAGGTGGTTTTGCACTTACAGAGTCACTTATGGAGAATTAGAGAGCTGCAGACAAGGGGAAAGAATGGGTGAAGGATTTGTATCTAGAAAGAAGCCATCAAATGAAGAGTTGGAGGGAAAAGTGCCAATGGCACTGCAGGTTAGTTTTTCCTCCAAAGTTCGGGTACATGGCAATCACAGAAAATTGGTCTGGAAGGGAAACTTCAAGGGTTGTATAACCCATCCCCCTGCCCCAAGGCATGACACCTTTACTTGGACTATTGCAAGGCTGCAACCCTGGTATAAAATGGACCATAATCCTGCACTGTCACCTTTAACAGAAGACCATAAGCTTCTGTACTGTAGACTCTGCAGAGACTGTAGCATACAGAGTGGCCAAAATCATGCCAACAATATTACATATTGGACCAATCCACTTTGTAAGCAACACCTGTGTATTAAAGTGCCTCGGTGGAATATTTTCCATACTTTCCCTCAGAGGAAGGTGTAAGCTCAGGGGAGTTTCCACTGGAAGCAGATCCTTGCAGGAACTGAAGCTTGCTTTCAAAAGTTGGGGATACTGGGCTAGGTTCCACTGCTTTTTCCCTGTTTTAATTCCACTGCAATGTCACAGATTAATTTCTGCCATGCTGATGATGCAAAGTCATGGCATTAGCAGCTCTCAAATCTATGTGGAAAAACATGTCTCCAAAATTCAACAGTGACCTCATGCCAGCAAGCAGACACTTAGCTGGCCAGGGTCTGAGGTGACACTTTTTTGCTTTCAACACACATTGCCTTTTTTCTCACGAGTACCATCCCAACTTATCACTGCTTTATGTACTACAAAAGATAATGTTTGTTCTAAGTGCTGCTTTTGTCTTCCTGGCAGGGACTGGCTGGGAAAGAGCCAACAGATTGCTGGTTATCTCCATATCCACCTGGAAATGGCAGCACCAGCAGTCGTGCCAGGGAGCATGAGGCTTGGCAGAGGGCAGGGAAGCAGCAGTGTGCTCCAACCACCCATGATGAGACACACAAAAGCTAAGCAAAGAAGGCCAGTTTTGAAACAGCAGCAGTGGAGTGAGGGAAAGCACCAAAACTCAAGTCTCAGCAGCTTAGCTTTTTTCCAACCTAATGTTCAACAAGCACAGAAGAAAACAGAACCCAGACAAACCTGAGCTCTAATATTCCCCTGCTGGAGAGCCTATGTGCTGTATAGCTTGTTCCACAAAGACAGAAATTGCACATGGTCTTTTGGATGAGGTTCCTATATCTTTTGTCTCTTCACTTGTCATGTTACATCATCCTAGGGACTGGCACAATATATGTGGAGATTGTGTAGAAATGCAAAGTCACTTACTAAAAAAGATTTGTTAACTCCCCAACTTCCCCAAGGTTTATCCAAGTCAGGAACAGACAGCAGCAGGAAGGGGAAGGAGGCAGGCATGTCACTTCATGTTTTGATCAAAGGTTCAAGTTTGTTATCAATTCATCCAAGCCTATTTACCTCCCTCCCACCCCTGAATTCTTCCCAGCATCACTGATTCTGTTTCTGGTACTTACACACCAAGCCAAAGAATATCCTCCTCAAAACTGTGCTGTGAGAAAGCCAAGGCAATGTATCATTCTGAGAAACTCCATCTTTTCCACTGGCCTCCTGCCTTCAGGCTCAGCTTGTAGCAGAGAACAACTTTGTCCTCACTTGTAAATGAAGTGCCCTAACGCAGATATCCCCCAGGGAGAATAAACACAAATCACAGTTCTGTTTCACAGAGTTACTTCTCCACGCTCCCAACAGTATGTAGAGCTTGCCTGGTGCTTGGTCTCCTAAGATCTCAAAGGAACAGACTTGCTGTCAACTTGATCAGGAGAAGGGTCTCTCCCCACACCTCAGACCCAGAATGAGATTAACAGCCTAGAACAGACTTCAGAAAAGTTCAAAAGAGCTTGAAATAGCTGTAAAGGTCTGTTGGGTGTATTATGTTTATGGTAGCAATTAACAATTTTACCACTGAGTAACCGCTCCACTCTGCACTGGTGTGGCCTCACCTCAAGTGCTGTGTGCAGTTTTGGGCATCAAATATAAGAAGGACACAAAGCTACTAGAGAGTGTCCAAAGGAGAGCTAAGAAGATGGTGAAGGGTCGGAGGGGAAGCTGCCTGAGGATTAAGGTCACTTGGTCTGTTCAGCCTGGGGAGGAGGAGACTGAGGGGAGACCTCATTGCAGTTACAGCTTCCTCATGAGGGAAAGCAGAGATGCGGGCACTGATCTCTTCTCTCTGGTGACCAGTGACAGGACCCAAGAGAGTGACATGAAGCTGTGCCAGGGAGGTTTAAGTTGGATATTAGGTGAAGGTTCTTCACCCAGGGGGTGGTTGAGCATTGTAACAGAGTCCCCAGGAAAGTGGTGATGGCACCAAAGCTGCCAGAGTGTAAGAAGTGTTTGGACAACACTCTTGCTACATGTTGTCATTCTTGGGGCTGTACAGGGACAGGAGTTGGACTTTGATGATCCATGGGGGTTTCTTCCAACTCAGGATATTCCATGATTCTATTATTATACATAATAATAATATAATGGCAGAATAAAAAGGCAATCATCTCCAAATATTGGCAGTCTGTCAGAAGAAGATGTAAGGTGTTATAGGAGGGTAAATCTAATAGAAAATAACAAAAAGAAGGTAATAAAGGAAACAGCATGAGTATTAGCATACGATTATCAGAAATTCATCTAATACAGGACTCAGAATGGGAGCACTTATTTCCTCTATTTGCTATAAGTTGTTATAGTTTCTAGGACTAAATACAGAGGAAGATGCTGTGGAAAAACAACTCCCCAGGCTGGAGAGGACTGTGTGCTTCATCCATTAATAGCGGGGCCAATCTGCATCAGTCTTTTAGCCAAACCAAGCATAATTCCTCATGGAGATTTGGCAATGATCTCATACTCACTATCACATCATGTTTAGAGAAAAAATCCAAATCGATTGCTATTCATACATCAGATGGGCAAACAGATACCAGCTGCAGAGTAACCCACTTACTTTGAATTAGCAACGACTGTATTGCAATTCAGGCTTTGAGCTTTTCTAAAATATAAGCAGGGAGAGACCATCATAATGTCTGTGATAATGACTGGGTGTGTGGACCATGGAGCTGAAAATTATTTCTCCTAAACTTCTTTCTTAGAAGAGGACATGTGTTCAGATTTGGCTGGTTGGTCTGAAACCGCCGGTGTTCATTCATCTCTGGTACATATCCAGTTTGTGTGCTGGGACATATCACCATGCTGATTTCAGTTCAACAGTATAACTTCAAATAGATCAAAAGCACAACCTTAAACTAACCTTCCACTGCTACATTATTTAAGAATTTAATAACACTTATAATTTTGGAATTACAATTATACCATGTAGAAGCCTGGATAAGAATGCCAATTTGGTTATACACTCAAAATACCTCCTCTTTTCAGGAACATAAGCAATTTTCTATTATAGATTCACATTATAGGCCAGACCTTCACCTGGCATAAACTAGCAACACCACTGTGCTATACCAATTTATACCTACAGCAGATGTAGCCCAGTGACTTTAAAATAATCAGATCAGCAGCCCCATCCATAGCACTAAGCTGAACCATACACAGGGATATATTACACACACCCACTCACTGTGGGTTATGTATTTATAGAGCAAGCTAAACTGAAAGGAGTTAAAACTGTGCACTGTGATGCATTCAGTCCTTTGATGTGAGCAACAGGGGTGATGGCAGTGTTGTATTGGAATTGGATATGAAGGCATGAACGTGCAGACATGGCTAAGTGTGACAGCTGTGCTAATACTTGGAGACTCACGTAGTACAGAATGTACAGAATTCGTGATTTTCTTGCACTGAGAAAAGACTTTCATCAGCCTCAGCTCAAGGTTATTGGTCTCTGAGGGCAAGGGGGGACATATGCATCCTTCCTTGCAAACTGCACCTGGGTGTATTAGGAAAAAAGTTGGTATGTCCCCATAACTTTATGGGCTAAAGCAGCAGCTTTAATGGATGCCAAATCAGATAAATCCTGGCCTTCCACATTCAGGACTAAGTCTCACAGGAAAGCTACAGACAGAGCAGGATGTAGCCTTTCCCGTATGCTGCTAGACAAGATGAGCAAAAGAAGTCCAAGTATGCACTAGCAGAGCACACCTTGGCTCCAGCTTTTAGTCAGCCTCCCACTCTGTCTTTTCATCCCACACAAGCAGCATAGCACCTACAAATACCTGCATAGGGAAAACCACAGCTTGCACTATTTGTGCAGGCTACCCAACCTGGCTCCTCCGAGAGCATGAGCAGGTACAATCAGGAGTGCTGAGCGCTGAGAGTATAGCTTTGCCTTTGTATCTAATTAGCAATGCAAAGTTGCACCCGCAGCAGAGCCTGCCTAACGTACAAAATAAAAGTGGCCTATTTCATAATGCTCTTATTAGCACTAAATACCTTCCCTTTCTACCCAGACACATGGCAGAGAGAGCAAGAGACGAGGGCTTTAGCTTTGTGCATAATCAGGTGGGGCGAGCTATCTGACCCACACTTGCCTCTGCCTCCCCGCTTCCAGTTAGTGCTTTCATCATGTTGAGCTCCTGTGCTGTGGTTTCCAGGCGAATTTCCACTCAGTGCTCAGAGAGCTGAAACCTTTAGATTAATCCCAGATCTGTCAGCCTCCATCATTTTCAAGCAGGGCTGTGAGCTGCAGGGCACTCTGTTACTTTCTCTACCACTGAGGAGCCTTAAGCCTCTTGCTCTCACTCTCCTGGAGAGTGGGCAGCTCCATTCTTCTCCCTCCCCAACCTGAGATGACCTGAGTCTGTGGCCAGTGTGGTTGCAGCAGGATTCTCTGTGAATCAGGTGATAAAATTGTTTCCTCTCCCTCGACGAATTTTGACTTGATCTGCAAAGTTCCAAGTCAAGTGGGAGACAAATGCTGCCAGCAATCCCCTTGTTCCCTTACACATGGTTGCCCCAGCCCCTAAGCTGCAGCCACTCTGGCTCACACCATAATCCTGTTTGTTTGCTGCAATTGTGGAAATGAGCCTAAATACTCCACACAGAAACTCTGAAGTCATTTCACTGATAGTTCAACATCCTTTTAGGCTAAACTTGAGATTTTGCTCAGATCTGTTTCGGTTAGATTGAACTTCTCTGATTCATCTATTGGTGATCAATTGCCAGGGGAATTATCTTTCTCCTGCTCCAGCAGGGGAATTACTGCCAGTTATCTAGCCCCCATCTCTAAAGCAACACTCACCAGTCACTCATGGACTTTGCATCCTTTCCTCCTGCTTACTTCTGTCTTGTTCATTTTGCCCAGCTGCAGACAGCAGCAATGGCTGCTGAGCAGAGGCTGAAGTACCCAGAATTTGTGCCTAAGACAGCATGGTTCAGCGTAGTTCCCAAGACCTTTGTGCTCACAAATCATGCATGAACCCTGAGAACTGTGAAGAACAACTCCAGCAAGCTCTTAACCTGCTGGAGAGGCTGCATAGCTAATCCAGCACCTGCAGGACCCTTGTATGATCAAGCAGAAAGGACAGAGGATTTGTAAAAGTACTCACTGAAGACTCAGTTCTGGGCTCAGTGCTATACAAAGCACAGGCAAATAACTGGTCTCTTCTGCAATGACCCCTAATCAACCACAACATTTCTTTCCAGCCTCTCCCCATCTCTGGAAGTGAGCTATGCTTACTCAATCTGCAACTGGCTCTGCTGGATTTCCTCCCATGCTCTCTAGCACAGCATAGGGATTGAAGTCTGCAAGTGGCTGAGCACTGCACAAGTCACCACTGGTAGAGCAAAACAGTCCTGATCCTGACTGGTAGGCATTAATGTCATATTCTGGAAGCTGGAAGGCTGGTGTGAGGAGCTGGCCTGAACCAGAGCACATGTTCCCCTGTATAAGCCTGAAACTTTCGGACTACCAAGGTTTTCCATGTCTGTGACAGCCCTGTGCTTTAACCCCACTGATGCCAGGGAAGTGATGGGCAAAGAGAAAAAGCACAATGCTGAAGCCCATTGAGGGGGCATAAAATGAAGTAGAAATAGAACAGTGAGGACCTGGAAGGTCTGTCCCTAAAAATAAACACTGCATATATTAGAGAAGCCAGAAAGCGTGAGCAGAGCAGTGCTGGCAGCCACTGCCCAGGACACCAGGACTTTTTCTGGGGTCCTTCCCTTCACACAGGTGCTGAGATGGGCTACAGAAACCTGGGAGGGACCCCATGTGCTGGACACCAGGCCATGCCCCTGATACCAAGCACCCCTAGGAAGATGGGTAATCATTGCCAAGGGCTTCAACAGGGAATATTTGAAACTTCAGATACAGCCAAGAAGCAAAGCCTGACACGTACACTATCTGGGATGCTGAGGAAATTGTGGTTTGCTCCAACCCTAGAGGGGCAGATGATTACCTAACACTGCAAGGAGGTCTCCCAGCCTATAGGCACTAAAAGCCAGCCATGGGCAACTGTGAGCACTGCCAAAAAGGGCAGGAGAGCTGCTAAAGGTGCTGGGCTCACTGCTTCAGCAATTTTCCTTTCTGTGGGTACCTCCTCCTTGTGTAAGTACCTCCTCCTCGTGTGTGGAAAGGGGAGATACTGTGGTGTTGGGTGCTGTGGGAAGAGTTTAACCCTTCAGCTCATAACAAATAAATCCCATTGTTCCAGCATCCTGGCTAGCACTCCCTCCAGCCTGTACCTCCTGAATCCCTTTTGAGAGCAGCTGAATCAATGTTTGACTTGTACAAACAGCTGCCTGACTGCAATTTGGAAGGGATTCAGATGGGGATTACAGCAAGGCAGTGGATAAAAATCTATTACATGGCAGTATTTATTTTAGATCCCTGTGGCACTCAGCGTGAACTCTGGCAGCATCTCCTGTTCCTTATTCAGTGGCACAAGTGCAAGGGATTGGGAAGAATCACTTTCAGGAGTGTATGCTGCAGAACAGTCAGAGGAGAGGACCAAGATCCAAACTGAGTACACATTTCCAAGCCAGACTAACTTGGCTCCACAGTGGATCCTCCCAAGGGGTGGGAACATGTTTCATTTTCAGGAGGATTTGATATTGGTAAAATTGCATCATTTTGATAGCCCTAAGGGCCTGTGCCAGCTCTGGTTTACCAGACTAATGTTCCTGGCTTAGTGCAGCTGCATTCAAGATCTAAATCCAATCCTGTCTTTTCTCTTTGGGCACAGAAATGATCGAAGCCCCGAGTCAGCAGTAGGACCTGCCTAGGAGAGGAAGCTCTTGTGTCTTGGAGCAGCATTGCAGCAAGCCCCACTTGGTTGCTCTCTACTAATAGCTTAGCAATGAAGGGAATCGTTCAGGCAAGAGGGCACGTTCGTGTAGGCGGTAATCTCTGAGATGAAGTGTCCCAGGAACAGGACTGCAAACAACCCACTCAGTGCCCACAGGGGTCACCACCAAACCACCACTGCTGGCCCAGCCTGGCCCAGCTAGTCAGGAGGGTAGCCTGGCACAGGTATGAGTATCCTCAGTCCTTTTCCAGCATACACACAGGCTGCTGGCAAGAGGGAGCACGAGGGTAGTGCTGAGAGATGCCACTGACTTAACAGGCTGTGACAGGGCTGTCCAGCAGCAGACGAAGAAAAACCACCACTCTTGAAAAAAAAAATACAGATAGGGGAGAGGTCTAAAGAGACTGAATTGCCCATCCCCAGCTTTGCCTTTTCTTGTGTTGAAAGTACCAAATTTTCATCTGCTGGAGGTACACCACATGTCGAGAGAGACAGACCTCTCTACGCCTGTGCCGCAATATTTTCTCCACAGGGTGATAGTGCTAAGAGCAAAATGAGCACTGGCCAAGGCTGCCACCAACAAGGCAGCACATATAGGCGCCCAATCCCTGGCAGCAGCATTTATTTCTGGGCTGAGTGATGCAGAGATGACAGGAAGAAATGCACTGGAGAAGGGCTGGAGGAGCCAGAGCTAGTTTGGGCAGTCCTGGTGATGAGGGACGTGCCCTGAGCACAGCCACAGACTTCAAAGCCCAAAGTGGCTGTGTCCTAAACACTTAACAACTCCCTCTGGGGACTGCTCACATGGCTGCATGTGTGCTGTAGTCAGCCCCATGCCAGTGAATAAAGCTTTCCCATGAGGTGCCAGTAAAAATACAAGGTAGGGAACCTCCTCTTCCTCAGAGCTTCCATGGGCTCTGCACAAGTCACTGCCCCTCCTGTGAGGCAGTATGTGTGACTGCATTGATGGACAGGCTTCAAATTTACCAGCATTGCTGGGGCCTGGGATGCTGGGTCATTTTCTCAGCTCAGTATTTTGAACTTTTAGTTTAAATTTTGATATCTGTAGTCCAGAGATAAGCCTGCCCTACAGAGATGCTGGGAAACTTAAGAATGGAAGGCTTGCAATGTGCTTTAAGATCACAGGGGAGAAGATACAAGAGACAGGAAAAATATTGCAATACATGTAACATTTTATCAGATTATAACAGATTTTAAAGTCCTTCATGTATTAATCTTCATATATAAAGATGTGCTTTATCGTAGATCGTTTCTTACAGGACTCACACTGCATTGAAAAGATCTAAAATTCTGGAGGGCTGGGAAGAGGTCATTATTCAGATTTCTGTCCCCTGGACTCATCCCCTCCATATGGTCTTTTTTTCCCCCCTCACTTCCTCTTTCACTACAGTCCACATTTCTGCTATCCCCCATTTCACCCTGTCTTCCTCTGTCTGCTGTTGTGAAGTTATTGCTCACTGGGTTTTGTTTTCACACAGAAGCCAAAAAGCATAAGAAATAACACGGGGCCCCAGAGGCAACCACACCGGGACAGCAGCATTCACATCTTTTCCTCTGGATGCTCTGACTGCCTTCAGGAGCTGCAACAGGAATAGGAATCTGTGACTCTCCCAGCTTGGTATGTCACTTCTGTGACCACACAGGCTTTACTGCTGGACCAAGCTGAACTCCCCAAGAAGGAGAGCTTCACTTTTGTGTCATGGAAAAGCCTCCATCCTTGTGTAAATACATTGGTCCATCCTAGTCCCTAGAGATCCTGGTTTACCTGAGCAAACCCAGCTCTTCCACTCAAAGCAAGACACTTGGGCATTATGCTATATTACTACTAATGAAGTGGCTTTGTTTGTTCTGTTGCTTAGGGGAATAAGTTAATGTCTCAGAATGCCCTTTAACAGTATTTGTCTTTGTTTATTAAATATTTATTTTGCAAGATAAATGTGGATAAGTGACTCCTAACAGGATTCCTTCTGGAAGGAAAGAGGGTTAAGAGTCACAGAGGATAAAATGGGTACAGAGATACAGGTTGACTTATCCAGAACAGGATACATCACCCATCATTTTTAATAGTGTAAAGGATAAATAGTTTCAACTTCCTAATTCTCAGAGTTTATTTCCCAGCCAAACAAAAGAATGTGGATATTACATGCTTAGGGGTCTTTTGCTCATCTTCGTCTGTGGCCTGACACTCTTTCCCTCCTTTTGATCTAAAAAGACTGTGCTTCCCAACACAGTGAAAGGGAATCCTACAGGCTGATTGCTCCAAGAAGGATTCTTCAGGGCAGGAGGGGAAAGCAGGATGGCACTGGTATAGGAAGCCTTCAGCAACAGTATGAATGGAAGAGGGGAAAATCACATGGATGCATCACAGTCAGGATTAGCTTGTTCACTGGTAGCCTTGCAGACTCTGTACACACCTGCTTAGCCTTTTTTTGAGTAAGCAAATGGCAGAGGAGAAATACAGATAAACCATAGAATGTTAAGGGGATGAAATGGACCTTAAAGATCATCTAGTCCCAACATCCCCCTGGCATGGTCAGGGACGCCTTCCACTAGACCAGGTTGCTCAAGGCCTTATCCACCCTGACTTAATGCAAGAGGGTAAGCAGTTAGGATTAGAAGTGAGCACTGTGGCTATCCTGGACCTTTGCAAGAAAGTCAAAACAACCGTCCAACTCCTCCCCAGTAATGACAGCAGTTTGGTAGGTCCCTGCAGCAAGTCTATGACTCACAGGATCAGAGGTTCTAGACAGAGGAACAAAGGTTTTAGAAGGAGCATGCCTGATGCACCCCAACTCTCTGACCCTGATGCCCCAAGGAGAATTGGCAGGTTGGGAAATGGTGCTGCTCTCTTGCACAGCCACATTGTGTGACTGGAGTGAAGATGCCACCTCCCCTCTGCCCATGCACATGCCTGGCATTTGAATCTGGCCTTTCTGGTCAGAGCCCAGTGTGGTTCCTTGCAGAAACAGATCCACCCCCATGGCATCCTTCTGCTGGAAGGGTGACTCCCCTGCCCACTCTTCCCTGGAAGCAGCTGTAAGGGAGGAATAGCCATCTCTTCCCAATGTGCATGGGAACTGAGCTGAGAGGGAGTGGTGTGGATTCAGC
This sequence comes from Sylvia atricapilla, assembly GCF_009819655.1. NCBI lineage: Eukaryota > Metazoa > Chordata > Aves > Passeriformes > Sylviidae > Sylvia > Sylvia atricapilla. Next base: position 55,789,904 of record NC_089145.1, read on the forward strand.
CTCCAGCCACCTGCTGTACAGAACGAATGGGCAGATCATTACCCAGAGAGCTCTGTAATTTTGCTTTGCAAATGCTTGCCCGCTGGCACAGAGCCCGAGGAGGGGAATAGGGAGAGGGTGGTTGCTCACAGCTCTGCATGCCAAAAAGGCACTTTACCATGCATGAGGCAACCAATGCTTCTCCAGCCACGAAACCTTGCAGGTTTAACCCTCTCTGCTGCTCCCCAAGGCAGCTTTTTGTAAGAGGGGTGGAAGTGTGGCAGGAGAGGGCAGAGAGGAAAAGAAGAACAAGAAGGTTTTGAAAAGAAAGATGAAAGCAATGTAGGGAAGGGCAGAGGACTGGCTAGGGAAACAGGTATGTGGAGGTCAAGTATGTCAAGACAGGAGTTCCTGCAAGAGTAGCATGAAAGGAAGTTTCCATCCCAAGGCTTCCAAGCACGCAAGCTGTAAAAACCCTCTGGGTACTAAGAGCAAGAGTGAGGAAGAGCCTGCTTGGGACTTGCTGGTAAATGCACCAGCCTGCTTGTAGGGAGGCTGGCTCATATGTACGTACTGTGTGCATCTGCAGCAGCACACCATTCCTCCTGCCTCCCCCACCTCCTCAAAGCTTTTTAATTTGTGGACAAATTTCAGCTAAATCTATGACACAGATACAGATACATCTATGTCTGAGAAGATTCATGGAAACAGGCAAACCAACAACAGAAGAGAAACCAAATTTCTATGAAGAAATGTGAAATGTGAATTCAACACCAGCCGAGAACCCATACAGAAGAGTGCTTCAATGAATGTGTCACGAAGTTAAAACTCTAACTCTCTGAAAAATATCTCTTCAGCCAGAAATTGTGCAAAACCCCAATGATTTGAGTAAACTGGATCCCCATGCTCTGCTTTATGCTGATACTTGTTCACCTTCTAATTTTGTTTGAGCTCATGCCTCAGAGATGTCCCCTTCTCTGAGGTATGCTTCAGAGACAGCAGCAAGCTGAACCTGCTAAGAACAAGTGTAAACCCAAGTGCTCAGCAATCATCTTTAAAGAAACTCTCCCTGCCCTGCAAGTCTGAGCCCCCCCAGACACTGCCAGAGGATGGCTACATCCTATGGAGGATCTCTACAAAGAGTTGTGCACATCTTCCCAGGCAGCAGGGCCTTTACTGCACTGACTTGGATTGCACCAAGAAACTGAGGAAGAAGTATGGCTCCAGAGGTTGTGTGTGGGCCAGGGTGCTGCATACCAGAGAGGGAAGAGAAGGCTCTACTGCTTCCCACTTTTCCCAGTGTAATCTCGTGACTTCTGCTGCTAGGCCTATGCCCATCTGGGAAGAGGTTCTAAGGACAAAAGGGAAGCAAGGTTTGATCCAGCTCCCACTTCTCCAGCAAGCTGGGAAAACATGTTCTGTTTAAGCTCCTCTAGACATTCCTTTTCTACCAGCAGGTAGCTCCAGAAAGAGTAACCTTTATGCTTTTCAAATACCACTCCCTAGCCTTGCCTTTAGGGCTCTGGCTAAAGTAAACAACATACCAACATCAGAAATATCTGAGAAAAAAAGTGTAAGTCATGTGAAAGCAGGTCTTTGGTAGCCAGGGCCAGATGCTCTCCCTTTTATAGCAGAACATCAGTTTTCTATTTCACAAGTACTCTCAATTTCTAATAGTATAAGCCACAAGAAAACTAGATCCACTCTGGCCACCTGACCTACTGTACCAGCAAACACACATCCCAATTCTGCTGACACTCTTACATACTCCAGTAGCATCTACAACTTACAATGTATTTACTGAGCTTAAAGTCACTTTAAGAAGCAATTTTTAATGTAATTTGATGGCATTTTGATGACTCACATCACTTTATCACAAATTTGGATCAGCCCTTATTTTTAAAATTATTTCTAAAAGTGTAATATGAGTTTTTCAAGCGAATAATTAAGGGTTAATGCTCTGAAAAGCTCCAGTCTGTGCCCCTTGATCCTACACATATACACGTAGACTTGACTTCAGCATCAGGGCTTTAGATATGAATATGGACAAGTAACAGGCAGAAAGGGGGCAAATCCCAGAATGACTAAGAGAGCATTCAACATGTTGGTTGCTGTGATTTTTACTGGTTTTCTTCCCTTTCTCCCGAGTTTTTCATCCAGTTCTCAGCCATTCACAGCATGGTGCAGTGGCAGGTGATTCTTTCCATTGGGAGAGCTGAGAAAGTAAAAACCTTAATTTTAGAACTTTAGGAAGAGTCCCTTCAGTCATGATAAGACCACTCAGTGTGATATTGAAATACAGCTGGGAATTAATGGAGCAGAACAAAAAAATGTCCTTACTCTGGAAAAAAATATATATTGCTGTTGATTGCCTAATTTCTTTCCAAAGTACATGAGAGAGATTTCTTGTCAGTAAGATTTCACAAAATGACCAAAAAAAAAAAAGAAAAAAATCACAGAGACTTTCTATATTTAGTAGCTTCTAAATTTTGGCCCATTTGCTTGCTAAAAATACCTAAATGGTGTTAGCTATTGTTGTGGTGGGGGAATCTGTATTCTACTTTTTACCATCCAATTATCCAAGCAACAAGAGAGGCAGACAGTTGCAATTTGATATTCCCTGACAGTTGTCTGCTGAACACAGAGCATTTAAATGCCCGTTTGCAGAACACGTCGGGGAACAGAGTCCAGTTAGTGCATGACTGAGGTGCTTGGCAGCACACACAGCTGTGCCAAGGCTCAGCCCCGAGAGCCAGCAGGCAGGATATCAGTGCCACTCCTCACCTGAGGCTGGAAGATAGTGCCCTCATTCCCCTGGGGCAAGGCACAGGGATGGGACCACAGACCACCAAAGACAGCAGCAAGGAGAGGGAACATGCCTGGAGCAAGGTGCCTGCCCAAACTCTCATCCCAGCACTCCTCTGAGCAACTGGGATACACAATCTCTCCTCATTCCTGGATTAGGATGTAAGTTATTTCTTTAGGGAATGTAGGACTATGCTTACTCTGTTTCTTTTAAGCACTGCCCCAGCACAGTGCCTGTTGGGCAGCCCAGTGCCCAGGGCAGCTGAAGACCTAAGCTGGGAGCATCCACAGCCTGAGGGGGCTTGGTTGTCACAGCCAGCCCTGCTCGGTGCCTGCATCTCTGAGGAAAGTTACTGATGCTGCTGCAGAATTGTGCTGCCCGTTGTAACCTGGCTTACATGAGTTTTGTTTTTGGACCAGGATCTAGGGGCAAGTTTCCTTGTGTTGGTTCTTAGTTTCAACCTTCTTTACGTGACAATCATCAGTTTCTTGGGGCTCAGCCTTCCCTTCAGTATAAATACCACTAAGTAGTATGTAACTACCTCCAAGCATGAAGTGGATTTTATAAGTATACAAGAAGCTGCTGAGAGCCGTTGTTTAAAATGCTGAGCTGTATCCTTTAAACAGGAGCACCTTGAACCTATTATTCCTAAAGAGCAGCATCTCAAGCAATAGGAATTTACAAGAGCATCTCTAGTCACACTGATCTAGTCTCCCCTTCCAGAAGAGTAACAGGGCTTGGGAGGCAGCAAGTGCAATGTCTCAACGTTTTGACTTGTCAAGAGAAGATTGTCTTGGTGAATGTGCTGTGGGATAATAACATTTGGTTAGAAAAACGTTTCTTTAAAATAGTTATCATTATCACAATGCCAAATGTAAGGTGGATTGAGTGGATCCTACAGGCATTCATTGGAGGGTCCAGCACTAGTCAGTGTTTCCATTAATGATTTGGAAAATGGAAAAAAGAGTATACTTATTAAATCTGCAAACGACGTCAAGCTGAGTGGGACTGAACACACTAGTGGACAGAAATAGAATACAAGACAATCACACCAAATTGGACAAATGATCTGAGAACACAAGATAAAATTCAACCAGGACATATTCATGTAATTAGACTTAAGCAGGAATACTCAACTTCATTAATACAAAAAAAGGAACTGCTGTCTAACTGACAATTCTACAAAAAGGAATCTTTTCCTACTACACACTACAATCTGAAAAGCAGTAAAAAAAAATGTCTCATCACCACAGGACAAACAAGTATCATCTTGGGACTCTAATATCAGTCTGACAGACCTGTGATGTAGATTTTTCCCTGATGGATTGTGTCCAGTGTTAGGTGTCCCACTCTGAGACAGAGGCCAATTGGTGAGAGCCCAGAAGAGAAGGGGAATGGTCAAATGTTTAGGATCCATGGCCAACAGGAGTAGACAGAACAGACAGAGGATGTCCAGATAAAGAAATGATGACTGGGGAAGCACATCATAACAGTTTTCAAATATCTGAACAGCTGCTAGAAGGAAAAAGGTAATCAGTTTTCCATGCCCATGGTGAATAAGAAGCAATAAATTCAACTTCAGCATGGAAGATTTGGGCTAATCTGTTAAGAATAGGGAAGCACTGGAATAAATTGCCCAGAGCTCAGTCAAAATATTGACAAAGGCAAAGGAGGTGCAGCTGGATATGCTGTGGGCAAGGAGACAGACTAGATGATCTCTCAAAGCCCCTTCCAATCCTATTTCCTATAGCTTTTTTGATCAGTAGTAGCAAGTTTAAACCGAAGCTGTTCACAGAACTCTGCATTCCCCAACCCTCACATCTGATACTTTCCACAATGAAAAGGGAGAGTTTTGAAGCTTTTACAGTTCAGCAAAACACACACACACCATTTCCTACCCAGCTTCAGCAAACCTATTTTCTAAATATGCCAGACACATATTTATGTTCTCTCTATGCTATGTGGAGCAGAGCCTGGAACATTAATCTTTCAGCAACAAAACCATAGTCCTCTTCCAACAAGCCTGTGTAACTGTTCCTAGGGGTCACTGCAGATCCTCACACCTCCATGGTTGCCTGCACACACTTCCCTCATGCCACAGCCCAGCTAGGAAAACTGTTTACATCCCAGGCTCGCTGGTCTGTGTATATTCCAAAAATATAGAGTTTGGGGGGGTTGTCTTGTTTACATCTTCCTGTGTGAACTTCTCACACCTTATATCTAGTGCACCCACCCAACAAGTTACAGTCTCATCTAGAAAGATTATAAAACCCTAAAACCAGTGTCAGTCTCAAAGACTCCAAGAATAGGACCAATGGCAACTAATGTTTTTAACATCTGTAGTTGAAGTCAGCCCCCCATACCTTTACAAAAAGAGAAGAAGTCCTGCCAAGAGCTAGAGCTGTTGCAGGACCTGTCGTGCAGGCAGATGTGTCACAGTGTTCTGCTGGAGGGCAGAGTGTGCTCATGGAAATGGGCAGGGAGCATGTGCTGGGAGCATCATGGCCTGCAGTGTCTCCATACTGGCCCCATGGTGCTTCTCTCCAAACTGAGGTCATGCTTCCCATTCAGTCTGCCAGCAATAAAGATCATTAAGGCCATTTCTTAGATGAACCATAAAGTCACAGACCAGCACTCAGCAAAGGCAATGAATAACATATTTTGATGCTGAAGAGCTTCTGAGACAAGCTGCCAGCTGACCCCAGCTGTCCCAGCTCCTCCTGCAAGGGCTCAGCTGCGGCTGAGGGGTTTTGCTTCCCTGCTGCTCTGTCTGTCTGGCAGGGGGCTACTGCTGCTGCACACTTGGGTGTCCCCACCTCCTGGGGACTTACAAGAAATGAGGGCATCTCCTTAAGTGGCTGCCCAAGCAGGATAATTGAATAATTTTGGTACAGGACAGAATGAGCTCCTCTGCACCTCATCTGGGGAGATGTGTGTCCCTGCAGCCTAAGTGGACACGCCACAGGGACAGGGCACAACCACGCTTTTCTTATCAATGCACTCACGGGGGAACGGGCACCCCTGGGGCAGACTTTCTCTGCAGCTGGCCATTCTCCCTCTCCCATCTCTCGCCCACGGCAGCTCCCAGAGATGCTCCCAACACTGGCTGTGCCCCTGCTGCTTGAGTTAATTACAGTAATTATACCTGTGCTCTTCAGCTCCAGCTCACTTCTGTTGTCACTTCCCTGCCCATTCATTTGCAAATCTAATCACTCCGTGGATTTTTTCAAAAGAAAAAGGGGTAGGGAGAGCAAGGATACAAATGAAAAAAAAAAAAAAAAAAGAAAGTATGATTCCTGCAATAACAATACAACAGAAATTGAGGCGCCATTGAGCACCACATGGGGTTTTATTTAGTGACCCTGTGAGGGCTGCACGCTGCTCCCAGTTCTGATAGATATAGGCCTTTGCCGGGTTACAGCACTAAAACAGAGAGGGGAATAAAGAAAGAATTGCATCGGCCTCCCCCATTGCCTACCAAATTGCCTCAAGGTACTGCCTGGTGCTTGAGAGCTCACTTGCAAAAAGGCAGGAGAGCTTCCTGGACATCCAGTGTTCCCAGCACAGCAGGATGCCCCCATGGGCACAGGTACCATGAAGCCCCAGCAACCACTTCTGCTTGGTGTGGGTCCTACTCATTTCCTGGGCAGGTTTTATGTACACAGGGTGCTGCAGGATCAGCTGTGGAAACAGAAATCTCTTTTCATGTCTGGGAGGCTTTCCAGCACTGACCCTGGAAGAGCTGTGGCTAGAAGCATGTACTTCAGGTCACTCGTCTGATAAGGATAGATTTGAGGTCAATCCTTTGAACAGAGAGGGGGAAAAGTGTAGCCAGAAAAAAAAAATGGGCAGAAATGGCTTCCTAATTGTTTGCAGGTGCTCTGAAGAAGAGAAAGCAAGAAGAGGAAGCTGTGATGTGCCCTGCCAGCTGACACTGGGACCAGTGTTATATTGCTGCCAGGCAGCAAAGGAGAGCAGATGGGTTTTGTCACCCAGCACTGCATATACGGTTTTGAGGAGAAAAATACAAAACTGTTATTTTTGCCTTTTACTGCCAACAGATACAGTGAGAGGCAAAGGGACAGCCTGGTTCCTTTGCACTAAGTGCAGCAATTTAATTACACTGGAGCATTTTCACTGCATTTTGACTTCAGTGCATTAAATGCACTGAAGCATTTTCACACCAGCCATTACACCAGTTGTTCTGTGTAGCCACATACTTCGAAGCTTGTTCACAGTATCATTCCAGATACCAGAATTTCCCACTGTGAGATGACACTTCAGTACCAGGGCTTCTTTCTCTCACTGACCATGCTGGAAAAGCAGCCCAGGGCTGCAGATGTCCAGGAGGCTGAGAAGGTTAGGATAAACCAGTTCCCTGATAAAGTACTTGAAGTGTTTAAGAAAATAGTTGATGATTCTAATTACCAGAGTAAATGTTTCTTATCACTGTTTGTTGTTTTGCATATCTGCATAGGCAAGAGAGCACTTCTCTGGACAGGAGCAGGAGGCAGAAAGGCCTTCTGAACATCATGGACAGGAAGAGAGGTAGTCAGGGAAATACTGGAACTGTAAAACATTTCTATTTGCAGTTAATATCCAACTGGAATATTTTGGGGAAGTGAAAGCAACAAATTCATTTTAATGTAACAGATGGGAAAATACAAACCCCCCCAAAGTAATGCCTTGTTTCCAGGCAGAAAATATGAAATGAATACGACACTGCAAAACATGTAACTGCAGCATGGCAGACTAAAGGATCTCCTTTAGGTGACATGCTCAAAAGGGTTTTCTGTCTCCCAGGGGGCTGATTGCTGGGGGAGGAGAGAGGACCTACAATTAGGTTGATTAAAATAGTGGTCCCAGCATGGTCTGTTCTTCACTGTTGCCAGGAGACTAGAAGGCTAGGATGAACAGTTCAAACTTTTTGAAACAAAAATAGGTGTTTACGTCCACACCGTATGATCTTGGCCCTCTCTAAGGCTTAGCATTCTCCATTAGTTCACAAAAAAAAGAATCCCAACCCAACTTCACTTTCTTAGACTTGTGTTAAAATGGATTTACCATGTTCAAAACTGCATCAATTCTTTCCTGCCTCCATCATCCCAGCCCAGTGCCAAAACTCCAGGCTCTATGTTAAATGTTCAGTGGCTCTTCTTTCACTTTTTGTAGCATTAATCTGGTCTTTCTTTCCAGATCTGGGCCCTAGAACCTAGTAAGCAAGTCAATTCTAGGTTACTTGTCCCCTCCACAGAATCTACATCTGAAGCAAAGGCTGGGCAGGTGGCTCAGCTGATGGGCAAGGACACTGAGATGGGCAGACATTCACAGGTTATTTGGTGGACATGCACTACCCTCAGTCAATGACTTATGCTGGACTGTCATATGTCAGGAAGCAGAAGATCTTGATGGAGAAACCAAGTCAGGCCATCTTACCAACTTGCTTCATTTCCCCCCAACTTTTCCCAGCTGATACAGAAGTAAAAGGAAACACTAAGTAAATTGGTGGGAGAAGGTGATAGTCCAAAGTGAAACCCTACTTTTTTCTTCAAGTCCCTTTTGGTTAGCATACTAAAGCATACAGAAAGAAAAAAGAAAAAAGAAAAAAGAAAAAAGAAAAAAGAAAAAAGAAAAAAGAAAAAAGAAAAAAGAAAAAAGAAAAAAGAAAAAAGAAAAAAGAAAAAAGAAAAAAGAAAAAAGAAAAAAACCCCAAAAAACCAACAAACAAAAACCCCCAAAAAAACCACACCCAAAACAAATTTGAAAAAAATCTGCAGTAGTAGCTGTTCCAAAGTTCTGATTTTAAAGATCTTTATGTATTTGAAGCATTTGATTTTGGTCCTTTGCTTCAAGGTGGGTCTTGTCTTTGCTAAAGCCAAGAGCATTAATAAAACTTAGCCAATATGCCTTTTCTAAGGCTTTCACTTGTTGTATCTGTTACTACAAAAACTGTACATGGCAAGCAACGTGTTTGCTTTTTAACACCTAATGGGTGTTAAAATCCTGAAGCAGGTGGCAAGGGGCTGTGATAGATGGATGGATAGCAGGCATGACAGAGTTTAAGAAAAGAAGGCTAGAGATGGCAGTGAAGGTAGAAGATCGCAAAAGTAGCAGAGAAATTAACTAAAAGATGAAGTCCCTGCTACAAAAGGGACTGTACATGCAGGGTTTGAATGCCAAAAGAGAGAGGATCCTTGCTCCTGTTAACACAATCAGACAATAGCTGGAAAGAGGCATTTAAACCTCCCTGTGTGGCTGTGTTGCAACACAGTGCATAATTACTCATCATGCTCCTTTCCACAGCCTGCAGAGGCTGCCTGCTGGAATTCATAGAATCACAGAATGGTTTGGGCTGGAAAGTATCCTAAAGATCACCTAGTTTCAACTCTCCTGCCATTGACAGGGACATCTTCCACTAGACCAGGTCACTCAGAGCCTCATCCAACCTTGCCTTGAACACTTACAGGGATGCGGCATCCACTACTTCTCTGGGCACCCTATTCCAGTGTCTCACCACCCTCACAGTAATGCTTTTTTCCTAGTATCTAAACCTACTCTCTTCAGTTTGAAGCCGCTCCCCCTTGTCCTATCACTACATGATCTTGTCAGAACTCCCTCCCCATCTATCTTGTAGGCTCCCTTTAGGTACTGGAAGGCCGCAATTGGGTCACCCTGATGCCTTTTCCAGGCTAAACAAATCCAGTTCTAACAGCTTTTCCTCATAGGGAGGGTGCTCCATCCCTATAAAGAACTTGGCCCTTCGCTGGATGTACTCTAACAGGTCCATGTATTTCTGTGTTGGAGACCCCAGAGCTGTACACAGCACTGCAGGTGGGTGCCACCCTGATTTTTCAGCCTTCTGATGTTTTTACATTTCTGTCCTGGAGTTCTCACTCTTGTAACATAAAGAAAGGCTGATGTTTTGTAAATAATACATTCCTTTCCAGGGGGAAGAACAAACTGATGGACTTCTGGTTTGACCAGTGGGGTCAGAAAGGTGTCAACCTCACCTCCCAATCCTATTTAAACCCCAAACCAAAGTAAACTTCTTTCTTTTCTCATCTCACAACCTGACAGGTGAGTGTGGTTTTTTCATGTCTGTCTAGTGACAGGTGGGCTTCACTAGAGCAGAGGGGCAGAATCCCCTTCCTCACCCTGTTGGCCACGCAGCTTTGGATGCAGTCCAGGATACAAACTGTGTCTCTGGGCTCCAAGACTTTGTTCATGTCCAGCGTCTCACACACCACCACCCATAAATCCTTCCCAGCAGGGCTCGCTCCCATTCTGTTCATCCCCAGCCTGTGTTGATAGTGGAGGTTGCACCAATCTGGGTACAGCCCCTTGTACTTGACCTTGTTAAACCTCATGAGGTTTCCATGGCCCCACTTCTCAAGCTTATCCAGATCCCTCTGGATGCCATCTCCCATCCTTCAGGTGTGCCAACCACACCACTCAGCCTGCTGTCATCTGCAAATTTGCTGAGGGTGCACTTGATTCCTTCATCTATGTAATTAATGAAGATATTAAATAACACATGTCTCAATACAGACTCGCAAGGGACACCACTTGTCAATTGCTGCATTCTGCAGCCACTACAACATGGCTTGGCCACGACACTGCTTGGACACCATCCCAATCAGGCAGAGAGGTTTTCACACAAGTACCTAGAAGTTTCCTGAAGGCATAAAGCCTCCACAGTCACCACACCAAGCTTGCTGCTTGCTTGTACACTTGTGGAGATACGGCACCATTCACAGGGATGTCTAACCAGAGAATGAGGACAAGCAGCAGGAGTGCTACCACAAAGTCTGGTTTGGTCCTTAGTCTTCAGGTACTTCAGCACATTCAGACTGGACAGCAGCCCTGTCAGTGGCCCTTCCCTGCATTTGCTCCAACACATACACCCAGAACTATGAACGAGGGTCTCTGGCAGACACATCCAGGAATCCTTGGAGGGGCTAAGATGGGAGCATGAAAGCACAGCCACATTAGAGGACGATACAGACCCACTTTTAATAGCACCAGAAAAAGAGCCTCGCGTTTCTCACCAGCATTTTAATAGGACTGTTTCTGCTTCAAAACCACCTTGACTGGATGTCAAGGACACATTATAAAGGCAGGTCAATCCAGGTGTGAAGCAATGTAGCATAGAGATGGCAGCTGAAAGAGTGCCAGAAGCAAAAAACTAAGAACACACTCCAGAACCTTAAGCCCAGCAAGCTCATAGTGGAATTACTAAATGAATTGCTTCCTGCAACTTCAGATGCTAATTATTTGTGTGTTTTAATTTTTGTACTTAACATTCTTCTGTCCAAATTATAGTAAATCTAATTTAATGCCCCCACACAGACTCCAAGCATTTTTTTCCTTGAGAGCTTTTGCTTCTAGACAGCACCTAGATACCATAGGACGAATAGTATAATTTTAACTCCTATGTGGCTTTTGTCTTCATGTTGTGAAGACATTAAATTGTGTAACAGGTAAAGAATGGGCCTTCAGACATGTCTGTCAACTAGATATAGCTTCAACAAAAGCTATTGGGAGGGTAACAGAGCCCAGAGAGATGCATCACATGTTAACAGCATCCAGTAGATGCTTCTCAGGTTCATTTCCTGACTGCAAGAAGGGAAAGCCAGCCATAGAGCTCAAGGGTGCATTTCTAGCTTACCCTCATAAATTCCTATTTACAAACTCTTCTTGAATAGGCAGCCTCAGAGCCTTGCCTATTTTCCTTCCATCTTGGCTGTTGCTCCTCTGACATTGTTCATTCCTCAAGTTTCCAGAGAGTCCTTGTGGCTAAGGTAAGATTTAAAAGTCAAGATTGCTTTGCAGGGTCTGCAAAACCAAAAGTTGTTATTTAGCATCTTGACATCAAAGTAGGTGGTGAATTTACAGAACTATATATCCAAACCCTATTTTGCCACAGATTCCTATCACTTCACAGAAGCTCTTTGCTTCCACCTTGATGACCTTTGCCTCTGATGGTAGGAGAGGAGGATGTTTGTCTCAGCAGATAAATGGCTTCACAGATACAGAGGGATCTGTAAGGTAGGTTATTGAGTAGCTGACACAAGGGGGATTAACAAGAGTATGGGTTATCTTCATAACAAATACAGCCTGCCACAGACCTCCATATTTAAGAGCAGCCTCCCAGGGTAGTCTTGGTAGCTTTGGTCAATCAATAAGACCTAGTACTAGTCTCAGCAAAAGTGTCAGATACTGCTTAATAAAACATGGTTTGTGTTTTGAGTCTCCCAGAGGTGTTTCTACTGCAACCTTGGCCAAATTCTCCTCACATGGCCAAATTCTTTAGAAGACCAGGGAGGAAAACAGAGGTGCTGGTGAGCCAACAGGCAGCTATGTTTTATGTCTGTGTAAGCAATGCATCGGTGCACTCAATCAAAATTCTCCTCAATGACATGGGGGGAGGAGGAATACAGGCTGGCAGAGACCTCCACAAAACACAGCTCCCTCCACAAGTCTCTGCACTGCTTTGCTTTTCTCACACTTTCTCATATTTGTCCACAGCTGCCATCACACACCATCCCATGCTCATAACCAACATACAAGACAGGATGAAGGTCCCCTCATGTTCTCACTGTCAGGCTCACAAAGAAGTTCAAGAAGAGATACACTACTGTTTTCAAAAGCCACCACCATCTCCAGGAGCAGCACTTCCACCAGCCACCCTTGACTTGTTTTTTCCCAGACAAAGAAGCAGGCAAATACTTGCCTTTCTCCAGGTCACCAGACAAAACAACCCTGCTCCTTGGGACATTCTCCCTGCTTTGGCCTCTTCCCCCTGCCCCTTCTTCCCTTCCTTCTTTGCATTACCCATGTGTCACACCAAATGAGCTACCAAAGCCTTAAGCAGATGTACTTGTTAACTTCAGCAAGAGAAAAGGCAACCAGAATCCATAGCTGCAACCTCTTTATAATTTGTAATGAGTTGATGGGAAAACATTGCTGCCTGATTAGAACCTTTAGCAATCACCTGATTATTTTGAGTGGAATATGGCTGGTCTGCTCTTTTGTCCCAGCCATAATTACAAAAGAGCTTCTAGTACACTGTATATATCTCTTACCCTCAGCCCAGCAGGAAGAGGTATACTCACTCTTCCTCTTCTGTGCCACACCCTGACAACAGCAAAAGAAAAATACTGCTGCTATTAATATATCAGCTCTTGCTGTAAATCAGGGTTAAACTTTCTGGTGCTTGGGAAAAACCTTTAGTCATCAGCAGTGTCACCAAAGATGTCATCCAAAGACACTGAGTCATGTTGCATCAGAGAATGTGCTGTGGTTGGGGGTTTTAAGACCCTTTAACAAGTTCTTAGAACTAAGATGCTCTTTTTCCCTTGTATTGTACCAATTAAAAAATTGTTTGCAATGAGTACTGTTGAGTAATTCCAGTCACAGAGGAAAACTGCAGAAAAGGTATTTACAAAAAAAACATGCACTCAGTACTGAATGGTAACCACAGGGCTGGGGACTCCCAAGGCTGAAATGCAGCTCAGGAGCTATCATACTTTCCCCAGATATTCTCCTTGCTGGCAGCTATAGGAGGAGCCAGAGAGGCCATGACAGCAAATGTTCCATCATCCCAAGAGGGATGCCTGCAAGGTGGATGGTGGTGCATCTGAAAGGCTGTTCTCTGAATCACATCGAGAGTTTTCTTGTCTTCTTTCAGCTTGGAACTACAGATGTCCCCACAAGACCCTGTCCCTCCACAGCCTCCAGATTTCAAAGCACTGTAGGCCCACCAGGCAGTGGCAATCAGTAGAGGCCAGCCCCTCTCCACCCTGTATTTAAAATCTGGGACTTTATATATGAAGAGTCCTCCACCTTCATCTCCTGTCCACTGTCTCCAATTCAAGGCACTCAACTTCTCCTCCTTCAAATTCTTCATACAAAACCCTTGCAGCCTGCACTTTTGACTTGCTCTCCAAAAGCCGTGACAGACAGCACAGACAGCAGTTTTTCTCTTCAAGTGATTCCTTCTTCCACAGGGACCAGCAGCATCTTTTCTCTCTCTGGCTTCCCAACATCCCAAACACCAGGCCAATGAGTCAGAGGGGGCAGGAGAGGTTCTCCAAGCCTAAATTACTTTATAACACAACTGATGCACTCGGTGTGGAAATTAGTTCAAGTTAGTCTCTTATAAATACACAGAGGTAGATTTTGAAAAAGGGGAAGGGAAGGGAAGGGAAGGGAAGGGAAGGGAAGGGAAGGGAAGGGAAGGGAAGGGAAGGGAAGGGAAGGGAAGGGAAGGGAAGGGAAGGGAAGGGAAGGGAAGGGAAGGGAAGGGAAGGGAAGGGAAGGGAAGGGAAGGGAAGGGAAGGGAAGGGAAGGGAAGGGAAGGGAAGGGAAGGGAAGGGAAGGGAAGGGAAGGGAAGGGAAGGGAAGGGAAGGGAAGGGAAGGGAAGGGAAGGGAAGGGAAGGGAAGGGAAGGGAAGGGAAGGGAAGGGAAGGGAAGGGAAGGGAAGTCAGTCTTGGCTCCAGCACTGATGCACTGATCTAGCTGATGAAGTGTCCAGGGTTCTGGGGGCACACACCTGGGCTTTGTGGGGCTACCGCTGTATAGATAAGTTTTCCTCACCCTGGAGCTATGTTTCTCTTTCTATGCAAATTAGTTACAATGCGCAGTTTGTTTCTTTCTGAAAATGGGTCAGAAATTTTTGGGGCTCTTTGGTGGTCTTAATCTTTCCCTACAGGACTGACCTTGGCTCAACAGCCCATGACCACTTCTTGACCTCATATCTGCACTTGCACTGTACTGTGTTGTGCTTATCTCCAGGAGCCAGAACAAGGATATTTGTCCCAGAAAAGCGCTGGCCTACCTCCATAGGGTCCATTTCTCCAGCCACATAGTGTTCGTGCTTATTTGCACAGCATGTTCTTACCAGCAGTCCTTGGTTGGCTCCATGACTATCTGGCTGTTGGTGTTTGAGATATGCATATTAGCCCCTTATCTTCTGGGCTTCTACAATACCTTTGCTGTATTTTTGAAGACACTCTGGAATGTGCACGCAGTTGACTGGAGCAACTGAACTGATCTTGGGAACTGAGATGCTTCATTTGGTCTTGGTGATTCAACACCAGCCCACACAACTTAAGTGCCTAAGATCATCTGGTGACGTGATGGAGCCAGGTGATTCATACAACTAGGTAGGCTCAGACAGGACACCTTGGTGACCACTGTGACTCAGTCTTTGCCACTGTTGTATCACAAAGAATGGCTGGGCCCAAAAAGACACAGTCAGTTGCCTTTTCACTGTGCCCTGCATAGATTATGACAGTTTCAAAGTGCTCAGGCACAGCTGCGATAGATGTAAATACACACATATATATTTATAAATGTTAAGAGATACAAACTTTCTTGTTAGAAGTTTGGACTTATTATAGTCAGAAGTATAAAGCAGGAAGAAGTTGCTGCACTTCGCAAGTTTTAAGTGTTGTCCATTTGTGTGGCTTTTCTACCGCCCTCTGCACCAGCCAGAAAGAACTACTTTTAGAGGCTGCAGGCTGGACTAGATGGAGCATTGGCCTAATCTGCCACTAAGATTCCAGTCTTATGGTAAAAATTGTGGTTTTTAATTGTAACTAGTGCTAATATTTTTAATTACTTTTTTCCGTCCATTATCCTTTAGTCTGTGTAATGCCAGATGTTTAGAGCATGTGGTTTGTCCTTCCAGAAAAGGAGAACTAGAAGATTTGTGCCCGAGAATAGTGGTACACATTTGCTTTACACATGCAGCCCTGGAGTAGAGGTGGTGAAGAGCCTGCAAGTGCTCTCAAGCACCTCAGTTCAGGACTAGTGTGGATTTCCCTTTGAAATGACATCGATGAAAACCTACAACAGAACAGTGGTGCTTACAAGGCTCTCACTTTAGGTCTCGACTCTGTCCCAGACCTTGCAAAATCTCTGTGCCATATCATATCCTTATGTGGCCAAACAAAAGAAAACTAAATTGAAAGACTGTGTGTAGTGGGATCACCCATTGGCACATACGATGACAATATAAATATATCCTGTCTCTTGACACTGGTTATTCAATTTTAAGCTCAGGCATTGATACTCAGGATTTGCAATGCTTTCAACCCCTATATATCAAAGTCCTTCTATGAAATGAGAGATACTGTGTAGGCTGCTAGAAGCCTAGAGATAACCTGTTAAGATTTGGAAATAATGGCTAATATACTCACTGGCCCAGCTGGAGATCAAAAAAGTGAAAAAACCCTCTGTCCAACATACAGCTGGTTTGGTGTGAAGCCCAGAATGGCTTCCCTGGAGTAATGTAGTATGGAGTTCAAAAACATTTTTTATGTGAACGTTGTAGTAACAGAGAGCTGTCTTTGTTATCTAAATTCCTCATTTCTTAATATAGTCTCAAGCAGAATCTGTTGTTTGAATCCATATGGCATAATATACCTGCCTGAGCACTTCTCATTGCCATCCCAATATAGGCAATGAGGTCAGAGATTAAACAGCACTCTGCTTCCCAACCTCTCCCACATGTAACCATGCAGTGTGTGTGTATTTATGGGCAGAGGCTGCAGTCTTCCACTGTGGAGAGATCAGTGGGCAGCTGTTTTCCATTGAACATGTGAGAAATCAATGACAAAATGAGGGTGCTGGTGGAGGCTGAGTCCCATCCTGCTGTAATAAACCCCTTCATCTTCTGTCTCTCCTGACCAAGCAAGAGCCCTTGATTTTTTGCTGTATGCCTTTAATTTCCCTTTTGCTTCCTCTTCCCCTCCAAACCACACTGTTTTCTCTTAGAATTGCTCACCCCCTCCTTCTCCAACTGTTGTCCATGCTCAAAGTGATTAACTCTGCCCCTTTCTCTGGGCCTGTTCCTCTGAAGATTACTGTCTCATGCTTGGAGTGGATAATCCATCAACCAAATGGCCTGCTGCCACCCAGGGGTCTGTCGCAGTCCTTTGGCGCTAGTGCTAGAAGGTCTCTGACTGCACAACCAGTGGAGCATGGAGAAGGCAGCACACCAGGAGCAAGACAGCACAGGCTGCAGTTCAGTGTTCCAGCCAGCATGTGCATGCATAAAAATCAGCACACATATGCACACTCCTACTAGCAGCTCCACAGCCTCAAATTCCAGAATAGGGCTGGAAGAGGAACACAGGAATGAAATAGCTGTAAGGAGACAACTTGCCTGCTCTCACACTGCAGTGACCTCCGTTAAATCAGGAGGGGAAACTCTCTTTGCTAAGAGCAAGATAGGTTTCAGTTGCCTTGTGGAAGCTGAATAATGTTATTATCTAAAGCAAATATGGAAGTGAGCTGGAGCTGAACATCATGCCCATGCTGAGCCCACATCCTGTGAGCACACAAGGTTCCTTGAGCCCTGTTCTTGCAATGCTCGAAGACTTTCCTGCCAGAGCTGGTGCTTCTACTGTATGGTTGACAAACTCCTGGCCTGGTGATGCCATTGCAGACTTGGCTTTCCTCATAGCCTTGCCAAAATGCCTCCAGCCTGATTGCTGTGCCTGTCCCAACTGCCCAGCCTGATCAGAGTTACACCACTATTAAAGACTAAACTATTGCTCTTTGACGTGATCTAAACCACACCCAACATCCCTCCACAACAAGGACGATTGATAAGCAACATCAGCATCTTTACAATATAGCCCAAACCACAGCCAGGTCTCTTTCTGTAGAGGGGTTTTTAGAAGAGAGAGGCCACAATTTATTGACAGAAGGATTGAACAATCCCTGCTATCGGAAACAGTATGAGGTCTTGTACTGTGCCTGCTGTGTGCTGTGCTGTTCTTACTTCGCCTTGAATTAGCAAAAAATAGCAAATGTAATAACTAGTTGGTCCCTTTCACGGATCCTGAAGACAAGTAACAAGTTGCTGTACCTTCTCACAGATGCATATAGACAGAAATGCTACTCATAAGACAAGACAAAGAGCTTGCTGCCAGAAGACATGAACCAATGAGCAATTACTTAAAGTGCTTGCACATAAGATTTTAACCAATCATAAGTTGTTTAGCTGTATCTGCTTCCACCTGTAACCACATAAATATAGGGAATAAATAATAAACGAGAGATCAAAACCTAATCATATTGGTGGCGTTTTGAAACTCAGCTCCATTCTTCACGACATCTTTCAGCCTGGAGAGGCAAACCAAGCATGAGGGAAACATCACTGCAGAGTGGGCTAAGAAGGAAAGGTGCAGCAAGAAAAGTAACAGGGAAATGACTTGGCACATGGGTCTACCATGCAGACTGCTTTGGGCAGATGGGCAGAGCCCTACCAGCTTCATGCAGCCAAGATGAGGCAACATCTGCCTTGTGGCTAAAGCAGGGACCCAAAGGGAAGCTGTGCCCCATGCTCTAAGTCCCTCTCTGTGCCTTGTTTGCTGTGCCCATAGCACCAGCCAGCAGTGCCATCAAGTCTACACAGGCTTTCAGTGTAGCAGAAACTGGAGAGAAATCAGGCTCAGAAAACCCATTCCAAGTGGAACAAATATGAAAGAAGAGAGGCAAAGTGCAAGACACAAGCTTCTTGATGGGAGTGGGGCTAAGCTGGCCAGGCTGCTGGCAGAGTGAATGGGCATCTGACTGATATAACAAGCCATTTAAGAAATCCATTTTCCTCTACTTTTCGCCATTTTTTCTTTCTCTTTTTTCCTTTGTGTTTCTCTTATTAGTCATTCTTTTAAGGGCAGACAGCTTATCCCATCAAGCTGCCCTGAGAGGAGGGACTGGGCTGCCTGAACCTCTACCAGTTTCCTACTGACAAGCATCTATTCAAATCCTTCTCCAGTTTCAACCAAGAGAGGCATACAGATCCCAGAGATAATTAAAGTCTTTTAGATGTAATGAAAATAGGTAGATGGAGAGAGGAGAGAGGACTCTCTGAGCACCCCCACTGCGAGAGACTGCAGTGTGAGCTAAAAAACCAAGTACCAGCAAACCTTTGTGGGAGAAATCCCATAACTACCTCAGGCCATGGGAAACACATTTAATTTGCCACTGCACTCAGAGAGGCACTTGCAGCTGGACATGGAGCAGGGAGTCAGCACGCAATGGAGGCAGGCACAGCCCATAATGTCGGATCAGCAGCAGGTCTCTGTTTCTGTGGCCTCTCTACAGACAGCAGGCACAGCATCTGGAAGCAGATGCATCCACTGCACCCAGTTTATCATGTGGGTTCCCTTCCTGGCATCATTGGCCAGCCCTGAACTGTGCATTCATGTCTGGGACTGCCACAAGCATTTAAAAGGCCTCTCCATCTCTCACAAAGTAAGGAGGATTCTTATCCCTTTTTACATCTGTCCCAAGGAGACTGTATCCTCTATGCTAACGATGCCAGCTTTGTAATGAAGCCACACTGTGCCGCTAATGCTCCCGCATCCTCTAGGCAGAGCGAGGCCAATGAGCCTGCTCTCTGTGCAGCTCTTCCCACACCCTCTCCACAAATAAGCTCATGCCAGGTCACAGCCTGACTCCACCGCTGACTTTGCTGGCACATGAGTGCCCGACAGTTCCTTCTGAAGTTGCTGAACAATACGAACCAGGCTTAATGATGGATGTGACTCTTGCACGCTCCCTGCAGATTTTCTGTACTCTGCTTGGGAGATCCCATTTCCCTTCTGAAGGAAGTAGGCGGCAAATGGAAGGGCATTATCCCTCCTATTTGCAAGGAAACTTTGGCACAGCCAGCACATTAAAAATGGAAGGAGCAATATACCTTCCTCTTTTAAAAACAGAAAGGCTAGGATGCTTTCCAAGCTTAGAGACAAACTTAAGGCCAAGGCTGACATTTCAGGGATCATTGCCAGTTAACTTAATGAATAAAATTCTCTTCTTCAGCCATGCTCTGTGCATGCTGGAGAGGAGCTAGATTGTTTTCCTGCCCTAGTTCTGATTAATAATTTTTGCTGCAT
Organism: Sylvia atricapilla; assembly: GCF_009819655.1. Classification (NCBI taxonomy): domain Eukaryota; kingdom Metazoa; phylum Chordata; class Aves; order Passeriformes; family Sylviidae; genus Sylvia; species Sylvia atricapilla. The sequence continues at coordinate 55,809,606 of NC_089145.1, forward strand.
TCACTCGGAGACATCTGTCGGTTTTCATGCCTGCAGTGCAAGCTGGTGTTGAAGTTGCATCTGCTAAGGAGCCTCTCAGCTCCCTATCCTGGGGGCTATTTCAGGGCAAAAGTATCCATTAACTGCTTCCTGTGAAGCACACATTTAACAAAAGCATGAGCAAAAAACCTAAGGCTCAAGCTCCACATACAAGTCCCTGGCTATGGCCATGCCTGAAGAGATGGCGAGGGAGTGGTCATGAGCAGGGTGGTGAGGATGCACCATGCCTGCGCCATGGCCCTTGGCAGCAGGACTTGCTCCTGGGCACCCCAATGCAACCAAAACCTTCAGCATGCACAGTGCCCCCAGACAGCCACCGTTCCCAAGGGCAGCCAGACCCTCATGGCAGCTCTGCCACTTGCTCACTGGCCCCGGGGGGACACACACTGCTTCAAACCCTTGCAGTCCTGCAGACCTGAATCTACATCACATCTACCCTCCTCTCACTGGCACCGAGGCCTGAGCAGTGCTCCCCTGCCTCACAAAGGGATGTTTCACCAACCACAACTTAAAGATGCTGAATAAAATAGCAGTGAATTCCAAAATCCACTATAAAAAGAGAAAGGGTGAAAGAGAGAGTTGGGTGTGGTCTGTTTCAGGGGGAATTACTGGAAACAAACCCCAGATCCCTGAAAGCTCAGAGAAAACAGGAACAAAAAGTGGAAGAAAACCACATAAGCAGGAGGAAGGCAGTGAGGAGAGGGGCTCTTGGTATTGATGTTGGAAACGGTCTCTTTAAAATGGAAGATAATGACACCGAAAATTATTCTGAGCTTTTCAAAGGCATAAATGACCAAACTGCCTCCTGACTCCTGAATTACATTATCCAGAAAGAACTTAATAGCATGTTATTATCGCTTCTCCTCGCTGACAGGATTTCAGCACTGAAAAGACAAACAAGAAGTGCATTCATAATCACAACCGCATTCACCTCTGCGACGCACTGGCCACAGCTAATTTCAGGTAAGTGTCTCAGCAGCCAGCCGGAGAGCTCAGCAGTGAGGTAATTGCCTTTGTCACTACCAGAGAGGGAGCAGCTGGGTGTCCCCAGTGGCAGCCAGTGCCAAAACCTTGCTGTATGGGGAAGAGGGGCATGTCCTGGACTGGCTGATGGCAGCTGGTGAGGACCTACCTCCATGAGGCTGGCTCCGGGGGATCACGATGTGTCCCATCCTGGCAGGTACCTGTGAGGGGCTCGAGGCTGTGTGGATGGCAGTAGGGTCTCTGTGTCTGCTGCAGCTGTGGCTCCACTGGCCTGAAGGGAGCTTGTATGAATAGGAGCAAGACAATAAAGGGGTATATAGGGATGTGTGAGGCGTGGGGAATGTGATTAAACAGCATAGCCTGAGCTGTCCAGGGATAGCCCCAACCCTTGGCATTTGTCACATTGTTAGTTTTCATGACCAGCAGCCCTCAAGGAGACAAAAGTGTTGCTGATTTCCAGACCTGAGCAGTTTGGCCACACTCTCTCCCTATTCCCCGACCTCTGCCACCCCCCATCCCCATACCTCAACTGAGAGGTCAGAAGGCAACTCGGTCACACTGTGCTCCCTGCCAACACTCATGCCCTGGCAATATCCTGGAGGGGCCTGGTAAACACCCTGGTGTAAGCTGGGGATGACCCTGGTGTCACATAACACCATTGTGCCACTGTCTGAGAGCAGTTTGCTTTGGGCTGTTCCCAAGGCTTTTCTTTACATCTTCCTTGTGCTCTACCAAGGTGTGCCACTGCAGTACAAAGCACCTCTCTCCCAGGGAGTCCTCCACCTTCTCCTGAAACCTGCCCCAGTGGCCAGAGATGGGGCTGGCTGCAGCTAAGGCAAGGCAGCATGGAGGCCCAGCCCAGAGGGCAAGCAACAAGGAAGGGAAAGAGGCAGAGAGCCGTGTCTGGCTCTGCTGAGCTGCCACTGCCATAGGATACATTTGCATGGACACAGATCATGACCCAGCCCAGCAGGATCTACAGAAGACCATCCCTGCTATGGTGCTGATGTGACAAGGCCAAGCTAAATGCCAGGGGCAGCCTTCACACTGCACTGTGTCCTGCCGATGATTTATGTCCCAGGTTTAAGAGCATTTCATTTCAGCAGCCATGCTCCGACATCTGCAGGCCCCTGAGCAAGTGAAGAAGGAAACTGCCAATGGTCACAGCCATTGTGACAGCTCTGTGCTCTGCCACCTGCCTGCTACACACGTAGTTGTGATTTTTTCCCCCATAGCACAGTATGGCAAATAATCTTTCCCCACTCCCAGCAGAAGACAGGCTGTGGGGAGAACTTGTGCAGTGCACCCAGAGCCATCCAGACCAAGAGGGTAGGACTCCCCAGCCCAGACTTTGCAGAAGGCTGCAGCATAGGGGCCATGGGAGCACCTGCTCCCATAGCAAAATTTAGGTGTGCACAGAGCACAGGAGCACCCAAGCAGCTTTGCAACCCCATAGCCTCCTATGGGAGACCCCTACACAGTCCATTTCTTGTGCAGCCACTGCTTGGCAGAGAGCAAATGCAGCAACCAAAGGAAACCATGGGACAAAGACCTTGGACACAGCTCCTTTGAGTAAGACCACGGAGCAGTCTCAAAAATGAAGGCGTGCCATCAACCACATAACCTGGGCAGGATGAAGACTGAAGAGCAAACTGCAGGGAACAGCCCTCAGCCAGCAAGAGCTACAAGGGCAACCTTACACAGCCTGCGCAGTTCTCCATCACATTCACTGGCTTCAGGAACTCTCCTTCCCTGGCAACACACTTGAACAGCCAAGTATGGTTTCTCCAGAGTAAGACTCTTCTCCCATAAAATTGATTGTTCAGCCTGTTGTGCAGTTATCAGTGGTACCACACTTAGCTGACTCCTGCACCACATCAGTATGCTTTCTTTCCCTTTGTCTTCCTCTGGTGCTCTCTCCCGTTCACACCAATGTGTTTTAGGCCCATTCACACCCTAAAGTAAATCATTAGTCTGCATCACCTCAAAGCTGTTGCAGAACAGCTATTTGCCTACTGACCTTTTGCTCACAGAGACTACAGGGACAGGCTTTCCCTCCTCCAGTTAATCTGGTGATGCAGAGAAGCTACTGCAGTCCCAGTGCAGACTGGGTGCACTGCAGGCGGCCATGGGACTCACTGCCCTGTGCTGTATGCATCTTATGTTGCCAAGTTTTCCTTTCAGCCTTATCAGCATGATGGATAGTTTAGCCTTGCTGAAGTACAAGACAGCAATAACAATGCCCATGACTTTTTTTTCACATTTTCTTTAAGAGCAATATGTTATTATCAGGCTTCAGGCATGTCACTTTGTTTATTAGCTACCATTTAGTAACCTCTTCCATCTTTGCTTTATTAAAACTAGAAGTTATGTTAGGCTGAGGGTTGAGAGGAGAGCAAGGGCTCATGGGGCAGCCACCCTGGGGAGATGCTTGCTTGTGTACATCAATGCTGAGCCTGAAGCTGCAAGCCTACAAACCACCAGCAGCTAATGTGCATTTTACATGCAGACTTGTCCTGCTAGGTCAAACCCAAGTCCTGTAACCTTCTTAGCAGAGCTTCAGTTACAGGAAGAGACTTTATGAGTGTTTTTTATGCTCATATGTATCAGAGGATGGAAAAGTAGCCTCAGCAAAAAATACTCTGAATTGAACTGAAATAAAAAGAAAGTAAAACAAAATAAAATAATAGTAAAATGCCAAGGCTCCTCTCTACTCCACTGTTCATGCAGTCTAGGTGAACAGTCTTTACCAGACTACCAGAATTCACAATTTCACCTGGTTACAGCAAGCAGCTCAAGGCAAAGCTGTGCACAGAGCATCCTGAGTTCTGACATGGTGGCTGATCTGGAGTGGAGGATAGCAGAGAATGATGCTCTCTGGATCACGTAAGTGAACCCAAAAAGGTTGTTAGCATTTGACAAGGTTACCATGAGCTGCACAGGGTCAGCAGAAGGTGTGTGGGTAAGAGTACGGTCAACATCCTGCTCAGGGCTCCCTCAGGCACTGCTGTGCATGGACACACAGCCATGTTCTCTGCAAGGGACAGAGGCACTGACCACTGCCCTGGACAGGTGTAATGCCTGTCGGGGCACTCCAAATGCCCTGCTAGGGAAACTTCCAACTGTCTTGATGGGACCTGATTGCCATCTCACAGAGATCACTGAGAGTCATTCCAGCCCACTCAGGAAGCCTTCAGCTGGACGTGCATACAATTTGTCCCTGGTTTAAAACCTATTTAAAGTCTATGTTAACCACAACAGGGTCCTGGGAAGGCACCCACTGCCTCTTCTCTGGAAGGCACTGCAACGTGCAGGTTTTGTCCAAGAAAGGAGGACACAAGAGGCAGCTGGCTGATAAAAACTGCAAGCCAAGCTACCCAGGCTGGCATTTGCCAGCACAGGCAGGCTCACACTCAGCTCCACAACTGAACCAAACAAAAACAGTTGGTAAGCCCTGGCCTAGACTTCAAAACAAAGACAAGACCTGGTCAGGGATGACATCTCACGTCTGTGCACAGACAAAGACACAGAAGGAGAGCTGGGAAAGCTGAAACTCAGACCCAACCTCATCCCACACCACTGACTCGATGGCGATATGAGCCAGCTCCCTGCCTGCTCCATGCCACAGCTGAATGGCTTCACCAACAGGCTGGCTGAGAGGGGCCACTGGGCATCTCACTCCTCTCCTGCTGTGAGGGAGACTCTTGCCAGGAGACCAGCTGAGCCACTCTGCTGTGCAGCCAGGATGGAGACCATTTCTGGGTGACATGTCCTATTTCTGCACCCCCTTCCTGGTGAAGTTCATTCTTAACTTTGTGAACTCTGACTTGTGGCCATCAGCCCTTGTTTACTCACCTGGTACTGCCAGAAGGAGAGTGGCTGTAACTGCCTTTCAGAGCCTCCATCCATTATCAACTCATCCCTTTACTTCATCCTTCCAGGACTAAACAAGTCCATCTCCCTTACAGGCTATAGGAATAGGTCCTGACCATGTTGTGTGCCCTCCAACAGACCCAATACAGTTTTCCAACATCTGTCTTAAACCAAGAGAACTGAAAGAGGACATAGTTTCAGATGTGGACTCAGTAGCACCAAGCTGAGGAGGAGAACAGGTAGCCCTGGACATGATTTCCACTGTTAAAGTCCCCCATAACATCTTCCTGCAGGGCTGCTAGTCCACCAGTAGGTTTTCCTAGTTCTAGTGATACCTCATAGAGGTATCACAAGGGAGGTGATGTCACCATCATGTGTATGATTCTTGGAAAGGGTAATTTTTCTTAGGCAGATAATTAATTAATTAAAGGTCAGTCTCTTACTGTCCAGCTCTTTTACAGTCCTGGTCAACGCCTGAGCAGATGCTGAAGGAAGGAGGATAATCCACATCCTGCAGGCACCTCAGTGGGGCTGATAGAGGGCCAGCCCTTCCCTTTCCCTTTCTTTCCCTTTGCCTTCCCCTTCCTCATCTCCCCTCTCATCTCCAAACTCCCAGGGCTCACTAGCAGAATTAATTGCTGCAAACACTCACAATCACGTGCGTCCTCCCACTGCTCTGTGAAGAGCACTTTGCTGCCTGGCCGCAGTGCCAACACTGTGCTAGCCACTGGCCACTGCCACAGCAAAGCAGCTGAGGCCAAGTCCCCTCACATCAACAGGGGCAGAACAGCAATCACCCCCTAACCAAAACTGAGAACTGCCAAGGGGAAGGAGCAGAAAGCCTTTGGGTCTTGCAGGCTCTCTCCACACAACATGGCAGGAGGCTGTGAAAATGGAGTGGTGGCAGCAGCTTGCCCCTGGAGATAACAGCTGCTGGCACCTTGCTGCCCAGGGTGGCCCCTAGGAAAATCTGGAGGTCCTGACCCTCAGCACTGCTTGCAGCCTTGCCCAAAGGGCGAAGCTGCAGTTATGTAGCTTAGGAGACCAAAGGAGGGGCAGCAGAGGAAAGCAGGATTCCTTGGGTGCTACTGTGTTCATACAGCAAACAAGACCTTCATCTCAGCCTGCAGGCAGGAGATGGCTCTTTGGTGCAGAGAGCAGCCCTTCTGCTGTTTTTGAAAGGACACCAAGGAGGAAGTCATGAGCAAACCCAAAGACTCCACCTGCTTCTTCTCTACATGCCCTGCTTCAACTTGGCATATCTATCCAAGTTATTTGAGAATCAGACCCGGATTTATCCTGAGGACTGAGAGCCTCTGAAGCATTCCTCCCACCTTTCATCTCAGCACACCAGCAAATTCCCCCTCCCAGTACAGTGCATGTCCCCAGCCTGCACCCCTCTTTATCTCAGTTCTGTTTGTTTGCTCTGGGCCATATGAAAGCTGCAATACAGACTTCTTCCCATCACCCAGACAAGCACAAACCCTGGGTGACATGGGCATGGACAGAGCTCAGGTTGCAGGGGCAGAAGCCAGCCCCAGCCTCTCACTTCTAGTGAGGAGCCAAGGAGGAAGAAACATCCATCCCCTCTTTCTAGCCATTCAGTTGTCAGAGGATGAAAAGAATAAGGCACTGACTGCCCTGAAGGCTGCATCACTCCAGACATTCCTCTCTCTGCTCCCAGTCGAATGCTGGGCATCTTGTCACAGCCCACTGGGCGACAGCTTCTTGCATGCTCCAGGACCCAGCCAGCTGTCCATACCCCTTTGGACGCAGGGTATGGGGGTGGAGGAAATAGTACAGGGGGATGCAGGGATGCACAGTGGAGATGGGGGAAGAGCCCTGCCAAGTGATGCACTGGACGGAGGAGTCATTGTGAAGGGAATGACTTTGACACTGGCCAAGCTGCACACAAGTCACAGTCCATAAGACATATGCTGTGGGAAGCAGCGTGTGATTCATTCCAAAGCTTCTACATTGCAACTGCATGAGGTTTGTACGCCCCTGCAAGATGGCAGACAGGACCATGCAGCCTTGATCTGCAAATCTAAATGCCACCACTTGTCATTATTAGCATTCACTAGATGAGCTAGGCAAAGGCTATGCTGTTCAGTCTGGCCTAATGCTTTCTCTGGCTTTTCTTTAGCTGGATGTGTAAAGGCATGTTCACTTCACACTCAAGATTGTTGAAGTTTTGCAGAGCAACTTCATTTTCCCTGACTGCTCCATTTTCCACCTCCAGAGGATGTAATGATGGTAGATATAAATGCTAGATGAATTGTCCACTGGTTTGCCAACACGTCTGAGAGCACTGAGAGCACTAGGATTGGTCATGCCATAAGGCTACAACAAAGTATTTCATATTACAGGAGCTGAAAGATATCCATCAGTTTTGCACCTCTGGCCATAGCTCTTTTAGTCCTGAGAAAGAGCTGGTGGGCTGCAAGGCCAACATTTAGTGTCTGCACTAAACTTCAGTTCACTCACAGCTGAAGCTGGGCAGACAGCAGCCGACGTGCTGCCTGCAAGCAAAGCAGCAGAAGCTGTATTTGCTGGTGGTGAAAATACCATTAAATGCAGGTTGGAAGGAGAGGCCAAGTGCACAGACCTGATCCAGGTTTGACAATTGCAAATTGGGATGAGAAAGTGTCTTTTCAAAACCCTGTTAACACATTCACCTTTGAGAGCTTTCAGCAAAAAGACAAGGCAGGAATGTTACAGGGTCAAACTCCATGTGTTTGCTTGTTCTTTCTTAAGACAATCCTTCATTGATTGACTGTGGGAAGGGTCAGAGCAGAGCACAACTGATGGAAGAGTCCCTCTGCTAACATGGCAACACACAGCCTCCCAGCAGAGACTAATGACAATAGACAAAGCTCTGCCAAATATTCCTTGTTCTCTGCCTGCTGCACACCCCCAGAAACCAGACTGAGGGGCTGCTGGATCCCTACCACTTTTAGAGTCAGGACCTTCCTCAGCTAGCAGAACTAGCAGTCATATGGTGGGATTTTGAAGGAGTGAAAGAACATGCATGGCTGAGAGCATGCTGTGAGCTTGACAGCCAATGCAAATGATAGCTACAGGGAGTCTCTCCACAACACGGGATCCTCTAGAAATGAGGGCCTAAATGAGGGATGAGCTTTCACTCACAGAGAAACACAAACAGTGCTCTGGTCAGTATATCCAGCCATGAACAGGCAAAGGCATTTGCAGAGGCAGCTACAAGATGAAGATGTGTAGTTGGTGACCATTACTAGAGGGTCTCTGGGACTTTAACAAGGCACACCAGGCCAGCTTTCTGACAGGAGCTCTACTAGTGATGAGAAAAAATCAGTTCCACCCATACTGGCCAGCCTACCAGCGGTAAGTGCCTGAGCAAGGCACTGATCCAGCCAGACTGCTCACATGAGCAAAGATTAGTCATGTACAGACAGGCTGCAGCACCAGTATTCCAAGGCCACAGTGACTGTCAACTCAGGAGTCTCATTCTGCAATTACCACCACTTCATTCCCAGAAGTCAGGGGAATTTCTGATCTGCCATTGCATGGGTTGGGGACAAGCTCTGCAAGGACATTGTCTTACCAGGGTTTCTTTTTTGCTCTTAGCTAAGATCAGAGAGCACACACTCCTGCTGCAGCCCCCAAAGTAGGAAGGGCTAAGAGAGCTAATGCCAGGATCAGGTGACTGACTAACAAAGAGACCTAAAACCCACATTCAGTAACAGTCTGTCCATAACTCTGCCAATTACACACCACTTCTTGGCAATCCCAAGCCAGCCAGTTCTGCCAATATGCTTGTGAATGTACACAGACACTGTCTGCACATCTGCAGTCCCTAACCCATCATACTCAAGCCCACCAGCAGCCAGGTACCTTTTCTGGATGACATTCCTTCCCTTTCCCATACAGCCAGCAAGAAGATGGATTTGCCAGGGATTCACACACACATTTACCCACACTCTGTCCCATTTCCCTTCCCAAGCAAATGAATTCACTTCAAGGTAGGGTCTCACACCTGTGCAAGTTGGGAAATTGTATAAAAACTGGGAGGGTGAATGGCCTTCTTATGGCTTGCTCTCAGACACAGTTTGGTGCCTGAGTAACTCCCAGCTTAGCAAGCTTTCTGAAAGAAGACAGACATTCCCATCGTGTCCTTCATGTCCCCTTTCACCAAGATAGTTTATGAGAAAAGCCGAGATGATGAGAGCAGTCACCTCCATCCACCCTTCCTGGCTAAAGGAATTCTTACAAGCAGCAGAGATGTCTCCAGTATCTCAAATGTGTCTCACATAAAGTGGGCCTCTAGGTGGGACTTTCTGGTAGCTATCCCACAACTGCAGAGTCAAAGCCATCAGACCTGTCACTTGCACCATTGAGCAAATGGCAGGTTTTTGTCTGAGGCCAGAGCAGTAAAACATCACAGGCAGTGATGAAGTGAAATTCTCACTGTGGCACAGGGATGGGGACATCTCACAGATGTTCTGCAGCACACTCCCACAGGAACGGAGGAGGCAGGCTCAGTGTGGATCTGGGCAGAAGGGTGTGAGGTGTCCTCCCAGCAGAAAGATGCCTCCTCCTCCATTCCATCCCAACACAAATCTGATGCAGTACCAGAGGACTCAGATGCGGTAGAAACCTCTTGGACAGAGAAAAGACCAAGTAGACATTTTGCTTACAAGAAATTGCCAGCACTGCCTGGCATCAGTCCCTTGTGGAAAAATGGAAACACGACTTAGGTTAGAAGCCCAAACATAACTAGTGCACAGCCAAGCATCCCTCCCCCGATGATCTTAGATATAACATATTTATTTTGTTGTGTGGAAGTATTTTACAGTACACATACATTACCAGCAGTTTCAGAGACCTGAGTCATCATTCCTACTGTCTTCCCTGTTCTCAATTCTTCCTTGAATTTCAGAAGAGGGGCAAGATCACTGTCCCCTTCCCCCATTTCACCTGCAAAGAAACAGGCCAGGAGAAGTCTAAAAACAGAGGCACTTGCTGACAGGCCTGGAGATCAACCTTGAAAAGTTGGACTCCCAGTCCACCACTCTCACCATTTGAGTCCTCTTTCTCTGGTGCTGGAAGAGAAAACCCTAGTGACAGCTCTCCACAAGGTTTCATTCCTCTGAGAAAGATTCTGCACACCTAAACAGAAATCAGACTAAGGAGATTGCACAAACTAATATAAGCTCTACTGCATTTTAAAGAGACTTACCACCTCTCTCTGAGGATCTGAGAAATGTTTTGAGACATTCTAGGTAGGACTGGGATTCTCTTAAATTCGGTAAGATTGTTTTAGAAACAGTCAAAGAGACATTTGCTTCCAGCACAATCCTACTAGAATCTGAGTGGAACTTAACCTGCACAAATGAGGAAAGAAGGCATCCTTTCCTGTTTCTGTCTTTCCTGCACAAGGTATTGTGCACCTACTCTTCCTAAATCACAAAACAGTAGGGCTCTGGTACCAACTCAACCTCTCCGTGCCACAGAGGAAGCTAATGCTGTAAAAGAAAAGGACAGTGCAGTGTGTAATGTGGAGTAAGACCCAAAAATAGACAGAAATAGTCAGAAAGGCAAACGTGCCATGGAGAGCAGAAGGGAGGGAGGGAGGGAGCACCCCGGCCTCTCCCACCAGTTCATGTCAGTATGTGAAATGGTGTAGCCGTCTCAGGAGAGCAATGACCCAGTTCCCCAGCTGAGACCCCTTCAGCCACAGGAAGAGCTCATATAAGTTGATCTGCCACAGGCTTAGCGTTTCTGTGAGTGAGATCTGGGCCCTCCTGTAAAACGAGTGACTCTTGCTCCTCTGGTACCTAGAATGAGAGAAACAGCTGCATTAGATCCCACAGGAAACAACCCAGAAGAAAGGAGGCCTGTCCTACATCTTCCACACAACTGACCCTCCCCAGGGGTGGGCACTATCCCCCATCTGCAGAATCCCCAGGAAGCAGGGGTTTTCTCTAAGCAATGCTTCTGAGGAGCTGGGGACCACATTTCTTAGAATCAATCTGGCAGAAGAGACAGCCTGCTCCCTTGAGAACTCAGTTCTTTTCCCACTGTGTGTAGTGATCCTGGGTTATGGCATTCCTCTGCTTCTATGTCCAGCTTTACCTCAGCTAACATGAACTGGTGCACACTCTTATTGCTCTTCCTGGTACACACTTGTAAGAGTCTAGCAATCCTGACACACAGATTCCAGGAAAAGTACTTCTCCACCTTTCTTTAGCAGGGGCTAATTGGGATTCATAGGCCCTCATCAGCCCAAGAAATAACTGTTATTTTATCTACAAGGAGGAGGAATCTGATGCAGAAGTGCACTGATTCATAAGACTCACAGAAGGAAATCACTTGCACAACTCCTGTTCCTGGCTTTTAAACATCAGCCTGATTTGCAGTCAGTCAGCCCAATCCCCTCAGTCAGGCTGCAGTGAACTTGCAGACCTATGCTACTCACAACTACTGCCCAGTGGTAATGCCTGTAATGGGCAAGAATCTCTTTTTCCTATTCTGGGGTGACAAATCCTAAACCCTTAACCTAAGGCCTCCAACTCTATCCCTGTCCCCAGCCCAGGGTGACTGGTTTGTCCTCTTGAGAGATTGATGGATGTAAGACCAGCACAGACAGAGGCTGAGACCTCAGTTATTGAGCAGGGGTAGGACCACAATGAGGGGAAGAGATCCACAGCTAACAGTAATAGGTCAAGAGGTTAAGTCAGAGCCTTTTCAGGCCCCCTGAGTAGGGTTCTAATAAGCCTTAATGGCCCTGACTAGCCTGGAACCACCCCCAACCCTCTGCTCATAGGCCCATGAACCTCAGTAATCTTACCTTCAGTTCCTGCTTGAGCTACACTGGAAGAGTAATTGTCCTCAGCTCATGCCCTGCTGTGAAGCCCCATGGCCTGGACCTCAACTCATGTATTAACCTCTTTGCTTGACCTCAGCCCTGTCTTGCCACCACAGACCTGCCTGACAACCACCAGACATAATCTACAGGCTGACTTTCTGGTTTGTTCTTAGACCTGCCCCATCACCAGGATGCTGCCTTATCATGTGGACTTTTGACTGGATCTGACCACCATCACAGGGTCTGCTCAGCTACAGTGGCACTGGACCCTGACGGGCCTGCTGTACCTGGGATCTCCCTCATCTCCCAGACCACAGGGACAGTCAGCTCCCGCTGCTCCAGGTCTGGCCTCTGATGCCTGGATAAGAGACTCACGTGGAAACAGCTCTGATGCAGCAGCGGGACATGTTGAGGAAGGAGCTGGCACTGGCCCGTGTGTGCAGGGCTGACTCAATCCCCCTTAACAAGTCATTGGTCTTCAGCAGAAGCAGCATCTGGCGGGGAACATTGTTGAGGAGCTGGGTGATCTGGGGCAAGTAAGCAGCAGCGTTGGACCGGATCTCCATGTCCTGTGGCCAGCCAGGTCATGTCAGGGAAAAAGGAGAGAGAAAGTTAGAGTACACAGGAAATCCAGGTCCAGATGAGATTTGCCAGGAAGAGACAGTGTTTTAACAGACCATGACACTAGGATAGAAGCTACAGAGCTCTGTCCTGCTTTCCTGCAGACACTGGGCATAGCACTCACAGCACAGATCAATCCTGCCCTATCCCATCTGGCCCTTGGTGAGATAAGGGCGAGATAAGGACCTATCCCCTCAGAGGCAGGATTAATAGCCTCTCAGGAGAACATCCACTCAATGCTGTCTTGGTTCCTGGTCCTAGGCAGCCTGCAGCAACCAGATCTCATTACTGCCCTTGGAGACTTCTCACCTCACCAGCCCCAAAACTGGCAGAGTTGCAGGCAATAGAATTGCTCAGGAAGGTGCAGGCACGCTGAAAACACAACCAGGCTGCTTGCTCTTTGCTGCCCCATGCAACTGATGACTCTATGCTATACTGATGGAGCTCTTTCCAAAGCCTAGTTTAGTCCTCTGTCCTCAACACAATTCAGCAGAGATGAGAAAGAATTATGCACTTAAGCATCATGTTAACCCAAAAGATCAAAAAAATCATCAAATTGTCATCTGTCAGATCTAGATCTATATCCTGTATGACAGCAGCCAGTAGCAGATAATTAAGGAAAGAGTGTGAGTCCAAGGCAGTCTTTCATTTTCTCTGGTTCTCCAGATTCCAACACCTTGCCTACTGTAAGAACACAGTGATAACTTAGGGGCTACAGCCTGAGCCACTTAAGATGAGCTCATCTCCAAATACAGCCACCAGAGTATGCAAGACAGTGAGTCCTGCCTCTTCTTCCTGTTTTTAGATCTGAGAATTCCCGCACCATCCCAGTAAATGTAGCACAGTGTAGCTGAGAGTTGATCTTATATGCATACCGTGTCCCTACCTCTTCCTACAGAGGCCATGACACGAATCATGACATGAAATCCAAAGACACATCCCTGGAACATCTGAAAACCTACAAGATCAAGGAGGATACATGTGGAGGGCAGCAAATAACTTCTTACAGGAAGAAGACTCCTTTGTGGGAAATGACAGCTCTAAAGCCTTCTCTCTGGAATGAGGGACAGCCTGTATTATATGATGTGGGATCTCACACTCACTCTTTGTGAACTTCGAACTTATTACAGAGGAACAGACCTGAACAAGCTGAGTGTGTAGGTCATGATGGTCAGAGATATACACAACTCACACACCACCATGGTTGCTTTGCTGCTGACTAACAGAATCTTTATGTCCTCCCGCCTCCATCACTGGCCAGATACACAAGGCTTCAGCACGAAGATGCTCAGCTTTCCTAAATGTTGTTTTGTTCCATTATTTGTTGGCAGAAAATTCCTCCCTGATTATCCCTTACCCCTTTTCCCAACCAGCATCATTGCAGAGCCTATATTATTTTCCAGACATAGGTTTTCTTTTCTATTTCTTTTCTTTTTATTTTTAGCTCCAGCTGCTTGTCCACATCACAAAACAACCACATGATCTGTCATCAGAACTGTCATTTTCTGTCAAGGGCAAAGCCTGTGTGCAGAGCAAGAAACAAGCTACGCCACAGGACCTGAGAAAAGCCCCTTGGCTGCAGCTGCTGAGGCTGCTGCAGGATGCAGCAGAAGACATCATAAAATCAGATGAGATGAGGCTAGCAGCCACCCTGAGCAATCAGCTGCCTGGCCCTGGCTTAAGGCAGGAACAACTATACCTATGGCAATCCTCTTACATTTGCCCAGCCTGCATCTAAAACTCTCCAGTAACACAAATAAAAACCTCCCCAGACCATCTGCACTGGCATTTCGCTGCTCTGCCACTAGACATGGCTTTCCTCATGTTTAGCTGAATTTAAACTCATGACTGCTTGTCCTGCTTTCATCACTCTTTAAGAAACTCGAAAATCACTTCTACAACTCTTCCTGACCTGCCTTTTCTAGTTTTTTTTTCTCACCTAACTTGCTCAGACTTACCTCATGGGTTGCATTTGCTTGGCCACTAGTCCTTGTAGATTCCTACTGGACTTGCCCCAGTTGCATCAAACCTTTCTCGAGATGCAGTGTCCCAGACTGAGTACAGCACTACAGATAAGATTTTGTTTCAGGAAGGTTGCTTCCTTGTCTCACAGGCTACTGTCATGTTGATACATCCTCAGGCACACTCTCTGGAGCTCTGCGCTGATGGTACCTGCCTACACAGTGCTCAACTCTTGCTGCTGATAAAATCTTTCGAATTCACCTCTAAAGTAAGGGCAAGCAGCAGCTCATTTCCTAATGCCACAGCAAATCTGCTCAGCTCCCCATTATCTGCTGCAGGATTATCTAGTTTCAGCATTAATTGTGTCATGTAGGCAAAGACAACAGAGCTGGTTCCATACACGCAATTCAACTCAATGACAAAGTTCATTATCACACACAAAGGGTACCATGTAGCTGCAGATACACCTCTGGCACAACCTTCACAAGCAAGTTGGGAATAAACATTGCTCACTAACTCAGATTCAACACTGACCTTGCAGTATTGGAGTCAGTGCTATGCCAATTTGCTTTGGCACCTCTGAATCTTTTTCTGGAGCTACCAGCTCCAGAACTCAGCAGATGAAGCACAGATATGTTAGACAGTCATTATATCATTTCTGATGTGCAGAAAATTAATACTCAGATAATTGGGAGGGGGTCCATTACCCAAGGTATCTGATCTACTCATTGCTATAGATAATGGCAAGCCAGTACAGCAAATTCTGCCACATCCATCAAAATGAAGGAACTTTCCGAAAAGAATTTCATACAACAATATAATGATGCTACTTAAATGCATTTCATCCTCTCTACTACAGATGTGTGCAAATAAAAGCAAACCACAGGATACAACACACTTCTACTGACAGACACTTGTCCATTGGCTGAATCACATCACTTTACATTCTTCTTTAGAAACAGCCCAGTTGGCAGGGCTGCTACTGCTCTTAAGGTGGGGTATTGTGTGTATCAGGTGTGTGAGGAGGCGTGAGAAGGATCCCAGCATGTGTGGATATGAAAGGATGGAGAACGAAAGTGGCAATTTCCCAGATTTGTGGTGATTGAGTTGACAGGATCTGCAGTTAAGCAACCTTGACTCCAAGTTAATAAGGTTTTTGATTGGGAGGTAATTTCCAGAGGTTTTTAGGAGTTTATATCAGTGGTGATAGTAATTTACATGAATAGTGGATAATGCATTATCCTTCTCATGTCTTCCCATTAAACCTTTATGTCTCCTGTACCTTATCCTAACCTCCTTGATGGTTTCCTGCACAGCTGCATTCGACATTTTTTAAGAAAAGGACAATCTACAAATGTTTCCCCACCCAGAAACAGTGAACACTTAGGTATTAAAATATTTTACAAAATTTACAAGTGAATCTGGGAAATTACATTCAGCTACTATAAAACACATTGCAGAAGGAGTCCTGGCTTTTCCTAGCTCAGCTATCAATGCAGAAATTGCTACAAAGCTGCCAGGGGCTGCCCAGTACTGCTGTACTATCAGTGATGCCAGTGATTTCAATGAATAAAGGTACTGAAGAGAAGGAAGGGCACACGTTAGGGAAGGACACATAAGACCTACCTCACTGGCAGAGACTGGTGACTGGTCAATGCCCTTGTTGACAGATTCCCAAGATCTGGCAGTCAGCATGCAGGCAAAGAGAGGATACAAATCCCCTGCCCCAAGCCGCCGGCTGTACTTCTGCACCCTCTTCATATCAGCCTTGATGAGTGCCTGCCAAAGGCGGCAGTAGTCCATGCGGAATGACTCGCTCAGCACCTGGGAAGGGAGACATGGTCCCCAGAAGCCCACAGAGGACAGGGAACAGGGGGGGAAAGTCTTGAACCCCTTACCTGTGCCCTATCCTCCATTTCAGAGTCAAAAAATATCATTGAAAGGTTATGGAAGTAATAGGAAAAATGTATTCCTATGTGCTTAGAGGAGGCAAGGCTGCAGTCTGATGCCCAAAGGCAGCCCCTCAAGGCCCTGGAAGCCCCTCATACCTACATACCTGGTACAGCCCATGATCCAGGAGGATAATGTGAGCCTTGCCAGAGGCTGGGCACTTCTTCACCAGCACGTTGCCTGGGTGTGGGTCACAGTGCACAAAGCCATTCACAAAGATCATTTCACTGTAGAGCTTCCCCAAGTTGCGAGAGATCTGTGAGGAGACAAGAGATGGTCACACACTGCAACCCACAGTAGGGCGCCTGCTGGGGAGGGGAGGCAGCCTCTGTGTGACAACCCAGGGTCTGTACATGCTGATATCCCTACGCAGAGCTCCTGCAGCTCCTCACACTGCTGGAGGCACAGGGTGGCTGTTGGCATCTACAGGTAGCAGGGTGGTCCAGGGCATTCAGGGAAGGATCCATGAAGGAAGCCTCATGAAGGTGTTTGTGGGATCACGGGTTATTTAAAGACACTTGTCTAGCATAAAAAAGAGATAGCACCTGTGGGTAGGACTGGGGTTTCTGGTAATGAGGAGGAAAGTGAGACAGCAGGTAGTAGCAGACATGCATCCACAGAGGAGGCATGGAAATTGCTGCTGGGGTGAGTGAAACTGCTTGGAGGAAGACTCAGGTGTTTCCATCCATGGATGGCAACAGGATATGGTGGTGAAGGGGTGGGCAGAGACTCAGCCAATCCATTTGCCCACCAGAAGGAACATGGGTTCCCTCTCCTCTCCCTCCATCACACTGTCCCCCCACTTACTTTCTTTCCTCAGACCCATGCTAATCTGATTTGCAATGTCTGTGAAGATGACAAAGCACAGAAAAGCTGTTTAAAACATCCTGTCACTGCTGTGCCTCTCCATACTACTGCTCTTTATCACCAAGAGATATAATTGAAGTTAAAAACCTCCTAGGAGAAAGCAAACATCCCCAAGGCATGGGATCAATCCCATGCCATGCAGTAACACAGCAGCCTTGCCCTGCCATCCCAGAGGGGCACAGTGCTACACAGAGAGTGCTGAACAAGCAATTAAAAGACAGTCATTATGAATTATTCCAAGCATATCTCCAGACACACTCTGTAAGCAGCAAACTGGCAGCTGTCCCCATAAGCAGAGGTGGTAGAAGAGGTAACAGGGATAGTAATGACAGCTCATCCCACAGAAAACCAGACAGACAAGAATGGGCTTGCTTTACCCACCTCTGAAATGTGGCCACCTCTGAGAAGAGCAGTCACTATGAATAGTGGCCAAGTAACTACAAATGAGGAGAAAGAACAAGAGCCCTTCCTGCAGCATACCAACAGGGACAGCAGTAGGATCAGGTGAAACAATCCTTTGTCCCTTAAGTGGGACCTGGAACCACTGCTGAATCACGGGAATGCTGGCCCACACCATGATGAATCACCCACACAGACAGAACAGCACAGCCCTGTGATCTCCTGTAGTGCAGCTTCCCTAACACCATGCAGGTGTTATTTTAAGTACTGACTAAGAGGAGTGATGTTTCCCTTCTGAATCACCAGCAGAGATCACCAGAGCCATGAAGTGACCCTTACAAGTCTCCTTGATCGGGGAGCCCTAAAATTAGATAGATCACCAGGTGCTGTGATCTCATATAAGAGCTGAGTAGCCCTTGCTGACAGTCCAAGGACGTGCCAAATAGTCTGTTTTAAGCCCATCACGTCACTCACTCACAAAGCCTCCCAGGGAGACCCATACACCAGAAGGAATGGACTCAGACATTATGACTGATCACAGCATCAATGCTGACACTGGTGCACACTTGGCCCTCGCTGTTTCAGCTGCTTGTCCTCCAAGGGCATGGAAAAGCACAGAATTATTGAAGATGAGGACTTGGGGACAATCTGGGGCCCAACATGATGCCTCATACTCATTGAACACAAGTCCAGACAAGGGCTGGCAGTTCTGCAAACCTATTGATTGGTCATGGCTGAAGGTCTCCATCCTTAGAGGTTTTACAAACCTGACTGGCTAAGACCCTGAATAAGATGGTCTGACCTCATAACTGACCCTGCCTTGAAGGAGATTTGATAGAAGCCTTCCTGAGGTTCTCTTCCAAATCCAAATATCCTAGGATCCTACAAAAACGCCTCTCACCAGGTTATCCATGCCACCCTCATTAACAGCATCTTAAGATATGGCTACAAGCTCCAGATGCAGAGATGGTCCTCCCTCCTGAGTCACCATCAGCAGAAAGGTGACTAAACAGATCTATGGTCATAGCGTCTTGCAACCCTAATGCAACACAAAAGCAGCTTGAGATTCATCTTCCCATCCTCCCATGAAACCAGATGGGTTATAGCCCTGCTCAGACTCACAGGCTGGGTCATAGGTAGAAGGTAGAAGACAATGGTCACCACAAGAACCCCATCCTCTCTCCCTTCCCTCCTGTACTTATACTTACCTATACCCCAACATGCAACCTTGAGTATCTCCAGTATCTTCAACTAAACTTTATGACTTCTTTAAGACATATGAATGTATTCTATACTATTTCATTAGCATACAGAAGATATGTTGCAGAGATTTATGATGCAAGCATATAAACAATCTTCACTTTTCCAATAAATTTACCATGGAGCTGTGGTGCACACTAAAGTATTTTCACATAATCTTGTCTGTTGTCATAGGATACAAAATAAATTAAGATAGAAGTTCTAAACAAAATAGGAAGCTTTACACTCTAGGTCTTAAAGTGTAGTATGTGAGTAGCGACTGTTATAATTTGGACAAAGGGAGTTGACATTTCTTGAGAAAAAGTTTAGGGAAAAAAGATTAAATCTTTATATACATTAATTCTTCAGTACTGTGCCTTGTCACTTCAGGCCCTTATTCCACCTTTATTGAGAAGGCCACTGGATAAATAGTATCTACAGAATTCACTTTGGAAGAACATGGCTAGGTAAAATGAGAAAACAGACTTATGAAAACCTCTGCTCAGGAGAAGGGAGGAATTCAGCATGCATTTAGGCTATGTAAGACCTCAGGGTGAAGGTGCATCACAAATTAGAAAAAAGGTTGCAATGATTTACAGAAGCAAAGACTACAGTTAACACACAGGCTTTTTGTTACGACACAGAGAGGTCATCAGTCCTTTCCCTGTTTATCATCCAACAAAACAAGGTCTTCATCATTACCAGTGTCCCTCAGCATTGTTCTGCTGCACATTGTAAAAAAATAATAATCTTGTAATAACAGTCTTGGAATTCTGCATTCACTTCCAGACACCTCATTAACTCAAGAGATGCAGACTACACAGAGGGAGTTTAGAGAAAGCAAATAAAGGAGCAGGATGCAGGAGGGAAAAAGATTAAAAGAGCTAAAGATTCCAAAGTTGGCTAAGGAATGGCAGAGGAGGAAGAGTCTACCCATTAAGAGGTTTGAATAGCAAGGAAGCAGAAGCACCTGTAGTTCTGTGTGTGCCACAAGAAATACAACCAGGCAAAAGTGGGTGTAATCATGAATGGCATCATTTAGGCATAACACATAAGAACAAAAACTATGCTGATCAGCAAGCAGAGCTTAGCTTGATATATCAGGATGACATCAGGCTCTGGGTCTGGCCAGAGGCATGTCCCTGCCTATTGCCAGAATGTGTGTTATTGCCTAAAAGAAGTAAAATCTGCATGTCTGTGCTGCAGCAGAACATGATGACTACAGTCACCAAGTGAGCCTGTGGCCTTACCAGTCAATGTAAATACCAACCTGCCATTGCCAAATTATGTGACATGCCCATGACACTGTCAGGCAAAAAACACATTTTCAGCCCAATATTTTCATTTGGAAGAAAAAAAAAAAAAAACAAAAAACAAAAAACAAACAGATCTGAGGAATAAACAGATTGCTGACAATAATCAAACAATGGAGTGACAGATACATGTATAACAGTCAGACTTGGGAGTAACTGTTCACCAACCCAAGCACATAAAGTGCTTTTAGGTACTCAACCTGGCAAAGATGTTACATGTCACAAACGATCCTGTGTGAGTTACAAATACAGAAGAAAATAAGAATGCAGTGCAGACATTAAGGGGTTTTACTGTACAGCATCACACAGTCTTTCTATAAACTGGTCAAGTTCACCTGAAATATGTAAGACAGGAAGTATGACTTTGGTAGCTGTTCCAAAAATTTACCCTTTAGATGGTCAGAACGTTTCCCCTAAATCCCAGCCTAACTTTAATGATGTTCAGTTTAAATAATTTCCTTATCTAGCATACTCCTAGAGTTTAACTAGTTCTATTCCTCTCCAGTATTTACTGCCCCAATGTGTCCACCAGTCAGATAATAATCAGCATAATAAACAGCAGAGATATGCCCCATTTTTTACAGGATGCTCCTTTAGCTGGTGTGCCCTAGGAGTCCACCTGCCTTTTGCAGTTGCAGTGCACAGGAAAGACACACATCCTGTGACTTATATCCTAAAGTTAATTCTAATATGGCACTTCCCTCTGACAAATTCCCAGTCTATTTAAGAAGCTCTTTTCATTAGTTTTCAAGCACATGACTTTTCACATGACATTGCTCCTTTTCATCCCTTTCTACCGCTTCAGTCCTCAAGGCCAAAAAGTGCTATTGCTACTCTAGTCCTGCTCGACCATGTCAGACCTCCCAGCTCAGTTCCATCAACAATCTCCTTGCTACAGTTCTGTTTGTGTTGAGGGCATCACCAGTTTGTTAAATGAGATCTGTTTGAAGAGCAAATCTCACAAAACTCTACTATGGTAACTTCTCTTCATCATTGCCTCTGTGAGTTTCTTATGCACTTTGCAATTTCCCTACAAATCCCCACTTTTTCTAGTTAATGGAATCATATCCAATGTACCAAATATTTTAACTAGCACACCCTACTGCATTTCTGTGGCCTAACTCAGAGAATCCCAAGCTGTACTGCAGGTACCGGCAGCAGTATATTTCTTCTTGTATATGTACACAGCCACAATATGTTGCTGCCATCTGTTTTGAAAGCCTAGTCACCCTGTATGCAACTCTCCCCTCAACAAATCAGCACACCTGCTGACAGAGCAATGTGACAGTAACAAAACTCTAGAAAGTTCATCATGAGTATCTTTAAAAACACCAATACACAAGAGTTAGGAAGAAACCTCCTACAGTAAAAAGCACATATATCGTGCTCATGGGTAGCATGATACAATGCAACGTAACAAACCAGCCTGGTTATCTGGGGAAAGTCACTGACACATTCCTGGAGCAAGCTGGACTGATTCTGGCTTCATGCCTCTAACTGACATGAAGAAGAAAAGCACAGAAAAAATACTGTGTCATGGTCCTGTAGAGATGATCTCACTGCCTGCCCCTGGTAAGTCCTAGATGAAACTGCCTGATAGTGCATCATCTCTTCTCATCCTACCTCCATCTGTGACTGTCTCTTTAGATCAGGAGCAGATACTAGTCTCTGGCCTTAATTTGGCTGTAATATTTGCCAATTATTTTAAGAGATGGCGACACTAACTTCTATTGATCTCATTAAAAGTAAAGGTCGTTGTGCAGCTCATTTCTCAGGGCTCAATATTACCTCCTCCGGCCAAAATAATAGCATTGATTTTGGAACCTTAATCGAAGGTTAATTGGATTGAAGACTGTATTGGGTTTTTGCTTGCTTTCATTGCTGTTATTACAGCCATTGTCTAAGGTTTTGTTTAATCCTACTAGGGCAATTCTGCCCAATTAAACTGGTGTCAAATTAGCAAAGGGTGTGGATGGAGAATAGCCACAATTTGAAGCCTTCTCTGCCTCTGCTCTGAAATAGCTTTTATCCACAGCAGATTAGGGTGGTCACACAAGAGATCTGATTTCACACTGTCCTGTGTGATCCAGTTGCGAGGATCAAAAGTGCTCTGTTAGGCAGGACTATTACTATGCAGTGATCTAGCATCACAGCAAGATGGTGTCTGAACACACTTGATGTCATTAAGATACAGGAATAGTTTTTAGGACTCCTGGAGTGCACTCCTAGCATGCCCCATACTCTCTGTTGGGGACTCAGGAAATTATTTTCATGCTCAGTGCTCCATCTTTCATGGCATGTAAGTGGGGAGAAATACTCTGATTCATCCACCCAGGGAACTGAGGCACTAACTCATACAGTTTGCCCAGATTCTCAAAAGGACACAGCTAGAGAAGACTAGTCATTGCATTTTTTATTGTTTCTTGCATCTCTGTCAGAACCAAAATGACCATGGGAATTATTTCTCTTGGCTCTAAATGCAGTTGTATTTCCTTGGATTTAATGTAAAGCATCTTGTTGAGACTTAAGCAATTGACTGACATTGATGCTCAATACATACTTTCAGTAAGAAACAGGTCTGTATGTAATTTAACTATTTTACCTGGTGTCTGTGCACAGTTCAAAAGCTGAAAATACTGGAGGTCACTATTCCTGCTTATCAATGCCTTGTGAATTTCACTAAGCTTCAGACAAGATGAAAAGTAGGAGAATGTGCAAAGAAACCTCTCCCCAGACTAACTCAGTAAGTTCAAAGAGCAAGAATAGCCATTTTTCCCCAAAACAGTGTTCTTCTCCATGCTCCAATTCATCTAGCACTTGAGTGTTATAAGCACAAATACTTGAGACATGAGAGGTTTCCACTGCTGACAAAAGGATCCCACACTGGGAAATCCCACTTAAATTTTAGCAGTTACACAGCTACAGCTCCTGACTCTTGGCAGAAGGGTAAATCCCACACTGAAAGCATATTTTAAGTTGCAAAGCTGTCAAAACCAGGAAGGTACTGGGCTCTTTATAAGCAAAGAGATACCATTTCAGTGCAGAACACATTTAGTAATAGAAAGAAGCAAAAAGCCACAGTAAGACGGAGTAACAGATGGCAATAATTGTGCACAGTAGTTCATCTTAAGTACCTTAGCTGTTTGCTTTCAATTTTCAGCTGGACAAAACACATTTTTGACTTCTGAATCAACCATGGCTCGTGACCAGGCTCTTAGCAAGCTGAAGTACATGGCATTGTTTCCTTGCCTTGACTCAAATCCAAATCAGGCTGATCATGGGGACTCTTCATTAGGCTACCTGAGCTGGCTGGTTAGTTTGAGGCAGTACAGCACATGCCATGAGCACATCTGGAAGCTCCACATGTCCTAGAGCCTGCTGATACAGCAGGCTCTGCAGAGACAGGCAGAGAACTCACAAGGAAGGACACAGAGAACTCAGGTAGTAGACCAAAGATAATGTTAAGATTTGTATACAAATAAGATCTCTCTAAATGAATCGGGTATAATCAGAATGGATGCAAAAGGAACATTTGTGCCATTTGGGATCTTTGAAAATCCATGCTCTAAGTAGCCTTATTGCCCTTCCTTTACTCCTGGTATACAGTATGCTACAAACCCCTCGAGAGCCCCTCAGTCTAATTTTTCTCTCTTTCCTGCTCTACTTCTTCCAAATATAGCTTCCCAACCAAGATTGCAAATGTTATTGTGTTTAAAAATAGGAAGAGCCCAGTTTCCGTATGCCCCTGCCATGTTCTAGTCTTCCCTTAAAATTCCTGCCAGCTCATTCTTGGTAACTCCCCTCTCCAGATTTCCCTTTCACTGTCAATATCCTAGTTGCATGTTCCTCCTCAGCTACACTACAGTGTACAAGTACACTTGTACATGAATAAGTAACTGTTCCACAGGCAGATATTTCAGTGTTTGCACTTGTCTTTAGAAATCAAAGCCTTCTCTGATTAAATGCCATTACAATCCAGCACTTGGACGGATCCAGAGAGATTAATGTGCTTTTGGGCAGCTTTAATGATAATCCTGCTACAGACGGTATTAAGTAAATGTCAGTAACCTGGTTTGAAGGGAGCTTTCACCTCAGGGATCCTTTCCATTTAGAGGAGAGAGGCTCAGCTTGCTTTTCAAGGCTGCATTGTCAGAAAAGAGAAATCCTGCTTAGTGAAGACCTCTTCCTCCACACCATAAAACAAAATGGAGTAAAATGATAGAGGGATTGATAAAAATAAATATATTTGGGTGATTTATAGGGACCTAATGCATCTCTTGAAAGCCAAGATTGCTGTCATATTATACGCCAGGTCACAGTTTTGAAATCTGTGCTGCCACCCCCTCCTCATGCTCCTTTCAGTGTCTGCTGCCTTTTGTTCATCTCTCCACCATGCCATGCAGTCCCTTACCCAGGGCAACAAGAGCAGCAGCCAATAATTAACCTAAGCAATATTTGTCCCCCATCTGCTGCACCTTGCTACAGGAGAAGTCTGGGGTGTGCACTGCCCCTACCTCATCTTACTGTGGCCATAATATCAGACCTCTTTACCCATCACATGATTCTGACAGGCTCAGTATTCCCTCCTTTCTGCCTTGCCTTGCTGGCAACCAGTAAAAGTTAATAATTAATTTCAGGTGGTGGGGAGAGAAAAGAAAGGAAGAAAATTCAGTCCTACCACTGAGCTGAGGAACATCCTCTACCTGACAGATGGCTGGGACTCTCTGAGGCTTATACTTTGCAGTAGTACAAGTCTGTTGACAACTTTTTAAAAATTACTTCTTAGCTATTATTTAGAGACCAGCTCAGAATCAGGAAAGTACGTGATTTCACTGCTGCATGGAACATATTGCACCAAGTCATCACAAAACAACCTTCCCAAAGGCATGAATAAACAAAAAAATCAGCAGAATTTTTCACCCTACATAGCTCCTATCACGAGCAAAAGCCTCTGCAAGTTAGAAAAACTGAAATGAGCTGTTTCTCTACAACTTTGCTACCTCCAGCAGTCTGAGAAAATTCAGAGAAAATCCCAAGGAGCCACACTGTGCTAACTACCTCAATCTCAAAATGGATCTGCTGTCTGAGATCTATGAGGAAGCCCACCTCGAAATCTAAATGTACACATTGCTCAAGAGCCCTTCTGTTAATGCATCAAAACAGGCCCTACTGACTATCTCAAGCCTTGAGGAATATACACACTCTTCTATCTGAGCGTGTGGGCTAGATTTCACCTCTGCCTATAGCAGAAATGTAGGATAGACTCACTCAAAGAAACAACTCTCTCACTTTGGACCAGTTGACTTGTATAGATGAATGGAGCTGACTACGTTTTGCTACAGACAAAACTCTCCTAATAGCAAAGTCCTTGAGATAAAAACAATCAGAAACTAAAGTTATTCTTTTAGGGTAACAGAAATTTCCATCTTGGAATGAATTATGGGTGTCTTTAATGTAAGATCATGGTCATCTTTCACTATGCCTCCTTGAAGTACTCCCTAGCTCTGCAGCCTACAGGAGAGTGTTCCTCAAAATGGATTATGCACTTTTCCAAAGTACACAAGAACAGAGATCTCTCAGATTGATTGCTCTGTTCACATCGTGTGTGCTTACTCTTCTGCCCTGTCCCATCATGTCCTGTCAGCCTCCATTCTGCATCGAGGTCAGAATCAGTTTTGCACTGCTCAGCACACCCAATTCAGAGATGGCTGAGAAACTACCTCATTGACATTGATGCCATTCCTCTCCATATAGGCCCTGTCATTCACTTGTCCCCCTTCCATAAACTCCATGAGAAGGACACGGCTTGTTGAGAGCTCCCAGTAGATCCTGGGGACCTGAGAAAGAAACAGATGGGTTAGGTCAGGCAACAGCTTGGGAAAGGAAGGAGAATATATCACACAAATCCCAAAAAAGGAGTAAAAATGGAAGCAGCTGAAGTGAGGACTTGGCTTTTTTGATGAGCACAAGGGAGGTAAAACCATCTATCAGCCTCTTCCACAGGACAGCAGCAATGTGTACAAGGATAATACACCAATTCAACTACAGTAGCACCTAATCTCATGCAACATTTCTGACCATGATCTACAGGATTCTGACCACCTCCCATTCCCAGTGATGTCTGAGATACCTTTCTTACCTGCTCTGCAGCTCCTCTAGCTTGGCTGTTTAACTAGTACCTATCACAAGTTTCTGAATCATCCATTCAGCTCCTTTGGACAGGAACTGCACCGTTTGCTATGCACAGGGTCCACTTATGCAGCTTTAAAAATTACAAGCATCGTCATAAATTGTATCTCCGCAGTGCCCCTTGGAACACGAACACCTTTGAGCTGACAAACCCTGCATACTTAGGCCATCTGCAATTGAACTGGGAGAAAAACCAAGTGTCACAAATAAGGGACTTGTCACAGAAACCCTGGGAACCTAACTATCTTACTGCCAACAATACAGTAACAAATATAAAATGTCAAAGCACTTTTCATTCAAGCTATGGTAGATCAAGCTGAGTGAGGTACTAGAGAAGAGGTCTGGTGTCATCCAGGGAGGCAGTGACAAAAGGCTCAGGTTGGCTCCCCATTCTTCAGCCTCCATCTGCAGACAAATTCCTTCCATGCTGAAGTCCCTATTGCCAAGAGACATTTTGCTGAATTCCCTTTCAAAATTCCTCATGTTACTGTGCTGACCAAACTCTCAATCTGCCCAAATCTGCTTTTGCACATAGGTGAAGCCACACATGTACATTTTAGCATAGATGTAAGGGAACTCTGCCCACTCCCATTACTGTGCCCCAATAAAGGGATAATAATTTTGGATCATGCCAATAGTAAGCCAGCTGTGCCATCACCTCTCCTTACCTTTCTGATTCAGCCATGGACTCAGGACCAGCACCATGGGGCAGGACACAAAGCAGTAAGAGGTGTTGTCCAGCAACTGAGCAAAACCAGAGGATGACCAGCCAGGCCACTGGAGCTCATCAGAGCTCCTGAACAAGCAGCATTTGTTGCTTTTAACTATTGACAATATCTCATATCTACTTCCCTCATTTTCCTGTCCTAGAGAGAGCACTTCTGTTTTACCACGTGTGTGCCACTTCAGATCAAAGGCTCCTTTGCTGAGACATTTCAATGTCCCTCAGTCCCACCATTCAACACTCCTAGTACACTTTGCATATGAACATTGCTTAGACTTTGATGCCATAGATCCACTAAGAGCAAGGGGGATTCAGACACTCACAGCCTTCCCAGCTTATCTGAATGCCCATTCTTTGCAGTTCGATTGGTGAGAAAGCCTCCAAACTCCAAAACTAACAATTCCCCATCCCATCTAGCTCACTGATCCTTTAGATCACTTCTGATGACACTCATTCTTGTCTCAGGATTTACACAGGCAAGTCAGTGGGCTTGTAAAGCACTATTCATGCTGCCGAAGATGCCTCTCTCAATCACAGCCAAATTCTTCAGTGATTTTTTTTAATTACTCGCAGATGTTTGGCTCTAATGCTTGTGTGTGGAAATAATTTATCTCTGGCTTTAAAAGCTAAAACAGGTTCACAGCACAAAATCTGCTTCTCAGCTTTCTAGCGTGTTTAGGAAAATTTATGATACAGGAGCCCAATTCTTCTGTTGCTTTTAGGTGATGAACGCATCTGTGAATTGGCAAGTCAGATAGGAGGATCCATTATTTAGCCATCTCAAGTCATTTGTTATTGTTACACATACTGGTATCATGATAACTCCTTACCCCAGCAAGGAGGTGATTTGCCATCTCCATGGGGATTTGCTTCACAGTATGCTACTTGTTGCTGCAATGGATACACTCTCTAAGGTGCATCACTTCTGATAAGCGCCCACTCAGCAAAACCATTGGCCTCTGGCCTTCCATGTGATGGCTCTCAGCTATCAGTGGCTGTGGGAAGGCCACTGCTGCCACTGAGCTCCAAAAAGATTCCAAAGCTAGCATTCAGCAACATGGAATTATAGCCCTTACATGGAAGAAGCAAGGAAAAATGGATATACCGGCCTGTAAAGCCTAACAAAAACTCCTCATTTCAAACCTCTGTCACTTCTCTCTTGGGACTTCTGCATAAACAGGAGCTGACCAGCTCATTAGGAACTGCGTATGCAGGAAGGTCCACACCAGGATGCATTTTTTGCTGCCTTTTTGTATACACACATAGCGTGTTTCCAGAAAGCACACACTGGAGGCTTGTGTCTCTTGTATGGCAGCAAAAGATTTCTGAATGGATGACTTTGAAGCTGTGACCTTATGTCTTTCCAAGAATGAGATGTGTACATGTCTGGTTGTACTTGAGATATTTGTCAATGACCTAAGTGTGTGACAGGGGACGTGGGAACAAAGTATCAGTGGGGAAGACCACAGATGGGTGCAATTTGGTTTCTCTATGAAGGTAACATGAATGCATTAGCCATAGATGTGTATGAAGGATAAATGTCCAATTCTAGAGTGAGAATGTGCTCTTTTGCAGTAGGAAGGACTCATGTGAATATGCTTTTTCCTGAGATACAAGGTGTCCTCAATACTACTTGACATCATCAGTGTCACTCTAGCTTTTCTGTTCTATGTCCATTTCTTGACCTCTGTTGAGATAGAGCCCAAGAAAAGGTACATCAGATTGCCCAGCAAAGAATGGCAAATCCACAGTCTCTGAACAAGTTCAGAAAGAAAAGAAAAATTAAATTCAGAAAAAAAACTTGGGAAAATGAGTAGGCTCCAAAGGCAGCAGGCTCCAAAGACTGCTGGTCACAAGCCACTGCTCCTGCCCCAATAGAGTGCATTCAGTAGGAAGCAAACAAGGAGAAAGCATCTCACAGCATTTTCTGGTCTGTATCAGCAGAGCCATCAACACAGAGGGGCTGAACTCCATTCTCCCTCCTTATGGTTCCTCCACTTGGTGAATGAGGAGCATAAGACACAGTGAGGGAGACTATTAATGCACATACATAGAAATATGTGTTTCCTCACCTTCAGGAAGTCAAAGTTTCTGAGCATATGAGCAACCTTCTCAGCATTTCTGCCTTCATTGAGGAAATCCAGTTCTAAGGGCAGATTCTTCTTAGCTTCTTCCACCAGCCACATGAACTCAAAATCTGGAAAAATCTGCTTCACAACCAAGAGGAGAACCTGAGAACAAGAAAACAGAATCAGTCGCATCCTGGCTCCTAAGTCACACAGCTATACACAGTGCTGTTTTGACAGGATCATTCCATGTAACTTACAGATTAAAAAAACCAAGTACTTTTAGGGTTCCTGCAGTATCACAACACAACGCAGTGTCATGCATTGGTCATGTAACACAAATTCTGGTGTATACTTCCACAGAGGAAGGCACATCTAGGAGTTAAATGATGGCACACATATCAAAGGGAGGTCAGCTGGCTACTGCCTAGAACTAAGAGAACAAAATGCTGGAGAAGAGATCATGTGGCCAGATGTGGGTGTTGGCCTGGAGCAATTATCTACTGAGTCCTATAATTCTGCAAGTCATTCCTTGGCTTCATTTGAACAGCTTTCAGATAATGTAGATGAGGAAGATCTAAAGTAAGACTTGTCACCTCTATGCTACTTCTTCCACTGCTGAGGACAGAAAATCCTCTGGGCAGTTCAAAGAAGACAGTGGAGTTTGGATACAGTTAGTAGGCTACAGATCTTTAAATAACACTTCTGGTGGGGGTCAGAGGGCAAGTTGCTCTTCAGCATCAGGCAAAGCCATCCTCATAAGGCTGAGGAGCTATTTGCCAAGTACCATATATCCACCACATGGAATGCTATTCTTCTTATAAGGATTAGATATTCAGTGACACACCTTGAAAAGCCCAGCCAAAAGGTTCCTTGAAACATTTGATTGAAGCAACATTTAAGGGGTGAGTGAATCAACGTTCAGCAATTGGGTAGCATAATCAAAGCTGCACAGCAGCCAAGTACACTTTCTATTCAAACGAAGGGACAGTTTCTCCACCAGAGCCACAAATTTACACAAGCTGACAATTAGGACCACCCTTAAGGAAATTACTTTTTTTGGCTGTTTTTAACTAACTGAGTCATAAACCAAGTAAAAAACCTATAAAAATAGAATGCAGTTTCCTGTATTTATTTCACCTGTTCTGCACATCTATCTGGAAACAGAAATGGGCTTTTAAGTGTTATTGCACAGTTTCCTTTTCTCGATCTCCACCACTGAGGTGGGAACTCCTGCACTGCAGGAGGAATATTTAAAGTACACACAGGAAGCTGCTATCATTGAAATGTATGACAAAAATAAATTTATGAACCATCACAGCTTCTGTTCAGTTGTGTGACAACATTTGTTCTCCACCCCATCTCAACTTCTCTTATCTAAATGTCAGTTGCAAACTCAATGTTCCTTTAAAAATGTAATCACCAGGTTCCAGACACTATTGAATTGTATTTTTTACTGTTATATCTAGAGGCATAAATCCTTTCAAATTTATGTCACCCAAATGAAATGTAACCAGTGATCTTCATGAAAATGAACATAAACTTCATAGGGTCTCCAAGATTATTTCATTGGTGCCTGATGTGAGAAAATTCAAGCATTTTTTTTCACTTTCTTCAAATGCTCTTTTCAACCAATTTGCCGACTTGACCATCAGCAGGGACACCCTAACAAGTATTTCACCTACCCCTTTTCTGACATCTGCCTACCATATTGTCTTGAAATAACTATTGATATGTAGAGAGCAGTGAGGCATCTCTCGCTGGGTTTATCAGATGCTGTACTGACTTTTAAAGAGGCAGCATTGATGCTATGAAATCTCAAGTGAATTTAGGAATTTTCCAGCTACCTTTTCTAGTTAAGATTCCTTCCCACCAGTCTCTAAATAAGACTATCTCCATCAATATTTAAATTAACCTCTTTACCTAGGTGCAACGACTGATTCTTAAAGAATCAGAACATTAGCACATGTGATATGGCTTTCTATCAGTCTACACAAAAACAGTCCCACACAAGGATACAATGGTGCATGTAAGCCAAGACTCCAGAAGAGAGACCTTTTAAAAGCAAAGCTCCAGGTGTCACCTTCTGAGTTACTTTCCCAATACCTGTGTATATACAACATGCAGGTCGTAAAAAAGACTGTCTGTACAAGAAGGACAGTACTAAACTACCAAAAGAAAATAAACTGGTTTAGTTTCAAGTTTCCCAGGAGGAACAGTTTAAAGCCAGAAAAGACAAAAATCATTCCAAAATAATTGCTTAAACATCTCTTACCAGTATAATCAGCAATCACAGAAACATGGCACGAGGAGGTATGTTTCTGTGATATCCACTATTAGAAGGGCAAATGTCCCAAGGTAAACACAGGTTTTGGCTCATTCACTCAGAATCCTCTTACTGCCCTGATCCCATACTCTTTCATTACCTGCTCATCCTTAATCCTTTACTGCTCTTTTTCTGCCACCTTGTTTTGGGAGGGAGTGAAGGATGTCATAAGCCCCCTGAGAAGTGCTGTGCACCTGATGACTCACAGAAACAGATTCACTGGGCAGACCACTGCAGTGAGTCCTGCAGAAGATCTGAATCAAATTCAAATCTACAGCTGGACCCAAAGCCAGTTCAAACAGTTCTGTGTTCTCAAACCAGCACTGAAACAGACAGATCCTATCTTACTGGGACATGTCTTTGGAACTCAAAAATTTCTTTCACTGTGAGTTCAAATTAAATACTCAGCTGCAAACTAATGTGCCCCAGCTGGAACCAGCTGTGCTTCTATGCAGACTAGCCAGGATTGCTCAAAACAGGGTATTTTAACTGCCTAGAGAAGCTTTAGCTATGTGGTACTCTGAGAGGTTGCTGGCAGAACCTTTGATTTCTCATCTTCTGTGATAGAGAACTGTGTTACTGCATCAGCAATACCCTCCAAACACTCATCAGAACTCCTCAGCTTAAGCTTCCCCTCTTTAGTACCATGGACCTACCAGTTTGCCAATTAATGTGTACTTACAGTATATACAGACATATCTATATTTATATCTAGATCTAGATATGCTTCATCAGGAGAGCAAATAGCTTTAGTGCTACCACTTACAGACCTATCCTTCCCATCTCCTCCACCTCAGCCCTGTGTCCATTTCCTCTTCTATACTACATCATTGGCATTTTTGTCTGTTGCAATGCAGTACAGTGCTGCAGTTTTTCTCCATTTCCTCCTTTCCATGGCTAGACTTAGAAGTTTGGGAAAAGCCACAGCACTGCACTGGAAAATGAGAGTGGTAACCACCATTCAGAAGAGGAACAGGAGCTAGGCATTGAAACTTTTTTCCTAGCTGAATCCCTCATTTGTATTTTTGCCTCTGTTAGGTAACCCTCTGCATATTTCAGTGTTTTTGTTTGTACCATGAATCAGTTCAGCATTAAGGAGCTGATCAAGAAACAAAAATGAATCATAGCAACCTCATCCACTGTTGAATCCACACTAGAATTTAATTGAAAAAACCATGCCAATCATGGACAATGATTTTCCTTGGCCACACAGCCCTGACAGCAAGAGAACTGAGACCAGTTAATGGACACACAGGATGAAAAGAGACTTCAAGACTCACTCTCTATTTCTTAAATCTTACATGGACTTACTATGATGTCATTTATCTTTACCTGTCTTGTCCTTCTGCCCTCCTTCCCTCTTACCCTGTTGTTCAGTCTCTCTCTGTCCACACAATTACCAGCACTGCAATCCTCACCAATTTTCTGTATTAATCCTGCAAGACAGCACTGATCTCTGTGGAGGTTTCACAGCCTCAGGTTGGTGCTGTTATACATGCCTACACCATGGGTGAATATGTTCCCCATACGCTTCAATGGCAATTCTTCTGTAAGTTGAAGTCAACAGATAGTTTTACCTCCATGAGCAAAATATCCTTGGAGCTCTGAGCTTGGACCTTGGGGTGCTGGATTTTCACTGCCACCGTTCTCCCATCCTGCAGCACTGCTTTGTGTACCTGGGCTAGTGATGCTGCTCCCAGGGGAGTGTCCTCAAAACTCATAAAGAGCTCTTTTATCTGCCAAGAGAAGAGAAAGAGGCATCAGCTTGGGGTAACAGAGGCTCAGAAAACCTCACGAAATCCCTGCCCCCAGGCCAGAGTGTTCATGTGCCAAAGCTGGGCAGACTCAGCCCTTTCATTCTTCTTCTGTCCCCTCTCTTAGCCTTGTCATTGTTTGGCCTCTGAGTGAAGCCTGCCAAACACTTAAGTGCCCTGGAGATACTCTGCTTATGGAAACCTGTGACACAGTCCCAGTAGCACATTTCTTGGACTTGAAGTGGCCAGGCAGTATGTGACAGACTTCTTCAGGCTGTCCTGAAAATCGTTTGGAGTGATTATGGTCAGCATCCTGGGTGCAGAAGCCAACAATTGCTCCTTTGCACATATTTCTTTTGCAGATATTTAATACCACCCACCATCACCCTGAAACCTGACAGTGTGTTCTCCTGTGCATTACAGCAGCAGCAGCAGCTAGCTTACTTGGTGAAAACCAGCACATGACTGGGAGCAGTGGTTAAGGGCTGCATTCAGGGCAGGGGGACAAAAATCGTTGTTTCATCCTTGACAACTTGGCCTGAAAACATGTTTAATGTGATGGACTTGGTACATCACACCTTCTGTAAAAGTAACCAGTGCTGTTAACTCTAAAAAAGCACCAGAAACAGCAAAGCACTTGGGAAGCAGAAGAGGAAATTATTAGAAGCTCTGGCTGAGAAATTCAGGACTAGACTGCAAGGAAAGTTGCAGATGAAATAGATTTACCAGGAGAGGGCCAGGAAGCAAAATCTAAAGTAGACATGGGTGAGGCAAAGGAAGAGGATAAAGGCCCATCTCCCCTGCAAAACACAGCACCCTGCTAGAGACCCTCTTGGCAGCACCAGGCAGCACAGGCTCTGCAAACACTACGACCGTGGTAGTGCTATTTCAGCCCAGCTGCCGAGCTAAGCCCCTCCACACAGCCAGTCAGCTCATAGGAAAGGCCAACACAGATATGTGGCTTCAGGCATAGCTCATGTAACACTAGTTGAGGATTTCTGTCCTGCTCTGCAGGGCAAGGTGAACATAAGCTCTGAGGTTTCCAGAAGTCAGCAAAGAGAACTTGTCCTACCCTTCTCACGGGCTCTACTGATTTCAAGTGAGTGGTTGAGAAGCCTGTAATTTATGCAGTAACAAAAAAGAAAGAATGTCAGTGCATTTTTATAACCTGCTTTTTAAAAGGTAATTAAAGATGGGAGCTGCAGCAACCTAGCAATTAAATATGAATAAAGACCTTCTAAGCAAAGTCTTCATGCAAAGCCTTAAACGAATACTCTTTTTGCTGAAAAGGAAGAAAAATCCTACAAGGAGCAGACTGTTCCCTCCAGCAGCTGCCAAGCAATGAGCCCCCTCCCACACCACCCTACCCCTTCTCTCCCAGCCCCTTCTACAGAAAACTATTGCTAACAACAAACTGGAGCATTTGTAGTAATTAGATACCAACACAGACTCAGCTGCCTCTAGTAATTCACTAGGAAGGTGCATTTTATTTATTTAATTAATTCTCTTGGGTCCTGGCGGCAAAATCAATTAAGTAAAACAACTGCATTTAAAAACAACTAGTTGTGTGGTTTTTAATTACAGCAGGTCCATAATTCAAACCTATTGACATTTGTGTCTCAAGAGAAAATGTGTTCAAGACACAGGGACTTTTACCTTTATGTGAAGTGTATATACTGCCTGAAGAGAGGATTGTTAAGGGTAAAGATTTAAGGTGGCCAAAGCCTGCTGGGCTGCAAAGAAGAAAAAAATCCAAACAAAGAATTTGCCACATGAAGTCGAGGTGGGACTTTTTTCAACTCTCTCATTTCCCTACATCCTTGTATCAGAGAGATGTAACCCTTTACAAAGTGGTTACTTGTCTAACTGTCATAAGGCTGGGTAACATCCCCCAAAGGTTAAAACACAGAATTGGGAGTTTCACTGCCTTGAATCCAGCAAGGTACATTTATAGTAAGATCATATACAAATTGGATAAAATTCCATCTGCTCTGGATTTCAAAACCTCTTAATTGCCTACACTGTCAATCCAGCCATTTTCACCAGCACTGAATGCATGCAGGGGGAAAAAAAGAGCTGCACATGTTCCTTCTGGCAGGAATAATATATACCTCATTATCGTGTGACTAAGTTTTCTAAAGAAACGTAATTGAAGAAAGCTGCGTCTAGGAGTTATTTTGGATAGAAGAGTTTCATTTAAAAACTTGCTACTTAGCACATGGAAGTCAGTTTAACAATCATATGTGGTAGAGCCAGCCCAGTGGCCCTTCTGCAATTCCAGGGCAAATTTGTGCACATTTACAGGCAGCAGACAAGGACAGCAAGGCAAGGGACTGCAACAGGGCCAGAGAATTGATGGATATCCCAGGAGGAGAAGGGCAGAGCATGCACAGGGGGAGGGAGCAGCTCACAACTGAGCCATTACATGAGCAGGTGTGAGGCTGAGATAAAGCAGAAGCACAATTATGGCTGGGCTCCAGGACCCCCCACTTAGCAAATTACCCTGGTTCATTATGGAATTGTATTTTCTCAGGTCGCTGGAGGTAGCTAATGCCTCTGCTACAGGCTGTGTGTCCCAGACAGGCAAAAGTGAGCAAGAGGCAGTATGACATGGAAGCTGAGGAGAGGTAAGCCTGGCTCCCACACTGCCTGCCAGGGAGTGAGGTCTTTCCAAGGGAAGGTGGCTGCACCCATTCAGTGCAAGCAGGGAGTTCTTGGAACAGGCTTCATGATCTTAGTGCTCACAAGCATCCTTAATAAAAACTATAATTTCCAGGATGGATAATTAGCAAGCAAAAGTCTGGGGCAGTATGGGACAGTCTTGGAGCCCACCTGACTGAAGGAACTCTCAAGTTTTTTCCAGGCTACAGCTGGTCTCAAATGGCCTCATCAAACTCTCTGTTACCATCTGTAATCCTGGCAGGAGATGAAACAAGCATAGTTTCCCAACAGATTAAAAAGGAACATTAGAGTTGCTCTTTCAAAGGAACAGGACAGCCAGCTGCAGGTTTACAGCCGTACAGGTGAGTGGTGTCCCTGCACACAGTGGTTTCCCTTGCTCCTTCTGCACAGCCAGGTCCCCACTGGGCACATGCTCCACCAGCAAATGAATGAGCACTGTACTTCACATGCTGGAAACACAGCCCTGACTGTTCAATTCTAAAGAATGAAGTTCATTTGATTTTAAATATGCAAAATATACATGATTGTTGGTATTAGTATTTACACCTCAAGGAACTGATATAAAAGCTCTGACAGGATCTATCTACTTAGACTCTTACTAGTATGTATTCATGCTGAGGTTGCACTAAGAGACCACATTAAGCCTAGAGAGTGCCACAGGGTATGAGGTGCATAGCCACCATGGGGCCTGCACAAACTCATGCTTTCCAGGAGTTCCCCAGTGTCAGGCTTCCTCACATGCTGAAATGCTTTCCCAAAGCACAGCTGCTCCTCCCAAGGTCTGCAGCACATACTACCTGATGCCACAATGCTGGGCATCAGGATGCCTCAGTAGTTTTTGTGAATCCTGTCCTCAAAAACTTAGGAAGATACTGGAAATCAATTGGATTTAAGCTCCCAAATCCTGAGTCCTTTCTGAAAGTATTACCTTACATGACCTGCCTAGCATGTTCTGAGAAGTCTGACAGAGATGGGATTTAACCCAGATATCCCAAGTTCCAGCCTGATATCTTAATCTCTAAACCATAAAAGTTAAATGTGCATGTCTTGCTAGCTAATTTATTTTGAAATATATTGCCTCTTAATCCAAACTTTTTATATCCATGTGCTGCAGCAAATGATGGAATATTACTGCCTGGTTTCAACTTGCCTGCTTCACAGAGAGGTATGTTCTCTTCCCTCTCCAGAAAGGCTGCTAGCATGGTAGTCTGGAGCAGAAGCCTAAGTCATGGAGCCCTTCCCCAGCCCAACACCATACAACATTGTTCTACATGAGATGTGGTGGCTCTGCTCTGCCACTGTGATCAATGTTGGCCATGTGTCAACAGTTTGTTCAAGACAAACTTACAGAGCAGTGAGATGCAGGATCACTAACAACAGAAGGCATCAGAACTTTGAGAATTTACTTTATCAACACTAGCACACTTGCTCTCAGAAATCTGAATGCCCTTCCTGGTTTAAGGAATGTGAACCTCATCCTAGGCTGGTCATCTTTTCAGCAAGATACACATAACAGCTCAGGCTGCCAAGGACTCACTGATCCCTGCAAGTCTGCAAGACTGGAGTTCTAGCTGTAAGAAAAATGTTACCTTGGTATAGAGCAATATACTTCCCAGACAGCAAGTGAGGGGTTTTTCCATTGTCCCAGCCTTTCTATCCCCTCTACGAAAACAAAATGTCACAGCATTGCTCTGAGAATTATTAAGACAGCAAAAACTGAAAGATTAGATTTATCGCAGTAGACAGTGGATTATGAAGAATAATTCATCAAACGTCAGAACAAAAAAGCCCACAATTTATAGGCGGCTTTGTTGAGTCAGTGAAATCTGATTGGACTTCTCCCCACCTAATGAATGTCAAGCTTAATTGATGATTCTTAAATTCATCTGTCAAGAACATGTATTTATTAATTCAGTATTTTTAATAATATTGTAGATGTATACAGAATAGTGGTTTTGTTTTCAATGGATTTGCTGGTGTTCATATTACATTTACACATACATGCTGATATTATATAGAAAGGTATATGCTGCATCCAAATGAAAGTAGGTAAAGATATGTGTGTGTTCTCATGCACTGAAACGATTACCAATGGCTTATTACAGAAAATCCCTGCATCTTTCAGTGTACAAGATGGAAAAGTAAGGTGGCTCTTTTCAGGGGGAGATATGCAAAAAGGCGCCTGCCTAGAATTTGGAAGAGCTGAGGTCTAACATTGTTTCTCCTTGATATCCCATGTGATGCTGGGCCACACCAAGTACACATGCTTCAATGAGCAGAATTAGGGCTGTTAACACAGCTAGAAATCTGCCCTTGCCTAATTTATAGGGACCAAACTTTTAACTTTGCTTTTAAAAACCCATCTGTATAACACATAGACAACGGTTACTACACACAGCCACAAACACATCACTTCACATGCCAATGGTACACATTTGCTCCTGGCATGCCAATCACCACTAACTTTGTTAATCACTGCTAACCTTTCACAACAAGAGCACAAAATCAGGGCTTCCCATCAACCATCAGCATTTCTTTTAGAAAAAGGGTTGTGACTCAGAACGGGGGTGAAGTTCACTTTTTCCTGTTATTTCTGCCTCATACCACTTTGGACCTCTGCAGCCCACTACTTGCTAAAACCCTGAGAATCTTCTCTGGGATCCTACCAACAGCACTTCTCAGTTACAAAGCCATTAGTGTAACAGAAAATGAACTCTGCTAAAGGAAGAGTCCTTGATCCCGTCTCAGCCAGAGACCAACATTTACTCACTCATTGTCTGATACCTAGGGTCCTGGCTCCTTCTTGTTCTGCTCATCTACAGTCCTTCTGTAGTCTCTTTTGGCTAGACAAGCAGTGGAAAAGCCTACATGAAGCCACTCTTGTATTCTTGTATCACATCTATCCATTGGTGTGATACACTCTTGTATCACATCTATCCATTGAACAACAGTATCAGTCTACTTTACTTGCTATAGTACCTTTAATTATTACAGAGCTATACCTTGAGGAAAAGCATCTTTTATTCCATCCCTGATGACTCCTGCATAATAGTCTGTGCTCAGACACACTCATGGAAGCTTCATTTATTTTCCTGAGTAAGTCAGATCCTTAAGACAAGGCAGAACTGTCTGAAACTATCACTCATGCCAGATCGAAACCCGGATCTCAGTGGTGACAGCTACAACAGGCAGTAAGAGCAATGAGCAGACAGAGCAGATGTATGTCTCCTGAGCCCCTGTGTGTGAGGTGGACCTCATCTCACATCTCTCTAAAAAGTGAGCCACTTACCCATGGCTCCCACAAACAAAAAAAAAAAAAAAACCAAAAAAATATTCAGCCTAACAAAAGCAAGGATTATCATGACCACACTGGAACATAACTGGCTCAGGAACATCCTCCTGACTGGGACAAGGAGAAAAATGTCTTTCACCGATTAAGCTACTGGATGTCCTACTACCTTCCAAAGACACAGGATGCTAAAATTAGCAGATTAGCTCAGCACCCAGAGGGAGTTCTATAGGTTTTCCAACAGCATTTCACCACAGCCTCTTCTGTATTTAGTCTCATTTGGCTGCTCTTTGTCCAGATGCTGGTTTCACAAAGCACACCGAAAGGAGAAAAACTGCACCATATACTTCTGATGTAAAGCAGATATCAAGCTAAATAGTGAGAAAGCAGAGTCCAGACATCATCTGCAGGGCTAGCACAACATCTTTGGTAGTACAAGCATATAGATGAAACCAGAGAAAGAAAACAGCAAAGCTGGGATGTCTCCAAACAAGTTTCTAATCTAATCTAATCTAATCTAATCTAATCTAATCTAATCCATGTGTGTGCAAACATTATTTCTGGTCAAAGTACTCCACATAGGGAGCCTTCCCTCAAGTCTATATCCTCATATGCAGAATTACATTCCAAGAAATTCTATTTCTCAAAAATGTCCATTACCAAGGGAAAGGTTTTGCTGTTGGAAGATACATCGAAATTTTAAGCTGAAAGTCCAGTTCACTTCCCTGTGGAGAAGATGGAAGGTGGAAGAACCTTGCATGACTAAATCAACTATTTCCTCAGAATCCCCAAGTGATAACAAAGGGATTAATAGTCCCTCTAATACTGATGTGGACATTGAGAAAATGCTTATTTTCTGTCCCCAGATGATATTAATTAGCACAATGACCTGTGACCTGTTCAGCATCCCACTTCCTTCCACCTCAGAATATACCATCTTGTGCAGCTAGTCATTTTCCTGATACCCTGAACGATTTCCACACCCCAGCCTGTCTGTGACTGGCCTCCAAGAGCAGCCAGTGCTTCCTTATTCTAATGCTCAAGCAAGAGTCCACCAACAACTATGCTTGTGTGGAAAGGGAAGATTTAAAACTACAGTCTCTCTTAGGTGCACAGGAAACAATGTCACTGTGCACTCTGTTTTGCATGACATAAGTATCCTATTGCCTATGCAAAATGCACAGACCAATGCCAGGTAAAGCCAAGGTGTGTATATACACATATAATCGTGTTTTCTTTCCATTCCATCATGCTGAAAAAGAAAATAGTGACTTGTGAGCTACTTACTCACTCCAACAGTGCAGGCTATGGGGCAGATGCCTCCCTGCTCTTCCCCTCATACATACAAATGGTTCATTTAATTTGTTCTTTTTTCTTTCTACCAGTTGAGCAGTGGTCATTAAATCCACTCTTTCCTCTCTGACTTTTTGGGGAAATATTACTTCCTCAGCATCTCTCCTGTCTGTGACAATGAAGCCACACTTGTCAGTTGTTCAGACAGACTGGAATCAGTCCTTTAAGAGCACACAATGACTCCATTTCCAGCCATCTTTTGTATTTTAATTGAAAGCATTAGTTCTCTTTCCTCCCCCTGCTAACAAAGGAGGGTCTCATTTATTACACCAGTGCACAGTGGTAGCACAGCAGAAGACAACTCTTTACTGCATCTGCCCAAAGGGATTCTTATTATTCCATGGCTGAGGTAGTGCAGTACTGGCCCCTCTCTATCAAGGTCTTCAAGGCTTTCTGTGTTCTTTGCAGCTCTTCAGCTCCCAAGCAACAGAGCTGAAAGTGCTAACATAGCAGGAACATCCCAGTAGCTCCTAAGGAAGGGAAGAGTCTCCTCAGCCTTCTGCTCTCTTAATGGCTCTCTTAGTATATCTGAGCAGCTGGCTTATCCCTTTCCCAGCTTTCTGGAGATGTTACACAAAGCTCTGCTCACAACCTCTACCCCCACCACTGCATCTGGATAATAGCTCACATAAAATTCCCACTTCCTTTCTGCTGACTTGTAGTTCTGGCTCTGTACTCTACATCAGCCTGCTTCTAGCCAAACTACAATTTCAGCCTGTTTCTCAGTCATCTTTTTTCAGACAGTCATATCTCTGCTCACATTCAACAAAGCTAAAGCACAGTTTCTAATCTTCTCAGTCAAACCATCCCTTCTGTCTCCTTTCTCATCAGAACTGAGAATGTGACAAACTTTCTTGTCAAGTATGCCTGCAACCTTGACCTTGGCATCAACACTGACCTCATTTAGAGGCCTAAATCTAGTACTAGACATCAAGTGCCTGGTGAAATGACAAATGACAGGTGAAAAAAAGACAATTGTCCCCCATCCCCTCAAACTTCCATTTCTCTTGAGCCACACATGTAGTAAGATATGTGGAGGTCCCCAACACGCAGAACCCCTCGACTGAATTCCTGAAGACATAGTCCCAAACAATTTGTCACCCCTAAAGATGTCAGCAGCCTGCTGCAAAGACAGAACATTTGTAAAGAGTCATCAAACCATAGAACAGCTCTGGTTGGAAGGGACCTCAAAAGATGGTTTGGTTTAACTTTTAATGGGAAAGGAAGTCTACAAGAGATTGTAACATCTTGAAAATCTCCAGTGATGAGATTTCTGCCACATCCCTGGGAAAGCTATTGCCATTGGTAGTTCTCAATGAAAAAAACTTCTTACCTGTACCAAAATGAAGCTTCACTAGAAATGCCACAGAGACAGGGCCAGCTGGCACATAAGCATGAAGGTTAGATTTAAGAAAACACCCAGAAGCAAATGAACTTCCAAGACCGTTTTGACTCCAGATATAAACACATCCCTGCCACGCACTGGCTGAAACCTGGTAAAGGGAAAGGGTCAAGGAGCCACAACAAACAAGCTCCATGTTAGTCACAGCCAGGCAGGGGGAGGCTCAGGGAGGACTGCAGAGATGCTCCAAGGGCCCTGTCAGCATTAAGCCTGCACAACAGCAGCAGTCCTGTGAGAAATAACCAGCTGCCAGAGCCTGAGGATATATGGGAACCTCCAGGAGCACACACCACCTGTGCCTCATCTTAAATGCCTCTGATTCAGCTTTGAAAGCCTGAGGGCTTCAACAAGTGTATAAGACAAGGCAGGGGGGTTAGGGGGGAATGTGTATGGGCAGTTTTATGTGACTATTCAGAGTGTGATGAGAGGATGTTTGGAAGAGGTTGGGTACAAGGATTTGGTCAGGAAGTGAAGTTGTGTCAAGGCTTAAACACAGAGTTAAAAAGGAAGCATAGAGCAGGGCATTTGTATAGACAGCTTATATGGGGAATGGTAGGCAAAATCTATCCACAGAGAGGCAAATGAAGACTAGGATCAGGACAGTGCTTGTGCATGTGCAGAGGCAGGGTGTGCAAGAGTGGAGGGTTCCTGCAGTGTGTGTACTGCAGGACAATACTGCATTTTGTTTTATAGTATCATAGAATGGTTTGGGTTGGAAGGAACCTTAAAGATCTGTTAGTTCCAACCTCCCTGCCATGGGCAGTGACACTTTCCACTAAACCAGGTTGCTCAAAGCCCCATCTAGGCTGGCTTTAAACACTTCTAGGAATGGGGCAGACACAATTTATCTTGGCAGTCTGTTTCAGTACCTCACCACCTTCATAAAAATTAGAAAAATCAGATTTTTTTCCTAGTATCTAACCTAAACCTACTATCTTTCACTTTGAAGTTATTCCCCTTTCTCCTATCACCACCACACTACTCTACAGCTCTCTTATAGACTCCCTTTAGGTACTAGAACGTGCTACGATGTGTCCCCCAGTCCTCCTTCAAGCTGAACAACCTCAACTCTCTCATCCTGTGTTCACAGGAGTGGTGTTCCACCCCTCTGATGATCTTCATCACCTGGGACAAAGCAAAGGAATGACAGAAACAGCACTGGACAATCCAGCAGCCTGTCACCAGGGTGGACAGAGGCACAGTACAATGATGACATGCAGAGGGCAAAGCCCAGTCCCAGACAGATTCTTCCCAGTTATATCCTTTCCTCTGGCTTTGGTTGTAATTACACAGGTACAAGCAGGCCTGAAGTCTTACTGAAGCATAACACTGCACCAGATTAATAGAATGGGAAAGTTGGAGTAGGGGTCTGAGGTGGACCTGGAAGTCCATGCAGCCTGGAAGATGTGGGCAGCCCTGCCTGAACTGAACTGGTATCAAGAAAGGGATATAATAAGGTCACTACTTTAGAAGAATTACGCTTAAAAG
Source organism: Sylvia atricapilla (assembly GCF_009819655.1). Taxonomy (NCBI): domain Eukaryota; kingdom Metazoa; phylum Chordata; class Aves; order Passeriformes; family Sylviidae; genus Sylvia; species Sylvia atricapilla. The sequence continues at coordinate 55,852,973 of NC_089145.1, forward strand.
GTAGTAAAGCTCTGCTGAAGATGTAAAGCTCATAAGCCAGTTACTGGTGTTAACTGTGCCTTGATGGGATATTGAAACACCAGCACACATGGCAGATAAGTCAGTGTGAAAGACACAGTCATTCAGCAGTGCACACCACAGGGACCAAGGTGCAGGGACTAAGCAGAAGATGGGGCCCTGGAGTTTGTATCCTTTGCAGCCAACTCTTGGGAAAAAATGTACAGAGATTGATTAAAGTCCCTCAAAAGAGACAAGTGCATGACAAATTAAATCCACAACTGACTTTGCCAATAGTGTCACTGGCACCATCATTAGGTCCTCCCTAATGACTAGTCATACAAACTGTGGAGTCCTGAGCTCTCTGCAAAGAGAAGAATCCTATGCTAAACCAACCACATCTTGTTCTATTTCCTTCTCGTCAATCTCTCCTCTGAATGTCAACTTTTCCTTTCTTTTCCTGACCATATTTCCCCTACTTTTCACATGTCTGCTCTGACCTGTCTGATCCTTCTACAGTTCATTTGTTATCTTTCTCCTCTTCCTCCCATGTGTTTTTCCTTGCCCCCAGATCTTAGTGCAGGGCTGCCAAATCCCAGCTTCACTGGTGTAACCCAGCTGATTTACTTTCCTCAAAGCAGCGTCTGCTCTCATGTAAATTACCCTCCAAACCCAGGCTGTGAAATGGGCTTGTTCACTAAACTCTATGAATAGGAAAGTAGGCACAGCTGGCCTATTCATAATCAACATAAAAAATAGATTAGCACTTTACAGATTAAACATTATTGTTTCAACAGTTAACATAAATCAACTACACTTACAGGCCTAGCATTGCTGCTGCCACTGCAGGGTGACAAGTACAGCAAAGGGAAGGGCTGACAGTCCAGGGTACAGTAACAAACAGCTTGAATATAAGTTCTCCTCTGACATCTCCAGTGTGTACTGCTAGAGGTTGTTACCAGGACAAAAGTGAGCTACGGAAACAAAGCTAGGGAGGTAATTTTGATTAATTCACATGCATTTCCAAGCAGTCTAGCGACCCATTATTCTAAAGCCAGAATCCAACTGCCTTTCTTCCTTCCCTCAGGCTGATGCAGCTCAAAAATGGAGCAACAAAGTCAGCCTCTGGAATAGAAGCAGGACAGGAAGCCTCTAAATGTTAACTGGTATATAGCTCTGTTTCCTATAGCTCAAAATATTTGGATGAAGATAAACAGTTTGGTGAATTCCATCTGTTGTAGCCATCTCAAAAAGCACCTCATTACAACCCAAGATTCACCTCACCAAAGAGGGGCCAAGTACCAAGATCCACTTCAGACACGTCCTGAGGAGAGCAAAGCCAGGAGAGAGTATCCCAGAGGGGTCAGGCTGCACTTTCTCCCTCACCAGGTACAAGATACTAAGTCACTGGAGACACTCAGTCCAACACATTGTAATCAGTGTGCTTTATGCAGTCATTAGAGAGACAAGGCCTACAGAAGCACTCTGCTCCATACCTTTTCCATTCCTTCCTGCTCACTCACTGAGAACCACCCACTGTCTCAGATGTTTATCTTGGAGCAGCCAATCTGTAATTCCTGACCTGGTTTTAATGACTGGCAAAGGCCTTGGCCAGGATATCCCATTAAGAACCAGCCTCACAACTCTTTCAAACAAAAAGGAAAAAAAAATAGAAAAGGAATAGATTAGGTCCAAAGGACAAAATATGGACCAGGAGAAGAGGTATTGGCTTATGGGTTTTCTTGGCAGCTAGGGCTAAAACATCAGCGGCTTACAAAGGGCAAGGTAGGAAAAGTTACATGGAGAAACTTCTTTACTATAACTCCTCTTTAACAAGCCCTGGTAATTTTAATTGCTCTAGCCTCCTTCTAGCCTTTCTTGATAAATGGGAATAGCAGTTAATAGACCGGAACCAATCAGCTACATCCAATAAGGTCCTTGAGAAAATTAGCTTTGTTCTCCACGCACAACTGATAACACCTCAGTTTCATTCATTATCCAAAATGAGCTAACTAATGTAAATTTTCTAATAATTTGAAATTTGGAAGGATTGGTGCTGAAGAGCCTCTTCCAAGAACTTGCCAATTTGAGATGCAGTAGTTATGTGAGCTTTGTAAGGGAGAAACTTGTAGATTTGCTTCAGCTGAGCTCTCCTGGCACAAGCAATAGGTCACATGAGTTTACCTTTTCAGTTGTCACAGCTTCAGAGGTTTGGCTCTGAACTACATATATCCTGTAAAACTAAATACTGCAAAGCTTACAGAAAATAAGTGCAAAATGTGCCTAATATTTACAAATGCAACATGAGGAAACTTCCTAAGGCTGGTCTGCCTATAAGGAACAAACACACTGCTCACTAATGGTGTAAAGAATGTTGAGACACCTTAGATCCCAATTTTTGCCTCAATCCTCAAAACATGAAAGCATGTTGAGTGTGTCGCTTCTCACAAGGAGAATTTCCAGTGCTCCTAGCAATTTTTTCACAGGGAAGAAAACTTGCAAGCAGAGTTGAAGTGCTTTTTATGGCTCAGTATCCTTTCACAGAATCAAGAGCTGCCTGTCAGACAGATCCCAGAAGTGCCATAAAACAAAACCTATTAGATCACTGTATATCTTATAAATTCATAAAAATTCTGTGTGACTATTCTGCGTGTTAGAAAAACACAGATATGTCAAGGTCATGCCCTGTAACTCCTTATTTCATCTTACGTGATTTGTTTCATCTACAAATAACTTATTGCCATAAGTTGCCTGACTCACTGCATCATGTTTTCATGTTTCTGATGGGTCAAGAGCCAAGCAACTGTGCAGATGTAAAATTCTGAAAGAAATTAGGAGATAATAACTAGGCAGCATCAAGTAGGACATTAAAAGATCACTGGGCAGGCAGATGATGGAGTTCTTCACTCCCTCAGAGAAAAATCAAGCATAGCAAACCCAGCCTGTGACAGATCAAGGGCATCAAGAATATTTCAGAGGGTATCAGCAGTGGGTTTTGAAACAGAAGCCAGTCCCTCAACATAGCAGCTCAGTGTTTCTGCCTCTACACAGATCCTGCTGTGTCAGAAATGCCTGGAGATTGCTGAGCAAAGGAAATACACATTTGAAAAAAGTTAGTCTCCATATGCAAGAATAAAGACTATTAATCCCAGTTGCAGACTGCAATTTCCAGCAATTGTTTGGAATTGGAAGGGTTACCCACATGCTAAGAAGTGTTTTCTGTCAATGGCTCGAGCACTGCTGTGCAGCACATCCACCACCTCTGCAGGATGTGGACACTGAATACAGCCTGACACAGCTGCCGTGGGTACTGTCAGCCAAGATGTACCTGCTTCAGAGCAACACTTGAGGTGTAATCAAAACTCTGAGAAAACTCTACTGAACACAGCTTACTGTCTGCACAGACACTGAGCCAAAAAATTCCATGCAGGTATGTCATACACCCCATGGACCTAAAGAATTTGTAAATTGAAGGCAAAAAATGTCACTAAGCATCCAGTTCAGAATTATTTCCTACCAGCCCATTCCCCACTGCACTTTCTGATCTGAAGTTTTTCTCTTCCTTACAAAAGGCCCTCCAAACAATCCTTCAGAAAATCTATTGTCCAAATTCTTGTATTGTAAATCTTACCAATTTGAAAGAAGTCAAAGGAGATTATGCTCTAATCTATACTCAAAACCTTCCCTCTATTATACTACAGGGCCTAGAGTACCCAGGAAGAGGCTGCCATGGGCAGAACCCAACTGAACTCTCCCAGGAGCTCTGAGTGGAGAGAAAACCCATGGAAAGAGGCAGTACTCTCTCTGAAAGCTCCTCTGGCAGTAAGGACACACCAGGCTGTCCTTGGCATGACAGTAAGGGTCAGTAACACTGGAGCTTGCGTACAGGGTGAGCAGGAACACAAGAAACAAAGCAAGGTTCACTTCCTGAGCCACATAAAGCTCTCTGCTTTTCACATCTGCCCTCAGAGCAGCAGTTCTGGACAATGCTGCCCACACAAGGGCTTGGTGTAGAGACAGCCACACTGGGATCTGCCAGTGACTGGGGTCTCTTACCAGAGACAAAGCAGGGCAAGCACAGCAGAGGCTGCAGCAGCAGCAGGACCTGCACAGACAGCTACTTGTGCCTTTCAGTTGAGTAATGCAGGACCATTTGTTCTGGGTGACATTAATGCTATTCGCCATCCATCTCAGACTCTTTAAATTACCTTTTTATGGCCAAAATCCTTTTCATAATTGATAAAAATCTCTTTTTTATTTCCCAAGTTATTGAAAGAAATGTGAAGGTTTTTTATTCGTCATTACAGTTTTAATAAAAATGTGGTTTCTATTGATGTCTGCTTGGAAGCCCTGCCGGGTGTACTGTGAGAGACTCAGAGTGGTGGGAGAAGGGCCACATCTTCCTGTCCCACTTTCCAGCCCCTAACACTGTCACAGCAATGGCCACCACAGCTCAGCTTCCACGTTGGTGTGTAACAGAGGTTCATGCAGAATGAGGAGATTTCCTGTGACTGACAACACCCATAGCAGGCAAAAGAGGCTCTTGCTGACCTAGATCTGGTTGCCCTGAGTCTGTTAGTGATGTAATTCACAGTGATGGACTTCACAGACCACCCCAGCACAGCATTGCTGGAGATGCTGTTTTAGGACAGAACCAGGTTCACAAGCTAGAGGAGACCTGAGTGTTCAGCAAAACCATTCTGTGTCAGTCCACAGCCTCAAGCAACCACGAGAGGGACAGTGCACTGTGCCAGACATCAGTGCTTTGGGCAGAGCACTCAACCACAAGGCTGTGCAACACTGGAGGAAGCAGGCACATGTCCTGGCATCCTAGGTGAGTTAGACAAGACTATCCACCTGAGAAAAGGCTTTCTGGAGCCATAACAGAACCTGCAGCAGCCTTCATTATGACATGAAGAGCTTGCGATCTAGTACAGTAAATTAATCTTCTCTAGAGCACCATATGGAGCCAGCTACAGAAAGTGGCTCATACTACCTTGGGAATAACTTGGATGCTGTAGGACATGCAGTGGAATACCCAACAGCCTATTGAAAGCCTAGCTCCTCTCCCACAAGACTGAGCAATACTTGAATCATTCTGGAAATCAAAAATAAGCATATGTCTCACCAGAGCTTTCAATGCTCACTGACAATTCCAGAAGATAGGGAATGAAGTCCATCCTTCTCCTTGTCACTGGTACAGCAAAGGCTGCCATACCATACCAAGAATTCATATAAAAATAGGAGTAAAAAGAATTTTTTCTATTCCCCCTATTTCTCACACTCTCTTAACAGTATGAGGACAGGGAAGTCTCTTGCATTGGGGATTAGCACCTTGCTATGGTCTCATTCTCCATCTTTCCCATGGCAGTACACATGGGCATACAATTTTTGTCCCTCCCTGTCAAACGGCCATGTGGCATGACTGCAGATCACTGCAGTGACTGTATTCCCAGGTGTATATGGGTACATTTCGACAACAGATGAATATATTTCATGTATCCAACCCAAAGAAAACACTTCAGGAACTTTGAGAGTGCCTTAGTTCCAACCAGGACCAGGTTAATTTTTTGCAGCAACTGGGAGGGATGTGGCCAGGACACTAAAGTTACTTGATACCACTTCACTCTCTTTCTCTTCCAAAAAGATTCCTTCCAATCCAGTTAAAGTGGTGGACAGAACAGTGAGGTATTGTTTATTGTCAGGGGCTTTTCACATAAATTGTTTGTTTTATACCTTTCATTGTTAATATTGTTGCTGCTATTGTTTGTTTTCTTATTCCATTGCTGTTTCCAGTAAATTGTTCTTATCTCAGCCCATGATCTTTGCCTTTTCTGCCTCCAGTTGATTTTAGCTGGAGTACTAAATTGGAGAATACCACTTGTAAGCCAAGACAGGGAGCAATTTGAAGTGAAATAGAACAAACCTTCCCAAACAGTGTTAGAATGAAAATATAATAGCAAACCTTTACTTGAAAACCTTCAGGTACACAATATGGCAAAAACCACACATGGTACAGTAATACTAGAATTTTTATAAGGTTAGTTGATTAGTATATCTATAAAATATTGTCCAATTAGAAGAGCAATTGGTTAGGTAATTTTTTTCCCTGGGTACTGCCCCATTGGAATTGGTCTCATTGGATAGAAAGGGGCTTCTCTATCCCACTTGTGTCTCCTAAGATTCTGGTTGAGAAACAAAATGTCCTTGGTGGTCCTTTTCTTAAGTAAGACTAAAAGTATTTCGGAAATGTGTTAGAAGGTTAGCTTATTCTAAAATGTAGGGGGAAAGGGTAGGAAAAGTACTAGGAGCTACAGTCATGTATTAGCAATCTACAAGGCTACAAATCTATGAAAATACATAAAAAGCTAAAGATCTTTAGGCATCATTTTCCCCTTTAGACACCTGACAAAAAATCTATATTGTCTAGTCTCTACATTTGACAAAGGGCCGTATTCTTCTTAGCCATGATTTTGCTGCAAGGACAACGAGTTCTCAGACAAGGATTATCTGTTTCTTACCTGCACAGCACTGGGCTGTGCCAGGTACAACAGCAGGAATCCAAGGCTGAATCCTCCAAACATCACTGTGGAAATGCATCCTCCTTCACAAATCACAGCACAGGAGGTTCCTCTACAACATGTGTTTTGTTTATAAATCACAGTCAAACCATTGATGTATCCTTCCCTGCTCAATCAACAAGCTCCTTTGCTGAATGGCTGCAGGAGGTTTCTTGCAAATGGCAAAATAGTGCTTGAACAACCTGTAAAAGCTGCAATTAACTGTGGATGAAAAGGATGGTCTCCTTGGAGTTGCTGGGTAATCAAGCAATTAGAAACTACTTCCCATTACCTGCATTTCCACAAAGCAGAGCTAGAATGACATCCTTCCAAATTACTATCTTTCCATCTGTTTAAACCCTTTACATGATTTGGCATCAGCAGAGAAGCCTTGACATCTGAGCTCTCTCCAGCCCTTTCTCCCATCCTTGAACAAAGCAAGCATTGTAAGCAGAACTTTCAATCACTGGTGTGTTTTCCCCACGGAGCCTGTTTTGCCTCAGCCTTCCGTGGAGCACAGCAAACTCACCAGCAATGGCATAAGTATGTACACAGATATGGATACCTGCAGTCAGGATTTCTTGGGATCCCTCATTTGATAACATCTGTGACAGCTCAGCTTCAACCATTTCCACTCCTCTGCAATAGTAGAGATGAAGTGCAATAGTTTCAGCAGTTGTTAGATGTGAAGGGAAGTCAAGAGGCAAGGAGAGACACTCACTCCCATGGCCAGTCACATGCCTTACACCAGCCCATCACTCCCCAGGCAATGACAGCCTGGACACAGAGCACCTGGGCAGCTGCACTACACAAGCACCCCATCAACATGGGAAAGACACTGCTTGGGACCACACTGCCCTCAGCTGGGGGGTGCTAACTTTATCCTTGCCCTAATCCCCAAACAACCTCATACCAGAGACAGGAACAATGACTAAAGAACCTGCCAAAAGGGAGCAGGCACTGGGATATTTCTGAAAGGAAAGAGTGACAGACAGTGAGGAAGGGAGTGTCTCCCCTAAGGAAAATTACCTGCAACATGAGTTATGGCCTGGGTAGAGTACGGAGTACACAAACAAATCAAGAGGGAGAATAAGAAGTCTTAGGGAAAAGGTCAGTAAGTTGACTAAAAAATGCCAATGTGTAAGGAAGGGCTGGAAGCTGATGAGCAACAGACTGTGAAAAATGACATCCTGATGTACGCAGGAGAAGTAATCCAGTGAGTAGAGCTGGCCTACTGAGATGTGCAATACGAAGAGGGTTTTGGGGACCAGGAAGACATAAAAGTGTGTGTTGGCGTAGAGAAGGGTACACAGTGAAGCAAGAAGATGTCACAGTATCTAAACTGTAACAGCACTGTGCAGCAGCAGAGAAGTGAGACCCATATTAGAGAATGCACTGGACAGTAGTGGAGCCAGGCAACAGAAAGGCACGAATGTGCACCCGATATTTTCTGAGCCTGAGAATTGCCAGCTCTTCCCAAGGGAAACTTTTCAACAGTTTTCTTTTTCCCAAAACAATATTGTGTAAACAATATTTCTTTCCCATAACAACAGGTATTGTTTACTATGTCTGTTACTTAGCGAATGGGAGAGGTGTCAGTCCTATAGACCAATAATGTGCCTTTTTAGCACAGCATGTTATAAAAGGGCAAAATGAATAGCAAATAGAGCAATTCTGATTTCTACTGACTTCTGACTGGAGTCAAACATCTTTGTTTCGTGTCCTATTGCAACAGCATGAAGGATATTTGGAGGACCAGGGTTGTAAAAGCTGACAAGTCCTTCTGCAACCACTCCATCCTATGACAAGGGATGCTGTGAAATGCCCTTAACCACAACAGAGTGGCATCACTTCCCCAATACTCCTGTGGCTACATGTCAGTCCTTTCCAGTAAACCTACCAGAGGGAGGAAATGTCCCTAATTCCAGTGCTTTCAAATCTTCTTCCACTTTTCTAGTTTCTAAGCACAAAGATTGTGTGCTTTTAAGGTGCACCCACTCTGAGAGTTTTATTTTCCAGAGCTCCTTGTCAGTCTTTCTCCCTAAATGTGTGGTGTCCACCAGAAGTTTCACCAGAAGTTGTCTGGCTCTGTTCTGCATGCACTTCACTGAGTTAGCACTTAGCTGAACCGGCTGTCTCTCCCTGTGTTAATTAACAGTTCATTAATAGAACATTAATAGTTCTGCAGAGAAAGAACATATTTGGCTTGCTTTCATTTTCCATGCTTGGGACCTTTTCAGTTTCAGAACCTTGTTCAAGCAAGGAAGATAAAAACTGAAGCAGGGGAGACTCATTCATATCTTAATACTCATTCTTACGAACACAGCTTTTCCCAACTGCTCCAAGGAATACACCCAGAACAAGCCCAACTTGCAGTATCTCCACAGTCTCCCCAAAAAGATTCTTGCTCTGTGATCTCACTGGCAATTGTTTCCAGGAGTTACTGCAAATATTCCTTTGTGCAGCCTCTCCCACTGCTACTACTTGTGTTACCCTGCCAATCCCACCCCGCCCACCTCAACCTCTTGCATATAACACTCAAGAGAATGATCACCTCGCACCATCACTCATCCAAACCACTGTGGCTGAAATTAGACAGCCAGCACTTGCTCACTTACTGGTTATTTTTATCCCAATGACCCCTGAGAGGTACACAAACTAGCCCTGGACTTAAAACAGGGTTGGATAGGACAACCCATTAGTCAGCATATATGATGCTTCTCTTTCTGTGTCAAATCAGCACACGTGCCATTCATCTTTGTATCAGAGCTACATGCTGCAGCTCCCAGTACCCAGCCATGATGCTGGCCTAAAATGGGAGACCCCCACCAACAGCAGGGTATCAAGTTTGGGTGGGGACAACAGAGTTACATTGAACTGCCACAAATCCACCTCACAAATGCTCTGTCTTTGCTCAAACATCCATCCCATTGGCATGCTCTCCATTCAAGCCAGTTTTCCCACAAAACATTTGTCAAACATCCAAGCCCATGATAAGATTCACAGGAGTAGGTCACATCAGAAGGCAGACTATTTCTAATTGACTGAAAATATAATACTTCTGTACATGAAATTGGCTTTTTTTGATCTTACTGCCCTTTTCCAAGCTCTTGCCTAATTTGTTAGCTTGTCACATTCCTTCCTAGGTATCTCTGTATTTCCAGTTGCTCTTTCTCCCATTTGTTCTGTACTGATCCAAGCAGTATGTAATTATCTCTTGCCTACACTTAAGATTCATCAGAAGTGCCCTGCTGTTGGGCCTGATGGGAGAACTGGAAGTCTTACCACTGAATTTGAGAGCAGCAGGACTAGGCCTAGGCACCCTGAGAAGGTGCCATTTTTTCTTCTATTTGAATTCATCTGCAAGTTCCCAGGTGTGATGCTGGCCCCAGGAGGGAAAATTTCGGGATCTCTCTCTACACTCTTCTCTGCCCTGATACTCCATCCTTGCTGCTCTGCCACCTATATTTCAGCTAAGTACATCATCTTTAAAATACACTGAGTATCTAGCTACACTGGAATTAAATTTGGTCCTATTAAACCCTCTAGTCTCCAGTAATGACAGCTTTGGTGCATTAGGTTCTCAAATCCTTTCTGGTTTTAAATATCTTGATTTGGTACCTTGTAACTATTAATATGGGCATTTACATCAGCTTTTAATACTGTCCAGTTTTACAATGTCCTTTATTTTTATACATGTTGTTCTCTTCATTTATCTCTTTTATCATTGCTCTCTTTCTCTTGTTACCATCTCCTCTCCATCACTTTCTTCCCATTTCTACCTTTTTTTACCCTCCCTCCCTCTGTAACCTTAAAATTAAATATTGCCCAGCACTGCCCATGTGAAGGAAGTGAATGCTACGAGGTAAGGTTGCTGTGGAGACTGTATTCGAGCTGTTTCACTGGGAATCAATGAGGCACAGAGCATTCCTCTAGCTTCCAAGAAGCACAAAGAAACCAGGGATTATCAGTGGCAGCTGAACACACACTTGAGAGAAAAGGTCCCACCTCCAGGCACCTACTCCAGCCTTTAAGAGACAGCACAGAAACTGTGCCAGAGATGGCTAGTGTGATAATTTATTGTGGGTTAACTTTGGGCTGGCTTTCCACGGCTCCTGTGGAAGAGAGATTGCCACATGGAAGCCCGTGGACGCAGAGGCCTGCAGGGAGCAGCCAGGCTGCTCTACTCCATCTATCCACTGAGCTATGAAACACAGCTGGCACCAGCCATGCTACAACGATGGAATGCTGATATAGGGAGCATGTTGCAGACTGGGGGCTGACATTAAACCTGCCATTAAACTGTAGGGAAATATTAATGGTCATTCCTGGCTAGACAATATGCAGACCCTTAAACAACACACAGACAGACTTGCCTCATTCAAATCTGCCTATATTATACCATATAGATGCAAATACATCTCCCTTATGTTTCCCACACACCTCCTTACCACACAGTCAGACAGGCCAGAACAACCAAAACAGCCCCAAAAACCTGTATATATGAGAAACAACAGAACACACTGCCTCTCTTCTTCAACCCTCTGTCTTCCTCCCCCTCACACACACTTTCTCTAGCATCACCTTTGCACACTGTTGCCTCCTGCCTCCCTCCTTACCATGTCAGTTGTGATCCTTGAAATGCCTCTTCTCAACCTGGGCTAGAGCGTGAGGGGACATCTTGTAAAGAGCAAGATACCAAGTAGCAGAACACCCTCTGTAATTTACTGTGGTTACTTCCCTTATATCTAATGAACACAGTTGCCTACCTACTGATCTCAGTGCTGTGGGCTGCTGAGGGTTAATGATGGCACTGACTCCTGAGCTACTGCCTTACCTGACTGCAGCACCAAAAGTGATTTATGCTATTATTTTCTTTGGGGGTTAATTAGGGGCTCGAGAAAGTAAAGGGCTGTCAGTGCTAGCTGGAATTGGTCTAGTGCAGCCAGGGGAGAGCAGTCATCCCTCACAGAGCTCTGCCAATATATCTTTGTCCTGAACATCAATACCTCCAGCTCCCACTCCTCAGTGTGGCAGACAGCCCTCCATCCTGACCTCCAGCAACCCTGTTCATCTTGGCATACAGAGTACTCTGCTCTGCTGAGTCCTGCCGTTTTCATCTGGCACCTTTCACACCCTTAGTTCTCTATTATCTTCCTACCAAAGCCTGCCAATAACGCCCAATGATGGACAGGGAAAACTCGCATGGCCTTCACCCAGAAGAAAGGAAGAAGTATCTCCCCTCGGTATCTCTTATAACTGAGAAACAGCATTTTTCCTTCCTCTAGCTGCTGTTTTCCTTCCTCTAGCTGTCCAGGGCTCGCTGAGGCCTGAGAAGCCAACACAGGTTATGACTGCCCCTACCTCTTTGCCCAGATCCTCACGGATAACTTGCTCAATCTCCTGCCTGGTGCTCTGCGGGGCCTGGCTGTGCAGCACCTTGAGGGTGCGGGTGTACTCCTCAGGCAGGAGGTAGTCCAGCGCACCCAGGTGCTGTCCCACCTTGATGAAAGTGCCTCGGTTGGAGCAGCACAACTCCCGGAGGCGCTCAGCGGAGCGCAGGTGCACCTGTGGAGAGACCAGAACATCAGTCAAGCCTTTTGCTGTCTGTTACGTGCACATGTCCACATACGTATCTTTTTTGTCCAGTATTTAAGCAGACTGTCCTGGGTTGTAGTTTAGGGTGTATTCTATCACCATCTTCAGTTAATGGCCCATCAATGCCTTTTGCATAACTCAGAGATAACTCCCTCCGGGCGTTATCTCTCTCTTTAATGGGCCATTAAGGCTCTCTTCCATGACTCATCATCCCATTGTGAGATGCTCCGCCCATGGGGAAGAGCCAAGCATTCTCACCTGGATATAAGCTGGGATTTGGAACAGTAGAAGCAGCCCTCACCCACTGGATTCCCAGAGGACCGGAGCTACCAGACCTTTCTACAAGATTTCTGTTTCAAGAAGACCACCTCGTCTGGACTGTTTCCATCACCCTGATCAGGTTGTATTCTGACTTTGTCACTGGTTTTTCTTTTTTTTGTATTTATTTTATTTTATTCTATTTTATTTTTTCCTTTTCTTCTCATTAAATTTTATTTCTAACTTAAAGCCTCTTACTTAATTTGTTTTTAAACCACAACACAGACTAAGGATTTCCTTTCTTGATTCGGGGCATCATCATCTAACGTGTCAGTTCACTATTACGACTCTGGCTGGATTTAAAGGGTCTGAACCAGACCGGGACAAGATGCTCCAGAATATAAAGGGCTTCAACACTTGTTTGTATAAGCACCATAATCAGTAACAGCACATTAGTTTTTGGCCCGTCCTTGCACAGAGTAAAATATCTGGCCATAGGGCAGCATTGGTTTGTCACTGTGATTCTGCACTATGATGCAGAGTTTGGAAACTTCTTGTCAAAAGACAAAAATCCCTACCACAACCATTATGTTAGACTCTCAGCGTAAGTGCAGTGAATTAAAATGACAGATATAGACACCACCCTAGAAACTTCCAGGAACTCAGAAGAAGAGTCCATTAAAAATCAAAATTACAGATCTCTCCTTGGCAGTGAGGAGGACAGTATGTGGGCAGTCCTTCATCTTCCGCACCTCACTTTGACATGCACAAGGGGAAATTGCATCCTTCCAGTCCAGGCAGGTCTCGGGTCTTACTGCTTACATTGCCAACAAAGTCTGCAGCGACAGTCATTTGAGCAACTAAGTGTTAGAAGCCTTGCCAGCTGCACTCACAGTGGCCAAAATACAGCTACCAAATGACAAAACCCATTGCCAACCACTTGCCTGGTCTGTATTTCAGCTCTTATGGTTCATTTTGCTCCTCAAGAATATACCAGCCACCACATCCTTCAGTGACAATGATTTATTCTCCCTTTATTACTGTTACTAGAAAAGCCTCCTGCCAAGGACACAGCTATATTGAATAATATTTAATGAACTTCATATAAATTTATCCTGATACATTAATAAAACCTAACAGATCAATAACAAAAAGTAACTGTGCACCCATCTCCTGTTAACTCCTGACACCACTCTGCATGAAGTGTCCTCAGTTCTCTGGCTTCTGTGTCAGAAGTCACTGAAGGTCAAATCCTGTGTCTTCAGCCCTCAGCTGCACAAGATCCTGTGCTGATGGACTCCACAAAATGCCTTGAAGTATGTGACAAAAACGAACAATACCACAAACATTCATGAACACCACATACACCCACGCCATTCGGTAGCTATCTTTGCTCTCTGTGCAAAGCAGTGCCGTGTCACATCATCAGACAGGCTGAGTGTCTCTCATTTGGGAACGTGTCAGGGGCAGACTGAGTGCTGAGCTGCAAGTACATAAACACAGGCCTAGGGGAGTGTGAGGAGAAAGCCTAATGTGCAAGTCTTGCCCTCAGTGTGAGACTTGACAGTTTGATGCACACGTGCTCACACACACCCACGCATTTTCCTGGGTGGGCACATACAGGGAAGTGTAACTCATGCTAGGTGAATGAGCTTCCCCCAGCATATTGCCAGCCCGAAAACACTCGCACAGATAGAGGCTGCAAATAACACCCATGAGTATGCCTCAAGTCTCCCACATCATTCTCCTGCATTTTATACAACAGCTTTGAAGCCCATGCTGTAACAAGCCTCTGCCCTGGCTCTTTCCCTGCTCTCCTTCTCTGTGTGCAGCAAGGACAAAAGGAAGTCAAAAGGGAACAAGGAAAGGAAGCTGTAACAGAAGATGAGAGAGCAGGAAAACCAGGGTGGGAGTAATGAGACAAAAGGGAAAGGTAGAGAGGGAGCCAATGCAGCTGGGTTGTTTGTCACAGCACCAGGATTGCAGCCCATCACAGCAAAACAGCTTTTTTGCAGCTCAAATAGTCACCCTCTACCCACTGCCTCCAGCTGTGTAGGAAAACTCCTGCCAGCAGTGAAGGAGAGTGGCAGCCAGTCACACACCTCAAGGTGTTGGGCAGCTACAGCCAAAGGCACTGGCAGGAAACAGGGGCAAGGCTCTTACAGATATGTTCCAAGAAAACCAGCACTGAGCTCAGGCCAGCACAGGGCCCTGTGATCCCCCCTGCACCCCAGGAGCCCATCAAACGAATCCAGGTTGCAGCACAACTCAGGGCAGAGCAGCAGCAAGCTGGGGCTGTAACGCAGTGCTGGGTGTCAGGCCAAGCAGCCAGCTCAGGGTAGAGGTGTTGGCTTCAGTGCATTACCCACACCACACAGATTCCCAAGGGAGATGGAAAGATCAGGCTGGAAAACTCATGTAGCTAAAAATGCAACTGGTTGCAGACACACTTGCATACAGGGTGTATCTTCACGTCTGGGTTACTGCTGAGAAGAAGCTGGCAATAGCCCTTCTTTGGTCTAGCACAAGGTGAGAGGAAATTTTTGCCCTCACAAATTTATTTATCCACATTGCTGAGAAGCCGGTTGGCCTCATGGATGCAGCAGTCCTGGACAAGGGGACCCTTACAGAGGGCTCCAGGAACAAAACAAAACAAAACAAAACAAAACTCTCTGCAAAGCATCTTCCACAATGTTCTCACAACTGGCTTGGCTTAAACTCCTAAGAGATAGATGCTCTGGCTGGCTGGACCAGGGAATTCCAGCTCCTGAACTTCTAGAGAGACAAGATGACATAGCAACTTGTCTCAGAAGAAGCAAATCTGTATCCCTACACCTTAAAAAACCCCAGTCTGCATTAGAAGCAAAAATAATGAATTCATGAAGCAGGACTGTGAATGCAACTGCCAAGGACTTTTTGTTTACCTACCAGATCAGGGTTTTTAGCAGAAAACTTTCCTAATGGTATCTATTATTTTCTTGAATCTCCCCAAAATAGGTCACAGTCCAGATGCAGCACTTGTTTCTCTGACAGACTACATTCCCCTAATAACAAAGTAAGAGCATCACATTCCTATTACAGTGTCCAGTAGTGGTGGCCCACATTTCTGTTCTGCCTTGAAGAAAATGGAAGGTAAATGGAAATCCCTAGAATGGCTGAGAACTTTTCTTCAAGATACTGCTCTTTGTCCCCCAGAAAATACTTCGAAGACTCTTTTTATCAGAGGAAAGAGCTGGAAACAACACTGGTTTTAGTGTTTCACAGTTCTAGTTTTACATAGATGTACCTGTATGCACCACCCCCAGGAGCACACTACAAAGAATGGAAGCATTTCATGTACCAAGGATTATCAAGAATAAGCTTCTGTCAGAAAGCCCTTCAGATCACAAATGCTGTCTCTGTGTGTGGCTCTTTCCTCAGTCCACTTGGGCACCTCTTTCTGTCTCAAATCCCTTCTCCAAATTTCAGCAGGACAAATTCTACATTGGCCCACATGGCTATCACACTCCTCTGCTCTACCTAAACCTCAGTTAGGTATTAACACTGATTATTAAAACTCTGAAACAACCCTTAGGTATGGAGAGGAAGCATCTCTGGGATGAAGCACATGCTCAGCAAGCAAAGCTGCAAAGGGATATATTTTAATTTATGCCTGATGTACAAGCAGATCCAGCTTCTCAAGTAATTCGGAAGGAGCCTTTACTCAGATTACTGGCAAAGAACTGCTCATTAAAACATCAGATGTGCAGATGTCATAAACCAGCAGGTGCTAATCTGGTCTTAAAAATAATGGAATTAATTAAAAAATAAATAAATACTCAAACTAAAATCTGCCAGTGAGAACTTCAGTATTTGATATCTGGTGACAAGACCTGGTAGAAAAATTGCTCAGAAAGGCCACTGAAGAGATGTTTATATATTAAATATGTTTACCCCACAGTAAAGTAAGTGGTGGAAGCAAGTCCTCCTGCAAAATCCCTCAGAAAAGACATCCCAGCTCTGGAGGGCATACTCTTAGCTGGCAAAATGTGAAATGAGGATTAGGAATGCAGAGAGAACAGCCTGCCCATCACTGCTTACAATGGAGATACACTCTCCAAGACAGTATTTCAAGAAAAGTGTCTCCAGAAAACATCTGGAAAACCTCAATCACATAAAATTAGAGATTAATTCAAAAAGTATTTGAGATGCTAATAACCATAATAAAAGGAAATCTCTTATTAAAACTGTTAACTTGCAAAGGACTGAAAGAGAATAAATGTTGCCCTGTTTGTAAGAAAAATCTAGACTAATCTGGGAAACTATAGTCCTGCAAGCTTTAATTCAGTATCAACTAAATTAGTTGAGACTATAATTACAGAGAGTACTAAAAATCATCTAGCTAAATGTGATATGACTGATAAAAAGCCAATAGGGATTTTGAGGGGAAAAAAAAAATCATTCTTCACCAGTCCACCAAAATACTGTGAGCTTGTTAATACAACAGCCAACAGAAAAGAGGTATTAGAAAAGAGGTATTTACAGGGACTTTCAAGTGGCTTTCAATAAATATCCTCACAAAGAATGAAAGGAAAACTCAGTAATTACTGGAGATACAAGAACATCACTTGCTCATTTTATCCCATTCCCAGCTCAGAAACCCAGCAGTACAGACAGCAGCAATTGAAGACACTCCAATTAGAAAAAAAAGCTGAAACATTTAGTGCTGTTTTCACCACAGTTTCATTTCTACCTGCTCTGAGCATTTTTATACCAGATGATCCTGCAGAAGCTTTGTCTGTCTTAGGACCTGCATTCATTGTTACTTCCAGGGCAGATAAACTAGCACTGCAAACAGAGAGACATGATGAAAAGGGGAAGAGGTAGTGCACAGAAGGCAGAAGGAGCTCTCTACTATAAAAGGATTGACCTGCATTACTGTCAAAAACAAACAGCAAAGCATCCCATTATACCTGTTCTTACACCAAAGTTTAATTTTCCTGCTAGTGATCTGGCAAAGGAGAGAACAGTGCAGTGACAAAAATTCCATGAGATGTAAGAGATATTATTTACCACTGTGGAAAAATAAGCCCTGCCAAGTCCCTACCAAAGACAGGTGAAAAATCAATACACTGGAAGATCTCACCCTCAGCATAGATGGCTGCAAGGTTACACATACTGGGAGGTGCAGTCTGTCCTCCCCACACACACTGCTGGACTCTCAATTAACTGGAACCATCCAACACTTGGATGACATTCTTGTGGACAGCTCAGCCTGCTCAATGCACAGTGAGTCAGGAAAATTAAAAAAAAAACCTGTTTGACTGTGATAACAAAGGTTAAAATGCTTTAAAAAATCAAAACACTATTGTATAAATTGAATGTACAACCCCACTCTGGATTCTAGACATCCTATTACAAAAAAAGAGGTAGATAAATAAAAAAGGACAGAGCAAGACAGGGGAACTATGACCACGTCATATAAAAGAGTCTATTAAAAAAGTGACTTGAAATGTTGGGAGACTGTTTAGATTGCAGAGAATTGATGCATTAGAGAGAAAAGTTGTATGCAATAATGAAAAAAAAAATAAAAAGCTTCCATTCCTATTTCCAACTCTCATAAACCCACAAATAATAGGGCATTCCACAAAACAACAACCGTTTTTAAGTTGTTTCTTTTTTTACATCCCATTTTGCACAATACAGCATTAACCAGTGGCACTCACTGTCAGAGGATAGAGAAGCCAAGAGCTTAATGGAATTCAGACAGGCTTTAGATATTTATGATAAAACAACCATACCTGATTTTATATGGAGCTTTTCATCTCTAAAAGTGCTTTTACAAAGCTCTTTACAAAACTCAGGATCGCTATTCTCCGTTTTACAGGCTCGTAAGAACATTACAGGTAATAAAATGTCTAAAGGGCTTTAAATACTATTGCTCAAGGCATCAAGACAAAAATTATCCTACTGTCTGGCCACAATGAGAGAACGCAAACAGGGTGCATTATTAAAACATTTAGAGAACCTATTTGGTGTATCCAGCTCCCAAATTCTGGTTAAATTTTCTGCTGAGGTCAACCTGTTTCCAAGTTCTTCCATATTCACTAAATTACCTGCCATTTGAAGGACTTGTGACATTGATGATGAACTCTTGCTTTTCTTGCATGGAACAGAACTGCTGCTTATGGTCTTTCATACTAAGCCTTTGGGATGCTGGAAAGAAACTTGTGGCACACAGTGGGTGGAATCATCCCAAGCATATATGCTGTCAGCCATCCTAGACAAGAAGACTCTTCCAGAAACGTCTGCAGTAGGAGACTGGACTGGAAGAGCCAGGCTGTCCTTTGGACTCCCTACAGAGGGAAAAGAGGATGTCATCACCTTTGTGGTGGGTACTGGGGGCTCGAAATTTTCAGAGACTGAGAATTGCTAGCTCTTCCCAAGGGCAACTTTTTAAGTTTTCTTTTTCCAAAAACAACCTTGTGTAAACAATATTCCTTTCTCATAACAACAGGTGTTGTTTACTATGTCTGTTACTTAGCCAATGGGAGATCTGTTAGTCCTGTAGACCAATAATGTGCCTTTTTAGTGCAGCATGTTATAAAAAGGCAAAATGAACTGTAAATAGAGCCTTCTGATTTCTACTGACTTCTGACTGGAGTCAAACATCTTTATTTTGTGTCCTATTGCAACAGGTATCACCAAGACACAGCTGGGTACAGAGAAAAGACATGTCAGAGAATACAGGAAAGAAATCTGTTCATAGTCGTTTTCTCTTCCACCCCCAATAGTGACAGAGCCATATGCACAGGACCAGTAAAACTGTAGAAACAGCTTTAGATGACCCAGGACAGCATAAACCAGGTAAAAATGAAAAGATGTCCACCTCAGTTTAACACAGTGAGAAACTGAAATCAGTGTCCATGCCAAAAGATTTGTAAAGATGCTAAGGGAGGATACAGCTACTGGTGATACAAATAGGGTACTTGGGTGCTTTAAAAACAGCAATACAAAACGTAGAACCCATTTCAGTGACAGTGTAGTTCTGTCTAAGGGGCTGTTATCTCCACTTTCAACTGACCTGAATAAGCATACAGTATATATAAACTACCACAGCCTTCACTAACTAGCAGCCTGGTAATCAAACTGACTGGGAGCAAGGATGCTGCAGGAAGACACACAACTCTAAACGGAATTGTTATTGCCTGCTTTTTGCATTATCTTTCCTACTTACCTTTTACAAAAGCTCATTCCTAGGCACACTAGATACTTGCTATTCAAATGCTTCCTTATACCAATAGCAGCAGATCATACTGCCAGTGATGGATAGATCCATGCCTTTGGAATTGAAATAAGTCCTGGTGCAATGTACCTCACTACCTAATAATTCATTATTTTTGTGACTTACGTATAACTTAGTAAGACCCTTCAGAAATTCTGATACACCAGTTGATTGCCAGTGGGACAGAAAGGGAAGTAAGAAAGAGAGCTTTATAGTTTGAAAAGGATTAAGGATGGAAATGATCCCTCTTAAAATGGGGAGTGACAACTTCTTAGTTTCTCAGTTTCATAAACACAGAAACAAGGAGCCACACAACCAGCAAGACAGCAAGTAAACTCAGTACTAATGGAATACAGACACTAGGCCTACAGACACTGAAATCTGGCGTGGGTGCTGTGGCCTTGTATCAGTAGTGTTACATGTAGCTGAAATTAAAGCAAACACATTTCAAAATTCGTGCAAAACTTCGTGGAGATCACAACAGACTCTTCCAAACCTAGGCCAACACATTTGACACTGAACAGACAGGCAAGCTCACACCCTCCAAGCCATAAGGACTCTGAATCTCCACATACAAGTGTACACAAGTGCTGACATCCCACCTGTGCCACACATACTCCCAAGTCTTCCTGCTAAAACCCCTATTCACAGCTTAGCTCACATAGGTGACTGAAGGCTGGCCTAGCAACAAACCACTAGTGTGAGATGCCACTATGCCACTTGGTTCAGAAAACATTTTTACTCTAGGCTGAGGTCCACCTCCCTGGTCAGTCACTCCCCCAGCTGCTCTGGAGAGTAAGATGCAGCATTTCTCAACTACAGGGCAGAGCACCAGCAGTCACCTTGCTGAACCCTGCCCTTGGTGGCTGGTGCGTGCACAACCAGCACCAATCGCCTGCTTGTGTTCCATCTTCATTTTACTCCAAGCTCGGTCATTTGTGCTCTGATTATCTCTCATTACTGACGACCTTGCTGTAATGAGTTTTAATCTGCCTCGTATTAATTAGAAACATTTTCATTAGCCAGCTCAATTTTAGGTAAATAGCTAATAGAAGCAACTGAGCTGCAATTAGTTATCTGTGGGGCAGTTCAGGATAAAAATCAGAAGAGAGCAGCTGTTTCCCCTCTAGACACCTCTGTGTTATAATGCACTGTTCTGTGTAGGTCTCCTGAGCCAGGAAAACAAGGAGCACAGGGAAGGGCTGGTCAGAGACAAAGGGAAAATAACATGCTAAAATAACTGGGCTGTAGAATTTCTGTGCCTATAGCACAAATCTGAGAGTCAAGTTCAGTTCCCTACACCCACACACTTCACCTCTAGTGAACAAGGTTCTGCTCTTGAGGCTGTTTTACCCCGTGACTATTCAAGAGGTCCTTGTGGGGCACATATGCTATCATGAATAGTTACTTACACATGAGGATAAGATCAGATCAGATTTACCCAAGACAGAAGGATCAGACCCACATATACACAAACATATAGTACCAGCAAAGACAGCAGGTTCATAAAAGTGCATTCAGTGCCTTGTTGTCTTGATAGCTGATATACAAATAGATCTGTCCTGTGCTTCATTGCAGAGAACCCAAGGAGGATAGAAAGTAGTTCAACAGCATGTCTGCAGAAAGCACAGAGACATTCAGAGAAGCTGCAATGAAAGGAGGTACATGTCTTGATCCATTGATCACAGAGCCTGAAGCTCCACGGAGGCAGGTGAAATGATAATAAATTTGACACAGCACCTCTCAAAATCTGGCTAACAAAATTAATTCACTTCAACTTGAATCAAACCACGTGGGATGCCAGTGAAAACAAGCTGAGTACTGCAAAGACACCATCTTATTTAACATTGTGTTTAGCTGTGGAAGGAGGGGGGCTCACACCTTCCCATCAGTCAGTCCTAGGAAGCCTTGTTTCATTTGCTGTTTTCAGTTGCTGTAAGCAACAGTATCAACCAAGATGTGTACTGCACTCAAAAGTGCTCCCTACACAGGAGCTGCTGACACACCCTGCAGAAACCACATACTATTGACGGAATAGCAAGAAATTACGTTATGCAGTAAAAATGACCTGAAGGCAGAATACTCCCCAGACAGCTACTTCCATGTAAGAAGACCGTGGAAAGGCAGCAGCATGGGAAATGAGGGCTGGTCTTGGGCCGTGGGGAGGGTAGGGGGAAGAGCTCAAACAATGTCACAGTAGCAATTAGCTGTCACTGAAGCTCATACGGATATGGCTACACCTTCAAGCTAAGTGAAGAATCCGAGCAGCAGGAATGAAGATAGAGATCTGACAGCCTGTTCCCCGAGTTCCCATACTCCATCCTGCAATAAAATAGAGCTGGAAAAGCCATGAACTCCACAAGAAGCCTCAACATGCAGAAGACAGACTGGAAGGCACACTGAAAGGTACATTTTATGAGGAAGGATGGCCCAAGCACCATTGAGAAAGCTCAGCTAAGTCCCATGTAGTTCAGCTGAGGGTCCAGACAGGGGAGCTTCACAGTCTGCTCTCCTACTGTGGGTGTGCAGAAAAGTAGGAAGCACAGAGGCAGCTGCTGCAGCTGGAGGGGAGAAATCGTCACATCCACTTTGTCAATGCTGAAGAATCTGGGCTGGCATTTTTCTCTTCCCAACAGTCGAATCCCACCCTACCAGCTGCACGTCACAGCTGACCTCTAGTCAGGACCTATCTGAGTCAACGTCAGGCGATTAAATTGTGCAACAGCAGCTTCTCCCCCTTGTACATATGTAACTTCTCTCCTGGCAAGTCACTCCAACAGCCAGGGGAGCAGAGCAAGCCGGCTCCCTCTCTTACAGCCATGCAGACACACCTTGGTGACAGACCTCGGAAAGAAGGGGTTTTATTTCAGTGTCTCTAAAGAGAATACAGCCCCTTACTAAACTGACAGAGGCAGATTGCTTCCCCCATCTTTAATCTTAGAAGCTCTGACCTTTAAAGTACAGACCTCTTCCCACAGGAACAGGATGCCTGAAGAGGAAAGAGACAGTAACACATGAAATACCTACAAGTGATTAAATTGGATTGACGAGGAAGTCAGGAAAGATAACAACCATGGGATTAGGCTGTCAATTCCAAAAAACTGCAGTGACTGTCATAGCACCACATCCAACAGAGAAAGTGGCTGCAGTGCCAGTAAGTCATCACCAACGGCAAAGTGCGGTTCTATGTTCAAAAAACTGTCTGTGTTAAAAAGAAAAAAAAATCACAAGGAATGTCCCTTTGTTACTCAGCAGGTCTGCTCCCTTCTGGGTACCCATCAGAGTTGCTGACTTCAGTGAAAAAATACATATAAATAACTCCAGCTTTTTCATCTAGTTGACACCACACAGCTCCCCACCAAGAAAGGCAGCGGGTGTCTATTAGCATCCCATCAATGTCACCACTATGGGAGACTGAGCTAGGGTCTCTTCTGATTCATACACAAAAGACTTGTTAAACTGCAATTAGAAGGTCCAATCCTTTCTTGCAGCCACTCCTGTGCTTTCTCACTGAAAATAATAGGTTCCTGCAGGTGTCAGTGGAAACAGAATTTGGATAAAACTGGCTTATGTGGGTGCCAGTGAAGGTAGCATTTGGTCTACTGAATCCTTATGGCTGCTAGGAACACAAGGAAGAAAGAGAACCTATATTGACTATGAGAGTGCCACTTTAAAATAGCATGAGATAGCAATTTAATAAAGTAAAACACAAATATCTGACATGGCACCAATCTAAGATGAACAAAAGGAAAGCCCAGGTGAGGCCACATGTAATCCAGAGTAGATTATTTTTGCTCCCACAAAAAGCAGAAGGAATTATCATCTCCAGCAGTACCAGAGCCAATTGCCTTGACTGCAGCTAGTATCACAATAAACAATATTGTACATGCCTGCCCTGCACTTGGCTGTGGCTCACCAAGGTGGTGAAAGGAATAAAGCTGAGATCATCTTTATATAAAACTACATATTCAACATTTCTCCATCAACAGGCTAGTCAAAGACAGCCAATGTCTGACCTTGGCTAGAATGTAAATAGTAAACTCAAGACAAAAGGTATTGGTGCAAAACCTGACAGAACAATAACACTGACGAAGATCCTCCAAAGAATCAGATCTTATTGGCCAAGTACAAACACTGTGTATGTTCCCAAAGACAGTATTTGCATGGCAAAAAAAAGGACATTAAAGAATTTGCACAACACAAGATGGACATGAAGCAAAGAAATTAAAGCACATGCTAGTAATCCAAAACGAATACTATCTATGACTTCTAGTCTCAAATATTTAATATTAAAGCATTTACATACTCCACACAGAGATCCAATGAAGAATGAAGTTACAGTGAAACTAGGAGTTGATGTCAGCAGGTAGGAGAAGATAGAAAATTATATATACACGGTCTTGATTCAGTCTCTGGACAAGAACAGAACCTCTCTGTTCTCTCATTAAGGAGATCATGGCATGAATTTGGGCTGTGCCTTGATTACCTCTGAAGATTTGCTCCTTCTGGACAGAGTGCTGCAGTGACAAACACCCGGCTGGAGATGGTAAGAGGGGACTCAGCCCCAACTACAGAGATCCTTTGATCTGTAGTTGCATGACAACTTGAGAGAGACATCAAGGCAAAGGTGAGAACATGAACAAACATAATCCAGGAGCTTCTTTAAATCTACATTATTTCTATTTTGAAGTCTATACTTGGCTCCCTCTTAATGGTTTGCTCATCAGCACCTGGCATTTACTAACACCCTGTAGTAGCCAGTCAGCCACTAGATACACACCTAAATGCCTCTTTGAAAGCACAATTATCAAGCCTACATGGATTGCTGTCCAAACTATTCATATACTGCGTGACCTTTTAAACACAGCAGTGAGAAATGCACATATTTCAAAGCCCTCCTCCTCTGAGCATTGACAGAATGGTTCAGTCAAAGGGAGGCAAGGTGCCTCAATCCCCTCTACTACAGTAAAGCAGACATGTTCGGGCCACAGGACAACAGCTCCTAAAGAGCATACCATAATAATCTGGAGCAGGTAGTCTGCAACTTCCAGAGAGACAGAAGCATACTGGCCACCTGGAACTCAACCAGCACATTAGTTTGGCCTCCCTGACACAGAAAACCCTTACTAGCAATAAAGCAGTCCAGGTAATCACTTTGTGTCTTGTTCTAAAATCCATAAAATTCACAAGTTCACATTTTTCACTTCAAGCCTTCATGATGCTGCTCAACCGTGACCCAGAGAGAAGACACTGGTCCAATACCAACCATGAAGACCTCCTCTCCATATGGCAATGCCCCTACCCTAGCTCATTTTGGCACATAACATTGGGAAACCTAAAGTTCAATAAAAGCAAGCTTGGAAACCCATTCTATACTCTAGTTCTAGTTTTTCAAATCTCCCACCTCTAAGAAAAAATCTGCTGGCTTACAGAGAAGCATGTGTTTCTAGCAGTTATATGGAAACTGTTAGATTTTACTATTCAGTTGCCTGAAAGAAAAAAAAGAAATCCCCTCTGTTGGCCTATTAATCTGTCATAACGAGATTCTTCATAATTAGTTTGTCCCTAACAGTTGCTTTGTAATGGTAGTGAGAGAATATTTCACGAATGGCAATTACCTCTGGTGTCAAAATGATGAGGAAAACAAATGTTCAACCATCAACAAAATGCAGTGCCTTTTCCACTCCCACCTGATGGTGGGTGACAGCACTGCACATCAGAATTACAGTGTGGGTAATTACTAGGCATGTTGCTACTGAGAATTCATTTCCCCTCTTGAGAAGAAATTTGTTGAGCAATGCAGGTGAAAGGAGGGGTGTCTGTCACCGGAATAGGGGTCCTGTGGCTATATGGTCTTACAAATACACTGCTTCTTTAATTTACTACACTATGTCCAACAATTATAAGCAGTGAACACTATTTAAAAGAACTTCCCTTTATTAGCTACACATACATCCCATCATTTCAAAGATTTTGCAAAAGGATAGAGCTGGATCTCGTTATTGTTACTTTATTTAAATATAGTATCCTTCAAATAAAATTCACACGTTTGCATTAGTCACTTTATTCCATCCATACTAATAGGAAATATAGTGGGTTTCTAGGCTGTTTGTAAATGGAGGAGTTCCTCGGGCAGTGAGCTCATTGGATTTCAGCATATTGTGGAACCTGACAGCTGACTCCCTGAAGTGAGATTTACAGGGACAAAACTAAGGCACACACATTGTGGAGCTCATCTTCTCAGATGAGGACCAAGTTGTGCCAAAGCCAGAAATCCTACTCCAGAGAGGGACTGGGAAGGGGAAATCTGCTAGTTTGGCTGCTGTTGACACAAGTGTGCAAAGCCACAGCCTGGGAGAGCTGTCCTGCCCGGGTACAGCAACGTATCCTCTCAGCCCTTGGGTCTCAGTTCTCAGAAAATTGGGATTGTGGCAAATCTTTGCCACAAGAATTACCGAGGAATGCAAGGCCAGGTAGGGTAAGCCTATGTCCAATCTACCAGCAGGGCAGAGGGCAGGGAGGTGGCAGCCAGGGCTGAGGCATCAGTGGACAGAGATAAAGGCAGAGCTGGAGCAGGCAGGAAGCTCATACAGGATAGCAGTAGAAGTGAACAGACAGCTCAGCTGTGTGGGGCCAGTGGGGGAAGCCTTCAGATGGGGATACACCAGGAGAGATGAATATGTGAAGCTGCTTCTGTGCATTTTGCTCAGTACTCAACCACATTACCAAACACGTGCTACCCTAAAAGTAAAACATAGGTTTAAAAGAATTGAAAATCTCCTTCACTTCTAGTACAGATTCAGTCTGCTTTGGGAAGAGTAGAAGTCAAGGAAAGTTGCAGAGAATACAACCCTGCCAGTCAGGGTGGCAGGAGCTGGTATTGCTCTTCAGAGGCCCCCATATGCACCAGATTGCAGTCACCTCATGTCCTCAAGCACACAGAACTCAGCACAGTTCAGAGTGAAGAAAGTGCAGTTCCAGCTAACAGCTTTGCTGTTTCTCAATCCTCATCACTCAAGAGCCATCATTCCAATTTAACATTACCCAGTCAAGGATCACCATTCTGTACATTGGCACGGAATAACTCCCAATTCAGACTGACACAGCAAAACCTCAGCTTACTGCAAGAAATAGAAGCAGGGATGTTGTCCTGGAGAGGAGGAAGAGAGACAGAACATGCAATATCAGGGCATTGAGGAGATGAAACAGCTCCTGCTGAGCTCTGGAAATGCCTGGCTCTGCTGCCTCACTGTGAATGCAAAGGAAAGGCCCGAGGGAGAAAAGCTTATCTTCCCTACTTCTCTTCACACAACAGTCCTACGATAAACAAAGCCTGCTGCCCTTCAGCAGTTCTGTAAAAAACAACTTGTGTTCAGAAAAGCCCTACAATAACAAACAGACTGCACAGTTACAGAGTTCACAGGCAACTCAAAATGAGTACATTTTCAAACAAAGACTGCACAGGCAGTAAAGACATTTAAAAGATGGGTTTTTTTGAAAAGCAATTCTGCTAGTGACCTTTTCAGTGAATTTACCTCTAAATTCAGCAAAACTAGCAACAGTAAATGGATTCAGGCTTGGCAGAAGGCATTTCATAAAATACTGGGCAGGTTCATATATGTGCAAGCTCACATGCAAATTATTTGTTAAAGTGGAGCTCGGAACAGAGTGGAGGCTTATAAAGACAACCCTTGTTTATCTGCTGGCTGTGGCCCTCTTCCATGTCACATCGGCTCAGTACACTGACAAAAACAATTTGTTACTGGTGTCAGACCTGCCAAAATGATGCTACTGCAGAGGAAGGAGTAGCAAGCTGCTCTGAATGGTGCACCATCAGCAGAACTTGCAGCCACTGAGACAGAACTCTCAAGCCAAAAAAGATTCAAGGAAACGAAACACTCAACGAAAATAAAGACACCTCAAGCCAGTTCTACAGAACCAAAAGTAGGCTTAACTAGTGTAGCAGTGAATTTGATTACCTTCTTGGATTAACTCTTCCAAAGCCATCTTTGAACCTTTGACTCTGTTCAAAACATGGCTGCCTGACTATAAGGACTCCAACCTGAACAAACTGGCACATGTCTACAGGCAAACACATCAGTCCATTGTCTGTCCAGATGTACAAAAATGCACATTTCCAGACAGGGCACATGAACACTAGTAAATAAAGCAAGGGGCAGGTTTAAAATCTGACAATGAACAATACTTTTTAGTTTATTCCTAGAACTAAATAATCAAATACTCTAGTTCAAGAGAAACATAGCTTCCTTTTTTCCTAATCCACAGGGCTTCCTTCAGGCCTGACAGAGTCCTGCCTGACCCTGGGACATTAGATGGAAGAACATAGCAGTTCCTTTCAGAAACACCTTTCCCTCAAGTATGCAAACAGCATAGCCCCTACATATGTTAAAAAGATTTGCTTGGAACCCACTAAGCTGCCTCCCACACTGCAAACAAGTCCAGAGGAGTGCTTGCAAGACACCACCCACCACAGCAATTCCCTCACCACTGACTTAACTGGCTAAATGAAGACACTTGTTTGACAGGTAAGGTAATTGTGAGCTGCCCTCTAGCACGTTCTTTTTTCAGATCCACTTTGGGGAGAATGTGATAAGGTCACTGCTTTAGCATAGGAAATTTACAATATTTAGTCCTGATCTGAAATTCCAGCCTGGTCTAATACATGAAATATCCTCTGCATGCCACCTATTCTCTTCATCCCTGGTTTTACATCATATTTGTACTCCTAACTTGGAGTATTTCAAGATAATATTTCACTGCAAGCTAACCACAAGAACCTTAGAAAAGGGAACAGAATCCACAATATGGGTCTTGCTAAAGACTCAAAGAAACAAACAAAGATACATTTCAGAAGTCCACTTTGGCATTGGAATTCTCTATCCCCAAACGAAACTTTTAGGGATCTATTTTTCCTAGCCTCAGATAAGATTTTTTTTTTACTCTCAAGCCAGCTGTCTTCCTGCTCTTAGAATAGATTAAGTACTGGCTACCTGTCAGCTCTACTGATTTTATAGATGGCCTCCCTTAAAAGCTGGACTCAATGATCCTTGTGGGTCCCTTCCAACTCAGAATATTCTGTTTCTGTGTCCTATGAACCATACAAACTCATTAATAGTTCAAGGCAACACAGTCCTTAAAAAAACATTCGTAATCAGGGCCTGATCCAATGCCACTGGGATCAGCTTTAAGTCACTTACAGTGGCACCCTAAGTAATTTCTGCTTTTTGTCTCCTTCCCTCTTTACACAGACCTTCAGCCTCTGAAAAATCCCATGTTCACATGTATTTGCGCCACTCACACCTAGGGTGAAAATCTAGAGAAATCAACCATGACCTCCTCAGAGAAGATACCATCCCTTTCTATACCTTGTGAATTTGCACTGCAGTGTCCATTTCACACTGGTACCCAAGGCATAGTCCAAACACTAAATAAAACCTGATTATTTCTCCACTTCTCATTTGTTCCTTTTATAATGTTCCTTATGATGCAAGCTCCTTGCAGCCTGCATCCTCCCGGGGCTTCCTAAGGGTTTCCCCACTCTACCAGATGAGATGTTTTTCAGATACTACCTCTTCAACAGCTCTAAGGAAGCAACTCGATGAGGTCCTCAGGGATTTATATGAAAAGGGATAGCCCCATCTGGAGGAGAGACAGCTAAATGCTCCCCAGGCATACTGTGTCACTCCTCCTGGGAAGCTGAGAGAGACGGCTCAGGGAGTGCATGAAAATTCACACTTATGCTCCTGGAGCAAAGCACTTCAGGGACAAGCATGCACAGCCGGGAAAAAACATGCAATAAAATAGGCACTGCCTCCTTACCCTCACTTCTCTCCTCCTTCTTCCTTCAAAAATGTCACAGTAGATGGGCCATTTCTCTGAATAAATCACTGCAGATGACTGAAGAACATCTAGTTTCATAGGCATAGATCCCACAAAAAATGGACCTCTTTAATGCTACATGATTGAAACCTAGAGATGCTATGGCCAGAGCATTCAGCTGACACCACTCAGGAAAGCACAAGGAGGAAAAGGAAGTGTCTTATAATTATAAGATTTATTTTACAGCTTGTTATGTTTTCAGTGCAAAGCTTTCATGCTCTATGTGTTGGCAGGAAGTTTGCTAGACAGCAGTGCTCAAATGTAGAGTCATCAAGCCACCAGCTGGCCCTGATAGTAGCTTTTTTAGACTGCATTAGCGTTGACCATGCCTTTTAGATGAAGAGATATCCTGGGGAGCACATAATAGGGCAACCAAACATCATCAGCTCAGGGACTGTGAATGGGCTCTGAAGCTCTTCACCTCTCTATTACTGGTTCCCATTTAGTCTGGTAACAGAAAGTCACTGCCACCTAATGGCTATTTCGTGTCTCATAGGAAAGTTCATTCGTTTCTCACCTCAGTTCACCAAAGGCTGAAGCACAAGCAGACCCACCACAGCACACACTGGTTTTGGTGGAGAACAGTCCTCACTCACAGTTGCTTTTCTGAAGGAATGCCATGGAGAGTTCCTGAGGACTTCTCTCTCCCAATGCAGTCCACTTCCACCAGGAAGAAACTTCTAGGACATCACTTAATATTTAAGGCACATAGTGTTACTGAATCACAAGGGAAGTCCAAAGACACAGGCTATTCCATTGGTCTAAACTATCCAGAAACTATAGATTATTTTTGAAAACACACACATATACATTCCTTCCTCTTTTTTCCAAGATCCTTCAACTGTGCAACTTCACTGTGAGACAAAACTCAATTTGAAAATACCCACTCCACTGTGAGAAGTAAATATACCAAAGCCAAGAAGAGCCTCAATGAGCAAGAAATCGTATTCTGTATGATGGTGGCAAAAGGTTGCACTTTCCAAATATTTGCCCAGGTACTGACAGTCCAATAACCATAAGTTTGAATGAGAAGAACATCCTCATTCCGCTCTCAAAAGGAGGACATTTAATTAACCTCCCCAAATGGCTTGTCTCTGACAAAGCAATTTTGTAGCCAACAAAGTTAATTCAAGAATGGATTCCCACAGTCTTCTGAGATACCTTGACCATAGATACTTTTTCTCCTTGCTGTCTCCTCTTCATTACAAAAAGGAAAAAAAAAAATCACAGAAGTAACCTTTTGTCTTACAGAGGAAAACAACAAAAAGATGTCCTGCTCATCTGTGAGCAACTGTGAGCAACTGTTTCAACTGTGGCCACTTGTGCCAAAATCTGCAAGACAACTGACCCATTGCAACCCTCTTACCACACTGACAACTCGGAATTGATACCAGCCCTTAAACAAACTGCATGTTGTGACACACCTCCTGACTGACAGCAGGATCAACAGAAATTGGTGATTGATGGCAGCAATGAAGAAGTGTCAGCCAAGACATCCAGATGCTACACTGCAAGGAACACCACTGGAAATGTCACATGATGGGCTGACTTGGTACTGAGGAGACAAACACTGTGAAGGGCCAACATTCATTGAGGCAGAAGAATGTCAGAGAAATGTAGCCTTCTACAGAATAAAATGTTTTGTTGAGAAAACAATAGGTAAGGAAATGGCACTGAGCAGGCTGCCCTCCTTCCTTTGGCCTAGTGCAAGCAAGAGTAGAAATGAAAAGAAATGCCCAAGCTTACATGTGCAAAGATGTCCAGAATCATTTAATGAAACACACATAAAATGAAGAAACGTCATACCTCCCCTGATGCTCCTGACACTAGACCTACAGACATATGATGTCTTGGAGCCAACCAGTGGCTAGCACTGCCCTTGACATCAGTACACTGGCAGTACCATCACATGCAGGAAAAGGGCCCACACACCAGGGAAGGACCCCTAACTTAGGAGAAAGATTCAGTTTCCAATGTGGTTGAGCCATCAGTGGTGAAATGAAGCAACCATTGGGAAGGACATAAAGCCCAAGCACATAAGCAGGTTCATCTCTGCCTCAGCCAGGTGCAGGAAAGAAAAATGGCTGTTGCTGAGGGATGGTGTGTGCCATTTGGCAAGTGGGTTCTCATATCTCCTAGTTGACAGGAGATCCAGGGAGATGCAAACTAACCTCAGGATACACAGTGAATTCCCATCTACTGCTTGCCATCTCATGGAAAGTAGTAAAACACTCCTCATCCTCTGGCCATAAAAAAGTGCTGGGAACTGAAGGGCTTAGAACATTAGCATCAAAAGTGGTTAACAAGGGACAGAAATGTATAGTAAAATTTAAGATAATTCCATGGAGCTAAGTGGGAACCTGGCTAAACGTCCCTAGGGAAGCCATTTCCTTTTTAATCTGCTTTGCATTTAATTGTTTCCTAATGACTATGTCCCTGTTTGGCCCCAGTAGGCTCAGGGACTGGTGCTGCCACTGAACCTTCCCATCTCTCATGCAAGGTCATGGGTAATTTAGAGACCCCAGTTTACTGTCTCACTGGGAATCCATGGAGAACAAGTTAAGCATTATTTGCACTGGAGTAGCATCACCACTAAGCTGAGTACCAGAAGGAGATCCACTGGAAAAAGTGTTTTTCCACTTCCAGCTGCAAGCACATCACAGACATATATGTGCACCTGCACTGCAACACTCGAGACAGAGGCATAAAAAGCAGATTCAGACCTTCTGACACAATCAGTGGTCCCACGGTCACCACCCCTCACACAACCACATACACACATACACATACACCCTGCCTCAGAGAGTCTTCTAGGCACAGCACCAAAACTGCATCTGGAAATCAGCAACTAATTCATACATATGCTTAAAAGAAAATTAGAAACTCTCACTTTATGAAGAGCAGCCTTCAGCTGGCCTCAACAGAAGGACAGAAACAGAGAGATTACAATGAAGGGCTGAGACTAGTAGAGATCTATCCAGGACAGAGGCTGGTGGAAGCAATATCTGGATAAGTATTGTTAAAACACAATACTTATTTGGGCAGGCCATTCATATTCTCTTGGCCCTATCCAGTGACTAATCTTAAGTACCAACTCCAACGGGGTAACTTCTTACAAGTCATTCTGAGCTAGTACAAGACCAACAAAATCAGCTGCCACAGAGAGTTAAAAAAGCTGCAAGGTGGTAAAGACCTGCCATCCACTCAAAACTGAACCAAGATAAACAGTTTGGTGTGCAATTGCCCAGCTCTGAAGTATCTCCCATGCCAATCTTATGTTTCACTAGCACAAGCTCTGCGGGGTTGTTGCTGAAGACCCCACAAGTTCTGCTCCTGCCAGGCTCAGTGGTGGCACTCCACACAACTGCTGTCAACAGCAGGACCAGCTCCACTGGTCAATGGGTTTCACCAATTCACGCTGTGCCTGTGCAGATTTCCCCCTGTCTCCCAGCTCATGCCCCCTTATGCAGCTGAAGGCTAGTGCTGGCCATGCTGGCATGTTGTGCTTGTCACTGGCTTGGCCACGTGCAGGGGCTGACTAGTCCTGGCTGCCAAGCAGGGAGGCCACAGCTTTGCATAATGCCAGCAAACAGGGCCCTTTCTGGCTGCTTGAGATGATTTTTGATGATTGACAAATCATCAAAACCTGCATAACACAGGTTAATGAAACCATGGAGATACATGGCAAAAGGTGAGGAATTTGCAACAGCTGCTGCAAATTCTGCCAAATGGAAAGCTCTCCACAACTTGGGTGTTGCTCAAGGAAACTACATGCAGTCTTTCTCCAAACCAGGTTTCAAAGGTTCAGGATAGACATGGGCAGATGGACAGTGAACTCCAGACACAACTCCAGACTCCAACACACATATCTCCAGTTGATGCCAGGACATCCGTGCCACTGACTTGGGATGCAGAGCTACATTAGAACAGCTCAACATCTTTAGACAGCAGAGGACAAGAACAAGCCCAAGGAAGGCATTCTGCAAACCATTCCAGATACACTAAGACCATATTGGTGATGTGGAGTCCAGTGTCACTGATTTCTACCTTACTCAAGGCTGTTTACAGCTTTATAGCCCCTCCAGTCTGAGAATCCCTGGAGAGCACCACTCCATGCATTATAACCAACCACATCAGTGGCCTAAAACCTACATGTACCAAGAAGAAAAATGAGGCTAAAGACCTTACTTCAAACACTATACAAACTTTTATGCAGACTGGCCTAATTTAGCACAAGCTGTACTTCCCACTCCAAAGAGGCCTTGAACCGGAATAGCAGAGAAACTCTGCCTAACATACATCACAAACACTCAACTAAAACTGGGTGTCATTCACAGCTCAATGAACTATAGAGCTATAGGCTGGAATGAAAAGTGCAGCACAAGACTTGAGAGGAGCAGTAGGGGAGCTTGTCTTCCTTCTCACTAGAAATGCTTTTGCTATTATTGCTAATTACTGATATCAAAACACAACAGTGTTTTTCGCAATGAGATGTACACTTCTTTGCACAATTCACATTTCCTCAGAGATCTGCAAGTCTGATTCATCTCTATTATTTCCTTTTCAACACACTCATTTTACTTAAATCAGTCAACCTTCGTGTTAGGGCCATTACCAAACAATAAAAAAGCACTGCCAGGCCACTGTCAGCAGCTAAGCTGTCTGGGCAGCAGAGATCTGGCTGCAGAGCCCAAATGCATACAGCAAGGACTTGAGTCTCTATTGGACTTAAGTGAGCACTGGATGCATATGGCTACTTTTGACAAAGGACCTTCTCCAATGGGCAATGCAAGTCCTGCAAGATGCTGATCTAATACGGGGCTGTTACCTAATATTGCTGTTAACAATATTACAGGAAGCATATTGAATTATTAAGCTGACAGCACTACAGCAACACACCTGTGCCTTGCTGTTTCCAAGGAATGCAGTTCAGTGCTACTACCTACCTGTGATTTGAGGAACTCATACTCCTCTGATCCGTATGGGACACTCCGAAGAGAGGTGAGGTAGTCGTAGGAGATAACTGCCGTCTGCAAATGAAACCAGAAATGCTGAGCAAGCTCTAGAGTTATCAAAATAAGGAGACTTCTGTTAAAAAGAATGCATGTACCTTAGGTTCCAAAGTTCACAAAGGCTCCACAGTGAAGCCTATGACAACAGACTCATTAATACATTAAATGAAAATATTTAATTTCAATGAACACATATAAAAAGAAGTGCAGGGGCCTCATTGATATGTAGCTATATGTAAGCAACTCTCAACACTTTTATACTATCTTCTATTTGAGATGCTCAAAGCATTTTCCTAATCTCTGTAAAGCACCTTGCACAGCAGACTCCCATCTTCAGTCAGCCATATGGGGCTTCCACAGTAAGGTCTGCTGCTTGTAACAGAGGCCATTCAGACTCTGTTTGTGCCACAGCAGTTATCCCACACTCCACAGCTCAAAACTGCCTAACCAGCTTGCTCTGGGAAGAGCCGCAGCAGGGAATAGAGTGACTGAAGACAAACTCGGATTAGCACAAGCAGCAGTACTTTTGGAGATGTTCAACTGCACAAAGGACTATGGGGCCAAAGGGTCAAATACCCAATTAAAAAACCAGGATATGGGAGCCAGCTCAAGCCTGTTAGACATTGCCACGGACAATGGAATTATTTTCTTTCATGCCTTAATGATTTCTGAAAATAGATCTAGTGTATTTCACAATTCCTATCACTAAAGTTCCTCTCTTTCCACAGTCATAACATCAGTGAATGGGAGAGAAACACAGAGGTCGTGTCTGGAGGGAGAGAAGGGAACATACACCTGGAGGAGCCTGTCCACTATGTGCCATTTTAACTTCAAGATCCTCACCATGAAGAACCATTTGCATAACACCCATTCAAAGTCAGGTTTCCCTCAAATCTCCCTACTGAATGGGTAGCATTCTATTCTGGCACAGGATACTATAAACATAAACATAAACATGTCCAGGAAGGGCACAAAGTACAGTCAACATATCATGAAAGCCAAGGAGGCAAGGGAAGCAAACCTGGTTTGAGACAAAGCCAGCAAAACTGACAGTAGGGAAAGAGTCAAAAGCTCAGAAATGCATCCAAGAGTTGACCAAGCTGGGAATTAGTAACAAACAGATATACTCCTTCCTTGTGGAGGTTAGGTTTCTCATGTTTCCTGTTTTCCAAATTGTAAACTGAACACAGTAAATTTTTTTTCTGGCTTTTCATGCTCTCTTGCCCCTGGTGAACTCAGGAGCTGCACAGCTACAGAGACTATTCAGAAGAAAAATTTTTCAAAGCATCTTCACAACCTCAAAGAACAACTTTGAAGTGGAGAGAGGTTTGAATCAGTCTTGCATGAAGGCTTGAGTTGGTTCTTATTTTATCTCTGGTCCACAAGGGTAATTATCACCTCCAACTCAAAAAGAAGCAGCTAACAGATTGGCCTGTATTACAGAGGAAGAGGGAATTAATTAAGCGGTTGCTAATTACACTGTAATCTTAAACACTAAATTAATATTATGATGATCCTGATAGGCAACTCTGACATTGCCAAATCCCTCCCAGTGTCTAGCTACTGCACAGAATGTTCCTTCCACATAACCAAAACAACTCATCTACTCTCAAAAGAATACAGCAAATGCACAACGGCTCTGCCAGCTTTCTAATTTTACCAGAATACAGAAACACTCTGCAGCGTGAGGCTGCCCACGCCACTGACTTCGTCCTCATCCAAGACTAGTGCTGTCATTCATGTTACAGTGTGAGACTGAAGCTCCAAGTTATAAAAAGATATACCAAATCAACCAATCCCTCCCTTTACAAATGCCAGATTACTTTCACTGAGCTTGCATCCTGCCCAGAGTTAATGTCCCACTTGGTATCAATGAATTCTCAACACTGTACACTCTCCCACTGCTCCAAAACCTATCCTCAGCCTCAGAATACATGGCACAATGTTCCCCCTGAACAGCTGTCTATCCATACGTAAGAGCCAGTTCCCTAAACAGGGCATTAAAAAGAAATTTTCTACTAGTGAGCTTCATCAAGTTTCTTATGGAGTCTGCAAAGAACTACTGAACCAACATGCTGAAAATACAACCAGACTCAAATCTCTCTAATCAAACTCAAATGAAATCTGTCCTGGGTCTCATAGTTGTCTGTCAGGTTCCTTGGTCTTCATGTGTTCTTTTCTCCAGGCTTCTCTTTTGTTTTGTTTGCCCCACTGTAACTTGTCTTAAAGTTTTGTGTCTGCTGCTAAACTTATTAGCTCTTAAGAATTGCAGTCTCTCCATTACAGTCTGCTTTTGTCTAGCTGTGGTTCAATGATGGAGTCAAGCATTCAGGTAAGAAGCCAGGGCAGGGCTAGATTGAAGGACAGATACTTTAGGTCCATGTAGATGTCACCAATACTCAAAATCACTTGTTTGCTACAGAGATTTATCTTTCATTTGTAAAAAGAATAATCCTAAAGCTGAGCTTCTTAGAAGTAAACGTGTCTGCTCTATTGGCTTCACCTGGTCCATGGCCAAGGAAGGACAGCAATTCAGGCTGCCTGTGCTCAGATGAGAGCTGATTTCTGACTGTCCAACAATGAGCAGGGAAGGCAGAGGTCACTGGTGCAGGAAGACTAATCTCTCAGAAGCAACTCAAACACATGCAGTCATACGTATCAGAAGAAACAGAATTCAGAAAGAGAACATTATTTTTTTTAAATATACACACAGATTTAAACACATGCTGCCATCACCTACAGAAGTGACTTGGTGACTGGCATTGGTGACTTGGTTTTGAGGTCACTGCTTGCAACTGTGGGTGCAGAATCCTCTAATGCATTTAAGAGCAGGACCAGTGAAGCACTTTACAGCCAATGACTTGTGACCTCCCTGAAGGCATGTCTGCAATTTGCCATCATCTAAAGCAAAGAATATTTCCTTCCCCCTACTTCCTATTTTTCAGGAAAGTAACCTCTCACCATCACTCAAAACATAGACCAACTGCACAGCCTCATCACTGGAACTTCTCACTTGTTTTTGTCTTAAACAGTAGATTACCACAAAAACAGTGCCTTAAGAAAGACTGAGAAACACTAGTCAAGCAAGCAGAACTCAAGGACACACTGGAGAACCCAAACACCCTGAATAACAGATTCTCCTCCAGCAATAAGAAGCTGCATTCCCTCTCCATGCCTCAATTCCTGTGCTTTAAAAGGGAAAGAGCTGCTCCCTGCCACCAGGCAGCATTGCCTTATGGTCAGGGACAGAGCATGAAGCTTAGCACTTGTTAAGGTATAAGGAAAGACTACGGTTTGTATTTCTGCCTTCATCCTTTCAAAATAAACATTCATTTTTCACAACAGTTTATGATTCTGCACACACATGGCACCTGAGCCAACCCATAGAGCTTGTTTCTTATTGCATCTGCCCTCAGGAGCTAAATCCTTGTAAAACTCATTAACAGAGTGCTTAAAAGTCACAGAAAATGCAGACAGACAGCTGCTTACCACTGGGGGTCTGTAAATGATGGAGATTGTGGCCTGAAGTGACAGATGTATAACGCAAGTGAGGTACAGGGAGACTGATACCCCCTCCAGAGTCTTTGCTCTCCATGTTCTTGGCTGCTCATGGATTCATCAGTGAACATTGTCAAGGAGAAGGCAGCAGTCTCCATCACCAGTTTTCTGAGAAACACCAGTGATGCTAGGCAGATATAGTGCCCATTTTACATATCTGGAAACCATTCCAACCTCAGAAGTATGTAATCACCCATTCTCACTTTACTCTTGCTTTGAGAATGATCCTCAAAACACCAGTCCTTCTTCCCAAATCTCATACCAAGGGTCATGGGGCAATGGTTACCCCAGTTTATCAATACAACCAGGATACTTAAAACAAAATGTAAAAATGGCATATGCAAAGAAGAGGGTTTAAACTAAGACACTCTTAAAAAGCAGCAGTACACTGCACCTGAGAGACTGACCTTGAAGGGTGGCTGACGAAAATGTGGGTCTAAAGTGAGCCCTTGCACTGAAGGTCCCACCCTATTCAGGGAAGCAAAGACAGCTCTCTGCAGCTCAGTATCTCCACTTTTCCCTTTCCAAAATGTGAAAACAACAGCTGTACTCCTTGCATGCTTTCATCTCTTTTATCCCCACTGTGTCAAGGACTTGAAGAGCTCCTCACAGACATTCTGATTTCCTAAGCCAGCTGCCAACTGAAAATGCTGACAAGGAATGCAGAAAATCCCAAGTTCTTGTGAACATCAACTCCTTTACCCATCTAGGAATCTTTCTGCACATTGCTAAGGTAAAACTTACTGTGGCAATGGCTCGGCCCACACGAACAACTCCAAAATCATTAGGATCCAGGAACTTGTTTCCATACAGATAGATGCCAGAAGCAGCTGCTGTCAATGAGGCAAATTTCAAGGCCCTTAGTGCCATGACTGATGAACCCTGCTGAGACACAAAACAGCAACTGTAACATCTGATAAGGACTTAGTGATCTGATGCCTACAGTCCCAGAGGACCTGACAATCCAACTTTTAATTGCTCCTTTCCTAATGACACATTGCTAGCACTGCCCCCAGCCAAGAGCTCAAGCAAACACCCAGCAACTGAGGGTTAAGTTGCTTATTGCCATTCCTAACTCAACAGTGTCTACTGGCCACAAATCCAGAGGTAACTCACTGCTAGACCTTGCATATGTGCAACAAAACATTTGTTCAGGATCCCAAAGGCTTTTCAAGGAGACACAACAGGTGGACAGACAGAAGGATGTATGATATCACCAAAAGTCAATTCTGATCCTATCAACAGGCACTTTTTAACACTAAGTTTTGAAGATATCACAGCATAGGCTGATTTAAAGGGGACAACAGAAGATATTAAAAAAACAGAGTTTAAAAAGAGCTTCTGCAACATCAAGAAAACCCAAAGCTTGTTAGAAACTCTGCCAGGCCAGCTCTAAATGATGATGAGTTGTCTAGGAAGAGGCAATGCATCCTAGGAGGTTGTAATGCCACTCCAGCAGTCAGTGCCAGACTACCACAGAGAACGCAGGGGATGGAGGACATGATCAGAGTGACCAAGTGAGATCTGTTTTCTCATTATCACCATCCCATTCAAGTGCCAGACAGGGCAGAACAGGCATCTGCAGGAATCTACAGCCTATTCCTAGGTCTGCCACAGGCCCAATACAGGCCTGGGGTGAAACACTTCTCAACCACTTTCTCCCTGTGAGATGAGGGTGGGGAATGAACACATTTCCCACACTAAGCACTTTGGATCACTATTTGGATCACATTGTTTGCAGAATATAAAGTAACATAAACACATATGTGAATATATATTTTTTCAACTTCTTTATATCACCATAGAGGACTCGGATATGAAAAAAATAACATTTTTCTTTCCTCTCCCCATGGCTGGTATTGGGCAGAAAGTATGATTGACCATTCCTTCTGCTTTACCACAAATCAAAAGGTATTGTCCCTTCTCTGCAAGCTCTGAAGAGCACCCTTGACACAGTGCAGGCTCTTACCCCATCAAGATGGAGTCTACTAATCCTCCCACTCCTAGGCTTGACTGAGAAACTTGCCTACTTCTCATTGTGAAGCTTTAGCAGGGTCAGTCTGGCTCGTGCCTTTTCTCTTGGAAGCCTTGTAACCAAAAAACACATGCAGTGACGCAGGTCAAGCCGTTCAAAAACAGTTCACAAGAACACAATCAGGAAAATAAGCTAATATAGCACAAGAGACCTTTGTACGTGAACCTTAGCCAAAGTTTATTATTTCCTTTTATTTCCTTACAAACCCTAGGTAACTGTGAG
Source organism: Sylvia atricapilla (assembly GCF_009819655.1). Taxonomy (NCBI): domain Eukaryota; kingdom Metazoa; phylum Chordata; class Aves; order Passeriformes; family Sylviidae; genus Sylvia; species Sylvia atricapilla. Next base: position 55,893,377 of record NC_089145.1, read on the forward strand.
GCAGAAAAGCTGAGACATATTCTGTCAGTGCCTGTCAGAGCTGCCTGCAGTAACCCAGCTTTTTCTCCTCTCATAGTGGGTAGCTGGCTGACCAGGACTCCTTTGAATCCATGCTCAAACTCAACAGAAAATAAACTTGGGCTCTTGACTGCAGCCAAAGGTACATGCACTTCACAAAAAAAAAAAACACCCTCCTTCCCCTGCCTCACTGGAATTCTAGAAATTTTGGGGTTTTTTTCAAGCAGGACCAATCTTTCTTTGTACAGAGATCTCTTGTATCCTCTGTCACCTTCAAAAGTCATTTTTTGCAAAGTGTTTCAATTAAACCATTTGTGATCCTTGTACGTTTCTGTAAAATTTCATTTATTGAAAAGTGAAAGGTGCAGTGACATTTTCTTAACAGAAAATATGCCTCTCTTTTTCATTATTTTTTTCCTTCACTTTCTCAATCACTGAAAGAACATTTTATTGAAAGCAGGATGCAGGTCCATCTGTTCTTGCATCTCAATCCTACCTGAAGCTATAATCTGCAGTTTGTTACATCACGTCTATTGCCATACCCGCCAGCTGTACGTCACGAACAGAGGATGGCAACTTTAGGTAGCAAATAAACAGGCAGCAAAGCTGAATTCTTCAGCAAGAAAGTTCCTGCTTTCATGCTTAGCGTGTTGTAGCAATAAAAAAGGGAATAATTAAAACCCCTCCAATATAAGGTACAGAAACAGAATTATCCATAGTAAATTGTATTTCAAAGTTTTGCATAAAGTATAGAGGAGCCTTTTCCATGTAAATGAACCATTACGACACCCCCGGGGATATATTAAGGGCCCTGTCAGCTGTGAAAGAAGCCTTGGGATGTCACCGCCTCTGTTATTAAGCCCTGCTTTGACAGATCACCTCCAGCTCTTTTTTCACCTAGGTGAGGTGGCTTCTTTGACTTTCACACAACTTGGTGCCCCCGAGTGTCCCTCGCGTTACATCCAGGCTTCTCCTGTTCCCAGCAGGGGCAGCCGGGACGGTGCCGGTTCCCCGTCGGAGCCCCGAAGGTGACCCCGGCACCACCTGCCCCGGCGCGGTGACCGCCCCGAGGGCAGCGGGGCCCGGGGCCGCTCAAAGCCGCCGCCAGGCCGCTCCGGGCCCCGAGCCCGCCGCCGCGCCCGAGATCTGCCCGCGAAGGACACAAGGGCGGCGCCGCCTGCTCTCGGCTCTCCTTCAGCCCGGGCCGGTCTCCCGGAGCAGCGTCCGCGCCCCGCGCCGCTCCCGCCTCCACGAACAGCCGCGGCCTCGCCGAGCCCCGCGACAACCGCGTCCCCGCCGCCGGGGCCGCAGCTGCGGGTGGCATTCGCCGCCTGGGCCCGGAGTCCCCGGCACGGGCCGAGGCGGCCGTGAGGGCTGTGAGAGCGGCAGGGCCCGGGCGCTCCGCCGGCGCTCGGAGCGGCACTTACCGAGCGCCTCGCCGGCACTTAACTCGCGCGCGCCCCACGCCGCTCCCCCCTCCACTCGCCCACGGTACGGCCCTGCCCCGCGAGGCACGCCGGGAAATGTAGTCTCCGTGGCGGCCGTTCGGAGGGGCGGGGCCGCGGTGGGACTGCGAGGGGCGGCCCCTGGGCGAGCCCACGGAGGGTGAGCGGGGGGAGCGGCGGTGGGGCGCTGCGCTTCGACGGCTCCCGGACTGTGCTGCCGCCTCCGCCCTTGCTGCACCACGGATTGCAGGATTGTTACCTCCTCCCGTTCGGTAACTGCAGGGTAACGTAGTCCCACTTTGTCTGTGGGGCACCCAGAAAACCCATCTTCTGTGCGCGTAAAAAAATTCCATGCTTAAATTAATTTTCACACTTAAATTAAATTTCACTATCTGTTTCACAGAACCAACTAGGTTGAAAAAGACCTTTAAGATCATTGGGTCCAATCTATGACCTAACCCATTCTTCCTTGTCATGTACTTGGGTCACTAAGTGCCACACAGAGTCTTTTCTTAAACACCTCCAGGGACAGTGACTCCACCACCTCACCTGGCAGCCCATTCCAATGTTTAATCACCCTTTCAGTGAGGAACCTCTTCCTAATATCCAGCCTAAACCGCCCCTTCCACAGCACAGTTCTCGTGTGGTATTGCTACTTGCCTGGGAGAAGGTGCCAACCATCGCCTGGCTGCAATTTCCTTTCAGGTAATCCTAGAGAGTGATAAGTCTCCTTCTCAGCCTCCTTCTCTCCAGGCTAAACAATCCTCGCGTCAGCTGCTCCTCATTGGACTTGTGCTCCAGAGCCTTCACTGGTCCAGGTAGACAACATCCACACCTTCCCCTCGTGTACCAGGCAGGTAAGGCCTCTCCAAAATACATGCTGGCTGGGTCTGATCACTTGGATGTCCTGTAAGTGAAGTGTCATTTTACTCAAGATGATCTATTCCATAAACTTGCCAGGCACTGAGGTCAGACAGACAGGCCTGTTGTTCCCCAGATCCTCCTTTTGGCCCTCCTTATGGATGGGTTCCCATTGGGTAACCTTGAGTCATCTGGGACCTCCCCAGGGAGCCAGGACTGAGGTCAATTGTGGAGAGCGGCTTCACAAGCTCATCTGCCAGCTCCCTCATCACCCTAGGATGGATCCCATCTGGTCCCACAGGCTTGTGAGCATCTAAGTGGCTCAGCAGGTCACTAACTGCTTTCTCCTGGATTACAAGGGGACTATTCTGTTCCCTGTCCCCATCTCCTAGCTCAGGAGATGAGGACATTGCACTCAAGAAAACATTCTGATGGCATGTCTCTCTTCCTGGATGAATAGGTTTTATATCCAAACCCCTGTGAAAAAGTGCTGTAAATGTAATTTAACTACCTTCTCCCTGGCAGTGGAACAATGGTGTGTTAAATATTTTCGTAAAAGAACAACATAATATTGGGGACAACATAATTTGATGGGTAACTGCATTGGATTTGTGTGGCAAGGTTTTGTTAGTGGGGGAGGCTACAGGGTGCCTTTTGTGAAAAGCTGATAGAAATGTCTCCTACGTCTGAAAGGCCCAACCCCACCTGGCTCTGAGACAGGCCAGCTGCTGGCCAGGGCCAAGCCTGTCAGTGACAGTGGTAGCACCTGTCTGATAGCATAGTTAAGAAGAGGGAAAAAAAAAATCTTGTGCAGAAGTAATTGCAGTCAGAGAAGAAAAGAATGGAAATCTGTGAGAGAAACAGCTCTTGCAGACACCAAGGTCAATGGAGAAGGAGAGGCAGGAGGTGGCTATTTTCAGATCACAGAATATCCTAAGGCATCCAGAAGGAACATCAAGTCCAACTCTTCAGTGGATGGCCCACACTGGGATCAATGCCACAACCTCGGTGTTATTAGCACCATTCTTTTTAAACAGCTGAGCTAATCTCAGGGTCATAATACACCGTGTGCCAGAGCTGAGATTCCCCTGGAGCCTGTGGTGAGGACCATGATGAGGCAGCTGTGCCCCTGCAGCCCATGGAGGTCCATGTGTATCAGATGTCCGCTGTGGGGGACCCCACACTGCAGCAGGTGGATGCCCAAAGGAGGCTGTGACCCCCTAGAGCTGCACCTGGCAGGAACCTCTGGATCTATGAAAAGAGGAGGCCACGCTGGAGCAGATTTGCTAGCAGGACTTGTGACCCTGTGGAGGGGCCGTGCTGGAGAAGTTCTTGAGGAACTGGAGTTCATGGGAAGGACTCACATTGGAGATGTTTGTGGAGAACGCTCCAGGGGAGGGACCTCAGAATAGAGCAGGAGAAGAGTGAGAGGAGTTCTACCCCTGTGACAGAAGGAACAGCAACAAACAATTCATGTGTTATGAACTGATTACAGCCCCCATTCCCTGTCACCCTGCTCTTCTGGTGGAGGGAAAATAGAGAAAACTGGGAGTGAAGTTTAGCCCGGGAAGAAAGGAGAGTTGGGGAAGGTGTTTCTTAAAATTTGGGGGTATTTATCACTATACTACTCCAATCTGATTGGTAAAAATAAATTAATTTCATTTTCCCCCAGTCCCCATGTTTTGCCCCGGCAGTAATTAGTGAGTGATCTCTCTCTGTCTTTATCTCAGCCCATGAGGCTTTTGTTATTGTCTCTCCCTCTCCAGCTGAGGAGGGGTGTGACAGAGCAGCATTGGTTGGCAAGTGGCATCCAGATAAGAGTCAAGCTGCCGCAGCATCCCTTTTGTTTCCGTCCAGCTTCACTTCATTTTTGTTTTCCTCACTTGTATTCTGCGGCAGACCTTAACGTCAATGCCTGCACAGCCAGGGCTTCCTGCTAAATATTATCTCTAAGAAACAAAGCAGCTACAAATTATGAAGGGCAGAGATAAGGGTGATTACCCTGCTAGCACACTGAGGATACAGGGCCCACATGGCCAGTTGCTGTATCAGCCATATGATCGCTAAACTGGCTGCAATCCCATAAGTTTCTTTCCCTTCCAGGACAGATGGGAGCTTTTGAGCTGATGAGGGGCAGTGAAGCATCGCAGCTTAGTCTTGGACCATTGCAAATTATGTAGGAAAGACTGTTGGAAGGAAGCTTCACGGTTTGGAGGGAAAAGAGGAAGAAAATAAAAAAGTCAGGGAGATGTGCACCTGGTGTACTGCTGAGGAAATGAGAGAAATAAATACAGATTGAAGGTGAAGTAACAACTCTGAACCACATAATTTTAAAAGCTTAAAAATACAGGGGAAAGGTCTACTGTTCTTGTGTCTACTAAAATATATGTAAGTTTTGCGATAGATTTTTGTGTTTTCAAATCCACAACCTCCATGGCTCAGGCATAATAGTGGGACGTCCATTTAAAGCTACTGTGCTATTGCATATAAAAATCAAAAACCGCGACTCTAACCTCAGCACAACCACTGATTCCTGACCACAGCCCACTGCTTCTACCCGGGATGCTGAAAAGACTGCTGCCCGGGCTATCAATCCCTGCTTGAACGGCTAGATCCCACATGCTGGCAATGCTCCCTGCACAGGGAGCAGGTCACCATCTGAGTTTCGCTGGCCTCTCCCGGAAAAGCTATGGGAGGTTTCTTCAGAATTATTTTGTTCCTTGCAGCTTTCTGTTAAACAGGCTGACACTGGGTCTGCTGCAGAGAGGGGAATAAAAAAGAAGCTTTTGTAGCATAACAATGCCGTGTGCTGATGTGCAGTGGGCAATTATGTAACCAACGCTAAATCTTTCTATAATTAGAACAAGCACCTAGTTAGAGTGATCAGAGCTCTTTTGTGTGCGCCTGCATGGGGCTATGCAAGAAAAACCCTGGCTTGAAAGAAAGATGCTGGCTTGATTTCCTTTCCCTTTTCAACTGGTGAATAAATTAAATCTCAGATTACCCCAAATTGCTGTGAAAGACAGACTGTGAAAAGCGTTTCCTTTTCATTCCCGTTGAAGACATTTGCATCCCAGGTGTGAATCTCATGAAATGCAAATACACACCCAAAGATTCAGCCTCTCCATCCCAAGCACCCGAGCAGCAAGGACAGCCAGAGACCGCCTGAAGAGAGGACAGAAGGTCAGCGTCGGCCCTCCCTATGGAGAATCGATGTCTTTTTTAGATTCACTTTGATGAAGAACATGACAAGATATCCTCAAAGGCTCATTTATACTAGATATTCCTCACGTATGGAGAGGAGGCATGGGAAAAGAGAACAAAACAGTCTCAGAAAGAAGGTGATCCTATGAACTTGTGGACCCAGATGATCATCTTAGAGGAGATATGAAAAGGGTATGGTGGGAAATTGCTACCAGAAGACCTTGACCCTTGACTCTTCTGATCTCCATTCTGTGAATGGTCAGCAACACAAATATTGAGGTAGATCTATCTTCTGACCTATAAACAAGTTCAACTCTAAAAATCACTGTAACAATGCCAATTTGTACAAGTTAAAGATATGGCTAGTGGGATCTCTACTTCTCAAATGTTTTCTTATTCTTTTCTGATTTGGTCAGGTCACCAGATGAAATATTACAAATATCTCTATATAAATAGTTGACAGATGTGCAAAGCAACAGGGAAGATAAATACAGCAACCTCCTACCTGGAGGTAATTCCAGAAGATAACATACACAGGTTTTCTGATAGGTCAAACCCACCCCATTCTTGGTCCAGCTTAAGTGGATATTGGCAGGTTTGCCTTTATATCAGCAGTAGAGAATTCAGAGCTGACTCTGGATGCCATAAAATTTTAAAATAGCATCTTCTTACCAATCATACTGTACAGATCCAATATTTGGATAAAACATCTCTCAACAAAAACATGCCCATTGCCCAAGGTCATTCAGTCCCTGTGGCTCAGTAGTCACCAAAGTCTGAACCTGACAATAGAAAGTGATGTGTTCCTTGGAGAGCAGGGCTTTACATGAGCAGCAAAATCCACTTCTACCAGTATTGTGTTCCTTCAAGGTCTTTGCTCAGCCTTGTTGTGTGGTATCAGTTTAGACAATTGCACACCACCTCCATACCTTTGTCTCATAATTTCTGTTGGCAAAAAAAATTCCCCTTACTTAATTTGTTAAAGCTGTTGGTCCCTAAAGGGCATTCCACTTCTTGCAGGTTGTTGGGAAGTGTCAATGGGCCAACAGGTCCTGTGTGAAATGATCTTATCACCTGGAAGTAGAATGCTTCCAAGACCTTTGCAAAACACCCCCAGAGTCTGTGTTTTTTACTTAAGTTCATGAGAGCATTTTTGCCTGAGAAAGTTAACTATTCTACAATATGGAACAAATAACAGAAATTAAACCAGCCTTCATTTCAGTCATTCCAGAGAACACAGGCATGGCTCAAAGAATTGAATTTTTTCTTTTTACAAAAGCACTAATAAACCTTGCGATCTTTTCCTCCCAGTTGTAATTATTCCTTCTGAGTGCTACCTGTAAACCCTAAGGGAGGGTGAAGTACAGGGGGTGTTGATGTGGTTGAATCTTTCCCTCTAGTTAAATCTCTTCTCTTTCACTGTTTAGCATCTTACCTGTCCATAATTTATCCCTGGAGTTAAGAAGAGTAGTTTATTTTGATCATATTTATCCTACTGTGTGCAGTAACTGGTAGGCATACAGATATCTGATATTAACAATAGCTTATTCCATTACTTTGTATCATCATCTTCACTTGCTACAAGTTATTTCATGAACCATTTAATTCTGGATTTGCAAATGTGAGAAGTGCTGAAGTAGATTAAAAAGGTGCAGAGGATTTAACAGTCTAAATCTACCCCCAAAGACTCCTCAGAATGCATCAGAAATATGTTCTTAAAACCATCTGTGATATTCTCATCAAACTAACAATCTCCCTGCTCCCAGCCATGCCAAGACATCCACAGAGCCCGAACTCCTTACTCACCATACTGAGGATCATTTTGGCACAATCATTTTGTGAATAGAGATGCATATGGAAACCCAATATCATTATTGTCCAGAAAGATATTGTCAAAAAAAAAAATCCTGATAAAAACAGAAAGGAATTAATCCTTTTTATTGCAGGAAGATTTATATTTGGGGAAAATATGTTTCAGAACCATTCATTGCCTAATGTCTCTTTTGAGAGAAGCACAGAATAAGCTAGGTTGGAAGGGACACACAAGGATCATTGAGTCAAACTCCTATCCCTGTGTCTTAGTTTGAAAGACACACATTTGCTAAGGAGGGGCAGGGCCTCTCTTCAAATTATTATAATTTAGAAAATTAAAGGGACTTTCAGGCAGAGGTATGGAGATAGGAATAACAGTTCTTTACTAGTATGTATAACAGAGGCAAATAAAAAACCCAACAACTACAGCATTAATAATAACATAACCAGGAACCTTGAGGGACTGTTTCACAAAGCCCAGAGCAGTCCAATCTCTTGGGACTCTGAGAGAAACCATGCTGGAACAGTGGAAGATCCCAGGCAGGTGGATGATCAGAAGCTCCGTGGCGGTAGCTGGAATGTCAGGGATGTCTCGGCAGGGCCACAGAGCAGCAGAAAGCCTCAAGGCAGTGCTGAGGAACCCACGGTGGTGGGGCAGGGCTGGCCCAGCTGGGCAGGAGGAGGTAAGCTCAGCATTCTGGGGGCCATGAGCAGATGGTGGTGGATTTTCTCAGGACCAGACCTGGTGGGGACAGCGACGTCCTCCCGCAGCAAGCAGCAGCCTGCCCGTGTCCTCTCCAATGCAATGCCAGGAGCAAGAAAGTGAAGCTGCCCCCAGCCCTGTCCTTATCTCTCCCTCCCGACTTTGGGCCACTTCTCTGTTTTGGTCAAGCACTCTTAAGCACCCAGTACTTAGTCTCCTATCAACTTCTGTGGAAAAATTCTTTGGAGTAAAAAAGCAAGAGACCTATCTCCCAACACCCTGCACAGGACACCCCAAGAATCACACCGTGTACCTGAGAGCATTGTCCTGATGCTTCTTGAACTCTGTCAGCTTTGGTGCTGTGACAACTTCCCTGGGGAGCCTGTTGCAGGCCCAACTATGCTCTGGGTGGAAAACCTTTTTCTAATACTGAACCTAAACCTCTGCTTCAGGCCACATTCCCTCGGGTTTTGTGACTGGTCACCAGAGAGAAGAGTTCAGTGCCTGTCCCTCTGCTATCCTCTAAAGAACTTGTGACTGCAGTGAGCTCTCCCCTCAGTCTTCTCTTCTCCAGGTTGAACAGACCAAGGACCTACGTCGCTCCTCAGAAGGCTTCCCCTCAAAGTCCTTCACCATCTTCTTAGTCCTGTTTTGGACATCCTTTAATAGCTTAATGTCCTACTTAGATTGTGTTGGCCAAAACTGCACACAGTGTTGCCTCAAGTTTGCCTGCTTTTCACTGTGTGCATTTTGTTCTCACGCAGCTTCAAGTAAATTATGTATGTTTTTAGAAATTATATCTTAGTTTCCATTCTTCTCCTCTGGGAGGAGAAAGATGATTGATGGTGATGTTCACCAACGAGGTCGAAGAGGTGGCTACCTGTGTGGCCAATCTTGGCCTGTTTGTAAAACTGTATATTTGGAGTCAGAAAAATAAAGTAGAAGGTTTCCTGCTTGACCTCCTGCTGCCTGCTTTGTCCTTTTGTGCTCCTAACAGCAGCCACACACAGCTCTCGAGGTGAGGCCACACCAGTGCAGAGTGGAGCAGAGTACAGCTCTGCCATTTGAACCATTAACATGTCTGCTTCAGAAAACCAGACCTAGGAGATACAAGAAATGCGCAGAGATCATCAATCCAGAAGGGAATATTAACTTTTCTTGTTCCTCTGTGATTGTGGGACATTGAGTTTCGTCTGACTGTTCCTGTATGGGCCCTGATTGCTCAGGCTTGCCCGAAGCAGATCTGGTAATAATGAAACTGTCTCTTCTCAGAAGATTTTAGCTTTGATTAGAACATAACAAGGGATAGAAAAGTGAGCACCTCCCACAGTTTTTCAAAGGTTAATCACTCTCACTGATAAATATTTCAACCTAATTTCTCATTTGAATTTCCCTAATTTCCACTTCCAGTCACTGGTTATTGTTTTGTCTTCCTCTATGAGATTAAGGACTGGTTCAATATCTTGCATTTCTGATCTTTACAGGTACATATACAAGATAGTCAAATCTCCTCTCAATTATTTGTAATGAACAAAATATACTAAATGTTTTCATTTGCTCACTCAGGTAATTTTTCCTTGTAATGTAATTGTCAAAGGACAGATAAATGAAATTAACCTCATTCTGATCTGGCAATCGTCACATTTACCTCTTAAACTTCATCACAAGACAAATTTACTTATTGTATTTCCCCTACACTTCCAATTAATGATAGCCTTATAGTACCTTTGTAGTCTTTTAACTCTCTTCTATCTTCCAGGATTGTTTTAGAAACTTGAAGGACAAGAGTCCAGGACTAGAGTTCACCTTATCCCTGCTTCTACATCCATGTCCTTCAGGAGACTGTTTGTTACTTCATAGCACAATAAATTTTTTCTAAGCTACTTGTCCCTCACATCCCTTATAGGTCCATTGATCACTGGTTCCCATCACATCCTGTACTTAACCCCACATTTCTTACTTACAGATATATAAGCTTGCACAATGTGATGTTGAAACACAGCTGATTTAAATGGATTCTACTTACCAAATCATCTAGTTCACATTGTATGGCTCTCCTCCCAGTATCCCTGAACATTTTGTCACTCATTCTGAACCTTACATATTGATCCACTGCTGGTGATTCCTTTGTATTTTGAAATGCCAGCCACTTCCCGACCCCAGTGGTACACCTCTTCAAGGAGGTTAATTAATATTAATTCTTCAATCAACACATCATCAGAAGCAGAAGATAGAAGCAATGGTGGTGCATTCCCCCTATAGAGCATTAAATAATACTCCACAGCCAAGGAAGAATGAGGAATGTCAAAGTAGGAGGGATAAAACATAGTTTTTTCACTGAGACTAGTATAAGAGCTGGGCAAAGAAGCATTGGCAACTTGTAAGAGGGAAGGAAGGCTCCTGAATCAGGTGGCAATATTGCCAGATATGACAACAGCAGTGCTGTTACTAAATGAGTGACAGAAATGGGTAGAAGGGATGACAGATGAGTTTTGCTAAGGAAAATTATTGATAAATGGTGGGTGACAAAGTCTTGTATCTTTAGCTTTGTCTGAAGTGCTTGTAAGACACCAGCTATCTCAGAGGAAAGGGGAAGTATCTGTCATTCATAGAGGTGGTGACAGAGCTGCTGTCACTACAATGTTAAGCCAAAAGCTGATTCCCACTGGAGATGATGAGTTTGATCATATAGAGACTGCAAAGGATTTCTCTTACTTTCCTCCACGTTTCCCTGTCCTAGAAGTTCAAGCAGCTTAATTTAGCCTGCAGGAGCAGTTCACCCTTCAGACTGGGAGATGATAAGGCAGACAAAATGACTAGAGGACTGCAAGAGAGTTACTCTGCTGTATCATGTGCCTGCCTCTTATGGCATGATTTTTTAAATCTCTGATATACCATGTTTGTTTCTTTAGTTATTTTACCCTTTTCTTCCCTGTCTGGCTTCTGTTTCTCTTCTAGATGAGCTGTGCCTGGCTCAGTGGGACTCTTCTGCCTTTGCTTCACTAGATGCAATGTAGCAATAGCAACTACTGATTAATAATTGTCTTTGTTTTTATATGGTGCTATATACTGCCATTTTAACTCAAATAGTGTCTTTCCTATGTAAAGCTCCAACTAGAACTCCCTTAGAAGTATTTTTCCATATTTCAAATTTTAATTGGACTCTAAAGATTGCATCTCTTGAGTTGACTTAAAGAACTCCTATGTAACATATGCATGCACATTTAACATAGACAGCACAATTCCTTTTTAATGCAGAAGTTTTTCTATTTTAAATCAAATTTTTTTTGCCACTTTAAGTCTCTCCCCTTCACTCCCATCTCCCAATTCGACGATTAATAAACAGCAGGTATCAGAACAAATTTTATCCCAATCCATTTGCTGTATATTTTCTGCTTTTTAGTTGAACATTCCCAGCTGGATGAACTGTGAAGTCGCTGAGCTTGTTGGAGACCGCGTGAATAGCGTAGGGGCGCGGAATTGGATGGCGGAAGAAACAAACGGGGATCCCACACCTTATAAAAAAAACTACACCTCCCAGAATGCCTTGCGGCCTATCCGCATGCGCCGCCTCTCAGCGAGTGACACTACGAAGACTACGATTCCCATGCCCCACTGCGGCTATAGCGCATGTGCAAGTGTCGCCACCTTCTCCCCGCTCGGCGGCCCGGCTGCGGAGCGGGCGGCGTACGCGGTCAAGATGGCGCTCACCAGGTGGGTCGGGAGGGCCCAGCCGGGCCCTGGGGGTGCTGAGGGTCCCCCCGGCCGGCCCGGGGATTTCCCGCCGCGCTGCGGGGCTCCGCCGACCGGAGCGGCCGCCTTTAGGGAGCGCCCTGAGGGGCCGCGGCCTCTCCTGGGCACTGGGCCGCCGGCCAGGCCGCGGCCGCGGGGAGTGCGGCGAGGGCCGGTCGGGCCTGGGGGAGCCCTGGCGGGATCGGGTGTGTGTGCTCTGGTCTCTCTGCTTCTCTCGCGTGTTCACAGCGGGTGGAGGGAGCTCCCCCGCCTCGGTTGGGTCTGTGGAGTTTTGTCGAGGTTTCTTCACCGTCAGAGAGGGCGAGCGGTCTTTGTTTACGAGTTGTAGTGTCTCCCAGGGCATGGGACCGCAGTTCCCTTGGCTGTTCCGGAATCCCGAGTTTCTCTGGTTGCTCTGTTTAGTGAATGTACGTAAGGGCTCTGTAGACAAGAAGAGCTAAAAAAGAGGAAGTGAAGAAATTTGGGTTCGATTTGCCCTTGGCAGGGAGGTGTCAGGCTTTGAGAGGGGAGGTGGTTGTCAGATCTGTCTGTGGGTGTTTGCCTTGAGAGAAAGGAAGAGACAGTCATTGGGATTAGAGACATAGGAACATAATGTTTCTTTCTTATTCGTAGTAGTGTAAAGAATACCAGTGATATGTGACATTCCTGTTGGAAAATGGGCATTGTCACTCTTCTGTTCAAACACGATGTGAATGTGGGTGAATTTAGCAGTAACTTTTTTAGGAGTCTTCCAGAATGCTGTGAAAGCACACATTTCCTTTGCCACTCTAATCTCAGAAGTTACTGAATCTGTGAAGTTGCTCTTACGAGTGCAATGCTCAAGTTTCATAAATTGTTTCTTAGTAGAGAGTGATTGTAGAGAAAGTATTAACTTAGAAAGAAGTTGACTCAAGCATAGTTGGGTGTCTGTGTGTAAAGTTACCAGAATGAACTTTTTTTATGTCATTCTCTTTTGGTTGCTGTCCATGGATGTCCAGCTTTTTGCCAGCTCCAACCCAGCTGTCCCAAGATCAGCTAGAACTAGAAGAAAGAGCAAGAGCTCAGAGATCTAGGCAGACTGCTCTGGTCTCCTCACGAAGGGAACCACCCCCTTATGGTTACCGGAAAGGATGGATACCACGGACACTAGAGGTAAATATTGAAATTGATGCAGTAGTAGTGTGTCTGCTAAAGGGGAAAAAGAAATTCTGAAGTAGGAATAAATTCTAAGCAGCTTGAATGTAGCTGAGAATTGTGCAAAGCCTTACAACGTGCTTCATCCAGACCACTTGATATATTCTTGTGTTGGGAGAGGTTCTAATCCACCAGATTTCTTAAAACATTTGATGGTAAACAGGATGATCTATGTCTACTTCTGTTCAGAGATTGTTGTGTTGTAATATGGAAATATGTCTGTGGTCCTTTGGGTTTACAGTCTGTGAACACAAGATTTCTCTGAGGAAGACATCCATATTGTTCCTCTGTTAGTGTTAAGTACACATTCTGAATTATAGCTGAAATAAGTGGATGTGTGTGTATCAGAGAAGAGAACATTCATGTATTCTGTTCAAAAATGTAGCTGCTATTGGAAGAAAAAATTATTACAGTTGGAAGGAAATTTAAAAATCAGTCAAATATTTGTTGTTTAAGTATGTTACTGGCTAAAGGGTTTTGGACAATGTTGTATGTCATTAGTTGTAATCCTTGCCAGTTTAATGTAATCTGAACTGCAACTGCTAAAGGTAGAAACAAAATACAGGTGTGTAGCTCTGATTACAAAACTGTTTTAGTACAGTCTCTCACTATGAGCCTGCAGTCTCTTCCTGTGAGGAAAAACCTTTCAGTTTGAAGTGATTCCTGACAGTGACTTCTGAGACCTGTTCTGATGAGTCAAAAGTTCTCTTGGGATCAAGCACGCTGTTGAAGTTTCATTACAGTAGTTCATATATGATCCTACATTGTTTCCAAATACAGTAATTTCATCAACTTGTAACAACGTTGCCCTCCTTTATGTTTGGGTGCCATTTTTGTAAATCCAACAGTGTTCTGTGGTGATCCATGTACTTCAAATAGTAGTTCCAGTGGCTCACTGAAGGAAAACGTTCTTATGTGGGTTCAGCACTAAGTCATATGCTGCATATGTATGATGTCAGAAATTATACTTTCATTATACCCACTGTAGGTTTCCCTTCCTACACTGTTGAGTACTAAAGTTAGTATTTTAGTGCTTTTTCTTCATGTTAATAAAGAATTTTTTTAAGAAGCCAGGTGCTGAAGGTTTGCGAAGAATTTCCAGCACCACTTGGCCACAAATTAATACACATCCCAGAAAGCCTGTTAAGGGCTCCTTTCTGCTTCATAAACAAGTGCAAATTACTGTAAATTCATTCAAAGCATAACCTTTTTCCAGTCACCCTGGACTGCCATTGCTGGAAAATGGAAAACCTGTTCTTAATACATAAAGAGTTGTGCAAAAAAAAAAAAAAAATTGAAGAATGATTTAATTTGGTTCTGGTTTATACTTTTAACTACTAGTTGTTGAATGTGGGGCATCCAGTGGAAAACTTCAGATAATGGAAACCATGTTTCAAGAAGCATTTGCAGGTGGCATAATCATGTTGTCCCTGTTTGGAAGTGTTCTGTTTGGTCATATCCAGTCTCAGTTCACTCTGTCCCCGTGGTGGTAACATGGTGAGTGTGGAGGGAGATAGATCTGCTTAAGTCACCCATTCTTATTTTTTGATCTCTTTTGTTACCAGACTTCACATAAGCCGTGCCATTGCAACAAAGAAAGGGCTAGATACTTGTGCTGCTTTAAGCAAATGCTTCCTCCAAAGTGTTGCATTTGAAACTGTAGCCTGAAGTTGTTTTATGAATGGTACCACTGCATCCTCTGTGGTACTGATTGAGGATGATCTTCTTTAAGAAGTCTTTTGGTTATCTGCTTATTAAATGCTTTTACACCAACACATTGCAGGGGAGAGGAGTAAACTGTAAGAATATTGGGATTTGGGTGCTGGCCCAAATTTCAGTGTACTTGTGCATCAAAGTAAGGAAATGTTTGACACATGTAGCATTGTAAGGCTATGAGCTACAGGCTTTGAAAAGAATGGAATGCTTTTTTATCTTCTTCACCTCATTATGGTGTGAAAAGCAACAAATAGCCAGTAGAAGTCTTCATAAAAATGCTGCTCTTGTGATTTTAGTATCCACAGTTGCTTTATTTCAGGAGGTTAATTTTTAAAGTTCTAATTAATAACTCGCGTGAGAATTAAAGACTTAATTTTGTATTGTCTGTAGCGTAGTATTGTCTGCACATTCAAATCAGTAATATCTGTTCCTACTTTGTGCTGGGAATAATTACTGCAAGATGTCTCTCCATTTCACTGTCTTTTAATGACTGTAAGTTCTCTCATTAATTGCTCACTTACCAGGGAAATAATAAAGTTACTGGAGCATTCTTGCCAAGTTCATTTTTGTTGAAATCAATCTGCTCTTCCAGCTTGCTTTTTTTTTTTTTTTTTGTCTTTTGGACATTCACTACTTTTTCTTTTCTGTAGGATTTTGGAGATGGGGGAGCTTTCCCAGAAATTCATGTGGCCCAATATCCATTGGATATGGGCCGAAAGAAGAAAACGTCCAATGCTTTGGCAGTTCAGGTGGATGCAGAAGGAAAAATAAAATACGATGCAATTGCTCGGCAAGGACAGTCAAAAGACAAGGTAATACTTCTTCTAATATGTCAGCTGGCATGTATCCTTGGGAAAGTGGTATGTACACATTGCATATACTTGAATTCATTGGTCTGGCATTAGCCCACGTGGATTGTGTCCTCTTTTCTTATTTAGGAACTAAAATAATGTCAGACAGAAATTGTGATCTTCTGTAATATAAGTAAAAGATAAGGCAAAAATGGTCAAAATCTCTATACAGAACTTACTGGATGGCATAGCAGTTTTGTTTTTCCAATGAAGGCAAGGAACTGGAAAGAGTTGTGCAGCCTCATTTCAGTGTGTAGAGAGAGGGGGCATAAAACTGGACAGAAAACACAGGTCAGCCTTCAGAATACTGCACCTTGTGTCTTACTGATCCAATGTTTGACGCTTCTGGTTGTTTTCAGTGGATTTGGGTGCTGTGTTTTTGCTATTGTTCTTTAATTGCAGCAGAAACTGTTACCAGTGGTTATACTGCAAAAGTTTTGTGCTGAGTTCAAGAGATAGCGAGATTCTCACGGAGTTTTTTAGGAAGGAGTTCAACTTCTGTATGCAGTAGCCTTTATAAAACCAAGAGATGACACTTGAGGTCCTAACTAGAGGAGATCAGGGTCTAAGTCTACTTTAAGGAGTATTTACACCTGCCTTTTCAAGTGTAACCAAGTGGGCTACATGGACTTTAATTCTCTTAAGCAGGTGTAGGGGGCTGGAAAACTGCTGAGGCCTGACAAAGTGTGTGACCAGCTGCTTCTTCCAGCAAGCATCTTCTGTAAAGAATAGGATAATGCCAAGAAAGTAAACACAGTGTTAACTACAAAGAGTGTTTTAGCTAATAGATATGCATAGCTGTTGTCAAAATAATTTGACTTCTTGAGCTTTAAATTAGGATGCCTTGAAAACCTTGTGATTATGTAATATATATGCTCCATGTCTTACTACATTTGAGGAAGGGAGCAACCCAGAATATAAACTTTACTTCTCAAACAAAAAAATAGAATGGGCATTGTAAGAATATTAGGAGAAATATTTTTAACAGATAAATTTATTGTTTTAAATAGATTCTACAGCCAGTAGGATTCTATATGTAATTAATACTCTGAGTGTCAAAGCATGACATCTTGCATGTCCTCATCCTATGCCTCGTATGTTACTGCAGTACCTTTGAAAAAGATGAGTGCAGACTGGACTCCATGCTGTTGTGTGGAAGAAAGTAGTTAGACTAAACAGTAGAAAAACCAGCAATGGCAATATTTTTATTGAGGGGACTTTACTTGGAGTTCCATCAGGCTTTGTCTAATGACTGGAATTATTGTTCAGTACAAAGGTGTTAAAATATTAATTCTATTTGAAGAGTTCTCCTACTCAATATTTGATAATTTATGCTAAGTAGAAATGTTGCTTTGTTGAAAGCATACAAAATAATTTCAAGCAGATAATTAGACAAGAAGTAATCATACCAGTTTTGGGGAATCTGCAGGCCAAATAATAAGAAAAAAATTAGTAGTAGTTAAACCCTCATTTTTACAACTTGTCAAATGCATCTTTACTTATTTGTAGGATTATCTTTAATCTGTATGTAATAGAACTCTTAAGATTGGAATATTAGTGTGTTTGAAAAGTAGCTAGATATGATAGTAGACTTGAGGCAAAAGTGACCATAATCTTTTGCTGGGTCTTATTTGGTTTAGAGTTAGGAAGATACTTCTTAACAGGTAGAGTTAAATTTAAGCTGTTCATGTTTGTCATATTTGATTCATGAGGATCTGTACTTTCATTAGCTTTCCATATGGCATCTGTAATGAAGGCAGTAATATTCTCTTTCTCATACACCAAGAGATGTGGGGCTTTTCCAAAACCAGACTCTGTAGAACTCTAGAGTTTGGGTTTCCTAACCCTAAGCTCTGCCTTCTGTGTCAGGTTGATCATTGCATCCAGCTGGATGTAAATGCTGAGAGCAAAGATTAGATATTGTGATTCAAAGGGGAGTGAAACTGATGGAAAATTAGATCACAGATTCATAGAATGGTTTGGGTTGGGACACCCTCTGCCAGACCAGGTTAGTCAAAGCTTCATTCATTCTAGCCTTGAACACTTCCAGGGGTGGGCTATCCACAGCTGCTCTGGGCAGCCTGTTCCAGTGCTTCACCACCCTCATAGTGAATTTCTTCCTAATCCTGGTCTAAATCTAACTTCCTTCATCTTAAAGCCCTTCCCCCTTGTCCTGTCACTACATGGCCTTGTAAGAAATCTCTCTCCAGCTTGTAGATTCCCTTAGAAAGTCTGCTGTAAGGTCTCTCTGGAGCCTTCTCCAGGGTGAACATCACCAACACTCAGCCCATCTTCATAGAAGAGGTGCTGCAACCCCGTGGTCAACTTAGTGGCCTCATCTGGACTCATTCCGACAGGTCAATGTTGTCTTTGTGTTTGAGGCCTCAGAGCTGGATGCAGACACCAGCTTGGATCTCACCAGAGCAAAAGTAGAGGGGCAGAGTCACCTCCCTCAATCTGCTGGCCACACTGCTTTTGATGTAGCTCAGGATAAAAATTACTTTCTGTGCTGCAACAGGTATTCAAAACAATTTCACTGGAAACAGCAGAACTACTATTGCTTGATTTAGTTTGCTTTGCAGGAGGAAGTATTGGCAGAGATGTCCTAGGGAGCAGTTCTTCAGTGATCTGTGTTGAGTTGGATAATGTGGAATATTTTCTCTTACGAGCTTCTGATAGTACAGTGTCAATAGGATTAGATACAGAAGTTTCATTTTCCAGAGAGCTGCAGCCATAATTCAATATTTCTTCAATCTTAATACTTAGATCTAAAAGAAGCAGATACTTAGCAGCCTGCCAGAAATGAGATGGAGTTTATAAACCTATCCTAGGAGCTACTTGTTTGGTCTGAGTTAGGAAGCAAGATTTGCTTTTGCTACAGCTTACTGATATTTTGGAGTTGAATTTAGTGTTCTGCCTTTTTGTACAGGCAGCAGTTCCATCACCCAGCCCCTATCTCTAGATGACCTGTCAGCAGTTTCTACTATTGCAGTGGTTCATCTCCCTTGCATTTGTTCCATTACATATTTAAAAAAATGTTGCTTCAGAGGATTTTCCTGGAAAAAATACTGACATAGATGTGATAGTCTGACCAGCCTCCTGTTTGGGTTTGGCAGAAAGTCTGCTGGACATGAAATGCTGGATAACATTGGCAGGCCTGGATCCATGACCTTATGGATCTGCAAGTGGAGTTCTGTCTGGTTGTCAAGATGAAGGATTTCTAGCTTAGCTCTGTGGTTAGTTCATGTGCTGCTGAAAGTTCTTTCAGTACTTTCTCTACTTACATTACTAAAAGCCAGACTAAAGTAATGCATCAATAGTGATGTATTTTGGTGAGACTTATGCTGTCCTCTTATTAGGAAAATACGAATGTATAATTGCATCCTGTGTTTTTTATGAAGCGAGAAGAAAGAGTGAAATCAAGGAATGGAATTGTTATGTCCCTTCCTTTTTTCCAGCAAGAATGACTTTATATTCTGGAGTTGGATTTCTTCTTCGTGGCCCAAGGCTGTGACTTATTTGTTAAAGGAGAAAAAACAATCACGAGGTTTATTTACAAGTTCCTTTCTCCAAGATTGTATATTCAATCAAATATTTACAAGACAGTAGTTCCATTGTTGTAGGAAGACCTGTCACAGCTATGGAACAGGTCAAGAGAATATGAATATAACTCAAATAATCAAAAGTGTTACTTACTTGCAACTTTTTTGCCTTTGTGGTAGAGCTTGGTTTGAGAGTTTGTTACCAGTTTTTTATCTGGTGTGTGTACCAGGCTTACAACCGTGTAATCTTAATGCTTTCTAAAAGTTTATATGCTTTATATGGAGAAACCATTCTTTGCCAAGGAATTCATGCTGCATTGCTTGATAGTAAATTCTTGATTTACATATAGGATTGATGAGCACTGTACAGGGCTGGTTGTGATACATAGAAGGAAATATGTCAAGGTTTTCTGTCTAGCAGATGAAGAAACTTCTATTAAGAGACTTGCATCTATCAAGTGCCTTGTGAGACTCTGAATGTGATTGATGTCTAAATCCTGCCATGTAGTACAGTATCTTAACCAGTTAGGTAATAGTATTTTCTTTCTGATTGCAGTGGTATGCAGATTTCTAATTGCTGCTTGTTAAGTCTGCCCCAGCCAGGAAATCACATAACTGTAGCAAAAACTTGAGGTTTTTCTTTGTGCCTAGAAGGAGATTCTTCTGCTTTTCAGTAGCAATCAGAGTGAAATAGCTAAAACACAGGCTTATGCTTCCTTTAAAATTTCATAGATTGAAAAATGGCAGTGGATAGGCACAGTACAATATCAAATAATCCCAGTCTCTTCTTTATCTTAGATGAATGAAATGTCTCAACATTACTCATAAAACAAGATGTCTAGAAAAACAACAAAAACAAATGTAAATTCTTTATCTGCCTCTCTGTATCACTTCAGAAAAGTGATTACAATTAAAACATGCAAGTGTATAAAGCTCTTGATGGCAACAGAAATATTTGTATTTTCGGGATAGTTTAATCTATATAATTAATATGAAAATATTAAATATTATTACTATTAAAATATTAATATTATGAATATTTCTTCCATAATAAAGCATCTTGTCATTTGGGTGCAATACTTCAGAGTTTAAATAGTTCACAAAGATCATTTGTACCTCAGTGTAAAGTAGTTTTTAGATAGCTCTTGGACCACCACAAGGAGTACCTTCTTTTATTTTCTTTTTTTTTGTCTTTTGGGTTGCTGAAAAGCTCCTTCAACATACTTTGTTCTTCATACTCTTCTTCAGCAAGACACTTGGACTTATGGGTTAATTACCTTAGAGGAACACTTCTCTTCAGATGTCCTTCATTCAGCATCTGAGAAACTAGAATATTACTGATAACTAATTCAAAGGATTAAAATTTTAGGAGTGAAAGCTGAGAAGCAGAAAATGGCTCTCGTGTGGTTAATGAATGCTGAGCCTAAAGGTTAATTTTGTAGTTGGACATGTACTATATAATGAAGTTGAAATAATAGTTCTTGATTTATAACCCTTTGAAGTAAAACTTCCTATTTTGTTGAATACATGTGAAGCGTTAATGTAATAAAATACATTTCCCCTGAAGCCATTTAATAGTATTCTTTCCCTGTATTTAAAATTGGAACTTAAAGCTGCCTGCATGTTGTGTGAAAACTCAAGTACCTATATAAGGGAAAGTGTCAAGACCAGATTTCTCAAGTATTTATTTTTTCAAGAAAACAGTAAACATAAAGAAATGAAAAAAATCCAGATGCTGTAAAATACTTCTGTCAAATTCTTGAGTAATCCTTGAAAACAAAAGCAAACATGAACGGGGTTTTATCAGTTTGGGGTCTCTAAAAAAAGAAAATACTAGGAATGGGAAGCAGAAAACTGCTGTCTAATGCCAGTTCTGAGAGCAACTTACACAATTATATTTAATCAGATTGCTTTGTTTCTTCAATTACTCTGTCTGTAAAATGGGGTCCAGAGTGTACATGTAACCACGTTTTCTATGAGAGTAATTGAACAATGTGTAATTGTTATACATTTATAGCTGTGTATTAATTTTAATTAGTACTCAGAGTATACTCTAAGCCTGAAACATTTCCTTTGATATATGTACATTTATTCCTGTTCACCAGCACTACTAAAATCTAATGTCTTCCAGGTTATTTACAGCAAGTACACAGATCTTGTGCCAAAAGAGGTCATGAATGTGGATGATCCTGAACTGCAAAGACCAGACGAGGAAGCAATTAGAGAGGTATTGTATGCACTGATGTGCCTAGTCAGCAGTGGTATGCTTTATGTCTTGCAATGGGATGAGATGTACAATGTGGTATTTTTTCTTCAGATAACAGAGAAGACAAGAGCAGCCTTGGAAAAATCGGTCTCCCAAAAAGTTGCAGCAGCCATGCCAGTTCGAGCTGCTGACAAACTAGCTCCTGCACAGTACATTCGGTATGTAGTGCTGGTGTTTCTGTAAGATGTTGTGATATGCAAAATAGATTCAAATTGGCATACCTGTTGAATTTCTGAGAGCAGAAATTCCTCTTGAATTCTGTTCTTTTGTTAGGAAATGAAACTGGTGTCTGTATTTTGAATTAACCCACTAATGATCACCTAGACTGAAGTGTGTAGAAATATGTCTTTAACATGTCATGAGTTACGGCACTTTGGAGGGGTTATTGTTTTGTTATAACAAAACACAGATTTGCCAGAGATCACTATTAACGATGCTGCCCTGGAAGTGAAGTATTTACTGCAAGTTTCAAGCCACAACAAGACATGTAACAAAGTTCTTCCTTCACAGAAAATGAGCAGTTGGAAACAACTGGAATTATGAGCAGGCCACTACTTATTTATTATTATTTTCTGTTTCAAACACAAAATTTCATGGCAGGGTTACACTTGGCTTGAGGTTAGTTCTGAAAAAAAGTATGTGAAGAGGTTCTTAATGAACAGTAAGAAGACACCAGGGCTTCACAGAGTATGGAGTATTGTGACAAGCTGTGTGTACTGTGCTTGTTTTTCTTCTATTTCAGAATCTAGGTTGAAACAGGAGAATATAGCCCTGAAGAGAAGTTACATTCTGTCTAATGTAACTGAGTCTGCACTCCTCTGTGCAGTTGACATCTGCTGCTGACATTCATAGTGGGGTAGTCTTAAACTGTTGTGGATGATATGAAACCACAGCTAGAGCAGTAAACTGAGTGAAAATGGAGGTGGGAAAGGAATATCTGTCTAGCTGTGTGCAGAGGACTGAGCTCTCTGTTTGATTCAGGTACACACCATCTCAGCAAGGAGTTGCATTCAACTCTGGAGCAAAACAGAGAGTTATTCGAATGGTGGAAATGCAGAAGGACCCTATGGAGCCTCCAAGATTCAAGTAAGTATTCACAGCTTGTTCATGGCAAATAGAAGATTCTGAAGTGTGTTTCTGTGCAACATGCTGACTGTAATTGTAATTGTTTTCTTAATTACTCAGAATTAACAAGAAGATTCCACGAGGACCACCATCTCCTCCAGCACCTGTAATGCACTCTCCAAGTAGAAAGGTATGAAATGCCATAATGTTCTCAGTTTTGAACGGTTAGGTGGGCCCACATATTCTTCTTTGATCTAGTTCATTTCTGTGTACCTTCTCCTTACTGATCTTCTGATGTGATGTTAAATGGTGAACTTGGTGCCCAGTGCAATCCTTTGGTTTGCTTTTTTTCATTTAGGCAGTTCTGAAAGTAGCTGTCTCTTTATTTATCTTGTTAAAGGTTGAGTAGATGTGTCATATATTTTATGCAGGGCTGCATTGCTGAATTTGTTCATGGCATGAATGAGTTGGCCAAGGCTTTAGCCTGGTTACTCTTATGTTGCTTTTAGCACTGTTAAACTAATCGTTAACAACACTAACTTGTTTCATTAAGAGTTAGCTCCCTCTGAGAGATGAGTGTAGTGGTGTTTGGTAAAACTTGAATAGCTGCTAAGTGTGCGGATGTTAAGAAGCTGGCTGTGAGTAAGGCCTGTGTGATGAAAGCTTAAGAGGATGCTGAAGAGACATCGGGACTTTATTCAGTGTCGGCAAAGATAGAGTGCAAAAATAAATCCCATGGCAGAGGGTTTGGAAGGAGCTGATCTCTAACGTTCCTTCCACTCAAACCATTCCTTGATTCTGTAATCGTACTACTGCTAAGAAGAGTTGGGGTTTTGTTGTGGAGTCCTGAACTTTCTACTCTTAACTTACTTCAATAGTTTCATAGCTGCCTTTGAGAAAGAAAACAGTATTTCCTTTTACTGTGAATCTGAAGATGACTTTGCTTCTTCTCTTAAATCAGATGACTGTGAAAGAGCAGCAAGAGTGGAAAATTCCTCCGTGCATTTCAAACTGGAAAAACGCAAAGGTAATTAAGCTGTCGTAAATTTATTTTTTTAATGTTGCACCCTGATGGGAAACTCCTGTCAATGATTTAAGCTTGAATAATACTGTTTTTAAACATCTAGAGTTAGGTAAACTGGCTGCTTCCAGCATGGGGAACACATGATGATACAGTTAATTTTTCTTCAGTTTGACATATAAGGGTTGTCCAATTGAGAGTATAGAACTGAGGCTGAATATGTTACTTCATGGCAGAGATTATAAATTTGGAGAGGAAAAATTGATATTAGTTAAAATCCCCATAACAGTGCAGTCCAAAGTCAAAGTCTCTCAAGGTTGCAAAGTAAAGCCATGTAAACTGAAAAAGAGCAGAGTATCAGAGACCCAAGCATGTTTCTTTTTAATATTGCAGTTCATATTTCTGGAAAGTTTTCCTTGTTGCATTCTTTCATTAATTAATTTTTATCACTGGTCAGCTAGCTATTTTTGTTCCTTGTTTGAGTAGGTATGTCCTGTCCCTTTGATTTTTATCAGTCATTAAGTTTATGCATCTAGAGGAGGAGAATTTATTTGCTGCAGTAACTGGTCTAATCATTCTAAAATATATTAAACTGTTGTCCTGAGGCAGCCTCTTCAAATGGAGGAAGGAAAAGCTGCATGTTTGGATGTTACTTTTTTCACTACCCCAACACAGCTGTTTAACTGGGACTGACGCTAATTAGGAGATCAGATTTTAGGTTACAGATGCTAAAACCAAAGCAAAAATTTTGTAAAGCTCACTAACAAAATCTTAAAATATGATCTATAAATAATTTTTGAGTTTCAGCTTTGGAAAACAAATTTGGCCTTCAGTATGTCTTACTTTTCCTGGCTGCCTTGTCCCTTACTTTCTCATTTTGAATCAGCTAATCTCTTACCAAGTATGGATACAGTTTAGGTAAAACAATTATTAAGCAAAAAATGGTAAAACAGCTTAGAGACTTGAGAAGTGATTATCTGTAATTCTTAACACAAAGCAAAAAGTGGACCTTGTCATTTGAAAACTGCCTTTTGTCTAAAGATGAACCTTGAAGGGAAGCTGTGATCCAGATTTGGTGGGAGGGCGGAATTGGAGTGAAGCTTCGTATCACCTGGCAAGAATTTGAAGTACATATGAAAAGGACATTCATTGAGGCATAATGATGGACTGTTAATTTTCTGTGTGTTTTTGTTTTCTTACCCAACAAATATAATAATGCTTGTTATTACAAATACTGTTTGTGATTAACTGCCCCTCTCTTTCCACTCTAGGGTTACACCATTCCATTAGATAAGCGTCTGGCTGCAGATGGCAGAGGATTGCAGACTGTTCATATTAATGAAAACTTTGCCAAACTTGCTGAGGCACTTTATATTGCTGACAGAAAGGTCGGGTAGTTCTTTAAACTGTTTTGTTCCATATAGATTTACCATCTTTGTATGTTAATTTCCTTCAGAAAATCAGCTGTGAATAGGCCGTAGCTTTTTGATTTGTCCTGCTTCTTTGCTAACTTAAGGCCTTATCCACACTATCCCTGAATCATGGGCTCAGCATGGGTTAAGTTATTGCAAGTCATGGGTCTTGTCTCTCAGCTCTAACTGCTGTGGTTGATGGGCTTCAAGCTTCCTAATTTTGGTTTAATTTCTGTCCTGTTTACTGGGTAACTCCGTGACAGATCTGCTTGTATCCCAGGTGCTACACTTTCTCCATTCTAACCAAATGTCTTATTTGTGCAGGCTCGTGAGGCAGTAGAGATGCGTGCCCAGGTGGAGAGGAAGATGGCTCAGAAAGAAAAGGAGAAACATGAAGAAAAGCTCCGAGAAATGGCTCAGAAAGCCAGGGAGAGAAGAGCAGGGATCAAAACCCATGTTGAAAAAGGTACATTTCTTTCTTATTAAGATGCAATAGCTTTTTTTTAACACTGAAGTGTGGGTTTGGAGCAATAATCTGAGAATTTAAAATATCTAAATACTAGCTGAAATTTCTAAGTATAACATCAGTTTGTGTCTTTATTGGTTAATTAACTGGCTGGTTTGATGGGATGCAGGTTTAAACCTCTCATCAGTATGTTGGTGTTTACAGGTTTAGGACACTGAGAATTTTGGAGTTAATAATGCATCAGTGCAAGTGATGGCTTTTATGGACAGTTCTAAATGAATTTTTAAGCTTATTGGAGATGAAGGGCAGCTTTGCCTAGAAGAACTAAACCATCTTTTAAGTTTTCAAAGCTCGAAAATGCAATATTCTGGCTCTTGCACTCTTGTAACTGATCTTGCAGAGCTGCAATTTTTTTGACCAGTAGGCCCCAAAAAATCCTGCTGCCAACCTAACTAAATTGTCTCCATTGTGATAAGTCTTACGTTCTGATTGAAATGAGACTTCAAAAATCAAGGTGATGAACTTAGAGAGCAGTTACTGTCTCTCCAGAAGGTGGAGGGATATGGTCATATAATGCCAAATTCTGCAGCTGGGATGTACTAACCTCTTACCAACAGGCTGAGGGCTGGCCAGATGGAGAGCCACTGTTGGAAAGGACCCAGGACTTGTAGTGGACAATATGCTGACTATAAGCCAGTAGCATGCCCTGGCAACAGTAATGCTAAGGGCATACAAAGCTGCATCTGCAGGAGTGTAACCACTAAGTCAAGGGAGGTAATAATTTCCTTTTATTGGTGCCCTGTTAGACTGCCTCTAGAATACTTTGTGCAGTTATGGGCCTCCAGGTACAAGAAAGACATTGATAAATAGGAGTCACTTCAGTGGAAGGCCATCAGAATGGTCATGAGGCTCGAGCAACTGCCTGTTCAGGAGATGCTTAGAGAATGAGGCTTGTTCTGCTAGGAGATGATGTGCCATTTGGGCCAGATAATGGGAAGGTTAGCCACAAGGTCATCCCACAATGATGCCTAAATAATTATCAGAGCTCTTCACCAAGTTGCATAGTGGAAGAATGCAACTTCCACTGTGGAGAGACAGTGGTCAAGCGTTGAAGCAGGGGGTTTCAGCCATATCTCAGGAGAAAAAAAATGCACCCTGAGGACAAACAGCAGTGTAACAGGTTGCCTAGGAAATCTGTCAGTCTCTATCCTTGCAGGTTTTCCTCACCTGAGTGGGAAAAAGGCCCTGAGCAACCTGGTTTGAATTCAGCATTGATAGCAGGAGGTTGTGAATTAGACTCTCTTCCAGCCTGAGTGATTTCCTGATCACTGATACTGCATCACAGAATGTTCTTCAAAACACTTAAATCTCTGCATGTTTCAATGATGTTTTTATGTTTAGAATTCTGATGTAATGATCTGTAAGTGTTTTAGGATATTAATCCCTAGACAATTATTCTAAACTCTTAAAAGTTAACACAGCTGTTAGATTATGTCTGCTTTAGCTTACCAAGGACAAGTCACTTGCTTGGGGCATAAGAAAGCTGTGGTGTTCATGTGTTCAGTTTATTTAAAGTGTAACATTTTAAATAGTGCTAAGGGTCACTACTCTTCTGCAAAAGAACACTGGATTGAATTACTGCGCCAATGTCTATGGCATAATTAATTCAAACTTCAAATATTTGTCTGTAATGAGCAATCTTGTCCTTGTTCAGAGGATGGAGAAGCTAGAGAAAGAGACGAAATCAGACATGACCGGCGCAAAGAGAGACAGCATGACAGAAATCTTTCCCGGGCAGCCCCTGATAAAAGGTGAGTCACACAAGAAGCTGGTTTATTCCTGTACTGGCACTGCCTTCCCCACTAGGAAATCTATTACTGGGCTTTCTTTTTCTTGATGTAAGTGCCTGAATTGTATCTTATGGCGACAGTCATTGGTATGAAGCACAGTTTGTTCATTGTATGAAAAGGTGTTAAAATACTGGAATACTCTCTTCAAAACGTAGAATTTTCTATGTGAATGGGAAAGAAGGGACTGCTCTGTTGGTTTTAGGTGGGCTTTTCTTCAGCAGGACTTCAGTATGTTCAGGTTTAATTAACGTGATGACAGTAGGGATTGAAACTTGGATCTTCTAATTTTGGTGAGACCAGAGTTACCAACAGTGGCTTTGTTTCTTGAAGCTATTAATTTAATTAAGCTTAGATTTATGAAGGTACACTGAAGTATCTTATTAGGTGAAGCTACTGAGATTTCTGAGTGTAAATGCTTTCTGGATGCTTAAAGTCTCTAATATGTTGAAATTGGATTGCTCAGCCTTTCCAGAATCTAACTACGCTGATTCTTGCACAAAATAAATATGACATTTTAGACTGGGTCAGCTTGATGTGAATTAAAGATAGTGGAAAGCAAATTTAAATGTCATGTCCAGCTGTACATAACTTTTCCAAATGTTTCCTTTGCCAGGAGACAAATTTTAAATGTTACCTTGTAAGGAAGAACAGTCAAAATCTGGCTCCTGAGGCAAATAGTTATCAAGAAATACAAGATCAGGTTGCAGTTGAGCATGTCTACAAATATAGTTTACTTGACCTCATGAAACCTTTAAATTTTTAATTCAGGTCAAAGCTGCAAAGAAATGAGAACAGAGATATCAGTGAAGTTATTGCCCTGGGGGTACCCAACCCCAGGCCATCCAATGAAATCCAGTATGACCAGAGGCTGTTCAACCAGAGCAAGGTAAAATACCTTTTCACAGCTGTGTAGCTTTGTATGAGAACATGCTCATCCTTCCCTTTAGCTAGAATACTAAGGGGAGCCTGTTCCCACAGTTGGTGTGGATCCATTCAGAAAAAAATTCTTTACGTAAGCGATTAAGAAACTATTGATTACCTTTATCCAGAGCCTATGCAAAAAAACCCCAACACAAAACACAACAAACCCTGAATATTTTAAGCGTATAGCTGGATTAAAGTGGTTATGTTGTGATTTTTCTCACTGGAGAGTGGGGAGAAAAACTCTTTTGCCTTCAAGCTGCAGTGACCTCATTTTCTTCTCTTGTACAAATGTACTGACTGAATAGGAAATCCGCTTTCAGAGAGAAGCAAGTAAATACTTTCTATTCCCAATACTGCTTGTGTTAATACTTCTGAAGATATAAACAGTTAACAGCAACATTTATTTTCCCTGAATTTTATACTATTCAGAGATTACAAAATAGATTTGGCTTCAGCAAATCCCTCAATAGACCTGCAGTTTGTCAATCACTCTTTTTCATGTCTCCAATGAAAGACTTGCAGGCAAGAAGGGAAAGCTGATGAACCAAAAATGAACAAGTAGACTCTTCTACTTTCAGAGTTTATATAAGCCTGTGTGATTTGGATCAGTCAGCTTAAATCATGTTTTCCAGAAATTCTTAATAATTCACATTTCTGTATGGTTGTACTTAGCTGTTACAGGCAGCTGTACTTGCAGGGCAGACTGAAATGATCCACTCTTCTGAAGTGTGGATGGCTTGTAATCCTTCCTGTTGCCCTCTGGAAGAGTAGGACTGAGGCTTGTCACATCATGTTCTCTGGACTTAATCCCAGACCCAAGCCCACTTGTATCCTCATTAAATGCTTGGAGTCATTTGAAATCAATTGTAAATCACACCATATCATCTTTGTGTAACATTCATCTGTATTTTGTTGTTAAAATAAGTTAGCTGAAATTTTGTCAATTAACTTGTGCTATTCTGCTGTTCTTCACAGGGTATGGACAGTGGCTTTGCTGGAGGAGAGGATGAAATTTATAATGTTTATGACCAGCCTTGGAGAAGTGGCAAGGATATGGCCCAAAACATCTACAGGCCAAGTAAAAATGTGGATAAGGACATGTATGGTGATGATCTAGAGGCTCGAATAAAGACCAACAGGTAAGGAAATAAATGTAAGAAATATTCTTAATTCGTATTATGAAGGTAGTCAACTGATTATCACCTTCTCCTGCAGGTTTGTTCCTGACAAAGAGTTTTCTAACTCGGATCGTAACACCAGGGGCAGGGGCAGAGATGGACCAGTTCAATTTGAGGAGGATCCATTTGGTTTGGACAAGTTTCTGGAAGAAGCTAAGCAGCACGGTGGTTCCAAACGGCCATCGGACAGCAGCCGCCCGAAGGAGCATGAGCATGAGAGCAAAAAGAGGAGGAAGGACTGAATGCCTCTGCTCCTTGAGAGGTAGGGAAATGGACTGCAAGCTTGGACTTCATGCAAAAGGACTTTTAATACTGGGTGTACAGGATGGCTTTGTAACACAGGAGTTCACAGCTCTGGCCGTGTGGATATACACACACAGAGATTCTTCTACACAGGACAGCCACCCGAGGAGAGAGAAGACATGGACACCACTTTGAAACATTTCATAAGGGAATTAATTATTCTTTAGCAAGTTCTGTGACTTTCCTGATTCCCCACTGCCCAGCATCTCAGGGTAAGAATGTAGCCCCTTTCCTACAGCTTTAGGTTTTGTAGGTAGCTAAAACTTTGATTTGATCTGCTAAAGGCTTTCCTGCTGTATATAATGATTGTCTTACGCTGTAACAGATGCTGGGGTGTTAATGATTCTGTGTTTTAGTGTGGCTATTACAGTTTATTTGAACAAGGGAGGGGAAACAGCTGGATTCTGTTCTCAAGCAAGTACTCATTCATAGTTTCTCAGTAATCTTTATTTTAGTTTCTTTACATTTAGTGAAATAAAGCCTCCTTCCACCACTCACTGACGTGGATTCTTTCTTTGACTGCGTCTTCTACGGCTCTGCTGTTGGAGAGAGAGCTGAAAACAATGGAAATTACTCAAATTAGCTAGGCAAGAGGGTTTGTTATTTTTCATTTCTGATCACCCAGAACACTGACATGGAAAGCAGAAATGTTTATAACCAATTCAGTTTCATAAGCCCCAAGCCAGGGCTTTCCTGACAGCAAAGTTCAATATATATGCACAGCAATTGCTAGTTGTACCAGCAAAATGCATCTTAAAAGCTTGTGCTTTCAACTGGAATTAATAAAAAGCCTAGAAAAAAGTGGGGAAAGTATTCACGTATTTTAGAGAAGCCTGCATTTTTTAAGAAATGAGAATAACTGTTTGCCCTCTGCTTTTTATTTCATTATAAAGAAGCCTCTTAGCTTGCATCTCTTGTGAGAGTATAGTCTATGAAGCTTCGGCAGTTAAGTGCATGTGGCTATCCTTACAGCTTCAAGAATAACAAGCAGCAAAAATTTCCAGGAAATTGACATTAAATACTATGCTATTTCTAGTACCTAATTTGATAATTGCATACAGATAACATCCTAGTTCAGCACAATTTATGAAGGACCAGCCTACTGCCACTCTAATCCCAGTTTAAGGAGTCTTCATTTCTGCTCTCATTTTTGTACCACAGTTGGAACTTGCAGGTTTGTTCTTCTTGGGAATAGGTACTGATGTAACCAAAACCAGCAATGACTTATGCAGTAATATGAACCATGGCAAGTGAAATACTTTACCACATTCAAAATACTGCATCACTGAAGTCTCTCATCAATTCCTTTTACTACCTCCTAGCATTTGAAGTCTCAAAATAAGAAACTAGTTGACAAAAGGATACTGAAGAATTCTTGTTAATTAATCAAAGGCTTGAACTGATTGTGTCTGATACACCAGTCTGCCTCTTGTTCGTGTCTTCACTCTGTGCTGTGCAGTCTGAATAGTTTTATCAGCTGAAGCACATGGAAGTCTGTAAGAAAATCCCCTATTTAGGGAACAGACCACATGCAAGTTTTGAATGATTTTGACATGAGAGCTGTTAATAAATCAATAGCTTTGATTTTTTTATCAATCACTGTTCTTAATTCCTTCTCTGTCAACATCACTGCACACTAAATGTTGGGAAAGCAGTGAGATGGCTTTGCTCTATTTCTGTGTTGGAGTGAAGCTGGAGGATACAGTCTGGCTCTAGCTGAGCAGACACCTTTGTAGGTGTACTAGACCATTGCACTGTCTCAATACCACACACTAATGCACTGAGATTGCCAAAGTCTTGTATTTTTTCCTTTACTAACATATGAAATGAAAGACGGAAAGAACAAGACCCTACACTGAAGTGAATTTATAGTTGTGTTGAACACATGAAAGCAAGCAGCTGATTTCTCTTGTATGAAATGACAGCTAAAACAAAAAATAAATTTCACTTAAGTTTGAAGCTTAGCATCACTTTCTTTATCACGTTCTGCCTGCCACTCAGTGCCCAGATCAGATGTTGGAACCCACATGCAGAAACCTGCATTGCAAACTCCTTGCATAGCAAATCATAATCAGTTTTACTGCATTCACATTAGTTTAGCACAGCACAGGTTTTTGGGCTCTTGAGTGTGATCTCTCCGGTGATATTGACCCCTAACAACTCAAGTTGAGAGGAGTGAATAACCAGAAGTGGTAATGATTTAGAAAACATTAAAAGCACACTGAGTGACAGAATCCTTAACCACACTTTGAAAGAATATGGTAATATTTTCATGTTACTGTGTCCAGCTGAAGGCAGAATTAGTCAACTCGTTCCACTACTTCATTAAAGGAATTAGCACATTACCTTGGAACCTTCGAGAATGTGGGAGTCCTTCTGTAACACATTCTGAACTTCTTCTGGAGTTGAGAATTTAATCCAGCAATAACGTCTGTGAAAGCCTGTATCTCTGTCCTAGTTACCAGTTAAAAGAACAAAATGCAATTACTACAGGAAATAATTACACAGGCTGTTGTTTCAGGAGGCTTTTTCATCCTAAGACATTCACTGTCAGTGACAGCATGGGGGATCTAGCAAGGCTGTTCTAGATGCCTTTCAATTTGAATCTAGCAGTAATAACAAACAAACACAATCCTAAGATATAGCTGAAGCCTGGAATAATGTATAGACAGTCGTTTCAAACTGCACTATTTCAATATTAATAAGCCAGTCACAACAGAACTGACATTTAAATGGCCACAGTACATTCAGCAAGATAACACAGCTTCTTAAGAGACTACACAACCACAATGCAATTCAGAATGAAAAGCACTAACTGCACTAAAAAGAAAAAAGCTATTTTTAGAAATAATTTGCCAGTCAGAAAAGACAAGTGTCAATAAAGAGGTGATAATGAGGAAAAGCCAGGTGTATCCAAGTGCCTTCTACCCCTACCGTGATCCCACTCAGAGCCCACAACAGCTCAGCCGCTCTCGTCATCGGGCATAACTGGCAACATTTCCAAACCACCTACAAGGTACTGCCTGGTTTTAGTATCACAGTGATGTCTGAATTAGGCTGTCCTACACTGGTAGTTTTTGTACTTCTGCGTTTTAGGCATTAATGACAGTCTTCAAGTAATCACTGAATCTAAACGTACACACATGCATCACTTGAATCAGTGATGGAGGCGGGTTTGTGTTAAGCTACCAGAAACTTTGTAACAAAACAATGCAGTGGGACCTGGGCTTGAGGAAAAAAATTGACAGGCAGGCACCTAGTTTAAAGAGTTCAAAACAACCAGCCTATTTCAAACTTTATCCATTTCCAAACTAATCCTCAAGAGAGAGTAAACCCATCAGCTCACTACACACTGAGCTTAATTTAACAGGATTACTTCACGTGGAGAAACACAGACAGAACCTTTACACTTTCAGCAGTGGCCTGCAGTTTACCTGCAAAGGAGCATTTTTTGACAGTTCATCTCTAAAAACTCTAAAAAAGTGCACTAGATACTATGATCCTCGACCTATACACTCAGAAGATAAACAGCCTAAACGACAGAGGTATCGGCAGCACCGTGCAGAGGTTATGGGTTTTGTGTTAGCCCCAGAGTCTGGATGGGGTCTGAATCCACAGCAGGAAAAGACGGCAGGTTCATACCCACACCTTCAGATTTTGGCCGCTCAGACTAAGCACACAACAACTCTATTCTCTGTCAGAAGAATGGTAACACGATGACAGAGAAGCTCAAAAATTTTAGATTAATTATTCAGAAATGGCAGCATCAACAGGATGTGAAGGATGCACTTTGTAAAGCTCTTTGAAAGCCAATGGAAACCACTAAGCTCCAGTAAGGCCGAGCGCTCGCAGACCAGCGGTGGCGCTCCTGGAAGGCGCTAAGGGTAGAGGGCACTGAAAACCTCCCTAGAGTTCAAGAGAAGGCGCGCAGACTGCAGCTCCGAGGAAGCGGGGAAACTGCTTCGGGACAAGGCCTCAGCCGCAGCCGGCGGCTCTTCCCCGCTTCGCCGAGAAGACACGAACTGCGGCCCGGAGGACGCGTGGGTACTCACGAAGGGCAGCTGGCACCTCTGCACCGACCCGAACTGGGAGAAGTACTCCTTCAGCTCCTCTGTGGGAAAACGCAGCCAGTTACCCAGGCCCCGGCCCGACCCCCGCCCGGCCTGTGCCGCCACACGCGGCGGGGCCGCCCAGCCCCGCCAGCGCCGGCAGCGGTGAGGGATGGCAGCGGGGCGCACACTCACTGCTCGACACCGTCCAGGGAACCTCAGCCACGAAGATGTCGAAGAGGCGCCGGGAGCGGCGCCCGGCCGCCCGCACCACGCTGGCGGCCGCCATGTCGGGACTGCGGTGAGGGCGGGGCGGACAGAGGGAGGGGCGGCCCCGCCCCGGCCGGCCCAAAATGGCGGCGGGGGCCCTGACCCGTGAGGGCGGGGAGGATGCCTTCCGCCGGCTTTTTCGCTTCTACCGACAGCGCGACGTGTCTGACCTGCGCGGCGTGGTGGACTTCTCCGCGCCGGGCGGCCAGGTAATGCTGGGGCGCTTGTGCCCGTGCCCCGCGGCCAGCGGCTCGGAGCGCGTCCCGCCCTCTGCGCGGTGTCTCAGTGCGGGGCTGTGGCGGTGTCGCCGCAGTTCGTTCTCTCCACCTGCTGTTTCCTTTCGTGCCCAACGCCGAATCTCTGCTGCCGGCCTGTTTCTGGCTAGAGGACGCTGCACTCCACCGCTGAGCCTCTTAGGGGTCCCTGTGGTGTTTTAAAAGTGAGGGTGTGACCCGAGGGGGGCAGCGGGAAGGGCCCGAGCCGGGCTCGCTCGCTGCCCCTGGGCGGTGGGACGCTGCCCGAGGACACGGGGTGCCGTGCAGCCGCCCCTGGCGATGCCTAGACACAGATTTACTACTTCTGCTTATATTTGTTTTCCTAATGTTTAATTAGCTCGCTACACTGCAATCTTTAAAGCCGCTAATAGAGCCACGTGATACTTAAGCAGCGGAAAGTATGGACATAAAACCCCCCAAGTTTCGCTCTCGGAACTGACAGTTTCCTGAGCCTGTTGGCCCTTGTCTTAGCCCTGAAGTACCTGGGTGAGCTGAAATCAGCTTCCCCTTGCTGTGCTGCCTCCCTCCAGTAAAGTTTCTTCTCTTTTCTCTCTCCTGTATAATAAATGCTTGGCTTAGTCGTCAGGACGAGTTCAGTGGGTTCCGAATACACTCATCAGCACAACTGAAAGTAGTAGCCATCACAGTAGTTTACCGTGTCTTCGGTGATGAAGATCAGTGAAGTGACCATCTTCATCTTCAGTGATCCTTAAAACTTGTCTTCTGGTTTGTCCCCCCACAAAAGGATGACACATGTCTGCTAAAGTGTTGAACAAGGATTTTCTACTTGTGAGCTAAAAAAGGAGTTAGGGATATAATTAAAATGAAACTTTGCCGAAGTTTTCATAGTTTAGTGCTTAGTTGGTATTTTTAGTGTCCTATTAAGCTATTTATTTTTCTATCTTTTTGGACTATAATTTTGCTGTTGCTAATGGAACACAAAACTTGGTTATCATGAAATTGTTAGAGGAATTAGAATTAATCAAGGAAGTTGTTAACATCTCAGCCTTTCTTGAGCTGGCAGGAATCCTGTATTTGGTAAAGGATTACAGCATTATGGGTCTTCTGGGAAATTCAAAGTATTTGAAAACATCACAAGGATCTGTCTTCTCTCAATACAGTTCTTTTTGTGTCTGTTACCGTCTAAGAACAGGTGACAGCTTACTAGTGAAAACATCTTTTATTCCTCTTTCCCCCAGGTTAAAAACATCTGGCTTTTCTCTTTAAGAGCTACAGGCCAGACAGATTGGCCCAGATAATATTGCTTCTTTTTTCTCAGGAAACTGCTTCAAGCATTTGAGCTCTTCAGTGAAGTGTGACATTCCCCATCTGCCCTGTTACCAGACTTATTTAACTGATTCAGCACATGTAATTCTTCAGCACAGAAACATCTTTTTGTTCTCCAGAAGCCCAGGCAGTAGCTGGTGTGGGAGCACTTTGAGCAGGCAGTGAGGTGGCAGAGTTTTGGTCAGAGGATGAGCTTTCCAGGGGACACTCTGTGGACAGGACTGTGAAGTAAGCTCAAGGCTGGCACCCACAGAGCTGCTTTTGACAAAGAGCTGAAAAACGGGTAAAACTGACTCTATTGCCAGAAGGTGCTGTGCAGCAGTAGTTCAGAATTTCTTAGAAATTCTATGTGTGTAATATAGTCCTGTTGCTCAGAAAATGTTAACCAGAGCTGTCAGCTGCAAAGAGACTGATTTACACATGCACCACTCCCAAGGCTGTGTGCAAAGGCCTTAATTTGATATTCATTTTAAGTTGTCATAGACAAAGTCTTGCAGTTTTATTCCTACTGCAATTTTATTCTTGCCTGTAGTTTTATTCTTACCTGTTTATTCCTACTGTGCCTGCCTGTCTCTTTCCTTATATGAGCCTGTAATTTCCTGCTTCTGTATGGAGAGCTGGACTGGGGAACTAGGTCAGAACAAAACCAACCTGCCTCTACCTTGCCCTCGTGAAGACAGTTCCCTGTCTTAAGGAAAAAAGGGAGTGGGAACACAGTAGAATGCGTTTGGTGGGATTTTTTTCAGCAAATAGTAGCTTAAATACAGATGTTATTGCAACTTATGAGAGTATGTCAAGTAAATACATCTTGCCAAGCCTTGAGCTGTTGATCCTGTTGTTTGGAACAGAATTGGTAGGATGGCATTCAGAATTGACAGAGTTTCTGTAGTTCTTCATATCCTACAGCTTTGGCTACTTTGCTGCTTATCCTTCTGTAAATTAGAGATGAGAATAGTCATTTACCCTGTAGGATCATGAACAACTTGTATTTGGAATGTTCTTAGAAAGTATAAAGCATTATGAGTGTATTGCTCTCTAATGGAGGTTGATAATTACCAGAATGTTTTTATCATGATGAGGCTGTACTGTGCAGGCTGTGGAAATGGACAAATCATGATGAATTTTTTATCATTGGTATTATATATTGTTTGGGGTTTTTTATGAGTGGGGGACATCTCATCCCTAGGTGATGTGAGTACATTTTGATTTTTATGTTGAATGTGTAGTGGCTCTGTTTGCCCTGTCCTGCTCACAGCTGTTTAGACAGCAGTTCTATAGTACACTTGGCATTTTCACAAGAGTTACCTTCAAGCGTGGTAGCACTCTTTATATGCCTTTTTTGGATGAGTTTTGTGTTTCTCACTCTTTTTTAAACCAAGTCTGTTTTCTTTTTGCCAGGTGTTCAGATCACAGCTCAGTATTTCTTCAGTCAGTGATCAAGATGCCTACAGAGCAGGATTACAGCCAGTTAGCCAGTGGAAAGCCTATGGCCTCAGTGGCTATCCAGGTAGGTACCTTTGAATTCAAGAAAAATTAAACGCAGTCTCGTTGCTTTGAATTCATGAAGTTTCGATATTATCTTTCTTGTCCTGCCTGAAAAAGCTGTTTTGGTTTGCTTAAGTGTAATTTAATGTTGTCTTAAGTGCAGGAGGGCGAACAAATCAGCTAAAGGTGGGATACAGCAATATTTATGAAGGTGAGAAGAGCCAGTTGTTTCACAGTGAGATCAATCAGACCACAGCTCATGAGAATGCATTCCTGTTGCCTTTGGCAGAGACTTCATTTCTGTAGAATCTGTTTTTCCTCAGTATATATCATGCACATGGAGTACATGGCTGAAATACAGTAGTTTCACAGTCAAAGTGTGGCATCTACTTGTCAGTGTAGGGCACAGAGTACAGTAAGTGAGTAAGAACCTTTTGGATTTTATTCAATATGCAGAGTAATTTCATTAGGCAGGTTATTTCAGAAATGGAAACGTGGTTTAGGCTTGCAGTGTACCTGGTATAGTCACATTAGCTTGGAAGGCACCTCCAGAGGTCTAGGCCAGCACCCTGCTACACAGGATGAAGCTACAAGTTAGATCAGGATGCTGAGAGCTTTGTATGGGTAAATTCTGGAAATCTCCAAGGATAGAGATTACACACCCTCTCTGAACACCTGGACCAGTGTTTGGCCATGTTTTTTTCCTAAACCTTGTATCTAATAAAAATTCGTCTTGCCTTTACTTGTGACTGTTGTCTCTCATAACCTTGCTGTGCACATCTGAGAAGAATCTGGCTCCTCTCCTCTCTCATGCTTGTAGGTGGTGCTCACCAGGATGTGTCACTAGCCCTGGCTGCTGCTCACAAGTTTGTCTTCAAGGCACCTTGGCCTTGGTTTGGAGCTGATCTTGACATTTGGGCCATACAGTTGCATGGAGTTATTTTGCCCCAGATGCAGAGTTACCACTGTTGGACTTCTGAGGTTCTCTTTAGCCCGTTCTTCATTTGTCCAAGTCCTTTTCAGGGGCAGCAGTAGCCTCCAGCATATCCACTGCTGCCCCAGTTTAGTGTAATCTGTAAGTGATAAGAGGATGAACATCTCATCATCCCTGTTGTTGATGTAGATGCAGTTATCAGTCTTGGCCCAGGATCGAAGAATGCAGCTCATAACAGCTGCTGGTTAGACTTTGAATCATCAAATCATGATTCTTTAAGCCTGGTGATCCAACCACCTTTTACTTACTCTTTCAATTTGCCCAAAAAACTTAAGGCTCATACTTTGGCTCCAATGGTGCTGTAGAAGACCAAGTGGAATACTTTTCTTAAACCGAGGTAAATATCATCCCCTATTTTCTCCTTGTCTGGATGTCTCACTGTAGCAGGCAGTAAGGCTGGTTAGACAAAATTTGCCTTCCATGCTGTCTGTTCCCAACCACCATGTGTCTGGAAGTGGTTGTCATGAAAATTTGCTTCATTATTTTATCAGGGGTTTTGGTAAGGCTAGTGAGTTTGTAGTTCCCCAGATCCTCCTTATTTCAGGATTTTTAGTTTGATTAATTATATTTTTTTCTCATGTTTCTTTTGGTTCATTGAGACCTCAGTCAGTTTCTGAGGCGGAGTTTTGGTTGCTTTGAAGCCATCCTAGTTTCTGAAACTGAGGCAGCCATGCTACCCATCTGGGATGTTTAATAACTTCAGGAGAAAGGCTTCTGCCTTCTCTTGCCTCTATAAATGTTTTGTTCCACTTACCTGTCATATTGTAGCTGCCCTCAGTTGGTCTGCTTGTCATTTACTGTCTGTCTAAACATCTTTCCCAGTAATTACATAGGGGGTGTGGGGAATCACAGGTGTTCCACTTGAATGCATTTCTCTTCTGCTTTGGCAAAGGAAACCTTTTACTAAAATGAAATGCAAATACATTGACAAATTGTCTGTCCTGTTTAGAATCAAGTCATGTATGAACTTGAAGAGAATAATAATTTATCATTTTTCAGCTACCTGTATCTAGACATCCTAAAACAGTAGGAGATCTGTAACCAGCTGTCCCAATAGCCTTCTAAGTGAAGTAAGAATTTCTTTAGTTTTTCTTGGAGCAAATGGAAAGGAAGTAATTTGGTTTTGTCCCCACAGTAAGCAATGAAATAGAAGACTAAGGAGTCCGGGTGAATTTCTGTTGTGGTCTGAGTTCTCTGAGAGGCGTGTGATGCTGCCTTTGTGTCTTTGTAACTGACACTTTTTTTTATGAGAGGGTGTCTTTTTGTTAGATATCTGCCTGTCTTATCCTTCCTCTGACTGAGGTTGGAGACTCCTTTCATGAGGTGCAAATTAATTTGTAGTACATAGCAAGATAGTGCTGCAGTAAAAGAATGGCATCTGCTTCCTCAGGGCAGTTTCCTTTAGTATGCAGATTCACAAAGAATAATTCAAGGCCAAGAGGTTCAGTTATGTTGTCTTCAAAGTTTGTCTGTGGTGTTCTTCAGTCAGTTCAGAAAGATTGCTACAGAACTATATTTCTTATTTCTTACTCTTCTCCCTCCTGTGTGTGCAAGTCACTGATTTCTAGCACTATTAGTCTTTGTTCTATGTTTGCATAGAATTCTATAGTAAAACTCTGCAACTGTTAGAAATTCAGTTTCTGCCTTTCTTGACACAATAAGCATAGTAGTAACCCACTTTTTAGTTGTTACTGCTTTTGTAAATCTAGACCAATCAAGTTTCTTAAGAGAAACCTAGATCAAAGTTTGGAGAGACATGAACAGGTTCTAAGCTTTTTATGTAAAAGCCATAAAATCTGTATTCTTGTTCTCATCTCTGTTTGTAACTAACTCTCCAGGTTTCAATGCCTTCATTGATACCTGGGGATAATACCTACATAATAGAGTGTAATTTCATGAATGTAGTGAAGTGCTTCAACTGCCCCCCATCAAAAGCTGTAGACAGAAAGGGCAGTATTATTATTCTGTTCTATGCAGATGCCAACAGAAAGTAAATGTGATGAGTCTGGCAAAGAAACTTCTTGTAGCCAAACCAATCAGAAGGTTGCCATAGTCTGAAAGTGCAGGGAACGAAGTGAAGTGAATGACCATATGTTGTTAACACACTGAAGGCTTTTTTTCCAACCAGTTACTTAATCTTGAGTCTGTAATGTAGCTGGCAGGTAGCTCTTTTTGTGTTTTATTACCACTTTCATAAGGCCACAAGACAAGTTTGTATCCTACTGAGACTCCTAGCTTTGCTGCTTCTTTTTTCATCTACTTTTGTCTCTGTTAACTTGATATGAATGAGAAGTTAAAAAACACACAGTAGGCCAAAACCTTAAAACCTCCTTTTCCTTTGTTCCTCTTAAACCATTATCTCTCTTTACATGTGGATTTTGTGTTGGTTACTGAATTGGCAGTGTTTGAGAGAGTGCCTTGATTCTCAGAGTAGGTACAGTACAGATTAAGAGCATCTTTCATATGGGCTGCTGCTTGAACTCTGCCTGAGGTGCCTGGCTAAATGAATGTGCAGAATGGCTGCATGTTTATTTTGTTTTGTTAATTAACAATGCCTGCAAAGTGTTCACAGTCAACAACAAGCAATTTGGGATATAATTTGACTTTCATGCCCCTTTCTGAGTGTTACCATATCAAAATGCAAATATGGATTCAACCAGACTTACCTGGAGGACACTTCACATTGCCAGACACTTGCTCAGCCCAGGGACTTCCTAGCAATAGGAAGACAGTATAAGTTCAGAAACAGGGATAAAGTTAGTTTGAAGCATAGGAAAACTAGGCCAGAATTACTTTAACTTTACTGGGCTTAAGAGAAAAGTCATGCTGAATAATTTAAAAAATAAAATTTACTCCAAAGCAATTGGATTTCCATGTTCTTACTCCTTTATCTCCTGTAATCAGTATGCCTTATATAGATATGTCCTTTATTGTGATATTTTTGGACCAGTGTTGGCTGCCCTCTCTGCCTTCAGCCTTGTGCCACCATTTATTTCTTCTGAAAAAAAAAACCAGTAAGTTTTAACTTATATGCACAGTCAATGGTTGTATGTCTATGGGGTTTTTTTTTTCATTACCTCTGACTCCTGTCCTTTGCTCTAGATTCAGGGGGGAAAAAAAAAAAAAACAAACAAACAACAGGGAAAAGCCTAATCCTACTTTGTCTCTATCCTCTCCTTTTCCTTTGTGGTCAGGGTTTATTTTCATAGCAAACCCTTTCCTCCCGGGCTGCCAGCGTCACTGGGTGAAGCAGTGTCTCAAGCTATACCCTGAGAAACCCAATGTCTGCAACCTGGACCTGCACATGGCTCCTGAGAAGACCACTGACCTGTGGGGACAGAGCAAGGAGCAGCTGAGGTAAGTCCACTGTCACCTTTCGTGGCCAAAACAAATGGAGCCAGATCTCACCTTTGAGAAGGTCTAAGAAAATTGAGCAGGGAAGGGAAGCTGAAGGAGATTGTGTATGTGCTGGCAGAATACAGATGGTGTCAGGCATGCCAAGTCAAAGATGGATATTTCATGGCTTCATGTGCATCCTTGTTAATGCTCTGCTTTCATTTTCAATGGGATTTTCTGGTAGTATATTGTTCTAAAGCCATTGGTGAAATGTTAAATAGTGACCCTGGCTGATGTGGTGCTTGAAGCTTGCTCAGCTCAGCTACGAGTGGAACCATGAAGTCCCTCTAGGCCTCAGTTTTCCTGAGGCAAAATGGATCCTTTCCAAAACTCCCCAATAATGGTAGCACTTCTTTCCAGTCAGCTCACAGACCCAGTACACTGTAACTGAAATACTGTTAGCTGTACTTTCTTGAATTCCTCAAATCTACCAGTTTCTATGTTCTTATTTTGTAAAGGATTTCTTTTGGTTTGATTTTGTTTGTGGTTCTTCTTAATTCAGCATGACACTGAATTAAATGTAGTAAATGTACCATTTTAATGCAATCCTGTTTAATCTGAAAGATTCCTTCAGGTTCAGAATTCTGTGGCTGATGTAGATGCCTTTTCCCTACCTGATTTGGAATTTATTGGAGAATTTGTTCCAGTTTTGAAGTCAAGTAGAGATTTAAAAAATATGAAAAGTCTTTTAAAGGTTGAACTTTAATAAAGGCAGTGTAAAAATACATATAAGACAGAGTGTTTACAGTACATAATCTTTTAGCTATTTGGATATTTATTGTTACCTTACTGATTTCACTGCTCATTTTGTGTGATGATGCAACCAGAGTTCCCTACAATGCTCATCTTCCACCTCAGCCTCTTAGTGAGGTTGACATGCTGAGATTTTTCTCCAAAAAAACTCATGACATCTACAAGATATAGAATGGCAAAAGCAATGGGGACTTCTAACTGCTTGCACCTAGGAGAGAAGTTATACTCTCACTTGTTTCTTCCAGGCTCAGTCAGAATTAGTTACAGAAACGCAGGCACCATTTTTGTGTTCCATCAAGAGTGAAAAATTGTTCTGTGAAAGGGCTGTGCATTGTGCCCAATGGCTGAAAAAAGTGGGGTACTGCTCCAGTTTGACAGGCCTCTCTCAGCAGGACCTTCTGTGTGCAGAAAATGATCAGAACAGAGGTTAATTTGCAGCTGAATCCAGTGCAGTTGAAAACAGTGTTTGGAAGAGTGATGGCTAGCAGCAACCTGGCAGTTGTGTGAAGTACTTACCTGAGTCTTCAAATACTGCTGTGTTTGTGCTTACACCTAGGGGTAAGAGATGAAACTAGCCAGTCTCTCTTCTACCTGGAGTGAAAGTCTTTCAGGGAGGTGAGAAACTGTGCTTAACTAAAATGAGGTCGACTTCCAAGATGGGTCACAACTTTATTGGTATTTAAAGCCATCAGGATAA
Source organism: Sylvia atricapilla (assembly GCF_009819655.1). Classification (NCBI taxonomy): domain Eukaryota; kingdom Metazoa; phylum Chordata; class Aves; order Passeriformes; family Sylviidae; genus Sylvia; species Sylvia atricapilla. Next base: position 55,936,146 of record NC_089145.1, read on the forward strand.
CGTATGCATGTGCTTGAGTCGTGGCTGATCTGCTCCTTTCAGGTTGCAGGAGTCACAAGGTAGGGTGAATCTATACAGTTCCTAGACATATATACTATGCTTTCCTCACAAAGTGAGCCTGAGTATTTTCTCTGGGGTTGGGGACAATTAAAAGCACAAAAGGGAATAGAGCATTCCCACAAGCGAGATATTGATATATGGATATATAGATATGTCCATATTTGTGTATAAGGAAAAGACTGGAGGGGTTTTATAGATGAAATCATTACTAAGAAATAAAGAATCTTCAGACCAAAGCTCCAGTGTTGTTAAGTCTTTTTCTAACATAGTTGTACCAAACCTTTTCTGTGCTTTCTTGTGGGACCTCATTGTTTCCAGATACACAACACTCACACATACTTTCCTCTTCTTGGCAATCACATATGAAATCAAAATAACCAAGTTTTGGGAATAAGGACTTCCCACACGCAATTTGGGCTCTCACTGTTGTCTAGCACTGTAGCAACAGAAGGGCACTTTGGAAAGGTACATGCTAAAATTGTTTCATTATGAGCATTGTCAGTTGAAAGATGTACAAGAACAAACTGTGGGCTCTCCCTTTTCTAAATGCTGTGTTACCAGCTTGTGGGCTACACAAATTGTTCCAAGCAGCATGTATTTGACAGTTATTGTGTTGGTGTTTATGGTAATTGCAGTTGCTGTTACCCTATGACAGATGGAAATTGGAAAGACTATTTTCAGTAATCAGTGAGGTAAGAAAAGAAATAAAGGTAAAGAAACTGGCCTTTTATAAACCTGTTCCTGGTTTATCTTAGGAGCTATCAGTATGGCATAGTTGAAGGGCAAGGAACAAGCTGCGTATCCAGGTAGAAACACAATTAAATGCAGATGTTTAGCTGAGACTTGACCATGGCAGCACAAATATCTATCTTTTTTTGTGAAAGAGAGCATGTCATGCTGAACTAATGAGACTATAAATGAGGGCCAGCCGTCTGGCATGACTGTTTATCTTCTGAGTATATTTCCCTTTTCTGTCCTTTTCTTTTTTTTACCATAGCACGTGACTTGGCTTGAGTAAAGTATGCTGAAATTGCTGGAATGAGAAGACTAGAAGATAGATGTGTATCTTCCTTTTTGTATTTGTCATTAACTTATTCCTATCTAATTTAGTAACTTATACTCTGTAACTTTTCAAGGCTTTTCCATAGTTTGTACTAGAAGCCTCTCCTTGAGGCCTCTTCTTGCTTTCACCACCTTCAAGTAAGAATGGTAAATGGGTGTGTGGCTTCAGACCACTCAGTCCCTTTACTTCATGGTTGTCACGCGAGAAGAACAGTCCTTTGTCCTGCACAGCAATCTGGATAAGGGGACACCTGCAGTCTAGATTTCTTGATGTGTGGTTATAGCTGGAGAAGTCTTGCTTTTTACTGTGAGTCAGTCTGTCCTAAGGACATTTTATCAAAGTACCAAGTAGTAGAACTAACTATCCTTTGAAATACTAGGCAGCATGCTATGCTTCACTGTCAGGCAACTCATTTTCCTTTCTTGTAATTTTCCATTAAGTGCCTAGAATATTTTTCCCTTGCAATTGCAGCTTTCAGATCTTCAGATTCTGGTCTTTCACTTTTGGGTGCTCAAACAGGACATGTTTAATTCTGATTTCTTAATCCGCACTGCTTATTGTGTTTCCAGATGATAATCTCTTAGGTACCATGTTGAAAATAGAAGCTTTCAAACTGGCAAAAGTTGGCAGTAGGCCTCATGGCTTGCACACATTCCATGAACTAAGTTTTCAAGGTCTTTGGAGGAAGAAAGTACTGGCACTGAAAATAAAAGTTTAGCATTGATCAGTCTTAATAGCATTGACTGGTTTTAATAGGCTGTGAAATGGATGGGTGAATCTCATTACTGAGAAGACCCCTCAGAAATTAACACTATTGCTATTTCTTTATATTTTGTCTTTGTAGAAGGAAAGGTTCCAGTAAATGTGAGCCCAGGAGCCTACTGGAGAAGCTGCGCTGGGTGACCCTTGGTTACCATTATAACTGGGATACTAAGGTATTGAGATTAAATTCCTCTCCATTTTAATTAGCCATAAGCACTCAGAATGGCAAACACAGAAGGTCATCATTGAATAAAATGTTTATGATCCTACAAGACAGTCTTGAGGAAAGGCACTAACAAACTGTTCTTTTAAGAACATTTTAATCTGCACTGGTTTACTGTGAAGGATTTAAGAGCAGAAGTTCATTGCTGCATTCTTTCCTTTGAAAGTTAATGTGATAGCATACACTCAGCTCTGAACCTGCGACTGTTTCAGGGTAAGCAGCATTTTTACCTACCAAAAGGGAAGATTACAAAAGCACTGCTAACTACTTAAGCTGAGTGTGACTTCTGGGAAACTACTCTTCTTTGGTGGGGTGAGCAGGAGCAAGAAGAGACTGCTGCTCATGTGATTTTGAACTGAAATTAGTCTGGACCACTGTAGTGCATTCTTACCAATTAACAGCTGTTTTGAGAATCCTAATCAAAACAAACTTTTTTTCCTGAGATGGAGATAGATGGAGGCTGATAAACACTGGCAGAGTTAATATGCATCTTGTCTGTATATTGCAGATAACCAAATCTGCTTGCAGCCTTTTATTCACCAGATCAACCTGTTATTGGGTGGCCTTAATAAAAGTTTGGTTATTATTTTCCAGTAATCTCAGTATGACTTATGGGGGAGAGAAAAAGTAGGTTTGCAATTGGTCCCTGCTTGTTATTGATGCAAGGAATAAAGATGCTTATTTTGGAGTTCATTAATGAGGTGCAACTGTCTGTTCATTGGCAGCTTCAGCCTGTGACTGAGAAGATCCTCAGAATGTTGCTACTCATCTTACTGATTTCAAGTTTAGCATCTAGATATAATTATTAACTTCACAATTAATTGAATCTCCAGCAGTCTCAGTCTAGGCCACAAATGTAATGATAGGAGGTAAATTTGCTGTGGTTCTGCCTGTGTTGTAGTAATTTTCTAGATAAAGGTGATGTCCTTCTCCATGACTATCAGCCAGGCTTTTGAGTTCTTTTTCAGTGTTTGTTTCCAAGTGGATTTGCTGCTCTGATGTGTTGGGTGTGGCTTTCTTTTTTTTTTTTCTCCCCCCTCTCCTCCTTCCAGAAGTACTCAGCAAATCACCACACTCCTTTCCCCTCAGACCTTGCATTCCTATCAGAACAAGTGGCTGCAGCCTGTGGGTTTCGGGGTTTCCAAGCCCAAGCAGGGATCTTGAACTACTATCATTTTGACTCTTCACTGGGAATTCATGTGGATGAGTCTGAACTAGACCATTCTCGCCCCCTGTTATCGTTCAGGTGAGTCAAGGAAAGCACACTTGAGTGTTATGGAAAGATCAGTGGCTTTTTTCTAGGGTTGCATATGATTATAGGAGGGCACTATGATGTTGTTTACTAATTGGGTACATCATCTTCACTCTCAGAAGATTTGTGAATAGCAAAAGGCTGTAGGTCAGGGACAGGTTTTTCTTTAAGGACTGCTTGAATACCATGGACGTAGTCCCTGGAGTGAAGAGTTCTTTTGCAAAGGGTACAGTTCTTTTCTAAAGCAGCAGAATGTCAGTTAGGTACTAAAGAAGTATGTCACAGAGCTTCAAACCTGGACAGGGCAATTGCTCTCACTGTCTGTGTTGAACCAGATCTCTTGGTCTGTTTGCCATGTTCCCACCTAAAAGTTGTTCTTAGGAGTCCCTCTGATTTTTGTGATTGCTTGGGGTGTTTTTTATAAAGGAATGTAACTACTGATATTTTCTTACTGTACAGAAAATTATTCTCTACCTGATTTTGTTTTCTCTCTCCCTCCTTACACCATCTCTAGTTTTGGGCAATCCTCGATATTTTTGCTTGGGGGCCTGAAGCGGGAGGAGGCCCCGACAGCGATGTTCATGCACAGCGGAGATATCATGGTGATGTCGGGCTTCAGCCGCCTGCTGTACCACGCTGTCCCCCGGGTCCTCCCCAACCCCGAGGGGACGCCTCTGCCCTCGTGCCTCCACCAGCCTCTTTCTTCAGACCTTCCCCTTGGCTCAGTCATTGAGCACAGCTCTGATGAGGATTGGCAGGTGTGTGCCAAGTACCTGCAGTCCTCCCGCATCAACATGACTATTCGACAGGTGCTGGCTGAGGGGCAGAAATTTCCAGAGGAGTCTGGGACAAATGGAAAGGGCCAAGCACCCTCTGACAACACTTATCATGAGAACAGCAAAGCCAAAAGACATAAACCAAACACAGTCAGCTGAGACCAGGAGATCATACCGACATGGACCAGACAGGAAGTTCTCCATTTGGAATTAGGGACTGGTGTAATACTGAAAGTTACTTGTCTGTATTGCTGTTAATAAATTTGTGCACAATAAATGTAGTCCTTCTTGCTGTAATAAATAGGTGGGAGAAGAAAAATAATTTAAAAGGAAAAGAAGGGATAAGTTCAGGACTGGAACTCAGGAGATTAACTCTATTGGCATTTTGTTGCAAATGTTTACTGTACTCTGTTTTCTTTAAAATACCTGTATGTCACAGAATTTTAAGCTTGGTTAAGCTTAAATGGTTTAAGCTTTTGGTGAGGCTTGGTTTAAGCTTCAGGAGTGATGCCAATGAAGTATTTTGAAATCACTGGGCAGAGAGTGTTAGCAAAAGATACATAATTGCTATGTGATAGAGAATCCGGTTGGGCTTGCAAAGCTCAGCTGAAGCAAAGTAACAAGTATGAATGAGAATAGGTTGGTATGGGTATAAGACCAACCTGCAGTATTTTCAAGATAATTACTTCTACAGCAAAAATGGGTTCAGTGGTCAGAAACTGGCAGCTCTCTCATGCAACTTGCTGTAAGCTTGCTGTAGTCCTGTGCTCTCCTTTTGCCTGCTTGCATTCTCTCAGCTGCAGCAGAATCTGCTTTTATGAATGGTACTGAACATCTTATCTCAGATTTTAGAGAGAAACAGTTGGGAGCAGTATCTACTTAGATTATCTAGTAGCTCCCAACTCGATCTTCTCCCAGCAGGAAATATGTGACTGAGCCCAACATTGCCATTCTTTCAAAACTGCCATCTCCTAAGTGCCTGTGTGTTATGGTTCTCCAGTCCCAAGGTAGCATCTGTAAGGAACAGGATGACTTGCAAATAAAAGCAATGAAGCTGTAAATTAAGTACCTAAAAAATTAATCAGTGACTATCTTTGTCACCCAAAGATAAATATATTGAAACAAAGAAAAGCACTAGCTTTTGTGCTAGTTTTTTAAAGATTCAGACCTTCCTATCTACTTTTTAATGCAATTTTAATTGTTGGAGTGGAATGTGCTATCCCCGGGGTATTTTGTTGCACTTTCCCAATGAATAAACTTACTTGGTTTTTAAATTAAAGATCTCTATCAGTTTGGGGCTGGCTATTTTCTTCCTTTCTTTTCTTCCTGTTAGTTGTTTCAGTGTATTGTTAATGCTGCTGTATCTCTTGTGCAGTTCCCTCCAGGCTTCTTTTGGATCTACTGCCTCTGCAATCTGCCAGCTCCTGTGGAGGAGCCCTGCATCTGTCTGCAGGGCTGCTTTGCTTTTAGGCAGTTTCAGAGGGGTGTTGCCTGCAGTATCAAAGTCCAATTTAACACATGTGGCAGCTTTTCCTCAGGGGTAATGTGTCTGGTCTGCTTATTTCATGGAGGTCAATGTGTGTTTGCATGCAATTAATTCCTTACACAATAGTGGGAAGAGTTCCAGTAACTTAAAATAATTAGATAAGAGTTTAAAATAATTAGATATGAGTTTCAATGTCTCATTCTATGCTAGATGTATGTCCTGGGCCTGGTATATTTATTTACAGCTGAACTCTAGGAGAGTGAATGTGTTATGCAGACAGGTTACAATGTCGCTGTAGGACACAAAAGACTCCCAATATTTCAGAAGGCAAGAAGTATAGAAAAAGAAGGCTCTATTGTTTAAATTCTTAGTACCTTTTATAAGGTGTTCCAATACACCTTAACATGATTGGTGAATAGGAGCAACACCTCTCTAATGCCATTGGTTAAACTAGACAAACAGAAAACACCAGCTGGACAAAAATTGTTTTGAGAAAGGATAGTTGTTTACCAAGATTGTTTTGAGAAAAAAGCTTTCTCGAGAAACTTTTCCTTGGGAAAATATTAGCAGCTGCTAGGCAGGCTAAAATCTCTCAGGCCCACAATTACAACATGATCAGAAAGGAAAGTTGGCTGAGTCAAGCTCAGAAAGCAGCAAAGCTCCCTTAGTGGCACCTGAAGATGGAGAAGGATGGAGAGGAATATCTGCTTTCCTTACTGAGAAGGCAGACTGACTGTTCTTCACTCTGGAGAAGGAAGCAAAGATTGTCCAACTCGCTCATCTCTGATGATGAGACAAGACAGAGTCATGGAACTAGAAGGGGGTGAACAGGAGCTGGTTTCTTGATGTCATAGGCTGAATTGGTAAGTCCATGGTTTTCCTGTCTTTTGTTCCCTATGAATATATGACAAGCAATCGTTTATTCCATGATTCAGTTCTTCTTGTGATTCAAAGACAAGAAACAATACTGTTTACCCTCTGCAGTTAAAAATTGTAGTAAATGCTGCAAACTACTGATGGCAGTTGGTCATGAGAAGTATCCAGTCCATTGAAGCCTTATGTTTAGATGTGACAGAGTTGAGAATTTGCTGCATTACTTGCAGTCAAGCTTTTTACATAATGCCATTGTAAGACAGCCTTGATCTAATTCTGTACCAGACACCTAGAAAAGGAAATGTCCATGACCCAGAAATGGACATATGGGAAATGACCCAGAAAAACAAAGCATCCATGTACCAAGAGAAGCAACAGTAAGATGAGAGAATTTTCTGAACTGCCAGCCTGGCAAGATCATTGGTTCTGTGACCAGAGCAGAGCAGAGTACAAGTGAGCAAACCACAGGACTTCTGCAGGCTCTACAAACTGTGCTTCCAGAATATAATTTCAAAGAGGCAGTAAGTCCTGGGAAGAAGGCAGTGAATAGAGCTGCATACAGTAATACATTCAGGAAATGTTGACCTACTCCACACAGCTTTCAGAGTCTGACATTTGCACTGCATTTGCTTGGGTTTGTGATGACATAAAAGGATTTTTTCATAGCACTGATCAAATTTTTGTTTCTGTAGGTACCACAAATAATTGCTTGTGTTCATATAGGTGCATGCTGAGATAATCTCTGTAGTTTGTAATTCTTCTGAGGGAAAGGAGGAAAAGAAGAGGACATCTGGACCAATTTTGCAATGAAATTTATGTAATGAGTTGATTACAGGAAGATAAGCATGTGTTTCTTTCAAAGCCACCTGGAACTGAAGCACATTGTTTACCACATGTGCACTGTTCATTATGTGATCTATAGATAAAGCTAGGTGTCCAACAATTACTACTTTTTTTTTTTAAATCAAGAATAAAGGGAAAATAAATCTCCAGTTAAATGAGAAAGTGCAGTTGGATGAATACTGGAAGCAGAAGAGGAAGCTGCCTGCACAAACTAAAAATTTTCAGTCCTCTTGAGAAAACTGTGCTAGAACAGTCAAGGGTTATAACTGGACTGCTTGCTAGTGCCCAAGACAGATTTACTGCATGGCCTCTCCATGCTGCCAGGCAGTAACTTATGGGCCAGGTAGTCCCTAAAGCTCTGCCTGCTGCTGAAATAATTCTGATCTTAGGTATTTTTCCTTTCTTTGAGAGCTTGTTGACATTTTTTCTCACTGTTTCACAGCAGATATTTCTACAGATTGTAGCAAGGTGCACCTAAGTTCCTCCATTTTCCTATGTGCTCTGCAGTGTCAGTAGGCAGAGAGAAGCAAGTGGCTGGGGAAGGAAGCTGGGTGGGGACTGCCGAGACAGCAGCAACATCACACTGCCACAGCTGGGGTGAAGCTGGCCAGTGTCTTATGTAGTGCAGCTCAGATCTGTCTTGTTCTATTCATACAAGTTATTCTCTGCATCACACCTGAAGCAGGGTAGATTTAACACAGAAAGGAGACTTGTCAGTGATAAGATTGTCTTCTACTTAATTAGGATGCAAAATTAATTGAGCAATAATTCAGTGTGCTCTAAGCATACTTTATTCTGATGAAATCGTAAAACTTGCCTGAGTCTGAACACATTACCTCAAAAAGTTAACAGAAGTACATGGCCTGCAGACATTAATGATCCAGAAAAATACGTTGATAGAAGCCTCAAAAGACCCATATATAAAAGGCTTTTTTTGTTGTTAATAATCTTTATGCAAGAAGAGACTTGGAGAAAACCAGTGACAGTCATCCATGGTCTGCTGATGCCTCCATAAATCCTAATGACCCAAGCTGGTTGAAAACAGTCTATAGCATAGTGCTATAGATATGGTACAAAGAGGCACAAGATGTGTGTGACACAAGTTTAGCACAGTAAAAATAAGTTTCATCATTTTTACTCACCAAATAATAATTACAAATACCTTAATAAAACCATTCTTCTATACAAGGAGTTGAACAATGACTTAGAATATGTTCACATGTCTTCTGGTAAAGTTGAGGTGAGATAAAAGTTGCCACCTGTAGGTGACAGCTTCACTCGTTCAGGTTGTTTTCTTGCATCCTCATCTGGACAGAAGGACTACAGAAATGGTGGTTGAAGGGACCTCTGGAGGTGTCTAGTCCAACCTCCCACTAGTAATTAGTGCTGTTGTCTGCATGAAACTTAGAAATCTTCCATGATGGAGACTCTACCATTTCTTTCAGTAACTTGTGCCCAGTGCTGTCATACTCACCTTATAAAGAAATTTCACTTGTCTGAGTTTCCCAGGGTACAACCTCTGTCCATTCTCTCTGCCTTTTTCTTACCATCTTTTACTACCAGGGGTTTGCTTTCACTCTCTTGGTAACTCTCCTACAAATCACTGAAGTTTACAGTTAGACCATCTCCCCTTAGTCTACTCCGAGCCACAAGGAAGGACCCCAGGAACCACAACATTTCCCCGTAGATAATTTGCCCTGGCTCTCCCACTTTTCTTCACTTTAGCCCTGTTTGGAACCTTGCCTGATTTCAGGGGCTGGTTTCTGTTACAATCAGGAAGCCAACAACAAATTGACTTCTGAATCCTAGTTCCTAAACCTGCTAGGTGCACTAGATCCACTTTTTTACAGTGTTTTCTAAATTAAATATTTTTTCCTCCCATCTACATCATAATGAAATAGAAGTAGTGGTTTTGTGAGGTGCAGAATGAATGAGCCATGGTCCCCTATGAATTTCTATTCCTGAACTCTGTTGAGTTCTCACTGAAGCTTTTCATCGAGATGATTAATTACATGTAATTTTTTCATATGTGATGTCCCCAGAGTTTAATACATGCACAGTGCACCATTTTCCTGAACCAGGATATTTATAGGGTCCCTCTCCTCTAACTGACTACCTACTACCTGCAGGAACTTCATTTGCTGTGAAATTTATCAAATCTAATTAAAATAGACCAACAGATTTCAACGTTACTGCTCAGGAACATGAGGACCCACGAAGTTTAACACATGCACAACCCATAAGAACATATGCTTTCTTCCTTTAGGAAACCAGTCTCCAGAGGATATTTTCATGCTCTTATACAAGCTGATCTGGACTTCTGCAGCAGGTCCTGCCCTGAAGGATTCTCCTCTTGACATCCCAGAGAGGAGAGAAACAATCTGGAATATCAGAGCAGTTTTAGTCCAGCAGACACAATCCCCATCTGGTTCCTGCAATTATATCAGCCCCCCTTAGAAGAAGCTGACTATGCACAGAGACTGAACTTAATCAGCTAAATGCTTATCTCTCCATGGTGGTAAATAAGTCTCTGGAGTACAGCAGGGAGTCAGACCTGATTTTTATTCAAAGCTAGGGCTTGTATTCAGATAGGCATCATGGAAAGTATGACTTCCACTGGATCAGGGGTGAAGGAGACAGAGGATAAAGTCTGGAAAAGCCTATAGTAGCTTTCCTTCTTTTCAGAATAGAGGTGTTTATTCCTCTGGATGAGGAAGTGAAAGCTTTAACCTTGTGGAGCCATGTCCTGTCTTGGTTTTTTCCCAAACTGGTAGAGATTACTCAGACTCTGACCTTTTCCTGTGGGGCTGTTGAATATCCTCTTCCACAAAATCCCCATGTATAGTGGACTCTCCCCTGAGCTTCTCTGTGTAGCCTGACCCTTTTTTTCCATCTACATACATCTCAGCACTGGGGTTGTGCCCTCCACCATCACTCAATGCTTATTTCCTTAATTCAAGAACTCAGAGCTGCCACCTGCCACATGAAACAGTTTTCTAATCTGTTTCATCTCAAAGCTCTTCCAAAAGTCGGGACCATTAGCCCCTGGAAGTTCAGAAGCAAGGCCAGTTTATAACAAAATGTGGGGAAACTGAAATAGAGGTAACGTGAGATGGCATTTACCACCACTTATGGGTAGAAGTCTTGCTTAGAGACATGGTTTAGTGGTGGACTTGGCTGTCCACTACAGCCAAGATTTAGATCTAAGTTATAGTTTTATGTTTGGACTTGATCATCTTAGAGGTATTTTCCAACCTAAATGATTTTATTAATCTATGAGGCACAGTGAAAGACTCTCCAAATATTTTTGTTGAACTATGTATAGAGAATAAAAAGTGATTCAGCCTAGAAGACACAGAGTCTCTTTCTCCTCTGATGTTGAGAAGTCAGTATTTTATATTAACTTTTATCTTCCTTGTAGGTGAATTTAAAATGCTCATTCTGTATTTACTGAGGAAGGCCAGAAGAATCAATAAAGGCCTTGGCTTTCTAGAGGTGATCATCTCACCAATCATTCCTCCTCTGTTCTGCACTAAAGGCTTAGATAAGAAGGTCTTGTTTTTGTTTTCTTTCTCTTTAATGGATAGGTTTCTTAATTAGGGTGGGGAAAAATGACTGCAATTTTGCTGTGGCAAATTAAAACCAAAATGAGGTAGCAAAGAGCAGGATCTGGAGGGAAGGGGGTGCAATCAGAGACAGCTATTGATTTGGAAATGATGGAGTAGCCAAAAGAGAGCACACAGCCTGGAAAGGAGACTCATCTTTCAAAGCACTGTTCCTGCTGAAAGCAATCAGTCCAGGCAGAGGTGTTGGTTGATGCTAAAGCTTTGGAGTTAGCTTTGTTTCCAGACAGAATTTAAATTTTGGAAAGACTCACTGGTTCATGATAGGATAACTTCTTAGATGAATTTTGAGACTATGAGAATTAGGAGTCATGGAATGGAGCTGAAATAAAGTAAACATTAGTGGAACATCAAGACATTTTTAGCAGCAATGGTAACAAAAAGAGTTTGGAAATTGTTTTTTTCCAAAGACAAAGTATCACTGCTCACCATGGCCTGGGCATGCAGAGAAATGGAAAAAAAACATACTCTGAATGAGACAAGCACCAAAATCTAACACACCCTCACTACCAGGTGTTGAGTTGCATGTCCCATCTTTTCTACAACAGAGAGAATTGATTTGGCATCATCTTATCTGGTCCCAGTGGCTGAGGCCAAGCTTAGGTACAGCTTTCTGCCACTCCAGTCAGCACATTTTCATTTTCACTGGCCTTCTCCCGCTTGGCTTTTCAGACAACATTCCTGTAAGATTAGAGTCAGATGTTAGCCTGACCTTTTGTCAAATGTAACCAGCACCTGGAAAGGCTGTCAGAGAACTGCACCAATCTTGTGATGACTGGTTTGAGTTTGTCAGCTTGTTCTCATTGCTATGATGAAACCTGACTTGGGAGAATTGCTGATTGTCAGGTATCTATGACGGATCATTTTTAGCCACACTAGTGCAAATAATCTGCAGCCATTCCAAACCCTGCTGAAATAAGCCTCTTTTCAGTTCACATAGCTGAAAACACACCTCAGGCCCTTTTAAAGCAACCTTGTAGGAGAACCATCTTCTATTCTTCACAATGACATTGCTCCATCAAATCCAAGTCTGCTGAAAAATTGGCATCTCTTTTGCTTCTGGCATAGCATGTACCTTAGTATATCTTCTAGGTGTATCTGCTCCATGATCTTTCCAGGCAGAAAGGCGAGGCTCACCAGTTCTCTAGTCTGCAGATCTGACCTGTCAAATAAGAGTGTAGGGATATGATTGCCTCCAAGCCCTTCCTGGCCCAACACTGTAATTATGGTCCAGGAGAGATCTGAGTTTGGCATGCTGTTCTGATGGTTCAGCATTTACCTGAGCTCAAAGTGGAACAAGTCTGCAGACAGGCCCTGGCTTGCATAGGAGTCTTAAGCACCAAAGCAAGTCTTGCACAGTCTTATTACTACCACTGTCAAATTCACTAGCACTTCTTCCCTGCTCCTAGATCAAAATGATAAGGAAGAAATTAAAGGAAAGAAGGATGCCAGGTGAGCAAGCATAAAGAAGTGAAGATATGATATGCTCTTTCTGTCCCTGTGGCCTACTCAACCCTGCCAGCAGCTGCAAGCATCACTGCACACCATTCTGGAACAGCAGAGGAGCTCAGTGCTGAAGGCTGCAATCTTTGCCTCCACAGATGTTTAATACTTCCTTTCCCTGAATTTCACATTAGAAATGCTTTTTTTCACATGGCATGAAACCTACTGAGAAACCGTGGGTCCCATCTGGAGAGTGACTGTGCAAATACTTTCCATTAATATTATTTTCTGCAAAAGAAAAGTGTAAGAGAAAGAAACATTAGTCACATACATGCTTAATTGAGATCTAATAGCCAAGGTCAGTGCTCAGCCCAGAATAGATAGCAAAAGCCTCCTGTGATATATTTTTGTGGTGAGAAGTTCATAGCACACAGACTGATCTATTATTGGGTTTCACTATGAAAAATTTAGCTATCTCCTGGAATATGCTCAAATCTATTTTGCATCATTTCCTTGCTTTTTCATTTAAAAATATCTTTCCAATGAGACCTCATGACCATGCAAATTAGCAAGTCTGTGCTGTGTGGAAAGATTGCTGAACATCCACTGAAGTGCAGTTATTTGTTCTTTTGCCAGCCCTCTGCAAGATGACAATACCTGTTTGTCAGTGTCTAGAATGCTTTTCTGTGATTTAAACAAAAACCCTTACAGGGGAAAAGATGAGTACTCAAGGGAGGATGCTGCAATGGGCACATCAGTGAGGAGAAGCTCTGGACCTTTGCCTTGAGCTGTGTTCTGCATGTCTGCAAAATACCAGTGCAGCAGAAATGACATGATGACCTACCTGCTGGTCTGCAGCACCGCCCTGGTTTCCTGTGGTACTTCAACCTACAGGACCAGTGTGACCATCTACTTGGTCTCTTCTTTCCACAGACCATAAAATAACCATCTCCCCAAACCTCTGAGAACACAAGAGAAATATGACTTCTAATAGCCTTACAGACCACACAGAACTGGAGAACTGATGTAAGAAATAAGGCTTCTGAAGCTGAAAGGAGTATGGTCTCTGAAGATGAGATATAGAAATCTTTGAGGAACACACCTTAGCACTTGTGGTACCTGAAAGAAGCAGCCGTACTTTCTTTTCCTGGAAAACAGGATAGGACATGATTTGATCCTACTAAGAACAGAGAACATGTTCCATGTGGGCACTAAAAGCAAGCGGGAATACACTAGGTGCAAAAAGGCTTTATGCTCTGGTGCACATTTTTCTTTTGCCTGTCCTAGGAATCTTGCAGTACCTGTTGCTGGTGAGCTCCAAGCTCCTGGTGGCATCAGGATTGGAGCTGTTCACTGTGGTGCTCCCTGGAGCACCTTTTGCAGCACGGGTGCAATGTCCTCCAACACAGCTCTCTGCACCCACGGGGTTTGTGCCTAAGGGCTGGCAGCTGGCTCAGACCTCCCTGCTCCTGAGGACACACAGTGGGCACAAGAACCAGACTGTGTCGCAGTAATGCCAACCATTTTTCCTATGCAAACTCTTTTTCCTATGCACTGCACTAGTGACCAGTGCAGGAGGTATCCAGACAGTGGCCCCTTCTACTGAAAGATGGAGTGTGCAGAAACCACTCTACATCCCAGTGTTTGCTATTCTCCCAGTCTGGAGACAGGGCAGCATGGTCCTCACCCTTTCTGAAAACAGGGAGAGAGAGTTTGGGGGTTTTAGAGCAATGCACAAATATTACTGCCTGGAAGCCTGGCATCTGCCAGGGAGAGGAGTGCAGTTGCCATGGTAAATCTTCACCTCCTTTAACTGCCAGGTGACCTGGTGTGGTTATTTGTAGCCATTCCCAGCATAGCAACCCCCTGCCTGCGGCCCACAGCCACACAACACATCCCCTGCTGGGCAACACTCTGCCTGTAGGTAATGCACAACATGAATGTGCTGAGCAATTCACACTCCTTCAGCTTTCTCCCCCTCCTATCACCTGAGCCACTAGATAACCATCCAGTCCCTGCTCCAGCAACTACAGGTCCCTCTACCGCACAGGCATAGGATGGTCTGGGAGCACAAGATCAGCCCATGCTCAGCCAGGCACCAAAAGCTGCACCCACCTCGTCTCCCCCAGCCTTGCCAGCACACAGCTCTTGTACAGTTAATTCTTAGAAGCATTTTGTTTTCGTGCTGTGGCATGAGCAAGGAATAAAAAAGGTCCCAGAGAAGCAGAATCTGTGAGGAGAAGCCTGAGCCTGAACGTCTCTCTGCAGATTCAACTTATGGGAAGCTGGTGATCCAGTCATTTGGTGCTCCTGACTGGACCCTGCTGCTCACATTTCTTGTCAAATAACTACAGCAAATCGATCTTAGTACTGTTCCTCAAAGCACCCTGTAGGTCCCTGCAGGATCTCCAGGAGACAAGCAGAAACTCCTCAGCCATACATACAACAGGGTCCGTGGGAATCAGCAGGATTGGTGAAGCCTCAAGTTCCCATATTACATGGTGTAAGTGTCCTTTTGTACCTTGTGCAGTGGTGAGTTTTAGCAAGCACGTAGCAAAGGCATGCAGTCAGGGATGGACTGTGACTGAGGGTAACAGTCACTGACAGGGCTGCTGACAACCAAGACCCACTTGTTATTCCTACACACCTTGTGTGCTCCATTCGTGTGGCCTACAAATGCTATTAGAAGTGCTTCAGGCAAAACGTCTCCTTAGAGTGCTAGCAGGGTTGCCTGCCCATATCCTTTTGGACCTTCATTCCTCTTTGTAAATCTTTCAAGCTTGCTGATTTCAGCTCTCTTTCTCCTCTACTCTTCCTAAAAGCACCTCAATTGCCACGATCCTCGAGCCTGAATGCCCTGAGTGTGGTCCAGCTAATAGAACCAGACATCTCTATATGTGTGAGGAGAAAACTGAAATGACATTTCCCCACCTGACTGCCCATCATCTCCGGACAAGACATCTCCAGTTCTCTCAGGCCTTCTCAGGGCTGCACATCTTATCCTGCCCTATCTCCAGGAAGTGACAATTCACCTTCCCACTACGCCACCCTCGCTCCCCTCTCAGCCCATCCCCATCATCACTACCTGTACACTCGGCTGTGGCTGAGCTCAGGTGCCTCCGAAGGCACTGGCCCTGCTTTCAGCCTGGGGAGGAGGTGGGACCTAAGCAGATCCATGCTGCTTGCAGAGCCCGCAGCCAACACAGAGAAAGCATCAGAGAAAGAGAGAAAGCACCTAATGCCTGAGCACACACTTCCCTCTTATGGCCATGCCCGATACAGCAACCACGCAGGCCTGCAGCATCTGCACTGGAGATGTGATTTTCCCCATGAACATTTATGAATTTCCTATGAATTTATACCTATGAAACATTTCCCATAGTTTCCTCTTACACTCGCTGGACACAGACATGTCTCTCCTGCAGTCGAGGCTCAAGCAGAGAGTTGAGCTTTGCAGCCCTGCCTGCTGCTGAGCAGCACACACTGTGAGCAGTGTGAGTGGGAAAGACATGAGTGCTCAGCCCTGCCTCAGCATCACTCTCTCTCTCTTATGGAAGGCCGAGTATCAATACCTGATCTTGGGGTAGATTTCCCCTCTTGGTAGTGCACAGCCTCTAACATTTTTCATCTCCTCAGGTTAAATATGGCTTTTACTGCCTTTGACTTGGAAGGGGAAGTTTTTAACTACCTAGTTATGGTAGTTAAGGATCGTTATATTTCTCCCTTGCCCCATTTCACTGTAAGGCAAAGTCTCTCTCTCTCTCTCTCTCCTCTCTATAATAATATGCTTGCCAAAAGGAGAGACAGCAGTCTTCTGTTTTCCTGTATTGACCTTTTTCTCTGAACTGAACTTCAGGTCCTTTCTGTGCTCCCATCACCCCTAATACAGATTTTGTAATCCAAAAGCAGTTTGCTGCACAGATGAGGTGGTTTGCCCTTATATCTAATCTATGGCCACCTTCCTCCAGCTACTATGTCACTTCAGTTCACAGGCCTGAAGAAAATTTTCCATGGGATAATTTTCTGTTGCATGAGGGTTCTGACTCTCTCTGCAAATACAAAGTTGAGCACTAAAAAAAAAACCAAAAAAACCAACACAACCACACCCTCCTTTAGCCATGTCTTTTGCCAACTTGTTCATCTTCTTCAGTCACTTTTTTTTTTTCAAAAGAGAGGTAGGAAAATAAGAACCTGCAAAACTGTGCTTTGTACTGGAAAGATGGCAAATTGCTCCTTCCTTCCTACCAAAGTTTAATCACTGCTCAGGTACTAGAGCACTGTCCTCATTGTCTCTCTTCTCCACAGTATGCTGTCTTCTCATATGCCACCTTTGTAATAGCATCAGTACAGGATGAAATGAAACCATCAACAAAGATATTTTCAAGGGAACACCACTTCTAGTTCTGTTGTTCTCACAGGGAAAGGTGAATAAGGAAGAACCTGTCCAGTCTCCTGCAGTACTAACAGCACTGTCAGATGCAGCAGCAGCAGTTATATTGCGCTTGAGGTCAGTCATAGCAGCTTGATCATGCTCTGCTGGGCTCTGGGCCCTTTACCAGAGGTTTTCAGAGCGCTCCACAGATAAAGTGAGACCAGATCTGCTCTGAACCTGTTTGCCAGGGTTCTGATGGAAAGAGGGTAACTTCCATAGTCCCAATAGGTAGGTGCAGATCCTCAAAAGTATTTAAGCACCTAGAAAGTAGCTAGAAATTAAAATATTATGAGCCTCGAGGTCCTAATGAGGATGTAGTTATATTGGTATTCAGCGTTTTTGCTGATATAGCTGATGGTGCTCGGTAAAGTTCTGCTCAAAAAAGAGCCTCATTCTGCTGACATAAGCTGCCTGCACACAAGGAGGGCTTCACTGCTGCAACTCTGCTGCTACAGCGATATCACCCGTATTTACATGTAAATTAGGGCTTTGTTTATACCGCACAGATGCAGCCTTTCACTTCATCCTGGCTGGGGAGGGAGAGCGGGCGGGGAGTGTGATGGTCTCGCTACTCTCATTTTCTGGACTAAAAGCAAGGCACAAACAAAATGAACTCACTAGTTCAGGATCACCCAACATGGGTGTCAAAAAAGCAGAGATCCTGATCATAGTTTATAAGCATGCGACTGTTTTACTGTAGGGAGGGGGAGACAAGCGAGTCATCATCACTTGGCTCATAGGAGCCTCATCATTACATGAGGTCAAATTCCCGAAGTGTTTTTGTTTGAGTTTGAGGTGGAGGCGTTAGGAATGAATGCACCAGGGAGCCCTGAACACTGGGCATGGAGGTCTGTTTAGATGCACTGTCAGAAACTAACCTGAAGACCTAAAGTTTCTAGCAAGGTGCTCCTCCATTCACCAACCTGAGTGGTGACAGGCATGAGTGACAAAGAATGTCCGTGGAGGATGGACATGAAAGCTGAAGCAGCATGGGTGATTAACTGCACACCATAGGAACCAAACATGAGACCAGAAGGTACAGAGATTACCTTGCTTCCAACTGGTGCCCCAAGTAAATACACACTGACTGCACCTCCATTCTGCCAGCACTCCTGTATCATGACATCAGACTCTGTCAGGCCATATTTCCATTTAAAAAAAGGCAACAAAAGCCAAGAATGATGAAATAACTGATCACATTTCAACCATTCATTCCCAAACGTGCCTCTGCATTCCCAAACGCTGCTGTACTAAACTATGTATCTGGCATGGATACAAGGTAAATTGCACAAGAGGACCAAACTAATTATTTTTTTTCTGGCAAAGTTAACTTGTATCAGCTTCTCTCTGTGGCAACTACAAGGTTCCCGGAGCTACAGCCTTTGCCAGCCCAACAGCGCCAGCAAGGAACCTAAAAAGACACAAACCCACACAGTTCTGGGGTGGTGGCATAAACAAAGATCCAAAATTCAGGCTCCAGGTGGTGTCATGAGTTAGTGTCATGTGAAAAGGGGAGATTTACTTGACTCCTAGTGTTTGATTTGTCTGTCAACACCCCAGGGAAGTCAAGATCCTTGTAGCTGACCAGTCTATCACAGTTCTGTTATGGGGACCTTTCACTGAGCAGCCCTGCTGGATCATAGGGTGGTTCCACTGACTTAGGGACACATTCCAACCCCATAAGGGAGACCCCCTCACTGGGTCTTCCTCTTTATTTGAGTACATTACCCACTGCTGGCGACTTCCAGTGCCTGTGCAGGACTCACAGAGTTTACGGAATAACACTTTATTAAATAAAACTGTGACAGGCTAAAGTTTGAAGAGTGCTGTGATAGTATGTGACTGCAAAAACATATTCAAAGCAATGCAAAAACAAGCCTTAATCCCCAATAAAATATTCAGCATGCATAGAGTTTGAGTCTTACCCAGTAGGGGTCTCCTCAGGGGAGAAAAGTAAGTTTCCAAGGCTGTTTGTTGAAAAGCAGGAGCTGATTAGACAGCATGAGTTCCTGAGAGCAGACAATGGTTCTGATAAGCTCAAGAGGAGCTGAGCCCAGATGCTGTTCACCCTGGCTGAGGCCTGACAAGCATTTCTCACACTGTAGTGTATCCAGAGGTGGGGAGGAAGGGGACATGCACCATTACACCTGTTTTCAGACTGTACCAAAGAGCTGTTTTTCTCTAGGCTTTAGTCAGGGCTGACTATCAAGATCGTCCTAGCTTTGTTTGGAGCCTCCTATGCTTTATCTGCTCTTACTTATGTTCCCTGTCCCCAAGACTTCGGTACAAAACAGTTCTTTGTACCTTCTGTACAAAACAGAAGGTCATCTCTATTCCCATCCCACCCTCCCCAGTTCAATTTTCTGGATATTTGGCACTCCTTTGGACAGTGAGTTGTACCATGTTTTGGAATGTAGATGGCTGTTTCTCACAAATAAAAACCCAAATGTATCTTTTATTTGAAAGCTTGATAGCAAACCAACCAGAATTGCAGCCAGGATAGAAGATTACTACAGCTAGAGCCAACTCTCCCTTTGAGCTCTCCAGGATGGCAGTGGGCTGTGGCCAGAAATCTCCCTCTGAGTGGGATGTCTCTCAGAGCTCACAAACTTTCAAGTCTGCTACCCAATTGCTCCTTCCAGAACTTGACCTTCTGCCATCTCCAAAGTTCACAACTCACCTCTCTGATCATGCCCAGTGTTCAGGGCCCCCTGGTGCATTCATTCCTAACGCCTTCAACTCAAATACACTGGGAAATTGATCTCACATAACAATGAGGATCCCATGAGCCAAGTGATGATGACTCGCTTATCTCCCCCTCCCTACAGTAAAACAGTCTCATGGTTATAAACTATAACCAGGATCTCTGCCTTTTTTGACACCCATGCTGTGTGATATTGATATTGTTCAGTTGACAAAATAAGGCAGTTCGCTCTGCCAGTTCACTGGAATAGTATCTTTGAGACTTAAAATGTAATTTAAAACTGGAATTTACTCTTCAGATTTTGTTTGGCTTCTCTATTTTGCAACTGCCTAGTCCAGAGGTACAAGCTGCAGCCACCTGTGTACACAGGTGTCTCGAGCAGTGCAGAGAGCCATATCAGAATTGCTTGCAGGCGTGATTCCAGAAGCTCCATGGGATGTGTTTAGTGCTGCCTGTGGCAGTAGCTGTGGCCTGGGATGGCATCCCCATGCTGTGACTTGTCTCCATGGTTATCCTGGCCTCTTCTATCACTGCAGCCCCAGTGCCAGCCTGGCCTTCTGTGTCCCCTGCACAGTGCTGGAAGGGATCAAATGCCCCTAAAACACCAAGCTATGCTGGCCCCATGCTCAGAGCAGGGTGAAGTCCCTCTGTGCAGGGGAGCACTGCAGCTGCTGTGTGGGACTGTACAGTCCTGCATGAGCTAATCAGTAGGCCCTTTAGCGTTATTTAGATTTCCTAAACCAAAACTGAAACCATCACCCTCTAAGGGTTCATGTTAGTTGGGTTCAAGGACAAATAAGTGACCAGTCTGTAGGTACCTACATGCAAAAAGGGTTTGTGCTTTAATAGATACCACAGCAGTGAGATCCTATGCCTGGCAGGTGAAGGAGCTTATCCTCTCTAGAAGTAAAGCATCAGCAGGTGAAACTCCTCCCCGTGCAGGTGGGCAGGCAGGGAGTGGAGGGTGCTGCCCTACATATGCCTCGTAAATGTGGACTGATAACCATCTGCACCCCATAGCAAAAGCTAGTCAGTATAATTCAATCTGTTCTGTTCAAAGGGAGAGGAGGCTGGAAGAAAATGCTTACAGCCAAATAAGGCAACAGGAGGAAAAAATACTTCAGAAAGTCTACAGTACATGGTGCCCTAATACACTTCTCTTTCTTGCTCTTTTTTTTTCCCCATTATATTTATTCGTTTCCTCATAGATACTTCCACTCTGCAAAAGCCTTTCCCTGCTCATCCAGAAATAAAGGACTGTGCCTCTTCCCCAGCAGTGCTCCTCACTGTACCTACACTGAAGGCAGTCCACTTGCACAAGAACTCAAGTGCTAAGCAGGAGTGTTTGGTGCTCTGATCCCAAGGTTCCTCCTGCTAACACCAGTCTCCTCCATGGTCCTAACCTGCGAGAGAAGAGTTGGGACATGGCCCAGCCCATCTCTGCTGCTGGCTCTCTCACTGCACATCAAAACCAGGTAAAGGAAGGTCACGGCTGAGGCAAGTGCATACCTGCTTCTGTGGCAGTCCAGGTATGGGAGTGGCCACAGACAGCAAGAAAAGGAACAAGGTGAAACACCCAGCTTGCACTTGTCACCACAGAGGCTGTGTTTGTACCCCTCATTACAAAAAGCCCTCTTGTCCAGAGGGGATATGGAGACGTGAGGCAGACTAGACATGCACTGCTGCCTACAAATAGGCTGAAACAAGGCTGTGAAGTATTCCTGCCTTCCTGAGGGAAAAAAAGTTACTGTCTTTCATAGCAGCTAATTCACTTGTTAGGTACTGCATGTTCATACCAAATTTGCAATAAGATCCATGACAAGGGCTCCAAGATGTGACTATGATACAAAAAAATAACTATCAATAGTAGCAAATCAGGGAGAAAAGGACGAGACCATTCTCTCAAACTCATATGCTTGAATCTAATAACTCTTCATTTTGCTTTTTTTCCCTGTTGCTAAGTGCAAAGAAAAACCACAGCCCTTCCCTCTAAATTACACTGGAGATACCAAAGGTCACACTCTTCCACCTTTTCAGTGTGTGACTAAACATGTCAGGATATTTCCTTTCTGCCAATTAACACTCCTGCAGCTCGGGAACCGCTCCCTACTCCGTCACCAGGATGCATACAGGTGTTTAACAGCGCACAAATACAGACACACTGTGGTTTCCTTCTGGCCTTGTCCACGTGATGCTTGGTCACTCCAACTGTACCGAGGCTGCTAACACCTAAATACAGCATTTAGCTCACCTGCTCTTTGAACGAAACCCTGTCGGAAAACCCGTCTGTATATAAACCCATTATGGTGTTAAACAGAAGGGCGGGCAGAGAGAAGAGCCGGGCAGCTCCGGCTGCCGGGGGCGATACAGCGCAGCAGGGCGGCCAGGCTCACGCCGCTCTTCAGAACAAGTGTGAATCCATTTACACTTTCCCACTGGAATTAAGCTCTGCCCGAAGCTGGTCTGCAGGATTCCCTGCGAGGGCCTTCGATGTCCTGGGGGGCTCCAGACAAGACACGTGTTCCGAGCTGCCGGCAAGGGCATTACAGTAACTACCTCTGATCTCCTAAACGCTTTCCGGAGCTCTCACCCTGAGCTCTCCGCCGGCCCCGACCGATGATTTCATGAGGACACAGGGCGCCCTGGGACAGCCCTCCAGGTCTGGAGGAACCGCTTCGTCCATCGGCTCCCTCAACACGAAACAGCGAGGGGCTGCCCGCGGCCTTACCGCGCCCCGGCCCTCTCATCGCGCCCGAGGCAGGGCTGCCGGTTCCGCGGCGGGGACGGTGACGGCGGCAGCCCCAACCCGCGCTGGGCCCGTCCCCACGGCGTGCGGAACGTGCTCCCAGGGGCTCCCGTCCCCGCGGAACGGGAAGGGTGGGGCGGCTCCCACAGCCCTGTCCCCATCGCCGCCCTCACAGCCCCACTGCCGCCAGCGCCATGCGGCCCCGCTCCCCTTCCCTGCCCGCCCATTGGCTGTCGCCTCAGCCCCGCCCCACTTCTCCCTCCGCCATTGGACGGGCGCTGCTTCTCACTCGCGCCCCTCCCTCGGCCTCGCGCTGTGATTGGCTAGCTATTCCTCTCCCCTTCGCTCCCCGTCCCATCTCTGCTAAATGATTGGGCAATGCTCGCTCTCTGGCTCCGCCTCCCGGCGGGCGTTCCGCTTTGCGATTGGGCCAGCCCCTCCCTTCGCCTCGCTGCCCTCCCACCCGGGCGCCGCGCGGGCTCTCACTGGGCCCCGGCCGCCCGCCTCGCACGCGCGCCGGCGCGTCCCGGCGCGTCCCGTCCCCTCGCGTGACGCCCGCGCTGGCGATTGGGGGAGCGCGGGCCGCGCTTCCGGTGCGGCGGGGCCCGGCCGGCGGGGGCGGCGAGCGGGCGCGGCGGGGCCGGCGCCATGGAGCGGCCCGAGCGGCCCCGCGCCAACGGCTGCGGCGCCCACGGCGCGCTCCGCAACGGCTTCGTGCGCGGCCCGCCCGGCACCCAGGTGTGCGCGGGGGACAGGGGCGCGGGAGGGTGGGGAGCGTGGCGACGGGCCCGCGGAAGGCACCGCGGTGTGTGGCTCTGAGGGGTGTCGGCAGAAGGCGGGTGGTTTGTGGCGTCGGCCCTCGCCTGGGCACGGAGGGCAGCGCCCGGGGTTGCTCACTCACCGCGCTGGCGGCGGCGTGGGTAATGACTGTCCCTCGAGTGGCGGCTGTAACTTTCCTGCAAGGCTTTTGCTGGTGGCAGAGCTTTGAACGTAAACTTCTCTATAGCACAGTAGGTCTGTGAGATAGAAGAAGAGGTTTTAGCGGTTCTCCGCCGCTGTTTCGTTGTGACAGGCGACGCCGGGGCTGTGGGTCCGAGCAGCCTTGAGCACAGACTTCCCTCTGGAGCGGAGTTGGATGTAGCACTTCCCATCTGGCTGTACTACACCCTGTGCTGCGAGTGTGTGTTTGTGCCTGCAGACTTCGCTTGTTTCTTTGCGAAACACTCAAGTTTTGTGTGATAGTGACAGCTTAAAGGTTGTCATGAAGTCAGCCTCAGGAGGAGGCATTAGGTTGTGTTTCCTTGAACACCTCGAGCTGCTTTAGAAAAGCCTTCCTCTGGCATCATCTCTCCTGCTGCTTCTGTTTTTCAGTCCTCTGCTGTCCCTTCTATTTTTTCAGTGTAGGCTTGTGCACTCTCTATGTGAACTGGATTGAGAACTGATGCTGCGTAAAACGAAACTTTTTCCTCCTGAGTTTCCCTCTTCTTTTTTCCTCTTTAACTGAGGATCCTTACTGTATTTCTTTGACTGGATGGATGCTCATAGCCTTGCCCTGGCCTTTGGGATGCAGCACAATACTGGAAGAGAGCAAATGGAGGGAGGTAGAGTACCTTCATTTGGCAGCTTGTGCTTTTTGGGGAGCCATGGCTTTGGCAGTCTTGCCTTTCAAACACCAAGCAGGTTCAGGGTTCCCTGGAGAGGTGGTCATGAGAAATCTTATCAAAAAACCAACCTGTAGCAGCACTGTCAGAGGATATAAGAAGAGTGTAGGAAAGTTTGATATCTTTCTGGCAGCCGCTTGCTGGTCAAACAGAGATTTATAATTAGGAATGTTACATTCTTTTCTCCGTAATTTTACGTGGGCTAGCGTTTTGCTAATTTTCATAGTGAGGGTCTGAATGTTAGAACGGGGACTGGAAGAAGCAGCTGTTTAGGAAACTAATTATATTCATCTTTCTCAGATAGCATCAGTGGTGGTAAGCTGCCAAAGGATGTGTTTGCTGATATGTTACAGATGTGACAACTTGGTTAGTCTTTTGCCTTTTCAGTTTTGCTTTTTGAGCCTTTCTACAGAAGAAGCAAAACATGTGCATGCTCACTTTGTGTTGAATATATTTGTTTGTGTATGTATATACCACATACTTACCACATACAGCACTTGAGAATCTGCAGCTGTAAGCAAGTACCAAAAAAACAGGCAGCTTACACAAAAGAATGCGATTGTTGCTTAGCAGGAAAAAGAAACAAACAGAAAAGTAAGGATGAGTAAAAGAACTTTTTCAAGAAAGCCTTTCATGGGGTTTGTGTGAGACATGAGAGGCAAAATGAGATCTAACTAAAATGATGGGAAGAGGAGAGGCAAGGAAAATTGTTAGTTTAAAGAAATGTTGCAGTCATTGACAATTTATCTGGAAAACCATGGAGTTTCTGAGAGGAGATCTTAGAGACCAGGTAGCGCATTACTGTGCCCTCCAGCAGGGCTTGATAGTGCAGGAAAGCTCTACCCATTTTTAACTATGTGGAAAAAAAAATCCTCCTCTTCTATACAGGATGATTCTGCTCAGGCTGTCTATATAAGTTTTGGGTTTCTTTTCATTCTTGATTTATTTGTTTATGTTGTTTTGGGATTTTTTATGGAAAAAAAAATCTTAAATTCAAGTGTTTCCTTATGATACTCCCTTTACTAAGGGTGGTAATTGACATAGAGTGAGTTCTTTATTGTTACTCGAACATGAACAGAAGAGGGTGAAATTGTTCACTTAGATTTCAAAGAAGTTATATTTGTCTCCTTCTGAACTACTAAACCTCTTTGGTAAGAGGAGAGGGAAACTTGCTGCCTGCTAAAACTTTGCACTAACAGACTTTGGCTGCCTTGGAGATTAATGAAATATCATCAGTGACTAGGAAGGTCACCATTTGAAGTCAGGGTTCCAGCACAGTAAAAACATTCTGCTGAAATACTAAGATAAATAACAGCTCTTGGCTTTCCTGAGATGTGTTCAAATTACTTGGCTCCTGCTTGAAGTTAATCTGTTTAGAGATTGTTGCATTGACTGAATTTCAATCTCATTATGAACAACTTAATTTAAAGAGATTGAAGAACCACGTAGAAATTAAAAATTGTGGAATGATGGAGAAAAATGACTTTTTTTTTACTGTGTACAGTTAAGGGAGTTCATGGTTAGAAAAAACAATAATTTATGGATGGACTTAAAATTGATTTAAAACTCTGGTGTAGTACTTCACTATGTAAGATAAAGGCCTGACATCTCAAAGGGTGTTGTCATGATGTGAGGAATTGAACATAGATAGGAGAAAGAGAGCAAATCTTGAAAGAGTAAAAGAGGTGTGAACTTTTTTACCTAAAACAGTAAAAGCGATGTGAAGTTACGTTTTCAAGTTGTGCATGATTCTGCTTTTTACACCCTTCTGCTCTTTTGGGGAGAGCACTGACCTCAATATAAAAATGGTGTGTAGGAGCTGTCAAGACACCTGTGGGAATAATAAGTGGGGGGAAATTGCTTTTTCTTTCTGCAAAGCAATTTTAAACTGGAATGTATTTCTCTATTGGAATGTTTTGCAAATGACTAATGGTTTGCCAGTGCTGCATCTGAAAAGATTTTTCCTGCTTAGAATAGGGAGATTGGGATATCTTTAATGGGAGAAGGTGCCCTTATTTTCCAAGATAATTTATTTGAATCCACTTGTTTTTGTGAGCAAATTCTTAGTAATGTGATTTTTTTTTTTTTTATCCTTAATTGAGCTTCTCACATTAGAATGGTTCTGTTGTGCTTCTAGAAATTAAAGTAGTAGTCTCAACCTAAGAAAATAAAATTGGAATATAGGTTTTAGCTACCAAGTTTCTAATTTCTGTTGTGTGCAGTATCTCCAAGTCAGTTAGATAGGAGCTGGAATTATATAAACAAATTTTAATTTCTCTGATGTTTCTAGAAGATTTTCAAACACCATCCTATAGCAACTTCCAGATAACGTACATGCCTTTGTAAACAAGTTCTTGTACTGCTTCCTCAGGAAGACAAGGAATAGTTTGGTTGAGGAAAGTGGGAGGACTGTGGGATTTGCATTCCTTTAAGACTGCCACAAGTCCTGAATTCCAACAGCTATTAAAATGGCCAGCATAGGTATTTCTTTCCTGGAAGTTTTGGTGTGGACACAGAGGAAACAGTTTGTGTAGTCTTGTGGTTTGTGCTTGCTCTTCTTAAATAGAACAAACTGCTTGTAGGTTCATCTTGTGGGATGCTTTAGGATACTGGAGAACAGTGGCTTCATCATGATTTTTAAGATGGTTTTGCTGGAATTCAGGTTAATGTAGTTTCTTTCAGAGAGCACATTCAAGATGACTACAGCAGATAATGCCAAGTTCTTCTTGCTACAGGTGATTAGCAGTGATATGAATCTTGTTTCACATGAAAGTTGGGATAAGATAAATGTATTAAATAACTACCCTATGCACTGGTGTAAAAAAGAATTGGAGTACATAACTGTGAGGTTTTTTTCACATCTGTGTGCAAATTTAAAATTTAAGTATTTCTGACAGAAAAAAAATGATCCTGAGTATCTAAATCTCATAAACTTCTTCATGAAGAAGTGATTGTTCTCCCTTACTCAGCATTTGGGAGACTGCATCTTGCCAATGGTGTCCAGTTTTGAGCTTCCCAGAAAGATTCTGACATAACCACATCAGTCTGTGAATCCAGTGGAGGGTCCCCAAGAAATGAAGAGGCTGTGAGAGCTGGGTTTGCTCAACCTTAGGAGGAGAGAAAGTTTAACTAGCTGGCTGCAGGATATAGAGAAAATGAAGCCAGACTATGAGAGGCAATGTAATTTGGAGAAATGAGACATTTTGATTGCACATAAGGAAAATAATTTTTCGCATGAAGGTGGTAAAATACTGGAAGAAGTTGCCCAAAGAGGTTGTGGAATCTTCATCCATGGAGGGAATCAAGAAGTTCAGGACTGTTGGATGTGGCCCTTGGCAACCTGTTGTAATTAGCCCTGCTCTGATTTGGGGCTTGGGCACTGGAGGTCCCTTCCAACCTTGGTTATTCCATGGTTACAGAGATGAACTCAGGGAATGCAGAATTCGTTCTGGTTTAGACATTAGCGTTTAATCCCTGAACCCCTGTAAAAATATGCAGCATAGGGCTCGCAGCAGGTACTCTGAGGAAAGAAATTACTACTTTCTGACTCTTTTTTGCTTTTATGATTGACTGTGTTGATTGTGTCAGTAATGTAAAATTGAAATGAGAAGAAAGGTGTCTGATCTAAAAAAGACTGCAGCCTCGTTCAGATATTTTAATTGACATAACTCTTTTATTTTTGAAAAAGTGTGCCTGTGCACAACAGTCTTTTTCTACTACCAAATTCAATTATAAAAGACTGTGAGCCTTTGTGGAAGGAATAACTGCTCAACATTTTCCCTGGCTAAATGAATACTTGAGGCCATCAGATTAAATTAGTAGGTGTAGCACCAGTGTTGTACTTGTTGAGAATTTGTGTCTCTGTGCTGTATAAAAACAAACGCCCATGGTAGCTGCTGCTGTGATGGGCTTCTCTTAGATTTGAATATGTACTACTGAGAAATTAGTCTGGATGAATTGTTAAAATATGTATTTGTTATATTTGGACTGCTAAATCAAATTTAGCTGGTGATAAGCCTTAAATACTAAGAAATTGTTATAATGTACACAAGTTAATTTTTTTTACTATATCTACTTGAGTGATATGTTGTATTTTTCTGTCTTAATTGTACAACAGAAACAATATTTTTCTAAATTTCATGTTTTCAATTTGTTTGGGGGACAAAAGCTTTATCTGAGTTATCTATTGACTTCAGTTTCTCTAGGTGGAACGTAAAACATTGACCCATCTTCCGTAAGGTTTCCAGTTTTTTGTTTAGCCATCATTAGGAAATGAATCCTAGAAAAAGGAGTGTTTTTAATAATTCCAAAGTATGGTTTTGAAACATACTTACAGTTGAGAAAGCAGGACTTGGAAAGTTTAGAAATAATGGGGTTTAATGTCTATTAAAATGAGAGCAGATTGTAAAATATGTCAGGAAATGCTTTCAGGGATGTCTGAGAGCTTGGAGATTGACGTGTTAGGGAAGCACTGCAGACCTGTTATGTCTTTGGAAATATTTATTGTAAATCATATTTAGTATTTTGCATGCCTGAATGTAATCTACTGAATGTAATAGATAAAGTTGCATGTAAGGTTTAAGATAATTTAGGTTAGGTGTCAGAAAAATAGTATATTTTCAATAGAATTCAAATTGTCACCTATATGTCACAAGAAAAAAACAACCCAAGTTTCATTCTATCCTTTACTTGCCAATGAGGGGTGGGGGAACCCAAACCCAAACAACTTACAAACATTATGAAGATTTATATTTTTGTAGATGTGGTAAATGCATCTTAAACAAGGACTGTCAAATTTGTTGTTAGTAACTAGTTGCAAATAAAAATATTTGAGAATCCTTGTCAGGAAGAACAAATCTTTCATTAGAAATATACTCTTGAAGTCTGTTTCATAAAACAAGTTTATCTCCTGTTTTTTTTTTTTTGGTTTTTTTTTTTTTTTTTTTTTAAAGCTTAAAATATGATTCAAACCAGTTAATTCTAATTTTGGTAGTAAGTCCTTGGTCTTCTTACCCAGTAACAGTCTGAGATTTGAAGTCTAAGCAAAGCACTGCAAGGAAAAGGGCTAGGAGTGAAAAAGGGCTACAGTAAAATTACCACAGAGTACCTAACAGATTATAGCAGCTGCCTTCATGGAATTCTCACTGCTGTGGTTTTCTGTAGTGCTGATTTCCTCATTCCTTTGTAATAAATGTGACCACTTTTGCATACAGAGGCACACTCATGGATGTGGTCTTTCACACTGTGT
This sequence comes from Sylvia atricapilla, assembly GCF_009819655.1. NCBI lineage: Eukaryota > Metazoa > Chordata > Aves > Passeriformes > Sylviidae > Sylvia > Sylvia atricapilla. The sequence continues at coordinate 55,965,341 of NC_089145.1, forward strand.
TTCTAAAAATGGAAGCTGCAAACCTGTTAGTAAAATTTCTGCAACATGTGTGGTACATGGCAATGAGAGGCTGCTAAATTTTAATAAGAATTTAGCAAGGTGTGTTCCAGCATAAATAATCTTTTTAATGTCTTTACATAAAGTCTGCCATGTTCATCTGAATTTGTTCTTCCTGTCAGCATGAAATGAAACAGCCTCTTCAATACAGACTGCTGGACCTTTCCCAGGGTAGCAGCAGTAAGTTACTGTGTGCTGCTCTGGTACTGTGTGCAGCATGTGTTGCACTTGTAGCATCTTTTCTCCCTAAAGTACATGCCTGCCGTGCAAGGTGGGTACCCAGAGTCCTGTGGTAAATCCTCTGCAAATATTCCTGTGTTTGCACATGGCTTTTGTCTTCTCACTCACCAAGGATGTAGGGAGCATCCAAAGGAGCGCTACAGAGATGGTGTAAGGAGCTAGGAGAAAAACTTTATGGAGAGTCATTGAGGTCACTTGGTCTGTTCAGCGTGGAGGAAACAGAGGGCACACCTCACTGCAGTTACAACATCCTCACGAGGGGAAGAGGAGGGGCAGGCACTGATCTCTTTAATCTGGTGACCAGTGACAGTGCCCAAGGGAAGGGCATGAAGCTGTTCTGGGGCAGGTCTAGGCTGGATATTAGAAAAAGGTTCTTCACCTAGTTGGTGGTCAGGTGCTGGAACAGTGTCCCAGGGAAGTGGTCACAGCACCAGGCCTGATGACAAGAGTTCAAGAAGCTCTTGGACAGCTCTCTCAAAGAGATGGTGTGACTCTTGGGGTTGCACTGTGCAGAGTCAGGAGCTGGACTCAGTGGTCCTTGTGGGTCCAGCTCAGTACATTCTGTGACTATCATCAGACTCTGACATGTTTTGCTTAGACCTGTGGAGTCCTGTCTGGCAGTAGCTGTGATGCTGCTGCTGCTCAATAACTGCTACAATACTCTTTGATGTGATTTGTTTCCCCAAGAGATTGGCCCAACACAGCCATTACCAGTGGCTGGTTCTTTGCTGCCTTCTGTAACCAGCTAAGTTTCTGTGTTTTCTGATTCTCCTGCAGCTGAGTTTATTAATGTGCTGGTGCTCTTCTGCATACATGTACTCTGCACAGTACAGGAAAGAGAGATGCAGGTGACCATACACCTACTGTATTTCAACCATGTCTTTAAGTGAACTCTGACTTTTCTTTGTACTTGGATATGCTGCATATTCTACTTCAAAGGTCATGGCTCACTTTATGATCATGAGGCTTGTTACAATCATAAAAGTCTTAATCTTCCAGGTCTTTTTTCTCCTCTCAATAAAAGGAAATTAGGCACTGAACTGTAGCCACCTTCCTTCTTGGTCTATGGAACTAAAATTGGTGTTCTTCTGCAGCAGCTTTGGAGCTTGCAGCATATAAGCCTTCATTTGGAGGTTAATGTGTGGATTTATAAGGCATTCTTAGAAGAACAAATAGGCTTATATTTAATGTGGTTACAAATGTCTCTTATGTAGTCAGATTCTGGAGTTCTTTTACGGTCATATGCTTCATGAAGAGTTTGTGGAATTGTGTTCAGACTTTCCTTTAATGTTTTGATTCAGCTAAGATAACACTTCAGCTTCTCAGCTGATGTGGTAGCTGACAGGCAAATTTAAGGATGTATTAGCACAGTAGTGGAAGAGCACTGAGAGGTGAAGTTGACTGGAGTATGGGTTGAATCAATACAGGTATTCCTGAAACACCTTTTCTTAGTGAAATATTGGCATTGACCATGTTGAATAGCTTTTTTAGTTTTAGCATTCGTTACAAGCACAGGCATCTCCAAAGTTCTGGAAAAAATTGATATGTTTTTATCCTGATTTTGTTTGTATATAGATTTGGATCTCTTAGTTGTTTTTCTTTAAGTAACTACTTTTTGGAGTTTCATAACCTCAGATCCATTATCTTAGGATGTAACCTTGCATCTCTTCCAGATGAACTTCCAGTTACCTTGGAAAGACATTAGGAGCTTTGTTGTGTTCTCTAGTTATTCAATACTAGGTAATTTGCAAAGTAGTCACTAACAGTTTTCTGTCTGCTTATCCAAAAATCAGCTGCTGGTAGGCAGGCACAGATGGCAGGTATGTAGTGTGCCTGCTCCTGAACAGCTGCTATTCACAGCCTGATCTGACAATGTGAGGACACAAACTTCAACTTGTAATTCCCCAAGCTGTGAAACTGAGGTGGTTGGAGCATGATTATTCTTGTATCTGGATGCAGCAAAATCCTATAGTTTTGTGTAAAGGAGCCATAGTGATACAGTTAAGCAATCCTGAGAGTAATAGAGAAGAGGTGGCTTTCACGGTTTTTCCTTTGCAGTGTTGGCTCTCTGATTCTGCAGTTGTCATGGTGCTGCTGCCCCTCCTCTCTCTCCAAAAGCTGCTGCCTCTTGTTTGCTGAGCTCTATCAAATGACTTTGTGCAGCAGTGCTCGAAAGACTATTACGATCTAATGAATAACCTTCTGCAAAAGATTATATTTTCAACGTGCATCAGTTCAGTGTTGAAGGGATGCTATGCCAATAATGAGATTTAGTTGCTTTAGTTGTGCCAGCTGGAGGCTGGTGCAGATGGCTCAAAATGGGAGTGAGTGGGGCAGGGGCAATTTCTTTGGCTGGCATAGTTAATGAGAACAGTGTATGAACCTTTGGCCTGCATTAAAGCCTTAAATTGCAGCACCTGAGCTGCAGTGAGGTAAGCAGGTGTTCCTGCACTTGTTTCAAAGCCATGGCCATCACTGTGTGCAGTATGTTTTTAAAGTAGTACTTCTGTATTAAACCTGGCCTCAAAGCACTACAAGTTAGTTACCTGCATCTGGCTTTAAGTTCTGCTCCTGAAAGAGCTGTCTTTGCTATTTTGTTTCCATATTTACACCTATTCTAAAGTCCCCACAATTATGGTGACCAAATCAAGGATTTGCTTTGCTTAAAACTGTGCAGAAGGGAAGAGGTAGAAGTGGTTATCAGGAGGGGAAGGTGCTGTTGTGGTTTGTACTCAGTGACTGCCTAGCTATAGCATAATTGTATCCCTAAGAATAGATCCTTGCTTCTGAAAATTTGCTTTCATGGTTTTAATGACAGACTTGCTGCAGACATGAGCAGGTATCATTTTCCAAATAATGCAGTGTCTGGTGATGCCAACAAGTATATGTGCCTTATTGATTCATCAACTGTTGCAGAGGTTAGGATGATTCTTTCCCAGATGGTGAGTTGCATAGGTGAATAACTGGTTTTATTCTGTCTGCTGGCCACACCCCTCAGGAATTATTTGCCATTGTCTTTTTTTGATGAGCTTAGGTTCAGTCTCTTTCCTAGGTGTTGAGGTTTCTTTGATTAGTACATTTTAAGGATTACATTTCTTATTTATATATATATATATCTGATGCTACACAAAGGAGATTTATGTCTTGTAGAGTGTTTTGTCATATATAGCTATTCTGTTATTGTGCAGCCATTCTATAACTTATCATGCAGATAGCAATTTGCATCTAATGGCTGGATTTCTATGTTTTTGTTCAATGACTTATGAGATCTGATTTTTAACTTAACAATTTGAAAAAGTGGTCTAGTTAAAACCATGATCTTTTCCCCCAGTGTTAATATTGGGGGAGCACTTGCCTTGTAGCTGTGAAGTTTTTCTGTGATAGTCACAAATATTGCATATTCCAGTAATTGTACTTGAGATAGACCTGCTATATGCACTAGGTAGTTAGTAAATCTCTTACCTTCAGATGACCTGTAAGTAGCCAGATGACTTTTAGCATGGATTTTATACAGAAAGCCATGCATTGTTCTGTATGCTGACATATATGCCGTGTTGAGACTCTGTATACAATGACTTTTTTGTCTGTGGTGTCATGTCCGCCTCATGGATGAGTGCATTGTTTATGTCAGCATCTTTAGGCTAACAGCTACAGAGACACGTGGATTATAATTGTTTTATTGCAGTATTATAGGCTTCCAAGTCTGAGAATATATTGTTTAGATCAATAAGATTATTACTTTCTATTTTGTTTTTCTCTGTAGTAATCCTGGGATGCATCACTGTTCTGTTATTTGTGCCTTCTTGGTGAAGGCACTTTTTAAATTTTGGTTTGCCTATATGTAAGCAATGCTCTGTATATAGTCTTTGTGGCTTTTATGTAGTTTTAGCAAACTAAGTAGTTTTAATGAGATGTTAGATTAAACTGCCCTAGATTGATAACTGTGACTTGAGAAATATCAGCAGCTTGGTAGCTTCATATATGGAGGCTGGCAGTATTTATCAGTGATGGCTGAACTTGGCTGGAAGCAGTTTTTGCTGAGTGGTGGGGGATGCCAAGCACATAACTGACCACAGGGCTGGAAACTACTCTGAAATATCTGCCTTTTCTTCAACTAATACCTCAACTACCTCTCTTTAAATTTTTACTATAGATTAATCATATTGTGCACAATGGAGGATTATACAAAAGGCCTTTCAATGAAGCTTTTGAAGAAACACCCATGCTGGTTGCTGTGCTGACCTATGTGGGCTATGGTGTTCTCACTCTCTTTGGATATCTGCGAGATTTCATGCGGCAGTGGAAGATTGAGAAGTGTCAAAATGCAACAGAAAGAGAAGAACAGAAGGTAACCAGGGAAATAATATTCAGTGGGAAATGATGTGGCTGAGGCTTGAGTGTTTCTTTGGGGAGAAGTGGTGTTCAGAGTTTTCCGCTGTTTTCCTTGTCTTCTGGATGCCCCAAATACTGTACAAGTACTCCTGTGTCATAAAAAAATAATGTTTCAAGTTACTTTTCCTCAGAGTAGTTTCCTCATTTGTCTCAGTGAAAAGCTGCCTCAACAGTTGTAGCAATGTACTGAAAGATCCTCCAGCTGCAGAAACAAGAGTTTGGGGAAGAGAGACTGCATGTTCCAGCATCAGGACCTAAAGAAAGGCTCTGGTTTTAGTTCGACACCAGTGGAAGGCTAATGCTGATCTTGTGGCTGAGTTTTGATTTGGAAATATTATTAATTCTCTTTATCTGAAGCAGTTGCAAAGAGAAGTTTATGGGTCAGATCCAGAGCACAAGCTATATAACTAAATTCTTTTGGAATCCAGAACACTAGCAGGTTAGCTGGTGAGTAATTGGAGATACTGACTCATGGCTCACTGATAGGGATTAGAAACAATTCATGTTAAGACCTATTCACAAAAGCTTCTGTTGCCAGGTGAAATGTCTTGCCTGCTTCAGCAGTTAGCCTGGAAAGGATAATTCTGATTTTCAGTACCTGTAAATTATTTTTAGAGATCTTTATTCCCCACAGGATTAATTGTTTTTAAGAAGCTACTGTTGAAACATGAAATTCACAAGCTATCTACTTGCTAACTCTTAAAAGAGTGTGACTACCAGTGAGCTCTCTCCAAAGGTTTTACTTTTGCTGATTTGGGTTCTGTTTTCCTCAACAGCTTTGGAGAGCCAATGTGGCTTATAAAATATTAAGGGAGTTCCTTTTCCAGCTGCTGGCCTCTCATTCTCTGTGCACCTACACAAGCAGTTGGCTGGCAGAAAAGATGTCTCAGTAAGGCAAACAAATAATCAAGGGTGGCAGGGAGGAACTAAAAAAGGGAAAGCTCCTTTGAAGCCTTTTTTTGGAGACAGCACTGGAGTAAAGTGCATGTATTTTTACAGTAGATTAGCTAAGGACCAGTGCCTAAAATTACCTCACAGTAGCTTCTTTCTGAACATTTTGAGGTAGAATTAAGCAGATTCATAGTAGGGCACTAAATTCCAAAACAGAGCCATTCTTGCAGGAGTTTAATGAGTAAAAAGCGCTTCATATTGGTTAAAAGTACAGGAGTTTAAATTTACACTCTTGTCAAAACTAACTTCTGGAATATGAAAGTAAAAATCATGGATCCCTTTTAACACTTAAAATATTTGATTAAAGAATGCTGGTTAAATCTCTACTTGGAACTTGATGTATTCATTAATGTCTTTTGAGCTACTTTGGTTTATGACACCTGAGAACATGACACCCTTATGTTTTTCTGTGTATAAAGCAGAAGTTGATACAGCAGAGAAGAGTCAAAACAGTTGCAGAAAACTACCAAGACATTAGAATAAAAGTTTAAATATTGATGTGTATTCATGGTGTTGAGGATTAACTGTGTTGAGGATAAAGCAGTAACTGAAGTGTTGGTACAGTACTCTGTGCTGTAATTGTTACACTTCTGTTGCAAGATTGTTGTGAAAAGTTTGTCCTGTTATCAGTATGTAGGAATTGCCTGCAGCAGCCCTTTTCTGTGGGAGCAGTCATGGCTCTTACATGAGGGAGTGTAAAAAAGGGGCAGTAGGTCTAGTTCAGTAACACATAATTGGTATTAGGCTCTCAATAAAGATTCCCACAGAGAACCTTGAGCACAGAGGTTGTTAGGAACAGATTATCCTAGTCCTAAAAGAAATGTATCCTTGAATTTTTTTATAAATTAACTCAGCATTGCATCTTACCCCGAAATACATTTGCTTAACAAGTATGTCTTCTGGAAAGCTGAATTGAAACTCTCAGTTTCTGTGTTGGTCAGGGCTTCCATGAAGAGACATACACATTCTGGTTTTGTTTTGTGCATAGGATGTCTCTGGACAGAGCTAATAAGGAGTGCCAGTGAATATTGCGTAAGAATGAAAAATAGGAAATCCTGTTTAAAGAAGTTTTGATGGTGGAGAAATCTCAGCTGAGTGTAGTTCCCCAAATCGTGTCTCTAGCAGTTAGATTGTAATAGCTGCTTCTGATATCAGACAAATAGAAAAGTGATCACGTGAGGTCTAGAACATACAGTACTTATCCTCACCCTTTGCTGCTTTAATCTTTGTTTGCTTGCAAATGAATAGATGTGAGAGCACGTTGCAGCATGTCTGCTGTGGGAGCCAGGGGTTATTTTGGTGCAGGAGGTGGAAGGTGTGTGCTCAATTACTTGTTTTGAAATGATTTTCTCCAATATTTGTGTCTCTCTGCTGGGTAACAGCCCAGTCACCTTTTGGTAAGGGAATGCAGGTACTAGTGGCCAGAAAAGGCTCAAAACTCACCTTTTTATTATTGTATTGATACATTCAAATCAGAAAACCCCTGTGTCTACTCTGGGGTACTTTCTGGCAGATGTGTGGAAATCTTTACACTGTGTGGAAAGTAACATTTTTATTATTGAAATTCTGAAGAGACAACTAGGTTATTATGATTTTCTTGCATATTAGCCTTACTTATTTGAAATAGTTCATAATTGAATAGGTGAAAAATTACAAAATCATGTAGCGTGAGGAAGTATTTTATAAAGGGCTGAATGAAGCTATTCCAAAAATCACAGAATTGAAGTATGTGGATTTTCTGTTCTGTGTTTCTGAAGGTGATTACATTTAAAAGCATAACATAAACTTAGGTCCAAAATAATATAAAAAACAAATATAAGGAAAAGACTCAGTTTTTCTCTGTTATGGAGGGCAGTTTATTTCAGTACAGCAAGTCCTTCCTTAAATTGTCACTTAATAGTATAATCTTCTGCATCATAACTAGAAAACTGCAAGTGGCCAAACTAATTTAAAGAGCAGAGCAGGATTTTGAACAGGTTTGCATTACAACTGTCTCTGATGGCAGGTAAATTCTTTGGAATTTATTAGAGCCATGCATTGATGTGAATGATTCCAGGAAAACCTAATATTCACTCACTGTTGAGTGAATACAAAAGGGTGAAGAGGGACAGACTTTGCTAGTACTGATTTCCAGGAAATAGCTTCATGGGGTTTGGCTTTGTTTAAAATACATCCAGCTGAGCTTTTCCTGGAAACCAGTGTTGTGTAGCACATCCTCTCTGAAGCATTACTGGTCTGTTTTAGGCATGGGTAAATGGCAAGATTAACAATTCTCAGTTACCGTGGAATCAATTTATGCACACCTAATTTAATGTGCTGTCTGATCATAAAATATAGTCAAATCTGCAAAATGCTTCCAGGATTTTACAGGCAGGATAAAAATCGCTTTTACCTTTCCTCTAGTCTGATTTGCCTGTTGATTACCTTTTATGTTTTGTGTTTGGGAGTGACTGAAAACGGGGCTGGTAAGTCTAATATATTGCTTCTTGCTTTGCAGCTTGCCCAGTTAGAACATGTTTCTAGCATCTGGGGTTTTCAAACACATGTTCACAGGAGTCCAGCTGTAGGAATATTTCAGGGGCAGTAAACTGGAGTCGTTTGTTCAATGTTGTCTTAGCATCTGTGTAGCTCATCAGAGGCCTCCTGATGGTACAAAGGCTACCCACAGCTATTGCTCCACTTTTCTTGACTCACAGAACAGCGAGATGAAACTAGTCTTTCTGCTTCCTTTCAGAAGCCTGAAATTTGTTGCAATTGTCTGCTCCATTTCTGTTCAGAGTCAGTTATGTGTTACCAGAGAGCACATTATGTGAATTGCAGATAAGCCCTGCTGGTGCTCATGGCACCATTTGTTAGCTTAGGTGCAATGCTGTGAAAACTTGGCTCTGAAAGTAGCATAATCACTGCATTTGCATGTGCCCTGAGCTAAAGGCTGCAAAGCTCTCATTATGACCTTCACTTGTTGCAATATTAATTTAGAGTATGATGAAATAATGGATTCCCAAACGACCTATGCTAAGGTGTTGCACCCCAAGGGAGAATTTTGTTCTTCCCTTAATTGGGTGTGCTTTTCAGGCTTCTGGGAGATCACTAATATTTTAGTTTCTTCATCAGGCATCCTTTCATAAACAGGGGATGTGTTCTAGGCTGAAGTTTACAGGAATAGAATTCTATAGGATATTTTAGCTCTATAAATGAAAGAACTTGCTGCTTTTGCTCCCTCTTTTGGTCCAGTGTGTTGCAGTTGTTTGACTCTGTTTACTCAGAAGATTGCTCAAAGAAACAACTCCTAGAATATTTTTCCTCTGAATGAAGCTGTTTCATCTCAGACTGATATTCTGAGGGACCCTTACAGTTGGATCTGAAATAAGATGAGAACTTGATAAGAAAATAACAAGTTCTGAAGGCCATTTAAAGGTGATAGTGGTTGCTTCCAGCTCTAGGATGCTGTTGCAGCAGAGCACTGTGGCTGCATGTGTCAAAAATTTAAAGTCATGGAATATGTTAAGTTGGAAGGCACCCGCAAGGACCCTGAAGTCCAGCTCTTAGGCCTGCACAAGACATCCCAAAAAGTCACACCATGTGCCTGAGAGGGTTTCCAAACACAGTGATCTCTGTCAGGCTTGGTGCTGTGGCCAGTTCCCCTTTGGAGCCCCTTCCAGTGCCCTCTGGGTGAACACCCACTGGCTGAAAAGTAGAAGATTGGAAACACTAAATTAGTATGAAGAATTTAAGTAGTCTTTTTGTTGTACTATCTACTCTTCATCTGTAATGCCACACTGTAGAAGGATGGAGGAGGCAAACAAACAAACCAACCAACTCCTAAAATAACTAGCAGACAGAGAATCTGCTCCTGTATGCCAGCTCCAGAAGAGGGCTCTGAAACTCCAGAAGTCAGTATCAGTTTATAAAGGCACAATATCCTTACCCTTTCTTTTTTATGTTCTCAGATGTACAGGTCATGAGAACCCCTCAGTGGGGTTAGGATCACTGAGGAAATAGACAATCCATTTTTGCATTATGCCAAAATTACACTTTCTGCTTGTCCTATTCCAAGGAATTTTCTCATGAGATGTATCTGAGGATGGTTTGTTGGAGGGAGCAGGACATGTATAGACAACAAAGGAGTTGACAGTGTGCTGATAGCTACACTTAAAGCACTTTACTATCATCCTACAACTAGATACCCCCAAAAACTAAAGCTAGTGTCCTATATTAAACCTTAATTTGCTTACCCATAATTTATTCCTTAGGTTCTTGTTGACTTTTAAAGCATTTTTTTTTAATCATAATCCAGTAGGTTCAGAGAACTTCTCTACTAACCAGTAACTTTAAACTTAGTTCTAATGCTGGCTTTTAAGATCATGTTTGTGCTACATATACTGGTGGTGCCAGCCTGTTGTGGATGATTGTCCTTATCTCACCAGTTGAGCTTGTTACTGTTCTGGCTTTGTCAGCTTGGGTTTCAAAAGAAAACTCATTTGATGAGTAATCTGGAGGGGGATTGGGCTGGATCAACCCAGGCATACCTGCTTGAGTTGGTATAATGACTCATTTCCAGCTCCCCCCCTCCTAGCCCAGAACCTTGGCTAAAATATCAGTTGTTTCCCAGCTCACCTAGTTGGTGTACTTGGATAAGTATTACAAAGCTGAACTCTTGTGTGTAGATGGTTAAGAGGAGTTGAAAATACTGGGAAGCATCTCAATAGATTACAATTAGATTTAACAAGTCTCTCAAGTATTGATCTTCTAATGTGCCAGGGTTTCTTTTTGATCTCAGTTCCCCCATTCCTCTACAAGTAACAAAGCAGAGGGTTTGAAATAATTGTAAATAATTATTTTAAATAATTTTGTGTCATGAGTTGGGACAGGAACATGGAAGAAATAATTTCCCTTCTGTATATCTTAGGACCTAGAAACTTTATTCCTACTGTTTGTCTTTGAGAAAGGACATGCTTGTGATTCTCTGAAAGAGTGATTGCTAGCTAAATTTGGATTGTTTTTCCATACTTGAAATGATGGACATTCATATCTTTGTGCCTTTCTGGTAGAAGCAAATAGGAAATGGGTTTAGGTGAAACTTATCCACTTAGAAGTTGACACTTTTGGGCTTGGTATTTTCTGTGCAGCTGCTGGTAGGAGGATGCAAAGGTGTGAACCTAGATGTTCCTTTACTCCAAGCTGCAAGGACTAAGATGTTAAATCATTAAAATAGGGAAGTAATGAAAAAAGTACTCCTCCTGCAGGCAAATATTGCAAGTAAGAGCTTGAAAGTGCCTGTTTGTGTTTTTATTAAAAATCTGCCATAAATGCTCTCAGTTTTGCTTCAGTGGTACAAATGTCTGACATTATAGTACTTAGTGAGATACTCTGCCTTTCTCATACTGTCACTAAAAATAAAATTCCTGTCACAATGTTTGCGTTTTCTTGTGAAAAACAGGAAGAAATGCTCTGCTGGCTCTTACATTTGTAATAAATTCTACTTTTTTCCTTCTGTAGATGATTAAAAAGGACCTTTTCTTTTTGTTTCCCAACAGAAGCAAATGAGTTATGCATTCTTATCTCTACTAAATGTCAAACTTTCTTTAATTAAATAGTAAAAAGGAAATCTTGTGACTTTGGAGCAAGAAAAAAATGTTCTTGAGTGCTCAGATGTCCTTGCTGCCACAGTTGGTTTGACATTCTTGTGTTATCCATTCAAGACAGTCACTTACTTTTCCTGGAAAACATTGGAAGGGAAGCTAAAATTCAGGAAAGACTCATTCATAAAAATCATGTGGGATTTCAGTCTTGATAAGCTGTGCAGAAGAGACGTGCCATAATGTAGCTTATTAGGTTCTGTTGAAAACAAAAAATTGTGAAAGATTCTAATGGTGATGTGTAAAATAATCCTAGTGGTGCTATATTAAATGCACTCCTTGTGCACAGAACAAAATATGGTAGAGCCAGCTTAGTTTTCAAAGTCTTTGTGTATTCAGTACAGCAATGGATACTGTTTGGTGCGAAAAAGCCATTGCATATTCCCTTGCTCTGATTAATGCAAAGGCTGACTATACCTGTCCTGCAAAGATTTAATAAAGGGGCTGATTTTATATTTGTGTTTTCTTGAGTCTTGTCATTACAGCAGAATGACAGAAAAGAATTCTTCCTCTTACTCTTATTTTGCTATCATATATATATATATTTTTTTTTCTTTTTACTTTGAGTGCTTTTGGTATGTTTCAGGACTTTGTCCCATTGTACCAGGACTTTGAAAATTTCTACAACAGAAACCTCTACATGCGCATTCGGGACAGCTGGAACCGTCCCATCTGTAGCGTGCCTGGGGCCAAGGTGGACATGATGGAGAGAGTTTCCCATGACTATAACTGGACATTCACGTGAGTCAAAAGGCTTGCAAGACTTATCTGGAAATATAGGGTCTCCTAGAGCAAGTTACAGGCTGTGAGGTGAAAGGAGCAGTGAGTTATGAGCTTTGTTATGAAAGTTTGAGCTTTCTAGCAGCTTGAATCAATGAATTTTGCTCTTTTGAAATGCATTTACCCACTAAGGTGATGATTTTTATGTAATCTTTTGACTTTAATACTTTACTGTATTAAGATTTCCTGGGCATATACTTGTAATAAAATCAATAGCTTTGTGCATGATGACAAGAACCTGATGTAGATACTTTGTGTTGCACTGCTGGTATTGACTTTATGTTGACTTAGAAGTTGTTCTGCCACTTGAAGTAAATGCTACTGCCTGAACTGAATTTAACATGATTGTTTTGAGTCATAACTGAAGTAGTCTGTAGAAACAAAAAGAAATACAGTAAAGGATTTTTACAAATTGGAAATGACATATCACAGGTTTGATGTGAAGAGGTTTGCAGCACAGTACTTGAGAAAACTAGTTATGTTTCTTCTTGGATTTCAAGGGCAAAAGAATTAAAATTTATTTTTTTCTGCTAAACTTCTTCCTTGTTCTCCTTGTCACGTATTGTTATTCCAGAAGTGCCAGATGTGTTTCCTTTCTGTGGTTAGAGGATATCCCGCTTGAGGGGCTGCCAAGTTAATTGATTGAGAGATGCTATTTTGTAATTGAAAGAAAAGTTATATGTTTCTGGGATGGAGGGAGAAACATGTCAGAGCAGCAGATGGTTTGAGAAGCCTCGAGCAATTTTATGTGTGATAGCTAATTCACCTGTAAATGTAAACTCCTCTGGGAATTAATTTGAGATTGTAAGAGAGGGAGAGAATCTTTTCCACTAATTGTTGCAGTTTGGTGATGAGAAGCAGTACTGAAATAATTTGATGGTTCTATTGAGTTTTAACATTTCAGTGTATAGTCTAGGAAAGTAAAATAATAATCTTCTGGTGTTGATAACGTTTAAAATTTTGAGTGTCCTAACTTGTGCTGTTTTTAAAACACAGATACACAGGGAGAGTGATAAAAGACATCATAAATATGGGTTCCTACAACTACCTTGGGTTTGCACAGAAGACTGGGGCTTGCCAAGAAGCAGCTGCTAAAGTTCTGTCCCAGTATGGAGCTGGAGTGTGTAGCACTAGGCAGGAGATGGGTAAGTTGGAGGATGATAGTATGTTTCCTGAATGTGTATTTCAAAGTCTGTATCTGATTGCAGGTCCTTGAAACATTAATTGTTTCAGCATTGAACTTTAGTCTAACTGATAAAGCAGCTTTTACTTCAGTGAAGACAAATTGACTTCCTGGATTTAGTTTATATTGCACAGCATTTGGCTTACGTATGTTTTCATGTATGGGGTCTTTCCAGTGCTCCCTTATGGGCCTTTAAATAAAGCATGGCTTGGTTGGTGGAAATTCTCTTTGTAGAATTTAGCAGTAGTGAAAGCTTCTTGCTCTGAATTTCCCATTTGTTTTATGTGCAGGAAACTTGGACAAGCATGAGGAGCTGGAAAAGCTAGTTGCCAGGTTCCTAGGTGTGGAATCTGCAATGGCATATGGAATGGGATTTGCAACCAACTCCATGAACATTCCTGCTTTAGTTGGCAAGGTATGGCTTAAGTCATAGACAAAAGCTCCCCTAACAAAGATTCTAGTGGTTAATTTTTCTAAAAGCTACTTACTTGGTTTTATTTTTCCTCAGTGGCAGCTCCTGCAGATATTCTCTGTGGAAACTGTAGGTCACAGTATGCATCTCTAACCATTGCAGAAACCTTTTTGGGAAACAGCATCCATGGGACAAGTAGCAGCCCAGAACTTTCTGGGAGAAAGCCTAGCATGTTAAGGCTTGCCTCCTCAGACTATTCCTTGGTGTGTGAAATAGTGGCTGTTTAACAGACTGATTGGCTGAAGATGTTTTGGTGCTTTTGAGACACTAAGAACTGACTGTGTCAGCTGCACAGATAAGCTGAATTGCATGTTGCTACATAGAGAAATTATTATCTTTGAGTGACAGCTCAAAAATCCTTCCTTTGAAGAAGAATGATGTTTGAGGGAAATAAGGTGAACTGTAAAGACTCATGATGTTTACTGTGTGCCCCATAAAACAGTAGACAATTAGTTTGAGTGTCCAGTATCTCCAACTATACTATTTTAGTTATTGGAAAAGGAAATAAAAGTGAAAATTTTCTTTGCCTCTTCTGATGCAAAATACATGTTCTCTTAGCTCCTCCATAGAGTAAAATAGTGCAAGTACTGGATCAGGTTTTTGTTTCTTTTTTTTTGAAAATGATTCATTATCAGCCTAATACTGCTAGTCTATTGGAATTCTTTGTCCTTGTGTAGTGAATTATTTTCCTTGTATTTAATTTTTTTTTTTTTCACTTCCTGAGATTACTTTGTAAATCTTCCACTTGCAGTATCTACTGATCACAAATTTGCTGCCTTGTTCTTCCTGGCAACTTTTCTTCCTGGTGATTCTCCTTTGGATTAGCTGCAGCATCTTCCTGCATGTCTTTTTTCTGTTTTTGATTTTGGGTTTTTTTTTGTAAGAAGGAAGTAGTGCTGTCTAAATAATGTGCCTTTTCTTTTGGTCTGCTAAGTTTTAAATATCAAATGCTTTGCATCATTTAAAACAAAAACAAAAACAAAAACAAAAAAAAAAAAAAAAAAAAAAAAAAAAAAAAAAAAAAAAACAAAACCAAAAAACAAAAATCATTTTGAGTCTGATGCTAGAGAGAAATTCAGTGCTTCAAATCTAGTCCTTCTGGAGTCAAATACTTCGGTAGTGTTATGAACCTGAGCAATGTATGTTACTTCTGACATATGTTTCACCTGTATTTTTTGGCTCTTTGTCTTTCCGCATCTCTCCAGTTTTATGTTCAACAGAGAAATGATTCATGATTTCTGTGAGACCTTTCAGATTCAGTACACAACTGCCAGATATATTTAAGTAGATTGCTCGTTGTTGTCACTACAAATTACAGATCCTGCAAACTTACTCTTATCTTTTTTTCTATGTGGAACCCACTGTGTATCTTCAGTACCTTATGAGAGGACTCTTGAGGCACCTTACTCACACCCTGAGTTTCCACCTTTGAACTTCAACAGGTTTTACAACCACTGAGAGAATCTGAACAGTAAATTTCAAGGTGTATAACATACCTGTTTTTATGCAGCTCACTTTACTAAGCCAACTCTTGTCATAAATGGGCACAGCAGTCCCTACTGGGTTAGTCATGAGGATATTTAGTTTCTTGTACACTTGAAATAAAGTCCTAAGAAGCTTTTGCCTCATAACAATAACAAGTGCTCTTATACTTGGGTGAATACTCCAAACAGAAATTGCACTCTGGTGAAGAAAAGAGTTCTTGTCAAATAAACCATTTTGCAGTTCAGAATGTTCACTAAATGGGGTTCTTTTTGGCTGCCTGAAGTTGCTTCTCACTGCACATTTGATTTCTTCATTGTCTGCAAATAAAGACACATAAATCCTGAATTTTGGCACCACCCAGTACACAATTAATTGTGAGTGCACAACCTGTTTGGCAGTGCTTTGACAGTCCTCAGTAAAGCTCAGAGATTCTCATGCTTGATTAAACGCTTGGACTTTTTTTTTTTTTTCTTAATGACTGTTTGTGTCTTTTTGCATGTCCTACTTATGTTTTGAATGGCAAAGCTGCTGGGAATACAAGATATCTTCGAAGTTAATGGTATCTGGGCTCCTCTCTTACTACTTAATTAGCTAAAAGCAAGCTACTGAGTATAGTTGCTCACACATACTGGACCACCTGTTCTTTTTCTGCTCTGTGGAATCCTGAAGCACTTTGTTTATGTTCCTACTTAATCCTCTTTTAATAGTGACATATACAGTCTGACTATCCTAGATCCATCTCTGTGTGATAATCTGATCAGGATTAGTCATCGAAAAGAATTCAAAAGTTTCATTATTATTTAGTTGATCTTTATTCACTGTGCCTTGTTAACAGCAGCCTCTACCAAGCCAATGCTGAAAATAGGTCCTCAGGTGTAGACTGAAAGTTGTATTCAGCACTGTGAAAGCATCACTAAAAACAGGTCTTTCTGCACCTGGCAATTTTCAGCTGTTAGAGACCTCTTCACAGCAAGTTGTTGTTCATTGCCAAGTATGCTGAGTTTAGACCACAGATGATATGAAATTTGAGGTTTACTTAATCAGAAGTTGTTAGACCATCTGAGACTAAACTAGACTCTCAAACTTGCCTGTTTTGGATTAAGTATCATAAATGTAGTTAGTATAACTAGGTCATAACACCATCCTATACTGCTTTTAGCACAGAGTTTTACATCATAGTTCTGGATTGAGAGAGACTAGGCAATTGAGTTAGAACAATGCTGCTTGAAGGAAATTTTTTTTAGTTGTAAGAAAGCAAATTAGTTTCCATATATAGGTGAGTAGTAAAATTAACTGCTCAGGTCCGAATTGCACAATTCATATAGGTAGTGTTCTATAATAAAATGTGGCATTCTCTTCCCTTGGCCTTGCAGCATGTGGTGGTAAGCCTGATCTTCACTGACCTGTCTTTCTAGAGCCCAAGTCATGTTATCTCTAGTTACCGTTAGCCTTGTCCTGGATGCTTTCTCAAATGTAAATTTGCTGATAAATGCAACTGAAGTCTTATCATTGTAGTAGCATCACCTAGTTTTACATATAATCATCACTGATTAATGTATAATAATAATGTATAATAATCAGTGATAATCATCACTGATTGCTGTACTGTGCCAGTGGCTTATGTGATCCATTCCCCTCTCTCTAGTGGCAGACAGTACTACACTAGTTACTACTTCCTCAGTTTCAAATTAATTTGTTTCTAATTGAATTTCCTGATAGCTTAGGCTGCTGCTGCTTATCAATTTAAGTCTGCTTTCTCCACCAAAAGCTCATCTTTTTTTTATAGAAAACTTTTTCTAGGTAAGTAATCTCTTTTTTTTTTTCTTTTTTTCTGTTTTGTTTTTAATCTATCGCTTTTCCTGCTTTCTACCATTTAAGAAGGATACTAGTACTGGATTATTATACTCACTTTTTTTGATACAGTCGTGTTCAACAGCAAAGCCCTCTGATGTATACATAATCTATCTGGTTTAGTAGTTCCAAAGAGCAAACACTACTCAGAAATTTCCATACTTCATGTACCAAAGTCTATGAAACATGTCATGTGAATGTTTGTAGCAGCATTATGAACACTGCTGCATTTGCTGAAGTTTCTGGGGAAAACCAGCCTCGAGCATTCTCAGAATGTAGAATGTTTCTAAGTGCATCGCAGTTCTAGTGCAGAGTTTCCTGTTCTGGAGAAGGTGCTCCTGTTGTCTGTGACACTCCTTGTATAACTATAGGCAATGTTTTCCACAGTCCTTTCTAGTAATTCCCTTTGCAGAGAAGAAATCCTCTTGGTTGTTCCTTCCATCAGTTGTTATTAGCGAAGCATGGAAAGGGCATGTTTCAGTGTTAGATCATCAGCATCTCCTTTTTAGATTTTTAACTGATCAAAGACACTTCTAAAGTTGCAGCACATTTGCACAGTAATTGGAGTGGGCCAAGGTTTTTAGAAATATTGTTCCTCCCTTATATATTAATCCTCCAATACACATACATTCCTGTAGTCCACAGTGATAATGCTGTGACTGAATGTTCAGTGTATCAGTTATCGACCTGTAAACATTACTGCTCTCAAAACATGCATATCCTGTTTTAATGTTTATCCAAGGGTTTATCTTCTGGGTCTTTTTGAAAAAGCAAATTTATTCGGTATCATGTTTAATGGCTTCAGAAAACTTCTCCACTTCACCATGAAATTGTTTTCCACTTTCTGTTTCTTGTATGTTAGCTCCATCTAGACGTGGGTTTAGTCAGTGGTTGCCTCCTACTGAAATAATAGTGCAGCTTTGATAAGGCATTTAACCTTGGTCTTAGGTGTCCTGTTTCTTAGCAGCACTGTCAACTTGTTGAGTGAACTGTGGCAAGCTGCTCTGCTCTCTGTTTTACCTGACTGCATAGGAGGATGAGTACTCATCAGCAGCATTCAGGCAGATTCAGCTGCAGGACTCACAGGAAAAGTGAAATGAGTGGTTCTTTCTGTTAAGAGCAGTTATGTATTTTAATTTGCTGTATTGAGGCTGCACATTGGATCTTAGCAGTTCTTGCCTGGACTAGCTGCATTTATGTTAGAAGTTTTTTATTAAATGATCTTGGAGCACTTCAGAGCTGAAAGGTGTTACATGCTTGGCTGTGAAATATAACCTTTTCATTATCTTCCTCTTTCCCTTTCTAATTCAGGGCTGTCTGATTCTGAGCGATGAACTGAATCATGCATCACTAGTGCTTGGAGCAAGACTGTCAGGAGCAACTATTCGTATCTTTAAGCACAATAGTAAGTATCTGCACTCTGCCTTTCTGCAGATCATATAGATCAGATACAATATTTTTTGTCTTCTAATAGCTGGAAATTCAATTTCATGCAAGGAAATCAATTACTTGTTACATAAAAGGTCAGAAGACTGCTGCTACTGAAAGTTGAATCATCTTGAATCAGATTTTTTAATATGTTCAGTCCCAACTAATAACACTTTTATCCTGAAGCTGTTCTGGCCTACATCTTCTGCATATGGAGAAGAACATACTGGCCTTTGGCAAGTCTAGGGGCACTGGTGTTTTAGCATGGTTTCTTGTTCTACCATGCTTGGGTAGCTCAGCATGTTAGACTATTCTAACACTGTCACATAATGATGCAACCTTATAGGGATCTAGGTTGATTTGAGGGATAAAAAGTTTAATTTTAGAACTAAATGCTTACATGCTCTTACAGTAACAAAAGCTTGTGATTGCAGAAGTCCTAGCTAAACTAGACAGTCATGAGTTGGCACAATGTAGTACTAAAAGAATTTTTGGGACATGAAGCATAGATTAAGTTCAATGAATTACTTGCTTTAAGTATTTGTTTCCAAAATACACAAATTTTAAAATTTCCTAGTTTCGTCTTCCCCCAGTGGAGGTATTTATAGTAACTTTCAGGCTAAAACTAGCTAGGATTTCCTTCTCTTATTCTTGATGAAAGAGGCATGTGGTTGTTCTGGATTAGTAAGAACTACCTACATTCTTCAGGTACTCCTCATAATCTTTATAGTGTCAGTCTCTGAGATCATGATGACTCTTGCTCTCTCTGAAGTGTGTAATGGTAACAGCAAAACTTGAGTGACTGCAATTATCTTTCTTTCTTTGTCCTACTTGATAGTGTGGATTCTCTCTGCTGTGCTGACTGTTTCTTTTGTGTTTGCTCTCTCTTGTTTTCTGTCATTTGAATAATTTGTTTAACAAAATAGTAGAGCTTATTGTAACATTCATGTTTTCTTTTTATTTCTTCATAAATTTCAGTTGCTGGACAAGATCACAAAAGCTTTGCATTCAACTTCTGCATTTGTATGGACATACTTCTGAACATTGCATACAGTTGCAGAATTTTGAAAGAACATTGGTGACAAACGTTGTTCTGGCTATGGGGAGGAGGACTTAGAAGCTGCTGTGATGAAAATTAGATGATTTGTGGGAATGGGCTACAAACTAGTCCTGGTGAAATTGAGGGGTATTCTAGGAACATTTTAGATTGTGGATTTCTGTGGAAGAGAATGTTATGGCAGATTAGAATCAAGGCAAAATACAAACAGTGGTCTTGGCCTGTCAAGAAGATATTCAGTCCATATTTCTGTATGTGTTCTCAGTCCTACTCTTGTTATACTCTATGCTGCCCTTTTAATATAATTTTCTTGAGAGGATAATGGCTTCATTCATATTCAGTTGGAAGGGGGAAATGAAAAATTCCCCTGAAATTCCTTGTTCAGTGTTGGTTTTTTTTTCTGCCGTATTCTGTAGTTTGTCCTATTTATTAAGCTCAGACTCATCTTCCACTCCTTCTTGAAAGATTAGAGTAGAAGTTTATTTTCCACCATTCTCCCTAACTGCACTAACCTTGTCTTTCCTTCATTGAGACACCTGTTGGAGACCCTGTTGATTTCTTCATCGTTAACTTTCTGAACATTAGCTATTTTAACAATCTTAACAATTTTAGCTGACCTATTTTGCTGTTTAGTTTTTAGTCTAGATCTAGTTCACAAACTCCTCTTACTGCTACAACTGCCCTAGTCTACCAATTCTCTTTCCATGATTAATTTGTGCTCTTTTTCTTGCCCTAGTGTTTGTATCTGTATCTTGCCCAGCACTTGGCTTTTATGCTTTAATTAATCCCATCTTCACTCCTTTCCTTGGAGGTTTTTTCAGGACTGATTCCACATATATGTATTTGTCCACATTAGTTAGGTCTCTTAGGATCACAACAAATGTTTGTAACCAAAGCTTGTAAGATTTCAGAATATGTTCCTATTACAGTTTCATCTGTCTAGTTGCTGATATGCCGAGCATTGTCCTCTTTCCTGCACTTGTGCTTCTCTTTTTTTCCCTTTTTTCCTTTGGTTTAGAGGCTTCCTGTTCCCACTTCCAGTATCTTCAATTTTAAACAAAGAATTAAAAAAGTATACTTGCCCTGCTTCTTTTCCTGCACTTTGGTCTTCTACTTATCTTTAGTTGACTAGCCTTGAACTTGTGTTCTAGCTCTATTCTGTTGTTCTATTCTGAATTATTTCTGTCCACAAGGATATTTTTCCTACCTAAATTGCCTTCTCTTTTCATCAGTATGAGATACCTTCCTTTTTTAATTCCCCCCTCCCACTTTCTTTGATTATGCCTAGTGCTCTAACTTGTGCTTTTAGTTTAGAATGATGAAATTCTTCTTTGGAGTTCATACAGTCATCTATTCCCTTCAATCTCATCCATGGGCCTATAGGTAGATGAAGCCTGTGCTTATTGACTTGTATATGGTCTGTCCTCCATGCTGAAGCAATTTGTGCCTTTCTGGAGTATTGCTGTCATGTCAAAGTTCAAGCTAGTAGCTGTTTTGGTACCATTTAACAGTAATTTCTGGTGCAGATATGCAAAGCCTGGAGAAGCTGCTCAAAGATGCTATTGTGCATGGGCAACCTCGTACACGGAGGCCCTGGAAAAAAATTCTTATCTTGGTGGAAGGAATATACAGGTACAAACTATTCTTTATATTCCTAAGACCCTCCACATAAGATCTAAATGCTTAGTATTTGGGTTTCTTTGCCAAATCAAACTATGAATATTGTCACTTCATAGTTATTTCATTAGTCTCATCTGTGAATTAATTACACTGTGTATGTCTCACATCCTGGGCTTTCTGTTGCTAGAACTGTAGCTGCACCTGGTGGTATCACAATGCTTCCCACATCCTGATTAGATTATAGAAATTAATTAATCAGAAGTGATTATTTATATCAGAGCTAAGGTCTTAAGTTGTTTGTCCATTCCATTCTTTCTGTGCTCACTAGATTATGCTAGTGTGAATGGAATTGCACGAATTTAATGTTTTTTGCTAAGAGTGAGTAGGAGCAATAGGCATAACTGTGTTAGGTATTTAAATCCTAGTGACTTTCAGTGCAAAATGTGGTGTTTTGGAGTGTTACTAATGAAAGCCTAGTCAGTTCTTAGCAACATCAGGTAAGTAGATGTCAAGTCCGAATACTGACATTAGGGTGGAAATAAAACTGAGATAATTTTATAAATTAATTATCACTGAACACATTCCTGTGCCCTAACTTCTTGTTGCTGCTACTGTTAAGTCTGTGTGTCAGCATCCCAGAGATGCTGAACCGATAGAAAGCAGAGATCTGGGCCCCAGGTGCAAGGAGGAGAGGTGCATCTCTGCAGACTGTGATGGGTCTAGCAAATTTTAACTGTTTGTAATTACTGAAAGAGTGAAAAAATGAAAACTTAGTGACTTTAGTCTCTGTGAGGTGGTCCCAACTATTAAATCAACTTATACTGAATTTCTGTTTCTCAACAGTATGGAGGGATCCATAGTCCGTTTGCCTGAAGTGATTGCCCTTAAGAAGAAGTACAAATCCTATCTGTACCTTGATGAAGCTCATAGTATAGGTGCCCTGGGTCCCGGTGGCCGGGGTGTAGTGGAGTATTTTGGACTCAATCCTGAAGATGTGGATGTTATGATGGGAACATTCACCAAAAGCTTTGGAGCTGCAGGAGGATACATTGGGGGCAAGAAGGTAAAAAGCTGGGAATCTCATGGCTGGTGGTGAAGTGCATTCCAGGCAGGTGGTGGAATTCTTCATTAAACATTTTAAATTTAATCTATTCCTCAAGTACCCTATTGTCCATTTGTTTCATAATTTTACATGCTGTCTAATACTATGAAAGTTGGCAGTGCAGAAGAGTCTGGTCTGGTAAAATACCTCGTAATTGTGTAGTTCTCACATGGTCAGTGATGATCTGAGTTTGCAGAATGTACAGTAGTGATGTTATAGCTTTCTAGGAAGGGCTAGGAGCTGGGAAGCAGGGATTTCTTGATGTTACTTTTTATGAGACTTGAAGGAAAAATGCCAAAAGCTTAAGTTTTTCAAGCTGTTTGGAGGAAAAATCCGCTTAGGTTAGTCTGATAGAATTGATTTCCCGTGGGTGCAAGCAGTTTGCTTTCTGAAAAGATACTTTTTCCCTTTTTCTTTTTTGTCTGGTTCATGTTTTGGCATTTTGTGTGTTTGAGGTTTTGGGGGGTTTTGTTTTGGTGTGTTGTTGTTTGTTGTTTTTTTTTTTACTACTGTCTCTTTCTATTGGAAAGTACAGCTAGAAAGTATTTCATTTTCTTTATATTCCACACTGTTCTAATAAACATTTGTGAAACTCACCCTAGGCATAGCTCAAGTAATGCAAACATAGTGCAAACCCTTGTTGCAATCCACTGCTGATGGTGTTAGCTAAACAAGTCTGTCATAGACATTGTCTCTGATCAATGCACGTTCTTGCCCTGTGACATTATTTTGAGTTGTCATGTCCCTGCTGTTTCTTGTACTGTAAAATTAATCCTTGAGATACTTGTTCTCCTATGGGGCATTCTGAAAGAGGTTTTTTGTGGTGCCCTGTTTTATTGTGATTAAAGATATAACAGAAGCTTTTTTCCGAATGCTGGGAAGTCTGTGTCTGATGCCTCTTGTGTTTTGCTAGGAACTGATTGATTACCTCAGGACATACTCTCACAGTGCTGCATATGCAACATCAATGTCACCTCCTGTTGTGGAGCAAATCATCACCTCTGTGAAGTGCATTATGGGTGAAGATGGTACAACTATTGGTGAGTCTTTCTAGTGGTGAGCATGTAGAAAGGGGAACCCAAAAAGAGCCTCTGTCACTTTGAAGGATAACACATTCAGTGGTTGCTTTCATAATTATCTATTAGTAATTCTATGGTTAGAATTTCAGAGTCAATAAATCAGTTTACAGTTCTACTTGGCATATAATAACAGCATAATAATAACAGCATAAAGAGTTTTCAGCTGGAGGTAAGTCATCTTAGTCTTGCCTAAGACACACTACTTTCTTGTACTGATTTTTGTTCTCTGTCAAGCTATTCTAGTTACCTTCTTTTTCTTTCCATTGTCTGTCCTTTGTTATTTGCCCCAATTTAAATTGCTTTCAGAATATTTTGCTGTTGTATCTTTTACAGTGGTGTTCTGGTTTATTGCTTGGATAGTGCTTTCAATTTACAGCTCTAGTATAATTTGATATTTGCATCTCAGTTGAAATAAATGTGGAAATGTTTCTGAAATTCCTTTTTACTTGGGGAGCTGGAGGCATTTTTCAAAATCAGTGAACCTAATGGGCTAGAGAAGAAATTCAGCTTATTTGTCTTTATTGTCTTAATTTTCCTGTTTCATTATAGAAGTAAAAAAGGGAAAATTTGTACTACTCGCTGGGCGTTCAAAGTCATAAAAACAGATTCTTGTGTCTCATTTGTCTATGAGTAGCAGCTTCCTTGAGTTACAGCATGAAGTAAATAGCTCTTTAAGCTGCGTTGAAACTGAAATGGTACCGTTTGCACGTAGGTTACTTTTCCCTTTTCACAGGTAATTAAAAAGTTGTGAGCAGCTTACAAAGAACGCTGATGTAGTTTGTTAAGGATCTGCTGGTGGCATTTAGTTTGGAGGCTCTTTGAATTCTAACTGCAGTGTATGTTGAATTCCTGGAGCTTGAGGCATCTGGCCACGAGGTGGTGGTGTACGCTGAAGAAATGAATTGGCTTTTGAGCATGTATCCTCTGACCAACCAGCCTGTTGGATGACTTGCAGTAGAAAAGCTCACTGGAGAAATGACTTGAGAATTTTCCTATTATAACAGTTTTAATTTGGTTTGCTTATATTATCTGAGTTAAGGGCCAGCAGTTGGAGTTGGTGGTTGCTCAGTAGAGATGTCATCAGTGAGGCAAGTACTGCTGGGCACAACCTGTGTCTGTGCTGGCTTTGAGAGCTTCTGAGAGGTGCTTGTGAAAGACCTGGACCAAGAGCCAGGTGTTGACTTCCTGCTCTCCAGTACAGGTATTAAGCAAACTTCACACCACACAAAAGGTTGTCTTGCTGTACTCTTAAAAGTAATTGTCGGAGGTTTTTATAGCTGATGATTTGCCAAGAATCTGTGGTCTGCTTAGGCATTGCTTGTTTTGGGTTTCTTCCAGTATCTGTTTTGCCTAATGAAGCGGGAAGCAAGGAATGTGTAACTGATTTCTGTTTGCAGTATTTAAACTCAGGCATTTTTGTCGCTTTCTGAGGCTACAGTGTGGTATTTGTTCAAGCCAGGAGAATGGAATTAACTTCCATTCCACACTGTTCTGCCATTATGCCAGCAAGATCCATCTGAGCTGAAAGACAAACCAGATCAGGAGCCAATATGGCAAAAACGTAAACTCAAAAGATTGTTTTTGGTCTCATGTTGCTTAAAATGCATGTTGAGCTACATCGTGCTAGTTTGGTGCAAAGAAGTACCAGAATTGCTAGGCATTCTAACGAAAAAATGAGTTGTTTTGGTGTTTGATAGGTGTCTTGTTTCCAAGAAGTCTCTGTATGTCTGCTGTCCTACAAAGCTTTAGCACTTTTCATAAGGGATGGATATAACAGCTGGATCGCCAGAAACCTGTCAAATCTCATGGAATTTTCAGCTACAAGTCTTGTGAAACTGTTACCGGCTTTTTAAGCATCTAAGTCCACTCTGAGTTAAGATAAGCACCTCATAGGATGATTTCTGCATGAAAGTGCTTTTCTGTTTATTTTCTGCAGAGTGCTGTTTCCCAGTCATGCATTTTTTAAATTGCCTTAAAGCTTTAGAGATAATATTACTTTGTAGACATTTTCTGTGGATGAAGTTGGCAAAAGTTCAATTGGGTGAACTAAGCAGCTGATTAGCACGACAAAATTTTTTCATTGTTTAAGGGCTTTGGCTGAAAAACTTCTGTTTGGATTCTGTGGAATTACAAGTGGGGCTCTGGAGGACCTCCACTGCCTGGAGTTGGTTTGACTATGAATAAATAAGAAGTACATGGGTGCTGGTAATAGTTGTTAACTGTGAAAGACAAGTGGAGAAATAGTGTTTAACTGGGTCACTGGTAAGCACCTCTGAATTGACTGTGTACTACAAAAACTTCATTGCTTCTAAGTTAGTCAAGCTGAATGAATCAGTAAAAGAAACTGAGATAGGGCAATGATTTTACAACAGCACGGGAGTTAGAGCTGGAATCAGAACAGTAGATGGCTGGCTCCCAACCTCATGTTTTGGACCACAGCTAAATCTTTTAATAGCTTCAAGAATGCTTTCTTGAAAAGAGCCTTTGCGGCTTCTGTCTGCCTGCTCCTGTTTACCACATGCTATTTGTAAAAGCTGCTGTCCTCCATGGCATCAAATGTTCGTGGAAATTGTTGTGTCAGATTCAGATAGTCTGTAGCTGAGGAATAAATGATAGGAACCAAGTAGTTTTTGAAGATGAAAAGGTTTTTGTATATAATTTTGCAAGAATATGTTATTTGTCTAGGTCATTTCTAAATCTAAAGAAGCATCTGAAGACTCTAAACTTAAAATACAAGGTGCTGTAGTTACTAAAACTTTACATAACTAAAAAAGTGAATGTCTCCTTTCAGATTTTTCCAGCAAGTTGCCAGTGACTAAATAGGATATTGGTAGGAGGCAGCACAGACAAAATACAGGTGCTATGAAAGGCTTCTCTACAGAGAATGTAAGACGTGGGAATGTGCTGCCTTAGTTGTTACACTAGTTTCCTTGTGTCTAGATTGCTGTTCAGTTAATCTGTTAATTGTTTGTAAGGTGTATGCATGGAAGTGACTAGCAGAGTTTGATCACCCTGGAGGCAGTTACAGCAGGTCACATGAATATATAACCTGTTTTTTCATCCAGACTGCAAAACCTATGCCAACAGCTAAAGCAATGGCAGAGCCACCTTATGGGTTCTTGGTAGTGGTGCTTCCAGTACTGCAGCTCCTCTACATTATCAGATCAATGCTCTGTCCTGTGATACTTTGCATTACTTGTCTTGTACTGTAATTGGCTAGAAGACCATCATGAAATCTTAAGCAAAACGTATTTGTTCTGTGATCCCTTTGAGACTTTATTCAAAGGGACAGTCATCCTTAAGAGTGTTGAATATGTTGAGCATATAGACTCTCTTCAGAGAACTCAGGTGACAATGTGCATGAATATCTTGTACATCATCACATTGGGCTTTAATATGTAGTAGAGCAAGGTAAGCAGGAGGGATGGAGAAGTCTTCTTTCTTCAAAACCGAACTTTTGGAACTGTTTTCCAATTCAGATTCTCTGTGGTTGAAAACTTGAATGAGAAAGTGTTGCAGATGCTTGTCAGCAGTTTGGTGAATGTTGCTCTTGCTCTGTTCAGTGACAAAATGAATGAATGTCAGATAGTTTTGTAGATAAAGGAGCTTTTAAAACAATGATCATAAAAAGACACAATAAGCAGACTTTTCAGGGTCATAGTATACATACACAAAGATGACAAATCGATTCTTGGAATGGAGTTTTGGAAAGCTGTAGCATAGAGCCGCTTGATTCTTGCTGTTACTTAAATTGACTGTAGGGAAAATGAGACAGCTTGGTTCTTGTCATGGTAAATGAGACATTGTTGTGATTTATGATGCTAAGTACTTGACCTGTCTTGGTGAATTTTTCAGCATCAATGATTTGGTTTGAGTTAAAAGCTGGATTTTTGCTGCTACAATCTCACTCGGACTGGGAATCCAGCTGGCTCTTTTCTGTTATTTACATAAGAGCCAGTGATGCATCCTGTACAACTGGAGTTCTTTTAGCATTGTAGCTGTTCAGGACCCAGCCTTTGTTGCCCTGATAACATTGGGAGCAAGTGGAAGAAAATCTTAAGTAACCCAAGTGAGGTGCAGGCAAATCAAAATATGCAAAGTGAAACCAGTCCATGGACTGGTTAACCACCTTCAGAGGTGAAACTTAGTTTGCTCACCTATGTATTGAAAACTGAAGGCAAGCCTTAAATCCAGGTGTGTTTCAAGTTTAAGCTAATGCTGGCAGTACTGTTGGCTTGTAAAAGAGGTGAACTATTTCTTTCCACAGACCTTAACTCAGTAACAGTAATTATCCCTCTTGGAACATTTGTAACAAGTTTGACTGACTTCCATGTGAGTTTTAGGAGGCAAATATCCCACACCTAATCGCAGTATATAGTACATAGTATGGATAGAATAAGTGGTGAATAGACCTTTCCCAAGATGGCTCTTAAATTTTGACTGAATGTTGTCTTGAGTACTGTATAGAAATGAAGGATTTTTATCCAACATAGTTCAGTGGAGGTAGCAGCTGCATTGGCCATCCCTGCTGCTAAACTATTGGAAACAAATAACTGCTCTTTGAAGGCTGGTCTGTCAATTAGCAGCACAGAGTCAAATTGGTATTTGTCTTAGCACCTCAGTTGTGAAGAGGCAGTAATTGATTCCATCTCATCAGTGAAAAACCTTAAATTATTTAAAAATTGTACTCTTGCCATTGCTATGTGCAACAATATTGAGTGAGTTAAATCAGAGAAGGCAGTTAAACCAATTATAATCAGAAGTAATAAGGATGTACAGCTGTCTTGGCAGAGAATTGAGCATAACTGAGCTGTTCAGAATTCAGAACCATTGTTATATCCTTAATATGCCCAGGGAGAAGCATGCTGGGGAAAAAAACCCAAACACCAAACCAAGCTTAGATGGTCTGCTTAAATTCTGGAGGAGAAAAGACTGCAATTAGGATTTTAACTTCCTTGTTAGTCAGGCCCTCAAGTGAAGATAGGACCTCAGCAGTTCAATCACCTGCCTAATCAGTAGGTCTCTTGAAGTTGGACATTACCTTTTTCTGTCCAAAGACAAACCAGAATTATATGCAAGTACAAACATAGGCAGTAATGAAGGAGTAGCCCATGTTTCAGCACCTGGAATTGAATTTTAAGTAGCTTATGGTATATTTATAAATGAAGTCTGTCCTTTGTCATTCATTGCCAGCAGTCAATCCACAAATCGAAGCAGTGACTGCTGTTGTACTCCAATGGGGAAATACTCCTTCTGCAGGCTGAGACTGAAAACATTCAATTATCATTAAAAGCGGTTCATTTGAATTTCCTCCAATAATGCACTTGTTAATGAGGTGTTAAATTATCACCTTGGGAACCTGGGGACCAGTCAAAACTAATTTGAGCAAAGTGAATTTTTTTTTTTGTTGCTGCCCTTGAGAATCTCAAGCTGAGCTGGGAAACTGTTGGAAAAACAAATACTCTGGGGGTCATAAAGAGAGTTTCCTGCTTCTCTCCAGGAGTCTAACAGTTTTAAACATCAGTCTCTGTATTTGTACTTCCAGCTGAGGATCTTTTAAATCCAGCTTGTTGCTGCACCCCTACCTCCCTCCCACAGAGCATGGCAAGCTTCCAGAAAAACTGCTTTAACCTGGGCTGGGCAGGAGAAATCTTTCAGCCTTTGATGCTTTGAAGAGTGTTTACAGACGTTAGCAGAGTTGCACCCTTTGTGTTGCACGTTGAAATGTGAGAATTCTTCAGTGCCTCTTCTTCTGGCCTTTATTCAACATTGTAGTGTTTTTATAGAGCTTATAAACCTTTATAAGTATACACCTGCTTTGTTCTCTTAACATTCTGGTTCTTGCTGTTTCTCTTAAGGTAGGAGCTGTCATCCTATGTCTTCATAGACTAAATACTGATCTGTTATGGCAGAAATACAACTAGAAATGTTGCTCTGTTGAAGTAATTTAATTTCTCTTCATTTCTTGTACTACGTTTGATTTAAAATGTGTGTCTCACTTTTTACTCTCAGTAGCATATGAGGTGCCAGGTTTCTACAGAAACTTGGTGTGCTGCTCATACAGGAAAAGGAGAAAATACTGGTAGCTAGTTACTAGTATATATAGTACATATTTTAGCAACAGTACAACTAAAATGCTTCTAAAACAGCAACATTAAGGTAAAGCATTTCAACAGGAGTGGTCAAACATGAGGTGATGTGCACTCTTTCTCTGGGTTAGTGGGAAATAAAGTTTGTGCTATCACCTGATGTGGTACATGATTTACTAGAGCAGAGTTTTTAGAAAATACCTGAATGACCACAAAAGCACTACATTCTATCATCACACCTGGCAACTGCGCCAATTTTCTGTATAGAAAAAATAATGCTAGTACTGCAGCAGTGTCTGCAGTATAGAGACTTCTATGAAGACTGTGTAGTGTGATTGTTTCCATCTTCTTTGGAAACAGGCAATAGTCAGTAATGAAGCCCTTTCTGTGGGCTGTCTTAGGCTGTGTGGGACTTGCAGGCCAGCTGAGCTACTGTCCATGCCTACTTTAGTGGGTTCTGATGGAAAATATGTTTGGCACAAGGTCAACTCATGCCATTTCACATCAATGCAGTTGACCTACCACAAAATTCCCAAACACAGACAATCTTGACAATCTGCAGTGTGTTCTTTTGCTCCTGCTAGAGTGCAGATGTTTGCTAATGGTTCAGGATTAATAAACTTTCTTAGATAGTACAGATTTAATCTTAAAAGGAGGAAGCTGTCTGAAAAACGTGCGTGCCAATTAATGTGTTTTAAGAGCATATGGCCAGAGGAGAGATTTGAGATGACTTTTAATAAGATTGAGAGGATTCTCAGTTTCAGTATTGGGGTTTAGTTCAAGACAAATTGACTTGTCAAGGATAAACCAACCTATAGGGCTTCTTTCTGCCACGAGTAAGCTTCTGTTAATGCTCAGGTTATTGCCTAATTGTTGCATAGTGGAAAAGTTGTGGTTACAATACTGCCTACATGGGGGAAATGTGTTACAGAGTATGTGTGCTTCTCAAGTTCATATTGGCTAGCAGCTCCTAAGATTTCTTAACTGTTTGTCCATGGACACTGGGATTGCAGAAAAAAAAAAAAAAAAAAAGGAAAAAAAGGCGCCAGTAAAATACTTCCGAAGCTTTTTAAGACTTTCAAGCATGCCTTCCAGCTGGTCAGCTTAATGTTGTATCATATAAATGTGTTGGCAAACTCAGGCTCTAAATGGGCAGTGGAGAACTCATTTGTCCTGCAACTAGCACCTCTAGAACTGAGTATTTTGTGCAAGATGTGTCACTCTTACAGAATAACTATACCAGGAGCTGGAAGCACAATGTTCAGTACCTCCAATCTGAAAGAGCTTGTGTTTTCTAAGATTATAGCTGTATTCTTGACAAGTATCCTTTTGTTCAGGACATGGCAGCATAGAGGCAATTGTGAGTTTTATATGCACAGCTTTGATCTTTCCAGGATCCTTGGAAAACAGAGCTGTTCAGGAAAAACAAGTCTGTAAATGTCAAAGGAGAGACAAGGTCCCCAGGGTTTTGGCCTTTTCAGGCACCACGCCTGCTCTTCCACCTGACTGCAGTTCCAGGTGGCAGGATACCAGAAGCTGCTTGCCAAATACAACTTACTAACATGGGAAAGCTCAACACTCTTGCTGTTGAAATTATTACAGAGTTTTAGGGTAAATCTGAGAGCACACAGTAGAAGGACAAGTATGGCTAGTACAACAGATACACAGGCAGATGTGGGCAGCTCTGATTTGATGGGAAGTTTGCAGGTTGTAGTTTTTATTGTAAGCTGAACTTGTCTAGAAGTATCTTTGATGTCAAAGGAGAAACTTGAAATGTTGTAAAGGACCTCTTATTGAATGGATCAAAGTCTTCACAGGAAGATGTATGAAAATGTATTCTGTGAAAGATTCAGGTGCAGCCTTCTCAGTGACTTCACACAAGAGCTTCCTGTTGAAAAAAAAACAAACAAATAAACCAAACCAACTTGTTCAGAGTGAAAGTTCTTAATTTTAGGACACAGTAGTAAAGATCATGTAGACACTTGCAGCATCCTGTCTGTTCCATTGTGCCTTGTGTTAGGTGAAATCTGTAGCAATGTTATATTGGGCAGTATATCAAAGTCTTGTTGAAGGACAGAAAAAACTTTGTAACGTAGTGTGCTCCATTCCATAAGGTCCCATTTAGTACCACTGATGAAAAGTAGGCATTGAGGACTATTCTGTTCACTTTCTTTAGCCCTTCAAGGATTCTTCTGCAAAGAGACGTAGTAGAAGGTAGTCTGTCTGCTGGGCTGCTTTCATGGATTTTCAGACTAACACAGAGATAAATACTACTCATAGTAGCGTACAGTATCCATTACTGGTCAAAGCATGCTTCTGTGTAGGATCTCATTATTATCTAAAGCTCATGGAGCCTGTTTTATGGCACTCTTGACATCATTTCTTTATAGAGCTGGCTTCTGTTCAGTTTGGCCAGAAGATGGTACTTCAGTGTTTATGGCTGCCACCTCCCAAAGGAGTTTGCCCAAAAGTTCCGTAGTCAAGCACATCCCATCTCTCAGGTGGTACCCCCTCAGGGAAAACCTCACTATCCAGGCAAGAGAATGGGTGCCCTAGCTCTGTTTGTTGCTTTCTAGATGAAGCTGATTATTTCTAACCAAAGCTGGCTATTTCTAACCAAAGGTGGACACTTTATAACTGGCTGGTGTCTTTTCCAGTGAATGACAAGTGCTAGAACTTGAGCATTAGTCCAGCTACTTTAGCAGCAATGCTGTTAGAAGCTTTTAAGGTGTTGACATGGAGTGTGACCAGTCACCTGACTATTGCTGAATACTGTTTCTGCACTTAAAGCATCCCTATCTGATTTTGAATTTAAGAGCAGCACTTCAGTATGTGGCTAATGCAGCTGCAGGGAGTGAGGGAGAAGACTGTTGCTAGTCATCTGCAGTTAATTTGCACTGTTTCTTAGTCTACCTTATTGCCTGTGATTTATGTGACATACAAATCCCTCTATTTGGCTGAACTGGCTTTGAGTTTTAGAAGAATAGATTAAGACCTATGGATGTTGTAAAACCTTGTGCTTTCATACCTGTTTGATGTAAAATTCAGAAAACAATGCAGGAAAAAAAAATCTAGTTTTTATGACCCGCTAGCAAAGGTTCCATAGGGAAGGTAGTGTATTAACTCTGTCAGAAGAGCTTCTGAATTACTCCTCTAAAGCTGAGTACTTGGCTGTCTTGTACAGTCTATGGATTCTACTTATGAACTCCTTAGAGATATGCCTAATGGCAGGATAAATATATTGACAAAATAATGTTAGTACTGTTAATAAATAAATATTTTTCCATGAGACTACAGACTACACTTCACTACATTTCCATGAAGACTCTCAAATTGTATTTGAGAATTTTAGGGAAAATTTGTTTTGGTTTTTTTTCTGAAAGCAACAAAGCTAATTCTTTTCCAAGTTTGGTTTGGGGAGCTGTTTCCTGTTAATACAGGTCATTCAGTGGCATTGGATATGGTTGTCAAGCTCTTCACCTTTTCTATCCTGATACCTTTGGCTATAACCTGTGTTTTATGCAGTCATTTTTATAGGATTTTAATACTTTTCATTTTTATAGTACTTAATACTTATACCTTCTTTCTTCATTATATTTTGAGAGAAGTGAGAACACTTTGGAGTAGAAGAAGGCTACATGACCACTTTGGGGTTTTTTAGTTTGTTTATTGAGGTTTTTTTTTTTTTTTTTTGGTTGGTGTCTTCGTTTTGTGGGTTTTGTTTGGGAGGGGTTGTTGGTTGTTGGTTTTGTTGGTTGTTGGATTTGGGGTTTTTTGTGGATTTTGTTGTTTTTTGGTTTGGTTTTGGGATGTGTTTTTTGTTTTAGTGTGGGGTTTTTTGGTTGGTTGGGTTTTCTGGGGGGTTTTTGGTGGTTGTTTTGTGGATTTTTCTGGTGGGATTTTCTCCATTAGGAAGAAGGCATTAGTATCCTTTAGCCTGTTAATTCTGGATATGACGCCCTAATATTCTGGTTGAGTCCATGCATTTTGGTACTTTATTAACTTGGAAATTTTAGTACCAAGGGAAACCTTTGGAAAGTGTTACACAGATTAAAAAGAAACCCCCTACAAGTGTTTGTCTTGTCTAGGAGTTAGTTGTTTTGACAATTCATCATGAAACGAAGGGTTTGCACAACAGTGTCTTCATGGCAGCTTGGTAGATAGCTGGTAAACAAGGGAAATTAGGCTGTGATCTGGGACATAGATGTGTAGGATCTGAGGGTTTTGACAGTTCTGTTTTAATGGCATTTGGTGGAATGGTGGGAGACACTGCTGCTGCTCAGGCATGGTCTGGGATCCCTGTGGTGGTCTCCATAAAATACCTTAAGTTTTGGGTTTGATGTATTCACTGGGATTGAAGGCTCACATGAGAGACTTTGGGAATATTTTTCCTAACGCAGGGTATTAATTATAAATGTTCAATGACTTCCCTTTAGATTTGAGGGTAGTCTAACATGTGGCCACAAGGGCTATATGTTCCATACACATTTGTTTTTCTATAGTAGTAATTACTGTGGAGTGTTTCAAGTGCCTTTCTTTTAAAGTGGTTGTCTGTATAGATCACACCTATTAAACTTCAGCATTGTGCTTTTTCTTGGAAAAGCTGGTGTGCGCTGCAGCTTTTTTGTGTTCTGGGAAAAGAAATACAGTTTTCTGCACTGTTTCCTGTGGTCTGTGCATGTAGAGCCCAGCTATGCCATATAACATAGGGTGAACACCAGCCTAACAGCAGCAGAATGGCAGAACTTGTGCTAATAATATATGAGTACAATAGATGCTTTTTGTTATTTGTTTTTACCTGTTTTAATGGGGGTAGATTCAGAAGAATTTTTTTCCTACCACTGTAAATTAACTTTGGAGGTGGAAGGAATACTTCCAATACTGGTATTTTTCTTTTTCTCTGGAAATAGCAGTTACAGTGCTGTCCTTTTTGTTCTCCTCATGCTTGACCTAAAGCTAATTTCATGTTTTATGGTGACTGTGTCTTTCCATTTTTGACTATAGCTCTCTTAAAATGTGGAAGGGGACTGCTTTGCTGTTCTTATTGCACATGTTGAGCTGGAAGTGATAATCTGTCTGTTTCTGTAAGGTTTTTTATATCTGTGTGATATTTTACAATTAATGAACACAGTAATATTAGCTGAAACTAGGTGACTGCTACATTTTATGTAACACTTCCTGCTTGAAACAAGAGGTCTTCATCACGTTTTTGTATATATATTTAATAGCCATTCAAATCCTCCATCTTCTCTTGTACTACATAGGAAAAGATTTCTTTACCCCTTTGTGTTGCTCTTTAAAATGCCAAGGAGCAGTCAGCTTTGATACTGACTTCCATTGTGAAAAAACAGTCGGCACAAAACAGATGGAAAATATAGTTCACTCTCTTGGTTGCTGTGTTGTAAAGCTACTGAACTGTCTCCATGGAAGTAGATTATAAACATCCTTAATATAATATGCTTTGTCAAAGCTTGCACATTCCTTAGCTTCTAAAGAAATGTGGTGTTTGTATGTGTTCCTGATGTTTTTACTCTCTGTGGCTTCAATCTGCCATAAAGGCCTGCCAGCCTATTTGTACTGTACAAAGGTTTGAGTCCTTTCTTTTTTTTTTTTTTTTTTTTTTTGTCTCCTCTTCACTGATGCTTTCTCTTGAGATTTTTAAGAGCAAAGATGTGCTTTTTAACTTTTGGTGTCCATGATATCATAATAAAAAGAAAACAGAAGGTTTTAAATGCTTGCATTTTTCAACAATTCAATTAACTTGGCCAGGTCAGTTGCATTGAAACTATTTTTCATGGTTCTGACTTAACAGTGAAGGTGCCATAACTAGTTCACAAGAAGCCTGATGAGTGCCCATTTCTTTTCTTTCTTCACAGCAAGACACAAGAATAGCTGTCAAACAGGATATGTATGCCCGTCTTTTTAATGATTATGAATGCTGTTATGATGACTGCATTTGTAATAATACAAAATCTGTATGAGCCAATGTGTAATTAGTATTAATACATTCCCACAAACCCTCACAGTGATTAATGTGTACAGTTAGATAATACATATACCCAGGTAGCACAAACCTAATTTCTTTGTTCTAGAGGGATAGCCCTAATCACATTATTTAAAATTACCTGTTGATCTGAACCAATGCTTTTAAAGTTCATTGACTGTAAATCATAATTGTTAGGATGCAGGGAATTTTAGTCATTTGACAGTGGAACCAGATACAGTGAGCAAGGTATAAACAAACAGGAACAGCTATTGTCAATGCACTGGATGCATGGATTTTCTCCATTAGGAAGAAGGCATTAGTAGCTTGGAGCCTGTTGATTCTGGCTGTGGCACCCTAATAACCTGGTTGAGACCATGGATTTTGGAACTTCATTAACTTGGAAATTTTAGTACCAAGGGAAAGCTTTGGGAAGTGTTATATAGATTAAAAAAAAATCCACTACAAATGTTTGCCTAGTTACTGCAGAAATTGCTTTCAGAATTC
Organism: Sylvia atricapilla; assembly: GCF_009819655.1. NCBI lineage: Eukaryota > Metazoa > Chordata > Aves > Passeriformes > Sylviidae > Sylvia > Sylvia atricapilla. The sequence continues at coordinate 56,001,256 of NC_089145.1, forward strand.
CCTATGGGGGTTCAGGGGAGGAATTCTTGCAGGCAATACTACTATTCTTCAGCAGATCCTTCAGCTAGTGTCAGGGTGAAGTTGGCTGGTGATGTACTTTTGTTCTCATTTTATATCACAGTAGATTTTCTTTGTCTGTATGGCTAATGTATTTAACTGTGATAACTCTAGAGAGAACTTAAACTGCTTTCAGTAGAAATTCAGCCTCTGGAAAAGTTTTGTGTGAAAAATACGGTGGTAGGTGTGGAGTTGGAGTTAGGGAACTCTTCTGGATCTCATGAGCCTAGTCTCTCACTGCAACAGGGCTTGAAATATTTCAGGGGAGATGAGTGCAGCGTGACTCTAAAAGTAACTGTTGTTCCTATGCAATTCTTTACGTATGAAATAATTTTGTGTTCAGCCAGTCATATTAATTTTTAGATACACAGGCACATGCTATTGCTTTCTTGTTCTTTTTTTAAATGCTAACATGGATAATTTTATTGACTTAGTCAATGAGGAATTATCTTGAATTCTCCTTGAAGTGGACAGGGCTTGTGTGTTTCTGACAGCCTTCTGACAGGAGGCAGTGTTTTGGTTTGGTTTTGTTTGTTGTTGCTGCTTTGGACAAGATCCATTCTTCATCAAAGAGATCACTGATATAGGAAGTCAGTATCACAGCAGTCTTTGAACATTCTCTATAACCACAAGTTTTCTGGCAGCCCAGGTGTTTTCAGGTTTTGAGACAACCACTAGTCCAGCAGAGCTTTTGGAGAGGCAGGCCTAGGGGAATGTATGTCCTGCTGAATAGTCTTTCCCTCTTCTTTAGGTAATGTTTGTGCAGACTTCAAAGACTGCTTGAGGTCAGCAGATCATTTCCTCTGATTATCACACAGGGAGTCTGAGATGGTAATGACTCCGTATCCCTGTTGTGTGTCATTTTCTTATCTATTCAGGGGGAAAGGGCAATTTTTAAAATCAGGGTGAAAAGCACTGCAGCTCAAGTGTCAAACCTTGCGAAGGTTGCTGCTATAAGCTCAGTGGTCCCTCAGATCTTTCTTAAAGGTTGACAAATGTAAACAGATGCATTATGTTGAATTACAGCCAGATTAGGCTGCATCCCTTTAGCTGTGAATTCCTGAGGGCTGGATGTACCTTCTAGAACAAATAAATGGTCTGATGAAAAATCTCCAGGTTAAGAGAGCTGGTCTCTTCAGCAACCTAAATGTGTGTGGGAGAAGGTCCTGTTATGGCCAAAGTATCAACTGATGAACCTCACATAACAGCACAAAACTTCTCCACACTTCAGTGACAAATATGTAGCATGTCTCAAATGCCAGACTTGGATAGGAATTATTCTGGTGTTAAGACAGCTGAAATGTTTCCATATTAAATTACAAATAATCCTGTCTTTTGGATGTGCCAAAGAGTAGTGTGTGTTGTGGAGCAATATTTTAAACAGAGAGATTTGAAAGTTCATCCGTTGAAATAGTTGGTGTATTCTATTGGCTGTATTTTTATCAGAATACTGAAAATACCTGGTATTTTTAAAAATGCTAGTCAGTATGCAGGCCATGATGCTGCATACCAGTGGAGCCTCTAAAAATCTGTATTGCCCAGAACTGTACTGAGATTCACTTCATTACAGCTCACACAGAGTTCAGCAAAATTGATCATTGGTGCCTTGTGTTTTTTGTTTGTTGTGGGCTTTTCTGCCGGGGTGTAACCCTGTTTCATTTAATTGTATCTCAGTGCAGATACCAGTTTATCAGTTCATTCTGTGTGTCAAGAGGAACTAAGGTGTTTCAGTTAATAAAATAGGTTAATTCAGTTCCTGGCTCTAGAAAATTCAGATTAATTAGGAAACCTAAATTGCAAACTAGAAGGAAGAGTCATAATAAAACCTACATGAAAACTGTTCAGACATGTTTGTCCTTAGAGTTGTATTACATGATTTTAATATGGTGTTAATTAGAAGGTGATACCACTTCTTCAGTCACTCACTAGAGCAGGAGATTGATCAAGAGGAAGATTCTGAACATGCTGCAGTCTGGTTCTGCTTTGGTGTAAGTGCTGACATAATGAGCAGCTGATCATCTGTGCTGTGGTGTTGCCTATGTTCTTTGGCTTTGTTTTTCCAAGTACTGTGCATCAGTTAATATTGGTGGTTCTGAATGTATTTTCTTCATGTAAACACAAATGCCTTCAGTTGTCTTTAGTTTGATTGGGGTTTGACTGGTTTCTGTTTGCTCTACTTTTTCATTAAAATTGCTTGAATAGTAGTGGCAACATTAAAGCTTTCTAGCTGTCAGGAATCTCAAAAAAGATGATTTTGTAGTATACTCTCTGTAATATGGTAGAGTTGGAGATAGTATTGTACAAAACAAGAACATAAAACATGTTTTGTTATCAAGGTGAGACTAGTTGTCATGTGTTGGAAAACAAACAAAAGCCTCCAACTTGGAAAGGGCATTGAGCTTTTTTCTTGTGTGCATCTTTGAGTGTGAGTTGCTGCACAGCTGTGTCTGGGCTTTGGAAAAACCTGCAAAATCCTCTAAGGCTACTGCATAGATGCAAGAAATGCTTAAAATCTGAGAACAACTTTAAGTGTTAGTAAAAATAGCTATGTATCTGTGTGTCTGTGGAAGTTTATCAGTTGCTGTCTCTATTGTCTTATGTCCCCACTGCATGTGCTTATTAAGAGTGAATAACAAAGAGATTTTCCAGTGATACTTTAAGTTCTGGTGAGACTGGACCCTGGTATCCTAAGGTAAGAGCCCCTATAGCTCATTCAGACAGAGAAGACAACTTACTCTTTCTCTGTGAAGCTTTTTGTTAATGCACATAACTGTGCTTCTTGGGAGAACCAAAGGATCCTGGTTTATCTGCTACCCTTTTTTAATGAGTTATGGTCTTCTGGATGGTAAGTCATCAGCTACTTACTGCAGCTTCTGGGGGTGATGAGCAGGGATTTGTCAGCTGAGATTTTTGCAAAGTTTTAAATGCTGTTCAGTTGTTGTGGTGGTTTGGTGTTTTTTGTTTCCTAACATGTTTTGCCTCAATGTAGTTTTCTTCTAAGACTGTAAATTACATGTAAAATGTAATAGAATCTATAACAGCATCCTTTAGGCAATTGTTACATGAAGAGAAGAATATATTGATTTGATCTTAGCTAGAGAGAGGGTCAGTCAAAAGTAAACTGAGCTAAGACATCTTTTAATACATTTGTTACCACTGTGGAACTGAAACTGCAGGAATATTTCTGTTCTATTCTGTTAGATGTAATTCCTGGAAATGGTCACACTTGGGCTTTTAGCTCATGTTTAATTTCCCAAGCTAGACAGTTATTCTGCTTTCTCAAAGTGAACAAAGTGTTCTGGTGTTAGGAAAAAAAGATGTGTTTCTTAACCACTTCATTAAATATGTACTGTTGAAAGAAGGACAAGTTGAAAGTCAGTTTTTGGCGTGGAAGTAGGCTCAGAAAATGCTTTGAGTGTTCAAATAATTACTGCTTTTTATTTGGCGGGGTTTGAAACTCAAGGGGAAATTCAGTATGTAGAGAAATTCATCCAGTTTCTTGCCTTGCTCAAAGTGAAGGTACCATTTGGTTGTATTGTGACTTGTTTAATTATCCTGCAAGGTCCAGTCCTCTGAATTACTCCAGTATGATTGCCATGTGTTTTCAGATGTCAGAGGAGTGTCAACTTAATAGTGTTTTGGTGTGTGAGACACAACTTTCTGTTTTTTAGCATTGCTTTCTAATTAATTTTAATTTTCTGTTCTTTACAACCTTTCCTCCCAGAATAAATGTCGCTACTCCAACTTTTGAGATGCAAAAATGCAAAGCAGAAGAGGTGCATAGCAGAGCAATAAATATCTTCCATAGTTTACCTAAAAGGCCTGGGACAGAGGTGGCATTTTAATGCAATACAACTACTTTTGCTGTAAAATTTGTGATGAAAAACATCTGTGCAAAAAGCTTTTCAAGAAAATTCAAAATGTCTTTACTGTTTGGGTTTTTTTTTTAAATTGTGTGTCATCAGTGTCTTCTGAGACACTTGTGTATGTTTTTAACAAATGGTCTCCTTCACTTCTGTGAGTCTAATGAATCCTGGAGCTGCACAGTGGGAGTCTTGACAGACTGGAAGTTGCATTAAACAGCTTTGGGTTTTTATTGAAAACATTGTCCTTGGTTCAAAGGAAAGGTAATTATTCTGCCCTGGAATGATAGTGGCCTCTCCTTTATTGACAGCACACCATATGGTTGTGATAAATTACATGGCCCTGGCAAGGCTGCAGCTTTTTGGTAGCAATGGGTGACGTAAAAGCTTTATGTCCAGATGGTAGAAAATAAGAAATAAAAATCGTTTATATAAATGACACACTTCCCTGTGTTTGGTGTCATGGTTTAACCCCCAATCAGTCACTGAGATGTATCTCTAAAAGAATATTTCAGAAAGCAAGGTAGTGTATAGAATTTTTTAGGAACTAATTCTTGCTGCAAGGTAAATTCCACTAATCTCTTGAGGGAGAGTTTGAAAAAAGATGATGGAAATCTTGAGTATTTCAGGTGTAATTGGCACCATTTACTTTGCTTTACCACCCAAAGACTGTTAGTGTAGTTCACACCTAGCAGTAAGAACAGTACAGATTATTAAAGGGTTTTTTTCAAGAACTGGTTGTACTTAAACTTGTTTGTTGCTGTAGCTTCAGGGAGGTTCTTTTTCTGAAAACTTGCCAAGCAGTCAGTTTACATCCATAAGTAAAAGTTCAGAGTGCTGTTAGGTAGTTTGCTAGCAAATTTCTTCTCCTGGCAGCTACTGCTTTCTCTTGCTGTTCTAGCCAAAGTCTTATTTCTTCTTCTAACCAGTTTAATTTTATGATACCATTTAATGATATGATACATTCAGGCTCAGTTCTTGTACCCTGACAAAAATAAACATGTGAGCCAATGGTGATTATTAAAGAGAAATGTCTGCAGGAATCTTGGAGGGTAGAGGCAGTTCTGCTTCTCATAATGTCTGAATTAGAACTGTAATACAGGTTTAAATGTTTGCAAGTAAAACATATTGCACGTGACTTCCTATGGTGTCTGATTTGTTCAGACTGTTGGCTGGTACCTGCCTCCAGACTTTATTTCAGAAAGCAATTTTAGATTCTCTTGCCACACATTAATGTTTAGAAATTTCTTCCATTTGTTGTTTTTATTTGTTTTAAAAACATAATCACAGCACACTATGATGAAGCTTATTCTTGACAAGTTCTTCTGGTATCTTTTGTGAGGCTTAGTTGCTGCAGAGGAAAGTGTCATCAACTAACTCTGCAAAGCAGTTCAGTCTTTTTTTATTTGGGCTGAGGTAATGATAATACCACTCATTACTAGTTTTTGCTTTCCTACTACTGCTGTTTTTTGGAGTTGGATCCTTGCAGTTATATTTGCACAATGTGGCATGAATAACATTTATCTTAGATTTAGATGTAAAGAGGAAACACTTTGAACCTGGCATTGCTATGCTTGTTATTTCTGTGGCTAGGCAGTTTGGACATGGCTGTGGGGATTGGCCACAGGTTAAAATAACTCTGAAGCTACGTTGAGTCGTAACTAAAATTCAGTCAAGAATTCTATGTATAATGAGCAAAGTGCCCTGGCAAGTTTGACTCACTGTTTGGCTGCCAGGGTACATAAGAAGCGGATGTGTATTATTCTGGGGTTTGGCAGCTTAGACCTTCACCTTTGTGGGCAAAATGCCTCAGCAGCTTCAAGCTATTTAGGCTAATGCCTCATGTCTGCTGTGCACAGTTTGTGGATGAGCAAAAGTTACAAAGTGCTCATTATTATTAGTCTCTCAAACTAACAGACTTGAAATTTTATCCTCTATTGTGGAAGACAGCTTAAAGTACAAGGTAGAACTAAATGTATATGATTGTAGTGTGTATTAATTCATGTGTGCAATGTTTTCTGCACCTAGTAAATTGTAAGTCTTTGGTAATTTTAGGGTTTACCAAAGAGAGAAAGAGTTTCTGAAAACTCAGACTCTGAGGGTTCTCAGGCATTGGAGCACACTGCTCATGGAGGTTGTAGAGTCTTCATCTGTGAAGACAGTCAAAACCCCAAATAGACACAGTTCTGGGCAACCTCCTCTAGGCAGTCGTGCTTGAGCAGGCAGGTTGGACTGACTGATTTCAAGACATCTATTCCAACCTAAAGAATTTGTGAAATGTGAAAGTGATACCTTCCATGTCAGTAGTAGCTCATTTAACTACTTGGGACAATTTATATTTTTACGCAGAGAATAATTAATCTGCAGAGCTTCTTTTGCATTCCACTAAAGCCTTTTTCAGTGCCATAGGAAAGGTGCAGAGTAGATGTTTCCAGAGTCATTGTCTGTGCAAGATGCATACTACAATGACCTCATTGTATTGACCCTCGTAATGATAACAGTTCCTGATGCTTCAGAGGTGATTTATGTTTGTTCATGGCCAGCTCCAACCTATGGTCAGAGAAGCTGAATCTCTGATGAGATTCCTTCTGATGGTCTTTGACAAGCCAATACAATGTGTCAGTTAGCCCATCCTACTAGACCTGGCCAGAGAGGATAATTCTAGCATCTCGTTTCTTGGGCAGACCCCATATATATTACATACTCTCAGATCTGGTTGAGCAAAGTCACATCAGGAGATATCAAAGCATTTGGAACCTCTGGCATTGAATGATGCCCACGTGTAGAACACTGTCACACTTACAGAGGATGTTCTAATTGGTAAGCAGGCAAAACCCAAGGGGGCATTCTCATGTTGCCAAGTAGGCTGTTTTGTGCCATGTACAAGCACTTATCTGTCCCTTGCTCAGCAGTTCTGGAGCAGCTGTTTGATTACTGTCTTTCAAATTTACCCATTGTTTAGATAGGTTTCTTGCATCTGCCTTCACCACTGAGGTCTTTGAGAAGCCATTTTCTCCAATCAGTCACCCTGTAGTCCTGAAGTACCAAAGCAGTCCCATAAAGGTGTTTCCTTCAATAAAAAACTTCTCTAAGGCAAATTCCAATTTTCGTTCCTCCTATACTCACACACCTCATAAGGGTCACAGTCAGTTTCTCCTCCCGTCTCTGAGGATTACTGTTTTGGTGATCTTGCTGTGAAGGAATGACAGCTTTTAGGGATTTTTTTAGTTTTTTCTCCTAATGATTGACTTTCATCCAAATCTTGGATTTTCAGTTTATTTAAGCTTTGTCATTCAGGACTGAAACTTCCAATAATAGAGAGCAATCAAGTCTTGTTAAAGGCTTCAGTTTATCAGAAGACTGCAGTCACTCCATGAACTATTAGGATTGGTTACAGAAGTCTTCTCTAGTGGAAGCATGCTCTGCTAAAATATTCTAACATAGCCCAAAATAACTTAAAAATGTCTTTCAGATACCTGCAGGTCCATCAATCTTACATTTCAGCTGTGGCTTCATCAAAATCACTGCCACTGGTGCAGTATATGATTGTGATGGTACATTTGATAAAGTAGCCCTCTGTTCATATATGTTTTAAAGACTTGGACCCATTGTTGACTAATTGTAATGACAGGGACTGATTGGAGTCTTCTATCCTGATTTTTAGATTTACTTTTCTTAACACTTGACTTTCCTCTGAGTCCTTAGTAGGTTACTGAGTTCTGTAGTTAAGAGACTGTAAAGGACACATAAAAGGCTGAACATTGGCCTTGTCTCAATCACATGCGGGGAGATGCAGGTTGATAAACAATTGTGCCAACTACAAAGGCAAAAAGTATAGAAATAGTAGATTACTAATGATGTATGTGCACCCAGAAGATTAAACCTACATGCATACAAGATAATTAAAGAATTGGTTATCAAGAAGTAATTTTCCTTCCACTTTAATGAGTATGGATTAATAATTTCTAAATTTCACATATCAACATTTACAATGGTACTTGCTCATTTTATGTATTCTCAGCTACTACCAAATGTTTGGTGTATACTTTTTTTAGGAGCCAAGGCTGGCCAGATTTGGGGCAGGATGAACTGGTAACCCTTCTTATTTTTTTTTCTGTAGGATCAGTAGAATTCTACTGGTTTAATCTCTTTCTCTTTAAAGCTTGAATTTTCAGAATCTTATAAATGATATTTTTGCTGTAGAAAAGCTGACTCCTGTAGTTGGATAAACATTGGCTCAGTTTAAATCAATTGGTTTTAATACTGCCTTTACTAGCTCCTTAATGTTTATTCATGCTGGTCTCCTTAGCACATGTATCTTATTTCAAAGTCTTTCTGCTCACTTGATGAAACCTGCTGTTTGAGGCAAAAGATGACTAATCAAATAATTATAATACTATCATGGCTGTGCACAGAGGAGCAGCCATTTTAGCTGATTTTATTACAGTATCATTTTGTATCATCTTTGTGTCCTCATACTGCAGGACCTTTGACATGAGCTAAGAGTGTTGTGCTCACTGCCGTACACATATTAATACTGCTCTAGAGAAGTTTAAATGATACAGAGAGCAGGGCAGTATAGAGAAATCAGGCTTACAGATACTGTTTTATTGGCTGCAGCAAGGTTGGACTATGCTACTACTGTGATATTTGAAGTAGATATGCAGCCAGATCCTTCAAGTTCTTTTGTGGTCACCAACACAGATATTTTATTAACAGAATAACAAACTGTGAAACATGTGCTATTTTGAACAATTAGTAGGATCCTCTGGCAAGGTGCCTCTAATGTGATCTTTCTGTAGCTAAAGGGAGCTTATGGGAAAGATAGGGACAAACATTTTGGTAGGACTTGTTGCAATAGGACAAGAGGTAATGGTTTTAAACTAAAAGAAGGTAAATTCAGATTAGATATAAGGAAGAATATTTTTTTTGGAAGGCTGGTGGAACACAGGCTCAGGCTTCTCAGAGAAATGGATGCCCCGTCCCTGGAATCATTCCAGGACAGGCTGGATGTGACTCTGAGCAACCTGGTCTAGTGTTAGGTGTCCCTGCTTATGGCAGCAGTGTTGGAACTAGATAATCTTTAAGGTTCCTTCCAACCCAAATTGTTCTGTGATTCTAACAGATTGTGTCTTTCCAGTCACATCAAGCAACATGATCTGTTCTTGGTGAGAGCTGCATCTTTTTATGATGAAGTTCATGGGGAGAGCAGGCTGCCTTGGAGTTCTCTAAATGCAGCTGGTAGTTGCAAACAAAATCAGAAAGTGCAAATATAAAAATACTCCTCTGGGCTCTAGAATATGCCAAAGGCTTCAATCTCACCAGTATATATAAACTCAGTGAATATACAGTACATGCACCCAGCTGTTTTTTGGCAGGCCTTAAGACTCCACTGGAACTATTTAGTTTGATAGCAAATGCAATGATGGATACTTAATATTACCATAAATTTTGTTTGTCTGAGACATTTTAATGCCAAGAACACCAGCCATAATTTTCCTTTTCTCCTTTTTCCATTTCTGATTCTCTTTGGCTTTACCACTGCCAATATTTAAAATCAGATTTACCTCTTTTCCTCTCTCCTTTAAAGCACTGAGCATTTTTACCATCACCTCTGTAGTGGCTCCATCCTGAGTACCCACATAATCCAGGCAAATCCCCTGCATACAGTGCTGTTAAAAGCCACACTTATGGGGTTAACACAGAATGGTCACGAGCCAAGCCCTTCACTGCTTCTCCTAAAATAAATTTGTTGCTTATGCTGCTGCCATATGGCGAATGAACATGAGCTCACAGCCGTCTTTTGATTTCCTCGTCCGCGCTTTCAAGTGCGCTGACTCTTAAACTGGTCTTCTCCCCCCGTGTTATTTGTAGTTTCTGTCCTGAGTGGTGAACTCGGGAAGCATGCAAGTGTGTCAGAAGAATAAATAACTGGACTCAGCTGTCCCCTTAGTGTCTCCTGGGTGAATTAAGCATGGCCAGTGCAGCCCTTCTGTGGGGAGCACAGGCTGTGAGCAGGAGCTGGGGACTCGTGGGGTGCAGCGCTGGCCTCTGGTGGACAGTGCCCGGCCCTTCTGGCCACCTCGGGCTTGACACACACAGCCCAAAGACTCTTTCCATGCCCACATTTGCTTTAAACCTGGGTTCCCCATCAGTCCTGAGAAAAAACCCAGTGAGTTGATTCTGTCTTCAGACTGGTTTGCTGAATACTGCAGTTTGAGCTGTTAAACAGCAATATAATAGCACTAAATAAAGGAATCATTCTAATTGCTTTCTTTAGGTTTCTCATTGTGCTTGGAGGTTCTCTTGGTGTTTGCTGATGTGAGCTGGTTCTTTCTAATGTAAAACTGGGGGAATGCAGTATTCTGGCCCATACATTTTAATATAGCTCTGTGCACTCTCAGGTTACACTGTGTACTTGTATATAATACTTTTCTGAAGATCTATAATGAAAATCTGCAGATGACATCTGAAGGGGAGGATGTAAAATTCTTACTGCAAACGTTGGCGGTGATGCAGTGTTCACATAAGCAAACTTGGAGGAACCAGACTGAAACATGTGGAGTCCCCTTGTAGCTGGAACTTAAACAGTGACATAGGAAAAGTATTCTGAAAGATAAGAAATCTATAGGTAATGTATAATAAAATTTAATTGATTATCTTTTATGGAGTAACCTCTCCAAAGAACCCAGCAACACTTTGCTTTATACCTCCATCTTGTTTATGAGCTGTTGTAAATCACTTTTTTTAGGCTGACAGAGTAAGCTGCTGTAGGAGGTCAGCTCTCCCTTACTGTGTAGGTGAGCGATGCCTTTGGGTGAGTTGTGCAGGTGAAATACTCTTGATCCCTCTTTCTGCCTTGGGGTGTGAGTTTGTGTCATGAGTCTGCTTTCTGACAGATGATGTTACAAGGGTCTTAAAATCAGCACACACTTGGCCCTTAGATATCCGTTACAGCATTTTTAACAACGTTGTACTGCACTCTTAGTGCAACTTTTCCTTAAAAGGTAAAGGTTTTGGCATTTAGTCGCTGTTGAAGTGGAATTTTGTTTAGTGTTCTTTTTTGGTTTAAAAATCTCACTCTCCTTTCTCTGGTTTTAGGTTACTCACTGTAGCCCCTAATAGGTACTACTTTGTTTCCAGTCTGACCCTTGCTTCCAGTCAGATATTCATAAGTTGTTCTTGTCCTTTCTGGGAGCTGGCAAATCCAAAAATATTTTGCTCTTTTTTTTCATTGTGCAAATATTATTAGAAGTCATGCTTGACTTGTGCTTTTCAGGAGAAGCCTTCAAGAGGAGAGTTTTCTATATCTTCTATGAAAAACACATTCATGGCAGTAAAAGGCTAGTAGTGCTTTTATGTCTTCTCAAAAAAAAAAAAAAAAAAAAAAAAAGACATTGGGGGTGGTGTTGGGGCTTTTTTTAAATTTTGAGGTATTTACAAGTATAATGTCCAGAAAACAACTTGACTTATTATGTTAACATTGCAAAAGATCTTCATAAACCCTTGGGAGGCAACTTAGCTTCTGAAAGCTTAGTGGAGAATCTGTTAAATCAGCAGAAGAATATTGAATTCCTGGTTGAGATTTGAAAAATGCTTGTTTCCAAAACAGAATATGCTGAATTATGTCTTTGACTGAAACAGCCAACCAAAAGATGGAAATGTAGGAATAATAAACAGAATGAAAGTATAAGCCTTTGCAAAAACAAGGAGGTTTTAATGTGGAAAAATTTACAAGCTTGATTGTATAATAGCATCACTCTTGACTGGAAGAAACAAACTTTTAGAGAATGATATATGTAACCAAGTTTTCGTTCCAGTTTAATTTGATTTAAGCACTTCCCAATGTCTGAAAATACAGGCTTTTTGAAGTAGAAATTTTCTCTTATTTTCTTTTGTTTGGCCCATTGATAGCAAGGTATGTGGAGAAAAAGCACTATCCGTGTTGATGATACAGTGCTTTATTTTCTCTGTCATTGATGCTGGTGCTCTCAACAAAAGCTACCACAGAGTACTGCAGCCTGGTCCATATCCTTGCTGTGTAGGTTGTATGTAGCCATCATCTGTTTGGAGAAACAGGACACAATGGCATTACACTGTTTACTGTGCCACTCAAGTGGATTGGTTGGTTTGTTTTCTGTGGTGGAGGGCTTTTAATTGTATACATGTCTGCTAAAAATTGTAGTAATGGTCTTACATGGTCCAGGATTTCTGTAAAATTGGGTTATACTTGTCATATAGTTTGGGAGCAATGGTGGATGCTACAGAACCTACCCTTTCCCCAAGCTCTTTTTGTTCTGAACAACTATCTGTCAGCATTAATGCTTAAACTGTAAAATGCCTTTCAGCATTATTTCCTGAAAAAATAGGTTGAGATCTGCTGCTTTGATCTCCTTTCACACCATATGCATGCTGCTTTCTGTCAAGGCTGACTTGCTGGGAAGCAGCTCTGTGGAGAAGGATGAGGGGATGCCTGTGAGCCAGCAGTGTGCCCTTCCTTGCAGCCAAGGAGGCCAACGGTGCCCTGGGGTGCATAAGAAGAGCATTTCCAGCAGGTCAAAGGAGATGATCCTGCCCCTCTACTCAGCCCTGGTGAGGCCGCAGTTGGATTGCTGTGTCCAGTTCTGGGCTCCTCAGTCCAAGAGAGACGTGGAGCTCCTGGAACAAGTCCAGTGGAGTGCAACAAAGATGATTAAGGCTCTGGAGCATCCCTCTTCCAAGGAAACATTGAAGGAACCTTGTCAGTGTACACAAGTATCTGAAGGGAGGGTGCCAAGAGAAAGGATCCAGGCTTTTCTTGGTAGTGCCAAGAAACACAGTGAAGGGCAATGGGCAGAAACTGATGCACAGGAAATTCTGCCTGAATATAGGGAAGAAATTCATTCTTTTTCTGGATGCAGATGATGGAGCACTGTAACAGATTGCCCAGAGAGCTTGTGGAGTCTCCCTCACCAGCTATCCCAGAATTAACTAGGATGGAAAAGACCTTTGAGATGATCAAGTCCAACCTATGACCTAACCTAACACCTCCCATCAACTAAACCATGACACTGAGTGTCATGTCCAGCTGTTTTTTAAATATTCAGGGATGGTGACTCCACCACCAGTGCCCACTCACTCTTCAGTGAAGAATTTTTTTCTGACGTCTAACCTAAACTTCCCCTTGGGGAGGCTTAAGATTCTGTCCTCTCTGGTTGGCTGGGAGAAGGGGCACACACACAGCCACACCTGGCTACAGCCACCTTTCAGGTAATTGTAGAGACTGATAAAGTCTCCCCTGAGCCTCCTTTTTTCTAGGCTTAACAACCCCAGCTCCCTCAGCTGCTCTTCATAGGGCTTATGTTCCAGACCCTTTGCCAGCCTTGTTGCCTTCCTCTGAATGCATTTGACCATCTCAACATCCTGCCTAAACTGAGGGGCCCAGATATTAAAGAAATGTCTGGATACAATCCTGTGCAAAGTGTTCTAGAGTAACCCTGCTTGAGCAGGATGGTTGGACCAAATGACCCACTCTGGACCCTTCCAACCTTACCCAGTGTGTGATTCTGTTATTATATGAGAGGTATTTAAGCACATTTCTTCTTGAAGTAGAAATTGAGTTGGTATTGACTATAATTATCAGCAGGATAAAAAGGGAGTTGCACATTCCACCTTTTGCAATGGGTTTACCAATGACACACATCAACAGAGAAAGTCACCTGTGTTTAGCCTCACTATCTCATAAAGCTAATGCTTAAACTAACAGTCCAGGTATTTATGGGTTCTCATACAACCCAGATTTGCAAAAGTCAGTTTAATAAATAAACAGTTGCTCAGTAATTAAAAATTTTTGCAAGGCCAAGATGAACATAGCCTTTGGAAAAAAAAAAAAAAAAGGAAGACAGTTCTTAGAGCTAATGTGAGTGTGACGACTTAGTTCTGTGTTAAAAAAAATCATCTCTACAAAGAACAAACAACCCCAAGAATTTGTGGAAGTTACTCTCACAAAAATCTAGTATTTATAACATTCCTGTCATCTATTAAGGTTGATAAATAAGCTATCATAGATGGTATTGGACACAAAAGAAAGTTCAGTTCAAACAGGATGTACTTGCTTTCTTCCCCCCGCCTTGATCTCTATGCAGTAATTGGCGAGCAATCACAAATCTGTTCTAAACAGCACAACACTTCATCAGCACGGCTTCTTGAGAAATAAAAAGCATGTTGCATTATGCACAGAAAGACTACCCTCTGACACTGAACTCAGAGGGGCAAACCAACTTCAGATAGGCAAAGCCACACACAGGCAGGATTTTATCTGCTTGTCACACTAAGGATCACTGCCTCCTGGATCTAAAACAAAGATACTGCAATATAAAGGAAGCTTTACATTTCTAATTAGTTCTTGCAAAGACTTCAAGGAAAAAAATAGTATGACATTTTGAAAAATGACTCCTAATCAGTGAAACTGAAAGTTGTATGGAGAAGTTCTTGTTGGTCAACAAATACCAGTTCACATTAGGCAGCTATGATGAAGTTACTCTATAGTCTTTCATTGCCAATCTTGTAGATGCTCAACACTAGAGTTTTAATATTGCAGCCTTAATTTAAGCTATTTACTTTGTCAACATGAAAAGGGGGGCTAAACTAAGGAATTTCATTCCTTTGCCTTACATACTGATTGAAAACTAACATATTTGTTTTATGATGAAATGAAAAATGTAGAATAAAAAAACCCTCATGACACAAATAGACTGGAATTCAGTACATGCAGAAGCATTCCACTTGTGATACATATTTATTGGCCTAATTACTCAGTCCCTCAATAACAGCTCATGCTGTAACACAATCAAACACCTTCAGGTTCAGTTTTCATTATGTGATCAAGGAAGTTAAAACATTTATTATTAGCAGAGATTTGTAAGAATTCTGTAAGAACTTGTGAAGATGTAGTCTGACAGTAGCACACGGCCTCTGTGCTATAGACTCAGAATGTGTCTAACAAGAAATAAGTTTTGTTAACAAGATTGTCAGGTGCATATTAAAGATGTTTTAAATCACTGTAAGAAGATTATATCAAGTTAATATCAGATCCATAAGGCACCTTAACGATGAAAATACTCTATTCATTCATTGTGGAAAAGTATTTTTTAGCTTTCAGTCTCTGTTGTAATTCACTTCCCCCTGTTTTTCACGCTGGTCCCATCTTATGAATTCTTGCCAGGTGTTGGAGGCAAGAAACATTATATAAACTACGGATAGTTGTGCCATCCTTAATTTGTGGCAGAATCATTCATCTTAGTAGAGCTTATTCAAGTCGAGGAAGGGATTTATCTGGCAAACAGTTTACCCTGCCAAATACCACAACTTTACCAATGTTAGCATGACCTCCGCAGATATACTTTACTAGGAGGGCTGTGAATTTTGTAGCACTGCTTACCTGGGCAGGTTTCTTGTCTTCTCTTCTCCTGATTGCCACAATCCAGGGAGTATAATAAAACTTTTCTCTTCCTTGGACAAATGCTTTTCCAGAACTAAACAAGTTTCTGTCTTTCTTAGAACTAAAAATAAGTAAGATCAATAAAAACCAAGCTAACTAAAATAAGGTACTTGGCCAACTAAATGCTTATGGAGATTATGGCAGCTCTGAGTGCGTGTACAGACAGAATGGGTAAGGAAGGGATCAGGATGGGTCATTTCATGAAACCTTCCTGCTCAAGCAGAGTCAGCCTAGAGCACTTTGCACAGGATTGTATCCAGGCATTTCTGTAGTATCTCCAGTGAGGGAGACTCCACAACTTCACTGGGTAATTTGTTACAGTGCTCAGTCATCTACATCTTGAAAAATAAAGAATTTCTTCCTCATAGTCAGGTGGAACTGAGCACAGCACTCCAACTGTGGCCTCACGAGGGCTGAGTTGAGGGGCAGGATCACCTCCTTTTACCTTCTGGCAATGCTCTTATGCACCCCAGGACACCATTGGCCTTCTTGGCTGCGAGGAAAAGCACACTGCTGGCTCATGGACAGCAACTTGTTGTCCACCAGCATCCCCTCGTCCTTCTCTACAGAGCTGCTTCCCAGCAAGTTGGCCCCCAGCCTGTACCAGTGCATGGGGTTATTCTTCCTCAGATGCAGGACCCTGCATTTGCCTTCATTGAATTTCAGATTGTTCTTCTCTGTCCATCTCTCCAAACTGTTGAGGTGTTTGTGAGGGACTCCACAGCCCTCTGTGGTATTGGCCACTCCTCCCAGCTTCATGTCATCAGTGAACTTGCTGAGGAGTTGAACTTCTCTTCCATCCAAGTCATTGATGAATGAGTTAAACAATACTGTGCCCAGTACTGGACTTTTAGGGACACCACTAATGACAGGTATGAAACTGCACCTTGTGCCACTTAATTCAACCCTCTGGGATCTGCCATACTTCCAGAATTTGCCTGTGAGGATATTGTGAGAGATAGTGTCAAAAGACTCGTTGAAGTGTAGGTAGACAATGTCCATTCTCTCCCCTCCTCCATCCAGGTAGTTGATTCATCATAGAGGCCAATCAGGTTCATCAAACATGATTTATCTTTAGTGAATCCATGCTGACTACTCCTGATCACCTTCTTGTCATCCATGTGGATAGAGATGATCTCCAGAATGAGGTGCTTCCTCACCTTTCCTGGGATTGAGGTGAAGCTGACTGGCCGGTAGCCTCCTTCTTGCCTTTTTGAAGACTGGGGCAACATTTGCTTTCTTCTAGTTCTCAGGCCCCTCTCCTGATCATCAGGACCTTTCAAAGATGATCACGTGCTGCCTTGCTGTGATTTCCACCAGGTCTCTGCAGTTGTGGATGCATCTTGTCAGGGCCCATGGACTTGTGGATGTCAAATCTTCCTAGGTGTTTTCTAACCCAATCCTCATTCACTGGGGGAGAGTCATGTTTACAATACTCTACTCTTCCTGGTTTTCTGGGTCAGAGATTCCTGAGGACTGGTCATGTCAGTGAAGATTGATGTGAAGAAAGCATTCAGTAACTGTCTACTCTGCTTCCTGTTTTCATTATAACTTCTGCCTTTCTGAGTATTATGTCCTCTAAAGCAAACACCTTCACAATTGATGAAGTATTTTTCACAGAGTGACTGTATATCCTGAGTTGGAAGGGACCCACAAGGATTGTGAAGTCCAGCTCTGACATGAATATGCCATACAGGTGTTGGACCCACAACCATGGCATTACTGGCACCATGCTCTAATCATGTGAACTAATCTCAGGGTCATTGTTTTATCCTGTGGGAACCTGTTCTGGCAAAGACACTAATTTACTTCCAGTGGTTGTAAGGAATATGTATTTCACGTGCTTTCAGATTCATGATGGAGTACTTTGTCTAGGTGTTGGAATTTCTTTTTTTCAGGTACATACTAGCTGCATTTTTTAAAGAATATTGCTTATGTTGTATATTTGTGATAGGGGAGTGTTTCTCCCCTTTAGGTGACGTGTGACCTTTACTTCTGAAACAATGGCATCATGTTCTTTAGGACATATATGTGTACTTCAGACCAAATGATGCCCAGGCTACTACAAGCAAGGAAGTGTTTTATGAAATTGTAAGAGCAGTCTTGATATGACTGCAGTAAACTTGCAAAAGGGTATAGTAGCACAGGAAAAGTTATTAGTTATCTTCTAATTTCAATGTTGCTCAGTCAGTAGCTAGTTTAAGCCATTAACAGGACCCATGAGGGACTTGAGATGAGTTGATCTGATAAACAGTTCTAGTTTTTTTAACCTTCTGAAGAACTCAGTTCCAGTAATCATCGCTTTCTTCTCCTTTTCCTTGCTTTGCTGAAGGTCATAACATTCCAGTTTCCTAGATGAAAGGATGTTACCAGAATCATTGCACAACTTCTATGCAAGAGCAATTGGCAGGGTGCTGTCTGATCTGGCATTTTTTTGCGTGGTCTTAAAAATGCAGCTGCATAGTGCCAAAAAAGCCCATTGCTGGAAAATTTATGCAGTCCTGTCAATTTTTCTAGGCCTACAGTTGAGCAGTTGTGGACAAAGCTCTAACCTTCAGGAGATGCTTGGGGTGGGAGGGAATGTAGAAGTCCTATTTGAGTGCTCAAGCACTGTTTGGGTTGTGAGTGGGATTAGCAATGATAGCTACTCACTGCTGTTTCCAGCACAGCTTAGTTTGTCTTTGTGGCCCCAGAAAACATGGAGGAACTGTGCTAGCAGTTAACAGCCTGCTACACCAGTGTGCAGCAATGGGGCTTTACTATAACACTGGATATATGCTTGTTCATAATATTGCAAACCCTATTCAATTAGCACGTGGAATCACGCTTCCAAGTGTAGGATTTTATAGTGGAATAGGAGACTAAACATGTTGAAGTGCAGAGAAGAGTACTTGCACAGAATGCAGGGAGAAAGGCAAGCAGAGGACAAGAAACCTGCGCTCAGTTTTTGTTTGATTCCTGGTGCTTTGCTTCACCACAACTACAGTTCTCTTCAGATGGTAATGACATGTGATGGGTAGTGAGCCATTGTGTAGGGATGCCACCGAATATATTTTCAAGTTCTTGGTAATATTATTGTAGCCACGAGTTTTTAAAGAAGTAATTATTTCATTAAATTACTTGATGGCTCTGGCATGAAGTAAAAGGTGATAGACTTTTGAGACCCACAAACCTGAAGAAGGCAACATCTCCCAAATCTGTCACTTGCTTTTAGTGGGTGATTACATGTCTGTGGAGAACTGAAAGACTTGTTCTTGAGACTAGTTTACATTGCAAAGCATTCTTCAATCTATAAGGATAAATCTAAAATCATTAACTGTTTTTATTGGTAGGTGTTTGGGGAAAACTGAAGTGGTTGCTAACTACAAATTAAGATTGCTCTTTAATCTTTAGTCTGGAAGGCTCCCAACAACATGGAAAGGGGTGTGAATGTATAGAGGGGAAAACCATAAAGGTGATGAAATTCCTTCCGCTTCAGCAATGTAAACTCCATGCTTTATGGGAACATAGAGAAGATGTATGGATGGCAAAGGCTGCTTTCCTTGTCCTGGGTGAGGGGCTGATCACAGCAGCTGTGTATGTTACCTTACTACTCCATACTAGTAAAATCTGATTTGTATTTTGATGCAATTATACATCACTGACCTGACATATCAGAAATTGGTGCGTTTCTCTGTAGGAGATGTGCAGATGCAGCTTTGTCAGCTTTTTTTCTGCATGTAGTTTGCTGTGGGCACTTGTTTGTTCATTGATTGCCTCAGTATTAGAAATGCAAGTAGTGGCTTTTGGCTCGCTATTTTTAGTATCTTGCAGTAAGCCTGGTTCTTTTAATTTTATTGAGTTCATTTCTTCTTTTCAACTTCATTTTACAGTCTGGGTTATTTAAAATAACCAAATAATTGGTCTGAAAAGATATGTGAAAGCTGGGTCTGCAGCAGAGGATCTGATCTGATGTGAATAAATTAAAAATTTAGTTTCATTAAGTTAAAGAAGCCTTTGTGTTTTACTGAAATCTTACTGCTTTTTGGGGAAGAGGAATTAAGCTTCTAGGGAAACTGGGGGAGAAAAGATCGAAAAATAATCCTGTTAATGGAGACAAAGAGATGTCTTAAGTGGCATTCAGTGCTATTAAAAATACCAGCTTCCACCCACTAATGATAAGCCAAGTTTTGCAAACTTAACAGGTTTCACCTTTTTTACTTATGCTATGACTTTGATGGGATTTTGCTTTTGTTTGTCTGGTTGTGGGTGGAATGTCTGACACTCTTGGCAACAAATACTATATAGGTTCTTAAAATTACATTTGTTCTGGCCTGGAGCAGAGTTGTGTGGGTGTTGGATATTTGTTTTGAGACCTGGCATTCCTGTTAGTTAATCACCTTATGTCATCTGCAACTTTAAAGGAGGACAATTAGTGTCTAGCAGCCACCTTCACTGTGTGGCATAGATCTGCATGCTGTACATTTAATGGTTTATGAATCACCTGTTTGGGTAATCAATTATCCAGAAATATACTTCGTGGACCAGAGACAAGTAAGTTAAGTGTTACTTATTGTAGTCTCATCCATGGCATAGTGCTTAATCTCTTAAGTACATTAGAGTATTAGTTGATCAGAAATTTATTATGATCTACTTAAGTGAGATGATGTGAACCTTTTTCTTGGTAATACAGGAAAATAGTCCACTAGAATTTAATAAACTGATAAACAGGTTGTTCTATACATATATCTGAACATCTGAGATACTTAAATTTTACTTGGTGTCTAATGTCCTGTGTACTAATTTTGACAAATATCAAAGAATCCCTACGGAAATGGATGAATACATGATAAATTAGCTGCTGCCATTTAAGTGAAGTGAGCTGGATTATCAGAAGTAATCGGTTTAATTTAAACCCAGCTCATTTTAACTGAAAAAGGTTAGGGAGCAGCCACGTGATAGTCCAGCTAAGAGATCTGAAGAGGAAAGAAGTAATTTACAATAATGCAGGCAAGCAAGGTAAAACATGGTAAACAACACAAGCTGATTCAATAGGTTTTCAAAAAAATTAATTATTCAAAAAGTGTAAGCAAACTCTTCTTCAAGATGCAGTTACTAGTGAATTCTGGGAAAACTTTGAATCTTGTTTAAAAGCAGGTAACTGCTTCTGGTTTTTTTGCCAGGTACCTCCTGATTGAAAGAAAACCTGGTATGGAAAAACTAGGCAGTGCTTGGACTGATAGTTGTGCATGTAGTGGTCCATTCAGAATTGTCAGAAAATGCATCATTTATCTTGGTTACATGAAGGAGAAGAAACTGCAAATCCCGATTTACATTTATTTTTAATACTTCCATAAGCACAGGCAGGACATTAATGTCTTGTACTTTAGTACAAGTTTGAGGTCTTGTGTTGCAGTTATAGATGTGACTTATGACAATTGAGTTCAGCCTCACTTTCAAATTCTTTTCTAGGGAGAGCACGTGTGCAGCAGCTGGCAGAGAACACGAGATATTTCAGGAGACGACTGAAAGAGATGGGCTTTATCATCTATGGAAATGAAGATTCCCCTGTTGTGCCTCTGATGCTGTATATGCCAGCAAAAATTGGGTATGTTTGCCAGCAGAACTTTTTACCCATATTCTTTAACGCTAGGTTGGTGTAAGAGTATTAGGAGTTTTCTAAATATAGGAATAGATTAATTTGATTTTTGCTTTTGTGATCATTACTGAGTCTTATAAAATATGGAAACTTCTATAAGGGATCTTGAGAAAGTCGAGGCTTGTAGCTTGGGGCATCAAGGAAGCATTTCCAGGATGCAGTTTTGCCCCTGTGTGTCATGTTTTAAGGGTTGGGTTGTGTGTTTCCATTATATTTATATGTGAAGTGTATAAATGTCCCAAAGAGGAGCTGGAATTTAATGGACATTAACATTAAAAGTCACTGGAAGAAGTCTTTTAACTAGCTCCTGGATCAGAAAGAGGCAACATTTTCATTGACACGCTTTGAAAATTAGAAAAGGAAAAGCAGCGAGGCAAGACATAATGTATTTAGTGAATCCCAAGTTTTTAAGAGGTCACTCAAGTATTGGTATTGTAAATATTAAAACAGCTGTAGCACATAGGTTTGTAAATGCTTGCCAGTTTGTGGGGTGCTGTGTGGATAATTAAGGCTAAAATATATATAAAGTATATATTGAAAATTTTTTGAACATAAAAACCTGATTTCAAGGACAACTTGTCTTTGATTGCCACTTTTCAGGGTCTGTACAATGCAGTGCTCAATCAACACTCTCAGATTTGGAAAACATAATTTCATCTTAAGTTGTACTGAACATCTCCAGTGCTTGACTAGCTCAGGCTTCAGTCCTGCAGGGTCCACCCTTCTTAGTGTAACAAAATTTTAAAAAGCCTTTATGGGCACTTCAGAGTACACATCCAGTGCACAGAGGTGACTGTTTCCACTGCCCAGCTTCTCTAGTCAATAAAATCTTTTCCTTGAAAGTGTTCATGGAAATATTTATTAGCTGAGCAGTTGGTTCAGTACCTTACTCAAAATGAGCAAGAACAGAGAGCTCTGATGAGAGCTGGCTGTGATGATCTGCATTTGGTTTACTTGATCCTTTCTTTGTCCCTTGTAGCCTGTTTTTAAAAGAGTTTGAGAGTACTACATGGATACAAAATGAAGTGTATCAGGATGCACCGTTTATAAGTAAAATAGCTGTGGCAGAAAATTTAAAGATCTAGTAGAAGAATGTTATTTTTATATGTCCTTATAAACCTCTTAAGTTCATTGCTACTTCTCACAAGAAGATCAGTTCAAAAAGGATTAACCATTTCCTGTGGCCTGTAGAAACAGCCCCGACTGCACTGCCATTACAGATCTGATTGAGATCTTGGTGCTTCTTATTGTATGTCACAGCCACTACTTTCTTTAATCTCCTTAAGAATTTGTTTTGTTGAATGAAAATAGTGTGTGACAGTTGTCTGATATTTTTGCGCTTTCCTTAAAAATATTAGGTATCAGTAAATGATCCAAATTTACTGTGGTAATTCAATGGTTCCTGTGATACTTATAAATTATGGATATGATGTACATTCTGTGATGCAATAATGTACTTCAATCAAATTAAATTCATGAAAACAAAACATCTTGAAATTGCAGAAACATCCACTTTGATCATTGCAGTATGAGGAATTCCTTGTATAGTCAAACTACTGTGCCAAAATCACTTTTTCCTATTGGAAAGATTTCCAAGCTTAGGTTACAAATCCATTTAGAGACAGCGGGCTAAAAGACCAGTCTGCTACATATAATCTTTCATCTTTGTTAGAACTTAATACACTGAAACCTTTTGAGAAGGACCACCTTGGGACTGAATTTAAAAAAGGCTTTTGTGAGCAGCCATTTCTGCCTTAAAAAAAAAAACCACTGGAAGCTCCAAACTGTGGTCTGACAGCCTTGCCACAACAAAGGCCTGTATGGGTCACCATACTGAGTCCTTCCTGCTCCTGCTTTGCCCCCAATAATTGTGACAGTCTCGTTCTCTCTGGCAGTGCGTTTGGGCGTGAGATGCTGAAGCGGAACATCGGTGTTGTGGTTGTGGGCTTCCCTGCCACCCCCATCATCGAGTCCAGAGCCAGATTCTGTTTGTCTGCAGCTCATACCAAAGAGATGCTTGATACAGTAAGTCTCTCATCTTGTCTTCCTTCTGCTCATGCCTGCTAATAAACAGATACAACAGCTGTCTGGGTTTTGTACACTGGTTCAGTGTTTGGTACTCGACGTAGTTAAACCTAATCTTCAAAGGCCGTTGCAATAGAGCTGGCAGTGACTCCATCTCTTTCCTTTCTTCTACAGTGTGGAATGGCTGCTTAGAGTAAGGTCTCAGGACTTTCCTGGTCCTGTTTTTAAAGGAGACAGTCTCATTCCTGTGAGACAAAGCTTTTTACCCTCTTTAAAGGCTATATGTTGCATTGAATTGGTTAGAAGGAAACATTTTGCATCTTCTAACCTTAGATGTTAACGGTAAGAAAAAAAGAAAAAAAAAAAAAAAGGGCCTGAGAACCTCCAAAACATTTATATTCCTCTCAAAAGCAAGTGCATGATTATTAGTGAGAATTTTTTTTTTCCAGAGATTGCTATTCCTGTTCTTGTTTAAAGCTTCAGAGCACTGTATTTTAAATGAATCTGTCCTAGTGAGTCTGTACCATGTGCAGTGCTTTGCTTGCTCTTACAGGCACTTGCAGAGGGAATGGAGGTCCCTTCACAGGAGACCTGCATCACAGTTAGGAGATGCTGCCTTCAGTAAGGATGGTGGTTACTCTCTTAACAGAGTCAAAAGAGGATTATATGAATAAGCCTGACTATTCTTAGTATGTCTTGGTATTCTTATGTGTTCTTAGTATGTCTTGGTGTGATAGCTAATTAGACTTTGAGTCTTCTGAAGAATCTTTTTTGATGGACACATGTACATGGGCTGTTTTAGGCGCTGCCAAAGTTCTGCATTGCATTTTTTTTCCCCACTTTGAGGGTCTGTGATTCAGAATACAAACTAAGTTGAGTCATGAATTTGGACTTCATGAGAGTAGACTCTGTCCTATTCAGAAACCTACTTGAAAGAATCCTGTAGGATACAGACAGTCTCAAAGAGCAGAAGTGTCCAGGAGAGCTAATTGATTTTTGCTCCTCACTCCTTCCCTGAAAGAGTCATCTATCTTGACTTAAAGGAGAATGAATGTGGCAGGGAGCCTGCATGGATGAACAAACCAACAAAAATATATCATGAAAATGTATAAGAGGTGCAAACATGGACAGGTGACCAAGGAAGAATAGAGACACAGTCTTGAGCATTCAGGGATGGTGTCAGGAAAACCAAAGCCCACCTGGAACTCAGTCTGTCAAAGGACATCAAATGCAGCAAGCAGAGCTTTTATGGGGCATTAGCAGCAAAAGAAAGAGTAGAGAAAATGTGGAGGACTGCTGCTGAATGTCACAGGGAATCAGGTGAGAAATATGTGCAAGAGCCAAGGGTACTCAGTGCCTTTGTTGTCTCAGACTACTGGTGACTCTCAGGAATCCTGAGACCATGAGGTTAGTGGAAAAGTATGGTGGAAAAGCAAAGACAAGACTTACTCTTGGTGTGAAGGAGGCTCCAATAAGGGAACATTTAAATAAAATCAACACGCACAAGTCCATGGGACCTGATGAGCTGCATCCACAAGCATTGAGGGAGTTGGCAATCACTGCAAGGCCACTCTTGATTATCCTTTGGAGGAAGAATTCGTGGTGGTGGGGGAGGCTCCTGAGGACTGGAAGACAGCAAATGTCACCTTCTTCTTGAAGAAGGGCAAAAAAGTGTAAGGAACTGCAGGTTGAAAAGCCTTGCCTTTATCTTGAGAAGATTGTGGAGAAAAAAATAATCTTGAAACTATTTTTGAACATTTTGTGGACAATGTGGTTGGGAGTAGTCACTGTTAGGAAGGGGAGATCATTCCCAGTGTCCAAATATGGTCAGTAACACTTCAGTATATGAACAGCAAATAGTAACAGATATTTACTACTGTCTTGTAAAAAAAAAAATAGACTCAACCTTTTCACACTTGACTGCTTACATAAAAATCAACAGCTTAAAATTACACACTTTTTAAATGTAATTTCTGTTAAAAAAATTAGTAAGGCAGTGCATGGTGTGAGCAGTTTCATAATGTATCTGTAGTGTCACTGAGTAGTATCAAGCTGCTGTGTGTCTGCAGTGCTGTACTTGCTGCTCCTGACTTGTTTCCACCTTGTGAGAGATTCTACAACATAACACTCCAACAACAGGCTGCTTAAGGAATTCCTTCCCAGCTACATGTCCTGCTACTCTTCCCTTAATTATCTCAGTTTAGTTGTGTCTGTTCCAAAGAAAGGTTTTGAACTAGTATGTTCAGAGCAGACTGTCTCCTTTGCTTCCTTTCCCCTGTATAAAAGAAATAGTATCAGACTTGGCTCAGAGTGTGTTAATAGCCCAGAGTTCATTGACACAAATGAGGGAGCTGTAACTTCTGAACAGGTGAGCATGGAGTGGGGATGAATGGATAAGAGATGGGAGGAAGGAAAATAAAGAAAACTGAAGTCTCTGAAATCATATTGCTATAAATTGAGCTACAATTGAAATTGTACAAACTTGATGTGCAGGCAGTACCTGAGCAATCGTGGAATTTTATATTGGTTGGGTTCTTGGTCTTCTCTTTCAGTGACTAGCTGGGGCCTTTGCCACAATAAGCTGCTTTTGTAGGGTCTGTATAAGTACCACATTTGTCCTCTTTCAAAGTCTATCTGTAACTTTTATTATTATGCTTTAAAAACCTCTTTTCCTGTCAATTTTTCCTGCATTTTCCAAAAAATGTTTCAAATTTTGTGCATTTAACATAAGACTCATTGCTAGAGTACCTCTGTAAGTGTTAAATGTACTGAGTTGAGGAAATGCATGTACAATATATTAGAGCTTGTCTGCTAAGAAAATTAATCCAGAGCAAAATGAGGTGTGAATTTTGAAGTGAATGAAGAAATCCTGATTTAGCTCAGTATGTAGAGGCTTTTTTCCAAGTTAGCATAACCCCCTTTATGGTTCAAAATAGCTGCATGCTCAGAACCCAGAACACTGGCAAGAGGAGTTAATAAGGAGCAAGTCTTTGTGTCAGTGACTTTGTGATGTGTTTTCTTGTGATGCAGTGAAAAGGGATCGATTTCAGGCAGCTAATCATTAAGGCAGACCTCAGGTCTAATCCCTCTGCTAACTATGGCAACAATATCCAGGAGAGGGAAGAACTAAAGTGAATGGACTTGGGGAGAACTGGCAGACAACTTCTTCACTTCACTGACTTGTTGTCCCATCTGTGTATTCATGGATACACAAGCTCTTGTGGTATTTTTTTAAACAAAACTTATCCAGGTTTGAAGCATAGGGAAGAGAAGCTTGTCTTGCAAATAGTGATATTTGTAATGCTTCCTTGTTCTTGTTAAATACACCCACATGATGAAGAACAGTTCTTAGTTAAAATTTTAACTGTTTTATGTAAATAAAACTTCCTTGCCTAAAAATATTTGGCTTAGGATCAGAGTGAAGTTCCTCATAACCTGCATCGCTGTGGGCTGTGCTTTCTTTTCGGTGATGAAAAATATATTACACTCTCCTAAAGTCAGAGTACACCAATGCCATTTCCTTTGTAGTCTTTGCTGGTCACATGGCCCTTTTTGTTTTAAATTAATAAAATCCTAAATCTGCATTCAAGAATAACAGTTAACATACTCTTTCAACAGAAATTCGGCTTTAAATTGCTTCCATATGGGATCTTTACTTAAAGCTCTGGCAGACTGTGCCCATACTTTTGTTTTGTTTTGTTTTTACCGAGGTCCAACTCCTGGGTTTGTCATTCCCCTAGATCTTGGAGTGCAGAGGGTTTTGCTGCCAGATACAACAAGCATGAAGGGCCATTGTTTAAAGAAACAAAAACTTGAACTATCCATCTAGGAAGAAAAAACATGTAGAGCTATTAACCCCCATCAGCCAACTGTCCTCAAGAGACAAGCATTTGACCCAGATTGGAGCATTAGTGTTGAATTAATGACATTCTGAAGCAATGTTGAATGTACCTATCTCCATAATTTTACAATTCAAGGCAGTGAAGAATGCCACCCTTTGAATTCAAAATATCACATTGGACTTGGAAGTGGTCTTCTGAATTAATTTTTGTCACTTGCCTGTATAAAATAACTAGCATCACGTGCTATCACAGATTTGTCTGCAGCAACTGATTTATTTTGTACTTCGCTCTAGGAGTGTTCTGTAGAGAAATGAAATTTAGGATTTGGCTTTTAACAGACTCTACTGTGTGTGGACCAATGTCTTATCGAAGATTGCGACATAATGGAAGTATGATTAACTGAGCTGGGACTTCCCTCATTTCTTACGCAAGCAGATGTTTGATCTCTGGTAAACTTCATAATATGGGAGTTCAGGTCAAAATGGTGAAAGGCTGTGCTAATTCAGTAGCAGTGTTCTGGGTCATGAGTTGCTTGAGTGCAGCCTTTGTGGCAACCTCAGTGGGATTTGCTTTCCAAGGAGAAGATGTTTGGGGTCCTACCCAGAATAACTCTTTATTTTTCTTTCCTTAGATTGTCTGGCAAAGATATCCTGTGCCATGTTGTTTATGACACATAGCTTTCATCTCTAGTTGTATATGGACAATGCAAATTAACCAAATGTAGATATAACAGATGCACCTATAGAACTTGTTAGCTCACTATCGTAGTTTGTCTTTGCTATTTTGCAATTTAAAAAATACGGTAGATCAGGTTTGATAACCCAGCTTGTTTTCAAACTGCATGATATATAAGAAGGAGTCAAAGCTCAAACAAAATGTACATTTTTTTTTCTATTTCAGCTTCATTACCTCCAGGAAGGGAGGAACATTATTCTGTTTTCCTATCGATGAATAGTCATGGGGTTTGCTAGATATTATGATCCTGTTCTGGAACTGGAATAGTCAGGTGGATGCATAGGCACTCTCAGTTAAGTGACCAGTGCTGTTTATGTGGTCTCAACAAAAAAAAAAAAAGAAAGAAAAAAGAAAAGAAAAGAAAGAAAAAAAAATCCTATGCACTTCTGAAGGTGCCGGCTCCTAGCACAGTAAAATCTCAAGTAAAATGGGTGTCAGAGTAGTCTGCAAGCGTGCATAAAGGAAGATGTGCAGATTTACTTTCATCTGTCTCCTCTGCTGATCTACTGTGGTCTCTTTGTCAGGCTTTAAAAGAAATCAATGAAGTTGGGGACCTTTTGCAACTGAAATATTCCCGTCGCCGTTTGGTACCTCTCTTGGACCGGCCGTTTGACGAGACAACGTATGAAGAGACAGAAGACTGAACTCCCTCCATGTGCCTCAGTGGGAGGGACACAGCCCATGGGACACTCCGTGGCACACGGGCCACAGCATCTGTGAACAACACACTTATGACTGCTTAGTATAAAAGACATTTCCTCACAATACTGAAGTGGCCACATCAGCTCTAAATGGCATTTTGTAAATAGGGAGAGGAGAAAAAAATTATTTGATTCCTATGTCTTCAGGGTCTGGCCCTAGAGGTGCTTGGCTTTTTTTTTTTTTTGGCTTTTTTTTTTTTTTTTTTTTTTTTTTCTTGTTGCTTTTTTTTTTATTTATTTGTCTCAGTGAATTCACAGCAACCCAAGTTGGCTGTGGTTGATTAGTTCAGACTTTGTATGCACCATTATCCTCCCAAATGCTGGCTGAGATGTTGTGAGCATGTGTGACGCTGGCATGGCAGCATTTTCAGTGTCACTGCTAGGTGTCTGATCTTCCCAATAAGGAATGAGCTGACCTGTCTGCTTCTGGAGACTTCCTAGAGAAGCTGTTGATTGCTAACTTTGACATATTTAACAAGATGGATAATCAACCAAAGTTGTTTTTTTCATTTGCAGTTACTTATGTTTAAAACTTGAATTTAGCCTTTTTAAAATAAATGTGTTGTTGACATGTCACTGACAGGACCATTGTTCCCAAACATTATTTAGTTTTGTAAGCCACAGGCAGAAGGACTTCCGGAACTGTAACCTCTTTTCCTTCCCAGTATGGATACCAGATTGTCTCCTGATTTTGACACTAATTGTCCCTTTGATAGAGGGTAAGTGATGGAGAAGGGTTTGTTTTGTATTTAATACTTCTGTTTAAAAAAAAAAGAAAAAATATGGGTTATGTGTGTGTCACTTTCTCATCTTCAGGTTAGTTTCTCTTGGTTTAGAATTATCATAAAGTCATGAACAAGTCACTAAGTCCTAGAAGGGTGCTCTTGGGTTTAAACAAACTAGAGCAAGTCTTGTGCTTAGTCTTCAGTCTAAGCCCCCTCAATAAGCAGGCCTATACAAGGGGTCACTATTAGGAGAATCATCTGTTTCATGCAGATCTGTGAAAGACTGCTGCCCTTCGCTATGGTAACTCACTGCTGTTTGTCATCTGGGAGGTGTTCTTCACTGGCCCTGTTACTCTATGGACAGCTTGAATCTTGTAGGCATGTTACATTCTGGCTGGCCAGCAAAGTCCCCGTTGGCAGCTGCATGTCTGTAGGCCTTCTCTGAAGAAAGAGAATGTCCTCACAATTGCATTTAGTTCAATATCTTTATTCTTTTGTGCTTCTGTTACTGATCAACACTGCTCCAGTGAGTGTTTGCTGAGCCAGTTGCTGTTTGGAGTGTTTTATTTGCAAGTTTCATACTGTCCCTCTGTTTCAAATAGATGCCTTTGCTCTAACACACCTTAGAACTGGTCTGCTACTTAGTCTTTACATCTTGAATTCTTTCAGTGAACAGAATGGATCAACAAAAAGGTACCAAAAATTTTAAATATGAGTCAATTGCCATATAGTTCATTTCTATATATTTAGACATATACAATTTCTGCAAAGATAGTAAAATGTTAACATTGTGTCAGTTGGGTTGGGCCAGCTCTTCAGTTTGGGTTAGCAAGATACATTTTGCAGGTCACTGAGGTTTTTGAAACAGACTCATCATCATAATACTAAAGCAGAGAGCAACTCAAAGCTCTTTGTGTGGTGCTGGAAAAAAAAAATCATTCTTTTAAAGTTCTTTAATGTTCACTCTGCAACTAACAGGGAGGGAATGTTTTTGCCACTAGAACCAAACAGTTCTGCAAATACATGTGGTGAGTTAAAGCAGAATTGGCTTCTATTTTATAGACTATCTAACTTCATGCATTAATAGATCTTGTTACATTTTAATGTAAAGGAACTTCAAAACACTGGTTCATTTTTTTACCATTGAATTTCAGAAATTTAATTATGTGAAAAGAACTGAAATTGACTGTTTGAAAAAAGGTCCAGATAACTATTTCTGTCTTAGTCCATTAATGTTGGTTGGCTCTTCTTCTGGAACTGAGTGAGTGCAGAGCCTGAGAAGTCTCTATGTGCAGCTTGGATAGCCATGAAATAGTCTCACATATTCAGGCAGAGTGAATAAATGGCAGTTAGCTGAGCTCATTTTCTCGCCCATGTTCTGCCCAGGACTAGCTCTAACATTCCAGCAGATTACCTGCTTTCTGACTACAAGAATCTTTATCTCAAAGAATTATTGATTTCTTTTTCCTCTGGATTATACTAGGGAACAAGAGGAGTTTAGTACAGGAAGCCCTGACTTCAGCCCTGATCCTATTTACTTGATCATGAAATGGTTTAAGAGCAGACAAAATGGACCAATTTAAAGGCTTGGATCAGTAGGTACCTGTTTTTAAGCATTCACAAATGTACAGTGTCTTTGTCTGCTGTGTAGTCAAGTCAGTTTGGAAACTGTTATGTATTAAGTTAGAAGTGGGTTATCATAGATTCTACAAGTGTTGAATCTTAACCTTGTCTCTGGGAATCAGTTTTAGAGCAGCTTGTCTTAGGAAGGGAGAAAAGCATCTGGAAAAATCTTCAAAATATGGATAAATCCTGTGTAATACTTCTGAAATGGTCAGTATTTAAAAATTACTAGTGTCCATTTGGTTTCTAGTTGCACTTCTTGAGGAAATTGTGTTCAAGCTTCTGCCTTTAAGTATCTTTCTGCTGTGTTACACTGTCAGCATATAACTTAGAATTTTGGATTGCAAAGACACTTCAGAAATAATTCTGGCAGTTAGCATTTGCAGACTGCTTAGTTACATTTCAGCCTTGCCATATCCTTTTTGGGAAGCAAATCCCCCCCCACTCCTTTCTGAGGCTTTTTGTTCAAGAGAATCTGTTTTGCCAAAGTCTGGTAAAAATAATGAAACCTGTTGAAACTGCTTCTGAAAATGTAAGAGTTACAAGTCCAAGATTTCACGCTTTTTAATTCACTGAGCTTGAAAGCCAAGAAAACCTTTTTGCATTTAGTAAAAAAACTCCAGTAAGGGTTTGTGCTAGGCAAACCTACAGCATGTATGCTGTCACAGTATGTGTAGGATGGATTGCTGCTTTGATACTTATGTACTGACCAGAAATCTGTCTCCTTTTTCTCCTGGCAGTAGAAATGAATGAAAGAACCAATCTTGAGAGATCACAAAGGAAGAAAAGCTGCTTAAGAAATAAAACTTCAGTCTCTGCCAACTTTTCAGAGACATTCTAATTGAAAATGACTCCTGGTATTTCTTTAGAGATGCAAAACTGAAAAGAAAATGAAGGCTGCTTTTGAACAAAGGATTTTGCCCAGTACTGTATATTGGCTAAACTTACTCATAAATATACAATAGTTACCTTCCCTCTCTGAAGAACTAAGCAAGCAAGTTTTTGCCTCTGTTAAGCAGAGTAAAGAGTTTAGAACCATTACTGGTTTTAAGGCTAATGGCTATATTCTTTCACTCATAAGAAAATTGAGAAGCTCCTATTACCAAGCATCAGCAAAGAGTGAGAGATCTGCTTCTTGTTAGAAACTGGCCTTCCCAAGCAGATCTTTTTCTTAAGGATTCATAGTTTTCCTTTAGTTCTTCGGCAGAGAAGAAACCAAATTTTTTGTGTCAGAATATTCAGGCCCTTCATTTGTTTTTTCCATGACATAAACTTTTGTATAGTATGTATATGGTATATTTAACTCTTTAGTTGCTGTATCTTTCCCTTCTAAGTAGCATCCTTAATGAACAGTTCTGGTTCTTGAGTTACAGGTGTAGTATGCTTCTGCTTTAGGCAAAGACTCAGGAGTTGACCAAACATCTGAAGGAATTGCATTAGCCATCCTCTTCTTGCTGTTTTTTTTAAGAGTGCAGATCTGGTACTCACGATCAGAACTGCACCTTCACAAAGAACGGGCAAGGGAAGTGTGCCCATAAAATCAGCAATTCTGTGCTGTGTGGATGAAGGACTGATACAGCAGAGATGGAGAAAAGGGAGAGTCAATCATGGCTTATTTTCAGCTGTACAGGTATCTTTCACGTGTATTTGAACAAATATCCCTAAATCAAGAATGCAGCTTTCAGTGCCTGAATGGACACTCCTCTAAAACTTTTCCACACCAAGTAAATACTTTTTTTTCCTTCTGAGCAACTTTGATTTCTTTACCTTTGAAAAGCATTTGGCTTACAGTTGTTTGCTCATTCAGAAGCCATGTTATCCATTCAGGGAGATCATAGGAGAGGTTGGAGGAGAGGGTGAGCATGACTTCATTTCATCTAAGAGAACACCTTGCAGCACTGGATCTGAAGCACTATGCATGAGCCCCCTTGCTGTATCACAGAGAAGGAAACTTGTGGAGATGTATCCCAATATACAATGCTCAGTCAGAATGTATACAGTTTATATATATTATTTTTACAGTTTATATTCAGCCTAGGAAAGTGTCAAGCATGCTGGGATCCGTATGGATGGCACCTTCTGCATGGAGATTTCAGGCACCTGCAGTCTGTTCTGTTTTCAGCACTAGTGAAGTGCTGAGCTGTTCAGGAATGCTTAGTATGACCCCCTCAGCAGGTTCATTGTTGTCTTTGGTGCTGGATCTGACACCCAAATGGCATTGGACCACTATTTGGGAAAAGCACGAGTCATTTGACCTCCATGACCTGAACATGGTTTTAAAAGGAAAAAAAAAAAAAAGAATCTCCAATGCCATTCTGATGGGTTTGTATTCCTGTAAACATTCCCAGCCTCGCAGTTGTTCACCTGTTCAAGGATTCAGACATAATACTAGAGCACAAACATAAAGTGTTTGTGTGAAATATTGTGCTTTCACTAAAAAGAGAAGCATTTGCTGCAAACATTGGAGCTGTTGTGCTTATATCCCCAAAAGGGGCTGGGTGAAGCAGATGATGACTGTGGTGTGTGTTGAAGGCCTTAAACTGTGATTCTTGGTATGAAGAATTAAAATTAAGACTGACCTTGAAGAATGCAGTGGATTTTAACCCACAGAAGAATACTAGGTGCTCTTAATTAAGCAGTATGTACTGCTGTTTCCTTGGGAGGGATAGGTTCAAAACTCAATTTGTGTGACCTTGCTGTTTCAGGAGATGGGAACCAAAAGTAGCGCAGTTCTCTGCACTGATGTTCCTGTGTAGCTTACATTGATCCTGTGTAGTTCCATTGGAAACTTGGTCCGGGGCTGCTGAAAGTGGGAGATTTATTGAGACTGTCAGGGACTTGGGAACCAGTGGCAGCTAGCAGATTCATTTCCTCAGCAGGTGAACAGGTCTCACAGGAATATGCCAAGGGTTGGTGCCGTTCCAAAAATACCCGTAGTGAGGTGAACATGCACCAAACC
The DNA here is from genome assembly GCF_009819655.1 of Sylvia atricapilla. Taxonomy (NCBI): domain Eukaryota; kingdom Metazoa; phylum Chordata; class Aves; order Passeriformes; family Sylviidae; genus Sylvia; species Sylvia atricapilla. The sequence continues at coordinate 56,034,903 of NC_089145.1, forward strand.
ATCTGACCTTTGTAATTTTTTTTTTTTTTTTGCCAAAGCTCATCCCATTCAGACAGTATTTCTGCTACCCCCTAATGGTATATTAAGCTTAATGCATCTCTAGCCTCCCAATATTAATTTCAGACCCATTTGAGAACTGAGGAATGCTGGAGCCTGAGGCTTTAGGCTAACAACCCCAAAGCCAATGGTGGCCCACATTTCCACGAGCCCTGGGCAGAATTACCAAGTCACAGCACTTCATCTTAAATTGCACTGTATTCTTATGCCTCTGTGTTGCTATAATGTACATATATATTGGATTTTTTTGTAGATAAGACATTTTAGATAAAATTTTTAAATGGGCTCCCCCCAAAAATATTTTATGCCAGATGTCTAATTTTTTTTACACTTGTGATTAACATGAATATGGATGCTCTGTGGGCAGGGAAAAAGATAAATGGATGGTACATTGGCTTTAAAAAGGTAACAATGCATGTTTAAAAAAAAAACTGGAGAAAAAATGCTTGGGAAAAAAATCATTCAAATATATTCTATGTTCTGCATAATAAAGACTTTAAAAAAAACACTATATCATGATTTTGGCACTTTTTTCCTTAATGAAGCTTTCCCTGTTAAGAAGACTGAACCCTCTTCCTTCCCCGTCCCTCTCCTACCTACCCTCAAAATAAAAACCTCAAAAAAAATTCAACACGAGTTTCATACTGGAATGACTGGGTAAAACCACAGCCTGTTTGAGAGCTCAGACAGATCATTGTTCCCCTCTGTTCCTCCACTCCAGAGGCAGGAAACCTCGCATGTGAGATGGGTGCTCAGCTGGTTTTTGGCAGGCTCTGGTCCATCGTACAGCAGCAGCTTTGATGTGCAGTGTAGAAAAGCCGCTTCTCTTGCAGTCGTAGCTGCTGTTGCTGATGTGCAGCACTCCCACGATGACTGCCCGCTCCAGCTCGGTGCTGGCCCCAAAAAGCTGCCGTGCTTGAAAGCCAGGCTGCTACTCTTGGGTGCTGTTAAGAGTGTCAGACTGCTCAGCTGCCGTGCTGCTAATGAGATGTTTGAAAGGGCTTCTTGATCCATCTCGCATGGGATTCTTGACCTCACATCTGTCTTGCAGTTTGTGTCTTGTTTTAAACATTTCCTTCCATTCGTCTCAGCCCTAAGTCGGCATAAACCAGATGTCGGTATTTGAAAAGGAGGTGTGGGTCCTGATTTCAGCTGTGGGTACGCAAATGGGCCCAGGTGATTTGCAGCTTTGTGCTGAGGCTGTAGAAATGTTGGGTTTTGCCTTCCAGATCTCCCTTTCTGGGATCGTGCCAACACTGGCACTTCTCAGTGGGCTGCAAAACCTCCTTTCAGTGTCCTTCCTTTCCCTAATTTCCTTCATTGGCTCATGAATGCCTGTGGAAATCCTGGAAAAGATGCTCTCTACACCCCAAGTAAACAGCCACTCCCATGTTTCCAACAGGCTTTGAGGGCTGGATAAGATGCTGACGGCGCAGAAGAGAGCAGATCACGGAATAGACTTTTTTTTTAGTGGTAGAAACTTTCTCCCGCAATTCGGGAACAGCCGGGGCGTTCAGCGGGGAGCACAGAGCCCCGTTTTCTGCCTGTCGCGGGCCGTCCTCCCCTCCCGCAGAGCGGCCCCAGCCCTGGCGCTGGGAGAAAGGAGAAAAGGGACGGCTTTTGCCAGCTCTATCCCCCGGGGGCGCGGCGGGAAGCTCTGAGCCCCCTGCCCGGCTCCGTGCAGGGCTCCTCCATCCTCCGTGCCCCATGCGGCCGGCCCGGAGCCGCCGGAGCCCTGCGGCCCGCCCCGCCGGGAGGGCGCTGCGCCGGCGGGAAGCGCCCGGTGCCGCGGGGCTGCTGCGGGCCCGGCGCCGCCGAGGCGCGGAACAAAGAGCCGCGGGCCGGAGCGACCCCGCGGCACGGGCAGCGCCCCGCGGCACCGCCGGGTGCAGGGGGCGGCGGCCAGCCCGGCCATGCGGCTCCCGGGAGGGGAGGAGCGCCCGGAGGGAGAGGGGGGAGGTCTGGCAGTGCCGGCAGCCTCCGAGCGGGGCAGGGGCGCGCCGGGGCCGTGCCCGGGGCCGGCAGCCGCGGCGGTGGCCCGGGAGGGGCTGGAGCACGCTTGGTGCGAGCGGCAGCCTCTCCCCGCCGAGCGGCCTCCCGTCCGCCCTCCGGTGCCCGGCGCTGCCTGCGGAGCCGCGGCGGCATCGGGGAGTGACTCGGCCAGGGGAGGAAAAGAAATCGGATTGCCGAAAGGATTTAGGAAGTGGGGTGGGGAGCCGAAGGTCTCTCCCTCCCTCCCTCCCTCCCCGCACACATTTGTGAAGCTTTTCAGAGTTACCCTTCAGCATCAGTACCGGCGGGCGAGCCGGGGGAGCCGCGACAGCGGAAGGTGCTCGGCAAACTGCAAGAGCGATCAGAGGGAGCGGAGTGGCCGGGCCGGCAGACCCTAGCCCGGCCCCTGCCCGCTGCCGCGGGGCACCGCACCTCCCGGCCCCGGTGATATATATATATATATATATATATAAGTATATAAGTTGTTTGGGTTGGGGTTTTTTGGTGTTTTTTGTTTGTTTGTTTGCTTGGTTGTTTTTTGTTGGGTTTTTGTGGTGTTTTTTTTTTTACGTTTTTACTGCTCCTCTCGGAGGACAGGATTTGGAGCATTAAAGGCGGGCGTGCCGCCAGACCGCCTGCCCTGGACGTGCGAGGTGGGGAGAGAGGAAGGGAGAGATGCCTCTGATTAGAGGGAAAGTCGTGCTTATCCTCGGATTCGTCTTTCTGACAACTTTCCTGACTGCGCTGAGAGGACTACCCGTGAGGGGGAAACAGCGCGCCAATACCCCGAGGGAGAGGAGCTCCAAGCTGACGGAGGTAGGGCGATCTTTGAGGAAACAGGGAAAGCCGGGAGGGTGCCAAGGCGAGCTCTTCCTCAGCCCCTGCCCCGCCTTTCGTGCCCGGGAAAGCTGAGGGTGGCAGCCGGCCACCTGGGCGGTCGCTGGGGCTCCCTCGGAGCTAGTTGTGCATCTCGGGAGGGAGCAGCATCCAACACGTGTCCCGCGGCCCGGCCGCCCCGAGCTCCGGGATGGAAGCAGCAGCGGGGAGAAGCAGCCTCCTCTCCCCGCCGCCTTGTCGGCTGTTTCCTCGCTCGCTGAGGGGCAGAGCCCTTCCCTGGCCCGCGGGGTGCTCGGGAAGCCTCAGGTCTTTGCACTGCACGGAGGCGGAAGGTTAGGGAATGCTTTAGGCTTTCTGAGTTCGGGGCCGAGTGCCGTGACCCGATACCCGGGAAGATCCCTTGATTCCGGCGGCCAGCATCCCAGGTGGCAGAGAGCGGTCCGGCTGCAGTTAAATTAGCACTTGGCACTTGGTGCCCTGCCAAGAACGCCAGATCTCCTCTACCAGAAACAGAAGACACGATAGATTTCAGTCACCATCTCCCCTCGCCTCCCCGCCGAAACTCCCCTGGGGCAGGTTCCGGAGCGGCCGTGCTCCCTCCTCACCCCGGCCCTGGAGCCCCTCGGCCGGGAGCAGAGCACGACCCGGGGCTGCGCCTCTCCTCCTCTGAGCGCCGGATCCTGGGCTGTGGAAGGGGAAACATCGGCAGGCAATGAGGGACTGGTCAGACTGGGGATGACAGGAATGGGAAAGAAACTACTGGGAGAGCGGGTAGTAAGGAAGGAAGACTTATTGGATGGTAAACAAGCTGTTTATGGATGAAAACAAGCTGTTTTCCATCTTGAAATTGTTGTCTGGAGGGAAAATAATGCAGGCAGCAGAGCTGTGTTTAAAAAGTACTTTTTCAAAGAATGCTGCTGCTAAAAGTAGGTGAAAGGAATGGTTAAGGAAAGTGATGATAGGAGGGGTTTGAGCAGGACAGGGTAAGAGCAGCTCAGTCCTCACTGACGATACGCGGCAGAATGGAAAGCAGCAGATTTGATCTCCAGTCTCAGTCAGACCGGGAGAGGAGGTGCAATGTGATGGGAATATACCGTATTGTGAGTTAATGCCAAAACAGGGTCTGATCTGTGGAGGAGTCATGCTGACAGCTCCAATCAGATGCACTAAACTCCATTCCAGCATGGTCACAACTGTGAGGAGGGAATCTGCCACACGGAATGCTTGGTCAAGAGGCAAGAGACAAGTACATCCAGACAAGTACCGCTAGTCAAGCCTGGTGACAGTTTTGAGTGGAGTGTGGACTGAGCAGATGCAAAGAGAATTGCTGGAGATGATGTGCTGTAGTGCTGGCGGCACCATGTTGGTGCTGTACTTTGCCAGTGAAACTTCAACCATAGACGTAGATGCTGGTTGAATTGCCAGACAAACGTCGGGCAGAGTGACCTCAGGCTCCAGCTGCAGAAGGAGTAGGGATTTACACTTGAAATCCAGGAAGGTATCGCAGCCCTGTGGCAGGGACCAAGGATAGGGACAAGCTGCGTGTTAGGAAGCTGTGCATGCCCCCACCACGGGACCCTGCAGCGCAGTCTCAGGCTCCTTTTTCTCTGACATCTCAAATCCACGGGAGAGCATGTGAGCCGCTGTCAGTGGCGGTGTGTGAATGGGGAGCGTTGTGCGGCCAGCCAAAGATCACACACGGCACTTACACAGCGCGGCCTCTGTCCCCGGGACCTTTGCTTCTTGCAGAAACACAAACATGCCGGGAGGGCAGAGGCAAAGGTTTGAGGGTGGAGGTTAGAAGCAAGGAGGAAGCTGAAGAATGGATTCCTCTGGCAGTCTGTTGGTGCACCCTGCATCCCTCAGAGCACTGCGGCACAGTTCTCATGGCAGGGAGGAAGCAGTATGTCTCTCCTAGCTGCGTTTTGGGATGAAATCCTCTGTTTCTGGTGCGTTTAGGGGCCAATTTAGAGTAGTCATGCCCAGCTGTTTGAACTAAAGCGGAGAGCACAAGCACAGCAGCATGGTGGTTAAAAAAATCCAGAGTGATTTTGGGTCATACACACAGATGGTTCCTGTTGCAGCGCTGATACGTCCTGTCTCTATGGCAGCAGGGCAGCCACAGCTGGAGTATTGGTTACACTATGGGTAATGCCCTACAGATGTGGGCAGAATGAAGGGGGCTGTGAGGAAAAAAATAGAAATGACAGAGCAGAGCAGATAGACAATCCAAACCCTTAAACAATTACATAACTTGGACTTATTAAAATAACTTTGTTTAAAGCAAACATTTTTCCTTGGTTTAGAATTGAATGGAAATTTATGTAATCTGTGCTGAGCCTTAGAGTTGTACTTCTGTGCTAAAATAGTTTAGGAAAATAAAACAAGTAAGTCTTTCAGTAAATTTTTGAGAAAGAAAGTCTTACTATTATTGTAGGAAGGATGGAGGAAACACATGCTTTATTTTTGGGTGTTAGCCTTATTGATGTGTCTAAAGTCCCATACCTCTGTCAGAATCCAGTATTTCCAGCCATTACCAAAGGAGCAAGTACATGCATTTACATTATTTCAGCAATGACACTGGTCACCAAAGTTTTGCCTGAATTATACTGTGCTTAGCATAAACAACAGACATAGTGAGAATATTTTGCTTTTTCTTCTGTCTATTTGACTAGAAGTTTAAAAGGCAGGATGAAAAAAACTGAAAGGCAGTTTTCTTTCCAAACTGTGTGACTTGAGTCCAACAAGAGATGATACCTGCTAATTTTGAGGTTTGTTGGTGATGTTTGGGAAGGCAGGTGGGTTCAGAAACAGCAGATGGGTGTGCAGCAGGGGTTTAAGAAGAACTTTTGCAGGTTGAATGCATCATACTTTGATGTGGGCAGAAATGTGGCAGGATGGAGCACTGACCATTAAGTAGCTCTTCAGGTTTGGGTAACAATATTTGGAAAAGCTTGTGTCCCTTTCAGAGACAAGGTACAGCTCTCCACATCACTTAATGGTTTGTTTATTTATTTATTAAGTCAAGAGTTATAAATGAAAAATTATGTTTTGATAAACTCACTGGATTTCAAAATATTGGCTCTGAACATTGTTAATAGATGTTTGGATTCTTTCCAGCTGATACCAATCCGTTACAGTGCTGTTCTGGTAAACAGAAAACAGCCACACTACTGACATGCTACAAGTGTAAACGTTAGGAGGGATTAAATCCGTGTGAACTGACACAGGAGATTCAATGGTTGTGCACAGGAATAACCGTGCTGGTGGGAATGGTGATGGGAGTGTTGGAGCATCCCGGCGCTGACAGGGTGAGGCAGAGCAAGCCACAGCAGTGTTTTATGGAGGGTCTGGGCCACCCAGTCCAGGTCTGGTGGGTTTGGTGGGTGCTCTTCTGCAGGTAGGAACAATTCTTGAGAGAGGAGCCCCAGAGCAATGTCAGCAAACTCACCCAAGCACCCAGGGTGTTACTGCAGGGCTGGGGGCAGATCCAGGCTGGAACTTGCTCTTGGATTTCCCCTGGTCTGAGGCTGTGAGCAAAGCAAATCTGGCATCTGCGATAAGAGATAATGGAAGGCAACAAAAGAAATATCAAACGTAGCATAGAGGCTGAGCTGGCAGCAAATCAGTGGGTTTGTGCAGCACCTGATATGACTGGCTCCTGGCCCCTGAGAAATAAGGAAGCAAGTAACAACATTACACATTATTTACTGGTTAAACCAGGCAGTGAGAAAAGCGATGGGAAACTGCTTGCAATACTAAAGGTCTACACCTGATTAAAAATCATTTAAGAATTAAATGTATAGCAGTGATGTGATGCCTGGCCGGAGACACCGGGAGTGAAGGAGCTCCAAGGTGACATGGTGTGACTGTACTAGATTTAAAAAGGGTTAAAGGGAAAGAAATATCAGCTGGGCTGGAGTGGGGTTGGTCAGGAGGCTGTAAGTCAGGGTATCCCTGTCGCTTGGGAGCCCTAATATAGCCTAGACACCTCGGTTTGGGGAGACCACTGGGGTGCTGGGCTGCACAGGCACAGGGGTCCGCGGGATCCTGCAATATGCCTCCCCCACAACCCTTGCTCCATCTTTACTCCTCTAGGGCTCTGGCCAAGAAGAGCATCTCGGTTTCCCCTTGGCCGTCTGTCCCTGCTGTGGATCCCCAGCCCGTGTCACCCACGCCTGCCCTTGCCGGGCTGCGCTGCGAGGGTCAGCGCTGGCTGCCTGCACAGCCACATCCCCGCCGCCACTGCGGGCTGTGTCAGTAGCAGAGTCATTTTGCCCGAGGATGTGCTTTTTACCTTTTCATTTCTTCAGCAATTAAGCGTTCTTGTCCCTGGCTTTGTCCTTGGCGGAGGTCGGATTTGTGGGTACAAAACGTTCACTGAAGCATCCTTCCGCTCTGAAAGGGGCTCTTTGTGTGCAGGGAGGTACTTCGCCCTTTGTAGCAAATTCCCTTTTGAGAAGTGCCAAATTATCTTAGTCAACACAGTTGAAAACCCTCCCGCCCTGGGGCTGAGACAGCAGCAGAAACAAAGGAGAGCCGGGTGTAGGGAAGCTGCCCAACAAGGGGGCTTCTTCCATTTTCACTGCACAAATAGGTCTGCTGCGTTCCCATTGTTACAATCAAAGGGGTTCCTGTAAAAGGCACATGTAAGGGGAAGAGATTAGGCATAAATCGCCCCACAGGGTATTGCCCTGCGCTCTCTCTGGGTTCCCAAAATTGTCCAAATCGTTCAGACCCTTTCCTCAAAGACAGTCAAATTAGGGGACTCATCCTGCTTCCAGCCATAGTCCTTCCCAATGGGGTGATAGAGGAGGGTGTTAGAGAGCAATTCCTGCTTTCCTCTTGTCAGTGTCTTAGGGGTAGGGAGTGCAAACTGATCCACAGTAGCAGTAAGTGCTCTTCCTCTCAGAATAATCCTCAAAACAAGAAGCCTGATACTTCCCTTAGGGAAGCCTGAGGACAATCTGAGCTGCAGACAGGCCACCAAGGTGTTCCTGTGCTGCCCAGCTCCTTCAAAGCAAATCTTATCAGCCAGAGGCTCGGGTTTTGCATAATATACTGGAGAAAGGAAGAGATTGCAGCATATTTCAGCGTTGAATTGGATTTGTTTCAGACAGAAGCTTGCAAAAGTGCCGTGTAAGGACTATTTTTGTTTATTTGTTTGTTTGTTTTGGTTGAATGTTTTTGCAAGGAGCCTTCATTGGGCAGGCTGATGCTTTTATGTGGCCAGCTGTAAAAGTCAGCCTGCATGGTGCTGCTTCCAAGCAATTCAGTTTCTCTATGTTCCTTCTGGGTAGGGCCTCTGGGGGCTATCTGAGAAGCTGTTTGAGATGTACTTTCATCTTAGTACTTACGAGATGAAGACACCAAAAATATGGTGCCTCTGAGTCCCAGGTGGCCCTGGCATGAAGGGCACCAACGCCTCTTGAGGTCCAGGTTGGTTTAGTCTGCAGGGCAAGGATACAAGTTCAAAGAGAAGAAAATGCAGTGAATTGTTGCCTTCTGCTGTCTCCTGCCACCACAAGACAGGCACAGGTTAGAGACCTGGCTGCAGATGGCCAGGAAACATCCATGGATGCAGGGAAGAGGTGCTGAGGCATGGAATAATCTTGGATTAGGAGCTGGTGGTTGGCCTGGTCACTCAGGACTCGGGCTGCAAGGCAGGTGTGGGAACACGTCCCAAACCAAGAGAGCCACTAGCACAGAAGGCTCAGTAGGAGGCTGGCACATGGCATGGGTACAGTGCCCTTCAGGTGAGCTGCCTTCCACCCCAGCCTTGGCAGCCTCGGGTGAGCAAGGCAGCCCTGGCTCTCTCCCAGGACCTGAGCCCCCAGGAACCTGCTGGCTGAGGGGACAGTGTTTGCTGGACGGCCAGAGGTGCTGTGGGAGGTTCCTCATGTGCAAAATCGACACCTCTTTGCCTCCCTGGGATGTCTTCTCTTCCTTAACACTTTGGCACTTAACACTTCCCTCCTGCTGTCCTCCCTGCCCTCCCCTTCACCTGCAACCATTCCCACAGCAGCCAAAAATCACAGGGAATTCCAGCTGCACTGTGCTGTACCGTGAGCACCTGCATCGAGACAAGGTGTTGTACAGATGTCCTCCTGTGTGGAGTTCCCAGCACCTTCCCCTCTGGAGACAGTGTGCTTTTATTACATGCTAAGGCTGCTGGATCCTTAAAATCAAAGCTTTTGGGGAGGGAAGCTGAGCTTGACCCCAGGCTGGGGAGCTGCAGCCAAGCACCTGGGGCAGGGGCTGCTGGCTCAGAGTCATCCCAGCTTTGCCCCTTCAGCAGGATGAGATGCAGCATCCCTGCCTGAATCTGCAGGGCATGGAGATACTCCAAGCCTGGCTCAGGTGCCCATTTTGTCTGTTGTTGAAGGGATCCCTGACGGATTTGCATTTGTTTGGTTGGCTGCATTCCTTGCCCCGCTGCTTGCACGGAGGGGCAGTGTGTGCACCCTTCGTGGGACAAGGGGAGCAGGTGTCCCCTGCACTCTGTCCTGCCTGTGATTCCTCCCCCACCTCTTCTAGCCGGTGTGACAGAGGGTCACACTTGTGACTGCTGTTAGGAGCACCAAAGGACGAGGCAGGCAGCAGGAGGTCAAGCAGGAAAGCTTCTACTTTATTTTTCTGACTCCATATATATACAATTTTACAGACAGGCCAAGATTGGCCACACAGGTAGCCACCTCTTCGACCTCGTTGGTGAACATCACCATCAATCATCTTTCTCCTCCTAGAGAGGAAAAGTATGTAAACAAAGATATAATTTTCTAAAAACATACATAGTTTACTTGAAGCTGCGTGAGAACAAAATGCAAACAGTGAAAAGCAGGCAAACTTGAGGCAACAGCACGGGGAGGCTGGTGTTGGTCTGGTCCTGTCAGTTCCTACACCTGCTTTGCGGTATTTGGGGTTTTCTTCCTTCTGCAGTTTTGCCTGGGCTATGGCAGGCAGGGAAGCAGCAGCTGGAGCAGTGGGAGAGTTACGGTGTGCAGACTAGCAAATGCAGATCATTAGCTGGAACAAGTTAATGGTTACTGAAGCACATGGGGTTTGGAGCTGGAACAAGTTAGCAGCGACTCCCTCTGATGCGTTGGGAGCTCATGTGTATTACTGCTCAACTCTGTTAACAGAAACCATGTGCCCTAGCAGGAGCGTTTGGCAGAGCACCAGGGGATGTGGGTGTGTGCCTGTTCATCCCTCTGGGAGACCTTTCCATGCAGTCTCTGTGGGGGCCTTGCTCCCATATCCATGACTTAGCAGAAGTCTCAGGGTCTTCAAGTAACAGTGCCTTGCCACCAGTTTGTGTCCTTCCCACCCATCAGGAGTTGGCCCTTGGGGTCTGTGCACTTGGGCAGAGGCTCTGGTGTGAGGACAGCCCCGTCTGCTCTGCTGGGACAATCAGTGGTGCCAAGGATGAGCTCCAGCTTCCCCACTACGAGGCTTGTGTGGTTCATCTGTGTAGAAGGCAGACCAGTTTCCCCTTTGGGGCAGGTGGGGAGAAGAAACTGAGCTGTGGTGAACCTTCTTGAGAGTCTTCTCCAAGCACAATGTGGGAGACCTGTGTGCCTGGCCTTGCCACAGGCTACCAGAGGAGCATGCCATTTTCTTTGTCTGCAAAATGGGAGTTTTGTAGACAAAGAAATTAGTCTCAGTGTTAAAGAGGGAGATGCTGATGGTAGAGAAACATCTCTACCATCTCTCTTTCTTTGCAGACAAAGAAATTAGTCTCAGTGTTAAAGAGGGAGATGTTGATGGTAGAGAAACATCTCCCAGTGGAACAACCATGATCTGCATGAGGAGGCCATTTAAAGACAAAGCAAGTATTAGTAATGAGTTAAGTATAATTATAGTAGAATATCTAGGGGTGAAATACTTTATTGTTTAAGTAGATTAGAAATGTATGTTGTATGTAATTTTGATAATAATTTTAAGCCTGTGTTTTCCAGAGTCGAGGGGTGGAAAGATGTGGTGGTTTAACATGAATGTGAAGGTTTTTTTAAAAAAGGAAGATCTAGCATGGATTGTGATTGACAGATTGGCTGATGAATGGGAGTGTTCCTACACCTCTAGAAACACAGCCTTAAATTGCAAGTTCTGGTGACTTTTTCCCTCTCCTTTTCCAGCCACCAGAAAGGTAACACAGAAAGGTAATGGTGAGGGGAAAGGCGTGAGGCTGCTGCTTTTCCTCCTTGTGTCACAAGTGGTCAGGGGAGTGAGGATGCCACGGGCAATTCGCTCATGAGCACACCCACAGGAAAGTGACTGTGGTGTGAGGAGCTGGGCTGTGCCAGCAAGATGCATGAGGAGCATTCTCTGTAGCCTGGGCATCCTCCTCATTTTTGGTTTTGCACAAAGTCAGCTCTGCTGTGTCTTTGCTCATCATGGTCCTGCTGCTTCTCTGTGCTGTGATGCCTTCTGCTCCAGCGTTGACTCTGCCTCAGGGGCAACTGAGTCACCGACCTTGGAAAGGGTTTTGAGATTACAGTTGTTGCAACTGTGAGACATGAAAATAAATGTGAAACATGAGGAAGCCTTTGATGCTGCCTCCTGCAGCTCCCTACCCAAGAGAGTTGAAATGAAGCTAGTTAGAAAAGAAAGTGATACCATATGATCTAAAGTATTTTGATAACTGCATGAAAATTATAATCATGAGAGCATAATAATTATCTGCACAGCCCACAGTTTGCTGCTGGCTCCTGCTGGTCTGTCAGAAACAGGATCTGCCCATGTAAGCATGATAACCAAGTGCCTTGTCTGTTCCACGAGCACTTTAACAATGCTCCTAAATCCTGAAGGGAGTCTTTATTAAAAGAAAAGAACAAACCAACAAAATCAAACAAACCAACCAATAACTCCCCCCCCACAGCACCCATGTAAGTTGATCCTGAGGTGGACCAGATAGTACAGCGTTTGGGAAGTCTCAGTTGTGCTCAGACAGAACTTTGGAGGCAGGGGTGTAACCCAGAACACAAGAAGAGGGAGGCATCTGGAGGTGTTAACTTCTTTAAATTACCTCTGGGAGATCTTCCAGAGCTCACAAGTCAAAATGCTGAGTGACAGCTCCTGCTAAGCCACCTGCCTGTGAGTCTAAATGTGTTGGGTCTGATGTCTGGGGTTGTGGCTCAGAGGGTCCTACAGACAGTAACGGGAACTGAGAGGCATGTTTGCCTTCCCTGTTATCTCACATGGACCCACCCAGCTCTTGACACCTCTAGAAGACCTTGTGCTCTGTCATGGCTCTGGGAAATCCCTTAAGTGGGTGATGAGCTGATGGGTGGCAGAGGTCACTTGCCTAATGTGTATCCCATGGATTTTCCATGTGGCTGAGAGACTTCCAGTAGACAGGTTATGTGCTGGTGGATGGCTTATGAGCCAGGAGGATCAAACTACAGGCCTCAGGAGGCTGCAGTGGTTTCAGCTGGCTGGAAAAAAGCCCTTTATTTGAGCACTGCCTCATGGAGGAGAAAGTATTTACTATGGGAGGGAGGCATCATGGCACACTGCATTTGTTCCTGGTGATTACCCTGCTGTTCATCCTTACTTTATGTTAAAGAGACAACAGAGTTACCTGTTATCACTAGAAAAACCTCCCTTTTCCCCATCCCACCAGTAAAAATTGTCATGAGCCTTTCTGCAAACTGCAGCCCTAGAGCAAACCCCAGACATGCTGGGCTTCCTTCTAATGCATCCAACCAGCCTCCTCTACTTCCATAGCTGTATAGTATGGCTTTATATTAAATCCTGCTTTGGAGTTGTTCCTGCCCAGTTTCAATCCAAAGATAATTTTTTAATGCTTTCTCCAGATCCTTGCAGCTCATTTACGTAAATATAAAAAGAAAAGTTTTATGGTTAAAAAAAAAAATTGTACTTGACTAATTCATAAGTGGGCAAGTTTGCAACGGATGAATTTTAAAATAATGTTGGAGAGAGCTTAGGGGAAAGAGAAGGAAGGTCTATTCAGGAAAAGATCAATAGTTCTTCTGGTGGTTTCTTGTTTCAATACAGCATGGTAAAACTGTTCAAAGGAAACCTAACACAAGCAGTAATGATTAAGCAACAAAAGCCCCCATTCCTTATAATTATAGCTCAGTGTGATACCAGCCTTTAGCAAATACGTCATTTTCTTCACTGCGGTGTTAACAAGCCCAAAGCACAGCCTGAATGTTGCCTCTGATCTGACTGCCGTGTGCACAGGTTTCTTTGGTTCGAGTTGAATGAGTTTATGTGCTGGATAATTGGCTTGGGATAGGTGTGGGTAGAAGCTGCATCCTCTGAGCTTGTCCTGTGCTGGTGACTTGCTTGCCCCACTGGCTGCTGATGCACAAGCTCTAGCAGTGCTTCACTGCCAGGGGAGTTCTCCAGATGTACTCGGAGTGGTTTAACCCCGTGATGAGGGGTAGCTCTGCTCAGCAGTGTGTGTGGTTACAAAGGAAACTGCTGTTCCGTGCTCTGGCAATTTGCAACACCGACAGAGGTGCTGAGGAAAGTGCTGGAGGGACAAGTACCTGTGGTTGTGTAAGTGACAGTGGGGTGGTGTCCCTGGTTGCCAAAGTGCAGTACAGCACAGGAACTAGTCTGATGATGCTTTCAGGTTTTAAACTTCTGTAGGATCTGAAATGTCATGTCTCTAATGGTAAGAGCTGCAGCACATGAACATTGGTCATTTGCTTCCTTAACCCAGATTTAGTTCAAAGCCTTACAGACATTTCTAGAAAAATCACAAATTTTAAAAGCAGAAGAAATTACTAAAGCCTTGAATTTCTTCCCTAGTGCAGTTGCCATGCTCATGTGTTGAGCCCAGTGATGTGGGTTTTGACAGTCTCCACAAGAGAAATTGTCACTTTTTTTGTTAATTGTTCCTGTGGTTAATTACCTACGGCATTAAAAGCACAATTCTTATTTATCAGTTAAATTTGTTTAGCTTTGACTCGGGCATATTGCTTCCTATTATGTGTTTCTGTTCTGGATTATAGAGTCTCTGGTGCCTGATGGATTATTGCCTTAAAGAACTGGAAAACTGAGTCACTGCTTTCTTTTCTCAGCATGAAAAACAAGTTTAATTGTACAAGTCTTTCACTGGAAAAGTCTTTCCATCCCTTGAAACGTTTTTGTGGCTACTCTCTTCATCATCTCCAGATTTTTGAGCAATTCTAATAGAGGTGTATGGACTAGAAATGGAAAAATGTCAGCCTTTAGTCTCCAGAGCAATGATGTGTGGCCTTTCCCCACACCTTTTCCACATACCTTGTTGCCCGTGTTATGTACAAAGTAAGCATGACACTGGGGTGAATTGCTAATGAGTTTATTCCCCTTCCAAACATCTCTTCCAAGCTTGTGCCTCAAGGTGTTTCAGTGGTCAGTCCCACATGTGGGACGGCCTGGACTGTGTGGGAAGGGCTCCTGGGCTGGTAGGCTGGTGTGATCCTGCTTATAGCCTTCAATCAAAACATGATCTTCACAAATGGAAAGTCCATGCTCTTTCCTGAGGGCTGTCCCAGAGTTTCTCCAGGTTCCTGCCCTGAGAACCCTGATTCCCAGACAGATAGGATATGCCAAGTGTAAACAGGAGCAGCTGTGGCAATTCCTTGTTCAGCTTTTCCCTTTGCTTGGTGCTGGCTGGTCACAGGAGAAGGCTGGAACTCATCTGCAAGACATTAATGGCTTCCCAGCACCTCACTCTGCTTCCATGGTGGTGGAAGGAGAAGGGAGCTGCTGCTGACCAGTTCTCCAGTGGTTTGCTTTCTTCTGTGCTCCATAGAGAGCAGAGGAATAGAGAATTCTTCTCTTCCCTTAGCCCACTGCAGTGGCTCAGCTCCAGGCTTGATGGTTTTATCTGAAACAAACCCCTGCAGCCCCCTGGGGCTAGCTCAGTTCCTTGGGAGGCTTTGGGGGAACATTTCAGGGACAAGACAAAAGATCCAAAAGAGGCTCTTACCCCCAGGGTTGACCCAAGATGTTTTTTTCCAGGAGGGAAAGCGAGGGCAAGAGAGGAAGAAGAGGGCTTTATCAAGGCTCCTGCTCAGGGGGGTGGCTGGACCTCAGCCAGTTGGGTCAAGAAAGGAAGGAAGGGTCAAAAGACATGGTTACAGGCTCCAGGAGTCCTGGGAAAAAACCATTCCCCAGAGAAATACAACATTTATCCAGCTGCTCCTTGGACACTGCAGAGGAGAGGGTGGGTGTCAAGTGCAGGGGTGCAAACCTCAAGGGCAGCTGCTTTTGTGGCTGTCACAGGGCCCTTGATGATCACTTGAAGAAGACACATCTGATGCCATGGATGCTCTGACCTGGAGGGAGCACTGGGCCTTCTGAGAGCTTGTTCAATCCATGGATTGATTGTCTGGGGCAGCAGGGCACTGAGCCTTACATCTGATGCAGGGACAGGTTTTAACCCAGCAAAGCTTCAGAGCAGTGCAGATGGCAACAGGAGGGAAGAGTTGGGTGGTACATTGTAGTGACCATTGCTGAAGGGCTCTTGGCCATCCAGGGTGGCCACCCTTGTGCTTACACCACCAGAGTATCTGGGAGCTGAGGGAGCTCTGTTTGCCCTGGAGCGCTCTTGCAGCCAGTTCCCCTGGAGCAGTTTCACATTTTCCCTGTGGGAACAGTACTCTGAATTTCTTGAGCTTGTTTGGGCGTAAAATCTGAATTAGGCACTGAGTGTAAATTTGGAGACTTTGAGTCTGTTCCTGGCTTGCGTGCTCTGGTGTCCTTGGGTGAGCTCAGATCTTGTTGCTAGAGGAGACCTCACTTTCCATGTGTGTTAAATTTGGGTTGTGTGTGAAACGAGCTTACCCAGCCCAATAAGCTCTTGGCAAATTAGGCAGGAAGGCCAGCCTTGCAGGGCTGTTGTCAGTCTCTTGTGCAGGGGATGTGTTGGGCATGTGCAGCTGGCAGCAAACCCAGCACCAGCAGGCAGTGTCATGCAGCCAGCACTGGGACATGGCTAGGTTTGCCTGCTCAGCCCAGCATGCAGGTTTTGTTCCACCCGGGCTCCTTGCTCCTTGTCAAGGACTCCTGGGACATGACAGGAGACCCAGCGAGGGGCTAAGGCACTGGGAAATAGGCTGAGACAGAGCCAGGCATCATTCTCGCGCATTCTTCCCAAAACCATTGTGGTTTGCATGAGGACAGAAGGAGCTGGGAGGGGAAGGTGTATGCAGGGGAGTCTTTCTGCTCAGGTTTGCTACCAGCAGTTCCACGGAGTCCTCCAGGCCAGGGAGAGGAGTAGGACCCAAATGCTGTGTCTGGACAGCCCAGGTTCTGTCCTCTCTGCAGCCCTCTCCTCCGGGCCCATCTGGTGAAGTCTGTCACCGGCCCTTCCCTGCGCTCAGCCTGCTCTGGGCACCAGCCAAGGGACCAGCAGCGTCCCTGCTGCTCTTTTCCCTCCCCCTGGGATGGAGGGATCGTGGGCTTTGATGTACGGGGACAGGGCCGGGGACGGGCTGTGTGCGCTCATGAGAGTCTGGCTAGGCTCCAGCTGCCTTTGAAGTGCTCCAGTGATCAGGATGAAAGGGAGGGGAGTCCTTCCCCAAACCATCTGGCTCTAATTGCAGGTAGAAATGCCTCTCTGCGTCCCCCCGCCCGGCGCCGTGGGGAGGGGGCACTCCGCGCTCTGCCTTAATCCCACGGCTCTCCACTGGGCTGACGCGAAGGGTGAGAGCTTGGGAACAAAAGGGGGTTTCAGCCGGGCAGCCAGAAATAGGCAGACGCTGGCGGAGATGCTGGGAGCTCGGGCACCTCTGCTCTCAGCCTGGAGCTGCGGGGCCCTGCAGACCTTCCCGAGGGCGGCCGTGCCTCCGGGGGCTTGGCCAGTTGTTCCCATCTCGGGTTTCGTGGGCACGCTGGAGCCCGCTGGCCCCTGGAGTCACGCTCTTTCGTGCCAGGAACGTGGGAACTCACTCGGTGCAAGCACAGCGTTGGCTGGCCACCTCCCTGCGTTTGCTGGCCACCTCCCTGGCACCCCGATGGCTGGTGCTGCCTCTCGGGCGAGGCTCCCTGTGTGCTGCCCCTGCTCCTCCTGGGGCTGGAGGGCTAGCCTGGGACTGACAGCAGTGCTTGGAGCCATTGGCAGCACTCACAAGTGAGTTTTGTGGATTTGTTTGGCTGGGCATCTTCCCTTTCCCGAAGAGCTGAAGGTGGCTGGGTTATAAATGCCAGCAGTTTCGTTCTGTCTTTGTGGTAGCCCTTGGGCACCATCAGAAATTTCAATTAAACCTGTGTCGCTTGAAGTCGTCTGCCCCAATACCAGCACCACAGAACAATTTGTTTGGGTGAGGTTTTCCCCTTTGTCATAAAGCCTTGGTTGTAAACTATTTATATAAATATATAAAATTATTAAACATGACCTGTGGTAACTCTGTGACCAGAAGCAACCCTCGCTGTCAACCCATTTCCAGGGATGGAGAAATAGCTAAAAAGGGAGAGTGAGAAGAGGAAAGCCAGGCGAGATGGGCAATGGTACAGCAGAGGGATGCAGAGAGGGCGATCATGGGGTTGGGAATTACCAGTCTGAATAGACCTGCAGGTTCAAGTGCAGCAGAACTGAGCACTGGCACAGCACAGGGCACTTGGCATTAACTTGACTGATTAACATGTTGATTGCTATCCCGATGCTGCAATAAGATGGAGTGGAGGAACTGTTCGGGGCAGGAGAGCAGACCCATCTTTGCTGGGCAGTGTTTTTCTCCCTGCCCTGCACCACCACCCTGAAGAGACGTTGTCTGTGCCTGTTCCCTGTCCAGGTGTCGGCGGTGTCCAGCCCCGGTTCCGCGGGGGACGAGGAGCTGCCGGCGGGCAGGGCGCGGGGGCTGCGGCGCCACCGGCGCAGGGGACTGCCTCAGCAGGCTGCCAGGAGCCCTGCCCTGCCCCAGCCCGCTGCTGCTGGCCGGGAGGACAGCCTGCCCTTCATGCTGGACCTGCAGAACCTGCCGGGGCTGGCCAACGTGGACCTGAGTGCCCAGAACCCCAACATCCAGGTGGGGAGTGGGGCTGGGATGGCCTCAGGGGATGTGGGTGAGCGCTGTTGTGCTCTGCAGCTTCATTTAGTTCCTTAAGAGGAAAGATCTCGTGAGCAGGGTCTGTGTGGCTGCTGTCATCTGTTTTCTTGGTGACTCCCAGGAGCAGATAAGAGAAGATCTTCATAGATAGAAGAGCATAGAGAAGATCTTCAACTGAGGAATTTGCTCACAGCCTTTCCCCCGTCCCCCTCATCCCCCCTTCACAGAGCAGGAGTAAAAACGCTCCTAATGTGGGTGATCTCTCCATTTCTGAGGGTGGAGTTGGCCCCTGTGGGTGACCGCCAGCCATCCTGTGCTTCCCACTCTGTCCCTGCTCAGTCCCTCTGGATGAGGAGAGACCATTTGCACTCCTCATAAAGTCCTGCAGTCCTGAGTGTCCCTGGCCTCTTGGGCTGGGAGCCAGTGCGTGGTCTGCTAGGTCCATCCAAGGGCTGTGCCCCAGCTCACTGCCTTGCCTCATGTCTGCCCACCAGGTGACCATTGAAGTGGTGGATGATCCTCAGGCTGAGATGGAGATGGATTTGTTGAAGGAGACAAGCAATGACTGGTCTCTGACATCCTCTGAGTGGCTGTCTCACAAGGACCTATTCTGGCCCCTCTTCTGGGAGTACACTGACCCTGCTGAGGGGGAGGAGGAGGAAGATGAAGAGGAGGAGGAAGAGGAGGAAGATGATGACAACCTGGATGTAGGGGACAGGGAGGAAGAAGAAGAGGATGATGATGAAGAGGAAGATTACACAGCAGAATATGAGGAGGAGGAGTCTATGCTTAGTGGAGTAGGTGGTAACTGGGACCAGCGATGGCCTGGGCAGAAGAACTGGATCTTTAAGGAAAAATATAATTATGGTGAGTTCTCTTGGCACCTGCAGCTGCCCTGCAGACCAGCAGTGCCCTCCCCTCTCCTGCCTGGCCTGCAGCCCTGCACCAGGAATCACAGCACATTGGTGCTCAGGTCTTGCTTACAAAACAAGCAAGCCTGCCAAGGAGCAAGGCCAGCACACTCAGCTGGGGCTGCCAGCAGTCAGACATGCCAGTGTCCTGGTGGGAATTGTCCTTGCATGTAATCACCCTGGAGCATGGGCTCTAGCGAAGGCATGCTCAGATGAGACACACAATGTAAATGTTTAATGACAAGTGCTGCTGCCATTAACTCAGGTCCCTGTAGTGACATCAGTGCCAGAAGCCTTTTCCACAGACCTGGGTGCCCCCCAAGAGAGGAGGTGCAGAGAGCTAGATGGCAGATTCTAGTGAGCAGATGGGCCAGGGCCCCACAGCAGCTCCCTCCTGCAGCTTCCTGGCCATGGCCCCAAAACCAGCCAACCTTTGCTAATACCTGATGTTCACATCATGGTCATGTGGGGGTGGGCAGCGGTACCTGTTTGGGTTGGTATGACTGTGGGTAAAGCTGTGAGAATTAGAGCCTTGCTCAGGGCTGCTTCCGTGGGCTTGGCAGTGAGGATGGGGTTGGCCCTTGGCACTGTGTGGCTGGGCACCTCCGTGTGCCCCAGGCAGCACTGTCACTGTTCAGGGATGGAGGCAGAGCTGAGGGAGGTGGCTGTTGTCACCGCTCCTGCTAAAGCTTTGCTGAGGTCCATCACTCTCTGCCTCTTCCCTGCCGTGCACAGACTATGAAGATGAGGAGGAGTGGAGCCCATGGTCCCCTTGCAGCATCACCTGTGGCAGTGGCAACCAGAAGAGGACCCGGTCCTGTGGCTATGCCTGCACAGCGACAGAGTCGAGGACCTGTGATCTGACACACTGCCCTGGTGAGCCCCTGGCCATATCAGTCCTTGGGCACTGTCTGTCTTTGGTGTGGGCTGGTCCTCCACTGCTGCAGTGGGCATTGCTCATGCTTCAAGAATTAGTTATGTTTAATGTGATCAGGGGTGATGACCATGGGGCTTTGTTTCCACAAAGAAGCTGTGATTGAGCTTCGTGGCTCCCCAGGAAGCTGTGTGGGGCCCAGGGGTGGTAAAGCTGGTGGTAAAGTGTGGTGTGTGATTTCTTGCATCTCTCTGACATTGGGAGCTTGAAATTCTCCCCTGAGGCATACTGGGATCCGGCTCTATCCTCTGGGATTTGCATAATTAACTGCCTCTGTTGGGCTTGCTGCTGGCCCTTCCTTCCGAACACAGGCCCATGTTACTGAAGAAATGGCAGGAGAGGGGCTGGGGGACAGATGGTGTCGGGTGCACATACAGAGGGAAAAATCCACCATTCCTCCTGGTGTTCAACGGGGCTCTTTGTTCTGGTTTTTTTCTGTCTCAAGGAGCAGAAGGAGAAATGGTCTTCCCCACAGAGGAGACACCTTTCAAAAGCGACAACACCACAGAGCTGTTCAACTCAGGTCAGCCTCTGCCTCTGTTTGCACTGGGGGCTTCAGTGGCGCACCTTGGGAGGGTTGTAGCTGGCTGGCGGGGAGGGCTCAGCAAAGGGCTCCTGTGTCTAGAGTCCAGACCGAAGTCACCCAAACCACTGCCATGAGCAGGCTTCAGTGGTCATGCTGGAAACCCTGTTACTCCCACAGCCCTGCTAAAACACAGTCCTGCCTTAGGGTTCAGTGGCTGAGGCCAGCCTGCCACATGCCCTCTCCTGTGAGGGAATGTTCCCAGCTTTTGCCCCAGCACAAAACCCATTCCCTTTGTCGCTGCCTTGGGGGTGGAGGATGGCTCCAGCTGAACCCCAGAGTCTGGTGGCTCCTGCCTGGTGTTTGCAGGCTGCCCTGGTGGTGTTGGCATGGCCTCAGGCAAACGGCAGCTGGCTGCAGTGGGATGCAGAGTTGTGCATGCCCTCACCCTTTTGGTACCCTCCCCCAGAGGTGGACAGCTGTGAGAAGTGGCTGAACTGCAAGAGCGACTTCCTCACCAAGTACCTGAGCAAGGTGCTGACGGACCTGCCCAGCTGCCCCTGCTCCTACCCTCTGGAGGCCGTCTACAGTGCCGTCAACCTGCGGGACGAGCAGCAGGGCAAGAGCTTCCGATGGCGGGACGCCAGCGGCCCCAAGGAGCGCCTGGACATCTACAAGCCCACGGCACGCTTCTGCCTGCGCTCCATGCTCTCCCTGGACAGCACCACCCTGGCTGCACAGCACTGCTGCTACGACGAGCACACTCGCCTCATCACCCGCGGCAAGGGGGCCGGTGTCCCCAACCTCATCAGCACAGAGTTCTCTCCGGAGCTGCACTACAAGGTGGACATGCTGCCCTGGATCCTGTGCAAGGGTGACTGGAGCCGGTATCACGCCGTCCGGCCCCCCAACAACGGGCAGCGCTGTGCTGACAACCCCACCGAGGAGGAGTACCTGTCCCAGCTGCAGGAGGCCAAGGAGTACTAGCCACAGCCACCCTCAAAAGGTGCCACGACCACCGCTGGCTTGCACTCCTGCGTGGCCTGGCCAGCCCTGACCCTGCTCGTGGGCTCCTCAGTGGTGCCAGGCAAAATGGGGAGGATGTGCCGTCTGTCTCGTGCCCTCCGAGGGGTGTCTCAGCCCCACTCTGAATTCTGAGGGTGCTGGAGGTTAACGGGGTGCAGTCCCTGCCATGCCACCCATGGCAGTCCTGCAGTTCAGGGCTCCTGGCCTGGCATATGGAGAGCAGCAGGGGCTGGCAGGTGTAAAGGGAACAAGGGGCTGCTCTTGTCTGCTTTCATTCTCTACGACCTTTCAACACAGCCTGAAAGCTGAGCACAGGGTGAGGTGGGCTCAGCTCCTGCTGGCTTCACATCACATCTGAGGAGCTGCTGCAAGCATGGCTGCCTGCTCTTGTCTGTACACCTGCCCAGGAACATGCTGGTTTATGTCTCAAGCTGAGGGTAGGTCTTCTTAGACAGTGCAGGGCTGTTCCAGTCACACATACAGAGCAGGGCCTCCCCCATCCTTGTGCATGCACAGTTGGGAAGGAGCAGGGAAGGGCTTATCAGGGTCTGTGGGTCTGGGTGTTGTGGGGCAGGTTGTGTGGCTGCCTGGGCTTCCTTGAGGTTGCCTAGCCGCCAGAGGTTTGGCTGCCAAAGCTGCACATAGGTGGACCTCAGAGGAGGTCAGCATGGGGACACACCACCTGTGTGCATCTCAGCTCTTCTGCCTTGGTGCTTGGGGGAACAGGGTGGTACCATCTGTGCAAGTCACAGCACTAGCCCTTGCCAGACTGTGGCCCGTTGGCAGTCTCCAGAGGGTCTCAGAAGCACCTGTGACACAGCCCAAAAGAAAGTCCTGTGTTTCCCACTCATAGCCCTGCCAGGGGCAGGAGGCACCTTGGCCACTGCTCAGGCCATTGCTGGTGAGGAGCAAAAAGCACTCAGCCAAGCTGGGCCCTGCTCCATGCTGAGTCTGCCCATGTCCCCAGCTGCTCCATTCTGTGTCTGCCCAGCTCTCCACCTGGAGTCAACCCACACAAACTGAGCCATAGACCCTTCAGGCTCACTTCCAGGCCAAGCTCACAAGTGTGGCTCCAGAGGGAGAAGACACACACATGCTAATATTGTCAATACCTGGTGTCCACAGATCAGGGATCATGATGCTCTCTGTTGGCACTTTGTTCTTGCCTGGGCTTTATTCAGCTTTTCACAGGTCCATGGCAGTGTCTCCCAGCATAATTTGGAAGCTTTTCTGCAGAGAAACTAGGCTGAGCACCTTTGTCCCTGGACATTCAGTTGCTAAACTGGCAGAAAATTTATAGCTTTTATTTAAGAAATTTTATTCATCAGGGGAAATAAAACTCAAGCACACATAAAGAAGAATGAAGTCATTTCTACACTAGAGGTTTCATGCAAAGCTGCTAGCTACTCCGTGTACTTTTGCAGGGCACTGTTGAACCAAAAAACTGGTTGCAGAGGTCCTTAGTTGGCCATCTGTAGGGGAGTCTTTCTGGGGAGGTCTTTGTATTTGTTGAGTGTATGATGATCCATTTGCCTTGGTTACTGACAGAATATTGCATCCTTGGTCATCCATATCTATGGATGGTATGAAGCTATGAGGTCTGGTAAAACAGAAGTATTAATGAAATTAGAACTGAATTATTCTTTCTCAACTGTTATTACACCCTTGTATCCCTAGACTCTGGATATGGGTTCTATCAAAATACAGGCAGACGTCATCCATTTCTTAACAGACATGCAGTCTGAGATGACCAGTGTTCTGTAAATGGTGAGAAAGAAGAGAGCTAAATAACCATGGATGGAGACCTTGGAACGTTTTCATGACCACTACGTGTTCTCTAGCCCAGATGGTCATTCACTGGCTGGTTTCTGGCAAAGAGGTAGGTCATATAGAGGTGGTCAAGAGGAGGTGACAGTGATCGATCTGGTGGCTTCTGGGAGCCAGGGAGCCTCAGCAGGAGACATGGAAGCAAACCAAGCATCTGAAGCCGTGGAAGGATGAGCTTGGTAACTGCAGTCATTCAGCAGAGTGTATTTCCACTCCCATACCACACCCCATCATTAACATCATCCATCTCTCAGTGGAGTGTTTTCACCATCAGTGCAGACTTCTTTAAAGCAACCTCCGGTTGAATGTGTCTAGTGTTCAGTATTGGACCCATGCATGGAAGCAGGACTTCTACAAACAGTCTTTCTTGAAGAAGATTTGCAAAAGCTTAGCAGATTTGTTTGTTAGACTGGCTGCTCTCTAAGGAAGTGCTCTTACAGTAGGAGTGTTACCCAGGATTTTTACCCTCCTCTTCTTTACACTGGCTGGTCAACCAGTCTAACCCCCAGAAAAAAAACTTGTGATTTCTGTAATAACTGGAGTTCCTACCCAAGGGCAAGTAAAAAAATTTCTTGCATTGATACTTCCCCATTCCCTGATGCCCCCACAAAATCTAGTTGAGAGCCAAGTAGCTGTTCTGCCTTGCTGCCTCTGTGGTTTGAACAGTACAGGCACAAACTGGAGCATGAGAAACAAGCACCATTGTTCCTCATACAAGCACCTTACACACTGTGAGGCTTTGCAGAACACTGTGAGAAATGTAGACATTAGGCAAGTGTTTGTTTTTATATCCCGTCAAAGATTCTGTCCAGCCCACTGCTATTTAAGTGATGAGTCTTTAAGCTTTCACTCCTTAAGTTTATTGGGTTTTTATATATATGTAATATATATATATAATGTCTTTTATTTCCTTGAAATTTCACAGAGAAGAGTTCTTTAATCTGATGCTGCAATAAAGCACTTTATAAATGTATATGTCATGCTGATGTAATTCAATTGTGACTGAAGTGTGTTGCTATTTATTTTGGTTGAGAGGGATGATACTGTGTTTAACAATGTGTGTCTTGTGTTCCCAGCCTTAGTTGGAGCCCTGATGGTTTTTCTTCCTTCCCTTAACATTAGCATTTGAAGTTGTCTGGCTGCAAAAGTCACAGGTAAGAAAGCATAACTGGAGCCCATGGGATATGTGAAGTTCTGCTTACAGGGAAGGAAGCCTCCTACAAGAAGGCTCTCAGGGTCAGTGCTGAGAAGCAAATGCATTGCCTGTGCCCCAGACCTGTCCTTGGGTTTTATTTCATGGTCAGCCTGGACAGAGCTGGCTACTGGCTGATGGTCCAGTACATCACTTTAGGCAGGAGTGTTAAGCATGGAAGCAGGGGAAAAAAACCCCAGCATCATCCCAGCTGAAAAACTGGTTTGGCAAACCACCTCCAGAGCCAACAGCTAATTGTAGCAGGGGAATTTGCAAAGCTTTCCATGGATCACAACTTTTTGTTGCTGTTAATTTAGTGCGTAAATCATAAACACTTCCAAGCTCTTGCTGTTTCCAGCTGTTTCCCCTCCTTCTCTCTTGCTCCTTCTGCTTTGTGCTGCCTGCACATCTGTCAAGGGCATGGGACTCTGCTTCACAGCTGCCTGCACCATTGCTGGCCAGTGAGGAGCAGGGAAGGATGCTGGGGGCTTCCTACTGGCCTTCTGCAACATCTAAAATGTTGTTGCATGGAGCCCAAATGAGGGTGAGCAGGCTGAGCTCCACTCTGCTCAGAGAAAATCACTTTCCCTGGAAGGGCAGTCAGCAGTTACTGCTATGTGTATAACATGCCTAATGTGCTTTTATCCTCTGCAACAAGGTCCTTGCTGTATTGGATGATGGACCCTGCTGTGAAACTCCTGGGATATAGAAATCCCACAGCCAGAGGATGGAAGCAGGAAGAATTCCTGCCCTCGTTCTGCAGGTGATGAAGAACTGGAGATGTCACCTGAAATCATAGAGTGAGTCTGTGGCAGTCTTAAGCTGCACTTTTACCTGCTGCTTTGAACACAAAACTTCTTGAGCAGTTGCTGTTGAGTTGTCTTAGTCTGCCAGCCTGCACTGGAGCTGAGCTGGACCAGTCCCCTGGCATCCAGTGTGCAGTGGTGTTTGCACACAGAAGGTTTAGTTACCGTGCCCAGATTTTGCTGGGACACAGATGGGGTGAGTAAAGCCCATTTCTCAGGGATGAACATGGAATTTTGTAGGGACATGTTTACAGCAACAGAGATGAACATGAGATTTTTCTAGGAACATGTTCACAGCAGCAGACATCCTGTTACCTATCTGATTTTTTTCGGAGTTCTAGTTCCAAGAATCCACTTCTTAGAAAGCACAGAAAAAGCCCATCTGGGCCCAGAGGGATCTCTCTCCTCTGGAAGGAGAAAACAGAATGGTAATGCCAGGAGAGTTTAGCTGAAGCCTGTGCAGCAGGCCTGAACTGCAATGCTTGGTATTGACCTAGGAAAGAGGAAGGTGTGGTTGTGGTCTGTGGATCCTGAGTTAAAACCGTAGTTCTAAAGAAGAAACAAACCTTTCAGACACCCCTGTTCTGGCCTGTGAAGGGACACACCCCACTGTGTGACTACATTGGTCTTCTGTGCTGGTGGCACACCTCTGGAACAAAAGACTAGGAAAAAACACAAACCCCAACATGCTGCAGCTTTTCAGCTGTAGTCCTGTTGACCTCACTTTTCCACTTGCTCAAGATAATTTTTGATCCTAAACTTGTCTTTTACAGCACCAGTGGTAATGTATTTTTTTAATTTTTTTTTTTTTTTTAGTTGCCAAGTATATTATATTCTATATCAAAATTCACAGGATTCATTAAGCTTTATTAGGCCCTCCCTTATTTACTATGAATGTAAAGCATTGCTTACAGTCTTAAAAAATTCAAAAACCCCTTTTGGTTTGTTTGATGGCTGCTCCTTACTTATCTCCATGTGCCTCGTAATGGCATAGTCAGTGAGGATTGACCTCTAACTTCCATCACTGTGAAAAATTAACTTCTATTTTCTGGTTTTGTAACCTTTGTTTTCTTTAATTTACAAGACTTTCCTTCCTATCCTATGTCAGATTCTTAAAGAGCCTTTGGGCCAGAGTATACTGAACCTTGCTTTTCTCTCTAATCTTACACATCCCTCCCTTCCCCAAATAGCTGAAGGACTACTAAACTGTGACTGTCTCCCAACACTTCCAAGTAAAGCAGAGGTCTGGGGTTTCTCATTAGCATGGTGTAGCTGCCCTGGAGGTCAGCTGTAGCTGAAGGAGTCTGTGTCTGCTGGCAGTAGGCAGATGTAGTGCAGCGACCCTCTCTAGCACGACTTAAGGCTCAGATCTCCTTCACCAAGTGAATGTCTGAAGCGGTGCAAGGCCTTAATAAGCTCTGTTGTGCCTTGTTAGAGCTGGCACAGTCTGGCAGGCTCTGCCTGAGTGCACAGCCTGGCCTTTTAGCACAAGCTTTCCTTCGCTGCTGGGTTAGTCCAAGAGATTCACGTGTGAACGGCAGCCAAGGCATGGCTACATTTCACAGCCTGTTCTGCTGTGGGCATGGTGATTTCCAGCCTGCGGGGCAGGGAGCCAGCTGGGGAAGCACCAGCTTAACTCAGGGCAGTCAGTTTTGCTGGAAGAGCCCTCCAATGGCCTCCAAGCAAAGCCCTGAGTCCATGAGCCCCGTGTACGTGGGTTGCTGGCCGAGGCCGAAGCGTGCCCTATTAGAGTAGCAGCAGGATGCCTGAAGTAAACCCTGCTTGTGATGAAAGGAAGGCAATTAAAATTCCACTTCAGTTGCCTTCCTGTCCCGCTTCCTAACCTTCCAGCAGCAGGTGATTAGCAGGGCCTGCCTTCTGCTGCCCTGGCCCAGCTGTGCCAGCAGAGCCTGCAGCAGGCAAGTGCTGCTACCACAGAGCTGCCAAAGCACAGCAAAGACATCGCAACTCAGCTGTCACCTTTGTCTCAAGTTGACTTAGAACAAGCTAATTTTTTTCAGAATTAAATAATTTTGCTTTTTTTTTACAGAATTTTTGGCTGTGAACTCGCTGGCCCTGCTGGTTTAAGGTTTTTCCCATGTTTCTGCTTAGGATTTCCCAGACAGAAAATGAAGTGTAAAGGGTGTAGAGTGAGATCAGCGTGGCTCCATCATGTTACCCACCCCCTGCAGCCTACTGAGTGCATACAGTAGTTCATCTGTGCACAAAAATCCTAGCAGAATACCCACATCCATTTTCCCAGCCAGACAGTGCTTTAGGGAAGACAACCCTGCATGGCACGGGGAAGCTCTACTGTTAACTACAGCTGCCTCTTGGTACAACTTTTGCTCTCACAGGTCAGCTCAGGGATGAGTACACACTTCAGAATTTAGTTCCATGCTGCATTCTTGATGTCTGTCTGTACGCATTTTATCATGGTTTTTCATACTTCAGCATGTTGGAGTAGTGAGAACAGGTAGAATGCTCTTCATAATTTAAAAGGAGACTCCAAGAACTACATTCAGGGTTTTTTTTAAACAGGCACTGAAGCTTTTTTTCCTGTCTCCTCTATTGAAGGGAACCACATGTGATTCATATTTTAAAAAACGTGGGAAAAAACCCAAGAAAAATCCCCAAACTAGTAAATTTCACCCAGTAACATTACTCTCTTCTAGCTTACTAGAGGAGCTCTGCAGGAAGCAGTAGGAGAAAACAAAGTATACAAGAGAAGCTCATGCCTCAAAAAGAAAACCAAGCACGTCTGTCACCCTTAAGGTTAAGCAGGGCTGACATTCCTGATCAGCCAAATTTTCACCCTCCTATAAAATTTATTGCTTTTGAAGACAGCTCTAGGAGCTAATGTATTAGCAGGTGAGAACGAGAGGGTTTTTTCTTCCTCACCAGTTAAAGGAATAGCTGAGGTATGATGAGCGAGAAGTACTGCTCTCTGTGGACTCTAAATGAAGGTGAGATTTATTTCTGAAAAAAAGTTTGCTTTGGCCTGAAGCTCTTGGTGGTGGCTCGCCCTGGGCCCCACAACCTTCCAGAATTATTCTGTAGGTGGGAGTTTCCCTAGCACTGGTTTGCATGACTGTTGTTCTCATAGGGCAGACTAGTGGAAGTGTAAGAAAGGACTGTGTTGAAGGGGATTTGCAAAGGAGAGGAACGGCTTGAACAGGATCACAGATCCCTTCAAAAATGGGAAAGGTTTGAAACATTTACTAGCGGCAGATCAAAAGCAGAGGGAAAATGAGCAGCTGCTCAGACTAAAAACTGCATCAAGCTCATGCTCTGTACTCCCCCAGAAGCGAGGAGTAAATCACATTGGCATCAGCAATCCTCATTGATCAGTGTTTTTCCAGACAGATCCCTCCCTCAGCCTATCGCCCAACCCTTTGAACTCAAGCCAATCTGAGGACACAAATTCCACAGTGTTTTTTTAAGTTAGGTTTATTTAGCAATAGAAGTATGTACATGTAAGAGAATCCCCTGCAGCACAAGACATGCACAAAGCAGTGAGGGACTGAAAGTGGTGCTGCTCCATGGCCTTCCTCATCACCTGTCATCCCACTTTACTCAGCGGCAGCGCCAAGATTAGAAAGGAACAGGCGAGAAATTTATCAGTCCATGTGGCAGAGTCTTCAGGCAGAGCCTCCCAGCAACCGGTATTAAAACAAGCGGGCACCATAGCCAAATGTCTGTTTAATGCCCTCGAAGTAGTAGCGCTGCCAGCCTTGCTTTGTTCTTTCCTCCTCACTGGCAGGAATGCCCTTGCCTTCCAGGCACACCTCTGTCTCGCCACCTTTGTCATTGAAGTTCAAGGTAATGGTTGCAAAGTGCCCTAGAAGAACCAAAGGAAATCTGTCAGCAGTGTGTAGAACAGTACATACAGCCCCAGAGGCTGCTCCTGGCCCTCCTTTCACAGGGCACCACTTAAAAGACTCTTCCAGGTCCTTCCCAGAGAGTCTACTTATGGCAGCTGTAGGCCTTCCCTAGAAACACAGCTCGGAGAGGGCTCCCTCTTCCTGAGGATTGAAGCAGTTGCAGCTACAGCTGCGCAAGCAGCTACTTCATCTTTCCTAGCTGGTCACTGCTCTACCCAGTGGCTGAAGATGCAGACACAATAACATGGGATAGGAAGCTGGGATAACACTGGAGCAAATCCCTGAACATGTGTGCTCCTTGACCACGAGCCACAATAAAGTGTGGCAAACGGGGCTGGTATCCTTCAAAGACAGGCAAATCCATTTCTGGACTACTTACCAGCTGGCCAAGATTTGAATCTCCATTTCATAACAAGTTGCTTCTCAGGAACCTTGAAAAGTGAGACAAAAGACTGAGTAGTAATTTCTTGTAAATCCTGCAGTCTAACAGAAAACATTTAGAATTGTGTTGACGTTAATGAAGCCTTAGAGATCCCTCGAGAAACACACACATAGAGGGAAAGGGATTTTTAAGTGTCCTTTTCAATCCCCTTCTAGAAAGATATGCAATAGTACAGCCCCAAACATTGAGGTAAGAGTCCCTGTCCAGAAGACTTTAGTGACAATTGAGCCAAAGAGAAAAAGGGTCAGTTACTATCTTTAACACTCTTCCAACCCCTGGTAAGTAAAATCACACAAAGACAGGGGAGATCTCTGACTGGAAGCCCCATTTTCTCCCCAGACTGAAGTGCCATGTATCAATCCATACTACTAGAAATGCTTCAACAGCCACGGAAATTATAGATAACTATTGGGCACCAAGTAGAACCCCAGAGTTAGCTAACAAAAGCACTGTAACAGAACTGACTGATAAAGTCACAGCTTGATAACAATGCTTCCTCTGAGCAAGACACACCTGAACTAGTTCGTACTTACTAGGTCAACAAACTCTCCTGTGACACTGCCATCCAGCAGCTGAAACTTGCCTCCTTTATCGGCCTCCAAGGTGGCTTGTGCGTGGGTGAAAGCTTGGACCATCTGAAAAGAATTCAGGAGCAGATCTGCATTATTTGACATTATCTTCCTGCAAACTCTTTGCCGAATGCCTCCCACCCAGCTACAAAAGTTCTGGAAGAGGAGGTAAGTCAACAGTGTAAGAGCTTCAGCAAAAGACAAAACCCCTGCCCCGGCCAGAAAAGCAAGTTTTTAGTCACTACACCAACATTTCACCTGCCCAAGGAAAAGAACCTCCAGCTTTCTAGTGCTATGCAGTCTTCTGAGTCACACAGTAATTTATTCTGTTGATTCCTTAAGGAAACCTAGTTCTAAGAAAAAATATTCTTTGCTTTTTCATGTTTCTTACCAAATTAGGAAGAATAAAAGACTAATACCACATTTAAATAATGATATAACCCTGCTCTCTCACCCTAAACTATGTAATAGTGTGCAGAAAAGTGGAATCTATTCCCAAAGCATGCTTTTGACACCACTTAACCTGATAACGAAAACGCAAAAACAAACCAGAAGGACACAACTATAAATACCAAGTGATCTGGCCACATGCAGTAAGGGATACACCTACACACAGGTGCTGACAGCTGTCTGGAACTTGCTTCTGGTTGGCATTAATCCCCTCTTGTCAGCTGTGTAGAAAGATGCACACACAAGCTTTCAGCAGCTACTCTACAGAACAGCTTTCTTATTCCATTCTCATGGATTGTTGAGTGTCCTACAGAACTTCTTAGAAAGCTTTTTAGGAAGAGCCTCCTATGTGCAAAGAGCAGCTCTCAGAACAAGCCAGGCATTACCTCCTGAGTAACGAAAACCCGGTAGAGCTCGTCAGGAGATGTTAAGAAGGTGTCCTTCATATTGATCTTACAGGTAGGGATCTTGACTCCTATTGACTTGGACTGTGTTGTGGCAGTACTGCTCCTGGCAGCCATCTAACAAAACAAGGAAAACAAACACACACTTTTTTTCACCCAAGAAACCCCCAAACTAATAATCAACAAATGGTTCACATATCCACGTCTAATTGCAAAGATACAATTAGATACCACCACACCTCAATGTAAAAAACACATTTATCACTTGCTTGGAAGAAACATCATGTGCTGCCAATGGAAACTGTCATGCCTATTCCACAGATTGCCAATTCCTGAATGTATATATCCTATACACAACACAGGTTGCTCCTGTAAGTCCCAGAATCTAATACAGTGCACCTTTTTTCACTGATCCCAAAGCATGATTTCAGTTTTGTTTACCTTGCGGTCTTCTGCTTTAGGAGCCACCTGAGGTGCTGTTTCCATGTGTTCACCATTCACTGTGGGCAAAATCATGCCCTGGGTGAATTCTGGAAAGACAGGAATGTGCCCAATAAAAGATCAAGTAAACCTTCTGACTGCACTTTGAAATACACAATCAAAAGGGCTTCCTGGTTTCCCCCCCTTGCTCTCCCTAGAATCCATGACTTGAAACAGTTTTTACAAAAACTAAACAGACTCTTTTCACAAGCAATTAACTCTCTCCCTCACTACTCTTCAGCAAAGGCCCTGTCAGAACCTGCCTACACTAACAATTAGGAACTTACCTCCTCTTTGCAGCCTAGACACAGCATCTTCCACATGCTGCTCTCATGTTAGTGTTGGTTTAACCTTTGACTTAGGTAGCTTTTTTCCCCTCTCGCTCTTTAATATAAATTGCACTCACACCTCAAAAACGTTTGCCTTCCTGGCCTAGAGACACCTAACCAAGCTTTTTCATTTCTTTTCACACTGGCTCTTCATTTCTTGTACCACTGCAGTAAACAATAATAACTTCTAACTCCCTTGGTTTATCTTCATGGACACCAGACACCAGGACTACACGTGGAAAGCCAGGCAAGCCTCGCCAGCACCCTGTCCAGCAGCACTAACACTCTTGTAACTCCATCAGAACCTTCAGCCTCGTTCAAAAGTACATTTGCTTTCTCTCCAGCTCAGTCAATTCTGCTTATACTATTTATACAACATTTTCCTCTTTTTTCTTTCTTTTCATCTGTTCAGAGTAGCAAAATTACAATAGAAAGCAGTATTTTATCATCTGTGCATAAATCTGTATCCTGTAATACTTGGATATGGTTCCCACTTTTTCTCATTGATTGCAGCCCACAAGATCACATAGTTTTTTCTGATTAGCATTCTGATCTTTCACTGGGTGCCTGCATTTCCCAGCCTGAACACTACAGTGCCTGAAAGAAACCCAAGAGTACAGAAATTTGATCCTAGAAAAACCAGTGGTGGTTTGTACCCAACATATCTAGAACGTGTACTGTAATATAAATAAATGCATATAGAAAGCAACTGTAGCATTCCCAGCCTGTATTTGAGAGGAAAGCCAAACTCCACCAAAGCACACTGATTTAACTCCAACTCCTGGACTCAGATTTAACTTTAAAAAATTGATCCAGATGCTGAGACAGCTCATTAAAAGGCACCAACAAAACCTGCAAAGCAATTTCCAGACATCAGTTATTCTAAAATTCAAGTAACACCAGATGTCTTTACCAGTGTGGCAAGAGGGAAAAAAAACCAAACCAACAAACCAAAAAAAACCCCAAACCACAGACTTGGAGAAGATATGTCCTTCCAAGGGAGTATGCAAACTGAAGGCCAGACTGTGCCACAGGCACTGACTATGTCACTGAGGTAACCAACACATTTTACTGGCTTGCATTTTCCCTCTATCTCCAGGATATGAAGGGCATTCTCAGTTTTAAAACATGAATTCAAAAATACTGTTTATTACTGTGCTACCACCAAAACCAATCTTTCTGGGCTGTGCTATACTGTCTAGAGCCAGAAATGCTTCTTCCCAAAGTTACTGTAATTGCTCTGACACCTTTCTGTTGAGATGGAGTGAGCAACTCCTCTCTTTACCCCCATCCCTCCTTTAGAATTAGTCCATATGGATTCCCATAACATTTGTCCCTCTCAGTTACAGACCCGTTTTGAGAGTGCTGATGTAAGTTTTCATTGCATCTCTAATTTTCTTTGCACCCTCTTGCTTCATCAGGCTCTTCAAGTTAGTTTCAGGTTCATCTTTAGCAAGGCTGACAAGGATCTAAACAACAAAGATATGCATTGATTAACAAGGACAAATGTGCACAGATCTTTTATTACTCAATTCAACATCACAGACTTTGGCTAACCTTTTATAAACAGCCCTGCAGTTTTATTAATCTTTCAGTTCATCTCCCTCAGCCTACAGCACTCTACATGGGTGCCTAAATACCTTCTTGTGCTACAGAGCCCTTTGCACCTAGAAGACAGAAATTAATTTGATAACTATACAACATGATGGGGGAGCAACTTTCTATCAGGAGTGTGGTGACAGAATGAAAGATAACGATTTTAAGTTGAAAGAGGGTAGATCCAGATTAAAAATTAGAAAGAAATTCTTTAATTCCTTACTCTAAGGGTGGTGAGGCACTAGAACAAGTCGCCCAGAGAAATCTGTGGATGTTCCATTCCTGGATGCGTTCAGGGCCAGGTGGGATGGAGCTCTGAGTAACCTGGTCTAGTGACAGATGTCCCTGCCCATGGCTGAGAGGTTGGTAATAAATGACCTTTAAAGATCTCCTCCAACCCAAACCATTCTTTGATTCTATTAAGCAGTCTCCAGCAGTAAACAAGAAAGGTAACAGGGAAGGAAATATTAATGCTGCGACTATTCCTGTTAGAATACTCCATACATCCATCTGCACTTACCTCAACTTCATCGATGTCATTCTCATCCGAGAGATTAGGAATCTCCACATAACCCTTGTACTTCACTCCTGTCTTTGAGGTGCCTGCAATTATATAGTTCATATCACTCCTTCTTACTCTGGTTGTTGTCAAAGCAAACTTGTATCAAAATACAACACTTCCCTTTATTATTATTTCCCATACAAGACAAATATCGCCGTCCTTGATGTTATACATGAATCTGACCTTGAAACAAGAGGGGTGCACATCACTCACCAGTCCACGCCAGCTTGATAGCCCACTCATAGAAGAAGATAAGTTTCCCTTTGCGGTTGTTAATGGAGGCCTCTCCATCCAGTTTACTCACTTCTGTCACCTCACACGCCCCTTCCTCACCCTCCACCCTGACAGGCAGGAGGAGAGCTTTCAGCCGCTCCGTGGACCAGTTGGAAGCATCCCTCTCCGTCCTGCACAAAAACCGAGGGGGTGAGAATCTGGGACAGTCCACGCTGACAGTGCATACCGGGACTATCCAGTGCTCCTCGACCTTGTCTGCGGCCCCGCTTCAACACAAACACACGGAGATGTCCTCCCCAGGCCACCTCCGCGCCTTGCCCTGGCACACCTCGGCTCGGGCACCCCTTACACACGCACGGAGCCGAGGGCCGCCCCGGAGATCGGCCTGCACACCCCGGCCTCAGCTCCAGTCCGAGGCGGGGACGGGAGGCGGCCCCGCTGCCCGTGACTCCGGGCGTGCAGCCCCCTCGGCCCCGGGGCCTCCCGGGCGGGTCCGGCAGCAGCCGCCGCGCTCACCAGTGCCAGTTGTTGACGTTGGTGGCGTCCGCCCGCTGCTCCACGATCCAGCGCGGGTCTCCCTCCCCCCACTTGGCCATCGGGACCGGGATCGCCGCCTCCGCTCCGAGCGCCCGTGGAAGCTGCTAGAACCGCCGCGCCGCCTCCCGCCTTCCGCCCGGCGCGGGCCCTTCCGGCACGCCCCCGCCGCGCGACCCCGGCTTATTGGTTCCGCCCGGCCAATTGGTTCCGCCGCGCGGCAGGCAGCTAGAGCTGGCGCTCCCGGCGCTCCCGTCCCGTCCCGTCCCCGCCGGCCCACAGCTCCTGAGTCAGCCCACAGCTCCCAGAGCCCCGATCCCGGCTGCCGGCCCAGACACCGCACTGCCTCACTCGCAGCCCGCTGGGACTGGTAGTCCGAAGGCAAGTCAATGCGTTTCGCGGGGCACGCCGGGATTCGTAGTGCGTGAACGAGGAGCGGCTGCGCCGCGCCCAGCGGGAGAACTACGTGACCCGGCGTGCCCCGCGCGCGGCTGCCCCGCCCCGCCCCGCCGTGAGGACGCCGCTGCTGCTGGCGCGGGAGGGGCGGCGAGGTGAGAGCGGGGCCGGGAGCAGGGGCAGGGGCAGGGGCAGGGGCAGGGGCAGGGGCAGGGGCAGGGGCGGGGTCGGTGTCGGTGTCGGTGTCGGTGATACCCCCGAGGCAGCCGCTCCTTCCCTCTGCTGAGGCAGCCGCGCGGTGCCGTTGCAGATGAGCAGGGTGCGGGCGGACGAGGAGGAGTACTGGCACAGCTCCAAGTTCCGGGCCTTCACCTTTGACGATGAGGATGACGAGCTGTCGCAGGTAGGGAGGGTCCGACCCCGGAACTGCCGGTGAGACACTCTCCCCGGGTGGGCCCCCGTCGGCGTCCCAGCGCAGGCCTCGGCCCTGCACATCGCGGGGAGCTGATGTTCTCTAGGTGGATTGTCACCCCTTGCCCACTGCCGAGGGTACCAAGGGCTCCCGTGTCTCCCTCCACAGCAGCCAGTCCGAAATCTCATTAGGACGTGGTTCCTCGCCCACGAACCAAACTGCATCTCCCACTGGCTGAGCTGTTATTGTCGATGTAGGTGTCCTTGGGCTTCCCAGTGGTGAGGAAGGGCTACTACTAAAATATCATCTCAAGAAGAAGCAATGGAAGCTGAAGAAGCTGTATTCAAAGTTCTTTGGGAGATGTTTGATAGTAATGGGAAATGAAGTGCGTTCTGCAATTCTGATGGTCCTTATGCAAGATCGCTCTTTTGTGTGTAGCTGAAGGAATCCAAACGGACAGTGAACAGCCTTCGGGATATTGTTGATGATGATGATGACGACCTCGAGAGGGTCAGCTGGAGCGGAGAACCTGTGGGAAGTAAGTGCAGTAGTACTGCAAATTATCCTTGAAACAGAGGCAGTTTAAAATTGCTGCTTAAGTCAGGAGTATTATTTGCTATCTAATCCTGCCTATCTAATCTGATTCTAGTCTCCCAGGTCACATTGTGAGCTACTTGATTTACCTGAGCAGATCCACTGAAAAGAAGGGTGAGCAGAATCCCAAATTGTGTAAAAAAGGGGAGTGCAGACAAGTGGAGGGAATTCACTGTGTTTTTTCTAATATGTAGCCAAGATCTGAGTAGGTATTTTGGAGATTATGGATTGATACTCATCATGCTCAGGTGGCCTGCAAGATTCTAGGTGATCAATTCCTTCACAGCACTGCCTGAAATGGCACTATTTGAAGTTTGTGTTTTGACCCCACAGCACTTTAAGCAGATAATCCAAGTTTCAATGTGTGTTTATAGAATGACTGTTATGCTTGAAATTTGAAAGGGAGTTGTGAACATTAAGCCGATGTGTTTCTGGTGATGATGGGAGTCAGCTCATGGCCCACACATAATCCTCTGTGTGCTGTGCTTTTGAGTTTGTGACCCACAGAATTGTGACACTTGCTAGCCAGTGTCAAACCATGAAAATTTATGTGTGGATCACCCAAAGGATCTTTAAAGACTGATGTTCTTGTCCTTTGCTGTAGCTCCTCCTTGTGCTTTCTTTTCCCACCCAGGGTGTCTACCTATTGGGTTTTTTTGTCTGTTAATCCTGATCCTGAAATACGTGTGTTGTGTATCTGTGTGAAAACAAGGGGAAACTGTATTGAACAGGCAGGAGGGAGATACATGCGTTGTTGCCAGCAGCATGTGCACACTGAGAGCTGTTTGTCTGAGAGGGAAGGAAAGCGATCTTTGTCTTCAGTGTTCAGGAAAGTGTGCTCTTAGGCTTCTGCTATTTGAGGTAGGCCAGTCTTGCTTTGTACTTTCAGAGCAAAGACCATGCTTTTCTCAGTGCAACAATATGTAAATTATGGGGTGTCTATGTATTCTTTTTACACAAGCCATAGCCAGCTGTACAATGTTGCTGAAAACAGCCATTTCTGGAAGACAACATGCCTCTGTTAACAAGCAGCATTACAGGAGACTGGGATTCTGCATGGAGAGATGCACTGCATCTGCTTGGTGCAGAGGGTCAGACTTACCAACATGTGCTAGTGCAGAACTGACCAGCACAAACCTGGTGATGGTTTTGTCGTGCCAGAAGCTCATTCTTTACAGGCTCTTTCTTGGTTAAAAATGATCTGTCTGCACACAGGTATCTCCTGGTCAATCAAAGAGACAGCCTCTGGCAGCACTAGCTCCCTGGATGGCCGAGATTCCAGCCTACAGAAGGGCTCTTCCTCCTATGCTGCTCTTCCCAAACAAGGTTCTTCCTATTCCTTAAGCAGCCTGTTCAAAGGTGAGGTTCATTATATACCACACTGACAAACGTGTTTTTCCTTAAGACTGTGAAGGAGCAACTGGGTTATCTTGTGTAGATGGTTTTATCTGAAGTGAATTGTGGGACAGGAAAGCTTCCTCAGGGTGGAAGTGTATTGCTCACTGGTCAGAAATTGAAGACTGTCTTGTGCAGTAGATCACATGCTTTTGTGGAGTGAGAAGGGGCTTTGGAGATCACCTTTTTGGAGGTTCCAAAGAACAGCAAAGTAGAGCACAGCACTGTGTGGCAATCCATTTGGTTGGTGGAAAAGAGCTGGCTGCAAAGGCTGGCTGCTTGACCTATGTAGCCCTCATTTAATTTTCAGTTCTGTAGAGAGCACAGATTGATTATCCTTTATTTGGAGCTCAGCTGGCTGCTGTTGGTGTTGGTTCAGCAAGCACATGATGGCAGCAGTGGCAGTGTAGCTGCTTATGGAGAAGCTGTGCAGCAGGCCATGGGCAAACATACACAGCTTGCGAGAGTTCAGCTCTGTTCTCTCACAGCAAGACAGCAAAACTGCTTTTACTTTGTCTCTCTTTCCCTGAGGTGGTTTTTACTCTCAACTTTGACAATAAAGTTATGAAGAAAGGCATGCAAATTGCAGCCCTAGTGGATGGAGCTGTCCATGTTGCCATGGCCTGTGTTGCAGTGCTGTGTGCTTGAGCCTCTGCTCTGCAGGTAGATGAGTGAATTCAGGCTCTAACCTCTCCTGGCCTCAGCACCAAGAGAGCAGATAGGGATGGAGTGTGATATCCAATGCCACAGAGAACTTCAATGCCTTAGAATGTCAGCAGGTGAGCCCCAGCTGTGCTGGTGTAGTGTGAATCACTGTACAGAGTGGCTTGTTCTACAGGGGCATAGCTGCAGTAAAATGGCCTTTGTAGTCCAGGCTTGTGTTCCCTGTGCAGGAGATGTTGCTGGTGAAGGGACAGTGTCTCATCAGTGTTTTTATTTCAGGACGAAACAAACTCTCAAGTTTCCAGTCCCTTTCAGATGGTAAGTTTTGGGTCCTGCCTCATTCTGGGAGGGATGCAGATGAAACATGAAACAAAGCATTTCCAAAAATAGGGAAGTGTCATCTGCCTTATGGTGCAAAAAGGGAAACAGAATCATGTGCTGTCTAAAAGCTCAGTTATGGATGGTTCTTTCCTCAAAGAAATTAAAGAATCAGCATGAAGATTTGGGGTAATTACTTATGTACAACTGACATCTGTTTGTTTTAGAGTAATGCTGTGTTGCCATTTTGTGCTTAAGTTTGGGTGTGCTGTCATAAAAACCAAGAAAGGGATGGGTTTCCAAAGTGGAATCATGACTTTTACGTGCTACTCAGCTGTGCCCTTCCCTCTCAGCCCTGAGTGACACAGGAGTTAAAAGCTACGCCCCAGAGCTGCGCAGACCAAGAGCTGAGTACAAGGTGAGCAGCCTGTGCTGGATTGAGACTGGTGAGACTGGTGAACCTCCTACTCCACTCCTTCCCTGGGAACGGATTAGTTGCTGTTTCAGACAGAAGAGGGCAATGCAGGGAATAGGACAGGGAGTTGCAGAATGCAGCGTTGCAGTAATTTAAGCCTTCTGTGCTTTTGTTTGGCAGTATAGAGCTTTGCTGGGGGTCTTGGTTTTGGTTACTTCTTTTAATGAGTAGCCCAGCAGTCTTTGTGGAAAGGATTTCAAAATAATGCTTTATCTATAACCTGCTTTCATGCTGGGTCAGATAAACTGACATCACATGTGGGTTTTACATTTTTTAACTATGAGGTTTGAAAATTCCTGTTCATGAATCACTGGGACAACACAGAGAGAGTTGTGCAGAGGTAGTGTTCCAATTGGCAGGAATGTTTGTATACCCGATTTGCAGTGATAGGTGCTGGAGAATCTAGGGGATTTTGAGACTGGGTGGATTCCTCTTGTTAGGTGTGAAATTGTGGTCTCATGTCCCTCGGTCCAGGCAGTAACAGGACTGAGCCCATATTCCCTACAGACGTGCACAATACTAACACATGCCTGCATGGATTAACACAGAAGCCAAAGCCTTTATGAATAGACACATATAGAAAACACTCAAGCCTGATCCTGAGTTTTCTTTCTGTCTGACCAATTCCACTAGTGCAACATACACTCTATGGGTCCCTCCAGCTGGTCTTAGACATATGGTTGTTTTGTAGCTGAATTCCAGACCCCAGTCTCCTCCAGTAGCTAGCACTTGCATCCTTGAGCTGCTAGGGTTCATGGTCCACTTGTTCTTGGCCTCTGATCCTCCCCAGGTTGGTGTATTTTGTCAGTTAGCCATTAATGAAATAACCTAACAGACAGCACTTCCTCAAAGCACAGCAGGAGAAACAAGAGTGCCCTGTTGTGTTCTGTTCTGGGCCTGCAGAAGCAGTGAAATAGGAAGGAGAAGGATTATAAAGCCTGTCAAATGCAGACAGGGGTGGAACAAAGAAGAGAAAGTTAATGGCAGCTTTTGATGACTGTCCTAACAGTGACAGGCTGAGAAGCTGCCTCTGGCCAGAGGTGCTGGAGGGTATCCTGGCTTTAGGATATTTGGCACTCAGCTGTACATTGCTTTGAGAGACTGATTTGCTGAGGTCCCCTGATAGGACTGGGTCAGACCTTTCATAGATTTGGGCTTTCAATAAATCTTCAATGGATGTAAAATTCAGTGTCCTCAGAGCTGCTTCTTGTTGCTTCCTTTCTCTGGGCCTTTTGAGGCAGAAAGCTGAATTGCAACCTGGCTGGAGTGCCTCACAGAGACCCAGATGACTTTATGGTGTCTGAGTTAGGAGTGGCTGAGGCCACCATCCATTTTTATCCAGTGCTTCAGATCACACTGCCTGCCTGCTGCAGGGGGAAAATTCTGGTTGTTGCAGCAGTGGTTGCATACTACCATTAAGATGGTCCAGGCTTCAATGCCCTTGTCACATTGTCCTTGTGTTGTGCGACTCCCCAGGTGCTTGCCTGAGGCTGTTGTCCCTGTGCTCTCCACGCTGCTGTGGAAGGCTCACCAGCAGAAGTCTGTCTGAATTGTAACAAGAAACTGACTCCTTGCCCTTCAGTTTTGGGTTAGTCTGTTTTGCGTGTGTGTTGTTTGTCCTGAAAACAACAGAGTTTGGAAGGAGAACAATCTGATGCCATGCACTTCTTACAAAGGATATGATGGCACACTTTACTGAGGCAATAGAAAGGCTGTGTTAACATATGAGCCTTTAGCTTCCCTCCACACCAGCATATGCAGAGTCTGAGGGCTCAGCATTTGCACCTGAAAAGTGTACATACACATCCTACAAACACCTTTCCTGGAGCAGCTGAGTGATAAATGTGAGTAGCTACATATGGGCTGTCACTGATACAGCAGAAGTGAAAAGCAGCTTGGAGACTGCTGAAATGATCTGAGGGTTTATTTTTCTTGTGGCAGGATTACAGCAGTGACTGGAGCCCTAAAGATACAGTCAGGCGAATGCAGAGAGGCAAGGTAAGGACTTTGCACTCCCACTGGCTTGTAAGAGATGGAGGGTGGGTGGTCCCAAAATGCTTTACTGTCTGTTCCTGGCTGTTCTGGGAGCAAGGAGGGGATCTGTGTTGGTTTCAACACCTAGCAGGGATGGTGGTCTGCCTGTCTGT
This sequence comes from Sylvia atricapilla, assembly GCF_009819655.1. NCBI lineage: Eukaryota > Metazoa > Chordata > Aves > Passeriformes > Sylviidae > Sylvia > Sylvia atricapilla. The sequence continues at coordinate 56,075,900 of NC_089145.1, forward strand.
TACTTTGCCAGGTGGCAGTGCTGGGATCACACTAGCTCAGGAGCAGCAGGAGAACTTCAGGGTTTTGTTGCTTTGTTTACTTGAGTTGTCCCCTCAGCAAGGCTCTGACAGTAGGTATCTGTACTGCTGTGTCCCTTTCTGCCCTTTCTGCTCGCTGGGGCTGGGTTTGTTTTAAAAATCTGAGGGGATGGGGCTTTATCTCCATTTTCTGTTCGTGGCAAATTGAGGGAGGAAGACAGAAATGGTTTCACTGGAGCTGTAATCTTAGTCTCAGCTGCCTCAGTGTGCCATGAACACATAATGAGATTGTGGTTTCACTCTGCATGTGTCTTCTCAAAGGCTGAGGTGAACTAAAGGCTGAGAGAGGCCACGGATGTGGGTAAGAAGAAGGGAGAAAGAGATATGACTCTACTTTTTCTGGTCTCCTTTGTGGAAAAGGGCCTGCAGAGTCCCCTCCTCCTGTCAGGGCCAGTGGTTTATGGTATACAGGAAAGTTTTGTCTTGTTACAAGGATGTTTGTGCTGAATGTATGTTGTCTGCTGTCCTAGACTGGGCAGTAATGAGGATTGACTGCAACCCCTGTGGACACATTTCCAGGGATTACGTGGCATGTGGTTTCAGTGAAATGAGAATTTTTCCACTTGTTGGGAGGGTGGTTATTCATGCTGCTGAAGGGCTTATGGGAGAGGAATAAATAAAGCCTGAGGACTGTCTCATGTCCCACATGCCTACTTCTTCCTGTTCTATCTCTAGGTCTGCTCTCTAGAGAGATTTCGCTCCCTGCAGGACAAGCTGGTGCTCTTGGATGAAGCTGTGGCAGGGCATGATGGGAATGTCATTACAGCTGTGAGTCCTGCTGGGGCCATACAGGGCTGGGACTTCTGGGTGACCCCACACAGAGCACTTGTGAGAAGGCAGTCAGCTGGCCACTCAGTCTTGCAAAAGTTTGGTTTAAAGTTCTTTACTTTAAACCAAACAGTTACTGGAAAGTGTCAAAGCTTAAGACTGGGAAATCACGTATTCCTGCTGTCTTTCCTGCCACTCTGCAGAATCGATGTTAATAACAAGGAATCGGATCCATCAGCCTTACAGATTTTCACAACTGCTTCTTGAAGGTCAAGGTTTAATTTGCTCATGCAGCACAGAACTAGGACTTGGCATTTGGGATCTGGGGCCTCAGCAGTTTTTCTGGCTTTTAAAGTATCAGACAGAAAATGGGATTGTGTCAGAGCTTCCTTCATCCAGGTCTTTTAGTTCCTTGGATTTTGCATGGAAAGGTTTTCCTTTGTAAATTCTGGTGTCACTCATCCAAACTCCAAAGTAGGAGCTTAGGCAAGAATCTAGGCAGCTGTGGCCCAGGCTCACTGCTTCTCCTGGGTGTTGTGGGTACCAGAACTAAGTGCAGTGCTGTAAGAGCTGTGTTTTCAGAGGCCCTTTGCAAAAGCTTCTCTAGGCCTTGACCAGTGTGCTGTTTGTTTGTCTGCAATCTGAGCTGTCTGTCTGTGCTCACAGGTCCTGATATTCCTGAAACGGACACTAAGGAGAGGTGAGTGTGACTGAGGCTGGGATTTCTGTGGTGGGTTTCAGTGAAGGACAGAGGGGGTAATCCTTTCACTGGGTGCAAGTTACAAAGAGAGCATCTGGGGTATTGCATTTTTACTAAGCATGAAGTATTTTTGTAGCAAGTGTAGTGTGGGAGGCAGGGGGGGTGGTGATGCCTACAAAGGCTCCAGAGAGGAGCTTTAAGCACTGGTAGGTGGTGGTGATGGGATGAATGAAGATGAATCTGTAGAGGTATCACATGGCTGTAAATTCAGCTGTCAGCCCAGTGATTGGGCTCTTCTGTGCTCCAGCCTCCAAGACTGTGATTCGAAATGGGATAAGGTTGTTGAATCCTGCCAATGACTTTCAACTCCATGCACTGTGCTAAGTCCCCTCTGCTTGGTAGTGCTGTCTTACTTTACCCACTGGTACATAAACTCTTTGCCCTGTAGAGATCTTGTTTCGGGAGCTGGAGGTGCGGCAGGTGGCCTTGTGCCATCTGATCCATTTCCTCAGAGAGATGGGTGAACAGAAATTCCTTCTGGATCTACTCAGGTGAGGCTGTTGATCCGTCTTGTGGCAGGGCTGAGCACACTGCTAGGAACCTGCCTCCAAGTTAATGTTTGCTAATTCCCTTTTGCAGGTTCTTAGACAGGACTGAGGAAGTTGCTGTGAGTATTCCCAGGAGCATAAATTCCCTTACTGCAGGGGGAGGCTGGCTGTAGAGTGTGTGGGAATCAGGCAAAAACTTTTCATCCCCATTTCACCCTCTGGAATACTGTATCTCCCAAATCTGTGAGAACAGACTGCTTCTTTCCCCTCTCCCTCCAGCTGTCTCAGTACCGGGAGCATTTGAACATCCAGGATGTAGAAAAAAGGAGGGAGTTTCTGAAAGGTTGCATTGGGTAAGAAAAATATGCAAAAGCAGGGGAGGGATGTGGATTCTTCACAGAAGGTGGTAGTGAAGAAAATTAGACCTCTGCACCAGTGCCATGGCTTATGTGGTTTGCTAGCTGATGTGGGTTTTCCCTTAGTGGGGAGTGGGAGCAGAGCTGTGGATACAGTGTAGACCAGAGAGGAATCATTGGCACTAGTCCAGCAGCTTTTGTTGCTTATTCAGGAGGAAATATGCTTCAAGGGACTTTCTGAGCATTGACCCTTCAGATTGTAATAGGTGAAAGTCTGGATGTCTAAGCACTTGAAGCTGGTAGTTGGTATCCACTTTAGGTTATTCTGTGAGAGGTGCCACATAATGTTTCTTTCTCTGGAGCCTATCTAGGAGAGAGCCAGTTGGAGTTAGGAATTTGAGTATCCACTAGCCATTCAAGCTGGGAAGAATGGGAGCTTGTTTGGTAGAAAAAAAAAAATCTAAGTGTATTTAGAAGTAAATTAAGGATTCTCTACATTAGAGCTGGTCACAGCATCTCTTTCCTTCTTGTCTGGCCAGGCTGCCATTTTCAGCTGAGGATACATCTCACATCCAAGACCATTATACCCTCTTGGAGCGACAGATCATCATTGAGGTATGAAATCTCTGCTGGTCAGAAGATGGCTGGGACTACCTGTGAGATCTCTTGCTGTCCCTGACTGACACCAGTTGGATCTAACCAGCCTGCCCTGGCTAGGTGTAGTTGTAATTGTTATTCAGGCTGCTGTGCCAGGCACGTGTGAAATACCAGATCTGAGACTTGGTAGCATCCTGGGGCTATGCTTGCACATTGCTGTCACAACACTCTCTCTAGGTCTCTGTCCCACAGCTCAAGAGGCAGTTGTCCTGGCTCATGTTCACACTGTCTTCCTGATTCCACAGGCTAACGATAGGCACCTGGAGATGGCTGGGCAGTCAGAGCTCTTTCGGAAATATCCTCGCAAGGCTTCAATTCTCAACATGCCACTAGTGACCACCCTCTTCTACTCCTGTTTCTACCACTACACAGAGGCTGAGGTGAGGAGAACGTGGCAGAAGATAAGGTTGCATCTCATCCTTGTAGCCCTCAGGAGGTGGGGTGGTCAAGCTGTGGCATGTTAAGGAAAGAAAGGGAAAGAGAGGTCATATTTCATCCCTCAGAGAGACTTTGTCCCCTGACACCAGTTTGGAGTTTTGTGGTCCAAGACATTTAACCTGGCACAGTTTATCAGGGGGTTGCCTCCTAGAAACCACTGTAAATCCCATGAGGCTGAGGTACTGGTACTAATCTTGGAAGTGCTGGAGGTGCAGCAGTTGAGGATGTTGGGAAGCCAGAACAGAATGCTAATGGGGTGGGATTGTCGTTCTCTTCTGCTAGATGCTTTCTCCTGTGGCACTGACACAAGGAAAAAGCAGTAAAATCTTGAGAAGATTAACTCTGTGCAAGGCAGATGGTGTATAACAGGTGTCTGAACCCCTGCTGTGGCCTGCTCTTCTGAGTTTGCACTGACTTGTCTGATTTCTCTAGGGAATGTTCAGCAGCCCCACCAACCTGAAGAAAACATTTAAGGTGCGTGAGTCTCCCCTGTTGTGGCAGCACTAGCTGAAAGCATGTGCAGACAAACTGTATGTAATGAAGGGGCTCAGTAGGAATTTGAGGGGCTCAGCACTAAGCTAGAGAGAGGGCCATGGCATCCTTTTTGAGCAGGACCCTTCTGGAGTCTCAGAAAGGCAAATGGGTGCCATGTGGAGATTTTCAATGGCTGTGCCCTGTCTGCAGCAGCACTTGCAAATCCCCACTTCCTACTTTCTGCAGTGCTGTGTGGCATCAGGCAGCATCTTGACTCTTGCACCCTTGCTTGGGTGTTGGTGTGGGTCATTATAGGGCTGGGGCAGATGCCATTCATATCCAGCCCACACAGGCCTTCTGAGCTGTGCTACTGTTCTGACTGCAGCTTTCTGCCTTGCAGATTCCTGATAAGCAGTATGTGCTGACTGCCCTGGCTGCCCGTGCCAAGCTGCGGGCCTGGGGTGATGTGGATGCCCTCCTCACCACCAAGGTGAGCTGCAGAAAACCTTGCTGGGGAAACAGTCTCAAGTACTGGTGTCTGCCACTGATAGCTGGCTTATTCTGGAGTTACTGGACAAACTGGTTTTATTCAGGGCCCAGCACCTCTGCTGCAGGGTGTTGCAATACTTCCCTCCTCTCCCTGCCCAAGACCTCTGCTGGGCCTGGCTTGGCTGCAGCAGTAACATCAGAGAAGGGGGCTGCCCCTGAGCTCTGTTTCCAAAGGGCTTGCAGCCAGCCTGTGCCCGAGGGCTCTGCCATGAGGTGTGTGTGGTGGCTGTGGAGTACGTTGCTGGCACTGGGAAAAAAAACCCCACATTTTCTTGTGGCTGGTGGGATTGTCCTTTTGGGTTAACAGTGGTTTGGTTCTCATTTCAGAACTGGCTGGGTTACACCAAGAAGAAGGCACCTATTGGCTTCCACAGGGTGGTGGAGATTTTGCAGAGGAACAATGCTCCTGTGCAGGTGAGCCAGGAACCTCTGCTTGTGTCCTTCTCTTTATTGGGATTTGGTGTATGAATGACTCCTCGGGTGAGCTGCTTCCTAGCTGGAAGTGGGAGAAGCTTGCTGATCTTCTGGCTCTGTCGGGTGGGCGTAGCACTCAGCTGAGTGACCCGTGCATCAACAGAAGGTGTAGGTGATATTGAGGGCTGGGTCCTAGCTCTGACTGCAAGAGGGACAGCTGGTCAAAGTTGGAACTCTCTTCCCACATGCATTGCCTTTCTTTGCTACCTTAAATTTTCTCTTTCTTAATCTGGCTGGCAATGGTTAATCTGATCTGTAGGAGTGAGGTAGACTAAGACTCTGTTGATAGAAGGGAAAGTGCCAGCAAAACCTTAACTCTGAATGTGAGGAGAACAGACTTCAGGCTTCTCAGAGAGTTGGTAAGGTCTCCTAGGAAAATGTTCTTCAGGCAGTGGGGTCCATCAGTCACTTTTTTAACATGACCTTCTAAGGGTACAGGAGCAGCCAATTCCCAAATGTTGGAAGTCAGGCAGGCAAGGCAGAAGGCCAGCTTGTCTGAACAGGAATCTTCTCTTGGAAATAAGGCAGAAAAGGAAGGTGTAGAAGCAAGAATCTTCTCTTGGAAATAAGGCAGAAAAGGAAGGTGTAGAAGCAAGATCAAACAACATGAGAAGAATGCAGAGATGCTGCTTGCCACTATAGGGAGAAAATTTTTTGCAGCCAAAGCTCTACTGAAATTGAAGCTGGCCAGAACTGTGGGGAACAATAAAGAGATTTTGCAAATATTTTAATGGCAATAGGCAGTGTAGAAGTAACATTGGCCCATTACAATGGGATGACAATGGTCACCTCACAAACAGATGATGGATCAAGTGGGTCTCAGTGCCCTGACTTCGAAATGACTGTGAAATTTATCACTGACTGTGAAAATTATCAACTCCCAGTTGACCCTGAATCTATGCAGGATCTGCTGCTTCAGTTGGAAATCTATGGGGCATGATGGGATTCATCAAAGAATCCTCAAAGAGCCAGCTGATGTTGTCACAAAACCTCTCAATGATTTTTTGAGCAGTCTTGAGAATCTGGAGAGATTCCAGATGACTGGAGGCTGGTTGATGTCCCAATTTTCAAGAAGGCAAGAAGGAGGATCTTGAAGTCTGTAGGCCTGCTAGTCTCATTTCAGTGCATGGTAAAGTTATGGAGAAGATTATTCTGGAAGGTAGTGAAAAACCTGGAGCACAACACAGTTACTGGTCACAGCCAGCGTGGCTTCATGAGAGGAAAATTCTGCTTGTCAAATCTGATTTCTTTTTATGACAAGGTAACCCCCTTGACTGATCAAGGGAAGCCAGTCCACGTAGTGTTTTTGGATTTCAGTAAAGCTTTTGATATCTCTTGGAGTATCCTTGTGGACAAAATGTCTAGCACACATCTGGATAAACAAGTGATGAGGTGTGTGACTCATGGGTTGGGCATAATGGATTACAGTGGATAGGGTGACATCAGACTGGTGACTGGTCACTAGTGGGGTTCCACAGGGCTCCATCCTTGGCCCTGTGCTCTTCAGCATCTTCATGAATGACTTGGATGCGTGACTGGAGGAGATACTAAGCAAGGTCATAGATAATACAAAACTGGGAGGAGCTGTTGACTCCCTAGAAGGCAAGGAGGCTCTGCAGAGAGACCTCAGTTTACTAGAGGGCTGGGTAGTCACCAAAATTAAAGGGAGTTCAGCAAGGGAAAGTGACAGATTCTGCATCTGGGATGGGCAACCCGGGATTTACAGACAGACTGGGGAATGAGGGGCTGGAGAGCAGCAGTGTGGATCCTGGTCAATGACAAGTGACATGAGCCTGCAGTGCCCTGGCAGCCAGGAGGCCAACCCTGTCCTGGGGTGCATCAGGCACAGCATGGCAGCTGGGCAAGGGAGGGGATTGTCCTGCTCTGCTCTGGGCTGGGGCAGCCTCGAGCCTCAGCCTCGAGTCCTGTGTGCATTTTTGGGCACCACAATTTAAGAAAGTTATAAAGCTATTGGAGAGTCTCTAAAGGCTAATATGGTGAAGGGCCTTGAGAGGAAGCTGTATGAAGAGCAGCTATGGTTATTTGGTCTGTTCACTGTGGAGAAGAAGAGCCTGAGGGGAAACCTCATTGCAGTTTACAACTTCTTTGTGAGGGGAAGAGCAGAGGTGACCAGTGACAGGACCCAAGGGAGTAGCCTGAAATTGTGTCAGGGAAGGTTTAGGTTGGGTATTGGAAAGAGGTTCTTTATCCAGAGGGTGATTTAGCACTGGAAAAGGCTCCCCAGGGAAGTGGTCACAGCATGAAGCTTGATAGAATTCAAGAAACGTTTGGACAATGCTTTCAAGCACATGTTCTGAGCCTTGGGGATGGTGCTATGCTGGGACAGGAGCTGGACTCTATGATCATTGTGGATCCCTTCTAACTCTGCTTATTCTGTGATTCTGAGCTTTGTAAGCAAAGCCTCTGGGATCCTGAACAGTCTTGTTGAGGTCACTGGTTCCCTAAGGAAGGGACCAAGTCTGTGTGGCCAGCAACCTTGAATGGTTTTGGGACTGGGGTGAAGGAATGAGGCAGGACATACCTGTGGAAGGGAGCTGGGACATTCTTCTGTCTTTCACAGGTGCTGCAGGAATACGTGCGCCTGGTGGAAGATGTGGATACCCGACTGAACCTCGCTACCAAATACAAGTGCCATGATGTTGTCATAGAGGTAGATGGCTGCTGTGGGAAGACATGGCACATGGACCTGCTTTTTCTCTGTAGCTTTTCTGTTCTCTGCCTTGTGCCACTTCTGTCATGTGCCTGGTGGGGTTTGTTCATCCCTGTGGCCAAAATGATAAGGTTCCCAGTAGAAGTCTATGAGCCAGGAGAGTGGCTCCTAGAATTTGTGCTGTGAAATTGTTGTGTGTTGGGAGCTGGATGGGGAACAGTAGAGTTGCCCTGCCTGTTTGCAGGACACCATCTAACCGTGGAAGTGTCCCTTTCTCTCAGCTGGGTGCTGGTTTTGCTCTTTACCTAGACCTACCGGGATCTAAAGGATCGTATCCAGCTGACAGCATATAAAGACAAGGTGGAGCGGGGCTCTGCGGAAGAAGAGAAGATACACAGCATTCTCAGCAACATGGTAAGAAATGCTTACTCTTTCTTCCAGATACTCTCATCAGAAACAGATATAGATTTGGTGTAGGGGCATGGCTGTCCTGCATACTTTCTATCCCTGCTGGGAAGCTAATCTTTTGTTTGGTGTTGCATTCAGGGTAGGAATGAATGGTTATACTATAGAAATGGCATGCTCTGGCTGTAGCTGTCCTTGTCAGGGATTAGGAGTCACTAGGGCCCCTAGGGCTCTGTGTTCAGCATTGCTGTTAGTCATGTCTTGTTCTCTCTTTAGCAAATCCGGTGGAAGAACTGAACGCATGTGAAACAGCCTGTTTTGCCATCACCTTGTCACTGAAAGAGGGAACTGCAAAACCCAGTCCAGTGCCAACAGAGCAGCTCTGTTACTCCTCCTTGCATGATCAACGTTCGTCAGTCAGTGGGTACCTATGGCTTGTGGGACCGTGGCGTTCAGGCTGGTTGAAGGCAGCTGCTAAAATGTAGCTGGCAAAACCATGGTACTGATCCATCAGGGTTGATTCTTTTTGGAATCTGATTGTCTTGGATGTGGCTGTAAGCCAGGCATCACTTGTGTGTATGAAGGGAAGTTGCAGGGCACAGCGAGATGAATGTTTCCTCTGGGTGGTGCCTGGGCTGCTTCTTCCAAGAGGAACGTGTCACTCACACTTGTGAGTCTCTCCACCAGACAGTGCTGACCAGTAACAGTCAAGCTGGCTTGGGCATCACTAATCATGGCTGTGGCTGGAGTAAAACCTACCTGGATGGACCATGTTCTTCTCCCTGTGTGAAGTGTTGGGGGAAAGGACCAGTTGCACTTTTTTGTTTGTTCTGGCTCACCCTAGGAAAAGAGGTGTGTGAACTTCTGCAGAGAGCAGGACAGCAACTTCTGCCAGTATCCTTCTGCTAGCACTCCACAGCATTTGGAAGATCCCTTTATCATGGAAGTACCTAGTGTGGAGGTGATCAGAGTCCTGATGGGTTGGATGGAGACCTTTCACACTTACACAAACCTGCTGGTCCCAGCAGCTCATTTCTCAGAAAGTGTTATGCCAGGAAGAATTAAAGTGCACTTTCTCAGAAACACAACTCCTCAGGCCAGCTCCTGGCTTCATCCTTTCAGACCTCACTTCAATTCTGTAAATAAAAGCTGTCTCTTTCTCCTTGGGCTGTTTCTTTCCTTCTCCCACTAAGCATGTTGTCACTCTTGTGTGTTAATCCTGAGCACTTTATCACCTCCCACAAAATGAAGTGCAGGATGTTTTTTAATGTTCTGAAAACACAGTGCATGTTACCATGGAGTGACATTACTTGCAGCAGTACCTTATTTCACACCTTCAGTGCCATCAGCACAGATGAATTAATTTTTGAGAGTTTGCTGCCTCAGGGGGTCACACAAACATGAGAGTAAATTTGGATTCCAGCCTCCCTGCTGCACTTTGAACTCTTTCATTTTTTTTTTCTTTTCCTGTTGGTGTGTTTGTTTGTTTTTTCTTATGGAATCATTAGGGTTGGGAGGGACCTCTTGATCATCTAGTCCACTCCTGCTTTTGCAGGATCATCTGGAACAGGCAGACAAGGACTGTGGCTATGTGGGTTTTCAGTATCAACACAGCTGGAGATGACTCAGCTTCCCTGGGAAACCTAGTCTGAATTTGGCAACACTCACAGTAAAAGGTGGGTTTGTGTCTTCAAATGGACCAGTACATTTCAGTTTGTGCCCAGTGCCCCGTGTCATCACTGGGCACCACTGAAGAGAGTCTGGGTCCCTTTCTTTTCCTCCTTCTCGTCACATACTTGGACAAATTGACAAGATTGCCCTTGAACTAGGACCATTTCAGGTGGGGGGTGCTAAAATTAATAGTAACAAGTTTAATACAGCTTATATTTTTTATGTAGCTCATACTAATTGACTAAATAAGTTGTTCATAGGCTGCATATAAAGTTATATAACCCCATAAACTCTTAGATAAGACAAATGGGGAGAATGGTCCTCCAGGGGAGATGTTAGGAATAAAATCTTCTTTCTAATCATCTCAGGGAAGAGACAAAACAGAGATTATTAAATAGTTTTTTATAGATCTTGAAAACTAGCCAGATCCCAAGGCTCAGCTGTTTCGGCTCAAGACTTTAAATCAGCCTGCAAGGACTGGGCCAGGCAGCTGAGCTCTTCACGTGTTTATCCCTTTGTGTCACCCTGCTGCTGCCCTTGGCTATGTGAGAACAGTGATGGGCAGCCACCAAAGTCCCTCTGCCACTTTGGGCAGGCAGTGCTAGCAGTCTGCAGTGGTTTGTGTTCCACCTGCATATGGCAGAACACAGGTAATTGTGTCCCAGTGCCTAGAGGTGTTGGTCAGCTCTGCTGTCTCTCTGGGCTTTTTGAGTCCCTTTCTCTTTGCTTAGGGCAGTAGCCCTGCAGAAGCAGATCCTTACATGCTTTTATAACAATGCTCAGCTGGTGGCCTCCTCTGCTGCCTCCTGTCACACATGCTGTCCATCTGCTGTCATTTGTCCTGTCACTGTGTACAGCCTTGGCATCTCCATCCCTCCTCTCAAGAAAAATGGGCCATGTCATTTCAGAGCCTGGAACTGTCACCAAACACAGGAAGAAATTAAACTCTCTGACCCTATCTTTGAGATGTCTGTGAGTGGCATTACTTCATTCTGGCCAGGATCTGCAATGAAAATCATTCCAACTGCACATGTCCTGTACAAAACTTCACATATTTAAGCATTTATCAAAAAATTTTTTTTGAGCAAACAAGCTTTATGTCATGGGTGTCCCTATGTCAATTTTTTTTAATGCTGGAAGACTCAACACATAACTAATTCTTCTTAACACACACATAAAATATTCATAAACTGCACTGAATTCATCCAGCTCCCTTAGAGTTAAAAGAACTCAAAGCATCTGAGCAAATAAAAGCTGCTAATTTACTAACTTACATGTGGCCTAAAAAATCTTCACAGTGCATCTTTCACCACACAGTTTCACTGCAGGACTCAAACCTGCAATTTCTGAGTTTTTCCACTGGATGGGACTCAGACCCATTGTTTCTACAAAAAGGGACCCAAACCATCAGAACAGCCACCCTGTCACTGGTGCATTGCTGAGGGTATTTGAAGCACCCATGGCACTCCCCGTGGCCACATGGTTACATGGCTTTATATGTGGCCTGTCAAGGACTTCTGTTTACTCAATTAGTATGAGCTATATAAAATACAAGCTAAATTGGACTTGTTACTACTAATTTTAGCATCCCTCACCTAAAATGGTCCCAGATCAGATGTTTCAAACCAAACAGTTCTGGTTGTCAGTGTGATTCCTCACAGCAGTGTGAGATGAGAATATCTCTTCACATCTGTGTGCACATTGGTAATTGATATTTGATTTTGTTCATCCTGCAAGGAAAATAAAATTCCATGAGTAGTGGTCATTTTTTATGCAGGCTCAAAGAGCATCATGTGACAGAACCTGCCTCACCACAAGGCACTGAAACTAAGCAATGACCTCAGCTTTCCTGAATGTGGCCTCATCTGTGCAGAGAAAAAACCTTCCTGCCAAGTTTTGCATGCAAGAGATTTTCAGCAAAGATTTTACCTCTGATTACTCAAGAGGAGAAAGAAGACAATAGAATGCTGAGATACTGCTTGTCTCTGCTTTGCAACTTGCCTCATCTCACATAAACCATGGTCTGCCTTGTTGGGATGGAAGGTGCTGAACTCTATGTTTTCCTTAGGACCACATCGCTGCCCCAGGAACTGCTTAGATGATGCATTAGCAACAGAAGACCTGGCTGAGTTTTGTCTCTAGATCCTGCTTATCAGGGTGTTTGAAACAATTGGGGCATTGGATTAAAAAAAAAAAATAATAAAAGAATTTAAAGTTCCTATGGGACAGTTCTTGGGGGTAATGATCTTATGACACAGTTCATGAACTGGACTATTGAGGATGTTAAGTCAGGGAAATGCTGCTTGAGGGAAGAAGTCTGCTTTTGCAGGACTATTCTAGAGCCACTAGTCTCAGTTTTACTTCACTTGACAGTGATGCCTGGAACATTTTGTATTCAAGTCTCTGAGTCTGATGGTTTCTCAAAGGCCCAAGAAAGAGTCTTGTAGTCAGACACTGAAGAAAACCACTATTTGTTACATTATTAGCAAGCTGCTTTGGACTGTTGTTGCCAGTAAATGTTTCTTCTTGATTTCCCTACCAGAACCTTTCCCTTGATCTGACCTGACAGCTGTGCCACTGAGAAAGTCTCTCTTTAGCCAGCTGATAGAAAAGAGAGAGTTTGTCTGGTGCCATCTGATTCCTGGTGCTCTACTGTACCAGGCACCCTCTAGAGACTGTCCTACAAAGTGATGTGGGCTGGTCAGGACCAAGACATCTCTCACTTCAGCTGTAGTGGAGCCTGACATGATACTGGATGACAAATCTCCATTCTCCACAGCTGCTTTCAACACTTTCTCAGAAATTCCAGAGGAAAATGCTGAGTATGATTCTAAATCTTCATAAACCATCATGAAACCCATGAGGAATGCTTTGCTGAGATCTCATCCCAGCTCCTTCATGGGACTAAGCAGTGCCTGAACCAGCACTGTTAACTCTCAGACTCTTTAAATTATTTCACACAACAACCCCTATGCACACATTTTCTTCTATGAGTTTCACTCTATACTGCTCAGCAAACTTGTTTATCCCTGGTTGCCTGAGCTTTTTTTTTTTTTTTTTTTTTTTTCTGAATGTCTTATTACTTGGTCTTCTTAGCATATGAACTGCTTCAGTTTCACTGTGTTTCTGTTGCAGCTTCTATACAAAACTGAATTACAAAACCAAATTACAGTTATTGTGTAGTGGCTACAACTTTGGTGTAACAAACTAAACAGGATCAGGCCCAGCCTTTTTTTGTTGTGTTTTTTTATTCCCTATGGGGGATCTTGGGAAAGCCACTGAAGCTTTAGACAACATGCTAATGATTTAGTCAGGAGCACTCTTTCTGTTAAGACAGGCTTCCATCAGCACTTACTTCTACTTCCTTGCTGGTGATAATGCATCCCACCCTCATCACCACAGAATATATTATATGTCCTTCAAGGGAACAAGAAATAACTGGATACCTGTCCAAATCCATTCAGGACAAAGCAATTTTTATTCCCTAAATTCTCAAGTTCAGTGTTCTTTTGTTCTTTTGCCACCATCTATCATGTGTTTCAGTACTGTTTACCATAATAAACTGCCTGCCTGGTTTTGCCTCACAGGAAATCATTTCTGTGGTGAGGCCAAGCATTAGTTATGCATGTTGCTTCTAGACCCCTTGCTTAATTATGATTGCTAACAGCAGCTGTCACCACACCTGTACACCAGTTATTGTATAAGCCATTTATCTTACATCTTGGTTTCAGAGCAAACCCAGTCTGCAGACACTAAAACCTGGGAGAAATCTATTCACTTGGGCATCTGGGAAGGTTTTATCAATCACTTGTGCCTAAAATATTTCTATCTTTTTTTTTTTTTTTTTAATTTTTTTAACTAATTGTGAAGCAGAAATGAAAGATAGACAATGGTACAGTCTGATCTATGACTTCCACTTCAATTAGTTCCTGTAAGCAAATGAAGTATTGCAGAAAAGAGGCAATGTGGGAATGGGTTTGGTGTAATAAAATGTCTAAGAGTTGCATGGCAGTGTGGTGCACAATGTTTTGTAATTATGAAAAGGTAGAACTCCTTGAACAATCTGCAAGGTAATAAGGGTACACTCTACTGTGGCTGCTGGGCTTCTTACAAAGGCAAAAGTGCAGTATGAGTCCCTAATTCTGCCTCTGCATGTCCTGTGATGCAGGGAGAGCATCCGCTCCCACCACGGTCTGGGATTCTTGCAAAGAAGGAACTGTAGTACAGGGCTCCAGTCCTGCTTCTTGGATAAACTGTGAGAAAGTGAGGGCATCTGCTTTCTCTCCTGTTGGTGCCTTTCTCTCTAGGAAGAGACCCATATTGTCTCTGTATGGGAGGGCAATGGATCTGCTGAAGAGAGGCTCCTCAATCCCCAGCAACTCTCGCACCTGTCGTGAAATTTCCTGAAATACAAGACAAAACACCAGGAATTCTCATTTCTCAAACCAAGACAATAGGACAACAGCTAAAACCATCCATTCCATGTCAGAGCAGCGGGAAAAAGAAGTGATATTCTGAATTTCAGTACAGTTTCATGCTTGAAGTTGCAACACAAGGGGGATCTGAATCCCTAAGCCCCATGTGACACTGTAAAAGCAGTGCGTGTTGCTTTCTTTCCAGATTCACTATCAGGGATGGCATCACATCTGATCCCTTAGTGGCATAAATATAGCTCTGCTTTCATCCTTGCACGTCAAGGACGAACAAGTAATGGGTGAATGAACTGCAGTCCCTTCTGCTTAATGCAAAATCATCACTATTTGTTAAATTATAATGCGAATGACAGTCTACACAAAGGTGTAAAAAATAATTAGCAAAAAGTCATATTGTTCATTTAGAAAATGATGAGTGTATGGTTGTCTGGGCCACCTGGACCTGGAACTGTTAGTGAGCAGAGCCTTACCATTGTTTTTGAAGCAACTTCTTAGAATTTAACTGTCTAATATGATTGAAGCTTCAAAATACAATTTGCAAGGTTTTACTGATATTTCACAGTATTTGCTCAAAACCTTCCCCCAACTTTAGCTTGACTCTGAAAAGCAGTACCCTACTTTTTGTGATAACAGAAGACCACCAGACTTGTGTCTTTAGTGGTTTTGATATTTAAAATTCCAGTACAGTGGGATTAAAACCAGCAGTAATGTCACTTGTCCATGCTGCATAGTTACTACATAATTAGCTGTGTAATTTTCTACCAAACTGCCATTTCCCCTAAACTGCAAACAGTTTCTGTCTCACTGAGCTGATGCTATCACTCTTGTTTCTATAGTAACTTTATCAGTTTCGACTGCTCACAGCATTTCATTTATATTTCTTGTTGGGAAATTGCGGCTTTAACTTTTCACCTGCTCTAGGTAGACACTTCCTGAAAGACCCAAAGGGCCACATCCTGCAGAGCTCTGCATACTTGGATTCTGTCAGAACACAGTTCTTTGAAACACAAATAACTGGCAGAATACGGCATGACCTTTGAGAACATCTAGGTTCCACTGAAGTCTGTGAGATGTTCCCAATTTACCTGCAAGCTTTGGAAAACATTACTGAGACAGTCTCACTTCCAAGCTTGCAGCAGTGTCCTGGCTGTCTATCGCTTATCTAGAGGAATTTCAGTTCCTACAAGAGGAAGAATGGGTTACAGTTGATATGTCTAACCATGTCTAGTATTACTCAGCAGTGGAAAACACAAATGACTATAGTTTCTATCTGCTTGTACCAGAAATATTTGTGAAGGTATGCCGCCTGAAAACCTTAGTGTTAAATTGATGCCTTGCTCTCAAAACAACAGGCAAAGTCATGGCACTACTTAATGGTTTTGGCGGCATATTTAGTTTCAAACAAACAGTTTAGATTGAGCAACCAGACAGAACTGTGGTCAAATTGCATTTTGGTACTGCAGAATCAAATAAACAGTGTTAATACTCTAGTCACTGGAGCATAAAGCTTCCTTTTTCTTCTTGAACTTCCACCTGTGTCTTCTGGTGAAAGCAATTTCAAATTTTGATGCAAAACAGATAATTTGGCTCTGTAAATGCAGTTCCTCTGTGGTTTCCACTAGGGGAGGGAAAGAGGGTAGTGAAAGTTAGGTCAACTTGTTGATCTTCTGAACTTTTAGGAAGCTAAAAGTTATAGTCCCGAAATTCAGTCTTTACTATCAGTGTTTGTTAAACAAAATATGTAGGTTTGAAAGGAAAAAAACCAATTACATGTTCATAAAATGAGGAAGAGACAGAGCTCCCATTTGTGTCCAGCAAAGCGTAAAAGAAGGAAGTAAAAATAATTGGACCTTTTGCTGCTTGAGATAAGTGGCTCAATTGCTGCAGGTTAAATCTAACTAGATTTTCATAAGTTCTACAAATCGGTCAGCTGAAAATGATTTAAAAGAAATTCTGAGGGTGCATACATCTTGCTAAGCAATTTTATGGGGCCGGAGAGCAACATCCACTTAAAGGAAGGCTAAGCACTTATGGTGCCCCAGAGAAGCAGCCCAAGACCTGCAGCCAGCTGAAGGCCTGAACAGACCCATGCTCTAAGCCCATGACTGTATAAATTGGTTGTCCGGTTTGAGGCTCGCTGTGCCCAGGCAGACCGGCCACAGCCCAGCCCGCGGGCAGGGCCAGCCAGGGAGCTCCGGGAGCCGCAGCCGGGCGCACCTGCATGTGGCCGAAGTCCGTGACGCCCAGGGCGGGCAGGTTGGAGCAGGTGGCGTGGATGAGGCGGCGGCCGGTGACACCGTTGGCCCTGAAGCATTCCTGGGCAGGGAAGCGGAGGGAAAGGCGGATCGCCCTCTGCCACCTCTACCCTCCTGCCGCTCGCACACGCACACGCTCACGCACACACTGAGTTCAGGGCCACCGGCCCAGGCGGCGCCGAGGGCGGGGGTTTCCTGCCCAGACCGGCAACCCCGCACCTCGTACTGGGGGAAGCCGAGCTGCGCCACCCACTCAGCCACGTCCTCGGCGCTCCAGGTCAGGAAGGCGCGGTCGGACCGCGGTCCCCCCGCGCCCTCGGACTCAGGCTGCGGCCCTTCAGCCACTCCAGGCCCCGCGGGACCCGAGCGCGGCTCCACCGGCTCCATCCCCAGGCCACCACGGCAACGCGTCTTTCCGGGATCCCGTTACCTTGGCAACCACCACTTCCTGGAGGTGCGCCCCCTTCTTCCTTCCGCCACTCCCTCCCTGCTGTCACCCTGCAACGCCGCCCGTGCCCCTCCGCTCTGCAGAACTAAATGTTGATTGGCTGCGTTGTCGAGGGGGGAGGCTGAGGGATGAGCACCGAGGCGCCACCATCTCCCTGCGGCCCGGCTCACACGCACTCGCTCGGGTGTTTCCGTTCCCCCCGCTCGGGTGTTTCCGGCCGCCCGCCGAGCCGTGCCCATGTCGGACGCGCTCTCCGCCGCCGCCGGCTCCCGCTCCGAGCCCCCGGGCGGCGACACCGCGCCCCGGGGCCCCGCAGGTACGGGCAGGGCAGGGGGCGGCCCGGTGGCGGGTGTTTAGCGGTACCCTTATGGGGAGATTCTGTTTAGGTGGTGGGTTTGCTCGGTTCTGGCGGAGAAGCCGTGTTTCCGGGTGGCAGCTCCCTGCGGTGGAGCAGCGCCCCGGGTGCCGCCCGCGGTGCCGGGGCTGAGCGGACAGGGGCGGGCTGCGGGCTCTGCGCGGCTCGCCTGCCGCTCGGGCGCCTGGAGCTGCTGCAGGAGTTCTTCCCGCTGCAGTGGGAAGAGCGAGGATTGATGGAGGTTTGTGCTTTCCCCGGTGAGAGGGGCTGCGCGCCCCTGGGCTGGAGCTGTCTCCTTCCCGCCTAACTCTCGGGGATGGCCAGCAGCTCCGAGGAGCGTCAGCATCCTGCAGACGCCGGAGCTTGTCCGTGCCCTGTTCACTGCCCTAACGCGATCGGAGAGCAGGGCTGTGAGCCGCAGTCTTATGGGGACAGAGCTTTCCCTGAGTTCAGAGACTCGGGGAAGACCAGGAGCCGTCTTTACAGACGGTCCTTTTAGCACTGACCTAGGAATTTCCATCTCATCAGTATCCTTTGTGAACTGCTGCATGATTGCTTTTTCCAGGGTTTTGTCAGCTCAGCTTTACGTGATGAAATTTGGCCTTGTTCTGTCCTTCTAAAGCTAGGATTAGTAGTTCCTGAATGAACCCTGCTTCTGAGAATGGCTTTATGCCAAAAATACGCGTAGGTTTTTGTTCTCCCTTTCCTAGGGTTGAGGCCATTAAAAATCTTTGTTCCACAAGGTTCTAGATACACCTCATAACACAGTTATGAAAAACTGGTTGGCACAGGTCTTTGTTCCACAGCTGTGTGACCTCGTCAGTGTTTGAGTGCTGGCTGCAGGTTTTTTTTTCCTGCTGGTTTATTATAAACACCAACCTTTATTTCACCTTCTTTTCCTATATTCTGTTTGTTGTTAGAAGATGAAGACTCAGCCCGAAAGACAGAGCCTACAGATCAGCTAGTTGATTCTTTGGAGTCCAATACTTCGCAGAGCGGGTAGGAAAACCTTTTTGTGTGTTGTGGCCCACGTGCATGACAGTCTGTTTCACTCCTATGACCTCTTCTGTATGGCAGTTTGTTCTGTTCGGGTAAAAAGAAGAGACTGAAGACTGAATTGTCTGCTTTGGGACAGTATATACTGGAATCAGTATGGGAGGCTTGTTTTTACAGGCTTTAAGGTTGTTTTAGAGCTTGAGAAATGTAGTTCATAGCTCAGCTATTCAAATCACAGTCATTCAGCTTGAAAGGAATACTGTAGGGTTTTATAAATCCATTATAAGACCTCGTACGCTTTCCGGGGAAATTTTCTGTATCCTGTCTGAAGGATACTTTAATAATTGAGCATGCCTACTGTCTGTAAATCTGCTGGAAGCTGTACGAGAAAATACCTTTTATAATTTTCTTGGCAATGTTTTGGCTTTTTTTCTTCATTGTTTGTTTTCTATATCTCTCCATTAATTCTGCTGATCAACCCTGTTATCAGATGTTTGGCTTGTTGGTACCAGCTGGGCATGTGGTGTTTGTGGCCAAGTAATTTCATTGGTTCCAAGCACTAATACCATGCAGTGCAATTTCATTTGCCTCTGTACATTTATTGCACAGGGTACAATTTCAGAAATGTGTGAGTTAATTACAGTAGGCAAACCACAGCTTCATTAAAAAAATACAAAAATCCAGGAAAAAAAAAAAAAACACATCAAACTACCTTTCTTAGCAAAACTACAGTTTGATGCCATCTTGGTTTGATGCTGCTGACATCTCTATCAGACTTCCTGACTATAAATGAGCTCTTCCATCTTTTTATTATATCCTCTAATTTTCCATAAAGAGATTAATACAGACCCTGGGCAAAATATCCAAAGTAGATGATACATACTTGCGAACATTATTAAATTTAGATCTTCTTTGAAAGGGATGGAGATAGTCCAAAACGTTTGTGTGAGGAGGAATCAGCTGAACTCTGTCTTTGTAAGTCTGCTTGTAAAGCTTGTGTAGCTCTTCCTTATCTTTCAGTGAGACTCACGAGTACCAGTGGTATCTAGAGGAAAAAATTCCCAACCTGTAAGCTTCTGTGTTGACGGAGAACTTTTTGAGCAGATGTGTGGACCTGTGGTAGCAAATGACCAAATAGCCCATCTAGGTGTGTTCATGCAACTGCTCAACTGAAATGCAGATAGGCTGGAAAACAACAACATAGAAGTTCAAAAATTCTTCCTTTAAAAAATTGTTCCCACTAAGTGTACCTTCTTATCTGGTCCATCTGCTGCCATTTTCTGAACCTGATATTCATCTTGTTTGAGTTGTTCTTACAGACCTTCTGGTCTATCATGCCTGTTCTAGGAAAGGAAGTCACACTGTCGAGAGAATGTAAGAAAAAAATGGCTTTGTTTCTGGTTAAATTCTGTAGTGCTGTAGGAGTAACAATTTGAGGACAAAAGCCACGTTTACCCTGTTCAAGTCTTTTCTGTGGATGCAGAATGTGTCTTAATTGAGCTGTGTGTATTTTATTTTATTTTTAATTATTCCAAACGATACTCATAGTCTGTTTCCTTGCTAATGAGAATATTTCTCGTTTCTGAAAGGCAACATTTGAAGAAATGCATTTTTTTCCATTAATGCTATATTCTCATGTTTCTCATGAGAATTCTCATGCTTTAGAGCAAGGCAGTTGACATTGGGTTTATAGTGCTGTGAGAAGGTTTTGATTTTCAAAAGTGATTTTCTGTTCTTATTTAATACTAGGTTGCTTGTCATAGAAGTTTCACTTACATAATGAGAGCATTACAGAGGCCACTCTTCCGGCATCTGAGTTAATTTGGGATTATAAGTCTAGCTGCAGACAACATTGCAGCATTTTTTCCCAACATAATTTAGAAGAAAACTCCTCAACAGAATAAATGCCAGAGACATTTCCTTTCCTGCCCATTCTTTTCCTGCTGTGTACCATTCTTATTGTTTTAGCATGTCCATTTTCTTTTGTTAGAGTGCAGTACTTGGACCTCATTGCTTAAGTTACTGTGCTGTCCATTGTATGTCTTACTGCTTGCTTATCTGTGGAGTGTATTTGAATATGGCAAAGATGCACTTGGGTGCTCCCGGTATCTTTTGGGACTGCTAGTGGAAAAGGCATAATGGGCTACTTAAATAGATGCCATTCTCAGATGGCTGTCAAAATTGTTCTGAATTCTTTCACTGATCCAGTTGACCTCTGAGGGAGTATGCAGATGCCATGAAGTACCTGGCATAAAGAAAGTTATCATTTCTTGGGCAGTAAAGTTGCTGCTAATGTCTGTCCTTAGTATAGTGTTGGTGAGCCAGCATGCTGTGGGGTGAGTGCAGTGAATTTCTGCTGTCTAAAGGACAGTAAATATGGAGTATCCCGCTGAAGTTGCTCCCCCTGGCTCACATGGAAGACAATCATGCAGAGATGGCAGGACTGGGGTGGGCAGGGGTTCTTTGTCCAGCTGACAGGTGCTGACTACAGAAGCTTGTTCCTTCAGTTCATCTCAATTTGAGTTCCAGAGCAGTGATTCCTCTGCTGGCTGTGCCCTGGGTGCAAGCACTGAATTGTACTGCTCTGTTCCTCCAGAAGGTCACAGGCTGGGGCACACCTGAGCGTGGGCACAAGAGACCATTCAAAGGAAGAAACTGGTGCTCTGGGGGACCAGAAAGTGGCTGAACTAGAAGAGAAGCTGCCTGACCAAATCCAATCTCTCAAAAAGGTAGATGGATGTTTCTTATGTCTGAGAGCAAAGACAGAAATGCAGCAGCAGTTCTACTGTGCTTGCCGCTTTGAGACTGAGGCTGTAAGGGTTATGTTAAGATAAAAGTAGAATTAACATAGATTCAGTTACATTTTTACCTGTACATTTGTGGAAGATAAATGGTATCAGTTTTATTTTTAAAATCCCTCTTGTGTCTTCAGCTAGTCCTTGCTTCCTTGCTCACTGAGGCGTCAAGGTAATCCTCACCTTCTGGTCTTATCTGGTGCTTCTGGAAATTCCATTCCTGCAGATTTATGGAAGAGGGAACTGCAAGTCCCTTGTTTCTTCTTGTAAGCAGCCAATTTGCCTTACAGATAGAGTCAGGAAAACCTGTGCAAGTGACACCAAGGTCAGGACCTGTGAGTTTGGATATGTGAGAAGAGAGGCCTTAGTGAACCAGATGAACTTCCAACTAAGATGCAGCAATGATTGATTGTGGCTGTAGTCTAGATGCAC
Organism: Sylvia atricapilla; assembly: GCF_009819655.1. Lineage (NCBI taxonomy): Eukaryota > Metazoa > Chordata > Aves > Passeriformes > Sylviidae > Sylvia > Sylvia atricapilla. The sequence continues at coordinate 56,097,403 of NC_089145.1, forward strand.
ACAGAGCTGAAATGCTCTCCCTAGAGAGGCTGTGTGTTGGGAATTCTTTCCAGGAATAGTCAGCTAAATCTATAATGTTACTGCTTTGTTGAGGGGTGGCAATTAACTCTGATGCAAGTGCAAAAATGTGCCTGCCTAGGACTCCCAGGGAGGCCAAGGGGAGTGAAATTTGTGACACTAATGCAGCATTTGACTTCAAAGTTCATGACGTTGGTGCAGTAGGGGGAACAATGCTGAGAGGTGTCTCAGAGCTAGCCTACACTATTTACTAGAAGGTTCTGCAAGTCTGACTTGATTTCATAAAGGTGCTTGAGTTACTAATGAGTTGTTTCAAATCTAGGCAGCGACTTTTTAACCAGGACGTCTTTGTGACAATGTTTCTTCTGTGCTTTGTGCAGGAAGCTGTTCGATTAACCAACTACCATATACCTCAGGGAGTAGGGGATATAGTCATGATTCAGTCAGATCACACTGGTGCTGTGGATATCCTTTCAGCTGAGCTGGAGACTGCAGACCTCCTTGGGGAACAGAGAAAAGGTGAGTCCTGAAGGCAGAACTCCTGTTTGGGTAATTTTTAAGTGCCTGCCCTGGCTAGAAGAGCAGAGAATGTCCTGGAGATACTTTTAATTCCTGATGGAGATTCGGGCTCCTGGCTAGTGAGTGGAAGAACTTCACATCTGGGGCTTTTGGGAGCAGGCCCCAGAATGGAGGCGCCTTAGCAGAAAACATTAGGCCCCTTAGCTTCACTGTTTTCGGGTAACAGTTTGTCAGTAGTGAAAAGTCATGTAAGCCTGTGAACTTTTCCCTTGTCTCAGCTCAGCCTCCCCCTCTGGCTGCACCCACCATGTGGACCACTGAGAAGATGAAGGAATTCAAAGCCAAAGTGGGAAAGGAGAGGAATGGGCGGATGGTGGTGAAGCGAGGCGAGGTGGTGACAGTCCGTGTGCCCACCCATCCTGATGGGAAATGCATTTGCTGGGAGTTTGCTACGGATGACTACGACATTGGGTTTGGAGTCTACTTTGACTGGACCACAGTTACTAGCACTGCCATTACTGTTCAAGTCAGTGAATCCAGTGATGAGGAGGATGAAGAGGAAGACGAGGAAATTGAAGGTTAGTGCAGATCTTATAAAGGTTAATTTGTGTTGCATGTTGCTATGCTGCTGAGAGTATCTGGCAGATGCTATAATTTCCATCTACTTTGTTTAGTCAGCCTATTTTCAATCTCTGCAGCCTTTTAAGTTGTTGGTTAGAATGATAAGAAAGCATTTGGCCCTTCCTGCTCCGGCATATGTCGATGGCTGTCCTCTCCATGAGCATTCTTAAAATTGAACACATGGAAAAATAAGATCAGAATTCACTCAGTCAACTTCTAGCTGATAAAAAGGTTATAAAGTCTGAAATTTTAACCTGACTGTTTTGGTTAGACTCCTGGACTGAGAAATTTCTGGTGGTGAATGGAGGCAAGAAGGTTTTGTTTAGGGATGTTGGTTTTTTGGGGGTTTTTGTTGGTTTTTTTTTGAGGGAGGGTGTTTTTTTGGGCTTTTTTTCTTTTCTTTTTCCCCCGGCACATCAGTAGCTCCTTCTGACTATATGTGAAATGTTTGCTACCTGTGTCACTGAACTTGGGAAACACACAGTGACCTTGCCTGTTCTGTGGCTTCAGTGTATGCTGTGACCAGTGTAGCTGGGAGGTTTGTGTCTGAATTTTGCAGCCCCTGTAAACAGGGGTAAGTTCCTTTATGAGAAATCCTCTTGGAGAAGTGAACTGAGGATATAGAAAGCTAAGGGCTTTCCTGCCTCTTTTTGCATCAAGTCTATATCACAGGACTGCTGTTGTGTGTATAAAAGCAGTGAGGTGTCTAAAAGGTAAGCTAAAAAAAAGAGAGGAGACTGGGCTGGTGGGCTAGTAAATACTGTCCCATCAGTATTCCCAAGAGAACTGGGTCTTGGTATGACCTTTGTTATGATAAGGAAGACCAGACTTTGTGGGAATTATTTGCAGAAAGGTCAGAGGAGATGCTCTGGGTAATGCTGTCACAGTTAGCCTTCCATATAGCTGCATGTCTGTGTTGCATTCTGGTCCTGTTGGTCTTTTTCTGGATTATGAAGTGGTTCTGGCCTACTTCCTTGTCTCCTGTCTGCCGTTCAGGACTGTCCCCTGCAGGTGATGTGGAGCGGGGCTCCAAAAGCTACCTGCGGAGCCGCTATGGAGAGATCATGCCGGTGTACCGCAGGAACAGCCATCGGGAGGTGCAGGCCGGCAGCCATCAGTACCCGGGAGAGGGCGTCTACCTGCTGAAATTCGATAACTCCTACTCTCTGCTCCGCAATAAGACTCTGTTCTTTCACGTCTACTACACTAGCTGAAGAAGAGGGAAGGGGCAAGGATGGCAGGCAGGTGATGGTGAGTGTAGCAGGCTGCCACCCAGCCCTGGTACTGCCTGACAGGCACTGCTGTGTGACAGAACCACGGCGCAATTCTGCCAGCTCTTCTTCGGACATGAACTGGTTTCTTCCCACACCCTTCTTCCCCACTGTCCCAGGGGAGAAAGGTAGTTGTGACTCCCTGGTTGTTCCCAGGCAGCTGCTCTTTCTCTAAAACTTCAGGAGGTCTGCTCCATGCAGGCATTGGGCTGGGCCTTCACATCACAGCTGGCAATTGCCCAGAAGCCACGTTCGGGTGGTTGTGATTCTGGATCTGTTGTGCTGGTACAAAATGAAGTGAAAATAATCTGTTACTATTTTGTGAATAACTTTGCCAACTCTCCTGCTGCATCTGCGTCACTAGAGGGCAGCTGTTAGCTTCAGTAAGCCAGAAGCACAGCTGGCTTGTCACTTAGCCAGGGTAACCCCATCACCTACCATCGACGCAGTCAGTACAGTCAATGCTTCCTTCACTCACGTCAGTGGGTGGGAGTGCAGCTGGCCAGCAGCAGCCCAGGCTGCAGTGGCTTGGCAGTGCTACAGCAGGTGGGCCCCAAATAGCAGTCACAGCTCGTGTTTGAACAGGGGGTGGGAGCAGGGTGCACACCTCATAGTCCACAGGAGGGCTTTTCTACAGATCGAGAATTGGATGATATATCTGTTGATTGTAGGAAGATGATTAAAACCTCCCTGATTACCAGAAGTTTTTTCTGGAATCCAGATGTGAAGCAGAAGACATGACTTACTGCCATGCTGAATGAACACAAAATGGTTGGAATACAACCAATAAATACACAGGAAATATTTCTTAGCAGCAGGATGTTGGTTCACTGGTATTGCAACCATATGTAGCAAGGAAAAGGCTCCCAGAGAAATGCAGTTTGTCAGCTGCTATTGCTGCTGCAAAAGTACTGTTGGGAAGTTCCTTGGCATGTTTTCGTGACTAGTGATGGTACTAGTTACCACCTTCTGCCTAAATAGCGGCTGAGTTGAACAAGGAGAAGTTAATCCATCAGAGATGAATTTTAAAACATGTTTATTTCTAGCTGTTGTTTATTTTAGTACTTTTAACTTGAAATTGTCCTCTTTTCTAAGAATACTGCTGTATTTACATTTTGATACCTCTTTGCAAAGACACAAAATGACTTTCCATGGTGATACTAAAAGTTCTGAGTTTTATTTTTAAATCATCCAGGTAAAGCACCTCTCCTTGGTCCATTCCTTCTATTGAGAGGAAATGATGGACAGAATTATTTGTGGTAGTTAAAGCCAAAGATTTTGCTCTCATAGGAGGGCTGCATATTTCCTATTAAGGGTATATTGTAATGCTGTACAATTTGCTCTGTATTCAAGCTTAATTTTAACTATCTCTGCTTACTGATTTGCTGCTTCAGAGCACTTAGTAGGTCAAAATGGTAAGAGAGGAAGCAGTCAGTCTACAGTAGAGCAGCTCGAGCTGGGAGCAGGAGGAGTGGAAATTGGGAGAACACTGCTTGGAGCACAGTGGCTCTCTGGGGGAGCAGGCAAGGAGCAGAGTTGTTGCTGCTTTGGCCCCTGAGATGGGGAGAAGACAGCTACCTTCCTTGAAAGAGAGAGTGTGTTCACCATGGTGGGGGGGAACTGCAAAGCTGCCTTATTCAAGGTCAAGCACAAGGAGACAGAACAGTAGGGGTTAGTATCTGTCAGAGCAAGATGCTCTTTCAGTTAGCAGCTTGGAGAGGGCTGTTCCTTCCTTTAAATTCTCATGGATGACATGAAGAACCATCTAGAGCACTTGAATCAGGCCTGAGCAATTTAGGTAAGGTGTTTGCTGGGTGGGTTTTTTTTTCATCCTTTGTCTATCAAGTTCCAAGATATTGCTGATGGAGTGACACACTTCACTCCAAACAGAGAAGCAGTAGTATGTTTGCTGATATAAAACATCCTGCTGGCTGGCTTAGGCAGTTATGGAAACTATTCTTATTTAAATAGAGATCTTTGGAGTTAGACTTTGGGTCAAGAAAGAAAAATAAAGTTTAATTGCAGCTGCACTTCAGAAAGAGAAATTAATCCTCAGGAAAGGAAAATTTCTTCATTTCTGTGGAAGGAAGATTTCAAATAGGTTTTTAATATATGTTTCCTTTCCCTCTAAATATTCTCTAGAAATTCAGAAAGCTAAATCAAGGAAGAATCTTCTTTTGCATTTTGGGTTTGCTTTTGTGAAAGCACAAAATTGTTTTCCATTTTGTTTTGAATACAATTTAGATCTAAATAAAATTTACATGTTCAGTCAAACATATATCCTTGTAGCAAAGGACATGTATAAAATTACCTTGTATAAGTGTTTAGTTTTAATAATGGTACTAGTCTGTTGGACATTTTCTATGTCAGAGAAGGTCATAAGCTCTCCATTGTTTTCTCTTTTTTGCTTTATGTGTAATGTAGCAGCAGAAGTTTAAAATGTATGTGTTTTGTTGAGAACAGAGAGTTAAAATTGCTTAAATCAAGGACCACTACTGGTACTGCTTACATTTACTCAGACTCTTTGGAGGCCTGTAATACATGTTCTCAGGAAAGGTTACTGGTGTAGCAATTAATGCTCGGGACCCATTTAATATGCACGAACAGGTCAAATGAAAATGTGTTAAGAGGAAGAGCTTAGTTAACCTGACTTCAGGTGCTAAGAAAGCCGAGTTACTATGCACTGAGTCTGGAAGGCAGCCACATGCCTTTGGGGCTCTACCCTGTCAGCTTGTCTCCTTGTACCTGTGTGTGCATGTAACCTCCATCTGTGGCCTGCAGTGGGTCAGTCATTGTGGTGCTGGACCTGGTGAGGTGAATTTGAGGTAAACCTTATGACAGGTCTAGCTGCTGAAAGATTTTATTGTTCTTGTGGGGAATTAGGGTAGAGAATGAATCCCCAAAGGAGTTCACTTTCATCCCCACTCTTTCTTCGTGTCTCACTACCCCTATTAAAGCCACTCTACAGAGGATTTATCACAAGGTGCCTTAGGAACAAAGAGCATGTCTGAAATAAGAAGCATAGGGGTCATTAATACAAGAGATTTCTTCTTATTTCTCTGCCCATTTGGGTAGGGGGTTGTACTTGCTAAGGTCAGGCAGGGAGAGCCCCTCTAGGCTGTTCCTGGAGATGTGATCTGTTCATAGATTGCCTTGTTGCTGTAAAATGAGTAGTACAATGGTATTTGAATTTCCTGGTGCCATACATTCTTTGCCTTCATATGCTGCTGTCAGATGTCTAGGAACACCAGAGGACTACTCCTTTTGATATGCTGACACTAAACCCAAGGACCAGAGGAACACTAGACAGACGTACAAGAGTGTTTCTTAGGGCCATTCATAATTTTCTCTAAAAAGAGTGTTGAAATCCAGAGTTGTGAGTAGTGTGTGCCTGTGCATATTGAGTGTGGATGAGAGACCAAAGCAACAAAGTTTTTTTTTTTTTTTTTTTTTTTTTTTTTGTTTTTTTTTACAAGTGTAAAAGAAAAGACTATTTCACCTTTTTTCGTATGTGGGAAAATATTGGGTGTGACAACATCATGTTGATGAATGAGAACTTCACAAGTGACAGAATGGAAAACTGTGAACTGATTGTGTCAAATTCATTGCTAATTAGACTGTGAAAGAAAACAGGAGTTTAGCAGGAGTCCGAGTGCTAAGGCATTTATCTAAATAAGTTAATTTGCAGTAAATACCAATTAAATAAAGTTTTAGAAGGTACATAGAACAGCAGAGTTCAAATGTATATTGCAAGGAGAGTTTTCTGGAGGGATATTCCACATTTGCCTGGAGAGAGTCTCTGGCTACTTACTCTGAAACTGGGGTGCTGTTGCATCTGAAGGTGCATCAGGCCAGGTGGATGGTGGATCTGAGTCTCCTTATCTTTTCTAGGTTCCCTTCTGGATTTTACATGTTGTTTTCTCAGAATCATCATACGTTAAATGTAGCCTTTATTGGGAAGGGTGAGAGGAAGAATTTTCTGATCCATCAGTGAGGGTTATCTGTTTTAAACCCATCTGGACTGGTGAATCAAGTCCCTTGGGCAAGAAGCAGGATGGCAGCCACAAAATTCAGAGCTAAAGGAGACTTTTCCCAAGTAGTGACCTTGACGTTTAGGAGCATTTAGCAGGACATTTCCTGTTTGGAAATGATAAATAGCTGGAGATGACCTCACTGCAACCTCCAAGATGCCCTAGGGATAGCTCTCAGAGGGATGCAGGCTGCTTTCCACTCACAGCTCCAGCTATTAGCACAGGCTTTCAGTGGGGAGCATCTTGTAACTGGTCATACCTTTTTCAGATCTATGTTCTTGTGAACTGTGATCGTTGTTTGTCAGTCCTTATCTATGTGATGTAGATATTTTTTGATGTCCTGTGATTTCAAAATTGAGTTCTCAGCACCAGCTGTTTGCTTTTCATGTGCTCACCAAGAGGTGAGTTTTAAATAGAGAAGAAGGTATTTTAACAAAATGTGGCACTGGACTCTTTCTGAAGGGCACATATGAAGGCTATATTTATATTGTGCTTGCATTCCTTCTACAATTGGTTTGTATTGTTTATATTTGATGTGTTGTGGTTGATTTGTAATAATATATTGGAACTTACTCTCTTTAAATAAACTTTTCACTATGCAACCAAGAACTTTGTCTTCTGTTTAAGGCAAATGAATATCTTGATATGAAAAATTCAACTACAGACTTTCCAACAAAACAAGAATGCAGTTAGTTTTAGGAGTAAAGAGGAGGCAAATACACAAAATATACTTTGCAGTGTACAGGAGATTCTGATGCAAATGGATAGAAAAATGCCCTGTTAGCTCCTGATTATGGTTCCAGCCAGGAAATCTTGGCTGTTAAAATGACCTGCTGGAATATTTTTCTTAAGATTGTACTGAATGCTTGAGGAATTGGAGAGGAACAAGCAAGTAGCCAAGCTCATATAATGGATGTAAGAGTTTGAATACTTTACCTTCCAGTTCTTCAAACTGGTACTGTCGCCTCCATTCGCAGAGATCCCCTAGTTCCTTTGTTATTTCGGCTTCCGATCTGGAAGATTTAAACACATCTCTTCAGTTACCAGATACTCATTAAATGATCTAAAGAAAAGTGTTTGCCCTTCACAGCTCCTCACAGCTGCTTTGCCCATCAGCTTTATCATACTACAAAGGCTCTATTTAAATGTCCTGAAAGAAGCACTTGCTGGTCAAAATGAGAAATGATGCCTGTAGTGGGAGTCATCTTTTCTCACCTATCTCATTTGAGGTTTGGCAGGACAAGTGCTGCAGAGGTTCAATTCTCTGTTCTAGTCTGATGTTCCCTGGAAGCACTTTCACAAACTAATTGATGGGCAGGAGCAATCATAAACTAAGCTCATCCAAACCATAGAAGAGTCTGCCAAGTTAAAGATGTTTCATTGCATTTTAAGACCACCAAAGAGAAACACTGCCACAGCTACTTTATTATGAAGCACTCATGATACATCCTTGTGCTTGGCTCAGGCATATGGCCAAGAGGAAAACTAAGGAAAACAGTGGGGATGCAGGGAAGTGATGCAAAATTTCACATTAGTTCTTCCCATCCACCCCCACTCTGCCACTCCCCCCTTCTGTAAATTTTATGGATGGGCTGCAGCAGAAACACTGATCACGAGGTGCTCCATGAAGGCCTTGCAGAAGGCTTGGTTGCCTCTGCTAGGGAAGTGGCTCTTCACCTGATGTCCTTCAGGTGAATAGGGAGAATATTGTACTTTGGCTGCTGAAGTCTTGTTACTGCTTTTAGTAGTGTTTGATTATCAACAGCAGTTTTAAGCTTAGCAGAGCTACTCATTGTTATACAGGTGGTATTAGTTACCCAGTGGAGCCCTCTGTATTAACACATACACACGTGTAATTACTGTTTAAGGAGGATCTGCCACCATCCTACCTTCAATATAAGCCGTGACTGCAGAGTAAGGAAAGTGAGGTTCACACCTGCTTTTTCATGAAGGCTGATCAAGAAATGTGTACAGACACCATCACTTAGGAATCGCCAAGCAAGTTATCCCTCTCTGGAAAGGGTCATGTGGCTCTAGAAATGGTGAATGTCTGAAGCACAAGTTATTTGAGGAATGGCTGAGGGAGCTGGGGTTGTTTAGGCTGGAGAAAAGGAGACTCCTGGAGATCTATCACTCTCTACAACTACCTGAAAGGAGGGTGCAGCCAGGTGGGAATTGGCCTCTTCTCCCAGGCAGCCAGTGACAGGACAAGAGGACATATGTGGGCCTGATATTTCTGGGTCTGAGAGATTTTAGCCTCCTAGCAGCTGCTAATTTTTTCCCAAGGAAAAAATTCTCAAGGAAGTTTCTTCTCAAAACAATCTTGGCAAACAAGTATCCTTTCTCAAAACAATCCTTTTCCAGGAGGTGCTTTGCTGTTTCTCTAGTTTAACCAATGAGATTAGGTTCCTATTCACCAATCATGTTAAGTCTGTATCAGAACACCTTATAAAAGGTACTAATAATTAGACAATAAAAGCCTTTTTTCTATGCTCTTTGCCTTCTGAAATATTTGGAGTCTTTCATCTTTCTGTCGTGTCCTACAGTGACGGATGTAGTCTCAAGCTGTGCCAGGGCAAGTTTAGGTTGGACACTAGAAGGGATTTCTTCACAGAAAGGGCGATTATATACCGGAATGGACTGCACGGGGAGGCGGTGGACTCACCAACGCTGGAGGTGTTTAAGGACAGCCTGGATGTGTAGTGCCCATCTCTAATTGACACGGAGTTGGGTCATTGGCTATTCTCCACGATCTCAGAGATCTTTTCCAACCTAATTAATTCTGTGATTCTACAGAGGCTGCTTTGCTACGAAGGCGAGGCTGAGCCCGGCTTCGTCAGGCCCGAGCAGCCGGCCGCACTGCCCGTAGCCGCTCCCGGCGGGGCTGCCCACGGTAACGGGGCAGGGCGGGCCCCGCGGAGCCCCTCCGCAGCTGTGGGGGTGCCGGGGCCGCCCCCGCCGCGCCGAGCCCTTTAATGTCGGCGCCGAGGCCCCGGTGCCGCCCGCCGCCATGCTCCGCGCCCGCCGCCGGGGCCGGCCGGGGCCCGCGGGCAGCGCCCGGCAGGGCGGCCTGGCCTTCTACGTGCTCTGGGCTCTGCGGGAGCCGCCGCGGCGCCTCGGCAGGTGCGGCCCGGCCCGGCCCGGCCAGGGCCGTGCTCCGCCGCGGCCGGGACAGCCGCACGCCGTGCCTCCACCCTCTCTGGAAATGCCGCTGCCAGCGCCTGGCGGCTCTCCCTTCCCACGGGTTATTTCCTTCCCTGCATCCTTGCACTGTTTCGGCTTTAAACGACACAAGCCCCCTCCTTTCAACCCTCCCTGGCATAAGCGTGTTTTCAGGCGTTTCCGTGTGTTTTCCCCACCTTTTATTTTACTCCTTGATTACAGCCTCTCGTTTTTCTTCCCTGCCCTTGCAGGCACTGCAGCCAGATGGGTTTCCAGGCGTGGCTGCCCCTGCCGTTGCCAAAGCAGCTGGTGGTGTTCGGGCTGGGAGACTGGAGCTCGTACTCTCCGGACACGAGCATCGCAGTGGATGTGCTGGTGTCCCCGGGCGTCGCACCACAGCGGCTCGGCACGCTGGAACCCGCCCGCAGGTTACGGCAGGAGCTGCTGCGCTGTCAGGAGGGGCATCCTGGAAAAGCTTTCTCATCTCTGGTGCTGCCTGATTCTGCTGCTGTTATCCAAAAGCTTCTCAGGCCTGCTGCTCCTCCACTATGGTGTTTCTCTCTAGTGATGATTCCTTTTGGCTGCTTTCAGGATTGGCTCTCCTTTGGCTTTGGGCTGTTGCCATCTAGTATGGGAGCAGGAATTTTGTCCTGGTCAGTGTCATTTGTGAGCTGAAAAGCCGTGGTCCTTTATGCAGGTCTCTGGTGTGGGAAGATGACTGGAGAACAGATATTTTCATGGCCTCGTTGAAAGAGATGGACAAAGGCAACCCTGTGAGGCTTGTCCTGACTGTCAATGGAAAGGTAAAAAGAATTGACACTCTCTTCTCTTCCTGCACAGGGATTCAAATGTTGTCAGTTCTGAGCTCCAGAACTTCTTCTCCCTGCTTGCCTTTTCCTTCTCTGCTACTCCAAGGTAGAGCTGGCAAACATGGATGTATTAAAGCACATCTGTGCTGAGCCTGAAACCTCTGTGATGCTCCAGGCCTATCCTCTGAACACAGTTTTGCCAGAACACCTTGTGTGTTTCAGGAGACGGGCAGCAGACAGCTGTTCACTTCCAGTTCTTCTCTCTCCTGAGTCTTTGGTACTTATATATTTGTTTTACCTTGAGCTGAAGCCAATGGATTTAGCATCTTGCAGTGCCTGGCTTTCCTTTTTCTTGTTTTGTTGGCGTGGGAGATAAAAGGCAGGTTATCCCATTGCAGGGAACCTGTCCCTTGCAAGACATGCTTTTGCTCATCCTTTGTGTGGATGGAGGCCAGCACACTTATGGCCTTTTATTCTGTTGCTGTTTCTGCTGCAGCTGCTCCGAGGTGTCTGCAGCAGTACACCTGCCCGTTCCTTCCTTGTACCAGAGACCACCCAGTCACCAGTGTTCCCAGCAGATGATGCACCCCATGGCCAGGACCTGGAGGATCCTACTGGGGTATTTTGGAGTCATCTTCTTGTTATTTCACCTTTTTATTATTATCCCTCACCTCTAGCCATTCAGTTGATGTCTAGCTGAAACATTAGCTGCCATTTTTTCAATGTAGATATGGGTAAGCAAGTTCTGGAGCCAAAGTTTCTCTTGTACTGAAGAAAGATATGTTCTCCATTGAAATGCCTTTTTGCTCTTCCATGTTGTAGCTGTGCCCAGCAGCCAGCAGTCTGAAAGCTGACTACAGCACACAGCAGCAGATAGCTGCATTGCTCAGCACCTGTTTGGCAGCTGATACTGATGGCATGTTGGCCCTTAAAACTCAATGGGAAGATGAGCCTAAAAACAGTTACCAGATCCCTGTCTCATTTAGATGCAATTCACAGTAGTCTCAGGTATCTTTCTTCAGGGCTGATTTGGCTGGGACTCATGTCACAGGTTAAGAGTCAGAGCTCAGAGGTGACTGCCAGAGCATGCAGGCCTGTGAAGGACATCCAGCCACCACTGAGGACCCTGGTGGTACCCTGTGCCCTGAAGTCACCAGCTGGAAAGGTGGAATCCAGTGAGGCCTGGAGGAAGAGTCCTGACCAAGGACCATCAAGAGTCCACTCCAAAAAGCCCAGAAAAGTTTTATTTGAACCCACAGCATCTGAGAGAGATCTAGATGAAGAAGGTAAGTCTGGTAGCTTCCAACTGTATTTTACAGGTCTTGTCTGAATGATCTGTCAATGCTGCTGGGCTGCACCTTTTCAGTCGGTTTCTCTATGTACTTCTAAGGCATGATGGGCTTGTATATTTGGCTTTGAAATACTGAGAGTGCTCTTTATTCCTTGATCAGCTGCTTGGTGAGTTTTTGCCTGCTGGGAAAAGGCCAGAAATAGAACATAGGACATTCTATTTTTAGAATATTGTTAACAAATATTGTTACCCTTGTTTTACAAAAAAGTAAGTTGAGGCACAAGAAAGTTACCTACTGTGATGTCCTGTAAGGTCTGCATTAGTTTGTACCCCTACTAACAGCATACCACTTGTCCATAGAAGACATTGGTTATTATTATGGTATAGAAAATACAAAATGCACATATATATACATATATATATATATATGTAATTAGCATAATTGGTACTGACTTTTCAGTAGTAAGCTAAGGGATTTAGAAAGAAAACCTTAGGCTTCTGGAGTGGGAATTCCAAGTCAGTTCCAGAGTGTGACCAAGTTTATGTGTAAAGGTTTGGCAATAACTTAGTGGTCCCCATAAGAAATTACTTATTGGGACTTGTCTTGCTTGTCATAAAGGCAAATATAGCTCCATCATAAAGTTTTTTTCTGCTGTAGGTGGTGTGAGAAGGAGGGAAACAAGCTTCCATCAGAAGGATAAAATGCAATGGTGACAGCATTTGCCAGTCAGAGGAAGTGTGCCCTGCTCTTACCCATCTTCTGCATTTCTTCTGATGAGACAGTTCATGATTCCTAGTCTTAAACCTTGTTTGTTGCAGTGAGGTAGCTTTGTGCTGGAGGTTGGAGGAAGGAAGGTCAAAGGGCTCTTACATAGTGGAACTGAGCACTTTCCATAGTATATCTGCTGGCTGCTTTATGGGGCTCTCTCTGTGTTCCCTCTGCAGATCTGACGGTGAAGGAGCTGCAAGGTGAGGATTTGGTTCCCTACCCTGGTTTGTCTTTTCAGTCACTCAGTGATGATATTCCTTCCCCTCAACATCAGAAGCCTCTCATGCTTCACCCTGTATTTCTCCAGTGATGAAGAATAACAAGTAGGTTGTGTGTATATACTGTTCCTCTTAATGCAATTGCCATTAGTGCTTCCAGTACTGTCAGGCTCTCAAATGTTTCTTTATCCACTCTGAATCTCACACCTCTGGGTACATAGCTCTTTGAGGAAAAAAGGTAAGATATGAAATAGACTTCGATTAAAAAGTATTTTTTAGCTTGCTCAGCCAACTGCAGGGGCCTGGGAGGGGAAAGGAGGAGGAACAAAGCAGTACAAGGAATACCTCTGAAAGCAGCTCCAGGCTTCTGATTGTTCTATCCAAGGCACTGAGAAGCTGTCCCTGGGTAGTCCTCCCTCACAAGTAGTAGCTTGGGGTGGGTAGTACCACTCTGGATATCACTTCCGGAGATGGGGTAGTAAATGGGGAACATCCAAGCCTGTCTGAAGTGGCAGCCTGAATGCATCCTACATCCAGCTACTCCTTGCTCCTGAGGTCTCTCTACTATTACTACAGCAACTATTACAGTTACTACAGTTACTACTACTACTACTGCAGTAACTCTCTACAGTTACTACAGCAACTATTCCCCCAAGCCAACTGAAAATATTGCTCAGGGAGGTATGTCTTCTTCCCCTGCAGAGGGAAGGGACCAGGGGCCCTTGCCTTACCATTTCCCCCCTCTGAGCATTCAGGTGGCTTGTTCTCCCCAGAAGAGAAGGGAGCTGAGGGTGTCCTGTCTGACGGCTCACAGGGCTGTGCTCTTCCCTCCTCAGGCAGTCCCAGCCCTCGGTGGTGCCATGCCATGTGCCTCAGTGACCTGAGGACAGCTGTTCTCATTGGTGGAGAAGGTGTCAATCAACAGTCCTGCCAGGATGCTCTCTGGAAGCTGGAAATTGGTGAGGACTTTAGGGATGTCAAAATCAGTGGGGACAGTAGGGCTTGAGGACAGCTCATGCAGATGAGGGGGGTATTTGGCCATCTGTGCATATGGAGGGGACAGCAAAGGCATCACATCTAGCATGTCACCTGGCTGAGCTGACAGCATAGAATGCTTTATGAGGCTCTGGGATTGTACTTGAGAGCCCTCTAGGAGCTAAAGCTACAAGTTCTGGGAAGAATGGAATTTTAAGGCATAAAAGCAGCAGTGCAATTTGCAGTCTGTGTGTGGTGACTGGTGGGGAAGTATGAGACACAATTCCAGTGCCTTGTGTCTGTCTGCATCTCACTGGTCTTCTCTCTCACCTTGCTATTCCCCATCATTCCTTTACAAAACAATTCTGTATGAGTTCCCTCTAGCCCTGAATCAAAGGAGAGGAGAAGACAAAGGGAGCATGGTTTTGAGTAAAGATTTTATGGCATATTCTTTAAATCTAGTGAAATCAAGAGCCTTTTTGAACTTCCACACCATGTGTCTGCTGTTGCTCCCACAGACAGTGATTTATGGCTTCCAGTGGATTTCCAGCTACAAAATGCCATGCCATCGTGCTTGCACGGTCACACAGCTACCTATGACCCTGACACCAAGCGTATCTACATCTTTGGGGGCATAAGGGAGGACAAAGACTACAGCAGCATCTACATTCTGGACACAGTCACCTGGAAATGGCTCCTTGTGGCTGTAAGTACTGCATCTCTTCCAAGACAAAAGTGCAGGAGGGGTGGCAGGTTCTGCCTGAATGTGGCAGTCCATGTGCCCATGTCCTTTTAGTCCAGTAGTCTTGGCCCACTGTTGCTGCAGGTTGTCTGAGATGCATAGTTGGGTTTGACAGGTATTAGGAGGCTGTGCTGAAAAGCCACGTGCTGAATGGAAACCATTCCATATTAGGGGCTGTGCCTACAATGAATGAAGCAACGTGGAAAAATGGTTGCTGCAGAGGGCTGTGCCTGACCAAGCTCAAGGGTGGGAAGCAGCAGAGGGAAATGGCCTCTCATTTTATGGTGCCATTGAGAGCAGCACCGGATGCTTAGGTGAAGAGCCAGTCTTCTCAAATCAGGAGCTGCCCTGAGCACAGCAGAATTCTGAGCCCTTGTCAGCATGGCACTATCTGTCTCTTTCCTAGTAAAGCACAACATGGCCTTTAGAGGGTAAGCCTGGATAAGATCTTTCTGTTCCATGACATATTCTAAGGAAGGTGTGGGAGGCTGAGTTCCTTTTCTGATCAGAGCATTCTGGTGGTGTAGAGCATGCAAAGGATGTACTGTCTGCCTGTGCAGCAAAGATCTGGCTAGGGAGCCAATAAACTGGAAATGGAGACTTGTTAAACTCACTGCATGATGTATCTCTTTCCTATGGGTCATGCAGCAAATAATGCACTTCTTGTAACAAATATATATTGAACCTTTTCTAGGCTAAAGGGAAGATACCAGTGCTCGCCTACCACAGTGCAGCTATCTACCACAAGGAGCTCTTTGTTTTTGGAGGAACTTTGCCCAGAAAGGCATCGCTGGCAGTTGCACCCTGCAGCAATATGCTCTATGTCTTCAATCCAGAGCATGAAATTTGGTATCAGCCCATCTCAGAAGGAGAGAAGCCTCTGCCTAGGCTTGGGTGAGAGTGCTCTAGTTCCAGCTATCCAAATTAGTGCAGGAAACCTCTGCCTACCTTCCATCTCACACCAGTGTGATTTGCTAAATATTAGGTGATTGTTCTCCACCATGTACTCCTTAAGATAGGGCTGTGTTTAGAGCAATGGGATTCTCAGTACCTCCTGTTGTGAATCCTGATGGGATTCTGTCCCAGGTGTAGACTGAAGCTATGGCAGCCCAGTAGAAGAGGCCAAGGCTGACAAGTACTAGAAGCATCTTCTTTGCTGAAGATGTTTTATTCATTTGCTCTCTGCCTAGGCATTCAGCTACTCTGTTGAAAAACAAGCTGCTGATTTTTGGGGGTCGGAGGACTTCTCTCTACTTCAGTGACATGCACATTCTGGATCTGGGTAAGAAAGTCTGTGCCATCTGGCTGCCTTGGGAAGGTCTGTTCCAAGACAGGGACTTGGGAGTGAGGTGTGCTCAATGGGAAAATAGCAATAACATTATAAAAACTCCTGACTAGGCAATGGAGATGAAAAACTATGGGTTAAAAAAACACCCTTTCTGGGGTAATAAGGGAGTGGATGAAGAAAAAACAAGGGCTTTTTTGGAAGAAGTTGGATAATAAAGAAGGCAGGTTGTTGATGTGGCAGAGTATCTAAGTTTTTGTCTAGTTACGAAGCTGAGTTTTTGGACATTTCATCTGCCTTTTTTCTGTCTTACCAGGTTTCATGGAGTACACACCAGTCCCCCTCCTGGCAGGACAGCCTTCTGCACGTTGGTAAGATTCTATTGCAGACCCAGGAGCTATCTTCTTTTGTCATTTCTCTTTGAAGCCAGGTTTAAACAGTGCTTGTGATCAGACCCAGCTACATATATCTGTCCCGCTAGTCAAATAGAGAGGATCTTCTCTCTGCTGTGGGGCCAGGAATTCCTGTGCTGTCCTTGTTGGTGCCTCTATGGTGTGGGGGGATATTCCTTAGTCTCCCTGGAAATCTGTATTTCAGGGTAAGTTTTCTGCCATGTGCTTGTAAACTGTATGGCCTGCTGTTTAGTCTCCACAGTGCCTGGAGAGATACTGTGCCACACAGAAGAAACTCCTGTACCAGGACTATGCTGTTCCTAAAAGGACAGAATTGCTCACTAGAACAATGACCTAAATCAATGCAGAGCCCAGCTAGCCTACTATCTCACCCCACAGAGCAAAGCATAGGAGTTTTGATAGCTCCTTCTGAGATAATGAGTTGCTCTTCAGGCCTGATTGTGGCCTGACTGCAGAGGCAAACATCTCTTTTAAGTAGGGTTATTCTGCAAGTCAGAGCAGAGAGAAGCAAAAGTCAATTTTCTTCCTGCAGCTTAAGCCCTCAACTTCCTGATCAAGTCTGCCCATCCCTGCCCATCACTGACTGAGGCCATCCCAGCAGGTTTTGTTGTAGTCACCTTTTGGCTTTGCTTTGGTTACAGTTTTCATGCAGCTCTGGCTGTGTCGGACCAGAAGGTTCTGATCAGTGGAGGCTGCAATGCCAGAGGAGCCTTGCATGATGCCTTTGTTTTCCACCTAGGTGAGTGACACTCCAGCCCTGTTTTGATAGCTGAAGGCGACTCTGAGGCTGCAGTGGTGTTTCTGAACACCTAGTCTAGTCTATTTGTCTCGTCCCTTGTACTAAGAATAGGCTTGTCAGCATTGATATCCCCTTTCCACTTCAGATACTCTTTCATGGAGCACAGTGATCCACCACGAACTCTGCTCTGTTCCCCGAGCTGGCCACACATTGCTTGACCTGAGTCCTCCTCACTTGATGGATATGGACAAGGAGAACAAAGAGGAGCAGAACCTGCACACAGTGTTGGTCTTTGGGGGCTCCAACTGTGCTGGGACCTTTTATAACAGCACAGTCAAGATCCAGCTGGACCTAAGATAATGCGTGATTCTCAGAATGAGCCTGAACAGCAAGGCTCTTCACTAGCCCAAATACAGATATGGATGGCAATAAATGAGTCCAAGCAATGTGGCAGCCCAGGTATCTGTATGTAGATGAATGCCACCTTAAGAGACTGTGGGTTTGTAGTCTGAAGGCCATGGGTATTGTTCCTCTAGGGTACCTGATATACAGTATCTGGGCTCAGGTGCCAAAACATTTGGTGGGATCTGAGCTAAGTCTGCACAAGAACAGACATAAGGTTATAGGTTCCCTTCTTGCCCTACTCTGGAATTCCCAGAGTGCTTTCAGCTTTGAAGGTGACTTGGGTGTTTGGTTTCATTTGGGATGAGTGGATGGTATTTATCGCTGCTATTTGGAAAGTCCTCACAGTTAAAGTACAGGCATGATTCTGGTTTGAAGGGAATCTGGGGTGGGATTCCCTTGGGCAACAGTCTGCAGCTGAAGGCTAGGAAAACACCTAGAGCAGTATCTGAGGATGAGAAAAAGAAGAGAACATAATTTTGAGTGTAGGGGAGAGAACTGGTTGTGCCTTGCTGTCTATGGCACAAGCACTTAGCTTTGCTCTAGGCAGACCTTTTATAAATTCTGTGTGACTGCTCGTTATTGCAAGAGGTGACAGTTGCTGACTTGGCTCTTTCAAGACCCCAACAAGGGTTAAGCTATCTTCCATCAGAGACTAGATCTCATTGTTTATATCCATGGAACTGATGACTGTGCTGTGGCTCTGAGGCAGCTCCAAGGATGAGCACATTGTATGCTGATTCCCTGATGCTCTCTTCTGCAGATGGTAGAAAGGAAGTAGCCCCCGTGGGGAATACAGAATTAGCTCAATGCCTCACAGTTGTTTGTGGCCACATTCCCCAACCCAAAGCCATACAGAGGGAACTTCTGATCATTATGGATACTTCTGCTTTAATCTGCTTCACAGGGATAGACTGCATAGAAAAAACAAGTAGCTGCAGGTGTTCCAGCACATGCATAGTTCCACACACATAGTAAGTCATCCACACTATTTCCAGGTCCTCTGTCCTATCCCCCCAAGATGAAATGGAAACAGTAGTACTAGGGACTCCTACTGGCACTGAAGTCCTACTCAAACTGTAGGTTTGTCTTTACCACACCAGATTTCTGGATTTAATGAGTAGAAAGGCTTCAAGCTCGCAGCTCTGCAGGGGTATCTGGCTGCTGGGAAGGGTGGCTTATCTTGAAGGCCTCTAACTCCAAGAGAGCTTTATTTATTCTGGTTATTATGGGATATGGTCTCATGTCCACTTTAAATCTGTAAAAGGAAAAGAATCAGTGAAGTATTATGAGTTGAGAGCCAGTGCAGCAGTGAGCAGAAATGCAGTGTGACAGGCCTATCTAGTATGGGAGAATCCCACAGTCATTTACACTAACAGAAAAGGTTCATCCTTGTAGGTTTAAAAACAAATGCTTCAGAGGTTGTAAAGTCTTTTTCTATAGAGATACTCAAAACCCAGCAGGATGCAATCCTGTGCCACTTCCTCTACCAGGGAAATTGGACTGGATATCCTCCAGAATTCCCTTCCAACCCCAGTGAATCTGCAATTGTGTGAACTTCACCAGACTTTTATTTAATGTTCAACACAAAGTAAGAAGACATAGCTTTTCCTGGGAATCATGCAGCCACTACTTGCATGGGTTTAAGGCTTTAAACAAATAAAGTCTGATTAATCTTTTCCTCCTGTGTGCAGTGTAAGAATAGAGCAAATGGGAACAGAGATCATGGAGTGTGGGCAACTTCAGCTTTTCAAAGGCAGTAGACCAGGTTTCCCCAGGCCTCTAAGAGGATACCACAACTTCTTACTTCCAAAAGATACAGTATTTATGAAATAGGTTTTTTCTCTCCATGAATTTTCCTAAGTGGATAGGGCAGGCAGGAGGGATACTTTCTAACAAGGAGCAGCAAAAGGTAAGCTCTGACAGCCCAGCATAAATAGGTGTGTTGAAGAATATCTCAAGCTTAGCATTTAATTACCTTTCAGCATTGGCAACTTGAGGCACTAAACACAGATCAGCCATGGAAACCTGCAAATATAGCACAGAGAAGGGACTAGAGTAACTCGGAGCCTGTCCCCTCACACTTTCCAGTGGTGGCAGGCTTTGAGACCAGTACAGAAATTATTTTATCAGCCAGTACAGAGGAGTTGTCATTTGATGATGATCTATTTCTTTAATTCAGCATTAATAATACAGTAGCAGTACAAGAAAAAGAACTTAATTGCAGTCACTAGTAAAAACCATCAGCTTTTAGGGAGCTTTATATTTACCAGCTGATCATTATGACCTCAAGGACATTGTGCTTCTATGGCAACTGCCTCTGAGCAAACAGGTTTGCTGGCAAGCTGCAGAGGGAGGTGATGGAGGGAGAGGAGTGTTTGCATGGCTGGTAAAAGTTTAGTACATTTTCCTTGTTTGCACTGGAGGGATATCCAGCAGGTCCTGCCAATGTCAAGACTTGGCTTATGATAAGACCTTTGTACACAGGCCCAGAGACTTGCAATCTGAATGGAAGACTCAAGGACAGTGTCTGTGTCTGCACAGACAGAGGCAGCTGGCCTCACCCTGCCTCTGGGTGCCCTCTCAATGCACATGTTATTCTCCAACATTAGATCTTGTAAGTAGCCTTTGACTACCAAGGGCTCCATAAGGCTGCTATTAGACAATCCTCTGCCTCGCAGCATAATGCAGGAGCTTTCCTTGTTTTTTCTAAAGCTTTTATAGGAAAGATCTTTTGCCTGGCAGCAGAACTAATACATGGAAAAGGCCCTGAGCTGCCTCTAGTTTGGTAAGGGTCAGAACAGCTTTTATGTGAGCTCTGTAAAATCTGTCCATATTAAATTTGGATGATTGGAGCAGAAAAATACAAGGTGGTTACAGGTTCCATAGAACAGAGCTAAGAACTGAACCCATGTGTCTTGAGCCAAGATTTGCCCCTATGACAGGACATGTTGAAGTCCATATCCCATAAAGACAAAATGATATATCATCATATCTTTTTCCACATCCTCTAGTACCAGCCAGTATATAAAGCTGCAGAATCTGGCCATCAGCAAGTTACAGGCAGAGACAAATAAACATCTCTGTAACTCTCTGCCAGTCAGTAATGGCCTGAGTAGAATCCATGCAGCTGTTTTTTGTTATGGTGAAGGCACTGCATGTAATTCTAGGCACTGGATGGGGTTGTGCTTTTGTTTCCTCAACTAATTTTCTTTCCTATTTTAGGAGAAGATACTGGGGTTTTCAGTTCTGCAACAGCACACAGGGCTCTCTCAGACACTTACTTCATCTCCCACACAGTAGCGTCCAGCAGTGTGCTGCAGAATATGCTCCAGTGCTGTCAAGAGAGGTGGTACACTGGAGTGAGGCATTGGAAAGTCAATTGAAAGGGACATCAAACACTTCCTAGACTAGGAATTATGTACAAGGGCATCTTAACCCTAAGCAGAGTATGAAAAAGGAGCATTTTGGGACAGAAACTAAAAGGAACAGAAATCTTGCTACAGTTTTGGGAGTTTTTAAAGTCCTTCAGTCTTTTTGGACCTAGGGTGATTTCAGCTGCTTCAGAAAATGCACTTGAAATACTACAAAGATAATGTAGAAATACTTGACTGGGGAGGGGAAAAATATAAAGGTTCAGTCAGTTAGTGTCTGTCAGAAGTGAGGATGGGCCTGTCACTGCAGCACATGGGGGGAAAGGGTTTTGAGGGAACCAAAAGCACTTTATTTCTCTCAAAGAGGCAAAGAAATCCTCTGCTCCTTGCTAGACTCTGTGGGAGTTTGCCATTCGATGTCTGATTATAAAAGCATATCTATATATCTCTGTCTATCTGTATATGTATGTAGAACCTTAGAAGTGCTGTGAGCCCTTGTCCTTCAGAAAGAATAAACTGCTGCAGTGTGCAGGATGGCACCAGGCTTCCCTCTTCCAAGTGCAGCAGTGGAAGTGTTCTGTGCACATCTTTCCTCTGAGATCCTGGGGAGCTACCAGTCTTGGACAAGAGACTCTGGAAGAGCACTGTCTCTGCCAGCAAGCAGGACCCCAGCACACCAACCTAGGAATACCTGTGGTTCTACTTGAAAAGGCAAGCAGAATGCCAGTGGTACAGCATTTTGTAAGGTCAGCCAAAATACTGATCATTTTGGATGTGGGATGTACCTTGAAAGCCAGATGTGATACAGTTCTGAGCCCATTCCATTTTTTTCTCCCCCATTTGTTTCAGGACACTCAGGTTCTGTGAAGGCAAAGCAATTTCTAGGTTAGTTGATCACTGCTGGCAGGATCTTACCCACTGTGTCATCCAGTGGAGGAGAGGGGAGATGAGGAGTTGCCAAGGCTGAACCCCTGGCCTGAGTTCAGTTGGTTGGGTCAGCCCTGACCTCACCTGCACCAAATCATGCACCCTGTGGTATCTTTCTCTTGGCACTACCCTTCTGTAACAGTTGCCAGAGTATCCCTTTGCCTCTTCTCTTTGGGCTGCTCAATTCTCTTCTTCCTAAAGTGTCCTAGACTCAGCAGTAAAACCATATGGATTCAGCTTTTTTGGAAAGAACCCTGGGATGCTATAGGATTTGCTGTGTTGGAAATACTGTATTGTTGCCATTGGCAGATCAGGCAGAGGTTAAGCAGATATTATCTGCTAGCACACCAGTCTGAAGTTCTGCCATCTGGTTGGCTGGCAACAATTTAAGGAGACAGAATTTCAGAGACAGAAATCCTTTCTGATTTTCTCATTTGTATGGATATGACAAGGCAGTACCTGGAGTGGTTGAATGCCAGAGGCAATGTGATCAGCAATCATTCTGACTTGAGCTCTCTTCTTTGGATCTTGGGGCAGGAGCCTCGGGTTAGGATGTGTCTCTTCTAGGTAATTAATTATAGCTAGCTGTAATGAACAAAGAGATAATGGGAGGTTATTGGAGAGCCAAGGAAAACTTCACATCCTGGACACCTAGGAAAGGGGAGCTGATCCAAGAGAGTACAACAGCTTTTGAAGGCAGTTTGTTACCAACCCAAGGAACAGAATAACCCCTCTGACATCTGCCTGTGATCTTGTTGTCATTTGGTCCAGCTGTAATTTCAGGCAAACCATGAAACAGCCATTGAAGTCAGACTACAAACTGCTTACTGAAGGGTGGAGTTACGAACCAAAGCAGAATTGAACTTAAATCCTTGAGTAGTTTCCCATCAGGAAAATATGTGCTATTTCTGTTCCTAAGTGGCATCATGAATGCCATCACTTTTCCAACACTTAGATGACAGCTCTGGGGAAAAAGAGGGGACAAAGCCATCCTGTTCAGATTGGGCAGCCATTGTTTAGATTGGAATGAAAGGGTCACAGGGATGTGGCTGATAACTCACCGACTGAGAAAGGGTGATGCCATCAATTTGCAAGGCTGGGACTTGCTGCATTGGATTCAGTGCCTTGAATTCAGCAGAAAACTGTAGAAACAAACCTGCAATTACTCTACAGCAATAAGAAATTCTTCAATGTTTTCTTCTTCCAGAATCCAGTTACCAAATGTTTTTCTTACCTCTTTTTTCTCTCTACCTTAATACTAATATCTGCAGTAAATGATGCTGTACTATTAGCCTACAGCAAGCTCTCACTGGGGCTCAGGGATCACTGCATCCAGGGCCAGGCTGCCTTATCTCCTGATAAAGCACCACTGCAATGCCCAGAATGGGTGGTACAGCATCAGTGCCCCATTGCTGTCCCAGTTCTCCAACTCTGCCTTAGCCCATCCCAGCCCATTGAGCCAGTGGTACTGCGAGGTGCACAACTCCCTCCTATGGACCCCCAAGTAAGGTCTCAGTGAAGATCTCTTTTGGCAACTCATCTCTTCCTTTTGCAGGCCTTTTGCAGGCCCTTTGCAGCCCCCTGCCATATCATTTAGCATCTTCTGGACACCTCCTATCCCCACTACGATGCATTTTCTGGTGCTAACTGAATGAAGCTGAGTCTGTTTAAAGTGCAGGGCAGCTCCTCTGAAGTCTGTGCTCCTAATGTATTCAGTTGTATCATGGTAAGCAAAAGATGTTCAGCCTTATGGATTCAGTCACAAATGTCTGAGAGAGGAAAAAACCTCTATTCTCCTGCAGTCATATTCTCCTCCTGTCTCACATGCCAGGGAATACTGGCTATAATTTTAATTACAGAGAAGTGGTGAGGAATTCAGTAACTTTGCCTGTGAACTTTCTAGTGCTAATCCCAAGTCTCCTAATGATCCCTAAGTTCAGTACCCCTGGAGAGAGCAGTGGTATTTTTATCCTTACCTGCTGTCCTCCATCCTTAATGAGGTTCACTGGGACCAGGTCATAGGAAATTCCTTTCAGAGCCAGTGCTAGGGAGAGCAGAGTGTACAGGTTCAGACAGCTACACTGGGACCAGTTTCATTGGTAATGGGCTCAGGGAAATGTTAGCATCTACATTTGAAAAAAGACCCTATGCCTCAAGGAGAGTGGCCTGAGTCCATTGAGAAGACAGTGCTCTGGCAAATGAAGGACCAAAGTACTAAAGATCAGTCCTGGCAAAACCACTGCATTTTTCAAAATAAGCTTTGCAACTCCTTGCAGCACAGCCCTTCCTGATTTGGCTTATAGAGGGCAGGGGTCTGTGCGCTCACCTGTAAAACCTTTCTGTCTCAGAACAAGTAGGGACCATTCCCAGCCCTGCTTAGCTTCAAGACCTGGGCAGGCCAGAGTCTGAGGCAGTAGCATGAAGCCCTCTTATCTGTTCCCCTCTATTCCACCTGCTCCCGTAGGCTGCAGTCTTCCCCCACTCCCCATGGGGAGATACCTCACTGTTCCAGGCTCATGTTTGCTAACTTTCTGTTAATAAGTGATTGATTAATTAGGTTAGTGAAGGGTAAGATACTGCAATATTGAGACACAGAAAGAGAGATCAGCTCTGAATCTTACCAATTCGCACTCTCCAAGAACAGGAGCTTCGGAAATAGCTGTAAAGTATCGGCTGAGAATAGAAAGATAAAAGGGTTTTATGCTGGGAGCACCAGAGAATTGTATGTAAGGAGAAGGATGCATGAGCAGAAGGCATTTCACAAACCTGAGACAGGGGAGAGCAATGTTTGGGGGAGAGAGGGTTCCTTTCTGAAAGTAACCGAAACCTCTGAAGGTTTCTGATTTGGCGTACAGATAACATCACTGTCTCTCATAATAGCAGTTGCACCTGATGTTTCCAGCAATGCACAAATGACCTTGAAATTATTCCCTATAAAGCTTCCCTCTTTGTTCCTATCCAATATTGGACTCAATCCCATCTTAGATTTCTAAAACAATTTCTGTACTGATTGTGCCAAGCCCCTGCACTGGGTATGTGCATGGTATGAAATAGCTTTTCTAGCCTTGCAGGGAAAAGCCACATCTCTTTCCAAACAAGAAGAGCTTCTGCTGTTTGAGATGAAAGCCAGAAGGCAGACAATTAATTTCTACCTGAACTATAACATTAGGCAGCCTTCCCAGATGCTTCCACCCTGTCCAAACTCTCACCTTTTCAGATGCCATGGTAAGTGCGTGCAGTTGTCTCCACGAAATAAAAACCACCTCTGTGTTTTGCTTTTAACTCAGCTGGAATAGGGGAAGGTTCTTTCCTAAAACCAATGAGGAAAGGACTATGCCCCCCAGTCTGTGCCCAGGACACAAAAACCAGCCACTCAGATTCAACCCTGAGTCACTGCAGTCACCCTCTCCCCGCCCTGAAATCAAAACCATTAACCAGATTTAAGCTTGGAAGCACACTTGGGAACCATCCTTATTTCCGTAGCTTTTCGTCCAGAAACAAATAAGATATCTAGAGAGCCCTGTAAGCTGTCACCAGCTGCCAATGCAGAAATCTAACACTGGAGAACAAAACAAACAAAAAAAAACCAAAAACCAAACCAAAACAAACAAACAAAAAATCGCAAAAAACCATACCAAACCAAAGCTGCTTGCAGAATTTCTGTTTCACTAGGGAATGACTGCTAGCTACAGGACTGGGCTCCCTTTGCAGGGAGATTCCTTAATATCCTCCTGTAGCCCCTCTTCCACCAGTACTGGCCAGTACAGGGGATTTTCTACGTTGCAGATATGGGAGCAGCTGCTACTCTACTCTCAGACCAAAATAAAAGATGGTGATTTTTGTGTGTCACTGTCTATTCTTTCCACACAAGAAATTGGTACCCATGCGTGTCTCTAAACAAACCTGTACTCATGTCTCCTTGATTACACAGATCCCATGGATCTCCCTGTGTCTCTACTCTTCCAAAATGCATAAAAAGTTTTCCAGAGACTGGCAGTAAGACAAAAGAAAGCACAAAAGATATGCTCAATTATAGTCTGTCAACAGAAAACCAGAGACACTGATGATCCCTGCCCTCCAGTCCTCTTTGTGAGCTTTATGCTTCTCTTACAGTTTGGATTGCCTCAAATAACTTTAAATGAGGTGTCTTTCACTAAATTACTCAGATTTATAAGTGAGAAGGAAAGTGAAGGTGATACTGGTAACACTTTAGTGGACAAAGCATTTACTGATTTTCTTAAATTCTCTTCTTCTAGGATCAGGACATTAGAAATATCAGCTGTGTTTGTTTTTCAAATATCTAGCCTGCTGAGTTTCAGGGAAAGAAACCAAAACTATGGCTTCAAAAGAGAAACATAGAGCATTCATGAGATACTAATTTTACCTGCTTTTCCTGAGGACCTTGCTAATGATTTTTTTGGCACAGAAATTCATGTCCTTTACCACATCTGTTTTGGACTCTGGCCTCTCAGCCAGCAGAGAGATTCCTCCTGATCTTCTCTGCAGTTATTTTTTGATTTTAGAGCCTGTGCTACAATTTGGAATAAATTGTGCTAAGCTAATTGCCTTGCTGTATAATTTAAAGACCCTGGGGGACTTCACCAAAAAGAACACATAAACCAACCCATCGTTCAGCTGGGAACTGTCTCCAGAGGCTGGGGCACGGAGAGATCTCTTGAGTTCATGCTGTTTGGTTCCTAGCAGCAGGGCAGATCACAGGCAAAAATAATCAGCGAAGTAAAGACTAGAGAAGTAAAGACTGTCAGAAATGTTTTTGTCCTCAGTGGACAGATCCCAGAGTGACACTATGTCTTCCTCAGAGCAAATGCTGAGCATGTTCCAGGGAAGTCTCAGGAAAAGAATTTCCTGCATTTGCAACCCTGTGGATAAAACCCCCAAAACCTGAAGTTTAGATTGATTGGAGCTGGGATGATAGCAGGAGGACAGGATTTTCTAGATGTCTACTCAGAGTTCTGGTAGTTTAGTTCTGTTTTCTGGCAATCATTGAGGAAAGTTTGGGCTTAAATACCAGTCCAGAGTAAAAATCTGGGAAACGCACTTCCCTGTTGTGAAAGACAGAAGGAACACCCCAAACCTTGTGTGTTGACCTCTTGGGTTTCCTGTCTTCTTCAGCATGGTCTACTCTGGATACCACCTCTCTCCAGGTGACACAGAGGACGCACCTGGAAAGGTTAAACCTCTCTCCTCTGCTGAGACCTGTCAAACCCAGCACACACACACTGCTCCTCGGGGGCTGGCACAGGGGACAGCACGGTGCCTGAAAGGCACTGCTGCTACTCTGCTAGGTTCAAATGTAAAGCAGAAAGAAGAGGTTTGCTCCTAAATTCTCAGTGTCTCTTCAGCAGAACTCGGTGTGAACAGTGCACCCGAATAAAATACGGTAAGCAAGCACCACGGCTAAAAGCATTAGCACACTACAGCATTTTATTCAGCGTGGGGTTAAATTCTTTGCTTTCCACTGCCACAGAGACACGGGTGCAGGCCGGGGCGGGGACGCGGTCCTCCCGGGAACCGCCAGAAGCCACGGCCGGCGACAACGCCGAACCGAGGCAGGCCCGCGCAGGCTGAAGGCGGAGAGGCGCCGCCCCGAGCCCCGCTCCCTCCGGCTGCGGCGCCGCCATCCCCCTCGTTCCCCTCCCAGCCCGTGAAGACAGCGCGGAGGCAGCGGCGCGTACCTTGGCGGCGGCAGCGCTCATCGCCGTCCCGGCCTCCGCTCAGGGCTCCGCGGCCGCCGGGCACCGCAGCCCCGGGACTACATTTCCCGGCGTGCCCCGCGCCGCGCCCGCGCTCCGCGCCCAGCATGCGCCGCGCCCGGCGCGCTGCAGCGCGCGGCGGATGCCCGCGGATGCCGCCGCGCCAGCGGGAGCCCCGCCGGGGGCCGGGACGGCAGGCGCGTCCCTCCGCCCCGCCCGCCGCCGCCCGCCCGGCCGCGCTGGCCCTCGTCACCCTCCTCAGCTTCGCCTCCCGCTTCCACCGCCTGCGGGAGCCGCCGCACGTATGGTACGGGCCGGGCACTGCCCGGGGTACGGGTGGGTGCGTGTCCGCCTCCTCCCGCCCACAGCGGCCGGGACCGCGCCCTGCCTCCCGGCCCCCGGCCCGGCCTTGCCCGGCGTGCGAGGGCTCCCCGTTCATCCCGGGCCGGTGGGGGACGGGCCGTGGCGGTGAGGGCCGCAGGGCGCGCTGCGCTCTCAGGCCGGCCCGGCCTGGCCCCGTGCCCTCCCCGCTGCTCTGGGGACGGCGGGCCCGCGTGAGGCGCTTTTGGGGCCTCTGTGCTCCAGGCCGGCTCTTTAACCCGGCTAAGGTCGAATTGGAATCAAAGTGGAGATTTTCGAGCGATAATATCAAACGCTTAAAAAAACCCAAAAAACCTTTCCTACTCCATGATTTCCCACTGAGTGTAACGCGTTGTCTCATAATGGACAGTATGCAGTATGGCAGTAGCCCTCTATACTATAAAAAATCATAAGTAAAAAGATCTTCCTAGATTTTTTTTTTCTTCTTTCTTGAGCGTTGTAGCAGATTGGTTATTGTGGTTTGTGTTTTGTTGGTGTGTTTTTTCCAGTTGGGATGAAACTCATTTTGGGAAGATGGGAAGTTACTACATTAATCGGACCTTCTTCTTTGATGTCCATCCCCCTTTGGGGAAGGTAAACTGCTTTTCTGTTACGTGTGTCAGAAGCCACAGCAGGGGCCAATAAAAGTCTGCCTCTGCTTTCTGGCCAAAGGATGTGGTAAAACATTAAGTCCTTCCTAACTGTTGTTGACTTCATAGTAATTTGCATTATGTGTCTAGAGCCTCAACTTGCAACTTTTTGTCTTCACACAAAATGCTTCAAATGTAAGAAAACCAAACAGTGTTGCATGTTGGCTTTTTGAAAGGTTTGACGTGAAAAAAAAAAATCCATGTGACACTTGGAGGGTGTAATAGAAGCCTACATTTTAAAGGAAGCAAACAGTTCCTGATAACTTGTGAGCAAATGAGATTCTTGCCACAAATGACCCTGAGAACACTGATTTCTTGTTCTGTAAATGAACTTGTTTATTTGTATTATACAAGTGTGTAGTGTGGATGAAGGTGCATCCTCCTGCCTCATAAAGGTTATCTTCCTTTCAGGCTGAGGCTCCTGAAACTAAAAGGATAGGGAGCTATGGGGAGGACTCTACAGAATTCTCTCTGCTCAATTCCACACCTGATATTTTTCTTGAGCTTGCAGTCATCCTTACAGTCTGTTGCAAAAATAATTCTGATTTTGCCTTTAGACAAAGGGCAGTATGTATGCATATGATTTCTGTCAATAAACTCTTCTTTGGATGATGTGTCTGAATTATTTGTCGTCTGGATCAGTGTGGCTTCTATAAAAATCTTACTTGCTACTCGCTTGGATACTTTTTCCTCCAGTGTGATTTCCCTGACCCATTTTTTCACCTTTCCTCTTCAGATGCTGATTGGACTTGCTGGCTACCTTAGTGGATATGATGGTACATTTCCTTTCCAAAAGCCAGGGGATCGATATGAGCAGCACAACTACCTAGGGATGAGAGGGGTAAGGCTCTGCAGGCTGGTGTCAAGCTGGCTATTCCCTGTGCCTTTCAGTACAATGTTGCATCTTCAGAACAGCTCTGCTTGATGAGGTCAGAGGTCTGTTCAGCCTTGTGCCTTGTCTTTAAGCTCCTTCTAAAAGTGTTAGTGGTCCTATTGTGAATAAGTCTTAATGTGGGTCTGTGAGAGGCCAGGTAAGAAATTAAGGTGAAAATTGAGGCCAGGTCTTCCTGCTAATAGTGAGACTACACTGCTGCATGGGATAGATACCTTGCCTGTTCTGCAAAGCAAACATGGCTGAGTTTGAGGTTCTCTCACTCCGTTGTGCCTGGCTAATCTGCTGGGTGGCCAAGGATATCAAAAAGCCAGGATCATCCACTGTCTCCTGCAGTTTGCCACCACCAGTGACACTGAGCTGAGTATGCTGATGGAGCCTGGGCCAGCAGGGCAGAATTCAGAGTTGTATTCAATCTGAAACCCTGGCTGTACTGCTATTTTTAGGAAGACCAAGAGCCATTTAACCAATAGCAGCTAAGTCAAAAAGAGAAACAGTGGCCAATTGCTACTACCTAGAAAGAAAACTGAAAACTGGGAAGGCATGTTTTCTCAGTTTAGTTTCCAAAAGTTCATGGTTTTAGATTTCCCTGAGCCAAAGGTGGGAGAAGTGCTAGAAACAGATACTAAAGATAATAAATTTTACTGTCGTCTTGCTTTCTTTGGATTTCTCCTTTTTCTCCTCCAACTATCCTTGGCCTCATTTGTGGAAGAGAGGGGAATCTGGTTTGCTAAAGATACAAAGTGCAGGTGTATTTTATTCTTAGCTTTCATAATCTAGTATCTTGTTAAAAAAGGGCTAAGTGTAGTGGATGTGTAGTGCACATCCTACTTGACACATCCTTTTATGAATATCTGGTGTAGTCTTGCAAGAGTGTGACTGGCTGTTGTTACTGACACCTCTGCAGAACAGAGTAAGCCTCTGTCCTCTGAGCAGTGTCTTTGCTCAGTTGGCTTTTGTGCAGTATTCTTTGTGCCTCAGTTCAGCTGCTGCAACACCTCCTGTTGTTGTAGGTATGGGAGAGGAGAGGAGTGTGAGCTCTTGTCTGCTGGGTGTGGGGTTATAATTTCTCCCATGATCTTTTCCTGCAGTTTTGTGCATTTCTTGGCTCCTGCCTGGTTCCCTTTGCCTACCTCACGGTGTTGGAACTGTCAAAGTCACTGCCTGCAGCCTTACTCACGGCTTTCATCCTTATTTTTGGTAGGTGTTCCTGCTACAGCAAAATTGAGTAACTGTTCAGGTAATTTAATTCTTAACTGTTCAGGTAATTTAATTTCTGGATTACCATGTGTTACCTAACCAGGGAATATTTGGGTTAATGAGAGACTTTCTCAAAAGCAAAGTAATTCCAGTATATATACATATATATGTATATAAAGTGGAACTTATACATTTATTAATTTATAACTTTATACACATATATATGTATGTATATGTATGAGGCTTTTTATTTGGTGGTCCCCTTAAGAACTTCACAGTCTTGTTTAGTTCATAGGTACTTCTGTTATTTGCATAACCACAGGATTGGATTAGATTGCACCTTAATTTTAAAATTTTTATAAGGTGGATGGACAAGAATGATTTTACCCACTAGGAAAATATTGATGTTTCCCATATGAATTACCGAGATGTTTAACATCCCCATCATTACTTTAGAAGAGTTCACAATAAGAAATTAATAAAGTTCCTTGTTGAATTGAGACAAGTGGAGAAATTGACCTTGTAATCGGAGTTACCAAAATAGGGGTTTTGTGAGGACACACAGGTATTGAGAAAGGAAGACTTAAGATATCAAAGCCATATTAATTTTTTATAGGTACCATCTGAAAGGTGACTTCTCCTCTGGCATCCTTTGGGACTATGGTGGTGCCTTAGGTAGATCATTACTGGCTGTAATCCTCTCTATCTGAATATGTTACCAGCACTTTCCAAATGGCGTTTCACAGATACTGCTGTACTACCTTTTGTTTTTGTATTTGTATTTGGTTTTATTTTTGTTTTGTTGCTTGCTTTTTTTTTTTGCCTTTGCTATCCAGGTAGAAGGTGAAATGCTGTGATCTCCTTCTGTTTCTAAATTTTCCTGCCTTATTCTTGTCTTTACTACACTGAGGAAACTGAATTCCCACAATCTTAGATTCAGTTTGGAACTGCAAGTCTTTCTGACATTGCTGTGTGTCTCTTTGCAGATACAGGCTGTATTACATTGTCCCAATACATTCTGCTGGATCCCATTCTAATGTTCTTTCTCATGGGAGCTGTTCTGAGTATGGTGAAATGTAACAGCTGTGCAGACAGGTAAGATAAGGATGATAATTTTGTTAAACTATGGGTGTTTAACTTTCACATAGTTAAAGTAACGTCTGCCATTGGTGGTGTGTGAATAGCTGAAATGAGATTATTTCAGGAAATTTGAAGGTGAAAATGACTGTTGGTAGCAGACAGAAATTTTTACTCTGAGAGGTTGTGTAGCTAGGGAGAAAGTATTGTGACTGGAGTACACCAACTTACCTGTGACTGTAAGCATCTATAAAAATCCTGCTGTCTGAGGTAAATAGTGTAATTTGTTTGGTTTAGAGAAATGGCTACAAAAACTTAGAGGGATATAGCCAGGATGATCTTGAATAAAGTAGTCATGTTACTAAGGATATTTGCTGTAGACCTATCCAGAGAGTAGTGTTGTTTATAGGTACTGGGATATGTCAGAAGGCTTCTTTGTGGCTGAGCTCCACAGAGTAGTTTCCTTGAAATGCATTCCATATTCAAAGACATAAAAGTCAAATTTCTGTGTTATATATGAGCAGCTTTCATTTCATGAAACGTTCAATAACTGATTGTTTCAATCTTTGTGTGTCTACAGTTCGTGTGGCTGAAATGCAGCCTGCAGCATCATGTACAACTATCCAAGGTCATCCTTATCTAAAGACATTCCCCAGGGAGTGCAAGCACTAAATCACAGGGCAGTGCTTGATCAGCTCTGTGTGCCTTGACCTGAATTTATTTTTCATATCTTAGAACTCATCCTGTTGTCAAAGTAGTTGATATTCTGCAATTCTAGCTATTGTGTTGCTTAGCAGGTCAGGGGGATTTTGTCTAGTTGAAATAAAATCATCAAGACATTAGGACTCAGAAGGAAAAGGGTTTTAAATTCTGCTGTCATTTTTTATCATCTTTTTTCTATGGTTCAGTTTATAATTTGTTTGGTTTTTGCTGTAGCTTTTGTTTGTATTTTGGATAGATGTTTTCTGCTAAGGCTTTCTTGCTTTAGTAAGGGTGGCTGCTCTTTGCCTCTTGTTCTTCTCTGTGTCCCTAAATTTCTGAGAGAAGTAAGTCGGCACTTTATGGAGCAAAATTCTTGTTTCTGTTCTCAGAACTTCCATGTAGTCAGACATTCTTCACACTAGTATTTTAGCTTATACCTGATGTCTGTCTTTCCATCCTTGAATGGGAGATCTAGGGTTGCCCCTGGCTACAGTCACAAGCCTGTATCTGAAACCAGTATCCTTGTGTGATCCTAAACTAAATTAAAGACTTGTTTTTCTACTTCTAATGGCTTCCTGAGAAGGTGGACTGTAATTTTGTGGGGTAATTGATTTGTTATTTATTTTTGTGATCGCAGACTGCCCGTTCATGTAGCCATCATTTTATTTACTGACTTGCTCTACTGGTCCTGCAGGCCATTTTCTGCCTCCTGGTGGTTCTGGCTGAGTCTGACTGGTGTGAGCCTTGCTGGAGCAATGGGGGTAAAATTTGTTGGCCTTTTTGTAGTCCTCTTGGTTGGCCTGAACACAATCTATGACCTATGGGACTTGCTGGGGAATCTCAGCCTGTCACTGGTGAGTTTCAAAGGCTTTTCTTTACTTCAAGGGATTCTTTGTTTTGTTTGCTGTGTAATTCTCCTAGTCTTTGACAACCCTGCAAGTACCCAAACAGAGATACTCTATCTGCAGCAAAGAGAGGCATCTGATAATGGGTGATGAAAAATGGATATTAAGGTTATAATGAAAAAATTATCGCCAGACTTCTGAAAAAACCAAACACACTTATATTAGCAGGATGTAATAGTATACAAGCACAGCAGAAAGATTATTACTTTTTCCTGAGAGAAACTGTTACCTTACCATTCCAGTTGGCTATATTTTCAGTCTAAGCTAAGAATTCTCATTGGGAATGGCTTTACAGTGGCCCAAGGCAAGATGCTGTCCAGCACTGTCACCTGACCTTCCAAGGAGTATGTGCTGCCTGGCAGACAGGCATGTCTTGTAGCACTTTGTTTGCATGAGCAGCATGAGCTCAGGCTCTGCTTGGTGAGAGTAAGGGGGCAGAGGCTGCATAGCAGGAGCAACACGAGTCACAGAAATGCTCTGCAACCTGTAACGTTTAATTCTTCTAAGCCCTAAAGAATTTGCTAGTGGGTTTGAGTGTCTTGGTGTAATATATTGCATTTTATGTTTATGAAGCTTGAAATCTGCTATTTGGAGAAACGCCTTGATGTACCATTTGCTGCCTTGCAACCAGCAGGAAGACAAATTCTTCAGTCATATCTTTTAAAAGGTGTTCAGTTCTCCTCTTTTCTCAGCCTCTTTTGAAGCTTGAAAATTTTATTTCTTTCACTTACTGTTTTTGTTTTGTTTGTGTTATAAACAGTGAGGGTGTGGGGGGACTTTATCTATTCATCCTGTGTGATTTGTTTTCTTTGATTAATGTGAATCAATATGGGCTGCAAAGACTCAATGTTCCAACTCCAGAGAAACACTTCTTGAGCAAAGTCAGTTAATTGCTTTTGAAATAGAACAAATCCATCATGTCTAAGCTTTCTGCCAGCAGACAGCTGCACAGTGATTTCATTTGTGCTGCTGGCACCAAAGGCAGCAAACCCCTGAATGTTAGAATATGTAAAGAAATTTACTCCAGAAGGTAGGTGCTTTCTGAATAGCTATTTGGCAACCTTGGTGCTTGAGGAGAGGAAAAAAAAAAAAAAAGGTGAGGATTAATCTCCTGAAAGCCTGAATAACTTACCTCTGCATTTGTTAGGAAGCTACTCATGATTATTCACATGCAATTTTTTGGGGACTAACTTGATTTCTAGAATTCTCAGGTTGTTGGTCCATTGTTCTGGTTTGCTCACTGCTGTCTTTCACATGCACTTTCTCTTTTTTTGCCTCTGCATTGAAGTCTTTAGTTAAAGAAAACCATTTCATGAAAATTGAAGCATATTGAGGCCTTTTTAAGTAGGGAACTGGAGATTAGTTCATGTGCCTCTCCACTTCCTATATTTGGTTATGTACCATCAATCAGCATTTTTCTAAGTGTCCAGTGGTTATTAAGTGTTCTGCTGAAGTACTTGAATTGAACAGTTCTTTCTTTTGTTGACTTCAGTGAGTTTTGCAATGTGTTCAGTTTTTTCCATTCCTTCTGAATTAATTGGTTCAGGTACTAAGGGATGGAGAATGATTAGCTTAATGATTATATGATAGGTATCATGTTAAAAAATATGGAGAACAGCAAGTGCATCTGCTTTCATGCACTTTGAAGTTAGTGTGGGCATTTAGCAAACAGTTTTTGCTATTTAATTTTTTTCTTCTTCTACAGCTATTTATTATCCACCCTCTGTTTTACATTATTTACTCTACTACCAGCCGTGTCAGTAGGATACCAAAGGGCTATTTTGGAAGCCCTTTGCTGGAATTTTGGGTCAAGATGTGTACCACCAATGGACAAGTTAAGGTCCTTGCTCTCAAAGTATTTTCAATGGGGGCTGCCCAACCTCCTTTGCCAAAGTTAGGGATGCTCAGCACTTTGGAGCCTTAAACTCTCCTATTGCCTGTTTTTGTCTTTTTTCCCATGACCCTAAAATTTTGAGGTACCACAGCTCCAGCTTTTAGAGATACACCACAAGGTCTGCCCCAGCTTTTACCTCTCTCTGGGCCTTTCTGAGGTAATTCTTCAGCCTGGTGAGCTTTCTTGCACAGCAAGCTCCAGCTATAGGACTGCTGCTCAGAGTCTTTTGAAATAAGGAGTGAAGTTGTTCCTGCACAGTTTGATCCAGATTGTGTTTGTTACAGGTCATGTTTGGGAAGCATTTACTGGCTCGTGTACTCTGCCTCATCATGCTCCCACTTGCCCTCTACATGGCTATGTTTGCTGTTCATTTTGCAGTGTTAAATAGAAGGTATTTCATTATGTTTTCTCCAGAATATTTACTTGTCTTTGCTTTGAATTAAAGGCTGTTGGTTATGTAGTACTCCACTTTCAGTGTCAGAAGCACAGCCACAAGCTGTGTCTTTGTTTGATTCCCTTCCCCAACTCTCTGGCCAAGCTGGCAGTGAAATTGAATTTGAAATAGAATTTGAGCTCCAGACTTTCTGAAATACCAAGCAAGTAACCAAACCAAACTTCCTGTCTCATTTTTTCCTCTTCTCTTTCTGGGACCTGAAAAGGTTTCAACTCCATTCTTTGTCTTTTTGTAATTTAAAAAAAAAGTCATTCCTGAAAAGTGGCTGTGATTAAGAGTGAGTGTGCCTGAAAGGAGGGCTCTTTCCTGAATGCTTGCAACCAAGGGATGCTTTTTACAAGGAAAGAGCTAGTAAAACGGCCAAGTAATGGTTTCCATGTGGAACATTAAAAAATGAGGTGAAAAAAATAAGCATTTCACTGTAGAAAAAGAATAGAAAAATAAATCTGTTGTTTTTCATTTGAAGTCGACTGGTCTTACCACTAACCTCTTGGCAGAAGTCAGACTACAGGAGCCACAGAGAAAGGCTTTGTTATATCTGTTGTGACAGTGGGTCAGTTTATTTGTTGTAAGGACACCCCTAAAGACAGTTCTGATGCTTTATGCAGTGCCAGCATGTACATTTTTGTGACCTTAAGCTCTTGCAGCTCTGGACAATTTCCTGGAAGACTGTCTCTATCTGCTGTGATTCACAGCATTAGAGAAGTGTATCTCTTAAGGGAGCTGCACCCACTCTTCTTCTTCAGATACCCAGTCTGGTTTTATAATTTTTCTTCTGTTAAAAACAACTTGGTAATGCATGAAGGTGGTTTGTATGCTGTTTAGTGATGTTCTAATTGTCATATTCTTTGCTCTCTTTTGTAGTGGTCCTGGGGATGGTTTCTTCAGTTCAGCATTTCAATCCCAGCTGATTGGCAACAATCTTCATAATGTCTCCGTTCCAGAGCGTGAGTGTTCAAGTGAATAAAGCACTCTGAATGTTGTCAGTATACATGGGAACTTAAATAAAAACTGTCCCCATCATTCAGTGCAGGGCAGTGTGAATTATGCCTTCCATGGTCAAGGCCAGATCCATGCTCTTCCTCTGTGCAGTTTTGTGTATTGACAGAAAAAAAAAAAAACAAAAAAACAAAAACCTGAAAATACCACCATGTTCAGTGTATGGTCACTGGCTGTTTCATCATATTCCATCTAGAGGGGAAGATGCCATTTTGAGGGGTTTGACTTGTGTGCATGTGTCTTGTTATTCTTTGGTTCTGTATTGCTTGAGACAATAAAAAGTTGTTTTTCCTGTTCACCTTAGATTTGTAGGTATTCAGATGTGGGATTTGTCTCCAAAATATGTGTAAATGGAAGCTATCAACTTCTGTGACACAGTGTGCCACTGGTCCAGCTATGTTGAATTTAGTAAAAGGAAGGCTCTATGGTTGTTCCCTAATCCTCAGGTTGGCTAGGGACTTCTGAGCCTTTTAAATGGTTTAGCTTTCTGATTATTTAATCTTTTTTCTGGCTGTTGCCTGCTCCAGAGCTGTCACTGGGGGCACATCAGGTCTGTTTTCTAAGGCTGAGTTCTCTTGCTGGTGTTGAGGGGCTAGGAGGGAAGATAATCTTAAACCAGTGTATCAGCTCCACTATCCAATAGCTGAGCTTGCCTCCCTTCCCTCTTGTATTGCTGTAGGGGTCAGTAGTGTTTTAATTTGACTGTATACTCTTAGGGAAATCTATCTCAAAACTCTCATTATGAAATTACAAGCAAAGGAATGCCTTACCACTGTTTATGTTAAAACTTACAGGGAGTGTTTTAAGTGCTTCAGCCAAATGCAATGTAACAGTTTCGCTGATCCTTGTTAGGGATGGGAGATAAGCTTGTAATGAGCCCTGGGGAGTAATGTGTCCAACTTCCATCAAGACAATGGAGAATGCATGCCTAAGGAGTGCTGTAGACTAGTTGGAGGAGATACAGGAGAGCTGCCTTTTGTCTTTTTTCCTCCTTTCTCATGCAGATTTGGCATATGGCTCAGTGGTCACAATGAAGAACCTTCGGATGGCAGGGGGATACCTTCATTCCCACTGGCACCTCTATCCAGAGGGCATTGGGGCTCGCCAGCAGCAGGTTGGTGTGCTGTGGTGGTGGTGCCTGTGACTACAACCACCGACTAACTCTCCTTGCATTTAGCATTAGGGGCCAAAACTGGTAGGAACTACATGTTTACTCAGCTTCTGTTAGTCTCTCAGTGCCATGGCTGTGCACTTGGCTTGGAACTCTGACTAAAGTGGAGGCTTGAAGAGAGCCTACCACACTTTACCAGGGTGGTGACTTACAGTAACAAGGCTTTGCAAGACCACCATCCATAAATGGAGTCCAAGAGGACTTCAGAATAGTCTTCCATAATGGAAGTTACCTCAAGGAAGGCTGTAAAACCTTGTTTAAAGCAAGTACATTATCTTACAGCTTTTCTGGCTGTATATTGAAAGCAAGGGAATAGAACTGCTGTATATTATTTTTACTCCAGCCACTGGCTTCTGTGACCTTACATGAATCCCTCTCCTTTTTGCCTTGCTTCCTTCATCTGTCACCAAAGAATTTGTAATGCTTTGCTCATGAAATTAGATACTGTACATTTGTAAGCTCATGTAGCCATATGGAAACCATCTGAACTAAGGGCTTCTCATTAAATGATTAAGCAATAAGTGAAAATAGAAATCAGAAATCATGTAACTATCTCTAATTAAGAAGTACAAACATCAAGTGGATTTCTTATTTTTGTCCATCATCATCAAGCTTCACAAATCTTTGCTGCTTCTGCACTTCTACCAAGATGTGTTCTGCAGTTTGACTATTGGTGTCTAAAAACTGCTCTGACATCCTTGAAAGAAAGTTGCCAGAGAAACACAAGTGTTTGGTTTTTAACTCCCTGCTGTCTCTGTGGCTAGGAGAAAGTTTTCAGAAGTGAAAACTTTGTCTCAGTCTTTTTTCCCTGCTGCTTGTCACAATCAGAATTTCTAATACTCTAGCATGACAATGTTTATTACAGTATATGGAGATGTCATGCTAAACTGCCTCAAGCATAGACAAAAGTGGAATGCAGATCTTGTTTTTTGACACTAAAAGCAGGGAAAGGCAATTTGGAGAGGACACTAATGGGAGTTCCTTGTGGAAAGTGGGAAAGGGTGGAGATTTCCCCCCTGTGCTCCCTGCTCTGGTGGTAGGACAACAGTAGGTTCTAGGGTAGTTTCAGGGCTCTGGAGAGGGGAAGGGAATTTAGAACTTGGAGGAGATTTAGAAAGGAAAAAATGATCTCTCTGATTCTACTTTCCCATCCTCTCCTGATGGCTTGACCTCAAGGTGTGAGGTTCTACCTCCAGCCCTCCCTTTTTCCCCATTGTCAGACACTCTGTGTTCTCTCCCCTATCCACTGGGCCATCTGCTCCCACCTAGGAGAGAGGCATAGGTGGGGCACTGGGCAAGGGTCCCACAGAGCAGGCTTTACTGCTCTTTAAGAGGAGGAGTTCCACGTGCTCTGGGGAGCAGCAGCCTGGAATAAGATGGTCTTTGGGTCCATGGTAGCAGTAGATGCATTTACTCTGTGTGAGGCTGAGCAGGCTGGCTGTGGGTTAGCTGTGTAGCACGTGTGGCTTTAATGGGTGATCCCTGAATCCTTGCCTGGATCTTTTGGCAGATGTTATACTTGTCACAGTCAGCCTGTTGTCCTAAATCTCTACTGTCTGTAAAGCCAGTGCTGCTTCTGTCTCCTGGTTCGGATAGTGGTCAGTGATTATTCAAGAGTTCTGGTTTGGATATCCCCTTGTTGTAGAAGGAGGCTCAGAAACAGGGTGAGAGGAGGTCAGACTGTGTTTGGAGGCTCTTGGTGTGTATGAACTACCATGAATGTGGTGCTTCTGAGTATGGGCTATACACTGGGCAGGAGGTGTCATCTGAGTTAAGGAGTTGGCCCATAGCTGGTTTCCTACAGGGCACTGTTGTAAAGGTAATCCCAGGATTTCTGTGTGGGTGGTGCAGTCATTTGGGGCTTTGGTTTGCTGGTGAATGTGTGACTGCTTATCAACAGCCTTTCTCTTGTTAGGTAAAATAATTAATCCTGTCATTTCAGGTCACTGCCTACTTACATAAAGATTTGAATAACCTGTGGATCATAAAGAAACATGATTCAGATACAGGTAACAAATACCAGTAAAGTGCCTTTTGTAACAACTGCTTCTGTTTTTCACATAAGTATTCTGAGTTCTTTCCAGGGCAGAGTATCCTTCATGGATATGAGGGGGAGAGGAGGAAGAAGGGGAAGCTGTCTCCATCTTGATTTATGTTGTGTGTGTCTACTGTGTTTTTGGTTCTTCTTCAGATTGTACAGCTGAAGTAAATAAGCTTTTCTTAACTGAAGGTTGCATTGACAGTTTTTCAGCTGTGTAGGGCTGCAAATAACAGCAGAGAGGAAATTCATCTAAACTGAGTTAATATTTTTTGCAATCTGTTATTGTGGCCAAGAATCTTAGGAAAGCTGGGTCCTGTTACAGTCTGGTGCATTGTGTTTGACAGATTTTTGTGGGTGATTGCTTGGGAGATGATAAGAGTACTGAATGCAATGATCTATGCTTTGTGCAGAAAGCTGTTGGTTTAGATTATGTAGTGCATGTAGCTGAGGCCTGCTTGGTCTGGCAGTTCCCTTTTTTTTCACCTGCTGCATGTGTTTATAAAAATTAGCAACAATTGTCTAAACAGCAAAAGAATGTAAATAACATAGATATATAAGAAAAACTATAATCAATGTTGCAAGAGTCATTTATAGTTCACATTCTTTGGAGTAGCTCTCAGGGTTAGAGTCTAGAACCATGTTTTACACTGGGCTTAGGGTCAGCACAACTTTGTTTGCTTTATTATCTGCTTGAGCATCAGCAAGAAACTTTGTAAGACCCTGGTAAGCTTGTCAGTGCACTGATGTGATTAGATTGTCTTCCTTCAGCAGATCTGTCTGACCCCTCAAGCCCTGTGGAGTTTGTGAGGCATGGTGATATTATTCGTCTGGAACATAAAGAGTAAGGATGATTTTTGGGATTCAAAGAGATTGTGTGATTGAATAGAATTGGTGGAAAACTTGTCCTGCTGGATACTGTGCTTAGGCCAGCAGAAGCAGGCTGTGTGACAGAGGTATTTGTATATCTCAATTTCCAGTGTGAGATTTGTAGAGTTTTTCTTCTGTGGTTTATGTTTTGAAAAGCGTCCATTAAATGAGAAGCTTTTAAGAGAGAACAACTTTATTAGAACTACCTACCTAAGCAGCAGGGAGATTTGTTCATTTGTGTGAGGTGCAATAATAAGGGTAATTCTTCCAGAGAAGCAATTTCAAAACCCTCATTCTGTTGCCTGTTTCCATGCTGAATTTTCTAGACAAATAGAAAACAGGGTTTTTTGTCAGTGTACTGCAGGTATCCTGTTCCTATGTTTATAGGCAGTATTCACCCACTGAAGTTCTCAACAGCACTGAGATCATAGCAGTTAAACACTTTGAATGAAAATGGAAGCTGATCCCTTCCCTTTCTGCAGGGAATACCTAAGAGGAAGCAGGGGAACTGTAGTGACTTGATATTTAGTCTTTGTCTAGTCTAATGTCGCTGTGCCAAAATGTTTTGTGCTTTCATAGCTCTGATTTCTTAACACAGCCTCTGACCTCAGGAGACAAGAAATCATGCTGTGTTGTATTCAGTATGCCATATGCACAAATCATTGCTTAGGTTTCCGAAATGATTGTAAGACTTTTTTTTTTTTTCTTTTTTTTTAATTTGAATTTGGGAGTTTACCATCAAATAAGATGGTAATGAGGATGATAAAATCGTGATTAGGCAAAATGGGTTAAGTCCTGGTGAAGTCCCTGGCTTTGGGAGTGGATTGGCAGTGCTGGGGCAGGATCCAGCCTGTGGCACATCCCTTGGGACAGCAGTGCCCGTGCTGATGTGGCTGGGTGGCAGCAGCTCACTGGGCACTGTCCCAGGGCCTTTGGCAAGGACTGATGGGCTCTGGCCAGGTTTCTCTGGTCACCTCAGCTGGCAGACCCTGCCAGTGTGCGTGCTGGTG
Organism: Sylvia atricapilla; assembly: GCF_009819655.1. NCBI lineage: Eukaryota > Metazoa > Chordata > Aves > Passeriformes > Sylviidae > Sylvia > Sylvia atricapilla. The sequence continues at coordinate 56,138,905 of NC_089145.1, forward strand.
CTAAATGGTGGCTACTGATTTCCCCCTAAATGGTACAGTCTTTCCCTGAGAAAGCAAAACGGATAATCACAAAAGGTCAGGATCTTGCTTTTCTTCTTATGAGACAGGTCTCTTTGTCGCACTTTTACTGTTAATTAAAAAACAGAGCAAACCAAAACAAATTTTTTTTCTTTTAGAGGTGTTGGATTGTAGTTTGAGGGTTGGATTTATTCATGCTGTCATCCTTTTCTGTCACTGCCCAGTGTGGCATAAGCTCAGAGTCACATGCTGGGAAATGACAGTTTCACTCCATGTCCCCCATCCCGTTAAGGCTGCCTCCTGCTGTGCCCTCAGCTGGAATTCAATGGTTAGAGTACTGGCAGATCTCTGAATGGCTCAAACCAATGTTTTTATCACAAATTGACAAGGTTCAAAGGTTTGACTTTTAATTTCATTTCAGAACTTCTAGAAATCTGCACAGTCACCAGCATGAGGCTCCCCTGACAAGGAAACATTTTCAGGTCACTGGCTATGGAATAGTAAGTGAAGGCAAGATAAAACAAAAGCTGCTTCTTTTGGGAAGAGTTCATATCATGCGAAGGGAATTTATTGTTGCTTTTTTTAGTTTGTTAGCCAGGATGATGGATGGACATCTGCCATCTTCAAGGAAAAAACCAATGTAGTATGAAAAGCCTTATCTCATATTTAAGGTGTATTTAATGTGAACACAGATAAAAAAAATAATTTAAACTTTTACTGTCAGTCTAGCTTTGGCAGCATTCAACTCCAGAAATGACAAACTGAGCAACCTTGAAGTTGCTCTGACAAGTATTATTTTATGCATTTGGCCTTGTCACATAGACAATTGTTTTTATGACAGAATGATGACAGAATTTTGAATCACCAAGATGAAACACGCTTTGAGGGCTAAATTTCTACATGCAAAGATCTGTCGCCTAAACCTCTTTTGCGAAGCAGCCAAGTTGCCACTGTTTATGCTCTTACTCTGAGCTACAGTCAAGAATGAATTGAAAGCAAACAAAATTAAGGTTGGCAAGATTGAGATCTATTTGCAAGTGGTTGCTTATGTCTAGAATGATGTCTTCCTGATGGGGAATCTCTTCTGTGAAGTGTGAGTGAGGCTGGTCTGGGCTAGTTTTTTTAGCTTTGCACTCAGTGGAGTTTCAGAATTTCCTATTTGCAGTGCTTCAGTTCTGTGTGTCTTTTAGTTTGGGCATTCTTTAGTGGGTTTTTTTGTAATTTTCTTTTTCTCTGATGGTATGTTTGCATGGTAGAATGGAACAGGAGACTCCAATGACTTCTGGCGGATTGAAGTGGTAGGCAGAAAGAGTGGGAAGCTCATCAAAGTCCTGCGGAGTCAGGTCCGGCTAACCCACGTGGCCACAGGGTGTATACTGGGATCTTCTGGGAAGACTCTGCCAAAATGGTAAATCATTTGTAATCCCCATTCACCCTGCAGGGCTTTGAGCTGACATGTTCCTTTACTCAATGGTACTTTTAGACTAAGCAATAACTACATTTCTTGCATTTCTTTAAAAGAATAAAAAATATAACTAGCAGGTAAAAGTATGACCAGAGGGAGAGATCTGGGTTAGCATTATGCAGTCTGTTACAGTGAAGGTACACGGCTCTGAAAATTAATATCCCTTACTACGAGATCTAAGAGTGGCATGGACATAGACCTGGTCATCTGGTAAGGCCAGGAGGGGATGACAAATGTGTTATTTATCCTTAGGGTTTGTAAAAATCACTGGAAACTGGGGCAGTTCATGCTGCTGTATACCACAATCTTCAAAATAGCTTTCTATTTGTATTAGTTTACCTTGTGATTAGAAGACCTTTGCCATTTTTGCATGCAGTATCTGAAGCGAGGCAGTGGTTACAAGCCGCTATTAACAGGGCTCGGGATTTTATATATCCTTGAATTATACATCTTCATCATTCAAATGAGGTGTATGCAAAGACATCCAGGCTGATGCCAAGCAAGCTGCTCTGTCTGCAAAGCTGCACTATGTCAGATGGAGACACATTGATCCTGGCTATGGGATCCTGTGAGGAGAGCCTGGCATGGACAGGCTGTGCACTCGTGTTGCTGCTGTCTTGAGAGCTGCCTCCCTTTCTGCTGCTCTAGGTTTTCCTTCACTGTGTTGTGGTAAAACCAGATTTTAAGGAATCCTGTGGATGCTGAATTATATACCTCTGGCAACTGCCTGACGAGGAGTGCAAATGCCACTTGGACATCACAATACACCTGGGCTCATGGGTACATAATGTGTTCAGTTAAAAAAAAAAAAAAAAAGCCACTCTCCATCAAGAGCATTCAAAAAACATGAATTAGTTTGGTTTTTTCCCCACTAACAATTTACTGTGTGAACGGAAGTTATTGCCACAAAATATTGATGATAGAAACAGCTGAGGGGAAGAAAATACACGTTAACTGCAAATAAGGATGGTTTGAGTATATTGGATTTTTTTTTTTAATTTATATATGTCCTTCAGAGAATTTAATGGTAATTCTTTAATGGATTATTTAATTAGTGAAATTTGCTAAGTGGTGATGGATAGAAAATTCCCTATTAATGTCATATTACTGCCAGATTTGATGCACTTTCTCCCAAAATCTTTGATGTGACCTGCTAGACAGAGGGTGACAGACTAAAGAACAGTTAGTTATTAGTATTCTCTAAGGTAATTGTTTTGTTTCTGTAATAAAGTTCTTGTAGATATGGATTGACTTAAACTGATGATGGTGATTGTCTTTGGAGGGACTATAGGGGTTAAATTGGAAGTAGTTTCTAGTTGGTAAGGTGCATAATTTTCAAAAATCCCACATATGCACCTAGTGTTTTTTAGGTGAGAAAGTGAGAAATGTGGTTGACATTTCTCAATGTGAACCATAGAATTGATGTCAGCTGCCTTGCAGATCTGTTTTGATTTCTAAATGGTTTTTATAGCATGTAAGAATGCAACTGCTGAAGCATTATGGAGAAGTATAAAGCTAAATGGTGAAAAACTAAACACAAAATGGAAATATTGAGTGTTCCTGTGGGGTGGTGGTGAACTGTTCTGCTGATCCTCAGGGGCTGGGAACAAGTAGAAGTGACCTGCACACCATACCTGAAGGAGACACCCAATTCCCTCTGGAACTTTGAAGATCATATTAACCCTAAATGTAAGTAATTTATTTCCTTTTCATTTGAGAGTGCATCTTGGCTTGCTGTTAAAAGAAGGGTTGAGCTATCAGATAGCAGTAACTGGCATTCTGCATTTGAAATGTATGTGTTCTTTCCCAGCTTAAGTGCAAACTTGCTGAACTTGAGTATGTGCAGAGATTCAAAGCCCTTTTCTATTTCACTGTTTGTACTGGAAGCTGGTAATAATGCTTGAAGTGCAGTGGAAGTATAAAGACTTTTTAAAGGATTTTGAGATTTTAATGTGTTACAGAAGTGTGAAAACACTCCAGTACAGGCTGTTTCCAACATTGTTTAATTGAGAATTGTCATTGATATGAATATGTCATATGCATTTCAGTGATTTTTAAAAAAAGCTTGGATCCAGTATGTTCTGGTGTATTTTTTTCCTTCTCCTGCTGGGGGTATGCTAAATTATGACTGCAATACCATCAAGAAATAAATACTGTGTGACAGAGATCTGAGTTTGCCAGTAATGCGGCCTCATCCAGGAGTTACATATGTTTCACAGGCTCATCTGGCCTGGCTTGTTCAACACAATTTTAATCCCATGAATTTCGGATGACTGGGCTGAGCTCTGAGTTATTAAAACACTTACTGTTCTTCCTCATGTGAGAGCAACTGTATAAAAACCAAAAGAGAGAAATCCTGGGCTGGTGACTTGGTAGAATTTCCTCATGTGTTGTAATGCATTTTACATTCCCATATTTATGGCTCATTTACAGATCAACAGCAACCTATGAAGAGTATGTCTCTAATTTCAGCCAGAAATACAAATCCATTTATTTCATGGACTTTTATATATTTCTGTTGCTCCTGGAAATACAGGAGGAAATTCAGAAGTACAGCAGTTGTAAAGTTCACTGGGGGATACTTCTGACTGGAACCCACTGTGTTTAGAGTATGAATGAATTGCACAGAGAATTAAAAGAGGTTCTGGAAGCAGATTTATTGTAGGAGGAGAGGGTTTAATTTATTATGAAAAACGCAAATAAAAGTAAACCATACAAACTTCCAATCTGTTTTTCTCTCTCTCTCTTTTTTTAAGTGCCCAATATCAGCCTGGATGTTCTGAAGCCTTCTTTTGCAGAAATTCTGCTAGAATCCCACATGGTTATGATCCGGGTAGGATGTCATTGATTCCAGATTATCATTTTCTTCCTCCTCTTTCTTGCATTCGAAAAGAAATAGCACTTCCTGAGAGATCTAGGTGATGGCTGCAAGCTAGGGCAGAATTTGCATGCCCAAGCAACCTACTTGAATTTATACTTAGAAAAAAGGATGGTCTTGGAGCTAAATCTTCCAAGTCCAAGTTTGGAAGCCTTGGGCTTAATGCCTGGCTCTGCTGTTGGTGTGATCTAGCTACAGGCTAGTTATGTAATGCTTTCCCTACCTTCCTGTAAAGCTAGAGAGGAAGTTAGTGTGAGGCAGGAGGATATTACTGTGGTCAAAATCAGGAAAATCAGCTAAACACACACTTAAAAGACAGTAAGCATTTGGATTTGAAAATAGAAAACTTCTGGTTTTTTTCAAGTTCATCAAGGAGCTGCGATTTCTGGTTTCCTTTTTATCTCTGAATATATGTATTTTAAAAAGAGCTGATTTAATATTTGCTAGGTGGACTGCTCTTGCAGTCTTTTCCTATGATTGTACTCTTGGCCACAGCCCTTCTGCTTCTAGCTCCTCAGTCCTTCTTCTGAAGAATGAGAAGTCAATATTTTGAGAAAGGAGTCTAGGGTTTTCTTCGCTACTGTTTGTGAAGCTCTTCTCAGATTTTAAAGAGAAAAAAGTAGTCAAGCACATTATTCTTAGTACTTGTAAAGTGTTTTTGTGAAGCGTTTCCATGGCAATTAGTGATAATGCTGTCTCAGGTAAGGAAGCACCTGCATGAGTTTCCATGGAAATAATCTTTGAGGCTTTTTTTCCGTAGTGAAGGGAAACCTGTCACAGTAGTCTCTTAATGAAAAAAGGTCTTGCTTATGCAACACGTATCCTCAGTGACAGAAAAGCTGAAGAAGAGAAATGAGAGAATACTGCCTCTTTTGTTACCCAAAAACCATTTTCACTTGTGCAGTAGTATTAAAACATTCATAGTCCTAATTGTGACCATTGTGGAGGATGATGTATTTATGTAGGTCAAAAAAGAACTTTCACTTAGGAAGGATATTGATGTATGTTTGTGTACACTGACATTTCTGGGCAGACATTGCAGCATAACTGCCTGCTCATTTAAATTTTATGTTGGTTTATCTGTAGGGAAACAGTGGCCTCAAACCAAAGGACAATGAAGTTACATCCAAACCTTGGCACTGGCCCATCAACTACCAGGTATATTAATCAATCCATATTCCTTTCTATTTTCAAGTGCTTTTGCAGTGCCTTTTGAAGCACACCACCTTGTAATTGCATTGAAGATGCTGTCAGCTTTCTTTTGTTGCACCTGAGATGCATGGATGGGAATTTGTCTCATCTTAGACACTGTGCCAAATACAAACTGGACTGATGACTATCCATTTTTCTCCCTTCTGATCTCTTTCCTCAGGGACTGCGTTTTTCTGGTGTCAATGAGACAGATTATCGGGTTTATTTGCTTGGAAACCCGGTAAGTTGGACTGAGAGGTTCCAACCCAATGGCTTTAGCAAATTTTAGCTTAGTTTTGCTTCTGCCAGTTCTTTTCCTTTTCCTTTTGGATTGTCTCTCTTATTGGACCCTTAATGTTTGCATGTCACATGCACATGTCCAGCATAAGGTCCCAAATCTTTCTTTTCCTCTTGTGTAGGTGATTTGGTGGCTAAACCTGGTCACTATTGGGTTATATCTTCTGATAACGGTTTGCACTGCAGTGGCACTGAAGAGAGGTGTCCAGCTGACATCTGAACTCAAAGGTGAGGTCAGTCTTCCTTTTCATAAATACCTTTTGCAGGAGCCTTAAAATTGTGTGGATGGCAGGACTTCATGTGTCAAGGATGGGAGAACATTGAGCTTGGATTATCAAGCAGTATCCACAGGGAAAAGAGTGGGAACTTGATAGCAGTAGTTTAATAGTGAACACCACAAATCTTCTAAAAAAATAATGCACAGCTACCTACAGTGGCTGCAAGGGATACAGACCAATTAATCAATGCCCTGCTATCAAGCTCTGCATGTGCTCTGTACTCGGTAGTTTGCACAGTGTTTTAAGACAAGAAATGTTTTCTGATATTTATGCAAAGCAAACGACAAATGCCAGAAATAAAATAGTCCTTTATTATGTCCATTGCCAAGGTTTTGGAGCTTTTCACAAGCCCTAATTAGTCATCCCTTTCAGCAGTCTTGTTTACATCAATGGTTGCTTCCTTTTGTAGATCTCCTTATGGGAAGTCAGTTCTAAAATGTGATGGGAAACTATTCAATTATACAATAAATTATTAGCTAAGCCATATACAGACACCAGAGCTCTTAGTCCCTTCCCCAGGCTTTGAAGTCCAGGCACCACTTCTTTCCAGGAAGGGCTGACAAAGTGATCCTCTGGATGGCTCTCATTGCAGAGACAGTGAAAATCATCAGAAACCAGAATCACCAGATTAGTCTGATGGACATCTGGAGAAACTGCACATTTGGCCTTAACATAGAGCATGGTCAGCCTCCTGCCATGCCTTGAGACTTTGGTCTTTGTATATGTTTTGTGATAGCTGTTCTCCTGAAGAGTGTTTGTATGCTTATAAAGAATGCAGCTAGGATGTTGCAGAGGCTGGAAGCAATTCCAGACCAATACATGACTTCCTGCACAGTTGAGTTTACTTAGGGCTTGCAAATAGCAACTGTAGCTGAGCTTTTCTCTGCTGAAGTCTGTTCATTTGTGTTCCAGAACTGTCCCGAGTTGTGCTACGTGCTGGAGGGCAGATCACACTGGGCTGGCTCCTTCATTACCTCCCTTTTTTTATGATGGGACGAGTTCTCTACTTCCATCACTACTTTCCTGCCATGCTTTTTTCCAGCATGTTGACAGGTAAATACTAGAGACTTGGAGAAAACAGTGTAGGGGAAAAGGTGATAATCTGTTAAATCGAATGTTTATCAGCCTAAAAAGTTTAATATTTTTATAGGCTTTGTTTGCTTGTACAAAGTGCTTGAAAGCATTGACTTGCTCAAAATGTTTTTCACAAAGCAGCTTGCAGGGCAAATTTTTTGTTAGTCTATTTGGTTTTGGTTTTTTGGTGGTGGTTGATTGGCTGGTTGGTTGGTTTTTTGTTATCACCCTGAAGAGGCAGTCATGTAGTGCTTAGGGCATTTAAATTTAGAGCTGTTTCACTGTTCTTATATATTCATGTATATAAGTTACTTCCCTCTTGGTTTACTGCCAACACTTTTCTGTCATGTCTGTTTATAATTTGGCCTTGGTGGTTTTTCCTGTGATTTTATACCAACTTCATTAGCATCTGGGGCCCATATCTCTTTTGCATTTATTCAAATGGAAAGGTAGGACAAAAAGAACCTTTCCTGATACAAAACAGTCTCAATGGTTCTGAAGGTTACCAAGGTAAATGAATCTTAAAATTGACATGGTCTTTTGGTGTCAACAGTTTCATCAGCCTAGTCTGTGAACATAGCAGCTCTGTTCTTCTGACTTCTACCTCTTCCTTCTCCTAGGAATCACCTGGGATGCACTACTGAAGTTCTGTGCTGGGTTCTTGTCACCCAGCACTACAGCTAGTAAGGTATATGGAGGTGGATTCCTGGCATTGATCCTGCTCATCCTGTACAGGTGAGTGCTAAAAGCTGAACTTTTCATGAATGGAATGTGTGATGGTTGCCATCTCTGCTGCCTGTTAATTATCCTTAGCCTTTGTTCCCTTTTCTCTGCTGAATTTGCCTGACATCCTAAATCTTCAAATTTGATTAGATTCAGCATCTGTGTCCCAGTAATGCATTGTAGAACATCTTTCCATTGCAGGGAATCTTTCTTTAGTTGCAGCACACAGTGTGAACATTTTGTTCTCCTCCAAACCTGCTGTTCAGCAGTTTGTGGTTCTAATCCCAATGATGGTGACATATTCCTCAAATACAGGCAAATTTTTCATTACTGTAGGTTTTATCAGATTCTAAGAGAAAATACCATGTGTGATAAAACTGTGTGCCGTGTATGTATTAGCAGAGATTAGAGGGCTCCCAGTAGAGCTTAGAGCAGCCCAAAGACAAAGATCCCCTAGGCTGCAAACTTCTTGAGACAGCAAACTGTGCTGTGTTTGATGGGCATTTGCTTTCTTTCCACAGCTTCTACCTCTTCCATCCGCTGTCCTATGGGATGATAGGACCCATGGCCTCCAACCCGAGCAGCCCCATGGCAGGGCTCCGCTGGATGGACTCCTGGGAATTCTAGAGCAAAGGAAGCCTGGGAACAGCAGATCAGCAATATGAGATCTGCTGCATGTCAGGCTCATTCTGGTGCTTTGAAGATGTGACTGTAAAACACCCTCTCTGGAGAACTCTGGGTATAGTAACCCTGTTGCTTTGTCATTTGTTTGCACTGCCTGCATTGGAAGATGCAGAGGATGAGAAGGTCCCCTTAAATTAAAAGATTCATGTCCTGAATCCTTAAGTTATAGTAATGGACAACTGGCTGCCTGAATGTCAATTCCTTGAAGCAGTATATGTCAGTCAAACAGCAGTGGCATTCCAGCAGCCAGGCCAGTACAAGTTGGAGGCTGTCTGGGGTTGCATGTACACTCTGTGCATGTGTGTGTCTTCCTTCTTGTAATCTAAGCACCACTACAGTTTGAAGCACTGTAGGACTTCTATCATGATTAACAACCTTTCTTATGGTGAGGTTTTTGAAAGATTACTCTAAGTATCTGGGGACCTTCATTCTACTTGCCTATCTGAAGGTATTTTTGTTCTGACCCTGGATTTTTAAAATTTGACTGAAGAGGTCTGTTTGAAATCTCCTGAGCCATTGTGCCTTGCCTGTCTCTCAGGCCCTCTGCAGAGATGGAAATTGTTTATTCCTATATACTGCCTTGCTTTCTGGTCATCTTTAATCATTTATACAACTCATCTAGCAGGCCTATTTTCAGGGCCAGATTGTTCCAGCTCAGCTCTTTGTAGCTTCTTTCAGTTCCGTCTGAAGGTGCCAAGGAAATTACAGTACAAATAGCAGGTGATTTATTTTCAGCCCCAGTATGCTGTGGAGACCATCATGGGGATATGCTAGAGACTATAATGATAGCTTGGAAATCCTACAGACAGCTGCCATTCAGCTCTTGTTCCCAGCTATTTCAGTGCCAGTGCCTGTGCTTTTAGGGGAAGGCTTCATCTCAATGCATGTGGCATCTGCAAAACTGGCTGCTGGTGCCAAAGTATCTGCTCAGTGTTCCCATATTGAACAAGTTCATTCTCTAGACTGCTGAACATCAAATTACAAGGAAATGTGAGGTCAGGCAAAAATTCTTTGTGAAGTGTCAAGAGCCACTGTATGTTGAATCCGCCCCTTCCAAGAAATTGGAGTTTAGTTTATCAGGTGCTTTCATCCTGTCTAGGATGAAATAGGTCATTTTTGTCTACGTTTCTTTTATTCCATTTCCTACTCTTCAATCCGTGTTGATTTCTTCTGACAGTTCAAGTTGCTACCTGGTAGCATCCAAGGTGAATGACACTTAGATCACAGCTGTGTTCTTGTCTCAAGAAGTAACATTTTAAAAGCTCTTTTAAGTATATTTCAATGAACTCATGTCTTTCATTTCAGAGTTCTTGCTTTGCTTCACAGCCTTTCATCAAAATTACAGGCAGAGGGAGAGTAGCTAGTGGGTGTGTCTACCTTTAAACATGGACTGTGCATTTACTTCTCTTAACAAATCTTGGATTCCAATACATTTCCTACCACACAGAAGGGCTGCATTAGCACAGTTGTTCTGTGGGGGGGACTAGACTCCAGTCAGACTTACTTTGGTTCCTTTTTAGTAGAGATCCATAGCATTGTTCAATAAGGCAGCTGCTTGATTTGTAAGGCTCTGGCTTGGTATGTCACATCTCTCCAGAAACTGACTCCTGTAGATACTAGCTCAGATGGGATGGACCTGTGCTTTTGATTCTAAAGGTTTTGAGTTGATGACCTGCTGCTTATACATGGTGGGAAGTCATTGCAATAATTAGCTGCTGGGTTAGATGATTTTTTTCCACTTGTTATTGAAGGAAATGCTCCTACCTGCATGAGCCAGGGGTTCACAGAGGTGATAAATAGGCAAGAAGGATGTGGGGGAAGGCTGCAAACTTCTTCAGAACCTACCAGATCTGACAGCAGCAGCAAATTGTTAACCGTTGGCAATGTGGAAGGCAGACAGTGCAGTGCTCCCTTCTCTAACAATGTGATCCAGCATCTTCTACTCTTGGTGAGATTGACTTAATACATTGCTATCCTCAGTATGAGCTTTCCCTAAGGTGGTCCATTGTCATGGGGAGGATTTGCCAGAAGACCTGGCAAAAGCCGTGATTTAAAGTGCCATTTTTTCCATTGCATCCAATTATACACTTCCCCTTAGCATTAACAACAAAGAAATGTAAGAGACATGTGTGTGTTTTGGAGTTACTTTTTCTAACACCCTTTATTCATCATATTAAACCTCAGGAATGCAAAAATTGAGTCAGTAACCTTGGTTTCTACAGTTACTAAGGAGGGGTCAGTTTTGTAGGAGTTGCCTGAGGAAGATGAACTAGACTGTTCCTTGGCTAGGATCCCTCCATCCTTTATTACTATTAATCTTTTGCATGTGGATTGGCAACTGAGTGCTGAAGGTGGCAAATTTAATGCTCCCACCCCACCTTTTTATACAGAACTTCAGCTTCTGTTTCAACACACACAAAAGGTTTATTTTTCTCTAGGACTGTTGCTTCAGAAATTCTCGTGAGAGCATTTGATTGACATTGAGACTGTTTCTTAGGTCTCGTGTGCTGGTAAGAGGGTGGAGGCATACAGTGAAAAAAGAATCTAGCTATTCCACAAGAGGGAGCAACTTCCAGCAGAATTTTTATTTTTGATCTGGAGTTTAAAGGATAGAAAGGTCTACATTGAAGACTAGAGGGCAGACATTTCCTCTGCACTCTATGGACTCCAAGGGTTGTGTTTTCAAGTAAATGTACATTGATGTAGCTCTGTTTTCTTTTAGGAGAAAAATACTGACAAATTACTCCAGTTAGAATTTGACCTTCAGTATTTGCTTCTTAAAACAAAACCTCTCAGGCCACTGCTGAAACATAATGGTAACTGATATTTTGTTAGATCAATAAAATACAATAATTACGATTCACTTCCTGACTCTGTCTTGAAATACCTGAGTGGTACACATGTGAGGCAATGGGTGCAAGGCACTCTTTGCTTTTGGGATGGAATTTGGGCTGCTTTGGTTCAGTTTTTCCAATTGTGCTTGTGGAATGAGTTCAGGTTCTTTTTGAGAACTGCTCATTAGTCGTCTTCCCCAGTCATGTGGAAAATAGCTAATGGTGCTTTCTGAGGCCAGAAGGTGCTGTTCTCTGAGCAGCTGCTCTCTTTGAACCTTGCTTGACAGGGCTCCTTTTATCACTGACAAAGTATTTCATCAAACTCTATCCATGGATTCAAATCATAAAAAGCTGCAGGCTGCCACGTTCCCTGATTCAAATTCTTTTTTTGTGTGTAAACTCTATTTTCAACTCTTCAGTCTCTGAAGGATAGATAGAGGGCCTTTAGGCTCATCTAGCTTTATCCTAGGCAATCCATCCATCTTAAAAGGTTTCTGCTAACAGGCGCTTCAGGACATCGATAGGCACACATCTATTCCAGGAGCAGGGACTGGCCTATTTCCAGGAACTGGACCACTCATGCTATGAGACACAGATGTGACTGTGAGGAGGATTTCAATGGAGATTTCTGTGCCAAGGTTGCCCTTGATCCAGGTGGAGGACTTTGTATCATCACTGTTTGCCATCATTGTTTGCAGCCCTGGGAGCTACCACCACTCTTCAGTCTGTACAGGGTTTTCTTTTTGCATCTTGGTTGGAAAGGCTGATTGATGCACAAAGGGCACTGACAGAATATACTATTTTATATATTCCTCCTTCCTTCTGGTTCTTGAAGAATGCCTAAAGTACAGGACATGTCTTTGCTTCCCCTAATTTTTGGGCTATGCATCCATTTCATACAGGTGCCTGAAGAAGGGATAAGATAGGACATCTTCTAGTAGCCTGAGTGAATGAATACCTGTCACGTGGTCTGAGAGCAAAACCAGAACCTTGTTATGGAAAGGTAAATGTGTTACTTGATAGTTCCCTCCTGAATTCTTCAGAGAATTGTTTCTAAGGGACATGAGAGCAAACCAGCTGTTAATGTGGAAACACAAGGCATTTACCTGAAATCCTCCATTACCATGCTTAGCAGCTTCCCTTCCATGCTGTGACTGAGTAACCCTCTCGATTGGCACTCTGCACAAGCACTGTTTCCTCCTCTCAGGATCCTGCTGGCTATGTGAAAACCTCCTTGGCACTGCCCTGTGTCTTTGCTAGATGGGGAATGTAGGTAAGAGGTTTTTTTTCTCCCCCCTTCAAAGCAAGTGACCCCATGGCCCCACACATGGGCAAATGTGTCATGAGGGCAAAAATGTGTGGACTGTTAGAAGAACATAAGGCTCTTCCTGCTGGGAAAGGAAGGCTGAGGATAAGAACACCACCTCTGTAGCATACTTTCTTTGAGGTGGGGCTGTTGGCTGCAAGCAGTCAGGACTGAAAATTCTCCATCTTCTTTAAAGTACTAAGACCTTGGTTGTGTGGTTGCGAGTTTGCTTCACTTTGTAAACTTTTTTATGCTCTTTACTTGAGTGTCAAGGGCTATGGTTATCACAAATAATATAGGTGATCACATGTTAGCATAGCTACCACTCCTGCTGAATTTGTAATTGATTCTCAAACTTTGCCAAGTGAGCTAACTGTGTTTTACAAGAGACACAGTTTAGAGGCATCCTTGAAGAGCTTGCTACTGGCTAAGCAAGAATTTGGAGCAACAGTGAGAGAGGCTCTTTGGTAATTCTGAACCTTTCTTACTAATGCCGGGGGGCATGTGTGTGCATCTGTCTGTGAACTGAATTCTTTTAACTACAGTGCAATTACTGTACCATATGGTGTGCATGGGAGAAGGTTCCCTTCAGCTATCAATGTGTTTTGTACAGGTGATAATGGAAAATGAGGTAGAATTTGAAATTTAATTTTGTAATAAATATCTCTTCTTTGAAGCAGTCTCTTTGTGTCTAGATTTTGGGGTGGGTTTTTCTCCCCTTTCATTTCTTCCTCACATACATGCTTGAAGTAACAACATGAACTTTAAATTCACCCATTGGAGAATTTAATCTAGGATAGTGATAACGTACATCAGCTTTTAGCACATAAGTATTGCTGGACTGCAATTCTAGGAGATTATATTTTAGTGCAATCCAAGCAATGTATTGGTAAGCACAACAGGAAGCGAAACTGGTACATTTGGACAAGAATAAAGTCCTGTCTGTCGAAGTGGGTTTATTTGTCCCTATTAAAGATGTGGTAAATTGTTAATAAGTATCATATGTCAGGTTTAATGGGTATTTTCATCAAGCTTCTGATAGGTCACCTATGAACACTTAAATTGACAGGTCAGGCACTTTATTCAGAAACCCAGCATTTTTCTGTAAGTCATGTTCAGTCTGTAGTGTCCATAGCACCAGACTGGTGCAGAGTTTTGTACAAATGAGGCTCTTACTGTGAGCATCTGTAATCAAACTGGAACACTGAGAATCAGAATCTGGCTTTATACAAGGCTGTAGTGAGGGGCTGGGATATGCTTTTGAGTACAGTGTAAGAAGGGGTTGCTTGGGGTGGAACTAGATGGGGAAAAAGCAACATAAAGCCACCTTACCTGGGACTTCGCATTGATGCCCAGATGAGTGCTGGAGGAGAGCCAACCAATCTGTCTGGACATGTTCCAAGGGCTGCTGAAGTACAGCCAGGACAGCTAGGAACTGGACTGTGGCCTGTCCAGGGTGATACAATAGGCTATTAAATGGTTACTGAAAAGCCCATTGACGTATTGTTTCACACAGTACGAGTTGGTCTTTGGATGTTGTCTAATCAGGGCTATTGTTCTGGAAGGGAGGACTGCTGATACAGAAGCTGTGCTAGAATGCAGGGAGATGGCAAAAAAGAAGGAAGCGTTGTTGGTAAAATGCTGATAATATCTGAGGTAAAACTTCTTACTGCCCTCTAAAGGAAGAATGGCTTCTTTATGCAGATAAGTGATCTCACATGGGTGAATAGTGGTGACTGATTCCAATTTGCACTTGATTTGAACCTGCCAGATTTGTAGGCTTCTAGATTCCACCCATCACCTCGTTACCTGTTCCTCAACAAGAATGAGGCTTTTTTACAACCTGGTGTTTTAATACAGATTTTATGCTCTGTCTTCAAGATGCTTCTTAATATTCTATTTTCTAACCAAATAGAAACTTCCAATGCAAGTTGCTTCCTTTGGCCCTCAATCTCCCATGACCTCCTTTTCATTTTCCTTGGTTTACCCATAAGGTTTCCCAATCTGTACCATGTCTTCCAACATCAGTCTCCCAAGGTCCATAGGCTGAAATCATATGGATTTCATCTTCACTACACCTACCACTGCTGCCTGGTTTACATCCAAGGATTGTGGTTGTACACTTTGGAGTTGTTTTCTAATACACCCCCACTAACTGTAACTCTGGCCCATGTAATGCATGCTCTGGAAGTAGAAAGTTTGTGCTTTATAAAATGGGTGTAAGTCTGACAAGCATTATAATTGTTGTAAATTGCTTTTCCATTTTTATCCTTCTTGCAGTCACTGCTTTATCTCTGTATTACCTGTCATCTTGTCATGCAGCTGACAAAAGGTAGTCTTAAGGCTTTATTCACCTGACCTATTTTTCACCATGTATTTTAGCATGAGCTGGTTCTGGAGTACTTGGGTTTCTCCATTGATCAGAATGAGAGTTTAGATTATGTGTCCTTATGAAAGCATCTGTGTTGGCTCAGCTGAGTCACACCCTGGCAGTGTGCTGGTGCCTTGCAGTGCTTTAGGGACAATAACTGTTTGGTTACAAGGTGGAGAATGAAAGCAGCTGAGAAGTGGGAAGAATCAGTTAGGATGAGAATGTGAACATGCATTAAGATGGTACATTCTTGATGTGCATCAGAAACAGTGTGGCCAAGGCAATGATTGTCCCCTTCTCAGCACTCACACCTCAAATCCTGTGTTCATTTTTAGGATCCCTCACTTCAAGAAAGATCTTGAAGTAATGCGGCGTGTCCAGAGAAGGGTAACAGAGCTGGTAAAGAAGCACAACTCTGATGAGAAGCAGCTGATGGAGCTGGGGATGTTAAGCTTGGAGAAGCAGCAAGCTCAGAGGGGACCTTATCTCTCTCTACAGCTACCTGAAAGAAGGCTGTATAGCAAGGTGAGGGTCAGTCTCTTCTCTCAAGTAACAAGTGACAGGATGAGAGGAAATAGCCTCAAGTTGTACCAGGCAGGTTTAGATTGAATATGAGGAAAAATTTCTTCATTCAGAGAGGGGGCAGGTGTTGGAACAGCCTGCCCAGGAAAGTGGTGGAATTACCATACCTTAAAGTGTATGAAAAACACATAGATGTGACACCTGGGGACAGGGTTTAGTGGTGAACCTAGCAGTGCAGTTGGCAGGTGGAAAATTCCTCACTTAACAGGAGAATTATTTTTGACAAATCCCCAAAGCTGTAATGGCTTAGGTGAGGAGGAGAAGGTCTCAAGCCAGAGGTGTCCCACACATAGAAGGAACAATACATGGCATTTGCTTTGAGACCAGATGGCTGAGTGCAAAGCTGAAATGTGAGAATGCTGGCACAGTCCTGACGTGAAGGAATGGGTGCAGTAAAATACAAAATCTTTGTTTCAATAGATCACATCGAAAATGCTATTCCTGGAGACAACAGCTGTAGGTCAAATGTTTATAGGAGATGGCCTAATCAATAGTGTCAATTTAAATTGCAAGGAGGGAGAGATCAAAGAGAGCTGAGATCAGAGAGAAGGCGATCAATGACCACTTGAGAGACCAGCAGTGCTTCTGAAACAAGAAGTCCTGTGGGGAAACTACAGAGAAGACTCCACAATGAATAAAGCATTCATTTACAAGCTATTGCCATGATGTTTCAGCTGCTGAGGGATAAGCCAGTCCAGAAGCATAAGGACAATTGGAGGAAGATCCAAGACCATGTGCATCATCCCTGGGTAGGACAGAAGCCAGGTAACTGTGTTAACACAATGCTTGCCAAGTTTCCAGGTGGATTAGCTAGAGCATCATGTTGAGCTAAGGAGCCTGGAGAACTTTTTGCTTGCATCCCACCAGCTTGGGGTTGTCCTGGTTTAGGGCAAATTTGGGAGGGAACCTCTGAATGGGGTTCCTCTGGAGAGCAAACCCAAATGGCCTCTCCCCCACACCCAGTCCAGGAAAAAGAATTTTCTCATAGAAAAGTGGAAAAAACTATTTATTTAACAAACAAAATGCCCACAAGCATGAGGAATGAAAAAATATGAAACAATAAAACTTTTCACTGCTCCGAAGAGAGACGGCAAAACCGAGGAAGTCCTTGCCAGGAGTTAGCTCAGCTCTCTCAGTCTCTTATCAGTCCCAGTCCCTTTGGTGCTGGAAAATGCCGAGGTCCAGGCCCTGGTGGGCCACGTGTACCAGATCCTGGTCCTTCTCTGTGTTTTCAGTCCACAGCAGATTTAAACAGTCCCAAGAAAAAAGGAAAAAAACAGTCCAGGAAGCTTCTTTGCCTCAGCTAGCTAAACTAACTAAAAGCAAAAAAAAAAGAAAAACCTCTCTCCGGCTGCTGTCCATGCATCTGATGAACACACAGTCCCGAGGAAGAAGAAGAAAATGCAGAGGAGTGAACACTGTTTTCAAAACAAACTGCACGCTTCTTCTTTCCCTGCTTCACTCTCAGAACCAGTCTTAAAGGTACAGAACACAACCTACAGCACACACAGAACAGACAATTGGGGACACAGCATTATAGTGACCCCAGGACAGGGGTGCATGCACCTCTATAGCTGTGTCTTATGACCAAATTCAGCTTGTGTGTCAAGACTGACATGGTCTTGAGCTGTTTGAACTCACTTTGGTAGAGTGACTTACAAAAGGCTTCTTGAAAGATCAGCCTGCTGGTCTTGGGTTATCATTGTGCTAGGGAGCTCAAGGTGAACAACATCTGGGGTGAGGTCTGAGCATCTGCAAGTGCCAGACCTGGTCCAACAGCTCGGTGTGATCCCCTTTGACTTTTCTCACCACTTCATGTCTCGTCATCCTAGGACTGTTTTCACCTGCCTGTACAAATATTCCCTAGGTGCCCACGGGATATTCAAGATAAACCTGGGGATGTCTAGCAAATTGAATTCAAAAGAAGTTTTCATTTTATTCTACTGTTGAATCCTCTCTCTGCCTATCCCTCCTCCCGTAGCCCAGATCCCCACCACTGAGGGTGGAGGTGCTGCCCTGCTCTCTCCACAGCCATGGTGACAGCAAGCAAGCTCTGCAGCTCATCTTAATCATTTTATGAACAAGATTAGTACCTTCTGCATCACTTTTGATTCTTATTATGTAACCATCTTTCGTGACTTGCTTTGTTACTGAGCTGTACTGTGCCATGGCCTGAGGGCGTAGCTTAAGAAGAAATTTGGGAATGTTGCATGACTTCTGCACCCACCTGAGGATGGGATGGGAGTCTGGGAGAAAGAGAACCTGTCATAATCTGTGGTTTTGAGACTGGGGACAAGGGGAAATAAAGGGGATTAGCCAAACCCGTGAGTCTGTATCCTAAGTGAGCAGGGAGCCTGAGGCAGATAGAACAGAGTGTCTTTATTCTCTAGTGTATTTATGAAGACTCACAGATGTAGAATTGGAAATGAGCAGGAGTTCAAAGGGAGATATGGGTTTGTTAGTGCAGCAGCTGGGATGAAAACTGACAGTGCCACAGCAGCACAGGCAAAACATTCATCCCTGGGCCAGGCAGACAGGGCCTCCATGGGCAGAGGGGGTTGTTCTCCAGGTGCTGTGAACCCTGAGTGCTGGGCTGGGGACTGGCATTTGTGAGCCTGCTCCTAGTTATGTCACACTGTTTTGTGGTGTTGGGAAACTTTCTTTCCATGTGGATGAACTGAAAAAGTAAAGCCAACACTTGGCAAGGGAAGTTAAGAGTGTTGGTACTGTAACGTGAAGTGGGTGTAGATTACAATAATGAAACCCACTGCAAACTAAAAACATTATAAATTTGTGTTCTCCCAAAGCACA
The DNA here is from genome assembly GCF_009819655.1 of Sylvia atricapilla. Lineage (NCBI taxonomy): Eukaryota > Metazoa > Chordata > Aves > Passeriformes > Sylviidae > Sylvia > Sylvia atricapilla. The sequence goes on from NC_089145.1 coordinate 56,157,417, forward strand.
AAAGAGCATTATCATCCTCCTTGCATGTCAGTGAATTTCTCCAAAAACCTCCCTCCCCTTTCTTCAAGTTGCCTACAGATGATTTTGGAGCAGTCTGGAGCACAGGGGTGTGCTGCAGACCTGGTTGTTCTTCACTCATGAGGGCTCCAGGGATGGTCTTGCAGAAAGCCAAGAGCAGCTCAGAAAAGAGCTGAACGGCTAGGTTAGGTACATGGAGCCAAGGGAGCTGGGAAGCATCACAGGAAACTCTCAGACTGTGGAAACATTTGCAGTGCTCAACCTCTTGCTGAGATTCTCATACTTGAAGGCTCACAAAACATTTGGAACAAGAAGAGGGGTTTTCTCATTTGCTTCCTTGTGCTTTAAATCCTCTCTTGACTCAACTTGTGCTCTCAGCACCTCAGCGCTGTGACAGCAGGAGGAGCTCTGACAGCCACATAACTGCAAAGGAGAAGCTGCTTTCCACAGAGGCAAGAGCACAGTCTCTCCAAAGCCCCTTTTAAATAATTTGAATGGTGGTTTGAACGTTTCTTATCCCTGAGCTCTCCCTGTCTCCCATCTCAAATCCCTCCTTGCAGCTCCTCCTTCCTTTGCTGGAAGACCTATGCTGTCACAGGGGAAAAATGCTGGGTTTATTCAGAGTGGAGATGTTTCAGTGCCAGAAAGCAGGCCCTTATATCTGGTTTGTTCTGACACTTGTGCCTTGTGTGTGAGCATTCAGCTGCCACCTGCAGCACAGAGGGAAGGTACTGCGGGAACATTTTGGACAAGAGCAGCCGTTTTCTTTGTCATCACAGCGGCACTGCTATTGTCTGGGACACCCTTTCTATCAGGAGCAATGGCTGAACCTGTACTTTGTTGTCGCCCTGGGATAGGGTAACTGATATGGTGCCCTATGTGGATGGGAGGAAAGGTGTCCCACATCCCAACAAACCTTCAGGAACTGATTACTCTTAACTACAACTTGCTTTTATGGAATTTCTCTTCCTTACTATCAGCCTATATACTGTCAGCCAGCTCTGAATGTATTCCAAGTGTTAGGCAAATAATCAGCCTTGGCTGCTGCTGTGACTGCACATATGTGCTTCAACTCTGCTCCTCAGTATCCTGTGGCCTGGGATGACTCTCCACACTCCTTTTCAGTACCCTGGCAGCACACCACTGCCTATGTGTTATACCTTTTACTGTTAGCAGGGCCAGGCTGAACTGTCCAGCCAGGCTCTGGTGAAGCTCCTCGTCTGCATGTGATAACTGGCTGAAATGTCAGAGTACCTTGCACAGATGACAAAGGATGACACTTGATGCTCGTTGCTGGTTCACTCGATCAGCTGCAAGACAGCTAAAGGGTAATGTTTGCCTTGGCACTGCCAGGCTGGTCTTCTCCACCCTGCTCAGATTAACCCTGTATTTCCTGCTGCTGTCCCTTTCAGGCTCCTTGCTGCTTCAGTGCTTATCATGGCAGTGACTTATCATTAGCCAGTGTGAATATGTCCTTTGAAGCACAGTTAAGATGCTCTTTTATCTGACTCCTTAGTTCCATCTGACAGTTCAATTTTTTTATTTTTTTTTAGTTTGTTGGACTCTTCCTTCAAGTACCCAACCTTAGGACAGGTTTTTCAGCTTCCTTTAACACATGTGGAGCTTTTCCTATGCAGCATCTTGTCTGGCCTGGGCTGAGAACGTGAGGTCTCAAAATCCTGAGAAAACAGGTAATTTATCCTGGCACTTGCAGAGCCATCCCAGGTGGATTCCTGCTGTCACTGCAGTCAGTGCTGTCACTACAGCTCTGTAGGAGAAAGGCCCCTGGGAGACAAGCTGGGGCTGAGAACATAACACTGAGCCTTTGAACTTGTTTCCTCCCAGGGAATGTTTTCAATTCTCTCACAAGAAGATTCTCCTTTCTGCCTACACTGAGTCAATGTGCCATGGGATGGGTCGGAGTCTTCTGTCTTTTCTCCTGTTTACCAGAAATGTCTGATATACAGAAGCAGGACTTGTAATAAGATCAACACAATTGTTATTTTGGTGCAGACTGTGATGGTTTCAGTATTAGTTGCACTTCTGTATTGCTCTCGTCCTTCTGAAAACCTTAACTTTCCTGACTTCCCTTGTGTTGCTTGAGACCTCATTTGCCTTTTCTTGCTTTGTTTCTTTCCTCTGTGCTGCATAAAACCTGGGGCCAAATTAAGCAGCAAAGAGAATCTGTGCATCCTGAACACATTTGACAAAGATGTCATGTCTTCTCATCTGTTATTAACAACTTTGCCTGCTTCAGCTGGCATAATTAGCCTTAAATTAGACACGTACCTTGCAGTGTCTAGACTTCATCAGGCTGTGGAGATAGCAGGTGGCTGCGTGGCATCCAGAGTCTCAGTGGAAGTGGCCAAGAGCAAGAGGATGCTGCAGAGCATCGTTGAGGCCCTCCCAAGCAACGTTAGACTCAGAGGGAGCCGTGCTAATGGTGAGTGAAGGTGGCCAGGTCTCGGTGGCACGGCTCTGCCCTGCCGTAAAATCAGGACGGACGGGAAATGTCAACCGTGAACCAGCTGAACTTTCTGTCCTGCCCCGCGGGCCCGGGATAGGGAAGTTTGGGCATTTCGAATTTCTTTTTTTATTCCTTCCATCCCCGCTCCCTTCTCCCGAGCGGGAAACGCTCGGTGCGACCTCCGTTCCCCGGGCGGGGCGCGGCCGTGGCGGGGCGCGGGGGCGGGAGCCCGGGGGCCGCGGGGGCAGCGAGGGGCGGGCGGCCGCAGCTCTCCGGCCCCTCCGCCCGCGGAGCCGCGGTACCGGCGCCTCGCCTCGGGCGGCCAGGGGCAGCGCCCCCGCCATGGAGAGCGGGATGCCGCTGTCGGGCGGGCAGCGAGCGCTGATCCGGGAGAGCTGGCGGCGGGTGAGCGGCAGCCCCGTGCAGCACGGCCTCGTCCTCTTCACCAGGTGAGCGGCGCGATGCGGCCGCCGACACCCCGGTGCCGGCTCGCCCCACCGACCCGCGGGAGGGATGGACGGGCTCCGCTCGGCTCTTGGCTTCGCTGTGCTTGGCGGCGGCTCCTGGCCGGCTGCCCTCCCCTGGCCTCTCTCCCCTCGCGTGGCTGGCGGTCCGAATTCGCTCCGCCGCCGAGCCGCGGGTGCCGTGGGGCAGCGGCGTGGGGCAGGGCTGGGCTCCGCTCCGCGCTGCCGCCCTGCCTTTGCCGTCCTTGGCGAGTGAGAACTTTGCCACGCGGAGACGGAGAGAGAAGCGGCGGGCGGGTTTTGTGCGTTTCTGCCCCGCTCATCCCCTGCCTTGTCACCGCGACTTCTGCTCTTCGAAGGGCCGTGTGTCCGCTTGGCTCCGAGGCGTGTATGGAAAGGGCCACCCCATCATTCCCCGATCACAGAAACGCTGTGCAGCCCCAGGCACAGACCTGGCCGCCGGGCAGAGGAAATGGTGTGCCGGGTGGAATGGCTGATACCCAGCTCCTTGCCTCTCCTCGGCAGATTAATATATCAATTATGTGAAGAGAAAAAAAAAGGAAAAATCAATGAAAAGTCGTTTTAAAAGGAAAAATGGAGAGTTGATTAGCAGCTTCCGCAGCGAAAGGGATCCAAGTCTCCCAGAGCAGGACTAAAGCAGTGACAACAGTGTGGGGGAGAGGGGTGCAGTAGTTCGATGTGCAGGATGAGAAGAGAGACTTGACTGAATTACCGGTGGCCTGTTCTATCTACCTGGGTGGCTGCTGACATGCAGTGGCAAGGGAGGATGGGGCATGGAGCAGGGGGAGAGGAAATGGGAGCTGGTGATGATGTCGGGGAGTGGGGCATCAGCTGAGTTTGTACATGCTCCCCTCGGTCCAGATGGCTGCTGGAGCTTGGAAGCCTTCCCTGATTTGGGAACTTTTGGGTTCAAGGGGATCAAAAAGTGAGAATGGGAATAGTCGAGACAACAGCCGAGACTTTGAGGAGAAGGGCCAGGCTGGGACAAATTCCAAAGGGTTGGGACTAGTTCTCAGGTGACATAAATATGTATCAGAGAGCTGGGGTTATGGGCTAGAGAAACAGAAAGGTTTTTGTCTGTAGGTAATCTGGATTGCCCCAAATGAAAACTTTCCAGAACTTTTGGATCTTTTACAGATGGGGAGGGATCAGTGAGTGGGTAGGAAGGCAGTAGTGAGCTGTGGGTGTGCTGCTGATAGGTTGAGTGAGACCTTAAATAAAGCTGAGGAAGCGAGAAGATGCAGTGTTCTTTCTTGCTGTTGCAGGCTGTTTGACTTGGATCCTGACCTGCTGCCCCTTTTCCAGTACAACTGCAAGCAGTTTGCCAGCCCTCAGGAGTGCCTCTCTGCCCCTGAGTTCCTGGATCACATCAGGAAGGTGAGAGAAGGGCTGTGGCATGGCTGGAGCAGTCTCCATGGAGGAAGAAACTCTTAGGCAATGATTTGGGACTGTGGTTTGTCTGACCAGGGAACACATGAGAAGTTTCCTCTTGAGATGGTAACTGCAAGGGGTTACTCAGGCTAGCAGAAGGCTAGGACAAAGTGTCCTACAACAGTGGGGAGGGGATGAGAAGACAGGTTATGATGGCTAAGAAGTACCATGTTGATTTCCATGCCCTCATCTGAGTGTTGATTGCTTCCTGTGAAAGCTGAAAGAATCCTTCTCCTACTGTGGAGGTGCCTCAGGGAGCTCACCTGTGTCCCGATGAGGACTGAAGCTCTCTGCTTGGCCACACACTGACCAGGAGGTGGCACAGAGCTGGGCAGTGGGTCAGGCTGCCCTGGCCCCACTGCTGTGGAGAAGTTGTTGGTGCAGCTGAGAAGCCAGGAAGCCCACAGCCCCTCCGAGGGAGTGCTGCAGTACACATTCCCTCTCTCCCAAACAGAGAAAGGAGCAGCTGAGGAGAGGCTCATGCATGCACAGTACACCTGGTGCAGCAGAAACCCTTTGCTGAACCCTGAAGAGAAGCCACACTGGGACAAAGCACAGCCTTGGCTTGCAGATGCCTTTATTAGCTGCCTGACTCCATCTTTAAACCAGTTTGGTGCTTTACTTGCCTGTCTTTATTCCTTGTTAAGAGGCTGTTTCAGGACTGAGCTCCTCTGATAGCTGCAAGCTTTTTTGTTATTTTCCAGCCTCTCTTTATTGGCAAAATTAACATTATTGCTTTGAGTTCTTTGCTCTTGTTGGAGATAAATTGCCTGTTGAAATTACAGGGTACAATTCTATCACCTCTTGGCTTTGTCAAGCTAACCATGCCCTGGCTTCAATCTCTTCTTCTAATTTGTTGTGTCTGTTCCCTTCATCCTTCATTAAATCTTTTCTGTACTGTTTCCATTTGACTCTTAATGCTCCTGAGAGACTAATGGTATATGTTTTACCAGACCAGGTCAAGAGTTCCCATGCAGTTTTCCTGGGGTCCTAGGAGCTGTAATTAATGCATCACCATTAGGCCTTGACCTGCAGCTGCTCTGCTGTAGGGCTGTTTGTCCCCTCTGGTACAGCGTGGTCAGCAGTGCTGCTTGCTGTGCAAGTGTCCCATGGAAGGATGTGGTGTGTGCTGCTGCCAGCCTCACTGATGTGACACATGGATCACACTAGAGCAAAGGAAAGCTCAGAGGGCTGGGGGGGATGAGGCTGACAAGGGTGAAATAGAAGGTCAGCCATTTTGTTTCCTCTGAGAGGGAAGCCGAACCTTTCTGTTAATGCCACTCTGCCTTTCTGCTCCTGCACTAGGTGATGCTGGTGATTGATGCTGCTGTGAGCCACATGGAGAACTTGTCCTGTCTGGAAGAATATCTCTGCAACCTTGGCAAGAAGCACCAGGCAGTTGGTGTGAAGGTTGAGTCTTTCTCGGTGAGGTGTTCTCTCTTGTCTCTCTGTGACTGTGTTTGTTCACCCCTGCCTGCAACCCTCAGCTGTTCCCATCCTTCCTTTGGGTTCAGCTGTCTGGAGAGAAGGCTGATGGCTCAGGGCAGCCCGTCCAAGGTGCTGATACCAATGTAGTGACACTGCCCCAATGAGGGAAACCTTTGAGCTCCCCTTGTTTTCTGCCCTTGCCCAGTAAGCCCAGGCAGAAAGGATAGATGGTAGCAAAGCATTTCCACTGTTTGAAGAGGACCGTGGTTTAGGACACTGAAGTCTCTCCTGTAGCACAGGGCTGCAGGCTCAGCCTTTGCCCTGGATCCTTTGCATCTAATGCTCTGGGCAAACCTCACCACACCTGGAAAAGGGAGCATCCACCTCTTTGTGTCTGCACTGGGATGATGTTGTGGCACCTCAGCCCCTGCTTCTTCCATGCCAGTAACACCCAAGCATCTTCCATATTAAACCCTTGATTACTCCTCTCCTGCTATCAGGCATGGACAGAAATGCAGTGGGGAAGAGTGGGTTGAAGAAAAGCTTTCTAACCCACACGTGGCTCATTCCTGATATTGCTCCCTTTTGTTCTCTTCAGAGGGAGCAGGGTCCCTTTTGTTTGGGGTAGTGATCCCCACCAGCTCTGCACTCAGTGTGGGGGTGCTCCTGCATGTGGCTGCTCACAGCTCTGTGAGGAGCAGTGTCCTGTGGAGAAAGCCTGAGAGACACTGAGACATGCCTTAAACATCCAGCATGGGGTCTGATCCACTCTCCTGACATCAGGGCATTGCTCAGCTCTGCTGCTCCACTGCTATGCCAAGGGATAGGGCCAGCTACCTGCACCTGGGAGCCACAGACACTGGATGGGTGCCTCTCCCCTGGTGTTACATGTGCAGTGTCAGCCCTTGCTCCCTGACTTCCACTCTGCAGTCGTGCATGGTGAGGGCCAGCATAGGGCAGGGGAAAAGGATGACATGGGCTGCTTCTGGGCCCCTTCTGGCAAGCCAGGGACTGGAGGGGCCTGGTACTGTTGGTGGAAGAGGAGCAGGTGCCCTGCAATTGGAGAAGTCAGAAAAGGTGGTGAAGTGAACAAGAGACCACATGTCATCCTCTGGTGCTGAGCTTGACACCTCCTTGTTTGGTTTGCAGACTGTCGGCGAGTCCTTGCTGTACATGCTGGAGAAATGCCTTGGTGCTGCCTTCAGCCCAGAGGTGCAGGAAGCTTGGAGCAAACTGTACAGTGCTGTGGTGAAAGCCATGCAGCGTGGCTGGGAGACCCTCCCAGAAGGGGACTAGATCCTGCCAGCCATCCCTATCCCTGACCATGCAGCGGTCCTGAGCACGGGGAGTCTCACGCCACACTCGCTGCCTCTCCCCACCTCTGTCTTTCTGTGTGCACCAGCCCATGGCTGCCTCTGCCACTCACCACATGCTGTGGGGCTCTCACGTGGTTCCACCCTGCTTCAACACGAGTGTGTCTCTGCCTTTGCTAAGGGCTGGCAGGGCATGTCCCTGCACTGAAGCCTGGCAGTGCCACAGCACTGGTATGCCCCCCTGCCCCAAGTTCCTTCAGGAACACCAACACCCATCTACCTACTCTGGGTTTTAGCTTGCTCATCTTCCCTCCTCTTGCTACCCACCCGAGGCAGGTGACAGCTGGCATAGGCCTCCTGGGCTTATTTGCTCGAAATCCTATTTTCTGTGCTTTACCTGCCAGGTCTGACACTGCTCAGCCCTCCTGTGCTGCTGTACCTGGTTCAGCTGTGGCAGTGACACATTTGGCTCCATCCAGGTCAAAAGGCAGCAAGAGAGCGAGGCTGGTCACACCATGTGGCTGTCCTCAAACCTTGTAGAGAGTTTTCCCCCTCTCTCTTCATCAATATATCATTACCAGATGGTTAGTCCTGGTGCTTTCTTCTGCCTTGCCTCTGACCTGGATGGAATCCCTGGCTTTTCCCTGTGTCAGGTTGGCCACAAGCCAATAGGTTTCCTAGGGATGCTTCAGGCAGTGGTGTCACATTAATCCCAAGGTGAGACTACTTTTGGCAGGGTTGGGCTGCCAGCTGAAAGGCTTTGTGTTGATTTGGTCAGCTGGTTTAGCCTTAGAGCCATTTGAAATGCAGCAGCAGCAGCAACAGCAGCAGTAGCAATGTCTGTTTACTGCTTTGTGTTAAGGAAAACAAAGTAAATCCAAGGAAAAGATGTCTTAAAATAAAAATGAAGGTTGCAATTGTGTCATAGCAACAGCTTCCAGAAATTGTGGCTCTTGGCCAGAGGAAGCATAGCTGGAATCTTCCTGCTGATGCTGTCAGAATCTGGAGCGCTTCCCAGCTGCTCACAGTGCCCATCTGCAGAGTTCCTCACCCTGCAGGAGTGAGGAGATAGCATCTGCTAGAAGAAATCCCAGAAAAATGCTGACAGGCAGCACCTGAGGGCTCTGTGAAGGGGCTGAACTTGAGCACTTTGAGGAAGAGTTCGTCTTTATGAGGAAGTCACTGTGGAACAAGCAGAACCATGATTCTAGCCACCACTAGCCCCAGAGCAAGGACATGGAGAAATTATTCAGTTATAGGCAGCACCCTTTTTTTTTGGCCTCTTTTTCAGGACAGCAGGAGCCTAGTGTGGAGGTCTGAGATGGTCCTGTTCTGAGGACACATTCCTCCTTTTCTCAGATGTCTTCCACTCTGGGGCAAGAGAGTGCTGCTCAACATAACTGAGGGCTCCTAGGCTGGTGCCATGGAGGGGATGATGAGGTATCCTGTGAGATGGGTCTGTAGTGCCCTGCCTCCAGGCCTGATGGGTTTCCAGCAAGTAAAAAGCCCTCCAGCTGTGTTTGGGAGGCAAGCTAATAGGTTTTTCTGAAACAGGCAGTGAAGATCCCCACGTTCCTTGTCCTCCCCACTGTACCATGTTCTGCCTCTGCAGCCCTGCAGTGTGGTGGTGGCCCTGCATCCTGGTCCACAGCTCCCTCCATCAGCTGGGTCAGGTGAAGTCCTCCCCACTCTTGCACCCAGCAGTGAGGGATGGAGGAGCTGGGGCTGGGGTGGGACACTAGCTTTGATGGCACGGTATGGGGCAGGAGGGTTTGGGAATGGGGATGTTCTCTTTGCAACCCTGTTATGGGGCATCAGCCTTCAGCATCATAGGAGTGGGTCACCTTCTGGCACCATGTGACAAGTAGGCAGCTGTGTGATGGGTGGGTTGTGGGTGTTACTGCCCAAACCATCTCTGCTCCCTCTAGCTTTCCTTGATTTCTGCTCTTCTGTGCCACATTTTTGTGTAACTCCCAAGAGAACTGAACTAGTCTGTGTGCCTCTTATACCCAGCTGTACTGTTTATTAAAAAACAACAGTGAGTCTTAGCCGGTTTTGATGCCTTGTGTTTATTTTAATATAAAAGGCCCAAGCAGACCAGAAAAAAAGTATGACAAAGAGTGATTTACTAATTTCTTCTTGATTCTAGCTTTGGAGATATTGGTCACTGAGAGCACTTGTGTAATGCAGCTTGACTGACATGAGAACACATCCACCAGCAAAAGTGTGTTGGGTGTTTTTGGGTCTGGTAATTGAATGGGTGAGCAGTGGAGGGGCTGACAGAGACACCCTGCTACTGATTGCTCAGACCCTTCAAGTGTAATAATCTCTAATGGAATCAGAATTTTAAGCAATCAGCCTAAAAATCTCTTTTCTGTTGTTCAGCTGCTGCTTTTGTTCTTTGACATAGCACTGACTCACCTATTGCTGGTGACCTGGTCACCCACTGGTGGTCATCTGCAGCAGCAGAGCATGGCTTCATAACGAAGTCCTGTTTGGCTCCACGGAGCATCATTCACCCTGCCAGCTGGATTGTGGAGTCATTCCAGCAGCCCTGCCCAGGGAGTAGCTGGTGAGGATGCACTCGGTTCTGTCTTCTAGCATTTTCTAGCTTTGATAAGATGGGTTTCCAGCCCTGTGAGAGTTGGGGACTTGATGCTGAAGAATGGTGCCTCGAGTGGGGAAGCCAGCTCAGGGTCTGTAATAGCATCTCCCAAAGGTTGGAAATCCCAGCCCTGGCACAGGAGAGAAGGGAAAACATTCTGGGAGAGCCATGCTGCTCATTCAGGATGGGCTTGTTCCACAAGGCAATGTGTGGTGGGCTGTGAAGGGCAAGGAGAGCAGCAGAAATCTGAATGCAAAGAAATACCCCCCTTGGGTCATTGATAAAATAAGTTTTCCATCTCTTCTTGGCCTCAGGACTGGTGCTGGGAGTCCAAGCCTGGCACAGCAGGGAAGGGCCAGCGTGGCAGCCTCCAGAAGCACTCCCATCTTTGACTGCCTGTGCCAGCAGGGAGGTTTGCCACAGCCCCCACAGACTGCCCCTTTGCTGTGGCTGCTGCCCAGTGCAGGTGCTCCTGTCACTGCCTGCCACCAGCCGGCACAGTGGGACACTCCATGCGATTGCTGGGCCCCGGCTGTGAGGGATTCTGAGTGTGCAGGTTGCAGTCAGGAGCGGGTTCCTGAGTGGGTTTCAAAGCGGAGGTGTGGTGTGATGGGGCCCATAGCCCTGCACTAGGCTGAGGGGTGGTGTGATGGGGCCCATAGCCCTGCACTAGGCCCAGGTGTGGTGTGATGGGGCCCATAGCCCTGCACTAGGCTGAGGGGCGGTGTGATGGGGCCCACAGCCCTGCACTAGGCCCAGGTGAGGTGTGATGGGGCCCATAGCCCTGCACTAGGCTGAGGGGCGGTGTGATGGGGCCCATAGCCCTGCACTAGGCCCAGGTGAGGTGTGATGGGGCCCACAGCCCTGCACTAGGCCCAGGTGTGGTGTGATGGGGCCCACAGCCCTGCACTAGGCCCAGGCACGGTGTGATGGGGCCCATAGCCCTGCACTAGGCCCAGGTGAGGTGTGATGGGGCCCACAGCCCTGCACTAGGCTGAGGGGCGGTGTGATGGGGCCCATAGCCCTGCACTAGGCCCAGGTGAGGTGTGATGGGGCCCATGGCGCTGCACTAGGTGGAGGTGAGGTGTGATGGGGCCCACAGCCCTGCACTAGGCCCAGGTGAGGTGTGATGGGGCCCATGGCGCTGCACTAGGTGGAGGTGAGGTGTGATGGGGCCCACAGCCCTGCACTAGGCCCAGGTGTGGTGTGATGGGGCCCACAGCCCTGCACTAGGCTGAGGGGCAGTGTGATGGGGCCCATAGCCCTGCACTAGGCTGAGGGGCAGTGTGATGGGGCCCATAGCCCTGCACTAGGCTGAGGGGCGGTGTGATGGGGCCCATAGCCCTGCACTAGGCTGAGGGGCGGTGTGATGGGGCCCATAGCCCTGCACTAGGCCCAGGTGTGGTGTGATGGGGCCCACAGCCCTGCACTAGGCTGAGGGGCAGTGTGATGGGGCCCACAGCCCTGCACTAGGCTGAGGGGCGATGTGATGGGGCCCACAGCCCTGCACTAGGCCCAGGCACGGTGTGATGGGGCCCATAGCCCTGCACTAGGCCCAGGTGTGGTGTGATGGGGCCCATAGCCCTGCACTAGGCCCAGGTGTGGTGTGATGGGGCCCACAGCCCTGCACTAGGCCCAGGCACGGTGTGATGGGGCCCACAGCCCTGCACTAGGCCCAGGTGTGGTGTGATGGGGCCCACAGCCCTGCACTAGGCCCAGGCACGGTGTGATGGGGCCCATAGCCCTGCACTAGGCCCAGGCACGGTGTGATGGGGCCCACAGCCCTGCACTAGGCCCAGGCACGGTGTGATGGGGCCCATAGCCCTGCACTAGGTGGAGGTGTGGTGTGATGGGGCCCATAGCCCTGCACTAGGTGGAGGTGTGGTGTGATGGGGTCCATAGCCCTGCACCAGGCTGAGGGGTGGTGTGATGGGGTCCATAGCCCTGCACTAGGCTGTGAGGAGCTTCCTGGAGTGAGGGCTGGGAAAGCTGCCACCGGCAACAACTGCAGTGATTACAGCCCTTGGCTCACACGCAGAGCTCCTGCCCAGCTCCCTGGCACGGCAATGCCCTGTGGTAACTCTGTTTACCACTCGTTACAAACCACGGGGAGCCTCTGTAGGGGCATGAGATGGGTTTTTAGTTTTCCATTTCTTCAGCCAAAGTGAAGCACTCCCCATGCCTTCTGCCCTGTGCCCTGAACCAGAGGGGCAGCACTCACCCCGCTGGAGCTGTGGAGGAGCCAGCAGGAGGAACCTGCTGAAACCAGGGTCAAATCATTCAAGCAGGAATTCAGGTAAAAATAGTGTGTATTTTGAGAGGGAGGAAGGCAGAAAAGAGCACTGTTCTCTCACAATCTAGAGAAGGACTTCCAAAATGGTGTTCACCCCCTTCCCTGCGATTTGCTGGTGGGTAGTTCAGCTTTGGGAACATCTGCTCCATCCTCAGATGGAATGGGTTCCTCCTGCCCCTGACCCTTGCTGTGGTCATAGAGAGGACTCCAGGCCACCCTCTTGCCATCTTCAAGCAGCATCTGCACCTTTGGTGGTGTTCTGAGCCAGCTCTGCCAGTGGAGTGACGGCTGACAGAAGGTGGGCAAGAAAGGCACACCACTGTCCCATGACTGCATCCCATCCCCAACAGAGGGATGGTGCCAAGGGCTGTGCCAGTCTGTCTGGGACACAGTGAGCTGTTCTTTCACTCCCGAAACTTTGCTGCTTCTGCCCACTTTTAGGGTTTGTTTTTATGGGGATCATAGTGGGCTGTCTGGAGGTGGGGATGTGTCCAAGCAGTCTCCTTGCCACTGAAGCCTCTGCAGGACATCTCTAGGCAGGGTCAAAAGCAGCCTACAGGTGGGAAAAGGCTCCAGTGGCAAGGGTTGCCCCTAAACCAGTGCCAGGAAAGACGCATGGGGGTGACGACGCCAGGCAGCAGCTGGGTGAAGTCATTTTATTCAAGGCACGGTCATAGCAATAAATCACGAGAAGGTACAGACCTCTGGCACATTCCTGCAGTGGGGCAGCCAAGGGCAATCAGACCAGCAGCCCGAGCTCCCGAGGACACAGTGCCACTAGCAGGCACTTGCTTCTACCCTCAGAGACCACCAGCATCCCCGTGCCCTGCCTGGGGCTGCCTCTGGAGCAGGCAGTGAGGGGAGCAGCTGAGCCATGGGCAGCCACGGGGGCACCGGGGCAGGAGGCCATAAACCCCCCAGGAAACTTTTTTGGGTTGGAAGGGTGTGTCTGAGCTCAAGGCTCCCCCGAGGCAACCACTTTGTGGCAAGTGTGCCACCGCCCCAGCATGCAGGGGTGTGGGTGAGAAGGGGGCCACGGGACTGCCAGCCAGCTCAGCTGAGACCCACCAGCCCCACAGGACTGTCCTAAGGGCCCCCTTGGTGCTCTCACTGCTGGGCTGCCTTTCAACCTCCTCCTCAGCCCAAAACTGGCACACTACCCCTCCTCCCAGTGGCACTACTAATGCTAACCAGTGCCTTGGCTGAGCATCTGCCTTTGCACTGCTGCCAGCAGCCCTGGTGCTGGTAGAGCTGTACTTTCCTCCCTTCCCTCCCTGCACTATCCTGGGATGGTGGCAACTCTAGTTGCTTTGATGCTAGCAGGAGAATCAAGGACAGGAAATCAGCCCTGAGGCCAAAGCAGGGCTGAGTGAGGAGCCAGCATGCCCAGGTGGACCATGGTGGGAGAGGAGCTGAGCAGGATGAGGATAAACCCTTGTCCCCAGGGGCCACCACAGCTACTCTGGATGAGCTGGAAAACTTCAGGGATGCTGTCTGGGCAGGTAATGGCGCATTTACATTAATAACAGCAGGACTCACATTGAAGAGGCAGTGTGGCTACTGGGGGAGCATCCCACAGCTGCAGCTTGTGGACAAGGGCAGGCAGGATGTGGTGGACCAGGAGCACCTGGAACTCCAGGCTAGCCTCCACCTGTCCCCGCTGTTGTGTTGCATTAGGACAGAGCTGTTCTGGGCCCCATGGGCAGCCCCAGTGAGAGCATGAGCACGATGGGATGCTGTCAGGAAGAGGAGTGACAAGGAGCTGTCCTCAAAGCCATTAAACACACTTGTCTCTTGCCTTCCCACTTCTCCCCAAGGGCACAGGCCTTGTGCAGCAAGATGGGGGGATGGAGTGGGAGGTCAAGGAAGAGCTGGGCTTGCATTTGATGCCTGCTATGGTGCAGGGTTGTTGGTGCTCATGTAAGGGCTCTGGTGGCAGATGTAGGGACACTCACCTTCCCCACCAAAACACACGCAAGTCAGCAGTCCCTGCAAAAATGGGCAAAGAAGGGGCAGGCAGCAGCCTGCAGGCCAGCAGCAGGGAAGGCAGCAGGACAGCTGCCTGAGCAGTGACTGGATGGATTGAGATGCAAGGGTTAGGGGTGGCTGTCCCCTGCCACTGAGGACCCAGAGGACAGCACGGTGGCAGGCACATTCATCTGGGCTGTCTGGGCTGCTTATTCCTCTCAGAGGGGCCAGGGCCTCCCTCCTGCCCCCAAAAGCATGGCCTCTCAGAGAGACCCTCTCCCTATACTGCTGCACGCCCTCTACCCCACCGGGTGCTGGAAGAGGCAGGTGGGGACGGGGGACACTCAGGGGCTCAGCCAGTGCAGGCAGTGGGAGGGACCATCACAGCCTCCTGCCACTGCCCATGCAATGGGGTCTCTCCCTCACAGTCCTGTCACCCCCTGCCCCATTAGCAAGGTGCCCCCACCAGTGCAGGGAAGGCTCCTTCCTGCCCCACGGCACGTTCTCCGCTCTCAGCACAGTCTGTTCTCAGCCTGTGGCGGGGATGTTCACTGGTAGCGAGCCTGGCTCTCTATCACGGGGCCGCTCCTGTACTCGCCCTCCACTGTCTCCAGCTCTGTCTCGAAGCTCTGCAGGCCCCCATCCTCCCCATCCTCCACTGGCTCCAGGTGGTTGCCCATGGTGCCATAGGACTGGTGTGCTGGAGAGGCTGCCGGTGTCAGGCTCAGCTCAGGCTCCTGCAGGACAGTGGCCACAAAGAGCTGCCCCGGGGGGCAGTGGGCCATCAGGACCCAGGGGAGCAAGGGCAGGTGGCCACAGCAGGGCTGTGGAGGGGTACTCACATTGGAGTTAGGGGTGGAGGAAACGCTGCTCCGCTCCACGTCGTTGAAGGCGCTCTCAGACTGGTCAGACATCTGAGGAGAAGGAGGCCATGAGGAAAACATGGTTTGGGGAGCCCAGCTTTGGCTAGGGACAGCCAGGTGCTATTTCAGATTCCCCATGGCAAGCAAGGAGGGGATGCACTGGGGTGAAGGAACAGAGTGGGTGGCTGTCTGCACTCACCTGGTAGCTAGAGGGTTTCCGTGGCTGCAGCTTCTTCAGGCAGAGGCCAAAGAAGGAGAAGACAATGCAGGAAAGGAGGACCACAAAGGTGAAGAGGGTGACAGGCCGAGTGGGACCTAGGGCACAGAGACACTGGGGCAGCACATAAGCCTCCAAGAGCCTGCTGCTTGTCCAGCTGAGACCCAGGGTGGTGCCTGATTTGGGTTTTACAAGGTCTCAATCCCCTTCCCAAAATACAAGCTGAAACCTCCTTCCAGGTCTTCACAACACCTCCCCCCATACCACTCTCCATGCCATGCCTAACTCAAGGGTGACACCAGTGGCTTGTCACCCCCAAGCATCAGACACGACCCTCAGCAGTGGCAGGGCGCAGCCCCAAACTCTCCCTACCGAGGCGCAGGACGGAGAAGAAGAGCAGCCAGAACATGCAGAGGATGGGGGCCACCACAACCTGGCTGATGGCAGCGACGTGGAGGCGCTGGTTCAGTTTGGTGGGGATGTACACGTAGTAAATGTTGTACCGGTCAACCATGTGCTTGAGCAGCATGTAGAGCAACCCTGGAGGGACAAGAGGAGCCACTTGGCAATGGGGACAGCCAGGCCATAGGGACAGCAGGGCAGGCCCTGGGGATAATGCCCAAGGGTGCCCACCTGTACAATGCAGGAAGCCTGCACCCCCATGCTGCTGCTGATGGCTGGAACAGGCTTGTTCTTGGCATGGCTGGGATCATGGGCAGGGGATCATACTCACCAAAGGGGACGATGATGGGGCAGGTGATGCTGTAGGTCATGACAACAGAGAAGATACAGCAGGTCCAGGCGTATTCCAGTCCAAACTGGAACTGGTATGCTTGGCTCTGGGGCACAACGAACAGTGTCATTGCCGCCTCTGTCACTGCAAAGCCTGCACTTGCCCTTGCACCCTGGCCCACAGGACTGCCTCACCCCCACTAGCCTGAAGAAGTCCCCACGAGTGACCCCACAGAAACACATCAGCCCGAGTTTCCAGTGAGTGCATCTCTGCTGTGCTGGGGGTCACGAAAACTTAGAGATGACCAGAGCCACGTACCCGCTTGACATGGAGCCGCTCGGGCTCAGACTTGGCAAAGCAGAGGCGAGCAGTGTAGACGAGGAGGCCTGGGATGCGCAGCAGCTCCATGGCTGTCCCAATCAGGCTGGAAGTGACGACGTAGTTGACAAAGAAGGCGCCATTGTCTGGGAGGAAAACGCACCTGCCCCACGGACAGAGAGGTGAGACAGTGAGAGGATGTGCAGGCAGGAGCTGCAAGAGCTGCTGGTGGTGGACAACAGGTGCTCCCGCTTGCCTGGGAAGTTTGGGAGCTTCCTGCTACTCACTGGAACTTGACTTCAGCCTCATCCAGAAAGTGGGTGTCAAAGAGCCAGCGGAAAAACAGGTCCAGGCTGGAGGGAACAGAAGAGGAGCAGCTCAGACAGAAGGGGAACTACAGAGTGATGTGAGAGACACCCAACAGGCACGTGCTCTTCCCTGTCCTGACTAGGCAAGACCCTCTGCACCCTACACTACCAGAGCACCCCCTTCTGCCACACGAGACCACTGTGGAGTGTGTGCTCGCCTCCTGGATGGCCAGGATTGCTGTAGCTGGAGCTACGCAGATACCTGACCAGGTCCTTCTAGGGTCAGCTGAACCCAAGCAGCAGCTAAACACTGTCACCAGCCCTCTTGGGTCAGCTGTGGCAGCCTGGTAAACTGCTCTGTTGCACTCCTCTGTGGGGAAGGTTTCCATCTGTGATCATGGGTGAGTGGATCAGCACTGCTGAAGAGTGTTTTCCTCCCCAGAGATCACTGTGTTTCACTGGCAATGGGATCTTAGCCCTTTGGGGCTGGATTGCCAGGGCAAGGGGCCTGGGTGTGATCCTGACAGCCTGTGAGCAGGGAGAGCAGCATGGCAGGGTGGTCTGTACCTGCTCAGACCCAGCGAGGGCAGGATGATAACCATGAACACCAGGAAGAAGAAGCACTTGTGCATGGTGATCTGATTTTCACTTGACCTGCAGAGATGGAAGACAAAGAAAGAACATTGCACTTTTTTGGGAAAGAGCAGCAGGTGGGGTGAGGGGCTGGGCTTGGTCTCACTCTTCACCAAGGAGTTACTCCCTGCCTCACAAAGCTGTGTCCATTTGATCTATGCCTCCACTGGGACCTTGCAAAGCCTCTCCCAGGCTAGGGTGTGTCACCATGAGTAATCTGCTGTAGTGAAAGCTCTCGTATTCCCAGCCTCCTTCATCTTTGCCCTCTCCTACCATCCCTGCTGGTATAGACACTCAACAAGGGGCAGATGGGTATCTAGTATCAGTTCATGACCTTTTGTTTCCCCCAGAAAAAGGAAGGGAGGTGGTGACAAAGCTCTCACAAGGACTTATCAGACCAGGCACAGGGCTTGGGGCTGATGGAGGGTCAAGACAGAGAGAGTACATTGCAGGAGTTTCCTCTAAGCATCCTGAATCCATACCTCTGCCTTGGAGGGCTGGAAGCATGCCTGGGATGGCCCTGCTGCTGCCAGTCCACCATCACACCGTCCCTCTTACAAACTTCTTCAGATCCATCTTAAAACCACCTGACTTTGTTAGTAGCCTGAAAGTGCTCAGGACCATGGGAAGCAAATGGCTCCTTTGAGCATGGACTTGGGGCTCTTTCTATGGAGAGAAACACCCAGGGGGCTACTGCTCACTGCCTGCCTCCCTGCAGGTTGGGTTCCCCTTCCACTGCAGTTCCTCCCATGTATGGCAGCCCTGGGGACTGTGGGGCCAGCCCCATTACCTTGTCCAGTGAGACTCAAAGAACGCTGAGTAGTAGACAAGGAAGGGCAAGAAGACAGAGAAGGCCCAGAGCAGCAGCGTAGGGAAAAACTGGGTGATGATGGGGTTCTGCAGAAAGAGAGATGCCAATCACCCCCTCAGCAACCCACTACAACACAGCCATGCTGGAGACAGCACGTGATGGTGCATGCAGCAGGTGGGCTGGAGCATTCCCTTCCATAAGCAGGGGCATTTTTTTCAGGAGATAAGAACTTGAGGCCATCCAAAGGTACCACAGCCATATTCTGAGTGCCCACCCAAAAGCTCACAGGTCAATGAGCAAGAAGAGCTGTGCTGCTGGGAGCTCCTAACATCTTATGAGCCCTTTCCAGACCTTTCTTCTTGAAAGGACAGCAACCTGCCTGACTCCATGGACACCAGCACCAAAGCTCAGGTGCTGCCCCAGGGATCTGCCACTGGAAGTACAAGGAGAAGGGGCTAGGTAGCAAGTATGAGCAAGACCTCATCAATGACCCTGTTCCTCATCAATGCCCATCCTAGTGATAGCTTGTCTTCTTAGGACAGTGTAGAGCTGGTGCCCCACCCCATCACAAGCCCAGAAATGATGACCTTTTAGGAAAACTGGCATGGGTTAGGGACTACCTTGAGGCTCTCCACAGGGTGTGTGACATTGAACATGTCCATAGTGTTGACAATGATGGCCGGTGTAGTGAGGAAGAAGAGAAGGATGAACAGGCAGATATTAAGCAGAATGAATCGCAGCCACCACGATGTGCCACGGACTGATAAATTCTCCCTGTAAGAGGAAAACACAACTTGGACATGATCAGGAGGAAAAGCCCTGTGTCCTGGGCCTCCTGGCATAGCTTCATGAAACTCTGTCTCCTGCTATCTGCACCAGCCATCCTGGCAGACATTGTTCTGAGCTTGCCTTCTTCCCCTCCCCACGCTGCTTTGCTGTCACATGCAGAGCCCCCTGGACCAGAGAACAGCCACAGCAGAGGTCCATACCACCAGGAGACTTTGGAACCAGGCCAGAGAAATCAGACTCTGGCAATTACCCCCCGTCTGCCACCCTTGGGGTGATCATCCCAATCACCCCTGCTGACTTCTGCTATGGCAATAGGAGGGACTTTCAGCCCACATCGCCCCGGGAAAGTGTCCTAAAGATACAGACATAGGTTTCCTACAGCTATATGGGCTCCCTATAGCTATGGGCATATGCTCCTTATAGCTATGTGCGTGGGCTCCTTATATGTATGGACATGGGCTTCCCCATGTTTGCTTGTTCCCCCTCCCTCCCGCTGTGGGGGTTCACCAGATGATATCACTGGGTGCAGGGGCATAGCGAACACCCCAGTGGTGTGACTTGACCACGGTGGTGACAGAGGACTGCTGGGGGTGCTTGCGGCAGTGGATGTGGCTGTAGTCCTTCAAAATCCTGCAGGAAGAGGGAGCCATGGGTCAGGTCTCACTTCTTGTGAGACCCTTCCTGCAGCCCTAACAGAGCAGCCAACTCCACAAACGGCAGAGGCATAGGAGAGACCAATCCATTGCCTGGCTTTGGTTGGAAAAGCTGGCAAGGTGCCCCAATTCCCTGGCAGTGGTGGTCAACAGGCTGAGGGGCATCCCCACGGCCGTTGCATGAGGGACACTCACACAGCTGTCATCCGCTCGTCCTGGAAGGTGACAAAGGCCATATCAAGCCGCTTGAGTGTGATACGGTTGCGCTCTGCATTGAACTCATCTGTGAGCTTCTCCTCCAGCTCCCCGTAGTACTGCTCAGCATCCACCTGTGGGAGCAGCCAGGGCTGTGCACTGGGGCAGGGGCAAGCTGCCATGCTCTGCCTTGCCCACGGTGTAGGTGTGCTGCCTGCAGCCCTGCCAGCACCCTCCTACCTCCTCAAAGCCACAGAAGCGGCAGCAGAAGATGCGGGCGCAGGGGTGAGTTTTGATCATGATCTTCCCCTCTTTCTGTGCCTTGGTGGTGAAGTAAAGCCGCCCCTTCATTGCTTTGCGCCTGCCAGGAAGCCGATAGCAAAGGTCACTTGGGGAGCACCAGACACACACACATAAACCCAGCCTGGGTGCCTTGAGGTGGTGGGCAGGAGCAGTACAGCCTCCCACAGAGGCAGTACAGACGTGCATGCACTCACCTCTCCGCATCCAGCTTCATCAGCTTGCGCACGTCGAAGCAGAACTGGACATTGGTGACGGTGCAGCTGGGATAAGCCTCGCTGCAAGCACAGGGACATGGTGGCACCAGGAGTCAGGGGACAGGGACAGTCCCTGCCACCTGCCTGCCACTCACCCAGCAAGGCTGTGGCACATGGCTACTCACTGGAAATGCTTGATGATAAGTGAAGGGTCTGTGATCTCCTTGGGGATGTGGGTAACCATCAGTGTCCGGGCGACCTGGGGGAAGAGGCAAAGGGATCTGCAGGATGGGCAGGATCTGCAGGATGGGCAGGATCTGCTCCCGCTCTGTCCACCCAGCAGCGAGCTGGGGCACAAACTGCCACCCCAGAGGCAAGTCAGCACAGACCTCCTCAATGCCCAATCCCAAACCATGAGGCCGAGCCAGACAATGCCATAGCCCAGACAGATGGATACAGCAGAGCTTCAGTCTCAAGAGACAAGACAGTAAAGAGAGAGAAATTTGTCTCCAGGCTGTCACTTTATCAAGAAGCTGGTGAAAATCAACCATACCTTTCCCTGCCAGCCCAGTTCCAGGCTGTTCCTAAAGACCTCTGTATTTACTGGGACCAGCATTTGTGCAAAGCAAGAAGTTGTCCATTAGCACTAAACAAGGCAGGGTTGGAGGAGGGGTGGTTTCTCACCTTCTCATTCTCTCTATATTCCAGGTGGACAGAGTGGTGAGCCATGCAAAGGATGGTGAAGATAAAATAGAGGAGGGCAAAGATGCTGTGCAGCCACAGGAGACGGTCTCTGGAAGAGAGGAAGTGGGGATCAGTGAGCACTGTGGTGAGGATGTGGCATGGGGACCAGTCTGGCACTCAGCATCTCACCTATGGCCACCCCTTCCACTCAGCAGGACCTCCCCATGCCAGCTGTCAGACACTCACCCCAGAACTACAGGGGCAGCACCCAGGCTGTGGACTGAGACACTACAGAAATGAGGCCACACAACACCCCCAAGAGCACTTCTGCCAGTAGTGGGGTGCAATGAGCAGTGCCACTGGGTTGGCCGCCCTGACTGTGCTCATGTAGTACAGAGACAGGAGAGCTACTGTGAGTGGTGTGCTGCTCAGTGGACCTGTCCCTGTCCCCAGCACGGGGCTGTGGTGAGTTCTGTGCCCAGGTGCTCCCAGCAGTGTCCACCACAGCGGCAGCACACACAGCCCCCCTGCCTCTGGGAGCACCTACTGAGTTGGGATGTTGGCGATGGTTGTCCGGCCGAAGTGGGTGGGATTGTGTCCTGCAGAGGAAGAGGAGAAGCAGAAGGTTAAGGGAACCAGTGCAGTGTGCATGTCCATATTGCAGTTATTGGCTCTGGTCCTTGCTCCCTTCTTTTCCATCTCCCAGGTCCCCATCCAGTCCCCGCTGCCCTGAATTTCCCAGCCTCTTATGCTCCTGTCACCCAGCTGACGGTGGGCTCCTGCTCACATGGGGGCTTCTGAGAGAGGGTTTTTTTGGCCTTCTTTCCCAGAGGCATAATACCTGCCCAAAGGCTTGGAAGCCTGCATGGCACACCTGAGTCATCCTGTGACTAGGGAAGCACTTACCCAGGAGGTCCCCTGAGAAGTTGACAGGCAGGATAACAGCCACGGAGAGCACGCAAACCAACATCAGCAAGACCAGGAGGTGCCGCTGGAAGGAGAGGTAGGTGGTGGCGTCGATCCCACACTTGCTCTGTATCTCCTCATCCCTGGAGAGAGGCAGGTGGGGGTCAGTGCTGGTGGTTCCTCCCCACCACCTCCCGCCATGGGGACACTGGCTTGCTCCAGTCTCCCACAGCCCACACCAACACGTGACATCCTAACTGTGGCACAAAGGATTTAGGCACAGAGGGAATGAGGGACCCAAGCAACCCACCACCTGACATGCCATTACAGGATTGGTTCCTGTCAGGAGAGGTTAAAGCCCCTTTCTTTGGGATAGGCTCTAGGGCCAGGAGGAAATGAAGAGGTGAGCTCTCTGCTCTCTCTTCAGAGTGGATGTTTTAAGAGGGCTCTCCTCTGCTGCTGGCCACCAGCTGTGGGCAGCAGCTCCCCAGGGGCACAATACCAAGGACACATACTTACTTCATCTGGTAAATAGAAAGGAGCCAGGAACAGAATCCCTAGAAGGAAAAAGAGTCATGATGAGAAAAAGGGCAATCACCCCCATCTCCCTGGTGAGGGACTGGGTCACAACATATGCTCGGGAAACACGCAGAGGTAGTGCAGTGCCTATGGCAAGGGGTTGAGCAAATAGAGGCAGTGCCCAAGGCAGCTCAGCAATGTTCAGCCTAGTGGCAAGGGCAGCTGCCTCAGGAGAAGCAAGGAAAACACACTCCAAAGAGCTGATGGGAAGATGAGCACAACCTCTCTTCCAGGTGGTGAAAGCCCTGAGGGACCATGTGACCTTCCTGAGAGTAGTGATAAGAGAATTTCTGTGAGTGGGAACAAGGAGTCTGCTGGGGCAGGGGAATAAAGGGACAGGGACGTCTCTCTACAAACATAAAGCATCCTGTCAGGTTGTCAGTTTTTGGCTGCAGAAAGATTTGCAAAGGAAGCTGAGGTCAAGCATTAACCCACTGTTTCAGGGGTGACTTGCTGGACCTCAGCTTCCTCTGAATATTAAGGAGCATCACTGGCTCCTGCTTCCAGAGCCCCCTCCTCTTCCCTTTCCATGACATTCAAGGCACTTTTTTTACCACTATGAAGTGCTGAGGTGGCACTGCTATAGAGTGCTACAGGACAATCTGAGTTCTTGTGCACTGACAAGCTTATTCCCCATCACTGTATACACACATGGGTTTTCAGACTTTCCCCTGGTGAAGGAGGACTGGTTTAGAAAACACCTAGGCAGACTTGACATCCACAAGTCCATGGACTGCTGAGAGAGCTGGTGGACACCACAGCAAGGCATCATCTTTGAAAAGTCCTGGTGATCAGGAAAGGTGCCTAAGGACTGGAAGAAAGCACCAAGCACTGGAACAGATTGCCCAGAAAGGTTGTGGAGTCTCCTTCACTGGAGATATTCAAGATACAATCTTGTGCCATGTGCTCTAGGATGATTCTGCTTGAACAAGGAGGTAGGAGCAGATGACCCACATTGGCTCAAGTCTATCTATGATTCTGGGCTTTTTATGTTCTCTACAAATTTCTCTTCAAAACTGCTCTTCTCCCCTCTTAAGTGTATTTTACATCTAACCTGGCAGAGTTGAGATTTTCCTCTTTTGCAAGCAGTTTAACTTTTTAAATGATGTCTTCTTACTTCTAATAATCTCCTTCAATCTGCTTTTTAGTGTGCTGGCTTTCACTGTAGTATTTTTCATTTATTTTTTGATGAGCAGAATACATTTGCCTAGAGCATCTGGTACAGAGCCTTTGAACAGGTCTCCTGCCACCTGCAAGGATTTTGCATCTTTTGCTTCTTTCCTACCTAGACTTTTTTAAAAGTCATGACAATTTTTCATAGTTGTACCAGTGACTAATTTTTGAGCTTTTGCTGCCAAAAAAGAAATAGAAGGAGGCAGCAAAATGTGTCTGTGTTTGCTTCCAGCGAAGCCTGGTGTGGTAGAGAGAAACAAAAGATTACTTTAAAGCCTCACCATGCTGGCAGAGGAGGAAATGTGGTGTGGGAGGACTTTATCCTGAGGGGTGGGGAAGATCCTTGCAGGCATGCAGCCAGGCTCTGGCCATGCATGATACTAGATCCCCACAGCTGCAAGGACAGCCAGGCAGCTGTGAGACACTTGCCAACAGGAGCATCCACTCCAAACTGCCATTCAAAATAGATGCCTCAAATAATTCAGGACAAAAAACCTCTACTCTCCAGCTTCCAGGAATTCTCCACTGCTGAAGGCTGCTGAGCAGGAGATTTAATTTCTCACACTTAACTTCTGACCTGGGTTTCTGATGAAGAACAGGACAGGACAAGCCCAGCCCAGGTTCCCACAGCCACTGGCACTCACCACATCCTTGTTGTCGGCATCCAGAGGGCTGCTCTCTGATGGGGACTTCTCCTTCTCACTCTGCTCTCCATAGAAAAGCGATGTCAGGCTTTGCAGTGAGGGGAAGAGGGGAGGGGTGAGGCAGAAGAGAAGCAGCAGACACAAGATGTTAAGCACCCTTGGAGAAGTCTCTCCTAGGACAGCAGCCCAAGAAATGCCTCCCCCACTCCCTGCATCCTACACTGGGGCTGGAACTGTGATTACTGCTGGGCTTGGGACAAAGGGGTTGCATCTTGCTGCCTCCACACAAACAAGTTTCCCCAGCTTCTTTGTGGCCTTGATCCATGATGGGCTCATGAAAATGTAGCCTTAGCTCCATTACAAGGGACTGTTGAACCACATATTTTCTATTCCACTGTTTTCAGATGTTTCAAATGGTTTTACAGTAAAAAGCAATGTAATCAGAGCTTGCATTTTAAATCTTGATTGCCCTTTGATCTCACTGGTGAAGGGAAAACATTGTGTATTCATTGCCAGACTCAGCTCCAGATTCAAAAAGAAGCCAAGAGGAACTGGAGGGTAGAAGGCAGAAGAGGGACTTTAACAGAGCTTATTCTTGTGAGCCGCCCAGCCTTGCACAGACCCCTCCTGTGTGGACCAGCCTATGCAAAGAAAGATGCTTTGTTGCCCAAGGTGAGCTTGCTCTGGCAGGCAAGCTGTGGTGGGCAGCACAGCCCACCTGGAAATATGGTCTGGGCTCTACTTTTACCAGAACACTGCTTATTTTTGTGGAACTCTGCACCTAGCCCAAATGACGGGCCAGTCAAGTCGCTGTGGTGACATGAGGGAACACTGTTACTGCTGTGTGTCTCCATCTGCCCCCTCCACCAGCCAGTCCAGCTCATCCCAAGACAGTGGGAGGAGAAGAGGCAGTGGCACAGTCCCCACTGAAAAACAGCTTTGTCCTTCTCAGAACAGTGCCTGCAATGGCACCAAGACCATTGTCACCAAATGCTACAGGGAATAAAAGCTGGCCTGGGCTTTCCCTCCCCTTGCAGCAGATGGTGACTGTATCCCCATGGGAAAGGGGGGCACTAGGCCATTCCCAGTGGGAAGGAGGGACAGCAACACCTGCTGATCTCTGTGTGTCATGCCACAGTGCTGGCCTTCCTTCCAGCCCTCTTGAAGACAATGGAGCCATCACCTGCAGCAGCTTTGCATCCTCCTCACCTATCATTGTCCATCAGCAGTGCCAGGCGCCCATAGTCCCAAGCCGCTTTCCGAAGACATGAGAAGACCAGAAGGAGAAGCTGGAAGAAGAAGAATGAGAAGTGTTCTGCAGCAAGGTCTCACCCCATGGAATCTTCTCATATCCCTCCTTTCTGCTTTCTCATTCATGAGCCCAAGCTTGTGCAAAAGTTTACTCCAAACTGTTCCTGCTCTGTGATCTGAGCACTGCTGCCCAAGTGTGCCCTGCTGCCCACCACGATGTGGGCAAAGCCCTTGGACCCCTGCACTCATCCCTTTCCCTTGCCAGCCAGGTGCACTGCTGCACAGGCTGCACCTGTGTGTGGGTGTCAGTGCACGTGGGGGCTGCAGAGCCCATAGCAATGGCACCCTCCTGTCCCGCTCACCAGCCAGAGGATGAAGTTGATGGCCAGCACAGTGGGCACACCACCGAAGGGCAGCCCCTCCAGGACAGTGCTGCGGGAGCGGGCGCTGAAGCACTGCTCCTCCGTGCTGTTCGCCGGCGCGTCCAGGAAAAGGAGCACGTCCAGAGAGGTGAGGCCAGCACCATCGGGTGCTGCCTCCATTGAGTACCTGCTGTCCATTGGTACCGTTGTGGGGTCTCACCCTGCAACGCAGAGACAGGAGCATGGATGGAGAGGCCTTTGCTTGAAAAGGGGCTCTCCCAGGTCTCTTCCATCAAGGTCTGAGGAGCTCACTAAAGGTAGGGAGGGGAGAGGACTGGGTGGTGACCTCAGAGCTTCCCAGTCCCAGTTTCTCTCAGGGAGAGGTTGATGGACACAAGGCAGAGGGTGTTGCTGAAGAAATCTCACAGCTACCTGCTCTTTCCCCACCCCATTAAACCCCATGCTATTTGGTTGTCTATGTCATACCTGACACAGGTCTCTCACCACCTCTGTCCCTCAGTCCTGGAAGCTGGTAGAGTCATGGCCACCCTGGTGTTGTCAGCAGGCAGGAATGAGAAGCTGAAGCATTTGTTTGAATTTCTGAAAAAAAACCACCCAGCAATTATAATATTGATAACTAGGCTGCTGGGGCTGCACTTGCTTCTCTCCCCACAGCCACATATCTACTGCCTATGGAAGATCCCTAAGCCTGCTGTCCTCCTCCAGCATCATGATTTGTGTGACTCAGGAGTTAGAGGACTTCCTTTTCATCTTTCCACCTAAGCAGAATTGCTCCTTCTGATATCTCAGAAGATATCTCAAGATATATCAGAAGATATATCGAGATATCTCTGATATCTTGATCTCTTCAAAAGAGTTAGCTTCTCAAAACCCTAAATGTCAGGCTTCCCACCATGTTCCCCAGGAGCTGATACCATAGGTTACAGTCCTCACTGGCAGGAGACATTTAAAGGCCATTAATGGCCAAGACTGTGGCTTGTTTCCAAAACCTTTCCTACCACCATGCTTTAGGTAGGAGAGGATGCTCTCCAAACTTGCAGTGCCTGGAACCCCTGGGAATGAGCAGCCTACAGTAGACAGTACCAAATGGCTGCTGCACTTAGCATACAAAGATGAGGAGAGGGAAATAGCACAGCAAAAATGGGGTGGGGACAAGGGGGCCAGAGTCTCTTGTCCTCATGTACCTGTCCTGCCTCTATGTTTCGGAGTCACCCTCAACACCTTTAGTCAGCTGTTTCTCATGACTGAAGAGCTGCATGGCCTTCAGAGAACAGCTGTGTCTGTGGTAAGATGATCCAGTCTTTGGAGGCCTTGAGCAGCCAAATATAATTTTGAAGCTGGCCTGGCCCTGAGCAAGGGTTTTATCAGATGACCTCCAAGGGGGCCCTTCAACCACAATTATTCTACACCCCTATTCTCAGGAACTTGTGCTCTCAACAAGAACATTTTCAGGCCTGCCCAAAGTTTATAAGGAGCTCTGTAAGTGCCTTGCCCTGCAGACATGATGGACACAGTACACTGAGGTCAGCATATTGTGACCAGTGCAAAGGCTGTGTGAAAACCTAAGAGTGGTTTATAACCTGTACTCCTGGGAGCTGGCATTCAAGTCACTGAGCATTCATTCCTCTCCTTCCTTTTCATCTGTATTTCAGCCACAACTGAGACACTGCTACAGCCCCTGCAGTCATCCAGCACCAGGTAATCCCTGCTGGGGGATGCTCAAAGCCCACATGAACAGGAAGGAGGAAGTGAAGCAGGACCCGTGGTTTGATTAAGCAGTGGAAGAGAACACAAACAAAGACAGATGGGACCTCCAGGGATGTGGAGAGACAAAGTGTTTATGGCAGTTTTTGCCACCAAGACCAAACAAGATCAAATCTTCTTCAACACCAAAGGAAATGTAATTGAGATGTCCCTGTGGAGCACAGAGAGAGCACACAAAAAATGATTTGACTTAGAAAGGGGATATTCCTAAGCTCTACACAGATCTCCTTTTGCTAGGAAACACTAACTTGTGCTGTGTCAATGTGATAGATGGGGGACTACAGTAACACCTGATTTTATATGCATGGCTGTGGCCTCAGCCTCTCTCTCTTAGACCTTACAGTTTGCTGCTTGAGGAGTCCTGTCCTAAAGCTCACGAGGAGCCCAGACATCCCCAACCCACAGCTGACCAGAGTGGGCAGCACCAGAGTGCTGGAGCAGGAGCTGACACACATTTCATGCCTGAGACTGACTCTCTTTGACCTCCTCATCCAGGGAAACAAAAAGCTGAAGAGGAGGGAGTTTTTCAAACACAAGACTTGATTAAATAAATAAAGAAAGAAAGAAAGAAAAAAGGTCTGACAACCTGGACACTGAGGATTCCCCAAGGATTGTCTACTCAAGCCCGCCAGAGGGTTGAAGAATCAAGGAACTACTCTTGGTGCTTGCAGTTTCCAAATTAAACACACACAAAAAAGATGGTGACTTGCTATTTTCTTCATTTCTGAAGCATAAATTCCATTAAAAAAAAATCTTCACTGGAAGCCTAAGAGTGCCTGAGATGATTGGACCAAAGCTATGAGCCCAGAAGAGCTTGAGTCTCACCCCACTGCAATGTTAGGCTGCCATCTGACTACCTGTGTAGATGCCTTGAAGGGATGTCAGAAGCTGCTGAGCTACAGGCACCAAGTTCCCCATGACACGCAGACACATGGCAGTCCCTCCTCCTGAGCCATGGGCTTTAGTTCCTGCTACAGGCCTGCCCATGCTGCATCTTCAGTTCTCCTGGGAGGTCCCTATCCGTATCCACATCCATCTGTCCAGACTATGATGTCTGGAGACAACACTGCCCAAGCGAGGGCAGCTGAACATTAGTGTGACTCTCAAAAGAACTGCCAGGTCGCTTGAGATATAGTGATACTTCTCCAAAGGGTATCTCAGTAGACTTGGGGCTGATACTTCCACCCGGGTGGGGGGGGTGATGGGCTGGCAAAGCCTCCCTGCAGTGCCCTCAGTCACAGCCTGTCTCCCAGCCATGGTTGGGAGTCCTGTACTTCAGTGGCCAGCATGGTTCTATCAGGATAATGACCCCTGACAAGGGGCCTCCAGAAGAGACCTGTAAGAAGTGAAGGGGCTGCTCTGGAAAGCAGAAGCTGTTTGCCCTGGCTTGCCTGCCTCCTGCTTGCTACCTGGGCCACCAGGACCTCTAGCCAGGGTCTGCTCTTTGCTATGGAAATGCTCTCAATCTGTTCCTCACCATGTGCATGTCTCTGTCTCTCCCCTCCTCCTGTAAGCAGCAGAGCCACTGCCATCTGGCATTTTCAGCTGCTAAATAATTCACTGCCTTTTTGTTAACAAGGAGAGTGTGTCTCTGACCAAGGGAGCTGTTAGATCATCAGCAAACAAACAAGAAGACCCTTAGCAACCTCCAAGTCCCTTCTCCATCACCACGACTCCACTACACAGCAATAAGATCCTGCAGCTTGTTTCTAGGCACCGGCTTCACGCTTGTAGGAGGAACATCCTGTCAGGGATAGCAGGGTGAGGGGGATTTTCACAGGGATCTGTACAAGTTGTGTTTCTCTAACAAGTCCTTGTTGCTATCTCTTTCTCTCCCATACCAGATATTTTGCTCCTGGTGGCCAAAAGCAATGGGTTCCTCCTGGAGATGGTGTTAGTATCTCTGCTCTGAGCTCTCCCGCCCAGAAACCTCCCAAATGCAAACCTTCACCCTTCCAGCCCAACCAGCTCATGTCTCTCCACACAGCACTGCCAACAACGCCAGACTGCACAGAGAAATTTCAGGAGCAGAAGATACTTGAAAACCCAGTCCAGCTCAGTCCCCTCTCTCTGAAGAACCTCCAGCTCCAGAGGAGTCCAAAGGAGCCGTCATGTCACGCTCAGGCCTGTAAACACAAGCCTTTGCAGTGTACCACAGCTCCTCTGAACCTGATCTCAAGCCACTCTCCTGCCCTTTTGGTGCTCCTTTCATCACCAGACAGCCACAGAAACTCTCCTCCAAATATCCAAATCACTACTTTTCTAGAGAATTTGTTCTAGCTAGTCTCACCTTTTATGGTGCTGCTCTCAGAAAAGCTTATGCAAATTATATAACCACAGTGTTACCATTAAAATAACTACTGGGGGCAACCAGCTAAAAGTAAATCATGTGTATGTTCCAGGAACAGCATGCTGTAGGAACAGAGAGAGAAGATTTCTGCTCACATGCATCAAAAACAGCTTAAACTCAGACCTGTAGAACATGTTCAATCTCCCTCTGGTTGGAGAGGCAAGTTTTTTGGTATACAGAAAGAAAACTCACAGGAGCACTGCAGGTCACACTTAAAAGTCATTGTTGAAATGCCTAAGATAAATTTTCATGTCACACAAAAAAGAGAAAATTCAATATTTTGCAATATTCAGTTGATGGCATTCTTCAAGAGTATCTGAAAGTGTCAACAAGACCCATAGCATCACCAAACCAGTTCCTGTTCCCTGCTGTGCCACTGCCATTGTGCTTTTCTCAATCTTCAGGGGCCAAAGGAACAAATACTATTGTGAATAAAAAAGCTGAATGGGTGTCAGCTCCAGAAGGTGCCAGGACAACTTCCCATTAGCTGTGTATGAGGCAGAGCCTCTAGATGCAGGCCACAGACAGATGTCCTTCAGAGCAGCCACTGTCCTGGAGTAGTGACAGCAATGGACTAGTCCAGAGACACAGGGGTATGCAGGGTTGCAGGTGGGAAAATGAAGCAATAACAAAGGCAGAAATTTCAGTATATGGTCTATCCACTATAGGTCTTACTTAGAGGGAAGATACTAAAACAGGGTCAGAAAAAAAGTCAGAAAACATGTAGAGCAATTCTTTTTCCTCTTTGTGGCCTGTGAATTCACAGTGAATGCATGAGATTTGCCACTGAAACTGATTTGCTGGATAATTTCTGTGGAGCATTTTCAGTGCGTGTAAGCTTTGCCTTGAATATTCAGTGCCCTCTTTGTTTTGTTGATACATCAGCATATGTTTCTTCTCTCCAGTTGGGTGGGCACTAATCCAGAGAATCAGATTTCCAATTAAAAATAAGGCATGTCTTTTATGCGAATGCAATTTTTCATAATTTGTCTTCCCCTTGAAGCAGCCTGCCAGCAAACTCATTTGCTAGGAGATTCATGGACAGCTGGAGTAGCAAAACATCAAAACAGTCTTGGAAGCATTGAGATGACTAAGCTGGGTTTCCCAGCATGCCTACACTCATCCAGCCTTAGCATCCCGCTCTCACACAGGTGGGATTACTGACCTCGGCTGGCCAGAGGGCAGCCAGGGCACGAGGCTGTTGATGGAGCAGTCTGTGACCACAGAAAAGCCAGGCTGAGGACCTAGACCTACAAAACAAGCATCTATGCTAGCTGACTGCCTCTACATCCTTCTTCCATTACAAGTAGATTCTGGCCAGGCTGTGGAAGGGAAAATCAAGGACTGCTGTAACAGGGAGATCAGGTTCATGCCCTGTGTGCAGAGGACCAGGGAGTCAGGCAAACCTCCAGCATCCCACCCTGCAGGACTGCAGTGACTGACCTTGTGGGACTGCAGTGACAGGAAACCCGAGACACTGCCACTTACTCAGCGTGGCCAGCCAGGTACCTCAGGATGGGAAAAGGCTCATCAACAGCCTGTGCCAAGCTCAGTTTTGGCACCACAGGGCATGGTGACCTCTCCATTCCTGTAGCTTGGTGCATGGGAGAGCAGGCACACCATGGGCCACATCTGTCCCACAAGGTGAGCACAGAGCAGGTGGGACCACAGAGACACAGCCCTCCAAAACCCCACAGAGGTCCAAGGTGTTCCTCCCTGGCTCTCCCTTCAATCTTCCTTCTCAAGATTAATGGCCTCGAGGTCCAAAAAGCAAAGAGAGGATCTGGCTGCTCATGGTCTGAGAGGTGAGCACCTGTGGGGCAGCAGCATCCCTAGGCAGGGCTCACTAACACTGGTGTGAATGCTGTGGCCACACCCTGTCAGGGTATGAGACAGACAGCTCATCAGCCAAAGACCCAATCCTATCACTAACAGGACATGGGGCATACAGCAGCCTGTTCTGTTAGCTTGCTGCAAATCAGATGCATCTTTCAAACAAGGACTATACCACAAGCAGCAATATGGCTTGTTAGCTACAGAGGTTGGGGTTAGTAAGGTTTGGAGGCAAAGGACCACTCTGCAGCAACAGATGACCCTTAACAGGTAAAAAACACCTGCTCAAATATTATTTTTTTCATTGCCGATGATCACTTGGAGAGGTCAGGAGGACTCATGTTTCATTGATCCTACTCCATCTCACACCCATACCCACCACTAAATGAGAAAATGAATGTGAGTGCATGACAGCTTAAGAAAAATCTGCTTAAAATGATATAGATAAACTTCATCTTCCCTTCCAGTAAGCTCTGGCAGTATTCTCTCACTGAGGAGTACAAAGCCAGGCTCACTGCCAGCCAGGGCAGGAAGGCTGGGAAAGAGCCAACCCCTGAGCCCACCCAAGCCCTGGGGATGCAAACCCCACAGCGAGGTCCTTCCCCTCAGTGGTGAGCCTGCCTTTGGCACTCCTGCTCCTACCCCCAGTGTCTCCCCATTCCCAACCTGTCCTGCCAACACCGTTCATCTAAATAACATAACCCACTAGGAGGCTGAGATTGACCCCACTTTGGGGAGCTAAGCAAATGTTTCTGCACTCTGCATTGGCAGGTTGCCACTACCTTCAGGAAACTCTGTACAGGGTCATGCTGCCCCAGGGACTCTCCTGAAACCAATACATACCCCTCTTCTGCCGTGTGTCCCTGTGGTGGTTGCCACATCACCCACAGCTCCCTGCCTTCCCCTTCTCCCCCAGCACCACCATGCAGGGCGGGTTTTTGGCACTTGGGCAGACTCAGTTCCATTAGGTTTTTTGCATGAGAAGGCATCCCAGTCCCCTTGGGACTCTCTGCAGGACAATGGTTGTGGCCTTCCAAACAGGCACCTGCATAAGCCCCTTCTCCTGCTGTGGACCAAGCAGACTAATGCTGACTTGCTGGAGTGCTCCTTGGCAGAAAAAAGCCAAACCCTTGGCAACTGAGAGCAAACAGTGCTTACAGTGGTATCTACAGCCAGGGAGATTTGTTTGGGCCAGTGTGTGGGAGATGCTGTGCAGAGAGCAGCTCCTCTCCAGCCTCCTCCACACACGTGCGAGCCAGCGGCTGCTGGAGCCAGCACACTGAGATGGGGAAGGAAGAATCGGAGCGGAATTTATTTATTCCACCCCCAGCCATTTTTGCCACATTTGACTAAGCTGCCAGTGCAGGTTGGCTCTAACCCACATTTGGTTCCCATTTCACTCTCCTGCTGTGCACACAGCCCCTCACACCACACTTTGTGTGTGCAGTGCACCAAGCAAACATGAGCTAATGGGGTTGCTAGCTCCCCAGAGTATCATGCACCTTTGTCCTCTGATAAAACCTAAATCAACACTCTTCAGCGCAAAGGATCACCTGGACCAGGACCAAGCCAAGCAGAGAGTGGGGTGCTGCTGGGCTGCTGGTAGATGATAGCTGGGAACAGAGAGATGGGAAAGGGGACTTATAATAAAGATGGGAACAGGCTTTTTAATAGACCTTGTAGTGACATAATCTTAAACTAAAAGAGGGTAGATTCAAACCAGATATAAGAAAGAAAATTTTAAATTTGAGAATAGTGAAACACTGGCACAAGTTGCCCACATAGGTGGCAGATGCCCCATCCCTGGAAACATTTAAGGTCAGGTTGGACAGGGCCATGGGCAACCTTGTCAAGCTGAAGATGTCCATGCTCATTGCAGGAGCATTGCACTAGAACACATTTAAAAGTCCTTTTCAACAGAAACTTTTGTACGATACTATGACAAAGCCAAGGTTGACTTCAGGGAATGGAGACCCAGGGAGCTCACATGTGGGAAAAGAGGAAAGGTATCATCCTGGAGTTCTCACTTAACCTATACATATACACACACATGTCCATTCAGAAAAACAGTATTTCAGGAGAACAGCAAAGAGACACCCTGCTACCATCAGATCCCTGCTCCAAGCTGGGCTGTTTCATGCTGTTCACTGTCCCCAGAACAACTCCTGCACTTGCAATTAAATAATGATGATACATGCAGATGAGAACAACTCCCAGTCCCTGCTGCCTGTGTGACTGAGGGCCGTGGCAGCAGCTGGGCCTAGGGAAGGGCTTGAACTTCTCTGCAAAAGGCATCTCTGGGCTCCTCATTGCCTGCCAGCTCCAAGACCACAGCATGTGCCCTCATGCAGAGCCTGCTTTGCAAAGGCAGCTCCCCTTTGGCATTGAAGACCAAGGGAAAAGACACTTCTCAGCAAGGCTGCAACTGTGGTGGGATGTCAGGCAATTACAGACAGATTCCTTCTTCTGCCACCCAGGTTACAGTGCTGACAAAGAGGATTTTAAGGTCTTTGTGAAGAAAAGTGCCACATTTACTGGGAAAAACACTCCCTTGTGGAAACCTGTACAGAAACCAGGAGTAGCTGTGCCTTGGTCAGGGCCCAGACTGAAGCTGCCACCATCGGTCACAGGCATCTTTCACAATGCCACAAGGTGCCAGGTGCACTTTGGTTTCTGGAGATGGGGAACAAGACAGGATGGAAATAGGGAAAAGGCAGCTCTTTCTTCCCCAAGCCCCTTCCACTTTTTGGGGAGCAGGGAGCTGTGGGAGGCAGAAAGGAGAGCAGGAGGTTTATCTGATGCCTTTTATAAAGCCACCTGCTGCAGAGCCTGCTAGCCATGGGATCCGCCAGCCCAGCTGGAGCCAACACCGGAGGGAACTCCACCTGAGGGCAGAGGGAAAGAGACTGGCAAGGAGAGAAGTTGGGTTGTGCATGAAAGGGATGCAGACTGGGAAGCCCAGCATCACAGTGTTTGGGCCACCAATTCTGGTGGCTTTGGACATCGGTGTCCTGATGTCCAGAGCATCATGACACACCTGGGGGCAGCAGGGACCTCACTGCTGAGTTGGTGGAGAAAGGAGGCACATTCCAAGCCCTTGTGCAGCTGCTCTTGGCTGCTGAGCTCCAGCCAGCCTTCCTCACGGCTGATGCCCATCAGCCTGCTGCACAATGTGGGGTGAGCACACATGGTGGGCTACCAAGGGCCTGGCACTCAGCTCTGCTCCATTCCAGCCTGTTGCTGCCTGACAGGGACCTGGGAGCACCCTTCCACCAAGCACCCTCATCCTACAGCTTCCTACTGGCCAGCAGGCAGTGCTGTGGTTACCCTGTTGATCCCCTTCTCCTGGGTCCATACGTGCACCTTCCTGCTCTGGGGGATTCCCTGGTGCCTGGCTGCCACCACCCTCTCCACCCCTCACCCCTCCCCATCTTCAAGCAATCACAACATTCTCCACAGCCGGGTCTGCTGCAGAAGCAAAGAAACGCTCCTGCCCTGCCCAACTCCCCTCTCTGCAAGCAGAGAGGCTTCTTACTGAGAGCACTACAATACACACACACACAAAATACTATTTTAGAGCATCTAAAATCTAGTGCAGACTCTAAAAGCTAGAACATTTCTATTGCCTGTGCTTGGTGCCAAGAGCAGAGTGAGGTTTGGACTGCAGCAGGAGCCCATAAGCATAACTGCTCACCAATCCTGGCCTTGACAAGGCTTTCCTCCCACCTCTGCCCAGCTTCTGAGCAGATCTGGGTGACACCATATGACTGGGATGAATCACACTGCCCTGGGAGCACGGGAGCTGGCAGCAGTGGGTTACACAAGCGGGGATGGCCCCAGCAGCCACTGTGCCAGTCACATTCAGCCACGCTCCTTGTATCCGACTGTGCCAGAGGGATTAACACTCAGCACACTGGTTTGAGTCAACAGCACATCAAAGGGAAGGGAAAGCTTTTAATGGGATACACCATGCAGGGCAATCCTGGAGCTGCTTTTCACTGGGGAAATGGAGGGAGTAGGTAGTCACTCTCCTCCGGTCGCTGGGGCACTCATCCAGTTGTCTCTGCAGCTTTTGGGGGAGATGAGAGGAAAGCTGCTGCTGCAGCCAGGAAGGAAGGCAGCTCTCCCAGGCACACGTGGAGCTGCAGATATGTGGCCCTGCAAAGCACAACTGTTCTGACCTCCTTCCAGTGTGACAAGGTATGGTGACAAGTCTTGTCCCCATCACTTGCATCACCCCCAGGAATTCCCCTTGCCCACAACGCCCAAGCACAGCCACAGCCATGTACCTGCTGCAGGGCACAGCAGAGCCAAGCAGAGCAGAGCAGGCAGCCCATCACACCCACCACACCAGCCTGCTCTCATCTCCTCCAAGGAAAATATTTGGGGAGTCAAATGGCCCTGGATAAGAAGGAAATCACAGGACTTTTGGGCAAGAACTGGGGTTCATGATCCCCCCCTCAATTCACACCTATCACAGGCAGGTGGCCCAGCACAGAGGAGGAATGGGACACAGATGGTCAGCAAACAGGCTCTGCTGTGCCCGTGCTGCAGCTGGCACTGCCTGCACCCCCTGTGCTGCTCTCCTGCCCCGTTCTGCCCACACCAGCACAAGGCGAGTTGGGAGTGACGGATGTGATGGAGAAAAACACAAGAAATGGTTTTTCTCCCTTCAGGCAGAGAAGGAAGTGTCACATCTGGACATGTACAGCAGAAGGGCTGGGAAAGGGACAAGACACTGGGAGAAGAGAAGCTGTGGGCTGGGAGGCACAGCATCGCCCGGAGGATGTGAGACAGATGGCAGCTTTGGCAGCGGGGTGGTCACAGAGCGACCTGCAAGCTTTTTCTGCTGCAAGAGCACACAACACAACGTTGTACAGGAGCTGCCAGCCCAGCCTGGCAGGTTTGCTGGGGGGGCTGCATCCTTTCAAATATACTGCATCCAAAAGGCAGCATCAGAGATGCTTCATGGGCAATTCAGCCTTGGGAAAAAGGCTCTCTAGGATCAGGGGGAAAACGGGAGGGAAGGCAGAGAGATTGTCCCTGGCTCCTCTACACAAGCCTACCTCCCCTGCACACAGGGCCACACAGGCAGCTCAGGGAAGGGCTGGCAGCCTCTGTGCTGATTTACCCACATTGCCAGTAGCACAGGCTCCTCAGGCAGCCACCCCCTGCCCTCCACATAAACACTGCTCACTTGAAACGGAAAAGAATGGGAAATTAAACATGAGGCACTGCAGAAGATGGCTGCAAAACCTCCCCAAGTTCACACTTCCTTGTTCTTTCAGGGTGGGTACAACAGAGCCAGCATTAGGAATACAGCTGCTGAAGAGATTTGGGGACTCAGTGTCAGCAGGATGGTATCTCTCTCTCTGATCCACCCACCCTGCAGGGATCAGTGTCCCAGCAAGAGCCACTGCAAGCCTCTCCACAGCCCAGCAGCTACTGAGGCCCTGCCACAATTAGGAATCAGGCTCTGTGTCCATTCTGGAAGAGATGTTTGGGGATGCAGCATTGACATAGAGGTGTTTGTGGAATGGCTGGGTATCCTGGCCCAGTCCCAGCCATCGCTCCTGCCTTATGCCTGGATCTGTATATGCTGCTCTCCCTCCCTGCATCCCCACTCAGCACATCCCAACTTGCCACTGTGTACTGTGGTTCTGCACAGAGCACCCCGAAAACC
Organism: Sylvia atricapilla; assembly: GCF_009819655.1. Lineage (NCBI taxonomy): Eukaryota > Metazoa > Chordata > Aves > Passeriformes > Sylviidae > Sylvia > Sylvia atricapilla. The sequence continues at coordinate 56,194,692 of NC_089145.1, forward strand.
TGATCCCACATTCAGCCTCTGCAGCACCAGCAAGACATTTATTAAATGAGTGAGGGTCTCCACCTCTTCACCCACTGTGTGACTGATGTAAGGGGTACTTTGATGCTCTCTGTGCCTCATAACTGCTGTCCCTGCTCTGGGAGGCATGGAAACACCACTAGCCAGTTTGGGAAAATGCAAGGTGCAAATGCATGAGACCTCAGCACAGCTGCCACCTCCCAGACTGGCTCCCCGGGGCAACCAGCACTTCCAGTAAAGCATGGACACATCCTGCAGCAAAATACCCCTCTACTTCACTACTGCCAGCAGCAATACACCTGCACTCACTAGAGACAATAATCTGTGCAACCACAGATGCTATGGAGGTTCTGGCTCATCCCAACATCCTTGTGCCCACCACAGCTCTGGGAGGGTGAGCAGAGCTCTGAACAGGCAACCCCGAGTGGTGCCCACCAATATTTAAGTGAAGCTGAATCCTGCACTGTTGCTTTTTCCCTGGGGGTACACTGATACCTGCAGGACACACTGGTCTCCAAACCCTGCCCAGCTGCTTTCCACGCCTCTCCTGGCAACACAGCTCTGTCACAGGGCACATGCATGTCATGCTGGAGGGAGGGGACCAAGAAGTAACAAAAGCCAGGTGTGAGGAGGACACCGGAAAGGCTCCTCCCAGTGCTCACCACGTTATGGAGAGACCCAGTGCTAAATGAGCTGCAGGACTCATTCAGCAGAGAAGAAGCCAAGAGCTCCCACAGCGCTGCTGCTGCTGTGCAGAGCACCAGGCTGGCCATGCACAAACCCCATCGACCCAGCTTAGCTTTGTTCAGCTGGGGGGATCTAGGGACATCCCTGGACGGCAGGGACAAGGAACTCTGCAGACCTGAGATATTCTAGAAACACGTGGTTTTATTGCAAGGGTCGTGGGTAAAGAGGGCTGCTGCCAGCCACCAGCCTCGGCTGAAGGGAAACCCCAAAGAGAGAAGGAGAGAGAGGGGGGGTGTGAGGTAAGGGAGGTAAAAAAGCTCAGAGGTAAGAAGAATGCCGGGGTCAGGGCAGGAGGAGAGAGGGAGGTAGAAGAAGCAAAGGGAGAGAGCGGGCAAGAGAAGGGGTGAAGAGGCAAGAGGAAAAAAAGTGAGAAGAGAGCGAGGACCTTGTTACAACACATTATATCTCCTTTTGTGTTGAATATTCTAATTTACAGTGACCAACCAGCACAAGATACAAAACCTACAAACTTTGCATGCAGCCTATGAGAACTACTAAATTACCATCTCATCCTATATTCTAAACTCTAAAGACTACTCTTCTTATCTACTTTTTCCTTGATGCCTTGGCAGGGTGGAGAGGGGCTGCATTCTTGGGTCCTTTTGTTTTCTGTCCTTCAACCTATCTCCAGCTAATCACCGTCCTCCTGCCTGCCATGCCTACATCTCAAAGCTGGCCTTCATTTCTATTTCACTCACAGATTTTACATCTCCAGTATTTCTTACCAGACAATCATATCCATTAGCTCTTCCTGTCCCATCTTTTCCAACATCCAGAGACACCTGCTGACACAAACACTCGCCCTGCTTTCCACCTCTCAAACCAGGTGAGCTCTGAGGAACACGGAGCTTTCCCCAGGGTGTTCAGGGAGCCAGCAGCCTGCAGCACAGAGAGCAGGGTCAGCAGGGTCCCATCAAATGCAGCTCTTCTCCTGCCCCAGGGATGGAGAGGACACAGCACTGGCACAGAGGGCTCCCAGGGGCAGGGAGCAGCTGGGGAGTTGGATGGATACTCCTGAGTATCGCTCCCAGCTTGGACTTTCAAGGCTACACATGTACAGAAATTTATGCTGCCTTCAGCGTATTTTCCATAAAACAAAAACAAAACAAACAAAACCCAAACCAACAACATAAACCGAAACCAACCCTCCCTAAAAAAAAACAAAACAAAAAAACAAGACCCAAAGAAATGTGGAATGACATCTCTTCTCTGTTGAAACAAACTGCTGCAACACGCCTTTAAAGAGGGCTGGAAATTCACCTTCTCATTATGGAGGGGAAGAAACCCCTGGAGTTTAACTGTGCAGGGACTGTTCAAATAAACAGCTGGTCCTCCAGACACAGAATGAAGGAATCCTGAAACCTGGGGCACACATAAAGCTGAAGTCATCAAAGGGTATGTATGTACCTAGGACAAGACATAAGGCATGGTCATAGTTTCTCTAAGTTCAGTTACTAAGGTTTTCCACAGCTAGCTTTTTCCAGCCCAAGGTGTAGGATATCAGAGGACTATATTTGCAAAGACATCCATCCTCTGACTCCTGAAATGACTGAACAAAACGTGAAAGTCTTTAAAATGCACAATTCTCAGGAGGTTACACAGCCACTACCACAATTATCATCAATATTCCCTTTGTTTGGGGTTTCTTTGATTTTAAAGAAGGAAGAAATTGATGAAATTTCATGGAAGAAAACATAAGAAATTAAATCCAGGTTTTTACCTGGATAAAAGAAAATTAAGCTTGATGAAAACCTCCAAACAGAAAATCAAATGAAACTGCTTGATGAGAAGATTAGCAGCAGTAATATGAAAGGAAAAGGCAATAAAGAGGACTTGGAACCAGAACAAATAAAAGAATTATGACTCTTGGAAACATACACCTGACTGAAAAGTAATCAGATTTGGTCTGAAGTAAAAACTTTTTAAATTAAAAAGACAGCCAATTTAAAACTGGAAATTATTAAAACCTACATGATAAGACCTGATATCCCTCTCATCAGTGAAAAATAGAAATTCATGCAGTATATCCTTGCTGCCAGATCTGCTCAGTGGCTGAGAACCTGGAGCTAAAGCTTGATGAACTGCAAAAGTGTCTCTGACAGCAACAACCTTTTTTCAAAGTAGAGGGAAAAATGTTTCCATTAACTTAGTACATGGATTAGTTCAGTAAAAGTTCTGAAAAATTACTGCCTGTTAATGCAGGAAAGGCCAGTTCCCTTTCAAAGCCTAACAAAGATGAACTGTGAGAGGATAATCTCTACAACTTCTGAATTCTTAAATGCTAAAAAATAATCACGTTATATCACTGGTTATATTTTGTATCTCCCAGAAAAAAATTTTGTTCCTATCATTTGGTATTATAACAATAAAATATAGTATAGCAGCACAGTACTCTTAAATTCATTACATACATAAATAATGTCATTGTAAACTTATTCTCTTTTCTTTTGTGGACTCATACATTTTAAGCAGTTTTATTTATCCAGCTAGAAATCACCTTTTAAATGGTCACATTCTGCATTTTCAACTGGACTGCATTTTCCACTGAAATACAGCTGGACCAAATTTATAATAAATAATTAAGTGTTATCTAATAAGAAATCCATCACTCACCATTTTGGAAGAAATGGAAGTAATGGAAGAAATGGAAGAAATGGAAGAAATATAGATATTAAATATCTAAAAAACCATACGTTAGCTATGAACCCACTCACTTAAGCACGGTGCAGCCTTCTGCTCAGCCCTAAGCATCACCTCATGCCCATCACTGAGAACCAACTTGTCCTCAGGAAAAGAGCAGCAGAACAAACACAGCGAGATTAAAAACAGGTACGCAGGTCGTGGCTTTCTGATCATTAACTTAAGTCCTGACTTCAATTCCTCCATCCTATTTAGCAGCAGGTCAAGAGCCAAACAAGGCACAGACCGAGTTTACTCTGAAGTCTCTAAAACTTGGTTGATTTTTCTGTCCCCTTTGCCGTTATACTTCCACACAGTTCTGCCCTCCCTGAGAAAAGCAGCCCAGAAACACAATGAACAGTGCATGTCCCCAGCCTGGAGCCTGCAAGCCCTGGCAGTGTCCTAGCCTTGTAGAGACTCCAGAATACTGCCTGTAGACAAAGGGAAGCCTGGCCGACTTCTCTAATGCTGCCTTGGGAATTACCCCATGGGGACAGATTTTGTCAGAAGGCAGGACAAATAAGCTCAGAAGCACTGAGGCTGAAGGGAGGTCATGTAGTGTCAAAGCAGTGTCAGCTACAAGAGGTTCCTCAGGGCCACGTCCAGGCAGGTTTTGAATATCTCAGAGGATGAACATTCTGCTCCAAACCACAGCCATGCCAAGAAGACCATCCCAACCTGCTGTTGGAACCAGATCCTCCAGCCAGGTGTGTCCCAAGCCCCACGTTACTAGAGGCTGTCCCAATGCTGGCTGGGATCCTAACTGCACAGGTGCCTGTGGTCCACAGCCAGCCACTTCCATGCCTCAGGAGTCACCCCCAGCTTGCTAGCCCTCAGAGGATCTCAGCACCTCAGCCTGTGCCACTTCCCTGCTGTGTCACCTTAGTGTGGACACCTTGCTGGACACGGTCACCTTGGCTTGGCCAATGCAGAAGCCCCAGGCTTTGTCTCAGGATACCACAGGCTCACTTTGGGCAACAACAGGGTGCCACTCCCCAGCTACATTCCCAAAACTGTTCTTTGCCCTAACTCCCACATCCCCAGCTTCTCTAAATTTCGTTCTCCCCTTGCCCATCCAACACAGCACATTAGGGGCTCATTGTCTCAACCTCCATCACCTCCTGCCCCAGCTAGCTCCTACCACCGACTGCCAGCTAATAACAAAGTGTTCTCAGTGAAGCAGGGCCAGAGCACTCTCCTATCTGTTAGAGGAACTCAAAATTACATGATTACATGTTTCTCCACCTCTCACAAGCTGCCTTTTAGCACTTGAGGGGGGCACTGGGGCTTGTCTTTGTTCAGATCCTGCCTTCCTCTCTGTTCACCCACAAATCTGCAGCTGACAAGACACAAGACCATGGTGCTGAGGAGGGGGAATCAGGTCACCCAAAGCTTTCACATGCTCCCACTGAACAGGGGCACTGAATCTCACACATCTTTATTCAAGATCAAACTATGACTGCGAGGAGCCCCTCCTTGGTCAAAATGGTAACCCCAGTTTCTCACGGGGACTCTGCTTGGAACTAAAAACTGATTCCAGCGTTGAAACGCTTCTGTACAATGGTGTTCATGCTCCTCAGAGGCAGGACAGCATTATGTTAGGTGAGGGTGACACAGGGACCAGGGCGGTGGGCTAGGAGAGGCAAGTCTGTGCCCCCCTCCCAGCTACTCTGCAGAGAGACCCAGAAGGACTGGCTGTGCCCTTTCTCACCCATTAACCAGCAACAATAGTGCCCCTGGTGACGGCAAGGGCTGTGCACCGCTCTCTCTCTGTCCCATTGTGGCATTAATAGTGTGAGCAAACTGCCGACATTGTCCCCACCTAATAGCAAGGTGTGACCACAGCCTAATTGCTACTCTCAGGCACATTTGAAGCAGTAACTTCAAACAAGCTTTGAGAGGCTATTCAGGCACCTTAAACTGGGATCTTTTAAAGCTCCAAGTTCTCTTGTGACAGCTGGTTAGGGACTGAATGTGTTCAAGCCATAGTTGAAGGAAATTAGGACTAGAGCTGCTTCTCCTGAAATAATCTCAAAGCAAATCTGCTTTTGCTCTGAGCACATCGCATCAGCAATTCAATGTTTTCTTCAGACTTAGGGCTAAGTACACAAAATATATTTACAGCAACTAAAGTAAGTAAGAAACACGGGAGTGACAGCAGTAGAAGGCTTTGGTGTTTGTAGGACTCGTGGAGGAGTCAGCATTTGCACAGCACACTGATGTTTGCCAAAGAGTTTAGGTGATTGATTAGTTTAATATCAATTGAATTCACTAGTGGGTGTTAGAAACATTTCTCCCTCTTTTTTGTGTTTTCTGAAAGCTCTCGAAGTCTCTTAACACGAGAGTATTTCCTGCAAGGAATATTTTAAAGCAGAGACACTCATCCTTTTACAGTTCTGCAGATGCAGGCTTTGAAGATGTGCTGAAATCTGCCTTACGTTCCCGTGGGCCAGAAGTCTCTGCATGGAAGGAGGATGGTGTTTACCTGCAAGGGCCTACACACACCCCTGATCAGCATCCCAAGCAAGCACCACTAATTCTACCCTGCACAGGACCACCCGATGCTCACCACTGTCAGCAGCCACCATCCAGAGATGAAATAGTTAACCTCAGGGAAAGCTTCGAATTGGAATGGAGTTTCAGGAGCCAGGATGGAGCCACGAGAAGAAGGCAGAGGTTTAAGCTCACAGGGAAGCCAGAAAAGCCCATATGTGCTATGGAGTCAGAGGCTGCAGGGGTGCTGGTGGCCTCCCTGCTTTTATTTATTACCTATTTGTTTGCCAGTGGCTCTTCGCCAGGATACTTTCGACAAATCCTTCCTGAAGGAGCTGCTTCTGCTTCCCTCTCCATCTGTTGCCCAGCCTTGACCACCACTTTGCAGGGCAGCAGGGAAGGCAGCGAGCCCAAGGCTCTGCTTTGGTATCAGACCCAGCCTTTCTGTTTCCTATTTTTTCCCACTTTCTCCCCTCTTGCCTCTGAATAAATACTGCGAACCACTACAACAGCACCTTTTCTCCCAAATGGCATATTTTGTTGTCTCTCTTCTGCTCAGACTGGCAGCCTGACCGGTGCCACAGAATTGTAAATCTCCACATGGGGCAAAGTGCTTTCTCATACCTTGTTTCCCCACCCAGTTTTCCCTTCACACCCTGCTCCCCCGTGAACTCTCTGAAAGGGGAAAAGGCTGGCACGTACATCAGTCCTGGAGATGGTGGCTAAACAGTTAAAAGGAAAAAAGATGTTCATGCAGAAATAACATCTGTCAGCCAGACAAAGGTCTCTCTCTTTCAGTCTCGTAGAAAACACTCTTTCTGTTCAGGAGGTTTCTGAATAGCAAACCCACTGTGCAGCACCGCTGCTGCTAGTGAGGATGGGGAAGCAAGCAAGGGAGAAGATTCGTCCATGGACTGATCTGGATGAAGTCTTAAATCGGGCAAGGGCAGCTTGGCCAGAGCATTACACTGCCCTACCAGCCCGCTCAAAATCATCAGTGCAACAAAACTGGAGGGAGAAAAGGGGAGAAGTTCCCCCTCCACTCCCCTGCCAGCACAAAGCACATCTAACACCCTCAGGTGTAGCTCCCAGAAGGAGGATTCTGTGGCCAGGATGACGTGGAGACTAGCACAAGCCATGCCATGACACAGCGGCGGGGTGACATTTTATCTCACATCGCAGACCAGCGGCGCAGGCCAGTGCATGTGCCCGGGGAGAGGACACTGAGGGGCTGGGGCTCACTCCCTGCTTCTGCCACCAACTTGTTCCGGCAGCCAGGGGAGCCGCTGTGCCTCGCCGGGCCTCAGTCACCCATCAGGCAGGCAGACACAAGCATTAGTTACAAACACTTCGGTACATGCCCCAAGATGAAGGCGGGCAAACAGCGTCTAAACAGAGCCAAGTACCCAGAAATCTCCCACACCAGCGGCCCGAACCCCTCCGCGCCTGCCGGGAGCCGCGGCAGGGCCCTGGCGAGCTGTCCCAGGGCTGCCCGGGGAGATGCTGCCGTACCCGCCCAGCGAGCATCCCCCGCCGCAGTCGCACCCGGCAAGCGCAGCTCGGCGTGGGCGGCCCGGGGTCAGTCCCACTCACGTTTCCTCCCCACCCCAACCACCAGCTCATGTCCCCGGGTCCGTCCTGCACCCCAGCGACGCCCCGGTCCCACCGGCCGGGGCCCCGCTGCCCGCCCGGCCTCCATCCCGCCGCGGCTCCCGCCGAGCGCCGCAGCCCGGCCCGCGGCTGCCGTCCTCCCGGCCGCACTGACCTGCTGAGGGCTCCGGGCCCCGCTCGCTCCGGGCCCCGCGCCCGCCGCCTCCTCCCGCCCGGCCCCGGCCCGGCAGCGGCCCGGCAGCGGCAGGGGAAGCGCCCGGGGCCGCCCCGCCCCCGCCCGCCCCGCTGCGGCGGAGAGCCCGGGCCGCTCCCCCGCCTCCCGGGCCGCGGGGCCTGAGCTCCGGGCCCCGCCGGGGGAGCCGCCGCCGCCTCCCGGGCCGACACGGGGTCGGGCAGCCTTACCGTGAGCGCCGCGGCATCCGTGCGGGGAGGAGCGGGCGAGGCGGCGGCGCCGGCGGCGGGGAGCGGGCGGCACGACGCCCGGCTGCGGGCTCTGCGCGTCTCAGGCTATTTCTGGGTGTGAGGCTGTGCGCGCCGCATCCGCCGCTCCCAGCGCTCGGGCTCCTCGGGATGGCTCCCGGAGCGTGTCCCGGCGGCGAGCGGAACGGGGCCCCGGGGCCGGCAGCCCGGTGGGGAACGCGGTGCTGGGAGCAGCTGGGTGGGTGTATTCGAGCCCTCAACACCGTTTGCAAAAGCTCCCCCCTTTATGAAGCTTGGCTGGGGTGGCAGCAGGCGCGGTAGCTAAGAAACTCCCTAGGGGTCTTGTTCCTGCAGAAGGTCTCTGCCTTCATGGCCAGCGGGAGAGAGAGGAACCTGACCCACCAAGTGCAAAGGGGCACTGAGAGCCTTGTTTCCCATGAGCATTCCCATTTCTCCAATCCGTGAGAATGCGAGCAGTGCGCTCCGTGCTGGAGGAGCCGCCCGCAGCACCCTCAGGGCTGCAGTACTGGGTGTCTTGCACGGCCAGCATTGTTCCCAAGTGATGTTCAGAGACATAAATGGGCTACCAGGGAACAGTCACCAGAATGTGACTGAAGAGAAATCTCACTGCCATGCCAAGTGTTTCATTGTTCCCACCTCATATGGGGGACTTGGGGTCCCACATTCACGACTTCAGATGCTGAAGTAGATGGTGTTGTTCTGCAGCATCCTCTGAAGACTTGTTTTGGCTCATTTCATCTATTTTGGGCTTAAGCACAGTCCAGTGGTTAAACTCCAGCCATTTAAGTAAAGGACCTTCCAGTCTCACAAGTACAGCTATGAAAATCACCAGGAGAAGTATCAGGGAATGAACATAATATAACAGCCGCCAGCAAAGAATCTTCATTCATGCTGCTAGTGGAAATGGCTGCCACAGCTCACAGACCATGAGGAACCAAGGGGTGAAATCCCTATGACCCCTAAAGTGTCTTTCTTGTTTTAGGCTCTCCAAGGCTGAGGTAGAGCTCAGATGACTTCTGGTCTGCTGGAGCACGGTGCAGAGAACAGGTTGGCCACAACATGATGTCTTTTGATAAAACTTCAGTTTTATGTAAATGAGTCTCTCATAAATGAGACCTTTATCTCCATAGCCCAAACATACCTACCACAGCCCAAACAACACATACTTAGGGAATAGCTGAATTAAAAAAAAAAAAAAAATCCAAATCTCTGTCACTGCTATCTTCTTTAGCCATATGTATGATGAGCAGAAGCCACACAGCTTGTCCTCTCACTCCAAACAAGCCAGTGCCAGTCCCAAGCATCACTGAAGCTTGGGGACCTTGTGCATCAGGGGACACAAGTCTGCCTCAGGAGGGAGCAGAGATGACCATGCCAGCTGAGTAATGAGAGGCTGTGGGAGAAACAAATCCATGGGGACATTCTAAATTGCGTTATGACTGTGATCTGCCACGGGGTCCCCAATATTTGGTCCCCTACTTCTGAGCAAGTAAAGACTACTTTTCATAAGCCATGGATCCTCTGACTTACTGAACTGGAAGCCAACCTGTCTGATAACTTAAACTGGCAAACACTGCTGGGAAACGTTGACCTCTGGGCAGATCTGGCAACCTTGCTGCTGGTGAGCTGCCTCAGTCCCAAAGGAACAGCCTCTCCCCTTCCTTTGGCCTGCCAAGACATCAGGGATCATACAAAGCTGGACAAACCTAGCCTGTGTGTAAGTCATTCCCTGGAGATTCTTGTTTCTTCCTGCCTCTGGCCCAGCCTGTGCCTAGTTGGGATAGGATAGGATAGGATAGGATGGAATAGAATAGAATAGAATAGAATAGAATAGAATAGAATAGAATAGAATAGAATAGAATAGAATAGAATAGTAAACAAAAATGGAAATACAGAGCAGCCCCAAAAGGGAGAGAAACTCCTTCATTTTCTGTTATGTGCTGGGCCTCAGTGGCCATGATTTTGGCCCAAGAAGAGCCTTACCTTTGCAGACTCTCAAGGGCTCAGGCATCCCATGTTTTTTAAGTCCTCCACATGCCTGAGAATCATGAGGGGCGTGTGGCTCGGCTCCAGCTCTGTGTGTGAAGAAGCACAATACCTCCTTCCTGCATCACTTATAACCCTGCAGCAGTGCGGGAGAGACAGGGAGCTGCAGCCAGAGACAGCAGGAAGATGAGGCACAGGGAGCTAGCTGCTTGGCAGCTGGGGTTGTAGCACTGCATCCTGCTATCTGTATGGCTCTCCCAATTGTAATTCCTCTTTTCCATCATTGATGGCTTTAATATTTAAGCTGAATTTCTCCAGGCAGACTGAGAGACTCAGGCTGAATTTGTCTGGACACATTTGAGCAAGATGGTGCAAGCGTTCCTGAGAATGACATCTCTAGAAAAAGGTTATTATGTCTATTTTTTTTGAAAAGGCTGGTGGTTTACCCTTGGGCAGCACCAGTATCTCCGAGCTTTAGAGCCAAATACGGGCAAAGGTGTGGCTGGAGATGTGTCTCTGAATACCTCTATGGAGCTGATGCTTGTGAAACTGGAAACCTACAATTTGCCCAGACCAGCGGCAAACTTGAAGGGTCAGGGAATGAAAACACCCTTTAGTCCTTGATGTCGTGGGGCCAGCTAGACTGTGTGTCCCTGGCTGACAGCCCAGCTTGGCATGGCACATGGCACTGCCAGGATATCCCCATGCTGGCTCACTCATCAGGACGAGTGGGCCGGCTGGAGCGTGGTGAGCTCAGCATGCGAGCCCGTGGCAAATGGTTGCCTCTAGGCAAAGGCCGAAGAGAGCCCTGCCCTCCCTTGTGCCCGGCTGGGAGGCGGTGCAGGGCTCCGGGCGGGTCTGCACTGTGGGCAGGCCTGGATACAGGACCTGGGAGGTGAGGCTGCAAATGGGCAAAGGCACAAAATGGCACAGTCCTGCGTGTGGCCCCAGACTTTCTCATCTGCAAGCTGCTTCTAGGACAGAATTGCTTCTTTCCTTGGAGGGCTGATAGAATCATTACGTTATTTTCATGCTGCAAAAGCAGGAAGGAATTTCTCCTCATCTCTGGACAAGTGGGGGATTATCTCCCGGGAAGAGATGGAAGCTCACACCTGCGGAGGTCGGAGCTACGCTCACCCCGCGGTGCTGGCGGGATTCCTCCTGGCTCTTGGAGCCCTTCTGTGCCCATTGCAGTCCCGGCGGTGGGCTCCTGGCATTCCTTCCATCTGGACTGCGGGGCATCAGCTGCACAGCCGGGATACAGAGCCCGGGCAGTTCAGACACGGTGTGAGGGGTCGCTGAAGCCCGGGCCCCCTCAGGGCAGTCTCTCCCCGGAGCTGCCGGCCTTTCCGAGCGCTGCCCGCCTCCTTCCCGGAATATCTCCTGCCTGCCGTAGCTAAGGAAACGGAGCTCCCTGTCGGCAGCGGTGCGCACATCGGAGGGCGGGAGAGCTGCGGGGACCACTCCGGGCTGAGGCAGCCCCAGCCCGGGCAGGGATCGCCGGGCTGCCCCGCTCCCGGAGCCCGAGTGAGCTCCCGCACACGGCGGCGGACACCCGCGGCTCTGTGCGCATCCCCGGGGCGGGGACCTCGGCCCCGAGCAAGGCGCTTCTCCCTTCCCACAGGAGACCACGGGACTCAGGCTGTGCGAAAGGAGGAGCTGGAAGAGCTGCAGCAGGAGCTGAGCCGCCATGGCGCCAGCCACCTCAGTTCCGTTAATTAAAAAAGTTAATTTCTTAATTTTTCAAGTGCTCACCCCGGACCTTCTCAGGGCTCTTCGGAGGCATTGGGAATAGCTGAGAAACTGGAGCCGCAGCTGCTACGCTGGGAAATCATCTCTCCCCCATGCCAGCTCCCTCGTGGTTTGGTGTCTGCATGCTTATACTTTCAAATCTGCTTCAACAATCCCCCACCACCCGGGCTGTGTGACCACGCTCTAATCAGTCCCATTAGAATATGCTAATTGGCTCTTCCCAATTTCCAGCCGGGTGGGACAGTGTGGTTCAGTATTTACCAGCACAGGATTTCTCTGTGACTCTGTACCTCTGTTCTTTGGCTGGCCTGGGGAAGCAAGATATTCCCATGGTGCTGCCCAGACACCACCTGCCCTGCTCCAAAAGACACCATATCTGGGCCCTCAGCACAGGCAGCTCCAGTTGTCCATGTCCCCCGTGCAGCCTAAATCCACGGAACAGTTCGCTGACCTCCTTGGAGAAGGACCCAGTGGAGAGGTAGACATTCGGGCTTGCACTTGATAGGCCCAGTCCCAATTTTGTGCATCAAAAATCCTTGCGTTACTCTGCAAATCGGTGGTCTGCACTTCCCCAGAGGTCAGGCCACTGCTCACCTACCCTCAATACCAGACATTCTGATGTGGCCCCTCGTGTCTGCTCTCAAAGCCTAGGACGTGCTGTGGCACTTCCTCGTGGAGATGGATGCAGAAAGGAACATGGGTTCGTTTACTCTGTGTAAAATCTCCCTCTCTTAGACAAATGTGTATGGGAGAGAAACAAAATAAATACATGTTTATATGGAGCTTGAAATGGAGGTCATGGATCAGAGTGAAATGCTTTCTGGAAATCTCAGGGAAATGACTCCTCTGCTTCAAGAGGTGCAACTGGTAATTCCTGACAGAGGAGGAAAAGATCCAGGCTGAGCACTTGACCTTCTGAAACAGTAAATGGCATTTTTAATGATGTTTAGAGCAATGAAAGACGGATTGTAGATAGACCAGGGAAAAGCGATGGTAGTTTTAATGAGAATGACAGTGGATTATAGGGGGGGAAATGTAAGCTTACAGGCTGAGCTGGGAGAGGCAGTGAGGAAGATGCACATCATGTAATGAACCATACTGTTCTGGCCAAATGCAGGGCTCTGCGTGCAGGCTGTGTCTCTGCCCACAAGCCAGCCTTCCTGGGAGCAAACACTCAATGCACTGATGTTCTCCCTGGCTAAAACAGTCGCCAGCAGCGAAGCTAGCTAATGCACAGTGGCACGGTCCTTTGTGAAAGTCATTAACTCTAAATAGGATGTCTCGTAAACAAAATAAAAAATAAAAACAAAAAGAAAAAGGAAGGGGTGTTTTAGGTCAGAAAACAGGGTTGTGTAGGCTATCATCCTGTTTCTGGAAGGGCTGGCAGCAGACACCTTGAGAAGAGTGTAAGAACAGAGCAGGTGGATGATGCTCCTTTAGTCTCCTCTCCCATTCACCAGCAAACACACTGTTCTTGAAAGAGATTCAGAAGCATATAAAACATGTGGACATCCACAGCACTTCGCAGCAGGATGTTCCTTGGTGAAGCCACACACTGTATGAAGGACACAATGTCTCCCTGTGCCTCTTCTGACCCACTGACAAGCTACTTTCACCCATTTCTCTGCCTGGAACGTGTGGTCAACATTTGAACCTAGTCAACAGCAAATAATTATTTATTAATTTCCCTGCTCATGCTGCTGGTTTTACCTGTGTTCTTACTGTGTGTATAATTTATCACATTCAACTTCATTTATCTTCTATGAAGATGGGGTGAGAGGATTGGGGTTGTTCAGACTGGTGAAAGAAGGCTCCAGCTTAGAGCAGCCTTCCAGTACCTAAAGGCAGCATACAAGAGAGCTGGAAAGGGACTCCTACAGGGGCATGTAGTGATAGGACAAGGGGCAGTGGCTTCGAACTGGAAGAAAGTAGGTTTAGATTAAATATTAGGAAGAAATTCTTTACTGTGAGAGTAATGAGGCACTGGACCAAGTTGATCAGAGAAACTGTGGCAGCTCCATTTGTGAAAATGCTCAAGGCCAGGGCTGGATGGGGCTTTGACCAACCTGTTCTAGTGGAAGGTGTCCCTGCTAACGGCAGGACATTGGAACTAGGTGATCTAGAAAGTTCCTTCCAACCCAAACCACTCTGATTCTATGGTTCTATTTTTGCACCTCTTTTATCTCTCCCTCCCTTTCCACAAGCACGGAAATGAAGGCATCACTCAGGTGGAGATAATATGGAGTTTATCGAGTTACACCCGGGAGAAGCTGGCAATGCTCAACTGGACTGAAACCAGAAGGGAAATGTGAGTGAATGACAAACAATTCGTGGTTAATAATGCCAACTCACGACAAGCAGAGTCCTAAAACACTGGTGGTCACTGCTGATCACAGCCCTGCATCTGGTCCCTCATCCACCTTCCCAGGTGGGTCAGCTTCAGCAGAGCTCCCAGTGCCACAGGGAGAGCCCCACCATACTGAGACAAGGCAGATGCAGCAGCTCTTTTGCTCCGTGCTGGTGACCAGTGTAATACGTGTCATGACAAACAAGGAGGAAGCGCTGTACCTCTCGAGCAAAAGCTTGGAGGACTCCTGGAGCATATTTAGCCGTGTTGCAAAAGAGCATCCCGCTGCAGCGGGTAGGATTCACATCTGGTGTGTCTTTTATCCTGCTGTACTGAGGACTGCAGCCCTTAGCAGAGGCGATCTGGGGAGCTGTGGCTGGGGGATGCTGCTCTGCGTGTGGGTCCTGCTCGGGGAGAAAGCGTTGCCCTGCCGAGGCTGATCCCAGCTGCGGGGCTGGAGAGGGGGACAGGGCAGAGATCACTCTCGGGCGGTGATGTTGGCTCCCAGCGCACACCCACAAACGTCCTCGCCCTGGGAAACCGCGGGCAGCCCTCCGCTCTCTCCTTCCTCCGCTCCCTCCGCCCGCAGCTCCCGGCGGGTTCCCGGCGCCATCTGCCGGCCCGGCCCGGCATCCCTGCCACGCCCAGGGCCGTGCCGTGCCGTGCCGGGCCGGGCCGGGCCGTGCCGCACAGAGCCGTGCCGTGCCGTGCCGTACAGAGCCGTGCCGTGCCGGGCCGCACAGAGCCGTGCCGGGCCGTGCCGTGCCGCACAGAGCCGTGCCGTGCCGTGCCGTACAGAGCCGTGCCGTGCCGTACAGAGCCGGGCCGTGCCGTACAGAGCCGTGCCGTACAGAGCCGTGCCGTGCCGTGCTGTACAGAGCCGTGCCGTGCCGGGCCGTACAGAGCCGTGCCGTGCCGTGCTGTACAGAGCCGTGCCGTGCCGTGCTGTACAGAGCCGTGCCGTGCCGTGCTGTACAGAGCCGTGCCGTGCAGAGCCGTGCCGTGCCGTGCCGGGCAGCGGTGTCCCTCCATGTGCCGGCACCCCGCCGGTCGTTCCTCGGCCTGTGACGGACTGACCTGTCACACGTGGACCTGCGGCTCTTCCTCGGCTCTCAGAGAGGTCAGCAGCAGCTGGAGAACCGGGCAGGGGGCGGGTGCCCGGGGGGGTTTGAGGAGGGTCGGCGGCGGAAGGGTCTGCCAGTGTCCCCTGCCCTCTCATCCCGGCCACCAGCCAGCCTCTCTGCTGGATCTTTCTGACCCCCGCCACCCTTGTTCTTTCCAGCTTTCACATCACACCGAAATCCCCTCCGTCCCCGCATCTTCATCTCTTCCATTCTTGTTTCCCAGCTCCTTTACATCCTGCTCTCCACATCACGCCAGGATTCCCTCTGCCTGAGCTCTCCACAGGGCCCTTCTTGTCCCTGGTCCCCTTGAACCCCTGGAAGTGACCTTGTCCTTGCTGTTCACTATACAGCCACTGTTCCCTCTGCTCCCAGAGCAGAAGGTGCCTCTGCCCCCTCCCTGTTCTGTGGGATAACTCCCTTTCCCAAGCTGGCTTCTGCTTCTGGCAGGCATTTTGGAAACCTAGCTGCTGGCTGTGCTTACCCCAAATCCACCAGACAGGAATCTGAGAGAAGCAAGTGAAGACAAGTCTGGAGAAAGTCCAAGTCTCACTGCTATGGAACTTCTCCCTTATATTTATCCTCATTTTTCTGTTTCACTACCCCTGCAAGGAGGGACAATATGACTGAAGGTGTTGTCCCACAGGAGACACCACAGTGGCTCTGTAGTCTCTGAGCTACCATTGGCCTTTGGAGGTGCCCAGAAGCTTGGGGATGAGGGAAATTACCATCTGACACATGCATACTCTTTCTTCCAGCAGACTCATGTGTAGCTGACCTTGATGAAGTGCCAACATCTTAACCTTAGGCTTACTCAAAGCAGTGCTAAGGTCTTCATTTGTTTGATACCGAATACATCAGGTGATTCCTGGAAACTGGCAAACAGCTACCCATAATCGAATCATGGCTTTCTATTTCTACAGCTGACAAAAGAAAGTAGCATCTCAATTATTTCTCCTTGGCTCCTCTAGGGAGTTGATATTCCTAGAAAAAGATTTACCCATCAGCCCTGCCTAGCCCAGAGGTGTTATTGGCCTCAGGAGCCTGGGTTTTTTTCCCAGCATTTATAAGAATGGATTGCTCAACCCCATCCATCTGGCACAGAGAAAGAGTTGCCTTCCCTGGAAGTCCAGCTCACATGGGGGCTGGGAAAAGGTGAGCATGGGGCTGCCTCCAATCCCCTCAGAAGATGACATAGTTCTGCCTCTTCTTCCTACAGTACTTTAAATTTCTTCTGTTAAAGCAAGGCACATTTGCTCCAGGAAAAGAAGCTGTTCCTCACCAGTAGGGACAGAGAGCTGCCCAGAGGATGCTCTGACTGGAGATGGTGCTGAGCAGGTGTCTAGCTCAGAGCTGCACAGAATACACCTGGACTAAGGGATCAATGTGGGAATCTCCTCCATATGGGCACCAGACTGGCAGAGATAATGGCCCTTCTTCTGCACCAGTCTGGGGCTTAAATCTGTGCTTGGAAAGTGCCTGGACTCAAGGTCCTCCTAAATCTGCCATGGTTTGAGCCCAGTGTCTTTCACACCAAAGGATGGGATGGGATGGGGTCGGAGCATCTCCTTCAATGGAGCTGGGCAAGCTTATGTGTTGCACATGGGGACAAAGAAAGGCAAGAAGCAGGATGGTTTGACTTGGCGTTGAGTGGCTGAGGGCCTGGTCTCTGCTCCCAGTGCTGCTAGTGCATCTTATGTAAGAGATCGTAAATAAAATCTGCAGCCACTGGGATGGGTGGAAATGAAGCAGGCAGAGTCTGACCCTCCATGTAGCAACAGTTAAAATCAGTCAGTTGAAATCATTGCCACCTGCAGTGTGGCTGGGTGGTGGTCATGTGCAGCACTTGTAGTGCACTGGCTGCTAGCTGGCCTTTTTGAAGAGCAAAACCAATTTAGGAACTGCTCCTACAGACCCAGTGGAGGGACGTCTTGATAGCAGAGGCAGCAGCCATGTGACAGTGGGGAGAGAGATTGCTTCTCCCAGAGCACTGCTGCAGCATGCAGGAGGATTAATCCAAATCTATTTTCTGGAATTGATTTAACACTGCGTTCGTTTATCTGCAGCTTCTGCTGAAAGATTTCATATATCAGATCTGAATGTTTCCAAGGCTGAAAGTCTTTCTTCTCTTGGGAGCAGCAGTTCTACAAGAGAACAACAAGTAGGAGCCCTAGGGAAGCAGCAGAGGGAAGGAATATTTTATCTTTAGTAACTGGTCATTTCCATTTTGGAGGCAGTGAAAGAAGAACCATCTGGTGTGTGCTGAATATTCACTACAGAAACAATTACTTGGTTATGAATACGTGCGTGTGTTATTGTTATTTATTATTTATAGGGTTCCCTAGGTGTGCTTGACACTTCACAAGCAGAAAGGAAGACCAGGGCTCCTGCATCTTGATGTGGCCAGTATAAATTTGACACAATGCTCAAAGCATCCAACGATGGCAGACAAGGGTTGAGCAGGCAGCTGGAGGGGAGAAGGAAGATGCCAGACCTGTGAAAAAGGGCAGTGCACTACTTCTGAGGCAGTAGCTGCTTCTACTGATGGAAGATTGTTTCAGATGGCCATGCTCACATTCTCCTGCCTGTTAGTTTGGGGTTTAATCTTCCCTTGAAGTAAACACCATTTACATTTATTAGTTTAATTTTCTACTCCTTAAGAGCTCTGTTCCTGCAATATCCTGCCTGGGAATGATGCAGAATGTCAGGAACCCTGTTCCAATAACTTTCCATGACAGTCATCTGGGAGTGATGGGTCTGCTCAGTTGGCTTGAGCTTTACAGCTCAGGAGCTCCAAATCAGTCAGCTGAGACAAATGATTTAGAGATGTTCTATTGTGTACTTTACCTGATAGTCAAAGTGTCTTGAAAGCAAGGAGGAGAGTCCCATCAAGGGCAGCCTGACACCTTGTTGTGAGGATATAACCTGTGGTACTGAGGCCAGCTGGGGATGACAGGAATTTGAGAGCACCCAGACACCTGCAGAGGATGCTCAGAGCTTTGCAGGAACAAAATGCCTGTAGTGCTCCCCCCTCTCTTGTCCTTTTTCTTTTCACTACTGCAGCTTTTCCATAGGCTGCAGCATTCAGCCATTCCTCTGGTGCTGAGTCAGTGTTATGGGCAAGGTTTGATGAAGGGAGCAGCTGTAGGCATTGGAAGGGAAGAATCTTGAATCTTTTAGGGGAAGAATTCCCACACCATTATGAGGACAGAGCTCAGGGGCATTTTGCAGGGCCAGCGGGGGTGGAGGAAAGAGTGGACCACAGCCAGAGACAACAGCCCTGGGCTGAGCTTGGGCCCAAGAGTGCCTTCCCTCCTACAGCACTCCCTTCCCACCTATAACCAACATTTTCTCTGCCTGCTTTTACATGCTCTGACACACTGAAATTTACTTGACTGCAAAAGTTTGTTTCCTGACACCACCAACAAGCAGCAAATAAGCGAAATGTTGGTTTTTGCAACAGCTTTCCTGACACAGCAGGGCACACCATAAATTGTGACTTAGAGCCCTTTTTTTCCACACAGGTTTGTTGCTCCATTGCATGGGCCAGCTAGAATGGACCAGAGCATCATGAACAACGTTATTTCCAACTCCTTGGAAACATGTTACCATCTCTTCCTTTGTTAATAAACACCCTCCTCATCAATACATCAGCACAAGTGAGGCAGCAAAATGGACAGTTAAAAATCACATCATTTAAAACCCAGCTGCCTAAAACCATACTGTCAGTCTGCCTGACCTCAGTGCTGGGTGCTCCTCTCAGGTCATTGTACAACAGGAACCTCAGGACCTTCACCCTTTCTCTCAGAAGTTTTTAGACACAATCCAAGTGGTGGTATTAAAGGGCTTGGCTTCCCCTAGGGAAGACATGGTAGCCACTTTCAAGTATGTAAAAGACTGCAGTGAGGAAAGGGTTTATCTTTCTCTGGATCCACTGGAGTAAGGACTACAACCTTAGACTGCTGCAAGGGAGTGCCACATTATGCATAAAATATTCTGAATGAATAACAAGTCGCTGAATGGATTGCCTGGAGGTGGTGGAGAATCTCCATCACCTGGGATCTTCAGGACTTTATCAGACTTTCGTCTGCAAAGGACAGGTAAACTTGGAGCAAGGGTATGGAAAATTGGGAAAGATGGTTGAGTTGGCGTCTGAAGGCCGTTTCTCACTCCGAGTAGAAGCTTAGCATCAGATTTGTGTTTATGGAAGATCAGATCCTGACAGCCTATGTAGTGTAACCCAGAACTGGATGAGGAAAGGGCTGAGCACCCTTTTGCTCTCAGTATTGATGCCTCCACCCAGGCAGATTTGTACCTGGTCAGCATAAAGGCAGGCAGCTCAGCCATGCAACATTTATTTTGTTGCTAAACTGAAGACATTAGGCTGCCCCTGTTACTTTTCTCGGCCATTCAGCTTTACCTAATCAAACAGGAAACCTCTCCAGACATTGTGGGTGTTCAAATTTTGAAGGCTAACTGCCCAGGAAAAGAAAATTCAAACCAAACCAGAAAGTTGTAGTTAAGTGATAATTTAAATCAAGCAAGCAACTGGTTTACCACAGAGAGCATTTCTTTCTTTAAAAATGTCACAGCAAATAGCAGAGGTTAAATTACTCATTCCAGAGAAAAATCACCATCAGACTGTATGTTGAATAATAAACGAATGGTGCAGGCTAACCCTATGCACATTTTGCAAAGGGTGGAAAGAATTACACATAATTTGGGATGCAATTTAAAGTGAAACTTTCAAAGATGTTGGGCAGGCTGTATCAGAGCATGGCATCAACTGGAACAGTGTTTTGTTCTGTTTGAAATCTCTCAGCACAAAGAATTAGAAGATCTGGGGACAAAGCTACAAAAACTGTCATCTGCCAGTGATTATCAAATGTAGCCCAGATGATTGAATGAGAGGATGGAATCACCAGCTGGTTGACAACTGCATAGATTATGTCAGTGGTTTCCTACCCTGCTTGCTAAAGGGAGATATTGGGAAAGAGTCCATACTAAGGAAAGTCCCTGCACACAACTGGCCATCAGGGAAGAGTGGTGACACTCAAAATCATCAAGGCCAGGGTGAGAGAGGGACTGGCTACAGTATGCTGTGCTAATTTCTGAAGGACATCTGCACAGTAGGTGATGAGAAGAATAAATTGCTCTTACATGTGTTTCTTATGCCCAGCTGCCAAGTTCTTCCAGAAAAAGGCAGATAGCATCATCCTTGCCATACTCAGAAGACAAGAAAATCTTGAGACATGAGTGAAGTGATTTTACCTATGGTTGGAAAGCAGAATGGGGAAATACTCCATCTCCTGGGTCACAACCAGACTCAGAGAATAAAAAGGGACAAAGTATTTCTGGGTGTCACACCACCAAGTTGTCTCATGATGTTGATTTTACAGCAGGAGAAAACCCAATTCATGCAGTGTTATTTTTTTTTTAATGTTTGCTCCAAATTACCTACTGTTCCCATTTTTTGCTTACATTCTGTGCTAATCTCCTTATTTACCTCATTCTCTCTTATATACATGTGCATGAACAAAGGCAAATTCATCCCCAGTCAATTTCTCCCCCATCCTGCAAACAGCTCATAATATCAACACAAACAGCACTGAAAAAGGATTTTTTTGCTATATTGTAAAATATGAATCCACTATTTTGACAGTGACAAATCATAAGCATCAATGTGCAGGAGCATTTTAATGAGAATGTGGGGAATAATCTGCCTCACCAACCTTCCATTCCAGTGGAAACAAGTTTTTTTCCCCTTCCCTTCCCTTCCCTTCCCTTCCCTTCCCTTCCCTTCCCTTCCCTTCCCTTCCCTTCCCTTCCCTTCCCTTCCCTTCCCTTCCCTTCCCTTCCCTTCCCTTCCCTTCCCTTCCCTTCCCTTCCCTTCCCTTCCCTTCCCTTCCCTTCCCTTCCCTTCCCTTCCCTTCCCTTCCCTTCCCTTCCCTTCCCTTCCCTTCCCTTCCCTTCCCTTCCCTTCCCTTCCCTTCCCTTCCCTTCCCTTCCCTTCCTCCTCCCACTTTAGCTACAGCTTTTGATGTTCCCTATGCAGGCAGGCTTAATGTCTTTCATGAGATGCAGTCCCCTCAGTCGGGAGTCTTTCATGACATGAAAAGATTCCTCTGTGATTTTTTTTTATTATTATTTTGATGTAAGCTGTTAAAATATGGAGAAAACACTGTCTGATTATTTAAAGATAAAGCCTAGACTGGGTCATGTATCTCTATTGCAAGGCTCAGTCTACTTTAAATTGATGAGTTGAGGGAATATTGGAGGATTTTTTTATTCTCAGTAGTCGTGACAGGAGAATGAGGGAGGTGGGAGTGAAAACTAGATCTGTTCTGAGCAGCCTCCCCTTCACTCTGCCAGAGGTGTCTCTTAGCTGTTTGTCACTGCAGATCCAGTGCCTACAGGCTTGGTTTTCCCTTGCTTGTGTTATTGCCACCACTTTTCTCAGAAATGTTGAACCACGAAGGTTATCTGGGAGAAAAGTTATTTCTAAAAAAGAACCCTTGAACGCTTCGTTGCTGTCATCACCTTCCATGCCAGTGCACGTGCCGAGGCAAGCACAGCCGCTCTCTCCTCCACTCCTCTCTCCCTAGAGACTGAGGCATGAAACACACTTTCATTTTGCTCTGAGCCTTCAGGCAAAGGGAGAGTCCCTTGTGGAGTTGCAGAGTCTGTGCTGAGGCGCTGGCCAGTAAACCTATGACCTAAAATGATGCAAAATGCCTTTTTCTTTGACTTTTCACCAGTGCAGGGTTTGGCTGTCTCCAGGGACACAATAGCCCTCTTCCCTTCCCCTGTCACGGGTGGTTCCTCTGTGGAGGGAGACAGGGATGCTATTCATCAGAGCTGCGAGGGTGCAGCACGTAGGTGTGTAGGAGAAGGAGAGGCTGTGCACAGAGCCTGTGTAGACAGTACAAGAAGAGCGTGGGTGGGCAGAGGGGATTGAGGGTGTGTAGCTGTCAGAGAGCAAACACGTCTGCAAAACTTCTACCAGCGCCAAGCTGCGGCCGCTGCCCAGGTCCCACGTGCCCAGATCAAAGCTTTTCCTGCTTGTGTTAAGGGAGGCTTTGACCCTGCAGAACCATCCCCCGCTCACACACACATTTCGCCTTGCTTCCAATGCTGGTTCCAGTAGGGGCAGCTTTGGGGAGGCATGAGGACACACAGGAAACTCACCTTGCCTCCCTCACCCACACCGCGGGGAGAAAGGGTGTTCTGCGGGCTGGAGCAGCAGAACGCCTCTGCCCACCCTTCTGCTCTCCCCGGGGGGGTTGTCAGGACCTCGGAGGCCCAAGAACACCTTCCTCTTTTCCTGGGCCGGGCTGTGCTCGGCGGGAGGTGGAAGGACCTGCAGCAAGCGCTGGTGGTGCTGAAGGGACAGCTACGGTGGAGACGGGCCGGGACCAGAGCGAGACGGGAGAGGGACACACGGAGAGGGAGGGAGAAGTGTGAGGCTGAATAGCCCAGGGACCAGGACACGGACAGGGAGACACACGGGGCATTCCACGGGGAGAGACAGACACGGGGCAGGGGGCAGAGAGAAGAGGGACAGGAAGGGAGAAGAGGAGGGAAAGGGAGAGGGAGAGGGTGACAGGGCAGGCTCGGGGCTGGATCTCGGCATGGCCGGCCGTGGCGGCGGCTCCGCCGGCTCCAGACACGCCGGTACCGGGCGGCACCCGCCGCGCCTGGGGACAAGGGGACTGCAAGGTGGCAGCGGGCAGCCCGCAGCGCCGCGGGGCCGAGGCGGCTCCGGGGCCGCCGGGGCTCCGCCGACACCGGCTCTGGGGAGACCTTGAGGCTGCCGGCGCGGCTGTGCTCGGGGCGCCGGGGTACCCGCACCGCCACCCGGCTGGCTGCCCGCCGCTATCCTGTGCCCTGGCGATGCAGGCTGTGCCCCGCGATGATCGCCCGTCCGGCGGGGATGCGCCGTGCCCGGCCGGAGCTGGGCTGCAGCTGCGGGGCTGCCCCGGCTCGGCAGCCGAGCGCCGCAGGTTGCATCCGGACGGCACTTGGACCAGCTGTTTTGTGTATTTTCTAATTTCGTGCAGAACAGGGCAGCGATCATAGAGGTAATCTGTAGATCCGTGGCTTTAAGGGATAAATTAGAGCATTGGATTTGATCCGTATTGCAGTGGATTAGAGCAACCTCTCCCCCCTCCCCTTCTCCTCCTCCCACCCCTCCTTTCCAATTCACTCCCCCCTCCTCCAGCACCACCTTTTTTCCTCTCATGCAATACCAAAACTGACCCTGTCTGGCAGAGAGACTCTGCTAGGCGAGCAGAGCAGTGCTCACATCGCCAGCACACCGCGGGAGCCGCCTCTCCCCTTCCAGCCGCTGCAGCCCCTCCGGGGCACCGCCGCTGCGAGTTCCCCGGAGGCTGGCGCCGGGGCCGGGGTGTCTCCTCCGGGAACCGGGGAGCGGTCGCTGCCCACGGGCTGTCCCTTTGCCTCGGCCCGGCCGGGGCCGTGGGGCGGCGGCGAGGGAGAGCGGCCCCCGGAGGGCATTTCCCGAAGGCAGCGGGGCCGAGACCCGGCAGGAAATGGAAGGATGAAGTGTGCAGCCGGAGCGGTGATGTTCCTTCTCTCCTTGCTTTCCCCCGCAGGAACGTAATCCGCAATGCTAGTTCTCAGGTTGCTCAATGTTGTCGCTCCAGCCTACTTCTTGTGCATCTCCCTAGTGACCTTCGTCCTCCAGATCTTTGTCTTCATCCCCAGCATGTTCAGAGACCCTTCCACCACCCCACTTTTCTCGCCTGCTCTGCTGCACGGGGCCCTCTTCCTCTTCCTCTCAGCTAATGCCCTGGGCAACTACGTCCTTGTGATCCAGAGCTCCCCCGAGGACTTGGGCAAGGACTTAAACTTGGGCAAAGGAGCTGAAGTGGCAGACTGGCTGGATGGAAGCAGGTCCCCTGGCTCAGCCTTGCCCAGCACTCACTTCTGTAGACTGTGTGCCAGAGTCACCCAGAGGCATGACCACCACTGTTTCTTCACAGGGAACTGCATCGGGAGCAGGAACATGCGAAACTTCATCATGTTCTGCCTCTACACCTCCCTGGCTTGCCTTGACTCCCTGGTGGCAGGCATGGCTTACATTTCTGCTACACTTTCCATGTCCTTTGCGGACCCGCTGGCCTTCCTCACTCTTCTGCCTCACTCCATCAGCCAGTTCTTCTCAGGTAAGGACTCCTTGATCAGAGATGAGGAGCGTGTTCCTCCTCCAGGGCTCCTGGGATGGGGGGACCTGATCTTCCTTGGACAGCCATCTGTGTGGAGGTGTGGTATGGAAATGGGCAAGAGGGGCAATTTGCCTCCTTTGGAGGCTACAGCCAGCCTTTTCAAAAGACTTTGCTTCACCTGAAATAGAAGCTGGCACCCACTCCAGGTTGCACCCATAGCTATATTCCCAATGCATTAGGCTCTGGAAAATGCCCCATAACCAACTCGGTGGTGACAGAATAGAGCTCTCTCTTGTGCAGGACATGTGTTGTAATTAGACAGAGGGGATGGATTTCACTGCAGGTATGGGGGGTCTTTTGCCTGTCCTACAGGTAGAGGTGGGGGCTTTTGTACCCTACAAATCTGGAGGTTCCCCATATCCCAGCAGGTATATCTTACCCAGGTCTACTCCCCTCACTGTCACCCACCTCCTGCCTCCTGGCAGTACAAACTTACTGAGATCTTTTCATCCTTCCAGCACAGGAGAATTGGGGTTTAGGCAACAGAAGACGAGAGAGGAGTTAATGTGACATGATTAGCTACCTGTCTTGTGACTCCAGTCTGGGACATAAGTCCACAGAGAACTAGGAGAAATTCTCTGTGCTGCTCTTTGCAAAAGCTCCACACCAAAAGCAAATACCTCCTTCTCCTTGCTACCATTCCTTATCCTTCTTTCTACTTCTTTCCCTTTCCCCTCTTTCCCTGCCTTTCTGTAAATCTCCACAACCTTTCTCCTTCCCTCTCCTGATTTTGCTCCCATAACCCATCCTCTGCTCTTGCAGAGCAAGAAGCCGTGCTTCTTCACCTTTCAGCACACCCTCAAACTCTCCAACCTCAACCCTTTCTCTGACCAAACCCAAGAGTTAGACAGATCTTGACCTCAGGGATTATGCAGACAGCCTGGACTGTTACTCTGCCCTGAGAGCGACTGCAGAAAATTGCCATCTCTCCCCTGTGCTCCTGCTTCATGCACTTACATCAGCTTTTACTAGACTAAAATAGGTATCCCATATATTTTATCTTGGCAGGTTCAGCTGAGCTTAGTAAGAAGGGAGTCTGTTTTGGCTTGTGCACTGTCACCAGAAGTGTTGATTAAGATCTGAGTGTGGAGACTCCACTTCTGGGAATACAGGAGCCAGAGAGGCCCCAGCTTGCTTTTCGGATTCCAGACTGGGTTGCCATCTGAAAACAAACAAATACCTCTCTACTTGGCAAATTTGCAGATTTGTCATGGTAATCGCTGAAAGACAATAAACATGAAATCCTGCCATGACATTTTAATAGAATCATTTTTCCAACTAGAAAAAAATTTTGTAAATAATGTTGCATGAGCTTTACTAGCATTAAAAACACCGGGAATGATTTTCCCCTGTGCCTAAGCTCTGCTCAGCACAGCAGTCTGGGAGGGGGAGCAGGGATATGGGAGGAGATTATCAAGGAATTAGGTCTCTGACTCTGAGGGCTCATCTGCACAGAGGTGGGTCCTGGCATATATTTGCAGAGACACCGAAGTGTCCCAGCTCTGGTGGCAGCAACTATGGTGCCAAAACAGCATGTGGGCAGTGTTTGAGTGGGACACAGTGGGGCTGGGAGCAAAGCTCAGAGCCAGAACACCCTTGAGAGGCAGCAGCTCCCACCAAACCTCTAGTTCTGCTGAGAAGAGAACTGCTGCCTCACACAGCAAGACACAGGTATGTGGTGTCTTGATTGCTTGGGCCTACTGAGTTTCTACCAGCACATTTAACCTCCATTTCAGGAAAGAAAAACACAGTTTTGAACAGTTACCTGGAAGGGTTGCTCACACAGTATTTTTCAGCTAATGTAACTATTACTTAAAGGTTGTTGTATGATCCAAACAGAGGACTGTGATAGCAAAAACTTTATCTTTCTTCTTCTCCATCATGCCAACTGTACTAAAGGAGGATGAAGAGTTAATCCGCTGGTCTTATGTCAACTAAGTGTTCCCTGCTTTCATGCTGGGAAAGTTTTCAGCTGGCTCATTCTACCCAGACTGTACTCAGGCCTGGATTTCAGAATCTAACCCAAAGTCGATAACTACAGCCTACAATACAGCTCTTCTGCCATGGATAATATAAGCTTGAGATCATACTGGGTCACTTAGAGCAAAAAAGAATCTGACACTAAAAGAGACTGTGGGGATGAGGGGCAAAAGGAGAGCACTATCATAAACACTTCATATTGGACCACATAAAAAAAATTATAGAAAATGGTTTATGTAGGTAGCCTGAAGAAAAGGTTAAAAAATCATGTATCTGTAAAGGATGGCTCAGAGATGCTTAATATTTTCAAGGGAAAACAAGGGTAATTACCTCCTGAATGTTGAATTTCAGCAAGTCAGATAAATAAAGCTTATAGGTGCCTTGCAAAGGGTTAAAAAAAAAAAAAAAGTCTCTCTCCGTATCTCACCTCAGCATTAGCTGTAGGAAAAAAATATCTGTCACACTCTGGTCCAGTAAAGGAGGGACAGATAATCCAGTATTTGACTCTGGGCTTCCTACCTGGTAGATTAAGTTATTCTGACAGAATTGGTATGAGGATTTGTCATTATCCTAAGGGGCTTGTTCTTCTCTTGCTGTGTTGCATACAGAGCCCACTGAGCTGAATGGGATCTAATAAGAAGGGAAAGATGACATTGCATTTAGGAAGAAAATGGAATGATTCCTGCACCTTTTTCAGGTGAAGACAGTCTCCGAAAGCTTGAGGCTGTAGTCAGTGTCCTTACAAATTATCCTCAGAGGAGCCTGCCCCAATCTTTCACTTACAGCACTGCCAGGTGGGAAAGATGGGATTCACAGATTGCAGAACCAGGTGAAAACCTAATCCAGCTTTCTGCATAAGGGAGGCGAGAGAGGCATATCCAGTCACCCTTCTGTTGAACTTAAAACCTGAAGCCCCATGTGCCTCTTTTAGGCAGCACACCTCTACTGTCCATGCAATCCCTGCTCTATCACAGTTGGTCTTGTAGGTCCCGTGGTCTTCCAGAGGAGCAGAAGCTTGTGAGAGCTTTTTTTTTATTTCTAAACCCTATAGGAACCAATGAAAAGATCTCAGCTATTTATACCAGTATTGACACACATTTCATTTCCTTTGTGTAAATATGCCTGTGCGTAAATATGGGTGTTTAATAATATACCAATATGCACAAAATACGTGCATAAACATCATATGGGCACACAGAGAATATTATATTAATGGGTTTAGATCTGCTTATACACTGAAAGGTCACTCAGTGATACCTGCTGTTACACTGATATTTTCCAGAAGGAGTTCTAAAATCATTGTAGAGGAAAGGGTCTACAAAGTATTTTTATTCAAATATATACTAAAAATCCCAAGTTGAATTAGGAGCTTCAGATATTCAAAGTATTTTGAGTATTCTAGCAGCAGCTGGAAAGGCCTTTGGATTGTATTTTAGAAAGTTTTCTTTCTTGCATTCACATGAAGACTGCCTTGCCCCAAAGAAAGAAAAGTCATTATTGATTTATTTTTCTTTTTTAACATTTTTTATATATGTATATGCACATATATATATGTATATATGCATACATACAGTAGAGATGGAGAAAAAGAGAAATCTGAAATATTTCTGCCTTGTGTTAATACAAACAGTAAGGTTTCTAGAAGGATCTACATACTGTAGGATCCACTTGTCTTTTCAAAATCCTAGAAACCTTAAATTCCTTGCCATGAGCAGGTAAATCCTTAAATGAATTAATCATTGTTCAGAACAGTGCTGGAGACTTACAGATATGCTTTACTTCTGGCTGAATTTGTCCCTGTAATCTAGATTCTCACATTAACAGCAAAAGGATAAGTGTACAAGAGACCATTATAATTTTAGTATTTCCACAGCAGATCCATTGCATCAGACACTCTGAAGGAAATAATTTAGTTAGAGCAACAAGCCTGTCTTGTTCCTACCTCCCCACTTGTGCCCAGAGAGAACAGGTGGTTTGTTGCTTCCTGGGGCTGTGTTACGCTGCATGTGTGTCTAAGCTCTTTCTTTTATTGTCCTCCCTCCCTCCTGGTTTTCAGGAGCTCTCCTCAGCTCTGAGATGTTTGTCATCCTCATGCTCTACCTCTGGCTTGGGATTGGACTGGCCTGTGCTGGCTTCTGCTGCCACCAGCTGCTGCTGATCCTGCGTGGGCAGACACGGTACCAGGTGCGGAAAGGAGTGGTGGTAAGAGCCCGGCCCTGGAGGGAGAACCTGCAAGAAGTCTTTGGCAAGAAGTGGCTGCTAGGACTTCTCATCCCTGTGCAGAACGTGGAGAGTAGCTACCGTAGGCAGAAAGAGAAATAAAATCCCCGTGTGTGTGTGTGTGTGCATCCCACGCACACAGCACCTTCCCTGTTCTTCCACTGTCTCCTGGATCACTACAGAGCTGGGCTACTCCATCTCTTGGGATTGCAGCCGCTGTGGGAGGAAAGGATGGGCTATCAAACAGAATAAATTTAGCATATAAATGTGGAAATCACAAACCATGTAGGTGAGATACTGCAGCTTAGTAGTCACATCACTGCTCTGCATATGTGGCAACAGTCTTTGAACTAGCAGAAAACTTAGTCAGACCCTCCTGTGGCTTCCTGTCTGAATCCCCCAGTCCCCAGCCCCATTAGTCACCCTATATAGTCTTAACAAACTGCAGCAGGAGCCTGGGCTGCTGTGGGAGACTGTAAAAATGGTGTCTAGTCTTTGGGAAGGTTTTGTGGAATGCCTGTTTGGCTCTTACATACTTGAGGTAACTCCACATGAGAGCATCATTCCAGAAGAGTTTGGACAGTGATCTCAGGTACATGGTGTGATTCTTGGGATTGTCCTGAGCAGGGCAAAGAGTTGGATTTCAATGATCCCTGTGTGTCCCTTCCATCTCAAGATATGATTCTTGATTCACAACACTGACAAGCCCTTAATGACAGAACCGCAATATGCATCAGGTAAACCTTCTCTCCACAGGCTAGAAAATCAGGAGGAAAACAAAAAGAAATTGAGAATTTCTCATTTCTGTTCTTGATCTATTCCCTATACAATGATAGGTCAAGACTGTAGCTCTGCTACTTATTTTTAGCAATCCTTTGTCCAGTGACAGAGTCCAGGCAAAGCTGCCCTTCTGAGAGGGAGCAGCAAGCAGATAAATCATGGTCAGATGGAGGGACAAGGAGAGGAAAGCACAAAGGTGAATGAAAATGCTGTGTTTGAGAAGCTGTGTGATGAGACAAGCTATGCATACCTGTGAGAGAGACAGAAGGAAGTGTGACCACACAGCAGGCAGCTGGGAGGGTGCCAAGAGCATTGCTGCTGTGTCAGAGCCCTGATGCATCACAGGGGACACCTGCACCATTAGTGCTGTGAAGAGTTCAAAATCCCAGAAGACAGGGAGGTTTTCGAGCCCATCAGGGCACTTCATTTTGCACTGAAACAAACAGAGGAATGCTTTTCTCAGACATCCCTGCCACACTTTAGTTACAGGCTCTCCAGGGCAATTCCCTCTCACATTGCTGCTGAGGGGAAAAATCATCCATGTTATAACTCCATTAAGGATGTTAATAGAATTACTACAGGGATTAATCAACTTCACATGTCAGTTGGTCTTTAGCTGCAGCAGCAGCCCATTAGATCAGTGCTCAGATCCTATGCTTATAGATGCCTTAATAAAGGATATCATAACATCTCTACCAGGATCATAGCACTGGATTCCCCAGCAGCTGCAATGAGAAGCCTGTGTTTTGGCAAACTGCATCAGCTTATGTGGGCTGGATAGGAATCCACTGCTTCTCTTTAATAGGCCAGGGAGTATGCTGCAAAAAATGTAATTTCTTCCTCAGAAAGGCTCTTGGTACGTTCCTGATAGTGGAATGCACCTTGCTTTTATCCTTGCGTTTCTCCCAAGCCAGAATGGAGTCACTCATTCCTACAGGCTTTGTAACCTTCTTTGACTGCTTTGCACTTGAACACACATTTGAATCAATAACAACCGAAGTCTGTCGTGATGAGCAGAGTAACCTTGAAAATATACTGGAAAAACCCTTAGCTGAATAACTAAAACATGGAGGATAAACATCCTTCCACATTGTGTGTGTTCACATGAACACACCATTGTTTCCATGTGTAATATGCTGTATTTTCTCTAACAGTGAACAATAAAAGGCATTCTGATTTTTTACTCCAGCTGTATTGTGCTTTTTGACAGCTACTCTCATTAGCTGTCTCTGTACATTTGTTACAGCATACACACAGATTTGTCAAAGGAAGAAATTAGGATTTGTTTATTGCCTTTGCCAATAATTCATCGTGTGATTTTTGACAAGTCCTTTCATCCTCCCTACTTTAATGTAATAACCAATCTAAAAACACCTATAATAACCAATTTGAAGGCCCATCCTAATTTCTATTTATAAATTACACTACCAAAGTCAGAGCTTGTCAACTCAAACCTATAAGAAAATTAAGCTATTATCATCACCCACAGACAGCATCTCAACAAAAATTTTTTCCTTCCTGGCAAATGGTGTCAAGGTGAGCAGACAGTCACCTAGACACTGGAACCAGAGCCAGAGTCTCATGCCATACACTTTGCCTTGGAAGGGTTATTCTTGTTCCACAGACTTGCTGATCCAATTTCTCCACTTTTGTAGACTTAAGAGACAACAGGCTTTCAACATTTCAGCCACCAGCAGAAATTATGGTTTGACATCTTTGCCCTCTGCTTTTGGCTTTTGAGGGACACTGCAGTCTCGAGCAGCTCATGGCACTTGGCACCTGCTGGCACAGGCTGTAAAACTCCTTAGGGCTGCACACTGAGAAGGGCAAAACAATTCAGAGTTTCAGAGGGCCACTCTGCAAGGACAGAATCCAGCCAGTGCATTAGTTGCCCATGAAGCCTCTTCACATCAGGGCTGGATCATGCTTGGCCCCTGTGTCAGGGTTACAGCCGTCTGCCCTTAACACAAAATTTCAGTCCTTGCAGAAGCACAGACAGATCCCAGTTTGAGTCACTGCAGCACAGTCACGCACAACTATTCTTCCTGTCAGAGACCTGTGTTCCTGGCTGGAAATTGCTGCATCACCATTTTATGCAGCTAAATGGCTCATTTGCAGCAAACTCCTGGATTTCAGCAGTCATGGTGGGATTTTCAGATGGATACAGCCTTTACAGTTATGATCCTCTGGGATGGAAAGAGCTATAAAAATGTAATATTAGACTGACCCTGTATATTGGCTTATTGCTCTGCTCATTCCCAAGTGTGCAGACTTCCCTGTTTGGGGCAGTGGTTCTGCAGGAGCAGTTAAGAGGGTTTTTTTAATTAGTTAGCTGCCCTGACATCCCTTCCTTGTCGTACCTTTCTATACTTACAGAAATCCTTGGCAAGAAAATGTGACAGGGCTCAAAACTGTGAACAGAACCTTTGCTCTTAAACATGATTTAGTAAATGAAGGCTGAGCTCAATGGCAATGTTGCAAATTCTAAATCTGTTCGATGGCTCTAACGTTTTCTAAGGATACATAATAAAAGCTTCTCATCCTCTGTGCTTAAAGAGTCATTACTTACTATTTGCATTTCATTGCATAGCAGCTGCAATAGCAAATATATTTTGGAACATGATTTCTTGTGACAATGTCTAAACACTTGCTAAGGCTTTAAAAATAAAGCACTTAGGCTTCTCTGGCTTTGGAAAATCAGATGACCACCAGATTTCTCCTCTGGTAATGCTAGTGGCTGAAGTAAAAGCTCCCTGTTGCTAAAGACCTTCCACAGAAACCACAGACGTTTGCTTAGTGGCTTGTCTATTTTAAGTGTGACCATTTGAAAAAAAATGGTGTCACTTCCAAGGTCTCAGATGCCTTTGAAATGGCAGTATAGAGGAAATGAAAGGATGCAACTCCGAAGTAAACCAGAAATCTGTTCTTATGTACAATAAGAATCCCATAAAATGTAAGTAGTAGATGGTGTTCCTGTCCATACTGCACTACCAGGTGGCCCTGAAGGCCTGCATGCCAAAAGGTCTCAATCAGATATCCTCAGAGGATATGGAGTTAAAATGTAAAATTTTAAGGCTAAGGGAACATGGGAGAAAAGATGAGGTGAAATCACATTTGTCTTAAGAAGTAGCCAGCTCAAGGGAGATGATCACAGTCTAAAAATACTTTCAAGGAGACAGACTGAATGAATGAGAAGGCTCATTAACTGTAAGGATATAGCAGGAGGAGGACAAGCAGTCCTGGACTGAAAGAAAAGCTGAGGTCAAGAGCAATCAGAGAAAGTGGCTCCAGTGGGAGCAGCAGTGATTTGATGTGCGTAGGGATGATGAGAGCCATCAGGCAGTATGAGGTATGACAACACAATTCAAGTTAACTTCATTGATTGTTGGCTGAATGGACACAATGAAAGTTAAGAAAACTCATTGCTAATCACTTTCTGCTCAAAAAACCCTCAAAGCCCCAGCAGAGCCAAAAGGGTTTTTCCTCTCTTGAGCAGCAAATTATGTTTCAAAAAGGGGATTCATGGATAGAAACCATATGTAACATCAGCAGAATCCATATATTTCTGTTTGAGTTATTTAAACACTATCCAAAACTATCATAGTTGGAGTAAAGCGATGACCTACTTGTCCAATACACGAAGGGAGAAGAAAACTTAAGCCTATGTGGAGTCTCTGTGTCCTGCTGGATATTTACACCCATGGAAATAGGTCAGAAAACTTAACAAACAGCAAGCTGGTCTTTAATAATGACATGTCCACATGTGGGTTTTTTGATTTTCCAGCTCTTTTCCAGAAAGTCAGGGGAATAAAGAATCCCTGGAGATTACACCAGAAGTCAGCAAACATGGACCAAAGAGTGCTTCAGTCCCCTTATGGAGCCATCCTGGCAGCAGCCTTGTCTTCATTATACCAAAGAGCTTTTAGCACTGGCTGTCCTACTGAATCTAACTGGCAAGTGATGTCAGAGCTCCAGTCCCATGTCTCTTAAGGTTTTTGGAGCCGGATTTTTCTAGTCTGCCCAGATGTTTACAAATAAAAGTTGGAAGTTCTCAAGGGTTGATCCAGGCACCCACCAATGCCCCTCTACTACTCCCCTCTACATCTGGAAGAGGAGAGAAAATATAACTAAGGAAAGGTTCATGCCCTGAGATAAAGACTGGGAGAGAT
The DNA here is from genome assembly GCF_009819655.1 of Sylvia atricapilla. Classification (NCBI taxonomy): domain Eukaryota; kingdom Metazoa; phylum Chordata; class Aves; order Passeriformes; family Sylviidae; genus Sylvia; species Sylvia atricapilla. The sequence goes on from NC_089145.1 coordinate 56,228,284, forward strand.
CACACACCAAATACCATCTAGGGTAAAAGAAATTTGAATTGGGGATATTAACTGAATTTATTACTTACAAAATCAGAGCAGGATGATAAGAAGTAAAATAAATCTTAAAAACACCTTTTCCCCACCTCTCTCTCCCCTCATTTCTGAGATCTACCTCCTCTCCCCCAGGGCAGTGCAGGGAGATGGGGAATGGGGGTTATGGTCAGTTTATCACTCATTATTTCTGCTGCCAACCAGGGAGATGTGTCTCTCCCCTGCTCCAGCGTGGGGTCCCTCTCATGGGAGACAAACTTCTCCAACAGAAGTCCATCCCATGGGTAACAGTTCTCCATGAACTGCTGCAACATGGATCACTCTTCTATGGGATATAGTCCTTTAAGCACAGCTTGCTACAGCATGGGTCCCCACAGGGTCTCAAGTCCTACCAGGAAACCTGCTCCAGTGTGGGTTCCTCTCTGCAGGTCCCTGCTAGGAGCCTGTCCCAGCACAGGCCTCCCACAGGTTCACAGCCTCATCTCAGGCATCCACCTGCTCTGGTGTGGCTCTCCACCACAGGCTGCAGGTGGATCTCTGTAGCCCTGTGAGTCCTTTCTGGGCTGCAGGGTGACAGCTGCCTCACCGTGGTTGTCACCACGGGCCACAGGGGAATCTCGGCTCTGGCACCTGGAACACTTCCCCCCTCTGCTCCACTTGGTGCCCTGCAGAGTTGTTCATGTCATGTATTTTCACCCTGCACTTCTCTGGCTGCAATTACATCTGCTCAACAGCTTCTTTTTCTTCTCAAATGTGTTATCACAGAGGTGTTACTATAATTCCTGCTTGGCTCAGCCTTGGTCAGCAGCACATCCATCTTGCAGCCACCTGGAGCATTGACTCTGCTGGACATGGAGGAAACTTCTGGTAGTTTCTCACAGAAGCCACCCTGTAGCCTCTCTATGACCAAAACCTGGTCATGCAAACTCAATATACAGCATCAGACACTGTTGGCACAGTGCTTCAATTAACATGTTATCAGTCACCTTAATAATTGTTCCAGAGTTGCTATCAATTAAAAATAAATGGAGCATGTTGATCAGTTTACTTCACAAGAGGCAAGGCAGGGGCAGCAGCAAGCTCTGTGTGCCAAAGTTTCATTTGTCTGCTACTGATTTTACTGTATATCCACGAGCTTAGGAGAATGCACAGCCTCTGGCCTGCATTTCAGCTCTTTTGCTCAGTCTGTCTTTAGCAGCAGTCATTTCAAAATTATTGTACCTAACATGAAAGATTTTCATTATCTCAGTCTTTTAGCTGCTTGTGTTGGACAAGAAGAGATGAAGACCTGAACCTCTGTATCATCAGACTGCTGAAAATACAATAGATTGGTTTTTCAACACAACACCCTTAATGATCTTATATATTCACTGGGCAATGGATTTAACACAGTGGACACACACAAAGTCTCTAAGAGTTAACAAGAAACTGCTGAATGCACCTTGTCAAAGAGGCTGTTACCAAGGAATTATGTTATCATCCAGAACTGCTTGAGACCAGAGATGAGCTTTATGGTTAGTGACAGGAAAAAAGGAGAAAGAATAGCTGGTACTCCTAATGGTTCATAACTGCCAGGAGGAAACTGTTGAGCAGTTCAGCAGGAGCAACCTTTGTGGGTCTAAACATGAACTGCTAAAGTCAGACAGTCCCACTAAGTACAGATGATATGAAAGTTGGTTTGAGAAAAAACTTCAACATAGTATTACCTAAAAGAGAAAGTGATTCACTGATTAAGATTTCCCAGGAACTCAATGCTAAGATCAATGTTTTGAGCCCTTCAAGGCTTGGAGAGCCTGTGCCCCTACTGACAGCTTTCAAGTATCAGCTCTTTATCAATGTCCACTGAGTTTGATATTTAAAGCTATCATTAGTTGTTCTCCCAAAACATCCAGTGCTTTATTGAGTGGTTTACTCAGTGCTGAAGACCAACATAGGTCATCCCAGTAGCAGCCATTGATACTATGATTTTCTTCTCCAGGGAACACATGAAACACTCAGTGGGATGGATTTGTCTGAGAAAACTTTGATTAACCAAGCAGTTTATTACACTACAGAAAATTTGACTGAGATTATTATTTTCAAGAGAAATAATTTTTCCTTTTCAAGCCACAGTACAGATATAAAATAAACCTGGCTGTCTTCCTTTATGCTCCCATTGTCACTAAACATCCAAGGAAATAGGTTAATTTGTGAATATGAAGCTACTGAAAGAAGCCTAAGAAAGCAAAACGTGGCAACAAAATTTTACCTAGGTATCAGCTGTACTGTTCATCACTTAAAATCTCTTCTATAGCTCTGGAAACAAAGCTCCAAGAAACATAATAATTTCATGCTAGGAGAAAAGGTGAAATTTCAAACCAAACTCTTAAAACCCAAGAGTCTACAAGAACTGGAGTGTTTCCCAGGTGTATGGATTCAGCCCACCATCATCTCAGATCATTCCATTGCTTCAGGATAGACAGGCATGTCAGAAATCTGACTGTATAATCAACGCAGCTGGAGGCACAACCAGCCTGGGCAGAGCCAATGCCTGCTGCAAGAGGTGCCATCAGCTCAGAAAAATGTTACTATCCAGGCTGTTAATAGGGCACTAGAAGCCCCCTAGTTCAGATAAGCATCTTTCCTGTAAGACAGAAGCTTCCTCTCAGACCCAGCTCCATCAGACTGCAGGCCAACATCACATTTCTCCCCTTGACTATCTCTTTTTGAATTTGTCTATGAACTACTCCTCATGAACTAATTTGGCCAAAACTTGTCCAACGCCATCCAATCAGCTATTAGCATCTTCTGCAAAAGGGTGAAATAAGTGAAGGAGCATGCCTGAGTGAAGGACAAACTGAGATGAGCCTGCAGAATAAGATGGCAGCATTTTAGACTGCATATGGACTTGAAGCAAAAAAAATTACAATCAACCTTTTCCATAGTTCTGTAATGCAGAAAGAAATGGAATATTATATTCAGTTTTGCTTTTATTAGTCAAGCAAATGGAGTTCAAAGAAAAGACGTAAGTGTTTAAGAAGCTGAAAAATGGATTTGTAAGATTTAAAAATCGTTGTATTTATCTAGCTCAGGAAACTGCAACTAAAGTGGATGTAAGGAAAATGTGACAACCACCCCATGAATTTTGGAGGGTGAGAAAAATAATTCACGCTGGACAAACAAGCATCAACTAGAAACAGTGCTCAGTTTAAGAAAAGGAAATAATACATTAACATTTCAAGAAGTACTTCCAAACAGCAATCCTTCCACTGAGAGCCTTTGGAATAAACCTAGGTTGGAGAAGTTGAAATTTTCAAATCTAGGGAGCTACTGAATGAAAAAGGTAAAGAACAGTGAATAGGGAAGTGCCCGCTGTTGCTGGAAGAATAAATAGCCATAGTGGGAAAAATAAACCAGAGAAGCTTCCTCTTTTTACCTAGACATTTGTTCAAGTGTAATCCAAGACAAGCTATCCTTTTCTGTGTTTCACATCCTCCTATCTCATCTGGCTTCGAAATATTTATTAGTATCAGTGCTAGATTTTTCAATAAAAGTAACATGAAACAAATAGCTGTGCAAATGAAGTTATATATAGGTGATTTGTGCTGAAACAGAGTGTAGGTCTTCTCTTCATAAGCATGGTATTAGAGCTTGATTCCCACATGGCTTCTGTTTGTAAATGCTTCAGCAATGATTGAGAGAATATCACATTATGTTCCTAAAGTAGTTTTTGTTCAATGATGAGTTACAGTGCTATTTCTCAGAATTTCAATAGGACTAAGAGATGCCCTTAAGCTGCTTATGTTTTTTATCCTTGTTTATACTTTTAGGGACCATCAGAATGACCACTCTGTGTGCAAACTGAAGAAAACATACTTATATTTCAATCTGAATTTTTTTTTAACCTTGAAATGAACAGGGTGTGTTAACTTCCTATGACACAATTTTCAGATGGTTTGGAAAAATGCTGCCAGCTAAGAACTTCTGGTGATGTCAAGACCCTCAAATAGAGCAGCTACATAAACACATGAAAACTGAGATGTCATAAAAGCTTTAAGATCACTACGAATTCTGACATATTTTAAGACAGTCTTTCTTTTTCCTCTTTACTCTTGCTCCTTTCCCTTCTCCTTCCCAATAATACATGGAAACATTTGTGATAAAACACAGCAGGTCATATAGATGAGATTTACATGGATGAATTGGGAGACCTTTACAGTATGTGGGAGAATACCAAAGACGAGAAAGCAGACATTTCATTAATTCAGCTATCATTATTTACGAATCAACTAGAATGACCTTTTATACTTCTTTGATAAAATTTACTTACTGAAACCCCAGTGGAAATGTATCCAATTCATAATTTAGATTTCCAGCAAAAGCTTAAAATTAAAGTTCATATTTAAGTTGAAGTGTTAAGAGCCTGTACAGATTTCCACTCCCCACAGGAAGTCCCTGAGGCATAAGAAGCATTACTCTGATGGTCAGAAGTCTCCAGCACTGCATCAGAAAAAGTAATGATTTTGCAGATAACTAGCCAAATGTTGACTCTTCTAACAAACGTGGATTTTGGGAGGAAGGCTCAATCATCTGGATTATATAGGTGCACAAATGGCAAGACTGTGCCCCATAAGATTCTTCAAGGCATACAAAAATTCCACTCATTAATGCACTACTATAGATTAGAAGCCATCTGAGATTATTTTAAAAATTGACACTGTCTCAAAAGTCAGTACTTAGAAGTCCTGATCCTTTTTACCTTAGGCTCTGACAAATCCCAGCACTTCTCCAACAAAATTGTGCAAACTGTGTAAACACATGAAAGCAAGCAGGGCCAGAAGCTTCTTAGATGAAGACAATTATGAAAACACTCAGTCCTACAGGTAGCAGAGAACTGTATCTCAGTCCAGGAGAAAAGATTTGATTTGAGCAAATTCTTAGCTTCTGGCATAGACATAATCCCATAACTGCAGCTGCACTACTCACACCCTTCATTTTACTCATGTGGTTTCCAGGTTAGACTGCAGTACTCAATGACTCCCAGGACTGCATTGAGGGCAGTTTTCTGATTTCAAATATTGAATCTTTCTAGATAGAATAATGTGACATCTGATAAGTCTCCAAGCTTTTGACCCAAATTTCATATGTTGCATTATTACAGTTACATGAAGAGGTTTACGTGCTGGAAAGGAAAATTACATGCATGGGCATAAATTAATACATGATGGAGGGGCACAACAGATGTCTGTTCACACCACAAAAGGTTTTTTTAGTGTCTGCAACACAGCCAGCTAGCACTCTATCCATTCCTCTATCCTTATCAACCTTGAGATATTGATAAAAGTTTCCCTGGATAGGCAATAGAAGTAGAGATTTTAGTAAGCTGTATTTTTTTCTTTCTTTTAATTTTCCAATTCATAAGAAAACAGTCTCTATAGTCACTTGTGGAATATATATTAGGGAAATCAACCCAGTGAGTATGTAGTTTAATCTATTAACATGAAACAAAATGTAGGTTAGTATAACCACACAAATGCTCAGCCTTTAGAAAATCTAGCACCAGAACCATGATAGCCCACAGCCATGACTTGTTGTTCCAATTCTTATACAAGGAGCTTGAAGCACTTTATAATAGGGAATAAGTTTGGCTTTTCTCATTTTACAGCTGAGAAGATAAAAGTGCCTTCTACAAGGGGAAACAAGAAACTGAGCCTGGGGCCATCTCAACTCCAGCCATATGTTATTGTTTGAATTATTTCATGAAGCAGTACCAATGCCAGTGCCAAGTGCTTTTGAGGTGGGTGTGATTTGTGGGATTAAAGCAACAAATTTAAACCTAGAGCACATTTTTTTGGCTGGAGCAGAGGAAGGAGCACTCAATGAAAGCAGGAAGTTAGTTCCTCTTCACAACCAAGATACATTTCAGCTTATATATCTGTATCAAATGGGGGAAAAAATCTTTGTGCTTAAAAATGTATTTTTAAAAAGAAACCTGGAAACTGGTCTACCTTGTGGATAGTTACATTGAAATCTATTTTCATGCATCTGTGAGAAAAATCTTTGATAAGATTAGTGTTCAGCATTCTTTTCCTTTCCTTTGCCTTTGTTCTTTCTCCTTTACTAACAGCTGCCACCTACTTACGGCATTAATTTTGTGGAATTTACTTCATCTTTTTCCACTTTCTTCACGTCAAATTGCCGAGATTTTAGGTGTCAGCCATATGGCAACCAATCCCTCACTCAAAGTTCTCTTATTTTATCTTCCACCTGATATGACAATTTAGACAGTAGAAAAGCAATGGAAAATTACAGTGCATTGACAACAGCGTGTGATTTAAAATAAATACTTTCTCACGCCAAGGAAATGTTGATAGTAACCTCTAAAGTAAGACTGAGAGCTGATGCTTTACATGGCAAATATCACATTCTCCTCAAGATATTTTTTGAGTTAATAAGAAAGAGACCGGAGCAAACCTCAAAATAAGGAAGAAGTTCAAAAGCATATGTTAGACAGTCAGTGCTCATGGCACTTTGTGGGACATAAAGAATGAACACAATTGCCAGTATCAGTTTCATGCTTAGGTTTCATGCTTAGGTGTGCTTAGGTTAGAGAAATTCTCACCTGGAGCTTGGGTGCCATGGAAATGTATGAAGATCCAAGGAGTGCTGTTATACTCATTCTCATCCCAAACAGAAAATAATCTCAGGCAAATTGAGACCTATTTTTAATAATGTTTGTATTTTGAAGGCGCCTAAAATGGATGCAGTAGCCCATTTACTGAAAAATTATGTGTTAAGGATTGATCTTGCATCAAAACAGGGTGTAATGAAGAAATTACAAAAGCATGCCCAGAGATAATATAAGATGTGGAGATTAATGGAGTGTTTTCACTCCTTCCCCATACAAATATGAGAGGTAGGCAGTAGCTTGTTATTGTTTTTATATTTGATGAAATAGTGAATGTCTGTGTGGCTACTGAGCATTTGGTTGTTACTGAGCTGACTGCCAGCGCAGTGAGATGAAGCAGGAACGTGGCACTCCTCTGAGGCAGGATGAACAGATGTTATAACGTGGAAACAGGAAGCGGGAAAAGTGGTATCAACACATCACTTGCCTCCTGGAATGGAAGGCATCCATCTTCTTCCACTCACCCAACAAAGCTCACTGATACACATTTCACATCAGATGGCTGTAGTGTCTCAGGCTGGCAGGTGTTTAAATGCTGGAGAAGCAGTGGAGTTTGAAAAAAAGCAAGCCTTAAAACTGCAATTACCATTTCCATAACTTCTCTGGGTCCGGGATCAGGCAGAGACAGTGTATCACTTTGCTTCTCCTAACACCACTGTTTCAAGTTTGGCTCTGGAAAAAAATGAATAGCGTAACAATTTTAACCTGCAGGCAAGTTTGACCTTTGCATCCCAGTCTTTCAAAGAAATAGAGGCTTTGGCCATGATGTGTGTTCAGACCACCCAGCTTGTCTCTGAACTGCTAAAAGGTACTCGGGGCCATTGGTTTATCTGCACACCAACATCTCACTCTCAATGACAACATCTGTCTTAACTACACTCTCTCAACATTCTCTACCCAAAAGCTGCTACTGCACAGGACCAGGAGCATTGCAGCAATAGACCTCAGTGCAGTTACTTGCTCTGCTCTGTCCCAGTTTGGGTCGGCTGCAGCTCTCCTTATGCATCTGGAGGCGTTTTCCTATTTAGATTATTACCATCAAGCTCGGACATTCATCCTTGCACAATAAGGATCAGTTTGCAATCAAATGTTTTGGAATACTTTCTGGCCATTTATCACACAATTAATCTCAGCAACCCCCTTTCAGAATGATCTAAAAAAGCATTAATGTGTAAGTGTTCTGCAAGCATGGTTAGTGATAGGATGTTGAACAGCGAAAACCATTTTCACTTTGATATAGACTATCCTATTCTGACTTCTGAGCATGTTTGGATATGTATAATATTATCATTTGCCTGTTATTGTTTGGATATGTATAATATCATCATTTGCAAGAACACAAGCCAATAGGCATTGCTAACATTCACCCCGGGTCAAGCAGCTTTCTCACTGTCCCCCCACTCGTATTTCACACTTTGTCCACTAAACACTGCCCATTTCACAAAATAGTCACTGCACTGAACTCTCCTCTGGCAATTCTAGAACAAGACCTATCCAGCAACATGATGCCTTTATGCCAAACAAAACCATTAATATTTTTTTAAGTACAGTTTTTAGGGTGAAAATATGATCTTTGTACTCACTAATCCAGTGATTTTTTTAGGAGATGCTGTTCATCCTCACTTGCTCAGGATCTCTCTCTGTTAGTCTCCTCTGCCATTGCAAACAACTGAGCAGTTTGGACTGGCTATGTGGGCTTCTGCATCATCAGCGTGAGGTGGTGGAACCACTCATCAAAGTTGGGGTCCTGGTTCTCATACAGGCAACCCAAAACAATCCAGGTGAAGGAAATGAAGCTTTACCTCATTTCTTTAGAGAAATAACATCTTTCCCCCTTCCCACAGTCCAGATTATTTCCATAGTCCTGGAGATTCACTGAAAAATAAATGAATGCCATGACTAACACCAAAACTCACAAGCTTTCAGCCAAAAGACTTTAAAAAAAAAAAAACAAAAAACTGAGTTTTCCCTGGAAATATACAGATTTTCCACACAGTCCTATCTCTTAAAAACCACTAAGGATTGTTTTTCTGTCTGTTATTGGTTTCTTAGTCCTGGCCTAAGTATGTGGCCTAAAAAAAAATCCATACTACTGCTATGGAAAAAAAGTAAGATTGTGTTAAATGAGTAGGGTAAGAAGCATTTCAGTTCCCATTAACTAAATTAATTTAATCACAATAAGAACAAAGGAAACAATTGAAGAAAATGAAGAAAACAATTTAAAAGTTGATGAAACTCCCCTTTTTGGCCCTGGAAAGTCCATTTCCTCCATTTCTTAATAGGTATGAGATGCAGAAGAAATCTTTGCTGGCAGCACTTCAGTTCAAGATAAAAATTACAATGCTGCCGTGCACAATGGTAAAAGCATTTCACAAAAATTCCTGTTGAGCAATTAGAAAACACATGTATCATTCCTCTCAGATAATAACAGTAGCTTGATTTCTACTTCAAAAAGTAATTCAGAACAACAAGTAATTTCAAACAACAGCTATTATGCATTTTAAATTAAGTAAATTTGAATAAGTTGTGACTGAAAATTTGACAGAGCTAATGAAGAAGCTCTCTGGATCACCAATACTATTCAGATGAATTTCACACTTCCAGGAAAGATTTCAGAGGATTGAGGTGAGGAAAGAACTAATACAGCATTAGCTTTTTAGTGAGTAGGCAGACTGATTTAAATTGACATAGCAGGAAATGGAAAGAAAATAATGGAATAACCCATAATTTTTGATCATTCCAGCACAGAGAAAGCAAAACAAATTGAAATTACTAAAGCTTATAAGAAATAGAGCTGGCCAGTTAAAACTGACTCCTTATGTTGATCAGCTAGAATCAAAAATTGTTTGAAGACAAAGCCAACACACATGTAGTATTTATACTACTGATGAGCATTTAAAAGTGTGCCACATGACAGACTGAAGTCAGATTTATACAAAATTAACTGGCTGGTATGAAATACACTGCAACTATGGTTTCTGAATTGTATATAGATATCTATTAAGTACATTCTTCTATTCTTATTTTAAAAATTGGTGCTTTACTGTAACATTATTTAATATTATTTTAAATAATTGAATTACAAGATAAAATTACCTTTCAAATTTCATCTAAAGATAAAAAAGTTTCAAAGGAGAGAAGCAGAGAAAACTAATGAATACAACTGGCCATTTCTTAAATGAGTTTGTGTTGTTTTCTGACTGCAAACTTCATTCAAAGGAATGTGGAAACAGGGCAGGAGTTCACCAATCACAGAAGCAACAGGTACAGGGATTATTTATACTTCAAATCTGATGTCACAGCCAAGATTGTTATGAAAATGAGGTACAGTAGTGAGAATTAATACTGTACAATTCTTTTAGCAGTCCTGTTTTGCTATTAGTGTTCCAATTAAAAATGCATTTAAATTATTGTGAAGGATTCAAAGAAGAGTGCCACAGAGGATCCAGAAGACTTGAGTTGATTTACTTATTTAAAAAAAGAAAGCTGAAGAGTTACTTTCTCAGTTTGTAAATGCCTAAAGTGAAAACAGTGTCATGCCATGCACTTCAGCAGATATCAGACAAAAGATCTGACAGCTGGATATAGAAAGATGACAAATTCAGCCTCAATGCAAGAGGCATGGGTTTAATAGTAAGTAATTATACTTTAAACAATTTGGGTGGATTCTTACTTCTAGGAGCTTTTAAATCAATGCAGAATGTTTTTTCTAAGAACAGCTTTAACTCAAATAGGAATTTGAGGAAGTCTTGGAAACTGTGCTCAACAAGAGAGCAGACTGAACACATGGTGTTGCCTTCCGCCTTCCAAATCAGATCACACTGGAACTGTTACATTTTTCTCATGGAAATACCTCAAAGGAGGGAAGATTTAAAAAGGGAAGAGAAGTGGGCATGAGCATTTTGGACACACAGGACCATACGATGCAGTTGGCACTACATGGCTGCATTACACCTGAAGGAAGCATCACCTAGGTACAGCAAGAGTGCAAAATTGCGTAGGTAGGGAGGGACCCTTCATTTTGTACCACAAATTATGAAAATGAAAGCAGTAACAGCACGCTATGTTCAGTCTAGCGGATGCCAGAAATTTTGCATGCCAGGAGATTGCTCAGCCCAAGCCTGTAGGGGTACTGTTCTTTTCAGACTGTTTTTATCATGAGAAAGAAAAACAAGACAGATGCAATGCACCAGAAAGAAGAAATTCACCTTTTTGGCCTCAGTGAAATAAGTGAGAAGAGGTTTGACATACGGCAGATAAACTTAACCATGTAAAGGAAAAGGTAGTCAGAAGAGACAGAAACCTGAGAATTTCCTGCTTGAATTTTATCCATACTTTTGTGAATATAAAATTTGCAAACACTGTGTTTCTAGTCTCAGGAAATAAAATTATTCCAATTGATGACACCTCTTTTTGGATATAAGGCAATGAGATTCAAGTTGTCTTGTCTGGTGTCAAGTATCTTATCTAGTGTCAAGTATTTGACCAAAATCTCTTGTATCTTAGGACAAGATCTCATGCCACAAGGCTGCAGGATGTTTTAGGCATGAGTGCCTAGTTCTCCCTGCAAGAGTCATGTTTGAATAAAAGAAAGATCATGGAAAGATAGCCACATTTTGAAGAAATGTGCTTTGGTGAAAAACTGGTATACAGATTTAGTTGGAGAATTTTCTTTAAGAGAAAAGTGCAACATTTTTTACTCAGTAATTCTTTCAAGTAGCCAAGATTCTTACTTCACAATTTCAAACTTCTGCACAGCCAGCTGCCAGGATTAAGACACACAGCGTAGGAGTTCACCCTGCACAGACGGTGAGCATAATGTAGTCATCCTGGAGACAACAGCTCAGAGATGGAAAAATCCTTGCAGGTTGTTCATGACAGATCTATGGCAGCAGTCACCCACGACAATGTATTTTTAGAGTTCTGTACAGCCTACTTCTATTCATGCTCCTCCCAGACACCCTTTAATTCATACTGTTAAAGCTCACGTGACTCTCTTCAGAGAGATATATCATAGTATCACTTCTGTATCTGCACTTTCCCACATGGGCAACGTGCTGCTGTGGAGCTGTATTTAAAGCATGCTTTGGAACCAGGGACTTTGCAGTTCAACAGCACTAAATAATCCACAAACTTTTCAAGTATATACTTTATTTAATTCATATTTCACAGTCAATTTCTGTAAAGTTTTAGCAAAAAGGTCATGTTCTATAACAGAGGTGTTAGGCTACTGTATTCAGAGCTAGCAACAGGCTTTGAAAGTACAGAAATATTTACATTCCAACTAGAACAGCAGAATTTCAAAAAGACATAGTAAAAGTAATCAAAAAATACCAACATTTATTAAAACTTAATAAAAAAAACAGTCTCTCTGACCCATCAAGCTACCCCACTTGTAAGCTGTCAGCAACAGCTGAAGCTGCAGCAGGCCATCTGACTGATTAGATCAAGGCAGCTGTCTTCAGCTAAGCTCTTCATACCAAGTCTTGCTGCTTCAACAATCAAAAAACCCTGTGAATTCATTGCTTACAGTTTCCATTCAGAGGCCAACACTTCTGTTCAAATCTACTGGATCAATTTCAGATCCTTCCCAGAATCTGGACTTATCCTGGTCCTGATTAAGTCAACTAATTTTCTGAATGCATTTCCAAGCTAACCTATTTTATTACACTGCAGCCAAGAACGGAAAGCCCTTATTGTTTTAAAGCTTTATCAGGGCTCCCAGGAATAAAGGCAACTAAGAAAACTGAACAGAATGGTACCTGATGACATATTTATCACCAGAGACCTTCAACATCCTTTTTTTTTAAATAAATGTTGAGTTAAGGTTTCCCATTATCTAGTGATATGCTTCCTAAGGAGCCCCAGATTTAAGTATGAGTTCCAGAGTGGATTTTTCTAGTTCAGTAAATACTATTTAAGTCTGGACTGATGCCCAGTAGGAGATTTCTAACCAGCTGCTGGACTTTATTCACAGATTTATTGAATATATATTTATACAAATTACACCAGTTGAAAGGCCCATTAGCTGTAAGCACACCCACTTCAGCCCACCCTCCATACTGCCAGGGAAAAAGTACATGTGGTACTGTAAGGACTACAAGAGATTTCCACCAGCTAAGCCTCACTAAGTTACAGGGTACTGCCCTGCAAAGCAAGGTTTTCATTCCTTTATATGCTATTAGAGCAGTGGAAATAGAATGGAAAAGGTCACTGGTAGACTCATTTTTCCTTGTCTCGAACAGCTACGACTGGACTTCATTTTTTCTGCCTCCTTTTCATCTCTAGGTACCCTGAGCCCACCATCTTGCTTTCCAGGACAATTGCTTCCTAAAAATACATATTCTGAACTTCAGCTTATCCTCTCTATTTAATAGGTCGAATAAGAACTTTAGGAAAAGTAGGAAAAATACCCTGTGCAGTTTCTCATACCTCACAACTCTAGGGCTATTATATGTATTTGATCAATGGAACTGCCTCCTTTCCTTGTAAGAAGTTCAGATGAAAACAAGATCATCTTTCATAAATGGACTGAGGTACCATCACCTCTATCCTGCCAAATGTCATTTGGTGCAGGTATCACAACTGATAGATTGTGCCCATACTGGACATGTCCTACATTATTTCACTGCACTGTGCTGCCTTCTGGGTTTGCTGGCTGAGGTCTGACATTGCCAGGCTGTGAGTTATGAGATGTGGTAGTATCACAGCTATATCAGGTACATTAAAAAAGATAAATGCCAGAACAGAGTCTAAGAACACTTTTAAACAATTCCCATGTAGTGCATCAGTCTTCAGCAGGTAGGCAGGATCCCATGAAAGGCATGGCTACTAGTCTGCTACAGCTCCACTAGAGCAATCTCTGCCACAGCATTTCTCTCCAGGCCCATGGTTATACAAACAGGACTCACATGCCTCAACTTCCTAAGACATGTAAAGCATTCCTTTTCATCAGTGGAAAAAGGGTGAAATCCCTTACATGAGAGAAGCCCCTTACAATTTCTCTAATCCACCTATTTCAGGAAGGACTATGAAAGTATTCTCTACAGCCTTCTGCAATAGAGATTTCTAGAGCCATCAGAAAATACATAGATCTAGTCACAATTTAGGAAGACATCCACTCTGTCTTCAAGTTTCTTTTTTTAACAATCTGAAACAGATGATAAAAGGAATCAAATAGCTAGTCACCTAGACAGCATGAGTTGAAAACACTGTCACACAGAAAGGAACATATCACAGACAATCCAGATTCCTTAATGTTCTTAGACAAAGCCGTTCTCAATTTTCTACACAAACCTCCTCTGGAAAAAATCCCTTCAGATTGCAGGGAACGATGTAATTAAGTGTCTAGATAACTGTAAAGAAATAAATGTCTGTAAACCAGCTTTTATAACGTGACTGCTGTGGCTCTCTGCTAGCAAGGTCAGTATCTTATGCACACTGTGGTGTTAGCAATACCTCAGTGGAAGCAGCCTAGGAATGCTATCAATCTGTACGAAGGAAAAAATGTTTTGAAGCTTGTTTTTTGAAATTCAGACTTGGGTAGATAAAAATTTTAGTGAGTTTATCCAAGCTGACACACCTCTTACCCTCACTACATTCATCTGATTACTCTAAGTAAAAACAAGAAGGAAGAGGATGGGAGAAGGACTTACTTCACCTCAAACCAACTCCACCTACTTGGAACTGATGATGGCCCAACAGTGGGGCCTGTTCTGCTGCTGCACTCTCAGAAACAACTATCTGAAGATGAGAATAAGAAGATGCTTGCAGAATACTGCAAATGACTGTCTTCACTTCAAGAATGGGAACATGCCAGCAGAGCACATACGAACTTCTTCAGTCCAAGGGACCACAGAGAGTTAGCACGAAATTCAAGGTCACACTGCAGTACTAAGTACCCACTCTGTCTAGAACCCACCATTCCAGTTCCACAGCTGGCTCTGAAGACAAACTGTTAATGGCAATGCAACTGTCCAAATCTTGGACTCAAAAAATGCTCAAGTAGATCTGAGACAGGAAAAAGGAGGCACAGAAATGACCAACAGCTACGCACATTTTTACTACATGTTGGGATAAGTGGGGTCTTCAGGGTTGCTATCAGCTTTATCAGATCCTGTTAGAGATGCTTCTAGCTCTGCCCATGACTGTGGAGCATTGTTCTTTATTGCCTCTATAAAAAGCTGTGTTTGGTGCTTCAGCCGGTCCAGCTCAGCCTGTGTCACCTGGTTCTGATGAATGAGTTCCTTAGTTTTTAAAGTGATTTCCAGCAACCCCGACCTGCGCAGCACAACCAGAGTATTCTGAAAGCGTCTGCACTTGCTCTGTTGTTGCAAGAGCAGCTCAGGGGTAGTGCAAATCTCTTCTGGTATCAACGGAGGGCTCCACACTGCAGAAGGCATTGTAGTCTGTGATGTACTCTCACTCTCATGAAAGGTGCACTTTGTTGACTGCAGAGTTCCAAAAGGCAAAAGGGGAGTCAAACCTGGCACTTTCTGAGTGTCACTGGAAACACGATGAAAACCAGGAAGAGCCGACAGTTTTCCACTTGTCACCAGAGCTGAAGAACTTTGCTGGTTAGAATCCTGAGGGGTCTTAAAGCTAACTGGTAGGTGGGAAAAAGGACTGGTAGGCAAACCCGTGCTTGTCAGTACAGGAGAAGTCTCCATCTTGGGCTCTTCTGTGCAGAGTCGTTTACGGCAAGTGGTTTCCTGACATTCTTCTAGATCAAAGGAGTGATCTCTTTTGCAGGGCTGTGGTGCTATTTTGGGAAAAGAATTCAAGATGGGCAGGTAATTAGTGGAATCATTTCTCTTTTTCCCAGCAGGGTGAGGATTAATGGGAGGTGGGACTGATGGACGAAGAAACACTAGCTGTGGCTGAGCTGGAATTACTTCAAAGGATGGCTGCACAGTCCAAGACTGGAGTTGTGATGAACTCCCCTGAGAAGTACAAACAGGGAAAAAACACAAGTCTTACAAAAGTGTCATAGAAGACAATAAAAACAAACTTAAACAGGTGAACTGTGCCATTTTTCCATATTTTATATATACTGTCCAATTAATGTGTTATGAAGAGTTTTCTATCAAACTCATCCTTCTCTTTCTCTGACAATGGAGTGTAATGCTGGAAATAAAGCTGTAATCCATAATCCTTTTACTGTGCAACAACAGATCTATTTAAAAACAATTCAATCTGAATTTATACGTGCTTTCCTAAGTGAGAATTAAAGTACAAGCTTATATTGTAGAACGTTCATTAAAGAATTTGACCCAGACTTGAGGTCAAACTACAAGAGCACAGGAAAACTGAAGAATAATTAAGCTTTCTGATATAAAATATCTTAAGAGTCAAGGAAAGGCTGCGCAGACATTTTAGGAATAATTCAGGCTTCCTCTCTGTTGAAAGGTAGCAACTCAAATCTTCTCAAATCTATCATTATGGCAAGGTTTTGAAATGGTTATTTAACATACACATCTCTTCAGGAAGTCTATTAATTTGAAGTACAATACACAGTTTCAGTAAATATAAAATAAAATATATAGTAAATATATATATGAAGCAGAAAAAAAAAAAAAGGCTGAATATCAACCAATGCAAGGAGAAAAGCCCGTGGTACACACAGAGAAGTTTAACTTTGTAAGTCTGGTGAAACAGTGCGCACCAATAAACCTTAAAAGCATTTTATTTGAAGAACAATGCCCAAGGCTTTACTCCCTCCCACAAGCCATACTATGGAATATAAGGGAAACAATCCATTTTTACAAGACATTACCTCTTTTTCCTCCAACACCTTACTACAGATCTTCATGAGACCTTCTGGCCAAAAACGTGATTGTGATTGCTTTTCTCCAAAGACATCAAATGGTCTAGTAAAAGACACTATTTCTTTCTAAAGCAAAATCTCACTCCTTAATATATTTAAGCCATCGGCACTACAATTATACTAATATATTGTCAGCTGCTTTTTCAATTCCTACAACTTGGAACACAACTGGCAGGCCTGCTGAAGGCAGTTTTTAGCTACCACAAATACATCTTATTATTTTTAGTACTACATTAAGTCATCTGAAATCCATACCCTTTCCACCAGTCTCGTAAGTTTTAAACTGGCAAATGCTAACATGCTTTGCTAAAGTCCATTCCCCCAATAAAGGACTTGGAACTTACCAAAAGCAGGTATTACCCACTGATTAGGACACTGAGACTTGGAGGTAAGATTCAATTACCTACTCTGACACAATGTTTCTTTGGTTCAGTGGGGAAGATGCTTATGGAATAGGGGTACAGAACAGCTACCTGTAAAAATAAATATTACTACCTTAACACAGAAGAAAGAACATTCAAAAGAAAAGTATCTGGAGATGTAAAGAATGAGGAAGCATATAAATACTGTAGCTATACATACCCAGGACAGAACATGTAGCCCTAAGGAGAAAGGATTTGGAGCCAGAAGTTGCCATTTACTGCACCTCTGAACAGCACTTAGCACGGCAGAGCCCCATAATCATTGAGGCCAAAAGCGCTGTGGTAACTGTTTATCTTATTCTTGGGTTTCTTGTTTCTTCCTATCTGTTCTTTTTTCCTTTCCTTCTCACACAGCACTGTGTTCTTGTTCTCCTAATCAAAATCTCATTTTCACTGGAGAAGGCCACTTTTATTTTAGTAACTCTGCAAATTGTTGTGTTTTGTTGTATTTTTTAATGAAAGCTATGAAAGCTAACTTCCTGATAAATCAGTGTTACTTGCCTGAAAAGCCTTCCAACTTATTAAAGACTTTTACAAGACTTCAAGAAACCCTACCACAATCAGCACTGTGTTCTAGAGCATTAATTGTCACTTGATTCTTTTTTTAGCAGCATTACTATTAGCTGTTTACATTCTGAAATTGGGCCAGGAGGTAACCACCACTGCAGAGGATCACAGTGGCTCCAAGACAGAAGGATGATGCTGATTGAAACTGAAACTAGAACAAATAAACAACAGTAACTGAATGTTGCTTTTTTCTTGGTTCAGCAAGAACAACTGAACGCTGTGTTGAAAAGATCATTTTAAAGAGATGACCATCTGAGCTAACTAGGCATAATGAGGAAAGGCAGAAACACATTTCATTATTATTCTTGCCTAGACTTGTTGCTTTCCTTTACTGTAGTAAACATTTTTCAATTTGACATTACTGTCTTTAATCCTACATATAATCATAGTTAGATATTATGAACCATGGCTCAACAGAACCAAGTGTAGTCATCCATCTCCAACTCCTTGCCAAATTTCCTTTTTTCTATACTACCAGGGTTTTTAAAAAATATATATATATATGTGTGTGGTTAGATTTTTTAATATCTCTCTAAATATATACTATTAGTTGCTGCTGCTTCTTATTTGCAACAGAGCTTGGAGTTTAACACTGGAATCAGTGCAGGTAATGTCTTAATTTTTAGCTCTGGGCCAAAGGCTATCAGCCTTTGGTGAAGCTTGCCTATTCCTGACAACTTCAGCATTTGTTTACACAGTATTCTGTCCACATGTCTAGGAATGTGACTATAAAATAAAATTTTTCTTGTCAAGATAAAGCATGATGCTCAGAGAGCAGAACCACCTCCCCTACAGCTGCATAATCTGCTAAATACTACCAGTGAATATTAGGTCTTGCTTGCTGTCAAAACAAGTTCAGTAGAAAAAGAATCAGGATCTATTATTCTTTTTTCCCCTTCCCACTGTATTCTCAGAAGTATTTTAGTAAAAAAAGAATTGAAGAACTTTTGCTCTCCTCCAAAAATGAGCGAGTACAGAGCAGGAGGTCTAATAATATGACATTACTTTGGACTTCTCATGCCTTCTGTTAAATCTTAAAGTTACACAAGGGGCCTCACAGATGTGCTGGAGGAACTAGACATTACAAAAATACTGCAGAACATAAACAGGGAATGTAATTGTTGCAACATGAGCCATCGCATGCAGCTAAATGAAACAACTATTAAAGTAGGAGTACCATAGCTAACTTCAGATAAGGATTTAACTTTTTCATTTATAACATTCTGGATTAGTGTTTCCCATTACACATGAAGCACTTCTAGAACCTAAGAACTGAGGAAACAAACCTATCATCCTACTTCACCATCTTTGCTGAATGAAAAAGACAAGAGCAGCTTTCAAAAGGAAATTACCCTTTTCTGCTTAATCTTTGTTGCTGTCCACACAACATTCTTGAAGATGTATTTTGGGGGATTCCTTTGAGACAAAGAGGTTTATTAGATGGAGATGGAGCAGAGTTTCTCTATTTCACATTCCATCTTAGTGATTCCAGCTGCCTCTCAAAAGAACAGAGAATCACATTAAAACTTTGCAAATTACCAGCTACTTTTCTGGACTGCAACATCTTTCTTGAAAGGAAAAATGTTTTTTGAAAAAATTAAGAACATGCAATATTTTTCAAGATACCATTTCTTCCTTACCTGCTTAACCAACACATTTTTCATAACAACCATAGGAGACAGTGCAGGAAAGGAGCTGCTTGTGGTTCTCGGGCATTGCCAAGGTCCATCCTCTGCATTCCAACACAGCGCATTCAGCACTTCCTCGGAGTCCGTCTGCTCCATAGCACTTGGGCACTCTGAACTTCCATCTGCCAGATGCAGGATTCAGCTGTTAGTTGTTCCACATGCAACATCTTTACTACTGCCTTTCAGTTCTAATATTCTGCCTCCTTCAACCAAGTCACAAAGGACAACAGGAGTTTAGTTCTGTAATATCAACAAATTTAAAGCTGGTGTGACAGCTGTCAGACAGCCTCTAATAAAAGGCTCTGTATTTCTGGTCAGTTCTTACACAGACATTTTCTCCCCAAAAAAATCCATTACTTTCTTTTATATTTAGTCTTCAAGGGGCTGCACAGTATCATGAAGGTTACATTGCTCTAAAAACTGATACAGGAAAGAAATACAGGCTCCAGCACTGTCACATCCATAGTTTGTGATGCAGACATCTTGTGTCTTGAAATTTTCTATCTAAAACCCAGTAAAGCAGGTATCTCTCACAGAAGTGCTTTCTTTCTTGTTTAAAGGTAATTTTTACACACTTTTGTTGAGTAGTAAAATGGCACACCATGTCTATTATTTTACTGATGTTACAACCAGGCTCTACTGATAATGTGGTCAGATCATAAGAGACACGGGGCAGCATAATCCAACAATTCATTCATCACTGCAAAGAACAAGAAGTGATTTTGACATCTCTGCTTCTAGACTCTAAAGTCTAAGATTTTTCCATTAATTCTAAATTCCCATGCCTTTCAAATTCACAGGATGAACTTTATAACTTGGTAATGTTCCCCTTCAAAGGACTTTGGTGGTAGGATGATTGCAGGTGAAACCTAACTTGCATAGAAATGCCCTCCAAGGTAATGAGACAGAAACTGGAAGGGGTTACTCAGATTTGTCACACATCACCAGTTAAAGCACAACCTCAGCACGGCAACACACAAAAAAGGTAACACAGTGTTTTTGTGAACCTGAATATCCGGAGTCTTTGTCAGATTCAGCTGCTGCCATACTGAAGCGATGGTTGAAGCTCTTCATTTCAGTCACTTTGCCCAACAATTCCTCAAGGGTGGCAGCAGGTGACACTTTTGTCTGAGTGCTTCCATAGTGCCGTGGGTAGTTTTTAACACCTTTTCCATTGGGGAACTACAGAAACAGTTAAGAACAAAAAAGGTCTTTATCTGAATCTAAAGGAAGTTCCATCAGTATAAGACAACAATGGAGGATAGTTGCATATCTCCTTTTACACTGCCAGGGAACTAACTGTAGACTTTAAGAAATATCTCAAAATGCTGAAAGAATGAATTTCAGCTCAAAAGCTAATGTATTGGACATGTCTTTCCACCTCAGAAAGGTATAACAAACTAAAAATTAAAGGCTATTCATAAACAACATTTATTTCAAGAACTGAAATTACTCAGGGCATTATTTATCCTATGAAAGCTTTGCTGTTCCAAGGGCTGAATTGCAAAACAAGTCAGTTGTGCTGGCTGAAGCTCTTACAACAAATACAGCTGAACCTGCAAAGCTGTGGTTTTGCCAACGCAGTTTGTTTCATTCTCAAGAGCAGAGTAAGTCATCAGAGAAAAGAAGGAGTGATCAGTGAACACACTGGGGGCTAAAGAAATCTGTGCTGCTGAAAGAGCAACACATACTGCAATACACTCCTAGGGGAGACAGAGCCTTAGAAATGCCCACACCCAGAATGCAAACGTTGAAAGGCTGAAAGCAAAAGCTATAAAAATCAGAAAAATGTAGTAACATTATGCCCTCCCACATGACATACTTGTCACAGCCTTCAGCTGCCTTCTGAGGGTAGGCAGCATCTAGTAAGACTAAGTTTCTAATTCACTGAAAGAAGGTAATTGAGAAATTGGCTAACAGAATTAAGTGCAGAAATTATTTTGGCTATTATTTGTAGAATTTTTTTTCCCTATAGACTAACCCACTGAAGTTATGTCTCAATGTTAAGTTTTATATTTAAAGTACAAAACCAGGAACTCAGGAGTCCATTAGCAGCAGTATCCAGGACAAGCTGCTTCAAATGACATTGCAACAGACATTCTGGAATAATCTATGCCAAAATGCAAGCTCCTCCTTCAGGTCGTGCCAACTTTGTTACAAGTGTGCTCCAAAATCCTGAGTCTTAGCATCAGTATTTAATCCTGAAATGGGAGTATGACTGTCTATTACAAGGATAATAGAATAATGGTCAGCAGAAGAAAATGTCCTCAAGTAGCCACTTGCATCACTCTTACTTTCCATCTTCAGTCACACCTGCCTGCCTGCTATCAGGTATGGAACAAACATGGTTACATAAGCACAACCTAGATGCTATCCTTGCAAAGGAAGGAGTGGTTTAAGTCCTGATCCACGCTTTCATTACTTAGCCCTTTCCAAAACAAATGTATTTTCTTAAGAAAGCGATACGCAGAAATGCTAATCTAAAATAAAACCCCGAAACACATGACCATCTCAAACCAAAACAAGAAAGAGGGCTAGAAATAAAGTAAGAACATCTCATCTGCCAGCTTTGCATCCAGTGAGGCTTTGCGAAGGGCTGACACATCATCTTCTCTCACGCAAAAAGCAAAACACCACAGCCACAGCCGAAAATAAACAAACCAGAAGCGCCACTCCCCCAAGGCACAGGCGTGAGAACCCTCCTGCCCATCCCCGGGCCAGAGCCGCCCGCCCGGGCCCGGCGAGCGGGACCTCCGCCGCGCACCGCCTTGAGAACCGGGAGCCCAGGGCGTCGTGCGGGGCCGTCCCTCCCGCTGATCCCACCCAAGCGCTTCCCGGGCCCGACACGCCAGACTCCTGCGGCACGAGGAGAGCCCGCGCAGGCGGGCCGAGCCACTCGGTTGCCGGGCCCGAGCCGCCGCCCCGCCACACGGCGAGGGGCACCGGGCACGGCACAGTCCCGCGGGCCCCGGGCCTCCGCTCCCCCGGGCCGGGCCGAGCCGAGCCAAGCCGAGCCGAGCCGAGCCGAGCCGAGCCGAGCCGGGCCGCCCCTCACCTGGGCACGGCGCCGCCACAGCTCAGCCGCGCCGCCCGCGCATGCGCCGCCCCCGGCACGCCCCGCCCCCGCGGCCGCCGCGCCCCGAGCGCGCATGCGCAGAGCGGGTGGCGGGAGTGCGGGCCCTTAAGGCCTGGGCCTTGAGGAGTGCGGGCCATGAGGGAGTGCGGGCCTTGCCTTGAGGAGTGCGGGCCCTGAGGGAGTGCGGGCCATGAGGGAGTGCGGGCCCTGCCTTGAGGAGTGCGGGCCCTGAGGGAGTGCGGGCCCTGCCTTGAGGAGTGCGGGCCATGAGGGAGTGCGGGCCTTGCCTTGAGGAGTGCGGGCATTGAGGAGTGCGGGCATTGAGGAGTGCGGGCATTGAGGAGTGCGGGCATTGAGGAGTGCGGGCCTTGCCTTGAGGAGTGCGGGCCATGAGGGAGTGCGGGCCATGCCTTGAGGGAGTGCGGGCCTTGCCTTGAGGGAGTGCGGGCCTTGCCTTGAGGGAGTGCGGGCCTTGCCTTGAGGGAGTGCGGGCCTTGCCTTGAGGAGTGCGGGCATTGAGGGAGTGCGGGCCATGAGGGAGTGCGGGCCTTGCCTTGAGGAGTGCGGGCCATGAGCCTTGGGCCTTGAGGGAGTGCGGGCTTTGAGGAGTGCGGGCCATGAGCCTTGGGCAGTGCAGGCCTTGAGCCAGTGCGGGCCTTGAGGAGTGCGGGCCCTGAGGGAGTGCGGGCCTTGAGGGCGGCCATTGCCGTGTCCAGGCGGGTGAGGGAGCCGGGAGTTTGGAGTCCTCCCAAATACTGTACAAGAAAGCACGGGTTCTTCCCCACACAGAAGGTTAGGTGTTTGTGCCACCTCTCTCACTGCATGAATGAGAGAGGAAACACACTTGAAATAAAGAGGAAAGCGGCATCAAAGAGGTCTCAAACTTGTGTCAAAGAGAGAAAACGTGGCAAAAAAGGAGTCACAGAATCATTAGGTAGGAAGACACTTCGGATCATCAAGTCCAACCTACGACCTAACGCCACCATGTCAACTAGACCATGGCACTAAGTGCTACATCCAGTCTTTTCTTAAACACTTTAAAGAATGGTGACTCCATCAATTCCTTGGGCATCCTGTTCCAATGTCTAATCATCTCTTTTTGTGGAGGAATTCCTACTCATCTCCAACCTGAACCTCCCCTGGCACAGCTTGAGACTATGTCGTGTCTCTGGTTGCTGGGAGAAGAGGCCAAACTGCATGTGGCTGCAGCCTCCTTTCAGCCTCCTTGGAAGAGTGATAAAGTCACCCCTGAGTCTCTTTTTTTTGAACACTCCCTTCTGCTCCTCACAGAACTTGTACTCTAGATCCTTCACCAGCTTCACTGCCCTTCTCTGGACTTACTGCAGCACCTCCATGTCCTTTCCTGAATGGAGGGACAAAGAACTCCAGATGTGGTTACACCAGTGCCAAGTACAGGGGAAGAATCACTTTTTCCTGTAATGAGTGGAAACCAAAAAAAAATCCCGAACTTTTACATGGTTGGGAAGTGTGACATACGTGGATTTGGTTTACATGAACTGCATATAAACCAAGAGCAAATAAATAGGAGGAAGTGAGTCCCTGGTTCAATGAGTATAACTGGAGTAGTTATTCTTTGAGAACTGCATAAATGCTACCAGCACCCAGAAATCTGTCAGAATATTTTGCCTTTGGACATGAAAGCCATTTCATTAGAGAAAACTGAAAAGGCTGTATGGAAGACCTGAACAAAGAGACAATGAATTCCTTAAATAGAAATGGAAAGAAACACTTTCAATTGTTATGATGGTCTTGTAAAAGAACCTGAAATATGCTGATTAAAGAGGTCAGCAAGATCTAATTAATCCCTGAATGAAAAAGAGAAGGACCTTTGATCTCAGCATAGTCTCATAAACAACCTGTCAAATGCAACACAAAAATGTCTGAGGTTACATGGAATGACACTGTCATTTTAAAAGATATGGGACTGATGGGTTCCAGTCCTACCAATCTGAGGTGCTGTGAGAGAACACTGGTGACTCTTGTTCTTAGGATGTATTTTTGAGCACTTAAATGCCAGAGTTGGCTCTGATTATGTCTAAGCTGTACTGTGAGCAGTGTGATCTCTAGACTCTGGGTTTGGATCCTTTACTGTTCAGGAGTTTTGAGTTCTGAGGAAAAGCATGCTAAGAATGCTGTTGTATCATCTTATTTGCACAGGCATGGTCCTGGGTTGCCTTGTACCCAGAAAAAACTCTTACTGTCCTCCAGAGAGGCCAGGTTTGTCAGGATATGGAGTATGTGTGGGTGCTCAGTGAAAACAGCTCACCAGAGGGCAAGTAGCCTGTGTTTGGGACAGACAACCTGCTCTTCAGTTCAGGTGATTCAGAACAGATTTGGAATGTGTGAAACCAGGTCTTCGTCCAAGGGGCAGCAGGTAGGAGAACTGAATATACTGTTCTTCTATACTCTTTAATAGAGAAGTTTTCTTGGATAGTCAAGGTAAACCTCTGTTCTAAAGAAATTAAATCTTATCAGCCAAATTGTGCCTGAATTAAGCTGATTTATACCTTAGGTTTATATTGATCATCTAATCACCTGTTTTTGTAGTTTTAATAATATTTCTGTCATTGCCACTTCTCTTCCTTTCCCTTTTATTTGATTCGTCGTTGATCCAAGGTCTTAGTTACTGTGTGAGTTCACTGATTACAGTCAGTGGCAACAGGATGTTTTCCTTTTTCCTCATGTTATACAATGGTTGATTTGTTTATCCTAAAGGTGAGTGTTTTGACAAACAAGTATTAACTTTTTGTTCACTTCCCTGTTTATTCTGGTCATTCAAGAGGATAAGAGTGAAAAGAATGTGATTGAAGTATGACTGCATGTTTATTCAGTGTAGGTGTTTCAACACCTTTTAAAAAAAGGTGTTGAATCTCCTCTTTCAGGAGAAGATGCAGAAATAATCTTTCATGGCTTAAGAGGGACATACGCAAGTTTTTATCTAATGAAGTGGTTAAATAATAGGTTTTGTGTGCTTATTGGACAATTAATAAAAGTGTTGATGCATAGACTTCATAAATGCTTGTGAGACAAAGAATCTTTTGTCCCAAGACAACAGTAGGAGGAAATGTTTGGCAAACTTTGGAAGTAAAGCACAGCCAGGTCAGAAGAATGTGGTTTCATATTACACTGTCTGAACGGGAAGGGGTAGGTCTGAAACCACCATGTACTCAATCTTTTGTCTTCATATACTCACTGCTTTGTTTTGCTATCACAGGCAAAATACAATTTAACAAGTACCATGTTGTTTTAAGTTAGTTTGCAAATAGCTTTATTCATCTCACTTCATTGAACCAGTCTAATTTTTATGATATTTTAATACAGGTATCTTTGTTCCTTGTGTTATTCGCTTCTGTAATTTTAATACATAAACAGAAGAATTTTGTTCAAATGATGCTTCTTAAGTTTTCATTGGTCTCAACCAAATAATGAATTCATGCAGATAAAGTGTGTTCTTGGTCATTAAAATGACATTAAAGCTCAAAACCTCTTTGAAAAGACATTCCACATACATATTTTGTTAGTAATATCTTATTTAATAAATATCAAAGCTGGAAACACTGTGTGATCATGTGCTCTGACCTGCAGTCTATTGCAGGTCCCAGAATCTCACCCAGAAGTTGACTTAACAAGATTTTACTCTAATGAAAGTACTTTAGTAATGGCTCCTTTTCCTCTAAATTTCAGCTTTAGGTGTGTAATCTTTTCAAAGCACACATCTTGCATATTGTTATATCCATCTGCAACTTCATCTTTACCATAAATGTGTCCAATTGAAGACAAGGCAGAATGAAGGCAATTCAAAAATAATAAATTATTAACTGAGATGGCATATCAAGAATAAAGCACTTTTGATGCTCTTACATTCTTCTGTACTGATTATGTTGGAGGAGAGCAAAGGTGGATTCAATATTCCCTTTACAACAACTAGACTTTTGGGCCAGCTGAGGGTTTGGGGACACGGTGCAAAGGAGCAGCCCCAGTGACTGCTTTCAACCCTTGCAGCACCACACCATAGCAGCAGCCCAGAGTACTCTGGAGAGCAGCGAGCCCTTCTGTGTCCTCTCACCTCCCCAGCACAGTCATCCTCTCTGTCCACTCCTCAATGTATCATTACTTAGTGCAATGCTGTCAGGGACATCTCCTCATGACAGTGGTGGGTTTTGTTTTGTTTTTTTTTTTTTTCTGGTGAAAAGATCTACAGGATTTACACTGTTGTCATGGAACAGCTACTGTTTGCTCCAAAGCAGGCTAGATACAATGTTTTCCTGGAGTTCAAAAATTATTTGGGTTTGTATTTCAGATGGTGGTGGTGGTGGAGGCTTTGGGAATTTTTTTCGTAAGTGTTGAGTTTGCTAAGACAATCTCTACAGATTCTTTAATATGGATTGTAACTTGTCCAGTGTCTTCATTTTTCTCGTTGCATCGTAATTGTGTGAAGCTGCGAACGGCGATGAGCATCTTCACATTCTCCATGGCTTCTGTATGCCTGCGTTACTTGTAACACCCACTGGGTGTCGTGAGTCTCTTTGGATTACAGGAGGTAGAGAAGGACAAAGTTAGTCCAAGCAAGGACTGCCTATGGACTCCTTTTTTTTTTCCATATGAAAAGGCCTTTGTTTAATTGACATAGGATTGCAATAAGGAGTCCTAAATCTTACTTTAAAATAATGTTATTTGTTTAGTTAAATGTGTGATTCTTGGGGCTCTCCTTTGCAGGGACAGTAGCTGGACTTTGATGATCCTTGTGGGTCCTACCAACTCAGAATGTTATGTGAGACTGTGATTTTTTATTTATGTACCAAGGGCAACTAATACGAGATAGGAATGCTACAGCAGTCTTATTCTCTACATGTTTTATTCCCATTACCATTTAGTCATTTGACTGGATGACACCTTGTTTGGCAGAAAAACACTTAAGATGTCAGTAGGTAATTAAAGAAATCCTGATATCATAAATGTATAATATAGCAGAACTAAGGATGAATTGATGATCTCAAATCAGTATTTTCCTAATTTTTGGGAACTATAGTTGACATGACTGTGTTTGAGGTAAAGATTTTGGCCTGTTATTTTCATCATTTTTGCAAGCAAATGAAAAGGCAAGAACCTGTAACTTTATATACAAGGATAAAAAATGTACTTCATGCAGAAGAGAACTTGAGTCTTGATCCTTCGGTACAGACCTGTTTCTGTGGAGGATTAAAGACCAACCATATTAGTTGCACATGGGAGGATTACATTTCCTACAGACTAGTCAGTAGGAGATCATATGATGTGGTAACATTGATACAGCCATGTGCTGTGCCTCACAGTATGGACAGATGAGCCAGGGATATAGACTGGACGTAGGCTTTCCGAGAAGCTCAGATGCCACTGTGATTCGGTTGCTTTTCCCCGTGGGTTGGTTGTGTTAGATGGCTGAATTAATCTGCTGTGTGGGGTTCTCTTAGTAGTGGTTGAAGCTTTGCCCAGCAGTATGATTGTGAAACGTTCAGAATTACTAGAACCATCTGAAAGACAAATACAGAACTGTCTCTTGGTTTGCAGGGCAAAGTATGTTCCCCTATTATAGGGAACAGTAGCAGGATACATTTTACCTTTAACTTAGAAACCTGCACTGCACTGACCAGCACAACTAGCAAAACACTGAACAGTTTGTGTCCAGTGTGACAGGAATTGTGAGGGCTTGTAGGAGCAGATCAAGAAAAATCTGCTAAGTGCTGATTTTTACAGTTGGCTGTGTATAATGTAGCCAAATCTGAACGGATTTTTATGGCACTAGAAAAAGGTGGTGCCTTGGTGGTAGTACTTCACAGATCTTGAGACCAGCTTTTTAAACTTGGTGGATGTAGCAGCTCTTCTGAAGAAGTCTTGTTAGGAGGATGTCAGTATCAATTAAAACGTGCTTCTGTTCTGGAGTAATTTGCTGAGGTCCCTAGTTACTGTTGGCAACCTATGGTCTGGGAGAAACTAAAAACCAGTTTTTATTTGATGTGATAAAATTAGATTTCTAATCTATGTGCAGTTCTGTTGTGCTGAATTCATGAGGAGCTACTGGGGACTCACCAGTCTTGAAAATGGGACCACTTGTTTGTTTGTCTTTGGGGAAACAACAGTTTCTATGAAATGTTCTGACAGTGATTGTCTTTCAGATTGTATTGATTTAATACAAGGGACATCTTTGAGGAATATCTGTCAATATCTGTGAAAAGCTCACTGAAAAATTACGTCGTTTATTTGTGAATATGATGTTCATCAGTACAGTACAGAATTAAAAAGAAATAAAATAGGTATAAAATCTGGTGACCTTCCTAATTGAAATAGTAATTGGTTTTGTTGAAAACTTTTGAAATCTTGGACTTTCCTGGGATGTTGAAATACTCTTCTTCTTTTATTAAAATTAATATAGGCCTCTAAATTTCCAACCTTCAGTAACAGTTTTATGCTTATTGGATTTCTCATGTGTGATTGTTATAGTGGTCAGATAAAATGGGGGATTGCATAGTGGGAATAGGAATGCTCCAAAAATGTGTGTTTCTGATCCCAAGATAATTTATGTAATTGGATTTGTGATACCCTGCTGCAATACTGTTTTTCTTTGTAGCATTGCTGCATGGAGAGAAATAGCATTGATATTAAGTGCCTGTATGTTCCTGCAGACCAGAGAAAGAAACCTGTAATGGAATATCAGAAATAACAAGCATACCCAGGCTGTCACAGTCCAGCTCTGCTGTGCCAACAAATAAAACTGTTTCAATAGGGCAAAAGCAAATTGTACTAAGGACAGATGAATATCTACCAGATGTTATAGCATTCGAGGCTCCAGGACTAGCTCTGTGTAGATGTAAGACTGAATTAGATTCTTTCAGTTTTGCCAGGGGCAGGAAAAATCATATCTTGTCAGGGAAGACAGTTTTTCTCTTTTTTTTTTCAGGAAATTCTCCACATGATGGCAGTAAAAAACCTCTGGAATTCAGAGGTGGTTTGTTTCACCTTCAAAAGCCATAAGGAAAAAACCAACCCAAGATGAAGAACTGAGTATGTGACTGAGCTTTTAGATTTCCCATTTTTCTCCTGGTAGGCCTTAAATTCCCCAGATAGTTTTCCAGACAGCAAGGCTACATGCAGCCTGGAACAAGGAGAACAGGTCACCTGTCACATTATACTAGGGCACAGTGTCACTCACAGGCATGCCTTCAGAAGATATTTTTGGTTTCTTATGCTGTGTATTAATGTGCAGAGGGAGAGGATAAGGAAAAAAAGAGGTTATGTTTTATTCCTATCCACAAACTTGTCTCTGCCCAAAGAGACTGTAACTCAACATTTCAAGTCACATAACAGAGAGCCCTTGGATAAGCACCCAGTTTGCCCCAACTGGGCATTTGACCAACTTGGTTTGATTACTGTAACAATGCCAGACAGAGATTAGTTGTGGAATGAGTTTGCAGTTGAGACTCAGCCTGTCTAGAGTGCTTGGATATCTTGGTGTATGGAAGCACTTAGAGAGGAGTGTATTTAAAGAGCCCAGAAGCAGCTGTGTCGCTAAAATTAAAATACGTTTTTCTTGTATTGTTTTTGCTTGGTTTCCTGTTGCACGCTCTGGACCTGTCTTACGAGAGCAAATGGGCAAAGGAAAGAGATGAGTCAAAGGGATGAAAATCAATCCTAGAAATTCCTGCTTTGCTTTTTACAGCCTCGATGCACCAGATATTTGACATGAAAAGGCCTGTGGCTAAAACAGTCTTTGAAAGTCTGCTTTTTATATTCATATGCCATTCATTCCATTCTTCATTCATTTAGCCCATAGATATCCTTTTCGTGTGTGTACAAGGATTGCTGCTCCATTCCTTTCTCCCCATTTTCCTTCCCAGAACATAGGAAGTCTAATTCTACAGTAGCTTGCACCAAACGTGCTATAGCTGATCAAAATCTTTGTAAAAATATCTAAGTGGCAGAAAAGTACTGACCTGAAAGCATAAGGTGCAACATACAGATGTACCAGAACAAGATCATCTGATAAAGCAAAGTTAAAAATATAAACAAGGTTGGTTTATAATCAGTAGATCAACTACTCCTTCAGCGGAAAGATAATATTCTTTAAAAGAGTACATTACTTAGAAGTCTTAGCATAAAAGACATTTAGCAGTAAATTTATATTCAGATACTTCTGACATGGGGAATTATTACCCCAGAATGCTGTACAGGGAATTAGGAAATAGTTTTAAAAACTTGGTCAAGGTCATATAGGATGTCTGTGGCAGAGTCAACAAAACATGAGAATAATAAGGGCAGTTCCTGTTCACCACTTCCCTCCCTGATCATTTGCCATACAGAGATTGTAGAGCCTTGTTGTCAGACCAAAAACTTGCTTAGTCTGATGCCTTAAAAGCTGCTTTGAAGCTAAACACAAAACTCTTAAGTTATGGGCAGCTTGGGATATGATTCCATATGATCTAGCAAAGCAAAAGGACATGTTTATCTGTCATAGGGAATGTAAAGCAGCTATTCAGAGAAGCACAGCTGCACTCCACACCAATTAATCTACTCATTCTATCTGCTTAAAATGCCCAGAAAATCTTTTAAAATAGATTTTTAAAAAGTAAAAATACAAATATATGTGAAGCCATGCAGCTTTCCTGAAGTGTATGAATACTATTAAGGAATGAGATAAAATGACCAGCCCACTTTGCCACTGATAAATGGGAAAGTAGAAGTCAGGGGTGTTAACTCTCCAGTTTTTGAAACCATAGGCTGGTCAGAAGTAAGAAACAGGATTTCATGTGGCTCATCTGTATTTTTAGGAGGTTTACATTCTTTGTGTACATGCTGCTTTTCTGTTCATGACAAGGAAAGTTGCATACTGTAGCCTGAACCCCCAGGTCAGCAGCACTGAAAGGGTCGTATTTGGAGTTTGTAAGGTCAAGGTCTGGTCTAGAAAAAAATGAAACCTATAAACCAGGTGGTGGTTAACAGTCCGAATAAAAGAACAAAACTGAAACTGTTACTCTTCTAAATCAACCTTCTGCAATCAGCAATCATTTTGGTCAATGTTTTGAGTATTCTGTCAAACTCTTTCAGCACTAAAAGATTCAGGAAGAGTAGCCCCCTTAAATGCTGCTAAAGACTGTGGCTTTCACAAGTACAAACTTATTTTCTTTTTGTGGTTATACAGATAATGCATCTCTGGTAACCTTACACATTTTCTGAAAAAAGAAAAGCTGGTGATTACATTTTCTGGTTTGTAAGAAACAACAGCTCAGTTGTGGATGACCCTGTGTGATAAGTAAGAGAAATTCAGTATGCAGTTTTGGTGCTACAAAAGGGCCCACTGGCAATTTCAATGCATATTTCCCAAGTCCTCACAAAGGTCATTGAGGGTCTCCATTACATGCAGTCTAGAGCCTGCTACAATTTTCTCATACAATTTAATCTGCTGCCTGGATGGCCTCCAGTGTACAAGCAACTGACAATCTACAGTCTTTGGAATTGATTTCCTGGAATTGTGGAATGCCTGCTTGGCCTCCAGATGACAGATGTATGCTGGAGCTCTCAGTGCTGCTGCTCTACAGAGATGAGAGGAAATTTGCCTCATTTCACATTTTCTGTAAGCTTTTAAATCTTCTCATAGTGATGTTAGGGATGAAGTTATCACTAAGATACAAGCATCATTCTGAGTGGGCATCATTAATACAAGTCCTTTGCTTTCTGTAGCCTTTATCATGTAGTGACATTTTTAGGCTTATAAATACTCTCTAAGACAAACACTGTATGAATTTGATAACTCTTGTCATGGTCATTTTGCACTTCGGGAACCAAAAATTAAAGGACAGATAAATAAGTTGCCAAAGTTCACACACCAGGACACTCACCATCAAAAAAAGTTTTTAATCCTGGAGTTTACTTCAAGCAATTAATGTGGGTTCATGCTATAGCTCTCATGTCTTCACTGGGATTGTACCTGTACTTTATTTAAAGCACATGAAAAGCATGTGTTCTTCTTAATAAACACAATATCTGCGTAAGTAGGAGAGTGGGAAAATAATTTGAGATTTCTAATCTATTTTTCAGTTGTAAGACCAAATATTCCTCCCATTTTTCTTCGCTATATAGCAAATACTCCTAAATCTGGAGTATAGGTGCCATTCTCTTTGTCTTTTAGTATATAGAAGCAAACTCCAAATTTCAGACTGAGTGTCAGCAGAAAAAACCAAATGATGAATGCATATTGGGAAAAGTTCAGGGTTTTCATTGAAAAAAACCTAATATAAACAGTTCCATGAGAATGGGTGTTTTTCCTTTTATGACCTACTAAGCAGGCAATCCGAAATCTGAGTGACTTGTTCTCCTTTCAAATCTAGAAATGTTTCTTCACACATAGAAGTTGGAAATAGAAAATAGTAATTGAAAAGCTGGGAGTATTCTTTATGTGAGACTCAACTCAGCTGACAGTAATGGATTGGTAAAATGGTTCATTTGATGGAAATACCAAGAGCACACATGGTGGTTTGTCCAGAAGGAGGATACATACACCTGATGACAAAACAGGGAGATTTCCATTGCAATCCCAAGCCAGAAATACCTGGTGTATAAGGCTTGAATTTAGTTTTGGAGTTTGTGGGGTAGCACTTTTTTGGGGTGCTTTGGTTTTCTTTGAGAAAGTAGCCAAATGCTCCAGGGCACGAAACTTCATGAGAGCAGGGAGAAAAGTTTATGTAGACTTCAGCTGGAAAGAAATATAACAGCTTACAGTGAAAGAGAAAAAAATATATATATGTATTTTGTGTCACCCTTGATACAGAAAGTAGAGGAAGCAACGAGACAGGTTAGAATAGCAGCCTTGTGCTAAATAGGATGTGGATGAGAACATGAGAGGGAAAGAAAACTTGTGTGAACATGAAATGAAAGTATCCATGATCCTTTTGAAGGAAAGGAGGGAGAACAGCAAAGCAGAAGAAAAAGGATTTCAAGAAAGCAGACTTCAGCAAACTCAGGATACTGGGAGATCACATGTCATGGAAGAGAGATTTAAAGGAATAAAGGAATTAAGCACTTCCTGATGGAAAACATGCTCTTTGGAATTTAATGATCCCATTGCAAGGAAAGAATAGCAAGTATATAGCAAGAAGTCATCTGGTTAAATCATATACATTGACCTCAAACATGTGAGTCATACAGGAAATGAAAATTATGTGAGATTACTAGGATTAGTATAAAGGAGTGCATAAGTATGTGGGGACAGAAATCAAAAAGAACAAGGCACAGAAGAAGTTATAATTAGGAGGTGCAAGAAACCTTTTATATGTGTCCAGCTAAAAAAATTTCTGTTTTTATAAAGGACATCACAGTTTATGACTATGGAGTTTCTACTTCTGTAAGGAATAAAAGAAAGACTGAGAAACTATTCCAAGCTAAGAGAGAAAACTAGTAATATCTTAGATCAATTTAATGCCTTTTTTGTTTCAGTATTCACTATTGAAGTTTGTTGTAATCATGTGGCTAATATAATTATTATGAAAAACTAAGGTCCATGATCTTACAGACTAATAAAATGGACTCTAGCTTATTTAGAGCACTGGCCAAAACTATTTAAAGCTGTCATCAGGCATCTCTGATAACACAGGAGATGCCTGCAAAGGCTCTAAGAGATTGAAAAAGGAGAAATGTAGTGCTTAAAAGATAAAAAAAAGAAGCCAGGGAATTTTTCATCAGCCACTTTAACTGAAATTCCTAAAAAGTCCTAGAACAAATAAAATGAACAAATAATCAAATGAGTTATATGTAAACATCTGGAAGATAACAAAGAAATGGCTGACAGACAGAATGGATCTGTTGAGAGCAGCCCACATCAAACCAATCTGTTTTCCTTGTTCTTTGGGCCAATAGATCTGTGAACAGAAGAGCAATAATAAATGTGTATCTTGACTTCAGCAGGTTTTCTGACCATCTTTACAGATCATATATATGCCACGTTTTCCTAAGCAAAGCAGGAAAACTTGATTTTTGAGGAAATTTTGAAGAATTGATGGTGTTTATTCTATGAGAACAGTCTGAGGTGGAACATGTCTTTAAGCTACCCCAGAAAGAAGGAGAATAATTTTTCTCATGTTCACAGACAGGACAAGAAATAAAAGTTTTAAAATGCTGCTAGAGAAATTTGGGTTAGGTATTGGGAGGAATGAGTAGAAATAATGA
This sequence comes from Sylvia atricapilla, assembly GCF_009819655.1. NCBI lineage: Eukaryota > Metazoa > Chordata > Aves > Passeriformes > Sylviidae > Sylvia > Sylvia atricapilla. The sequence continues at coordinate 56,262,776 of NC_089145.1, forward strand.
ATCACAGGCATATGTTGTGAAGAGATTATGTCAAATCTCTGTTAATGGGGTTGGTTATATTCACATTACCTGTGCTCAGAAATGTTACTGATACTTTTGCCCTGCATCGGGACAGTAGATAGATGAGATGAGCTTTCAAGGTACTTTGCAGTGGCATCTTATGTCAAAAATTTGCTCTTCTCCAGCCTTGGCTGTCCCAATCTTGTGTCTATGTCAAACATTTTTTAGACAGTAGTGATGGCAACGAAGCACTTTTCAGCATTCACTTCAATAACATTTTGTGAAAAGGAAAGAGGTATTCTTATTTTTGTAATACAACTATCAGAGAGAGCTCTGTATCAACATAAAGTTGGGGGGCAGGAACTATTAGACTTATACGCAGTTGATATTTAAATCAAAAATAGCTTTGATGTTTTCAGTGCAAAAGTCACCCACTACCTGTAAACCATCTTCATTTTTCCTTTTCCAATGTTTTTCCTTCACAAGCTTTTTAAATACTGTATTGGGAGCTTCAAACTGATTTCTAATTTAGTTGAAAATTTTTGGCTTCACCTAACAAAATTCTGAAAGTTGTATCTATAGCTCAGGTAAAAACTGTAATGTCTGTGTAAAATATCATCTCACCAAGACCATCACAAGGCCTTAGTACGGCCCTACTTACAAAAGAACTTAGAGCATTATTGTTATTGCCCAGTAAGATAAGTCTGGTAAGTTCTGGTAAGTCACAGAACAGTGTGTGAACTGTTTAATAAAAAACAAGCTTCAGGCCTACAGTGGCGTGAAAAAAAAATCAGCATTCTTAAAAAAAGAAAGAACCAAGTAATACACTTTTCCAGAAGTTAGGCCTTATTTAACTTTTATTCCTGTCTCCGTTTTTGTACATTAAATCTTTGTGAAATATGTATTTTAAACCAACAAAAAATTCTTAGTGCTAAGCACAGTTATGGAACTGGAAGCCTTATGGGGGGAATTTATTATATTCTTAGCCACAGGGGAACAGAGATGGAGCTAAATGTTAGATATAGTGGAGAAAATTGGTAAGAGTATCATGTAATCAAGGACAGATTTGATCTGCTAGGAATTAGTGGAAGATAAATCATTGAAGATCATGATTAGCAAATCTTTTTTCCATTCTTTAGAGTGTTAACTTCAAGAAGTTGTTATTTTTATTTTATTTTTAGTAATCAGTATTTTTTTATTAATACAGCAAATAGGTAACTTAGAAGTAGTTATAACTAAAATTCCATGTATATTAATCTGGGTTGAGAAAGGGAGTACTGGAAGACCTAGTGGGAAAAAGTGATTGGAAAGACTGGAGTTATGAAAACAGCTCATTTTTCTAAGTGAAATGTAAGCATTGTCAAGAGTTGTTAAATCTCAAGATAAAAAGAATTCACACTTATTTCAAAATGAAAATTGGTTTCTTCAGAGTTTCTACATCAAATGAATGAAGCTTTGTCTGTTGAAGTAGAAGGGAAAACATGGGTTTGATGATCTTCCAAGTGAGACATCTTCAGTGTCATTGAAAGTTAGCCACAATGAAAATGTAATTCCCTGCTCTAGGTCTTCCTGCAGCTCTTCAACTGCAGACTCCTTTCGGAGCATTCTCAGTTCATCTTTGAAAACCACAATATGACAGATCAATTGGTGACTGCACCTTAAAAAAAAAGGAAGAAAAGAAAGAAATTAAGTCAAAGACTTGAACTTGATAGAAAGTTGCAACCTTCTTTTCTTCTAAAAACATCATCTTCAGTGTAGCACAAAATGAGCAATTTGAAAGTGATTGAAGCACTTTGTCCTGAATACTCTCATTCAGACAGATTTAAATTTGTGGTTTGGTATTAGATACTACAAGTGAAGAGACAGAGGAAAAAAATTAAAGGAACAACTAAAAGAATCAACTTTGACATTAAGGCATATGGTTCGTTGCACATGAGAAATAATCCAATAATGGATACAAGTATCCATAGAGAAAAACGGGTTCCTACTTAATGCTATTGATTTTGTGTCTGAAAAGAGAAGCAAAGAATATTGTGTCCAGGTTGGTATAGATGTTGCCTACTAGCTGAAAAGAAAACCAGAGGAGGGATCTTTCCATTTGGCCTAAGGATGAAAATAAGGAGAATAAAGCTATTTGCATTAAAAATAACTTTAAACATTTCTGTGGTAGATGTTCAGTATACATTGATAGTACAGGTGTGAAATAATGCAGCATTTCACACCATCATATGGTGTATTTTGGGAGTTCAAAGATTTTCCTGCAACCGTCTATCTCATATTTGTTTGATTAGAAAAAGAGGAGTGATGCTGCACTTTCTCAACAACATTCAGAGGAACTCTCTGCAAAATTTTGGACCTCATTTTCCTTTACAGAAAGATAATGACTTGCATAGCATGGAGTGACCTAAACACACCTCTAAGTACATTTTACATCATCCAAGTAGTATTATGTGATTTTTTGGTCAAAGGGAATCAGATCTAACGGGGCTCTATACTTTCATAAGAAATGACACAGGCTTTCAAATTTCTGTTGAGCCCAAAGTGTGGTCAAAACACAACAGACATGACTGTTGGACTATTTTTGTTTGGCTGGGATTTTTTTTACAGAGCAGTTACATTTACAAAAGCTATCACAACGTGGGTTTGGCAGATAGAAATTTTATGGGCATGCAACTCTACAGCCATGCTCACAGGGAAGATAATTGCCCATCTAATTAACAGCTAGAACCACACAGGGAGAAAAAAATATTCTTTGAATACTTCTAGAATTTTTATGATTAGAAATGGTATTTAGCCAGCATCATTGATTATTCATACAGTTGCCTGTTTTTTGTCTAAATTAGGAAAAAGTAGCAGAAATGTGGAATGTAGACTCAGCCTACTTTTCTTCCTTCTTTTAACACTAACAGGCTTTGTACATGACATGTATGGGAAGAAGCGATGCCACAATTTATGTCAAAAGAGTGAAATTTGGGAGATGAATCACAGTGAATAGATACTCAAATTCTGACAGATGTCAGTTTTGCAAAATATATACAGTTCCGTTGAGCAAGCTCAGTATGTGTCTCTGGTGATTCAGATTTATTTGGTTGAACAGTTAATCTCTGAAAAACAGTTTTTCAGTATTCTGGAATGGCTTGTCAGAATCCAGCTGCCAAATACCCTGAGCATTCTCTGTCTCTACTCATCTTCCTTCCTCCTGCTGGATCCCCTTTATAAAAAGGGAGAACAAATGGTCTGTTTCCAAAAACTCTCTGAACAGATTAACATGGTCCACGACTTTTCCAGACACTGTTATTCTGGAGTGCTATGGTGCCAGAGGGAAAACTGGTAAAACCTTTTTCCTTGCATCTTAAAGCTGCTTCCTCTTTGCTAAGAGTGGGAATAGAGGAGATGAAGCAAACTACCTGACTTAGAATGAGGAAGTAAGGATAACCATGGGTCAGGTAGAGGTACAGTATTTGTCAGGACATAAGAAGCACAGCACCAGCTAGGGTCAGAAAGCGGAAAAGAAGAGAAGGAAGTTCTTTAATTAGAAGAACATGTAATTAAACGTGAATCCTGGTGTTCTTTTGCTATCCTAAAACATATCTGATATCCAGTAGCAAAGTGCTTCTTATTCACTTCTATGCTCTGACCTATATTGCACTTATACTGGTGATTTTATTAGTGCAGTCTGACTCTGACAGCAGCATGTACTAACAATTTAAAGATTAGAGCCTATTATTACAGAGATCAACATAGGTCCATATGATGGAATTTGCATTCACCCCTAATTAATTATTTATTCCATGACGCTGGGAGAGCAATAAGGTTATGCTTACATTCTAGAAGGTAAGCAGACTGTCTCAAGTAATTATAGATCTGTTACCCCAGCATCAATCCATGCCAATACAATAGAAAGTTATTAAGAATTTATTTCTAAAAAAAGGAATGAAATATTGGAAATATAATAAGTGCCAGTCAAATTCGGTGTACAGAAAATCAGTCTAGTCAGTTTGACATTTATATGTTTACCAATTCATAGAGAAAATATATACAGATTCTTATAAGGCAGTTGAACTGTGACTAACAAAAACCAGCCTAATTCAAGAATGAACTTTGTACAGTGCTAACAAGGCACATCCTCTGGTTGAAGGACTTGGAAGACAAAAAAGTAGTTGTCAATTGAGAGTCATCATGAATGGAGTTTACCTTGCACAAGGATTGACACATATTTTTAGTAGGCTGGTGGGTGGCTAATGCTAATCCATATTTTCCCCTTTATTTTAACAAATAAATGGTACTAAGTGAATTTGGTAACATTATAGATAATGTAAAAATGGGAGAAATTGTGAATACTGAGTGAAGCCAGGGAAGTCTTATGGGACCACTTGGACTGGTTGAGTAAGTTATGGCCATTCAAAGGAAGTTGTATTGCAACGCTGACAAAAGCAAGATCCATATCTTTATGAGCAGAAAATGTGCTGTCTGTTCATCTATAGGAAGAGGAGTTGTTTCCTGGAAAACAGATTCTGAAAAAGATTTCAAAGTCATAATGGACAAATGAGTCAACACTGGTTCCTACTGTAATGATTTGGCAAAAATAGGTAAGTTGAATTGGAAATGAACCACTTGGGAAGTCATTTAAATTTTGCATATGGAACTGGTGCTGGAATCCTGACTAACAGTAGGATGAGACTTGCATTTTAAAGAGAATGGTGAGCACTTTGAGTGGATAGAGAGCCACAGAAATAATGGTGGAGAATTACTTTGTAGTTTCAAAACTGAATAGCCCAGTCTGCCTATTTTTTTTTTTATTTTTTTTTTGAGAGAGAGAGAGAGAGAGAGAAATTGTTCAAAAGTGAATCGATGACAATGTATAAATACTTTCCTGTAGAGAAAATCTGACATTCTAAAGAGCTATTCATTTTAGGGAAGATAGGCATAATATAGTAACATCCTTCTGTTCTAGAACCTGGATCCAAATAAATCCATGTATTAATAATAAAACAAATCAATCAAATCAATAAATCAAACTCAAAAAGTTGTAAAAGTGATGGACTAAACTACAGAAGAAGATGGGGATTCTTCAACTCCAAAGATGAAGATCTGAAAGTTTCTCTAAAAAACCATGAATAACCTTCAGATCAAAACAGGACTGGGGGTTGTTTCCCCGCATTCATGAAAAATAAATAAGTAGCCATAGTATGAGATAAAACTTAATAGATTGTGATATTCCAGACATCCCACTAAAGGATTTCAGAAGTCCTTTCTGACCTATGAATTTAGAGAAAACAAAAGCATTTTACTAACAAAAATACCTCAAAAAAGTTTTAAAGTTCTAACTCATGCATTCAGAAATGGCAAAACAGAATGTAGGCTTCCTCAACAAATATTCTCCAAACTGTTATGAAATAGTCCAGTTACATGTTCTTAGATGTTCAAAGTCATGTGGAAAATGGATAATGCATGTAAAGCACTGCCTTGATAGCACAGTGGAATAGTACCATGGAAATACCATGTGGTCGTGCAGTTATAAACTTATTCTAATGAATATACATGAACAAAACTACTGCTGTCATTGACAAGCTTGTGTATGCTTGTATCTGTAATATCTGTGACCCTTTAATGGGAACAGTGAGATTGAGGGGAATGAGAAAGAGGCCAAGGCAGTTAAATAGGAGAGGAGTATCCTGAAGGCAGATCTCTCTGAGATGGCTATAGAATACTTTAAAAATATTCTGGAAGAAAAAAAACCCCTATTTTATGGCCTGTTTCTGCATTCAGAAGAATTTTTTAGACCCAGTTCCTCGTTTTCTTTGTTCTGTTTTAGGTTAACTTGGAAGAAATCTGAAAGGGTATGATGTTTAACTAATTGTCAGATTGATAGGTTATCTTGTTTGTCCAAGCATACTAAGTTGGCTGAGCAGAGCTTGATAGGAGTCTGGATATGCTGACATGAAAGAAAAGAGATCCATTTCTCTGAATTTTGTACATGGTTCTCCACTCTCAAGGGTGATGGAAAACTCTGATTGAAGAGCTGTGAGAACTCCACATTTTATTTCACATTTCTGTGGGCTGAAAATGTAGATAGAAGAAGTGTCATATTTTCTCTGAATAAAAAGAGAATAAGAACTTAATTTTAGTGATTCTTCCCTGTTCGTAGATGCATATAATGGCGTAGGGATGGCTTTTTTCTGACATGCTGCCTCAGGAAGAACTTAAATGAGCTTTTCTCGTGGAAAAGTAAAAAGAAAGCAATACAAAATAGAAAGCAAATATAACAAACCAGTGAATCCATGTGCTCATCTTTTCACAGTCTATAAACTTACATTTTACATGGTATATACTTTTATGCTTGATAAAATTTCAAAGCATAAAACTTAGATGTTCATTTCCCTTTGCAACATCTTCCTCCTCATCCTCCTTTCATGAAATAAGGAATGAAACCAATGTAATAACTTTTTTTTCACACTAAATGAAAAAATTACAACAATCTTGGTGCCTCCAGTAGGAAGCAGTGGTGGGAATTATACCTTCTTGTGAATGTTTTCCTGGTTTCAGTGATGCTCTTCCAATATCACTGAGCCAAATTATGTTCATGGAGTTTCTTCTATACTCTTTTATTCTATGTTGACCATTTCCTATATCACATAAACCATAGTGCTAGTAAAAGATGTGTACTTTTCTTGTTTTGGTGACCTACTGTATTTAAATATAAAAAGAAGCTTTATAAGGTGCAAGTGTAGTCTTCATGGTTTGAGAATTAAATGGAGATAATTAGATTCAGAGGACAAGGATAGTATACCAAATGACAGAGTAATAGAAATTATTGTCACCAGTGTGTAAGAATATAGAATATTTAGAGTTCTTACCTGAGAAAACAGGAAATCTGTATTATGTGCCAGAACAAGTGTCACTTGAAATTGCAACTCCACTAGCAAGGATTTTTAATTATGCTTTCAATTCTGGGGTGGTACAATGGGGTTGCCATATATCAAAATTTGTTTGTTTTTAAAAAGAGAGGGAAAAACAACAGGGTTATTGTTTAGATCTTGATGTTGTGCTAGGTCTTAGAAAACCTTTGAAAGGAAGGAGCAATCAAGATCATGGAAGCAGAGGTAAATAGAGAATGGGATAAAATATGAGATGGTTTTAGCAAAAGTAGATCATGTTAGACAAACCTTAGCTTTCTCTGATAGGATAAGGGTTTTCTTCAAAAACTTCAATGTAGTTGACCTGATATATCTGGGTTTAAGCAAAACATTTGAAACTGTGTTAATGGAAATCTTTATTTAATCAGAAGTGGACAGGATTTAGAATTAAAAACTATCTGAAGTCTTACAGTGAAGTTTTTTTTTGAAAGAGAGGTTGTAAAAACACAGAGAATTGATTTAGGGTATTTTTCAAAATTCATCTTGTGACTGATTCTCTTTACTCATTTCCCATTAATGACCCTAATTCAAACCCCAGTTTGTGCTCATGGAATTCACAGATAATGGAGAATCAGGAGGTATTCTAATATTGAGGAGAATCTGCCTCTGAGATAAGAAGAATGACATGACAGTGAGCAGGAATCATCACAATGAGAAAAAAATGTAATACCGCAAAGTCATGAATTTAGGACCTTCTTCTCATTGGTCAGCAGAGATTCAGGAACTTAAACCTCTGTGTTTAATAAGATTAATGCACTGGTGGTATTTTTCAGCCACCAGTGTGTGGCTGTAAATGTGAAGCCCAGATTTCTCCTTGGTTATTGGAAAATATCGATACAATTAAGACAAAATACGGTTAGATCTCGTCTGGATTACTGGTGTCAGACTGACTTTCTGTACTGGAATAAAAAGTGAATTTTAACTGGAACAAACCCAAGGAAAATCTTCAAGGACCTTTAATGGAATGGTGAAAAAGTCTATTGAGAGGAGATTACAAGAACATGGATTGGTTTGGCTGACCAAGAGGAAGATTCAAAGAGGATATGATTACTTTCTACAAATACATTTGGGGGTAAACAGCAAGTAGGGACAAGAACAATTAGTGTTAAACGATAAGATCAGATGGATATGAATTAATCAATAATGCATTTAGACAGGAAGTTGAAAGAAGTTCTCAAGCCATCAGAAAAATGAACTTCTGGAACTGTCTCCCAGATACAGTAATGGGTGCAAGGAATCTTAATGGCTTACAAGGTGAAGCTTTGTAAATTTAGAGCAGGCTAGAGATGGTCATGAAGTTAAAAAGCAAAGCTTGTGAAATGAAGCTTTGTGCATTTGGTTTTCTGTCATTCTTGTAAGAGCACTAAAGGAAGGTTTGCTCTCCATGTGCAGCTGTGTCAGGAAGTGTTTGGTGGCACAAGCTTTGCTGTAAAATTATTAAGTACAAGAGAATAAAGCCAGAAAAGCTGATGATGAGATACTATGGCACAGGCAGAAGGAAAAGCTCAATACTGGTGTGGTTTCTGTCCTGTGGATATCAGGCATGTCCAGGAAAGCAAAGTGACTGTCTGTTCAAGCCCAGGTTTCAGTATGGGCTCCAAGGGTTTCTGTGGCTGATATGTGCAAGGACAGAGGATTGAGCCCACCCATACCCACTTATTAGATGAAGTTCTTTATCCTTTGCTGGATCATGAGCTTTCAGTACTAATTGTATAACTGTTGTATTTGATTAATGTATAACATGCTTCTGAGTTTACATTCATTGCCTGAGAAGAGGAGAAAAAAATTGTTTTGTTCACTCCTTTCTGGTATTGTAATTTCATTTTTGAAATACTTTTCACTCTCTCAACTTCCTCTGATGAGATGGGCTTTGATGGGATTTTAGTTTTGCTGCACTGATTTCAAGTCAGAATGAAGATTGTTTTAGTGGTCAAGTTAGCAAGGATCTCTTTGAGGCTGCAAAATGGGGTGGAGAGAGCCTTTCCTTGTAGGAAGTGTGTTTCACTTTAGTGTCATTTGAGGTCAGCCTAACCCCTGTCATTACAGGGCCCTCAGAAGTGACTCCTGGAAGATGGAAACTGCATGTTCTTGTACCTGTAGTGTACTGCTCTGTTCTGTGTTCCAGGATTGAACTGACACGTGATATTGATATGATTCAGAAACTACTGTTTTAATGATGAAGAATAAACCCAAGTTCTTTGGTTTTATTACAGTTTGGTAGCATCTTTCTCAGGAATTTAATTTCTAACTACAGCTTTGTGATGAGTTACCAGCTGACTGACTGCATTCCCTCTAAAGGTTGAAGTAGGCATGATATACTTCAGCACTCCCTGGACTGCTGTTTAGTTCTGCATTTGAGCGCTTGGATTCATTTAAATTATGGGACAGACAAATTTATAATCCTTATCATGCTGTCTTGCAGGGACCAGTTTCTAAGACACATTGTGCTGAGACATTAACATTTATCATCTTAGATTTTTATTAAATTATTATGACTTTACTATTGAATATGATATGAAGTATAAAAACATATCCTACTTTAAAAGGAGTTGTAATGAATAAACTTCAAACCAGACAAACAATAAGGGAAAACACTAAATGAAGTAGTTCACATTGTAATTTAAGACAAATGACAAATTTTTATCTCCAGAAAAGAAAAATGCAGCCCAAATGCCAGGTGTAAGGAACAATTTAAAGGACAGATGAGCATTTCTAATGGGACAAAAATATTGCCTTCTACCACTTTCTAGCTTTTACAGTGTTCTTGAAGTAACTGAGCTACTAATAAAATATTCAGTCTATTTTTAAAAATCTGAACGATGTTACCACAGTATTCCAAACATTTGCATAGAGGTAAATGTTGTACCTATTTATAAATGCCGCTGTGACATATACTGAATTTACAATCTAAATGTGATTAAACCAGTTTATTTATCAGAGACTTTATTTTCAGACAGCTGGACTAGATGTTGGTGTTCAGAAGAAACCTTCCTTATGGAAGAAAGAAATTTGTAAAATTATAAGTTATTTTAAAAAAGAAATCCCGAGTGTAGGTTCCTGACATTTTGACCTTTCTCAATATTGCAGATGCATTCCCAGTATTTGTCATTCCAGGACACAGATATTGCCTTTATGCCATTAAAACTGTTAATGGAATATGGTGTTGAAAACCTTTTCCTAAGGTATCCAGAATACATTGTATTCAGGGATAGAGTTCTTAGCTTAAGAACTTTGTCTTTCAAGACTCTCCACTAAAACCTAAAAAGATAGGACACCTTCTAAAAGATCATGTAGGCGTGGCCAATACAGTGTTTTTATGGGATCTTTCAAAGGAGTAATTCTCTTATAAAGTAAGACTAGAAGAAGCTATAGGGAAGCCATGGCCACCTCCTTGGCTTATAGCTTTCTTTTTTAGTTTCTTCCTTTCCTGGGAGTAATGCGCTGCTCCTGCCCTCTACTCCTGATTTGCTATTTTATATCCTCCCCTACTAAGAAAAGAAAGACCTCTTCTTTCTAGTAGTCTAACAAGTCACAGCTGTTAGTTCAAGCAGCATGAAGGAGCTACTTTTCTGTTCTCACACAGTGGGAGAATTGAAATGCAAAGTGAACCAGGAAGGGGTTTATGTGTGTTGTCCCTGACACTGAACTCTTTAGGGGTTTCCAGTGGCAGAAGTTTTGATTTTGTCAAGAAGGATTTTGATTTTGTCAAGAAGGATTTTGATTTTGTCAAGAAGAAATGAAGGAATGCAACTCCTGTAATATGAGCAAAGAAGGGAAGAGAAGGTGCTCCAACAGTCTGTTGGATCTGTTAATCTGTTTAGTCAACAACCTTGGATCCTATCTCAGAGACAAAAGCTTCTTGAATCTAGACTGACTGGATCATTCATCTGTAGCAATGTGCCACTTAACCTGGCCTGGTGAAGATACCATCAGCTGATGCCTTTGGAGGTACTTATGAAGGAAGTGTCAAATAATCAGTTACTGCTGCCTTATCATCTCCAGGAAGCATTTTCTCTGGACTAAATGAGAGTCCAGGAAAATGACTACTTCATGTAAGGGAAGTCAGAGTTTAAAGACAACTTTTGGTCACCAAATTTCTGCAACCAATAGATCCCATCTTGCTGTCATAAACCCCTTAGAGCTGAGGGCCTAGCTTTTCAAACTCCACTTAATAAAAGTCGTGTTTAATCAAGAGAAAACATTTGAAGCCATTGCTGATAGTTCAGGTAGCTGTAGAGTTCACCTTCTGACTTCAATTTTCTTCCAGGCATTCTGTAGCATGGGCTATTTGTGCTAAGATTCTACTCATCTATCACCCATTCCCTCTGACAGGAAGCCTTGTTTCTGTACCTGTCAGTGCATAGAAATGCAGGCATTATCCTCTTTCAGGGGAATAATTCTGCAGATGATTTTCAGACTGGCTTGTGACACGCCTTGCAAGTGTATTTATAGCCAGGTATACTCACAGCAAGTGTTCAATGAAAACCTTTTCATTTTTCCTTAGATATAGAAAGAGGGAGAAGGAGTTTTGACATGGGGAAAAAAAGAAGCAAAATGAGTTGTTTATTTTGTCCACCAGATGTGTACAGTTAAGTTTAATCATTCTGTATAAAGCTTTAAAAGGTAGTATTAAGTGTGCCTTCTATTAAGTGGACAAGTAGAAAGAATTAGCCAGGTGGAATTGATGTGCTGGCACCAGATGCCTTGGGTTGGTTTGTTCATTGCTTTGCTTTATCAATTAAAAAATGAGGATTGGTGGAAAAAAAATAGCTTAGAGGTTGAGGGTGACTTTCATTTGTGTCACAGCACAGAGTAATTTTTGGAAAGTGGCAGGTTCAGCATTCTTCTTAGACAGACTTTTCCTAGTTTTGATTTGTTTAAGGCACGACTTTCTAGTCATTGGTTCATGGAGCATTGTGCAAGTTGAGGGTTGTGGTGGCTGCTTGCATCAAATTTCTTTTAGACAGAAAGCAAACATAAGGAAGATAGGGAAGAGCAGAAAAGAATTTGGGGGAGAACAAGGTACACCACTACTTTGGGGAAGAAAATGTTAATAGGAACTTAGTTCATATTCCAAACATCAAAGAATCATTTAAGATATTTTTCATTAAAGATTCATTTAAATGTGGTGGCACAGATATCCAGTACTGTCTCCTCACTCGACCGTTTGTGTAGCTTTTTCAAAGACAGTTTTTAAAAAGCCCTAAAGGAGAGATAATAGATATTAAACTGGGTGGGAGAAGATGGGCAGGAATGCATAGCAATTCCAGTGATGAAATTTGTTCCTTTCCCTGTCTCCTGAGTTGTTCAGTCTAACAACTTTCCGGTCCACAAACCTAAAAATGTTGCCAAATAGCTGCAGAAAAATAATTTCCAGAAAAGGGTGGCATCTGATTTATTTCCTGCATCCTATCCTGTCTTGTTGTGGTTTTGGCTGCAAGACTGCAAGTCTAAAACTGAGAGAAGTGTCATCAGTCCCTAGAGACAGTGTCCAAACAATTGAACATGTTTGGAGGAAAGGTTTATTCTTTGGCTCTCTCAATACTTGTAGCTGCCAGTTATTGAGTAGTTATGGCCAGACAGACTCACTATGGTTCATGGCTGGCTCTCGGGTTCAGAAGTATCTGGAATTTTTCAAGGAAATCCAGGGAAGTGTTCAAACATTTCCTCAATGTTCCTTTGATATTTTGTGCTGTTGATGGCCTTTAGACACGATGGTTTCTCTCAGAAGACATTTTTGAATCATATCTCAGTGGCTGGGCTAGTACAAGAACTTAAATAGAGAAATGAAAATTCCTTTTCTGTTCATCTGAGAAACTGGACTCACTGAGATCTCTTCAGCCCAAGGCAGGCAACTTTTAGGAAGAGCTGAATGCCACTGAGTTCACAGCCTGTTTGCAGGGCTTGAATGAAACTTGGCTGTTGCAGGAAATCTTTCCAGTTCTTAACAGCAGTGAACAGCAGTTACCAGTCTTCTTTTGGGAACTGGCTACTTTCAAAGACAACAAGAATGTGTCAGATGGAATCAAGAGAGAATGTAAAAAACAAACCCCTGTTGCCAATCTCCCTCTTCTTGTCCCTTCTAAAATAAATCAAAATTGCCCCTGATATCCAAAGTTAAAGACAAAGTTGAATATAGATATATTTGGATTTATGATTATGAGTGAGAGATCTAAAACCAGAGAGGAGATGATTTTATTTCTCTCATGATGATCCTTTGTCTTGCCTTTTCTTCTAGACATTTGGTTTGAAAGGTTCAAAAGAGTAAGGATTCTGATGAGAAACAGAACCAAAGTCTTCTCCCCTTCTTCTTCTGGTATCTTTTTCATGAAAGCCCTGAGATTAGCTCAGTTGATTAGAACATGGTGCTAATAATGCCAATGTTTTGGGTTTGATCCCTGTATGAGCCTTTCATGTAAGTGTTGGGTTCAATTTTCCTCTTCCTTTTCCATTCAGAATATTCTATGATGAACTGCCTTTATCTGTGAAAAAACCCTTGAAGAGTAATGCATGGCCATTGTGAAAATATCAGTCATAGAAGAAATTGCCAGGAGAAAGGTTTTCAATTCCTGTATTCTCTTCCCAAATGCACACACACTATATATATATATATATATATATATATATATATATATACTGGATTTAAATTTCTACAATTAGGACAAGTACCTCAGTAGAAGGAAATTCTGCATGCTTTACTAGAGAGCAGTAATGCATCCTTTCAATATTCAGGATGAATTTGGGTCTCTGGGCCTCTGAATCATTTCCACCTATTTTTCAGTAAGACAAGAAAGTACATCATGTTCTCAGTGGGCTGTGACCATTGCCTTTCAAGCTGCAATCCTTCAGATCTTCATTAGTCCTTAGGCTATCATTAAATGCTTGGCAATGGTTTTATCTTTGTTGTTAATGTCTGCAGGTGCATATCTAGAGGACTTACTTATTAGAGATCATTTTTACAGTAGGGTAGTTCATGCCTTCTGGGAAACGTTACTTTCAGAATCTCTGTCAAAATAAGACTGTATTTTGCCCCATTTCAGATTTTTTTTTTTTTTGACAGAGGCCACTTGGGATCTCAAAAGGGCTCTAGTTTACATGTGCTTAGACAGCTTCTAAAATTTAGTGTAGACAGAAGATCAAGCTATGTCCACAACAGAATACACAGGTTACATTATTTTGTTAGTTTTATACTGAAGAGTGATATGCACTTTGGATGTGATCTACACCAGAGAAAGAGAGTTTAAAGTACAAAATAAGCATTTGAAGTTTGGACTTGATGCATTTTCCATCCACACATCAAAGACTGGATCCAATACTGAGCAAATAAACTTTCATAAATATGTTCTTCTTTTGGCCTACTCCAGAAGTCATTATTGGTTTCCAATCTAAAAAACCCGAGCAACTATTAAATAATAGAATCACAGAATACCCAGTTGGAAGGGGACCTTGAGGATCACCTGGACCAATCCTTTTTGGCAAAAGCACAGTCTAGACAAGATGGCCCAGCACTCTGTTTAGTTAAATCCTAAACTGTCCAACACTGGCAAATCCACAACTTCCTTGGAGAGACTATTCCAATGGTTAATTGTTCACATCATGAAAACTTTCCTCTTGTATCTTACAGAAATCTCCCCAGGATTAACTTGTACCCATTAACCCTCATCTTTTCCATGGAACTTCTTGCAAAAAAGGAATCTCCATCTTCTTTGCTCTGTAAATACTGGCACATGATGATAAAGTCTCCTCTCAGCCATCTTTTCTCATGCTGAACAAACCCAGCTCTCTTAGAATTCCCTCACACAGAGGGCTTCCCAGCCCTTTGGTCATCTTTGTGGCCCTTCTCTGGACTCTCTCCAGCCTGTCCACATCTTTATTTCATATAGCAGGGACCAAAACTAAACACAACATTCCAGGTGTGTCCTGGCAAACACTGAGTAGAATGAGATAATGAATGACTTCTTTATCTCTGCTTCTGATGCCCTTTTTGATGCAACCCAGCATCCTGTTGGCTTTCTTTGCTGTAGCAGCACACTGTTCTTTCAGACTGAGCTTCTTGTTCACCAGGACTCCCAGACCCCTTTGGCAGAGCTGCTCCCCAGCCCAGAAGATACCAGCCTGTGCTGCCCTCCTGGATTGTTTTTTCAAAGTGCAAGACCTTACACTTGTCCTTGTTGAACTTCCTAAAGTTCTTGTTATCCCACTTTTCCAGCCCATCCAGATCTTCCTGCAGGGTTAGCTCTCTCTTCTGAAGAGTCCACTTCCCCAGTCAGTTTGGTATCATTGGCAAACTGTGGCACAGTATGCTTGATCCCATCTTTCAGATCACTTATGGAGATATTAAACAGTGTTTGGCCTAATATCAATCCCAGGATAACCCCACTTGTGACAGGTTGGAAAGGGAGATAATCACCATCTGGGCACTGTCTGTTGGCCAGTTCCCCACCCACCACACAGATCACACCAGTTTCTCTAGGAGGAGGCTGTGGGAAACCATTTCAAAAGCCTTGGAAAAATCCAGGTAGACAATGTCCACTGCTCACCCTACAACAGCCAAACAGGTTTCTTTGTCATTGAAGATGTTCAGGTTTGTCAAGTATGACTTGCCCTTGGTGAATCCATGCTGGCTTTTCCCAATCACATGTTTCATCTGTCTTGTGATAGCCCCCATGATAATTTCTTTCATAACTTTCCCAGGGACTGAAGTAAGACTGATGGACCTATAACTTCCTGGATCCTCCTTTAAGCCCTTCTTGTAGATGAGGGTGACATTAGGCTTCTTCCAGTCTTCTGGGATGTCCCATAGTCTCCGTGACTTCTGAAAGATTTGGAGAACAGCCTTGCAATGATATCAACCAGCTCTCTTACCCTTAGGTGGTTATTGTCAGAGTCCATCAATTCGTAGGGATCAGGCTCCTGTAATAGCTGACATACAAACTCTTTATTTACTGATGGTAGGTTTGTGTTTGCATCCACTTGGATTTTTGTTCCCAAGGCATGCACCCCAACAGTGCTGGTAAAGACAGATGTGAAGAAAGCATTGAGGACCTCTTTCTTTTCAGTGTTGCTGGTGACAGATTCACCTCCCCTGTTTAGCAATGGGCCAACATTTTCCTTCTGTTTCTGCTTGTTGTTTACATACCTGAAGAACACTTACTTGTGGTTTTTGACATTTCTGGGCAGTTTCAATTTGAGCTAAGAATCTGCTTTTCTAACTGCACCTCTGCACACCCTGGAAATGCTTTTGTAGTTCTCAATGGGTGTTTGTCTGCTTTTCCATCTCTTGATATGCTTCTCTTTTGGCTTTGGGCAGACTGAGCTCTCAACCCAAGTGGGGTATTGCTCTGCCTACTTCCCCTACCTTTAAAGGAACTGTTTTTGAACTTCCATGTTTCTCAGGAGAAAAATGCCAACAAAGAGAAAACTTTGCAATCAGTATGCTATGACCTACTGTCACCATTAACCCTTTTCTGCCAGCCAGGCTACAGTGTTCCTTTGTGCACCAGGAAGATCTTAAAGCATCAGTTTCATGGTAAAACGTGTTCATTCTCATAGACTTTTTCCCTTTAAAGAAAAAAAATTGAGGACATCAGATCCTGGGCTTTAGGAATCAAACATCATCAGGATAACCTCATCCAGATGGACTCTCTCATTCCATGGCAGTCCACTTGCCAGATTTATGCCCAGAAGAGTTCCTAGAAATTGTGACATCCACAGCATCTTTCCACTGCAAAGGTGGGAGGATGTTTCTACCCTAGCTCTGGTTTGCCAACAGCTCATCAAAAGAGATTTATGTCTTCTGGATCTGTGGTAAACATGCACATTAACAGAGCTCTTCCACATTCATTGCTGGAAGGAAAAAAATGTCATCGTCTTTTACTTCAAGAGAATACTTGAACCCCAAGCTGCTTCTGTTTGCAAAACAGAGAAGCTAGAGCTTATTTTCCAGGTGCAAGAGACAGACACAACTGAAACAAAATGTAAATAACCAAAATCTCTCACTCCTTCGAAGATTCTGAACAAGGGAGCAAACTCAGTCTTCTGTACCCAAGTTATACAATATTTGAGAACAGTGCCTTACCTCTCCCTGGTTGCATTCTCCACTCAGCTCAACAATCAATTTTAACTTTGCCTAGTCTGAGCTTCTTTGCACAGAAATTGCACAGGAAAGTCCTGGCTGCCTGATGTTTTCAGTCTTCCCATTGGATCTCTGCTGGTTCCGGGACTATAGAGCAAAGGAGTCAGACATTCACTAATCATGGATCTCACAGGCAAAGCTTTAGACTAAGTTATTAAGGCTGTTAAAATCACAGATATGAGGTAATACTTTTATGAAGTAGATGCAGATTAAAATGCAGAACTGTTAGATTTTCCACATGACAGAGGGTTAATAGTGGGGAGCCACAAGGTATGATACTAACTACTCCTGTTGCATGTAATATATTGAGCAGTTACTTATAAAAGAGGGAGTGAACAATGAGATGGCAGATACTGCAGATGAAATGAAAGCATATCAATAGCTGGAATTCATACCCAGCTTTCCTGAGAAATCTCCCTGATCCATTGCACTTTTTATCACAGCAGATTCTTTTAGCCCTTTTCACTGTATTCATGAATGTAACTTGCACAATACAACATCCCAGCAACCTTATGCTTATCATTCTGCTGAGTGAGGTTTATAGCTTTTCATTTTCATTTTCAGCCTTGGGCTGACTTGTAAGACTGAATCCATGTCCCAGCCTGTGGACTGGAAGCACTTAATTAGTATGCAGGGCAGGTGCTGAGGGAGGCTGTCTCCATGCGACAGCTCTCAATCCACTCCTCTGATTATTATGGCTCATAGAAAAGAGAATGCAAGTGAAATGGAAAAAAAAAAAAAGTGAAAGAAAAAAAATCACTGCATTTTCAAATATTAAAAAATGGTTTAAAGTATCTGGTAATATCGAGCAAGAGAATGTATCTGGTTCTGTATTAGTTGCCAGTCATTCCTCTGGTTAATTTAAAAGCAAGTGTCTGTTAAAGATGGTCACAAGGAAAGAAGCCAAACCTCAAATACAAGTTACCTGTTGAGTTTATTATGGACCCTTTTAAGGGAGAGTTGATGACTTTAATATGAAAAGCATCGTAGCACCAAGTAAAAATTCACTCTGTTGATAATTTTCTTCTTTTCTTGTTGTGCAGATGGCTTCCTGTGAAGGTAGCAAAGCTAAGCCCATTGCAAATGTCTGCATTTGCTCATAGGGGAAAGAATAAGGAAGTTAGGGAAAGGTATTATTATGATTTACCTGGGTTTTTTTAGGCAGCATATGAAATTATGGGCAAAAAAATACTACCTGTGGCTGTTGTCATTCATCCCGGTGATGATAAAATATTTCATAAATAATCAGATCCTCTCCCCTTTTTGCAGTTACATGTATCCCAGGTGGCTGCTTATTCATGCCTAAAATACTACCACTCCTAGGTAGGAATACTGCAGCTGTTAAACAGTGGATTTTTATGCTATACAATAGTTTCAGGACTGAAAACTACAAAAAGAATCATAACTAATTTCTCCTTCAAATGAGATTTTAGGGTGTAACCACCTTTTATATGGTAGTTACCTTATCATGTACTGGAGCTCTTTTTTTACCCTCTAAGCCAGTGGTTTACTTAAGAAGGTTCAATTATGCCATCTTCTTCCTCCCTGGGAGCCTACCTTAACAGTTAACTAACTGGTTAAGGTAGGCACAGCGTTTTTCTTCCTGTTGGCTCTATGCCTTTGTGCTGAAAGGAGCACAAGATTTATGGTTCCAGAAAAATGGCAGACAAGAAGGGGCAGGACTCACTAACTTAGTACTCTGAGTTCTCACCTATAAGATGCAAGCCCTGGTTCAAGAGCATTTCACATTTCTCTTCCATTATGTATCTATGCTCATTGCTCATCTTTTTTGAGATTCTGATTGGGGCATTTAATTTTCTGCTAAGAGAAAGCTAAGGTACCTAGTCCTTGAGTGTCAGGCAAATAAAATGAGTTGTTTCAATATGTACATTTTTTTATTGGAAGACAGTGGGCTATTTCAAAGAGTGCCTATTTTATCAGAAGAAACCAGGATTTTGATTTTGGAAAATTTACTGTCATTATCTATGAACAGCTAGTCTGTTCAATAGGGAGTAAGATGAAAACAACATTAAAGAAATTACACAGTCAGACTTCAGATGACCAATTCAAGATCAATTGTGACGTCACAAGAAGAGCAACATTTCCAAACTTCAGGAGGCTGGATTTTAATGTTCGTCATTCATGTATAGGCCAGAATTAGCAGTTTAATTATTTGCATGCAGACTTACATAAAATTGATAATCACCACTGTAAGTGAAAGCTATAATTCTATCAAGGAGAAGTGACACCAAGAATGGGGGAAATGAAGCCCAAGTCACTACATGTTAGAGCTGAAATTTCCAGGGTTTAAGCTGCTGTGTAGGCAGTGTATGTATAACCTAGCATCTACATTTTTTTCTACTGTGAATTTACAGTTTATTTCACAGTCCAGTTTCTGTTTGGAGATGAAGCTGATTGTTTACATAGCAAAATAATTATAATTTATTACTGATTTTGATGGGACTAAAGCACTGCTGCACACTAAAGGGACAGACAGATTGTTTTAGGAACCCTTGTCACAGTGATGATGGCACTAAACTGTAGTTACAATTAAAACTTTTCTCAATATGATATTACGGCTAGTATAGCACAGAATTTGTTATTAGAACTGCACAGGATTTCTACAAGCAGAATCAATGTAGTACAATTTATAAATAGCCTAATACAGAATTTATAATACAATTTACGATTTCAAATCACCTAGACCCTAACTTAACTTATTGTTTCTAGTCACCAAGACCTCTGCAGATCAGATTAGATCTTAATACAAATTTTGCAGTGTTAATATAACCAGTATAACCTAGACTCAAAAATCATATAAAGAATCCAAGTCACTTAATCCTTGGACACAGCAGATGGCTGTGGAGACATCCTTGGCCATGGGGGAGTCACAGGTCTCGCTGTCTATCACCATTTCTTGTCCAAGTACCCCACTTAGGACTTGCAACTGCTTGATTTTGTAGGCAGTGCTCTGTGTGCTGGTAGGCTTCCCTGTCCTGTCACAGTGTCTGGGACATGGGACTTTCCAGGCCAGTGAGGAAGGAAGTAATCAGCCTGATGCCCAGGCAAGGAGGGGAAGAAGAAATCTGTTTGCTTTGTGTGCTGGGTTCACAGGAATTTCAGGGCCTCATAATGAAGGAAAAGGGAACTCATACACAACTCGCTCCGTCACAGAGAATGACTTTGCCTCATAAAATGGTGCTAGGTATGTTAACCAAATTATTAGGAGTCTTGAGCAGGGTGTACCAGCCACATATTCCTAGAAACATGAAGTAATTTTCTGTCTCTTTGAGGTAAACACAGGCAAAGAAAAGCCCTAAATTCATGCACCATTAAGCACTTTTGATGATGATAAGATTTGCATCGCTCATGAAACTAGGTTTTATTTTTCAAAATATTTGCATAGTACATGAATGGCTGATAAAAATTATATAATTGTCCATATTTTTAGGCTGCATAGTCGTCTTCAGTGCAACAATTAAGTAAGCATCCTCTGCCAAGTACAAGACAAATAATGCAGCTGATTTCCTGGGACCTCATTGTACCCACGGTTTTTACCATGTTGCTCATCTTGTGCTCTATGTGAACAACAGGAAAAGAATGAATTAAGATTTCATGGCAATGTGAAATTTAGTATTTTAAATTTTGAAGTGTTTGACTCTATAGCCATAATATGCTTTTAGTAAAATTTCTTTATGTTAATCTCCTGTGTTAATTCCATCTTGTGGAACCACAGTAAGTTTCATGTGGATCATTAGTAGGGCTGAACCTTTGATGTGTTTGTTCAGGCCTTTGCCATTGGAGCTAACTGACCTTAAAAACAGGCAGCTGTGCTTTATTACAACCAGCCTCTAAAGGCAAAACGAGACAACTACTTTGCAAAGGGATTTCCTGACTATTTGCTGACACCTGAGGAATATGGAACCTGGAAAGCCATGTCCTGATACTGTAAGTGCCTAATGGCCACAGACAGACCCTGTGCTCTAACCCTCTAAGATCTGTCTCCTGTATTTGGAAAGGAACCCCCCATCAGCCCAGCTCAGCCTTTACTAAGACATGCATAGTATGGATGAAATGGTCAACAAATTTATGTACTAATCTCTGATATGTACTGAGTATACACAGCTAGCCCTTGTAGGTTTTATTGTCTCAGGTTATTTTCCACCTTACCAGCACAAATTACCTAGGAAACATAAAAAAATTCTCTCTACCAGGGCTACTCTGGCATTTGGTGTGCAGTTCTGAAGCACCAGGGTACTGAACCTTCTGCAAACAAGTGTTAGAAATTTTTACCATTGACAAAGCAGTGTCGTTGTCTGTAAGTTATTCATCAGAAAAGACAAAGGTATCTATGCTGACATTGTAAAATGTATCAGCCTGAGATGCAGTGACACAGAAAATCTGAATTAAAATGACCAGTTTGGCAGTTACAAGGACCTAAACCAAGGCCTCAGAAGATCAAGTGTTAGGTAACTAACTCTCTATTTAACCAGATCTTGACAAATGTAAGACTTTCCCACTAAGATCTCAGCCTATAATAGAGAGGATGCATGTACATAGATACATGGGACTCAGAAAACGTAATTGATTAAAAGCAGCCCTGACAGAGATCAGCTTTGTTTCACTGCCATTATTTAGGGAAATCCATAAACAAACTAAGCAGACTAATTGTTGCAAAATAATACTTTAAAGGGCTTTTGGATTCAGTATAATAAATTTTGTTAGCAAGGGTGTTCAAAACAGAAAAATTTATCTTGATCATCTCCTTTCAACATTTTTAGTCACTATAAACTGTGACATTTCTGAAGATCTTTGTATGAAACCTAGTCTCATAACAAAACAATTTACTTATGTTGGTAGTTGGCTGGAAACAAACTCACATATGGCAAGTGTAAAATAATTTTATCTTGCTATTTCTATCAGTTTCCATCTTCTGTAGGTCACTAGCATTTATGTAGTGCTGTTGATCATTAAGTGTTTTATTGTCAGTTTATTAAAGACACTAATATAACTTAATTTTAAAAATAGAGTGGAAGCTCCTTTTTATATAAAAAAGTAATTGGAATCTCTGTTGCAGTATATGGGATTATTACCCATATTAGGTGAGATTTTCAAAAGTTCTAAATTTTGAACAAAATACTAATTTATGTTCTGTCTTAGGTGAGAAGTTCTAATTTAATACTGTTACCATATATCCCCACTAATTAGAAATATAATTAATTTTCTAGCTGTATCAACACTGGACTACTACATCAGAAATAAGTGATCTGCCAGTTAATGTGATAGTTGTTTGAAGAGGAAGTTCTGGACATTTACTGATATTTTGGAGAAGTACAAGGCTTAACCTGGGACACTGTAGTTTGCCTGATCCAGGCAAGTCCAGAATTTATGAGACTGTGCTAAAATTAGAGATGCCCTATTGTATTTTGTGTGTATCTGTATACCATGAACCCTTGTTTCATGCTGATCTCTTCATCCTTCACCCATCTTAACAAAATACCAGCTTAATTTATGCCAAGGTTTTCTACTAAAGGGGAAGCTAATAGGTCTCGAGGCAGGAAAAACTTGCTTTGATTTATAGACAAACAGTAAAGATTCAGCCTGTGCTGGACATTATCAAGTTTCAGGTCTCCAGAGATATCCTGACAAGCATTCTGCCCTTGCCAAGTGCAGATGTGTCCTTGCAAATCTAGGTGTCTTGTTGGTGGACAGTGAGAAGCAGGAATTGATGGGAGGAGAAATAGCAAAATGTAAAGGTATTTCTGTCCCTTTTTCTCATGTTAATAAGTCTCTACACGACTCACTCCAAAACCTTCTGCTATATTTTTACTAGTGCCCAAATCCTCAATTATATGTTTGCTGAGGATAAATAGTTTATTGCTGTCTTTGGGCTTTTTTGCAAAGTAATGAGCTAATTGTAAAATGAATAGTGCCCTACAATAATGTGGCCTCTTATGTTTTTCAGAATTTTTAGGTGCTGGCAATTTCTTTATGTTATGTTCCCCTCACCTTCCTGAGCTTTGTGTTTCTGCCAAAATAGGCATCTTGTGTAGAGGCAGAAACTCCCTACAGTGCCCAGAGGGACACTGCATTGACAGGAGAAAAGCTTTTCTAGCATAGCAGGAGGGAGTTCCCTCCAAATGCAAGTAATACAGTGACAGGAAAATCATACTAATTAGCCTTTGGCTTCCTTTTAGGGGCTGGAGCCCATGGATGTTCCTGGGGAAGAAGACAACATTGATGAGAGGCTGAAGGGCTAGGTCATGAGGGAAATCAAGGAGTGAAAATGGTGGCTACAAGAAATGGGGAAGAGAAATGACCAATGGTGGTAGCCATTTACTGACCTATTTGCACTTTCTGAGCATGCTGTAAGTTCTGTTGCAAAATAAACTCTTCCCACTAGGAAGCTAAACTCACTGCCTACCCTGGTGCTTTTAAGATGTTGCTAGGTAGGACTCTATTTGCAGCATTTATTCTGAATGGAAAAGCTCTCATGGGCCCCAGTATGGAAGTTTTGGAGGACATGGTAACCTTGATGAGTTGATCGAAAGCTCATTTATTCTCTACCCATCAGGGGTTTAGTGCTTGATGAAATATACTCATGTTTGCCTCCCTGTCTGGTAGGACAGCATGACCAGGAGAGCACAAGATAGATAGCACTGATCAAACTGTAATCAATATCCTGATGCAGAAAATACAGGAATCTCATGTTCACTGCTTACATTGTGTCATGATGTCCTTGTATTCTTCCTTGTACTCAGCAAGGTTCTATAGGTCAGGAAGTGAAATCTCTTCTGAATGACTTTGTTGAAGGCCCTCTGCACCAGGTACAATTAGCTAATCCCTTGGCCCCTTTCCCTCTGTTCTTTCCCCAGAAAGAACATCCTTTCTGGGTAACTGTCTTTTGATCTTATGTTGGTCTTGCATGGCCTGGTAGTGGGGAGGCCACAGAGGTGGCTTCTGTGAGTAACTGCCAGAAGCTTCCACCACGTCTGGTAGAGCCAATTCCTGATGGCTCTGAAGATGGGCATACTGCTGGCCAAGGCTGGGTCAATTAGAGATGATGGTAACACCTCTGTGATTACATATTTAAGAAGAAATCAAAACGAAAGTAGTGGCACAGTTTTAATTCCGGCCAGACAAGAGGAGGAGGTGGTGAGAATATGTGAGGGAAGCAGCATGGAGACACCATGGTCAGTGGAGGAGGTGCTGCAGGTTCAGGAGCCGAGAGTCCTCTTCTTCAGGCTGTGGTGAAGACCGTGGTGAAGCAGCTGTGCCCCTGCAGCCCCTGGGTCCACAGGGGAAACAGAGATCCACCCACAGCCCATGGGGGAGGTGCTCATGTAGGTGCAGGTGGGTGCCTGGAGGAGACTGTGATCCAGTGGGAAATCTGGAGGAGAGAGAGGGCCCTTGCTTCCAGGCTGGAGCAGCCTGTCCTTGGAGGACTGCACCCTGTGCAGGAGTGACCCATGCCACAGCAGTTTTGGGAGGAATGTGTGCCCGTGGGAGGGACTCACATTGCAGCAGGTTTGGGAGAACTACTGCTCATGAGACTGGGCCCAGGTCAGAATAGTTCACAGAGAACTGTCTTCTGTGGAAGGACCCCATGTCTCACAGGAGGACTCCTCTCCTGAGCCGTGGAAGCAAACCTTGGGTGACAAAGTGACCAAGACCTCCATGCCCTGTTTCCCTGTGCTGTCAGTGGGAAGGAGGGAGGGGTTGCAGAAAGAAAAGGTGTTTTTAAGGGCTTGTTTTACTTCTTATTATCCTTCTCTGGTTTTGTTAGTACTAAACTCACTTTATATCTCTAAGCTGAGCCTGGTTTGTCCTTGGAGTGTTTTGTCCTGGTCCTTATCTCAACTCACGAGCCCTTTGTTGTATTTTTCTCTTGTCTGTCCAGCTGTAACAGGGGAGTGTGAGTGAGCAGCTCTCATGGGTGCCTGGCATTTGGCCAGTGTCAAACCACGAAGATCTCAGGGCAACACCATTTGGGTATGGTGGACCTGAGCACATCTGAGCTGGCCTGCTGACAATTAATTTTTCTGTCACTGCAAAGCTGGTTGCAGGAGTCAGGAATGTCCAGGCTTTGTGAACAGATCTCTGTGCATATGGACGTGAGGATAAAGCCCATCATTGTGCTGGGCAGGCTCTAACTGTTTGCACAAAGTGACTCCTTATCAAAAATGGTGGAGAATGTGAAACAGTCCTCCCCTGTGTGCTCTTTTTTTCCCATCCTTTATTTGCTGGAGAGATGCCTATTTGATAGGCTCTGCTATAGGAGTAAGCTAGATGATAAGTAGCAGAGGTGTTCTGTTCTGAGCAGGACCGTCTCCCTTTGTCCAGGGCGAGGGAGAGTCCTGCAGCCCCAAACTCTAGTAATTGAGAAAGAACTCCTGTATCCCATCCTACTGTGTCTAAGTTAGTTCCTCAAAGTCTGATCCCATCCAGACCAACAGCAGCAGAAGCAGAAGTTGCAGCAAGAGGCACCATGTGTACGTATCAAAGTTGGAAAGCAGAAGATGGACAGTGCTGGCTGAAGTCCTGTTTGCATACACACAGACTGTGTGACACAAATGAGTCGGAGTGGAACACGTGCTGCAGGGACTGGTGCTACTGGGAGAGAGAGCCAGAGCAGAGCTCTTGTGCTGTTGCTCTTATCTGCTTATTCAGTGTGTGCTCAGAGAGTGTGGGCACATCTTGCCTTCTCAAAAATTCCTCAGATTGGAATAGTGTGTGCAGAGATCCTCAGATTGGAATAGTGTGTGCAGCCCGTATCACATGCCCAGGTATGTAAAATGACATGTCTAACAAAGATGCAATAGAACATGTATTTTCCCAGTGTAGCCATTGTTACAACAAAGGCTTATAATTCCAAGTGGTGAGAATATATTACTGCAGGTATGTGTCTCTGTGTGTTTCCTTGTGAGAGACAAACTGAGTGATATTCACCATTTAAAATGTTCAAAATACTTAATGCCACAATAAGATATTGCGGTAGGAATTTGTGTGAACCAGGAAAAGAGAACACATGCTGAGGTTTTAGGATGTAATCTTGGCTGACACAGAATAGGTGACATTCATTTTTTTCTCCCCTGTTGTGTGCTAGAGATTTTCTGCTGGTAAAGGGAGGTTTTTTAAAGGAAGTCCTCCTTTATCATAGCCCAAACTGCTCATCCTGAATGCCTAACATTGAAAACTACATATGTTTGTATGGCCAAAAGATACAAAAGCAAAAATTACAGCAAACTCCATAGTAAAAGCACGTATTTCACAAGTCTTAAATACTCGACATTTAAATAGGAAAAAGAAGGAATTGGTGTAGAATGTTGTAAAAGCTATTAGAAAAATATCACTAGTTCTTTTTTTTTAAGGTATGCACAAAGTTTCCCAATCAATAATTTTATTAATCTTTTTATCTTTAAATGCATCTTACTTAGGCCCATGTTTCAACAAAACATTTAAATACAGACATGAAGTTATTTATAGTCTAACTGTCCGTGATTCCATTGGGTCACAGAGGAGCAAAATGCTCACCAAAGACACTATTTATGGAAAAGACTTGGGAAACCATAACTTCCTGCATTACATAAACTTCCTGAGTCAAAAAACTAGAAACTGAGATAGGTTTGGCTCATGTTCCTTCAGTATACGAGATCTGCTAATGCACAGCAATTGGCACAGAAAGGCTGACTCAAATGAAGGCGCCGCAAGGGGCCATCATAACTGCATCTCATGTAAGTGCAGGAGCTGGAGAGATGATGGAGTAGCCCTGGAAACAGGACCTGCACTGCTAAGACTCCTGGCTGGTTGCAGCACAGAGACAGCCTGGGACTGACTGGCTGTCATTATCTGAGCAGCAGGTGTTGCTTTGGCTGGAAAAAGAGCCATCCATTTTCTGGAAAGTTCCCTTCCTACTGTTCTATGAGCTCTGTGGAGTTTTGCCAGCAGGAGCTGGGCTGTGCAGGCTGAGAAATTCCTCCTCTTTTTATTTTGTTTAAATAGAGTAGGAATTAAAGTAGATTCAAAGTGGACCAACCTGCGAAACTGTCAAATCCATGTGAAACCAACAACCTGGCAGTCAACTGGCCATACACGGCTGTAGCTACAGTAGATCCCACGGTATGCTGATGGAAGTCAGGTTATTAATTCTTACTGTATGGGACAAAATCCAACATGCTTTGTTTTCTGCTTCCTTCAAGATCTTTCCTGAACTTCCAGTATCTAGCTGAAGTAGCTTTCTTCATGTCTTAGCCTAAGCTTGTGCACTGTTGCTTGCATGATGCCCCAAGAGATGATAAACTCATAGGAAGGCTCAGTGTGATTCAAATGTACATCCCTGTGGGTAAGACCCCTCTGAGGTCCTGCACAGTGCTTAAATACAACTGCTGTAGTTCGGCTCAAGAAGAGCAGAAGGAGCTGAAGAAGGTTAAAGCTGAAATGGTATTAGCGTGTTTTCACAGAGCGGACAGAAAAGGATACTGTGCAAGCAGAATTTTCTTCTGACTCAGCCAACAGAGTTGATCTAGCTCACAAAAAACACACACATTACAACATTTTAAGAAGTACAGCAAAGCCCATTTCTGCATTCTTGGGTGCTTCTGCTAAGTCCAAAGGGCAAAGTTGCTTCAGCATAGTCCATTGTTTGTTTTGGAATCTCAAAGATTAAAGACATCTATAAGTGTTGGGAATTCTCATGGTTATTGTTAAATATTTCCTTTTATTATCTGTATCATAGCAGCTGCAGTTTACAAAAAAAAAGGTGAGTTCTCAAGTGCACCCTCACTGTTTCCTGTCTCTGAGCACAGGAATGTTCTGTGCGTGAGGAGACTCCGACTCACACGTCCCAGGAGAGCGGCCTGACCACCAGATTGCAAGCTGTTTTGGAGGCAGGCAGTCTCCACCCTTCCTATTGAAACTGTGCCATGCTGCAGAAAATAATTTAAGTTCATTGGTTCAGAGAAAGAGAAGGGGGGTCACAGGGAGTTGAGAAAACATAAGAGAAAGCATGACTGTACTGGTTAAGGCACTGATCTGACAGACAAAGCCTTAGATTCTCTTCCTGGCCTGCTTCTTAAATATTTCATATAAATAGTCACTGGATAAAATGCAGAAACAGATGTTTTGAATACCATACTCAGAGGTGCCTAATTTTTCCCATGCTCTCTATAGGAAATCTAGGCACAGAACAAGAGGTTCTGAAACTCCCCTCTCAGAACCCAGTACCTTTCACTGTGGCACTGTGGGGTTGAAGCTCTTAGTAACTAATTCCCTCATTGGACCTGATCCTGAGGCTGCCACCTCAGAAGCCTTATTTCAGAGATTCACAGTCTCCATCATATTTCCCTTCCCAGTATATTTGGCACTGATGGTTTTTTTGTATTCCTTCTTACAAGTGCTCCGTTATTCCTTTGGCTCTTCTGGATAGCTTTAAAATGAAAAGCTTCAAAAATCAGATCAGACTTTATCTTTGACTAGGGTACATTTTTGTTTTGACCTGTTACAGAAGCTTGACTGTGCCTATTTTGAGATAACAAGCTAGATTGGAGTTGTTTTTTTTAATCAAAAGCATTTGTGATACAGTTTGGTGTTTTATGTGTTTTCCCCAAACACTGGCTGGATTGGAATAAATACACACCCTTACAGATGAAGTTTTGAATTATATTTGAAGAAAAACTGCCTTTGAAAAATGTTTGAGGAAAAACACAGGAATCTTTCCCCTCTCCACCCATTCCCCACACCCCTTTTTTTAACTAGAACATTCATGTAAGCAATGTGAGCAATGTGATTGGCTTTTTGGGGGTTCAGTTTCTGACCTAAACTTCTAGAGCTCTGCAGTGATTTCCTTAAACCTGACTGGTTTGGCATTCTGAAAGGGAGCACTAGGAAGGGATATATGAGCAGTTCTTCATGACTGGAAGTATCTCACTGGCATGAAGAATATTGGAAATGGGCTATGGTGGTGACATATGAGTTGCAGGACAGCAGTGAGGGCCAGAAGTGGCAGACTGGTTTTCAAATACACTTATTTAAGAAATGAGGTTTTATTTCTGATGAATCTAGGAATGGGTGAATTTTTTTTAAAAGTACTTATAATTTGGATTGTGAATCAATAGCACTGAATTGTATGCATAGAGGTCACTTAGAAACCTCACTCAGGTCTCTAAATACCTTAACAGTCCTGTTTCTAATAGAGAAAAAGCAGTGTGGGCAAGTGTTGTGAGTCACCCAATTTGTTGGTTTCAGCTGCTTTCTGGTGGACAGCTGTGTGTGTCTGGCACATTTGTAGGCAAGATGGGTTCTAGGTGAGATTAGTAAATGGGAACAGACAACAAGACCAAATGTTTCAACTTATAGGGATGTTTAATAGGAATTTCAATATAACACCAAAACCTTTGGACCTAGTTTTCTCAGGAAGCTTTGGCAAAGAGCATTCAGTGCCCTTCAGAATCACCCATGCCTTGATAAAGTGGCCTGAATATGTGCTGCCAGCCTTAAGCAGGGTTATTCTTTGCTGGCCCAAGGTGCCATAAGGTGTCTCATCACACTCTCTCTTTGAGTGTTTCTAGTGGTGGTGACAGATGTTTCATTGAGTTGTAGAAAGTGAGCTTGGGCTGGTGCTTCAGGAAGTGTTTTTAAGGTGGTGAGAAGAGCTACTAGCACAGGAAAAATTGGCTATGGAAGAGTTTTCTGTAATGCCAGAGCATTCTCTCTTTTGGCCAGGCCACAGCATCTCATCTGATCACTGGGCTTGCCAAGACACAGAGGAAAGAATTTGACTTCAGTGGTTCACAAATTACGCAGGTGCCAGTATGTCCTTTCCAGTCCCTGTTCTGGAAGCAGCTCCCCTATCTCCAGTTACATGTGAGCACTCTAACATGCTTTATTGCTTTCTCAAGCTGCAGCTTATTTCCCAGGTTCATTTGTAGCATTTTCCTGGGCTGAACCTGGTTCCAAACATAATAGTATGCTGGCTTTGGCCCCATTCAGCATTCAGCTTGAGAAGAAATTATAGGCATGGGCAGTGGAAGAGGACCGCCTAGGCCTTGTTTTGGTTACAAGATCTAGGCAAACAACTGAGTATATTTTTTGAACATTTATACAATAAAAAGTATGATTAGGGAAGGGTAACTCACAACTGATATGGTTCTAGAGGTCTGAAATCCTGTCAGGGGGAGGGAAGGAAGGAGGGAAGGAAGGAAGGAGAGAGATATGTTTCTAGGTGCATTTCAAAGCCTCCATTGTTACACATGGATGGTGGAACACTAATTGGAGATTTAAAGATACCTGGGGTCAGGAATTAATGGCACTCAGAATATTTTTGTTTTCCACTATATATATATGCAAGAGAAGCATTATTTACAGCTGTACCAGGTAGACAGAGTTTTATGTTTTTTTATCCCAAAATATAAAAACAAATCATGATCTGAAGAAACACAGCCACTCTGCATCAGGAGACAGTAACTGTTTCACTGCACAAGAGATTAACACTATGAAACAGGACAGACACCAGAATCCTCCCCTTATCCTTATACAAACAGTTTAAGAACAGAATATAGTTAACTAGCTTTGAATTTTAGAGATATACTAAATTCAATACTTCCAGATTTGTGGGAAATGTCCTGGGAATATTTAAAAGATCCCATGTCCAATCAGTAATTTTACTTCTCATTTGAAGGGCTCCATATCCAGCAGCATGGGCACAACTTCACAATGAAGTGATGAATTTTAACAAGCCTTTCTGGATTCCAAGTTTGCCTTGGTCTTTTATCAAAGGGTCAGTAGAGTTTATGCTACTTAGCTGTGAACCATAATAGTAGCAAATGAAGAAGATAGTGAATATTTATATAGCTTTATATTTAATATGGGGAGTTTCTAGAAGGAGTCTGTAAGTAGGGACTGTTGCCCAGGCTCCAAGCTTTGGCCAAGCAGTTCTTGGCAGGCTTCAGAGAGGGTGGTGAAAATGCAGCTTTAAGCCATCCTTACATCATCCTAGGGCTGTCTCCCTGCCAGTGTGGTCCCTTGTGTAAACTGTAACACCAGCAGAGCTACTGAATTTTGCAGGGGCTACCACTATACCCAAGAAACTACTCTGCTACCTGGGAATCCATGAGAAATAGGCTTGGCCCAGCCTGTCTAAACTGTACTCCTTTCATGAGGACTCGGGAGAGGAAGAGCCCTTGCAGTCTCTGCAGTGGCTGCAAACCAGCTGAGGCACTGTCATATCTGCACTGGCTGATGTGCAAGTAGCTGGCTGAGCTGCCTCACAGACTCCATTGCAGTGATAATGTGGCAAAAAACCAGCTTTCAGTGTCTGGAGGATCTGGCCCGTACGCCTGTGTGTGCATATGCAGATGCATGTGATGTCAGTGAATGTCCCCTGCTTCCTGCAAAGGTCACTTTGTCTGAGATTTTTCATTTGCTTCAGAATAAAGCAGCCTCAAGAATGTAATGAGGGAAATGAGGTCTGAAATTTGTTTCCTAACATCCATGAATTGCAGCACCGAGCAAGGGGAAAAGCATTCAAATCCCTCTCTGCCCTCTTGGATAGAATTCTGTTTGTAGCTCTGTAATAATCAGCAGACATCAGTGTCTGCTACAACTGAGTATTTTTGGTATCTAATTGGCACTTAGATACTAATGTGATAGGAGCTTCAGAAATAGCAGATAAATATTGCTTCTTTCCCTGTGTGTCTGTCTGTATCGTGTGTGCGAAGCTGTGTATTAATGTGAAAAATTCCCTGTTGATTTTAATGGAATGCATCTCTCTGCGGAGAATTTGCTTCTTTCAAAGCTGCAGTAATGTATAGGAGGGATAATTTTTGTGTGTGCGCTGTGAAC
This sequence comes from Sylvia atricapilla, assembly GCF_009819655.1. NCBI lineage: Eukaryota > Metazoa > Chordata > Aves > Passeriformes > Sylviidae > Sylvia > Sylvia atricapilla. The sequence goes on from NC_089145.1 coordinate 56,294,666, forward strand.
ATCTAGAACAAATTCCCGAAGTATTATTTTGTGCAGAAACTGTGAATGCTCCCAGCTTGCAAATGAAGTCAAACCCTTGTTAATGTTTACAGTAAACCAGCTGTTCTCAGCATTTCTCCCTGAGCCCCAGCTACTTTAGCTCCACCATACTCAGCCTTACATCATAGCAGCTGCAATAATAAGAGGCTGAAAGCGGTCAGAAGCAGCCAGGCCTGCTAAACCACACCTTTGTTTAAAGGAGATTTTGGATTGTAAAATATCTCAATTGCTAAATTTTTCAGCCTGACTGGACTCCATGCATGGGCTGGGTCTTCAAAGACCTTGCTCACCAAAAGCACATAGGCACTGCGGAGGAAAGCAGAACACAGGCTCTTTATACATTTTCCTGGGAAACTTTCTGTAGATCCAGACTGGGAAATGTTCCAAGGCTTCACAGAACTAAAGATAACAGTAATAAAAAATTGGACTGGAGCACACTGACTTTTAAATGAAATAGCTGAGCCTAGTACAATTGCATGGCAAAGCCTTCATAACTTGTGCAGCAAGATTTCACTAATTTACAGAAATAAAAGTAAAGATCACTACAGATTACTGAATTTTAACAATTAGCAAGTATGTAAACAAACAACATTCTAGGAAAAGAAAAAAAGCATCAGCATGTAGGTTGCTTTCAAGACTGTAATTTCTTTGTAAATATTTATGATTGCTCAAATAATACATGCTACTGGATATGTTTCATAAAAATAATTAGGGTTAGCAGAATGAAAAATAGACCATTGCCCTGCTCAGTCTTCTTTCCAGACAAGAGAGGGCATAATTTTTGTACTAAGTATGAAGTGTATGGTCTATTGAGTTCCTGCAGTGTCTACATTGTAGAAATACATGAATAAATAGGAATTTAAGGTAAATTTAAGAAGATTTTCACATTAGATGTCCTACAGGTGACTTACTGAAATCTTTTCTGCTGAGATACAGAGTAGCAGAGATACTCAGCGTGGTTTTTAGCATGTAAGAGAAAATGTGTTCATTGCTGCTTTATTGCATTACGTAGCAATTGGATAATTGACATAAGACACGTCATTTTTATTTTACTGACAATAAAATTTTGAAAATCATAGTGAGAAGAAGAAGATAGGATTTGTACAGTTGAAAAAATTCCAAATAAATTTTTAGGTACAAGGGGTTATTTTAACAGCTTTTTCACAGCTCAAATCGAGTGTGAACATTGCACTCACGAACATTGCACTCACATTACAAATACCACCTGTGACACCACCAGCAACCTTTACTGGGCTCGTGATTCACAGGGTGATGTCACAGACTGTCAGATGATGTCACTGATGTCCTAGATGATGGCAGTGATTGGGATAGAGGGGCTGTCACAGCTGGACTGCTTGCTGAGTTTAGCAGATTCCACAGCATGTTGCCATCAAAAGGACTTAGTAAAAAATCCCAAATGTGCTTTACAGTGCAAAAAAAGAGAAGAAGAAGTAAGCAAAAGAGGCCACACAGAAGAATTTGTAGCTTTCATTGATACAGGTACTTCTAGTTGGTACAGATACTTGCAATTCAGAGGCACTGCAAATTCATTGTAAAGGCAGTGTAAAGTGGAAATTATTGCATCAAAATTGTAATAAATTGGACCATCATTTCAGTAATGACTCATAATGATGGTGAATTACTTGCCTTGAAATAATTCTTTGAGAGTCTTATAATTTTATGTTGTAGTTGTATGAAGTATTGATCAGCAAAATAAAATACATACCCTTTCTTGAAGAGTGTAGAGGCCAAATGTACAAGGACTATGAAAGGTAATAAAATGAGATGTAATATTCAAGCAAATTATTTTAAGTAACCACAGGTACAAATGGTACTCCACGCTTTTATCACAAAATCCTGTACTGTCTGGGGAAGAACTGAAGAACCCCAGCCCCCAAAAAAGCAATTTCATGTACCTTCATACATATATATTACATATATATCTATAGTATGTACATATATATTTTGTATACACAATTTAATGCCGAGTGCTTTTAAAATATGCACATATCAATGACATAAACCTTTTGTAACTATGCACCCGAGCAAAATATTACTTAGCTGTGTGCATTTTTCTTTGAGTTTCCCTGGTGCATCCAAAGCAGGATCAGTTTGTTTCTTTTGGCATAAATTGTCACCTGAACCCCTGAATAAAAATATTGCTTCTACTCTGTCATGTAGAGAGAATATATTCTGACTCTCGCTCTAGGTACAAATGTGTCTGTCACATTTGAAAAGGCAACAGTTAAATACATGTTCCTGCTGTCAGAAATGCAGCAGTTAAACCCTAAATAATATCTATAGGATTAAGATCCAAGTACTTTACAAGAAATCTATATGCAGTCATCTTTCCACATTTCCTCTCTGTCCCCTATCGTAGACTATAGAAGATAATTTAAGAAGAGCTCTGGTATGTGTATTCATTATCTCCATTTTCAGGTAAATGGAGCAAACAACTTCACCCTAGCAGATTAGTAGCAAAATAGTACACATTCCTCTATGCTAAATGAATGAAAAAAGCAGGATTGAGCCAGAATGGGGGCAGAGAGAGAGAGACAGGAGGGTTTTTTAAAAGAGTTTTCTGAATAATCAGGAAATCCAGTGAGACAAACAGTATGTGTAGAGAACAAGCCAGAATTATCAAATTACCATGACAACCATAGGCAAGAACCCAGAGAGAATCAGGTAAAGATTATTACAGTAGAATTACAATTAACTTCACATTTATTTATTTAAATATATATATATAAAATCCCAAGCAGTCAGGAGGAAACATTTCCTTTGGCCTAGCTCATTGTGGTGCAAAGGCTTGTGAAATACAGCCTTGTTTGTAATTTTGAAATTGCTTTGTAAATGTGTACAAGTAGTTTTTTTCTTTTTTTGACTATGTTGATTGCTTTAACCATCAGGATTTGATGTCAGATACAAAACTCAGAATCGCATATGCTTTAATTTGCTTGAAAAGATAAGGTAGAAGAGAATTCAAAAAAGGTAGAGGGGGTGTGTGCGTATGTGTGTGAACACACACAGTGTGTATTTCCCTGTAACTCCTTAAAAATTCTCTCTTTTATGTTTTTCAAATGACTGCTTTCTTCATTCAAATCTTTGATTTACGCATTCACAATGAAAAACTTTAAAACTGAATGCAGCAAAAAAAATAAATAAAACCAAAGTGGAGTGAAAGTCAAATAAGTAAGAGTAGTGGTGTTAATTAAAAAAAGCTACAGGTTAACCCAGCAGGTGGTTAACCAGTTTATCTGTTGAATATGGCTTTGAAATTATTTTATAATGTTTCATTTCATATAGCAGTGTTCACACATATTGAAAGATACAAGTATACAGTTCTGAAAGGCCCTGACACAAGTTGAGAGAAGGATTTGTTCACATGGGAGGTGGTTGATTTTTTTCCCCAGGTTTGAACAAAGCTCTCAGACTGTTAACACTTGAGTATCCAAACAAAATCCCCCCAGTGCTTTGTCTTTCCTGTGTTGTCCCACTATCTGAGTGCATATTCCATTTTAATGTGCCTGTAAACATAGATGCATGGCCATAGTGATCCTTTTAAATGCTGCCCTGAAGTTTGCTGCACGGTCAGGGAGAGCAGTGATGCTCCCCATTGTTCCCTGCTATGATGTCATGCTCAGACTTCGCCTTGGTTAAACAGAATTCAGTTTACTGGACTGCAGCAAAATGTCTTTAGGGAAGACAAATCTATTGCTGTGTAGCAGAGATGGAAAGAAGTAACGTGGAAAAATAAAGAAAAAAGACAATGTAGGGGAATTAATATAAATTCTGGCTAAAATATTTGCTACCTATATTTTTCTCTACACCTTTACAGAAATAGATATGCACACTCATCCATACACACACTCAAACTGTGCATAGCTCAAGGGTGTGTTTATTTTAATCTTGGGAACTAGGACAAGCCAAGATTCACTCTCAGGACTTGCATCATCACTAAGATTGCTGTGAGACATGCAGTCTTATATCACACTGTTCATTCTTTTTACTCACACTAACCACACGTGGAGTGCACATAATGGGTCTAATCCTGCTAGCTGTCCACTGGTGTTAATGAGAGCTAAAGACATAGGGCATTGCTACAACATCCAGTGGTAAATTAATTCATTTCCACAGCATCTGAAAACTATGTGGGGCTAGTGAGGGGAAGAAAGAGGATGGCCTTTTAATTATGTTGAGAGATTGTGAGCTGGAAGAGAAATCTTGAAGGGACTGAGTGGGGAAAAGGAGGTTCCTCCCTCCCTCCCACTCTCCTGGCCTGTAAAAAAAAGAAGAAAAGGAAAAAAAAATTTTAAAAAAGGAAAATAAAAACCCAAAGAAAAAAAAACAAAACAAAACACCAAAAACCCAAAGCCACCCACACAAAAAAACGCCCACCAACCCTGGGGCCAGTCCTTCCCGCATAGGGACAGTTGGCAGGTATGTGTTAATCTTGTTCCCAGCACTTCGGAGAAGCCATGAACAGAGGCTTACCCTGTCTTTTCAAATCAGCACTTCCTGTCCTTCAAGAGTTAACCTTCTCTAGAACATTTATTTCACCATCTCAGAGAGAGAGGGAAAAAAAATAAAATAAAAATAAAAAATAAATAAATAAAAAACCCCCAAAAACCTACACATACACGAAAAAACCCCAACCCAACAAAAAACCCACCCCCAAACCCAAAAACCCCCAAACCCAAACCTGCAGAGCTGAGAGGCTGCAGATCACAAGGCCATTCTGATAGCCTCCTGTCCCCATGGCAACAGCAACGGCATTTATCAGTTCCTTATGAGAGCAGGCACAGCAAATCTGCATTGCACATGGCAGCCTTCCAGCCTTTCAAATGAAAGAGCACTTTGAACTGCTGCCAAGTGTGGAAGGAGCAGAGCTGTCAGGACTGCTTAATGCTGGCAGTTTGTACTTGGGAGCCTTTCAGTTCCCAGAATCCTTCAGCATGGCAGCCTGCCAGGTACTTAGCGGAAGCTAAAAACTAACCCCCAGACCATTCACTGCAGTGCACTCAAAATTTTCCACATGTACCATGTCACAAGTGCAGACTGCACAATGAAAGCAAACGCCTTCTGCCTGGGAATTCTAATTTTATTAATAATCTAGGAAAAAGCAAGCAGAGATTAAGTGGTGGACAGGACTACGGTATAGCCACTGTTTATAACTCGGGGAGCGTATGTCAAATGTGTATTTCATCCCTTAGAAATAGAATTAGCTCTGACAACAGGGGCTGCACAGCCCTAAATCTGCATGCAGTACCTGAATGTGGGGAGATTGGTGTTAGCGGAAGGGAGAGGATGGTTATTTACAGTGCAGTGTTTTTTAGCAGTCATTATCAAATACATAGCAGTGAGATGTGAAACAGAAAAATGTGACAGTATTGCTGGCTGGTAACTATTTTTTGCCCTTACCCACAGCATTTTGATGACACTGTGAGAATCTCAGAAACTGACTGATGAATGTAGCAGAGATACATGGCTGTTGGTGGGTTTCCTTTCAGTGGAGAGATTTCATGTGAACTTTTTATTGTTTTGCATTACCCAAAGCACAAGAGCTTCTACTGGCAGAGGAAACAAATTGGCACAGTTCTGCTTTTTTTTTTTTTTTTTTTTAATCTGCACTGAGATCAAGGGCAAGGGCTTCATTTTCCAGCACTAGTCATAAGCCTTTAGCACAAATAAAATGAAAATTGTCTGTCGCTCAGGCAGTTGGACAAGGTTCAGGAAAACTATGTCTGGCACTAATTCCAAAGGGAGGAAGGTTTGGTTCAATCCAGCATCATTAATTTCAGTAAACTGTTTTCACTAGTCTATATCCCACTAGTCTATATCCCACTGTTCAAGAGCTGTTTATTATCTTTTACTAAATAATATCTTTTGGAGAACAGAATAATGAAAAATACCTGATATTACTTACATACATACGTATACTCTCACATGTATGTATACACATAAATAGATATGGTATACAAGGATGTATTCTCATAGTTTTACTTTTTTCTTTTTCTAAACAATTGCTTGTGTCTTACCTTGCCTTCCCATTACAAAACACATTTATAATGCCAAATATAAAATAGTAAAAATAGCCCAGAATGCAAAAGAGAGAGAGAGAGATGAAAAAACCCTGGAGCAAAGACAATCTCCACAAATTTGTGAGTTTCACCAAAAAAACCAAGGAAATGTAGAACCTCTTTTTCAGCTTGCAGCTATCTTTGGCTGCTGATTGAAGATTTGACTTAATTCACCCAGGCAGTAGTGTCTAAAAGTAATACACCAAGACAGTTAATTTTGGCACTTAGTCTCCCTTAGGAATTTTACCAACAGTCTTTGTAACAAAAAAAAAAAAAAAAAAAAAAAAAAAAAAAAAAAAGTAAATTATCTTTTTTTTTCCTCTTGGTTTCTCCCCTTAGCTCATCCTGATATGTGCTAATAAAAGAAACTGCCTCCACTCCCCCCTTCTATTCTCACCATGACCCTTTGTCCATATCATCCTTCTTTCAATAACAATATTAAACAGCATTTGTAACATGGTCTTGGAGAAAAAGTGGGTTTGGTCTTTTCAGATGGCCTAGTTAGAGAGGAAAAGGAGGTTATGCCAAGTGAAATAACTTAGGATAGTGTCAGGGTATTCTTTCTTTCTTTCTTTCTTTCTTTCTTTCTTTCTTTCTTTCTTTCTTTCTTTCTTTCTTTCTTTCTTTCTTTCTTTCTTTCTTTCTTTCTTTCTTTCTTTCTTCTTTCCTTCTTTCCTTCTTTCCTTCCTTCCTTCCTTCCTTCCTTCCTTCCTTCCTTCCTTCCTTCCTTCCTTCCTTCCTTCCTTCCTTCCTTCCTTCCTTTCTTTCTTCCTTTCTTTCTTTTCTTTTCTTTTCTTTTCTTTTCTTTTCTTTTCTTTTCTTTTCTTTTCTTTTCTTTTCTTTTCTTTTCTTTTCTTTTCTTTTCTTTTCTCTTCTCTTCTCTTCTCTTCTCTTCTCTTCTCTTCTCTTCTCTTCTCTTCTCTTCTCTTCTCTTCTCTTCTCTTTTTTCTTCTCTTCTCTTCTCTTTTCTTCTTTTTTTCTTCCCCCCTTTCCCACCTCCCTTATTTTCTGGAAAACACAGTAAAGTTTTGTTCAGTTCTCAAGTGTTATTAATCACTGGTGGAGGCCAAAAGCAGGGATATTTTTCTTGGCAGCACGTTTTGATAAACAATCTGTGTATGGGGTGAAGGGAAGGAGGAGCCTGTCCTGCTGGTAACTAAGCTAATATTTGGCAGATTCTTAACTGTCACGAAAGTGCAAGTGGCTCTCAGTGGGAATAGTCTTAAAAAATGTACCGATTCAGTTGATTCATTGTTGTTGGTTGTTTACTACGTCCACAGGATGTAAGATGAAAACAGTCCAGGAAAAAGTAAAAATAACAACAGCGGAGGCCTCAGCTCCGCATATCCCAGGCTAAAACACACTGCCCAGTCGCCGGTCCCTTGCAGAGTGAGCAGAATTAATTATAGGTGCCTTATTCTGCACTGTAAGATTTGGCAAAGGTTAACGTGTGGAAATCGAGGCTCCCGGGCAGGTTTTCAAACTTTTAAAGACAGCTGTAGGGAAATGGGCGCGGGGGGGTTGGGTCTCAAAGAGAGACCCCTCGGTGCTCCCCGGGGCAGAAGCGAGAGGCTGTGCCGGGGCCGCACACGTGTACCCGGCTGCGGGCAGGGCAGGGCTCTGCCCTCGGCTCCGCGTCCGGCACCCGTGGGGAAACGGGACCGGGAAAAGCACAGGAAACGAGAGGCAAAATCCCTTAAGAAACGTGTCTTGAGAAGAGTTCCTAGATGGGAACGCAATAAGCTGTGTATGTCAACAAGGCTCGCTACCTGAAAAATGGTAGGAAAAAACCAGAATTATAATGAGATGAGAACTGAAACGATAAACAGAAACATGTAACTACTCCTATTCTTTGTAACTGAGTGTTTTGACACTTCCTGGCAGCTTCTAGTAGAAGACAATGTTGTTTAACTTTTAATTTGACAAAATTATGCAACTTCTTCCTGAAGTGTTTGTGTTTTGATTTGCTGAACACACTCTCTTTACCACCAAGTGCTCTGTTCACTGCTAATCTCTGCATTGTTTTGAAGCCAGTCATTTGATTGTGACGGATTTTATTTGCTATTCTGAGGTAAATCCATGTAAATTACACTTTCTGGAGTGCGCTACCCTTCTCGTTCTTGTATTTTTTTCCAGCTGTAGCTGCTGTTTTGATCAGTAAAGAAGGAGCCATTTCTGTAGGTGAGTGCCTGCAGAAGAGCCAGCTGCTGTGACGGCTGCAGTGATCAGTGCCAAAACTTTGTAAAGCGAGCAGGAAAGAGTTAAACATATTCCCAGGCTGTGAGCATTTAGAGCCAGACCAGAGTGTTCATTTCCAAGCTGCTGAGATCATGGGCTCCTAATCATTATCACCTGCAAACTTTGGGGCTGTCCTATATTCTGCATAATGAACAGTGGACTGCTGATCGATAACCCACAGTACTCCTCTGTCGTCCAGATCAACAGGAACCCCCGTGTTTTGGGAGCTCGTGTCTGGGAGTGGCACAGAGTAGTGCCTGGGGTGCAGCCAGGCCACCTGGGTTTCGTCACTTTGTCCTTCATGGTGTGTTGCACCCTCCGCTTTCCGTACCTGCTGGTGGCACTAGGAAAGGTAGTGGCCAGCTCCCGCACGCTGTATTTTGTATGATCATCTTGATTCCTTCATTTCAATTGATGCTTCACCCGCCGTTTTATTGTTACACAGCCCCGTATGTGCATGTGTGTACTTTCAAATAAGGATGGTAGTAGGAATAAAGGAAAGGGATTATCGGATGGCAGTATTTCTCCTAGGGCTGAAAGGAAGGAATTAGTAGATTTCACTTGTGATTGTGAAAAATTATAGTCCTTGTCCTTTCAGACTACTGGCAGGTCATAAACTTTGGGCAATCTCTGCGGAATCCCTAATGCTGCACCCACAGTGCTGACTTGTGTTCCTGCTCAAGAAGCAGTAGCTGGGTAGCAATTGTTCACAGCCGCAGCTCCATTCCTCCTGCACTCCCCTTCATCTCACTAAACAATCTACTGTTTGGGGGGTTCTTACACTATTTTTTGTTTGCTGGCTTCTTTCTTTCAGTTAGTCAGATTAGACACCCGAATGGCTTCATTGTTTGGGCTTCCTCTTTGCCTCCTCCAAAAGTAACATTAATCCCTGGATTATTTCAGAGATAAATAAACACCAGACGTGTTTAGTATAAATCCAGCAAAACCGATCTGGATTGCTCCTGTCCCGTCACTCGCATGGCAAAGAGAAAAGGCAGAAGGTGAGCAGAAATCTTGCTGCTACCCTCGCAAGGACAGTGCTGCCATAGATGGGAAGCTTGTTACATTGCCACCGTTCAATCTATTTTTCCCTACCCAGATTAGATTGATACTGACAAGTCGTTCCCTGTGAAGGTGCCACAGCGTGGCATTTATTTGCATTTACATTGCAGTTCTCTTCATCAATCAGCTTTGCAGAGATCACTGCTGCTGCTGGCCATATTGTTGCTATGCTGACACTTCATCCTTAAGTGCTGCTTGCGTAATGGTACAGTACGTGCCCATGACCAAAGTTTAAATCAAAGTTTAATCATTACGGAAAGACAAACATATTTCCGCAACTGTGTATCCTGCAAGTAAGAGTAAAGGCAGCTTGGTCGGGTCACAGATGCTAATCTCTCTCTTTTTCTATTCACAAACTATAAAGAGAGTTGACAGCACCTGTAAATGGTTTTCTGAGGCTAGATTATATCTAAGGTGATTATTGTTTACACCCACTATAAGACTGCTCTTGTGAGCCAAGAAGTCTGTTCCTGTGAGGTGAGTTTACCAAAAAAGGGCTTTCTTGCAGGAGGATTCAGTGGAGCGAGGATCCAGGGTGAGGGGTAGTTCAAGCACATGGAGTGCTTTGTCATGTGTTGGATTTGTGTAACCCGGGGACTGAAATACAGTCAGGATATGCTGCAGTTCTGCATTCCCAGACATGCAGGATGAAGGGAAATCTTCAGCTCTCTCAACCCGAGTTTTTAAAGCAGAGGCTGAGCTTTTACCACAGCCCAGTTCTCCTCCTCATACGAAGGTCAACACGGGGCAGTAAAAGGAGAGGAAAGGAGTTGACATTCCAGTATGAATCAGAGGGAACACATGCTTGTTTAGTCAAGTAAAGACATATTAATGTAGAAATCCTGCAGCCATCACTAAATCACTGTGGCTGGAAGCAACGACTTTTACTTTGACCAGCTTTCATCTGTCATACTTCTGTGAAGCTTCTGTAATGTCCACAGTTTAGGTGTGAAATTTCTAAGTGTGAAATCCACTCCCTTTTAGCCATCTTCTTAAGTCAATTTGCATACAGGAGACCCATAATTCGAAGACTTTTCTATCTCTACTTACTGCTCCTACAAGCTTCCCCTGAAGAAGAGTCACTTTGTCACAATTGATTTCCTAACTGTATTTTATCTGGTCCTACCATTTCTGTAACTTCCATGTGTTTCATTAAGCCTTCCCTATAAAATAATTCCACACATATATAATCAAACTCATTTGCCAGCTTTATAGATTAGAACCAGACACATGTAAAATGCTTTAGACAACTAACAATGGAAATGACACGCACTGGTGATATGAAATGACGTATTTAAAGAAAGGTTTTTTGGGGGTTTTTTTGTCGTGTGAGTTCCAAAACGTTATCAATAGAATAGAAGGTCTCTTTCCCCGTCGGTGCTGCATGGCTGCTGAGCGTGCCGGTGTAAGGGAGCCGTGGCACCCCGCCATAGAAACACTAAGTCCTTTTAAAGCACAGAGGGAAACCTGCAGTGGACGGGGGTTTCGGCGTTTCTAGCAACAAAGGAATCGGGAAGAGGTACTGAAAGAAAGAAATCCATCCAACACTGCCCAGCTGGGAGAGGTTCCGCGTTCTCCGAGCATGCAGGCGCTTCCCCCCCCGGCCCTCCCCCGGTGCGCGCTGTCTCCGCGGGCACCGTGCGCCCGGCTGCGCGCCGCTGACGCGATGCCGGTGGCCGCCCGCAGCGCACCGCGCCGGGTCCCGGCCGAACCGCGTCCCCGCAGAGACAGTTTATTATTCTTTGGACGCAGGCAGCGGTGTCGATGTTTGCAAAAACAGCCGCCGAGTGCAACGAGAGAGCAAAAGCGGGTTGTGCAGAGCCCCTCCTGGCCAGCACGGGCACCGGCGTGGCCGCGGGGCCGGGCGGGGAGCGGGCAACTTCGGGATCGCGGGCGGGAGAAGGCGAGCTTCGGGGGGTTTGGTTTTGTTTTCCTCACAGTGAAATGAATTCTCGCCTTATTTGCATGAACTGAAGTTGTTTAGAGTAATTTGCCTGTTAACAGTGTTATGCAAATGTTAGCTAGCTATTTAAAGGGGAAATAGAAGAAAAAAAAAAAAGAAAAAAAAAAAAGAAAAAAAGCTTGTGTGTTCTCACAACGCCGGGGAAATCCTATGTCCCTTTGCATTAGTGAGATGAGATCACAGCGATTACTCACCTGCCTGGCCTCTCCTACACCCTTGAGCAATGCACAGCACTATCTTTCCCAGCCCAACCTTAAACACTTGGCAAACATGGCTGGTTTAAACAAATCAAAAGTGGAAGAGCTCCTGATGCAGTCACAGCCTTACAAAAACTGTGTCATTCTGTCACTGGGATCACTGAAAGAGAAACACGAAATCGGATATTAAGGCGGGATCCCCCATTTGCCTCAGCAGCCGGAGCGCACGGGAATCCCACCGACAGTCGCGGTGGCAGAAAGCCGCGCAGCCGTCACGGAAGCAAAGCGGGGCGAACCGCGGGTTTACAAAATCCCGAAAGCGAGACATCTGAACTTAGAAAGCGCAGTCAGGGAAAAAAAAAAACAAAAAAAAACAAAAAAAAAAACCAACCAACCAACCAAACAAAAAACCCCCACCACCCACCACCAGCAGGACTGTGCATGCGCGCCCTGGCCGCGGTGCCGCGGCGGGGGGCCGGCAGCGCGGCCAGGGAGGAGGCTGAGGGCGCGATCTGGCGTTCAAGTTTCCAAACATAGCCGGCAGCGCGGGCTGCCCGCGCCCCGCCGCGCTCCAGCTGCGGCCGCGCCGGGGAGGGCGCGGGCAGCGCGCCGGGCATGCGCGCCCCGCGCAACAAGTGGGCTCCGCGCCGGCGGCCGGGGGGAGGGGAGCGGGGCGCGGGCGCTCGGCGGTGACGCGGGGCCCCGCCCGGGTGCAGCCGAGCCGGGAGCACGGCGCGGAGAAGGGGAGGGGCGTCGCGGCGCGGGGGGAGCGCGGCGCGGCGGAGGGGGCGCGCAGCCACACGCGGCGGCGCGCAGCACCCCGCGCTCGGACTGCGAGCAGCGGCGAGGATGTGAGTGAGGAGCAGGCGGCGCCGCTCGCCACGCTGCTGCCGCCGCCGCCGCTGCCGCTGCCGGACTGCCGCGGCTCCGCCGGCGCTCAGGGAAGCCGCCGCTGCCGGGACCGAAGAGCTCCGTGCGGGTGCCCCTGTCTTGCTCACGGCGGTGGATCAGCACGTACCGAACTGCAAGCTCACGAGGCAGCCGTGGCGGGTGGAAGGTGACCCCCCCATCTTCCTCCGTGCACCTCCGCCTCCTCCCGGAGGAGGAGCAGCAGCAAGCGGAGAGCTAGAGAGCGCAGGGAAACAGAAGCGGCTAGAAGGCGACCCCCACCCAGCCAGCCCCCCGGAGGAGCAGTGGAAGCGTTCCCCACCCCACCGGGGCAGCAGCGGCTGGACCAGGTAGAAGAAGCCCTCCCGGCTGCAGGAGCGACCTAAAAGCGGACGATCCCCCTTGCTGAAACGGGCAACAGGATCAGGTACGGAGAGCCGCCCCCCCTGCAGCCCGGGGGGGAAGACTGAACCGGCCCCTACCCCGGCGGCAGCGGCAGCAACTCCCCAGCCAGCAGCACCATGTCCGCCGCGCAGGTGTCCTCGTCGCGGAGGCAGTCATGCTACCTCTGCGATCTGCCCCGCATGCCCTGGGCCATGATCTGGGACTTCACGGAGCCCGTCTGCCGGGGCTGCGTTAATTACGAGGGCGCCGACCGCATCGAGTTCGTGATCGAGACGGCCCGGCAGTTGAAGCGGGCGCACGGCTGCTTCCAGGACGGTCGTTCCCCGGGCCCCCCGCCGCCGGTCGGCGTGAAGGCAGTGACGCTCTCCGCCAAAGAAGCGGCGGCGGCGGCAGCCCAGCAGCAGCTCAACCATGTGGATGCCACCTCCAAGGCGGCCTCGGCGGGGCTGACCCAGTCCAGCCTGGACCGCTACGGGCTCAGCGCCGCCGCGGCGGAGCAGCGCAGCCGCTTCGAGTACCCGCCGCCGCCGGGCAGCCTGGGCAGCAGCCATGGCGCCCGCCTGCCCAACGGGCTGGGGGGGCCCAATGGCTTCCCCAAGCCGCCTGAGGACGGGCCGCCCGAGCTGAACCGGCAGAGCCCCAACTCCTCCTCCTCCTCTTCCTCCTCCCGTCGCGGGGCGCACGGGGGGCTCGTGTCCGGCCTGCCCCCGGGGGCCGCCGGCGCTCAGATGAACGTGCCCCCCAACCTGCTGCCGCAGACGCTGCTGAACGGCCCCGCCGCCTCCGGCGTGGCGCTGCCTCCGCCGCACGGGGGCCTGAGCGGCCGCGGCGGCGGGGGTCCCCCCGCTCCCTCCGCCTCTTCCCAAGGGGGCACCTGCGGCGGCGGTGCCGGGGGAGGCGGCGGCTCGTCCTCCGAGGCCTGCGGCAAGCGGCCGGGCTCGGTGTCCAGCAGTGACCAAGAGCGGGAGCTGAAGGAGAAGCAGCGCAACGCGGAGGCGCTGGCCGAGCTCAGCGAGAGTTTGCGGAATCGGGCCGAGGAGTGGGCCAGCAAGCCCAAGATCGTGCGGGACACGCTGCTCACTCTGGCCGGCTGCACCCCCTACGAGGTGCGCTTCAAGAAGGATCACGCCTTGCTGGGCCGCGTCTTCGCCTTCGACGCCGTCTCCAAGCCGGGCATGGACTATGAGCTGAAGCTCTTCATCGAGTACCCCAGCGGCTCCGGCACAGTCTTCTCCAGCGCCTCCGGCGTGGCCAAGCAGATGTACCAGGACTGTATGAAGGACTTCGGCCGCGGCCTCTCCTCGGGCTTCAAGTACCTGGAGTACGAGAAGAAGCACGGCTCCGGCGACTGGCGGCTCCTGGGGGACCTGCTGCCCGAGTCCGTGCGCTTCTTCAAGGAGCTGGTGGGCGCCGACATGCTGCCGCAGCCCTACCTGGACGCCAGCTGCCCCATGCTGCCCACGGCGCTGGTGAGTCTCCCGCGGCCCGGGGCCGGCGGGGCGCAGGGCACGGCCGCCGCCTCTAGGGGACCTGGCGGCGGCGGCGGCGGCGGCGGCGGCGGGGCGATGCGCAAGAGGAAAGCCTCTCCGGAGCCCTCGGACTCGGCCGAGGGGGCTCTGAAGCTCAGCGACGAGCAGCAGCGGCAGCAGTGGATGGCCAGCCAGAGCGAAGCGCTCAAGCTCACCATGTCGGCCGGGGGCTTCGGGGCGGTGCACGGCGGGGGACCCCCGCCGCCGCCGCCCCTCGGGCCTCACTCCAACCGGACCACGCCACCCGAGTCCGCCCCCCAGAACGGACAGTCCCCCATGGCCGCGCTCATGTCGGTGGCCGACACACTGGGCAATGCCCACTCGCCCAAGGACGGCAGCTCGGTGCACTCCACCACGTCCACCCGCAGGAACAGCAGCAGCCCCGTGTCGCCGGCCTCGGTGCCGGGCCAGCGCCGGCTGGCCTCCCGCAACGGGGACATGAATCTGCAAGTGGCCCCTCCTCCCCCCAGCACCCACCCCGCCATGGACCAAGTGCACCCCCAAAACATTCCGGACTCCCCCATGGCCAACAGTGGGCCCCTGTGCTGCACCATTTGCCACGAACGCTTGGAGGACACCCACTTTGTTCAGTGCCCCTCTGTGCCCAGCCACAAGTTCTGCTTCCCTTGTTCCAGAGAGAGCATCAAGGCCCAAGGGGCGACTGGCGAAGTCTACTGCCCCAGTGGAGAGAAATGCCCCCTAGTCGGTTCCAATGTGCCTTGGGCATTTATGCAGGGCGAGATCGCGACCATTTTAGCTGGGGACGTTAAAGTGAAAAAGGAGAGAGACCCTTGAATAAGAAATCCAATCCCTTCAGACTCCTGAAGATGTAGAATTGTGAATATAACAAACTGCAAAAGTTAGTCTTATGTATAGACATTATTTTCGTCGTATGTTTCTATATTTTGAAACAAAGGTATGTACTCTTCTTCATTTGAAGGATAGAGCTGGTTTTTGTTAAACAGAATATAATATTGTTTGGTTACTACATAATACCTGTTCTCATTTCTTTGGCAGTGTGTTGGCTAGGTACAAAGTTAATAGCCCTTAGCGATTACCTGCTGCTGGTGTGTATTTTTGTAAATGTATGCACTTCTCTGAAAGAAGAAGAAAAACACAAAAGACAAAAAAAATTTTTTTTTTTTTTTGCCAAGGCCAGTGTTGATGCCTAAAAAATTGCTACAAAAATGGTGACAGCTTATGTTTTACAAGCCCTGAGTGTTAGTCTTTCACTTTATTTTTTTTTTGTTTGTTTGTTTGTTTTTGTTTTTTGTTGCAAAACGGTGGGGTGGCTGTGGGGGGAGGGTTTTTTTGTTGCAAGTTTGTAAGGAAAATGTTTCAGTTTGTTTCTATTGATCTGAACGTTTTTAATCTTCATGTGTTTTTTGTTTTTGCTTTTATTGATGCACGGATGCTTTTGAACAGTAGAGCAAAATGCTGTACATGAGAAACATGCTCTGTTTGTCCTTTATACATTTCTGTAGTTAACAGAACACTGTAATGTGCCTTGGAGCTTAGTAAATTGTAATAAATTCAATTGATATTAATACTTCTCGAGTAGCAAGTTTTATTTTTCTCTAAGCTTAGGCAGTATGCGCAAGCCATGTTTCCTTTTTAAAGGTCTCCATTATACCAAGAGTCTGCAGTTCGTTGTGGTAATTGTGGCACTTGTATGTATATTTTCACTTATATGTAGTAAGATGATGATGTTGATGGTGTTATCAAACTTATTTAAATCTTGGCACTGTGCCTATTTACATTTCACCTTTAATGTTGCA
This sequence comes from Sylvia atricapilla, assembly GCF_009819655.1. Taxonomy (NCBI): domain Eukaryota; kingdom Metazoa; phylum Chordata; class Aves; order Passeriformes; family Sylviidae; genus Sylvia; species Sylvia atricapilla. Next base: position 56,310,845 of record NC_089145.1, read on the forward strand.
GTAACGGTTGCTGACTAAGCATTTTCTATTTACTGTTCCTGCATCTCATTTCCTCCTCCCTTCTCCTCCCCCCCACCAGCTCTCCAGCTGCAAGCTGTTTGCAATACAGGATGCATACATTGCCTGCGCAATTTAATAAGGCTTGAGATTTAAAATGAAACCCTCTTTTCACCAAAAAAAACCAAACCACAAACAGCAAGAACCCAACAAATCCAGCGCCACGTGGTTAATAATTTTAGTTGATTTTAAGAGTGGTTGTCAAAGTTTGACATTGGCCACAGACTCACGGTGAGGCAGGACTGTAGCTGACCAGAGCACAAAAAAGGGTAGCATGAAATAACTGCTACAGTTGGTGTTGCAGCTGGTGGGTTGCTACCTCATTTAGGCACTGGCTTTTCTTAACTTGAATTGATGAACAGTTCAGGGGCTGCATTGTGTTTTCAGGCAAGGAAGCTTCCTTTAAGCGCTGAAGTGAATGCTTTCTTTTTGGCAATGATTATATGTGCTTCTTTGTATAATTAACTATTCTATGTGACACTGGCATTTTCTGGGGATAGGTATTACAGCAGTGTAATACCTGTTAAGTGATCAACAGGCAAAGTAAATACACAGGCCTCATGCTAGCTAGAAAATGCAAACAAACCTAATGTGAACTTTGTCCTTTCCAGTGAGGCAAATGGAGGAATGGGGAAAACCTGAAACAAAACCAGCAGCACTGCAGAAATCCTTTGCAGTTTGACCAGCAGAACATAGAGCTGTTCCAAATGTAACAGGATCATAGGTCATGAGCTCTTAGTTTTGTTGAATAGTAAGGATCCCCACCTGCCAAAGGCCCGTAGTTATATAAAGCAAAGTCTGCATGGCATTTGGTATCTGCTCGGTCTTAATACATACTTGATTTGTATTCCTGGTGGGAAGGATGGTAGAAGCCTTGAGACTGTATGCTTAGTGTGCCTGCAGATCTTTGCTGTCTTGTATAGATACACACTCTGGCTGTTTCATGTGTGCAGGGAGGGGGTGGGGTTTTTTATGTTTTGAGATTTAGTATTTGGCATCACTATATCTGTGATTTCAGACAATGACTTTGTGTGTGTGTGTGTGTGTATATTTTTTTTTTCTGCCAAGTGATATATCAGTGCTTTAAAATCTCCAAACATACTGTTCTTGTGTAATGGATTGAAGAAGTAATGCAGAAAAAGGATGTATTGAGTTAATTGTTAGAGTCAACCTTTATGATTTAATTGTTGGATACAACTTAAATGATTATTAGAGTATAGGTTTTTACTATTTTCAGTTATTTCTAAGCATGCAGTCCTCACACAGCAGTTTATTTTTAAATTGTGAGATAGGGAGACTAACATTGTAAGCTCATGACTGACAGAGAAAAAAATTGTACCCATGGTTGAAATTCAAGTTTAAACTTAAGGAGAAGTAATATTCATGTGTGAATTGCAACTGCCATTAAAAGAGAAGAACTACTGGCTATTCAACATTGAATTATGTCACAGAAGCGTGAATACCCTGATTTATATAAACAGAACCACTCCTGTAGTCTTGAAATCATTCATCAGTTATAGCTAGAAAGAGACCCATTTGGTGGATTTTTAAAATTTCAGGTCATTTTTGAAAAGCTCTTACTTTTTGAAACACAAGCCCACTTATGAGACGAATCAGTTTGACTTTCAGCAGGCAAAGGAAAGGTAAGGTGCAGTAGACATTGGTGGAAAATAAGCTTGAAGTGAATTGTAATACTGCAGTTAATTAAAGTTAACCATAGCTACGGGGCGGTTTTTGTATGGAGGTTTTTTTGTAACCATGTGACCTTTTCTTTTACTCTGGCTCATTAAGCAGCCAGTCTGGGCATATTAGCCAGCATTTCTTTGAACCCACTCCATAGGTTTTTATCTTTCTGAAGATGTCCACAGCTGACAAACAAGTTGCAACCATTTTTCGAGGGGGAAAAGGGAGCTGCCGAGTGAGTCTCACATACAGAGATTCAGCTGATTTCTGTATTTTACAGTAATGCTCCCATCCCCCATGCTTGCCAGTTATTTAAGGTACAGCCCAATGTTTGCTTGAATAAATGGTGTAAGTTAATTTATTTGTCCAGGTGGTCATTTATTGTGCTTTCATTCCTTCTTGTAATGGGGAAGTATTTAAATGGTTTATTTTCCCAGGGAGGGTTGTTGTGTTTTGCTTTTTTTTTTTTTTTTTTTTTTTTTCCCCAGTGAGATTATCCTTGACATTTCTTTTAATAGCTTTGTAGCCTATTTTCTTAGAAATGGGTTAGAACATGTGTGTCACTGGATGTTTGTTTTTTAAGCATTGGCAGCTGTGTGTGAGTTGGAGATAGACATGTTTGTGCAGTGAAGAGCTGCTATGTCCATTTGGGGGAAATACTACAGTTCTAACAGGAGCTTGAGTTTACCAATGGTAACTGGTGTAATTTAATACAAACCTTGTTATCTTTTTTATTTGCTTAGCAATGTTGTGCATATGAGCATGCTCGCCTCCCCGAGCTAGTCAGGACTAACATTGTTTTGAAACTGCCATGTCTTCAAACAGGCTGGCTGCCAGCACAGCTTTGCAGAGCTGCAGCAGCCACTGGAAAGAGGGTTCTCTGCTTCTTTATGTGTCTTGTGAGCTGAGATTTTCTTCCCCTCAAGGGAAAGGGCTTTGTCTTCAGAGCTCTCAGGTTCCCAGCTTACTATGCAGTAGTTGCCTTGCAGCTTCCCTTCCCTTTTCCCTGGGTCTTGCTCTCTTTTTTTTTTTTTTTTTTGGTATGCAGTCATTCTCCATTCATTGTAGGATGGATTGTGTTGTGCATTAGCAGCCTCTTTCTCTGCCAGAGTGACACATCCTGTAGATCTGCAGCAGAGTACTGAACTGTCACTGTAGTGCTGACTCTTGCAAGGCTATTCCTGAAGCAGAGCAGCTTCCCCCTTGGCGTTCAGCCATCAGAATCCATTACAGCACACATTTTCTACCCAAAACACAGCTCTGTACCTACAGAGTTGTCCTCACAGCCATCCCCCCGAAGATGTAGCGGCCATGGTTATACCTTCCTGCACAGAAACACGCACTGCTGGGTTTATCTTCAAAGTGTCTGAAAAGCATGTAAGCCTTTGTTGTTTCAGCCCCTGCCTTAAAACCTCTAACGCAGTTTGGGAAGGGGGATGCCTCTGCTGATAGGGTGATATGAAAAGAACAGCATACAAGGTCTTTTCCCAGATGTATGTCTTAAAAGAAGAATTAGGCATGTGTGCACTGACTAAGGCTACCACAGGGCTCCTCTGATGAGCCAGACAAACATTTGCCTCCACGTCTTTGCCACAGGGCAGCCCAGACCCACGCTGCTACCCCTGACTGGGAGGCCCTGCAGGGATCCAGTTCTTCCCCCTGGGAATGGACTTGCCTAACTCCATGAGAAGAAATATGGGAGATTACATGTCATTTCAAGTTTCTGACAGCAAACCCACTCCCTTTGAGCCATTCAGGGAACTGCAGCATGAACAGCAGAAGGGAGCAGTTAGACATGTGAATGGGAAGGGGAGGATGCTCACCAAAAGTCTGTCTGGCCAGTAGAGTCTGTGACTGGTTGGACTGGCTGAGCTACTTGGGGCTAGGTAGGTTCAAGATTCCAAGATCTGACTGCCTGGCTGGATGCAATGAACCATGCTGGCAGAAGTCTGCATTGCCGAGAGTGGAGGCAGCTCCCCTGAAGTGTGCTGTCTCCCCCTTCACTGACACAGCCACACAACCCGGCCTGTTTGCGGCTTGAGACTGCATTCTCCTCGCTGCCGTGTGCCTTGCCTTCCCGAAGCGCCCTTGTAAGGTTTTTAGGAGGCGGTGGGAGCAGGGCTGGAGGTGAGGAAGGTCAAGCTTCTTAGGTTTCAGCTGATTTGGCATCCGCTCACAGCCCTCCCCGCCCCGCACCCTCCTCCGTAGCCCTGAGCGGCCACATGCACTCGCTGCTGCTTTTATGACCCTTTGCAAAGAAACCTTTAAGATGTGAACTGCTGCAAATAGCAATTTATTTTCAGGAAAGCGCCCCCTTCCTACACGATCATCTTTAACAGCGAGAAGACTCTGGTTTTCTGCCGTCCCCAAAGACCCTATAATGGAGAGCTGAGCCTTTCTCTCTGGCTGGCTCTGCTCTCCCGGCAGTACTGGGTGTGCCAGGCCACCCGTTCGCTCAAGTCTGCTTCGCTGGGGTATCTTTCTCTCTCTCTTTTTTTTTTTTGGCCAGCGAAAAGGCCTTTTACTTTGTTTAGGGAGTGGAGGCTGAGCCTGGCAACTCCACCGCAGCGCGCAGCGGCTTGGCACCGCTGCGGCACGGCAGCTTAGGCAGGGACTGAACCGAACTGAACCAAACCGGGCTGGGCTGGGGAGGGTCGCCAGGGCATGCCGCTGGGTTGGGCCGACCTAGACAGCCATGTGATTCCCTGCCTGCCCTCCTGCCTGCCCGCCTCTGCGCAGGGGATGGGAATGGGGACATGGAACATGTCTGTGCAGCTTCAAGCAGCCGAGCAGAATTCCCCACTGTCATCATCCTCCTCCCCTCCCTCCCTGCAGGCTGCCAGAGGGGAGGGCTGATTACAGCTCCGCTATTGTTCAAGTAACCTACAAATGGATTTGCATGGAGGCAGGTTGGGAGGGGCAGAGGGTGGGATTTATTAGCAGCAGCTAAATTCGTCGGGATTACTATTAGACTGAGAGCTTCTCAATGGGAATGATCCCTGGGTGAGCGATGGGGTAGAGGGGAGGGACTGGAAAGCTCCTTTTCTGCAAATAGGTGAAGGGGTGGCTGGCTCCAGCCGAGTAGGAGAGGCAGGCAGGGTGCAGCTGGCTGGGGACGGCGCTTCACCTCGGTTTAAACTGTAACCCTCTATTCCAAGCACGCAGCTCCTGGCAGCGCCGCTCATACCAAAGCCTTGACTCAGGGTTATCTGCATGCTGGGTAATAAGCAGCGTCACCAGAGGAATGTGCAGAGAAAGCAGCCATGCTGCTGCAAGCCTCCGCTCGCTCCTCGGGCAAACCACAGATTTTGCTGCTGCTTCTGGGCTGCCAAACTGGCGAGGCATAGGGGGCTTCTCCAGGGGGGACAGCCCCGAGTCGGTTTGACACCAGAACAGCGTTTTGCCCTTCTTTTAGGCAAGCGCTTTTTATGCAAAGCTGCCAGGGACTTTGCTGACCATATTTGAGAACTGCGCCTAGGAAAGGGTGAAGCTACTCCTCAAGTTACCACATTGAGTTTATCAATTTTCCAGATGGGTAATCTCAAGCCTTTGAGCCAGGGTCACACAGCAAACGCCTGTCAGAACAAGGGGGACCACAGCCATTGGTTACTGCCCCAAATGCCAGTCTCCTTTCCTCTGGAATAAACGCGTGTTGTTACAACAACTGTGCTACTGAACTGAAAAGCGCCTGTGTGACACAGGTGCTCGGGAACAACAGCGTTCAGTGCCAGGCCGGTTGCCTGTAGCGAGCGTACGTCCTTCACTCTGATAGCTCCAAGGCTGGAGGCTGTTGCTGTTCTTGCTGATGCAACATAGAGAGGGCTGGGGTGAAGGAGAGTGCATACCTGTGTGTCAGAGGTAGGAGCTCCCCTTTGGCTATGATGGAAAGCACACCACATCCAAATCAAAGACAGGACGGGGTTGCTTTGAATTGCTGTATTCCGGATTATCTAAGGCAATCTTACTCTTCACTGCACACATCATGGCAACAAGAGGCGAGATCATAGCGTAGCTCAGGTTTTCATTTGAACATGTCCAGACTGGCACACGGTTGGAGTAAGGACAATACACTTTTGTAGGGTTGATGTATGTAAGAGCTAGGGGCAGAATTAAGGAGGGAGTGGGAAGCCTGAATATCTGGTCTGCTACTGGAAAATATAGGCCACTGACTCGTAGATGTTGAAAGTTTATTTGATCTAGCTTGATATGCTAGACATTTTCTCTTAGAACTCCCTCAGTGTCTATAACTGATTTCTGTAAAATAAAAAGACAGTATAAAACATTTGAGATTACAACAACTGAAAGAGCTCTTGTCTTCCTGCAGCAGTAAATTGTGGAGTATTTTTAATTACTTGCTTGAGTATTGTTGATGTTCCTGACTCCCTGTTATATGTAAAGATAACTCCTCCCTGAAGAATTCAGACTGCATTGATAAGAAGGGCCAGTTGGCACATTTATTGTATCCCATCTCCTGCAATGAAAGATTATGCTATGTATCTTATCAAAAAGATGCAGCCTTTCAAGAGCTGTACCTTGCTAAGTGCACATACTCATACTTATTTTTGGCAAACATTTACTGTGGTTTTGAATGGTTCTCTGACCCCAAGCGCCAGCTCTTCACCCTCCCTTCCAGCAGTCACCTTTTCTGTTCTGCAATTGTACTCATTCAGCTGTGCTCACTGCATCATTCCTGCTGGAGGGGAGGCAGCAAGAGGTGCAGGCAGCAAGGACAGGATCAGCTGTGTGATCTGGGGATATCTGGTCACATTGTGCTAACGAGGACCCGTGGCCTCGGATAGATTCATTAGTCAGCAGCCTTGATAGGGTGTCTAGTGCCCTGTGTGACAGTTAAATACCAGGAAGCAATGCAGAAATTCTCATGCTCTTTTGTACCTGTCTTTCCTCATGCTAGAACTGATGACAGCATTTCTTGAGAACTGCACTGCACATGCTTAATACAAAGAGCAGCTCCTTTCAGGTTTTTGCGTGATTAGTTGCAGGTCTCTGCATAGATCTTCCGTGTTCTGATGGCTGGATTTTTACAGTACATATTTTGCAAGTTACAGCTTGAAGCTTCCTCCTTGCAGAATATTCTGTCATTTTAAGGAACCCCACCCTGCTCTCCCTTGAAGATGTGCAATCCTAGGCTGTGTTTGAGCATGCCTGGGAAGGCAGGTGCAGCCTGGCTGGATCCTCAACATTGCCTGCAAATAAACACTGTTTAAACAAATTGGACTAAAAAGAACATTTAAGATTCAGGTAATAATCAGGACAGGTTTTGCACTATAGTCTCCATTCTGTGCTTTTCCCATCCCCTCTCCCTCTGAGTTATAACCTAGAATATATGACACGATCAGGTTGCTATGGAAACCATTTACAACAGAAACTATATAACGATAGAAGTTGTTAATACCACCTTTGTTGAAAACAACAACATCAGGTTAAAGTCACTTTAAAACCCCCTAGATTTCTGTTGCTGTAAAGGAGGACTTAAGTAAAATTAAAGATTTATTTTCTAATATTTTAAGGAAAATAATCCTTCCAGCATAAAACATGTAAATGCAGTTGTATTCTTCTTCATTTGACCAGCACATGCATAGCTGTCAGATATGTCCTCCAGCTCAGAAAAGATGGAAGATGCTTAAAGCCAGTAAAATTCTTCAAACCTTAGAAGCAAGGGATCAGATTAGAGCAAGGTTATTTCCCTGCTTGAAGCAGGCCCTTCATGCTCGTATCTTGGTCTGAGTCTGTGGGAACTGTAGGCTGGCACCTGCTCCAAACCATTCCTTCCTCAGATGAGCTTTGTAGAGTTCCCTGATTCCTTCCCAGCGCTCTGAGAGTCACCATATTTTATATTACTTGCTGCAAGCATTTAAGGCATCAGTCCTTGGCAGCACACACATCCTTACTCTTAGGGTCTTGTCCAAACTAAGTTCTGCACTTTGATGGGGACCCATCCTACCACACAGACTTTCTCAGTGATGTTCTGTTTCAGGGAAGTAGAGTCTGGGTACTGATACACCAACTTTCTTTGATGCTCAAAGATGTCTAGGTATGGATAGCTCTTTTACTAAGCTTCTTAAGCCTTTTTGGCTGTTGTTCCTTAAGGAATCCTGGCAATGTAGTTACCAGACTTCTCTTGGTTTTTCATTTGGTTCACAGCAGAATTCCCACACAATTTAAGACCATTTGGTCTCAATTCAACTTTATACCACTCACTTACTACACAGGAGTTTCTCTAACTGCTCTGTTGAACAGCTCCATGTCTCGAATGGCACACATATCTGTATATGACAGGCGCATACCTGTATATGCTCCAGTGAATAATCCCTTCCCTTGTGCAAGTTTGCTTGTCAGCTCTGTGTCATTGGAGTATCCCTGCTCTAGGGAGGACCTTCTGTGAGCTGGTGTAGGACTAATAATTCCTCTTTACCTCTTGTAGCAAAATGCTGTAGTCTAACATGAATTCATTCCCTCCATGCCACTTCTTCCATCATGTTACTCACAGAGGAATTCTCAGGTGGGTGGCAATCCATTTAAACTCTACCAGCACACCGTGTGGAAGTCATTCCAAGGCTATTTTCATCTCTGAGCACACAGGTGGTGATGCTCCCTGAGTGTAAATGAGCACATTCCATATGAATGTAATGCAGCCCAGATGCCATGAGAGTATGCTTCTGGAGGCAGTCTCAGCCTGGCCAGAACAAGAGCCAAATAGCTCAACATTCCCTGTGCTGCTTGGCCCTCCTTTGTTGAAGGGAGATTTTCTGTAGCTACTCAGTTTTAACCCTCTACAGTAGCAGCATCAGGCATCCAGGGATACAGGTGTGCACGTGTGTTCTAACTCCATCAGCCCTGAGCTATGCAGGCTCAAACCACCTCCTGCCAGTCCAGCAGTATTCCCCAGGCCCCAGGTCAGTGTACACTGCAGCAGTCTCTCCTGCTGAAGTGCAAGCTGCACTTCCCGTTGCTTTTGTTGACTCTGCAGGAGGAGTGCCTGGTCTGCTACTGATTTTTCACCAGCAGATAAATGACATTGCTGTCTTTCCCCCTCACGGCACAAGAGTCCATTGACATATATCTGCTTATTGGTTTTGCGAGTATCTTTTATGTAGTCACCCTGTTTTTCTCTTAGTAACACAGTCCATTTGTCCGTAAATGGGCTTCATGGTGCACAAATTTCTGATTTACTTTCCCCAAGGATTTCTCTGTCTCAGGGTCCCAAGTCCATTCAGTCAGCAGTTTGTCCCCCTTGGAGCGTATCTGCTTGCTGCAGCAAGGCAAGCCACACAAATTCATCCATTTAATTTGTTCCCACTGCTGAGTCCCTTCTGTCATTCCTCTGGCTCCTTCTCTGCTGGGTTTGATGATTTTACATAGTTGGTTTGCTCCAGGATCATGGGTCCTTAGGAGAGGCTGGTTACATTTAGCAATTTGTTTGTAGCAATGTTATTTGCGGTATAAGCATAGCAACTCCTACAAAACATTTTTTTTCCACCTTGGGAATTTGTGGGGTTAAATTTGTGTGACAAATACAAATGATGAAAGGCCATGAGTCATTGTTCACTTGAAAGTGTGATAGATGTCAGGATTAGAATGAAGTACACCTTACTTGAGACTGTAGAACTGCTGTGGTTTTTTACCTTCAGAGCTTGAAATACGTATCACAGAGTTCACAAAATATTCTGAGTTGGGAGGGACTCACAAGGATCATCAAGTCCAGCTCTTAAGTGAATGGCCCATACAGGGATCAAGCCCAAAACCTTGGTGTTATTAGCACTGTACTCTGACCAACTGAGCTATCACTTACACATACACTTGCATTCTTGGCCTGCTGGACTTTCCAGTGCCTCTTACAAATTCTTGAGCATACAAAGGTGATGCTGAATTGCCTCTGTATACATTTCCTTCTAGAAATGAAATTGCTGAGTGTTGAAAGGGAGGGTTGCTGTCAGGAAAGATCAAGAAATGGAAATGTACCTCTTTTGGGATGTGTGTCAAAGAGATCTGGAGACCCTCAACCTGAATTAGAGGATGGAGTAAGAACAAGTGCCGGTGGCAAAGGCAAGAAAGGAAAATTATACAAACTCTATCCTTTAGTAGGTGGGGATGAAAAGGAAAGGGAGACATGCGAAGTTTTCTGGGTTTAAATGCTTGAGAGATGCTCTGAAGCTGTTGTGATAGACAGACACATAAAAGCAAAATGATTGCATAGTTTTGAGCAGCAAAACTTTGCAGAGCAGCAGAGGCACTGGAAATAAAATTAATTATAGTTGACCAATAGGTTGTGAGATGAAGAGTCCCTCATTACCAATTTGTCAATGAATAAGAAACAAAGAAGTTCCTGAAATGAGAGGCAATAGATAATGAGAAGCAAGGCTGTTGCAAGATGATGGTTCTTAAATGTGGAGCTTGTCAAATACCTTGGTGGTCGTTATTGTTATGTTCTCGTGTCAGCAGTGATGTGCAACATAGTTTTTGAAGACAAAGACATGGTTGTCTTAGAAATGCTTATGATTTAAATACTAAAGGAGAAAAACCAAGAGGGGATGTTGAAACGTTTCAAAATGCTATCTGAGCATAAAAAAATCAAACAAGTAGGACTTGGCACACTGCTGATAGGTGAATGATCCAGACAGTAGCAGGTTATATTTATGGCATACGCAGTTGTGCATGCTGTGAGAAAATAATTTTCCTAAGCATATTGCCTAGTGTTTTTTAAAAGTACCAGGGTATTTGTGGGGAAGGTCTGATTGCCACTGGGTAGTAACTTATTGGAAGCTCATGTCTGTAAAATGGGCATCTGATCAGAAAGCGAATGCCAGGATGCTTGAGGAATGAAATGCTGGATGCTGTGTGGAGCTCTGTACTGCCATGACAGGAACCAAGATCTGCCCTTACCTGAAAGAGTATTGGTGACCCCATCTTAAAAATTATAATGAACCCCTTGAAGGGGTTTGGAGATAAGCCCATGAGAACAGTTAGAGACATGCAAAAATGTCTCTGCACCACAGCACAAGTGCAGTTATTATTTATTCTACAGCTAAAGCCCCTTAGTATGCATAAGACTTTGTAGACAAATAGGACAGGTCTGTGCCTGAGGAGTTTGCCTTTCGAGCAAGACAGAGCACAGCAAAAGGAAGCAAACCAAAGGAAGTGTGTTGGTACATGTGGAGAGCAGGGAGGCAGCAGGAGGCAGAAAGAGGCACGGGAGAGAAGTCAGGGTCAAAGGTATCACCAGAGCCCTCCCACGGTATGCACTCACCTTCCAGCAAGGCAGGCCCCTCTAGTGTTGCTGTGGTGAGGAATAGCTTCTTGTTTCATCTGTGAGGTGTGACCTGTCTGCTTACAAGTGCAGGAAATACTCTCCAGACTCCACAAATGGTTTTCACTGGCTTCTTTTCCTACATATTCACATGCTTTTACAGCAGCTCCATATTTGTGTGCATGGAAAAGCAGCTGCATTACACAAACAGCAAAAATTTTCAATTTTAATTCAAACGCAAAATTTGAGGGACTTGTGTTGCTATGCTTTAATATTCATGCACTCAAGATTTATTCGTACAAATGAATTTTAAGTTGAATTCTAAACATGAAGAAGGTAGTATTGCACATTTTATTATAAACTTCATGCTAGGTTACCAAACATGACACAAAATCAGTATCATTTGAGATGTGTAATTAGGCAGCATATCAATAGACCTAGAAATGTTCATCATATAATCATTTTGAGTGATGAAAGTCTTGAGTATTTTCTAATCCAGTTGCAACTAATTTCAGAAGAGAAGAAAATAATATTAATAGAATATGTTTTTTGTTGCATATTACTTGCTCAGTTCTAGCATTATGTATGCAAATCAGGTAATTTTGTACCTAATTGCCTGATTTGCATGCATAAATGTAGGTTGCACATGTGCAAATGATTTCATTCAAATTTAGTATATGCCTAATATGTAAAGTGGCTGAAAACTTGAATATATGTATCTGAATGACACAGAATTTTCACTTAAATAAAACCCAAAATTTGCCACCAGCTTTGGAGGTCAGACAAAGTAGATGGCCTTCTTTGGATGATTTTGCAAGTGTAGTAACCCTGGAGTTGTAAAATTTTCTAGAGAAACCAGGAATTATGCAAATGTCCAGTAAGAGAAGTAAATAAAAAGGTTCCTGTTGCTTTAAATGCCATAAGAAAATCACAGAAAAATGTGACACTTGCCAAGTGGAAGAAGACAGAATCACTCAAAAGAAAATGTGGCTTTCATAGTCTTAGATGATTTATCAGACAATGAAACCTAAGATGAAAAGTGTGAAAATACAATACTAAAATCTAAGTGCATTAAAAACTCTTTCAGATAGTATCATGGCTATGAAAGGAATTGAGCTGACAGTTCTTGTGAATGAAGTTCTGTGACTTTAGGAGAAGGAGATCCATGGGCAAAGGATAGAAAAGCCTCATTTGTTCTGCCATGCCATGCATTTCACCTCTGATCTGGAAGATAAAGAAGATCCATACTTGGAAGATTAGCAGAAAAAAAAAAACCAAACCAAAAACCAAACCAAGCTCAAGAGCCTGTTTTGTTATGAGTCTTTCTGAGAAGCTCCCAGTACTGGGATCAGATGCGTTGTCACCAGCAGTTTTCATAATGATGTGGAAGAGCAGGAAGTGTCCCTGAGGAAGGGAACTAAAATTACCAACAGCATTTTTTACTGTGGCATCAGCTGTAGTCTAATAAACAGTGGTAGGCTGTTTTCTCCCTATTACTCAGAGCTCCTCCGCAAGCTTAATTTGCATACACATGGGTGACAACTACTGCTAAAATAAGCATGTAGAGAAATTGGAAGCAATTTAGAGGCACATATGGACTCCGTTCCAAATTCTCATTCACACTAGTAAGAAGTGCAAGCAGGGTCAAAACAGGTATGATATATGCTTCTTTCAGTGCTCCTTCATGCTGGCAAGAACTCTAAAAAATTATGGCCGTAAATCAGAATTTGGCACAAAATTCTTTTCTGTCCTTCTAAGGGCTGGTCTGTCCTAGCCCTGATGACATGAGTATGGTACAGATGATTTCTGACCAGTGTAGCCTTGCTAATAAGAATTTCTAGTATCAATGTGTTTATAATGGCAAAGACGTGCCTTTCTTGGAAGAGGTTGTTTTATTTGAGAGGAGGGGATAAGATGGAGTATATCTTACTTTCTGCAGGAAAAAGCAGCAGGCATGGAGGGGAAGGTGAGGAGGGTTGCCAAACACTTTTGCATGGTCTGTTCTAGAAGCTTGTGCTCTGGGTGGGAAACCACGTGAGGGCTGGGGCCACAGCTCTTTTAGTCTCCTCACCTAATGAACCTGTTCCATGCACAAAAGCATGGCTCACCTGTAGAAGCCTATCTGTGGTGCTTTCACAGGTTACCCTACCCCAGAGAAGTGCTCCTTAACACAGACTTGACTCTGAGCTCATTTTTTTGCTCCTGGGCATACAAAATGGTTTTGATTTAAGTGAGAATCAAACTCACCTTTTTCCTCCTGTTCTATCAGTGGGAGAGAAAGCCCTGCTTGACTAGCTGTCTTACTTCTTTGTTTGCATTATAACCTCATCAGAGCAGCACATGCAGAGGTCTGTACCAAAAAAACAATCCCAAACCCTGGACTGTATTCCCAATTCACTCTCTGAGTGTTTAGCTAAACCAGAAATTCTGTTGGAGAGGTGCTCTGTTGTTTGACTAAAGACTGATATTTCTACTTATTATCATTTCATCATAGAGTAAAAAGACACTTTCTATTTTCTAATTTTTCAGTATCAATGAAAAGCAGTGCCTGATAGCCTTGGACATTGAAGCTTTCTTGTTTTCTCACAGAATGGAAATAGCTTGGGTAGTATTAGCTTCCTTCTTTCCAGAGCTTCTTGTTCCCCCCAGTTTCATGTTTAGGACTGATTCCATTCTTGATCTCTATTCTGAGTCTCACTTGGTGTGTTTTCTGCAACTGAGGCAATTGATGCTTGTTGCAGTGCAGGATTTTGGAGGGGCAGCAGTCCTGTGAGACTGAGCTGAAACTGCAGCTCCATCTCAGCAGCACAGAGCACACAGAACAAACACCACATTTCAATGGCCACCAGCCCACGCAGAGGGAAGGGAAGGGAAGGGAAGGGAAGGGAAGGGAAGGGAAGGGAAGGGAAGGGAAGGGAAGGGAAGGGAAGGGAAGGGAAGGGAAGGGAAGGGAAGGGAAGGGAAGGGAAGGGAAGGGAAGGGAAGGGAAGGGAAGGGAAGGGAAGGGAAGGGAAGGGAAGGGAAGGGAAGGGAAGGGAAGGGAAGGGAAGGGAAGGGAAGGGAAGGGAAGGGAAGGGAAGGGAAGGGAAGGGAAGGGAAGGGAAGGGAAGGGAAGGGAAGGGAAGGGAAAGGGAAGGGAAGGGTAGGGAAAGGAAGTCAGCACATCACATACCTGAACCATCTTTTTCCCCAAACAAAGCCCCCATGAAGGGCATGACACTGTAAATGCACTGGCACAGGACAAACTCATACCAGAATCCCAGGAGAGGAAGAGCATTTGCACTTGCACTGTTCATCTTTTTGTTGTTGCCTGGGAGATCACTGTAGTTTCTTGACTCAGATCTTACGTTGCTTCGTAATAAATTCTTGCAGAGAGATATAGCTTTTTCCTGGTTCCCTTTTTGCCCTCTTTTTTGTAATCCCTACTTGGCAGCTAAAGTGGTCTGACATTTTATGTAACTGGTAGCAGAAATGATTGCCAAGGAGTGAATTGTTTTTTGAGAACATCCCTCCCCTTGGGTTAAATATAGGTTGCAGCATCCCAGTATAATGAAAAGATGGGAAAACATTTACACGCTGGAGTATTTTCTGCGTTGTAGTAACAGAGTAAGACATTCACAATTGTGAATATCATACCTGCAAAGACAAGTTTAGGCAGCCTCCATCTTTACTCTATTTAGTCCATACACTAAAATGTTTCCCATTTAAATCAAATTCTCTAGCCCTTGTGTTTTATTACCTTGTGATGTGCTGTTGGCTACAGCATACTGGTTTATTATCTTACTATGTACATTGTGAAACTCACATTGGTTTTGTACTGCAATATTGCACAGGATTCTGGAACAAGAATGTCCAATCCTTTTGATTATAAAATATGAAAGCAAATCTGGAGAGGTTTTACTGCCACAGAAATTAGACATGTATTGTGGTGGTGTTGTGAAAGATACTTGATTTCAAACACATTTACAGTTGCCATAAACTCTGCTTTGTAACCTGAAATCATCTGTACTACTACGATTAAAATCTTTAAATTCAGAAAATGATTAAAATTCAAACTGGAAAATAAAGCCTGAGAAACACTTAGCCTTGCTAATTCAAACACCATCTCCATATCTTTTCTGCATATACACATGTATGCACATGCATTCCCAATCTTGCATATACATTTACAAACTCACACATTCGCTCACTCAGACACACATTTACAGGCACTCTCACACAGAGAATGTGTTCTGCAGTATAGCTGGTACATGGGGTATTTTTGAAGACAGAACAAGATGACTGTAAATTGACACTTCCACCCACTAATGAAAAAAAGCCAAGAAAACCTCAGCAGAGAATGAGTTTTGTAATTAATGCTGAACAATTTTCATTGACAAAGCAAAAAGAAGCAAGTGGATGGCTGATTTAAATGTTGAATGATTAATGCACAGAGAGGCGGCTGAGGAAAAAGACAAATTCAGGAGCAACTATGGAAATTTATGTATGAGAGAGTCAGCACCATATTCTGATCTCAGTTACACAGTTGTAAATCTGTTATCTTAATGGAAGTATTCAGCTTTTATATTTGCATAGCATAAGTGAAAATAGAATTTAACCCCGAATGCGTTTTCGATTGTGTATTTGCATGACTGAAAGGGGAGAGATGTGTATGTTTGCATGTGATAAACTGCAAATACACGAGACTTTTTTGTATCTCTTGGTAAGAAATGTAGAGAATGAATATGTGTGTGATTGTGTACGTGCGTGCCAGTTGTGGGGCTGTCTGACAGTGAGTGGGAGGGTGAGAACGTGTTTGTTCCTAGACTCTGTGGTTGAGTGAAAATGGCTCCTGGAAATGCCGTTTCAGATTAGAGAGTGACGACTGGAGAAGTGGATATTTCATTATCTTCCTCTTTGTGTGGCATTTTGGAGTTGTGTGTAATGTGAAAGCAGAGCTATATATAATCCGGTCACACATGTGGTGTCCTGGAGATTTATAGTGCCTGCTAATGCCAGAACCTTCGGGGTGTTTCACTGTGCTAAGCAAAATGCCTCAAAGACCAAGGCAATACAGACCCCACCTGACTTTTCCCATGTAGCAAGAAAGAAGAAATTCTCCTTCCTACAAGATGCCCGGTTTTACTCCTAAATTTGTGTGTAATGCCCGTCACAATGTAGAGTGAGTGCTGTCTCTTGTCCTTGCCTTGTGAACTGGCGCCAATCCCCACCTGCCTTGGGTGTGTGTGTACTGGGAGAGGAGGGCGTGGAGGTCACAGGCAATAGTTTGCTGTGTGCAAGCATCTGAGATGCACAGGCTATATTTTTAGCTGCTCCAGATTCTTTCCTGGCTGGGATATGATGCTGAGGAGTTTATTGCTGTAAGGATGTGCCTAGAATACCAGGCAGCCTCAGAAATTTACTGTGCCGCAGAGCCCTGACTCAGTGCTGCTCTGTGACTTTCCTGTGTTGCTTCTGCGCTGGAAGGAGAAAAAATGGTTCCTTGTGTTCCCGGCTGCTGCTGGCGCTGGAGAGACAGCTGCTGTGATTTACTGAGAAGCCCTGTCGCAGGGAATGACAGCAGCTCTGCATCTGGCTAAACTGTAGTTTGCTTGGGGAAGCTGCTCTCAGATTTCTTCACAAATATTACTCTACATTTTTGCCCGAACAGTAGGAATAATCACATTCTGCCTTTGATTTGTGAATTTCCCAAACATGTCTATAATGCCTCTGCAAGTAGGTTTTTTGTTTTTTTTTTTTTTTTCTTTTTGCAGCTGTGCACACTAAATGCTTCCAAAATATTAGGGACATTTCACAGGTAGTTTCTCTGTAGGGCGTTTCAGGGGAGAACAGGGAGCCATGGCCATGGGTAGATTTCTGTACACCTGGCTGTGAGGGACATGGACAGCCAGCCAGAAGAGTGAGAATTTGATAGGGATAATACTCCCTGTGATAAATCCTGTAGGAAATTAAATTACATTCATGGTCCTTCTGTCCCACTGGTGAGGATGCACCTGCAAGTTTGAAATGGTGGTTTCAACCTCAAAACCCACTTTAATTGTGAGATAAAAATGTTGAGATTTAATTGTGAGATTGTACATTTACCAAGTTAAGTTACATATATGAAAGATCAGCATCTGACTTCTTGAAAATCTAAATTCTGAGGAGCCCAGCTTGTCCCTTACGAGTCAAGTGAAAGAGCATAAACGCTTGATGCAGAAAAATTATTTGCACCATCGGATTTTTTAGAAACAAGAAACAAGTAAGAGATACCCTGAAGAGCCTGAGCAGGATGCTCCTAAATCCGTCTGCTTGAGAAACACGCCAAGACCCCGTGTATTCACTTGGGGTTTGGCTGTATTATATTCCACAAGAAGTGGCCTTTCCTCCATTTTCCAGCCTAAACGATTCTATGAATCTGTGACCGCAGCCCGAAGGAGACTGGAAATAAGGAGCTGACACCCGTCTGCTCTTGCTGGATCCCGAGCTCTGCTGGAGGCTCCCTGCTGCCCTCTTGTTGCTAGAAATGACACTGGAAATACGCGCACTGTTTTCACGCTGTGATGGGAGCTTGACTAATATCCTCACATTTGGGGGAGAATCGTAGACCTCACATCGGAATGTGTGTCTCATTGCTGTGGCATCCGGAATAACAAATACGGCAATCGCAGCTCTAAGTGCCTAGCGCTTGTCTGAACTGCCGCATCCTCGGAAGCACAAACACGACTGAGGGGCAAGTTCCAGAGAGGATTGTAGGCAGAGGCAATGTATTTCTTCAATTTTTCAGTCTTGCAAAGTACAGATGAGCTTTCAGCCATACAAGTTCTCCCATCATCTTTACTTTTCCCACATGCTTACTTTCCTAATGTGCTCAGGGCATGGCGAGTACTGCTTCAGTAAATGTTAGAGACTGAGACTAAAGTCATGAGTGCTTTCAAAGCAGCCCCACTGAATGCCACACACACATGGGCATGGGAGATTCTGTGTTTTAATTTTGTATTATTCTTTATTTTCCTTAGTTCCCTAGTACTCTGACATTGTTGTCATCCACATTGTATTAATGAAATTTATTTGAAATAATTTTTGTGGCTTGCAGCTCAGTTCCTGCTTGGTTTGCTGGGTGGTTTCTTTTCTGAAAAAAAAAAAAAAAAACCAAACCAAAAAAAATCAAATTGGAGTCTAAATTGCTCCTTGTTTGCAAAGACCAGTGGCTATGAATGGAATACAGAGAATGAACTTTACTCTGTCCAGTCATGAATGGTAGCCAGGTCAGGGCTGAGCCGCATTGGCAGGAGGCAGTGATGTGGGAAGGCTGCCCTGCCATCATCTATTCTGTAGACAAACAGCAGATTTAATTCTCAGAGGATCTCAAGCCTATAATAAAATCTCAATGGGAAGAAAAATCCTGACCCAGAAGGCAGTGGCATGTTCTACTTGTCCTCCATAGTCATGGGTCTAAGTGTGGCTGTGCATCAAGGGAGCTGTGTGACGATTTTGTGGAGCCTGTGTATCAGAAGAAACCCATCCCCCAGTGTTCTGCTGAAGTCACTGTGAGGTGTATATTTATACTGCTAGTGAAAAACAGAAGGAAAGATGAGAGTGTCTCTAACACATGTAATCTGCAGAAAAATACACATTTGCATGTTGGTTTTAAGCAAGGAATCTTTGCTGCTAAGAGAATAGCAGTGTGCATGCTTTTTTCCTCTTGCGTGCTATTTTCCGTGTTCCATGAACATGTACTGAAAACCTGGCATTTTTCTCGACTTGGCACTGCTGGGTGACCTCATACACCTATTTGTCATCTCAGCAGTTTCAGCTTCAGTGTTCTTCCTTAGATTCATTAAGAAAATATTTAGCATCCGAAGAAAGGAAGCACCCTGTGGCCTGCTGTGCTCCCTACAGCCAGGCCAATAAAAACAGAGCCCCAGAGCACTTTCTGAGGGTGCAGGGGTGACTCCAGGGCACTTCTGTTCCCTTGGAAACAGCAGAAATGGGTCAAATCGACAAAAAAATGACCCAACCTTAATTGTGATGGCCTTCTGCATTTGAGAATGTTAAATAGGATCTTTGCAAGGTGATTCGCTTAAAAAAAAAAAAAAATCTTGTTTTCTAATAAATCGTGGGTTTTAGACTGGAAGGCTGAGATGAAAATCTGCTTTCCCTTTAGTTTGGGGTTTATTGGGGTTTTCCCCTACAAGTCTCTTTATAGTTACATGTGCACAAGCTTGTTATCAGAAAAGCTGCTTGGGATGCCTGAACCTTTTTGTTCTAATCTAGTACGTGCCCGATTTTTCATTGAAGAAAACAAAATGGAAGCGATTATCTGAAGGCAGCTTTCATCATAGCAGCAAGGCGGGGAGCAGCTCAAGTATAATAAGACAAAATGTGAGACAAATGTTGCCTCCTCCGAGCCAGCGTCTGACCTCGGCAGTGAGTGCCTTCCACTAAGCTGGCTGTTTACAGCCCCCGCTCCGGCATCCATCTTGAGGTTTGTGGGATGTTGTTTTTGTTCCCATCCCTCCATCTGATCGAGCACAAGAAACATATATTCCTCTGCCTTCAACCCCGACCCTGAGGTATGCTGACATCTTGATTTCCTCCCCTCCTCCACCTCTCCCAGCCCAGCGAGGAAGCTGGGAGAACAATTTACAGAGAACGAGCAGGCCTGGAGCCAGGGAGTCACCCTGCTGCTGGGGGGGGGAAAGCTGCATTTGGGAAGTGAGATTTTTTGCCTGTATTGCCGAGGCCTGGGTGCGCAGCACCATCTCCACTGGACCCTGCAAAGCAAAATAACTCAGTAGCATGAGCTCGCCGCCTTTTTCTCCCCTCTCCTTCCCCTCCCAGGGAAAAAGCCACCAAGTGCAGCAGCACGAGCTGATTCAGGTGATGGGTGTTGAGTCCCTTCAGAAAACGGGGCTGGGAGGAGTGATGGAGGAGGGGTTGCAGACCGTGCTGCTGACCTGCTGAATTATGACTTTAATGCAGTCACTTTAATAACTTGCTGTAGCTCCAACCACCAGATGCAATTTATGGCAAAGCAGGCGCCCAGGCATTTTTCTTTCTATGAAGACTAAGCAGATCTCTGATTACCACCCCCTCCCCCCAAACCATTACCTTCCCCCGCTTGCTCTGCTAATGGAAAAATGTTATGTGTCGATGTGCTTTTTCCCCAAGCCCTGTTTTCAGGAAATGGTGGAGAATGAGAAACTAACACAAGCGCGCACATATGCTTTTGCAGGAAAGATTGCTTTAAATCCATTCTTTAACCACGCAAAATTCCTCCTGCTAGCGGAATTGCCAGTTCTTTTTTCTAAAACCTTACAACCTCGGCCAGATGCAAGGCAAATTCCAGGATTGATTTGTAGGGAAAAAGAAAGACCCCTCCCTCCATCTGACCAAAATCATCTGAAGTTTGAGTGATTTCACTGCACAATACAAAGCCTGCAGCCCTTTAGATCTCCCTGCTGTAAAGAAAGCTTGAATACAGGCCACTAACAAACAAAAAAGATGAACCTGGGAATGATTAATAGGCAAACTGAACTCAAGTTTTAATTTTGTATTTAATATTTGTATACAATAGATGGGTACATTGACAAAGAAATGAAGAGATAGGCAGCAGATTCCCTGCCAGTTCTCCTATTTTCAAGACCCATTCATTTTCCATCTAAGGGATGAATTCTTCCTCCCACTTTCTTCAACTGTCTCTTCTTCAGTGATTTGCTGTGATCATTTTCTACATATATTATGAATTACTGTTTATCTTAGTCCAGCCTGCAAAGCAATTTCCCAAATAAATTTCAACGGATCAATAAATTCAGATTCTGTTTTCTCTTCTAAACTGAGGGAAAGAAAAATAGTAAGATGAAGTAAATGTTTTCTTTTTACCTAAATTGAACAAAAATCTGAGTTAAATGCATATGCCTATTTCTGAATTCTTAGGGCTCACACAGAAGCCCTGTGATTCAACTGTTTTGTATCTTA
The DNA here is from genome assembly GCF_009819655.1 of Sylvia atricapilla. Classification (NCBI taxonomy): domain Eukaryota; kingdom Metazoa; phylum Chordata; class Aves; order Passeriformes; family Sylviidae; genus Sylvia; species Sylvia atricapilla. The sequence goes on from NC_089145.1 coordinate 56,331,810, forward strand.
CTTTTGATTTTCCTTTCCCTTCCTGAAAAAAAAAATCTACTTGGAACTGCAGCCCTGAAAAATGGTATGTACTGCTTTGAAGCCACTGAAAAAGTGTCCATACAAGGACTAGCAGATAAGTCCTTCGTGACTGTTAAATATTTATCAGCAAGGCAAATTCCTCCTAGGTTACAACAAGTACAGTTTGGAATGACCTGTCTCCGTGCTTTCAAAAATGAGCAGCAGATTCCTGCAAAACATCCATCCCCTCATTCAGCTAGGATAATGGTTTCCTCTCAAGCTTTGAGATAGCTTGATTAATATGTGGCATATCCAGCAAATTTCTTGGGAAAAAAAATAGTAACATATGGGAGCATTCAAGTTCCAGAAAGAAGAGTATAAATTGGACGTTTCCATATGGGTTCGGTCTGATGTGTCTGTCTATCTGTGTTTAGAGTGACCTGCCCTGATTGTACCAAGATTGCATTACTGTCTCCTGTACTGCAAGATGCACCTGCCAGCACACACTCAGCCACACAGGTATTTCTTTTAGGTGTGATGAGTTGTCTTTAAACAACTGGATTTATCTCTGCTTACTACAGAGACAGCTGAATCCAGATTCCCGACTTTCTGAGGGTTAGTTAGGTGAAATGAATCTTTGCTCAGGCATTCAACCACAGCTCCTTGGCTTGTGCCGTTAGCTTCCTGAATTCCCAGATGACTTCCCACCACAGCTTAGCCAGGCCTGGAACTGCTTATTTTCTCCAAAGGGATGAGGCGAAACGCAGTTGATTCAGCGAACCCAGTGGCATTTCAAAATTATACGTCAAAGTATGTATTTGTAGTCTTGTTTTTCAAATGTTGTAAATATTCTTAAATCTTAACAGGCTCAAAATACTCCCTCCAGTTGTGATTTTTTTTTTTTTTTTTTTTTTTTAAATCCTGCTGAAGTGTTTATCAGGCCATAAGGAGAGCCGCCCCTGCAGTGGTCAGTAAGTGCAGTACGTGCCCAGAATGAAAGCAGACGCTTTGCTGCCGCCGGGGCAGTGCCCGGCCCGGTGCCGCTCACCGGGCACGGCGCCTTCCATGCCCCGGAGAGCCACTGCCGATTTGCCCGGGGTGCCTGTGCCACAGCTGAGGCAGAGGCCACAAATTCGGAGAGCGGCCACCGAGTTGTGAGGAGCTTATACATGGGGCGCGTGTGACTTGCAGGATTGCAGGGACTGGGTGACACCGGAGCTCATTCCGGAGACTCCTCTGATTCGGCTCTGTTTTTCTTTTTTAAACCTGGCCTTTGATTAAAAATGCCTCGCTTCCAGCTCACGTTGCCTTTTAAATGGCTCTGTAAAGCCCTCTCGCGGTTCCCAGCTCACATCAGAAGCAGGGCTGGAAGTGTTTCACTGCAGAATAAACAGACGGGCTGTAAATCCTGTGATTCAGAAGATCGCCTGCAGTATTCCTCTCCGCTGTTGCCATAGGTAACCGGGCTCTGCAAAACACCATTTACCCTGGAATGCAAGGAGACACGGAGCTCAGCAAGGGCACTCCGGTTAACCCTTTCCTAGCAGAAAAAAAACCCCCTCAAACCAAACCCCAAACCCTGTGGTGATGCCAGCCGAAACTCCTCTCTCACGCGTGTAGGTTGGCACACGATAAACCCGCGCGATGCACACTGAGGCCGATTCCCCGCAGAGCGCGGCCCCGGGCACACGCACACGCCCTGGGCAGAGTGGCGGGCTCTCGCCGTGGAGCAGAGGCAGGCCCTGGCACGGTGTTTTCGCTGCTGACTCACCGGGGCTGTGTGCAGAACAGCCTCGGCCACGAGCCCGCGGGACGGGTTAAACTGGCACCAGATGAAGGAACTAAAGGCAACTGAATAAGGCCGGCCCGCTCTGCAGTCCAAATCCAAGGTTGGTGGAGTGGTACTTGTCAAATTACTTAAGACAGGGCCTTAGAAAGGAAGACTTTGAGCTCATACTCACCACAGAACTTTTTGGGGGGTTTTTTTGGTAGCTAGCAGGGGATCCCTAAGGTTAACAAGGTTTTGCCAATGCCATCTAATGGAGACTTATCAAGTCAGACACTGAGTGCAAGTTTAACACTTCCTTTCTGCCTCACACTTCTTCGCAGTCCAGGCACTTTAATCATCTCCTCATGGTCTTCTGCTCCATTGCCTGAGGCACTGAATGTGAACAATCAATAGTTATCTGCAGTTTAAAAGAACAGGGGCAGAAAGTGGCCCCCACTTTTCTCCTCCTCCAATTCTGACCTACCTGTAGGCTAATGTGGATCCCAGCAGAACAGGAGCTGAAATGAGGTACTGTGTCTGAACAGTGGGGTTTTTTGCCACAGCCACAGCAGCAATGTTGCCCAGATAGCAGGTAGCAGCATATGCCCTGCCTTTGCCTTTTTTCCCACATGAAGCAGAGGATTATGTGTGTGTGAAAAGTAAATTCGTAGCCCTGTGTTCAGGCAGGGGTTAATTTATACTGCAGAGAAGCTGCAGGTGAGACTGAAGACTCATTTCTCAGTTTCACAAACCCTGATACAAGAGCCTAAATATGTTTTGTTCCAAACCACTGCTGTCTTCTTTCTCATACTCCCCTCTGCAGTTCAATGCATGCACAGATACACACCACCAAATTGTTTTTTCTTTTATGACACAGTATTGCTGCAGGGTCATCTACATATAGGTAAAAATGCAAAATTCCTGTTCTGAAGTGTTAGCAGTGTTGGTTAGTTTCACATCAAAAGTGATAGGTATACAGAGAAATCAGGAAACGTGGATAAGGCTGAAATTACATTTATAAAAGATCATGCAGTGGTTGGAAATCACAGCCCATGCATGGCCAAGGCTGTACTGAGACTGCTGTAATCCCTGGGCAGAGCAGAGGGGAAAGAAGGAGAGGTCAGTGTGCTTTGTGGGATTCTCTGGCATTACTGGGGCATGGGCTGTTACTCCTTCTCTGTTATTTGAACAGTGAGTGCGTATTTTCTTAAGGATTTTTTTTTTTAATGTTGCTAGAATAAAAAGGAACAGGCAAGAGAAAACGACCCCAAATCATAAGGGGATTGCTGTCTGTGGAAAAGTGCAAACACAGAATGAAATTATTTTCCTGTGAAATTCTTTTTTTTTTTTTTTCATGGCTTGTTTCCATGCTACCATGGAGAAGAATGGTGAAAAAAATGATATACAAGGAAAGATACTTTTAAAGATTCCCAGGAGCTACTGATTGGGTGTTGCTGTTTCACATTCTCCAAATTGCTGTTACATCAGTCTGGATGGTGGAGATAAGCTGTAAGAGAGCTTAAAAGCTATGGAACAATGCATGGAAGCACACAGTGATATTTATGTGTGTGCTGACTATTTTGATTTATAGGATTTATTTGCATACTCCCTTGGCATTGCCAGAGCTTCTCTGCAGACCTAACACTTGATCCCCTGTTGTGCTGAGTCCCCTGGGAGCTGCTGACATTGTGGGGTACCTGCTGAGGTGTCAGGGACAGGTTGTGTGAGTGGGGAAATGGGAGCAGGAGATCAGAAACAGGAGTGTCTGCGGGCAGAGCAAAGTGATAACTGGACTAGTTGAGCCTCAGCCATTTCCTGAAGATCTGAAAACCACTGCAAGCACTGAAGAAGCAGAGGTTGGAGCTTGTTCCTCTTCCTGGTTTTATGTGATTGCCTTAAGTCAAGGGTATTTAAATGTCAAGTTTTTATGTAGTCTTAAATTTACTTAGTTTCGGGTGTTTATAGCAGAAGGTTCGTGTCCTTGTGCACTCCTATCTGTGTACTTGAACGATGATAAATGCCAAGGCTTTCTTCTGGGGCTTGTGTTTTTCCACAGCCGAGGTGACACATTCCCATTATGTTTAACCTTCTCCCCCAAGAGTTGATACAATTTATTTCTTTTGGAAGGGAAATATCGGAGCTGTAGCAGGCCCAAAGCAATTTTCTTTGAAGGCTGCCTTGGCTGCGGCTGCGGATACAGTGACAAAGAGGAGATTGTGGCAGAGCGTGCTAGGCGGGCGCTGAGGCAGGAAAGGGTTACTGTCTGCACAGCTCGCTGTGTCTGGAGCTCCAGGCAAAACCCAGAGAGAGACAATGATGTCAGCACTACCTCCAGGCCCAGGGCCCCTTGCCTGACAATGTGGGCAATCCAACACATTCCCATCTGCCACAACAAGAGCATTCATGCTCCTATTTCCTGACCTCTTTGGATTAAAGCATGTGGAGTTAAATATACATCCAGCCCCATGCTCATGCACTTGCATTGCACCAGAAATAGACTTATGGGAAACTGGCTGCAGCTTTTGCCACCCGACACTCGGGATCTGTCTCAGCGTTGTCATAGAGAAAAGCACATGCTGGTCTGGTCGGGAGATTGTACAGTCATGTACACATAGCTAAAATACAGTTCGCTTTTGTGCCTGGAAATTCTGCATGTAATCAGCACGCAGTCAGAAAGGGGGGGGGCGGGGGAAGGGCAGCTTAAATAGAAAATGAAGATTAGTCAGAGGCAGTGATTTCAGCGTTTTAGCCATCTGAAACTTGCTGAGTTTTTTAGTACCACATAAAAAGTTCTGACAGCAGAGACAGACCTTGGCTGAGCCGGGTGTCTGCACTCCAGGCTGGTGGAAGAGGGAGAGCATGCGGCAGGATTTGCACGCTGCCATGCCGGGCTGGCAGACACAGGGAGTGCAGCTCTGACAAGAACAGCTTTTTGTTTGCTTTATAGTGAAGCCGGTCTGGTAGTGCAAAATTCTAGTAATTAGAAGCATTTTATTGCTTTTCTTCAGGATGTGTGCGTGTGAGGGGGGTCTGTTGCATGCACATGGGTTTTGTGTTGTTTCTTTCTCATGTCTGTGGGTGCTGTGTATCTGTGGCTCTATGCCCATATGTATCTGTGCATCTCCATATTTATCTGTCATTTTGTGTCTGCATTGCTCAGTCTTTTTCCTTTTAAGTGCTGGAGTTGCATTTATTTTCTGTGCACAGATGAGTTTTCCTGTACTATACACTAAGGGGAAAAGAAATGTAGGGATAGCTTGCATTATGGTTTTGTCTGTCAAGAAAGTGCTTCACAATTGAGAAATATAAATGAAAAAAAGAAAATGAGGCTATTTATTTTTCTTTCTTTCTCTTTTGTCTACAGTATTCTGTCTTATCTTCCCAGTCATGTATTTTCTTTTCTCTCCCTTTTCCCTCACCACACTGCAAACTCCTGTTCCCATAACAAATGTTTTAACTGTTATCTATCCTGCTTGTACAATCGGTCCCTTTTTCTTGTATGTTTTTTGTACAGCAAAATTTTTTTTAACAATTCATAATAGTCCTTAACACAGCAAATTCCTGTAGGCAGTTTGGTTTGGTGTCTCTCCCCTTCATATGGCCTCTGCTTATGGCACTCAGAATCTCAAAGAGCACAACACAGGGAAGCAGAACAAAAATAAACTCCCCAAAATCTGTAGTTCCCCAATGGCTCAAAGGGGTCTTGGAAGAAGCTTTAGCTGATAAAATCCTTAGAGGGTGGTTGGAGGGGTGAGGCCAAATGGTTAATGTAGGATAAAAACTGCAAACCTTTTAATTCTCTTAGTGTTTAGCTTAACCTTGCCTTGACTCTGAAGAGACGGTGGTAAGTAAGGATGAGCTTGTATTAGAAATAGGATTCTCTCTTTCTGCCCAGCCTTGCCTGTGCCAGTTCCAGTATAACTGGGCATCAGTGCTACAAAATTCTCTGTCAGTTTCTGCTGGTAGAGGTTTGGAACTGCCTCGCTTCTCAATTAGTGTAATCAAAGCCAAGACCCTGGCATCTTTCCCAAGAGCTTTCTTCTCTCTGTGAAACACAGAATACTGAAAACCAGTCAGAAAAAGTGGAGCCAGACTGTAGCAAGCATTGGATTTCACCAGTGGTATAATAAGGAAGCTGCCTGTAGTGTCAGCCACTCTAAAGGAGACATACAGACAAGTTAAAGTGGTAATATGCATAATGTCTGTCATTCAGATATTTCAGAGCATATAATAATCTGTGATTAAATCATTAAACTAAGAACTTCAAAAGGGTCTGGCTGTGTCAACTGAGGATCTAAATGCAAGAAATCTCCAGTCTTCTTTCTACCTTGGTACCTGATTTGCCACTGCTATATGCTAGTCATTTCACACGGATCTTTAATTTTCCCATCAGTACCACCAGGAGTTAATAATACTTAAGCAGAGCAGTGCCTCTTATAGAGTTGTTTTGAAGGAAATGGAGACTTACTGAAGGAGTCTTTGTGGGAATTTGCGTGTCAGTTTGAAGTTCTTCAGGAGCAAAGTGGAGGAAGCATGTTAAGCATGAGATAATCATAGAAGGCATGAGATCATCATAGAAGGCATGAAGGTCTACAAGTACCAGGGGAAAGACAATATTAAAAACAGGAGCACGGCAGTTTTCAGGGATCCTAAATTAGGCCGTGGAACTTAGGAAGAGTTAGGTTTGCAGTTTGAACATGCAGTGCTTGTGATCCAGTCTTGGTGCTTGATGGATCTCTCCTTTTATAACTTGTCTCAACATCACAAAGCCAAGTAAATAGATGAGAATAGAGTGTCTATGTCACGACACCCCATCTCTTGCCATGAGTACTTAGACCAGCCACCAAAAGCGTCAAGAATATGTCCTGAAGTTTCCCTGCTTTGATTAGGACCATTATTTTGATGATGAGCTTTTATTTTCCCCTAGAAATCAGTTTCTCTGTTTATGGCTACATATACATCTCATATGTCTCTCTTAAGCCAGATATAAGCAACCTTGTGAGAAGTGCTCAGGAGCTGGCTTGGAGCAGGGTGAAGGAAAAGAGGAAGCCTGCAAGTCACATCCTCCTGACCACCTTCCTCTTCATTAATGTGTACAGTCACACTGCCCAGAAGAGCCATTCAAGGAGGTCTGAGAATGTATGGAGCAAGTGCTTCATTTCACTTATGATCAAGATAAACAAGGGCGTCAGCTGAAGCAGAGCTGCTGAGGTGTTCTGTGTAATTCAGTGCCAGGCAGTAGTGACTGCTGCTTAGGAGATGGATTTATTAAGATTATTAGTAAGTGTTATTTGGAGGTGACTGAAATCGCTGGGTGGACTCCAGAGGATTAGCTTTCCAAAGATAGCAAATGCAAAACAAAAAAAAGCAACCCCAAACAAACAAGTCACCAGTACCAGCTGTGTTTATTTAATAAAGTCTCTGCACAGGATTAGCTCACAAGCATTTGCTTGTTTTTGTGACTGGAGGTATGGGGGATGGGAAGGAGGAACCACCTTAGCATGTAATTCCCCAAGTAAAAGCAAAGCTGCAGCACAGCATCTGGCGTGATTCACAGAGTAGGTGACAATGCGCTGTGAGCAGGGCAGGCAGAGGAGGAATCACCTCTTCCTGGATTGCACGGATTTAGGCAGCCTAGTGTGCAGCAACTCTGCTACAGAAATAACCCTGTGTGAAGGAGGCTCTGCTCAGGAACTGTCATGTCCCTGTATAAAGGGCATGACAGCTTTAGGCAGAGCATCATGCTGATCTGAGCCCAAGAACTGGCCTGTGGGAGAGACAGCAGCAATCAAAGCCAGTAATGTTCTATTGTGAGATTGCAAGAAGAACTCAAAGTGATTGTAGACATGAATTCACCAAACATCACCCCCACAAAGCCCATCTCTCTGGGAGGGATGTTGGTGTTGCTAACCCAGATGTCAAACTGGAGGCACAGAAAGCTGTCCAAGCTCCCACAGAGACTAGGGCAGATGTGAACACAGGGAGGGTAGCAAGAGGGGAAGGTAAAATCAGGAGAAATAACCCATCCCTTAGGAAAAAACAAACTGATGGGGGAAGGGGCTTAAGGACCAGTTTAGCCCATGTTTTAATGTTGCTAATGTTGCTAGACAAGTCCCTCCAAAATGCTGTTGGTTGGTGGTGTAGAACAAATGAGTCAGTTCTGCAGTGTGGCCTGCCTGTCCTGCTTCAGCACTTCACCCAGACCTAGAGACACATGGGGCTCCCTGCTGTCCTTTCAGCCTTCCCCAGCACTGCACCACCAGAAGCATCATCACCCAAAGGAGAAGTACCCTGTTGCATTTTTGTAATTCATTTAGGCCCCATTGGGATGTGACAGGAGAGACTGAGGGATTCTCCATTCAAGCCAAGGTACTGAAAAAGTGACCGGTGCTCTTGAAATTTCCAGGGAAATTTCTTGTTTCCTTTCATGAGAAGCTGCTTACTTGTTTCCTAAATCCACAGGGGTTGTTGCACCGGCTCCTCTTCCCTCCTTCAGAGAAGTCCCTTACACAAAGCTAGGCCTGGTGTGCTGTTGCCTGTGCTTCTCAAGACTTTCCTAGATACCACAACAGCAGCAGAACTGAATTTTGTAAACCTTTAATTTTATACAGAGTAGAATGGGACTTATGAATACAATTCAGCAACTTCATTCCTCAAGGGTGGGGGTTGGGGCTGGGAGGATGGGGCAATGCATTACTTAATGTTCTTGGCATAAGCTACCACAAGTGGAAATAGGAGGAGGGAAAAGCTGCAGCTCACTGAAGTGGAAGAAAAAGGATGGGAACCCAGTGATGCAGTTTTATACTGAGGGGACAGAATTGTGGGTAACCTGTGTACTTAATCTCATGCCATGATTGAAGGATATGTCAGCAGTAACTAAAATAGAAGCACAGTGAAAGGTATAGAGCCCTGGCTCCAAACTACCCAGATTTTACAGATGTCTTCGGTGCTAAAACTTGTATTGCTGAACTCATTGATTCCTACTACAGAGAAGGTAGGGAGTGTTGGACTAGGGGGCAGTGGAAAAGGGAAGAAAAAGGAAGAAAATGGAAAAGGGGAAACAGAAACAGAATGTAGTATTTCAGGATCATGTTTTCACCTTTTTCTGTTGGGCTTCACATTTCTTTCTAGAAATCATAATTTTCTTTTTAGAAGCTGATGGGTGAAGAAACTATTTTCTCTCATAGATAAAATAAAAGTACCCTCCTTAAAATAAAAAGGGCAGGATTATCCTTTTCCATGAGTTCTTCATATATTGAAGAAACATACTCATTCTCAGGAAAGGAAAGAGAAGCTAACATTTATTTGGAAAACACTTTGCAGTAAGAATAAAAGATAGTACATGCCTAGTCTGCTCTAACTCTTGATTTACAAAGAAGTCCAAAGAGCTTATTACTTTCACACTGTGAAGCTGGTCAAGAGGTGCAGGTTGCAGGTGCTGGTGAATAGATGGGGCTCTAGTGTAAGCCTGAGACTGCTGGAGGGTCTCACTTCTCCAGACAGAGAGAAGTGTTGTGGCACATTTTACTGCCAGCCTTTGTGAACCCATCGATGGTAAAGGGTCTTTGTGCCTGTGACTGATTTGCAACATCTACAAAAATATCAAACCCCTTTCGTAAGACTCATTTGCCTGCTCTAATTTACATCAAGAGAACCCTGGTGACACCAAGGGTGGTTTAAGACCACCTCTGTCCTTGAACTTAATACATACATAGAGTACAGCCAAGACTAAGGATCTGTCTCTTTCTCTGATAAATACCCACCTTTATGGGATTGTGGCCATGAGTTCAATCTAATATTATGAAGTAATTTTCTGTGACAATTCAGGTCCCAACTTCACTCTCATCTTTCTTTCTACCTGATACATTTTAGTGTTTGGTATTATGCCTGATATGGAGAGATTCCAACGAATTAGATGAGGCATTTAATAAAGGGGATGTCTGGACAGTGAGAAGTTTTTCATCTCTGAAAAGTCTTCCAGTGATTGTTGGAATATTCTATTTTAAAATGGGTTTGGCTTAGAAGGGCCACATTTGTATGATTTGTCCTCAATAGAAATTAGAGCCTCTCAGTATTTCTACGTGGTGGAATTATTATTTTTTGAGTTATTCATTATAGTCTTCTGAACCTCCCAGGAGTCCATGAGCTCTTTATGAGCCATATAAAAGGATGCAGACTCACTGGCAGAGCAGAGAAATTCCCAGGAGGAGAGAGATTTGTAACTAAACTGAGATGGACGGAAAGAGATGGGAAAAGTAAACTTCAGAAAGCCTGGTGTAAAAGTAAATTCTTTAACAGCCTAACAATGATCTAGACTCCTGCAAGTCAGGAACAGAGCAGGCTATACTGAGGATGTTTAGAAAAAAACCCTCAGGATTAACCTGCAAATTTTGTTTCATATCTGTTTTGGCAGCTGGAGAAAGATAGAAGAAGGTTTGTTTTCCAAGGCTTTCTCAAAACAGTGACCCTGAAAAAAAAAAAAGCCTCTTACTTTCAGAGGACCTACTTATCTTACTGACATGCAGAATACTCTCCAAAAGAATAATTTCTTCAAAGTACAATATGCAGGGCATACAGGTCAACGTGAAAAACAGCAAACCCAGTATTTCTGAGAATTTACAAACTAAAGAATTTAAAGAAAATGCAGACAGAAGTTGTACATACTATAAATGCCTAGGTCTCTTAATAAACAATTTTGGGATTCCCAGACTGCTTAAGAAAACATTGCATAACAAAGCCCTTTCTCACAAAGAGACAATTAGATAAATGCCACCTGCTGATTGCAAAACTGGCTAAAATTTTCTGGGAGTCACGCATCTCACAGGCTCTAGCTTATTTTCCTACCTGGGAAACAAAGTCTGATAGAGCTGCATATTAAATGGAATGTGAGAGCCAAAGCTAGCTAACTAATGGAAACGTATTTGTGAATATTTGTTTAGTGAAAATATTGCCAAAATTCTCAATATGATTGATAATGAATTATTTAATCACCTCCAGATGAAACTCCAACAGAATCCCTGTCTGTACTGTTCTGCCAACAAGTATTCTGCATTCACAGCGCTCCCTCCGCAGTGACTGCAGAAATGAGCTCTGCTTGCCTTTCTCCGAGAAAGGACTGGCCTCTGCTGCTATCAGCTAAGTCAAAGTTTCACAGTACTGACAGAGCTGCTCGGTCAGCGATGGGCTGAGTCAGGCCAATGGGCAGAGCTGGGCCAGTGGGAATGCTCAGGACAGGGATACGCCAGGGATACGCCCAAACAGAAGCCTCATGTACAAATAGATGGGTGCATATGAGACACCAGTTTAGCTCACCGTAGTGTTTCTCCCTCCATATAGGTTTGTGCGCTTTAAAAGTGTGCATGGGCTCATGGAGCTGTGGGACAGCTACATGTTTTTGTGCCTGTGCAACATGGGCTGTGCACTTCGGGGCACTGATCTCCGTGAACAGTCTGGGGTAAAGGGAATTCCACCAGACTTTGTTTTCTGTCTCCTCCTCTACTTTGCCTCTCATTTTCCAGTATGCTTTTCTGCAAACAAGTTCTTACACAGCCAGGATATGGGGCAGCCCTCGTGCACGGCTGTTCAGAACTGCAGGCTGCTGCAGGGAGTGGCTGCATGGAGTGGCTGCAGGTGTCTGTCCTGCCTGCAGCATCAGCCCAGCGATGCCTCTGCCCTCCCCGTGTCATCTGCAGTTCACCAGCAGCAGTTTCTCTCTTTGGCCCGAAGACTTTTGCCTGGGCTCCTGCCCAGATCTGCTGTTCAAGCAAAGGGCAGAGGCAGTACTCAGTGAGGAAGTCCCGCATATTTCAGGCTGTTTTAGGGATGTTTGTTCCAGCCGGCCCGGTTTGTTGATCTCACTTGTTTTTAACTCATGCAAGGCACATAATTTAGGTCAGCTCTTTCCTCACTCTCCTCTCTGTCCTGCCCTGCTGGAGTACATGCTATTTCCAGATGAGGTCACACATTCCCTCCTCTTTCTCCTACCACTCTTGAGCCTGTTCCATTAGGGTTTAATGAGAGGCCCACTAGCCGTGGCAATCCCAGCCCTCCAGTCACTGCTGCAGCCAAGGTCAAGCCCGGGGCAAGAATTGTCCACAAATACAGACACCGGAGTGAAGGGAAGGAAAGAACAATAAGAGCCATTTACTTCCCAATGCACTTAAGGGCTTGAGAGAAAATGCTCCCCCCAGATTGCTGAGTCAGCAGCGGCTGACAAATTAGTCAACAGGATGACTGGGCCTCAGCTCCTGGCAATTAGCATGGACAAAGCTTTGTGTGTGCCTCTGTGTTTTCCTATTAGCTGCGGCTTGCACGCCTGTGAAGGGAGGAGGGACTGGGGAAGGAAATGGCTTGCTTTGACTTCACAAACGCATGGAATTTGCATTCCCAAGGTTGCACAGCATTCATGTGGCTTCCTGTTTCAGCATCTTTGCAGGCTGTAGCCATTAAGAATAAAGTATGCTAAGAGCCTCTTAAGAGGGAGGTGCATCAACACAGCTGGAGGAAGGGTGAGCCCTGAATTGTAGTTGCAGAGGCACTTCAGACTGGGAGGGGTTCAGTTTAACCCTTCAGTGTGGCTAACAAAACCAGTACTGTAAGGGTCGAGGAGTGTTGGCAAGGGTTGGACAGAAGAGTTTACTGGTGAGAACGGCATTGCTGGTACATTCAGTATGAGAGTAAGAAAAGTGTCACACAGATCCAGAGTGAGAGGCTTTGGCAGAGCTCAGGGTGATGAAATGATAGAGACAGAGGGGGATAAGGACTGGACTAAAAGAGGATTCTGTAGGTCAGGAGTTCAGTGTCTTGTCAAAGCGATTTGGGAAGCCAGGGGCTAAAAGGTGGAGCTGCAGGTCAGGATTAAGCTGAAAGTAGGAGCTGAGTTCTGTCACCATTTGGCAGAGGTCACTGCCTCCAAAGCAGGCTGCGGCGGTCATGGCCCTTGCTGTGAACAATGAAATTTCCTGGATTCAGCACTAGTGGAACTACAAACACAGTTTGTTGTTAAAATCCTGTGCCTCTCCTCTTCTCTTTCCATCTCAGAGGCCAGGTCACCAGGGCTCTCAGAGAGGGTGTGAGTTGCAAATCCTCAGAGGACCCAAGAAGAAAGGTCAAGTACATGCGGTTTTTTTAGCCTCACCTTCACCCACTGCATACCCACGTTCCTGGTAAGGCAGACACTGCCATGTTATCATCCTCATTTACGGTAAGCTGGTCAGAGTGACTTAGCCAAAGTTCTGTGGTGACCCCAGCTCTGAAAGGCCTTGCTGTGACCCGTGAAGGTTTAGTGGGCTTTGTTCTGGGTGCTCTGAGACCCATCTCTCTGCTTACAGGCTTTCACAAAAGCTGAGCTCAACTGAGAGCTGCAAAGGCATTCAAGCTATCAGTCCTCCTATTTGTGAGAATGGGGGTGAGAGACAATGTCTTTGTATTCCAGGCACCACTACATGCTCCTTTGCTAAGCATAACTGGAATCCCTGGCCTTCAAATCCTGCTGCTGAGAGCCTAGCAACAAGTGAATGTATCTACTTAAGCTTTTAAGGAAGGACTAGGTTAATGGAGGTGAAAGTAGGTCAGAATGTTTTATTTTCCGAGTTTGTTGGATTTCTTTCTAGGAAATGTAATTCTCTGCCTTGTAAGTCGTCTCTGTATCAGGAGAGCAGCAGCACCATATCCATTTACACACCTTTATGCCACGCTAAACCTGAGACAGTTCATTCTTTTCTGTTGACAGGCAACAGAAGCCACAGCAGCCTCACACTACTTCACCTTTACCAAAGGAGAGGAGTATGCACCAAAGTGCTTCCTGCAGAGCAGCTGACACTCAGCAGCTTGCTGTTCCTATGGTGATCTCTCTGACCCCTGTGATTTTCTGCTTGGCTGTAGGCTGATTTGGGGCAGATTTTTACTGATCTCTTAGCTGCTGAACAGTGTTTTCTGAAAATACTAGCTGGCACCTATCTGCATAATTAGGTGTCTAAATAGCTTTTGAATATGGGTGTCCCTTCATGCTTTGATTCTTCATCCAGTAAAAAGGTCTAACTGTAGTTTGGGCCTGAGTCAGGGTTGTACATCTGCAAGTGAATGTGGCTGTGGAGGAGCTGTGGCCATCTAGGTGCTCCTGTTCTCCTGTCAAATAATGTGGCCAGGGCCTTCCTTCTGCTCATCCTGTCATGGCAGTGGTTACACAGCACTTTGGTTATGCTGCTGTGCCTGAGCCTCTAAACTTTAATCTTCTAAACTTTAATCTATGAATTTTCTCATCCTGTCAGCCAGGACAAGGAGTTACAAGGAGTAAAGCCATTTCCTCCAGGATTCAAACCACTACAGATTCACAAAAATAGCAAGTCTTCATTGCTTGTCCTTGGCCTTCTGCAGTACCAAGAAACTTTGCAAGTCTTGCACCATATAGAAAACCCCACAGCTATCTATTCCATGTAACACACAGAATTTATCAGGTATGCATTCCACAAGGAACCATGGACAAAGATCAGCCAAACTGTCTCTCTGTTAACCTTCCTCGTGAATGTCAGTGGTTTATCACAAGAGATAAAGTTCAGGGTAGCTTTGCTGAAAATTCAGGCCCTCAGTTTTAGTTCCATAATTTTGCAGCACTTAACTTTCTACAATTCTATGATATGCCAAACACAGTTCCTTAAAAAATCCAGACTTGTTCATATGAGGTGCACGTGCAACTGCAGCAAGATCCATGCTGACTGCACCATTTACAGGAACAGCTGAAGGGGCACCAGGGTATCATAATGAAAAACATGTTAAGGATAAGGTGGTGCCCAATTGTTATAGCAAAGACTCACGGATGTCTAAGATACTGTAACTTTGAGAGTCAGGCACTCGTTCCACTGAATTTCATTCCAAATGAGCTATGCTTCCTGCAGCAAACAAACCAGGGATGAATAGGGGTGCAGATGTATTTTAGTAACATGGAATTATCTGCAGGGGTGCAGATGGATTTTAGTAACATGGAATTACAAAGGATTGTTACTAAAAGTAATTCCCAGATTCCCATTTCTTTTCTGAAGCACATTCCTAAAGCAGCTACTTTTGGGAAAGTGCCTGCAAATAACACTCCCTGTCTACTGATACCCTACTTTCTCATTTCTGCTGTTTAAAGTGGGTATTTTTTATGATGGAAGGCACTCAGTTGATTTCAGACTCTAAAATGCAGGACAGGGCATGTTTCTTTAACATGGTCTTGACATTATTCCTCCTGCTCTCTTGGAAGTAATGTGTCTGAGGAATGCCATGGCCTCTTTTCTGACCTGGCAAGCAGTGCCATTTGTAGTGTTGATACTTGTCCCAGTGGGACTTGGGCTGAGATTTTTCCATCCTTCCTTTGCCCAGTTCATTTTGTCCAGCATGCCAAAAAGGTGTCAAATGGCATTTTTGTAATAATCAATCTAGACTGGGCTGGACCTGGTGACATGGAGGTGAAAGGATCTGGAGTCTGTTTTCCTGTCCTGCTAAACTAGCCAGGATCTCCTTGTGCTTATTCAGCAGGTTAACTCTGATAATGGCAGTATGAATCTTTTGCTGCCATTTAGCTAATAGCTACATTTCCTGTTGCCAAATCATGTAAAGGGAAATAAGGGAAAAAGAACTGCTGTGGCAGATGACAAAGGCATAATTCAGTGGCTGGTTTAAGGTGTGCTCATGCTGTAGGTTGATTACTTTTTAGCAGCAGGCCTGACAAAATGTTGAGCATATATCCTTGAAAAGGGATATTTGACTTTTACAAACCAAACGCTTGAGATTATTATTTCACCATTTCTGATAGCTGTTCTTAGGTCTCAGATACCACGTGCAGATCAGATCCAGCCTAAAAAGAATGAAAGGACTATAGCATCTAAATAAGATATTATCAGTGGCCCCCCATAATATCAGTAAAAATAATTAAGTCTCTCTGCTTCTCTAGTGTGTTCCATCTGAGGGTCTCAAAGCATTTTACAAGCATTAATTAATTAAACTTTTATCTTCTCCCTGAGGCTTTTTCTGTGCTGGAGGTGGTTCAGTCCAGTTGGGTAGATGTGGCTGTTGAAATCACAGCTGATTCTCAAACCAGTGGTTAAAAGCTGCCTCTGGAAATCTTCAGTTCGTACAGCTGCTGCCTTTTCATCCTGCAACTGTGCTTCCCCATCTTAGTTTGCTGTATGATTTCTCTTCATCTGGCCCGTGAATGCTCAGATCTGCAGGTCCCATCTTCAGGTCTCTCTCGTTTGAGAGGTGATGCCATTGGCATGATTCCTAGGAGCTAAACTGACCCATCACTAGCCCCAGAATTACTGAAGTATTTAAGTAGCTTAAAGACACTTTGAGTTCTGTAATCCTCCCTCCCACTTAGAGCAGGGGATCTGGACTAGAAAGAAATTAAAAGAGAATGGATAAAGATCACTAAGCACAAATATTGGAAATTAACTCTTTAGGTAAGCATTTACATTTGAAATATGTCAAGTGTTTACAGATAAAATACAGAAATTGCTTATCCCATTGTTGAAATGCAGTCATTCTTAGTTGTCATGACAATTATTAAACAGTACAGAGTGGCATTTTCATCATCTCTTATGGAAGGAATCAGATTATATCCTGCTGAAATTGAATAGAAGTGGGAGAAGACAGAACTGCACAAACTGGGAGGTAGTCATTGGGATTCTGGTCCCATCTGAAAGGAAATATATCAGAGACTCTGGAATAATAATTACAATAATAATTAATATATTATATTACTTTACTTTTAAAAAAAGTTATAATAAAAATAGTAATAAACAACAACGCAAAGTATGCAGAAAGCTGTTGGGGTTTTGTTAATAAGAAACTGTAGAAATACTTTTGCATTGGTATTTATGTAACATCTTTTGTCTTGGGGATCCCAAACTGTATCACCAACTGCAGCAATAAAAACCTCCTGAACATGGCAAGCCATATGTTGTTCTGTTAACAACATAATTTTGGAAATCATTTGTAGCATTTCTAATCAGAAATATGTAAAGTATTTGATTTCATTATTTTGAGTTCAATATTGTGCATTCCTCACCTAGAAACCAAACCAACTGGCACATTATAAATATGCTGGCATATAGAATTGTAGGGTGAATGACTAATTTAATAATGTGTACTGCTAACTGTGTATTATATGTTTCTCTCTGAGCAATGAAGGCGCTTTACAAAGGCTGGTGGCAAGAGAGAATGATATATTCAGTTAATTGGAAATGCATACTTTGTTCCCAAGATACACAATTATTCATTCATTGAATTCTACACTTTTCTTGTGTTTAGTGCCCATGTTTTACAGGTAAAGTAATAGAAGGGATACATTAAACCCTTCACAGTCAGTGGCAAGACAGGGACAAATTAAAGTCTCTTGATCCTCTCTCTCAACATTGAAAGCATTGTTTGTCTCTCAGTTTCGCTGGGCAAGCAACACAGGACTGGAAGAAAGGGTTTTCTAGGATGACCTTCTGGGTCATCCTCTCCTATCTCCTGCCATCAGGGGCAACATGTCCTATTGTGGCTTTTGTGACTGTGACAAAGAAAGAATGAGTCACACTTTTCTGCTGGACACCAGACAACTCATTGATACAGTCCAGGTTGCCTTTCTGAAAAAAGGCAATGATAGTATCTTAAGGCAGCTTGCAGTGGGAAAAAGCTGGTCTGGTTTGTGTTCTGGGATTAGAGGAGAATGGCAGCCTTCTAGTGTCAGGTATCAGGTACTGGGAATTTAAAATAAAGGTGCTGCTGAGTAGGGGTTTTCTCACAGACTCGGCTTCAACTCTGCACTTCCCTAGCCATGTCAAGCCGTACCTTCTTAAAGCTAGAAGGCTACTTTTAAGATACAAGAGAAACTGAATTCAGGAAGGATCTTGTAGGAGCATCCTGCAAACTACCTTTTAAACCAGTGTCTGAGATTAGTTAGGTTGGTCACAGGATTGGAAGGTAGGATTAGATCATTCCGTTCATCCCCTTATTCCCCACAGGATAATATTAATGGCAAATGTTAGTTGAATTGTTCCTGGGGCTTTGTCCTTCTCCTAAGTCCTTCAGGCCTGTTCACTGTAACAGTTTACCATCTCCCTCACCAGGACTCTGGGGCTGTTTTATCCTTTTTTTTTTTCTCTGCATGAGCTGGTCCTGCCTGAAGAGGTAACTAGCTGGGTTATGTGTTTCAAGTCCCTGGATGTATTTGGTTCAGTTTCCCCCACCTTTATGTGACACCAGTGAATGTGTACAGGTGTCAGCAGGGCCATGAGAGAAGAGTTCAGGGAACACAGTGGGAACGTCCTCAGTCTGAGAGCTGGGAGGTCTCAGCTTGGCTAAACTTCATGTTTTCCTTGGACTGTACAGTGCTTAGCAGGCTGATGACAAATGGGAACTAGCCAGTTCTCTAGCCAATTTTATTCTTTCTCATTTTATTGTCAAAGGGAGGGAAATTCACAAAATTTTGTGAGATCTTATCCACTTCCCGTCTCCACTGCAGAGCTCCTCATTTATTTTTGTTTTATACTGTAAGTAGAGAAGCAAAGCTCCCCAGACTTGAAGTTAATCCCAGCATGTGGCAGTGTACATGGCAAATCTGTGTGGTCATGCTTCTCATCACTGCAGGATTGCCTGCACCCTCCAGACCTGGCTAGCATCATTTGGCTCCTGTCTTAACTCTCTCAAGTTTCAAAGTATGAGAGGAGCAGAAGTTGGATGGCAGGGACAGACAAGAATATGGTGTAGAAGATAGGAAGAATGGGCAAGTATACAAGTGACAGTAGAAAGGTCACAGGAACACTGGTGAAGCAGAGAAAAGCATAAGAAATTATAAAGCCCTCTCCTGTGGAATCTGGATCACAATTAATTATACCTGCATACTGATACTTCTCATCTGTCAGCTTCCAGCTGTGAAATCTGCTGGCAAGGTGTGCATCACTGTCTTTAGTAGGACATGCATTTGAAAAAACATCAAGCCTTGTAGTAGTCCTAAATCCCTTGTGCATAAGCTCAGGCTCTAAGAAGACTGGAGAGGGAAACTAGATATTGAAATTTGACTTTGGTTCAATCCACTAGACTGGAAGGAAGGCTGATGCTGTCCTCATTTGCTGAATACTTTAAGATATCTGGTACACTGAATAGGCAGGGATCTGAAAGAAGGGAAATGAGAGTTAAAGACTGGATTGCTGCACGTGCATTTCTTACCTCTGCTGGCCTCTGCTACCTTTACACTTATATGTAGGTTTTTAAAATACCATGTGTGGTGTGTTTAAATTAGTAGTACTACTTTTCCCCAGACACATTAGAAACACTTGCCTCTGCTTTGTGTTTCTTACTCCTTAATTCTCATGCAAGCTGGTGAAACTTCCTCATACAAGTCGTGGGTTAGGGCAACCAAAACTTTCTTTTTAGTTCTTAGTTAGAACTTACAAGCACCAGACGTTCTGTCATGGTGCTTTATAATCTTCTTTGCTTCATCCCCATGTGCCGTTCTGAATCAGACCTGGATGGATTGTTGAAGGGGAGCGTTCAAAGTGGAGGCTGTGGAGAGCTGTGTCTCTGTGTGTTGCCTCTGAAGAGAATTTCCTATCTGATATACTTGACCGAAATAATCTGGAGGGGATGGTCTGGCACTAACTTCTCCCACCTCCTGACTGGAGAGTCGATGGGAACTAATAGGTCTTTTCCTGCCTAACATCTGCGGTTCACGAATTTTTCTGTGGCTGACGTGGTGCCAGGAGGCAGAGGGGTTATTTTGGGGCAGAATCCTTTTAATTTGTTTTGTTTTCCTTTTTCTATAGCAGTGTAGCAATCGCCGTCCTGGCAGCAGGCATGCCCTGAGGGAAGGGAGAGGAGCCGCTTCCGAAGACAGTCAGAATACTTCATGGCTGCTTGTTCTCTCTTTGACTGCGACATCAGCTGTGGGCAGGGGGAGGAGAAGTGCCTCAGGCTCATTCAGAGTTGACCCACGGTTATTTTTAGCTCCTTAATGTTCTTTCCAAGCCCCCTGCCCCTCCCCTTTCCCCCCTTCCTCCCCGTTCATTTCTCTCCTCTTGGCAAACGGCACTTCGTGAGCTACTCAGTCACAGGTTAAAAAGCACTGGAAAAAGTCAAAGGGCAGGCAGCGGAGGTACTCCTCCGAGAGAGGCACTTGAAAGGTCAGGAAATGCCTGAGCCGCGGGTAGGAGCCCCTCCTAGCCTAGCTCTGCTTATTAAGCAGTCTTGGCAGCACAGGCAGACAGGGTGATGGGGTTCACATCTGAAAAATCGTATGAAGGAGGGAAGGGGAGGACAGTAAAGGAAGAGAGATAGGGAGATACAATGGAGTTGTGGTAAACAAAGGGGACTGATTGAGATGAAGAACACTATGCACTGTTTGACTGAGAGAAAGACGAAAGAGGAACGAAGAGCAATTTTACCTCCCTCAGTTTGGAAGCTTGAAGGATCTGACGCCAAAGGGCTATGGGCTTGCTCATCTCTTGCGGAATCCCTAAATATCAAAGCCAGACCCACACTCCAGAGACTTGTGGAGAAGACATGTAGGCAGCTCCACTTAAAGGACATACCTTTTACCGTGCCATTAAATGGGACTTGCCAGTGAACAACGAACAGCTGACAAGCAAAAAGGTGCTGGGTCCTGGAGAAAGTCAGGTCTTTGCCTTTAGGGAGAGAATGAGACAGTCATTGTGGAGAGGCTTTTCCTGTTGGCAGCCCACCCTTGCTCTTGGCTGGTAAAGCATCAGATGAGGTCTGAAGCTGGGCCCAAATCCTAGGACCTTGGTCAAAGCAGGTGAAGGATCTGACTCACCTGCACCAGGTGATGCAGAAAGCAATGCAGTAAAGGAGGTTTAAAGTCCTGAGGTGCTTGTCTGTGGAGGACCTCAGCATGGGCCACTCTGATGTCTCACAGCATCTTCTGCCTGCGTGTGTTGTTTAGTCTGTTTGTCCACCGTGACGGTGCAGGATTTGAGTTTTCCCAACAATATAGGCAGGAGGCAGGATTATAGTGTACTATACTCCTCTTTGCTCAGGAGTTGGGAATGGCTCCTGCAAAAGGCAGGGCAAGCCCTTTCCCCATGCCCATCCTGTGGCAAAATGAAAAAGTTGCTCCCTTTCCTGTCTCTTTGTGGGGACCTGGAATGGAGCAGCTGGGTGGCTCAGTTGGCTGCTGCAGCCGGGTCCAGTGTCAGAAAGATGCCAGGGCAGAAATAACCTGCTCAAAATAACATGGCTCCCCCCTGCACCATTTCCCCTGCTGCCCCCATGTAGCCCACTCTTTACAGTAGCTTCTTCTTAGTTTTCCAAAGTCCCAGCTGTGTGTTCTTGTCTCAGGCAGGGGAAGCAGGTTGCCTGGATACAGTCCTTCTGCTGAGCAGTGGAGTCCCCTGGAAATCAGTCTGCAGTCCCTCCCCTCCCCTTCCCCAGCATTGCTTCACAGTGTGGAAGATGGATTTGGGTCTCTGGAGGACTTCTGGATGCAAAAAAAAGGTGGGGTGGGAAACAAAGCATCACAAATGTCAGCATTCCCTCTTCACCCCAAAGAAACAGTCAGATGAAGGGATTGCAAAGAAAGGCAGGGCAAGGAAACTGTTCCACCCATTGTCGGAAGCCAGGATGAAGCTGGTCCTAACCCAAAAAAAGAGGATCCCACCCCTGAACTGAGCCAAGAAGCCACTCAGAAATTGCATCACTAGAAACAGAGGCTAAGTCTGATTGATATAGTCCAGCAAGAGCAAACCCAACTGATCACACCCAGATGTCAGGATAATCATTGCTCTGAAAATGAGGTTGCACAGAATGGGGCAGGGTTTAGAGGGGATAAAACAATTTCCCTTAGTCTTGGTGTGTGAAGGGATAAAAGAATTCCCATTCCTCTTGGTGTGTCTTTCTTCACACTTTCGCAATTGCAGAGCTTCCTTGGCAGCAGACAGCTTCCTTTGGCTGATGTTGCTAGAAAAATCTGTAAATGTGGAAAAGTACTGTGATGTGCTTACAGGCATCTAACTGTAAAGACCACAAAAAATATTCACGTTGTTTCAAAAGCCTTTAACCAGGAAGAATACAAGAAAAATGAAAAGAGCATTTACTATCAATATCAGAAAAAAACTTGTTCAAGTAAGTCCTTCCTTGCTTTATTCCCTAATTTTCTCAATGCAAGAAGCCACACCTGTTCCATTTCAAGATAAGTACAAATCCTTACAACAATAATTTCTCAGCAACATCACAAAGTCTCCATAAAGCAAAATTCTGCAATTGAAAACTACTGTATTACTGCAATAATTCTTGTACTCAAACCATTTGTCATCAATGGTCTGTCTTCACCTTCCCCATAATCCTCTGACATGGGCCAGTTTCAGAGAAAAGGTAACATTCTAATTGGACTTAACTGGTTGATTCCAGAAGGAAAGTTCATGCTTCACAGGTTCCAGTAAAGGAGATGGGCTTTTGTAGCAGATAGTAAAACACAACAGATGAAATGTAAAATTCAAATATATTTTCGCACCATAAGGAGGAAAAACCCCCTAAACTAAGACTCTTTTATGTGGTTTGCCCTGCCAGAAGCACTCAGCCTGTTTGTCACTACAGGCAGGGCATCAGCTGAAGACTCTCTGCTGACAGTGGCACTGCAGGATCTCAGTGGGAGGTAGGTATCTCTCAGTTACACTGGTCTTACTCAGGGCTCTAACAAACCAAAGGAACCTTTCACATTCCCCAAGAAAAGCAATGGCCACCCACTGCAGTTTGGCAAGCACTGGTAATTCCCAGTGAGAAAGTCTATTCAGCTGGCAGTCATCTGCATTCAGCAGTAGTTTCAGTTTCTTACTGCACTGGGAGTACATCCCCTGATGCAGTGCCTTAGAGCGCATTGAGCATGACGTAAATCACAGATGACAGTAGGGATTTCTGCTCTGAGGGGAATGATTGCAGCCCTTTAGCCATATTAAGATAGAAAAAATGCAGCCTTGGACACTGGCATGTATGGTAATCTAAAATCATTCTGGCTTTGATACTTTCCCTGTGGGGTGAACTGTGAAAACGGGCTCCAGCACCGTTGGTTGCTTTCTTCAACCCATCACCAGCAGCACCTCAGTCATCTCTTGATGTAGTGTTGGAGAGTTACAGTCAGGCAGCTACAGGTTAAGTCATTCAGCTGCATCATATATGCAAGGAGAAAAAGACTAACCACGAAGCTGGGATTCATCCCTGTATACAAAATGCCACAACGTCTGCCTCTTTGCTGGCCCTTTATTAATCCCATATGAATATCAAGTAATGAAAGTAGCAAAACAGAACTGCATAGTGCCCAGCAAGTGCCCTGCAGCAACTAGTATGCTCCTAAGATGTGGAAGCTTCTCAGGGCAAATGTCCTGAGGGCAGGGCAGGGGAAGGAGAAAGAGAAGATCGATCTCCAGCAGCAGCAAGGATGATAAGGATCTGTAGATGGGGGGTTTCTTTCTTTAATCTCAGAAATAATCAGTGCATAACAGGATAATGCTGATAAGACCTTTGAACAGTGCTGGCTCCTCTGCCCTATTTCCTTCGCATGAGACACACTAAAATCAAGAGACCAGTTATAGATGTCACTGGGAATTGGGGTCTGGCTGAGGAGGGAAGAAGGAAAAAGGGAGAGAAGTCTAATCACAGGTTTTTTTTTGCATTTTTTTCCTCATTCCCATTTCAAAGACGGAGAAAGAGAGAAAGACACACAGAGAAAGAGAGCGTGAATCATTTAGCATGAATTTTGCTTGAGTGAGGACTGACATAAGTGTGTGAAATAGGAAGGCAATGTATGAATAATGCAGAACAAGACTCCATGCAGACGGAAGACTGTTATTGTGTCCTTGTTTACAGCTACTGAAAGCACAATCAAACAGATACAGAAAGAGTGTAAAAAGCCTACATGGTCATCTCATGATGAAAAGGTGCTGAAATACATTGTGGATCACAAAATACCACTTCTCAATCACTGCACTGAATTTTCTCATCTGTTCATACCAAGACAAAGAGGAGTTGGTGTTGCTTCCAGTTGGAACTGCAATGACTTCTCTGCAGGTTAGGCTCGCTCTAAGTTGTGCCCAAGCTGCACTGGCTGCTGTGGTAGACAAAGGCAGAAATATGGGGGAGAACATATGCAGAGCTCCTCTGTCATGCAGTCTTTACCATGCACTCCTGGGAGAAGCGTTTGCAGAATTACAGAAAACAGGTATTTTTTATGAAGGTGACCCCTGAAAGAATTCACATGTGTCCTTCTGCTTATTTACAGTTGGTGCATGCAAGAAGCTGACCTCTTTTCTTATTCCTTTTATGGGAGAAAGTATGGCTAGGAACTAGCACACTCTCCCAGGATGCTTGGGACAGCTGGTTTCCATTTGTGGTCCTGCCACTGGCTGCTTTTGGCTAAATATCATCATTTTTGTGCCACTGGTGAAGCACTTTGAATTCTTCTAACAAAAAGAATCATGTAAGAGCTGGATATTAATTCAGATTCTTCTAACAAGCCCATCATCATACCATGTGGTCTCTTATATTCTGTAATTAAGGCACACTTCTGCCCTAAGGAGGATATTCTTATTCCTTCCCTTGCTTTATTCCAGTTCTGGATGGAATTTGCAATAATTTCTGAGGTAGCCTGTTGGATCCTCTCCACATGGCTGGTCCTTTTCCAAATCACATTCCAGGAGTTCATCTGAGTAGTCATGGGAGACTCTTGCTTGTATTGTGTGCCTTAAGAATTCAGTAGCGTCAGAACTCACACTCCACAGCTGCTGAAGATTTCTCAGAAAGCTTTAAGAAAAAAGGGTGGCATACTGAATAACTCTCTCTAATTCACCACTGTATTAGACTAGGAAGAGACATAACATTATGCAGGTTTACAGGAGTGACTGGAGGATGTTCATGTTTTTTAGCAATATTGAGAAGCTTACCTGGAGG
The DNA here is from genome assembly GCF_009819655.1 of Sylvia atricapilla. Lineage (NCBI taxonomy): Eukaryota > Metazoa > Chordata > Aves > Passeriformes > Sylviidae > Sylvia > Sylvia atricapilla. The sequence continues at coordinate 56,356,495 of NC_089145.1, forward strand.
TCTAAGGAAGGGTGTCTTAAAGAAAGACCCCAGAGAGAAACAGAAGGAAGGCAGGAGGCTAAGCCAGGACATTAGGGCATAAAGCAAGGGAGATTCAGAAACACTGATGTTGTATTTTGGATTGAAAAGAAACAAAAAAAGGGACGTGGCAGTGTCTTTGAGGACAAGAGCATAAGGTAGCATGAGAGCCTTGGAAAAAAAAGGACACACTGTGGATTTATCCTTTTTGTAACAGAAATAGTATGGGCAAATAGGAATTCTGGCATTCTGTCTGTCTACCCAGTTAACCCAGTATCATATAAAAAGGCAGACTGTGAAAAGTCCTTTTGCACAGACACACACACAGTTATACGTACAGCAGTACAGGCAGCCAGGATGGAGAAGCAGGGATGCTGATGCAATGCAGTGATGAAAATAAGCATTCCTGCTACTTCAGGCATAGACAAGGCACATCCCATCTGCCTCCTAGAAATCTGCTGCACCCTTTCACCAGCTAAAAGAAGCAGCTAGCTTGAGTCAAAACCAGTCTGCTTTTGGTTCCTTACCTCATGCTTGCCCATTTCCTTTTTTTGCCTGGGAAAAAGGAGAGGTCAGCAGGGATTGCCATCTTTTCAAGACACTGTGTTTTTATGGTAATATTGCAGTGCTATCTATTTGCTTTTTATCTTTTCACCTTGAAATGGGAGCTGCAGGTGCTTGTATGCTGTGCAGCTATTGCACATAATGAAAAGTGACAGGGCAGTTCAGTCTCTGGGGTCCTTTCAGTCCACAGGCTTCCCGCTGAGAAACCCAACAAGGTGGGCACTTGGGTTGATATTTTTCCCAAGTTGTTCTGACATATCTCCTCTGGGAATTATACTGATGCCCCCCACTAACTCATATCATGCAAGCCCCCTGGCTGCATCAACTAGCATTTATTTCTGGTCACTCACTGGTAATCTGAGCTCCTATCAAATCAGTAGCCTAAATTTGAAAGGCTCCCTGCTGTGGTGTCCACAAGAGTCCTGTGGTGTTAGATGCTTAATAGGTGATTAAAGGACAAGTCACACTCTTTTCAGCTGTGCTTTGAGCTGTTTCGAGGGAGGATGATATGAAGGGTGGTGATTAGTGTCTTTTGGAGACAAAGACAAGAAACCTGAAGCAGCCTGAAGTAGCAGCTCTAAAATGCAGTGACATCAGCTTTTTCTGCAGATTGTGCGATGCAGCAGAGAAAAATCATGTCAGTAACAGGTCTGATGTAAAAGTAGGTTGGGTTCTTGTGCATCTTCCCTTTTCTTTTCAGCAATATACCCACTCAATCTTGCTTCATGTGCTCTGAGGAGCTGTAAAGAAGCACTTCCTTCTCAGACATTCAGATAGGCTGCCACAATGTTGTCATCCTGGAATACATCATACCCCTTTCTCTCCCTCCTAGAATTAATGTACACTTCATATTAGCTCCCTATAAGGAACAGTGAATCCAGCTTTTGTAAATGAGGCAGCCCAGCAAATCTACCTCTGCATAAATAAAGAATTGCCTTTAGACTGTCTTCTGTAGAGAAAGATATATTACGCTGAATCCAGGGGCTTCCACACACTCTAACACAAATTGAATCTTTGCCTTTCAAAAATGGGAAAGCATAAACAGATTTCTAAGTCAGAAGCTCTACTGTGCAGAGTCCACACTCCCTTGTCTTCCCAGTCCTATTGTTGAGTTGAAATGCATGTTTCCTTGTGTTAGCTGGTGAACCATATGGTCTCCAAGCCTTATATATATATATATATATATATATGTATATGAAGGCCATACTGAATCATGTCCCCATACATGGAGGGACATATGCTGCCAATTTGCTCTAAAAGCAGATGAACCTTATTTAGCCCAAAATACCACCCCCTTTAATGAAGGTTGAGATATTGATCTCCCTGGTAAATCAAGGTGAGATCTATAGATCCCTTCCAATAAATGACGGTGGATTTATTGATTCTTTTCTTCCCACCCCCTGGAAGTGAAAGCAAGACATATTAGTTCCTCCCCATTAAATGAAAGTGAACTGTATTAAGGCCACCCCCATAAATACAGGGCGGGCTATGCTGACTTAGACCTTAACCACATAAATGGAGGTGAAATGTATTGATTCCATCTTCTGTAATTGAAGAAGTGTTGTATTATGGTGCTCCTTCCAACATAAATGATGGAAAACCATATTGATTCCATCACTCTTGAATGAAAGGTTAGTTTTGCTGAAAATCCCCAAAATGAGGAAGGAAAGCCATGCAGAATTTAGCACCTTATTCAGAAATTTATTTTGACCCATTATTTACACATGAGGGCTTTTATTCGGATGGCAGGGGTGCTACTGCTTAAAAGCTCTGGGCACAAATGAAGTGATAAGGAACCAGGCTTTCATTGAAGGGATGTAATGCCTAAGTAGAGGGCCTCCTGAGTTCCAGTCCCTGTGCTCTTGTAGGCCACCTGATTTAGGCAAGTTTCTTGGCTCTTAAGTGTCTTGTTTATCCAGTAAGGATAATGATCTTCCTCTGGCATTAGACAGTAGACTAAATTTGTTCATGACTGTGTACAGCGTTCTGTTCATTAATGGGACCAAGTAAGTTCTGGAGACAACACTAGAAGCTGATGAAACATTACAGGGCAAAATTGTTTAAAAATAAGGTGTACTGTATAAGCCCTGTGCACTAACAGAAGCTAGGCCTGGACCCTGTGGACCCTGTGGTGATTTTTTCTCTTTAATTATTCCTGCTCTTTCCTACTCCTTTCTACTAACAGCACTGTTTCTAAATTGCTTTGGGTGATGGGAAAGATACCAAAGTTACCTCACCTCAAAGCCATGCACTAATTCAGGAATTCGGTCTTTTGGACTGTGACTGTTGCAAGCAAGGCAGCCGGGACAGTGCCCATCTGGAAAGCAAAACATTCAGATTCAACTGCAGCCCTCCAAGGAGAATCATGTTCAGCCCAGCAGCATGACAAAGCCCAAGACAGCACAGGGACAGCTGCTGATGGTGTAAAAGAAAGGTGCCAACTCCTTGCTTCCCCAAGGAAATACACTCATTTTCCCCACAGTACTCCATTGCACAGCTGTTGTCTTTTGTTAACCTGTTTGGAACATCAAAATCCTTAGGGAAGCTACAGAAGACAAGTGAAGAGGACAGAACCAGCAGAGCCTTGCAGAGAGACCTGCCTATGCCTTTCTTCACAATTTGTCCTAACAGTAGCAACAAGACAGAAAAAAAGAAAAACAAAGAAGACAAACAACAGAGTCAAAGCAGGCACATGCAGATGACACTAGGAAGTTAAAGACAAAGCCCTTACATATGCCACACAATAAATCCTGTCACTGTCACCTTTTTGCCTAATGTCACAGAAGAGAAATGCACCTCTGGTACAATGTCTTGTGATGAGCAGGCAGTTGTGGTGCCTTGTGGTGTCACCATGCATTTGCAGGGCACCTCTCACCTGATGTCTGGGGGGTTACACATGCAGAGAGGGGGACATGAGTTGGATATGTCTTATTATTCTGCAAATCTGTAACAGTACATACCTAAGAGGGTCCCAGGCATCCTAACAGTAGTCATATCCAAGATACAATGGTGAGTAATGCAAGCTTTGATCTGCTCTTTTAGGATGAAATACTGAGGTGTATTTTGCCATGCATTTCTTAGCACATAATAATTTATCTTGAGGTCTTACAGAAAGTAAGATGAGGTAGCTTTTACATGAATTAGCTGTTCCTGGAATATCTTGTGTTCTTCCCATGTGGGTATTTCCAAGCATACTGCTTTGCTCAGAACAGACTTTGAAAATGCCAGTCAAGTGCCAGCCCCCCCCTAAGCCCTTCAATGGAAAAGCCCAATTTCTTTGCAATTCTCTCATATCACCAGCTGTCTAAAACCCTCTGTGAGAGGATTTAAATTGGATTTTGTGCTGATTTTATACAGTTGTCTTATGTCTTCCCCATGTGTGGTGAAAGAGATTTGTTCCATACAGCATTGGGGATGCAAATATCATTCCTGTTTCAATGCGTCGTTTGAAAGGAGGACCAGACAGTTGCCATGGCAACTGCACATCTGAGCCAGCTGTAGTTGCCATGGAAACAGAAACGATGTGAGCCAGAAAAAATAGTCCCAGAGGACAAAGCATTTTAAAACACACACAAAAATTCCCTTAAACTAAAATAAAATCTTGCTGTGAGATTCTAGGATCTCAGAAACAAAGGGCAAACCAGAGGAGAATTCCAACATCCTCTTATGATCTTGATGCACATTTTTTTTTTTCTGGTGAGAGGCAAGGGAGAAGTCATTGAAAATGATCCAGTGATTGCTAGAAAGGAGGTGAAAGTAAATTCCATCATACCTTTGGCCTGGTCTGCTGATCCTTTGGGAATGTGAATGTACTGGGGTTTTTTTTGGCAGCACAAATCAGTACTCCTATCAGGTATCCCTCTTGTTCACAGCAGGCTCTCCTTCTATAAACCTAACCATGTTTCATACAAGTGCTTTCAAATAATGACATCATATCTTTGGAGAATCTCTAGTCCCTGAAAGAGGCATAGTTTTTATCATTAAATAGGGGGCAGGATGCACTGAGATGTCCAAGGCTGAAGTCTGTGATCCTCAAGCAATGGCTGGATGCCTGGCAGCTGTAATGTGTGCTCCGGCCTTCAGGGGTGGACCAGTGTGTTTGATAAGTACTGAAGAGATTAATCCACAACATCCTACAGCTCATCAGAGTGTTTTGTTACTGTTTATCTGTAACTCTTTTTTAGCTTTAATGTTACAGCTAATCAGAGGGAATGATTAAAATGGGAAATGAATGATGCTGTAGAAGAGACTAAGGCAAACAGCTCCAGCATCCACATAGAGATGTGTGGGTTTGAGGTCTTCTGAGAATGTAATAGGGGCAGACACAAGGGCTGGCACTGGGACTGAGCAAAGAGAAGAGAGCAGATGGAGAGAGAAGATGGCAAGAATCGAATGAGTAATAAAAAAGGTGAGGGATGAGAGCCTCAAACTGGCAAATGATAGGCATGAGGGTAGAGACTGGAGCCACATGTGGTAAAATAAAATGCAGTGAGAGGTGAGTAGGGCAGCAGCTGAAGTTTGAGATAGAGAACAAGGATGGAAGCAGGCAGAGATGAGGATACAGAGTGGAGCAGGATGGGAGACCACAGGATAGGAGGGTGAGCAAGCTGAGGGCAATGCAGTTGGCACAGCAGTAAGGGACAGGACAAAGAAGGAGATGAAGCCTGGCTCAGTACACATAGGAGCAAGGAAAAGCAAAGAGAAACGGGAGATGTGGAGGCCAGATAGGGCACAAAATGGTTCACAGGGTAACAGACTTTTGGTTGGTTTTCTTAATATTGCTGTAGTTCAGCATATTTCCCTGGCTTTTCTAGAATCACTGCATTTGTAATTACTTTTGTTAGCTGGTTCACTCATCACACTGTGGTGAAGGCAGTTAATCCAATGTAGTGTTGTACTTAATTTTTTCAAGTATTTCTTTCCTTGCTCTATACATCTAATGTTATAAAATCTTTCAAGGTGCAGACTTTGATTATTTTCCTACCAAAAGCAGATTTAGAAAAGCAGTTTATTATCTCAGGTGCCTTTGAATTGTCACTGCGCTTTCTGCCTTTTCATTTTGTGATCTCAGTTCCTGCCCCTTTATTTCAGTCCCACTACTCTCTTTCTGTCTATAATAAAGAGGGAGATGGATGCCACAATCTGAAGACACCTGTAATTTCTGTTGAAGCCAAGGGAATCTGCATGCATGTGACTAACAGGACTGGAGGACTTGGCTACAGATTTCTGTTTAAAGGAATAATAAACTGCTCACGTTTACTGAGGAGGAGAAAGAAAAAAGTCTTTATTCAAAATGTAAATATCTTCCTGCTGAGGAGCAAACCCAAAAGTCAGCCTTCAGGATATAAATATTTATGCCTTTTGCATAAACAGCAGATGTAACATTTCCAATTAACTGTCGATCTTTCCATTTCTCTGGCTGCTGCTGCTTTCTCTCACAGTATCAGAATGAGCAGTTTGCTTGATTTGCCTGAGCTCAGAACTGTCACAGATTTCCAGAGTCAGTAAGATGAAATTGTTTTTGAAAATGTTTGTTTATCAGAGCCTAAAAATCTCCCTGTATTTTTTATCCCTGGTGTTCAGTGTAAGACGAATTCTATCTGCTGAAAGATGTGAGATTCACAGCCCAGGTAAGACAACAGAGAAGAGCAGGAGCTGGCATTGGTGAGAGTGCAGACTCAGCCACTGCAGTCCAGTCCAGTCCACACCCAGAAGAAGCCCGCCTGGCATGAGAGGTCTCTGACCCATTTGGCCACTGGCCCTTCTACCAAGGCTGCCAGCCTGGGGCTGGGTAGTGTCAAGTGTAAGAGCTTTTATGATGTAGCCACCTGTTCATGAAGAACCGCCTCCATCAATTCTTCAGTGTCAGCTTTCTCAGGTGTCTGACATTTAATCCTGCTAATGGCAGCCTCCCTCCTCCACGACTTCTTTCTCTCTGGGAGAAAGTGTGAACTGTGTAAGTAAGAAAACGAACCCTACTAGAGCTGGTAAACATCAGTTTTCATTGATACCATGCCTACAAAGCACAAGACTTTGCTGGAGCACTGGAAGGGAGGGTATGAACAAAAAGCAACAGCAAAGAAGCAGGAGTAGTAGTTAAAAGCAAGATGGAAAAGACAGGTGCAAGGGGAAAGAAAAGCACTTGGCTGGAAATATGTCAGAAAAGGGAGATCTCTCTGTTCTTTTCTGCTGAGAATTCTTTTGCATGTACTCCTGTCCTCTGACCTGTCCCTCAACACCACAAAATTTAGCTCAGTATCTTAATTTCCTGGGAATCCAAAAATCGATTGAGCATCGCTGCAAATCAAGAGCTGCTGTTCAGCTGATCCAGCTTTCACTGGGAGCTTGAGCGAAGAGCTCTTGGCCTTCCCCCTTATAGGGCAGAGTCTGGCCTGGGAGCTGCACCGCTGGCCTGGGACAGGGCTTTGTGGTGGGGTTAGTGTGGAGACAGGTCAGCCTGGTTCTTTACCTTCCTTGGGAGCTGCATCCTGATGGCTGGCAGCTCTGGTAGGTGCTGTTGCTATGGTAACTGGCTCTGCTTTAAAACCATCCATGTGACAGAGCAGGGATGGAAGCACCTGCAATCCTGCCTGCATAGGGGAGCACCCTCCTCATGCACTTCTGTTCCCGGCTGCCTGCTTTTCTCCAGGTTCCCAGGACTCTGAGCTGCATTTTTGTCCGCTCCTGTGGCTCTGTCTGTCACATCCTCCCTCATTCAGGAGGATTCTCTCACTGGTGTAAACAGCTGGCCTCTTGTGTAGCATAAGAAATCATCAAATGCTAGCCCATAAGAGATGGTCCAAATTCACAAGTAAATGGCATTTTAATTTAATAAGCACAATTTTCACTCTGTTCTGTGCTGTGCCAAAAAAGTATATGTAGTACTTCCTGTCTGTATTCAAGTACAGTCTTTACTCAAGCATCTGTGACCAGTGATAAGGTTACCAGCACTAGAAACCCCCAAATCATCACCAGCATTTGCTTCAGATGAGCTAAATGCAGAAGTGCATTTTGACTACAACTAGAAGCTAACTTTGCTTGGCCCACTTAGTGCAAATCCTTGCATTTGTAGGATTCCATCACCAGTAGAGCAGGTGCAGTGACATGGCTGAAGTTATTACCAGCTGCATGCTACCTTCCTCTTCTTCATATCAACCTCTCTGTGTAACCAGTTACATCTAAAAGAACCTGAAGTAGCTTTGGCAAAATGCCTGTACTTTGCTTTCCCACTAGGAACAGGAGTCGGGGTGTTGACTGACTCTGTCATGTCCTGTCCTTGCTGGGACTCACACCATTCCTCCTGCCTGGGGAGATTCATGGGCATGAAGTGGCCCTACCAACTTTCTTCTTTCCTAACGTCGATCAGTGTGTATTAACAATTTAGAATGGAGCAATCTTGGAGAGACTGAAAATCAGTTTTCTTTAACCACAAGCTTTTTTTTTTTTTTTTTTTTTTTTTTTTTTTTTTTTTCAGCTCCCTTGACTGTGGCTGACTGTCTGGTATTTCTCTTGAGTTTTCACTGCTGGCTGAAGAGTCTCTCTAGTTTAATGGCATCCATTAATCATACAACAATGCATCTCAGCAGCACAAGAACTCAGAATTCAAGCTGCAGTACTGACGAGCACTGGCTCAGCTTCTCAGGTTGAGGGTCCTCTAAGGCCAAATCAGAGACTTCAGGCTCTGTTCACATTTTGGGTGTAATGTAGGACACCCAGGATGTAGACAGCTGCTTGTTTGGGCACAAGAACAAATTTTCAGCTGAGCATGCTGAGTGCTCCAGGTCACAAGTCACTCTTGGGGCTGAGGTAAAGGGAATAAAGCCGAAGTCACACTTTGTGGATTTGCAGGAGATCTGAGAGCTGCAATGACCCTCCCTAGAACTGTCCTAATCTATGTCAGTTTTAGCAAAGATTTTTTATCCTTACAAAGACCAGGGCCTTAGTCTCTCATGCCCACTGGCCGCTCTTCTAAAAGCAGATGATCCTCTTATGCACTCTTTGTTCTCTGTGTTTTCCCTAGAAAACAGGTTGATGCCAAGGTACCCAGTTTGTCCAGTGCTGAAGGGCCCAAAGTCAGCACTGTCTTCTCTCAGATGCCTTGTAGATGCTGTGATGATCTGCAGGTACAGTGAGAAGCAGCTTTCCAGACTATCCTCCCCCTCATAGCTGGACACAAAGGCAATTGAAGAGCCTGGGGCTTGAGTTGGCAGGAGTGAACTAAAAATGGCCTTCAAGGGATTCTTTAATCAGCTTTTCTAGCTCTTCTGTTGCCAAGATGGTATTCAAAGGAAGATGTCATGGCCTGATCACAGCCCACATATCACCAGTCAGACAACTCTGTGCTAGACCCTCCTGGATTTGCTGCATGATCCTTCTTTCAAGGCCTTGGGTCAGCATTATGGTGTGCATTGCAGAATGGCTGCACTGGTACCTTTCATCTGTGCAGCCAGCAGTTGTATTTGTCACTTTTCTTAGGATACAGCATCCTTTGTGTTACTATAATCCTGTGCTTTACGTGTCTTCAGGGCCCTGATACAGCTGTGAAAATACACTAGTGCAGAAGCAGATGAGATACATCCTTTTACAACTCCCATGTAGCCTCAGAGAGCCCTTTAAGAAAGGTCCCTTTTGAGAAAGACACAGCCTGTTTGTGCATTACATTATTCCCCTTGTACATCTGCTCACAGAGCGTTTGGAGTAACTCATTCTTCCCTGATTTTAAACTGTGTTTCAGTAGCCAGGCCCTTGAATTTGCACATTAAGCAGCAAGATTTGCTGAGCTGATTCTCTGGAGTCCTACTGACATGTAAGAGATCCATCCTGCCTTTCCCATGTCTTCCATCTACCCCATTCCTTTTTCAGTCTGTGTCAGACACAATGACTCAGCAAATACATACGCTTCTTGTTGGCAGGTAACGTAGGAATTTGCAATGTTGAATATTATATATCCTTTCATTTATCTTGCCCAAGTGCAAATTTGACCACAGACTGTTCCATTGTCACTATAATATTTTGTTCACCCTCCCAGCTTCCTTTAAGAGAGGGAACAGCCTGCAGGTGCTGCAAACACTTTTTGTTCCTTTATGACTCTCAGAGACTGCTCTATTCCTCTAAGGCTTTTAGTCTGACTTGATCCTGGCTCACCCACCTGCCTGCTTTCTCTGGAGAGCTGGCAGGTGAATATTTTCAGTGATTTACTTTAGAGTTGTTCTATCATCCTGCTATTTATTTCTGCCATAAATTATGCCCAGGGGTTAGGATGCTCTTATTTTCCTACTCACAAAGGAACCAAAGGAAAATATTCTGCAGGGCACAGAGGCATCTTTGGGTGGTTTGTAAATATTTCCAGAGGCAGATACACTGGGGAATGGAAAGAGCTGGAGTCTCTACCTTGTAAGCATTGCCTGAATTAACCTGCATCTTCTAGGTTATGCAACAGGGAGCAGTTGTGCTCACACAGCCCCCTCTTCCCACTGTGATTTACATCCAGCGTCTGCGAGATACACCAGCTGGTGCTTCAAAGCATATAGAAGAAATGATAAAAAAAAAAAAAAAAGCGCCTTGAGAGATTATAGCTTACTCCTCATGCAGTGGTTTGACTCATTAAAATCAGTGGAGCAATTTTCAGTGACTTCTCTGGGATTCGATCAAGCTCTAAAAGCATAAGCCTTGAGAACTGGACTGCAGCCAACTAACTTAAGGGAAGCAGAATTCCAAGCGAGTTTTCATTTTTAATTCAGAAGCTAAATAAAATTGAACATCAGTGTATTTAGATGGGTTAGCTCCAAGAAAAATGCAGGGAACTGAAGGAAGTGATACTTCTTGTGTGTTTGCCTCTTCTTAGCTATACCCTAAGGGGCCAGTTGCTCTACAAAGCAGTATCAGTTACCCAGCAACAGACTACTGCTCTTATTATTACTAAAGGCCTATGTGCTCATTGTAGACCAGGACTCCAGCACGCTGGACAATACACAAGTATAGAGCAAAGAGATGGCCCTTGCCTTTCAGAGCATCTCAGAGTCTAGATTTACCATTTTGTGATCAGTTTGCTGATGGGTATTGTACCACAAAAAGTGTTTTTTTTTTTTTTTTCTTCCTGTTGAAGTCAATTATGTTCCTAGTGCCCCAAGAAGGTGATAGGGAGGTTTGAGCTTCTTGCTTTGACAGAAAATATAGAACATTAGGTCCTGGTTTTGCCACTCAAATTCCCCTATGTTTTGTTGGAAAACAACTGCAGAAGCTTATTCAGCATGAGGGTGAACTCGGTTGTATCCTACAAGCTTGTTTACAAATTGCAGCATTGCCTGTCTCAAGGTCAAATAGATTCCTTGTGCCGTGGCTCCCTGCCCTGGTCTAGGCAGCAATGGAGAATTAGCCTACACTGTCTCAGTACTTCATAAGTAGGTGCTTTCCTCAGAAATCTCCCTTCTTCTGCATCTCCCTCTTTTTTTTTTTTTTTTTTTTTCTTCCCCCTCAGCATGCCCTGGTTTCCTGCCCTTTCCTTTGATACCTCTCTTTGGTTGGTTTTTGTCTTTTCTGATAGCATCACCTGGTCACCCTCTGCAGATAATTCCTCTGGAGAAGGGCAGACATACAAAAGTAGTGGTTGTAAATCTCTCCCTACAATTCACTTGGTTTATGAGGTGCAAAAACAGACTTAATTATTTAATTTTTTTGGGGGGACTACTGTGCTCCTTGTGTTTAGATGAGCCATAATCATGTTCCTCCAGACCCCAGGAAAGGAAGCACAAGAAATCCCAGAAGAAAAGGTTGTCCCTGTTTCCAGCTTTCCCTGTCAAAAATCCTTGCCAATGTGAGATAAAAACCCCAGTATGAGCAGAGAAAGGATAAAGGATGAGAGAGGGAAAGCAATGCAGAAACTTGGGGGCAGTTCTGGCTGTGCTCCAGCAGCTGGTGTTCATCTTTGACAGGTACAGGGAGAAATCAGACTGAAGAGGGATCTCAAGCAAGCAAACAAACAAATCACCTAAATGAACAAGCTGGGTAATAAAGCAGAGCTGAGAATCAGTAGCTAACGAACACATCTCTGTCACCGCACCGCTTTCTCCTGGGTAGAAGGGGAGTCAATTACCCACCTTCCAACAAGCTATTGATCAAGCTGCTGCCATGTATTGAATTGGAGACCTGGCCACCCTGTGTGTGGCTCTTTGATTTTCTCTCCCTCTGTAGTAGCACGTGGATGGAAGCTAGATGAGCCAGCACAGGACTATCGATCAATCCGCCTCCCTCCTCCTCCTCCTCCTCCTCCTCTTCACCCTGGCTGCCATGGCAACCACGGCTGCGGCTGCAGCAGCAGCAGCACTGTTTACCTGGCCTATTTATTTTCCTTTTCAATATCCTTCCCTTCCCCCCACTGCTCTCACCTTGGCATGATATTGGCAAAGCACTCAGCAGTTGTAAAAGGGATGAATTTTTATGACTCTGAGGAGGACAATGCAGTTCTCGGCTCTGCTTTATCACCCAGTTTGTTCATTTAGTTGATTTGTTTCTGAGGAAGCATTGCCTATAAACAGCAGATATCTCAGTCACCAACTAGGTCATGCTCCAGACATGGAGGAGGACCTGTCATTCCAAAAATACAGGTCTCCTTTGTATGGTTTAAGTGTGCCTGTCCTAAGATGCACATTTTCTTCTTATATATTGCCCAAGAGTGCCAACAGAGAACTGGTATTATTTCATGTATGGCATCATTTACCAGCTGTTACTCTCACATGACTCCTGGGACAGTACATCATAAATGTCAGGGGCGCCAGCATTTCTTTCAGGTCTTCAGCCACCTTTGTAAGTTGTGTTGAGGGTGCAGTGTCTTACAGGGACCAGCTGCTATGGACAGAACAGTGAGCAGAGTCATCTCCCAGCTGAGAGCCTTTGCAGAATGTTCACCATGGCTTCCAGCTGCACACAATGAGCAGTTCAGTTTCTGGCTCTTCCCAGTTCAACAGCACGTTCAATCATCCTTGCAATCTTCCCAAGTGGCAATGCAGTCTTGTCCCATCTCTTTTCTCACACTGCTCTCATTGCCTGAAACTGTCTTCCCGTTCCTAGGCAGGATGACAGTCATGCTGCAAAGACCAAATAGTAGATAAATGAACAACGTTTGAGGAGTAGCTCATTTCCCCCCTCCTGAATGTGTTATTCTTTGTGCTGAATCATCCCTCTGCTGATTCTCAGCGTAGGATTCTCTGTTGAAAAAGGCTTTGTGCAGGCTATGAAATATAAGATATACAAACAAAAAATATTTCTTAGAATAGAATACAGGTGTCCACCTTGTCTCAGAAGTCTTCCTGGCTTCCTTTTAATTGAAATTCTTCACCCAAGTCTCACATTTCTGATTCTTTCCACTGTAAAGCCATCAAACCCTCCCAGGAGACTCCCAGTTTTCCTCATAATTCAGTATGATTGATACAGGATGTAAAAAATCAGTTGATGTTATCAAGAACATATTATCTCTCCTTGAAGCAAAGCATTATAGGATAAACTGTGGAATTTGCTACTGGATGATATTAGGGAAGCAAGTACTGTATTTTAAAGAAAAAAGAAACATCTCCAAGAAACAGAAAAGCACTGGGAATTGGGTGAAAGGAAGTTCCTACCCCCAGTGCTGGGAGGCACAGAAGGGCTGGGGTCAGTGAGGAGTCCTACTTAATCCTTGTGTTTTGTCTGCCCTAGATCACTGCCATGCTGGGAGTGTTACAGAGCCATCATGCTTGCCTCTGAACAATTTGGCTAATCTCACTGTCAGATACACTACCAAGTTCAACCAGCCTAGAGTGTCCCTTCATGCAGGAGCTCAGAGCTAAGACTGGCTGGGCAATGGGTTCATTAAGAACAAGCAAGTCTTGGACAGACTCTGCAAAATGAGACTGGAATTGGGTGTCCAACCATTACCACACGTGAGGGCCTCACCTCACTGGGGGACAATTGATGCAGAGCACCATGAGCTAAAGGTACATGTTTGACTGGTTGGAGCAGTGTCCGATGTGACATGGCAGGACGTATGATACTAATGCAGATTGTTAGTAGTTATTAACTAATGAAACTGTTATGCCCATAAGGCACTTAACACTGTGTAGGAACAGAAAAGAGCCCGGACTGTGCCCTCAGGAGCAGAAGGTATAAAAAAGCAAGCATAGACCAACAGTGAATGGAAAACAATTAATATAGAAGAAGAGTAATGAGAAGCAGCACATGATTTTGCAGTCACAATTTATGTCTGGTTTTGCAAAGAAAGGTTTGTGTGATCACAAGATGTTTGGTGGCAGAAGAGTATATGACTTCATAGGTCTGTCAGATGCATGCATGATTTTTGATACATTGGTCAACTAAAAGCAAATTGGATGGGTGAGAAGCTGGTTCAGATACACTTAATTTCATTAAAGCAAAAAACCAAGAGAAGACCCTTTTCCTCAGCTCTGAAGTAGGTTGCAACATGACTTTGTATTTTCTCAGACTTCAGCAATTTAACACAGGCTGCAGCTCTTAAAAACACATGGAAGAAAGAGCTTTAAACTTGGAATCAATAGAACACAAAGCTGTAGGAGATCCAACTACCTTAGTTGCAGAAAGCTGACCTGAGTACAGATGCTGCTGCAAAATGTGGAGCTAAGAGGTATTAGAGAATGGCATGAAAAGGGCATGAGGAGACTGGCAGCGCTAGCAAAAGCTCCCAGTGTTAGTGGAGGAGACTGGGAGAAGCGTACCAGAAAAGATGAATGCACAGTCTTGCACAGGTGACTTTCACTGTAAGAAGTTCCTTAAACACAGTAAAGTAGGAAGTAGTAGATAAATTCAAGCCAGGGACATGACTGTGCTGCAGAGATGACCTTTCTAGCTCCATTTGCTGTGTACTGCAGGGAGGAGAAGTGCACGTCTGATCTGGGAAGAGAATGCTATGGTAATAAAGATGAGAGATGCAGAGCCTTTGATACAATGGCTATAGGAAAAAAGATCTTGTGAACACTGGGTGTGAAGAAAAATTAGTTTGTCCACAAACTGGATGGATGAAGTAAAGAGAGAGAGGAATTGCAACACCTAAGCCACACAGGGCTGGCTGTGGAGTCTACCAGAAGAAAATCAGCGAGCAGCGAGTGTAAGAAAGATTACGATTTCATTTTTATCCAGCATTTTAATTAATGGCAAGATGTGCAAGAGGGAGCATGCATTCAGGATACCAAATGACAGTCTGATCCAGCCCAGCCCGTCTTTTCCACAAAACATTAGCGTTTCACTAAGCACACGCTGCCGTGCAGTTTGATCAGACACGCCGCTCTGGTGTGTATCATACGATATGGCAGCCGCTCAGGCAGGCGGGGAGCAGCGCAGCCTGTAATTTCCCGGTCTTATGTAGCTGGGTGGGGAAGCGCCTGATCCTTGGGGTGAGTAATGCTGAAATGGCACCTTGAGGCACCCTGCTCTTTGCCGTTCGAGGCAGCGGAGGTGTCGCTCTGGCTGTTTTGGCAGGCATTCCCCAGGGCATCCGAACGCTCTTACGCTCTGCTACACTTAGCACACGCTCCTGTAACCTGTTCCGCTGCGCACACGCGGTCACTTCCCCACGTTCCCGGCCTTTTGCAGGAAGGTCGCGGCTGTGAGCCCCGCGGGTCCGTGCCGGGATGCGGGGCAGGACCGTCCCCGCCGCCCTCGCTGCCTTTCCGAGCCCAGGCGTGTATTTGGGAAGCGCTGCGGGCGCTGAGCAGCGGGGCACGGCACCTCGGGGAAGCTTTGCTGCTCTGCGCCGGGCTGGGGGCACCGCCGCGCTCCTCCCCACGACCCTCTCCAGCCGAAGGGGTTTTTTGGTTTGGTTTTCTTTTTTTTTTTTTTTTTTTTCCCTTTCATTCCCCCCATTTTCCTGCTCCGAGACATTTTCCTACGTGCGTTTTTCTCCAGTCGAGCTAATTTACGAGCTGGGTTTGGCGAGGGCCGGAGCTGCCGGCCCCAGCGCGGGGAGGGCGGCACAGCATCGGCGGCTCCCGCTGCGCTCCCCGGCCGGGGAAGCGCACGTCTCCCCGCCCGACATGAGCTGTAATTTCCGGCAGACATTTGAGGTCTCCCGACATCTGCACCGAGGCGCGGCAGCTCCCAGCAACCCGCATGGCCGGGAGCGGGCCGGCCCCTCCTGCCTCCTCCCCGGCCATTTGTGTTTTACTCATTTCCTGCTCCCAGTAATGAGGCCGGCCATGCCGGGGTGGCGCTGGTGCTGCTGAGAAGGCAGATTGTTAAAAACACACACACGCGCGGGCACACACACACATATGGATGTTTTTGTTTCAGGATGAATTTTCAGTGCTCGTGAAAGGGAGGGACTAAGCGGAGCTCGCTGGAGGCTGGCACAGGACCAGCAAGCTTCCCGGCAGCCCTCTGCCAAAAGAATCCAGACATCCAGCCCCCAGCCCCGGCTCCTGTGGCCCCTTCTTGCCGCTCTCTTCCCCCCTGGGCTGTGCAGGGCCCCTCTCGCAGCGGCAGCACTGCCCGGGGACCCTGCAGACCCCCACGCCTGAGCCCCTTCACTGTCCCAGCACAAGGTTCCTCCCGCCGTGCAAACACGCTGCACTCCTGACCCCTGACTCCTTCATCCAAATTCTCCTCCTTGGTCGTCTATGGAATTAGCGCAGGAGGGTGGACAGAGACTGTGATATTATCATCCTCGGAGTCGAAAACAACTGGAGGCCAAAGAGATTCATTGCACTAGTGATTGAACTAGGTGAAATGTCGACAGAATTACTCAACACCACAGCCTCAAACTCTCAGTACAGAAAATAAACAAACCTTCTGGTGATGTTTTGTATAGTCTCCAGCCCAGCCCCAACCCACCCATGTGTTTTATTCCCCAAGGAGCTGAAGGGACATGGGTCTCCTGGCATGTGACCATCTTCCCCTACACATCTACCACAAATGAACTCTGCCATTTGTCTCCTGTTACAGTGCACTAACAGGATTCTGCGGGTTTGGTTCAGTTTTGTTCTGGTTTGATTTGATTTTTTTTAAAAAACTGTCATTAAAGAAAAAAGAGAACAAAAAAACTTTTTTGGCTGCAGCTATCAGCTAATTTTTCGTTGCTTTCGAATGCCAAGGCCAGCAGGATCCAGGAATTCATCTACCGGTGCCAGCAAGAAAGCACTGACCCAAACAAGGGAGCCAGAACTTGGACTGCAGTCCTTGCCAGGGATCAGCAAGAGGCCAGAGAGCCCATGCTGCTGAGTCATCACCGCTCCAGCTGCTACAAGCCTTTTCTGGGGACGCGGCTGTTGCTAAGATTCCTGGGAGCTGACTGATTGCTCCTTCTATAGTCATGTAACACACACACACGTCAAAGGAGCAAGGAGCAGCAGCTGGGGCGAGCTCGGAGCGAGCACACAGCCTGCTGGCCGTGCTCCGCCGGGCTCGGCGCCTGTGCGGGGCTTGGTGCCCCGCGGGAGCGGCGCTGCGCTGCTCTCGGGGCTGCTTTCGCAGGCACAGAGCTACCCCGGCCCCTGGAAGCTCTGTCTGCCTCCCACTCATAGAGGCATTTCAGAAATCTAACAGTCCAGGCAGCGATTCTCTACAAAGTTTTCTTTCTGTTTGGACTTGCGCGTTTCGCTGTATTTCCACCCGCTGCACTTAGGGGTAGGGACATGCTTAAAATCTGTGCAGTGCGTTCCTTGCAGGGTTACTGTTGGGTCATTCTCTTCATGCAGTGAATAAATATGTTCAATCAGCAGGCAAGTAAAAGTGAGCACTTTCCAGTTCTAGCACCCAGAACTGAAACATTTGATATTTCGTATTAAAAGCCCTGTAAGGTTTCAGAGTATTCTGCGGTTTCACACTGCGCAGAAAGGGAATGCTTGTTCATAAGCACCCTGCGTTTTCCTCCTCCCATTTCAATATTTTTAATGTTTTTATTCTCCTGCCTTTTATCTGCCTGAGATACTTTCCTCCCTCAGATGCTGCAGTTACCCTTGTTTCCTGCTCCACATTTGACACTCAACAAACTACATGCACTCAGGCTTTCAAATCTCATGCTACATAATCACGTTTAGGTTGTTAAAGCCTAAGGGTATAGGATGTGTCTTCTCTCTCTGACATTAGACACATCACCGATTTCAAAGGAATAACTAATCATACTAACATTTAATAGTAAAACTAATGACTCCAGACTCTGCTGAGTGTTTGTTGAGGTGCCAAACTCAGAACTACAAATTGCCAAATGAGGATGCAGAGCACTTGAGTTTTGTGGTCACTCTTTTTTCAGTAGCATCTCCGAGTCCTACCCATGGTCCAAGATCACTGTATACCATAGCGCTAAAAAAAGGCTCTCTGCCCCAAAATGTTCATGTCTTACAATAAAACAAGAGACTAACAGTAGGCAGAGGTAGACAGAGGAGGACCAGCAGGAAATTAATTGTTTTTTGGCCAGCATGGCAAGAGGTCTTTTTCACAAACAAGTAAACCAACTGAGTTTTAGGGCAGTTTCAGGTCAGGAAGGAGGGATTTTCTGAGATTCTTAAAAAGACAGTTTTCAACTCAGTATCTCCTTTCTGCAGGAGAAAATAGGCATCTGTGGCTATTTCCAAGAAGGAGTTACAACTATAGCATAAGGTCAGGAGCACATTTAAATCTACTGCTGGCCAAGTCAACACAGAGGTACTCCCTCAGCATATGAAATTTGTTTATGGAGACAAATATAAGGTGTAGCCAACTGCAGACATGGATAAACTTATCTGTTAAGTGTTTTGAGAAGGATGATAAGAAATCATATACATACCAATACAGAAACAAGTGAAGTCTAAATTGCTCCAAGTGGATGTGGGCAATCTCCATCACACCAAATGCAAGAAAAGCCTGAGGGACACAACAAAACTGCTAGGTAAAAAGTGCTTGGAGACTGGAAGAAGCCACTCAATACTGACTGTAAAGGAACAGTTTAAATGGGATCAGATACAATTTTTCTAGCTTTAATTTATATGGTGGTTTAGATATTGTAGAAAACAGAGGGGGGAAAAGCACTGCACACGAAGTTTCTAATTGCTTGCATATGCAGACTCGGAAGCTGCTTTTGGCTTGTGGTCTGATGGTATGCCTGCATGGGTGGTGAAAGACATGTATGATGAAGCTCATCTTTCCACTCCATGCAGTTACAGGCATGCTGTGCCTAAAAAATTCTGCAGTTTCAACATCTGAATCACTCTTTTTTGTTAACCATGAGTGGTTTTATGCCCCTAGAGTGAATAGCGCTTCAGAGTACAGGCAAGTCTGCTGGATATTGCTTGCAGAAGCTCACCACCAACGGTACAGTGAGAGAATCTGACCTAGAGATGCTATGCAACATCCCCCATTCTCCAATTTTAGGGCATTTTGGTATCATAAGACCCCTTAGGTCTGTAGTAAAGCATCAGTCACCACTCGTGTTTGAGACACGTCTGCTGTGGCTGGGATGGATGACAAGGGATGCCCAGGAGCAGCTTAGGCTGCAGATGACAGGAAATCTTAACACTGCCTTTGAAGAAGAGGTCAAGCTCCACTCTGTTCTGAGCCATACTGTTCTTCAGCCAGTCCCTATAAATACCGTCTCTGGAGCAATCAGTTCTTCCAAGTTACTAATTGGTGTTGAACCTCTCACATTCAAACAAGATAGTAAAGTTGCCCATGAAGAGATGTTCCTGTGCACCTGTTTGTCACTGAAATCTAGGACAGTCCTCAGCAGAGGTTCAGGCTTGGTTGTGGTGTAGAGGGTGTTGGGAGCTCTATATTCATTCTCCTGGCCTTGCCTGAAGTGCTGGCTTCAAGCTCCAGCTAGCCTCTGCAAAACTTCCTTACTCCAGACACTAGTGGTAATTACAGAGCCTTTGAAATGGATCCTTTCAGCTTATAAGAATGTTTGTTCATACGATATGGACAAGGATGGCTGCTTCCTCTGCCTTCAAAGAAGTCATGTGAAGAGCCCCAGAAGGCTTTAGCCTTCCCCCACTACTTTCCACATAAATTCTAGGTCTTTATGTTTATTTTCAAGGCTTTCTGTGAAACTATCCAAGAATATATTAGAAAAGCCTCTTTCTTTGCATGTTGATAGCACTGTTCTTCTGAACTTTAGGATAATGAAAGACAAGGCATTTTGTAAGCAGGGTCATGGCTTTACAGATCACTCTGCTTGAAGATATAAATCTCCTTTCTCTGGCTTTACTGAAGACAGATCTGAAAACGGCAGAGAAAAGACAAGAAGGTGAAAGAAAAAAGAGATGAAAAGAAAGCACGAGTGAAAAGAGCTAAAACAGTGAGAGAGAGGGAGTGAGGAAAGAAGCAGCTTGAAAATACAATTAAATCAGTTACAATGAAGAAAAAGGTTTTACCTTTCCTGAGACGTGGGAAAGAAAATCAGCCTAGTGGGATGCCATGCATTGTTCTGCTCTTAGATACTCTAGCAGGAGAGTTTGTGAGCATATGGAGAAAGGAATTCCATGCAGTTCAAAGAGAGATGCTTATATAGGTGATGTGTGTCTGCTTATACAGCTTAGGGCAGTCTAGCTCTATGCAGCACACAAACAGAGTCCTATACCAGGGGGTTTGCAGCTGTTTTCTAATGTCATTCATGAGAGCATCTGACTGGATGGCAGCAGGGATCTATGTGGCATTGCACCCCAAATCATAAGCTTTTCATGGCATGTAAGTTTTAGCCTTTCTGATATTTCTACTATGAAGCTTTAAAATTACTGTAATAGTACACTGCTCCAAAGGTCACCAATACTAAACAACTGTGATATCCACAGATACTGAACAGTCTAAGGACCACTGTGAGATTATATTAATGTCAGTGTAAGGAGTCTGTCATGGGGAGAGAAATCCCCATTCCCATGTACATGCTTTTGAAAGCCCACAAACCTTTAGTCCAAGAGACTCAGTAGGATTGTAATAAGATTATAATTCATGGAAGTGTCGTGCTTTAGTATCAGTGTCATAAAGGTTTAAAAATGGACCTCTTCAGTCTTACCAAAAATATTTCCCCAGATTTTCTTTGAATAAACTACTAGCAGATTTTATTTCATCTATGGTAGAACCATCTTTCTGTTTCTGCTATACTATATTAAGTCCACCTGCTTTCCCTCTTCCATATATAAAGTAGTCCACTTGCAAAATTAGGGTGCATCCCCATTTCTCAGAAAGGGTTCAGTTGCAAAGTGCTTTGGTGAATTGTAGCAAAATCTAGTTTTACAGACCATATTGCATTACATTTAGAAAAAAAAACTTGAAAACCTTAACTATTGTTCTGAAGTAAATGAGCAAAGGATGTTTCTGAAGGCAGAGTAACTCAGACGGTTCAGTAATACACAACAGGGCTCCATGTCAGGAATGTATTAACATGGGATTCCTCACAATGGGTCATGAGGTACTGGTTGATCACATCACTGTTGAGCAGAGTCCTTAATCACTTGCTCAGCATTAATATTTGTATGGAGAGGTTAAAGAGAATTAATAGAGGGCAGGGAAGCAACTGTCTTGAAAAGGGGTAAAAGCAGACTTTGACATTGTGAGTCAGCTAGCTTTAATATCTGAAAGAACACTGGAATAAATTATCAAATAATCATAATTCATAAGCACCTAAAGGATATCAAAGCAATCTAGGACAACCTGGCTTCATTTGTTACGAATAAATAATGTCAAAACAATCTAAATCCCTTTTTGACAGGGTAACTGCCTAACGGTGAATGGCAAAATAACAGGTATTTATGTCTGGATTTCAGTAAGGATTTCAATGTCTCATTTAACCTTCTTCTAAGGATATGGTAGAAATGTGAGGTAAACTAAATCATCATGAAATAGAAGCACAATTTGTGGAGATACATTTTGAAGAAGTTCTCAGTAAGCTGTTTGCTATCCAAGGGGTTGCTAAGATTTTAAAAGAAGCCTCCAGGTCTGTGCTAGTCCTACTCAAAGATCAGAATTTGTAAGTTTATGGTAAATGAAGAAATGGCCAAAATCTGGCTCAGTAAAAGCATCCTGTAGGCACACACCATATTTTGAGTGTCATGAGTCCCACAAGACTAAACTGTAATATGTGTGCTGGAGCTTGTGACAGCTACAGCAATAACAACTAAAAGAAAACCCCAGCCTAAATCAAATCCCAGAATCAGAGTGATGCAAAGATTCATTTCAATGGGCTTTATGGTGTCTGACTTGGGATCATTTCAACTTGGCAGTCATGGCTGTTACAGTCAGGTTCTATAAAACACAAAAGCAGCAAAAAAAATCCCTGCATGTACAAACCCCCCTCTGTCTCATGTTATGTGCTCATCATACATTCAGAGAGGACAGCCACACAAGTATACACAAATATTCTCCCTTGACACAAGTAAAGAACTGCTGACACCTTTAGTACTGCCATCCCCTCAGTGTTACTTTCAAATGTTTGATGCATTGCCATACAGCACTTTTAATATTTGCTTTCCTTGGTAGCTTCCCTGTGACACCATGGCTGCAGGGGTCACATATCATCCTCCCAGTGAATAAGGGCACAAGTTCTGGCTGTAGAAAAGCCACGAGTCAGAGGCTTTGCACTTCTGTCACCTTCTTCTCCACACACATTGTGCACAATCATGGGTATGCAGGGCCTGCCTTAAGATAAGGGTCATTATTCACTTACCCCAGAGGCTCTTATTAAAATATTCAGGAAGAATTACTTTGTAGAATTTCTCTCTCACTACTGCACACAGAGTTGTGCTGGATGACCTTACCAATGCACATGGTTACCTACTCTGGTAATGCAGTGTATGTAAGGGAGTGAGCTGGGTGTTGCTCTGCTTTGTACCTCCATCACATCCCTGATAGCTGGGCTGTGACAGTGGTTCAGGATAGGCAGGGATTGATCAAGCTAGAGAGGCTGTGCATTGAAGTCCAAGGAAGGAGAGGGGATCAGTCTGTTTTCTGACAGTGTTGTGTTCTCCTGAGTTCAATATCCCTCTGTGCTGAGTCCCTGTTCACCCTAGTGAGCCAGTGGCATGAGGATACCCAGCTCCCACCCCTTTCCCCTTGCCCTTTGACACTAACTGTTCCACCAGTGACCAGCTGAAGAACATAAAGATCACACAGGTCATTTTGTGCTGGGTGTAGCTCAAACCATAAATCTTCAGCAGCTGTTTCTGGATCAAGTGTGTAAGGGATCATTGAGGGCTGAGTGGGACCATATTTTTACAGTCTCTCTTGAGTTAAATATCTCCAAGAGCAGAATTTCTTCTGCATCCCAGACAAGATAAGTGACCTTACTGTTAATTTTTTAAATTTATTTATCTAAATCTTTCTTTTGTCTGATTCCAAGCACCAAATATTGCTACTCCTTTTTTCTTAAAAACAATACAATCAAGTACTGTCAGACCTCTTTTCTATATGTATCTACTGTAAACAAACTACGTTAAATAAATAGATTAGTCATCCCAATCTGTAATAGAGGGATATATTTTATGGCTTCCATATTATTCTGGTATCTTGCTTCAGAACCTTTTCCAGCTGATGAGCATCCTTCCTTCAGATGTGTGTATTTGATTACCTCTCATCATCTCAGAATATTTTTCCAGATCCCTGCAGTCCTGGAGACACTCCCATTTTGGAAGCTCTTGTGCTTCTATAGTTCTATGACTTTGTGCTTGACTGTAATCAGACCTGTGTTGTTCGGATAAACCCACCTTACAAACATCTCCAGGTTGATCTTTATAATTACCATGACCCATCATTATTTGTTTTATTGCCTATTCTTCTGTCACACAAATGGATGTTCTATTTTTCTTTTAGTTAATTAATAGAGATACTGAGTAGTTTGGCACTCAAAACAGATTTCTTAGGTGCTCAGTAGAACAAGTCACATATAATGATAATCCTCCATTTAAAATTACTTTTTAATGGTGCATCAGTTGAGTGGGAATTGGATTTGTTTAGTAAGGGCAACATTGATTTGTGTAGTGATATTTTTTTTATCAAAGGCCAGAAAAGACAATGTCAGCTGCCTCACAGAAATTTAAATATATTGTACCAGTACTAGTTACCTTACCAACCAAATTTGTAAATGCATTAAAACCAACATTATTGTTTCCAGTGGGGCAATATATTCCATGTTGTCACTTTGTTTGGTATCAGTTGTGTCACCTTCTTTTTATACTTCACTGTTTCCCAGTTTCACAGAACTAATGCCAGGCTAAGAAGCCCAGAACACTACAGCAATACTACTTAGCTTTGTAAATATTTGCACACATCAGGTTATATTCTCCGGTGCACTAAGATTATCTTGGTATTCTGAAGCTTACTGAACAGAAATCAAAATGAAAGATTTGGCGTGACATGAACCTTGCCTAACATTAGCATTCTAAACCTTAGGACCCTGCCTAAATTGGTCACTTAGGTGCCTTCCATGGTCTGCCAAGAGGGCAATTTGCTTCTTTGTAAGGTGCATTTCTGAGTAGGTGAGATGAAATACCAGAGGGTGAAATGCCCTTTGGTATGCTGTTCTGTTTCTTTGTGAAGTGCATGAGGTGAGCAGTTAAATGATCTTCTGGGTAGGTGGCCAGTCAGGATGCTTGCCAGCCTGAGAAAGTTCCTCATTCCTCCTTTTAACAGCCTTGTTTCCAAACATACATAATCATTTTCACTCATCTAACCAGACCAAGTGGTCTTTGAATACTTCCTTAGGTAGACATCTGGCTCCTCATTTTTATCCCATAAACTAACACAGATACACTGATATGTCCTGATTATGTAGCTGTGCTGAAGATACTCTGATGTCTAGGCAAGGCAACTGATCGCTTAGGGATGGTGCCTGCAGTCTTTGAAGGAAGGAGAGCATACAGCCCTTACAAAGAATGGCTGCAGAGGCATTCCATGGTGTAGGCAAAGGTGCAGTTCCTATGTGGTTATCAATGGTGACCTCAGGATGTTAAAGGAGACACGGTGAACATTATTCCAATACAAACAAAAAAGTTCCAGTATAAAGAATGGTTACAAAAGAAATGGAGATTTCTATATACTTTTCCAGACCTTTGTATCAGTGTCAGAAATGTCTTGCTGGATCAGATTATTGGTTTGCCTTGCTGAGTTTTCTGATTTCAGTGCCAGCTGGAGACCGAATTTGGGGAAAGCACAAGTATTTGATCAAAAGAGATACTACACAAATCAGCATTGCCCTTATAGCCAGATCTGCTTCCTTGTGAGCCATGGTGGGGAGAATAATAGTAAGGCAATTATCCTCCTACTTGCTGTTAGGATATTTCATGGAAAGTTTGGAAGCACAGGGACAGTGTATTTTTGTGCAGTTGTTCTTTAGACTATTATTCCTGGAGTAACTTTCAAGATTTGTTACATGGACACAACCTCATGACAGCAGATAAAAGATGGAAGAATTGATGCCTTAACAATTTCAGAAAGCAGTCTTAGAAAATGAACAGCAATATTAGAATTTGAAATTGTCTCGTTGTTCTAGTCCTTGACTTTTGTTGCAATGAATGCTTAGCACTGGCTAGTGGTTACAGTTAGTCTCTCTGTGCCTCTTCTTGACTTTAAAATGCAGAAAGTAGTATCTGTCTCCTTCATGGGATATTTTCGTTATGAATACATAACAGATTATGAGATATCCAGATACTAAGGAACAGGCTCTATTTAACAGTCTGATCTAGAGATATATAAAATACAGAGGGTTCCAAGAAGTGGCTGGAATCTCTTTTTAAAGGGGAAAAAATTTCCATCTGAGGAGGTTATGAGAGCGCTGGGAAAAGGAATAAAATGTGAGCTTGACCATTACAAAATAGCAATGTGGAAACATCAGGAGAAAGATTAAAAGGAAGCTTTGAGCAGGACATTTTCACAGATGTGGTTATAAGGGAATCACATGGGAGTGGGAGAATTCTGCCTAGAGCTGGAAGACCCAGTGTGGACAGACTTTTCTCCTTTCATATTCCAAAGTCATCACTGACTGGCTCTGTGGCTCTGAGTAGGTCATTCTGTGTATGAGGCACCATCCTCTCCACTGGTGACACAGGGGTAATGGACCATGACAGGGAGATGAGAGATCACAGATGGGGAGATTACATTAACTGATGTCTGAAACATTGTAAGCCCTTCATGGGGGTGTACTAGAAGAAGATCTAAAAAACCGCCATTTGTTAGTCACAACATTGACTAGAAACATTTGGAAGATCATGGATTGCGGTTATTTTAAAAACAGAATGGATGTTGTCAGTGATGAAAGACAGAGAAGTGACACAGGGACAGTTGTTCCAGTGCAGGGGCATATCACTCATCTGATCCCTGCAGTGTTGACGAGTAGGATCTGGTATCCTCGTTCTTAAAAATCAACTGTCAGGTCTCCAGCTGTGCCTCAGACCAGTCCTGGACCACCCAAGGATGAATACCTTTTCAGCCCTCCTCCTTTGAGAGGAAGAAGGGCCAGGTGTGATGTGGCTTTTGGAAGGTGAGAACCATGTGAACTCCTCTGATAACAGGTAGTGCCATTGCCCTGGTTGCAGGGGGATGTTACCTTTGTCTCATGGGCAGCATTGGCACAGGCAGCATGTGTGGGGAAGCGTGGAGAAGACATCACAGAGCGCCTGCAAGTGTCCAGAGTTCAGTCAGCCTTTCTCCAGGTGGAGATCCATTCTCCTCTCTTTACTCTGAATAACCAAAACATGCTTTCAGCTGCTGTTTCAAGAGATAAACCAAGGAGGTTTGGTGCCTCTATAAACCATCTCAGTGAATTAAAAGAACCAGAGTGCATAGTAAAGACCTTTAAGCTACCTGCTTGTTTCCAGGAAATTGAGAGGCTGCCCCAGTGGTAGCCAAGTTGTTGGTCTGGATTCCAAGCATCTTTCCTCTGTCTGTGACACTATCACTTTGTCCCCTTCATTCCTTTTGTAGCTGTCTCACATTTAATGTTGAAACTCGGCATTCCTTGGGCAGGGCCCATTCTTTTCTTCTGTTTGCACACAGTGAGGTACTGGTCCATGACCAGAACTACTGGGCACTATGCTAATGATTATAATGGCAGTAATTAATAATGCTTTGTTCTTTGATCTCTGGGCTTGCCGAGGCAGTCAGCTGCTGTAATTGTTCTCTGACCTAGGGCTGAGTATGTAGTCATCTTGCCCTTTTTGGCTGTATCTGTTGATTTGATCTTGGTGCCCCATTCTATATGGTCACCCTATCTTCAGACTGGCAGACTGGAGTCTCCTAAAGTGATTTGGAGGGCAGTTAGCCAGGCTGCCTTTGGATCCACTCCTTTCACTGGGAATAGCTTGTTCTCCCTTGTATGCTCTACTAGTGTTATCTTTCTCTGTGCTCACACCAGCTCCCAAATAAGGTGTTCGTATTTCTCTGTTGTGCTGATGCCTTGTCATGATATGGCAGTGGTTTTTTTTAACTGATGAATATTATTCACAGGTCAGTTGTTACTTCCAAGTCTTTATATTCATACACATCATACACAACTTCTGTTGGTTGACTGGGAATTTCAGGTGGACGAATCAGAAGCAATAAATATCTGGATGACTAGACTGAACACCTCAGCTAATACAAGGAGGAAATCTGAGAGGCTAAAATGGTATGGATTTGTGTTTCATGTCACAAATCATACATGCTTTTTTAAATTTTTTAAAGGGATACACTACCAGTTGTATGTGTAGCTCTGGAAATGGCAGTGGACATCCCTGTGCAGCTGTGAGGGAGCTGTGTGGGAGCTGTGTGTCTCCCTTGAGGGACAGAGGGAGACTTCTCAGCAAATGGCTTCTTTAGAGCATATTGCTTCTCCACTTAGTAATTAAATTGCCCTAATAAAAGAAGTAAGTGATGAAAATTTGCATTTCCCTACCCTTTAAAAAATTCTAAAGCCATTGCTAATTCCTTAACAATTGAAGAGGCTTCCATCTGACAATCCTTGTAGATAGCTGAACTGCATCCTGCTGGTATCAGCTGTGCTGCCAAGGTCTGAGTGGTGTCACTGGAACAAGCCAGCTAAACATATTGTGGATACCTGAGGTCCTCTAGAGAGGTTGGATAAGTGTGGCCTCTTCTCCCCAGCAAGACCTCTAACACCTTTTCCAGAAGTGGAGTGGTGCCATCTGCATGGCAGGTGTCTGCAGCTGTGATACCATTTAGATCCCTGTATAACAGCATGCCATCAGAAGGCACAGTGTGAGGAGGTAAGAGTCTGGAAAAAAAAAGTCTGGGAACTGAAACCCTCTTGCTTTTATTCAGCCACAATACTGCACAGGTCTAACACCTAAAGAGGAAACTAAACTAGTGAGTCACTGCAGGAGGGCTGGACTAATGCAGCAAAGTTTGGAAACTTCATCCCTTCATCAAAGCCACAGAAGTCCAGGGGAATGCCTGGACTGGCAGGATTAGAAATACAAAGGTGTTAGAGAACACAGCAGGACTCCTAACCCAAATTTGGTGACCTGCCTGAACAAACACCTATGACAGGGAGCTGAGGAATATGATATTTGTGCTTGTGTGAGAACCAGCTCAGTGGAATAGTAATTATCATCTGCTGAATTGGCCAGAGCATGGTGGAAAGTCAGGACAGATCTTTTCTAGTTGGAAAATGTGACCTATCAAAAAATGATTGATTGTTTCTCAGGACTTGCCAAGTCTTCCAGGTTATTTAACATCACTCCAGCTGCTGTAGTGGAGAAGACAAAAACAGTCTTGCAGATAATCTGTGTTCATACTGGAGACCCAGAGCAGATCATATCTTACACAAGGCTTCAATTTTCTTGTGAGGTCTTTTGGGACATTTGCAAGCAAAGCCAGGTCCTATTTTGCTTGGGGAAAATGTTTCATGCAGTGAAGAGAATCAAAGATTTCCTTTCTGAATCTCATACTCCCATTCCCTCCTCTTGGCATAGCAATCAATACCTCTAGCAATGGATTCAGCCTTGCAGATGATCTGTGGGAAGAGAGCTGAGGCCCAAACATCTCACTATGCCAGATCCTTGTTGGCTGGATTCCTTAAGTCCACAAAAGAAGGAAGATCAGCATAAAACATCTGAAAAGCAGAACTTGGAACAGTCAACTTACTCTGAATACTAAATTCCCGAGAGTTTCTTTTCCAAACAAGATGGGGCAGTTTAGGGAAGAGCCAGAAACTTTCAGTTCCATTTTATTAGTGCGTTAGCAAGAATCACCCATTAGCTCATTCTCATCTTGCTGCTTCACTTAATGGATTTCAGATACCTTCTCATATCTATCCTGAGACTAACACTGATCCCTTCTGATCCCTAGCCTGTCCTCCAAATCCATTCCTTGCAGCTAGGAAAAGACAGATGTCTTCTGCAATCTTGGAAGAAATCAAGGATCCAAGTGCATTCAAGTTCTGGTACACAAATGTTTATTAAAGGGCAGAATAAACCCTGATGCAGTGTTACACCATTGTGCATAGAGCTGTTCATTCTTGTGCTGTATTGATGTTTCATTCCCATTTTCTTTTGTTTAGTGAAAGGTTTGCAGTCCTTCCCTTTTCATAGAGAGACTGCAACATTTATTATGAACATTCAGACTATGTGGTCGGGGGAGAGTTAATAACACATAGTAAACAAGCAAGAACATGTGTAAACCATAAATACAGATAATTCTTTATTCACTTTGACCACCACAGAGTCCTGAGTCTCTGAAATCTTGGCAACCCCCAAACTCAGAGTTCCTCCCTCCACTGGGATGAGACATTAGCTAGTGTATCAAGCAATTACATCGGGTATTTTTTTCTGCAGAGCTGTGACATCATGCTTGGCAGCTCCCCAAGGCACCAGATCCAATTACCTGAGTCACCAGCAAAGGGAAATTGCCAAGAGGCTGTCACTGAATTCAGCTCTGGTGAATGCAAGAGCAGAAAAAGCCAAGTGAAATGGCTGACAGCAGACAGGGGGAGGGAGGCGGGAGGGAAGGGAGCAGCAGCAGTTCCTCATCAGAGACATGGAAGGAGAAATGGATAAGGAAAGGATGAAAAAAATCCAGGGAGAAAGAGCTGTAGGGTAAACTCTGTAAGGGGAATTTCCGAGTGTTCCCTCTGTCCTACATAAGGGATGATTTGAGCCACTAGATTGACACAGGTCAAATGCTCTTGGAAGAGTTTTTTGGTATGTAATTTAAAAATTAATCTTCACTGTCAATGGAACTGATGCCCTTTTCTTTTGTGATCCCATCTGGAATGTCCTTTTTCAATTTGCTGCACTTTCCAGCTTTCTGCTAAAGCTGTTTTCAGGGACTGAGAAACAGACCTCATTGGTGCTTGCTGTTCCCTGCCCTGGGTTATGTTCCCTTTGCAGCTGCAATATCTTCCTTGCCTGGAGGAGTTTGCGAGGAGTACAAGGTTCCTCTGAATCTGGCACGTGGTGCCTTGTTTTCATAACGAATCCTCTGGAGGCTTCTGTTAATTACTTCACCAGAATTCTTATATATAGCATCAAAATGAAATTCCCCTAGCACAGAGAAGAAATATAGGCCCCTGTTGCCTAAGGAGCCGGCACTGAAGTGGTGACTTTAACATGCACAAAAGTATACCAATGGATATTAAAGCCCTGGCATAAAAAGGTTCCCTACACAGATCACATTTGCAAACTGGGAGGTGCTCACAGGGAGAATTCCACCTGCATGCAGCACAACCAGCTACAGCCAGGGAAGGAGGTTTGTGTGCTGGGCACAGGCAGTGTGCATTCGTCAGGAACACCAGCACACATAGATGTACCTGGTAAGATGAAGAAAGAAAGTCCATAAACCACAGAAATACCCACTGCTCACAAGGGCAGCTTGAAGTACTGTGCACACACAAAAGCTATTAAGATGTAGATGCAGCCTCATTAATCTGGGCTGTTTTACAAACCCTATTCCCTAGCTTTCGTAGGGGATTTAGGTGATAAATGAGGCCATTTTGAAATCTGGCAAAATGCCGCCTTCCTCAGAGCATACTACAGAATAAAATTCTTATATAATGTGTAAAGCATGAGGGGGAGGGGGCATCTCCAGGAAGGAACACATGTCTGGGCGTGTGTTTGCATGTAAACTATTAGCTTTATCTCCACTGCAGTGCATTTGTGCAAGTATTCTGTGTGTCTGTGCTGTGTGTGGGGCTATGGATATACAGCTGAGGCTATGTGAACTGATTTGCACCTTGGATAGGAGAAGGGACCTCTGAGCGCGGATGTCATATCTGCCCCACCCCCAGGTTGGAAAACTTGCCATGGCTGACCTTCAGGGTCTGCTACAAAGGTTATGGGTTAAGCAGGAATAAGGGCCTTAATTTATCATGGGTGGGCTGGGGAGTTGTCTAGCAATAAAGATATCTTGTCACCATCATGACCTTTGCTTTGTGTTTGTGAACTTTTGCTATCGGTACCCAAGGGGCTTAGGAGAAACGAGGGATATGAACAGAGATATATGGGTACGTGTATGGTGGGACTATTGTGTGCATTAATTGGAACCATGTGTGAAAAATATTTGCATATATCTTTTCCTTTCCCCTTCTGCATTAATATCAGAGTTACAGGCACTGTAACTTATTGATTAGTCCTTACTGAAATTGCCTCTGGCAGCACAGTCCTTTGAACAGCTCTGAATGAACGGGTGCTGCTGATGGAATCTTCTGTAAATGAGTGATGCTTCATCTCCTGTTGACCCATTGCCTGCAACTCCCTGGGTTGTACAGTAGCCCATGTCATCTCTCCAGCTTTACAACACCCCACTTGGGTAGGAGACTGCACATACAGAAGTTGCCTCTGTTCCGACTGGGCACCAGTACAGGTTCACTGGTCAGCTGGCTGCTGGCAGAGTGTGCTGCAGTTAGATTTTGACCCCCTTCCAGAACTCTGTGGAGACACTAATTTGGGTTGCAGTACTTGATCCAGCCATTCATTTTCATGAAACTCATTGCATGAGGCTTTTTTCTGGGATTTAATTGCCTGAGGGTTCTGCGAATTGGGCTGCAGCTAATCACAGAGTTAAAAGGGTAGCAAGGAGAGAGGTGTGTAGGCAACACACTCACATAAGCTTCCTTTTCTTGGAAGGTAGTCTAAAGAAAAATATTTAGTTCTTTCACCAAACAGAATTTACTTGGCTTAAGACTGAAATTAGGCAAGATTCAGACCTGTAACACCAGTAGTCATTGAGTTTGGTATCTCTCTGCAGGTGTAAAAAAGAAGACTTTATCTTGTGGGAAAGCTATTTTCAAGGAATTATGGCGGGGGGAAAAGTTGCTTTGATTTATTCTTTAAGATTAGTTCCCCTCAGTTTCAGCTAATCATTTCCGTGTCTGAAATAACTGACCTGTATAATAGCATAGTCTGTCTTTCAGGAGGTTTCTCTGGGCATACTCTTCTAACTGGATTTGTGGAGTGTATTTGCAGAACACAGAGGCACACCCAAGCTAGCTTTCCTTGGGTTAACTCAGGTTAACCCACTGCTGTTTGAGAAATGTGCTCAGCACAGGTAGTTGCCTCAACAAATACCCCATTCCCAGGAATTCCCACTGCTTCTGCTGCAACCTATCCCTCTGCACTTCCCTTTTCCTCCTCTTCATGTGTGCTAGGTTAAAATTAGTCCTTTTGCATTTCTTCTGGGCAGAAATGTGTTTGCCTTCAGCTGCAGGTCCCGTTGTGCAGCTGCCAGGGCAGAAGGCAGGTCCATGCAGGGTGTGCAGGGCACGGACTCTCCATCTGCATTCCTGAGTTCACAGGCACCTACCTTCCACCTGCATGGGGGTGAAGTGGCTGTTTGCTGGGGACCACCTGGCATCAGGCATGTTGTCAGAGCTGTGGTGGGATCAGGAGGCTGGTCCTTGTTCCAAATATCCTTGTTCCTCTCTTTTTCCTTGTACAGAATTCTTTGATGGGAAAGAGGAGCACGTTGAGGAGCATCCCCAAAGGTAGTTCAAATGCACAGATCTGTGATTTATGTGCTGCTTAGAGGATGGGCTTAATCCCTGGGTATATCAATAGTCCAGTTCCAGAAGGGACTGTGGTACAGTACAGAGACCCTACAGCCCCTCTAACGTCCTGGCTTGGGTGCTGGGAGCAGTCTGGCTGCAGTGGCACTGAGCTTGATTCACAAAGATTTGCTGTATTTGCTTTGTCATACAGAGTTTGGATTTGTTTTGAATCAGACTGTTCATCACAAATCTCTTCATTTGAATTCAGTGTCCCTTTTGTAATGGCATCTGGATCCTGAATAGATCCTTGAGGTGCTGCTACTGCAACAATAATGCCAATAATGATAATAACGGCAAATGGAGGATCACAAGTGCAGCATGAAGTACTTGCTCCTAGCCTTCAGATGGATCAATACTCTGACCTTCAAAGTCAAGGTATATTTACCTACTGAAGGTATTTTTTGTATTTATTTGGAATTTTAATGTGGTTTTATACTTTCCCTCTGTCACTTCAGCAATTCATTTGTGGTACCAGGTTGCTGTGTGGCTCAGCAAGTAGAGGCATTCAAAATACCTTCTGGAAAAGGTTTCAGAAAATTTCACTCTCTTTCTAAAATGGCTGCTCTGTAGCACATATATCTTAGAAGGATAAATGGGGATAGGTGGTTAGAGATTTGTGTGCAGTGACCTGCATGATTCATTGACAACGAGGGTGTGTGAGCAAGGGCAAAGAAAGCTGTGCAGCTTGGCCTGCCTCTGAGCCTGCCATCAACCAAGGAGCACTGCTCTGTCTCCCTGTGCCCATCTCATTTGCAGAAGCCCCAGAGTGTGGCTGTTTGAGTCTACTTTATCCTCCCTGGCCCAGATGTCAGTCATACTGGTAGGTGTCACATAAGCAGGACCCAATCTGGGATACCTTTTGAGCAGCTGGACAAAGTTTCAGCTGGTCATGGCAGTATATCATGATCTGTGTCCCATGGGTGCCTGATCTGCAGAGGATGCTGGTCTGTCTGCCACTTCAGCTCAAGCAGTTTCAGAGACTTACACTTTATATTTTGGAGACAGGCTCTGTCTGAGAGGGAGACAAAATGGCTGTTGTGCATACTTGCATATTCTTTTTTACACATGGCATTTTAAACATAGCTAATGTACGCTGCAATGCGATCTGTATGTGCATAAATGCAGCCTTGCTTTCAAGCTTCAGTGGTCACAGCAGCCTGCACTCAGCCTTTTCTTTCAATAGTGCTGGTCCCTGGCTCTGGCCAGAGTGCAGTACATTCCACTGAGGAGTGAGATTTCACAGCTGAACCCCCTGAGGTGGCCCTATTCTCCAGCCTCCTGCTGTTGCACAATAAGGGATGGGGTGTCTAACTGAGGCTACAGCTCTCATGTTGCTGGCAGGGAGTGGAAATGGCAGCAGCATGATTTCTAATGAAAGTGCCCCCCATGACCTGTTCTGTCCAAAGCACGATGCTGTCCCCCGGGCACTCCTGCCATCCACATGTCTCTGGGCTAGCAGGGAAGATTTTTGTGGTAGGTTTGTGACCCCCAAAGTAGATGGATTTTCCATATTGCAAACACAGCCTGCTTTCTCCTTTTAGAGTATGCAGAAGATGTGCCAGGCGCTGGGTCTGCAGCATTCCCACAGGGTACATGGCTGCATGTGTGGTAGTGGGGTGGAGGGCAAAGGATGGGAATGGAGCAGAGGATAGAGAACATCCTTCCTGCCATGCAAAATCTGTCTCCTTCCTCCTCCCCCCTGTCCTCCCCTCTTCCCTTATATTTTTGTATCTCCACATCTTTGCAAAATTTCAGGCGCTTGAGGCTCCCAGGAGATAGTATAATTTTTGTGTTAAGGATGCTTATTGAATTTGACAAATGATGATTTATGACAGGGCAACCCGCATGGGGCGCGGTGAGGAGTCTCAGTGCCTCGTCACAGACCGGGATTCTGTTTCATTCCCATCTCAGCTCCTCTTTTGCCTCTCATTGGAGCTTAGAGCAGATCAGATTTGACAGATGCTGGGAATGTATTGCTTAGCTGAGAGAATGAGTTTGAGAGAGAGCATGACACAAAGAAAGAGAGCACAGTGAGAAACTGATCTTCCTGTGTCTCTCCCTTTAACCCATGACCACACCTCCAAGACCTTGTAGGACACTCAATAAATAAATAAACTTTTAACTGCTCTGGTAGCCTGGGTGTGATTCCAACTTCACTGAATTTTCTGCATGTCATGATAGTCTGAATTCAGTTTGCAGGCTGCATTTGCTGTTTTCTGGGCAAGCTGAAGGCTAGATCCTCTGGATGCAGCTTGCTCAGATCCGTAACAGATTTTGCTACTGTCTCCTTTGGCCATTCCAGTTCCACTGTGCACCTTTGACTTCCACCATCCTCTCTCTTCTGGTCGTGGACCCCACACACAGCTCTGCCTCTGCACTTCAGTCTTTGCTGCAGATGCAGAGAAAGTTGAGCCAGACCAGGTCTGGCAGGACTCAGAAACGGAGGCTTTGTGCTGCACTGTGTGACTGTGGCCTTGCTGCTTCCAGATCTGGTTGAGATCTCTGAGCAGCTTTGCCACTTCTGCCAAATGTAGATCCCAACCTGATAAACCTGGCCCAGGTAGAACCAGTGGGGTTGTTTCAGGACCCTGCTGCTGGGGCTGTGAGGGCTGGGAACCATGGTGCAAAGACATGAGAGATTTCACACAAATCCTGCTGGATTTGCCAGGGCTGGCTTAGTACCAGCCTGACCAGACCTGGACTCCTTTAGAGTCAAGCAGGTGTCTTTCCACTGTGCTCTGAGCACAGTGAACCTCAGTTCAAATACTGTGGAGATGCAGGAAGGCAGCTCATGTCTGGCACTGTGCCCAAGCTAATAAAGCCTTCCAAACCCAGAGTGCTGGGAGGCGCAATGTGGAGACACTTGAGTGGTCCTGTTGGGAAGCAGCCCAGGTCCAGCAGGGTTGATGCTGAGCCAGAGCTAATAATCCCTGCTGGACTTAGGCTGCGCTTGTGCAGAATGACTGGGTGTCCCTGCATTGCATTTCCAGCACATCCTGTGGGCCCCACATTAACAGGTCTTTCCGCTGTCTGAGGTATATCCCAGCTCCCTTATCTTGGGTCATGGAAACGTGACAGTAATGTCTCAGGGACAGATGGTGCATGCACCAATCCCCTCAATGATGGCAGTCTGTGAGAGGTAGGAGGTCTCTGGAGGGAGGTCTGGAGGGAGACACTCCTCTGCTGGCAGCGTGGTGAGGGGGAGGCTGGGCAGCACATGGCTGCTCCAGATGGAAGCCATTAAGCAGGAATGTCTGTGATGTGGTCTGGAGCAGTGTAAACAAGAGCCATGAATTATCCCGCACCTTGTAAGCAGGGCTGGAAAAGATCCCCTGCCATCCTCTCCTTCCCTCCCTCTTCTATCTCCCTCCTTCTTTTACCTCCTCTCCCTTAATTCCCCATATTGCTGTAGACATTTCTTTATTTCCATGTGTGGTTAAGTAAGGCTGTGCTTTCTTCAGTCCGTCTGCTTTTAACCCGTGCTGCTATTCCTGAGAGAAGGGGAAAGGCTCGAGCTGGAGAGGGGCCAAGGTCTCATGAACCACCTCTGAGCTAAATCAGCCCTTGGATGAGTGAACACAGCTCACTGGCATGCTGGGCACATTCACTGCTTCAGACACTCCTGCCAGCAGCAATACCCTCCCAGTCACCATGCCACAGACTCTGACTGCTCCCTCACCCTCCATCATTACTGAGTGGGCTGACTCCTAGGAAAGCGGAACACCATCAGCTTGCTCAAGGTCTAAACCAGCTCAATATTCTGTCACAGAGCCTAAAACACAGTTTACAGCAGCACTAGTGAAGTATCCTGTCTTCCTCAGGCTCCAGAGTAGTGTCTTTCAGGTCATCTAAATACAGAGATCAGCAGAAAGGATTGAGGAGAGAGAGTAGTGGCGCAGAAATGTTCTTTACCTGACAGGTTCTGGTGGAGTGGCTAAACTGACCACACATGATGCTCCTCCCTGTTAACAGCTGCTTCTCCAGACAGCAAAATCAAAACAGGGTTATACATTTCACCAATCCCAACCAGAAGCTCTAGAAACTATAAATGTTAAGATCTCTTCACTTACAATTGAAACATAGCTATTTCTGGCAAAGAAGAAGGAAGTTATTTAACAGAGCATAGCAATGCTATGCAACATTTGAAGTAGCAGGATGCTGCATCCAACCATCTATGATATGGAAAATGTAGGAAGCGAAATTAAATCAGTCAAATTGAAATACCAATTAACACATGGTTCTCCAATAAAGCCATGTATTATTTTAGGTCCAGAAAATGAATTTCAGTTTCGAAAACCAGATGAGTCTTCTGGCTATATCATGTGCCCAAAATAGCAATGGTTTGTGGGGTCACTCCTTACCACCTGCTGAACTCTCCATGCTCTATCCTGTAGCATATATTTCCCTTGGACTCATCTAAAAAGATATCATCCACTCAGACACCTCTGCACCTGAGCCCCCATGGGAACACTCTCCTGAGTTACATAGCTTCAGAGCAAACGTCCTGAGTGTCTGCATTTCTAACTCTGCAGTGGCAAATTATTGATTTGTTCCATTTTAGCCAGCCAAATGCAGAGTATCTCCATGGGGGAATGATCTCCAATGCTTCTGGACAAAGGCATTATAACCCCCACCAGTCCCTGCTGTTAGGGTGGATGTCATCTCTCCAGGACAAAGGATGGGGCACGGTGGGCCCCCCTGCAGCGGCACACGTCCCAGGAAGCTGCTCAGCTTGGTGGCAAAATGGTTTTTGACGGAATCTAATATGGATGGCAGTACCTCAGAAAGCAGATGTCAGGAGGAATAAGCCCTGGCCAGCTAGACTGCTGCATGATTTAGACAGCAGCCTAATGTCTATTCCTTACCACCTCCAGGAGGGTGTCTCTGCTAATAGGGCTCCTTCCTATCAGCAGCCTTTCTCAGTTTCTTGAACAGTAACGAAACAAAACTGATTTGGGAAGAAAAATGTAGATGAGAGTAGGCAGAACTCCAGACCTTTTCCAGTGTTCTTGTGAGCACATCCAGCAGGTCACATCTACTTCTCTGTCATGGGACAACCCACAACTCAGTTCTTCTAGCAATCCCATGGTCTATATTAGTGAGGTTACTCTGAACACTTTGTGGATCCTTGTCCTACTGCCCACCTCAGAGCCAAACAGTCAGAGTAATGTTGTAATTCAAGTAATTTCTGTGAGTTCAATTAGGATGTACCATTTTACAACAGAAATTAAAATGGCCCATCTATCAGATCTGGGCTGTAAAATAGTCTGGATAATCTCTGATCACCAGCAGTATCTGCCTGGGAAAAGAGTGGTAATCAGATATGGTAAATGCAGTATGCACAAGAGGTAGAAGTTTCATATTTTCCGGATCACATCCCTGATTCAGTGAAATTTCTTTCCCTGTATAATGGTACTCATGGCCAGATGGATTATCTGCTGTTCTCACTGTCCTCTGAGATATCATCAACTGGACACTGTTAAGACTGGCCTCCATAACAGGTATTCCCAGTTGATCAGGTAACCCTGTGGTCATGTTTTCAGAGATTTTAAGGACAGAATAGATCATCTTCTTTGGGTTTTTTTACATAATGCAAGCCCTGATTTTAATTCAGCTGGGGCACACGCTATTCATTTTCACTTTCTAACATAATAAGGGTAAAGTATGTCTTTGCACAGTCCTTGTATTTAAAGCTGGAGAAATCCTAATTGGTCTCATTTCATGTGTCTCCTGGGAACCAGCAGAGGATCATTTCCTCTACTGAATGCAGATATAAGTTGTAAGTGATTCAAAAGATAAAGTTTTCTCTGCTTTCCTGGAAAAAAAAATCTCCTTCTGCAAAAAGGTCTTGCTTATTTTTTCCACTGTTCCTAGTATTATCTCTATAAACACAATAATTCAAATCTCTAAAAATGTTTTCATCTCAAAAGAGGCTAGCAGCTTTCTCTGTGTACTGCCTCTCAGGGATTTGTACAACTTCACCTTGACTCCAAATTCACTTTAACATCACTTTGACAGTTTTTTTCAGGTGCGAAATCCACGGATCCTTGGATCCACCACTTTCTCATTTTCTTGGCCACCTCGGGGAAGTCCTGCCTGTCATCTAAGCTTGAACCCTCTCCTGGAGAGCATCCTCAGCAGTGAGCAGCTTGCTGAAGTACCAGCTCTTGGGCGTCTCTGCAGCCGGGAAGCCGCTGCCGCCCACTGCGTGCATCAGTGCCAGAGATACTGTCTCCATGGCAACTGAGAGCTTTTTGTTTTTCTGATGAACGTGAATAGAAAGAATAGAAAAAAGCACATCTGGAGTTGCCATATCAGCTGCTCCCTGCCCCCCTGCCTGTCAGAGTCAACAAGAGACAATACCTCAGTTTTAGCAGACCTGGGCTGAGCATCCCAGGGGACAGAATGAAAGCAAGTGAGGTGTACAAGAGAGAGGAGTGTGGTGGAGTGTATTATTGATTTAAGGGTGGCTTTGGGTTGGTTACCTTACTGTTTACATGTTAGGGGCTATGTGTGGGAGTAGCTCAACCACACCAGCCCGCTGTGTATTTTCTACATGCTATGTATCACTGAACATCTGAGCAGGACTAATTTTTCTACCTCTCATTTGTAAAGGCAGAGTTTCTAAGTGCCCTTAATTCAACTGTACTTTTCTTATAGGATAGAAAATTATTAGGTAAATTTTTTGGTCAATGCTTTGAAAAGGTTCTTTGGAATTATCATTATTTTCACTTTCTATGTCTAGTTCTAGGAACAAGTGTTTTGCTGCTGTTGTCTGCTGTGCAAGAAAGCCTCATTTTTACAGCCCTTAATGGCTTCTGGGTTATCAAACAGGAAAGCTGTTACTGCCATGGGACCATACATAGCCCATTCTCGACTGCATGTGGTTTCTTTAACTTCTTTGACTTCTTATGGATCATCCTTCAGATAATTTTTTGCTCTATTCTCAGAAATGAGATCAGGTGATCCTGTTCCCTCCCTGCCTCACACCAGCCTCTCTTGAATACAGCAGCAGACAATAACAAAGAGGTGATGCTGGCTGGCTGTGTCCGGCTCAGGAAGAGGCAGAGGAATCGGGCTCCCTGCCATCAACCTCTAACTTCAGCAGGCGGGATGTGGGAAAAAGCAAAACCCAACCCCAGCCAAATAAAGCTGGCCTGCAAAAGACCTTCATTCCTGAAGAATTTTTGAATTAAATACTGGCTACAGCCAGCCAGATTCCACTGAAAATGACTATGTCAACTGGTTTTAAATAATAGTCTTTCATGTATGTGCTTTTTAATGTTGCTTCCCATTGTCTGTTGATTTCCCCATAGACACCGAGAAATTAAATCTTTTGCTCAACACATTTTTGTTCCTTCTTACTTGGCAAACGAGAGGTTTTGAGTCTGGCTGGAAACAAGATGGCAGTCTTTGCATTGCTCGCCATCCGCTCCCCGAATGGCCGCTGGGAGGAGGGGACAGCTGCCTTTGTGCATCTGACAAAATCAGTGCCTCCTTTGGGTTTTCTGCACGCCTACGACTCATTCCTGTTGCAATCCCTGTTACTCTTCCTATTATTTTAGTAGTGCTGTGGGAGTCCTTCTGTACTCTTTATGGAACAAGCCAGTCCTGACTACACTGGGCTTCCTTTGTAAATAGGCAATTCAATTCCAAACCTTCTCCTAAGAGTGCCAGCTCCAGCGTGTAACAGTAGTCGCAGATTGCAGAATTATTTCTGTAAGTTACCTTCCTCCAGTGTTGAGCCAGGAAATGAGAATTAGTCCCTCCTGGGGACACTCTGCCCTTATTACACTGTATGAGAAGAAGTCTGACTTCTTTGTGGGGAAAAAAAAATAAAAAATAAATTGAACAGCTAAAGCCACCTGAATCTCTCTCTCTGGAAGAAAGTCTGACAGAGACTTGGAAATGGCAGCTACAGTATTCCCTGAAATTACTGAAAGCAAATGGTAATGAGGACCAGCTGGAAAGAATGAAATCTTCCACATGGCTGTATGTGCCATCTATATTGGCTCAGATTGTATGGCTATGGCCTGAAAATAAAGAAATATTCCTTACAAGCCCCCTTATGTTCCATACCATTGCTATAGCATGGATTTTTATTTTTTTTTTTATGCCTCCCACAGTGCCCTGGGACAGGACACAAGGCTGCCTTCCCACAGCATGAGCCTATTGATGTTGATTTTACCACAGCACCTAAGAATTAGTGGCTCTCTTGCTGCCAGAGCAGACTTCTTCTCCTCAGGGTCAGCAGCACATGATGCTGTTATTCAAACATTTGCGTAATACTGCAGGTCTTGAACACAGTTGTCTTCTGTCTGCGTCTGCTTAGAAATATAGCATTAAATAAACATAATGTCGTCCCTCTGGCTTTTGAATGGCAATGCCCAGCATTGTATTGAAAGATCCTCAGGGCAAATCTAGAGCCTCCCCTTTAAACCTGGCCGGCTTTTCCTGGGCTTTCTTTGCTTGGAGAAAGTGCCTCAGTCATGATCTGCCATTTGATCTGCTGATTCATTTCAGCATCTTGGATTTAGGGGAGCAGTCAAGGACAAAGAGCAAGGAAAGGTTCACTGCAAGGCCTCTAGTACCATAATCTGGCCAAAACTGACTTTTCCAACAGTTTATAATCTCTGTATTTTTGGGGTTTTTTTCCCAAAACTGCTTGATACCTAAACTGTTCCTTGGGGTATGTAGTAAAGTCATCCATAACTACCATATCATATTTGGAGAGAGATACAAACCTAGGAATGTAATTTGCTCTGCCAGATATTTGTAAATACTTAGGAAGTTCAACAAACCATAGTGGATTAAATATCTTTAAATCATTAGAGTTCGTAATTAGCTCACAGAGACATCACAGCAAAAGTGAGCTGAGAAACAGTTTGAAGGATGACAGGTTCATGGTATCCTTTTCGTGGCAAGAAAGGAGCATATCAATTCTTGCCAGAAGGACTCAAAGTGGGAAGTGAGAGCTGTTTAGAGGAGAGAACAGACAATACAATAAAACCAAACCTTCCTCATGGGGTGAGAGGGTAGCTGGGCTTTCAAATCCAAAAGCAGTTTCTCTTTCTGCCAGA
Source organism: Sylvia atricapilla (assembly GCF_009819655.1). Lineage (NCBI taxonomy): Eukaryota > Metazoa > Chordata > Aves > Passeriformes > Sylviidae > Sylvia > Sylvia atricapilla. The sequence continues at coordinate 56,398,096 of NC_089145.1, forward strand.
AATTAAGTATATGTTTTTTATTCAATTACGTCTTTAAGCACGTAGTCTGGGCTCTGAGGAGGAGGAGGGAGACCATGGTTATGATCATTAGTTTGGTTCTGTTTTGCAGTATTAACTGGTTATCTTTGAAGTGTAACCTTTCTTCTTAACATCCTGACCTGTAGGAAAGAGCAAGGCAGCAGCTACTGAGCACAGAGGAATCAGCACCAGGGGACAGCAAGGGCTGGTGTCCCCTGGGGTTGGGGTATAGGGATTTTGAGGGAAAGCCACGGGGCAGCAGGGCAGAGCCTGCCAGCCCAGGCTCACCCCACCACCCCAGCCAAGGGCACCAAAGCAGCCCCAGCTCTGGGCATTGGGCACCTCCCTGGAGATGGGGGCAGGCCTAGGCTGGGCTGCCATGTCAGCTTCCTCATGGAAACTGGGGACCATTATCCTGTGATGTTGTTGGTTAGGGCCTGAAATGGGATCCTGGGCTGTGGGCAGGGTGAGAGGAGACCCATGTGAGGGTCTTGGGGCCCTGGCAATCAAGACTGAAACACTGTGAACTGTTTAAAAACAGCATCAGAAATTCCATACCATTTTCTTAGTGTGGGGTCACCAAGTGGCTGAGGCTGGATCTGGACTTCATGAGCATGTTTCCACCCTTCCTTCAGCCTCAGGGAGCTTGGTCTGAGTTAGCTGTGTATAAATCTTTTATGTGCTGGTTTTGTGTGACTTCACTGTCAATCCAAAAGGAATACGGCCTCTTCTAAGTGATCTCCTATTGTAAATAAAATTTGCTCCTGGCATCCTTGCAGTAGAAAGTGTCTGTGTAGCATGAAGAGTATCATACAGAGGTGCTCGAAATTAGATAAGAGACCTAATTTAGGTCAGGAAATAAATGCATCTATGTTCACTGCACACATTTAAAATAGAGGCTGAGGAGCGCAGCTGAGAACACTACGTTAACATGACTGCATTGCTTTGGGTACTAGGGTTGACTTGGACCTCTCTTAATGGCACCATATGATGGACACCCCACAGACACCTCAGTTTATATTTCAATCTGTATGCATCCCTCTGGTGGTTTAAAGTGCTTCTGATGCAGAAGAAAGATTCCTAACTGAATCACCCCTTTCTCCTTCATGGTTTCACAGCTCTGGTCCCAAGTGGGGACACTGGGGGCTTACAGAGATTCTTCAGCAGCAGCACCCCAGTGTATCACTGCTATGGAAACAGTCAAGAATTCTGTGTATGACATTCAGAGAGCTTCCAAAGAGGTAGCTCTAACTATATTCAGCCCAAGCCATGCACGTATCTGTAAGGTTTCCACTGTCTTCTGCCCATGTGCGTGAAATTGTTCAGACACCTGTTTTGATGAGAGAAGGCCTAACCAGTTGCAAACTAATAATAGCCAAAAATATATCTGTCAGCATTAAAAGATATATATACACATAAAAAAATTAACTGCTAGTAAAAGAATGTAAAAAATGGAGAGTGTCAGTAAAATATTTTGGCGTTTCATTGGTATAAATACCCAGACACCCTAAGCACTTTCAATGCGTAATCCAGATTTACTGCCTTTTCGTGATGGCTGAAGTGGTAGATTCTTTAAAGCTTGACGTGACTGACCATAAGCATGAATCCTACAAATCCAGAGTTACAATTTTATGGTCTGTGTGAACACTTTTCATCATGTGCTTTAGAGATTTACTGAGATCTTCAGTGTTTGAAATGTTTTTGTGAAGAAAATTAAAATGCCAGTTAAAAATGTGAAAATGACCAATAAATTCTCGTTGGTTTTTGGAGGTCAAAGGAAGAAAATCTGTCGATTTACATCCAAAATAAAAGTCCTCCCTCAAAGGAAAGTCATTTTTCTCCTCATCTTCTTTCCTATCTTTATAGTTGATTCAACTTGATGAGGGTTACCAGGCCAAGAACTTTAAACATGGAGGATGAAACATATCAAAACTTCATACAGCCAGGAAAATGCAAGTAGTGACAGGACTAACTTCCCCTGTGTGCTCTTCCCCTGCCAGCATGTTGGTGCTTCCATCCATGCAGTTCTCAGCTCCCTAGACTACTGCATAAAGTCAGCTGGCGAGTGGATGGAAACCCTCTCCCTTAATTCACGAGAGCATACCAGCTCTCACAGAGCATAACAGTCATCACCTTTCCGTACCAAGAGGACCTGAACTGGGGACTTACATACAAACCACATCTATATCCTTCGAGTGCAGGGAACCATATTTCAAACTTGACTCAGCTCATCACCTCCCACCCTCATAGCCTCAGATTCATGCTGAGACTGACTGCAGAATGATGAAAATAGCAAGACAAGGCATTTCATGATCTATTTCTGATCTGTAAAGAAAAGCAAAGAATGAGAAACGTCAGGAGTAAAGCCAGCCTTAGGAGATAACCTCTTCCCAGACAAAAGAGATTTGAAAGCACAACCGTCTTTATTTCAATGCCTTTCTGAATAAAACCTCTGAATCTCTTATGCATGGGCCACCACTAATGTGATCAAATCATACTCAGACTGTCTGTGGGTTTCTAAAGTACCTATCACTGCCACAGCTAGGTGACAGATTACAAGAATTAGAAGAGACAGCACTGCAGTTCCATTTGTACCGTATTTTCTGTCCCCCCTAAGGCATTTTAAGATGGATTCTCTGCTCTCCGCTAAATTTGCTTTGCACTGGTTATGGAGCAGAGAGAGAACTCAAACAGGCAGGAGATTCCCACAGGAAAATTCCCTCAGTACGTGAGGTCTGTGCCAGTGGTATAGCTGTGTCTTCTCTGCTGCCTGTCCGTCTACTCTCAGCAGGAACAGGATGAAACAAAATGCTGTACTACAAGAGATCTTTCTCTGCTATAAGGTCCATTATCTTGTTTGCTCTGGTGGTGTAAACTGGAGTATGTGATTTATTGTCATAGCTTCCAGTTGGATAAGACAGCTAAGATTTGGACACCTGCCTCTCCAGCATGCATTAGTCAAGGGTCAAGGTCTCTCATATTCTGTTTTGCAGGAAGGCCGTGGGGAAAGACACCCACTGTCTGTTTGGCAAATGAGTTCACAGAAAAGGATTACTGCATGCAGACCATGTCTTGGTCTCGGCCTGAGGTCAGGCTGAGCTGTTACTTCACTGAAGAACATGACAAGATGTTCTCATGGTGTAAGGTTTTCTGTCTCAGGAGATCTTTTTGCCTCTGAGGATGGCAAAACAAAATTTAGGCACTTCCCTACCTCAACTGCTCACAGGAAAACCAATCATTATTTCTTTTCTTCTTTTCTCTTGCCTAGGTTTTCACACAAATGAATCACAGATACATTTTCCTGCCTGTTGTTTGTAATCTCCTCCTGTCCCCATAAACCTCTCGAAACCAAGCCAGCCAGACTACTCATTGTAGAGGGGTTGGTTTCAGTTTCCAGTTTTACCTGGATTTACAATCTAGAAGCTATGCTTTATAGAGTCACCATGGAATCATAGAATGGTTTGGGTTGGAAGGGACCTTAAAAATAATTTCATTCCAACCCCTCCTTTATTAATTAATAAATTTATTAGTTTATTTTGCCTTTCGTTGCTGTGGGCAGTGACACCTTTCACTAGACCAGGTTGTTCCAGCCTGGCCTTGAACTCTGCCAGGGATTGGGCATCCACATCTTCTCTGGGCAAATTGTTCCCTCCTCTCACTACTCTCATTGTAAAAAGTTTCTTCCTTATAGCCAATCTAACTAAACCTTGCACTTTAAAACTCTTGCCCCTTGTCCTGTCTTAACATTCTTTTGTAAAAACTCTCCCTCCATTCTTCTTGGAAGCCCCTTCAGGCAGTATGAAGGTGCAGTTGAAATTTCTCAGGTTTTATTAGTCTTCTGGTTTTTCCCACCTTGCTCCTACTGGGCCCTGCAGCTGGTTAGCCAGAACTCATCCTGTATTTACTGCAGCCCAGAATGCCTCAGGATATTCCTTCTGGGCTTCCCACGTCCAGCTCCTTTCCTTGCACAGCCAGCCATTTCATACAATCAGCTGAGGAAATGTGTTTAGCTGCCTCTTAAAACCAGCTTGACTTTGGCCTTACTAAGCCCATTGATTTGCATCAATGTGTTCAGCATTAGAAACCTGACAATCCCTAGCCTAAGTGTATGCGTGGCCACTTCATACCCATTTGTTCTTGTGCCAGCATTGTCCTTTATCTTTAAATAGCTTTCTTCTCCTCCCCATGTGTTCACCCCCTGAAGTATTTATTTTTAGATTGCAATTATATGCCCCTTCACTAGGCTAAACAAACCAGGCTCCTTAGTTAATTAAGATCTGGTAAATGATGCAAGGCCAAGCATCATGGGTGCCCAAAATCTGCCTCAGTCAGGGCTACATTAAGATTGTCAGGAGCCAAAAAGGGCACACCTATTTTTTACCAGAGTTGGTTCTAGCTGCTCTCCTACTTAATGGCAAATTTCTTAGTTCAAGCTGTGATCAAGTCTTCACTAGCCAGTTCTCCATTTTATCTTTAAGATAAGGCAGATGTGGGCTACCTCTGATACACTCTGTTCCATCCTTCTTGACATATCCAAGTGGCTGGGTAATCCACACAACCTTAATCACATTGGTTATTTTTAAAGTAGAATTAGGAAGTGAAAAAATAAATGAACCTCAGTTGCTTGCTTGTTCTAAACATGTCCAGACAGACACAGGAAATGTGTACGAGGCAACAGTATTGCATCAGCTCTGGGAGATGGGCTGGAGGAGTTAACAGGGCTTTTCCATCTCTGTACTGCAGGACTGTTGTAATTCATCATTTCTATAGCACCATAAATTATACGGCACTTCGCGAGCACAGAGGCAGTTCTTGCTTCCCTGAAGCAGCATGACTCTCAGGACAGAGTGCCTGGCTGAAGTGTGCTCTTCCCCAGAAAGGCTTCCACTATGAATACATGCCTACAGGACTATGTGACAACACTGCCCCATTGTCCCATCAGGAGTGGGAGTAAAAAAGATGGGGAAGGCAGAGGGCGTTTTTCGTAACCCCCCCGTATCACAGCTGGACTTCTCATCTCTGCATGGCCTGTTTTAGCATTGCCCGGATGGAGAATAGGCTTCTTGGGGCTTTGATGCAGTCTGGCTGTCCTCCAGCAATATCCACAGTACGCCCTCCTCTCCCATATGCTCTCCATTAATATCCTCCTGTCTGCTGAATAAGGAAAGAATAACTCTCCCAGCCCCAGCCAGAGCCCCTGAGCCAGGGGAGTTCATCAGTCAGACTGGTTTCTCCTGAACCCAGAATAGGCCTCGTTAATGGGCCGGGAGGGGATTTTATTTTGCCTTTCAGCTTGTGGCTGCCCTGAGCCAGGAGTAGAGTCAAGTTACTGTGTCCGGGAATCTCAGCTATTCCAAGAGTAGGAGCAAGTGAGCTGCTGACTCAGGAGGTTTCCTAGTGTTTTCAAGCAGGGCTCAGTCCTGTCAAAGCAAACTGAACTGCTAGCCTTGCCTTCTTCTAGCCCCAGGATAGGCATTAACAAAAGTCACAGTTGACTGGAAGAGGCTGGGGAATTGATCTGGAGCAGGACTGTGGATCGTACTTTTTCCTGGCATGAACACAGTTCCCTGCAAAGACTCATATAAGTCCTTTTCACTTTTTTACTCCTCTCCTTGGAGGGCTTTTTAGTATAGTACAGATATCCACAAGCTATGAGGCAGCTCGGCTTTATTTGCATCATTTTCTGAAAGAGAAGATAAAATCAGAGGAAGAAACAGACTTATGAGCCAAAATGTTTCATGGCAAATCAGTGTTAAAGGGTTAAGAATCCCTGCCACCCTGAACCTTGCTGTCACCCAGAGACCACCTTGCTTCTGTGTTATGCAGGGATATAGGAGGTTCCCTTCTGTGTGGATAAATTGTTCTTTGGACTTCCCAGAGCCTGGAATGGAGTCACAGCCTATGTCTGGAACAAGCAATTAGAAATTATGCTGAGTTCAGGATTCCTGTCCTCATTTCAAATCTGCCTAGGTCCTCTTATCTCTTCTTAAGGAACCATTTTCTAGAGGTTAGCAGAGAGGAGAAGTCTACCACAGCAGTCCCCTGCATTCCCCCCTATGAAGCTGTGCACACTCCTTTGCAAAGAGACTGAAGTCCCTGGAGAGCATATGCTCCTAGGTTTGCACCTCTCCATCTCCCAGCACTTCTGTGACTCCAGCCAGCCTGTCCCCTCTCAACCCCTGCAAAGTTGTGTCATCAGAGAGTCTCAGCTCTTTTCCTTGAGGTCATGTTAGTCTTTACTTCTTCACTGCCTCTGACTGTGGGCTGCATTTTCTTATTGTCCTATTCCCTTCTTCAAACTCACTTCACCAATGAAAAACCAGCCTGGAATGTAAAAGGCAATTGGGTGTTATTTATAAAACAGAAGGTTTCTTCTGCCTGCAGCTATTGGCATGTCTGTCCCAGCCACATGCCCAAAGACTATGATCTGATACAGGGACAAAGAAAGATAAGAGCTTCTCTGACTTGCCTTCAGTCTTGAAGATACAAAGGTTTCCAGTCTGAACAGCTAAGGACCTCCTGGCTTGTGGCCTAAATGCCACCTGTTTCTGCAGTATGGCCAGATGGGTAGGATGTCTCTCTTAGCTAGCATCTGACAGAGATTTCCCTATGTAAGGAGAATTTTCAGCTACCTTTTTGAAGGATTTACTATCCTTTTAGAGGTGTCCAACACCTCAGCAGTGACAAGCTGCAGACTAAGGCTCTAGCCCACTTACCTTTGTTTCAGGTCAAGAGCTCTGGCAGAGGTTCACAGATGGTGCCTAGGACTTGTGATGGGTAGAGGGAAGCAACCAGGGAGGAAGAGCATGCTCCAGGACATTTTATTTTCTAGAAAAATGACAAGTGCTGATTTCTCTCCATAATTTAACACACCATTTGGATTAGGATAGGAGCTCATAAATTCCCATCTACAGAATTTGTCCATTGAACGATGACCCAAAGAAATCTCGGTGTCTTCCTCTAAAATCTTTGCATCAGAGGAGACTGAATTGCTTCATGTCATATAACCAGGGTATGATCAGGTATGTGGGACTGAAATACAATAAAAATGAACTGCAGAAAGCAATACCTGTAAGAGCAGATTTCATTTCGCCTGCCTGCTACCTATGAGACAGTGATCCCTGTGAAAAAAGGCAGGACAAACCTGCTCTGATAAATATGACCAGATGAAATAACTTAGTCTGTCATCTAGCTCAGTGAGTCACATGTGGTATCTCTAGAAAGTTGGTAACACCCTAGAAATCTGTAACTTAATACATATTTAACTGAGGTCTTGTCTCATATTTAATAGCAACTCCAACCCAGCTTGCATAACAATCTAGAGAAGGGTGGGGACTGCCAACATAGGCTTGAATACAGCACTAATAACCCTTTAGTATCCATGATGCCTAAGAAAAAAAATCATCAGAGCATTTGTGTTTGTAGCTAAGGCTTATTTGCAAAGCAATAGAAATGAGATTACCAAGACACTATGCTACAGCTGTATTGGCTAAAAAGCCAGAATCCAGGCTGAGAGCAAAGGATGGACACAGAGTGGTGGTTGGGATACCCTGAGCAGGATGGCTTCCATGTAAGGGCAACATTCAGAAGAAGCTGTGAGATCCAAATGACCAGCTCGAAGACTGTCTTGATAGTTTCAGGATAAACACAGATAAGGTAGAAGCACAGATGCTTTATCTTCTGAGAGAGAGCCCAAATGCTGCAGTGTTTCAGGCAGCCAGAACAGCATTTGCTGTGTAATGTGAAGTATTTGAGCACACATGGGCTTCATGGTGTTTCCTGCCAATCTGAAAAGTATCAGTGTGGTGTCTTGTAGTGCCAGGAGCTGGATTAAGGAGGGGAGTTTCCCAGTGGGCATAACCTAATTGCTGTCCTACCTGGGACACATGGCTGAAAGGCCATAGGGAAACCCTGAAATGTCACAGACTCTTCTTTCCAGTAAAATAAATAAATGTATCTGCCCCATCTCTGTCTTCTAGAGAGTACTCTACTGTCTTCTGTAGCTATATACCCGAGGAAACATAAATACTCTCCAAGTTCCCCAGCTCTGCAGACCAGGGGCTGTGGCCGAGTACTACAGCGTGTAAGGACTGTATCCTGTGCACAGGGACTGCCCTTCCCTCTGGATGGCTTCTCCCCCATGAACAGAGGTGACTCCTAGTGGGCACTCATCTAGCTGCTTCAGGTGATGTACGTGTCCCAACCTGAGTCTCTCCTGGAAAATCTCATGTCTTCTTAAGGGTTGTTCACACCCATCCATATACATACACAAGTAAACAGCATGATAGCCCATTAACACAGTTATGACCTATGATAATGGCAGTGAAACATGAAAGCTTCTCTCCTCAGCCTTGTTTTTTCTGGTTTGAAAGACCAGGTGCGACTCCCTGAGTGGGGGAAAGAGGGATAGGTGTTCCTGTTTGTTTAACAGCCCGGCTCCAGCACTGGCAAGGCAGCTGCACTGCAACTGCTTGTACGTAACTCAAGAGCTTCAGGTCACTTCTGACTCGAGGAGGCATTTATTGTCACTGGTAATTGTTACTTCCTTACGCAAAGCGAACAAAAATACCCGCCGCACCAGCACAATCACCTGCTGTGGTTTACCCAGGGGGAAAGGAGTGGGCAGTATGGCTCAGCTGGTGCAAAAGTGCTCTGCGCTACTCCATGCTGCTTTGTGCCTTTTGGCTGATTAGGGACGTGCAAAATGTTTCAGACAGTACCTTGGCCGGTTTTCCTCTCTCAAGTATGTACGCCCCGCACTGTCTGAGATAAACTGAAGTGCTTAGAGGCGTGTGACTGGAAGTGCACACGAGAGGGACATTCCCTTCCCGGCTGGCCTGGGAGGGTGGATGGAAGGCGCTGGGAGTGGTGAGGGGCATGACCCACCGAAGATGAGGGGGATGACCCACGGAAGATGACGAGGATCCAGTGCCCCAAGCGTTTTGCAAATGGCTTCCTTTCGTCTGAGCACAATGAGCTTGTGAAGCGAAAGGAGGCAAATGCCGTTTGCAGAAGAGCAGGGATTTTTTTTTTTTTTTCCTCTTTTATTGCAGGCAGGACCAGCTGCGTTCCAAACCCGTGACTGCAGCAGCCATGACCCCTCGGAAAGGAAATCTGAGCCCGCGAGCAGTTGTGCTTGGGGAGGGCCGTGCTCTCACGTTTCTCTGTTTTGTTTTGGAGCCTCGGATAAGTAGTGGGCTTGCTTTTGCCCTTCGTTTCTTTTCTTACTTTCTTTCTTTCTCTCTCTCTCTCTTTTTTTTTTTTTTTTTTTTTTTTTTTTTTTTTTTTTTTTTTTTTTTTTTTAATGTATTTCCACAGCCTCAAGAAAGGAATTTAAAAAGGAAAAAGAAAAAAAAAAAAAAAAGTAAAAAAAAAGTAAAAAAAAAAGGTTTTGGCATGGGAACAAGTATGTTTCAAATTACAGAAAGGATGTGAAAGGTTCAAGAATTTGAGCCCTGACTCCGCCTGTGTCTGTCTCCACCTCCCCAGCTCCCACCGCCCTCCCCGCGGCGAGGAGCGGGCATTGTGGCTGCCGCGCCGCTCCGCACAATGAGGGAGCGGGTAAATCCCGGGGGGCACCGGGCACACGGTGCCCTCGGCGGGGCTGCACCGCCCGGCCCTTCCCCGCCCCGCCGAGGCTTCTAAACACCCTTTTCCCAGCTCGCAGTTCGGAGCTCGGTTTGGGTGTTTTTTTGTTTTTTTGTCTCCTAGGGTGTGCATGTGTGCGTGTGGTTTAGCTACATCCCAGGAATGTGCCGAGGTCCCACTTGTGAGGGCGGAGCGCCCTCTGCTCGCTGGGGAGTGGGGAAAAGCAGGCTAAGGTGCAGTTGGAGGGTGGAGAAGCAAGGTTCCTGCTGCTGCTAAGGCGTGGACACTCGCCCACAGGAGCCGGGGCATGGGCACGGCCGTGTCCCCGCGGTGACTCCAGCTGCTGCCCGTGGAGCTGCTCCCGCTGCAGAGCCACAAAAAGATGGGGCGGGGAGAAACCACTGCCAAAGAGGAAGGTTGAAACGGATTAGGTCTAGTCTCAGTCCCTATGGAGGATCAAATCTTGAAGACCTTCTCCATTGTATGACCGCTTTATCCTGTGATCCTAGATGGAAACACAGACCACCATGGAATGCACATACTCAATTTCCTAAAAGGGAGATCATGTGAATATGGTTACACGGCAGAACATTATTTTATTGTCCTCCTGTAACGTGATCAGGATATCCCCTTCCCATCAGACTGTGAAAGCTGGCATATTTGTCCCTTGAGAGTTGCACAGCTAATTGCACGTCAGTGAAGTAACTGAGGTCTTCATGAAATGTCTGGAAGAGAGAGGGTTACCAGAGCAATTTCTCAGGTCTGTAGCATGTGTCTGGCTGCCATCTCAGCAGTGTACATGAAAGAGGGTGGCAAGGAATGAACTGTAGTTTGATTGAATTTTCTGTTGGGTCAAATTCAGAACGAAATCTTTTTGGTTGGGCACTTTGGATTAAGAAACTATGGAAGAGCTTCAGTATTGTTGACAGAAAAGGACTCACCCACTTAAGAGGGACAACCATAACATAAATCTTCAGGAGCTGAAATGTCTATTATGATCTTGACCTTTACCAGTGTCTTGTAAGAACCATTAGCACCAGTCAATTAACTCGAATCTGCTGCTTCATGCTGAAAAAATTAAATTTTGTCCTTGCAAATTTTCACTCCATCATTTCTTCAGATTCTGTAACTTTGCTGTAACAGATTCAGGTGAAGGTCCTGAACAATCTCAGTTGCATTGACCAATACCTGTGGTGCTTGATTTCCTGCATGGCTGCAAGATGCCCTTTTGCATAGGGCACATGTCCACTGATGCACACTGCACACTCCTTATAGGAATGGGAGGCTACTGGAACAAAGAACTATTGATCTAAGTTTAAAAGAGGAAGACCAGGATCAGTGTACCCACTTCAGCAGCCCGTGAGATTTCTCCTTTGCAACTAAAAGCCAAAAACCTGCAGGCCAGTTCAGCTAGATAGATCAAAGGTCTTCACTGTGAACAAGCTAAGATAGTTTGTCATAAAAGATTAGTGTTTATACTTACTCTGAGATTTCCAAAGATTCTAATCAGTGATGTCTTTATAATGTCTTATATGTTGTCCTAAGTATTGCGGTGGTGCCTAGGAAATCAGTCTGAATTGGATCTCTTTCTGCTGGATGGGATTCATTACAAAAAGATTATTTTCCTTGCAAGACATCCAAAGGTTCATCTAAACTAGCTAACACATTAAATACCCTGGTGTACATGTTGTGTTTTCAAAATATATTACTTAAATGGTGTTATTTTCTTTCTAACATTGAAGAGCTCTGACAATGTCACTTGGCTGTGTCACTCTCAGAAGCTATGGGAGATATGTAGTGTTTAGCCAGCTTCTTATACCGTCTAATTTTGTGCTGGCAGGCTGAATTCCTGAGGTATGTTAGATGAGTCTCAGAGCTGCCTTAATTTATGCTAGCCAAACCATTTCCTTCTGCGCCATTTCACAGGTGCAGGATCAGCAGAGCAATTCATGTTCCACTCCCTGGCCGCCCTGTTCGGTCTTACCAGAGTTTATCCCTGAATTCCCAGTAAGGGGACAAATGCTGCCACCAAGCTTAAAAAAGCTTTACTGATCTGAGAATACTCAGAGATCTGCACAATACAAACTGCAGCTACATCCCTCTGCCACACTGCTTGCATGTGACCAAAATCTTACTCTCAATTTTTGTTGCATCAGGCCACACAATAGGACAGAAGGTTGCATCTAGTTCCTTCCCAGAGATTCAATCTCTTTCATTTTTTTGTTTGGCAAAAGAAATAATTTTTATTTATCAAGCTCTTCTGGAATGAAAATGTGGTCTCAAACTCTTCAGCTGAAAGAAACCATCCAGCCTCCCTGCAGGTTTTTCCTAGTGTAAAGGTATAATCTGGCTGCCACGTTGTTGCTTTGGAGTTTAAGTGGACACTCAAATAACTAAAAGTGACACCTGCTGCAGGCCAGTTCCCATCTCTATTTGATTACGTTGTTTTTGTACAGAAGATTTTTGATGGCTGTAGCTAATCTAGAAACTTAAGTGCGATAATTGAACAAATCAGTTTAGCTGGGCGTCTGATTCTGTGCAAACCTAAGTGGAATAGTAATGCGTGACTAATACACAACAGCACTTTGCATAAGATAAAGATCCATGTGTAACATATGCCAGCCCAAGACACTGTGGGAAGAAAACACCAAAGATACTGAACAGTGTGTATGTGCTACTCCTCTACTCCAAAGTGCATTCTTTTCCTGTACAACAGTGATGTGAGGACAGTGAAGCAGGACCTTCACTCTCTGACATTAGGTACCCTGAGATCCCATTGTTCTCTCTTCCTGGTTTTCCACTCTGAAGACACGTGAGAAACTTCTCACTCCTGATTGAGCTCAACTGACAGTAGATCATCTGCCTGCTGATAAGCCAGGAGGCTCATTTCAAAGGAAAATCTGGGATGCTGCAGATCTTGTTTTCTGTTATGTAACAATAATTGTGTGTCATGCAAAAAAACCCACTCTTTTTTTTTTTTATTTTGGTGCAAATATAAAATCATTAGATGTTCACAACTCTCTGGCCTTAATTCTCAGTCTGCATATGTTGGTATTTCATTTTATGCCTCAGGCTGAAAACCAAATATTGAAAAAGGGATTTCTTGGGACTGAGGGGCAGAGAGAGGCACGGGTATTTTTCACTGGCATGGCTAGAGAATGGTGGACAGTTGGTCAACAGACTTGGAGCCACTGAAGAACATCCTAGGACATGAACTGTTTTAAACAACAGCCCCAGCAATTCAGAGCATCTACACTCAGGTCTGTGGATCAGCTGCAGTAACTTCAGTGGGTCCAAGAGATACTAACACTGTCCTGCAGCAGTGGGACATCACACATGTGGGCCATATTCCCATGTTGCCATCCCGGTATGACAACTCTGCAATGGCAAAGCTGTCATACCAGTATGGACCAGTTGTCAGGCCTCTTCAGTTCCTCAGCCCCACTGAGTCCAGCCCAAAACATGCCACAGCCATGCTGACCCACCAGCCTCTGGAGCAGGGTGCTGGAGGAACATTGTACAACAGTGAAAATGATGCTGCCGCTGGTAGTTCTTCACAGGAAAGCAGCAATGAAGTAGTTGTGTGAAGAACAGCTCTGGTGAGACGCCATCTGCATCCAGTTCTGGGGTCCACAGCACAAGAAGAACATGGATCTGTTGGAACGAGTCCAAATGAAGGCCACTAAGTTAATTAGAGGGATGGAGCACCTCTCTGCTGAGGAAAGGCTAAAAGAATTGGGACTGCTCAGCTTGGAAAAGAGAAGGCATTAAGGTGACCCAATTGTGGCCTTCCACTACCTGAAGGGAACCTACTGGAAAGCTGGAGAGAGACATTTTGTAAAATTATGTAGCGACGGGACAAGGGAGAATGACGTCAAACCGAGAGAGAATAGGTTCAGATTAGACATTAGTCAAAATTCTTTGCTCTGAGGGTGATGAGACACCGAAATAGGTTGCTCAGAGCAGTTGTGCACGCCCCATCCCTGGAAGTGCTTAAGGCCAAGCTGAATGCAGCTCTAAGCAACCTAATCTAGCGGAAGGTGCGCCTGTCAACGACGGCGGGTTGGAACTGGGTGATGTTTCCAACCCAGGCCATTATTCCATGATTCCATGCCGGGGCTGTGCTGACACCTGGCGGCCGCCGCGGGCACCTCTCCGGAGAGGTCATCTCTTGGTGTACGCTGTGTTGCTTGGGGTAGAGATAGTTTTCTTCCCACTGCCTGTGTTTTGGGTTTGTGCTGAACACAGGGTTGATAATAGAGGGATGTTTTTGATAATAGAGAGATGTTGTTGTTGTTGTTGCTGGGCAGGGCTTACACAGAGCCAAGCCTTTTCTGCTTTCCCTACTGCCATGGCTGGTGAGGAAGTTCAGGATGCATGGGAGGTTGGGAGGAGACACAGCCAGGACAGGTGACCCCAAGTGCCCAAAGGGACACTCCAGGCCTTGTGACATCATGCTCAGAATAGAAAGTGGGGGGAGCAGGAGGAGGGGAGGGATGTTTGGAGTGGTGGAGTTTGTCTTCCCAAGCCATCGTTACACGTGATGGGGCCCTGCTCTCCTGGAGATGCCTGCACACCTGCCTGCCATGGGAAGCACTGATCTATTCCTTGTTTTGCTTTGTGTACAAGCATGGCTTTTGCTTTTCCTGTTAAACTGTCTTTATTTCAACCCACAAGTTTTCCAGCTTTTTACCCTTCCAGTTCTCTCCCTGACTGCACTAGTGGGGGACTGAGCAAGTTGCTGCTTGGGGCTTGATTGCTGGCTGAGATCCATACCAACCCTAACCACAACAGCTTCTAAGAAAATGTATCTCAGTTATTAGCAGTATTCAAGAAACACTAATGACTTTTCAGGAGCAAACAGAAAACCCCATAGTCTTATACCCGTGCACGTGCAAACTTGCCAGCATTTCAAATGCTGCTCTCATTCTTTGTCTAAACCCCCATGTATTCCATAGGTGATGATGGCCCTGACTGCAATTGCAAGGCAAATCTGGAAGAGTCACAGGATCAGAGGACACAGACCTGCTGGGGTAATGAGCTAAAGCCTTCTGAAGGTTACTACTGAGCAGACATTACCAATGCCATCATGCAAACAGTCATCTTGACCTCTGATTAGACCTGAACTCTTATCAAAGGTTTCAAGATATTTCAAAGATTTTTTCCTATATGGGAATTCCATTCAGAACAAGACACTTACCAAATTGCAACTAGCTTCTTTCCTTTCCACTGAAAGCTGGTCTTCCCAAAGTGGCCAACATTTCTCAGTTCTTCAAGGTTTTTGTTGTAAAGTCTATGCTGGCAGTTGGTCACATGGCAGAATATGTAGAAAATGTTAATATATACTTTCTGCACATATTAACATTTTCTAGATTCTGTTTTTTAATAAATATTATTATATGCAACTCTTTAATTCCTTCTTAAGGACTGTAAAATGGTTTTTTTTTGGTTGGTTAAAAAAAAAGTGTGGTACCTAAGCCATTTAAAATCTGTTATGTCTCCCATCTTTCTAACATATTTTAGTCATGGAGATATTAAAGAACATTTTTATCACCCATAACTTTTAAAACAACATGAGCTGTAGTTTGTAATGAATTTATTTTTTCTCTTGCAAAGGTCCCTGTGTCAGATCTGGTAAGGGGGCAGGGCAGGAGATGACTGCACAGCCCTTACCTCAGTGTTTTCCCTTGTGCTTTACTTCAAAAGGAGATAACAACAATATATGACTGTCTTGGTTTCCCAATTCCCACTTTTTGCCTTCATATTTGTAAGTTTATCACTGTCAGCATACAGAGCAAGACAGATTTGCTTGCCAGGTTCAGAGGACCAATCCTTCCTTAATGGAAAAAGACCAAACCATATAGGAACCTGCTGTGTAATGGAACATCAGCTTCATGGTTACATTCAATAACTTAGACTATCAGAGCTCCCCAGTGTTGGGCCTCCCCAAGCCCAGAGCCACTCTGAGCTTTCTTTCAGTGGTTCTCATACAATCTTGAATTATCTGACCTGCTTCCTTGCTTCATTTTTTATGGCTGTTCCCTCTCTTCCTCCTCAGTTTCCCATTCTACAGGCTTCTGTGCTGGCCCCTGGTCTTTTAAGTGAGTGATTGAAAAGAAGTGAACCAGTATTAATCTAGTGAAGTGAACCTTCTCTGTCAGGTATCTTCAGGCTGCTGAGAGGATCTTGAGGAAACCAGCCTGAGGTAGGAACAGTAAAGACAGCAAAGGTCACAGCTCTTTTGACTCCTGTCTGCAAGGTGAGTATTACCAATTCACACATGGCACAGTGCTAAAATGCATCAAGAATCTAGATAAGGGGTATATATCTGTATTCATTTTCCTCTTCATATCAACTCTGCCACGTTAATGACACCAGATGAAGTCTTTTCTGGCCACTGGGTTTCAACAGTTTTATCTGTTTACTGCTTAACCACGGTTCTGTAAGTTGTGCCTGAAGTGCTTGGGAATCCCATGTAACCTGAGTCAACATTAACCAGATGTGCTTTAATTTAAAGCACATCTAGCATCTAAGCATGGATGCTTTTGGTATGGCACTGCTATATGTGAAGGGATAAAGACTGGACCCAACAAATTAATTTGCTTCTCTTAGAAAACATTAGGAGGCTAAGAGCAAAACTGACCCATTGCTTCTAGCTTTAAAACTAGACTACAGCATATATTTAAACCCATCTGTGTGTGCTGAGTGATGGGAATATTCGGGCATGGTTAGCAGGGCTTTCAGCTGATGAGTCACGTGTCAGAACTGACTGAAAATCTAGGGGGATTTTCAAGCAGTTTAGCCTGCAGCGACTTGACAACCTCTTAGGAGTTTGCTGCTGAATGCTCAGGCTCTCAGAACGTGGACATGATTGCTACAGGCACTAAGGAAGAGGCACTTCCAAGAGAGTGAAAAGTTCTGTAGTTTGAAGGCAGATTCCCAGGGAAAAGCAGGTCTCCTAAGAAGAGGAATCAGAGAGAAGGAAAAAAAAAAAACAAGAGTCCCTGAGGATGGAGGAAAAGTTCTGACAGCACAGATATGCTGTCTTTGCAAATCTTATTCTGGCTGCAGGGGGGATAGTGTTGAGCTGATGCTTCTCATCTTGGGTTTAGGATGAATGAAAATGCCATTCAGCCTCTGAGATTTCTGCAAGGTTCTCCTGGCAAGTTTATCAAATTGGAAAATAAGACTTGTAGTTTGATTCAGCAGAACTTCTAAGCATACAAGGTGTTTTTTAATTTATGTTTTACTTGCATAAGTAATGGACTGGCCAAAAGCATATGTCCCTTCACATCCTAAGATGAATAAGGTTATGTTTATCTGGTGTCATGCCAAATTAAAAAAAAAAAAGAAAGACAAACCAGGAGTCATTCACCTGTAATCCACAACCGCTGTCGGATTCCAGTCTAGACTGTGCACTAGTTCACCAATTTCAGCTCAGTTCAGTGGGATGCTTTGTTGGTAAGAGGAGAAATGCAAGGAAACCTGGCTAATTTTGAGCAAGAAATCCTTCCTATCAGAGATATCAGAGTAGAGCCTAGCTGTCTTTTAATATGTGGGCAGATGGCTTTGTGCATGGAGGAAGAGACACAGAAAAAATCCAGAATGTTGGGGGGGGGGGCAATTAATTTATTTTATATGTGTGTGTGTGTATATTTTTTTATTTTTAAAATTTTTTTTTGGTAAAAGAACATCATGTCTGGCTGACCATTGCTACTGATCCCAAGCACCACACTGGTTTTGGCAGACAACTGTCTACTCCATTATACAGGTGAGGGTCTAGATGCCTACTTTCACTTTCCCATAGCAGTGAGACATAAGAATCTATCGAGATCCTGTATATCCTATACAAACAGTGGACATCTGTGATATTCTAAAGTTGGTCTATTATCATTTATGCTATCTGCAGTACTTAATAGATATATCATGGCGTTTCTATTGGTCTCATTCTAGCTTCCACTTTTGCTATGAGTGAATTTTGCCTTTTAGCCTTAACAATCACAGAATAGTCTGAGTTGGAAGGGACCCAGAAGCATCATGATGTCACCAGCAGAGCTGGCTGGTGGCTGTGCTGCAGCAGAGAGGTTTCCCTGGAGCAGTACCCTACCAGAAGAACATTCTGGCCATGCTTTCAGAGGCACACCTGCATCATGACTTTCCAGAAGGCTGCCACAGGAATCTCTATGTTTCCATCCTTATCTTTCCAAAAAAGTTCTCAGATTTGTAGGTTGTGCTCTTTCAAAGAGTTCTGTTGCAAGCAGAGATAAAGCACGGGCATGACCATGAAACAACCACTGATACCTGCCTCCAGCTCTCCTCTTATTCTTCCATTACCCTGCTTTTATTCAGCCCATCACTGAGAGATGATTTCTGCACCTTGTGCAGTCAGGCTTTTGTCAGCACGAAGACCTTTTGTTCAGGTTAATTCCATTCTTCTCCGTTATACCTCCTTCTCCCTCTACCTTGAAACAAGACTCAGTAGTAAACCTGACTTTTTTTCCCTTATAATTGCATATGCTTATTTGGTCCTCATCCCAGCAGCCCCTGCTTGGCTGGGCTGTCTAATCCAGACAGTTCTGTCCCGCAGATCTCTGATCACTTTAGTTACTCTTTGAATTCTGCTGCTGTTTGACTGAGGATACCTGAATACCATAATGGCTATTAAAAACTGCAGAGCATGGTAGTACAAGTGTCACTAGCTGTGAAGCACAGCAGCCTTGTTTGATGTGAGCTAACAGCCCCAGCTTTTGCTTAAGTTCATCCGAAACCTTATCCACAGCTAATTCTCACCCAATTAGCTGAAAATCTGCACAGCAGTTAAGAAACAGTGAAGCTGGTAGTGCGATAGTGTTATTTAGCTCAGCAAGGCTCGATAGCTTGCCTTGGCTTCCAGAAAGGAGGACAGCACCATCTGCTGCTATCCATGGAAACTGCAGACCCTGAAAAGCTGAGTAATGTCTCTTTCAGACAGTAAATACCGTATCCTTGTAATACCATATCCGAGTTTTATGATGCACATTCATTTTGACGCTAAAAGCAAAACTATCAGAGAAGGGTTCTATGAAAGTCAGCTACTGAGATGGGCTTGTGATGAGGATGGACACTCATTTGGATCATACCTGAAATCAATCCATTTGTTTTACACAGCAAGCATCTATTCACGTTCTTTTTTTTTCCCCTCAGTGCTCTAAGATCTCGAGGTAATAGTTTCTCCAGAAGATCAAAGGCTTTGCTTAGTCAGTCTGTGTGCACTGAGATGTGTGAAAATTGTGATTCTCTTTGTGCATTTGCTTTTCTGAAGGAACTTGGCTGAATTTCTCACTTGAAAGAAAACTTATCTCTTTGAACCTCCGTCCCTTCAAGGGTCTGCAGCATGTGTACTGTGTGCAGGGAGTTAAGGACACATTTCAGTAGCTCACCTGAATCACTTCCGTGGGATTTGGATGCTATTGGGGATCTTGGTGATACAGCCTTTGACCGTACTGTAGATGACATCTAGTCCAGGATGCATTTGACACACCGAATCCTGCAACCTGATCAAAGTTTCATTGACCAATGCATTGTGCTACATAGGGCAAGGAAAATGCAGTCAGTGTGGACACCCAGAGAACAACAGAGCTTTTCTTGTGTCCATAAATACATTAGCCATTCTGTCCTAAGGATGGTGCCTTCTGCTATCTCTGCTTTTCACTTTCAGGAAACCTCTGGAGACCCAACCATAAATAAGCCTTCATCCTTCTCTCTTTCCATGTCTGGGAGAGAAAAAGATCTAGTAATCTGTGTAGAAATTAGCTTAATACAAGGTAGGTGTTCATTAGTAAATGTCTACACCAAAGATCTCTTTGGCAATTCAAGAGATTCATGTTCATCCCTGAGACAGTCCTAGATGGGTCTCTTCTCCAT
This sequence comes from Sylvia atricapilla, assembly GCF_009819655.1. NCBI lineage: Eukaryota > Metazoa > Chordata > Aves > Passeriformes > Sylviidae > Sylvia > Sylvia atricapilla. The sequence continues at coordinate 56,417,605 of NC_089145.1, forward strand.
TCTACTAAAATGCAGACTGCAAGTTGAACAGTTTATGGACACAATGTGCCATAGAGTTGTGAAAAATAAAAATCAAAATCACCCAAGACCTTAAATGATTAGTATCTCCAGCAATGGAGCTTTGTAGCCCACAAGAAAGATGATCCTCTCTGGGAAGAGGCTGGATGTCTCCAGATAAATAGAACTTTTGGGAAAGCTCTGCTTCATTGTGTAACCCTAAGAAATTCAAGTCAGCAGAAGAAGACCTGACACTTGTTTTTTTCCTAAGAATTTCAAACAGGGTAGTGACAATTTCAGCATTTCAGAGCTCATGTTGTAAGTTTTATGCTTTAACATAGCCTGAATGGGCAGTAGCACAGTGTCCTGATTCAGGGGTTTGGAATGTTGGAAAGTAAGCTGTCAATGCAAATATTATTGATGCCACTGTAAATTTCTCTAATTTTAAGTTATGACAAATTTTACTTTGTGTTGACTGATCTCTTAAAGACATGACTATGATTTTGTTCACACCCATGATGACAGCAGAATCGTTCATGTCTTATGTTTGTTTTATACTTGTTGAAATTTCAAGGCAGCTTAGGAAATTTATGAAAGCTTTTGTTTCTATCATTGTGAGAGGTTCAAGCACTGTATTTTCCCCTGAAGTTTATTTATAGTTTCCAACGCATTCTTACAGCTTCTTTTTGGAAACTACTGTTTCAGTACTGTTACAGTACTGCTACAGTAGATCCAACAGATCTACTGTTCTGCACATCCATCTACAAGTTCATAACCTACTGTGCAATAAGCTCTTGACTGTTCCTACTCAAACCCAGTCTTGAACCAGTCTGGGTCCAGCTGGGTTTATCAGCTTTCATTCAGCACCAAGGTGGAGTGATGGATGAGAAGTGGCTCTCTGAAGAAGCCATTCAGACATCCTTGCACTACGGACAGCAGCAGAGTGACTGACTCCCGGGAATGCAGCACAGGAAAGCTTTTAAGGCTGCTGGCTCTCCCCAGGGTTGCCAGCCTGGTTTAAGCCCGTGACAAAGCTGGAGGACTGCCAGTGCAGCCTCAGGAGCAGCATAGCCAAAGCCCCATGTGTGGCCTAACAAACAGTGCTGGGGTCGGGCAGCACCTGGAGGGAGCCAGCTTGGGCTTTCTGCATGTTTGACACAGTCAGTTCAGTCCAGAAAAACAACACACAGGCAGCTGAAAGGCAACAGTAGTTTCTCGTGTACTGTGATGCTGAAGATGAGCGTGTGCTGGCTACTTTGATTCATGATTTCTGAAAATGTTTGATTGTCAGTATCTGCAAGTTGGAACCCTATAAAGAGTAGATTATAAAAATACTGTAGGGAACAGTCATGCTTAGAAATCTTGCCAGAAGGAATAAACTGCTGTTAAAAATGTGCTTTTCTGTTGCTTCACCATTGCTAGTGCTGTCAAACCCATGCAAAGGTTTCTAGATACCCTTATTCCAAATTCCTCTTATAGGTACACTAATTATTCATTCTTTAGGAGTCAAGGTAAGCATGCATCACTGAGAAAAGGGGCAGAAAAGGCTTTTATTTCTGTCTTCTCATAAGTTTCCTGTAAAGGATTAACACCTTTACTAATTTCTCAAAGACTTAAGACAATATAAGGTCTTTGGCACTGTATATTTGTGATTACTTAGAATTGAAATTCAAGACTCCCTATTCACAGGTGGAATGAAATCTGTCAGACATATTAGATGTTTACCTATAAGCATTTGATTGGGGTACTGAAATACCATTGTAAATTTATGCCATTGACCATTTATCTTGTGAAATGCCAGGTAATTTAGACTTTTGCAAGGGTGAGGTGAAGAGAACAACTGTTAACCCTAAAAAGCAGATCCATAGTGAGATTTAGGTTGGAGATTAACTCCTTGCCTCAAACTTTCTGAAGTGTTTCCTTTTAATTAAATGCATTTCAATAATCTCTTTTAATTTCTCAGAATTTTGCTAAAAATTATTATTCTTTCAAATTTTATTAATTGTTTAGGTTATTAGTAATAAAACTAGCAGGACCATGCCTATTGTAATGCAGCCCTTTGCACCCATACAGCCTATTTTTGTTTTCCTTTGTAGAGTGAGGCCTGACTCTTTGCAGACTTGGAAAATAATTCTCTTTGATCTTAATTTATACAGGAAAAATCCTTATCCTAGAGGAATGCCTGTTCTTCAGATGATCTCTGCTGAAAGTATTTGATACTCTCAGGAAAGGCTATGGATAAATATTATTTATTCAGCTAATTTTTAGTTTCTTGCATTAACACAGTAACAAAGAAACATGTGCAGATGTAACGTAGATACAACCCATTACATGACTGTCCAAAACTGCCCATCAACTTTATTTTTAGTTTGTTTCAAGTGTGAACATAAGATTTACGTTCCAAGTCCCAAATGTAATTTTTGTGAAAATGCTCTTTCCTTTAATCCCAGTGCTCCCAAATGTGGATGGAGGGCACTGAGCCCCTGACACCTCCTGTAACAACTCCCATGAGGAACCAGTGGGTGGATGGATGGGAAGGCTGGGACTGGACTAATATATACCCAGGTGTCTCCCCCATGTTGGTCTGCAATACCCCTGCCCTCACTCAGGAGCTTAGGAGCATTTCTCAGTCTCCTGTTTTAGAGGCAATGGAAGCAGCACATGAGGTTGCAACAATATGTGTCATTCTCCCACCTTGCCACAGTGCATATTAAGATTTGGTCTCTTTGGTTTCTTTTTTTCTTTCCTACCAGCCTTTTAATGTTTGTTTTGCATTTTTTAAAATAGAACTGCTTTGCTTTCAATGCTTTGAAACGTCCATTTTCTATTCCTCAGACGTACTGATAGAGTATCAAAGGACTTCACAGTATCTAGCACCTTAGGCTACCCTGGAGAAAGACAGCTCAAGGGAAGAATAGAATTCATCTTCCAGTGGTAATTCACTCCTTATTCTAGTTCTGCTGTTAGAAAATGGAAGGGAGTGAAATGTGGTGAAACTGTAAGCACCACTCCAAAGATAGACCAGTGCCAAATTTTGCATGGCTCCTGGAAGGGTTGTCAAATACTAGTCTTTTTTTTTTTTTTTTTTTTTTTTTTTAATTTTTTTTTTTATTAATGACTGTACCTAAATGAAACAAACAGCAAGTGGCAAAACAGTCTTGGAAAGGAACAGCTCTGTGATCCACCCACTTCCTAAAAATGCATAGTGTATGGTCCTGGAGTCTTGAATTTGGAGGGAGATCTGTTCTTCCTGATGGCTGTGACTAGTGCAGTAGCAGCTTCTGTGGTCAGCGGATTACTGGCCTTCTGTAAAAGAAGAGGCATAGCTCCAGACATGGTGAGAATGAGGATGTCATGCCTAGCAGGAGGCACACTGTAACCTCAAGGATGACCCTGTCTTCCCATTCTTCAGCAGGCTCATGGAAAAAACTGTGGTCCCTTTCAATGGCTTTGTCTGTTATCTCATCATATCTTGTCTCTGTTTCACAGAAGTCTGCAAGCTTCCAAGTCAAGTGGAGTTACTTTATCAGTTTCTCTCTGTCTCCTAGTGTGAAAATCCATGTATCAGGTCCTTTACATCTGTCATGCAGCAGGATCACATTCAGTCATGTGATGGGGAAAGGCTGAGGCAGTGGGCTGCATTTGAATGTGTACGTGCTAGTAGAGCCCCTGTGGATGGGGTTGTGCCCCTTGGGACATTTCCCATTCTCTTGGCAGCACAGCAGATCAGAGCTCAGGCTGGTTGTCTGCCTGCTACAAGGTCTGGCTGTCTGGCGTGACAGGGCTGGCGCTGCCCTGTGCCTCTCTTAGTGCTTGAACATCATCTCTGTCCCACCTTGGACCCCATGTGCAGCCCCCATGCCCACGATTAGAAAGAGAAGTTTCTTTTGTTAACATTGGGCAGCAGAAGAGGTGTTCTTGTTTAGGTCCTTTGTGCTATCAGTTCCCAAGACAATCTGAGTGGCTGCAGAAGGAGGGGGATGCCTCTGGGTGAGCTAGTGACTTTACCTCAAGCCAGGTTAAGAGCAAGGCACACAGACACGTTTATTTACAGAATCTGAAAATAGCAGGCCCAAAGACTGGTGTGGCTGCAGTGATTTACAGGACAGGGGTGTCCAGGGACAAGCCTACATTAACAGGTTTAAAGATGCCCCTCAACCACCATAGTGTCATTTGCTGGCTCTCAGGATGGTGATGCTCGATCTAGCTGAGAGTGCAGCTCGTAACCAAGCTGACTTTTCTGAGCTGCATTCCTAGAGTCTGATCTTGGATTGAGAAGGTGTATAAGCTCTCAATTCTCACCTCTGGAGGAATCTTAGCTGGTTATTCAGTTTGGCCCTTTCAGGGATTATTGACCCTTCTCTTACTAGAAGACAGTTTTGGCTTTATTTTGCCAGGGCTGGGTAATACTCTATTTTAGATAGTGCTGTGGCATTGCCCTGTTGTGGCAATGACAGTTTATCCTGTGCTTGAATAAATTCTTAGCAAATCATTTACATTGTGAAGAAGAAAGATAGAGAAAGGAAGGATTTCTTATATTAATAGACACTGCCTGTTTTTCTCACTATGAAAAATGGCCAGATTCTCCTTGCCACATCTAAAATATCAGGACTCACTCTACTTACATTTGATTAGCAGAGGAGAGGAATTCAGCTTCATGTGATAGCTGTGCCCAGCTGTACATGTGCCAATGCCTATTCACATGCATCACACACCTCAAGGTGTAAGTTCTACTTAGAACAGGGTATGTGTGAATTCATTTGTGTCTGCTGTGACACTGGGAGGGATAAGACTTGCTGCCAACACTTGCTTTGCATTCTCAGAGAGAATTTCTCATCCAAATTTTCCATGTATGGAAGGTTGGATGGAGGCAGATGGTGAGTTTAGCTGGCTTAAAAATATTCCTTTTAGAAACAAAACAGAAAGAAACAGGTTCTGCAGTAATCTCTGCTGCTCCTGCTTCCAGTGAACTAGAAGGAGAGAAGAGATGTAAACCCTTGAATTTTGGAGAGGCATTTTTCTGGATTAGGAAGATCAAAAATTTTAGTACATATCTCTGTGTGGCCTGCAGGCTTTTTCAAGGCAGGAGCACACTGCCTTGCCCTTCAGTTTTAATTGTCCATATTTTAAAGATATGGACTTTTATTAGAAAGAGATGACACATCAGTGGAAATACTGAACGAGGAGGAGGAAGGCTTTAATGAAACGGAAGGCATTGCATTATTGAGGTGCTCAAGGAACACTGGATGCTTACGGCACACGCTTGTGGCCATTATGGGGCAGGTGTGTGGAACATACTGAGGGATGAAGGGCATGCAGATATTCCTGCAAGTCTTTCACAGTGTAGTAACAGCACCAGAGATTACTGAAATACTAATGGTTTTGTTTGCTTTTCCTCTGAAGGATTAGTAGCACACTCGGGTTCTCACTTTGCCTGAACAGACAGATTAGGCAGATTATTTATTTATAAAACAAATAATTTTATTCCTTCCCAGTCTGTGTCTCTTGCTGCTTACTGTGCAATGGTTAAAACCATTAGGTTTGGGCTACTTATGAAAAACTGAAGTAGCTCCTGAACTTTGCAATCAAAACAAACAATGGTTCCAATCCTATGGGATTTTAACAGAGTGCAATTTTCTGTTTTACATGGCCTGAGGGTCTTCTCTTTCAGCTCCTTCCTCTCTGACAGACCGCTCTGTTACTGTGGTTTCTCATGCTGCATGTGTGTTCCCATACATGACTCATAGCTGATAGTGTCACCTGTGGTGATGAGGGTGAGCCTGTGACCCAGCCAGAAAGCTCTGGATTTGGGTTTTTTGTACTGCTTGCCCTGTTTTTTGTACTACTCACCAGGTCATGGGGCATTCTTGCTAGAGAAAGAAATGCATGTTCACTGTGCTGACACCATCCAGCTCCCTGGTGCCTGTACTCCCATGTCCTGGTTTTTGGCCAGGATAGAGTTAGTTTTTTCACAGGAGCCATGAGGGGCCAGAGCCTGGACCCACGTGGGCATGCCTAGGTTGTCATTGTCACCACCTCATGTCACCACCAGGGATGGAAGTACAGGATTCTCACCTCCAAGAGGAAGGTGGGTGTGACTTGCAGTCCAGGAAAGTAGGGGCACAGAGAGTCTGTTGTTCCCTGTTTGGAGTCATGCTGTTTGGAGTCAGTCAGTGAGCATTTTTTGCATGTAAATCATCCTCTTTTTGTATAATTTTGTTATTAATGTTACTGTTAATTTTCTTATCTCATTGTTGTTTCCAGTAAATTGTTCTTCTCTCAACCTGTAATCTCTGCCTTCTTTCTGTCTCACTGGAGACATTGTGGTTTTGTCATGGTTGTAGAGGAACGTGGTGGAGTTTCCAGCAATGTTTAATTCCACATCACCCACATCATGGCACGGGCGTGGGTTCAGCAACAGGAAGCTGGAGCTGGAAGTGTCACCATCTTTTGCTGGGCTTGGGCTCAGGGGTGTGCAGGTTTTGGGGTCAGCCTGGTAGAGCTAGCCCCTCTCTGCCACAGCGGGTTCCTTTCCCCTTTCTCTGAGCTGTGGCTTTGCTGGTTTGGTTCTGTAGGTTGGAGCCATTGAACCTGAGATGCTGCTCTGAGAAAAGAACAAAACTAAAGAAAAAGGGAGAGAGCTGTGGCCTCGTGGAAGGGAGCCCAGCTGAGCCATGTGGACCTCAAGCTGCAGCCACAATCACTGCAGCTGGAGCCACAGCCGGAGCCCAAGCTGCAGCTGGAACTGCTGAGTGAGAGTTCCAGTCCTGCTCCCACATGGTCAGACCCAGGGAAAGGGTCCCCAGCCTGTTTCATAACACTGTCATGTCTGACTAGGTTTTGTTTTGTCCCTGTTTTGCTGCTGCTTCTCGGGCTGGTTAACTGAAAAATTAACCATACTTGGTGCTGTCTTTGCAAAGTGTCTTTCTTTATTTGGTGGGTAAAATACTCTCCTTTGTATACTCTTTTATTAATGTTGTTGTGGTTAGTACTATTTTTCAATAAATTGCGATTATATCTTATAACCTTTCCTAGTGTTTTCTCCTATATTGGAAAGGAGCAGATGAAAACATTTCATTTTCACACTGTATTTTAAACCAGAATATTTTTAGTGCTGTTCCTAAACTGTGACATCCTGGCTTTGCAGGAGTAATAAGTTACTGAGCATCTATCCCAGGAGCTGTCCTCCTTTCTCAGAGAACTCCTTGTGGCTGAGGTTCAGTTCCTTTACTTGTTAATTGCCCTACAGAGAGCCAAGTGTGCAGAGGTGATGTGATCTTCCATCCAGCTGCATCTGCCATACCAAGGCACCCACATGAGGGTGAAAAAGAGGGATATCAGACACATTGAAATCTTCAGCGCATGGGACATCAGCAGCACAGAGATTGTGGCATTGTGTACCCCCAAACAGGCACATAACATCACAGCAATCATCCTCCCAAAACAGCAAAAGCAAAAAAAAAAAAAAAAAAAAAAAAAAAAAAAAAAAAAAAAAAAAAAAAAGAAACCTTCTCTCATACAGCTGATGTTTGACCTGCAACACATCCTGCAATTCTGTTCCTGTCCCTGTTTTACTCCCACCACTGTCCCTTGAACAAGAGCTCTTTCTGGTATCATCCTCGCTTTAAGGCAGCTTCTGAAGGTACCAAAGGATTATGAGGCTTTGCAACAGGAACTATCCAGAGAAATCAAGACTCTCCAGTAAAAATACTTACTGGAGCATTGCAAACTTTTTTGAAGTTGTGTTATTTACATGGTTCTGAACATTTGTTTCTCAGCCAGAAACACAGAGCAACACAAAAAATGTTGATGCAGTTTATCCAGCACTGTGTCCTCTCAGCCTCTCTTATTTCTGAATTAAGCACTTAGCAGAATTATGCCAGGAAATCATGTGGGCATTGCCAAGTGAAATCGTGCCAAGTGAGGGCTGCAAATGACCTTGGATTTCAGGTAACTCACTATAAATGCCTCAGCATTAGTATGGTGCAGTCTTCTCTCCAAAGGTGTTCTGTGGGGAAGAAAGGTATGTTAACAATGCACTGGTCTCTCCTTTGGTGCTGTGCTGGGGTCTGCAGAAAGATGAGCTTTTAGGTAAAACCTCCAGTCCATCACAGTCCATATGCAGCTGTAAAAAGTTGTGGTGGGTTGACCTTGGCTGTACACCCAGTGCTCATCAGGCCTGTCACTCTCCTCCTCTGCAGAATGGAGGAGAAAATGAGATAGAAAAATCCCTTCTGAATCAAGAGAAAGGCAGTTTAATAAGGCAAAAGAAAAGGTCACACGCTAAAGCAAAGGAAAAGAAAATATTTCTTCTCTATTTCCCATCAATAGATGATATCCAGCCACTTCCCAGAAAGTCAGGCTTTAGTACACATGGTGTTTGATAGTGGTGTAAACATATAGAGGTCCAGAAGACAAACACTGTAATAACAAAGTTGCTGCCACTTCCCATCCTCCCTTCCCTTTACCCCCTGCCTTTCTCTTGGCTTTTATTGCTGAAGAGATGTCATATGGTATGGAATATCCCTTTGGTGAGGTTGGATCAGCTGTCCTGGCTATGTTCTCTCCCAAGATCTTGCCTACCACCAGCCTAGTGGTGAAAGGGGGAGATGTTGGAGAGGCTGCTTGATGCTTTGGGAGCCAAAACTTTCTTGTTTATCAACACCTTTCTAGCTACCAATACAGATCACAGAAGTATGAGGGCTGTTATGGGGAAAATTAACTCCATCTCAGTCAGACGCAATAGGGAAGTTAGTCACTATTGTATTTTGCTCCATGGAGTGGAATTATCCAAAAATGTGGGAGATGCTCCAGAAATCAACTAAGTTCCTCTTGAGGGACTGGTTTTCAGAGATGCTGGAAATTGAGCAGGTGAAATAATTAATAATTTTAAGTCTAGATTTCCACTGCTAATCTAGGTTCCCATCAGAGACATAGCTGAGAGATGGATTTTGCCCACAGTCTGAGTAATATTTTCAGGGTGAGAGACTGGAATGAAACTTCACTTTCTACTGACAACAGTGTTTGTGTGCATACAGCCCCCCAAGAGCTAAAAAACACTGAGGTAGGACAAATTATCCAAAACCAAACTGGCAATGGCTTCATCTCCTGGTGTGTCAGGTGCTTGAGATATTTTGGAAGAAAAGAAGAGAGTACAAGAAGGATGAGCCCAAAGAATGTATTGGTTTTGCTGTCTTCTTAGTGTCCAAGATACCAAGGGAATAATGCAAGACAGGCAATATGAGAAATGTTAGCCAGACAGTAATTAATATGTAGGTTATAGGTGTATTTAACCATGTATCCTTCCTGACACAAATAAAGCCCTAGAGTCATCAGTTTCACCTAGATCCTTGTCCTCAGTGAACCAAGAGGCATTTCACCAAGAATCTTTTCTTTCAGTGCAACACAGATCCCATGGCCTACCAAAATGCATTTTGTACATCCCAGTTTCAAATTGAAGGAACATTTCCACCACTTCAAATCTGAACATTTTGCACTATTCCCTTAATCAATTTAGAAAAGTTTCTCCATGTCATATTGGAGAATGGAATTTCCTGACCAAAACATGTTTTCTGTTGGCTAAGCATAAACTGGAATGACTTAGTTATGGTAATTACTGTCACATCTGCTAATGAAGATAACAATTCCAGACTCACCAGACTGCCCCTATATGCACACTTCTGCTTTTCAGAAGCTTGTACATTTTAAAAGCATTGCAGCAGAAAATATAATGACTTTCAGAATGTGAATGTTTTTGCCTGGGAACAACAGTTGTTGGGTTAAAACTGGTTTTCTTTCAGAAGATTGAATTTGATGAGCAAGAATTTTGACTACAAACCGTGTCAGATCAGGTACCAGTCCTAGAAAGGATGAATTCTGTCCCAACATCTTTCCTATGCATATAGCTCCTTCTACCAAAATGCAGTTGTCTTCCAGCTCTAATTGTATAATGGTTATATTGGACTGGGAAGACAGAAAGGTAAACAAAGACATACAAAAATTACTGTAAAATTAACAAGGAGGGTTATTTCCTTAGTTCATTGCTGAGACACTGGACATTTCCTCCAAACTTCAGGCAGCATTGCAGGTCTTGAGCAGTGATCAGGGGATGTGATGGAGCCATGGCAGTGGGAATTGGCATACAAAAGAGAGGTTTCCCTGGACAGATTTTGGGTGGGTAGGATTTTCTGTTGCTTTGTGCAGCCTGGAGACCCAGGTTCATGTCCCAGCTTCAATTCAGGCATTTTGAGCCCGTCCATGGGTGAATGTTGCAGCTTCCTATGCAGAACCCAGAGTGGGATATGAGTCCCTCCAGCCCCATCTGTGGCCCTATAGGGTTGAGAAGCACTGAGGGCTTGTGTCCCATGGAAGAGCATCAGTTGCTTTTGGGGGTAACTCCATTGAAGGACATCAGTTGCCACACAAAACTTTCATGTACAGAGGATGAGAAACATTTTTTTTTCTCCCACACTGTGTACTCATTGATGACTTCTAGGCTTGAGGGAGGCCTAAAATTCCTATTGTTCTTGAGAACACTGCCCCACTGTTACTGGCTACTCACCACCATAGCACTAACAATGTCTTTGACACCTTTAGGCCCTAGACTATGGTGGTTCAGATTTGTGTAGGGCTTTGCCAAATTTTGAATCAAGTATGATGCAGGCACTACTTCCATCAGCCTGTGTGCTTCCAAGTATATGGACTTTGTGCCCATAATGTCTGCAAAGGCCTTCTCAGGATATACAGAGAAAAAGTATATTGATGAATAGTGCATTGTGTCCCCCTATCTGTATTAAATAAATTAAACTACTTAATAAAATTGAGTAACACTATGCAACAACAGCACAGTTTCACTCCTTGTGCGTTATCATCCTCTGTTCTTTCCATTCCTTTATCCCTGACATCCAGGAGTAAATGTATCCTTCTTGCTTATCCATTTGACATCCAGTGACTTGCTGCAGCTTCTCACCAGTCTGCAGTGTGACTGAACCTTTTTTGGTGTAATTGAGAACTTTTGAAATCAGGCAAAAACATTTTCTTTCTTTTTTTTTTTTTTTTAAGCCTTAATTTAAGCATGCAGCTGATACTGCCAGCAGAGGTAGGGCAGCTCAGAACATTCTGGCTTACAACCAGCAGAAAGAATCCCATCATTTTCATCTTGGGCATTGGGTGTTGTTGACACAGCTGCAGTGAGACGTATCAGTGCAGCTGGAGGCAGTATTTCCACAAAAACCTGTCATTTGGAATTCCTTCATCAAACCCCATATTTAGAGCTCATATTTCTCCATGTTGCTATATGCATTCAGCAGTCTAACCTCAAGACAAATTCCCCTCTCAATAAAGATATTTTCCAGTTCAGTCTGTAGCCTCTAACAAAATAGCCTTTGTTCTTGTGTTATGATGATTTTTTACTTTCCTTCCACTTATAACAAGTTAGAAAGTTCTCTTCCTATATCATGGCTAAATCCTACTGTTGCAAAAATGAGTGCAAGACTTGTTTAATCAGATGACTGACTTCACGAGGCAGAAAAAAAAAGGGGAGTCACCAGAAAAGAGGAGAACAGTTGTGTCAAACCCATGGTGTGCAGATGACAAGTGCTACAGTGTTTTATCAGGAGTGCACAAATAGGGATGCAGTCCCATCCCTGCTTTCAGCTAGCTGCTCCTGCTGCTCTATTAACAACTAGAGGAGACAATAAGGAAAAAAGAAATAGCCCTGATGTGTAGAAAGCAGTTGAAGAAAGATGTTTGACATCAAAGGGAGAGCTCTTAAAGGGAAATTCACATTCCCTTCCTCCCCGCCCTCCCTGACCTTTATCAATAGCCAGATTACATGTGGCTGTCAGAATTCTGGTAGGATCACGTCCTTGGTCTCCTTTTTGCATACATAGCAGTTGGTAGGTACAGCTCTGACTGTATGGAAAGACTAATGAGTGCAGATGGTCAGTGTCAGGAGCTTGCGTTGCCTTGTCTGCTGAGGCATCAGCCAGCAAGACAAACTCCTGAGGCTCACTCATTTTGGACATTTCATTCTGCTCCGCCATGAAGCCGATTCAATTTGTCAATGCAAGCCTAGCAGAGATGTGACTCCCTGGATGTGACAGATCTTTCATTCCTCCTACTGAAACCCCTCTTCAACATGCTGTGGATGTACTCCTGCCACCCTGCTTCCTGCCCAGTTCTCCCTGCGCACTGTACCTGTGTGGTGCTGGCCCCACTGTGGGGAAGGGCTAACTCCAGTGCTAAGCTCTCCTCAAGTTCTTCAGGCCATGTGCAGGGAACTCACAGTTCTCCCACACTAGGTTCTTGTTCCTTCACAAGGTACATTTCTCCCCTTTCTCAATTTCTGAGCCCACCAGGCGAAGCAATTTTTTTATCTTCATCCCTTTCCCCCACAAACAGGCAAGCCAAAACCACACCAGCTGCTCCTACCTCTCTTGAACTGACTGACAATTCCCCAGGCACAGGGGCTGACTCTGTGATCAGACTCTGGGAATGCTTTGCAGTGTACTCTTCCAGCATGGCAGAAGAAAAAGCATTTGAATGCCACCTTATATTGGGACTGAGTATAAGTAGACTCACTGGAAGTGATACAGCTTCTCTTGCCCACAATTCATAATTTATTTTATAGTTACAGAGAATGAGAATTTGGAAAAATTCCCATTTAAGGGGACTAAATGCATGAAAAAATTATGAAGTGTTATTTTGCCAAAATAATTTGGCAATAATTAAAACAATTAATAGCATAATACATCTTTTTTTCTACTCTGAATCTTCCTTTTCATTCCCTGTCACTGTTTTTACTGCCTTGCTCCCTTACTCTCTATTTTCCTTCAGAGCTCCAGGCTATTAACCTGTAATTTTGTATGCTTCCTGGGTGTCACCTAGCACTGGTGTGGAATGTGGAGCAGTTTAGCTGTTCATTCAGATCTCTGTGGGGAACGGACTGGCCAGCTGGCACCCACATCACCACACTTCAACCAGCTCTGCAGCTGCATCTCCTTTATTAAAGCCCTTTCCTTCTGCCAGATTTTATTTATCAAATGATTGGTTTACTTGCATTACTCTAGTGTGAGAAAGACAAAAAAAGGAAGGGTAAAAATAGGTTTAAATCCCATGTAAAGAAGTCATGAGACAAGTCATGTGCCAAGTACATTAGTCAGTCCTACAATGTGTGGATTGAGCCTTCTGAGGTAGATTCAGAACTGATTTTGGCACTTCATAAATTGCATTATGCACTACTTAAATATAGAAAAAACAAGCCTAGAGGAGTTGTCCCACATATGTCCATGCCTTACAGTGATTGCATTATTTAACAGATAAGTGCATATATCACAACAAAGGAAAATAAGAAATTAACTTGTAATGACTGACAGGCCAAAGAAGGTTTAGAACTTTGAGGGGAACTGTTATGCTAAGCCAGGAAGTCAGGCCAAAGAGCTGTGAGCAGCCCTGGCACCTGACTCTGGTGTGTACCAGCTAAGCCTGAGAGCAGCAGGTTCAGAAAACCCCATGCCCTGCCTGTCCTTCTGGGCAATGAAGATCTCAAACAGGGTTTGGTGTCAAAAGATGCTGAGCTCTGACATCTCTTACAGGCATTAGGGGCAGATGGGTGGAATGTCCTGGAAGCTGGTACTGCCAAGTCCTCTAATGATGAATTTTGTTTTTTTCCAAGCTGCTCCCAGATGGCAGCTCCCATCTCTGGTTATTGGTACCCTGTATCCCTGTTTGCCACTTCTCATTGCTGCCTGGCTTAGGGAGAGAAGCCTTCTCAACTGGTGATCAGCCTGGTGCAACCACAGTCCCTCTTAGCTGCTGCTGATTTTTCTTTAGACATTTCTGACAGTTTCTAGAGTGAGTTTGTTAGTAAGTAAATCCTCCACCTGCATTCTTTTCAGACTTATTCTCTGTGTCACCACCAATAAGTCGCAGGTTCATTTGCTTTTTCTCTTCTGTCAGTGAAGAGTTCACAGCCACCTCCTAGATCCTGCTATGTTTCTCACACCTACACACTAAAAGTGCAGCTGCTTGGAGTCAGAACATCTCCAGGAGGAATGGTGCCAGGAAGACCTGGGTTCTTGATTTATGCTGCTTGTAAACAGGAGAATCCTGTCTTGCTTGCAGCGGCTGTCCTAGTGTTGTGAGAAAGCCCTGCAGAGATTGTGGTTGCCCTGTGCTGCCACATCACCCTTATGTGACCTCCCCTGCACCTTCTGACTCTTAAGGGTGACATTCAGTGCCAGAAACCCCATTGTTCTGGGATCCAGTCAGCTCACTATGACTGAGAAGAGCTATGGTGTTGGCTGTGGACCTTCCTCCTTCGCCCCCAGATGTATCAAAGAGTCATGGCAGGCTGCTGCTAAGTGTTCTTGTCTCCTTTAAGTTCATGTTCCAGTTTGCACAATTTTGTGATAAAGTCAGATTGTGGCAGTTTTAGTGTTAAATGAGATGAAGATAGGAATATATTCACCTTTTTAGTCTGGAACAGATTCAGACTTCCCTACTGCCAAATTCCCAGTATGTACAGTGATAAAGTGTGGCTTGTAAACATGTCAGCACTAAATGGGGCCTTGAATCAAGTACTCACTCATTCCACCAACTACTGTTAGTGCAGTGCTTATTATTTTACATCTCCTTTACTGAGGACTTTGTGACTTTCCCTAATGTGTTAAAACCAAATCTGTAACAGAAGAGGCTTCTGATAAAGGTTGAGCAGAACTAATTCATACACTTGAAAATACTTCAGTTTCCCCAAGAATAGGATATTTTTAGTGCCTTTATTCCCTTAGGTTCTACATAGACCTCTCAAATAGTCCCGTCATTAGAGACCGTGGAAGGGTTATATTTGGATAAAGAACAAAGTACTGCAAAACCCAGTGGAAGGCTTGACCCTGAAGCAGATGACCATTGTCAGCTTTGATTGTATTGCCAAAGTTCATAAATATTTCTCTAGTGTAGGCCAAACAACTTTGGCCACAGTTGCTTGCTTGTTGGGAGCACTAGCTAACATTCTTCTCTGATTTCAGTCCAATTGTTCTGATGTGGGTTGGGTCTGCAGATCTTTTCTTAGATCTTTCCTTTTAAGGAACAGGCTGGTTTTAAATGACCCAGCCATGAGCTCCTAATGTTGCAGATCCCTCTTCTGGAGCACACCCTCCATCCTCTGACTAAAAACCAATGATGGATTGGTAACTGCAACACGAGATGGGAGACCACAGTCCAGTGCTTTGCCAGAGAAATCTGTGGGATTTGAGACAAGTCCCTGCCTACACGGTCTGTGGTGTTTTGTAAACACCAAAAGAGATTTGAAAAAGAACAGTAGGATTATTATTTAAATACATTATAACATCATCTCAGATCCTAGCCTTGAGCCTTCATTGTGCTAATTACTGCTGGGAGAAATGGGTCTTAATGTTTTCACAAATGACTCTATGTGAAAGAATCAGTCAGGTTCTGGAAGAAAGGCTGTGGGGATTTTAGGAGAAATGGGTGTTAACATCTTAGAAATGGGTCATAACATCTTCATCAATATCAAGCTGCATTTTTTATAGAATCCAGATAATTTGAGCTTCTAAACTGCAGGGCAATATGTAGTAGGTTGTTTGGAAAGTCTGTACCTTCCTAGTACTCCAGCTAATGGGGACAGGAGGGGATGCAGTGTGGGGCCAGGAGTTTAGGATAAAAGGAGGCTGTGTCCTCCAAAAACTTGAGAGAGACCCCATGGTGGGTATGGCCTAGTGGACCCTATCCCTTTACTCGAACAAAGTCGCAAGGCTCCTCTGTCTCTTTTGTGGACACTGGCTTTTCACAGTGTGATTTTCTGCACATCAGCAAGTGTTTCATTTAACTATGACCCATGAGATGCAGCTGGTCACAGTCAAGATTGGCAGCACTCATCAGTGCAAAAGGCAAGGATAACATGAATCTTGACTTCATTGCACGTACCCCATCTTGGGGTTTGGGAGAACGCTACTGAGATGACACTTGAGAAATGTGTATTTTGTGTAAAAAAAGCTGTGGCATGCTCAGCTCAATCTATTTGCCTTTGAAAACATTTTATTGTGGAGTGAAGCAAATATTGAAATTCTGGACTTCAACCAGGACTTCACTTTTCATATGCAGCTGTCTGGTTTCAGCATGTGACGGATCTCAACTTGCAAACGCCAGGGTCCTCACAGCCAGGTGAGGATTTACTTGGCAAACCTCTGATGACCTCTCAGCTGCCTGCTCCTGCTCCGCTGTCGCCCCCAGCCCATCGCCACAGCTGCACAGAGGCTGTGCTTGGCAAAACCTTGCCTCTTATCACTGGTGTTCGAAAAGCCTGTGCAACACCTGGAGCAAATGGTGGCTTTCCAGGGGGCAAAAATAATCATGGAAATCGTCGATATTTTTAAACTGAGGACAGGGGGTGAAAATTTTTGTTCGAAACCACAAATTTCAGGGTGGCGGGGCCGTAAAGAAGCCGTCACTCGGCCCAGGGTCCCAGCTGCTGACCCCTCGGGCACAGCCCGGCTGCCGGCCCTGAGCCCGGCACAGCCCATAGGGCCCCACCCCGGCCGGGGCCGTCCCCCCGCGGGCCGCGGCCTCCCGGGGCGGGGGCCTGGAGCAGAGCCGGGGCAGGGCCAGGCCCGAGGCGGCGGCGAGCCGCGGGGCCCGAAGCGGTGAGTGAGCGAGGGAGCGCCGGGACACGCCGGGCTCCGGCGGGCCGCGCCGTGAGGCCGGAGCTGAGGCGGGGCTGGCGCGGCGGCGGGGCCGGGCTGGGGGCGGTGGAGGCCGGGCCGGGCGGCATGATCGGCACCCTGCTCTGCTACGTGCTGCTGCCGGCGGCGCGGCTCCTCCGGGCCCTCCGAGGTAACCCGGCCCCGGGCGGGCGGCGGCGGGGCAGGGGGAGCTGGCGGGGCGGCCCGGCCTGAGGGGGGCGGCCCGGCCTGAGAGGGGGCAGCCCGGCCTGAGGGGAGGCGGCCCGGCCTGAGGGGAGGCGGCCCGGCCTGAGGGGGGCGGCCCGGCCTGAGAGGGGGCAGCCCGGCCTGAGGGGAGGCGGCCCGGCCTGAGGGGAGGCGGCCCGGCCTGAGGGGGGCGGCCCGGCCTGAGAGGGGGCAGCCCGGCCTGAGGGGAGGCGGCCCGGCCTGAGGGGAGGCGGCCCGGCCTGAGGGGGGCGGCACGGCCTGAGGGGAGGCGGCCCGGCCTGAGGGGGGCGGCACGGCCTGAGGGGAGGCGGCCCGGCCTGAGGGGAGGCGGCCCGGCCTGAGGGGGGGCGGCCCGGCCTGAGGGGGCGCGGCCCGGCGTGAGGGGGGGCGGCCCGGCGTGAGGGGGGGCGGCCCGGCCTGAGAGGGGGCGGCCCGGCCTGAGAGGGGGCGGCCCGGCCTGAGGGGGCGGCTCGGCCCGAGGGGGGCGGCCCGGCCTGAGGGAGGGCGGCCCGGCTGCCCCGGAGCTCCCGAGGCCCTGGCCCTGGGCAGTGGGGCCTGGGGCCGCGGGGAGCTGGGTGTTCGGGGGGAACAGCTGCCAGCTGTCGTGCTGCACAGGTAGACTGCGCTTTGTGCCGGGGCTCTAGCTCCTGCCCCCAGCCTGCGCTCCGGGCCTGGGGAGATCCTTGGGGATGGGCTCCTCAGAGGTCTGTGGTCCCCCGAGGACCTGCAGGTGACTTCGTGGATGGACTTAAGTTTTGTCTGCGTCGCTGTTTCGTTTAGTTTCCCTAGATCCTGCTGCTGCTTTACAGTCCCTGATTACTGAGCTCATGTGAAGCCGCTCTCCAGCTGAACCTGTCCCCGGGCCTGTAGCAAATACTGGACTGGCACGCTGTCTCTTTTCATACTGAGCAAAGAGCTGACTCCTCTCAAATTCGGCTCCTATTGAGTGTTAACATGCTTTTGTAGGCACTCATCGTGCCTGGCGTGTGGGAACATTACATTGGTGCATTGGTGTTTCTGACATTAATGAACTTAATTACAAACCGACAGAGAGGAGTATGGTTCTTAAAACTCCATTTCTGACACATACAGAAAACTTTGACACAAAAGATATAGTGAAACTATACATGGATGTTGCTGACTCTTGTATGTTACTGCTGTGGCTGACTGACTGGGATGCAGAGAAAAAAGGTGATTTGTAATCAACTGAAGTTGCTAGATTACAGTAGGGACAAGTGTCTGTGCAGAATGCATAGTGAAATGTGAATGCTGTCTCTTGTATAGGAGCAGGTGAAGGGGGTCTGTCTTTTTCTACTTTACTGCACAAATATTAATATATTCAATGTTACGTTTTTATTTTTTGCCATGTCAGTCATCAGGTGGTCTGTAATTCTTACTAGGACTACTTCTGTGCATATAGTCTCTCTAATAAGGCATATGTTGGTCCGTCTGTGTCTTCATTTTTCATCTCTTAGTAACAGAATGGTTTTTCTTCTACAACACATTCTTGTGTTATATTTTATTCTCTTAGCTGACTGTTATTTCTTACTCAGTCCCTGGAAAGAAACTTGTTCCAAGTGATGATCTACAAGACCTTGGTTTCTTAGCCCATGCACCTGATCAGCTAACTACTAGAGACTGTGCCTTTACATACATTGCTGAGAGCTGGTAGTTTCTACAAGGCCTTTCAGCTTGGCTGTCTGTGGTGCAGCGTGAGTTAGAACTGCATTCCCTAGATTTGATAAAGCCATTGCTATTGTGTGCAGTTTCAGTGAGTTGGACTAATATAACGTGGCTTAGCACTCTGGAGGAGGCAGGGGAAGTTATTTAGAGGGTAGTTGTTTTTCCTCAGAGAAGTAATTTGTTTAGGTTGCTATGCTGAATGGTTGTATTGCACAGAGTGGAATAAGAAAAGAATAAGTAAGAAAGCATTTCTGGCTGTCTTATTTTGATTTTGTTTTTAAATGACAGATGCTTTCTTTACCTATCGAAAGAATGTGCTTCTGGCGAAGAGCCCGTCCACCCAGATAGAAGGTGTCTTTGCTGCAACCACAGGAAGATTGGTCCCAGAAGAGCAAGAAGCCCTTCTCCAGCAGTGGCTGGAGGAAGGAGTAGGGAATTTGCCAGCCAGTGAGAGTGTTCCAGCAGTGAGGAGAGAATCAGTTACACTCACTAGTGACTGGTTAGAAGGTTCAGAGCTATTGATGACCAGCCTCAGTGACCTGAACACATCTCCGGAAGTCACCCGGTGTGCTGATCAGCAGCACTCAGAGCTAAATGCCTTGGCCTCTTCAGAACTGCAGGATCATGCAGTGGCTGAACTTGCAAGATTACCATCAGAGGAAACAGTGACTGTCACAGGCAGTGCCCCTTGGGCAGCTGTGGTGCCACAGACAGATCACCAAACAGCTGGCTGTGCTGATATCAGCGTGGAAGTGCTGAATGATGACCCAGCTGTGCTGGCCTGGAGTTTAGCATGTGATGCAGAGACAGTGCCACCGGTGCTCCCAGCCCAGCCCATTCAGGATGCAGTGCCGTTTTATCCTGTCCCAACAGAGGTGCCCTACCACGGTCAGTGATGGCTCTGAATCTAGAGTTAAGTTGGGTTTGGCATTTGTAGTGAATGTGGTTGGGTTATCCTGTCTGGGGCTTGCTGTCAGTAAGACATGGATTGTCCCTGCAGAATTGACAGGATCTGCTGGTGAAAACTGTAAAGTGAGTTTTTGCTGAGGAGGGGCTGGTCACAGCTAGTGGATTCTGTGCTATTAGACTGTCTGAGCTGAATGTCAATACATGTTTCTTACTGTTCTCAAGTGCTGAGTTTGTTCTCTTAAAAGCACCGAAAAGTGGGTCTGGTGTTTCAGTGTGCTTGACTCTGGTCATGTGTTATGCCATCCCTACAGACAGCTATCCAAAGATATCCAGAAAGAGCGTCTGAAAACCAGAGTGGGTGAGGTTTGCTCAGAGGCTGGAGTGCCCTAGTATAGGGAATGAGAATGGCTGTTTTCTGGGTCCCAGGGGAGCCAAAGTATCAGCAAGGTATCCAGTGTGGCTGTAACTTTGCTTTTTGTCTCTTGCATGTAGAGATCTTATGGAGAGACTGGGAGGATCTTTCTGTCCAGCCCTGTGTCTTAGAGCAGGTCTCAAAAAACACTCCTCTCTTTGAATTTCGAGTCATGTCTTACAACATCCTTGCCCAGGACTTGGTGGAGCAGGGCCTTGACCTCTATGTACACTGTCATCCAGACATCCTGAGCTGGAACTACCGCCTTCCAAACCTTCTGCAGGAGATCCAGCATTGGGATCCTGATGTAAGTATGATATGATTGAGCCCTCCCTACATCAGTGTCACCAGAATTTGATTTCCTTGTTTGATCTAACAGTATTAAGAAAAGAAAAAGATGGGGGCAAGTGCTAGGAAGGTACTACCTGCTTGGTAACTGGATACTGATTGCTCTGAGAGCATTTGAGGACTTTCACAGACTGTGTTTTTGGTGTCTGTCTTGATTATATTGTAGAAACTAGTCATACTTTGATAGCAGGGCTTAACTTCTATAAACAGCAGAAGTAGAGGAAGAAGGACCAGTTTTCTAAGGCAGCACAGGAGGGGAAACCTGCATTGAAGAGGACTCCGTGAATTTCTTTATTCTTTGAGTCCTCTTTGTGGGATGAAGGATGTTTAGTCTTGTCACTGCAAAACTGAATGATACACTAATGTGACCCAGAAAGTTAGTGCTTTGCATCTGGAAAGTGTAGGACAGAGTTGCAGTGATGACATTTCTCTTTGGAGGGTTGGTATGTGAGTGCACTTTCTTCCTTCCCCAAAACAAGGTAACTAGCAAATACTTGTGGAGCAAATGAGGTCTCTGCCTTCCTTCCAGGTTTTGTGTCTCCAGGAGGTGCAAGAGAACCATTACTGGGAGCAACTGGAGCCAACATTCAAGGAGATGGGTATGTCCTGCTTTTGTGGGTCTGTACATCCAGCTCATGTGACTGACCAAGCAGTGCTTCACCTTCAAAGCACTCAGTTTCCAAAGACTTCTTTCTGTTTGCCAGGTGGTGCTGGCCCTACTGCTGAACTATCTGCCTAGACATTTATCCTTTCTTTTGCAGTTGATGTCTCTGAGTTGAAAGATCAGAGTAACAAAACAGGGCCCTAGAAGGACAAGAAGAGAGAAAATATCCCCAGTGATTAATATTAAAGAGTGATTATTGGAACAGAATTGGGTATATTGCTATATATTGATATATATGTAGCAGGAACCTTTTCTGTAGAGACTTGCTGAGCCTGAGGCAGTGACTGGATAAACCTTTTAACAGGGGATGGTTTCTTTTCAGGCTTTGCATGCTTCTATAAACGGAGAACTGGCGCGAAGACAGATGGATGTGCAGTATGCTACAAGCACAGCAGGTTCCAGCTGATCAGCCTCAGCCCCATAGAATACTTCCGGCCTGGCCTGGACGTCCTCAACCGGGATAATGTGGGCTTGGTGCTGCTGCTACAGCCCGTGCTCCCAGAGCAGGGTCTGAAGGCAGTCAGTCCTCTGTGTGTGGCCAACACTCACGTCTTGTTCAATCCCCGTCGAGGAGATGTCAAACTGGCCCAGGTGGCCTTGCTCCTAGCAGAGATTGACAAAATTGCAAGAACTGCTGAAGGCAGCTACTATCCTGTCATCTTGTGTGGAGACCTGAACTCTGTACCTGATTCTCCACTCTACAAATTCATCCGGAATGGTGAACTTTCCTACCATGGGATGCCAGCATGGAAGGTAGTTGCCAGCCAGAATTGGGATTGGATAGCTCTTTGTTGTATGCTGCTAGAGAAATGCATGGCTGCATTCTTTCTCTTGTGAGAAAATAGTCATAATACTGAATTAAGTTATTCAGCAGTCTTCCCTAATGTCTCCACCACTGCAGGAGGAGTAAACGCACAAGTGTGTGCCTGTTGTTTCCATCACTGCTCTTTTGGTTTCTCTTGAGGAAGACTTGTGATAATAGACCTCTTAATTTCAAGTCTTTTTTCCTTCCCTATGGAGTTTTTATGCCTGGGTGGCTGGAAGTGTAGGGAAGTGCAACTCCACCAAGACTTACTAAAATTTTATGTGGACGTTTGTTCCAAAAAAAGTTTGAAGTGGGTGCTTATGCTAGAGTCTCTTGTGGTTGTCTTACTGTGTGTCTGATCAAATACATGTTTGTCATTCAGGCTAAATCATCACTTCAGTAAGATACCTGTAAAGTATCTTGTCAGGTGATTTTTAGCTAATTGTATCTGTCCCCTGCAACTGAAGGTTTATTATATCTGCACCATACTCTGAATAGCTTATTTCATGCCTTTCTGTGAGGGCATTCCCCTGTCTTGCTCTTGGCAGATGTATATATGTACATTGTCTGTAGCTTGCACATATGCTGTGTGTCACTGATGGTTGCTCTCCTTTTCTGGCCTTCTTGCAGGTGTCTGGTCAGGAAGACTTCTCCCAACAATTGTACTCACGGAAATTGCTGGCCCCACTGTGGCCAAGCTCACTGGGTGTAACAGACAAGTGCCAGTATGTCACCCTGTGCCAGCCAAAGAAACCTGGTGAGCTCCAGTGTGCACTGACAATATGAGTTTGCTGAGGATGGGCAGTAGCTTGGGCATGTGCTGCATAAAGCACTTGACAAAGATTCTCTCCTTCTACTTTGTATACGAGTTAAATACGATTTTTTCTAGAACCTATTGCGTTTCTGCCGTTTTCTTTCTCTAGGCAGAAGCTGAATATTCCTCTACCAGTAACAATTGCTCTATGTGTCTCTTTCATATTCCCAGACTTAAGGCTTTTGTGCAGTTGTAAACTGTGTTCAACAGGCACAGCTTTCATCTCTAGGTGTTTGGGATGTGGTCTTGGATAGTATTTGCAAACCGCTGTAAAGAAATCATTCCTAAGACCCAGGTACACTCATGTCTGTTCTCTGCATCCATAGAGAGGATTTAAAAAATGGATCCCACACAAAATAGCTTTTGTTAAAATCTTGAATGTAGAGCTTGTATTCAGCCTGATCTCCAGAAACTTTTTCTCACCATACATTTCCTGGAGTTGCCCACTAACTGATCTGCTTGAGAGGACATTCTTGTTTTTGTGCTGACCATGATTGTTGCATTTAAGGGATAGCAATAGCTGTGCCCTGTTCTTCTACTGTAACACGTCTGTTCTGTTCTATGTGTAGGTTATTAGGTGATTTCTATTCTCATGGTATCAGAGTGTTTGGGCACAAATCCTCACTCAAACTAAAGAGCTCTTAGAGGCCCAAAGGTCTGAATTATATGTAGGTGTTCCCTGGAGATGTGACTTTGCTGCAGTTACTTCTTTTAACTTGTGCTTTTCTCTGCAGGGAGACGTGAATACAGCCGTGACTTCCTGCTCCAGTTCCGCTTTTGTGATGCTGCCTGTGAGCGACCACCGCAGCTGGTCCTCTTGGAAGGTGTGACAGATGCTAAACCAGGTATGAACAGGACACTTTCCAACTTGCCACTCTCCTAGCTCAGTGGAGCCTCTCCTCTGAGGACAGACTGAGAGAGTTTGGACTGGAGAAGAGAGCGCTCCACTGAGGCCTCGTTGTGGCCTTCCAGTACGTAAGGGGGGCTTGTGAAAAAAGAGGGAGAGTGTTTACAAGGCATATAGTAATGGGATAATGGGCAAATGGTTTTAAACTTCTTAGAATTTTTTACACAGAGGGTAGTAAGGCATTGTGTCAGGTTGCCCAGAGAAGCTGTGGATGCCACATCCCTGGAAAATGTTCAAGGCCAGGTTGCATGGGGCCCTGGGCAGCCTGATTTAGTGGGTGACATCCTTCCTTGCCCATGGGATGGAGGGATGGAACTAGATGATCTTTACAGTCCCTTCCAACCCAGGCTGTTCTATAACTGTATGATTCTGTGATTTTGAGGAAAACATGAGGTGGAGGTAATGCCTGGTGAGGAAGGGGAAAGGCAGAAGGATGCCTTCTGTGACATGATTCCATGTGAGCTCAGAGAAGCACACTTTCCTCCCTCATACACACTGACTGTGTTGCTTGAGATGCTCTGAGACCCAGCTTCTTGAAGCTGTTTCCTACAAACTTCTTTTAAGCTGAAACACATATATATATTTCTTTTTTCTGCTTCAAGATTTTGGTGGCAGAGGACAACCTGAAGACTGTAATGATACATAATGGTCCCAATACAGATGTCTCTGGAAGCTGGTACCCAGTAGACATTGCTGCACCTCTGGGCCTTGTGGCATGGCTGGTTCTGCTTTCTCCATTTCTGTTCTGCCTTTCTAGACACCCTTCGAGTAAGCTGTAGGCTAAGACAAGCAAACTTTCTTTGAGAGCAAAGGTTGAAATTCCCTGGACTCTGATAATATTAAATGCTTTAAGGACATGTTCTCAGCCTGACTTCTCAGTTGTTTGCTCTGATCTGCTCTAAGGATGTTCCTGATAGTCTTACAGCTTGTGTTTCCTTTGGATATTTTCCTTTAAGATGTTCGTGACTGGAAGCTATCTGCTCTTCTTGGGCAAAAAGATTCATTTGTATTCAGGAGAAGCTTCTCAGACTTGGGATGAGCAGCCTGTTCTGGGATCTGTGTAGGTCTGGCTGGAATCTCTTTGCTCCTTTGCAGACCGCCCTGCACACTGGCCCAAGCCTGCTGCCGTGGTGAAAGACCCTGATCCCCAGCCATTCATCCCAAGGTAACTTGGTGCTCCTTCAATGGCCCCCGTCTTCAAATTCAGCCTTGTTTTCCTGAGCACTGAAAACCTGTCTGAAGTAAAGACTGAAGTAGATGTGAGAGTGAAAGATAGTAAGGAGGACTATCTGGAAGAACTAGATCCACCCAGAATTCTCCCAGCAGCTGAGTGCTGCTCTGTCAGCATTGTGTTGGTGAGATTGAGAATGGAGGGCGTAGGCATATGTAGCACTGGGTATTGAAGACAAAAGAAATTCCCAGTCTATCTTGCTTTGGTGTAAGTGGAGCAAATAGTTCTGAAAGATTTTATGTGCTCACAGAGGAGGAGTAGTTCAGACAGTTGCATCATCAAGAGAACATTCAGCTGTGACTGCAGTACTGAAAAGGCATAATTCTCTTTCCTTCCTTGATAAACAGTGACTGTTTGTGTGCAGGTGTTCAGGTGTTATCCAGCATGGCCTCAACCTGACCTCTGTCTACAGCCACTTCTTGCCACAGAGGGGACGCCCAGAGGTCACAACGATGCCCATGGGGCTTGGAGCCACTGTGGATTACATTTTCTACTCAGCAGAGCCTGTGGAGAGTAAGGCAGGTGAGTGTGGCAGTGCAGGGCTTATCCCTGTGACATTGGAAGAGGACTGTGAGACCAGATGGGCAGTGCATTTCATTAAGCTGATGGATCTACAGAATGTGTCTTTGAAATAATACACAACGTGGAAGTAACACTGCCTTATGTACCATGAGAAGACACTCTTTATTGTTCCTGTGAAAAAAATGAGGCTGCTTAGGTTTATGTAGACTTTTGAGGAAGCTAGAACAGAAAAAATTCTTTTCTTCTGTATAAATATCTTACTTTTGCTCCTGGTAACAGGCAGTGCTGGGTCCTGAGTTCAAGCCTTGGACTTCTGGTCTGTCTGAGATCACATGCTGTTCTTGGAAGGAGGTGGCTCTGGTTCCTTTACAGAGGCACCATCTCTCTGCTGTCTGAAACAGGAGTTCTCTTGATGAAAGACTGCATGTAAATGCATCCAGGAGCTCTCTTGGAGCTGATTTGGGTCATGTCAGAATCAAGTTTGGGGAACAGGTTAGGAATGAAGATATTAATTCTTCCTTGGGGAAGAATCTGAAGCTATTGCTAGGCCACAGTCCATGAAAGGAACTTCTCATGTAAGCAACTGCCTGGTGAATTCAGTGTATTCTTGCTTCCTATGCCTGCAAATACATGAAACAACCAACAACAGTATTGTAGGATGCTCACTGCTTTCACATCTGGGCTCAAAGGTGCATGTAGTGTTTGTGCAGGCTGTCTTCATCTTTCAGGGAAAGAACAGAAAAGGACTGATAATCATCCCTCTGTGAGTGTGTAGGGTTAATCTGTGGTGCCAGTCTCTGGCTGATGTTTCTTTCCATTTTCTTTGTCAGGTCGCAGGCTCTACAAGGATGGAGCCCTGAAGCTGCTTGGGCGTCTTTCTCTTCTCTCTGAAGATGTCCTCTTGATGGCAAATGGCTTACCAAATCCTTTTTGTTCATCTGATCATCTCTGCCTGCTGGCCAGCTTTGGCTTGGAGATCTCCAGCCTCAGAGAGAGTTAGTGTTGGTTCCCTTTCCCTAAAGAAAAGCTGTTCTGAATACAGCAGTTGAGACTCTGGATTGCACAACCTGCTTGCAAGAAAACCCTTTTCCTTGTCATGCCCTAAAAGTCCTTTTCTCCCCTTACACCCTCACTAAAAGCAGGGATGGGAGAGTTGGAGTGCTTTTTGCATTGGTATTTTGTGTGTCTCTGCAAACCTGAGCTGTGTTCCCAGTGGGCTGCCAAGTGTATTCAGGCATTAGCATCTCTTAAAGGGATCCTTGTTCCACTGCCTTGTTTAGCAGGTGTTTTTGTGCTGCAGGAACCAACATAATTCCCATGTTTATTGGTCCCTGTGTGAGATTTTCAAGGAGCTGGAAAAAAGAGGGGCAATGCTATCTGCTTTTGGTTAGTTTAATTGCTACCAAGGGGCATGGGATGTATATGCTAATACTCTTTCACACCAAAACAATAGTTCTTTTAATTTCTCAGTAATAGTTTAGTACTTTCAGGGCTAGTTGTTGTGTTACCTTTTAGATTGGATCTGCTAACTGCTTAGAAATGTCTTTTATTTAATAATCTGTAAGGGCTGACTTGCTGACAGAAGGGTTTGTGTGGGTTGCTGTGACTAATGGACCAGAGAAAGGGATCACCAGGAATGGAACCAGGGCCATACAGAGCCACCCACAGCAGCTCTAGAACTGCAGCAAAAGCCTAGAGACCGTGGGGAAGGCTTCCTTCCTTTCTAGCAGTCTCAGAATGGCACCTCATTTGTAATTTTTATCAAAAGTTTTTATGATCATCCCAGTGAATATCCTGTGGAAAAAGTTACCCTATAAGGTATGACAACCCCAGAAGGCTATAACTTTGCTTTGTCCTAAAAGAGAGATGAAAATGGAAGGCATGTGAGAGTCAGCAGAGCCATCAGATGGAAGAGCTGTTCTTGTCACTTGCCCTGTTCTTTTCTCTGTGCACTCCCTATAGCAGGCAGCCTGCCAGGGGTCAAGAGCCAACCTTTAGCATCCATCTCCTGCACCAGGCGGAAGTCCATCCTTCTTCTGGACCCAGCCGTGTTTAGGTGTAGATCGAGCCCTTAGGATCAACTCCTGTTGACATGCCTTGGGAGGAAGGGAAGGCTGTGTCACTTGGAGCCAGACTGCAGTCACTTGGATCCCAGTGTACCTTTGGTGTCCTGTCTGTGCTTTTGTAAGCAGTGGCTTGGCCAGGACAAAAGCAGTCAAGCTGTACCTGTTCCTAGAGTAAATTCCCCAGCTCAGCCTGACATTTGGTGCTCAGTTTTTCCCTAAGAGATGAAACCAATATTGGCAGAAACATTACCAATCTTCTGTTCACAAACAAGGCAGGAAATCCAGTCCCACCTCAGGTTTATTCCAGAAGGTACAGGAGACTTGAAACATTGTTTGTTCTTCATGGTCTATATTGAGGGACTTTGATATTTTAAATGTTACTTCCTTTATTGAAAAATAAAGTGCTGCTAATCCAAGAAAATACCACAAAGCAACTGTGGCACCTTGTATTTCTGGCAGCTGAACCTCTGAAGATCTGCTCGACAAGGTTTTGCTGTCTGTGAGGTGAAAGATGGTGAATTTACTACACAAGTAATGAGAGTTGAAGAGAGGGAAGAAGTGAGCCTAATTTAATCTCCCAAGGCATTCCTAAATCCCAGAGGTGGCTTCTTTGGCATGGGGCTTGTCTTGCTGCCTCCATCCCTCCACCTTCCTCTCCCACAAAGAAAGATTTGCCTTCAGGAACCCTTGCCCTCATCCCTAAGAAAGGAATACTGCTGATCTTTTACAGCTCACTTCTGTAAACTACAAAAACAAGGTGTGTGTAGGGGGGTTGTGTTCTATGCTCTTATGAGCATGTAAAGACTACATATTCCCTTCTTGCCCTGCCAAATGGTGTGGTATTTGTCTGGTGATGTCTGGATGACTTTTGCTACCATTTGTGACTTTCTGTAAGTGAACAGCAGTCTTGAGGGGGTGTGAATAATTTTGCCCTTAAGTAATAGTTCTGGCGTGGCACTGGTACATGGGGAGGGATGGATGCAGAGGTGTGCATTTATATGGCTATGTTTATCTCACAGTTTGATTTCTTACTCTTATTTTGTAAGTGGTTGTATTTATAAAGGGGGGAAGGAAAGGGTGAACTGAGAGCTTTGCTTTCTAGCTGGCTCAAAAAGAGGTTGCCAGAAGGCAGCCTGGCTGTAGATTACTGCCTCCTGCTGTTAACAATGTAATAGGAACCTTAGAAGACACTAAAGGTTTAACAACAACCAACCAAAAGCACAACAAAAAATTCTGTGACCCATGGTGTTGGCACATAGAACTTTAGCTGTCTGCTTCTATTGTAACTGTTGAGTCTGAGGTCAGCTGGCAACGTGGTGTGTGTGTGTGTGTGTGTGTATGTGTGTATGAAAGCTGCCCCTAAGAGAGCTACACTGAGCTCTCTTGAGACCCATAAGGTGTGCACCACACACCAGCAGATGGTCTGGTTGCCCCTGCACTGTCTGAAGCACCCTGCCAGTCCTGTGATGTCATTCAGGTGGAGGACCTGTGTTCAGTATCACAAGTTCTTTTTCCATTTTATGTAAACCAAAACCCTGACTTGTGGGCAAATTGCGTGGAAGCACTCAGGGAGGTTTTAAGGTTCCAGCTATACTTTGCTGGAAAATCTAATGTTGCACAGGTCAAACGAATGCTTTCCTTTTCCATGCATGAAATAATATGGTGTGCACTTGGAATTGTCAAGGTTTTGAACACTGGATATGGAGTCATGTGCAGAGAAACCCCAGGATAATGCCTACAAGTCCCCTAATTCTGGAGGTTATGGTGCTCCCAGGGTGACTTGCAGCTCTCAAAGCCCTGGCTTACACATGCTTTGTTGGGCACTCCGGTGAAACGATGGCAGAAATGCAGAACCATTGCTAGTGACTGCACAGAGGCACAAAGGCAGAATTGGAGACTTGATCTCTGTGTTTATTTTGATCAGTGTCCTAGAAGCTCTGGTATGGACTCTTACGGAAGTGGTCTGTTTCAGGAAAATAAAATCCCCTGTGTTCTAGAGCAATTTGGAGTTAATATCAAATGGATCTGGAGACCTGTGAATGCCTCTTGACTGTGTGGGATTATAGGAGAGCTTTGGAGGTGGGGTGGGTAGAAAATTCCTAACTGTAAAACTGTGACTAGCATATAGTTGTTGGGAGAAAATAATGTGTTTTGTGATGCTTTAAGAGTAGAACCCACAGATATAATCAGAGCCTGTGGTAATGAGCACTGTAATGGAATGCAGAACTGAGATTTCAGAGGTAGCTCTTTGAACTGTTTCTGGACCTAATTGCATGACTGGTCTTTAACACAGCTTTCTGATGAATTACAGAGGGGTCTGTAAATGGTTAGGAAAGTAGAACAGCAGTATCTGCAATGCTCAGAAAGAGAAGGTGTCACAGAGGTAATTACCAGCTACATTACCTTAGTAGTGATGTAGAATTCAGGGAGACTGGTGCTTAGGGGAAGAGATGCCAGAGACCACTGGCAGTGTGTGTATGTTCCCTGTTAGCAGCCTCCTAAACTGCAGGAGCATGCAGCTGTAGAGACAATCAAGTATTTGACAAAATATCTTTGCTAAAAAATAGCTTAGTTTGCACCACAGCTGCTAGGCTGTATTTAGTTATGCTATTTAGATAGAAGTTGGACTTCCTTCATTTTCTCAGTTTTAAGTTCATTGCTTCAGGAGATTCTCCTTCATAATCAGTTTTCCCAATTACATGGGATGGGAGGAGTGGTAAACAATATAATTGCTCTAGCTTCTTTCCTGTTCTTAATAAATGAAACTTGGCTGCTCTTTGAGGTCTTCTTTCTCCATGCCTTTTTCTGATGAGGTATCTCTCCAGCAGCTGTTTTCCCATGACTGCTCTATCCAATTAGCTTTCTGAGCTGCTGATGTTTATTTTTTCTGCAGCTGTATTTCTTCAGTTAGAAGTTATGGGTGCAATTCTCTAGGGCTAAGTTTTATTATAAATGCAACATTTAAATGTGTCAAGATGTAAGATAGTGGGTTTCCTTATCCCTGAAGAATTAAGTGGGAGGAGTGAGAGATCTGAAACAAACACTTAGATGGGGTTAACGCTTGTTATATAAAACAAAAAACCCGTAGTTTCAGGTTTATTGTTAGTGCTCTGTACACCACCTGCTTTGTGAAGGCAGAACTCTGAAATATATTTGACCTTAGTTTCTCTTCTCTGAGGAGTCTCCAAGAGGTCGTAAGAAGTTCAGCATCTCAGCGGGTCAGGGCATGAGTCCTGCTCTTAATGATGTGTTGATGGTGTTGGCAAACAGCAGTCTGCAGAGCTGGGTGTTGCTAGAGTCCAAGATCTGCCCCATTGCCACCACCTCAGTATTGAACATTTATTGAATGTACTCTTTAGAAATTTGCAGACACATTCATGGGTCATCCAAATGCAGATGAACCCTTCTGTCGCTTACCTAAAGGGGGAGCACACAGGCGTTAGTGGGATGTCATCTCCTTTCAGGCTTCCTGTTCTGCAGACTAATTGAATTGCTGGCTGTGACCTGCTTCTTACCAGACTGTAGCTGCCTGGCCTGTGGTGCTTCCCACAGCACTGTGAAGCTGAAATGCAGCAGCTGAGTTGAATATAGTGCATTGTGTTTCTAAGTATGACACTGAGTTTCTGAAGAGAACTCACCTGTTACAATAACCAACATAACAGATTTAACAGCTGGCATGCCTCTCACTCCTTTTGTCAGCTGTAAATGTTTGGCTCCTTCTGTCAAGGCAAGTTGTCTTCCAGCTTCCACTGAAAAGGTCATTGTAGTCTTGAAGCTATTTTTCTTTTTATTTATTTAAAAAATAATTTATTTTCTTTCAGATTTAGACTGTACATGCTTGTGGTCTTGTATAATAGCTGAAAAATTCTTTGTCACTTTGATAAGACAAACACAGCAGCTTTCAAGGTCTGAGTTTGGCAAATGGGAGGACTAGGCTACACATTGGCTTGTGCTACAACAAAAGATGTATTTGTTCCATCCAGTCTTTAATTTATGCACACACACACACACACACACAGACAAAAAAAAAAATAAAATACTGGGCTTAAAGCCTTAGCAATTTTATTCAGTTTTTTTCTTTTCTTTCTGGATGCAAAGCCTTCTACTTACATTTATTCTATATATTCGGTTATTGGCCAGTGTCTGGAGCTGCTCTTGAACTGGGAGTAGATGAATGCAGTAGTTATTCTATAGTTATGCCTCTCCTCCTTTCCTCTTTTAAAATGATGTTTGAGATAGGATGGCACTCACTCTTTGCCAAAATAAAAATATAATCCAGGAAGCAAACCTGGCTGAGTTAATTCTGTAATGGCCTGCTATCCACAGCATGTCATATGCCTTTCCCTGCCATGATCCTGCAGTCTCTGCATGAATAGTGCTCTTCAGGCTCAGTCTCACACTTGCTTGAATGAATTTGTGTGTGCTTTTAGACATGTGAGAGCCTAAAGTCTTGGGCCTCTCTGTGTAAAAACTGACAAGGTATTTGTTTTGTTTTGTTTTTAATTTTATGCATCAACATGTTGTTTATCCTTCCCACAATTAAGATTTTCCACTTAAGGTTCAAGCAGCATCATCTCTAACTGACTTGAAAACCTAAAACTGCAGGAACAACCAGTAGCAGGGGAAAAGCCTGATGTCAGAGGGAGCAGAAACTCTGTGCTCACATGACTTTTGCTGTTCTCACTCCACTGTCTAGCAATCACCCTGATCTATACATTCATAGGGGATATAGGAGTTACCTGATTTAAAGCAAAATCTGTAAGTCATGGAGCAGAAGGTGTTTTCAAGCAAGCATCCATCTGAAGTAGACGTTTAGAACTGTGCAATTACTTTCCCTCAGGGCAAAAGCTGTTCATATAATTAACTTGGCTAAGATGGACTATTGCATGTGCCTTCTCTTTGGAGTAACAGGTCAGAGAATGTTTATTCCTTTCCTATACACACTGTAGGCTTGCCTGCATCCTGGCCCTGGTCCCAGCTATTACTCATTTCCCTAGAGAGAAGGGGTATGTTATGCCTGAAAGATGATAGCCTGAATAAAGTTGGATCCCCTTGCTGGGGATCCTTGCACTGAATCTTGCAGCTGACTGTCCTTTATTAACCCAGCATTTGTCTTGAGAAGTCCTGGTGAGGTCATTAGTCTGGAAGGTCATTAAACACACTTTGAGCAGAATTGCTTTTCAGGCCAGGAAGGAGACTGAATTGTACATTGAAGAGTTGAGCAGTGCAAAAAGAGGTTTGTACTAACCCTTACAAGCATTATTTGTTGCAGTATTGTAAGGCTGAAATTTTTGATGCCGCCTGATTTTTTTTTTTCCTATCCAGCCTGACGGCAGTTCAAGAGGAAAATGTGAATTTTGGCCTTTGCTAAACAGCCACATATGTACATACACTGCCTCTGTGTGCACAGACATACTCACCTTGTTCAGATGATTAAAGGAGGGTGAGAGTTCTTCCATGTCCATTAGTGTAGCAAGTACAGGACATCTTTACATAATTGGCCTGATACCATCACTCAAGGCTGTCCCTTTGACTTCTCAGCTCACATGTAATGGGAAAGTTTAAAGCAGAAAGAAGGACAGTACAGACAACTTGTTTTCTCTGCACAAGCTGAGAGCAGTACAGAGGGAATTTTATTGTCTAAGTGTCAAAGGAAGCAGGAAGAAGTATCAACATAAGGGCCATGGGAAGTGCAGTAAAAACTAAATCTAAATAAAAATTCTGTGTTGGCTACGTAAGAACACAGAACTACACTGATTAATTACAAAAAGACACACATGATACTGTTCTTAAAGAAAGAAACTTTCCATTTCTTGGTTCTGAGCTGTACCAGTGATAAAGATGTAAATGGTTTTGGAGCACCCTATCCGTGCTGGAGTAGAATACTGATGTGCATGGAAGGGGACCACTCTGGTCCCACTAGCACCATCTCAACCCTGACCTGGAGGGAAACTCTGCTCTGCAGAGATTAAGGGGGGATTCAGTAGCCTTCTGGGCCTAAACTGAGTTGCTCTTGAGCAGAAAGGGCCAGGGCACCACTGAAGGAGAGTGGTTGTGATACAAGTAAACACCCGCTCAGAAGACACACAAAATACTAAATTCCCTAAGGAGTTCAGCTTGGCTGTAGAGGGGCCATCTCCACCTTGCTCTGGGAGAGCAAACATCAAGCCAAAATAGCACTTGCTTTGTTAAGCAAAATTATCAGGTCTAATGCAGGTCTAAATGTTGTCAGCACAACAGTGCAAGGCCACTGGAATGTGTGGTGCTATTTCAGCCAGACTTGCACACACAGTACACCTGGGACACCCCCTGCCTATACCTACTGTTTGATCATCAGCACCACTTGAAATACTTCACTCAGAAGAAGCAGGCAGCTAAAGCAACCACCTCAGGTGATTAGCCAGAGCCACTGGAGCAAGGTCAGGCTAGACTAATCCAGACTCTTGCCCTTTGGCAAACAGGAGCTTTCTTCTGTTCACTAGAGCAAACTCTGAAATTTTAAGGACAGTCAGGTTCCAGTCTATACAACACCACATATGAGCCTACCTTAAGGGGTAGGCACCTGATTAAGGCTTTCACCTGAAATACTTAAAAGAAAATACATCCTGTTAAGCAGATTTGAAAGCAACAATATAGCTACTATGTGAACAGAAACTATGTTTCAACTACAGTTCTGGAGATAGATCCAAGGGTACTGTGTACTGACCCATACCCTGGCCCACAGGTAAAACAGTATCTGAAAAAAACCCCACTCTACTCCCACCTAAAACACTACCTAACACACCTCAAGTTCCTAAAGACTCTTTAGCTTCTACCAGTTAAAAAAAAAAAAAAAAAAAAGGCTGTGTGTCACAGACTGAAGGACACCCAACTCTGCTCTTTAATATACAAAGTTTGTATCAGAGTGATGCTGTAACAGAAAGTTTTGCTCACTAATGGATCTCCCCATTAAAAAAACGCAATTGTCTAGGTATCAAGGGACTTGTCTACATAAAAGTATAAAGAGGGGCTCTTCTTTCAAGGTTTGCATTACATTTAGAATAGTTTCACCAGTAATAGGGCAGCATTTGTTGAAGTCTTTCAGAGCTCACTTCAGCTTTACATACAATGCAGGCAGTGTCTATCCATTCCTAGTGTACAAACACGGTTCCTTTCCACAGAGTTCACAGGACTTGTACTGCAGAACAGACATCAGGTGAGACCTACCGAACAGTGAAATCTACATCACAGAACTACATGAACGACCCTATTAATATTTAACATTAAAGAATTAATAGGGCTTCTTCAGATCCATTTTCCTTGTTCTGCAGGCACTAAAAGAGTATGAATTATGTTGTCATTCCTTCTCTGTAGCTCTAAAGACTGCAGAAATGAAAAAGACTCTCATCACCACCCTTTTTATCTTTATAGTTAAAGGCAGACAGACGAGAAACCAGACCAAGTAGATGGGGGAGGAAAGAAGTCGAAGTGCTAAAGTTTCTCTTTCACTGAACCCTCAGGTTTCTTACAGCATAAAGCTAGACTGCATTAATCCTCTCTGTCATGGAAGGATGTGGTCTTGTTTGTTAGGAAGGAAGCAAAGCTTTGTATTGAACTGATTCATCCTGCTACAAAGATGGGGGGAGCAAGAAGGGGAGAACTCTGTGGTCTTTTTCCAGTTTCTTGTACCATCTGGAGATACAGAAACAGTAAGGAGCAGGAATTCTATGACACAGAGAAACACAGTAGAGGGCTTGAAACTACTAACCCTAACAGAGGGCATTTGTCTGCTCCTTTATCCATCTTGAGAAGTTTATCAACGTTAGATACAAGCAAAGAATTAAACACTTCCTAATATATATAATTGTACAACTAAAGCTTGAAAGAGGATGTTCTTGTCTAGCTGCAGCTGAGGATTGAGAGACCTTGAACTCTACCTGTCATTCATATCTTAAACATCCATTTCCTTTGGTTTTCTAAGCTATTGGCCTCAGTTACATCCTGCAGGAAAGCACTTAATTACAAAGTCAAACAAAGCATTTTGTTTTAAGCCATTCTGCCTTGATCATCTAACACTGCTCAACACCCCTGTTGCCCTGCTCTCAAGAAAGCATAATTAACTTGCAGTTGACCCCTCACTTGTCTAATCTGTTTTAAAGTCTTCCACCCACCCCCACATTTCCCCTTTCCATCTAAAAAAGCTCAAGTCTGTCCAGTTATTCAGTGTTCTCTGTATTAAACTAGTAATTACTCTCAAGAGGTCTCCAGTTGCTCTGAATTTACTAACCAATTGACAAAACAAAGTCATGGTGAAGATGCATTCTAAGCATTTTTTATATATATATTTTAAAAATTCTGGATTTCATCCACTTTAATAAAACCTGACGTCAGTCTCCCCTTGCTGACTGCTGCTTGTATTTATCATATGATTCACAGTGGCATCTGAACTTTCAGTCCGCTGCATAGCAAACATTATGCAAAGGCAGTTTGTGGCTTTCAAGTAGCCCATATTATTTACAGGTAACTGTGGTGCCTTTACAGCTAACATCATCATTAGCATCCAGAGACAATATATGTTAATTTACAGCCATAGAAAAATGACCAGAGGACACATTCAATGGGTGCTGCTGCTGTTAACCTAAATTGTTGCATGTAGCTGGAATATGAGGGAGTGGGCAGGTGTTGCCCTCCACTGTGGAAACTGGCATCCTCTTCTGGATTAACCTTCTCTTGGCTCAGCAGCAAGTTCTGCCACCTTCTTACAGATTTTCCTCCTGGTTGTACAAGACAGCAGAAAAGTACAGACTACAGAGGAAGATTGGAAGCACCGACTGCAGTGGTATGGATTCACCTTGCAAGTTACATCACAGTTGAGGATGTACAATTAGGAACCTGTAAGGCGTGAGTTAAATCGCTTGTGGGTGGTGCTTCGAGGATTAACTGCTTTAACTAGGCAGAAGAGCTGATTTGTTTGGGGTTAAGAACCCGTTCTCTGCCACCAAAATAGCTCTGCTTATTATGAGGATGTGGCACAGGAATACTGCAACGAAAAAACAAATAGAGATAAGCTCCACCATGTTTCTAACAAAGAAAGAAGGAAAGGATAAGCCCGGTTCTAACAAAATTAAATATGTTGTATTTCAGAAAGTGTAGCTCCTTCTCAGTGCTGTGATAAAACAAGACTGTTTCTCTCCAGCATACTCCCACTCCCAAACTCAGTTTTTGCATCCCCTAGACCCACGCATCCAAATCACTTTAAGACCATGCTGTTCTGGCTTCTGGAAATCCCACTGTTCCCATGCCTTAGGCCTCAAATAGAGAGGTCTGACAACACTCCAGATTTCTGACAAGCATTACACTACTTAATCAGTAGTACAACACTCCCCCAAAAGAAGCATAGGAAGTCAAGGCCAGAACTGGCAGAAAGGCCCAGCCTAGCTCTTTGGGGAAGGTTAGTGTAAGTGCTGTTACATACTGCAGCTGTCCAAAGAGCCAGATCTGACACTGGGGTGGGGAACTGCTTTCAGGAGGCTCCAGGGTGAGCTGTCAGGAAAGCAGCTGCAGTTTACTCGAGCAGAGCTTCTCACTAACAGGTGTATGTAACCCTGGTACTAACACTGCAGAGAGGAAGGAGCAAGAGCCTTGTGGAAAGGAGAAAATACTTGTAAAACCCGATTACATCCTTCTTTAACTATTTACTCTTGAAACTTATTACTTCTTAACTCTTTACTCTTAAAACTCGTACCTCAGTGACTGAAGTGCCTGCCAGAAGCTTTCTGAGGAGCAGCCACTAGAAGTTAATAGAGAGAAGGCTGATGAAGGGATGATGTGAAGTTCAGGTTTTCCACCAGCCCCCATCTGCCCCATCTCCATTGCTGGAACAATGGAGGTCTCTATGCCTGTTTTCATGTAGCACTGCATATCCTGATGCACTCAACCACCAAAGGACCTACAGCAACATTCTACCACCATTCCACTGTCTACCCCCCCAGAGACAATGAAATGCATCGAAATAGGCAGGACTAAACATACAAGATGCGTTTTTTCTGGATGAGAAGACTTTGTATGGTCAATAAATCAGGCTGAGCAAATTCATACCTATCTCTCACAAGAGCAATGATAAACAAAGTGTTTATAATGACAAAACCAGGAGTTTTTGTACAAGATTCAGGGCTATCCCATTCCAGCATCACTTCTCCGTCAGCCCTGCAGACCTTGCAGGGGTTGAAGAGCTCTGTACAGACAGGGAAGAAGTACTGTTGACAAGATGTTTCATCTACTTGCTGTCAAGGCAAAGATAGCAAGTCCACTGACACCACTCACTTCATATTCTGTCTGAAGAAAACTCCCACTAATGTACAGAATTTTTTTTTCCTTTTTTTTCTTTTTTTTTTTAAAAATACTTAAGTGAATAAAGATGGTCACCTCTCCCAGAAACAGGCAGGCGAATCCTCTGGGACCCATGGGATCCAGCTCTGGGACTGGCCCACTAGTAAGTACCTGGGAAAATCAGCACTCTCTTTTGCTCCCACTCCCCTGTCCCATTTGTCAGAATCACTGCAGGTGGATCCAGGTCCCAACTGTGGCCAGCAAGAAGTCCGTGGAGCCAGGCACACAAGGCACAGCTCTCTTCACACCCGGATCTGGTACCCATTGAGGTCTGGCATGGCTTTGGGATCAGCAGGCTTCTTCTCACCAGATGGCCTGTGAGCAAAGAGGGTAACAACTCTTCAGAAACTATTTTCAGTCAGGTGATGCTGCACATAAAGATGGCAGCACAGGAAAAGGTACACAGAGCTTCAGACTGATCCTGCACTACTGAGGACATGACTATTCTGCAGCCTCCAGTAATTCTCCCAATGATCTCAACAGAACAGAATGTGAGTTAGGAAGTAGGAGGTCCACTCTAGAACCCCAGGTTATTTATCAGGAAAACGATCTTGCTGACAGCAGAATACTTTTTGGAGTCTCTTTGAGGCACAGGTGAGACACCAGAGCTCAGACCCATGCATAAGGTTAAAAGTCAGCTACCAGCATCACCGTCTGTTTGAGCTGCCTTCCTCCTCCCTGCCAAAACCAGCAAGCAAAAAACCCAGCTGTCCCCTCCACTCCCTAAGCAATGATAAACTCAGAATGGTACTGACTATAGAAGAATGCTACTGCAGGTCAAAGAAATACCCATTGTTCTAAAGAAACCCAGTAGGACATCAGAAGACTCCAAAACCAAACAGCAAGCTGGAGTCTGAGTAAAAAGAGATGTTCTAGATAGGTCTCCTGCCCAGCAGCCACACTCACCGTCGGTCCCCACGGCTGTTTCGCCGATGGGGGCTGGCCTGACCTCTTTGTGGGGAGGAGACATCTTTCTTTCTGTCCTTGGTGGGAGATGGTGGTCCAGTTCCTTTCCCAATCTGCCAGAAAAATAAAATTAAGAGCTACATGAGCAGAAAATCAATATGAGTAATAACAAAACCCACAAAACCCAAGAATGATTTATTATATGGGAAAAAAAGACAAAAAGACAAGGCAAGTGCATCAAAAATGCAAAAGCCAGAAAAAACAAGTTACAGTGACAGCTGTGTCTCCAAGGACTGTATACAGTCCAACCTAATCACATCTGCAGCACTGCATGAGGGGACCAGCTTGTATACAGTGAGTGGTAGTGAGTAAGAAACAGGCCCCAGCCTCCAAATCACTTTCTCCGATTTCTCCAATTTTTTCTTCCAATTCAGTACTCCACACAGCTAAGGACAGTTTCCTGTCACTCCATTCCCCTAGTACACCAGCAGCCAGGCAAGACAGTGGATGTGGCAGTGAGAGGTTTGCTTTTCTTAATCTCCATCCTTGCTGCTTACCTTCAGCCTCATATCACGGGCATGTCTCTCAAGCTCTTTGCGGAAGTCTTCCCGGGTTAGCTTGTCCAGATCCAGGATGGAGCGCTTCCACTCAATCTGCTCCACACTGTGTGGGTCGTGGGACACACAGTGGCCCAGCTTCACCTTTTTCAGAGTGTGCCAGCAGCGGCGATACGCCTCCTCGAAGTCAAAGATGAGTTCGCTCAGTGTGCGGAAGACAGGTGCTTTGTACATCAGCTCCTCACGTCGGCTGATGCCCAGTGCCCCATAGCGGCCGCCAAAGTTCACCCCCAGCACGATGTGTCGGAAGTAGTTCCCTGAGAAGTGGGTTTTGAAGCTGATGGGGAAACGGTCCAGTGTGGTCATGTTGTTGGTGAGGTAACTGACAGCAGCCACTGTTCAGGAAATAATCGGTGATAACAGTTTCCTGACGAGACACATCCTACCTGCTCCAGACCTTCCCAGCCTGCTTAGCAGACTCTCCACTGATTCAGACATCACACAGACAGGATTTGTTCTCCAGGTCAAGAGCCCAGCTCATTGCAGGCTGCCCTACTTTCATCTGGGTTATGGGGAAAACAGACTTGGCCTCTTCAAGGAGACAGTCAACAAAGAGAAGCTAATTTTGATGCAGTTCTGTGATGCAGAACTTGCAATGCTAACACCTTAAGTGTACTGTATTCCATAGCTCTCAAACTGTTAACACTGCAGCATTGTTCCTTGGTTTGTTTTAACCTCTTTCACTAGAAACTGTTTCATACCTTCATGATAAAAACTCACCAACCTCCACTTTTGAACCATTCATTGACCATCTCTGCCCCTCCAGGTGCATGAAGAAACTATAGCCCAAGTACCACAAACTAAAGATAGCTAAGAAAGATGTGTACCTAAAGATAACACACATCTAGAACTAATAAAGGTATTGCCTAAGCTAGTAAGTAACATATACCATAATTAGAAGTTGGGGAGGATCCATAAGTTATTTTAATGCAGAACACATGCAGGCAGTAAGGGAACAATGCTATCCACAAAGGATTTCCTGACCTAACTCCAGCTAGTGTTTTGGCTCCTCTTTAGATGTTCTTTTATCTTTTACTATCTTATATGGCTGACTAGAGCAGCACCACCCTTCTTGGTGAAAGAGGAGCAACTCCAAAGGACTAGTTCTGATACTT
The DNA here is from genome assembly GCF_009819655.1 of Sylvia atricapilla. NCBI lineage: Eukaryota > Metazoa > Chordata > Aves > Passeriformes > Sylviidae > Sylvia > Sylvia atricapilla. Next base: position 56,457,876 of record NC_089145.1, read on the forward strand.
TAGAGAATTGCTTGGATTTGGATTTCATTAGTAGGGTTTTGTGGGAGAACTGGGGAGGAAAAAAAGAGAAATATGGGGCTTGGTGACAATATTATCACCACCCTCAAAGCGTCACAAGCAAGAGAGCAGAGGCAAAAACACAAGGATGGGCAGACATGCACAACTCCAAGAGGAAAGGATACATTCCCAGGATCACAGCTTCCAGGCATTTTATTGGCAGGGCCTCTTTGGTCATTTCTTTGGCCAGGTCCATCAGCCTGCAGAATGGGACAAGGGAAAGATGAGGACAGTTAGAGGGCTTGTGCTATGCAATGTGGCCAGTTCAGCCCTTTAGCACTATATTTGTAAGGTGGGTTTCCAGGAGAGAGGGTGGCCCACAGAGGATAGGGAACAAAATGAAATATCTTCTTTAAGAAGATATAAAATCCAAACCAGATTCTCTGCCATATGCTATTGTTGCTTCCAAGGAATTCACTTCAGTGGGTTGCAGCAAAACTGCTTACTGGCCAGCCTGGATTCTCAGGGAGACCACAGCACCAGAGTGTCCACAAGTAAAACCCTCAAAGGACCAAGAACCAGCAGCGCTTGCCACAGTAGGCTCAAGGACAATAAAGCTGCCTTCTCTGGCATTAATCTTAGTCTCTGTTCAGTGAGCACCATGGAGGAGACATTGGACTGATTACAAAACAAGGCATTTAGACTCACATAAATCTATGGACTAGACCAATAGTAAGAAGCCAGTCTAAGAAAATTCTCCATATGCTCTTCAAGAGAGTCAATGAACATCAGATGCTTATTGCCAGGAACTTCTGGGGCACAGCAGTTCCCAAAATCTGCAGTGAGAAGAATACCCTTTCTTGTTCAAAGTATGAGTCACCAAAAGCTTAGTGAGCTTAGATTTTGCAGAGGCACTCACAGGAGCTATGAAGTCAGACCTGTAAACATACTTGGCTTTCACAAAGCTTTTGTAGAGCAGGACCTAATTCCAGAATCCCTCAGAAGTTCATATAGTTATATTCCAATTAGGAGCGGGCAGAATATGCACATTTTTGCAATACATTATCTTTGGTTTACTGGATTCATGACAAAAAACCCACTAGTCTCTTTCTTGAGAAAGACCAGACACAGCTCTGCCCAGCTATGCTCCAGGCAACAGACAATAAAGTTACCCAAAGCAGGATGCAGCTGCAGTACTGAAAGCCCTGAGTGCCCCTAGATCTTGGGCAGGGGATGGAGAAAAGGCAGTGTGTATAGCAGGGCTTCAACAACAAAGGAAGGATTAAATGCTGTAGAGGCTGCCAGCACTTACCCAGTCAGAGGTCTGCTCTTCTTAATCTCAAAGAATTGTGTCCCAGTGTGATTGTACCTGGAAGCAAGAAGTTAAGGGCTTGGCAGCTTGGAAAGCAGAGTCTGAAGAAAACTTGTCTGAAGGACTTTCATGTTATTTACTATTTTCACAGCAAAGTCATGATCCCACAAATGTAGCTGCAACACAAGAAAATCCCTACCTCCCTTTCCTGTATTTCTCTGATTTATAATTCCTCCTTACTTCCACTATATTTCCTTGTCAATTCTTCTCTTCCTCATCCCCACACACGGGTTTCCACTCCAATTCCCAAAGGTTCATGCTGACAGCACATGCTCTGCTCAGTTTTCCAGTTACCAGGGCAGAATAGTTTGATAAATCTCTTCCTGCTCCAATCTGCACATAATACAGGGAGCAATGGAACATTCAAGGTACCTTATTCTAAGATTGACTGGGATCCAATCCAAAGCACAAACACCTAGATGGGTAAAAGATGCCAAAAGGTCAGCCTTCTTACCTTGAGTTAGAGCTGAAGCCAGCACTAGATCTGTATCCCATCAGTGTTTGCATAGCATACACCTGCTCTCCAGCACAACAGCAATGGAGAAATCTTATTCCCAGAGCACAGCCACACAGGCAGCTCTGCATATAGAGGGGCAGCATACCACAGATGCACAAAAGCAGGGTGGCTGAGTGTTGTTTCGACAGGGAAGAGTGATTGAGCAGGATGACCTGAGAAGGTCTGTCCATCACCACAACTCACCCACACCTTGACAATGAGGTGATGCAGTTTGTGTGCTGTCAGGATTTCAGATATGGGTGTTTTTAATGAAATACCAGGGTAAAGCCACTGACCAGAGTGGGTTGTGGGGAAAGGCCTTTGAAAACATGCCCATTTATTACATGCAGTGAACAGAACCAGGAGGTGACCTGGGCGAAAAAAAGAAAAAAAAAACGGAGCAGCAAAATAAAACATTATCCCAAGTCCAGCTTCCTTTCAGGGAACAAGTTTCAGTTCTCCTCTAGCTACAACAGAGGGAGCTTTTCTGTTTGTCACAGGTAAAAAAAGTCCTCTTGCTCTTTCTTCCTGCGTTATCACACCAGTAAAGTAACAGCAAAGGATACTGAAGCTCCCTGATGTAGCGCTGTACAGCTTCCAGGCGCTCAGGGATGGGGGTGGATGGCTGGAACACAGGCACACTTGGTATGGGAATCTGCAATGAGGAGCAGAACACAAATCACTACTTCCAAATCTCTTCAGCTTCTTGCTGAACTCAGTGAACAAAGCTATAGGGAGCATGTTCCTCAGAAACCAGACTGTTTTTGCTGCTACAAGTGACCACACCAGAAACATTCCTCTATTTCCATACCAGAAGCATTCCTCTGTTTCCACAATGGAAATTGGGAAGGGATTCAGAATGAGGCATCACCACAGAGCTGCAAGAGAAACCATGTGAGAAGGTTCTGCATTTATGCAATGTTACATTGGATGAAATAGATGGAATTAACTGACAAGGCAAGATATGAGAAAGGAAAGCTATCATCTGAGGGAGCATGGCCTCATTTGAGTATTGAAACTGAAAGGCATGAAACAAAAATTTAAAAAAGAGGCAAAAATGGACAATGAGTTTTCCAGTACCACCAGAGGGTGGAACAGTCGAGCAAGCAAGGGTAGTAAGGTCCTTCAGTGCTTCCTGGCATTTCAGATGAGTTGGCACTGCCTAGGACACAGGCTTGACAGCATGACTCCCTGCCCTGCAATGTCTGGTGTTTTGAATTACATGGTCGGAGAATGACTTCTGGATGTTCACTTTCAAATTGCTCGCCCATTCTGAGGCCTCAGCCTTATGGGTCCAGCCAGATTTTCCTCACCATTTTCACCATTTGCTCTACAGGGGATAACTGTAGTCTTATTAGCAGCTGAGAAAGTGTGTCTAAGAAAAGAGAAACAGCCCAATATTTTCTCTCTGAAGGATAGCTCATGCCATGCATGCACCTTGCTAATATCAGACTGCATATTTTCTCCGCTGTTTGTGTTTTAACATTTCAGTTCCTCCACAGACTTTCCCCAGAGCTGGCCTATCCACAACCATAAGTGAGACAGAGCCAGTTCTTCTTTTGAGTCTTCCACTCTGCTGTGCACAACTGCCTCTGCTGGACATGGTTTTGTAGCCAGTGGTTCTGCTTAGTGCACCCTCCACATGTATTTCTGTGGCCACTCGTTTCCATATACCTCCTTCTTCTGTCCTGTGTCGGTACCAGTGACTGGTGAACCAGGTCAGGCACCTGGAGCAGCTGAAAGCTGAGCCAGCAAGCGCGGGTAGTTTGCAGCCAGATCAGTTCCCAGTCCTGGCTTGCCACATGGTTGCATTTTGCTTGTGCTCCCCCGCGGTACAAGGAGCAGAGACTGTGTAACCTTGAGATGGGCTGGCGCTGCCTCTGGCATCCAGCAGAGGCTCCGGCTGCCTCACTCGCAGGGGGCAGCACAGGCACGGTGGGAGCAGATGTGAAACTGGGTTTGTTCAGCTGCAGCAGGAGCAGGGAAGGCTCCGGAGAGTGGCACAGGAATGGAGCCATCTCTGGAAGTGCACAAGCTGAGTCAGTTTGGATGCTGCGAGCTGACACACTGAGTCATAGGAAATAATTTCCAAGCAGAAACAACGAAAGAGGTAACAATCAGGGCAGGCTGACTATTTAACTTTGTTTCATTTCTTCAGCATGGACACTTTCATGCTTTTGAGTGGAGACAGACAGATTAGGCGCATGTTGACAGCACAGACCAATGATCCTGGGTAGTTCCTCCTCCCTTTACTAGTACAGACCCCCAGATCTCTTTCTCCTCAAAGGACTGTGCAACACTGAGGCAGCATAATGGCAATCAGTTCAGCAGGGGACTAGTTAATGTGGAAGAGCCTCCTGCACCTCAAGTAATTAAACTGATGAAAGTACACTGTGCTCTCTCTCAGATCTGGGCCTGCAGCCCAGACTGGGCCACAGTTTCTTTTTGCATCAGGTCTATAGCATTTTAATAGGGCAATAGAAGTACAAAGGGGAGGAATAAGGTCTCCATCCCTCAATTCCACACTGACAGGATGAGAGAGCCTAACACTTTTTTCTTCGCCAGCATCATCCATGGCACATCTCAAAAGAGCTATAAATATTAGATAGTTTTCACAGTCCTTCAGAAAGCAGAGAGGGATTTATTTATAACAGAAAAGATGGGAAATCAGATCTATTTTGACTTCCCTTTAGCTATTCTGAAAGCTGGAGAGGGAGCAAGGAAGAGAGCCCAGATTTCCCAAAGTATACAGCCTCTGCCAGGCTTAGTAGACCAAATGAACACACCCTTGATCCCTCATCACTTGTGTGGAGCAGCTGCATCACCCCACTCCTAGATTCATGCACCCTGGCAGGCTGTCTAAATGCATGGGATTGGGACTCTGCTTTTAGAAAGAGGATCCTGAGAACAACCAAGATTTTCTGTACTAAGTGGGCCATGCTGTGTGAGGAAAGGCAGATGGGAGCGAGGCACAGGCAAAGCTCCACCCTTGGTGGAATCACAGAGGTGCTCCTGGGGCCAGCCTAGTTTAGAGCAACAGTTTCTTTTATAGCACTTATGTGTATCCAGGCACCTCCCTACTCTTCCTTCTGCAAATAACACAGGAGCAATATCAGCCTTGGTTGAGAGCCTGACTGAAGAAAACAGATTATTTTCTCTGGCTCTCTCGGTCTGAATCCATTAGATGCAACTCTTCCTGCCTTTGCCCTCATAACCATCATCATTTAAAAGCCATAATTTCTTTATGAGCCAAGCACGCATCACTTTATACTTCCAGCATAGACCCATTTGATGGTTCCAGCAGCTTGAAGCAAGGCGATACCACACCCTGTTGCTGGAAAGAACACAACCACAGGAGAGTGGCACTCTCAAGCCTGCTCACTTGATGCACGCTCACCCCAAGTCTACTGGAAGGAAATGGAGACTAGAGATCTCTGAGCTCTCAGACCCCAGTGAGACACAGCCGCTGAAGCTGATCTGTAAATGTGTCTTATCACAGCCTCCTCCAGTCATCATTTTATACTATTTCAGTTTATTGACAGCTTCTTTGAGAGTTATTTCCCCCAACACCCAATGCTGGCTACGATCCATGGCCAAAATTTTGGAGTAGTCAAGTCACCGTCCCATTCCCAACACCTAAAAAGGACTATTCACCCTCCAGCACATGGAGAGAAGCTGGCTTTTCAAAGGAGCCAGCCTTGCAGAGTTCACTTACTGCCCTGATTCTCATCTGTTGCACCAGCCTTCAAAACTTATGGCACAGAGACAAGTGGTGATAAGCAGCCCTCAAAGAAAAAATACATCCCTATAGGGGAGAGGGAAACAGCTCATCCATTCTTGTGGTTTCCTGAATTCCCGTATCTTCCCAGCTGTATGCTGAGTGAGTTTGGTAATGGGATTTCAGAGTGCTGAATTCCCAGCAGATGCAAAAAAAAAAACCCTCAGCAACCCAAAATCCAAAAATCTTCAAAACAACACATTCCAGTGTTGCCTCTTATTGCAAGAGCTCAAACCACTTGTTTCCCCTAACTGTAACCCTCTTGGATGAAGACTATAAAGTGAGAACACTGGAAATTCTTCACATAAGGCCGAAACAAGGGACTGAACACTGTATTTTCTCCCCTCCCTGTCATTCACTGGAGTCTTGTTTGTCAGCTTCTTTCTTCCATTTCCCTCACCTTTTTTGGCCAAATCAGTCCTTATGGTTAAGAAATTAGGTAGTGTGTGTTCTGAATGATCTGAAACATGTTTTCAGCCTTTACCTAGGCTCAGGACGAAGTCAGAGGAAAGGAAGGAAATCTGAAAAGGAAGGAAAACTCTAATGCAGTTAGAATAGGGACTGTAATCAGAACTCAGGATTTGTTCCAGTTGCTGCCACAGATGCCTATGACTTTACTGCACAAAGGATGTTGCATCACATGCTTCTCCAGAATTTCTCATGGAAAGCAGTATGGATTGCCTATGCACTATATGATAGCATGTTCTTCCATGCTTCAAATTCCCTTCCCAAGGAGGTAAGTCCTTCCTAAAAAAGCCTGAGATGAAAAAACTTCATCTTTTTGTATCTGAATATCCCCTATTAGAGTGATGGGAATACTTTTATAACCTGCCAGGGGAGTGACACACCAAATGTTTGCAGTGTCTTTTGTTCACAGTATGCCAATAAAAGGGAGAGATTTTTCTCCAGCTGAAATGTAATACAGATAGCAACAATCACAAGAATTCACATTCAAATGTTTCAGTATGGTACAAGACTCAGTGAAATGGTCAGTGGTTCCTCTTTTTGTGGAGTTCTCTGCAGCAAGGCCAGAAACGTGCTTGGAAATCACATCTGACCCTACACCAGCAATAAGCTCTGCAAGCGTTTGCTAACTCCTCTTAAAATGCTTGGTATCAAAAGTCTTTTTTGACAGACACGGTTCTGTTCCAGAATGCCTTTTGGTGTGGGAGACTGTACCCAGATCGAATTTCTTCAGGTTCAAAAGCTCACCTCCACCTGCCTCAATCCACCACCTCGAGTGTTTGGACTCTTCTAAATTTAACTCTCATCTTTTCATCATTTATCAAATGTTTCTCTTCAGGCATTGCCCATTCCCCTCCTCCCCCTCCAGGCCGCTCACACATTAGCTACCTGAAGTCCTTTTTCCAGCGAGGCCGCAGAAGAAGAGGGTGCTGCTGGCGCACGGAGAGGGCAGAGCCCCGCAGACAGCCTCTCGCACTCCGAGTTAGAGCGTGGCTTTGCTTGCGGCCGGAGCAGTCCCGGGGCCCGTTTATCCGCGGGATCGCTCCCGAGCCGGGGTGACCGGCCTCCTCAGGGGACAGGCGGGCGCCTCCTCCCAGCGGGATGCCGCCGTTTCCCTTTCCCTCCGTCCGCCCCGGGCGCCTCCGCCGGGACCCCGCGCCCACCAGCCCCGGGGTGGGGAGGGGGGGTCTCACCTTGGGCAGGTCGGCGGCGCCCCGGATCCGCTGCGCCACCCGGTCCCCTTCGGGATGGATCCTGCCCACATGCCGCCACATCCGCTCCCAGGTGGGCTCGTCCACGGGCAGCCCGCCGCGGTTGACGAAGAAGGGGACGCCGCCGTCGCGAAGATCCTCGTCGCCCTCCTCCTCCTGCTGCTCCTCGTCCCGCGGTGCCGCCGCCTCGCCGGACGGGGGCTGCCTGGCGGCCGCGGCCCCGTCGCCCCCCGGCATCGGCATCGCCGCGCCCGCGCTCAGCGCCTGCCGCCCGCCGCCGGGCCGCCGGGGGCCGCGCCCCGCATGGCCGGCGCTCCGGGCGCGGGGCGTCACCGCCCCGCCTCGCCCCCGGAGATATCAGAGCGGAGGGCGCGCCGCGAGAAGGGGAGAAAGAGCCGGGCGGGGCGGTGCCGGCTGCCGCATCAGGCCGCCGCCGCGGCGGGGGAGGCGCCGGCGGCCCGAGCGCCCGCGGCAGTGACGGCGGGCACCGCGCGGGGCGCCCCCGCCGCGCCGCCTCCCGGGCGCTCCGCGGGCGCGGCCGCCTCCCGGGCGGGGGCTGCGTGCGGGGAACAAAGCCCCGGCGGGGCGGGGCCGGGAGCCGCTGCCCTCCGCCCCGCTCCGCCCCGGGCCGGTCTCGCCCTGCGCCCCCCGCCCCGCCGGAGCCGGCTGCCGGGCGAGGGGCCGTATCGCTGCCCGCATCGCTGCCCGCGGGCCGTACGGCAGATAAGGGCGATGAGGGAGGCGGCTGCGGCCGGGCGATAAGGGGGCGGGGAGGGAGCGGGCCCCGGGGGCTGAGGCGGGGCCACGAAGCGCCTCTGAAGGGTCGCCGTGAGGGCGGGGGCGCCGAGCGCTGCCCGCCGGGGTCTGCGGTCGGCGGGGACGGGCCGGGCTCAGGGGCGGCCCCCCAGGCGATAAAGCGCCGCCGGGAGCCAGGGGCAGGTATCCGAGGTGACATAGCTTTGAGGAACGGAAGAGCTGGGATGAGCTTTCCAGGTAGGAAGCAGTGGGGGACGGAGAGCGTATTCGGATGCTCATGTAGCACAAAGCAACAGTGAAGGATGGTTCTTGTGGAACCGCGCCGCTTTCCTAGGGGTGTGCTACGTGTAGCCAGTCCCCCTCAAGGGAGGGGCCCACCCGGGCTCTCCTCTCTGGGAAGAGGGAAAATAGAACCTACTTAAGGTCTGGAGATGCTCCACACGCGAAAGACCGACTGTTTACTCTGCCTCATCGCCTGGTTTTGTTTCAGCTCTCTTGCAGTGCTGAGAAGTGTGAACCCTCTCCGGAGGTTCTCCACATGCTGCAGGAGCCTGTTCTGCAGTGTGTACCTGCTACAATGGTTGTGTCCTCATGTGTAAGCGCCAGGCTCTGTCTCGCCGTGGACAGGACTACTGGCTGTGTTTTCTCACCACCCTGGAGTATTAATTCATGTTGAAAGCCCTGACACAAAAGTATTCTGTACTTCAAGCACCAAGTAACAGAACCGTGTACAAATTACGGGGTCAGCTGCTGAGGAACCCTCTGAAGGGCATCTCAGAATACTTGTATTTAGCACTCCCAACAAAAGGCTGCGGTGCAGCGTCAGTGTGGGAAACGAAGGGAAATACACGCCGGTTGCCATGGAATTTGATGTGCCCTGAGAACAGGGTATAGCATTTACAGAGCTGGGTACAGCTACAGAGAGAAATTCCACTTCCTCTGTAGTGCTCTGTAGGCTGCTGCTCACATGAGATAATTTCTGAAGGCAAAATACTTGAACACAGTTTTCTGTTGAACTCAACATTGCCCCAAATGCTGAAGGGTTGATTTTTTTTAAAGGAAAATTAGGCTAAATACGTATACCTGCTTCTGCCTTCCAAGCAAATTACCACCAGCCTACACTAACTTCTGTAGTACTTAAGCATATAAGTCACTGAATAGGGATTTCTTTTGAATGGGGACCTTAAGCACTGCAGATTTTTTTTATTGCCTTTGCCTTTTACTTGTGAGCAGTTGATGGTTGGTTGAAATTGACTCCTTCTATCTAAAGAGGCAGCAAGGCCTGTGACAGGAATCACTCCACAGCTCCTGAATGGACAGTGTCCAGTGCCCCTGAATTTTGCAGGAACAGTTCATAACCTCCCATGTCCTCAGTCCCTCTAGAGACACGGGAGTGTGCCAGTCATGCCATGGCACAGGCCTCTTGGGGGACATCTCCATTTTGCTTGAGAGGCAGGTGTATTCCCAGTAACAGCACTGGGGAAAGAAGCAAAATACTTCTTTTAGAGCTGTATTGCCTCCTCTGGCTGAAATTAGGCGCAGCTGTCCATTGAGGCAAGGATGCTTCTTTTGGTTCTGAGCTCCAACACTAATTCAGGGCTGGTAGTTCATATTGCCTTCTGTACCTCAGCTTTTCTACCTGTTAGAGGAAAATGCTAATAACCCTGACTTGCAGCCAGAGATTTTGTAAAGATTAGTTGGCTTTTTTGGCACATTAACAACTATTCTTTCTTAAAAGTAAAAAGAGTCATAGTAGAAATGAAATTCAATTCTTGTATGTTTCATGTCTTAAAATATATTCTCAAATCTCAGTTGGAGGAAATGTAGCTGATAAGTATCAGCAGACCTCAAAATAAGCCTAACAAGGGATTTTTGTTTCAGTTTGTATTGGATAATAATGAGGCAGCATCCCTCCCTTCTGACCATCACTCGAATAATTGGTCTGTAGCAGGGGATCTGTATTTTAAGGTAGTGCCATGGCACTGAGCTTTGATAGCTGAAAAAAGGATCGAGCAGAGCCATGGCAAGTGAGCCAGTCCCTGCAGTGGGACCTGGACACAACAGAGGTGACAGCACAGGACAGAGACTTCACTTCCCCTTCAGAAGCTTGTGCTTCTTGCCATGGGTGCTGTTGCCCGCAGTGCAGGGTGTGTGATGTGCATTAAACACTGCCTTTCATTTCTGGCAGCACACTGTCGTGGCTATAGGATGATGAGGGACCAGAAGGCATGCAATTTCTGTAAAATAACAACATAAATTGTTCATTTACCTGTGCTCGGTAGACTGTGCACATGCTCTGTGTGTATCACACCTGAGAATGATTTAAATGGGTGAAACTAAGACAGAGTTAAGTTTTGCTGTTGGTGAAAAAAATAAATAATGTTAAAGGATTGAAATCAAGGCAGAACTTATTGGAATAAATAAGTTTTTTTTTAAGATATACAATGTTTGATAAAAGTATGCAAGAGGTATACAGAGCACTTGAGAAATAAATTCTTCCCTCTGTTCTTCTGTGTGAAGTGGGAGTTTTGTCTCTATTAGAGAGGATCCAAAATTAGTTTATGCAAACATGGAATACATGGATAGTGAGTGATAGTGTTCCCTTTGTTTTATATGTCTTCTAGGTTTTTATTAATATTTAATTCTTTTAACTTCTGACAATCATTTGTTCTTATGCTGTTATTTTGGTTTTGGGTTTTGTTTTTTTTTTAGTATTCAAATACAGTGTCTTTGTGATCTTGCATAAGACAAACTAAACACTTAGCAGAGATTTCTTCTTCTTAATGGCAATTTTAGGCCACTGTTTAGTTACATTTTCGTAGTGTGAACTGGAAAATCACAATGACCTTAAGGGTTTTTTCCAAACTACATGATTCTATGTAACTGTTGCTTAGAGCACGAGTAGGGCTTGTGCTGTCTTTATCCAGCTTGGCCTAACTTTTTGTGATCTAACATTCTCTGTGGCATTAACTTCCTTTTTCTGTAACTGTTTCAGACTGGGTTCCCTTTTTTGTATTCCTGAAAGAGCTCTGTCAAAAGCCTCATGTGACAAATCAGCACATATCTGAATTTATTTCCCAGAGCACTTAGCTTTGAGGTTATTACCTAACCTTGTTGGGTTTCTTTCAGTGTTTTTAACATATCAATTCTATTTAATTCTCTGTGTGTTTGGAATGCTTCTTTCAAAAGCATCGGTAGTTTTCCTAAATTGATTTTTCAGAACTTTGCCTTTGAGCCATTCAGTGCCTCTGTATCACAATGGATAGCCTGCAACAAATTAGGTGAACTACCTTTTAAAAGTGTTTGGTTTCCCCTTCCCCTTCCTTTTTTTCTTCTTCTTTTTTTTACTTTTCAGTTAAGAGGGTTGAAATTCATTGTCTAAATGATGTCTGTGTGTTTTTCCCCATGCTCAGTTTTCTCCAGCTCACAGTACTCCCTTTAGCCTGTTCATACAAATGTCTTCACGTGCAGTGAAATCCTCAGCTGCACAGAACCCCGTGCTGAGATCACTGTGCTGCTGAGCAGCTTGCTCGTGCTGCAGCAGATCTTTGCCCCAAGCAGGAAAATTCTACCTTTGCCCCTAAATTTGTTCTTGCCTTGGCTCTAATCAGGACTACCTATGCAGATAAGAGCAAAGCTTTTGTTACTTGGTTACAGTGCATGTAATGGTTAGTCTGTCTGGGAGATCAATTGGCAGTGCCAGAACAGCCCTGTTTTGTTGGCAGCCAAGAATGACTTCAACAGGGACTGATATAATGACTTCACACGTTTTTCTCTTCAGGTGCACTCATCCTGATTTTTCTTTTCATGCATAGGTCACACCTAAGAGAGAGGAGACTTCGATTCAGTCAAGCTTTAAAAGGTCAGCAAATATTTATGAGACTTCTGTATTTATCATAGAATCACAGAATGGTTTGGGTTGGAAGGGACCTTAAAGATCATTTAGTTAAGCCCCCCCTGCCATGGACAGGGACACCTTCCACTAGATTAGATTGTTCAGAGACACATCCAGCCTGGTTTTGGATACTTCCAGGGATGGGGCATCCATGACTTCTCTGACAACCTCTTTCAGTGCCTCACCACTCTCACAGTTAAGAATTTTTCCCTAATATCTGACCTAAATCTACCCTCTATCAGTTTGAAACCATTCTCCTTATCCTGCCATTACATGCACTTTTTAAAAGCCCTCTCCAGATCTCTTGTAGCCACCCCAGTTTTGAGTGCTGAAAGTGGGTCTACAGGAAAGACCACAGACTGATATGATTTCACATCAAGCTTCACTGAAAGGAATATGGCTATAAATATAACAGGTATAAAGCACTGTACTTAGCTGGGAAGGAAAAGGGCTTTTTTTTTTCTGAAGAGAGTGGAACACAAATTGCAAAAAAATTGTACCTGTTTTAAAGTTCATTACCTTCTCCAGTGAGCTTTTGGATAAAGGTAGAATTTTATCATAAAATTCTCAACTTCCATTCTATCCATCTGATAATATTTTCTAGAGATAGAACAGGAAACAGGCTCCTATCCCTTAAAACCTTTTTCCTGTTCTACACTGGTACAGAACAGACACTTCTGAAAGATTTAACTGGAAACAGAACAATGAATACACCAACAGGCAGGGTATTTGTTTTTTATTTTTGAAAGAACAGCTTTCAAACCCCAACAATGCTTTGTGTGAAACAGAAATCTAAATGTAACATTCCTCACATCCAAACAAGTGTGCTCGGTCTGGCATGTGAGCCTGTCTTACAGGGGTTACAGTGAGCATTGAGTTGTGCAAGCAAAAGACACCACTCCTGTCCTAGCCAGGGCAGGAACTGTGTGGAGCCTTGGGTTGAATTCCCTGTGCCAAGTCTCGTGTGTGCAGTTTGAACTTCTGTCTTATCATTAACGCTGCAGATTGTCAGTACGTTCTGGAATTGGTGCCTCTCCCTTTTATCAGAAAATCCTCCTTGAACCTGAGTAACTTTTCTCACTAGAAATTTATTTTTCTTCAAGAAATGTCAATAAAGTGGCACTTTGCAAGAGCAAAGGTGTTTTCTAAAGACTTTTTTTTATCATTTTCCACGTCAAATTGATTCTGATCAGTTTTCTCTTCACAGCTTTGTCCTTAGTGTCTTCAGTTCTAACCTTATCATTTAGCAGTGATAGATTTTTAAAATTTCTTTTCCCCTGATGCCAAAGATAAAATTATCAGGAAAGCAACTTGCAAGTGCTGCATGGGTTTTAAAGTTCTGCTTGCATTCCCTTCTCTCTGGTGCTCAGTTCTGTCTGCACTGCCCTAGTTTTCTTTCAGGTATGCCTACAGCATCTTTGCCAAACATGGAAGGGCTACTCTTCTCACTCTTCAAATGAAGAAAAGAGATAAAGAACCAGCAGGTGCTTTGATGTTGGTGAACACACACCTGAGCAGTGTGATCACTGACCTCGTGAGCCAGGCAATCCCTTCCATGCAGCAGTACCTTAACGTACCAGTACAAACAGGTTCAGCAGAGCTGTGCCATGTATGTGTCCTGGTTTGGGAATCTGCAGCTCAGAGCACTCTGCGTTGTTCTCTGCTGTGAACTGTAGATGAACATGTCCTGAATGACTTGTCCGTGATCTCACAGGAAGACAGTGGCAGACTGTCATAATGTGAGTTTTCTCCTAAGCAGCAGCAAGCCAACCTTCTTTATTTTGGTTTCTAGGCTACATAAATTGTAAGTGAATAAAAATTCTGTGCATGTGGAAAGAACTTCAATATCTTTTTGAAAGTAGGTTAATTCCTATAGCAAGGTATGTTTGGGGGACTGGAGAGGACTGATTACAAAAGGATTAGCTATGCTGAAGAAATAGTTTATTTTCACTGTTGGAAAGGCTTTATTGATGTTAGAGTAGAAATGCGTAGATCAGTAGGACTATACTGATCTGCTCTGTTATGTCATAGACTGAAAAGAATATAAGAATTTGTTAATATTCTAATACACTGAGGAATGTATTAGATGAGTATGAATAAAAAGTTTCATTAAAAAAAAAAAAGGGTCTATCACTATTAACAAATGGCACATTGTTTTTGTCAGTGTTAATCTCCTGGTTCTCAATTTCCCCTCCTTCCCTTTCCCTGTTCCTATTTCACAGTCTTATCATATGTTCCCTGGTTTGCTGAAACCTGCTAATCTAGTAATTATACTTTCACATTCAGTTCTGCATTGCATTTTTTAGGCATCATATGAAATGTGCTTGATGCCACACAGTGACATCTGTTTATACAGGGGAGAGAATTTATCACTGCAGGTTTTGCAGGTAGGGTTGGGGTTTCATGAAAGTTGAGGTATAGTACAAAGAGCTGAATTCCTTTTATAACCTGGCTGTAAACTAAAAAGGTACCTTTTCCAAGGGAATATCTTAAAAGGTATGAAGAGAGATGGCAAGTAGTTGGCTTCATTGGGATAGGGGTGGGGTGTCCAATGCATCTAAGCAATTTCATGCAGTGTGGGGAATAAATGAGAGGAGTTAGAGATGTCCAGGTGCCTGCAGGGCTGTGACCTTATTGGCATCACAGAGATGTGGTAAATACCTATATATAGTGACTTTGTCCCTCTGGTCTCCTCTGCTGAGATGGTGAGACCCCCACTGCAGTGCTGCATCCTGCTCTGGGGCCCCAACATAAGAAGAGCCATGAAGACAATCAGAGGGCAGGAACTCCTCTCCTGTGAAAGCACACGGAGAGAGTTTGGGCTCTTCAGCCTGGAAAAAGGAAGGCTCTGGGAGAACTCTCAGCAGGCTTCTGGTACCTAGAGAAAGACTGTAAGAGAGCTTAAAGAGGGACTTTTGACATGGGCTTGTATTACAGGACAAGGAAGAATGACTTCAAACTGAAAGAATGACATAGAAAGGAAGAAATTCTTTACTATGAGACTGGTGAGGAGCTGGAGCAGAGAAGTGGCTGCCCTATTCACAAATGTTTTCAAGGAAGGCTGGGCTGGAAGGGGCTCTGAGCAGCCTGTTCTACTGGGAGGTGTCCCCATGGCAGGAGGCTGGAACTGGATGATCTCTAATGTCCCTTCCAGCTCAAAACATGTTAAGATTCTATGATAAGGGATATACTGCAGGGATCAAGGCTCACACTTTGGAAATATAGTGGACTTTGCAGAGGCTTAAGAGGTGATTCTTTCCACCTGAGTTGTTCACTTTGCTGCTATTTGAATGGGAAATTAATCGAACAGTTAATAAGTCTGTGCCTGTAACTATGGGGTTGATCTTTTTACCCTCTCCAGCTGAAAGTGGTGCTGAATGTGTCTCAGCTTCAAAACATCTTGACCTATGTGTATTTTAAAGCTACTTCAGGCTTAAAAAGAGGCTATGTTTGGGAAAACTTTGTGCCCTCTTTGACATGTTCTCTATTTCTCCGTAGTGATTCTTTAGCGCTATTTTTTAACTGTTTTTTTTCCCCTCTGGAGTAAATTACTGTGGTGGCGGGCATGAGCCAGAAATGGGCTGAGTGACATCTAGTGGTTAGGAATGGAAATGTGTAGGATCAAATGTTTTTCCCGCAGGACAATGAAAAGTAAAGCAATCCCTAAAAACGGACTGAAATTAACTTAGAATCTAGAAAACTTGAAATTTAGAGAACATCTCCAATAAGTGCAACTTCTTCTGTCAGCCCCTGTAAGCAGTAACTTTCCTGAATGATGTCTGATGCCAGGGAATGAATTTGATGTCTGATGCCAGGGCCCAGCTACTTCCAGCCCATTCTAGTGTCTTCTAGTGTCTCTTTCCCATTTTATTGCTGGTTTGGTTTTAGGAATGTTTTTACATGGCTCTCCCTTTGCCACAACCAGAATGACTTTAGGATCACACTGTTTTCTGATTATTAAAATTTTTTAGGCCATTGGAAAAAGGTGATCTATTTAATAGATTGGTTGTGAGAAACTGATCTTGGTAAAGATTGAGTGTTTTGTACTGCTGAGAACCCAATTGTCTTATTTGTTACTTCCAGTGTTAGAAAAGTTGACATTTTCCACTGTTCACTTCCACTGGGAAGGATTCTAGTCCAGTTCTCTGGTATCTCAGACAACCTTGTCAAATCGATTCTGTCTAAGGGTACAGAGTGGATTATACCTGTATGGTGCCTGGTAGAGGAAATGCATGGATTTAAGAGGTTATTTCCTCTTGTAATTTCCAATGATTTCCTTTCTAGACAACTGGACCGGTGTAACTCATCTTGCTATCAAATAAATACTTATGAACAAATTCCAGCTGCCAGTTGCTATTGAAATGGGAGCTAGATGAAATATCTGTCACTGTAGAGCAGTGCTTCTTGTGTTATACAACACTCTGCTTTCTGGTTATATTTGGAATGCTGAGAAATGAGCTAGAGTTTTGGTCATGTTTTTTTAGATTTCAATGATGAAAATGTTGTGCCTTCCTACTTGCCTTGCAGGCTTCAGAGAAAATGGAAACAGATTTTTCCTCAGACTTGAGAAAGGAGTGGGCTCCACTAAAATTAGATCCATCTTTCTATGGCTTTCTGGGAAGTCACAAGCCTATTCCAAAATCATCCACTATAATATGAAGCTGGGTAAGTTGTTTGGTCAAGTTTAGACTAGTGACCACTGCATATGTTATGGAAAACTCCATGAAAAGAGGTGGCATTTGATACACAGGAGCAGCAGTAGCTATTGTCAATCTGTCTGGTCCCATGACCCTTTGATTGGGCCTTGCATCCATCCAGATAACTCTGGCCAGCTCAATTTCCTCTCAGGACTTCAGGGGTGTAGAAATGGAGAGAGGAAAATAAAGGGGCATGTGGCACATGTGCTGGAACATATGTGTTTGTAACATATCCGTCACAGCTGTGGGATCTGAAAGGAAAAGGAAGGAAGCAGGTGAAATCTTTTGTGCTCAGAGGAAGCCAACATGTGTTTGAGTGCTAGCAAATGGCAGATTTTTTCCCTGTAAAAGTCTCTGCTTTTATATTGTTAGAGTGAGGCAGGCATGCCATTATTAGACACCACCTTTATGAAGCTGTAAATTGAGCTTATTTGTTTGGTTTTAAGTTTTGGGGGAAAATTAATACTGTAACAGGGCCAAACCCTGGTGCTGTCACTGAGTTCCTCTGGAGCAGGGAGTATTATGGACAGGAGCTGCATGTAAGGAAAAACAGCAAGGGGATTATTGCAAGACTGCAGTAGTTATAGCTACCAGGAAATAACAAAAACAATTCTGAATTTAGCTTCAGTGCTCTGCTGGGCAGTAGTTCTTCAACAATGAAGAACTTATAACTTCTGCACAGATTGTTAAAGCACGTGTGGTCTGACAGTGATTACAGGAGAAGCCACACCAGCTGTCTCTCCTGCAGTGAGTCCAGGCTCTTAGCCTACAGTGCCATGGCTTCATGCATAAAAGTGTAAGAAATACCTTATTTTGTCAAACCTAAGGCCCACCTAGACAGGTGCCTTTGCCTTGGACAGTAACAGCAGGCAATACTACGTGATCCTGGCCATTCATTTGTGCATTCCCCTCAGCTTTCATGGTCACTGGATTAAAATCTCTGGGAGGTACACCTGTGGCCATTCCCTTACCCATTTTGGAATGACTGTCTGAAAAAAAAAGTCTTTTTTTATAGCCTGCTTTTTTTGTCTAGCCTGCTGATATTATTGGTCTCCTAGTCCCACGTCACCAAAACTTCACTACAGCTGTGTTTGCAAAATAAAATGATTTCTTTTGTTTGTTTGAAACCTATCTTGCATGCAGTTTGAGTGAGTGTCCACGCCTGTAGTATTACAAGGTTTGGTGACTAACCATCTGCTCTCACTTTCTCAACTACCTTCATGATTTTGCAGTTCTCAGTTGTATCCCCCTCAGCCTGCATGTCTTCAAGGAGAGAAATCTCTCCTCATAATGCAGCTGCTTCATCCCCTAAATTCCTGCTTTACAATTTATGTGCTCACATGAAACACGAGTGCTGAAATGCGGATACAGTTCAGTCTCTGGGTAGCTGCATTTCCCAGCTGTCTGTCACAAGGCAGAGTTGGCTGCCCAGTTAAAACAGCCAGAGTGATCACTGCATAACTCTTCTTTGAGCACCTTCTATCTGACCTTTTTTAAAGCTGTAGCAAGCAAATTCCAAGAACACTTGTGGGATGAATGGCAGCAGCTTTCTGTGTTTGTAGGTGGAGGCTGGCCAATTCACAGCCACCCCTACGGATATTCAGCTTTTTCTTGGCCTGAAACCAACTGTTCCAAAGGGCCAGATCCTCACTAGTTATTTGTGGAGTTTCTGGACATTTGGGTTACGGTGCTGGCCAGGCACCCATTTGTACTTTTTGTGGTGATTCCTGCTGGTCTCAGTGCTGAACAAGGAAAGTAACTTTTACTTTTTGGTAGTTGGTACCCTTGCTGTATGTGATGGGATACCCACGGTGAGAATGTGGCCAGCTGCAGGGCAGATTCATGTAGCAGACAAACTTGGAGGCATTTGCACTGATTTTGTCCAGGACATTGGTGCCCACTATCCTGAGAAGTGGATCTTTAGAAGAAGTTGGTGCTGCAGGTAGCATCTATCAGTTCACTGGTCTCTGGAAAGGGTGGAAGTTACCTTCCAGTGGTGTGGTTATGATAAAACTGGTGGTTATATGTTGTCATTCTTGGCTTCTGGCAGTTTATTTTATATTGTAATAAGGTGATGAGTTATTTCTTTAATGGATGACTGAGTTGCTCTTCTTGGGAACCCATGCTGAGCAAAGATCCTTTTCTAAATTTTAGATCCTGTAACTGATTTGAATGAATAGCAAAGGGAAGGCTGAAATGTTAAATTTTATTATATTAGTAGGAATCAAAGGGTGCAAAAGAAAAGACAGCTAAGACTGACTCCTAGTCTAACGAAACATGTATGACTAGTCTGGTAGGCAGAAGACTGCAAATGGTAATTTGCTGTATCTTTTCTCTTTTAGAAAAGTAAAGATTTAAAGAATTGGATGAGGGCAAGTATTGCTGTTGGATATTAATACAAACCACTGAATGTGTCCAGCTGCTCTCATCTTATCGCTGATTTTGCCATATTCATGTGCAAGCAGTGTGAGCTACAATGTTTTGCATTGCAGTGATCCTGATTGTGTAAGGCACGGGGAACATCTTCTCTGTGAGGTTCTATAAACACAGTGCTGTGAAACCTGCAGCACCTTTCCTAGATGCATTCTGAATTTGGAGTGTCTTCCTGTTTCTTAATATGAATGATACACCTCAGAGTCTATCTCCAATGTCTCCAGCTGCTACATTCTCCCTGCCAAGAATGTAACCTTGTTCAGCCTTTGCACCAGATGGTGTCCTGGAAGCTTTGTAGGTCAAACTAAGAAATGACTACATACCAGAATAAACTCTAACATGAAACCAGTGAAGAACAAACACATGCACAGTTGTTTTACCCCTGATCTCACGTCTTTTGTTCTCAAAACACCTTCTATATCTTAGGATATAAAACTGTCGCTGTCAACTGTAGATTCTGCATCGTTATTATAGTGAATGATAATTTCCCTTCTCACAAATTCTCACTATTTCACACTAGCAATTACCTATCTCTTTTCCTGAACAGAGAGAGAGAGACCAGCTGCTTTTTCTCTTGGATGCTTTACCAATGCCTGTCGAAGTCACAGCAGAGTTCTTGTACTCAGCTGTGCTCAGAGAGGATTTTTATCTTGCAAGGTTTTGGGTTTTTTTTCAGTTCTCATGTTTCATCTAGTAAGAACTACTATGCTGGTGTACAAACTCATCTTAGAATAATTTGCAGCTACAGCAATGCTAATGCTGTAAGGAATAAAAGTGACTAAACTGCTTCTGTTATGAAGGGCAATTGCTCCCTCTGCTGTGTGATTCTCCTGCCAGAAGCTCTGCACTTGCAGTAGTCATTCAACTTTGCTTTTCCTGTGGCACAATTACATTGCTGGGTGTTGGTACCTTGTACATAATAGAAATTTTGAGAAGCCTTCAATCCCTGGACTTTCAATACCATAGCACTAATTTTTTAGCTACAACAGTTAAAAAATAATCCCCCTTTTATATTTATAAATATTAATGTAATTAAAAAATAACTAAAATATTTTTAATTCTGCAAGGTATCACATTTATAAATCTTTTAAATACAGCATTTTTAGGATTTTGGTTGTAGGAAGTAACACTACACATAGAAATTTTTGATTTACATGAAAATGGAAAAAACCAATACTTTCAGCAGATTTACATGTACAGAAAACATGTCCTTAAAAACCTTCCATGTAGCATAGACATTGTTAATAAAATCCCTCATTTTTTTTTTTAAATGTAGCATAGACAGAGATAATAGGATAATAATTCCTTAGTGGTGGTGGGGTTTGGGTTTGGGTATTTTTAGCTTTTAGTACTTTTATCTTGTTATCTTTCTTCTGAGAAGGCTTGGTTTTTAAGGAACAGAGAAGAATCTCAATATTGTTAATGTGATTCCTGTGGTACAAAAGACACTTCAAAAGGGGAACAACATTTCCTGAAATGTCATGCATCAACCACCTGATCTTTTGAAGACTCTTTTCCAGGCAGATGCCCAAGGAAGGACACTCTCAACTCTTGCAAGTTCCGTGCCCTGGTACTTGTGAGTTGTCACAGTGAGTTGATATTGCATTGCTGAGTGCAGCTTCAGAATGCTGCAGTTCCAGGTAGGCTTCAGATGCATCCAACATACAAAGAACCACAAAAGTCTGAAGCAGGAACTTGTTCTCACTACTGCCAAGCCCACCAGTGTGTCCTGAGCAGTCATGTGCCATTAGATGGCTCCCAAACTATAAAGAACACTTGCAGCAGAGAATCTTAGGATAGTTCGGATTGGAATGGTTCTTAAAAGTCATATTGTCCACACCCTAGCAATGAGCATGGGCATCAACTAGAATATGTGCTCAGAGCTGCATCCAACCTGACCTTGAATGTTTCCAGGAATGGGGCATCTACCACCTCTGTGGGTAACCCGTGCTTATGTTTCACTGCCTTCATCATAAAAAAATTTCTTCCTTATATCTATACTAAATCTTCCCTCTTTTAATTTAAAACCATTATCTCTTGTCCTATAACAGGACTTACTAAAAAGTCTGTCCCCAGAAAAGCCCCCTATAACTACTGGAAGTCTACAATAAGGTCTTCCCAGAGCCTTCTCTCCTCCAGGCTGAGCAACCCCAGCTCTCAGCCTTTCCTCACAACAGAGGTATTTCATCCTTCCAATCATTTTTGTGACCCTTCTGTGGACCCACTCCAACAGGTCAAGTTGTTTCCTGTGCTGCAGACCTCAGAGTGGATTCAGTGTTCCAGGTGTGGTCTCACTGGAGCAGAGCACAGTGGCAAAATTGCCCCCTCAGTCTGCTGGCCACACTGCCTTTGGTGCAGCCTGGGATGTTTGGCTTTCTGGACTGCAAGTGACTATTGTCAGTTCATGTGCAGCCTCTTATCCACCAGCACCCTCAATTCCTTCTCAGCTACTCTCAATTCCTTCATCCTCCAGTCTGGATTGATACCAGGGGTTGCCTCAGCTCAGGTGCACCACCTTGCACTTGGTTTCATGAGGTTCCCGTGGACCTACTTGAGTTTGTCCAGGTGTCTCTGGATGGCATTCTGTCCCCTGGCATGTCACCTGCACACTCAGCTTGATTCTTGCACTCCAACTTGCTGAAGGTGCACTCAATGCCACTGTCTCTGTCATCGATGAGGACACAAAACAGTGCTCATCCCAGTCACGTGAGGGACACCACTTGTCACTGATCTCTGGACACTGAACCATTGTCCATTTCAGCCAATTCCTCATCTGCCAAACAGCCCATCCATCAAATCCATATCTCTCCAATTTAGAGAGAAGGGTGTTGGGAGGGGCTGTGTCAAAGGCCTTACAAATGTCCAGATAATGTGCATAGCTCTTCCTTTGTCCACTCATGTAGTCCCTTCATCACAGCAGGCCACTGGCTCACTTGTCTTCTTGTTGACAGATTTCCAGTTTCCACTGCAGGCTGGGGACTCCTCCCAGGTGAATGAGCACAGCATATTTATCATGATCTACTTGGCTTATGGTCATAATGGGATCTGGAATGGGAGAGGGTATTGATGCTGTTTTTTGACTTGTTTTATATACATCAATGCCTGTCTCTGAAGTTAATGCCTTAAAAATTGTAGTGTAACACAGCCTCACTGGAATATCTTCTTCCACAAGCCACAGTTGGTTACTTTGAAAGTTTTAGAGCAGGCTCCTCTCACATGCATAGGGTGCAGGACTACCTTAGTGTTATGCCTTTCCCCAGGTATCCATCTTTGGTCTCTGTTCACAGTGGCAGAAACAGCAAGATGAGTTCTTTACATGCCTCTGATTCAGGCTGACTGTTCCAGAGTTGAGTCTGCTCTGGGATGGCACGTTCAGTGCCTATGGGGTAGTGTAGGAGACAAGTTACCAGGCTAGACTGGTCTTTGGTCTGACCCAGAACAGTTCTTGTATCTTCTGTCTCTGCCCTCTTTGTTGGGTGAACTTCGCAAAATACCTTGGAAGTCAGCCAAAGACTAGCCAAAGCCAAAACAAGAGAAATGTTTTATTTCAAGACCCATCTCAACAAACCTTTTCTTTGTAGTCAGCAGACATTTGGTTTCTTTATTTCCATTAGCATGGCCATGGTCTTTCCATCTGGCTTTTCCAGGTATGAAAAAGGGTAGGTCATATCTGTGACAAGTAAAGATCCACCGTTTGTTTTTATTCACCTTCCCCATTGTATTGCTGGAATTTTTACATTCTATGGACTGAAAATTAAACAAACACTGAATTGATCCCACTGATAATAAAAAAAGATCTCACAAAGACAGGCACTGAGGATATGTGCACTTGAATAAGTGATTAGCAAAAAGACTCATGATATCAGCCCAGGGAGACACTTGTAGGTGGTTTGAGTTTTCTGCATTTTTTGCTTAATTTAGTGCTGTATTTGCTGGAGATATGAAAAGTGAAGATGAAGAAAAATGTAAAGACTAGATAGTGAAAACTAATCCATGTTGTTTTCTTTTAGATTTAGAGGGGTAAAATAACATGCCAAAGTAGCTGAAGAGATATTTCTACCCAATTTACAAACTACAGCCTGATATAAAAATTCCTTTATTATAGTATCTACTTCTTTCTGTTTCAGAATGACCTTCAAGAGTGCAGTGAGTTCGGAACTGACATAAACTTAGCTAATGACAATGCTATTTGGATATTTCATATTCTGACACTCTGGGAGTACAAGGTTGTGGTGGCTCAAAAAGTTTAATCTGGAACATTGCTGAATGCTTAGATGCATGTAAAAATATATGGGCATGTGTCAGCCAGAGCACACAAATGCATAGAATCCATAGCCATTGATTAAAGTTATGTTGAAATAGTGTGTTTAAGTGTTTGCCCACCTTCACACTAA
The DNA here is from genome assembly GCF_009819655.1 of Sylvia atricapilla. Lineage (NCBI taxonomy): Eukaryota > Metazoa > Chordata > Aves > Passeriformes > Sylviidae > Sylvia > Sylvia atricapilla. The sequence goes on from NC_089145.1 coordinate 56,481,370, forward strand.
GCTTTTTTTAGGTTTAAATGGAGCTTCCTGTGTTTCACTGTGTGCTCATTGCCTCCTGTCCTGTCACTGAATGCCACTGAGAAGAATCTGGTTCTGTCTTCTTTCCTCTTTCTGAATAGGTATTTTTGCACGTTTGTAAGATTCTTCTTGCACCTTCTTTTCTCCAGGTTAAACAATTTTACCTCTCTCAACCTCTCCTTGTATGATAGGTGCTTCAGACCCTAAATCATCTTTGTGGCTCTTGTGCTGAGCTTGCTACACTCTGTTCATGTCTCTTGTTCTGGGAAGCTCAGTCCTGGATGCAGCACTCCAGGTAGGATCCTGCCAGTGCTAAGCAGAATAGAAGGAAAACCTTCCTCAGCCTGCAGGCAATGCTCTCCCTTACCCAGTCCTGGAGGCTATTTGCCTTCTTTGCCACAGGGGCACATTGCTGGCTCATGTTCAGCCAGTATCTCTAGATCTCTTTTTTCAGAGTATCTTTCCAGCTAGTCAGCCCCAGCTTGCACTGGTGTGTGGGGTTATTTCACCCCTGATGCAGGATTTGGCATTTTGCATTGGTAATTTTCATGACCCATTGACCAGGGTCCTTCTGATGGCAGCACAAATTTCTGGTGTGTCAACCACTCCTCCCAATTTTGTACCATCTGCAAAATTCCAGAGGGTGCACCCTGTCCCATTATCCAGACCATTAATGAAGATGTAAAATACCACTGGCCCCAGTATCAACCCCTGATATACACTATTAGTGACTGGCCTCCAGCTGGGCTTTGGGCCATTGATCACAACCCTTTGAACCCCTTGACAGTGCAGCAGGTTTTCACACCACCTTACAACCCATTTATCCAGCTCATGCTTCATCACCTTCTGAGGACTTTGACAGAGTTAGCTAACAATTGCCAAGTATGAATAGGAAATTGAATCCGTGTTCTTTTAAGACATATAACATTTTTATTGGTTAGACAGCAGCAAAGTGTTTCTGCTGAATTTGTTTGATTTTCAGTTAACAGAGAAATTCTCAACTCCTGCTTTGTTATTTTTGCATGACTGAGAGCAGTGTCAGGTTAATTTTGTTTTAAAGAGTGAATTGATGACTATTCACTGCATAGGTGATTAAGTGAAAAAGTGAATTCAGTTATATAAATTATTTAGTTATACGTATTGCATGTAGCTAGGCCACCTCTAGAAAGCTTTCTGCACAGTGTTAGTAAAATCAATTGTGTGAGGATTTTCCTCAACTTTTAAAATAGTTTCATTTTCAATTTAATTGTCCTTTTTGCCAGGTCAGATCGTGAGTGAGCTCATGGGAGTGAACTCATATTACTGTATCACCTGAAGGGCAGAGAGTTTTGATATCTCTGTGCAGAAGAACAGCAGAAGCTGAATTAATGCACTTTCTGAGAGCACTTGTTTGATATCCTTACCTCTTGTGTGGGGGAAATCAAGAGCTGTTTCTAGGACCCATCTAACTGAGCCACAGCTAGATCTCAAAGAACCAGCTCCTCCAAACTGTGTGAGGTCTCCACACACTTTGATGCTTTCCAAGTGAATTTTTCACTGTCACAAGGATTGCTGCTTGCTATTTTAAAATGTTACTTCTGCTTCTCAAACTTAGGAGTGAGAATCTGTTCCTGTTTACTTGTTGGATGATGTGATTGAAATACTTATGTCCCCAAATGGAAAAGAAAGGTCAAAAACCTTTCAAAGTACTTCTTCCAGGAGGCTGATGCTTTGAGATAAGCCTCAAGCTAAGAGATTCTGGTTTTGGAAGAGGACTGTGCTTAAATATTGCAACTCTGGAGAGTCTCTGTTTTTAAGACCAATGTGATTTCAGGCATTAGTCCCTGTCAGATACAGTGAGAGAACATAATGGAGCTGATCTGTGAAAGCCTGCAGTTAGCAGCTGTATTGTGAGCTCTGCCAACAAGCAGGAGGAATCCAGAAGCAGTGCTGCTGTTCCAGCTGCCACCAGGTGCTGCTCTGCAGGTAGGCTTTCTTGCTCTCTTGCTGTCACCCAGGCTGGGTACAGGAAGCAGCATACAGACTAGTGCTTGCAGTGCTGAAGGCCAGGATTGGGCTTAGAGCAGGCTCCACATGTCCTGTGAGCCAGTACAATTGTTCCCAGGGATAATCCCATGTTTCCCACGAAGGAGAGCTCATCTTGGTGACCCTTCAGTAAGCACTGACCTGAGCACCTGTAGCACCCACTGGTTGAAGTGCCTGTAGCCAGCTTTCCTTCTACTACATGTCTTAGCTTTCTCTATAGACATCGAGGGCCTGCCTATATACACCAGGCTTGGAACTGATGGAGAAGACAATGAAAAAGTTATTGGAAGTGCTTGAATGGATGCTGATCTATTCTTGTGATTGCCTCACTCCTCTGTAAAGGCAGACAATTGCTGAGAGTAGCTCTGGATTACTAATATAAAACCTGAAATGCACTTGCCTTTTCAGTGTATCTTTGGTGGTTTTGAAATCACTCTCCAGTGGAAGATTACCTGCCCATGGCAGGCAGGGTGGACTAGATGATTTTAAGGTCCCTTCCAACCCCAGCCATTCTATGATTCCATGAAACTGTTGTTGTCAACAGGCTGACTGAAAGAATCTCACTGGAAATAGTGAGTTTAAAGTGAAATGGCCTCACAAAATGGAGTTTCTTGGCAAGAAAGTTATTCCAAAGCTGCATTATTTTTGGCTGGAGAATGGAAGTAAGATTATATGTGTTACAAAACACGTGAAAGGAAGTCATTGTACATCGGTTCTAGATCAAGACTATTCACATGGATTATTCAGTGGATTGTTTTACTTGAATAAAACTAGATAACAAAGGACAGGGGTGAGCTATCAAATGTTGGGAGACAGTTCATCACTAAGGTGGAATTTACCTTCGTGTTTGCTTGATTTTGCTTATTTTCTCTTCTGTGAGAAAATTTTAGTGTAGTCCTGTGAATAGGGGCCATGGAACTCCTGTTAATTGACTACTGCAGGTTTTTATTCCTTTATGAACTATATTATAAACCCACTTTATTTTCAAAACTATTTTAATTACAGTTGTGACTTTTTTCTTTATGGGAAGCAGTCGATTAAGAGAAAATTGTGATATTATAAGTGACAGATCTGAAGCCGAAGAGGGAATTGTTCATTGAAACTATTGGTACTGCATGTTTCTAGCACTTCTGATCACTTGTGAACAGAGATTGGTTTGGGAGAAGTTACAGAGAGGGCAATACTGAAGAAAATAAGGGAATTTGGGAAGATTAACGGGTTTCTTGTTAAAGAAAAGCTGAGAAATATGCAGCCTCAACTTTCTAGTCCTCCACACTAAAGGAAAAGGAAAAAAAGAAAAAAAAAAGAAAAAAAGAAAAAAAAGAAGAAAAAAAGAAGAATAAAAAAGAAGAAAAAAAGAAAAAAAGAAGAAAAAAAGAAGAAAAAAAAAGAAAAAAAGAAAAAAAGAAGAAAAAGAAAAGAAGAAGAAAAAAAGAAAAAAAAAGAAAAAAGAAAAAAAGAAAAAAAAAGAAAAAAAAAAAAGAAAAAAGAAAAAAAGAAAAAAAAAAGAAAAAAAGAAAAAAAGAAAAAAAAAGAAAAAAAGAAAAAAAGAAAAAAAAAGAAAAAAAAGAAAAAAAAGAAAAAAGTGTTTTTCCAGAAAAAAATTAGCAGATGTTTCCTGATTCTGCCATCAGTATCAAACAACTTTTCTTTGTGTATCAGTTTCTTCTTTGCAAAATGAGGATAAGGGTATTGGGCAGTTTTTGTGAGGTGGTTTGAGATCTGTACCAGTATGTGCAGGATAACACAGCACTACTCTCCTTTCATGCTGGATGCTCACCATAATGCAGGACTAACAAGTTGCTGGCTAAAAGGTCATAAGATATAGAAGCCTATGACACAAATAGTGACATTTCTGACTTTGCATAAATTTGTGTGATTAATTCTGTTTCCTTTTATATTTTTTCCCATGAGAGAAAATCAGGCAATTGCTTTTTCCACTGCTGAGGTATAAGCTACAAAGCTGATTCTGATGAAAAAATAGACTATGATCTGTTGATGATTGATCAAAGCAGGTAATTTTGAACTTGGTTTTAATCTATTATTTAAACAATATGCCAAATTAAAAAAAAACCCACTTGAATAACTTCACATTTGTTTTACCTTTATAGTTCTTAGTGGGATTTTTTAACAATTATATTCACTGTAAACAAGTAAATTTGTAGCTTTTACTCTGACTTTCACATGGCTGTTGACATCACTTCTTGAGCCACTGCACATAGGAGTAGACTTCACATGGCACCACCTAACAGCTCTGTTTTTTCCCAGACATATCAGATCTGTGTGTGTTGTTAAGGCTTTTTCTGTGTGGGTGTGAATGGATTCCATAGGTATTTATGTATAGGGGATAGGAATGGACACCAGAGGAGAGTGAGTCAAAGAGGGCAAAAGAGAGTGCTGAGAGCTCATGTCTGAAAGTCTCTCAAAACCTGATTAGCTCCAAAGTCAGCAGTGCTGTTGAATCCACATGCATGGATATATTAGCATGTGAGGCAGCCAAATTTGTTGAAGGCCAGGCAAGCAGGCCTCCAGCAAACATCAGGATCAAAAGTGGGATGCCTAACTCACAAGGCACCTGAGGCTGTGGTGGCTGCTCTCTGCAGAAAGCAACTAAAAGTTCAATACCAGCTGAGGCAAGGGACCACTTGAAACACTTTTGAACCCCTGCTAGAAATTGTTGTATCAGTACAGTTTTCTGCTTCTGATGGAATGGATGGTGTCCCAGCTGTTGCTCCAGTCTGGGAACTACCAGTTAATGTGTTGTTGTGAGCTTTGTGAAGGGAATGTATAGCATGTAGTTATGTTATTGAAATTAACAGCTTGATTCTACTATTAACAACAGATTAATTAAAAAAAAAAAAAAAAGTGTCCCCGTAAATATGGGTTGTGATGTTCATCTTGCTTCAACTTGATATTTTCAACATACGCACTGAGTATTCCAGGCACACAGATAAATCTGCCTAAGTTCCCAATGATTCCTGGCAGGTAATGGGATCAGAACAAGCCTGAGGGATGAGTCAGGGTACTTCAGCTGACACGTACAGGGTGTGTATGTCATGGATGGGGCCTTCCTGTAGCTCTGTTCATATACATTTGTAAAATTAATTACACAGACTTACTTAGACTGGTCAGGTTACTTTTCTGGGTGCCACATTCCTTAGGTACTAACATGTGGGTGGTTTTTTGTTTTTGTTTGTTTGTTTTTGTTTTGTTTTTGGGCAAGCTGGATTTTGGATGAAAACTATAATTTATTAAAAGTTGGCAATAAAGCATTAAAACTTTATTAAAGTGTCTGGAATATGTTAGGCACATTCACTAACTTAAAAGAAATTATTAAAATATAAGCATTTTATTAGTATTTGGACATTTCATTATTAGAGATCTAAATCCTGAAGAGCAGAAGCAACAGTGTTATCCTAGAGGACAGATAATTTTATATGAAAGACAGAAGGACACCAACAGGTGAAAATAGTGTTGGAATATATGGGGGAATATACTGGAAGGGCTAGGCCTTATTTTGCCATATTTTGGAAGTGGTAGATGCCACCCTCTCCTCTCTGGCTCTTAGATATGACTCGAAACAGGATTATTAGTTTCCTTCTTTCTCAATTCCCAGGTGAATTTCAACTGTCACTGAGTTAATGCGTCTGACGAAAATTGTCTCTTTTCACTTTCTAGCTAGCAATGGCAAAACTAATTAAGGCATAATTTTTTGTACAATGAGAGCTGGAAGTAGTGGAACAATGAAAACACAAGGTTTTGTTCTGTGGTGGAGACTGGAAATATGCCTGTCACGAATCGCTGTGTTTTATAGAAATGAAAGACTATTATGTAAATTTGTATTTGTCAGAGCTGCGAAGTGGAGACTAAGTACCAGCTATGCTGCCAGCGTTATACAGACCTTTGATTGTGAAAGTCTGAGTTCTGTAGAGCACACCAGTGCACAAGAGACTGGCTGGTTGGAGAAAAAAAACTCAAGACTTTTATTCCCTGCAAAGGCAGTTCATTCAAAGAGGTGTTCAGACTGCTGGGAATATCTATTTCACCCTAGGCATGCTTTACTGTGTTCTTCACACAGGGCATAGTTTTAGCAGTCCCCTGAAAATTTTAAATCTGCATGAAACATGGCACAAGCTTGCAATGACAGTAGGATGGCTTTCAGGAGATCAAAGAACAGCTTTTAATATTCAAATGCTGTGACTGCCTATTCATTAAAAAAAAAAAAAAAAAAAAAAAAAAAAAAAAAAAAAGCAACTTGTAAAATCATTAACCTTAAATTTTAATGGAAAAAGCAAAACCTGTTAGTTCTTCAGATCCTTAAAGTGAGATTTCAATTGACTTTGAGGCAAGGATTTTGCTCAGTAATAAAACTATTAATTGATTGAGTTGCTACAGTAATTACCTGTTTGTGTTTTGCTGAAAGGTGATCTAGCAAAGCGGAACATGTCTCTACAATTCTTAGTATGATGCCTACAAAGAGCTATCTATGGGCAAACTCAAAATTTAAAGGAAAAAATATGTTATTTTATTAGCTAAAGATTCAATTTTCCTTTTATTGTTACAGAATAAATGTAAGCACCTTACAATTAATGAAAATACTCATGATTTGCAAAGCTGTGTAAGACAGCAGAAAAGCTAATTTTTCTATTAGCTATGTCTCACTTATTCACTTCACCATCATGTGAATTAATCTAACACTAGGCACCAAAGCATCAAATGTCATATTAACTACTGGAGGATGTTGTTTGCCTCATATTGCTCACCTACTATAATCTTAAATGAAAAAAACTAATAGACTCCAGCTCACGAGACAATCCTTCACTGACAAAAAATCAGTGTTAATTCAGGATCTTCCCCTTGATTGAACAAGTCACTGTAGGAAACTGAGTAGGAACAAAATTTGCTGCAGACCTCATAGTGAGGAAATGCTTCCCTAGATGAATAATTCTAGTGTTCCTCAGCTCAAAGACATGTGTGCAGCTATGTGAGGAGAGAAACAAGGTGTCTGAGTACACAAGGTTCACCTCATAAAGGGAGTTCTCAGACAACGATGGGTTGTGTTATCTTCTGTGATAGCTGCAGCTGATCCTTCTCCTGGCCCTTCCTTGAATATACTTCCTCCTTGAAGAAAAATTATCAAGTGCATATCTATTAAAGGGGAAAAATGTTCTAAATTGCTTTTATTAGCTAATTTAAAATCTTCATAACCTATTTGAGATGTAAAGATCTAAAATACTGTACTCATTAGAAGTGCTGTTCCAATATCCGTAACTGAATTCAAGTAGTTCATCTTCCAGGATAAAAGTTTGAGTGTGCTGTTACAAGAAATACAGGATGAGCACAAGAAGAAGAGAATTGTTGACACCAAAATCACAGACTTGCTCACTCACCTTTGTTCCAGACCAATCATCATCCCCAGAGAAATAATTTCTCCATTGTCTCCTTTTACAAATTAAATCCATACACAAAGCATTCTTTGTTGATGCTCTTGCTTTATCTACTTTTCATTTGTAAGTTTGTGGTCCCCAGGACAGATCAGAATATCAGTGTTGTGCATGTCTTTGTGAATCAAAAGAACTTTTAGCTCTGTGGGGTGTGACCTGTTTTACTTAAGGGAGGCATGGCTGCAATTGTGTTCCAGATTTTTCCTGTATTTTTCCCACATGGTTGTGTTTTGAGACTAAAGACAAGTCCATGATGAGCTATGGAAGATAGGAATTTGGTGACTAATGACTTTTAATTCCTTCTGTTGTTGTGTGGGTCTGTAAAAAGAGAAATCTTAGCAGAGCATGTTGTTCAGTAGCAAGGTGAGGTTTGGATAGGGTGATAGGGCCCTTCCAAGTCTTGTGGTACCTGTCTATCTGAGTTAAATGACACCTAACCTTGGTCAGGCCTGGAAGGACACTTTTTGTTCAAAAAAAGAAAAAAATGTACATGGTGATAAGACCATTTCCTTTCTCACAGCGTCTCCTTTAATGTCAGGCCTGAAATATGAAGTCATTAGGGGATATTAAAACAGTGCTGACAAACTAATTAACAAAAGACATTACGCCGGATGGGCTCAATTTATCCTTTTTAATGGTTCTTATAAATGGGTGCCGCCAATTAAAATTAATAAAGATTTACCAGCGATTGCCCAGCATACACTGTTAAAGAGCTTCACTGAAGGTCGCCTTAAAGTCAGCCTTGTCAAAGCTGCAAGTTCAGCTCCCAATCCCAAGCCATGCTGAGTTACTCTCAGTTACATTTTCCCAGGCAGTTTCTCTTTCTTTGTGTTTGGCTGAAGTTTATACACTTCTGTCTCTGTCTGTCTAAAATCTCATCCATCTGCCTGTTGACTCTATTAAAAAATATCCCCCCATGCACTATTAGATTTGTCACAGTTTCACAAAAGAGAATCTCAACAGTCAGTATAATGAGAACTTTGTTCTTTCCAAATCTGTCTGTTATGATGAAATTCTTGACTAACAGCTTTCGTTTTAAACCACTCTTTATTTTCTTGCTGTCAAATTAAGGTACAACAATGTCCCTGCTCAGGGGCAGAGTATGGATGATCAACAATGCCTTGTTTGGCTGTAGCTTTATTCAGTCTAGACCAGACTGAATTCTGCCAGGTCATGCTCTTATGGCTTCCAGCATTTCTCCATGTGTAAGTGATTAGATATTAAAAATATGAATTATGAATGCATCAAGGGAGAAGTCTGCTAGTACCCCAGTGACTAAAACTTCTAATAATTTCTTTGCAATCTGTCCACCTACAGGAAAACAACTAGGAGACTAGCCATGCAGCCACGAGCTCCTCTGACATTCTGCCCTCCATTACCGTTTTGTAAGGCAGTGGGGCAGGCAAACTGGCTGAATGCCACCCTTTTTTTTACCCTTGATAGAAATGCTGTCAGAAAGACTGCTGTCAGTGGATAGATGGAGATGCAGCTGTAGCTTGTGCTGATCTCTGTGTCATGGGAATGTATCAGCTGTAATGGGCATGAGACAGACTGTGGGAGAAGGTGGAACTGGCTGCTTAAGAGCCGAATTCCCTGGCACAATCTTTTGGTGTTGCTACTATTAAGGAGCAGTGCTCAGAAGTGCCTCAGAAGGCAGAAGGAGCAGCTGCTGTTGTCTTCTCATGCATATTTGGGTCTAGATTGTCAGTGTGAGATGACAAGGCATGCTACTGCTTTTGGAAAATGGCAAACAGTCCCAGATGTGTTACTCTTTAGTGCCTGGGAAGTGACTGCTGTATGCTGGAAAGAGCACCCCAGAAATAGTATCCTCTGTTTAGTTCTTTGTGAAAAAAAAAAAAAAAAAAAGAAAAGAGACCCATGGGAGCAATGGTAAACACAGTGTTACATGAGCTAGAGAAACAGTTCAACTGATTTTGTGTGGGAGACCACCTCAGATTGCCATAGTCAGGACAGAGTGACCCTCCTGGGTGAGTTGATGAAGGTTAAAGGAAATGAGAAGGATTAAATCTCTGACGCCTTCAAGAGAGCTGAAGCTTCATGTTGGTATATAACTGTAGGATTGGCATGTATCTGTCCCATGTAACTGTAATTATTCTCCCCACTGGAGGTGGTTCCTTACTTTTTTTTTACTTTTGCCACATCATTCCCCCATTTTGAGTATGCTAAGCACATGCAGGAAATCTATACACTATATTCCAGGAGTGAACATGTCCTCTTTGTGAAGCTTAAAGGATGTGATAACAGAGAAAAGATTTTCAGATTTTCTGAGCAGGAAGACAGGGAGGAGGTAGGAAGGAGAGGAAGGAGAAAGAGAAGAAATAAAACCTGAAGAGGAACAAGAGAGAAAGTTAAACTGAATCATTGTTACTGAGTAGTCTTTCAAATTGTTCTTAACCCTTGTCTGATATTTTAGACGAACACTGATAAATCCTTTTCTCACTTACAAGCAGTACTCTTTGGCAGAAAGGTACATGATTTTTTCCAATTAGGAGTATGACACATGGGGACTAAGGGTCAAACTTCAGATTTTGGAAGCAAATTCTCTGCTCTATTGAAACAAATCAACTGCAAAATTATAGGATTAGAAATGTGAGTCCATCCAAGGTTTTTCAGGAATGACTTGTGGGTTCAACCTGTCTCAATTTCTGTATCTATTTCTCTTACATTTGTTGTGTGAAAAGACACCAGACACAGTTGTGGAGCACAGACAGGGTACAGTGGCACAGCAGTTGATGGAAACTCTAAAGCCATTTATTCTAAGTGGAGAAGGGCTAATTCTGTTACCAGGCTTCCTGTAGAGTGAAGTTCTCATATATGGCTAAATTTGATGATTCCAAAATGCACCTCCTTACAGAGTCTCAGAATTCCTCTTGAATTGACCGAATACCTAAAAGCCCCAGTAGACACAATAGCTATGGGACCAGTTTCCCAACACAAATTTTCTGTTGGCTTGCCTAGCTAGTCCATATTTAAGTTGATGACAAGAAGGTATTTGCACACCTCTTCAGCACTGATTTTAGTAGTATGCAGAGTCTGTACTCTTCCTCTTACACTTGTTTAAAATCCCCTTTTCTGTAATATTGCAAATATCCTTGAAACAAGAATTTTGTCCAATCCAGTTACTACCTTGTGTTCTATTACACTTAATGTCACAGGACTATAAACTGTTTACTGTCTCATTGTAAAAATTTGGCACAGATATTTATGGCAGTGGTCTTAATCTTTGTAAATCTCCTTAAAAGTCTTTCCCTGTGCTACATTAAAATAAGCACAGTCTTTTAAGCATGTGATGCCTAATAATGGTGCTTAGAACAAAGATTATCTTCAGATAATTAATTTTTCCCCTTCATTTTCTATCTTCTATTTCTGATGCATATGTAAGCCAGAGCTTTGTAGTGTCCCTGTAAGCTGTTCCATGTTTGCTATTCACTTTTCATGTGATTCTGGAGAAAGGAAAATGAAGAAAGAAAATGCATCTTCTAATTTAAGAAATATTCAGCTAAAGGCAAGAATTGTATTTTGTGTGTTAAGACTTCTCTTACCCAATCCCCTACCTGTCTTGTAGTAGAGGATCCACCAACCTGGATGTTGCATTTTTTTCTAGCTCTGTACTACTCTACCTTTTCCAATTTCCAGTTGCTTTGCAGTTTTGCTTGAGCTAGATCCCCACTAAAAGAACAAGTTAAACAGGCAGAAAAAAACAACACGTGAGAACTAAACTGAAAAGCAGCAGAGCACTGTGATTTCACAAAGTCTAAATAGGAGGGAAGAAAATAGAATGTGAGAGATTTCACTGTGTTTTCAAGTTTTGTTCCTACAAACAGGGTGGCTATTCTGGAGCTTCCTGGGCTTCATCTCCCACAGCATGCAGAGCTGGGGGGCTGTAGTGATTAACAGTGGCCAATCTCTCAGTACTCCTTTGGATCTTTGCATCCTCATGGGCCGTGTCACTAAACTCCTTGGCATCCTGGAATCTTCTCATGCAATGAACATACAAAACCCTCTGCTATTCAGGAAAAGCCATACATAAGCTTCAGTCCTCTCTGGCTTGAAATATTGCTTGTGTATATTTGGGTATGAGCTCTCATCCTCCCATATGCAGTGACTGCCAACTAGACTTTTTCAGGACATGTTAAAGGGGAATATTGGGGTACATGTGCTGCAAACTGGTTCCAGGCTACTAAGCTTTTCAGTTTCCTCAAACAACCCCGCACTGAGGGATCACCAGCTCTTGCCTGCACTCTTGATGTACAGTACATTAATCGTGCCCTCCCTAATTCCTGCTTCAAGATAAATCTCTTGCGCTCCCATTATTGGGCTAATTGCTGTGGATTATATGGCAGTCAGTTGCTCTTTGGCAGGGAAAGATTAATGGAGGACATTTCCTTTGTTTTGATTTCATTTGCTAATTGCTGTATGGAGAGGTGGTTATGTTAATTCATCCTCTCCCCCTGTTAGATAGCAGGGTTTTGTTTAGCATGTGCTGGGAGAGGAGTACTTGCCAGGAATCCTAAATGTTTCTTTGTCTTGCACTATGGATTTGGGACAGTTTTAGCAATTCACAGACAGAGTGCTCATACGTTTATGTGCTTTTTTCTACGTTTCCGGGCATAGGATGTGCTAATTATAGGTGCACAAAATGAGGAATAAAGAATTTTCTGCGTTTTTGGTAGGGGCTGAATTATCTGGTTGTTGGTCTCTTTGTACCTCTGTCAGAGTCATGGCAGAAAGTCAGAACCCCACTGAAAAACCTGAGCCTTTTAATCGGGCATATATGTCACCATTCTGGCCCATGGACAAGAGGCAGAGGCAGAGCCTGTGAGCAGCTAAGCGCCAGGGAATTGAGTGTTGTCACTAGCTTTGGTTTTATTAGGTAATTTAAAAAACAACTGTCACCAAATGTGCAGCTTTCTCAGCTTTAGATAGATGCAGAGGTCTGAGAGAACAGGACAGATAATTAAGTCATTCACACTTGTTAGCCAGAAAGGAGTCCAGGCCAGTGACTGGTGAATGAAAATTGCTGCCATCTGTTGCCTGTTCTTTGACTTTTGCAAAGTGTCTGGATGTCACTCTTTCCTGCTGAGACAGATGTTTCCCACTGCACATCTTTAGTCCAGGATTTGTGCTAACTGCCACCCTCACCACAGCAGAGATGCCTCAGAATAGAGATTTTATTTGAGTAACAACTGAAAGATGTAGTTGTGAGAAATCTGCCCAGTGCCTTCTATAATTTAATTGCTCTCTGAATAAATGAGACTCCTCAGTCTCCAGAGTTATCAGCTTGACTGTTTTTACGAGAACAAAATTCTTTTGATCCAGTGGCTGCAGCTATTAATTTAGGGATCCAGACATGAAATCTTTGTTATAGAAGACTGCCAGTCTTTTTTACCAATAAATCTGTCAGGCGGTCCTCTTAGTTTGGGGAAGAAGAACAACAATCTGGCCATCTTTAGATTCCAGATCTAAAGATGGCCAGATCAAAGACCTTTAAATTGAGCACAATAAAATGAACTATGGATAGTAACAGAAATAATTGTGGTAAACTATTTATATATTTGATTGTAGCAAAATGGAGGGAGAGAATTTAATCATCTTTGGATTTATAAACTCTAATTATTATTATTTTTAAAATTCCTCTGGAAGCCTATCTGTCTTCACTTTATGAGAGTATAGAGCATACTTACCTTCTTCAGAGTGTTCATTATTTTTCTATTGCTATGAAATGTCCTCTTTTTGATAAACTCCTCAGAAAGAAACATTTTGAGGCCTCTCACAATTTTTGTTGCTCCATTGTTATTGCTATTGTTTCAAGGTAGGCTCCCTGCATTATGTCACCAGCAATTTCTGCTGTGCCAGCATTACTTTTTGCATCCTTTTTCATTTTCTCCCCGTGAGCTTAGCCTGCAGCCTTCTCGGCTGAGCAGTAAAATTCACCTCCAATAATGTTCATACTTCAAACAACCACACAATGTCATATCTGATCTTGGATATTGCTGGACTACAAGTTAGGACTCTTCAGGCACTTCCTTGATCTTCTTCAAGAAAAAATGTAATTTTGTGTTCAGGGTGCATCCTGTATGCAAACTCTCAAAATTGCTTTGTGCAGGTCTTCAAATTGTATTTCATGGCTCCCAGAAGGACGCTGATTTCAAGAATTTGCCAGGAGCTTTTAAGTCACTGCCCTGTTTCAGGTCCCTCAGAAGATGGCTGGGCAGGCTCAGCTCTGCTCTGTTATAGATGATTCCATTTGGAGCACTTGGAACTTCTCCCATGCCAGGTTGACAAACTTCAGCCTCAAGCAGGTTTCTTGGTATAGGGTAGTCATTGAGTGTGAAAAGTAGTTTTCAGAAATCTCTTCACAGCTACTGAGAGCTTTAAAAATGTATTGCTCATTGTCTAGCTGGGAAAACTGCTTTATTTTGTCATTTATATCACTGCTAGAATGTTTCTATAGTTGTGAGTAAAAGTGGGAGAAACATGAAACATTATAGGGCATTTCATGTTAGAAATGAGTTTGAGATAGGCTGAGACTAAGACACAGTAGGTGTCTGAAAGAAGGCCCACTATGAACTAAGTCATGTGGAAATTATTCCAAGACACTGAAAATATTTTGCAATTTATAGCACTTATTAGGGAACAGTAGCATCAGCACACCAGGCGCTCCTCAACCTAAGGGATGAAACAGTCAGTCAGAGGCCTGTGAAGACTCTAATGGCGCTAAGAACAACAGACAGCATTGCCATCATGACTCTCAGGCCATGAAGCCTAAAGGTAAAGCAGCTAGTGCTGCCTTGAAATAGCAAAGAAAAAAAAGTGCTAAAGTGACCTAGCACTCAGCTAGAAGTGCCTTCATCATGCATGTGTGTGGCCATCTGATGATTTAACCAAGATTATACATTTTTTAGTGTGCTGCTGGAAACATGAGCTTGCAACACAGGTTGCTACTGGGAACATGGTCTGGCATACACCAGTCATCTGGAAAGCAGTTCTTGGTGAAACATCATTAACAGCAAATTCTCTGGGAGAGTGGGAATGATTTCCATAGGTCACAGAACGAAAACCAGTTGTGCTAAGCATTAGTCCCAGTCCCTGGCAGTTTCTGAATAAACTTGAAAGCTGTGTAAAGGGAAGGGGTTTGGGAAATTTAGTCACATGTCTCTACTACTTTGCCAGCTGTTGTTAGTTCTAGTAATAACTGATTCCCCAGGGTGACTTTCCTGATCTCCTAATCTTTTAATTAGCCAGAACTGATAACAAGGAGGTGACCTCTGTAGACAGGGCAATGGAAATTATACTGAGTCCCAAACAGAGGGGAGACTTACACTATTTAAGAGTTGAAATGTTTTATTCTTTAAGGTATCATTCATTGTTCAGAATGTGGCATTTCCCCAGTTAAATTAAACACACGTGGAGGACACAAGCATGCAGCTTTGAAACACACCTAAGGTATTATTAATGTACTTGCTACAGGAACAGAGAATGATAATCCCATGCATTCCCAACTACACAGACATTTTATTTGTGCCCTGTGTAGGAGAAATGCCACCTGCAACAATGGAGGGATAGAGGTTTTTCTGCATTGGATGTTTGGACTTGCTCTGCCTTCCTTCCTGCTTCTGTGCTAAAATTTGCCTATTCACTCCATGTAAAGATGACTTGCAGTGTTTGTTGAGAAATCACTGGCATCTAAACATATGTTTTTGATGAAGCTGATTACCTAAAAAAAGAATCTGTCTCTCCCATAATGCTCTACACTGTTTCATCTTCCAAGCCAGCTTCCACAGGAAGTGAGCTGCTGGACATCCTCCTTCCCAAGTCAAAGAGCCCAGAGAAAGATCCCAAAGATCCTGCTTTCTGATGTGCAGGTCACATCCTTGTAAACTAGTGACCTTGTAAAGCAGGAACCAGCTAATACTGTCTTGGTAAGGAAGGTAGCCCAGCGCTTTCTAACCACTGTTATGTACCTATCAATTTGTAAGAGAACATAACAGAAAGGGATGTACTGTCATGCTTTTCTTTTTCCTCTTTGAAAATAAAAAGAAAAATCTGGGCAAGGAAATGTAGAAATTATTATCATAGTGTGTTTCTACCTTAAAGGATGTGATGGGTGTTTCAGGCAGTTTTCTCCTCAATGAGGAGAGACCCAAGGGCAGATTTGGAGTCATATGAAGCCATTTTACTTCTCTAGCAGTGCTGCTGCAGCTATGGCTTGGCTTGACATGCCTATGTATGGCTGTTGTACAGCTGTGATGTACCACATCTCACCAGCTGCTGCCACAGGGTGACCCCATTCCCCAGGCTCAGTACTATCTGTGCTTTATTGGCCTAGAAGGGCAGGATGTATGGGAAGTTCCTTTGTGTTCTGGTACTTTGCTTTCCAAGGAGAGTTGGCAGGAGGCAGACAGGGAGCTCAGTGGTGAGTCTTTCATGGCAGGATGCGGAGGATACCAGGTTAGCTTGGATTTTTGAAAGGGATCTGTGGAGCTTTTGTTTTGCTGCCATTCCTATCAACCTGTGTTTTAAACACTTGTTAGAGCTGTGCTTCCTGCTGCTTTTCAGAAGAGGAAGCTAGTTGGGTTGTACACATCCAGTGAGGTGGAAATGTGTATGTGTGTTAGTTATTCTTTTAATTTACTTATTCATGCAGAGGAGGTGGAGATGAGCCATGACTACCTGGGTCCAGTCACCACAGAACCACAAAACAGATTGACCCTTACCTAAAAGCTGTTGTAGTTTGTATGTAACTGAGTTTATTTTTAGGAGAAGAGGATGATTTGTCACAAAGTATTTGAAATACTTGATTCTTCTAGCTCTGTAAAATATATGGAATTATCAATGGAGACTATAATGCCCAGTTATGCAAAACACTGGGTGATTGCTGGGGCCTGACTGTGAGAAATTATTTAGATCATGGTAGCTAAGGGTGCATAAGGAAAGCATTTCCAGTATTTCCCATAGTTTCAGAAGGAATGCCATTAAAAAAATTAACTTTGCTGCAAAATGGAATTTAAAATGCAGAATGCAACGAGACAGTGTCCTTAATAGAGGCCAGAAGGGTCATATCCATTGATGCCAGAAAGGTCATATCCATTGATTTTTATTTTTCTCCATGAGATGTTGCCATCTGAGAATACTGTCATGTCCCAATCTGAATTCTGAAATAGGGAGTTTGCAAGTTCATTTAATCAATCTGTAATTATTGATTTGGTTTCAGAGGGAAATGTATGGTCAGTGAAATGACAGGCTGGCTGTACATTCTCTCCTCCTCAGAGAACCCAAGCATAGACCATTATAGCCCAAGATTATTGCCAGAATCTGCCTGACTGTTTACAATGACTGCCCTATCTTCAATGATTCCTGCACTGCAATAAGGAACAAAAAAAGATTTCTTGTTCTCATACATGTTCTGTTCACTTGCTTGAACCCTCAGAAAGAAATTTTCTCCAATACAGCAGCTGGCCGGTTCCCAAAATGGATTATAACCAGAACCACTACCCCAAGAGAGTATCTGCTCTTTCTGGGAAACAGCAAATGCACATCAATCAGAAAAGCACACACAAAAGGCAGGCCATAAAATGCTGGTAGACCTGACCACAGATGAAACTTTCTGGCCTTGATACAAATTTAATTATGTCATGCAAAATCAGTTCTTGAGTTCCTACTCATCATAACCAACAAATTCATCTTGGATAGATGCTCCTCTTCCAGCTTGTGCAACAGGATAAACCCTACTGTTCTTAAACTGCCTGTGGCTCATTTCCTTGACTGAACCTGCTCCTGTCATCAGTTCATTGGAACAAGTTTACAGAAATAAAAATATGTTGACTGAAAAAAAATGTAGTGCTGACAGAGTAGGAAGAAGTACTAAGTTATCTGTGAATGAGTCAACAGAATCCTACATACCTGTCAAATTAAGACTGGATGGATCAGTGAGCCTGAGAGAACAGAGTACAAAGGAACATAAAATGTCCAACAGAAATTTGCTCACACACAGTTTAAGCCAAAAATTAAGAAAGAGATTTTGAAACACGTAGTGAAAAGATGAGGCTTGTGAACAAATAGAATTGAGGTAAAGAGTGGGAGGGAATATATCTACTTATTGTGTAAGAAAGTTATAAGGGAAGGGAACAGTAGATTTTTCAGTAGATTACAAGGATTATGTTAGCTGAGGGTATCACAACATCTTTTTTAAATCACACAGACAAAGCGTCAAAGAGACAAAGACTTCTTAAAGACTAACAATGTGAGACTAACAATGTGGGTTCAGTCTACACAAAGGACAGGAAAGAGTTCCCAACAATCAGTGTAGCTGCTAATAAAGTAGCACAGACAAATATATTTATGCTTTATTTAAGCATCATCTAGTGCCGGCACATAGATAATATGGACAAAGGGGTCTCTAGGTGAAGAATCTGGGGTCTGCAGTAAAAGTGAATGGCTCCAATGAGGGATTCTAAATGTCTGTTTTTACAGGGCACTCATCTTCAAACTGTTTTGATCTGCTGTTCCTATCAATAAAAAAAAAAAAAAATTGAGCATGCTCCACACAGCCTGGGCCCTTGGAGTTTGTTCCTGAATCTGCTAAGCTCTGAAGGAGTTGCCTGATTTTCTGAGCTGATGCACACCCCTGGTTTCAGCTGCAATGAAACCCAGGGTGGGCCACTCTCTGCTGGAGACACCATAAGGCCAAGGGAGACACTAGGGAAGAAAAGTAAACTAGTAAGATTGATGTCTCCAGAGAAAATTCAACTTTCAGTGCTTAGATACCCACTGCTTGAATTGATTCCTAAAATTCTCTTGCCATTGTTTGTGTGGATGTTTGCTGGGAAGCATTTTCACTGTTCTTGGAGTCTATGCAGGAATGAAAATTATTTATTCTAACAGCTAACAGCTTGGACACAAAAATAACCATTTCTGTCTGGCTGTACACGAGGTACCAAACCTTTCATTTGAACACATATTTTTGATCTAAAACACTAAATCGTTCAACCTGCTGAATATTGAAGGTTTGACAGTTTAAGGTACAGAATCAAGACATTTCTGGAAGCTGGAATTTCCTCTCTATAGACTGTTTTAGGATTAGAAATGTATAATTTGCAATTTTTCAGTATGATTTGAAAAATGCAGTATTTCATGGGTTTTTTCTCTGTTTAATAAAATTAATGTGTTTTTGAGTTATATAATGGTATATTTAATGTTTAGTGATAATGTGATTTCATTTGAACTGTCATCTAAGTGTTTTGAAGGAATCCTTTTTAGCTGTAGCAATCTGGGAGATCAGCCTGTCAGGTAGCAAAAGTTTAATTTCCAGTGTGTTTACATGCATAGAGCAAAGGCAACCCCCTTTTTTCTTGTCTTTCCTGTGTGCCAAGGATCAGGAATAATGTTAGTATTTAGTAAGATTTCTCAGTTGTCTGGAGTAAAGGAAGGAAATTACCTCTGTATTTGTTCTTCTTAATAAACTACTATTTTCCTGAGTGGAAGTTTAAAATTCCATTACAAATCAAGAATTTTCTCATTGTTGAGCAACATGTAATTCCAGGAAGATTAACATAATCCATCAGATTCATTCTCTTGGGGTTTTTTTTTTGATTATCAAATTCAGCTAAAATCCAATTTCCTAGTCCAATTTTATTTCTACTCCAGGAGTTTGCAAGATTATATGGATTCAATATTCAATAAGGTTGAAGACTTAAACTGAGGAACAGGAAACATGGCCTTAAATCTATTTTAATCTTTTA
Organism: Sylvia atricapilla; assembly: GCF_009819655.1. Lineage (NCBI taxonomy): Eukaryota > Metazoa > Chordata > Aves > Passeriformes > Sylviidae > Sylvia > Sylvia atricapilla. Next base: position 56,500,619 of record NC_089145.1, read on the forward strand.
GTGCAATTTTAAATTTCTGTGGAAATACTAATTTTATTTTGGTGTTCACAATTGCCTTTTTTTTTTTTTAATTATTATTTTTGGCAAACACATACGTGTTGGTTTACTCTGTGTGAGTGTTCCCCTGAACAAGAGGATATACTATACCTGTACCAGTCTGAGTCAAGCAATGGTATAATTTAATGTGCACTCATTTAGGATCCTAATTTTTGCATTTTAGTATACTAAAAATATCATGAGTTCATTTTTTATCAGAAGAATCTAACTGGATTGAAATTGGAATTCAATTACAATGCATAAATAGCTTTAATTTTTTTGTTACCTATCCAGACTGTTTGAGGTAGTTTTACTTAAAGCTTAAGAAAATATTTTTTACTGAAAACTGAGCATTAAAAATCCATCTATACTTAGTGAATTGAACAGATTGTTTCTGATTGTTCATGCCTTTCGGTATTTTAAACTACCTTAATTTACTCTCACATGTTATTTTTCTTATTATTTTGTAAAAGAAAAGAAACTTTCCTGGCTTTTCAGCTTCCAGTTGATTTTTCAGTTTTCGGTGAACAAGTCTTTGAACTTAACTAGCTGAATAAACCAAAACATTTCCCTGCACTAAGAAAAAAGGCCCCTGTTGTCAAAATAAGATTCCTTATCTTTTAACAAGCCATGAATCTAGAAGTTTGAACAGTGGGTTGTGTGGATTTAGTGTTTTGGTTTAAAGGGCCAACTGAGAACCTGTACTACTTGCTCTTTTCAAGTTGATTTCTTAACAGGTTATTTAAGAAAAACCCAGAAGGGAAAATGCTTCTGCACTTCAGCTACTTTCATTTATAGTCCAACAGGAGTTGAAATTACCTGTATTTGTAATGTTTCCTACATGTCCAGTGACAGCAGCAGTGGCTGATGAAAAGAGCAGTACCAAGTAGGTTACATCTATACATATTATGCAGAAAACAGTAAAAATGTAATCTCTCTCCCACTCCTGCTGGAAGGTAGGTGTTCATAATTTCATTATATGTTTTCTGCCTCTAAGTGTGTGTGCTTTCTTCTAAGCTGCTTCTAGGGGTTTGTTTTCACTTCATTGTGGAGCATGAGAATATATTAAGGAAGCCCATTACACACTGAAAGTCTTGGTTTGGTCAAAAATTAGGTTAAAATCAGGGTGAAGGTATCAAGGTACTAAATGGTACAAATCCTAACTTGTAAAACCAGCCCTAGACTGACCACTCCAGTGTCTCTTCAGCTATTCTAAGAAGATTAATCTTGTTCATTCAAAGAGAGAGGTCCTGTTCAGGTTTTTTTAAAATGCAGCCTGTATCATTCTTTGGTTTCTGTCAGCTGTCAGGCCATTCTCTTGCATTGTCAGAATACTACTGGCTGAATTTAGTTTTATTTTCTCTCTCTCTTTGTAAATCTCTGTTTCACACTGAAATGCACACAGGGTTCCTGCATTGTACTATGAACCCCCTCTTCTTTCCTTCGGGGTTCCACTTTTGTCCAGGGAACCTTCCTGCTTTCAGGCAGAGTACCCCCGGTGAATATGGAACACTGGTTTCTTTTTTTCCCCCCCCACAGCTCCCTTTGAATTCTCTCATTTAACGCCTGGAGCTCTTTTCAGTCAGCTATTGAGTCAGCAAAATTTACAACTACATACTGCTTTCCCTTAAGTTTTTCCCGTAGGTGCGTTTAAAACGTGGTTTGAAGGAAATCGGGATGGTGACTCTTGGCGGTTTTTTTATGATGAATTAATGTCTCCCATTCGCAGGAAAAAAAAAAAAAAAAAAAAAAAAAAAAAAAGTGTTCTACCCCCTCTCTCTACTCGGAGAAAAAAAGCCTACATCCTTTGCTATATTTCCTACGGGAAGGACCTCATTGGAGAGGTCGAACGCAGACAGGGAGCTCCCACCATCACTCATAACAGACTGTTGCACAACTTTTTTATCCTAAACACCAAAAACTCTTTAGTGCATTTTTCACTGCTCCTTGGAAGCAAGCAGGGCAGAGTTCGAGCCGTGTGCTCCGCTGCTGAGGAGGGGCGGGAAGGAGCAGTTCCCTGTAGCTGAGGAGGAGCGGTTCCCTGTAGCTGAGGGGAGCGGTTCCCTGTAGCTGAGGGGAGCAGTTCCCTGTAGCTGAGGGGAGCAGTTCCCTGTAGCTGAGGAGGAGCGGTTCCCTGTCGCTGAGGAGGAGCGGTTCCCTGTAGCTGAGGGGAGCGGTTCCCTGTCGCTGAGGAGGAGCGGTTCCCTGTAGCTGAGGAGGAGCGGTTCCCTGTAGCTGAGGGGATCAGTTCCCTGTAGCTGAGGAGTTCTCTATAGCTGAGGAGGAGCAGTTCCCTGTAGCTGAGGTGGAGCAGTTCCCTGTCACTGAGAGGAGCAGTTCCCTATAGCTGAGGAGGAGCAGTTCCCTGTAGCTGAGGAGTTCTCTATAGCTGAGGAGGAGCAGTTCCCTGTCACTGAGAGGAGCAGTTCCCTATAGCTGAGGAGGAGCAGTTCCCTGTCACTGAGAGGAGCGGTTCCCTGTCGCTGAGGGGAGCGGTTCCCTGTAGCTGAGGGGAGCAGTTCCCTGTAGCTGAGGGGAGCAGTTCCCTGTCGCTGAGGAGGATCGGTTCCCTGTAGCTGAGGGGAGCGGTTCCCTGTCGCTGAGGAGGAGCGGTTCCCTGTAGCTGAGGAGGAGCGGTTCCCTGTAGCTGAGGGGAGCGGTTCCCTGTAGCTGAGGGGAGCAGTTCCCTGTCGCTGAGGAGGATCGGTTCCCTGTAGCTGAGGGGAGCGGTTCCCTGTAGCTGATGAGGAGCGGTTCCCTGTCGCTGAGGGGAGCGGTTCCCTGTAGCTGAGGGGAGCGCTTCCCTGTCGCTGAGGAGGAGCGGGAAGGAGCAGTTCCCTATAGCCGAGGAGGAGCAGTTCCCTGTAGCTGAAGGGAGAGGTTCCCTGTCGCTGAGGAGGAGCAGTTCCCTGTAGCTGATGAGGAGCGGCTCCCTGTCGCTGAGGGGAGCGGTTCCCTGTCGCTGAGGGGAGCGGTTCCCGGCCCAGGGCCCTGCGGCGGCCGTGGGCGCCGTTCCCGCCGGGGCCGCCCCGGGGCTGCTCCTGCCGCTCGGCCTCTGCCCACGGGGCGGCGCCAGAGCACCGCGCTTGGCTCGGCCGGGCCTGCCGCCCCCTTCCCTCTGCCCTCTGTGGAGCCCCGCTCTCCCGTCCTGAGGGCATGGCCAGGCTTCCCTCTGTGGAGCCCCGCTCTCCCCCGTCCTGAGGGCATGCCCGGGGCTTCCCTCTGTCCCCGCTGGAGCCCCGCTCTCCCATCCTCAGGGCAGGGCCGGGCTTCCCTCTGTCCTCTGTGGAGCCCCGCTCTCCCATCCTCAGGGCAGGGCCGGGCTTCCCTCTCTCCTCTGTGGAGCCCCGCTCTCCCGTCCTGAGGGCATGGCCGGGCTTCCCTCTATCCCCGCTGGAGCCCCGCTCTCCCATCCTCAGGGCATGGCCGGGTTTGCCTCTGTGGAGCCCCGCTCTCCAATCCTGAGGGCATGGCCGGGCTTCCCTCTATCCCCGCTGGAGCCCCGCTCTCCCATCCTCAGGGCATGGCCGGGTTTCCCTCTGTGGAGCCCCGCTCTCCCATCCTCAGGGCATGGCCGGGTTTCCCTCTGCCCTCTGTGGAGCCCCGCTCTCCCCTCCCGAGGGCAGCGCTGGAGGCGCGGTCCCCGGCCCCGCTGCCGGCCCCGCCGCCTCTGGCGCTGCCGTCTCCGCTCCCCCGGCGCTGCAGCCGTCGAGCCCGGGGTAAGGGAATGTTGCGAGCTCCGGCTGCAGCCTTGCATTTGTTCCGAGGGGCTCACCCGGCGGCTGGGCAGAGAGAAGCCGAATAGGATAGCGTGTCTTCCCTGGGAAACTTGTCACGTCGCCCCACACGGTAGTCGGGTGCTGCCTTCAGCACCATCTCTCAGAGTACCAACCAGCTCCTGCCAGTCTCTTCTGCATCCTGTTTCGATGCCGCATTTAAAAATTACTCAGAAATCTGGAAGAGCTTTTCACAGTAACATCTTTGAACACTCTTCATCTGAGATTGGCAGACACTTAGTGATGATGAGTCTGGGATCCCAAGGGAGTGAAATAACTGCAACTATTTCGTGTTGATTATGGTACAGACTCATATGTGATATGAGTCGGGCCCAAGTTGCTCCTGTAGTTCTATGGGATGACACTTGGCAGAACCTGATTCTGCACTTTGCCTGAATGTAATAGAGCATATGAATATTGGCTACTTTGAGGACCAGTGCACACTGAAAGGTACAGAATATATCTTTGAAAATCACTGTCTTATGGTTTCTCTCCATTAAACGCCACCGTTTTGCTAAACAGAGATGTAGGGGAGCTCTAGTGTGCCTGGTGCCATCAGTTTAGTGTACAGCAGGGAGCTCAGTGGCGAGGCAGGAGGAGGTGCTGGTGGATGTAAGGCAAGGTGGAAAGGGAATCCTTGATTACAGTTTGGTCCTTTGTGTAACTGAGGTAGGGAACTGATCAGGCCTTTGCACCTGAGGGAGATTGAGTAGAAGACAAGCTAACATAAAATGTATCGATAAAAGGTCTTTCTGTTGCACAAAAATATGCCAGTGCTCAGGCTCCAAAAGTCACAAGCCCACAAGCTCTGTCTCCAGTGACATTGCCCAGATGGTGCAGCTCTGAACACTGACGTTCCTGCTGGTGCTGCTGGTTCCTGCTGAGCGAAGGGCTCTGAAAGGGCTAAGCTCAGAGCCCACTTTAGCCCAGTGTATTCTTTGCCTTCTCAGACCTAAGTTACTCTGTGGCCCATGAGGGCATGGGAGCACCTGGGAACAAGCACATCCCTGAACACTACTGAAGCGTGTAAAAAATAGATATGTTACTGAGAAAGCAGTTTAGCAGTTGTGATGTGGAAGAGTGTGTACTTGTATTTTCTTCCATAGAGATTTATAGCTCAAGCAAGGTTGTGAGTGGCTTCCTGTAACTTGTCCAAGCACCACTGCCCTCTGTCTGTCTTGCTTTCTACCTCAATGGAAGATTTTGTTCCCAAACCCTTGCTGTACAGCCAGGTAGTAACAGAAATGGTCACAGAAATGCTGAGTATTCAGATGCAGCAGAGTAGTAGAATTCCTTCATCTCTTGATGTAAATGCCAAAAACTGCAGAGACTACAGCAGTGAGGAGTGGGAAGGGCAGTCTGGGACTTCAAGCTTCCTTCAGCAGCCTATACTGTCACCAGTCTATATCGTTTTGAGGCCCCTCAGGAAACTGAGAAACATGCTGAGAGATTGAAGTCCAGAGTACAGGTTTCTATTCAGGGGATAAATCTTGCAGGAAACCCTTCTTCTGTGTGGTGCATGAACCCTGATATCGTGCAATCCTGTAGTATCTTTCTCAGAGCACCCCAAAGTACTTAGTTATGTTTTAAAATATCCCATTCTCCTACAAGTTGGTTCAGAGATTGAAGTCCTGACTGACTGATGGGGGCCCCAAGGCATAGAACTAGGTTACATGATTGTTGCAAGGTCATACTAGTTTATTAGCTCCCATTTGCTGGCTTAAAACTTTAAAGGTTTTACAAAGCTTCAGAGCTTAAATCCCTTTTCAGTTCTCTGGCTCTGTGATTTTTGCCTTTATTTTTTTTAATGTAAACCTATTAAATCTCCTATGGGCAACCTTTTCTGTTTGTAGAAGATCACATAATCTAACTCATGGTGGGAGGAGGCTTCCAAAGCTGTACATGCTAGACGAAAATCCTGCTGAGTTTTGTGTATTTATTGAACCTCTGTAGAACCTGACACATGCAAAAAATACTTTTGTCCTATGTCTGAAAAGAACAGAGTGCTTGTGAACCCTGTGAGGATCCAGTGGCCCTTCTGGTCCATTAGTTACCACAAGTGAGTGTTAAGCAACTTTCAAAACGAGAAAATCCTTTTAAATAAGCAAGTCATGGGTCTTAGGAAATCTCTGAATTACTGATACAAGCTTTTGTTCCATTTGGGTATTTCTTTACTGTTTCAAGGACTGTAAGATCACCTGGAGGAGATTCACTCTGGATATGGAATGGAAGACAGCTAGGGAGGCTGCAATTTCCTATTAGTACTGTTTGGTGGTGCCTTTGGGAAAGACAATATCACCACATATCTCTTCTCTTGCACTTCTCCCATTCCCAACCATGCTGTGACTGCATCCTGCCCTGCCTTTGTATGCCAGAAGTCAAAAAAGAACGAGGGAGTAATGGGAAATCTGATATGGAAGTCAGTTCCTGGAGAATAGGGATATAATTAATGCCCGTCGACATAGTTTTATGGAAACTAGGTCTTGTCAAACAAACTTGATCTCAATAATGTAATCTCAAAGAATGGATTGTTAAAGACAATTGTATAGATGTGAGGTACTTATACTTTCATAAAGCATTTGACTTAGTACTGCATGATAGTCCGGCTAAAATTTTAGTATTACATGATATCAGCAAAGTGCCTGTTAAATGGATTAGGAACTGGTTAGTGAAGAGAGCTCAAAGGCATCATTTGTTGGAAGTATCACTGAATGAGAGAATGTCCAGGGGATTTGGCAAGAACTGATATCAAGTTCAGTGCTATTCAACAGGTTTGTCCATGATTTGGAAGTAACTATCCACCATAGCTGAGTGGTAAGTTTTGCAATGTCACAAGATAGGGTGATAAATAATGAGAAAAACTATAATATAAAGTGATTAGCATCACAAGGAAAGTTAATTCCACCAAAATGTGTATTAGCAGTCATGTTCAAAGTAATACTCTTGAGAGCAAGTACTGTATCTTTCAGTCCTCCATTCTGAAGCTTTATATTAAAAAAAACCCATATTGCATTCCTTGGAGTTGACCACAAGAGCAGGATGTGCTCTGTAACCTACATATATGGCACTGACAAACTGCTAGCAAAATGTTGCATATTCCTCTAGTTTATAGTTTTTAAAGGAAGGCAGAAAAACTGAGGAGATCAAAGGAGAGGAACCAAGATAACTTGGTTGGAATGAGAGCTCAGTTAGTTCCAAAAACGTTGAGAATGGTAGTGCAGAAATACCTTAATGGAGAAAAAAAATGCCAGGTGCACTTTTACTCCCCTGTGATCAGAGGACCCTTTCAGGACAGCAGGAACCAACATCTGGAACTTAGAACAGTTTCTATTAAAACTGCCAGAGAAATTTATATTAAAATAAGGTACATTTCTTTCAATAGAAGAATGAACAAATGCTGGAAAGACTTAAAAGGATGCATTTCTCCAGAGCCTTAACGAAAGAGTAATTTTAACTCATTATCATTCAGATCAAAGTGTAATTTTGTGGTCTGAAATATAAAGGAGGGCATCCACATGGTCTTCACTCCCTTAAGTATGATTCCATCAAGTGAACACAGTGCTAAAGTTTCTTCATGGCTAAGCATCATCTTTGTCTTTGCATCATATGGGGTTATAGGCAACCCTGCAGTGTTTCAGTGCCAATATTCAAAACTAACAAACCACAATACCAGGTGAGGTATTGTGTATACATACACACACACACACACTCTGTATCTGTGTATAACGTGTAAAAACCCATCGTTCTTCCATCTTGTGCTCCCAAGCCACGAGTGTGTTTCTAGCCATGATAAAAAGCCTTCTGTTGCCAACAGCTTAAGCTACATTTCCAACCTGCCTCCTTCAGTCATCTTGCTGTCAGGCAGCATGCTGTATTCCAGTATTGGCTTCTGGCCCCTTCACCTACACCTAGAGCTCCTGAGTGTTCTGGAGACTTTGTTTAGTCCATGCTGTTTATTTCCCTCTTCTTCAACCTAGAGTTTAGGTAGGTTATTTCTGGCCTTCTCTACTGACAGGAGTCAATGTGGGGAGTTGTGAGAAATGAAAAGGGTGCTAAGGAAGTCTCAGTAGGTCCAAGTAAGAAAATGGTCTGCTGTGTCCCCTTTGTTTGTACCTATTAATCTGCAGATCCAGGAGAGGGGAAATTTTGGAACTACTCAGTTGCTTTGAACAGAAATTAATAGGTAAAGATGGGAACAGGCACAGGAAGATACGAGATAGAGGAAGCAGAAAGAACAGTATGAGGAGGCTGATAGGAGGTCTTTCTAAATTTTTTTTTTTTTTTTTTATTAAAAGATTTCGGGAGAGTAAGAAAAATTGCCAGAGCTGCAGTTTTGAAAACCCAGAGGCTTATGTGTCTGTCCCATGAAAGAACTGCAACACCATCCTGTTTCTTTCTCACAATGGACATAGGGATATGTCCTCTCCTCCTGTTGTGTGCTTCCTGTGGAGTTGGGTTGGCTGAGCTCAGGGCACAGCCGATCCTATTGTAAATACTGCTGCTGCGTTCCTGGCAGCACCCCTGCATTCCCACACTGGTTGTGGCCAGGGACACTGACCCTTGCAACAGCTGGGTGCCCTTTACCCTTGCCTTCATTCTCTGTAATGCCACTACCACTGATTTAATAGCGTTAATGTTTAAGCCTTTCTCAGATCATTCTACTTCCATTGGTCCTCTTCTTCTATCTTAATTTGGCTGGAAGAAATGGCAGCTTTTCTTGTTTGCTAACGAACCTGCCTAGAGCAACTTTGCAGGTGGCAAGGAAAGTGATGTGTCTGTGGCACAGAGCAAAGCCTGCCAGTGTCTCTGTGGACCAAGACTTTTTCTCAGATATGTTTCTTGTTCTCAAATCCAATGACTTATTTTGTGAGTCATATTTTTTTCTGTTCTGTTTGTGATTAAATCAGCACTCTGTAAAGCTCTGTCAGAGGAAAAAAAATATATCTCTGTCTTGTAGGATAGACAATATTGAGCTGGTCAGGATTCTTATGTGGGATGCTGCAATTATTTACTGCAGCAAATCTGAGCTGGACTTTTCCACAGGCTAATGCAGCTGTGGGACTGTAACAGCTGTAGGACTGAGCCCTTGCCAAAGAAGCACTTATTAATTCACACAGAATGAAAAAGTTCCAAGAGGAAAGACTTTTCCCAGAAGGAGAAATTACACCATTCAAGGTATTTAGCTATGCTGGGGAGGAGCTAAGGTCAAGTTTCAGGCCCAGAAAAGTAGACCAGGAACTCAAGCCCAAATCCCTTATATCCAATGTAGGTCTCCTCCTGCCTGCAGGCTTCTGTGCTGCCCAATACAAATTTAGGGAGTGTTCTTTAGCAAATGTTTCCTTAAAACAGTGAATTCCTGCAAAACATGTAGATTCAACAAATAACCCTAGAGCCCATAAACAGTTCTGTGGATGAGGTGCTGACAAGCAGGTAGAGAGGGAGATGTTAAGGGAGATAATTAGGTAGTTGCCCAAGCATGGGCAGACTTGTGGCAACTGCTTAACCCGTGTCTCTCTTTTGAATTCTTGTGACTGTCTTTTGTGTTTGGACTGCAGCATGTGGCAAATGAACAAATTTTATTTGGAATCATAGGGAAGATTGGGAGGTTTAAATCATTCTCTATGGAATGCAGTGTATGCCTGCAAAATACCAGACTCCCTTTCCTTTGCCTATTTCCTTTCTGTGTACAGGAGGAATGGAGCTGTGTTTTGATGTGTGGGGCTTTACGTGCAGACATGAACTTTGGGATTTCAGCCTGTATGGAAACAAATCCTACCATTACATCTGCTCTACTTTTCCTGTTTTCAGTGCTGTTTTGGAGCAGTTCCTAGGGTTGTTTACTTCAGATTCATGGCTGCTTCTCTTTTGTGCCCATTTGGACTGGGGCTACTAATCAGTGCTATCAAATGACATCTGAGTAGATCTTTAATTCACCACCTTATTCTTCCTAGAATTATTGTTGTACTTGCTTGTAACTGGAAGGTTGTGTTCTCTCCAGACCCTTGGTATTGCATCATGGAAGTGCAAGGTCACTTCTACAGCACTGATTTTCATCCAGCCTCACTACTGCTTGTAAAGCATTCTCTAACAACTCTTTGGCCTTTGGAGTGAGATAGTCTCAGTCTATTGCCAGTGGACATCTGGATCAGAGTCATGACTGGCACTGACCAGCCCCCTTGACAGTAGTCTTGGCAAAGAAGTCAGGAGTTGAACAGACCATTAGATAATTAGAATCTACTGCAGTGACTTGCAGTCAAAGATCCTAAAGAAATGGAGGCAGAGGGTCCTCTTGTATTCATAGAAGTAATAAATCCGAAGGAGTAAAACTGGCTCTGAAACTGTTTTGTTTTCTCTGACACAAACCCCTGTGTGTATGGCAAGCTTTTGCTGAGTTTCCTGACCAACCACTATCTTTCCTAGGGGGAGTTGCAAAGCCAGGAGATTTATAGAAGACAGGCCTGGATCTTTCTGTGGCTTGTTCACCCTCCATATAATGGTTAAATGTTCAGTTACAGAGTTTTCTATTGCTAGTTGAGAAATCAGAGAGAGTATAGTTCTAAAGTGGGAGCTGAACTTTAAGATCTCTTTTGTCTGTTCTCCAGGTTGAGCACAAAAGAGTGGAGGGTTTTATAAGTCTGAAAATCTGACATTGAAGTTGTTGTTCTTCTAAGGAAACAAATGGGATGGGAATTGATCATAGCATCTATATTCAACCTATTTTTATTTTACCAGTACTTTAGTGAGAAATCTCAACCTTTTCCACTTTACTCTCTTCCTCTCCTGTGAAAGTGAGCAAGATTCATAGCTGAGCCTACACACTTAGAGAATTTTGAAACCAGCACTGTAGATAGAAGCTGGATTTTCTTCAAGTATTTCCTCTTGGCAAAGACATTCCTAAATCAGAGGTGTTTGTGTCTATTGTTTGCAGCTCCCCTGATAAAGTGTGATGAAATATAAAGTCACTAGTCAGCAGCAGCTTGTCTGAATGGCCTTTAATGAGGCTTTGGTGTGGAGTGTTTCAAGCCTTTGTCTTCAAAGTCAGAGCCTTTGCCTGTGCTGTGTTAGCACCATTTCATAGGCCAGAATCTGTATGAAGAAGTAAACACCTTATTACTGTCTGGTAACATGCAGAAATCTTAATCCAGAGCAAGATCTGACTAACAGGCCCAAAATTTATTTGGAATCAAAGGTCAGGACACTCATGCTAATTCTGAGGTCTAACTGTTTAGGCAGTAGTTTGTAATGCAGTTTTCTCTCTGCATCAGTCCTGTGCTACATTTATTTCCCTTACTGATGGTTTTGACTGATACAGAAACTACTGACGGATTTCTCCAGGTATAATCATCTCCCAAGTGAATATTTTCATAATAGATATTCATTTAATAGAATAAAAACTTTTGTTTTTACAGCGACCTATGACAGTGACATTATTTTTACCTTAATTTGTGGCTTGTAATAAGGGAGTTAAACAGGTTTCAGGACTGTAGTTCAAACAGGTGTCTGACTGGTGGAAATCCAGTGAGGAATTCCAACCTGTTGGTGAATTCTTGGGGGAAGGTCACTGTTGGCAATGACTTCTTCACTCAGCACTCAGAGGACTGCAGTGACAGACCTTGCCAGATTTCACGATTCTAGTTTAGAGGAAACATAATACTAAATTTAGGAATGGTGTTTCTAAATCAGCTAAGCAAGACAGAGGAATTCATGGCACTTTCTTGGGGTCACAAAGAAAGTCAGTATTGGAGGTGGAGTATTGTGACTGCAGGCCTTTGCTTAGAGTTGCCAGCAGACTGTTAGTGGGATCCTCTAACCAGGCAAAAATCTGTACCATCCAACCCTATGGAAGCTAACTGCAAGCTGAAAGATTTTATGATTGTATTGTTATCTATATTTTATTCCACTATGAAAGGGATTAAAATATTATTTTAACACATCTGATCCTCTGAAATACTACCAGGCATTTGAACATCATTCTTTGTGCATGTAGAATATTTTTCTCACATGAATCTTGCTGATTTTCCCTCGTTCTTGAATCTCTCTGCTGTTTGTCACATATCATTTCAAGAGCTAGCCCCATCTCTGACTGCAGCTATTCGTTATCAGCCCCTTTGCCTTTACCACTTCCATTTGTAATTTAAACACCCTAATTTAATAGGTTTGTCTCATTATTTTGATTAATCATATTAACTCATATTAATTAAGAGATGGATTTAGGTAATGACAGAGGTTAATGGAGTCAGTTTTCACTTTCCCCTGGTTTTTCAGGGAAGGGGGGACTTGGGTAGGGAGGGAAAATAGAAAGAGAGACTAGAAAGAGTGAAAAAGAGAAACTGTTGGGGGGAAAATCTCAGTTAGCAATCAGAAATTCCCAGCTAATTGAATGTCTGATTTTATTAATGATGAAATTTATAAAGGTCCTTAAGAAAAGAAAAGAATTTAGCCAGTTCAGCAGTTAAGTGTGAATATTAACTAACTCCAAGATAAAAGTTAAAATATCCATTTTCTTTTCTTTTCTCTAGTTCTTTAAATGAAAAGCTCTCTTTGACACTTCATCCCATTAGAGCTTTAGCTTCCTTTGCCATCCATTGCTAAATGTCTGGAGACTATGCAGAGAATGTAATGTCCTGTATGATGTAAGAAATGCTGACCCTGGAGGGGAGGAAGTTATAAGGAGGAACTCCCCTTACCTTAGTGCTTATTTTCCTTGATGCTTTCTCTCTGATGAGGTTTTGGTAAGTGGAAGAAGGTTTCCAGCTCTGCCCTACACTCTGTCTCTACTCTGTCACACTTGTTGCCCTGAGGCCCGTGAAAACACAAACCACAAACAGAGTGTCAGATCCTGACTGAACTTTGTGTTGGTGCTGTGGGCTCTGTTTCCATCTTCACAGAAGCAAGGGGAATCCTTTGCTTATCCAAGACCTCCATGACAAGGTCTCATGGTTATTATTCCCAGGCATGCCCAGACTGCTCCTAGTTTGTCTCTTTCCTATTTGCACCGATACTGTATAAGCACAGAATCTCATTTGAGGAGCAGAACTCTTTATAGCCCTACTGCCATTGTGCAAATGACAGCATGAGGGCAAATCAGTGCAAGGTCTTTCATCCTGTGCTCCCTGACACTTCAACTGACCTACTTCAGTCAACATTTGAACAGTAATTTTGGAGCTGAAGTCAGCTGGTAGTGAAGTGTGGAGTAGCTGTGCAAGACGCCAGAGCAAGCAGTTAGCATTTTTCCTTACCAGAAAAGACATTTCCATGACAAGAGTAACACTCCAATAGTAATATTTTTGTGACAATGGCAACAAGTTATACAAAATTTGGAGAGATGACCATGCAGGAAGAAAATCTGTTATCCAAACCCTAAATTAAGAAACACAAGTAAATACTTTATAACAAAATCTAACTCAAAATCAATTACAAGAAAAAAGTTCTTTCGTAAACCAACTGTCATCAAGCATATTTTAACAAAGTTGACATCTTTTTATAGATTCTTCCAGCAAATGTTGCTGTGGAAATGTGGTACCCACAGGTGACTTGTGAAAGGTAGCCAGTAAAGTTTGCAAGACCAGGTTCTGGTTTGAAGTGTAGCACACTATCAGCCCAAAGATTATAGGGCAATGAATTACAAGACAAAACACCAGGAACGTGGTAACTGTTTCCGGTAAAGTGTTTGGGGAAATACCTTTTGAGTGTGACCAGTTGTAGTCACTGTATTTATGTTAAATTGGTAGAATATACTGTCTCTGGAAGAACACACAGCACCTCTTGAGTATCCAGATTGTGCATCTGTGGAACAGTCCCTTGCTGTCATCTACTTCAAAGTTTGCAAAATAGACAATCTCATATGAGTTTTTAATTTCATTCAGCTGAAGTGCTAATACTTAATCTGCCTGCCACTCAGGAAAAAAAAAAATATTCCAGAAGTCGATTATTTTCTGGTGATCTCTCAGTAGAAGTGCGGAAATCTAAAGTGGAATTTTTCCATGATCAGTATTTCAGAGTGGATGAGTGAGGCACATTTTTGTTCAAAAAGCACTAGAGAAGTTAAAATCTGATCGACTAAAGACTGACTGACCTTTTTTGTGGCTTTGATGAGAGCATCAAAAATCAATTTTGCTTTATGCATGATGTTCAAAACCAGGTAAAAAATATATTACATTTCAAGATTGTTGGCAACACAGAAATGTTTCTATGAAGGTAGAAAACACTATAAAATTAACATTCTATTTGTTGTTATTTTCTTTAATCTTTATTTAATAAAAGCATAATTCAACTAAGGAATGATTTCTGTGCAGAATGGCAGGTGTCCTGAACAGTGGAGAACCACGAGTTTGAAAGATCCAGTTGGTATTCCCAGTTTAGTGTCTTTTGGCTTGCATATATAGAAATATAAGCCTGTAGGACTTGTATTTAAAAAGCACGAGGTTCAGAAGGGAGAGAATGCTGGGTATGTAACATGAAGGCACTTCAGAAATAGATGACTGGAAGCATCTGGATGCAGCCTGACATTATGAAATGACCCAGCAAAATTTCACTAAATTGGGAATTAGAACAATATAACTGGCAGCATGTTTTTGTTCAGAGAGCTAAGGTCTTGTTCAAGCAGGGAAAGCCTCTCAGGCAGACTTTGTCTCTGTGGAGTCTTCCTTTGTGGTTACTGACCCATCACAGCTTCCTCTCTACCTGGGAGTATTTCTAAAACTCCAGCCTCTGAAATTCTGCTTTCTCTTGAAGAATTCTTATTTTATTAAAGCCTACAAAGCTTTTATCTCTTCAGAAAAGCTTGAAACAGTAGAATATTAATGGCTCAGAAAATGTAAAAGCTTCACAGAAAATACATTTATATGCATGTATATATATATTTATATATATATATATATATATAACATTTAGCAGTACCTCGTAGTGTTATAAGACATTTAGAAGATTATTTTGGAAACCAACTCACACTTGAAGTCTTTCATTTAGCAAAACAATCAGTGATCTCACTGAAGGTTCAGATGGGCAGGACATCAGGTCAACATTTTCATTGTGGTATTGGGAGGACTGAAATACTCCTTTTTGAGACTCCTGTGGACACAATTTGAATTAATAAGTGTCTAAATGTCAAGTTTAAAAAAACCCCTTGACTTTAAAGGTTAGGATTTTTTTTTTCCACACTCCATCATTATGGTTTGAGGTAGAGATATTTTTTTTTTTTTTACTTAACAGTAGACATACAACCAGAGATTTGCATACTGAGAAAAAGTACTAAATAGGCAAAAGCAGATTATATTACTGGACTCTGACTACAAATAAAGATAAAAAACCCCAAAAAAACCAAAAAAACAAAAAAAAACCCCCAAAAAACAAAAAAAAAAACCCAAAAAAACACAAACAGGAAAAAAGTGTAAATAGGATATTTTTCACCTAAATAAAACCCTGTGGTAGTTTAATCCTGATTTTTCTTGTGTTGAACTTACACCAGATGAAAGTCAGTAGAGTTGCTGCACAGTGTACAGTTGCACAAGGTTAGAACCAAGTGCTGTACCATAAAATATTACATGTAAGTGTATACATGCTTCTTTGTGGGTGCACTGTATCTCTTTGTCTATGCATATTCAAGTGTATATATTTCACAGCTGCTGTCTGCATAATTCACTTCCAAACCCAGCATGCGTTCATTTTCATAACTTTTTGTTCTATTACAATATTAATGGGGCTATCAATGGGAAAGGACAAGAGAAGCATTTTTAATGTTTATCTGACAGTTGCAAATTTCACTTGAGGTTGTTTACTGGGATCTGATTGTTGGCAAAGAGGAGTAGGAAAGGCAGCAAGATGAATGGGATCACAGGAAGAAGAGATGTATTTATGGGTCCTCTTAGCACCATCTAAGAGTAATAAAAAGTCCTGTTTTACCCCTCCTTTACCCATTCTTCAGTTTAAAACACAAAAAAATGAGGGATTGTTTTAATTAACTTCTATTTAATCCAGGTGGCCTGTTCAAAGTGAAACACATTGCATTTAAATATGTGAAAAATAGGTGGATATGTATATTCTCATCCTGTATCTTTCCCTAGTGGGAAAAATGCCTGCAAATAAGAGCGAGTTTGTGGACTTGTGGATGAATCTGCAATGTGATGTCAAACTGTGTACCAAATTACTGTCAGAGCTTGTCTTTTTTGACCTTCAGTTCTTGGACTATCCTAGAGTAAGGCCTATTTTTTTATGGGAGAGCTAAAAATTTTCCCAATTTTGCTCTGCAGCTTTATGAACTTGGGCATCGCACATCCAAATTTTCTGCTCTGCAAAAAACACTACCTCAGACATAAAAAGAAAAGGAAAAAAAAAACCCAAACAAAACCAAAACCAAAACAAACAAACAAAAAACCAAAAAAAAAACTCACAAAAAAACCAAAAAAAACCCCCCACAAAAACAAAACAAAACAACAACAACAACAAAAAAGCCAAAAAACCAACCAAACAAAAAAAACCAAACACAAAAACAAAACAAAACAAAACAAAAAACCCACAAAAAAAAAAAAAAACCAACAAAAAAGCCCCCAAAACAACAAAACCAACAAACAATCTTGGAATTCTGTCAGTATTTTAGTGTATATTTTGAAGTGCTTAAGTACGAGTTTTTGAGCTAGAAATCAGAGCGCCTGAACTTTCATGAATGCATCAACTTTCCATGATCCAGTGTTTAAGAAAAGAGTCAAAAATTTATAGACTGTAGGTAGGACAAAGATGGTAGTGTGGTGGCCTAAGAGTATTGTATTCTGCTCTGGTCACCTCTGTCACTGACTGCTGCAGAAACAGAAGAATTTCAGAGCTAGGAAGCAGGCTGAGTTGCTTGGAAAAACAGGCTGTTTATCTCTAGTGGTAGTGTGAGGGAAGAGTTGAATTTTTTCATGCAAAATGAAATCAATTTTAACTAGTTATGTAGATTTGAACTGCTAAATTCTCCTTCCTGGAAATTACAGCTCATGTGCTTCTCTTGTTGTTCTTCTCATTTGGCTGGGCTTTTTTTGGTGGACTGTGTGTCCTTTGATGCACCTTGACTGCTCCACTAAAAAGCTTTTGTGAGGACTTACATCACCACTACGGAGCACTGTGGCAGATCTTTTTTTCAAATAAAATACATGAAGTTTCTACAGGAAGCAGAAACTTTCCCAAAATTGTAATTATGTCAAAGCTAATTATTTTGGAGGAAAGCTTGCAAGAACTTTTATTTGTCAGTGTATAAAATAATAATTGTCATAGTACATGAATTCTTACTGTGTTTTAGCAGCGGGGCAAAAATTTGGAAAGGGACAGATACAAAACCCTTGGCAGGGAAATCAAAGAGCTGTACAAAATGGGTTAATGGATGGCTTCTACCATTTGCTGTCTTTTGGCAAAGCAGTTCTCAGAGAGAGTTAGACTGCTTTGTCCTGGACTGAAAGAACTGTGGTAGAAATGGATGTATCACAGGTAGTACATGGGAAAGACAGGTTGGGTTGGTAATGAGGGAATTTGACTATGAACCAGTCAACCAAAACAGTGACCTCTCCAAGATGCTTTTGTGAGCCTGCCTGATCTGTGAGCATTTGGGCTGGATTGTTTTGGTAGGGACTTTTCTGGCCTGCAGTCCTGCCTTTCCTGGATCTCTGTCTTTCCAATTCTGTGAGCTGGGGAGGCCCATGGAGGCAGACAGTGTATAATCACACAGTTCAGCTGCTTGGAAAACTCATGTGGGAAAAAGGGGGGAGGTCAGAAAATGCTTCACTGCTGCTTTTGACAGGGATCCCAGAGAGACACAGAGACATCAGTGAAGTCTACACACCACTGCCTGTTAGCTTCACTCACTGTTTATCAACTACCAGCACTAATTTCTGTTCAGTGTTATGTTTGGGTTAATTACAGTTAGGTTCCTTTCAGTAGTTAGCTTAATTGCAGTTCTGTATTCCGTGTTGTTGCATCCCCCAGAAGAAGGTCTGATCCTGGCTTGGTTTTCCTGCCTGCAAAGTCCAAATTCCAACTGGGACTAAGGTGATCTGGGGCAGTGCTTTGTTAAAAAGCCAATGGAGCATCAGCCATGTTCCATGTGTCTTTACCAAAGGCTTCCATAGCGCTTTAAAGTCGATCTAGATTGACTAAAACAATTTAGATTTAGTGTGTCCCTGTTTAGAGATCCTTCCATGCGCTGTATACAGCAGGCAGCACAGGCTTAGCTATTCACTTACCTCTGGGATCCATGTGCAGCTCTATCTACTGTGCCTGGTCCCTGCCTACCTTGAGAGTCGAAGCCTCATTAGGAAGGTCGGCAAGAAAAGAGGAGTCCTACCCTTTGGTTAATAGTGAAATTGTTGTTATAGTATCCAAACATATATTAACTGGCTGCCAGGGCCAAACCACTATTATTTCTCCCCAGTTTTCTGCAAACTGGCCTTTGGATTCCAGTTCTTTGTGGCGAGATGGCCTCAGCAATCTACCACCATGATTGATAGATTGGTGGCATCAGCAGTGCCTTTATCTCTGGCATGCAAATGTCTACATCTTCAGTCCCAATCACCGAATCTTTCTAACCTCATTCTTCTGGTAAGAAACGAGGTTTTTGGTCATAGACACAGCCCTCTGCCCAGGTGACTGTCTCATCTATTGGTCTAACCTTTAAACTGAAAGCCTCTGTCTAAAGACACAAGTCTCTCTTCAGTGCAGTCAAGTCACATGACTTCACTGTCCCAGATTTTTCCTTTGGGGAAAGGAATTCAGCTCCTTCTTTCAGGGCAAGGGCTGAGGAGTGCAGCTGACAGACTGGTGAATGAGCCTTCTGGAATGGAGTAGGCTCATTTCTTCCTCTTGGCTGTATCTGATTCTCTTTTTAGGGCCCCTGTAGTAAAAAGTACAATCCAGGGACAGACAGCCCTCACAGCAAAGGCGGCAAATATTTGGTAGCCTCTGGAAAAAGCTCTGCAGATGTGCTTTTGAAAGGTGTTTTTATGAAAGATGATAATACATAGGGAAAATGGAGAACAGTTACATGCTGAATTCTTCTGTACTAGAACAAGGCAGAGAGCTCCACAATGCTGACAGGAGGTTCACCAGATCTGCCTCTGTGCTTGGCTGCTGGAGGCTGTGGTGC
Source organism: Sylvia atricapilla (assembly GCF_009819655.1). Lineage (NCBI taxonomy): Eukaryota > Metazoa > Chordata > Aves > Passeriformes > Sylviidae > Sylvia > Sylvia atricapilla. Next base: position 56,519,540 of record NC_089145.1, read on the forward strand.
CTGAGTGCACTAGGATGTTCATGGAGGGACTAGGCAAATTTGTGGAAAGCAGACTCATTAAATGGGTGCCAAAGAGAACTTGGAGAGTTGCTGAATGTTACAGCTTGGAAGGAGGAAAGGAGCTGCCAAAGGTGGATTTAGAAGAGATGGTACATGGCTCTGCTTAGCTTGCTTTGTTTTGGACTGTTGTGTATGACAGAAAATTGGTGTGGCAGGACTAAAAGTGAGGTGACTGGTGGACAGAATTACTAGAAGAGCTTGTGATCCCAGTGGCCTACACAGGTTTTATTTGAAAGTAAATACCTCTACTGGCTCTGAGGTAGGTGTAGCACTCAGTGAGTTTTTTCCTCAGGGTGATATTGACTGACATTATTATTTATTTGCTGTGATTTTCCTTAACATATCCCAGGTTGGCTGGTGGATGAAACTGGATGCACATCAACAGCATAAGCCCTTGAAAAAATATCTTTAGCAGAGCTATGTGTGCATCAGGGCTGGAGCTTGTTTTATGGCTTGGAATGTTGGGGACAGACTGTGTGCTTTCTGCCTCTCCTTATTCTTCAGAAGTCACTTCAGCAGTGAGCACTAGGCTTCGCTGAGCATACTGCCAGCAGTGATTTTCAGCTGAGTGACATGATCAGAGATGGTACCTGTTCATGCTTCGTGTTTATCCTAGAAGCTTGTTTCACAGGATCATCCCAAAATGCTGAGAACAACTATGTTGTTAATGCAGAAATGTTATTACAGTGCCTTCAAAACTCTCTGTGATGCTGAAAGTCCTGCACTATCTGCTTATGTGAAGATCTGGTCTAAGACAACTTGATTCCATTTCCAAGTCATATCCTGAAGTAGTAAAGGAGTTTGCTGTATTTATTCTCACTTTCCAAGGGAATGTCTTGCAGCTGTACACAGCTCTTCTCAGAATCACCTTTCACAGGACACAATAGGAAAAATGGGGAGTTATGTTTAATATATTTATGGTTGCCTTTATTCATATTCATGAAATGCTTTGCAGACATTTACAGTGCATTTTCAGATCCTGCTCCTAAAATAAGAAAGTGTTATGTCTAACTTGGAGGAAGGAGAGTAAAGGTAAAAGAAGGCAAAGGCTTTTGCTCAGGTCTGCAGATAGAGTTGCTAGGAATTGACATATGAAGTCTGATGCTTTTCTTTGTACCTCAATATCTGGCTACACTGCTGATGGCCTGGGGAATCACTAAAAAATAACTTTGCTATTCTTGCTAGTAATAAAGGTACTCTCATCTGTACTTATTGGGAGGATGGCACTGGAGTGTGCATGATGTGAAGGTTGTACAGACTAGTGAATAAGTCTCTAGGTTTCACTGGGTGCTGAATATGTGAAGATGAGAAGAAGGAAACATTCTGAAGTATCAAGTTGAATTTGGCAGTGGAATTTATTCTCACTGAATGTTGTAGGCGACCAAGAATAAATGATATTAGGTATTCAAGTCCATTGATGGGTAATAAAGGGAATGGTTTTATTACACCTTTGGCTTTATTAACTCCCTAAAGGACTGGATACTAGAAGAGTAGGTGGACACTTTCCCAAGTACCTGGCACCAGCTATTGGTGAGGTGTGATGGACCTTTAGTCTGTCTGCTCTTATGAACTTCACAATGCACATTTTGCTATGGCAATCAGTGTAAGTTGTAATCTTGAGAAGGATGGATAGTTAGTAATAATAACAGATATGACAAGGTCCTACAACAGCTCTTCCATTTCAATATTCCTTGCTCTGTCCTTGCAGCAGTCTGTGCAACAGCCCAGTTCTCTACACTCTAAGAAGCTGACAAGTATCAGGTGGCACGGCTCCTGTTATCAGAACTGGTGGTTGGGACTTGCTCAGCCTGTGGTTACGTAAGTCATCCTGATCTACTATGCCATGCTCATGAGATTGCAGTGTTTCAGAAGCAGTTTAAGTCTGAGGTCCTTTTGTGTTGCTACACGAGCTGATGTTAAATGTCGTTGTTCTAGACTTTGACAAATATGTTAATTATATTCTGTGTTCTCCAAGTGCTGTTACTGCAATACTGTTCACTTTCTGTCCTGACTTTTGCTGCCTGTGTTGTGAAGTAGACTGACATATATCTGGTTTACAGGTGCCAGTGTTTTCAAGCAAGGTAAAATGATTCCAATATATGAATTCCAAGGTCTTTTTGAAATGAACCACTACATGTGCCTCGGAGCAGTACATAATAAGCCTTCTTTCAAATACCAATTGAGCAGCAAAGCTGCTGCCACCTCAGTGTTTTGTGTACTTTTGAGAAGTCAAATGGCCAGTATTAAGAAAAGCATGTATCCTGCATCAAAAGTGCAAGGCACTTATGAAGCAACAGGGGACAAAGCTTCCTCAGACCCCTTCCTTATTTTCAAAAATCTCGAATAAGTTTAAATTTTAAATTTGGCGTTCATTCATGGGCTAGGCTTGTATCATTCAGATTTGTTTCTGTGACTTACATGGCTGGGAAAGGAAGAAATTTTGGAGCATAGTGAAGTTTTTTCAGAAATCACAGACCTCTGTGTCTGCTCAGGAAGAATGTAAATGTGGCTGTGTTTCCTCGTGATTGTCCAGCAGATAGCCTCTTCGGCATTCCACCGGATGGCCACCTGTCTGCCTGTAATAAATGATGGCTATAAAGGGAAGTGATTGCAGCTATGATACAGCCAGAGGCATTTGTTTATATTCTTATAATATGTATCAGATTGAATAGAAATTATCACTTACAATTGACAAATGGAGAGTGGAGATAGTTGGTAGGTATGAGGAAGATCAGTAAGAGCTGTGCCAGCTGCAAACTTTCTCCAGCGAAGCCTGTCACCAGAAGGCAGGTGTCAAGCCAGCTTGTGATGAATGGTGAAGCTGGAGGCTTGCTTGTGTTAATGATCCACATATCTTTGTATAGGAGCTCACAGTCAGTAAAGCCTTTTGGTGCTACTCAGAAAGTCTCCTGATGGGTAAAGGTTGTCATTTTGGGCACGGAGTTTGTAATTCAGTTAATGGGAAACAAAGCTGAGGATTCTTGAGCATTTCTCCAGAAGAGTAGTAGTGACATGTAGTGTTTCCCCTCATAGTTTAAGTGTTGGCAAGACCAGATGGCTGAACCCAAGCAGAGCACACCTGGCTGGATGCAGAAATGTTATTATATGTTACTATAATGACAATACTGTTGTGTGAATGGGGGAAAGGGGTTTTCCTCAGAACATTTTCAGAATAATAAACTGCCTTACATGACTGCTTTCCTGAATGGCTGCTACTATTTCTCTGTGTCTCTGTGTAGATATAACACTTTCTTCTCCAGATCAAGAAACGCAGCATGTACAAGTGAGAAGTCTAAGAACTGATTAGTGGGCTGGAGAGAGAAAGTACATTCAATCTGAAAACAGGCTGAATGTTTTAACCTCCCACTAGCATCTGATCTTTTTTGTCAAGTCTTGGGAGGGATACTGGAACTAAAGAAAATTCTTGGACCAAAGATGGAAAAATGTCATGACTTAACCCCAGCTGGCAATGAAACACTACCCATCTGCTCCCCATTACAGGATGAAGGGAGAAAGGATGAGAATCAGAAGAGTAAAAAGTGAGAAAACTCATGGGTTGTGATAAAGACAGTTTAAAAAGTAAAGAAAAAAGCCATGTACAGAAGAAAAGCAAAACAAAGAATTCATTCGCCACTTCCCGTGGTCAGGCAGGTGTTCAGTCATCTCCAGGAAAGCAGAGCTCCTTCATGTGTGATGATTACTTTGGAAGACAAATTCCATAACTCTGAACATCCTCCCTTCCTCCTTATCCCTCCCCACTTATAGGCTGAGTGTAATGCCATATGATATGTGATATCCCTTTGATCAGTTGAGGTCAGCTGTTCTGGCTGTGTGTACTCCTAACTCCTTCTGCATGCCCAGACTCCTCACTGGTGGTGTGAGGAGAAACTATCTGAACCAAAACCAGCATAAGAAACAATTTTTCAAGACAAGTAACACCATCCATGGTGCTTGACATAAATATAAAACAAGAGTGGACAAATCTCTACAAAATATGCAGAAGCAATGAACTATATGCCCTCTGTGATTTCAGGAGAGCTTTTGGATTCTACATGTGAAGATATATTCCTGCAGATACCTGTACTGATGTGCCATATTCTTATTTCCTGTATGAAGCTATTTGGAGGTGGGGTTGTTGAAAGAGATGAAGTAGGAGTGGCTGTGGAAGCAAAGTGCAGGTGAGAGTGCTGCAGTACAGGTGAGTTCCATTCTTTGTGCTTTTCTCCCATTTTTGTAGGAAGGCATAATGACAGCATGACCATCTATATTATATTGTGTAGAGAGAAACCCTATGGAACATGCAACAAGATGTAGAAGAAGTTAATGTCTTCTCACCCTTCTGTTGGTCTCTGAAAATGTTCCATATATAAGGCCAAGTGCATTTGTGAGTCTGTGGGGTACAGAGATGACTTGACTGAAAGCTTTTCAAGAGAGAGGCTCATCACATAGCTACTGTCAGTAGTAGGAATAGACTGGGTTATAAGTGCCTTGTGCTCTTCTTTCTGTTTACTTAAGTTCTGCCTTGTGGCTGGTGAGGGAGGCTACCCCCTAATTCTTGGAGTCTTGCCCTAAAGCTGTCTTTTCAGTTTGGTAGAAAACATATGTCCCAGATCTCTGAGAACTCATTACTCCTGCTGGATGATAAGTTCAGGGAGTGCTGCCAGTCAACCCTGTGCAAGGACTTGGAAAGGAATGTTCCCTCTCTTAATTTTGTGTCCAGATACTGAATACTACTAGAGAAAGGATTATACATGAGTTGGGTGATTGAAAACATTACAGAAAAATGGAATGTTTGAAGGAAGCTCTAGTTTCTTCTTCATGCATTAGCTCTGCTGACAGCTCCTACTTTAGGTTTCCCCTACAACACAGGAAGCTATTGGGTACAAATAAACTCTACTTTCTTTTTTAATGCTGCTTACAGTTAGAAGATGAATGGTTATTTGTCTGGCTTCAAATGGAACAGCAAACCGTTCTGACTGCAGACCCATTGGCTTTGGCTCGCTTCCCTGCCTTAAATTTCTTTTCACACTTCATGTTTGTGCAGTGAGAAGGCTCCTCTCCAGGGACCTGGCTTAGACAGAGTTCACTGCTCTATGCACTGCTGTCTGGTCTTGCTAGGACAGAATGTTCCTTGCATAAATTCATAAATCACAGAATGTGTGGTGTGATCAATACATCCCTTCCATATTGAAATTTTGCTAATCAGCTTCTCCAAGAGGGTAGGAGGCCAAGCTTGGTACATCTACACTTTGAATCCTGTTATGTCAGTCAGCATGCTGTTTTGGGGGATTTTGTCACAGATGTTGGCACTGTAAAGTCTCTAAAGCAGTAATTATGATGTGTCATGCTCATGAACCATTGCCCAACAGTAGGACATTATTTTTATCCCCATGTATAGAATTACGTGTTTAAGTTTAATATTGTAGCTATGGGCTTGTATTCTTAGTTCTGCCACCAACTCCTGTGCCCAGGACCATTCAGTATTGGTCTCTGTCCTGTACTTTTGATGGGACAGCAATACTTCTGAAACAACTCCAAAGCCTTTAGACAAGACGAACCACCCAAGGAATGTTTTGTGAATAAACTGCTTGTCTGAAAGGTAAAGCAGAAACTCAAAAATTCCTTTGCTTATCTCTTAATATCTTATTCTTTGGGAAAAAAAATCAACTATCTGTCTTATGAAGCTTTCAACAGAATAATTGTGACACTTGTTTTAAACCTGAAAATCCTTATAATAGGAAAAAACCTGTTTATTGCCTTAGCTTTACTTTACTTTTACTTTTTTTTTGGTGTATTACATTGACAAATTCTTGTCATCTTTTAATACAGAGAAACACAAAATTGTGTTTTAAGAGTGAGTCAAAGGCCGTCTGAATTTATCCACTCAGACCTGGCACTGAGAAGAGGAAATAATAAAGTACTTATAACTGCTCAGGTAAGTGCCACTTAGTTGTGGTATCAGAAATAAAGTCTGTGCAGTTTTAACAACTAAATTAGCTACTGGCAGCAATTAGGTGTTGTCTCCTAATATATTTGTTGGCAGGTGTGGACACATATATAGACTTGTGATATGTGATTGGGTGAAAGACATGTCTTTAAAAAACCCCAAAACATTGAAAACCAAAATCACGTAGCAAAATCAACTCCTCCTTACCTTTGGAGGTTCACTTTCTACTGTCTGATGGAACGTTATAGATCTGAAGGGCAAGTGCTGTTGCTTTCATCTGACTGGCACTTTAGTAATAACTTAATTTGCTGCAGCTTCAGCATAGCTATGCTTACCCACTTTAGAGTTTAACTGAGTATTGTATTTCATGTTCTTACTCCACTGTCTTCTTGTAGCTGAAGTTGAAAGTGTCTACTGCCATATTCTTTTGGGAACACTGACTTTCATTCAGAGATACATTTGAGCTACAGAAACATTTGAAATTAAATGGAAAGAGATAAGAGGCAGGCAATGACAGCATATCTCACCAGTATAGTGCTAAATTAATTAAACGTTGTGAACTCATTAGTAAAGTTATGGAAGATACAGGAGGCCATATTATATATATTGTTTACATAGCTGCCACCTGGATATTTTCATAGTTGCAAAGGCTTTTCCCCTAGCACAAATTGCTCTGGGTTGGGTGTGGGGTTTTTTTTTCCAACCAGGACTTTTGTACATAGAATAATGGCCTTTACTCCAGTCTGGAAAGTCCTCTCTGTTTTATCAGCCCAGATGTATGAAAAAAAAACCAGTGTAGAATGAGAGGAACTGAAAAGGATCAAATTAGTCTGTAGAGGATAATGTCAGTGGAGGTAAAAATGAGTGTGAGCTGATAAAAGCTCTTGTAGCGCTAATGAGAAGCAATGGGCTGAGCATGGCTGCTCAGTGTGCTTCCTAGAGAAGAGTGTCTTAACTCTGCTCTTGGTAGGGAAACTTTCCATCTTTGTCCTCTCTATTCACATTGCCAAAATCCATGGGAACTTTGGCACTATGAAGCAGCTGTAAATATTTCAGCAAGAATTCATGTAGCTTGGTATCCTGTTTGATGATGGCACCATTGCATACTTTGAAAAGAACAGTAGCATTAGGTAATCCAGCAGGTTAGAGGCTTTCTGAGCCAAAAGTTTCCTATTAACTGCTGTGATGAACTACATTTAGCACAGCAAGAGGGGGAGCTGTGTAACTTAGATCTTTGATACCTGAAATACACTCAGAAGTGAAACCAAAATACCTTTGGTCAACTGCGGAGGTGGTTGTAGGGCAGCAGTGCCCTGGCTCTTTTGATGTACTCAAAGGACCAAAGTTCATCTTTAAAAGAGGTGGGAAGGAGTTAAATGAACCTGGAAGAAGGTAGGACTGGAAAACATAATCTGTATGGAGCATAGTTTCAGTCCAGAAGAGGTCTTGTTTGTTTGATCTAAGATTTGAATCACAAGAGGAGCTAGTTCTCATTCCATAAATTTGTGACTCATTTGTTTTGTTCTGGAGAGAAAATGTATCCTTGTTAATATGGTTGCAAAGAGGCCTGCCACTGTGTAAAATAGAAGTTAAATTATACCAGTGTCCCTTCACTTAAAGTTTTCTCAGAGCACTCACAGTTTGTATATGGAACAGAACTGATTATAGCTATCTGCCTTCATGTGACACTAGAAAGTTAATGGTTAATGGCTCAAACAATCAACCATTTGCAATAGCAGTGGTGATTTGCTGATGATGTGCAAGGTCACAGCCCAGGTGCATAGCAATTCAACACCCACCACAGGATGCCACAAGCTTGGGTTTGAGCCAGATAAGGGAAGAGGCCAATAAGAAGCAGATTCTGTGAGGTGGGATTTTAGCATGTGTGCTTTTTGTCATGGCAATATCCTTGTACAAGTGGCTCAGGTATGAAAACTCCCTGAAAAGTACTGACATTCAGATGTAGACCTCCAGGAATTTGTCCCTTCTGATGAGCCATAGTTGGCTCAATTACTGATGTGGGAAGCAGCTGTAACATCTTAAAAGTTGTTATAAATCATCCAAGACTCTGAAAGTGCTCTGTGATCCCCCATGTGTTTCATCAGACAGTGTAAACCTCCCCACCCCAGGGGAGGTACCTGGACATTCACACCTGGAACCTGAGCATATATTAACCCATTGAACTTTGTGTTTTGTGGGCTTCCCCACCCCTGGATTAAGGCTGTGACTATCTCTTTGACCAGTGGACACTGAAAGTGCATCAATCAAGTCTCATCACTGAATCCAAGGGTGGTGACAATGTACCTTTCTACTCTTACTCTTTCTTTCTCTTTCTTTCCTTTCCATTATACATTTTCTCAGGTGTTATTTTTATGTTTTTAGATTGTTGCTTTTCTAACCAAAATGGCTACAAGTGCCTTGTTCTACCTTAATATTCTGAAGTTTGCAAGTAAAAGTTTGTCACTGAACCTCCTGAGAATTTTGTTGTTCCTCCATACACTGCTCAGAGTAAGTCAACCAACCTTCCCCTAAACCAACCCAGCAGACCAGGGCATAACACTTCCTTGCTTGGAGCTGGGCCATGAGTGAGGCTTGGAGTATGAGGAACATTTATGTGTGAGAGGCTGGGATGAAGATATATGCTGGAGAAGGGACAAGGATGCAGTACAGGAGCCTGCACTGTTCTTGGTTGTGCATGTTATTAGCCCAAAAAGGAATAGGCTGTGAACAATCCAACCAACTCAGTCTCACCCACAGATTCCTGGCAAGTAGGTGCTATTTAGGACTGGTGTCTATTTTGAAGAAACATACATCAGAAAGCTATTACTTGTGAGACAAAGGGATAAAAACATAGTGTGTGGGATTTCCTCTTTCTTACAAGTTTACTGCTTGTTCTTTCTTCCCACCTTCTAAGGAGAATCAGGGATTTGAGTAATTTGTTGGGTTTTGCATGTGTGTTATTTTCTTCTTACTTTTTCCTGACCTACTGGTTTCTCTTTTCTCTGTGTCTGGGCTTTTCAGGCTGGCATGTATGTGTAGCATGAATGTGAAGTCATGCAGCTCTGGTACAAGGCCATCCTCTTTCCCTTTTTTACCCCATACATATGTGCCAATGCATTAAGAATCAGTCAAGAGGATTCCTACAAAAAAAATAATAGCATTGGGTTATCTCTGCTCCTCCTACCACCCTAGGGCTCCTTGTACAGTATTTAAGCATTATTGTTAGCAGGATGATGTTCCAACTTCCCTTTAGGGTTCTTGGAAACCCGAAGTGGATTAAGCTTTTATCTCACTCTTGAGGGTTTCCTACACACACACACACAAGTCTCAGCTGTGTACTTATTCTCAAATTTCAGTCTAGATTATGACCTCTGCAGTTTGTTCTGTTGCAGTAGGTGGGACACAATGGGACTCTGTTCTCTCTCCTTTATTTTCCCATACATCCTGCATGTAGTGAGTATTCTACCCATACAGAACTGATGGCACTTCCCTCTCGAGTAAATCAAGTGCTGCCCCTACCTGGCTGCTGGATAGGAACAGGAGGTATAACATCTCTGGTCCTCCTTTTGTGACAGTTTTGCCCCGTGTGATGGGTGTGTCCCATGGCAGTACATCTCTGCATACCCTTAGTGCATAATTTGCTCTGGAACTGAGTTTTAACAGTGATAATTACCTTCCCTGTGGAACCACCACATGCTTTACATGGGTTAATGACTTAAGTACCCCATGTGACATCAGTCTTTCTCATTATGTTTGTTCCAGGGGAATAAAGGAAACTAAATATTATGATGGGAATTGTCAACAACTTGTAGCCTCATGCAGACCATCCAGCTCTTTCCACTAAATGAAAGGGCACATTCCCTCTGAGCTGGGTAGCTTTTGGGTCCTGACTCACAGCCTCTAGCTCATGACACTAGGCAATGCTTCCTCTTCTCCTTGTCTCTTTTCTTTTTTCACTTTGGCTCTTCCATCTGCTCACCTGAACAAAATCTGAGAGAAGAGAGCTAACAACAAATAACACGGGGTGGGAATCTTTCCACTGCACCCTCTCCCCACCCCCCTTCCTGTCCATACAAGATTGATAATGAAACCGATACCTTTCACCAGCGTAATTTTCATATTTAATGAGCGTGACTCAGAAACTATTACATTAATTAGTCAAATCCCACAAACCGTTAATGGTGCACGCGGTAATTAATATTGTATTCAATTAAAAGCTGACCTGTTTCAGGTGCCTTCCCCTGGTTTGGGGGGCTCTTTGCAGACAGCGTATGTTCCAGTGCCTGAGGGCAAGCCTTTATTTTGTTCCAGTGGTGGGCAAGGGAGGTATTTCTTTTCCTGTTTAGATTTTATGGGTTTTTTTCCTCCATGAACATATGCTGGTCTCTCCCCCCAGCCCCCCGCCCCTCCATCTCCAAACACGCTGCTCTCACTATACAGACAACCTGCTTGCTGTGATTTATGGGTTAGCACAGCGCGGGGCTCACAGACTGGAAAATTTCCAGTTTACACAAGAATTCCCTGAAAAATGAGCTTGGTTAATTTATTTCTTTCATTAACGAGTTTGAACTGTGAGATAATCTTTCGGAAACCTGCTATCCTCGCCTTCACAAATGCTGAGAAGCAAATAGGGTCCCTGTTCTGCTTCCACAGGGCTCAAAATCACACCTTAGCTAGCTGTGGACAAAAATGTGTAGTCAAAATTTATTTTCAAAACTTATTTAAAGATGAGAAGTTTTGGGTTTTTTTCCTCAACTGAAGATAAAGTGTGGAGGTCCTAAGTCGTAATGTTAATGCTGTAGTTCTGCTCATCTGAGTTCACTCACTGCTATGTCCTGCTGAAGCCTGTGGAGTTGCTGCTCACTGGTTCTGTGGGAGGAGGGTGCAGGCTTTAAGATAAGCCCCCTCCATTTCAGCGGTGATTCACTGGTTGCCTAAAATCCACAGACTATATCCAGTAGTTTCCTGTGCTGTTCTCTCCTGTTCAGTATGAGGTGAGGAGTTGTGCATAGGTCCAGTCGTGATGCTTCCATCTGCTGATGTCATTTGAGGACCACTGGTTACAATTGGGGTTATTCCTTCAAATCAGTTTAAGCCATTCCATCAGAATGATCAACAGCATTGATTGTTTGCGGTATACTGCTGCTACTAAAACAACAACAACTACTACTACTATTGTTATTATTTCATTTATTTACTTATTTATTTATTTTTGTAGTGTGTGTCTGGTTTGTTTCTTTGGGGTTTTTTTTCCCTTTTTCCTCTGTTTTCCTGGTCACAGTTATGGTATGTTTCCATTAATCTTCTACTCCATGCTGAATGGCTTGGACTGTGCTAGCTAATCCCTTTCCCTTCAGCATGTTCAGAGATCTTGCTTGAGCTCTCTCTGATTTTCCTGTGTTCTGACCTAAGAAGGATGTGGACCTGTTGGAGCAAGTCCAGAGGAGGGCCATGAAGTTGATAAGAAGACTGGTGCCTGTGAAGACAGGCCAAGAAATGTAGGGCTGTTCAGCCTGGAGATGAGTAGGTTATGTGAAGACCTCACAGCAACCTTCCAGTTTCTGGAGGGAGCCTACAGGGAAGCCAGAGAGGGACTCTACATCAGGAGCTGCAGCGATAGACCATGGGTACAGATTGAAAGAGGGAGGGTGAGATATTAGGAGGAAATTCTTTACTATGAGGGCAGTGAGACACTGGAAGAGGCTACCCTGGGGGGTTGTAGATGCCCTAGTCACAGCAGTGTTTGAGGCCAGCTTGGATAAGGACTTGAGCTGCCTGGTCTAGTGATGTCCCTGGCCATGGCAGGGAGTGGGTGGGACTAGATGATCTTTAGGTTTCATTCAAACCCCTTAACATTCTGTGATTTTGAGACATGCAAGGGGGCAATATTCAATACTGCTCTAAACCTTCTCACTAAATTCGAATTACGAGGAGCCATTGTCACCCATGTGTCTCACAAATGTTGTGTATGTAGATAAAAATTAAAACTCTATTTGTAATAAAATCACTCTGCTTGCTGCTTAACAGTTTGGTATCTGCTTTGGCCAAAGACTTTTCCCCTGAATTACTGCTCTCTAAACAAATCCATTTTTATTCCTTGAAGAAAAATACGTTGTTATTTGTACTAAGTTTCTGCAGAACAGAAGGGAAAAATATGCTTATCTTAATAATATGCTATTGCTAGAAAGACTTTGAATGAGAAGCACATGAAATATCATTGTGATTTCTTTCTAAATAAGTTTAGTTATTATTTAAGAAAATTTTTAAAAAACCTGCTTTGAAATAAAATAATACAGATGCTTTGTAAACATCTATTATTATCAGTGCTCCATGAATATGTGGGCTCCTTTATACTGACACTGAGCCTCCTGACTATGGGTTTCATTCCTGTGGAAGTCTTTTGTGAATATTTTTAGGAATCCAGGTGCTCTGCAGCGTAGTCTGAGAAGTTAGTGTGGATGATGCAGGCATACCAATATTTGATTTCAATGCCTTGTAGGGCAGGGAGAATGTTGTCTTTTGCTCCTTGACAGGAATTATTATTTACTTTATTAATTTACATCTGACTAAAGTATCACAAATTCTTTTAAGCTGCATATGCTTCCTTTGGAAGGGCAGGTTAGATAGTGACCAGTGTTGAAGAGAGAGACAGATCTTTGACTTCAAAGTTTAGCTTACCTTTCTTCCTTACATTACTGTGTTAGACCTTATGGTTAGAGGAAAACAAGCGAATTTTCTGTTATTTTCAAGGTCTGGAGTTTTCCACTGAGCAACTGATAATATTGACTAAGAAAAGTGGGGGCAGTTAAGTTGAGCACATAGTGAAGCTGGGTTTCTGTCTTTCCTCTAGAGACTGAAGTTAATGGGGTAGCATGTGAAATCCCCTCGGTGCAAAACGAGAGTCACTGAATGTCTGCCAGTTGTTTTCCTCCCATCATTAGGAAGTTTATTGTGCCTAAATGAAGGAAAGTCTAATATTTTTTTTTTTTGGAGGGGGGGTGGTGCACGGGGAATGACATATAAATGTGCATACTTCATAACAGGAAAATAAGAAATGTCTAAGCCTTGCAGACAATGCTTTAGTCTCAGTCTAAGGGTAAGCTCTAAGATAGGTGGGCAAAAAATTCTTTGATCATGTATTAAAGTGTGGAAGGTAACACAGCTAAACTGAGGAGAAACTGTGGGATGTGTATTGTTTGATAAACTTGGGATGAAAAAGCCTTTTGGGTTTCTTATCCATCTGTCTTCAAAGGAAATCAAACTTATTTTCTGCCTTCGATTCCTAGGACAGTCCCACTCCTTTCATGTAATTTGCAAATGAGAACAAATTCAAGTAAAACTAATTGACAATCTCTAAAAAGAGAAAGAAAATGTGATTCAGCTCTTCTTGAGAAAAAGACAATTCTAGATCAAATTACATTGGAGCAGTAGAAATCTGCTCTTTTTTCTCTCTCTTTTCTCTCTTTTTTCATAGAAATACCTTCATTTGATTTCAAAAAATATTGCCATGAGGAACTGAGCATATTACTTGCTAAGTAACTAATATGGAGGATAGATGAAAACAAATAACTTGGACATACCTACATTTTATTTTTTAGATTTTTCATCAGTTAGTGCACCACAAGTAATTAGACTCGATATATTTATAAAAACAGAATGTCATTCTAGAGCATGGTTCCACACTGAAGCAGTTGTTTGCTTTATCTGCCTGCAAACACAATGCTGTGGTCTTAGCTGCTCTGTCACAGATGCCTTGCAGAGATTCCTTGTAGGGCCCACGCACAGTTCTCAGCCTTCTGCTGTTGTAATTCAGAAAGGCAACAGGGTTTTAAAAACTATTCATACCTGAGTTTATCCTTCTTAAATCTCTTTGTCTTGACATTTCTTTTTACTTCATACTGATTTTCTCTTGTAAATGGCTGTTCTTGCTCCTATATCCATTGAGGTCTAGCTGGCCTGGGCTGCCAATTTGTGCCTTTCTCATTCAACAAGTTCTTTAGGGACCTCACTGGTTCTCTCTGTAGGGAAAAGGGCATTTTTCACTGCCACTATAATATTCTGAACCTGCTGTAGTTGAACTTCTGGAGGAGTTTCATTGGCGTAATCAGTTCTGCAAACCTGCCTGCAATACATCCAAAGTGACAGGCATGTAAATGCAGATATGATGCCCAAGTCTGGTAATGCACAACCAAAAGGATGCTCTAAAAGCATGTTTCTGTTACTAGTTAGCTAGTGGAGCAAATCTGCAATTGAAGAACACAGTTGAAGAACTTACTGGGTAAGTCCTTTACCTTATTTTTCTGTTCCAGCTGCAGCTTTTTATTCCCTGGATGCTAATACAGCATAGCCCATTTTATCAGTAGCTTCTTCATAATTTCTGTGGCTCACAGTCCTTTGTCTTGTATCTACTAAATCTTCTAGCCCTGAGCCCAGAGACTTCTCATTCATGGTTTGTTGTTGTGTTTTTTTTTTTATTTTATTTTATTTTTTTTCCCTAGAGACAGAATGAGTAAGTCCCTGGCTGATGCCCAGTTTATAGCTACCTGGAAATCTCCTGTTTTGGGAGTACTTGCTTTTTTTACATATCTTATTTCATTTGTAATATAGGCAAGGGCACCATCTTGGCTTTTACCAAGAGTTTTGCAGGCCAAGTTCTGGCCTAATGAAAGATGAATGAATGTGCCCTACCTGTGAACTTTTACACACACCATCATGACAGGTTTTGCTTGTTAGGACAGTTACTCTTTCTTTCTGTGCCAGCTGAGGCTCCTCTCCCTTCATCATCTCTATTGCTGTGCTTCTTTCATTATGTGCTTCTCTCTGACATTGCCTGTCCATTCCGCTTGAAATGGAAGTCACCAAGGTCTTGTCCCTGTGTGGATCTGCACCAAAATTGTCAAGACAGTAGTAGCTGTGGTCTAAAGCATGGTTCTCCTAGTTCAAAGGAAGACATGTCTGGGAAATATTGATTTTCTTGTTTACAAAGAAGGTACACAAAGAGTAAACAAAAAATGTTTGTTTTGTACTGTTATGACTGGATAAATCCCAGCCCAGGTCAAAGTTGTCTCTCACCTTCCTCCTGAAGCTCTCTCTCTCTGCTTCCATGACTACCTTCATCTGCTACTGTAAACATGTCTACCCATATGGGTGGTTGCTGTTACATTTCATTTCTTCTGGCAACCTAAGCAAAAAGTAACTCAGATTCAAAAGATTACCCTTTGTAGACACTCATCTTGCATGGAACATCTAAATGAGGCAAATGTAGTGGCATGCAGGATTAGGCTGGGAGTTTGCAAGGAGCCTCAAGTACAACATAAAATGATCTGAAACTTTCTAAGAAGCATTTTGAAACCTGAAAGATGAGAATCTTCACATTATTCCTACATGCTCAATGGTAGCTGGGTTAGAGGGCATAAGATTTGGCTTGCTGGACATGGATACTTTTGCTGGATCACAATGCTGAGAGCTGCTTGTGAGGATGGCAGTATCCATGCATGAGGAAAGCAGTTGTGAACTATGTGCATCTCTGTCTCTGTGTATATCTTGTGTGTGTGTCTCCATTTCCAGCACAGGAGAGAATCCAACAATATTTCACCCAAATGAGAAATGTTATTCTGCAGATTAAAGCCACGCAGTGCCTGGTTTTGTCTTTATTTATGCCTTTCTATTTCCTTCTCTGCTGACATGGGTGCAGATGCCGGGAAGCACTGAAGGACATAATTGGCGTTGTGAAAAATTATTGGGAAGCCAGGACGTTCCCTTGCAGTGATCCCCCCCTTCTCTTTCCCATCTGTCACCATCTAATGTGACAAAGTTTTTATCGGGCATTGAGGCAGAGGAGATTAAAAGTAAATACTGCAATCAGGAAGCAGCTGGGGGGAAAATGTAACACATTTCACACTAAGCTGAACAGCTCATCAACTTAGCCTTGTATATCTACGGTGGATGAGGGAGAGGGAGGGCTGCAGGGGGATGGTGTGGTTCAACATGCTTCTCCACACTGGGAGTCTGAAGAGGATCCTGTACAAACAGGACTAGTGCTTTCTGCCACTTGCTTGCTTTGGGAAGGAAGAGGCCTCAGCAGCCCTGTAGTTCTCCATTTGCTTTTGCAACAAGCTCCTGTTTTCTCAGTCCTCAGCTCATGTACTTTTGGACTCCCTTCCTGCTTTAGTGATTATCCAGGTGTGATCACATCCTATTCATCTAGGAGGGCTTTACCAGATGTCTGTCTCTGGCTGTTGTGGTCATCCAGATGCCATGCCAGTTCTGGGGAGCTGCAGGATGAAAAGTTTGTTGGCTACAGGCAGAATACAATAATGTTTCAGGCTCATGAAACTGGACACTGAGATATTTAGTGTGCACTGTTATATTCTGTCCAAACTGATCTGCCTGCAGAGGCCAAGAAATGGAAAACTTTGTATCATATTGCTTTATTCTTATTTCTACATATAAAATTTAGGTTGTTGAGCACTACCAATCATATTTTCATCTACTTTTGGAAGTATTTGTTTTCAATCCCAAAAATGTTGCCTACTTCTTCATTTTTTGCTGAGCTCATGTGTTGATGTCACATGATATCACATGAGCTCAGTGCTATTGAACATGAATAGGCTAGCACAGGTGGAGGACTGTGAGAATCTTCTCCTTATCCCTAGGATAAACAAAGCTTTGGAAAGTGATGCACGCTCCCCTGGTATCCATGCCCCTGGGAATGTCACCTGCTATGCAAGGTCAGGGTCTTCCTGTTTCAGGAGAATCTCAGTCTCCAGCATTTGTTGGTCCTTGGCTTTAGAGCTGAGTGCCAATAAAATCTAATCTCTGTCATTTTGGCTGTCATTTCCTGTAAGGCATTTTTTCTTCAATTTTGCTGGGAAATCCCTGTTTCTTTAATTAATTTTATGTGATTTCCTTAATTTACAATTACTTTGCCGTTTTCATGTCACTTGCTTGTCAGTGTTGATGAGATGTCCTGTCACTGTTAAGGATAAAAAAAATCCTAAAATCTTTACAGCTACTTTCTGAACAGTTAGATTGAACAGAGCCTCCTAACGTGGAGGTCCTTTTGCTGTGCTTGGTAATCTTTCAGGATTCCTAAAACTATAGACAGCCTTGGCTCTGAGTTAAGTTATTGTGGCTCTTGTAGTTTGTTTGTTTGTGTTTTTTTAGTGGTCGTCTTCAGTTTCCAAACACTCCCGGTGCAGCTGTGGTGGGGAACCACCTGGTTTGGCCTTATGTTGCCTTCTAGTGCCCTGCTCTGGTGGCGTCACTCTGGGGCCATCCAGCTAGAAAAACTTGACCAGGTTGTGGAACATATGCCAGCAGTATGTATTTTGCTGTATAATAACATTTTCATGATTGGCTAAGGAACCCTTTTATCTCTGTAGTGTGAAGACAATGAGGTGAGGATGTCAAGCTGAGAAGCTTGATGTGATCTAACAACATGCACTTGCAGCTCAGAAAGCCAAACATCTCCTGGGCTGCATTAAAGGCAGTGTGCCCAGTAGTCTTCTACTCTGCTCTCCTGGGACTCCACTGGGAGTACTGCATCCAGGTCTGGGGTCCTCAGCACAAGAAAGATGCAGACCAGTTAGGGACAGCCTAGAGGACGGCTACAAAGAGGTTGAGAAGGATGGAGTATCTCTCCTATGGAGATGGGCTGAGAGAGTTGGGGTTGTTAGGTCTCAAAAAGGCAAAGCTTTGGGAAGACCTTAAAGCAGCCTTCCAGTACCTGAAGGGGGCTACAAGAAAGCTCAAGAGGGACTTTTTACAAGGGGATGTACTGCTAGAACAAGGCAGAAGGGCTTTAAAGTGAAAGAGGGTAGGTTAAGATTGGATATTAGAAAGAAAATCTTTGCTGTGAGGGTGGTGAGGCACTGAAACAGGCTGTCCAGAGAAATTGTGGATAGCACATCCCTGAAGGGTTCATAGTCAGGTTGGATGGGGGTCTGAGCAAGCTGGTCTGGTGGAAGGTGTCCCATGGCAGGGATTGAAACTAGATGATCTTTAAAATCCCTTCCAACCCAAACCATTCCATGATTCTATGATTTACAACAAGGCAAAGAGCCATTATTACACTTGCTTCAGTATCCCTGCATTATGAAAAGCAGGTAACTTACTGAGATGTTTTTTTTCCTGTAGCTCATATGAGATCAATAACTGCTTGCTAGTGTTTGGCAGCTAAATTCTCATAGTGCTCTCTGTAACAAGCAAGTACCAGCCCTCATTATGGGCTCCTTGTATGCTCTTCTATTGATGCATTTATATGGTTTATCTTAGTCAGTGGACCTTGATCTGGTCTTCTATGTCATTGTTTCTCCAAACATCTGAAGGGCATTGTCATCTTACAAACCAGAACTGGAAGCCTTGCTCTTATAGTCTTTCCTCTCATAGAGGCATCAGAGCCAGAAGGAGAAAAAGGAGTTCCTGTCGTGCAGAACATAAGATACAGAGAAAATAAAATGAGGAGAGAGGAGCTTGGGAAAAATGCTGAATGCACAGAGGAAGGTCAGGACCGGACCATGAAACTCTCTAAGGATGGAAGATTTCTCTACCTACATCCTTCTTAGAACCTCATTTGGTGTCCAGAAGATTTTACATCTTTTGATATTTTATAAGGTATTGGGCAAGCTGCTAAAGCTGACCAAAATAGAGATGGGACACACATAACTTTGGGATTGACAGCAGCTGCATTGGCCTTAACCATGTTTTCCACCTGCCCCAGGAACGTGTGTTACTTGGCACCTTTCAGGCTGACGGGACCTTCTGTCAATCCTCTAGATCGATTTTTTTGTCCTGTCTTAACTTGTGCCATATTTCTTTTTACTTCTGGCATTAATTAAGTGTATGGCAAATGGTCCACAATGTAATAAAGGAGGGATCTTTTTTTTCCTCTTTTTATTTTTGACTGTACTTATTGCTGCAATATGTCAGCATGCTAATTCTAATGCTTTCTGGTTGGCCAAGAAAGAAAAGACAGTGGCCAACACCTGGAAGTTTTATGTAATTCTAGCACTAGATTATTACCTTTTACATTCAAATATCTATGAGCTATTTCTTTTTGGGTTCCAAGAGAACAAATTTTGGTTAAAATCCCTGAGGAGGTGGGTCTGTCACCCACACTGGGTAATTTGGCATGACTTGGTCTTTGGTCAGATTAGAACCAGCATTTGTGCTGCAGCCATTTCAGAAGTGATACAGTAGAGAAAAGGTATGTACTCACCCTATGCCATGGCAAAAGCCATGCCTCGTAAGAGCTACTGTTGGCATCTCACTTTCACAGGCACCATATTTATTAGAGAATCTCTGCCTTTTTCTTTTTTTTTTAATCCACCTCCTTTAATTCTATGACAAAGTCATGGAGGCAGAGATGGTGTTGCTCCTTTAAAGGTTTTAGATTGGGTGGAGAAAATATTTGAATACCTATCATCTTAGTCGTTAATCCCTGCTTCACTCTGTACCCCTTACATTTGGAAATGTAAAGGCTAGATCCCAGATCTGGGATACCCTTTTGATGAGGAGCAACAGCAGCTGATCAACCCGGGCATGTACCTGGTGCATTTCTTTCCTACTCCAAGTTAAACAGAGGAGAAGGGAACTGGATGATTTGCTTCTAAACATTAGTGCAGAGCATCATATTGTGGCTAAATATTTGCTCAAATTCTTGCCAGGAAATTTGTCTGATCATTCCTCCCGTTGAACCTTTTTTTGCAACCCTTAAGATGCACAAGCAACCTATATTGATGGCTACTGATGTTTCATTGCTGGTAGCTTTCTGTTTAATTGTGGGTTTTTTTAAAACAGAAGGAAGCCTGATGGGTTTTAGGAGCTACTGCCTGAGGGTGCAGTTATGTGAGCAGGCAGACTCAGTTCTGGGTTGTGTCCTCTCCAAGAAATGTTTTACTGCAGGAAGCCTTATTAGAAGTAATACAGAAAGTAGTACTTTTCTAGGCTTTGGTGGATGCTCACCTGCTGAAGATTCTGCTTTTTGGATAAGACATAGAACTGAAGTTCTGAACTCTTTCATATTTCTATAAGTGTTCCCTGACTCTCTGCTGGGTGTATTGCTTGTGCTTTGTTTGGGCAGTACCAAGTACTGTGATGAAGTGCAAGTAACTCAATGGGATTTATACGAGCTTATGAAGCGGAGAATAAACCCCATAGTTTGCACAGTAAATCAATTTGTAAAGTGCTTTGGGATCTTTCTGGATGAAAGGCCCTATATAAATGTAAGCCATGACCATTCATCATTATTGAATATGAAATAGAGATATACACTCTATCAAGCTAGAAGCAATAGGCTTGGGCTCGTGATTGCTCACAGGACCCAATCAGTCATCAGATCATGACACAATGCAGCTAGAATAAAAAAAGAAAACCCACAGCAAATCATTTCAAGCAATGCAATTAATGGGCATCCAGTATAAATAGTGATCTTGGTCAGGAAGGCTGGGCTTTTCCTGAGCGGTAGAGTTGATGCCAGAGTGTTAGCAGGGGAAGGAAAGATTCCTTGCCAGCAGTGCACCATAAAAACCTACAGCTAGATAAGAAAACATTCATTCTATGCTTTTCAGGACTGGATTTCCATCTAGGAAAGGAAACAGAAAATGATTCTGTAAAGAAAGTGTTAGCTTTTAGACTACAATGAGCCACAGAGATGTTCATTTTTTGCATCAAGTTGTGGTCCAGGCACCTGGTGTTGTCACCTAAACTTGGTTGTCACATGTAGCATCCGTGGCTCTTGCAATGCAACATGCACATGCATAGCAGGGTATATAATCTGTTTCTGCTGTTTATCCTTGAAGATACCAACTGCTGTCATGTGCTCTGTTTCGTGACAATTAAGTCAAAATGCAGGCTGCTCCAGTCCTCTGCGTCAAAAACCAAGCAAACTTGGGGCTTTCTTCACTTGTGCTGGAGTTCTTTCTGTCTGTGTATTTGCCTTCTGAGACAAGGCTGTACTTTGTATGAGCTTCCTCTCCTTCTCCTTTCTGTTGTGGTGATGTGTCTGTCTCAGGCTGCTGTGATGCCATGGGTATAATACTATACTCTCGTTTGCTGGGTTTTTTTGTTATGTAAGACAGATTGAGCTTTTATAAAATATAAGAGAAGGAGGTGAAAACTGAAATAAGAAATATGAAGGGTCTCATTTCCTAAAATATGTCTTACCACAGATTAGCTTATGAAGCATGGGAAATTCCCATCAGCTCTTCCACTGCCATGACCACCAAGCTGCAGCCTCAGATTGTATATAGTCTATAGTCCCCTATATTTTCACCTGCAGCTATCTTCATCTCAAGTACAGGCTTACAGCCTGACTTGTTCTGAAATCACTAGATGGAGCAGATACAGTGTTTTAAACTCCCCTTCTGTGCCAGAGGTGCTGCTAACACAATTCAGTATCCCATCAGAAGAATGACTGTAAGGAAGACAGGTGGAAAAGGCCTGCTCGTCATCACTGCTCCATATTGTGGTGTCCTCTCTGGAGAGTTAGACTGTTTTCTGTTGCTTTCTTGACAAGATAAGCCATCTTTCTTCTCCTTCTCTCTCTGCTTATTTAAACTCATAGTGAGAAGATGAGGGGAGTGCTGAACTCCTGACCTTTCCTCCACCCTCCATTTCCCAGCTTTGGGTTGGAACTAGATACTGTGAACCAGAGGTGCAAGATGTGTCCCTTTTGCTTCCTTTGACTCTCATAACAAATATTTGTGCCTTATTTCCTCTCCACAGTGGAGCACAGATGATCAGGCTGTCCTGCTGCATCTGGTCCATGAGGCCTCAGACAAGGCAAAAGTTTTGCATCTGACACAAACATTTAAGGGTCAGATACTGCATTAGGAAAAAAATAAAGTAGGAGGTGGGGGAATACAATTTGTAAATTATTCCTCAATATGCTCTGAATTGTCAGTTGCAAACAAATTCAGCTGCCCTCCCATCTGTTTTCTGTTCTGCACATGAGGTGTATTTACTACCCTTAAATTACAAATCACATGTTGATTTTATGGTGTTGCTAAGGCATATCAAAAAGTGCATGCAATTTTTGCAAGGAGCGTGGGTTAGAATCCATGTGGTTAGAGAGCAGCTCTGCAGTAAAGGACCTGGGGGTTCAGGTACACAAGCTGAAGATCAATCAGCAGTGTGACTTTGAGGTAGTGAAAGCTGACTACATACTAGTTGCATTAATGGAATTTTATCCAGCAACTCCAAGGAGTAATTATTCTCCTCTATTCAGCAATCACAGGGCTGTACTTGTAGTCCTGTCTTCATTTTTGGGCTTCTTAGTATAGGGGAGATGTTGACAAAGCAGAGCAAGTCCAGCCAACAATGACAAAGGTGGTTAGAGGACTGGAGCACGTGAGATAAAATGAGACGCTGAAAGACCTGAGTTTACTCCGCTAGGAAGAAAAAAAACTAGAAGAGGTCTAATTGTAGTTTTCAATTGCCTAATGGATAGTTAAAGAAAAGACAGAGAGAGTTCCAGAGAAAGAATGAGAGGCAATGAATACAACTTGCAACAAGGGAATTATGATAGCTCTAAGGAAAAAGTTCTTCATAATGGGAGTGGTTACAGAGAGGCTGTGTTCTTCAGAGAAGACTCACAATTTGCCCTGAGCAGTCTGATCTAAGTCTGAAGCCAAGCCGGCTTTGAGCAGGGGTTTGCATCAGAAGACCTCTAGGATTCCTTTCCAATCCTAATTCTGTGATTCTAAGTGTGATTTATAAGACAATTACGTTAAATTATGCAGTGAGCTAATCTGGAACATGGTGGAGCAGACTAAAACTAGTTCTTTGCTTTAGCCAGACAAAGAACTGAATGATGTACATGAATTTTGGTTCTTTAGCCTTCTCTTTAAATGAATCAGAAGAAAAGCCTGAAGAAAAGACTCCCTGAAGTCAAGACATGCTTTATTGGGTGTTATACAATGGGTTTTTCTTGATGAATGGTTGCATGTCTATGAGCTGCCCTCATGCACCTAGCCAGTGATGAGTTTCAACGGCATTAATTAGAACTAGAGGGGACAAGTGTGCCCCTGTGAGTTTATTTGTGCTTGAAAACTACCTTAAAGAACTGAAAGGCATAAATGAGGAGTCATAATCAGAGATTGAAATCCCTGCTGTGTAAAACACCCTGCTGAACAGAGAATGCCATGAAAGTTAGGCTTGCAGTCAGACATTGTTTAATGTCTTCTTGTTTTTGTGCTGCTTTATTCTGTCAGAGAGAGTACAGAGCACCATAAACTTTCTTCAACTCTGCTAACTGAGAGAGCTTTTGAAAACAGAAATCCTGAAAGAGTTCCTGTAGTTAGTGCTAAGTTTCAGGTAGTATGAGAAATGCATTTGTATCCTCTCTTTGTGAGTCTGTTTCCAAATGTTTGCTTATTTTTATTCATTTTTTGCTTACCAGTTTTAAAATAGTGTAGATAGGACTTGGTCTTCTGCAAGCTGTGGCCAGCAGTACATCCTGTGTCCTGGGATATTCAAAAGCCTAGGGAAAACTTTCCTAGGGAACCTGTGCTGCAGTGAAAAACATTACCCATAAATACAATGGAAGTTCAATCCTTGGAAGTTTCCAAGACTCAGCTAGACAAAGGCACCACTGACAAGTTCTAGTGATTGTAGATGTCCCACGTCATGACTGGACTAGATGTCCCCCAAAGCTTCCCTCCAAATGATTTGATGAGGTTACTGCATCATGATAATGCCTCCTCTTTCAAGACCCCTGTTCTCTCAGGAAGAGCAGATATATTTATAAGGTAGCCAGGTATCTTATATCAAACAATGCTGCAAGGACTTCTTGAGCTGAGACAGGTGGCTGTGCTGCACCTTGGGGCTGGCCTGGGTTTGCTGGGTCTCCTGGGTTTGCTGTTAGGTGCTGTATCTGCTTTCTCCTGGGAAACTGCTGGCTTGCTGCATCTCCACATCAGCTTGCCTCCATGTTCTCACTCTGTGCATCAGAGGCATGGAGCCAGCAGCAGCCTTGAGAATTGCTAGAGAAGTCAGTGTGTGTTTCTCACAACCTTGCAGAGCTCAGCCCTTTCTTCCACTTCACTCTGGAGTTTTTGGCCTCAAGCTAAGAATTGCCCTACGAAGATCAAGCTGTAGTAAGGAGCACTAACCCCTTCTCTTCTGAAAATCAAGAAGAGTATGAAGGATCCATGGTTCATCCAGCCTAACAGACAATTGGTGACACTTGCAGCACTGTCCAGCCCTCTGCACTGAAGATCTAATATTTAACAGGAAGACTAAGGCTTGCCTGTTGGAGACAACTAATTAAGCTGATAGATGACCTCTACATCTGCTTAGTGAAATCAGTGTTGGTTCCACTACAACATCCTTGTTTGAGTGTGAGAGCAGCTCCTTACGTTTTGGCTGGGGAAGGTAGAGAACTGGTTTAAAATGAGATTTTGGTTGAACTGGTAAACCCTTTTCATGTATACATGTGTTTGTGTATTATTCTCAAGACTTCACTGCTAGGTTTATATGGATGAAAATGTTTCACAAGTTATTGCCTGGATTATCAAAAAGTAGTTGTTAGGATGAGCTTCACTGCGGCGGTGTATTGCCAAGGCTGCAAATAGACATGTTCTGCTCTTCTTGGGGTTGATAAACAAAACCATGGAGAGTGGCTGACCTCAAGTTGCTGGACCAACAGTGAATATGAGACCAGTTACTGTGTCACGGACCAATTCCACTGTTTTGCTTTTGTACATTTCCACATTGTTACATTACACAGCTGCCCCTTGGGTAGGACATGCCAGCCCTTTCCAGGAGGAAGCATGATGGCTCTGCAGGGACACACACTCACATGCAGTAGCTGTGCATTTGCTGGCTGAGTGTTTACCCAGGTTTCACACTAGGATCTCTGGAGGAACAGCCCAGAGTTCTCTGTGTTGTACTAACTTGAAAACATCTTTTTAGAAATTGGTTCCCACTGCACCATGCAGGAACTTCCCAGATCCTTCTGAGGCTGTGAACACAAGTGCTCTCTGTGTGCCTATGTACCAAGTGAGTCCAAGTGTGCTTCCCCTTCAGCCCCTGCCTATGACTGAGCTATGGGACAGCAAATGTGCAAATGCTCTTCTGCTTGTGACTGCATTACTTATTGCAAGAATATTCAAAGGAAGGTGATAGAAATGTGATTGAGTGATTTAACTGAACAGTGCAGTGAGCACTGTAAGTTTGTCAGCCTTGAGGTCTTCCTCTTTTTAAAAAATTGATAAATTCAAGCATTGGTGAGCCACAGCAAAAAGAAACCAAACCCAAACTTGCGCAAATATTGACAGGATTATGTTTCAGGAAACACAGATATTGAGACTTAGAGGCAGCAAAACAGTCAGCCCTCAAAATTATGGTGTGAGTGAAGACTATGGGGATGTAAAATGCTGACATGAAGAGGGGCTTCTTTAACATAGTGTGACCACAGGATTTGGTTCAGGTTATTCGGGGTGATCCTGTCGTGCTATGTAACTATATGTGTGCTGGCTTGGCAGACTGATGAAGAGATCAGTTTGTGCTGAAATACATTATATGCTCACTAAATCAGTAACTGTAACTTCAAGTAATCAGTTCAAAACAGTCTGGAATAAATCACTCCTTGTATAAACACATTCCACCCTCACCCCTCAGCTGGAAACAATCCTGTATCACATTTGAAGGGAAAAAGCATGACTTAGCACTTTGTACAGAATCCCAAGCACTATTCTGTGGTGTCGCCCTGATTTTTCAGCCTTCTGATGTTTTACGTTTCTGCTGGAGTCTTCTCACACTTGTAACAAAACCAAAGACTGATATTTTGTAAATATGCATTCCTTTCCAGGGGGAAGGACAAATTGATAGACTTCTTAGTTGACCACTGGGATCAGAGAGGTGTTACTCTCATCCCTCAGTCCCTGATCAAATTCCAAACCCTATTTAAACCTCAAACCATAATAAACTTTCTTTTTCTTTCTCATCTCACAACCTGAGGGATGAGTGTGGTTCTTTCCTGTCCTCTAGCAACACTGTGGCACATCATAAAGTTGTTACCTGTTTTTAAGAAGTTATTGATCAGAACTCAGGACTTTTTCCATTCATACCGCAGATTTTTCAACACTGAAACAGAGATAAGTTTTATGCCCACATTTTATCCCTTGGGCATGCCCTGATTGATCCTTAAAACGGAGTCACAGGACATGCCACACCCTAATGGATTGTGTGGCCTGTTCCAGGACTTCCTCTGACCCTGAGCTTTTGGAACTTTCTTCTCTGATATCTTCTTGACTTTTTTCAGAAGCTCGGCATGAGTGATGGTAAGGCCAGTTCTTGGTGTGGTGTGAGATTTCAGCCTCATTACCTGTCAAGGAGGTACCTGATCTGTTAACTTCTGCTCTGTCCCTGTGAGATCATATCTGTTGCAGGTATGTCCAACTGAAAATTGTAATTATGGTTATACATAGGAGAGCCAAATGTATTGCAGTATGGGTCTACATGGATGTCTCAGAACATCCTATGTTAAACCAATTTCCAGGGACCTTTTGCGGTTGTCAAAGTTTTTAAAAACTTGTGTTTCTGTTACCAACTTTTCTGACTTTTAAAATAACTGAATTTTCCTGTAATGTTGTCACAAGAGGGCAGAATCGGGGTTTGTACATGCAGTAACATTTAGCACAACTGAACAAATTGCTGTGTATCAGCTGAGCTGTGGTAACAGCTGTGTGCATAACTAGCCTGCAGCAGACATGGGCTAATTCCACTTAACGCTGTCTTCTCCTAGGTTAAGTCAAATGACCTTGCATTTATCACATGCCAGAAGCATGCACATGCTCAATTATGAAGCTAGGATTATATGCCACAACTTCTTCAGGCTCAGTAACTTAATCCTCTAGTTGAGCCCTAAAGGCTGTTTGTGTACCTTGAATGGCTATCTTCCCTATTTTTAGGGACTGCTGCACTGGCAGTCAGAGTAGCATAGTCTGCTCTTTGGAATGCTCTGAAGAATCTGCACCTCATTTCCTTACAAAAAGCTGGTTTTGGAATTCTGGAGCTGTGTGAGTAGCTCTGTCCCAAGCAAAGTTACCTTTACCTAGTGGTAGTTTCCCAGCATGAACTACTTCCATACCCATGTCTGAGTTATTTCTACTGTTGCAACAATCTCAGCTTACGGGTGACTAAAGTTGTTGACTTCAATCTGTTTGGCGACTACAATAACCACACAGATCACTTTGAATTAATTCATTGGCAAATACATAATTCAAAATAATTGCTGTGATTTTCCTTCTCATTGTTAATGGACTTTGAAACTGCCTTCCATTTATAAAGAAACCACTCACAACTTTAGAATTAATAAAGCACTCACTGAGAAGTGCCTTTTGAACCAGTCTGCAGCTATCTGACCAGTTTCTAAGACACTGAGTGGATACAAATTTGCCTGTACAGAGACAAGTCTTCAGACATGTTGGGGTTAATTCTAGAGTTAGTTCAAAAGAGTGCACAGCCCTCTAAGAAAATAAAGGTTTTTTCAGCTTTTGACTCTCTTAAATAATCATTAGTGGCAGCACAGAATTGTATGTCCTCTGCTTTCTAGGTGAGAACCATGAGGCTGTAGTCCAGACAGGACCTAAAAATGTTTTATAATAAGTGTTTTATAATGGCTAAGTCTTTACTAGCAGGTGGCACAACTACAGGAGGTGCTGCATGTAGTGTCTTCCTGTTGATCTGCTTGAAACCACGAATAAAAGGAAAAACAAATAAAAAAGAGACTAAGTTCACAAATAGACTTCACCCTTGAGCCATCCAGGTTCCTGAATGAACCACATCATAACTGATCAAATACATTCTTCCCAAATTAGCATCTCTTCTAGTTTGTTAAGCAGAACCTGTAAGACTCTAAAATTAGTGCTTTCTACGGTGCTACACACAGCTACATCTGCAATCACCCTTACTCAAGAAACATCTCTAAGGAGATTACATTGCGTAGTCCCACCATGCAATGGGGAGGCCCCTCAAAGAGAGGTGACTTGTTGGTGGGATTTGTAGTCTCTGGGAAGAGTGCCACTGGACAGAAGAGGACTGTGTGAAGGATTTTACTCTCCTGTGGTAAATTAGGAGCATGTCTTGAGAGCAAGTTGCTCTCATACAGGCCAAGTTTAGGTGACCTCAATCTGCATCATGGATATTGTTCCTCCTGTTTTCCCTTTTTCGCAGCTGCTGCTGAATACTTTAGATGGCACTGGCTTGTTATCTGCTCCTCGCTGTGGGTACAGAGGAACCTGTGCTCTGTGTGTGAGCATGCATGTGTGTGTCTGGCTGCCTGTCATTACAGCACTAATGGAAATACTGCACGGATCACAACTCTCAATTAGCTCCTCGGGAGATTGCTGTGACAGCCAGTTACTGAACAGCAAGGCCTGAAGGAATGAATTAATTTGTAGTACACGGCAGTTAGAGTCACAGTGTTAGCAATGGAATAAGACAGCAATAGACCCTGATTAGACTTCAACTGCGTGGTGCAAGAGACAGTTACCTGGGGGACTGTTACCTGTTACCTTTCCCTTTTGTCTATCCCTCCTCCTGGGGTTAGAAAAGATCTTGAACCATGAATGAATGAGTTTAGAGCTCTTAGTTCGGTTCTTGGAATCACTGTCTGTCTGCCTGAGGCTGTTTGGCAGCAGGCAATGGGCTTTCATTCAACACAGACAAGGGCATGCTGCTCTCCTGCTGGCCTGGAGCCAGGCCACAGCCACTAAGTGAGTGGTATTCAGGGGAGGTTACCCGATCTTTCTGTCCTCTTCAAACAACAGCTCTCTTCCTTATTAGTTCAGGTAATCGTGCATCACAGAGGGTGTCCTAAGGCTGCTGCACCAGGGGATGCTGGTGTCTTGCCTTTGCAACGATGCATTTATACACAGACATAGAGGAGTAAAATGTGCTTGATAAGGCAGTCTTTGGGATCTTTATAGACATGTGAAGTTTCCAGGACTTCTGCCCACAAACAACCACATGTTCCCTGTAGCCATATTCCCTGTAGTGGTTCCAACAATGTTCTAAGATTTGCAGTCTCTTACTCTGTCATTCACAAAGATAAGTGTTGGTTTTTATCAATGATGCAATCACTTCTTCTTAAAACTTGTTTTTTATGTATTTTATAGAGATGGCTCATTTCTGTGCAGAAAGGATTTGTCACAGTGGGACACTATCCTTTCTTTACCTTTGATCAAGCACTCATTGAAGAGGCATGTGAAGCCAATGTAGTTTTGCACGTGGTAATTGTTTTAGCTGGGTCAGATCTGACCCTCTGAACTGTGTGACATGCAGTGCTGGGAAGGAGTAAGGTGAAAATAAGGGAATGGTCACAGAGCAGTCCTTGTGGAAGGTAAGAAACATTAAAAGAAAGTTCCTTATGAAACTCTGTTGCTCTGGTAGGATAAGTTCTACATGTTTTGAAAAGAAAGATTTCTGAGTGGAGAGTTAAAGAAAAGTAGTTAACTGACAGTGCAACTCCTAAACGTGGTTGTCCTCTGCTTATCTGTAAAGGGACATGGAAGTGGCACCAGCCAAATCTTTTTATGCCATCCTGGTTTTTAGGCACAAGAGGAACCTTTTGTTTTGACCTGATTCCCAAAAATCATTTTGTCTGTGATCCCTGCATTGTCAACCAACAAATGGAGCAGTCAACATTACCTTTGTTAATAGAAGGCAGGAAATCAAGCCCAAGCTCCTCTCAGCACTGGTGTCCTTGTAACTTGCAAGTCAGCAAAGTGGTTGTAAACGTGTTTGCAGCTTTGGCAGCGCTCCTCCCATGGGTAGTATTGCATTGGTTTGCTTTTATTTTCCTTCATTTTGAGTGCAAACAGAAGTGCAAACAGATGATCTTTTCCTCTTTGCAGCCTGTGGCACTTCTGTGATCTTTGTGTCTGCTGTTTGTACGAAGTGTGTCTCTTGCTGCACATTCTGGCCAGTAAGTGGTGCTCCCCCCTTCCTTCCTGCGGCTGCATTCTTTGTGCCGAGCTGAGAGTGCTGTCGTGCATTGCTGGTGCTTTCAGGTGTGTCTCACCCAGACAGTACGTCATGCTTTGATGTAGTGTATCGATACAATAATGGTATTTCTTAATGGGAGTCCTAATGGTATGTTTTTAATGACACTTCTTGGCGTTATCCCGTTGTCCGTACATACTGCTACAGAGGTCCTTGAACAGGTTCCTCTGATGCAGATCACCCAGTGAGATGCATCTCAACTGGGTTTATGAGTGTAATGTTGAATGTGAAGAGAACATTAATGTGGCTGGCATGGCTATAAGCAGACTAGAAATACTGGGAAGATGAGACCTTGTGATTTTGGATCCACATCCCAGTACTGTATTCTTGCTAGTTGAAGAAACATGCTTCTTTTCAAGGCTGTTTTATTTGGCTGGTATATGGGATGTGCCTCCTCCACTGGCCCTTTAAAGACAGGATCTTTTCAGTAACATTATTCCACAATGAATTTGTATTAACTTGGCTGTGATTTTTCCATTCTTGATCACTGTTGTCCTAGGTTTTTTTGCCTGGGTATAAAATTCTAACATGTTCACCTGGTTCTTGCATTGAGTTTGTTCTTCTATGTAAAAAACATGACACCAGGACCAAGGCAGAAGTAGTTTTTCCTTAAGTGGTGGTGCAGTTTTTCAAAGTAGCAAATAGCTACCCAAATAGTTATGTTTCAGAGACAGGGAGTAAGACATATCTGAAGAAGGGGAAGAAAGAAATGGACTGAAAGAGAGAAGCAAAGAAGATGGGAGTAAAGAAAGAGAGGAAAATTGATAAATAAAAAAAACCAGAAGTGACTAAAGCAAGAGAAGAGAGAGGGAGATTCTCTCCTGATTAGAATTCATGAACTCCATTCTTACATTAAGTCTATATATGACACCTGGCCTTTAATGTGAAGCTGCCTACGAGCATTAAAAATTAAAAGCAGAAGGTAGGATCCATCCATCTCGGGCAGCGCTGCTCCCCTCCTATCTGAGCTCTGCACAAAGCTATTACACATTGATAAATTATTTTGGGTAATAGCTGAGATATTACATTGTTTCTGAGTGAAGGTAAAATCTCTCCATGACATGGGCATTTATCAGGAGCGCATTTCATCCTATTTATTATGGCCGAGACGAGATCACAGGCTGCGGGCAGAGCTGGCACGTCGTGCTGATCACCTCCCCCATCGCCTCCCTTCCCTCTGTCACTTAGATGATGGGATATTGATGGAGCTCATGACAAGTTAATTATTAACTAAAGATATGCAGTTCACCTTTGCCAGGGGAGGGGGCATAGAAGAGAGCAACGATAGTTCTTAAAAAAATAAATATATCCGTTGTATCTTAGGATTCCTTTCTCCACCTTCCTCTCCTTTCTACCTGTGGTATTTTACAGCCCCCCAAATAAATCAGATACATTACATGAATACCAGTATGGTCTAGAAGGCAACAGGAATGGAAGAAGCTCTAAGAACCTTTAGTTTTCTTCAAAAAAAGTTTACACAAAACTTTTTCTCCATTGATAAATATCCATTGATAATCACTGAGCAATGGTGATTTCTCTCACTCTTGAGAGGGCCAGAAAGCAGAGGCATGGAATTTTGGTTCTGTCCAATAAATGGACATTCTTTCTTTATAAGGAAGAGATGTCTTGACACCATCTGAATATTTCAGCTACTCCTGTCCACTGGGTGCTGGATGTTCCCCTGAAGGATGGCTGGTTGTGCAGAAAGGCGATGGCTGCAAAGATAATTCCTGCTTGCATGCTCATCTGAGCTCCCAGGCTAAGCAGGAGGAGTTTGCCAGCACATGAAGGAGAGTTGTTTAGTTGATTGGTTCTGATCCTGCAGTTGTTGACTAGGTTGGAGCCAAGGCAGTAAAAGGCAGTCAGGTACCAGAGGTAACTAGTACAATGTTTTACACTCAGCTGCTTCTGGTTTGTCCATAAAGTATCTTAATGTTATGTTCAGGTAGTTCTAGAAGAAAGGAGCTATGGCTGTAATCTACCATGACAGTGGTCATTTAGAAAATAATCACAAGGCAAAATAAAACGTTCTATCAAAGGAATCATTCCCTCCATATGGCTACTTAGCAAGGCCTGCCAAGTAAGTTTTCACCACTTAAGAGTCCTTCAGGAGAAAATGAATGCCTGGTTTTTTTGTTTTCAGTGTTTGTTTTCAAAACCCAATGTGCTCTAGATGCCAGTCTAAACTACAGGTACGCCAAATTTCATCCAGGTTGGATTTGAACCATATAGCTCATTTAGGACTCATATAGTTCCCTTTGTTAAAGAAAGCTTAAGATCATTACTTCTGCACTGGAAAAAAAGATAAAGGTTATTTTTCTAGTTGTCTTCTTATGACCTGTGGTAGAGGATGCAAGATCACTACCTTTGTGTCTGCAACAAACTGATCTCCCCAGAGTAAAACTGTACATACTTCATTCATACTGTTCTACTTGAAGTATTCCAAAATTTGTGAAAGCTGCTGTGTGGTCTGTATTCTTTTGGTGTAAAATGTGTGTGCCTGTGAAGCAGCACTGATCAGGGTAAGGGAAAGTACCATTCTTTGAAATCCACCAGTTCTGTTCACTTGGATTAGTGTCTTATACAGAAATTTCAGGAGCAGACATTTTATTTTACTGATTTTTGGATTCTCCTATGAAATCTGAAGTTTTGGTTCTGGGCTAATCTTGAAAGTTCCTTTAAAAAATTAAATTATTTAAATAAGCATCGTTTCCTATTCTACAGTGATGAAGACTCTCTCTTTGAAAATACAGATTTCTAATTATTTGCCTCAAAATGGGAAATTTTAAGTATATTTAAGCAGATCATTTTGGATTCTCAAATGTAACTCTTCCTCAGTGAGACTGTGCTAGATATACATGCATTGAAATTGCTGCGTATAAAAGCAAAACTCTCAGAGCTTTCATCATTTGCTTCCTGTACTTTGGCTTTTTGAAATCTCTGAAAATCTAAGCTGCTTGCTATCAAAGGCATGAGAAGGAGAGATGGGATTGGGCTTCCATGTACAGATAAAGTGAGTACTGTCTGAAACATGGTGGGTAGATTAGCTGTCTGGTTTCCAAGTAAAAAACTGCCCATCACTGCAGTAAGGCTAATCTCCCTGTCCTTGTCTGGTCATAGCGATCAGTTTGTCCTCTACTTAATATAATAAGATATATAATAAAAATGTATTAACAACTGTGAACCACCCTCATCCCCCTTCCAAAACCCCCTGGGATTCTCCAAGGTTAGAGGATGTGCAGTATACTCACCTCAAACTAAATTCATGGTCATTATCTTCACCTTTTATTGCACACCTTGTCCATGTCTGTTGCCTCTCTTGCAGCTGCTTTTTACTCTGGGCCCTGGTCAGTAGTCCCTGCCTGTGCAGTGCAGCTGTGTTGACATCACTGCCAAAATACTAATGGTGTAATACCTGGTGGTCCCATTTATCTTCCAAAGATACCTTTGTGGTGAGCTTTGTGAGAACCACATCAGGCTGTGAACTTGTAAATATGTGTTCAGGGCTCAAATTCTCTCTGTAACTCCTCCAAGGCAGAGGCTCCATCACTGTTACCAAGGGATGTGCCCACCTGCTGGTTTTGGTAATGACAAGGCTTATAGCATTTTTCCTAGTTTTTTAACTTTAGCTAGAATTTCCTCCTTGACATCTCATAACTCAAGCCGTAATTTCTGATTCAAAGAATGCCTCTCAAAAGAACACAGGTAATAGCAGAAGTTCAGTGCTCTCATGTTGTTCATTAAGATACAGTTCTGTACTGGTGTGAATAAGGAGGTGATGGAGAAGGGAAACCACAGCATTGAAAACCCATATGAGGAAGTCTTGTATTGAGAGACAATAGTATCAATACATTTTTGTTGAGGTTCCAAATGTACCTATCCATAATATTCGTATTTTCTGGCAAAAAGATGGTGATACTTGGTTATATTACCTTCTGGCTCTTGAAATATAAGAGAAATCTGAGTTAAGTTTATACAAGCTTTACTGGACTTGGCTCAGTTTTGAATGTAACTCAGTGCAATTTAGCTGATCTGTACCTAGGAGAGTGTGTTTGGCCTGGCAGTGTGGGAAATGTCACAAGGCAGAGAGCAGCAGCAAGTCAGACAGACCAACACTCACCAGAACAGGGTTCCTTCCCAAGAGCTAGAACTGAATGGGCAGTTTAATCAGTGTTGTGCCCTGTTATATGTGACAGAGTCTTCCCTGAGTGTGAGCTGTCAGGCAGGCAGCCTGCTTGTTCCACAAGGCTTTATGGCTGTGCTGCCATAGATGGGAGGTCATGTGCTGCTGTGGTGTGCCACATCTGGTATCCTTTGCTAACCTGGTTCCTTGTCTTTTGTTGTGACTGATGCAAAATCAGTTGAGAAGGTGCAAGGACTCCAGGTAGGTGGAAAGTTAAGGAACAGCTGGACTGTACAGTCACATCTACTGAGACTGTATATGTGGAAATTGTGTGAGGGCTCAGCTGTTGGTCACCACACCAACATAGGTCTAGATCTACCCTTGGACCTGCCTTACATGTTTCAATTGTGCCAAGCTCCTGGCATTAATAGCAACTGAAGATTGCACAAATTATCTGTGTTTGGAAATATTACTTTATCATCCTTTCATAGCAGTAAATATCCCCTTCTTCCTTTTATACTCTAGTTTAGACTAATGGAAATAACAACCCAACTCTAAGCTTTTATTTTCCTGTTCATTATTCCTCAATGTCCTCAGCAATTTGCACTTCATGTTTCTTACTCATAAGGGAAGATAGCAGAAACCTAGCTGATCTGTCTTCTGTGGTGCCCTTTGTACTTTTTCTTTTCTATTCCCTGAAATGACTGGCAAAACCACTTCATCCTTCAAATATTTTATTGTGATCCACTTCAGTATTTTGATGTTTTTAGCGAAAAAAAAACCTGTCAGTAAGAAACTTGATATTTATTAGTATTTATTTGTCTTACAATTTTATATTAAAGCATATTTTTTTCCTAAAGTCATCTACTCTTCCTTCTGGTGAGTCTGTCACTGTATGCCATCTTCTTTCTGCCACTTGTTTCAGTCTGGCGTGTTGTGCCTCAGCTGAGTCTTCACTGAGTGAAGTGGTAAACTGAACAGTGAGACCTTCTGCTTGAGGGAGGTGCAGTGGCTTTGAGTGGTGCCATAAAATAAATCATTCCTACTGATGATGTGCTCCAGGCCAGACCTGGTGCTGTCTTCCAAACATGGCAAACACACAGTGAAACACGATGTACCACTGTGCTCATTCCATACATTCCAACACTATAAGTGTTGGGCACCCCATGCCCCCCACTGTAGCATAAATGGAGGATCATGTTCCATATGCTCCCAGGTCAACCCTCAGAAACAGTTTAAGCAGCTTGGAGAAACACACAGCTTAAAGAGTTAACCCTACAGTAATTGAGAGGGAGAGGGGGGAAACAGTGTAATGGAGGGGTGAAGAGTTTCCATAAACCCATTGCCTCAGCTCAGGGAACCTGCTAAGGGGCAGTGGTCAGAGAGAAACAGAAGGAGAGAGAGAGATATCAAGTGTAGTAATCAGAATGAAAAATGGAGCTCCGGTTACTTTAAACAAGAGCTAATTTATCACGGGAACGAGTGGATAAGTAGCTGAGTTTCAGGCGTTCAGTAAGTTCCCCGTTCTGCTCCAAAAATTATTCCACCCCTGTCTCCATGCTCCCATAAATCATCCCCTTCTTCACTTCTGCTCCGATTACCAATTACTCCTGCCTACGACACGCTTTCCCCTGCCCGACACAATCTGATGGGCCCCTGCCTTTTAATTTTACAAATGCTTTTTCCTTCTTGCTTCTCAGCTGCCTGTCCCTACTCCTCCCCTCCCCAGTTTCCCTCTGTATCTTTGTTTCCCCTTTCTCTTCTCATCTACTTTTTTTTTTTTTTTTTTAATTTGAAGAAAGGGAGTGCAGTAATGTTTTCTGGCACCTCCCCCCATGAGGTTGACTGAGCTGAAGGAGAGGAAAAAAAATTAATTATTTTTGCAAACCTGAACTCTCTTTGGGTTTGTGAGTCTTCTCCCTAAGCACATGATGAATTCTAGACCCAGTACAGCTGTATCAAAGGTGAAAGTCTTGTTCTTGAAAGGATATGTTGCTTTTTGTTGAGTCTTTGAAGGAAAATACAGGTTTTTTCCCTTTTTTCCTTTTTCTTTATTGTACACAGAACTTTTTGCAGAACGGAGATATTTTGTGAGCTGCACAGCTGCAGGGAAAAGAATTTTAATTTATATTATATTGTGCAATTTTTCTGTGTATGCTTCACCACTGCTAATATTGACACTGGAGTACTTCTAATTAGCTGTCATACAAATGCAGAAGGACTGATCTGTTCCAAAACCTTGATAATTTAGAATAGGCTCAAGCAATAAACTTTTGTTGGCTTCAATGACTCCATACATGAAATCAACTTGAACCAAGGTTGCACTAATTAGCAAATATCTACTTTAGGATCACGTGTTGAATTTTTTGATATAGCTACACCTTTCTAATATAAAATCCTTTGATGCTACTAATGAATGGTAATCTTGTGTATCACAAATCTGCTGCATTATTCAGATGCTGCAGACATATGCACTTGGATTGCATATATAAAAATCCTACAAAGAGATTTCAAACATCAAAGATCTGGCATATAATAATGTATTGTTTTGCTTTTATGCATTTTCTTTTTGCAACATGAATTATTTCTGAATGTTTGCCCAGGCTACAGTTAGAGGGTTTGAAATCACTGTATGTCACGTTTATGAGTTCAGCATAGACTCAACAGTTCTGTTTGATTGTAGCAAAATAGTTTCTGGATGCTTCATTAATTGAGACTTAAATAGCCTGTGTTCAGGAGGGCTAACTTACATGAATCTAGTAGATGCTGGCAGCTGCTGAGTTGGAAGAGCCATCCCAAGTGAAAGAAGTGTTTCTGCAGGTCATCAGTCTAGTCTAATATGCACAGAGCTGTTATTTCCACTTGTAAGACATCCAACAAAATTGCCATGAGACTTACTGAATCTGAAAAGAGAAAATTCCCTTGCCCTGCTGAGACCTGGGTAGGCAAAGTGACAGCTCTGCCTGCTCTGCTGCAGAGAAAGTGGCTGTCCAGAGCTGATTTTTGTGCAGGATAATGGATGGAGGAGATGGATTACCAAGTGATAAATCACACAAAAGAATTGGCTGGTGCCAGAGCCCATGAGCAAGAAAATAGGTGGCATACTCTGCAGTGGGCCTTGCCATCTCCATCTAAGGAGCCACAGCCTTTATGCATAAACAGTAAGACAAAACAAGAGTTAATTATAGTGCAGCTTCTTGACATAAGGCTTGTACAGCAAAACAAGAATGGTGAAGGGAAT
Source organism: Sylvia atricapilla (assembly GCF_009819655.1). NCBI lineage: Eukaryota > Metazoa > Chordata > Aves > Passeriformes > Sylviidae > Sylvia > Sylvia atricapilla. The sequence continues at coordinate 56,556,920 of NC_089145.1, forward strand.
GCTTCAGTTCATGTTTATTGGACATTTATCTTCTTCTCTTCAGGGAAAGAGTGGAGGAAATCCTCTCTGCTCTCATTTCCCCCTTCTATTCTCATTTTGTCTTTATTCACATTCTTTAAAGCTGTAAATGCTATTTTCTGACCAAGGTGTATTGCAGGAATCTTACAATAAAGAAATAGAGGAGCTAACTGAGCATGACTCAAGTCATTCCTATCCCACATGATACATATGTAGTCCCTCTGTCCTGTCAGGGAAAGAATGGTTGCTGGCATTCACTGTGTAACTCAGTAATCAATAACACTGCTCCACATCACCCTAAAGACCAGTGATGCTCTGAGCTCAGTATACTCTGGGCTGGGAAATCCATGTATAAAAAGGAATTAATTGGAGATGGTGGAAATTTGCTTTCATCCTACCGCATCTTCCTGTGATCCAAAAGACAATATTACGTTGCATACTTTAAGTACGCCCTAAAAGTGTGCAGAGGTGCACTTTCCATGTGAAATCTTTTTCCTTTAAGAGTAATACAAGGTAATTCTTAATTCTTCTATTGACTGTGCCCATGAAAACAGAGCCAAAAAGAGCCCCATGTTTCTGACAGGCAGGGAAAGTTGCTGGCTCAAGGTCAAGACTTGTCAGGATGAAGTGTGTTCTGTTTACCTGTCTTTAATAACAATACTTAATTATCATTAAAAGCATAATGGAGAAAGAAGTTGTTGATACTGTTATCTAAAAAGGTGTCTTTGCTGAAGAGAGAAGAATCACAGAATCACAGGCTGGTAAGGTTGGAAGGGACCACAGGGAGTCATCTGGCCCAACCTCCCTGCTCAACCAGGGTCATCCTAGAACACAGGATTGTATCCAGACATTTCTTTACTATCTCTTGTGAGGGAGATTCCACAATCTCTATGGACAGCCTGTTCCAGTGCCTAGTCGCCCATACACTAAAGAAATTCTTCGTTTTCAGGTGGAATTTCTTGTGCATCAGTTTCTGCCTGTTTCCTCTTGTCCTGTTCCTTGGTGCCACCAAAAAAGCCTGGCTCTATCCTCTTGGCACCCTCCCTTCAGATACTTAGAGACACTGATGAGACCCCCTTACAGTTTTTTCTTCTCGGGGCCTTAACAGGTCCAGCTACCTCAGCATTTCCTTGCAAGAGAGATACTTCTCTCTTTTGACCATCTTTCTTGCCCTCCCCTGGACCTGCTCCATGTCTCTCATGTACTGGGGAGCCCAGAACTGGACACAGCACTCCAGCTGTGGCCTCACCAGGGCTGAGTAGAGGGGCAGGATCACCTCCTCTGACGTGCTGGAAATGCTCTTCCTAATGCACCCCAGGATATTTTCAGTGGCATCACAGTGGAAACTGTACTAAATTTAATTGAATTATACCTGACTTGGGACTATCCTAGTGTGCGTGGCTTGAAGATGACAATGGAGATCCTGTTTTGATAGAACTGTGGCAGAAAGTTGTCGGCAAAGAATGAGAAGGGGAAGATACACAAATGGCACCTGTGCAAGGTGTTTCCAACATGTCAAATTTCCTGAAATGTGCAGCAAAAGTAGAGCTTAAGCAGCTCTCTAGCAGGTGCTAGACGTCACCAAAGAGTTAATGAGAGCAGGTTTTTGAACTTACCTTTTCAGGACAATAGTCCTTCAAACTAATCTTTTCAGGATAGTAGTCCATGGCCATGAAAACTTAAAAGTTTTGGATATAATATCTAAAGCCTTGGTGGCTTGGTACTTTTTTAGTAATTGTAGCCTGACACTGTTGTTTTTAAGAATCTAAAACATTTGACCGAATCTTGACAAAGTCATCCATTACACATGGAATTGGCCCATAAGTTGTTTCATGACTTGTAGAGCAAGAAGATTCACTCTGTTCAGACATATGAGCACTGGGTTAACATCTGACACACCAGCAGGCCCTCACCAGCACGTGTCACTGGCTGTCTCTTTTAGACAAAGATCCTTGAAGCTTTACCTATGTATTTTGAACATAATTTTAAAAGGTAGTTTGATAGTAGATTAATCTTCCAGCTGGCTCCTCCCAAGGACCTGGCATGTACTGAACACTGACATGACAGATCCACTACCTTGCTCTGCTCATTGTTGAGAACTCTGTGTGTGATTTAATGTTCAGAGTTTTCCCCAGAAATCCTTACTATTTCACAGCAGTCTCATCCTAGAGAGAAAAAAAAAGAATGACCTTAGTTTGCCTTGAATCAAGCATTCTTAAACTTATATTTATTACATGCTCTGACAGGTACGCTGTTTTATGGCCTTATGAAATTTGCCATGGAAAGAACTTTTAAACGGGTTCTTTTTGTTGTTGTTATGAAGATTTGTCTGCTAGAAATCTCTGTTTCCTTCCCGAAACTCTGTTTCCTTCCCGCAGCTTGTGTTTTTCTGGGACAACCCTGCCACAGTATCAAGGCAGTAAACACACAGGCTTTGTGTCCCAGCAGAGACAGACAGTTGTGTTGCACAGTCTGAAACCTGGCAGAGCTACCTAACACTGCAAAAAGAGACAGCTGGGCTCGCTTGGGCTGCCTCCCACCTCATCTCACCTCCCTTTGGATCTGAGAGGGAGCTTTCCCAGGCTCCCCAGATACAAGAAGCAAGGGCACTGCATTCTTCCTATCAACTCTCAACCCTCCTTTTGTGTGACACTAGCTGTCCACTCCCCACTTCAAAATGTACTGACTCAGCTGGTTGGGATCAAGAGCAAATCTGAGAGTTTCACTGGTAGAATACCATTGAATTTGAGGTGGAACAATTGTTTTGAAACCTGGATTTGATGTGGGTTCATGGATGTGCTGAGGCTTTCTCTGCAGAGCAACTGTGGCAGAAGCAAGCCATTATGCTTCTCCTGGCTTCCTGTTCTCAGTACTACCACCTTCCAGTGAGAATACTTTGCTCAAAATCCTAAAAGATTTGTCTCTCCCACCTCAGCTGGGTGAGTGTTTTTATGCATCAAGAAGGGGGCTGAGGATTTCCTATTTGTTCCATAGGTGACTGAATGTTTATGATACCATCACTGTGAGAATGGGCCCTTCCCATATCGAGAGATCTTCAGGCTAACACAACCTGCCACATCCATTTTTTCTTGAAAACAAATCTCACTGAGGAAGGTTATCATGGAGCTCTTTAACCGATCCCCTCATATGTCCATCACAAGAAAGAAAAACCAATTAGGCTTTACTGCCTGCTTGCCTAACCATCACTTAGGAAAGAAAGGAGCTGACAGGATTAGGGATACACTGGGATAGAGGCAAATGGCTCTATTTCAGAGTTCTTACATAGAAAACGTACCCCTTTTAGTTAATTTGGTTTTCATTGACAGTAACACTATAAAGGGGCAAGACTTAGTACTTGATCTGCCTAAAGCAGAGTTTGAATGACTCATCTAATGCATACTTTGTCTGCCATTTTCTATTTATCTGGCATTGAATTTTCCAAATAATGCTGTATACTTATTAATTTTCTGCAATGAATTTAGTTAAAGAAGCCCATTTTGCTGCCCCAGTGGAAGAAGCAGAGTTTATGTGTGCTATGTGGAGAGAAACACAGTTTCTTCAAGCATTCAGTAAGATTCCTCCTTGCAAAAACTTTAGCCAGAAGGACAGCAAGGTACAGGGAGACAAGTGGATTTCAGAAGTAATACACCATGAAAAATTTTCACTTACCATTTTCTGGAAGTTGACTCTGGTATTTCTTTCGACAACTGCAGGTGTAACACTAACCTGTCTGGAGTCTTAGAGCAGCAGACTTTAGCTCTGTGTGAACAGTGTTAGCACTCAAGTCTTCATTAACAGAGAGTACTGGGATACCACAGCCGCAGATAATAGGGAAAATGGAAATACTTTTCTGAAATCTGTCTTTGAGTGTCTTACCTTCTTGTTAGCAGTTAAGCAGAGTTAATCTTACTGACTTTGGAATCAAAAAGAAGCCTTTGTGATGTTTTACATTGCAGTTTGATCAAGTCAGGAGGAAAGGATGCAGGTTTCTCTTCCTCACTTACCAATTGAATCTGTGACTTCCCAGAACAGACGGGGAGGGAGGCAGGGGAACAGTTGCATTGTGCCCGTAGTTTTAGTCAGGGCCAGACACATTTATGCAGTAGAGCATTACTTACTGACAAGGCACAAGGAATCAGGATACAGCATGATTTTGTGAGACTTGATTGAGTTTACTCATGACAAGTAATGATAGCTTTATGAAAACAAGCACATCATTTTTGAAGTCATTAGGCTTCAAGTACTCACACCTTCCCATATGGATCTAACAACCATTTCGTTTATAGAAGTACAGGAGAGATAAATAGCTGTGTGTACACATTGTAGCATGCACTGATGGCCAGAAGTTTTCAGCAGAACCCAGTCATGTGGTTCACCAGAGCCCAGCTATATGACCTTAGAGGTTCTACAGGGCTCATCTATTTTTTCTAAAAAAAAAAAAAAAAGACTCCAGGGTTTTTGGACATGGGCTTTCAACTTATGATTAGGAAAGATTCTGAGCTTGTGCAGCTTTCAGTGAAGTAACTGGTGCTTCTGGGTGCTCAATGCTATTCTGATGTGGAGCTTAGCTAGATTTTGGAGTAGCCTGGCTCTTTGTATTTATGTGCTTGTTAATCAGGATGTTTTGGGTGGAGGTTTTTTATTCATTTCTATGAGCATGCCTAGATTTTTATAATAAGACGTGTCCTGTAAATTAACAGATAAATGTTTCTTGTGGTCACTTCAAATATTTCCCATGGTTCACAGTACAGAAATGTGATGCTTTGTTAACCAACAGCCTGTCTAATTCAGCTTGCTTTCTCAAGTGTCTCCTGCTGCGGGAGGGCATTTCTCAGGGCTTCTACCAAGCTGTGTTTTTATTGTTGTTAAATGCCTTCATCCCTAAGTGCTAGAAATCTATCTCCTTTAATTCCAGACACTGATATCTCTGGAGAAATTCTTTTTTATATTAAGTCAAAACAAGAAAATGCTAGATTTTAAAAAATGGAGAAATATGAAGAGTCTGGTTATGTAGCTGAGCCCCCAAGAATGTGCAAGGAAATCTAATATTATGGCAGAGACCACTGCACATCACCATTGCTCACACCAAAAAGGGGATAAAATTGCCTAATACTGTTCTGTAAACCATATACCATTAGCTGGCAATAGAGATTTTTTCTCTACCTTTTACAGGGGTTTTGTACTCTTAAAGAAAAAGGACCTGCACAAAGCAAAACAGAAGATGGGATAAAAAGCAAAGAGATAGCTGGTTTTGATAAGATAACTGGCTAGAGCTTGTTTATCATGAGTTCAGAAAATCATTAGATAAGGTGGCATGAGGTGATTAGTGGAAGAATCATAAGGGTAACTGAGTGGGGGGACAGCAACAGGTGCTGCTGAAAGTCGAAATATTATGCTGAGAGGAACTTTTCTCAGAAATTATCTTCTTTTTGCCATTGGCCTTCGACAAATGATCAACATGGTCCTGATGAAAGGTCCAAAGCCAAGAGGAATTTTCAGCACAGAGATGCTTCCAGTAGAGAAATGGAATTATTGCCCAATCGTCCAAAAGCCTGTTACGACCACTCCTGAAGCAGCACATACAATTCCAGTCACCACCATCCCAGAGGAATGGGTACAAAGGGAACTGAACACAGAAAGGTACTAGAATGACCAGTGATATGGGGAATGTGTTTTCCAGTTCAGCCAGGCGAAATGAAGAAAGAGGCGATATGATTTCTATAAATGCATCAGATTGCAAAACCCTCAAGAGAGAGAACAGCTATTTAAGCTTAAGGAAATGTTGGCACAAGAAAAAATGGGTATAAACTGCCTGAGAATAAATTAGTCTGGAAATTGAACAAAGGTTTCTAGCCATCAGAAAGGGAAGTGAGATTCTGTAATAGACTTCCAAGGGAAAAGAAACTGAATAAATTTTAAGATGGAACTTGATCTTTTATGAAAGGTCTTCTGTAATGGAAGAGACTAGACAACATGACCAAGGAGTCTCTTCCAGTCTGTACTCCCACTCCACTCCCCTTTCCTCACCCTACACTGTGCCACTTCTCTTCTTTGGTACCCTGAGCTCCACTTGCTCCTGCTCTGAAGGCACCATGGATCCCTTATCAGAATTCTGCACTGCAATAGGTTGTTTTTAATCCTCCCCGTATCTCCCTATTTTTTTTCCTTGCCAAGCTTGCTGGGCTGTAATGTTTCCCTTCGTGTAATCCATCACAGACACAATGTCGCTTGTGCAAATTAAAATGCACCTTGGAATAATAAAAAAGGGTGGTCTTTTTTTTTTTTTTTTTTTTTCTTCCTTCCCAGCAGCAGTTCCTCAACACAAACCATTTGTCTCTGGAAAGAAATTCAAGTATGTTAACCCTGTGTATGCTCCTATGGGGTACACAGCACGTCCTGTAAGAACAACACTTAAAGGAGACCTTGCAGTTGTGGGCCTTGCAGATAGCTGGAGCTGCAACCCACTACTTTTCTGGTGAAAACATTGGTGATAGGGTCCAGTGTAACAAATTAAAGATACTCCATGTCAGGATAAAGGGATACAAGCCTAAATCCAAAATTTAGGATTTCCTAAATCCACATAGAAAACCTTGTGGTGCTCCACAGAACTCAAATTGGACATTGGGACCTCTAGAAGGAACCACTGGAAACTATTTGAGTGACAAAAGAGTCACCAGGTTATCCCATAGTGATGTATAGATCTGGAGGCTATAATTGCTCATGGATCAGGCACTGGTCACTTGTGATATAGAAATAAACTTACAGTGAACCGTTGATGAATGAATTCTATCCTTGATGAGATGCTGCATGTAAAAGGTTACATCAAGGACAGGATTTTATATTTCTTCCTTATTTCATTTCGGGGGAGGGTGTGAATTTCTCCTCAGTGGCATATAAATTCCATTAAGTTAAAGGTGCATTTTAAAAATCCATTTTATGTGGTAGGAAAGGTCCAGAGTTGGATTGAGAGGTAGGCACTAGATGATTTCAGTGCTTGGCCATAGAGGTGGCGTGGCATTGCACAGCCATCTAGGCTGCAATGACATGGGAATAGTAGTGCAGACAGCAGACCAAGATAACTACATTCCCTGCAGAGAAGCACTGGTACTTTGATATTCACAAAATCATTATTGAGAGATAGGACATCTTTATTGTTTGTGGCATAGGCTTTTGGCTTATGACATCAACATTTGTGCATCCTAGATTTTGCTCAGACATGGATGATTTTTCTTACTTCCCCCAAAAACTGTTTCACCCCAGACTTTTACTCTCATCACAAATGTTGTTTTATTTTCAATTATAGTAAAAGAGCCAGTGGGTCACCTCATACTCCCACAGAGTCAGTATTCTTTACTCTCTAGTTCCTATCTTTCTCGCTGTTTTCCGATTCAGGAGCTTACTAAGCTCTTCTTATTTGGAACTTATGGTGATGTTAGTACAGTAACACTTACATGGCTTTCCATGTCAGGCTAGGGCTGGAATCATCCACTTCAACATGGGGAGAAAGTATACCCCCAAAACAGGAGCTAGACTAAGCCATGCAGGATGCAGAAAAGGCAGCTGGTGTGTGAGAGAAAAAGAGGGCCAAGCTTAGCTGGATAAAAACAACTCAAAGCTTCAGATCTCCAAGAGAGAGGATATCTTTGTTGTTCTTCATCCATACTTGGAATAACAAGACCAGTAGTGGTTAGACAAATGGACATGTATTCAACAGTTCAAAATGCACAAGCATACTGAACATCATTAGCTAGGCTTCCAGAGGAAGCTTTTCTCTCTTTGGGATGGTCAGATTTTGCCCTTACTGATTCGAGGTTTGTTTTGGTGGTTTTTTTCTTTTTTTTTTCTTCTCTTTTGTAGAGGCTGAGTAGGTAGCTGGAATTCACTCTGTAGAGTAGCAAATTCTATTTCAGTATTGTGTTTTGTCTCAGTAGCAAGGCTGTTCTATTTTTCATTTTCTTTAGTGGTCCCAAACAAATGACATAAAATCCTGGGGGATTGTTGCTTTTGAATTTATTTTTCCCCCCAGTTCTTCCTACTGTGAGTCTTGTTGTTTCCAAGCTTCATCATTATAATCTGAAAATAATAACTTCTAGTTCAATCTCTTCTCAAAACTTTTGTTCCAAAAGAAATAGTGCTGTTTTCTTACAATGTGATTGTCTTCCTTAAGCTCCCTCTTATAATGCAAATTTCATAATTTAAAGAACCACCAATTTTCTGGTAAACTTTCTATCTCCGGTGGATACAGAGAAGATTTAAATTCCCCTAAAGCCCAACTTCCAAAGGAAACAAGGCTTAAGAGGTCACACTGTCTGTCCATGACAGTCTTTATCTATTTCATGCATTCCTCACAACAAGTTTTGAATTGAACCTCACACCTAGAAATAAATATACCTGAAAGAGATGCAGGGAACTTAAATATGTTAGATCTCATCAATTTCCCTGGACAGAGATGAGAGTTTTTCAGTACCAGCTCTGAGTGAAAGATTTCTGATCTCACCACTTGCTAGAGAGACAAAGGGGATGCATGAACACCTTAGCTGTGGGGACAACTCTGCCTGGAGCTTATCTGTTTTGATATGCAGCTTAGTAAATTCAGCACAAGACACAAATCTCTAGGAAGCTGAGATTCATTCAGCCCCCTGCTCACAAAGGTATTGGTAATGGGTTCAGTAGGTGCTTTCAGGATTCCCTAGACATGCTCAGTTATATTCTACCTGCTATGTGAATTTGTATGTTTCTTTCTATTGCTTTCTTCTAGACTGAACTTGCCTTTTCCACTGAATACTCACACTTTTCCCATTTTGCTTGTGCTCTTATTCACAGGGTGTCTTTAGCAGTGCATTCTGTTTACGTGTCTATGTCCATGGTCATCCTTCACAGCAGGAGGAGAAGTAGCCAGCAGTCCTCAGATCCTAAAGAAGACAAGTCTTTGGTGGTGCAGAGCCTTCCTGCTTGATGGGGCTTTACAGAGTTGTTGTCTGCAGTGAGATGAGGGTGTCTATCTAGTCCATGACTGTTAAATATGTGGGTTGCTGTGCTGGTTTGGGCTGGAGTAGAGCTAATTTTCTTCACAGTGGCTGGTATGGGGCTGTGTTTTGATTTGTGCTGAACGCAGGGTTGATAACATAGAGATGTTTTTGTTATTTCTGAGCAGGGCTTACATAGAGGCAAGGCCTTTTCTGCCTTTTGTACTGCCATACTGGTGAGGACGTTGGGAGGAGACTCAGCCAGGACAGATGACAGCAAGTGACCAAAGGGATATTCCAGACCCTGTGAGATCATGCTCAGTATTTGAAACAGAGGGAAGAAAGAGGAAAGGGGAATGTTCAGAGTGATGATGTTTGTCTCGCCAAGTCACTGTTACATGTGATGGGGCCCTGCTCTCCTGGAGATGGCTGCAAACCTGCCTGCCATGGCAAGCACTGAATTAATTCCTTGTTTGCTTTGCTTGCATGTGTGGCTTTTGCTTTTCCTATTAAACTCTTTTTATCTCAACCCATGAATTACCTCACTTCTACTCTTCTGATTTTCTCCCTGATCACACCTGGGGAGTGAGTGAGTGGCTGCTTGGAGCTTGGTTGCTGGCTGGGGTTAAATCACAACAGCTGCTAAAAGTTTTAGATCAGCTTGAGAGAGAGCATTTGCTTAAGAAGGTGATTACAAACAGTATGGAGAATAGAGAAAGCCTGTATATGAATCCTTGATGTGTTTGGCCTTGGAAGCTCCTTTCCCTTGCAGAGTCTCAGTTTCCCCAGCTGCAGACTAAGAACAGAAACAGCTATCTGTGTCTCTTGCCATTGTGGAGTAAAATGAGATGTGCTTGCCAGTGGAAGAATCACCAAGTATTGTTCCTGTTCTGTTAAAGAGGATTGGGACTTTAGCAGGATATACTTTCACTGGAGTTTAGCAGGAATTACTTTCCAGTGGCATCTAATATTGAGAGGAATGATCTGTTAGAACAGTAGTGCTTGAAAGTCCTTCCTGGCTCAGGCACACAGGTTCACTGGGTGTCATGTTTTCTGTTTGATGCAGTGTGGGAACAGGGCCAATTTGGGTCATAGAAGGAGACAATAGGGAGCTGGTAAAGGCAAAACCTCTAAGGTAAAGGCAAAAAAGGTAATGGTGTGATACCCCATCCCGTTGTTAATTCTGTGCTGACCAGTAACCTTTTCCTCACTACCAAGCCTTGGAGTACAAAGGGAAGCTGCACTGAGAAGAACACTCGTTCATCAAAGCTGGTCCTCAGGAAGCCTGACAGACGTGTTGCTTTAGAAGCCTTGCCTTCACTAGTTACTGCCATTTCCCTGGTGATCTCCCACTGTGAAGATGAGGTAAGCCCCAGGAAGGGATTTTTATGCTCCTCTGCAGGAAGGCAAAGCTTTGTGTAGAGTCTGGATCTGTGGGAGCACTGAATGGTATTTGACATTGTGATACTCATGTTCTGTAGTACTTTTTCCAGTCTGTCTTACAGAGTGTCCCATAGTACACTTTGATAATTACTAGGGCACTGTGACAAAGTTCATGATCCTCTAGAGCTCTATGATCCACATCCTCTTACAGGTCTTCTGCACTGGCATCCAGTGCTGTCCTGACCCTGTCTGTTGAATTCAATGCTCCATGGAGCAGCTGAAGTTCTTAGCTAACTGAAGAGAAATTATTGCCTCTTTCTCCCCTGCCCTTTTCTGCAGGAACCCAGGGAAGATGAATTGTTCTGTTGATTCAGAGCAGAAGTAACTTGATCGTTGTGTGCTTCTCTGGAAAACGACCACACTGCCCTGTGCCCATGTCTTGGTGTTTGCTGGTTTCACTGCTCTGACAGCATGAAAGATGTTTGGTTTTGTTCCTAATGTTGTTATCATTTATCATCCTCTTGTAAAGCCAGAACCTGCTGCTCACCCGTCCTCCCTCTATGTTAGGTTTTCTGCTCCCCCTCCACTCCTGCCCTGGTAGGGGAAGTGCTTGTATGCCAGAAACAAACTGTTTGTCTACTGGCTACTAGAAAAGACACAGGATCCTTTTTGCTCCCTGAAATCACTGTTGTGATCAGTGGTGATGATTTGACTGGGTTTCAGCTCTTGGGTTTTGGAGGAGCAGCTCCAATCACGGAGTGGAGAGCTGATGGTAACCTTAGTTTATCTCATAAAGATGGTAGTTCCTGAATCCAGGACTTTGTTACATAGGTGGTGCCTGGGGAAGGACATAATCATTCAAATGCTAGAGATGGTGAAGGGGATGGATTGTGTAAAATCCCTATCCTTCAGCTGATTAAGTATCTCAAAACTTGGGCTATAACATGCATGTGTTAGAGCTGTGGAATATATGGGGCTAGCACATAACTGAAAGAGCATCCTGCCATCTTCTGTCTTGTATGCATGTCCTCAAATAATCCATAGTCAGCCCTCTAACTGCAGATCAGTGGTACATCAAATTCTGTGGATAAGCTGAAATAATTCAGAGAGAAGCAGAAATACCTGATAGGACTCAGAGATGGCAGGGTGAAGGAAGGTGACCTACCATTCATCCCTTCCTTCTCTGACAATGTTTTCAGATAGCAACAGCCTGAAACCTACAAAAATGTAGTTTGGGGCTAGAGGTATGCAGCACACTGCTATTGTTTGTGGTGTTAATTTGTACTGTGCTGAGGGATTTGTTTCTCCTCCCTTCCCTGTCTCACTCCTGGTTCAGCAGTAATGATAAGCCTCATCTCTAAAAGCCTACAAAAATCGTACTGTGTTTCCAGAAATATTGTATACACACTGTACGGGATTCCTCACCCACCTTGGAGAGCCAGGCTGTGATGGTAAGACTGCTTGCAGAAGGACCAGCTCTGTGAGGTTTTTAATGATGGAAGCTCCCATTGTGAGAGGATGGGGTCTGGTGTCCTCCTAGTGGTTTAGAGGGGCATGCATCACAGATGTGCAGCTGGGATGGTGGCACCTTCTCTGATGCCAAGCTCTTTGTGGACCAGGGTGGCCCTATGCTTTCTATGTTTTCTAGGAAAGCAGAAGTTACTTTTCACTGTCTGGTATCCCTGGACATTACTTCTTATGTGAACTCTTTGTAATTCTGTATTGCTTGGCAGCCAGACATGCACTTGTGGGAATTGTTGCATCAAATTGGCTTCCTAAGACTAGCACTAGCTTTGATCTTGCTAGACAGGGAAGGATTTTGATAGGTGTTGGACCTCATGCAGAAGCCCATTTTGATATAAAATCTTCCCGTAAGCAGAATGATTTCATTCCATGGGCAGGCCATCATCCTTTTCCTATACATCTGCCAGAGGTGCCAGCATTAGACTCTTACTATCCTTATTTATAGAGCAATATAAAGGTTCTGAGCATTTTACAGATACATAAAAGAGAAGATTCTCTCTCTTCAAGATGCTGACAGTATTTCATATATATTGGAGAGATGGGACAATAACTCATTTTCTGAGGAGGGCCAACATGGTGCAAGAAGAGAGCTCAGAGCAGAAGTCTGAGACAGGAGGCTGTGAGAAGAGGGAAGATATTGGCAACAATTTGGTGCAGGAAGTAGTGGGTGATGTGCCCAAGGTGATGATGAAAGTAGCTGACAGAAAGTGTCAAGGTAGAAATCTTAGGACCTGGCTAGTAAGAGAAGCAGAACTAGGGGGCAGTAAAACTGCTATTGGTGAATGGATTAAAACCAGCATAGAGAGCAGTGCTCCATTCCTTTTCTGCTCTCAGCACTGAGAAGATTGAGAACTTCTGCAACCCTCCCCACTCTCCTTCTATTGCTCTGGTTGTTGAGAAAGAGAGGGAATGTTGTTAATGACTATCATTAGCATTACTTAAAATGTGTCTACAAGGGCTGAAGTTCACTTGTATTTGGTACAGTGAGAGTTGTGGTGTTTTTTTCCCTAGTGACTGTTGGGGTCTGTGTACAATGCATTTTACAATGTGTTTCAGTCCTCTTTCATGACATGCAAAACAAATCCTTCATTTTTTCTATGCAACTCTGGTTTCTCGTGTCAGCTTCTGGGTCCCTAGGCTGGATGGAGACCCCTGTTCTAGGTCCATATAAGTTTAACAGCAGTGGAGTTGCACTTTTTTTACCTCTCCTTTACAGATTCATGTTCCCCTGTGACTACAAACCTCAAGTCCGCAATGTCATCTGTTCGAGTCAGTGCATGTGGTGTGCACTGCCCTTCCTCCACAAGTATGATAATGATTGTGGGAGAAGGCTGCAAGTTTTGCTTTTTTGTGTGTCTGTGGTAATGGGCAACAGCTGCTAGACTGAAAGACACCCTTGTCGTCCCCCCTCACCTCCCTGCCTGACTCTGTGCCCAGCTGGGGCTAAGTACTCCTGCTGCCTTTTATTAATCTTCTCCTGGGACAGCACTATCAGTGGCCCATCAGCGTTCAACATGCCCTCAGTCACTAGTGCTAACTCGATTAGGGCACTGAGGAGTGACTTACAGGGGAAGCTCTTCTCCACAGGCTGTATTTGCATACAGTGATTGATGCTGGTACCTCCTCTAAACACATCCACATTTTGCATTTTAAACAAAGCAATTGCTGTAGAGCTGCTCTCTGTCACTCTGTGGGATTCCCGGTAGCAGCATAGGAAGTACCTACCCTTTCTTGAAATGGCCTCTCCTTCTCAGAGGACACTGCAGAGGGATGAGGAGAAGGTCACTGACCTCACCTTATGTTTGAGGGCATGACAGTAAAACCTATTGTGTGTCCTGTCTTGTGAAGTGGCTTGTGGAGAGTTCTGTGCTGTGTGATTAGTATCTGACAATTGGTAGGTTTTCACCAGGATGGTCATGCTCATGTGGGGTACATAGCCTGAAGCCTCCTGAGTTTCCTTCCATCTTCCTTGTCAGATTTCAGGCTCAAAGTGGGCTCCCACTGTCTCTGTCTTGAAAATACATGAGCTGACTGCACCATGGAGCACTGAATATATGTGTATATTATCCACAAGCATTTTTAATATTATATGTATGTATTATATGCATATATTATACATGTACATTCCTCCCCCCCACATATATATGTATGTAAAAAATCCATATTGCAAATTGTCCAAAAAAGCAAAAGGTGTCATACTTTATTACAGCTTCTACTGTGGACTTTTTAGCAGGGTGTGTCCAAGTGAGATTCTGATTTGGAGGAGGGTGTCCTAAGCCATGTCTCTGAAGAGGAAAGTGTACAAGGGAAGAAATGAGTGTGTTTAGCTTCTGTTTGAAGGAAGGACAAAAAGAACAAAAATATATCTGGGGTGATACTGCTGGTATCACAGATTGCTTTGCAAAGTGGCAATTGTTTAATCTTCTTTATTATATCCTAAGTGCTTTCTTTCTTTCAAAACAAAAGGAAATCTGCCCAGAAAGTAAACCCCTTTGAACAGTAGCGGGGGACTTACCTGTAGTTGAGACTGTGAGTCTCTTGGAGCAGGCACTCAGTCCTCCCCTTTGCCCCTGGGGTGCAGGATCACTATGGAGGCTAAATAAACAAATATCACTTACATCCACTGTCTAGTGGTCCCAGGAAGACTGGCTCTAGAGGCTGCCAGTGCTCTTTGCCTTGCTGATTGCCTGCTGCACTGTGAGGGTTTAACACCTTCAACAAAATTCAGAGGCCTACTGGCACAGTGTTCCAGTGAGGCCCAGAAGAGTTTTGATGAGGTTTAGTAGGAAATATGTTTTCACTCATTCCTGTCATTACTTTTTCATCTTTGTGCTTATCTTAAAGGACTTGCCATTATGGCAATTTGCTAGTTGTCCGTTTCATGTCTGAAAACTTCATGGTTGTGCAAAACCAGGCAATTCACTATTGGGCTCGTGCTGTCTGGCTCTGTAGATGTGGGATCTCCACGGTGAAGGCAGCCCTTTCATCTCCTGCCACACCATATTAATTTTGCAAATGTGACAAGCTCGGCTTTGCAAAAATAACATATTGCCCATGTCTTGTTCTATTTAATATTGTATTCAAATGGTCCAAGTGCTCAGCAACGTGGGGTGGGGGAACAGCTCTGCAGAATTCCTTGTCACTTGAGTGGCAGCTGGCTTCCAAGAGTAATTACAGCTGTTCAGTGCCGTGGTACATCAAACCTCTTGGGGATCAGTGAGGCATCAGGCGTGTGGTGACTGAGAGGTAAGAACAGAGATGCTCCTCTTCCCAAGCCATAAAGATCATAATCTTTAGAAATCCTAATACCCACTTAAACTTTGGACTTCAGTGAAAAGGAAGCATTGCAGCGACCTTGCAGAGAGCATTCTAATTTTCCAGAAATCCAAACAGAGAAATTTAGATCTTAGGAGTTTGAAAGTGAGTTGCGTTGCCATCATGTGGATGCATGGAAGCTGATGTCTAGTCAGAAAAATTCTGGAAACCTTGTTTATTAGTTAGAAATAAAAATAAAAATTAAAAAAAAAAAGAAGTCATGATAGTTATGAAAGTTGTTAAGTCAGAATGCTTATCAAAATGTAGAATGAAATTATAATAACAATTTAACTATGGTACTGTCCGAGTAAACACTGCAGTTAGTTTGACCCAAGTAATATGGGTTATTAGTATGAATTAGAGTCTAACATGTTCATTAATATCACTACTTAGTGACATTTGGGGCTTACAGAATTAGGTGTTAGAAACATTAAGTAATTAGAAAATGAATAGGCAAAACAGCTGAAGTGGTACGGGATCAACATGATTCTTTTATGTCTTCTTCAAGGTGGTATTTCCAGACACAGAACTGCATGAAGAGGTGTTATCTGCTCTGCTTGAACAATTAAAGCTGTTAAAACTGGTAACTTGTTTCATTTCTCCTTAAGTAAATGTGATTTTCTATAGCAATTGCAGTACCAGAAGCAAACCAGACAAATTAATGAGTGTTCATTAGGCTCTATGTAATACTAAATTAATCTAAGTCAACAATGGCTACTCAAGATAGGGTAGGTTTGAAAATACTCATGGTGCAAAGATCTAAACAGAAGATGTGAAACTGTAATAGTGGCTGTCTGTGCTCTTTCAGGGCATGTCAACTGCAGGCTGGGTGCCTCCAACCTAGGTTTTTGCAGGACATATACCTGCAGGACATATCGAGTTTTCTGATTGGGATTTTCTATTATTCTGCCTCTAGCCTCTGATGTTTCCCCATGGGTAAGAAGCTAACATATTGCCTGGCTGTCCCAGAAGAAACCCACGCTGGTTTCTGTCTTCTGCTTCAAGCTCCCCTGCTCCCAGTTCCTCGAGTGGAGCATTCTCTGTATCTATCACATGCTCTGCTCCTGACTCGTCACCTCCTGGCTGTGCCCTCAACAGCCTGGCCATAACTTGCCCAGCATCTTTCATAGGTCACTACTCATCCCATGATGACTTCAGAGAAAGGTATTGTGCTGCAATATATAAGTGACTTCTGAGTCAGGCACAGAACTGAGACACCTGCCGGATCATTCTCTTCAGTGTATCTTACCCAAGGAAACTGAAGAGGTGATCTGGCCTTTCGTTTCATCCTAAGACTCCATCTGGATCAGGAATCATATAAGGGAAAATTCTTTGCTAAAATGTTCTTACAGGCGGTTGCATGGCCTTAACATGGTAAAGCACAATTTGAAGTGGTTTAAGCAGTTGTCCTCTTAGATTACACAGTTCTTGTCTGTTGAGACTGGGACAAGTGAGAGACTGATGGTGGATCACTGTGACATCAGGTAGGATTTCTGCTATTGCCACTTTTCTCTGTAGTCCCCACAATGGCAATAGAGTTATGATGTGAATAAATACAAATATTTCCTTATGCCGTTTTCCCCAGGACAGAATTAGGTGGAAAGAAGGAAGAGGAAAAGCCCTTTTTTTCTGCAGGATGTAGGCAAATGCACAAAAAGTAAAGAGAAATAAGAGGAAAATCAACAGAACTTTCAAAGTAGTGAGATGCAGTGGAAAGAGGGCAAGGACACTGGCAAAACTAAATGAATTCTCTGTGATAGTCCTTCCCTGTGATTCTAATTTTACTTGATAATTCAACCAATTTACCTGATTCAGAGTAAAGTTCATTGGTCTGTGACTTTCCAGATCATCCCAAATGCCTTTTTTAGAACAACTTACAGCATTTGCTACCCTTCATTACTCCAGTATAACAGCTGACTTTAATGAGAGAATTCATGTCTTCAGCAGCTCAGCCACTTCCATTCAAAACTCCTACAGATCTCTTGGGTGTACATGATACACTGCTGGTGATTTATCTGTTATTTAGCAGGTTGTTCCAACGTCTTCTCTCCTGACACTTCGGACTCAGAAGGTGTGTCATCTTCATTACTTGGAAAGGGTAATTTTAGGAGAGATGTCTCTCCAGTGGGACTCTCTGTGGTGCAGTCTGGAGCAGAGAAGCACCATCTTTTGATGTCTGGGCAAATACTTGTCTTTAAGGCCTGCTTCTCTTTCTTGTGTGCTGTGGAGACACAGCCATCTCCTCTCCACAAAGAAAAGCACTAGGAACCACATGAATGTGGGAGCAGGAGACACCCTGTGTCTCACATAGATGTGTACAGGTTGAGCTGCATTTCAGCAGCTGCAATTCTTCCTGCTGGGAAGAAGTCCCAGACCTTCTAACACTCCTCACTCCATCTTTTTTGGAGTCTTTGCTCCTGGTTATCAAAACACAGATTTGGGGCAATAGGTTGACTTCTGCTTTTTAGATGAAGACACGATTAGATATTTGGAAGATTAGTTATTAAGAAGAAATTCTTTAATGTGAGAGTGATGAATCACTGGACCGAGTTGCCCAGAGAATCTGTGGCTGCCACATCCCTGGAAGTGTTCATGACCAGGCTAGGTGAGGCTTTAGGCAACCTGGTCTGGTAGAAGGTGTCCCTGCACATGGCAGAGGGGTTTGAACTAGATGATCTTCACAGCCCTCTTCCACCTCAACCCATTCTATGATCCAACAGAAAATAATATTGTGCCTATGTCTCCCTACTCCTGTTAAGAAGTGGAAGCTGGGGAGTGTGAAGGAGAGAAGTAACAGAAGAGGGATTATTTATTTATTTAAGCTGCTTAGCAGCAGTAGCTGTGAAGCATAAAGCTATCTGCAAAGGGTGATTGATTCCTCAGCAAAGTCTGAAGCACAGAGATGCTATGGTATTGCTTAACGTTCCCTTTGTGTTATTATTTTTTGTTGTTGTTGTTGTTTCCTGTTTGTTTCAGAGGCCCTATTTGATCCTGACTTGCTGGGTAGCAAGTTACCTGATGAGTGCTCATGGAAGAAATGATTATTTCATTTTTCCATCATGGCTGGGAGATCACATGGATACTTTTGTGAAGGTCATTTAGCCAGCTCTACTCACCTTGCGAAGCATTGTCCCAGTGAAGATTAGTTGCTCTCTCTTGGCATCTAACAGGTGAATGCAACTATTCATGGACAGAGCCCAGACAATTTCTGTTGTAGTTTCTGTTCTTTGACTCTTTTGAGTCTCCAGATGAACAATTTGTGCCGTGGAGGGTGCAGAGCCAGACTCAGTGAAAGGGGCATTTGCTGCAATGACCTGTGTGAGAATTAATGTAACCAGCAGAGTATGGGACCTGCTACCAAAGTGGTGACAGCATGTCCTGGTTTAGGGGAAATTTGGGAGGACACCTCCAAATGAGGTTCCTCTGGAGAGAAAACCCAGTCCCTCCCCCCAGCCGGCCCAGGAGAAGAACTTCCTCAGAGAAAAGTGGAAAAAACTATTTATTTGACAAACAAAATGCCCACAAGCATAAGGAATGAATAATGTGAAACAATAAAACCTCTCACTGCTTCGAAGAGAGACGGCAAAACTGAGGAAGTCCTTGCCAGGAGTTAGCTCAGCTATCTCAGTCTCTTATCAGTCCCAGTCCCTTTGGTGCTGGAAAATGCCGAGGTCCAGGCCCTGGTGGGCTGTGGGTGCCAGATCCTGGTCCTTCTTGGGTTTTTAGTCCAGAGCAGATTTAAACAGTCCCAAGAAAAAAGGAAAAAAAACAGTCCAGGAAGCTGCTTTGCCTCAGCTAGCTAAACTAACTAAAAGCAAAAAAAAAAAAAAAAAAAAAAAAAGGACAAACCTCTCTCTGGCTGCTGTCCATGCATCTGATGAACACACAGTCCCAAGGAGGAAGAAGAAAATGCAGAGGAGTGAACACTGTTTTTCAAAACAAACTGCATGCTTCTTCTTTCCCTGCTTCACTCTCAGAACCAGTCTTAAAGGTACAGAACACAACCTACAGCACACACAGAACAGACAATTGGGGATACAGCATCATAGGGACCCCAGGACACAGCATCAGTGCTTAGCATGATGTCACTGACAACCTGAGGGTAAGTTATTTATTCCTTGTATTGGAACAGATAACACATACAGCAGGCAGCTGTAGGTAGCCTTCTTGTGGAGATACATTTGCTTGTGAGAAAGTCCAGAGGATTGACAGGGGCAGCTGAGCACTGGTGTTCTAGGACACCCAGCAATCACAACTCCAGAATGAGTCACTGATGCACCCTTCTGTGAATGTGTTCCACGTGAAAAGCAAAACCCAAAGACAATTGTCAAGTCCCAGTCCAAGGTAATTCAGCCAACACAGTGATTACATCTCCCAGAATTTGAGAGGTCCCAGTCATCTTTTATATTAGATTTTCAGTAGTTTTTTACTTATTTGCAAGCCCCATTCCCTGGGGAAGAAGAGGTGAGCCAGGGGCCTGCTGTGTGTGCGGTGAGCAGCCATGGAATGAAAAGCAGGACCATACCCAAAATGGTTGCAATAGGCAATGGATGGCAGAAGGAAGTGCTGAACTATAATGGCTCAGTGTGGTGGGCAGAGGTGTTATCCAGCTGCAATCTCTCTTACAGGGTTCAGAACACACTCAGAGTGTATTCCTCTCACACAGTTTTACTCCGCTTGCAGCACAGGCTGCTGGGCTCAGAGGTGATCTGCAAAATGGTGTCACATTTGCTTATCTGTCAATTAAAATGTTACATAGTATTTTTATAGTTCTGATAATAACATTATCGCTTTGGTAAAATCAAAACATAGTATTTGCCCATTCAAGGAGGTTTTGTTTATCCCTTGCTCATTTGCAGATGCCAGTATCCAGTCCTGAGGTAGTCCAGGTATTTTCTTTTTCTTTTAAAAAGGCAGGGTGGTCTCTTGATTCCAGCAAATTGAGAAACAGAGCCTAATGCATGTCCAGGCAGGCTTTGTTCTTTTTTACTGGTTGTTTCTCTCATGTTTACATTCTTAGGCCCTTTTTATAGGTGTCTATGATTTATTTATAAAAGGTTTTTATTTTCTGTGATCAGTTAGTGTGAATTTCATAGTGTTTCTATGATTGCTATAGCTCAGTTTGGATTAATAGCTATTTGCAAAGCAAACACAGCATCATGGGAATGCTACTGTTCTAGTTAAAGCACTGGCAACACCACATGTGGCTGTGTGCTGTCCTGCTGCGTGGCCTCACTGGCTTATGCTGGCAGGATTTTGAGGTTCTCTTGAGTTGTGGAACTTGAGGTGAATGTGGTATTTCTCTGATTTGGCTTAGTTTGCCCAATTAACTACAGCTGCAGCAGCAGCTGCTGTGATCTAATCTGGCTGTGGACGTAAGTTTGAGAATGATAGGAAAGGATAACCTGACCTAAAGGGCATCAACAGTGTAATTTTACAAAAATCCTCCTGTAGCCCTTCCTTAGGTTTGGAGAATGTTGTTTAGGTGGCATTGCCTTTCTTGCAGCACTGGAAAGCCATGACATCTGAGCAAAGCTTCAGCAATGGAGAACAATAAACGCTGTTAGCTGGGGTGATTCTTCTTCCAAGTGGAGGGTGTCCAGAACAGTGAGCTGGCTGCCTGCCACTGGGGCCTTGTTTTTAAGGAAGCTGGAAGAGTCTATCCCACCGGGGGTCTGGAGAAGTTCAGTGTGATTAGCTGCTGCAGGGGCTGGGATATTCACTTGTGGCCTCCTCACCCACATGTTCCTGGCAGTGTGCCAGAAACAGGACAGGAGGACTGAGCCAGGAGAAGAAGATTGTCTAGTAGTGTAAGAACCAAAAATATATCCAAGCTAGCCAGGGAAACAGGCTGGATCAGAGCAGGAATCTTGTGAGGAAAAATCAGAGAGCTGTGATGAAAAGAAGAAATGTGCAGAAGGAGCAATTTCGGGTTTTCTGCAGCTAGAAAAAGGGAGTCTGACCTAGAAGAGCTCAGGACAGAGGATAGCACCCCTAAAAGCTGGTGCCTGTGCCAATGCTGGAAACATCACTCTCTTAGGACACTGCTGAATTTTTGTGGTGTAATGACAAAACCAATGGGGGACATAAGTGATTACCTGAGTCTTGGTTACAAGATCATTAGATCGAAAAATATCTGATGAAACCATACTTCCTAAGACTGACCCAGAGGATTGTTGATTTGTAGTAGCATTAACTACTGACAAAAGTATAAGAGTTTGGTTGATGTGTTTGAGTTTAATAATGTAAATAGTAATAGAAAATTATTTGCAGCATTATCTGCTTTCAGTGTTGTGATGGAAAAGAATTTGCAATGCTGGAAATGCAATTATTGAAGGTGATTATAATTTTGGCTTCAGTTAAATAATTTTCATTCCAAGTATTACACTCTCCACTCCAATGAGATTATTTATAACTTATGTATTGCACTTGAATTAATTGGCATATGGTGCAAATTAACCCCTCTCAAAAACATGATTTATGTGCTTTGTTCTAACTGATCTATTAAATGCAGCTTTGTTTTATGTTGATTCTTACCAATTTAGGCAAAGTGATTTGAGTTTACACTGCTCTGGCTTCTCTTTATCTGATCACTGCCCTGCTTTTTATAATTTAACAACTGCAGTTACATCAGGGATATATGATAAGGTTTATTGAAAATATAATGCCAGTTTCTTAAAATCAGAGAAAAAAAATGTATAACAATTTCATTCATAAGAATAAGGAACTTGTTTCTGAGCCTTTTTATAGAATGGCCAATGTGCTGATTTTAAGCACTTAAAGAAGTAAGAGGTTGGTATTTATGAATTAAGGAAGCTGAGACTTCTAAACAGAAATCAACTTCATACTGTGCAACAGGAAGAAATATATTAAAAAATTATTTTGTTCAGTATGTCAAGGAATGCCTTAAAATATCCAGGATTGAAACATTAAATTTTATTATAATAAAAGGATTACATCAGAAAAGGTGCCTTGTTAGTTTCCTCTGTTTTTCAAGTGCATGAAAAGGAGAAAAAGATTGGAGGAAAAGAATGCATCCATATAAAGGAGGAATAATTCCAACCTGTTATTGATATTATTACTAGAATATTATTTTAATAGTCTAATCTTGTTTCTAAGTTATTTTGAAGGCAACTGTGAGCTCCAGTAGTGCTGTGAATGAAAACATAACTAAATAATGCAATGGGTGTGTACATTTGTGTGTTGCTAGCTACAGCAAGAGGGGTCTCTGTATGTCTGTGTATCTCAGACAGGGATTAGATTTTTGTACTTGTCTTTAAAGCATCAAGATCAAGTGATGGAAGACAGCTATTTTCCTTTCTCATTGTCACATTTTCCTAACTTAATTGGTGCTGAATGCACCCAGGGAAGGGATAAGGCTGGCAGCCATACTTCCTCCCTGAAAAGAAATGACTGTGGGTGAAATCAAGAGACCTAGAAGACTGTGAATGGTAAGGAAAAATGCACAGGATCTTTGATCCTTAAATTTAAGGGCCTTTGCTCCATGAATTGCTGTGAGACTTAATTATACCTCTTTGCCATGTTTTTACATTCTTCTCTGGTCATCTGCTGCTGGCCATGTCAGCAGAGAGGGGTGGTGGGCTAAATGTCTCCATGGTCTGAACCAGCACAGATACTTCTGCATGTGCTGTGTCTGCTTCCAAGAGATGGTTGCAGTAGGCATGTGACTCATTTATGAAGCACTGAAGTCTTTAGCAAATCTGTGATATGTCATTGGTAGCTGTTTTCTT
This sequence comes from Sylvia atricapilla, assembly GCF_009819655.1. Lineage (NCBI taxonomy): Eukaryota > Metazoa > Chordata > Aves > Passeriformes > Sylviidae > Sylvia > Sylvia atricapilla. The sequence goes on from NC_089145.1 coordinate 56,579,877, forward strand.
CTGTTTTTCTTGCAGAAGATGCTTTGAGCCTCTAGCCAGCTCTGATCTTTTCCTGTGACTTTACTTATAATTATTTGGATGCTGCTGCTCTCAGCACACTGTTAGGTTAGTCCTCCTGCTCCCCAGGTGCAGGTGTTTCACCTCTCCCATGGTGTCATTTCAAAAATGCTGGAATGGGAGAAAATGTCTTTCTAAAGAAAGCCAGGCACACAGTGGAAGCTCTCCAGCTTTCCATTACCAGAAGTTGAACACTAGAGTTTTCTGTACCTCAACCAATGTTTGCTTTGATTTCCTGTGTAACACCTTGGCCTGAAAGAGAAAAATCATCATAGAATCACAGAACGGCTGGAGTTGGAAGGGACAGTTCTCTTGCTGGTTTTCCTTTTATTTTGTGTATAGGTAGCCACAAAAAACTACTGCACTCATGTTTTTAACATTTGAAATTTAAGAACATATCCAGTAGTTAAGCATGCCCTTAACTTTGGTGAGAGAAATGTATTTAGAGAACTCAACACTGATTAGTAAAGAAATCTGTTTCCCTCTCCAGCTAATGAGAGAAATTAAGAGTTATTCTCCTAGTGTTTCCTGTGAAGCTCATCTGTAAGAGGAAATATCAAGGTTGGCCTCAGTTTCTCTCAAGGCTACATGGGCTTACTATGAAGATGATCCCTCTTTTTTTTCTTTAATTCCAGTGTGAGTGAACACTAGTAAGCCAAGTAAGGAAAGCCTCAAACAAACCTAGACAGAGAAGGACGCCCAAGAAATGCCAGTAAGGCAGCTACAACTTTAAAGTAAGGGTCCAAAGAAAACTAACAGCCCTTAAAAGGTGTTTGAAGAGTGGGGCTCAAGCTCTCTATAGTCCACCAGTTATCCTTACCAATCTCTTGACACCATCAGCTCCAGTGCCACATGAACTTTTCAGAACCCCAAATGCCAAAAATTGACATCCCTTTGGTATATTTAATCTGAAGTAGGGTCCATTTTAAACTCCTACTGAGTTGGCCAAATCCAAACCTTCTGTGAATGGATACAACATTCAGAGGACATATGCAGACAACATAGGGTGGGTTGTGTGTGACTGTGAGGTATCTGAACTTGGAAGGGGATTGTGTTGGTTCTGAGACTGCATCCATCACAGTCAAGCTGCTGCTGCCTGTGGGGCTGTTTCCAATGTAGAAAAAGCTTGTCACACTTCATGTCCCACTACAGCTCTATGCTCATTTTGTTTTTTCATTCAGGCTCATTTTTAGCCCATGACCTTTCCCACTGGCCACCACTAATTCAGCCATCACTGCCTCTTCAGAGGGAGGCTGAGCTGCCTCTTGATTGCCTGGTTTGATGCATCATCCCAGTGAGTACCACTGCCCAAAAGGAGGACATTAGCAGCGTTGGCTGAGGTGTGTTGGGAGATGGAGGTGCTTAAACAGGGTGGGATGTTGTCTGGTATCTCTGATAGAGTCAGAGGTAGAACAAAAACCTGGGCTCCTTGTTTCTCACATCTCTGCCTCAATTAGCAGAGTGCATTTCCTTCTGCTTTCTCAAGCAGCTATGAGCGTTCCCTCTTGCACTGCCTGACCACCAGATCATTGCAAATGCCACAACTTCAGCACTTGCATCCACTTCATAAGCACTGGGCAGCTGTAATGCTTGCAACACCCATGATGTCACTTCTGGGTTTAAGCCAGTGGTCTATTTTATGATTAGAGGGGTTTTTTTCCACTGGAACAACTTCAAGATTTTTTCATCGCTAGCTCCTGTTTATTCCTTGCACCGCTGAAGTGTAGAACATGGAAAGAAAAGGAGTGGAGAAACAGTCTGGTCTGTGGCAGAGACTGGCAACAATGCTTGTCTTAGAAGTCCTCAGCAAAGCTCATCTCACAAAAACCTCAGAAAATTGCTAAGAGTTTTTAATAAGGGAAAACATGAAATGAGTACTTCTAGTGAGAGGGCTGGGGGTTTCCTGCTCTTCTGCAGGCAGAACAGACAGATCAGGCCTTCCCCCACCCCAGCCTTTTCTGTAGAGACACGTGCATCCCGAGGGACAGGAGAGAGCAGCTCCTGAACACAATAAACATTACTCTGTCTGCAGTAGTTTTTACATTTCTTTGTTTTATTTCTTGTTTTGTTTGAAATGACCTGTACCACAGGAATACAATTTATTTAACAGGTTGTTATTTTTTAGGAGCAGATAATAGTTAAGTAGATACTGTTTATTTCACTGACTGTCTATGACTCCCTGCATCATTCTCACAGCCTCTGTCTCTGGCTTCTCCACATATTCCAGCCACAAGAACAACAGAGCAGCCTTTGGCTATATGATTGATTATAGTTTGTGGATACGAAGTGGAAGCTCTGTTTTCTTAGCTCCAATTGGTAATAAAAGCTTAACATGTTACATTCTAGGGTCTTCCTCAATTACTTGCCCCTCTAATAGCTGCTTACATGTTTCTGGTGCAGCATGTTTTATTTCATATATTTATAATAGTTTAAAAAAAAAAGATGATATAGCTTACAAAGAGAAAAATAATGCCCCCTTAGCATGAGCAATACTGCAAGGTTCTGATTGTTGTGGGGACGTTTCTTGTAGCTTCACAGTTTTGCTGCGAGGTGTAATGCCCAAGTTTCCCCAGAAACCCAAATTCAGAGCGGTAATTTACATTTTAATTGATCCCCATGAAATTTGTTCTGCATTACAGGTCAGACACTGCTGTTCCCAGAGAAGAATGTGCCCAAAACAGAAGAGTTGGTCACTTGGGAAGAACTGCCTTTTGTAGTAGCTGACAGGTACATGGTTTCTGTTATCCACACATGCAAATCAGGGGCTGGAGCTACTTTTACCATAGTTGCTGGTGTGGGTTTATTCACTGCCACTGATACACTTACCTCTACTGCTTCTCTTTTCTTTAAGTCATAGAACCCATGTGTTTCCAAAGCTCAAGCTCCATGATCTTTTGCCCCATGAAGGACAGCCGTATGACACTGACTCTGTGAATCCTATATTACAAATGAGCAGCATAAAGAGCACTGACCCAAAACCCATTTCCTAGTTCATGTCTCACCTTCCACATCCCCAGACCTGTTTGTAAGAGACTGTGAGCATTCAAAGACCTAAGGAGTTGCTGAAGCTTCATTTCCTACTTCAAAGTGCGTAAGGGGGATCTACACTACGTTACACTCCTCTGCAATCCCAGCTCATTGTACAGCTGGAAACGCTCTTCAGCTGTGTCAGTATGATAGTACTAGTGATGCACAGCAGATCAGAGTAACTAGGAAGAGATGATTGTGATTCCTGCACTTGTTTGAAAGGCTCAGAGACCTGACCTGCTTCCCAATTCAGGATGGTACAAGCCTTTTAAGGGTTAAATCTAGACAAATATCCCAGTTCCTGGGGAAGAGTTTGCATTCCTTGGTTAGAGAGTTTTATATAACCAAGTACTGTCTGGTTCACTTCCCATCCTATTTCAGAAGAAATGCAAACATTTCCCTGCATATTATCTTCAAGCAATGGAGAATTTTGGATGGGCTCCAACATTACACAGCTTTAATGGAGAAAGGATTCCTGGAAAAAACAGTATTTGGTATCTTCATATTGCTGTGCCAAGGCAGGAGTTGCCCCCATCCCATAGCCCTAATCTAAATAGCCAGTGGTCTCCGTGAGCTGGAAGCTAACTCAGCAGCTCTCCACAGTCATGTTTTGTAGTTTCCTGTTATGGAGAGCAGGCCTGAGTTCAAATACAATGAACCTAGAAGAGCCTTTTGGGGTTGTTTTTGGGTAGTTTTGGGTTCCTTTGGTGGGGGAGGATTGGGCAGGTGTGTTGGTGTGTAAGCGACCTTTCCGGCAGGGCCCAACAGAGCAAGAATTGCTTCTTAGGATCTTTTCAACTCATTTGGGGACAGCTGCCTTTGCACAGCAGGCTTGGACACAATGTGCTGGGGCTGAGCTGGGTGGGACTTGGCACCATTTCAGCAGTGGTCAAGTGAGTCAAACTTAGAGGTGATAATGCAACCCAGCACATCTGTGAGAGCAATTATACCACAGCCAGAAGGAGTTGCTGGAGTGCAGCACATGGCAAGCTGGCTCTGTAACAGTGGCACGCATTTCACTTTGGTCCCTCAGTCACAGACGGGTACAGGGATCATGAGTGCAACCAAAAGCCTCTCATTTTCTCCCCAGCTACCTCTGGGAGGGAGTGGGGGAAAGAAGCAAAAGTATCCTCCCAAACCACAAGACCACTGTGTAATTGCTACTGCTGTGAGCACAGGAGTCCCAGTTCCCACGTGCCTTCTGCCCCATAGGTCTCTGGTGGTTTACCAATATGCCTGAAGCAAGACAATTCCTTTATCAAGTGAGTACAAAATGAGTGACTGTGTAGCATAGGAAGAACTCACAGGAGATGGAACAGAACTAAAGTACAAGACGTGGACTAGCTATGAGAGCTGAGAGGTCACCATGCCAGCACTCCTGTGTCTGAGACTGCCAGGGCACGGTTCTGCAGTACCAACAGCCCTGCTGGGACACATTCTGCTCCAGCAGAAAACAACCACCCAGTGTCTTTGATCACACACCTCAACCGTGTTTGGAAGACTTCCTCCTGAGGGCAAGTTACTCCTCTGACACACCACCTTTCTCCTGGAGAAGCCAGAAGGGGTGGAAGCTTAAGGAGAGCAGAGGCAATAGAGTTAGTGGTGTCTCAAATGTAGATCAGAGGTGTTTTTCATCTCTAGTGCCACGCTGCTGACCACAAAAAAAAGACAATACACTCAGGTTTTGTCAGCAGTATGGCTTAAGACTAGGTGACCTAGGAAAAAGTTTCAGAGAACACCAACAGTTTTATCAGTCACCTACATTTCCTTCTGGCTACTGGGAATGCAGCAGTTATGGCTTAGGAAGCAGATCTAAACCAGGTGTTGGAGACAGCAGGAACCTGGTTACATAAGAGAAGTAAATAAATATTCCCCATGTTCTTCTCCCATCACCTCAAGGTCAGGTATTTGCTTTCTTATCAGCAAGAGAACCTCTTACCAGCCCCAGGTATAATCTATGCTAGCTTTTTTCCTGCTGTTGAGGATAATGGGATGAGGCAGGGAAAGACAGCAGTTGGAGTATCAGGGGTTTCATGCCATCCTCTATTTTATTTCCCTAGGCTGCCACAAGAAAGCAATCTCTCAGGCTCTAGAGCTGCCTCCTCTGAAAAGCAGTGCCCTTGATTCCTACCTAGAATTTGGCAATAAGCCTAAAGTCTCTATGGAGCCAAAGAGCTCTAATGAAGTCTAGGAAAGATCTGGTTTGTGGTGTATTTATACTTGGGCAGTAACCATGCAGACAAAGACTTGTGTTCTTTGCCACAAGGAACAGGTGGGGAATGGCACTCTGCTGAGCTGAAGAGGCAGGTGTGATTCACTATGGGGTGAAAAGTGTGGAAGAATTGTAGTTAGCACCACATAGGAGAGGATGCAGAGATTATCAAGTCAACTCAGCACTGAAGCATAACACCAGGCTCTTTTTCCCTTGCCATTTGGGAAAGACTTGCATTTTCTCAGGGACATACATCCTACCTCTTCAGGGGCCTGCGGGGATCGTACATGGGAGGGACTAGCCAGGCGTAATGACACACTGTACAAGGTCGCAGAATATCTTACAGTTAGGAGCATCTTTCCCAGTAAGAAGTGGGGCCTGTATGTACAAGTGTTAGAGGAGTCTGGGACGCAGCCTTTTTGTTCAGGAGAGGTCCAGCAGCATTGTTCTCCAAAGGAGCATCTACTCTATAGTAAGAGGCAGAAAGGTGACAAAAGGAAGGACCATGGCTGCTTCCCTTTCTAACTGACCCCTCATAACACCAGCAGATAAAGTTTATATTGACTTTATTCTTTCTCTCTTCCTGCTTCTGTCCCCACTTCCCCTCCAAAACTGGCAGAGGGAGCTTGGGAGCAGGCAGCCTGGACAGCGCTGAGAGCATCACTGATCAGAGGGGTTGAGCCCCCATGATGCCTCAACAAGTGCAAGAGCATAATCTGGTATTTCCCACAGAGAAAACAACGAAAAAAAGAGAAACAGGTGACTGATTAAAAGTTTCCCCCCTCCTGTACACAAGATTCTGCAGTCACGCCGACAGATAGACATTAAATAATTCTTCCATAATAAATGATTGGAGATAAAAGCCGGCGGCGGCTGCTGCTGCTGTTTGGATTGCTCCGTTGTCTGCATCTTTGTTTCTAGTTTGTTCCCCGGCCACTGTCGGCTGGTGCTGGGGCCGTCAGACCTTTGCCTCTAGCATTTCTAGGAAGAGTTTATGCATGGGAACCTTGCCCTGCAGTTTGATGCTGTAGAAGTGCTGCACAGCTTTAGCAGCCGTCTGCCGCAGGAGAGGCAAGGTCAGGAGCAGCTTGCCTGCTCGCCGGGGCTCCTCATTGCGCTGACTCAGCTCGTAGTCCTGCAGGGCTTCGTGGAGAAGGTCCTGGAGTTTCTGCACTGCATCCATGTCCTCTATGTGCATGGAGTCTGGGGTGAGGGAGAAAAGACAGCGAACAGACAAGTCAGACATGAGAAATCCTTTATGGTTCTGAAGCTAATGATGTTTTCTTTCCTTCTTATTTGTTCTCGTGGGGTTTTTTTGGGTTGTTTTTGTTCCCCCGCCAGGGCACGGGGTGAGGGGTGTTGCTTGGTTTGTTTCTTAGGCAGAAAAAACCAGCTGGCTGACAAGTGTGGTGCTGCTGCATGAGGTTTGGCAGCAGCCCAGTGTGCTGGCCTGAGCAGGGCAGGGACACTAAGGTTGCCAGGGGTAAGTGGGTGACACACGCTGCCCATTTTGCCAGCCACCCCAATGCAGCGCAGGGGTCACACAGGGGCCTTTGTGATTTGCACTTTCACTTGCCCTCCATGCTCCTTATGGGGAGAGTCACCCTGTAAGGGGCAGCAGCTGCTGTGCTGCCGCTTGGGAGCAATCTCATTAAGAATAATTAACGCTGCTATAGCGCTTCATCTGTCTAAACTGCCTAATTGCCGTGCAGCTGCTGAGGGTGTCAGCAAGACAGAAAAGCCCCGGTAGGTCACAACCAGTGTGCCCAGGGGTGTTGCCAGACCCACCTTTGTGCACATGCCCCTATTTTCAGAGACTGCCAGCAGCTGCTGAAGGAGCTTCCTGCTGAAATACAGGAAACCCACGCCTCCTGCAAGGCCTCTTCCCTTAGCTGCCAGTTAGATTTCCATGAGCTGTTGGAGGGGCTAGCAGGGTTTGCAAGGCTCCTTAGTGTGTCTGTGAAGTGAAGGCAGCTAGCTGGCAAGGACCCAGTCCAGGACTGAGATCGGGAACCGCACTGAACACAGACTGCTAAACTTGTGGCTAAGTCATGGTGTCAGAGGGCAGCACCAAAGAGCAGAGAGGCAGATCATCACCAAAGGTTTTCTCCTTTTTCATCTTGCTGATATGTGCTTCTTTCTTACAACCATGACAGAGCTGGAGACACTGATGCCTCGTCTTCATTGTTCAGAGACTTTTAATCAATACTGAACCTATTGATAAAGATTCCTGCCACAAGGCAACAAATCCTGAAGCAATGGCAAAGAGACAGTAGGGCAAGCACACATACACACATCTAGTTGCACCGCCTGCCATCACAGCCTGGGCTTTGCAGTGTGGCAGTGCTCTGGCTCAGCCCACACACAGACAGAAATGTGAGGACATGGGTTCCCCAGAGTGACAGCAGTGAAGGGGAGGAAAGCTGACTGAAGTGGCAAAATCTCTCTAGAAACATGTGTCATCTTTATGGAGAGCGCAACACAAATCAGAGACTGTGAATTCTGTACGATACATTTATGGTAAAAATGCTATTTATGATGAATGAATTATAAAGTATTACAACAGTTGGGAAAATATTTTGTCTATCAAGAAAGCTGTTTAAGAAGCTGTTTAGAAAGAATGCACTAATTAAGAAGGTATTCAACGGAAGTATTCCCAAGAAGCTGCTGAAGAACAATTCTTGGTACATTTACACTTTTTATCCAAGAGACCAGGCAAAGAAGCTTAGAAGAGGGCTGCTAGGACATCACAGTGACCTGAGCTAGAGACAGAGGTTGATTCTGAAAAGAATGGAGGAAGAAGCATGTTGCCAAGTCAGTCTGGCAACTTCTGCCAGCCAGGTAGCACCTCCGAACAATTTCCATATACAGTCCAAGACAAGTGAGTGGGATCTATTTCTCTGCAACTCTGCCAAGTTGCAGAGGTAATTTTGAAGACTGGAAGTATCAAAGGCTGGAATGTCCTCTGTCCTTTCTGTTTAATGTCCTTCTGGCTAGGGGCACAAAGGGGAGAAGTAATCACAGCCTGTCAGAGTTTGCAGGTCCCAGCGGGTGCTAGAATTACCATGCAATGAGCCATGCCTCAGGACAAAGTGGGTGCTCTGCTTTTGGGTACTGATGCTGCTGTACACTAGACAGAATCCCGAAACTGCCCTTCTGCCAGCTGGCTTCTGTGAGGTGATAAGAATTAACAGCACTAAGTAAGTAAGTGTATGCAGTGAGAGAAACTGGGGAAATAAAGATCACAGCCTGCCCCACCCCCACCACACTCTGCTGAAAGAAGCTCAAAATTGGCAGCTGACTGCAAAAAATAAAACAACATTGCAGGATTAATTTCCTTGCAATCCATCAGTGAACTGGTGTCGATGGCATTGATAAACTGTTAATTACGAAATCAATAGCTATGAATTTTTACAGCTATCAGAGCATTGAGGTGGGGGCAGGCTGCCTGACCATGTCCCTGTGGGTCAGCTGGCCTAGAAGCTGGTCTTCATACCAGGAGCCTTTCTCCAGCACTGCTGGCATGGGGTGAGAGTGGACGAGGTCCACTGCTTCCTCACCTAATCCTGTTCTTGCAGCTTCTGACAGGAACAGGAACCTCACAGGACCCATTAGTACAAAATTTGCTATATATTCCTTTTCCAGACCCAGACATTGCTCACTCCATCTTAGTATTAAAATGCACTGTAGAAAAAAAAGGAGAAATAAATTTCATCCACTCTGGGATGTCCTAAAATGAACATGTGCTATATGCTAACCTAGCGGGCTCTTCAATACATAAGTTGATCAATTTTTATCTTTAAGGAAAGAGGACCTAGGAATGCTTAAAAATGGAATGCTGACTCTGGAAGGTAACAAATTAGGTCTACAGCACCTCTATTCTGTCAAAAAATCATATTGTCTGGGACTTTTCTGCTGCTCTGGGAATTCAAAATTCATCCCTCGGCTCTCTAAAATACACTTACTAAAGACAGAGATCCCTTGAATTATCTTGGCCAATCCCAGCAGGTGTGTTGTTGATGTTTCACACCAAAGACTCAGAGATCAGCCTACCATCAGCTTCTTCTCTAGTAAAGTGAGTGAGCTCCCACTTCTATTTTCATTTGTTTGAATTCCTAGAGCCAAAGGGTCAATATATACAGGGCTGTGTAAGTCCCTAGAACTTGGGTTGCATAAGCAATTACACCCAGAATTTATTTATATAGGAGGGGAGGCAGAAAGCAGGTTTAGGAAGCACAGGTGCTAATCTAGGTGTTCATCTTTAAGCTATCTCTGATCCAAGGGAGCTGAAGCCTGGCCCAAACTGCCTTCCTCTCATTTTAGGAATTGGCTGTTTGCATTCAAGCACACACATGCAGGCTCTTTAAGTTTATCCTTGTCAAAAATATACTAAGAAAAATAACAGGAATTAAAAAAATGCGAAGGTTCAATGTTAATTTTACAACAGAAAAATACACCTGCCCTATCCCAGCTTCCTTATCTGTGTGTCATGAGAAGCTTGAATTACATGAAGAACAAAACCCCATGCTTTACTTTCATATGTTTCAATACAAATAACAAAGCAGGACTTCTGTGGATTATGCTCCTACATAGCTACACTTCTAGCTGCACTAGGGGAAACCAGTGAAGTCAAAGTGACTTTTTCCATCCAGCTGAGAACAGGCTTTGGCCAGTGCCTCCTGACCCTTACCTTGGTATCTTTACTCCAGAGCACTAGAAATGGAAACCCAAGGCATCTGATGAATGCTGGTTGTTCTGCTCTGTCTTTATTCAGTGTTACTCCACTCCTGTGGAGACTGTCTCCTAGGGTTTACTCTGGGCTTAGTCCTGAAAGCACAGTGAGCAACAACAGCAGAGAGTGCTTCTGTTGCACTGCGAAGAACTTGACAGCAGAGTCCACAGCATGGGCCAGGTAAACGTCCCAGTGTGGCACTTCTGTCACAACTGCTGCCTTAGCACTTCAGCCTCTCTGAGGAGCCCTTCTCCCTGTTTAATCCTGTGACCCTCCTGCTAGACAGGTTCTTTAACAAGTTGATTAGATCACCCATAGCCACCACTGCACAGAGAAAGGCTAGCCTTGGCCATCTGCCCATCCTGGTTCTGTGACAAAGTGAAGGCAGCAATTAAAACTAAGAAAGCAATATATGAGGAATTGTAAAATGGAACAAAGTTATGAAGCACAGAGAAACGATAAGGGAAATGAAGGACATAGGAAGAAAAGCCATGGCTAGAAGGGCTAAGGACAGTAAAGAGGTTTTATAAATATTTAAGGAATAGAAGAAAAATGATCATTGTAGGGGGGCTTTTTTATCTGGAGATGATTAACCTATTAATAGTAGTGAGAGTAGATAGAACTCCTTCATGAGCATTTCTGTCTTATTTAGAAAAGAGAAGCTTTATATACCTGTGTTATGTGAAGATGATGACGACTGCATAGTCTGTTGTTTATGCAAGAAGATATTAGAACTGTTAGGACAAACTTCACAAAAATCAGCGCAGAGCTGGATAACTTGGCTTTAAGAGTTCTAAAATTGCCAGCTGAGGGTCATCTAGGGCAGATTAATGATTAATAAGTCATGGTATTTTTAAGAAATTCAAGATGACTGGAAATGTTCTAATCATGCACATATTTTCCTAGGTCTTATATGATAATTTCTGTGCTAGCCTGATGTGAATCAGGGCAAAAATAAAGGAAAAAATTAAGGTGACATTCAATTAAGTCTAATAAGATGGCATTTATAAGACATGTAAATGTGGCACTTAAGGACATGGTTTTGTGTTGGACTTGGCAGTGCTGGGTTAACAGTTGGAAGTGGTGATCTTAAAGGTTTTTTCCATCATAAATGATTCTGTGATTTTACTGCCAGTCAACATGACACTTGGGAAGAGAGGTCTTGTCAAACAAACTTCGTTTCATTCTCTGATGAGATTACAAGTTTGGTTGATAAAGTTAACTGCATAGATATAATAGACTTAGGTTTTTATAAGGCACTTGGCTTAGGACCACAGGACATTCTCATTAAAAAATTAGCACTATGCAATATCAATAAAGAACACTTTCAATTGATTAGTAACTGGCTAGATGACAGATCTCACAGTAGCTATCAGTGGTGAATCATCCCTGAAGAAGGAGGTTTCTCATGGAAATCCACAGGGATCAGTAAAAAAAACAGCTGCTACTCAACATTTTTATCAATGAGCTGTAAGGAATTTTTTTTCCTTTTAAATTGCTACTACAATTTAAAGTGGATGGAATGCAAACAGGGACAGAATGGTGTAAAATGGTGAGGCAGCCTCCTGGACCGGAATCCTGGACCACATCCTTACACCTAAAGTAAAATGTCCATAACCAAGGAACACAACTGTGGAACAGGAAGTTTATCATGTCAAGCTGTTAGGTGTGAAAAGACCTGGAGTCATAGGACCCAGCTCAACAAAGATCATTCTTTCAAGGCTGAACTCAGGCAAACAGACATTAAGATATGGGGCCTTTTTTCTTTTTACTGAATGATTACTTATTAGAGTCAGCTGTCAAGCAAGATGAAGATTCTCCCTCTTTTAATCCTTCCAGCTTTACACTGGGTGTTTTTCTGTAAAGTGGCTTTAACCAAACACAGATACTGGTTTTAGGGCTGGGCAGCAAGGGTGAATTCTGTGACATGCATGATGCAAATTTGGCAAAGAGATCTGATGTGAGACAATGAGACTCAGGGGATGTAGAGGGAGCCCTTGTCACACAGTAGCTTTAGCAGTTTCTCTTTCAGATGGGACTCCTGAGCAAATCTGTGGCTGGCTTTGATACAATGCAGCCTGCTGGACTGAGGGCTGCACTCTGCATCTACAGTCTCACAGTTAAAAGGGGGATTCAGTGTCTCTGGTACCTCGACATCTCCAGGACAGGGCCAGGCAGCCCCAACCCCACAGCTTTTTAGAACTGGGATGAGAGTTTCCCTGTTTGCAGTATCTGACCAACACTACTGAGGTGGATGCAAGTCTGGCTCACATCCTTTTTCTGAGCTCACGGCACTGGAGTCAGCTTGCTAGTGGAGAAGGCCTCCACAGACCCTTTTGCTACCTGGAACCAGCAACCAGTCCACCCCTGTCTGTTCCACTCCCTCCTCCAGGGTCAGAGTAGAGCTGGGGCTCTAGCAGCAGTAAGCCTCATTTCTCATTTCTCCCTGCTGTCCAGCTTAGAGCAGAGCTTTGAGAATGTTGCATGACACAGGCAGAGATTCTTAGGCAGCAGGCTCTACTCTCCTCCCAGGTCAAATAACAGCATGAGCCTTGGCTGGCTGGGCCAGGGCTGTACCTGAGTTGGCGAGGGCCAGAGCTTTGAGTGTGACAAACTCCTCCTTTTCCACCTTGAGCTTCTTGTAGCGGCGCACCAGCTGCAGGATGGCCAGGTAGAGCTCCAGCAGCCCTGTCAGACGGGAGTGCTCTTCATCCATTATGTAGTCCTCAGCATAGACCAGCTTGTCCTCGTATGGCAGGGAGCGGTACACAATGCCCAGGATGAGGATTTCCATCCAGGCACTCTGCAGAAGGCTCATCTGGTCTCCGAGGGAGAGGTTGGAGAACCCTAACAGGGCAGAAGACAAGTAGGGTCAAATGGGGGTGCAGCAAAGCCTCTAGGAGACTAGGGTCCTTAGTTTCCCTGAGTTCAAACCATGCACTGTTCCCTACTGACCTGCTGCTTAAAAAAACCCCAAACAACTCAATAAAGTGACCCTCTCTCTGTAGCAATCAGCACACGTGGACCTTCCTCTCCTCTTTGCTCCTCTGCCCACCCACAGCATCAATCTGATTGCATTTACGGGAGCCCAAGGTTGGTGACAACCTCTTTTCAAAGACCACTGCTTCTTTCATAGCAGCAATTCTTTTGTACCACACTGCCTTCCCTCTCTTCCTCTGTAGGTCTGTATCGCAGCCCATTTAGTCTGTCCCAGCTGAAAAACGAGCAGAGAAGAGCTCCAGATGGTGGAAAAGAGGGCTTCTGATGGGATAGGAGGGAATGACACAGGCCTGAATTACAAGTATACTACAATCTCACATTTTGGCAAAGATGAGGAAAAGTCCTGCCACAACAAAGCACTAAAATGTGTTAAAAATGAATACATTTGTGAACAGAATCCTCTTCTATTCCTCATTACACTCTGATCTCCATACCAACAGCTCTGCCTACAACCCTACCCAGAGATAAAAATACCTTTGTGGTACCATACAATTACCTAAATCATAGCCAAACCTGGTAGCAGTACAGAAAGAGGAAAACCAGACCCTGACAGCCTTGGAGTCCACTTGAGAAAGTGGAGAGGACATGAAACAGAGGCAATATCCACTCTTAAAGGCCAGACCACAAAGATCCTGGGAGATGGGAACTCTTCATCACAAACAGGAATGTCAAGCACAGCGTGTTGGTCTTCTCTAGGCAGCTTTTGCCCACATGGACTGGCAGAAACTGCGCTTTTTTGGCAGCCCCTTGCTTCTAAATGTTCCTAGGGCTGTGAAAGAATGGACACCCAGGCATGTCTCAGCTGGGAGGGTGATGCTCCACCAGCCTCTCCAGGCAGTTTTCTCTCCAGATGCATATGAAACCTTGGGGATCACCAAGAGACCTGTGAACTCCTGAGCCTCTATGCAGAAGCCTCAAAGACTTGCTGGCTGCATGCAAGGCTCAGCTGGACTTCCTTATCCCACACCCCACCCTGCTCACAGCTCTTGGCCCCACATCGAGCTTATGTAGACAGCCACCATGATGATCATTTGATTTCTCTTGTTATCAAGTTGGCAATTAACAAAAGAGCTGATGATTGCTATATTGACTGACTGTGGGATCTCTTTTTCTATCTGCACTATCTCAGCTGGGGAAGGGAAGGCAGAAGGGTGGGTTAGTGGTATTTATTTATCTCTACGCCATGTTTTGTGTTTGTGTTGCCAGGGGAAGCAAAGGGTGATAATGGCCTGGCAGCCCTTGGACATCCAATTTCCCTTATCAGGCCACTGAATAGAAAAGAGGCCCCAGGCCACATTAATTAACAGATACCAATCAGCTGTCACGTGCTGTGTGTGCAAGGTCTGAGGGGAGCAGTGGGTGGGAGGGAAGAATCAATAAACCATTGGGGAGGAGTGCCAGAGGGAACAGCTAAAGGAGTCCAGGCTACTGGGGAGAAGAGCTGCAAATCCAGCTCCATGACTGTGAGACTGACTCCTGTACAGAACAGCCTGTGCTCCACACAGCCCTGATGAATCCTGCCTCTTGCTCAGGCTGGGAGGTGGATGCCTTGGCCTTTACCTCACCCTTCTGCCCTGCACTCAGAACTGCTGCTCTGGAATGCAGCCCTCCTGGCCCAGTCCAAGTGAAGGCTGCTGCAGCTCCAACGCTTGGGATCCTGTCTCCACAGCTCTGTCTGCTGCACAGGGAACTGAGGAGAGTAGCCCTGAGATCTGAGTAAAGGTGCACAGCCACTCTTTCGAACCTGAGGTCTCTCCTAGCTCTGACCATGGAGATAAGTCCAGCATTTAGGCTGCTGCCTGAAGTCCATTTTCTGGACCAGTCACAGGCCTTTCTGCATCTTCATTCCCCATCTGGATTACAGAAGGTGTTAGGCCATTCCCTCACTCCAGTCTGCCAACATTTCTTAAAGATTGAGAAACAGTCATGTAGTAGAGTGAGAGGATCCAGGACAGGCATGACTCATACTTTTTCTGCTACAGAATAAAGCAGAAAAGTTGATTTAACTCTAGCAGTAGCCTGTACACACAGCATCTCTGTTAATTGCTCTTTCCCAGAGGCTGTTGTGGCAGGTGAGAACAGAAGATACCATATTTTACCCTTTGCCAAGAAGAACACAAGAGTCAGCTGCAATTGCCCCACCCACCTGGGAAAGCCCCTGGCCAGAATCACCCCAGGTAGCAAAAAACTCCAGCTCAGGCAGCACGTGGGAAGAGGGAACACTGTGGTGTCAAGCCTGGACTTGAAATGTCTGACAGAATTGGGAGCCTTTTCCTCCAGTGTTCACACATGTGGAGTGCAAATTTACTGTCCCTGAATCACTGCAGTAAAGGGGAAATCATAAAACTCTCTCTCGCTGTAAGAGCTGAGATCAGGAAAACTAAATGTTAATTTTACCTGGCCAAAATCACAGGGTTGCTATTTATTATAGGATTATTACACTGGGGAACCTCTAGTTGTGAATTTTTCTGTCATCTTACAGCTCCCAGGAATTGCTAGAATACAACTGTTTTGCATTCTTGAGCTGTTGATGGCCCAGCATCCAGAAAATGCCCTTAGTGATCCGTTTCTTGCTGCTTTTCTCAAGTCTGACCCTGAAAGGTGCCTTATCCACCACTGCCCCAAAAGAGAAGCCCCTGGTTCTAGCACAGAGCTGCATGCATGTTTCCCTCCTTCCCATGTGCACCTTGAGAAAAGCTGCTTTATTTGCAATAGCTGATGTGACATTCAGGTTGGGGTTTTTTATTTTTTTTTAATTATTATTATTTCAGTGGTTTGGCAGTGGGAGCTCCCAGAATTTAAAAAAAAAAATAAAAAAAAAAGTCACATAATTTGTGGCAAGTGGAGTTCATAATCTGTTAATTTATTATCATTTCTGTCATCCTGGAGGGCCATTAGCAGAGGTAATAAAAGGAGATGTAATTATAGGATCTGAGGCCACTCCAGACACAGCTGCTGTCACTCCACTTGCCATATTTCATTCTGTGCTAGTACTAATGTCTTCCTGGTGAGAACAGCACAACAGCTACCCTGGGAGAACCTTCATCGTCACCCCTCAGGAGAAGTCTTGTCACCCTGCATCAAAGCAAGAAGAAAAGGTGGATGTTCTTCCAAGACAAGTTCGATGGGGGGAGAGTGAGTACTGGGGAGGGGGCCTCATACAGAAGGAACAACCCCACATTGGCTAAGGGTGGCTTTTCAGTGCATGGCTAATAAGGCTGTTGAGGTAATAACATTTGCTAAACACAATTAAATCATGTTTTATTGTTATCACAGGAAAGTGTGTTTAAGTTTTACTGGTTTTATTTGCTAATACTGTGGGGTAGAAGTTTGTGTTGACACCTTGTATCCTTCAGGGCTGGTAGGACTTTACTGTCTCATCTTTCTTTATTAATTCCAGTGTGAATAAAAGACAGGAATATGTGACTTTTTCTCCTTTCTCCATCGTTCTCTGACCAAGAGTTTATGCACACAGGAAGAAATGTTATGTTTTCCTCAAAATCCCTGGAAGGCAGAAATACAGGGCACAGATAATTTAGACACCTGGCAGGCTCCTGGCCCTGCCCTGCTCTGCCCCCTTGCTGCATAACTCAGAATGTTTCATACTTGGTGCAGAACTACAGAGTTTTTGTTCCATTATTATTATTAACTATCTTTTATTATCTTTTTTTCTCAGTACTGCTCTCCTATGAAACAATTCTTGAGCTCTCGCCTGTGCACAGTCCTGTTATAAAATACTGCTTCTGGTCTGAACTGTGCCAGGCTGATTACTGTGGCTGTGGCTGTGTTGTAGGGCCTTTGATAGGAGAGGAAAATATACACAGAGAAGTTTGAGATGATGGCAGGGTCCTGATTTCAGAAAGGAGAGGAAGAAACACAGTGCAGAAACAATCTCTACTACACTCCTGTTCTGGGATAGTATTGCCAGGATGGAAAACTGTGTAGGAACTGGGCTCATCCCAGAGTCACAACTTAGGGAACTACAGCAGGGCACTCCGTGTGAACAGAAATAGCCAAGGTTAGAGGGATGTACAGCAGCACCTCACTGGACAGCCACAGCAGCTAATTGTATTGCACTAAAACCATCCCTGTTAACACCCCAAGTATTGGGTTAGTAGAGCAATCCAGGCTGAGTTCTCTAATCACCACTGTAACCCCACTTGTGATGAATCAGCCCCAGATGGATTCCAGCACTAGTGATGGGTATAATCCCTGCAGATATGGCAGATCTCATGTAAGAAGGGTGTCACCAAGATTAAACTCTTCTCAGAAATACTGTCCTGAAAAAGTTTCTTCAGACTTCATAGTCCCTTCTCATAACAATCCATATTCCATATTGCCCAGAAAACAATTAACTCTTGGGTACCAGGAGAAACACAACAGAAAAAGAGAAGCACCTACCAAAAAGTCGAAAGAGGAGCAACAGAAAGAAACAAAATACATGGGAAAACTAAACTGTCTGATCACTCATATTAATATGCTTCATTAAAAAATGAAGAAGTTAAAGCCAAGAAGCAAAACAAAAACCACAGACCCATGCAGTGGAAGACACAGCATGCAGTAAATCCTGTGATCCTGTATCAGAGCATGATATATTCTCCTGATGAAAAGAAGGGGGACAGAAGGCAGGAGATAGCTGAAGTGAGCTGTTTATAGCTTAAGTGAGCTGTTCATAGTGAATGTCTGAAACAGTCTTTGGAAAGCAGCCTTGTAAATCCCAAAGATATCCTTGCATGTTCCCTGCCTTGCCCTCCCCTGTTTCTGGTGGGGCTGGAGAGAGACTAGAGCGAGGGGAGCATTTTCCCATTCCCAATCCAAATCTGGGAAGAATGCAGAACTCAACACCGAGGGCCACATCTGCTCCTTCAGCCTCGGTCCACCCTACCTGCAGGTGTGGGACACTTGTTATGTCACTCAATCACAGAGGCACACACTACATATAGTCCGTGAGCCTTCCAAGGCCTTCACACTGCCAATAAATTGTCCTCATTATTTGCCAACAAAGAAGCCTTGAGATTCACTGGCAATAGCATGTCATCTATCACAGTGGGATTTGTTTGGTGACAAATCCATTATGACAAGCTTTCCTGAGTCTGGACAAGAATGCCCACTGCTGAAAGGGTGTGTCTCTGCCTTGTTCCTAGCAATAAAATCCAGCCACTGCCACAATATTTATTCATCTATAAACACAACAGACCTAGGTCATGTTGATGTAGGTGCAAAACCACAGAAGTCCACCATATCATCCCTCAGGCTGTTTCCCAGGTGCTTTCACTGGGCCACTCAATGCTAGGTATGACAGAGAAATTCACTGTATTATGATACATTGATCAAAGCCTTCTGTAATCCCAGGGCACAGACACATACAGTGATCAATTTATGCACCTCCATCACAAGGCTGCATTGGAGTTTGTAACCAATGAGAGCCCATCACTAGCAGTTTTTTGTACCAGTACTTTCCACCCATCACTACAGGAAAAAGTCCTGGTTGAGGCCAAAACCGATAAGCGCAGAGATAAATAATAGCTCCCTTTGCTGTTCATGCTTACACCCGTGTAACTCCCCCTTTACCTGGGATGTGCTTTGCCCAGCCAATGATCACCACCAGCTCCCTGTCTGCCAGGTCACAGAGGGTTGTCAGGGCTTTGATGTCACTCTCCGGCATGGTTGGATCAGGCATGGCATAAATCTTCTCTGGTTCAGCCACCAGCAAGTGGGAGACGATCTTAGTCACTGCACATTTCAAAGGAGAAGCTGTTGTATCTCTTGTGACATAAGGTGAACCCCTCCTGGGAAAAGACATGACTATAGAGCCCCCAGGACCTCAGCAATGGTTTTGGTCACAACAGAGAACCACACTGCAGCTACACAAGCTGTAGTGATCTGCCTATGCCAAACCAGCTCTGCGCACGCATGACAAAAGGAGGAAGCTGCTATAATGTTGTCAGTCACTGTCTCATGTAGGCCCAGTGAAGGGAGAAGGAGGTATAAGCAGAAAAATAATTGGTGGGATGTGGAAAAGTTTAAAGAGCTATGGGTAATCCTGAAGAGAGAAATCAGCATGGGACTCGTTTTGTTAACACAGCTTGGGTAAAGGAAAAGATAAGATCACTAAATGGATTTATATAATCTCCTAGGAAAGGTCTGGTATTAAACCCTAGCTACAATACAGTACCTGAGCTCTACCTAGGCCTAATTACTAATTACCTCTACACTGTGATCCTAAGAAAAAATTCCAGTGCTGTTGACTGATACAGGAATCACAAACGACAACTGCTATATTGTACTTTGGGGAGATCAGTGAAAAGAACTATAGTGGCAGCTCAGAGGACCACAACTCAAGACCAGTACATACATGGCTTTTTAGCTGGGGGAGGGATCTGTAAGCTCAGGTAAGTGCTGCTCTCAGAATCCAGTCTCCTTTTGTATTTCTGACGGCCTCCACGGACTCGATCCAGACGAACACCTGCAGGTAAAACCAAGAAAGTCCTCATGATTCCTTAGTGCCTTACAGAACCTTGACATGCAAATACTAAAATTTGCTAAGTAAGATGTTCCCCACACTCCAAGGAGCTTCCCTCTCCCAAACACTTGAGATCTCAGCTCAAGAACCATCAATTGAACCCATCAATCTCAATACCAGCTAGATTGCCTCCGGCTCTAAGCATGCTGCTCTGAGCTTTACTTTTATTCAAAACATTAATGAAGACAGAAATTAACCCATTCAAACTCTTGAATCACTATAAATCTGATGGGAAAATGAAAAGCTTCAGACCTCAATGCCCTCTACATGATCCTGCTTTTAAAAAGAAAGACTTTAAATGTCAATCAAACTTGCAGTTATAAAAACAAGCTAGTTAGATTGTTCTTAAAAATGAGAAGTTAAATGTTCTGTGACCTCTCACTGTTTACAGTTGAAAAAAGTGACCTATAGCAACAGATAATGAACTATGAATTCAACAAAGATGTTTCAGCCTTGATTAAAGTAAGCCAACTGTAATAAAAGTAGAACCCAAATAAATAGTAACAACCTTGACTACAATAAAGCAATGATGAAGACGAAGTAGGGAGACACTGAAGAATTTGTTGCAGCTCTTTCAAAGTACAGTGAATCAAACTGGAAACTGCACTCTGAAAAAAATTCCTAGTGACTAGCAAGTACAGTGATTTGTCACCATGCTAAAAACCATAGCATCATCAATAGACCAGGAACAGCAAGTTGTCCTATTACTACAAAACACGATGTTAAAAAGAAACTGTGAAAAAAACCCCTACAGATATCTAAGCATTTGTTATTTCTGAGCAGCCATATGGACTTTTATAATCAGTCTGTGAAACTGGGGTAACTCAGTCTTCCTGGAAGAAACAGCTTTAGAAAAAAAAATCATTCAAGGTAAATATAGGAGCATTTGATTAGAATAACATTTTGAATTTACACTATACAAGTACTTCCTTAGGAACACACAGGAGTTTATCTAGTCTGATCATGGGAACCAATTATGTGATATGCTTACTAATCACGTTTAGTCCTTAATATTTTGCAATCATACCGCTACATAAACACAAACAACTAAAAGCAAACACTCCACATCGGTTTTGAAGTGACACTTTTTGAATAACCTGTACACCTGAAAAAATCTGCAGCTGGCTGGCAAATACTCTACTCTAGAAGGAGGCACATCTGTCACACTGCATTTCAATGTGTTGTTTGCTTACTCTGTCAGGGAAAAGAGAAAGCTTTTACTGTAATGCTCACACCAGCCACACCTGAAACTGTTGCAGCAACATCTAGACCCCGATACTCTTCATGGCTTGAGCACCAAAACAACTTGACTACCAATTGCCCCCTAAACAACAAGAACACCAGGCCAACAACACTCAGTCTGGCTGCAGTGTCTCCCACCGGGCAGGAGAAGGAGGGATGGGCAGGTGTGGAACTGCAGACCAAGGAACTGCTACTGGAGTGGCTGCTGTGGGAGGACAGCAGATGTTGAAGATGGAGAGAAAGGTATGAAGCTGATATAGGTGAACTCAGGTCACACTGAGTAATTTTTTTTCCCTGCTCCATTTTCCATTTCTCACCCTGTATGGAGAATTCACTGATATCCCTAAGTACCACCTTTATCTGCCATCACATTGTATTGTTTCTGAAAGTTATGCCTATTGCTTCCTTTACTTTCATTTCCAGTGGCAGGCAGACTGTGGGCAAGACTCCTTCCTGGGAGCCCAAACATGCTTCAGAGAGCAATTTCAGAAAGGACACACAGGGAATCCCAAACGTGAGGTTATCTAGGGAGATCCCTGAGGAACAGCAGTAATAAAATCCTGGATGAAGCAGGAAATATTCATTTCCATCCATGATTTCTTTTCCTCTGTAAATGTGCTCTGGTTTCTTAAGAAGTAAGACTCTATTCCATGCTTTGCTGAATGAATGACACCTACCTATAAACCAGGAGAGAAGGGAGGGACACAAATTTCTGGAACTGCCAGTAAACCAAACGACCAGACATGAAAATTAAAAGGGTCAGGAATACGTTGGAAGATTATAGTGGAATTCAGAACAGGCTGCCAAGACCTCAGGACTGAACTGCATCTTCCCAGGACCCTCCCAGATAAGGATCACAGGCGGGTGCATTCCCTCACACCGGTGGTCAGGGGGAGGGAAAGAGGGAGATGCCATTTTCCAGAAACCAACACACAGCCCTCCAGGATGCTTTTGCTGTGCAGTTTGCTAAGCAGCGGGGAGGGGGAACTAGAGTAGGGAGAAAAAGGGGGAAGGAGCCTGTTTCCTCCTCCCAAGGAGAATGCCATCCTCCAGTGCTTGGCAGAGGGATGGCTGCACAGGTTGTAGCAGTATTAGGGACCCTCAATCAGATTATGAGGACACAAGGGACTTAAGTGCATTAAAAAAAAAGATAAGGAAGACGCAAAGAGATTTACCCTCCATCCCTACTTCCCCCACTGAGCAGACAGAGGTCTGCTTGCCCAAGGACTTCAGCTTGTTAATTTTGAACAACTGTTTGTCCTCCTCTTGTTCCCCTTCCTGTGCGACACTCCTTGAGGCAAATGTTTTCAATCAGCACTTGCAGAGCCACAATTCAAAACACCCTGTTGTCATCACTCCAGCCGCAGAGCTGGTGAACAGGCTGAGCCCCACACAGCACATCCCAGCTGCAGCTGCTGAGTGCAGTGACCCACAGCTACTACAGTAAACAAAAGCATTTCAGCCCTCTGAGTCCCTGACTGTGACACTCCAGACAGAAGTGTCATGGTAAAACCATTTTTCTAAAGCTCTGACAGCCTAATGGGTCATATGTAGATGGAAGGAAAGGGCATGGCCAAAAATCAGTACCTGCAGTATCCAGGTACTCAGGTTAATGCTTTGCTGCTCTGCTTGATTTCCTCTGTGGTTGATTTTAAGACAGGCAGGCTGGTTACAGTGCAGCTCTGAGAGGGACACTAAAGGACAGACATTAAAATGGAGCGGGGAGGTGTGGTGGGTGAGCTCAGAGAAGCAGCATGAAGGAAAACACTGAGCAGAGAAGAAATGGAGGGGGATGGAAACTGGGATATGAATGGAAGTCAGGGAGTGTAAGGAGAAGGAACACTAAAGAGAGAGGGCTGGAGCAAAGCTGAGGGGCATATATTCTGTAATAACAAGGGCAGGTTTCACACCACATGTGCAGCCACCTGTGCATTAACAGCAAGGTGCAGCAGCCACGCATGAGATGCAGCTGTCCATACTGAAGACTGACACAGGATTTGGTACTGCAGCCTCACAACAAGGCAGCAGCAAAGTAAAGCTCCTGCACAAACCCTATGATCACATGAATCACAACTAGCCAGTTCAAAGGAGAGAAGACACTCATCCTACAAAAATGTCACCATCACAGACACCCCTGGACTCCCCTTTGTGTCAGCAAGGAGCTGAGATCAACAGTATAGGGCAAAGTTTGGAAAGCACCACCCCTCGGTAACCTCTCTTGCTGTCAGTTTCTTCAAATTAAGGCCATTTATTCTGTAAACGTGCCCTCTCCTCCCATTCCTCTGTATGGCAAGGAAATGCTGCTGTTCATTCAGTTTTGTCACCTCTTGAGAGACCCTGAACAGAAGTCCTCCTCACCTGACCTAGCTATGGAGCTGACCCTGGTGTACAGCACAGGGATTGAGGTCCAGCTCCCTGGCAGCTTGTCCTCAGCTCCCCTGCATGCCCAAGCCCCTCTGACCTTGCAGGAAGGAGGGAAGGACCAGGACTTGTGCGGGACTTCTCAGCTCAGCATCCTGCCTGGGGCAGGGATGTCAGTTTTCTAAGTGTCCTGTGGGTGCCACTCGTGTTCCAAGCACTCTTGCAGAGAGGTCTGTGCCAGCACCAAGCCTCTGCAGTGGGAGAGCTGATCTGCTGATCGTTCAAGCTCCCTGCATTTCTCTGACATGCCCCTTGGAGAGACGTCTGCCCGACAACTTTGGGATCAGATGTCCCCTTACTGACTTGATAACATCAGGCCTTGGGGGTTTTTTTCTTAATGGAAGTAAAATAATTCCATCTTTTTTTAAAAGCTGGACCCAGGCCGAGACTGTCGGAAGTAAAAATAGCCGAGTATGCAGAGGCGACAGCACACAGAGTCAGGTTTAGTTTCTCTTTTATTTTCTGAGGACTAAAAATACTCTTAAAAGCTCTGTGAAGCTAAGCCCTGGCCAGTGGGAAATCCAGTCAAGGCCCAATATCAGCTGTCGTGTCAAATTACCAGCCTCACCTCACTTTCCATCGAGTCCTATCACATGCCCATGGATTGATAGGAACAGAAAGATCTATCTTGCCAAAAGAGCT
Source organism: Sylvia atricapilla (assembly GCF_009819655.1). Taxonomy (NCBI): domain Eukaryota; kingdom Metazoa; phylum Chordata; class Aves; order Passeriformes; family Sylviidae; genus Sylvia; species Sylvia atricapilla. The sequence continues at coordinate 56,603,733 of NC_089145.1, forward strand.
AACGGAGGAGCCAAGCTGCAGGGTCTGCATGGTACAACATGTGTCTAGACCAAGAAGGACACAGCCAAAGGGAACACAGGGCAAGTGCTGGCCAAGAAGCAAAAGGGCTGCTTTTGCTGAGCTTCCCTGATACACTAGCCAGGTTCTGTGTCTGCTGCCCACCGAATCCTGGAGCTGCAGTTTCCACACTGCTTGCTCTCCCAGGGTCTGAGCTGGGGTGGTTTGTAGCAAGCAGAGCACCTGTCTCGGAGCTGCAGTCTAAAGTACATGGATTGGTACTGGCCAAGGAAACTGGAACACACAGGCTAAGAGCAGAGAAGAAAGGAAGGGAGAAGGGTTGTATCCGAAGTGTCTCCTACAAAATTTCCCTCTTCCTTTCTGCTCTGAACTTCAGGAGAGACAACTGCATGTGGTAATGGGATGAGTGAGCCAGGAGGAAGCCTGTCAAGGAAACAGAAAGACATGACCATTAAAAGTCAGGCCTGCCAAGATGGACAAAGAAACAGACTATAGGGAAAAGCATCTCTGCCCAACAGGAATGCAGGCTGCAAACTGACTAGGCTCTCTTTTGTACGTAGATTCCAACTTGGGAATGAGAAAAGATCCCTTTATACCATATATATAGTATATAAAGTATATAGATTCCTATATACTTTATATATTAGGCTCTAACGCTGTGACAAAAAGCAGCCAGTCCCTAGAGAGTCTTCTGGTAGGTGACTGATGCAATTATCCAACTCATCTGAAGTACAGGAAAACAACCTGAGTGTCACAAATCAGCACAGCCAGAAGAACTCAGTGACTAGGCTGGTGCAGGTGAACAAGCTTGGAAATTACACTTGGAAAGAGAGGGTGGAGAACTATCCTGGGGATGAGGGGAAGTGGAGATGAAAATCCATCTTCTGAGCCTACAAAGAAAATAGATCAGTTCAAGCAGGATGCTGCAGCCTCTTCCACCTTTGATGCTTTCAGGGTTATGTTAGTCAGGTAGGAACTAACTTCTTTGCTGTTGGGCTGATTTAAGAGTCCCTGGACTCAGAGAGACAGGCTAGCCCTGTGATACCTGATTATACCTGGTCCCAGAGGCACTCACATGGCTTGGAGCAGTGAGACAAGGTGTCAGCTCCTCTCTCACAGAAACACAAGCAGCATGTCCCAAACGGCTGGTCCAGAGCATACAGAGTCAGGTGAAACCCACACAACCTGCAAACCAGTCCTTCTCCTCTGCCAATGCCAGCTGCATGGCTGCCAGCTCTGCAGGGCTGTCTGCAGTGCTAGCCACTGCTGTCTCTCAAATGCACATCTTCTTGCCTCTCTTACTTCGGTCCCTCCACTTGGCTCCCGCTGGAAACTCAGGAATTAACAAGGCTTCAAGGGCAAATGGGAATAAAGAATACCTTAGTATCCTGTTCTTTGCAACAACTCTCTTCAATAAGCCCCACACCCACATATTCACTCTGTGTCCACGGTCCATGTAAACCCTGCTTCTTTGCAAACCTTCTCCTTTGACTGCTTCCCCTCCCAGCCCTCCAGACAGTCTGAAGCAGGTCAGCAGCTCTGTTGGTTATGTCACCCACGGCCACAATGCCTGCAGGGGCTCAGGGGCACTGTGCTAAAGGAACAGATGCAGGCACATGCCTACTAGGAGAAGAGCAAGGTCAGCTTTCACAACAGGACCTAAAAGTCAGCCCCACTGACTTTCCAAGAGGTAGAACTCGGAAATAAAGCACCAAAGTGGTGTTTGGTGCCTAGAGGAACCTGCAGCCCTAGGTGTGATTTAACTCACCTTACTTTAGACTTTGATAGCTCCCTTCTGTGCATCTGGGCTCCCTTGACAGGCAGCAGAGAAAAAGGCACCTCCACATTCTGTTCACTGGCCAGACACTTACTTGAGGAGGCATGACAGATACTTCTCTTCAGTGACTACCAAGAGAAACCCTGTGGGGTAAAACCAGTGCTATCTCTAGTCCAGTTTTCTTTCTCAGTGTATTTCAGTGAAGCAGATTTTGGAACAGATAGAGGAGCGTAAGCATGGATCAAGAACAACAATTTTTGGTATGTGACACAATGGAGAGAGAGACCCACTACATGGAAAGAAGTCTACTTGTGACAGGGATCCACAGAGATGAGGGAGTTAGACCCACCAACACAGCAAGCTCTGCTTTGGCCAGCCTCTTACAGCAACTCTGCCTTGAGGCATCTCCTCAAGTCCTCACCTCTGCAGTGACTTTTCTAATATCAGGAACTATTGTCCATTTCTTATTGAATTCTTAAATTGGAACAGCTGTGCCAGGAAGCTGTGAATAAAGACCCTCTCAGGATACTCTGCAAGTCAAGAGCAGACAATCCTCAAAGGTGAGTCAGGGAAAGGGGTTGAGAATCTCAGCAGAGCTGAGTCACTGGTGCACACAGGTCATCAGAATGCCTAAAGTTACTATAGAGCAGTGGGGGCACATATTCAGTCCTATCCCATTCTTGCTTACCTTGAAGAATCTTACCTGCTGTATTGTCAAAACTGCCTAAAAGCTTCTAGGACAACGGCTGGGTTCTAAAAATCCCAGGATGGTTGTTGCAGTTTTTATCTGCTTCCTCTTTTCTGTATGTATTGTAAGAGCACTAAGCATAGTTTTGGTGACACAATACACAAAGTATTTATTGTAAACCTACGTAGAGGTGATGCCTCTCTGAACCCATATAGATGTATATTGATGGAACCTGGACTTCAATGTTTGAAAGAATGGAGATCTAGTTAGGTGTGCTAAGACTCACAAAATTCAAAATGAATGAGAGGAACCAAATTAAACAGATTCATAATCCATTAGATAAGGGAGAAGGTATAGGGATGGTACTGGATGTGCCATTCTTATGTCCAGAAAACAGATACCAAGTGCACTCAGCCCAATGTGCAATTTGTGAAGAGTCCATCTGCTGGAAACCTCCTCTTTGGAGAATTACCATCAACCTGCCAAAGGCAGCACATGCTCTCTGTCACAACTCAGCTCCAGCCGCATTGCAAATGCTCAATTTATGCCTTGGAAAATAGTTGGGTGTGGAAGATAGAGTCATCAAGATGCCACTCACTGCTCCTAGAGATTCTGTTTCAAAGGACAGGGGGTAGCCTGTCTGTTTTTGAACACAAGGATATTTTAGAGAAAGAAAAATAATTTTTTCACTCTCTTTTTTCATTTGGATACCTCCAATAGTGATATTTCTGGCAGCGGCTGGAGGCAGAACACTCTATAAATACAAAGCCATTAAACTGCACACAGCAGCAACCTGATCAGGGCTACCTTTTAATTTCCTGACATGAGCTGGCCACTAACCCAATTACCCAGGGTCCCCGGAGGAGCCCTCATCCTTCCCAGGAAACACAAAGCAAGAACCCAAGCATATTGCAGGGATGTCAGCTGAGCTCTCACTGAAATCAAATATCTTTCTGAGAACACATGGTCTGGAAGCAGGGATGGGGGCAGGAGGGAGAGGCTGCTGGAAGCACTTTGCTCCATTGAGAGATTCTTCCACTTGAAAACAGAAATTAAACACCCTCCATGTGGTTACGTTGCTGAAAACGAGCTCTGCTGTTGCTTCAGTTATCTGGATTTTAGCAGAAGATGAAGGCAAAGTTGTAAGTGGAAGTGATTTGAAATCATCAGTGCTTGGAATCCCTTGCTCAGACACTAGATGACTGCATCAAATTTACAACATCACACAGCCAAGTCTGTCCAGGACGACAGATTTGATTCCTTGTGAAAAAATTATGACATCAGCAGTCAATTAAGGGAAACCAAAGAGTTAGGAATAAACACTAGGGCAATTCCACTGAGTACAGGGTTTCCGAATCAGCCAGGGTCTTGAAGAGGAAATGGATTCAAAAGATAGCTGCTACTGAATTTTGAAGATTAGAGTCTCACCAACTTGGAAGTGGGGATCACCTCCAGCATTCACAGAGATGAAGGTAGTTAGCTAACACAAGGGTTACTAGGTTACTTCAAGTTTCTGGGAGGCAGGATATTCCCAAAGGCACCAGGGAGAGGAAGGAAAGAGGAACAATTAAGAGGAAGATGCGCTGAATGAACTTTGTGGTTCTCTTCTGTAGACTTCTCTTGCCTGTTTCACTGCCTGGTGCTGCAGTGTCAGTATCCACGTATTTCAGCAAACTTTACATCAGAAATAATATTAGATAGATAGGAGTCCAAGAGCTTGGGAGATTTGTAGGAAAGAATTTGGGCTCCTTGTTGAATTTTAATATGTTCTCTAGCATGTCTTATCTAAATGCATTAGGAGCAAAGGACCAAAGCCTGGGAAAGGAATGGTTATCCCTGGGCTTACTACAGCATAACAGTTTTGGGAAGAAAGAAGAGTCATGCAGATAAGATAAATCACACATCTTTACTGGACAGTTGCCTAACTTCACTCTTGCTGTTAGGAAGTCTCTCTTTTCTACATCCAGATCAAGACTATATATTCTTCTACCTTCCTTCTTCTTATTTGTAGACTTCACCCCCACCATGCAAGAGTGATTCTTGAGAGCCAGGAGGCTAGTCCTGAGTACAAATTACCTTCAAGGACGTTCAGAGTGGGGTAAAACACCCTATACAGGACAGGTTTCCTATCCCAGGAATCTCCACTCCTGCTTTTGGCACACATAGTGCATGTACTCCTGCATGAACTCCTATCTTTTACTTTCAGAAATAAGCTATACCTGGTCTATCACAGGACACATCCCCAGGATCCTTTTAATCTTTGCCCTCTTTCTTGGAAGCCAACCAGTGACACTTGCAAGAAACTGGGCAGAAGTCACTCATACATCCCAGAAAGCTGCACTTAGGACTCAGTCATGAGCAGGACTCTGAGCAGACAAGTCTCAGCACTGGCAGAGAGCAGAGGACAACTTCAGCAACATTACATACAGTACTTGTGTTAAGAAGGAAAACAAGACTCAAAGGCTGGGGGAATAATCAATGGCATTTCAAAGCCTGGATATTTTTTACAGACATTTTCTTTGCTGTGTGGTTTTCTGCTGTGATGTGACACAACTGCATGTGCAGGCACTTTACAAAAAGCATTTTGTGGCCCAGCTTTGCTTCTTTTTCAGAACTGTTTATGCTCTATTTGGGTCTCTGCAGATGTGGCAGCACAGAACAGGGAACATAGCTTTAGAAACTATACAGTCCTTTGAAGAAAATGTTCTGCAGGCCTTTGACAAGAGAAAGGACCAAACACCCAAACAGCCAGTCTGTCCTCTTGTGTGGTACCGTTTGATATGTCTGATACTGCTCCTCCTCCACTTGCCTGTCTGTCATTTCCAGCCAAAGACGAGTTCTGTAATGAGAGGCCTTGATGTTTCATTGCAATTCACCTGTTATCCCCATCCCTCTTCTGATGATACACAACATTTCCCTGATGTAGTACTACATGTGACTGCATTGATGTGACACAGTTTTGGTGGCAGGAGACTGAAAGGGTGGTTTCTGTGAGAAGACACCAGAAACTGCCCCCATGTCCACTCCAGACAGCTCCAAAACGGACCCACCACTGCCCAAAGCTCAGAAATGCTGATGGTGCCTCTGTGAAAACACATTCAAGAAAAGGTAAAAGAAGCTGAGAGAAAGGCATGAGAAAATACAGAAGAAACAGCCCTACTGATACCAAGGTCAGAGAAGAGGAGGTGCCCCTGGTTCAGAGAGGCAGCAGAGGTGTGCAGGGCAAAGTTGTGAGGTCACGTTTAACCAGCCAACCAATGTCCAAAATGAAACCTCTGAGCCCACATACACAAGCCTCGTGTCATCTGAAATTACATCCGCCTCTTGAAGACAAACAAATTGCTGTAGAACAGAAAGGTTATGGGTGGCTAGAACATAAATGGCAAGGGTACATTCTTCCTAAAACTGACAAGGTATACTGAGTTTTTAAAGGAGTTTTGAGCAGCCAACCTGCTGAAATTCCTCTATCATTCCAGAAATCCAGGAAGATCTAGATCTACTCTGTAGAGGCCAGAGTTAAAGAACTACATTTAGTCACGTAGGCACAAGACAGACAGCGATGTCAGCAAGGAGAGGCAATGGGGTGGACAAACCCTGGGATTCCCAGCTCTGAATAACACCTCTCCACTGCAAGTTGCAGGGCACTCTTTTCCTGCACTGGCCATTCCCCCATGCCAGACATATCTCCATTTGGGGTGAGCAGTATCACGGGTTGCTCAGGATTCCCTGATTTTTGCAGAGCAGGGGGACAAAGCTGTGAAGATGCCCATCTCCACTGCCTGCAGGCTGGTGGTTCAGCAAGGCAAAGAGCAGCAGAGCACAGATTTTCTGGGGAAAGCGTGTCCCTGCATGAGCACTGGGACTGGAGTCTGCCGAATGCTGGACTTCAGATTCAGCAGGTTCCCACACAAGCCTGCTAGGGCTAATTAATGCTCCCTTGGGGCACACTCCAGATGGAAGGGGAAGGTGAGAGACAGGCAGCCAGACAGGCCAACACTTCAGACATCTGAGCCAGTTGGGCTCTGTGGGCAGAGCTTTCTGCTTGCCACTTTCCCCAGTGAGTCTTGCCCGCTCTGCAGCATCACGCCAGGAGAACCTGAGACAGCAGAGCTCTGGTGTCCATGCAGTTCCCTTGTTGCAATACATTGATCAGAGCTCTCTTAAAGAAAGTGGCCTGGATATCTGAGACACCTATTGATTGCTCCATTGGCTCTCTTCCTGCCCTGATCCTCATTCACTCGGCATTGCCTGAATAACCTGCATGTCTATGTTAAGGCCAGTCTCCCCGGGTCTTAAAGGGCTACATTCACAGCTTTCTGCCTAGCTGCAGGCCGTGCAGGGAGATGTCTAGTGACCCTTATATGCAGTCCCCAGGGGAGGATCCAAGTCTCTCCTGCAGCATCAAGGTGAGCATTTCAAGTGTAAAGCAGACCCTGAAGTCAGAGTTAGTTGTTTTTGTGTTTTTGTCACCTTTGAGTACTGATGCCTTCTGCTCGAAGAACAAGGTAACCGGCCCAGCAGGCAGGAGGTGGCATGTAAATCATGTATGGCAACAACAATCAGGAAAACGAGAAGAAACCACGAAGCTCTTAACTAGTTACTAATGGAGTATCATATTCTTTTTGACCAAAAGGATAGTCTCTTTACACAGAAACATCCCCACTAAGTTACAAGCCCACTGGCTTGCCCAAGGACATCGAGGAGAAAACTGTGTAGAGAAGAACTGATTTCTAGATCTTGCCTTTAACCAAAGGACTGCTTTTCTCCAAACTTTTGATAATCAAGCATGACTTAGCAACCTTCTGCCATGCATGAACCCAGGGATGATGAGAAAGGTACACCAAGGCAAAGTAGGAAGGGGATCTATTAAAAAGAAAAAATAATCATAGCCCAAATATCAAGGGACATCTTGTCCTAATGAGAGTTTGGAAATTGCAGAATAGGCCCTCTGGGGAAACCAAAACATCAGGGATTTTAAAAAACAGTTGAACTACTAGAATGGTACAGTTGGGAACACTTGTGCCTTGGCAGAGAAAGGGGATGGATGAGCTAATAGAATGACAGATCAGAGATGGAAAAGACCAATGAACCTTTTCTAATCTGAAATCCCTCGTCAATTCTGCATTTTGAGCAATTCAAACAATTATGGATTTGTTCTTTCTAGAAACTCTTGGCTCTATGGAGACCAAACAGTGTAACAGCATTTTTCTTCCTTCTTGGATTTGGCTTTTAAAGATGTGTATTGATTGAATTCTGTATACTAATACTTTGTGCTTCCACCAAGCTTCACACAAAGTTAACTAATTGGTCCTCACAATTCTTTTGCAAAGCAAAGCAGTATGACCCTTATTTCTCAGCTTGGGATACTGAGCAAAAGAAAGGAAAAAAGATGCCTGCCCAAAAGATCACTTGACCACTCTCTGTTAGGACACACGACCCCTATTTGCAGATTGCTAGGGTAGTCTTCTCTGCTCCTCTTCATATTATCATGTGCTCTTGTATCCCATTGCTATCAATAAATCTTTATGCTGTATTTTCCACAGCTCTAAATATTATGGGCAAGATCACAGATACACTAACATCAATAGCAAACCATCTTTCCCCAGTGACTTTAATGATGCCTGATCAATCCCTGTATGAATAACTAAATACACTTCAGCACAAAAGCAGCCATAGAGTCAAATTTCAGTTTGCCATGAGTAGTATCCCACAGAGTTCAGGAGTTCAGGCACTGCATGGCGTGAGTGAATTTACACTGCTTTCCAGGCTAACCCTGGTCTGGAAGGAGTTAACTATTTTCACAGAACTTGGAGGCTAAGACATAAAACCCTTCACAGGACCCTGCTCTGAACAGTGCTGAACTCCCACAACTGGAAGCAGAGATGCCCTGACCACACAGTCAGGACACCAGCACTGGCTCCTGTGACTGTTCCCCCAGCTCCAGGAGGCTCAATGCTCAGATGCAGGACAGCAGAGACACTGGCAGCCAGCAACCCTGAACCTGTGCTGCTGCTCTGCAGAATGACTGGAACCACTATAGGCATTTAAAGTTCTTTTATGGGATTCATACGAATAAGCTACAGTGCAATAACAACCTGCACTCCTACTAAAGCCAGTGTCACGAGTGTGTATTTGCTTTAGAGGGTAAGGGGATAAATCCCCTCCCTGAACTACCACGTGAAGAGAAGCAGGTTTCCAGTGGTCTCCAACTGCAAAGTAGGTGCCTCTCTCCCAGCAGGAGATCAAGATCCTCTGAGTCTAACACCTCTACACTTAGGACAGGATGGGCCAAACTACAGAAGCTGGCATCTCCTCCCCTTGGTAACTTGTATGCTCAAGAAGGAAGATATTTAACCACAGAAACTACAAATCCATCAAGGGACAAAACAGGTTTAGTGTCTAATCTACATTCTTACCAACACTGGCTGTCACCAACCTGCCTCTCAAGAAATGAGAGAGGTCTAGTGAGAAGCAATACACACTCAACTGACACTGTACAATTTATTATCAGCTACTGTGATGTTATGATCTGGAAGAAAGTTGTATGTTGGCATCTTGGCTCCAGCACACAAGACTTGTGCATAACCACAGCCAGCAGCTGTGTCTTGAGGTTAAGCTGAGAGGACCTTGCTCTGCTGGTATAGCAATGCAGAGGGTTATGTGCAGTGCTTCTGCTTCCTTCCCCTCCTCCCCTCACGGCCTTTCCCAGAAGGACCCAAGGGAAACAAACCTTTAAAGTCAATCCATAAGAATGTGTTTAATTGCCACTGAATTCCCTGTGGTTCCTCTTGAATGGACAAGGATTGAAAAGGGGGGCGTAGGAGGAAAAACAGCACAGGAGAGAAGCTGAACACTGCTCAAAGAGCACTGAACAGATCAATAGGCTGAGCAAAACACAAGCTGAGTATGCAGGGCAGGGGACCCGCAGCTCCCAGACAAACCTGTGCTACCAACCATCTTCAGAAAGTCTCCTGAGTGGTAATACAGGCAGCCTTCAATGCACACTGTGCCACAGCTCTGCATTAACCCCATGCTTCCCTTATGAAGAGCTGCCAACCCAGTCATGATCACGGAAGAGTCTCCTCCTCAACACCAAAGAATTACTGGGGTGCTGTGTCTTGTGAGACCTCTCTCTGGGAAGGTTGTGTCATCTCGGGTCAGACCAACACACCCTGGCAGACTGCCAAAGGGTGCAAGAAGAGAAATACCCTTCAGCCCAGGGCTCCTTTGGGAAAGGAAAGAGTCTGGTACCATCAGTTTCCAGTTATTTGTTGAATTTGCAAGTACTAGAAGTAATATCCAAGCATGAGAGCACTGATTAGAACCACTCTCCTCTCTGGACTGCCCTCTTGCTCACTGCCCATCCTGACTCTCTTACAAAGCCTGTAGAAAGACACATTCAGAAACACAAAGAGGGCAAGCATGTAGTTAGCCTAGGCGATTCTGCAAGGTCTGGAATCTCAGGCACTGTCAGGACAGAGGAAAATTCTCATTCTGACTCTGTCTTACCTTCTTTTAGCATCCCCACTTTGAGGCATTTCATGAAGCGACAGGCCTGACAGGACTTGCGCCTCCGTTTCGTGATCTCACACTCATTGGTGGCCGGGCAGCTGTATTCAATATTCCCTGCAATCAAACACAGAGATGGTCACCCAGGAAGCATGTTCTCCCCACGGACCCAGGGACAGGCTACAGATATTCCCACTACCCTCAGTCTGTAATGTTGTGTGTTTGCTCATTCACTTACACACACATCCTCTGAGACTTTACCCCGCTGACCTAGCCAAGGGGATGACTGCAGAGCTGGGCTTTCAGGCTCGTGTCCTGCAGGCATGTTGTCATCCTTGTGCTGCACCCCTTGTAACCTGGCCTGCTCCCTGAAGTCCAGGGATGAGAGTGGGAGCAGTTCAGACATTACTAGAATTTCCTTTACTGCTGGTCTTGCTCTATGTCTGTGGGATGGATGTCACCTGTCCTTTTCTGTCCTGCCTGGGGAACCAGGGAGCTCAGAGACAGCATTTCCTCCCTTGCTTCCTCCTGCCAGCTGGCATAACATAGGTAGCAGGGAAGCAATAGGTCTCCACTGAGAAAGGTGAGTAAAACATCCTGTAAAATGAACATGGGTTCTCTGTGCTAATCTTTACATTTTGACTTTATTAAGTGCACTTGCTCTCATCCTCTGCACAGATCATTATCTTTTCTTCACTCATTCCCTTTTATTTATGATCATCCCTCAACACTGCCTATAAGACAAAAAGAGAAAGAAGCACCTCAGTTTTATTTCTACTCACATCACATTTTATTGTAAGCCAAGAATATAACCAAAACATGGATGCAAGGGTCTGATAAGAGGATGTAAGTGGAATTATGCTGGATCACAGTGTAAAGCAACAATTATTTACTACTAGAAGGCAACAAACAGAAATGGCCATCTCCATCCTGCCGTTCACTTTGAGCTGATGTTTCTGAGGAGGGCTATTCAGTATTTGCTGTGGAGCTGGACTGGAAGTCTAAACTGGGCACTGGATGCAATGACAATGACAATACATTTAAGGCAGTCTAGTTACTGGTAAATCAGGCAGCACTGGAAAAGGTACCTAAGCTCTACAGTCAGTGGAACAATGAAAAAGTTGGTTTAATGGTTTAGAGTAGGAAACTGAGATTTGAGATTTCAATCAGAGCTGTAGGGAGAAGTGTAGGGAAGAGCTGAGAGAACACACAAGATGGACTTTGTATAGCATCAAATTAGAAGTGGAGTTTACAGTTTAGTAATACTGCCACAGGACTTGGTTTTTATTCCTACTTTTGTAACAGATTTTTGTGTTTTGTGCAAGACCATTCCCTCCCCTAAATAAAGATTAACAATCTGACACATATCAATCTCTGGAGGTGGTAACTAGACCTTGGGTTCGTTAAACTATTGGAAAGCCCACTGGATTTCTGAGTGGAAAAACAGAATCAAAAGAAAGCAAGCACCATTTGATTTATCTCATTATTCTTGGCCCATGCTGAGGAGCATCCCCAAAACCTAAAGGTGGTCAGCCTACTAGCTCTAAACATTCTGCCTCTTGCTTCTTGTTTTGTCACAAAACCTGCAACTTTCCCCTAAGCTTCAGCCCAGCCACCCCACTCCTCTCATCACTGCTCATCTGCCCCCAAATGCAGTTTTGTCAGCAAGAGCAGAGTGTGCTGCACAAGTTGCTTCCATTCAGGCTGTATTTCGTCATTGTGCAGCATCTGAATTTCAATAGCCAGCCATGTATCAACATTCTCAGAGAGCTGGAAATTGAGATTCATGCTAGATCTCAAGGTAATAAACAAATTCCTGTTCTAGACACAGAGCTCCAGCACATTACAGACCCATGGGCACAGTGGCCCTGATCTCATGATCAGACACTTGCTGTGCCCCACACAGGAAGGAACAAAACAGGAGCAAACCTGGGAAAAAAACATTCAGACACAGTCTCACTTTGGGAGGTTTTGTCTTTGTCTGAATGCCAACCTTTCTCACCAAAACCAGGATCAGAGCTCTGGAGAGATGCAAGATTTCATGTTTTGTGGTCCAAAAGCAAAAAATCTGGCCCCTAACACACAGACACTACAGTAAGGCCACTGAGCTTTTATAGCAGTGGGAGACAGTGACAGCTCTCATCTGGAAGCTCAAGGTCCCTGCACAGTCTCAAGCAGATCCTCAAGCTTCCCATACCTCTATCCCTTGCATCCTTTGACAAGCATGGTATTGGAAAGAGTCTACAAAACCTACATCACAAGTGAATGGGAGAGTGTCAGAGTATGTGAAGGTGCTGGTTACCACACACACACTCCATGTGCACCCCGAATAAGCAGTTCCCAGAGACATGTCTGTACTGGGATCATGATTGCTGAAGGAGCCTCAGAGGAGGCTAAGCACTGGGAGTTTCAGATCAGCCACGCTGTGCACTGCAAAGACTGAGAGCCACAGCTGGGGGCAAGGCCTGCCATTGCTGCAGGAAGAAGGGACATCACCAGGGAAGGCACAATCACCATTACCCAAATTACCCAAGTAGAACTCGACCAGAAAAAAAAATGTTGTTTCCAAAAGTTTACCAGAGTTCTCGGATTTTTTTTTCTTCCTTTTTTTTTTTTTTTGGTCTCAATTTCTTTTATGGGTCCTGGGGCTGGCTGCCAGCACAGTGAGTTGCTCACAGCTCCCTGTAATTTCTGTAAGTGCCCTGTGATAAAGTGATGAGATTAACTCATCGAAATTCCAACAGCCTCCCAGTGGCTGGCAGTCACACCACCAGCCCAGCTGCCAGCACAGGGGCTTCAGGGAGAGCTTCCCCTCACTGCAGCAGCTGGGGATGCTGCAAAGTCCTGCAGGAGAGTGTCAGCACACAAAAAGGTGCACACACACACGGACGTCTCTGTCTGCAACAGAGTGTGAGTCAAGTCTCTCTGTGTCATGAACTGTAATTATGTGCGCCCAAAGGAAGGGGCAGAAAAGGGAATAATTCAACAGACAAGGCTTTGCTTTGAGCTGTTGCTTGTTAGAGAGGTTTCCTTTACTCAGAAAATATTTACATTTGACCTGAAAAAATGGTAGAACCTCACCGATGCCATGGCACAGGATTTACCTAAAAAATGGCTTCAAAAATCAAGTGGTAGGTGAAGAGATTAGAGTTTGGATTTCTTCTTAGCCTTCATATATCACCTTGGAGGGCAAATCACTTCCTCTCTATGTCCTAGTTTGCTCATCTGAAAAATGTAATGAACACCAAACCTACCTTCTGGAGAGACTGCGAGTCTTTATTCATTAAGGTGTAACTGTACTTTAAAGCCTTTAGATGAGAGATGCTACAAAACAGCAGAGGAATATTGAAGTGATAGATTATGGGTTTTTAGGCTGGAGAACTGCAAAACTACCCAATTTTTCTGCAAAATTAGGCTTCTGACTATTAAATGATTTGGAACATAATTTCTAGTGTATAACAGAAGCACGTGAAAATTGCACACCAAAACTTCATAATGCAAGAGACCATATATTCACTGTACCTCTTTGGAACAGGATGGACTGGGAAGATAAGGATGCCACCCCGAGCTTGGGGAGCACAGTAAAGTCCCACCCATCTCCTGCTTAAATCAGGGACAGTGTCCTCAGAGGAACTGAGCTTGAAATCAGTACAGCACTGAGGACCCAAGCTACTCCCTGCTTACTACCTCTCCATCTTTCTGCAAGGAAATGCAAGAAAGACTAGATAAAAACAGCCAAGAAAGTTCTTAAATAATTTTCAGCTTCTGATCGCTAAAAAGCCCATCTTGCTTTTTCTTGTTTCTTCTTCATGGTCATTCACTTCAATTAGTCCTTCTAACTGAGGTATCATAGCTCAAGTCCTGGTGTGAGAAGAGTTACTTTGTGAAAATCTGAGGAAAATCTCTCCCTCATCTGCATGAGGTAAGAAGAGCTATTTTTTAAGCCTCAGCTTTCAAAGAAAAGGATTCAAATAAAGCTAGGAGGAAAACGGGATACATACGGGTGTAACACCAGCACTGCCTCAAGGTTGGCACACCTGGCTCCTGTTCACAAAGAGGGCATGGACATTTCACAAAACCTCACTCAAATCAGCCTCCTGCTTGCACAAGCACGCAGGATAGGGGCTCTAGGGCTCCCTGTTGTCAGCAACTTTGTCTGTAGGGTTTCTGACAGAGAAATATTTTACAGAATATTCTACAGAAAAGATTCTTCTGCACAGAGCTCACTGTACAGGTGTAGTGAGGTGAACAGAAAACACTAGATTAATAGCGCTGAAGTTGCACTGAAGATTTTTTTTTAACTTCAGTTGATAGATCTGTGAATAGTAAGCAGCAGTCAAGCACTAGATCATGAAATACTGCACTTTCCCTGGGTAAGCTTTAGAAGTTTTTGGAAAGCTGTGAGCTCCCACCTGAAAAGTAGCAGGCACATCTCTGAGAAGGACAGACAGGACAGTGCCCGGCTGATGTGGCTGCTACTGCAGGGACACAAAACCTCCTTTGTGCATGTGGATTGTAAAACTCTTCTGCTCAGGAAAAACTCTGTCAACTGCTCCTCTTCCTGGGAGCCACTCTAAGCACCACAGCAACAACCAGAAAGCCCTAGAAGACTTTATTACAAGCCTGTTATAAATCCCTACAAGTCTTCTGAGCTGCATTATCCACCTTTTAAGCCCCTGATTGGGGTAAAGGTATCCCTTTATGTAGCAGTTCTGTTGCTACACTCCCTGAGTTTGACTCAAACTGGAAATCCACAGATGCAGGCATTTTGCCTACCACACAACTTTCCTAACCAGATGATGGTAAATGTGTCTCTTTTCTCTGAATCCTCAATGTTTTGCTGAGCTTTAAGCTTTTAATTTATAATAATAGATAATTTTAGAAATAGCTTTTATTTGCATCATTTGAGGATGAAAAATAGATGCAAGTCTATTATTCAATATACTCATAGCAATGAGTATATTGAATAATAAAGGACCCATATTGTTACACAGCACTGCTATTAGTTAATATTTGAAGTAGGCAAAACTATCTTCTAGTTTTAACAAAGATAATGACAATATATTTGACTGATACATAATGCTCTACCTACTGAGCAAACTATTAAGAGAAGGAATAGACTTTGAGAATTTCTATCCAGAAAAAAATCCAGTATTTGCCTTTGTCTAAATTTGGATGAAAGGATTAGTCAGGATTTCCATGGAACAGAAATTTAAAAAGCTTTTATTTATAAACATCACAAACTATATTTTATGTAACAGACCCATTCCTTTACATTCAGCTAATATGAAATCTTTTCTTTCAAATCAGACCTCTATTGACCACCAATAGCAGCACACTTAAACATGTCTGAAATTCAGATTCTCTCCTATCTGCACTAGATTGCACAATCCACAATATTCACAGTCAGGTGAGGTAAATGCAAATTGCCACTAGAATATGAAACAGTACAATAACAGAGAAACAGGGTTAAAATTTTGCCGGACAGCCTAGTTGACTGAAAATGCTTCAGGTCAGTTTGGAATTTCTGATTGCCTCAAAGCATGGGAAGTCATGACATGGGGTTCAAAATATCACCTTCAGAGAGAAAGACCTGCAGCCCAGGATGTGTTCTCTCATCTCACCCCAGGTTTTCACTTTTCTGTCTCAAGCATTGCCACTGCTGCAAACTGGAAACGACACACAGATTTCCAGGCCTTGATGCTTGGGCTAACGTAACACAAAGTAAGAAAGGACAGAGGTGTGACACTTCCCCATAATCTGTGGGACAGGTTATAGTGTGTTGGGTGATCCTGTCTTCCTGTCCTAGTTCAGGAAAACCAAACACTCCATTTCAGCTAGAATAGAATCAACTGTTTGGATTTTCCTGAATTTGTTTTTCTCTTATGATCAAAATTTTTCTTGGGGAAATCTGACTTGGTAAAAATTCCACCTTTCTTTGGAAAAATCCTACTGACAGAAAACTCCCACACAGCAATATTAGTGACCTCAGGGATAATCAGCCATGCCCATGCTGGCTCTCAGTCTATCTTCTCCCCATCATTTGAAAAGCAGCAGCCCTTGTGTTGTCCATGACAGCCTGGCCTCACCTGCTCAAGTGAGAAAGTGAGCTGCAAAAAAGTTGTCCTGCTTAAAGAAGGTCTGCAGTCCATTCTTCCTGCTGCTGCTACAGCAGCAGAGGGAGTCAGAGGCTATTGGAAGCTACTGCTGCCCCAAAATATGCAGGTTTTGCCTCAGTTAATGCAGCTAAAAAATACCCTTATAGGCACAGGGTAATCTGTGGGGGGAAGGAGGGTGGGCAGGGGAGGGGACTAGTTGGAAGGGGCACTTCATGTGAAGCTCTGCTTCATCATCAGGGGTATCTGATGTAGTTTATCTGCAGTGGTTTAGTAACTCAGCATGGATTTAGACCCATTTTATGGCAGCATGCACATGTAAGGCCAGAAGAGTAAGTACAGTCATAGTATTCATTAGTTTTTCACCTGTCAATACTCAAGCACAGAGAAGTGAAGTGGCTTGTCCAAGTCCACAGTAGCCTGATGATGAATTTACCTATTTAATCTCTTGAGCATCTGGGAAATCCTGGGGTCATTGCTCCATCTTGGTGTTCAAACCACTGAGTGAATGCCACTCCCACATACTGAATCATGGCAAGATTTTGGTACTAGGATATTGGGAAAGCAATTATATAATGTACACATCTGCATGCTTTCTGCAAAGCCTGCATCGATGTTAGGCAGCCTGGATGAAGATGTTTTCACTTTTACTGTGTGATGCTTAAAACAGAGTTGCAGGATAAACACCTTTTGGAAATGCTCTTACCAGTCGCCTTCTCTTTTATGTGATCCTTAAATCCTTTTCCCCTGCACAGCCAGGGCTGTACTTGGATATCATGCCTACAGCAGCAGAGCCCTGGGAACAGTGCATTTTCTTGACTCAACCAAACTGTGCACACCTCTTTGCTGCCCGCTTCCCTGGGCTCAGCCTTCAGCTGTGTAGCTGAAATTGCACACCCTCAGGCACAGCACAATTGACTCTCACACTCATGGGAATAAAAGCATTTTGGAACCTTGGTTGCCAGCCCAAGCTGATGACAGAGTGAGAGAAATTTCCACTTACTCCTTTCCCCCCGTCTGTTACATGCTAACAGGCAATCAATTAGGGAACCACAGGGAGAAAGGATATGGCTGTGCTAGGGAAAGGAAGATGGAGGGAAGCACTCTCCCCTGTTTGGATTCAGTCAGCTGGCATATCACCTGGCTGATACAGCCTCCATGTACTGCTACCATGCATCATTTTCTTCTCATTCTCTCTGAAAAATCTTCAAAAGTTCCTATGTCTTTTTCTCCTTCTCGAGGTCCCTTCTGCTCTGCCACAGAGATCCCCCAGTATCCCATGATGGGTTAATTATCTGGCCTCTTCCTGTCTTAGGAGACCCCAGGACTTTGCTTCAGGGTGCTACCCTGTCCCTGCTTTAGCACCTGAATGTGCCTAAAACAAAAACTAGGAAGGGTCCAAGGGCTGGAGAAGGGATGGAGTCAGTGCTGACAGAAATGTAAGTAAAAGTTCACATTCAACCACAGAGATTCAGCAACAACAAATCAAAGAAACCCTGCCAGCGAACAGGCCAATGCTCTGGAGATGGCCATGGCATAATAAAGAAGGAAGGCTGAGTGGGGCAGGGTTATTATTTCCACAGCTAGATTTCCACATTAAGGAAAAATATCTAAAATCTATGAAAACAAAATAGATACAGTGACTTTTGTGGAGACCTGGGATCAACTGCACCCTGCACTGTTCAAGAGTGTGTAATTAGATCAATTCAATTAACAAAGTGAGTGGTCTCTCCACACGTACATTTCTTTCATTTCACACGAGGAAAGGAAGTACTGATGTGGTGGACTAATCCCATCCAACAGCCAAGAACATGCACAGCTGCCTGCTCACTGTAGACCTGCCTTCAGTCAGCACACTGCACTTAGGCAAACCCAACACACTTTCCACTGCAAGATGGATGATCCTGTCCCTTTTCCAGTTAGTGGAGGAAATAACGGGAATATCTGTACATATTTGCTCACATGGGGCATGTGTATATAAGTATATACCCAAGCATCCACAGATATTGGAGGTTGTTGGGATACACTCCTGCTTTTGATTATACTGTAGCTGCACATGTGCACATCTTCAGGACACAGCCATACTCCTCATATGTGAACTGTACATGAAGGAGCAACACACTGCAATCAATTCATCTACACATGCATGCGTTGAGGTGCTCAAAATTACCTGAGGAATTGCTCATGCTTAGTGAGACTGACAAAAACTACATCTTCAGTGCCTAGTTTTTTTATCTTCAAAGAATCTGCATTTTAATGAAAAAAGTTGGTTAAAATGGAAAAGGAGAAAAAGACTGATTCTCGCAAAAGTTCTCTGTCCAGATTTGTGCTGAGGTTTGTATGGAATTCATGGCTACATATCAGGACTGGTAGGACAAAGGATTTCTCTACTCTTGTAATGCTGCAGCTTTCACCTCAAGGTGCAGATACATCTACATAAATTCCTTCTCTTGGCAGAGGCACCTACTGTTCAAATGGGCCATAAAACACCATCAGAAGGCAACACATTTCCTTTCCTGGCCTTACTCCACTAGCTGCCACATCCTCACAGTATCACTGCCACTAGCAGAGGCAGGAAGATCCACTACTCCAGATACCCAGATCTGGTCGCAAGCCAGGCAAGGAACTTGGAAAAGGTTCCTACCATCACACAGCCTAACTCCACGTCCATGCTGATCTGGAAGGACCCTAACTGAGCAGGAGGAGAGAGGAAGCACACAAAAAGATATAGAGTTAGGTGCAATAATTTTCCCTTTCCCCTTTTTAAGTGACACTGCAGTCTCAGCACCGTCTGGGGCCACATCCCTTTGTTTCTATGGAGCCAACGCCTCGGTTTCCATTCCTTCCCACCATACCTTGGATAGTCCTCTTGAAGAAGGCTTTACACGCCTCACAGGACGCCACGCCGTAGTGGTACCCCGAAGCAATGTCCCCACACACCAGGCACAGCCTCTTGGGGATGGCATTGAGCATGTACTCGCACTTGGTGGGCGAGTCCTCCATGATGGCGCTGGCGCAGTCGTCGTAGCGCTTTCGGCAGGAGCCGCCGCCAATCCCCGCGCCATTGAACATGGGTGGCGAGTCCAGGCCGTTGGGGTGGCCACCCATGGCCATGCCGTAGCCACCGCTGGCGTCGGAGGAGCCGCTGGGGCTGTGGTGGCTGATGGCGTCAATGCCAGAGGACGGGCTGGAGGGCTCGGTCTTGATGAAGGAGCCACAGCTGGAGGAGAGGTGCCGCTCCTCCGTGGCCATCCTGCCGAGCAGCCTGCAGGGAGAGAGCAAAGGCACTCAGCAACCGCCCGGCCAAACCCGGCTCCAGCCTTAGTCAAAAGAGAGAACTCCTTCTGCCGCCTCAGTCCAACTCCAGCTGGCTCAGGCAGATCAACCCCATGCAGATTCTTCTTGAGAAGAACTGTTGACTAAGACCAGCCCACCTGCTCACCACCAAAGACAAAGCTCTTTGTATAGATCATAATTTCAGACTGCTCACAGGCTGCAGTGCTGATGAAGCACAATCTACCCATTTTACCATCTACCCCAAGACAGCAGAAAGAAACAAGCTTGCCAGTGGCTGACCAGGTGAAAAAGATGTTTGGTTAATACAGACTGTCCTGCCCTGGCTATATGTAAAAAGGTTCAGTAGCAGACCCTGCAGAAAGGACCTGCTCAGAACTGGATTTTCTTTCTTTCATTTGTAATACAGAAGTCTTCGATTAATTTTCTAATTTCCAAGTTTGACTCCTTCTGTCACCGCACCTCACGCTTTACCTCAACCTTCTGTACTATCATCACTACAAGAGGAGCTTAGAAATGGAAGGAAAATCATCTGATGAGAAGTTTCTTCCATCTCAGTATTAAATCTTAATCTTCTAAAATTTACTAGTATTGAGCTTTTGCATGGACACACAAATTCCCACTTCTTAAAAAGAAGTTACACTCTTAAGTTTATGGAAGAACTCTACCAGCTTTTCAAGCTCTTCATATCTATTTTATTCACAGATAGTCTTGTTCCTTATAAAAATCCTTTTTTTCAGACTTTTCTTGGAAGACTGCTAGATCTAACAGTATTTACAACAATGAGTTTCAGGGATTACTTGTGTGGTGTATGAACAAACAAATCCCACTTTTATTTGCCCATAACGTATTTGCAGCCTGTCAGACTCCCTGGACATCTCCTGACTCTCCTTCTCAGGAAATGCAGTTTTGCCATGTTCTCCTACTTCAGGTTTTCATTATCTATATGATTGCTCTTCATGCAGAAGATTTTGCAGATCTCTTATCTGCTTCATCATCCATCTCGGAACTTCCTCTAGTCTGGCTATTTCTGTTCAGTCCAGCACAGCTCAGTGAGCCAGCTCCTCAGCAGCACGAAACTGGCATTGCTCCATCACTTGTCCAGCTGAAGGTCTGGACAGAAGTCAAGACAAAGGCATGCCATCAATTACCCAGTGATGTTACAATATTTTCAATGTTATTCCCAGTCTACATATTATGAAATTCCTTGCACTGTTTGCCTTTCCCCCCCCCCCCTCTTTAAATTAAAATCTAAATTGTTACCATTTCTTCAACAAATAGTATCAGGAAGTTCCTGCAACACTCGATCTTATTCCTGAGTTGCTACAGTGAATTCAGAATCCATTAAGATTTATGAAAAATCAAATTAATCCTTCTGGTGTGCAATGTTTGCAATAGTCAACAGTGTATTTCACCTGCCACTATGCTGTGCAGTCCAGACACCCAGCTTTATTGGGATCCTCTGGAGCTCTTCAGTCTTCCTTGGCAATTTGATTTCAGCTGCAGCCTCATTGTTCACCCACTTCCCAGATCATTAACACATGGATCAAACACCACAATACTGATCTTTGTGGGTGATGCATGTTAACCTTTATCATAGTGAAAATTGACTTTCTTTTCTGAGCAGGGTATGTCTAGCCCTTCTTTCTGTCTCTGACACCTTTTAATTGATAATAATATTAACCTGAGAGGTTAAATTTTCCCTTCAGCAAGACAATTTGTCAAAGGCTTTAAGAAAAACTAAACATGCATTTTCCTGATGACATGGCCAAAGAATTCTGACTGACTGACTGACTGGAGATGCTTGACTTTTCTTCTTGGAAGCTCTGCTTGTTTAAAGTTACCACACCATGGTCATGTGAGCAATTTCTATTTCTATTTCAGCTTCAGCCTATTTACCTGGTATTTGTGGCAACTCCTTCTGCCAAGAGGTCAAATCCGTCAGGGGACAGGACAAAACATCCTGTGAATCAGCAAGACTGGAGTGCACACTTTTATATATCACATCTGTGTGTCTGTTGATAGGAATATAGATGTTTGATATGCAGCAAATTCACAGACATGCATCCTCATGATCTCATTTGACCTAAGTATCTCCTAATTTTCCCTTCTCTGTTTCATCCTCAAAGTTTGACCTCATCTCCTATCTCTGGGATCGATCAGCCAAGTTTGTTTTTTGGCAAGACTGTTGACCTTGAGAATATGGGCAGGCATCTCACGTTCCTCAGCTGCTTTGCCTGGTGTTACTTGAGAGGAATCCAGGGTTTGGGCCCTCTCAGAGGCAGTGTGATGAGTTGATAAATGCCCATGCTTTGCCCAGAGGGCCATAATGAACTAGAGGTCATGGAGCAGCTAGAGAAATTGCTGCAAGTGCATTCATCTCTATTCCCACAGGGCCCCTAGACATATTGCAGATCTTCTGGTGTAACGACAGCTGACTGTGTGAAGGAAGACGAAGCTTTGCTAGCTGAGACTAGATCTTAGCATCTCACAGCAAAGCTGAAACCTGCTGGGCAGGTTCTGGAGCCTCTCTACCTGAGAAGTACATCTGTGGTAAAGAAATGAAGATCACTGCGCACAGCAATATGAGATTAAAGTTAAAATGGAAGGCAAAACAACCATAAAACACTGTTCTGCACTGTGGACTTATGGCGTTGTTATTCTCAATGCAGACAGAAGAAAACACTATGAAACAAGAATGACAGGGAGATGAGACGTACTGGCAGATTCCATCAGTGGAGCCTAAATCCCAACTTCTGCTTCTTAAATACTCCATCATTCACAGATGACCTCAACAGGGCTTACCAAGATATTTTCCTTCAGTGGAGAGAAAACAAAAAATAAAAACAAACAAACAAAAAAGAAAACTAAAAAAAAAAAAAGAGGGAGAAAAAAAAAAAAGGAGGGGGGGAGACCAGGAAAAACCCCCAAAACCTGGGGATGCAGTTTCTTCTCCAAGGCATGCAAGCAGTGAGCGTTTGATGGAAACCAGGAAACCAGCCCCCTACATCCTTACAGCTGAGGACCCTTCTGGATAGTGAGGACTCACTACATAGCAAATTCTGGTTCAGTGTGAATGCATGCTTGAGAGCAAAAGCCCTTAACACCAAGACAAATCAAAGATTACAGCTAAGGTGACTCCAGCCACTCCAGAGTATGTGCTTTTCTTTTCTGGCCTCTGACTTTCTGCAAGTCTCATGGAAATCCCCTGCTGATTTTTAAACAGTCAGAGTGTCCCCTTGGCAATGAGATACAACATCTTGAACTTCAAGAAGAACAGCTAAATGTTTTTTGCAAAGAGTTCAAAGTGATGAACAGCCATTTTGCTTGGCTCTAGTTACCTTAATAGGAATGTAAAAGGAGAGAGACTTGATCCAACTCTCCTCCGTGCTGGCACAGGAAACTCCGTTACTATTTCTGTGCCCATGTAACAGGCTTAGAGGTTCTAAACATTTCGTTCTTTTCACCTTTCCTCATCATAGGTCATTCCTTCTAATCCCTTTAGCATCTTTGTGGTCCTTTTCTGGATCTGTTCCAACTTCCCCGGGTCTCTGTTGCAGCAAGGTGCCCTGAACTGCACAGTGCAATGCTGCAGCACTACAGGGGACAGTCACTCTGGAAAGCACACAGCCAGGAAGACATATGGACCAACTGAGCAGTAGCTTTGCCAGACATCAGGTCGCACATCATCTCACACAATTTGATAGCCTGTCTCATTGGGACCTCTCTGAACATAAGCTGCTTTTGCCACCTTGCTCTGCACAACGTGAAATTTGGACTCTCCTTGTTCCAAAGTAGATCCAGAACCATCTTTGAACTACACACTGCTAATTATCACTTGTTTTACCAAAGCCTGTTCACAATGCTCATTTTTTTCAGCCTAGCTCTTCTTTTTTCTACACTGATTTTTTTCAGTATCTCCTGGTTCTGTCACCTGTAAATTTGGGAGTGATCACTTTCACGTTTCTTGCAGGTCAGTAATGAGTATTCAGAGTCAAAGCACTGTCCTTTTGCACACCATCTTTGCATAAGGATAAAGAATGTCTCTAACCCTTCTGTTGACACTCTGTCATTTAATCCATGATTCATTTCACAGGATTTGTATCAAAACCAATTTGATCTAATTTCCCTAATAAGATTTTGCACAGCTTTGTGTCAAAAGCCCATGCACGGCCCGGAGTCAGTCTATTCACTGCATTCCTTCTGCCCACTAATTATCTAATTGCATCAAGAGAGGTTATTGTCTGCTGTACTCCTGTTTCATAAACCCACTGCTGTTTATCACTAACAGTGTTGTTAGCCTTTACGTGCTTGTAACTTGCCCTCAGACAAGCGTGCTCTGACCTCAGTGATTCTGGATGTAAATACACAGGTTTAGACCAAGGCTGTGCTTTAGGTTTTTATCCATTAGTGCTCTCTCCTTATGGCAGCAATGTTGGTTAATGTTACAAGTTTCCTCAGTTCTTCTCCAGCCTTCCATCTTCTGCTGCTTCTCTGCAATGGCTGGTATTTAGCCATTAAAGGCTTTTGAGTTTAATGATCTCTCAAGAACAACAGCAATAAGGGAAGAAAGGATTGCTACATGGGAAGGAACAGAAAGGGATAGAAGACTATAGAGTTATAAAATTGAGGCAGTAGTGCCCCTGATTTTCATTCTTTTAAACATCAAGGATTACAAGTTTAGGGTTGATGCAGGTATGGCTATTTTATTCCATATCCTTGGGGGTTATTTTTGCCTGAAATAGTAATTTGTAGCTACATTCACCTCTTTACCCCACTTTGGGTATTTGGAAATTACAACAATTCAATAGTCTTTATGTATAAGTGAGAAAAAAAAATGTCCACCATTCACACCTGCTTAGCAGGACAGCCAGAACACCCAGCTTTGTAACAGAAGGTAACTTCTCCCCCTGAGAGGAACTTTTTATCAGCTAAAGGTATACACAATTCAGTAATTTAATACCATCTGAGCATTGAAGTGCTCATGCAAATCTAATTATTTGACCTTCTAAGTAGCACTCACTATCCCAAAACTGTATCAAAAGAAGTTTAGTAACAATACTGCTGAGCTTCCTTAGTGGCTGAAACCTCATCTTCAACAAGAAACGCAATGATAGATCAGTTCCCTGAAGAAAGGAATGGGCAAACATTCTGCCATGTACTCCAGTCCCTTCACCAGGATTTTCTGGTTTAGTCATAAAGTCTCCAAGTCAGCATGTTGGAGATTTCCAACAGCAAGACTGAAATCATCACTAAAATGGGTACTGAAATACAGCTGTAAAACCAGTATCAGCTGAAGTAGGAGGAAAAAAAAGAAAACACCCAGGCCCTCCTCAGGAAAAATCTTCCCTATTTAGGGCACAAGGAGAAACGTAAATGTTGGAAATAGGCTATTTCTGGGTGGCTCTCACATTGGATGTGGATTCCAGACAGAATGAAATCTTGAAAACCCTGCAGGTAAGATACCTGTACAGCCTGTAACTTCCAGGAGCCATATGGCTGTACTTGTGCAACTGCACTTCACTCCTGAAGTCCTCAGAGTAGATTTAAGTTATACTGACAAAACCTGAGACGTCTGCCGGTATAAAGCTGCTCACTTCAGGCACCAGCTTGTGAAAAAAGAACACCCTGGATTGCACAGAAATTTTTAAACCAGACATGGAAGATGAAAGTAGTTTTAATCTGCAGAAACACCGATGATAAGAGAGATAAAAACATTCATTCTCTTCCGTGGTATGGACCTATTTTTGTTACTGGTATTTGTCAGTTCAGATGACACAAACTTGCACTGCATGTGTAAATGGGATGTGAGCATCACGGGAAACATGGATGCTGTGTCTTTTGTGGGCCACATGAGAGAGCTTTGCAATCCACAGTGGACTGACAAACAATGTAAGTCAGCTACTCAAACACTGGCTGCAACTCCAACAAGCCAAATTTTTTGTCAGGTTTCTTTTTTTAGATACAGAAGACAGAAATAAATAATGCTTTCCAAGTGTCAGGCTGGATGTGACAGCTGCAATAACAGCCAGTGTAATTTTAGGTCACTTATGCAAAGAGTTAATGTCACAGAGCTGAGCCACACCTGTTGGTTGACCTGCTTTTACTATGGACAGCTCACAAACACACTCCCACCCTTGCCTCACTGAGAACACCCACCAAAGTGCTAGGGAGGAAAGGGATCAGCACCCAACTGGCTTCTCATGCCCTTTTACTCCATATGGACTTCAAATGGGAGAGCTATCATTTAGAGAATTTATCCGTACTGACAGCTTTTCTCCATTCAACAGTCCAATAAGGGGATCTGCCAATGTGCCACTTTACCCCTGTACAGTGGATAACTGTGGGTAACACAGTCACATCAGGAATCTTTTCTGGGCTTATTCTACCATACAGGAACATTCTGTTCCCAGGACAAACTTAATTCCTCTCTGAGAACAGGCAAGAGCTTGGGTAGTACCAGCATGACGGGCATGATCATAAACATAAACACACAAGTGCACAGGCTTTGGAGATTTTTTTGTTTCAATCTCAGTATTTTGCATTGCTATAATGGACAAGAGTCAGCACTCAGCTCGATTTAACTGATTTTTCTGGAGTGCAGATCTGATTTCTAAGAGTTTTGCCATGTTTCCTACTGATGGCTCCCTTTGGCTTGCATGGGTTATGCTCCTGTTCTGTAGAGTGTGGCAAACCCCAAACAGCCAGTTTTCAAGGCATTTATCCATAATATGCCCTCCTCCATGCTACATACTTGTCTCTGGATAAGCTAGTGCTCATATTCTGGCTCTTACACAAATAGTACTTGCTTGTCTAATGCCCAATAGATATTTTATCCCTTTGACCCATTGCATAACCAGAGCCCAGTTACATATCAGAAGATCTTCTCTAACCCAAGTTAGCTCATGCTGAAAAAAGCTGCCACAGCAAACTGTCTGGAGGCTGCTTAATAAATAGAAAAGGCTCTCATGGACAGAAGACATTATGGATTTCCTACTAGCCTTCATCCCTCTCCTCATTACTGTAATTTCTCTTTACCCTTACAGCAACGGTCTTGTTAGTAAATGGTAAGAAGTATTACACAGATGAAGTGACAATTAATCTGGAGGTGTGACACATATTATCAGTTTCATTCTCTTATTAACACACTGCCTTTTGAAGGCATCTTGCCCTCTGGTGTACTAAATGGCACTTCCTCAGAGTGAATTGTTTTAGCACTTGAGCTAATGCCTCTAGCTTACTGTTGCTACCACAGCAAGACAAGGACAGGGTTGACTCGCTGTTCACTATTTATCCAAGTTCTACCAGCACCCTTTCCCCTCAGTGTTATCATTCTGTGTTTCACATTTCCACTTACCCCACTATTTCTACATTCACAGCAGTTCAACAGTTTTGCCTGCAGACAGCAAAGCTGCAATTCAATCCCTGTTAAAATGCTCAGCTAGACCTTCATTTCTTCTTGAATGTCTTTCTTTATACGCTGCCTATCTAGAGCACTTATAATCTATATCTCTCTAAGCACCTTCAGTGTCCTTTGGACACTTGTGAATGAGATCTATAGACAGGAGGCTCAATAGAGCACATTTCAAACACTTATACATCAGAATTTTGCTTCCACCTTCTCAGATGAGCAAGGAAAGGAGAACTTCTTGCACTGACATTCATATCACACTTTTGCATCACAGCCTGATCCAACATCTCACGTCTCAGAGACCTTTGACTCAGTATCCTCTCAGCATTTCTGACAGAAAACTGCCACCAGTACAAATTCTTCAGACTGCACTTTCTTGCATTTCAAGATATTCATTGAAGACATCCTCCTTCAACCTTGCCTACAATTCATGGAACAGTGGCATGAAAAAAGAGAGACCCACACGTATTACTTAATTTTTCTAAGTGTTTGAGGAAGGAGTTAGGATGGGAGATCCATACCAAAGACATCACCCTAGAAACAAATGTGCAAAGTGACTCAGTAATTGACATTTCTTTAGGAATACTAACTTACTGAGAAAGAGGACTATGGGTTTACAGAGACAAAATATGAGCTTGAATGTTATTCAACTAGGATGCATTTACAAATTTTCTGCGTTTGAGCTGATAATATTTTTTGGGAAGGTTTCTGTTTCTTACATTTCAACAATACAGTTGTAATGGGACTCTGTCTCTTTCTCCCACCCTGACCAAGACAATCTAGACAGATTAGATGGGCTCTGCCTAGATTCCACCTGTAGCTCTCAGGGAAATCTATAACTAAGTGCCTCATCATTAGAACATTGCTCAAAATCTGACAGATCTTGAAAAACTAACTGAAATTAGTTCCACATAAATTACAGCACAGGAAATAACAAGGGCAATTAGTGCTTTTTAATTTGATTTTTTTTTAACCCTGACTCTCAAGAAAGGATTTCTAAGATGATACAGTGGCAAAGCAAGGTGACTGTGAGTAACTGCAGACATTTTCTGCTAATGAATACCACAGGTGTAAAGAGAATAGGTCACATATGGAACAGTGGTTTCCTTCTGCACACCTTACATGGCTGTAACATACAGGATTATCTTCAGCTACTTGTTTAAAATAAACTTAAGGTTCAGTTTTGCTGAGTCTCTAAACTCCCACCTTTGATAAGTATTTAGCAGATCTCTTAGCACACACTGCATGTATTAAGTAGGCAACTGTATCTGACCTATATTCCAGCTTCTAACCAACATAACTTATTCTAAATCCATTTCATTCATCCATCTTACTGACTGTCCCCATTTCCTTTGACTGACAAAGCAGCTTCCTGTCCACTCAAGTCTGACCCTACCTGAGGCCCCAGAGTGTCCTGCATTCTTCCTTGCCTGAACCAAAGATGAGATCAACAAACTGCTCATTAGACAGAAACTGTACAGCAGAATAAACACGATTTTCCTGGATACTCTACAAAACTTGCATGTTCCTTGCTCTAGATTTTAAAAAAAACCCAAACCCAACCAAATAACCCCCCCCTAAAAATCTCACTTCAGCCAAAACAAATTCTGAAGCAAAATACTTTTTAATTATTTCAATTTTCCTGACAAATTGGCATCACTGTAGGAAAATTTAACTAAATATGATTACAAAATCCCCACAAAAATAATCATTTTGGCATCATTAATAGATTATTTTCTCATCCCAGTAAGTTTTCACTTTTCTCTGTTACTGTTTCTGGATATGAAAGAAAGGAATGCAAGCTTGCAAGCTTTTTAACTTCAGTTTCTCTTCTTCCTCCATTCTTTAGCATCCCTGCTAATGGCTAAGCAGAAGCTAACACACAGACATAGCAAAGCAAACAGGCAGGCAGACACCAGGAAAGAAGCTATACAGCTGCTTCTACACTTTCATATAGCACCTTTCTGAAATAGCTTTAAATGTTACATGGCTTCATTCTGTAGGGTATCTGGGTATAGCAAGCATGCATAAAGTTATTGTGCAAATACAAAAAAAAACCCCTTCTGTCACATCTCTCCTTTCCTCATCACCTAGACACCATTCCAGTAGCTTTGCTATAGAAGCCAAACTATGACTTCATACCTCCTGATCATCACTGTGAGGGGCCAGATCTTTATAGCAAACATGCTACAATGCAGTAAAACAAAAACAATCAAAAAGCATTGCCTAACTGAGCCATATCATCTGCAGTCCACACCTTGAGGCACACTCCTGTGTCTATCAGAGCTTGGGAGGAAGAAGACCTCACACGGTGTAACGTATCTCTGCAATCTGCTCTATCCCATGTTTAAGAACAGCTTGTTGTCCCTTCTGAGATCTGGAACCCTTTGCTGATGCAGCCAGCAGGGGACCTGCCCTCCTCAAAGTAGGGACCCAAAAAGAAGCAAATTTCAGCAACTGACGGCCTGGTGTGACCCAAGTGAAACCAGCCCACCCTGCCGGCATGTCCTCCCCGCTGCGCTTGTTCCCTTTGCCCTTGGAATGCTATCACTTGTTATCACGCTGACTTCTCCAGATGGGGCATTTTGGCTATTGATCTGATAAATAAACAGCCTGCTCGCTCGATCAAAATGTTATTTTGCATTTCAATTACTGTTCGCTAATGCAACCTTCATCCCGCCAAGAGTGCTGCTGGCAATGACACTCGACCTGGCACAGGCGTTTGCAAGCAAATTCGGCAGCACCCGCTGCAAGCACCTAACGGGATTACCAAGCTCCATTAGATGCACAGAGAGAGAAGACCATGGACAGACAGTAGTGGGCTGAAGGGGAACAGGCACAAGCAGAACAGAAAGCGTGAGCAACCTGGACAATGGGTACAGAGAGGCAACGAGACAGCTTTACTGGATATTTTGACAGTGAAAGATCTTCAAAGCTAAAGATTTTCCCTCCAGTGAACAACCCCAACAGCTCATAGCAGATAGACTGAGCTCTCTGTGTGTGAGCCATGCAGGAGTTCAGAGCAATGGGAAACAGGAATCAATGTCTGCTGACAAGCCAGCAGTGAGCACTGCAACCCATCAGGGCAAACAGGGTCAATTCTAAAGCAAGTTCTGAAGCCTAGCTCCACCAGGGCTCAGCAGACCCTAGAGATACACACAGCATTCTGTACCTGAACTTGCAGGGAGAAAACCCTCTTAATCCTTGTTGCATTCCTCTGGGAAATATAACTGCCTCTGGAGAATATGGTGATGATACAGGAAGAAAGGGGCATCCAGAGGTGTTCTAAAATCTCTGGTAGGTGTTGATCTCTATTAATTGAGCACTCTGTTTACATCAGGGAATCCTGCGCCAAATGCACAGACTGGTTTCACTCAAACCCTGCCTACAATAAGAAACACAACACAAATACTAAGTCGGTGAGCAGCCACCAGCAGTGAGGTCAGGCGTGGTTATGAGACAGCTTCTAGTCCCAAACTCTTCTAGTCCCGTGACATACTTCACCAGGTGGCTGGGTTTGCACTAGACTCCTGCAGGATGCAGAATGTATCTTATTCCTCGTTCTTCTTCCCACCTAAACTCCTAAAGTTTTAGAAACATAACAAAGTGACACAATCATTTACCATTGCATGCAAATAGTGGTCAGTGCTTTCACCACCCCATGCACAGATTGCCTGTCTGGATTTTGCTCCCAGCTGACAAGACAATGTAAGCCAAGTAAAACCATTTTTCTCAATTTCCCAAAAGCCTTTGTCAAAGATCTTTTGCCAGGCCTGGACAAATTTCTCCTATTTATAAACAGACAGCATTCAGACTGAAATTTCCAGTCATACAGGAGTTAAAAATAAACAAACCCCTGTAACACACTGAGATTATATAAACAAAATGCTAAGTATAACACACTGAATGAGATCAATGTGATGCATAAAGACAGGATCTATAACTTCACACAC
The DNA here is from genome assembly GCF_009819655.1 of Sylvia atricapilla. Lineage (NCBI taxonomy): Eukaryota > Metazoa > Chordata > Aves > Passeriformes > Sylviidae > Sylvia > Sylvia atricapilla. The sequence continues at coordinate 56,634,499 of NC_089145.1, forward strand.
TAACACTTCATCTGCTCTGTGTGCCCAGCCTTCCAGTTCCCTCTGCCCTTGGCAAACTAAGTCTGTGTCTGTGACCAGTCATACTCTCTCTGACCAGTCTACATACTGTAGACCTTACCCTCCCAGATCTGCCTCTGTGCCCACTCTTACTAGCAGAGTTTTGGGAATGATTGCACAGGTCAATCACCACTAGGTAACCATGCCCCAAACACAGCCAAAGACCCACATACATGTTTTGACTCACGTTGTGACTAGTCATTGGCTCTGTGTTCACAATGTGGGGCAGTGAATTACAGTACTCAGCCCTTAAAAGGCAGCCAAAATGTCTCAAAGTCTAATTCCAGCCTCAATGCTGAAATTCTTATAGATTTTGCTAAGTCCCTGCCGCTCTCCAGGACAGTGCTTCCCCCAGCTGACACAGTCCTGAAGGACCTACCTCTCAGGAACACCCTGAGAGTCAAACAGCGACTGTGATTGAAAGAATGGAGTGTGCAGACGAGTGTCCTAACCACAACAGTGGACTGACAAATTCTATGCTCACGTGATGTCCACATCATCAGCAGAAATTGAACCTTCTTCTGCAGTATCATGGCTCTTCAGTTTGCCTGTGTAAGTAGTGTGAGTAGCTTGTGTTTTCCTGCATGCAAGAAGGAAAGTTCTTCCAGAGGGCTTTGCAAACCTGTTTCTACAATACACACCAATTCTGACCTCCTCCTACACCTCACTGTACCTTAAGCCCAGGTCCCTGTGACCCAGTCTACACAATAACCTAATACTGCCTAATCCTATCTCCATCTCCCCACATGCTATTTCACACATCAGCTGCCTCCTGATCATACCTCCATACAACCCATTTTTCTGTTCTCCTTTGCAATTATACTTCACTCCGAGTTTTTCCTCAAAAAAATTCATTTTTGTTTAAAAATGCTACTCTGTTTCATTACAGAACTAAGTCAATTTTGGCAATGTCTTTAGTGTAGAATTTTCAAAACAACTCTAAAAAAATCAGATGCTTAATTTTGCTCTGTTCCAAACACTTCATGAGTTGCCTTGTGTTGTTTGATGAACTCATCACACACTGTTTCAAGAACAAAATGAAACAAAATATCGGAACTTTCTTCAAAATAAATTTCATTGGAATTTCTACTTTGTCTAAAATTTCAGGTTGCAGTCAGATTTATGAAGAAATAACACTGTCAAACAACAAATATTCTGTGAATTGAGATTCTAATTTCCATGCAGCTCCCTGTGTTTTTCACACAGCTCTGCTTTTGCTTCACTTAGTATGTCTCTTTTCTCTACTTATATGCATTCAGAAATATCTATGTTCAAATGTACACAGAAATGTTTTAACACTTCATGCTATCTTCTTTAGCCAGGCAACATAGAGAGATTGAGACTAGGAAATAAATGGCATCTAAATCACCTGAAAAGGTGGAATTTTACATAAAGTTCTGGAAATTCAAGAGTACCACAGAATCTGTGCCATCAACTCATATCAAAAGGTTATCCTGTATTATTCAGAGATTAACCATGTGTCAAGGAGCATCATGCAGCCAAAAAATCAATCCCTCTGATTTGAAAGCTGACTGCTGGTTGGAGAAACACAGTTTCACTTTTCCATCTGGTGCCTTTTAAACGTTACCCCATTCCTTCTGCATCACAATGAAATCACTGCTGGCATGTGATCAGAAGCTCTGTAACCCTGGCTGCTGATCAGTTTACAAAAATTGACCTGGACATTCTAGCCACTTTGATGAGAGCCTGAATGAAACTTCTTTCTCATTCACTCATGGTAAGGAGTGCTACTTCTTAGCATCTCTGTGACCCACAAAAAATGCTTTCTTTTACAGCTTGCTGAGGAAAAAATGTTGGAATTGAGTATCTTACCTGACACCTAAACCTTACCCAGAATTTTCTAGCTACAGGGGAAATAAAACAGAAGTAGTTGTTACAGTATCCTGGCTCTTCATTTAAGCCTTGATCCAACTCCTACTGAAATCGAATTGTGATTCCTATTGATCAGAACTGGACCTCAGGATCTGAAAAGTCATCTGAATGTCAAACACTGCAGCTATCCCATGACCTTTACTGGATTTCTGGAGGCTTGTTTTCTAGTGTTTAACTACCCCTTCTCCAAACACACTTTTATTTCAAATGTTCCTGGGAAAAAAAACGAAGGCAAATTTTTCCCAATAGAGGACTTTCTTATAAATTCCTACTTACATTAACAAACATTCTTCTCCTGCCAGTCACACTGCACAGATTGATGGCCCTGTGCACACCTTGCAAATCACAGGGTACAGTGCATCCATTCACACATCTCCACCTCCAGGTGACATTCACTGGCCTGAGCATCTCCTGGAAGTTATGCGCTGCCAGCTCTAACAGGCTTCTCCACTCTGTTCAGTTCACTCCAGAGAGGAAATTCAACAACAGGCTTCTTAAAAACATCTCATACGGACTCATTTATTACCTTGGATTCATCCTAAGCAGATAAATCAAAACTCTAAATGCCTCTGACAACTTTCCTGCTTGCAAAGAGAAGGAAAATTCTGTTAATGTTAAAGCAATCCTTTCACTTCCCACTCTCACAACCTGGAAATAGCATTATTGTCAAACCAGAATGATTTCAAGGAACCCAAGATGCAAATAAAAAAGAGCTACAAGTAGCTAAACTGTCTCCCATGCTGCATCAACCATCCTCACAGAGAGAATGCCAGTCCACAGGTTAATAGCAATTACTCTGTAGGAAAATCGCTGCTCTTCCTAAGCTACACCTGAGCTGCCTGCTCTGACTTTCTGAGGTACTGGCTGCAGTGCTGCTCACCCCTTGGCATTCACAGCATGTGGTACAAAACAGGCTGAATCAGCACGGGAGAGACAGTGACTGGATTGCAGTGCTAGGAGGGGCTGTCCCTGACTGTGCACTAAGCTGGTGAAAACATGAACTTCAGTGTTAGTCTTCCTATTTTTTTTGCGCATAATTTAGCTGAGGTGTTTAAGTTCTTGACAAATCTGCAAACACTTTGAAGTTCTTCTGTCCCTGCACAAGTGCTGGATAGGGTTTCAGGCCATGAGTTGTTGAGAGAGTGCCTTGTAATATGCTCCTTCCAAAACACAAACCACCCCAAACTGTCAAATCTGGTACAGCAAAAACCTCACTCAACTACAAGGTGAGATCCTTCCAAAGAGACTCAAGGCCTGAAACCCTCCTGGAGGCATACACATCCAGCCAGATAATGGACCAGATCATATGTAAGAAGCACATTTCCTACAAACCTATATAGCCTTTGATCAGTTTGGAAGATCAAATGAAAAATAGGAGCTGTTTTGTCCAGCTTCAACATCGAACAGGGGAAAACATGTCCAATCCACATAAACAAATTTTGGTCACACCTAGTTAAAAAACAGCAAGAAGGCACATTTTAAAATACTATTTTGCATTACAATCCCCTGCTTCACATTGTGCCTGGAGAAGCCTGAGCTAAAGCAGCAGTAAAACAGGAAAAGGAGTTATGGATTCTGGTGTATCCCATCAGAGCAGTGTTTATTCTAATCAATCAACTGAAGAAAATAGTAGCTGAGAGTAATTATTAATAATCAAGTAAAATTGGATTATTTCTCTGCACTGCAGCGTCATCTGGATGAGAAGGCTGTACAGATATAAAGTTCATCAGAGCAAGCTACTGAAATAAAATTGCTGACCTCAGCAGTCCATCAAATAAGGTGGAAAAAGGAATCTCAACTATGCATATGGTAGACTATCGATAGAGCATGAAGACTAACTAAAATAATTACTTGAAGGTGGCCCAATGGCTGAGCTCAGGCATTGACTCAATCCAGTTGTGTATCCAAATAAGAGCCGTAAGACCTGCTGCCAAAGTCGTCTATTTCTGAGTATCTGGTTTTGTGATTCCTCATTCCTGAAAGCCCAGTCAGCTCCCTCTCCAAAAATGCGCTTCTTGAGAGGAAGGGCTCCAAACCATCTCTGAATATGTTGTGTCCTCTGTGTAGCTGTGGTTGAGGCTGATCTTACACTCAAGGAATGCAACTGAAACATGTATCATAAAGGACCTCTCTCTACTGAACATTTTGCAATATACTGAAGTCAGGAGATCTGGTGCTACTCTGCCTAAACCAACCTTAACATGTCATTACACAGAGAAGATCACAAACAAAAATACTGAATTGTAACTACAAAACATGCATTTTTACTGCAAAACCAAAGGCTCAGTCAACTTCACTCACAAACACATAGGTGCAATTATATTAGTCATTTTGTCCAGGAATGCCTTGTCCATGCAATCAAATGGACATCTTGTAAATACCTTGCAAACACAATTTAAGAGCTTCCACTGAAAATATAAGGCAGACATTATATCAATGACCAGACTGGGTATAACCCAGTAAAGTACCCTTGCAATAAATGGAATTGTGCCAGCTAAAAAATTTAAGGCAGCAACTCCTAGAACATTATACTCATGGCAAGAAGAAATAGTACCCAGCTGCAGGGGAAATACAATACTGCTACTGAAGGAGGGAGAACTTGGAGTTTTCTGACATCTGTGTGAGCCATAAAACCGAATTAACACAGCAAACATTTTGTGTTTAACAGCTTACTAATTACATTTTCAAATTAAATATTTACTCCAATCTCGAGTATTCCTATAGCATCCAACAGAACCTAAGACGAGTTACTCCTCCATTCATTTTAACATGTTCTTACACATATTTTAACAACTTCTTAAATTAAAATAATTAATTAATTTAAAAAGGTCATGGAGAATCTGGAGAGTTTCCTCCCCTCAAACTGGATGCCCCACAACCCCCACTATACATCATACAGAAATATGGGATCTGAAGAATGAAGGTTAGATATAAAACTGTAAGTGAATGTAGATATCTACTCCACCAACAATCCCCAGGGCTGGCTTTTACATATCACCTGGAGCAAAACACTGCTTTCACTGTCCCACTGCAAAGACAAGCTGTGCTAGTCTTTTTATTTCTTTCTAAACTTTCTTTTTTTTTTTTTTTTCCTATTTCAGGAAGGAAGGAGGAAGGAAGGAGATACATGTGGCTTCATATTTTACTTCAAGCTGGATAAATCCTGAAAACTTTTGATAGTATGGATCACCTCCTCAAGCAAAAGCATACTATTACTTCTGCAATGTTATTGTCTGTTTTAAGCAGCAGCCCACAGAGCGGGATGAAGGAATGAGAAGAGAAAAAGACAGTTCTGGATAAAGAACATGTCAAGTTCTACCTGTTTCTATGGGAAGAAGGGGTTAAACCTGCTTTGAGGTTAACTTTGTTCTCCATGGTTTGTGCAAGGCCATCAATCAATTCATCTTCTTTCTTTCCTCCTTTTTTTTTTTGTTCTCCCTGGGACCCACTGCAGGAATATCATGCCCCCAGGATCTTGTTTAAATCCACAATTCCTCTCTGTCAAGCCAATTCTTCCAATCCTCCCCCCAAAGCCCCCCTGAAGACACCCCCTCCTCCTCTCCCCGAAAAGGGGCCTTCTGAGCTCGTTTTGCTAATGTATTCTCAAACCAAATTAGGGGCTCTGACTCTCGGTGAAGTTCGTGAGTGAGTTGCCGCGATGCACTGAATTAAAGATACCATCTCGGACTCAAATCAGATTAGAGCCCACACACACACATGCAAAAGCCCACTTTCTAATCAATTTTATAAAGGGCCTTCAGCAGAGATACACTAATGGTATTGAGCTAAGATCTTTAAACTAAGTCTGCAAGAAGTCTGCGGAGATAAAACACACACTGTATTAAAGAGAAAGCTCTCCACTGTGCCCTTCCCACCAAAAACCCTGTGCAGATTTAGAAGAGCACCTCAATATACAAAACAGCTTTCCCAAACCTGAGATGCTCCCTCACATCCTCCTCTCCTCTTCCTACTTCAGGCATTTAAATCCGTCCTTTCATTCACTTCCAGTCAAATGGCTGCAGAAGGTCCCTACACAGAGGGCAGAGGAGACGGGAGCTACAGAGCCACGATACGTGTTAATAATTAGACTTCATGCACCCTTTTAGGTCTGTAAGAAGTGGGCAAGGTGAAAAATCAGCTGACCAGCTTCAAGGAGAGCTCCTGCTTCAACACAGGTGCCCTGCAGTTACACACAAGATGCTAGGCACTGACCTGCTGCTGAGCACACACAACTGAGATACCACAAAAGCCACATCCTGAGAAAGATGTGACTACGTGTATGCTAAAGGACTCCTTTTAGAGAGCAACTGCTCTACATGCCCAGCATCTTCACATCCTTCTGTGTCCTCTTCTTTCTGTCTAGCAGTGGTAGTTCTCATCTATGGCAGATGATGAAAGGGAGACAGTAGGGTTTATAAAAGAAGCTGCAACTAAATATTTAATAGACCAGCTACTGCTCAGTCACCACGAACCAGAGAATAAGGCTATCTTTGAATACTCTGGTTAGGCCAGGTTTTCTGTCTCAGATCATGAAATAATCTTCTGCTTTGTTTTAATATTTTCAATAAAAATGCCTCAAAACATTTCAAACAAATTAGAAAGCCAAATCTCAAGACCCTAACATTAGTCTTTACCTACTTTCTAGAATGCTGTTTCTAACAAAAGGACAAGAGTATGCTTGCTAAGGTAACAGAAATTCTGTATTTAAAAAGAAATTACTGTAAAAATTGAAATTCACCAGCTTTCTCTAAGCAAAGTAAAAGGACCTCAGCAAGAGAACTGTGACAGACAGGGGTCTGGCTGCTCTGCACAGAAGTCTAGCTGAGAAAATTTTCTCAGGGCTCAGAGGGGCTTCCCTGAGACAGCTTCAGGACTCACACCACTATGGAGCTCTACAATGATCATGTGCTGAGGATGACGCCAGTTTTCAATGCAATTAACCTTTCCAGCCTAATGAAATGGGTCTATTGGCTGCAGTGGAAGCAAGGAGCCCCTTGACTCTGGCAGGCTGCTCAGGACAGGTTATCGAGGTTGCAGAGTGCTACTGCTCCACTTCTATTTGCAGGCTGCAGCTAATTGATGCCAGACCTGAAAGGAGCAGGCAATGCCAGCCCCAGTGTTGTACTCCAACATCATATTGATCCTTGGGAGCAGGGACTTGGGTCTCTGCCCACTGATCTGCTGTGTCACAGGCAGCGTTCTTCCAGGAACGCACCCTGGGCAGCAGAAGCACGCAACTGGGAAAAAGAGGAAAGTTCCTCAGATGGGAAAGCACACAGAGCACTCTAGGGCTGATAGTACCTTGTGACTTAGAGAGAACCAGAGCTGGGATGGAAGCCTCAAGCTTTTGTGCTGTTTTTCACATTGTGTCTGGAGAAGCCTGAGCTAAAGCAGCAGTAAAACAGGAAAAGGAGTTATGGATTCTGGTGTATCCCATCAGAGCAGTGTTTATTCTAATCAATCAACTGAAGAAAATAGCTGGGAAAACAGAGATATAACAAGCTGGGAAAAGAGAGGTATAACAGCCCTCCCAAGGGTGGGTGACAACTGCTGTACCCTAAGGGCTGATACTTCATAGTCCCTTCCTTCCTTTCTTGCTGTTGAACTTTGACAAGGGGTAAGGGGAGAAAAGGGGTGGGATGCAAATCTGGTATTTTGGGGTACAGCCACAAACACACACTGCATGTGGAGGAAGAGAGGGAGAAATGGGTACCTTTGAGTCCTACATCAAGCCATCCTGCCAACACAGCCCATGGACATTTCAGTCTTGGGAGTTCCAGAGAACTAAATCAGACTCACATTTACATATGACTATAAGAGTGTCTATTGAGATTTACCCTGCAGAGCTTAGTCCACCATACTTCATTAATTTCACACCTGCCACAGGGGTGTCACTAAACCTAAGCACCCAAAATATGAGAATCTAAATTATATCCTTAAAATTATTAAAATGGAATTAAACCCAGAAAATAATGCAAATAAAAAATAATTTGTCTTCTGTGTCTGTTTCATGCTCTCAAGCTGTGATACCAAGCTTCCTTCTACTGCTGAGGGAAAAAAATATGCATTAAGAAACAAAACAATAACTATTTTCACACACCTTCCTCAGTGTCTTTTACAAATTATTGCTACATCTTTTTCCCAAACACCCAGTGTATTTCTCAGTGTTCCAGTGTGATAAACATAAGCAGCAAGGATATATTCAGGACTTGGCTTCATGTCCTGCATGACAGTCCACTTCCATTTTGTACACTCACTCACTGGAAAATAAAGAAAGGAAAGAAGAGCTGCCAATCAGCTGGCCTTAGTAGCTTTGAGATGTGCTGTCCATGTGCACCTTACACGGGAAGTTTCTTGCTTTGTGTGTAAACCTCATGGAACAGCACAAACCTCCCATAGTACCTCAGTATTCAAAGGCAGAGGAAACAGTGCAGGAGACAGAACACACATAAAGAAATACATTTTGAAAATAATTAACTATTGTTAACATCTTTAACAACGTAGGGCTATACACAATCTATGTGACATCCAGTAAGATCTACTTCACCTGGAGGTGAGTCTGGAGCCTACTATTACACAAGATGACAATCTTTGGATAGAAATCATTGATTATTTTCTTTGAACTTTTAGCTACAAGAAAGAGAAGTTGAGGAAACCTAGACTTCTGCACAAGAAGGGACAACAAAAATTCTAGTATCTGACATGTTCAGTGATGTCTCAGTCCTTGAAGAGCAATTTCCTCCCCTGTCACTGCAGAAACAGTTTGTCATATTTTACCTCCAGTAAGTATTTCAGGACGGCTAGAACTAAATCCAACACGGGGAAAAGGATCTCCTACAATCCCTAACAAGCATCATACTCTCACTGCTGCACTTCAGGGTCAGTGACGTGTAGTCCCATTTTCCTGGGAAATTGAGGGTAGGCTGCTGAATAGCACCCTGTCACAAAAAGGTAAGTGCTGCCGAGGCAGCAGTCTCCAGACAGGTGAAGATGCAATGTTAGTGTTTAAATCACAGCCATTAGGAGGGGGAGGAAGGAAGTAGGAAGTCACATTTCTGTTGTGGAGACCATTACGTGTTGCTTGGGTCTGAACTGAGCTGTACAGTTGCAGGGCACATCAAGCAAATAGATGGTGAACAGAGATTTGCTGAAGCCTCACAGCACAAAAACTTACAGTGCCAGCCATCCACCTCCTCTGGGGCTGGTACCAAGGAAAGTTTCCTTATTAAAACTTACTTTTAAAAGAGCCTTTGGCTATGGAGGTCCTCAATTTGACAAGTAAGGGATGATACTGCAGAACTGGCCATGAGATAAACCTAAGTAGTAGCTTTGCTGTCCTTAGTGACCTGGGAAGTAATTAAACCATCAATATTGGCTTCTTCAGGTTACAAAGCTTCCCAGAATAGCAGAGCCATGTATCAGTCACACTGGTAGAATTCAAACACTTTAACTCATCCAGTCTGGGGCAGAACAACACTGCAGATGAGGGGGAGGCCTGGCTGAGGTGAGAGAGAAATGAACCTTGAGTGGCTCTAACAGGCACATGATGCAGTTTTGGGAAGCCAATTTCACTAGTGAGATAGACACAATGAGAAAATGGGAACCATGGAGGGCAAAGGCAACGTTAAAGAGCATTTAACTCTACAAATTCTAAAACCTGTCAGAAACAGAAAAATAAGTTCCAATAACTTTTAAGTCAAAGGCAATCTGGATCAGACTGAAGCAGATATACCTCAAAAGGAGAAAGCCAACAGCTAAGCAGGAGGAGCAAGAAAAACATTTTGTCATTTATGACTTTGGCAGAGAGTACGAATAGACAGGACACAGACAGTGTGATACAGATGCTGCCAAGATTAAAAGGTCCCTGAAATTAGTGCTTACGCATACACTGCAACACACAGAGATCTCCTCACCAAGGAGGGTGTTTTTGCAGAGCTATAAAATGTGCTTATCTCCAGTATCTGTGTGTGCAAATCAGGACTGGCGTGTGCAATGTAACTTTATACATACACATACAGGAATATGCTTGGAAAGAGGCAGAGTATTGTTTGCTGAAAAATCTGTGTCAAGGCAGCATTGATGCATTTGCACAGGACATAAGCTTTCATCCTTACTACAGATATTCAGGCTAAACTTCCCAGCACAAGGCACCCACTTCCAGGTACTTCTTTCCCACCAAAGCAAAACTGGAAAAAACCCTAATTTGTGGGATGATTACTGGGACAGGACAGGACAGGTTGAATCACTAAAAGCATTATTCTCACTATGAAAGCACTTCACTGAACCAAAGTGTGAGGCAGAGTACTATGTATTCAATATCTGTCTTGGTCCATAAGAACTTGCATTCCAAAGACAAAATAGAGAATGTTTTGATTCAAAATTTACAAATGGGGAGAGAAGCAGAGACTCAAAATGTTTTCTCAGTTCACTTAGGGAAGTTATAGGAGATCTAGGAACTGGACTTCAACCCTTATTCCAGCTTTAGAGCATCCAGCCTCCTTAGGAAACAGAAAATAGGAAAGCTGCTTAATTACAGGAGTTACTTTGTGGGCTTCCAAGAGTGATGTATGTACTTTATTTATTGGTAGGAACATAATAGCTCAGGAAAAAAAATCTCTTTTTAACAACAACAAAAAATTTTGCAAAAACTTTTTGATTTGCTCCAAAACTTCCATAATAAATACATTTGAAGAGTTTTCATGATTTCTTTTCCTTCATGATGTATGTTTGATTTTCTTCTGTTATTTGAAGAAAAAAGATAATTTTCACTCAGAAATGACAACAATGAAAATACATAGTTTTGCTTCAGCACAGCCAGGAAAAATTTTAGCCTCTTTTCTCAGGCTAAAATTTTAGCACTGCCTTAGGAAGTTGGAAAAGAAAACCAAAACGCTGTAGAGATAACCTCCACTCACTGAGAACATGAACCAGACAGCAGAAGAAGTCCTGGGCAGGAGAAAACACTTCAGTGTCTGCAAGAAAAGAAGGAAGGAAGGAAGGAAACGGAAAAATTCCCTCTGCCAGGCCAGAAAGCATTAACTCCACACTCAGTGAGCACTGCAGGATTTGGGGAGCATGTGCTGCCATCTTCAGGGATGCTCTCACCTTTCTGTGACCCAAAATGAAGGAAAACAAAAAGGGGAGAAATTAAAAAAAAAAAAAAAAAAAAAAAAAAAAAGAAGAGAAAAATGAGATATCAACTCTGCCCTTTTAGCTCTGGGATTGCTAGTTGCCTGGTCTTGACCAGCTCATAGAGAAACATAGAAATTTAAACTGGGAAAGCCAAATAAATCCTGACTAGACCACATGCATCCCCAGGCTGCACTAAAGCTAACTAATCATTGCTGTTTCGCCCTGTCTGATTTCTCTCTCGTCTTCTAAAGCAGAGTGGGATTATTCACTGTGCCTCGATGGTAGATGCTCAGTTGAAGCTAACTAACCATCTCCCCTACAAAGCAATTTCAAAGAGACAGACTGAGAGACCCCGACCCCTTCCCACAAGGGCTGAATTAAAATGAGTTAATTGTGTGCCCACAAGGCTTCTCAAAGTCCTGTTTTGCAAGAACAAACCACAGGTATTCCAAAAACGCACGTATCTGTTACACTTCCTCAGACAAAACCTCGAGATTTGAGATGTTGTGGGGGTATGTACTGTGTAATAACAATGTTACATTGAAGAGGACACACCTGATTCTCACTGTTTCTGACCTAGTGGACACGTGCATATTTGAATCTTGTTAAAGTGCTTTCTGATAGGTGCAATTCTCCCTTTTTTTTCCTGCTACAACCCATTCCACACTGTTGTAAATTCTTTGTGTCTTCTCTTATTCTTACCTTGTTACACATTCCTTAAATTTTTCAAATTGCTTTACAGGCTTCCAGCCACAGGGCCCTCATGGATCAAATATTACACAACAAAAAACCAATTCACTAATATTGCATTTTGCAGCTGAAGATCATGTTGTTCCCTACTTACAATGCTAGGACAGGACTTTCTTTGCTGGTCAAAACACTGACTGAATGAGTACTGTATTCTCCAGATCTCTCTTGTCCTCTGGTCTCACTATCCCCACACCCTCAGTAAATATGACTGCTTCATCTTCTCAATTCATCTAAATGCAAAATAAAAAAATAACGTTTTTATTCAAAATAATCACCAAGTATTTGGTCCTACTTAGGTCAGGATAACTGCTGAGGGTTACAGTATAAAACAGTACTATTGTATCTTATTAACATTAGCAATCCATTTTTGTACAAAACTTTCGGCTCTCTACTTTATTTCACCTAAGTAACAGTTATTACTTCACAAAATTGAAGAGTTCCTTTTCTATCCACTCAGGTCACTGTAAAAAAATACATCAGAAATCATGATTTACAGTGAATAAGAAGCAGCATGCAGTATGTTTCACCCACAAGGCTACTCAAAATTGTATGCACATTAGGAGACAATCCCATCTCTGAAGCCAAACACAGCAGCTCTTCTGCTGTGTACAGCCAGAGCTTCCGAAGCAAAAAAGAGAATTGTTTGTCCCATTAAAACTATAATGAAAAATTAGAAAAACATGTAAACATCTGAGCTGAGCTGAAATTTAATCAGAACATTGGAATCCACCAAATAATCAATACTGCAATGCCAAGATGGGTGGCAAGGGGCACAGGACAATCCTGATCCCAGGCTGAGGTGCCAGCTCCCAGAACAAAGAAATTTTGGTCAGCAACACCAACTCTTGCCCTGCTTTCCACTTGCTTGACTGGCTCCTGTTCAGCTTTGCTAACCTGCAAGAACACCTGCAGGATCACAATTCAGCATAAGTGTGAATGAGTGAGGAAGGAAAAAGGAAATGGTTTGCTCCTGACTGTAGAGACTCTTACTAAAAAACCTGACTGAAAATTGTCCTTTTGCTGACAGCTTGTTTTAGTCATTCCACAGAATTTAACAGACAGCCATGTCTCACGTTGTCTGGTCCTTTCTACGATCCATCCCACGCACTCAGCCTTGTCTGTTGTGGGAAAAGATGGGACAGGAAGGGTTTATGGATATGATGGTCTGGCAAGAAATACTGGAGATATAAAATCTGTGAGTGAAATAGAAATGAAGACCAGCTTTGAGATGTAGGCATGGCAGACAGGAGGACGGTGATTAACTGGAGATAGGTTGAACGACAGAAAATAAAAGGACCCAAGAATGCAGCCCCTCTCCACCCTGCCAAGGCATCAAGGAAAAAGTAGACAAGAAGAGTAGTCTTTAGAGTTTGGAATACAGGATGATATGGTAATTTAGTAGTTCTCACAGGTTGCTTGCAAAGTTCCTAGGTTTTCTACCTTGCGCCATCACTGTAAATTAGAATATTCAATACAAAAGGAGATATAATGTTGTAACAAGGTCCTCTCTCTTCTTCTTCTACCTCCTCTCTCCTCCTGCCCTGACCCCGGCACTCTTCTTACCTCCCTCACCTCATCCCTCTCTCTCTGGGCCTTCCCTTCAGCCGAGGCTGGTGGCTGGCAGCAGCCCTCTTTACCCATAACCCTTACAATAAAACCACTGTTTCTAGACTATCTCAGGTCTGCAGAGTGCAGGGATGCCCCTACAGCCTGTCTTTGCCCTCTCCCAGACACGCTCCTGCCCTCAGAGCACCCAGACAGCGCTGCAGGCCTCCGCCACAAACCGGCACCTACTGAAAAGCAACTCACTAATGACAGGTGAGATGTGCCGTGAAGGACCCATGGTTTGTCTTTCTGAAACCTGTACAAAACGTAAACGCACTCAAGTCTATAAAAATCGGACAGGTTGTTTTTCTTTCCCCCAGTGCAGGCCTGCTTCTGGTCTGAGGGGAAGGACAGAGCTGTCAAATCCTTCATCTTCCGAGCTCCCCGACTCCTGCCGCAGTGCCTTATCTGCCGATCCCTTTCCTTTCCATATTCACACACACTTTGCAGGGCAGTACCGTGTTTCACCACACCTTTAACACCGGGAGTGCACCGCAGCCTGGCCCTGGGAAGAAGAGGCATTCCCCGTACTGTCCCGGAGTGAACCCGCAGATCAGCCTCTGAACCGCTGTGACTGCTCCCACAAGGAGCTGCCGAGGCACAGCGGAGGCGTGTGTCCCACTGGATGCATGGATGCTGCTGCAAAGGAGGGCATGAAAGGCAAACTCCGTAGGAAACAGCAGCGGCTACTGCAGGCCACCACAGGGGAGCACGAACAGAGCCAGCAGGAGACAGCTTATCCATGCTGTGCCTTGGTCTAGGCAGTAATCCCAGCCTCTCGCTTTCATAAGTGCTAAATTCACACAAAAAATGTTTTTTTTTTTTTTTTTAAAAACCCACCACAGGCGATTAAGCTGTGATCTAGATTAATTAGCTGCCATATTTCATTTTTAAAATCAGAACTGGCCTGTGCTGACACCAGGGAAACATTATAATATTTTCACTCCTACCTAAGCGGCTCTGATTTTTCACGCTGCCGAGAAGTGAGCGGCTGCTCCCAGCCTCACCCATCCATGCCAGGCAAGGGTAGGCACCCATCCAGGGTGTTGGGGTGAGGGTGGAGGACCAAGGATCTCCTAATGAAAGTGCTGACCCTGGTGTAACCTGTGCGCCTCAAGTAACGCTGCTTCAATGTTGGAAACAAAAGATCGATGAATTGTATAATGTACTTTTACCGCTGTTAATTTTTCTGAGTGCTGCTGTTGTGTGTCTTCTGGAGGCTAACAGGACCCTTTGGCCACAAGGCAATATTTACACTATCCTGGCAGCTGGGCTGCTGGAGGCAAAAGATGCATCCTTGCTCCCCAAGTGATAAGGAAATGTCAGAATGCACATCATGAAAAGGACACATCTGACACAGGCTCAGCACCACTGCATGCAAATATGGCTCAGCTCTACCTCCTACTCCTGTGAAGCTCTTCCACTTCACTCCTCTAAATCCTTCCAGAAAGCAGGACGTAGGCAACAATACTGTTTAAACAAGATCTTACAACTGACTTTTTCAAAGCTAACTTTTCAGGTGGTAGACTCTCTTGTCCAGCACTATATTCCTCCCCATCCATTACAACTGTAGCTCCTCAGAACAAATGCTGTTCAACCAACCTCCACGAAGAACCTTTTAGTCCTGGTGTTGGCTCAAAAAAGCCCAGTCCTAAATCTCCAACTCTACTGGAATTCTCTCATGGATTTAATACATTCACACTCCTGTTGTTTTATGTACTACCTTTACAGAAGTCACCCTTACAGCACCTTCCTTAAGCCAAGGAGATGCTCTGAGACTCAGTTCAGCAAGAAGTGTCTCCTGCAACAGAAACAGAGCTTCATGGAAGATATCCTTGTTTGCTTTAGCACAGCTGAAGACACACAGGAGGTGTGCAAAGGGTGCATTAATAAGGCACATAGGCAAGGTAGCAAATTAATTTACACCAAGAAGAAGATGACAGACGCCATGTTACTCCCCAAATGTTCACTGGTATATGAAGTATTTATATGAATAGCAATGCAAAGTATTCCTCAAAATCAGGTAAAACACAGACCCTTCCCTTCCTTCCCCATCTCTGTGTACAATTGCTAGAGCAAGCAATGCACAACTGTAAAGGGCCACCAGAACAGAAACTACGAAGCAATTCCATCAGCTTATGAACTTCTCAAGCAGAAGGTTTGTTTTCTCTGTGATTATGCTGTTCTCTGTTCCCTCCATCCTATTCAGCAGAAAGGACTTCAGACAAAAGTTGGGGAAAAGTGAAAACCATCTCGTTTTCATCACTGCAAGAGCCAAATGGTAAGCAACCTGTAATCCTGCACTACAGCATGAAGACTTGAAACCCTATTAATACCCAGCATTCTGCCACTAGAACATGCCAGAAAATTTTTTAGAATTGATTAGTGGTCCCTGGTTCTCTCATTCTCCAGCTCACCGACTGAGCTTTTTATCTGAGGGATATCCTGTAGGATCTTTATCCCCACGAAAAACATCAGTTAAGATTTTCCTTCTTCCATGCCAAATCAGTGTCCCATACGATGTGCAGAGCTCCACTCCCATCCCACCTCCCAGCAGTGTGTCATTCCTGCTTTCTCCACTGGAACAGAAGTGCAGCACAGGCCTGCCACCAGCTACTAATGTGTGTATTTCTTCTCTAGGGGCTAAACACATTGCAACAAATCTCCTCATCCCAAGGGAACAGTTCTCTTTCTTCAGACCCTATGACATTAGACACAGCAGCTCTTTCCAATGTCAGAAGCTCCATTTCAAGTCCTCTTCCCTCTGAAAGATGCTGCTGGTTTATGTCTTACCTCAGGGCAATTTGCTCCCATCACCCAGCTTTCAGATTCCCCACCACGGGGGCAGGCTGTGCTTTCAGCCAGTGGCAGGGTCATGACAGGGCTATCAGGCAGAAGGGACCTGTGTGCCTGTGTGGGCAAGCTTTTCATGTCTACCTCTTCCTCACCTCACAAGGATCATTACTTTCATCTTGCAGCAGAAAGACAAAACAAGACAGTCTGCAAATGTGAAGGGAAGTCCATTTCCAGCGCAACAGCCACATGGCGCACACCGAATTCGGAAGCTGGGAGAGAAACAAAGCAGTAGTTTTGCAAGGTTTGACCCCAATTTTAAGTCAATTCTCATTCAGTTTTAGCAATAGAAACCTGTGCATGTGCTAGAAGAATCTTTCTTCCCCTTCTGTGATCTCTCTTTCTCCTAAAGCTGTTGTATTCAGATTTCATCTTTTTGCAAGAAGAAATGGCTGTGTGTTTTCAGAGGATCTTCAGTAAAATTAAATGCAAAAAAGGTGTGGGGAAACAGATGTTTTCTACCACACCTCACACAAAAACCTTAGCCACAAGTCAAAATGCTGCCACAGTGACTGGACCTTCCTGTTGGCTTTTCAGCCACCATTTTTCTGTCCCAGTCTGACCTCGAGCTCCATGACACAGGTTCTACCCGTGCTCGTCCCTCCCCCAGCACACCATCTCCAGTCAAACAGCTCCAACACTGTTCAGTGCAAGCACACTGTTTACAATCCAAAATGCTCAAGATGGTTCTGAATCATCAACTCTCCTTTGGATCTCATGTAGAGCAACAGAATATTGTCCAACATTGAGCCTTGCATTTCCTTGCAGCATCAGAGTTCTCAGGATACTACGGAATCAGATGTTACTAAACTAAGACTTCCTGCCCACAGGGAGGTTTTGCTTAAGGCACAATTTGTTACATTTGCTGCCTTCTTTATCTTGATTTCATCTATTGCTATAAAAATGCAATTGCTACTCAGCTTGATGGCATTATATATATATTTACACCTTAGAAGATGCTTAAAACCAGAGCTGGGTCTCTTCTTCCCAGCTATCCTACTGCAGTCTTCTTTCTCCTTTGCACAGGAGATGGGTTTCATTCTCATAAATTTGGCAAAGGGCATTCTCCTCTGGAGATCTCTGGAATTCTCCACATGCTGGAATTCTTCTTTGGTGTCCTGCTTTACTCACCTCTAGTGTGTTTTTATCTGGATAATATTCTTTGCAACTTCAGCGAGTTCACACTTCACCTGCTCTCACACCTCATTTGGCATTTTGTCCTCTGTGCATTTTAGCAATGCATCAAACTGCTCCCCAATTACCACTATGCAGCCTTCTCCAACATACTCCAAATTATTCCCAAAGGGGTGAAAGAATCATTTCATGCATTGGAAGCATGAAACCTGAACTCTGAAAGAATCAGCCAGTGATCTGAGGCACTAATAGCACCTGGCAGAATTTTATGGAAAGAAAATCACTAGTTTCTGCCACTCCCATACAAAGCTTTAGTTGATTCCTGCCCCCTCAGTTCAATATGATTTTTTACATGGCTTATGCATATTTCTTCTTCTACTGTGAATGACTTAATATTAATCCTGTACCAATTTTACATGGGTGTAACCAATCTGATTTTCAGCGTTCCTTGTCATTTACAGTAGCCAAAATGACAACAGGTTCATATCCAAAGTACCTTGGAAGACAGTTTTAAAAAGAAAGTCCCCAAGCGTGCTCAAAGGCTGTAGATGGCGGCTTCATCTTGTGGTTTCTGCTTATCTAGTTTCCCATATAAATCCTCAACACCAGCCTCTTTCTTCAACAGCAGTGACAGCATTTCATGGTTGTTAGCTGCTCTCAGAAGATGAAGTAACCTGTATAAATTACCTATTGCTGTGAGTGCAACAGAACCTGTTAGTCACTTCTAGAAGGCTGCAAGTACTGACTACATTATTACGGGCAGAAGGTTTTCTATCATGGTAGAAGTGATTTTAATATGGCATTTTCCCCAAAGATTTTTCTCTATGGCTATTCAAGGCTTTTTCCCTGGTTCAGCAGTCCACATCATGAATAGTGGACTACATTCGTGTCCTGACTCTCACATAGGTGATGTACAAAAGCTACAATGAGACCACTCGGATGGCATTATTCCAAAAGAAACCAGAGACAATGAGGACTGAAAACAGCAGTTAAAGTAATGGGCAACTGCTAAATGAATGGACTGTTCCTGGTTAAATTTGCACTTAATTGTTTCTCATTGCTAAGACAATTCATTTACCCTGCTAAGACAAGACTGGGTAGTGGATAAACAAGATGATAAACCAGCTACTGAGTAAAAAAATAAAGAGAGGATACTTAAAGCAAACACCTCACATATTCATCATATTGTGATGTGGATAAGCTACACTCTAAACTAGATGAGAAATTCCTGTATATCCTCATGAGACATAACAGGTGCTTTTGGTGAACCAATTGTAATTTTAAGACAATTTACTGACAAACCAGAAGGAGTTTTGAGACACCATAAAATGATTGGGCAAACTCAAGTAGGACATAAAAACCCTCTAAGGACACGAAGCCACGAACTGAAATACAGTAGGGTCTTTCTGAACATAAGCAAACACTTTTTCACTGCTGTGGGTGACCAAGCACTTGCACAGGTTGCGGTGTCCCGTATCTTGGAGATATTCAAGAGCACTCTTGAGCAACCAGCCTTAGATGGTCCTGCTTGAGCAAAGGGCTGGGCTAGATGACCTCCAAAGGTCCCTTCCAACCTCAGCAGTTCTTTGATTCTGTGAGAAAGCAAGAGATAGCTCCACTTTGGAAACAGTGTACAGGAACACAAATGATGCGGTCGTGAAGATTAATATTTCTCAAAGACTGTGTAAACTCATAAGCAAAACACTAAGGTTTCTCTTTCCCCATCAAGCTTCCTTACCATGACATCTTCATAGACTGTGGAATCGCCCTTCAGACATCCAAACTTACACCAGTAAGATGCTGAAGGGAGTGCACAGCAGGGATGACAGAGAGTCTCCCTGCAGACTCCATCCGGTCCATCAACATGGAAAAACGCTACCTTAATGCAGTAACGAAAGCACTGCCAAGATGGCCAGGAGAAACCCGCCGTGTACTTTTACAGGAAGCAATCTGAAGGTTTTGGAAGAGCTTGGCTGTGAAAACAGCCCGGCGCACTGTCAGCGGAGCCCTGCAGATGGCTGCAGAGCTCTTCCAGCTCCCACCTGCGCTACAGCCACGGGCACCTGGAGGCAAGGACACTGCCCAGCCCCGCGCTGGAGGAAGCGAAATTGTTCTCCTTTCAAAAGATGGACACCTCTCTATGCTGCCTTTATCTGTACCCAAATGTAACAGCCAGGCGCCTGCAGGCTGAATATCACTGTGTTTAACCTCACGAAGTTCCTCTGTTTACAAGTTTCCCCGCGACGACAGCTGAAAGACAGAGATGCTGTGGCTCTTGAATGTGACAGTGAACTCCCCATACGCAACAACAATTTGTCACTTGGGATGATTTTCTTAATAAGGGTTTGTAGTCCTAAGAAGCTCTTACGGAGCAGATATTTGAAAAGACGCATCCATTCCTATTTTGCCCTTCCCAGACATCCTCTTTTTCCCTTCCCAAGATTTCCACCTAACTGAGCTGAAGGGCTCGCAGCCTTCTTCTTATACCTCATGTCAGGCTCAAGCACTGTTCATAAAACAAGCCACCTTCATCCACAGTCTTTCAATTGAACTCTACCTTTAACAATGAATCCTTTAAGAAAAAATAATTGAGATCTCTGTCACTTTGGATGCCCGCCTTCCTCTGAAGCCACCTTTCCTTATTTCCTTCTCCCCTCTCCAGTGTTACACCGCAGATCTGTGTAGGGACGGGGGTTTTGCATTAACAAAATTTTGTGTGCAAATCCTACCTCTATCTCAAGGGGTTCATGAGCTTTTTTCTGTGTCCAGCTTCTATCAGTTACATGCTTTGAACAAAGGGCAGCCTGATGTTTGTGCAGGTCTCTCAACAACTATGGACAGCTCCCCACACGGGCACACTGACTCGCAGCGGAATTCAGTGCCCAAATCAGATCACTCTGCTTGAAAATTCCAGCTGCAGTATGATAGCAGGAACCACTTCTTTGTAGTTTATATTTACCTGGTCCCTTTCCAATCTATCCATCTGAATCAAGTAATTGTCTTCTAAGAGGGAGTCAAGAACATATAATAGACACCAGCTGCCCATTCTCTTTTAACCCATCCAATATTAGACTCGCTAGTCATCAGGATAACAATCCTATTTGCAAATCTTTATCAGGTAACAGTGGGACCCTAGTACAATATCTATTAGTCCAACAATATCACAACCAAGATATATAACTGCTTCTGTACAAAAACCTTTCTTCTAATCCTTCTTAAACTCAACAAGACTGATTGGCTTTTATTATTCGTGAATTAATTTTTAACTCTTGGTCCAGCAGGGGAATTGAATCTATAACATTTTTTAGAGACTGAAGCAAAGTAGCTGTATCTGAGAAAGTAAAGCAGCCAAAAGCAGGTATTTTTTTTTTCTTTCAATGGACAATTAAGAGGGCTGAATCTGTTTTTCCCTAAACACCCAAGGGAAAGTTCTAGGGAAAATTAGCACATTAAAACATGTATAGATAGCACATCACTGTACTGTGAGAGCTTTTGTTTTTGTTTTATAATTATGTTATTTAAAAAAGGCCATGGAATTAAATTTGTTAGTATTTTAAGAAACAAGTCCATGTTAGACTAGGAAATCAAGAAGGGAAATTTCAACAGAGACAGTCCATATTATTAAAGAAGTAATGATCATGGGCAGTGATTAGGGCTTATAGTTGCTCTGTAATGACAGTGCCATAACTGTAATTGCTAGGAAAAAAGAAACTGCTCTGTAGGAAAATAAAAAACACTTTAAAAAAGAGTAAAAAGACAATTCTCAGATACACTGTAGGTGATGAAATTAAAACAAAACTCCAAAATATTTCAAAATCAAATAACCTTTTAAATTATTCCATAAGGAAAAGCACATTATATTTTGTGCCTTACTAAACTAAGATTGGATTAAAAAAAATTCCAAAACCACCAAAAATTAAATAAATAGATAAAAGAAATTCCAAATTGCTGACTTTTATGGCTATAGCACTCGAGCCCATCTTCATCTTGACAATGTTATAGCTGGATCTATGCTCTGCATACTGTTTTTCAAATTACTCTGTGATATTCCATTTAAAGAAAATATTCATTCCTTTTAAAAAAACACCAGCTCATTGATTTATAAACAGAAGATCTAACTGCAGTTATCCAGTAGTACCTAATCCTATATAATCCATAATAATATATATTCCCAGAGAAACACCCAATTTTTTCAGCGCAAACGTTCAGTATGGTGGATTTGCACAGCATTTTACATTTACAAAACATCTTCTGTGTAATGCCATGAACAGATTTACAAGCTTGAATTAATAAAGACTGGCAACAATCTTGTGATGAAGACAAACCTATCCTTATTTCTTTCTATACATTTATACACTAATACACACAGAAATACGTAACCACATGCAGGAAGTCGTGTGTATGCATCCAAAAAGAGATTGGATGGATAAGCAAAATACTTCACTATGCAACATTAAATGAACACTCAAATATACATAAAATTATATAGTTTATATACATGTGTGTTCTGCCAAATTATAGCATGTGCACAATTATATAAAATTGCGCACACACACCCCTGCTAGACATCCATCCATTCAGATCGCTCGCAGATCTCTGTATGCAAGAAAACTCTTTTCTGTCCTACTCTGGCACATTCTAGTCCTCCACAGTGTCCTCAGTGCCCCTACGCAATTTGGAGATGCATCTGGTATCACTGGTGTCAAATAATATCTACAAATTCAAGATACACCCGAACATCATTTTCATAAAGTCCTATTTCCTACAACCTGTTAAGGCAAAGAGAATCCACAGGAGGTAAAGCCATCATCCTTCACGATGCCCAACCACGAAAATACAAGTTCAGGCGTCGGGATTTCCTTGGCTTTGAAGGTGAGTTTTGACTGTACAAGACAGCTGTGGCCTCCTCCCTACTGCAGCCCTGCTCAGGCTGCACAGGTGTGTGGAGAGCCCTCATCCAGCCAAATATCTTTGCTCTATGGATGAATCTTGATAATAAAAATTGCCTATACAAAGTGTCAGGAAATAGGCACTGATGCTTTTAGAATTTTTTCAGTGTCTCCCTGTACCATTACCCCCTTAACCTACAAAAATGACCAAAAAAAAAAAAAAAAAGCCCTCATCAGTAGTAATACAAAAACTATGAAGAAACTGAATTAAACTCTTAAGGTTAAAAGTAGAAGCAACATCATGTATGTCTGAAAAGGAACTGAAGCAGAACTGAATTTACATGTTCTAAAGGATTTAAAGGATTGAATCACTCTCCCTCTACAGCACTTTCTGAACTGTAAAAACTAGATGGCAATCACATGCCATACATGGTCCAGAAACAAAGAAAAATAAAATAACAGCAAGTCCTTAAAATAATTGTGTAAACTATAAATTGTTTTGAGAGTTATAAGCAAAGCATGTAGATAACGTATAGACTGAAAATGTGTATCTGTTAATTCTGGTTATGTGCAGTAAAAATAAATTTTTCACCAAACCCATGAGATCACTAATATTCTATGTTCTTCACTGCTATACTGCCCCATCTTTGAAAAACTCATCTAAATAAGTGCAATTTCTTAAATCATGAAACAAATATGTTTGAGAAAGAGAAACTTGTCAGTTTGACAGAAAAAAACCCAAAAACAACACCGAAGATTTTGGAAAAATAAAATCTTCTGAAGAATAATTCTTTAATGTCCTTCAGCTCTTGAATTTTTTAATATGTAATATGATGTAAACCTCACTGAGAAATTCGGTTTGTAATTATTCCTTTAAAAAAAAAGTACTTGTGGAAACTGACGGAAAACCGTATTTCTGTTTTATTTTTTACCCAAGTGCTTATACATTCTTAAAATTATCTTCAGATGCAAAGTCATAATTGGAGAATTGAACATTTTTTTTTAAGCTGTTCTTTTGACCTTTGTCTTGAGTGAAAGGACAGCGAGACAATACACTCACCAGCATTGTTCACAGTGACGGCTCCATCACCGGAGATTGAGGGCCATTATTACAAAAGGGAACTTTAAAGTGACATGAGAAAAAGAGGGGAAAAACCTAGAAAATAACACTTCTTAATATGCCGTATGCACAAACAGCCTTTTAGACCAGCAGACATACAGCAAGAAAAAAAAAAAATCTTGTTGTAAAAAAAAATCTGCAGTAAAACACAGACAATCAATTCAAAACAAAAGGTGCTGTAAGAAATTTTCTCCTGTTATACCATTTCTCCAGGATACTCTAAGCTGGAGGTCCCACTTCCATCACCCACATTATATGCTATTCTAATTAAAGAAAAATATATGACTCTTCTAATACATGGGAAATCAAACACAATTTCAGGAATGGAAAAGGAAAATTTGGACAGAAAGAAGGGGTCCTCATCAAACGCTCTCATCCTACCAAGAAGAAACTAGAATGGATTTCCTTTCCCTTCCCAGCCTTCAACAGCACGCAGTATTTGCAATATGTACTGTTACAACAAAAATTGTATAAAAACAGCCACTCCTCTCTCCATTTAACTGATTTCCCTTCATGTATACAAAAATGCAAAAATAAATAGAACTCTGTCCAAAACAAAAACAATCCTACCACAAATTTTACCGCAATTTAAGTCTTATCTTGAAAACAAAAAAGAAAAAAAGAGACTATCACTATGAAAAAGCGAAGTAGTCGCTTTCGCACACGTAAGTTTGTGACTTTATGAACTGATTCTGTGCTGTTCACTAAATCCATACGGATCAGGAATATCTTCCGCTGGGCAAAAACGTCATCCTAAGGGTGACCAGACTGAGATTTGCCAGGACTCCATAAAACCAGTAGGATTTGTTAGGTATTTATTCCTCCCCCCATTCAGAAAGGGAGTGCAAGAAAATTCCAGCTCAGCAGGGACAGAGAGCCATCGCAGGTTGTGTGATAACAGCTTGCCACCTGCTTTTCGCAAGTTGTCTCTGCGAAGTGCAAGGGGCACTGAGCAGCAGCGTTGCCTGTGGTGATAGGAATGCACTGAACAGCTCAGTATGCAAAAGCACTTACTGGTACACAGTGCTCTTCACAAAGGGCATTGCGGAATGCTTTCCAGGCTGTGTCAGAAGTGCTAGGGAAAGGAAATATTAGTGCATGTGGCACAGGAGGAACGTAAGGACTTGCTATCACAATAAAAGAAGGTATAAGCAAATAGAGGTACAATGCTGCTCATAGCCAAAAAAAAAAAAAAAAAAAAAAATAAAAGAAGGCAGGAGGAGGGGAGAAGAGAGGAAACTTAGAGCAGTCACATTAGAACATTAGAAGGGGCATTTCTCTACAAGAACAGCAAGGGTTAACAGTGACATATAAGCTCCGGTCCAGTCAAGATAGGGTCAAATGATGTGCAGTGAAAGTTTCAAGTCCTCAATCCCCCAGAGCTTGTTTGCTAATTACATTTGCAATTACAAACATGACAAATATATTATTATACAGTGCATTCCACCTTGAGCAGACATGTTTCTCCTCACGGACAGTCATTGCCAGCAGCCAGACTCTCAAGCACTGGAAGATTCAAAGTGCACTGTGCTCCAGCTGCAAGCATCATTTTTTTGTGGGCATCTCTATTGCTCTGAAGAGACAGGGCAAAGCTTTAGACAGAGGCAGCATAACAATGATGGAAACAAATGCAAAGAGTAAGTCATTACAATTTAATTCCTAAGAAGTAAAACTTGCCAAGTCAATAGCTGTTACTAAAAAGTAATACTAAATTGTGTTCTGTTCCCAATGACAGGCACAAGGCACTTTACACATGCAAGCTACACAGAAATGACTACATCCAAAACTCAAACGCAGCTAATACCGCAAAGACAGAAAGAAACCAAGTGTTTCCTTTGTTTTTTAAGCAAGGTCACCATAACCATGTACTGCTAACATCTTCTTTATTAAGTTCCTTCACTAAACAACCAACCCTTCTGCTCCAGTTCATCACAGAAACTCCGATCTCCCCCCCTTTCACCCGAGTTTCTACAGCAGCATTACCTAAGAAGCTCACTGCTGGGTTCTGGACAGATGCTATATTTACTTGCTTGCACTGCGCAGACTAAAAATTCTGTTGTGCTCCCTGGCTGTAATGTTACCGCCAGCAGCTCCACAGAATAAAGAACAGGTCTGACTGGGAAAGAATTTCCTAGTCTCTGCAGTCTACACTGGACTTGCTGATGTGCAGCTCTATGACCCCCAACTCTTAAACCAAGGAGCACAAGTTAGAGTAAGAAGATGGGGAAAGGATTTTGGCTTTTTTATTCAAGATTTGTCATCACTTTTTTCTTCTTTTACTATTTCTTTCCTTAATTAAATCACTCTTAGACATTTTACACTCTTTGGAGAAATTCTACTTTGCCCCTCACAGAACCCGTAAATTTCATCTACGCTCAGCTTTAAACCTTTTACCTTCTTCCTGTTTTTTCTGTTCCCTAAGAGAATTTGTATCCTTCAAGCCATGGAAAATTTTGTAAAGAGAGCCACTGACACAATGCACAGAACTTCTTACTGAACTGAAATAATTGAAGAATACAGGTATTTTCAAACAACATGAAATTCAGAGCAGTAGTGACAGTGCAGAAACAGGGCTGGGAAATAACAGCAGAAAGGGCACAGAGAGTAGAGCAACATTTTCTTGGAGAGGAAGAAAACGGGATATGAAACCTCTATCACAGCAACTTTCTCTGATGCAATCTCTCCAAAGTCTTTCCCCTCTCAGGCTAAATGCAATATTCATTGATTACTTCAAATCGATACAATGAAAAAAATCCTATTTTTTAAATATATTGATCTTTCCATATTTCTCAATAATTGATAATGATTAGATCATGTTTACTTTTACAAGTGGAATTAGAAGAGGAGGGAAAAGTTAATACAAATACTCTAAAGGTACTGATTTCCTCATCAGCCCTGCACTCACTAAGCTTAGTGTACTGAGACCCCATTTTATGATGGGAAGCTTGTCAGAAACACAGAAACTACACCAATTCCTTATAGAGGTTTTTCAATTTATTCTGCCAACGAAACAAACAAATCCATCCTATTCTCTCCAATTAACAACTCCTCCCAATCCCAGCCTCTGAGATATATTCAGAGCAGACAGTTGCATTCAGCTTCTCTGACTCAGATTTCCTCCCATTCACAGAATATGGAGATTTCCAGTAACCTCTGAAATCAAGTCACATTACTTCAATCTATGCATTAAGGTCAGTGACAGTAACTTTGTTAATTCTTTGCCACAGGTTCTGGAATTTGCTCCTTCATTGCCTTAAAATTCCAACCTTATACTAGTCCATCTCTCTATCAAATATGTAATTCATTCCTTTCAACTTTTTCCTTTTCTTCATTAAATAATTTTTATTTTTATTACATCAGTGACTCACGTGTCTTTCTTGTACCTCAGAGGAAACAGTGTAAGAGACATAGCATCTGGCAGGATGCTCTCATTTGCCAGTGACTTTTATTTTACCCTCATAATGGCTCTTTGGTCACTTTCTGTCTGTCACGTAGAACATTATTAAAAAACAGAAATGGCAATTTTGTAGTTCTAGCAACGTTTCTAGTGGTAACTATAATGAGGCAGAAAACAAAATTCTCTGAGATTCAGAAGTTAAGACGGGAAAGTAAAAACGCTGTATTCTACTCCCCTCTGAAACAGCCTTAGGTTTGCATGAGGGAGACACAACACCAATACTCCACACGACCGTATGTATACATGTGTGTATACCTACACATCAATATTTACAGATGTGCTTGTGTGTGACTACAGTGACACGTTTTATCCGGCAGAGTGTACCTTTGTGGTGTCTGCACAGGCATTCCCTTCCTGCCGTACCGCAGACAGGCGCTGTCAGTTCAGTTTAACTAATGTATTCTCACCATATGCCCTCACCTGAGAGACAAACTGCAGGTACAAATCGCTGCCTTTGTTAATTTCCCAATTTGAAAGCGCTTTAAACAATTTCCAGTTCATAAAAAAGCTTCTTTCTTGGAGCTGCATCATCCGCCCCAGGAACAATTCTCCCAGAGCTCAGTACCAAAATGTAGTAAGCGGTTGCTAAAGAGTAGATTTTGTGTAAGAAAATAAAACATACATGGCCCTGGAATACATCCACACAGGGTCAAAATTAGGAAGAAGCATTTTCTTACTCTCCCTGAAAGATTCTGCACCGAGAGAAACCACACACCTGCTAACCAGAACTTCCACAGGTTCTTGGTGCAATCGCTTAGATCAGCACACACACAGGCAATGGAAAGGGAATTTTCACTGCTTGAGGAAGATAAATACAAAACCTGAAGAATGAATTAGAGGCAAGGAATTCCTCTACTTAGGTTTTGCTCAGACTCCTTTCGGGTCTGACTGTTACAAAAATTAAGATCTCATCAAACTCCAAGGTGAAAGGAGTCACCTCTCCTTTGCCTTGTTCATTTGCTCTCTGTTTCAATAATTATGAGGTGAAATACAGTTTCCAGGGAACTGTATGGATCATATATTGAGTACCCACATCCACTTCTCTTCTAACATTTTAGTCTTCCTCATATTTTTTCCTATAGCTTAACAAGCAACTAAGCAAGAAGAAGCAGTTTGGAATATTTTTAAATTAATTCCTAATTTAAGGCTAAATGTGACAAAAAAATGCCATCCACAGAATTAAAAGTGGTATCTAAAATAAAATAGGGGGGGAGAAAATTAACTTAAAATCATTTCAACAGCTAGCAGTCAAAAGAACAAATCAGTACAGTAAGATTAATATGCTCACACAGCTAGCTAGGGATACAGGCACAAATACAACACCTGTACTTTGCATGTTTACAGGGTAATGGTGTTACAGTGAGAGGAAAGATGGTTAAACAGATACAGACTGGGCAAACTCATCCTCAGCTACAGGAATATAATGTGAAATCTAGCCTTAATAAAACCAGAATGTAAATCAAATCAGTTCCTGACACACTGCACATATACCTTTATATATGTTGTATTTTTAAAGCTGCTCATCTCTTACTTCTGTCAGTAACTTTTTTCTGACTTTCCTGCACCGTTGTACTCCTTTAAATTAAAAAAATTTTAAAAACTGAGGTCGAAATATTTTCGATTATGTTTCTCTATTCTACCAAACCTCAGCAATGTTAAAGAGAAGGTCAGTTGGCATACAGAACCAAGCACCTCTTTAAACAAAGAGCTCTCCAACAGTTTGTCATCTCAAAAAGCAGCACTCCACTCTCTGCCTGCTGTAAAGCCATAGGGGCTCAGTGGCACTTCCCCCAGGGCCACCTTCATCTGTCTACTCAGCAGCCAAGGAGTTGTGCATATGGGTAAGGTGCACTTGACATTTTTGAGAGCTGACTGAAAGCCCACGAAAAAGTAAAAAGGCTGAACGGCGATACGACATGCAGATTACTTCTTACTATTTTCATGTTGGTTGAGTTCCTTTTTCTCAATTCCAGAAGTCCAAAAAATAAAAGGAAAAAGTTAAGAGACAATACAGTAAGTGATGAAGATCTAGCTATTCATTGTGGCATTTTGTTCTTTCCTTTTTTTACTAAGGTGAATTATTCTTCTGGTTTTGCCTTAATACTAAGACTCCCAGCAGCACACAGAATACATTTCCCTTAAGAAACTGTTTGTTTATTTTTAATTCAAAGTGCAGCAGCCACAAGTGTAGCACCAGTGGGGAAAAGAAAATCACATGGGTTAGATTATTAATTTCTATTAACAATACAAAGTCTCATTTTAATGAAACTGCTGGAAGCTGGGGATTAAAGGAAAGAGAAATGAGTGTAAAGACAGAATGAATATCAGAAAACAAGGTACAGAAAGACAAATAAAAGCTGAAATGAGGAAAGAGGGGTATTTGTGGAGGATCTGTTTGGTTTTAATTATTTTAATTATTTTAATTTTGCTAAATACAATGTATTCTTAGGACAAAAGCAATGAAATAAGAAAAATTACTTAATTCCCCCCTCTGATGACACAAAACCTGCATAGGTGACACACGGATTAACACGCAAACACACAAAAGAGGACTCCGCTCAGGGTGAGATTTATCAGAGAAACGCATTTAAAATTAATTGTTCCAGTCAGCTGGATGTAAACGCTGAAAAGGTTTTGCCTTGTTTCCTAACTTCCCCAACAGGATCAATCCAAACTTAACACGCTGAAGTGATTTTAGACACAGCATTACCAGGCACAGCCCACTTCGGAATACAAAGAGCAGGAGCAGGTGCTAAGGTATCAGCCACCAGTCCCAGCTTGGGATGTCTGTTTGCCAGCCCTCCGACTCACTCCACTCTTTCCCCGGGCAGGCTATCCAAAACAGCAGATAAACTGCGAGAAACTGAATTTCCACAGCGCATTTCAGAGGAAAACCAGACTTTTAAAATAAAACACGGTGCTCTCATGGATCTGCTCCGCATGATTTTACATGCGCATCTCTTTACAGGCACCTAGTAATTCATCTAATAAAAAATCCTAGCGCAGACGGAAAGTAAAACTGCGCAGAAAGGACTGTCAGTGCTCACTGTTAGCTGCCTGTTCCTAGGAGATGAAGCAGTAAAGAGGGAGAAGTTAGGCGGCAAAGAAAGAAACACAGCAGCACGCCTTACCCCCCCGAGTGCGTGTTCCGCGGACCCCGCCGCACCTGCGGGCGCGGAGGTGCGCTGCCCGCGGCCGGCCGCTCCGACACTCCGGGCACACAGCGGGCATACATCGGGCACACACGGGGCACAGACCGGGCACACACCGGGCACAGACCGGGCACACACCGAGCACACACCGTGCCCCGCGGGGATGGGTGGCGGCGGCGGCTCTGCGGCACGGAGGCAGCGCGACTCCGAGGTCGCTGCCCCATCCCACCCGCAGCAGGACGCAAGGCCGGTCCCAACCCGCCCCCGGCCCCGGCCCGGCACACTCACTGATTGTGGTAGCCGAGCGGGTCGGAGATGCACAGCTCGGAAATGTCCATCAGTCCAGTTTGAGCATTCCCGGTTGGAGGAGAAAAAAAAAAAAAAATTAAAAAAATAAAAAGAAGAAAAAGAAAGGAAAAAAAAAATAAAAAACAACACAGAAGATAACAACTAAACTGCGGCGGGCTGGGAAGGTGGGGAGCGCCGGGAAGAGGAGCCGGCCCGAGCCCGGCGGCGGGAGGCAGCGCCGCTGCGCTCCGCTCCCGCACCCGCGTGCGGACACACTGACGGCGGCGGGAGGCGGGCGGCGCGCAGGACACGGCCACCGGGGATTTCGCCGCCCCGAGCCCCGCTGTAGCTTTAACGCCGGGAGACGGATGGAGACGGCAGGGCGGCTATTGGCTCCCGCGCAGGGGCTGGGCTTGGACGGCGGCTGCGGGAGGCATGGCCGGGGGGGCGCCGGAGCCGGCACCGCAGCGCGGCCGGCGGCACCGCGGCCCCGGGCGGGCAGGGGGGTCCCGGGCAGGGGGGTCCCGGGCAGGGGGGTCCCGGGCAGGGCAGGGGAGTCACGGGCAGGGGCTGGAGAAGTCGGGGTGCAGTGAGGGCAGGCAGCCGGGCTGCCCCTGGCCGGGGTGACACGGGACAGGAGCTCCGGCTCGGTCCCGCCGCAGGAACAGCGGCAGCGCACGCAGCACCCCTTCCCTCTTACCCAGCCGTGTGTCTCTCGGGGACAGCGGCTGGAGAGTTTAGGCTTATGCAGAAACTTGAGGTTAAGGGTGCCCCGTGGTTATTTACGGCGCCCACGCAGCAGCCCACACGCTCAGCACAAGGCACCGGCGTGTCCCTGAACACGCGTGTCCCGGCCGCGGTTAGGTGCGAACACAACTCCGCAAACGCGCTTCGTGCACATGCGGACCCGCGTCTCGGCGCGGCACAGCCTGAGCGTACCGTGTACTCTTTTCCCGTGCCTCTATCCATTGCCACAAACGCGTGCAGAAGAGCGCCCGAATCCCCTTTCAAAACAGTGTAATTCAGATGTCACTTCAGTGCAGTTCATGAAACCACACTGGAATAAGTCGTGGCACATGAGGTCAGAATGAGGCATTGAGGGTAACAGCACACGTTCCAGGCACAAAAAACATAGCTACAAACCCTCGGAAGTCTCCACAAACACCAAAACTGGCGCATAAAACTGATTTCACGAAAGACACATTTTCAAAGCTCTGCGTATGTACGGACTGCTGCTAGAGTCTGTGTGCTTTTACAGTTTCCACACACGTTTTCACACTCACAATTGCACTGCCTATTTACAGCAACACACCAACACCTATCTGAAGGTCCCTGTCCACAAGAGCACATCAACAAAAATACATACAAATATACCTGGATAGGTATTTATTCATGCTCTTATGCCAGGCAAACAGACATTTTAAAGAAAGTAGAAATTAGGAGGGTGTTTCTAAATATAAAACCCAGAATCTAATTTGAGGCAAAGATGCACAACGCCAGGAGAAGCAAAGGTCAGACTAGAGCATATTGGATGATGGGGGTAATACAGAATAAAAGAAAATGCAATATGGCTCAGCTATGAGCAATAAACACAGGATAAATTAGGCTACGACTTTTCATACAATCAGTGTTTGTAGAAACTTGAGAATATTCAGAAAAGAGGAATATCCAAATTCAAAGCCAGTGTAACTACCTCCTCTACCAGAGATCTTAACAAATGCATATAAACTAATGATGTGCCCTAACATCTCCCCAGGCCGTGTGAGGACAAGTTACGCGATTCTGATCACCTGTCTTTAAAGGTGTCAAGACAGAAGTATTTTACAGTAAAAGGTACACATGAAGACAGCACAGAATACAGGTTTGTTTAAAAAATTGAGACAGAGGGAAGACATAGCTGGTTTTAAGAGTTCAGCAGAATCGGATTACCAGAATGTTGCAGGTGGCACAATTCAGATTATACATTTTTCCTTGACCAGAATTAATACAAATGAAACGTATATACATATACCTTTGTACACTTAAATGATCTATCATCACAGCAGAAACTCTAAGACACTTTAAATGTTGAAGAGACAAGAGACAAGCTTTAGCAAGGCATTAGTAGGGCCCAAGGTCGTCAGAAATCTCACTAACCACATCGGAGAACACCTGACCAGGTAGAGGCAAGGACAAACCAGCACCTTTGTGTTCTCAACAGAAAGCTGAGGCCAGAGAGGGACTGACTGGTGACTTAGTTCACCCATAAAGAAGATTCCTGTTGCACAGTAGCAAGAGAGGCAGGAGGATGCACACAGGGTCAGGGTTTAGGCAGGCTACAGTTCAAGAGCAGTCAGGGTGTTTGCAGTGAGCTGTTTTTGACAGAAAACAGTTTTCTTCAGAAAGGTGCACCCTGGCTGGATCCTGACTGTGCAGAGGTTAACTCTGGTGTAGGCTCTCAGTGAATGGGAGACCAGAGTGGGGATGGCTTGGCAGGCAGGTCCTGCTGTCCCAATAGCTGATGTTCTAATTTTGCACTTTAACTTTTATCCAGGCTGAGGTGATGCAAGCAGGGAGCCATGAGATTGCCTGGCACAAGGTCCACGGGGCTGAAATAACTGATATAAACAGTACAATAGTGGGTTTGTACTCTGGAAATGGGCTGCTGCTGACAGAGGACTACCTGGGTGAGGTGGGTGCTTGCAGAGTGGTGCAGAAACGTAATATTAATCTCTTCTGACCCGGTGCAAATGGACAAATTGAGCTTCCCTGCCTTGAGAGTAACCTGTGCAGAGGTCTGACCCTTCCTTTCTGAGAAAGGAATAGTCTCTGCTGTCTAGGCTTGATCTGCCAACCCCAATTCCCTAAGAAAGAGAACGAGAGTCCTGCAAGCTGATTTTGGAGCTTCCAAAAGCTTCATCCTTTGCAAACCTCCACACACAGCTGAGCTCTTCTCACAGCTCTAGCCAATTTCTCTTCCCCCAAAGAATAAAGAAGGAAACACTGATCTCAGCATGGCTATCCTTCAGATATGTGTGGGGTTTAAAACAGTTCCAGGACAAAGTCAGAAAGGACTGTAAGATCAAGCTGGTAGATCTGGAAGCAAAAGAGCTCATTTAGGGTAAATCCAAGGCAGAACTCCACACATAACAGAAGCAGCAGGCTCCGTTTGTGAGCACAGTCTTTGTTTGCTGCCCTGACCGAATCCTCCTCTGGAATTGCTGCTCTCAGTGCAGGAGGGGCAGGGAACCATCCCAGCTCAGTCTGTGGCCTCTGAGCAGAGCCTACCCAGAGGTGCTCTGGCAAGTGCCACCCTTTGGGATGACTTTCACAAGGCAGCCTCTGGCTCTTGAGGTCACCTGTTCTCTTCACATGTTGTCCCAAGGCAGAGCAACAACGTTCCATCAATATTAGCCTTGGACAGATCACAGTTAGAGCTCTCCAGGCTGATGGAGTAATAGGCAGTATCAGTTCTTTGAGACTTGAGAAGAAAAGAAAGAAAGGGGGAAAGGGGGAAAGGGAGAAAGGGAGAAAGGGAGAGGAAATGGGAAAAGAAGGGGGAAAGAAAAAGAAGAGGGAAAGAAAAAGAAGGGGGAAAGAAAAAGAAGGGAAGGAAAGGGAAAGGAATTGTGATATATGTCTCAAAATTTCCTGGCTCTTCCAAGATGTAATGGATAGATACTTTCTTTGAAGACTTTTCTCCAGCCTTTAATGACCAGTCTGGTTTTGATAAATTAATGTTTTACTTAAAAAAAAAAAATTATCATGGAATAATGATCAACTTTCCAGCAAGTTGACTGATTGATTGACAGAAATTTCATTTGGTCTAATATAGGAGTAACTTGGAAATCATGCCAAACAAACTTGATTTCACTTGTTGATATGGTGCCTGGGTTTTTTGTTGTTGTTGTTGTTGTTGTTGTTTGTTTTTTGGTTGTTTTGTTTTTGTTTTTGGTTGTTTTTTGTTGTTTTTTGTTGTTTTGTTTTGTTTCTTTTTCTTTTTTCTTTCTTGAGTAAGGAAAAGGCAGAAGAGGAAGAGGCCTGATTACTTTTAGGGTTTGGAATGAGTTGGGTTTTTTTCCCTTTTATGAAGGCTCTAGTATTGTATTTTGCCAAGGAAGTGAGTGAAATGATGTCTGTACAGAGCAAAAAAAGATAAAATTAGGAGACCTAAACTGTGCTGAGCAGTTTTGTGTATACACTTTTTTTATCTTGTCTGCTGGGGAAAGAGGAGATTGATCACAAGAAATCTTTCCCAGCCTCTGTCTCATTTAAGTTACAGAAGGGTTTTTGGGTTGAATTCAGAAGACAAGCCTTTCACACCTTTGAGGCCAATAGAACTGCCTGACTTCATACAAGTCACTGTGTTACATGCCCTGATCCCTCTGCTTTGCAGGGCTAGTAGCCCTAAAGAGAAACTTAGTACTCTAAACACAGGCCTCTAATGCCTGGTAGGCTCTAACAGACCAGCCTTCTTTATTTAGGGCTCTATTCTATTTTCTCTTACTCAAACAAAACAGTTCTCCTCACCAAAAGCAATCTCTTCTACCCAACTCCAACAGATTTTTTTTCTGTAAAAATCAAATTGGCCTCACAAACAATATGCTTCCATCTAAAGGTATCATGATGAAGCTCAACATCTATTTAAACAGAAAATAGTTTTCGTGTTGTGATTTTTAAACAATGAACACCCCTCTGAACATCCTTAGATGTGCTTCAAACATTACCTAGTCTTCAGAACGTGTTATAATTCGCAGCTTATAGACTGCCAAATCCTACTATAAAGAGGTAGTGTGGCTTGCCCCAGATCAGTCTAAGCAGATCTGTAGCACAAGAGTCTGAATATAAGTGTCTTAACCCTTACTGCCCTGCTTTAAATAAGAATTCTCTGTCCCAAAACTGTGACCTTAAACTCTGTGCTAGGGTACAACAGTGTTATAGGAGCCCTGAGTTAGGACAAATATTGTCTCTACATTGCCAATGAACAGTCAAGGCTTTCTTTTAATAACCATTTGTAACTTTTCTGTTTTGTGTGGTTGTATACCCATTTTTGTCTTTGCAGTGTTAATAGCAGGACTCAGTTCTACAGCAGAACATGTTCCTGCTGACATCTTAAATGGAAGTTCACTGGAGAGACACACATGCACAAAGACAAACCAGGCAAAGGAAATCTGACTTTTGTAAAATTAAAAGAGAGCATCAAAATAAGAGGCAGACTATTTTACCAAATGGGAAAGAACAAAGACAATCAGAAAAGAGACATTTCTTCCCAGATTATGGAAGAATTTGTAATAAGAACCATAGAGAGAAGCAGGAGAGGAAATTATATAGCTGGGATCCCACCTTCTGCTCTTCCTTGTATCATCAGTTAGCTGGGGTATTTGAAAGAACTTCTATCCTATTTGCCCAGAAATACAGCAGTGTGTCTTTTTTCATGTTTTGGCAACCTACTCCTTCATCAGTCTCTGCCTAAGTGTTGTTTAACTAAGTGGACAGAAACCTTCCTCAGGAAAGACAGGTAACTAGAGAGGTAGGTTGATCTTGTAGGCTTAGAAGACTTCAATGGAGAGCTGTGATCCAGCTCCAAATTTGGACCTGTTGGTGATCTTTTTTCCATTATATATTACATTAATCCTCAGCTGGGTCACTGTGGCCAGGCAGAACACGGCCAGGATCTTGACTGGAAAGTGATTTTTATTCACACTCACAGCTACACTTAATTTATTAGCACACTAACTGCTATTTCTCTTTAAATTCTAGCAAAGCAAAAATCAATCCTTCCCCCTCCATGATCCTAGGTGTCCATAGGGCATTAGCTGGGCTATTGGCTCAGCTACTAGAGGGAAGGAGAGAATACAAGGCATCAAGGAATCTTTATATCTCTTTAGCTGTTGCAAATTCTCCATCACAAGTGTGGCTTTCCTAGTATGGTGGTTCCTCCTGTCAGATGGGACATAAAGTCAAAGAGCATCTTTTTAACTTTAGCTTTCCTAAAATTACACTAGCTTCAAGCACACTAGCATCAAGTCTGGTATTGCAAAAGGCCAAGGAGAATGGTCAGTAGAACAGGGGGTGCTTGTTCATTGCTCTCATTTGGGGAGATGATTGGCTGGTCTCCTCTCCAAGCCCATCCATTCTAATCACCCTAGGAGCCCAAAATTCATAGTATCAGCTTACTCAGTGAACCTATCAAAAGAAATATCTGTCTTGTCAGGAGAAATAGCAGTTACTTACTCTTATGCTGGATGCCAAAAATGAAAACACTTTTTTGGCTTCTGCATTGATAATGTCGAGTGTCTCAACCCAGAAAAGGAGTGGGGCTTAAAGAACCAAAATGCTTGAGAGTTACTATTGTTAAGAAAGTATTCTTACTGAGGGTTAGGCTGTGAGGGCAAAGGGTAATTCTTCCAAGTCTGTGATGGAAACATAGACAAGAAAACTTATTTCCCAGCAACAGCAATGAGGTGGCTGCATTTGAATACAGTGATGTGACAAAAAACAGTGGGTGAGTGTGCAGGCTCCTCTTAGCTGTGTTCTCTGAGTTGTTTTAGAATGTGAGGTAGGCCATTATAAAGCAGAAAAACAGTGAAAGGACTTTTCTTCCCAGGGTGTAAGAGATGAAGAAAGCAAGGAGTTAAAGACCTTCCTTTCCCTGCAGCAGCCTCCATCTGGCCTCACAGAACACTACTGACTTCACCAGGTCAGTCAGGCCACATACAGAGGAGCTCACCAACAGTGGATCTACACAAAGGTATTTAACAGTGAGATGAACCTGCAGGTCCCAAGTGACATTAGCAAACTTGATATAATTTCTGTCTGGAAAAAGCAGAGCTATCAGATGATCAGGACTGCTCTTCTGGTCACCATCCCCAGCCTCAGGATACCCCAGTTTCTAATAGTAATGGACTACAGGTTTTGGTTAGAACCACACATGGCAGGCCAGCTTCATTCTGAGATGCTGTATCAGCAGCACAACAACCTCCACTCTCCTCTGCTCTGAATCTCCAAACAGCTCAGTTAAGTACAGGACCTGTTTTAAGATTTGTTCTGTACTAACTTGAGTGTTTGAAGAACAATGCAGATTTTTTTTACACAGCTCCCTCTTGAGTTTATTTATTACTTGAATAACACTTATTTCACTTGTTGGACAAGAGCAAATTGCTGTGGCAGATTATTTGATTAGACAGCTTTGCCAACAAACCCATCCCAAGCTTCTTAACATGCTTTTAACTTTTAAGTACCATCATGAGATACATGTCTTGGTCACATTCAGACACCTTAAAGTAAAATGCATTAATAAACCACTCTTCTCTCTACAAGTCATTAACATTTAAACACTAGGCCTACACACCATGAATGATCAAGTTTTCGGAGTACATTAAAAAAAAAAAATAAAGGGAGAGAGAGATTAAATAATAAGAAAAATAATCCATGTTTATATCAAAAAGTAGCACTAAGAAGAGGCAGGGCAACTCAGGACCATATAAACATGCCTGCTTCAGCTACACAATATATGAACACACAGTGCCAAGAGAGTAGCCACTCATGAGGGGACAGATGCTTGTTATCAGAAAAAACAAAACTCTTCCATGCAAAGGAAAAGGAGAAGTTTCACCAGCTCAGTTCTAATTTTTGTTGTACTGCTCTGTGTATTCCAAAAGACAGTGATCTGTATCTTTTGGACAGAGAAGACTGAAAGAAGTAGAAGTACAAGACATGGATGTCTTTGAACATTTCTTGTTGAATGAGTTACAAGTCTTAAAATTTCTCAGAGATCCCAGCACAGAGGCAGTTGTGGGCAGCAGTAAAGTCTTCTCCTGAACATGTGTCACTGGATTTCAGCAAAAATACCTTCATCCTTCATAGTCATGTGCTGCCAGTTTCCCCGTTCCTATGGCAGCAGTAGAAAGGATTCCTTTTCAGCATCATTGTTAAGGTAAATTCAAATCTCAGTCTCATGTGGTCGGAGGGTGACTTTGGTGCTGCAGCCTCCTAGCAACAGGTCCCCTTGGTCTCCACATTGCTTACAAAAGAAAACCCAGCACTGGTCTTTTGCTAATCTCTCAAACACCTTTATTTTAGTGGAGATCAACTACTACCAGTGCCTCCTCTCTCTGTTCCTCTGTTGAACATAGCAATCTCCTATTAAACATTTCCAGTCAGCTGAGCTCCATAGTACTCAGCTCATCTTTTAGACTTTGCCCCTCAGCATTGGGCAGTATTTCATAAC
The DNA here is from genome assembly GCF_009819655.1 of Sylvia atricapilla. Taxonomy (NCBI): domain Eukaryota; kingdom Metazoa; phylum Chordata; class Aves; order Passeriformes; family Sylviidae; genus Sylvia; species Sylvia atricapilla. The sequence goes on from NC_089145.1 coordinate 56,673,038, forward strand.
TATTGCAGTCAGCAATGAAGTAAAGGGTAGGCTTTTGTGACATAACTTCCAGAAGATGTTGCTATCAGGTTTGTCCTGGGAACCATACAGTCTGGGGACAAGCACTTCTCCTTGTTAAACCCATTGCTTTTCCAGAGTTACCAAGAAGTTAGACAGAAACAGAAAAGGAGGGAAAGACTCACTGCTTCAGGTGCAGAGGTCCATTAACTACCAGTGATGCAGCACCCAGCGGGCCCTGCCTTGCTAATGAGATGTAAGGTCACAGGCAGCAATACCACCTTGAGATGCTACTTTGTTTCTAGAGGCTCATTTCATGAGGATGCTCATTAAAGTGATTGGCCAAGGGGCGTGATTAACACCACCAAAAAATATAAGTCATTAGCCATCAACCATTTGGGCTGAAGGAGCCCCTTTGGCATTGTAACCATAGGCAGGGCAGCTGCATTCCACCCAGACAGACTCTTCCAGAGGCACTGTGGGGATGGCAGTCATCAGCCTGCAACTCCACACAAGGCTGTGCTAGCACACAGCCCACAGGGGACCTGGCCAGCACTGGAAGGATGTTCAGAACATGCCTTGCATGTCCTACTGCCAGCAGGTAGGTTCTGCAGATGGAGGTAGTGCTAAAACCTCTCTATAGACAAACCTGGGTGACACCTGTCAGAGGAGCAAGAAATATCTCCAAGGGTTGCAACAGGATACAAACCAAGAACATTTAGATTTTACTATCCACTTGCTATTGAAGGAGCACTTATTTTTAATCTACTACAGTTCATACAGGCAAAAAAAATACATGTTGTACAAAAGCAACAATATAAGGTCTAAATAGTTGTCAAGCTGTCAAATGCCCATTAATGAGATCCTGTAAATCAGGTGAACTGAAAAGTGAGAGCCAGCACTCCTAACTTACATTCCCAGACTTTTACATACACATGGTGGAGCACAGGATAAGCACTCAGATGTCTCAGTGGTTAGCTCTGTCAGCAGTAAAACACATCCCAAAAATACAGTGCCTGAAGAGTGGTGTACGAGTTATTACATGTCTGTGGGATGTCCATGAGCATCGCATGTGTCCAGTGCTCTCAAGCAAGGGTCAGTGCTATCTACAATGCCCTCAGAGGTGTCCTGTAAAGATTTGTTAAAATAAGGTGTGGGCCAGCCTGAGAGAACCAGAGAACTGGCTTTGCTGGCACTGCTATACTCTTCACCCAGCCAAACCTCTTGACACAACATAAATACCCCCTAAACCCCTCTCCCTGAAAGAAGAAATTGTTCCTCTAAAACTAGGATGAGAAGCTGGGTCATCAGATGAGGGTAAAATTGGTTTAAAAGCCATTAAGAAGAAAGCAACCTAGGCATTCAGGAGCAATCACAGCTGTTTGGGCTGATCAGCAGAGACAGAGGGAATTATTTATTCATGGACTTCCTGCTCTCCCTGAGCGGAACTCTCCACTGGGGAAGCTTTAAGAGGAGTGGGGAGCAGAAGGCAGGTGCTGCTTGGAATCCTCCAGAGATTTTCCTGGTCTGGGCCTCAGGAGAGTTAAGCACACTTCATGCTCAAAGCATCAACTTATCCTCTCAGAGCAGGAAAGGCAAGCAAGAGCATCACACAGACCTCTGCTGGGATGAAGCCCATGGAGAGCCCCAGGCACCCAGACTGCCATGCAAGCTTTGCACAGCTTTCAGCAAGATCCCCTTAGAGCAATAGTGCTTGAGTACACAGCCATTTCTCTCTTCTTGTGGTTCAGCTGCTTCCCTTTAAACACAGATCAAGTGTCTCTAGGGACCCAGCAAGCATTTAACAGACCTGCCTGATGGAAGGACCTCCAATGAGAAAACCAAGACCTGAAACTCCCAATAGACATCCTCAATTCAATCCACATCTGAGAAAGCAACCCTGAAGTTACATGCAACCAGATTCTAACTGCACAGAAAGCACGTCAGTCTAGTCTGCATCCAAAGCTCACCTAAACATTTTAAACTTAAGGAGAGGGAAAGACTAGCAGAATAAACATGAATAAATCTGTGAATTGAAAAAGGTCACCCTAGAAATACAGAATTATTGATATGGTATCAAGAATTCCTTTTCAAGACACAGTACTCTCCTTCTCAATGCAATTTCTTACTGTTTCCCAGAACTGGAGGACGAGGATGAATTATTCCCTAAAATCACAGTTCATAGTCTTCTATCAACTGTTCCCTAAAAGAACACCCTTCAGTGTTGAGAGATGACACTTCATAACAAAATTAAAAAAGCTGTAGAGACAGACAGACCTGCCCACTCAGCCAGATCTGGTGACTCTCTTCTTGCTTTGCCTCCGGTCAGAGGGCCACAGAGTGGTACAAGGGTGTGGAAACTCCAATCACTACCAGAATCTTTCACTAGAAGATGTTGCAGAACTACAGTTACAAGAGGGTCACTGATGGGGACTGAACAGACTATGAGAGAGGTACAGCCTGCACTGTGTCAATTCATGTCTGCCTGCAATTCATTACTGATTAAATGCCAGAGATTGAGATGAAAAGGGCAGGAGCAGATGGCAAACTGCTGCTTTAGAGACATCTCATTCCACTATCCCAGTTCACTTCTGCTTGGCCTCTGCTAGTATAACTTGCATTACTCCACAGCAATAATGCTCTTCCTCAACTCTGGTCTCAAATCAGTACATTGTTTTGTGCCATTAAAGCTACTGCAAAGGCAGCTGTGGTAGCAAAATAACTCATTATGCATAAAGTGCTTTGGGAAACCTTTGAAAAGGAAAGGACTGAAGAACAAGAGAGTATCATCTCCATCAAGATCAGTGATCCAAGGCAACCTCAACATCAAAAAGGCACAGAATGTAACCATGAAGGTGTTTCAGCAAGTCCTGCCTCCTCCTCCTCAGTCTGCTCTTCCCCACACATAAAGGGATTTCTGCTACTTGTAAATATATAAAACCAGATTTGTTCTTACAGTTTATATTCCTCCAAACAAAGGGCAGTAAAAAAAGAGATCTGTTTTCCTTTGAATAAAACAAGTTTTACTTGGTCTCTCAAAGGAAAATTCTTCTGCTGCTCATTCAGAGACAAGTTATGTTTTTAGAGTTGTGTAACCTTTGTTTCCCACTCTGGGAAGCACACCATTAAACACTGACAGCTACATAGCCCTGAGAGGGGAGTGCTCCAGAGATGGTTGAATCCCCCAGGGAGCTAGAACCAGCAAGCCAGGGCTCTCCAGGGAGCTGTTCTGCTTTGGCCATTGACTTGTGGCTTTACAGGGCCAAACCAAATAGACTGCTAGTTCATAAGTGCTAGCTCAAATTCATTTGTGTGCTTTAACATATGTTATTTGGGAAATTCAATTCATCCCTCAGTTTGCTAGATACAGCTTTAGGTTCTAAAATCCTTCAGAGTCTGTAGTGTCCTTTGCCCCTTCATACTCATGTGCCTTTTTTATTTCCCTTTCAACTTGCTAAAAGGAAAAAAAAATTTTTGATTCTGTTCCTGGCCACTCGACCTTGCTTGCAGAGCACAGCACACCAACTTCCCCTGCTGCAATGGTCAGATTACAAAACCAAAATAAGAACATTTGCCTCCCTACTGGCTGGGCACAGGCAGCCCCTGATGGCATTAGTGATGCCCAGTGTTCACCTCCTCTCCTTGCAGGCTTTCTTTTCATGAGAATGTTACCACAGTATAACTCAAGGTGCAATTTGAAATAGATTAACTTAAGCTGGTGCAAGAGGCACTCATTACTATTGAAACTTAATCTGTTTACAGAACCAATGAGCAAAAATGAAGCATCCTCAAACTGGCAGGAGAGCATCCACAATTTGGATTTTTCAGTAATTTAAATGGATTGTTCCAAAAATCAATGCTATTTAAAGTGTACAGCTTACTTGTGTAGAAAATATCTTCTCTGAACTGAGGAAACAGCAGCGTGGTGGAATAAATGACTGCCTGTGCAAGGGTGCAACACCCATTAATGACTACTACAAAGCAAAAGGAAGAAGGAGGTAGGGTCACTTTCTTGCACACAGCCTGTTAGGAAATACTGCATTCAAATTGCCTACAGGTAGCCAAGAAAGGGCATCCAGAAGTGACAGCCAGGTAACCAAAGTTCCAGAGACATCCCAGTGTATTCAGGATCCTCCCTTGCCTGGGAAAGAGGAAGAGAAAAGAATAAAAAAGCACACGTGGGTGCTCCTTGGGAATGTTTTCTGCTGCTCGTGCAGCACATGCATTACACAGAGGTGCAGGGCTGCAGTCAGCAGAGGATGCAGGTTAGTTCTTGTGAAGTGAGCAGCGGACAGAGCAATAATGTACATCTGGAGGCTCTCCTGCCCTATGTCCCTGCCATCCAGGGCAGCCCACAGAGCTCTGCTAAGAGGAAAAACCTCTCAGAAGATGCAACAGCCTTTGTGAGAGGGCAGAATCCACTCCTGTCCTCTCCGGACCAGGATGTGACTGCGGCTGGCGGAACATGTTAGCTAATGAAGATTGAGGCAGGCAGGCAGAGACGATCCCTTCAGCCTGTTAATCCACTTAAGGAAGGAGAAGGGAAACCTGAGCTGAATTCCTCTGTTCCCTGGGAGGGACTACTGTCCTGGCTTTAGTGCTCTGGACAGAGCAAATCCTGCCAGAGATGGGCCAGGGAATGCTCTGAGTGCAAGACCAGAGCTTTTGGGAGATGGGAGCAAGAGCTGAGGCAGGAACCACAGTCCCTAGGGAGAGAGACAGGGTTTGTGTCCACTGAGAATTAATGAAGTAAATTGAGCTTTAGTTGTTCTCTCATTGGGAGAAAGCAAGAAGGGCATGTGAGTGAGATTTTACACAATATCAGGGCAGGGAGAACAAACCTTACACGCTCTTCACTGTGCTAAAATGGGTCCTAAGAATCAGATTCCTGGGTTAGCAAGTCAGAGTGAATATCTGCGCCCCGAATACCCTTCCCAACAGTGACAGCATGCCAGCATTGCCTCCTGTCCACCTTAACTGGCGGCTTGTAGGATGATGGGCGCCAATCCCAGGAAATGTCAGATTATCCTTAGCCACCAGAGGGTGCTCCCCATCTCAAAGACAGAGTCAATGTCACAGCTGCACCCAGACAGCCAGAGAAGCCCTGATTTCCAGCAATCGTGGAATCCGAGCAAGGGAAAAATTAGAAAATAAATAATAAATAACAAATAGTCATTCTGATCCTGTGCCTTACTTCTGTTTCCCCATCCCTCCTGGCCAGGCAAGCTAAGGTCTGCTGTCCCATTTGTCCTCTGCGTCCTGCTCAGTCAGGTGATTTTCCTCACACTGAAGATTAAATCACTTTTATTCATTCCTCCTGGATCGTGGATCCCGAGCAGGAAATAAACACTTTCTGCTTGGCAGATCTGTAAGAGTAAGACTCCAGCTTGCCTGCCCCTGAGCAAGGTTAGGCTCGTACCCTCTGGTCAGACGCAGTTTTTGCAAACAAAGGCCTGACCTTACCCCTGCACTGCCACAATGGTGTGAGGCCACTAGCCCTTAGTTCATGTACCCCACTCTGTCCTAAGCTGGTTTTCCAGAGAGCAGAGTGCCTGTCCTGCAGGGATGCCTCAGGGTGGGGTTTTAAAGCATCACTTTGGGGGCACTAACACTAACTCTGTCCATAAGACACCTGTAGGCACACTGTTTACTTTGGGAATGCAGCGACCCACAGGATCCCTTCCTTCTCCCACTGAAGAAGGAAGGGTGGCAACACACCACCCTGTGCCTCAGCTTCCTGCTTGTGTAGGTTAGAGCTAACACCCGAGAGTCGCATCATCTGTGGAGAACAGAGCAGTTAGGACGAAATCATAATGGTTCTATTCCTCCCTGAGATTCAGAAGAGAGTTAAAGCATGCCAAGTAAGATCAGACACCTATGCAAAACAGACTAGCTCTGCTGACGTGTCTGGCATAACATCTGTGTGTCCTAGCCTCAGCTTACTTTGATAGTCCAGGTCTGTATATCCCGTGGGGAAACCAGCTCTCATTGATGGCTCCCACCCAGCACATGTGCTGCCTCTTGCTGTCTGACCCCTACAAGAACAGATCATTATATTTTTTTAAATTGTTCTTTCCTCTCCTTTTGCCACTAACGCCAGGCCCTTCCTAGGGGGATTTTTGTGAGAGTTCCTGCACTTGGGTACCCTGCCATCACTTTTTCATGTGTTGTCTTTAAATCACACAGTACATTTATCTGATGAAACTGTTAAAATTGAGCAGTTAAGCCACTGCAAATGACACTCATTCAGTCTCTTACATAGGTTGAAATATGTTTGATAGGTTTGGCTTACTTTATTTCCTGAATGAACCATTATCTGCAGCACATGTGGGAATCAGTGCTTTCCAAGTCACCAACCAGCCAACAGTACCATACATTACTAGTCATCCTTGAGAGAAGCATCACATTCTACAGCCTAAATAGGCCAACGAATTCTTTGAGTATTTGACATAGTTAGTAAAGGAGAAAAAAGGGGAAAATACAAGAGAAAAAGAATTTATGGCCTGTTTCTTAGACATCTTGGACATCTGCAATAGACAACTTTAATTCTTACAAACAACAAGTCAGGGATGCATGACAAAGGTCTACTTCCTCTACTAATCATCACATTCTCTCTTCAATTTACATCAAACATCAGACGTGGCATGGAAAGGTTAACCAGTATTAGGTTTGTACACTGATCATCCCAACACCATTAACCTTTTCCTTCTCAACTTGACAGGGTTTAACACTTCTGCAATACTATTACAGTCACTACGTACTTCATAGAATCAAATGGTTTCAGTTGGAAAGGACCTTGAAGATCACTTAATTCCAACCCCCTGCCATGGGCAGGGAGATTTTCCATTTGACCAGGTGGCTTCAAGCCCCATCCAATCTGGCCACAAACACTTCCAAGGAGTGAGGCAGCTTCTCTGGGCAACCTGTTCCAGTGCCTCATCACCCTCACAGTAAAGAATTTCTTCCTCAAATCTAATGTAAATCTACCCTCTTTCAGTTTGAAGCCATTCCTCTTGTCCTACTGCTACATTCCTTTGTAAAATGCCCCTCTTTTATTTGTTCCTAAACAAGCACATAAGTAGTCATCAAAAGTGTGGTTATTTAAAATTATGTACTTTAAATGTTATATTTCTGCATACTTTGAGTAAGACCTTAAGTTTTACCATTCTTCCTGCACACATTACAGCAAAGACTTCTAAAGAAATTTCCTAGCCCAAGTGACATTGTTCTCTTGTATATTGCTGCTGGGGGGTTTATTGTTTTCATTACTGTTAGTAGGCTGTAGTAAGTTCTCAAATATCCCAAATTCCTTCACTGTTGAGAACAAGAGCATCTGGGTGTCAGTTTTGCTCATGATGGCAAATTACAGAGTCAGATCTGCCTTCCTCACTCACACAAATCTGTACCTCAGTGGAGATTAGAACATCTGTATGATGTGGAATACATAATATAGAAATGAGGTTTTGACTACCTGCATTTAGTTGATCTGCAACTACATGAAATGGCAGTACTTAATCCAAATGGAGAGGCTGGGACAAAATCATCTCAAGCTCATAGATCTGCAAAACTTGACAGGATTCATGAAACATAGAAAAAAACTGTGTCAACAAGTGAAGAGAAGGGTTAGGAAAAACCACAATTGTGTTTACTTGTGAAAAATACTCTTAACCCTCATGTACATATATATTATTTTAGAGTTCATAATTACAGGATCATATTTTTTTCACAGTACCCCATCTCAGACTGCACTCAGAAGGGAGTTTTCCTGCGTAATGAGTAGCTGCTTGAGATGCTGGTTTGTGCTCATTGTTCAGGGTGTGGCCCCAGGCCTTATTTACTACACATTATTCAAACCTGGCTCTAGAGATTTACTAATTTCCTTACGTGTTTTCTGTGGCCTTGTCATTACACTGTCCAAGAGCTTCACTACCCCAAGATCATTTATTTCCACATACCTCTATGAGAGCAGAGGATGTTTTTATTCCCATTTTATGGATGAATGACCGAAGATGGTGTTAAAACATGTTTGCTAATTCTCTGTGCCTACTCCAAGACACCAACAGCCTTACTGATCTGTGCTTGTATAGCACCTTGGGTTTAGTGGACTCTCATTCAGTTAATTTGCAGCTTTAAGCACTCCCTGTTTCTGTAAAGTAAGCCCTTTGGGACCAAAAGGTTCCCTATAAAATAAGGAACATGCAATCAAACAACCACTGGCATAGCAGCTGCTTCAAAAATCCCTGAAAAAAATATGATATAGAAATGGTCACGTAGAGAAAAGAAGTCAACTGTCAGTTCAGAATTTCACTGCCTCAGCTGTAAAAGCTTCCCTTTCTCTCCTGCAGTCCCTTGTCTCACTCAGTACACACCTGACAAATGAGGCAGGGGTCCTACAGATGGTCTCTTTCACTGTGAAACTCTGATTTAGCTCAGAGCAGGTCCATCACATGCAGTGAATGAGGCAGGGGTCCTGCGAAGGAAACAGCTCACAGTGATGTAGCTGAAACACGAGTTGTGTAAGGCACACAGTCAGGTAGACAGGAGTGCTTGAAGAGGATAACTGGCCTTTCTCCATCATCCAGCTTTTGCATTAGCACCATTTGAAATGCCATTTTTAGAGTTTGTTGTTACTTTTATAGCAAAGAAATTCTGTCAGGAAGCACGACAATGACACTTTTGTGGATTATCAGAAGGGATGAATCCATCGTGTGGGCCACTGCAAGCAAGGTAATAGAGTAAACAGGCTGCAAAGGTAGCTCATCCTCCTTTGTGAAAACTGTCATGAGGAGCATGAAACACTGAGTGAATTTCAGACCCTGGTGACAGCTGAGAAATAATGATAATGGTTGGCTTTCCAACCATTCAATCCAAGTCATGCCTCTCTCCTCTCTAGCCCACCCCAGCCCACTTTCTTCTCTTCACTGTCTCTGTCTTCCCATGCTAACCCTTTCCTTTGCCCTCATCTCACCCCTCCAAACACTACTCCCCCACACTCCACAGCCTTAGCCTCTTGTTCATCAACTGCTTAAAACTATTTTCTTCCTCTCCCCTCCTTTTTGCCCAGCCCCCTTGCCCTGTCTTCCCATTCCTGTTTGGTGGCCCCACTTACTGACACTAGCTGATTCAGAGCTTAGCAAAGAGGGATCTTCTTGATTTGTTTTTAAATGGAAGGAAGGCATAATTCAGGACTTTTTCTTTAAAATATAAAAATTGCTGGTTTGGATAAAAATTTCCACAAAATTTTCCACAAACAGTGGAAAGTGGCAGTGGTATGAAAAACTGAAATGAAACCCCACTGGATGCACCAGTAAAAAAAAAAAAAAAAAAAAAAAAAAAAAAAAAAAAAGTGCTACTAGTCTATGTGGCCGTGGAAATGAAGACAAAAATTAAGGAAGTTGGTTAAGCAAGAAAGAGATGGCTGCTGCTATCTCTTTTGAAGGCTTACCATGGTTGGGTATATTAGCGTTTGGATGGAAGGCCTTTGAAGGAATGTGGAGCACTCATACTCCTTTGAAAACTATCCTGGGACCTTATAGATGCTAGTAGTTACTTGATATAGGCGCCTGCACACATCTCAAGCTTGCATCAGCTGGACATACATGCCTTTACATCTCACAGCCACAAAAAAGAGGGCTAGGACCAGGTCAGGGGTGAGGTGCATCCTTCCATACCAAAGGATAATGCTATAGCAGCATTATTTTTTCAAAACAGCCTGTGAAAATACCTGTCAAAAATTTTAGCCCCTCTCACACAGTCTGTTCTAATGCTTTTGTATCAGTACCAGTTTGTAACATCAAACTGAAATCTCCCACGTTGCAATCAAAGCCCATTTACTTCTAGTCTGTCAACGTCAGACATAGCAAATGACTTTAATCACTCCCTCTTGGACGAAACCTCTTACTATTGGAAGATATATTCCCCAGATCTTGCCTAATATCTAGATTTCCCAGACAGAAATACTAACCTGTCTAACAGAAACAAATTAGCACTTCAGTCCATTTAACTTAATTCCTGGGCATTCAAGTTGATAATTTGGAAGGCCAAAGAGTTTATAAGAACATCCAGAACAAGCCACGAGGTTGCAACTATCCTGCTGGCTTGCAGTAGACAAAGCAAAGTTCCCCTCACTTCCAAGGAGACTCACTGTAGTTTAAAAAAATAAAAAAGGGGGGGTGAGGTGGGGAAAGGGAGAGTGTTAGCCCTTTACTGAGGCAAATCTCCCATCTGGATACAATTTCTCACACGCTTTGAAAATCTTGATCTGGAATTTTGGGAAGCTTGAGAAGATATATTCTGATAAATCAAGTCCATCATGTGTTCATGCATTCTCTATGTAGAAGAGCAGAATTTTTTAGCAGTCTTTGATGAGGCTGAGAACTGTTCCCATGGTCCTTACATCCAGTGCTGTGCCTCGAGTACAAACCAGAGAGATTTAATATAAAACAGTTCCCTGGAAACTCACATCCTTGGTGCATGCAGATATGAGCAAACACAACAGCCAGAATTGTGACCAGAAATGGCATAAACTTAAAAATGTGGGATTTAATATTAATTAGAGAACACATATTTTCCAGTTGGTGTTACAAACTGTGAGCTTCCAGGGAAGCCAGGAGCCATTCCATGGAGACAACAGAAATAAAACAGAGGACCCTTCTCTGCCATGGGAGATGTGATGGGGGAAGGCGAGCTGGCAGCTCAAAGGTGCAGGCAATGGCTCTGCACTGTGTGTTTGCACAACTGCTTGGGAGCATATCCCTTGGTGATGTTATTCACAGGCCTTGGCCGACAGTAAATAAGACGGTGGAGCTTGATTCATGAGGGATGACAGGAAATCTATAATGTGTGGGCTCTATAATCTGCTCGCTACTGCGTAGCAAAATGAAAGAACAACAGTCCAATTACCAAGTCCTTGCTGATCCCAAGCACATCCTCCAGATCTTGTTCTGCTCGCAGCAGTGGGAGTTTATTGGCAACAATGGAAATCAAGCTCTGGCACTTGCCGTCTTCCATTTTGGGATAGCAACAGTGTTTTGGAAACATCAGACTGCCTAACAGTGGATAAAAATGCAGCCAAGACTGTGGCATGATCTTCAGAGAAAATTTCTGGAGAGCAACAGCTGCTGAGTTTAGTTCACCAAAGGACTCTTCTTGTGGACACCAGCTGCTGCACTCCACCACAGGCACTGTCTGTCCCAAGGGGCTGGTTGAGGCAGGGAGCAGTGATCTACCCAGCCTCTTGCTCTGAGGGGGACTGTGAACACCATTCCCCTGTCACAACACAAAACAATCAAAATGCAGCTCCACGAAACTAAAAACGGGGCTATGATCCAGCCAGGACGCAGCAGCTGGGACACAAATGATGAGCAAAAAACACCTTAAGGAGGGGGAGACAGAAGATGGGAGGGGTATGTGTATTCTGGGGCCAAACAGAAGAGGATTGGCTGAAGATAGTATTCATACCAGACGCAGAATTGGCCCAAAAGGCAGCAGGGATGAAGTCCATGACAGAAGCAGCCACAGAGCAGACTGCCCTCATACCACCAGTGCTGAAGACACATGGAAAGATGGAAGGTTTCTTTCAGAACATAAGAACATCCAGAACATCCAGCCATGGTGGTAGTAGGAGGGCTGACAGTTCCAGACAGAAGGAGAAGAAAATAATTTTCATTCCTACTGTGCAGTGTCAGAAAATCCACAGGGAAGCCCAGCACTTGGAAGGCACAGGACCACTCAGGTGAGGGTTCTGGTAGCTTAGAAGAACCAGTTCTCTCATTTATCTCTGACCAAATGTACGTTTCTTTCCTTGGGTCTCTGGCCCTTAACAACTTTCAGATCTAATTTCTGCCCTCTAGGAAAGGGGCAAGGGGAACCCTTCCCACTGTGGCAACACATAAACAATTTCCCCTCGATTCCTGGCAGTGGTCCTCTTTGCTGAGTGCACACTCCGGGGACCGCTTCCCCCCACAACAATCCCTGCTGCCACCTCCCCTCCCTTGTTATCTGTCAGTAAACAGTAATTAAAGAAGTGGCCTGCTTGATAAAGCTCCCACCTGCCCTCACACGGTGCTGCCCTCTCGGACGTGTCTAATTAAAATCCTGATGAGCAGATGAAGAAATCCCAGCAGCTGGGAGTCTGGTGTCTCTCTCTGCGCTCGGCCTCTTCATTACTGACGAGGAGGCAAAGAGATATAAAGGACCCCGGGAAATGCTCTGACAGACCAATCGATACAGCTTTTTGTGGGACGTGATGGTCCACTCAGGACTGCTTTTTGAACTGTGTGGGTAATGAGGATGCTGGAGCGTGGCTCACCGCATGGGGCTGGAGCATCCTCTGCTACACCACTGCTCCAGGAACACGCTCAGGGTGCCCACAGCTCGGCAACCACTCCCACCAGAAAGTGAATCCACACATTTATAATAGCTGGGGAACTTGCCTGGCCCCCCACCGATCCAGAAATCATTGCTTGTAGGGCCAGAACCCTGTCAAACCTCTAAGCACTCCATCAGTTCTCTGCAAACACAGAGCGTGCATCAGTGTACATACAACTGCAAAATCCAGAGGGCCACACAAACCTTCCCTAGGCAAAACCAACACCACACGCAACATCCACACCAGTGGGTTTAAATGTGTGTATAAATGTGAGAACGCTGTGTTTTCACTGCTCTTCCAGGATTCTGTGCTGGGGTGAAAAAGTTGGCATGCACAAAATGAAACAGCAAAGGTTTACACGATGTGCACAGCAATAGCGTCATTGTGAATCACTGTAACTATATTTAGACACACTTCACTTCATGCAAATATATCCACGACATGGTTTTATTCCTGTGGGAGGTTTTTAATGTGACATCAGCTTTACCTGGAAACAAGCCCATTTTCACTGTCCAATTCATGTTTATCGCAAACACCAGAAATTTCCTTGCTCTTAGTTCCAAGACGAAAGGAACAGTAAAAAGATGGAACCAGATCTATACTTTCTAAAGTTTGAAAGTGGGCACCTGCCCCCATGTCCCTTCTGAGACAGCAACATGCCCACAGGAAGTACAGCACCTTGGGAATGAAGGTCACGTGCAGCAGTGGGAGTGCACACACGGTTGCAAATACGAGTGCACAGTGTATGTGCATGAAGGACATGCATATTCCACGTGTGAAATCAATAAAAGAGTGAGCTTTATTCTGTCAGAGTTCACACCTCTTCCTTCACAAACCACTACTGCCCATGCAATCAGCCCAGCAATAGTTGGTTCTCTTTTCAGAGTCCCATCTAAGTCCTTGTATACAGTTTATTCAACCGATTCAGTCACTTTCTTTCCCGCTCCCTCAGTTGCAATTACTTTTACAGACCACATGTCCTGGGGGAAAAAAAACTCCAAAAGAAAAAAGAAAAAGAAAAAAAAAATCATGAAAGTCTCATGAAGTAAAAAAAAATACTTATTTCTGTTACAACTGCCATAATCTCTCCTCACTGTCCTCCTTGTCTTGTCAGGTTCAAGGAAAAGGAACGAATCATTCCTGGACTGGTTTAACACTGAGTTAAACTTGCCCAAAAACCCCAAACCATCTCAATACAAATAGTCAGTAGCAAAATACAATCAGCAACAGCAAGAAATGATCAGGCAAATACAGAAGCAGTGGACTCAATGTTAAAAGCTCAGGAATGCAACTACAAAAGGGCGTCGAGGAGTCCACTGGAAAAGACGAGCAAAGGGGCAGCAGATAAGAGGTCCCATGGCAATGGTGACAGAAGCACTGTCACTGGGAAGTTCACAGCTTCTCTTGGCCCTCAGCCTCCCTTGGCAAGAGATGCTGTTGTGCAGATGAAGGCAGCAGCGCTGGATGCACAGAGCTCACCACGCAATATCCCTGCCTGTCCCACTACCTGCACTTGATGGAATGACACATCTCTGCAGCAGCTAATAAATAGAAGTAATTTGATTAGCTTTCCCTAACTAGCGATAAGATCCTGACAAACCCTTTTTAATGCGTTTCTGGAGCAGGATGAAATTGTTTCATTTGGCGAGCAGGGCCCCACGGGAGTTGCCTCCAAGCTCCTTTAGTGAGAGGTAAAAATATGCCAATCATTAATGAGGGGAGAATTACGGAGACTTTAATGCAATCAGAAAAGAGGAGCCCTGAGGCAGCTGGGGAATAAAACCTGCCCTTAAATCAGAGGCAGGCAGCCGGAGCATGGAAATAAAGGCATACACAAGCATGTACATGCACACACACATAATACCTACCACACACACACAGACCTTGCTGAGCTGCTGTAAATACACTGGGAGTTTTGCCCGGGCAACAAACACCCATCTCAGCAAATGGTATCCATCTTCCCTCCCAAAGATTTTAAAAATCACAGTAAATGTTATCCATTTGGCAGACCCCTCCCTCTGCCAGGAGGGGACCACTGCCCAATAGAATTGCAGGTTAAGACATTTAAAAAGCCAGAGCCTTTTGTGAAGGGGGCATAGTAGCTGCTTGGGTGTCAAGCAGCAGCAGCGAGGCAGCTTTGCCAAGCGGAAGGGTGCCTCTCTCAGGGCCAGACTTGCTGCATAAACACAACATGTATAAACTGCTCACTGTCCTGCACTCATGCCAGAGGCAACATCTACTGAAAGGCACCTCCTCCCATTCCCTCTCCATTCCCCCTCCACTCCCTCCTCAACCACTTCAGTGAATTCCCTCCCTCGTGCACAAATCATGTAACATTTATTCCTTAGCAAAACAGAAGTCTTAAAGCTGCTGGTGTTTTCTCTGGCACTGTGGCAGGCCCTAGTGGTTCGTATTTTTACAGGGGTGTGTGTGTCCTTTCACCAACTCTTCCCATGAAAAGCATTCCATCTTTCTGCAGTGATTCTCCAAGCCTTGCTCGTACAATACACAGGACTAATCAGTACAGACCATCCCAAAGAATGCCAGCTCCCAGTTTAATGGCATAGAAAGCAGGACAGGAGTTTTCCCATCTCTCTTTCAGATTCATCTTGTTTACTTGAAAATAATGAGCAAGAGTACTGGGATATCAAGCACCAGACACCTTTTCTCTGCCAGATACACAAAACACGATGCTACAAAGCTGGGCATGCCTTTTCCCTAGTTTGGATTAACATTAGCATACAGAGAGGCAACTGAATGGCTGCTGAAAACTCTAAGAGGAAAATCAGTTCTAATTTCTGGCTTTAAAATACACTCGAGGGGATGTGAGACAACTGTTTCTTCATCCCAAAACTCCTGCACTGCAGTGAGAGAGTGTGGCACCCCTGCCTTCTGCTGGGTGGAATGACTGTCCTGTTTAGTGTGCACTGAAACAATACATTCCTGCATTGAGAAAGCAAGGCTGCTGCTTCTTCTGCCACTGAGATATGTGTCAGACACCTCTGCCACAAAAAGGCTGTGCTTCTGCACCATCTTCTCACACACCCCAGACAACTGTGGAACTTAAACACTGGGGCAAGTGACTACCAGCATTTAGCCTGAAAGACAAAGAAGTTATAAAGTCACCAAAACAGAGTAAAATATTAAGAAAAGGTAAAGAGGGAACTGTCCTGAGACATGGAGCTTGAAGCTTAGCAGGTAAGTTAAGGTATGCAGCTGGCACATTCCCAAACATGTATCAAGCACAGAGCTGCATGTCCCACTGTGAAATGATCACAGAATACTTATCCCCAGTAAGGAGGCCTGCACATCACTCAGCAGCAACTCCTGCTGGCTGCTTGAACCCTGTGATGATGGGCTCCCAAAGCAGTATTGCAAACCCCTCTGTAGCTCTGTAGAAAGTTCAGAATGAAAATCAGCTCAGAAGAAAAGAAAACCTTGAGGGTTCTTCCAAATTCTGTGTATCTGAGACTGAGAGATCAAAGAAAATGTTGACTTTGACTACATGGCTGCAAAAGTCACTTTCCAGAAGCACAAACAAGTGAGAAGACCCTATCACAGAAACTATCAAGACTGCAAAAAACAGCTAGCAGGAAATTCAGCATGGCTATAGCACAATGCTGTCTAGCATCTAGAAATTATATTTCTCTCCCTTTTGAGTCAAGGCCAGTTTTGATCCAAAGTTCCAATTGAATTCAGTGATTTCTTCCAGTCAAGAGCTTTAGGCTACTCCAGACAGTTACTATACCTCATCCCTGGTTCCACTTCTAGTGGTGATCCAGGTTTTACTGTCGCAGTCCAACCTAGTTTGTGGTGGCACTCAAGCAAGCAGAGCAGCCTTGTGTCTCTCCCCTGAGCAGCAGGCAGAGGTCTGAGATGGTGTCACACACTGTGGCCTGCCTTGCTGCAAGCAGCTCCTTCTCATTCTGGTTTGTTATGATTAAAAATGCACATCACCCAGCGAGGCCTTGGAGTGGAACTCAGCTGGAAATTGGATCATTAATATTCCTTCTCATGCCCATTGCCACAATTTCTTACCTCTCCACAAGCTATTGCTAACAATGCAACAATTGAGGGTGTCAGACTAACAGGGAAGTCAAGACTAAAATGCCCACTGTTACTCCACTTCATCAGCCTTTGTCCATACCCTGGCATCCCAGCAAACTCAGGCCAGTGTGCTGCATGTCAGCTGTCTTTCAAACCTTTGAAAAGTGTACATATTTTAGTAGGTAAGACCAGTCATATAATTTCAGACCATCCTTTCCCCAGTCTATCCACCAAAAGCTCTTAACATCCATATCATCTTAAACCATCAGAAATAGGATTCAAGATTATCCTCATTCCCAAGCAGATGGAAACACAGGGAAAGGAAACAATTAATTCAAACAATCTATCCACTTACGGTTTTAAGTCACCACACTTGGTCACCACACTTTCCACACAGTTCAAGTTCTCTAAATGGGTTGGAGAGATAAGTGCAAAGCAAGGGTAAGATATACCACATGATGGAGAACCCCACAACTGCACAAAGGGGGTATTTTCTTATCTAGCACAGTTATCTACATGACCTCACATTAATCCTATTTACTGCTGCAACTTATGAACTGGGCAAACTAGGAGACGTGCAAATCCCCCATCACTGCTAAAATGATCCTTTGACAAAAAGGATACAGAAGCATAGAAATGGCACAGGACACAGAGAAAGTGATTGAAATCCCCTGTTAAGTCTCACTGTATGCACTCATTGGCCTATTTGAACATACTTTCCTGTATGATGTTTGCACCAGACAGCAAAAAGCACAACACAATCAGGACTACAGCATTGATCAAGGAAAAATAAAAATGGATATTTTCTCTTGAGACTTCAGCATCATCTCTGTGGATATTGGTACCAGGCAGGGGAAGTTTGCTCTTGCTTGTCAACTTACTCAGCTGAAATTCCTTTGGCTATGTGCAGCACAGTGTCCAAGAGGTTAAATATCTACTCGAGAAGTGGAGAAACCAGCTAGCCAGCAACTAGCTTAAGGCAGCTGGGAAAACATCACTGCTCACAAGAATCTGGACAACAACTATAAATTCTGCTCCAAATATCTACTAATTCTCCATCTCAACCACCTTACTCAACTGCCTCAAAAATATCTTCTCCCAGTAAACATTTTGAGTCTTAGGTGCATAAACTGTTTGGGACTCAAAGGATCTGTTACATATCACTGAAATGCCCCTCAGGCTGAGGACTTGCTTCGTGTCCCTCTCCATAACACAAATACAGTACAAATATCTCTGGAATTAAGTCTTCACTAATTATCACAAGGGCATGATTTAATTTTAAACTGCTCCTGCCACACAAAAATTTGCATGTTCGGCACTTGCATTTTGATGTTACTGTTTCTTTAATTTTGTTTTATATCAGAAATAATAGCTTTCAATGAAAAAAACTCTGACAATAAAACACATAGCTTCATTACCAGCCACTTCAGTGCAGAAACATGGATGGTGACCATCTCAGAGCAATCAGCTTCATGACTGTACACAGTGGTATCAGCTCAAAGGAATTCAGAAAAGGAGCTGTCCCATCAGTCAGATGGAATAAACAAAACACTGCCATGCCAATTTGAGATAAGCACAAAGAAATAAAAGTAGAACCGGAGGGTCTGAAATTATATGACTGGTCTAACTACTAAAATATGTACAATCTTCAAAATAAAAAAAATCTAATAAATTTACTGTGCCAGCCCACAGACACTTCCCTTCAAGGAAGAAGAAGTAGCCACCACCTCTGCCTGCTCCCTCTGGCAGCCCAGTCAGTCTCTGGCATCTCAGTTTAGCACTCAGTTCACAAGGGCACAGCCTTGAGGGCTCCTGAAAGCCACCAGAGCTCCAGCAAACACACATCTGCAGCTCACAGGAGGACAGGCAGGTCTTACACACATTAAATGTGTTTTAAAGAGACAGGAGATGAGAACAAATCCTCTGCTTTAGGATTTGTCAGCCCTGGACTCCTTCAAAGCTGTACACCACATGAAATCTCCACACAAGGAGCAGTGATTTCTTGTGCATCACCGAAAGCCACAAACTGTGGGGACCTCAGTCATCATTCAGCCTTCTATCAATTCTTGAGTGTCAGCTTTTCCTACCGGAGCTGAGAGGCAACCCCTGATTTTTCCTAATCCTCCAAGCCCCAGGCTCCCCAGCATTCCTGGGGCCAACTCACACACCTTTCTAGACATCCCTCTCTGTGCCCATGACAAGGGCAGAGCAGAGGCTGCTCGTGGCAGTCTTGCTCAGGGAGCACTGGCTACCATGCCACTAATTAACTTAACCCTCAATTTATTGAAGGGAGGGGCAGGCAGAAAAAAAAATTAAAAAAAAATAAAAATCTTGAAAGGTTTCTTCTTTCCTGCCAATTTTTCCCATCTCCTACCTCGGTTCTGGCTGGATTCCCCCTTCCCCCTGTCCTCAGCTAGCACTGCCAGGCTCAGTCCTCCTCACCCTAGCCCCCCCTCCCCAAGGACAAGCAAAGTTATTACAATAATGAATTAGCCGGGCTGCTTACTGCTGCCAGTGGCGAAGGCAATTATCCCACTCCACGTCCCCAGCCACCGCTCAGCTCCCTCATAAAGAGAGGCTTTTGGGGCCGCTTTGTGCTTTGATTGGAAATGAAGAGATTGCTAATTAGGGAACCCCTGCTGGGATCGGGCTGGCAGGAACAATGGTGGAAGGGACGGAGCACACGTCCATTTAGAGAGAGGGGGAGAAGAGAGACATGCGAGCCCCTCTGTAATGTAGTGCATCCTCTGCTTGCGCCATAAACAACAGGGCAGACCGTTTTTATAGGGATTTTCACCTTTTAAAGTATGCTAATTTGTTTAGAGGAGGCAATAATTCGGGGTGTGTTTGCATAGGTCACAGCCTGTAGTTTTTGTGTACAGTATGCATTGACACACGCGTGCATACAGCCAAGAAAACGCCTCTGGAAACATCTGTGGGTATCTACACAGCTGGCCGTATCTTTCTTGTCATTCACTGGGCAGCAGGCATCAGTCCTGCATTAACAGGGAGAGATGCTCAGAAAAGCCTGTTGATGAGTATTAACGTAGAATTTTAATGCCTGAATTCACAGCTCACCAAAGTTGAAAATGAGTTACCAAATTAGTCAGTTCACCTGAGGCTTACCCAGGAACTGCTTCCACTGCTTTGCCCAAGAGCTTTAAATGACAAGTGGACCTCCAGGAGGAGAAAATTTCACCATTAACACGATGTTTTCTTATACTCATCCTGAAATTTCTTCTTAATTCGATTGTTTTAAAGGGGGGGGGGGGGGTCACAGGAGCTAAAATCACCTTTTTCCATCTGACAAATTGTGCACCAAAAAATTAGAAAATCCCTCCCCCACACTGCACAAGCACACCTCGACAACTTCATAGAACTACACCACGGAACAGAACTGCAGCACAGCCCTTATACACTGGTGGTGTTGGGGTCTAGTGACTTTAAACTCTTGTCAAAGAAAAATACACCTCCCCAACATTTCAACATTTCAAATTTCACTGTTTTATAAAATACAGCCTGTCAACAAAAGCAAATGTCTCACCTATTTGTGCAAAGCTGATAGAAAGCACTTGGAAACTATCCTGCATTACTTCGTTAACTAATTGCATCAGGAGAGCATAAAAATATCATGTTAAAACTGAAAATGCAGTTTTCAACCATATATTTGTCTCCCCATGCAAAAAATTTGCATACTGTTGATTAGTGCAATGTGTTATGGTATACATTAAGTGATTTATGTAAGCTAAAGCAACTTTCAAATTTAAAGACTGAATTTACATTTTTAGAATTCCTTTGCAGATACCTAAGCATTTGAATATACAAGTGCGATATTCCCTGAAAATATTTTCAGTAAAGCACAAGAAACAGAAAATGATCACTAAAGGCAGAAACACAGCTGAACTGAAAATTACTTTCAAATTCACAGACTATTTGTCCCCGCTGTTTGCTCACCTCTAGTGTTTATATCCTTCAAACAGTTGTAGGTAGTTTTCACATTCCCTTCTTAGTCATCACTTAGCCAAGCTTCACATATTTAGTTCTTTTGATCTTCCCTCATAAAAACAATCCCTCCAGCTCTGCTATCATTTTTGTTGTTCTTCTCTTACTACCTTCCAAGTTTTCTCTGCATTTTTTTGCTGCTGGTGCCCAGAGCTGAACATCTCACCAGAACACGCCCTCACTGTTTCTTGGTGTCCTGCCTGCACACAGCACAATCCAGTCACATGCAAAGGCCAGCCTTTGCAGCCTGCCCACTCTGCTCCCTTGGCCTGTCATGCTAAATTGCCAAAAAAGATGGGAATTCTCTGCCACTACCATTCCCCCAGACTCTCTCATTCGGTTTTCACCTGTCCCCCACTTACCTGATGGGAGTATTTCATACCCTTGTGTAGGTAAGCAATCAGAAAGTAAAAAAACCCTGTGCTAAAACCATACTCAGGGTTGTTTTAGGCTGCTGGCAACCCTGTAGTTACCTACTGCATGCATACAACCTGACCACTTAAAAGCAAGGAAACATCTACTTAATGACACCAGAAGCCAAACTGTAACGTGGTGTACAGTGGCAGAACCCATCTGCTTTCACTGCAGCTGTACCAGTTTGCACCAGCTGAGAAGTTATTTCCATAAGTCTTGGATTGCCCATATCACAATCAATCACAGTCAGAGAAAGTACAAAGAAAGGTATATTTCACTGCAGCAGGTGTTGCTCTGATCTAAGAAGCCTCTTTACCTTGATTTCCAAGCATTTACATTGTAGGGATACAACTAATCTGAATGTACAAGCAATTCAATATACCTACCAATTGGTTCAGGAATTCTTTGGTAGAGCACTTACCATTGCACTCTTAATAATCAAATTCTTATTTAACAGAAGAGGAATAAAACTCATGGTAAAATTATGGATGGACAGGCCACCTGTATTTGAGACTGATGAACAGGCCTCATCACTACATCCATTCACAGGGTCTGATTAGCCTAAATATCCTAGAAAAGGGGGTGAAAGAAAGTGGCCATGGCATTACAGCAGGCAGGGCAGGGGGACATGCTGGAAGAAGTAATCAAATGTTCTAAAGTCCTGAAAGAGAGAAGAAAGTCCATTCTTTCTTAGACTGATTCTATTGTGCCCTTAGTAACACACTTCTGGTTCTAGCCTCATGTTCATGTTAGTAACACGCTTCTGGTTCTAGCCTCATGTTCTTTCAGAGCCCAACTTCCTTGAAGTAATTGTGTCCTTAATATTCATTCCTGTGTAAAGCCTGGAAAGTATGAACATAAAATCACCCAAACCAGGATTTCTTCCCCAAATTTTTCCGGAATC
Source organism: Sylvia atricapilla (assembly GCF_009819655.1). NCBI lineage: Eukaryota > Metazoa > Chordata > Aves > Passeriformes > Sylviidae > Sylvia > Sylvia atricapilla. Next base: position 56,694,772 of record NC_089145.1, read on the forward strand.
AACACAACCACATTCTGGCACATAGAGTATGGGCAAACCCCAAAAGCTTTTGGAGTGTATTGAATTTCTTTCTCTGGTGGATTTAAGTGTAAGATTTTGTCTTTTAAATTACCAATAAATCACATCTCTTCCTGCCCTCTGCAGAAGTGTAGATTTTCCCTTAATTTGAATATGTGTTACATTCACAGAGCATAAACTACATTGTTCCTGCCTATTTGTTTCCTTTAGGAGTTTAACTTTTACAAATTCAATTGTAGACAAATGAAGTCCCTCTACATAAGCTCTTAATGCAGCCCTCTTGCAGAAAGCAGAGCTCCTACTGTCCTTCTCAACTGAGTCACATTTGTCCTGCCTCCTTTGAGTGTTAACACAGGTCTGTACAGCTCAGATTGAGGAGCTGGTCTGGGTTAAAAATTCCAAAAGGTTAGCTTAATTCAAACCCACCACATGCAGGATTACTGGAAGTCCAGCTGAACACAAATACCTGTATATAGCATGTGACATGCAGCAGTTGTGAAAGTTGTGAAACCATTAGCAGTGTCAAAGGGTTTCTTAAAAGCATCCATATATGGGGTATTTTTCTTTGAAAATGTCCCCATTTGTGTAGATAAATGATGACATAGTTGAGACAGAATGAGATTGAAAGACATAAGTTACTGAACTGAAACACATGATGCTGTCAAACTTACACCTGCTTGAAACAAAACCTATCCAATGACAGATCTGAGAAGCATAATAAATTTAATTCCAAGAATAGGCTAAGGGTTGACCTGATCTAATTGTAAGCGGGGGAAAATTTAATCATGGAAAGTTCTTTAATCTAGCTTTAAAAGAATATAAGACAAGATTACTCTTGGTATCCGAAACTAGACAAATTTCACTTTGCTGTAAAGACATTTTTAAACAGCCAGAAGCAGCCACTGGGACCACTTGTCATGAGGCATGCTGGTTCTTCTAACACAATGTCTCTAAATCAAGATTGTACGTCTCTGTAGAAGATGTTGAGAAACTGCCCAGACAAGTGCAGGATTTACTAGGTGGATTTTAGATTTTAATTCAGTTAGGCCTAAAACACGAGTAGTGTAGGTCTGCCTGAAAATCTCTTGAGAGTGTTCACAGGTTGTTTAAGAGTTGTAGAAAACAAGACAAGTGCTCAAACACAGCTTCTGCTTTGCCAAAGCTGTTCACTGAGTGTTTGAGCTGTTTGTCCAGTACTTGTTAGTTCCCAATAAGCTTCAATGGAGACAAGTCATATATGGCTTTCTTAAGGCAGTTTCTTTTACATTATAGTAATCCAGCTATGAAAAATTACACTTTTTTTTTCCAGAGGACATATGCTTTATCTACCTGAAAGTATAAAACATATACAAAGAATGGGTAAAGGCTAATAGCAAATACTGTGCAGTGCACAAATCTTAAACAGGAAAAGTGGTCAGTTAAATTTGTCCATGGCTTGAATACAATAACCTTTGGGTTGGTTAGAGGTGAGAAAAATGAGATTTAATTTTTTTAAATCTCTTTCACTGTTTTGAATTTTAGTTCAAGCTTCATAGAGCAAGTTGCCAATGAGAACAAATACTATAAATTCATCACATCATGGTTACAAAAGGGTGAAGAGAGCTGCTTGTCAATCAGTCAAGCCCAATATGTTTGCCTTGCTATCAAGGTTTGCCTACAGTATGCAGTACTCATTTTCAGTGTGGGTGCACTGAAGTCAAGCTGAAAACTCTGCTCTAACACATGCTCCTAAACAAGAGAGAAAAAACTGTTCTTCCAGTTTCTCCCATATTCTGGCTAACTAAACATGGCTCTACTTTTAACAGATAAAACAAATCCATCATTTCACTCAGACTCTTCCATAGTACTGGGAGAAACACTGTTCTATTCTTCTCCATGACATGTTTATTTAGTACCTTATTGCCCGCTGAAGGCTTCTCAAGGCACACACTGTTGTTCTCCAGCTCCCTCTGATTTGCGTCATTGCAGGCTGTGTTCAGAACCTGATCACCTCTTCCCTCTGCAACATCTCTCAAACATCAACCTCGCTTTCCTACTACAACTTACTGCCCCTGGGCTCTCAGCAAGGAAAAGTTATATTGCCTTTTCTCTAAAGGCATCACACCAGCCTTTTTATCCTTCTGGATTCTATCTTTCCATAAGGAGGACCAGGTACAAATTATGTTTGCCTCATCAGGAAAGGCAAAGAACTTAGGAAAAATAACTTTTACATTTATTGAATATTTTTTTGAGTTTTCTTTACTCTGAAGTGAAACTAATAAATACTCTGGCTGAATTCAGTGAGGTGTCTTTCGAAACCGTTTTCTGAAACAGCTCATTGTAGGAGCAAAAGTCCTTGATGATACTGTTAATTTTTAGGAAGCCCAAGTCATACTTAATCATCTGAAAAGCCACATTAGCATAGCTCGGCGAAAGAGAAGACAGCAACCATCAAAGTAATTTGTGGTCTCACTTTCAAGTATCTGACTGAAGAAGCCATCCCTGAATCCTGGCAGATGCAGACTTCCCTCACAGAGCTCCAATGGTGCACCAGTGAAGGCTGCAGCAAGGCTGGCCCAGACCACAGGTGCAGGACTTGCCAGGTGGTAGCCTCTTGAAAAGGTGGTCCAGGCTTGAGAGAGAATGTCCTCCTACACAAAAAGAGCTGCTACCTTTGGCTGGCCTTGAAGACAGGTTTAAAATAGAGAAAGGAGTCACTAAACTCAAAGAGTAAAGCATTCTTCATAGAGTCACAATGAAGATTGTACATCAGTTCAAGGGATTGTTGCAAGGTTGTAGCAGGAGGCAAAAAAACAACCCCATAGAGTCTACTGGAGGCAAAGAGCATTTAGAGACAAGACTTAATTCCAAAAAGTATCAAAGAGTGGAAACAGTGAGGAAGGAACATGAGAGAGAACTAGGGAGAAGAAAAAAAAAATAGGAAATCACTTCAACTGTTTAGCTATGAAAATTTCTCTTGTAGTAGAAGGAATTTACCTGCACAACTGTCATCTCAGAAGTGAACAGGGGTGGAAGGAAAGCAAATCAAAGAGAACAAAAAGAATGAAACAACCCAAGAGGCTTTTCCACCTCTGACTCTTGTAATCTCACAACCTGGAACATTTGGTAAACTGAGGAGATTTGTAGCTATTCTCACAAAACACACATAGAAAACGGAGGACCAACACCTCCCCACCAAATCAGTGGCATGTTACTGTAAAGAAACAGTTTTCCATACTCAGAAGAAGTTATAGGCTTCCCCTTTAAGGGACATTTAAGTATGGGACTGTTTTTTCTTCCCTGATGATAGAAGAAGGAAGTGAAGGAGGTCAGAGTCCTGTAGATCTCTGTGCACTCCCCATGGTCTAGTTTAGGAGACTTAAAAGGATTCAGATTAACTGGGGTGGCTTTGTTGATTACACACAGAGAGGAAAATGACCCCATGTGGTAAGTGTTTCCAGGACAGCTGCTCCGTTGGTGAAACACTGCTGCATTCCAGAAATAAACTCCTACATCAAATTAGCAGCTCCAGTCCTCTCCACAGAAACGTGCCTTTACGGAAGTTGCAGCATTTCCCAGATGAATGGGAAACCAGGAGCATAAATTCCTGCTTAGCTCTGCTTTTAAATAGAAAATGATACAAAAAATGTTTGTACAATATCAAATCGTTCTTCATAGCCACATAATTGCCCCACGTTATTGGTGGGCTAAAAAAAAAAAAAAAAAAAAAAAAAAAAAAAAAAATTTGGAATATTTCTGGCTGGGTTGGAGAGCTTAACCTAGCATGGTTCCCCAATTCCCCAACACTTCAAGCCTGTCACAAGTTTTCCCAGTCTGAGGGCTTATCAAGACTTCAGTGTAAAAGATTTTGGGTTGGTTCCCATGCACATCAGTACCTACCAGTGCAAAGTATTGAAAAATGCAAAAAATTACAATCTACGTGTGAAGCAGGATGTGAAGCACTGCTGCCCCTTCCCTGGCCTCTTCCAGCTCCCAAAAAGTAATGCACAACTATCCTCTCACCACAGAGGTGAATTCTGGCCCATGAAAGTAAATGTGCTCAGAAGCCCCAAGGCATTTCACATTTCCCTGAAGACACACAGCAGCAGAACTGCATGAGACTACATGAGCTTCCAAGTTTACACAGGTTTACAATTACAGATTTACAGATGGCAGCACTGGTAAAAGCCCAAGAAATCCTGGGGAAAAAAAAAAAAGCCAAAACACCAAGCCACAGTTTTCAGCGGGTTAGAGGGCACATCTTCAGTGCTCTGGGCTCACAGGATAGGTGTTGTACAAGAAGCATGCTCCACTCCATAATCACTGAGGGCAAGATGTTTGTGGTCCTTCCTCTTTCTCACAGCACACTCTTATCTTAAAAGAAAAAAATTCCTCTTCTTGTCCAATTTTCTCCTCTGGAAGGAAAAAACCTGGGAAACCTGGGAAGGTGTTTCCATGTGCTGCACTGCAGAAAGAAGCTGTAGAGGGCATATCACTTCACTCACAGATGGGAAAGTCGAAGCCAGAAGCCATTGACAAAGTTACAAGGAACAAGTAGCATCAAGACAAAGGCCCTGCTGCTGGCTGTTCTAATTTAGTGACCATTTGCTTCAAGAAACCTTCACCAGCTGATGATACAGCAATGCAAAGCTCCTCTGCCTCAACATGCCACCGAACCAAAACCCATCAGGTGACTAAACCTTCTGCACAGCTCAGCCTTACAGAGCAAAGGATGTAATACATTGAAACAAACTCTCAGCTGCTGCATAAGGTGGTCTCAAACATAAATAGCTCAAAGGGTCCTCTGACCCACGGCCTCTTTCTCTTTGGGCATAACTTCTGCCCTGAAAATGTTACCTCAAGAACCATGTAAGTGGAAAGGAACACAGTACCATGCAGAAAGAGTAATTTCAGGAAGAGTCATTTCTGCTTAGCTCAGTCTTGCTCCATGGCTGCAGTCTTCTCTTCATTGCTGCTCTCAAATTGGCACAGCTTTTCTATGCTAGGGACTTTAGCAGCTCTAGAAATGCTGCCTACAGCAGGAGAAGAACATTCAGGGTAAACAAGATTGGATATCCCAAGATATAGATTCTACAGATCTGTGACAGAGTATCATGTAAACAACTAAATGCAAAAAGTGTCAACCTTGAATCCAGTTGCAAGAAAAGTTATAAGCAGAGCTACAGTAACTCAAGTTAAGATGTGACTTAGTCCCATATTCTACCTCTGATATCAAACATGAACATGTGCTCAGGGAAAGACTATAGAGAGAGTTTTGCCCCTATTCCTGACTTTGTTGGACCTTTGCAGACCTCATATTCAGTATGTTGACATCCTGTGGCTTAGACAGTCTCCTCTAGACCATAACATGCACTTGCCACTAATAAGTCCACATGCCAAATAAATGCCTTTATGGAGACGTGTTTTTGAATACATCCATAACTTTGTCAATGAATGACACAGAAAAAAACTAATTTTGCGATACGATATTTCATTTGTTTTATTTAAAGCACTTTTTAAACAGAATGATGACTACCTCATTGAAAAAATGTAAGCAAAAGACGCATGTATGTAATGACACTGAGAAGATGTAGCAGAGCTCTCTTCTTTGCTAAGAAAGTGGAGGTGCTAATTTTGCAAAGTAAAGAATTAGATGAGTGTTACAGAGGAAAATATAGGCCTATGCTCTTTTTGATATCTTTTTGTTAAGTCTCTATCAAGCAAAGCCACCTGTACTCCCAAGAAGCCACAGTTTCAGCAATATATTACCACAAATTCCCATCTCAGTGTCCCTCCTCTTTCCTGTAGCCACAGACTTCATGACTGATTCAAAACAAGAGACTACTAGGGCCACAGTCAAACTGGAAGCTCTTTAAGACAGAAGCTGTCTCAAGGCTAAATGCAGCAGCCCTGGCTGTAGGGAATGTGTCATGATACAAATTACAAGAGCAAAAGAGAAGCAACATCCAAAGCTGCCAGTAGAACTCCTCACTATAGTCTGAGAGCTAGTTAAGAAGTAGAACAGTCACAGCATGAGATTTATTAAGTAGTAGATAATAATTTTACATTACATAACATATGTTGCATACTGTATTAAATTCATTATTGTGAGCCTCAAATGTTCAGCTACTGATCAAGTCCCAAAATAAACATAATTATGTATTCCATTATGCATTGGTGGTTATTAATATCATCTCTCCTTTTTTTTAAGAATATAACTGGCATTGCTTTTTAGTTGTTCCCTGAAACCCTGTGGTATAGACACTTTTCTTCTTTAAAAAAAAAACCTGCAATTTTTCTCATCATCTTGTTTCACATGGTTGAGATGTAAAGTCAAACATCAAGTGCTGCAATAAAGTTGTTGGCAACATCAGAGGATGTATAGAAATGATATGCAGGGTAATTAAATGGCTCTGTACTTTATTTGCATATCTCTATATAGAAGCTGGCCTGACTCAACCATGAAGCATTTTACAATAGCATTTTGGCCCTCCTAGCTTTGTGCAAGATTTTGCAACATGGTCCAAGTGGTCCCAAGATTTCTTGGTCTTCTGACCTTGCTATGGGAAGCTGCAGAGACCTGCCTGAGATTCCTCAAAACACATCACATCCAAAAAGAGATGGTGGAAATCATGTTGAAGTATAAAACAGAGACGAAAGGAGATAGGGACCATCATGAGCAATATGCCCATTTATTTCTACAGGTGGAAGTCTAAAACTTGTTACTAGCAGTGGTCCAGCTAACTGTGTGAGCCAAGCTCAGTTCATCAGCTGCTTGCAACTGATGCCTCAGGGGCAAGAGTTTAAGGGCTTCCCCAGCCCACTGTGCTACAAGGACAACTGAGAGCCCAGACAGGGACTCCACTTCAGGGCCTCCAGGCCCCTGGTTGTAGAAGCACCCAACAGATGCTCAGAGATGACATTCTGCAGTGCTGTGCTCCTGGAATAAGTTTTGTGCACCCACAGGGGTGGTGTAGCTGAGTGACAAAAAGCACTGCTCCTCCAGCAGCCCCTGCAGCAGGTGGGTGTTTCTCCTTCTGCCATCCTGAGGCCAGAAAGACAGACCTGACTTCTCAGGGAAGGTCTGGTGCTTCAGTGCAAAGGAGGTGGGATGTTTCATCATCCACGTCCCATCAGCCTACACAGGTGGGCTGGCTCCTGGCTAGGAGCTGGCATTGGGATCACAGGATAAAAAGCACTTCGACCACCCTGGTTCAAGCTACAAGCAAGACCAAGTGAGTGGTGACTGCCAATTGACCAGAAAGGTGAAGGGAAGAGATGGGAGAGATCCTGTGACACGACAGCCTGAGGCTTTGTAGAGTCACAGAACAGTTTGGGTTGGAAGGGACTCTAAAGACCATCTAATCCAACCAATGCTTCAGACCAAGACACTGCCAGAAAGACTCAGTTTGGCAATCAATAAGCTACCATTTGCAGCCAGCCAATCTCCATTAAGCACTACAAAAGACAAACAGGTTCTGAGCTCAGTCACATCTCCCTGGGAGCAGACAGTTTGAGTGGCAAACTCAAAATGCCCAGCATGGTTTTTTTCTGGAATGAGTTACCAACAGTGCAGCTCTTCCTTTGCACTATCCTAGGTAAACAGAGGTTGTTGCTGGTACAAAGTGCCTCAAAGTGGCAGGAACAGCATTATCACTTCAGTGCTGTTTCCTGAAGGATCAATAAGCCAAGACAATCAATTCTTCTGGCTAGTCCTTATTCCCCAGGAGAAGCTGTGACTCTCATCCCCCGTCATTTAACTCTTCCCAAACATTGCAGCAGCCCCATTAATTCTGCCCTCCTTAAACACACATTTCCCAAACCCATGTGCCAGGAGAGATTACAGAGCTAGAACTGCTGTATCCAGGTCAACAAGGTATTACCAAGAGGTATAGCCCATCACTTCAGCACAGTAGTAACATGTCTATATATTCATGGAGCACATGGAGGCATCCTCACATCTGATGCCACTGTACAGGACAGAGGGCCCAAAGAAACTGCAGCTCTCTATCCCAAGCTACTCCTCTGTGCAGGGAGGATAAGGCAGTCCCAGGGCACCAGATGAACAGTCATTACAGAGAGTCAAATGAGTAGAGCCTGTTTAGAGACACATAAAAGTGAGGTTCAATCCTGTGTAGCAAAAAGAGAGTAAGAAGGATGGGGAAAAAAAGCTCAGGAAGAATGGAAGAATCATGTTATTACCTGCAATGTGAAAAGGGGAATCGAGATTATGGGGGCAAAACAGGGCCATACTCAAAGCCTGCAGTAACACAAACTGTTTTGCTGGGATCGTGCAATTCTCCATAGACAATTGAAAACGGGGAAGCAGGAACCCAGTTAAGAGATGGGCAAAACACATTGCATCAGTGAAAAGGCTCATCTTGAACTGAACAAGAAGCCTATTAGAGCTAGAATTGAAGAACAGCAGTGACAGAAACAGCTTGGTCTAAAGACTGGCATGAACATGCATAAAGCTGTACACAGCAGTTTCCACCTAAAAAGCAGTGGGACTTGAGATAGGCTCCTCAAATGTCTTTCTGAGCATTAGAGAGGATGCTGATGCAAGTAATATCTTCCTAGCCAATGCTGCACTCAGAAAATCCTTGTCTCCCTCTCCCATGCAAAGATAGCACTCACCAATATTTATAACTTGAGTGTTGCCACACTCTCAGTGCTACAGACTGTAGATCAAAAAAAAGTATGACTGAGAAAATCCTATTCACGTGAACTCTTCACCAATCTACTTGAGTTCACATCGTCAACAGGGAAAGGTTGAAACCCCCTGTACCAGGCCATGGGGACATGATGCAACAGGAAAGAATTTCTTATTTAAAGGGAAGAAGTAGAAACATCTGCCAGTGACAATAACTGCAATTTTAAATAGTCCAGGAAGCCTGTGGAGAAAAAAAACACCTCTAAGGATGAATGAAAAAGCAAACAAAAAGAAAGGCAAGCCTGGTGGCAGACATAGTCTCTTCTCACCCAGAAAGTTACCCTCTAGGTCCTGTGAGCTTTAGGGGGATGTCAATTAAATGCCTATTTTCGTGCACAGCTACATCATTTGTTGGGGCCTATTGCAAAGAGGTGATCACAGAAGACTGGGGGAAGAACTTGTGGAATATATTTCCTGCTGATCCAGCAAACATGATTATGAAGAAAAAGAGAATCCATTCGGAGAGCAGCGTGAAACTCTTGTGAGCAGGATCATTCGCATCTCACATGGCTGAGGGAAAGGAAAGGGCAGCAACTCCTTAATGAATAAAAATAGCCACTTATGCTTCCTTCTTGTATATGCTAGGCATATGCTCTCCAGTATCCAAACAGCAAGATTTAGTTGCAAGATTCATCCCTCCAAAAGAAAGGAAATTCCCCTAAAGGTGCAGCACTTTTTCTAGAGATTTTCAAGAGTGCTGAAACTTTAAAACTGGTGTTATTTTGAAGGCATCATGTCGACTAAACTATGTCCTTTAAAGTTTTAGAGCTGCAGTATTTCCTTCCTTGAAATTCCTATACTACTATATTTTTTTAAGTAGTTGTAGCATGCAAAAACACAGTAGCTTTCTTGGGAAAGTTGAAGAACACTTTTCAATTTTCCAGTCCTTCATAAACTATATCCATGCCAGGCAAACAGAAGCAAGTCATTCATAAGATTCAGCATAGCACTGGAAAGGACAACAAGAGGAGAAAGAAGTGTATTTTACCTGAAAGGTCAGCAGGGGAAATCTAAGTATAAACTGCTAATCTAAGTATAAACTGGCCACAGCAGAATAGTGCAGGAGAGGAAAAGGTTGAGGCAAAAAGAAAGGAAACTGCAATGGGAAAGAGAAGGCAGGAAAAAAAAAAATGTTACACAGTTTTCACCTCAGCCACAGAAAGCTTCTGTTTCAAAGTGATCTGCTGTAGATTCCAGTGATTAGAGGGAAAGAACAAAATGAATATGTTTTTCAAATGCATTTAATGAAGTACACTCGAGCTGATGGTGCTCTCCTCAGCAGGTCCAGGCACAGAGCACAAAGAGAAAGGGGCCTCAGGCATTCACATCAGGTCGCAGTTTTAAATAATTTTAAAACTAGGGCAAGATGCCAAATCTTACCTCAAGGTGCTACATCCAGATAGACATGTCAGCAAAAATGCCAAGTTTGGTGCATACAGGATGACCATTGATACACACGGCTCCAGATGAAACAGTGGCTTACTTTTTTAGCCAGAATTTACCACTTTTGAGTGGAGCTTCATCTCAGCAAGGGTCACTAAGTCTAAACTCAGACCTAGTGTATAGGACATCACCAGTGAATATTACACCAGAAGTAAGTTAGTCTTCTATTTGCTAGTTATGCCAAAATCAGAAAACCTTATTGGTGGCTAGCACAAAATGCACTAAAAAACTGCAACCAAACAAACCAAAACCCCTACCAAACAACAACAATAAATAAAGTGAAGGGGGGCAACTCTTGTTCCCAGCATAAACCCTCTTGTTGTTAGCTATGCACTTTTGTCAGTGATTCGCAGTTTTTCCCATGAGCAAATCAGCCACTTGGGATTTAAAGATCTTGCACTTTGTAGATCTTGGAGTCATTTTGATGGGAGTCACATATCATTTTACAAACAGGGAAACTGAGGAACACAGAGATATGACTTGGCCATGTGTCAGAAAACAACAGGTTTGTATCCCCTTTCTTTTCCAGGAGCTGCTTTCAGAAGAGAGGCGGGATCATAGCGCAGTCTTGATTTTGTGCAGTTCACCTGCTGCAAACAAATTTTCTATGTCCTAACTCAGAGCAAAAAAGCTTACACAGAGGCCTTAGCAACACAGAGGTCCTGGGCTTGCTGCAGGCAGGCAGGCCTGCTCTTTTCCAGCAACAGAAAGGTCTGCTCAAGCTGCCCACGCATGTATGATGAACTCATCACAAAAGCAATCAGGCATTAATTTGGTCAATCATTCCTGTCACAGCAAATGCAGTTCTTCAACTAGACTATTTGATGCAAGACTCCAGCTAAACTGAAGGACAGAAAAAAATGCCTCGAAAGGTAACAGAAGTAGGGCAATTTAGATATTGACCCATCCATAATACCATTTTTTTTTCTTTTTTAAAGAAAAGGTGACCCGAGAGTTAAGTAGAAACAAAAAATAAAAAGCATTAAAAAATTAAATTGTGTCTTCCAGGCATTAATAATAAAAAGGCAACCCACCCTCCAATGCTTCTCATTTAGAAGAGTATTTATTTGGAGTTTCTGTTAGGCGGCTGCATGCGCTGCGTGCATCCTGCTTCACTGAAGAAGAGCCTTTTTGAAGCATCACTTGACTTTGTTTTAAATATCTTGCTACAGTTTCCATTTTAGCTCGTGAGATGATTATTTTCTCTCAAACTGAAGTTATACAGCAGTTGAAAATGCTGATGGCTTAACTGGTTTCCTTTTTTTTTTTTTTTTTTTTTTTTTTTCCCTCTCCACAGCAGCCCTGAGGGGTTTTAACTCTTTCTTGCAGCACTGAAATCCTGCTTTTGGAGTTCAATGTTTAACTCGCGCTGGGAGACTCATAAATATTCGGAGTCACTCTCTCCCTCTCTGTTTGATTAGGAAATGAGCCTTTAACTCAATGTAATCCCCAAGCCATTAACAAAAAAGCCCTCAACAGCTCCACTATTAGAATTTCACTCCTAGCCCACAGAGGATTGAATTAGATTAACATAACTACCCGCAATCTGAGTTTATTTTCTGTGCCAGATAGAAATGTGTCTTCAGGAAAGGAAAAGAAGAGAGCTGGAGAGCAAGCACAGCATAATGAAATGTAAAAATAGATGAGAAATAGATGGACAGATGTACAGGTAAAGCGATAAAAAAGGTAAGAGAGGGATAGCTGCACAGTCTTTAATAACTGGCTGCTGGCTTTGGGGGGTTTATGCAGAAGGCCCTTCAAAACACAGAATTGTTTCAGGAAGAGTATTTTTATCCTGCTTGTGTTTACTTCATATTCTCAGGGATTTACAGTGAGACACCTGAGCATGCTGTACTCCAGACACCTGTGCAGCAGATCTGGCACAGGTTTTATTTATAATTCCCAAGAGATGTCATACTCAGCAATGAAAGGAGAGGCGTGGAAAAGAGAATTTGCGTGTCAATCATTACTTTGCAGCCAAAGAAACAAATAAACTGGGACGAAACAAAAGATGCTTTTTGGGTTTTTTAAGGAATGAAAAAAAAAAAAAAAAATCATGTACAATAAGACAGTTTGGAGGTTGATAGGTGCTCAGTCCACAAAATGTGAATCATTAGTGAAGCAGAAACCAAATAACAAACACTTTCTACTACATAATGCAATGGTCTTCCCTTTAACCACAGGTAACTCCTTCCCTCCAAATAAAAGCAGTCCTACAAAGCATTGATCATCATGCCACAGGACTGTAGGTGCTTGGGGTTTTTTTTTTACCAAAGCAGTAATCAAAAGATATGGCAGGTAACAGGGCAAAATACTCACATGTGGTTGAAAGAGAAGGATAAAGTCAGGCAATTATGTGGACACAACTACAGACTAGTCCAAACAAATTCTTAAGACTGAATCTTGTATAGCTTGATACTTGGAAGGCTTCTTTGGAAATGCTCAGATTTCCATGAAAATGTATGGCAAATGAGGGGGGGGTTTGCAGTAATTTCCAAGCATAGTCATGCTCATATTGGTTTCATATAGGGCAGAAAATAATATTTTTTTTTCAGTGATGTTTCTTGTTTTTAATTTTTAGTGGGACCTACTACCAGCTATGTGACAGATTTTGTTAGTTACAGAGTCAGCAATTTTAGTCCTTCGATGCTTTTCAGAAAAATCTGCTCTTCTTTTATTAAAAAATAACGTTGCATTATCACAGAAAAGTAATAAATGTAATATCATGACAAAACAAACAGAAAAGGACCTAAATAATTTAAATATGTTCATTTTTAAGTAAAGCAAAAAGCTTTAATAATCAAAATGAAGCTTCATATTATGACAACGACCACAACGAGTTTTGATTTATTTGTGAGAAAAAGGGTTCACAGCAGGTAATGTGTTGTAATGATCTTTTGGGGCATTATTTGGGCATATTAATTCACCTGGTTTATCAGTATTCTCCTAAAAGCCTTCCTTATATCAGAATTGCAGCTGAATAATGGAATATTCATATCGATGGTTAAAGACTTAGAAAGCATTAATATGTAGTCAGTGTTTTTTATTCTTAGTACTTAAGCTAAAACCTTTAAGTATTATAAAATGTACAATGAAAAAATGTAAAATAAAAAACTAAAGAAGAAGCCTGTTTGTCACCCTTCTACAGTCAATCCACAAAAATTAATTAAGTATTTCTCAGAACCTGATCTTTTAACTGTGAGGCAGCTCTGATTTTATTATTCTGCTTTTATTAGACACACTTTCCTCCAAATTATTTTAAGTTTAGCTTCATTTTATTTGTTGCTACCTTCAAAAATGGTAAATTGTGGGTGGAGGAAAAGTTTTCCAGACCATGCATTTAGTGAAAAAAATTATGCTAAAGAACTTGACATACCAAAATTAAAATTGTAATATTAAGGTTTTGGAGGATAGACATAGGAAGGTTATTTCCCTATACTTAGAAATAAATATTAACCTTAAATTTTGTAAAAAGATGTAATACAAACCTCTGAAGCAAAACTATGAAATAAGAAAAACCCTTTATATTTTGACAAAAAATATTATACTAAAAGCTATTAACAAAAAAATTCAGAGTCTCCCTCTCTTTATGTTTCTACTAACAGCTATTAATAAAAACCAATTTCTGACTAATTATTGTTCTCCCTCTCTTTGTATTCCTGTTAATAAAAATACTCCAAAAATATATCATTGTTCAAACATTTAACATCTTGGCTGCTTTAAAGCAAATATCTTGTTGGTGATGAGAGAGTAAGTTCCTTCTTTGATTATCACCGTGCCAACTTTGCAAAGACTTGCACCCCTCTTTTGCCATCGAAGATACTTCAGCTGCTTTGGGACTTTTAAAATTAAAGGAACATCAGCTGCTCAGTGATAAATGCCTTCAGTAAAAGCAAAATTTCATTACATGTGTCTGATAAGAAAAGACTGGTTATGCAGCTGGGGGGGGGTATTGGGTTTGGGGTTTTGGTTCTTTTAAGACAGGACTGCTAAAGTTTCCAGGTTTGCCTTTACCAGCCTGGGATAAATAGCACCTGTCCTTGGTAAGCCCTTAAGCAGAGTTACGTTATACATTGACCTTTGTGGAATGCCAGCAAACCTGACTGTTTCTATTCCCAAAACAAAACCGTTCCACACAAACTTTCATTTACTTATTTCCAGAGGAGGAAAAAAAAAGCCACGCTCGAACAGAGAAACCGCCCGATTTCTACAAAGTTCTGAACCAACTCCTCTCCTTGTGGGTCGCACTGACCTTCCTTTGACAGAGCGAAAATCAAAAAAAAAAATAAAAAATTATCACCTTTAACTATATCAAGATGCTGCCATAATTTCCAGCCCAGATAAAAGGATTTGTGCAGAGCAAGGCTTGGATTCAAAAAACAAAAACAAAACAAAACAAAATAAACCAAACACAAGCCCATAAACGCAATAAAAGATAGAAGTTCACTACTTACATGCTGCAGGCTGAGAGATGAGGCTCGAGGCTGGAGTAGAATTTCCCTTGCCCTGAGGTGTTTCTAATTGCTGATTAAATATCTTTTGGTTCTGCCTGCACCAGCCGACAGTCCCCTCTGCGTCTCTGCCTCTCTTTGTGACTAGGACACAGTACTCCGAGTCCCAACCTATAAATAGATCCCAGCTCTGTGATTGATATAACAGGCAGCTGACAAAAAAAAAAAAAAAAAAAAAAAAAAAAAAAAAAAAAAAAAAACCAGGTCTTAAGCAAGGCAGCAAAAGCTGGGCTTTTAACTCTGCACTGTGCCCAGGGAGGAGTCCCCCACAGTCACCCGTGGGCATCAGAAAGAGAAAGTGCAAGGCAATTACTTTCCCAGCAGCATTACAGCAACTTGAGGCATGTAAAGCAAATGAACAAAATTCGCTGCACAAAGAAGAAGAGGCAAAACACAACTAGCAGGCTGCATCCAACTCTTTTGCAATTTAACAGAAATAAATGCCATTTTCAAAACAAGCTGGGAATTCTGACAGAATGAGAGAGGAGTTCAGAGTTGAGTTCTGGGGGTTGGTCCAGGCACGCTTGTATTTCTGCTGCAGAATAAACTAGTGGGTAGGTTGGCAATTTAACAGCTCTACTTAGGGTCTCTGCCCACAAACACTATTTGATGAGGCTGTTCCTGCAAACAAAACTCAGGGCAGTGATGGTACCTCCCTACTGACTCAGTTACTTTGCTCTCAAGGACCTGAACCTTCATTTCTGCTTAATGAAATCCCTGGCAGTCCTTGGCTGCCAGGAGAAAGTGATGAGTTACAGATATCAGTAAAGCTCTCCTAGAGAGGCTGAGCTGGGAGCCCACCATCTGGAGAGTGACTTGAGAGAGAAACATCACAAATGCTTCTGGGCTGGTCCTCATGACCTGACACAAGGGTAATGGTCCTGGATTCTCCCATATTTAGTCCCTACAGGTTTTCCTGTTAAAGCCACAGTCGGGCAAGGTCCAGCAGGCAGCTGTTTCTCCAAGTCTTCTCCAGCTCCTAGATATTCATGATCTCCTGTAGAACCTTAGTGACAAGGGAGCTCCATAACAAATGGAATCTAATGCAAGGCAGCTAATGATGGAGACCAGTGGAAGAGGGAGGACAGTAGGCAGGGAGAAGCAAAACAGCTTTCATGGCACTGCTGTCTTTGGCAACATCTCCTACAATCAACCCTAGCACCACACTCACTTCTGCCAGAAAAACTACTAGTGCAGACAGGGTACCAGAGCCACCAGCCTTCTTTTCAACATATTGCTTGGCTTGCTTGAGCTGAGAGGGTAAAGAAATGCTAAACTCGTAAAAAGCAGGATAAAATCCTCAGGCACCAAGCCCATGCTGAACTCCATGGTTCTTTGGCTCAGTGGCTAGCAGTACCTGAACTATTTAAGCTAGTTTAGGCATGTCTACACCACACTGCAGCTGCTGCTCTTACCGGAGTAAAGAAAGTTAGTTCAACAAGAGCAGCGATCCCAAATCAAGGCCAGGAGCCACCACATCAGAGCCGGGGTCTCATTCAATTTCAGCTATTGATAATATAGGAAGATACAGTAATTTCCTCTTTTTTGGCCAAATCCTACTGCATGTTTAATTCACCTCGTGTCAGTGTCCTTTGTGTCTAAGCTGGGAGGGTTTAGTCAAGGAGTTTTACAAAAAAATGCTGGTTTTTCTCGAGAGGGGCCTGATGAAGCACTGGGCAAAGACTCATGACAATTAGTCATTTTCCTCAGTTGAGCTACTGTCCTGTGTGGAGTGTGGCTTGTCACCTTACCACAGCTGAACATCCCTCAGCTTTAAAAAAACAGAGATAACAACACTCAACACTGTGCTTTAAAGCACTTTGATATCTACAGATGAAGACCTACAAATGAAGAGGGGAGGAAAAAGTATCTGACGGGCTGAGCTCCAGCATGGAAACACACCCTCAGCTGCCTGCTGGATTCTGGTCCTTCACCTAGTTGAATCACATCTCAGATCAAAAATTACCTGATAAACAAAGAAAAATTTTTATTTTTGCCCTCTCATTTGGACTGGCTAGTACAAGATATTTTGGGCTTTAATAGTAAGAGCTGTAAAACCTTTTACACTACCCATTGCCATCAGAAGGAATTTAAACACTCAGGACACAGAATAATCAGGCTGAGGCATGGCAGGTGAAGGCAGATCAAGGTCCCAAAACCTAAATCCAAAAGCCACTTTTGAAAAACTCAGCTTTAACTGTTCGACTGTTCTTTGCTGTTATACACTGCTGACATCTAAAGTTCTTCAAACACTACTCTGCCAACCTTTCTGTTGAATGGAAAAGCATCATCCCTGCCCCCTTACACTGCCATGGGATAAACTGATGCTCTGGTGGGAAAACCAGTGATGTAGTCTAAATCACAAGGACTTTTTGGGCATATCTCAAGCAGGCAGCTGGAAAGTTCTATTCAGTTCTTAGGTCCATGCCTAAGAATTTATCAGGTTATCACTAGCATCCTGTACCTACACAGAAGAAGTCTGGGCATACACTAGTACCCCATTATTCTACTTTCTGCTTGAAAGGTGAAGGGAAGAGCTCTTGACAGCATGCCACAGTTAACTAAGAATGGACTCTGAATGGAGCCAGCATTCCTCCATCCTTCCTCTCTGCCTTTAGACAGCAGGATGTAGGACTTTAATTGCACCCCAGTGGGGTACCCAGCAATCCAGAGAAGATCTGCTTGAGATAAAACTTCAAACACAAGCTCCCCCACTGCCAGCACCCTTGTGCACAAACACCACTTAATTCCAGACTCCAGACTCAGGGTGAGGCAGGGAAAGAATCCAAGAGTGGAGGCCATAAGGCTGAATGCCCACTCAAAACACTGCAAAAAGAAAGGCAGAAGATTTCAAAAGTACCTTCAGATAAATTAAAACAACAGAAAAAATTTACAAAGATAAACACTAGTGGCTTGCAGACTCCAAAAAGGCTCACCCCTTTCCTTGAGATGCCCAAGTACAAGGTATCCTTGAGGTACCCTCTACCCATTGTAAATTGCAAGTGCAGTTTTTGCAGTATTTTCTATTTGTTTCTTGGGAAGGTATTTTTTAAAATGCTTCTTGCTAGGGCCACTTTGGTCATGCACCTGTATTTCAATCTCAGATCCTCGATTCTGTGGTGGAGGTAAAATTTCCGTGCTTATTTCCTTCAGACGTAGAGTTTGGGTCTTGCACATATAAATCCAGGCAGAATTTGCTCAGCTGCATGCAAGCTATTATAGAGAAATGCAAAATATACTTTACTTTTAAAGACAAAACAAATAAATATTCACAGATACCTTTTTTAGATAGGGCCAAAGCAAAAGGAGTTGAAGATTGTTTTAAAATACTGGTCCAATCAATGTAATCTTCCAATTGCCTCCACCCCTACATTAAACCATACAGATAATCCTTGTCCCTTCTCCTGTGTGCCTCAAGATGCTTGGGTGCAAATCTGATTTACATGTTGTAAGTTGAGAGCTCAGAGCCACTGCTGCTTTTGTATCAGGAAATGCAGGTATGAATACAAGTATTAAAAGACAAACTGAAAGTCAGCTTTGCAGTTTCCAAGGCTAGCCACAAACTATGAAGAATAATTAATTATAACACAATAAAAAGTTTCTTCATCAGAGTCATGCTGCTTTGAAAGAGCCTCACAACCCCCAAATTTCCAAACAGCTGCATTTGTGCCCTGCTGCATTTAGTGAGGTGTGAATTGCACAGATTTCAAACAGGGAACTACTTAGACTACTTACAAAAATATGTTCTAAAAATTCTTCTTCTTCTTCTTTTTTTACATAAAGGAAAATAATGTAAAAAACCCCAAATCAACAAACCTGTTCCAAGACTGGAAAAATACAAGACAAGAAGTAAAAAATAAAAGAATGAAAAAGTTTGAGTAGCAACTGTCTTCTGGATGCTTGGCACATATATGTAAAGTATGACTTTTAGATCTAATAGGAAGTTAAATATACTATGCATTTTGATACAAAATAATCTGAAAAACAGCAACTGCTCAAGAGGGAAATGCTGATATTATTGCAAAATTAGTGGGTTTTAATTCCTTATTCGATTTTAATGCCATAAACTTCATACTGCTTCAATACTCTTTCTCTGTGCAACCAATAGCCATGGCAGGGCATTTCTCTTGCACACATTGAACACAAAGTTCATATGTTTGCATCCAATTTTTCCATGTACCCTCCAGGATGGTTCATGCCATGTTGCCCTGTCTCTGTGATCAGCAGGGAAAGTCACACTGTTCTGTTCATACTCTTGTAAACTTTGCTCCTTCTTTAGTTCCAATATATTGTGCTATTTTTTGGGAATGAAAAAACGACTAAGATTTTAACACAAGCCCCCTCTCAGATTTAACCATTCCAGCTAAAGATGTTACCACAGAGTAGCTGCTGGCCAGCTGGAGATCAGGACTCTAACAGTTCTTTGGCAGAAGGGAATATGCAAACACTCTGAATAGATACAAGTACACCAGGCTAGGACTAAGGAATTTCCCTGGATTAGGCGGTGCCCAAATCTATTCGTTCATTCTCAGACCTGTGGGCAGAGAAAAGTCTTCACCTGGCACAGCTATTTGTAGAATTGGACTTTGGAGAGGCACCATCTGTGGCTGTTTAAGCAGAGGTTATGCCATTGGCTTGAAGAGGAACAAGAGGAAGCACAGAAGAATGCTCCTCTCCCTCTTTTTTCTGAGTCCACCAGGAATAACAATGCATTAATGAAAAATAGCTTGGCCTGAGCAACAAAACACATACCAGAGTGTGTTCAGAAACGATCCAGAGCAAGCACTCAGGTCTACACATAGACACAGAAATAAAAACCTTTTATTTTAATCCTTTAGTAAGGATTTAACTAAAGCCTGCAAGCACTAGGACAATCATATGCTGCATTACATTTAAATAAAAATCCTTTGTCAGTCTATCACACACATTATGATAATGCAGTCTCTTCTACCCTTACCTCGCTTAGATCCATTATAAACTTTCACTCCTACTACCACAGCCTTTGCCTAAGAGGGTTTCTGTGTTTACACCCATAAGAAAAATTCTTAAAAAAATTAAAAAATATTAGGAAAAGAATTCTTGGATGTAGTCCTGCCTAAATTATGCAACCACAATTGCACTCAGTGGAAACTACCACCACCCTGTGCTCCTCCAGCACTGGGCTGTGCATTGCACCACTTGGGGCAAGCACCTCCTGCACGTTCCACTGCTGCAGATGCTTTGCAGAAACTCATCCCTGCTGTGGTACCACTTGCTCTGGTTTAGCACCAGCCCCAGCCCTGTGCTGGCAGAGCATTAGCTGTGCACTCAGAGGGATCTCAAAGCAGCCTGCTCTGGTCAGCTTCAGGCAGGAGATAGTGTTTCATGTTCTCGGTGACCTTGGCGTGGTGGGCAGCGAGAGGAGGCACAGGAACTGTCATCATAGAGCTGGTACCAATTCTGATACCAGGAGAAGGAGGATGAAGTGAGATTTAAGCCAGATCAAATAGAGACCAGGATTGCCAGAAACAGCTTCCCCTTGGGTTTTTGTTTTGTTCTTAGCTCAGGTTCCATCAGACAACTTCTACAAAACCCAAACAACTACATTAGAAGCACAGACAGGCCTAACCATGATGTCTGGCTCCAGATCTAAACTCCTTACAGCCAGACTGTTAGCTCAGCTCTTGAAAAAGGCATCATTTTCCAAATTTGTGTGTCAGAGGGGCTGTTAGTGCTCTCTCTCCTCTCCAGGGAAAGGCTCCATCCTCTTTTTGTGCCTCGCTTGCTAAACAGGTAAATTTTTAAAAACAAAAAATTGTGGGAAATAACTGATGAAGTTCCTCAGAGGACATTCTGCCTGCAGACACCCAGATGAAGAATAAGCTTTTCCAGGAGAAGCCCTCTGCATGGGGCTGAGGGGTTCCTCCTGCCCCCATTCCCACTGAGGACATGCCAGCAGAGAGCTCCCAAAAGACAGTGGGGTGCAGTGCAAATTCTGCAGCTTCTAAAGCGAGGGAAGACTAATTCTGCAATGGATCCTACACGAGTCCACTCCAAAGCAGCACCATCAGTCCTTCCTGACCTCCCAGCCACACTGACTGTGTCAGAAAGAGCCCTCCTCTCTGCCCAGGGGGTGAGACCAGCCAAAGGAGAAGGTGCAGGCAGCCAAGGGTCCTTCAGCATGTCCACACCAGGTGTCTGTGGCCAGTGTTGGCTGTGGGGTGGCTGCAGGGCAGCCTCAGGAGAGGCTGGGGCTGTCCCAAGCCTGACACAGCCTGTCCCAAATGGCTCCAACCTGCCAGGACAGGGCACAGCTCAGGCCAAGACAGAGGTGCCCAGGGGAAAACATGTTTGAGAAAGGGCAGGAGACACTGCACAGGCAGTGAGGAGTGAGAAACAGCTCCACAGGCACTGAGGTGGGAGCAGGAGGGGAGGAGGCACTCGAGGTGCTGATGCAGACAGTCCCCCCATGCCCCTGCTGGAGATTTCCTGAAGGATCTGCAGCTTGCAGCTGGCCAATGTGTGTCACAATAGAGAGGAAAAAAAAAATAAATCTATTTCCTTCAGTAGCTCTCCCTCTGTACCCAAGCCCTGGTCAAGCAAGTGCTCCTGGCCAGGTGATCTCTGGGCTTTTGTGCTGGATATACCACAGGGATAGGTAGGAGAAGACAGACAACCAAAAATAACCCTGAACAGTACTAGAAACTGTCTTGATATTATGGGAGAGATTATTCTCCCACACAGATCACACCAAACCCCTGCCTACAGCTCCTGACTGGGGGAAATGAAACAATTGTGTCTGGAGGCACTTGAGGGCACACAGGACTTCCACAGACACAGCAAAGTGTGTGCAGATGCCTTGCCTCAATTCCCTCGCTGGCACTGAAGTTCTGCCACCACAATACACTCCCTCGCCGTGGGTAAATCAAACACAAAATGGTTTGCTAAGCATTGCACACACAGAAATCTCCTTAAGCACATAAAGCTACTACAAGGCTCCCTTGCGACTCTAGGGGAACAGGAATCTGCATTTCCTGCTGAAGCCTCTCAGCTCTGTGCCATCTAAAACCACTTCTGAACCCACTGTTTGGCGGCCAGGCCTCTGGCAGAGAGCTCTGAGCCCTTTAAAAATGTTTAAGTGGTACAGACCCAGGTAGTATCCTTCTCTTTCTTGTCTCTCTTTTTTTAGGTTAACCATGGCAAGTTCTCCTGAACTTTGGCTCAGCTTCCTCCTAGCAGCGAGTGAGGTGGTTTCTTCCTCTTCACTGCAATTCTCTTGTAGTCTCTTTGCCCTCTCATTCCATCACCTCAAATAATTTTTTCATCTCAGTGTTGCCAGTCACCTCTGAAAGCTCTCCCAGCCTAGAACACCTCAAAACTCAGAGCATTTCCTCCTTAAGAGAGTGGAGAGAGGAAGGGGAAAATGGTAAGAGCCTTTTCTTTAAATGTAGTTACCCATATGTGCAAGAAAGAAGAGTTTCACAGAGGATTTAGCATTCCTTTACTCTCCAGGCAGCCAGAAACTCAGTTACTCAGCGTGGAGTCCATCCCCAGTGAAGGAGCAAGGCTACAGCTCACTGAGGGGACAAGCTGCAGGGGAAGTCTGTGCAGCTGCAGAGCTTTTTACTGCTGCTTTCAGTCGCTCAGGGTTTGCTCTGAAGGGGCTTTGCACGGAGAGGATGTGCAGGAAGGGCCAGCAGAGAGGTGGCAGTGCCAGGGGTACAGGGGTAAGGGGCCAGGTGCTCAGATAAGTGCACCACAGCTGTCCCCACAACCCCAAAGAGCCACATGCTGCCAGCCAACAGAATGAGAGGCTGAGAAAGAGCCAAAATGGCAAGACTTTCTCTGCAGACAATCTTTGACATATGCCACAGGCAGCATCCCTCTTGTAATGCCTCTGTGGCCTTCTTCCCCCTCCTCCTCCTCCCCTTCTGTGCTCCTGGAGTGCTGTGGGCCACTCCTGGGCACAAAGCTGTCCTGCAGTTCATCACGGATTTTCAAAGCTGCTGGAACCTGCAGATGAGGTACAGCACAGTCCATAGCAAGATATATTGCACTCCATATTCCCCTCCTCCTCCCCATTCCCACCTAACCCCTGTAAAAAGATGTCACATTCACCAAGGCTTATCAGTGAGAAGGGGGAAAAAAAAAATCTGTCAAATTCTTAACTTCAAGTGGATTTACCCAAAGCCCCTTGGAAACAGCTGCTTGAGGAAGGTTTCTGTCGAGCCCGTGCTCCAGATGCAGACATTTGGTTGCTCTGTCCCTTGCTGTTGCTTTAGTCTGTGCTCTTGCCACACCTGGAGCTGTCCTCACCTGGAATAACCAGTCCTTTCATTGCTGCTGCTGGGAGGTGAGGCCCAGCTCTTCTTCTGTTCCCTCCCTCAAGGAATGTGTCATGGCCATGGCCTCACACTCCACCTCGCTGTGAGTGCCCTCTGAGCACAGGGAGGGACATCCAGAGCACTCACAGCAGCTCCTTTCCTGACACATCATGTACCACACAACTGTCCTGTGCTTACAAGCCACTGGGAAATCACAGCCTTCCTTTATCACCTTTTTTGCCCACAAAAAGCTCTGTGCCAGCAGGGTTGGATTCTGCCCCGTGCATGTTTTCCAGGCTGGGCAGCAGTGTCACTTTGCTGCCAGGAACAGGAACTCCAGGAGAAGTCCCATTTTTATGCCACACAGCAAATGAAGGTACATCAGCAAAACAAAGCTATACAGGGCTATTTGAGCATGCTCCTAACAAACTGGTTTGGATTTCAGCAGGAAGACCCCTTCATTCATTTGGACTTTATATCCAGATGAGATCCAGGTTATATTAATTCAAATGCAAAGCACCATGAGATTTTTATCTAGGCTGAGTTATCACTGAGTTAATGCACCTTAAGTAATACAGACAAGAACAGAATCTCTCTTTCCTGAATATATTATGTGCCTTGCCATGAGACCCTGGGATTCATTTGGCTGGTGAGACCCCATGGAAACTTGAAGGACAGACTGCTTTCTTCTCTTTGGAAGCCTGTTCTCCAAAGCTGTTGAGATACACATGTGTCATTCTCCCAAAGAAAATTCTTCTTGCCACTTTATCAGATGACACAATTCCAAATTTTAAATTCGTAAAAATGGGATGTTAGAAAACACACAGCCTGTGGAAATGTTTTCATGTCTCCTTCTCAAGTTTTCGAAGAAAACAGTTCATGTTTGGAAAAAAAAAAAGGTAATTTAGTTTTCATTTTCTCACTGGTCATTAGGCAGAAAACAAGACTCTAATTTAGAGGCATGTGGGCTGCTCTTTATAATTATAGGGCATTTCATATTTCTTGATGGCATTAGCAAGTTCCTCAAGAAAAATATTTTCCTGAATCTCTGTGGTTCTCTTATGAAATTTCACCAAACACTCAGTTTTTAAAGAATTATTTCCAAGACTTCTCTGTTAACTACTGTTGTTCTGAGTGGTGGCAGTAGCTTGGAGAAATTGTAACTCTAGAAAAGCTTAATCAAAGAGCAGACAAGGAAGCAGTTCCTTGCCCTGGACTGCTCATTGATTCCCTCCTTCAAAGGTGATTTCCTCAGATTCTCCATAAATGCAAACTCTTCTCCAGAATGTGTGAGACTGTGCAGAGAAAACTGCTTCTGCATTGCTGCATTATGTTTGCAAAATGTGACCTGTTACCCTTGCAAACATTGTTATGTGAGTCATGGACAGCCATGGTCTAGGTAATGACAAGATTTCAAACAAAAGCTCTTCAGCCATTGCCTTTATTTAGTGTTCAGAGCAGGCAAAAGTAAGGAAGTTCATGGCCAAAATGTCATTAGGGTTGTGCCATAACAGAGGTGACTACATAGGTACTGCTCATCTCTGAGACTTAATGTTTCCAGATGCCTCATAAATGATAATTTTTACTTCAGCTAATTACAGACACACTGTGGTGACTCCCCAGACAGCCTTTTTAGTTATTGGTATTATTGTTGTTATTATTATTATTATTAGCAGCAGCAGCAGCATTCAGAACCTGTGGTCCTTTGATACTTAGCACCACACATGTGTAAGTATGCAAACATGGTCTTTACTGCAAGTACTTTGTAATTTGAGGCCTGGTCTGCATCATTTTTGTGCAAATGTAACTATCCCACTTCACAGGAATGATTTTCCAAGAATATTTCACTGGAAAAAGTTATGTAACTATAACCACATTTATGTTAGTCTAGGTTATATCTCCAAAGAACCTATGCTGAACTAAGTATGTTGCACCAAAGTAATCATACCCAGAACTGGATCAGAACTGGGATCCAAAATCACAGTGAAACCAGTACTCAAAGAATCTGCTGGAAACTGGGGCACACATAAGTTAAGGGTGGAAGATACAGTCAGTACAGACACCAGCAATTTTATATCTGCACTTCAACTTAACTTCCTTAGGAAAGAATCTTCAATATGGAACAAAGATGCCTTGTTTGCAATAGCTTCCTCTGATGTGTTTGACTGGCTTTTAAACTCCATTATACTGAGGCTGCACTGTTACTCACCTCTTACTAAATTCCAGGGGATCCCCATGAATTAGCAGAATTATGAATGTCTAAAAAGAAGGAAGCTCATGCCTTACTATTCACTAGAGAATTTGCAAGACACTGACCAAACAATGGATCCTCTGATGCACTCACAGTAAGATGTGAGCCTCAACTGAACTCTTCTGTAATTGGGGCATTTGGACAGTCCCTGTCCCTTGTGGATTTCCTGGACTCTAATAAGCATGAGCTCATCCTGCAGTCCTTCCCTAAGGTATAATAATAAGGTCTCTCCCTGTCACCTATTTCATGAAACTTGTTTGAACTTAACACCTTTCATACTCTGACTGGGTGCAAAATGCAATTGGAATTAGATAACAGGTTATAAAGCTACAAAGACTTAACCAGTGCAATCACATACTCAGTATTCCTTTAGAAAAGCATTCCTTTAGAAAAGCAGGCCTAACAATAAATTCAAATTAAACTGGCAGGGCATTTTCCTAAGGAACACAAATACCTGTATTAAATTTTCTTTAGAAACAAAACCAAACCAGACAGACAAGTGACACCCACAAGGAACCAAGGCCAGAAAGAGCTGGATGTGGAATCAGCAGCCCTCACCTATGCACTGCTCAGCTTCTTCCTGCCTCGCTCTTCTTGTGCTGCCATATCCCTCCTTGCTGATGAGCATCATCCCACCTCCACCCTAATCTGCCTTACATGAAACATAGGAAGAGAGTAGGCAAAGGCCTCATGAGCACTCCTGGATTCTGTAATTGGTGGCAGATTTAGGGCTAACAGTTTCCTTGGCCCCTGAGATGTGCATGGAGTAACAACAAGCTTTCACCTGCTGATAAATTGTCACTATTGTGCAAAAACTTCTCAAATTGAAAGCTAAATTATTTTTCCAGATTTAGTGCCTCTTTTTACCAGTTTCTCTGTTTCAAACCACCCCTGCTCGCTCTAGATCTCTTAGGGAACTTGAGGATTTGAAGGAGTGATGGGAGCTGCAATCTCTTTAGCTTCTGTGCTCTATTACTCCAAGGAGAGTGGGTAGACCTTCTGCATGTACCAATAGCTGACAGGTTTCTTGGAAGGAAATGCAGCAGACAGCCACATTCTCTAGAGGCAGATCAGAGGATAAATAGATCTGGATTGTGTTGGTCCTACATGAGGTATCAGTTCTGTGTCTTTGTCTTATCACTCCATTCCCCAGACTTTGCAAACCCAAACCCCTTTCTCTGAATAATCACAACTGCACTGATTTCTTCCCTCTGCAAGGGAGCCAGGAGCCTGCACTGATATTTTTAGGTAACCCACTTGCTCTGTTTTCTTTCCCCTCTGTGAATAGATCCTTCACTTATTCTAACCCATAATCTCACAGACATTTCTTGTCTCTTTCTTGTTCTTGCACTCTCTCAGCCCTGCAAATGCAGCACCTACTGCTTACATACAGGGCTACACTACTGCTTTCTGCTGGGGTTTTCTTGCACTGAGCCCCCTCCCAGGGCTGAACCAGAAGTACAGAGCTAAAGACTGCAAAAAGACCTTGATAAAAGTAGTAAGTGACTGAATATTACAGAGAAAGCCAAGCAAAAATTACAATTAATATTTTTTATGATTATTCATCAAAGCTGATAAGGATCCCATTCCAAAGGAAGGGGGGCAAAAGACCCAGCCAGCAAAGGAAGGTAATCCACAACCAAAGAAGTTTCTCATCTAAATTCTCTCCTGTTTCACAGTGACAGTTGGCATAAAATAGCACTGCTCTGACATGAGGAAGTCTTGGTGCCAAGTTTGTGGAAGCATGAACAACAAAACCAGTAACAAGGCAGGAGAGGATCAGTCAGTCCTTTTGTGGCTGTGTCCAACCCATGCTGCTGCTGTCTCAAAGGAGCTCCCCCTTTGATTCTAACCATGTCCTGGTTTTTTCATTTTTCCCATCTTCTGCTTTGGGAATCTTAGGGATGTCTTTTTACACATACCTCTTTCAGCCTGTGTGCTTTGTCCTACCCATCTCCTTTATTTTCCTCATGCTTTCCATTCTCAATCCCAGTCTTTCAGTTTCTCTTTCCTTTTTATTTTGGCCCACAAACAACCCCCTTCCCCGGCATGTCAACAGCAGTGGGAAGTAACCTAATTAATAGTTTCTTGATAGGCTACCCCACACATGCACACACCCATCCCCCCAGTATCCCGCTGGCAATTCCACAGCCCTCTCTCAAGAAAGGAAAATATTTCCATACTAATTAACAACAACATCGGGTATTTCTGGGCGGAAGGATCTGGGATTCCCATCTGGGCCTAGATCTCTCGAGCTGATGGAGCAACTGTACCTCAGAGCACATTTCCTTTTCCAAATCCTTGTGTTATTAACTGTTTACACTGTTCTCAGTATCAAACAGCTTTGCAGGCTGGCTTCTGTGTTAACTGGTAGCTCTGCAACCGAGTTCAGGCTGAATTCCTTCAGCACTCAGGCTGTGTCTCTCATTTAGCACATGGCACTTGTTCAGAAACCTACAGTGCTGCCCTTCTCTCTTCTCCATCAGGATTCACATGAGCCGAGGACCTTTGCATGCTGTGGTCCTCAAAGGACACAGATGCCACTGTATCCGTTTAAAATGTCATTGCTGCTTGGCTTTCCCTGACATCCACGTCCCTGTCTCTGTTCCTGCCACAACCACTAGCCAAAAAAAAAAAAAAAAAAAAAATTTCAAGCACTGTTTTTGAAGTATTCTACAGAGGAGGAGTCGTTCTCAGTGCTGACTGAGCTACAGCACAGATTTCTTTTCTCCAGATGGAGTAGGACAGTCCCACTCCTGTCTTCATCCAGGAGAGGGAGAAGGTAGTAAATGCTTCATCATTAAGATTAGTAAATGCTTCATCATCATGTGCTCAAAGAGGGGCTTCCAGAAAAGAGAGGAAGCATATGAGAATATCGCTGTCCTGCCTTGGAATCACCAAGAAGGGAGAGTTGTGTCTTCTGCCTCTAGAGGTGACCTGACACAACACGACTACTTGCTTCTTCTGCATCACAGGGCAGGAAAATAAAATGAAAATCAGTTAAAGTGTGAGAAACACTAGTGCTTCTGAAAAAAATGCAAAAGACAGAGCTCTTCCCAGTAAGAAAAACAATACAAGTGCTTTACCATCTATCAGCTCCTTAAAGCTATGATACATAAGCAAGAGTATTTCCAAGAAGCCCTGTACAGACAGCTTTGTGTTAGGGGACAAGTATTGAAGCAAGACTGCCATTCTCTGTCACATACACTGGAGGAC
This sequence comes from Sylvia atricapilla, assembly GCF_009819655.1. Classification (NCBI taxonomy): domain Eukaryota; kingdom Metazoa; phylum Chordata; class Aves; order Passeriformes; family Sylviidae; genus Sylvia; species Sylvia atricapilla. The sequence goes on from NC_089145.1 coordinate 56,723,206, forward strand.
AACAGCCCAGGGACTGTTGAAGAGGCAGAAACACCAGCAACAGCTAGAGAAAGGTTCACAGTATGCAGGAAGATGCCCACAAGAACAGGGGTGAACAGAGTGACCTGGAAAAATACTTCCAGAAAAATACTTAAATAAAAGAAATGTACAAGGAGCACATTTACAAAGCAGTGAGCCAATGAAAGGCATCTTCAAAACAGAGTAATTAGGAAGGAAGAGTAAAACAGAGAAAATGAAGATAAATGAAGTGGCCCAAGTTATTCTGTTACAGCAGTGCTGCCTGCTTAGCCTTCCCAGCTTCACATCCTCCATGGATTCACTTCCCATGCCAGCCTTCTTCTGAAGAGCCTTTCATCCCTCAGCTGCTGTCCAAGCCTTAGTGCATCCTCACTGTCCCCAGTGCCTGCTTGGCCACAGTGTGGCCCAGTCTCCTCCATCTCCAGAAACAACCATCTTTGTACAGCAAAGCACATGTGTCCATTCACAAGGCTGAAAGAAGGAAGGATGGAATGAATAAAGGAAGAAAGGATCCCTCTTAAAGAAGGGGGAAGAAGGATGGAGACAGGCAAATAGGAGGGAGAGTGAGAGGGGCCATAAATTCCCTTCTAATTCCAAATAATTCCGATTACACGGATGAGTAGTTTTCAATCAGAAAGATAATCTCAAAGATAGATGGCAGGATAATTGCTCGTCGGCGCGACGTAAATATTGTGTCGTTTCTATTAATCTCAGCGAATCGGGTGTCAGGGTTGTCACTCATTCATCAAAACAAATTAAAAAAAAAACATATTAAAAAAAGAGAGAGATGCTGGAGGGAGGGGGATGTGTATCCAATAAGCAGCTGAAGGCGTGCAAGGTAATGAATGCTGCTTACAAGCTGTTTGCATTTTTTTGGTTTATAAAAGCTAAAGGTAACTCGGGCAGTAGATCTTTATTAAACTCTTGGTAGGCACTGCAAGGGGCACTGCTGCACACAGAACTGAGCAATAGGGCTGCAGAATGGGACTGTGGTTGTGAAACAAAGGAGGGAAGGAAGTGGACAATACACTCAAGATATGGGGCTGAATAATCTGGGCATTAACAACAGGCAGGAGACACAGCAGAATCATGGTACCTGGAAGAAAGGACACAGGTCACAGCACAAAACAAAGGCAGTGCCTCCATTGCCAAATACAGGAGTGGGCAGGGAATGGAGAGTGATGTGGAGAGGTCAGCTAGCAGAGCACACAGTGCCTTGGTGCAATTTTGCCACACTGGCTGCAGGACGACAGCACATCACTGCCCCACTGCTGTATCAACCTGCCTGCCTAGTATTTCATCCCCAGGCATCGTGCACCTCCTCTCCCTGCCCTTGCAAACTACCTGGCCTTAGGCATCTTTCTCACAGCCCTTTGGTCCCCTGACTCTACTGTATTGGCTTAATTCATTACTGCTGACCCAGCAGGACTGACTCCCCCTGCACCCTCCAGCACTCTCCCCCTCTCCTGAAAGACACTCACTTGCCTGGGACATTGCCCTGGTTTGGGACCTACAGGTAAGAGCTTGGGTCATGCACTGGTCAATCACCAGTGTTTTCCCACTGACTACAGAGAAAATTCCTTGGGAAGACCCTCATTCCATTCTGACATCCATTTCCTGAGGGCTGACACCGCTTTCCCCAGGTCAGGAGCCCTAGACTTAGCTTCTGTAGCAGGGATTTTCTGTAGTGGATGCTGGGCTGAGATACCACTCACATGACACAGCTGGTACAGCTTTACTGGTAGAGATCAGGTAGGAACAAATAACATCCAAGAAAAGGCTCCCCCTACAACTTTCACCTTACTCAAGGATATAGTCGTATCTTTCCAAGAATGGAAAACTTCTGCTTGACAGTAGCCTCCAGCCATGCCATCCTGTGCTGCAATCCACCACAGCTGGTGAACTAGGCAAGGCTGGATCAGCATTTGAACAAATAACTTCCCCAGAGAATTCAGCCAAGGGCAGGAGCAGTTCATAACAGTGCAGGAAGGTTCTCTGAGCCAGCACTGTTTGAACCTGCTGCTCACTGCTGTGATGCTACAGGGAGGCCTTTCAGTGGATCATGACCACCTGTAGTCACTGAAGTGGTGCTTTCAAACAAGCCACCTCACTTTGCTCTTGAACAAAACTGTTTTCTTTTCCTTGCCTGCAGTCTGGAGCAGCCAGAACACTGCCTGAAGCTTGTGCTCTTCACTGGTGTATCCTACATACCTTGAGATGAAAGAGATGCAAAGTTTTTAGACCAGACTTAGTTTGTCAACAAGTCAGACAAGTTTTGCCCTCCTGAGCTCCAGGAAGAAGCTGACAGGTTTTGGCTGTAAGTTAGCTTAGTGCTTTGCAAACAGCCCCCTAACACAAGGACCTGAACCAGTGCCCAGGGGCTGTCTTCACGAAACGGATTTGAAAAATGCTAATATTTCATCCTTGGCTACATCAGTGTTTCTGTTCATTTACTGCCGCTGTTTGCTAAGTGAACTTATTTATTTTAAAAGCCATTTTATCGGTAGCTCCTGTTGAAATTTGGAAACAAAGCCTTCATGAACATCCTCCTGCCAGGCTACGAGAGAACTGGTCCCAATGTAGGACAAGATTCATTAGGGTTGAGTGCTGTTCTCACTGCACAGTCCTGTGGGACAGAGGGAGCAGGGATCCTTGTCCCAGCAACACATTTAACCTGTCAATCCAGCCAGCAACGCAATATCCGCTGGGGATTTCAGTCGCTTCTGTGATCCTGCCTTATCTCCCCACATCCCCCGGCGTGCCCACCGCCCGGTGAAATGTCACTTCTCTCTCTCTCTCCTTCTTCCAAGATGGAAGTGAACTTGTGTGCCTGGCAGGGGTCTGACAGACACGAGCTGAAAGGCTGTCAAGGGCCCACTGAAAAGCAGGCAAGCCACACTGTGTCAGATTTCGGGGTGTAACACTGCAGCCTTCTGTCTGCTCTTGGGCTAACTCTAAATGGAACCTTTGATAGGCAGCCAGGCAGCTGTCATCACAGGGTCAGCCTCAGAAGCAGGAGGGTATGAGCACCTGGGAAGCACATGCCAGTGAGCAGAGAATAGCAGCGGTATTGTAAGGCTCAGTACTGCAGGGAACCAGGAGCAGCAGAATGAAGGGAGAGTCAAGTGTTGGATAATGAAATGGACCAAGGGCATCCTTCTGTAAGTCCTCAATAAACCTCAGTCCCACAGTGACTTCTCAGGGGTGAAGTGTCCCACAAAACCAGCCCCCTACTAACTCCTTGGTGCTCGTGTCTCTCTTAGAAATTAGCCTAAAGGAGACTCTTCAAGGGAAAAGACTGCAAAGGTAATTCTCTTCAATAACCACCCAGTGTTATTTTTCACATCCCATGGGTGAGGACTAAATCAGCCTCTGACTTCTCTATGACTGGTGTCAGGGCATCTAAACATGACTGAATGCTCAAGAAGAATTTGCCATTTCTCTGTATGTCACACCTTTTCCAGTGAGCCCCTGAATGGCTCTCTACAACAAATGGCTGAGCTCACCCACGAAGGATGTGAGGGAGGAGTAAGTCCACATGGGAAGGAAGCCCCTCAATTCCCTGACTCACTGGTCTGATCCCTATGCCCATTGAAATCTGAGTTAGAATTATGAGCTTGGAGAATTGAAAGTGTATAAACTATACATAACAACATACAAATAATTCACTTACAGTACTAATTTAGTCAGTGCTCTCACTCCTGAACAAGAGTTGGTCCTTTGTTTAGCAGAATTCTTTAAAAGTACCTCAGCAACAGCTTTGAGAGGTAACCAGCTGACAATCTAGACCTTCAGGTAACACTTTTTTCAGAGACATTCTAGGAAAACCAACATTCTGTGGAGCAAAAGTTGTGCCATAAATGAGAAAGTGGATTAAACTGAAAATGTTAGTATAGAATAAACAGCTACTCTCCAGAATGTGTACAGCTCAAAAACTGTCACACCACGGCCTCTGCTAGGGCTACTGAGGTATATTGTGAGTGACCTGGAAACTGAGAAGAACAGGTGGTAGAAAAATGCAGACAACAGCTTCATTTAAATTAATCAAGATAAAAGTGGACCAAGAAGAACCTCAGAGGGACAAAGCTGGATAGAAAAGCAGAAAACTATCGGTGAAATTCAGCATCAGCCAAAGCCAGGCAATGCTGACTGCCCTCAGAGAGCACTTCAATACCACCTGGAAGTTCCAAATGAATACAGGAAACACAGACAGTTAAATGGAAATGACCTTTTACTCCACAGTGGTGGCAAGAGAAAAAAAAAAAAAAAAAGAGCAGAGAAAAAACCCATCACTTATTGAGATACACCAGGAATGATATGGTAAGTGATAATAGACAGGAATTTTTGTCCCTGTGTTCTGTGCACTACAGCAGCACTGTCTCCAGTAGTATGCCAGGGGAATCTCTCAGGAGAAATGTTGCTGTTCTCCATCTTTTTCCTTCCTTACACACCACCATAAAGAGCAAAAGGAAAGCATTCCCTCAGAGAGATCCATAATAGCTAGAGAGCATGGAGTGTCTTCTGGAAGAGTGGAAACAGGTATGCAAAGCTGAGAGAGAAAAGTTTCCAGAGAATACAGGACATACAAAACCACATTAACTCATGGGACTTACCACCCCACCAAGTAACACTGAGTTAAGTACCACAGCTTAAGCAGGATTAAAAATTGTCAGATAGATATTTGAATTATAGTGTGATCTATACAGGTCCTTCAGTCCTCCTCGCTGACAGCAGCCAAAACTTGCTGCAAGGAGATCATAGTAGTTTAGAACAATCTGCCTCCTCACATAAAATTATCATCAGTGAGAGATTCAGTTAAAACTCTTAAGCTGGTAAAACTGATAAAACTCTGAACATCAGTGAATAACAGTGCACCCAAGCCCATATCAGTGACTGGATACCACCTGGGGGAATATTTCACAACCTTTATAGATAAATTGGGTGGCAGCTCTTTGGCTGAAGTGGTGATTTGTCTTCAGGCCTTGTGCACTGACAATAGCTGTTTCTACATCTAAGTTCTTAAAAAAGAGATGAGAACATACAAAGCTGTCCCCTGAGCTTGCCAATGTGCCCCCAGCTCGACCCACCTCCTTGAAGAAAAGCCAGAGAATATCTAAAATCGGAGGCTGAAGTCAACCTCAGACCAGCAGACAGAGAAAAACACCTTTCCCCCAAACTGGACTCTTCTGAAGCATCAGCCAAGCTGGGAAACAGGACTCAGGAGCAGGGAGATCATTGGTACAAATTGGCATGATAACTTCCATACATGTTATCCTCCCCTAGCTTTATGTCAAGTGATGAATGGCTCTTTTCTGTGTAACTCTACTGCATCTTCTTATATCCAGACCACTCTCCTTTGCCTCTCTAGATGAGGAGAAAGGTGAGGTAAGGTAAATCTGCCACGTTATCCAGAGGCTGAACAACTGTACTGGCCACTAGAACCAGCTGCAGAGGTGAGGCTGGAAAGCACTGCAGGGCAGAAAGAGCCATCAAAGGCAAAACTGATAAGCTTCCCTTGTTATATTTCCCATCTCTGCTTCACCCTTCCTTGACCTTTACAGACTGGCAACCCACCACTGCTGAAATCCCCCTCTGGCAGACAGCATTTCCCACATGCTGTAAGAGCCCAGGATCAGCCAGTTCCAGTATCTAAACTGAGGAGCAATACTTTGTTCAAAGCTTTTTGTAAAAGTGATTCTTGAGTCTGTCAGGATCAATGCTACTCTACAAAATAGTTTTAATATATATTCCATTTAATCTTCTCACTTTCTCCTGCTCCACAGCAGAACCTCTCAAGACTGGTAAGGTGCACGATATAAGTAACCCCAAAGAAAGCTGATTTGCTTCCACTCAGCCTCTCCTGAGCACTACACAGGCTATGTAGAGACTTTATCACTGCTGTGAGCATCTCTGGGAGCGTCCATGGCCTTGCTCACAGGAAAGCCCACACACAGAGACCAGAGTACTCAAGGCACCCAGCCACAAGAGAGAGACATGCAGTTCTTCAAGAGATGGATTTTCAGAGTCCTATCACATCACCTACCTTACTGTCCAGAGCTGCCACCTACAGCTGGTGGGAGATGTAGGAGCATGTTCACCACATGTCCCAGCTGAACAGGAAAGTCAGGGGCATAAGGGAGAACATCCTGCAGCAATGGCTCAAAGCAGCCGAGGCTGACAATGAGACAGATTTCCCAACCACATAAAGCATAAAAGTTAACATCCAGGATCTATACAGTCCTCTCTCTCAAATGATAAATGGACAAAACACAGAAAATTATACTCTAATGCCACACTAAAAGCCTGAGGCTCCCAGGCCTGAGTCTGGCTCACCCACATTAACAGCTCCCTGGTATTTATCTCACTACTTCTCTGTTCCCGTGTTTCTCCACCAAAGGTTACCCTGGGTACAATGACCAGGAGGCCCTGCATGCACAGCTCCCTGGAGATGCTGGGAGGGGAGCACTGGAGCAGGCCAGAGGAAGCTGGTTAAAGTGCATTTGACCATTGATCTCATTCATTTTCTTCCTTGTCATTCAGCTCCTGCCTTGTAGCGAAATCCTTCTGCTCCTACCTGTCTCCCATTCAGATCCCTTGTGACTCTGTGATTAGGCACTTTGTCCTGTGGACACCCTAAAGGTGGAGCTCTTTGCAAAGGACATGGGTGTCCTGATGCAAAGCACGAGCACTGACTCAGTTGGGTTTTCTGACCACTCTCCCACTGCTCATTCATCAGTACTCACAGTCTACAGACCATAACCAAACCTTTGGGAGGCTTTCTACTGTCTTCCTCAAATAATGAGGCAGCCTCTCCCTCCATGGAGCACAGTCTCAGATTTCCTCCAATGGACAGCAACTTGCTAGCTCCCAGACACCAAATAAATACTCTGACATGGCTGCATCTTCTTCTGGCACCATGGATTTTTAGGTTTCTCATCTCCACGCACCATCTTCAATGTGCTTTTCTTTTACTTCCACATGTGTCCTGGCAGCAGGGACCTACCTTTCTTACTTTTGCTTCTAATGTCAAATCCCTTAGCACCTCCACACCACAGGCACTGGTTACAGTGCTCCAAATTTAGTATCCTTTGCACACTTAATTAATGGCCGCTTTACCACCCCTTCTGTATACCTAATCAAAAGGATTAATCATACCAGCTTGAATCATTCCTGTCCCACCTCACTGGCCATTCAGGCTCTTAAACAACCAGCTTTGCAGTGGCAAAGGCCAGATCTTTCTATCTCAAATTTACATGATTCTTTTATAACCATCATCATACTTTGATCAGTTTTAAGTCCCCACTCCTCCTCCTATCTGGAGAACAACCACATATTGCTAATGGGGTTTCATATAGTTGAGTCAAATGCTTCACCAGTGATCAGATTCCTGTAAAATATTAGTCAATGAAAGCATGAGTGAATAAGGAAGAACACCTGAAAGCCAGGAGCATTTTCCCCATGTAGTTTGTTCTCTATGATATCTTTGCAGTGCCATTACCTGCCCCCAATGTGTTCCACATTATTCCTATTTCTTTTACACTTCAGATTCCAAGAAGATGTCTCCACTGCAAGAACCCAAATCCTTCAGATCTATCAGTGATCCCTATCTAACTTCCCTTGAGCACCTTTCTCTTGTGAATGTACTCTTACTGTGGGTGAAAATTAAAAGGTTTTCAAAATACATTAATTACAAAAGGCAGAGCAGAAAACACTGGACCATTAGAGGATGAGGACGGTCACTTCACAAACAGGGACAGAGACAAGGCACAGGTGGTGTTCAAGGCTTTTTTTGCCTCTGTCTTCAGCACTGATGATGGGCTAAGGGAGACACAGTGCCCTGGGCTGGAGAACCACCAACTTCCAGCTGACCTTGCACTTGTGTGGGATCTGCTGTTCCAGCTGTGTCCCTATAAGTCTGTCTGACAGAACTCATTGACAATACCCAAACAGCAACTTGATGTCATTGCAATCTTCTCTCGATGTTTTTTTAATGGTCTTGGGAATCTTCCAGTTGACTGGAAGTTGGTTAACACTGTAGCAAATTTTTAAGTAGGGCAAAGAGGATGACACTGGAAACTACAGGTCTGTCAGTCTCACTGCAGCGACTGGTAAAATTTTGGAGAAGATTATTCTGGAAGCTGCTGAAAAACACCTGAGATACAATGCAGTCATTGGTCACAGACAGTATGGCTTCAGAAGAGTAAAGTCCTGCTTGTCAAATCTGATTTCCTATTATGAAGAGGCAACCTACCTAGTTGATCATGGGAAGCCACTCCATGTAATCTTTTTGGATTTCAGTAAAGTTCTAGATACTGTCTCTCACAGTATCCTTCTGGACAAAATATCCAGCACACAACTGGATAAACAAGTGACCAGATGGGTGAACAGCTGGTTCATGGGTGAACTATAAAGCGTTATAGCAAACAGGGTGACATCAGACTGGTGACTGGTCACTAGTGGGGTTTCACAGGGCTCCATCCTTGCTCCAGTTCTTTGACATCTTCAGGATACTAAATGTACAGGACAGTGGAGGAGTTGTTGGCTCCCTTGGAGGCAGAGAGGTTCTGCAAAGAGACCTTGAAAATTACAGAGATGGGCAATCATCAGCCCTATGAAGTTTAAGAAAGACAAATGCCAGGTTCTCCACCTGGAATGGGGCGACCCTGCGTATAAGTACAGACTGGAGAGTGAGATGCTGAAAATAGGGCTGCAGAATGGGACCTGGGAGTCCTGGTCAATGACAAGTTGAACGTGAGCCAGCAGTGCCCTGGCAGCCAGGAGGCCAACCCTGTCCTGGAGGCATCAGCCCAGCACGGCAGCTGGGCAAGGGAGGGGATTGTCCTGCTCTGCTCTGCACTGGGGCAGCCTCACCTGAGTGCTGGGGGCAGTTTTGGGTGCCTCAATATAAGGATATAAAGCTATTAGAGAGTGTCCAAAGGAGGACAATGAAGATGCTGAAGGATATGGAGGAGAAACCATATGAGAAGCAGCTGAAGTCACTTGGTCTTTTCAGCCTGGAGAAGGGGGAGTGAGGGGAGACCTCATTGCAGTTACAGCTTCCTCATAAGGGGAAGGGCAGGGGCAGGCACTGATCTCTCTGGTGACCAGTGTCAGGACCTGAGGGAGTGGCCTGAAATTGCGTCAGGGAAGGTTTAGGTTGGATACTGGGAAGAGGTTCTTCACCCAGAGGGTGGCTGGGCCCTGGAAAAGGCTCCCCAGGGAAGTGGTCACAGCATCAAGCCTCACACAGTTCAAGAAAGTTTTGGACAATGCTGTCATGTACACGATGTGATTCTTGCAGCTGTCCTGTGCACTACTAGGAACTGGATTTTGATTATCCCTGTGGGTCCCTTCCAATATCCCCTCAGGGTATTCTATGATTTTATGAAAAGCTAGGGTAGGGAGAACAAATATACATGCTTAAGAATTTAAGAATTTGTATAAAGGTATCTGAAAAATGTTGCTGAAGATACTTGCATTTCAATATGTGGGCATGCCTGTGGATGTAAGGGTCACATTTGCCCCAGAAAGCCTCTCACTGCAAATGCATCCATTTAGAAGCACGTGGAAATCTCTATTTCCTTCTGAGAAAGCACTAGTAACAGGACAGCTTCTCAGCAGAGCTACTTCTCTCACCTGAGGCCACTGCAGGTGAGCTGACAAAAACAAAGCAACATCTGACACTGGGCTGAAGCCTGCCCTCTTGCCCTGAGGCCAGCAGGAGGTCAAAGGGGTGCTCCCAATAACCACCTCTTCTCCTGTCTCAACCTTGTTCCCGGCCTGCCAAGAGAGGAGTTCTCTCTCTAGATTTCTTGCAAGAAGGAAGTGAACACAGAAAGCCTCTCAATACACAATGGAACTTTGCAGCTTTGAGTACAACTACTGCTTTTAAGCTGTAGAACACTAACACAATGATGACAGGTACACCTAAAAGAAATTACACCAGTGCTCCAACCATCTTACTAGACATTGTAAAAAAACCATCCATTTATTTTTATCTGAACATTTCCCAAGAAAGAGAGCAGGGCAAATGTGTCTTTCCAATGTGGATAGCATTTTCTGGGGCTGGGGTAGAGGCCCATTTTCCTCCTCAAGGAAGAGGAGAGATACAGAATGGAGATGAAGGCAGATGCCCAAGCATGAAAGCAGAGCTTCCTCAGCAAGAGGCAGAGTGACACTGCATGGGGTTGCCTTTAAGACCCCTAAACTGAATCCCTTGGAGATCTTAATTTCTGTGAAATAAAGGTGTTTGCCCAGAGCTTGTGATTAGGGTTACTCAAGTAGCAAACCCTTAGCTTCATCAGTTGCTGCCTAAAGTCTAATTCATGAGAAGACCCACCACATGCTCCAACCTGCAATTTAGCCCTTTCTTCCAGGCTTCTTATGTCCCTTGGTAACAAACCTGAGGCAGCCAGAAAGATCTCTTACCTCTTCCATGCACACTACCAGCACCTCTGTGCTGGCTGGGAGCTGGCTAAGGAAAAAGCAGCTGAAAGTAGCTGACTTTACAGACTACGGGTTTCTCTCTGACCTATAACTTCCTTCTGATCCATTTTCAGGAGGTCCAAAATCCAATAAATTAGGGTGAATCACCCTCACACGTGTCCTTGGGAAAACCATCCACTTAGTCCCCTTAGAATGTATTTTGGGCACACAAGGGAGAGGTGATCAGGAACAGTCTGTGTGGATATTCCAAGAATAAATCATCCCTGACCAACCTGATTCTCTTCTATGATAAAATGACAGCGTTTGTGGACAAGGGGACAGGCACGGAAGGCATTTACCTGACTTATTCAGCACTGTGTTCCCAGAATGCCTCAAGACTGATAGTAAACCATTATGAGTGGACTATCAGATGAGTTAAAGCCAGGTTGGATGATGAAGCTCAGAGGGCCATGTTTATACCCTACCTGTAGGCCAGGAACAAGAGACATCCTGTTTAACATCTGTATCCATGACCTAGAGAATACAACAAAGCACACTCTTATCAAGCTTGCACCTGACACCAAACTGGGCAGACCAGTTGATATGCTTAAGGCAGGATTGCCACCCAAAACGCCCTAGAGAGGCTGCAGGGCTAACGTGTACCTTACAAAATTCAGCAAGGACAAAAGCAAAGCCCTAGACCTTGGGAGAAATAATCCACTGTGACAGTACATGCTAGGGTCTGCCTGCCTGGGTGGCAGCTCTGCTGAAGGACACCTGGAGGCCTGATGGGTCTTCAGCTGAACATGAGCCATCAGTGTGCCCTGGCAGCAAAAACAGCCAAAAATGCCCTGTGTGGTATCACAGGAGCATAGCCACACAGGGCCAAGGGATGTAGTTATTCCACTTCACCTGGCACTTGTCAAACTCCATCTAGAATATGTTGTCTAGATTAGATGCCCCCTTACAAGAGGAAGACTGGTTAACTGGTCCCAGTAAATGGAGGGTGAGTGAGGGGATCAGCAGTTCAGAGCATTTGCCCAGCGATGAGAGACTGAGGGACCCAGGTTTGCTGAGCCTGGAGAAGGTTTTAGAGGGACCTAACAGCAGGTTTTCAATAAACATCTTATTGAGAACACAGAGACAGGCCCTTTACTGGCAGTACACAACAGATACAAATGGAAATGAGAGGTTCAAATTGGATAGAAGAAAAAGCTTTTCCAGGATGAGGTCAACCAAGCAATGAAATGAGCTGCACAGACAGGCTGTAAAACCTTAATTTTGCAGGCTTTCATGATCTGACTCAATAAAGACCTGAGCAACTAAATCTGGATCCAGTGTTGATCCTTCCTTAAGTGAGGGACTGCATCAGAAACCTCCTGAAATCCCCTCTAACCTGAATTATTTTGTAATTCAGTGATTCTACAAACAGATCAAAAAAGACATTAATTTATTGCAGAGGTGTTTCTGGAGTAGGAGCAGGTGAGGAAGGGACATGACCTGCCTGCTACTTCCCACCAGCTCTGTAATTACTGCCTCTGCCTCTTCTCATGGCACCCATGAATAGATGGGCCAGGACCAGAGAGAAAACAGCTGCTCTCAGATGATGACCTGACCCTGGCCACCCCCAAAACCATCAAGCTACAGCCATTTTTTCTAGTAGCAGTGAGGGAATGGCTCATGCCTTATCAGAGGTACCACTGACCACTCTGCCAGCAGCAGCAGTGTTCTGAACGCAGCATGCTGTACAAGTATCAACTCCTCCAGTATGTCTCTCCATAAAAATACAAATCTTTACAAGAAAAACCCTTAAAAGGCTATTTATGCCAAGAAACACACAAAGCTATTTCCATAAGAGCAAAGTAAACTGGGCCTTGGGCAGAGCTGCATCATCAAAAGAAGTTTGAGCAGTTTATTTCTTATCTTCACATCTTTAAAAAAGTGTTATTTCCCAGCAACACACACATAGGCCTTTCTCCTTATAAAACTAGATATTGTGGTAGAAAGAATATCCTTGTCTAGGCCTAGATAGCTGGAGAGATGGCAGAAATCTGTAGCTACTAACTCAATCTAAAACCCAAAGAACACAAGATGCCTTATGCCATATATCTTATGATGGAGGAGATCCTTTGTGTTTTATATTTAAGACATGAGGAAATATCTTTTGAAAGTAAAAACTTTCAATTGGAACAACTCAAAGAATTCCAAAGAACTCACCACTGATGTCATTTAACACCTTTTTAAAAACAAAAAATCCACCCAACATGAAACATGACTGAAGTAATGGTAGGGAAAATCCTGCAGTTTGAAAAGGGCAAAGGGGATGTTGGCAGAGAATTCCAGATGAGTTAAACTTGGTCTCAACCTGAACAAACAATGAAACAGTTAATCCAGAATTATGCTGGGAAAAATAAAATCAGAGGCTAAAAATATAGTGAAAAGTAGGTCTTGCTAGGCTGCTAGTCTCTCTCTCCAGTTCTTTCTTTTTTTTGTTGGTTGGGTTTTTTCCCACTTTTTTTTTTTTTTTTAAACATGAATGCAGGCTTGGTAGGCAAAGCTGTGCTAATGCAGCAGTCCAGGACATCCACAGCAAGGCTACAGCCATGGCCACTTTAGGTGTCATTTCACATGCATTGTGCAGGTCCTAACATATTCCTGTCCCAGAAACCACCCTGTTCAGTGCAGGCACCAAGCCCAGCCCCAGCTGCAGTAGTGGCAGTCTGGTGGCAGTGGCATGCTGGCTGCAGGGGCACTGGACGTGCTGCTTTCACTCAGGCTGCCCAGTGCACTTTGCTCTGCACATCCTGGAGCTACAAGAAGCTCTGGGCTGGGCTGCAGGAGGCAGGAACACAGACTTCAGTCGAAGGACTGACATGCAAGGATGGCAGGGCAATCTATGTTCCCATGGAAGGACAGGGATAGAGCTGGAGGTTTGTGGTTATGGGCAGGCTGCAGCCCCTGTCTCTGCAGGAACAAGTGTCATGACAAATTTGGAGCAATGTGACACAGAACAGGCACCTGGGCAGGATACAGAAATGTGACTTGGTCTGGGACAAGGAAGACACTGGGCTGAGTTTTCAGGAACCCAGTGAGGAGAGGAACATGTAGGACAAGATTCTTTGGCTCAAACTTCCTTCTGTGACATCTCAAGTCACAAATGTGTGCTGCAGGGTATTACATAGGGTATGTAATCCATGGATTAAAAACAGGCTCCTCATTTGAGATTCAAGAGCAATTGTCAACACTCAGATGACATTATACACAAACACGAGCAGAAGTCTGCACTGACCCATTGCAATTCCAGCTCATTGTTGGTATTGGTACAACCTACAGATGGATGGGATGAGTTAAAACATGGAAAAGAGGCTGCTCTCAATGACAAGACTCACGTCATTCTCTATAACCCAGCAAAGCACGGCCCAATGGAAAATACAAAGTTAGAGAGACAGAGGCTGCAGGGGACTATCACAGAGATAAATTTGGGGGTCTCGAGGACAGCATGAGCTCTCATGTAACCCTAGGATCTACAAAAATGGGAAAGATTAAAAGCACTATGGAAACAACTTGCTTACTGCTCAATGAGGCAGTTGCTAGAGCCCTTGCCCCCCATAGGTCCAAGCTTTTTGTCCCCTTGACTAGTCAAGACTGAGAGAATGTTCTTACCATGGTAAAGCACCTGAGAGCACAGTGCCAGTCTGGTAGAAAGAACTGTAAAGAGACGCAGAGCCAAAAAGCTGAAGTTGATGGATTCAGTTCAGAATAAAATACTGCCATATTGCCTCCTAATGGCAGGGGGAGTTAGACACCAGCCAAGGGAGAAGAGAACTCACTTTTCTGTGGCTGACACCCATTTACATGAGATAAGTTACAGCACAGAATTGTCTTCAAACACTGCTTACCAATCCTTGCAGATGTCCTGGAAGAAATTCTGTTGCAGGACTCTATTTTCACCTGGTGAGAATACACCATCTTGGACTGCTGAAAGACAAACTGCACGCATCTGAGAACATATTAAAAGTCATCTATCAGACCTGCAACAGGACTCTAGAGATATGGAACAGATCACACAAGGTTAGTAGAGACATGACTGGATCACAACTGTATCTGAGGTTTCTGGTACTTCAGCTCCCCAAAAGACTGCTCATCACCAGCTCTCAGTAATCAAAGGACGTGCAGATACTGTCCCAGAAAATGAAAGAAAAGGTGTATCATAAAACAAGTTTCATTTTTACTTGAAGCCACCACAAATTGCAGTGCAAGTCCTCTTTGATAGGTAGGCAAAGAGACGAAGCAGCTCTGGGTGCTCTAGTATCACTCCATAGAAGCACTGGAAGTCTCAGCCTGCAGTAACTGATCACTAGCTCTCTATTGCAACAGTTCCCATCCCATTTCCCCATACTCCCTTTTTTTCAGGGGGTATTGTCTATTCAATCCTTGTTGGGATGGTTTTTTTTGAGCTCTGTGATCAGCAGTGCACCAAAATTGTCCAAACCTTGTGGACCATTTTTTTCCTTCCTACTATCAGAATGAGATTTCATCTTGATGTTCAGAGCTTGGAGACCCAGAGGTCAGAGGCCACCACACGATCCACTGAGCCACCCAGTCCCTAGATCACAATGTTAACAAATCACCATTTATCTTTGTTACTGCAGCAAGTGTCCAAGGCAAAACGGTGCCAAAGATCATATCTGTTGGGATAACCTATTGATTTGTGTCATATTCTGCCCAATCCCTATTTTATTCTTGCTCAGGCAGAGGTCAAGACAGGTTAAAAATAACTCCTTCAGTCTGAAGAGCAGAACTGAGGAATTTAAAGCCAGGCTGTTCGTCCCAAGGGTGGGGGTTCAAAAATCTCCAAGAGAAGCAACAGAATCAGAAATCTACAGCAGTTGTGAGTGAGACCTTGTAGTCAGGGAACTCAACCCATGGCAAAAAGTTTTTGCAGCTTTAACAATGAGATTTTTTTTTTTTCTGTGAGAGGGAATAAATCAGTCATCTTAGTTCATTCAGGCAACTAAGCATTACAAAAGTTTACGTGACGTACATACACAGTAAATGCTTTGAAATACCAGTGGAGATTAATGCAGATGCTGTTACAGCATTCACATCTCCTAGCCAAAGTACACTGACCAACATCAGCATAATTCACTGTCCTTATTCGACAGTAAGTTAAAAATTTGACCTTTATTACAGGGCTAAAAAAAAAAAGAGTTGAAGCAGTTGCTGCTGTTCCTAGCACTAATGTGCACATGCCATTTTTGTCAGAGAAATCTCTAGGTAGATGCAAATTTTTATTTAGATTATTTTATTCTATTTCAAAACCTTGGAGTTAAATTGCCAACGCTTTAGAGATATTTTCCCATCCATTAACATTATGCCCTCCAGAAAGTGAAATTTTAAACTAATACACATTTACCCTTCTTTTTCATTAAAGAAACATTATGTACATGCAAAGCAAAATCATTTCTTTATCGAATATACATGATCTTACCTTTACTCTGGCTTCATACTCCCACTCTCATGTATAGAT
Organism: Sylvia atricapilla; assembly: GCF_009819655.1. Lineage (NCBI taxonomy): Eukaryota > Metazoa > Chordata > Aves > Passeriformes > Sylviidae > Sylvia > Sylvia atricapilla. The sequence continues at coordinate 56,739,179 of NC_089145.1, forward strand.
TAGATGATTAAGAAAGGAACAGAGTATGTTACTGCATCTTCTAAAAACAATTTCTGACACTTGTACTAAAGCCCAGCAGACTTTAACAGGTGGCCAAGTCATCTTCTCTCCACAGATTTACACCTGAGTATCATTCACTTAACGGCCACACACCTGCAAGCCTCGTAAGTCCTCTGTAGAATAAAGGAAATTAAACCAATCTATGCCACCAGGTGATAAAAATATGGGCTCTGAATGACAGAGAATAAAACCTCTCACCAACTACCCGCACCTTGCCTCTAGAAGAAAAGGGGTTACCAACTGTGCAACAAATGCATCAGAAAATTCAGTCACTTTCCCAATCAAATGTCAAAAAAATATTGCTTCCCTTTCTATATCATCCTTGGACCTGGAGAGGCAGTATATTTTAGGAGTATACATTAGTCATAGCACTCTGGATAAGAAAAAAATTAAGGATTTCATTGCCCTTGCACAAAAGTAATATAGAAACTGTGTGGCACCTCCATGGGAAGTGAACAAAACAGAAACTCCAGTTCTGCCAGGAAAGCTCCTCACTTGGGATGAGAAAAATCTCTGTATAAAGTAGTTTAGTGAAATAGAGCAGTAAAACTACCTTAATGTTGTAACAAAAAGCAAAGGAAAGACCAGGAGGGGCTGAAGTTTTCCTTGGCTTACAGACCAGCACAGGGGAGGCAGGCTGGCTCACTGCACACAGCATCCTGCAGTTTTGGCAGAGGAGAAGGGCATGTGGCAGCAAGCAGGGGACACTGAGGCAAAACTTCACAGCACAGACACTACTGAGAAACATGAACACGTTCATCTCTGCCCTGTCACAGAATGGACCATGGTTAGGCTGGCTCAGAGATGACTAACCTTGCTGACTGTCACAGACAGGTTTCTCTTTTAACAACCAACACGTGGAATAGCCGAAGAGCAGTTTAAGTCTCAGCAATACTTGTATGATACATGCTCCAAAGCTATCTCTTCCCTTACTATATCCTTTGACTGGCCATTTCTGGAACAGCCGGGCAGAGCCCCACTCTGGGCTGCAGGAGCTGGCCACAGGAGTCATCCAGCTGGGGCTGCTCATGTACAGGTTAAAGAGGAGACCACCAGCACAGGCAGGAGGAAGAGCAGACAGGGGCAGGAAGCAGCAGAGACCTGGCAAAGCCTTCTTCTCTCTGCTCGTTTTCCAGTGGTTCTGCAGGCGATTACTCCAGAGCATCCAGCCATACCAAAATCAATAAACAATTTATACGCAGCCCAGGGAATTTTTCCACACTTAATAAAAGTCTCCAGTCACAGTTATGGCTTCATTTCACCTTAACGTCTTCTTTAACTGTCCCTTCTTTTCAAGATCAATTAGAGGCACGTGCAAAGAGAAAAACAAAAAACCACAACTACACACACAGCCCAACCAAAAAAACAGGGAAAAAAAACTAAAAAGCAAGGTCAAACTGAGCAGCCCAGCTTCTCCTCACCACTCTCCTGAGGCAAACATGGAAATTCAGGAACTGACAGGTAACACATTGGGACATCTTGTTTACACATGCTCCCTGCAGCCTCTGGTTCTGGGCACAGATCAGCAAGACACCAGCCTTATTTAGAAGAGCTGGAGTATTTGGTAAGACTCAGTTGAGTCTACAGAAGACACCTGCGTTCCCTGCAACTTCAATGGAAATTCAGCACCTCTGAAAAATTCCAAATACAAAGGGTGAAACTCTACCTGTCCTCAAAAGGGACACAGATCAGACACCTTTAAGCAGCTTTTTATATTGTACTAGCATAATCCAGTCTCACTGTCCCAGTCATGCCTTGGCTTTTGATGAGACATCCAGAACTCCATCACTGAGTCTTCTTTACTCCAGTGATTTGCAAGAGGAAAAGGGTAAGGATGGAGGCTAACTTCCATTAATAGCAATTGGGGGAAAATAGCTTTTGATCTCTCCTTCAGTTTCTGAATTGAGGTGCTAATATTGCTATGATGTTGTGTACTCACTTTAAAAGTATTAGAAAAGTTGTCTGTGTTTTCTTGGTAACTTGTTTGAAAAAACTCTCTCTGCACCTGGAATACCTGCTCTTGAACAAGATATAAAACAATGGAGGGCTTGGACTATTTGCCAGAGTTTCAGTCCTTATAAAGCTTTTTGAGTTCAAATGCTTCCTCAGCTAGAAGCCAAAGTCTCTGCCCCAGCTAAGCTGAGCCCATCAGCCACCACAGCTGCTGCAGACAAGGACAGCTGAAACAGCCCTTTTCATTTTTACCACTATTCAGACCCAGGCAGAGGAGGGTTCAACAGCTCCATGCCCCTGATGTTTTTAGGTCCTTAACCAGAAAGGTACAGCAGAAACTGGCTGAAATCATTACAATTCCTCAATTCTTCTCACTGCTGCAGGAATCAGCAAGGGAAGATTCCCTTTGCCTTCATGCCACCAGACACGGGAGGGAATCACCTGAGAGCAACCCTGGCAAAGCAACAACTGGGGTAATTGATCTCTTCAGGGAAGACACTGCTGAACAGCTGCCACTCAACAGCAGGGGCCCAGAAAATACTATTCCCACAGGTAATAGTTTGGCCTCTTACATTGCTCTTAGAAACAGGGACCTTTTCATTGAAAGCAGTTTTGAAATACAAATAATGGAGGCTGAAGAAAACAGAACAACACTAATCACCATGCCACTGTCACCACCAAAACACCTCTCAACTCAGGCTCAAATCTGTAGGTGGATCTGTACTGAGCCTGGGTCTCCTCTTGTGCCTCCTTCACCAGAAAGAAAGAACACAAGGGAGTAAACCTGGGGACAGGCAAACACTATTCTCTAGCTGGGTCCCACTGCTTTGGTAGGGCATACACAGAATGAAATGCATGCACACAGACAGCAGGGCATTCTGGCTTTCACAGTTAAAAAACCCAAAGAAGATGGACAATAGGTTAAGATATAAGGCACAAAAAATTGCTCAGCTTTCAAACCCAAACCATATTTCTCTGTTAACATCTCCAAAATGTGAGCTCTGTTCCCCAGCTATATCTCTTTTCAAAACACACCTACCTCTTATCTTGGGTCTTTCCTGCCTGCACATACCTTCATACATGTATCTTCCCTGATGACTTTTCAGTGTGCTTTAGCATCCTGAGATGCTCTGGCTCAGGTCCTGAAGATTAAGGACAATTAATTCAGCAATCAACAGTTTAGCAGTATCTCTTTTTTATTCCATTTCATTTCACACTGATGTCATAACAGATCACGTATCATCTTTCTCTTCCTCACCTTTACTACTTGTGGCCTACACCCACGTGCTTCTCTGCTTGGACAGTATGTTCTCTGAACAGTAAATGCTCCTATTCAAAGTCTGTAAAGCCTTAGGGGCAGATGGCCTTCAATACTGACTGAAACCTTCCAGGGAGCATAGGAGTACAGAAAGAGAGGAAAGACTGAGTTTACATTGATCCCACAGGCTGCAGCAGTAGCACAGGGCACCTTGGGCCTCAGATTCATTGAAGTTCTACTTTTCCAGAAGACCACTTGGTCAGTTTTCTTCATACAACCTTTGCTGGAGGAGTTTAGAGCTCTTCATCCACCACTCAGTTGATACTGTGCAGATTTTTCAGCACGTTCACACTAAAATAACCTGAGTTTGCATCAGATGGAGTGGAGCATTTCAAAGAAGGTTATGCAAACCTGCACCTGTTATATCCTCATAATTCGAAGCCTCTCAGGGAACATTGAGATCACCAATATATTAAAGCACACATCAGAAACTAATAGGGTGTTAAATATTTCCAGCTGAGAAAAGCCTACATGTCTGAAAGAAGACATCTCCAGTAAAAAAACCACGGTGCTGCTGCACCACAAGCCTTTGGCAAGACAAATAATTTTCTTACATGCAATATTTTACAGATTGTTCAAGGCTAAAGAAAATCTACCTTTGTTATTTAAAAGCAAAATATCTCAATGATACTCTGTGACAGAGAATTGGTCATCACCTTGCTGCCATGGTGCTAATGCCTGTGTCAGTGGGTACACAGCAAGAAGCCCTATAAACTGGGACCTTCAACAGAATGCAGTCACAAGCTACTGGTTGGCTTGGGAGTGTTTGGAGGAAGAGGAGGGGTCTAGACAGAATAGACATGGAGACAAAACAAAGAATACCCTAAGTTAGTCACTGCATGGAGCCACTAAAAACTTGAAACAACAGCATTCAGAGTATCACCAGGACAAAGGTGACTGGAGGGATGAGATCTCATAAACCATCCACTGGTAGGAGTCAGAAGAGAACTTCTTCTCCACAAACACATTACTACACATTTATTACACACCAAGTTTGTATCTACCTGGAAAGCACCAGTTAGAAGCAAGGCAATGTCCCAGGCTGTGGCAAAGCAAGCTTCCCATTAATAATCTGTATTGCCACCAAGAAAAGGAGCACAGCATTTTCAGAACTACTCAAGATTCTCACCTGCCCATGAAACCCAGCTTTTGTACACACAAGCAAGTTGATGGGGTTTTTGGTTTTCCCCTAATGTCCAAACACTTGGCTATATCCAACCAACATCAGGAGGTGACCTTGAGCAATGACAGTTTCTTAACCACTTTCAGGGACCTGATCCTATGGGGATTAAAAAAAAAAAAAAAAAAAAAAAAAAAAAAAAGGTTCCTTCAGGAAAAAAGTATATAGCCTGTGGTTAGTGGCTTCTTAAGAACCAGCTTCTACAGCTGTACTACAATGAGACTTATTATGGCTGAAGTACCCTTTTGCAGCACCTGAAAATAAGACCATCCTGCCCTTTAAATCAACCTGCTTTATGCTTTCCTAGATACAAATATACAGTCATATGTTATGCTCTTTCCTTAAACTCAGACCCTCCATTCCCCAGGAGCAGACAGTAACTGCTTTTCTGCATCTGAGAATTACCCAGCACAGCTCATCAATGCCTCAGAATGGCAATTGCATTGCCTGGATTGCCTCACAAGCACAAGAGGGCTGGAGAGTCAGACTGTCTCTTCAGCTCTGGGGGAATGTAACCACCACATCTGTGTGCACACAGAGGTCAAACAGCATTGAAGCTCTGACACTGCTACCCTGGACCTGGAAGACAGGAGGAAACAGAAGCCTTTCTGGATTTCATTGCATACTCCTATCAATTAGACCTATTTCAGGCATTTGTGGTTTGTTTATTGGGTAGTTTTTGGGTTTGGTTGGTTGGTTGTTGTTGGGGTTTTTTCATCCTTTATAAATGGCAGTTCTTTCCCTTCTGGCTTCACAGAGTCCTTCCAGACCCCAGAATGCTTCAACACTCTCATCTGACAAATTTTCATTTATTTAACAACTAAAAGGGAACAAGAAAAACAAAACATTTGTGCTCAACGGGACAGATGGATTTGTAAAGTTATATAGTGGAGATCAAGCTGAGAGGTGTTTGTTGATATGACAGAGAAACTGAGAGTGGGCTCAAGTGACAAAAATGTGAGAAAAAGTGACACCTGCATTGCCCAGTGTGTCCCTCATTCCGTCTCAAACAAGTTTTCACTCCGGTGAAATCCTCACTTGGATATTCTGTCCTTCCTTGGTGACTTGAACCCTTAGCAAGCATCCCTGTTAGCAAACCCTGAGCTCCCTTTCACAAGTGGCAGACTGCTGTAGAAGGCCACTTTACCAGGGCAGTAACACCTGCTGGAAAGAAAATTCCTGTAAGCACATTCCTTGTGACTGAAGCAGCAACCTTGACCAGTCACTTCAGAGCCCCGTTACATCCATAATGATACTGTCTCCACCTTTCCCTTCCCCCAGTATGAAAGATGAGTGGTTTTGTGGAACGAGTCCCCGAGCTGTGATGGGAATCCGTCTCGCTTGGCTGCAAAAAATATATATATCCTGGTATGGCTGTGATGAATCCTTTCATTATTCATCTGCAATTGCCCTGCTACTGCTGCTGTTCTGTTCTCACTCTCTCTCTTTCTTTTATAAATAAAAATGGAAGCAGATTAATGACAAATATTGACAGAGGTTGCTTTTAAAGAGCCGCACCTGAATGTGGGCTATGGGGGAAAAGCAGAGGCAGAGCAGCATCAGAGGAGTGGAAAGACCAGGAAAGACTAAGTAAGAGACGGGAAAAGATAAAGATGCTCACTCCAATTGAGTTAGGTGAGGGGAGCAAGGTATCCTTCTGGTGATGAGGACCTGTATTTGCTCCAACAAATGAGCTCTGGATTAACAGAGCTGTGTATCCAAAGTATCTGAAGTAGCTCTGGATTAACAGAGCTATGCATCCAAAACATCTGAAGTAACTAGAAGCAGTCAGTTGCACTGCCAAAGACACTCTGGAGCAAAGTTTGCAGAGACTAAAGCAAAATATTCACAGGACAAAACCGCAAAACACTGAGGGGCAGTTACACACAGATGACGTTGTGATCAATAAACAGTACCTGATAATGCTGTTTATCCCACTTCACTCCAGGTGAACAGTGAACAATCAAGGCTCTGGTTGGCACAACTGCCAAACCTACCTGTATTTTAGCAATGTGTTAGCTGCACCAAACAAATCTGTAACCAGTCAGGCCACAGGTTGACATGGTGAGTGAATGCATCCAGTGGAGGTAAACCTGGCCTCATGTTACCCTTCCCTGTCTATTCCCACTGGGAGAAGAAACATGGTAAGTGTTATAATCAAGTAGCACTCCAACAAGATGAACTGTTTATTCCTATTTAACATTTCATCCCCCTGTTGAAGAAAGCAGAAGAGTGGCAGAGATGGTATCTACCTCCTAGAGAAAGAAAAATCAACTCACTTTGGGTTTAACCTCTCATCTTAAAATAACCTGTTGTAGCCATTTTGAGCAGATGGGCTGCAGGAGACAGAGCTCAGAGTCCTGGCCCCTTATAACCAAACTATATCTGTTCATTGTAGATCCTGGCACTTTTTCTTCTCATCACACAAGCAGATGAAAGACCTGACCTACAAAATGGCTAACTCAGACTGCTTGTTGTGCCAGATGTTGCTGTAGCATCATAAACAAGGGCAGAGAACTGCAGCCATTGCACTTGCCTTAGTATTTATCCCAGATGTTGCATCTTAAACCCCCTAGGTGCAGTGTAAAACCCACAGACTGGAATAAGTCTGCTCTCCCAGTCAGAGGGCTCTCTTGTCCTACACACCTACTGATGCCCTTCAAATCTGCTGGGATTTCAGAGATTACAATATTGCTTTTTCTCCATTCTTCTCTCTCCTTTTAGCCTCTTCCTCATCCTCCACAGACAGCCTGAGTTCTGTTGTCACTTCTATATATATTTCTATCCCTATGGGGATCTCCAGTGATTGCAGTCTCCTCCTCTTAGGTCCCATGCTTCCTAACTCAAACACCATATATCTACCTGAAGATACCATGTCTGCCACAACCACTTTCTAACAAACCATTCCCAAGGCTCTCTCCCCTTCCTGCCATTGGTTACATTTCTTATGCAGCTCCTTATTCCCATCAAAGTGTTTGGCATCACATATGAGAGCAGAGATGTGCACAGACTCATTGCTGCTCGCTCTTTGCCAGCCTCCCACTTAACTAAACCCATTTTCATCCTTCCCTCAGAATTGCTCCTGCTCTTTTGATGCCAAGCCACTCTCCCACCCTCCTGTCCTCCTCAGAGCACACTGCTCCTTGGACTCCTTTCAACAGCAGCTAATTCAAGACATTACAGCACAGAAGCCCGTGCCAACATCCAATGCATAAACAAAGATGAGATACATGAGAGGAGAGAACACACTGTCAGCATTTAATAACAAACACTAATTGCAAACAGGGGGATGGACTTCTCCATTCCTGTTCTCTCAGCAGCCTGAAGGGATCTGAGCCAAGGGACGTGCCCATTCACAAGACTGATTGCCACCAGCCTGCTTGGTGTCTCACTGATCCACTGAATGGAGTGGATCTTGGAGTTTTATTTGCACTTCATTAATGTAGGGGCACAAGCCCCACACTAAGGCCTCTACTGACACAATTTCAAAAGCCTTTCAGGTGTGCTACACATCTGCCCTTATAATCTTGCAAAATTCTAACTTCTTTCTGTGCCTCCTGTTTTCCTGAGAAAATTGCCTTATATCAATCCCAAAAACCTGCAGAGCAGGCTATTTGTGGGCCTCAACGTTTCAGTACTTTTACTGAAAGCTGTTGCAAAAGATAAATAGTATTTTAAATAACATTCTCATTTACCAGAAAAGCTGGTTCTCACCACATGTAACATGATGTAGAGAGACCAAGTATTTTCAATAATTTTACCCCTCATTCATTGTGCTTCATAAACAAATCAGACCCCAAATGAGAAGACAGACACTTTGGGTTCTCTAGGGAACACCAGCCCCTTTCAGCCATAATCCCTATGTAGGAAGCATATGTAGTTATGTCACAGGAAATGTCCCTTCTCTCCTCAGCTAAAGATACTGTCAAAACCCTTAAGGAGCACCTGGGAGAAGAGGCATACACAGTTCTTTGCCACACGACTTTAGCACCACCTCAAAGCCCCTCTTGCAGCCCTGCACTGTGTGGATTTCCTATGAGCTGCTGAATCCCTGGAGACCATGGGGTGGTGGACACAGATGTGCAAACAATTGAACCAAAGTTAAAGCCTTGGTGCTTGCCAGTTGTGTGAGTCTCCCTCATCCAGACCATTTTTCCCAGGACTTTCTCCCAGCCCACCTCAGTCCCAGTCCTGACATCATGCCTTGGGCTGCCTCTGGCACTCCTTGTGCACATCAAGCCCAATCAACTGACTAAACCAGCAGAAATCAAGTCATTTTTTGCAGTTAAAGTGGTTGATGTGACTCAGAGGAGTCTGTGGAGGGAAAGGTAAATAGCAGGAGCTTACAAGCATGAAGAAACAATGCAGTGGACATGGAAGGACAAGACTTTTCCTTCCATCAGTCATAAACTGTTTACCTCTCTTCATGGCCTTGCATCCTGTATTTCTGACCAAAAAAAAAAAAAAAATCCCTAAAATTTCAGTCAACTGCAACTATTTAGAGTGCTTTAGGACGTGCTTGGATGAAAAAGTAGTGCAGAAATAAAAAGTCAACACCCCTCCAAATTTCCACACATTACAGGGTTTCAGCTCCCACAGACACTCAAGGTGATGCTGGAAACCCTCTGAGTGTGTCTACAACTGAACTCACTGTATCCTGATGTATCCAGCTGCACAGGTGTCACACACACTGCTCTCATGGTCCTCATGGTACCTCTCCACTGATTTTAACCTGCACAGCCCTTCAGAATTCCAAGTCTGTCTCCTCAGGACCCTCCCCTCCTCAGGTCTGGGGCCAATAGCAGCATTACTTGTATATTTACTTAGGACAGACTTAGGAGATTCTGCTGTTGTCTTGCCTTGAAAACTTTATTACCTTTTGGTGTTGCTCTCCAAACGAACACCCTGCATTAACCCACATGATGTTTTAGCCTTCACAATACTGAGCAGGTTTGAACTCTGTGGAAAGACAGAAGATCTGGAGTTTACTGACCTTCACACCCCATTACAAAGTCCACCTTTCTCTCAAGCTTATGTTTAATGAGATGACATGAAGGGCTTAAGTAATGGGGTATAGTATTCATATGGATATAAACTACTCAAGCAAAGGCCTACTCCTGCCTGTCTCTTCTTCCTCCTTTATCTTGCCCCTTGTGTCTCACAGCTTTGCCCCTTTGCCCTTGTTCTGACTCCTTCCTGATCCTCCCACCAGGTGACAATTTGAATTTTAAAGCCATTTACATTCCAAAATGTGCATAATCAGATTTTTATCCTGTACTTTTCTGATGTGACTTTTTTATTATGACATCAAGTACTGACCCATAATAAGGATGTAAATGCCCACTTTAATGTCTATTAGCAGTATCTGCAGATGCATATAAAATTATAGTATCATCACATAACTACATATTAACCTCTTGAGCTCCATGACAAACTCTCCAGGGAACACTGTATTCCAATTTTCAATTACCAGCAGTAGTTCAGTGACAAGCAGTAGAAGTTGTACTCATCCATATCCTAAACACTCAAGGTACTTGCAGAATGACAGAGTGGACATATTCTAAACAGACCAGTTCTGATGCTTCCAGTTGCCAGTTATTTGTGACAAGCATTGGGGTTCTTCCCAAGAACAAATACACAGTTACATTTAAGTATAGGTACACCTGGGATGTAACTTACCTGAAATAAACTTGTGGTTTTCAGCAAAGTTGTTTCTGAGTCATATGGCAGTGCACCATCATCACTTTAGCCACAGTGATTAGCAGAGAGAAGGTAAGGTGTACAGCAACAGACCATGTGTCATCTTTTATGCTGCTGTTGAGCAAACAATGCACTTTGCTCAGAAAATGCATACTTAGCACAGGTGTAAGGTGCAATGTGTGAGCAAGGAATGAAGTGGACTGCAGTACTTTACTGCAAGGGTAAGAAAAATCACAATTGCAGCTGTCTCTTCAGTCCCCAAATGGTATTAATGAAAATTCAAATATTCTGATTTTTATATTTCAGGTTAATGAAATCTGTTTACATTAGAAAATGAATATTCAGCTGCAAACAGAGCCTGACAACCCATATCTAACAAACGAACACATAAAAACTTGTAGAGGGAGGTTGTTTGTGTTTGTCTTTGTCTTTTTGGTTTTTTTAAAGACGTGCTAATTTCTCTAGAAGATGTAAACCAAGAGTCCATGGAGAGAACAGAACAAGACTTAGGGTAATAAAGACAATAGTACCATTTTCTCTTTGTATCCTTCTGATTTTTACCAATACAGCTCAGTCAGATGATTAATTCTGGTTCCAAGGGCGCTCTTCCCAACATATGCACTATGACTTCTGATATTTTAAAACATTGCTGAATTGGGCATTAGAAGGCAGCCTATCATTTGTTAAACAACAGTAGAGTTTACTTCACTAGACAATCATTACTTTGTAGTTTAGAAAAAAGAATGAAGAGGACAATACTTGAAATATCACTGCAAGACATGAGTCAAAATTCATGTCATCCTAGGACATTCAGGTAAAAGTATATGAAGTGTTCCACGGCAAGTTTTCACCTACCTATTGCTCTTTCTTGAGTTATTTCACAGCAGATTCTCTATGATACTATACACTTGGGACTGCTCTTTCAATTCCTTGGAAGTCCAGGAATCATAGTATTTCCAAAGACAAAACATATTTGGGGAAATTAAAATACCTTTATAAGGAAATTCCAATAAAAAGTGAATACATACCAAGAAGTCCTAGCTCAAAAATAAATAATATATATATACACACATAGATTTACACATATCTGGTTACAGATAAAAATTCTCAAAGGGGAAGAAATCCCTTTACTGCCATCCTAAGCTGTCCCTTGGTCCACACAGTTTACAATAATGCTGTATCAAATGATTACTCAGTTTATTTTTGAGACTCTAACTTCATGCAGAGCATAGAAGGCATGCCTCCAGAGAGGTGAAGGGCAAGAACTGAAGGAGATGAGCACAAATGAGTCAGGCCCAATGACAGAAAGGACAAAGCAGGAGGCTGTCTGGGTTCTCATGATGAAAGCAACTGACCATCAGCCCTGGAGAGACGCCTCCCTGCTGCCATCTCTCTCTTAGCTGAGAAGCCATAGAAAGACTTCAGCAATAAGGACAGTGCTCCTTACCTCATCAGTAATGGTGGCTGGACGTGCAGAAGCTCTGAGCACTTATAGCTGCTCAGGAAGTTTGTAGGAAATGTGATTTGGACCTACAAAAGTCAGTCCCTGCAAATTGTGTCCGTGTATCTCCTCTCAGGCCCCTCAAATTCAGAGATAACTCCTGGGTTTTGCTTCAGTCTCAAGCTCCTCACCTATGCAATAAATGTGACAATAACATCCAAATGCTCAGCACACAAATTCATTAACATTCTAAGCTGTCATAGCAGGAGGTACCTTGAAGATACTAACAAGGAAATTACTTCTTTCCTCTTCAGGGTGGAGTATGGATGCTGTGCAGTAAATAAAGCTTGAAGTCAGCGTAAGTAAGGGGAAGAAAAAAAATCCAAGCTAACAGCTGTACATTCAGAGAGTCTCAACTGTCCTACACAAAGGCAGAAACTTCGTGTGAAAGGGGGCAGATGGACAGGCTGAGACACACAACCCTCAAACCCAACACCAAATCATGCAAGTGCCTGACTGCATTGCACTGTACATGCAGAAGGGCACTGACTACAGCAACATGGGCCACTGAAATGGCAGCTCTGCCATCAGAGCACCAATTTTCTGGTTGTTACTGGAGGGGAGGGTGTGGGGTGCTGAACAAGATTCTTGTTTAAATGTCTAAATACATATGTAAGCAGATGAAGGCCATGGTTTAGAGCCCTGCAGCCTATCAGTGTAGGGAGGAGGGTGAAATGTCTCCTTCCCCATTTAGCCCCTGCACTGTTTGAGTGCAGGATAACAGGCATACCTCATGGCCCCCTCTCCCCACCCAGGAATCAAACCCTGCATGTCTTATTCCCCCCTTCCTGTCTCCACAGTATCTGGAAGGACCAGCAAGGCATAAAAGATTCTTGAAAGCTCCCCTTGCTGTTCATTGGATGGCCAAGAAAAAAAACACAGGACTTCTTTCACTCACCATACAACATTGAGCAGTAGGAGTGTCTGGCTCAAAATGGGAACATGTGTTTCCCCATGGAGAAGGGTTAAGCGAACCCAAGCACTTGCAACTTGTTTTGTGAAGCAGTGTGAAGAACAGCCCTAAGACAACACTGGTGAACCTCTCAGGAGGCTGGTGACAAAATTAGTAGGGAAACATCAATGTCAGTGCTGGCATTAGTTTATCAGAGCCATCACTGCACCTGCAGGCAGTCTGTGAGCTGTGACACTTCTCAGAGGAAGACTTCTCCAATCTTTAGGTACAATTCTCCAATCTCCAGGTACAATTTTTAAAGTGTGTTCTGAAAACTCTGTGTGCTACATCTGCCCTATTGCAGCAACTCCTGAGATCTGCTCATTCTCATATTTAGACACCTCCCCCACTAAAAATGAATAAAATTAATGTAGTTTACTACTTTGAAATCCTATATTTCATTAAAAACTAAGTATCTGTTCTTACTGGGAAATTGTTCTATAACAGTAGAGAACAAAATTTGTACCCCAGATTTGAAATATCCTTTTATTTATATGTGAGAAGTTCTCTGTTAATACATAGCAAGTCTACTTGCATCCATCTGTAGTTTCAGATTATTTTTATGAGCTGGAAAAGCATGAAGCAAGGTTTGAAAAATATCAAAATCGATAAATAGCATCATAGTCAGCCCTGTTATCAAACTTATCACCAGTTATTCAAACTGAACTGAAAAAATTCTCAGCCCTGGGAGGTAAAATTAAGGACATGTTAAAAGCACCATTCAGCTTTTCCTTTTTAAACAGAAATTAATCCAATTATCAGATGAAACGTTTCATTACTCAAAATTTTAAAATTAAAAATTGCAAGTAAGACTGAAACAGCTAATTATTAGACATCTGAAATTTTTGACATTACCAATAGTAAGCCAAATCTGAGCCTTTCTAATAAGACAATCTATTGCTCCTTGTTCTGACTCCCTATATCTAACAAAAATCAGCATATTTCACTGGGAACTCTTCCCAATTCTCACAGGCGCAGCTTGTAGATGAGAGAGGAAAATAATCACTTTTAAAAATTGGACAACCCTCTACTCCAAATATGGTGTTAAAAAAACTTGGAAGCCGTTTCCAAAGGATCTTGATCTTTTTTGTTTAAAAACATTCAGTCCACTTAGGATCTAATTTTTTTACAGTTTATTCATTAGAATAGTTGAGGTAAAGGGATTCCTGTGTTGTTCCTACCACAAATATGCATGGCTATTAATAATGGGACACAAGGATAGGCAAAAGAAAATTCGAAGTTGTCTGTTCATCTGATCTTTGAAGTCACTGTTATCATGGAAAAAAAAGAACTATGCCAATCTATCTTAAAAGGATGTTAGTGGTGGCAAAATGAATTGATATCCATTCAACTATCCATTGAAACTGACCTGCTCATTTAAATGACATCCCATTTGGGAGTGGGCAGATCTGAAGCAGTGCCTTAGAAATGAAAGGCTATTAAAGAAATTCTGGAATTGTTTCAAATTCCAAACAAGGTGCATCTCACTTGTCTAGAGACAATGTCCTGACAAACTGGGAAACAAAATCATTACAAAAAAACTCCAAAGAATAGACATGATAAATTACCTCAAATCCTTCACTCAGGTTTGCAATTCAAAGCAAGAAAAGCACAGTAACTCCCTACAGACCTTCAGATCACAGTTTATACTTTATACTTACGGAAACGGTCAAGGAAGCATGCAGATTAATGGAGGGCCCAATACTGTAAATCTAGTCAGATGTCAGCAAAACCTCTCTTCCCCCACTCTCAACTGAGTTCACTTTATATCAGATAAAACACTTCTTTCATATATTGATTTATTTCCAGTTTCTATAATCAGAACAGAGATTCTGCAAGAGCCTCATTCAGAGAATACACATCTTATTTAAAACAGAGGAATACAAGCAGGAATCTTTCTTATTTACATGTTAACCTTAAAATAGACCCAGAGTCCAAGCCCTATCAAACAGCTAAATCTTATGACCTCATAAAATATTTGGGACATGCAGGAGGCAGCTCTTCACAGACTTAGAGTAGATCTGTTTGTGAGCTGTCTCTAGGAGAGCCCTCTTTGACAGCAGGAGGAAGCTGAACTGCAGCTGATGGGAGCTTTGGCTTACTGTATGGTGTTGTCAAAACCTGAAGGAAAATTCAAGGACTTCAGCAGTGCCCAAGGGCTCTGGTCAGGCTGGACCAGTCTCAGATCATGGCCCTCTTAGAAATGCCTCCAGCAATGAAATCTCACATGCACCAATCTAGGCAACCTAGGCTTTAGCTCCAAGTTCATCTTTATGTCCATCTGCAAGACAAAAGATGGTTTATTACTTAGTATTTCCAATGCCATAAAGGGTTTTCTATCACATAGGCATGACAGCTCTGATCCTCTTCTGATAAAACGAAACAAACTGAGCTCTTAAGTATTGCAAATTATAAATATGATTGGTACAAAATTGCGCTACAATACTATTAAAAGGAAAGGCAATAAATTTTTGAATTAAAATTTTTTTTCTCACTTTCTAGGACCTTGTGCATTGAAAAGCAGTGGTAAGAACTTCAGATTCAGACCCAACTGCCTAAATATCACCTCCTATGGTAGTGTTACAGCAGCGTTTGGGCAGCAAAGAGTAGCAGCGTATTTGGATGTATGAATATATGAAGCCTGAATAGCAACATTAGAACACTCTATAAGGAGTACCCTAAGTGACTCTCACAGTTACTCTAACTCTGAAGAATACTTTAGGTGTAGGCATTAGAACTGAATGCATATGTAGATGTGGAATACTGGGGATTTTCATGCAGGAGTACAGTTAAAGGTTAAATGACAAGTTTTACAGCATGAAGCTTATGAAAAATGATGTATATGGGTTAGTGGATTACATAGGACTTGTTGACTCGGCATACAAATACATGTCAAAAAAGCCTCATTGTAAAGAAAGAACAAGACTTTTCAACCTTGCTGGAAAAAAAAGGCATTTTAAGAAACAATGTCAGGATGCTGATATTAGGAAAAAAGTATTCCAAGAGATGCTATTTACCTATGAAGAGGGTAATTACTAAGAAAACTGATTACAAACAAAGATATGCTAATCCTTACTTGATGTTTTCATCATCAGGATGTGTCCTTGTAAAAATATATTTAAATCCATTTGCAGGATAAATACTACAATCAAAAGTTCAAAAATGTTTCCTCTAGCCTTGAAGAAGTTTGTACATCTTTTGTACACCACTGGGCTGAGAGAACATTAAAAAAAAGTATCAATGTATTACTGCTTCATCATCATACAGTACCCCCCAGATATCCAAACCAGGTCACTGTGAGACACAGATTACCAAGACAAGCAGACTTTGGTCTGACACAGAAGAGCCTTTTTCATGCTGTTCATCCCATTTCCTTCAGAGGTTACAAGGACAAGAGGGCAGCTTTACAAAACCCTGACCATCCTCATAATACTGGCATCTCTGCTTTAGGACATTGAATACTCTAGCCCATAACACACAGGGTTCAGCAATACTTCTCCTGATTATTGCCTGCAAGTCTATATATTTTGCATCTTTCTTTGATATAACAGGCTGTACCAGTCCATTTTCCAGTTTTACTAATTCTTTAAGCAGGTACAAGAATTCTCTTTCCATACTATGCCAATGAACACGTCTTTTCAACTCACCGGACTCACAGTGACAGCCACATTTGCAGCTGGGAAGGCATTCTAGCCACATTAAACTTGAGAAGGATGTTGAAAGCTCCTTCTGTCTCCACAATGTAAATCTGTATGATATGTCAAGTGACTGAGGCCCTGCCACATGTGGGACTCCAGGCACTGGTGCCAGTTTAGTCTCCCTGTACTTGCCTGTGGCACTATTCACTTTCTTAAAAAAGAGATGCTTTGGTATAACTAAGACATTATGTCCTCTGTGCTGAATTCAAACCTTGTACTCGGTAAAGTTAATGGCCTAAGACAATCTTGTTTTACCATAGGATGTGTCCCCTTATGCTTTATGCCTTAAGAAGCATTATTGTAAGGTATTTTTTCCTGCCTTGGATGGTACAAAAGGATGTCGCAATCACAAAACACAAACTGGAACAGAATAGTGTCTTTCTGTGAAAGACACAGAAATGAAGCATCACAATGAATACTGAAGCATCTTCCTTTGATAGCCTCCTAACAGACTATTAAAATACATATTCTGAACAAATGTAGCATCCTTCACTTTTGCTTTACTGAAAAGTCCTCTGGTTACAAACTGTCCCTCAAGACAACAAAGCAAAGTTCTTTTCCACTTGACATAATTCTGTTTCAATATCTAGGCACACATGCTGTTTATTGTAGCATCTTCCTTCTTCAGCACAGAAGAGGTCACAGTAAGAGGCACTCCATCATGCTTCTTGTTGCCCTTCCTACAATTTCCCTTCTCGCCCTCTGCCCACTAAGCAAGTGTCTCCAACATCCACAAAATAACAGCAAGAGCATCTACAGTTTGAAGGACAGCACTAACCTACTCAATGTCATTATTCAAGAATGATGCTGACAAGACACACCTCTGCATACCACAATCACAAAGCTAATCTATCATTCAGTAGCACTAGTCCCAGCCTCTAGCAAGTTTCTCTCCTGGTCCTGTTTTGCTGCTTTCTTCACTTGTTACTGTACCTAAAATCATAAATCCATCAGGACAGAAACTATATTCTTTTAATTCAGGCTTCTGCAGTACCTACCAAACTGCACATTAAGCCTGACTAGACCTCACTGGAACTACTGGAAATGTGCAAAGAACAACTAGAAAACATACTTCTCTCAGGTCTTAATTGCTCTCTCACTGAATGTCCATCTTCTCCCTATACACAGAAGTATGTCATTTTGAGATTGGTCACTGCTGTCATGAAAAGCTGTTGCAATTGCATGAGGTCCCCAGAGACAATAAGGGATTTGTATATATTCATCACCTTTCTAATAAGACAAGAAGGAGTACTGGTGGAGTATTAGGCTAGTTAGCCCTATCTCAGTCCCCTGTAGCTTTATGAAGCAACTTCTGGAAGCCATTTCTAGGCACCCAAAGGACAGACATGACTAGGAACAAACATTAAATGATGAAAAATCAAGCCTATGCACCTGTTTTCTATGATGGAAGAAGAGGCTCTGAGGATGCACAGAGGGCAGTGAATGATGTCTCCACTGACTTCAGTCAGCCTCTCATGCAGTCTCCCATAGCACCCTTACAGCCAGATGGGGAAGGAATGGACATGGAGGTATGGATGGCATCCAGTAAGAAAGATCAAAGAGAAGCTGGCCAGGTTAAGCAAGCAGTGGTTTGAAATCTGCCTGATGGCCATTCATGAAAAGCATGCCTCAGAAGACAATAATGGGATTGACAGTGTTCAGAGATGATTAGTGACATGGTGAAAAAAGACAGAATGTACTCTCAACAAGATCAGAATAATGGCCTGTTGAAGAAGGGAGCCCACTGATATGCTGGATGGTGGGGGTACCACCAAGAGGGACTTGGACAGATTGGAGAAATGAAAAGACAGAAACATCATGAAGTTAATAATTAAAATAGAATAGTTCAATTGGAAGTGACCTAAAATTAATAACCAGTGCAACCGATTGACCATTTCAGGACTGAACAGAAATTAAAGGGCATTGTCCAAACGTCTCTTAAACCCTAACAGGCTTGGGACATCAACCATCTCTCTAGGAAGCCTGCTCTAGTGTTTGACCACCCTCTCTGTATAGAAGTGTTTCCGAATGTCAAGTCTGAATGTCCCTTGGCACAGCTTTAAATCATTCCCACGTGCCCCGTGACTAGATACCAGGGAGAAGAGACCAGCACCTCTCCTTCCACTTCTCCCTCCTCAGGAAACCATAGAGAGCAGTCTCATTTTCTCCAAACTAGACAAAACCAAATTCCTTCACCACTTCCCACAGGATATGCCTTCCAGCTCTTTCATCAACTTGGCATTTATTATTTGCTCTGTTTTAAAATTACACCATGATCTAGTCAAGGGAGGAATTGTCCCACTTGGATCTGCTCTGGTGCAATCTCACCTCAAGTCTCATGTGCAGTTTGTGGTGTCACAATATAAGAAGAATATAAAGCTATTAGAGAGCATCTAAAGGAAGACTAAGAAGATGGTGCTGCTCCTGAATATATTTAAGAATTCCTTTCTAAAAGCACATCCAGTCTTCCTAGATTCCTTTGTCCTTCAGGACTGACTCCCAAGGGATTTTATCAATCTCCTGAACAGGCCAAAGTCTGCCCACTTGAAGTATATACTATGATTCTATGATTTAAAGGACTTTAAATGCCTTTCAGTAGCACCCAGTATGATCTCCTCTATAATTTTTCCAGATATTGGGGCTAGACTAGCAGGTCTGTGTTTCCTGGGTCTTGCTTCATGCCCTTCTGGTAAACTAGAATAATACTGAGTAGCTTCTAGTCAGCATGGACCTTTCCCAGACTCCCAAAACCTTTGGTAGAGATTCAGAGAGGTCATACTACAACAACCAGTAGCTCCTTCAGTACTCTGGGATGAATCCCACCTGGCCTCATAGACTTAGAAACATTCAACCGGTCCCTTACAGTCTCCATGTACACAAACAGAAAGTCACTATTCCCACAGTAATGGTCCTCCAAATCAGAAGATGGGGCAGCCCAAGGTCTGTCAGTATTCTAAGACACCAGGGCAAAAAAAGAAGGACTGAATGCCCTCACTTTTTTTCACTCCAATTTGTCAGGTGATCATCTACAACAAATATCAGTCCAATGTTTTCCTAAGACCTCCTCTTGCTGTTTATGCACTTCAAAAAGCCTTGCCTCTCAGACACAACACTGGCCAATTTCATCTCTAATTAAAGTTTTGGTCTTCCATAGCTTCTCCCTGCATATGTGAACTACAGCTCTGTAATTTTTCTGTGAAGCTTAACCTTGCTTCCAGAGATCATACAATCTCTTTCTCTTCTTGAGATTCAAGAGGAGTTCCCTGTTCAGTTCAACTGGTCTTCTGCATGGCTCAACTTTCAACACAGAGAGATCACCTGTTCTTGTGCTTTTAAAAGGTGATTCCTAAAAGCTGACCAGCACTCAAGGGACAGCATACTAGTAACTAGCTCACTGAGTTACCTGAAGTTAGCTCTAAAGAAATTCAGGATAGCAATTTTGCTGACCGTTTTCCTCATTACATCAAAAATTTTAAAATTACCCATTTCATGATCCTGTGGCAAAGGCAGCCACCTACCATCATATCTCTCAAATGTCCTTCTTTATTAATTAAAAACAAGTTTAAGAGGGGATCCTTCCTAGTTGGCTCACTGAGTACTTGTGATTACAAATTATCTTCAACATACTTCAGGAATTTCCCAGACTTGCTTGTCACACCAGTATGGTATTCCCAGATCCTGTCGGTGAAGTTGAAGTCTTCCATAAGGGCAAGGAGAAAGACAACTGGAGAGAAGACAAAACTGAAAAAAGACTGGGGAGTCCTGGTAGACAAAAAGTGGAATATGAGTGAGCCATGTATCTTTGAAGCAATAATCACATACTGGACCACCTTTGCAGAAGCACAGCTACCAAATCATGGCATGGTATTACTCCCTTCTACTCAAGTAATGCACATGGGAAGCAGTATTCTTCACACTGAGTACTGTGTGAACAGAGTGAGTTCTAAGAAATCTGCCTTGGATAAAAAAAAGATGCAAAACAATGGACTTATTTTATTCATCTAAGAATGCTGTAGATATTAAAATCTGTATGAAGCTACCAAAGTCTGAAGATATATTTTGATAAATACCCTGGAGTAACAAGATATATGATCCATTTAGCTTGCCTACCACTCAGGAGAATCACATTTGGTTGAGAATCTGACTGACCTGTGAATGGATTCTAATCTAGAAATAGGAAAGACAGAGCAGCTGCAGTAACTGGAGTGTCCTGGAGGTTCCAGAAAGTTGCCATGGCAGGAAGTATGGCTTGTCAAGACAAGACCTGCACAGCTGCTCTTCACTACTGCCGCAGGCACAATCTACCTTTAAAGGCAAGAAATACATTCTAGGAGCTTACATCCTAAGTAAGGGCTTAACCAGATAACACTGTTACTGACCTCAATAGGAAAATCTGATAAATTCTCTTTCCCTGTCCTCTGAGAAAAGTCACACCGTGCATTGCAATCCACCCCTCCACCACCACAATGAGATGAAGGCTCTTGATTCCCTAACACCTTTCTTGAAAAAAAATTTTAAAGCATCCTGACATCACAGAAGAGGAAAAATCACTTTGAACAATACTCAGAATGTAGCAAGATATATCACAACTGATTTTAAAATGGGAATACAATGGCTAAAATATAAAAATTTTAGCTGAATGATTAGTAACCCTAGTCAGCCTGTTGAATAGACTCAAACTAAGAGAGGCTGTGGAGGATACTCCACGAGATCAAAACCACTCAATTTCACAAATGCTCTTTTAGGGAACCACTCCCTATCACTGGAGCAGCATGCAGTTTAAATTACAAGGCTACAAATCCTAAATTTTATCTGCAAGTTGTCAGAAGAACATGACCACCTTTCTCATTCACTGTATTCATCAGTACTAGATAGTCAAGACACTACTCTTCAGATTTACCTTCTCATCAGATGTTTTAGATTACAGGCCCTCTGAAACTTCCAGCGTTACACCTTAGCAACAATTGTTCAAAATAGCTACAAATAAGACAAAGCTATGACAACTTTAAAACAGGAACACTCCTTCCTTCACAAACTGTTACAGCTTGTCCTGTAATTTAAATGTATTTCTAAATTCCTTCATGAAGATAAAAAGGGTTTCCCTGTTCTAATTACTTCTAAAATGTACCACCCAAATAAAAAAAAGAAAAAAAAAAGAAAAAAAATTTTTTTAGAAGGATTTATAGTGATAGATCCGACAGTTTGCTTGTGCTGCAAAATATAAATCCAATTTGGATGTCTCCCCAAGAATAAGTAGGTATTAGGGGATCAGACAGTGTGTATGTAGTATAACTAACTATATTTGTCAATCATGATTTAGCAAGTAATTTGGTTTCTGTTTCATGTATATTACGACCATTTCCCATTTTAATACACAGTTAATATAAATCACTGCTTCATATTCCCCCAATCAAACCTGTCCCTCAGTCATTTGATTCATAAGAGAGCAGAAAACTGCAAAATCACTAAAATGACACAAATTTTGCTCTGCTTAAGAGTGCTAAATGCACCGTCACAACCAAAACAGATTTTACAAGTTTAAATGGTCCTGTCTGAAAGCTCCAACAAGGAAAGCAAAAAGTTTTATTCATACAAACAGATCCTATTTTTAAAGGACTTAAGAAGCTGTGAGGCCACCTGTTCCTTGGCACATGCTACACAGGTAAAATATTCTGAAAACGTAGTCCAAGGTAAGCTCCAGAGTTATTAAAGAGAGGGAAGAAATCCTGTCCATATATTCTGCACCACAGAAGGTAACAGCAGACCAAGTGGAAGTTCTATGAAGATAATCTCTTTAGTGTATACCGCAGTGTAATGTCCAATCATCAGCAGGTGGAGACACCTCCAGTAGGTATAGCAGAGAATACTTTTGAAGGGAGAGAAAGTATGATACAGAAGGAGTCTGATCTATACCCATAATGCTCTGAACTCAGGTGACACTTTAAATGGCTTTTTTGTTCAATGGCACGTTAACTTCAACAAGCATCCTTTAGAAATGCTAACATGTTTTTTAGTTGATACACCGAGATATGGATGTTTTGTGTAATCTTCTACCATACTGCAACAATATTCAAGGCTCCGGGTTTCCATCCAGCTTGCACATTTACATCCAAGTAGTTCTCCCAAATCCTTATCCGGCAGGAGGTTTAGGAATGAACATGCAACACACAATAAAGACTGAAGACACTCAGAACAGTGGAGAAGGAAAAGGTCTAATGGACAATGCTGCCAGTGAGCTAATGGCAATTTCTACGTAGACAAGCACCATATTTGCTTTGCCAGTAGCAACATGATTTGAGTCCATTAGCACTTGGCCACAAAACATTCTGCTACTACAGGATTCAGGTTCCACGTTTCAATGTGTTAGTATTCCTTCCTCATTCCTCAGCCAAGAAATTCTTCTGGCCTGGAAGCAAGCAGAGCAGAGAGAGACTGCTGCCTCCCTGAATGGCAGAGGAACTTTTACCCTGAAAATGCCAAATACACAAACAAGCAACACGTCCAGGGGTTGAATAATGATCTGAAAACCCAAAAGAATCTGTACATGACCCATTACATATGAACTGGAATCAGAGAAAGAGATGAATTCATAATAAATACAGTGATAGCAGGAAAATTTCTAAAAGTCACTGCAGTCCCAACACTGATTACCTTTTCTTAAACATCAATTCACAAACATGACTTAGGTGTGTGAGGCACACAGACCAGCCTGGATGGTGGCACGCATTACGCACCAATACTGAAGATACCACTACTGCCAAACAAGATGTTTGGTGCAAACGCCAGAATCAAACACTTCCAAAATCGAGCAAGTTTTTACAGTTGCAACGCTTCCTTTTAGCTGTATCCAGGGCTCTTCTCTGGTGGCATTTTAAAAAGGTTACTGGAGACAGCAAGAGCAGATTTCTCAGCTGCTGGTGTTTTCCCAGTCCACTCGGAGTTCTGGGGTCTCAAGGATGGTGTTGCTGGTAGCTCTGATTCTGCTGCATCCATGTGGACAGATAAAGTTGCTGGAATATAAAATTGCAGGAAAGGGGTAACAGAGGAAGACAGTAAGAAAAGGCAATAAAAAAGTTAGAACAACTGACTTCATGGCAAACCCCTCATATATGTAATTTCATTTATGAAGATATTATTTATTGGATTTCTAAAAGTTTTCCATCCAAATTCCTTTGAAATAGAGGTTCTTGACAGCATTAACAATTTTGCTCTAACAAGTCACACATTCAAAACTCCAAGTTCCCAGTCCACTGACTAGTTCCCTTAGTCAGAGTTCCTGTTGAAAATCAAAAGTTTTGGCTGTCCCATATTTAAAGTGAATCAATTCACAATCACTCATCTTAAAATAACTTGGACTCCTTGCAAAGACTCAATTAACTCTCTATTTGAGACTTTCAAAGTCTCTGAAGGCATGGCAAATTTCAGGTTGCTAAGCTCATCTAAGAAAGAAAACATACCTCTCCTCACCCAGAAATGGCAGCACCATGAACCCCCACATATATCCAACATGGTAAATCAGCACATTATGACTAGAAACTCGTTGCCAAACTAGGTGGAAATCCATTCTCATTTTCTCAATGAAATCACTGCTTCAAAATGGGACAGGCTTTAATAGCCAGAGAGATTTGCAGATCCACAGCTCAACCCAAGAGTCACCCAAATTTCCAGGATTATAAAAAAACCAGAGATATGAGAGTTTGCTCCAATTCTCAGCATCCTGAATCTCTCAATCCTCACAAGCAGAAGAGAGCCAGGTAAAGAAGAGTAAGTGCCATAGGAGTCTTTGGGGCAAACAGGATTTTTTTAACAAGTAACTACTTCAATACAAAACACATTTCTTCATTGCAGTCTCACAACAGATAATAGTTGTTTGCGTGTTTTAATTACAGGTAGCATCTGCTGTTCTGTAGTGGATGAAGGATTAAGAGGCCACAGCAAGTCTCAACTAGAGGACAGATTGCTTTGAAGTTTAAATAAAAAGTTGGTTCAATGCTTGAGGTTCCACATTAAGTAGATCTGGAACCCCAACAATGCTGTTTCTGGACATCCAAAACAGTGAGTCATTCCCATACAGCTACAATACAGCTGATAAAAGTACCTGCAATTTTACATCCAGCCCATCATCTTCCTCCATATGAAGAAGGTCACATGAAATGTGAAAATAACCCAAATAACTAAGTCAGTCCTTAAACTCACCATCACCACCACTGCTACACTATGTGCCCCTTACCAGCAGCCTCCCCATTTAGGGTCTACATCTTTCCTCATAAAAGGAAAAAAAGAACTGAAACTGGCTTCTTGTTTCTGGGTATGGCAAAGAATGAACAATTAGCAAGAAACAGAAGAGGAAAAATTCACCAAATTACTATTATTCACCAGACTGTTCTCCAATAAGCAGCTTCACAAGCTGCTGTCACCTTTTTTACAAGCTAAGTGTGAATACATGCCAAGGCAGACAAAAATCTATTTATGCAGTTTTTTACCCCATACTCACTATAATAGCTGATTAGGATGTCAGTTACCATGTGCACTGCTATATACATTATGAACCACATAAACATTAAAAACATCAGTGTAAAGATCAGTAGTTCTTCACCATTTATTGCACAACCATCTGTATTTGTGGCCTATTCTGACAAAATGAAGACAGTCTTCATCAGATTCCTTTCAAAACAAGAGAATAACTTCCATGAGAATAAAATTTTATGCAGTATTTCTCACACAAGCTCTACTGTGCCACTGGGGATAATTATTCCAAATCTACTGTACTGGAACTGAAAGTAACTGAATACAAAGACACAATCCTTGCCTTCGAAGTCTCAGATCACTGATGGGTCAAAGGTTCTTTACCAGCACAGATCTTCTTCCTCCCTCTGCACTGGCTGTTGGTCACTCAGTTGGATGAATCTCTGGTCTAATCCAGTACAGTCAGCCTTAACTTCCTCCAGATTTCCGTATTCTGCTGCCAAACTACACCAGCTAGCTTTTTGTTCTTATCTGGTGAAGCCTCATGCTTTAGGGCTCATGCTGTTCGACTGTGTAGTGTGGAAAACATTGATTTTCAGTCTCTCCAAATATTTGCCTAAGTTTGCCCAACTTAATTGTGATAAAAGTCACTTCCTGAAGTGCAAATTAATTCTGAATTTTCTGCCCACTTTTTGTCGTTCTCAACAGCTCAGTTATGGTATTTAGGCCAGTTAGCCTCAAAGACCAGCATTAACACCAGAACTTCAATACTAAATCAGTAAAATAGAGACCAAAGGCACTTCTACAGTAATGCAGTTTTTTGATGTTCATGCAAGGGTCTCTGGGAAAAGATACTTCACCAGAAATCATAAATACTCACAATTCATGAAACTGTGTGAGAAGACATGGAATAAAACTAGTCGTTTGGTTCCCAAATAAACATTATCTCTGCATTAAAACATATATTAAACATTAAAAGCTGCCTTTTCTCGTTCCTGCACTGAGGAGGGAAATAGCACCTACATCCCATCTGCCTTTTATTAGCATCTTCTGATTTCAGCCAAATTCAACTCAAAACTTTCTGTGGACCGTGTGGGGGTGAGGCAACAGGGGAAGATTTGTAGCTGCATGTTTAAGAAAGAAGCTAAATTCATCACACTGACAGGGGATAGTGTTGGCAGAGATTTGAGCTATTTATTCTTTTAGGAAAATCCTATAAAGAATGACACGAGGAAGCCTCTATCTGCAGTCTTGTTCATCACAGTGGTGAGGAGTCCGATAACAGATGTATGCAGCAGCGTGATTTAGTGCCGGGAGCTGGCCCCTGATGTGTATTAATACAGCGGCAAAGCGGAACGAGCCCCTCTTCATCACTCATCTCTATAAAAGAGGTGGAATCCGAGATGGCCCGATGTTCGGCACAGCAAGCCCATTTGTTCTGCTGACTGATGAAGCCAGCTCAGGCTGTGTCCTTCACCTCCACGGGGCACTCAGGTTGCAAAAAAGGAGATCACTGAAGCAGGACCTGGTCAACAAGTGAGACGAGAGCAGTCGGACTCAGAGAAGGAGCTATTTAAAGGTGAAGAAATCCAGCACTCTGTGCCTGCATGATAGGCATGGGCCTGCATTCTGATTTACCTGTGCTTCACCTTTTGAAGAAGTAAAACACCAAGAACATAAAGAGCCTCAGAAGTGAAGAAAAATGAGGCTTCCATGACTCCTCAGCCACACGGGAGAAAAATCTTTATCTCATCAATATCCAACAAATGTAAGAGTGTCCAATTAATTCTACATTACTGCAGAATAATATTACATCTTTTTCTAGGCATTATTAATTCTGTAGCAAAATCTCCTTTGACAGAAACAACATCAAATTCCAGAAGTTTCCAAATTACATGTCCAGGTTGTGCTTCAGCTGTAATTGGGAGTCTGTAGTAGAACGTCATTTAGGACACAGTCACCAAATCATAAAAGCTTCTTTCCACAAGTCAGTATTGCAGCAAACCCTGCCCTCATCAGTTCACTTGGCTGAGGATATTTCTAAACAGGGTCTGAGAAAGAGATCTTTACCATTTCTTACTGTTAAAGACTTTGCAGACCTTGTCTCTTGAAGATCAGCATAAGCATGCTGCCCGTACTCTACTAACTACACACCTTACTTATTTCATAATACACAATAATCCTCTTTCCCTCACTCATAATAAAAAAAGCTTTCCAAAACCCTGAGTTACTTTCCACAGCTAAGTTCCACTTAGCTTGAAGAATTTTTCAAGTCTTTCAATTTTTCAATTCAATTTCCACTTGAAGAATTTTTCAATTCTTAAAAAAAATGTTCACTGTACAATTTGCCTAATCAGGTAAGTACAACTTAAATAGTATTTTGAAATATGTAGCCATGGAAACAGAAGCTCTCCTTATAGAAAGTGGCCAGCAATACAGTAGAGAATACATTCTGAATAATAAATAAATGGACAGGCAACAAGGGACAGTGAGACATTAGCACTTATACCAAAAAAAATCTAGTGTTCCAGTGCTAAGATTCTGTGATTTCAGATACTAAAAAATTCCTTTTTACTACTGAAGTTTGAATATTCCAAAATGGAATACTCAAAAGCCAGGAAAGAATAACCTAAATAAATAATCAATAATAGATGAGACTCTTGCTGAACAACAGATTATTATTGCTACTTTCTCTTCTTTTTTAGTACAGAACCTTTCCAACAGTCTGCAATCCAGATCAGTGGCCTCGAGAGAAACCTCAGCTTTCTTGCTACTTCATTATTCTGCCTATCCACTAACCCAAGGAAGAAACACAAACTTCCTCCTATTAATCACCAGTTTATTTTGTCTTCCCCATTGTTTTCACATATCCGTTTTTTCCATCATCTTGCCCACTACCTTGTTACTGGATTACAAGAATAGTTATTTAATAAACTAGTTGGAAGAACGTGTGCAGTAGATAGTTGCAAGATAGGGTAAGGTGAAAGGAGTGAAAGAAGCATCCTAAAACCCACCATGTTCACCAGATCAAATAGGTCACCAGTCACCATATTCTGATGACTAATCAATGACTTCTCAGACATTTGCCACATGAAAAGAGACCAGCATTTTAATGACTACATCCCTGTAACAAAGGAAAAATATTTTCATCCAGAAGAATAAGACAACCGCCAGGGAACAAGTGGTTTCACCTAGTGATGGTACAAAAATTGCCAGAGTTTTGCTCTTGTGAAAGTGTCTACAAATACCCAGATAAGGGGCATGAGACCCACCAGCTAATGCCAGCCCAGCACTGAAGGAACACACTGTGCATACTGATCAATTGCCTATTACCATGAACTCCATAATTTAGGACAGTCAAAATAACACCTTATGAAGAAGCAGATTACTGTTCACAGTAATGTGAAGCACTGCAAATTATATTAACTTAACATTGCTACACTGACAAAAATTTGTTTAGAAGGCAGCTTTTGATGCTATGCAATACCACATGATATGCTCTTTCACACATTTCATTAGTTTCAAACCAAAGTAACACTACTTTTGCCTATGGCACTTTGCTCAAAAGGGACATGACTATAAGAATGCTGGCAGGTTACCTGATGTTGGGCTAGACATGGAGGCTGCAGCTGGCTTTCGTTTCCTCTTGATGTCCCTTGAACATGGTGGTCCCAGGTGGACATTTGCTTGCCTATGGAGAAAATAAAACAAATTAAACTCGGTTCCAATATCACATTTCTGTAAGACTGACCAGTCACCTCCAGCTCCTACCTTCCCATCAGCTTCTTTATTAATAAGCAGCACAACACAAAAGCTTCTCAGGGAGTTTTGCTCACATTCTTTGTCAATGTAAATGGTGCTCTCATTTTCTTTAAAGAGCTCACACATTACTGCTCAGAAGAATAATTACTTCTTAGCCTTTAAAGGATCTGCTTTTGTATTAACTCCGAACTAACTCTTTGCATACGTAAAGATGTGATCAAGCAGTGATATGACATGTCCTACCATTACTTTTATGCAAGAATAACAAATGTCTGTAAGACTGCTCTTTGTATAAACCATGTGATATTGGCTCCTTAGTCAGAAGTTATTTTGCAATCCATTTGGTACTGTAGTCGTCTTAGAATGTACCTATAATGCCAAATGTCCATGCATATTGTTTCCACTACAGTAGTAAGTTTGTAAAGTTAGGAATGCAAAACTGTCTCATGCATTTTTAAAACCATTATTTCCTTACTAAAGTGCTGTACAAACAGCTGAATCTGACTTATGGCAGCCTTGCTGCACCTGTGAACAGACTGAAAGGCACATTCTGTTCTGTTAATATAAACTGTTATGTCTGAAGCCTACTGATGGTTGTTTCAGTTTAATCATTTGCCAGTTAAGAAGTGGCCATTTGCCAGTTAAGAAAAAATCTGTACTGTTGGGGCTGACTTGAGCTGAGAACTCCTCCAAGTCATATACCTGCAGGAAGCAGAGAAGTTTCATTCAGAAATAACAGTCTTTGCAACAGACCAGAGAACTTCCTCAAATACCATCCATAATGAACATAAATGCATATTTTAGCAATGGCATTGGGTTCAAATCCCTACTTTGTCCAATATAACAGACTTCCTTTGGCAAGTTTCTTGGTCACTCTTGTCATCAGATATGATGTGGAAAATGCAGAACTACAGTGCAAATAAAATCAGTTAAAGACTGTGAGGAGCTTACATGGTGTAAAATTTGGAACCATATAAGTTTTGATGATTAAGTGCTAAAAAGCTTCAGTATCTTCAAAGCCTGTTATTTTGCTTTTTTTAAAAAAATTCCTTAAAGCTTACAAATACTTTTATCACACACTAAAGCCTCTGAAATATAAGAAAAGGAAAACTTCATAGGTTTTTATTTCCATGACAAAAATCTATTTAAAAAACCAAACCCACATATTTACAATATGTATTATTTCAGATGCTGTATTTATGCAAAACCAAATTGTGCTATTGTATCTATACAGAACAGTGTAGGGACCACAAAGAAATTCCTGTACTAGTCCAGTCTATAAATTGAATGCTGCTGGGTCTATCTACTTACCTGAAAAAAAAGTGCAACCACAAAATAAAGAAATACCTACGGTCTCATATTCTCAACTAAAATTCCAAAGTTCTACAAGAAGTCTAAAAGCTCTATCCTCTAAACCTGTCATTGAAAGAGTTTCAAAAAATTTTAAATTGTGCTACATTTCACAACCAGTTTTTCAAATCTGGGAGCACATATTAATACAACCAGATGAAGTCTCATGAGAGGATGAAGTGTACTCTCCATAAACTCACCAAGACCAAGTGCTGGGTTCTTCACTCTGGCCACAAGAACCCCATTCATCGCTGGGGGAAGGGTGGTTGGAAAGTGGCCCAGAGGAAAAGGGCCTGGGGGTGCTGATCAACAGCAGCTGAGCATGAGCCACCCTGAGCCCAGGTGGCCAAGGCCCGTGGCATCGTGGCTTGGATCAAGAATATTGTGGCCAGCTGAACCTGGGAAGGGATCACTCCCCTGCACTAGGTGAGTCCTATGTTCTGTTTTGGGCCCCTCACTACAAGAACACTGAGGTGCTGGAGTGTGTCCAGAAAAGAGCAATGAGCTGGTGAAGGGTCTGGAGCAGAAGCTCTATAAGGAGCAGTTGAGGAAGCTGGGGTTGTTTAGCCTGGAGGAAAGGAGGCTCAGGGAAGATGTTATTGCTCTCTACCTGAAAGAAGGGTGTAGCCAGGTGGGGTCAGTCTCTTCTCCCAATCAACTGGCAAAAGAATAAGATACAGTCTCATGCTGCACTAGGGGAGGTTCAGGCTGGATATCAGGAGGACTTTCTTTAAGGAAAGGGTTGTCAAACATTGGAATGAACTGCCCAGGGAGGTGGTTAGAGAAACCATCCCTGGCGGCGAAAAGCTTTCAAAAATACTGGCATACCTACAGAATGCACATTCAAATCTCATGTTTGTACACTGAAGTGACTCACCTCTAAGTAACTCTGTGGATGCTAAAAACTGTTTTTGCATATGACTATAATAGTGGCTATACAGTGTTTTAACATAGCTGTAACCACGTATTCTGAAACATCTAAACACACATAGCCTGAAGAAAACATTCAGGTTTTTATTTTGCATCAGTGACACAGTATTGTATTACTAACTGCAAGACTACATAACTGTATATAATAATCCAATTAATTTTAAAGAATATAACAACAACAACAAAAATAATTTTAAAATGTTCCTTTTTTAATTTTATGAACTTACACCAACATTAGCCAGCTGACCCTTGGTGGAGAGTCGCTATGGACTAGGAAAGAAGTATGCACTACTATTTCCAAGAGACTTTATGCACTTTTTCCCAGCTCACACAAACGTTACAGTTAGATTCTGTATAAAAGCTCCTGGCTCTCAGTTACATACTCAAACTTCTACCCTTAGCTGATGACTACACAAGGGGTAAAAAAAAAAAAAAAAAAAAAAAAAAATTAGAACAGAAGAATCTCAAAATCCCTTCTTGTAGTGAAAGTAAAGGCAAAATTATACTTCAGTTGAAAACTACTATCAAGAAGGCTGTATCTAGTAGCGCTGCCTCTAGGATACAAAAGCTCAGAGGTCATAAATTCTCTCTGTAACATGTTTTTCATTCAGGTTTATCCCTTATTGATCACCCACACTTCAGTTAGTAAATCAGGAACTTATTGATTACTCACTGGCTCTGACTGACCCAGTGGTAAAAGTGTCATTTCTAGTGGCTGGTGCACTTTACAGGCACTATAAATCTGCATGCAGGGAATCTCCAGGTGGTAAGTATATTGGGAGAGAAAAGAGCAGAAGACTGCATTCAAGGATGATAGGCCTCATTAAGGCATGAACAGAAAGGGTGTCTGAGGTATAACTTATGAAATATGCACATTTTTGCTAGATATCACACTTTTCAGTGAAAATTAGAATTCTAATCACTAGCTTGCATGAAGGTCTATATCAATGAGATAACAGAATTAGTGAATCCCAGTTTAACAGCAGACTCCTATAGACTCCTAAAACACTACCACCACTAGGAAAATCAAGTCATGGATATGCCCAGCACCCAACATACCAGTGGACAGGCTGAATTATAAGGCATGAAAATGTCACAAGTGGCAATGATGAATTAGATCTTCTTCCAAAGCTGAATTTTAACAACTCTTCTGAACAGTTAAAAATTACTCTAAAGTAGACTAGAACAGGAAAGGCTGACAGAAAATGCATATTTGTGCATTGTCACAGCCCCCTCTGTGAAGAAGTTTGAGACCAGAACTCTGTGAGACTAAAGATCTGGGCCTAAACTTACAAACTAGAATAGGACTTACACTGTCCTTACTAGCCCTCAATCTCTTCTGCTAGGCCTCCGTGCTTTCTGCAATGTTGCACAAACAGTAATGAGAAAATAATTCCCTCATTTCTTTTGGACTATGACAGGTTTGTCATAGGAAAAAAACTAAGTCGCAATGCTTAGTCACAGGTAGATCTGCCAGGTGACCAGAGACTAACATGAAAATGTAGTTCATAATCTAGAAATGACTGAAATTCTAACCTTGGAAGAGGAAAAGCATAATACACTTAGAGAAACATATCAGGATCAAAAATGTGGCTGTTTTGTTGGCTGCAATATATTCAACTCACACAGCAGTCACTGCCAGGAGTTAGTGAATGAAAAATTGCACATGTATAGGAAAAATGGCTTTCAACAATATGAAAAGTCTATAGTGTCTTTTTGACAGTGATAATATTTTTTGTAATCACAAACTAAAGGAATTATTCAGGAAATATTTTTGTCTTTTGGTTTTGTTTTTAACATAGTCGTTACAGTACCCAGTTTTGCATGCAGGTCATGGTGGAGAAAAAACAGGCTTTGTTATGCAGAAAGATGAAATTCATGGTAGTCTCTGATGTGTCAGAAGTAATGCTTCCTTTAATTTAGTTTCGACATATTTATTCTATGACTTTACTTACATGCTTTTTAATGACCAGTACTTGGCACACACAAGACTCCCACCTCACCTCACCAGTCTGGGATGACTGTGCACTGCAGCTTACCCCTATTTCACATCTACCTCAGTATCTCAACAGAGAATTAGGACTGGCTATATAATGTGTGGGAGACAATACAGAGCACAAGGAGACACCAGCCCACAAAAAAATCTTACTGAACAGCACCAGGACCCTGAAAACTTCACTGTCTGTGAAGTCTAAATCGTAGCAAGATGTCCACTCTTTTAAAAGTCAGGGTAAAAATCTCAAGACCCACAACAAAGGTCTCTGAAAAGGCCACTCAGAGCTCAATGTGACAACCTTTGGCTTTCTTGAAGGTTCCACACTTGTGGGTGTATGCCTCTCTTGTCATCTCACATCATCCAGCTTGTCTGCTTGCACTCTTTATTCTAACCCCTATTCTCAGAAGAAGCAAAGCACGTGGATTATACAGTGAAAGTGAGAGGCAGTCATTAGTCTACTACTATAAAACCAAGGGATGTTATTAGCCTCATGTTAAAGTGAATGTTAATAGAGACTGCCTTTTAACAAAGATCCTGCTACTAAAACTCCACACAGCCCAGCTGTTGCTGTTGTGATGCTCTATTCAGAGCAAACACAAACCAAATGAAAGGCTCTTTCTCTAAGCCCTGAGGTGTTACCTGAGGCCGTTGATGGTGGCTTCACAAAATCAACAGTAAAAGCAGAATTCTTCCTCCTCTTTGACTACAGAGCCAGCTGGGCACCAGTCTAATCTGCACCTAACATGTGTAAATCAATACAATTTGCTCATCCTATCTGCATGCAAAGCTCCTGCATGCACAAGTGGTTCTTGCTATTACATCCCAGTGTAGATATTCCCGATGCACAGCAGTCTCCTATGCCCTGCAGAGCCTCTTGGGAAGGCTTCTAGAGCACATTTTCAGACTCCAAAATCTCTAATAGGTCAGCTCACTTCTTCAATCATCCAAATATCATAGATCTTCAACAGCAGCAGTCTGTTCCCCAAGTAAGCATTATAATGATGTGGTAATTCCATTCCTAAAAGTCTGCATGTGGCAAATGCAAGTGAATGCATTTTCTTCTTGTTTTCCATGTAAGCACTCTAAGTAGAGAAGATGTGATCCCGTATATTATATTCCCTATTTTCACACTGGATCATACTGTATCTGTGCCACAAAGACTCCTACTGTTTACCAGATCTGCTGAGTACACAGATTTGAAATAGCAAGTAAAAAAAAATTCTGAAGCCAAGGGGAATTTATTTTTCACTCCAGAGAATTAGGATTCATCAAAATGGGAATATTAGGCCTCAGTTGACTGCATGTGACACTAGGTTGATAGCTGCTGTTCACTGCATGCCTGTCAGAAGAATTCAGTTATATTCCCAACTGGAATATCAGCCAGGCTTTAGCAAAGGAAGACATGAAAATCCTCCAGCTAAATGGAAAAAGACTAAAGAAAAACAGGAAAAAAAGTTGCCTAGAATGAACTGGATACTGTCCTGCTCAAGCAGGAAAGTATGAAATTGTGGACATCTGTTCACTCCTTCGGTTGCCTCAGAAAAGGCCTGGCACTGAAGGCAATCCCTGTATTTCCATATGCTTGAGTAAGAGGCAGAAATATCAAGATCTCTGTGCACAGATACAGAAGTGACAGAACAATATTTATTTTCACATGAGTATTTCTAGAGCTGAAACTAGAATTTAAGACATTCAAGTCTGTTCATTTAACAGCACCACCAAACTCAGAGTCTGGGGCAACTGGCAGTAAATGAGGAGATTGCTCACCCCTCTGTATTTTTATCCCATGTTCCAGGCAAAATGACAGACTTGCTTCTAAATCAGGCTAAACTCTAGATTTACAGTTAGTATTAACAGAGTACATGCAAAGCAATTTTCTTTATCTGTGTTGTTCAGAAGTCTAACACAATTCTTCAAATCTCCATCTTCAACATCTACCTGCCACACAAGGTCCACTTTTCCTATGACCTCCAGTGGGACCATTTAATTGCTTTTTTTTCACTCATAATCCTATTTTCAAGGCTAGGCAAACAATAAACGGCATTAGGGACAATTTACCTTCTACCTTCTTCTATTATTCTGCCTGCATTTCAAATTAAAGGGAACACTTGGTTCTAGGCTCTTCTGAAACTCTTACCCTGCCTCAAGGGAATAGCATTCCATCAACCAACAACCTACAACATCATCTGAGCTACAGAATATTGAATAACCAACATCTAATAAGATATTCAACTTCAGCCTGCACAAAATCCTCTTAAGCAGAAGGAGCTCAACAACAAAATTCTGTTCAGACCACGCCTCCCAGAGAGGCAAACAGGCAGAGGGGAAAGAGGGAAGGATCCCTTGAGTAGCCCATGTAAGTCTCTACTTGCTTGCTTTTAGCAGTCTGCATCATGAAGTCGAAACCTTAACAGACAAGACATGATTAGCAAACGTTTTGTGCTCTTAAAGGAGAGTAATTATAGGCATGTGAAAAAAGAAGAGATCCCTGAGGTACTCTTCCTTGCATGCCTCCCGAGAGGCAGCAGGGCCATTAAAAATTCCATGATGAAGAGGAAAAACAGTCTGGGAACAGCCAGGAGGCAATACAGCAAATTAATACACCAGCCATCCCTTGGGAGGACTGCAAGAAAGCAGAAAACTCTCCTTGCTTCACAAAATAAAATTATACCACTAATGATAACAGTCACCACACACACCAAACTGCTTCTAATGATGGGTGTGAAATTCCCAGTGCTGTGCATACACTTTGAATGAAAGCTCTTCTCATCACAGACATAAATCAAGAAAGGTAGTGTACGATTTATACTGCCTTTCAAATAAGACTTCCCAAGGAACCTTCCACATAGGCTTGTCAGTGTCAAGGAGGAGGTTCTTTCTCAATCCTCAGCTGTGCTCAGTATTCTGGCCTTCAGCTCTGTTTAAACAAAAGTACTGGGTTGCCAGTCTTCCAGATAAACTGCACCAAAATCCACCAGTGAGACAAAGAAAACAGTTCCATAGCACAGAAAAGAGTCCACTTGGTAAATATACTCCACTGGACACACCTCATGATAGCAGAAGCAAAGCAGAGAAAGGAGATTTTGCATGGCACAGCAGGCACCAGGTTGAAGAAACTGGATGGCCACAACATCAAGACCATTTTTTTTCGAATATGTTTCATATTATTTTAGAGGATTGCTTCTCACACACACATACCCCATTCTGGCAAATTTTGGAGCAGAATTTCTCCAGGATGAGGTGCACACTGATAGAAGCTTCCTAAAGCACCAACTACTGAAATTGATTCCATACACGGCAAAAACAGGAGACGTTAACCAGGGCAATAACTTATCTGAGCTTACAGAGATCAGCTGAACCTCCTGTGAAAAAATGTAAAAAAAAAAACCCAAAAAACCCCAAACACCCCAAAAAAAACCCACCAAGTATGCTTGGCATGTAAAGCTAAAGAAGAACTACTATCAAGAAAATGTTTCTCTGAAGGAACATTTAGAGAGGAATCAGCTTTCTGTGCCCTTAGCACCATCTTTACATAAAGCAAGCTCCTTGCACCAAGGAGTTCAACCCTTTTCATATTTCTTCCTCCTACAAAAGTTCTTGAGCACATTTCACACTAAAATAGGAACTATTTTCTCCAATTCCAGGCATTTAAAAACACAACTGCACCTGGGATGGTACAGTCTCTCTGTCAATTCAGTAACAATTCATCAGTGATTATGTTTGTCAGGACACCAGCCACCTGCTCATTAGCAGAGGGAACCAAACATATATATCAACTGGTTAACTAGACTATACACCCAGAAAAACCTAGCAAACCCAATCTCTCCAGGTTTGGAAATCCCTTGCCAAGAGTTTGGCTTTGGAAAGGGCCTTAACTGACCATCATAAAAGCAGAGATTCTGCCCAGTTTGAATTTGCAAGCAGGATTTGTCCAGCTCACCTTTGTGGAAGAGAAACTTCTATACACCACCAAGTAAAACACTGGAGGCAAAAGAAAGGTTATCCTAGCTGAAAATTAAAAGACCATGCCATCTTCTCGCTTCACAGGCAGAAAACATCCCCAGAGTGGGGCAAAAGCACAGAAAGGAATCAATTTGCTGATGCACAATCTTCTGAATTCTTTTTATTCTCATCCAGTTGAACACTGAAGAGCTGATTTCTTCCTCCCTCCCCTTTTCCAGCTTTAACATGCTGGCTACAGCAGCATGAGGTCATGGTGCGACATCGCAAAATTCCCTGCAGAAGCCAGTGGGAAGAGAAGCTTTGCTGGGTGGGTGCCAAGCTTCTGTTCAGACACATACAACCTTAGTACATTTTTCATGCTCTATTTGCTAATTAACAAGGGAAAGAAAGCCATGAAGCTGAAAGTCCAGACATTTCTTTCAGATTGGGTCCCTGGTACAAGCACATAAAGCAGAATTGTGTCCAAAGCAAGGCTTTGTCTACTTGCACGGGGAAAGAGCTCAAGGGCACCTTACCTTTAGATAGTCACCTGCAGCACAAAAACAAGAGTCACCTCTAAGGCCAACACTTGAATTTAATTTAGGATTAGTCAGCAGAAGGTGCCTGAATAGTATATTAACCCGAACTATGCAGCCTGAAATATACCTAACATCTGGCCAAACCAGATCTAAATCTCAGCTATTGCTGTAGAGAGATATCAAGCCATTAGAGGTCACCTCAGGTGAGTTCTTAATCTGTTCGGAGGGTCTATTTTAGACACCTAGGAAACCAAAATGCTTCAGCATCTCACCCACACCAGTTTGTCAGCATTTTCTCTCTCATCTTGTTCCAATTTTAATAGCGGGCAATGATACTATGTCCATTTGTACCTATAAAACAGACTTGCAGCAACTCTTTGCACATTTCAGAACACACTGCAGGAACAGTATGTTCTGCCTGTCATACACTGTTTCATATACTGGAAGCACTTAGTTCATTGAAAATCTCAAACTGCACTGGTAAGTTTTGTGTTAAGTTTGGACATGGGCTGCCCAGGGAAAAGTGCGTAAAGTTACAGATCCATGAGTACTGTTCAGATCACACAGCACTACTGAAGACATTCAGGAGAGGGAAGTGAGACAACCCCATGAGAGCAGAGCAAGGGAGTTACCTGGCAGTGCAGTGTGCTGGTGAGCATCTTCGGTGGGAAGCATCAGCAAGCACATCCAGAGAGTACAGAGGAGATAACGGATTGAACTGGAAAGTCAAGAGATTTTATTTAAGCAAAGCATTAAAAGCAATAGCAGCCAGATGAAGCTCCTCAGACCTGTTCACACAGTAGAAGGAGACCTTTCTAGCACCTCGAGGGGTAAAGACTAGATGAGAACAGGCTTGCACTTCAGACAAAAGGCTAGCACAAAGGGTGAAACAGCAAATCTCATAACCACCTTCTCACAACAGACAGCCTCAGCACAATCCTCTTCCAACATGCATTATTAAAAATGTCAGTTGACTAAGAGCTTAAGTGCTCTATTGCTGCATGCCATGAGAAAAAAAGTCAACTTCTCTTTCAGAAAGCATCTTGTCTACCTTCACATTGCAGAGAAAAAAAGTCACTGTTATGAGTTGTGAAAGCACAGAACTTCCCACAGAGCAGTTCCTGTATTCCCAAGGTTTGTGTGTATCACTGAAACAGACCTCTAAAAAACTCAGATCCACCAGGTTAAGTTCACAATGAGCACCCAATTAATTCCATGGCAAATGAATTGCTTCTTCCACTCCCCTCCAACCTCACAAGCTGTCTTTGCAAACTGCTTAAAACAAATTTTTGAAACAACGCATGGTCAGGCTAGTCTAAGATACTCTGTTAGACATACACTAGACAAATCTTGAGGGCATCAAAGCTGCACAAGACAGCTTGCTGTAGAAGACACAACAGTCAGGATTTTTAATGGTCAGGACTGAAATGGAATAATCTGGGCAATCATTGCATGGAACAAACTTTGCTCAGTATGTATATAGAAACTTTAGACTAGTAGTTTCTCTGGGGTAGCTGCTTTATACTTCCATTTGGCATTTCCTCATTATTTATAATTCACACCTCAAGCAGGAAATGAATTTCCATCTGCTTTGCAAAGTGCTACACCAATCTCCAGAACACTCTTCTTGTATTACTAGGATTACTGATGCATTTTTAAATAAGGACAAAGGAACAATCCACACCTGTAGCAGGACTCATCATAAAAGCCATCTGCAACTTCAGAACTCAGTACTAGGCCTTTACCCTCCACCTTTCTGAGAAAGAAGATGCACCACAAAGCTGCTGCTAACAGGGAGCTCCTCCTTAAGTGGGACTGCCCATTTACTGTCAGTGAAGTAACACTGCAACTGCACAGTAGGGAGAATCACCAGGAACCCTCTGTTACTGAAATGGCTCATTCAAGTTCATTTAAGAAAAACAGAAGTTATTTACTTTTGGTCATTTTAAAGCTAATGTAGTTACCCTTATCTTCAACAATATAAAAGCAATCTGTAAAATGTTCTCACTAATGGAAAATACACAATTGCACAAAGGTTTGAAAATTATTTCTTTCCATATACACATTTTTAGTCACCTGAAAGGTAAAAAGAATTCAGTCCTACTGCTCACCAAC
Source organism: Sylvia atricapilla (assembly GCF_009819655.1). Classification (NCBI taxonomy): domain Eukaryota; kingdom Metazoa; phylum Chordata; class Aves; order Passeriformes; family Sylviidae; genus Sylvia; species Sylvia atricapilla. The sequence continues at coordinate 56,778,641 of NC_089145.1, forward strand.
CATAAAACAGCTTGCATAGGAATAGAGAGGAGTGTGCATGGCCAGCACTGTTACAACATGACTTTCTCAAATGGAAGTGGCTTTTTTTGCTCTTTGCTATTAAGAACCTGAGCTTTTCTATCTTAAAGTAAAAAAAAAAAAAAAAAAAAAAAAAAAAAAAAAAAAAAAAAACCAACAACCCCAAAACCAAAAACACACAACCTAGCACTGAAGCTACAAAAGACTTATTGGAGAATATAAAAGTGCACACACGAGAGTTTCAGTCACAAGAATGCCTATTTCTCTTGCTTATCACCTCTTACATTTTCCTGTTACAGATGCTATTTAACTACATAATTTAAGCTCACCATTTTTTTCTCTTCTCTGTGGATGAGACAATCAGGTAGAAGCCTGAGCCAAACAAGGCAAAACAAAGCATTTAAAAAGAGAAAAATGTTCCAATTCTTATGGAATATTGAGAGGCCAAAGCTCCTCCTGTCAAGAGGCATTTTCCCTCCCACTCACTGTCACAAAGGATGGCCTACACTAACCTGAAACAGGGAGATAAATAAAAGGAGTTCCTGAGCTATTCAGTGTAAATAGACAACACAACTCTTGAGAAATGGGTTGTGTTCAAAGCCCAGAAGACATCAGGTAACAAAATGGGAAGGGACAGGACTGCCTTACCTCATGTGCACAGTGTGTGGGAAATTAGAAGCCAGCACTATGTTATTTCTAGAGAGAAGGAAACCAAGAAAATAAAACAGGAAAAGCAGAGTGACCTTACCTGGTTGCGATCTCTCTTCCCCATGGATGGTAACCAAAAACTGGAAGGAGGCAGAGTCGAAAGGACAAGTGGGAGCAATGCCAAGGAATGAACATGGGGAGGGGAAAAAAAAGGAGGGTTGGGGATAAAGAAGAGAAGGGGAAGGGAAGAACAAAGATGGAGGGAGAAGGAAAAAGATTAAACATCATCAGGAGTCATATTAAAAACAACAAATTTCAGATCCAAGGAAGAAAATTAGGCATCAACAGCTAGTGCAGGCTGGATGCACTGCACTACAGTCAAGACATGCCATCCTCATCTACCCATTCCCGGGAATAGCATTAAGGAGATGCCAAAGGATAAGTACCATGACTATTTCCCGTGCTGACTACAATTTAAATACACTAACTGGGGAAGGAGACATAACACCAAAGAAAAAAAAAAAGTAATTTCACAGCTGCCTTGTCAGCATCATTTCTGCAGTCTGGGTATGTGCCCATAGCACAGCTCCATAAAGAAGCATTTTTAAAAATGAACATATATGGGGCTCGGTCTTCTCTTAATGTCCAAAAGATCTGCAGTTACTGCAATTGCACATTATAAAGGATGAAAGAAAAAAAACTGACTGCAAAAAACATCCACACACTGGGGCAGCCTTATATAAACATATATATATAAAACAAAGGGGAAGTCAGCGATTACAAGTAAGAAAACAGAGAAGCCATCAGCAGAATACTGTTTCCCATTCCACAGGGTATGCTTAAGTGTCCACCCAGCTCTTCATGTCCTTCACCCCCAGAAGGGAAGGGGATCCTATAGTTGTTCTTCCCCTCCCAAAGTTCAATACAACAGCTGTTAAAGGACCTTACTCTTTTTGGCGTGGATCACTAACAATGTGACCTAGCCTCTCGGTGCTCAGAGTGCTCATGGAGGTCTCCTGAAACACAAAGACAGCCAAAAGGTTGCAAACTCTCACACAGTGAGCAGGGATTAGTTTGCTGCTGCCAGTAAGAACAAATCTTACTCCCCAGGGCCACATCCTTTCCATATCAGCCCACTCTCAGCCAAACATGTTCACTCCTTCCTTTTAGAACTTCACCTGAGATGATTTAACTTATTAGAATGGCAGAAAATCATTCCATTTTATTTATGAGGCTTATTTTTTATTTTTAGTGATGATATTTGCTTGCAGAGGGGCACACCATAAACTGGACTACAACAAAGCAAAAGCATGCATGAGAGATGCCTGTGTAGTGCTTCTCCCATGTTACTGGGGTCAGCTGGGCTAGAAACAGGCTGAGATAGGACTAAACTGTGCCATTAACAGTGGGGATTCACCAACCACCAGTGAATAAATTAAGGAGTGAAAAGCATGATGCTTTTGCCCTTACTGAAAGCAGCAATGCAGCAGCAGGACATCTAGCAACTAAAGAAAAGGTAGGTCCTAGGAGAAAAGACTTGCTCTGGGAGCATGTTGCTTCCTGCAGGATGCTGCCCTCTGTATGTACTCGATGCTGGCATACACATACACACATGGCCTGAAGCACCAGCTGTTCACATCTGCACAGCAACTGCCTCCAAGAAAGAAGTATACTTTGCAGCAAGGAGCTGAAGATGAGGGCAAAAGCCCTTCACAGGTGAGGTTTGTTTGTGCCAGGTACACAGGCAAAACATCCTCAAAATTTGGGGGCAGTTGTAGGAGCAGGGGCGAAAGATGGGCTATTTGTTCCAGCAGGAAAATTATTAGCTTAAAGTGCCATAATGTTTAAATTTACGGTTTATTACTGTGTAAATTACAAGCCACACTTTTGGTAATTAGCAGCTCGCTGGCGGGGAGCTCTGAATGAAACTCATTATTTATGATTACAATTTCGAGAGAGATGGGGAAGGGGGAGCAGTGACCTCCGCAGCAAATGACAAAGATCCCTTTAAGGTGATGAAGACAAATTAAACAAGTAAATATTATCCTTCTCATTTGGATCATTAGAGGTGTGCTGCCAGGCCCAGTCACTTGCAGGTGGCCTCAGGAACCCTATGTAAAGTCAGTTCCTTGCCAGCTGAGGATTCACATTTTGAATGCCGGTTACAATTAAGAAAGGTGAGTGGAAGGAAGAAGGGGCAGACAAGGATCTTTCAAGTATGACTGAACAGAAGGCAGCTGTCACACTCCTCCAGACTCCAGGGCCTCCTAACACACCTTGTTAGCAGACTACAGCCAGCCAGCTCAGAACTTATGCACAGAGCACATCCAAATAAAAAGAAAAGCCAAACACAGCCAACACCTTCCCTCTCAGAATCACCTTTTACAACAAACAGTAGCGCTCAATACTTCAGACCCAACCAGGTGTACCCCTCTCTTTTAGACAGACATCTGCAAAGTACTGTTCTATTAGGAAAAGGACTGATATTTTGTTTGGTGTTTGCCCTACATATAATAAAACTAGTCAATAGCTTTGGGCAGCTTTGTCTGCATCTACCTTTTTACTCTGCTGTCTTCCCACTAAAAGTGCAACTGCTAAAACCACCTTCCTTTGCTGCCATTCATATCAGTCTTCTTCCCTATATAAAATTTGGCCTTCCTTCACCTTTGAGGCACCTCTCTGCCCTTGTAGTCTCAGATGAGCATGCACAAGTCTCATGCCATCATCATTTTCCCCTACATTCTGTCTAAATCTTCTTGATATTTATGCTCCCTGTCATTCTTCTTCAGGCCTCCTTTCATACGGCTTTCAGCGCTGATCAGCTGTCTTTGCTACTCCAAATGTGCCTTAAAATCCACTTCGTCACTCAATCATCTTCTGACAGTCAAAGCAGTTAAACAAATCAAGCAATACATGAAACAAAAAACATACAGGACCACTTTCTGCAGGAAACAATTTACATGGTATCTTGGAATAGCACTTCAGACTTCTGACTGATCAGAATTTGAAATACAAAATTACCATCTCTCAAAAGGGCATACCTTACCAACCAGCCTCCTCCGACCTTTACGGAGGCAACGGGCAGCAGCTCCTGGAAGGCGATTCAGGCGAGCATGAAATCCTGAAAACCAAAGGCAGAAAAACTGAGCAATGACCATAGAAGATTCCTCCTGACAAAGCCACCAGGAAAACTCCTTAGTTCAGTAATCAAATCAGACCCTCTGTCTCTTGTTTTTCAGTCTCAAAGATGTAGATACGCCAATTTATTCACAAATCAAATAAAATCCTTACTTTAAAAAAAGGGAAGACTGCCACTGGGCAGCTGGTATGACTATTACAGTAAATTCAGCAATCGTGCAGCTTTTTCTTAACTGGATCTTAAAAAAAAACCACCAAACCAGAACAGATCACCAATACCAGTTTAAATGCAACACCTATGAACAGAATTTACTCTTGTCATCACACCAAAAGTTCTCAAACACAATTCCTTATGGACCTCACCTCTCTGAGCTGGCCGTGAGGGCAAAAGGAAGGTGGAAACAGAGAGTTTATCCAGGCCTGAGTCAATCCTCTCCACTTCAGAGCGATGATCAGCTCCCCACTTGGGAAGAAGGTTGGGGACAGTGAATCCTGGAACACATTCTCCTTCATAAAACCAATCACTTTGCTCATCGTCTCCTAAAGAAATAGGATGGAATTAGCCACAAGTAACATCAGTGTACCCTGTGACAGTCTCTAAAATACTACAGGTAGGCATATCTGAATGTGAAACAGCTGAAGTCTCATTAGGGATTCGTTCTTGAAGAGCCTTATATTTGTATTCTGTTTCAATGATCCTCAGTAACTATGGAGCTCACTAAATGCTTTAAACTATCCAACTCATCAGTCTCCAGAATTTCCCTATAGAACAAAGCCTCTTTATAAACCTGCCTAGGGCAGGTTTAGTACTCTGTTGCTACTGCATCTCATCAACCTTAGTTCAGTGTTGTGTGATGTCTTATGCAGAACTCTTTCTCTGAAGTAATTACTGCAACACCGGTAGAGGCCAATCATTTGGCACATGTATAGGCTGTCACAGGAGAGACTTCACAGGAGGGGAAGACCAGGCTCACAGAGCACACAGAGGAAACATACTGATGACAAAGACCCCTAGTCTCCTAAGACAAAAACACATAACTGTCAGAAATGGTCATTCTGAGTGTAAGTATTAACCATGCTGTGAGTTGCTCTCAATCAAAACTTCTTAGAATCTCTCAGAACTATAAACCCTCTGCAAAACAAAAGCAGCAGCAACAGAAGTCATGACCAAAGTCACCACGGAGCTGGGTAGCTGTAGTGAATGCAATTGCAGTCTAAAACTGAACTGCATCAGAGACTGTTCATAGTAATCTGTCTAGCCAGAAATTCCCTGAGAGGAGTAGGACATATGAGCAGTGTATGTAAAAAAAGCAGGAGAGCAAACAACCTGACACATGTAGCATTTCAGCAGCCCCACTCACAAACAGTCCCATGTAATTGCAAGGTGCTTCATCTTGCCTTAAAAAACTAACATGCCAACCTTAGGGAAAATCCTCATTTGCCTACCATTAAGTCTCAACTCAAGCATCCCCCCTTACTCTCTTTTTCTCACCGAGTTACACTATTCCTGACTGAAGTCCATTGTGTCTACTCACACATCTTGCTGGGAAAAAAAAAAAGAAAAGAAGAAAGAGAGAAGGGAAGAGAGAAAGGAAGATAGAGAAAACTCATCCTAATAAGAATGCTGCAATCTTGCACATAAGAGAAGCAACACTCAAAACCAACTCTGATCAGCAGCAAGCAGGACAGACAGAACACTTTATTCCAAAACTCTGACAATTGTTTTTTCTGTCATGTATCCAGTTGACTTACCAATTATATCTTAAAATAAAAAAATCCCATCTCTACTTCATAGTAAATTAAAACCAAATAATGTTGGCTAGTTCTTCTAAGAGATCATAATTTGTGCAAAACTAGTCCTAGAAATTTGGGTCTATGAGCATAGTGCCCTGTCATACCTCAAATCACTACTTACACAAGGCAAACTTTAGCAATCAGCATCATATGCTAATATTCAGTAATTTTCACTGTGAGAGATCCCAGTGCATGTAACAAATATAAAACCAAAAAAAAGCCCCACCTTACAATTAAATTATGAACCAGGATCATTCTCTGCTTACAGAAGTGTCCTGGTATGTGCAATTGCAAAGACAATTTATTTAATTAGCAACAGCACAAATATTACATGATGCAACCTCAAAAGAAAGAGGGGAAAAAACATTAAAGAATGCTGGCAGTTTAAATTTCCCATTATCAGCCTGCAATTGTGCAGGAAAACTATTTATAAGGTGATGACCTGTGCCGAAAAAACCCTAAATTCTGTGCTCTCTTCATCTCACTGACATGGAAAACTGCTGGTTTTTTATTTACTTAACGATTAAGAATTGTCAAGGAAAAAAAAAGGAAAAGGAGATATTTTTTTATTTAGTCTAAAATTGCAACAATATTTTTAACCCTTTTAACGTAACTGTAAGCTAGAACATCTTGGCCAGAAAGCTATCACAGTATAAACTGAACAGAGAGAGACCTGATGACAAGGATGTCAAACTTCCTCTTTATGTAGACAAGGAAGGCTGTAATTGGACTTAGTTAATTTACCTAAGTCATATTTCTACATGTTCCTGTATACTGGGCATCCTACTTCTAGTAGCAGCCAGAAATTAATGTCTAAAACAGGATATAAAATCAGGGCGAGTATATAGGGCAAACATATAGACAAGTATATATATATATATATATATACACACACTACCCAGTCTCCACCAATCTTGTCTCAGGTGATGAAGTAAAACACTTCAGTCACCACTCTGCTTCATCATCTGATATGCAAGTGCTTATTAATTTCAGCTCCCCCTGAACAATCATCAGTAAAAAGAGAGGGCAAAAGATTCTGCTTTTCTGTTGGCTTTGAAGAACCAGAGTCAGGAAAGTTATTTTTCAGCAAAGATCAAAGCTGATAATTTAAATCCCTACTCTTAAGGAAAGTATTATACTCCCCTAAGATGACAGATTGGTCCTACAGCCGAAAATCCCATCAGAAAACAGATAAGCATGTTTGCTATCATTGTGTTGCTTTACACAGGTATCTGGGCCACTAACAAGGTAGTGGAAGCAGCATATCCTATTGAGCTACTGGTGCTACTTCCTTTAGCACTCATATATTCCCAGAAGAGATCTCATCCAAATCTTAGCTTGTGAAATGTGACAGAATCAGAGTGCACAGAATTGCAGGTCTCTAGGGTCACATTCCACATGCTCCAAATGTAATAGTCCTCAGTGCCTGTGTGCCTACTACAACCTATTTCACACTTACTTCTGCAATATCCCCCATCCACTGAACACTGTGCTGTGATTGATAAATAAAACCAGATTGCACATTCAAAACTCTTAAGATTTTTGAATAGACATTTCTACAATAGACATTGAAAATATCATGTTCAACTAATGCATACAAGAGCAAGGGAGGAACACGTATTTAAAGAAATAAAACCTATCATGTATTACAATCATTTTTAAACACAGTCTATTAGATGACTTGTCAGTATTAAGTTATTTTTTTTCCATCTTCTCTTCCTGCCCCATAGAGAAAACAACTAACAGATTCAGGCACTAATGGCATGTAGACAACACTTAAAAGACTTAGAGAAACAAATCAGAAGCTGTGCTCTTTTATTACGAAGCACTCTCAAATTCCTCTTATATGTCTGTGCCTTTCCACAATAATAGCTTCTTATATTGCAAGTATTATGGATCTGATACACAAAGTGTTTCATCAGGAAAAGTGTAGCGTTATGAAAACCATGCATTTGTAGCCCTCATTTCATTTCTTAACTTCTAGTGCTGCCCTGCCACTGTTTTTTCCTCACACACTTCCCTTCTCTTCAAACATAGATCTTTCTTTGCATCTGTAAGGAAAGTAAGAAACTCCCTAGCAGCACATGAGGAAAATCACAGGACACTTGTTACCTTGGCGGCCTTCATCATTGGTAAACAGGCCAGTATCACTGCTGCTGCAAACACTGCTGGTTTCACTGGAACAAAAACAGAGAAAAAATCCACAGGGTTACAATTGCAATAGGCACAATATAAAAACAACTCTACTACATTTTATTGGCTTCTCCAAGACCAAAATGCTTTACATGTCTCCTCACAAAAATTGAATTTCAGATATACAACTGGCTCTAAGAACAGAACGTAACTGCTTTCCATTAACACTTATCAATGCTGCATCACTTGAAAAAGAGTAGAATCCTGTATCTTGTTTAAAGTTTAAAGAAGTAATAAATAAAATGGCATTTTTCTCAGTTACTAGAATTAATAACCTAACTATGGCATCATCTGGAATACACTATCCTTGGGTCACTTAACAGCTACTGAAAACCCTCTTAAGTTTTCAACATCAGACTCCTTTTCCTCAAAAATGTTACACTGTCACACAGTCTGCCCCCAACCTTTATTTTATGTGGAATAAAGAACAGCTAGGACATTTACAACTCTTCAGCCCCATACTTTAGCACAGCATGACTTGCTGCTGAATGCAACTTTGTCAAAGCATGCTTTGCATTTGCTGAAGTAGTTAGAGGAGATTTAACTCTTGAACAAAAGAATAAAGCTGGAAATTAATGTGTAGAGAGCCATTAATTTACTGCAAAGCTAAATGAATAATTGTAGCAGAAGTAAATGCTCTTGTCAGTGCCAAGCATTGGAAGGCTTTAATGCTGACTTGAAATCATTCCTTGGACACTTCAGGCAATACTTCCTCTGATTTAGCTGAGAGATACTAGGACGAGCAGAAAATACTTACTGCCTACTCCCTGAGCACTAAGACCTTAGATCCAAACACCAGGTGTAAGTCAGCACTAGAAGCAGTCTCCAACCAGGGAATGCTGTTTCAAAATATCTCTGGATTCCTCTTTTCCAGGGTGTTTATACTAAAGACCAGCATGAACTGGAAACCCCTTAATTTACAAGGCTAAATGATGAGAGACCACAAAATGCATCACTCCAAAGAACTGCAGGCACAGAATAGAACTCTATTTTGTGAGCATATTGCTGTTCTTAGAACGTGCACTCTAAAGTACAGCCAAGTCAACTCATCATGCTGGATATCTAAAACTCTATCTAAATTGTATAAAGGCCATTTATACTTAAAGGATGAACAATCTGTACAGTATTCTCACCTTTCAGCATGTAATATCAAATTCCAAATTAACCCATTTCAAAGCTTGGCCATGCATTCATCCTCCCACATGTACACCACGGCAATTAAGGCCAAGGACTGAGAACCATGAATTAATTGATTCATCCCAAGCTCTCCTACCAACTCACTGTATGATCCTGGGTCAATCTCTTAGTGTGCCTGCTTTCCCTTTTGATAGCTTGGATAAACAATCCTCACAAGCTGCAGATGTGAGGGCCGAGTGACTGCTTCATAAGGGTATTAGCATCCTCAGAGGAAAGGTACCTCAGAAAGGAAAAGGCACTGACAAGAATCCAGGTCATATTAACAGTACTTTAAACATCCTGTTGCACTGAGAGCTCTTTAGTTCCTTATAGATAAGCATCACTGCCAGTGCTTAACAGGAACAAACTTTCTGGGATTTCACCCTCTTCTCTACCCTTTTTACACTGCAGGGCTGAACACCAGACAGACTCCTATGCAGGCCTTTCTGCAGGTCCAGTAAGCACTGATTAATGACCTCCACTTGCAAAGGAGGCTACTTACCTTAACCATGAAATAATGAATGCTATTGATCCGACAAGCTACTGCTATAGAGTGTTATTGATCACCCAATCTTTGGTTAAAATGGTCCTCATTTAGCAATTTCACTGTCGCAAACACCTGGAGCAAAGCATGCTTATAATTAAATAGTTTGGGGGAGTTAAACTGAGAGGTGATGGACAGAGATCTCAGGTTTCCCCCATTTATTCTTTTGCCTGAGCTATTGTTTGTGTCAGGAGGGATATTGATTTTCTATAAAAATAAGAAAACAAGAGGCACCGAGGGGCTGCAGAAGGTCAGGCTGGGCTGGAGAAGGAGGGGAAGCTGAACACTCTGTCTTTGTCACTTGCCTTCCAAGAGAGAGGATTTTTTTTTTTTTTTTTTTTTTTTATGGAGAGACTGGCCTCCAATTCATCAGCTTAGCCAGACTCATGAATGCAACTGCAGACTGTCATCAAAGCAGCTCCCTTCCAAAGGGTAAAGCAACTTAACTGCACATTCAGGATGAGCGATGAACCAGGCCAGAACATTGTACTGGTTTTGGCTGGCATAGAGTTAATTTTTTCTCATAGCAGCACTTTGGTTCTGTGTTTTGGATTTGTGACCAGTGTTGATAACACAGGGGTGTTTTAGCTATTGCTAAGCAGCACTTACACAATGCCAAGGCTCTCACACTGCCCTGCCAGTGAGCAGGCTGGGGGTGCACAGGCTGGACAACTGACCCTGACTGACCACAGCAATATCCTACATCATATCATGTCATGCTTAGCAATAAAAGCTGGGAAAAAGAAGAATGAAGCCAGGAACATGTGGAGTTGTGGTATTTGTATTCCCAAATAATGCTGCAAATTATGAGTTCTGCATTCCTGGAGACAGCTGAACATCTGCCTGCTGACAGAAGTAGTGAATTCCTTATTTTGCTTTGCTTGCACACGTAGCTTTTGCTTTACCTACTACACCAACTTTACCTAAAGCTGAGAGTTTTCTCACTTTTTACTCTTCCATTTTCCTCCTTTATCCCTGCAGGGGGGTGAGCAGGCAGCTTTATGGAACTGAGCTGCCTAACCAGGTTAAACAACAAATACAACAGCACCAAGCCAGTGAAATCTCACAGCATTGGTGCGTCAGTAGAGTCCCAGGTTTGATAAACTCACAGTAAGAGTTTTGGTACTTGAAAACAGATGAGACCAACTGCATATCCTTCACAAGTAAACACACTACTCAAAGTCATTTTTAGACAGCTCTTGTACTAGCTTGTTCTGTCCTCAAACCAAACCCAGACCATTCTGGAAGTATTTAGACAAACAAGAGAAAAAACTTCAGCACTCAATATATAATTTGCCTTTGTTTTATTATGGCTGCAGGGAATCTCAAAACATTTAGGGACAGAAAGGCCTATTACTTCTAACAGTCTTAGGAGCTAATTGTCACCTTTGTACAAATATAAAAACGACTGCTTAAACTAAAACCGCTAGTTTCCTTTGTTGTTTCCACAATTACTTATAGATCAGGCATTGGGTCGTGTCATTACCCAATTCAGAACTGTCATCATTTCCTCATCATGTCCCTGCACATCCATCCTTCTCTCAATTTATGTTCACCTTTTGCCAAGTCTGGCAAACAATTTCAAAGATTTCATTACATGCACACTTGAATCACAACACTGCAGCTCATCTTCCTCCAGGAACAAATTGGGCACAGTCCCACAGGCAAACTAGAAAAAAATACCATTTCCTCATTAAGAACCCATATCCAAGACTTTCTCTCATGAATGGGAGTTTATCAACTGAATAAACAGGTCTTTGACCTGACTTAGGGTAAGAAGCCTTCTAGAAAGCAGAGTAAATAACGGGTATTTCAGCATTTAGAGATTCATTCCTGTGTAACAAACCAAAGCAATTGTCACTGTAGGGGAGGAAAAAGAAGGTTAAAAAAAATAAATCCATTCCGAATACACAACTTAGTTTGCCTGAAAACCCATTTAGTTTTGTCACATCCCCAGCTCTTAGAGGAGTGAACAGTAGTGGAACCAGCTCAGTATAAAAGTTTTGTAAATCACCAGATGACCACAGATTGCTTCCAAGTCCCATAAGCAACATCATTCACCTTTCGTCCCATCAGCTTGTGATGACATCCACACCGTTTGCTCTCCCAGGCATCCAATTTTCTTCTCCCTTCCTCAGGATATGCCCTTGTCATACATCTGTGAAAAGCTCTTCTCTGACTGTACCAGAAAAAAGCAGCTAGAGCACAGTGGGAGTGAGGCCAACACAGCCAGTTTCACTGTGCTGCTAGCAGCAAAGTGCTATATTTAGAGCAGCAGAGACCAAAGCATGCTCCTTCACTGCTGTGAGGGATACTCTGCAGTGAAGAGGGCTCTATGTATTCCTCCCTCCAACTGGGGCCCTCCCTAGTGAGTCACAGCACAGATCACACATGTGGTGTTGGAGAGGTCAAATATTCCAAGCACTAGCTTTCCAGAGAGAATCCCAAAGATTTGGCAGCAGATGGTAAGTGTCATTTGATGCATACACTTGCACAATAATTAGTCTGAGAGCAAGGGATGACTGAGACAGAACAAAGCCATCTCCCAGCATGGTCCTCAAGTAACAGTCTGGACATAGCTCTTTATTTACCCTTTCCAAGGCTGGCACAAATAAAGGCTGGATGAAAGCCTGCTGGTTTAAGTTCAAGTTTGACATGATGGAACAGACTCTGACTGGTGTTAAAAAAAAACAACTCAAGGAACACTGTCCATCACTGCCACATCTAGTAAGGGTATCTCTCAGTCCATCACCACTGACATGCACTATTCATGGGCTACTTAGTACACTTCTTTTCCTGGAGGACTAGCAAACAGCTCTAAAAGATAAAACTGCTTTAACAACTAGTAACAGAAAGTTTCCATCCACAATTTTCTTGTAAAGCCCCACTTTGCACCCACTTTTTAGCAACAACAGCCACTCTTAAAAGAAAAAAGTGACCACAATGTACTAGTTACATGCTATGAATCACAACTGACCCAGTAAAAACATAATAGTGGTTTCCTGGACCACAGTGAGTACTTGCTATAACCTAAGCTCTTCACAGAAACCACCGCTGAGAAGTTTGCAATTCCAGGTATTTTCCACAAAACCGTAATAAATGAACTGCCACCTGTCCACTCTGACAAACTGCAGGAGCTAGACTGTCACAACACTTAGCTGAACCTCAACATATGAATGTCACAACACTTAACTGAACCTCAACAAACGAACAATCATACTGTATCAAAGAGTCAGACTTTTCAAACCTACTCTCCTCTGATAGTGACTATTACAATGCTTGAGAAAAGAACATGGCAACACGACAAATGCAGACTTCTCTGTATGCTACTCTAGCTTTTGGAAATCAGCAGTTCAAAAACTTCCTGAGCGGGATCTTTCATCTCTGGGCTGTAATGTTTAACAGCCCTTGATATATCTATGCTCCACATCTCCCTTTTTGAATGTATCTGAATTTTGATCTCTAAGATGTCCTCCAGTAGAGTTCCAGACATCATGTTTCATGAAAAGGAATACTTTTGGTTGGTTTGTTTGTTTTAAATGTATCCTCAATGTCTGATGTTCTTACACAACGGTAAGTAGAAAATCAGCATCACATTTGGTTTTTGCATGCCATTCATTAAGAAATTTCCTCCATTTAATTCTTAGTAGATGCCTCTTTTCTAACCTGAAAAACCTCTCTGGACAGAAGCAATTTTATGATCCCAAACCTTCGACAGAAAGAATAAAAGTCACGCTTGGGGAAAAAAAAATTCTCAACAGCAACGCAAATTTAGACCATGACATTTACATGTCTCATTTTAATCCCTCGTGATTCTGCCACAAATTCATAGAAGTTCTCCAAAACTGGACACCAAGACATCAGACTACACTGTTTGCACAGGCTCACCTGTAAGTAATGCAAGCTCCCCTCAACCTCTGCATCTTCTCCCCACATTGTCCCCATAGCCAGGCTTTGACAATCAGAGCAAGAGCAGAAATGTAGAACCACAAGTAAGGCTAGACTGAGGTTCATACAGGACCTGCACAGAGGGCTAGCAGTAATGATGGGAGATCTAACCTGTTATCTACTACTACTAATAGGAAATATAGGAAACGCTGAAAACAAGAAATTGAGATCAGTTGGTATTAATCACACAAGTGCCAGCTGTGGGTTTACTCCCCAAACCTTAGGCCAGAATCATGCCACGTTGTAGCTGCAAGGCCACAGACATTTCAGAGGCCTCCTTGTGTAACAGGAGACAGAAACCTACCAGCTTGCCAACTTTTCAAGGAAGCATTCAGGGTTATCATACAGTACTGACAGGAAAGACCTGAAAAAACTCTACAGTTTGGAAGCAGCTGAGATATTTCTCATCTTCAAAAAGAGAGCAGCACTGAATAATTTTAACTTCAAAACCAAGGCACAGCATTTACAAGCAGCTGCAAGCAAGGCAGCCATCTGACTAGCAGAGGGAAGAAACCCAGATCTCACCATTCCGACATGTTTTCATCTGAGCCTTGTTTCTGATCATCAGCTTCACACTCCATCCGCTCCTTCCTTCCCCCGTTGCTGAGGAAGGGCCTGTTCTCTCCTGACTCGCAAAGGCCGTGACTGGATGATGTCCAAGGGGCATTCTCTTTCCAGCGTGAAAGACGCTGTTTCTTGGCTGACTTGAACCTGCAGCCCCTCTCACAGTTCCACTCCGACACCCTGAGCTTTTGCTGGAGACTGGCAGCCACCTCTGATGTCACACGTTTGACCTTCCGTCGGCGCCTGAGAGGTCGGCAGGGCGCGTTCTCTGTAAAGGAGTCTGACTCATGCCACAGGTGTTGCTTGCTCCTCAGCGTGGCACTGAGAGCTGGGTGTCGCTTTGCCACTGCCATGTCGTCAGAGTCACTGAAATTAGCTGTCAGCACCTCACGGCAATCCTTGACAGCTTCGTCCAAGCTCGACTCTGAGGCCTCGCTGTAGCAGCAGGCATGTTCTGCCTGATGTGTGAAGTCTGAGCGCCGTTTACGACCCCGTCTCTTGCGAAGCTGACGCCGCTGCTGCCGCGGGCTTAGGGCCATCTCCTCCCATAGCTCATCCAGTTTGTTTTGCTCTGAAGTCTGCTCTAAAGCTGAGGCCAAGTCATGCACCAGTTCATCCATTGGCAACGCCTACTAAAAATGACAACGAACAATTAGCACAAGGCATAAATGCTGCTACAAACACATCACTGGACTGTAATATGCCATAGCCTTTGTAACATTAATGCAGTTAGACACTTACTTTGAAGTTACCTGGGAGGACCCAATGCAGGACAACTGCCACTTCCTGGGCTAACACACACTTCTTCTTTCTGCAAGGGTTAAATAATCCCTCTTCTAGCCATGGTGGCACAGATCTCTCTCTACTGCAGCAGTTGGGCTGAGTGCTCTCTGTCTGAAAAGGCCTTAAGGTTCATCTTCTGTGTTGAAGCAGCACGCTCAATTACACATCCCAAAGGGTATGGAAGCCTGCAACTAGTTTTTGCTACCCAGCGTCAGTAAGAGAAAGGTCAGCCTGCTTGACAAACAGATTGAGTCTTCCAAAAAGTAGACAAGCAGCAAAGCTGGGAGTAAAGGAGATGATAAAACAGGTAGTTTGCAAGCCAGCAACACTTCAGCAGCAAAGCAAGGCACGCGGGACCCTGGGCTCCTCAGAACAGGGTGTAGGAGACCAAGCCCCAACTCCTACTGCCGGAAAACACCACCCCTACAACCTCAGGGCTGTCAGTGTGCCAATCCCAAAGTCCTGGCGAAGTCTTTCACCTCACAACACCCCTCTCCCTACCCGTACCTCGCAGGGGTGGGATCTCTCTCTCTCCCCCGGGCTCAGACACGCACGGACCCCCAGCCCGGTGCACGACCCACCGCCGCAGGCCGCCTCCCTCAGTCCCCAGCGACCCGGCCGCACTGACTCCCTCCCGTGGGGAGACGCCGCTGCTTCTGCCCGACACCCCCCAGCTTCACCGGGAAAAGCCGGCGAAACTGCCCTCGCCGCCCCGGACGCGGAGCTTCCAGCCGGGCCTCCCCACGACCCCGCTCACCGGCCAGCGCCCCGCTCCGCCGGCCCCTCGTCAGCGCCGCTTCCGGCCTCCCCGGGCCGCTTCCTGCGCCCGCCCCGCCCCGCCCGCGGGCGGAGCCGCCGCCGAGCGCCGGCAGCGCGGCCAGCGGGGCCGGCCCCGACTGCGGGCTGCTGTGCTCCGTGTTTCCGTCTGGGTGTCTGTGCTGGGGCTGCTGTGCTCCCTGCTCCCTTCTGGGTGTGTGTGCTGGGGCTGCTGTGCTCCGTGCTCCCTTCTGGGTGTCTGTGCTGGGGGTACTCCGCTCCCTGCTCCCCTCCGGGAGTCTGTGCTGGGGATACTCCGCTCCCTGCTCCCCTCCGGGGGTCTGTGCTGGGGGTACTCCGCTCTCTGCTCCCTTCTGGGTGTCTGCGCTGGGGGTACTCCGCTCCCTGCTCCCCTCCGGGAGTCTGTGCTGGAGCTGCTGCGCTCCCTTTTTCCTTCTGGGTGTCTGCTGCCGGGGCTGCTGCGCTCCCCGCTCCCCTCCGGGTGTCTGCCGCCCGCGGAGGCATTAGATTCCTTACCTGCCATCGGGGCAGCCCCTTGCTGTATACGTGACCTGTACCTGCTTGGTTATCGTGTTTTGTTTTTGACGGGCAACAAATAAACTTGGTACCCAAGCTGCTCTGTTTGGTTGCTACCACGCTGGTTGTGTGCGTCCTAAATTAAGCTTCACGGTGCTGCTCCCCTCTCCTTAAGGCTTGCATCTCTTTTCCCGTCATGGCAATTTACACATCACCCCCAGCCACCAGAATAAAGCTATAGGTGTGAACCTGCCGACATCCAGTTTTGCGTAACATTTCGGTTTATTTCTCAGCTTTTCATGATGCGTCTTCAGGGGGGTTTGAGTGGGGGCTTTTTTGTTGTTTGGTTTGGTTTCGGGTGGGGTTTTTTTGCTGGGTTTTGTCCTTTGGGTTTTTTGGGGGCGGTTGGTGGTGGTTGTTTGGGGGTTTTGTTCTTTTGGGTTTTGCTTGGTTTTGGTGGGGGTAGGAGTGGCTTTTTTGTTTGGGTTTGTTTTTTTTGTTTTGGGGTGTTTTTTCAGAAGGATGTTTGGGGTTTCCTTCACCAACGTAGCTGCACTCACATTCAGGCCAATACTGGTTCGTTTTTCGTGTAATGTTTTACAAAGCAGCATATTGAAAGTTTTGCCAGAGTCCATACCTATATTATATTTGAGGTATTCTCTTCATTAGTTTTCAAAATTAAATCAAAAGAAAGCAATCAGATTTACTTCAATGTGATTTATTCTATATAAATATACAATGCTGCCTAATGCTCACAGATCTCTTATCCTTTGTATCCTTACTTTTTTCCCCCCACTTCTGTTTATTCCATCACGTTGTCAAGAACAGAAGTTAGTCTGAAAGGGTGATATTTGCCAAGACCACTGCTGCCTCCCTGCTCCCACCACAAAAGACCAGCACTGTGTTTGCTCTTCCTCAGTCCTCTGGCACCCTCCCTGGTTTGTCAAGATACTTCAAAAATAACTGAATCCTTGAGTTTGCCATTGATTCCTACACCCCAATAGGACAAGATTCATTTAGCTTTGCTGAGCTTTCTTCATGCTGTTTATATAACCAGTCCTTTATTCCAGTCTAAGCTGTCATGTTAACATTTTAATTTCCTTTTAGTTCTCCATTACTTCCTTGGAAAAGAAAAAAGAAAAGCAGTCATTAGGTAGGTTTTTTTTGGTTTTTTTTTATCCCATTTCCAATAGCTGACTTGATTAAAGTTACTTTATGTGCACCAACTTTCCTGTAAAATTCTGTCCTTTTGGTTTTTAACCCTTTCTGGGGCAGTAACTCACCTTACTTGCTAGCAGCATTTTGTTTTCCCTGCCAGTTTCCTATTTCTAGTACAGGGGTTTTCTTTTTACTCTCAGATCTGAGAGAAAATCCCTCCTAAAATCTAATCCTGTTTCACCGCTGCAATCCTTTTTCATGCTTCAGGATATAAAACAGCTACAAAAATGTCTGGGTTAGAGAGAAACTCCCCTGATGGGAAGGTTATTCTGTAAACATCACTTCAGAGCTTCTTACCCCTTCATTTCAAGCTCTCCATACTGGCTGCCATTCCAGGCAGGATAACAAACCAGACAAACAACTGTGTACAAGAAATCCTGTATTCAGATGTCCTGGGGAGATGGCAGCAGATGCCCACTCTAATTTCTCTTATTTTCCCCTCATTTCTCAACTAGTTCTCTCCTGTTTCTCTAGGTCAACAAAATGTTTTGCAACTGGTATAAATTTTACTTCACCTCTCCATTATTTTTTTCCCCACATTCAACACTCAAACACAAATTTCTGCAGACGATGTCAGCATTTGGCCTGGGTGAAGACAACATACTGACATGCAGGGTCCATTTTCTGTGAGAGAGCAAGGGCAAAGGCAAGAGACAGGATAAAAGTGCTCTCGCAATTGCAAGAGTCCCAAGAACTAAAACAGTGCCACAAAGGAGCACTGATGTGTATGGGGGAAAAATCAGAAAATTTGGAATAAGAGTTCAAGAAATATAATGAGGCAGTTGGGATAATCTGGTTTTGAGCAGTTTATGGTAATTCTGTCCAGTCTTATAAGGTTCACCCTGACATGGATGGGTCAGCAAAAGTAAATTTTGAACCCTTGCCTGCATTCAACTTGATCCCACATCCCTGGCAAATTATTTACTCTGTGCACTTTGTAGGTTGCCTGAATGGGAACTGGCCCAACTTCTAAGTTTCGCTCATGAAATGCTCCAGGACTACGCAATGTTCAGCACTCTTGTCCCACACGGACTGTCATCCGTCACTGGGCTTTGTAAAAACGGGTTGGTTTATCCCTGCCCGGAGTCTGCAGTCACCTGTGCTGAAGTGCTGCAGGGCCTGGAGGCAGGAGAAGGGATTGTGAGTGGTGAGGGATGTTTCTGAGGCTTGGCTGGATGCTCTGTGCTCGTGGTGGCAGTGCCTTGGCCCAGCTCCGTCCCCGGTGGGCAGCAGGAGCCATCAGGAGGATGGCGAGAGCGGCAGGGTCATCGCTCTGCCCCGGCAAACGCTCTGCCTACTCCCATGGCACTTTCCAGCAAAACCTTCCAGGGGTTAAAAGGAAAAAAGAGAGACAGAAAGGGGACAAGAGACAAAGGGAGGAATAAAGTCAAAAAATGTGCCGTGAAGCTTCTTGCAGCAAAATGCGGAGAAAGTCATTTCCAACTTCTTTCATCTCAGAGATGAAGCCACTAAATAAAAGGGCAGCGCAGAACACAAGGGCTTTTAATCTGTCTCATCTCCTTCATAATAACTGCAAATTTTCCCTGGGCTCCTGGGAGTGAGCCTCTTTCCTCTGTCTTTGCCTTATCTCCCCCCTCCATATTTCAGAGCCGGCTCGGCTCCCCTCTCTCGGCTGCCCCCGGCCCAGTCTCCGAAAGGCCTGTGGGATCCGCCAGCTCCCAGGGCCTCATTGTTCCCGGCTTGGGAGGAAGCTCAGGGAGGGAATTGAAGGCAAGTCAAAGGGAAACGGCATCATCGCTGCTTCATTAATGGGAACCTTTCAGCAGAAAACATATCAGAGCGAGGTCTTTTCAGAGGCAGTAATTAGCAATTTGGAGCCTTCCCCCCTCAGGAGATGCAGCTGCGATCTAACAAGTGGGAGCAGTGCTCGCCTCCTTTTACGCTTCGTATTTATTGTTTTTCATTTTCTCCATCTTCCTTCCATTGTCCGGCCTCCTCCTCATGGCCAGATAAGGGCCCTTTATTAATCACTCTCTTTTAATTCTTCATTAATGATAATAACTTTCTCTGGTGTGCGAAGAGGAGTTAATCTTTCCTGGGTATTGAGAAAGGACAGGGCTGAAAAGGAAGGGAGGGAGGCAGTGAGGGAGGGAGAAGTGCACAGTGGACAAGGCTGTGCTGCCATTCTTCCTTCCTGCCCCACCACCTGGAAGGAGTTTCTGAAGACTTTGGCTGTCAAGTTGCAAGTTGCCCACTGGAAAATCTTGAGCTATCAGTTTGGTCCAGCTGTGTGGGTGTGGTGGGATGTACCCTCTCTCAGAGAGCCAGTCCTTATCAGAAATAGGTGTACATTGGCCAGAAGGAGAGACCTTCTCTGTGCATCTTTGCCAAACACCCATATCACACACACCAGCATCTTGGTGTGACTAACCAGCTGTGCCTGCTTGTCTTGGAAGGACACTCCCTCAGACGCCTTCAAAGCCCAGTTTCCAAACTCCAAGTTGAAACAGCACCTGAAAGTGACAGAAATGGCATCTGGGAGGCTGTGCACATGTCAAGACCCTTCTAGGAACTTCTCCCTGGGAGCTGGTACAGTCTGCCTTGGATTGCTCCCATCTGGAGTCGCAGTCCACCAACGTGGACATTTGTGTGAGGTGACCAGTGCCAGGCTGGCTCAGCATGGACAGCCCAGTGACAAAAGCTGGGTGAAAATGGCAAGGAGAAGTCTGTCACGGAGGCTTTGGCTATGTGTGTAAAGCAACAGTCGCTGAATATCAGCCCCAAGAACATAGCTAGGGAGGATCCAAACACACTTACAGAGCTCAGCTTCTTTTCCTGGTGTTTTGTACCACTGGGTTCATACAAACCCCTGCTAGTAAAGGCCGTGCAAACTGATCTAGTGATAGCTTTAGTGGTGGACCTTTCTGAGTAACTGGGCATGCCATTATCAGTTAAGAATATTGTAGTACTACCGAATATGATGAAAAAGGGCAAGAATTCCACTGTCACCAGCATAGGTGGCTCCACATCATCACTGAGGATTATCAGTTTGGCAACAGTGAGAAACGCTGAGGGAAGGGAACAAATGACATGCAGAGAGCTCAGGAACTTCAGTGCAGAAGCTCAAGCAAATCTGTTGATTGCAGAGACAGCTTTGTGTCCTTTCCTTACAGAGTGGGTCATATTCTAGCTAAACATTCCCGTATCATTCCATGGATGTTGCCAAAGAAGCCAGTAACAGTTCAAATCAGTGATTCCCATAGGCCTGGAAAAAATGAGTCACCACATGCTCCTGTGTCACAGGTTACCCCAACACCAGCAATATCACTGCGTGCTGATCTGAGGCATTTGTTTGGCAGCACTGGGAAAGAGTAAGGAAACCAAGCTGCTGAGGGAGTCAGGGCAGGAGTGGGGAGAGACAGCAGGAGAAAAAAAAAAGGAAATTTGGTGTTTTCTCTTCTTTGGTTTTATTTGCAGGACAAATATCCAGTCTGCATTCTTTTACAGACCACAGCAGTAAATACTTGTTTCTCTACAGTCAAAGCTCTTGCTTTTGACCCAACACCAGGACTCTTGCCAGAAGCTGTGGAACAGACAGGGCCAGTTTATTTCTGGTTACTGTTCTACAAGCATCATGTGGTGTTTCCCTAATATGCTCTGG
The DNA here is from genome assembly GCF_009819655.1 of Sylvia atricapilla. NCBI lineage: Eukaryota > Metazoa > Chordata > Aves > Passeriformes > Sylviidae > Sylvia > Sylvia atricapilla. The sequence goes on from NC_089145.1 coordinate 56,799,580, forward strand.
TTTCCGAGTGTCTTTGACAGTGCAGTAATGCTCAGGCCTATATTTATGTAATCTGCTGCCAGAATCTTTGGCATCCATTAATATGGACTTTAAGGATTGCTGATAGTCCTGATGATTAGAGGTGACCTGTATTTCAACGTCCTTTGACAGGCCTGTGCTTTATTTCCAGGGTCTCTAATGCACTCTTCAGAGATGTTTAAAAGGACTTTCTAGCTATGAACATGAAGTAATACAGAAAGTGGGGCTGGCTTGTCTGCAAAAATATTTTAATCTTGCAGTGAGTCAGCCTAGTCCCACTAAACGTGGTCTGGATTTTAGGTTTTATTATTTTCCCACAGCACCTCTACATTAGACCAAAATGCTTCACTTGTGCCCAGCAAAAGAAAGAGGTTTTCACGCTGTACAGCAACAAATTGATTTTAAAACATGTATCTTTTCTTCAGACTCACTGAATCAGATCTTCTCTGGTCTAGCACTGCTCTCCTGCACTGGAAGACCAGCAGGGCCTACCAAATCCTCCTCCACCCTTTCTGCCCCAGTAGATGCTCTGGACCTGCTGGAACTGGTCCATCCACATCCTTCATACATGTGGCAGTGGATAGACAAAGTCTGCATGGTGGAGACAGAGTGAGCTGAAGTGAGGGGAGCCAGAAGGTTTGTAGGACCTGATGTTTATGAACTCCACCACTGCTACCAGCTGGCTGAGCAATTACCATGTGCAGGATACAGTGCTGGGACTTGTGACAAGGTGCCACTTCTGCTGATTTGGCCAAGTCAAGCTCCTGATTGCTGTGAAGAGTACACTAAATATAGGTGTGAGGCAATGTAAAACAAACGTGATTATTGCTGTGACAGGCAAGAGACAAAGTGTCACAGATGCAGAGTTCCTCTGGCAAGAAATTAAAATGAAATCTGCTTTACTTGGATTCTTCCATGGAAAGGATAGCAAGAAGGATGTTAATGCTGTAACTTGAAAGCGAGAACTAAATAAAAAGAGAAACAGAGGGCAAGCAAGGCAGGAACTAAAGAACCACTAAATAAATTGCAGAATTCCCCTCAACCTTGCAACAGAAAGTCTGGTCATGAAACTACTCATAGAGATGATATCTAGCATGTTGTATTTTATAATTTTGCTGTATTTGGCAGTTGATCAAGGACTTCTGTAGAATGATCTGGGTTCTTACTGGAGTTCCTGTCTACCTGCCATTGCTGATGTAAAAACAGCAGCCTCAGAGACACGCAGAGGGGCACTTAGCAGTCTACCAGCCAGCCACAGGGAGCTGACTAAACCTCCTGAGGATGCTTTAATGTTCAGAAAAGAAGCACATTTGCCATGGCAGCAGAGAGCAGGCTGTGATACCAGTGATGCTGGTGAGGGCTGGAGCATTGTGGATGTTAATGTGGGTGGGCAGGAACTGAGTGCTAGCTTGCCCTCAGCAAGAACAAGTGGTGTTTCAAAATCCATAGGCCTCAAAGCAATCCAGCAGAGCCAAGTGTGGGGATCACCCACAAGGGCAGGTAAAGCCTCGAGGAGGCTGGAATTATGTCTTTTGCAGTTAGAATGATTGCAGGTTTTACTTCCTGAAAGTCCTCTATGGCCTCTCCCGTTCATTCCTCCCCTGTTGTCCTTGCATCTTGTGATTATCCTGTTTGCTTCAGTGCGATCAACTGGTACAAAGGACAGCAGGTCTTATGTAGATAGATCTGCAGGGCATGTCACAAGTCTGCATGAAGTGGGCAGGCAGGGGTTGCTATAAGGCCTTACTGAGTGCATTGTCCTTCCTTATTTTAGGGGAAGGTGAAGGTGTCCTGTTCCATGGGTGTCTGAACTGGACTGGGTGTTTCAGCCAGGAGTACACTTGTTGGCTGGCATCTGTATGTTCGGCTGGGCCAGATGGCTTTTTTAAAACATGGAGCTATTTTACATATGGGATCCATAAATGTGTAGTTTTAGAAAGCAACCAAGAGGACAGCATTTTCTGAGTCACATGCAACAGCAACTACACCCCTGCCCCAGGCTGTGCTTAACCTCTCCCTGCCCTCCAGAACAGCCTGCAGCTAAGGCTTTCTTCCCTTATCTCCATGTACTTATTTATTCCTCTACCACTACTTTTTTTTGGGCACAGCATATTTGCGTTGACTCCTTGCCTCTTGTTCAAAACCCAAGTAGGACTGGTGAAAGCCCCTGCCTCTGGAGAAGATCCTGCTCGCTGTCTTAGCTGGCACTAAGCTAATGGACTTCCACAGCCATTCCCAGCACTGCACTCAGGCGTCCCCTTCTCCTACCTCATGCTGTGCCTGGGGAAGCCTGGGGTGTTGACATTGCCAAGCCTTTCGGAGGGTTGAGAGCTCTTCGTGGTAAGGAAGAACGCAGCAGCGTGGATCTGTGGGAAGGGGGAAGGGAGCAGTCCTGACAATCCCCTTCGAATTATAAACATATCCTCTTTAAATACATTTCTAAGGATAACATTTGTATTACTGCGTCCTGTGGCTGCTGATAGGGCCCTGCTTATCGCCTCGGTCTCTCCTCCTTTCTCTGGGCTCTGCTGGGAAAGGTCCCTATCTGGAACCGAGCTGGCAATCCTCCGCCAGGCAATTGTTTCAGTCCAGGGGAAAAATTAATTTCTGCCTATCGTTAATTGAGAGAATTGTGTGGAGAACTGGAAGGGGGGTTGATGGGGGAGTGGGGGATGGAGTGGGGAAGAGAGAGATCGTGTTATTAACAGTGTCCCTTTCATAACCAAATACCCTGATTTCCATCAGTGAGATGAGAGGCTCATTACAGCAAGAAGGTGATTAGAGAACTTGGAGGAGCTATCAGGCTAAGCAGGAGAGTGGTAGGGAATTCGGGAGGGACTCCCAGAAGCTGCACCAACCAACCATCCCCTCTCACCCTCACTGCCATCTCCTCCACCCCTCTTCTCCATGTCAGCACCAGTGACCCCATACTCACATCTGAGGAAAAAGCAATGAAGAAGTTCCACAGATCAGCAGTTTTAGTGGCCCAAGAGATGCTTTATGTGGTGGCAGAGCCTTCACACTCTAAACAAAAGGCCACTGGAGCTGTTGGCTCCTAAAGGGCCAGCTGACAGCTCATCCTAAATGCCTTTCCCTGATGGCCAAAGAAGAAGATGCACAAGTATTGGCCTCTCTCCCAGCTACATGAGGAGGCCATGCATGGCCATTCAGTGTCTCACATTAGCTGATCCCTCAACAGGTGGATAAAAACTAGGACCTTTGACAAATCACTCACAGAAATTATGTACAAGGGGAGAAAAACTATCCCCTACTGTACTGTGATCCAACTTTTGCGCTCCTCTTTCTGTGTGTGCCTCCTGAGGTATTTGCTCTATTCCAGAGGTATCAGTGCTGTGATACAGCCCACCAGCCCCCAAGCCATCTCATGTACCATGTTTATGTCTTCATGAATTTCCTGTCCTTCACCTCACAATCACTCCCCTGACAAATAGCTACAGAATCCCCTTGATTCCTGACATTGCTAGAAATAACTTTCTCCCTCTTTGTGAAGATAAGCAGCCTTGAAAATTCATCCAGCCCACATAAACACTAGGGGATGAGGCTAGGATCAAAAGTTGAACTCCCACCTTGAATGTGAACGATTCTATGAAAAAAACCCCATTACTTTAATTTTCATTCCTTTTTCAATATAAAACTTTGGTATCCCAGACAAATTTTGAGTGGACGGGAAGACAATAATGTTTCTGCTAAATTAGAGTAATATAACCTATTACTCCCATGGTTAATATTAGGTAATGCTTTAGTTATTATGAATTTTTTGATTGTTAGTCTGTTGCAAATAATGTACTTGAGACTGTCAAAAATCCGGTTTTGAGATGATAAAGGATCTTTGACAAGGTCCATATGGGAGAAAAAAGCTGCAATAGAGAAGTCAGTGTGGACTGAGCAGCTGCAGTTTGAAAAAAACTGTGGGGTCTCAACTCTCATCTTCCTTTGACAAAAGCCATTCCTCTAGATTCAAGATGAGGGGCAGATTGTCCCACTCTCTAGGCTGCAGGAAAATCAATCCAGCATAAGACTCATAATAAATTGATGTAAAACCAGTAACACTTCTCACCTAGATCACACAGGATCTGCCATGAAGGCAGACAGAAGTGCTCATTGTCACAGTGTATAAAGTTCTGCATAGAGTAGCACAAATAATCTCTCCCAACTCCCAAACCAGGCAGATCTCCTACCCCTTCTTAGCTTAATCCCATCTGTGCGTGACCATGTGTTGAGTTTTTGTAATCTCCAGCTCCTCAGGGCAATCCAGACAGAAGCAGAGGGAAGCAGACCCTCCACATAAGGCAAGGCCTCCCATTTAGCATCAAGTTTCATTGCTGACAAATAGAGGACATGTCCAGGAATATCTGGTCTCTTGAAAAGCAAGCTGAAGGCATGGTGATCACCTAGATCCATCCAGTCCTTAGCAAGTTCTCTTCATGCACTTATTCCCATGAGAAAATCGTTGGCAATGAGCAAATCATTAACAGATGGATAAAAATAATGGTTAAAAATCATTAACAGATGGATAAAGGTCCAGAACCAGAGTTAGAAATCTTTGAAGCCAGAATGATTTATGGAAGTCTGTATATATAGCTTTTTTAAATGAAGTGTACTTTTCCTGCTGTTTTCTTGTGCAAATCACTAGTAAAATGGAAATGGAGAAGAATGTTTGCCATAAAAAGCCTGTGTGTTGAAATTCTGGGTTATTCATGTTGTCTTCTTCTAATGATGCTGAAGGCTAAGCTTAAAATTTCTAAAATCACCAGTCAACTAATTCATACAGAATCTTCCTCTTTATTAGGAGGTACCTCTGGACTGATAAAGTGGATAATAAGGCCAACATAGGCTTCATGCCAGCCCCTCAGCTAATCTGACCTCTGCCCAGAGGGGTTCTGGAGACAAACTACAACAGCACAACAGGCAGTCTGACCCAGGGGCTAAGCACTCCACCCTGGCAGTTGAACCCAAATACCCTCTCACCAAGCCTTAAACACTGAGACTCCACTGAGACTGCTATAAATTGGTAGCCTCCAGCTTTGGATATCCAGTCTAAGTTATCATCCTGCACTCACATTGCCCAGGTTCTCTTCAAGTGAGTAAGTCTAGGCCTTGCATCCGAAACAAAAAGTGATCAAATATTTGAAAAACACTCTGCTGCTATCTTTTTTTCTTCATTAGACAGTATTCTGTCACCAGCTTTGCAAGGCTTCAGCAATGAGGTCTGAGGAAGAGCTTGTCTGGCTGCTTCTCATCTCTCCCTCTCTCTCTGTTTGTCTCTCTCCCTCTGTAGCCCATCAGAAAACAGAGAAGGGGAGAGATTGCATGGTTAGCCTCCAGCTAAATCTATCCCAGTTGAAGGCTGTGCATTGTCAATTCTATGACTAGAGTCAGCTTTAAAGAGAGCGTAACTGAATGCCACCGAAGCATTTGGATATATTTTAGCAAGTAAGAAGAAAGGTCCCCCCTGCTCTTCCCCCAGCTAATCCTCTGATACCCTTCCTGGTGCTCACACTGCTTGGAGATTGCTGGGTGATGTAGAGGCCATAGAAATGGTTACATGAGTCTTTGAAGAGAAGGGGATAAGGATGGTAGTACTGAAAATAAGTCCATAAGGCAACTCCATGCTCTGATGATCTCTGCTATTCCAGGAAACCCCAGAGCAAGGCAAAGTGGGACAGACCCTATTCTGACATTGGGAACATGTATTTTCCAGCGTATTTCTTCCAGTTTGGTCCATAGAAAGAAGTAAGATTAGCCAAAGTAATGGAATGAAAGAAAGTATGACACCCACACAAAGAGGGACAGGTAAGCAAGCAGAGAATGTGAGAGAACTTCAGGAAGAAGAGTTTGAAAAACAGATATGTGACTACAGAGGGAGAAGAGTAAGGGTGAATTAGACAGAGAGAGATGGAGACGTGGACTTTGGAGGAAAGAGCATAACGGGAGAAAGGAGGGGGCAAAGTCTGAGGCACTCAGTGAGTTCAGAACAATCTCTATTCTCTACAGCACTTTCTGTTTAAAAAAATAAAAAAGGAATGATGGAGAAGGGGAGAGAGTCAGACAAGTTTAATGATGTGTGTTCAAAGCTCAGATTGGAAAAATGACAGAGAAAAGCAGCCTGTTTCGGCTCTAATAAATTGTTCTTTGCTGTAAGAGACGCCTGTCGCAGCATTAATACAGGGCCCTAATACACGGGTCAGGGTTAAGTAATTTTCTCCGGCAACTTAAGCGAATAATGAAGCTGGCAGCGGCTAGTGGCGCAGTGGGAGAGATGGCCCGGGCCGCCGGCACTTTGTCTTCATTTATTATGCCAGCTCTCATGATTTGGGTACTGGCTGCAGCGACGGGAAGCCTCCGCCGAGGAGATATCGCTTCATTTCGGCAAGGTAATGAAAGCTGGGATGGGGGGAGGATAAACCAATTTGCTGGCTGACATGGGAAGGAGTGATTTGCAGACCTGGGTAGGGGAGGGGGGTGACCAAGCAGGAGGAAGCACAAGGCTAAACCAAGGGGGGTGCTCAAGGCCCTTCCTTAGATAATGGCACCATGTGTTTATGGGGAGGGCAATGGAGCAGGACCAAGCAGGAGGGGATAGTGGATCTGGAATGCAGCAAAAGTGTGTGGGGAGCAGGGAAGAGCCACCAGGAGGAACAGTGGGTGCAGAAGAGACTGATGGAGGAGGAAGGAGCAGGCACAGGTCCAAGGGCTGATGGAAGTGGTTGCTGGAGTAAAGTAGAAGTCCATGTAATGGTGGGATGATGGAAGACAAGCAGAAAGCAGACATACTGGGGGAGGCAGGAAGAAGCAGGGTGAAAGGGAGAGCAAGGAATGTTGTCCTGTCACTGTGGGGAAGGGAAATGCTCACAAGCAACTTGTCTAAGGCATAGATACTCAGGAAATGCAGTACTGGAGCTCACTGAAGTCTCTCCCCACTAAGCCTATCAGTCTTCTCATGAGGAAAAACTCCACATGAAGTCTAAGGCAACCCTGCAGCCACATCTCCAAGAAGAGAGGAACTCACTCTCTTGCACTCCCATCCCCACCACATGGACATAGGAAATCCATCTCCAAGTGTACTTCCTCAAAGCAGATTAGTAACAATTTTGTGGCTTAGTTCCCAAAACGTGTCACTCTGACCAACCTGGGCTTACAGTTTGCATGCTCACAGTTCCCTCTGATTACCCCTGCATTGCCATCCTCACATCCTCACTCATATATCCTGAGAGGATATATGCCTAGCAGCTAGGATTGCAGCATAGTCCCTGCTTTAAAACACATGAATGATTCAGAGAACATCCCTAAGTCCTTCAACCTCCAGGCTCCCCACTCCCAAAACATTGAAGGGAAAGGAGACATCAGAGCTCTGGCAGAGTCAAATCTGGAACTCTTACACTTTCCTTCCCTCCCCCGCTTCTCGATGTGGGTTAAGGATTTCCAAAAAGGACCAAGTGTTGAAGGCTTAACACTGCAGTCTCTGGAGAAGCAGGCCAATTTCACACTAATCTTCCCCATGAAGGGAGAGAGCATAGGAAGCAAGAATTACATCAAAGAGAAGTTAATGCTGAGAAGCAGGCGACAAAAAGGAGCTGCTTTCAGTTTCAAATGAATACACACAGCTGGATTAAGAGATCAGGCAGCTCAAAGCCTGTATCACAAGCTTTGGTACCCAGGATTTAGCCAGCAGGGAAGAGTTCTGATCTGGGCACTCTTTTGAAAGGAGAGGAGAGTCTTTATGGAGCACTGCAGGTATTTGAGAAGAGCTGGGAAGAAGACAGGAAGGCTGATCTCTTGTTCTGGCCTGTGTTGACCTCTTCTAATAGATAGTATGTCAGACTCAGGTAATGAGGTTTGCACAGCCTACATAGCTCCTGAAGCCTTCTGGTTAGTGAACAGTTACCCCATCATCTCCCCCTGCTCTGCAAAGCCCTCCTTCCCTCTTTGGTCTGGGGCATTGCAGATCTGCAAGAGGAATAGCCCTCCAGGTGCTGAAACACGGGCAGTCCCTTCCTGCATTGCAAGATTTGTGTTCAGCTTCCAATTCAACTCACAAAGGCAGCTGAGCTCCCTATAATATAAAACACACCCTCCAGAGGACAGGAAAGCAGAGGGTGATTGCAGTAATGTGTCTGTTGTCCCATTTTAAGTGGTGCCAAAGTGAGTCCCAGCGCGCTCCCCCCCGCGGGAGCCTGACAGGTGTAAATCCTGCGATGAATGAAGGCACCGAGCCCTGTAAAGCTGGTGTCTCTCCACGCATCTCCGCTCTGATTGACTTGTCGGCTCTCTGAGGCTGACTCTATCAGCTCCTTGCTGCCTCCAATTCCAGGCGTGATTTAGTTTGGAGATGAGAGGTGACAGTTAACATTGGTACTCGTCAGTGTAGATCAGACACAGTCACGCTGTCTTCTCCTGGCTCACTTCCTCACCTCCTCCCCCATGCTTCCCACCCCTCTGGTGTCTCCCACTCCTATCTGTTGCTCTCATTTTCCTTGCCTATCATCATCCAGTCCCCTCTATTAACCACCATATCCTTTTGCCTCCCATCACTATTGCCAGAGCTCATCATCAGTAAATTTTCCCTTTCACTTATCTTTTCTACTCTAGAATAAGAGACTCCTAATGCCTTCTTCAAGGAAATATCTTTAGTGCAAAGACTAGGAACAGGTGTTTTGGCATGTCCTTTCCAGTCCCTTGTAAACCTAAGTGAGCAATATCCAGCAAATACTCTATTTGCCAAATTTAGCCCATTTCTCCACTGACAGCTTGTTTGTTGCAGTTGAATTCTCTCAAGTGTATTCGCTGTTTGAAATTCACCAAATATTTCTGAGGAATTAATCTGGGTTTGAAGACTATAGAAAAAAAGGGATTTTGCACTTAGCATGTAAGAAAGATTACAACTGATTTGTTTGGTGTGGAAGAGGTCTTTCTAGTCCACATGCTGTAATAAGCTAGATCAGCCCTACAACACTGGTTTCCAACACAAATATTCAGATTTTGCATCTGGAACTCCTCCTTGATTTAAAATTTTCAGTTCATCAAACATTTCCTGCCAATGTCACTACCTAGAACTCTTTTCGAAAAGGAACACAAATAATCAGTTTTTTTGTTAGAGTTAAGAGTTGCAAAAGATCTGGGATGTATTCACACAAGTTTTTTTTTTTTATCCAAGTAACTTTCTACTCTTTCACTTTTGTCTCATATTTCTCAAGCCCATTCAGTTTGAGTCTCTACTATTTTAAGTGACAAGATGCCTTTAAGCCACACTTAAAAAAGCACCTGTTCCAGCATCACCAAATAGGAGGTGACTCAGTAGACACCATATTGGTCAGGTTCATCCTTTTCAGTTCCCAACTCCCACCCTTCAAATTTCCAGTATCTTCTGAGCTGATTTCCAGTAAAGTATAATATTTTCATCTAATTCTTGTGCTCTCCTTGGTGTTACTAAAGTCTGTGTTGGATTTCTTGGCCCTTCCTTGTTCCTCACTTTTCACTGAAGTTCAGATATAAAGCAGACAGTCCAAAAGGCCAAAGGGAAATTAATAAATAATGGTCAGAGATCTAGAAAACCTGGCCTGCAGGGAAAAGGCTGTAACCAGGTTTGTTTAGTCTAGAGAAAAAGAAGAGTGCAGGAGACATGAGGGCAATATTCAAATCCATAGCAGGCTGCTTTGAAGAGGCAGGGCCTTTGGAAGGTAGGGAAAAATTGTAGCCTTAAACTGCATCAAGGGAGATTGAGAAAGCTCAGAAATCTTTTTAGTTGTATATGTGGTAAAGTCTGGAAATAACTTGTTTAGAAAGCGTATAATTTTTCTTGAAGACCAAGGAAGGGAAGAATTTGGAAGGAATCATATCTTTTGGCTGGATGAGATGAATTTTTAGCTTTACTTTCTTCTATATTTTCTCTGAATCTGTAAATACATTGACAACATTCTGCTAATGTGACAAAGGCTGCCCATAACCATAGCCCCTTCCAGAAATACACACCTCTCTGAAAACCTACAGTGGAGCCACACTGACACATGAATGATGATAATAATATGAGGCATTAACTAAGTCCTGTCTCTGCCTCCCAGCATGGCCATGATGAAACAAAGTAAAGAGAAGAGGCACTATACACGTACCATGACACTGCTGAGAATCTGAGGGAATGTGTCTGAAGGAATGCAGGAAATGTTAATTTCTCTGCATGAAAGGCAAAGAGGCCTGGCAATTTGGAGCCTGAAGATTACCTACTGCAAATATTGCTGAGTTTCTTTCTAAGTTTAGGTAATTTAATGATAAATTAAGTTCTGAGCTTCAATGAGGTGTGACAGTAATTCTGTCCAGAGCTGGCGAGAAAGACAATGTTTAGAATACACTTATCTTTTAATTCAGACTGCATGAATAATATTTACCCTAGCTTACTCAGTGATATTTTTCCTCTAAACATAAATTATTTCTGGCCAATGGAATTTCACAAAAAAGTTCCATCTCTGGCTCTGAGAGACAATTAGAGCAGCGCTGATGTACATATTCACCCCAAGTATGAAGAGATGTCATTCCCTGTACTGTCAAAAACAGTAATCAAAGGCTCAAAATAGCACCAGGTACCACTGTCCATGTCACCATCATCCAACTACAAAAGTTTGTAGGGGAACACCTTAGTGATGGGGCACAGTGCCTGTCTCATGAATCTCGCTGTGACTCACAGGTGACAGCTTCTGTTAGAGGATGGCTGCGGGCCAAGATGAACCACACCCGCCTATCCTACTGGGGCATTCCTGCATCTCGCAATTCTGAGGACATGACAGCACTGTATGTTCTTCACTACCTTCCCAGGCACAGTCCAAGAGCCTAATGCTAATCTTCAGGCTTATAATGAGACACAGCCATGATATTCTGTGGCTCACCAAGACAGTTTGAGGCATCGAAACCATGGGAACTGAAGTGGTCTCACGTATACTCTTGGAGGCTGAGTTTTTAAGTCCTAGCTTAGGAAACACCTTGATGAAGTGGTTCCCAGTTACAAGACAAAACTAGAAATTCAGGTTTAAGCAATGGAACCCTTGAAGACACAAAGAGAATCCATAGCAGACTTTTAATACCCTGGAATTACCTAAGTCAGACTAGAGACAGAAACTCTCTTCTCACTTCTACCCCCAAAGTTCAGCAGTGCTGGAGTCTAACCGTACTCAGAACTATGCTCACTGCTAAGAAAATTCTCAGCATCATCTTAGACTCTCCAGCCTGTGTCTGCCAGCCAGCATTCTTAATCTTCCCATTGTCAGAATCTATATTATTTATCTAATTTATATGGCTTTATGATAGTTTTTCTCCTGTTCCATCTAAACTCCTCTTTTCAGGACAGAGACATTTACCTTTCAGTCTGTCTTCAACTACTTTTTCCTCATTATTTGCTCTGGTGAAGATCTTATCTCTACCTTGGGGCTCCAAGGGGACATGCAAAGACTGCACGGTGTATCTGGGAGATTATTTACCCAGAAAGCCTCATCTTGTCCATAAAAGACTCCAGACAGGGGAGTTGCAGAAGGAAATGAGCAGTGCCAGCACAAGGCAATGGCTTACTGAGGCTGCCAGTATCAAATCTTACCTGGAAGAGCACACATGCATCTGATTTTTGAATGTCTGAAGGCACTCTTGTCTATGGTGCGTTGTCAGGATGCAGCAGTGGAGGGAACTTAAAACATTTTTAAGTGGCCAAAAGCCTTTCCAAACAGAGGGCTGCTTCCTCATCCCAGCAGCTTTTCAAACGCCCTTTCTGTCTTTCTGCAGGGCACAAGTTTTCAGTTTGGGGAAGAGCCAGGGCTTTACACTTTCTGGTTTCTCTGGTTTCAGAAAGCCCTTGCCTCCTCTAACCCTACTGCCCACTCTTGCCTTGTGTCCATCCACTCCCCCTCCCTACCTCCAGCCCGGGTGACGATCCATGAAAGCCCCCAGCAGTATGTCACAGGAGTGATAATTACATCCCCCCGCTCGCATCATACCGCCTGCTGCTGACCTCTCACCCCTCCTCTCTTTTAATCACCCCCTGGCATCAGTCACTGTGACAGGGCAGCAGCACTGGGCACGTGACCTGTCAGCCCAGGGACATGACTTATAGGGCCCGGCTGGTGGACAAAGGGAAGGGAGATAGGCAGCATAAATCTCCAGTACGAATAAAAAAGAGTGATGGGGCATTCTGCCGGGGCCTGCGTTAGCAGATTCTCGGCCTCTTGTTATTCAGCCCAGAGTTATGGTGATGAGGAAGTGGCCGAGAGTGACACGCGCTGGTCCCAATCAACCTTGCGAAACCTGCTGAGACCTAGAGGAGCCTTAATGTCACACATGGCTGGAGAGCCTCGACGAGGTGGGTGAGGGCCAGGGGAGCAGCCAGAGCTGTCCCCAGCCACCAGAGGCATCTGACCAGGAAAAGCTTCTTCACTCAGCAAGGCACTAAGTCACACAGAACAAGGACTCTTCTTCATCTCTGCTGAGCACGGTTGCAGCAGGAGTTGCTCATCAGAGCACACACCATTGGCTCAGGATGCAGGCTTCTCCCTAACTGGCACATTCCTCCAAGCCTCCCACCAGCCCTCTGCCCAACTGCAGACTACCCTGCTATATATCTCTTTTCCATCTACTCCCTCACACTCACCTGTTGCTTGGTAGGATGAAATCACTGGTACATCAGTCAGCTGCTTCTGTTATGAAGTTACAGGATATCTGGAGTTTCCACCAAGGATTGGTCCTCCATCACACCTCTGCTGGGACAGAATTGCTCCTCTTGGGGTGGCAGAGACCTTCAACTTTTATATGGAGCACAAGAGGGAGTGTGTTTTTCCACTGACACCTGCTATGACAGGTGCTGCAGCAGACAAAGGGCACCAGATAGATCCATCTGGATCATCAGCTCCATCCTATGACAGACACTACCAGGTCATCTAGTTCCCCTCATCCACGTACTCCTCAGGAGGGAAAGTGGCAAGGGAGAGCTGATGTCCCCAGTAGTGCTGTAACTCCTCTAGTATTTAATCTTCAGAGAAGAAAAGTCAGGAATTTTAACCCAGAAGGAGTAGAAATGAGAAGGAAGCCCAGAGAGAAGGACTGGGAGCAGTTTTGAATATACTGAAGAAGAAATTAGGGAATTTGTAACATTTGGGAGGAAGACAGGGAAAATTTATGTACATTTTCTTTCTTTTGTTTGAAAACTCAAAGCAGTATCTGAAATTATAGCTCTTCAGCTGAAAGCCAAAAACTTGGATGACTTTCCTTTGGGCATCATGGAACAGAGTAATGAAGTCCCATTCCAGCTTTGGGTGCAGCTGTTTCTGAGTGAACATAAGACAGGTGAATCCCAGTAACCAGGAGGGATTTGGCTCCATAAACATCTGTATCTGAGAGCTACCATGTCTTGGGTGCTCAGAAATGTGAAAGTATTGGGGGCAGAGTGGGAATGTCATGTGCAGACCTTTTACACTGGTGCCATGTCTCCTGTCCTGCACTGGCAGTGGCTCATTTAACTTCAGGGTTCAGTTGCATAGTGAAAACATCAACAAACCCATCTATTAATGTTGGCTCTTCAGTCTGTGCAAAAGCACCACCTCTTGACTGACTCCTCCTGTGCTGGGAAAGATGGGACAGGAAGGGTTTATGGATATGATTGTCTGGCAAGAAATACTGGAGATATAAAATCTGTGAGTGAAATAGAAATGAAGACCAGCTTTGAGATGTAGGCATGGCAGGCAGGAGGACGGTGATTAACTGGAGATAGGCTGAAGGGCAGAAAACAAAAGGACCCAAGAATGCAGCCCCTCTCCACCCTGCCAAGGCATCAAGGAAAAAGTAGATAAGAAGAGTAGTTTTTGGAGTTTAGAATATAGGATGAGATGGTAATTTAGTAGTTCTCACAGGTTGCATGCAAAGTTTGTAGATTTTGTATTTTGCGCCAGTTGTTCACTGTAAATTAGAATATTCAACACAAAAGGAGATAAAATATGTTGTAACAAGGTCCTCGCTCTCTTCTCTTCTCACTCTTTTTCCTCTTGCCTCTTTGTCCCTTCTCTTGCCCGCTCTCTCCCTCTGCTTCTTCTACCTCCCTCTCTCCTCCTGCCCTGACCCCAGCACTTTTCTTACCTCCCTTACCACATACCTGTCTCTCTCCCTCTCTCTTTGGGGCTTCCCTTCAGCCGAGGCTGGTGGCTGGCAGCAGCCCTCTTTACCCACGACCCTTGCAATAAAACCAGGTGTTTCTAGAATATCTCAGGTCTGCAGAGTTCCTTCTCCCTGCCGTCCACAGGTGTCTCTACATTCCTACTCTTCTCTGAGACCTACAAACTCCAGCATTATGCCAGATATCTCATTTATAAGACAATTATTAAAATGAGAGGTGTGTACAGACAGCAATGGTGAGGGTCTGCTTGTCCCATCCCCTGAGTCAGAGCCTGCTTTTGTGCACTAAGATGTCCTCTCACATGTCACAGGTGAGGGGCCCCAGACAGGGCTGTACAAACCATACAGCTCTGTGCTGGTGCCACCACTAAATAAGAGAGTGAAGAAAGGTGCTGAGACTTTTCTCCTGGACCAAGCAGCCGCATCAGCATCCTACAAATACCCTCCTCTCCCAGCAAGTACCCAGTGCTGCTGCTCTCCTCAGTTTCTCTACCACTGCCTGCAGCCTCCCAGTCCCTGCACAGCATGAGGCAGGTAAGGCTCTCTCACACCCAGAACAGACTTTATTTAGGAAGCTGAGGATTAGGCTGGACAGGGCCCCACACTTCCCTCTCCATCCTCCCTGAAGGCTTCTTCTCCACTAGAAACTTCCTTTTGGGCCGAGGGGGAAGCCCTGCAGCCCTCAGCCTCCTCACCAGCTGGGTCCTACCCTCTGAGACAGGAGCACATCGCTCCCTACCCTCCTCCCCCGCATCTGCCTTTTAACGATGATGGAAGCTGCTGTCAGCGTGCTGCGACAGTAATAAACACTCTTCTTAATAACACAGGGTGTCCCTCTTATTAAAATGAATAGACTTCAGTGGTAAAGCCAGGCTGCCTGCCTCACAGTCTGGTGTGGACAGCAACCCTCAAGCGGAGCAGTTTATCTGCTGTAATTACTACAGCAGCTTTGGCTCCGGGACATTCCTGGTTACAGCACTGTACTCTACCCCCAGGCAGAGACTCGAGTGCATGGAGATGCTACCAACACATGAGCACACAGAAAAATGCAGGCAGATAATTGCCTGTGTGCCTGCAAACAGGTACAGTAATCTTTGAGATGCAAGGACATAGCAGAGTAGTGTTAAATATATCTACAGCCAGGCTTTTACTTCCTAAATCCCACTGAAACCAGCAGCAGCAGCTGGTGTGTCACTCTTTCTGTTTCTTTCATACTTTACAGGTACATTAATACACCTGTGCAATAACTACACTGCACTGAAACCAGGTAAAGATAGGCAAGTGCTTAGTCTGTGGGTGACAATCCTCTCCTTCCCCAGCTTACAATGTATCTGCTCAACTTTTCCAGTTCCCTGGTGGATGAGAGGTCACAGGATAAATATATTCAGGTTTTACATACCAGTGCATCACGTTAAAAAGAACTGAGGTGGCACATCCCTTGTGTCCATCCTTTCTGGGTCTTGGATCTCAGTTAATGTACTGGTTTCTCCCTCTTTGGGAAGCTGTCCATTTCCCAAGCAACAAATTCAGGTGATCTTCGTATGCCAAGCACTGACTCTCTTTCACCATGCATGCTGTAGCCAAACACCAAGTTTGGGATCCACAGGACAGCGAAGGATACCATCTGACATGATGTTTTGCCAGAGGTTCTTTTGTAGGTATGTTTGGACTGGCTGTGACACAGTGGCCTCTGTGCAAGAATTCTTGCCTGGGAAACCAAAGCAACCCCCTCCTCTGCAGATCTAGTTTATGTTCTCAGCCTCTAGTAAGCTGCCTGATTCCGTAAATGTGCCCAACACTGACCCAAGTGAAGCTACATGTATGCAGAAGAAAAGCTGCCCTAGGAACAATTTTCCTCCTTTTGAGCTCTCTCAAACACAGATTATCCAAGGGGAAAATCTATCAGGAAGACAAATGACAGTAGCACATCCCAACTTCTACTCCGCTGTCAACTCAAAGCAGTCCTCTGGGCTGCAGAGACCCAGCAAGACCAAATCTGGTCCACTGCAACTCACCCTTTCAGGAACAAGCACAGAGGAGCAGTGCACAGCTATTGCATCATTTCTCTCCCTCTTCAGTGCATTAAGGCAGGTTTCCATATCACTATCTCCATCAGGCCTCACACACTTACAGGATTCCAGCATTCAGAACACCTAACTCCTTCTCACCTTGAAGTGCTTCTCACAGAAGATCCCACAGCAGGATGCAAAGGTAGAAGTGGGCAATTCAGGAAATTTGCCAAAGGGGTAGAATAAAAATAATCAATTAATGTGCAGCTAGGAGAAGCAAATGACAGGACCTCACCACAAGGAACAGGACTCAGGTATGTCTACCATTATCTACAAGAGACAGGCATTTGTTAGCTCTTCTTAGAAAATACTCCTGCCATGGGATATTACAGTCTCACTGGTTTTGCTGGCATTTAGCACAGCACAAGAGTAAAGGTGCAGATAGTATAAAATGAAACAATCAATGAACAAACCAGTCTATTTCAACCATTGTCTTGCTGGGCTCAGAATTCAAAGGCATCACAAGAAAGCTGCAGACACGCTGTTTCTTCATGTTTTCCAGGTCATCCATATGCCATGTCGTGAATTGTCCATCTTTCTGCTCAGTGGAAGATTAGCAAGGATATATCAGGGGGAGCAGTAGATGAATGCAAAACAAGACAAAGATCTAATCTTAAAGACTTCCAAAAGGCCACCAATATTGCAGAATCAGTATCTCTAGCTACATGCAAACAGACTGTGTCTACAGTACTTTCACCTTTCTGGGCCATGGCAGGGATTCTCTGAAGTTCACTTCCTACCCCCAGGCCTAGATTTCCAGATCCACATGGCTTGTCTTGCTGAATCGCTGCCACCAAGGGCTACAGGTCATGTTGGGGGCTGGCAACAAGGCTGCTAGTCTGGGCCTTCAGAGCTGCAAGCCTGTGTCAAGGAAGAGGGTTAAACCAGCAGGTAGCAGCTCAGAGGAGACTGGGAGCACTGACAGAGCTCTGAGGAGCAGCCTGGCTTTGCAGTCCACCTCATGCTTAAATGTCTTACTTAAGCACCAACATTTCACCCATTTCTCACCTCAAAAAAAAAAAAAAAAAAAAAAAAACAAAAAGAAAAAAAGAAGGAAGAAAATAAAGGAGAACCTTGCACAACAAGCTGAGCACAAGAGCTGGACAGAGCTAGGAAAAGTTGCAGCACATCCTTAACCCCTGCTACTAGTGATTCTATTTAGGGGACATGCAAGCTCAGCATGCAGTGGGGTTGAGGTAGAAGACACAAGAAGTCTACTTGCACACTCTGAAGGCTGCTTTTGGCATGTCCAGTGCCTGCAAGGCCAGGCTAGCTACTGCCTGCTAGAAATCTGGTTACAGGCTGGGTAACTCCTGCCCTCGACAAAATCACCCTGCAGCAGTTCTGCAGGGGTCCTGATGCTGTGGCATTCCCTGCACCACAGTGATGGCTGCTGCCTATCTCTCTGTATGGAAAAGAAGACACAGGATAGAAGCAAACTTTCCTCCTATGTTGAGAAGGCAGTTGAAGCTTCATTCATCACAGTGCTGGGCCCAGGCCCTCCCATCAAAGGGAAGTGCTTGTGTCTGAAGTCTCCACGCTGTGGCTCATTGCCTGCCACTGAACAATTCATGGAAAACAAGCCACAGTGTCCAGACCAAAGGGTTTCTCATAAAAGTGGATACTCCAGCTCCTTGAGAAGGCCTTGTGCTGCAGGTAGCCTGCAAAGCAAAATTTTGTTTGAGGATGTGGTTCACCAGTGTTACAATGAAGTGAGACGTAGGAAAGTGGATCTTAGCACCAGTCACACAGTTTCCCTCCTTCCACTGCTGTCAACTCCAAACAACATCAATACTTTGCTTCTGGTGCTTTTTGCTGGGATGCTGGAGGACTTTGCAACATCCATCAAGCACACAGTAGTTGCAGAGGCATGGGAACAGAAGGGCAAGCTGAGACACTGCTGACAGCCTGTCCAGAGGGTGAGGAGTCAAGAAATTACCAGCTTTTCACTAGATCCTAGACATCTCAGACCAAGGTTCTGGCAGATCACTTCTTAAGCCTGGGTAAGCTGACTGAGGGTGAGGGCTATAAATGCCACCCAGCTGAAGAGTCCTAAAGTGCTGAGAAGGGTTCTGGGAGAAGGTGAGGGCTTGGGAGAGCTGACCAGCAGAAGACTGATCCCAGACAGAGACACTCTCCAGAGAAACTGAGCTAAGGAGAACTCAGGCCAGCGAATTCCTGGGCTTGCATGCTCTATGGGGCTGTGACATGTCAAGATGCAGATAAAGAAATTATTCTGAGCAAATGTATTTTTCTCCCATTGGCCTGCAGACAAACACATACAGATAAAGAGAGACCTCTAGTGATGCTGGAGGGACTCTGCCTGTCCTCCCTCTCTGAGCATCCCTCACAGCCAGAAACAAATGTCATGATTGCTCTGACTGCTGCAGTAATCGCCTTCCTCCTGAGTAGGAGAAAAACACAGGTTTGTCACAATAATACCTGTTCATCCATGGAGGAGGTGGAGGAGTGGTATTCAGATTCAGGGGAATGATTATGCCAGACTTGCAGAGTTCAGAAAAACTGACAAAGGCAAGTGGCATGGGCTCAGGTCTTGCCCACACCCTCTCCATTGCAGCTATCTGAGCTCCAGCATGGTCCTGGGATCAGGCATATGATTCAGCATGTGGGGAATTGATTATTGCCAGTGCTGGGAAATGATGTCCATCTCGGTGGCCATGTGGACCATGTACCTGATGTTTGCCTTCAGGCAGGGATTTCAGTGGCTGCCAGCTCAGTGTGCACAGAGACAGGAGCAAGGAAGAGCAGGTCCCTGTCTGAGCCCAGCCATACCAGGAGATGTCATATCCCCCTTGCACAACCCTGGCAACTGCAGCATCTTGCACTCAGCTGCAGGAAGAAGGAATGATTTTGGCTCTTGCTGAATTCAGCCTCAAAACCCCAGTGTCCAGATGTGAACAGAAAGGATGATGGAGTGTAAGTGCATGCTCATGAGTGTCCCATGCCCAGCACAGGGAGAAGGCAGGCTGTTCAACTTCCCAACTCTTTGCACCAAGGGCTGGACACAGAGACAAGGAAAGTGTTTGTTTATTCAGATACACAACCAGTGAATAAAACTTTCCAGGTATGAGAAAGGCTTGAAGGGAAACATGAGGAAAGGAGGCAAATGCAGGGGCAGACTTGGCTATGGCAGAGGCACAGCAATTGTGCTACGCAACGTCACAAACCAGATGCATAGACCTGTCCTGTTGCTCTCAAACCCATGGTGAGAAAAGAAATCAAGGGCTCCTGCCAGTCAGGAGAGAAGGTCTCTCTTGCCTGCTCCTGCCACCTTCTCAGCAGCTCTGAGCTGTGATTACTCAATTAGCAGCTCCCCTAGTACCTTCCTTCCACTCAGCAGTCTCTCCTTTTGCCCAGCCAGCACATAAATCAAAAAGCAGCAGCTCTTTCCCTGGGCTTTCTTTTTCTTGTGCTAGCCCAAGCCTTGGTGACCTCCCATTGAGAGAGGGGCAGTCATATTTTGCTGGAATGCTTTATTTTCTGTGCTGTATGAAGAGTAATTGTGGAGGGGAGGGAGAGTGCAAGCACAAAAAAGCATGTACACTGCCAGCCAGGCCGATGTCCTTGTCCCACAAGGTCGTGGATCCATTTTAGCTCAAAGAATAATAATAATAAAGCCTCATAGAAGCAAGGGATTCATAAAACAACACATGAGCTGGGCATTTGGCAGCAGCTGCCCACAGAGTGGGAAGCACACATTTAAGTTCAGAGGTACAAATACACTCAGATTTCTGGGAGCTGGCAGGGTTTGTGACAAGGGGTGCACATGTCTGTGCAGAGAGAACTGGCACAAGCTCACTTCCTCTTTCCCTGCATACTTCATTGGTGTTAATTCAGATAGTGCAGCAGAGGTGCATTCAGACTGAGGAGCACATCTGAGCCAAAGAAGAACAAGTGGCAGGTGAGAACAGCCTGTGTAGTGAGCCCTCCTCTGCCCTGCTGCACCCCACCACACTTCCCCACACGGCACAAATGCAGCTTTCTGACAGCTGCATGAGACACTTGAACTGAACATTTCTCTTCCCTGTTTAGAGGACAAACACAGAGCAACAGAACAGCTTACACCTAAGAGAGAAGAGCCTCCTCTGCGAGAATTCAGAAAACTTGGGGGAATTACAAGTGTTCAGATGAAATCCCAACAGGCATGTGAATATTTTCAAGTGATAAATAAGGCCCTGAGGACCAAATTCAACACCTTTTGAGAAAAACAATGACAGTACACTTCCTTTTACTTCATATATAGCGAGTTCTAATAACAATTACTATTTCTATTTTGTAACAGGCATGCATGACACTTTCCTGACTGCAAAGGACATTGCTCTTGCTCCATTTCCAGTATATCAGAACAGAGACATCTAGATCAAATGAAAAGGGACCTGGGGTGAGTTAAGACTACCTGGTACTTGAGAGGAATCAATTATTTAATAAACTATGGGTTAAAAATGTACTCAATTGATTAGAAATTCAGGCAGTGTTGTTGAAATACAAGATCCATTTCTTCCAGATAGGTGTTCTTACATTTAAAAGCTCTACAGTTAACTGGGGAAGCTGAAGGCAGTCAGGGGGAATTTCTGTGTTTAGTGCTCAGAGTGCAGAGGATTGTACCACTGACCAATGTCCACAACAGTCTAGACTGTAAGTGGCTTCTGCCCATCAGCATCTCCAGGCTACAGGGAACAAACCAAACCAGAAGATCAAAAAGAAGAGGAAACTAAGGACCAGTCAGAAATGCTTTTCTAAAAGAAAACCAGCCATCCTTAGCCTACTAGAAATCTCTGAATATAACTGTGAGAAAAGAAACACCATTACCTGGACTTCCAAAAAAAATCCTCATCATCATGAAGAGGCTGCTGCTGAAGCTGAGCCAGGACGAGGTAAAAGTGACAATGAAATTCCGGCATGAGATCATAGCCAAGGATGATCCAGCCCAGACAGTGTCCTCACCAATCAAGGCATGGTCCTGCAGAACTGGAGCAGGTGCTCAGAGGCAAAGCTGAGTCCTGGTTACAGGGCCCAGCCATGGCCCTAGCATGGCAAAGCAATGAACCAGGTCCAGGACTCCCATCAGGAGCAGCAAGAGCTGCAGCACAGGTCTGAGGTGAGGAAATTAGGCCAAGCTAGAGAGAGGCAGAACCACAGCACAGCTCAGGAAGGTGATGAGGGGCCCAGACTGAGTTTAAATGAAGCTTCAGGCTGTGGGTCCCAGGTGAGACCAGGGCAATTGAGGGCTATTGGTGCCATCAGAACCTTGTCAGTTTTGCTTAATGTACAGACCCCTTTTACATGGGATGGGATCATACACACAAGGAGTTTATGGGCAGTTTCCCTGCTCTAGCTGGCCTGATTGACATCCTTCCTTACACATTCCTACAGCATCTGTCTGCCTGCACTCAGCATGGGGAACATGTGTAACATGTGTTTGTATCCCTCAGGAGAGGATTTAGCACCATCTAGACAACAGCATTAGAAAAAAAATTAAAACCCAAAGTGCATTAAAAATTACATAAATGCATTTCCATTTCCCCTGAAGATTAAACAAAAAGGGGTATTTGATGGGAATACCTCATACTACAGTGCATAACTAGCCTCTAGCAGTTACCAATGGTACATGGAGGATAGCTCAGGATTTTAAATACAGCATGTAATTTGTGAGCCTTCCTGGTCAAGGACATGTGGCAACTGCAAAACACCTTGGAAGGAGGAAAACAGTAATCTCTGGATGGCTTAGCTCCTAATTGTCCATTATAGCGTTTCCTGGCCTTTTTATCCTGAAGTATTCAATTGTAGCCACTCTAAGCACTGGGGACAAAAGTCAGTTCTCTCTGCCTGAGCAATTCCCACGCTAAGGGAGTGCTTTTTTTCTCCAGTGCTCCAAATGGTGCTGTAGGATGAAAAAATAAAGTGTATTTTCTATCCTGAGGAATGGGCTATGCAGACAGAAAAGAGCATGAAGGCAAGCAGGCAGCCGGGAACAGTGATCAGCAGAGAGGGCAAAGGCAGCACAGGGGCTCATAAATATGTTTTGCTGTTATTTTGGAATGGCAAAGACACGTCCTTGTAGGAGAAAAACCATACAGATGACTTTATTCTTTTCAGTCCAATGAAATTAGCTGGAGTAAGGGGAGAAGTGGGGCAAAGAGCAGGCAGAAAAACCAGGGATGGGGGATCTGCACAATGAGGGTACCTTGTGCTTGGGACTGTACAAACCCGAGCCCCAAACCTGCCAAGCTGAGTGATGCTTTGTGAGCTCAGTGTGGCCAGACAAACTGGGGCTCAGTCCTCACAGTCATGCAGCCCTGCTGGTGCTTGGATAGAGCTCCAGCAACAGGGCCCCTTTGGCTCACTGCAGGAGGCTGCATGGAGCCTCCAGCTCCTGCTTCACAGCAGTGGGACCCCACAGAGTCCCATGCCTCTCCCTGCCCCTTCCCTGCTCCATGGTCCACCCTGTTCCCCTTCCTGGCATGAAGAGCAATGAGAGCCTGTGCTCACTCCATGCATCCACCCCACGGGATTGGAAGGAAGCAGCACGGTGACTGCCATGCCCATAGGCACATTGGTCACTTACACTGCATTTAGTGAGTTATATATTTGATGTAGGAGCCTCTGCATGCTCCCCCCCACCCCTCATCTCCTTTCGCCATCTGTCTGTTTGTTGAGAAATCTGTTCCAGCTGACCTCGAGCTGACCAGCGTTTCCCTATTCCCTCCATCCTGCCACGGGCTCCTCCAGACGTTCCCAGCTCAGCTCATGGGCTTTTAGCTGACTATGCAAATGTCACCCAGCCAGCTGGTGTCTGCCTCCCAGAAACACATGTTCAAAGGCCCCCTGGACAGCCAGGCGGGAGAGGGGGCAAGTCCCTGTGCCCCAGCCCAGGGGCTGCCCAGAGAAAGTTACTTAGACAGGAATTATTCAACAAACAGATGGGAGGAGGAAGGGAAGGTCAGGGAACACAGAAAATAAGACTCTGGTGCATTTGTGTCAGTGTGTGTAGGTGTGGGCGTATGGGGTTCCCAGGTGAGTGTATGAGAAGTGCAAATATAATCCCTGTGCGGAGATGAGTTGTTATAGAAAGGGTGTGTGAGAAAGATGTACAGGAAAGATGTTTTCAACAGTTTTGTGGCCTCCTCTTCATAATGATATCTGCAACACATAAAAGGGGCTCTAACAGAACAGCATAAAGGAGACACAGCTGTCAGAAGGCCAAACAGCAGGTCCACAAAAACTGCCTCCCAAGAGCATTACCAAAGCAAGGCAAGGCCTGAAGGGCTCATTTCTTCTTCAAGATCTGTCATCACCTAACATGTGACCACCCAAGATCTCTAGTTCTCCATTGAGGAAGGGCCAAAACCTGAGGATGAGACTGAGCCAAGGAGAAAAGAGAGCAGTAGGGGAGTATTCCACAGCACCTCAGCATGGCTGATGACACTGTAGGACGCGTGTGCCCAGCCAGAAGGCCGTGCATATGCAGCAGTGCAGCTCACCAGAGTATCTCTGCAGGGCTGTAACACTGCCACTTCCTGAAATGCTGGCAAGGAGCAGGATTAACGGGGTGATGCTTGCTAAATCCTTGCCATGTATGAAGTGAGAGGAAGGCTTGGAGAGAAAAGGCCATCCACAGTTTCTTGTTTGGATCTCCCCAGCAGTTCTGCTGCTGCACCCAAAGGCTAATTCAGCCTTCGTTTCCTAGGCAGAAGGAAAGGCTGGGTGTCTGCATGTAGTTACAGAGAGAGCTTGGACACTCTCTCCACCACGATGAGAAACTCTTTTCCTTCACCTCTTTCAGACACTCTCCCTCATCTGATTCCAGGTATCTGGGTATTTACATCTGAGTGCTTACTGACAACATTTCAGCAGGGGAATGCCAAGTCATGTTTAGCCTTTTGTAGGCTAAATAAAAATCAGGATATTGGCTCTTAAAATTTAACAAGATTCTTCCTTGCAATTACAACTAGCATAAGTCAAGGTACCTCTCCCCAATCTAAATTTCTCCTGTCACAACTGCTGCTCTAGCCCTCTGCAAAGGACCCCTTGGGCTCCCTGGGAGAAGGCAGGATGGCAGCTCCAGATGTAGCTGACAGATGATGCTCTTCCTGGCCATAGGCAAGAACTGTGAAATGGTGAGCTGCCAGAAGCAGCTAAAGAAGAAATGCAGAGTTTATGTGCAAGGGAAACCATGAGGTTACAGCACCAATACAGAGCATAGGGAAGTTGCTGGACATTAGAGATGGCTCCTTTGTATCCTCAAAGGTGACAATGAAGCCCGTCCCTGAGACGAGCCTAATGGTAGAGAAAATGTTCACGGCACAAAATAAACCCAGGCAGTAACGTGTGCTTCTTTTCACTGAAATTAACAGGACACCAACAAAGATAAACAGAGCTGAGTTTGTTCCCCATAATGGACTAGAAACATCAGGCAAACAGACTGACTATTCAAGGGTGGAATGGACTGTTTCTGCTTGCATTTGTGTTCATCTCATCTGGATTTAGAGTAGCTCCCAGGTTGTCACTGGGTTTTAAAAACACCAAAATGGAATATGTGAATAGAAACTGCTATTTCTTAGGTGTGTGTTTCCTGTGGTTGGGTTTGGCACAAGAAATAAAAATGGCGCTGGGTTTTTTTACTGAAGAAGAAATTTGGGTTATATTTGCACTACAGCAAGGCTCAGCAGAGCTAAAGTTAAGGGAAATCACAGGGCAGATCAGTAGACTATATGATCATAGAACCAGATCTCCATGGTTCTCATATTCTAGATGACAACTCATAGGTCTCAACCACCCCAGAGGTTATAGTGGAGGTATCTGACAGGTTTAGCTCCTTCAGGAACAGGGGCTTAGATTAAGGGGAACAAGGCAACTCTGCACTGGATGATGCAGTCTTCAGAGCAGAGACTTATGAGTGCACACTTTGGGCAGTGTAAGACCAGCTAAATGTCCCTGGACAGTCTGATGCTGAAAAGAGAAGGTCTGTATCACCACCCTGCTGTGGCTTCTCTGGGGCCTCCAACCCAGCCTCCATGGTAAGCACAGCAGAAGCACACCATGACAAGCTGCCAGGAGCATGAGAGAAACAGGCTGTACCAGCTTAGTCCAAAGGGCCATCCAACCCACTGTCCTGCTCTAAAAGGCAGTCTGAGAACAGCATTGGCCCCAGCACAAGCACTGTTTTGCTCTTCAATACAAAGGAAAGAGAGACTGCATCCGTCTTCTTCTAGGGTCAAACAAGCATCAGCTAAGCAGAGCATGATGCCAAAAAGAAGAGAAGTTACCTGCACCCAGCATGCACCTACATTTTCCTCACAGCCTTTGACAGGATCTTTGTGTCTCGTACCACAGTCCTCTCCTGAGCATCTCTGCAATATTTTTATTGCTGTGTGGCTTTTCCCTGGTAACTCCTATATCCTGAGATCAAAAGTCACTCACCAAAGAAGGAAACCACAAGGCTGCACAAGTGAATTTACCAGGGCACAGGCTCTAGTACTAGGGCTTTTTGAGCGTGGGCAGGTCCTGGTACAGTGCTGGTGCCCACCACCTTGTGCCTTCTCAGGCACAGCCTGGCTGAAATTTGTGGGCAGCACAGGCAATATTTTATTCCCCTGAAGCAGAACAGAGGCGGCCTTGTTGTGCTGCGGTGGGAGAACTTTGGGACATTTCAGCTTGAGCCATGTCCTACAGCTTGCATTTGCTCGAATATACTTGTATAGGCATAAATGCAGAAGCCATCAAAGGATCCCAAAAGGATCCCGTTTCAATGGGAAACTCAGAAACTGCACCAATTTCTGGCTGATGCTCAGAGCTGAGCCAAACCCACTGGGCAAGAGCCAGCACCTGGGCTCATAAATCCTCAGCCTAACCATAAGACCATAACTGGAGCAGCCAGTTTAACAGGAACCCAGGGAGCTGCTCTCTCCTGGCCGCCGGTGGCAGCACCCAGCCCAGGCGAGGTGCGGGGCTCCCACCAGGCTCCCCCATTCCACGGGAAGGCTGCGAGGCAGAGCGAGGAGGGGGAGAAGCTGTGTCTTATCTCTCCTCTCCCTTTGTATGTACCTCCTGGTACGATTATTAAACGCAAATTACAAAAGATGTGACCCAAACGATCTTTATTTCTTCTTTCACCGAGCGGTGCCTGCAGGGTCCTGATTCTGAATTCCGTTTCAATTACCGATGCCATTTTAACACAAAGCAGCTTCTGTCTGCAATTACCGGCACTGACGGCGGTGCGGAGGCAGCTCCGGTGGCAGAACACAAAGCCCGGCATCTTCCGCTGTTTAGAAACTTTCATTTGCCATGATTAAAGGCACAGAAGCGAGAGTTGTCCGTCTGCAGAAGCGCACTGTGCGGCACGCTCCTTGCCGGCGCACTCCCTGAGAAACCAGCCCTCCGCACTCACCTCCACGAATCACTCGGGAGAACCTGAGCTGCTATTCCGGCCGATTTTATGTAGACAAACTGACAGAGTTAAGCCATCACGCTTTAGCTCAGCAAGGAAACTCTCTGCTTTTACGGCTGGTAAAACTGAGCAGCCGAGTGAAGATGCCAGTACAGTCTGAGGCACAGGGCGATACAAAGATGAGTATTTTTTTTCTTTTATGCTCACCAGCTAAAGCACGAGTAAAAAGATTACAAAACACACTCCTCACTCACAGCTGAAATGCAGCCTCCTGCAAGTACAAGGCTAGATGTTCTACATATATTACTGCCACATACATATATTACTGCTCAAGGAGAGATGGCAAGGAATCCCAGAACTAAATTAAAACCAGTAACAGGAAACACACACATCTGCCTGAGCTGGCAATTATCTAAGACAAAAGGGGTTGGCACCCAAAATCCTTTGGGCGTGGACCCCACTTTGCAGCTTGTTGAACAACTCGGCACCACCTGTACGGTATCTTTTGATTCTCAAGCAAAAATTCACAGCAACTGCAGTTTGGCAGCTAAAGTCAGACACAATGGAAGTCAAAGAGTACATTTCTGTGCAGCAGCTGCACATTGCCCCCTGCCACTGGATCTGAAAGCCTGTGCTCTGCCCAGTGCTGACCCACAGACAGACACACACACACCCCCAGATCACCTGGGCCATGGAGAGGCAGGCAGCCACCACCTGTCCTTTGCCCCATCATCCAGCTTAATTTTTGCTGCTGCTTCTTCAGTATGTGCAGCTGTGCCTCTGTGTCCCTCAGCCTTCTTCACAAGCTCAACTGGCCTATGAGGGTCAAACTTATAATCTTTTAGATCCTTCCCTTTCTTTCTGCCCAGGCCTCTCCTAATGATATCTGCTTAATGTCCCCTTGCTCCCTTTCTCCACACCATCCATAATATACCAAGCATATGGGGCTTTGAAAGACAGAGGAAGAAGCCAATTGCAGGTGCTGATGGCTTTTGAGAGGTGCTGTTCACATTTATTTTGTTACCCTTGCCTGTTCCTGGACAGGTGGTGGTTTACGTCTCTCTCCTGGAAGTTTCTTTGAACATGAGTGCACAATCCAAGTCCATTTGAGCACTGCGGCAACACAATGTGCAATGTGAGTGAGCAGGCAGGGCAATGCTGCTACCCAGGGAAGGCCAGGCCATGGAACAGCAGTAGGGAGTAGGTGTATGAGGTGCTTAAGCTGGGTTGGTGCACACAAGGAACACCAGCCATGGAGGCTCTGCTCTCAGAGGTGATGTGGTACTCAACCAAAGCTGCCAGCCCAGGAACAAAGACCTTAGGAATCATCCTTCCCTTTAAAACCCTCCCAAAGCTTGTATGGATGGAACAAAACCTGAAAGTCTTGGCCATAAAATATGACTTAAATAGGTGGTGTGTAAGTCAGGCAGGTCGTTTGTACCCCTTAGTAGCACAACCCCCATTTTCCAACAAGTCCCTGGGGCCCCTTGGGCTGCATGGCTCCATGGGGAGTGAATAAAAGACACTAAATCCCACAACCCCCAAAGACAGGGCTGGAAAAGTCTCTGCCCCGGTGGTAGCAGTGTCCAATTCCCACGGGACCTGCCGATCCCACGCTGTGGCTGTGTCAGGACAGCCCATTTGGCAAGGGCCCAACCAAGCTGCTGTCCCCAGCAGGCGGCAGAGGGTGAAGAGAGGGCAATTTACTGCCCTGGTTATTGAGTGGTGTGTGAGTCGTTTGTCACACTGAGCCCTGGCACCTTGTTCTACCTGTGTTGTGTGTGTTTTATTGGTGTTGAGCAGAGGGAGGCTGGAGCAGAGGGAAGTCTGGGAGGAAAGGCACTCAAGTGAAAAATGAACCGAGTCAAACAGGATTGAGAGAGAGAGAGATGCAGGGGAAGGGGGTGAAAGGGGCCAAATTATAAAACACAAGACAAATGTGCCCACTGGCAGCAGGGTTAGGGAAGAGAGGGAGAAGGAAGAAATGAGGGGGAGCAGGGGAGGAAAAAGGAAGCGAGAATAAAGACACTGCCTTGTGGCCAGCACTGTCCTAGTGGGATCAGGGATGCACATGTAGTCAGAAAAATAATTCTCAGTTTAACAAAGCAAGAAGAGGGGGCTAGAACGGAGGAAAGCTACAGATCCAAACAGAAAGTGCCCCAGGGTGTCCAATCTGCTGGGTTAAAGAAAAAAAACCCACCACAACAACAAAAAACACATTTTGCCTCTTCCCCCTCCTTTCTCCACTGGGGAGCTGGCTCCTTCCCTGTCCCCCCAGCCACCACCACCAAAAGGAATGGGACCGGGGAGAGAGCAGAAGGTCTGTTTAGAATTTCACATCCCTTCTATTCTGCTCCCTCAGTGCTAAACTTTCAAGACAAAAATCATAAAATGAGGTGCTTTGTTGGTGAGGCAGATTCAGAGATCTTCCTGTTAGGAACAAGAAAGGAAAGAGAGAGACAGAGAGTGAGACAGAGCGATAGCTAGATGGAGGGCTGGCTTTGTGCTTGCAACAAGCCACTAAAGGTGCATTTTTAATTAAATTTATACAAAATGTGTCAGTTTTATCTCTGTGTTTCAAACCTGACTCTTTTCTATCAAAGTAAAGTATTGATCTTCACTGCCCCGAAGCTACCTGACTGAATTAAACAGAATAAATAGAAGAAGGACTGAAAGGGCTTAGAAACAACTGCAGAGAGGCGAATGTTTAATGGCTCCACAGTCATTTACTGCAATTAAAAAACAAAACCATTTAGAGGGGCTGTTAACACCTTGAAGTCTGAAAATCCTCACTTCAAAAAAGCCCCAAAACAGCTTCCAGGCAAAACATTTTAATTGCCATAAATACTTGCAGCCCCAGCCATCACTGGTGCATGTGCACATTATACTGATAGACAAACAGATCCCTGGGCCCAACAAGACAGAACGCGCTCAGCTGGTAGATACAGGTATGCTCTATATGGCACAGGCACCCCTCCACCCAAGGAAAGGCCTGTATCCAGTATGACACAGATACATGTCCACTTCATGAAAACAAAATCTTGTTTATCTGACAAGTTAAGGATAGATGTTTTAGACCAACACAACTATTCCAGGTACGTTTCTGTAATATGACTTTGCCTTTACTGAACAAATATTCTCCAAACTCCATACTCAACTGCATGTGATGCAACTCATAGGTATCTTACAGGGCTCTCTCTTTCCCCGTTTTATGCCACAAGAAGCTGTCACAGACAGTGCCACAATCAGTTCTACTTGATTAAAAACTACATTGGGGCTGGGATACCCTCTGACAAGAGCCTACAGGCCCTGGAACAGGCCATAGTTTTGTTAAAGGCTCTTGACCACCATGTGACTTAAGAAACCAACCAAACAAAAAAGCCCACCACATTTGCTTGGTTAATCTTAAGGCAGCATGCTACTGTACTGTATGACTTACCAAAACCTTTCTAAATGGCCTGTGTGTCTCTCAGCATGGAGATTTTCCATCCCTACTTTGTGGTCACCTTCTGCTGAACTCAGCAGAATTCTCTCCGTAGAGAGAGACATCAGCAGGCTGAAGAGCCCTAGTGGCTTCAGACTTCCAGAGTTTGCACTGGAAAATAGTTGGGTTCATGCACAACTCATCCATTTCCCTGGCTATTTCTGGGGTAATAGAGCAGCCTCATGGTAGAAAGCAGTTTTTGCAGGACATGATTACAGTTTCCTATCTCAATGGGCATAATACCAGGTGGGCAGTGTGCTGGTGCTGTTCCTGGGGAAGATGTTTTGTACAGAGACTATAAAGATTTACTTTGTGTTTATGAAAATCTGGAAGGAGATCTGTAGCCTGAAACCAGCTCTTGGCTAAAAATCAAAACAAACAAATGTATTTGCCTTGTGCATAATTTCAGTCAGCGAAGTAATGCGGCTGTGAAACTGGATGGATGCTAAGAGGGGCTGGATTCCGTTCCTAGCTGTGTCACAGTCTCACTGTGGGACCCTGGAGAACTTGAATTATCAGCCTACAATTCTGGTCCCTCCTGTACGAAATGAAGAGCATCCAAACCCCTATGCACAGGAACACACAGGATCTTAAGTCTTGGAGACTATGGGTTTGAAACCCATGGAAGTAAGAGTATCTCCGTGAGGCATAGAGCAATACAGCAGCCAATACTAGAGAGGCTTTAAAGGAACTAGCTCAGAGCTTAAAGAAGGGGACTTACAGCACTCAGCAGAGCAAATCCAGGTTGTTTCTTGTCCATCTGGGTTAGATTGTCTATCTGGACTAGCTGTGAGCGAGCTCAGGTACAGTTATCACAGCCTGAACTGTTATTGCCCATTTATTTGTGGGGTTGATCCACCAAGCCTACAGCCATCTGCACATACAATCTTGCAGGCCACAGGGAGCTACAAGCTTAGCTCAAATTTGGCTTTGGAACTCCAGGTACTGAGAAGGTTGCTTAACTTGGATCAAATTCTTTGGCAATTTCCCAAGGCATTTTTCTGGCTTTGTGAGTAGTTCTGCTGATCAGGGTAATGATCAGAGCAAGACTTCAGCCTATCACATGGACTGCAAGTCCATCTCTTTTGGTTGATTCAAAATGCCCCACAACACCAAATACAGTGTCCCTCATCATTTCAGGGCCAAAAACCATCCCGAGAATTTTCCTTACTTGGGTCTAAAAAGGAATAATTTCTGCTGAAGGAGCAAAATCCGATAATCAAAGCTGGTCAGTTAATAGTATATCAGTTTAGGCAAGTGAATCCTGCACATTCTCATCTTTCAAACATTTTGTTCAACATTAAGTAACGATGAAGAGATTTTCTGTAAGCAGCAGGACATTTCACATAGAAGCAACAGCATAAGTGTCACCATACACAATTCTTGCCTGTGAGCTCTAGAGAATCATATTTTTAAAGGATCTGTGAAGGCACATACATGGGTTTGTACTGTGGCAGCTCCATCACTAACACCTGAACTGCAGGTTAACGTTCATCCCAGTCAGCTGCAAAACTCACAAGCAACAGACGCACAGGGACAGAAGCCAGCATGGCTCTGCTTGACAGGATTTCAAAGCTATACCCTCACTCGAGCATCAGGAAGTTCTGCCCCATACCCTTCCTGAGCGCACAGCGTGTCAGGTGAAACAGCCCTACAAATCTGAGCCAGTTGCCATATTCTGTAGCAGAGGGTACATACGCATTCAGTCAAGCTGCACCTTGTGCATCTGAAGTGAAGCCTTTGAGAGGCAAAGAATTGGCCTGTTTAGCACTAAGGTTGAATACACCTGCTGCTTATGGCCAAGCTCCTGCTGCTGCACTTCAGAGCATTTTGCTTTGTTACGGACCCCTGATTAACACTTTCTAAGCATTTCAGCCCACACTCCAGTCACTTTGCAGATTGCAATGAATGCAGATTTGAGTTTATGGCTTCATAAAAGTGTGAATTAGAACAACAATTTTCTCCCAGCCTATTTGCACAGGCCCTTCCTTGAGTGACCTGTCCCTACAGACAACACAAATATTTCAGCTCAAGCAAACTGCCCAGCAAGGCATTTTTAAGAGACTAGAATGAGATTGGTGGCCCCAGGAAGCCATGCCCGTGGGAGCACAAAGCAGGAGCATCACTGTGAAGACCAGCACTTGCAGCTTCTGGCAGCACTATAAAGCACTGAGAAACAAACTCCTCTAGCCTCTGTAGGAACTGCAGTGACCCCAGCAGCCCAGGCCACTCACACCAGCTCTGAGCCTGGCATTGCTATTGCCATCCATGCTAAACTAAAAAGATGTTTCTCAAAAAGAGAGAAATGAACACCTTCCTCATTCATGTTGCACTGGTGCTGTGTAATCACATAGCCCTGCACTGGATCAGTACATTGGACCAGACACAGGAACCCCAAAATAAGCACCTCACAGTGACCTCAGTGCTGTGTTTCTTCTCACAACACACGTGCCTCAATCTCTTTCAGCTTCTACTCTGACATCCCATATCTTCGGGCTGTGGAAAACACTGTCACCCAGTAATCTGCCTCTTTTCCTGCTCCCTCCGTATCACTGGTGTGATCAGTCCTATCTCTGCATGGAGGAGGGGCTGGCTCACCAAATTTCTTTAATTAAAAGAAAAAGGATCAGGTTTATTTCAGATAAGCAGGCAGGATTAAAATAGACAGAAAGAATAGACAAGGGGCAGCTGTCAGCACTCCAGCTGATCCAGTGTGATTATTAATAACGATAAGCAGGAGAAGAGGGCTAATAAAAGGATAATGAAGTGGTCCTGAAAGTGACAGGAGATGGAGGCTGATAAGAGGGCCCATGGCATGGAGCTGTCCTGGCCCCAGTGAGGTCTGTGCACAGCAGCCTGCTTGGGCAGATGCAAAGTAAAAGGGCACTAGGAGGAAATGTTTCATCTCTCCAGGGATCATGGCAGAGAGACTAGTGGGCTCAGGAACTCTGCACATCCATGCCACATAGCATTCATGACCAAATGAATCAAGGTCCTCCCTAGGTTGTGAGTGCCAGGAGTGCAGATCATCCCTCTGGATGAAGAATGCTCTGAGAGGACTGGTCTCACCAGGGCAGCCAGCTGTGGGTCCCCTGTGTTGCCCTCACTCAGCACAGCACTATCCCTGCACAGCCCAGGACTGGGGAACCACATTTCAAAAGGGAGCACAAGTGGAGAAGCTGTAAGGACCAGTTGCTGGGAGAGCACAGAAGCAGCATTGGGGCATCTCTGCCCTGCCTGGGGATCACCCAGCACTCCAGTTTCTCCTGGCTCTGTCAGCTCTCCAGGCCATGAAAACTATCTCAGGTAGTTGTCCAAAAAGGTGGAAGGATGTGGCTGCAGAAAGAGCAGCCTGGAGGGTTGGCTCTGGGTGTCCTTTCCTGAGGGAAAGCTCACGGGCAGGTCATGAAGCACAGGCAAAGATTACCACAGCACTCTGTACTAGTGGTCTGGGTCAGTCAAGGAGAAATAAGGTGTGAAAAGTTATTTCCCAGAAGCCATTAAACAGAGAATGAAATCCCATCCAACACCAAATGTGTCTGTCCTCTCTCTTGAGGAGAGGATCAAATCATCTGTAAAGATATGGTGGGAAAGAAGGAAGCGAAAAACTGAGGATTCAGAACCTCAAAGCAAGACAGGACAAGTCAGATGCTTGGAGAAGGGAGGTCTTGGTCAGGGAATGCTGTGGGAGGAGTTTCAGTTGTTTGGGACAAACGGGATTAGCTTTCATTCAAAAGGATCTCTTTTATATCCAAACATCCCCTTCTCCCTCCCCAAGCCTAGAGCACCTCTCCTTCTTCAGAGGCAGAAACACCGTGGCCCGGGCTGTGACAGCCCATAGCCCGGCCAGCAGGGCTGTTCCACTGGAGCAGCCACAGGCAGCAGCACTGCACAAGGCCCTGGGGAGGAGCTGGGAATACAGGCTCTGGCTGGCACTGCCTGGCACTGGGCTCCTGCCACTCCAGGTCACCGCAGCAGATGCTGGGAGCATATGCCATGAATTAATTCCACTTTCCCTGAGCTGCTTTGGAGAGAGGAATGGCAGTGCCTTTCCAACTTATTAACATAGGAGCTCCCCCCCACCTCCACTCACTCTATCCCACTTATTAAAACAGCCAGCCAGAGTCCCTCTAAGAGGTTCTTCAATGGAAAGTTGCTGGGTCTGGCTTTTTTTCAGCTTTTATTTCCTCCATTTTTTCCAGTGTTTCCTAGGCTGTCTCAGCCCCAATATTCCCCCATCACCGACAAACTGCACCCTAGCAAGGCATCTCCATCAAGAAAGCCTACAAATATGTATTACTACAAGCAAAACCAGAGACTTCTAAAACTGATAGGACCTCGATTTAATTTTTCCTTTATGCACTTCTTTTACTTTATTTGTGATGAGCGTCTCCATTTGCACAGTATTGCTCTATTGAGCTCTTAGTCTGCCAGAAGCTATCTGCAAGCAGATATTTACATCCATCCAGAATCCCAGCGAATCCCTGGGCAGACACCTCATGCCTGCTCACTGAGTTAAACATGCTGTTGACACACACACTCTTACAGGTTTGCAGCTCTGTCTCAGCAATGTAAGTAAAGAATAGAACAAAGACCAAGCAAGACTGCCTTACATTGAATTGTCTGAATTGAAGATGAAAAGCATTTGCCAGGTATGTGAAAGCCATGTTTGAACTGGGAACTTGATGTTCCTTATTTCTATTTCCCTGATTCTACCAAAGATTAATTGTGCAGCCCTAAGCACACCACTGCTATACCTTGCAATACAGGATCTGTGGACCAGCAAGAGGATACTGCTGTATGCCTTGGCCAGGCACAGCCCAGAGGGCTGATCCAAGTTCCTAGGGACACTATTTTGGAAACTGGCCCCTCTTCTTATCTCACCTGAAGCTCAAACAGAGCAACTGCTTCGCAGTCTACAACAAAGTCATACCTGCCATTTCCTCTCCTGCATTCTCTTTCCACAGGACTTGTCAGAAATGTGGGTTCCTGAGGCAGCTCTGTCACAGCCAATACACTCTGGTGCATCACTGTTGCAGCAGCCCTCTTGTTAGAGAGTAAAAATGAGCCGAGGCACAGACTTCTTGTTAAATACAGCATCAAAAGGGTCCTGGTTTATTCCTCTTTACAGCTTAGCCATCTTAACTCAAACTATTTGCTGACTCTGGCTGCAGCAAGCTCCTGCTGTAGGTTTCCCTTGCAGCCTCTGACTGCTGGTTATTTCCTGCCAAACTGTGACTGCACATTAGTTTGCAGACTCTGAATGCAGGCTATGACTACAGGTTCCAACAACAGGCTCTAACTGCAGACACAGACTGACCTTGCATCCATGATTCTCTCCCTCATGCTTCCCAAGGTTCCTCATCCATGATGATCCTCCCCTTTCCAGCTAAGCCCCTCTTTTATCTCACTCATCCTTATTGGATATAGCTGTTACTCATCAGGGGCGAGACTGTATTGGTTAATTAACAAAGCTGTTACTTATCAGGGGTGAGGTCACCTCTATGCCCTCCTCCTACACATCACCACAAGCCTGGGCCTGTGAAAGAGCAGCTCATGGTTCCTCTTTAGTAAGGACAGGAAGATGAGTGTGACAGCACCAGGACTTGAGAAAGAAGAATAAGAATCAACAGGTCTTATTCATCTTTCCAATGCTGCAACCACAACAAAACTGGGGAAGGAAGGTGGAACAGCTTACTAGAGAAGGGCCAGGAGCCCAACACCCACCTCCCCTCCTCCAGCTGTGCAAGGAATTGAAGAGACGTGGAAACAAGTCTCAGTCTATTAATTTATTGAAAGAAATTAAAGAGACACCTTGATCCCAGTGCACATAAATACTGAAGCAAGGGGAAAATATCTGACAGCATGGCTGTGGAAAGGTGAAAGCAAGCAAGCTCAAGAAACAAAATATGAAACTCAAAATCTGAGTCTAGAAATAAAGCAGATTTTAAACCATAAGGGCAATCATCTGTTAAAAAGTAACCAGGAAAGAGTTTTATATATATTGTCTGCCTTTCTAAAAGACAAGCAAAGCTCACCCCCATCTCATTGGACCCTAACATGGCCTGTATTATAGCAGGTCAGACTAAATGATCAAAGATACCTCTTCCTGCCACAAAATAGATGATGCTGGCATTTTTTTCAAGCCCTTCTCTCCAGCTCTGCTCAGGTGTTTGCTGGGTTACCAAGGTCCCAGACTGGGCACAGGCCTGGCCCACATACACCTGCTTCTCACCCCAGAGTATCCCTGCCCAGAGTCCCCAGCTGAGGCAGGTAGCCAAAAGCACCCATTTCTTCCCCTGTCAGACTGGCTTATTGTCTGATATATTAACCTGTTTTAGTTTGCTGAATTTCATTTTTTTTCTTGGGATGTACAAAGCATTCTAAATTCTCTTTGGCCAGGAATCCAAAGTGTCATAGAAAAGTAGATGCTAGCTCAGCTGGGAAGTTTCTGCTCCTTCCAAAAGTTTCTCTGCTCAGAGAAAGACTTCAGGATTATCTTCCATACAATGGCCTCCCAAGCTTATTCCTTACTTAGTTTTCTAGTTATAGGAAAGATGTCTTGGTTCTAAAAAAATTAGTGTTTCCTTAGGACAGATAAGCCTCCCATTATTTTTGTGGCCCCAGACTGGGGCCCAGCTCCTTCTTTTTTGTTGGTAAAGTTGTTTGGTATGTCAACTCTCACCTGAAATTCTGCAGAGTATGAATTCACAGTGAGCTATTTGAGCAGTCCCGCTGTCACAAAAGCAGGAATGCAGTGCTCTGTTAGACCAGCCAAACAAGCAAAGAAAAGCAGTACAGCAAGCTTCCCCCCAGTACCTGCCCTCTCCAGAAGTATATAGCAAGATTCTCCAACAGGGCAAGGCTTTGAAGGACATTGGTTTAGAAGTAATGTTACTGTTTCCTGCAAATAATGACCACGGTTCTACAGGGACAAGGTATTAACAGCTAAATGAGTTTTTCTTTAGATGACAATAAGAGTGAGTTTCTTGGTTCCTAGGAGACACCCACCAGGGAGTTACCTTATTTGGGAGCATCAGGCTCCATTCTTTCACCCACATTGGAATAAGCATTTTCCTTGCAAAGCACTTATGCCTGAAGCGATCTCTATTTAGGCTGTGGTTTTTGTGTGATTGCAAAAGCTAAGTGAGGTTATGCCTGGTCAGAATTTAGCTGGGAAACCTCAAGGTATAAAGAGGGGCTGTGAGAAGTGGCAGTTTAATAGGTGATGCTGCTTCCTGAGCCAATACAGAAGTAAGGTTCCAAGAGAGAGGTTAAACTAACAAGGAAAGGCTGGAGGCTGCTGGGTGAAATGTAAATCAGATATCCTGACAACTTGAGGTGTCTGTTGTGAGGAAGATGGTAACCTGGATGTCCTATGAAAACAAGTCCTATCAGCCTAAGCTTCTCTGATAGCCATCAGTACAAACCACACTCCATTGTACAATGGTCCACTGCAGAGAGGCTGCGTTTCCATAGAGAAAAGATCAACCACTGCAGTTATCTGTAGAGGTGCTATTGAGGTGGAATGACTCTTTATAAGTAAATATTTTATTGTGTTTGGAATTCTTAATTTCTTTTGAGAACAAAAATTCTTATTAAAAAATATCCAAAACTTCTCCCAAGACAATTTTTTCTATGAAGCAAGATCCTATTTATTTTCATGTCTGAAATAAATTCTCAAATACAAACAAGTGAATAGAAAATTTAAATGCTCAACTATTTACAGGAGATGGACGTATGAGACATTTGGTGCCAGAGCTCTATGGGATACTGAGGTGGTCCTCCCTCTCCAACTGTCCCAGGTCCCACTCAGTCACTAGTTCTGATGACACCTCTGTGAAGAGATGGTCCCAATCCCAGCTGACATCATCCTACCAAGAGGAAAAAAGACAAACATGCTGAAATGTTACTGGTGTCACCCAAAGTTCTCTGAACAATGCCAGGACAGCAAAGAGAGAAACCAAAAGGCAACTGCCCTGACCAGGGAAGTCTCAGATTCCGCTTGCTAGAGCAAGAATACTAGCCAGAATGAAATGTGATTATCTGCTACAATTTTAAAACGTGGACAAAATTATTCATGTTCTAAAATTCCAGAAAGGACATATTTGTATATTCTTGTTAATATCAGATACTCCCAGGCAGGCCGTAGAAAGGACTCCTTCCACTCTTCTGCACTTCTGCTGAAGCATGTGCAGTTCAAAGCTGCAGAAATCCTTTGTTGCAAGCCCTGAGCTCCTGCCCACCCAGTTGTATTGAGCTTGTTCTGTCTGCTTTAAAAACCCCATGGCCAAACCCAAAATGCTTTCTGCCTTTGTCCCTCTGGAGTTTTCTGAAGAACCACCTATACCTCATGGTGGCTACCAAAGGACATAGGGCTGCTTCTGCAGGGATCTCTGACAGTACTAGGCCTTTCACATTTTCCTGACCAGCTCCTTCATACTGAAGGGGGCCAATCATAGTGATGTCAGAAACTCACACCAAGAAAGCACTATCAATCTTAAAAATCACCTGCTGGGGAAATCAAACCTCCAACAGCTTGGACAAGTTCCTCCTCACATCTCTTCTTCACCCCACTGACAAGACTTCCTTTCCTAGTACACTCTGAGACACAGAATAAGCTTTTATCTTGTTGGTGTTTCCACAAAACAAAGACTTACCTCTCGTAGTTCATGCTCTGGAGCCAAAACTTTGGTGAGGAGCTTCAGGTCCACCTCCCCATCCTATGAACACACAGAGTCACACTCTTACAGACACTGAGAAAATGAACACCATCAATTTCACCAGATACATTTGTTAGGCATCACCACATTTGCCTCGTAAGGGTCACTTGGTCCAGGACAACAGCAAGAACCTCATCTGAGCAACAGACACCATATCCACATTATTTACAGACACAGACAAGTACAAAAGCCACGCTGCAGAGAGGAGCAGACTTACAGGGAGACTGCAAGTTCTTTGGATGATAAGGCTGTGTATTTTGTGCAGCTGAGTATCACTGTGGAGGATGTCATGAGCCCAGAAGAAGAGGGATTCACAGCCCATAGAACATCCACTTACCAAGGTCTGGAAGGCAGCATATTTCATTAGATCTTTGTCCAGGTCATGGTAGGTCAGCACTCGGTTCACTTGCACGCTGCAGCCAGAAAGGGTCAGAGAACAAGCCTGTGTCAGTGTGGAAGCACATGTGAGGAGAAGACTGGTGTGAGCAGTAGTCTGGTGACTTCTTAGGTGTCCACATCCCCCATGTAGACTCTTGGGATGGATGTACCCAGACAGAAGCACACCTCAGTCAGCAAATGAATAGTCATTGACAAATCTATGTACCAGGCTGTGTACATGCATAAAAACAGAATGTGGAACAACCATGGACCCCCTGAGAGAAGCCAGCATGCCAAAAGAAGAACCATAGACTAGTTGCAAGCTCTAGAAAGAAAATATCATTGTGAGTATTCAAACAGCCCCAGTGCCTTAGCAAAGGAGCCTCTGAGAGCAACACCATACAAGCTACAGACAGTAGGGATTTTTGGCTTTTAATGTCAGAGCTGCATCAGAGCTATAAAATATGACTTCCTAAAGTGTAGCCTTCCAAGAAAAACATGGTGTAGGGAGGTGATACATTGTTGTACCACACTTGCCTTCACAAGTGATCCAACAGTATAGAAAAGACCTCTGTTAATTGAATTTGCTTGTGTTTGTCCACAAAAATCACTTGTCTCTTCTACTGCAAGAAAACTATAAACACAGGAGGATCAGATCACTTTATAAAAAAAAGAGAGAGAAAAAGAAATTGATTCCAATGAGAGACACAGTAATTTTAAAGTTACTACTATAAACTGTTAATTATTTTTGTTAACAGCTATATAATTATTAACAGCTATATAATATCCACTACTCCACACTTGTGAGAGAAGCATCTGTGGCCAGGAGTAAGATATCCCACTCCTCCAAATAAGGATCAACAGAAATCCCAGACTGTGACCTTGGCAATAGGCCCAATAGAGCAAAGAAGACTTTCCTGGTATGTTTAAGACAAAACTCCAAAAACTTTCATTTTTTAAAACTTTCTGGTCTCCCTTGAGCTGACTCCAAGGCTACTGTGACAGCACCTTCAAACAACAGGATTGTACTTTGCAAATTAACTACACACTTGAGTAAGAAGGATCTCCTGTGGAGGGCAAAACAGCCCATGACCATCAAAATTAAAGTGTGTGTGATAATGCATGTGTATTGGAGACATTTGGATTATGCAGACAACCTTATATCAAGAAATTCCCTACTTTTGAGAGTTTGATTTT
The DNA here is from genome assembly GCF_009819655.1 of Sylvia atricapilla. Lineage (NCBI taxonomy): Eukaryota > Metazoa > Chordata > Aves > Passeriformes > Sylviidae > Sylvia > Sylvia atricapilla. The sequence continues at coordinate 56,840,011 of NC_089145.1, forward strand.
GCAACATCAAATACGTTATTCTAATGTAGGGGTTTTTTTATATATAGAGAGAATATACAGTAATTGCTTTCTCTGTGTAATAGAAAGCAAGAATTTTGCACTGTTCAGCTTGGAGCACTACTGTCACAAAACACTGCACCAAATCCTGCTGAACAGCACTGCTGCTGACATCCAGAGCATGAGTAAGATGGGTTTAATTTCACTAGCCAGTCTGCACTGCTGATGAGAGCCTCAAGAGCACCTGGCAGGGCTCTTACCTGGGGGGAGCTGCCACTTGCATGGCCAGATCTTCCTCCTGGACATCCTCCAAGTCAGGGATCACAGGAATGTCTGCAACAAGAGAAAGCAGCAGCAGTAAGTGGGGAGTGTTGTGCTCTCCTCTCACTGAAGACAAAGGTTCCCTTGCTTCACAGCTGTGAAGCACTCTGTTTCTTATTAAAGGGAAACACAAAAAAGGTTATTTAGCAATAATTAAAAATATATGGTTTAATATTAAAACAAGGCAATAAAACTTTGAAGTCTGAGGTCACAAGAAATCTTGCAAGAGGAGCAGATTAATCCAGGTAGGGCTCTATAGGCCATGGACTATGCATCTGTGAATACAACCTTGAAGCTGAAAGAAGCCACCTGTACTAAACCTTGCTGCCTGCATTGCCATCGTGAACTGGCAAGAATTTGCTTGTTATGTGTTTTCATTTATTCAGACACCAGTCGCCTAGAATCTGTTAAAAGTGAAGCATGGGGCAGAAACCGAAAGAATCCACATAAAACTGCATGTTGAAGGATCTGCTCTTGGGGTCTCAGGCTGTGCAGAGACCCATGATCTTCCTCAGGAAAGAAGTGCTGGTGGTCTAGCAGATACAAACACTATGGAACACATGTCTGGCAGCATTGTAACAAATCTTTTCAAGGCTTCCAGTGTCATCCTGGAATGGCTGAAGGTCACTGGGTATTCCCACCATGAGGACAATGGCTACTCCAACTAAAAAGGATGCTATGAACAAAATTATTGAGGATAGGAGGACGAACTGAGTGTGCTTTGCATCCTGCTAAAGAAGCAAGGCCCTGAAAGTATTACAGTCTGTCATTTGACAAAGCACTGCAAAAAGTTAGTGCAAAAAAAGCAGAAATAGAAAGCAAAGTAACTGGAGGCACAAAGCAAGAACAGAGTACACGAATACAGAGTTCCTTTAAAGACTCAAGACCACAAAGGCTCTCCAGGCCTCAAACCATGAAGAAGCTGGTTTGGCTCAGGGAAAAGGTTCCACCTGCCCCGTGTGCAGGCAGAGCTGGAACGAGCAGCCTGCTCCCAGCTCTGCCGGCAGCGCGGCAACGCTCCTACTGCATGGCAGCAGGGAGCTGAGCCTGGCTTTGCCCCGTTTTGCAGCCCAGGCTGAGATGAATATTCAGGAGCTGGAGAGACATTCCCACCTATGGTGCCGAGGGCCCTGGGCAGGGTCTTCCCGAGAAGCCCCTGGTCTGGCCGGCCAGGGCCAGCCCCGGGCCAGCTGCAGCAGGGCACGGGTCAGGCGGGCCCCGGACACACACTGGGATTTCTCACTAATTGGTTGCCTGGCGGAAGGCTGAGCGGGACAGGGGCTGTCAGGAGCACGGCCACGGCAAGAGGAGTGACAGCTTGGGCAGCCTCAGCAGAGCTGTGCCTTCCAGCTCCCCGGCCGCCCAAGGAGCAGGTGCCTGCGAAGAGGTTCTCCAACTGCAGCAAACTTCCCGAAGACATTTAAAGGGAAACTGCCGCGACAGCCACTACCTGCACGCTTCCTTAGAGGAGGCAAGTGCAAGGAATGTCTCACCTGTTCAACGCTGGGAGTTTGGGGCAGATCTCCAAACCTCTCTGCTTGTGAGGACAATACCTGGTAGAAGCTGCTATCCCCCGGCTCTTCCCTGCAGAGGCTCCCAGGTCTTGGTAAAACTCGTAGCAAAATGCAGTTATGGGACAAAAGCATCTCCAGGGATAGACAGACTGACATGTGGAGGCAGCTGGTCAAGTCTGCTCAGGGATAATGTGGGAGAAAGTCCCTGTATATAAGCAACAAGGACCAAGGAGGGAACAGATTGGTGAGACTGGTCCAAGGTGGGGAATGAAGCTCTGTGCAGGGGTGCCCTGTTAAGTCCAGGAAAATGAGCATAGGAATGAGAAACCATTTAACCTCTCCTGAACTGATTTATCCTTTTATGATGAGACTATGAACGTTTCTCAGCAAACAGAAGTAAATTAAAAACTACCTGGGAACAGAGCTGTCTTCACCCACAGAGCAGGAGAAGGTCAGATCCACTTCTGACAGCAGCAATGTAAAAGGTGTTTACAAGAAAGTGAATTTCTTCACTCAGTGCTCATGTTGGCAGCTATTTTAGGAGTCTACTCTTCCTAGTTCTCTTTCATTTTTGTTGAGTTCTTTCTACACTAGAAAAAGTTGTAAACTTAGGGCCCTGATCAGTGATGTCCCTTCCATTTTGCAGGTTCACAAAGACTCCTGGGTTCTCCAGTGCTGATTTTATTTCATTACCATTGAATAAAGAGATTTCTAAACCCCTTGCAGAGCACGACCTCCACTCTGTATTAGCAAAATTCAGGCGATCACTTAGAAATTCTTTCCAAAAGAAATTCAAGGCTCCAATATTTTATAGACACTTTGAAAATATTTCAGACAGAGGAGCTGCAAAAGCTCTGGGGGCCCCTGCCAGTCCCTCCAACAAAGGCCAGTGCACGCTTGTTCTTACTGCAAAGTGCAGATGCCTTGCCCATTTCTAGGCAGAAGCAATGCCCTTCAGGACTGTGAGACTGACAGGAAACAGTACAGAAATATCTCAAATTTTAAGCAAATACCAGGTCCCTGGGCTAACTGCTATCAGGGGCAAATAATTCCTGAAATATTTGTGTCTTTATTTCACTTGTTACTCATAATTACCTCTTTCCTCTGCCAATTCCCAATGTGCCACTTTTGCACAATCCCTCTCCCTTCTCTCTGTACGGATTGCAAAGTGTCTCAGTTCTGACTTATCACCAAGGTTCCAACATTACCCCCACTCATTCTCCAGCCACTTAATTGTTTTTGTTGCTTTTCTTGAGACTCACATCTTTGTTTCCTGTACGCTCTGGTAACATAGCTAAGTTGTAGTACAGTGTCAGCTGCAGGGGGAATAGCACAGGGGGAATAGCTATCATGCTGCAGGAGAGTAGGCATATGCTCTACTATTAATATTCCTACTAGCTGCAGGGAGTATTTACACACAGCATTAGTACCTGCAGAAATGTTCACAGGACCATGTCCTCCCAATCTCACACTGCATCTTTTTCCAACATCGAAGTTGCATGACAAACCCCCATTCTGTGTGCTTTTCTCTATGACTCCTATTTTTCCTCTCCTGTTCCGTGTGGGGGTTTCAGATAATTTTCCATACACCTGTTTCTGGTGCAGAAGCTTGACACATACTTTACTGGCCAGGCTCTCATGCCCATGTGGGCAAACCTCAGAAATGACTGCAGAAAAGGACACACCTCCACTGCGGGGATACCAGTTCACTGCAATGATGTGAACAATGAAGTGAACAAATGGCCTGTGCAAAGATGAGTGAGCATCAAACGCTAAATGACAAATTCAAACTCCCCTCCACCTCCCAGATGGTTATGAACAAGTGAACAAAGAATGAAATCAAAATGAGCGCACTCATATGGAAGTTATGGTGGGGCAGAAGATACCAGTACCTAATGTTGGCTTATTGGGGAGTTAAGTCACTGCACAAAACTGATTGTCCCAGAACATCTAAGTCCCAGCATATAATTAAGAATAATATTTTATTTCAACAGCTGTACTTAGCTATGTCTTAGACAAAAAGAGCTTTGTGACTAAGTTATGGCATGGCACCAATGGGTTTAATAATAAATTTAAAAATAAGACAGAAGTGTGAGAATGGGAGGAGAAGATGGAGGGGAAAGAATGAAGGCAACCCATGCTACATGCAGTCAAACAAAAAATAAGCAGGAACAGCAGATTTTCACGTCATTCAGAAAGGAAGGTTTTATGTGTTTATATTAAAGTACATGTACTAACCATCACCTTTTTTACCTCTTAGCAAATAACTTACTTACAGGCAAATAAGACAACAACAAAAGCAAGGAGCAGGCGATAGGAGAACCTGTACCAGTCTAATACCCAGCTGCTCCTGAAAGTTGGTGAATTGCACCTCCCCTCTTAAGCACAGCTGATTTTTGGTTTAGTAGCAACACCTGCAGCCTAGGTGTCTTAAAATCCTAAACTCCCAGTAAGATCTGGTCCCTGCCCAAAAGAACTAAGTTGTCTGCTAGATACAAGATGGCACATAAATAGGGATAGGCAGAATCTCTTCCAGGTCAGGCAGTAAATCACTGGCAAAGCTACGTCTAGAAACCATGTTCCAGTTCAGACCTGCAGTTAGTCAAGAGTGTGGCAGCTGCTTACTCCCTAAGCTGCTTTAAGAATACCCTGAGCCCCTGTAAACAAAGAAGACTCCATCTCACACAGTCTGATCCACTTTCCTCAACTAGGTCAGTGTTACAAAGGCCAGTTCAGAATGGACACTCTTGTAGTGGGTACTGTGCTGCCCTCCCTGTGCACACACCATCATATCCAGAGAACACAAAGAGGGTAGTGGCTTCTGGAGCTGGGAGTCTCCGACCACCAAGCAGGTATAAAAATGAAACTAACTTTATTTTATGTTGCTTGCTTATAAAATGTAAAACTGAAATAATTACAATATCTCTGCTGCTGCAAAACTTTGTTTTACTGAATGCTGTTACCTTCTGCATCACGTTTGGGGAATTTTAAACAGGCAAATGGAAGGTCTGATTGAAGATGAAGTTAAGTGAAAGAAATTGGTCTCATTTAGCACATGACAGGATTCATCTGTGTTCCCAAGTCCACTGAGGTAGCATCATGGGCGTTTCATATTCATGAGCTGCTGCGACACTGTGTCCCCTCATTTACAAAGCACCGTGTTCAGCAAATTCTGTCCCTGTGGACACTCTGTGCATTTCATGGTCTTGTCAGAGAGACATCAAACACTTCAGTAACCAAATACCAGAAAATCGCTTTAATTAGCACATCTCAATGCAATAAATAATTTTTCTCTCTAAGTGGAAAAATGGAGAATTAAAAAAAAAAAAAGGAACTAAAAAAGTGGAAAGCAACAGGCAAAAAAAATCTTCAAAAAAACATAAAGAACAAGGGACACAGACAGCTTCTGCTGAACACACAAACAAGCTTGAAGCCTCTTGGAAGTTTTCTCAGGAGAGCATCAGGCAAATGGAGAGAATAAAGAATGCTTCTTCGGATGCTTGGACATTAATTTCATAGGGATGTCTTTCCCTGACTGAAATTGCCCTACTAGTAGGCCAACATGGAGCAGCGTACCTGCCTGACCAACCAGCAGGGAGATGAAAACAGTAGGGTGAAAAGCAGACAGTACCACAGCTACTAAGCCACTCTCTCAAAAGCTGAGATAAGCAAAAGATAACCTGAGTGTCCCATGTCCCAAAGCCCCCTTCTGAGAAGAGAATGGTAACAGCACAACCTGGCCAAGCTGATGGGAAAAGTCACCCTGTGAGTGGGTGCCAGAGGACTCACAGGATCTAGGGAAGGTCATACAGCAGATTCAGTACTGACCTTACCACCTTGAATTAAAAGGTTATACATTTGTTTTGCATAATATTGCATCTCAGTTAGATGAATGAATGACTGGCTGGGGCATCAGGTGGTCTGGGAGATATTCTACTAGCTTCAGTAGTGTAGTGCTTTCACAGACTGCTTGGTGTGGCATGACTTCTGCACCTGACAGCTCGCAGGGGACAGGCATCAGGCATTTCCACTGCTTCCCAAGGCTGCTGCTGACACAAAGGCTCTGCCCAGTTTCAGTCATTTGAAGTGTGAGGAGAGGCACAGAACGGCCCTGTCAGAGGAGTCACTGGGCTCAGTGCAGGGCTTCACAAGCAGTAGTGCATGGCTTGTACTTATGCAAGAAGTAGAAGCAGACCCTGAAAGCTTTAAAGGTGAGGAATCTCTTGCATAGGTTTGTTCATCAGCAATAGAAGACAGGAGAGACTGGAGGCCAGGCCTAGGACCTGGAGTCCACCATGTTCCTGAGGTTATCAGCATTTAGAGTGCCAACACAGCTCCTGGTCTGACCAAGAGCCTCCTGACAGAGCGCTACACCTGCCCTCCTTTCCAGTAACATGTGTTTTCCTCTTTTCAAAGGCTGCTCCCTGTTCCTTTGCAGCATTCCTGTGCTAAAACATATTCACAAGGTAGTGGGGCATCAGATGAGAAGGTATGAGGTGTCCTGAGAGGGTCTAGTGAACTCAGAAACATAAAACCCTCTTCAGCAATGCTGGAGACGAGGGACTGCCTTAGAGCATTACTGGGGCAGGGAAAGCAGCTTCTCAGGATGCTCCTGTGGAAGTATGTTCAGGAGCAGGCGTGCCTGATTCTATTTCATCCTCTTCATGTTACACTGGAAAAACAAGACAAACTACATTTCTTTTATGCTAAATCCTTAGGTTTTTTTTATTTTTTCTTATATATATTTATTAAAAAATGCCTCTTTGATCGGCAGCACCCATGACACCTCCACATCCAGCGACTCCTCAGAAGCCTCTCTCCCTCCACACAAGGCCACCGCTGCTGACAGCCGGCCGGGTTTGATCAGAGCCACTCAGAATCGGATTTTCATAAGACAGATGAGGAATCTTACTGCTGCTCTTTCTCGTATCAGATGAGAAACTGAGGAGGAGGGGGGATGGGTCCTGAGGGAACGACACTACAATCAAGGGCTACGCGGTTCTCTCTCTGTCCCTCCACTGCTGCAATTTTCAAAGGAGTTTGCCTCAGGCAGTTTTAAATGATGGTGTCTCAATTCTGTAATCATCTTTCAAGAGCTTTTTCTTAAAGGGTATTTTAGGTAAACCCAGTCCGTCAACTCCATTTATGGACTCAGCAATCACAGACCCAATATGACTGTGTATCAACCATATCGCAGAATTTAGCAACAGAAGATGCTTCCCCAGACTGTCACTTTCAGCCCTGGACAAGCTCTGTGTGCTCCCTTGTAATTAAGGAGCCCACTGCCCCTTAGCCAATGGTCTGCTGCTTCAAATAGAACTTCAGACAGTCTCTTGGGACATACTCTCTGCTCTCCCCTGCCCACTGTGGCTCTCAAGAGAGAGCTGTCCTCCAGCACCAGAGGCTCTAGATCACAACACCAGCAGTTACTGGAGGGGTTCAAGTTGGCCTGGACCAACAGTTCAGTGGAAACCATCAGGCTGGGCTGAGTCTGCCCTTCAGTGACCTTGCACAGAGACTGAGAGCAGTACACTGGGTGGGGGAGCAGCAGTGGGGAGAGCTGTGGTGTGCTGACAGAGCCACGCATGAAGTCACAATGCAGATTCCCAGAGACCCAGTAACTACTGACATTCTCTGCCCCAAAACCTTCTATTCAACCCACTCATACCACTTCCAAAACAGCATGTCTTTCACTCTGTCTCCATTTCACTGATGCTCAGAACTTTTCATCCATTTAGCTCTCACCAAATCACTCCAACACTGCCTTCTGAGCCTATGAAGTACCCACTGGCCATATTCCTGACTGTTCCTGCAAATTCTGCCATCTCTTGCCCTCATGCTCAGCCACTGCAGTTGTCCTGCAGCTCATGGCATGTGGAATCCACCAGCACTTGGTGTGCTCTGTAGAAACAGCAGCTCACTAGGGAAGCAACTGGCAAAATTCATCAGGAATGACAGAGCCAACAATAACCCTCATTGTGCTCTATTCCCAGCTCTGTTTGGAGCAATATCATCATTGGTGTATATCTGCATACAGCTCAAGAAATGCTGGATATTTTATGGCTGTGAATTTCAGATCTCCCACCTGACACATATCACTACCCAGAAGAATTGGGAACTGTGGCATCTGCCTACTTCCCCTCTGTTGTTCAAAGTCCGGACTCTCATCTTGTTCACATGCAAAGGAGCTGCTGGCACATGCCAGAAGGGTAAGAAGTCCTTCTAGAGGTTTGACATTGCATAGAGAGGTCTAATCATCAGCTCTGCTTCCTTGAGGAGGCTTCCCAGCAGGCAGGAAGGGGTTTTGCCTTGAGGGCACAGATCCAGTGACTGTCTCCTGGCAGCTTTCCTCACCTGCAGGTCAGGTTCCAGTTGTCTGTGTAGCATAGTCAGGCTTTCATTTCAATCAGCTGTCTCATTCACACACACTATCTGCTTTAAAATAACAAGCTGTTGTTCCTGCAGACAGAAAATCACACATCACATCCCAGTCTTCCAAGAAAAGCCCTTTTCTGGGAGCTATGCATCCCTAGAGTAACAGAGAGAAAGCAGAAAGGGACTTCTGATAATGTCGCAATAGTCTACATGGGAATAGCTGGGAGAGGGATTACAACCTTAGCTAATAAATTCACATAAAGTGCTGAGGAGAAAAATCCAAGAGCAAAGTAGTAAGGAGAAAGACATCAGGGGGAATACAATACAGCAGTGCAGAACTGGTGGGCAAGAAAGGAACAACAAAGAAACTTCTAGTCAAAGGACAAATCAGATTGTTGAGGTGGGGGAGAAATGTTAGCATTTCTCACCCTGACAGGAAACAGCCCTATCTAGCTCTGTGCCAGAAAGAGACACACGAGCAAAGCCCTCTGTGCTGTGCTGGAGAAAGGAGCAAAGGGAGGATAAAGCCCTTCAACTTCAGCTTGGTTGTCCCATCTTCCTTCCCACCTCATGACAAAGGATAATCTGCACGTGGCAAAGCTCTTGGCTGCTACAGAAAAGGAAGCAGTGTGCTGCAGATAGCACCTTTTAATTTCCACAGAGAGTCTCACACCTCCCATCTCATGCAGTTTCCCTGCCATACAGAGCTCAGTCACTGCTGCTCATTTTCCCTGTTGACATGGACAGAAAATTGAGCAATTACCCTCAAACTCCTCTCTCTCAGATTGCACAGATTGCTACATACAAAGCATTAAGCCCCCAATTGCCCCTGGTCAAAAGTGACTTAACTAGGCCTGTCCTTTAGGAATTAAACACTTTTGTGTTGCTTGTGAAGGTTTATTATTCCTCAAGTGTGATGCATTAAATCCTGCTAAAGCAAGTTTCTCACCATGCAGAGGACCTGGTCCCCCATGACAAAGTCCAGTGTGACAGCACATTATCCATTTGCTGTGCCTGAGTTCTCGTGAGTACCAGCATGTGTTCAGGAGGGTGGGCACTAAGATTGCAGTGGGTGCTGTAGGAAATCAACCTAGCTATCAATTAGATATTCCAGAGCTACTTTTGGAGAGACACTGCACTTTTTCAAAACTGTCTTCCACCTTCTGGGTTTCTCTGTACAACTGTAACAAATGGCTGAAACTGCAGATCATTCCATGCATGTCCCTGTCTCCTCCACCTACTTACCACCTCCCATACTTTTTCAGTCACTCCACACAGCCTGAGAAGTGTCCCCATCCTTCTCCCCCAAACTCCCACAGAGATAAGGAGTCAGATGCTATTTCATACACAGGCCAGGAGCAGTGAAAGAATTCTATTTTTATTTCTGAAACTACAAGGCCCATCAAGCCCAAAAGTCTCCACTTGGCTGTACAAACTTCCCTCCACTCCACCTGCCAAACGGGGTTCTCTATAGCCCCTAAACTTTTTTAACACATTCTCAAATGGACTCCAAACTTGGAGGCTCTGTTTGCTCGTGATGTATAAACAATCACAACCGAGCACATTTCAAATTCACAAGAACACTTTTTTAAGGGCATATAGTTTTGTCCTTCATTCTTCTAATGAAAAGGTTGGATGGGGGACAAACAATGTTAATGGAATGGTACAGCTCAGCTTTCTAATAGGTTAAAGGAAGGCGATCCAAATGTATTGGTTGACAGCAGCAATCATTACGCAACCGCGCCTGTTCATATTAAGGTGTACAAGCTAAGACATTATGCAGCACAAAATAACCGTGACCCATCCTTGGGGATCCATACACCAATGTCTTGATTTTTGTACGTTTAGAATCTGAGCTTTACTGTTCCAGTTAAGGACACAAACTCAAGTGCAGTTCTGTGCAAAGGGGAGGCTGATACAGCTCAATTTACTGCACAGCCACGGTCACTGCGTGCTACTCCCTGCCTTCTACATTAGGCAGTTTTTTGTATCTCTCTGCTTATTCAAGAAAGTAATTTTATTCAAGTTCTGGAGTTTGTTTATGTGTCACTTTTCTTCACTCCAGCTGCTGAGCCCACAGGCAGAATTCCTCTCCCAGAACAATTTACCTTATCTCCCTGTCGAAATAGGACCACAACAATGCAATGCACCATCCATTTAGAGATTTTCTATATGCTAATTAGATCCACAACCCAGCATATTTGTACAAGAAACTGCCTGGGTAGGAACCATACAAAATCTTTCTTCTAATGCAGAGACTTAATCCAAAGCCAAATGCCAGTTTGCAAACAATCCAAATTCAACTGCTAACCACAGGTTAGGCACAGATAAATAAGTTAAGTCAATTAGGATTCAACATGTATTCATACCACACTCTGCATCAATTCTAGTCTATATTTATTACCCAAGGTCTTGGAGTGCTGAAAGTCACATGCTACAAACAAACATGTGGCAAGCATTTTTATGCCTGGTTAGCAAAGACAAGTCATACTCCAAGTACATGACCAAGGTTCAACAAAAAGGACAGCACGTATGCAAACAGTCAGAGCAGTTCAGAACAGACTACCAGCCTCAGTGACATACGCTGAAATTTAAGAAGCCCAAGGAACTTCCCAGGGGGAAAATTTAGTCTGTTCTGAAGATGCCAATGCTATAAAGGTGCCACTTGTGGCAGTCATATGTTGTAATGCTTAATCTGTCTGTAAGACCCAAGTAAGTCTTCATTTAATCTCATAAACTATACTGATGTCTGATCCTTTGTGACTCCAGATAATTCCTCTGATGCTTGGTGATATTTTACAGATGCAACTTTTTATACACTGTATAAAATTCTTAGCCCTTGAAAACTGAAGTACCTCCTAGAGGCTTTAATGAATTTCTATGCTCCCCACAGTTGTCTAGTGCTTGTCTTGAAATTCACACAGTGGATTTTTCCTGACATTTCTCTTAACTCATCCAGTCCTAGAAGAGCAGGTAATATACACTATAAAGAAAACTAGTGCTAAGTCAGGAGTCCAGTAGATTTCATAGCCGCCTGTACAGGGAGGAGATGGGATTACCCACCAATATTATGTTTAGCTTATGATCTATGATCTTGGGTTAAGGCAAGCAGGTTTTTTTAAATTAAGAATTCCATCATGACAGAAACCCCAAGCAACAAGGATATTACTATAAAAGATAACAGATGCTTTAAACAGAGCCTACTATCACATAAACCAGGGGATAGCAGGGACTTCCTTCCCCACTCTAAATCTTTTATTGTGCTTTTAGCTCTCATTTTGCCCAGTCCACTATTCTCCATGGAGGTGATTACAGAGAAAAGTGTGTCCTTGCCACTTTCCTGCTTTCCAAGGGTTCTCTATAATTCTGTGTTGTTGAAGAGCCAGAGTTAGACTACAAGTTCCTTTCCTCACCCTCCCTCTCCATCTCCTTTACCCTTTCTCCCTCATTCATCTGGGGAGACTTAAGCAGCTCCTACATTTGTTTACCCCCAGAGTGGTTAATTTCATTGCAATTTCTTACAAGATGCCTCTGCTCACTTTACTGGAGAGCCCCTAGACATGCATGAAGGCATTTCTTGCACTCAAGTACGTGATACCTTACCTCCTCCATCATCTGATGCCTCCAGGCTCTGCTGTCTGAGACGATGGCTGCAGCAAAGGACAAGAAAAAATTTCAACTGCAAGCACAGAAAAACACCTTGTGCCCCCTTTCTCCCCACAAATTTCATATCTTGTCAAGGAGAGAGTTTCCAAGTGTGCTTAGCCCGCAGACTGATCTTCCATATCCCTCATTGCTGGCCTCAGCAGAAATTTCATCTTAAGCAAGATGTACCTAAGACAAACCCCTAGGCTGCACACAGTAGGGCTTGGGGTGGGTCTGGGAGGAAAGAAGCGGCTTTCTAATTTTCCTTCTTTCTGTTTTATAGGAGTGACATCATCTACTCCCTACTCAGGGAACTGCAGAATGACCAGCCCTGCCCCATCCCAGGACACATGATATGAACTGACAGGCTCTGCATCTTCCCAACTTTCAGATCTTGGTGTACTGGTCAGATGATCAGATCAGATGTAACAGTTGTGGAAGAAGTCTCAGCAACAATGGGAACTTACTCTTCTACTTCTTCTGCATGCTTTCTTCCTGACCTGCAAGACAAGGAAGGCCTATGTTTAGAAAAGGCTAGAGAAAATTAAAAACTTTGCCTTTCCCCATATGATTATTATTGTGCAAAACAGCTCCTGCATCAGGTCTGATATAACACATCACACCTTAAAGAGTTCTGAGTGACTATTAAGCCAGTGTACCAAAAAGTCCCGGAGCACGACAGACTGAAACAAAACCACTTGGGTCCCAAAAGACAGCTGTGCCCAGATATGGCAAAAACCATCCTCTCTGGTTCTTCATTATCTCAGATACGTTTTTATCCCCTTTGCCATCAGCTGCAGGAAAAGCTGGCCACACCTGAGTAGAGAGGTTGGCGCATTAAGGAGTGAAGAAGGTGCAATACCTCGTCTACCTGCTCCTGAGAGATCAACAGTTTCCTCCCCATGGTTGTGCATAAAGACCTTCTGGTTGTCTTTCAGATTAGGAGTCCCACCTGAGCTGGTCAAGCTCAGGTCAGACATGCAGTTGCTGCAGAAAATCAGGGTTGATCTGGCTGAGTTAACAAGAGTTCATAATAATAACATGGCAGGGAGGTGCTGGCAAATGGCAGCTCCCTTGCTCTCCACCCCAGCAAGCCCAGAAGTAATTCAGTCCCGATTAGGGACGCTTGTTCAATATTCAAAATGTAAAACATGGAGATTGCTGAACCAGCACTTTGAAAAGTTAATTAAATGCCAGGTTTCTTTTTAGCAGATACTCCATCACTCGCTGATTGCTTTGGCCATTTTGCAGAGTGAAGTTTCATGTCTATGCGTTGGGAATAAATATTCTCCCCTCCCCTGAAGTCAAGGTTCCATGACAAAGAATACATGAGGCTCTCCCCTATCACATGCACTGTCCTAGGACACACCATGATGTAAGAAAAGTTGCTTCACTGCCTTGCACTGCTCTTTTCAAAGCACTTCATGACATGGCACAGGCCTCTCCTCATCTGCTCTCTGTTCTAGCAAGTCATCTTCATCTAGCTCTCCTGTGAATAACCTATTCTTCTAAGAGCAAGGAGTAGGACAGAGAAGATGCCTAGCTATACAGAGAAGAGGTATAAGAATAAAGTCCTTTGTCTCTACTGCTCTCTCTGGAGTTTGCAGTCTGTGAGAAGCTGAAGATTACACTGAATCAGTGATCTGAGCACAGTAAATATCGACTGCTATAATAAGAACAGCAGCTGTGTGGTGACATCTGCACCTGGGCTTTCAGCTGTATCTGTACCCTCTGTTCAGAGGCAGAAATGCAACATAACTGGGAAAAGAGCTCTTCCAGTGAGGATGGAGTGTCCAACTCCATCCTTCTTCCCAGTCGTAGTACAAAACACTTTTTGTGAACTTCCTTTCTCCTGATGGAGAAAGATATGGATGGCTTCGGAGAACCCTCCACCAGCGCTCAATGGTGTTTAGACTCTGAGAAGAGGTAGAAAGATGATGCAAGATTTTTCCTATTTTATTCCTCCTTTATGCCTTCACAGAACTGGTTCCCACAGAGCCTTGCCCTCTCCAAGCTGAAACATCCCAAATGATGGCATTGCACAGCCATGCACAGTGAGATGATTTCCTAGGGGCTCAATTTAACATCTTCTTGGTGTGATCCCGTTACTCTTGATGATTGTCCAATCCCAAGTAACATTCTCTTCCTCAGTATTCACACTCCTTACATTTTTGCTCCTGTCTCCAGGCAGGAATGAAGCACTCCACATGTTCATACTTCCCAGGAGAAAAGGTCACTGCTACTATCCCTGTAAGCAATTTTCTGTTTCTTTTTCCTAAGCTCCCTGTCGTGACTGATATCCAGGTGGCCCACAGGGAAGGCAGTCATGTTAGTCCTAGAGACAAAGACTGCTTTGCTTATGTTCTGAGACTCAAGCTTTCTAAACTTTTCTGTGTTGTTAGGAAAGGACTTATTCAGGACAATAAGCAAATACCTCACTATGAAACAGCTGCACTATATATTGGAAAACACAGTAATTTGGGGAACAAACTCATGAGCAGGGAGGTGAGGGGGAATAGTACTGGCCCCTTTAATTCCAAAGCCCAGGTGTTATAACTCTCCCATCAAACAAGACCATTCCTTCCTCTTCCCAGGGAAAATTACAGCCCCGTGGTCAGTGCCCCCAGGAGAACACCTTCGTCCCGGTGCCACAGGTCCCAACAGTGGCACTGGGTGAGGCAAGTCTCCCATGCTGACAGTATTGCGGTTTATACAGAGCATTTACATACTAACGGCACTGGAGCAGCAGCTAGAAATGACTGCTCTTTAGGAAAGACATCTGCTTCCAGTCACCTGTACTAGATATGTTTGTTAATACATGGTTTGGTACAGCATTATTTGATGAAACTAGCATTTCAAGTCAGCTCATGAGCTCACATGTAGAAAACTGTCCCGAAAATATAGTATGAAACTTCTGTAGCGCAGGAAAGAATTGTCTGTTTTACACTCTCCTTGGCCTTAAATGATCAAGCAAAGAAGAAACCAGGCAACCAACAATTTCCTCTTTTTTCATAAGGCTTCCTTTCGTTTTGTTTGGTGCCAAATTACTTTTTGAGTTCTTGTTTCAGATTGGGGAAAAAAATCACAAAACATTTTTTATTTAACTAGTCTTTTGCTTTTTTTGCAAAACTGCAGTCCCTAAATCTATGTAGCAAAGTGACTCTGAGAGAAAAGATCAGCTTTGTCTTGTGTCCTAAGGTTAAAAACCTTCAAGGAAGCAAGAGAAATCATTAATAGATCTTCAAAAGGTGCCCCACCTTCAATTCTGCCCATTCCATAAACTTAGCTGAGGGCTAAGCTATACCTGGAGATAGTATTCATGCAGAAACAATCAACTGCTTGTCTCTTTGCTCTCCAAGTACTATGGGAAGCCTCACAGGATTTCTTCATGATGTTATCACATTGCTTTAAGGATTGTGGAGTAGCCCTTCCTAAGAATAGTCTCATCGTAACAATGCCAACTGCCACACACTGAGACCAACATTTCCTCCTTCAGGAATATCAGGTCTGGATAAACAGCACCTTCTTTATTCATCTTGTGAGCTTTCTAATGGTGAGTCAAAGCAGACATGGAACAAACCCAACTAAACTCAAGCCAGCTTTCCTACTCTTTTCCCATATTCTCAACAACACGAAGTGCACTGCCCTGCTTTTTCTGCTGCAGCAGCAGGCACCCAGGGAGGGCAGTAACAAGGACCTACAAAATGAGCAATTGAATATGACTACAGTTACAGTCACTCAAGTAAGGATAAACAAAACAATACAATCCCAGGAGCAGTGCTCAGAAATACATTCAGTCTGCTGTATTATACACCAGCCACTCCCCATTTTTGTGAGACAGGGATACATCTGGTTTTTTCTCTTATGCTCTCAAGTCCATTGCATCTAGAGGGGCAAAGAACATGGACTCACTCCATCACCTGGACAGTGAGACCAGTGCTTTAAACTCCCTTTCCCTGAGAGGCCATCAGCACTCCCAAACATAATCATAATCCTAGAATATTCCCTCTGGCTTTGGACAGCTGCCTACTCCCTCTCTGTTTCAGAGTACTGAATAGCTGTGAAAGTGGGTGAAAGACCCTGAGAGTCCTTGTGTAACCCCATGGGATGTAACTCCTAGTACAGAATACCTGTTTCTCTCCTACCTGTGCCCTGGGGCAGAGGATATAGATCTGATCTCTCTCGAGTGTTGTCTTTGCTCAGTTCTGCCCAGCAGGAATCCTTCATCCACATTAATAAGAACGGGTTAAACCTCAAACCCGAGACTTTACTCCCACACAGCCCCCTGATGTACAGCTGAGCTGCCTGCAACTTCTGTGCTGAAGGGTGAAAGGCAGTTCCAATGTAGACATCATCTCCGTTAAACTGTTTCTTTCTCATTTAATGGACTACCACGGAGATCTAAATGGAGATAAAGTGGCAGGGCTCAGAGAACAGCCAGGATGCTATCTTTATGCAGCATGACAATGTGCAGTGGTTAATTAGACACCGTTAACCTATTTTAGCAGAGGACATAACTGGGATGAATGGGGAAAAACGTCCTTGAAATCTTTTAATGTCCACAGCTCATGAGAGCTCCAGACACATTTGTGCTCTGCACAAGCTCCAAGGGGCTCACTGTGCAGGACCGGAGCTTCTCTCATGCAGCCCGGGAAGGTGTGAGGGCGGGCACGCCTAAGGAGAAGGGAAGAAAAGACAGCAGCTTGCTAAAACATTCGGAGCCGGCGGGACGGGAACGCCCAGCACGGCGGGGAGGAGAAGAGAAGGCCGGGAGCGCGGGCAGGCAACTGGGCCCCGGGAGCTGAGCCGGGCCCCGGGAGCCGAGCTGGGCCCCGGGAGCTGAGCCCGGCCCCGGGAGCTGAGCCCGGCCCCGGGAGCTGAGCCCGGCCCCGGGACCTGAGCCCGGCCCCGGGAGCTGAGCCCGAACCCGGGAGCTGAGCCCCGGGCCCCGGGAGCTGAGCCCCGGGCCCCGGGAGCTGAGCCCGGCCCCGGGAGCTGAGCCCCGGGAGCTGAGCCCGGCCCCGGGACCTGAGCCCGGCCCCGGGAGCTGAGCCCGGCCCCGGGACCTGAGCCCGCCCCGCTCCGCCCGAGGCCGCTCCGGGCCGCGCCGCCGCCTCAGCCTCAGCATCGCCGGGCCGCGGCCGCCCCCTGCCGGGCACAGCGCGGAGCTGCGGGCCCGGGCCGCGTCTGCACCCACTGTGTGCTGTGCCTGCACCCACTGCGGGCTGTGCTGTGCCTGCACCCACTGCGGGCTGTGCCTGCACCCACTGCGGGCCGTGCTGTGCCTGCACCCACTGTGTGCTGTGCCTGCACCCACTGTGTGCTGTGCTGTGCCTGCACCCACTGCGGGCTGTGCTGTGCCTGCACCCACTGTGTGCTGTGCCTGCACCCACTGTGTGCTGTGCCTGCACCCACTGTGTGCTGTGCCTGCACCCACTGCGGGCTGTGCCTGCACCCACTGCGGGCTGTGCTGTGCCTGCACCCACTGTGTGCTGTGCCTGCACCCACTGCGGGCCGTGCTGTGCCTGCACCCACTGTGTGCTGTGCCTGCACCCACTGTGTGCTGTGCTGTGCCTGCACCCACTGCGGGCTGTGCTGTGCCTGCACCCACTGTGTGCTGTGCCTGCACCCACTGTGTGCTGTGCCTGCACCCACTGCGGGCTGTGCCTGCACCCACTGCGGGCTGTGCCTGCACCCACTGCGGGCCGTGCTGCACCCACTGTGTGCTGTGCTGCACCCACTGCGGGCTGTGCCTGCACCCACTGCGGGCTGTGCCTGCACCCACTGTGTGCTGTGCCTGCACCCACTGCGGGCTGTGCCTGCACCCACTGTGTGCTGTGCCTGCACCCACTGCGGGCTGTGCCTGCACCCACTGCGGGCTGTGCCTGCACCCACTGTGTGCTGTGCCTGCACCCACTGCGGGCCGTGCTGCACCCACTGTGTGCTGTGCCTGCACCCACTGCGGGCTGTGCCTGCACCCACTGCGGGCTGTGCCTGCACCCACTGCGGGCCGTGCTGCACCCACTGTGTGCTGTGCTGCACCCACTGTGTGCTGTGCTGTGCCTGCACCCACTGTGTGCTGTGCCTGCACCCACTGTGTGCTGTGCCTGCACCCACTGCGGGCTGTGCCTGCACCCACTGCGGGCTGTGCTGTGTCTGCACCCACTGCGGGCCGTGCCTGCACCCACTGCGGGCTGTGCTGTGTCTGCACCCACTGCGGGCCGGGTCCGCACCCATCGCCTGTCCGGATCCAGAGCCGGCTGCTCTCATTTTACAGGGCAGCGCGGGAGAAATTCATCTGCCCCTGTGTGTGCTGGCGTATTTGCCGGCGTGCCTCAACCCCTTCAACGAATCACCTGGAACCAGAAAGCCGCTCCAAGCATCCCGCGTGCTAAAAGAATGAAACGGGGAAAGAGGAGAAGGTCGTGATGTTCAGAGATGCGTTTTGTGGGAGACAGTAGGGCGATCAAAGGGCGGCAGAAGCAGGCTGGGTGCGCAGGAAGCAAGTCAGCAGCCAGCGTTCTGCCTCAGTGCTTCCATCCAAAACCATGCCCCATCCCAACACCCAAGGCTTGGCTCAGCCCACAGCGAGGCACGAAGCTTTTTGCCTCTCGGGCAAAGACTGTAATTCAGGTCTAGGCCTGAGAGGGGAGGGGAAAAAAATATTTTAAAAGACGTTGTACCCTCTTGCTCAAGTGTTCCTTAAGTGCCCATCACCACAGTGAGTGGGTGGTGAGCTAGGAGTTGCAGCTTGTTCAATAGCCTAAGGCACAACTAACTTACACATCCAATATGACACATGAGTGCTAACTGATAGTTCTCCGGGCTCTCCAAGTGTGGGTCTTGGTCACTGCTTGTTTGCTGTGGCACAGGAAAAGACACATTCACCAAAGCTGTCTGTAAATTAGAACTACTACCCGTGCTGGAAAGCACCACAAGTTGCCTTCTCGGCTATTGCACCTTCGCTGGGGCTCTGATCTGTTGTTTTAAGTTTCCAGCCTCTCTTTCTGGCCTGTGGCAGCCTGGGAAATCCAGGTTTTCCTTTACAAAATAAAGGAGTTTAATCTTCACATCTCCTACAATTGAGGCAAGTTTTGCCATTGATTTCAGTATGCTATGAGGTTCTATTTTCATCACAGGATGTCACCTCACAGCCCTCCACTTCCTAGCTCTGGAATGCATGGCTATCTGGATCACTGCAAAGGGGTTTTGGGCAGACACACATTTTTAAACTGTAATGGCCCTACCATCCACTTTCTGGCCCCTCAGAAGCTGCCTGTGCTGGTCTGCATGCTGAACACACTGCCCCGGAGCGTGGCTCTGGAAGAGGATGGATACAGCAATGAGCAGGCATGCTCTGTGAGATGGGATCTGACAGACACTGCTGCTAGCCAGCTGCAGCTGAAATGGACTTGTGAGGCACTTAATCTCCAGTTGAAGTGTTTTCGTTTCTCCTCACGTCCTAATATGTGGGCTTACTTAAAAGAAGCAACAAAGGAGGAAGGCTCTGGCAAGCAGGACTTTAGGAACTGGCACAAAAGAACAAGCTGACAGAGAGTGCTCCCGAGGATCACTGAACCTCAGCCTGCTCACTGCATCATCCCCGAAGCAGATTATCCCAGGGTTCCCTCTCTCGTTCACTGGTAGAGAGCTGACCGGCAGAGCTGTTCAGAGCTCCCACTGAGCAACAGTAAAAACAACAACACTCAACACAAATTCCTGCTGTGTGGGAAAACAGAAAGCAGCGCTGCAGTTTCTAGAGGTATCCACCACATGTCTTTGGTCCCTGAGAACAGAGGCTTCCATCCAAGTGATCACGTTCTTGGCCTCCAGTAAGCACAAAGCCCAGCTCCCACAAAAAATGACTCTTGAGGTTACAGGAGCATTTCAGCTTCCATTTAAAGAAAAAAAAGCACACTTCTGGATCTTCATGGTTACAGGAAAGAACTGACTGCTAAAGGAGACAGAAAATGTATTTAAGGTTGTTTGGGGTTTTTTCAGATCTCACAATAGAGAACAAACCTATGATTATGAGGTTCAAAGACCTTTCACTTGTGACTGGCCTCACTGAAAACATTTATTTGAAAAATATTACAAAGAATTAGGTGTTTACTACTGAATGGTATCTTGTTCTGTCATCTGAGAGCAAGAGCTTCTGAACGAAGATATTTTAAGAACCTGGATTAAGAATTTGAGAATAGTAGAGGGGTTTTATGGGGAAGGGGGCTGGGGGAGGGGGAAATAGGGTCAAGCAAGTAGATCAAGTCATCTCAGGTCCCTTTCAACAGGTAAACTGCATTAAGCTAGACTTCAGAGCTAATATACAGGTGACCTACAATGGCCAGACAAGCTTTTAGCCTTGGTTATGACAGATATCATTATCAAAAATGCCACACTTCAGTTTCCATTTTTGTCATGCAAGATTCATTTCTATGGGAGCAAGAGGCTGCAATCCTACTAGACCTTCCATTGCCCTGTACCTTTCCAGAAAAAGAAGTCAAAGAAAATGTCACTAACTGGGAAAAATAAACAGAAATCTAGGTTAAAAATGAGAGAGAGAGAAAAAAAAAAGGAAAAAGAAAAAATTTAAAATGTAAAAAAACTATTGAAAAGAAAAAAGGGTGAAAAAAGGAAAAAGAAGAAGCAAAACTCTTTTTCCAGGCTCCTCTGAGCACTGCAAAGACATAAATGGACATAACTCTAACACTTTCCCCTTGCAGGAAACTCTTGCAAGTCACACTAAGCAGGTTTAAAAGGAATAAAAATCCCCTGTGACAGCCAGGGCGCTGAGAGATTCTCAGGTGACTCTTCTGTCTTTTAGCGACATTTCTTTTTCTGCCAGTTATCTTTACTGAGTCTAAACAGAAACACCAAGGAGAGCTCGCCCCAGCAATGACATGAAGGGACAAGAGGACAGGAGCTTGTTAGCATTCCTGGAACATCCAGCCTATTAAAGAAAAAAAAAAGAAAGAAAAAAAAAAAAAGAAAGAAAAATAAAAAGAGGAGGGGACAGGGAGAGAGAAGAAAAAAACCCACCCTGGGCCCGCACATTGCAGCTCACTGCCATCTTGATGTCCTTGAGGCGTGCCGATGGCATGGAGGTGGCTGGCACCAGATCAGCCCAAGAGAAGGAATGAGAGGCCAATGGAGATTTATGTGAGGAGAGTGAGATGGACAAGGTAAAATTGTCAGGAGGAGTTGTTAGAAAGTAAAATATATTGTGACAATTCCACTCCTGCCGTTCATCAATAAACTGACAGATCATTTAGTGTCAATTAGGAGTGATAGATGGACAAGTCCCCATGATCCTGGGCCAAAATTAATGGCTGGGAGGGAGAGGGTGATTGAAAATGACGGCTGACATTGAGAAGAAAGTCCTGAAGGTCCCCAAGGGGCCATTACTTGCCTCATTCCCTTGCAGATCAATGCAGGGACAAACCCAAAAACAGACACTTCAAGACAAAACTTAATCGGACTTCCTTTTCTTTCTTCTCCTTCTAAGTTGTGCCCCCTCACTTGGCAGCCTTGATCCTCTCTGCCTATACTCCTCACTTCACTGAGGACATCCACAGATGGCTGCAAGCTGCAGAGTGAGGCTGACATCTCCCATGCAGTCAGGAGTCTGGCTCTGCTGCTAACGTGGCAGTGTCACAGGGAAGTCCAGACCAAAACTCACCTCAACGCTGCTGGATTGGAATAGAGAACAGAAGCAATGACACAAGCTTTCCTCCACTGCCCAGACAAACTCATGAGCATTTTACTACTCCCAGCTGCAAGATAGGGATTGCTACAGGTTCTAAAACCAGACACTCTCAGGGGTCATTTCTTATAGAGAGAATACAGAATAGTTTAAGCCCATATTTTTGAAACAGGAGGTTTTTAACTTTACTTATCTCTAGAGACCTTGAACCATAAAACCCCTTAATCTCTTAAATAACTTTCCTCCAGCTCCAGGGTGCAATCTCACCACTGCCCAGCCTTCAGAGCCTTGAATGATATCTACACAAGGGCTGGGCTACCCTGCTGTAAAGGTCACCCCCACAGCATCCTATTCCTTCCTACTTAATATTCACCTTCTTGACAAAAGCATTCCTGGACACTGTACCACTTCTGTTCCAAAATACTTCAGCATGGTCATTTTCCTAAACAAGCCTTGATTGTTCCAACTTTGTGTGGCCTATCAGTCAGAAAGGGGAAATTCCAGTTGCAGCTGAAGCACCTGTTGCTAAACTGTCATGATCTATGTAAAAGAAACGAGGTACACGTGCAGGCACTGGAAGGGACTTCCTATTGAAAGCAGCATTGTGCTTGCTTGCAGGGCTACCTGAACAAGCTGTATTTATTCCTCAACAACCCCAGCTGCTGCCCATAGAGCTTGTAGGAATTTTAGGAGGGCTCACTGCAAGACCAAAGGGATCAAGCACCCAAGTAAATTGAAAGAGACCCAAGAAGCAAAAAAAATAAGATACTGCTAGAGAGGAAACTGGAAGAAATTCTATGAGGTAAGTCAGAGAGATGAGAGCAGAAGAAGTTGGAATTAAATGAATCATGGAAGCACTCCTCTTTTATGAAATCCTCACCAGTATGCAAAACTGAGCTCCCTTTTCCTTCCCCCATTGGCAGGCACTTTGCGTTTCTTCCTTTTGATGCGTGAGGTAACCTGACAGTAAAACTCTGCTTTGCCTCTCAGGAGTGTCAGCGTTGATGTCATTAGGGACATCAGCACAGCTTTCAGAATGGCACTTGGGCTCCATCCAGTGGTTAAAGAGCTGCTTCTGTAGGAAAACCCAACTGTAATTACTGTTATTTATCTCAGCAGGCTACTAGGCTCCAAGTGGCTGCCCAGATTCTTGGCTGGTCCCCTTTCGGCTAATACTGGTGCTAGAATGTTGCTGGGGCAGCAGTGAGCTTCTTCTCACAGGGAATGATTCTTCTGAGTACAGGTTTAAGTAGATACAGCAGATTCAGGTACAGATGGCCCTGGTAGTACAGAAAAATGAATTTCCTGTCACTACTTTGAACCATTTAGTTGCTGTTTGCAAAGGACCAGCCTGGGGGTTTGCTCAGATACCTACCAGTGGTCCTCATCATTACCCAGATGTAGAAAATGGGACTTCTAGAAATGACAACTGTTCTGTAAGAGTACTGGGAGTGCAAAGTCGTCTTCCCACATTTGGCTTTTGAAAACTTGATAAAATAGGTAATTTTGATAGCTCTCAGCAATTTAAATATCTGACACTTACAAATGCTATGGGAATTCTGATAAGATACTGTATCTCGCATACCATCCGTGCTAATCAGTTTTAAAGACCTATCTTGCAACAGTCTGATGGAAATAATCAGCAAGATGTTGAGAATATTTACAAGTTTACATAAGCATGGCATGAGCTGGGCAGGTAAGGGACTAAAAGAGAGCACAAAGGTAGAAAAACAAGTTACAAACTAAATTCTACTCGAACATGTGCCAAATGGAAATAAAAAGAACAATTTCAAGTGATCATTTCATACTGGTAAGTCTCTGAACTAGAAACACAGCAGAAAAGCATCCCTGTAGAAAATGCAACACATATGCAGTTGTAACTGACTGAATCTGTCATATACAGAACTAAAAGCTAAGACTTCAGATGGAGAAAGAATAACATAAATAGCTACAAGATCATTGCACAAGTGGCTGCAGTATCCCATCTGACCCACAATATATTTACATGTCACAGAAAATCTAACTGTAGCCACTCTGCTCATCCTTCCTTTCTAAGTGAAAGAAAAAAAAAATCAGATTTTAACATTGTCTGAAAATCAAATTACTTCTAACAGACCAATTCCCAAGTGTAAGTTCAGTTACACTGGCAAAAAAGGGCTTAAACTTAAATCAGATATATCAACAGAAGCATGTTATTCTAACTACATCTACATTAGTGAACTTGGAGCAAGTTAACTTGACGGGCTTCCAAACTGAGTCAAATTGGTTGAAAAGCTTTGGGGAGATAGAGCCTGAGAAAACAGAAACAACAAAGCTACAGCAACATTGGTATGACATCAGCCAATGACTCAGACTTTTCACATGAAGGCTTTACCCTGGGATATATCACAAAGCAAGCCCTACAGGCCAGCATGTCAGACTTTTTAAAGGGAGAGAAGAAGAGAGATCAGCTTGGGGACAATACACAAGGAAAGACAGGGGAATTAGTTGTACAAAACCCTTGTACCTCATATGACTGGAGAAAGTCAGAACAAACTTCTTCATAAAATTCATGCAATAAAAACCCTTATTACAAATGAACATTGTCAGATATGACATATCACATGCATGACTGAGCAAGAGACACAGCTTGGTCTCATGTCCCAGTGTGTAGACTCTCAGAGGCAGAAGGATCTGCAACACTGTGTTGCAGTGAACTATATCCGCTGTCACAGAAGCCTTTACTCCAGACACTTACAATGTCTTGTAATCCACACAGCTGAGATGCTGGGGGAGCACCACCCACAGCTAATGCTGCAAATCTATACGATAAAGCTAATGTCAAACAATGGAAAACATGGTGATATAGCACGTGGCACAGTGCTGTTACATTAGGAACCTGCTCACTGTCCTTCAGGGCACATTAGGCACAGCCCTGCATATGTATTACCTCCAATCTAGTCCTTCACCTAACCAACAATTACATAACTTGTTTTTCCTAAACAATGAAATTGAACCTTCTTGTCTGCTGTCACATTTCCAGAAAGCTTCTGCTTGGTCCTACAAAGATCCAGGATCATTGGTGGCACTTTTTTAACACCCTGAGGTGTTAAAACACCCTGAGGTGCCATCTTTTCAATAGCAACTTCTAGCTGCAGCCAGCCTCTGAAAAATAACCGCATCAGAGTTAAACTGGAGAGCAACAGGAATTCAGGCTGAGATCTTTATTCTGGATCAGATTTCCAGACTATTTTTCAGAGATAATTAGAGTGTTAATTTTCCCAGAATACAGACCACCTTTCTCCCTTCCCAAGAAATACTGATTGTGTAACAGGCTTCTGGATGTCCTCACCCGTTCTCAGTTTCAGAAAGGAAAATACATATAATTTATAAATCATAGTGCCTCCAAAGTATATAATAAGACATACAGACTTTTATTATAAGCCTTTTACTACACAAGCAATCTTATACCACTCCACAGCTGAGCCCTTCAGCTCTGTGAATATGAAATACTTCAGCATAACTTCTCAGCTTGGAAAACCACAACTATTTGAAAGCAAGTAATGTCCTCCCAGTCTGAACTGTCCTTTAGTTTTCATACCTATTCTATTTCCATGCCCAGATATTTCCTTTGTCTTACGTGTCCTTCACATAAGCATCAGGCTTCTCAACACACATTCTACAATTTGTATACTTTTTCCTGCCATCTCTTCTTGCTGACCATCTCCATCCATCTCCATTATACCATAACCCTATACACACATAAACATTGACAAATTTCACCTTTACTGTCAAGGCTGATCACTAAATCCTGATGTGTTCATTGCACTCTTGTCAGTGTGATGCTGTCATGTGTCACTCTCCTGGAAAGGACGGAACCAGTCAAATCCCCCCATCCCAGCTCCTGCATTTAACATGCTTATTATGCTCTTGACTCATTCCAGTCATGGTACCAGGTAAGGAATACACTGTCTCTGGCAAACAGGGACACGTACACAGTTCAAAGCCTCACCATGGAACCAAGCAAGAGCAATACTTCAAATGGCTTGAACAAGTTACACTGATATTGGAAAGTGAGACCATCTAAAAGACCAGGAAAACTATTCCAATATCTGTGACAAGGTCCAGCTAGTGATGTTCCTTTATTCCACACCTAAGTCCCTCTTAATACAGAAAGAGGTGAGGACTCACTTGTTATGTGCCAGTACAGGATCGTCGGCCCAGCCTCCTTGCCGGCGTGGGGGTTTAGGTGGTGGAACCTTTAATAAAGAGAAGAGACATGTTACAGACATCTCTGGCTAAGGCAAAGTCAAGCCAATTGAGACACCAGGTCCACACACACTAATGGAACACTTTACCAAATAATGGAGAGACAGTGTTTAAAATGCTCTTTAATCATAAAATAAAAGGAAGACATAAACTACAGGACAGGTTTTTAAGCTTGTCTGTAAACAAAAGATGCATCACCCTAATCAGTATCTTGACAAGTTTCAGGTCTGTGTGCCTTTGACTTTTTGAGGACACACAATACAGTAGCTGACTGATCCACAGAAGATGTGCTCTCCTGGCAAAATAGGGATCACTGGGAACTTGTTCAGCACTGTTTCCCACATATCAGTGGGAGGCATCATGATATGCCTTTCCTAGGGTACAAGACAGCATGTTTTAGACATCTTGTTTTATATGAGGAATTGTTCTTAAAAAGTCTGCTTTTGTCTGCTGCTTAGAATAGGAGAATAGATGCCAAGTTCAGATACAGTGATCCATACCCAAACTCTTCCAGAGTTAGTTGGGATGAATCCCACCACTGCCACCACCAAAATCCAAAGGGGAAGATCATCTGGAGCTTAAAGACATCCCCTGCTATTTTCTTGCATTGTCTTGTGTGGCACTCTGCCACATGGCAAGAGAAAACGGGAATTCAGCTTGGGGCTTATGATGGGAATTTCCAAATGAGGCCATGAATTCCCACCATTTGGAAGCTGCCCATTGCCATTTGGGGCTTAGTTCCCCCAGCCTGAGGCACTTTGTACAGCACTGCCTTCAGTGTTCTGCATGGCAGGCAGGGATGAAAGCAGAGGTAAGGAGAACCCAGCTTACAAAGCTCCCAATTGATGGTGCCCAGTGAGGGAAGATGGATTACGGGGACCTGTGAATGGACCACCATGAGAAAGAATGATTGGGTAAAAGATGTCCCGAAACAGAGGAAAAATGCTAAATGCAACGGAATGGTGGGGGCACAGGTGGCTTCCACAGCTTTTATTAACAAAGTGAATAAGTGGGATGACTCCTTAGGAGTTTTGACTTCAGAGAGGACCTTGCATGTGTGGTGGGGTCAACCCTGAGCCAAAGCCAACTCGCCTCTTGCCACAGATGAGGACAGGGTCGAGCTAACCCCTGTCGGTAGGGGTCTCACATGTTTATTTCTTGAAGTAGAAGCATTGTTTGTGAGTGTGGGAAATTAAGAGACCCTGCCAGGGGCAGCCTCTGCCTGCTGCAGGGAGGGGGTATGACCCTGCATAGCTCCCTGATAGGAGCAAAAATAGTCATCCTCCAAAAATAAACAGGGAGCAGGAATGAGGCAGGAGCTGCAGTCCCAAAATACCAACTTTCTTCAGCAAAGGGAGCACAGGAGGGCAGAGGGACAGGCAGGGAGCGTGAAACGCAGGAAACAGCCTCCTTATATGGGCTCATCCGTAGGGGACAGAGCTCAGTCGACTGGAATGACCATGTCACAGAATGTGAAGCCTTCAGGGGCCCAAGTGAATGGAGTTTTCTGATCTTTAAATGATTCCCCTAGATTCTTAAGATGCCAAACCAGAGAAGAGGCTACAGTGCCAAAAAAGGAGCATTTTGAATTCAGTTGATCTGGACACACCCAGAGCCCAGGAAAAAATGGGAACACACACCACATATGGGCGTGCATGCCCACATAAACATCCCCATTCCCATTACACACACCCCACACTCAAAAACACACTCCTTCCCATACAAATGCTTCCCATTTAAACAACCCCCTTCCCCCTCACACTCTCCCTCTGATAGCCAGCAAGCCACGTTTCCAACACACAGCCTTCACAACTCCTCACAAAGGAGCATGGAGATACAAAAATTACACCAAAGAATCTGGGCCATAAGGCTGAGGGAAAATGCAGCATCTCCAGGACATTTCAATGCACCTGCAATTTAATTTACTCATCATCAAAAATAGCCTTCAGATCAAAGATAACTCAAGTGGGGCACATTAGATCAGGGGGTGATGACAATGCCTGGCCCAGTCTTTGCAAAAGGCATGACTCCAGGGCATCTAGGAGTTTGATTCCAATGTCTTGCCAATGTTACAACATGTTCCCATTGATCATACACACCAGGCAACCCTGAATGTCTGTCAGATCCTGAAAAACACCTCACATACACCTACAGGTCTTTTATTCCTCTTGCAATATATCAGGTAATTCTTTCTGAATTGCCTACAGGATCACTAGCAACAGGAAAGGCAACGTTAACTGTCAGCTGAGGAGAAATAGCTTTTCTTTGTTAGCTGCCTGGAAAGTGCTGCAATAAGGCCACATGCCACATACACTTTTGTCAAGTAAATAAACTTACCTTCATATACTTTCACAGTTCCAAAACCTCAGCATAATTTACAATTGAGAATGCAATGTCGTGCTTTGCCATAATATGGTGACAGGTAGGGACTTTGCAGCTGCAGGCAAGAGCTCAAGGCAGAAAGTGGGACAAATGTAAACCCCAGAGGGATCAGAGCAGAAACAGAGTACACTGTTCTTCTGTAATGCAGCAAATGTGCTCCTAAGCATACCTTTTTGGTGAAGAAGACTGGGGGATTTAAATGATCAGAACTTGTTGGCCTAGTGTTATACCTTAGGCAAGATTTGTATATATGTTCCCAAATGGAAAGCTATACATCCAAACTGTTTAGTTTTCAAAACACTGAGATTCCACCAGCTCCTGACAACAGTGTTGTTTCTCAGCCCTTGCTGCTCAGTCTCTTTCACAGCATCAACTAATCACTTACTTGCTGGGATTTGCCTTTCCACTTCAGTTTTGTTTGTTATTTATCTCCAGGAGATCTCCTCTACTTGA
Source organism: Sylvia atricapilla (assembly GCF_009819655.1). Lineage (NCBI taxonomy): Eukaryota > Metazoa > Chordata > Aves > Passeriformes > Sylviidae > Sylvia > Sylvia atricapilla. The sequence goes on from NC_089145.1 coordinate 56,868,646, forward strand.
GTTTCTGCAGATTGTCTCTTTTCCAGGGAAAATTGCCATGGTCTGAGTTTTTTTGTTTTCTTGTTGTTGTTTTGGTTTTTTGGTTGTTTTTCTGAGAAACTCAGCTCACCATTTTTGTGATGGCATTTTTCCAGTACTTCTCAGGCCACCTTCCTTACCAACATTTTGATACTAGAATACTAAATCAGTATTTTATCTCTCCCTTGGAAAAATGACTGGCCTGAATTCCATCTCTCCTTCATTAAAGTAGAAACTCTACCACCTTCTTTATTGTTTTTCAGGCCCTTTCTTATCAGATAGATGCAGAATTCTAATCTGGCTTCCCCATTAAAGCAGAAATTTCCAGGCTACTTGTCAGATCATGTCTGCAGTTCTGAAGGTGCCAGTTGGATGCTGCTTCCCTCATGGAAGCAACTACCTTGTGTGTCTCTGAATCCTGAAAGTCCAGCAAAGTTTCTTTTAGGACCTACCACATGAGAGACAGATTATGGGCATGTTAAGTCCTTCAGATTCTCAGGTGGGGCTGGAAATATGGATTAATTTACCTTCATCAACATGACAACTCCTTTGAAACACTGAGCACTCTGTGCAGGGATGCAGGGATTCAAATGACATTGACAGCGTGCAACAGAGGACACACAATTCATGTCATATTTCTCTTAAAATATGGAGGATCTATGTTTTTCCAATATACAAACACTGTGAGATTTTACACAGTATGTAGATGTCCTGTTTTTATCCAATATTGATCATGAAGTGAAAAGAAAGAAGTATGGGCAGTCTCAAGATTCTCTTCTCCAGCAAGATGCCAGAGGCTCCCTTGACTGAAGAAAAGCAAATCTCCACAATCAGGCCTGATTAATTAGCTTTGATTGATGCCATTTTAGGAGGTGTAAGTGAAATAGCCCCACTGCCCCTAAAGAGACACATAATATAATATATACTGATCTCAGAGCATGTATGATATCCAAACCACATCAATTCCAAGATTTATGCAAGCCTGGGCTTTTTGCAAAGAACAACCCATCTCTGCTGGCTCTCTTTATCATGTCCATGGACAGTTCAAATAGTGCATCTGATTTTAATGAATACCCTTCAAGGACTTCTGCATGTCTTAAACACCAAGCAGAAAATACTGGATTTGCATTTCATCCACCAACTGTCCTTCTTTTCACAGCCACTGACTTTCCTTTACTATGGAAAATGTTATTGAGACAGAAGTTCTTGGGGGCCTTCAAATATTCTCTGCCATCTACCACAGGTAAAGAAGCGTTTCATATTGTTAACCAGCTATCAAGAACTGCTCTGCTAAAAGAGTGGCCAGCTATTTGTCAGCTGTGCACCCATGAGGAAGGCTGTCACCTTTGCAGCATTTGGCACCTTAACCTGTCTGAGTTACTGCTCTCCCCTGCAGGAAAACAGCACACAACAATCTGATTCTCTGAACAAGGGGTCACCAGGTAGAACCCTCTCACAACCCCAGTCATAGGGAAGTGCCCCTCCAGCCCTCCTAGACACGAGCATTTCTCAAACAGTTTGCTACCACTTTATGCTACATATGGTCAGGCATTTTCCCATCCACCTTCCCACTTCCTACTGTTCTTTTTGTTGCCTTGAGGTGGGTCCAGGAGCACTCAAAGTATGAAACGAATGTGTGGAAAAGGAAAAGCTTTTAATAAAATTATTTTCAATGAGACTGTCCCTAATCCACATTAAGGTAGACAAGCAGGCAGGATACTGCTAGAAAGGCTGGGAAACATGGCTGACTAGAAAAGCTATTTCAGAAGATGTCATCAAAAGGCAAGGAGATAAGCTCAGAAAGCTGAAAATAAACTGCCCTGCCAGTCAGCCAGTCGGGGTGCACGGGAGAGAGGCTGCACAAGGCCTTGGGGAGCTCCAGGCCATGCAGTGCTGGGGCTCACACTGGGGAAGTTGGCCTAATTAGGGAACAAAAGTTCAGCTGCATTTTTAAGATTCCTCCTGGAGACTCTGGCCAGCTTCCAGATGAGAGGTCCCCAGGAACAGGCTGGGAGTCCAGCATTTCTACAAGCAACCAGAAGACCTCTGGGAAACAAAAAAAAAAAAAAAAAAAAAAAAAAAAAAAAAAAAAAAAAAAAAAAGCAAACCCTGTAAAATGGAAGCAGGTAAAGCAGGTAAAAAAACCCCAGTGCTTCCTTGGATGCTGGATCCTTTCAGTGGAGGGTATTTACTAGAATAATGCAAGAATCAAATGACAGAAACTCTGGGACATGAAGGGACACACACAGCTCAGCCCAGGACCACAGAGATGGGAGGGCATTTGCAGTGTGCAATAGCTACAGGAAATTCTGCCTCAGAGAACCCTCCCAGGTTCTCAGAAATGCCAATTGCTTCAAGAGCTGTCTACTGCCAGTCCACCCTACTCCCAACTGCGTGCCTAAGAAGGCAAAACCCTGGCAACATGCCATATAAAAAATGCAGCTACCCCTGGTGAAGGCTCCTCTACAAGCTGAAGATCACAGGGGAAAACAGAATGCTAGAGAAAAACATTGCAGTTAGACTGTAAGGTCTTTGGAAACAGGAAATTTTTGTTCCAGCCATACACCAACACTCTCTAGATCTTGTTGCAGTGCAAATTGTAGATACAGAAATGACTGTGACTGCATTACAATTATGACTTCTGAAGGACAGTGTCCAAACCAATGTGATTATTTTGATGCAAATAAGGTCCCCATATCAACACTCAGCTGAGTACAACTGGTACTGGGTTCCTCACTTACATATTTCTAAGTTTCAGGGAATGTAGAGGACAGCACTTGGGGGGTGGCTGCTGCACAGATCCAGACCAGACCAGACAATGAAATGAGAGTTTGGAGCTGGATGCCAACCACTGTGCAAGGGTAAGAACTGGGTCAGGAAAACACCGCTCTGATTAAAGGCCCTGATCATATCAAGCCCCAGGCCATGTCTACACCACAGGTGCAGACACACCTGCGAGCAGGATCCATCTAAGTCAGCTCAAGTCTGGAAATTGTCTTGCTTTAGGTACTTCTGGTAACAAAGCTGGTACCTCCCCAGGTAGAATGCAAGTTGCTTCTCACCAGGGGATCTCCACATCATTCTGCACTGTATTTTAGAATGCAGATACACTCACTCAACCCCACCCAACTGAGTGACTTAGCAATGTAAGAACACAACTGGCCTTGTATTTCAGGTACTTACATTTTTTTTAATAGTTTTTCTTCCAACAAACATTCAGTGAAAACAACTGATCCTGACATGTTGATTTAACCTAAAAAGCAACAGCTCATTTTTCCACCCAAATGTTTTAGAAGCACTGGCAACTAGAACTACAAAAGGACTTTGATGCCCCCTCTGGAAAGGTCAGATCTTCAAATCCTCTTTCCAGCTGTTGCCCTAAAGCATGTTGTCACTTAAACACTGAGTGATACAGAGCCACAGAGGCCAGCATCCACCTGTATTAGGGTCAGAAATCAGGTGCTGTCCCTGTTTTTATTCCGTGAAGGACCTTGAGACTACTTTTAGCATGTCTACCAAAGCACAACTTGAGGATGAGGTCCCAGCTGGACTCATTGGAACTGATGTCTTCCCACTCAAATGTTGTTGCCTTCAGTTAGAAAGTCTTTCTCTATGGTACCAAAATTGTTTTGGTTCCATTTGCAAAGCAGAGCAGCTTCAGGAGAAAGGACTGAGAGCCTTCTCAGACACAGAAGAGCTCATAGGGTTGTCATTATATATAATATGCCCTTACAGAGGTGGCAAACATTACTTGCTGCATCTTTCTCAGAGAAGGAAGAGGACAATAAAATCAGTGCTTTCCAGCTTAGAAAGGAGATTGCTAGTTTAGTCTCTATGCCTAAAGCATTTCCAACAGTGAAATGAACATCTGCTTGTTCAGGACCTGGAGGTCCCTGAAGGCAAGGAAAAGCCCTGCTCCACTTGTGAAGGCCAGAAGACACAGGATGGGGATCAGGGTCTCTCACTGGAAGTGCAAGGACATGCACAGCCAGAGCTCGAGGAATGGGGCCAGAACTGCACAGAAGGACAGGGTTTCAGATACACTGCCATTCCCAGCCACTTTCTGACATCTCAACAGATCCACCAGCCCAGCCTGAGATTATCTACACACTACACAGGCACCCAGTGCAGGATATGGATTTTGTTATGAGGATACAGCATCTAAATCCCCCTGTGGGTCAATTTATGGAATACCCACAGTGCTTCTGCATAAAGCTCTAGCTTTCCTTTCAGACAGGGACTAAAGAAAACTAGTAGAAGGACTTCTCCAAGGCCCCAAAGCAAATCTATGGCAAAGCCACAAAAAGAACCCAGCAAAATCTTGGCTCACAACCACATTCATACTACTGCTTATTCTGCCTCTGCAAATTAATTTAAATATTAGGATACACGCTTTATTATACCATTGATTAGCCTAACAGCCTTTGGCTAAATATCCCAGGCAGTCTTGGAAGGTGCAGCCAAATGAGTGATTCGACTGGCAAAAATTCAGATGCAAGATGAGTGGTTTGCCAAAGGATGCAAAACAAGTTTCAGAGCAGGCAGATGGCTGGAGGGCAGGACTTCTGCAGGTACGTTCACATCGACAACCCAGATGGGGCTGTTTGCTAGTATTCAAGCAGCTACAAAGTTATCTTCAGCACAGCAAGAGGAAAGGGACCAATTCCAGGAAGAGTTCAGATTGTAACACTCAGCAAAGCCCAAAGGGAGTTCAGAGAAGGGTTCTATGAGACATCAGGGGACAAAGGAGCCAACTTCGGACAATGAGTCAAGAAGCCAAGTATTTCAGATCGGCCAGGCAATGACTAAGGGAGGGATATACTGCAACAAGATTTGAATCACAATTTATAACATAAAGTTATCCACTAACAGTTGATTTGGAAGAGACTTAAGATACAATTAACAGAAGTTTGTAAGCATTACAGTAGTGTAAGTTACAAGCAGCTTACTGATCAGTCAGATTTCTGAACACTCAGTTAACCATTTTATACCATTTACAGATTTTTACAAATGGAAAAATACTGTAAAGTGTGACTGTCATGCTTCAGAGCATAAGCCTGAATAAAGGACACAGGAATTACCCAAACAAGAGGGTTTTCAAAGCAGGAATCCCCTCATACTAAGTAAAATCTCCTTGCCAGGCACCATTGCGTAACATCCCTGAAGCAACAATTGCTCATGTGGAAGAGTCACATCAGTAAAGTTATTTTAATGAAATTTAGCAGCCAGAAGCAAGAAGGCGCCTGTGGCATGTGACCAGTCAGCACTCAACAGCAGACCTTGGGAATCAATGATTTAGGGCACTGTATGGAGGTGGAATTAGTTCCAGTGAAATGGCTGTAAGGACTGGTTCCAGCGAGGCGGGGAGGGGAAGATTAGATCAATTATCAGTAAAAATTTCTATTAGGCAACCAGTCCCCAAAACTATACCCATCAGTGGGAGGTCTCTTTGCCTAATAAATGGAAAAGTGCTCTGGGCATAGTCCTGAACCATCCATCACTGCCAAATAAACCCAGTGGATCTTTTTTACAATATCATCTCTTGCACTACCAAGAGAAAACTGAGCTAATCTGCATAGTCTTGACTCCTTGTGATGAGCATACCCTTCTGAGGCCAGAATTAATGAGATGGGTGATACCTGTTTCTTTTCTGGGCTTTATATTTCACAGATGAATCTATTGTGCTACCAGTACAGTGGTAGTGGTCCTTCAGTAGAAGGAATTAAGAGCACAGGAGAGGGTGTTTTAATTATCTAACAGAGAGCAACTCTAGGCAGGAAAAACTGGGCAACACCAATTCCATGGTCAGGAAGAACGCAATGCAATTAGCCCAAAGACTTCAACAGAAACAGGTAGAACTTCTCAGGTTGTTCTGAGCAGCATCATCCTGGCTTCTAGTGCTAAATTAATGCTAAGGCATATTTTTAGCTTTGGTGCAGGTTAACCAAGGACATGTGTATTCCTTCTCTGTGTGTAACAAGAGCCTGGTAAGAAGCACAATGACATTATTAATTACAGATTCTGGCATTCAGTGCTGGTGCGATAAAATAAAAAGGCTCATAGAAAATACAAAGGCACATGTCCTTGTTACTACTGCCTGGCCTTCCCCTCTGGGGCACCAGCAAGACTTCACCTGCCCTAAAGACAAGTTTTCATGTTATAAGAGCAAACTAACCATACTGGACAGCAATCTAGGTTCAGTCAGGTTTTGTACTCTATTAGCTAATTGCTGTCCTGACTTTTAAATGAAAATAGAGCATCTTTTCAGTGGCCACATATACATCTGTGACCTCAAAACAAGATGCAGCAGCTGATAAGAGCAGCTGCTCCAAAGATAATTAAAAATCTGTCAGCAACAGAAACAGAGGATGCAGGAAAGGCACTGCATCCAAAGCAAACTTTAGATTATTCTCCAGTGCTAGAGTACCCTCTCAAGGTAGTCTCCAGACACATAATAGGTTAATCCTACTAGTCCCCTTCAGAGGTGCCAGCATCTACCTAGAAAGCCTCTAATCTTACATGGTCAACCTTTGCCTGAGAGTCTTCATCCTAGAAAGGTCAGGAGGGAAAAAGAGAGAAAGAAGTTAAAAGGAAGCATTATGGAAGGCTGCACAAAAGAGCTTACAGATTGACATTTATGGCTGTCCTGCAGCATGTGCTCTGCAACCTTATTCACTTGAAGAAAGCACAAAGTTGATCCCACCATTATAACATTTTATATCCAGTCATTTATGCAGATGCCAACTGTGATACTTAAAAAAAAAAACATGAGCAAGAAGAGAACTGACTTAGCTCATTATCCCTATAGCATGATAAAATTCAAATTATTCAGGTGTGTAGGATTCTAGAAAGATTCATACAGAGAGTCCCTGCAGCCATCCCAGAGAACAGAATTGATGCTGGACCAGTCATACCAGGGGATATACACTGTGGCAGGCTACAGCCCTTTCTTCAGAAGCTACTGTTTCTCAAGGCAACCTCAGATTGTCCCCTGAATCGCTGATATCAGTGTTAGCTTCAGCAAGTGATCTTTAGCTAATACTGTAAGGGAGCAGCTTGGTTGTGGGGTAGGTAAGTAACTCAAGAAAATCAGCCTGTCAATCACTGTGAAAGTTGCAAACTGGTTGAGAACCTTTTAGATGAGCAGACTCTCAGCACCAGCAGTTGCAACAATCAGTGCTGTTAGGCACCAAATGCAAGGAGGTAATTAAGAACCCAATAACCTCTGTGCTGTTCTAGAAATGACAGTGTTCAGAACCACTCAGGAGGAGAATTTAGAGTATCCTAGATTGACCTATGACCCTGCACCAGGAATATGCATAGGATGGCTGGAAACACTAACACTAACCCACCTGACTTTTCCTCTGGATAAATCATCTCTCCTGTGGAACATGGAAGCCACGTGATTCATAAATTGCATACATCTCTGATGGAAGTGGTTTGGTATCTGAGTTAATTTTGTGTCTTTGCTGTCACCTGGTCTTAAGATCTTACTACAACAAGAGCAGAGGGGGCTACATGTAGATTAGAGCAGCTGGAGTACAGAAGTGTCCTTACCAACGAGCAGCACAAATGAAATCAGATTTGCCCAACTGGTAAAAATGTGTTGGAAGCATGTATCTGTCAGCCAGGGGCCTGCTTGTTCCCACAGCCAAAAGCAAAAAGGCTTCTGTGGGGTCTAAACTTCTCTGGATATATGGAGCCCAACTGGTACAAGACTTGCACTGGCACAGAAGAAAATCCAGCTAGGCAACACATGTTGGAAAAGCATTTAAATAACCACAACTTGGAGCAATCTTCCACGTGGGTTTCACCCTCTGCAATTCTTTTTATTATTATTATTATTATTCTTTACTCATTTGGGCTGGGTAATGGAGTCCTGTTTAAACAATGCCTGGATGTCAGCCTAAAGAATCACTGCCAGGAGTGTTTGTAAAATGGATGGTGGAAGTCCAGATAGATGCTTTGCAAAATTCACCTGTGGGAACATCCCTCCAACATGCAGCAGAGATGGCCCAAGTTTTTGTCTTCTACCTGGATCTATGCTGAACAAGGTATTTTTTACAGCAAAAACTGCTTTTTAACTACCACCCAAGGACCACAACTACATAAGCAAGCTTACAAATACCTACCTAGGACAACAAGAGAAGAACATACTTTCAGAACTGAAAGCACAGAGCCTTTCCCCAGGCTGTGGTGAAATGTGGCAGAGAGAACCAGCAGGGAACTTGATTTTTGGGCAAACCCTGATATGAAAGTAATTGTGTCCTACCTGTATGGAAATATTCTCAAATTAGGGAAAACCTTCATCCTTTAGGCTGACCATTGCCTAGTCTCCACTCAAAGGATCTATTGAGTGCTGCCAGAGACAGGCTGGCAAAATCATACTGAGACTGTAAGAGACAGAAACCAAGGAACTCTTGAACCAGGTCCCCAGGGAATCACATCACTGTAGGATAAAGAGGAAAAAAACCATGGAAGTAGGATAGCATTAAAATATTTTTGCATACAGATTTCTTGCAGAACAGCAAATAGTTCACTCTTGTCGAGAGAAGAAAGAGGAAAGGAAGAATCTGCTGATACATTTTTTTAAGGCTTTTCCACTCAACTTTCCAAATCAATCTCATCAAGAGCTCCAAACTTGGCCAAACAGCTTTTCCTGATGGATGTCATCAAACCAGCATTCAGGCTGTTGGGTGCAGTGATTTTACTGATGTTAGAGCCAGGAAAAAGGTTTGACTTTTATTCTATAAAAGTGTCCAGAAGTCCTGTTAGGATGGGATAGCAAAGATCTTCAACAGATCTCATTATATGATCTGTCCCTCCCATTATACAAATAACATGGTTAGCTTGAGTTTCTCCCATTCTGTCAGAAACTTGATAGCATCAGGATGAGTAAATGTACCACATCAAGCCAGGGGATGGGAAAGGCCTCTCAATGGAAAAAGAGATACATTACCCCTCTGAAAATGAATGTTTGAAATGCGGAGTTCTGGCATGCAGCAAGCAGATTTATCTCTAGGAATTCCCACTTACAGCATATTCCCCTGGGTGCCCAAGAAGCGCCTGCTGGATTGCCAAGGAGCTCTGAAGGCCAGGAACATGCACAGCCTTGGCTGCAGGAGGGTGCCAAGTGCACCAATGACAGCAAATAATCATGTTCCATCTTGCCTGGTGAAACAACACACAGCTGTAGTGCTGTTTGTTAGTACTTGTACTTCTGAAAAGGCAGGAATGCTCTGCATGTCACATGGGCAGAGTGTGAGCTTTGTTACCTTTCATGAGCCCCTTGAGGAGTTCTACATTTGAAGATAATACATTCTTCCACAAAGAATGGGAATTATGAAGTAGAGTAGAAATTTGGGCAGAGGAATTACAGATTTGCTGCTATGGTTAAGAATATGTGGGAGATACATACACACAACAGGCACTGAAAATATACTAAGATATCATAGTGCTTTCATAGAGCTTGGAGGAAGTAGATTAGGCTCCAAGGGACAAGACATTGCAACTATGCCCTGGGGAAGGGGGTTTTCACAACACATTTGTTGAATAGAGCAACACACAGTTTGGAGTCTCTTTTGGAAGAGAGAGCCCAGGCCAAGCAGAGATCAGCAGTAACCTGATAAGATCTCTGCTCCAAGTCAGATGATTTGCCTATTGACTTCAAAACAAAGATCTTTTTAATTACAATATTTATTCACTCCCTAAGTGAATTTCCTTGTCATAAACCCAGATGTTGAAACATGGATAGGCAGGTACTTTTTGCTTCCTTCAAGCAAGCTGCTCTGACTGGAAAACACTTCCTGGATGCTTCTCAGTGTCAAGAAAAGACCTGAACAATAGCACGAATGGTACATCCATAACAGAAATCTGAGATGGGTGGAAACTGGGTGGATTGGCATGGAATTAAGAAAAAAAATTAAAAAAGGGTCAAGGTGAATTAAGCCAGTTTTAAAACTCTGAGTTAACCTCTGAAGGCAAAATCACTAACCTGCATGTAAAACTGCATACGAGGGTGTGAATACGGCAAAGGTTTAAGACAAACCCCTTTGTCTTCAAAATCAGTAATAAGAATAAAACCTTTTATGCTGAAATTAATTACATGGGGCCTACTCCACTGCTGCCAGTTCCAGAAAAAAAAAATAAAAGAAAGGACTGTTTATTTTAATCTTGCATTCCTTTGGGGAAGATTTCTTATAAAGATTTCAAGATGACTAGATGGCTGAATGAGACATCCATTTTAACAGCTGATCCCACCACTTAAGAGTAAGCCAAGGCCAAGCTTCCAGAAAAGTAAAAGGTGATTTCCAATCTAGGGTGAAGGAAAAAACAATATTAGTTCTGTTAAATACTCATTTCAGTAATGGTCACATATAAAAAGCCTCCAATTTTATATCAAAGGAAAAGGCTGAGGATTATTTACAGTGGATTTTGTCTTTCTTCCAGTAGCTCCAAGGTTTTTGATTAACGCAAACATTTAGCAACAAAGACCAGTCTGAAGGGAGACTGTTGACACAAACTGATTCTTCCTGGTGGTTAAGATCCAGTACTAACATATTTGAATGTTTTAAGGCATGGGAGTCCTCACTCTTCTGCTGCTGAAAAGCTCACTGCTTTCAAACAGAACAATAAATATTTCTTAGTCTCCTTCAGGGTTGCCCAAGGCCTGGAGCCTCTATGATCTCTTCCCAGCTATTGAAATGGTTATGATGCAAGCAGTAAGCACAAGTAAACTGCACTAAGTTACAGTCCATCAGCTGTACCTCTGCATAATGCCCTGGTCTCTTTAAAACCAGGGAATCAGCCCATGAACTAGGATGGCCAGTTGCAACAACAGAACAACCTGACAGTGAGCCACCCTAATGTGGAGGCCAGCTAATGATTACACCCCCTTAAACCACCAGCTGGGTTCATTAAGACTTTCTTTACTTATGAGGTTCTATTTCTTAAACTGCATCTTCTGCAAATTCCCTCACAAAATCCATCCTGAATGCCTATAGCATATCCAGGGGGAGAATCCCTAGGTGGAAGATGATTCTCCATTACACCTATCAAAAGAGCATGCAGAAATAAAACCTGCTCTATGAGGTGCTATTGTAACCTAAGCTGTAATAACAGTGCCATTTTCAACAGCATCACAGGGTCCCAAAGGAAAAATTCCCCCATAAACATTTTGGCATGGATGTCTGGGACACAGCTCCTCTGTAACAGGAGAGTTTTGTCACTGCACAGGGAATCAGGGGGTAGTCACTCCAAGACAGAAGGTCCCAGAGCTCTGAGCAGAGTAACTTGAAGCAGAGCTGGTGCCAGGGTGGCCAGCAGAGCAAAATGGGTCTCCAGTTTAAAGAAGCCAAGAATATGATATGCTGGAGACCATTGACTAGCACTGCAAAAAGGTAAGCATCACCTCATTTAAACAAATATCACTGTCAACAGGGTGGAAGTCAGATGACACTTTTGTCCATCTGGTATGTGTCAGGGAGCAAAACTGGTATGTCATTTCTTGAGTGCTGCACCATCTAGGAGATGCCTGTGGAGAAGTCATGCTAACATCCAACAGCAAGCTTCCAGGAAGAATTTTAGCTTTCTGCAACACTAAGCAAAAAAATTAATTGAAGCAGTTCAGATCTATTCCTGGATATTTGAGGATGTTGCCTCATTCTCCTGAGAAAGAGGGGTTCCTGACCCGCTTCTACCATTTGAAGATGTACTGATAGAACAGCCTCTGAACCAAAGTTTTCCTCCAAAGACAAGTTAGAGCTGAGTTTGCACATTATTACCCACAAGGAAAAGTCTCAGATGCTGCAAAGCTGGCTCCTAGCATGACCTTTGTAGGCATGCACAGAGAAAATGAAAAAGAGCATCACTACACAAACTTGATAGAGACCATGTCAGATGTACTCTGGCTCTAGCAAAGCAAAGCACAAAAGTAAGGCATCTGTTTATCTGCCTTGCTACCATAGACGGTGGAAAAACTCATCACAGAATGATGTGCCTGCTAATATTTTAATTCTAAAAATTAAAGTAACAGGAAGATATGCGTGCACAGGAGGGAGAGGCCCCAAGTCCTGTATGATACTACTCTCCATACTTGACATGGGAGAAACCATAGCCTTAGATAGGGCCCTGTGTGTAAACTATTATACAGTGGGCAACGCTAGGAAAGGGACAGGGCAGTCACATGAGGCCCAAATCTAAGGATAAAATTCAAAGGGCAAAGCACGCCATACAGGAAGGAATTTCAGAAGAAATTAATAATTCTCCACTGGAGACAACAGCAGGACAACACACAAGTCCTCCTGACAGCACACCCACCTCTCCAAGAGAAGCAGACGGGGAATTCTTCCTGCTGAGATTTTCATCTGCAAAGAGGTCTTGGCGGGCTCGGCGGCCCATCTTTAGTACCTGTAGCGCAGAAGGAGCAGAAGGACACAGTTACTGACAGGAGCCGTTTCAGCGCAGGGAGCACAGCGCCGGGCACGGCAGGGAGCAGCGCGGTGCCGCACAGTGCGGAGGCATCACCTGCCGCAGGTGAGAGCCCCGCAGCCGCCTCCCGGCCGCGCTGCTGGGCCCGGCCCGGCCCTTCCCCGCACGGCGCCCCACGGCAGCCCCACGGCCCCGGAGCCCCCCGCTCGGAGAGGCCGGGCCCGCCCCGGGCCCGCTCACCCCGGCCACGCCGCCCCTCCGCGGCGCCTCCGCCCGCTCCGCCTCAGCCTCCATCCGCCGCCGCCGCCGCCGGGGCTTCCGGCGGACAGCCCGCCCCGGCACCCGCGGGATCGGCCCCTCCGCCCCGGTAACCGCGGGCTCGGCCCCGCCGGGATCGGCCCCTCCGCCCCGGCACCCGCGGGCTCGGCCCCTCCGCCCCGGTAACCGCGGGCTCGGCCCCGCCGGGATCGGCCCCGGCACCCGCGGGCTCGGCCCCTCCGCCCCGGTAACCGCGGGCTCGGCCCCTCCGCCCCGGCACCCGCGGGCTCGGCCCCTCCGCCCCGGTAACCGCGGGCTCGGCCCCTCCGCCCCGGCACCCGCGGGCACGGCCCCGCCGGGATCGGCCCCGGCAACCGCGGGCTCGGCCCAATCGGCTCCGCTGCCCCGGCACCCGCGGGCACGGCCCCGCCGGGATCGGCCCCGCTGCCCCGGCAACCGCGGGCACGGCCCCGCCGGGCTCCGGGCTCGGCCGAGGACCCAGCGCCTGGCAGCCACAGAAACATCCACCCCCGCGCCAGTCTTAAAATTTGGCCCGAGTGAGGGAGACACCAGTGCTGCAACACCTCGGGAACTCTGATGTCCCTTTCTAATTCCACCTGCAGTGTGGCAGGCCAGGAACACTCTGACGCTCTGCTTTCTCCAGTTTTATTTTTGCCGAAGACGCTTCTTAGGTTCGCACTAAGGCAGATAATCCTAGCCTTACAGATCTGTCTCCTGATGGAGGCTTTTGCTAAAGTCTCCTGATGGCTTCTGATGCTCTTCCCAATTCTCCCTGGCTCTCACAGCTTTCCAGATGGGGCAGCCAGTCCCCAGAGCCCACGGTGGAGGCAATGCCAAGGATCAAATGTAAGCACAACGATCATTACACACATCCTTCTCAACCGTGAGTTGTGCAGAGATTTCCACTGAGCTCTATAAAACGACCCCAGTCTGTTTCTTGGCTGGACAGATGTACAGTTAATTGTAAATAGATCTGTTTTTTGCTCCACATGTTTAACAAATACTCAGTTTTCCAGTATGTCGTCCCTTTGCCTGTATTTTTTTCTGCAATCTCACATTCCTCACACTTTTCACCCATCCTCATTAGCCTAAATAATTTCTTCTGCTGCTACAATAGAGAACTGTACCACACCAGAAACTACACTGCTAATGCTTTGCCATGATGAAAATTGATTCTCTAAGTCTAAACCTTTAAGCCTCCCAGGAATACCTTTTACTAAAGGCACCAGATTTCACTCCATACCTGCTTATCTTTTGTAGAAGCTCATGGTTTGGCTGAGGAACTTCAAGTCATCTATAAAAAACTGTATCAAATAATTCTCCTTTTTTTCCATTCCTACTGACATGTTCAAGTAGTTGTGCTGTGATGATCTAAGGATTAAGTGAATAAGATTAGTGGGCAGAGGTAATAACTTTTTATTAGACCAACTGATATAGCTGGAAAAAAACATACAAGAAGGGTTTCTGTGCCTGAAAGCTTGTGTGTTTTTTCCAGCTATATCAGTTGGCCTAATAAAAGATATTATCTCCCTTTACAAACCTTGACATGTTCAAGGAATTCAGTAAGTGAGACATGATTTTCCTTTTTTGAAGCCAGGCTCGCTGGGCTTTATGAAATTATGATCTTCCATATATTTTGTTCTTCTCTTTTAACTACAGATTCAAGCATTCATGAGGTAGAGAAGGCAGTTTGCACCTAGCCCCATGCTCCGCCACCAGGGCCATGGGAATATGGCCCTGCATTTCCCAATTCTCCCCAACTCCTCCAAACAGCTGCTGCAACAACACAGCTACACAGACGCCAGGAGACAGAGAGACAGACTGTAGCTCTGGGGTTACAATACACTTACAGCTGACCTTCTTTATCAGAAAAAGAGCATCCTAAGAGGAGCATGATAGCACCCAGAGCAATGTCTGCTAAAACAGGAAGCATCCCTGGGGCAGGAATCCTTGGGTACATTGCCAGCTGTGCTCCCACACAGGTAGCTGGCAGGGTGATCCTCCCAGAGCCAGGGCAGAGCCATCCTGGGTACCATCCTGGACAGACAGATCATGAAGCAGCATGACTGGTGCATTCACTTGTTTGGAACTGCCCTCCTCCTCCAAGCTTCTCCTCACAGTTCCCCTGGGTCCCCATCCCAGACAGTACACCATTTCCCCTCAAGACACTCTGTGCTGCTTGCTGCCTACCCCAGGGAGAGAAGCCTCAGGCCAGTGGAGGGAGAGTGAAGTCCATGCGCAGGAAAGAAAGCATGTAAGGATTTGGGGAACTGAGCCTTGCCTCAGCATTTTGACTCCTGACTTGAGAGTTTTTCAATGAGAGAGAAGAGCAGATATGCAGAAAGAACAAAACCTAAAATCTGTCCTACCTTGAGTCCCTCTGGACTCTACTTACTGGAAGGGAGTTTGTCACCTACCCCTGACAGTTCTGCCTGCTTGAGGAGGGCAACAGGAGGAAAATAGTTTTCATCCATCGCTTCATATTGTGGCTAAAGTGGATTTTGCTTGCGTTAAGTGTTGGAGTCACATTTTCTGAACAGTTGAGTTCTGTCCTACTGGTGACACCACAGGCAGCATTTGACCCTGGGCCTAGACTGGCTCCACTCAACCAACCAAAAGGAGCCAGGTACCAGGACAAATGTCTGGTGCTGCTGTGGTTGTCCAAAGCTGTTTTCAGTGCTTGCTTTCTGTCCAGTTCAGATCTGTGGTGCCAGGTTTCCCAGTGTACAGTTCCAGGTGTATTCTCAGCTGTCATTCTGCCATACTTGTTTGGATTTGCCCTCACTGTAAATCACACTGCTGCCGCTCCCTCTCAGCTGAACAGCAAGAAAGAACTACGCAAGCATTCCTTTCATGGAAAGTTCTCACATCTAAGCATGGACTCTCTCCATATGGTTTCAACACAAACCTGATCACACAGAATAGGACTAACAGAGTCCCTCACTAGTGCTGTTTACTGGGGATTTCTTCTTAACTGGCAGACGCATGAATAGAGCTTGTGTCTGGTCCTCCTATCCATGAGAAAGTCTGGGAAAGCAATCACACTTGAGCCCTCCCATATGCTTCTGGTCCTAGACCCCCTCTAAAGCAAAGGCACACACAATGTAGTTAAAGCTACAGCTCTGGTGGAAAGCCACATGGTAGCACGATAACCACCTTACTCAGAATGGCCCAAAGGCTTCCTAAAGCAACTCTTTGACAGCTGGATTTATGGGATGCAGAGCAATTCCAGTAGCAACAAGTGACACAGCACTGCGCTTTATTCCTCACCCAGTCTTCACATCAGGCAGCCAGCCCGACTCCCAATTTTGATATGAGCCAATTCATTAAAACATTAAGCTTCCACTGGGAAGCGAAACACTCAGCAAACACTTCTGCTGCAGCCTGCTTCACATTAGCAGCATGCTGGCAGCTAAGAGCATCTCAGTTTAAGTTTTTTGCAGTTTTTTTTCCTCCATGCACCTCCTAAGTATGTACCCCATCTCTAAGGAGTTTTGGAGGAGGGAAACAAATGCAATATGTTTATTTCTGTAGGCTCCAGAACAAAATCCCCTAACAATTGCAAAGCTTCAAAGAAGATGTTCCTCTCTCTGGAAGGTGGAAGGGGCTTTGACAGGCAGCAAAGGCACACACACATTTTCCTGTCTTGATCTCCACGAGGACAGATGCTGTTCATGTTACATCAGCCCCAGCTCAGACTGTCAAACCCCAGCCAGAGTTGCCAAGTGTGACATATTTCCTATGATACTCACAGGTTCAGTTGCCCTGTCAGGTTCTCCCTCAGCCTAACTGGATTCCAGCGTGAACAAGATGTGCAGCCTGTTAATGACTGCTGCTCACAGCCACCAGCATCGCTTCCAGTGCATGTCAGACCATGGGGCTTCCCCGCCTCTTTTCAACCCAACAACACTTGGAGCAGAAAGTGAGTGGCCCAATACTGGAACCAGCAGGACACCTACATCCTTCTCCACTATTACTTCCAAGCAGTAAGCTCCCACTGCTAGCTTGCAAGAGAAAAGTCTGATCTCAGCCATTAGCAACATAACCGTGCATTTTCTGCTGGTGTATTTCATCCCATTTCTCCTGTATTAGCCTTCAAAACTGCCTACTCTCTCCTGTAGGATATCCCAGCCCACTCCTGTATTGACAATGTCTCCAGTTCTGGATGAGCAGCCAATTTCATTAGCACATCCATTTTGGTGTGCCAAGATCATTAATAAAACCTGGGCCCAGGACCAGCCTCTGGGAAACTCTGGTAATTTCTTAAAATTTCTGTACTTATCTCCATCTTAACTAATAACTCACCATGCGGCACTGCAGCAAATGGATTACTGGAGTCCAAGGCAATCAGTTTGACTGCATTTAGTGTGACCTCCAATCTGGCAGCAGGGTAGGGAAGATCCCAGTGTGGAAAAGCATCCAAAAACCATTTCAGAAGTGCCTGGGGAGTTCTAGAAACATCCATCACAATCTACATAATATCCTATGGATAGTTAACATCAACAGTCAGAATTTGCATCTTACTTCAAGTCAAAATTTACCTGACATCATCTTGGAGCCACTAGATCTTTTACATCTTTGTCTGCTCCATCAAAGAACTCTTAATTCCTCTTCCCCAAGCAAAGCGCAAGCCAACAGTGAGCAGCTCACCATATCCTCAGAGCTGCACAAAATGGCTCACAGGACATCCACCACGCCCAGATGCTCCGTGGATTCCCTGTCAACCTGTTTCCACACTCCACGTCTTGGGTGAGCCGCTGTCCTCCGAGCTTGCAGTGCTCCCCCAGCCCACGGCCCCCGAACACGCAGGTAAGGGAAGGCTCCCTGCAGCTGTGCCTGGTGTTTCCAGATGCCTCCAGCTGCACTGATGCCTGCTGTTGCAGGACACCACCGCTTTCAAGGGGCCACATGCCCCGGGGCCCAGAGCATCAAGATCCAGGATTTGCTTTCACAGAGCGTTCTGCCCACATCCCAGCTTGCCCAGAGCCCTCGCAGGAGCTGTCCCTGCCCCCCTTTCCTAGCGCACCACCAGCCCAGTGGGTTGGCTGGCTCCTTCGGCAGCGCAGCCAGCGCTGCCAGCAGCTGCCATGGGTCGGGAAGGCACAAAGCCGCTGGCTCAGGGGCTGCCCCTCTGCTGGCCCCGGGAGAAGGGCTGGCGGCAGGGTCCAGGTGATGCCAGGAGAAGGGCTCTCGCTCCTTCCACGGACCGGGAACCCCTCTCTGGTCCCCGGCACAGCAGGCACGGGCCCAGCCCGGGCACTGAGGCC
Source organism: Sylvia atricapilla (assembly GCF_009819655.1). Taxonomy (NCBI): domain Eukaryota; kingdom Metazoa; phylum Chordata; class Aves; order Passeriformes; family Sylviidae; genus Sylvia; species Sylvia atricapilla. The sequence continues at coordinate 56,886,639 of NC_089145.1, forward strand.
AGTGTGGCGGGTGGCCGTATTGAGGGCACGCCCCGGGACAGAGACCCGAACAGGCCCGGGTTATGAATTATAACCCCATCCACGGCCGGTGCTTTTCCTCCCGCCTGTGCTCCTGGCCCACTCCGAGAGCAGCGGATGCCCGACGCAGCCCCTTGACCGCAGCGAGGGCTGCCGTGACCGGGCACCCCCAGAGCTCTCCTTGCCACCTGCCTTCAGGGCCGAGGGGCATCGCCCTGACCCCGCCGCCACCGCGCTTCGGCCCCCGCCCGCAGCCCCCCGCCCGCAGCGCGGCGGCCGAACCCCGCCGCTTGGCCCCTCCCTCGGAAAGAAACCACATCAGGAAAGTATTCGGGGTATTTTTAGCGGCTTTTAACGCGATTTCGCAGCTGGGAGCGGGAGGGGCCTCCCCGCGCCGCCCGGACCACCGCGAAGGGGCCGCCGGCCGAGCGCCGCCAGCAGGGGGCGGCCGCGCGCCGCCGCCGGGACATGTGCGGCGGCCACGTCGGAGCGCGCGCGGGGCCGGCCCGCGCTGAGGGGCCCGGGGCGCGCGGGGCTCGGAGCCCTCAGCCAGCGCGGGGGCGGCGGGGCGCGGAGCGGGGGGAGCGCCGGGGGCCGTGCGGCTGCCGGAGCCATTAGCGCCGGGCTGGCGCGGCCGAAGGCCGGGCTTGGAGCTCCCTCCCCCGCCCGAGCCCCGTCCCGGGGACGTCATGGGAGGGAGGTATAAAATTTCAGCGTCGGGGCCGGGGGAGCGGCAGTGCGCGCGGGCGGGCCGGCGTGGAGCGGTGTCGGTGCGCGGAGCGGGGCGCGGCGGCCGGCGGAACCCGCGGGCGCAGCGGACGGCCCCGGCGGCACCGCTCCCGGCCGGTCGAGAAGCGCCGCGGTGCCACGCTCCCGGGCACCGATGTAGGACGCGGGGCCCGGCGGGGGCATGAATGGTGCAGCGAGAGGGGCGGGCGCGGCGCTCCCCCCGCGGCGGCGGGGCGGCGCGGGCCGCTGACACGTGCGGCGGCGCGGCGCGGCGGGGCGCCCCCTGCTCCGCGGGGCGCGGGGCGGCGCATGGGGAAGGAGCGCGGCCCGGCGAGGCACGGCGCCTGCCGCTTCTCCTTGCGGAGCGCTGCCAGCTCTTCCTGGAAGTCCTGAGTCGCGCGCGGCGCAGTGAGTTCATGCACCTCCTCGCCAAGCCTCAGCCTGCGGGTTCTGGCGAGGCTGCCGCCAGCACACCGCCCGGTCCCCCGCGCACTTTCGCCGCCGCTCGAGGGTCTCTCCCGGAGGCCCCCGCTGCCGCCCACTCACACATGAAGATGTACGTGCAAAGGGCTCTGGTACTGCTCTCCCTGCTGAGCTTCGCTACCGTGAGCCTCTCGCTGTCCTCCTGCACCACCTTGGACCTGGACCACATCAAGAAGAAGAGGGTAGAGGCCATCCGAGGGCAGATCCTGAGCAAGCTGCGGCTCACCAGCCCCCCGGAGACCGTGGGGCCGGCCCATGTGCCCTACCAGATCCTGGCTCTCTATAACAGCACTCGGGAGCTGCTGGAGGAGATGGAGGAGGAGAAGGAAGAGAGCTGCTCTCAGGACAACACCGAGTCCGAATACTATGCCAAAGAGATTCATAAATTTGACATGATCCAGGGCCCCCCCGAGCACAGTAAGTGCGGGGCTCCCCGGTGCCGGCCGGGGTGCCGCGCCCGCGGGGCAGACTGCCCGGGATCCCGGGCGCGGGGGAGGGGCGGCCGGCGGGGCCGAGGGGCGCCGGGCCCCGGGAAGGGGCCGCTTCCCCGGCGGGGCGGAGGCGGGCGGGGGGCGCGTCCCCGCCCGGCCGCGCTCCGCTGCGGAGGTGAGCGGGAGCCGCGGGGCGGGGGGCGCTCGGACCGGCGGCAGGACGGCGCGGGGCTTAGCCGGCGGCGGGGACGGTGGGTAGCAGCGTCCGGGAGCGGCGTCGGCCCAGGCCCCGGCCGGCAGCGGAGAGCCAAGCCCCTGCCTAGAGCCTCGACATCCGAACAAGGCGGGGAGGGGAAGCCTTGCGGGGGGCGAGGTGAACGCTGCGCACCGGGCTGCGAGACGGCGCAGGTCTGGTGTTTGGGTGAGAGCAGGTAGACGGCCTCCTCCCTGCCGGAGCTCCAGCGCCTGCCGCAGAGATACAGGCAACTGTCCGGTCCGTGCAGCACTCGCGCCGGCGGTAGAGAAGGTGGAGAGGCACTTGCTGAAGAGACTGCTGCTTGGAGGACACTGGTTAAGGTGTTAGTCAGATGGTGTGAGCGTTCAGAGAGCAAGCAGAAGACAACAGGGATGCTGAGCAGGTGTAAAGCAGACAGTGATGCCAAACGGACCCCCAAGGGAACACGAGCACTGAGGAAACGTGACAGATGTGGAGCAGGTGTGGAGCAGATGATGAGCAGGCCCAGATGCAGACACTAAACAGATTCAGGTGCAGAAGCTGAGCAGCTACAAAGAGACTGAGCAGACATGAACCCAAAGCAGATTGCAGATGCTGTGCACATGTAGGCACAAGCAGTCATTTTGGTTTGTTTAGGATTCCTTGGAATTGGAAGATGCAGTCATACCACTATCCAGGGTGTTCTCCTGTGATGTGCCGTCCTGGGGATAAGATTTGAACACCAGCAGTTCTGGGAGGAGCTGTGACTTGGTGCAGGCAGTCTCAGAATGCAGTTACTCTGCCAGGTTTATGTTAATCTTGACATATGATGAGCTGGAATAAGCTACAATGTGGTAATGCAACAAATTTTACTTAATCTCTACCAGACTGCATTCCATATGGTTATATGATTAGCTCTTAGCTCAGGAGACACCGAGATTCAAGGAACAGAAGGGGCAAAGGTTACCTGTATTTCGGCGGTTTTGACCTACTGAAGTGTCATTTGTGAAATTATAGACATATATGGCAAAACCAAGTGTCTGCAAAATAGTACAGCCACACTACGCACTAGCATTTTGGGGGGGAAGGGAATGGGGAAAACACAAAGCATGACAGTGGCAAATGAAGTTAGGGGTGTGGATTTGGCTGAAATTGAGGGGAAAGTGGAATGAAGAAACGGTGCATGAAAAGGAGTGATGAGCAGAGATTGTGGCTTTGGGAAAATTCCTGTGGAAATGAGTGATCCTCTCCCATGTCCCCATAGGACACTGGGTTCAAAAGACCAAGTAGTGCTGAGATTAAATTTCTGGGAGTGGGCAGTAGATGCCACTACCCACAGAAAGAGGGAACTTTGTAATTTGGTCACACTGGGGGAGACTAGCTCCAGACAGATCGTGGTGGTGGTGAGAGACACTCTTCTTGAAACCTGGGGAGTTTCATTGCTTACACCATGGCTGAATTTGGCCCCGCATCTTCAGAAGTGGCTGGTGTTCAACTTTCCCATGACTCTGTCACTGTGCCAGGTGGTGATCTAAGAGCATGCTCTGAGCCAAAGCCAGTCTCCTGGGGGGGGGAAGGGGAGGACTACTCCATTGAAGGAACTGCAGTGATGATACAGAGAAGTCTGAAATGTGTGCACATTCACACAAACTGTTCTAGCTCCAGACTGTTAGTCAAGTGGCATACTGGCTCAGAGAACCCATCCTTTTCAAAGATGCAAGGCCCAAACGTGAGGAGAGCTGAGGAGCAAAAATAGCAGGGGGGAGAGCCAAGTTCTCCATCCTTTCTTTGAACTGCCTGGTGACTCATGGAATGGTCTTTTCCCCTGTGCCTCTCAGGTACACTGCCTGAATTAAAAGTGATTTTCTTTCAGAGAATAACTCACTTTTGACCAGCCATTCACTTCAGGGATCTCATAAAACTCAGGTGGATCAGATCATCTTAACCACTGACTTGGTTATGTTCAAGCTCGGGAAGCATCTGCAACAGTCCTGCAAATAGCTTTTTACTTACCTTCCTGAAGGAAAAACAGCTGCCATTTTCCAAGGCAGCTTGAGAGACAAGGCAATTAAAGTCATGGATCACTAGGGCCAAACATCTATTCCCTCCAAACCTGCCACCTGCAGAGTTCCAGATGGATCAACTTTTTTTTCTCCAAAGTTATGCAGCTTTGGCATGAAACACCTTGGTGATTCAGGGGTATGATACAGAGTGAGGCAATACCTGCTCACAGGCAGCCTACCCTTCCTTCTCATCAAACTTGAACTGTACAGCCATCAGCCTTCCTGGGGTGTGCCAGAAACAACAGTTTCTGCTGGATCCAGTAGCGTGTGGTGAGCCTGCACCTCACTTAGAGCAGTGGTAGGAAGGTGGAAGCTCCCAAAAGAGAAAAGAACCCGCTCTCTGTATCACATTTTATACACAGAAAGAGGCTACTGGTCTCATCGTTGGTGCAGTGAACAGCTCTGGGCTGTCAACTCCACAGTAATAGCTGGGTCCAGTTGTGAGGGTATGTCATACCAGACATAGCCTGGCATGGGTGCACAGATTCCTGGTCTCCAGGCCTGTTTACTGCCACTGAGAGTTGTGGACTGGGAGAGCTTGCAGGAATATTGCCTCCAGGCTTTGTTCTGTGGTGAACAGGACTGGATTCCAGTGTGATTAACACACCTCAGCTGGGCCTGGACCAAATTCCCTGAAAAATCCCCTTGCTCCCTTTGCCTGTGCCCTCATGCAAAAAGGTACTTTGCTGTCAAGTTTCCAGGGAGTGAGACCTCTTTCCTGAACCCCATGCTATGAGAAACAGGCTCCAGCTTCACAGGGCTTAGAGTGAAACACAAAACACAGCTCCATTTCTGCATCACAGAGGGCTTGTTCCCAGGGTACAAAGGGAACATGAAACTTTTAGGAAAGGGGAAAAAGCTATAACTGTTTTCACTGGGAAGGTTTCTCAAGACCAGCACCTTGACGGTGAAGTAGGTAGAAAGCAATGTGGCTTTCTTTCTTTCACAGCAAGTAAAATTCAATAGAGGTAATATGTTAGCACCATGGCTGTCTAATTTAGCCAAAAACATTAAGGAGATGATAGTACAATAGTTGTCTCTCATCAGCTCTGTGCTGTAGGACCATATTCGTAGACTCTAAATAGATTGTCGGATAAAGCACTGCTGTTGGAAACATACTGAGCTACACTGACCAGTGGTCTGATGCAAAAAGGCATTTCTGATGATAATTGGGACACCCCTTAGGGCCAGGCAGTCAGGTCTGAAATGAAAGGGCAGGCTGTTAAGAGCACTGTTAATAGGGCTAGGCGTGCAAAGCAGCTTCAGGGGCTATTGAAACACAGTATCTGCCTAGGTCTAGGACACAGAACAGTAATGAGTGTTAGACTTCAGCTACGAAGATGTCTTTGGGCACTTAATGAAAACTTGGGGTTTTGCTGGGCTTTTCTGCAGCATCAAACCTTGCAGTGGTCACAGGGGTGGAGTTCTCCCCAGCAGGCATTCGTGTGTGGCTGGGGGTGCCCTTTATGTTGCAGGGTTTTTGGGTGGAGCAGGCCAGCTTATGCCTGCAGTGGGGTCTGGTCTCTCCTTCAATAACAGCTGGAGACTTTCCCTTATGGGAATGCTGTTCTGTTCAGTAGCACTAATGACAAAAACTCCTCCAATTAAAGCCCAGTGTCACCATCTGGTCATTAGCTTACTGGGTAAAGTTTCAGCACCCTAAAACACACATCCTTAAAAACTGGCAGGGTCCTGCTTGCTGAATTTGTAACACAAGAGGAAGACCTTAATCTCCATTGGTAAGAGTGTACATCAGTGTTGCTGAAATCAGGATTTGGCATGGGAGGTGAGCCTCTGCACTCAGGTGCTGTTTCACACTATCCCATTTTCAGAAGCTGTTTCTCAGGAGAGACAGTGATCGTGGGATCAAAAGAGGGGCCAGCAGGACTTTAGGAATGTAACTTGAAGGTTGTTCCAGCTAGGGCCTCTAGCCAGTTTGTCATAGGCTGGAACCATGTCTGGGAACAGGTGATAGTTTCTCTTTCTGTTTGTTTAGAAGCAAATTAGGTACCAGGAGATATAAGAGCCTCCTCGTGCACTGGACAACACTGAGAGGTCATCTGAGAGACTCTGCAGGGCTGCAAACAAATGGGCATGTGGACACAGAGCAGAGCTGCTGTGTCTTGTCTGCAGGAAGCTTTCATGATTCTAGAACCTTGAAGGCTAACAAGGTCAATAGGAGAGAAATGACAGCAACAAAGACTTCAATGAAACCAAAATGACCCCTCTGATGAGAGTGTTACTTGCTCCTGAGGACCTTGTTTTGGACTTTAAAGGTTTACCTCCTCTCTTTTGAGGCATCTATGAAATGGGTTTTTCTGTTCAGCAGGCACACATGGAAACAGAAAATTGCTGTATTATTTCCTGCCCATGTGCGTGATCTCCACAGTCCCAGTACTATTCATGAATTCCTCCTCCAGTTCATGAGTGAGAATCAATTTTAAACCCTAGTTCTTTCAGTACACATTGGATAATCACTGCCCTAAAGAGCCTTTGACACCTAATGCTTTGTGGTTTTTGACACTGGGTGGCTTCCGTTCTAGGAGGCAATGTCAAGATTCAGCAGCAATGGGGTCACTTTGTGTATGGCTTCATGTCTCCATCATGAGCAGAATCACAACATCCTAGCTGTGGGGAATAGGCCACACTAACTGCAAGTGAGGTTGTCCCATTGCCTGGCCTTGGGTTGTCATTTTGGTTGCAGCTCATGAGTATTAGCAAGATTTGATGAACAGAGTTAGAAGACATAATAATAAACATACTGTGGTTGATCTTTATGGATTCTTCGTCTTGTGGCATTGAAATTATGATGACAGTAAGTGGGAATATTTGCAAAATGTTGCAATGTAGACCAAATTTGAATTAATTAGTCCTGTGTTATCTTGAGCTAGATAGCTGTGCTTCACAGGTGGCAAGATGTTTGAATGACAAGTCTCTACTGGAAAGCTCTTTCTCAAACAATATTTATTTGATATCCTGCCTCTCAGAGATGTGGTTCTCAGTGTTTCTGTATCTCTTTCTCCTAGATGAGTTGGGCACTTGTCCAAAAGGCATCACCTCCAATGTGTTCCGCTTTAATGTGTCGTCAGCAGAGAAGAACAGCACCAACCTATTCCGAGCTGAGTTTCGGGTGCTGCGTGTGCCCAACCCAAGCTCCAAACGCAGTGAGCAGCGCATTGAGCTCTTCCAGGTGAGTGTTCTGATCACTTTCCCCAGTGTCTGGGCCCAGAATAGCTTGACTCCTTAATTGTTGTCTCAGCTGGTATGTGCAGAGCCATAGAAGAAAGTGCAGGCTGTAATCCAGGGTTCTTCCACCATATGCACTGATACAGTCACCTTCCTTTCCTTTTACAATGTGGTGCTGCCCTTTTCCCACTTGGAAGGGGAGCCCCTCATCAGTGGAGCAGCTCTGACCCTTCTGTCACATCATGTGTAGGACCTACCCTTGGCAGTTTTATTCCTTTGACTGTTGTAGTACAGTTGGTGCTAATCCAATTGATGGAGCTCTCCGTCTTGTCACTTATTTACTAGAAAAACAGTGCTTGCTTTCAATGATCCCTTCAGCAGCAGCTCCCCAGAAGCACAATTCAGCCCACCTGTTAATCCAGATACTTATCTGGAGTTTCCTTTGAACCTAGGGACTGACAGAATAAGGTCTAGTTCAGGCTTGGAAGTGGTAATAGGCTGAACTGGACCACGTAATGATACAGCTTAGCATCCCAGCTTAGCAGCACACTCCCACAGGCTCATGTCTGTCCACTTTTCCATGAGAGTGCAGCTAAAATTGTCTTTGGGTGGTAGTTCTTGAGGACTTCCTGGAATCCAGCATCAAAGGTCAGAGCAATTCTCCACCACACAGCTGACACAGGAGGTGATCTCAGAGCTTCTCCATAGGTTCAGTGGTCTGTGGAGTCACCCCGGGGTCTGCAGGAAGGAACAGCTTGAATGTGCTGTGGTTGTTTGTCTGGAAGTGGGAAGAAATGTCAGAGCAGAGGCAGAGGTCTCCAAACTTAAACAGCCCTGGTGTGTTTTGACAGAAGTTGAAGAGTGTAGGAACACCTGAAAATGCCACAGTGAGAACTCAGTAAATTGGCTTCCTGGGCTGGTGACTTGTGGCAAGATGCTGTATTTATCACTGGTTCTAGTCTGAAATCCAGATCCATATTCCACAGGTGTATACAAAACCAAATCCATCCATTAGATGAATTGCCGTGTGCTTCTGCCTCTATATGTGTGCCCCAAAACAATTCTGAACTGAGAGAGGTGGGCTGCTTAGGACACAGAAATAAGCATTGTGTAGATGATCTCTGGAGTTCCTGCTGGTTGTGAAGCATATCCTCTCACCTGACCCAGGGTATTCCTGGTGTCTCACTTGCCAAGACCAACCTTCTAAATTAGTTTTTAGCAAGCTGTAGGAGAAAAAAAGACCGAAGACTGTCCCTTCCTTCTGCACAGCACTGGTTGATTGTTTCTACCACTCCTTCTGACACAGATCCTTCGGCCAGACGAGCACATAGCAAAGCAGCGGTACCTCAGTGGCAGGAACGTGCAGACTCGGGGCTCCCCTGAGTGGCTGTCCTTCGATGTCACCGACACCGTGCGCGAGTGGCTTCTGCACAGAGGTAGGAGTCTTAACTGCACAGGGCATCCACAGAAATGGGGATCAGTGTTCACAGAAGTATCTTGCTGCTCCCCTTGTTGCAGGAGCTTGGTTCACCGGGAGGACAGGTTCTTTCAGTGAGAGAATAAGCCTTCCTCCAGGGAGCTTCCTCAGTGTGTGATAATTGCTGGATTCCTGGCTCTTTCCTGGAGGCCTAACCATGTAGCTCTGTGGGCTGAGTCAGAACGAGGATTCATTCCCTGGAAGAAATTCTTTACAACTAAGCCCAGAAGGGACCCCCTCTGCTTGTCTAAATGATCACAGAAAATGACAAGTTCTTTGCTTAAATTTTCACGTGAATTAGAGCAAATGTAGGGTGGGAAAAAGCAGCAAGGATCCTGGTTTATTTAGCTGTGTACAGCTTGTCAGCTATAAAGGTGAGGAAATACCAGAGGCTGAGACACCTAGACAGATGGAGGCTTTAACACTGCAGAGAATGTACCTCTGCTACCACTGGACAGCCCAACAGATAGTTACAGGGCAGTTCCCAGCAGGAACACTGACCCCATTCACAGCTGGAGCATAAGGCATCGTGACTCACAGCTGGACTGGCCTCACAGATAGAAGCTAGGTGCCACTGAAGACTGGAATGCAGGTACTGGCAAGCAGCTACTCCCTGGAAGGGTAAGCTGTGAGCTTGCAGGCTCCTCCTATTTCGAGCAATCTGAGTTGTGTCCTGATGGCTGAAGTTCAGAGCTCAAACTGCAGCAAGCTCTGGGCAGGCACACTAGCTGACAACACATCACAGAGTATACATAGTGCTGAGGAAAAAGGGTGCTAGGCACCTTGTCAATGCCCCAGGAAGCCAGATGTTTCAATTCATGGCACAACATAAAAAAGGAGCTTTCATAAGAGTCCTGTAGTCAGGCCCACACAGCATGACTGGTCCAGGAAGTTATTATGAAAGTAGATTTGCCTCTGGAAAGTCTGTGTGACTTAGGCTGCTAGCAGTTCACCAAAACAGGAGGCTGCAGCTGCTGAGAAAAATGCTTCCAGTAAAATTGCTTGTCCATATCCAACTTGCTTATTTTCAGATTTCTCCTTCAGACACTAAGCAGAAGCCAGTTAATCGGTACTGAGGATGGCAAAACTGATTTAAGAGACTAAAAGTCAGCTCTTCAAAATACTTATTTTCCCAGGGAAGCTCCTTGAAGCTCACAAATGTTTTTGAACACTGAAGAGCCTAAAAAATGTAACAAGAAGCACCCTTCTTACCTCTCCAGAAAGTTCCCTTGAGCAAGAGCAAGGCTTTTGGCAAAGGTGAAGCTAGTGGGTTTTTCTTCCTGTTCTTCCCAAGACAGCGTCTGTTCCTCAACTCTGATAACATCCCTGACTCTGAGACCAACCCATTGTCCAGGAGTTAGCACAGCATATGTAAAACTTCTTTAAAACTTCCTTATGCCAGGAGCTGTCCCAACTGTTTCTCACAGAGTCATCTTCTTTGCAGAATCCAACCTTGGCCTGGAAATTAGCATACACTGTCCTTGCCATACTTTTCAGCCCAACGGGGACATCTTGGAGAATTTGCATGAAGTGCTGGAGATCAAGTTCAAAGGTGATAAAGAGCTGGGTTAGGGGAGGCTCTTGGGGAAGGGAAAGCCTCAAGTATATAAAGAAAAAAATGAGGTCGTGCTTTGTGTATTCAAGCACTTTACATTGTGTAACATTTGTCTTAAAACATACACATCTGGGTTTGTGTGTTCATTATAGGGGTATATCCACTATATACACAGGTTACAAAAAGAAGCAAGGCCAGGCGAGGTGGGTTTGCATGAGTGTTTGCAGAAAGGAATAATTTTATATTTCAGCGTCTCTCTGGGAAGTTCAACTTGATGCCTTCTCAGATTTCCACAGAGGCTCTACTTTCTAGTTAGGGTGACTGAAACACAAGGAAGTTAGGCATCCTGTGTGAGGTGGCTCAGAGAGTCAGTGGCTTGGCTGGCCTAAGAACTAGGAACCTCCTGGCTTGCAGCCCTGGGCAGCAGCCACTGGCCCCCACAGGCTCCATTTCTGAGGCTGTTCTGCAGAGTGCCAATTATCTGACATCTTCTTTAAACCATTCATCTTCTGCCTATCCTGGGACTCAAGCCAGGAGTGAGTGGGATGGATTAATGGCCCCACCAGCAGTTTACAAATGGTAAAACAGGTGGCCCATAAGCCTCTGTTTCAGGCCTGCAACAGTGAAATTCACCAGAAATAAAGGGGTCTCTGTGAGGGCAGAAATAAGTAGACACCGTGCCTGAACCTGGTTCAAGAACAAACGTGAGAGTGTTAAATGTACTGAAAGGTCTTGTTGCATCCTCCACTTCCATGCTGATTTCTTCTTTGTGCATCCTCTTTTTTTGAAGGCATTGACAGTGACGATGACTATGGCCGTGGGGACTTGGGACGCTTGAAGAAGCAGAAAGACTTGCATAATCCCCACCTCATCTTAATGATGTTACCCCCACATCGACTGGAGAGCCCTGTGTTGGGAAGCCAGAGAAAGAAACGGGCCCTGGATACCAACTACTGTTTCCGGTAAGTGAGAAACCTGCTCAGATCCTTCGCCTGAGGTGGGCAGGCCTGGCGAGACTCCATGCCACCAGGAAAGGCAGAGCCCTCCAAGGGGGCTGTAGGTCACTGTAGTGCCAGAAGGGCCACTGGCCAGTTCAGCAGAGGTGCTGTGTGCTTCTGGCAGAGCCACTGGTTCAAAGAGGCCTGCCAGCACCTTCCAGGAGCACAGGCTGGGCAGGAGCCTGCAGCAGCCCCGTGCTGGTTGCTGGAGCAGCAGGGGTGGTGGGAAAGCCACCTGCCAGCAGCACGAGCAGTGCCCACCTGCCCCTGCTGCCGGGCTGTGCCACTCCTGGCACTTGGCACACGCAGCCACCACGTCCCACCAGCACTGCTGGTACAAGTCCTTCTGCTCAGGAAGCTGCATCTTGCATGTTGAGTCCCCCTTTAGATTCACTGTGTTTCATTGCCGTGTTTCAGGAACCTGGAGGAGAACTGCTGCGTGCGTCCGCTGTACATTGACTTCCGACAGGACCTTGGCTGGAAATGGGTCCACGAGCCAAAGGGCTACTTTGCTAACTTCTGTTCAGGCCCTTGCCCGTACCTTCGCAGCGCAGACACCACCCACAGCACGGTACATCCAGTATATTATCCTGCCAGGGCTTGGGGCTGGGATTGCCCCTTCCTCCCTAAGCCTGGTCAATATCCAGTCTCTTCAAAGCAGCACAAGTAGTTCAGATCAATATTCGTGAAAAACACTCCAAGGAAAGTGCAGAAAACAAGTTTGGTGGTTCAGAAGAGAAAATGCGCTTGCTTTGGAGTGAGTACTGAGTCTGGTCTCAGGCAAATCTTGAGGAGAAAGATGCTGTTGTCTCTTGGATGAGATGTGAAACAGCAGGACTGATGGTTTTAGGGTACTTACTTGGCAGTGGCCATGGTATTAACTGAATTGTTCACATCAAACATCAGTCCTGGTAATTATCTTCTTCCCAAATTTCTCCTGCAATTTGCAGTGGACAAAGGATTTTTCAACACTCTGTGCCAGGCTGTCATGAAAAACTGTTGTGCAATGGCATGTGCCTGCCATCTGCTCCTAAAGGGGCAGCTATAGCTCAGAAGTGCAGGGAAATCCATGTCCATTTCCAGAAGTGAACACAGCCATTCAGTAAGATCTCCTTTCTCACAGGTATCCTTTCCAGATGCATAAATCCTACCTGACCTACAGCAGGGAGGAAGCTACTAGGCAGTGAAATTTTTGAGTGAAAACTTGGCAGAAAGCAAATGTCTTTAGGTAACTTAGGCATAACCTCTGGTCAGTCTTTGGGAAGAATACAGTCTGAGCCTGGCTAGAGTGGAAGAAAATAAAAGCAATAGAATAGCACAGGTATGGGAAAAGTATCAAGAGGAAAAGACAGACTAAGGATCAGACAGTCCACTGCTGAAGCAGGAAAGGACAGAGGAAAATCCTGTGCTTCTTCTGCCCACAAAAGACAAAAGGCAGCAATCTAGATAATGCAACAGCTCACTAGCAAATTAACTTCAGATTTCACTAAAAAACCAATGGAAAAAGCAGATTCAGCTGAAGAAAAATAACTAGGTAAAGATGGTATTTCAGAAAAAATACTGAATTTTCTTGGCAGCTTGACAGTCTGCATAGCAGTGAAGTTCACTGAAGCTCAAGGACTAATATCAGTGGGAACAGCTGATCTATGGGAATGAAGAAGTGAACAGATGCTGGGCAGTAAGCACAAGACAAAGCAAGGGAATGAACAGCTTTGGAAGGGTAATGGGCATGTAGCTTTACCATCTGGTTGTCCTGAGAAGCTCTCTAGAAGGTAACTGGACTGAATCAGTGTGAGAGACAGGAGACTTTAAAATGACTCCTATGATCTTAAGCAAGAAAGGAAATGAGCAAGCGTTAAGGTCAGTGAAATGATCAAAGAAAACTTTAGAACAATATAGCTGCTGAGAGCTTGCCAGCACCACTTTGGAAAAAGATGATGAAAACTTCTCACCAGTCTGTTTAACTTGCTGTTGAGTAGAGGCCCCAGAGCACATGATACCCTGTGGACAGCCAGGGGTACTTTGCTTAGGATCCCAGAGAGTACCACAACAACAGTGATTACATGGGTCTGGATGACAGAACAAGATGTATCCTTAGCACCTCTCATCCCCAAAGACTGTTAAATTGTTAAAATACAATGCGCCAGACCCTGTCATTTATACCAGATAAGCACTGAAGGGACCACACTAGTGCAGGTGAGATCATGCTCACTGCTGAGAAGTGGTCACCTCTGGCAAGAAATGTGGCAACTGTTCTGTAGTGGTTACATGGCTGCAGTGTATAGTCATCTGTGGGCTGGGGCCAGCTGGGAGGAAGAATCCAGTGAGGTCCCACAGGACACTGTCCTGGCTCCAGTATTACAGTGTAATGACTTGGAGTGGAGGGAGAAGGCATCAGACAGTTCAAAGCTGGAAGGGAATTGTGGATACTTGAGAGGACTGGCATCCACCCAGTGCTATCTGGAGATGTTGGTTGAAATAAGCAGCATGGATATTCTTTTTTCTGGTTTCTTTAATAGAATCCAAGACAGCATGGCCCCAGGCTGGTTACACCCAACCTTGTTAAAAGCAAAAATTGTGACACACTGCTGTACCAAATTAGAGATGAAAGGAGACAACTACTTGTACTCCTTCAACCCTTAAGCATCAGTCACAGAGAGCAAGGGTATTACAGTTAGAAACAAAACAAAACAAAACAAAAAACTCTTAAGAGTCAGGCCAGGACAGGTGAGACACTTTAGAAGCAGGCCATGATCAGGAAGTGACAGAGGAGTATTACTCATCTCAGGGAAATACCCTCTGATGAGCACAGTACAAACACCTAGAGGCTTGTTGACTTGGCAGCCCCTTCCTGTCCTCAACCAACTTAAGTGTATTCCTGGCCTTGTCACAACATTTACTTTGTTCCTGCAGGTGCTGGGTTTATATAACACGCTGAACCCTGAGGCATCTGCTTCGCCCTGCTGTGTTCCCCAGGACCTGGAGCCACTCACTATCTTGTACTATGTCGGGAGGACCCCCAAAGTGGAGCAGCTCTCCAACATGGTGGTGAAATCCTGCAAGTGCAGCTGAAGGGCCCCCTGGCCCACCCAAAGCCAAGGAAAAAACTGTCAGCACCCACTCTCCTGCTCCCGGGCTAACACAAAGAGAACTGGGGGTCAGAGACTACGCATGCTGAGGGCCAAGTGCCAAACCTTGAGAGTCTGGCAGCCCTTGGGGATTTCTTCTGGAACACTCCTTGGTCGTCTTGGCAGTGTAATGTTCCTTCTAGGAAGTACTTTGATGACACAAAGGCCACACTCTCCAAAATGGCTGGACAGTTGATGTGGAAGAAAAGGATAATGTGGAAGAACTGCTGTGTATTTGAATGCTGGGTGGTTAAGATGGGAAAGCAAGAGAATGAAAAAGCAGGTGAAAGGGAGAATGGAAAAGGGGAGATGTTTTCTATTCTTGCTTTAGCTATCTTAAGACCTCAGCTCTCCCCATTAGCCTAAAGTGTTAAAGGTTTTCCCTGCAGGAGGAATTTTTGGAGGTTTCCTTAGAGAAGGAAAATGCACCAAGCAGGGAAGCTGCTAAGAGAAGAAGTGCTCAGAGATACACTTAAGACTTTTGTTCCTCAGAGCTGTGCTCCAGGAGTCCTGCAACTGAAGCCGTGTCTGCCAAAACCTCTAAGTTCAGTTGACAGGATCCTGGCTATTGGGTTCCAAATGCAAACTGCAAGGCTCCCAGTCAGCCCACCAAGGGTGGGCAAATACAAGGAAAGAGGGTGCTGAGACCATTTTCAGAGACTGATGTCTCCATTCAGCTCTTTTGCCTTCCTGGAGTTTCTAAGAGATGGTTTCGGGGTCAGGGCAGGAGCATCTGTGGGTACCTGGATACTGGGCCTATTCATTTGTGATCTGATACACCCCAAGGGCCTCTTGTCTGTTGTGGTTTGTGAGGTGCTTTGGGGTGTTCTGCACCGGTTCTGCATGATGACCTGAACTTGGTCTCACCTGCCAAGACTTAAAAAATAGTAATCTCAAAAACTTTGTAAAAAAATAAATATTTGGGGGGTGGGGGGAGATGCAAATTTTTTCACAAGCAAGTTTTTTGCTGGAGGGTTAGATGATTTGCTGGTTTTAAATTGCTACTGCTGTGGCATACTCAGTCTAAAATTTTTACCCTTTCCAAAACGTTTCTTCAAAAGAACAGATAGGATTTAGGTCAGCAAGAAAATCCCCAAATGGAAATTTCTTATTACCCTGAAACTGTATGTGGTGTAAATGTGCCCTGTGCCAACCTAGTCCTTCAGACATGTACATCACCGCCGGCATCTGCTTTTGATAGATTCATATAAAGCTCCCCTCAAAGATAAAACACTTTCAGCAATACTGTTTAAATATCCAAGGCATTGCAGTTGCCACAGCTGACAAATGTCCTATGTCCATTTGAAGGTATATATGGTCTGCCAGAACAGACCTGTACATCCAGGTAAATAACACATCCTTCCTCTCACGTACTGATCTGATGCTCATAAAAAAGATTACAGATGCTGCCTGGGCAAGAAATCAATGTGATCCATTGAATGTGTTTTTGCAGCCACAGATACTCCCAGAGGTAAAAACCTCTGGTACTGAATGCCACATGAGACTCAGAGGCTGTGTCTGACTTGTCAAAATACAGCTACTTAAAGGTCATGTTCTAGAGACCACAGAGGTTCCTCCCTGTCTCCTCCCATTTCCTGGTCCCCAGCAACTGAGTGTAAAATGACACCTGGCTGGTTCATCACCTGAGGCCAGGGCTCTCCACGGTCAGCTCAGAATCCAGCTCTTCCATCAAGCCCTTCACAATAGCAGCTGCTTCCATATAGCTCATGTGAGGCTGCCAAACCACCTAAACTCAAATGTCTTGCCCTTCCTGATCCATTACCAACTGGTTAGAGGTTAGCAAGGGTGGGTCAGTGGAGACAGCCTGCCAAACCTGTGTGCCACTATGGCCAGGGCACACGTGCCCTGATAGAGGCACTCCTCAGTGCTTTATCCTTTTCATCTCTCAGGGGCTCCCTGACGTGTGTGATAGGTGTGATGATGAAAGCTCTGATCAGTCCTGCAGCACTAGAGTATTGCTGTGCCCTGTGCATCTCTCCATACCCAGGCTTCCCTGCCACCTGCCCAGGAAGGGAGCAAATAAATGCACTATGACTACACCACCATGCTGACAATCAGGCCAGAAATCTACTAGCTACAAGAGAGCGTGTGTGTGGGAGAAATCCACCTGCCTGTTGGCATAGGAATTCTCTCTGATCCCCTTTTCATAGCAGCCTCAAGGAAGGTTTTGGTTTACAAGGTGCAGCCTGTTCTTAGGTCATTGCTCCTCCCAAGCCCTGGGCTGGCTTTGCTCCCCATCCAACTGAAGGGCTTCCTTGCTAATAAACAGGGAAGCAAAACAGGGAAATAGGGAAGGAGGGAGAGCTGCAAAGGGTTGAGCTAGAACACTTGCACACTCAAAGTTCTGCGTGGCACTTGGAGCACATCGGAACCACCCAAGGATTAACCCTGGCAGCCCCTTGACATGGGACTGTCTTACTATCCCTTGTTCACTGCTGCTCCTCAGTGACAGGAAGGGGCTGGAGAAAGACCAAGCCTTTTGCCTCTTGGCAAAGGAGATAAAATGGCAATGGAAAATCAGGGGTGAAGTGTCCGGGGGTGTCCAACCAGTAAAACACTCATGGGAACAGCAATTTTTGAAATCCAGCACATTTCAGTTACTGCTTTTCTGTTCAGCCTTCCATTTCTGTAGCAACATTTGAGAATTAGATTTGTGAGATAGGCTCTGAATTCATTTTCTTGAAACTAAAGTAACTTTTCCAGGGATGCTTTGGCTATAATTGAGCAACAAACTATACTGGCTACATGGGGCTTAGTAACAGACTGAATACACTCCTGGGCACAAGCGTACCAAAACGTTTCAGGACACTTGTGTGAGAAGGCAGAGGGCAGTTACTGTGCTGTTACTAGCTAGCAAATTGAAGAAGACAATGGGAAAGAAAAAGTGGGATCTTCATTGCCAACACTGAATACATCCCTCAACAGTTCCCTTTTGTTGTTTTCAGAAACAAACAAAAGCTGATGAAAACAATCCCAGCACAGTTTGTCTCTTTAACAAAGATCAATGGTTAGAAAGAGTGAAAAAACCCTATTCTGCAGTGCCATAATGCAGATCCTACACAGATGATCAAACAACCTTCTGTGCAGTCCCTGTTTCTCTATAGCAAACTATTACAGTATGCAAAAGATCTAGACCTGAACCTGAACACCTTGTTTTTCGGGCTGTAGTGCACTGTAGAGCTCTGAGAGGAACACTGCTTCAGTGAGTACAGAACATACACTTATACCTCAGCAAAGAATGGTCTTTGCAGACTAAATGAGTCTTTGTTCCCTGGGCTTTGAATTGGATGGTCTCTAGCAATCCCACTGCACTTACATAAAGCCCATCCCTGTCACCACCGTGTGTTTCACCTTTCCATACAACCAACAGGCATCAATGCACTCAGTCAGAAAGATGGACTGTGCCCAAAAGTAATAAAAGACAAACATACCTGTCCACTCCTCTGGCAACATCATAGCTCTGTTCTGCTGGGTTCTGGGATGCCTTGTATCTGTTGCAGCTATCAAAGTTTCATTTTTCTCAGTTCACAGATCCTTTTCTCATCTTTCTATGCTGCTCTGAAGCTTGCCTTATCTGTGACTAGAATGTCCTCACCAGAGGAAATATACAGAAGGTCTGGCTCAGGTTTCTTTGTAAATGCAATCACTACAGCCACCCCATGAAGAGGATCCATTGGAATGTCTTAGAAGGCAGATGTCTTCAATCTGATCTCAAGTCCAATGCAGGGCAGGCTGAGTATCACAGTGACCAGAATGCAGCTCTAGAGCCAGCTTCACTGTGCAGAAAAGGTTTTTTGCCCACTACAAGTATTTCTAATGGCATACAAAAGAGCATCTCTGTAGTACTGGCTTGTCTTCTCTAATAGGTGATTGAAAGGCAATAAAGTCCATCATGAAAATACAGTTTTCAAGACATATGGAGTCAACAGTGTGGTATCTACACACTTGGAAAACTATACTTCTTTGTGGTCTTATTGGCTACCTATAATCTACATTAATTGTGGTTTAGAATAATAGCAGCAGTTTGGATACACTGCAAGGATGCAAATATGCGTTCTAATTCTTTAAAAATAACATCTATTATTTTTTACATTCAAACTCAGTAGAAAATATTGGTCAAAAGCTGTATAAAATTACTATGTTTAGTAAAAGAACACCCGGACTTTCAGATCTTTGCTTTACCAGTATTTTCTTTTGCATAGAGGGAATTAATTTAAATCCTGGTTAATTTTTTATGCAGTTCCAGAAGTGACAGATCGAAACAACAAAGCTCAGTGTCTCTTGTCCTCTTTTGAAGAGAGGCTTCAGATAGAAATGCAAGATCCTTTATCATGCAGCAAGTCAACACAGAAGACATGAGACAGTTTACTCATTATGAAATAATTGTCTTAGAAATGAATTCTGGTTTATCAACAAGAAATACAGCAAATGAAAACTGTTAATTAATGGTTGCCATTCTTTAAACAGCAGTAATGCATTTGAGATGCCACTTACGCCCATAATTACAGAAAGACTACGGTACAGCACTTTGGATGTCACAGTGTGTTTCCAGAAAAGGCCAATTTCCAAGATTAAAAATCTATTACTTGCCTGCTTTATAACACACTCATATAGGGCTAGGTTTCTTAGAAAGATGCAGAGATGGTCTGAAAGCAGTCAACAAAGCAGCTGGGCCCTTTCCCCTATTGGCCTATGATTCAATGAAAAATACACTTAGGGATAAGGACCTTTCTATCTGGCAGTGAATAATGGTTTCTTTACAGCTGTGGTTTATGGCAAATCACTCCTCCCCTACTCCCCTCCATTCCCGTTATTGGTCTCCTACATCCTGCAAACTTAGTCAACAGCTTCCAGGGAGAAACTTAGTAAACAGCTTCCAGGGAGAAACTCTGTCCCCTGTGCTGGTTTAGGCTGCTACTGTTAACTTAAACCAGTTAGTACCAAGTGGTACCTTCTGAAGGCAAAGACTTATTTATCCCCCTTTCAGGAGGGTTGTGGTCTTTGTGCAGATTGATATTCTTTGCCTCTCATTTCACTTAGTTGACTAGGAAAGATCATAAAATGGTTTGGGTTGGAAGGAACCTTAAAGATAATGTAGTTCCAACCCCCCACCATGGACAGGGACACCTTCTGTTAGACCATGTTGCTCAGAGTTTCATCCAGCCTGGCCTTGAACATCCCCAGGGTCCCAGCATCCACATTTTCCCTAGGCAGCCTGTTCCAGTGCCCCATAAATCTCACAGTAAAGAATTGCTTCCTAATATCTAATCTAAAGTTACTCCTTCAGTTTGAATCCATTCCTTCTTGTCCTGTCACTACACGATGTTGTAAAAAGTCTCTTTTTGTCTTGTGGGCTCCCTTCGGGTACTGGAAGGCCCCAGTTAGGTCCACCCCTAAGCCATCTCATTTCCAGGCTGAACAAACCCAATTCTCTCACTCTGTCTTCACAGGAGAAGTGCTCTATCCTTGTGATCATCTTGGTGTCTCTCCTCTGCACTTGCTTCAGCAGGTCTCTGTTCTTCCTGTGCTGGGGATCCCAGAGCTGTACACAGCACTGCAGGTGGGGTGTCACCAGAGCAGAGCAATCTCCTTCCTCACCCTGCTGCCCATGCTGCTTTGGATGCAGCCCAGGACACAGTTTGGTTTCTGGGCTGTGAGCTCACACTGCTGGCTCATGCTCACCTCTCCTCTCACCCCCAAAGTCCTTCTCAGCAGGGCTTCTCTCCATCTGTTCATCCCACAGTCTGTGCTGATACCAGGGTTACCCTGACCCAGGTGCAGCACCTTAGAGTTGACCCTGTTAAACCTCAAGAAGTTCCCATGGCCCCACTTCTTGAGTTTGTCCAGGTGCTACTGGATGGCAACCCATCCTTCAGGTGTGAGAGAAGAAAAGGAAGAAGATACCTCATTGCTGGTCACACGGGGCCTATATAGGAAAAAAGATCAACATGTAGGTAATTAGGTGTGTTGCAGAAAGCAAAGCAGGCTTCCTTTTTCTGGTCTGCCAACACTCAGCCATTTCTCACTAGCTGTTTAGACATTCACTCATCAGATTCAGAAATGAGGCATTATAATAATATATCATGGCCAGTGCATATACATCACTTGATGAAAGAAAGCAGCTGGGTCATATCAAACCAGATTTCCTGACATTTTTCAGGAAGGATTTCTTTTTTCTCCTGAAGTTATTATCCTCTTCAGGAAGCAGACAAAACAAAGATTTGCTGTGCAGCCAGGGGCAAATCTTACAGGATTTGTGCAATGCATGTAGTGTAATGACTGGGGAATGTCATGGTAGCCATATTCTGGCCCTTTCTTGAAACAAAATTTTGGCCTTTTGAAGTGCTGAAATCCTTTTGTAGGTTGACTAGATGCTTGGGAGAAATCCACTGTTTTCAAAGACTTGTAAGAAACTCCACTTGCAGAGGAAAGCAGCAGCAGACAGTCTGACTCACAACAAGAGTCTCTGAAAGACATCCAGCCTGCAGTGAGCTGCCTTGCATGACACAATTTGACGTCTGCCCCCTCAAAGGAGACTTGTTAGAAAAATCTCTAAGTATGCTCCAGGATCTGAAGATCTCATTTAGATACTACCATGCTAAGTGCTCTGTCCTGCTAATCTGAACAAACATTACAAAGAGAAACAAAATAAAAGAGATGGCAATAAAATCTCAGGAAAGTGTTGTGTAGCAGCAGTTACACTGCACTGAATACACATTTTAAATTGTCTTCATTTTTGTAATTTACTTGCCTTCATTCAAAAGACCTGGGCCACAATTTGGCAGAGAGTGCCACCAATCTTTATTCCTAAATAATTTTCAAAAGGAAGTTTTACTACATATATGGAGACATGAGTTTTGTATGTCTGTGGATAAAGAAAAAAATAAAAATCCAGGCTGGTATCACAGACAAAATGTATTCCACACTGAATTTCTAGAATTAGAAATAGTGGAGAAAATGCTGTCAGGAAGGAAGAAAACCCCAGACTGAATGGGGGAAGCATCATGCAACTGGAAGCATTAGTAATGTAAGTAGTGGCACCAATGGGATGCCTAAAACTTCCCAGCAGATTCACAGCTCTCTATCTGCACCTTGAAGAATGGTGTATTAAGACATCCTAGATGTATTAAATATATTATATTAAATATATCTGACACAGGATAACTTTTTCAGAAGGTCATAAAAATAAGGCAAAACCACATGAAAACCATGGGGTAAATCCTATACAATAATTACTGGAAA
The DNA here is from genome assembly GCF_009819655.1 of Sylvia atricapilla. Taxonomy (NCBI): domain Eukaryota; kingdom Metazoa; phylum Chordata; class Aves; order Passeriformes; family Sylviidae; genus Sylvia; species Sylvia atricapilla. The sequence goes on from NC_089145.1 coordinate 56,908,184, forward strand.
CAGAGTGGAAAAAAATCCCTTGTCATTTTTCTTCCCTAGACTCAGAAAAAAACAGTTTTATAGTAGAATAAGGGAGTGATAACTGTCAAGCCTTTTAACTTGTTAGTACAGAAACTTTTCAAAGACTCCCTCCTGACTTTTGACATGATGATACTCAAGATACAGGGATCAGTTCAATAACCCCAAAATATTTTATGACTTTGGAACATAATTACACTGAGTACTGTAATTTGTTTCCCCTTTGTGTGGGGGAAGGAGACTACACTTCACCATTGCTATAACTATGCCAAAATAAGATTTTCTAAAATATTCTTGCAGGGGCACCAAATTGAACTAATGTTCTGAGGTTATCTTCTGTTGCACATCCCAGAACAGCAGAAGGCAAAATGTCATATACAGTATTCAAATTGCTTTTAGAGATGACAGCACCTCTTTCACCTGCCCCAAACAAATGATAAAAATTTTGTTAATAAAATATGCATTTTTAACAGCCCCCAAATCCTTAACAACTGCATCAAATTTGGTCTTTTTAAGACAGACTTGATTTGTCTGATAGATCAAAGAAGCCACTTCTTTTCAAAGAACAGAAGATTTCCCAGGCTCACCGTCTGTGCTATAGGCGTGGACTTGTAGAGAAGAGGCCTTGTTAAGTATAGTCTTTTCCCTTGGGAACCACTATGATTCACTGAATACCACTGGCAAAGGCTTCATACCAGGGTCTCCACAGTGATCAGTGATTCTTTCCTTTTAATTCAAAACAGCAGTGAAAACTCCTTTTCAGTGAGGGCCAATAAAATCCTTTTTTGGTAAGGTAATAAAGTAGACTCCTCAGGGCAGACTTGGTGTTATTTGTCACCTTCAGTTCAGTGGAGTTGTCCTCCTGTATTACAACTGCAAAGGAACACTCAGAATCCAACAATTTTGAGATCAGTCTGCATTTCCTAACTACTCATCTCTAAGTCAGCAGGGAAACTTCATTCTTTGGAAAAGGACATCAGTGTTCTAAAGTGGGAAGGAACAAGTTACCAGGTTCATTAAGACATGCTGTGGTTGTGCACATTCACCTTGAAGGTGCTCTGCACTCAAGCTCTCTGGAAGACAAAGACGGTAAGAAGTGAAATGTGTATGAATAAGATAACTTAAAAACTTCAGTTACATGAAAGTAACTGAAGTTATTTATGCGATTAACCGTTTACAAGGATCACATTATGGATGACTTCCATATAGCAACCTACTTTCCTCCAAATTCCCAGTTTGTCCAGAGGTGGATGTTGGTGTCTCTTATGTTCTTTTAAAAGTTTCATCATTTTGAAAGCATCTGCAATATATGGTGCTCACCCAGGTGAAAGCACAGACAAGTTTCATTTGACAACTTGGCATATGTCAGCAATAGACACTTTCCTTAAGAAAACATCAGAGGATGAATTCTGGTGGAACATGCCATTGTCATGAAGGTAACTTTGTTTTGGCTGTTCTGGTAGTCTGTACTGGAACTGCCAAAATAAAAAACCCATGCAGAGTCAGACTACAAGACCACCTAGCTCAGCTCTTGTTGGACAGAGGTCAACAGCCCATGCCTGATGCATAAGTTAAAAACTGGAACAACCCACTGTGAGACTTCCCCAGAACAGTAATTTGTGAAGTCTGAGAAACTTCCTGTTTTTCAGTTTTAATATTTAATATGCTCCAGCAGATTACTTTTTCATGGATTTGTCTACTTGTCTTTTCAAACCACATGCTGTATTTTGTATTCACATCTTGTAATGAGAAATTCCATAGGTGGAAAAAAAGTTGCCATCTCCCCCACTTTCTTTTTTTTTCTCTTTGAAACTTTTATCTGTTAGTTACATTTGATGCTCCTACTTCTAGTGGGCATGATTATGAACAATTACTCCTTTTCCAACTTCTCCCTTACCTACCCTCCTTTCTCATCTCTTTTCCAATTAACCACTTTCTGCATGAAGAAAACTATGAATGTTAAGCTGTTGGTATAAGCAATCTCAGTTCTGTAAAGGTAAATAGGGTTCTCCTGATGTTTGGTGTAAACAAGGATGTCTCAGCTTCAGAAACATGAGGTTCTAGAAGGAAAAAAAGCCCAGCCCCAGATTTAGGTAAAGCTCAGAAGCTTCTTTTGGAAGAAACCTATGACAGAACCATGAGAATAATGTGTCCAGAAAGGAAATAATTTGAAGAGGATAAATCAGCCACTTACTGCAACCAAAAAAATCAAACTATTTATACACCTGAAAATAACCCATTCAGATTCAAACAGTGAGCCCAGGATTATCAGCAAATATAGGAACTGACTGAGAAAAAAGTCCTTGGCAGTTTTATCAAGAAAATCTTAAAAAATCAAACAGGAGCCAGACTACTTTTGTTTCCAGCAAATAATCCAAAATTGCTGCAAGTGTTGTATTAGTACAAGGTACAGGCTTAGAGAATGCATGCTGAGAATCCAAGTTGGTTCTGTAAAGTCATCTGTACATCAGTGAGTTCCTCAGATAAAGAAGAATGGTCTAGCACTGCCAACCATTCAACTCCATATGGAGAATATCTGTTATGAGGAAAAGGCACAGCACTGAGATTCCTACTAGCAAACAAAGGCCTTGATACCAAAACTTCCTTCCACAATGTGGAACCAGTATCAGAGACCCATCTGCTGATCTTGCAGGCATCATAGTGAGGAGCATTTCCAACAAATCATGATTGTCCAAAAACATACCTAGACTTGAGAGGAGAAACTTCAGTACATCTCGTTGGCATCCAACACTAAGTGGTTTGTCTAGGGTCACAACATGATCTCCCACTGACGGCACTCACGTGCTTTGTGAAGTTGTTTTAAAGGTCAACACTTAAAACACAGCACAAAATGCTGCATGAACTTGTCATTAACTCAGCCTCCAGGACTCTGATGTGCACATTACTGCTTTCCAGACTGATTCTCTGTCACTAGAACAAGCTCTGTAATTTAGAAGTGATACAAACATCACAGAAGAGGGGGATCCTTTGATTACATTATTCACTGTCACCACTGAGATAGATGCTGAATGATTGTTGGGGCTTCCTGTTAGTAATTTTCTTGCAGTGAAGAAGGACACTTCTGATGGAACTACTGATGAATACACAAAAAAATAAACCACACTTGAGAAACACGTAAAACTGTACTCCCCTTGTACAACTATTACATATCCAAAATGGTTTGCTATTCTACTTCCCTCCCTTGTAGTAGAAAACACTTCCTGTAAAACGCCTTCTCTCCCAAGATGGGAGGGGAACAGTTCTGTGCTTCCCCACTGAATCTCTTCACTGCAGCACTGAGAGGCTTATGGAAAGGGACATGAAGTAGCAGAGCTGCAAAGAGACAAAATACATGTTAGCCTTCCCTTCAGTACACAGTACCCACCATGCACAAAGACACATGGACTCCAGGCTGAAGAATACAGGGGGATGGAAAAATAAAGAGGCTGGAATCACAGAATTTATCCCCAATCTCTATTGCACATGTTCCCAATGCATCAGCATTTGTGTTCAGAGATGGGATCAGCAGATGCTCAAGACAAAGGAAGACTGCTATGTCTTGTGATGCTCTGTATGAGCACATCCTGAGAATAATTTGGAATTCAAGGTCTAGGTGTTTGGCTTCAGGTAAAGGACCAGTCTTGATACTCCTGGGTTGTTGGTTTGGGGTTTTTTTTTATCTGTCAGAAGCAGAAGAAAAATTTTCTTAGGCAAAAGGATGCAATTCTTCACTGCTCCTGACAAAATTCATCCCTTCAAAATATGGGTCTTAGACTGCACTGTGCATTTTCCTGAATATCTAAAAAATCTTAGAGACAGGATATTTAATATACCGTTACTAAGCCATCACAGTTACAGATGTGGGGGTTGGCTGCATCTAACATGCAAAGCAAAGAAGTTCAGGAAAAATGTCTAAAACCAAGTTCAAATCGTTATCCTAGAATGAGTGGGTGTGAGACTGGCAAAGCTGACAAAGCAATTCACTTGTGTTCATAATAAGCCAACACTAATTGGTAATTTTCGTGACAAAGATGTAAGAATGTTGCTTTTGACAATGATGCCTGTAAGACACTTACCCTTCCTGAGCTAACTCAATCTTTATCCTACAAACCTCTCTACAGTTCTCAGCAGTGGCCTGAACAAACAAACTAGAGAACAAAAGCAGAGATAAGATGTCCACAAGGATGTATATCCTACAGCTACTCAATCCTGTACATAAAACCCAATGGAATAAGGATAACTCAGATCCTCTGGAAGAAAGGAAAGGAATGGTTATTTACTGAAGCTAAATCTCACATGGAAATAGCCCCTCTGACTGAGCTGGAGGTGATAGCCAATACCACACATAGCAGAGGAGGCTGTGAGAAGACAGACCTAGAAAAGGTGTATCTTGAAGCCCACAGCTGCTGACAATGTGCACAAGTCTGAAGTAACAACTTCTGCAACTAAACTTGCACTAATTGTGAGCCAACAAAAATGTGAAGACAGTGAATGTGACCGTGACTGTCTAATGGAAATGAAAGATAAGCTAATGAAGGGAACAGATGTACCAGAGAGCTGCATTTTGGATAAGTGAAGTATTCAATGTCTCACGTGTGTGAGTGTACCAGAAATAAAAAATGCATGTTCTGTCCTAAGAATTCATGCCTAAAGTGAGTGGTGGTGAAACTAATAAGGTATGAACATAATTATTGAACCTTCTCACAATTTATCTGGTCTTGAGTGACAGAAAATATGTGGAATACAAGGGTGAACAAGAACATAATCATTTCAAGCAAAAATACCTTCCCCCTCTGATACACTTTCTTCTGTCAGTCCTTTGGGTTGATCACTATCTACTTGTCAACACATCTGAATGATCTCTTAACACTGACTATACAAACTAGAAAAGACAGGGGAAAGTGGAGTAAGAAAATAGATCAAACAGGATGTTTAATCCAATCTCTGATGACTCTGATACAAGCAATAGAAGATTTTTTACCTTTAAGAACTATCAATCACACCCCTTGCTGCTGGACAAGGCAGAAGTGGCAAAATACTGAGTTTTCCTTTAATTTGGCACCAACAAAGAGGCAGAACTGAAGCTGCTTCCTGTTCATTTTGAGGACGGACGGATCTTCCCTCCAATACAATTTCCAGCTGCTGACATTATTTTCTAACACAAGTAAACTAATTTTCATAACACCAGGCAAATTTTAACTGGAGTGCTTCACCAAGACAGTATTGCAACTGATAAGAGCCACCTGGGCCTTATGGTTCAAGCTGGGGTCTGAAAACATCAGCCAATTAAAAAAGTTTACAAAGTCTAAACAAACAGAAACCAAAATACAAAACAAGCCACACAGAATACAAGTATCCCACAGTGAAACAAAGACAGATTTAAAATCCTGTCCAGTATTACAACAGCAAATATTTGGGCGCGTGAATTAATAACAAAAATTATAACCAAAACCAACAAGTGAAATGACTTTATTTAAATTGTTAATTTCTATGGCTCTGTGCCAAAACTCAAGATGGCAACCAACACAGACATCTTCAGTCCCATGTTCTAATTTCTCTGCTGATAGTTGCCATGTAATGAAAGCATGGGATCTTGGCTATTACCAGACTAGAACAGACTGAAATGGCTGAGCAAGTGAGACTTTATGCTCAAGCCTGGACTTTAGGTAGAACAGCTGTCAGAAAGATCTCTTCTTACAGAAAGAAAGATCTCACAGTTAGTGATCAGGAAGAAAAGGGAGGAAGTGACAAAGACTCAGCAGCAGAAGCTCTCAGAAGCATTCCTTCACCTCAGCTTGCAGATGTATCACCACAATCTGCATTCACAGATGTTTAGATACTCTTTTCAGTGGGTTGTTCTCTCACCAAGGCCTCCTCTTCTCTCTTTTTTGGCTGATATGGGTGTGATGGTGTGAAGTCACTGCTGCTGCTTCTTCCTCTGTCCACACTTAAAGCAACTCTTGGGATTCCTCACCTGGAGTTGTGTGTTAATCCTTCTCTGCGAGCAGAAGCTGGGAAAAAAACCAAAGTTTCTTTACTCAAAGATTGCAAGTAATCATGAAGGACTGTGGGAAAAGCTGCTGTACTGCTCTGCAAATCTCAGCCATGACCAGAGACCTGGGTGTCCCTACCACACAACCTCTCTGCCACAATAGATGACATCACAGACCAGTGTAGTAAGCCACTGTGTGAAAAAGTACTCTTGGTATTCTTTTCAAGCACCAGAATGCCTTCTTCACTCTTGCTTCTGACTCATGTGACTCATCTCTTCACATGCACCCTCCTCTAAATATTTCTCCAATATCAGTATGCTTTATCTCTTTCTTTGGGTCTTTTACCCATTTGCTTGCATAAAAGTCTACTTCCCCACTCCATCACATGCTGAGGACCTTGGTGCAGGAGAACTAAGGGTGTGAAAAGGTTGATCTTTAAAAAGAAACAGAATGGGAATATGGAATTTTGCTCCCCTCCATTATTATAAAGATACAGTTTTGATTTCCACATACTGCAGCATTTTACTATTTAGGCACATTATGAGAAAATGTCAATGTCATCTTTACATCATTTACTTAAACATCCTTAGACAGCCCTTTAAAAAGAAAAATCCAAAACACTCAGAAATGTACCAAGTTTATTTTGGACTGCTTGCATTTTACAGCTAATCTGGTAGGTAAAGCTTGTCCTGTGTATTTGGCACATCAGCTTGCTTCTAAACATAAGTGACATTTGGTGAGAGCTGTTTATTAAAAATATTGCTTTATTTAAAGAAAATACACCCTCCTTGAAAGTCCTGCATAGAGCCAAACATCACAGAGCACAAAGGAAATACTGGAAAGATATTTAGAAAGTGGAATTACAAGCTATGTCACTGCACAGAAAGTTTGAAAACTGACTTAGGAACCAAACTGTCAACCATGTGCATTAAGATAGGATACCAGTCCAGAAACGTATCCCTTGGCAATATGCTGGAATTAAGGAAACAAAGGCACATGAGAGAAGGCAGCCAACTTCAACCTCATTTTCCTGTCTTGAAGATGTTTGAGCCTTCGTATTCCTACAGAAATGCAGAGCACAGTTTGTCGTTTCTCACGAACTGAATTAGAATCACTGTCCTGGGGTTCTTGTATGATTACCTGGAGGACTCAGCACAGGGAGGGCCATTCCTATGTCTACAAGTAAACGTGTAAGTTCCTAATGAGAGTGCAGCTTGTTGCCAATTCAGTAATTTCATAGATATTAATGTACAGCACAGGGAGGGCCATTCCTATGTCTACAAGTAAACGTGTAAGTTCCTAATGAGAGTGCAGCTTGTTGCCAATTCAGTAATTTCATAGATATTAATGTATGTAATTCTTGGAAGTTTTATCATTTCAAAAGTACTGGTGAGCATTCTACCTCCTTGTAGTTGAGCAGATGGAGGTTTTGGTTGAATAGGGGGAACAGAAAAAGAGCTCATTGACAACATTTAGGGTTGATTCTCTCCAGTGATAAAGAGTCATTGCAGTGAATCACCACATACAACAGCATAAGCCTTCTTTATTCTTTGCCTGCCAGGAGGTGTCAAAGTATCTTCTGATATGTCTGTCCACATGTTTACACACTATTATGTCATCCATGACTGGACCTCAAAAACCCAGAACAGTCACAGTGGGAAGAAAAGGATTACCTCCCTTTTAAGGATATGAATCTGAGTCACAAGGAAATCAAAGGAGTTGCATGAAGTCATTTAAGAGATATCTGCACACTAAAATTCAGTGCCATAAAGACTTTCCCAGCAGGGATGTACACAGCCTTGCTCACAAACCAGCACCTAACCTACTGTGCTTCCAAGCTGCAGGAATAATACAGAGAAGAGCAGAAAGCTAGGTGACAGCACTAGGTCAGGAACCCATGCTAATAACATTTTTAACAGCTAGTTAGGACTGTTTCATCTAACCTGCAGAAAGTTTGTGGGAGAACTGAGCAGCATATTGAAGTCTCCTGAATCTAGTGTTGAAAACAGGAACTTCCCTTCTCCCTGAAAAGCTAAGATTATCCTAGAAATTCAGATTTTTTTTTATCCCAGAGTGAATTTTTGATCTTAGAATGATGCCCAGCATTCTCTTGATAATACACAGTATAACTAAGAAAGGCAATAAATAAATGGGGTTTATTTATATCTATGGGTGACTGACACCAGCAAGCCAGGACAGCTGACAACAGAAAGCCAGCCTTCCCTCCCCCATATTTTGGGCACAATTTCAACCTGACTTGCTGGACCAGGAAGGCAAGGGAAAGCAGCAGTTCTAAGTCATGAAAACTTTCTTGGGGGGTGGGGAGGTGTAAATGTCTGAGTGTGTTTTGTATGTCATGAACAGTACATGCAGCTGTATTCCAGAGAAGTCTTCCTGCATACAAAAGCAGCGAGCAGATTCACTGACAAGTACAGAAACACCAGTGGAAGTCACCATGAGCCTTCCTGCTCCCCATGTTAAAGACACTTACCACACACTCATCCCAACTGCTAATGCTCTTCTGGACTTGACAGCCTTCTCTCTGATTTCTCTTATGGTTCACTGTGGCTCTCTCTTCTCTGGCTCTTCCTCACATTTCATTTCTTAACTTCAGACACATGTTTTAGCCTATTCACACACATTTTGGCATCTATTTTTAGCCTCAATAAAACAATGCCAGATTAAAACAAAATCCAATTTGGATGGGCAAAGTCATCCTCTCTATAGGTAGCTTAATGCCAAAGGACCAGATGTGAGACAGAAGCAGCCAAAATATTATATAACCTCTCCCCAGTCTTTTGCACACCTGATCTTGAGTGACATTTCCAACACAGCAAGGAAACACAGGCAGTTTGCCATCGCCTCACTACTGAGAACAAGCAATGCCCAGCCTCCAGTCAGGCAAAAATGCCAACTGCCTGCATCGTTACTTATCTTGCTTCAGAGTTTATCAGAAGTGAAGGCTCCTACAATTCAAGCTGAGCTCTAGCTCTTAGACAGAGAAGCTCATTTCTAAAGAGTGTTCTTTCCATTTTCTCCTGCTTTCTTAGGAAGAGTCCTGAGATGTGGGATGTCCTTTCAGTGGCATGAGATCAGCAGCAACAGGAAAAAGCTCCTTCCTTTCATAAAAGAAAGGCAAAAGGTTGAGTGAAGATGTGAGTGAAGCAGGTTTTCTCACAAGTTAAAGAATAAATGTCATTTCTGATGATTAGAAGTGAACACTGACCCTCAGTTCTATCTGAGAGGCCATGGCTGGGTTGGCCACCTGAGAAGGGCCTGGAATGCTGCCGGCAGCACTTTACACTCTGCTGATACTTAATGAGACTTACACTTCTCAGAGAACTGGGTAAACTCAAACATATTCATGACCAGTTGATAACCTGTATCTATTTTAAAGGTACTGATTTAAAACAGCTGTATTTGCTCATTGTTAGTCATAGGATAATGGTTCCCTGCCCCTCCAAAGAGTACTAAGAAATGAGGTAAAAGGAAAGCCTCTTCACCCTTCTCCTTTCGTTTCTGGCCCATCTGGTACTACAGGCTTGTGTGTCATTATGTGACCTAGGACTGATTCATCAGCTAAAGCAGCGAGTGAAATTATTTTTACCCCCTTCCTCTTTATAAAACTGTGGAGGTCAGTAGGGGTAAGAAAGAAATTATTCAAGATGCTTTTGTGATGCATAAAAAAACAATGGCTTTAGGAAGATAACAATAAGAACAAATGTGCAACTAAATATCCTCCATTGTAACTGATTCTTTGCCCTCCCAAAAAGGGAGGCACAATAGTAGGATTCAACTCAAGCTCCACTGCTTTCCAAAGTATGATAAAAGGGACTAATTCTGTTTCTCAATGATCCTTTCTCTGCATGGAGACACATTACAGAGAGATACTGACAGAACTGCTGTTAACAAAGGCTATGTGCAGGGCAAGAGACCACACCAGAAAAGTTTGATGCGAAGTGCTGGATATTACACAGGAGCTCCCTCTTCAATGATCCACCCGGAGCTTCTCAGCCAGATAGGTGGTTCTGAAAGGTTTTATGTGTAAGAGCTCATCATGACTCCATTCCTGGACCAAGATAAGTAATGAGGTGACATCCAAAGTTGCTCTTTTGTGCCATAAGATACCTTGTGCCTGAATAGTCAAAGCAGTCTGAGGTAGAGGTTACTCGAGGTGCCCATTTGAAGGTCATCCTTTAAAGTGAAGACCATTTGTGCAGTCAATCACAGCAACAACAGAGAGAACCAGGAGTGTGCAAATGAAGACTGGAATTATCAGGATTAGAGAGAGGGAGGAGGCGTAACAGCAGTGTGCTGTGTAGAAACCTGAGTGATTTCTTTTCCCAGCTGCTCCTGATGAAGGATTTGGACAGTGTGGTGAGACCAGCTGAAATCATAGTCAAGGTTCCTCCTGGGAATGTGGTAACAACATAAAAATAAATACATTGGTGTTCAACAATCTACTGCTTTCCAAGGCTGCAGGGAACCTGGCAGAAGCTGAGGAAGCCTGGACAAGGCTGGGCAGCTGGGAATTCCACCCCACTGTAACAAATGGCTGGAAGTCTGACACAGGCCATGCACAGTGGTAACACTACATATTAGATCCCATCTCCACCCTTTATGCTCCAAGAGAGTTAAGAGATTCTCATGGATAAAAGAATATCCAAACTCCAAATGGTTTGTTTTTTTAATTTGTTTAGATTTGACAAAAAAGATGAAGTGATTGTGCATGTCTTGTTTATATGCCTGCTGTATTTACTTGCCTTTTTTTTTTCCTGGACTAGGACAATTTAGAAGCTTGTACCTTTGCATACCTGCTAAAAGAATCTAAAGAGGCTGCATTTCAAGAATAATGTTCAAGCAGTGGGTAGACAACAGCCAGTCAAGACTTAGCACCTCCAATGCTACCTCTAATTTCAATAACAAGACATATAATAACATGACCTTGTTTTGAAAGTCCATACAATAATCTTGAATATAAAAAAATTCAGGAATACGCAGTTTACTTGTAGATTTTCTGTAAAATGAAAAAAATCTGGTGCTAGATGGTGAGAAGAGTAAATACAAAAGTGCTTGTTACTGTCATTAGTTTACAAGCAGTCTCCATTCATTGTTCCACACTGGACCACACTGCTTACACATTCATCACCTTTGGATGGCATTTGGACACTGCTCTCCACCTTAGCCTAAAGAGGGATATCACTAGAAAATGAAGAATAGCCTGCCTCCTACATGGATTAGATCAAAACCATTTTATTAATCCCCATATTCTTCTAGTCTCTTTGCAGTTCAGAATGCTGTTTTAAGCCCTTATAGATGATAACACACTTTATTTCAAAGAGTTGCATACTTTCTGGACTTGGCATTCTGTGCAGATATGGGGGCAGGTGAGTGTCCAAAATAAACAGACAACTGTTCATCACCCTGCAACTAAGCACAGCTACAGAACGGAAAATCATGGGAAATAAAATCAAGTCTATACTAACTAGGCTCAAGAAGATTCATCCTAGTTTCAGACCGAGTTTTGACACTCACTTTCCGCATCAAGTATTCTCTAGAGAACTAAAATACAAATAAATTCGTTTTGGACTCACGTTTTCAACCAGACTAGGGAGAGATCCAAGACTTTGTATGAATTAGCAGTCTTCACTGTCAAACTTGAAATGCATATCATTAATTTTTACCTCCCATAATTCTAATGGGTTTTTTCTCCTCTCAGCAGACACAGTGGAAAATTTATGTGGACATTAGCAATATAAATATCAGCATAATAAAACTGCATTACTGTTAATCAGTCTGATTATGCAAAGATGAAGGTCCTGTCAAGTTTGGAGCCAGGCATCAGTTTTGCCCAGCTTTAATCATGATTCATATTTATTTGTAATTATACAGTTTATTAGTACATTATGTTTTTGTCATAGCAAAACAGAACCCCAGAGATGTTTCTGTCTTTTGAAGCTTTTAAAATAGAAGTCACAAACTGTCCAGAAGCTGGTAACAAAGGAAGGAGAAAAGCCTAAAAAACACAGGTGTCATTCACAGAGCAACTCAACAGTTGCTGTTAACCTTTGGAAATCAAACCAAACCAAGTAAAATCAATGTGAGTGTCTCCTCCACTGCTGCACTGAGGGGTTAACTGTATTTTCAGATTGTTCCTATCTCCAGGCTCTTGCAGACAAGAGTCCAGTTCAGGAACAGAGAAGCCAGTTGGGACCATGCTATTATGTTTTCAAAAAGTGCTCTTCATCCTCTAGTCTCCCCCAAACCTCCTTTGTGTTAGCATTTTCAAAAATGAAAAATAATAAACAGAATTCATTTCTAACTTTAAGATTGACACATAATTACAAAAAATCCTTGATATTTCTTGCCAGCTTGTTCAAAAGCTAAATTCTGGTGGCAAAATGACATCTTTTTTTCCTAGACCCTCACTATCTCAAGAAAACAAATTCACACACTATTTACCTAATGCCACTAGAGAGGAAAGGAAATAAACCAGCAAAACATGGCAAAATATCTCCGTACACCTTACATTCTTTAAATATACAATGAAACAAAAATGATCAGCCTGACCATCATTTGAACTCAACACAGCCTCCATATATCAAACACAGCCTTCTAAAGACAACCTGGACCTGAACAACCAATCACAGCACTTATCTTGGCTGTCATTCAGCAAGCTATACTCTGAAAAAGACTTTGAAAAGAGAACTGGTTACTTAATTCAAAATCACCCTGTTTCAATAATCCTAACTGAATTGCTAAATTCAGGAAACAATCAGTGTAATGGTGAGGGACCCTCAATGTAAAACAGAATAAAAAAAGCCATGTGATAAGAGCTGCATCTTCAGGAACCCAAGAGTGGCTGGTGTTCAGTGAAAACTCAGGTCACAAGCAATTTAAATGTTCCCTAGAGGTAGTAATTCTCAGTCTTTCTTTATAAGAATAAATCCTGCTAAACTTCCACAAATTTTGCTAAGAATCTATCTCTTCAGACACTACAAATAACCCCCATTTGCTGTCTTGCAAATTTAGCTTCCTGTCTGTATAGAGTTATGGGGCTCTCTGCCTCCTCTCTCGCTACACCAGTGACAGACAGCTCCCACAATTTCTGCCTCTCTATGTAATGAGGATGAGGCTACTTTCTTTGTAGTGATGGCTTGTTTCAGAATCCTGAACTACTTTGCAGAAATGTTGACTTTTCCCTTTTTATTTCAAAGGATCTGTTCTCAAGAACCTAAGCCCACTGTACAACAGTGTCTACAACTGCTATTTTACAGTTGCAGCACTGGCCACTAGTGAACTGTCTCCTGGGCAGTCCAGTTAAAAGTCTCCACACTGCCTGACTTTCTCTTCCACTGAGCATCATCCTGGCTTGAGGTAAGATCACTTGTGACACCTTTATGTTTTTTCACAGAGCCCCATAACTATTCTCAGATAGGCTGTTCAAGCTTTTCAGACTTTTTGAACATCTGTGTGTATGTGTTTATACAGAGGTTCTGTCTGGTTCCTCTTTTACATCTGCAGCTTTTCACAGCCTTCAATCTTTAAACGCTTGAAGCTCATTCTGTGATTTGCTTTATGACTTGTGTGTCCAGCCCCTCTAGTTGGTATCTAAGATACTAAATACATGTGAAACAGTAACCCCATGTAAACTGCTGCTGAGGGGAAATCAGGGCCCTAGTATAAGCAATCAATGGAGAGAGTGAAGAAGAAAAACAGCTGTTCCTGCAGAAAGGACTACTACTGCAGAGTAGTTTCTGAGACACAAAAACTGGCCACAACAGACTCTGACACATACCAGTGGCTTGGTGCAAAGCTGAAGAAAATATCATTCCCCAGTTTCCAAGAACAAACATTTTGCTATAGTTAGTTTAATCACAGCAATATTTAGCACTGTCCTTGGAGCTTTTAGCAGCAAGGAAGCTTTGAGTGACCCACCCACCATGGTTCTATTAGCCTACCCCTAGCCAAACCTGGGCTCTACCTAAGCCCTGATACTCTTAGTTAAACAGCAGGTTAACCCTTTGCCTCAGCTTCAGAGAGGGTAGTTTAGCACAATGCAGCTAGGCCAGTTCTACAGAAGAAAACATGAGCTGAAGTTCTCAATTTTCACTGGATTACAAGTATTCACAGACAAGCGACTACCCTGAACTTTACAGTTGTTATCTAGCCTCTGTTATTCCTCCAGCTCTGGCTGTTGCATACCATCCTTAATATTATAATCCATCTTCATGTATGCACTGTAGATATTCACAGAAATGGGGAAGGATAACAAAATGCTACCTGGACACACAAATGCTTATGGACACACATAACAACAGTATCAAGAGGAGAGGGAGAGATTCTCTTGGAAAGGTTAAAATTACAGGGTGAGTACTGTAACAGTACTCTTGAAAATGTGAAAAAGAAGGCAGAATTCAGCACACAAACACCTTCATGTAAGTCCACTCAAAAACCAGTTTTGTCAATATATTGAGAACTTAATTTTTACATTTACTTTTAAAGTGATTTGTAACCTTGCTTTATATACTGCACTAAAAACTTTAATTGCACTATACAGTAGACTAAAACTTTTGATTCAGCTACACATATAACACAGGGCTGACATAATGATAATCCCATTATATGCCAGAGGACACTGTCACATTCCAATGTACCATAAGGTGTTTTATACTGACTATGGCCATTCACCCTGTAAAATTTCTGGTAGGATAACTGGAGTTTTTGGCAGGTGGTAAAGTGTGGGAGGCAGTTTGGAACTGTATGTTAAGTGCATTAGCTAAATGTTTGTGCTAGAGGATCAGCAAAAAAATCCCTGACATAAATAATGAAAATGTCATATTTTAAGTTTCAGAGATAAATATCCAAGAGATGAACTGGGTAATTCACCCCTCCACAAACTTTTCTTTCAGCCTCTAAAAATACAGAGAACACTGCACTAGTGATACTTAAGTCATGTTCTCACAGTCCCATTGCAAAACAGAAGGTCAGAAATAATTTTTCAAAGCATTCTGGAATGTAATGTGTCAGCATTACAGCACTATCACAAATCACTGTGAGCCACAGGTAGTATGGGTTTACAAGACTATGCTCTACCTGCCAATAGCTCTGCATAAATGAAAAACTGATTGGGTCCTCATTTGCTGAGAACTTGCCAGCAGATAAACCTGTTTGAATTAATTAGCCACTAGGGAATGACAAAGATTTGATTCTGTAACCCTCAGTGACTTCCATTGGATACTTTCACCTCTACTGATTGTCTTCACTATGCAGCTGATTCACAAGTCTCAGCTATGTCTTTATGCACTAAGAGCTTTTCTGCAAGACCAAAAAAAAAAAAAAGTGAAGAATGTCCTGGCCCTTTATTACAGGCCAAGCTTAAACGAGAGCATCTTGAGCCAAAGTCTAAAGCAAAAAGGAACCATTTGAGCCAAGGTGGGTTTTTTTCCTCCCCAGCCATATTTTAAGGGGTCTTCCAACTCTATGAAACTCAGCCTTTGTTGCCTTCTGTTTAGTCTTTTTAATCCCAGGGGGTATAAATTCCCTGCACAGCTGAACCCAGACTGTTACCTAGGAACCACTACATGTAGAGGAGGCAGCTGTGTTTCTTCTTGCTGATAGTTTTTCCCTGCCCATTCTTGAAAAAGATGAAAGCATCCCAGCATGCTCACTCCCACTTTCATGGTCTTTGGCACTGTCACTCACCTGTGGAATAAGTCACTTGCTCACAGGATGCAGAACTGTGAAGGCTGTTCTGGGATCCAGTTAGCTGCTTTTCAGTGGAGGCGACCCTATGAGGTAAAACCATAAAATTAGACACAGATATAGTGATACAGCAAGGAAGAATAAAAGTCTCAAAAAACTGAGAATTCCTCTTGTTTACATAATCTCACTGGGACTGTAACCATGAAGCTGTGCCTGAATGTGGTATGAAAAAGGCAGTGACAGCAACTGACTCCAAAAAGGCAGAGCAAGACAAATGAACAGTCAAGCCACCAGGAAAACTTTGATGTGACTAAAACACTTAATTGTCTCATGTGCCTTGGAAGCTGATTCTGGAGAATAAAGAAGATAGCAAATTGTATTGGACCACCAACATACATTGCAACTAGTAATGCTGTGGTCAGCCCAAGGATCTGAATTTAAGTGATTAAGCAACTGTTGCACAGAAATGCACATACTGTCAAAACATGCTAAATTTGAGAGTTAAGTCTTTGCATCTTGCCTCAGCAGAGAGAGCTCATTTAGTCAAGATTTCTCACTTGCAAACTGAGACACATGGGATGCATCTAATTTTCAGTAATCCAGTGCCATTCCTCAAGCAGATATCTTATGCAAATCCTCCTGCACTGATCTCAGCACTCGAGTTACAGCAAAACTATACTCTGTAGACTCCAACTGCACTTTAAGTCCCAAACATTCATTACTAACCTGAGACCACGTTCTCCTACAGTAAAATTGGGTCTACTCACAAGAGAAGGGCAATCTATACAGCTGCAAGGATCTATTCTGTCTTTAAAAAGGTATACAATTATCCATCTATTCCTGGTTTGTCCTCTCCTCCCTTATTCTTCTTTGTTTTTCTTCCTTCCAGTCCAACTCATCTCCAATCACTACAGACTTTTGTGTGTACACTCATCTCTGCCAGAGCCCTTCTTCACTCTTTCAGCTCTTCAGTGCTACAGCTGCTGTCAGCTCTTCCCCTGAAGAGCATCATAGTCTCCAATCCCCATGGGACGCCCTGACAACTAACAGACTGTTATTCACTGTTTAGATTTTAATTGACTGTTTAAACATGTACAGTTTCTATGGTTTTATCTGAAACCTTTTGCTTCCATATTTCAAAGTCAGCAAGTTGCCAGTAAGCCAAGTGTTTCTGACAGCTAAAAGGTCTGTGAGGGACTCCTGAATCTTATTTCAGCTGGATTAAGGGAAATTAATTGGAGTCCATACATGAAGGGAGAGGAATGCAGATACATTTGCATACCACAACCCCTTACTTCAGTCAGCCTTAACTGGAAATGCTATTGTCAAATGAGGTGCCTGTTTCTGTGTTTATTGTCTCTTGGAGAGAATTTTGGATCTGTACTTATGGGGGTTTTTTGTGCTGATACTGCATGGTCCTTCGGAGAGCAGAGAACCCAGATGGATCTCTGTTTTTTACACATAGGTTCCATGCTGATAATTAGCTTGTCCACTTTGTTAACACAGCACAACTGACAGCCAAATTCAGCTCACCCTTCTGTAAGCAGAATGCAAGACCAGTAGCTGAAAAAGTAATCAAGAATGTCAGTAAGTACAACAACAACAACAAAACCCAGGAACAGTCACTCTTCTACCTTATTATTCAGAGACTATCTCTACAGACTTGCCCTTCTTCTCTGCCTACCCACAACGCTGGGTACCTTGATTCTTGCAGTTTCAAGTCACCTCACTGAGAGCTCATTCTCAGCTCTGCTCCTGGGATCTCCCACCATGCTAAGCTCACTTCCTCATACTCTCTTGTGCTGTCTTGATGGAAGCTTCAGTGCCAGAACATAGTCACTGTTTAAACTGAGGTAATCCCTTTCCACTTTCTTCCTCCTTGGGTTGGCTGAAATCCTACTGCCTTTTCTCAGTTTCCTACTTTTAATGTCTGTGTTGTTTTTGCTTCCACTTCTCCAGTGCAATCCATTGTTATGCTCTCCATTTCTTCTTCAATACTAATACTAAAACCAGTCCCAACTGTCACCTCCATTTAAATATCTGTCATTGCTCTTTTCTATGTCCTTTACAGCTAACTCCTCCCTGAAACTGATACTAGCTTCCTTAATTTAGGTAGTAGACTAGCATTAAGCTGTCCAGCCTTGGACTGCAAATTCTGTTCCACAGGTGAAAGAGAAGTATTTCTTTGACTGAATTTTGAACATCTTTGTTTTAACAACCTATTTCTGGGATGCTACAGATGCATCTAAAGGTCCAGTGGAACCAGACAGATCTGACACTACTATATTCACAGCACAAAAAGCCCAGATTTGACAAGAGGACAGCAACAGATGTAAAGACCCAGAGCCAGGGAGCCTTGTTCCTCTTTATTGTTCTTGGATAGGGTATCCCTGCATGTGTATCTGTGTGTATGATGTGAGGCTATCCAAGGGCTACAAGCTACAGGTTTAGTGAGCCCAGCTGTGTCAGGGTGTTAAATCAAGACATGTCTCTCAGATGCACTGCTTTTACTGCCAAAACTGTCTAAGGGTCAGGCAGCCTGATTAACCCAGATACTCGGGAGCTGAAAAAACGAGTGTGCTGCAGTTGAGCAGTAGCAAAACAGTCAAAGGGGTTCCAGTAACTGTTAGATGTGTGATCTGCTGCCTGTCCTCTCTTCAGTGGGCACTCAGTTTATGTGTGTGATGCATCAGGCTCACTAAAGACACTTAACGCATGGACAAGACAGGATACAAAACAGAGCCATTGTTT
Source organism: Sylvia atricapilla (assembly GCF_009819655.1). Taxonomy (NCBI): domain Eukaryota; kingdom Metazoa; phylum Chordata; class Aves; order Passeriformes; family Sylviidae; genus Sylvia; species Sylvia atricapilla. The sequence goes on from NC_089145.1 coordinate 56,926,651, forward strand.
TTTACAGGGCTCGCTCTGTGATCATCATCTGCTTTTGGCACATTTGCTAGGCTTGGCCACTGTATCCTAGAAAAGCTGGCTACTTCTGTGTCCAACTGCAGTCAGGGCTCCTCCCCACTCTGGGACAGATTTCCTGAACCCTGGTGAAATGGATCCCACTCTACCCTATTTCTGTACTAGTTACAATAGAGAAGAGCTTTGGCTCTTCTACTGCTGGCACCATGTAAAACAAAAGAGAACATGGCAGAAAGATTTTTGTGCTGTGGTGGTGGGACTTGAATGGAATATTTATTTCAAAAAGCTTCCTGAATAGAGTTGTTATGACATTTACAGAGATCTTCAGTACAAGAAATTATCTCATGCTGATCAATATCCCCAACAGCTTGTAATGTTCCAGTCTGCTGCTGGTAAACTTGGTGATGTTCTTAGCCTCTCTCTGATAACATCTTGAACAACACTGGTCCTTTTCCCTTCCCAGCATTTCCTCTCTTTATATACAGGGGTCTAATATTGACAGATCAATTTTTCTGAGACGTTTTCTTTGACTGATAGTTCTGTTCACAGGTTGTTCAAAGCCTTACTCTTCTTGACACTGCCACAGAGAGAGAGTTTCTGAGAAGTTACTATGTGAATGATAGCACAGAAATGTGTATTTATTATGACTTAGTCATTCCTAAAAGCTGAGATATTTTTCATCTACCACCAGTTCACTCTGGTGAACAGCTGAGCTAATGTATTTTTCTACTTTGCATGCTGTCATCTGTAATGTGAAGATTCCATACACCAAACACTGCTTCCAGGGAACATCTGCTTCATTCCATAGCTTATAAATACTGTATCTGTGATCTCTATCTCAAAATATCAGCAGGTCTCTTCATGGCTCACAGACCTGTCAATAGTAGTGGCAACATGAGCAGTGGGAAAGACCCAATCTGACTCTGGGAAAGAAAAAAGAGCTTGTTTTGTTAGCTGTTCAAAAACTATCTATCAGTGATATGAGCACATTTAATCAAAACTACAGAGCCCTGTGAGACCATTTTATGGCACTCCGTTTCAGCATAGAGCTGCATACTAAACCATTTCTCCCACTTAGTCTTTTTCCACACCTTAATATGGGCCCCAGTTTTCCACTCTGTTAGTTCTAGCAAGGAGTCTGCTTTGGACACAATCCATTATAAAGTCAACCTACCATCTTTTACAAAAACAAGAGAAGCCAGGAACTGAAAAGACAAGACTGAATTGTCTGGCTGTTACATTACTTTTTTCCTTTATGTTTCAACCAGGAAAGTATCCAAGTTACTCGACAGTTTCTGAATCAGTAATGTTCATCTTTAGCATCTCATTCTGTTTGTAGTTGAGTTTTCTACTTCTTGTTTCTTCCTTTTCTGGAAGCCATGTGTGCTGGCTGGGAGAGAACTGGTAAGGCATGCAAGGAGGAGATAGGTCAAAGAGACAAAGCTGATTTTAGTTTTGCCATCACAGTCCTGTCTCTGGAGAAATTCTAGAAACAACTTTAAAAAGATGATCTTTGTTAAGATGTGAAACAAAAGCCAGACAGTGCAAGAGCAAACAGAAATAAGGTCTGGCTAACTGAAATATATGTGGGGAGAAAGAGACATGAGAGCTTTAACAACAGAATGGGATTAGTTTCACTAAGTTTCAGTGAGTCTTGCAGAAATAATACATAGCACTGAGATCCTCTTTGAGGAAGGAGATCAGAAAAACGGCCAAGAAATATTAGGGAGTGAGAGAAGGCATCAAATCAAGAGTGACCTGACAGATAAATGAAGCAGCCAAAAAGATGTTAAGGAGACGGATATTTGCCACATCATGACCTAACAACATGATAGTCTCACTGGAAAAGCACAATTTTGGGTGCCACAGTCCAAGCACTCCGACAAACTGAAGAAAATACAGTAAATTCAAGACAATTAAGGACTTGGCAGGTAGGACTACTATCTGAGGTTAACAAAACCTCAACAAGTCTAAGTTAAATTAGGATACTCCAAGAAGTAAAAGGATATTCAAAAGATGGAAAGTAGTTACATGAGAAAATGTTCAGGGTTCAGGAAGGAGGAACAAGGTACAACAGGCTGAAACAAAGGAAAAACTCAGATAGAACATCAGGAGAGACTAGATGATTAAAAGGTTATCTAGATTCTTAAATAGATTTTTATAGCACACACTAGAGTTTCTACCATGGGGCTTTTTTGAAAGGAGACTATACAATGTGTCCAAGAATACTCTGTACAAATTATCAGGGACTATAGAAAACAGCCTGGAGCACTCAAGACATCTTTTTCCTCCCTAGTCTATATTCCTGTGACAACAGAGGCTTTTCTCCATTCACTCCCCTCTGTAGATGTGTATCTGGTCTTTTCCTGACAACAATGAATGGATTAAATTAGTCTGAAACATTGCAGTTTTTAAACCATCAGCTCTCAGTGTGCTGGAAATATAGCTAGGCACTGTTGTTTTCCATGTAAGTGAAAAAATGTTACTGCAAGATCCCATGAATGGCAAGAATGGGTTTGGAGCCTTGTGCTGGAGACTAAAAGGCAACTTGGAAAATATTTCCGGAGTGGCTCCTTGCAGCCTTCAATACTTGGATTAGTTTTCTGAAATTCTGAAGGAATCTTTTGCTTTTTTTCCCCCTTCTGTGCATTTTTGGTGCTGAACTTTTTCCGGTTTTCCCACACTCCTGCCTGTCACAGAGCAGAAACCACAAAAATGCAGCAAAGTAAAGTCTGTCCAAGGAGCTGCAATTCCATCTCACAAGGATAAACATTTCCTTTGCCAAGAAGTGAGCACAGCACACCGGCATCTTCAAATACACATCCCTGCTGCCCAGCAGAGAAACCCACTGACACAGCCTGTCACCTGTACTAACAAGAGCCACCCAACATGAAAGAAATCAGATAGCAAAGCTACTAGAGCATACCTGCCAGACCTGATGCTCACATCTGCATTTGCTGAGCTGACAAAATTGACTAACTTCTTGTTTTCTTTTTAAATACTTTTGGGGGATTAACTCTGTGTGCTATCTCTTAAGATAGCAAGAGTACAGGCAGCAAATACACAAACTTCCCCAAAGCAGTTCTGTCCAAGTTCCTTAAATATGCCTTGTGGTTCTAGATTTGATTCACACATAGTGACTGCATCTTCATAAGGTGTCTTTCATCAGTGATCTAAAACTAAAACTTCTCTCTTTAAACAGGAAGTGAAAACAGAATTAGGAAACCTCACAGGAGCTTGCTCTGAAAGCTTTACAACTCTTCTGGCTGTAGAGTAAGTACCAGGAAGGAAGTTATGAAATCCATTTTTCAGGACGAAACAAGTCTGAGGATATATGGGGAAAAACCTGATGAAGGATTTAGACTAAAGCAGTTCTGCCATTTAAGAGGAGATAAACAGAGAGTTCTGGAAGCTGAAAACCCAGAAGTCTTGCTCACATTTTCTCATAATGCACAAAAGAGAAGACACACCGAGAAATGGAAAGGGAGGAAACTTACAATCAGTAAGCAAAATCTCATGGTGAATATTTTTGTTTGTTTTTAAAGATAGCACCTGTTTTTAAAGATAACTGTCAAATCCATCCACTTACCTTAGAATAGCAAGCATTATTTAACTAAAAGCTTACTAAAAGTTAAAAGAAGGATTTCTACAGTTAATGAGAAAAGCTATCATTACATCAGGCACAATATAAACATTTCAAAAGAAATAAACACTTGTGCTTGAAGGCCTAAATCCAACATAGTGTGTTAAATTTATGGGAAATTTTGGCTCAGGGGCAGATTATCTTCTTAAAGTTATTGAATTGCTTTGTTTTGGCTATTTATTTTTTTTTTTGCACCCACCAGATTCTAGCCCCCATCAAAGATGAGACAGAGGGAGAGACTTAAGTGCCTAAATGCAGATGTACCATAAATGGTGCTCTCAAGTTATTTGAGACATCTGCATGGGACTGACAGATACAACACAAGATCTACAGAAGACCTGTACTCATCTGGAAGAGCAGCTGGAAGTCAGGTGGAATAGCCCTGGTCATCCAAAATGGCTCTAGCAACCTGTACTTACATTGCTGAATCCCACTCTGGGATCAATTTGACAGTTCCTATGTCCTCACCTTTGTATGATGCTACAGTTACCTTCCATACCCTTGTGAAACACACAGCTGCAACACAGTGCAATGCTTATTTCAATATGTACACCTCAGGTTATTCTCAGATTTATCCTGGACAGCACAGCCAAAAAGATCTGTCAGAGTCAGATGTAGACAGTTTCTTCTCCAATATTCATTTTCAGGGATAACCAGTGCCAACTCCCTATAGTGGATGGAGGAGATAAAACTTACTTGGAAATCCTCTGGGCTGGAGCCTTTCTGATCACTGCCTGTCTGTGGTTTGTTGGAGGCTTTGGAAGCAGCTGAGGAGCTGTACTCTGGGATGGCATCACTTTGTGCAAACTGGCTGCCTTCTGGATACTAGAAGTGGCACTGGATGTCTTGCGGGCATCAGAGCCAGCTGGCATAGATATATGACTGGTGCTGGGTTGTAAGCAGTTGGCAAAAACAGCCTGGGTAAAAAAAGAAAAAAACACCATAGTAATTGGTGATTACCTCTGTGAACCTTGTTAAGAATGCTGATGAAGGTGGGTGATATTTTTGTGAGGGATAGTATCTGCCTGGTGGAGGCAATCCCAGGGCTCTAGGGAAAGTCCCACACATAAAGAGTTAAGTTGTTAAGTCAGTGAATTTTATGTCCTTGGAAGCCAGGACTAGCTTCTAGGAAGGCAGACAACCTCTCTACTGCCACAGAATTCTACCACTCTGGATTAAAAAACAAGAGGCCCAATCCTCAACCTAATCTTGCAGTGGGCTTCCATCCACAAAGTAAAGATTTCATTACATTGTCTTTCAGCATTATCTTGCTAAATTATTCTTTATGTGGGAGGTAGGATTGAGACACTGTTCTAAGAAAGAGGAAGGTTATGGGGACATACATTGCTACTTATTTGGTCTAACTGTGTAGGTGCTTGGAATAACAGAAGAGCTCCAAGGTACCTTCTTCTGAAAAAGGAACTTTAAGTCCACCAGTGACAAAAAGGAAATCCCCAGTAATACAGGGAACAGAGAATATTTCTATTCCTATAGCATGTGGGAGAGTAGGCATGTTGGAGATACGACACAGGGAACAAAAGGATCTACATGTTATGAGACACTGGAGAACTGAGCAATGGCCCAGCAAAGCAGGGAGTAGACAATATTTCCCCCATGGGAGCTCTGCAGACTGCAAAACTCTCTTCAGAAAGGAGCAACCTGCTGGGAGTTCTGCTTTGTCTTTCCTCGAAGTCAGTCATTCCCAGTGCAGAGGCAACACCGTAACCTTGTAATTTGGCATCTAGAGGTCAGGATAGGAGATAAGGGGAAGAGCTGAGCCCTCAGTGTGACCCTGGGAGCAGCGCCCTTCACTGAGTTTGTCCTCAGTTTCTCCTCGGGTGGAAAATACACAAAGCCACAGCAAATGGGCTCCAGGCTCCAGAGAAAACCACAGTCTGAGAGCTGGCTGAGTCTCAGCACACAGACAGGAAAAGCCCCTCTCCCCCGCAATTCTCTGGCAAATGGCATAGCAGTGGTGTGTGGGAAGGCGTTTCTGACAGGCAGACTTCTAGGGAGAGAAGGAAGTGCAGGAGCCAAAACTGGCCTGTTTCCTCACTAGAGCTCACTGACAAGATGCCCTTGAGCTCCCAATCCTTCTTAACCTCTCCCTTCCCCGAAGCTCTACCTTGATTGCAGCTTCCAGATTCTCAACAAGGAAGCTACTACAAGTGCAGAAGTCTGGAAAAGAGCAGTCACACCCCATCTCTCCACAGGAAAAAAAATAAGTAAAACAGAACTTGGTTTAGTCTCCTGCCTCTCAGAGCCTGACACATCGTAGGGTTGGGATGGAGACCCTCAAGTGACTGCACCCACTTCGTATTCAGCAGTGACATTTCACTGTGAAATATTATCCATCTCTCCTATAAGGTCTTTTGATATCATGCATTTTTCCTGTAAATTCTTTTTCTTGTTACTAATATCACTAAAATCCTGGAGTCCACAATGCATACAGTCATAACCCTGTCCCTGCGTTAATATGCACTGGCAAGGAGGTCCATGACTCTGAACAAACAGCAAGCAGGGATGCTCTAACAAAGTCTGTTAGAACAAAAACTGTGTTGAAACCTGCCTAAAAAAGGTCATGGATGTTTTTCTTGGGGGTTACAGACTTCTGAAAACGCCTTTTGTCTCCACACTGTGTTGAGATTCTGGCTGTCTTCCAGGCAAGGATTGGGAGATCGGAAGCTGACAAGGACCACAGCTTCTAGATTCAGCCAGAGTACTCTGCCCTGCTGTGAACTTCATGGGGACAAGACAGGAAACCAGGAGAAGCTTCTGTGCAAGTGGAGAGGACAGCTGGGGAGAGCAGAGCCTGACCACACAAAGGAAGGGTTGGGAAGCTTTCAGCACATCCAAAACATAGGAGACAGACCTTATCACTCAGGATTCTGAAGATTATGGGTCTAGGGAGAGCAGAAGCCGAGACCAACCTTGGGTGAGGCAGGTAGCACTCTACAACTACCACTGCCTCAGGTGAAAAAGTTTAAATTACAGTTCCCAGGCTGGCAGATTTAACTTGATGTTGAGGAGACATTTGATACCCTAACCAGTGTCTAGGGCAACAAATCTGAAAAATACTAAAAAAAGCTATAAAATGTTTTAGCTAGAATTTCTGTAAATTATTAGTGAGTTAATTCTTGCACACAATTTTCTGGAGAGGAGGAGCAGCATTAACCCAGTCCTGACCATGAAGAAAGTTAGCACTGACAGAGAAAGTATTTTTCCCTACATCACAGACTGAAGCAGTACCTTCTTGCTTCAATATCTACAATACCATACACAAAGTCTTACCTGTACAAAAAAAAAAAAGTAATTTTTATATTAGAAATTCTCAAGGTGTACACCTTGTCAGTAAGAACAATGACTGTCTAAGAGTCTTAGTAGCAGCTAAGTTTGGGCTGGTAGTGATTGAAAGCAGAGTAGTAGTGTAACACTTTGAAGAAAAGCAGATATATTAATGCTCTTCAAAAACAGAAAGAATGTTCCTGGCAGCTACCATCCCTGTATCTAACACCCATCCCTAGCACAGTAATGGAACAAATGTTGCAAGCAAAAACATGTTTGTCGTGTGACCAGAGGAGGTAATGAAGCTCATTTCCTGTGAATCTGTCTTACAGTATCTAATATAAAGCAAATCCCAAATTATGCCTCCCTTCTTGGGTCTGGGCACTCTTGTGTTGATTTTGTGCTGTCTAATTAGGAGTGGTCTCATGCTGCAGCCTTTCCCTTAATGGGAACAGTAGCTGAACCCCCTTCCCAGATATATGGCTCTTGATTTTAATGCAATTTGTATGAATCATAGCTGTGAGATTTCTATCCCACAGTCATTCACATTCAATTGGATCAGCAAATCTGAAAAAGATGAGAGACTCAGCAGTGTATGAGAACTGACAGACAGACACACACACATGTATTGCATAAGGATCTGTGCAGCTAGTTCCAAATCCCTGGCACTGCAAACTGAGATGTTTATAAGCAATAAACAATAATGAGGTTTTAAGAAGAAGAAGAAAAAAAAAAAAAAAAAAAAGGCAGCAAACCCAACAAAACACAACCCACCACTTTTAGAAAAGCAACTGTGTTTCAGAGAACATTGCAAAAATACAGAGAATTAAAAGGCTTGGAAGACCTTTTCCAGTCATATAAATTGTTTAGTGGAAATTCTTTTGAACACATATTAATGCATTTAGTTAAATCAGTTTGGATACAACGATGGGTGGAATTGAAAATTCACAAAGTGACAATAAAGAGTAGACTCAAAATGTACTATTAACTACCACAGTGTTAAACTGCACTAAGAAGAGGATCTTAGGGTCTTAAATCAGCACAGGCTCATGGCCCTGAACCATGTCCTCTTTGATAAATTCTTCAGAGCAAGAAAAAAATATACTATATTCAGCTGACTTGGTGCCTTCTGTTTTCTCTTGGTACTGCTAGCTCTCTGGGGCAAGGATTGGGCTGTACCATTGTATTGGAAAGATAGTTAATACATCTGAGTGTTACCATAATTCTAATAATAGTGACAGGATCAGAACCACAGGGACAAAATTTCAGCTGTTATAAATCCATTCAGACTACTGCTTGCTCTGGTTGTATTTTATTTATGCTGAGACTTTGACTCATCAGTATCACAAGACTCAAATAGGAAAAATGGCAGTTAGCACATTTAGTGGGAAAACAATCTGAGGGAGAAAGCTACAAAACAAGAATGAACAAGAAACTGAAGGAAAAGAGATACTGCAAATCTGACAGCAGCTCCACATATAACAGTTTAGAAAACAGTTTAATGATGTTCAAGGCTGCATTCAAAGATGCCCTGTATCCTCAGGCAGCAATAATATAGTTCTAGAAACACTAGGAATATTATTCACAGTACTCAGCATTTCCAGTTAGATCTAAATAAATGGTAAGGATGTCAGAAGAGAATCACAAATATTGAAAGACAAAAATTTGCTGAACTTCATAAAATGAGGAATACTTCAGAGGACATACTCTGAATTTTTAAATAATTGAGAGGAGAATAATTTAAGATTAATTTAGCCTAACCTTCTACAGTATAAAATCTACTTAAACTTGTGATTGAAATGTGATCACATAACTGCCCACACAACTCATTAACATGATTCATGTCTTATTTAACATGAGCCTTTTTGATGTGAGCAGGACTGACGGGGATCATTCCACCATACAATTGTACTTCCCTTGTTTTAATTTAGCTTTTTTTCCCATGTGAAATGTTTGGCATAAAATTTTAAACCCAGTAGATGCTAGGCTAAGCAGACAGAACATAGCTACACAAAGAAGGAACCTCCCTGACAGCGAATGGCATCTTTCCAGTACAGGAAACAATTAGAGAATAAACAATGATGGTATATTAACTGTCTTGCCAACTGCAGCAGTGATAATAACATCTAGGTCATAACATGTCACAGGAAGACTCCTTTAAACATTAAAAATACTGCTATAAGCCTGGGTTTTTTTGTCTTTTGGTTTGATTTTGTAACTCTTGTTCCTTGACTTTACTGATATCAGATTTAAGCTTCTTGTCTCTACTTTCAAACTCTTCCCCTTTCTATTTTTGTTCACTTTTCTCAAGGTCTGTACTGTGTCTGTTCCTGGTCCATATCACTTCACCTATTTGTTTGTTAGAGTCCCATCCAGTCAGTTTGGTGTTTTTCTTTTTGTCCAAGTAACCAAGTACCTATTCTGGCATCAAAGGTCTATTTCTACCATACTACACTGTGTGAACTAGCTTCTGCACACAATGAGGGAAAACTGTTCATTATTATTCCTCTTCCTCCACCCACACAGTATTTGATATTCTGCAGATTGTTAAATGCCTGGAGAAATCATCATCATTCTTACATGTCTGGAAAGTGCTCAACCAAGAGTGGGTGCTGCAACAAGCCTTCATGTTAACACACATGATGAGATAGAGCTACTGCATGGTAGATGGAGAGATTCTTATGACACAAATAATTGACTAGAAAAGTCCATGCATTCCAGTGAATCCATCTCACCTCCAACATACTGAGCTGGTTAATGTACAGGAGAAGCATTTACTGTGTTAATAATCATGGTGCTTCTACATGTAGTCATACATGTAACTAGTCCCTTTGCTGGAGACAGAAGGAAAGGCTGGCATCTAGTCATGCTGCATGGTCACACCACACTCAGGGTGCACCTCAAGATGTATTAATTTAGAGATGTACTTCAGCTACTGACAAATGGCTAGTCTGCCTTCTGATCATAACAAGAACTCGAACAATCAGACAAAACAGTCTCAGAGACATCCTGCATGCATTCCCCAAAGTAGAGAGATGACACTCTTTCAAGTGATAGGCCTTCAGTCTTGGAGGATATATTTCTTTTGTTGAGGGGAGACTGACAAATTTGAATGTAGCAGGCAAGACAACAAAGGATGGAGTAGATCTTGTAACACGAGAAGGAAGAGAAACAAAACAGCAAGCAGTGGGAGATAGGTACCATAGGTGACACTGACAAGGAAATGTGGTAAAGCCATGCAGGCTAGGATAAGCTACATGAACTCTAGCTAAAAAGGGAAGACAAATGAGAGTCAGCATGAAAGGGCAGTGCAGAAGTCAAAGCAGTGTGAGTGGGAAGATGTAGGTCAGAGAATGAATAAGCAGCAGAAACAAGAAGGCAGTTCTTAGGCCAAGTTAAAGGACTGAAGTCTGAGAAGCTAACTAGCAGAAGGAACAGGTTAGTGACAGAAAGCTAGAGAGGGTACAGGGCAAGACAAGGGCAGTGCCATGACTGGCAGGATGGGCATCAGAGGATGCAAGTGTGATTGGAAGAGGAGGGATGGCTGGCTCTATACAATGCCTTGGACAGGAAGCATCCAAAAGACAATCATTTTATTAAGATCACATTTTATTCATGACAGAAATGAAGGCCCCTATGTTCAGCAAGTATTTTTCTTCCTTAACATCAAACTCAGTGCAGCCTGAGTCCTGCAGCACAGCAACAGCCTCAATACAGCAACTCCAAAACGCTTGGCTCAGAAGGAGAAGGGAGGGAGAGAAAGGAGAGGGAACATTGTGGGGGTGAGAGGAGGTTTAACAAAGAATCATTTTAACAGAAACTCCTGAGTAATGGCTCTGCCCCACGCCAAGAATAACATCAGCTCAATGTCAGCAGTTAGAAGAGGGCTCAGCCAGGCCCCATGGCCAGCTCCAGCCTCCTCACAGGCACAAGCCAGTTTACAGCCCTTTCCTGAGCTCATGAGCAGCCACATCTACCCACCCAGAGCTCAGAAGACAGAGATGAAAGGAAGACCTTCTGCATGGAGTGGGAGTGAGAAGACTGTAGGTGAGAGAAGTTGAGGATGGAAACTACATGGCTAAGTAAGACCCTTGAAAGGAGAGCAAGGAGCCAAAAAACCAGGAGGACCTCTCCTTCAAGATGCTCCCAGAAAAGGATGAGGGCAATTTGCCTATAACCTATTCTCAAGGACCCTAACTAATGAATCATCTGCTTCACAGCAGGGAGAGTGGCTGTCCAGACCTCCATGTGTTAAGTCTGTTTGTGGGAGTCCAGAAATACCAGACTGCTAACAAACAGCTCCTTGCTCTTGGAGACCAAGCTGTTTTGAATGAGAGTTTGTTCACCCAAAGGCTTCCTTCCTTTTAGTAGGGAAGCCTTTTGGACATCCCTCAGAATACATCTTTCTCTCCATAATAACAAAGTAAGGTAACAAGTGTATCAATTAAGTCATTATAACCTTGAAAGATTCTCCTGGCAGAATGGAAATACTGTTCATACATAGTGGTCCACCTTTGGCATCTAGGAGTCATCCAGAACATCAATAATACAAGCCGTTTTTCAGATTTCCTCCAGCTCTTAGAGATGTCAATGTAATGGAAGGAGCTCTTTGGAACCATACTGTCAAAATCACTGCAGGTAATACTGGGTTTGTTGCAACCCACTTTAAGAGCTACTTCCTTCACAAAATCTCTGCCATATGTACTGTCTCTGGGTTTGTTCTGCATATCTAGGACTCAGTCAGCACTGCTACATCCCAGACAGGATGTTTTCTTAGTTACCTGTTGCCGTGCTTGGTTTTGCTCCAACAGTCTTGCCTGAAGTTTCTGCTGCTGAAGTTGCTGCACAGCAAACTGAAGCTGATAGCTGGGATGTGCCAGAGGACTCCGTGCTGCCTTGTAGACACTGTTCTCCATCTCTCCTTCCAAGGCAAAATGATGATTCTCTGGAGTCCTGAGGAAAGAAGAGCCATCATGTTTTCACCATTCTGTGTATAAGGACTCCTGCCTATAAGGCATTGCTGCTTCAAAAAAACCTCTCAATATTCAGCCAGCTATGAATTTGTATTAAGTGGCCTTAGCAAGTACAACACCTGCTGAAGGTGCCACGTGCCAACTGCTTCCTGCTAAGCACTTTCTTGAATACAGGCTGGAACTACATTCCTAGACATTCTCTTGAGGAGCAAAAAGGAAAGGAGAATAAAAACTCTGAACTGGAACATTTCTGTGGCTGATTAGCATTGAAGACAGGCAGAACAGCAGCAGGAAAAAAGCTGATTCCCATTACTAATGAGATAATTATTTATTTGGATTGGTAGAGGCTTTAATACAGTAACACAAGGCTTACACTAGGCACATACATGCTGCAGTGACAATGGAATAGAAACAGACACGCAGTACAACATCCAGAGAGGATAAAGGACTGGTTGGGTGAGGGTAGAACTAGGATACATACTGACTCCATACAGCTGCAATCCAAAAGGCCTGGGGGAGTGAGATAGGCTCATTTCTTTCATCCTCAGAGAAATGCAAGTTTTTCTTAGAGGACAAAAGGCCTCCTGCAAAGAGACAGGAAGCCCAGGCTTACATGGTAGGAGTTCAGCTGTGGCCTGCAACATGAGAAGTACCAAGAGAAGCTCACCAGCTTGCTTTGAAGTTTGTTAGCCTTGGCGAGAAGGCAGCACCAACACACTTCTACACGAGGCTGAGGGGCTTTGCAGAGAGCAGGTGGCAGACTGACAGGACCACAAGGTGTCCTGAAGAGGCTACCACGGCCCAGCAATTCACACATTCTGTGCTGACATAACAGATGTTGTATGACCCACTGAATCCTGACACTGGCTAATATAACCTTCAAGCCTCAATGCCTGAGCTTCCCAAGTGTCTGCTGATCTCTGACATGTTTCTCTCAGCCACTCCTTCCAAATATTTCCTTTGGATTCCCAGGGAAGACTTCCCTTATATTTCCTATCTACATCACACATATCTGAGATGTAAATTAATTGGTGTCTTTCATGCCATGATTTGGAGTATAAGTCATGGTTTTGGCAATGGATTTAACTGCAATCTCTTTGCTTCAGGAACCTATCAAAACTTACAACATATATTCTTTAAACATATCACAGCTTGCCTTGAGTGTGTTGCTCCTTCCCCCAAAAGCTTCGTCATTGCAAACCCTTAAAATATTCAGAAATAAGAAAACTCACTCAAGCACACTTTAAGCTGTACATTCAAGTTATATTAATAATTCTACAAACTAACATCTGTTCCAACTCCTCCCATGCCTACCTCCAACTCAGAACCTGCAATACATAAAATTCATCCTTTGATCCAAAAGAATGCTTATGAAGCTCAGGATTGAGAGATTATTTTTAAAATGTAACAGCCAAGACAAAATGGAGGAGACAAAACTGATATAAATGAAAACTCCACTAAAACTGGACCTGCCAATAGCCAGATTGTGTGCCACAGAGATAACGTGCAGTGACTGCAGTCTGTAGTACTGTGTGGGCCACTATCTAAATGGCAACATCTTAGTAACAACTCCCTGATTCTTATTTCTTTTGTTTTGAGCAAAGGATTAACAGTTAAGTATTCACAAATACTTAAATCTGACTTTTTAAAAATGCACCAAGATTGCTGCCTTTTCAATGAATTCTCAAATTCTTTCATTGGGTTTCTAACTTGCTTTAATTCACTTTTTGAGTTTCAACCAATATACTGGACATAATATTGCCCAGGTAAACTTGTCGTAAATTACCCAGGAAAGCTCTGTTGAAACTACATTATTAAACCTTTAGGAAAAACTAAATTTAAAAATCCCAAACAAACCACAAAACTTTGGCTAAGATTTTTTTTTGCAGCACAATTTTGTACACAACTCCCTGTGGTTCCAATACCTCCTCTCACATGACACAACAAAACAACACTTAGTTTTTTTTCTAGATGCTGTATAAAAAACACTATTGCTTGCCTAAGCAGATTTTATCCTCATGGCCTGCAGAATCCTTCTGGATTGAATATGCTTCTGTTGGGGTTTTCCTTACTTACAGACAGAAATCAAAGTAAATGCACTATTCTGCATTTATGCATTATGTTGCAAAATATAACTTCAACCTTCTGTAATATAAACATTCAATACTTGACAACAGAAAGCCAGTGCATTTGGCAGTCTTGGGGTCACTTTCATAAAGAGATATTTCATCTGCAGTTTTGTAAGTCCTCACATAACATGTTATCAAGTGCTGGTATTACATCTAAGGTGATGTTTGCCCTGGTACAGAACAGGCTGAGGATCTGAGACTGAAGACACTGCTGCCAGAGACACACTCCAGCTCTCAGTCTATCTGCCATGCTAACGGGAATGAGTCATGGAGCATCTCCTATTCTCAGTCTCTGCCTGTTGGATCATTTATCAAAACATGATAACACTTTTACACCCTGAAGCAGTAATTAGTTCTGCCTAAGGAAATTACAACAGCTTCGGCACCATCATGAAGGCTGCAAAACAGCTGTAGAGGACCTCACACCTTAATGGATATTAAAGAGTTCACTTCTTAGGGAGACTGTATAAATACCCTAAACGAAATTTCTAAAAACGTACACTGTTTTAGGCAAAGCCAAAAATAACCAGAAAAAAACCTCCACACCCTGAATGGAAATGAGAATTGTAGAGTCAGTACTCACAGACCTGCTTGTTTGCAATTCAGGATGATTGCTTGAACACTAATGACTGAATATTCATTTCTTCACATGTACAGACAACAGACTTATACACAGATGCACAAACATGCAAATGGGAAATAGAAATTCCTGCCTGTGCCACCAGAAAAGATTTGGTTTCGTTCTGTCAGCCAGGCTGGTTGTGAGCAATCTTCTCACAGCTTGCTCAGAATTATTTATGAGTTGCTTAGTTTAGAGACCTGGCCAGCATTCAGGCCTTCACTATGCACAGGAAATCTCAGCCTTTGGCATTATGGCCCATCCTTTGTAAGCAAGATTCTGCCCTTCCAGCGGCTCTTCAGGCTACTCAGTGTTTTTGGCAAGAAACCCACTGTGTTCCTTTCTTTCAACTGTAGCTTCCATAAAGGCAGCGCCAGAATTCTCTCTTCCAAATCACTGACAGCATAAAACCTCTCTGCTGCAGTTTTTTGTACCACAAAAGATACAAGTTTGATTATGAGACCATTTTCAACAAATCACCGTGTGATTATGATTGGGATCCAGTCCAAAAGGGCTAGAACACCACACATTCATCTCCAGGTTTTCTGGTTCCAGACTGCCTTTCTACTCTAGCTCTCTTTTCCAACTCGTTAGCTCTTTTCTGATGTAAGCAACCTTTATGCAATCAACTACTTACACCTGTACTAGAAACTAATGTCAGCGTACTAAAATACTAAGGACTAATAAAATGTTAATGCATTTTTTTCATTGATTACAGAAAAAAAAGTCTCTATGAAATTCAGTCTCCATACAGAAGGGATGTGATTATCAGCTCTTAGAAGAAAGGAGAGATGGCTTCTGTTTTCATTTCAAATTTGAAGTGAATTCCAAGGACTGAAGTTGTAGACAAGACCAGCCCCCAGAAGACCAGTCACTGAGGATCTCATAGTTACAAAGAACTACAAGACAAACAGCAAGTCTGTACTAAAAGAATGACACATCAGCCTACATTTATATTTCAGCTGAAGCTTCCTTCCAATGGCACAGTTGGGCACTTGCTTGATACCAATTCCTATGTGGCAGGCAACAATACAAATTCATGAAATACACTGGTATTCTCCATATATCACTCACTAAGCAGTCACTTTTGAAATACTTGAAAAGTGTCTACATCCCATTGAAAGGCAGTGCAAACTGGTCTCAAATTTTTGTGTAAATGAAGCTTCAGCATTCATGAAGGATATTCTTCTGTTTAACCCTGCTTAGTTTGTGAGAACTAAAAGGATCACAGCAGAAATCAGTATGTCTAGAGGTCTAGCAAACTAAGAAAACAATTATTTTCCTACTAAACGAGGGAACAAAGACAATGAAAGTACTTTGCATCCTTTCCTGTAAAGGCTGGAGCTAAGGAGGAACAAGAGCCACTGCTGGCAATAAGGGAACCCAGCACATTTATAAATCAGTGCTCCCACCTTGCCACAGAATGTAAGACAATCTTGGGCAGCAGTTTCTTTCCCACAGGGCATTCAGATGGTATGACAAGTCTAGGAAGTTTTCAGTACAAATCCTTGGTGAGCACCAGCTGCTAGAAAGTAGTTGGCATAGTAACTAATGATTTTGTCTAGCATGGCAGCTCCTAGCATCCTGCTGACTTATGTTCAGGCACTCAGAAAAACACAGAACATTTTCTTTGGCACATTGTGTGCTTCTTCCAATCCCTAACAATAGGTCCTAGATTGGGGCTGGCTACAGAGCAATGATAAACAGAGTGGGATGAAGCCCAGGACGCTGGGGTCCTGGCTGGGATGCAGGAGTTTTGGGTCTCTCACTTGCCTTCAGGCCTTTCTTTGTCCTTCTCCCTCTTTCCTTCCCCTCAGCTTCAAAAGCAGTAAATTAAAAACTGAAAAACAGAGCAACAAGTCTCTGAGAATGGTTCGCTCCTGGCTTCTGCTATTATCAGCAGTGTCCATGAAAGAGTGACTTTGGTGCAGTTTAGTCAGTAAGAGTCTATATTTTAGCAAGGACTGTAGCTCTGATTGCTGGTACTTGCAAGCCTCTAAAAATCTCCTGCTTTGTAATACAGCATGAGCTGTGTTACAAAGGTAAAGAAATATAGTTTCACAAAACACCAGGGGCGAACAAAGCATTCTGAATATTCCTAAAAGAGCTAAGCCCGGGATTTTGGAGATCTGAGGCACTGGGAGCTGTCCAGAACTCACCATGGTTCAGGTACTTGGAGACAGGGAAGGGGCAGGGTGCAATTGGCCTGTATAAAGAGAGGATGCCATCACCCAACCTGCAAGCTACTTTTATACTCTTCAAGAGAAGCGAAGCAACAGCCTCTAAAGTTAATGAGTGGCTTGTTAAGGCTGCACTGGCACAATAAACTTGCAGAACTGCATTTTGGGTTCAAATCTAGTTCAAAGGGGAAAGTACAGTCTCCCATGGTAGACATGGTGTAGAGATGTAGGAGAGCTTCTGTCACAGACCATCAATCAAAACTTTCCTCTATTATTGAGGAGGCATCATGAACTAGTTTCAGCCTTGGTTCCTCAGCTCCCCCTTTTCCCAGCAGCTCAAGCTACTTTTACCTACAGAAGAGGCTCTTAGCATGAGTATATTTGCATCACAAAAGATGAACAGAAAGCAGAAGATGTATAATATCAATGTGCAAAACTTTAGGAATGACTTGGTTTAGGCAAAAAACATGTAAAGTTTTGTGTGTTTAACTACAATTTTCAAATCCATTCACAGGTTAACTGTAAGAGCTACCAGAGGCACAATTCAAGCATTCCAGAACATTTTAATATGCACAATACCTAGCAAATCTCAGGAGCCTCCCTCTGCTATTCTCACAATTCCAGCTTTCAGCTGAGACAACTGATATTTTCTAAGAATTTTACTTAGAAACAAATACATGAATCCAGCTTATCTCCTTGTGGTGCGGGATCAACATTTTCAGTGGCTGTAGGAGTCCATGTGTGACATCCAGCTGCACAACTCCACAAGCAAGAATTTCCCCCAACACGCCCAATTAAACTTAAAACTTCACATTTTATTATATGACATTCTTCTTATTTCAGGACTAAGCCTTCACTACTAGAACTATGCCTCCTTTGAGCTCAGCCAGCCTTGGCACACTTAACTCCCTTCTTTTTCCTCAACTCAGTCCTTTCTGGCCTTGATTGCACATTGCTTTTCTGTGAACTTTTTCCACTTTATTATTCCAGATGTGCATGCACAATAGCTATACAAGGAAAGCCCACTGACTTCTTGCTCCTTCACTTTTTTCAACAACTACTATCAAAGTCCACAAGCTTCCTTCTTTTCTGCCACATGTTGCTGGATAACTTATATCTTGCTCCCTAGCTTCTGAAAATTATTCTTGCTGTTTACTCACCATTGATAAACGTGGGGTTTGAAACGTAAGGATTTTCTTATAAAAAAGGCAATTCAAATCAGAAATTAAGTGCTTTTTACATCCTAGGTTTCCATATACAGGCAAGGTAATGTGTGTTAAGTGTCTAACCTGCTAGGTTAGAAACGAGATGCATCAAAACAGCCTTCTGATAGTCTAGGAGGGGAAGGGTAGAATGAGATTATGGAGCATTGGAAAATATCTTTGGGAAAGGCCTGACCTATCTCAGCTACTCCTGGATTTAACTGGCATTATCAATCAGAAGCAGTGAATGTGCCAGTCTCAGCAAATTAAATCAAGTATTTACCCTTCAGTGGAGATAATCTTTGTTGGGCCCCTAGTAGCATCCTTGGCTTCATGCCTGTTACAAAATACTGTCAGTCTCTCTGATCTGGGGAACACTTGGCAGGTAAACAAATAACTTTTTTTTTTTCTTCTCTTTACACATGGCAGCTCTGAAATTCACTAGCAGAAAGGCTGAATCAAGAAGATAACCAACAGCCAGATGACTGCAAAGTTCAGTGCCTTCATCCTACTGTGGCTCATCAGGTCACTGGAAAGGTAATGAAGGTAATGAGCATATCTCCTCCAAGTGATCTAGACTAACAGGATCACACAGCCTTTATACCCTCAATTAGTGCAAACACAGGGTTGAGCTTTACTGAGTGGAAGGCTCTTCTGGTTCCTGTTTCTTGCATGTATTTCCACACCTGCAAACACAGTTAGAGCCGGCAAAAATATTTTAACAGCAAGACATATACATAGTAAGACTAAAACAGAAACCTCATTATCATTTTGCTGTCATAAGGAAGTTTTGGGGAGGATTGCCTGCTTAACTCTGACATGCAACTGCCTGAACTGTGTTGGGTGGTCCCACATACCCTACCCCCAATTCTGAAGTATTAATTAATTAAGGAAGTTCAGACAGAGCAGGGTGGACCCACTTAATTTACCTCACTGTACTGTCTGGATCTGCTTTTCTTAAGGTAAGTCATTCAGACTAAGATCATGTATTAAGTGCCATCTTAAATTTGACCACTTATCCTAGTCCAGGCAGTGTTTCTGGTGTGACTATTAACATTACACAGAATCCAAAGTACCAGAAAATTAGATGCAGTATTGCACCATTTATAGATGGGAAAGGTACTCCTTACTGAGGAGGTTCCACTGTAAAAGGCTAGTATGAATCAAGTGGACCAGCTTGGTGAACATGAGTTGTAACAACATTATTCTACTTCTTCACTGTAGACAAGTTTATTGAAAACCAAACTGAGACTCACAAGCTCTATTTCTAGACATAAAGCCTTTTTTAGAGCTTCATGCAAGCAGATTTTGCATTCTACGGGTGGATAGCAGCAGTAGCACACAATGATGAAAGCAGTAAATGGGCAATATTATCTGTCTAGAATATGCTTTTGACTGAGCTTGTAATTAAAGTCACCCATCTCCCCTGAAAACCATACTCCTTACCACTCTCTAGAGAGGCAGGGGTTAAGTCAGGACCACTACATTAGCCCTGCACCCTATAATGCCTCTGAAAAGCTTTTCATAGAGTTTACAGGGAAAGAGTGAGACTATAGCTGCTGTCCCAGCCAACATTTGGTTCCTATTACAGTGAATAAATCTCCCCCTCCTCCTTTTCTTTTCTTACCCCCTTTTTATATTAAAAGTCCATCAAACACATTTTTCTCCCTTTCATATTTTCCATTAAGCTTCCTCCTGTGTAAGCTTTCCCAGAGTGTGCTGCTCTTTGCTATATGTGCTCAAGCAGCAGCTGCAAGATCCCAATGAGTAAGAAAATGGGGAATGAAGAAAGCAGCTCAGGCTCCTCTTTAAACCCCAAGAGCCAAGTGAAAAGTTACAATTGGGCTAAACTGGTGAAATCTAGAGCACTTGAGAAGAATAAACAAACAAACAAAAAACAAGCTGTTGAGTTTTTGCAGAGTTAGGATTCATGAGACGAGGGAGAGTACTCAAAGCCCTGTCCCTGCCCAGAGCTTAATGTCCCTGCCACCATCAATATCCCAAAAGAAATAGCACAGGATGGTCTTACACTAGAGATCCTTAAGGATTCCTTAGGGTTTTGCTGTTCAGATTTCATATCATTTGAGGCCCAAACAAAAATTTTTGTGCCATATGACCAAGTAGTAGACATCTCATGCACTTTACTTTGGCTATTTTGTTGTCTAAATATTAAATATCTAGTAGTCTGAAATCTCTAGGTTCCACAAAATTTACACTGAAATTGATTAAAGCAACCTGACTCGACAATCAGTACAACTATCACCTTGTTGTGTGGTAGACAAAGATTCCTTTATGAGTGTGTTTTAGAGAAGACTTGATAAATCTGGCAGCTTAGATGGTCTGTCTAATGGGGACAAAGCAGCTGAGGTAGACAGTTGCCTGACATCATGACTATACATTTCAGGAATTATAGGAGATAAGAGAACTTCACAAAGGAAGCAATACCTCTACATTTATAATCTATATGCCCAAAGGGAAGGCTAGGATCTGTTCTGCACTTCCTGAGCAAACATCTATCTACAAATTCACTTCATCAGGGATTGTGGAAAGTGTCACCTGAAAGCCAGCTGGCCAGTTATACCAAGATAAATGTTCCAGGTAAAAGAGGTAGAGAAACAGCACAGCATCAGTAAGATGCATCTGCTGTGCTACCATTCAGTAACACAACTGAAGCTGTAGAATATCTAGCTGTTGAAATAAAGTAAAAGATGACAAAAAATACAAAACAAGAACTGAAGGTCACTTTTCTGGGTCCTTGCTACGAGGCTAGAGGCTTGTGGTTAATAGTGTCTTTTTTCTGAATAATTCCCCAAGCACTGATACCAGGGCAAAGTAAAGATCCTAAACAACTGAATTTTACCAACCTACATCTAATGTAGTGAAGCTACATTAGTGTCCAAATAAAAAGATAGACTGGCACAGTCCCCTAAGCCTGACAATATTCACATGCTGGCCAAAACTGTGCCTTTAGCATTCTACCCTATGCTAAAAACTCACTTTCCACATGTATACATAGTTTCTGCTTTCCTCGTCCCTCAAGTGGATTTCTGTAAGGTAATAAGGTATGACATGAAATAGACTGTCTCTGAGAGTGATCCCACCTGTTAAACTGAATGTTTTTCCTCCTAAGGTTCCTTTTGCAGTTCGTTTACGCTGGAGCTAAGGGAGAATTCTTTTACCTCCACCTCCAGTACAAAGATCGACTCACCTGCTGTGGCTCTCTGAACATTTAACAATGGGCTAGAGGAAAAAGTGACTATATCTGTAACAGCACACACTTCCTAAAGTCTGTAACAAAGTAGTTGTGTAAAACAGAATCAGGGGATGTTGGTGGAATATGCTCAGATACACAGAGAAAATCTAGCATGGGTTGTTACCTACTGAAGAAGCTGGCCCAGTGACTGTATATGCTGCAGAGGCAAGACTATCCTATCCCACACATTCCAGGAAATGTAAAAATGTAAGAAAAAGGGTTACATATACAGAGATCCCAGATAGATACCATCATGATATAGACTTTCAGCCATTCTAGGAGCAGCATGGGACACTGACACCAAAGCAACACAGGAGTATGGTGCTAGCTGTTTTAAAGCTCTCTTTTTTTTTAATTATTAAAATATCACTGCAATCCTCATCGATGGCCACAAAGCACTGTATTTTCATTGTAAAAAG
Organism: Sylvia atricapilla; assembly: GCF_009819655.1. Lineage (NCBI taxonomy): Eukaryota > Metazoa > Chordata > Aves > Passeriformes > Sylviidae > Sylvia > Sylvia atricapilla. The sequence continues at coordinate 56,948,369 of NC_089145.1, forward strand.
CAAGTGTTGTTTTTCCCCTCACTCTACCCAACTTCTTTAGAAGTAATGGAAGGTACTTTATAAAAGTGCTTATTATTTCAACCAAGATAGCATAAATTCCTAGCAATAATTTTCTCAGGCTAAAAGTGACAGAAGTTTTCCAGGTCTGTAATGTTCCTTCTAAGAATCCTCAAGAGACACCTTATTTGGAGGAAACTACTTTTCAGAAAAGAACAAATATGTTGTGTTTTGTTGATAGCTAAAATGCAGCCTAAGAAAAAAACTTCAGGACAGAATGGCAGATTCAATTTTGATTTAGGTGTTATTGATTTTTAATATGGGAAGACAAAAAAACTTAGAAATTCTATAGCCAGCACTAGAACAAAGATGAAAAACCAATAGTGACATTTCCTTCCCAAAAATTTCCATCTGTCCCCCTTTATTGCCTGGGTGATGACATACCAGAATTGTATTATAAAGAACTGCAAGAAAAGACTGGAAAGGCTTGTATTTATTTATACAGCCTTACCTGGAAAAGCTAGTACTGCAGAGCAAGAATCTCCCCATATTTTTGGACTTTGTACTCCAGAGATACATACCACAGAAGTGTATTGCCTTGCCAAAAAAGACCATTCCAGTTCACCACAATTTTGGCCTCTTCAGTTTTAAACTACACAGAACACGGTGCCCTTCTACTCTTACTATTGGGATCTATCTGCCTCTTCACCTGAAAAGAGAACTCAGCCTCCAGCATTTCCAATAAACCAGTATTTCAACAAGGAAAATCAGAGAGGAGTTTACATTACCACAGAGAAGTTCAATATTCATAGAATATTTTGAGTTAGAGCATCTTATTTCTGGCAGTGAAGAACTAAGTGAGTAATGGGGAAATTCCCAGCAAAGTACCTTCAGCAGATACAGCAAAGTGTTGTCTGTTCCTGCTTTAACTGAGGCTTTACATGAAGCCTTGGTTTAGCCACCACATTTCTCTGTCTCCCTCAATCCTTACTGGAAAGATGATCCAGTCCCTCTAGACTAAGCAAGGAATTCTGGTGCACCATACACCTAAATTTCTGCCTATTTTATGTGGTCATTACAGAACAAAAGACTAAAATTACTACAATTAATTTGGAAGCAGACACAAAACAGAAGAGGTGAAGAAGAAGCAATTAGAAAGGCAAAGAACACTGAAGTGAAATAAACTTCTTACTCTAATAGGCGCAATTAAGTGAAAGGTACTTCACTGGCATGAGACACAAGGCACTGTAACTCAAAGTGTAAAATATAACAAAGCAACACTATTGCTAATGCCCCTACTCTCAGCTTAATTTATTTTATTTTATTTTCTCTCTCCATTCTGGCAGTGTGAAGAAGAATACAATGCATGAAGGCTGGGGCCACAAGTGCTGCATAGGGCTGAGGCACTATATCTAGCAGCTGCTAAAACAGAACATCAAAGTCTCAGCTCCCTTTGAAAACCCACGAGGCAAGAACCACTCCTCCCCTTCAGCTTCTTTAGGAGCTGGTACACGTAACCACTCCAGTGTGTTTGGCAGTCCTGCAACCACTTCCAAAACAAGTGGAGCAGTTGAAAAACATGGGAGAGCCCCAAATCATTCAGTTGTCTCTTTTCTCCAGAAGGCAGCAACACAGGTGCTGACCAAGAAGGCCAGCTGACAGAAAACAATTAGCATTGAGAACAGCAAATCTGTAATGAAACCTCTGAAACTACAGAAAAGGCTCAGGCTTATCTCGGTAAACTGGGTAAACAAAAATCTTTCTCCAGGAAACTGATACATCTGATGACAGACCAAGTTTGTCATTAGAGGAAGATGAGTAAAAACATGTTAAGATAATTATACTGTATAGTACCACAAGATGAGACAGCACATTTTAAAACACAGTTCCCAAACTTGTCCAGTATTCATTGAAAGATCCCTGTCAGATCCTGTCTGTAGAAGATGTTCAAGTTGCACAAAACTTACTTGATCATTCACTGCCTGAAGTATTTTTATGAGATTTCTGTCTCTACCTACAACTGTAGGATTGGAGGTAGAGACTGTAAGCACCAGTTTTGTTTGCAACACCTAGGAAAAAAGCTTTTCGATTATCTCCATTTGACCAGGCACCTGTATTTATGATCTTTTCTCCTCCAGCATGGACAGAAAAGTCTATGATAGTTGTGCCAGCTCTGCTGATCATCCCAGCTGCATACTGCATCTATCTTTTCCCCTTGGGGTTTGAAAATAGGCATCTAGGAATGCTGCTGTTTCCTTAAAGATGCAATTTTGCTGGATTCATTAATGACAGATTTTGGGTAAGCCTTTCAATTGATAGGTCTTTTTGGACTGTATATGGGGGTTGAATATTTCTACTGACTCTGAAAGCCAAAAGCCAAGAGTAGGTATCTTCAGAGGAAGTACAATAACTTTCATTTGTGGAATTTGCGGTTAAACATGAAAAAAGTTATGCAATCCTATATTCCACTCCAACCCAATCCCTTTTTCTAGAGCCAAAATGAAATTGTTTCCTACAAGTACAGAGAAAATTGTATAATTAGTCAGAAGCTCCCAGACTCAGGAACACAGATGGGAACCATGGAATCTCTACCCCAGGAATTCCACCAAGTGATTGCATGTACTTCTGAGTACATCAAAAATGCAGACACTAATCTCTTAAAAGGGCAGACTAAAATACCCCAGCCACTGGTGGAAAAATGTCCTTTCAAGACTTCCCTCCTGTCACAGATAAGATACATCAAGCAAGGAAAATAACAACAGTGTCCATCCAGAAATCTCCATTATATGCTGCTTCTTTATACTTGATGCCTTTCAGGATGTTTCAGCAAATATTCTAAATAGAGCAGACTCAAAGGCCACAACTGGTACATTTCACAGAAAATTCATCTGCAGTACAGGCAGATAAAAGTCCAAACATGGCCTCCAGAAGGCTTGAGATGAAAACAAAACACTTGCAAAGAGGTTAACCTTCATGTTGTGTACTGTGTTTAAGGCTCTACAGACCAGTTGGAGTACAAGGCAGTAAGCAAGCCCTCACACAAAAGTAACAGTGTTAGAAAAAAGCCTGAAAGTAAGTGACAGGAGTGGTCAGTACCTGGTTTTGCTACCTAACAATAGACACCATAAACACCAGAGTGAGATTTTGACAAACAATACACAAACAACTATGCCTTGAGTAGCAACAATTCACAATTCATAATGTTACATGATGCCAGGAGTTTAGGTAATTTCAGAGAGAAACATGCAAACAGCAAAATACCCAGCACTTACACAGAAGTGCTTCTCAGTAATGTCTACCCTCATATTCAGGATTTGCAATGCTTTAGAGAACACAGAATGTTAACATTCTTTTTTTCTATTTAGAAAATAGAAGTAGATGTTATCAGTATAAACAGAAAATATCAGTGTAAACTTCTGGACTACATTAACCACAGTCTGTCCCCTACACCTCAAAACTACCTAGAAATTGATGTATAAATTTTGCTCTCTTTATAGTGGAGGATACTTTCATATTTAAATCATTCACGTTATTATCAGCAGTAGGAAAGTGGGATTTCAGAAACAAATGAAAACATGACTATGACCTTTGAAAAAAGCAAAATCAGTTATGCAAACAATGTCCTGAACAGAAAAACAAAATATTTAAATGACTAAAGATGGATTGGATCCAAGTTTCTTTAAATGTACCAGAATAATCCAACTATTAAAACTGGATTTTCAAAATTATTTTACCAGTACCTATTATTTTACTTAACACTTTCAAATGTGTTATATGTGCTTACTTACAGAAATTAAAATTAAAAACTTAAAATATTTGTGAACTTTTTAATAAGAGAGAAGTTATTATTCCTGTTGATTTTTTAGCAAAACTTATTCCACATTAAAACACAGCTCCTCCTTGAAGTTTTTCAGCTTTGAATAAAGATAAGCAAATTGTCAATATGCAAAACCAAACTCTATGAAAGACAGCTGTTTCAAAAAAATCTTAATTGGCAGCCTTTGTTGGAATTGTTCCTAAGCAATAAGTCTAAACTTCCTTGCTTTTCTGGTAAGGAATTTTGAAAACAGAAGGCTAGGAGGATCACTGATAGTAGAAATCTAAATCTCATGCTCCTGGAGAATATTCTAGAGATATTATACACAGTTCCTTATTGGAAAGGAATTTGCTCATCAAAGCACTGAATCTTAAAAACAGCAAATGAAGATTGTTTTAACTGAACAGTGATTCTGTGAAGAATCACTTTTGGGGCTGAGTTTTTGGGCCTGCACTTCAATTTCTCACACACACTGTTGGATTTACTAATTTCTTCACAAAAGATGAGACTGTATTCTCTTTGTCACGTTGACTGCCTGCATCAGAAAGCCTTTAATTATTGTTCAAATTATGATCCATCCAAAGATATTTACAGAGAAGCCAGAATCTTTAGCATCATGAGACTGTCAAAGAATCACACCCAAGTGTCTAGAGGAGCTGAGATCAGAAATTTATTGAACAGAACATTCTTTCTAGCAAGTTATTTCAAGCTTTTTCTAACACCACAGCTTGAGACGTTCTAGGAAACTGCAATGGGAAGTATAAGTCACTCTACTCAGAGTACATTGTCTTTAGTAAGTAAATGAAAAAAATTTCATTTGAAATTCAGAATCTGACTGTGAAAAGCTTTTCTGAACTAAGTAGCAGTACCAAGAAAAAAAAAATCCTAAACCTACTCAATTTCAAGTCTCTGCATCTTCAACTTTTCAAAATGCTAAATGAAGACAAACTGACATCCCTTTATCCACTAACATCTTTATCCCAATATAAAAAAAGAAGCAGATGGTACAGATCTGAAATTTCCTCCTCCTTTTTAGTTGGTCTACCAAACATAAAAATTTTCTCAGTTGAATTTTGAGAAAACTCAAATTTTCAGCACTGAGGACATTCATGGCCCAACCTGGCTACATTCTTCACAGAGAAGATTCTATTTTTTTTTCCCAGCAGCAAGCAAATAAAGAAATTTTTATACATACAAAAGGTTTGGACCTAGAAATTCACAGTCCTTTTGCTTTAAAGGATGAATCTTGCCCAGGCAAAGTATCCCTGACAGACAGCTGCCAATAGCATGTACAGCACTGCCAGACCTTCTCTGACTGACTTTTCAGTTAAGTCTTATGTGCCAGAGAGCAGAAAGATAGAAAGGGGAGTGGAAGACATGTACTGAGCCAGATGTAATCTGAAATTCAAGCAAAGAAGCCAAGCAATACAGAATCACAGAATGTCCTGAGTTGGAATTGACTCACAAGGATCATTGACATCCAACTCCTGGCTGTGCACGGGACACCCCAAGAGTCACACTGTGTGCCCAAGAGTATTGTTCAAACACTCTGGCAGGCTCCCCACTTCCCCTGGGAGCCTGTTAACATGCCCAACCATCCAGCAGAGCTCTCTTAGTTTTAAATTCCTTTTACTAAAGGTTGTTGTCTCAGGGCCAGTTTTGAACAGATTTGAATCAGCCAGGCTGGCCTGGCATCTCCCCACCTGGTTTACTGTGAACAGTTCTTGGATAAGAAATACTCATAAAAATGCCATGTGTGCAATAGGAGAGAGTCTGGAAACTGGTATCTTTTAGCACTGCCTAGTTTTTTTGCCCACTCTCCCCTGCCTTTTTTTTTTTTTTTTTTTTTTTTTTTTTTAAGAACATATCTTTCAACTACTGTTACAGAATGAAATCCTAGAAATAACTGCTTGTAATAAAGGATTCTTGACATTTCCATCCTGACACTGCAAGTCCAGCCTTAACACGAGGCTGGATTTGCATTTACAAATTCTTGTAATTGGCACTGGTTCTAGACAATCCAGTAACAAGCTTTTTTGAGAGAGTCTTTTTGCTCATTACCGATCAAACTTCTCTTACCCAGAGCATTTTGGTCAAACTACTCAATGGCTGAGAGTATCCAGTGCTGGGTAGTGATCTAAAAAAGTACTAGTAACCAAAAATGTTACTCATTATTGAAAGCCACGCTACTCCCTAAACAAAAAGTTGGTGCTCCACAGTAGAGTTCTGGTTGCTGCATCTTCTTCAGATTACACAACACACCTACCCCTAGGACCTACTGTACAGGATCACCAAGCAAAGCTGTCACCACGTACAGAGGAACTGAAATAATCCTGGCTTTTTTACATTTTTCCCTTTCCCTTTTTCAAAAGGCATTCTTGTTAAACACTGGATCCCTGCATGGTTCACAAACCAGCTGCTGCTTGATACCTGTTGCCCAAAGAAACCCTGGAGAATAACAGACTGACACAGAGCCAACAGCATGCAATTCACAAGCTCTGGTGTCAGCTACAAAATTTTACCAGTTAAAAAGCTAGGGAAAATTAGGTGAAAACAGAATCTTCACAGGAAAGACCAACTAACACTTTCAGGGACAGGAAAGGGGTTTCTTCGTGCTTTTGCAGGGATTTCCCATTTATATCACAGTACAAAACACCAAAAAGATTGTTCCTCCTGAGAAAGCCAAGCTAAAGCATGACCTTGGTCTGGATGGAAAATCTGAATGTGCATTACTGGTGAAAAGTTCACTGTACAATGGAAGATAGCTCCAAAACAAAGCCTAGTAGGAAGGAAAAACCTTTGGCCCCTTTTGCTACCTTCCACTCTGGCATTTGTACTTGGTCACCAAAACCCTCAACTCAACTGAGCTTGATTCCAGGCCCTTTGGCTGCTGACGTTGGAGGGTTGTCCAGGGACTGCCCCAAAGGAGGGCTGCCTTCTGGAAGTCCTCCTACATGGAACTCAGATCACACCCTATTCCCAGCATTGGACAGGCTTACTGAGATAGCAACATAATCCTAATCCAATTTCTCTTCCTCAGCTGTACAACACCAATATCTTCAACACAGCTGTTCAAGACCTTTGCTCTCATGAGTAACCAAACTTCCCTTCTCACACTACCCACTACAGCTCCATTTTCTTGAAGTGAAAAAGCACAGGGCAGACTTGGAAATCTCCAAAATAGTCACAATGATTTCAATTTCAGGATAGTCCTGGAGAGCACGAGGCAAATGAAGGAAAAGTCACTAACCCTATCTTGTCTTTCATAAGCCTGGCTTACAAAGGGGATTTCCATTTCCACAAGGCAGCATTCTGTATGCCTGATAATACAGAATATGCAGGAGGGAGGATACAGAATATGCAGCCCCAAGATTTCAGAGTGCCTCACTGTAACACACAGAAGTAGCACAGTTCAAAGATGGGCCCACTCAATCCCTCTGTTCTTAGGCCAGATGGACCTGCCCTAAGATCAATGCCAGAAAGGACATTGTTCTGGGAAACTTCCCAATGCCCTTCTCAGCTGCACAACTCTGAACTAGTTCCAACAGCTATGGCATGGTAGCACAGCTTTCATTTATACTTCACTACGTGCAAGGCAAATCAATGGATAAAATTTGAGATCCTTGTGTGAGGAAGAGTCACAAATGGATAAAAATATTGTTAAAAGAATTAGGAAAGGGGAAAAACCAGACATTCGTGGGATTCCCTGACAGCTCTGTGCAGAAGGAAGGGCTGGGCTGGAAAAAACAGGGCCTCAGGTTCCTGCCAAGCTGTCTGAGGCCCGTCCTTTCCAAATAGCTCAAAGAAACAGCCAAGGCTCCCTTGTAACCCTTTCAGAACTCCTTTAGAGAGTAAAGCTGTTGTAGCCAAAGCCACTCCTACAGAGCACCAGAATACAGGTCCCCTCATTCCTCCATGAATGTAAGGAGCAGAGTAGATCTCCCCCATGAGAACTACAGGCATATTAACCCTCTGAAAACCACCCTGGAAAACAACTGTTTTAATGGTGAATGGGAGGTTTAAATAAATGCAGAGGAAAGGAAGGTGTGCTGGTCAATTTGCAACATGAAATATCTAGAAGTGATAATAGTGTATTTCCAAGACCTGCAAGATCAGGGTCGACTGGGGGAACATGATGAGTCAAGTAGTGCAAGACACTAAAAGATTTCAACTTGTTCCATATAGAATGAGGTGTTTAATAGAAGAGATCAAGCAACTTCCATCATAGCCAAGAAAATCCACTGGTGCAGGAAAAGAAGAGTTGCCTAGCAAGGAATGGGGAAAGAAAAAAAATCCCTGAAAAAAAAAATGACCTACCTATACCTGTTGCTCAGTTCAACATTTACGGTAATAATCAAAGAAAAAACAACTGCATATTAATAAAAAATTCAAGTGTTTACTATGGTCAGAAGCCAACAAGATATTGCTATATGTAAGTTGAGATAGAAAGAAAAGATATGCTAGTGCTATTTACATGAAATGAATGTTTCACCCCTTCTTGATGTACTGTTTTAATTTCTTGTTATCTCTATAAAGACAGCCAGACAATTATTAGAGGGCCAGGAAGATTTCCATTTAGAATTTGAAAAGAATGGAACTGTTTAGCTTAGAGAGAAAAAAAGAAGGGAGATGATAAAAAGATAGAGAACAAATAGTGCAGAAAATGAACCAAGCATTTCTGTTTGCCTTCATGTGATCTTACTACAGGTATAGAGATTCCTGGCAAATTTTGCAAAAAAATTAAAAAAGGAAACTTTTGCATAATATGCACCACCTGTGGAACTCACTGCTACAACTTAATGGGACTACATTTTTTGCAGAAGGTAAAATACATGATTGATGATAATATCCACATTAGAGTACATAGAAAAAAGTATTGCAAGTTCTACATGCCAGCTGTTAGCAGTTAGAGGGCAAAATCTATCTCCCCCTCAGAAAGGGAATTTCCCTGCTGCCCATCAGAATATTTTCTGCACTGATGATGGTGGAGATAGTTGCTCTGAAGCAGAGGATGGGGAGAATTGAAGAGCTTTGCAGCCCAGTCCAGGATAGCAAATCCTGTGTTCACATTAGGGTAACGTCAGTTTGTGGAGGCAGCTGAAAAGAGGAAACCCAAACCAATTTTGCAGTATTGGATTGGGAGACTGTCACTCCTCTCCACACATCAACATGGACTGCTTGCTCTCCACAGTATGCTGTAGGGAATAGCAGAGAAAATCCTCCTATCTCCTCTGGAAGTCATGCAGTCAAAAAAAAAAGCCTGTTGCCTCTCAGATATTGAGAGTTATTTGCAGAAAATGTAATTGTCCAAGGCCTGTGCTCAGGCAGGGCCCATCCAGGGGAGCCCCCAGGCTGCAGCTCCAGCGGCGCTTCCCAGAAGCAGCTGAGTGGAGAGGCCACACTTGCACAATCCCCCTGGTGCCCTGCTCTGCCCTGCCGTGAGGCCCCAGCACTGGCTCCTACGGTCTCCCTGCACGCAGCACAAACCTCCTCTGCCTCTGGAAAGGGTCCTGTGATTAATCTCACTTATTACCTCGGAAAAGTAACAGCGCGGCGGCCGCCGGCCAAGTCCGACTCAACAGCGTCTGGGGAGCTGAGGCTGCAGGGCCAGGCCTCAGACTGTCTGGGCAAGTCACGAGCTTTCTGCCTTTCCTCTCCTGCAGCCTCCAGACAGACAGAGCCAAGGCCGAGCTGTGGGAAGCAGGGATCCTTGAGGACTGTGCCAATCCATGGTGCTGAGGACCAGAGCGAGTTCCAAGCAGGATGGAGAATGATTGGCCCTGACAACGCGAGTTTCCTTAGTGTGACCTATATATATTTATATAAATACAAGGCAAAGCATGCATTTCTGAAGTTGAAGTCAGCCAATTCACTTCCACACTTAACAAGTTGTCACTGGTGACCCTGGGAGGCACATGTGGAAAAAAAAACACAACTAAAGGTAAGAGGGTGTTGAGGAAGAAGTTACAGGCACAAATATGCATGGATGCACAGAGAGAAGAACAACATGCACAAACTGGAAACAGGGTGACTTGCAAAAATGTACAGCTACCCAGGCAGTAGTTCTATTTTTCACCTGCCCTCCTCAAACCTCCTCTGAGCAGGAAGTAATAAACCCCCAAAATTCAGGGCTCTCAGAAATGCTGCCTCTCAAGGACTGCAGGTAGAATCAGCACGACAGCTGCTGAGGTGATGCAAAGGTCACAGAAAAACCACTGAACCCACCCTCAATTACTTCTCTGCCTCAGATAAAGAAATTGAATTAATTCAGGCATTAAGGTAACGAGAAAAGAGAAGAGAACTAGCACTGTGGGGAGCAAGGAAAAGACATGTGGCTATGCTAGCATAGGGCTGGACTCAGTGCTGTTGGGCTGCTGCTGTCACTTCTGTAGTGCTTAGCCAGGGAGGTGTGAGGATCACTGCAGTTTGCTCAAACTGACCTGAGGGCCTACTGTGTAACCCTCCGTGCTTGCTGCTTTCCCTCTTCATTTCCTCCAGAGGCATCAGCGTAGCAGAGCCTCCAAGTTACCTTACAGCTAGATGCTGTGCAAACAAATAGGCTCTAAATTGAGCAAATGCAGAACCAGAGAGCAGTGAGGTAGCCTCCACTTTGCAAGAAACCGCAGGGAGCTTGAAACAATGATTTGGAAGAGAAGAAAGTTACCATCAACCGGGAACTACAAGGTAATACATATGTAACATAGAGAAGAGGTTTATTCTTATAAAAAACTTGGCGTTAGCTGCCAACGTCCCAAGGAATTCTTGTCCTTACTTCCAGCTACAAGCCCATACAGTTAACTCTCTCCCACAGCCCCAACTGCAACACCCATGCTGCTTCTGCCATTCTAAGCCCACCCTAGTCTAGCTCAAGAGTCTTGAAAAAAGCGAGACTGTCCCATCAACTGCTCACCCTTCTATCCTTGTAAGAATCACCCTGGATGTCCTTTGTCTATTTCAGTCTCCCTCTTCTCATTGCTTTTCTGACCCTTTCTAGTCAGGGTCCAAGCATGACATCTTATTTCACATTCGTCAGCTCCAAAATGTAATATAAAAACTGAGGAAACAACGAAACCACTTTCACTTTCCCTTCATGTCAAACACAGCCAACTGCCCCTTTGACACAAAGGATTGAGACCAGTGAACCATAATTAGCTGGTGACTGCTGTCTAGGGTATTTCCGGCAAAACTCAAAGATTCAGTGAAATTACAGAAGCCAAATACACCAGCTCAGAGAAACTACTCAAAAGAGACCTGGGATTCTTCCTCACAAGTCCAAAGGATATACACTTGGTGGAATCAGAGCATCTGAAACGTAGAACACATAGTACATGTAACCCTAGCAATAAAAGAAATCAGCATGAAGCAGTAGTAGGCACTAGGTGGGGAATCAGGATATCCACTATGCTGCCAAGGCTAAGGAAGGCCAGCAATTAAAAGGAAGGTCCTGATTTGGGAGACTATCTGTCAGAGAATGCAGCGCAGCAATCTTAGTTTGTGAGCTGGGGTGTGCAAGACAGCAGAGTGTAAAATCTTTCTGCTGTAGAATTTTGGGGATATAAATTAATACACATTTTCTATTAGAGCAGGCACATGAAGCTTTTCAAATAGTACTGGATTTCTTGCACCTACATTGTTGATTTGTACATGAGCAGTAAATATATGCAATGTGACCCAGAAGTATCTGAGATGATAAATGTCTAGATAACATCTTGTTTTCCACCCTATTTGATCCTTCTAGGAAAGCAAAAATAAAAATGAAAATACCCAAAGCAGAGATTGTTTGGGAACCTGGACATACAGGTATGTGCACCACTGCCTGTGTGAGAGCTGCTGCTATTACTATCACTGAGAGTGATACCAGAAAAAAACTTGGAAAAGCACATCTTTATATATATTTAAACCAGATTAGACCAATCTACCAAAGAAACAATTTCTTGATGAACCTGAGCACCTTGGCGGAAATTATGAGCTAGAGAAGTATTTCAGACATGTCAAGCAAGGGAAGTTGCCTGGGAAGTTGCTTGCATGTTGCAAGGGAAGTTCTCTGACTGCAGCAGCCCTTCATGGGCTCTCTGATATAAATTTGACTGCCATTCTACCCTCTGACTGATGACAAGGAAGCCTGCCTGGCTGCCCTAATCAAATCAGGTAAATCTCTCAGAAAATCCAAGGAAAAAATATGCTGAACAGCTTAGAAGTGCGAGGTCAGTCTTCAGGTTTGAGATAGATGTTATAAAAGAACAAGAAGCTAACGAAACAGAGATCTCAGAAAACACCAACCATCTCACTGCTGAATTGCCAATTTACTGTCCCTATGAATTCTACAAGATGAACATGAGCAAGGATGGCTGCTGCTGAATCCAAGGTGCCCACTGAAAACACAGAAATCTGTACCAGCTAGAAAGAAATCTTTCTTGCTAGTTCTGGTCCAGGTCTTAGAGATTTAGTGACCTGCAGAGCCTAAGTAATTCTTGGGGATGAAATCCACTGCCTTTTTCAAAAAACAAGTGGCATAGCAGGTGGAAATTCCAGTGCCAGAAACCTCTGCTAACCTCCATCTACTGTCCTCACAACTAGGGATTACGCAGCTATTTGCTAACAGATGCTTCAAAGCCAGTTTATGGTCTGAATCAACAAGTTTCATACTGTTAAACACCTGACTTTTTACCTTTATTATGAAACAAAGAATGCTTTCAGGAGAACGCTTTTTCAAGAGCAGCTCTAGTATGGTCTTGGCTTCAGCTGACTTGTAGTTTCATTAGATAATAAGGAATCACTTTCATGGTTGCTGTCCTTGGATTACATTACTAAAATTGAGATTAAAATGATATATGGTAATCTTTAATAACTCTACTACAAAACACGTAATTTTATTTCACGCCTTTTACAGCACAATGTGAAGGAGTGACAATCCTGCCCAATGGACTGAGTGAGAAGCTGAGAGAGAACTGAGACAGAGCACTGAGACAGAGCTAGAATTAAAGAAGGAGGGAACATATTTGGCATAACTTCATTGATACACAGAGGGCAACAAAGGCAGGTCTGCAGCAAATGTGGCAGAGGTTGATAATCATGTCACAGTAGTCAGAAGTAAGGCCACATACAATTTGGAACATTTCCCCTCTTGTGCAGCCCTGCAGGCTTCTTTGTCTGAGGTGCAGCAACAGGCTAGGCCATCATTTGAGTGGAAACAGTGCCAATGCTTACAGAAAGTGGCAAAAAAAGAATCTCAAAATGCACAGCAGTGCAGATTTATAAAATAATATTTTGAAATATCTAGAATGGTCCTCTGTCTCTGTATTACAAACCCAAGACCTCCTTTGCCTTTTGGCAAGCAGGCTACTAATTTGGCACTTTATCTCATAGGCAAAGAAAAGGAATCAACAAAAGAAAGGATAAGTTCTTTTGAGATACATTTAGATAAGTCAGTACTGGGAGAGCGGGAATTAAAGGGGAAGATGACTTGTCTAAAAGAATAGCCTGAATCCTACCGACTTGCAAAACCAAGCATCAAACGAAAATTTTCTAACGAACTTCAGCAGCACTAAAATGGCTTCAATTTACCACAGAGGCATACAAAACGTCCTGTGAGGACTGCACTGCAGAGACAGATGCTTGAACTGGAGCTAAGTGCAAGCCAGATAAGAGACTCATTTACAGAACATTTCCATCCTTGCTGAATTCTGCAACTGACAGACAAGAATCTCAGTGGAACAAAACAGGAAGCTTTTCTTCAGTCTTCCAGCACTGAGCACAGGCTGACACCCATCAGATGACCCTCTATGAATTGCTTGCTCCAATATAACAAATCAAGTAGCAAAAAAGGCATTTACAGTACAAGATAGTCATCTCCATATATCATGACTCTCATATTCCTTTTGGAATTCTCTCATTAAACACAAGTTCACAGACCAAGTAATCCACCACTGCCTCAAGAATTTTTTTTTTTTTTCATTTCCAGATTTATACAAAACTCTTAACCCCCAGTATTTTGGCCATTCAATAAAAGCAGCCATGAAGATAAAATAATTCAATAGGGAGTCAGTCTTAAGGCATCTTTCTGACTCTTGTCCTGAGGATAAAAACAGAGCAATTGAAGTAATGAAAGACTAAATGCCTTGTAAAAGATTTGAAGTTGTGACTGGAAAATTCTGAATATTTTCAGATCGCTGTACAAAATAAAACAGAAACTTTAACTAAAGGCATTAAACTATGCACACAATGCTAGATGAGGCACCACCCTGGAAGTCATTCAGAATGGAGTTCTGGGCATTAGTGGTGGGGTTTGCAGCTGTCTGTGAACCCATGCAAAGGTGCAGAGCTGAAAAGGGAAGCTCTAGGACAGCCTGCATGCTGCTCCTCTCTCAAGCCATGTGCGAGGGGAAGGCAGTTTACACCTGTTGGATAGGTTCTTTATTTGGACTAGGTAATAGCTTGCCTGGATGGGGTCCAAGAGCAGAATCACCACCACTTCTCTCAATAACTTTAAACCCCTGAGGCAAACATTGTGCTGGAACAGAAACAGGCCAAGAATTCATTTCTCACATTCCTCTTCTTTAGGCAGGATGAAAAGTAGTGACTGATGAAATAAGAACAATTTTACTTGAGCTTTCCAAATCCCATTACAATCTTTCTATTAAAGGACCCATTTGGGAAAGGATCACCACTCAGATCACATGCCTTCTGCACTGTCTTTCTCCTCTCACTTCCCTCCATTTTCCAGTAGCATTCAGGAACCAGGGATAAAAATCAGTATTTTCATGTACACAGTGCTTTCCAGACCTAAATGCATGTCTTGGAGAAGTTCTGCCTTATTATTCTGTTTTAAAAGACAGAAAACTAACACTTAGGCAAAGGAATCAATATTATTCACTGGAATGGCAAAGGAAGAACTCAAATCTCCAGGAGTCTTGGGCTTGTTTTCCAGCCTGGTTACTGCAGCAAGTTTGCCTTGTTCCTGGCTTCCAAGATTCAGACTTCAGTGCAAGTAAATCTTGCTTTTCTTTGAATCACAGGAAGAATGGTTTTACTGCAGAATCAGTCCCCTGCCCTGATTCCAAAGAGTGTATAAGCCATAAATATCAATTCCAATGCCCAAAATTAGTATAGAATATAAAGAAGACATCTGGAAAAGAAACTCTGATAAACACTGCTCTTTGAACAATCTGAACTTGATATTCATGGAAAAAGCATGAAGATTAGGACTTAGTGGAGATTTTTGTAGCATCAGGTCTAAGTTTGTATCCTGCATATATGTCTCAACACCAGCAAACCTTAATTTATAGATGCAGGGATGGGAAATGTTCAAGGAAAAACAGACATTTCCTTTTCATCCACCATGTTCATCTATGCCCTTATTTCACCTGAAAGCTTATGAACCTGAAAGCTCTGGGATCATAGTTATTTTCGTAGGGCTAGTTTCTAGACCTGAGAGGAACCATTACTAAGCCCTTAGAATTATAGAATTGTTTATGCTGGAAAAGATCCTCCTTTTAAGATCCTTGAGTCCAGCTGTTAATCGTAACACTATCAAGTTCATCATTAAAACACACCCCTAAGTACCACATCCACATGTTTTAAAAACCCTCAGGTGGCTCCACTTCCCAAAGTGGCTTGTTCCAATATTTGACAACGCTTTTGGTGAACAAATTTTTCCTAATATCTAATCTAAACTTCCTCCAGTGGAACTCGAGGTCATTTCCTCTTGTCCTATTATTTGTTATTTGGGAGAAGAAACCAACACACACCTTGCTACAACCTCCTTGCAAGGAGTTGTACAGAGTAATATTGTGCCCCCCACTCTCAAAGACTCCTTTTCTCAAGGATAAACAGCCACAACTCCCTTAGCTGCTTCATATGAGACTTGTGCTCCAGACCCTTCACCAGCTCTGTTGCCCTTCTCTGGACATACTCCTGCATCCGAGCAAGAAGCCAAATACAAATTACAAATGAGGTCCTAAGTGATTGCATTCTTCAAAAAGCTAGAGCAGCAATTTTAACTTACCTCACTTCTGAAGGGACAGATCTTTTGTCATCTCTATGAGTGTCTGACTGACCAGGCCACAGTGACCCTCTTTTGTTGAATGGTGACCAGTAGCTCTGTAGGGCAGCTGCATTCCCCTTGCTCATAGCTCCACTTGCCAAGTCCAGGTTTGTTAACTAAAGAGGCACAAAAAAAAAAGAAAAAAACAAACACAACAAACCACCAACAAACAAACAAAACAAAAACAAACCCAAACAAGCTATCAGAAACAATTAAAAGCAAAGAAAAGAGATAAAGGTATCACTAAGTAAATGGGATAGAGTATGTACTAAGAGAAGTGAAACTACTACAAAATGGGAATATTCAAATGTGAAAGCACTGTGCTAGTTCCATAAAACAGAGAGAGATGACACCAACATCCACCATGCCTGAGATGAATTCAGGGGTCAGAACAAAAATTACAACCCTTCCATTCACAGAAGAACAGAGGAGGAAAAGGACAAAGATGGGACAAAAATCCCAAAGCAAAAAAATTCCTGCCATGTGAAAAATGAACTCCACATGCACTGATCAAAAGCTACAAGCCTAAATTACACTGAGCAGAGACCAGAGTATCTCTCCAGTCACCATGAGCTGTGTCAGTAAGCCAGCCATATGCACCTGTCCTGTCTCTGCCCCTCTCTATACAAACATACAGGCACAACCCAAAAGCGTAAGTACCTTGGATATAAAATTCAAACCAAAACTCAACCAAACATTAAAGAAACTGCTCACACAACCACTTACAAAGAACTGTGTTCGTACAAGTAAACGTACAAAAATCATGTTAGATGTACATTTGTAATATCAAGTTCTAAATTGCTATTTCAAAGCATGGGAGATGAAGAGATTTAAAAGAAAAGTTCTACAGATATTAAAATGCACAAAATATCTTTTTAATCCAGCCTTGGTTTTGGCTGGAATACTTCACCTTGCCTGAAGTGTTCTGAAAACTGAACAATAAGCATAGAGAACATTAATTCAAATTAATAAAGTTACAGAACACTATAAGCAATTGAAGACAAGATATTACAGTGGGACAGTATCAGGCAAGTTTAGTAATGGGTACTGTTAGCCACTAATATGGAAATAGTATTAGTGTCATTTTGGTGCCTCTACCTCACTCTTAATGTCACTGTGTTCCACAGAATTTAATTTAAATTTAAAGCATCTTCATTGCAGTAACAGAAAGCTTCAAATTAGATTTAGTTCTGATTGTGCCAGGCACCATACAAATACCTAACAATGGCAGTTGCCGGTCACAAAGAATTTATTGTCTGAAAAGAAGAAGAATGGTAAATGATGCAAACACAAAAGGCAACATGATAAATAAAATAGGTTATATACAATTCTTAGCTTGTCAGCAACAGTGATTACAATTTTGCTAACACATCCAATGTGTAAAATGAAGATGACTTCATCACATTTTCTCTCATCATCATCTTGATGCCAAGAACCATTTAGTCTGATGAATTACCATCCTACTCTATTACTTTGTCATGCTTTCCTTTTTAATTATCATTGTATCATTGTTTATTTGAAAGCTGTCTTTTTAAGCAGGTGAGCAAACAGGTAACAGCATGGGTAATAGCAACATTTCACACATTCCTGATAGAAAGGTGTTTAAACTACAGCAGGATTAAAAACAGGTGAAGGATTCAGAAAGAGAGAGAGAACATCAGCAAGAATGTAAGGTTTAGCTGCACTCAGCCCACCCAGACAGGTGTTACTGCTTGTTACTGTGCCATGCTTTGAGACATGGCAGCTGCTATAATTGGCTGGTCAGGGGGTTGGTTGGAAGGATTACTGAGGCCCTCCCAACACATCTGTGCTCAGCAGTGCCTTGACTTCCTACTCTCCCTGTGCACCTGATTGAACTGCACTCTTCCCTTTACAGAGGCAAATACTGAGCAGCAAATCACTTTGTTGTAAAAGGTAATGTAGAGCACCTGGACCAAAAAATCCATATAAAAGAGCTTCAGAAATAGTACTAAAGGAGCAAAACCAAACAAATATAAAAATCTCTCCAAAACCAAGAAAGGCTAGTGGGGCTCAACAGAGAAGGTGGTTTTTGGTGTGGATCTATAAGAATTAAGTTAATTTTCAAACAGTTGCAACAAGATGGTTCAAACCCTCCTGCTTGGTAAGATTCCTGTTTTTCATTAGCAGTGATTGACTTGAGAGTATTTTTCGTGACACTGACAGTATGACAGGAGACCTGTATGGGCTGCACTGCACACTTCAAACATCCCAATTTTCAAATATCTCTTGTCACATTCTTTGTGGACCTTGTAAAAGGCAAGACAATACACAGCTAATATCTCTCATGATAGAAGGATTCATAAAGTTTTGCTACAATTTTTAAACTGATTGGGGCAACAAAGATGTCAGAATCTGAAAGGAACACACTAACACCATGATACAGTAAATCCCCAAAAGCTTTCACAGAAGAAAAAGAACCCAGTTGATGTATTTCTATTTGTGATACAACATGAAAAAATGAGGGGAGAGGAGAACAACATGTGGGTTGTCACAGCCATATCAATAGAGAGCTGTGTTAGAAACAGTCCATATATGTACTGTTGTATTTACTTCAATATTATGCTAATAAGCCAAAAGACAAGCTATTGCATAATGCTGAAGTACTTTTTTACATTTATTTTTTATTTTTAAACGTTACAAGGTAAGTTTATGACTGCAATGCATTTGGCCTTGCCAGCAGAGACACTTCAGCTTAAAAGAACTGATTTCTATGGTCATGCATCATTCTGAGAAATTTATTTCTGAAAAAACTTTAAGACTGAAAGCAAGGCCACAACACAGAATGATACTCCAAAGTGCTGAATATAGGAGTTGAGGGGTTTGTTTTTGTTAATCTGCTTTAAAAATTCAATATGAAATATGAACTCTCCAAGTACAGATGGGAATAAAAACTTCAGGATAGAATTTACATCCAATTAATAGCAGCCTACAGACAAAGATCCATTGTAGAGTACTTCTAAGAAATCACAAGCAACAGTCAGAAAAAGAGCTTAATAGCTTTCACTTTTCTGATCCACATTATACTAGTCCTTCAAGAGTTTCCCATTATCATATCCAAAAATAATTTTCTATAATAAAGTTAGTATTTTCTTTTTCATCTTCTCTAATGTTTGAAATAAGCTAAAGCCATAAATTACAACAGTCAGAAAAAGCAAATAACAATAATAATAATAATAATAATAATAATAATAATAATAATAATGAGTGTTATAGATCAG
This sequence comes from Sylvia atricapilla, assembly GCF_009819655.1. Taxonomy (NCBI): domain Eukaryota; kingdom Metazoa; phylum Chordata; class Aves; order Passeriformes; family Sylviidae; genus Sylvia; species Sylvia atricapilla. The sequence continues at coordinate 56,967,465 of NC_089145.1, forward strand.
CCTCTACAGATTCAGGATAAGCCTCCTGAAAGCCTGAATGCTTCTCTTGCTAGTTTGTAGGAGACAACCAGGGTGAACAGGGACATACCACCACTAGAAGTTATTACTCTGGCCCTCTTGGCAGGCAGTGAAAAAGTGATTTAAATTTTCATTACCAACACCCTGAACAGCAGATCCAAAGTTTCACTGGTCAATATGCTACAGCGAGCAACACACGACAAACTGCCTACTTGATCCTCTCCAGATGGCAGTTTTAGCGCTTTTCTTTCAGAAGCCAGTCATATCCTGTGGCCTAAAACGTGGTGGAGATTGAAGATTTACAAAGTCTAAAGAGCATTTCTCTTATTTGGAGCCACACTGCATCCTCCGCAGTTCACACATCTCACATTTCCATTTGGATCTTTCTGACTGGTGAGGAGGAAAAGGGGTCCAGAGCTCAAGCTATATTTCACATATCAAGCCTAAAAGATATGCCAAAAGAATGCAGTAACCATAGGCCTACTTTGTCTCTTGCGAAAAGCCTTCAAAATGATAAAATTTTCACAGTCAGACGCAGGAGGAGACAAAGTTTTCCCTATCAACAGGTTACAAAGGCAGACATGAATAAACTGTTAACTGAGAAGCTTTTTTGTCTAAAGAAGGATTGGACAAGGATCATTAGAAGATACATCTAAGATCACTACTTCTCTGACTTAGTATCAGGCCAGAATCCTTAAATTTTGATGAGTCAGACAGGACAAGATGAAACTGTATCATGAGCTCAAATAGGGAACCATTCCACTTGAAAATGTGCAAAAAGTCCAAAATGTTTCATCATTTGTAGTGTGTTCTCCTTTGCCTTTCAATATATTTTTACCCATATGCTCTGCAAGCATATGTATCCATAAGTTTATACAGTTTGACTCCTTCAAGACCCTTCAGTCAATCCCTAATTCTCTCTTTTTTTACTTACTGTTCATACAACAACACCAACATTATCCAACAGCTTGCAAATGAAATATGCTTTTTCTTTCATTATCTGGCTTCCATAGTCACAAATATTTTCACTTCCAAGCCTTCCTCCAACACAGATACCCCTAAGGCTTTCAAGACCCATGAAATCTTTAACAGAAGGGAAGAGCTAAGAACTTGCCATGAGGGGAGGGGGGGGGAACAAAACAAAGAATTTTTGCTGTATTTTTTCAGTTGTTTTTCTTCCTTCAGCCTTCAGAGATGACTGACTAGATGCTACAACAATATAAATACTCACTGTTAACCTGTCCTCTCCCCAGTGAGTCTTGCATTCTCCTAGCTTTACCACAGAGCTTCAAGGTACTTCTGGGTTCCAGGACAGGCTAGCATGACTTGGTCTAACACAGCGTGCAGGTCTGCCAGAACTGCTGGAAATAGTCCAGCTGCCTTGCTTTCCTTAATGCATCAAGATACTGGAACCCAACAGGCTATCCCAGTATGGGGGAGGGAAAGAAGGAAAAAAAATAAAATTACACAGTCTTAACCTGCCTCTTAAGAGGCAAAGGAAACCCCAAATCACAGATAAGACACATACACAACCACTGCCTGAACAGTGTAACAAAATGTACCACTGCAAATTCCATGAGGAAATCATGTGATACAAACAGATTTTTCTAGAACCACCTTTCTGTTACCTAGGCCATCTTGCTGACTGCACCCCATACTAAAGCACCTTCATTTTATGTACAGATTTGAATCTGCAGTAACAGCTGGCCATGAGGGAAGAACCGGGGCAAACAGGCTGGGGAAGTGTGAAATCTGTGTGTGTACCAAGGCTGATCTGGCCAAAGGCCTGTGACATTCCTTCTTTGCTCTCTGAGCTTACCAGCTTACAGGATATACATATGCATACAGAGCACAAGTGTTCCAGTCTCCAGAAAACGTTCCAGACAAAGACCTGCCAAAGACATTCCTGGGAAACCTGACAAACTTGCAAATTCCTTTGTAGCGTCTCCAGCATATGCATCCATTTAACAGTGAAAAAAGAAAACCCAAATTAGAGCTGCTGCTGTGGATGGTTGAACTCCCCCTCTTCCTTCTCCTGAAAAAGTCAGGCTTTCATTTAGATACTCTGCCTCAAAACTTCCAGTGGGAGTGATTTTTACAAGGCACAATCCTGCCAAAAGTTTGATGATCAGGGTGTAATCTTTCCCATAACATGAGCCCTAGCTGCTGAGCCTGGCCTGTTTGGTGACTATCTGCAGATGTTGCTGCATCATAACAAAACCCTCTGCTTCTATTCCCTGTGGAGCCTCAGAGCAGGAGGAGTTCAACAAGAGCACAGCAGAAACTACAGTGATTTTTCACTTTCTACAACCTCTGCTGAGACCAACTGGTTACATTATTGCTGCTGCTACAAAACAGTAGTAATAAAAGTAATTCCAGCTCCTGTGTGAAGAGTTTGAGTGAGGAGAAGGCGTGGCCCTTCAGCAGTGCAGAGGTGTGTGAAAGAGGAAAGAAAAATGCGCCCCAGAGGTGATTGCCTGCTTCTTGCTCCTCTTACTAATTACAGTAAAATGCCTCTTTCCTTTACACTTCCCTTTCTCTCCAGCAGTGGAAGTGTAAAAACCAAAGAAATGGTCACAAAGAAAATAAAACTAAGACTCAGATTAAGTGGGTTGAGTCAAACCAAGGGATCATCACTGAAAAAAACCCAAAAACTCCTCAGTGGGGATAACAGCCTCACCAAAATTCTGGAAGTATTTGCTGCACTCTAAATTTAATGCTCTTGTGCTTTTCAGGAAAGAGCTGATGCCCACTGGGACCTGTACAGTGCATTTTGGCAGTTTGCTCTGTTGAGGACAAGGCAGGTGAGGCTTCCAATACTGCAGCTGATGTTAAGATGAAGCTCACTATTTTGGGATTCCCTTACTGGGTCCCCCTGGGACACTGTAAAATGTTCCATTTGATTCTTCCTCACTCCCTCTCCCTGGTCCTAAGGTTTAGTAAAGTCATCTGCTTCTTGCTCATTTCCACCTTCTGTCTAAATGATAGAAGTAGAATGAGACAAGTGGCCTATCCTCCACTGGATCTGTCAGTATGTTTGCAGGAATCCTGGCTGCTGGATCTTGGGCACTGACTGGCTGCATAGCACAGAAGGAGGCAGCTCTGTATAGCCCTTGCCTGGGTGGTCTGATGTTATCCCTATGATAAAACTCCCCGGCTGCAAAAATTGGAGCTATTCCTGATGATAGCTGGGACCTGAAATCTCTCACTCTCCCACACACACCGAGTCAGGGCTCCCACCAGCTTTCCCCTCCTTCTCTTCCTCCTCCTCTTGGTCAAGCTGGCCAATTCAACACATTCTTTACTTCCCTAGCATTAATAACCACGAAGCACTACAGCCTGCTAGATTCCAACTGCTGCCCCCCTCACCAGGCAGTAATAGGGACCTCACACAGATACAGCATTGCACAAGAATTTTTACCTTACAGCGTGCTTCAGAAAGAAGTTGCATGTAAATTCACAAAATAAAACACTCATGTGCATCCAGGATCCAGCCACCTGGCTCTGGATGTACACACATGCTGTGTATTTTCATGTCCTCCCTGCAGAAAGTCTTGCAACATAAACACATGGAAATGTTTTATGCTAAACATAGATGAAATAAGGACTTTAGGATTAAAGCCTGGTATAGAAGGAAAAGTAGTCTGGGTAAGACTTCATCCATCTGTCCATCAGGAAAGGCTAATGGCTTACAGTAGGTAGAGGTAAAAAAACCCTCTTAGTTCAGCTGTCCAGAAGTCCCAAAGTACTCAGTAAGATCTCTACAACACAAATCAAGGCAGGAAAGGCAACGAAGTTCCCATCCAATGAAGTGGGCTTGCTGAACTCTATCTTGAGGCTTCACTCCCCAGTTCACCACCAATATACCTGCCTTGTTTCCCCAACAGTACTGTCACCGTTTAGGCTCATGCAAGACAATGGGCAATTGGAACAAGAAAATTTCAGGAAACTGAAAACTGTATTGTCAATATGTACCATTAACCACTACACCACACACATTGACAAAGACATCATCGCTTTGTAAAAATAATTAGCAGGCATCTGATTTATGTAACCAGGGAAATCATCAATTTCAGACACTGAGTTCCTCACAAGTGTCTCAGTAATGCCCTTATCATAATGAAAAGATTGACTACAGTAAAGCAATGTAACAAAGAAAGTATGGAAGCAGCAGCATAGCACATGTTCATCAGTATAAAAGGTCAGTTCAGATCAAAGGCCCAGCAAACTTACTATCCTGTCTGAGGTATTTCAGAAGATGGAAGAAATTTTGGTTTCGAAGCATATAACATCTTACTGATAAGACAAATGAATTTTTAATTTCTGTATGGTAAAACCTAGGGATCTATCATTTGCAAAATGCTCATTATTCTGTCAGAGGAAACTAAAGCCTACTAGTTTTTCAACTTTAATCATATCCCATTTCCGAGACTTTCAGAAGGTAAATAAATTCTGTGACAATAACTATTCACTTTTATTATAATTTTTTCACTCCAATATCTTCTTGCTAAACTGAATATCCTTTTCTTATTATGAGAAACATCAATAAACTAAACTTTATTTACCCTGTCTTTCACTGCTCTATGTAATTCCTTCACACTTAACTCCTCCCTCAAAAAACTTAATGTTTTCACTTCCTAATTAAAACTGCATTTGCAGTCCATCATCTATGAATCCCAATTATTTTTCCTAAATACACTTTAGAAATGTCATCCAGAAGTGAAAACATTTTTGAGGGAGGTTATGTAATTGATGCTTATACTAAAACACATATATCCTATCCTGTTCCTTAATCTTTTTTTTTTTGCTTACTTTACTGCTTAACTTGAAACAGGTATCTCCACTGAGCTTTCAATGAAATAAAATTCTTTATTTTCATCCCTAAAGAAATAAACTTTAGATTAATCATTCAAGAAATTAAAATTATTGCTTATCATATAGTTAGTTATTTGTAAATACTGAGCTTCATCTGCCCATGTCTAGCCCAATTAACACAGCTCTTAAATTTCTACTAGTTTTACTCATAATAATCAAAGAAAGAATGCAAACATAGTGACAAATTACCAGGAGGTAGGCTCAAGTTTAAGTTTACAGCACACACTTAACTTCATTGTAACTGAATGTGGGATTCTTGCAGCCTATATTATACTGAAGGTAACTAGAAATCACCTCATGTAGTAGACATGAGCTGCACAAACAGGGATGAACACTACAGAGTAGTTAATCTACTATAAATTCACACCCTATATTACCTTGCAATAATTTTATTTTGTATTCATTCTTTAAAAAATAAAATGCCGTATTAATAATTATTAATTATAAACCTCATCCTTACAAACCTTTAATTTTACACTGGATCATGTACATTCTGTACTATGCATCTTCAGTTATCCATTTACTATATAGCAAATTGACTAGGTTTTTTTTTTTTGTTTGCTTTCTGTCTTTTTTTTTTTTTTTTAATCTGTAATAAAACTTTCTTTATCATCCTAAAGACACTTGTCCATCCTAACAGCACTTGCTGAAAGCTTGTCAAAATCTTTTTTGGAAGTCTGAACATAAACAAATTACACTCTGTGCTATTTTACTCAGTTCAAAGAACTCTAATAGATAGGACATAATAGATTACCCATTTTCTTGTGGCCATCTGAGATCAGATACCTCCTTATTAGCCTACTCAGCCACTGCCTCACCAGGTTAATGCTGGACCCTCAAAGGCACATTTACTATAGAGATCTCTGTTGCTTGCTCCCAGACACATTGGGTAGTTAACAAGAGGCTCACCTTTCTATTTTTGGATGCTTTGGAGTACTATAGTTAGATTGCACACACTGCAAAAATCAGGCAGTGTCTGAAATATATAGTATGGATAGAGGTACCTAACTCCCGCTGTTGTCATAATCTCAAAATGAGCTGTATTTAGAAACAGTAGAAAAACACAACTTAATGAAAGGCAAAATGTTCCTACACACTTTGTGTGACAGTCTGCAAGGAATAAAAACTGAGTACAACAGAACACAACTGCACATCAGTAAGGTTTTACATTCCTACATCTCTATCTCTCATATATGAAGAATTGTATATTCTATGAGTATCATCCTATCTCATGCTTCAGAAGTGAATAGAGAGGAATAAGACAGAAAGCTGATGTAAACACAAAAATCTTGTTTTTCTTAAGAGAACAGATCTTAAACACCTTTTTCAAAGTTAATCAGATACTTAAAATTTTGCCTTTTACATTAATATTTTAGTAGTAAATAATGAAGTAGTATCAATAATATCAATAAAATTATATCAATAAAAATAACTCAATAATAAACTTATTTACTATAGAGGCTAGAAACCAAGAGTGTAAAAGAGGAAACACAAAACAGGTGCTTTGGGCATGGGTACAAAACAGCAAGGAACAGCAGAGATTGGAGAGGGACAGAGGTGGACTCCCAACCAGGATGACACCACCATTCCAAGCACAGCTGCTGAGGCTACATTCCTGGGAACCCCAGAGACCCACACTACTATACAGACACCAGAAGCAATTCTCACAAAAATGGGAATGGAAAATAAGCTTCCCAACTGGTTTTGGAAGGAGGTATGTATTCAGAGTACCCCAGCCTCCAGAACACAGCTTGGCACAACCCAGGGAACCAATGCACAAAGATATTCAACTCTCACACAGAAGTTCTTGCCCTTGGGGGTGGAAAAAAATCCCACACAAATACACACACCCCCCCTCCCAAAAAAAAACACAGTCCACAGCAACACCAGTATTTTCAAAAGTCACTCTTTCATATACTCCCTCCAAATCAATGGTCCTAATCTTATCATGAAACATAATTAAATCCATATATCAAGCCCTTTTCATACCAGCCAGGTACTTTCCAAAAAGGTAGACTAACTCCAAGTTTCTGGAATGGCTTTAAACAATTGTACTATTTTTATTATTAGGTAAGTAATGTTCTAATCTTCATGCCAATATATTTAAGAATGCTTTTAAAAAAATAGTATCATATTTCAAGGGGTTTAAACAGAGAAGTGAAAAGGGAGAAAATAACAATGCAGAGTTTCTTGTCTAGAAATCTATAGGAAAGTAATGCCCTGTTTAATTAAGTGACCCTTATGAGGGTAAAGGACCCCGTATGAGCCCTTTCTCTACTCTCCTCTCAGTTTTCAATCCCCTAATTCTCCTGTCCTAAAGCCATCAGTTCCATAACCCAGAACCCTCAAACACTGCCATCTTAAGCCTTTTCCGCTTTCATCTCATACCAAAAGTCTTTGACTTCCCAGTTCTCTCCAGGTGTTTACTAAATCTTCACCCACATATTTCTCTGTCTCATCTGTCTCTGCCTTCCCCCTCCTGGTTTAGGCCAAATCCAGGTCTGCCCAAATCTGAAACCATGCAGCACTCCCAGGTAGCTTCAACGTGACCTATTCTCCTGCAAATCATTTTCCAAACTGCCAGCCCCTACTCTGCAATTCCTGCACTTCTATATATTCAATGCCCCTGCTTCAAATCCACATCCATGCCAAGCAGTTCAAAGTCATCCTAGCTCCAGGTCCCTCAACAATAAGCCCAAGCCTTGCTGCCCTACTATTATGTTTTACTGTATGCTGATACCTCTTACTGCCCGTGTTGCCAAGGCAGCTCTATCTTCCCACAAAACCTGAGTCTTTCATGCAGGACAGGATTTAAAATCCAGGGGGTCAATAAAATAATCAGAATGACTCTTTAAAGACTGACAGAAGAATAGAATGTGTCTGTGTGGGGAAAATAAAAAAAGGCATAAGCAGTAACTGCATGCTTTAGTTATGATACATTGGACTTTGCAGCTACATCTGAACTTCCCAAAACATCACTGTTTCAACTGTGCCTAACATAATGGTCTCCACTTAGAAATTGCTATGTGCCATAAATTCAGTACTGAAGAAACAGATTGCCTTAAAAACCGTTCTCAACTAAATCCAAATTTTCATACTAAGCAGCTTCAGATTCAGATTTCATCTCTCCAAAGGCATTATTTAAAAAACATGGCCAGAAAAATCACTGTAGAGGGCAGATGTCTAGAACTAATGGACACAGGCTCAGGAAGGAAACTCACTGTCAGACAGAACTCCAGCTCTAAACTTCTCATTGACTCATGAATTCCTTTCTACATGGATCTTTTCATGATGACACAAGATCACAATGACATAGCCTAACATGTTTCTATATTTCACTACTGAAAATAAGCCTGTGCAAACACTGCATAGTTGAATGCAAAATATAGCAGAGTCAGAAAATTGGCAGTGTCTGCTAGGAGCTGAGATGTCTCTTGTTTGCTTGTAGCAAAGCAAACTATCATCATTATTTTCCTACTTTGCAATTCCCACCTCTTCCGTGGGAAGGTATCTTGGAAAAACCCAGAAGCAAAAGCAATGCAGACACAGTTACTACAGCAAACTAATTTCCAGGCTACCCATGCACTTCACAGCCACCCTCACTCTGGAGTGTACCTACACAGACTGACTGCTGGCTAAACAGGCTTCAGCTGCCACCAGAGTATGCTGCTTTGTCACCCAACACAGCTGTGCTCACAGAACTGCTGCCATTCCCATGCAGATCTTTCTGAATTCCTTTCTTAACTCCTCCTTCTATGCTTCCTAATTTTTCTAGGAGTAACTAGCCATGGTAGGAATACAGAAGTTTAAAAATCATTTAATAGCTACAGGAATGGCTGCAAGAAGACACAGTGGGTTCTCTAGATAGACCTAACAAACTATGGCAGTTGAAGCAGAATGGGCAGTGAATGATTTTAGGGAAAAAGTCTATGAACTCAAAGTTCTTTTCTGGAAAGACTGAAAAGAAATAGATGTATTTCAAATTTTTCCCAAGTATTTGTTTCAATACTAACTTTTATCCAAGGAGACACTTTCCATCATATATTTAGCTTTCAACAAATCAACATTTTCTGAATGAAAATGTTTCACTATCAAAGTTTTTGAACAGTTTTACCAACAACATTTAACTCAAAACCAGCTGAGAACCAGACTGACAGCTCTGAGTATTACTAGACAAGCAAACAGGAAAGTTTTCTAACTAGGATCTGGCCTTATGCAAGACCAGGCCTCAGCATCACAAGTATAGCCAGTCCTCACATTCTCTCCCAAGTCCATCAACAAGAAGGGACTTTATTTTTTGACATATCCTTTAAAAATGGAAGAGCTGTGTGCAAAGAAAAAAATCTATTCAGCTTCCTAAAATTAGAAATGTACCCCACATTTTGAAATTAATATATTGCCAATAGCATAAACAGATATTCAAAATCCAAATATATAAAAATAAAATTGAAAGAAGCAAAGAGAAGCAAATACCAGCAGCTGTTACAACTATTAAACATGCCTCAGAAAACTTAGCAAAATATAACTGTGAAAACAGTAATTCCAAAAGACAAGAATCAAACTAAGACATTCAAATCAGCAAGTAAAGAGAAAAAATTACTGTCCAAGGCAAAGTGCCTATTCTAAAAAATCTGCAGCTGGCATTTTAATTAACTGAGAAGTACTCAACTTGAACACGTTTGATGAGTTCAACTATAGCATATTTCAAAGCAAAAAAAATTGTTTTTGTGTAACCATTTAGGACATAGTTCAACAAGAAATATAAAAGTAAGTGGAATTCTACCAGAACTCAATGTACATTTCATGTGTATCAGCATGTTGGAGAAAAGGATTATCATTCCCCATGCCAGTAAGTACTTCATTATGTCTTTATAGTGTTATTGGAATACAGAATTTACATCAGAAGCCATTCTGCAGACTTTCATTGCCAGCACTGTGATGACACACTGGAGGGATGAGGAAGCAAACTGCATGGAAGCACAAATCTGAGAAGACTTGGGTTTATCGTCTAGTAAGACAAAGCATGGATTTCATTTTTTATAACATATTTTCTAATCCTCTGCCTTTTTTCCTCTATAAAACGACTCCCCGACATTCTTGCCATCTCACAGAAAATCAAAACTTTGGTGACTGTAAATACTTCAAAATGACAGGACAGAGAAGAATTTTCATGAGATTTCCTGCTTGCAGCACATCTCAGCCCAGCCCAGCACTCACACAAAAGCCTGAAACAAACTTCTCCCTTGCACAGGGACCCTACTGCAGTGCTTACATACCTGCTGTGTAAGGAGACTGACGTGGCCTGGTGGGGAATACTGGCAGGCTGCTTGTTTTTCTGCCAGCTGCTGCAGTTCTGCTGCCACCCCAGCAGGGCTGTGCCGTTTGCCTTGGGAAGGGGGATGTTCTGCATCTTTGTGTGTCCTGCCCGAGCCCACACACTGCCAGCTCGAGCTGCGATGGACACCTGCCAAACAAACATGGCAACTGCTTCATGACCCAGATGTCACACAGCCTGCTCATCACAGACACACAAAAGCAAGCAAGATGGCAAGAAGAACACAGAACACACCTATTCTGCAAGGGTGTTGCCCCTATGAACAATTAGCAATTCCAAACCTGCATTCTCTTTATTACAATGTATCTAATGGCACCAAATTCCAGAGATACTGGCAGCTGTTACTCAAGTTTAATCTGTAAAGTTTTTTCCTTAAAAACAAATGGATCTCTTTAAGTAAGCTGCTCAGTTGGGAAGTAAGATGTTTTTTAATACTACAGGGGTTGTCAATATGTATACAGCAACCCTAGTAAACATGTGCTGACCCTGACACATAATCTAGAACAAATAAATACCATCAAAATACAAAAAAATAGTATTATCAGGATCACAGCTGTTAGCCTGTGTGTGGTTCCCAAAAGCTTCCAAATAGATTACAGTCTGCATGCAATCTCCTACAATTTCTCCTACCCTTCAAATTCTTTACACTCTATAGCTGCATTGCTTAGCTGTGTTTTACCACAGCATGATAGAGGAGAGGTCTTGAAATCTTATTTCTGGGATAGCCTTGGATATGGCAGTGCTGAAACACTTTAGAGAATAAGATACTGTAATGATTTGTTCAGATCCTCCTCTTCTGGAGGTCTTGACACACCTTTAAGTACTCAACACTTACAAGGTTTCATAATAAGATTTCTATGCTTGTTAAGGCAACCAGAGAACTAAGAACAGCACATAGACTGAGACAGGACTTCTGCTAATGAAAACAACATTAAATCCACTAAAGATATATGAGATCAATAACATAATAAAGAAAATATACAAAACTTCATTTCACAGCTCTTTCTGAACAAGTTCAAAGGCTGAGGGGAGACCTTATCACTATAACCACCAGAAAAAAGGTTTTTGAGGGGGAGGGGTCAGCCTCCTCTCCCAAATAACAAACAACAGGACATGAGGAAATGACCTCAAGTTGTGCCAGGGAAGTTTTAGATTGAATATTAGGAAAAATTTCTCCACCAAAAGGGTTGTCAAGCACTGGAACAGGCTGCTAGGAAGTGGTTTAGTCACCATCCACAAATATATTTGAAAGACAGGTAAATGCAGATCTTAGGGACCTGGTTAATGCTGGACTTGTTAGTGTTATTTGTTGGACTTGGTGATCTAAAAGGTCTTTTTCAGCCCAAATGATTCTATGATTGCCTGTTCATTTGGTCAATAAAAGCATCTGCCTAACAAGGGCTGCATCCTGCACTTCTGCTTTCTGTGAGAAGAAATTTAGCACCAACCAACGAGACTCAATTCTGGAAATGTAAAATTTCTATCTACTCCACAATCTCTGCACTGGACTAGCAGGTTATTATGAATCCCAGAACACTCACCTACTTTTGCAGAGTTTGGCTGGGACAAACTTTGGCTGTAGATCTGAACAGCTCTCTGAAAAGAGGAGAATGGGCCAATGGTGCAGCTAGCAGAACGACGATGTAACCCTGCAAGGCCACCAGTCTCAGCAGACCCCGGGTTTGTGAGGACAGAAGAGCTGTCAAGAGCTGTGCTCTGCAAGGAGGGCAGTGAAGGTGGGGACTGAATCAGTCTGGGAGCAGCTGGAGGGGCTGGCAATGAAGGATGACCAGGTGCCTTTGAATTTTCAGGTGCTGCAGGCTGAGATGGCATCCAAGAGCTGGTACTTCTCTGGAACACGGCAGGAGCAGAGGAAGAAGCACCAAGAGGGATGCACTGAGGTAATTTCATTTCGGCATTTAAGGAGCTGAGTCCTTCTGGAACTATACAAAGATAATGAAGACACTATATGAGAAAAAAATCTGCTTTTTAGGTCCATTGATAGTATCAACATACCAAATACCTGTATTCAGACACACTGAAACCAAAATGACCTCATCTAGCAGCAGAGACAAGAGGCTCTCCATGATAAATATCCTCTTTCAAAGTCTGCCATATCTAGATCATCCCCCACAGTGAGGGGCAGCTAACTCTTTCCCTACTCTACAGTATTTTCTCTTGTGTTTAAAAGTAAAAATTGGACATTTGGATCTCTCAGTTTGAACCCAAAGGTTCCAACCTTTGTTTATAACAGTATTGAAAACAGTATATGCAGTCAATATTTTTTTTATGATTAATTAAGTCAGTTCACTTACAGCTTGATCTAGCTTCTTTGGGTTTACAGCCCTTTAATACTCCTTCTGCAGACAAATCTGCAACTGAACTTCTGGAATGATCACCCTTCATTTTTTTCACCATCTCAGGATGCTCTATAACAAAATCAAGGAGTTAGGAAGTAGAACATTACAAACCACCAGAAGAAAGCTGCAGAATTTACCCTTGTATAAATGATTTTATTGCTAATACATCCTGTAGACCACACAACTTCACTGATGACAATTATGCTGTCATGTACAGCAGCATGGACTACCAGATACATACAGCTGACACACTTTTCCTTCCATGGAATGCCTAACTAGGCTCAAATACACAGTCTCTGCCCTCCAATGGATATTCTCACTGCAGGCAGCAATACTGAAGACCTTGATTTCATTTGTCCCTTACTGTGATTTCAGGATTCTCTGTTCACTTAAATTCTTACTGCCTTCTGTTTGCATTCTCATTTCAGCCATGAACTACTATCTCTAGTTCCTTATAAACGCCATTCTAAGTTCAAGCCATTTCACTTCAGGCAAAGAAGGCAGGAGTGAAGTTACTCTAGCCTTCACATAAAACTGAGATAAAAAAGAAAAAAAAAATAAAGATATATGCAACCTCGGAAAACCTGAGTAACATTGTGGAGAGGTTGTTGTCTTTTCATAGACTTAAGTCAAACTAGATTTGTCTAGGCAACATCATCTCAGAACTGCCTACAAAACTTACCACCTTGGAGCTGTTTCTCTGACTGGTGACTGCTGTTGCTGTGTTTTGTGCTTGTGGATTTTCCTCCTAGGAAGATACTTGCTGATTTGTTTTTGTGTGTGTAAAATGTCAGTACTTCCTCCAGGTCACTTTCACTGCAATAAGGACAGAAGAATGAATGTAGAGTGAGGACACTACTTTTCTGCATTCATGTAACAATCAATGACAATAAACAATAGGAAAATTGAAGAATGGAGTAGGGGGAAAAAAGGGTGACACTAGACAAGCTAATGATTTGCTCAGTTCTACAAGGTAAAAGCAGAATGAAGGCAACATATCCTGGTTAAACCTGTGATTCCCACTAAAATACCATCTTCTTATGCAGTACAAAACTCAAGGCATTCAGGAGCCTTCTCAGGATAAATAAAGAGCAAGTGAATACTCCAAACTCATCTCCCCACATCTGGTGAAATTAGCTCAACATGAGAGATTCCATCCACAGCTAAATTTGTCAATCTTCTGCAGGTGCTCTTTAGAATGAGCAGCTATCTTCCCATGAGAGAACCCAGCTCAGCCTCTGTTTTATGGTCACCATTAGTAGTTTCTAGTCAGCAGTAGAGGAAGAAGAAAGAAGACAAAAGCTTGTTATTTAGCCAAAACTCCGGGAGAACCAGAACAGTCAATATTTTTGTGCAATTCACAAAACTTGCGTATGTTTCTCATTTTCTTTACAAGAACAAAGTGGGACAGCCCCAATATCCTAAACATGTATTGGTCCCAAACCAGCATCAGTTTCTTGGCCATTCTTATCAGAATTTGTGTAAGCTGTAGTTCCAGTTGTTTAGTATCTAATGTGCTTCCCTTTTGCTTTATAGTGTTGCCTCAGCATCACTGAGTGGCTGTATAGCATGGCAAACACCAAAGCAAGTAGTATAGTGCCAGCAACACTGCAAGAAAATGTAACACAGAAATATAAATTTGCAGAATTAATTTTTCTATTAATATTTAGAGCAGCAGTTAGAATCTTTAAAAATATCTTCTGACTATCACAACTGTAACTAGTATTAGCTAGCCTAAGCTTTGGTAAAAGCCATGTCTAAAGCTGATACACTGAAGTTTGCAGCATTCCCTGGAGAACTAAACTTGACTTTTTCTCCCAGAACAGAAGCGAGGAGAAAATATAAGAATGAGAAGTTGTTGGTGGAAAGCTGCTTTAAACTTTTAAATGAATTTACCAGTATGTATGTGCTTCTACAATGCACTGAGGATGTTTAGAATCAATGGTCACAGCATATGTACAACTAAACACAATGACATCCATGTGATATCAAAGTTAGCAAGTCAATGAGACAATCTCAAGAAGCAACATTTATTACCAATTTTCTCCATTGTTGAATTTACTGTACTGCAGAATCAACACACCAAGTGGAAATCTATCCTCTTTGCTTGGCTCCAAATAACTTGCTCACTGATTTAAGCTTGCAGCACAGTGCCAAGTAGTGTTAGATATCAGAGTTTTCAAACACACCTCATACTTCATAAGAAGCAGAAAGATCATTGCTAGAAATTGTCTGATCATTGGCAAATGATATTTTGCCAATATCATATCACTATTCTATATCACTCAGTCAGACAACCCATCTTTATCTGAAGATTTTTCTGTGATCCTGTAAATCTGCTGCAGTAATGACTCCATCAATTATATTAGCAAAATGTTTTCATAAGAATGTATCAAGACAGACTGTGAAACCACCTAAACTTACTTAGGATGCCTCAGTTATCACCCACTTACAATCATTCACTATTAGTGCTATCCAAACAGGAAAAGAAAGAACACTTTAATAAGTAGTCATGCAAAAGAAGAAGTGACCATCAATCTTCACAGAAAAAAAAGAAGATGGGCATTAAAAAGGCAGGTAAACTCTGTCCAGATATTGACAGGGGTTCTTGCCCAAATAGGCATGTCATATATAGACCAAATATATGCATATCATATATAGACCAAATGAGAGAGTCAAGAGGAATTATTGCTTTTTGTGCTCAAGAATCAGAGACGTCAAAAACATAATTGCAGTTCACTGAATAATTTCAGACCTCTCCACAGTCAGATAGTTATAATTCCACTGTTTTTCACACAATGCTCCAGGCACTAAGGAATACTTAACTATTTTTAAAATATGTTTCTTACCAGACACTTTAAAATTTAAAGCAGATAAAGTGCAGTGACAGAAAATTCTGCTTGTCCATTGTGAAAGTAACTGCTTGCACTGAACTGCCTTAACAGGGAAATAAGAGGCCTAACTCCCTTCCTTGCTCATCTCAGAAAATCCAGACCTGGAAAATTCCTGAAGAGAAGCAGCAAGCATGAGATTATTTTTTTTTTTCTGAGAGCAGAAACTTGAGTCAGAGCTGTAACAACTGTTCAACCACAGCAGCTCAAGATCATCTGAGGAGCAGTTCTAGTTTCATTCTCCTTCCAAAGTGCTGCCTTATTTAGTCCAGCATCACCGGAAAATAAACCATTAACTCACCAGCAGCAGTTTGAAATTTACACAGGCCAGAGCAGGACAACCACTGCTGTCCTTTGGGAAGTTACTTAATGGTCAAAACATCTATTGTATGTTCTTCTCTATGCACCAGGTGCTGATGTTACAAGTGTTTGGTTGCTGGAAGAGAGACAAGAGGAGACAAGCTCTCCGTCCCTCTGCAGGAACAGATCCTACAGCAAATAAAGGTGTCTAGAGGCTTTAGATCAATCAAATCATCTTTAGAACAATGCTTCAAGGCCGAGAGACCATTCATCAAAGGGAATAAAATCTATTCCTACCTTGCTGTGGCAATGAAGTTCTGAAAACATTCAGGATTCACTCCTTCCTCTTCCTCTTCCTGTTTCTTTTTTGGTTGTTTCTGAACCATCTGCTCTGTTTCCTGTTAATAAGCAGTATCAGTAAGTGTCTCTATGTTCCATGGCATAGCTACAGCTCCCAGAATACAAAAACCAATTCCACAGGATCTAGAAAAAAAAGAACACTGCTATGTGCAACAACATGAATAAACATGGAAAGCCACAGAGACAACATCCTAAGCATACACTGGGTTCATTCCCCTACCTGACACAACTGATTTGCTGAGAAAAGGTCAAGTTCTCAAAAATATGTTCTGTTCCTTCAACTACACCCTTTGCAAGAACATAAGGAAGTATGGAAGGGAAAAAAAAAATCATTCTTTACAGGTACTAGGTCTCCTCTCCCCTTTGTTATTTCTGCCACAGAGTTCCTTTCAACAGCTTTTATTTGTGCATGTGTCCCAGAAGGAGACAGACAGAAGAAAGGAGGGAAAATGTATAAAATAATCTTAAAGAAATGGAAGGATGCCTGTAGAAAATTAACATATTTTCTACTATAAACTAGCAGTTCTCTTGAGTTAATTTCTTTTGTCAAGCAGCAAATTGCTGAGGGCTTATACCAAAACCTCGCATACCAAACCCCTTTGCTTTAGCAAAGACTAAGAAAGTAAAACAGTACAGGCTGTGGCAAACGTGTTTATACACTGAAATATACTGGAATAAATGGTAAGCCTTTGTGGGTGAAAATGGGAGCAAGTTTTCAGATACTAACAGTCTATTTTACACCAGTAGAATTGGCTGGCACCAGAGGTTAGATTGATACAAATATTTTTGTTCACTGAAAAAACCTTCAGACCTGTCTGAAATACCAGTATCAGCTTAAAAGCTTTATCTGACCAGACTTGACCTCCACTTCATTTCTTCCTGCTGTTATCCTGAGCATTCCCAGGGAAAAAAGGTCAGATACATCTTTTGAAACATAATTCAAGACAGGGAAGAAAAAGCTGGTTCAGGACATCTTCACCCTTTGCTACTTAAGTAAATGTCTGGATAGTATGTGATCTGTTTTATTTAATTTGCTGGAGCTGTATTCTTTTCTTCTGTGTCATTATAGATGATATATAATGGCAAGCAGGAGTCCCTACTAAATCTGAAGTTACAAGTCAATGAAAGAAGTCTTTATGTTGGAATCAGAAATCAAAAAAAACCTCACAGCCCAACAGACTCTCAAGGGCTTAAACACGTACGCCCTGAAACCTCAAGTGATATGTTCTCACTTGTTCTAACTGAGAAAATATGTTTATGCACTGATTTATTACCAGCTACACAGCTTTATTTTGTGAATTTACTCAAGAGTTAGCAGAAAATCCTAATGTTTGAATACAATTTAAGTGGAAATTATATCCAAAGCAGCTGCATTCCTCACTCACCACAGAGCCACCCAAGTGTTTTGTGGTTCCTCCTAACAGAGTACTTCAGTGAGCATTAGGCATACAAGGCACTCCCTGGAACAGACTCGGTTCAATACCAACCTTGATTAGACAGATCAAGTTACCAGATGTCAGTTCTGACAAGGTAATGTAAGTGAACATCCTCTCCTAACAAGTAGAAGCTTGGAGGCCTCTGCACAGCAGCCTCTGAAAGCTGAATTTCAATTACCCTTGTTCTAACACTGAAGAAATGCAAGGGGGCAAAGGAAAGGGGAAGTTGTCCTTGCTGAACAAGGATTAGGTTGAAACCACTATGCTAAGAACAACACCTCCTACATATAAAGATGTGAAAATTATTTAAATTAGGACCTACATCTCCTTAACGCTGAGCATGCAGAGTACCTTCCTGCAGATATGTCGCAGTCCTTCAGTATATCAAGTAAATAGTAAAATACATATTTCATGCTGTTCTGTAGAAAACAAAATATTTTTTAAGAAGCCCCATAAAAATCAGAAGTAGGAAGAGGCATTGCAAAGCACTAGAATCAAAGACAAGGCAAAGAAAAAGCACACTGCCAGTTAAATTCGACTTCATTTCAGCACTTTTTTATGTACATAATTACTGGCCTGCACATATTATGTAATAATACTGTTGTCTGTCTGATAATTTCAATGAAGTACCATTATTGGATGCCCAGCTGCAAGCAGATCATCTAAATAACAGAAGAGCGCCTTTGAAACAGAGAGCACGAGACGCTTTGTGAGAAGAAAAGAAAAATAAAAAAAAAAAATCTAAAAAAAAGAGTAAGTCACCTTGTTGTAAGAGATGATGAAGTCCCCCAGCTGGCGAGCCAGGATACGACGGCGGAGAGGCAATCCCACATGACGGCTGGGGAGCAGCAGGCTCAAGGACTGCCGAAGGTTGGTGGCAGCCCGCCTCAGAAAGCGGACGATGAGCTCCTGAAAGCAAGAGAGATGGAGTTAGCAACCTGCTATCTGCGAGATGTGGGGAGAAGAGAATGGAGATGCTACAGCAGGAAGTAACTAAGGATTTGCAGGAACTAACACTTTGTCCTGAGAAAATGTGCTGAAAAAACTGGCAGGCAAAAATATTCTCCAATAAGCACTTTTATTACTGCCCGATAAATCCAATGTAGGGGAGAAAAACAGTGGTGTATCTTGCCTGAGGTGGGTCAGAATTTGGAACACTTAAAAAGTGTTTGTCTCAAAAGCGTGGCAGTTAAAGGAAAAAAATAACCAACCAGCAAAATGCAATGAAACATAATAACCTGTAAAGTCCAGTATCTTAAGACATTGTTTCCAAAAACCCAACTGCAATGTGCTGAAAGAAGGCCTGTGAAAAAGTGCACTGACAAAAATCTCTCTCAGCAGTACCACAGGGAAGTGGATCTTGTTCAGATATGGGTAACCCCATTTCAAAATTTTTCATATATATATATACATACACTATTGACACATCCTCTCCACAGCAATAGATGCCTACATCTACAGCCATGTAATTCCTGTCCCTCACCATGTCTGTTTGACCTCTGGTGGGGGAAACATATGGCAAGGCAGATCCTGAGGCAAGATGCATCCTGTGGGTGTTTTGAACCCTTTCTGTCTCGCCTCTGGCTTTGCTTTTGCTTAGGAGTTCTGCTAATGCATAAATGAGCAGCCTCACAGCCAAACTATTGGATTTCACAGCTCGCCTCTCACTGCCATTACTCCAGGCTGGTTTGATCTGTTATTTCAAATATTATTCTTCAGTACAGCAGACAAAGTGACTCTCGAAAAGCCCGTTTTAATTTCCACTTGGAAAGAGCAGAGGTAACATTTTCCACTGAGTTGAATGATTATTCTTGACACACAATTTTATCTCTGAACTACATTGGCTGTTTCCCTGCAACATGCACTCAGTGAGAATATATGCAGAAAGCTCAAGAGCCTGCTGTACAAAGCTCTTTTAGGAAGGTTTGTGAAAGGACCTGGGCTTGCTGTGCTTTTAAAATGCACACATATCAAACACAGGACTTTAAAATACTTGTTGGAAAAATCCATCACTTTTACTTCCTCTTCTCAGTGGCTTTTACTTGAATTTCCTCTATGTAGAATGCAAGTAAGATTCATAAACACAGATGTCTGAACATATTACAACAGTACATAAGAGAAAAAGTTTAACTGGGTACCTGTTCTATTTGAGTAGATGAAGACTTTGTTTAATTTAGCAGAAACCAGACCCTGAAAAGTAATCTTACAAAACCTTCTAGAGAAGAATTCAAGAGCAGGTAAGCTTAGAAATCAGTGAAGGAGAACCAACAAGAGATCTGAGCAGCTTGAATGTCACTAAGTCCAGTCATTAAGAGCTGTTTATCATTGTTCTCAGGTCAGTAAGCAGTCCTGCCTCATCTGTGTATTAAAAATACAGCACTAGCAGCTAGACAAAGATGAACAACCGTCATCTCAGTTGGACTGCTGTACTTGGAAGGATGGGAACTGACCTCAAAACTCTCAAGGTAGATTGCAACTTGGCTTCTCAGTCTGGCCAACACAAAGCTTCTTACCATTTGCTCCTCCTCTTTGGCAGCCCAGGTAGGATTCTGGACCCGTTCACCAGTCCCCCTCATCAGTCGGAGCCGAACATGCTGCAGATAGGCAGAGAAAGCTGTACGAGCTTGTATTTTGCTGTGGACAAAAAGAATCAATCAGCTACCTTCAGAATAGGAATGGGAAGAGTTACAGCAGTCAGGCACAGCCTATGGAGCAAAGTACAGTCAGCAAGCACCTCCTAAGTGCACTAATGCTGAAACTCAAAGAAAGGAGGACCCCTTCACCCCACCAGCATTTTCACAAAGATGAGGTAGGTATTGCAGGAGGACATACAAAAGACAGCAGACACTCTCGAAGATTAATTCTAAAAGTGGAATGTTCTTCCTGCCTTTTACAGCCTTGGTTATTCTCTAAAAGCCAGTAACATGGACATAAGCAAAACTGTGTATTTTTTAAACAAAATCGAGGCTCTACTGGGCCTCTGTTTTCACAAACATTTTGAACACCACAACAACAGACCTTAAAATAAACAAAGGGCTTGGTACTGGTGCCAGAGTTATAACAAAGACCCTGTAATTCCCATTGGAAATGAAAGAATTAAATCTGTGAAAGTGAGCTCTTCCCCTGCTGGCTCAGGGATACAAGCCAAATTTCATTGAGCAAGGCACCACTGAGGAATGAAGGAACATCAGCAAAATCTGCTCTGCAGCTGGCTGAACATGTTGGGAAGCTGCAAGCATGAACTGAGGAGAGGGAGGGACACATAGCTTCTCATTCCCTCACAATAGTAGCCACTTCAGTATATGCATTTGTTGTGAGAGAAATTGCTGAAAGCTCTGCCTAATTATGTTCATTGTCCTCTTGGTCCAAACCCTACCCTCAAACATTCTGCTCTCCCAGCCTCTGCTCTTCCTCACAGTTTTCCCCACAGTTGCTAGAAGCTTTTCATAAGGATAATAGCAGCAGATTGGCTTTAGTGTCAGCAACAGATTTCCCTTTCTATCACAGGAAGTATCCTAATGTTCTGTAGAATTTTAAGTTTCATTTTAAACAAACTAGAGTTTTGAACCCATTACTTTCCTAAAATATTATTCCAGAATTTACTGTTCTAATAAATAGGAACCTCCTCTCACTACCCAGTCCAGCTTCACTTATGAGCAGTTTATAATTGCTTTTTCTTTCTCCAACATTGGCCTGTATTTAAATATAATCCCTGATGGGTCTCCCACCTTGAATGTCTTTATTAAAGTTACATCCTTTCATAGTTTTCCTTTTATTCGTGTGAACTATCCCCATCTGCCAGTGTCTTCTAACAAAGCACCCACAATGGTGACAATGAGACTGGCAGCTCACCTCCACCTGTGTTCTACTCACAATTTGCCTTCCATGAATATGGGTGATACAATACTCCACATGAAGTCTCAGAAGTATGTCAAGTGATAAACCCTGGAACACATTTGGTCTTTTCACGCATGCATGAGCTAGGGCTTCACAAACTTCCTCTGATCAACCAGCATGCAAGATATTTTTCCTTATAATTAATTTCTAGTTGATGAACATCCAGCTGACAGAACTTCTGCTCTAAATTATTAGTCCTTATGAGCATCCCATTGCACTTTGTTCTACTGAATTTCATCCTAGTTATATTATTTATATCCTCAAGGTCATCCAATTTTTCTCATATTTAGTGCACTACTTTTTTTCTCATGGTAATAACTCCCAAATGTTTTCCATCAAATTCCATTAGCACATTTGTACATTTTGTGTCATTCTCAAATTGATTATTAATATCAGCCTCAGACCAATTCCTGAGGAACCTCACCATATTTTTTCTACTTGTTCTCTGCTTTTTACGAATATACTCAAGTACTTACACGGTCCTTATGACTCCAGGTACATGAGTCCCTGAAATGCTATTAAAAACTCTGTGCAATTAAGCAATTAAGGCTTTCTGGTTTATAGGTCTGTAAAATTTCAGGAACACTATATTACAGTGTTACACAGAAACCATACCATAGCAGTACTTATAGAGATCGATGCATCAATTTAGGTAAGAATTGAAGATAAAATAAAATACATTGGAAGTATCCATGTATCAGCTTAATCATCAACTTTTGATGCTTCTGCAAGGTCACACAGGGCCAAAGGGAGTAAGCCAAAGACAAGTGCACAAGAGTCTCAAGCTAACATCCTCTGTTAATAGCTGTACTGCAGCAACTAAAACATCATGAAAATACCTGGTTGTAATTTCTGTCTTGCAGGAACTTCAGTGAACTCCAGAATGCACAGCAGGCCTTGTAACATCTCTGAGCTCTGCATGCTACTACTCACTACATCTACCTTTTCTTCCTACATGTGTGGAACATTGGGAGAACTCTGAATCCTAGCTGAGAACTGATACTCTCTATATCAGGCAACCACGTATCAGAAAAGGCTCTCACCTCAGCTCTCTAGAGCTGCCAGGTTTGGTTTAGGTACAACTCAAACATCTCATAAACTAGTTCAAGATTTGTGCTAGATAAGGAGCCCCCATTATCAACATTTTATCAGCACAATAATACAGGTCAACAATATTATCAGCACAATAATACAAGTCTTGGCCTGCTCCTGATACTTCTATGACTAAAAACTAAAGAAGGTTTTTGTTTAACACTGCCTTTACTTTGGTGGTGTATTTAAGGCTTTAAAATTGAGGGAAAAGTAACTTTTTCATTTTACTTCCTTGGGAATGGCACAGTTGGGGGATCAAGTTTCCTTAGACTATCATTTCTTTACCAGTAACACCCAGTGTGTGGAAGGTAGATCTTTCCTCATCAGGCTGACTAAAGGAGAGAGAATTCCTACCACTTACAAAAACTGACTAGAATGGGCCTCGATGAAAATTTTATTACTTCAGCCCCTCTGCCTGTTGAGCCCACAAGCAAAGCTTACATCAATGACAGATCAGATGGGGCCAAGCCCAGCACAATCCTGGAACATGAGGTCACCAGAAGCCTTATACCTTCTGTGGGGAATCCCAACAGTGCTGGGTGCTGAGCAAGATTCTGCCAGGAACATCAGACAGAGCTTATGTTCTTGGCAGGAGTCAGTTCTATATATACGTAGATATAGACACAGCATGGCTATGTTTATCCTCAAAAGAGGTTTCAGAATTTTCCCTGTCACAGCAGCAAATGTCCTTGCCACAATTAGACATCAGAACAATCCCCCAAAGCCATTGAATAATCCACAGTTTCTCCCAGAAACTAAACTAAGAAAGCAACAAGAAATATTTTCTCTACATCTGGACATTTTTCACCGAAAACATGATGCTGCTTCTTATCTAGAAGACGTAATGCCTTCCTACACAGATATATATGCTCATGCTTTTCTTTTTGGACGCTTTCTGTCCATCTGCAATTAGAGTTTTGCTACCCACATTCAAGGGGAAGATCATATTTCAAAATATCTTGTTAAGACCTTGCTTGGTGTTTTTCTCTAGAATTTCCTCCAGCACATCTCTTTTTTCTAAGAAACAGTCATGCATCAGAACATACTCAACTCCACACCATCATACTCAACAACATGCAATGAGATGTTTCAGTAATTTGTCCCTCTCAAATTACCTCCTCATCTTGCTCTCAGAAGGCAATGACCTTGAGCAGATATTACTATAAGAGGTAAAAATTCTACCATCAAAAATAAAAGTACAAAAATGAGAAAACTAATTTTATAGAGAGACAGCATTGAGATATTCCTATCCAACTGTTCTTGGATAATTTAACGTGTTTATAAGCACTTCTTGGCAAATACAGAGAATGAGAAGAAAAAATTTAGAATTCAGTAGCAGGCATCCTGCATTAAGGCAAAAAGACATTTTAGAAGCCTGAGCTGGCACAGAAAAGCTTCCATCAATAGATTAAAGAACAGCAATGGAAACCATAGGGTCACACTTTACACTGACCCAACAGGTCAGGAATTCACATAAACTGTCAGACTTTGCAATGGTCCCCCTTCTCTGCCAAGATGTTAAGGCAGACCATAGTTAAACAAAATTTCAGGCCCCTTTTCTAGGGTCTTCTTATCTCTTCACACTCATAACATGCACCCTCCATATTTTAACTTGTATTAGCTTCAAGTCAAAACTAGAGGTAATACACAGAAAACTCTCACCTCAGGTTTCCTTGCTTTTGAAGAATCTGAAACAAGTTAAACTGAGGTTCTGGGTCTTGTTTTTGTAGAAACGGCCCTTCTCCATCTCCACTTTTCTTGTCAAGTTTTTTTGGTAGCTTCTCCTTATCAGTAGTTTTCACTGAGTCAGAGACCTTTGGCTTGTTCTTCACCTGAGTGTCCAAAAGAGAGCAAACACTTCTATCAACGTCTTCATCTTCATCTGCATCCACCTCCTCTTCCTCCTCACTTTCCATGTCTGACTTGAGAGACAGCTTTGTTGGTTCTGATGTGCCTGTAGTAGAGGAGAAATCACTTACTTTTGTTAAGAATAAAGAAAGTGGAGAGGACTGTTCTACTATTTATATCCTTTGGTTTACCTCTAAACTCTTTTCTGCTATAGGGAAGGAACACCACCATTTCAGAACAGCATCTTAAGTATAACTGTTCTGTATTATGCTTTCTGTCTTTCTTCTTGTGTATTGAACACTTGAGAAGCCTATTTTTCCAAGATTACAGAATACAGACCAAGATTCTAGTTTCAACGTTACAAAAGAAAAAAACAATGCCCACACAAAATCAAAGAGGTAAAGACATTTTCCTATATTTTATCCTGATTCTTACATATATAGTGACATATATACACTCATACTTCATATATATATAAACACCTTTCTGTATGTCGTGTGTCAAATAAAACAAAGCTACAAAACCTAAACTTCCACACGTGCCAAGAAAGATCATATATCTTAACATAGAAGCAAAAATGATCTTATAACATCTCTCCTACTGCAGTCAGTATCACACAGCTATTAGAAAGAGTTTAGATAAAAGGCAGGCACATTCACTTGTGGGGGATCATTCACCTATGTACCCCTTTAAGTTTTTCCAACATCAGCTTGGACAGACTTCTCTTCCCAACAGCTTAAAAGTCACAGCTGTCTAGGAGAACCAATCTGAAAGGTCCCCTCTTTCTCTGAAAAGCTGAAGAATTACAGAGGCACACATACTGTCGAATTCTTTATCCAAAATGCAATAACAAGCTCATCTCCAAGCAAGCACTGATCACCTTTAATGATATACATGGGAGTGTGGAAAAATGGGAATGAAATTCAAGGCAGCAAACAAACAAGAAGCTCAGAACCAGAATGAAGTGAAAACTACTAACATTTGAAACCAAACAACCCCATTCACATACATTTCAAACGAAAAAGTCCTTTGCTTGCTTGTTTTTGACTAACTGCTCATCTAAAACTCTAGCCATGCATACCTGATGCACTTGTCTGTTCTGCTGTACCTTGCTGACGGTTCCGTAACTCCAGGGAAATGAGCTTTCTCTCATAAAAGAGAGCATGAGAGTCCACAGCTTCCAGCCTCACATCCGGCCTTCCATTGAGACCTGCTCTGGGAAGCACAGTACAGAGATATCCCTCAGTCTCCCTTTGTCTTTCTCTCCCTGATGATACAAGAGACCTAGTAGATCAAACTTCTTCAAGAAACATTCTTCCTGACATTTACCATCGGTCTAACTCTGCTCTAGTCAAGCCTGTAAATGTCTGAAGAGAGTCTTGCACGTACTTCACAGAATATCACCTTTCAAAGCCCCAAGACACATTCACCTAGTGTCATGCTTTCATGACTGAGCAGCATCATCCCATCATGCAACAGCTCAGGACATAATTAACAGAGGAAATTGCCAGAATACAAAACAATGAAGGGGAATGGAAAGAGAGGACATTGACACGAATCCAGTTGCCTGAACTATTTATGTAGACAGCTTGTTCTTCACTGATCAGATATAAGAATTTTAACACAATAAAAGTGAAAAATGTCAAACCCCCTACAAGTTCTAGTAAGTCAAGGGACAAGGAGCCCTGTCAGATTCCTTAAAGGGAATATACAAAAGTAACAATTTTCTGCCAGTGCACAAAGATACAGGAAAGTGCTCCTGATGATATAAGTAAAAAACAAGCATAGAAAATGTTTATTGTTTCATTTATCTTTCTAGGTCTAACAAAGTGAAAATATGAGTATATGAAGTCCAAAACCCTTGTGCATTACAAGATCTCTTGGGAGAGCTCAATGATGAGGCTTATCACGATGGCAGGAATACCAAGGTGTGAAGCCTATGAGGAGAAATTTTAAGGTACAATGAAAACATGAGCTCTTCACATGTGGGTATATTCTTTTCTCACTGCATTTATGTTTCTAAAATTATTTTCATGGATTTCAGGTAGAAAAGATGTTGACTCACAACTTAGAAGCTAAAGCTAAGGAAATCTAAATTTAGAATAAAAAAGCACAAATTATTTAATTAAGAAGCTATTTACCGAGATTTCCCAGTGATGAACTCTCTTTTCATCTTGCCCCTACAAAGAGAAAAAGGTCAAAAATTACTCTCCATCCTGGATCAGCCTTGATTAAAAAGCCTCCCTAGTCTTTCTCTCGTACAATGGAAAGACCATATTTACAGAATTACTTGTGAGTTCTATCTTAAAGGAGAAAAAAAAAAGGCTCCAAAAGAGAGCCCTGAGCAGCTGTACTACAACTGATATTTGCATTTGTCTGGCCTAAGCTGGAGAAGGCATCATTTAGTACTACTCTTTAGACACATCCCTGGATATACACATTGAAAAAAATTTGTACAGCACTGATGTTGGGAAGAGCTTCTGTAAATTGTCTCCTTTCTCAGCCAGCTTGTCTTTACTCAGTAGTTACTTCATAGTGGAGCTCAAATTTGCACAAGAATTGTTGAGAAGGAAGGACATGAAACATGCAGTGAAAGACCCTGCACACAACTCTCAGTGGAAGCTCAGCTAGTGGTATGACTGTCATTCCCACCAACCACAACCCAGAAAAAGAATCGTCAAATCATGATTGCAGAGGTCAAGACATAGAGATACTAAAACACTGCAGAAGTCAATTCCAGGGCTTACTTTCCATGAAGACAAGCTTTAATGTGATTTGAAATTTGAAACTGAAGGTAAGCTACCTATAATCCCTTCATAGAGAAACCTAAGTGCTTTAAGTTTTTTCATGTCTATAGTAATATTAGTACTAGCATAGTCCAACGATTCCCACGCTTTTTGAGTATTGACCTTTTTGCCCTTGGTTTCAGAAGAGCAACACAAATATATGAGCAACAATCACTGCCACACTAGAGAAGACATTCACAACTATCACCACCCCTGTAAATCCCAGGCTTGTGTCTGTAACATTGGATAAGTGTGGAATCAATCCTTTTTGTACTGTTTGTGCCCTTTACCTCTCTCCCAAACAGAGAAGTTTTCTACCTGTCCTTAAACAGACGTGTAGCCAGCATGTAGTTCATTGATGTCTTGTGCTCTAGAAAAGATCTAGGAAAAACAAACAAAAACCAGCATTATCATTATAGAGGTCAACACAATGAAAGGCAGCATAATACAGAAAAAAATGACCTCTAAAACAACATCCCAGAAGTGGATTCAGACAACATGCTGCACCACAACAGAAAAGGCAAAAGGAGAGCTATCATTTCTCAGCTGAAGTTCCTGGTGGTGCAAGAGACGAAGAAGACATTACAGACTGGAAAAATAAACTTAGAAAAGTGTAATATAGTATAACTTTCAGAATGAGTGAGTGCCCTAAGGTGTTTATGGCCTAATGACAGGAGTACACAGTATGCAGCTTGAGGATGCAAAAGTAGATCGCAAAAATCTCAAAGGAAGACACTTCTATTCTAACAGAAAAGCAACACCAGAAATAATGTCCAACAGCTTTCCACAGGGTTCAGTTAAGCAAAGCAGCAGCTGATAAAAACAAGGGATCAGAAAAGAGAATATTCAACACCCAAATAAACTCTGCCAAAGCTTTCAACACATCTTTCTGAATGCCAAGATGGCTGATCTACACATATCTAACAGAATAGCCCTCAGCACAGAGCATCAGTGCCATCCTATCAGATTTTTATTCTTACCCATAAAGTTCCCATGTTAATGGGGTAGGGAATATCCGGATGAAGCCACCTCTCCGTTCATTTTCCTCTCTCACTCGTCGAAGAACTTTGAGCTAATTGAAATAAAAAAAAAAAAAAAAAGAAAATAGCCAGCAAAATAGATAACAATGAAAAATGAACTTTCCAAAAATCTCTGAATTTCAGAAAGCAAAACCATTCAGTCCTGCAAATGGACTGGGTAGATAATGATATCCTTAAGGAATTTTGTCTTGCATTTAAATTCTGAAGGAGTCTATCACTGCTTCAAGCACATCTCTGCTTGGCATGATTGAGGGAAAGGGCAATATCAGCAGTAAAACTCAAATCCTGTTTCAAAAATTATACCTCTTCTGTCACATTTTTCATTTACATGCACTTGCTCTTTGTTGAGCAAAAAACCCCACACACTGCATGAAAGCCAAGGTAAATAAAAACTATTTATTAGCCTCCTTACCTCCTCCATGCTGAGGCCTATCACAGAGTTGCTGTGCCTTCCTGTTGCCTTTTCCCTGCCTAAGGGCATCGAGCTTTTAACTTCAGCATCACTGGCAGACATAGGACGGGTACGCTGTAGAGACAGTGTGAATCCAGATTTTTTTTTTCCCCTCTCTCAATTTTCACATTAAAAAAATTACATTCAAATTCCAGGACCCCATTCCCAGCAGGCTCTACACTCGAGAGCACTACAGCCAGAATTCACAATTCCACACCAGAGCTGTTGAAGAGTCCACACCTCAGATGTCACTAAGTGTGAATATGCAGATTCTTAGATTTTAGCACAGGAGGCACAATTCAGGCATCACTGCCAGTATTTACACCCCTGGCCCCTTCCAGAAAAACAGAAGACATACCAAAAGCAGCAAAGTCAGAATCCTCATCCAAGGGGCATTAGAGTCAGAATTCACAGGACCCAAATACACTTGGATTTACTCTCTGCTCTAGCTCTAGCCCTGTGCTGCTATATTAGAACAACAGAACTGTAATTCTCTGGTGAGATCAATGTTGCAGGGAAAAGTGCACCATCTGTTATTCTTTTGTTACCATACTGCTGAATGTCAACTTGCTACTTCTCTCACTTAACAGATACATCTTGCAGATGTACACAGCTACATCATGCAAATTTGCATAATTATGCAAATTTTTTAAAATAAGAAATGCAATAATTTGCAGACAGTGTCACTAAGCTTATTTTTAACCTGATGGGCAGTCCTGGCCAATTCTAACAAAAAGACAGGAATTCAAAACGTCTTCAAATCATCAGGACTATAAAATTTTAAAATCCATGCAAGACAAATCTTTGAACTTGTTCTCGAGTACATTTAAGATGGTCTTAGGCTCAGTTTAGATAAATTACCTCTGTAAAAACAGCACTAAAAGAGTCTACGGAGAAGGTCTCAAGCATTCATACTAAATTTGAAGTTTCTTTTAGCTCTATACTGAGCAAAGAATGCACAGAGAGGGCCTTAATCTAGAAAGAAAAGAAAAACATGACAGAAACCTTAAGGTGGGTAAGTCCAGGGGAACATCCCATACTGCTCAGATACAAAAAAAAATCCATGGTAAGATCAGGATGCATCTTTATTTGTAAAGACTATTGGAATTGAATTCCATTCTCTCCGTTTCATTAGAAATGGCAACCAGCTATTCAGAATCTGTAGATGAAGCAACAGCAAAAGCAACAGGCATTGCACTGGAATAGGTTATATTGCAGTGATTGGCACAGAAAAATCCAAAGATAAAACAGACATAGGCACCAGCTGAAACATTTTGCTAAGCCTAACTAAAACTGATTAAAAAGAGAAGAGAAAACAAGACAATCCGGATGAAAAGGCAGGAGACACAAACATATGCAGAAGAAATAAAAATGCCAGCAATAAAACAGGTTTGCTTGATGCTGTGGATGGCACTAAGTTGAAAGATTTTAGTCTTTCTTTCTAAGTTTTCTTCCATTTCAAATCCACAGCTCAAAAACTTTGCTTAACAACTTTCTCTAAAACCTGATAGGGTAACCCTCTCTTAAAAACCACTTCCTGG
Source organism: Sylvia atricapilla (assembly GCF_009819655.1). Lineage (NCBI taxonomy): Eukaryota > Metazoa > Chordata > Aves > Passeriformes > Sylviidae > Sylvia > Sylvia atricapilla. The sequence goes on from NC_089145.1 coordinate 56,997,695, forward strand.
CACTACTGTAACAATCCATCATCATGTGAGAACTGCTGCTCAGAAAGAATACTACAGGTAATTCTTCATCCTATTGAATGATCTGCTTTACTAAGAAAACACTTCAATGAAATCATCTCCATTGTCTCAATATAACAGACATGATTCCATTGATTACAAACAGTAAATGTATGTCTATGTATTGGCAGCTCTGACTCCTCCCTAAGAACAAAACCACGTTGCTGTCAAAATGCTAGAGAAAACTCTATCTTTGCTAGACTTCCTGCACAAACAGTTTTTTTCCACGTTTCACTACAGAATACCCTCTGGCTGTAGCACAGAAATGTCTCCAACTTCACAAAGATCTTGTTTCCTCTTTGACCCAGCTTATCTATAAAAGTATGGATAAATCCAACCACTCTGGTGTATCTCCAAATTCTGCAAGTATCCTTGGTTCCCAAATAATGTTTCTAATTTAATAAGCACTGACAGCAGCTGGCACAAAGATCCTTCCTATTCTCTACAAAATCTTGTTATTTAGTGAGACTCTTTCCTCTGAGTCTCAGCTAAACTTACTCAGAATGACAAACAACAGTGAATACACTGAAATAGGTTCTCAAGATGATTCCATGCATTCTACCTTCCCTTCTGGATGAGGAGACCACATTAAAAAAAAAAATTAAAAAAATTCTACTACATTTTTGCAGGAAGCCCAGCAGCAAAATAATACCTAACATGTCCCCACATGGCCAGGTGCTCAAAATTGTAAACTAATATTGATTTGTCTATGTGACTTGCAAGAAGGGTGACAAATACAACAAGATAGATCAGTCTCACTTCAGTACACAATAGTCCCATACTTTTCCATTCCCTTTAAGAAATACTTTTCTCTGCATCTATTTTGACCCAGTCCACCCTCAAATTTTTGAAGTATTCTTCAGAAGACTGCCTCACAGAAAAAAGATTACTTCTCTTGTAGGGCCACCTGAATTTTGCCTGCATAGATTCTCCTGGGCTTACCTCATCATTCAGACTTTAGTTTTAAAAACTTTGAGGGATTTGATAAAGCTAGCCCCTCAGCATGCTTCACCTACTTTTTTTTTAAGCTGCTAGAAGTGATGTAAATATTTTTTCAACATTTGCTTTTGCCACATGGAAACATGCTAGTGCCATCTCCTCTTCTCATGTTGACTTCCCTCTCACCCTCCCCACCCCTGCCCCAGGTTACTCTAACTGTAAAATATATCTGGGGATTAATTATGCCAAAAGCATTGTACACATTAACATTTGAAACCAGAGCCCTTATACAGGTGATGGGAGCTGAAGGGTACTTACCAATCTACTGTTTGCTGCTTGTGACTGTGCAGACACAGGACGCTGCAAGAGACACACAAAGAGAATAAAAATCTTTTGTTCTCCAAGACACTATGATCCCTGCCCAAGTTGCTGAAGACTGGCAAGTACCCTAAAGAAACCAGTATAAGCAGAGTGGTGAGGCACTGAAACAGGTTGGTCAGAGAAATTGTGGATGCCCCAGCCCTGGAACTGTTCAAAGACAGCTGGACAGGGCTTGGAACAACAACCTGGTCTTGTGGAAGGTGTCCCTGTCCATTGCAGTGGGATTGGAATTTGATAACCTTTAAGTTACTTTCTGATCCAAACTATTCTATGATTCTGTGATAACTGAAGTCCAGAGATAAAGCTAATCACTTATACCATCTCAGTTCTGATCTTCCTCATATCCTGCAGAAATGTATCCTGTCCCCACTCCAAACACAGCACTCATTCTTACCATGTATGTGCTCAACTGTGCAGAATGCATCTGGACATATGGTTTTCAAAAGCACACTGAACTCAACTGTGATGACCAAAATTCATACTTCTGTAAAATAAGTCACCCATATAAAAATATTTAATAGCTATGCATCAAGGAGAAACAGATGCTGTCAAATAAAATTGTTCATAGAACGGAGGGGAAGAAAAAAGAAAAAATCCCGTAATTTTGCAAGTAATTTCATTTAAATATCTCAACAGTATTCCAGTTCTTGTGGAGAAACAAGACACTATTTAACACTCTAGCATAGGTGTAGAAACATCACAATGTCAAGAAGTACTCTGTATTACTTACGTGGTATCAGGCCTACAAGTAAAACCAGTTTAAGGACAGGGACAAGTTCAAAAGAAAACAATCATCACTGGAGCTTAGATTTCTCTTGCCTTCAGTGGTATTCAGGCTGAGTTCCTCCTCTCCAACACCCAAGAGGCACAAATGGTGTGAGAAAGGATTCTCAGGAGACTTATTTCTAGCTGTACTACTGACAAGTTCTCCTCTACAGTTGGTGTATTCAAAACAGATCAAGGTCCCTTCACTGCCTACAATTAATTGAAAGAGCTCCAACCCAAATCAAGAAGAAGTTACAAAGGAAGCAGCTAAGTTGTCCATTTCCCTAGAGAAAGAAACAAGGAGTCAAACCAAATAAATTGTACAATAAAGTTGCAGTCCAGTCTGGTGAAACTCAGAATAAAAAAGTAACCATCTCAAGACAGCTATTCAAGAGAAGTCTCAAAAGCACTGGTACCAACAGTTCTTTTCCAAGCAGCCATTTTTACAATTATTAAAAACAGCCTATGTGAATGATCAAAACTTAAGACATCATAAAGGAGGTAAGAAAAAACAAAAGATATTCCATATAGCCCTTTGCAACAGAGAATTGGAACAGGTATCAAAAATCCAAAACTCCTAGATAAAATGTATTCAGCAAAGAACAAGCTAAAACACCGACTTTTAGGGATCATGGAAAGACCTAAACATCTATTTAGCCATGGGATTTCAACTTAAGCACTTAAGAAAAAAATGCTGTAAAACTTTATCACTGGATTACAAACCTGTTCCTGTTACACACAGGTTAGGGGAACAACCCTAATCCCGTCTCATTACCAATGTGTTGTCATGCAAACCTTTGCACTTTTCAACTGGCCAGCATTACATCACCTTGTGGGTATTTGTTAAGCCAAACAAAAGCATCCTTAAATGTCAATGCTTTACAACAGCATAATTTTCTGAGACTGTCTTGTATAATTTTGTCAAATCATCAGGATCTGATCACATTACTCGAAGAAAGAAGGGTACTTTTTTTGGAATGGTTCCTAACTTAGCTCATGTACTGTTTGTCTGCTACAAAGAGCACCTATGCAGTCAGAGGGATCTGTATTTAAAGAACTATTTTATTTGTCTTAGAAGTTTCAGACTCAGACATGCATCCTTAAAGACACTCAAATCCCATTTTATAGCTATATGCCTCTCTCACAGTGACTAAAGACTCTAAGTTTTACAAGAGACAAAATATTGCAATTTCTGTGAGTTTTCCCTATACCAAAATGGACAGTGTTTTGGTTCCCTGTCGCTGAGCAAAATGACTAGTCATTTCCTAACTGAACACAAGCTACACGGTCATGCTGCATGTTCACCAGAGCACCATCAGCTGCAGAGATGTCAGAGAACACCATCTGCCTATTTGCCTGAGGAGAAATGAGTTGAAAGTCCAAGCCACATAACAGATCTCCCTGCCTTTTGTGAATGCTCCATTTCCACAGATATTTATGGAATCCATTTCATAGACAAAAAGAGATCGAGAACAACTGCCCTTCAACATTACAAGGCTGAGAAAGCACTACCTCAACAGAAAAGGCAAGGGGCAGACACAGAAAGCCACATGAGGTCTCAGTCCAACAATCCATGGGAAAGAAAGTGAGATTCCAAAAGAGAATGGGAAAGAAACCTTGAACTTCAAATGCAAGAAGTTGTTCACCTAGAAAGAGGTCTTGGACACATTCATAAAGCTCTAGGGTTCTGGGAGCTTGTCGTCCACAACAAAATCAAAGTGGTTGAAAAGCCCAGAACTCAGGTGTATCCCCTGAGTCTCTGAGAGCCACAGAATGGTTTGGGTTGGAAAGACCTTAAAGGTCATCTAGGTCCAACTCCCCTGCCATGAGCAGGGAAGCTTCCACTAGACCAGGATGCTCAAAGGCCCATCCAGTCTAGTCCTGGGATTAGGACTAGACACCTCCAGGGATACAGAGTCCACAAACTCTTTGGGCAACATGTTTCAGTGCCTCACGACCCTACAGTTAAAAATTTCATTTTCTGTAGTTATGCTAGAAATCCAGATGATCTTGCTCACTGCCTCTCACACTTGTGAGTCAAATTCAGTGAGAATTACTCCCTCCTATGCTCCTCAGCCAGGCCTTGTAAAAGTCACTTACCTGCAACTTCTGATATGGATTTCTTCTGAGAGATTCAGAGGAATGATAAATGGACCGGCTTGACCGCTGGCACGGATCCTGGCACACAAGGCCTATGGGCACCAAGAGCCACATGAGAACTTTAAGACAGACAAACCCTGAAATATAAATCTAGCATTCCTGTTCACAATCTTTGTCTTTACATGACCTTCTTGTCTCTGCCCCAAGACCAATAAGGATGCTTTTGTTTTTTATACCTTACTTTGTTTAATCCTAAACTATAATTGCATTACTTTTTTTTTAATAAAAAACTTGCTTCAAGACCAAGTATTTAAATCAATGAATGGGTTACTGAACAGCACCACAGAGACAGACTTGGTTTTTTAAACAGCTGAGCAGAGTACCTGATGACAATACTACTTCTTTCACTATTGGGGTAAATTGCATCAAGCAACTAAATAGAGATGCAAGGCACACTGTGCTCTAGACAGTATTCCAATTCTAGTAACCCAACCAAAACCCACACATTCAACCTAAAAATTGCATGAATACTAACTCTGAAACCTAAAGAGAGTGCAGTGTCTTCAAATACCAAATTAGGGACTCTTAAAACCACCTAAGCATCACAAAGAGATGATTATTCTGAAATTGAAATGTCCATGTATCACTTCTCAATGCTAAATACAGCTGCTCTCCTTAACTAGAGTTCACCTCTATTATACTCATCTAGTAACATGCAGCTCATAAACCTGCCTTTTACTGGTTTTAAATGAGGGAAAGATTGAAGGATTTTTTTTTGTTTCACTCACCTACAAGAGTGAACATATCTGAGAGCATGCTAGCTTTGATCTTCAGGTCCAAGGGGGAATCACTGTCCCCACATGCAACAGAGGATAATAGGAATTATTTTTCTGGCATTAAATGAGAGGAATGCATCAGTTTTCAGTATATCTCCTAATACAGTTTCTTTACCTTCTTAAAACAGATAAAAACAAGAAGAAAATTAGGTGGTTTTCACATACATAGATAAAGATCAGAGAGCAATGGAAATTATCTGTTCGTCCTTTTTCCACAGCTTTTAGTGTCCTGATGCAGACACATATCGCTTTGTTTAAACTTTCCTTAGGGATAGTAACATTTTCTTTGAATGTATATGTTACATTTCATGAAGTAGATAAAAGTTGCTGTTATAGAATTCTTAAAAACCACACTTAACTATGCCTCTTTCACATAAAATCATAGCTGAGAGATCTACAAAAATAAATCCTCAATTTCCATTAGAGCATGAGGGTCAACATAAGGGCCAAGTCAACACTTACTCTTCAGAATTTATCTGATAAGAGTACTAGAAGAGCCCAAGAGCTCCTCTACATACTCAAGTAATGTGTAACTGATTGAACTCTGCTTGGACTCCAAATTCTTAAAGCTTCTATCAGCCAAGAAGATTGAAATCCAACACAATAGTCTGACAGAGTTCCAAAATCTATCTATGATGACAGATTACGAAGCATTAACAATGATGACGGAAGAGAAATAATTAAGAAGTAAATGGAATCCAAACTGGGCTCTTTCAAAACCTACTGCTGCAAGGCTTGTTTATCCAAAGGAAAAAAAAAAGCAAAGGAATATCCTGTCTGTCAATTTTGTTCCAGCTGTGGAACAAAATTTGCAGGCATCATGAAATCATGCCCTCCTAGGACCACAAGTTTCAAGGACAATCATCTCTAGCAACAGTCCCTGCCACTTATTAAACTGGGAATCACTTACCAGGCCAATGATGGTGACAGGTTCACTTCCAACAGCCAGGGTTTCAGAGTGTCATCGATAAGGACATCAAAACCATATAGCTCTGAAAACACAGCAAACACTAAGGTCATCTAAGTTCACTTTATTACATCTTTAAGCATCCAGGTAAGGTCCAACATTTGTCTCCACTAAATTATATATGTTAAATCCAGTAAACTCTCTAGGGACAAACAAATAATAACATTCCTCAAGTAGAAATTTTCACTCCTCAGAATCAAACTTACATAAATATGTTCTGCCCGTGGGGGAAAAAGGGGAACAAAAATATTAGGAAAGTATTATACAGAAAAATAAAAAACTCTTTATTGCCTACAAGCTGTAATTCACACAGAACTCTACTACTTGCTTTCACATAGAATCGACACAAGCATAGCAGGTTCAATCTCCTTCTTCCACTGCATCCTGGAAACAACAAAACTTCATTCTCCTTCCCCCTTTTTAATCCCTTTATTCATTGTTCCAGTCAGCTAGAGAAAATCTTGCTTCTTTCAAGCATCAGCTTCTTTTCAAGTATTTTTGTATGTTTTCTACAATATCCCCATGGGGTTACACAGCAGACTTCTCCTCAGCAACTCCATCTACATGGACAACCTCCCATAACATTTTAGCTTATTGACAGCTTGCCACTTTGCAGCAACCATAACAAAAATATTTTTTCCTTAGTTTGTAAAATATTCATAACATATTACATCTGCTAGATGTGTTCTGCTCTACACAGGTCAGATTGAAGCCAGCTTCCCATTCCAAATCCGATTTTACTATTTCACTCTCTATACACATTTTCTCTAGTTTGGAAAGAGTTACAAGAAAGATGCTACACAAAGATGAGTGTAAATCAGAAGTTGGCATTAATGCAACTCCTTCTTCCAGCATTAAGAAATAAACTTAATAATCATCAGGATAACTTAAGAATTTTTTAAAAAAGAAAACACCACAAAACAGAGTATTGGCAGAGAAGGATTTTCATGGAATTAACCAGTTCCCTAGTGCCTGAAATAAAAGCAGGATAACTTCTTTGCCATGTTTCTTTCCTTGAATTCTGGCCTTGGCCTTTTATCACCTGCCTGACATTGATGGTGACTCTGGGGAGCTGGACTGCCTGACAAGATCTTCCCATATAGACAGCTGTGCAAAAGCCCATGTAGCTTACAATGGGGCGGGGGGGGCTTGGAAGGGAGGAAATGGCAGAAGAGTGAGCATTGCCTGCTCACTCTTCTGGAGTCTGCAGCCAGACATTGAATGGGGAACAAAACAGCAGAGAGTTAAAGAGTTGGTTCACTCCAAAGAAATTAGGCTGAATCTACATTTTGCTCTCTTGCTCCCCAGACAGGAATGGCTGCAGTAGGGGGAAAAGGAGAAGGTGGGGATGGTAAGTATAAACATTAGCAAAGCATTTTGACCAGGAGAAATTTCTGATTACTTTAATACATTATTTCAAAATACAATTTCAGGTTTGGTGAAGCACAGAAAACTTAGCAGCTCATGCCCAAGGCAGAGAAGCAATGAGTGGGCCTGCAGCAGCTGCTGCTCTGCAACCTCCCAGCCCCAGTCAGGAAGCAACTCATTTTGTTTTGACTAGCTCCTGCTTCTTTTGCTGCTGGCCATTCCCTTCCTTGGCCCCTCAGAGGCCCTTTCCTGGTATTTTGGCTCCTCTGACTTTGTCCTCTCCCACACAATTCTCTTGCAAATTGCCTGCTCTTTAAAGCTCCATCTTTCCCACCCAGTTACTCATCCTGTCCACTTTTTCAAATACATATGGGAAACCTTCTGACCTCAACTAGCTCTAACCATGCTGCTGGAGCTTCACATTCCTTTCTCTTATGTTTGCCTTATTTATCAGGAAAGTAAGTTCTTCAGGGTATCCCTGTTGACTCAATTCTGTTGTTAAACATGGATTCTAACACCACTTGCAATGACTTAGGGTCTCCTAGGAAGTCTCCACTGTTGCTCCATAATGCCCCAAGCTTCACATATTCTGAGTCATATCTACAAGCCCTAGAGAGATGTCTCTGCTACCAAAGGGCATCAGGAGCTATGTAACATCCATGTTCTGGCAACTGAGTCAAGCCTTGCAGATTCCATGTAGGGCTTAGCACAAAGATCTGCTCAACAGTCAGAAGTTTACCCAGAAATATCTTGCTGACCCTCTTCCACATTTGGAAAATGTACTTCCTAGATAAAACAAGCAGTCATAGTACCCTCTTCACTGTGAAACTCCACTACTGCTTTATAAAATAAATACATAGGCAGGACAAAGATGTGGAGTCATATGAACATAGGATAATAAAAGTACATACTCTGCAATTATCAACTTCAGCAAGGCTGCCATTTCACTCTGCAGAGAGAGTAAAGAGAACAACTGAAAGAGTAAAATATGCCTCACACTGTGGCAATGGAAGTCTCAAAACAAGGCATCTAGTGCCACTATTGTTACTAAGGGAAGAAGGGAAGGAACTAAGATACCAAGTTTCCATAGTGTTTCTCTTGCTACTAGTCCACAAAACCCCTGCACTTTGCTAAAGACTGGAATTATATCAGAAGGTACCAAGAGTTTCCAAGACTCCTCAGGAACAGCCTCCTCTAATCCCCACAGAGTAGGCACTGCTGACTGAGCTTCCCATCCTCCCAAAAGAAAGCCCAGCTTCAGAGTGCAGTCTAACAGCAACAGTTCAGCCAGAGACTTTTTTGCCAATGACATTATCTAAGACTAAGTCAAAGTCTAGTGAGGTAGTCTCAGGCTTTTTGGTTGTGGTAAACTCCCATGTGTTCCAAGTTTACCTTATAATCCTCTCCAAGACTGCACCGCACTCTCTTTTACACAGTATCCCCAAAGAATATGTTATTCTCTGTAAGTATAGAAACTAGGTCACAAGTGATATAGCACAGTAGCATAAACAAATTTTTCATGATTTTGCATAGCATGAATAAGCTCAGTTCCTAAAGCTTAGTCACTGCAATTCTGGTCTTTCTTTGCAGCTTGTTCCCAAGAGAAAAAAACAAACAAACAAACAAAAAGCTTTACTGCAAAGTACATACTCTACAATTAAATGGAGACAACCTGAAGTTATGAAGGGACACAAACAGTGGGAAAAAAATTTGCACAGCATGTAACTCTTTTGACATTGCAACAAAAAACCCATCTCCTGGTTTTATGCAGGAGCACATTTATAGACATTTCCAATGAAAGGAAACTATGCCACTGAAATAAGTCTTCCATTTTTCTTTCCTACTCTTTCTGTTCTTATATTATTTCCTTTTTTAAGAGAACTTTATTTTAACAGAGAAAGGTTTTATCTCTATGTTATTACAGAAAAGGACCCAACAAGAGAGGACAAAATTATTCCACATGTTGGTGTTCTTGCCCACTTCATGAGATGCAGCTTGCACCACCCAGAGTCTGTCATGCCAGCTCAGCCAAATATGTGACTGCCTCCCTCTGAGGCACTCTCTGCACTCTAGGTAACCAGAGAAAGCCTGTCACTCACAACAACACTTCTCTGCAGAGAACCTTACTTCTACTGAAGCACGAAGGACAATTATTCACATTCTCAATAAAAGTCTTCAAAAGTGGTTTAATTTAAAGGTACATACATAGAGTCAGAGACTAACTTAAGGTAGAAGGAACCCATAAGGATCCCTGAGACCAACTCCTCCTCCTCACATGACTACCTTAGACTAAACCGTATGATGTAAGGGATCATCCAGATGTTCCTTGAATTGGGACAGGATTTGTGCTGGGGAGCCTGTTCCAGTAACTGATCACCCTCTCTGAAGAATCTTTTCCTGACATCCCACCTGAACTTCTCCTGATGCAGCTTCATTCCACTTCCTTGTATCCTACCACTGGTCACCAGAGAGAGGTGATCAGCACATCCCTGTCCACTGCCCTCCTTGAGGCAGTTGTAGACTGCAGTAAGGTCACTCCCCTCAGCCATCTCCAGGATCAACATGCCAAGCAATTTCAGCTTTTTCCTGACACTCTTGCCTTCAAGACCTTTCTCCATCTTCGTTGTCCTCCTTCTAGATAAACCACTGCTTTCTTTGTTGAAGCAAAGATTACAACTGAGCTTAGCATCATCTATACCAAAATCAGACTCAGAATAATCTTTCAACTCTGAAGGAGGAAAAGTTAGTAAGGCCAGCTTCAAGCTATCATCATAAAAGGGGAGTCTTGGTGCAAATTGAGCTGCCTTCATAATCCTAGTTTTACTGAGTAAATAAAATATCACCTATAAGGTATAAACTTGTTCAACCCAGTGTGTGATACCAGAGTGAGCAAAGAGGTTAATATGCCAGTAACGCTTTAGGACATTTTTTAACTTCCCTTACAAAACTGAGGAATATAAGAGTAGATATGCAGCTACTCAGTACTCAACAAACTCAAGTGCCTGAATTAACAAAATATAATACTAGGTAGACCAAAATAAAAGCCGTCTGACTCTACAGATGGATACATGAGGTGAAAGATAGAGAGACTCTGTTTCCCAACCTCACTAGCCCAAGTTCTTCTGATTTCAAGATATTACACTCCAAGAACCTTAGCCCCAAGAAAGCCATAGGATAAGAGTAACCTGGAGTTCCTCACTTTCATGTCATCTAGCTGGTGAAGACTAATGCCACCGCGGGAACCTGTGGCAGTAGAAGACAGAATGACAAGCCAGGGCTGATTCTGACTTTGGTAACACAAGTCCATTGATGATAAATTGACACTGCTGGTCATTTCCTAAATGTCCCAAAAACAGACATAAAAACTATTCAGGTCTGCCATGGCCCTCTGAGAAAGAAAATCGGGGCTAACAAGCTGAGAACAACTTCCTAAAAAACCAGAAAGCTTCTGCAGCAGCTGAGATCTTGAATCTTTCAACCAAAAGCGTGAAATTATCAATATCACATAGGTACCATTCAGAGCCATGAAGTGACAAGTAAGAAAAACAGTGCCGGGATAGACCCTCTTTTGTCTCTCTGTGGTGGGATCTCTGTGGAGGCACACTGTGCTTTCTAGGAAAGATGTTGTCCACAGTTCCCCCAGAGCCATGAGAGAGTCTGCCCTTATTGTCCCACCTTCTGTGCTTTTGTGTAAACCTGCCCTGTTCCAGTAATCACAGGGACAGATCAATCTAGAGATAGGAGCTGATATGAGCTCATCAACTCCTCTCACCTAAACTACTGCTGGTTGTACCTGCTTGCAGCTGACCTAATCCATGGCAGGAAGCCTTGAATGCATTTTATCCTTCAGATTCATCTGATAGCTGATTTAAATTTGAAGATATAGTTACATTACAAAATCTACCTTGCCATCAGATCATCAAAACACCTATATTGAAGGGTACAGGCCTCCTGAATCTGCTTGTAGCCAGAGGATTCTACAATGCAATAGACAACCTTTTTCAGGTTCCAATGGTATCTTTAAATACCTGGCTTCAAAGCAAATACTGATGGTGAGGCTATAAAAATAGATTGGATTAAGCTTTGCAAACAAAAGATAATGGTATGAAATCCCTGTTCAGATTTTCTGTGACATGTCCTGTAAGAAACCAGAAAAACACAGGAAATACATATGGTATATATAGTGACTTAAGTGTATGGCTCACTTAAGTCACTAAGCATGGACTCACCTCACATCAAGTAAGTGTGTACAGAAATTCCTTAAGAACCTCAAATTTTTAATGCCCTGCAAAAGTCATAATGGAGCAGGTCAGTACTGTTCAAAACTACAAAAGGCTTCCCCCAAATAAGTCAACTGCCACTACTAAGAAAGTTAAATGTTCGTGAAGAACAGCAACATAGGCAGTTGAGAAACTGGTGATTCAGCACTAATAAAGACTTTTTAAAGCATTTAGCTCCAGGTCAGCACCACTCAATTCATACAATAGTTTATTGTTTGCTTTTATCTCAGTATAGATGTGATTAGAAGCAAAAGCCTGACCAACTCAGCCTTAGGATACAGAAGCAGCTAAATAAGAAACTCATTGCTTTGGTGGGATTAATATGCCCATTACCCTATCCTGGCCTGCCTTCTTGATAGCAGACAAGCTCAACAGTGTCACAGCTGGGTTTAGAACCCATTCATTTATAACATAACTAAAACAAGAGGACTTCAATCTGTTGCTTCTTCAGGCTCACATTTCAGTGAGTGCACAAAATGGGGCTACACTGGCTGCTGGCAAAAATATGTGCTGCACCCAGCCACCTTCATTTTGTACCCTACTAAAGCATCCCAGAGGGAGATTTTTCATTCTGCCTGAACACAGGCCTTACTGCCTTTCCTAGCCTACCCAGAAGAGCTTACTTCAGGAGGGAGAAAAATGCAGCCTGTAATCACCTTGGGCATATGCAGCCCTCTTCTACCTCCTGTTCCCACATGGAGATGTCACGTCCCTCAAATAAGTGCAAAATCTGTCTTCCTCTTAAAGAAGGCTCCAGAGGTAACCACTGACTCAGCTGGTGACCAGCTTCAGGACAGTGCAGTGATTTGGAGAGTGGCAGCATGTCCTCCTCTGGAGTTACTAGTTAAAACAATTTTTACCAGGAGCTTAATTTTACATAAGGAATTATTAGCTAATCACAAAGAACAAAATAGAGCTCTAGGATCACTTTGTCAATAATAGTGCATGAACAAAGGCAACAAAATCGTGTAGCACTTGTAGTGCTCTTTTAGTGCTTCTGTGATGCACTTCTGAGGAACAAAACTGAGCCTCCCAAGTCCTTTGAAAACTGATTATTACTAGAATGCAGTAAATAGCTCACATTACATGGCCAAAATGGAACCCACTACACTCTGTACACAAACTGTCACCAGCACTCTGTTTTGACATTAGGAAAAGGACCATCCTCACCAACCACTCCCACTTTCTAGGCAAGCACTGGTAGTAGGAATCAGCCTGTCTCACCAGTCTTTTCTTAGAGATGAAGAAGCCATGAACAAATTCTCTCCCTCTAAATCTAGGAAACAAGTACGTTACATACAAAAACCATTTACTTGTGAAAGAACTGAAGGACCACAGCAGTATTAAACTATTAGAGAAATAAAGTGGGCAACCTCATCTGGACAAATAAGTACTCATGATTTAATTTTCAGGAACAAAGTGGCAATTGTACAGGAATTCTATTCCCTGTAACAGTATTGCAAACTCTAGAATAGAATACAACTTAGTTGTATTTTTTAGAAGTTTTCCAAACAATACCCATTTCTGCATCTGAATTTCAGATAAAGGTTTCTGAAGTCTGAGATACTTTTCACATGATCAGCCCTTCTCAGGACACACACTCAGTTTCATTGTTCACAGCTCAGAATGAAAAAAAAAATTAAAAAAATCTAACAGCCCTTGTGAGACTACATGCTGCCTTGAAATCTTCATTCCCAGTTTTCTCCTTCATGCCAACAGCTATGAACTGAACCATTATGAACACTTTCAGCCAGAAAAATTGAATATTTACAACAAGGTTAGAAGTCATACAACTAAGAAGTGTCAGAAGAAGACACACAGATGACAAATGAACCATACAGCATGATGGAAGTTTAAATCCTTGGGACAAGGACCACCACTTAATTGTGGGGGAAGGTGGCAGAAAGTACTGAGCTCTGGAAATGCCTAAGTCTCCCCAGGGAAGCAGTATGGCTCCTACTTAAGCTCTCTTTCCTGGGAAGCTCTTAATTTATGTTTACACTGAAATAAACGGAACAAAACAGTTTATTTGTGGGGGAGCATCTGAGAGGGTGGTTAGTACAGCCCTGGGGAGGCAGCAGGAAGTGGGATAACCTCAGAGCCAGGCCCAGCAGAAAGTACATGAGGAACATTAGTTTCCATATATACAGCTCTAGAGACACAGCTGAGGAAAGAAAAGAGAAGCCAAAAAAAGAGGCAGCTAAAGTGGTTTTGATGTGTCTTTTATTCAACTTGCCAATAAAGTTTGTCATTTCACTGAAACTATTATCTAACTCATAAATCCTCACATATGACCAGGTCCTTCAACTTCGAACAAAGGCATCAGAGTCAGTCAGGAGAAACTGTGGTGGGAGAGGTAACTTGTTTTGGGAGATAACTAAACAACCCATCTGTCATGGCTCCTTGATTCTTGACTGTCTTATCATCCTCAAATACCCAAAGATGCATTTATGCTGGAGTGTTGAAAGCTGCAGAATCTAAGTGCAACTCGAGGACCACATAAACGGATTTGACCTGTCACAGATAAGTTCCAATACCTAAATACAGGACAGCCTAAGCCAAGCTTTGCCTTTGGCTTAGGCACCGACTGAGACTTCATCTTCACGCGTGCATCCACACCAGCAAAGGACGGCTAGGAGCAGGAGGAGGCCTCTTTGGGGAAGGTTGGGAAGCAGCCACTGGAAAGCGGGAGAAGGCACACTGTGGTACCAGCCGCTGCTTTCTGGAGCCCGTCCCAGCATGTGCTGGCAGGGAGCTCCCCGAGCCTTTGCCAGCACATAGCTGTGCCTGCGGCTCCTGCCAGCAGCGGCCTCGGCCGCCCCCGCGCGGCTTCTCCCCATGCTCACACCGCCTAGGAAGGGAAAACTGCACTGCTAGATGGCTCGAGAGAAAACAGAAAACGCTCTAAAAACGTGTTTAACCATCCACAGCTGTTCTTTGCAAGGGCACTAGTAAATCACCAACTTTCCAACAGCTCCCCCCCAGTTCCCTTTCAAGTCCGCTTTCATCATCCTGTTGTCGTTTTCTGGCACGAGACTCTGATCAATGGTACTGACACAGGGTGAACTGTGCCCTCGAAGTCCCCTGCCCTCACTGAGGCTTATGCTGAGGGGAAAAAAAAAAAAACAACAAACCAAAACAAAATAGTATCCAGCTTCCTTGCACTAGGGAATGCACATTTCTCTCTAGCATGACAAAACTGGAAGTTCTAAACAGTACTCAACAGGCAATCAACAAAGATGTCCCCAGTGTCTTACCAAAGCAGCTGCCACGATGTGAAAGAAAACTTTTACACGCTGAGGCAATGGACAGCTCAGCAGAAACTAGAGTCTTGATAATCAGGTCCTCCACGCTGGCCATCAGTGCTGCAAGGAGGGGAGGGGGGCAGGAGGAAAAAGGAAAAAAGCAGATTGTGAAGTAACACATAATATCCAGAAAGGTATGAGAATACGCATATGGAGATACACCTTTGTGAATCAAAGCACATGACAAAGCAATGATGCTTGGAAATCCATGCAAGCCTAAGTATATGGAGACATGCATAAGTATCCTCGTGCAAAAGTGCTCACAAATGAGAACGTGAGAATGGTAAATGTGAGCACATGTACAGTGCAGGTAAGCAGGAACATATGGCAAAAACATCAGCACAAGTCAGCTGGAGTCTGACCACTGCCCACTCAGAGTATTAGGAAGGATTAAAAAAAAGAGTTAAGCAAGAGTGGGTTAGTGAGATAAGCCCTCAAACTACAGAGAATAAGCCATAGCACTGAGATACAAAAATTCTTATTGTGAACTGTTATGAGGTAACTGTTCTTTGACATTGCACCTTCCTCTAAAGCAGCCATTCCCATACCAAAATCCATAAATCTTTTCAAAATTTTGTGACTGGTGACAGCCCCCAGTCCTGCTGACCTACAGATAACCCACAGTAAGAAAGCACTCTCCAGCTCCTGCATGAGCCTGTGAAGAGAGCTCAGGAACAGGAGTCTAAGCAGACGGAGGAAGCAAAAGGCAAGAAAAGATGCACTTTAGACATAGACCTGGATTCTACACTGGACTTGGGATGAGTCATGCGATAGAAAGAACACCACATTGGTTTTGTTTTCAAGGGCAAGCAATAGAGAGAAGCGAGAGAAGGGAGAAATGAACAAATACTGGAATCACAGTCTCAGAAGTCAGTAAGGATGAAAGGATAGCCTTCCCCACCCCTCAAAGGGAGCACAAGCAAATCCACACAGACATCTGGCAATCCCTGCTTCAAAGAGTATCTTCTAGAAACCACTTGACTAGAGAGTTTACTTTAGGTCTACAATTACTATTTCTCATGCTCAGATGATGACATGCAGGGACCTGAACAATTACAGAAAGAGCATGCAAACAAATTCAGATGTGAACTTCTGTACCAGAAAACAACTAAGTGAAACCAACATAGCATGGAAACAGCCCAGCACACATAAACAACCCAGAACACAAAAACCTTGCCAGCCCAGACAAGGCCAGCACTTTTCAGCCAGCATTCTGCCTCCCTATGACCAGAACCAGATGCATCAGAGAAAGGTGCAAGAAGTCTTGTAATGGATAGTTAAAGAAATCTTTTTGCATTGTTCAGTAGTTTACTTAATAATTAAGAGTGTATATTTTATATTTGAGGTTGGGGTGAGGCATGGAGATGTATCAATATTAATAACTATGCATTCACAGCTTGCTGAACACATATGGTTGCAAGGGATTGGACAGCCATGCACACACATGATGGAAAAAACGTCTACTTCTGTCTGAAAGCCAGATTCAAACCCCTTTCTCAAACATTCGAGTGTTCCTTGGTAACATTTGCAACATGGGCCATAGCTGCTATCAGCAATTCTACTGATGCCACAGTATCACAGGTAAATTATCCCTTAAAGGATACACCTGGATTCTACTCTGCAGATGCAGTTACTCCCAGCAGACCTGGCAAAGGTGTGGAAGAGGGAGCTATTTTATATGAAACACAGACTAAATGAAAACACTCAGCAAAAACCTGAGCCATGGAAAGATGACACCACATCCAAGAGTCATTCAAACTGGCACAGTTGTCCAGAGGTTGGTCACTCATCAGACTGAACAGGCCATGGGAGCAGTAGAGGGAGGGAAGCTTTTAGAAGGAATGGAATGACCTTAAGAAACGGGAAATGTAGGTAAAATATTAAGAAACACACCCTGAGAAAGTCTCAGAATACTAGTTGCAAAAAGGAAGAGGTTAGGCCTTATCTCTGGGGAAAGATCTGGGCCTTATATCTCTGGAATAAATGCACAGCTCTAGTGAGTAAGGAACAATCCTTCCCTCCACCCTGCTCTAGTGATAAATGGGACTCACTGAGGCTCTTCCTTGACTTCTCAGAATTCACATTAGTGAGATGATCAAGATCCAACAAAGAAATAAAAGAACAAGATTTTTACTGACCTGCAGTGTCTCTCCCCTCTTGTTTTAAGTACCTCAGCATTGCACTCATGCTCCACTTGTTTCCATAATCCTCTATTTCAGGATCATCACAGCTAAAAATAAATGAAGGAGATTGACACCACTGGCCTACCTCTATGGATCAGCACTAGACCAACTTAGGTAAACTGACCCAAACTCTAAAGAACGAGTTCCATTCTCCAGCCAAGTACCTGACATAATCTCCACTCTTCTTGTTGACACTGTAGTTGGTCAGATGCATGAACTGGTTTTTAATGTTCTTGAGCGTGTGGTCATACCTCACTGTTGCAAACCTGTAAAGAGGAATAAAAATTCACAGTATTTCTTGAACAAGTGGCATCCTTGCTAGATACAGCGTGTCACTACAAATCACAGACTACCACACAGACCACTCAACAGCAACACCTAGGGAGAGAATGCATGTAATGAGAGTTCAGCAAATGCAAAATACAGTTTATCCTCAAAGGACATATCAGGCAAAAAATAACATAATAAAATATGAATATAATGTAATAGAATAGTTGCAGTTAGAAAGGACCCACAATAGGAATCTAGCCCAACTGCAACCGTTTTCTTACACTACATGTAAACCTGATTCAATACATATTTTAGGCCTCAGACTTTGGAGAAAAATATATTTTTAAAAATTGAGAGCAGAATCCAGAGCATCTGGTAGGTAGAATGACCTGTATTAGCCACTGATAATCACTATAGCTCCAGTTCACCATGTTCCAGTTCAAAAAACAAAAAAACCACAAGAGAAAAAACACCTTCACTCTGACAATCCTCCTGTACAAGAGCTTAAGATGCCAATGTCTCAAAAGAGATAAGGGGAGTAAGAAAAGATAAGGGTATAGTCAAACACATGCTATCCAAAGAAGCCCCAGCAAGAGGAAAAGTATGTACCAAGGAGAACGTGGTCAGCTGCATAAAAAGGGGAGCAGATATGGGGGAAGCCTCAATGCAGGAAAAAGGAGGCAGGATTCAGGAAAAATGGAAGAGGGAGAGAAAGTTGGACCATCTGGTCATGCAATGAAATAAGGTTCAGAAAAGAATGCATCTCCAATTTTTTTCATTAATACTCATCTCTCTTGATCCTTCCCCAGTTACTTTCCATACTTCAGAAGACACTGAAGTATACAAGGACAGCTAACAAGTTACACCAAAAAAAACCAAGAATACCAAACCAAAAAAAACCCCCAAAACACATCTCTCCTTTAGAAAGAATTGCCAAAAAAACAAAGACCTTATTTCTCAGTTAAAACGATGCCACTACTGCCCTCATTTGGTAACCATTTTGAGAAATATATCAGCAAATTCATGAAAATGCTTAAACTTATCCTTAAATCCCCATGTGGAAGCAGGGGGGGAAACTAACCCCCCATGACCTAACTAATTTTAAATGGCTAGGTTAAAAGAGTGAAAAATATTTTGCACTTTATTTTTCTCAGCTTTAACTACGTATGAAGTCAGAACAGCTGGCAACAAAAACATTTGGAAGTCTGGATCCCCTTTCCACATATTTCCACAGCTTAAAGTATTTGAATTTCTTTTCAGTTTAACTGTAAGTTTCCTGGATTTAGCACTTTTGTTTTGAAAACAGTGACAAAAGCCCTGTCATATATTTTGTTCTTATTTATGATTTCATCATCCCCATCTTAACAATTATTTACTGGCAGCATACTATAAGTATTTGTAGAAATATACTTTCAGCCAGATCCTGGAAGATACTGAGCACAATCAGAGAGCCATTTCAAGTCTTCCTTGGTACTTCCAAGCAGAGGGCAATTAGGTTCACCATGCTTTTCAGCTTATGCTTTTAATTTTTCATCCTCAAATATGAGAATAGGAACCCCTGGCAGACACAGACAATACTCTCAACAGCAGTACTTCTGTACCTTCAAATGCTTGCATTAGCTTCCTTCTACAAAGATATCCTTAATTCTTAGGTGGACTGAGCTCCATGCTCAGAATTTTACATTTCCATGGGGACTGTCTATTCAGATGATGTTTCACTGTGTTCTAGAGCTCCCAGTACCAAAGGTTTCTCTTTTATGAGGATGCTATCACCTTGAAAGACATCATGGGCAACTTCAGCAATGCATCAAAAACCTCCAAAATGTTAAATTATTCATATCTACTCTCAAAAAAGCCCAAGCTTTAAGCAACATAATCTAATACTTATTAATACATTCACCAAGAGCTGGTTTGACCAGCCTCATGCTAAGTGCAAGCCTGCAAATGGAAAATCCAAGCTATTTCTAGAGCTTCTATCAATAGCCTCTGGATGTCAGAATAGTAACAGACCAGAAGTAGAACGCTAGCAAATAGCCCACACTCCTTACACTTTTGTGTTTTCCACTTGCCTGAGATGGAGGAGTGTTACTACCTCTGAAATACCAATCACAATTATCTTCAGTACTCTGCAGTTCTGCAGCTTTACAGAGCATACTTTAATGTGTAATTCTTCCACTGTAGGAACTATGCTGCTCATCCATCACACTTGTTCTCTCCAGGAAGGACAAGAGACTTGCAGGCTACAGAATGTCTTGCTTCAGCAGAAATTTACCCTTATTTTAGAGAAACCAAGGTCATAGGATAACACCTTACAGTAATAGTGAAAAATAGAAAATATGGAAAATTAGAAAACCTGATTTCTAGGTATTGAACTGAAATTAGAATAAACTCTTGAGCAATCTTACAATCTTTTAGAAGATGACTTCATTTAAGGGCAACATTCTTTTCCAATTTCATTCTGGGCCACTATTAAGAATGGAATATATGTTACTTAAAAGATAAGGGCCAAGACCCTAAAAGCAATTCAAAAACTATATGCTAAGCAGGGACAGAAAATAAAGGGCAAGCCTTGTGTTTTCCTAGTAACAGAATTTACCACAAGCATATACTTCAATATTCTGCACGAATTATTTTTCTAAACACTAAAGGCTTCATGCCCAGGTGTCTCATATTGCTACAATCCAGCCAAAGAGTGATGAAGGCACAAGTACGTGAGTCCAGATCACCCTCTGCCAGGACAGGACTGCTGCTGAGCCAAAGCATTACTCGTGGATGCTGCTATGTGGGAGCCTGCAATCAGACAGGAATCCAAGAGGACTCCTAAACCAAAGGCTGGACTGTCCACACGTGGAGGCCCATCTTCAGCCAAAAAAGAGTGTTTTATCCAGGGAAACTCATCTAAACACTACCTGCTGCTTACTAATACCATCTCTTCTTACTCTGCTTCAAGCAACTGTCATTTTCCCCCTCTATGATCTGTTCCTGTCCAAGTTCTGGACTACTCCATAGGCCTTGCAATGCAGAGACCCACCACACTTAACAGGCATTGCTGATGAAGTGTGAGTGGTTCAACAACTAGATTCACATTGCTTTTAATTCTTAAAAAAAAAAATAGAATTTTCCTGTAGGACTCATTAAGTGGAAAAAAAAAACTAGGAAAAGGTAAAATTTTCCACTATTAGTCAGACAGGAAGGTTTTCTGCCACTTCAGTGCATTCTTCTGTCCCCACTTCATCTAAACCAGCAGTCCTTATTGTTAACAATATGAAATATTATGCAGGTAGCCAAGAAAGGAATGGATGTCTGTTCTCTATCCACCATCAGAAGAGTATCAAGTCTGTTTTGGCCTGAATTCAGATTTGCTTTCTCTAGAATACGAGTTCTAACCGCCAGTCTTCGAATCTGAATGACTGAACTTTATTTCACCTGCCAATGTACTTGGAGAGAGTGCAGCAGTAGCAGATGCAAGAGGAATCATCCTCTCTGACAGCATTAACCTGGGTCATCTCTGAGATATGTATTACACAGAGATAATACAGTTCACAGCAGAAAGAACACAGGAAGCACCTTCCCATGTCCTGATGTTATGTATTGCTTGTATTCACTGTTGAAAATGAACTGCAAGTGATACTAAAGATACTCACTTTCATTAACTTGTTTACCTGCCCTTACAGCAGTCCCATTCTCTCAAAGATCCTCCCCTTTTAATGAATCTTGGCTTTTAAACTCTGAGGAAAGGGCTAAGTTAAGAAGATGAAGGACACATTCTAACACAGTATACAACAGATTAGATTTCAAAAGCCTCTAGGAAGAAATATAATAGGAGAACTTCTACCCAAAAACTACAGCTGGAAATAGGAAAGGTTAAACTGAGGTTGACTGTGCATTGTTCAGTTTCCACACTAACTGCTGCCTGTAAATACAGCCTCCCAGGCAGAAGCAGCTGCAATCATATTGGGAACAGCCCTGGCAGCCTCCTTCCCTTTCACTGCAGCTTCTCTTTCCCCAGAAGGACTGAGGAGATGCCCTTCATTTCTGAATTCAAAGCTCAGAATACAGAAGTCATCCTCACACACTCCTCTGTTCTGATATGTCTGCTCATGTCTCAGTTTGCCACAGACAAGTCACACAGGCATATTCCAGCCTGGATGAAGGCAACAACCCATTCTCTATACCAGCAACTACTACACTGCTCACCCTCCCCAACAGCACGTTTCCCTTCCCTCTGGCTGTACTTCCTCTTGGATCTAAGAGGAAGAAAGAACAATCAAAGGCAAGCAGAAGGGTGACAGTAGCAGCAGCAGGTAGGGTGGGCAGCACAAAAAGAAAATTAAGGGAAAACTCCTCACTAATTCCTTCAGACCCCAGAACTACTCTCAACCTCCAGACTAACAGTATAACCTCTAAAGACATCCCAGCTCTCTGCCTCTCTGTCATGCTTCAGAATTCACCTTTGGTATTCAGATTTTGACAGATTCCAGCCTTCCCTTTCTTGTAAGAGGTCATTAAAAGTCTAATAACCAGAGTTAAGCTCTATCTGCAATTGGTCACCTTCTCCACAAGTGTCATGCAAGCTTTTTCCCTGCTCACCTAGCAGTCTACAAAACATGTCACACTGAAAAACCCCCAAATCCACCACACCAAACTTTGGCCCTTTACCCACATCCCTACACTGCCTTAACCCAAACAATTCCCCTTTTACTGTCACAGTTTCAGGCAGGACAGCACCCAAGGGATTGTACAACGCTCTTTGCCTTATCTCCAGCATTACTTCAGGAAATTAACTAACCACAAGGTAAAGTTTGCAAGTCATTTCACAAACATGTAAACTGGATCATGAAATATTTACAGAAGATGCTACATGGTTTTGCATGAAACTTGACAGCTCTGGAATGCTTATTTGAGGCATCTAGTCAGTGCCTGGGAAAGGAAGAGAAGCAGGGAAAAGACTCTGGAGTGGGAAGAAGGAAAGAATAGTTAATCTCTCTTCTCTCAAATGAGTTCTACAAAAAAGCACACATTATGATAGACTTTTCCATGACTACACACAAAGTTCCTGCATAAATGTCCTGGAAATAATCAGTGTAGTGCTTTTACAAGCATGCTCCTCACATTTTATACTTGGAGTCACTTTCCCAGTCCCTCATTCCTCCCCATGAATTAGACTTTAGCCTCTCTCTTAGTCTATTAGCTGCCACTTTGTTTAGGGAACACAGTTCCCTTACACTACAGGACAGAAAACAGAAGTCTAAAGACCATCACAACCCTCCCTACCCCAACATTAGTGTTTCACAGCATCCACCTGATATATAAGTTAGTAACTGACTATGAACAGGAGCTAAAGCTTGTAAGGGAATTACTAAACATAAAAAGGAGTTTTGGTGACACCTCTATGATGGCAGTTTCTCTAATCAAAGCTGAATAAAATTACTCAAACAGTTCTATGTTAAAGAACAAGATCCAGGAGCAGTTTTACTGGATGTCTGCAGGAACAGGGAGGAAAATAAAGCCTTTTATTAATCTTTTCACAACAAATTTGTATGTTTTCAATTTATGCACTGGCATTAACAGGATTTTGAACCTTTGGAGCACAAGCAAACATCATGAGGATGACCAAGCACTGGCACAGGTTGCCCAGAGAGTTTGTGGAGCCTCCTTCCTCAGAGATATTCAAAAGCCATTTGGACATGGTCCTGGGCAACCAGACCTGGATGGCTCCACTTGAGCAGGGGGTTGGACCAGACCCCTTCTAACATCAGCTACTCTGGGATTTGGTGAACCTCTCATGTTCTGTTTCTCAGATTCTCTAGTTTCTCATTGTTCAGACTGTCAACAGCTTTAACAACTGCCTGTCTGTTAAGCACAACAGGAGGGTCATGTAGTTATACACCTCAGTGATTCAGTAGTTATTCACCTCAGTGATCTGAATCTAATTATCTTAATTAAAAAGTAAGAAAGCAACATAAAGCTTTCTGGCTTCATAGTCCATCCACTGGCCTGAAGTCCAGCAGGTACATCTAGTAAATAACACTGCTCCACAGCTTCTGCACAGGGCAGTGTCTACTGAAGTGGCTCTAACTCAGTCCTAGGTGTCCATGTAGAAATAAATGAGTTGCACTTTCTAAGGAGCAGAGGCTGCTGGGCAGAGGTTACTGCAAAGGGATGGGGCTGCTGCAGCTGGCTCAGCCAGCTCTGGCCTAAGCACAGCCTGTGAGCTAATGTGAATTCCTTGGCACAAAGCAAACACCTGAATTCTTTGGAAACCACAGGAATCCAGCCCAGAAATGGTGAATATCCCAGAGGAGCCAGTGTCAAATAGGAAGCCAGGCTACTGAAGGGTGTCACAAGGCTGAGTGGTGTGAGCTCAGGTGGTGTGAGCAAGGCAGCTAGTGGCAGGTGCTGGGAAACCCAGTGGTCTAATCCCAGAGCTAACCCTTGTGTCCCACTGGAAAGTCTCCCCACTGCTGCTCCTTAGACCTTTTGCATTTTGCAAGAATGTTTGAGTTTCAACTCAGTTTTGCTTCTTCTTTTTCTCTAATCTATTTTTCAAATTCAGCGCAAATCCGAATGATAAATTCCTGATGGTCTAAGACCCTTCCAGCTATTCAAGCTCAGAAATAGGGCTGTCTAAACATGGTTTAGGAGAAAAAGCACTCTATCAAGAAGTCTCCCCAAAACAAGGAGCCATTTCACAATGAATCCCCCACACTATGTGGTGAGTCCTCATCATGCCTGCAGGCACCAAGCAAGGGAGGTCTTCCAGGCTCCTTTCTGCCCCACACAGGAGAAGGAGAAGTTAGACAGGAGAGAGAACTAGCAAAACAGGGAAGGCTCAAACAGCACAAGCTATTCCTGGCCCTATGTTCTCTTTAGCTGTACTTCAGGCACAAGTCAGGCTTGTTATTCTCTACTTACATGAATGCCCCTCCAAAAACCAGCATAATCCACCAATTCAGCAGTTGGCTCTAAGTGAAGCCATGTAACTGGGCTTGGTGAGTCACCTTCAGAAGCATGCCAAAGTTTATAATTAAGACTGTAGTTTATTAACAATGTACCTCTTATTCAAACTAAGATACAAAAGGTATGTCAATAAATATATTACACTGCCTGTTTTGGAAATCTCAGATAAATAAAACTACCAAGATTTCAATGTATTATCAGATGACAGAGCTATACCCTCAGACAAACCTGGACCAAGCTTGCCATGAGCATCTTATTTTCCAAACCTATACCTTCATTGCAAAGGTCCCAGGTACAATTCTCCAGGCTCTGATCACAGACAACCAATCTAGATTATAATTTTCCTTTCCAGTTACAAGTTCCTTTAGTAACAGTTACAGTTTCCTTTAGTAACAAAGTTACTAAATATCTGCCAATTTAACAGATGTATGGCAGCACACTTTGTCTACTTTTTTTTAATATGTACTAGAAAAGTGTTCAACACACTTTACAATCCAGCAGGAGGATCTTAAGTCACTCAGTGCTGCTTTATGTCTTACACACAGCTTCAATCGTGTTTCAAGCCTCAAGTAAGAGAAAAATCCTCACCCCACTCCACTCCCTCCAAACAGATCACTGAATATCTCCAAATCAATCTATTAGCAGCATTCCTTCTAGAGGTCTCTCAGGCACAAAATACGCAAGGAGTTTTGACAGAGTTCGAGGGAGGGACAACTAGAAAAGTTGTATTGTAACAGAAGAAAAAAACAGAGCACATTCACTGACACCACTCTTAATAACTCTCCAGAAGTCTGACCCTTGACTCTGTTCACTTGAGGCTCTGTCCGCTCATACAGCTTATTCCACATGGAATGGGATGGAAATAGCTAGAAAAGGAACCTACTCAATATCAGTGCTTCCTAAGTTCTACTCAATATTCTTTTAGAGGATAAACAGAAAAAAAATCCAAGAAAACTCCACCCCAACACAAACATTTTGAAGTCATTATCTTCCTGAAAAACTGCATTTAAAAATTTAATAAAAATGAGAGAAAGAACTTTGGCCAGGGCAAACCAAATAGTTATTTAGTACTTCCTGCACAACAGCTGAAGGCTTTGTTACACACATCTGGGTATATATCCTTACTATCTCCTTCAAATGAAACTTGGAAAGCAAAACAGAAGGTACAAAAACGTTAGGTCCACAATTTCTTATTTCTCCTCAGCTCTGAAGCCTCAAATTCCACTCTAGATCATGTCATGACAAGTCTAGCTGTGCCAGAAGAAACAAGGCCTAAGGAAATATCTAGTCAAACATCACAAATACTTGTTAGACCAAGTCTGTTCCTTGTAAAGATCATTAAATCTTATGGTTTCCTCATAACACTCCTGTTCTAGTAGAGGCCACAAAGTTTACTGAAACAGTCAGGTTTCTCTTGGAATATGCAGAGCATTAACACTAGAGAGGAACATGACCTTTCAGCCAGACTAAGAAAATGGGGAAAAAAAAAATTATCACCAAGCTAGGTCATCCTTACTACACTTCAGAGACTATCTGCCTTCAGAAAGCAAATTCAAAGCATGGAAGTCACCACAGTGCACTGCAAGCACTAGCTGAGCTTCCAAAAGCAGATTGCTTTTCAATTTTTCACCTTAGATTGCTTCTATACCACCTTTGATTCCAGACCCTGATACAACCTCCCAGTTCTCTGCTAGAAATTGTTTCTACCCTTAAGCAGCATGGTTTTTTTTTTTTTTTTTAAAGCAAAGTATTAAAAACAGCTTCTACTCCCCAAGGTTAAAACATTTCCCTCTCCCTGCAGAGCTAAACTTTTGTCTCAGCTTTAAACCAAAGCATTACACTATGTGAGGCAATACAGTGCTCTCTCCCAGCATGTAACTCACACTGTAAAATGAATGGCAAAACTGCTAAACAGGAAGCCATAATCCAGGAACTCCAGGTTCTCTACCTCTCACCAGCTGAATCTGCAAATGCAGGCTATGGGGAAACCGCAAATCGCTGCAACTGAAGACCACTAGTGCCATCTGGAGGCCACCTAAAGTTTGATCAGCCTCTGCTCACCTTGAGCGGTGTCCTCCAAAGAGAGCTTGCCAGCCCTCTTTGCAGCAAGAACATACCAGCTGTCCAGCCACAGTAGATGGGAAAAGCTTAAGGATAATTAAAGATACTCTCTGCAATAAGCTTACAGCTATCATGTGAAAGAATTCAACTACAAGTCTTTAGCCACAAGCTGACATTCAGCTGAAATTGCTCAATGGGCAGTTGAAGTTTAGTAACAGAACCAGAGGAACTCTCCGTAGGCCAGCATTATCCCTCTTGGAAGAGAGACAATAGCTTATTATTTCCATTTCCTCTACACCTCTTCCACAGTTGTACTGGTAGAGTGGACCATACTGCAAAGCAGAGCTAAGATACCTGGTGCCACATTTAGTCTCCATACACTATCTACCTCTCACAGAAAGCTGACGGATGGGGTGCAATTTGAAAGGAAGGAAAACTTAATTAATAATACTGTGGTGTCCTGTATGTTCCACTTGTCACGTGTGTTGACACCATGTGCAGCAGATTTGATTACAGTTTAAACAAATGGACTCTAAACATACATAAAACTGCTAAGAACTAAACTAAGAACACCGGAAAGTGATTTTTCAAGTATTGCTGCCAGATGGGCATGGAGTATTGAGAGTTCAGAATTGCTGAGACTGATGTTTCTGAATGGATACCCAGATATGCACTTCCACACTCTTACCCTCAAGCAAAATATATTACTCCACTGGCAAAAATGCACACTTGTCTTCACAGTAGAATACTTGTGTTTATAGAGATCAATTTTTCCAGAAGTAAATTCCTCTGTTACAAGATCAGCAGAATTACCTTTAAGATATTAATGATGGTGCAAATCCTATATTTGAAGGCCTGCTAGTACTGCTCATTCTGAGAACATGCTGGAATTCTATGCTATCATGTTTCCCTCTTCACTTTCCAAAAACATGCAGTATTAACAGGTAACAATTTAACTGCCAGTTCCCAAGAGAAAAGTCTTGCATGACTGGCACATTTAAGGCTCCCTTTCTAAAGTAAATATAGTTGTTAAGCTTTCCACTTATGAAGACAAACCTCCCCTTTCTGCCTCCTTTTAGGGAAAAAATGTGTTCACATTATCTTTGCAGGCAGAGGCACATCACAGCACACCTGAAGGACATTCATCAGTTTAATGGATATTTCTTGTGGGATCATTATTTATGTATCCTTTGGGATCCATTATCCTCTTGGGACAAAGATAATTTGGATTCAGTATCTACCCAAGTCAGAGCCATGTCAGGCATGAACCCCAGAGATACTCTGAATACATCAGATGTGCTTGTAAGACAGATATAGCATTACCTAAAACTGTTGCTGAAGGCAGTTTTGTGGTGTTCTTTTCTCAAACATCACTACAGTTAAAATTCTGATCTGTTGAGAATTCAGAGGGATGATTGCTTCAAATCCATTAGTTACTACAGACAAATATTTTGCTAAACTTCTGTGACAAAAAAACCCAGGTATTTTTGGTAGACAAGTATTTATTCTAGGGAATCTTAGGTGCCTCTCATGACTTACATACAAAGGAAAATTGTTATTTTGCAGGGTAAAAACAGTAAACTAGCCTAAAACCACTTAGCAAACACTGCAGGAAATGCAAATGCTGACCTGACGTTTAGAAGAGTCATTGAAATGAATGAGTCACTGAGCTCATTCATTAACAGGTCTCAAACTACTTTTTTTTTAAAGGATAAATTTGAGAAAGCTTGGATTCACTTTCCCTTGGAGAATTGAGAAGAGGCAGAAAGGTATCAACAACCACAAGTTTCAAGAACAACTCAGCCTTAAGAATGAACATGCCAATGATGATTTGTTTCGTCATTAAACCCTTGAGAGTTGAAAACTTGCTATATTTACCATATAATATATATACAAAATCCCTCACTCAAGATCCTATAATCCATATGAAGAAACCTGATGGGACAAAGCATGATGAAGTATTATCTATTTAAACTCTGCAGAATTCCCTAACTGGCACTTTCCTCATTTTGCTATTGTTTCAGGAGTACAAAGGCAAGCCAAGAAATGTCTGGATCACCAAGTGCAGGTACCAAAAAGGAAGACTTCTCCCATACCTGGCCAATCCTTCCTCGTAGAGATAGATGACAAGTGGATCATAGGATGTAACCAGAACATAGAGACGCACATCAAACTTGAAATCTGAAATACAGTTATCAAGAGTCAGTCACTACAAATATCATTCAAACATCATAACCAGCTGAGGAATTTCAACAAACTCTGAGAGCAATAAACCATTATCTGCTGATGACATAGGTGCCTGAAACTACCCCAGTTGAAAAGCTTCCAGGTTTTAATGAATTCTTTAGTTACATTTGTCTGATGTTAGACCAAGCTAGACCACTCAATTATTCAACTTAACTCCTGCAAAGCTTGCAGAGATCATCAGAGGCAGGGTTGGGGGAAGAGAGCAAAGCAATTCCTGAGCACACTCACCATCTATGAGCAAGGGATTGCTGATGTAACGAGACACCAAGATGTTGTCTTCCACTATAATTTGGTTTGGCTGCAGAAGAACAGAATTTAAGAGTCAAAAAACAGAAGATGTAAGGAAAACAAAGAAATTAGATCAAATCCACCATTTTTTCCTGCCTTTCCCTCTCAAATCCACGCTGTACCAATAAGTATGTCTGGGGAAGGAAGAAATAAAATCAAAAGGAAAAAACATAACTGTCAGTCACAACATATTTAAGGTAATTAGATCCTAAAGAGAAGTCTAGGAATTATCACATTGCCAAAAAACCTGCTCATTAGATTTTCCAGTAAAATACTCAGAGTAGCATACAGATTCAACAGCCACATGGCAATGACGTAAAAGAGGAAAAAAGCAACAAACCCTCACATCTAAGAAATAACTTTTACTCTGTTTGCTTCTCAAGGGTTTAACCAAACACATGGAGAAGGGGTTTAGAAGACCCAGGATGGAGTATGCAACTACAGCTGGTGAAGTCACAAGTGAAGAAAATGACTCAACTTGTGATCTTTGTAACTACATCCTGGGCTGGTATCCAGCCTTTCTGCCTAGCTTCTACTGAGTCTCAGTTCACAGCAGGAGCTTCTGTACCCAAAAGAAGCTACACTTGTAGGTAAGAACAGAAAGCTCCAACTATGACAAATACACATTAAAAAGTTATGGGATCTGTTGCAAAAGCTTTTACTTTTTTTGCTGTATGCAAGGCTCTTGTAACCAATTTCTCGCACAACACTTTCTCGCCTTCAGTTTGAAAAACAGGCAAGAGAATCACAGGATTCTGCCTTTATTCAATTTTGCATCTTCTCAGCCACAACACCAGCATCATGAGCAGAAAACCTGAGTATATAAAATGCTTATACAGAATGTGAGAGAACAAGCTCAACTTCCCTCAGGGTATCACATGAAAGTGACACACTGTTCTATATAGATCAGGGAAATGCAAAGATTTGTAATTTGTTTGCAGGGGTTATTGTTGTTTTCAAAAACTTTTGTGGTAAGATTCTGAAAGACACTCTTCTAATGGCATCACAGTGAAGGAAACAGACCTGTAGGTCAAACTAACGGCACTGTTTCTCGAACAAAATACACAAAGGGATATTGGTCCCAGAAGGGTATTTTCCCCAGGTCATGGCCAGCTGCCATGTGAGCCTGAGCTCATTCCTCCCTTTCAAGCAAAGAAAAAAACTGAGTGTAGCTCTGGAAATACTTACCTCATACGTTTGGCAAATCGCTCCCTTATTTTATGGGAAATGATCCAAGTAGAGAACAGATGAGGCAGCATCACCCCTTCAGTGCAGGGAAGGCTAAAGGGGTTTGAATGAGTGAAAACAAAATGACTCAACAGTCATTTTGCTGTTGAGCATATTTATTGGAATCCCCTCACGTGTTTGGATCCAGTTCAGATGTATTTGTTACTTATGACAACTGCAAAGCCCACAAAGAGCAAAAGACACTAAAAATGCGTACATTGATTCCAAAGATCTCCATTACACCTTAGGAAGGCCACACTGACCTTCAGATAACATAGCTTTAAGATTGATACTCTTCCTACTCTATCAAGGTTCATTTAAATTGGTCTTTTCCATGGGGAAGTGGGAGACAAGGGGTCTGTTTGAGGACTGTTTAGGTCACACAGAGAAACAACTCAGGAGAGTTCTGGAAATCTCCACAAGGCCAGGCTACTGTCAGCCACAAAGAGAGCATGAAGCAGCACAGCTTCCCAAACTGTCTCAGGGAGTATAAACTTGCTCCTAATAAGCTAAGACTTGAAGGTAGATTGCAAGATGAGCACAGCATACAGATAGACTGCTTTTGGTTACACAGCACAGGCCCAGGCAGGTCTTCCAAGCTGCTCAGGGCTGTTGAACTGCTCACCAACATATGGCTGAAAATTGAGAGTAAGGCCAGTGTCCAGTCATATGCCTCCATGCCTCTTGCCTGGAAGCTGACATAGTTTTGAAGACAGTGTTACTTGAAGAGAGTCCTTTTAGTGAACACTTACATTATTTATCAGGTAGACACCTCGACCTCTGGAAGAGGCCACAGGCTTCACTATCCACGGGCCTCTGTCCTTAGAATAGGTATCTGGTTAAAAGAAAACAGCACAAGTCTGCAACATTTTCCATTTTGCTTATTAACAGGGGAGCAGGAATCCAGGATGTTGCCTACAGAAAAGGCTTTAGAGAACACCACAGGCAGATCAAAGTCTGCTTTTTCCATGTGCTATTTCACCCCTTTGAAATCACTGCAATCATTACAGCCCCTTCCTGAAGCCCCCTCTGCTGCTCCAATAGATTAATTCTTCTACTCTATTCCTCCTTCTGGAATAGAAGGAGGAATAACTTCTTACTTCATTACTCCCAGGCATTAGGCAGGGATATTGTGAAGCCAATCATCAACAACACCGTGTACATAAAAACTCCTTCATTTTGGAGTCTTAAGCCCACATCAGCTTTTTGAAAACTTACACAGGCATGAAGCAAACATCAGAGTATAAATTACATAAGGAAATAATGTGGGCCTTTTCTACTGTTTTCTCAGCTTCCTCTAATTTTGTTGCCTTAACCACTGGCATGATCAAAAGACTAGGATATTAAAAATAATTCCCTTCCCCTCACATCCCATTATTTTAAGTCTGGGCATCACCAGCCATTCACTTACTACAGAAGTCCTGGTACTCTGTCGGGAGGATAAAGGTCTGAGGTAAGATATGGAATGTCTTGAACCCATGGGCCAGCTGCATTCGACAGACATTCTTGTACAGTCTGTCCTTCCGTGTCAGTTCATATGACCTGGAGTTCCAAAACAAGACACTGTATCTGTTTTTCTCTCTGATATGACAGCAACCCTTTGTCCTGGCTACTGAAGTATCTGTAGCTTTGTCAGATGTCTCAACCCTAACCCACAATTTCTCTCAAGCTTTACTGCCTCTACCTCATGGCAATAATCATATCATTTGTGGCACTTCTTGCAACTCCCAAGGCAGACTGAAGCACAGCAATCAGTTACAAAATTTAGCTGGGGACATAGGACTATACCTCTAACTAAAAACCCAAAGTCACAAATAATTTATCATCAAATAAAATAAAATTAAAAACTTGGGCTACAGACAAGCATTTTAATTCATATACTGTTCCCCAAAAACCCCAAAGACCATGAAGAATGAAGACAGCATGTGGCACTGGCCCAGTCTGATGGGATTTTACAGTAGCATGTATGGTCTATTTTTGGGGGGTTCTATGTTCAGATTTTTGCAAATCCTCACAGAAATGTCCAACATAACATGGTATCAAGGCCTTACCTAGGGAAATGATTGACTTTCTGAACATCTGTAAGGGTACGCAGCAAGCAGGGCTTCAAGTGTGATCCTGTCCACATGAGATTATAATCACTGCTGTTAGGGTGAACCTAAAAAGCAACATAAAAACCACCACACACAAAAACACTGAACTAATGAAAAGCAACACCACTTTGTCCCTAGATCTACAAGGCCAAAGCAACTCGAGTTAGTCTAGTCTCCTCTACCATCTCTAATACAAGGGCAACTCCAGCCAAACTGCTGCCCTAAGGTATTCCTCTGCTGGGAAATAACCATATCAAATTTTTCTAAACAAAGTTGTGAGACTGTTATTTTCACAGACAGTTTAAACACAGCTTGTAAAGCATTTTAAATCTCTTCACAAAGCCTGTCAGATCAATTCCTCAAGTTGCTGTTATTCTGAAAAAAAATCTACCCTACACATCTCTCAAACTGCCATTAGCTGCATACATGACAATTTTTAGAGCAAGACAGGCACTAGAAGAGAAGTGTGAAATACTACATCAATACTTCTGAGAGCTTATAAAGGCTGAGAAATTAAATCCTTCAGATCTTCCCAAGGGTGTGACGCTTTAAAAGCAAAAAGAGAAAAAACACATGAACAAACTTCAGCATTCCTTTTTCCCTATTTTTGAAGGCTTAAGACAAATGAGTTCTCCTTTGAGAGAGTAAAATGACATATTTTCAGTCTGACTAGCAGAGTACATTAAAAGACAAAACCAAAAACCTCAAGGGGGCCCATATCAACCTCCTGGTTCTAACCCTGCATAGTTAAAAAAAACAACAAACCCAAACAAACAAAACCCACCAAAAAAAATCCAAAACCATTATCATCAGCTCCCAGCCCAGCACAAATCAGATCAGAAAGCTCACTGCACTCACCTCATGGAACCCATGGGCAGACAGAATGCTCCGAACCAGCCGGCTGTCTGTCCGCACAATCTTATAGGACATGTGGAAGCGCTCTGTGAAGGGGCAAAGAGACACAGATTAGAGTCTGAACCTGGAAGAACAAATTAAAGTCCCTCATGCTACCAAAGGACTCAGACAGTACAGCTGCACTTAATGCACAGAGTGTAGCAGCACGTAACAGGCAAAGGGAGATAGGAAATGCCAGAATCAACATCACTGAGCTGACTTACATCAATCCTTAGCCATAATGTAGTAGCATCACAGAACACCAGTATATAAAAATAAAGCACTAAATATTTGTTAGAACAGCCTAACAAATACCCAGATTATTTTTTAAAAAACATTCTGTTATATATATATAGACTGCTTTATAACACTCCAAACATGATTTCAGCTTTCTTCTCTATTCAGTATTGGTATTCCTAGCTAAAAGTAATCATGTATCATGCCCCTCATTGACATTGCTAACTTATGTGATCACTTTTTAGATCCCGAAACCTCAAAATAAAGCACTGAATTTTTGTTTACATCTCATTCACCTGTACCAATCTTCCAACAAGTAAGTGCAAAGAGAGTAAGAAATAAAGTAAATAGTACAAGGAAAAAAAATAAACTCACTATGCAAGTAGAAAGTCATAAAAAAAAAGGCAGTAAGCAGCCCTGGAGGTGTAAGATAAACCAAAAGCGAGTAGCAAGACTATAGGTCAGTTGTAATACAAAAGGATGTGGCAATCCAGAAAAGAGTTCAAAGACAGTAGAGAAAGAAACTGCAATGCTAGAATACAGAAATGCCTAGAAGAGGCAGTTTAAAGAATGATTCAAACAGAATAAAAGGTGAAGACTAGATTAAACTTCAGGAAGTGTGTTCTACCAACAAAAATAAGTCAAAAAAGTAAGAAGTATCATAATCAGGAATGAGACAAAGGTGAAAGAAACTTAACAAGTTGCACTATTCAGCAGTCAACTTGTTAAACCATGTGAGAAAAGTAGAAGAGACCCCCAAGCTCCAATAAAACTGTGAGTTACAATTACCATCAGCTTCTGGCACCATCCAAGTATGTTTTTAACTCACATGAAAAGGATCAGGAGTTTCCACATATAAATCACTTTTTCCACCCCTTACCCCAATGAGCCAGAAGCATTTCTACTTGGATAATATATTAGAAACTAAAGCACCAATTACCTAAGAAAGGACAAAGCAAGAGAAGAAAGAAGTGTCAGCATCTTCACAAAAAGAAGCTGAGTAGATTTTAGCTTTTCTCCAACTCAGCACATCCAGAACAAGCTCCCAGCCATACACACCCACAAGCACTAACTTTTCAAATCCAAAGTGACTGTTCATAACAACCCAGCCTCTTTAGAGGCTCTCCCTTATTTGACACTAGACAGGTTTGGTCACCCAACTCAAGTGCTGCCAGCAACCATTTCGTTTATGGCCTTCTCAGGGTTGTGAAGCTGTAGACTCAGAGATTCGTCACTGCAGCTTATTATTGTTCAACTGTGGGGCTGTTTTATTTCCCAGTGAGATACTCTCAAGACTCACTGCAATGACTCATTTTAAGGTCTTAGCTATGGTGAATTTGTATTCTGGTTTTAAGTTCTAACATGGCCACCAAGTTCAATTTGCAAGGAGACAGCTCCAGCTGAAAACACATCAGGGCCCAGTGGAGGGACAGACACTTACCACAGTGCAAAGACATTATAAGCATTCACCAAGAGATTAAGCGTTTCTGAATGTCTCAGTGGTCAGAGACAAGAGAGGATTCTAATCTCTTTCCTATCATGTCTTCTTCCCACCACAAAGTGAAGGGAACATCAGGTAAGAGACTCTTACCTCACGCCTTCAAGCCAAAAGCTGGCACCTAGTAGCACCTACCTCCAATGAGACGGAGGTAGCTATCCTTAGTCAGAATGGCTTCAGCATGAAACACCAAGACAGGGACCCGCCTGCAGCCACCACCAGTCCACTTGATACATGGATGATCCCTGAAAGGATGAGACAATCAGTATAAGCAACTGCTGAGCTTCATACACGCAGCAGTTAGTTACAGTAACCACACAGCAATTCTCCATACTTACCCACCTGGCCTGTGGACAGGACATAAGCAAACACGCTGGGGAAACCAGTGCAAGATTAGTGAGGAGGACTGTAAACAAGCCTAAGTGACCTACAGCTTTGGTGTAGAAAAACATATATGACACCCTAACTGTTGTCTATCTTTGTGTGTTTCACAAGTAGAACTGAGGTTAGATAGCTCAGCACTGCAAGAGACTTCAAGGCACTCTACCAAACACGCTTGAGATTCCTGCCCTACAGTGGGAAAGGTCAAAGCACAGTGGCAAAAAAACACCTGCAAGAATCCCTGAAAGACAGGTGTGAGCAGCAGCTCCAGTGATCTTCTAGCAAGGACCAAGCTTCACAGTGCTTGCCTCTCTGTTTGCCTGCCTCATGCCTCTGATGCTGCTTTGGGGATCCCCCATGAAAAATGTAACAAAAAGAAATTTATTCTTTGCATTTCTGCCAGTTGTATGGTTGTCCCTAAGCCCTGCCTGTGCTGACTCAACGCACATACAGACCAAGCATCTGTGGTGGCTAGATGTACCCTGTCTAGATGCCAAGCACCCACCAAAACTGCTCCATCATTCTCTTCCACAGTTGGACAGGTGAGAAAAAATTTACCAAAAGATTCATGAGTTATGGGCAGGGAGGGATCACTCACCAATTACAGTCACAGGCAAAAGAGACTCAACTTGTGGAAACTAACTGAACTTACTACCAATCAAAATCAGAGCAGGATAATGAGAAGTAAATCAAATCTTAAAAACACCTTCCTGGGCTTAACTTTATTCCTCAATCTCTACCTCCTTCCCCTCAGCATGCAGGGAGGATGTGGAATGGGGGTTCCAGCCAGCTCATCACATGTTGTTTCTGCCATTGCTTCCTCCTCAGGCACAGTCCATACCCTGCCCCAGCATAGAGTCTCCTCCCACAGCAGACAGTCTCCGACAAACTTCTCCAACGTGAATCCTGTTCATGGGCTACAATTCTTCATGAACTGCTCCAGCATGCCTCTCTTTCCACAGGGTTCAGTACTTAAAGGAAAGGCTGCTCCAGCATGAGCTCCCCATAGGGTTACAAGTCCTGTCAGCAAATCTGTTCAAGGGTAGGCTCCTCTCTCCATAGGTCTGGAGGTCCCTCCCAGGAGCTGTTTCAGTACAGGCTTTCCATGGGATCCCAACCTTCTTTTGGGCATACACCTGCTTCAGTGGGGCTCCTCCACGAGCTGTAGGTGGATCTCTGCACTCCCACAGATTTTCATGGACTGCAGGGGCACAGCTACCTCATCATAAGCTGCAGGGAATTCCATCTCTGGCACCTGGAGCACCTCTTTGCCCTCTTGGTGACTGCAGAGCTCTTCCTGTCACATATTCTCACTCCTCTCTCCTCTGAGCACTATTATCCCCATGCAATGCCTTTTTTTTTCACTTCATAGATATGTTACCACAGTGGTGTTTCTACCATCATTCCTGGGCTCCATTTCGACCAGTGGCAGCTCCATATTGGAGCACCAGCTCAGTCAGACACAGAGGAAGCTTCCAGCAACTTCTCACAGAACCCACCCTGCAGCCCTCCCACTGCCAAAACCTGGCCACACAAATGCAATACAGCACTCTTGATACTTAGCTACAAAGGGAATCCTCCTCTTTCTGAGTTCGTCTTGCCAGTCCGAGTTCTGTTTAATCCTGTTTAGTTCTGTATTTTTTTTTAGTGGTATAATTTAGGAGAGGACTCATGAGCCTTCACAGCTACAGTTCTCTGAGTTTATAGCCTGAAAACAAGATCTATAATTCAAGATAAACCACAATTGCTGGTATCCACACAACCAGACTTTGCAATGCAGGTTCCAGCCTCCAATTTTAGAACTGCAGATCAGTGCAGTCTGCCTGGCTGTAATATTGGAGTTTAAAGTGCACAGAAAAAAAGCATTAATGCAAAGTTTGAGAGACTAGAACAGATTTGGCTCAACACAGTGGATAAAGCTGTGTATTCTTGGCCTTTTAATTCCTGTCAGATACAGCAGAATGCAAGAAAAGAATTAAAGAATTATGCCCCCAGTGCACCACTTAAGCTACAGGCTCTGAGATGCAATGATCAGTTCTGTACAAACCAACAAGACTACACTGGGAAGTGTCATGTCCTCAGAGGAATTAAAGACACACCAAAAAAATTAAGACCTGTTATATCAAATTTTAGGATCACACAAAGAAAAACTGTCAACCTCCCCAGGCAAATAAAACTCTGGCTGTTTATTACCACTGCACATGGAAATCAAAAACATGAAAAAGTTAACAGAAAACAGAGACTGAGGGGTTGGAGAGACATCTCTACATTAACAAGAAGAAATATAAAGACTGAGAGAGATATACAAAAGCGTTTTTCTACAGAATATGAAAGATCATTGTTTGCCAAAGGTTTGGAGAAGCTACACAAGACAAAACACTTCCAACACTTTTAGAACAAAGGAACAGAGATAAAAGGGCAACTTTCTGAGGCTAGGACAAGGACTCTGAAGGGTAGTCTTGTTCCTCTTATCAAAGTTACTACCTTTATCACCCAAACAAACTAACTTCACAGCACTCCCACCTGCTTCCACTACCTCTAAAAATAATTTTTAAAAGAAAACTGCACCTGGGGTGTAATTAGCTATTCAGGCTGTAAGGGACCCAAGAAGCTTCCAGAATTTACACTACAGGCCAGAGCCTTATGTAAGTGGAAAAGGAGCTGAGACAACAGGACGGGAGTTTATACTAAGCCTGTCCTGAGGATTTGCAGCAAGGCTCAATCCTCCAGGTGACAGTCATTCATTCCCAGCATGACCCCTGGTCACTTGATGCAGACATACTGCTACAATTACATTCTAGGTGAAGTTAGTTCTGGACCTTTCCATCCACGAGGATCCAAGCAAATCCAAGCCAACCACTTGCTACAAAGCAACATCCCTCTAAATGTCTTAAGTTGCTGTAGTCTGCAGCTAGGCACTCAGTCACAATGTGCTCCCAAAAAAACCCTAAGAGGGTATAGTGAAGTAGGTTCAGATGAAAAAAAGGGATTCAGCTATGGGAAAGAATAAGGGAGCAATTCCTTCACAAGCAAAGCTAAAAGAAGTTACTAAACAAAGATGGAACAAACATTATGCCTTGTTACTTGTAAGAAATATGAAGTCTAGTAGTTAAGTTATCAAAAGAAGTTTTATAGAAATTACATAAAACATCATATATCAACCTACTTGAACAGAGTTCTAATCTCTGCAGCAGTAAAAGCTTAAAAAAAGAAAAACCACAAAAAAGGCCACATGCCAAAGGAGAAAAAAAAAGGAAAAAGAAAAGAGACAGGTATCATCAAAACATTTCCATTTTAGGAACATGACAGAAAGAAATCCACGAAACTATGGACTTCAGCGCAACCAAAGACCAGCTGCACAACCCACTCTGATGAATGTGGTGGTCTTTTAGGCTGCAGATGTAGGTAGCCTGCCCATAGGCTTGAGGCCCAAACAAATAATCTTCCACTTCATAGGTAGGAGGGTTAAGGAATGCATTTTTCCTTTCAAACTACCACAGATCCGCCAGAAAGCACAGGGATACAGAAACAGTTCAGAGGGGTTTTTTTTCTACTTACTCCAGTCCATCTACAGCACCTTCTTCCTCCTCTGAGGATGAACCAGTTTCCTCCAGATCCTTAGCCATCCCAGCTGGCATTTCCTCTGGGAGTTTTCATACAGCCCAGTCCTAGTTGCAAGAGCAGTTACCTGCAGTAGAGGTTAAATGCTGGAATGAACAGCTAAGCAGGACAGTGAGAAGTATCAGGTAACCACCTCCTGCCAGTACGTATTTCTCACAGGACTATCAACAAGTCTGTTGAACATCTGTGACCTATCAAACATCACCTCCGAGACACCAGAGTGCAGAAAGAAGCATCACCTCCCAGCAGATTATTCCGCACCTGTCCGTGAGATCCACTCGGGCGCTTACCGCGTCCCTGCCCCGCCCTGCCTCGCCCCGGGCCGCAGAGCCCCGCCAGGCCGGCCCGGGCCCAACGGGAACCGCCCGCCAAGACCGCCCCGCCGCCCGAGGACAGCCGGACCCCGTAACGCCTCCGGCGGCGCAGGAGCGGCCTCCGGCCCGGCCTACCCGGCGCCAGGCCGAGCACGGCGACCTCCGCCGGCCCCAAAGGATGCAAGAACTGCGGGGAGCGCCTAAGGCAGCGGGTCCCCGTGCTAGCCGTACCTGCCCCCGCACAACCGGGCCGCGTCGGGCCGGACGCACACAGCAGCCCCGGCCCCTCCCGCCGCTTCCCCGTTACTACAACAACCGACGGGCGGCGGCTCCGCCCCGGCGCGCAGCCGCCCCCGCCGCCTCACTGCGCAGGCGCGTTTGGCCCCGCCCCCTGCCGCTGCTCCCACCTACTCCCGCGAGGTGGGCGGGGACGGCGGCGGGCCCGCCTCCCGCGCGGGGAGGGATCCGATTGGCGAGGGGAGGTCGCGTCACGTGGCGCGCGCATGGAGCGGCGCGCAGCGGCCAATCGGAGCGCGGGGCGGTGGCGTGGGCGGGGCTCCGGTGTCGCCGCGGGAGCGCCGCCGGTAACGGGCGGTGACTGATCCTGGTGCTGGTCCTGGCGGGCGCGGTTCGAGCCGGCAGCGAGGATGAGCCGGTTCCTGAACGTGCTGCGCAGCTGGCTGGTGATGGTGTCGGTCATCGCCGCCGGGAATACCCTGCAAAGCTTTCGTGATCACGGCTTCCTCTCAGAGAAGCTGTACACCGCCAGCCCCGGCCTCGGTAAGGGCCGCGCCGGCCGCCCTGACGCCTGGAGGTCGCTGTGGGCCTTGGGCTCTCCTCGGGGTCCCACCTCTGGGGCCGGGGGCTTCCTGCTGCCCCGGTGTGCGCCTCCGCGGCGGGACCGGGGGCGGCAGCGGGGCCGTGCGTGGTCTCCATGTGCGCCCTCCTTCTTTACGCAGTGAATGGGCTCCAGGCTCGGACCTTCGGCGTCTGGACCCTGTTGTCATCAGTGATCCGCTGCCTCTGCGCAATCGACATCCGTAACAGGACGTATGTAAAGCAGCACCCGAGAAATCCATTGGTTTGCTTGCTAGACACAGCCTGGGCTTAGGGGGCGGCACAGAGGAGGTGGGAATCAAAAGCTATTCCTGAACTTTCTATAGTGTTGACAGCATTCCCCTGAAGAAGCTCAAATAGCGATACGGGATTTGTGTGATAGCTGCTGCTCCTTCTTCCTCTGTGGGGACAGCCTGCGCGTTTGATTCCTGTTCTCAGCTCCGTCAGAAACTGGCAGATCTGAGAACGTCTGTTACCAATTTTGGAGCTGCAGCTTGGAAAGCATTTTCTGAATGGCATTGCTGCTCTGTTAACTACGCAATTGCTAATGCTGTCGTGTGACTGATGCTCAGTACTTCTTTTACTATGACAGCTCAGCTGAAAACTGAGAGTTTTAGGTGCCCCATTGCAGTGGTCTTAACCGGTGTCCTTCTTTTTCCTACACTTACCTGGGGCTGATAACGGGGCCTGAGGGGCAGCCTGGTGCCTAGTGGGAGACACACCAATTCTCCTCCCTGTGCTAACAAGTGTTTCTGAGAGAGGTTTCCAAGCAAGCTGACTTGAGGTCTGTGCTAGACAAAGCCTTTATTGGAGGTTGCTAAAACGCTTTTGTCCCTGCCTCCCTCGGCCCTGCAGCAGAAGTCACTGTTCACCTGCCAGTATGTGCTTGGATTGCCTAGGCTTATCTGAGGTAGGGAGATGCAGGGACTAAACGATATGTTTTTAGGGGGTTGTGGCAATGTCACATTAGTTGAAACACATAGTTGTTTCTTCAAGGAATTTTATCTTGCATCTCTTGAACCTGCTCCCTTTTCAACAGCTGTGGCCCATAGAGGGTAGCAGAGCACAAGTGGGAAGACATTGGGTGATGCAGCCTGAAGTCAGCCAAGTCCTGTCTCCCTAGTTCTCTGCTCATCCAGCTCTCCTGTCTCCCTAGTTCTCTGCTCATCCAGCTCTCGCCTTTTTATATATACACACACTTCTCATATCACTGGTCCCCTACTCATGCTCTCCCCTCTTCACCTTCCTTCGGGCCAGTTCATGCCTGTGACTTTCAATGCACCATTGAACGTGCTGCCCCATTCTCCTCTCAGCTGCTGCCCAGGGAGATTTTGCACCTCAGTGGATGAGGGACAAAGTCCCCTCTGTGCTGCCACTGAGAGCAGATGGGGCAGCATGCAGGTTTGCCTTTTTTTCACTCAGCCATATTCATGCCTGTAGTATGATATGATAACCTGCCTTTTTTTTTTTTTTTTTTTGCTCTTTAACAGCCTCTATCACATCACGCTCTTTACCTTCTTTCTGGCCCTTGCTCACTTCCTCTCTGAGGTCTTCATATACCACACTGCAGCCTTGACAATCGGAATTATGGCACCCCTCATGGTAGCAAGTAAGTAGAGCTCTGCATCCTCCCCATACACACTCT
The DNA here is from genome assembly GCF_009819655.1 of Sylvia atricapilla. NCBI lineage: Eukaryota > Metazoa > Chordata > Aves > Passeriformes > Sylviidae > Sylvia > Sylvia atricapilla. The sequence goes on from NC_089145.1 coordinate 57,039,449, forward strand.
CCTTGGAGCTATGACACTCCAGAAAAACTCCCCCTGCAGCTCTGGGCTGAAGGGATGCCTCATCTCTTGTCCAGCGTTTTCTACACAACTCATCCTGTATCTCTGTCACAGGTTTCTCTATTATGGGGATGTTGATTGGGCTGCAGTACCTGGAGGTAGAAGCACTATCACAAAACAAGAAGAAAAACTGAAGTTTAGGGCTTCTTGTAGGTTCGGTGTCATCTTCTGCCTTCACTGCTGGACTTCTACGAAAGCTCAGCTGAACTTCTCCAGGACACCAGTCCTGCTGGTGGGTCTGTGTTGGACTCTGTCAATCACTGTCGTTACCAAGTTGTTTTTGTCTTGTCCAGGCAACATTTCAACTGACTGAAGTCAAAGACCAAGTCCCAGAGGAGTTTGTATCAAAGCTTATGGGGGGCAGTTGGTGACTGACTCCTTGGGTAGTAGGCAAAGTCTCTGGCATGCCCAGAGCACTAAGGATTTCTCTCCTGCTGTACTTGTGGGGACAAAGGGCAGAACGATCCAGGATTTGCTGAATGCTTTGGACCAGAAAGAACAGGTGCTACCCCTGGCACTACTGTGTAACTTGCATGTGTGTGTTCCCCCAGGGGCCATTTCTAATAAATGACAAAAAACTGAATGGGCTATGTTTGTCTTTCTGCTCCACAGCAGTGGGTAGAAGGATCAGAGCCAACAGTAGCTTCCACTGTATATTGCAGAATACATCATCTCTCTTTACAAACCTACCATCCCCTGACTCCTTGCCACAAAGTTCCAGCTCTGACTGCTCTTAAACACACATGAAGAGGGTCGTTGATGCTCTTCTGCAGCATGCAAACTCAAACTATGCTTCTGTGAGCAAGGACTGAGCTTCTTGTGTAGTGAGTTACAACTACCGAAGATGAAGAAAACAGGAACGGGTTCCTTAGACCTAGAAAAAATAATGCCCAAAACAGTGGGCAGCACATAGAATGCAGAAAAAAAAAACAACCAAAAAAAACAAGCAGGAACTCCTAGGTGGAAAGACAATTCACATGCAGAAGAAAAAGGAAACAAAGGGAGGAAGAGAACGCAGCAGTAGCACTGGGCAGAAAGATGATTTTTCCACTCTGCCGAACATTTCAGGCTATTAAATGAGCCACATGTAGACTGGTTTCAACCATTTAATATGAATGTGTCAGGTTTCATTGTACACTTCAAAGCTTATATTTTACATTAAAATTTCTATTGAAAATCATTCTAAACCCCCATCCTCAATCCCAAATTACTTAAGCTAGGACTCCAATCGTAGAATATACTGAATTGGAATTTATCAGGCTCACAGTCCAACTTCTGGCCCTGCACAGGACCCCTTAGAATCACACCATGTGCCCGAGACTGTTGTCTAAGCACTTAGTGAACTCAGGCTGTATCAAAATGTAATGTATAAAAAATGTTAAAAAAAAAAAAAAAAAGTTTTGTCAAAAATAGTTTATCAGAGAGGAGCATTTTTAACCATTCCACCTCAGTACAGGTTTTGTCCCCTGCCTCAAATAATACATAATTTAAGGTGAATTTCTATATAATTAATATGTATTTTATTTATATGAATTCATATGTATTATTAATACATAATATAAGGTGAATTTATTTATCATTTACATAATACATGATTTAAGGTGAACAAGGACACTTGAGGTCACCAGCAGGAGTGGGATGCTGGAAAGGATGGAGAAGTGATCAAAGGATCTACAGTTGTGTTTAGAAGATAAACAGCATACAGATGGGCAGTGTCTATAAGACACAAATGCTGGTAAGTGGGCACCTTCTCCTGTTCTCTATTATGAAGTGAGAAGCTTCCACACTGGAGCAAAGCTGGATTCCCATCACACCCCTCTCTGTGGCTGTGAAAAGCAACACAGCCGTGGCTGGTTTTCTCAATATAACACTTCACAAAAGTTTGTATGTAGTGTTGAAACATGCAAAAGGCACTTCATTTTTAAGGAGGAAGACGCAGTCCTCAGCCCAGGGAAATTGTGGTTTGACTCATTTTTGTTGCTAATGTAGTGATGAGCTAGATTTAGGCTGCAGAACTAGTCCTTACCTCGAGCTAGAAGGAGGTATATTGATATCTCTTGTTACTCCTAATATGTAGGAATGTCAGGGCAACCCCAGTGAATTCTGAGCAGAAGTTTATCCAGATTAAGAGTGCTTCATCTGGGAAAGCCAAATAAAAAAAAGAAGAGCTGGCAGCAGCTTGTGAACTGTTTCACACTTGCTGGTAATGTACTGAGGCCTCTACTACTTACCTGTGCAACACAGAGCATCATGAGAAGCAAGGCAGAGCAATCCCTTTTCCCTAGAGCCAGGTCTTCCAGGGCTGCTCACAGAGTAAGGGTGGTCTAGCTTCTGCCTTTCATGTCACAGCAATAGGCAAGGTGCCACCATGCTCAGGGTTAGCCTGGTACTGTCACTGTTCTCTCAGCACATGTGCTTTTTCCAAGCATACACAGTAGGACTGGGAGATTTTCCCAACTTTTCCTCCCAAACACCAAAACAGCAAGATGCAAAGATGAACCTGACGAAAGCAACCCCTCCTCTTGTTTTGCTTTTCACACTTTCAGAAGCAGTTCACAGGGCTCCTGTCCTGAGGCTGCCCCACTCCCATGGGGTGCGTGTCACAGGAGGATGGTGCAAGTAGAAAAGATGAAAAGGAGAGGGGCTTCATCTCCCAGCTTTGCCACCCCTTCATTTCACAGCCGTGACTCCTCAAGGACTATGGGATTAGTGTAGGCTTCCGGCAACACTTTCTGCAAGTCAGAGAAAAACAGCATGGTTAGGATCCTGGCTGGCCAGACCCAGGCTTCAGAGACATCAGCTGGCCAGAGCCTGGGTAGTTCACAGCTCCCTGCTAGTGCAGAAGTCCCCAAAGAAGAATCACCATCCTCAGAATCAGCCTGCTGCTGGTTTCCCTCTTCCTACTCTAGCCACTCTGACTGCCTAAGCCAGAGGCACTGGGGCAGCAGGGCAGTCTCTTAAAGCTACTTGCTGCAGTCCTCAGACCATTATTAATTCACTGTGGGGCTCATACCACCGAAGGTACCACAGCCAGCTCACCAGCATTTCACTGTGACACAAGCTCAGCCTCAAAGCATGAAGTTGCAGGGCCAGTTCCCAAGGAAAAGTGCTGGGAACTCCTTCATGCCATGAGGCACCACAGTGTCTGTCCAAACACTGGAGAGAACTTGCTTTCTTACTTCCTCAGGAGGCTCAGCTCAACCACTAGTTCCCCTGTGTTCTTACTCCAGCATGTCTGAGGCCTCTTCCATTTCCAGACACATTGCTTATCTTCCTTATCTTCAAGTCTTTTCATTTCCACCCACACTGCCCGTTGAAGTGCTAGCACCCTCTGTCCTGCTTCTTCCCTTTCCCCATCTTAGATTTATGGCTGAGATAATTCCACAGAACTTCTTTGAAGTTCACTACTTATACCTTAAAAAAACATAAGAAATAAGAGGCAAATATACAAAAGTATTTTTCTTAATAAATCCTGTAGAAGAACTAGCCTAATTTCTTGAAACCTTAAGATGGAAGGGAGCTTTTCCCAGAGGAAAAGCAAGGAAAATGGAGACTGGTGCCCAATTACCACCCCATCCTCAGCTTCATAGAACAGTCAAAATGTCACAATTCCAGTGCAGCTTTCCTGGGTGGAGTTTGACAAGCTCAGCTTCTGAGTCTTTCTGAGGTGTTAGGATTAATCTTGAGACTTCTTCCCCTGGTGGATTTCTGATACCTCTCAGATTCTGCTGCTGCTTACAGTGAGACAGCCCAGCTATCACCAATTCAGAAGACAGCACACAGACTTGTAAGGGTGAATGTGGAGTTTCCTGCAGCCTGGACTCTGAGTTCTTCACTGTAGGGCAAGACTGACATCTGAGGCAGAAATCAGAGGTGCACAGGAAAGAGGTTCACATCCCCAGTGCAGTTTAAGAGAAATCCAGACAGCATGGAAGCAAGAGATATGAAACAGTCTCATTTTTGGTAGGCTCTTACACAATCTGTAGGTGAAAAGGTTTTACAGAATTCAGCAGCAATATCCCAAAGCAGAGCAGTGAGATAAGGAAAGCTTTAAAGAGACATCTGGAAGCAAAAGCCAGAAAGTGCAAAGGGGGACTTCAACAAGCAGGAAGGGTAGGGGGGTTCATGAAGTAGTGCCGGAGGTAGGAATAAGGGGAAATCTGCATTTAGACTTTGGAAACTCCCCCAGAATGCACCATGGAAGCACTCAAGCAACTCAGAACAGGCTCCCCAAGGACCTCTGGGGTCCCAGCACCAGTCATCTGCTGTGGAGCTATAGGAGCAGACATTTAGATCAGACAGTCTGCAGGGCTCCACCACCTTGGGAAAGGAAGGCTGCTCTCACAGCTGTGAGTCACAGTACTGGAAAAGGGCCTACAGATAGCCTGCCTATGGCTTTGGGAGAGGAGAACCTGCTTCCCACACAGTAAACACAGAAATGGAGTAGGGAAGTTTGGGAAGCAGAGCATGGGTACACACTGTTTGTGCCCACTACACAAAATTCCAGCATTTTTAATTAGCAGTATTTCATTAGAGGCTAAGCATGGTGCAGCTTCCAAAAGAATCAAGTAAGCTACTGAGGGTGGACACTGGTCCTAAACAAACTACAGAAGAGCAGCAAAGATGCTTTTTCTTAATGCAAAGAAACAGTACAAAAAGACTTGCATGGATGCTGAAAATCACAAGCAAATGAGCACAAGCAGTACACAGCATATTATGAGTATAATGTTTGTGCTGAATCAACTGACACTACTATAAAATCTTAAGGCAAAACATTAGAATGGCTTCAGATTCATTTACAACAAATGCAGTACACAAAGAGCCTCATTATCACATAAAACAGGCATTTGATCCAAGTATCCTGGGATATAGAAAGCTAACCCAGCTGGAGCTCTGGGAACTGAGGCAGACAAAGTGGGGAGGATTGCTGAGACCACACTACAGCTTAATTAATAGAGGACAAGGTGTACACAATGTACACAAGGTGTACACAAGGCTAATTTAATATACTAACAACAACATTTGTTTAATTATAACCACAACAGACGAGAGCACCAATAGAAGACAAAGTGCTACACAGCCAATGGTACAGTGCTTCAATGGAAAGTGAGATCTGCACAACTCCACAGCTCTGCAAGCTCACAACTGACTCTTGTCAAGTCTCCTTGCAACAACCACAGAATTGTTTAGGCTGGGAAAGACCCTTAAGATCACCGAGTCCAACTACAAACCCAGCACTGCCCAGTCCACACTAAACCATGTCCCTAAAAACCATATCTACATGTCGTATAAATGTCACCTCCTGGGATGGTGACTCTAACATTTCCCTAAGCAGCCTGTTCCAATGCTTGACAACCTTTTTGGTGAAAAAATTTTCCTAATATTCCATCTAAATCTCCCATGAGGCAACTTGAAGTTATTTCCTCAAGCTTCCTGACACTTGTTAGCTGGGAGAGGAGACTGACCCCCAGCTCACTGTGACCTGCTTTCAGATGGTTGTAGAGAGCAAAAAGGTCTCCCTTGAGCCTCCTTGTCTCCAGGCTAAACAACTCCAGCTCCTTCAGGTGCTCCTCACAGGACTTGTGCTCCAGACCCTTCACCAGCTCCATTGCCCTTCTCTGGGTATGTTTGAGCACCTCAATGACCTTCTTGTAATGAGGGGCCAAAACTGGACACAGGACTTGAGGCGCAGCCTCACCAAGTACAGGGAGACAATCCCTTCCCTAGCCCTGCTGGCCACACTGTTCCTGACATAAGCCAGGATGCCTGTGGCCCTCTTGGCTACCTGGGCACACACTGGCTCATGTTCAGTGGCTGCTGACCAGCACTCTCAGGTCTTTTTCCAATGGGCTACTTTCCAGCCACTCTTCTCCAAGCCTGCAGCACTGCCTGGGGTTGTTGTGACCCAGTTGCAGGACCCAGCACTTGACCCTGTTGAACCTCATAAAATGACCTCAGCCCATGGATCCAGCCTATCCAGGTCCCTCTGCAGAGCCTTCCAACCCTCCAACGATACTCCTGCCCAACTCAGATTTTGGTCTGCAAACTGACTAAGGGTGGACTCGATCCCCTCAGCCAGGTCATCAACAAAGACATCAAACAGGACTGTCCCCAATAGTGAGCTTTGGGGCGCACCACTGGTGACCTGATACCAACTGGATATAATTCCATTTACCATCACTCTTTCCCTGCCCCTGAGGGATCTTCCTCATACTTCCATCAAAGCACAACAGCTTCATGGTCCCTGTAGAACATGCCCTAATCTTAGCAGGGTTAAGGCTGGTTTTCCCAATCGACTCACTCTGCTTTTGCCTGTTAGTCATTTAGGCTGTGGCACTAAATGATACACACAGTCTATCACACCTTGAAAAGGGTAGCATGGATAACTTAGTAGACCAGCCTGCCAGCGTGAAGCAGAGGACAGCAGGTAGTAAAGCATACCACCCCAAGCACCAGCTGAGAAAATGCAAAATGCCAGTGAGGTTCACAGATCAACAAGCACAGAATGTTACAATTTTCAGGCATTCTTATACCACAAGGTGCCAAACCAATGACTCTATTATTGCTACATGTTTTTCAATTTCCCTCTTGAAGCTGGCCATTCACCCTGGCTGTGATCAAAGCCAATTCTTTAAAGGGTTCCTGGTATCACCCCCTGCCAAGAACCTGGACTATAAAAATAGTATCAGAGAAGTGGCTCCAAATATCTGCACCTCCTCTCCCTAACAAACAACTGACAGCTCAGTTCTCCATCTGCTCCAGCACCAGGCTTTGCTTTGCTGCATCTAGCTGAATCCCTAGATCTCTGTCTGACATGAGTCTGGGGGGATCTCCACTCTGTTCTTGGAAGCTGTCTTGTCTTTCAGCTGAGTACTCAAGAAGACCAGAAAGATTCTTGATACTCTACAGCCACTGCAGCCACCCCAAAAATGCCATTGGTTTGGTGCCTGTGCCACCCTGTGAGTGTTCAGATAAGTAGATTAGTGCAATTATCCTACCTTGATGTGTTTAAGCTAGTGAGCAGGAGTGGGAATTGATGGGGTTAGTTACAAGCTACAGTCCCATAATCCATGATCTGATTGCTGCCTTGGAGTCTCTGTAATGATAGTCACAAGTCACCATCCCAGAAAATATGGAGGCAAGTAGGAAAAGAAATGAAAGCAGAGCAAAATAAGAAAGGGAAACAGGCAATGGAAGAAACCAGTAAAATCACCCAAGCATGTGTAAGGCAGCTGTGCCAGATAGAAAAGCTGCAGTACCTGACTTTGTCAGAGCTCTCCACAGAGGCAGCACACAATGCCCAAGCCCAGCTGGCTGCTCCCCTGGCTGAGGCATCCATCCTAGTGCAGAACACCAGATTCAGCCTACCTTCAGTCAGTCGAGCACCTGCAGTTGGTTGTTAAGTTTAAGAACACTCAGATGAGCTCAGCCATGTGGAGGACACATTTGGGGGTGTGGGTGGGGTGTGCACCATTACTTCTTCAGAGCATGTCTCCTCAGAGGGAAGGAGCTGCCAGTGAAATTTTTACTGACTGAGACCTGTTATCTTACACACATCCCTCTGGCTCTTACTACTGTCAGTTCTGGAGACTTTTAGGATTATAAAAATGTCATTGCACCACCTCTGCTCTGGTTGCAATGCTCTTCCCCATGCAGCAGCAAGCTCTTACAATAGTATTTAGACTGAAAAAGATTTATACTAAAAACAGCTTACACAAAAATGTACAATTCATCTGATGAGAGAAATGTCTGACAAAAGGAAAGGATCTCACTACTAGAAGGCATCACCTTCACTGCCAAAGGTCCTCAGGCCCTGTCCTGGGCCTTCCACATACATGTTATGAATTTAACTAACAGTGCCACCAGCACTGGAGGAGGGCAGCACTGCCTTTTGAATAGAGCTGACTCAAGACAGCAGAGAACTGAGATTTTTGCACTTCACTACTCATGGTTGCTGATGGTTGTCTGAACTTTGAGTGGATATCTCTGCTAACATCCTACAAGAGGAGCCCAGAGCAATATCAAAAATAGCCTCAAGCAACCAGTCCCCTCCCCTTCCCTGCAGGGAGAGCTTCTGACAGTATCCACTGCAATTGGTTCACCAGAGGCTTTCTCCCATGTGCAAACAGCTGCATTTATTGCACAGTATGCTACAGGGACATCACACACCAAGCTCTGGTGTGCGAGGATGAACTGGCAGCCGTGTCAGCAGCACCATGCAAAGTGCTCAGGTTGCTCAAGCCCTCACTTAGGCTTTGTCACTTGAGCTTCCTCCAGTTACATACACTGAACCCCACTTGGCAGCTGATGGCAAGGAGCAAAGGGAATAACCTGCCAGCCTAGGGGCCTAGAATAATAGTTACTCAGCTCTAATAAAACAAAGCACTGAACACATTGTGAACTCACCTCAGCAGATTGTCAAGGGAGAGAAGGGAGCACAGCACTGCCCTATATCTGGCCCTAGGTGGTATGAAGATGTGTGAAGCCCTGCAGAACCCCAGAGGACCAGAGCCTACAGATTCTGCATGCATTAACACTGAGCAAACAGAGGCCTCAACAGCTGGCAGAGCTGGGATTACATCCAGTTTGAAAATGACAACAAGGAGCTTCCCCACAAACCAACCCCTTTCCTAGAAAGAAGAGAAGCTGGGTGTTGTCCTGAGCTAATAGCAGGGGCACAGCAGGAATTGAAGGGGGGTTTACTCACTGTCTGTTCATTTTCCAAATTGGCCTGTTGTCTTCGGAGATCAGCCTTAATGAATGCTGAAACAGGGAGGAAGAGAGATGTGAAGGCAGTCAAGTCACCATGCAAGTGCCCAAGTCAATCTCCCCAGGACTCAAAGGAGCAGCATAAGCCCCAGAAGAGACAGAAACACATTACAGTGAGCAAGAGAAACCACTCTCCTGCACAAGGCTGAGAATGCTTCTGAAACAGGCAGGATAGAGATTATCCACTGCAGCATGTAGAAAGTGCAACTTTGAGACACCAGCTAGAGTCAGGGCAAAAAGCCTTGGCTCTTCTTTGTAGCAAAGACCAGATGCTTAAAGAGGAACAGCATTGTTATGGCACTGTTGTGTGGTTCTGCCCTTTCCTGCAAGCACTGCACACGAAAGCCTTCAATTAATATACCAAGCCCAAAGCAAAGGCTGAGCAGAAAACACTGAAAATTTTAATTACTTGTCATAACCGTCCCCAGGAACAGGACAGAACAAAGCAAGAGGTTTCCTGCCCTTGTCCCAAAGCGATCCATGATTTGCCCTTGGCCAATGGTGAAGGCAATACCAAAAATCTACAAACAAACAAAAGTAATGTCAAGCTGTACTGTTACTATAAAGCAGCCCAAACTCTTTCCAATCTTTACCAAATTATCAGAGCATACAGGCCAGTCAAACAGTTGGCCTAGTGAGGATAAAGTTTGGTTATAAACACATCCAGAGGCACCTCCTTACAGCTAATGGAATGACAGATGACCCCGATGGCTGGAATATCATCTCTCACTGGAGACAAGCCAGGACTGTTAGAAGCTATGTTGGAAAGGCAAGGATGACTGGCACCCTGAAGTATTTTCTTAAACAGAAGCAGAATGAGTACCACTACAGAAATGCCATCAGGAACATCATTCAAAATGCCAGGTCCCAGGGTGCTTAGATCTGAAGTACATTACACAATAATGGACAAGAAATAAGACTCAAGGCTTGGAACTACAATTAATTCTTTTTGCATAAAAAGAGGCAAGCAAAGGGAAGACAGCACACCTACCTGTGCTGAGACATTAAGGAGCCCTGATGATGTTCCTTCTGATTCTGGGTATGTCAACTCTGCAGCAAACTCAAAGCCCAGGGGAAGGTACCCTGTCATGAAAAACCTGTAATGAAGTACACAGAAAAGAAGACTCAGCAACTGCCAGAAGGAAGACTGAAGAGGCACAATATAGACCATAACTCTAAGGGGCATCATCCCCAGCACAAACAGCCATTCAGCCCACATACTTTTTACTCTTGTCCACTGATCATCCTTAGGCCTGTGGGTACCACTTGCTTTCCAAAAGCTTGCACTTGACTACCTGAAACAATTAAGTGGCTGCAGCTGAGCAGAGTCATGATAATGCCACTGATTAGAATGAAACACATACAAGTGAGAATTGGGAAGGGCAGATAATTTTGTCCTTAAACCATGCAGGAGGCATTCAGATGCTATGGCTCTCCCCAGTCCCACCCACAGCAGGAGTTCTGCCTCCCTGCTCATCCACTAACAGATCATATGCTGAGGAAAACCATTTGCACATGAACTTACCCCAGCAACCCAGCAGTCACAAAGACCACCCAGAGGTGGCCCAGGCTCAGAGTGAAGGTGTAGACTATCATTCCCACCAGAGACATGATATAGACAATTAGCGTTGTTTGCCTGCAAGAAAAAGCAACCAGGGTTTTATTTAATCCAGTCTTCCTTTTTTGCCCACAGATCTTAGTATAGCTTATAGCACATGCATAAAAACAAAATAAACACATTTCAAGGTTCACAGTCTCTTGACACTAATACCCAAACAGATGAAGTGGACTGACAGAGAGCATGGAAGGGTCTGTACATTGAGCAGCACAGCAGAAGAAGGAAGATCCTACCACAGGTTGACAGGTGTCTGGTCATATATGGTACATGCCACTTGAGGAGGAGAACAAATGCCTGTTAAAGAGATCATTAATCTTTCTTGGGCATCCTCTGTACTATAGTGAGTTGAATATGCTTGCTTATAAGCAGGAGGCAAGGAGATCAAGCACTATCAAGCAGGAACATAAAGGAAAGAGGTGTCAGCACTGCTAAAGTCTTACAGGCCTATATTTTTCAGTGCTGTCTGAAACAGCTTTTATTGCTGCTCCTTTCTATTGTTTAAACTCCCTGCTGTATTTGGAGAGGTGACATGCAAGCCAGGTTGCCCTCACAGCCTCACCCCTCAAGCCTTGTGAGCATTTAGCTCACAGTGGTAGTTCCACAGCCAACAGCAGCTGAGCCACGAGCTCTTGTCTCTGTGCAGAGAAGACAAAGACACCCCAGGAAGTATGCCAGTCAGATCCTGGGAGCAGCCAAACCTGCAGCCAGGCCACGCAAGGATCATTAGTGGACTCAGTACTGTGAGACACAGGCAGCAGCCCAGGCCAGCTTTTACCGCAACATTTAGCAATTGTCATCCTTGACTGCACAGCAAGAAAACCCTTCCACGTTAAAAAAAAAAAAAAAAAAAAAAAAAAAAAAAAAAAAAAAAAAAAAAAAAAAAAAGGCTCTTTCTAGTACAAGAGGCAGTAGTAGGTCTTCACAGTACATAGTTGTGAGCAGGGAAAGGAGGGAAAGGTCAATACTTAACCTGACTGAAATTCCACTAGGATTTTGAAAGCAGAACAGTTACCAGAGTTGATAAAACCTTTTGATCATTGTCTTTTAGGAAGAAGTTACATGTATTACTACAAGCTACTTGTGTACTTTCTCCCAAATTGAAGTCTTAATCCATTAAAGAATGTGTTTGATATCAGTTTTTAGAATTCTACTGAAGAAACTAAATCTCAAACTATTTTCACTTTTCCTTTTTAATGCAAATTATCATGGTCAAAAATCCAATCCAAGAAGGCAGTAAGTATTACAATGTGTAAGAAAATGTTTCCAGTAAACTGAATTACTACAGATAAATCCAGACTGTTCCAGCTAAGGTTCTGTCCTCCCTCATTTATGCAATGACTGCAGTCAGTGGGGCTCATGCCCATTTGTCAGTTCTTATCCAAATATAGGCCTGAGAAGCTAATTTCAAGCTTCAGCTATTGATCCCTACTCACAGGGTTCACCAGGCTCATTTAAAATATTGAAAGGCTAAACCACATGCTGTGGCATGTAATTTTGTTGTGTATCAAAGGAGTAGTTAAATCCCTTAATCTCCAGTGCTGTATTATTTCTAGAGTAACGTTTTTCTAAAATTTTCACTGAGGGATAAATTCATCTGTGAAGGCAGCATAAAGGGCCTGCTTACTTCTGTTATAATCCATTGCAGAGAGCTGCTACATGGCTGGCACAGAACCTGGAGGCTGCAGAAGGAGCAGAGCTGAAAGACTGACTGAACAGAGAGCAGTCCCAGAGAGTGTGAAAGAGATGCAAGTAAAAGCCTTTTTCTGTTCAATACAGGTTCCTCATGTATATCCCATGGGTTTTTATGCCTCCCGTGCCTTGACAAGCAGCCATGGAGGAAAGAAATTATTAGGAAAGGAGCTCAAAGCTAGAATTACAGTTCTGTACTTGGGCTACATGAACCAAGTTTGAACAGGGAGCTCCTTTCATGAACACAAGTCTCCAAACCACATAGCAGTCAGTACTAAAATACTATCCAGGGCTCCAAGAGGTGGCTGCAGCCCCTGGAAGTTTAGTCACTGCCAGCAGGGACACTCAACCCATGGAGAGTCATATAATTTTTTTCTCACTACAGCCAGTTTTGAGCTCAGTGCAGAGGTCTCAGGATAGTCACACAAAATCTCAAGTTTTCTTGGCTTATGGTTCAGGTTTCTCAAATGATTTGTATCTTATTCAGTGTCATGACAGTTGCCAAATGTCACACTTCGCCCCTCATCTCCAAGCAAAGGTGAAGAATGAGATAGTGACCAGATGTGGTCAAGACTTTGTTTCACATTGATGCTATGTCATTAGTCAAGCTGCAAGAGAGGAGTTCCCAGAACAAGCTGTGCCCCACTGTGAAACAGAGCAGGCAGATTCATAGCTGCAGGCAAATGCTTGAAGGTGCTCTTCACTGAAACTGCAGAACTATGTAGAGGACAAAATGGAGAAAACTGATCCTGCCATGGGTACCTCAGCTAGCAAGTTTTCCTCACTGACCTCCCTGGATCATTAGGCTGCAGAAAGACAAAATTAATCAACAGATCTTTGTGGAAGAACAAGACCACATAATTTTGGTTATAAACACATCCAGATTCTTCCTGGTCTGTGATTCCCACAGACCAGGAAGCACCATGAGCTGCTGCCTGCTCACCACAGGAGACCCCTGACAGGATCTGAACAGACAGCAGTGAATGCAAATCCTGCTGCAGGAAACAGCCTTAAGCACACAAGCAGACTTCTCCTAAACCAGGCTTCAGCAAAACCCTGCTCCCCTGAGCATACCGCTGATGACAAGAAAAGGAGATTTAGTGCTCAGCAGTCCAAGAAAGATGCAAAATTTCGAAAAGGGTTAACTGAGATACTGGTAGACACTGGTGCACAGGGGAACAAAAACCCCTGAGGAAAGACACACAGGCAGAGTGTTCTCAGGAAGTGGCCTTTGACACCCTGTTCACCAGAGGACAAGAATGCTCTGTGGCCCTACAGGCTACAGGGCATGGAAAAGTGCCCAGTTTTAGCTTAATAAGCCTCTTATCATAGCCATAAATCTCATGGGAGTGAGAAAAGCATGAAGGGGGAGAAGCAGATTATCAGAGCACATCAGCACTGCATTCTGGTGTTTTTAGCAACCCACTCCTATGACTCTACAGGGACTGACAATTTTCATTGCCTGGAACAGGGAACAGAGACTGTCTAATTGACGGTCTGATTAGTGCAGTGAATACAGGCTGGAAGTTAGGCATCCTGCTACATTACCTCAGAAAAGCTGAGATTAACCCAACCCTGTGCTCTGGGGTGTGGAAAGGAAGCCTGCTGCACCCATGTGAAGTATTGCTACAAAGGCACCAGTGCCAAGTCTCTGTGGCAGAGCCAGAGGGAGATCTGTGAAGGACCTGACACACTTGTCACTTAGATGAACCTTACCAGCCCTGACATTCATCTGCCCTCCTAGTCACATTCCCAAACCTCCTGAAGAGACAGATTAAAGAGCTCACACAAGGGGCTGTGAGAAAAAAGAGACCTTGGGGAAAAAAGCCAGACAGGGCCAGCAGCAGCAGGGAACAGGGCTGAAATGAAGAATACACCTCCTGCTGTTCAGTCAGCTCCAGAAGAAGCCTCAGAGTAAGGAGTGGATATGGCCCAGCTCAGCCTTGTCCACAAGGTCACTTGGACGAGGAAAGCAAAAGTGACAGGACAAGACTCAGAGGGGATTGCAGCTGCAAAAACACTTGAGTCAAGCAACATCTGAGGCAACAAATGAACAAGCTGGGAGCAGGAGGTGAGATGAGGGGCACAGCCACGTACAACAGTTTTAGCTGCTCGCAGGAGTGTTGTGTGCAGCTCCAGCATGCTCTGCTGTACGGACAAAGGTGACAGATGGCCTCCACAGGCTTTGCCATGAGGACAGCATATTCCAGGCTGCACACAAGCCTGAACAAAGGCTTTGTTCCTACGCTCCCAGAAGATCTCCTAGCTGAAGACACGGAAGTGTCAGATGCTGGAGAAAGGGATGAATTGGAGAAGACTGCTTTGGTTTTCACCATGCCCTTATCCTTTGGCATTCAGCTTTATGCCACTTTCTTCCTGTATGAAGGTCAGAAATTATAGTCTTGGTAAATGATATAAATAAGACATATAGCAGGAGAGGGTGAAGACACAACCACTATACAAGGACTAACCTTGTGTAAAAATGGCAATAATAAGAAGGCCCCAACTGCAGGTCAGGCTAGGCTGAGAGAGCACTCACCTTTCAGTGGAAGAAGCCCAAGTGCCCTATCCTCCAATATCTTTTCTCCCTCCCCCAAATTTTTGTACTTTGCATATGTACAGTCCTAAAACAACACTTGGGGTCTTCTGTCTAGTCAATGGAGAAAAAGATGGATATATCCTGCCTTACAGAGATGCAGCAATGAAAGTGGTGAGTGCTGACTGCAACCAGCTGGACCTGAGGCCATGTGAACACTGCACTTAAAAGAAAAGCACATCCAAAGAGAAATGATAATTCATTCAGTCCCCAAACACCTCCTTCTGAGCCAGTGCAAATACCAATACACCCAGCCAGGTGTCACAACCTCATCCGTCCTCTGAGCCAGGAACTCGATGTCAAAACCTTAAGGGTCTTCTCCTGATTCTATGACTCAAAGAGATGGGTTTGTTCTCAAGAAGCCATACCACCAAAGACAACCCCAGTTCTTGCACTGCTCTCTTGTCACTACATAACTCGTGTTTATCTGATGGACCAAATTTGCCCCTGCTATTTCAAAAACAAGAACAGTGCAGGGAATGCTGCAGGGACTTGCCTGCCAAATAAAAGCAAGAGTGCAAGGCCATTTGGTGCCCGAGCATGAGATATGGGGAAAGCCTGACTTAGCACAGCCTCACCCTTTCAAGGAACTGCTGATGGTACAGTAAAGATCAAACATGCATGTAGAGCTCTGCAATTCCTTCTGTTATTAACCTTCCTCTGCTCCCCTCAATCACAGCTGGATCCCATTCATTTGCTTCCCTCTCTCTCCAAGCTGGCTAAAAAAAAAGGCTTGATATCTTTCCTTCCTGATTTTCATGTACTTACCATTTTATTCTTGATACTATCTCAGCAACAGAGGGAAGGGGGAGGGTATCCACCTAGAACATCTGGCATCTTGACAGCTTTTTTAAATAGACTTTTAAATGGGGCTAAATAAAGACTATGTAGCATTCAGAAAAAAAAATGTGCTAGTTTCACAGAAATCCATTTTGTAGGCTGTAATGGAGAACAAATTCTTAGCAGGGTTTTTCCTCACCTAAGGCTGAAACTATCTCCCAATAGTCCCTGGGGTCTGTAGGATAAACTCCATGGATGACACAGTCCTATTTTTCTGCACTGTTACCCAGCTCTGCCTACCTATATGATCCCTCCAAGGAAGGAGGGGATGTGGAACAAATATGGGATTTGTGTTTTTTTCTCTCCCATTCCAAATTTCAAGTCCCAGCTCTGCATGGTAAGTCACAAAGCTCTTCAAGCTCTTCACACTGCAACTTAACCTCCCTTAGGGAGAACCAGGAAGATCATCCAGTCTAGCAGTGCCAGCTGAGGCCACCTTGCCACTAGCCCTGGGCTGAAAAGAGACAAGTCACATTGCATGGTTAGCAGTGCAGTTCTAACAGCTGTATTTCTATTTCCTAGGACTCCCATATGAGATTTGGAGTGCCACACAACCATCTAGACACAGCAACAAATTACCTGCCAGTCCCAGGAGTCCTCACCTACCACTCTTTCTTATTAGTGAAGTCAAATTTCTATTTCTGATCCCTGTACTTTACAGGGAGATAAAGCCAGAGGCCACTTCAGAATTTGCAAGCTCACAGCTAGCCAGATTAATCTAAGCTTGTCTACAATGAGAATGTGCATTTCTATCCCAAGATATGAGGCAGGATAATGGCACTAAGACTACCCCAGATGAAAAGCCACTGCAAGGAACAAAACTCTGAAATTCCTTTCAAGTCATTACCAGTACATTACCAGTAAAGCCCCCTCTCAGCCAACCTGCTCAGACAACAGGTTATAGTACAGTTCTCAAAGCCAGCAGAGAAACCAAAAAGCTGGTTGGACTCCAGTACAAGACACAAGAGTCTCTCTGTATCCCCTGGGATATCCTCCAGAGAGATATGTTTCAGTGAAATCCAAATTCCTGAGGACTGGGAACTGTAGGACAAGCAAAGACTCTTAACTGTCCCTTTGCAGATGGCAAGGTATGCTGGCCAGATCTGCCTTCCCAACTCACTGGGCAACAAACACAGAATCATCCACCCGTAACCCAAATGACCCTTGTGCCTGCCCTAAATACAGCAACACGCCATCAACACAATGCCTCTGGGCACTGGATTCAATGTGTCTTTCATTAAGCTGGACAAAAATTCACAGAGGCTGGTTTGTAAGGGCTGGGAAATGGTCTGGTACAGTCTTGTTCCTGCTTGTGCCAAGAACTCTCTCATCCCTGATGAAGCAGTTACTGGGCCATCTCATCTTCTCTGTAAGCTTCCCTAGGAACCACGAACACCAGAGCTTGTATGGGCCCAGTGCCAGATAATGTACAGCTCCAAATTCCACTTTAGACTAATTGGGTTTTGAAGAACCCTATTTTTTTCCCTACAAATCCTCCCAATGATTCAGTCTCTGGACCACCAACTTGCAATTGCACAGGCTTGGTCCTTGCACAGTATGGAGGAAGAGCACAGTCACCAGGGCACAAACAAGGGACTTACTTGTAGGTTTTGGTTTTGTCCAACCAGATGCCGGAGAGCAGAGCCCCAACCATCCCCGACAGTACAATGGTGAGTCCAATCCTGCCAGCATTCACCTCCTCCCCCTGTGGTGAGACACATACACACTCACACAAATGCGGGAGCTAACTCATGTCCAACAAAAAGCAAAGTGCAGAAAACCCAGAGAGGAAGAGACATCAAAGTAAGCCTTCGTACATGTTTTCTGCTGGTAACACACTAACCAAGAACCAGCCTTTGCAGGAACAATTTTAAGCCCAATTTCTGAGCCAATGCTTTCTGGTCCATGAAAAAAAAGTGGCCTGGCAATTGTGTCTGAGCCAGCCCTGAGAAAAAGCTGTGCACTGGCCAGTGAGAGCAGATACACTCAGAGGAGTTAGCATAAACTCTATGAAGCTTGCTCATAGGATTTGGACCAGATTGACTAGGAAATACTAGGACTCAGTTCAAGGCAGCACAGAAAGGAGCTCTGCTGCATGCAACACCAGCAGTAAGCTGTACAATAGCTCAGGTACTGAGGCATCCCACCCTTCTGCCACCTGAGCATGAGCATGGGCAGCCTCCTGGGAAAGATGTCCCAGTAGAAATCACAGTCAAAACAACGGGAGGAAATTGCTGGAAGATTTTCTCAGAAGTAAATGCTTTCATTTAAGGCACAAAGGAGCAGTCTTTTCTAGAGCTCACCAGCTTTAGCATGGGGTGGTGTAAAGGAAAAAAGGAACAGCCAACTTGTGCTAGAGTCAGCCAGGATTGCTGTGACACTGCCTTTCTCACAGACTCTCCTTTGGCAGCCAGTGCTGGACAACAGCAAACATTAGAGAGGGCCATGAGGGTTGGGTGCACTTACTGGGTAGTGATGGATCACCATGCGGTTCAGCAGAGTGGACAAGGCGTAGAAACAACCTACATTCAGACCTGAGAAGGGGATAAAAATGCAGCACATTCAGAGCCTGCTACTCTCCCGCTGGGTTGTGAAAGGGTGGAAATGCAGAGAGAGAAATCCTTGGGACCATCAGTCCAGAACAAGGCTGCAGAGTCTCAGGAGAGTGAGACAGACTGGCTAGACACAGGTTCCTGAAAGAAATGCAGACCAACATCCAGGCCTCAGCATGGATGGAAGCAGGAGGAAGAGCCCTGCATTTTCAGGATGGTTCTTACCTAAGCAGCTAGAGGAAGGGCTGTGCACATTTCTGGTACTGAAAAGTCTTGCAACTCCTTCACAGTCTCAACCCTCTCTCACAGCCAGATCCATCTTTAGCAGTGCAATTTCCTCCTCTGCCCCCAGCCAAGTCAGAATACTAGAAAAGTATCTGCCTCAGCATCACACCTTGAACAATGACCTGAGATTCAATTAACAACAGTGTCATTGACCTGTGTGTTTTCCTCCCAGAGAAGAGCCTGTCAGCATTCTTCCTGACAGCCTGCAAATAACACTCTCTCCAAGAAATGCCAGAAGACAAGTAGGAGCAGAGCTGACTGGTGAGGCACAGACAGCACTACCCTCAGGCACCTGGGGTGTGTGTCTGCATGGGAAGGGTCTTGCACTTTAAAAGATATCACTGAGGCCCGAAAAGAAACTGTGAAAGTAATTGTATTTCTGAAAGAGAACTTACATTAACTGTTACAAGGATCAACCACCTGGTGAAGGTTTCTCAGTATCACCCAAGGTGAGAATGAAACTTCTGGGGTGATACTGGTCAAGCCCCATTCAGACACTGCTCCATGTTACGTGCAATTCTTGTTGGTTAAATGCTTTCTCAAAAGGGCAGAAAGCCCAACAGCTTTGTTCAGCAGGCAAGAACAGATGCCTGTGCACTGGACCAGAGGTATGGCAACGGCTACACTCTCACCTTGGCTGATACTGAGAAACCCTCCCCAGGTGGATGAGGTCTGTAACAGTCACCGTAACTTTCTTCTCAGAAAGTCATTTACATTTGCAGCTGGTTTCTCTTCAAGGCTTCAGTGATTCTGATGGGTGGAGGGAAAGGGACAGATTTCACCACTGCAGCTCACACGTCTATAGGCTCCAAATGGAGCCATGGGTTTAAAAACAGATTTTCAGGCACAGATGCCTGACATCCTGAATACATGTCAAGTTTCCTCTTCCTACTTTTCCTCTCTAAGCCTCAGCTAAAAGCAGAAACTAACAACACAGGAAAAAGAAGTACAGTCTAGCAGGCAAAGCTTTGACAGAGGGAACAAAGCCCTGAGCTCTCCTAACCCTGAAGTCCCCCAGCTCCCCTTAAGTGCTCCGAAATCCTGCACCTATCCACTAAACACCGGATACCTGTTGCAGTAAACAGCACTATGAGGAGCCACAGGATTGGCAGCTGGAGGGTGCATAGCACTTCCTTCACACACCACCTCTGACAACATTACAATTTACTGTGAGGATGGTGAGGCACTGGAACAGGTTGTCCCAAAGGTGTAGATGAAAGTGTTTAAGGCCAGCCTGGACTGGGCTCTGAGTGACCAGGTCTAAGGGAACATGTCCTTGCACATGGCATGGAGTTTAGAACTAGATGATCTTTAAGAGTCCTTCTAACCCAAACCATTCTGTGATTAAGCAAAGTTCACTCTGCAGCTGTATGGTACAGACAACAGATGAAGATACAAGTGATCCCAAATATTGCTTGTGACAATGCTCCCCACTTCAAAATCATGTGTCAGAAGGTTACAGGACAGGCTAGTAAGCTGAGTGACATGCTCATTAGGCAGGAGAATATACCCAATCCTTATCAAGACTTACTCAGGAAGGCTGGAAACTCCAGCAGGGCCAGCAGCCAAGGATGGGGGAGAAAAACTGCAGATGTCACAGCAAGGAGGCGCCCTCCAGCCTCGAAAGCTGTCTCTTTGCAACACTTGGCTATGGCAAAACAGCTAACACACCCAAAATCAGCGTCATCCAATCTCCACCTCTGGAGCACCCCACTCACAAGCTGACACATGCTGCAGTGCAAGGACACAGGAGTATGGCAGATCAGCACAGTCCTTCTGCTTCTTCGCTTCAAAGCTGGGCATAAGCATTAACCACTCATTTGTGCACCTCTATTTCTCATCCAGCCAAGAGGACAGCAGCCTTGTGAAGGCAGTCAGATGCTGCTCTGGTACCTAATGCAGTAAACCAGCTTTACAGCAGCTCTGTGGCCCATGTGATTTCCAAGACAGAGAAGGGCCCCTGCTCCCAAGCTGGACAGTAAGTAAGAGCTGGCAGCAGCACTTGACAGCAGGACAGGCAAAACATTCTAAGAATTAAGACAATGTGTCAAATTTGCATATGTGAGGGCTGAGAAAAATTGTGGGCACTTCATATGTCACAGTTGCTCAGTAAAGCTTCTCTGAGAACTCCAGCTGTTTGAAGGTCTGTAAAACAGGTTATGGTTGTTTGCAATGGGTAAGTGGCCATTTGCCCACCCAGATGAGGGAAACCAGAACTAGTAGCTGAGAGCAGGACATCTGAAGGTCCAGCACCACCTGATTCTTTAGCTAATTACTATGGTTTGTTTGTAAGGTAGAATAACAATTTTGATACCTCAGTGTCTCCTCTATTTTATAGAGGCCAGAAGAGGCAAGTTCATTGCCTATAGCTCCAAAATGAGCCCTTATTAAGCCTCAGAATAGAACCTAGGTCTCTCACAGGTAGATAGCCTATTACCTACCTGTCAGACTCTTGGTCCTTCTCTTGTTCACCCTTGCAATCCTTCCCAACAATGGTTCCTTACACAGTTCTCACTGCCCTCCCTCCTCCTCACTGCCGATCGCCATTCCAAATGCTGATTCTTTAAGACTATCTCATTACTCCCATTGTACCAGCCTTTCCCAGAATTTCCCACCCCTTTCCTGCCTACTGCCTCCCACAAGCAACATGCTCTCCAATGCAAAGCCCAACCCCACAAGACTTGGAATTCCTTAATGCTCATTCCATGTTATTCCTCAGTTTTATGGAAGCAATGTCAGCAGCCTCGGGGGAGAAGTTCTCTGAGGGCCTTCCTGAAAACAGTTCACTGGCACTGACATAGCAAGAGTGACACCATCATTTCCAGCACTGCCAGTCTTGCCACAGGAAAGGAATCATTGCCTGCTGGTAACACCAAGACCTTAGAGATCTGCAGACCCGTTCTGACCTGGCACTGTAGAGTGATCTCCGTTCTTTCTACAGCCAGGAGAGATGAACAAGCAGCAGGTTTGCACCTCTCTCCCCTGACACATGCTATGGTAACACAGAAGCCAACAGGCTGCAGATAACTTTGTGTTAGGTAGGCAGAATGACTCAGTTGCGCTCATGTGGCTGCAGATGTCTTAAATCTTGGCCAACGTAACTTTTGACTTGAGTAGGAAAAACTGTCACCATTTTAAACCCAGACAAGCTAAAAAAAAAAGTTTCACAGCATAGTTCCTTCTCTGAGTAACAGTCACCACTCAAGTGAAGCTGGAGATTGGCATAAGAACAGAATAAATACACAGACCAGCAGCAAGAGAAAATGAATTATGACCCACTGAATGCATTTTCCACACTGTTTTTGACTGCCAGAAAAGGATTATCCCAGGAGGGTCAGATTCTAAACACGCTCTTTGTACTCAGAGTCTTCCTCTCTCCTCTAGGACTTGTTTTTCCCTATTAGAGCAAATGCTTTCCACTTTCTTTTTCCTGAAGGATAAATGTGAACCGAGCAGATGATACAATCCAACTTTAGACACAATCTGCCTGACAGGTTTTTCAGTCTTCAGTTTCTGAGAGGGCATTATGTACTATGGAGAAAAAAAAAAAAAAAAAAAACACCTCAGCAGCTGCAGTGTGAACCAGGAGAGTTTAAGAGCAATCTGAGAGGGGCATTTCTAGAAGTCTACTGCACTGAGAAGGAAGGGAGCAGAGATTCCAACAACTCCAAAGACCATTAACCTCCTCAGCAAGTACAAAGCCACCATCTGACCTCTCTCCAACCTGCCTACTCATCCACAAGGTCTTTCAGATACAACTGCTGGCAGAACGTGCAGAACTTTCAGCAATATTTAACTGTCTCCCTGAGAAGTTTCCATATCAAGCTGGTAGGAAGAGTGAGGACAAAACTACCCACAGACTAGCTGGCTACAGTACACCCTATTATGCAGCCAGGCACAGACCACAGTGGCCTTTCTGCTAGTAAGAAAAGCACTTCCATATGCCAGTTCAGCATCAGGGAATAGATTCAACACATCACACTGCCCTCAAACAAACAGACTGAGACTGCTGATGAGAAGGAAGCAGCAAATTCAGCATGCAAGGACAGATGACATAAGATGTTCTCCAGTTTTTCTTTCCAATTGCTTCACAGGGACTGCCTAGGAAGCTGATCTGCACATCTGCATACTCCACATGACCTCTACAGGGATGCCTGGCAGTCACATTCATATCCTTGCCTTCAGAAATGACTTCCACTCAGTCCTGGCAACTTGCATTCAGATACTTCTACGTATTTCACTTAGATCGTGATGCAATTAACTAAATGACTAGGAAAAAAGAACAGATAAGGAAATCCCCTGAACAGCAAACAAAGTCTGGGAGAACAATTGTGGAAGCGTACCATCCTCTGTGATATAGGAAGGCTTGCCTTCCTTTAGTTCTTCCCCACTGCATTTGCTGGTAACCACTGCTGAAGAGAACCGGGCTATAAGGATTCCTGGTCTCTGGCAGCACAGGGGAGCTATCTTTACATTCCCCTACAACAACTCAAGCCAGTTACTGTCCCAGCAGAGCACAGAGCGGGAGGGAGAAGCCATGATAAGTGCACACAAGAAGAAAAGCCAGATCTTACCATAAGTGACCATCAGCAGCAGAAAGTTGGCATTGCGGAGCAGGCGGAGGATCGACTGCACGTAGGAATAGTCTGCCGTGGGTCTGGACTGGATTGAAGCCTGAGCTCGGCTCGGAGGGTTTGGAGGCTTCTCCTTGAAGACTGAAAGCAGGCACAAAGTACACCTGTTTGTACTGGTGCAGGTGAGGGGCCTGAGCACACGCTGCACCGTTTGAGGGATGGCAGAGGGGCTGGTAGAACCCAGTGTACAAAACACATTGTTTTCCTTAAGCTTTGGTCCCCATGCATGAACTTATCCAGGAACAGGGAAAAAGAATGATCTCCATTCCCCATGCATGATCTTATCCAGGAACAGGGAAAAACAGCTCTCTTCCAACAGTAACTCCTGTCACCTTCCCAAGGGAAACATCTTGCCTTCAATTAGCTTTTTGTGTAGGCAGTGCCCAGCAGCACTGAAAGAGTTCTTAGTATTATTAATGCCTTTGGCTCTAGAAGGATGAGCAGCCAGGTGCAAAAGTGTTATGTGGATTTACAAATGACAAAGTGGAACTGGACAAGTCAGCTGACAGAGGTGGGTTAGCGCTCTGCAGTGGCCAGTGCCCAGGGAACAATAACCTTTGCCAGGTTTTATTTCAGAAACCAGAATTTATTTTTATGCCAAGCCATCTGCTGCCCCTTACTAGTATTAAAGTAGCATCCAGAAATCCAGTCACAGGCAATAATGCTGTGCCAGGTGCTAGACAGGTATTTTTGTACCTTGTCTATTCCATGCCCCACATTATTTGAAGTCTACATCTGATTCAGCCACCAGCAACATGAATAAACTGTCAAGAGGAACCTGTCAAAAAAATTGCATGGAACTCAGCAACCAAACTCAGCTTGCCAGTGACCAGGCCAGTTTTTATGCTAAAGATCTGGCTTCTATTCATGTGTTAAGCAGGGTAATTGCACCCCCTGTGTCCCACTACTGTCCTTCATGCTTTATTCTCTCCACTCATACCTGAGAACAGCTTGTTCCTGTGATGCCATATAATCTCCCTCTTTCTGCTCTTAAGGGGTAGCCAGGTCCCAGACATAACCCCAAGGCCCAACCTTCCCTGTTTGCAGGGAAGATGACTACAAAACCTTCAAGATATCTTTTGGTTTTCAAAGGACTTACTCATGCCTGGCATTTACTACACAGGCAATGGACAAAACTAACAATTTGGCAGGCTCGCTGACAACCTCCCTCCTTCGTGTGCTGTTCATCAAGGGTTTGAAGCAGCAAGATATAGTATTGCATGACCCTGTGAGGTGCATGGTAGGACACATCCCCAGATGGCCTGCCCAGCCCATTTCTTTGCTGGGCATTTCAGCTAATCTCAGCTCCATCTGGTTTCACATTCACACTCCCACCTCCTTACCTATGATGACCAGGATGAACAGGGCTGATGCCACACCTGCAGTCATGAAGAACATGATGCTGATGTGGTAGGCCAGCTTCTCCACATCCTCCACATTAGGGATCAGAACTGGAGGGACTAGAAATCCAGCAGCAATGCCAAGCTGAGGAGAGAGAGGGGATAAACAGAGGCATGACATGAAACAACAATGCCACTGCCCTACAGCTCAGTACAGGCTCAACTGAGACCAATCCAATTTCACAACCAAGATTAAAATCTTCTTTACCACCTAAAAATTAAGAGATAAAAGTCAGACACCCACTGCAATCAGGCCACAAGAGAGGTTTTCCCACTGCATTTACAACTGTCAGGATATTCAAGGCAACTGAATTGAGAATTGAGCAGAATGAATACCTGGCTCCATCACAGTGGAGGTCTGGCCTGCCCTTACTTCCCCCACAAATGTATGCTCCTGTTCCCCAGGAACACACACATCCCATTCCTTACCTTGCCTCTGCCCTAGAGCTGGCCTGATCACCTGGTAACTCAATTCTGCTCATTAAAAATGGCAGAAAACAAGACCATCAAAACCAACCAATATTTGCTGGGTTATTGAGTTGAACCAATTTATTTTCCAGCCACATAAATTCAAGGGCAGAGGCACCTGACCACTCACATAATTGAGATATTAATCTGGCTCAGCCAACTTTGATACAGTTTCAAATGAACAGCCTCCCAAGACAAGGCTCACCCTATGACCACCAGGAGAACCTAGAACATCAAGGCTGAATGCAAAGGAAGTACTGACAGCACCTATCTCAGATGTCGAGGTTGTTTTAGTAATAGAGCCTGGCAACTGTCCCTGGATAAACTGCTCTGAACTATACAGAAAGCAAGGACTAAGGAAGACAAGTCCTGTGTAGCCCACAAACCTCATGGAAGCACATCAGCACAGATTAGAAGACCTAAGAGCCCTGTAACCCAGGCATGAGCTTGGACAGCTTGCCTGGGCTGTTTTCTAGCGAAACCTCCTTGTGCTTTCTCTTTCTCATGTCATGTTTTTTTCTGACATGTCCCCATGTTTCTGGGATGCTGATAAAGTCATTCTGGAAGACTGACTTACTGGCCGAGACAAAGATCTCAGAACAGCTGTATTTCATATGTTGCAATATTTGGTAGTTAAGCTAAAAATCAGCTTGTGCCCTCCAGCCCCAGAAAACCCTCCACCAAATCCCTCCTCCTCCATCCAGCTGGTGTATTTTTGAGAGAGGAAGAATGCTTTGGATTCAAACAGAGCTATCTGCTACCCTCAGGCATCCTATTTAGCTTACAAACAAGTGACTTTCAACCATGTCTGCCCAAACTTCTGTGTCAAACAGTGCCCTCCACTGGGACTGGAAATGCTCTGGGTCAGGATTAGCAACAGATATCTACGCTAAATTCATTCTTGGTGCTCAGACATTGCAGGGAGCTAGTGAGAAGAGCCACCAAGAGATTACAGATGTGCCCCACCCGTTCAAGGCACTGTCGAGAATAAGAACATTTGAGGTTTGGTCACATAGACTGAAGCCAAACCCAAGCTGTGCCATCCTAGACAGCAAGTCAAGGACTGAAAGAATTTAGGAGGAAACTTAAAAGACCATTAGTGAGGATAAACCTTCCTAAAATCCATGTGGCACAGAGAGACTGACACAAGACTAAACCTGCCAGAGCTCAGTTTTGTTCAGATATGACCTATGCCCAGCCTCTCAGCATAGCAAGTCAGGCTGGCTCTCCTCCTCTGCCCACTGACTACAGTGAGCATAGCTATCATGGTTCAGAGACTTCAAGTCCCAATCTCCATCAAATTCATGCCTCCCCTTCCCTACACAAACCTACAGCTGCACACAAAAGGTAATGGCATCAAACACAGAAGCTCGCAGAGATCACTGGTAGAGGACAGAAGCTCGTTTGTACCTGCAGCACATTTATTTTGCCCTCCTTGTGGCCAGGTGCAAGCCTGTGCCTCTGGTGTGCCTGGTCTGCCCAGGGCACAGCCAGCCTGGACTTCACTCCTGTCTCCAGAGCATTTCTAAAGATTTAGCCTTTAAGGAAAAGACAACATTGCTCCTTTCCATTTGAGAGAAGAGTCCTATTGAGCCTCATATATCAGGTGTTCCATGTGCCCTCCACCCTTTCCCAAGTTAAAGTTTACAAACAGTTGACTGGAAACTGACTCTTTGTTTTACCACTGTTTCATTGTTGGAAGAACTAAGCTGGATTCCTGTGCTAGGTACTTCTTGGCTTCCTCCTCTCTGCAATCACATGCTAGCCACATGAGCTGCTGAACAGCAGCAAAACAACAGGAGAGGAGAGATCCTTGCTTTATTCTGACCTCTGACATAAGTTTCTTCAGGACCACAGCTGAGATTCAATCTTTTCCAATCTCCCTCCAGCTGCTCCTTCCTGAAAAAGGATCTGTTGTACCTAGCAGAGAAGGTGATGAGAAGGTACTGAGAAGGTACTGAGAAGGTATTGTGCTGTTGATTGTTTAGAAATCTTTTACTGAGAGGTCCTACAGTCATCACTTACACAAGGGGTCACAGACTTACCTTTCAGCTTTCTTGAACTACTTGTTGCCTTTTCAGAAGAATTTTCCTAAACAACTTTTTTAATTGATGTTTTGTCCTTTCTCTTCTCTTCCCTCAAACAGAAGCAACTTTTATCCATTAGGAGTTCATTATACCTTTGATAAGAACCAGGTAGCAGAATGGATTAAAAAAAATCATAGCAATAGGAGCTACATTTTATATTTCAGAGCAACCCATGCTAATAATTCTGTGAAGATGAAGCCCCTTGTCTTGACTAAAACTAAAGATTTCCTGAACGACACTCACAGACTCTGGATTATTCATACCATTTTTAGCAAAGAAGACAAGCTCTCAACAACATGATAACTATTACACTGCATATACTTTAACTATTATAAGGAGATTTTTAGCCTGGTTCTCAGCAGGTCAGTGTGAACATTACCATCAGCCCGCAGAAACACTGTAACCAATTAACCAGAAAATTTAAAAGATGCCTTAGAAAGGGAAAAATAACTTCTCTCCCTTCTCCATCCCTTGCACATCAGGGAAAAAAAGAGCAATGTAAAAATAAGGTTAGGTCTGCAAAAGTCTTTGCTACCCTCCTTACAGACACTATCAGTCATAAAGTATCATAATGAAGCCACTTATTTAATTTGCATCTCCAGCCTTTATGCCAGCAGACAGGTCTCCAATACCTATATAGATAAGCTTGTTCTCAAAATTTGATACATCACTCAGAATCCCCTCACCCAAAACACCCAGCACTGTCCTGATCTCTGAGGATCTCTCCAGGAGATCAGGCTGTTGGCACTTTATTTTAAAAAGGCTTTGGGGTAATTTTTAAACACACTGCCAGGAAAGTCAACAACTACAGCAGAGTGCACTGTTCAGACAATTTACTCTTTAGAGACTAGTAAATGATAGAAGGAATGTATTTTCTACCTGAATTTTGCCAAGGACCAGTCACAAAAACAACATCATATTCAATATTCAAGTGTGCACAAGGCAACAAAACCAAGAGTAAGTAGCTAAGAAGATGGTATAAATGTACTCAAAATCTCGAAATAGAAAATTACATGTCTAAGGTTAACTGCTAAGAGTGTCCTGAAGAAAGATAACCAGTGGTGTATCACCATAAAAATTGTAAATGAATGATCAGAGGAGGACTGCAGGAGTGAACCTCCACCTCAAATAAAACTACAAGTCAGCAACAGGAACACAGAAGCCCTGTAAAATTCCAATAGTAGGTATAAATGTTGACAGAGGGAACCACCAAATCCAGAAGGTCAATTACAATGTTAAAAGATAAGAGAGAGAGAGATGCTGCAAAAGCAAAAATATACAACAGTAAGAAATTTTGACAATGCCCTTGCAAACTAAATAAGCATCATGACAGGGATGATGCAGAGACTGCATTTTTGGATTCCATAAATACCCTTTGCTGAGGAAAACTTATAAGAGGCAGCACAATTCGTGATTTTGACCCAGAACAGCACAGTGACTATGATCAATATTACAGAATGCTTCTGCACTGAACTGAAATTCAGCTTCCTTGCAGCAGCGACAAAAAAAAAAAGGGAACACCCTCCAAAACACTACAGTAATATATAACTCACAAGAGGAAGCTGCCTAAAAGGAAAGAAGTATTAAATAGAAATGAAGAAGAAAAGCCTAAGAAATTAAATGCTTGCAAGTGGCATTAAATTGTGCAAAGACACTGAATCAGTGTCTCACTGCAAGCCTAGATAATATTAGTAAAATATTTTAGAATAAAGGAATCACTATTAAGTAAAAAAAACAAAAATGCAAAAATACTCAAAACAAGCAAAGAAACAAACAAAACAAAACCACAAGAACATAAACCACTCAGCTCTAAAACTGGACATTATTCCTTCAAGCAAAGAAAAATGACAGAAAGCTGGACCATCCTAAAGTAAAACCATAATTAGGCCAAAAGAGACACCAGAACAGCTTTATAAACTAAGTCAAAACTCTTCAAACACAACGAAATCAGGAAACCTGACAGAAGGGTCAAAATATGATCAGTGTGGAAGGAGAACATTCGAGAAAGAGGTTTTGGGCCATCATTCATGACATGATGCATTATGAGTGGAAGATATTACTCAATTTATTTAAACTAATTTCTTCTATGAGGCATCAGGACCAGCTGGTATTCATCTAGGGGTTCAAAAGAGCAAGCCAACAGAAAATCCACAGTACTTGCACACAAACATACAAAATGGTTTGTTACCAAATATTCAAATCAGAATAGAAGAAGAGAAAAGTGATGTTAAATTTTAGGAGGCTCAGCAGAAGCAGGACTCACAGGAAACCCTGAGACCAGCAGCCTGCTTGTTTGGCCAAGTGGACAGAAAATGCGGCAATCGAAAGATCTACACTTTGATAAACACCAATACAACAGGTTTTTCAGACAACATGATTTCAACATGGTCTTAGCAAGTTCCCAAGCCAAGACTCTGGAGAGAGAGGAGGATATACTCCAGACTCCCTCTGGATTCACCCAGGGAACCCCTTTGAGGAGATGCTTGCTCCAGAGCTCTGGGCAACACAGCAACCTCTTCTACTCTTATCTGGGTATCAAAGCTCTGCCCTAGGCCCTCCCTCCTTTTCTAACTACAGGTGCCCCTCAAACTGTAACCATGACATTTCACAAGAGCAGCTGAACCTCCTGACCCTATAATTCATATATCACAACCTGCAGAGAGCAGACAGCTACCCCCTTCTCACACCCTGTGCCTCCCAACTGCACACTGGCTTCCCAATACTTTGCTATCAGCAAAGGACTCAGCAGTCTTTCCATATAAAAGGCTACAGGAGAATTGAAAAATGCCCAACTGAGGTGCTGTTTAAGCAAAAGCTGCCAGTTCCTACACAGTAAACTTTCGTATGAATTGGCGTCCAGAATATGCTTCCATACCACTGACAGCATGGAAGAGCTACTGAAATCCAGATAGTCAGGAAGTCAACGTGCATATTTACACAGTTTATGTAACCTTCTTGCAGTGTTTTACAAAAAAATAAAGTATACAAGTTGTGAAAGGAGAAATTGTGATCAAGCCTTTTGATGAGAATAAGATAAGGCTTAAGCTCTGTTTTACTTTCCCACTAATGTGAGAGGCCTTTTGTTTTTTCCAAACTGCACTTGCACAACCAAAGCTCGTCTGAAAACAAAGCAAACTCCCTTCTGCAGCACACTTCTGCTCCTGTGGCATCATTTCATAATGCTTTATATGATGCAATGCTGTACAGTGAGATGCACCTTCCCCTAGTCTGCTGGGAAAGAAATGCAACACAGCAAAACAACAGAAGCAGACAAGAGAGAGAGCAAAACAGAGGGGTTTCAGCTCTGACAGCTACCTCAGCTGCTACTATAGAATCCTCAGTGAGGATATGCTTTGGTCAAGGACCTACTCCAGTCTCCTCACACAGACAGTCCTGGATATCCTGCAGGGTAAGTGCTGAGGGTGCTTGCTGTAGGGTAGGCCCTCCCATCAAAAACACTGCAGGCATTTGTTTAAACTCCCAGGCAGAACTCAACCCAAAAGCCAACTTCTAAGAGAAAGAAAGGGGAACTGCCTTTGGTCTGGCAAGGAAGCACCACACGAAATGGGTAGAAAATGTTCATTTCAGGCTCTCATGTCCATTTATAGAAACTGAGGCATTCCTGCAAAAGCCACATTGCTGTTTGGTCAGCACGCCCTCCCACACTGAGCCACGTCCAGGATCTTGGAGAGTTGGCCACAAAGCACTCCTTGAGATCCAAGCATTCTGATCTGCCCTGCCCTTTTTTTTTTTTTTTTTTTTTTTTTTTTCAGGGACAGAAAGGAGAGCTGGAGAACGTCACCCATTAACTACCCTCACTACAAGCAACTATGTCAACCATTAGCTACTGCCACTAAAATCTTCTCTACTCTGATAGCTAAAACTCTGAGAGATACAGGGCCAAGCTAGGGAGCTGTGAGACAGATCACCACCTGTCCATATTTCTAGCAGGGGATCATCTGAAGGAATGGAAATCCTTCAGCAGAGACAAAGCAGCCAAAGAAGATCTAGAAGTTCACTCAAAGACTGGAAGACAGGGATTCCACAGGATATGATACATTTCCACAGTGCTTCTTAGACTTTGAGATGCTGCCTTCCCTGAAGGGCAAAAGGTACAGAACAGAGTTATCAGTGAAGCATCAAACAATGGCACATGCTGAGTACAAACAGCTGTAGGATTACCAGCTCAAATGCAATGGCTATTCAGATGCTGCAGACCCAACCACACGGCAAAACCCACCTCAGCCACTACCCCAGGCATTCTTTCCCTCAATTCAAAACAGAAGAAAGGACCCGCCAGGGGCGAAAGAGAGAACATTTCCCTGAATTTTATTTACACCTTATCACTAGCTTTGTCCATTTCAAAAGCCATCATCTAATCACTTCGAGACTGCCACTCCCAGCAGGCTCCAGATACCACCTAAAATCTCTGGCTCAGGCTGTCTCTGTTACAGAAGTCCTAAATCTCTGAAGTCACATGGCAGCTACATCAGAACAGGGACAGATCCTAAGATCAGCAAGGTGCTGCATGATTTTTCCTCTAAATCAGAGCTTACTGTGAGGCTGAAGTATTTTTTCCTCCTGAATCACATCACTTTTTTTCAAGCCCTGCTTAAAAAAAAAAAGAAACCAAAATCACTGCAAAAAGATCATTTAACAGGCCTGCATCCTTACTCCCAAGCCCATCAGTTGCTTGTTTCTTTCCCAAAACAGCAAGAAACAGGAACAAGGTCTCTCTCAATCAAAAAAAAACCCAATACTGGTGGCAAAGCAATACAAATCAAATCCACGAATGTTCTTCGTCTGGATGCAACACAATTATACACTTCTCTACATGCTGCCCATGCCCTTTCCCCATCAAGTGACAAGGAGATAAACTGTTAAGAGTGAGAGATGCATAAAACCCAGGCACAGCAGTTCAGCATGCACCATGGCAGCTAAAGGAGAGAGCTGGTACCTGGCCATCAAATCCAGCTTATACATTTCAAAATGCCATGAAAACCTCACTCGCGACCTAAACATCGCCACAGCCATGTTAGTTCTGTCATGCCAAAGGACCATGTGCTTCCTCATGCCCAAGTGTGGGGATGAACAAGTGTTAAATGAAGGGGCAAGACCTGCTGCTCCAGCCAGCACACACTCCTGCAAATGCCAGTATCCCAGGAGAGCATTTCTTCCCACTGCCGTCCTGCCACCAGGCAGAAAATGATGGACGGTGTGCCATCAGCACAGAAGTTTAGAAGCCTGTTTGCTGCTGCCTGTCAGGTCTGAACCACAGTCCCAAACAGGGCTGATGAATCAATTCATCCAAATGGTAACAGCATGGCCTGACTCAGACCACTCTCTCCCATCCACTCCGTGTGTGGGGCTGCACACAGATCTCCAGCACCGAGGTGCTCCACAGGGAACACTGCTGATGTAGCAGGCACAACACTACTGACAGCTGTATTTCGTAACATGTCAGACAAATTCCTGCCAATATTAAAATACATCTGAAGAACATTAGTGAACTCTCATAACACTTCTGCTTTTTACCCCAGATCTTCAGTGTGAGGAGGAGTCCCCACATAGATTTTTGCTAGTCTTTCAAGCAAGGAGAAGCCAGTAGTATTTCAATAACACTGATATATTAATGCCAAAGCATCCAACACGTGAACTTCATTCTACGCCTCCCCCCACACGAACTTCCATGACAAGGAAGAAAATGGGAAAAAAAACTATGTATCTTCCTGTTAAAATGTGGAAAAGTAAAACATCATGAAAACCGCAGTGGGTAAACAGGAGAATGTGATCACACTCACAGGTGCTCACTCTTCTAGAAGCTCCTCAGCACTGATTCAAGAGTGCTCAATCCAACCAGTTTTTGCACCACAGCCAACATATGACCAGAAACAAGTGAGGTGATTCTGACACCTTACTAAGGATTGCTTGATTTTTTAAAAGGGAATTTGATTGATTCAATGATTTACTCTTCAGGGCTAACTTTGAACTTGAAAGTTACCATCAGTCGGCAAGCAAAGGCAGTGTCCTGAGCAAACATGGCCCCAGCAGACCAACATGAGCCAGCAGACAGGGTTTTCCACAGGACAGCACTGCTGAAGTGCAGCCTGGGGCCACGACAGCAAGAGCAGAAAGAGGGCAAGTATAGTAAATAAAGAAGCAGTGACTCTTCCCTGCTTCTTCATGCAGTTGCTTACAATTCCTAGTGGAGAGGGACAACAGTGCTTGGTCTTCAATAATAATAATAATTAAACTAAGTGACACGGCAAGGAAAACCATACAGATGTAGAGAAATGAGCATAGGGAATAATTTATCATACTGCAATTGGAAAACCACTGTATTATACCCTTTGCTAACACTCCCTAATACAGTCTTTAACTGCAGTCAGGAATAATGTATGCCTCTCTTTCTTCCCCCTGCCCAACCTCACCAGTAAACAAAATAGCTAGTTTTCATTCACAGTGATTATGCTTGACTTTGGGAATAAATAGGCCTTCCCTATGGAGTATGCTCTGTCTTTAGTCACTACCATTTCTGACTTCCCCAATTCTCTAAAAGGACAGTCTGAGCTTACAAAGCAAAGACTGTACTGAACTGAGGTCTCATTGTCATGTCAGTTCAACCACCAGAGCAGTGTGGAGCACCAAAAGGGTAGCCAACGTTTGCTTTTCGCAACCTTTACACTAAGCCACTCCTTTTGGGATGATGATGACTCCACACTGGCATATAGCACAGGCTGACAGCCTCATTGTTTGGATTTCTAATGCACATTGTTGAGCAACTCCACATGAATAATTTTTAAGAAATCATATGACAGCAAAATGCTCAGTTACTTATTTGCTCATGCCAAGTTAGATGCCTTCCACTCTAAAAGATCCATTTAAAACTACATAAAAACCAGCCCACTAGGAGGGATGACAAGAGCAAAAAGGAAAGCTTAGATGCACTCAATGTTTTCTCTTTCCAAAAGATGTGAAGTGACCCCCTTAATTCCCTGTGAAAAACGAGATTCCCTTTTTACATAGATTTTAAGAAATAGGTTTAATAAAAGATAAGACAATTAGGAGATAAGGGAAAAAAGCAAAGTACAGCTGGCCAGTGACTTGGCATTTAGCCAGGTCCACACCCTGCTATTTCACAGGCTTTCTTTAAATACCGTTCCTATTGTATCGATCTGTTGAATATTCATCTTTTCCCATAAACTAATTTCCATATTCCAAGGACTGTTTTGCAGGGCCCCTCCTTGGGTCCGCCTTTTTAGAGCATACGTGATTCTGGGCTGTGTCTTCATTATCACCTCCAGACTGGGCCTTGGTCCGTGCTTTCTTCAGATGGGAGATGCTGATAGCTGGTATATCAATAGCAGAGTCTTCTTTACACGTTCACTGGATGTTATCCCAGCCAAACAGACAGTTTAACCATACTCTATCACTACTACCACTTTGCCTAATTTTCTTTACTAACAGCAGAAATGAAAACTTATATCCTTACCATATACCAAGTTATTATGCTATATGATTCATACCAAGTTATTAATCATACAGCACACATCTTGCGAAAAGCCAGCTTTATAATAGGCATTTATAACAATTCCCTAGTGCTGCCCAGCAAACTACTCTTCCTCAAATCCACCTCCAAGCATTCACCTCTTTTT
The DNA here is from genome assembly GCF_009819655.1 of Sylvia atricapilla. Classification (NCBI taxonomy): domain Eukaryota; kingdom Metazoa; phylum Chordata; class Aves; order Passeriformes; family Sylviidae; genus Sylvia; species Sylvia atricapilla. The sequence continues at coordinate 57,074,099 of NC_089145.1, forward strand.
GCCTCAGCAGTATCTAAGGAAATACGGAAACACGGGAAGAAGCAGCCTGCATTAAAAGCCACCTGAACTGAAAACCATTCCAATCAGGACGGCAGTCACTCACAGGCTGAACGGTCCAGGGTGGAGCGGAGTCACATGCAGGGGAACACACTGCATCTCAAAGCCAGGGGCACAGCTAATGCCAGGTTCCACTTTCCTCTCCTTTGTGTCAGAGCCGCAGAGCCACGCTCGCTTCACTTATGCTCCACTGCATCAGTATTGGCTTATTCACTCCATGCAACTGGTATGAGCAGGTGTTCCGGTGCAAGGGTCAAGAAGCTATTTCCCTGATCCTTTCAAAGCTGTATAAAAATTGACCTCCTCTGGCTACGAGAAAAGACAGTCACAGCCTGAACAAGTGTGGGTCACTGGCCTCCGGCACCCGCCTTGATACAAGAGTCCTCAGTCCTCGGGAGCTGACCTCACACTGACCTGATGGAACTTTTCTTTTTTTCAAAGCAATTGCTCGTGGAAACTCTCTATCTACTTTTAAGAGGTGTGAAAGTGCTAAAGTCCTTTTCCTCCAGGGCCCAATGACAATGTTTTCAGCAGACGGCTAATCTCCTTTGTCCCATCTAGCTGTCAGCAGGAAGAGGATATTGCAGTGTCAAGTCCAGATACAACCGCAGATACAAGATCTGAAGGACATTCTGCCTGCAGCAGTTCCTCAGCACTCTGCTTTCCCCCCGCCCCGGCCTTTCACAGTTCTACAGAATCACAGCCCTGGACTGGAGATTCACACACTCGGGAAGTGCAAAGCTCTGGAGAAGAGCCTGAGCAAAGCCCTCTCACAGCCAGAACCATACCTGACCATAAACCATACCTGACCCCCATGCTGCCCTGAACTTTGTAGCTGGAAGTCTCCCTTGCCTCTGCCACCACCATCAGCCCTCAGGCTAACACCAGTATCCTTCCAGATACCAGCTGCATCTTGCAGAGGGAATTTCATGTAAGTAGGTGTTATCCCTGCGGCTGCCCTTCTCCTACCCCTCCGTGGTCCGCTCCCTCAGCACTCCGGGTGTCCGGCGGGCAGGTGACAGCCCGCCCCACGCGTGACCAGCCGGGGCGCATTACCTGGTTCCCGAAGACCGCAATGGAGCAGGCGGTGGAGACCTCGTGGGAGCCAAACCAGACGGACGCGATGCGTGAGGGCATGCCCAGGATGAAGACCTGCGCCAGGCCACAGATGACCTGTCCCAGGACGGTGACGGGGAAGAGGTGCGGCTTCAGGCTGCCCAGCTTCACCCAGGCGCCCAGGGCATTTAGGGCCGAGCCAGCCAAGGCGATGAGGCGCAGGCCCCTCTTGTCCAGCAGCCAGGCGACAGGGAAGAGCAGCGGGATGTAGATGAGCATGTAGCTCATGGAAAGCCAGTCGATGGCGAAGGCGCTCACGTCGTAGAAGCGCGCGAAGACGTTGTTGATGCTGCCGTACTGGATCCACTGGAAGGCGTTGCACAGCGAGTAGCTGCTGAAGAGCAGCAGCACAACCCAGCGAAGCCGCGACAGCCGCACCTCGGCGGCGGCATCACCCGCCGCAATCGACGGACTCGGCGTCCCGGCGGGCTCCTGCAACACCATGCCGGCACCGTGGGCAGAGCCCGGCTCGGCTCGGCACGGCACGGCACGGCACGGCTCTGTACGGCCCGGCCCGGCTCGGCTGGGCTCGGCTCGGCTCGGCACGGCACGGCTCGGCTCGGCTCGGCTCGGCACGGCTCGGCACGGCACGGCTCTGTACGGCACGGCCCGGCTCTGTACGGCTCGGCACGGCTCTGTACAGCCCGGCCCGGCCCGGCCCGGCTCGGCCCGGCTCGGCTCGGCTCGGCTCGGCCCGGCACGGCTCGGCGCGGCACGGCACCACCTGCCCCAAAGGCCCCCGCCCCCGCTGGGCTCCGTGGCGGCCGCGGCGCGGGGAGGTGCCCCCGGCCCGGCACGGCACGGCACGGCACGGCTCGGCTCTCTCCGCCCTCCGCCCCGCCCCGCAGCGAGGCCGGGGAGGGCTCGGCCGGCCCGGGGCACTCACGGGGCGCTCCTGCGGACAGGAGTGGGACTGGGACCCCCTCCCCAGGGCCGCTGCCCGGGCCCGCCCAGAGCCCCCCCGGCGTCAGGAGGGCGGGGGACAGCAGAGGCTTCGGCCGCCGGTGATGAATGGAACGTGGGCTGGGTAGAACTGTGACCCCGGAGAGCGAGTGGGCAATGCCCGGCTCCCCCAGAGATGCCAGGGTGGAGTCCTGGAGGAGGAACAGGTTTGGGTTTCGTTTGGGTTGGCCTCTGATTTTTTTTTTTTTTTTTTTTTCGCAATGGCACACTAGAGAGTGAAAATATCCAGTGAAATCAAAATTAAAACATCTCAGCGTCGCTGAAGTAAAAGAGCCAAGAGTGTGTTTGTTTCCATTCTCATGGGGAATTCGCAGTTAATGAGTCAGCGCTTGTTTTCCCATTACTTGAACAACACACCACGGGCAGATGCCTGCCTGGAGATCATTTATGATCTACAGTTCATTTAATTAGCATCATGTTACCTGAATTGCATAAACATTCTTCAGCACAAGGATGCAAGTTTGCTGGTGGTGTTCAGCTCTCTTCCAGCATTTAACACGCAGGTCAAAATTCATTTGAAAAAATAGGGGCAGTGTCTTTTGGATGTTTTACTCCTGAAACAAAGGAATACAGAGTATGAAAAAGTGAAGTGGCTTGTATTTACTTGATAGCTGCATCATAACCTTTTTGCATACTTGGTGGAACATGGTCAGAGGTTACTGCTGCTCTCCTCTGAGTTATCTACCTGCTGTAAGGAGCAAAGACAGACAAACAGCTTTGATGCCTTTATCATCTCACCACGAAAGAAAACAAACAACCAAACAAAACCCTTTAACAAAAAAGCTTTGCACAAATTATTCCAAGCAGCACAAACGTCAGTTTAAGTGGTTCTTGCTGTGTATCCTCACACAAGAGCTTATTCCTTGTCACATGCTTGGATTCCCTACTCTCAGCAGTGGCCAGAAGAAGAGCTGGAGACAAGCAGAGCCAGTGCAGTCTTCCCTATGTACTCTGCTGAAAGTTCCACAGGGCAGAGCTGCAAACCCTCCTACTCTCCCCCTCCTCAGCCCACAGCTTTGCCAACAAACCTACAGCCTCACCTGGTGTTAAGACAGGGTTAATAATTTTTGTGGCCGCAAAGCTGGAGCCTCAGCTCCACTGCAACCAGGATGTTGCTTCCATTGTTCCAACCAAATCAAGTATAACTTTGCCTGGGTAATCGGGGTGGGGGGAGAAGGAAAAGGTCAGGACGATTTGTACTTGGAAATAAAGCTCTCCTTTACTAGGTCAGGTGAAACTGTACCTAATCATCATAAGATAGATGATATGATTGTAACGATTGTTGGTAGCTAAACGTAATTATTATCTCAAACCAGAATCGTGAGAATCACAAGGCAAGATATTTACCAAAATTCATGCGTGGGCATATACAATAGAACAATGGAGGTTAATGTTTGACATAGAGTTGTGTAACAGAGGGGTATATATAATATTGGGGTCTTCTTGGACCCTCGTCGGAGTTGGATTTGGGTTTGTACCCCGGCTCCCAGAGCTCTTAATAAAGCACCCACGTAATCTCCCAGATTATGTGTTTTCCTCGCTAACACTGGCGTGATTCTCACAATAGTACAACATAGTCATAAATGCAGCCCTTTCACATAATAAATAAGGAAAGGCAAATTTAGAAGCAAAAGCCAGAAAAGAGGTTTTCAGTCCCATTTATTATTAAGTTAGGCAACGAAAGTTAACTCAAAGCTCTGCACTGAGACAACAGAAAGAACAGAGTTGTAACAAATTTGTAATCTGAATGTTATCAGGAATGCAATGACTGATGGCAGTACAGATAGGGCAGAGGTGAAATGGAGCAGGAAAAAGACTATCATGGTTCAACAACTGCTTAGTCTGAGAATTCTAGCGATAAAACAGTGAGATAGTACAGAAGATTAACTTCTAGGCTGATAAGATTTGAAAATACCTTTATAAAATTCTCCACGATGTTATACAGAAATCATAGTTACACAGAGGTAATCACTATCATTGATTAAAGAGCAGTCCAAAATAAAATCAAGAAAAGGAATGTACAGGCAATTTTTAGGGTGGCTATCTGGGTTTGTTCAGAGGACCATCATTTATTATCCCTTCAGCAGTGTAAGGAACAAAATTTGCAGATGGTTGAGATATTACTCAGTTAGCCAAGCCCAACTTAAATATGTCACCTACATGTTATATTAAGGTTGAAATGGCTTTAGGACTGTAGCTTTAGCTATCTGTAACTGAAAGTATCATCACAATCCATGGCATCTTTAATTTGTAAACTCAGATAAATGCAGGATAATGGAATTATCTACTCTATGGCAGTCTGCTGTCATAAGGTCTCTGGGCAGCAAAGAGGAAGATATCAGTGACTGAATGTGGTTTTCAGAAAAAGAACAAGCAGAAAAAGTGTAAAGAGAACAAATTAGGAATTGAGGAGATACTATCACACATCAGGAAGACACAGAGAACGGTTAAATTTCTTGATACATGGCTAAAAAACCCACACACACAATAGAAAAATCTTTGGATATATGAAAGATAAATGAGACACACATTGGGTCCTTTGCCTCCTGCCAGCTCTACTCCAAACTGGAGTCAAAACCAGTCTGTCATCCTGAGTTTTGTTTTTGCCCCACCTGCAGCTCCTACATTTCTCTCAAAAACCCTCTGGTTTTCTCAGCATCACATAAGATCTGCAGCAAGTCAGAGCCCGCCAAGCAAGGAGCCATGTGCTCCAATGTGTTAGTCCTGTCAGAAAAGTCAAATGGTGAGTCAAGAATGACTACAACACAGACTCTGCTGAAAATAACAGCTGAAATCGGATGCATGAAAGCAGTGCCCAGCCCCTGGTGACTGCAGCCTGGCAAGTCAACATGGGCCAGGCAGGGAAACAACACTGGCTTCTCAAAACTGAGTCAGACAAGGGTTTTTCATTCCTATAGGCCCACACTTCCTTGAACTCCTGTCCTTGGATTTCAAGGCTGTTTTGTTACTAACTCTGTGAACTATTCAATCACCCCTTTATATAATTTGCCGATTTCTAATTATAAAATACTAAAATAAAACCCCTGTGCTTTGCATTTCCTCCTCTATTGCTGCATCTGTTTCTACTCACATGCCTCTTTTCCCATCTCGAAGCAACAGAGCAGCTGCTTTTGGATTTCCCTCATCACAGCATATTTATATAAAAATTTCTTAGCCATGGAAAATTATTTATATTTCAGGACAACCCCTTGAAGTGGATTTTAAAGCTAGAGGGAAATCTCCTTTACATGGAGATTAACAGAAGTGCTAAAAAGCTTATAGGATCCTAGAGCCAAAAGTGTCTGTGAAGATTGGAATGCACTAAATCAGAGGAAGAAGCAGAACCCAAATCAAGTGTAACAGTACAGGCCGTAAGGTAGAGCCTAACCTCTATAATCTTCCCTACTGATCTCAAGAAATCCAGCACTGACACTCTTGGAATACATGCTGCCTTTATGGACCAATTAGTACATACAGTTCCTTTATGTTATGTAAAGCCTTGCAACAAGCTTGCTATTCTCAAAGTCCACCCAATAAATATAAATATAAATGCTAGGGATGGTGACAGCAATGATAATCCAGATGGCAGCAGGCCTCAGTGACAAGCAAAGCGAATGAATGGGTGAAGAAAATTGGCTTGGGGGGTATACACAAAGTATTGTAGAAAATTATTGTGAAAAAGTATAATTCCTTGGTGTCTTTTCTCTCCACACTTGTTCAGACATCCAAAGGAGTAGGTAAACAAAAGAAAAAGACTGCTAAGGAAAAGCAAGTACTCAAGGATCTACCAGATTTTACATCCATGCAGTTCTCTAGGCTCCTTTTAAGTGGGAAGTGTCTGACCTCAAAGGATCACAGGATGTCCCAGGCTTTCAAACACTCAGGCTTGTTATTTGTGCCTCTAAATTTCATCATTGCACTTACAAAGCCTAACTATCTTACCTCTTAGATGGCTCTATCACATTTTGGCTGATAGCATTTTGGTCTAGAAGAACTGTCAGCAGATACCCACACAACTTTTCACAACAGACATTGCAAGGTCTTTGTTAGTGGAGGAAGAAGGTTTTGTTTTTGGGTTCAGCACCTAAACTGCTTCAGTGAAGTTCTCCAGAGGCCAGTTCTCCAGAGTTTTATCATAAGAGCAAAAGACAAGACTCGAATAGCTGGCAGAGCCACTCATTTCAGGGTCACACGTGGATTCAGTGCTGAGCTGGAGACACACAGTGAAGCATGGGCTGGCAGGGCTGCTGGACACAGCCAGGGGTGTTCCCTGATGGAGCAGGGAACCCTGCAAGCCCTCTGCTGGCTCCCAGAGCTTTCTGCATCCCAAGAGCCACCCAGAATACAGCTTATAAAGGCAATGGATTCATTTATTACTGTAGTTTAGATACACAATTATTTTGACGCCCTAAACCCTTAAGAATCTTTCCTGTTACATTTTCAGTGTGAAGATCTGGATACATGAACAGTGGTGGAGAGCTCCATTCACAACAGTGCAGCAGGCAACATCTGCAGCACTCAAAATTTCGCAAAAACGACCTTCCTCTAAACAAAACACAATGGCTTAGTTGCACAGTCTAAAATCTCATCTAGAGAAGACTTCAGACCTCAGAACCACCAAAGTGGTGCAGGGGCTAACTGAGCACCCAGCCTGTACTGTCCAAAGCTTTTGGCCTTTCAGAAGTACAACTCGGGGAAGGGTAATAATGTTTTGCTCCCATTTAGCATATTTCATGTGTAGCTCTCCATCTCTGGGAGCTTCAGTGAGGATGCATCATTTGTGTCTATTTTACAGGGGCACAAAGAGTAGTGGTGGTTTGTGTGGCCCTGCCAGTTTGACACCTTCCAGCCTGGGCTGCAAGGGCTTGCTGGAGAGCACCTTGAAATGAACACTCCTTTGCAGATCCCATCTCCCTGTTCAAAGCCTGGCTTTAACAGAGCAATGGTTTTCATTTAACCCTGTCCAGTTCAGGTGTGATGTTTGTGTGGATGAATCGTGTAAGTGTAGATGGGAGGGCATGGCTGAAGTGCCAATATTCACAGGTGCCTCCTTGCAGCAAGAAAAAGATGTAAAAGGAGCGCACAGGATGGAAGAGCACTTGAATGCAAGATGCCTCAAAGGTGCCAATTTCTGGTTAGTACACACCCCTCCAGACACAGGGTTCTTGTGCTACCTCTGCATGGCCTTCTGCAAAAACATCAACTTGCTCTGCCCCGTCCTCTGATCAGGCCGGATGAGAACCAGCTCTAATCCAGAAACTGTGTAACTGTGGTTAGCCTGCTGAGCTGCTTGAGTACCTAAGCCCAGTTCTCGAGCTCTGCTTGTGAAAAGCTGTGGAGATACAGCTGTGAGGAAAGCTGAGCATAAGCTCTGTTATTGGAGCAAACCCACCTCACTCCTCTGCTGTGCACCAGGCGTGCACATGACATATGAAGATCTCTTTGTTCAGCTCAGAATAAAAGAAGTTAAAAAAGATTAAGTTAGCCCCAAAAGTCAGCCATAGATTTCCATGCCCTGTCCAGATCAGGGTCACAGATTAACCCCAAATACCAAACCTTGAAGTCTAAAAGCCCTTCTTACTCATCATCCTCCAGCCTCCATCTCAGTGAGTCATACCAGTTCATGGCAATGACATGAGAAAAAGATTTTAATCTTCTATAGCTTGCAGCTGACATTAATTAATAGTAGAGTGCTGGAAATGTGCATGGCCTCACTGCTGAACTTAGGCATTTCCCTCTTCTTTCTCCCACTCATCCCGCAGCAAAAAAAAAAAAAAAAAAAACAAACCTAGAAAAAATTCTGAGGACCATGGCACCAAACCACCACTGTTGTGGGGGGACAAAAGTTGACAGCGTCTTAGCAAAAAGCACAGAACTGGTACAAGGGTTGGGGGGAAGGTGTCTCAGTCACTGCATGGATGTCTCTGAGGCAGGAGAACTCTCAGGAGCTGGTGTCTGTAACATCAGCTGCGATAAAAATTATAGTCTCATGTTCTAACCCTAAGATACTAATTGTGACCCTGCCCTGGCAAGCAATGAATATATACTCCCTAACATTTTGTAGGGGTTTTGAGTAACCTCAACAAAAACTTCATGGATACATATAACACTGCCTCACTGCTCAAATCTCCTCCAGATCCACAATCACTAAGGTGGCACACAGCAGAATACAAAGTGAGCACAGGGCTGGCTGTTCACTCTGAGAAAATTTTAACAATGTCCTGCTTTGTTTATTTGGTGTTTTTTTTTTTTTTCTTCCTGACAGCCTATGATTTATAAAAATACTTTGTTTCCTAGCAGTGATTGCTGATCTCTGTGTGCTGAAGCATTAGCATCCAGGCAGCGTTTCTGTATGACTAGTGCTGCTTTGGGCACTATGAAGGAAGCAGGGAGAGGGTCTCTTTTATGGGCTGACGCTTCGCTTCGGCACGCAGGAGGTTATCTCTTGCTGGCACAGGCTGGCAGCTCGAACAGAAGAGAATTCTGAGATGGGATTCGTGAGACAAGTGCATAAATACATTGGAACCACAGCGAAATGTGCGGCAGAGGTGTTCAGCGTGTGCCTTGCCCCGGTGGCGGTGCCGAGGTGCCGCAGGTGCCGGCTGTGAGCGCTCCCCGCCGCCCAGCAGAGGCCAGCACACACGCACTGCTCTCAGCAGGAGAGAGCTGTCTCCCTCCTTCCCCGGCTGGAAAAGACCCTCCCAGCCTCCTGTGAGCCCCTCGTTCACGTCCTGCTTCCAGAGAGGATTTCAGTGAGGGGCTCTGCAGCGCAGCAGAAAGGCGCTGACATTCTGCTGGGGCAAGGAGAGGCTTCCACAGCCCCGGACATCACCCGGTGTATCCATTTGTGTGCCCAGAAATGTCCCCTTCCCTTGGGGCAGCCAGCAGCTCGGTGCTCCCGAAGGCCGGGCACGGCCAGATAACACACGCAACGCTTGAGGAATGCCAGATGCCAAGGAAACGAAAATTACAGGAATTGCTTTGCCGGGAGGAGCAGATAATGGCAAGCAATCGGCAGTGATTGCCCCGGCCACCTCCCTGCACCTTGCTCCTCGTTTAGGCTCATTTGGAGTTCATTTGCGGCCAACAGTGAGGGTCACACCAGAGGACAGGCACTTGGCTACTCAGGAACCAAAAGTAGAGAGTCAGGAGCCTTGAGAGAGGCCGGGAAATAGAAGCGAGAGACAGCGCCAGTACAGATGTGAAGGAATCTCCATGCACAGCTGGAACAAGCAGTTCGTGCAGCTCTGCAGACAGCTTTGGGAAAATGATCTTTTTTCCCTACACTGTTTGGAAGGGCAGAAATGATATGTTGTCCTTTGCTGCTTGGGTGATAAGGACATTCTCCCAGGAGAACCATTCTTTATAACAAAGAGAGACTGCCTCCCAGGTACCAGAATCCATGTTCTGACCACTGTCAGCTCCCACAAACAGGCTGCTTCTCTGTGCCTGCAAGAAGGATATCTACAAATTGGGTCTATTTCCCTCATTTAAAAGCCTGCATCAGGTACCTCACAGAGGGAGGCAGAGGTCAAAACCACGCAGATCATGTTCTGTGGTCAGGTTTTTGCGGGCAAGACAGGGGCAAAGCCAAGTCAGATTGGAAGATGTGTCTCTTAGGACCAGCGAACACCAGAATGGCTTGGTTTGGCCAAAACTGCTGAGTGCAGCACTGGTAGGAGGCTTCCAGCTCACAGTCAGGCGAGCAAAAGGAGGACACACTGACTGATGATGCCAACAATATTGTTTAGGTTTTGGAGAGGATGTTGTTGCAAACCCATCTCCCAGTCTCACCACTTGCTATTTGGTTATTTTCACTCTGAGTTGCAGTAATATGCCTGAGACATATGACTGGGCCTAGCAATTCTACTGTCAGCTCCCACAGAGCCCCACCCAGCCTGAAGCATCTAGACTTGGACAGCTTTGCAGCAAAGATATTGGCTCCGTATCTGAATGGGCATAGGTGACATGTACATCATGGCAGGACCTTCTCTGTCTGCAGCTAAAATCAAGCTTGGCATTCTACAGCCATGAGAAAATGTGACAAAGGTCACAGCAAGGGTGGAGATCTCTCACTGTAGGCAACACTGCAGGCTTTGGTGGGACTGTGTTGCATCCTCCAGTGAAGAGCATGAGCCTGCAGTGCCTTCCACAGCAAGCCCCAAGCAAGACAGCAGTAGCTTTTTTTCTCTGCCTTTAAACCAGGAAGCATGGGAACATCAGAACCCTAAGGAACAGCAGAAGTGATAGTGAAAAATCTGGGAGAAAATCCATTAGAAGCTTAGGGAGCAGAAGCAGACCCTGTAAAGACAATCTCATTTAGAGCTGGAGTTAGTTGTCTCTCTCAGGCTTAAAGGGAAATTACAGGGAAAAGCACCTTGGGAAGAGCCTGTGTAGCCTGACTGGCTCAAAGCATGGCCCGTGCAAGGAATCAGCAGCTCTGTTTGTTGAACCAATGTTTAGAGTGGAGCCTATTAGTGTGAGATCTAACAGAGAGAGGTGGTGTAGACACATTGAAATTGTTCCTGTAGATGTATTGTGCACGTCATATATGCAGAAACCAGGGTCCCTGGCTGCAATAACCACCGTCCTTCCCTATGTCCCTCCCTAAATGTGCTCATCCCAGAGCCACACAGACAGGGAGGGCCAGTGCAATCACCCATTGCCTCAGCACTGCTTTTGTAGGTGACACCCCGGATATAAGGTGACACCCAGGCCAGTGTGCTGACACCAGGCATCTCTGACCACAGTTTCTGCTGGCACAGAAACTGGAGGCAGGAGGCTCACAAACCTCTGAACAGACTGTGGCAGGAGAAATCACAATGCTGCCTGTGCCTATCCTGAGGACATCTTGCTGAGACCTGGCAGTATTTGGTTGTCATCTTGCTACTGCAAACCAGAGAGAGAAAATGTGCACAGCACGGTGCACTACAGACTTCACCCAACTGCTCTTGAGGGCTGTGAAAACCCATCTGGAAATGGGCTATCGTTACAATTCAGGACAGTTCACATAATGACACGTAGAACTCCGGTTTTTTGGAGGGCTTATAGCAAAGTATTGAAAGACAGATTCTTTTTATACAGTGTTTTGGTAAAATGAATAGGATTGGTCCTTCAAGGGCACCACCTTTCTGTAAGCATCTCTACCAGTAAACAAGTTGGAAAAACACTAGGTGTCAGGAGGAGACTATCTACAGGGATTGTTTATAGGGATGGTTTTGGGTTTCTCTTCATGATTTTCCAGGCCAGACTGAGTGAGTTTTGTCCTTGGCTTTCCCACAGGCTTCAAGGCACTGCCTGGAGCCTAAGAATCCATGTTCTGACCACTGTCAGCTCCCACAAACAGGCTGCTTCTCTGTGCCTGCAAGAAGGATATCTACAAATTGGGTCTATTTCCCTCATTTAAAAGCCTATATCAGCAGCACTGCTTGTGGTACTCTATGCTGAAAAGATTGCAGCTGATGCTTCTTGAAGATGGCAGCAGTGCTGAGCCACTGTTAGCAACAGAACCACTGCCAGATGGGCTTCAGCCTCGTGTGTGGAGTGGGGCTGATCAGTGGGCTGCTGGCTGGTGTGGGGTAAGGTGCAGAGGTTGCTTGTATGGACTGGCTCGTGTTTCCAACAAATCAGACTCAGAAGTACTAATATACTCCTCTCTGACCTTTCAAGTTTCATCAGTTTCAATGCATGAGGTAGTGCAGCAGCCTTTTGTAAAGCTGTGACCGATGGGCAAGGGGAAAGAATGTAGGCTGCAGCTACATGCCTCAGCAGGGTCCCTTGGAGCAAGGGTCCTGCTAGGTCCTGCTTCTCCTGTATGCACCAGGAAAACACCACCAGCTCCCTCCATGCCCTGATGCTCCTTCCTTCCCAGCTGTGCTGCTGGCCAAACTGAAGGCTCCAGCAGCCCACCAAGACCTGCCTGTGAGCTGACACAACACGGCAGTGCACCTCCACACATGCAAGGGGAGCACGTGGAGGCATAGCCACCAGCAGCAGGGAGCTGAGGGGCTCAGCAGAGAAGAGACCTGTGATACTACGTGGCATGTCACAGTCATTAGCCAGGTCCAGCCCTGCAGCAAGGAGAGACCTATCCTCCCCAGGGACCTCATCACCCCAGAAACCATCACTCCTCAGCCTGCCCAGCCCACATCCATGGGCTCCCCTTCTAAATGTGGGCCTCTGGTTGGCTTGCCCTGGATGAGACCCCTATGCATGCAGGGCTGTTTTCTGGGCTCCAAGTTCTCCCCTCCTGCTGCCTGTGTCTTCACTGTATCATGCCAGGCCTTAGGAGTGACTCAAATCCTATTTTGGAAACAAAGAGTTAAGCATTTTCAATCTTTATTTTAAAAAAATAAACCAGCTTTGCCCTGACACTCTGTGGCCCCCAACCTTCCCCTCCATCCCTGCTCCCTCTCCTCTTCCTGGAGGTCTGGCTGTTGCGTGCCTCTTGTGGAGGCTGCCGGTGCTGCACACTCCTGGGAGTCTCCCCAAACAAGGGCCAGAGAATGGGGTTGGTGCCCTTTTGTGACTGCCCCTTCCTCCCAGAATCCAAGCTGGAAACTGTCCAAAGGCACCTCATGGTGGCTCTGCCATTTCTGCACGGGGAGCAAGTCTTAGGCAAGTCACTCAGAATACATACTTTAAGGAGGAATGTCCATCTGTCCAATTCCTTCCCTTGGATGGAAAAGCAAGCCCCACAAAGTTACTCCTCCATCGGTGGAGCTGGCAGGCTTCTGTCCCGCTGGCTGGCTCAGTGCTGGAAGCGTGGGGAGCTAATGTGGGGCTGGTGAAAAGAGTGTGTGGCATAAAGCACTTCTGGAGGCGGTGGAGGGGATGTCAGGATGGAGCAGAGCGGTTCATGGGAGCTCAGCATCGAGGTGAAGTGCTTCATTTCCTCTGTCAGCTGCTTGATCTCCCGGCGCAGGGCAGCATTCTGTCTCTCCAAATCTTCACTCTCCTGAGGAGACAAAACCACAGGGGCTTCCTCAGCATGGGACCCACGGCGACGAGATAGAGACCTGAGGGTTGCGGTACTTCACCTCCTCTGCCCCGCAGAATTTCCAGAATGCTTTATTTCTGGTAAATTCATCGCAGAGCCACGCCTGGGCAAACCCTCCTCCGCCAGCTGGCCGGGCCGGGTGTGGGTGCGATGCCGGCAGCCCCAGCCACGCTCCCCAGCCCCGGCTTACGAGAATTGACTGCGGCTTGCTCCCGCCCAGGCTTTCTCGCTCCCTCTCTCGCACACAGACATCTCCGGGCTCTTCCCAGCCCCCAGCGGGAGAGCACGTTGAATAACCGCCGTCTTTAACCAGAAAACCACCTGCCACAGGAAACCTGCCGTGGCCCTGGAAAGAAGAGACTCACTGCTTCCTGCGAGCGGCCGAGGAAAGCGGCAGCGAGATGGGGAGGAAGGGGAGACGCCTGAGTCAGAAGAAAAGAGAAACTAAGGCCTCAGAAGAACTGAATTAATACTGGTATTAATGAGAATAACAACAAAGGGGTTAATAATGATGCTCAGCTATGTCTCAACAGTACTGAGAGCATCAAAGCCTTTGCTACCTCTGCTTCTGCTGAAGTGCAGCCAGCTCCAGGCTGGAGCATTGCAGGCATGAACTGACCATGGAGCCAGCAGCCTGGGCAGGACCAGAGGACTGGAAATTCAGCTGAGAGAGCTAAAGCAAGACCCAGCACTTGGAGGTTCTGGAAAGCTGCACCACCACCTTGTCAAAGTGAACCTTCTGCTCACCCCTCTGCTGCCACGCTGGTTCCTGGTGGTGCCCACTCTGTGCACAGGTTGAAGTGCACCCAGCAATTACAGCTGCTGCCACAGCAGGAGCTCACACAGCAAACAGCATCTCGAAGGCATCACCAAATGGTTTGGAAATCATGACTGTTGTTGAACTCAGGAACTGATGGGAATTACCTAAGGGCCCGGACCCCCAGCTTTCCCATGACTCATTCCCCTCAAAACACAAGCTAGAAGACCCTGGGGCAGATGGAGCTGGTGCCTCCTTTCATATCACCATAGCTCAAAAGGAGCCATGCTTGTCTGTGAAGAACAACGTCAGAAAAACAAAGGCCCTGATGCAGAATCGACCAAAGGCAAAGAAGAGTGCTCAGGGAATGAACCCAGGAACAGCAGGGTGTCCACTGGAATTGAAAAAATCCTAGCAGAAATTTACCATCCATCATCTACTTGCCTCCCTACATTTTTTCATCTGCCTGTCAAGATCCAAAGTGGACTTAGCCCCAGTGCCCCATCCAAATGGGCAGGCAAGGACTGTGTGCTATCAGTGTTAGCTGAGCAGTATTAATCTCATAATCAAAGCAGCCCAATTCTGTTAGGGGCACAGCTAGGCAGATTTTCCTGGAGGAAGCTCAGAGCCCATACCTACCTCTAGGATTACTGTGGAGAGAGCACTGACCCCAAGGAAAGGGTATTTTTCACCTCTCTCAGAAAGAATTGCTGCTGGCTGATGTAATGGAATCAGCCTAGAGATAGAAGGTTCATCAGCTACTGAGAAAAGAGTGAAATCTCTGTCTTAAACCTAGCTCCAACCATGGACTAAGGGCACTGTGTAAGGAGGAAGGCTGAGAACTGGATCCTCAAGAATTATTTCCAATAATGGGAATATGGAGATTGCTAAATCAAAGGAAGTTTTTTTCAAACATGAGCTCAACTACCACTTTTTAGAGGACAGTCAAGCCCAGCACAAGGATGAGGATAGTTTCTGGCCACTGCAGGCTGCATGTTCTTCATCCTTCCCAGCAGTGGCCCAAAATACTTGGGGCTGCACCTACCACTGTGCAAAATGCAGAGCATCCCAGCCCTTATGCTCCAACACTGACTGCACAGGCCTGCCCAAACACACACAGCCAGAAGTGACCATCCCTCCTGAAAGGCAGCTATCTAATTCCTCACACCGGGAAGAGCTGTTGGCAGTGCCCACAGTGCCACATTGAAGTGTCTTTGTGTGCTCTTGCACCTCTGCATAAGTGGTGGCATGAATCTCAAACCTGGAGAGAGCCAACCCAGCTGAGACTGTGCTTTCAAAGAGCTCAGTCAGAAGAGGTTAGGAAAGGAAATCAGTAATGAAAGACTGAGAGATAAAGTTGGATTCAAAACTAGCTGCAAAACCAAATGCTTCAGTGGCAGTCATTCTGGGCTGTGTGCTCTCACTGCAAGAGCTGACTCCTACATCCTGCCCTGGCCTGACTTCTCCTGTCCTGCCTCCACCGAGCATCTCTGCTCCGAGTCCCAGGGGAAAAGCACCAGGGGAAGGTGGGAGTGCTCACCAAGTGCAGTGTGTCTGCTTTCTGGGTCTGCCTCAGGCGGCTCTTCTGGGCAGCAATGCGATTCTTCTCCCTCCTTTGGACTTTCCTCACGTCATCAGAAGAGTCCTGGGGAAACAAGGCATGGAAATGACAGGGTAATCCTCTCCCTCACCCTTCTTCTGCAGGGCAATAGTTGGGAAAGGGACACAGCAGATAACATCATTGAAGCAAAGGACACACCCTCCACACCAGTATAAAGCTGTAGCCCAGGCGATGTGTGATGCTTTTAGTACCCCTGTTGCCAGCAGGGGCACATCTGACATTCTTGAGGATCCCAGAACTGCTGGGAAATGACCACTCTCCCTTCACCAACACACTGACCTGGAATATAGTTTGATGGACCAGAGTAAGGACCTTCCTCTGGAAAAAAGACAATTTGAATTCTTGTACAGAAAACCTTTTCCTTTCCTGTCTCTCTGCAGGGTAATGGCACTGCAGACATTCCAGCTCCTTGGATATACCATATCCCAGATGTTCAGCCCGTGTTTTCCTCTTTTCACCCCTGTAGGTCCCTCTCTTCCCCAGCACCCTTCTGCCTCAGGCTTTATTTTTTGCAGACCCTCACAACACAATATGGCCCCTGCTTTGTTTAACCAGACAGACTCAGAGCTTTTGGTTTTAACACAGATCTTATTTGCTCCACCTCTCTGTTCTCTCTGTTCCTTGCTCTTTTCTGGAGTCCCCTGTTAGCAATGCCTGCAGTGCTGACTGCAACACACCCAAGACTCTTAGGCAGGGGTGAACAGAGGTCTCCAAGCTTCAGCTCATGAGCTTCATGCACCAGCCATTCTCTGCTGAGATCTGGTCCTTCTGACGGTTGAAACTGTGTCACACAGACTTTCATCTTCTATTTTCATATTGCACTGCCCCTCTTGTGGACTCTTGAACATTCACACCACCACTTCTCCACAAGACTACAAAATTCAGCCACAAAAGTTATCTTCCCAGCCCATCTATCTGTCCACATCCTCTCCCCCCTCCCCCAACCCCAGATATTTTTCTTTGAACTTAACCGTTCTATCCTTGCCTTCAGTGCCCTGAAAATGTCTCAGATATAGCAGCTCCTATATCTTGCATCGAGTCCAGTTCCTATCCTTTGGAAAATCCTGTGCTTTATCCCTGTCTTTACCAGGATGCAAGCCAGGATGCATTCCCATCCTTGTTTGGAAGCCAAAAATCATCTACCTTGATGAACCGCAAGATTTCTGAGCAAAGTCTGAGGCACTTGCTCTTGTTGCCAGCCCTAGAGAAGTGGCAAATGACAGATAAAATCAAGTTTAGCTAGAAGAGGCAGTGAGGATACCTCAGGCTTGTGTCTGCATCTGCCAGCAAAAGACCTACCACTAAGGTATGCAATGCAACAAAACAAAATCCCTCTGTGAAGCATCACTGACATGAAAAACAGCTGAGACTGAAGAGTAAAGAAAGCAGATCCAAAGTAGCAGGGCTTTCCTGAGCCCTGTCCACAGAAGCAGGAAGCAGGCAGGTTGTCCCTGAGCCACCCTGGTCCATGGCCAGGAGGTGCCTTCTCAGGCTCCTCACCAGAGCACCAGGTCAGCCAAAGCTTCCTGCCTGGCATGTATCACAGGATCCACGGTGCCTGGGGTGCTGGTCCCAGCTGGTACAGCCCCAGGTGACCGAGTCATCTCTCTCTGCCCATCCCCAGCCCAGTGGCTGGAGCTTCTGCCAGGGCCCTTGGCTGAGCCCTGCACATCTGTCCCCGCAGCCATTCTTAGAAAGCTGTGCCACACTGCACGGTGAAAACACCGACAGTGGGTGCCACCCTACTTCGTGCCCACCCATAGCCCACCCTGAAATCACTGGGGACAGCTGGGGAAGGGCTTTACCTGCTTGCTGGGAGGGGGAGACTGGCTGAAGCTGCTGGAATCACTGCTGTCGGAGCTGTGGGGCATAGCTGCTGTTTCTGGCTCCCAGGGTCTCTTCAGCTTCCTTTGTGCTCTTGGTGTGCCTGCTTTCTGTCTTGCTTCTCTGCCTCTCCTCTGTCCTCCTCTGTCACCTCTGATGTGGCCCTTGGCTCCCTGCTCTCACTCTGTCCTCCTGCCCAGCACTATGACACTTTCGCTGCCTCTCCTCTCAGAGCCCCTTGCACCTTCCCTTTAGGTCTCTGCCTCCTGTGGTTTCTCAGAACCTCAGGGATGTAAGCTGAAAGTCACGTGGCCGGAAACTTTAGGGCAAAGAAGAAAAGTTACAGAAGAATTTTTCTTAAAAAAAAAAAAAAACCCAATTAAAAAAAAAAAAAAGAACAAGAAAAAAAAAAAAAGTACATCTGGGAAAAATGAGCTTCAAAATAGCCTGAAAAACCCCCGAAAAACACCTTCAGGCAGTTGAAAACAACGCGATGGGTTTTCTCTGAGACAAACAGCAGAGATGGAAAGGAAGAAAAGCCCCAGCTCTGGCTGTGAAACCTGGACCCTCAAAGGAGGGCAGTGAGGAGGAGGTGGCTCCGGGAGCCCCAGAAATTCCACGGGCACTGTGTTCCGGCCCGATGCAGGCAGGAGGTCAATCCAACCCCAGGCAACCTCAGTCACCCCGATGCAGCAGAGGAAATTCCCAAGCAGCCACACATCTCCCCACAACCCAGCCACCCCCTCCTGCCGCCCCCGACACCACTGACGTGGGTCCCAGGGAGGGGACGGGCACCCTGAGCAGGTGCCACACAAACACTGCCTGAGTTGGCTCATGTGGGCACGGTTGTAGCACCAGTCCCATTTAAGAAGAAAAAGGCTCAGGATCATAGAACATTTGGACTGGGTTGGGTAGGAGTAGTGTTTTCTACAAAGCAAAGGGCCTTAGCACTTTAAAACATTCATTAGGATGTCACTACTGGCCCTTAAGGGGCTATCAAACCTGGCAGACAAAGTGCTGTAAATATAAAGATATATCTATGGATCAGCCCATGCAGACAGCAGCAAGGAGAAGCTGCTTTGGATCCCCTTCTTTGTCATCCTCCCACCAGCTGTGCTCTCTAGGACTGCTTCTGTCCTTGGTACATGCCTCAGAAGACTGAAGATGTGGCATCAGCCCCTAGGACAGCAGTGCTTCAGGGATATCCTTGGAGTACCCCATGGTAGTGGCTCTGTAGGTGACAATGCAGCAGCAGAATGTGCCAAAGCAAGGACCATTTGCTTTCTGATCTGCTCACCACATCACCAGGCCACCAGATCCAGCAGGGTGAGGCAGGACCACATGCCAACAAGGTTCTCCATCCACAGGCAGGAGCACACAACTTTGGAGCTGCTAAGTTCTTGCATGTGCAATAAGGAGCAGATCTGGAAACAGCCATGAACCCACCTACAGTAACCCACTCCTGTGGAAAACAGCAATTCTCAGTTCCCAGCTTACTGATTTTTGTTGCCTGTGGGTCTTTTGGTTGAATTTCTCCTGCCTTCAGGTAGGAACTGCTAGCAAGTCTCAGCAGCAGGACATAGGTCAGGGCACTTGAGATGCAGTCATCATTTGGGAAAGTATTGGAAATAATTTCTGTATTGCAGCACAAAAAACACACTAGCAGAGAAGCACGTGCTTGGAACACAGTGCAGACTTGCATGGGCACTGCTAGCATTTCTCCCCATCCTTGCTACACATGGAGCCCATACAGGATTAAACATAGCTAAAACCAAGAACTGCATGGGGCTTGGTGGCTCAGGGAAACCTGACTTTGCTCCAGTAGGGAAACTACTCCCTTTTGACCCATTTCCATTTTTAGAAACATCCTGTGGCACTGGTGTTCTACTCTTAGCCCTTTTATCTGAACACTTCACAGCACTGAGTGTATTTTTCCTCCTGCTGTGCTATATGGAAATGCTAGGATCCACCACACTTTTTAACATGGCTGCAAGTGTTTTCTTGGCATGACTCACACTGAGGGACCCAATTTCCTGGAAGCACATCCCCTCTGTAGCACACAGGGCTCTTCTGGTGCAGCTGGCTCCAGAAATGGAGTAGCCAAAGGCATCAGTGAGAGGAGAGGTGTTGGGTTCAGGCCTCCCAAGGCACTGGATAGCAGCACAACCCTTGAAGGATCCATTAGCTCGCTGCATCACTACACTTCCTTTGAACTCTGCAACCCTGTGTGGCACTTCCTTTCCAGGAAGTGCATTGGTGGATTCCCACTCTCCTGAGGAAACCACACTCCTCTGCTGGTGAGCAGGTTTCAGAGTCTGCCTGGCTGTCTTGCTCTGCAGGCTGCTGGATGGAGGGAACCCCTTCCTCAGAAAAATATCCTTATTCGTTATTGGACAAATTAGCTGAACTCCTTCCTTTTGCACCTAGCAGGGCCAGCATCTGGGAGGCATCTGGGAAGGTGTGGAGCTGTTGGCAGAAGGTGGTGAGGGAAGCTGAGTGTCCTGGCAGAAGCTGGACAGTCAGTGCAAAACTGCCCAGAACGTGGTTATGGCAAAGGCCATAGCCTTTGATCATGTTCTTTGATCCACAGGAGGAAGGTTTTGAGTTCACCTTGGTTTGCTCAGAGCTGATGAAGATACTTCAGGAGAAAGCAACAGCATGGGAGAGGGTTTGGACACCTGGTCTTTCTGACCAGGACTAAGAGAGCATTCCTTTTCCTGCCTTGTCCAAACACACTCTTTTCCCTTGAACTGGCCATGATGTTTATGAGTTCCTGCCACTTATGAACAGATAAATAAGCGAGACAAGTGTCTCCTGGTGGGAAGATGGGCAGAGCCTTCACAGCACTTCTGTGGGCTGGGCTGGACCCATGTTGTCTCCTCATAGGCAGTGAGGGGCCCCTGCCATTTCTCTGGTCAGAGGTGTGATTCCCCAACCCAGAGCAGCAGAAACCACCAGTATGGCTCCACCAGCATCCGCTCACAGCTTTGTGGGAACTGACCTGGGCACCTGCTGCAGGCAAAACGTGGGGAACTGATTTCCTGCTGCCCCTGCCCAGGCTCCCCCACGCTGTGAGGGGGAGCTTCAGAAATCAGTCTCCTAATCTCTGTGCTTGACTTAGCTGACTAAATTTACACTGTGAATAATATTCCCTCTTTCTGCAACTTTTCTCTGCAATCATTTAGTTTTCTTTGAGCTCAATCACAGGAGCTGTGAAATCGCTGTCAGTGGCACTGGAAAAACTCCCCAGTCCTAAGCTACTGCCATACCAGTACCTTGATGAAAAAAAGGATGGTTCCAGAGGTTTTAGGGCAAGGACAGGACCAACCAGTCCTGTACTCGTCCCTTGTGAATTACAGCAGGCAATGCTGAAGGGAGTCTTGTTCTCCTAGGAGTCTTGTTCTCCTAGGACAGAGTGGCTGCAGGGACTCTGGAGCCAGGCTTAGTGTGATCTAGACTGCAGAGCAATGGTTTGAAAGCAGCAAGATGCAGTTCAGCAAGAGCAAATGCAAATGTAAAGCAAAGTGAGCTGTAGGTAGAAGATCTGAGGAATAACCGATGGGGCAACAGAACAGCAGTGAAAAATCCAGGGGATGCAGAGGACTGAAAACTGAAGCTTTGCCAGCAGCAAAGGGGTCAGGGATTAGCTTGGGGTTCTGGGGCAAGGTAGAGGAGATGACTGCCTTGTGCAGCCTTGACAGGACCCATTCAGAGCCCCAGGCCAAGAAGTGGAGTAGTCTGGAAGAAAACAAAACAAAGGATGAACACACAGAAATATTGCACTGAGAGAAAGGAGTGAAGAAGCGGGCCCATTTAGCCTAGAAAAGAGATGCCTTGGGGGTGGGAAGTGGGTGGTGAGGAAGAGCAGTCATATGTTGTAATGGAAAGGGTGGTCAGCTGGTTTCTGTGCAGCCAAAGCAAGGTAAGAAGCAACAGGCTCCAACTGCAGCAGGAAAGATGGAGATCTGACATTTGAAGCAAGATGAGGTTAGGAAGACCACAGGATGGGAAATTCAGGAAAGTTATTCAAGCCCCTTTACATGAAGTGGCTGGGAAGAAACATCTCTCAAAAGAAGTCCAGGTTGAATCCTGCCTCTGTGAGGGGATGGATTATGTTATGAGTTATGTTCCCACAGTTTAAATAAGGGGAGAGAAAAAAAAAAAAAAAGAGGTGCTACTAGGATGGGCTCCTCAGAACCAAGAGAGCACATGGAGTATTTTATTTCTATGTCCCATATGTGCAACCCCCTTTCTCAGCACAGGTGGGTGCTGGAGTTTCCTTGTAAACCAGGTCCAGAGCTCTTGCCTGCAGCAGGCTTATGACAACAACATTCAAAATAGCATCTCACCCCATGCACCTCACTCATCTCGTTTGCACAACCATTCAGTGCATCGTGCTATTTAAAAATCCAGCCTAGAGCAGTTCAGCCTCCTGTAAACCACCAAGGTTGTTTCTGCTTCACATGTAGCATTTTATGCAAATAATTTCTTACAATATTTGGACAATTGCAACAATTTATTTATAATTTTTAACACGAGTTTGAAGACTTTTGCATAGAAATCAGGGCTGAGAAGAGATGTTAAGTGAAAGGCTGTGTTGAACAATGTCCCTGCTCTCTACAAGATGCTTCTGCCACGTCCTGCTCTGCCAGCACATGTGGTCCTGTCTGCAACATGTGCAGCTTCTCCAGCCTCTTTCACCAGGGCTATTTTATCTTCACTGAGCTGAGTGTGAGAGTGAGGTTGTGCCAGGAGAGCTGAAGCATAGTCCCACCAAATTCATCCCACTTGGCACAGAGCAAACACCAACACTTTCAGTCCTTACCAGCCAGTGTACAATAAACAGGTACTTTACACCCGGAATGTCTGATAAATGACAAGGGCTGTAAGTCAAGCACTCAAAATCTAGAAATCCCACAATTAAATTCTTAAAGCACACTGCATTTATGCCCTTATGCTGCATAATATGCTGTTCTCTGTGGCTGCCTGATCCACTAGGGTGTATTCCCCTGGGATGGTTGTGTTACCTTTATCTTGTCCTGCAGTCAGCATGCTCCAACATCCTGCTTTTCCATTTCTTCATGGACTCTTTCTAATGCTCATCACTTCAGCACTAGATGAGTGTCTCAGGGTTATTAATGAAGCTGTTTTCTCAGCCACTTTTCAGGTCTGGAGCTGGGGATGAGGGGATGGAGTCATACCTATTTAACAGGTGGAAAACAAGAGACAAAAGAGATTTCGGTCATTAGCACTCATTCATTTTGGATACACATTTTGAACCAACTAGAACTAAATTTTGTTATGGATTTGGCACTGTATAGCACTAAGTTTAGTCAAACTCCAGATCCTGATGTCTGTGACTGCATCTGCAAATCTTCAGCACTTCTGTAAAGCAGCTTGGGGAACGAGGAAGACACGGCTGCTCCTGTGAAAGCTCTTGCTTATGTGGCTCACCAACTCACAGAGTAACTTCAAGGAAGGTAGACACAGACCCAGCTCTCCAGGGAGGCAGCAGCTGTCTGCCCAGGAGAACCACCTTTCTTTCTGCAGCCTCTTGCTTCACCAACTTGATAGGAGTTTCCCAGCCCTGCCAAGAAAGGAGGTAGCCTAGCTGTTCAGCTTATTGCTCCCTCTAGCCAGGGTCCAGCCTGGGTGCTGAAGAGGTGGCAATCCAGTGCAAAATGTAGGAAGTGATCATGTGCACAAGACAGCTGAAGCTAGGCTGCCCAGGCAAACCCATTTCTGGCAATTTCCAGGTTTTCAGTACTTTGCTTTGCCACTTTTATGTGGATTTTTTTAAATGTCATTAGTAATGCCTTTTTTTTTTTTTTTCCCATATTTTAAAAGAAGGAAACTGTAGAAAGAAAGTGCCAAATGGGCTAGCTTTCCAGATATGGACACTGAGTACCAGGTAGATGGGATCCATCTGACCCAACTGGAGAGGAAGAGCAAGCCTGGATTGAGCTGAAGGGTTGACAGGAGGTTGGCAGGGTCAGACCTCCTGCATACACGGGAGTTTCCGTCTCAAGACTGAAATTATTAGAGTTCACTCCAGGCTATTTTGAAGGGATGAACCACGTTCTCCTTCTGTCCTGAACAGATCAACTGGTTGTATATTGAGTTGACCAACCTCTAATCTGTTTCTGGCAAGGGCTTAGCAGCTCATGAGCAAACACTCAGATGTACACTTACAAGAGTCTCCAGGTCAGCAGCTGTCAAACCCTGGTAGAGTACATCCTTTCAAGGCCAACCTTTCTCTCACCGCTGTCTTCACAGGCCTTGTCTACCTTCTGGGATCGGTCGAAAAACGAACCAGGTCACCCAGCTGTGCTTGGGACACTGAAAAGGTTCAGCTACCAGACGCCCCCCAGTCAGCCAGGGTTTCTCTGCTTCCGCTGCCGGGGCTGAGCCCAGCAGTTGAACTATCCAAGCGCATGGACGTGCTGTGCGCGGGGCGCAGATGTTGTCTGACGGTTTGACTCATCTCGGTGGCAGTCTCGTTCGGTGATGACGGGGAAGGCCCAAAGAGGAAGGGCAGTGACCCGTTTAACCAGAAGGGCTGATCCACCCAGGGGTAGACTTACTGGTGATGGCAAGGGGCCACGGCCCCAGCTTCCTTTGTGCTTCCAAGTGTGTGCATTTCCAGGTGATACAGGAGCAGGAGAGGCACGGCTGTTCAGCCTGAACATGGTGGCAACAGGACTCAACCTTGACACTCTGCTACTGCTGCAGCGAACCCAACTGCAACAACCAAGCAGCAAAAATCAGGGGGTGAACAATGCCTGATGGAGGATCTGATGTTCACAGGGCTTTGGTTGAAGCCATGATTCGTGGCATGGGGGCGGATGGTGTCTCTTAAATTAATACATGACTCTTGAGTGTATAACGTTGCTGCTTCATGACTCCATTCAGATGAAAATGTCCTTCAACATCGCCCATCACCACAAAACATGTTTAAGACTCCCAAGCTTGAGTACTGCTTATTTAGGACATGTTCTTGCAGACAGACTCTGAGACATCCACCTCAGCAGGAGATGGCTGTGAGCAACACACACGCCAGTACTGTACTTACACCCCAAGGGGATCTGCTTCACTTTTGGATTATGGGGGTGTGTACATCGGTTTTCCCTTCTCTCCACTCCATTTGGTAGGAACGAGAGCTTCCCAAATCCTTCAGCTCACGCAGCATGGTTGGAGGAGGTGTTCAGCACCAGCAGCTGCACTGACAGGCTCACATGCAGTGAGCTTGTGCCCAGGGATGTGTGGTGCTTGTGCAAACAGTGCTGGAGCACGTCGGAGGCAGTGTGGGGAAGGACAGGCAGCGTGGGGCAGAGTGGCTGTGAAGGAGGGGACAGGGTAGCTGTGCCAAAGGTACACTTGGTGCCTGTGCAAGTAGTGCTGAATGGCAGAACCACAATGGCAGAGTCACCAAAACACAGAAATGGGCATGAGCCCCATCAGCCTGGACAGTGCCCTGGCAACGTGCTGTCACACCCTGGCTCACACAGCTCTCACCTACTGCCAGCTCCCTGGGAGACAACCCAGAGTCCCAGAGCAGGCTGCTGAGGGAGGCAGTGGCAGGGCTGAGCCCCTGACCCAAACCTGATCCATTCCCCAGAGCCCCCAGCCAGGGCTCTTCAGTGCCTTTTTGAGAGAAACATAAGGAAGGAGGCCCATGGCCAAACACCAAGGGAGGACTTGCTTAGTGCTGGCTATTTCAGAGGGTTTGTAAAGTCCCACAAGTTTCCCCAGGGGACTCAGGGGCAGCAGATGGAAGGAGGGAGAGGGAGCAGTTTCAGATGATCATCAATTCTGTGCTTTCTGCCCTCGCATTTTGGCACCTGGCAAGAGAGAGGTGCTCTGTAATCAGCCTCCTGGGACATGGCTACTTTTCCTACAGCTTTGTGTGTGGCTGCCAACACCAGTGCCCAGACACAAGTGACCTGCAGCCTCCCTTGGCACCTCATCCCTCATGATGCTTTGGAGGCAGCATGAGGGAGAGGTGCTACACCCTAAGCCATACCAGCAGTGATGGTGCAAGGCCCTGACTTGAAGACTCGATCCTCCTGGTGTCACTAATAATGCCAAAATTGGTTTCAAAGAAGGGACAGAAAAATAGAAACTCCTTGCCACCATTCTTTACCTGAACCCCAAAGTAGATATCCAAGAATCATGTCATCTTTTATCTTATTTAAGCCAAACTTTTTTACTTCGGTTTTGGGTATCCTTGCTTTTCATATCAATACCTGATCCTTTGTGAGCCATCTGAAACTGTTGGCCAGCAGGGCATCTTGTCCACCTGCACAAACCAGTTTGCTGGCTCTGTGAGAAGTGTGTCAGTTTACCAGTGTGAAATGAGTTGTCTTTCCATTTCTTTGAACATCTTGTGAGGGGGTGAGCAGAGGAAAAGACTTATCTCTAAGCCAGGAATTGCTCCACACATCTCTATCACGCGGCATTTCACTAGTTTCCACTCTAAACTAGTGGGACTTTTAGTCCCTACATAGGGAAATTTTCCTGCAGTCCTAATTTAGGTCAGCACCCATCTTTGGACGTCTACTGATTTCACAGCAGGGAAGACAGAAGCAAACACAGCAGCCGAGGGAAGCTTCTCCCCATCTACCATGGCATTACATCTATAAAGGATGGATGTATTCTTCTTCATCCCATTCCCCATGCAGCCTTCCCCCTCTCCCCACCACTGCACAGGAGAGGAACCCACCAGGTAGCTCTATCTCAAATTTGGAGCACAGCCTTGAACCCTTTGGCACTCACATCTAAACCACCACAGGTGCCAGCTGGCACTTAGGCACCCTCCAGAGCACGGCTGGGAGAAACGCAGAGGTGCTGCTACCCCAGCGTGCAAACTCAGCTGCCAAGCACTGTGGGACCTTGCAGCCACAGCAGATGGTTGCTGTCAGATGAAGAAATGTGCTGCTCCAAAGCCCTGCCTGAATGAGGCTCCATGTCACACTGGCTGCTCCTAAAACTTGCGCACGTGATCCAGTAACCTGCAGGTATTCAACAGACAGCAGAAGAGGTGCCTGCATCCACTTTGCAGACACAGAGAACACCTTGCACCTGCAGCTGAGGGGCTTTGTTTGGACGAGTGAGCTTGGCTTTGCCAGCCTGTTACACCGGCTGCATGGGGTGGCATCATGCTGCCCAGTCATACAGCAGTGCCAGCATGCGCCAGCACCTGACTACCTTAGCCACTCATCCATTCCTGTCTGGAGCTAGAGAGTGAATCAGGTCACTGCCTCCAGGGCAGGTCTGCACAGAAGCAAAGGGATGCCGCCCTTGGCAAACACCTGCAAAATGCAGCAGTGCCTCTGCTTGGCACCCACAGAGTTTGCCTCTGTCACAGAAGTCAGTAGCCCACGTACTGAGAGGCACTTACAATACCCACACGTTTGCTCTAGTGCAAACCTCCTCTTGCTGTCTGCCTGGTCACCAAGTGTTCAGCAGCACCTTGAGATGAGCTGTCAGTAGCCATTTTATCCTCAGCCAGAAACTACCTGTTAGCCTGCTAGTAGCTCCATAGGATCTGGGAGTCTGCAGGCCTGCAGCAGAGCCTTGCTCCCCAGCTCTTTCTGACAGCCCCATGACACTGCAGCACAAGCAGGTATCCAGCAAATCCAACCAGCCCAGTTGATGCTGCTGGAATTGGAGCCATGGCAAAGCAGAGGCAGGAACTGCAGTGTCAGGAGTCAGGACTTCCCCTGACAGTGTCACAGATGACAACTCAGCAAGTTCATTCTGCAGAAACTAGATAACATCAGCACAAGGTG
This sequence comes from Sylvia atricapilla, assembly GCF_009819655.1. NCBI lineage: Eukaryota > Metazoa > Chordata > Aves > Passeriformes > Sylviidae > Sylvia > Sylvia atricapilla. The sequence continues at coordinate 57,101,227 of NC_089145.1, forward strand.
GTGGTTACTGGCAAACAATCCTGTTCCTGAAGCTTCATCTGAGACGTGACAGGCTGCAGTGAAACCCTTCTGTCAAAGAGACCCAAACTCTGCTTTTGCTGAAATCCGTGTGGGCTTCTGGAAGTAGCTTCATGCTGGTATTTCCTAGGAGCTCCAGGCCACAATGCTGGGAGCCAGGGCTGGAAAAGTCCATCACCTTGCAAACACGGGGCCTTTTTGTCTAGCAGAGTCCCTTGAACTAGACAGGGATGCAGAGCTGTCAGTCTTACTCACAGTGGTTCACCTCCTGCCTCGAGCAGCAAAAGCTTTTCCTTCTCCACAGGGCCTAACCTTTCTCCAGTCCCCATGGCACCCCACTTACACTCCATGCAAGCACAGCAGGACACAGGACTGGAGAGAGGAAAGTCCTTCCTCCCTTCTTGGAAGTGACTGAAGTTCAATAACCCCTTGGCAGATGTCCTTAATCAGCATTAAAGCCATCCTAGTACAACTGGGCTCACTCCCTACCCCCTGGGCAGGCTTTGCTCACAAAGACATTATCAGCACAGTCAGTCGTATCACTGCCTGCTCTACCAAATACGTCCCTGGGCTTCAGTCTACTCGAGTTGGTCACTCCACTTAAAAAAGCCAAACCAAAGAAAACCCACTTTAACTCCACAGCAAGGCATCTGGAGGAAGGTTTTTCACCATCAAATTAGCCCATCACTTTAGCTGATTGGGAATAGCTTCTTGCTCACCCTGACAGACAAAATCAAAGGCTCGGCATCATTAAGCTCTCTCATCCCACAACCACACACTGCATCTTCAGCCCAAACTCAGCCCCGGGTGATGCATGGGCTGCAAAGTGGCCTTAGTGAGCTACTCTGTGTTTCCCTGCCAGCCTTGGCACCAGCTCCTTCACCACCTTTTCCCCAAGTGTGTGGTGAGGAGCTGAAATGTCTGTGCTGGGCAGGAGATCCAGCTGCATGCAGGCAGAGCCACTGAGGCTGTCACAGGAACTGAGGCTTGGGGAAGCATCACAGGCACCAGCTGTGCCTGGAATTACAACTCGGTAGCAGTGGAGGAGTCAGCCTGAGCTGACAGGTGCTCCCAAGGCTTCTGCTCCTGGGGATTCAGATGCAGAGAAAAGGCAAACTCCAGCCAAGATGTCATGGGTGCCAGCCCTTCCTGGTGGCCCTGACCAGCAAGACCTCTCAGCTGCAGGGAAGGATCTTTTCCTCATGTGGAAAGTGTTGGTGACAGAGTTGCTGACAGCAAGCTCCCTGCCGTGGGGCTGGCCACACCTCTGACAGCAGCTGCCCTGCCTGCCTCCATCACCCTGCTGGGAGATGACCCTGGCCACCCCACCAGCTGCATGGTGTGGGGAGACTCATGGCCTTAACCAGGGACAAGTGACCCACCCAGCTCTGCCCACAGAGCAGTTTCCTGAGCCCAGTAGGAGCATGATGCCTCCATGTGAGCACGGGATGCACATGGGCCATTCCCTTTGCCTGTGCCCACCTCTCTCCACTTCAATCACCAGCAACCAGTGATCACAAATAATCAGAAAGTGTGCAAAGCCATGGGAAGCCAGATGATGCTTCCAGGCTCAGGGGAGCAGCAATTGGGTTTTCTCATTTCCCTGTGAGCATCCTGGCAGCACAGTTTTCCCTGTCTCCAGTCCTGTGCCCGGCCATGGGCCATGCTGCTGCCAATAGTGCTCAGCAGAGTCTGGCAACCATGGCAATCAAAGCAGTTTCCGTGACTCTTGGTAAATATCAAGGCTGGGGATTTTTGGGGCTTGTTTTCCAGCGAGCTGAGTAGAAGAACCAATAAGGACAAAGACAAATGCATACCTGTTGCCTTTGGCTCAAAATGAAACAAGAGAGACAGGTCACTGCCAAAGGTTAGTTAATACCACTTACCACATTGTTACGGAATCACCCTCAGCCACCGACAAGAAGGGCAGAGAAGGCAATTTTTCATAGACAAAGTGAGAACAGTACTGTGAAAAGTGCAAAGTAATGACCCCCAAGCATCCTCTGCTGCAAGTCAAAGGAGGAAGAGGCTGGATGCCCCCGTCCCCAGGACTGCACACATACCTTGCCTACAAGAGGATGGGGGCAGTGGGTTGGGAGAGGATGAGGAGGAAAGGAAGAGGGCCACAATGAAGCTTTGGGAGCATGATGGCCCACTAAACCTCTTCAGAATGAGCTGATGGCAGGAGAGAGGGGTGAGGAGCTGGCAAAACACTTCTGGGGAAATATAGTTCTCGCTGCCCATGGACCCTGACACTTGCCAGGGGTCCAGCAAGAAGAAGAGAGTCAGGCATGCAGTGGAGAGCAGTCACACCAAACTACTGTAGCTGGAATTATCCCTCATTGCCTCAGGCCTGGTGATTTTGGGCCAGTGGTACCTACCTTTCCTTAGGAGTGAAGAGGAAAGGGGGGCTTTGCAGAGAGAACTGGGGTAGTATGTGAAGGGCACCAGAGGGCTGTTATAAGCATCTAGGCAATGGAAAAGTATTGCTGCTCACCTGCCTGGGATTCAGGAGAAATATGGTATCACATCACTCAGGGGAGAGCTCTGGCCTGAACTACTAGTGGGTGTGAGAACGAGCACAACAGTTATGACCTGAATGTGGATCTTGCAAAACAGAAGATGGGCATGTCCTGGAGGAGGCTTGCTGGCACTCTGGAAATTCCTGCTGGTGGTCCTGGTTGTTAAGCTCCTTCAGGTATCTCGGAAGCAGAGAGGCCTGCAGGTGAAATGGCCAGGAAGCATCAGTGTTGCCAAGTGGGCTCACATGTTTAACAAGAACCATCTGATGGAACCATGGGATGACACCATGAACCATAGAATGACAGAAAGGTTTGAACCGAACGGAGTCTTGAAAGGTGATCTAGTTTCAACCCCCTGCCACGTGCAGGGACTGCTTCCACTGGATAGGGCAGCTCAGAGCCCTATCCAACCCGGCCATGAAGACTTCCAGGGATGGGGCATTCATCACTTCCCTGGACCTGTTCCAGTGCCTCAGCCCCCTCATTTTAAAAGGTTGTTATATGCAATCCAAATCCTCTTTCAGTTTAGAACCCCGATTGCTCCTTGTCCTACCACCACAAGCCCTGGTAAAATGTCCCTCTCCAGCTTACCCTTTAGAGTACCCCTAAGAGACCTTTAGCTACTGGAAAGGTGCTCTGAGGTCTCCCCAGAGCCTCCTCTTCTCCCGGCTGAACATCCCCAGCCCTCGCTGCCTTTTCTCACAGGAGAGGGGCTCCAGCCCGTAGCTCCGGACCCGCTGTGAGCGCTGCCCGCCGGGCCGGGGGCGGCCGGTGCTCGGGGCACTCCCAGGCTGCGGGGCACAGCGGGCGCTCCGAGCCCCGCGGGTCCAGCACAGCCCCGCACAGCCCGGCACAGCCCGGCCCGGCCCCGCACAGCCCCGCACAGCCCGGCACAGCCCAGCCCGGCCCCGCACAGCCCGGCCCCGCACAGCCCGGCCCCGCACAGCCCCGCACAGCCCGGCCCGGCCCGGCACAGCCCCGCATAGCCCCGCACAGCCCGGCCCGGCCCCTCACAGCCCCGCACAGCCCGGCACAGCCCCGCACAGCCCAGCCCCGCACAGCCCCGCACAGCCCAGCCCGGCCCCGCACAGCCCGGCCCCGCACGGCCCGGCACAGCCCCGCACAGCCCGGCCCGGCACAGCCCCGCATAGCCCCGCACAGCCCGGCCCCGCACAGCCCCGCACAGCCCCGCACGGCCCAGCACAGCCCGGCCCCGCACGGCCCCGCACAGCCCCTCACAGCCCCGCACAGCCCGGCCCCGCACAGCCCCGCACAGCCCGGCACAGCCCCGCACAGCCCGGCCCCGCACAGCCCCGCACAGCCCGGCCCGGCCCCGCACAGCCCAGCCCGGCCCGGCACAGCCCGGCACAGCCCGGCACAGCCCGGCCCCGCACAGCCCAGCACAGCCCGGCCCAGCACAGCCCGGCACAGCCCCGCACAGCCCGGCCCCGCACAGCCCAGCCCGGCCCGGCACAGCCCGGCACAGCACAGCCCGGCCGCTCCCGCGGCGCCTCCTGCCGGCGTTCCCGGCCCCCGCCGCCGAGCGCACGGCGGCTCCGCAGACCCGGGCAGCGGCGGGGCCGGCGGTGTGAGGATGAGGCCATGAGAGCGGCCGGACGGGGGCTCAGGGAGAGGCACCGGCCGCACCCGCCCCGTGCCCGAGCGCTGCCGCATCCCGCCGGGCTCCTGCGCGGGCTGGGGCGAGCACGGCAGAGCTCCAGGCTGGAGCAGCCAGAGAGCGAGACCAGAGCCGTGTGCCAGCAGCGGCTGCCGTCCTCAGGGCTCCTGCGCCCAGCACCAGCAGCCGCGGCTCTACAAGCTGCAGCCATCCACGGGAGGGATCCACGCGTCCGTGCGCCCACCAGGATGAGGGATGCAGCCGACTGCTGGTCGGAGCGGGGACGTGGGGCTGACAACAGCCCACAGCTACCAGGACACTGCTCCAGCAGCACCGGCACCAAGCCCTGCCCCAGAACTATGAGATCCCTTCAGCTCTGCTCCAGTAGTGGCCCACAGCGCACCTAACACAGGATGGGGTGGTGTGGTACGGCCAGGAGGTGGCTTCCTGGCCTTTGAGAAGCGTCAGTTGACTTTTCCAACAAATCCGTGTTACCAGTCCATAGATGAAGTGGATCCAAGTGCAAGGATGCTGCCACAGGTAGAAACTTTGCATTTTAGATTTGGAAGCATGTTCTGGCCTGCAGCAACACAGGTTCTGCCTGGCCTGTGCCCTCTGCTCCTGCCCACACCCAGGAGATTCCACTGTCATTTACTAGCCTGTCCAGTGGACCATCTGTCCCACAGCAAAATTTTTAATTCTTAGAAGGTGGGAGCTGAGTTTTGAGAGGACAAATGCTACCAGAACATCAAATACCCTCTGTCCTACAGGAACCAGGAGGGAGTTGCAGTATTGCACACTGCACAGAGATGGAACATTTTCCATTTTACAGTCACAGGCTGCTGCATAAAAAGGAAGAGGCCTAAACCCCCTGCTTTAATTTTATTGTGTTACAGGCCAAGCAAGCTGCCTGAAAAAGAAATGCCCTAAACTTTGACTGTCAAATGCCTTGGTACTGACTGGAATACAACAGAAGGCTGTTTGAGTGACAGAATCAGGGATTGGATTAGGTTAGGAAGAACCTTAAAGATAATCTCATTCCAACCCCTGGGTATTGCTAGGATTCAGCTCCTGCCCAAGCCTTAGCTCAAACAGCTGAGCATTAAACTGATATAGATACATTATTCTTCTGCTAGCTAGCAAAGGTAGCTGCTTCTATCATGTTTCAAAGGGCACCTTTTATTTCTCTTCCAAGCCAGTTGTTTTCATAGAAGAAATTTTTAATGTAATGTGGCTATTTGCCAGAGAAAGACCATTGCCTGCACCCACAGCAGTGCCCATGCTGCTGGAAGCTGTGTAGCAGGTAAGTGAGAGGCCTCCTGAATGAAGATGAGCACACAGGTTCTCCAGGTGAGCAAAAAGTACAAGACGCCTGGATCATCTGGTGTCCATAGGGAGCTCCTGCTGACCACCAAAGAGGACATTTATTACCGTGTACAATTTGCAGAGGGAAATAAGGAGAAAAGATAAGGAGGCCCAGCACATGCTCTGCATCCTTTCAGCAGAGCTGGTGAAAGGCAGAGGTGTCACATTGTTCAAAGAATGAAGATTGGCCCCTGACAGTAGCTGAGGAATGGGTCAGATCTGAGCCATGAACTCCACAGTCTGGGCAGAAGGAAGCACAAAGGCACATAAAGGGATCACATAAAGGGACATGATGATAGCTCCCCTGTCTCTTTCTCATCCCTGAAATGAGTTTAAACTGCTTGTATTTGGGACTGAAACACAAAGCATCAGTTAAAGATGACATTATGGATGACCAGTTAAGGTCTCCCTCTGCCTTTCCAAGTGGCAACCCATGCCTGCCTATCCTCAGTGGTGCAGCATTGAGCTACTTCTTGCTCAACAATAGTCAGAGTGGCCTCCAAGGTTCCCAGCTTTCTAGGGTGAATTCTCCTGGCCCACAGCTGCTAACACCACCACCAAAACCAGCTCTGGGATCTGCTCCACTGCACCACTCGGCCAGGAGCATATCTACCCTCTTCAGCCCTGGCAGACACTGCCACAGTGCTGACCCAAACAAAGCTACAGGAGGACAGCATACGCAAAGGTAACATTTACTGAGAGATACAGAACTGAGTATTATGAAGGACATACATGGATGGAGAGGGTAGCGACACCACTGCAGAGGGCAGCTTGGACCCCCTTCCCAGCATGCCAGGAAAGGAGCTGGATGCTACCAGACAAGTAACACAATGGAAGATAACTGTGGCATATGTGTTTGTAACAAACAGACCATTATAACATACATTTCTATGGGATCACATCTAGTGATTATATAAATCCATATAGAGATCACTGTATAAAAACTTTGTAAAAAATACTTTAAAAAAAGTGTAAAAATGTGCATTCAAAAGCACGGCCGACACGGACAGCTGGGCTGTAAACATTATACTGAGTGTGCTTGTGGGAGGCGCCCGCGCCACCGAGCCCTGACAGGCCTGCCCACCAGATGGGGCTGCATCAAGTGTTTGTGGTTCTTGGGTTTGGGTTTCCCTCCGGAGCGTGCACCAGGAGCAGCAGCAGCCTCTGGGCAGGGTGCTGGTGGGCACTGCACACCTGCCACTCCTCAGCCTGCAGCCCCTGCCACCCACGGGCTGCGTGGTCCTTGCAGGACACGCTGTGGCTTTGTGGGTGTCCCAGGGCTGAGAGCAGGCTGAAGGGCTGTGATGAGGTATCCCAGGGAGGTCGTCCTCACTGCCACCACCAGCCCTGCTCCCAGGTTCAGCCTCAGAGTACATGGTTGGCAGGTTCCTGACCTTCTCTGTTCCCATGTTTGGTCCATAGTTCCCAAGGAAGCCCACTGGGTCCTGGCTGCACCAGGCCTGGGTGTGGAGTTCTTCATACAGTACATACATGAGAGACCCTGGAAGACCCTGTGCCACTGTCTCCTCCTCCTGGCCCTGTGCCACCTTCACTTCTTCTCCAGCTGCTCCAGCAGCGGGTTGGCTTCGCTCTCAGGCGTCTTGATGCTGTCTGTCCGCACGATGCAGGTGGGACGGTGCCGGTTCAGCATCAGGATGAGCTGCTGCCTCTCCTGTTTCAGCTCTTCTATCTGGGCCTTCAGCTCAGCATTCATGAGCTCTAGACGCTCAGACTCCTAGCAGGACAGGAACACAACCGCATGTGACTTTATCTAGCAGGACAAGATACAAGAAACAATTTGGCCAACACGCCACCTCTGCTCAGCGCTGCCCCTTAGCCCCTGCAGCAGACTGAAGACCTGCCAAGGCATCACATCCCCCGAGGCAGTTCATCCCCAGCCCTGCTGCCTTCTGCTACTTAGTGCCACCACACAGAAATACACAGCCACCACCTGGGGCAGGTCTCTGTCACACCCCAGCAGAACCTCTGCCTGGCTGCTTTCTGTGGTCTGGTAAGGTGTTTGGGAACAAACCCATGTTTAAGTTTTCACCCAGCCCATATGTAAGGGCCTGCCCTTGTGAAACGACTCCTTGTCTCATGCTATGTCATCTGCCCATGTCTCACCACTCTTTGCAAAAAAACAGCAAGGAGGTGTGACAGTTTTTCTGCCTTGAGGTTAGAGGCAAATTGGGCATCTGGCCTCTGAGTGGGAAAATCTTTGGGACTTCAGTCAAAGGGCCAGTCCCTGTCCTGCGCCACACTCTAATGGGCATTCCTGCTCCAGCACCGAGGAAGAGACATGATCATTCCTCTCTCACCACAAGCCCAGAGCCAAACTCCAGCCCTGGAACCACGAGTAAGCTCTGCCTGGGTGCATACATGGCCACCACCTTCACGGCCTCATGAAAAGCAAGGGCTGTATTTTCCCAGATAAAGGCACTGGAGCAAGGGGAGGCAGAGGGGCAGCTCAGGAGGCAGTGTTGCCTGCAGCTGGAGCATTGTTTGAGGGAAGTCCCTGCTGTGCCCTGGGACAGATTGGGGCACCCACCCGCTGCAGGAACTCAGTCCTCTCCTTCTTCTTGTTTCGACATCGTGCTGCTGCTACTTTGTTTTTCTCCCGGCGCCTTTTCCTCCTCTCTTCTTCCTCATCCAGCTACAAGAAGACAGAGAAACCCAGATCAGAGCCAGCAGGTGTGGGTTGGGGCAGGAGGTAGGGAGGGGACACATGGCAGCCCACGGTCATGGGCCACCAGCAACATGACAATCCTCACTGGAACTAAGTGTGCCACTGCTACAGCCTCTGCCCCCACTTTGTGGGAACACAGAGAGGGAGACCTGTACCCAGAGCTGAGGCCATGGCTGGCAGGGGACAGAAAACCCTTCACAGGGCTGCTCCTTCTCTGAGAGAGGGAACAGATGGAGAACAGAGCCCGCTCCCAGAAACATGGATGGTTTGTCACACAGACATCTACAGGCTCAGCCCTGTAGGCACAGACACTGAAAGCATCACACACAGAGCCAAGGACAAGAGGTAGAAAACCCCAGAAGATACTCCACCTGGGCCTGCCCCATTCCAATACCTGGGACTGTCAGCAGCTTCAGCACTGTCTGAGTCACAGGGCCACCACAGTGAGGTGGGGACAAGTCCTGCATCCCCTGTAAGGAGGCAGGATACAGCAGTACCTGCACTGTTCACCATGACTCAGGTCCCTGTGCTCTTTGACTCAAACCATGCTGGCCAGGCCAATAAGCCCTATGGGTTAGAAACCCATAATCAAAGTATTTATGGATACATGCTGCAAAATGTATAAATGTATAAATGGCCTATGGCATGCCTATATCCAAGAACCCAAACTAGCTCCTTCATGAAAAATCTTAGTGCTAGAAAGCCCTGTGAAGTCAGGTTATACTTTGTAGCATGGATAGGGAAGAAAAGGTCCCCAGTGTCTTCATGCACATTTGGCCTGGGTCTCTGAAATTTGAGGTGACTGACTGAACTGCTTCATTCCTATTGACTGATACCTGGTGGCCACAAGATGACCCCACATGTGGACACACCAGTGTCCTGACGGTAATGAAGGCTGCAGGTGCCATCATCCACAGAAGACTGTGCACACTGCTAACAGTCACCAAATACAAAACCCACTAATCAAAATATCCCAGTGTGATGCACAAGGACAGGATGAAACGTGGACTCAACAAAGGCAGGGTGAAGGGGCAGCTTAAGCAAGCTGCATGTCCAATACACAGCATGCTGTAGAAGGCAATGTCCAAGCTTTATAGCACTAACAGTTTTGCATCTTTTCTACCTTCCTTTGCAAGCATTATACCAAAATTGCTATTTTAGCTGGGGCTAAAATATTAAGCAAAGCCAGCACAAGCTGTGCACAGACATCCATAAAGCCAGGCTGCCACCATCCCTTTGCCAAGGCAGTGTTATGGGGCACCAATGTACCACACTTGGGAGAACTGGGATGGGAATGCACTGATACCCCCAAGTCCAGCCAGAAATGGACAGCTCACACAACACCCACATAACTTAGATGTGACAGGTTAGCAGAAGTAATCTGGAAGGCACTAACTCTACATTCCGCTGCCAGGAATCAGAAATCAAGAGGAGGTGGGCATCAGGGTAGATGCAATTCCCCTCTGCACATCTACCAACTACTTGGGTACCCCTAAGACAGCTTCTTGAACGTTTAGTTCAAGGATTACTAGGAGGATGCAGAGAGGTAACATGTGCTCACAGCTCCAAAGCTCAAAAAACACCCCCAAACTTGGCTTCAAAAGTACAGCTTGGGGCATAACAGCAACTGGAAGAGCAACCAGCAATTGAACCAGCTCTGGGAACTGCCTGATGCTTCCATTTCCAATTCAACTAGAATTACAGAATAAATGACCTGTCTCTGACCCTGCCTCCACCCCACAGAGGGCCCAGCAAAGGTCTGTGTCCTTCAGATGGTGTACAGATGCCCAAGGAAGGGGGCTCAACACACACAGAAGCATCTTGAACTCTTGGCTCTGCTTTTTGACCACAGCTCCTGTAGCTTCATAGAAATATAGAAAGGTTTGGAAGAGATCTTTAAGATCACACAGTTCCAACCCCCCTGCCTCAGGCAGGGACACCTTCCAGTTGAGCACATGCTGAAAGCCCTCTCCAGCCTGATCTGGAACACTTCCAGGTATGAGGAATCCACAAATTCTCTCAGAGCAGAGATGTTTTCTTCAAGAAAGCAGGTTTTCCCCACATGTTTCTGCTTGATTTCATTTCAAAATAGTGCCATGGCCCTGGTGCTGAGGGTTAGGACATTATTCAGAGGCACATGGGGCAGTGATGACATATTAAACAATAGCATGTCCCAGCAGTTGATCTCCAGGGGACCCCTGTGGGTAGAAGGTCTGGGGATGCCTCCTAAACTGCTTCAGTCAGCAGCCTCAAAGACTGAAGTGATCATCTGCCTGAGGGGCAGGGCTCAGTCCCAGAGAGAGCACCCCAGGTGGGATTCAGTGGTGGAGACGCCCAGCAGCATCTGTCTACACCTGCCCAAGAGGAGAGCAGCTTCCCCAGCGGGGCTGTCCATCACCCTGCAGAGAACCCACTGGGTGGGTTTTGTGTGTGCCCCTGGGCACAAACACCCCAAAGCCAGGAGAAGCTGGTGCCCCCAGCAGAGCAGAGAGAGCTGCCTTGCCCAGGCTCATGGCAGGCAGCCTGTCCTCCCAGGCACCACAGAGTGGCATTCCTGGGCTCCAGCGCCCTGCAAGAGGAAAGCAGCTGCAGGCTGCCTTGCAAAACTATGCGTGGGCAGCTTCTTGGCTACTCATGGGATAAGCAGCTACTGCTTCAGCTCCCTCAGGCTTTTGCTGCAAAGCCTTGCCAAAGGCAGCTCCATTTGCTGTCCTCAAGTCCTCAGCTTCGCAGGCCATGCAAGGGAGGAACCAGCTGCACGGAAGGTAGCTGTGCAAGGGCTGTCAGTGGGTTTTCTCTAATCTTTCCTCCACATGGTGCCTCAACAGCTGGCTCAGAGGACACTCAGCAATTCCAGTATCTGCTGTGGGGCAGAACTGCCCTGTCCCCATTGCGCAGATGCCAGTGATGTCGCATATCCATGCCCACAAAAAGCCAAAACAGCACTTGCAGGGCCAACTCAGAGGTGCCCAAGATGCCCCAGGAAAGAGCTGGACCCGGGAAGACAGCACAGCCACAGAGTCACCCTCTTTCTTCCCCATCCCATGAAGCAAGGCAGACACTGCAGACCATTTGCTGCATTAATACCCAGGCCAAAGGTTTGGAAGAAAATTTGGCTTCAGCTGCAAATCTGTGACTGTTTTGCCCACAGAGGAATTAAAGCCATTAGCATCCCCCAGGGCCTCATGATGGCCTCCCACAGTACCCTAGCCTCAGCTCTTCCCACTGCAGAACTGCCCAGTCCCTCCCAAGCAACCTCCAGGCTGCACAAGCTGACTGGACACTCTCTTGGGCACAGAGCTCCTGTGCAAGGTGATCAGATGGACAACATCATACCAGTTCTACCCACAGGAATCCACCCCAAATGGCTGGGGGGAAAGAACAGGGATGCTCTGCACAGGTGGGACTGGCTGCTGCTGAGCTTCTGCCAAAAAATTGGGCTAAATCAAGTGTCAGCACCATTTGGAGAGCAGGTTGCTGCCTGGAACTCCTATCTTAGTCCTTTCAGCTCACAGCTCATCACAGGCAGCTTTTCACATCATCTAGCACCTCCTTGCTCACCAGAAAGCACACATCACCCCATCCTCATATGGCACCATCTGAGGTAATTTCACCCAGAGCAAATGCTCTATTCAGAAGGCCGTTTATTGGACCTTCTAAGAGCAGCCAGCACTCTCACCAACGCAGGACCTCTGAAAAGGTGGGTCCCCAGCTCCATCTGCAGGCAGTAGGAGGTGCAAACAGTCACCACCAGTTTAGCCCGAGTCAAAGACTGGACAACCAACACATGAGACAGCCATATAAGGAAAACACTGTCCAAGCATCTCCCTTCAGGCTGGTTCTGACATGGCAGCCTGTGGCACCAAGCAGAAACTACCCACCTTCCCCATCCCAGGAAACTCAAGGTGAAGCCAGTGCCCACCCAAGCAATGGGCAGGGGCAGCTCCCAGCCAGCAGCACCTGCAGCACAGGCTGAGCCACTGCTCCACACACCCCATCCCCGCTGGGGGGGCAACACCAACACCAGAAGCACCAAGGGCTTGTTGACACAGCTGACAGGTTGTGTGACTTCTACTCTGCATGTAGGACACGTAGGCTGCACCAGACCCCACTCTACATGCAGGGTGCGAGTTCAGATGGCTGCCAATTGCTGCATTGGACCAGTCAGGGCTGGGACACTGAGGCTCCCACTGCCAGGCAGGGACAGAAAATCAAGCAGGGAGAAGAGGCAGCTAGTGGAGCAGCTGCCAACACGCACACACAGCACCAAACAGGAGCCTACAGAACACGCTGCTCACCACCCTGCTGCAACAGCCAAGCAAAGGCAGGAGGGAAACCCAGACAACAGCCTTGCAGGGCTACAGGCAGCCAGCAGCCCCCAACACTCACCTCGCTTTTGACAGGCTGGGGTCTCTTGCCAAGCTTCACCTCCAGGAACTGGAGTGGCGAGATCATGGCCCCGATGTTGCGGATGTCGGCGCACTTGAGCTCCTCGGCGGTCAGGGCCGTGCCGGGCAGCCCCGTCAGCGGGCCCAGCCCGGGCAGCGCGCCGGCCGTCAGCGACGGGTCGGGGATCTGCCCTGGCATCATAGCACGGGAAACCGCTCCCTAGGCTGGAGGGGGACAGAGACATCCCGTCACAACCCAGCTGCAGGGCCTCGTGGCACGGCACACGATAAACGCATGTTACAGTCCCATCATCTACAGCGGTAGGAATCGAAGAAGGCAGGTGTTTTCCCCCAGGAAGGGCAAAGGCAAAGAATAAGCAGAATCTGTATGACTGGTCCCAAAATATACAAATCCTGCCAGGAATAATAGGCTTCTGGAGTGCAGATCAGGAGGGGAAGAGACCTGAGAGGCAAAGCACCAGAAGAACAGGAGCTGGCTGCAATGACTGTGATGTGATCCCATGGACATCTTTCTCTGAAGCACAGCAGATCAAGGTTTGCTTTTAACTGTGTTTTGATTAATTAACCTGTGGATTATTAGTACAAGAAGAAAGTGGCACAAAGAGAACCATAATATGCCCTAGGCTGGATTTCTTCTGGGCAGGCTCAGCCACTGGTCAGGGCTGGGTCACAGCACACAAAGACCACCGATAAAACTGCAAGAAGAAAAACTGACAGTGTACAAACATCTCTCGGCACAGACACAAGGAAACAAAGGCTGCAGGGGAAGGGAAATGGTGCAAGGTTCAAAAGTCTTCTTCTATCACGAAAGAAAAAAAAAAAAAGTGAGAATAGGATCAGGGCAAACTTCAGCAAGTCACAGGGAGGAGAAAGGGAGTTACCAATAAGTATGAACAAGAAGCAGCAAAGAGATAATAAAATTAAACCTAAAATGGAAAGTCCACAGAGCTGGAGCTGTTACATTAGTCCAAAAGCCATGGGAGCAGATGGTTGTTGGCTGCAATGCAGGTACCTCCCTGCTGTGTAACTGACCTGGGACACTCACAAGTTACCTATTTACAACATTCAGAGTCAACTTCTGTCCACACAGCAGCCATTTGCTCCCTTCTTCAACTCAACCACATGTCCCAGTGCGTGTACACTGCTCTCCTTGCTCTGCCCATGCAGAGAAGTCCCAGTACACTGTAGGGACTCATTCTGCCCCTGGGCAGGAGGCACCAACACAGCAGGGATAAGGACCAGCAATGTCAAGAGAGAAACAGACTAAAGGAGTGGACCCAAAACCTCACTGTGCAGCTTCCTGCAACCACAAGCAGCTTCCTGCAACCACAAGAGCCAGTCCCAAGGCAGGATTCAACAAACAGCTGGGGAAAGTCATGGAGGTTCTTGCAGCACTAAGTGTCAGAGAGAGGAGGAGCATTAAATGAGGGATAACATGCACTTGGCCCTGCTCTTTCCAAAGCATCCACTCTTACGTGCTGAGAACCAGGTAACAGGTGATACAGACTTTTGGCCCAGGCAGTACAGTCATGCAGACACACACACAGCCAAGCCAGCTGCCACAGCTGCTCAGCACTTGTCATCCTGGGGTGACAAATCTATGTCAGTACCAGGCTGAAAACTTGAGTAAAGCTGCATGTGAGATAGAAGTGCTGGATCACAGAATCACAGAACAGCTGAGGCTGGGAGGGATCTCTGGAGATTGCCTGGTCCAGCTGCCCTGCTCAGGTGGACTCAGTGGGAGCTGGCTGAACAAGGGTAATCATGACAAACAGAAAACTTCAGGATTTCTTGGCGCTGGCAGATCTCTTTACCCAAGAGATTATTTAATATATTTGTTAATGTGAAGGAACCAGAGATAAGCAGCAGAAGGGAAGGAAAAACAAGCATAGAGGCTAGTCAAGGGCAGGGAGGCTAATGCAAGCTCCACAGCATCCAGCACGGGTGCTGTGCAAGCTGTGCTGGTGTGACAGACAGAAGGATTTGCAGCAGAGGGTGCCTACATGCTGCAATGAGCTGTGAGCTGTCATACAGTCTACTCTGCCAACAAAGAGAGCCAGGTGTCAGCATGAGATGTCCCGTGGCAGGGTTTGCTCAGCTGTGACCAAGAAGACTTGAGAAAGAGCAGGGAAAGCAGGTGCAGCAAGACACAAACCATAAAGAGGTGGCAAGCAGGAATCAAGCCCTCTGCTCCAGTCATCCTTTAGGAGACCAGAAAAGGGAGAGCAAGGCCAGTGCTGGGAGCACTGCCGTGGGGAGAGGAAGCTGGGCAGGGAGGAGGTGATCTGCATAAGGTCATTAAAGCCTGAAAAGACAGGAAAGACAGACAAGTAACTTCTCAAGAGAAGCAATACTACCTGATGAAACGGACTCCTGCCCATTTGGTGACAGAAAAGAAAGAGAAAATACTTGGTAATGATACTTGACCTCAGACAAGACTACTCCTTGAGGTTGCAAGGACCTAAACTGATGCAAAGTATTCATTCTTCCACAGAGATCTCTAAACTGAAAAACTGCAATTCCACATCTGCAGTGGAATTTTGTGCTGAATCCGCACCAGCCTCTTGTAAAGTGTCCAGAGATGCCCAAATGCAGCTGGTCTCTGAAGCTGCATGCTACCTCCTTCCCCCTTCCTTTCAGGCTAAGATGCTTCACTCCTCCAGAAACAAGCACCATCACAATCCTTAGTCTGCACTCCAGATGAGGAAAACAAATTATTTAGGGAGCCTGGCTAAATCCCTGCCATCTTCCTCAGAGATCATCCCTCTCCAGCAGGAAGGCACTGGGTCAATAAGGGAGCACGACAAAGGGAAGGTGAATCTAGAGGTTCTTCCTAGGACCCCCTGCCACAAGACAGAGCTGTATGGAGTTAAATTCAGTCTACCATTTTGGGATAGCTGTATATACTGCAGAGTTGGCCATTTCCCTGATGCTGTCACCAAGTTAACATGCTGTGGCACTGGGGAAGACACCTGCCAACAGAAGCACCAAAAATCCCACAGATGTCCAGCCCCAGCTTGAACAGCTTATGTCAAAAGTAAAAAAAATAAAATAGAAAAACGATCAGTAGCAAAAGTATATGAGCATCCACTTGATGTGTCTCACAGACCGATTTGGGGCCCTGACCCATCCTTTAACAGGGTGCAGGATGAGAATTTACTTGAGCTCAGCACTGGATGCTAAAATCCATTCTGGACTTGGATGACTTGGTTTTAATTTATTCATAGAATGATTGAATATGCTGAGTTGGAAGACTCATCAGAACCATCGAGTCCAGCTCCTGACCCTGCACAGGACAGACCAAGAGTCACACTATGTTCCTTGGACTATTGTCCAGACACTGAACTCTTGTCAGGCTTGGTTCTGTGACCACTTCCTTGGAGAGCCTGTTCCAGTGCCAATCACCCTCTGGATGGAAAACCTTTTTCTGATATCCAACCTAAACCTCCCCTGCCTCAGCTTCAGGCCATTTCCTCGAGTCCTGTCACTGGTGACAGGAGTACAGGAGTACTACTTGGGAGTCTTCCCCTCCCAAGGCAGTTGTAGACTGCAATGAGGTCTCCTCTCAGCCTCCTCTTCTCCAGGCTGAACAGACCAAGTGACCTCAGCCACTCCCCATGTGGTTTTTTCCCCTTCAGGCCTTTCACCATCCTCACGGCCCTCCTTTGGATGCCCCCTAATGGTTTAATCTCTTTTCTTTATTGTGGTGCCCAAAACTGCTCACAGTATTCAAGGTGAGGCCCCACATGTGGAGCAGAGCAGGACAATCCCCTCCCCTGACTGCCTGGCAATGCTGTGCTTCATTTTCTTTCATCATGGCATGCAGTTGACACCACACAAGCTAGACAGTCCAGGTCCTCAGACAGACTGAATATAGGGTCACTGCAATTTATGAAATAAGGAGAAATCCATTCTTCAGACTGTGGGACAACCTGACCACTCAGCACCCTCCCCCGTGCACTCCTGAGCCTGGGGCAGATCCCTGGGGACAAGTGGCTAAAGATTTGAGAAAATACTGTTTTCTCCAGCACACCTTCTCCTTCTGCATCTTTGATCTTGTAGCTTAATATGCCTTGAAATAGCCTCTGTAACACAACACAGGTGAGAGTGAAGGGGCTGGCCCAGTATCCAATATCCTGTAAAAATTTATCCTGGATCCAGGGACTGCAGTGCCAAAACCCACATCACACCTGCATCAGTATAAACTATATTTTAAGCTGATCAAACCAAAGTGCCAGAAAACCTTTTGGAAAACCATAAGCCTGCACATTAAGATGAGCTGAGAACTAGGTGGAAAGGGGGGAAGTGTCTTCTACAAGTGAGAGCTTGCTCAGGGGTCAGAAAGCTCAGGAGCACATTGACAACTGCCAAGAGTCAAGCTGAGTTAGGCCTTGGAGAGGAATGTAACACCATTCCCAGCACGGCTGTAATCATGGAAATAAAAAGGAAGGAGGAGAGGTGCCATCCCTCTCTGCAGAGCAGGGGTGCAGTAACAGATCATCTCCCCAGCTCCTGAGGGCCCTCAGCCCCAGGCACTGTCACTCTGCTGATTGCAGGGACTCAAACTTGACCAAACCCAAAGTTTGTTCCACTCCTTTGCTTCTTCCTAAAGTAAGCACAACTTTCTTTTCATCCCAAGTCCCAGATACTTTCCCATTCTTTTCTGGTCAGTGCCAGAGGTTAAGTTGTTACTTTGATCACATAAAAAAAAAGTCAGAGTATGGAATTCTATTTAATACTTTGGTCTTCCTCCCAAAGCTGTTACCCTGGCAGACCTGGACATGCCTACCTATAGCTCCAGCATATTTGTACTACATGCACATGGCAGGGCAGAACTTTAAAGTTCAGGATCTGAGTTTGACCTTTAAGTTGCAGCTCTTCAACAGCCACATCTCGCTGGATGGGGTGAAATACAGCTGGTGCTTTGCCAATTTTTAATTCCTTTCTGTATATTCCCCTCCCGCATTTGCTATTTCTAAGGCACATGAACCAACTCACCTCTGTAGTCCTTCACTTTCTAACACATGGTGCCTTAGTTGGGATTCTTATTAGATTCTTTTCTTTCCAGAACTGATTAATAATACAGCCTTTTTTCTCCTCAGTCCCAGGTGGTCTTTCAACATCTCCTTACATGAGCTTGGAAATGTTGTGTCTTCACTAAAACCTAGTTTTCTGGTGTCCTACATTTGAACCACACAATTCCTCCGTACGCATTGTATCAGCTATGCTTTTTCACATAATGAAGCCAACAGCAACACAGCAAGGAGAAAGAGAATGTGCAGTCTTGCATATGACCATTGGACCAGCATGACACCAGCTTCCTGAGTTTACATTCACCATAACTCTGCCTTCTGCACCAAGACTATTCATCATTTTGTGCCATGACTTCAAGATGCTCCAGAGTGAATTAGGAGACAGAGAAGGCTTTCTTACAACCTCAGCTCACTGATGAGTAGCTTATACCATTCATTGCTCTGTTCAGTAACTATCTTTGCAGCAAAAAATCTGGTAAACACATGATTTCACAGGTCAAAATTTCAGTTTTTAGTCCCTTAGCTTTGCCTCTACACTCTCTTATTCTGGTCAAAATGCTGTAACACAATATTTGACCTCTCGCCGAAATGTCTGTATACCCTCCTGATAATTGCAGCAACTTTTGCATCCTTGCTTTGGCACTGTCCTTCCTGTGACTTCAAGTCAACTCAGTTATTTTATCAGCAGCCTCATACCCAAAAAGCTGACAGCAGTACAGCTTTCTTTGCTCACCTTGGTTTTGCTGCATCTTTCCCACCAGTTTCAAGTGTCCCTGTGCTTTGCTCCACAATTATGCCCTTATGGTCAGCAGTCTGTGATACTGGTTGTTTTAATATTTCTTAGAGGCAGCACCCTCTTAGCTTACCTAATCTTAGCTTTTCTCCTATTGCCAGAATCTGTTACATTCTGGAAACCAAAACCTAGAGGGAAGAAGCTTTACCAAGTTGTTTCTGTCTTATACAGTTCCTCAGTGACACTGTCCCCATGTACCCGTCTATTCTTTCTCCTGCAGTTCTAATCTTCATGTTATTGGGTTGTTTTTTTTTTAATGGGTTGGGGTTTTTTTTCTCTTCCTATACTGATTCGGTTGATGCTTTTTCAGGGGACTCCTTGTTTGGTTTTTTTTTAAGATGCTGATGTTTGCACAGCAGTTACAGCGTAAGTCTAACGTGCGTAGGCATAATTCGTATAACCCAGTATCCCTGGGGGCTTGTACTCCAGTTGCTAGCCTGTATTCACGCCCCTCCTGCCACCTCCTCACTGCTATTCTTACCCACAGACTAAAACTGGCACAGGAATGCCTACCTGTGTTGAAATCATTCAATTCCCTGCACACAGACTGCCTCAGTTCGTATCTGCCATCCTAAGCATCCTCACGTATCCAGAGGTGCTGTTTGCTTCTTTATAAACCAAATGCAGTTGGTACTGTTGCATCAAGAGCATCATCCTGCAGAGACAACCATGATATCCCAAAGCAGGCCCTGGCAGTCACACTTCAATTTAACTTGACCTTATCTCTGCTGTCAGCTTCCTTGGTGAGAGTGAGGGCTATTTGCAGCCTTATTTTCAATTTTGCTGTCTATAATACAATCACAGTTTCTTACAACATAAGCTATTTCACATGTGCTGACATCTGTAATGGTTGATCCAAGTACCCTTCTGATGCTAAGAGAGCCAGTCTAGCATCTAATATTGCCAGCCAGCAGATTCTGACACTCTCTACCTACCAGCATGTTTCTTTTGCCCATTATAAGCACTGCAATAGGGCATAGTCTGTCCTACCAGCCCTTCTCCACATTGCCTGCAGAATAAAGGCCATGCTTGCCTGGTATTCTCTCACCAGGCTCAGCCTGGGTGCCTGCCATTACTTGTCAGCTGCCGTGCATCAGAGCACTGCTGAAGTCTGTAAGCCATCAGACAAGCAATCTTTGATCTCTTCATCAGTGTGTTAGCACCGAGCACAATATTGCCACTTGTAGGTATTGCCTTGGAGCACCCAAGTCACAGCAACTGGCCTTTCATCAGCTCCTGGCCAACAATAATTCTGCTTTGGAGACCAGAAGCATTACTACCAACTTCAAGTTCCTTAGCTTCTACTCTGGCTTTATTGCCACTTAGAACTTTTTTTTAGCTGCTGGCTATCAACCTACCTCAGTCTGTATACCATACATTGAATCTATCTAGTTCCTTCTGTGAGCAGAAGGATGACTTATATGAAAGCCCTTTCCTGACATCCCAACTTCTCATGCCCCAAGAATGTAACTCCCTAAACAAAGACAGGGAAGTTGGCTATCACTGCTCCTCTGAAGCTCTGAGCCACTTGCTTCTTCCATCTGGACTCTTCTGAGAAGACTGTAGAGTGCTGATGATCTGAAGCCTACAGACCTTCTTCCACTTCTACTTTGAGGTTCAGGACCCAGTGGGGGCAGATGGAGGCAGAAAGTAACTACCCCATATTCCCAGTGCCACAAGTATCTTGCCATGCAATTAGACCCTTCTTCTGCTAAACCACAATACTCTCCCACTGTCACACAATTCTATCTGCTCTAGATCTGTTTAATTTTGAGTAGCACCTTATAGTAACATCTTCTGGGTAGCTGCTTCTGCTCTGCACTGTTAAAAGCAGTAACTTGCAGGGCCAGTGCCAAGGACCACAATGATCAGTGTCAAAGTTATCTGCCAAACATCAGAACACAGCAGCAGACAAGCCCTTTGGGGGTAACCAGTCCTTTCAGACTCCCATGCAGCAGCTCTGGTAAACATGGACTTTAACAACAGCCATGCTGTATTCATTCATTCAGTTGCTGAACCTGTTGATGCCAAGGAACCCACTACCTATAGCATAGTGAAAAGCTGCAGTGACACCAACTGGGATAAAAACGTGCATGCTCTCTCTTTACTGAGCACCTAATGCTACTCACTGTCTTAGGGCATCACAGAAATTCTCCCTTGTTTAAAGGCCAGTTAAAGGCATGGTCACAGCACAGCCTATCAAATGCACTGAGGTGGAGCACACCACCTCAGAACACAGGACACTGTAGTACCTCAACGCTCCATTTCCAACCCAGGAGGGATGGAAGCTACAGCCAGCTTCTAGGTTTGCAGGTCCAAAGACACATCCGTGGCCTTCCCACACTCAGAGCTGCAATTCTCGCTGTTCCTTTCCTCCCACAGGCAACCCCACGTGGTGGGAGAAGAGTTGCAGGGTTTGTGAACACCCATACATGTAACCTCCCACCCCCAGTTCACAGAGTGAGTGGGGGGCCACAGTGCTGAACAGAGGAAGGAGCTATGAAGAACTGCTCCTCAGGAGGTGGAATTCTAAACCTGCTTCATGAGTGGAAACATTCTGGCTCAGTCCTGCACATCTAGCTGGCAGGAGGAACATCCGAGTCATTGACAGACAGACGGCTATGAAAAGCTTTCTAAAAACAGGAATGCAAAGAGCCCTGCTGCCCTCCCTCCTCTTCTGCGTCAGGGAAGCTCAAAGCTTCCTACACTGTGCACATGGAGCAGCCCAGGGCAGACAGTATCTCCTTGACAGAAATGCCATTTTGCAGCCCTTGTCCAACTGAGTGTCACCATTAGGCCTCCACACCTGCCTGTCTAATGCCTTGACTTCTTGTCCCTTTCATGAGAAAGGAGCATACTGGTTCTCCAGTCCTCAGCTTTAGAAATAATCTTCACTTGCCATTAGCAAAGCAGTCAGCTCACAGCCCTTGCTCCCTGAGCATTTTCCTCCACGCCTTCACAAGGCAGCAAAAAAAGCTCCAGTTTAGCTGCTCCCACCACTGCAATGCAGAGATTGACTTCCAAGCAACCTGGGACAGCAGGGTTTTGTACAGCACCTACCATAGCAAGGCTCCCCTACTGCAATAGTTAATTGCAATAACTACAAAAAAATTGCCATTAATTATCACGGTATTATTAAGACTGCAATTAATTATTTGAGGTTGCACCACCCACTGGACGACAGCGCAGAGCAGGAAGGTAAAAGTTGTCCTATTTGTACCTGAAGCAGCTCAAAGGGATTTGAGGAGGAAAGAATATCCTGGTCTGAGAAAACCTCAGTGTCTGAGTTGCAGCCTAACCTCTGACTTGTTGAAATTACCCAGGGCCTTCCATAACCACATGTGGTCAGGGCTAGAATCTTCAAGAAGACAATCCTGCTCCAGCACAAAGCTCTGCCCTCAGGGGCCAAGGATGGCCTCAGAGATGACAGCCCTCACCTCCCCTACAAACTCCTCAAAATTATGCCCTGAATACCAGGGTGATCCACAAAGACCTCTAATCCATATAAAGACCAGCTCTGGCTAGTTTGCAACAGCACTGCTCAGCTGAGAGGCCCGTATGTGCCTCCAGCTCCCTGGCTGCACGTTAAAATAGCCTGCAATGTTTGGATTGATACTCTGGACAGTCCAAGCAACTGAGAAACGCAGCCAAAGACAGATGGCATCAGGTTTGCAGTGCCTCCTCCTCGCTGCACAGGCACAGGACACGCACATGCTGGCAAGGGGTCCCATGGCTCACTATGGCTCTGCCTCCCTTGCTCTTGGGGCCAGGCCCACTACAAACAGCCACTGCAGTGAAAAGAGCCTCTTACAGCTTCAAGACATTGCAGGCTGCCAAGCACCCAGCCCAGGCAATGCAGCTGAAGCAGCAAACACTAGCACAGGGAAGGAGACCACAGAGCAGATGCTCAGTGCTGCTTGAACAGTTGGACACGCTGCTCAGATGGAGAGGGCAGGAGGAGGCAAGAGGTCTGAGGGAGTATTTACTCTTCCTTGGCAAGGAATGTAGCACAGAGACCTTTCCATCCTGTAAGGAGGGAAATACTTAACTGTGAAGATGCAGGGAAAGCATCCATAGGTGTCTCCATGAGGAAGCAGAAACAATAACCTGCACACTAACTCAGCAGATTTTGTTAATTCCAACAGACACCAGGGGAACCAATTGCTGCATGACCCAGAAATGATGTGGATGGCAGCTCCTGCACCCACACACTCACCGCCTAGATGGGCAGGTTTTTTGCATTTTTAAATCACTAGGACTCATACTAAGAACCTCAACTCCAAAGTCTGGCATTCACAGATGCCCTCATACAAATTTTACCAATCAATTCCCAAGGCAGACTCCATCAAAAGCCTCCAGACAGAGTTTTTTTTTTATGCAAAGTTCCTCAAAAATAGCTGAAAAATCCTGGTCTGAGCTGCAGAAGCATTTGCTTCTGCTGAGCTCTTGGAGTCCAAACACACACACGCGCACACACACTCACAGTTTGGCAGTGGTTGTGTTCCAGGGCTGGTAATGCAAGCCATGGAGCAGGCTGCCAAGACAAGCAAGAGAACGAGCCAGGCCCCGTTTCATTGGCCACCATACGCTGCATATGGCCCTGGAACCAGCCAGCACAGTGTTCTCACCCTCCTTGAAGGCATAGGAGACCCTGTGTTTTCAAATGCACCTCCACAGGGCCTTCATTAAAGGAAAATGGAAACATAATGTGGCTCTCGCTCCCTTGGTATTTCTCCCTTTCCCCCAATTTGCTCTCAAACCTATTTCCCTTCCACGGAAAAAAAAAAAAAAAAAGTGCCTCCTGGAGCAGAGCGTGCAAAAGAATGCAACTTCCATTCAACTCCACGCCTGACTGCTAAAGCGGACTTGGGACCGCGCGGCGGGGGCACCTCCAGGGTCCCCTTTCCTTTTCCGGGCCTCCCGGGCTGGAGACGCGGCTGGCGACAGCCCGCCCGGGCCGGCGGCCGCACGGAGTGCGCGCCCCTCACCTGCGCGCCCGGCCGGCAGGTGAAGCGGAGGCAGCGAGCGCCCGAGAGCGGGGGGAGGCCGCCCCTCAGCGCGGCGGCAGCCCGGAGCCAGGCACCCCCAGAGCCGGAGCCAGCCCCAGCAGCCCCGCTCCGAGCCGCCCATGCGGCTGCGCCCGCCCCCGCCGAGGGTCTCCCCGCATCTCCGCGGTGCGCCCGGCCGCCCGGACAGCGGCGCCCTGCCCGCTGCCGAGGGATGCCGGGGCGCTCCTCCGGGCGCCCCCCAGCCCGGCCCCCGCCGTCCGCCGCCCCCGCGGAGCCCCGCGCCGCTTCCCGCCCCCTGCCGCGATCCCGGCCCGCCCGGCGCCTTCCCCCGCCCGCGCCCACACCCACCGTGCAGGGCGAGCGGGCGGCCGGGGTGCCCGCGGGGCCCGGCCGTAGGGGCCGGCCGTGGGCTGCAGGCTCAGCCCCGCCGCCTCCGCCGCTGCCCCGACCCCCGGGCCCCGCCGGGTGCCGATGTCGGTGCCGGCCGCCGCCGGGGCGCCTCGGCCCGCCGCCGCCCGCCGCCCCGGTGCGCGCCTCCCGCAGGCTGTGGCAGGCGGCGGGGTGGGTTGCATCAGCCCCGGTTATATAGCGGCCCCTGGGCTGCGGGGAGGGGTCGGGAATGCGGAACCGGCCGGGCTGCCAGCGCCACACGTCAGGGAGGGCGGGGGAGCGGGGCCGCGGGGCGGGGAGCGCCGCGCAGGGGTGGGACCAGCCCGGGCACCCCGACATCGGGAGCCTCGGCATCCCGCACCTCACGGCCCGGCATCCCGCACCTCACGGCCCGGCGTCTCCGCATCCTGCACTCCGGGACTCCGCACCCTCGGCAACCCTCTGCCCTGGCAGCCGCCGTCCCCGGCAGCTCCGGCATCTCTTGACCGCTCCGCACCACGGCGCCCCGGGACCTCGCTATCCCCGACCGGGTGCGCGTCTTCCCCGCGCCCCTCCATACACTCTCTGCTCCCCTCCATGTCGCTGTCGTCCCCCGGCGCACGCCAGGACATCGTCCCGGGCAACCCCGGAGACGCGGCCCGGTGCCGCCACAGCCGTGCCCGAGCTTGACCGATTTGTGCGGAGCCTCCGCTCCTCCGTCCTGAGCCTGGGAAGAAGGAGGCAAAGGACCAGACAGAGTATCCAGCGCTCTCCAGCAGCAAACCCACCTCACCCAGGATAGCAAAGACACAGGGGCAGGGAGGGCTGAAGGGTCACTCCACTGTCCCGTGGGAGACAAGGACCTTCTCATCTCATCCCTCCCCCAGCCTGGCCTGCTCATGCCCCACACAATGCTCTCTCCCTTGCACACGAGCCAAAGGCTGTCAGCCCCAGCTCCACCACTCCCTTGACTGGCCTGGAGAGTAACCAGGAGGAAGCAGAGGGGTCCAAGGTTCCTCTTCCCAGGTGTTTTGTTTTCTTATCATCAGTCGGACATCAGGGAGCGACATTGCCTGAAGCACAGGTACATTCATGGTGCCCAGTGTTCTAGCACCTTCATGTCAGATGGGGATAATGGAGCAAGTGACAGACTGGGGCCTTCTTGATAAGTGGTTTGTGTTTGTCTCTTTCCTCTTTCTCTCTAGCATTGGTCTCTTCCCAGCTCCATCAGCCAAACTGTTCTGGGGAAGCAAAGCTTTGCACAACTGGAGGACCATGCTGGACCTGCCCTAGGTACTGGATTCTCCAGGACTGTTGCTCCTAGAGCATTTCAGGACAGAAAGGCTCCTTTTCCTTTGGAAAGACAACATCCTAAGAGTAGTTAGCAAAACCACTGGGCTGAGCAGTGTCACCCTGATTTTTCAGCGTTCTAATTGTTTCTCATTTCTACTGGAGTTTTCTCACGCTTGTGACAGAAACAAAGACTGATATTTTTCCAGGGTGAAGGACAAATTGATGGACTTCTAAGTTGACCGCTGGTGTCAGAGAGGTGTTACTTTCATCCCCCAACCTCTGAACAATTTCCAAACCCTATATAAACCCCAAATCATTCTCTCCTCAGTTCTCAACTTGATGGGTGAGTGTGGTTCTTTCATGTCCTCTAGCGACAGAGCAGAACTACCCAGCTAAGTGACAGTGCCACCTCTCTGACCTGCCTAACACCACAAAGAGGCACCATCCACATCATCTACAAGGTCTTGCCATCAGCACTTCCAGCCTTGTCCACTTCATTTGTAACTCAGCAAGAGAAAGAGAATTCATGTGGGGACATCTGGGACTGAGCAAGAACATGGGATCAGAAATGCTGTGTTCAGGATAGGATATAAGCTGCCCAAGTTGTCCTACAGAATAAGGTAACATCTTGGCTTGGCAGGACACTCCACATGCATCTTCATTACTAATCTTCTCATGCTGTTGTTCTTTTGTTTGTTTGTTTTCAGAGAGGCAGAATACTTTTTATACACTTCTGCATAGAACCCAAATATTTCCTTAATCTTGGCACCTCATCTTGGGGGGGAAGGAGAAATGTCAGCCAAGATGTATTTTTTCCATGTGCGTTCCTTCCTGCATCAGAGAGGACAGAATTGTCTATTGCTTTAAGCTGCAGGTATCCCAATGGGGTTGACAAACAATATCTCTCTCTGGAAAATCAGACAAGTTGCCCTCAGTGCATGGCAGCTTCCTCACAACTGCTGCATCCTGAGGGAAGGGAAGAGGGCAAACCAGAGGCATTTCAGAAGACGTTGATGGCCTGGTTGAGCAAGGTCCAGTCCAGCACATGGTTCCTCCTGCAGCCTTTCTCTACCCGGGGGAAGGTGGGAAAGTGCCATTTCCCCTTCTTTGTGGGGAGTTGGAAGAAAGAGAGCTCTCCCTGCTCTGTCTTCCACCGTTTTTGCCTTTTTCATTTCCCTTTCACTGGTGGGCAGAGCTGGGAGATCTCATTGCAACACCAACGTCTACTGCCCCAGCCTTGAGTACTGGCTCTTTCTCTCCCAGACAGCCTCCACAGGATGGGAGCAGGGATCCAACATCCCTGTAAAACTGCTCTGTAAAAGCAGGGATCCAACATCCATCTGCTCTGTAAAAGACCAGCATGTTTGTAGTGTGCTGATTTCAAGACTGTTGAAGGTTGGGAGGTGGGAAGGAGAGCCCATCAGCCTACAATTTCTTTCCTTCCCTGCTTCCCCACTGCAGGTCCTGGAGGCAGATATTTCCACTATTATAATAATGCAAGTTAGTCCTAACTGGAGCTCATTTAACTTAACTGTTGAAGAGCTAGTTCCAGGGAAGCAATCCTTGTCTGGGGACAGTGCTTACGCACATGTTTAAAGGGACAAACTTGCATCATTCTTCCTTGACTTGGGAACTGTACTGTCACAGGGGAATTTTCCTTGCTCTTGCAGGCGCCTGTGCTTTTCCCAATCTGGGTTTTGCCTCATGTAAGCACCAAATATGTTTACTTTTCAGATAGTTTCATTTTGGCTAGAAAAGGCATAACAATAAATTGAGAATTCGTGGCTTCAATGGGTAAAAGTGGACAAAAAAGTCACCTACAACAGGCTGTTTGCTGAATGATGCAGATAAACATGTCTGGCCCTACCAGGGCTGGTCAGTCTTGCCACTGGGGTGGAAACACGCTGACAAAGACAAATTAATCAAATGTGAATGGCAGCATTTGCAATGGAGACAGGAGCTGTTGAGAAAAAAAGCAAAAGTTCCAGTGCACAGAACATAAAAAGCTGTCAGTACCTTGCTGCTTGGCAGATGGCTTTCTCTTCAGATGAAAGGAATGATTTGCATATTTTTGTCCCAAATAAAGTGTGTGGAAGGTGAAGGCTCATGGATGTGGAAACACAGCCCCTGCAACACAACATGGGGACAGAAAGTTATCAGGAACAGAGAGAACTCTAGAGCAAAACAGAGTGGCACCAGCACAGCAGTTTGACTGCAAAGGAGTTGCTCTCAGTCCTCAGGAAAAGTCTTTGCTTTTCTCCTGCCAGCATGCATTCCTCTGCCTTCTCTACATGGATGAACTGTGCAGCTCATCAGCTGGATTTAGGCCAAGGCCAGGACACCACAAAACAGCATCACAACTACCCTTGTTGTTTTACCCCTCTCCTGGGTAGTCTGGTGGCCCTCTCACAGCAGGAGTGGACAGTACCCTCCAGAAGTATTCTGAAGGTGGGCAGGGGAGGCAGTCAGTCCCTCTTGTCAGGTTTCTCTCTGAAACCACTTACAGCCCTGTCTGTGGCACAGCAACAAGAGCCACAGCATGGACAAGGCTCCTGAGGGTCCTTGACATTTAATGTGCCCTGTCCAAATGCACTGAGAGCATATTTAAGACCTGAACAATGGTCTTTTGTGTCAAATAGTCCTTTGCTTGCCCACTGCATCCTCCTGATGCCACTGTTAGTAGTGATGAGCTTACAGTAACCTCCCTGAGACATTCTTGGCCAAGAAAGCCAATGAATACACTAGATCTAAACATCTCTGTTGCATGGCCAACCGCAGCTTTATGTGCCTGAAATTAATCAATATTCTAAGTCTAATCAGGATGTTAGCCATTCCAGTTCACCTACTGAAATCTCTTCAGGGCTGACTAGCACAACAGCACGCACGTGGGACATGCCTGGCAGATAAAAAGCCACATTGATATCCCACACTTAAAATTCTCTCTGGCATTGCCTCTCGGTGCAGGCTGACAGGGTTAATGATCACCTCCCACCCACTGAGGCTGAGAGAGCTGTGCCATGTCTCTGCCTAACTGGGATTCCTCTGAACTGCTGCTTGCTCACACATTTGCCATCCAACATTTGCTATATGAATCAGTGCCTTTCATCTTTTACCCATCCACTTTAATCACCCAAATCCTCATGAATCTGCTTCGCTTTTTCCTGATCTTTGTCTTCAGTATTAGTATGCAATCCTGCTGGCCAATTCTGAAAACCATTCACTGAAGGATGTGACCTAGGACTTGTACATTCAAACTACTGTAAGCCTCAGTACAATACCTAACTGCAGCAAGAAAGAGCTTCGCCCTGCAGGAGAGAATGGTGGTGATACAAGTAAAGACAAAGCTGCCATTTGGCCACCTCTGGCTACATGTCACACCATCCCCTTGGCCACAACTCAGTTCTGATTTAACTGCTCCCTTCATGAATCCCTAACTAATTTCTAGTCTTTAAAAAAAAAAAAAAAAAATTACTTCCAGTCATTTTCCATAACTGGGCTGAGAAAAGAAAAATCACACAAGCAGTAGGAGTGAGAGGATGATAAGTTACCCCATAGTCACTGAGGGAAAGCAGCTGTGTCTGGGCTGGTGGCAGTGCTAAACTCTGAGTGATCACCACCAAAGTGGTCAGACAGTGCCACACACGCTGATGGGCTGATTGATCCCCACTTTGCTTGTTTATAAAAATAGGACTGATTAGATACCGGGGCTGGAAAATGCTGTGCAAGAGCTTGTCTCTGACAAGCTAGATCCTTAAATTAAATAATCTTTATGTTGGACAGTTGTGGAACAACCTCTTCAAAAAGGAATTTCCTTTTTATCTTAGACACTGGCCTAGACTTTGAAATATACATGTCTCCTTAAAAAGTTACAGTTCTATCTATCTAATTCATATCCCTTCCCCATATATCTTCTCTGTAAACTGACGTTATGTTCCTTGCAGTCCCTGCTCATGTGGAAGGAGTTTCATCCTTTCAGTAACTTTCTTTATCTGCCTTATGTCCCCTATTTTCCCCAACACGGGTGATGAGAAGCATACTGAGTATTCCAGCTGGAGGTGTATCCCAGACTCACTACTGTCTGAATTTATAGTTTCCATTCTACTATAAAGCCACCCCTGCACGGCTCCCAGAGGCAGACTGCTCTGAGCCTTCAGGGCCCACAGTTTCTGCCCTGCACCATTTCAGCACTGCCAGCACAAATCACCTCGTGGCCACTTAGGCTCGTCAAGAAGTTCCTGTGAAAGACAGTGCTCCTAGCTTTTTGAAAACCCACGTCCTGCTGTTATTTCCTACAACAGGAAACACTCTATGACTTCTAGCAGCTCTAGGAGTATGATTTTCCTTAGCGGAGAAAGTGAACCATAGATTTCTTGCTGCAATGTAGCCAATCAGGTAGATGGGGGCCTGAGCATCCAATAGTTTATTTACTT
Organism: Sylvia atricapilla; assembly: GCF_009819655.1. Classification (NCBI taxonomy): domain Eukaryota; kingdom Metazoa; phylum Chordata; class Aves; order Passeriformes; family Sylviidae; genus Sylvia; species Sylvia atricapilla. The sequence goes on from NC_089145.1 coordinate 57,130,772, forward strand.
GGGGTGGAAATAAGACCTAAGTCTGCAATTCCTTAGCTCTCTCTGCCCTCCCCTATTGCTGCACACAGCTGTCACTCTCTCTGCTCCTCAGGTGCTGGTGCCCAACCCTGAGGACTGTTGTTTTTTAAGACATCAGCCTTGCTTTTAGAATTTCTCACTGCATGAAGGTGCCTTCTCTGTAGCAATTGAAAAGCACTGTTAGGGGGACTTGTCTCTTTTTCTTTTAGGTGTAGGAATTAGCTTCTCTGCAGTGTCTTAAGCTTCCTTAGCTATTCTACTTTCTCTCCTGTTCCCAAAACATGTCAGTCCTGTCCCAGCCTTCCTACTTTCAACAGGCTGAATGAAGGTCCTATATTTTTTACTGGGGCTTTGTGTTTTGTATTCTCTTCCTACCTGCCAGATTCACATCTAACATATTCCCTACTGCAGCCTATGCACCTACTGGCTGCTTTAGGCTTAAACATTCATTTTCTGAAGGATCTCTCATGCCTTGTGTCCTAGAGGGCTTTGGGGCAGGCAGAGGTGGGGGCTCCTTACCTTCCCCTGGATATCTTTGTCTACAGCAATAGTATTATTAATAAAATAACCAATGAGAGAGATCTCCTGATATTTATCCAAAACTATTTCTCTACTCAGTGGCCGCTATCCTCCTTCCACATTTCATTTCTCCACCATTTCTTCCTTACCCTGCTCCCCTGAACACTTTGCTTTCTCACTTTTCTGGCTTTCTTCATTCCCACCCCCTCCTTGTACTCCCTCCTTCTTTCACTGCCTCTCTTCTTCCCTCCCTCTCCTTGGCTCAGTATTCAAAATCCCTGCCCATAGCGACGAAAGGAAAAACAACAACACAACACTCCAGCCTGAGGAGGCCAGAGCACGGGATTCCTTCCGAGAAAACTCAGAAACCAGGGAAAGGAGGGAAAGCAAACAGTGAGACCAGGAAGAAATCTGAAGAAAGCATGGATATTACAAGGGGGAGGGATGAGCTGGTATCTCAGGGAAACTTGGTGGCGTTTGAGACAAACAGAGAGACACGTTCACAGATCCAACCCAAACACAGAAGAGCAAGTTCTGCTTTGTGGGGGAAGGAGCTGGGTCAGGAAGCCCAGTACACAGAGAGAGAGCCCCAGCATACAGGTCTACAAAGGACAGGGATAACTCTACAGATGGGAGAAAACAGAAATCAGTCACTTGCTCTAGGGATGGGCCAATGCCTTGGGGACAAGCAGGAGAAGTCCCTGCAGTGAAGGTAGAAGGGCTGACTTCCCAAGGGATGTTGGGGAATTCTTCCTACCAAAGGCAGACTGTGGGCCTGGGGCTGAAGGGTTAATACCCCACAGGAGGGCCCTGGGGAATCCACTGTAAATAGGTGTGGTTTTCTCTGAAACTCCAAGAGGCATTTTCTTTCTGTACCAGTCTGGACAGGTGAGAAATCGGAAGAAGTTGGAGCCTGTGCTTCCCACTTACACAAAGCAGGGCTGTTAGTACAGGTCTCACTGTTTGTTTGCACACTCCAGCCTGGCTGCTTAACTCTGTAGTACCCGGTGCCAGGAATCTCTGGCAGTCAGCGGGGTGGTCCCCCGGGTACAAGCACCTGCCTGTTAATGGAAAGCCACAGATTAATGGAGCAGCACAAGGAGCCTTAGTCAGTTACCCATTGCAGAAAGGGTAAGTTCGGTGATAAGCAAAAGAGCCAGATATGGCATGTATGCAGGAAAGGAACAGAAGCAACTCTCTTCCCTTCTCCTCCTCCAGTATCTCACAGGCCTGCAGCTCACACTCCAGTGGTGCACTTGGCCCTCCTTCCTGGCCTCATCACCCTGCCCCAGGCTTCACCCAGCCTTGCTCTCCCCAAGCCACATCTCTACAATGAACTAGAGCAATTTTGTTTCTTTCCACAATTCCACCTCCTTTCTTGACCTGGCTCTGCAGCCTGCCTGCTGCTAGGCAAGAACCAGTTTTCAATCTCCTCTGCTCCGTTTTCCATTTTTAAGGCACAATATTTGAATCTGGAGGATAGTTTTTCCCTTCTTCAAATGAACTTTAAACATAGCTGTCTCTCAGAAAGGTAGAACTAGAAGAGACACCAAATCACTAAATCCAGCTACAAGCACTAACAGCATTATTATATAATTCCCTTCATAAACTAACCACGCTCAGTCTTGAAACCAACTGGAATTTTGCTCTCCCTGTTCTCGCTAGAAAGCTGCCCAAGGATCTTACTACTCGGAAAGGAAAAAATATTCTGTTAATCTCCAGTCTAAATTTGCTCAGGCAAGGAAAGACAGCACTCATGTAGCAAAGTGTTGGGTAGGACATAAGCCTCAGAACAGAATTCAAACAAATCAGATTGAATCACAAAGAACAGCACTGAGGAATGAAAGCAGAACTGTTTGCAAAGCAATTAATCTTGGGCTTGGAAGTGCTGATTCCCCCAGCCATTTCAGATCCAGAAGGCTCCTCAGCCCTGTAGAGTCCCCACATCTCTTCCATTCTCCAAATGCATATTAGGGCCATGACACCACTGTGTCTCTGGACCACCAGCTCTTTTGAAATCTGCTTCCAAGCAAGGGCATTTGCATGAAGATCTAGCCTCCATGCAGTATCCTGAGTCTTACCTTGCACAGCTGCTGCCAAACCGCAGCTTCAGCCAGGAGAGCTGCAGGAAAGAAGAATGCTGGTGTCTACAGAGAGTACAAGGTATATATTGTCCAAAGTTCAACAAATAAAACAGTAAAATGAGGTTGCAGAGGGTTGAAAGCTTAAGGATTGATATTACAAAGCCCTGGGAAACAGAAACTGCATTGAACAGAAACAGTATTGAACTGTCCTTCTGCCCCCTGATCTTAGATACCACTGAAGTAAGAAAGAAGGTTGGTTTTTTTTTTGCTTTTTGGTCAAGTTCCCTTTGCAGGAAGCCAAAATAATGATGCTAGACACAAAGGCATGTCATATCCCAGTAGAAACATGGATGGCTCTCCAGCGTACATGGGTAGATGCAGCCGGGCCACAGATAGTTGCACTGAATCATAGATTCCTGTCATCCAACTGTGGATGAGGATAATGGGAAACACAACAGAAGAAATGGGGTAACCATCTGCTCTTCTCACTTGACTGTGCTGTGAAACTGTAGGCTCTGTTTGGGATAAACCAGCACTTATTTCCAAGGCAACAAATTGCAGTATCATAAACAACAGAGGACCAGGAGATGCCTGCAGGTTGGAAGCTGAAAGAAAGTACATCCTTCACGGAGGCATAGGTGGACCAATGAGGCAGGACTCCGAGCTCTTACCCAGGGTGCTGTTTTACCAGTGTGACAATTTGAAATCTCTTCCCTGCTCCTCCTAAGTACAAGGCACCCAGAGCACGTAATACAGCTGGATGCTGTCACAGCTGCAGAGGGGCTAGGTTGTCTTCCAGCTTTGTGGGTATATTTATCTACAACCTGACTGAAGGAACAGTCACGAAAACCAGAGATGCAGAGGGTCCTTCTGGTGCCCCAGGTCTAGAGCTACAAGTCACAGCACAGGCACTGCTGGGACAAAACCCATGCATTCTGCTGCACCTCCTTGTGACAAGTGTTCAGACCCAAGCAGGGCATCATAAAGATGCCTCCAATGGTCTGACACAAAGAGGACAGAGCTGGACAACTATAGGCTAAGGCCCAAAGAAGCACAAGATAAACACATTGTCATGACTTGTAGGATTGTCCCCTCTTCCATGTGATGATCCTTCTGGAGCATAGCTCCCTGACTTACATAGAAAACTAAGTATAGTTGAGCCTGGGGGAGACCAAGATGGAGAAAAGCTGGAGAAATAAAATTGCAGCAGAAAGATAAGCCTTCTTTAGGGAAGGAATGAGGCTGAGCAGGAGGAACAGGAGTGACAGCATAAGCGACACCGATTTAGGTAAGCCATTGAGTGCTAAAGAGATAAAGCCCCACAGAAGAGCACACAGAATTCAGGAGAAAAGAGATCAGAAGGAAGAGAGCTGAGCTATTTACTGATGATGAAGTGTGTTCTCTCTGAGGCAGATGGACCAACTAAGCACACTTAAGTTCAAATCATGGGGCTAAATGTGGAGTGCAATGAAGAGAGGGGATGCTAGTGGGCAAAGACAGAGAAGCCAGTTCAAGAGGAAATAGGAGTGAGATTCCAAAAGCTGACAGCAGAAGCTATAGTCACAGCCGAGATGAGCTGCAGGACTCCAGACAGCTTAGATATCTGTCTAAAATGCAGACTTGGGATCTGAAAGACCTGAGTAAATCTCTCTTTACGTTCAGCTGCAGAATGGGAGTGCGGTAAATGCCAAAGAGCTTGAGGACTGGTGTGCCTCTCTTCCAGTGCATCACTGCTGCAGTTCCCAAGATGTTCAGCCCGTGTGCTCCCAGGAGCCTTGGGACTCCCATGTGCAGCATAGGCACTCTCATAGCGAGGCCAGGTGAATTCTCCTCCTGCATGGCAGAGTGCAAACCACAGAGCCAAGGAAGGCACTCTGTGCAGAGGGCAGGAAGAGCAGGAACAGCGGGTTGGGGAAGCTGCCCTGGGAGGGTACTGAAGACCTACAAGTAAGAAGATGTTCATACACAGGCATGGACACTGGAAGAATCCCAGGAAGCATCAGAATGAAATGAGGAGAAGCGTAAGGGCCAGAGCTGACATGCTGAGGCTGCAAAAGCAAACAAAAAACAAAAAAGAGAGGGAAGTGCAGGGGGTTGCAGCTGCCCACAGAGAAGGGAAGACAACTGGCCAGGGAGGAGGTGCACTTGCTGACAGGGAGAAGGCGCACTTGCCCACAGTCAACTTTACTAAAGGCTCCTCCAAAGAAATCATTAGTAGCGGAGTCTCAGAATAAGAATAACTAATGAGTTACAGGAGAGATCCCAAGGCAGAATCAGCAAAAGATCCCACTGTGCATCTTGTCAATGAGGCAAACTACAGCTCTATGGTAAGTCTGAGAGTGGATCAAGGGGCAGAGAGAGAAGATTCCCTCGAGATTCTTCAGCGATCTGCATGGTCTGGAATTCATGGGCTGCCAGTAGGGACTGTGTTGTACAAACTGGACTGGACTTTCCAGGAACCAAGGAAAACCACAAACTGCCTTTGTGACATGGACAAAACACGTGGAGCAGACAAATGGATTGGCTTATTCCAACTGATAGCCATCAATCACTTCCCCCAAAGGCTGGGGTAGATATAGCCCATGTAAGACTAGATTCTCTCCTGCTGCCAGTACCTTGGAATGGTGAAACTAATTTTAGCCTATGGCAGCAAGAAGGACTCACTGACCCCTTATGGGTTTTTTCCCCTGAGCAACACACTACATCCATTTTAGAGTGGGAAATGTTTCTGCTCTTTCTTTCCCTGCTCAATTCTTCCAGACAAACATCTTCCTCTGTGCACTCTATGACTCCATCAGGGCTTCGTATTAACAGACACTGTGAAAAAGGAAGTCTTCCTGCTGTACACAGTTGGCCCTGTGTCACTGTGGGTTGGATCCATGTGTCACCAGTAGCTGTGAGGAAATCCAGCCTGGGATGTGGCTAGCTGCTACACGGTCAGATAACATGACACACAGAGAGAGTATACAGCTTGCCCTCAGGTGTGTTAGGGGTTAAGACCACCAAGAAAATGCTTCTGCTGCTTAAAGCAAATTTGCTCTTTTTCTTCTCTCTGTCTTGTTTTTTTTGGGGGGGTTTGTTTGTTTGTTGTCTTGGTTGGTGGGGGCCTTTTTGTTTTGTTCATTTGTTTGTTTGAGAGTTTTGGTTTGGTTTTTTGGGAGGTTGGGGGTTTTGTTTAGGGTTTTTTTTTTTTTGTCGAGGAGTTAGTGAAAAAAAAAAAAAGAAAAAGAAAAAAAAGAGCTGCTATTTGTTTTGCCCCTGCAGGAGCCATGAAGGGAGCTCTGCAGAGTGGACAGTACAGTCACTGTGGCATCACAGCAGTGAGGGAGCTGAACCGGGAGCTGTGAGGTGAAGGTCCCTGTTTAACAGCTTTCCGTTTGTTTACCAAAAAAATATTGTTCCATCATAAAAATTCCCAAAATAGTTCACATCTTGACAGACTGACTGGCAGCTACCCAGCTCTGCAGGATCCTGCTAAATGAAAGGAAATAAAAAGAGCTAATCTGGTACCCAAGTCTCAGCGCTCGCAGCTTGGGAATCTGCAGAGTCTCAGGGCTCAGCTGTCCCAGTAGGTGCAGGGTAGGGTAGAGAGTCCTCTTGTCAAGAGGCTGGATTTACTGATGGCACCAGCTTTTCCATGGGTACTGGGCAGGCTGATAAGGAAGACAGCACTCACCTTTCAATGAATGATCAACTGCTGCTTTATTTTTACACCAAAAGCTTTTCCCCCTCCACCAAGCTCTGTAAAGCTTTACCTTCCCAAGACAGCCACACTAAGGCTTTCAATTCCTAAGTTATCAGTGGCTTATTTGGGGATTTTTTTCATACAGGCTTTGTTCTGGACCAGTGTGACTCCTGACCAGCTAATAAATTGCTTGTTGCTGAGAAGATTTTAGTATGACAACCTACAGTTGCTGCAGATTGTGGTGATCATATTAGATATAAATGGGAAGCATCAAACAGCACATGACAGCCAAGTCAAAGACAGTCATTGTCTGTAGGAAGAGCAAAAGGCCACTGTGAAGTCCTGCAGCCTGCCACAGTGACCAAAGGACTGTGCACTCTGTGACTCACAGTGCAGAGAAGCAACAAACCCAGATTAGGTCATGCAGAATTAGCAGCCTCTGTGGAAAGAACCTATCCTCACCAAATTGCAGATGTCTTCCCAGCTGCAGAGTTAACTTCTCCATGGCCCTCACGGTGCCCAGGGCAAGTCTGTTTTAGGGAGGGAGTGAGGGAAATTTGCACTCCAGACCATTCCCAGTATTGGCCTCATGGGACTTTCCATTCATTCCTTAGACATTTTAGTATCCAGCTTTTAAATCAGGCCAGGCTGTAGCAGCAGGCTTGGAGGAGGGTGGAGAGATGACCATTCTCCAAGTGCTTGCCCTCATGAATAGTGTGCAAAGCCAGGCTGGCTGTGCTGGCTCTGGTGGCTCCTCTCCTTGTGGCAGGATCAGTTTGGCCTCCCAGTGTGCAGCATTCCTGAGCAGTGCCACACCAGCTCAGGAGCCAGACGTGTGAGCTCTTTCAGCACAGGTGAGCTCAGGACTTGCTTGGTTTAGATACCTCTCTTATGGAAAAGAGCTGGACCTGGTGGGACGATTGGTCAGCTCTCAGGCAGGCCCAGAAAGGCAGAGAAAAGTGACAGGCGGCATTGCTAATGTATTTCACACAGCTCTGAGGTTCCCTTCATACAGCACATGGTGTGCATGCTGCCAGCTGGGGCTCCCTTTGCCTATTTTTTGCACTTGAGAGAAAAGCTGACCACCAAATTTTGCACTGGAGGTATGCTGCCATTGCAGGCTGGCTCTGTCCCACGACTGGCCACTCCTCTTGATCCATTTCCACATCCTGAGCTGGCTCTGGGTAAGCCACATGGCTTCTTATGATGGAAAACAGACCTGAGAGCATTGGGTATTACTTTCATTATTTCAGCCTCAAGGACACAGGGAGCTGAACCCTCCACAGCACAAAAAAAGAAGAGAGCCTTTATCTGAGGAAGGGCCATAGAGGAAGAGGAGGTATAGTTTTCACATCAGGGCAGGTTGGAAGCATCCTTAGAAGCAATGGTTTGTAGCCATCTGGTAAGATCCTGGGGAAGCAGGAAGCCTCCATCAGGTGGATCTCCACAGATCCAGGTGGATCTCCAAGCAAGCATGCTGTGTTCCTCCTGCCCAGGTTGGCCACCACATCCAAGCCAGCACCCACTCTTCACCCTTTCCCCTCTGCATTCAGCTGCCCCAGGCTCCACATGGCAGTTTAGCAAGTACCCAGTAGGAGCATGCCAGGGGGCTGCTCATGGATGAAGGCAGCAGGGCTAGGGGGAGTGGAAGCGTCTCTGAAAGGTCACAGCCTGTTTGGGGGGAACTGTGGACAACAGCCTTGTTGATCTGGCTGTTGAGGTGCCTGATTCTTAGTTTATTTTCCCTTTGTGCTTGCTTTCCAATGGACTGTGAGAGGACTCCTTGTGTACTCCAACAAACATGCTTCAGGGTAAAAATGGTCTTCAACCACCTGCCCATTTTCTTGTCTTCTTTTCCCCATGTTTGCCCATGCCTCACATTTGCACAGTCAGGTGCCTCTGGTCTGACATTTCTGTGCTGCAGGGCTGCTGGGAAGCAGGGGCTGGAAACTCCTCTCCTTCAACCCTCACAGAGCTTGCTGTGGACAGAGGCTGATCCCCATGGAGAGCATTCAGCCTCTCTGAAACTGGACCCTGTAAAACAACTGCCACCGCTGTGCTCCCAGGCCCTAAGTCACCCGTTTTCTCTTCCATTCATGGGGCAGGTGATACACCAGGAGTGGTGAAGTTTTCCCAGCACCTCCTCAGTCATAATTTTCCTCATAATTAGTTTATGATTACTGCTTAGGACATAATCATCAGCAGATAAGTGTAGGGGCACAGGTGAAGGCAAGGGCACAGGTGAAAGGCATTCCCCTTTCACACTTTAACACTCCAGGGCTGGCCTATAAACCATGCTAAACAAAACCAAGGCTTTAAGTTTGGATCGAAAATGAAATACTGCCATCTTGCTCCTGGGTTACCAAAGCAAATCAAGGGCTCATCAGTCACCAAAACCAAAAGCCACAAACACTGGCCTTAATTCCATCTTTTTGGGTGGTGTATTAATAAGAGATTGTTGCTAGGATGTTTTCAAGAAACTAGCTGCAGAGAAACCTGGGGGCTAGGCTCTGTAGTGTGGGTGTCTGGGGCTCACTTGGGTCCATAGCCCAAGCTGCTCTCCTCATCTACAGCCCCACCTGCTCTGTGGGCAGGGCTCCCTTTGCCAGGGCGTCTAGGATCTTGGCCACATCTCAGAGAAGATGATTGTCCCATATTCCTGGACATGATTGTCCATTTAAGACCCCACTCCAGCTCTTGGAGAACATCTCACAGAACAGCCCCCAACCAAAATGTACATTTGCCCTTCTGCCTTGTTTGCTGGGAGATCCTTCCACTCCGAACAGCATGTGAATGAATCAAGCTGGTGGGGGCAGGTCTCTGGGATCCCACTGCCAGCAAATAAAGCACAAACTGATCACTGTTGTACCAGACTTCTTCAAATGAAAAACCTCAGAGGAAGGACCAGGAATTGAACTTATCTCTGCTCTGAAGTATTAAGTGAACAAAAACACAAATACAGGTTTTGTGGCTCAAGGAAGTGAACAGAACGCCCAGGTGCACCTTTGCAGACACCTGCCAAGTCCCACCCTGCTCATCCCTGGCTTGTTCATTTTGTTGCTGTCAGAGAAATCTAGCTCTTTATCAAGACTCATTTTACATTATTTGTTATCATTACATAGCAAGTAATCAGATGCATTATTACTGCTGTTTCCATCTTGCCAGATATGGGACTCCCACCCGCTCCCTGCGGAGACACAGTTCACTTCTAGGAAGTACTTTCCTGATGCTAAGTCTAAATTTTCCCCTTTTGCTAACGCAATCCCCATCTCCTCACAGATGTTTGGAGACAGCAATGCTTCCCCCACCTCTGTCATCTTTTGGCTAAACTGGTTAGCATCATGTTCAATCTATCTCCCCTGTCTGTCAACACCTCCAACTGCCCCCCGTTCAGATCACAATATTTGGTAAACTGTTCAAGAGAGATCCTCACTCCCCTCCTAAAGAGGAAAATCACACTGGCCTTTCTCACAACCTTAACGAAGCACAAACCCCTGCCTGACTTGCTCCCTACTGCTGTCCTTTGGGCTGCACTCCAAAAATTAGTGCGAGTTATTAGAAAATCAATTCCATCTCTCATCTTTCTGTTTCCATAAGAGTAGGACCTTGCTTGCTACAAGTTGCTGCTCACAAGCATAAAAAACTTATCACAGTCCTTTTTCAGCCGGTTGGCAGGCAAGTCCATGCTGGAATCTATGAGCCCAGGACATGAAGTTTTGGGAAAGCCACAGCTGTTACCTGTTTTGCCCCCTTTCTCAAACTGCCCACGACTCTGTCTCTCTCGCATGCAGAAGGGCGGGAGCTCCACACTGATCTCATCCATCACAGATGGCAGAAGGAAGACCAGCCCATGCACTAGGGAAGGGGGGAAGCAAGTCTCTATGCATTGGCAATGAGCAGCTGGCTAGGAGAGAAAGCTCCCCCAGCAAAGCAGATTAACAGGCCTTATTCTCACTTGTTCTCAGTACGACACACCAGTCAGTCTGTAAGTCTTATTGCATTGAGCTCTTCTTCACATTTTGGCTGAGAAAAATCACAGAGATAATCGCCTAGTTCATGCAGTCACTGGTTGACATCATTCTTCGTGCTCTTTGTGCCATGTGGAGCACTGCTCACTTAATTCACAATAACTGGCACCAGCTTTGGACTTCTACTTGCCACTCTCCCAAGGATCTTGTGACAGTGGGTGGATCATGATAAAAAAGCAGAGCTGAGAGCAACTAAGCGATCTCTGCATGGTGTCACTCCTCACTTCCAGGAAAGAGATGCTTTCTTCTGCAGCAGGCTACAGCCATAATGAACAAGGAATGTCTTGCAGTCAAGCAGGTCTTCACTGCAGGATTTGGAAGGAGCTCTGATGAGAGCTGGTGGTCATGTTGGGTTGCTGTGGGATATGGAGAACTGCAAAGACAGAGGATCCACAAAGGAGAAGTAGCATGGGAGAGCTCCTGCAGAACTAAATCTCCTTTTTGCATAATCTGTTGCAGCACTAAAAGCACCACTGCTTGTTTATCTCTTCTGGAAGTGGATTAAGCAAAACTGAAGGATGGTATGCAGAGTTCAGTGTCCTCACAGGGAGCTCGTGCAGAAGAGCTATTGCTCTCATACTCTTCGCTCTCAACACTCACTGTTACATGTGATAGGGAGATTGCAACAGCAAAGAGAAGAAAAAAAAATGGAAAGAACCATCCCTTTTGATGCCTGGTGGTGGGAGAATGCCATTTCCAAAGAGAGCAATGGGCATAGGAAGAGAGAGTATTAATTCCTCTCCACTAAAGATCTGGAAAAGCCTTGTGAACATTTCCTTTCCTGCATTATTAACAGTTCTGCAGGGTGATATCATCGGGGCCTTTTCCAAACTCAAGAGTGTCTCAGACATTACAACACCAGGTTTTGGCTGCTGCTACATATGACCAGCTACACCCACCCCAGCCTCCTCCCTGCAACACCCCCAGAGGGACCAGTGAACCCCCACTGCCAGACTCACCAGACCTCTGTTCAGCATCTTAGCAGTCACAGGTCTCCAAGATCTCATCCCTGGACAACGTACCTTTACCTATGCAAATGCCCTCAAAAGCAGCTCAGCTAAAAATAGACTCTAATTGCTCCAAAGAGCCTAACATTCTGAGTCCCACTGTTTTTAAGACCAAGAAAGAAAGTAGCTCATGATGCCAGGCACCAGGATGCTGACAGGTAGGTTTGGAAGTAGGAAGAGGAAGGAGGAGAGCTTGTGCCTCTGAAGGGTATCTCCAGCCAGGCCAAGGTCAATGCAAAGGTCCATTTCCCTTAGTGCTGCAGAGCAAGTCCTGGGCAAATTAACAGCTCCCAGTTGAAAACCTGCTCTTGGCAAAGCTGCTTGCAAGCTGGAGGAAGGAGAGCAGCTCTTTCTAGTCCCCAGCAGTTATATGCTCACATTCTGCACTCCAGAACCTCTGTTGCACACATCTTGATAGTTGCAGCTCTCCTCTAGGTATAGTGGGGCTCATGTCCAAACTAGCTCTGCACCAGCATAAAGAGGAAATGTCTCCACTGACATTAATTAAATTAGCCCAGAATGTCAAACTAGGCCAAGAGAGAGCAGGATCTGAGTATGGTGGAGATTTGCAGCCACAGAGCAGCCAACCAGCACAACAGACAAAAACACTGTGTCAGCGAAGAGGTTTTAGTTTCAATTTGTCCAAGAATCACAAAAAAGAAGCAGTCATTTTAAAAAATGCCTGAGCTGGGTTCCTCAAAATAGTGGAAGTTTCGTTTAGTGCTTACCCCAAGCAGTGTGTTAGCAACGCGCTCAGGGCGCCTTCTGGAGAGAGAAAAAGTGCCAAAGGCAGAAGAAAAATAAACAAACCAAATGCCTGGGCTGTTCCCCTGGCCAGCACAGATGTCAGATTTGCTGTTAATAATGCCGATGGTTTGACCTGCTCCTCTGTCTGCAGTCATGCCCAGGAAGGTGTGAGGAGCCCCAGAGCTGCAGACAGCATGTGCTTGAAATGTCCCCCGGTGGGTTTGCACGACAGCCTGGCAGCTCTGCTCTACAGATGTGCTCTGTCAGTATAAAACATCCCAGGGCTGACAGCCTGCTCCCAGCAGCCTCATCTACTCCCCCTTCTGCTTAAGGATCACAGAATTGCAAGGCTTTCTTCTGTTTACTGTAAGGACATGTTGCCTGGATCCTTTTTGGATGGAAACTCTCTGCTACATTGCTCTCTAGCAACCTTAGTCAAGGTTCCCCAGAGTTTTTTTCCAGCCCACCAGACAGTTTAGTTGCTCCAAAACAAGACTGGGATAGTTCAAATCCAGTATTTGATCCAATGGCTGAGCTACATTCCTGCTAGGATATTGCCCTCAGTATCACCACTCTGCCTTTTTAGCAAGCAGACCCCGGATGAGAAAGACAAGTGCATGCCAGAAGTGACTAGTTTCAAAAGCAAACTAACCACAAAGGTCCCGAGCTGGCAGCCTTTCACCAGGAAGAGATCTGCTCCTAAGGCTCTGCTCTTCCATCTCCCTGGCAGCTTTCTGCTGCTATTGTTTCCTCTCTCTCTCTCTTTTCAGAGATTTATTTTAGTACTGACAGGGACACTGCAAGGACTTTTCTTTCCTTTCTCCATTCTAAGGCACTTCCTTCTCTCTCTCTCTCCCACCCTCTGTGTAGACGAGAGGGCCCATTTCCCTGCAGTGATTAATTCCTTTTGGCCCTTACAACTCCAAAGAGATTTTCTGTTACTGCTGGTTTTGTCCCTCTCTGATTCAGCATGCACTTTGCATCATATAAAATAGCTCCGAGCACTTCTCATTGGGAATATGGGTTAAAATCCAGCCCGAGTCCTCACAGCAGACAGTCAGAGAAGAACATAGTGGATAGAGGTAAAGGAAAGTACATGGATGCCAGTGTACAGCATTGGCAAAAGCATAACTTCCCTACTTTAACAAGTGATGTCGACCACTGGGGAATGGAGGCAGAAGAGAGACTGCAGTGGCTGAGAGCTGCACTATTTGCCCCACAGTAAGCTCAGCCTGTTTAGCATCTTGAAGGCTAGAAGAAAGTGTCTTTATTCCACTGTAATCCCAGGGAGTAAACATGGAGCACTCAAAAAGTCTTTAATCTCCCGAAGAAAGGAAGAACGGGAACCACAGCCGGATGCCATTACCGGGCAACCTCTGATTAGAAATAAACCACTGTTTTGTAGAGTGGGGCTGATCCATCCGTGCACACGGTCGATTCCCTGTCTCCATTGAATTCTGCACTGAGGCTGGTTAACCTCCCAAAAGCACTGCTGGCAAGCCCATATCATTGGGTGTGGGACAGAGGCAACTACTTGAAATGAAGGGGCCAGTCTTACACAGGAGGTGAGGCTGGATGATTGCCTGTCAAACCTGGGGAGCCTGTGAATTGCCAGAGCTCTCGTTTTGCCTGTGGCATTTCTGTAAACCTGCCACTGGTGCTGGTTCAGTGCTGGCATGTGTCCTGGAAGCACACCTTCTCCAAGCTGTTCATTGTTCCAGGTCTGCCAGAGACTGAATTTGTTCCCCTGCCTCTGGCAAGAAAGTTTCAGCTTTCCTTGTATAACCTTGCAGAAGCAGAGAGCATGGCAACCAGAAGGGGCTGGCTACACCCTGGAACCACAGACAAGAGGCCATGAGCTCCAGATCCAGAGAGGAGGGTGGACAGTCAAGGTGACCCCAGAATAACAGAGCACACGGCCAGCTCAGCAAGTCAACTCAGATGACACGCACTGCAGTGTGGCACAGATGAAGGAGAAACTCCCAAGTATGCAAATAATCCCAAGGATCCACTGGCAACAGCTGTACAGCAGATCACCTTGCAAAACTGAGCTACAGCCCTCCCAGAGTAATGTAGTAAGGTAAAAGGCAAAAAGTAAGGCAAAAGGCAAAAATAAGGCAAAAACTATGGTTCCTGCGTGGGTATGAGGCTGTTTATGCCCCACCCAAAAAAATAATAATAATGCAGACATAAGGCTGTGGGTCCATGAAGTTTCTGCATAAGCAGTACCCAAAAGAAACTTCAGCTGCTATGTAGCACCTTTGTTGACACATAAACCTGATGCAAGAGGACAGCATATATAGAGCAGGCAGTGAAGACTTCCCACAAAAAGAAGCCATGCCACCTTGGAAACTTGCCAAGAGCTGATGGGTTGTACCTTAATCCCTGCAAAGTCCCTCAGGATGCAGGCACTGCTTTCAACCTTCAAGCCTGATTAAAGAAGAGCTTCGAAAATGGAGCCAGTCAAGTGAGTCTTATACTCAAGTGCATGAAGCTACAGAGAGGTGTATCTAAATCTTCACTCATGAGCACAGACTGTCAAGGTTTCTTTCCAGTATTAAGAAGCACAAGCTGGTCTAGATAAGGATCTTGGAACACCAGAAAACAGCAGCTGATCCAATTTCCACACCTGATGTCCCCTGCCTTTGAATGCCTCTCCCACATGACATTAATCCTGGCTTCCTCTTCCCACCTCTCCCATCCCTGCTTCTGGCTAGTTCTGATGCATGTTTGTGCTGCCTGTGGTACTAACACACACACCCTGCATATTCAGGGTGCCTGTACATCCCTGGACAGCTTCCAGACCAGGGTCCAAAACAGCAGCACTCTCCATGTCTTCTCCATGGCATGGCACTGAGCCAGGCCTGATTCTCCTGTCCAGCTTTAGAACTTCACAAAACTTGTAGAAATGTAACAACCTTGGGAATTTCTGCTCTTCTCTCAAATTTGGTTGAAACTGTTCCACACGTTCGAAAGCTGCCAGAAGGGCCCCATGGTAAACAGCAAAATTACATAAACTTTGTCACCTTAGGAAACTATCCAAAACCAGTCAAGAGCCTCCTACACTACATCCACAGCCCTACTGGTATCTTGCTGCAACAGGACAGGCCAAGAAGGTGCCCTTTGTGCATGAAGCACGGGCATTGTCTGCTGCTGGTGCTTTGCCTCCTTTTCAGCTCACTTGCACATTATAATGTGGACAAGAAATAAACTGCTTATTAAGCAGCAACCCCAGGTTTGTCTGGTTTTGCTGATGGTGAGTGTCAATCCTCACTGAGATGACTCATGAGTTGACACTATTTTCTGCTCTCCCCTTCTGTCTCTAGCCAGAACTCTGATCTCCCTGGCTCACAGCCAGGGTGCAGGGTGAGTGTCTCTCACTTGTTTATAGCAGGGCTGGGGGATGTTTAAATGAAGGTGGCGATGGGAATCTTGGGAACTTTACAGCACACATAACTGCAGCTACAATCCTTCCTGCAGCTGACAAGTTCCACTCAGGCCAGAGTACAGAAATTTCTTTATCTAAAGAGAAACCCATTGACCAGCTACTTCTGGAAATGAAGGCACTCTCAGGGATCGTACTAGTTCCAAAGCAAATTTTAAAACCATAATCATTCATGGCCTGATCTTTAAAAGGCAGGGGTCCAAATCAAAAACTATGTGTGCAGCTGCATGCTTAGTAGACATATGCAGCTACCATGATTGCCTGCAAAAAGAAACACTTTGGACAGGAGAGAGCCCTGCAGGACCTCTGTGGCAAGAGCAGGTCCATGCTGAACTGTACAGCTTCAGCAGTAATGGTGTCAGAGCACAAATCCAGCTTTAAAATAAAAAAAATCTCCAGTGATTGCTTTAGTAAGGAAACCCTACAGATTATTACTGAAGCTACAAGGATTTGTTTAGATCCATGCTGTGTTTCACTGTGAATGCTTATTTTCTTTCAGCACTTCATTCAGCTTGGACAATGACAGCCAGCTAATTAGTTTCATATTTGTCCATACTTTCAAGCCTTTCTCCTTGACAGGACTTCATGACTGCAATACCAAGACTGTAAGCATGATGAGCAGTGATGTTCGATTTTTTTGAAAAAGCCTAAAAGTCTTCACTTGATCACTTATTTTTTCTGTCATCAAGTGATTCCAGTAAGTTTTCTACTAGCTAACAACTACAGCAGAGGGCCAAAACTGACCTGATCATGTTTCCTTAAAAAAAAATTAAAAAGCCTAGCTTAGGAAACTGAAATGCTTGCAAGCAGAAAAGCTCAGATGGGTACCAAATGCCAAGACCCAGCAACATAACACCTATTTATGTTTGTAGTTTACAACAGCAAACACATTCAGGGCTTCTGCAGGACTGTCTGTTCATGACCCTTTTCAAGAAAACATTTGGACTCCTTACAAGAGAGTCTCAAACACAGGAGTCTGGGATACCCTCCTAGTCAAACAATGCATTGGAGTGCCTGAAGCTCATTTGTGCAAGGGCAGTTCTGTCTGAGAGTGCAGCTAAACACTGCTTATTTTCTGGGAATGCAGCATTAAGCATAGGATCCATCATTGGTCACGAGTGGAGCACACAGGACCACTTAAGAAGAGAAAGAACCTGAAAGACAGAAGGAGCTGGACAGCAGCATGCTCTAACTGCTGCATGTTTCCCACACTGACATCACCAGCACCACTGGCAGGAGCAGTGGCACAGCAGCCTGGGTGCTGAACATTGCCTCATTTAAAGGTCTCAGTTCTCTTACCATGGACCTGTAATTGTTAGGGAACACCTGGAGCAGAGCCTGGTTCCAGCCACCACATAGAACCCTCGAAGTGCCAACATGCATCAAGTAATTCCACAGGACAATCCTCAGCTACTGCTCCCTGGACTCACACTAGTAACTCCCCGTAAAAGCCAATGTCCCATCTCCCCTTCCCTCCCACAATTACCCTGTATCAATTTTATTTTCTTCTCTCTGCTTTCTTCCCATATTCTGCCCCAGCTTCCATATATCCTCTTCAGTTGTTTCTGCTGGTGGACAGTCCTGTTACCTATCAACACCAACCTTTTGAAAAGTAAAAGCTCCATATACCTACATCACAAGCGACCAGAGATCCTCCATTGCATCCATGCAAAATTTAGGGAGCAGCAATTGCTGCTGTCATTACATAAATCACAAGAGCCCATCCATGCACTGGAAACAGCTGCCTATCTGCATATCAGCAGGCTTGGGGCTGCTGTTGTTGCACCACACTGACCTGTGCCACTGCTGTGGCCAAATCACTCAGCTCAACAGGTTAGCCACAACAGCCACACAGCTGGCAAGTCTTACCAAGCAAAGGCACAGTGCCAGGGTGACAGGCTGCCTGGGAGATGAAGCCAGATAAATATGTGACAGCTGAGTCTGAGGATAACTTGGAAAGAAAGTCTATCTCAGCATCACAGTCATGGGAAGCTGCTGAAGCTCTAGAAAAAACAGTCCTTCCGACTTGCCTAAAACCCCCTAAATCTTCCTTCTCTGTTGAAGCCTAAAATAAAGAAGAACAGGAAAGTGGGTTCCTTATAGCAGAAAGCAAGAGACAAAATTCCCCTCAGAAGAAGTGCAGTATTTTCCACACTGGTGACTGTCTTATCACGGAAAGACATCTGAGACACTTCATTAGTCACTGCCTGCAGCTTGCCTCCTTAAACATGTCCCCAAAGCAATAGAGACCAAAAATAAAATGTGAAAAGAGGAATCTCTCTATCTCCTCAAAAATGTGGAATTAACTGGAGCGGCAGTTTAGACACTATGCAAAGCATTTTCTTTGTATATTTTACAGTATTTTCATCTGCTACTTCCATCTGCAAATAACTCCTTTAGAACAGGAGCCAGGTCCAGTGCTGCACTACTGAAAAGGCCCAGAAGTAATTTTTTTCAAACAGGTGTCTTCACTAGTAAGTCCCAATCCTGAAAATAATTTAAAGCTGCCAGTTTTCACTGGAGCTTCTCTCACAAGTTTGGAGATGTGTTGGTAAAGAAGCACACATGCTGAAAGCTGGATGCTGGATGTGAGTACTCAGGGTCCTACTTACTGTGCCCCTAAAGGGGACTGCAAATCTTCACTGGCAGGGTCAACAGAGACCACTGGGAGGAGCCAGAAGATGGAGAAAGGAGGGATGGAAGAAAGTACTGCAGTGCCTAAAATACTTCTTTGCAAATCTGACTTGTATTTAATTAAAATGTTAAGAACCAACAAGGTAGAGGACAGGCATTGCCCTTTCAAATCTCTCCTAGACCCTAGTCTGCACATACAGCATCAACCCATATATCAGATAAACAAAAATGGCAAGTGAAGTATGAAAAAAGGCTCAGTATCTTTTCTGTGCTCTGAAAAAGGGCAAAATCATTATGTGAGAATGCCACTGGCATTCTGTGGTTCTTATCTGTCACACACTCATTGCTTCAAAACCAAGGAATAAAATTAGACCTGCCCTTCCAGCTCTGGCAAAAACTGCATGTGACAATCAGGATTGTTTAGGCTGGGAAAGACCCTTAAGATCACCGAGTCCAGCTACAAACCCAGCACTGCCCAGTCCACACTAAACCATGTCCCTAAAAACCGCATTTACATGTCTGATAAATGTCACCTCCTGGGATGGTGACTCTAACATTTCCCTAAGCAGCCTGTTCCAATGCTTGACAACCTTTTTGGTGAAGAAATTTTCCTAATACCTGATCTAAATCTCCCATGAGGCAACTTGAAGTTATTTCCTCAAGTTTCCTGTTGCTTGTTACTTGGGAGAGGAGACAGACCCCCAGCTCACTGTGACCTGCTTTCAGGTGGTTGTAGAGAGCAAAAAGGTCTCCCTTGAGCCTCCTTTTCTCCAGGCTAAACAACTCCAGCTCCTTCACGTGCTCCTCACAGAACTTATGCTCCAGACCCTTCACCAGCTCCATTGCCCTTCTCTGGGTATGTTTGAGCACCTCAATGTCCTTCTTGTAATGAGGGGCCCAAATGTGACTCATGACTCGAGGTGTGGCCTTACCAGTGCTAAGCACGGGGAGACAATCCCTGCCCTGGTCCTGCTGGCCACACAGTTTCTGACACAAGCCAGGACACCACTGGCCTTCTTGCCCACCTGGGCTCAGGCTGGCTCTTGCTCAGCTGCTGTTGACCAGCACTCCCAGGCCCTTTTCTGCCAGGCAGCTTTCCAGCCATTCTGCCCCCAGCCCAGAGCACTGCCTGGGGTTGTTGTGGCCCAAGTGCAGGACCTGTGTAAGTGTCTTTTTGGAGTGCAGCTATGGCCTTTCTAAATCCCAGCCAGCCTCTCCATAGAGAAACTACTTAAGAAGTATTCTGGCAGCAATTCAAGCTCACACAAGCACACACGTTACCAGGCTGGCTCAGCAGAGAGGCAGAAGGCTCCCAGCCCCAAATCAATTCCCTGTAAACGTTTATTCCAGTGAGCTGAAGGTGAATCCAGAGGCCAAGAGAGTGAACATGTGGTCTTTCTTAGTTATATCGGGTCTCAGGTTCGTGGGTAGTACAAAAAGGGGCAGGGCAGGGAGCAAGTGACCATAGGGAAGAGAGGAACAGGACACCAGGCCCCATAGCCACTGGGGAAACAGGGAAAGGGGATGCCATGGGGCGGGTAAAGGACTTGCAAAACCCAGGGAGAACATAGCACAAAGTCTGGAAGGATCCATGAGGGGAAGCCTTTTACATCTAAAGTATCCTTAATCTTCACTTTTCTAGGGAAGGGCAGCTGGAAATTCCTTTAATGGCACAAGGGTCTCCACAGACCCGGCACTTGACCTTGTTGAACCTCACACCATTTGCCTCAGCCCATCAATCCAGCCTCTTCAGACCCCCCTCGCAGCGCCTTCCTAACCTCCAGCAAATCAACCTCCAGCCTGGCATCATCCACAAACCGAGGGAATTCATCTCCAGAGCCAGGCAGGCCTATCAGAGCAGCCAGATGAAGGGGAAAGCAAGGTTAATTCACCTGTCCTGGCAATGTCAGCTCTCGCTGGGACATCGCTCTGTGTGACCGAGGGAAGGAGAACCCGAGCGGAGCCAGGCTGCAGAGCGCTCTGCGGGGCCGGGAGGCGGCTGTGGGAAAGCAGCGCTCAGGGCGGATCTCTGTCCCTGCCGTGCCCCGGACTCGGCTGCAGCCCCTCAGCTCCGGGGCGGCGCAGCAGCGCAGGCCGGGCCGCTGTTCCCGGGTCCCTGTTCCCGGGTCCCTATTCCCGGGTCCCTATTCCCGGGTCCCTATGCCCGGGTCTCCGTTCCCTGGCCCTGTTCCCTGCCGTTCCCGGGTCCCTGTTCCCGGGTCCCTGTTCCCTGCCGTTCCCGGGTCCCTGTTCCCGGGTCCCTATTCCCGGGCCGCTGTTCCCGGGTCCCTATTCCCAGGTCCCCGTTCCCGGGCCCCTGTTCCCTGCCGTTCCCGGGTCCCCGTTCCCTGGCCCCTATTCCCGGGTCCCTGTTCCCGGGTCCCTATTCCCGGGTCTCCGTTCCCGGGTCTCCGTTCCCTGGCCCCTATTCCCGGGTCTCTGTTCCCGGGCCGCTGTTCCCTGGCCCCTGTTCCCTGCCGTTCCGGGGTCCCTATTCCCGGGTCCCTGTTCCCGGGTCCCTATTCCCGGGTCCCTATTCCCGGGTCCCTATTCCCGGGTCCCTATTCCCGGGTTCCTGTTCCCTGCCGTTCCCGGGTCCCTATTCCCGGGTCCCTATTCCCGGGTCCCCGTTCCCGGGTCCCTGTTCCCTGGCCCCTATTCCCGGTTCCCCGTTCCCGGGTCCCCGTTCCCGGGCCCGCGCTCCCGCCGCTCCCTCTGCCGGCCACCGGCGCCCGCCGCCCTCTGCTCCTCGTCGTGGACGCCGTCACGGCTCCTCCGGCCGAGCCTCCCTGTCTCCTCTCCCTTCTCCCTGGGCCAGGAGCACTCTGCAGGCAGATTCCTGCTGCCTGGACTTCTCTTCCAGAAGAGCAGCGGTCCCACCTGTATCAGAGCAAAGGGCTTTGTTCGCTCAGCCGCTGCGGGTTCCTGGATTTTGTCATCAAGTCTTCATTGTGGGTACTCATCATGCTCCAAACCATTTGATTTGCTAAACAGCAAGGCCTGGAGTTCGCTTGAAGAGCAAACATTCATTCTGCTTTTGGAGCAAATGTGTTCACTTTTGTGTGACAGCCTCCACCAGCACAAAACCTAAACCTCTACTTCGGCATCTACAATGCCCTCAGTGCTCTGCAGCCTCAAAACAGGATCCAAGGAGCTTCCAGTAAGGAAACAGGGCAGCAAACATTGCAAAGAGGGAAAGAGAAAGTGATGGATCATTTTCATGGTAAGCTAACACCCATTTAATTGATCAGCTACAAATTTCTGGGGTGGTGGGAAGCTGTACAGGTGCACAGCCAGCAAGTCATGGTCTTCTCTGCAGGACGGCAAGCTGTGAGACACATTATCAGCCTCAATACAAGAAGATCTGCCATTTTCCTCACCACCCTTCTCCCACAGGGCAGCCTGTAATTCCCAGATGCAGCTAACAGCAGTCAGTTATCTGGAAATGACTAGTTGTGGTTTCAAGCTATGATAGATGGCACTCATTGGTAACCCTTCCCTCCCTCTCTCCATTAATAATCCTCCTCCCTCGAGTTACCAGAGAATACAGCAGTGCTGCCTTCTGCCTGCTCCTCTCTCCTCCCTCCAGTCTACTCCTTTGGAGAATTGGCTCCACAGCTGGATTGTAAAATAATCCAGCTGTTCCTATGACAACATGCTGGCAGTGGGCAGAGATGACGCCAGCACGCAGTGTTGGCCCATTCACTACCAACACCCAACTCTGTTTTGGTTTGGGAAGCATTTGTTTTTCTATGCAGGCAGCTCTGCCGAGTACATTTCTGAAGGCCGGAGGGGCAGGAGGAGCCACAGTCCCAGAGATGCCAAGAAAATTGCTGGCTCTGTGATTTACCCTTGTTTTGGTTTGGCTTTTTTTTTTTTTCCCCAACTCCATCTGATGTGAGGATAAAAAACCCTCCAGCAATCTTGCAGCTGCACACAATCTTTGCAAGACTTGATCCAGAGCCTGATTTGAAAGGCACAGTGCAAGACTTTGCGTGTCAGGCTTCCACAGGAAAAAAAAAAAAAAAAAAAAAAAAAAAGCCTTGGGCAGAATCAATAGGGGCCACACAGTCTTTATTTTAATATCTTTCCTGTCAGCAGAAGGTTTGCAGGATAGAGGGAAGCAAAGGAAAAAGCTTGCTCTGTATAAAGCATTAGCCAAACACCTGGCTGGACTCACCCAGCCTTTCCAGCTCTGACAGGAGCTAGTTCATGTACCAAGGGATTTGGGCAGAGGCCATTAGCAGGAGCAGAAGGACCTTCCTGTCAGGCTCAGCAAACAGAGGAGGCTCCTTAGGTACTGCAGCTATTAAACTTGCTCAGCAAAGCCAGCTCCTTCAGAATTGCTGGGGTAATTCTGCATACATAGTTCAGCAACCCCAAATATCCCTTATCCTATACCCCATCCAAAGGGAAGGTCAGGAATATGCCTGACGTTCCTCAGGAGAGGAAGACAATTTCTCCAGGACTATTACCCTCACAAGGTAACTTAGCACAACAAAGTGCTCCTGCTCCCAGTATCAACAAAACAAGAGGCAGTATTTGTTACTGCCTGTATTTTTCACTATGCTTCCATTTTTATGCTGAAGGAATTGAGAACAGAGCAGAGTGTAAGACAAGTGAGACTGTAGCTGAGTAAGTGCTCAGGTAATTACTCTACAAATGTAACAGTGGCAATTTCTATTGCATGGCTGCAACCACTGCAGTGGTGGTCTGGCTGCAGTGACAGAGCTCACACTGCTCCTCCAACGTGCCAAATGTCAGCAGGTAGAGGTCAAGAAAATGAAATAATGAAAGTGGTTATGTTGCTTTTAAAGAGAGAAGGGGTCTCCCACGAGCCTCTGTGGAGACAGGACACAAACAGCCAATCAACCCAAACAAGTGCAACAAAGGAATTGTATCTCAAACTACTCAGGGTTAGTTCTCTGATCTGACATGGTGAGCATCTGGATATAGCAGGTTGTTAGGTATACAGGAAGTCAAGAGATCAGATTAGCTTAAATCTATACATGTTTTCTAGATGAGAGCAATAAAGGAAAAACGACTAAAAGCATGACTATTTCTGTCATAGTTCTAAGGAACTGCCTTAGAAATTGCAGACCCAGCAGCCTCCTGTGAACCCTTCAGCCTCCGTGCTACCTGAGCATCCAGCACAGTAATTACAGCAGGACACCCCTTCCAGGATCTAGTCTCTGTCAGCTTTTCAGTATTGGACTCTCTCACTGGCCCAGGACAGGCTTAACCTGTAATCTCTCTAACTTCTTCCTGCAGAACTCAAAGAGTCAAAAAACCAGGAAAATAAACAAAAGACAGGCTCTTCCCCTGACTAGCACAGCCTGTGGTAGTCCAAGCCCCTTGTGTGGTATGCTTTAGTCTTCAGCACTTCTCACAAGTGCAAGATCCCAGCCCCTCTCTGACTTTTTACTATTTCCTAGGGCAAAATCTGATAAGAGGTTGCCAGGCCCCTGGTCTGTGTGGTGTTTGCAGGAACAGACCACTCCATTCAAAGCTTCATTAGATAAACTAGACTCAATATCAGCACATGTACGTATTTGAGAGGATTAAGAACAAGATTACATCAAAAGGTATTTCAATTATGGGACTGCACAGCAGATACACAGCAAGGCAAAGGACTCTGAGAGCAAGTCTGGCCATGTATCAACAACCTGTCCATCCCATGAAAAGTCTACCTGTCCCACCCCAGGAAGCACCCTTGTGAGGCTTGTCAGTCGTGGGACAGCAGACTGGTGAGAGGAAGGAGGGCATCAAAGCATCAAAGCAGATGGGAGATGGGAGGTGAGTGACTAGGAAAGGGGTTTTGTGGAGAGGACTAGAGGGTCCTGGCAAAGCAGACTGCTGCACTGGGGATGGAGCATCAGCTCTTTGGTTCTGATTAAGCCAATAATTGACTTCAGTTAAGCTTGCAATGCCACCTACCCCAACAACTAAGCTTAGAGACAAATTAGTGAGATAGGCACGTATTTGCCTCATGAATAACATGAGGTGGGTTGGAAACTGCCTAGATCACCACACTCCAAGTCAGTCAGCAGTACAAAGCCCAAGTGACAACAGGTGGACACTAGTGGCATCTCTTAATGCTCTGTGATGCCCTTAGTAACATTCTGAATGGTATGACAAAGCTTACAAACAATGAATTAATGCACAACACCAAATCAGAGGTAGTGTCTGACATGCTTAGAGAGCAGTGCTACCACTTGGAGGAATCCAAATAGGCAACTTCATAAAAAAATAATGAAATGCAACTCCCTCGCCTGGGAGAGAATAACTCCATCAAACAGTACTGGGTGCCACCTGGCTGAGGAGCTACTTCACTGAAAAAGTGTTCGGCATTTGCAAAAAGTTTAGGAAAGCAGCAAGGAAATACTAACTCTTCAGAATATCTCCCCAAGATCCTGATTGTTTACCATAAGACTGATCAAACACTAGATCAAGTCACTCACAAATGTTGTAGAAACCCCATTCCCAGGCATATCCAAAATCCAACTGGACAACGCTTTAAGCAACACTCTTGTTGGACCTGCTTTCAGCCGGTGGCTGGAGTAAGGAACTCTGGGCTCACAGCGCCCTGATTCAATACTCCTCAACTGGGACCAGTCGCCTCTGCTTTTCTCCCCCAGTGCTCATCTTCCCGGAGACCAGCAGGGAGCAGTGAAAGGCGAGGAATGAGGACTTACCCACCAGACCAGCAGCATTCCTGCGAGGCTGCAGACACATGCCGGGACCGCCCAGCGCTGGAGGTCTGAATGCCCAGCCCAGGGAAGCGGGGAAGGGCCCTGGCCAGCCGCCGGCCAAGAAAGGAAAATGTGGGATGCGCTCCTGCGAACGGAGCACGGCCAGGATCGCCGGCGGGGACGAGAGAGCCGAGCAGACCAGGGAGAGCGAGTGGCGACTCTCTCGGGGACCTGGCCAAGGGACGCAGAGGCTGGCAGCGTTTCCTATAGCCGAGGGGTCGGCTGGAGGCGGCTGCCCAGCTGGCTGCACCCGCGGGTGCCAACCCACGAGCCTGATCCCCAGAACTCCCGAGATCTTCCCGCTGTTGCTGCTGTATTGCCCTGTCAGCGCTCGATGTTGGTTATTGCTTCAAGCGTACATTGCTTCTGGTGCTACAAGGTTTATATTGCCCAACCGTCCTCCTTGATCTCGAGATATAAACACATGCTTAACAAAAACCGAAATGCAAATTCTTACATAACCACATGACTCTAGGCGCTGGGATGATGAAATCCCAAGAAGCATCAAGACTCTCCCACTGACAACGGAGACACAGGCCATTTTACTGGTCAGCTTTGCTGCAGCTCAGGATAGTGCTCACATCATTGTGCAGATGAACACCAAGGCCACAAACACATTTCCATGATGCTGTCAGTTCCAGTATGAATTACAGCATGTTGATTTAAACTATGGACCTTTATCCACAAATTACACCTATGGAAAATCAGAAACAGGATAAAAAGAAATAGCAGCAAATAGATGTCTTGGGACCTCAAAAATCTCAGTTTAGAGGTGGCTGATCTTAGAAATGCTGCCTCAGGGGTCTAACTCTGGGGTGAATGACTATGACTGGGGTGGTTGCAGGCATTCCCATGTAAGTCTCTCCACCCTGCTCTCCTGTTCTGGGCTAACACACCTCTTCCAGGGGAGGGAGAAGAGGAATGAGAACATCAGTCCTTGTCACTGGGCATCAGGAAGCTCTGCTCAAGCCCCTTTCCAGTCACTTAGCTCTGGGTATGGGCAAGGGTACAGCACAGGCTGTCATCCAGGAGAACTAGCAATGCACTGTAGACAGCAAAGACAGTATTTTGAATTGCTAGTTAGATCTGTCAGCACATGACATCCAGTTCTCAGAGATGCTCATGCATATACATAAAGACATTTCATACATCTGGAGTAGTTCCTTACCACAAACCCTGTGTGTTACCACTCAGCTGCTTTCACACACACCACCAGGACATTATTTGGCTCTCTGTGACGCAGCTGGTCCAGCCATTCATACACTCAGTGCATCAACAAAAATTGGAAAGGGTCTCTGAAGGCCACCCCATCCCTGCTCAAAGCACAGTCAGTTAAAGCAGATGGCTCAGGGCCTCAGCCAGTCAAATTTTTATTATCTCCAAGGCTGGAGGTTCTACAGCCTCTCCAGGCAACATACTCCAGTGTTTGACCACTTTCATGGTAAAACATAAGGATTTTAGTGCATGCTCTGAAGAGTAAACACTCCAAACTGAACTTAGACAAATCACTTAGGTCCTGGATATGCTGTTCCAGAGGAATTTATACAGTTCTGTCAGCTACAGCACTTGACTGGTCCTGCAGTAACTTAGGTCAGGAATAACTCTCACACATAAATATGTTGTGCCAGTGTAACTTCCTGAACCACCTAATCCAGAGGTCTGTGTACAAGCCAGGAATGAAACAGAATAACCTGAATGAGAGCAGACGAGATAGCAGGACCACACATGAAGATTGACTTAAGATCTCCTGAAACTGCAGCTTCTCTGCAATAATGTAATATTGGCCTTTGCAAGGGACACGATTTTCCAAAATCTGGACAATGAGCTCCCTAAGGGCTAAGGACCCTTCAGTACCTGCCAGTTCAGATTGCAAGTTATGCTGCTTACACCTGGAGCACAAACACATTCCAACACAAAATCCACTGGGGAGAGGAGAGGGGAACAAACCGCACATTTAAATGTATTAGTCACTTTTGAGGTTAATGGGAAAGTGCTCGGATGCTGCTTTGAGTGGTTCATGGTAAGCTGCAAACTAGAATAGAACACTTCAATCATTAGTGCCCATAAGGAACTCCAAGATCCTCAGGTGGAAATCATTACATAATAAATACTTCATTCTCTTAAACACAGATGATTATTTCAGTGCATAACGCATCTTAAAAGGAAATACACACCTTTGCTTAAGAGTCAGAGCTGGTCTTTACCACATTCTATGCCCTATCACCTGTAGAGCACAAGCTGTCATGCAATATCCAGTAATTAAGCCATATTTATTACAGGATTGGAAGCTGTGAAGTCATTCCCTGTGCTACTACACGTGCCTTAAGTTAGCTATGATAATCATTCTCACATGCACCCAACTGATGTTTAGGCCTTCAGCCACAGTTGCTCTCTGACAATAAAACAGCAAGTGACCAAGTGGCACAGAGTGGAAAAATATTGCTGACTTTGGTCATAAAGTGATTTGGAGAAAAGAGATTTTTGCTCAGTTTTACTGCATGGAGTTACACTCTATTCCATATATCCAGCAAATGGAATAGGTTGGCACTTTTACTGCAAACACAGAACTATCACCATTCCAGACATCTCATTGGTTCTAGAACCATCCTTACCTACTCTATAAGGAGTAAGCAAATAAGTTGCATTTGTTTTGGCATAAAAATATTTGCACAATAAAATCATTATCCAATTATAGATTTTAAAATCTATGAAAAAAAAACCCACTCAATTCTGAAGTGCTAAAGCTTTCTTGGCAAATCTTGACTTATGTTAATGCTGTATGACTAATATGACAGGTTTATGAAGAAGCCATGTTAATACTATTTTGGTGTAATGAGCAAGAGTCTTGCATTTCTGTAGTGCCTTTCTGCAATAAGGACTAAAAACAACAACAAAAAGAATTTCATTAGGTCTTGACTGAATGTGTTGGGACTAAGATCCAGTGAAGTATTTGCCCTTGGAACCTAAAGGTATCTAGATATGGATAAAACTTTTCTCAACTAAATGTTCCTGATCAGGATCATCCCTTCTGAGGGATGAGGCATAGGTAGCTCATGTGACTATTATTCTGTGGCTCTTAAAGTGTGGAAACCATCCCATCAGCTTGCCATGCCCCTTGACCTACTTCCTAGACAGAAACAAGGATCTTGAAAATATGCATCCAGGTGGAATAACATGTTTCCATGAGTGTTATTTCACCATGTTTCCCACCAATTACAGCTACTTCTCTGCCGTTCTGTGAAAAACATCATTTCGTATTTCTCTTAAATCGCACCTCATATTTAAGATGATTTGGAGATAACTTATCAAGCACTGCAGTCATCGGGATTCCTTTTGGAGCACTGAACAGGTTACACAACCCTTCCAACAAGGTAAATCCTCTAACCTGCCAGAGCTTGTTTATAGCCTGACACAGGCAGCATCTACAACGCCAAGTGAAGCTGGGCCAGGAACTGTTCTGTGGTGGAAGGGCTGGTGGTCACCTCCAAACTACACATGGTCTTAAGTCAGTATTATTTCAGGAGTGTTATTTCAAACAGGCAGATTTTGATAAAAGAGAGCTTGTGCCAGTGCCATAGCCTAAAGGGATGATTTACAACATGAAGCTAAAGGGCTTGTCATAGTGTGTTTGACAGTATGAAACCTGCTGGGATGTTGCTGGATCACCCAGAAGAGTGGAGGGGGTCCAGTCTCAGTCTTGCTCACTGCTCACTGGACACATATACTACCCTCTGAACTACACCCAACCACCATCTTGGAGACTGCTGGGCTGACACACGCCAAAACTGTTTCAGAAACCAGGATTATTACTGTGTAGTAGAGCACGGTGGAAAAGCAAGAGACAAATGCCCCAGCTTGATTCCTGCCCTCTTTGATTCAGCAGCACAGGCATAGCCAAGGTACCCGAGCTTGTGGCACCTGGAGATTGCTGGCAAATAGCAGCAAAAAACCACAGCCATGTTGGGGGCAGGGAGGAGGGAAGAGAATGAAGAGGATGGGAGGATCTGAGAGGCCCATGGATAGTTAAAGCCTTGAAGAGCTGAATTCTTTGAAAGTCTTGGAGCGAAATCCTTATCAGTGCTGAAACCCCATTCTTGGCTTTGTACTCAGTTCTTATGTAATGACAGCAAATTACTTTGTTTTATCTTCCCCGGTGTCCTCGAGGTTAGTGACACATCATCATTTAGGTTACATTACTATTATAATTGTAATACTGCCATACCACATGCCTGAATGCTGTAACAGAGTTGTCCTCCTCTACCGTATGCTACTGGCAACTGTTATTTTTCCTACAAATAGAATTCAAATGCTTCATAACAGGAATTTCATCACTCTCATGCTAAAGCACCAATATACTTCAAAGCAGTGTCAAACTAATGTATTATTTAAAAACCTAAATACCCTTGCAATATCTGAATTCCATGCACCTTTCAGGTGATATGCTTTAAAACTAACACTGCTACTGTATTTTATGGCCTTTGAAATACTATTACCTATTCAGGGGAACTATTTAATTTTGCAAACAAAACCAGATAAACACTGTATTATGAGTTGGTTTCTCTTCCCTTCTTCCTGAGCACGAGAAGATTCAAGATAGGCTATTTAAAAAGCACTCAATCCTTACCAAGTGGAAGACGCGATGCAATCAGAATTAAAATTACTCCTTTAATGTTGCAGCTGGTTGTCCACAGCCAGCAGACCACGCTACAAAACATTTGTACAAAAACAGAGCTCAAATCTAATTGGTGAAGGAGAGCTGAAAATCTGTTGTGCAGACTAAAGATGCCAGGGGGATGGCAGGGGACAGCACACCACACCACAGAACAATAGCTCCTTAATTGGAAATAATAAAGATACATTGTCCACATGCTAGTTACAGCCTTCTTTTGTTTTCCCATGATATCCTGTTGATAAAATATCCAGGTCCCTTGTGAACATCCGCTGTTTCCAAATGAGAAGAATGGGCGTTGTTGGTTTCACTTCAGCACCTCACTGGGTCACCAGCCTACCTCTGCCTGCAAAGGCCACCGGATGCAGCTCCAAAGAACAACCTTATCAGCAAAAGATCTGAACAGATAAGGTGCACGGACATATGAGATCACATCTTCTGGTAATTTAAACAAATTCCAAACACCATTACAATACGGAAGCACAGGAAAGAGTGAAAGTTCAGCTAAATCCCTACAAACTCACAAAGAAATAGTCATATTTGATGAAATCAAGAACAGCTTTTTCCCCTCTCTGTTGTCAGCCAGCCTTCTGACACTACCTGGTAGCAAGCACTTGAAGAAAGCAGTAAAGCAGTAAGGACAGAGTAAATGGTCAGTGTGTTGTGCTGCCTCATCACTGTATTCCCTAAGGGCCCAGAAATTTCAAAATCAGGACCTGGCACAACCAAAGGGGATATTTGGATATTTAATAGCTCTCACTAGTTTTATTTGTGTTCATTTTCTGGACTTTTCATCTCAAGCAAAACAAAACAAAACAAAAAACCAAACCAAAAAACCCCACCAGACCCTTGTAGCATCCACAAAATTAGGCAAAAATGTTTTCTACAAGTAGCCACAACATAGAATGAGCAACCCTGTCAAGTCCAGTTTTATTCCACGTTTCCCCAAGTTTTGCTTGTTGTAGATCATTCTTACTCATTCTTACACTGAAAGAAACTTCCCCTAACTTGTGCCTGTGAAGCTGAAGAGTCCTAGTTAACTCACCTGCTTCTGACCTAGAAGCTGCCCCACACTTCCTAACATTTATCTACTTGTCTGAACCTCTTATGGTGCTCTCTGTCCTTCTAAAGATCAGAACTGTACACAACATTCAAAGCACTGGCACACCATGGATTTATCCCATCCATAATGACACTCTCTGCTTTTATTCTCTTGCTCTTACTCCTTATCTCCTAACACTAGATTTGCTCATTTACCAAGCCTTGAACTGAGGTTTTCACAGAACTATTATTATGCCAAGAGCTTGTTCCCAAGTGATAATTCAGCTTCTAGGCTGTTTCTGTATGATTGAAATGGATTGTTTATCTCCCATTTAAAACACCTAAAATGTATATACATCAAATTGTACCACCCACTCACTTGGTATTGTGACATTTTACTACATTTGCTCTCACAGTCCACAGGCTCTGGAATTCACATCCTTGTGGAACTTTGCATATTGACTCATTCTACCGAGAAATAGTTTTGCTCCATTTTACAGAGACCCATCTTTAATGCAGTGTCATCTATCCGCATGAAAACCTCTCTTATTATACAGTTCCTTCCAAAGATTTTGCTCATAGATTTTGTGGACTATTTTTTAGAAACCCAAGTAGAAAATATCAGCTGAATGTCTCTTGTCCACATGCTTTGCTGACTCCTCACAGGACTCCAAACAGTGTCTGAGGCCAGGAGTTCTCAGTAGAAAGGCTCTGCCAGCTCTCATGGGTCCCCATTTTCTCCCTGCACCCACTAGTTCACCTCTTTAAAATTTTCACTAACTTGGCTGGTACAGAGAACAGGCTCATTGCTCAGCAGCTCTACGGAACTTTTCAGGCTGGGTTGATTTTTAAAATTTGCATATTAACTATCTTTCCATTCTCTGTTATCAAAAACCAGTAGTAAGCAGCTCAGCTTTTTAAATCTTGACTTCTCTTAGAACTCTTGGATGAACTGTTCAACGGTTTTTTATTTTAGCCATTTGTTACACCGCCTTTTCTACAGACCTTTAGTTTGAAACATATCCTCTGATAAATATTTCACCAAATCAAGTGTAAGTACAGGAATATCCCTAAGATCCTCTACAGCGAGCACAGAGAAAAATAAAATACTAACTTAAATCTTCTCCAGAACCTTATCTCCTCTGAATAACCATTTTTTTTTTTTGATTGTCCACTGGCTCTGATAACATCTTTGGCAGGCTTCCTGTTCTATTTTGACAGAAGGCAGTAGCGTCAGATTTTTTTTAAAGAAAATAGTAACAAAAAAATAACAAAAAGACAAAGGGCACCAGAGCTGGCACAGCGAGTGTTCGAGGGTGTAGGTGCCCGGTCACTCGGTACGGTGCAGCCACGTTCACAGGGCAGCTCTTGTGCGGCAAATGCAGTATTTTTAATTTTTTTTAAAGGTGGGTGATTATTTCTTCCACGTACTGGAGATAAAAGCCAGTTGTTCATTATGGGAGGGGGGTGGTTAAGGCGGTTTGTTTTGTTTTCCCCCCATCACGGATCAATTCTTCCGGCTCGCAGCTGGCTGTGGAGATTTCCAGGCGGAGGGATGGAGCCTGCTCAGGGCCAGCGAGAGCTGCAAACCGTTACGTGTGGCACTCAACACCCACCTGCGTGAAACCCCCGTTCCTTCTCCCGACACCTCGCCGCGCAAAGGCCGGTGGAGGCGGAACGGAGACCAGGCTGTCAGCGCGCCGCGGGGCACCGCCTGCGAGGAGCGAGGTGGGGCGAGGCAGGGAGCGATGCCCCCGGCCGCGGGGCCCGGGCACGGAAGGCGGGTGCCCGTCCCGGTGCCCGTCCCGGCGCCCGTCCCGCCTTCCGGCTCCCTCCCGCCGCCCGGGCAGCGCGGCGCCGCCGCCTTTGCCATATATGGGCAGGGCCGGAAGCGCGCGCGTCACGGCGCTGGCTCGCGGCGTCCCCGCGGGCAGCGCGACGTCACGTCACGTCCCCGGCGCGCCCGCGCGCGGCGCCCCGGCAACCAAACAGTAAACACGGGGACGCGCAGGCGCGGCGCGGAGGGGGCGGGGCCGCGCGCTGTGCCCGCCGCCGTGAGGGGCCCGCGGGGCCGCGCCCGGGCCGGAGCCGCCGCCGATCGCAGGTACCGGCAGCGGCCGCCCCGCCGCCGCCCGCGGGCACCAGGGGGTGGCGGGGGTGTGCACAGGAGTGTGGGGACCGCGACTGCTGTCGGCACCGAGATCCGTGACACCCTCCCGTAGCGGGGTGCCGCCGTGCTGGGCAGCCCTCCTCTAACCTGCCATAAACGCGTTTCAGGATCTTCACGTTGTTTCACGCCTCTGCTTTCTGTAATTCGTAACAACAGTCCCACCGTGTCTCGCGTGGTGTTGCAGTTGCATCTCTAAGAATGAATCGCGCTGCTGCCCTCAGAGGGATGAGGAGCGCAGGAGGCATCAGAAATAACACGAGCGTTCCCTACGTGTCTTATCTCGTTCCATTGTTGTGTTTCACAAAGCTTTGCGCTGTATCTGTGTGATGGATCAGATACAGCTTGTAATTGAAGCACGTGCTTGTAACAAACACATTGCAGGCAGAGATTGCTGCACTATTCCTCAGCTGAAGATAGCGGCAGGATTTCCCCGCTTTAAGTGCAACTTCACTGCATAATTCTCAAATGCTAGGAAGCAGATAAATCACGTTCATAACACAGCATCGATTTTATTAAGCACATCCTGAATTCTGGGTTCTTTGTGGTTGAAGGCAGGGAGTAAGGCTGGAGCCTGGGGTTAAACACAACGTGTCTCATATAGTGCCACCCCTGAATTTGACATCTTTGCGTAACAGATGCAAAAGCTGACACTTAGACTTGGCACTTGCTATCACTTCCGTTAAAAAGAGAAGCCTTGCTTAGGCTGCAGGACTGCTGTCTCTCTGAATATAGCTCTAGATTTTGCTTTAGTCTGTCCAGTGATCATGAGACACGATGGGGCCAAGGATCATTCTACTTTCTTTGAGGGAACTGTGTGGTATTTTTTGACTTCAAGGACCCCTGTTTCTTTCTGCCTCTCCTGAATGTCTGGTGGTTTCAGCTGCTTGCATGGGCTCCCAGAGACCTGAATTGTTAAGCTCTGAACCTGGTGGTCTTTCAGCAAGACAGCACATCATGATTCCAGATTTACTGACTTCACAGGGTTACCTGTCCCATAAGTCTGACTCTCTTGTATCATCACCTACCACCTACATGACTCCTTCACGGTGCTACTGTGCATTTGCTGAACCTGGGTGTTACCTGTGTAAACTTCAAGTGGCAACGTGAAAGTAGCTGCTTCTCAGTAGTAAGTGGGATTAGTCTTCATCCCTTGTCAACTCTGCCTACAGATTAATGTTGAAAGATGGGAAACTGTACATGTAATATTTGCTTTTAAACAGGACAGACCTTGTTGAGCAAGTCATGGAGCTGCAATACTCACTACTGAGATGAGATAGATCCTGTGTGCGTTCTGAGTAGGGAAGGGGTGGGGAAAAATCAGAGCCTGCTGCAGTGACCAGGAAATGGAGACTTACAGAAACCCAACCCTGAATGCCAGCCTACAGAGATTCCCTGAGACCATGGTGTCAAGATGGCCTTTGGCTCAACAGACATGCCAGCACAGGTGGCATCTTTGCTTTCACCTTAAGAAAGGAGTTCTCAAATGGGAGTGACAGAGCTGGAGGCTGTCAGGAAGGTCTTGCCACTCTCAGGGGACCTTTCATGTGTAGCCAGTGGCTGTCCTGGCAGCAGAGCACACATCACTGTACAAGCAGCAGGGAGGACAGAGGGTAGCAGCCCCTCTCAACAACTCAGCAGGAGAGACCACATTTTTAGAGACCCCAAGGCGGCAGCACATTCCTAGAATGTGTGTGCCATTTGCTGTAACTCATTCATTCAAGGACTGGGCTGGCATTAATAGAAACTGAAGAGCCAGTGGTTTGCCTTATACCACTCAGGCTCATGCACTCCTCAGTTTGGGCTTTCTCCTCTCCTCATGTCCAAAGAAGATAGGTGCTCCTAGAGGAACCAGACCACATTGAGGGACACCCAGAGCCACGGAGAAGGGAAGTTGGGCTGCTGGGTAGGTGGAAATGATTATGTGGGCCCCAGACTAGAGGTGCCCTTTCACCACCTTTCCAGCAAGGCTTCCAGGAAGCTGGTGAAAGGCCGTGGCAGGTGACACACAGAGGCACAGAAAGGGACAAGACCCAGACAGATCAGCTGCCTCAGGGAGTGACCCTGCTGCCTACCGGGATGGGTGTAACCACACCAGCCCTGACTAGCACCAGGAAAAGGACAGGCCTGGCCTAAATGGCATTCCCACCCTGATGCACCCTAAGCCTCAGGCAGATTGCAGTTGTCTTGCAGTTTATAAAGCCCAGACAAAATTAGAGGCCAGGGAACCCCTTTGAGGTCGCAGAGAAGCAAGTGCAAAAGGTAACACAAGGACAGCTCCAGCAGTCAACTTAAATGCTTTTATTGACAATGTCTCTGAACAATAATAAGCAAACAATGCTTAAGTTTCATCCAAATTCACTTTCCACATGTCAAAAAAGACCTCAAGGTAGAAAAAAATAAAATAAAAATATAAATATCTGAGAATCCATCTTAATAAATAAATTAAAAACACAATAAAAACGTTTTCATGGAAAACTTATGTCAGAACATTCAGACCACCTCAACAATGCATGATCAGTAAAGTTACAATGAACATCAATGTAGAACTACAGTACATGGATATAGCTATTTATCTACCTACTATAAAATAAAATAGAGTCTCTTTCCCCCCACGTAAGATGGGTCGTTGCTAAGTCATCAGAACACGATATTGCCAGGAACACAGTAGTTATTGTTAATCAGCTGCACTAGATACGAGTTGGAGATACCCAGCACCAGGTTAAATTCCAATCATTTAAAACCAAGAGATTAATTAGTTAATGCTAGTGATACTAAGGAGGGGAGGGAGTCACCTACCCAGCCATGTGGGACATGCTACAGACTACCAGCTCTCATGGATGGGCCACTGGGGACAAGACAAACTCCATGCGATTTGCTACATCTCTGGAAGAGGTAAAGAGACCTCGGTGCATGACGCTCTGCCAGGCCCCGGGGCACCAGGCCAGACAGGGGGTGGCGGTGGCAGGGCCCTCCCCAAGCCTGGGGAGCCCCATGGGGCACAGCTGCAAGTCCGTGGGGGTGCGTGGGCAGGGGCGGGGGCCCAGCAGGTCAGTCAATGCTGGAGCCCTTCACAAGGCCAGGAGGGTGGGGGAGCTGAGGGAGTCAGACGAGGGCTCATTGCTGCTGCTGCCCTTCCGGTGCGCGGCAGCGCAGCTGGGGAAGGCGTCTGCCTCGGGGTAGGTGAAGACGAAGGTGGAGGTGTAGGTGCTGGGACACGGGGTGCAGGTCACCACAGGGGTGCAGAGGGGCTCCAGCTCACCGCTGGTCCCGGCAGTCAGCGACTCCCAGTCCGACGGGTAGAAGGAGGAGGCCCCAGGCAGGTCCATGTCGGGCACAGAGCGGGAGGCCTCCCGCGGCCCCGTGGAGAAGAGCAGCTCGTCGAAGGGCTCGGCCTTGAGCTCCAGCCCGCTGCTGCTGGTCTCCTTGGGCGGCACGGCGGGCGGCGCTTCAGGCATCAGCGGCAGAGCAAAGGCAGCCTCTTCGGTCATGGGGGGGCTGGGGGTGCCCAGGTCCAGCGCCGTAGCAGCACTGGCAGCTGCCAGCTCCTCGGAGAAGCACAACTCCTCGGGCATCTTGCAGGCGGGCCGGTGGGCCGCCAGGATAAACTCCAGCTTCTCCTTCTCCTTCAGCAGGTTAGCAATCTCCGCCTGCAGCGCGGACTTTTCCTCCTCCAGCTGGTCGGTCTCCTGCAGAGAGAGCGGGCTGTCAGCCAGGGCCGGCATCACTCCCAGCTGGAGTCCCCTTCCTCCTGTCATCCCCGCCCCGAGTACTCCCTCTTCCCCCGCCACCTCCCAGGCAGCACTTACCGCCTGCAGCGTGTCGGTGAGCTCCCGCCGCCGGTTGCGGCACTTGGCCGCTGCCATCTTGTTCCGTTCCCGGCGGATCCTTCTCTTTTCCTCCTCCTCCGGGGACAGCTGCGGGCAGAAAGAGGCCGCTCAGTCCCGCTGCCAGCCCGGTTCTCCCCCGGCCAGGGCAACCGGCTGGCGGCCCGTCCCCCCAACAACTCCAGTCCGCACTCTCACCTGTTCGACTTTGCCCCGCCGGCCGATGCTCTGTCCGCGGCCGCCCGGCGCCTTCAGCACTGCGGGACGGGAGTAGGTGGTGGGGGCGGGCGCCGAGACGCCGTAGGGGTGCCCGCGGCTCTGGGAGGGGGCCACCGAAGAGATGAGAGTAGGCTGCACCAGCCACTGCAGGTCGGGGCTGGTGGAGATGGCCGTCACCGTAGGCACGAAGCTGGCGCTGGAGGCGGCCAGGTCGGTGCAGAAGTCCTGTAGGTCAGAGGAAGGGGGGCTGCCGTCAGCGGAGCGCCCGGGCCGCTCCCCGCCGTCCCCGGGGCCGCGGCGCCGCGCTGCCAGCGCCGGCTCCACACGAGAGCGGCCTGTTATAAATATCTCTGACGTCCGCGCTGACGCAGACGCTGCTCCGGAGTCTCCTCAATGAACTCGCGTTTTATCAATGAAGCCGCTTTACACACCCGTCGCAGAGCGCGGCCCGGACTACGGCACCCCCCGACCGCCACGCCTCGGCACCGGGGCCGCTCCCCATGCCAGTGCCCGGCCTGACCTCCTCCGCGGACACGGCCAGCCCCGCGCCACCCGCTCCCGTCCCGTCCCGTCCCCTCCCCTCCCGAGTGCTCCTGCCCCGGCCAAGAGCGCAGCCGGCACGCTCGGCGACTCACCTGCGGGTTGACAGGCGAGCCCATGCTAGAGAACGAGTCCGCCGGGGAGGGGTAATAGGTGAGGCTATCCCCGGCCGGGGAAGCGCTGCTGCAGCGAGAGGACGGCGCCTCGTACTCTCCGGCGAAGCCCTGGTACATCATGTCGGCTCGGTGCGTGCAAGCCGGAGGTGAGAGGTGATGCGACGGTAGCGAAGCGTCCTTGGGGATGAAGCGAGGAGGGGTCGGCTGCGTGCGTCCCTGTGCCCGGTCCGCGCCGCGCGTCTATCCGCTCCACCGCCG
This sequence comes from Sylvia atricapilla, assembly GCF_009819655.1. Classification (NCBI taxonomy): domain Eukaryota; kingdom Metazoa; phylum Chordata; class Aves; order Passeriformes; family Sylviidae; genus Sylvia; species Sylvia atricapilla. The sequence continues at coordinate 57,168,528 of NC_089145.1, forward strand.
GGGCTGCCTGAGCTGCTGGAGTACCGCGCCGTGCCTCCCTTTTATACCCTCCCGCCGACGTCACGGGGACGCGCCACCCGCGCCCGCGGGGGGGGCCGCCCGCCCCGAGCCCGCCCCGCGCCTCTCCGGGGCCGCCCCGCGCGCCGTCTGCCACCGTCCGGCCCGGAAAGGTGCCACGGCATGGCGGGGGGGCCGGCCGCAGGGGCCGGGGGTTCCCAGGGCAGAGCAGGAGGAAGCGGCCGCGGAGGTTCCCCCCCGCGCGGAGTGGTACGGCCGGGCTCGGGAACCCACTGACGCAGATATCCTTATATGGGATACATCCTGTGCGAGGGGGCGTGACTGACGGGAAGCGCTCCAGGCTGCAGCCAAGTGCGGCGGGCGGGCGGGCGGCGCGCGGGACGGGACGGTTCGGGACGCGACGGCCCCTCCCCCCGCCTGGCGGGACCCTGCGAGGCCCCTGGGGCACCGACACTGCCCTGGGGGCTGCCGTCCCGCCGCAGGGGACCCCCGCCCCTCGGCACGGCACTGCCGCCCAGCAAGGTGCCCCAAGGCAGGCGGAGAAGAAGGGGCCCGGCCGGCCAGGGGTGCAAGTCAAGCCCTTTCTCCAGCACCGAGCGGGGTCTGCCCGTAGCTAGGCACAGGGCACGGAAAGCTTAACTTACGCCCCTCCCTGCTGCGAGGAGCGCGTTACGCTCATGTATCACTATTGACTTGTCTGTTATGCACATGTGTAATTGTCGAGAGTGAGGGTAATGGCACAGGGCGGTGGGAAGCCCTGCAGGGAAGCCTGGGGGCCGCAGCCCCTCGGGAAGGTTGGGAGAGCTTGGGAACTGCGCTCGGGGGGGGCTGGGATAGCCGCCAAAAGCATGGGCAAGAGGCCACCGGGAAACCACCGACTAGGAGAGAGAGGGGCGAGGCTCGTCCTTTCCTCCAGTTTGGGTTTTGTTTTGATCCTTGTTGCAGCGGAGCACGGAGACACCCACCCACGACGGGGATGTCAGGCAGCCCTGGCTCAGGTCAGGCTAAGGTGGGAGCCAGACCGCAGACTCGCCTTGCACGGGAGCCAAGAGATCGCGGCTATAGATAGTAACAGGGAAGCTGCAGCAGGGAGCGTGTTTACAGCAACAAACAGAGCCTGCAGCGCAGTCTCCAGGCAGGAGCGTCACCCAGCCAGGCTGGGATCCTGCTGGCAGCCTCTCCCTCTGTTTGAGCTCATGGGCTAAATGCAGCGCTTGATGCTGCTGCTGTTGCTGTTGCTGCGCGAGCAACCTCCGTTCTTAGAGATCTGGGCCACGGGGGCGGGAGAACTGGGCCAGCTGCTATTTCTGAACTGCCCGTCAGAGCAGAGGGGACAGCCAAGGACTGCCGCAGCTCACGGCCCATACCGCTCCCTGGGAAAGGACCTGCGGGGGCCCCTGCTGCTCTCATCAGCTCAGTGCTGGCCCGTGGGCCAGTCCGTCTCGGGACCGGCATCAGTCACCCCAGATTCCTGTGCTCCCGAGGGTTCTTTGCCCTGGCCAGCTTTCCTCTCTTGCCAGCTACTGAAATAGTGGGGCAAGCATGGTCTCTTCAGCAGCCTCAGGCTGCAGGTGAGGGGGCCGTCAGCACTGCCCAGAGGAGGGATGTGCCAGCAAATTAGCAAAGCCACGACCCTGCCATCCCTGCCAGCTGTGAGAAACAGGCCAAACCTCTGCAGCCACATCCCCAGCAGGGCCTAGGTCGACACATTGGTGCCCAGCATGGGCAAGAGCCTCTGACACAGTTTCCAGTCTCAGACATTTGCCAGGCACATTTCAGAAAAACACTGTTTAGCCCTGCTGTCCAGAAACTGCCCCAGGGTTCCTCTAGCCAAACTGCCTTCCCCAAAAGAAGTGTCTGGAAATCAGGGAGGGAATCCACTTTCACCAAACCCCAGAATATTTTTGTGGTGCCCATGCAAACCATCTGTTGCCATCTCCACTGGTGACCAAGCATGATCTGTTTGTACCAGTCGGAAAGTGCACGGATACTGCAGATTTCTAACACGTGAAGGTAACGAAACAGAGAAAGCGAAAACACATGACGTGGGTTTGTTGTTTGCTCCAAACACAGGGTGCACACGTTTTACCGCAGTAAGTGTGAGAACAGAAAAAGGAAGCAGGCGGTACCGCAGGGACAAAACAGAGTCAAAGCATGAATCCTCCTGCCTGGGTGAAAGGGTTGCCCTCACCAGCATGCCAAGCTGATGGAGGTTCCTCACCTCCCTTGCAAGCTGGGAATGGGAAGAGGCATTAGACCCTCACAAATCAGTGTGATCTGTGGAGTGGACCATGAGTTGAGCAAACACTACAACATTATTAAAGCTGTACAACCAGGACCAGCAGGGTTTTGCCAGGTTCTGGCAGTGCTTGGCTGGGTCTCATCTGCAGGGACACGCCCCTCAAGGGACTTTTCCCTTGCTTCAGACAAGCCCACTGCACCTCTGGGTCCTGTGCTGGTGAGGAGGAGGTGGCTGCTGACCATCACCAGCAGGGAGATGGCTCTTCCCAAATGCCTGGCGAAACAGAATAGGCCATGCCCACTGCACTTCTTGGGCATCACAATGGTGCCAGCAGGGCAGAAGGACAGCATCTATCCAATGAGGATCTTGTCCTGCTTACCAGCAGAACCTCTCCACCTTCCTGGCCTCCACTTTTTCTCCTGTCAAGCAGGGAGATGGGAAAGCCTTCAGCTCTGAGGCTTACAATAGAACAGTGAGCTCCTAAGCCTCAGAGTGCAGAACTGGAACTTGGCCCTACTATCACACCCCTCCTTCATCTGAGCTTGCAACTCAGGCTAGCCTTGGAAAACCACAGCAGAAAAGCACTTGAGGCATGTGGTCCAGTGCAACTGCCCAGCCAAAACTCCCTTCAGGGGCAAGAGATGGCTAAATTTGGCCATGCAGCAGGGGAAAGTTCAGCAACATGGCCCTTTGGTAGTTTCATGACTGTCTCAACCCACTCTCTGTCAGCAGTGCTGACTGTAGCATGGTTCCATGTTCCCTCTCTAGACACACAACATGATGGACATCTGCCTGCAGCTAACCAGAGACTGTTGGGGTCATTGGGAAGGAGACCAGACAGCCAGAGTTCAGCAGCAAAGCTGTCATGCAAGGGGCACTGCTGTGGACACAAAGAAATAGCTCCTCTGCACTGAGAAGTCATCAATGCCTGGCCAAGTGATGTCATCACTATCCTGCCCATACTATCAGAGGACCTGCACAATTAGCTGAGGGCCTGTTGTGGTACAGACTTTATGGGCAGGATCCAGGGGCATAAGTGAAATTCTCCATGCACACACCTGTGCACTCATTGCCCCTGGTGTCCCCCAGTGCATTCGCTCCCAGCATGGCACAAGGGATCCAATCCCTCCCCTTGGCCTCAGAGAGGCTTGTAAAGCCAGGCAGAGGCTGCAGGGCTCAGAAGAAAACAGGATGGAAAAGCAGAAAAGGGGGTTGAGATACCAGTGGTGGGAGCCTGCCCCCTCTGTCAATGTGGCTGGGGAGCAAAGGGTGGAAGAAGGGCTCATAGCATGTTATCTGAGTGGCCTGAACTCTCCCCAAGACACACCACACCTGCCACCCTCCCACCTAGCCTGGAGCCTCCAGAGAGGCCAGGGTTCCCACCTCTGTTGGTCTTAAAGGTTCAGTGCATACCCAAAGCAAAGTATAAATAGTAATTAATAATCACAGCAGCTGGGTGTGTGACAGGGACATCCTAAAGAACAAACACCACAAGCAGAGACATCCTGGCATCTCATGGTCGCACAGCCGTGGGCCTTGGGCCACCAATTACTGCAGAGGATGCTGTTAAGCCATCCCACTTACTCTCATCCCTTTTTACCTGCACCATGCTGGATACTAACTCGCCAGGCAGAGCTGGACCTTGCTGCACACACTGAGGAACCCACACACTGCTCATAGCCAGCAGGTGTAAAAGAGCTTCACTCATTGAAGCACTTCCTCAGCACCCTGTTGCCCCAAGGCCAGGCTGTCAGCCATACTCCACTAGACAGGGTTCATAACCCAGAGTAATTCCAGCGCAAAGTTCTCCAGATAAAACTCCAAAACTCCTGCTGCTGCTGCCACCAATGTGCCGTGTGTGCCATGGCATTGTGACAAAGCTGGAACGCCATGGCCAAACCAGCCTCTTATCTCCCGCCAGCTCCAGCACCATAAGCCCATCCCAGGACGTTGTGCATGCTCACAGTTATAGTCCCAGGGCACTGATCAGCAGAGAGGAAAGGAAAATGTGCTCAGTAAAGGCAGCATGTTCAAACCCAGTGACAGACAGGATGATGCAGGACTTTTCTGATTATCAGACAAGATCCAAACAAGGCAAGCATAGCTGTGATTTATTTCCTTGATGGAACCCCATGAGATGCCAGCAATAAAAACCCACACAATCAAGAGAAAGCCTGGGCTTCCTGTTGTGTCCAAGAGCTTTCTGGAGCTGGGAGCTGGATGGTCACATTGCACAAGCTACCTCTTTCCTGTGTGGCTGGGCAGTGATACTGATGCTTCTGCTGGGGGCTGGGTAAAGGGGTCCTGCTACTCTCTTGGTGCAGTGCCTCTTGAGTAAAATGGGTCAAAGGTAGCAAAGGAGGAAGTGCTGAGAAGAAGAAGGAAAATGCCACTGTACTTAGCTAAGGAGATTTTTGTTACAGATGGAAAACAAAGCAGCTGAAGTGAAGGGACAGGATGTTGAAGATTGTTTAGCACGGGACAAAAAAGAAACCTTCTAATTGTTGTGATTGGGAAGTGCTCTAGGGAAAGAAAAGCTCAAGGAGACTCAGGACAAACAAAAGATTGCAAAGGATAGTCTGGGAGGAAGAAGGACACTCTGAGCCTTTGTAACTGCCTGGAGAAACAACCCTGTTTCACTGGAGATGGCCCAGGTCACCTTTCTCCTGCACCATTCAATGCCAGACATCAGCATGCCAGGTGGGCTGGCTGTCCTGCAGGACAGTCTCCCTTTTTGAGTCCTCGACCCTTGTAGTGATGGGGCTGTCACAGGGACTCACAGAGACTCAGCCCGCCCTGGCCCACGGACAAGTCACCATCCGTTGCTGCTGCTGAAAGGAAATGCCAAGACTTGAAAGCAATGTGTTTTGCACTCTTCTCCAGCTGAGACGTACCTCTGGCTGGACAGCCGGGCTGCACTCAAGGCAAAGACAAAGGGAGCAGTCAGCTCAGTGCAAAGATGCTGCCACTGCAGGAATAGAGACCCCAGTAACGAAGAAAGAGAATAAATAATAAAACATGGCAACATGGTGAGTTGGCTGCATGGTGAGAGGCCCTAGGAACAAACATTGGGAATACCCCAGGAAGCTGAGGTTCCTTAGATGGTATTTAAGAAATGTAACAAATACAGAATTCAATATTATTAAATTGTCTGGGGTGAACAGTGCCATGAATACGTAAACATGTAAACAGTGCAGAGCACTGCCAGCCCAGCCCCGAGGCTTTGATCCTCCCCATGCATCCAGCTCTGCCAAGCAATTTGGTTTGGCAGCGGGTAGCTGCTGGAAGAGGAAACATCTTTTGTGTTAACTCATTCCTACGTATCTGTGCAACCAGAGTTAAGCATATGCCTGTGTGAGAGACATGGGAGTAGGACATTTACAGATCATCTGTGTGCTCTCCTCCACCTCTGCACAGCGAACAGGGTCTGGGGAGAGTCTCCTGCTCACAGCTCATCCCAAGCCAAGAAAAGCTCTTGCCATCATCCAGGCTCATACCAGCCTCTGAAGAGATTGTCCATTTTCTTCCTCATCAAGGTCGTGCATTAAACATGTAGACAATAAACGTGTGACACAAACATCAGAGAGTCTAGGCCTGGAAACTCAAGGACCTCCCACAGAAGAGGTACAGCAGTCCAGTTTGGGACCGTTTGACTTGGTGACTGCACATGGAGGACATGTCCTCTGTACTTCCCTCCCAGGAGCCTGGCTGCCAGGGCCACAGCTGCCAAGCCAGTGGAGTCAGGTTAACTTGCTTTGTCTCAGTTTGCTTTAGGATCCCAGTAGAGCCCAGTGAGCTGCAAAACTGGCACCTCTCACCCACGTGAGACACCACCTGACGGTGCTGGTCTCCCTGGGCACCGAGTGCCAGTGCTGATGTGGGCAGGCACTAGCCTGGAGAGAAAGGCGCCCTGAGCTTCAGCACAGAGCCCCAGTAAGGTAAGCCTGGAGGGGTCCCCATTCCTGGTTCCTCTAAACAGGGGTTCCCTCCTGCCTTCTCCAGGCCAACCTAGCATTTCCCAGGAAGCTGGAGACAGCCTGGAGAGAATGGCTTGGTGAGGAACTGGAGTATGGAGCTGTGAGTTTGGACTCATGCAGCTGAAACGGGGCACTTGGGCCCAGCCAGCACACACCACCCTGTCAGGGCCCACTGTCTCCCTCCTGCCCTGCAGCACAGCTGAGCAGGAGCCCTCCAGGGTGCACCTGGACTAGACACTGGAGTTTTGGGGTGCTTTCTGATGCCAGCATCCCAGCCAGGCTTCCAGACCTCCCCACCCTGACAGCCTGCAGGTCCCGAGTGGCAGGTAGTGTGTGTGGGATTGTATGAGTACGTAGGGCAGTGGGCACACTCAGTGTATTTGCACCTTACTTCCAGACACGTGCAGAATCCAGAAAAAACAGCAAAATGCTGTTAAAAGCTGTGCTATCAACCTGGCAACCCCAGAGAGACACAAATCACTGCCATGTACTGGGGTGTGGCAGGTGCTGAGCATTTGTATCGTGCACCACTTGTTAGGTTTTATCTCCTTTCCCTTTTATTCTCATTACTATTATTTACCATTATAATTGAATTTAACTTTGTTTTCAATTACTTTCCTCATCTCAACCTACAAGTTTTACCTCCTCCCCAACTTTTACCTCCTCCCCGTTTCACCGGGGCGGCAGGGAGAGAGGGGAGTTGAGCGAGAGGCTGGACGGGGCTCGATTTCCAGCTGGGCCTCAGCCCCGACCGCCCTGTTAGTCCCCGCCGGGCCCCTCAGGCCCGGGGCCATCGCCGCCCGTTCCCGCCCTCAGGCGCAGCCGCCGCTCGCCCGGGCGGGGGGCGTTCCCGGCGCGCGCAGGCCCCGCCCCGCGGCGCTCCCAGCCAATCGCGGCGCTGTTGCCGGGGCCGGGCCGGGCGCCTGACGTTGCCCTGGAGACGGCGGGACGTTGACAACACACAAACCCGTGACGTCGGCGCGTGGTTCCCGTGGAAACGCGATGGCGACGTCACGGCCTCCCCCTCCCGCCTCCCCCCGCCGGAGCGCGCGTCAGCCGCGCGGGAGGGGCGGGGCCCCGTCTCCACGGCGGCGGGCGGGGCGCGGTCGCCACGGCAGCGGGAGCGGCTGTTGTTTGTTTGGGAGGCGGTGGCCCGGGGCGGGCGGGGCCTGCGGCGGCCCCGACCTCCCCGCCGGCGGCCTGCCCACGCGGCTGCCGGCGGGGCACCTTGGTCCGGCCGGGCCCGGGCAGCCCAGGCTTCCCCGCGGGCTGTGGGTTCCCTCCAGCCGGCAGCCCCACGGGCCGCCTGTGGCCGCCGGGCGCGCCCCCGCCGTGCGCCGGGAGGGCGCGGGCTGGTAACCTGAGCACGGAGATGGGCCCACGGTTAAAAATAATGCCGCTGAGAAAGAGGTTTATTTTTAACTGGGATCGGCGGTGCAGCCCTCTGCACTGAGGAGCCCGGCTGGCAGAGCGAACAGCCCGGCTGCAGGCAGGGCACGGAGCTGGGAGGGTCAAATGGGGGGATGGATGGATGGATGGATGGATGGATGGATGGATGGATGGATGGACGGACGGATGGATGGATGGGACACAGAGGCCACTATGCAGGCGGTGCGCTGAGAGAAGTGCACATGAGCTCTTGCCCTGCTGCAGGTGCTGGCTCAGTACCCCCAGCATATGTGTCACAGGTCTGCTGTGCCCCTCATCCAGGTTACTGAGTGGAGTGTGGCTGTAAAGTGGATGTCCGGCAAACCTCAGAAATCTAGCCTTGAAACAAGTGGAAAGAAACCAAGTGAGCCACAGATGTTGCAGTCTTTTCTGGTCCATCTCTTAAAGCCTGGCCTGATCCCTCAGCATCCTTTGCCAGCCTCATCCTCTGAAAAGCCTGCTCTGCCAAAATTGCCCAGCAGACCACACAGAGCCATCCATGCTGCTGTCACCAGCAGCGGGGGTGCCCAGCAGCGGCCAGACGGGCCAAATGCTCCTCCCTGCATTCCAGAGCAGCAGGGACTGCTCCAAAGAGCCCTGCTCCTGGTGCACCGTTTGCTCCCCGGCAGCCGGCCTTTGGATATTCCTTCGGGCGTCTCTCTGACATCAGCTTCCTCCCTTACAACGTGTGGAGGAGGCCAGATCCTTTCTAGGTGAAACACCCGCCGAAGAAGGGCGGCTGGCGGAGGGACCCACCCACCGGCATCCCCGGTTTCCCCCTGCCAGGACCGGCTGGGCGGCTCCCTGAAATCCCAAAAGCTGTTTTAGCACCGGGGGTTGCGCAGGCGCTGCTGGCAGACGCAGAGGAGGGAACCTCGGGGCCGCCCCGGCCGCTGAGCCGGGTGCCTGCGGGCTGGGAACTCCCAGCCACTGTTCCCGCCGCCGCCATCTGCTGAGGCCAGCAAACTGGAAACCAGCTGCTTGCCCAACCCTCGCCAGCAGCCGGGCTGTTGTCACTGCTATTTGCTTTACATCAGCTCTGTTTAGTTTGGCAGGCTGAGGGCAGGAGGTTCAATCCGGGCGATTTTATGAGGGCTGGTTCCTGTCCCACACCCCTCGGTGGGGAACACGGCGTTCATTGAGGATACCCTCGCCCTCCTCGCCCTGCAGCCCCAGGGCAGGAAAGGGCGCGGCTGAAATTAGTGTTTGTTTCTCAAGGGCAAGCCTGAAGTGCCGGTGTTTGGGAAGGTAATCGGCGGGCGTGAGAAAAGGCTTTCCGCACGGTCACGGCAGCTCCCCGCATTCCGCGGGTACCCGGTCACCCGCTCCCGGAGACCGCTGGCCCTGTGGGAAAGTGCGGGTAGGTGGTCAAAAAGCAGGGAGCACGCCTGGGGTTTGGAACTGCAGTGCAGAGCATGTCCAAAGTCACCCGCCAGGGCTGGAGGGATGTCCCATCAGGAGGTGTACTGTCCCACAGCCTCTGCCCCGGGCAGTGCCTGCTACTGACACCGGCACACGGGGGGTGCTCCTGATGCATCCAGGCAGCTGATGCCCATGGTACGAGGGCTTCTCCTCCATGTTTCATGGAGGTTTGTTAACGTGAGAGGATGTTTACGTGAGAAAGGAAAAATATCGCTAATTACTGCAATTATTCTTGCTGCTCCTCTTGTCCCAAAACAGGCTGTCTGCCTTCTGGCCCCATCCCATCCCAGGGCACAGGCAACAGCGCTGCTAGCACAGGCACTTACAGCTCCTGGGCTGCAGGGAACCACAGAGACCAATTAGCCCAGTGTCCTCCTCTTTTGCTCATGCCTCATCTCAGTCAATTGGATATTTTCAGTGCCCTTTCCTGCCAGCCACGGCTGCCACTGGGTTGCCACCCTGTCTACTATGGGACCTCACCTGCAGGAAGGGAGGGAGCAGTGGGGCAGAGGACAGGGAACGACAAGCAGAGCAGAGGGCAGAGTTCAACACCCTGAAGTGCATCTGCCCAACCCTGTCTCTGCTGCTCCATCCCAAATCTGTCCTGCCCTGTGTCACACAGGCCTGGCTGACGGATGCTGTGGGACAAGAGCAAGGAGCTGGACACCTGAGATGGGAGGGCAGTGGAAATGTAGCCCTGTGGTGCTCCTAGTCCCCTCCTGCTTGAGTCGCATATTTCATTTATTTACACTAGGCATAGGAGCACGTAGACATATGACAAGCCAGTTCAGAGAGCTGACCTGCAGGGAAACAGAACACTTTGTTTCAGCAGGTTTTATTTCAGAAGGTCAGCTCAGGCCAGTTGCTGCTCAGGCTTGCCATGGGCTGAACTGCCAGGGTTCCCTCCCCACTGGGGAACCCCATTCCCAACTCCTTGCGAGGTCCAGTTCTCAGCTGTGGGGTGGGGAGTTGCCCTCTTATGCTACCCCAAGAGAAAACCCTTTGCTGTCTTTTGTCAATCTGTCCTCTGCCATTCTATCGTGGTGGACTGATTGAGAGCAGAGTCAGGAGTCAGCCAGTGCATGGAGAAGGCTAGGTCCCATGCCAGGAGGAGTGGGAAAAGCCAGCCTACGGCAGCTTGGCTTGCATTGCTGCAGAGCTGCAACTTGAGTGGATGGGGACTTGCCTGTGCTGGCACGACACAGGGTGTGGTGCTGGCAGCTACCGAGCTCTCTCTGTATCAGCTGATTCAAATCTGGGAGGCAAGGCCAGCCACCTTCCGAGCCAAGGCAGGATGCACGGTGCTGCTCAGGAGCCCTGCAGTGAGCTGTGCTGGAAGACGACTAACCCCACAAAGACAAGAGATGATGTCTCCTCTGCCAGAACAGTTCCTGGATCTGGTTTGCCAGGCAGTTGTGTATAGCGTTGCGTTGGCACAACAGGGAGGATCTGAGCGAGCCCTGTGGAGCTGGTATTGCTTACACCACTTCAAACAGCCTCAGCACCAAAAAAGCATAGACATGGCCACAGAGGCAACTTCAAGCTAACAGGGCTCCAGTTATCAGCAGAGTCTCTGAGTACAAGCCTGGGGCACATCTCCACTGAATTGCTGCACTAGGAAAGGAGAGCTGGAGCTGAGCTCCTGCAGGAGGGCTTGTCCTTTCACACAATATTTGAATATGTTTGCACTTCTCTGCAGAACGGAGAGGAGGCTAGCTGGCTGCTCTCCCGTTCCAGTGTATTCCAAGTCTATAACATTTTCTCTCCCTGAAGTATTTTGGTTTCTTCGTGCATTTCTTTTTTGCTCTGGTGCCAGTTTTGGCAGGTTTAGTGACCTTTGCCCCCGGGCAGCATTCCACATCAGTACTGGAGGGGGCTGCCTTACTGCATTACTGTGCGATAGCGTTACTCCTCTCCTGTGTCCACACCCCATCTGTAGGGGCTTACAGAGCTGCTGCACTCTCCTCACAAATACTCGCTCTCCATACACACTGGCATAATCTTTGGGATGCTCCTCCATATCCTACACTCCTCCTCTCGGCTCTGATTATCCTCTCCCTCCCTTGCAAGAAGGAGCACTCTGGAGTGAACTACTCACTGCGATCGTGACTGTTGTGAAACAGTTTATCTTCCTACGGGAGCGGCAGCCTTGCCTGTCAGCCTGTGCCTGGCGCTCACAACGCCTCCAGCACTCGCAATCCCGCTTCCTTCTCCCTGACGTGCACATATGCACGCTCCTGCACGCACACCCGGCCCTCCTCCGGCATGCCTTTTGCGCCCGCCGCTTTCCCCGGGGATTGTGCCAGTAAAAGGGGATGCGGTGGTGTGCTGAGGGGGCTGGAGCTCCTGGCGCCAGTGGGGGATGCATGAGGAAGACAGATACGGGTCCTGTTGGGAGCACTCCAAGGATGTAGTTCCCCCACCCCAGCCGGGTGCAGGTTGGGTGGGTGGGTGGTGGGTGCACACGGAGCACAGCCCCCTTGTCCTGCGGGTTATCCCTCGCCCAGCGGTGCCTCCTCGGGAGCAGCCAGACAGAAGGTATGGGCATTCAGGCAGGCACATGCCCGGAGGGGGAGGGAGTCGGATGCCGTGGCCACCGCAGAGGCTCGGCGGTGTTCCCAGGAGGTGACTCTTTAGGAAGTGGGTGCGTCCTGCCGGTGCCACGGCGGGAGGCCCAGCGGGAACTGCGTGGGAGCGAGGAGAGCCACGGAGCAGGCTGGGTCCTAGCCTGACCCCTGGTCATTAGGGAGAAGGCGGCTTTGACATGAGTCAGCAAGAGAGCTGAGCACAGGGAAAGCAGTACCCAAAGACTGGAGAAACAGGGAGGTGCCAATCAACATCGTGACACGTCCTAATTACTTTAGCTTGTGCTATTAAATTTGCTTGCTTGTACAAGAAACAAAAGCAAGAGGCATTCCCCAAAACTCCCTCCAGGCAGAGGGCTCTAGCACTTTACCCAGACCCTGGCAAACTCTTCCTGTGCCAGACACAGAAAGGAGTCCCGGTCATGCCGCCTCTTGCCAAAAGTTCCCAAGCCGGCAAGCCCAAAGCTTGCTGCCCTGCCTCGCTAGCCTGGGACCCAGCACTGGAGCATTGCTGACGAATCCACCGTGAGGGCCAGGTGCGGAGGAGCCACAGCCCACACGGGCGAGAAGCCCTGCGTAATGCCTCCGCTCCCTGTCCTTGGGAAATGGCCATTGCGCGGAGCTGGGCGCTGCGGTCAGGCGGCAGGCACAGGATCCCCGCCGGCTGCTCACCGCCTAGCGCCTTACGTGCGGGAGGTCAGCCCAGGGAGCGGCCCCTGGCGTGTCACAGCGGCTCAGCCAGACAGGGGTACTCCAGAACACCAGGAAGAGCCAGGGCAAGAGCCCTCCACATCTCCTGCATCCAACGGCAGCAAGCTGCCCAGCACCCAGTGCCAGTGCTTGCCCGGCTCTGCCAGGCGCCTCTGTGGCCCATGGGCCTCTCCTGCACACCCGCGCAGGAGTGCAGCCTCCTCCTGCTGTGGCTGCTGCTGCTGCCACCTAATGGAGCCGCTCCTCTTGCCCGGGTGAGATGAGAGCGGCAGTGCTCTGCCAAAGCTCGCACCCCGCGGATAACCCGCTGCCCGCTTGTGCCCACTGTGCCGCTGGGGGAGCACGTATGGTGCGCTGCCTCTGGAACGGGTGAAACCCCCGAGTGTGCCACACGGCAAGGGGAACAGGCAGTCTGTCCCTGTAGATGGTGGCCCCTGAACGTCGTTGACACACTCTCCGGACGCAGGCACACACACACGGCACACACACACGGCACACATGGCCCACGCAGCCTCTGGGAGCTCTCGGCTGCCCGCAGCCAGCGGCCGAGCCTCTGGTTTGTAGCGGCTGAAAGCAAAGCAGCTCCCAAGCGACGCGGGTCATGGCGAGATGCTTTATATAACCCACCGCCACGGAGAAAACCAAAATAGCTGCCTCCCTGCTGCTCAGTTCGTCTCTTCCATCAAACACGGATAAAATTAGAGCAGGCCGTGACGTGCACCTACGTCTGCGCAGGGACTCCAGGGAGACGGAGGGAGCCGGCTCAGGGCTCTGCCATTAGTGGCACAGCCTGCCAGAGCTTTCAAGTAAGATCTGTCAGCAAGGCTGGTGTGTGGCCGCAGGGGATGGATGTGTGGAAGAGGAGGCGGCAGGGGGGAGCACGGCTGCCGAAGGCTTCACGCCTCATCGCTGCCTTTTGGGAGCGCAGGCTCAGTGCTCGCACAAGCCGGGCTTCAGCGCTGCGCTGAGCCTCGCTTTTCCAGCACGGACACCACCGTGGGTGGAGCAGGGCTCCTCTCGAGGCTCTGGATTCACTGTGTCCGAGACCGAACTCCCGAGCAGAGAAGTACTGGAATAGGAATACTTCTGCCAGAGCTTTCTAGCAAACTTGCTTCTGTGGGCTGCAATCCAGAGCTGCTGCGGTCCCCTGGGAGGTGACCTGCAGAACTGGCCAGCTCCCCTTGTCTGCTGACTTTGCAACCTGGTAGAGCCATAGGCTGTGCTGTCCTGAAAGGAGGTGAAAAGCTGACTCAGAAAACACTGTGTGGAGACTCAGACCCTTAAAAAAAATGCCAGGAGAAATGCCTATAAAGAAGCAGGAAAACAGTCACTCACACTCCTGTATAGACACATAGATTAGGTCTACGAGACTTTCCCTGCTGACATGAGAAATCTCAATTGCTCAAAGCTCCTCTTTACTAGGTAATAGCGTCATTGTCCAAAGCACACACAGATGAAGTTGTCTAACTTCTCTTTTGGATGTGTTCACTTTGATGTTTTTTGCCTGGTTTACTAATCTGAACAGAGGAGAGGAAACAGGAATGTGGTAATCATAATCTGTTATTCCGTGACATTGCTTTGCTCTGTGACTTTGGGGGCAACTTTCCCTGATGTCTGTCTATGGATGCTTTGGTGTCCCATCCTGAATTCTGGGGCTGATGTTCTCCATCCTTATTCAGCTGACAGGTTGAAGACTTGTGAAAGGGAGCAAGTTAGTATAATGTCAAACACTGAATCTGACCAGAGCCCTGGAGAAAATTGTTTTTTCTTATTTATGGAAAAACAACAACAACAACAAAGGACAAAAGGTTTAAAATCGTTTTCCTATCCTGAGCAGCATGTGCCCATATGCTGCATCTCCTGGACCTCTGCCACTTTCTCCCTCTACCTCTGTCATATGACAGTGTTGAATACATCTCCTTTTGGAGAGGTGGCTCGGATCCCAGACAGATCCTGGAGACAAGAATCACTGATCTCTATACATACATATATAGCAGCATGGCAAGAGGTGAGTGAGGCAGCCACAGGAGCAGTTCCTCATGCTGGGCTCAAAAAAACCAGACTCCAAACCACTCAGAACAAATGAAGTCTGTTCATCTTCCCCATGAGTTCCTGGAGGTGAAAGCTCAACAGGAGTGAAGTGGCTGGATGAGAGGAGGAATATCTGTGTCACATGGTGAGATCTCTCCTCACTCAGTCCTGCCCTCACCCTGGCAAGTTCCAGCCCTCAGCTAGAAGTTTCTTGCATATCCTTGGGGACATTGTTTGCTGAGTATCCATTGATTACTCTTATCTCAGTGGTTTCTGAGGAATTGCCCCGCTGCAATCCAAATGTCAACCGTATGGTGCAGAACACTTAGTGTGTCCCCTGTGTCTTCTGTTCTTCCTCTTTGGCCCTTGACAATTCCATGGGATATGGAGTCCTTGGAGTGGCACAGGCTGGTGTTGTGTATTCAATGAGGCAGTTTCAGAAAGTGTGTTTTTGAACCAAAGGGTCATACAGCAAAATCCAGCTTCCCTAGGCTGGTACCCAGGTCTGTGTGACTCCCCCAGCCACAAACTCCTCAATGCACAACTCAGTGCAGCCTCATGCCCCTGCAATGCTAATCCCAGTGGGTCCTCCCCAGTGCTGCCCGTGACAATGACCCCATGTGCAGGCACAGCTCCTGATGCTTCCTGCCATTAGGCTGGGGGCATTCACCTTCTGGCAGCCCAGGTTGCCAGGTTCTTTCATTCCACTGAAATTGCTTCTCTGTTTGTAGAAGAAAGCCTCTGAGAGAGCAGAGAAGACAGAAGAGGAAAGGGCCAGCAAGAATGGGACAGGCCAGGAGGGGCCACAAAACATGTCCTTTCCCCACAACCCACAAGTCAGCCCTGCTCAGGCCAGGCAGGCTGTTGCTGAAGAGTTATGAGGCACCAAAGACAGGTGAGGCAGCCAGGGACCAGCTGCTGGGGAAGTAGAGAGAGGGTCACACATCTTCACAGCCCAGAATATCGTAAGCCTCCCGTGCCTCCACTGCTCTCACACCTTGCCTGTGCCTTCTCCTACAAATCAGCTCTTAAGGATTGGGAGATGTAACACATGCACATGAAATACCAGGGAATATTTGTTGCAGGAAAGGGCAGGAGAGCACTGTGATACAGTCTGGGATTTCCCTGAGGCTGTTGGAGGACTGGTTTTACTAGCGGGATCTCTGCTGGGATGAGATGAATGGGAAGCAGGATTAATTTGCAATCCCTCTTACGTCAACACTTGACAGAAGACTTAACGACTGGGATTTCCCTCTGATTATCCTGAGGGAAATGGAGATCGTTCTACGAGCTCTCTCACCCAGTGTCAGGCAAAGAGCCATTCTCAGGCTGTTTGAGTCTCTTTAGATGTCAAGAATAAAAATTGTTTCCTGTGAGCAGCAGCAATGAGTGTCCTGGCACAACTGTGGTCTGAAAAGGATACTTAAAACAGGAGCATCTTTTTCCTCAAACCCTCAGCATATTCCTCTTTCATAACTGTTCTGTAGCTCAAAATAACCTGCCCTGGAAGCTGGTGT
Source organism: Sylvia atricapilla (assembly GCF_009819655.1). Lineage (NCBI taxonomy): Eukaryota > Metazoa > Chordata > Aves > Passeriformes > Sylviidae > Sylvia > Sylvia atricapilla. Next base: position 57,184,459 of record NC_089145.1, read on the forward strand.
TACTTGCATAAAGAGGAAGCTGATGTCCTCAATGAGGTCAAAGGGAAGAGCACCCTGTCTAGACCAACATCCCTGGGGATTTCAGCCCCTGCCTCCTGGAAAACCCCTTGGTCCAGAATTGCCCTGGTGAGTCAGAGCCACTCGCACAAAGCCAGCACTAAGACAAACTCCAGAGCTATCCCATCACTCTGACACCTCTGGGGAAGGCTTCTGCAGGGCAAAGGAAATTTCCGCTTTGCTCTTACCACTTGATCCTTATCAGTCTTCATAGCCATGCTGCAAGATGGATGAGAACCTGATTGCACATCCTATCCATCTTCACCATGTGTTTTTCCATTCCTGCCAGCTAGAATGAATTCCTTGTGCAGCTCTCCAAAAGGCCTGTCTACTGATGGTCTCCATGTCAGACATTGCAATAGGCAGGCAGGTCTTTGGTGCTCTCTGAGACAGGCACAGGCAAGGCTTGCATGATCCACTGGCCTTGGGTACAATGCTTAAGAATGACTTAGTGACTTGTTGCCTGTGGCCAACAGTGGGGAAAGCAGTATCTCCTAAATATGTCTTCTCTGAATTTTGGTGTGCCTCCTGCGCCTCACCCAGCCTGGCAGCTCAGTTTGCCTTTGCAGAAGGAACTCCTCAATGCAGAAGTTGCCCATCTGCACCGAGTGGCCATGGAGGCTGTGGTTTGGGTGAGCCATCCTGCCCCCAGAAATCTTGCTGTAGAGGAGTTATTAATATTCCTATTGCCCACGTGCCATGCTGACTAGCTTCCAGAGATAAGTGCTCTGCTCATGTGCCTGTGGAGAGAGGGGACTTCCCAGGCCTAATTCAATGCTTCCCATTCCTGCTTTCTTACACACCAATCTCTGCCGAGGCTATGAATACGTCCTGCTGAATCAGTGTTCATCCAGCCAACTTCCCTTTTTCACAAGGGGAAATATTTATAATCTAACAGTCAAGCCACCACGCAGTGCAGCTGGTGGAAGACATCCAATAAACATCCCATCTAGCTGCTGCCTTGGCTGCCAAGCCTCTTCCCGAGAACTGGTGACTTGAGCAGCATTCAGCTGCGCCGTTGTTGATATACAAGAGCTAATATTCATTATGCATTATGTTTGTTAGGTCCTGGTCATTCTGAGGAGTTGCAGGAAGGAATGTTCTTCATGTTAATCTTCAAATAATCAGCAAGGTTGTTCTGAGTTGAAAAAAAATGTCAGTCTGGAAGAATTCATTAAGCTTTCTCTTCAGTGGGGAACTGGGCTTGGTACTCCCCATTAAATTTAGCATGATGATATCTTTGAAATAGATTGCACTGCTGTGCATAGATGTCCTCTTTTTATTCTTACCAGGTGATATGAGGATAATATAATTCAGAAATCATGGCTCCATAGCTACAGCTGAGATTACTTTTGTGTTTCAAATTAGAAATTTGAGCTCTTTATTGTCTTGGCATTTCCTCCCCAGTGTTCTTGCACTTACTCTCAATTTATAAGAAGGAAAGATCTAAGAACAGACAGATAAAAATGCCAAATATCTGAAAGTTAAAAATAATTAAAATTAGGCCTTGAAGAAATACAGCCTCCAGTAACAAAACGTTTCGACATTTAATCATCACTGTCGTAGAATAATTAAAAGACTTGAGGCTTCCTACACAATAAAGCTTCTTGCTGTCATGTGCAAAGCCTACAGAAGTGTGTTTACTTTTTTAATTCCTGAGTATTTTTCATGTTACTTTTGACATGTGAAAATCTCTCTGGACGCTTACATTAAGAATTCAGTTCAGAAGTTTTCTTTTAAAAATGCCACTGAAGTCACAGCTTGTCTTAACTGGAAATCACTTGAAAGAGTTGCCCTTAGACACACTGAACTCAAGGTTTTCCTGGTACCTAACCTGGTACTTTTTCTCATCTACTTCCCTCAGTTGCTGTCTCCTCTCAGCTTAGGCAGCCACCTTCCTTGAGAATGAAACAGACTGTGTTCCCATCAGGTACAACTGGAGGACAAGTTCTGTGACAGGCTTGCAGTTACCAAAATCTGAAACTGATTTTAAGGAAATACCTTTGCAGGAATTGGACAGCACCTCTGGAAAGCGTCTGATTAAAGAGTTCAGCAATATTAAAAAGCATTGAAATTTATACACGGCTGGCAGAAAGATCCAGATTTTTAAAAGCAAGTGTATGTTTTTAAAAGGATAGTGTGTTTTCTTCTGAGGTCCTCTGGTTAGGTCTACCTCAGTTGTTTGATGCTGGAGTAAATATGTCCTGTCTTTCTGCTGTGGACTTCTCCACTGTCCTATGCCATATCCATGTTGAGCTTTTATCAGAGAGAGGACAGTGGAGGAGCTGGTCTGAGTGGTCTGGAAGCTGCCCTGGGGAGGGCATGGATGAGGACTTGAACTGAGCTGCAGGGAGGTGGACCTGGCCAATCCTCTCTTATTTAAGATGCTGTACACTGGTAAGGACACAGCTCAATCAGACTTCTACGGAGCATCAGTACACAATGTAACTGCTGATTAGGCCTTGATTTCAGCATAAATTCAGTTTGAAGAAACCTGGAGTGAGATTCATCTCACCAGTGTGGTTCAGGATGAGAAGGCCTCCCTAGAATAACTTCTTTCTCTCCATTGCTTGGAAAGAGAATGCAGCCCTCATGGCCCATGAGAGGTAGAGATATGCATTTAATCAGATGTATCTCAGCTATGGTCTTTTAAGAAAAAATAACTATAAGGCTATGCCCCAAAGATCAAATGTACTCTCTTCTGTATTGTTTTGAGCCTGCACTGTGATTCACAACTGAAAGAAAAATAATGGTATTACTTAACACTGGAGAGTTTGCCTGTTGAGACAAGACAATACCCTAAGCTTCTATTTTTCTGGAGTTGTGGCTTAGGTAACAAAACCTCTTTTGTGAAGATTCTTGAAAGCCTGTGTAAACAGCAATTTGTTACCCTCCCTGAGCAGAGGCATGTTTATCACAAAGGTCAAAGGAGGACAGGGCTGGGGCTTGAGAAAAGGTAACAAGCTAGCTGCTTCTTGCAGAGGTTGGAGGTTTCTAGGTGAACTCTGTATTGGTGTTTGCTGGGAAAGTTAATCCCAACACTGTTGCTGGTGAGCAGGAAAGGCCAGCAGGTCTCTACTGGACAGGGAGCTGGCATGGTTCATGCTATTGGGGCTGTGGGAGAAGCAGGGCTTTGCCTGGAGCCATCTCTTGGGAATGGAAAGGGATATGGGCTTCCCTTGAGCTCCAGGAGAGCAGCAGGTGAAAGTTGCTGGGAAGTGAAGTAGGAGGTTTTCTCAAAAAGATGGGAGTCTACTACTTAAAAGCTGAAAACCTTCCTGACAGCAGGAAAAGCTCTGGGGAGAGATGAGAGAAGAATCATGAATGCTCGCTTCCTCAAAGTGGTTTGTTTGTGATTGAATCTGGGTTGTCTTTGATGAAGGATGTTTTGTTTCCCTAAATGAACTCACAGTTTAGATTAAGCTGCGTACATGTACATTTGATTTCAAGCAATTCACATCCATGCAGGATTTTAAAGTACTTTGTACGAATGGCTTTTGTGGTGTGGTGAAATGGAAGCAGATACATATAAATATACAGTAACAATAGTTTGTCTCCTCAGTGGAATTCAACTTAAATGATTCTTGATCTCTAAAGTTGCTTTGTTCCATGCCTCTTACCCAAACGCTATATATTTTAGCTATATGGCCAGCACACAGGACATGTGATCTCTGGGACACATGACAGGAGAGAGAAAGCAGCACGCCACTGTTTTATGGCTGTTTAGCCACTGATTTATTTTTAGGTGATTGAAAAACATCTCTATCTGGATTGTGATCACGATGATGACTGTGAGAGTTATATCCCAGCAGTGAGTTCAAATATAGCCCCCAAAAAGAAGTGGCCTTGCACTTTCTAGAAGTGGCGGATGGATAATTTTGCATGGTTAGTAAAAACACTGATTAGCATCGTAAAGCATATGTAATTTTTATAGACTTTTCTCAGTAGCTTCTAGTGGATTGCCAGGTGCAAGGCAGAATGCGAAAAGATTAGAGCACAAAAGTAAGTCTAGAATAATTTTTAAGGGGAACATTGTTTCAACTTTTTATTGTCCAAAAGAAGAAAATGCAAAAATGCCGCAGCAGCTGACGCAGAAGCAGTGAAAAAAAAAGGTCTAATTACGTAATTCATACACATTCATAGTCATTGTTTCACAGAGAGAGACAATTAGTGTTGTTTTCTGCCATTTAGCATAGACAAAAGATACATTTTGGTGTGGCAGGCATTCACTACTGCTAACACTCTCTGAACTTTGTCAGTTGGGAAAAATTAGAAATTTGGTGGGAAAAGGCATATTTTCTTCAATGGCTTTTGCTGTCTCAGGCTATAGAGACATCCAAAGGTTTCCATTGCTCTTTTGCTAGGACAGAACTGAAAGGTGAATAATTAATTGCTCTCTTCATAGTTTTCAAGACAGCAATAAAACTGCATCAGGGATATTTGCAAAGATGAAAGATATCTTTTCTCACAGAACAAAATGATTTGAATTTTGTCAGTGTATCGTGATTGGCAGCTGATGTTAGTATTTGCTTTGGGGATACACCCATTTGTTTATGGATTGGTGGCAGTGAGAAAGAATACCTGCTTCCAGCTGACTGCTGAGCTCCCACAACGTTTAATGCAGCAGATTAAGCTAAAATAGGTCATAGCTTCATCTGGAAAGTTGTGTAACAAGTTATCAATCTCCCCTTCACCTCTGCTCAGGGTTTTTGAATTACAGGAAGCATTTAATTTTGTTAGCCTCCACTATGTGGAAACACTAAGGCATGTCCCTGCAAGACTGTTATTTCTTAACCTGCAACTGAAAGGATCTTCAAATGCTTTCCCTCTGCTCTAAGTTATTTGCACACTCAAGGGAGATTGCCCCATTGCATGTTTAAGTGCTTTAAAGAGCCAAAAGCTGGGGATTGTGAGGAGACTAACAGCAGCTCTGTACCATTTTTATTCCATAACACACTGAAGGATCTTTGAGGGGGTTTTATAATTAGATCTGATCTTGCCTATGTGGCAGTTTCTAGAATAATGCTTCCACAGGAGGAGACTACAACAGAAAGCAGGGGATGAATTTGTTGGTGGTAAATGTAGCTCATCTAAAAATGTACCATGACAAAATGGCCACAATAGAAAGGGATTGTAGTCAGTCACATATATGCTTTTTGATGGTTGAGCTCACACTTTGATTTCCAAAAATGAGGCTACTCCAACATGAATGAACCACTTCATCTGGAAAATAAGGCATTATTGAATGTTTTAAACATGTTACAAGGCTGGATACATATCATTGGTTTGAGGAATGCTCTGCATGAAGAAATTTGTCATGCTGTGCCTGTTTCATCAGGATTTTTACAGTACAACATTTCATATCTTTATATTCTAGTAATCTGTGTTTCTTAAATTTTGTGAAATAATAGCTATTTCTGCCTTAAGTGCAGAATGGAAAGAATGGAAAGAATGTTTCTATTTGCAAATGTACTTTGACATATTGCAGAAAGAGCTAAATATTTATTTTATTATAGTTACATTTCCAAATAATTTAATTGTCCAAGTAAGGGAAGGTTTGTGAACTGGTAAGAGTAACAAAAATGTATTGAAATGTCCATCAAGTGACAGTAAATCCCACTTCAAACAACAAACTGGAGCTTAAAGTAAGAGCAGAGGTCTAGTGCTAGGAGGTTTTTGTTGGTTTGGGGCGTTTTTTGTGAAGGTTCTTTTTATTTCCCTCCCAGCAATGAGGTCACTCCATTTGTACATTTGGGCTTAGTGCCTGTTCCTGCAGGAGAGCTTCATCGTATTTTCTCAGCAAGTATGAGCACAAGCAGGTAAAACTGCTGAACTGTTCTTTAATATGTTCTTCAAGTGAACATCCAAGCATGAAATTTGCCACTTGAAGCCTCTTTAGATTGATGTTTGTACCGACTCCTTGTTATTACTTGTCATTAAAGACATGTTTTGACCAGAGAGAGAACAGAGCTGGTGACGTTTAAGGAATAAAAGTGCAACAATGGTGTGATTTTTTTAACTCAAGCTAAAAGAAATAAAAAAAAAAAAAATTGCTTTCTAGCAACGTTACTATCCATGTCTTTCTTCCTGCTTTTCCTTACGTGGTAACACACCCAAATATTTGCAGCTGACCACAGGAGCTGACTATACCTGTGTGATTTTCCTGCTCCCTGCTCACAGGTTAAGCCACAGGACAAGTCACTGCTCCCAGCTGTTCGTGTTCTTCCCGGCAGCTCCACTACCAGGGCAGGAGACTGGGAATGGAGATGGAGGTGTGGTGCCAAGGAGAAGCAGCAGCCCAAAGCTGGTCAGTGGTTGCTTAATGTTGTCTTCCTAAAGGGTAAAATGTAACAATGGGGGGAAAACCAAAAAAAACCAAAAAAACCCCCCAAAAACCCCCAAAAAACAACAAAAAAAAAAAAACCAAAAAAAAAAACACCCAAAAAAACCAAAAAATAAAAACAAATAAAAAACAAAACAAAACAAAAGCAGATCTGAGCATATGCAGGAAAAGGAGAGAAGAAAGCATCATAACATCATAATTTTATTTGCTGTTAAAAACACTTGGATACTCCTACTGAGTGGTCTTCGCAAGGTATTGATGCAAAGAAGCGAGACAACCGATAAAAGTGAATTTTCTTGTGTGAAGAAGTCCAGAGGGAAGTGTTATGCCTCAAAACCGAAAACCCCCACACAATAAACTGCAAGAGTCGCTCTCAGTGAAGGGCTTCAGCCGTGAGGGAGTCTCACCGAGATTCAATCTGCTTGGCACCCCGATCATGCTCCCCGCCTCAGAGCACCGCTCGCTTTTGTTGGAATTTTCCAAATCTTTAACGAGCCACACCACTATTACTCGCTCCCCTCCGTTATTGCCGGGTTGACTGCATTACTCATTTGTTTCATAAGGAGACAGGCCCCTCAAAGGCTCAGTGCTGCGCCTCAGCCCCGCGCCCCCTCAGGCGGCCTGGCCCCGCCCCTGGCCCCGCCCCGGCCCCGCCCCCGGCCTGGCCCCGCCCCCAGCCCCGCCCCCGGTGACGCAGCGGCGGCGGCGGTCACGTGCGGCGGAGGCAGGCCCGGCCCGCCGCACTCGGAGCCGCCGCCATGCCGCTGCCGCCGCTGCCCGGCCGCCCCCGCCTCGGGCGGGCCCCGCTCCTGCCGCTGCCGCTGCCGCTGCTGCTGCTGCTCCTGCTGGTGGGCCCGGCGCGGCCCATCTCCTTCCAGCTGCCGGGCAAGGCGCGGAAGTGCCTGCGGGAGGAGATCCACCGCGACACGCTGGTCACGGGCGAGTACGAGATCACCGCCCCGCCGGGCTCCGCCAGCGGACCCTCCGCCAACCTCAAGGTGCGGCCTCGGCCGGCCGGGGGGCGGGGGTGGCCGGGGCGGGCGGCGCGGCCCCGCCTCCCCTCGCCGGCCGTGCGGGGCGGGGAAGGAAGGAAGGAAGGAAGGAAGAAAGGAAGGGGTGACGTGTTCCACGCGTGACACCGGCCCACGCGTGAGCCGAGCGCCGCCCGGCCCCGGCCTGCTCCGCACCGCACCGCGGGACTCGTCCCGTGCCAGGGGCCACCAGCCCGGCAGGAGCTCCGGGTGCTGGGGAGCGAGGGACCAGGGCAGCGTTTTAGCTTGAGCCAAATAGGAGCTTTCTCTCCCCAAAGATGGAGCAGCAGCGGCCCGTGCCGCAGCCTGCCGTTCAATCCGCACACGGTGCAGCTGATGTGGCGCCTGGCGAGATGGGCCGCTGCGATAAAGCCGTGGCACGGCTGCTGACACCGTGCGGGCTGGAAAGAGTGATGGTGACGTGGCTTTGCGAGGGCTCCCTCCATGCCTGGGGCCTGGCACGGCAGGATCCTGGCACAGGGGAATGGGGGCTGAGAAATCAGGTTCTGGTACACAGAATGGTTATTCTCATCTTGCTGTGTCGTGGCTTGCATGGATTTTAGGTAGGCAGATGTTTGCTGCAGGGGAGAAAAGGATCCTGAAGGATCTTCAGGAAGTACAGGGTTGGCAGAGTGTACGTGGCTAATACACCTGTGTGACATGCAGGCATTAAACTTCAATAGCTTCACTTGAATTCAACAACTTCACTTAATGCTGCCCACAATCAGCCTTTCCTAGGCTTTCTTCAAAATTCCAACCTAGCTGAGTAAGGTCAGTTCATAACACTCTTCAGTCCCCTCTTTTATTTCTGTCTACATTCCCCAAAGTTTCAATAGTAAGCATGCAAACAGAGACAGAATGGTCTGCTCAGGAGTTTCTGAACTTGGTGTTCTTGAGTATTTTAGACCTCATGAAATCAGGTTGCCTTTCCAGAATCTGCCTGCCAATGCCTGAAAGCCCTTTATTGGCAGTCTGGTTATGGCTAGAGAAGGCTTCTTCTGGAGTCTTGCCTTTTAAAAATCCTATTCTTCTGTTCTTGTATCATTTGTAAAAGGAAACTTGTCTGCGTGTAGGCAGAGCCAAGCAGCATTAAGGCTTTAAAATGTTGGTCCAGTGTTTGCCTGGTAAGGCACGTGTATTTCAGATGGAGTGCCATGTTCCCATTTCTGGGAACATGCCATGTCTCTTACTGCTTGGTAACCAAGCCTCCTGGTCCTCTGGTTCTCAGCTGACTCTTAGGTCAGTTGACCCCAAGGTCTCTTCCAAAACTCACTTTTATGACATAAGACTTGTCTAGGGAGATGACAGTGAGCCAATGAATCCCATGTTTGAGTCTTGGTTGGCTTTGCTGATGAAGCTGGTATGCGGATGGTACTGCTTATAGAAGTTCTTTTTTGTTCAAACCATAAAATGAAATAATTTTTTAAAATGCTGTATGGTTTGAAAAGCCACAAAGGAGAAAACATAACATATGCAGTTCTTGGTTTCCTTCTTATTGTTCAGGTATGCTGTGTCCTCCCGATGTGCTGGGCTTGTTATAAGTGCTGAAACCTCTCTGAAAGGTGCCTGCTTTCTCTGTGGTCTGTGTGAGAAAGGTCAGTTCAGGGCAGGATGTCTGCAGGTCCTCTCTGTTCTGCACGGGATGCTCTGCTTTGGCTCCTTGTGTTGGGCCACGGAGCAGAGGAGGTCGGTAGTCAATCCTGTGCAGGCTCAGCTCTGTTCCTGCCGGTGAGCTGAGGTCTGTGTGTGCGATAGCTCAGCGCTAACAGTGGCTCCTGTGTTTTGGAGGAATCCGAGGGCTCTGCCAGCTGGCGGCTGCTGCTGCGGGGGGCGTCGGGCGCCTCGGCCCTCCTTTGGCAGCCACGTGCCTCTGTCCCATTGTCGGGCCCGGGCGGTATCGGGCTGTTTGTCAAGGGCAAACAATGCCCTGTCTGTAGGGGATTGCCTTACCGTAAAGAACGTTAGAATAGCATGAAAAATCCCTTTCAGGTCGACACCCCCACAAGCGTTCTGGCTCGGCTGTTAGCAGCTTCCCCGCCCTCGCACACCCGGCTGAATGGGCAGTGTATTTGGCTGATTGGGGTGATGCTATTCAGTTGAAATAGCATTTCAGATGAAAGCGGATAGCAGAGCTTTTGCTGTCCAGAATGATGTTCATGAGCTGCAAAGGGCAAAAACGGATCAAGCTGCATGAAGATTAGCTCTGGTTTCTACAAAGGCATAGGAAAATAGCGCTCAGGATAATAGGGGCATCTGAGAGCTGTGTTGTTCTGGCTACTTTTTGTGATGGAAAACCCAGTGTGCAGAATGTATGGTGTCACGCTCATGAGGTGCCTTGGTTAACGTGACTGCTTCACTGAACAGCACGTACAATGTGGTGGCCAAATCACCGGCTTTTACATTGTGCTGGGTGGTCAGACATACACAGTCCTCTCCTGCAGATGGGCCTGCTCACTAAGCTTCCCAGTGCCTCCTAGTGCCTGGTGGCTTCCACACAGCAGGTAGCTGGTGGCTTGTGGCAAGGGGATGGCAGCAGAGCTGCCTGTGCCTGACTGTGCAGGCGTGCTTTCATCTGCTTGCTGCTTGAAAACAGGTACAGCTCTGAGCTGCTGCGTGGAGAACGGTGCTCCTCATTGCTTCTCAGACACTGACAGTGTGTGGTGCAGGGGCAGCTACAACAAATCCCCTAATTGTGGGATTATCTGTATATAGAGGAAACTTGTTCCTAAAGTCTTGCCTGCTGCGGTTTATGCCATAAAGTGTGAGAATTTATATATTTGATTGTATTTCCTGCCTAATGCAGCAACTCTCATCCGTTGGTAGGTCTACACTTGTTTCAAATCCAGTGCCAGAGAGTTAATTAGGTGCTCTAATAAGAGTAGAGCGTTTCCTTAGAATAGTTCTGGGCACATAGCCCTTTTGCATGGCCTTTTTACAGAGGAAAGGCTGGAGTAAAGTAGAATGTCTGACTTACCTTTTCCGTGCCACAAATTATTTTGTGTACTTCAGTCTTGTATGCCTCTGAAATTATTCCCAAGCCTTTTACTTTCTCCACTCTAAGACTTTCAAAGACCCCTTATAACTTTAGTGTCCATGCTGTTTCAGACATACTGTTAAAAATTAGCACTGAGGGAAAATGGGAAGCATTCCAGTGGAATACACACTGCTCATTTTCATGCAGTGTTGTAACACCTTCCATTTTTTTCACCCCTCTCCCCAGTCAGAGTGTTTCAGCTGGATGGAGCCCTTAATTGAGCACAATTATTCTCAAGTTTACGTCATGAAATGCGTGTCCTTTCTTTTTATACTCTTTGTTGAAGCATTTTTGTAGACCTTCCACAGTTTTTGCCTATTCTTAGTAGTTTTATGGAGTTAGCACAAAGCAGTCATTATTCTGTCTGTGGAGTCTGGATTGTCCTCTGAAGTGGCCACTTTTATGGATCTTGGCACTCAAACCTTGTGTAACTCAGGGCCACACTCATGCTTCATTTCTAGAGGAATAGATGTAGCCTTTTCCATTCCATCTTCTGGGGAATGTGACTCTATCCCATAAGCCTTCTCCCTGTCTCTGTTGCTATGGGAATTAATGAATTTTGCTTGCAAAATAAAGCCAATGAATGACAGTTTGGTTCAACTGTAGTTCTTGCATGTAGTCTGTATTTGGGATTCATAGGAGGAAGAGAAATTAGTGTGGGTTTCAGTTTGGGATATTTTTTTTAATTAATTGGTCAGTTGCTTTTTTGTGGTGGTTTTTTTGGGGGGGGGGTTGGGTTTTTTGGTTGGTTGGTGGCTTTTTGGATCTAAGAGTCAATAATTACTTTATAGTCACTCTGACTTTGTCAGCTCCTGGTGTGTGGATGAAGAGGGGAGCAATTGATGAAGTCACAAAGAAGGAGGGAAACTGTTGAAATGAGAAAGCAGCAGATGCAGAGGGGAGGCTTGGATTACTCTTGCTGCACAGGCAGCATGAGCTCACAGCAGCAAAGTAACTCTGTTTCTTACCTCCATTGTCCCTCTTACAGATAACTGACTCAGCAGGGCACATCCTGTATGCCAAGGAGGATGCCACCAAGGGCAAGTTTGCCTTCACCACGGAAGACTATGATATGTTTGAGGCCTGCTTTGAGAGCAAGCTTCCTGTGGGTAAGTGAAATGAAAGGTGTGCTGGCTGTTTCTAGCATCTGATCAAGTTTATGTAGCTATGTGGATTAGGAATGCGACTAAAGTGATCCTGAATGTGGTCCACAGGGCACTTTTGACTTTGAAAGCTGATCTTCAGGAGGCTGTGGGCAGTCTCACTGCAGAACATCTGCTCTGTGTGTTGCAGTTTGAAGTAATCCTCTGTGGCTGTTGTGCAGAGCACTTGGGTTTCCTCTGAAAGGGGAATTGGGCATTTCTCCTGCAGAGATCACCACAGTTGCAACGAGTGGCAGTACCAGTGAGCAAACCACACTCCTTTTGCTGGTTTACTGCTTCCCCCCATCTTGTAGTTGAGCCAGGACAGAGCTGGGTGCCATAATCTCCAGGACCTCTCTTTCACCCCAGCAGGACATTTCTTCCACATTTGTTAGAATGTGATCTATGCACAATGTGTTCTTGGCAGCTATCCTGCGATAGGTTGACAACTATTTAATGAGGTTGGATTGTGTGTGTATAGCGAATGTGTCCTTGCTTTGCACCCACAGCTGCTCTTGAAGTGGTCAGTAAAGGGAAGGGGAAATGAGCAGGATGTCAGCTTTGCATTTGTGCTACAAGGATGGTTGCCTAACGAATGCTGAGGCTTGTTTCCTGTGAGTGTGACGCATGTACTGCTTTGAATGCCTGAGCTGAACTTCAGGAGAAATGTGAAAGTGACCAACGTGTGGGCTCTAGTCTCATCAGTGGTGGTGGGAGCACATACAATTTCGTAGGTGCTACATCTTTTCATGGTTACTGGTAGAGTTCTGCTTCTTGGGCCCAGTTTTTCTTAGATCTTATCTTAAAAGATCCCAGAATGTTTCACAGAGCATTCACTAGCAGCATTCCTCAAATCAGTTGAAAGGCAGCTGCTGTTTTGCTGTTTCTGCTCCGTATATAAGATGCAAATAGTTTGCTAGTTGAAAACTTTACAGAAAGAGAAGGCTATATTCTTTGCTGGGGTTAAGAGTGATTGTAACACCTCTTGTGTGGTATTTTACAGATAAAATAGTGATCCCAAATACTCAGGATTATGTTTTAATTTTACTCCAAACGTAGGACTTCCAAATGTTCCTTAACACATTGAGACATGCAGGCACTAGTGACTCATCTGGGAGTCACTCATGCTATTTACTTTCCAACACCTGAGTATTTGAGAAGTCTCCAGACAGTCCTGCAGATCTTTTCATAGCTTCCATGTGATCACACACTGAAGTGGGAAAGGTTTCTTTCTTTAGTTGTGTCTAGACTCTCAGTTTGGTGCTTTTGAGCAGAAGTTTCTTGCCTAGACAGACCCCCTTACAAGTGTTTTGACTGTAGCAAATGTTTGTTCCCTGACTCCCTTGTTGCAAGTGTGTTTTAAAGCCTTCAATATGGTTGACAATTAAGTATTTCTAAATGAAGTTTCTACCTTGATGACCCATGGAGCACTGAGCTGCCAAAATCTAGAGCTCATCAACTGAGCAACTGGATCCTCTTCTGGAGGCTTTCTTTTTAGGGCTTTGTTTTTGGACCCAAGTGCCCCAAATTCCACCTAGAGTATCTCCAGACTTCCCATGTCTGTGCTGGAAAGTGAAGGATGTATTAAAGTAAGGGACGTGACACTCTGAGGCTTGATCATCTCCAGGGCTTGGTTAAGGTACTTGGAAAGAAGTAACCACGTCACAAGGAAGTACCTTGTTTCCTCTATAAGGTCAGCATGGGAGTGGAGCAACTTACCAAGTCTGTTTAATTTTCATGTTTCTCTTTAAAGGTTAGGGTCTTTTTCCCAGTTTCATCAAGTAAGTAATCAGGACTTATGGCAGCAGCCAAGGAGGATGTTTGTGGAGTATTGAAAGAGACAAACTGTTGGTAGAGGAAACCCAAAGCTGTTGGATCTGCAGGGTCCAAGCAACTGAGATTTCTCAATGCCTAACCACAGAAATGAGGAAGAGGAAGTGAGAAAGAGATCTCATATCGCAGGTTCACCTTATCAGAATGGAGGAGTTCTTAGGGTGCTTCTTGGAGCTGTGGGTATTTGCATGATGGGCTTTTTACCCTCTTCCAGGCAGAATGGTCCTGTCTTCTTGACCAGTGCTCTGCTCCCAGGCACATTTACTCTACCACAGTATGCTACTCTCAGGTGAACAGCCTGAGCTCCCTGCATTCTCCCTCTAGGACTCTTCTGTGTGCTAATCTTTAACTCTATGCTTCTTATGTAATCCTTCTCTTCCCAAACTTTCTTAAGAGTGTTAGGACTCATTTTTGCTGGAATTCCTATGGGAAAACTTTCTGATCTTCATTTCAACCATCCTGCTTTTCCACCGACTTTGCAAATTAAGAGCTCCCCTAATTTCCCAGGAAACAGTTCAGATGAGATGACCTCTTGAAGACCTAAGGAATGTAGGAGTTGGTTTAGTTCATGATCTCTGAATCTTGACTGTTTTTCTCTTTGCTACTGATCCAGCCTGCTCTGGTGAGCCTTGGTTGCAGAAGCAGGGGGTTTCTGAGGTTCTGATGGGAGCTGCTTTGGGCTTAGTAAACTTATAGGAGAGCAGCTTGAGTTTTCCCCTGCCAGTTCCTGACAATGTTAACTTCTTGCAAAATGTCTGCTCTCCATCCCTTTGCACCTGGCAGCTTTCAGGTTTCTGGTTTCTTACTGCGTCTTGGCAGCTCTCTCTTCCAGTCTAACAAACCAATTCTTCTAGTTCTATTCTTCTGTTCACTTTTCATCTTTCTTATCTCTTCCTGCAAACTTCAGTTCTCAACTCAAATTGCTATAAATCGAGCACCATTAAAAAAACCTCTTACTGGACTGTGTGCTTTGAATTTTTTTCTGCAGCTGCTGTTGTCTGTCCTACCTGCCTGTCTCCATGCGTGCCAGTAACGTGTGTGGCATAAGCAGTCCAAACTTGTGGTTGGGGAAAGGAGTACTGGGGGTTGTATACAGCCTGTCTGTTAAAGAACAGTACTGGGACTGCAGGGGCTTCTTACAGTAACCAGTCTTTTATAAGAAAACAACAAAATTCCATCCTAATCATAATTTATCTGTTGGGCTCTTATATTGTGCATTCATTTAAGCAGACTTAAGAAGCAGTTTGTAGTTGATATGCACCATCTTATCAGTGGATTATTCATTGTCCTGCTAGCAGTAGAAGGTCATTCTAATCTGGTGTTGAAGAGCTGTTCAGTGAGTGGCTAGAGAAAAAATTTGGGGATGTTGTATCGAAGGTCTGGAATATCTTCCTAGCTCTGACTGGAGTGACCCAGTGTAGCCTGTAGATTGAATTTGTTTGTGGACTGTGGGAATGCCCACCTGGCAGCCTTCTGAGACAAAATGTGAGTATTGGACATTCTCCTGGATAGAGACTCTGAAATTCATAGTTTAAGTAAATTCAGACCTTGTGTTTTGTTGGCAGCCAGTTGAGGACAGCTGTATGTCCCCACATGCTGGGATTTGGAAATGTGTTACATACAGACATTTTCTTGGTGGGTGATATAGTAGAGAATGATACTCAGATACGCTGATGTGCAGCATTTTTGAGAGTATCTGATATGACTATCTTATATAATTTTTTTTCCTCTTGTGAATGTTCTCAGATGTGTCAGTTTGTAGCAGTTGAAAGACGCTATAAGCCACGGTTTCCCTAGCCTGGGGCTTACAGCCTTGAAAGATACCTGCTCTGCTGGTGACTGCAGCCTTATGAGCTGTTTGTTTGGCTCCAGCTGGCAGCTCTCTGAGGTGGTGTTTTCCCAGCTTCAGAAGCCTCTTGCTCTCTTGGGGTTTGCATCAGCAGCATGGTTCTTGGGTATCTGAGACGGTTGGTAAAGGGATTGCCTTGGCTTCTGCAGACATTCCAGCATGTGAGGGTCAGTAGTCCTCATATGCCATGTTCCTCAATTGGAGCAGTTTATAATTTTCTCCTTTGAATGTAAAGCCATTTATGGCCCCAGTGACCCTGACAAGTTGCTGGTTCACTTCCTATGAACGTAGGCTTCCCAGTTGAATATTTGCCCCGCTGGTGACTTGTTTTTCACTAGGCTGTCTCATAGCAGCTGGTGTTCATATTCTAATCCTCTGCAGTTTTTACAGTGATTTGCATCCTGTAGACACTCAGTGCTTTTAGTTACAGCTTGTTCTCATTATCTTTGGAGGCTCTCCTTCAGCCAGGATTTATTGTGAAGTCTCTGTATTTTTAGGCTGGACTGTGCTGCCTCCGCAGTCAGCTGCAGACATGGAGGGAGGGGAGGGGAGGGATTTGAGTTCTTCCTCACTGGTGGGAAGAGCTGGTGATTTCCTGGCAGGCTAAATGTTTCACACAAGGAATCCTTTCATTATGCTTCCAGGAACAGGGAGGATGCCGGACCAGCTCGTGACTCTGGATATGAAGCATGGCGTTGAAGCAAAGAACTACGAGGAGGTATATCCCCTGGCTGCCTGCACTGCAGGCTCCCCTTTCCCAGCACTCACGTGATGCCTTTTGTAGATCTGGGCTCCTGATGGGAAGCTGTTTTCCCAGTGGTGATGAAAGCCTGTCTGCAAACTACAATTGCAGCGAAGCATTGTGTGTTACGGGAGGGGAAAAAAAAAAAAGACAAACATCAATTAGAATTGATTTACTCTGGGAACTGGAGCCTAATGTGTGAATTTCTTTGCTAGGACAGCATGACCCAGCTTCTGGGCATAGGCACTAGAGGTGAAGTTTCCCTAGCAGCAGAGGTCATTTTAAGTTAATATGAGACCCTATTTTAAAGGTCAAGTTTCAATGTTACTGTTCTTACCTTCCTGCCTGTAGGATGTACTGGCTCAGCAGGCCTGAAATGGCACTTGTGTGTTTCTAAGAACTGGCAGTGTGTCAGTGTAAAGGTGTTTGGTGGAGTAGTAGCTGCTGTGGAATGGGTATTTGATTTGAAGGCGTGACATTGGAAATAGGCATAAAAGCCTAAACATTTCAATCTTAGGAGGACATAGCTTGCTTAGACCCAACACCAGCTGGGTAGAGTAGCAGTTATTTTGTGGCTGAGACAGTCCTGACTGGTTTGGATGCTGAATTTTTATGGCAGCTATCATGCTTTTGGCTCACTAGAATTTGGGATCAGTCATCCCCGGTACAGAGCCTGTGCCTGAGAAAATGAGAATTATTGGTGGAGAAGGAGTCCTGCAAATGATTGCTGTGTCCACTGTGCATAAGAGCATGGGAGATGCTGTAGAGAAGAGAGTGGGTAGCAGAGGAGGCTGTGCATGGTTCCAGATGGAAAATTAACAATTTTCTGAGATGATCATGCTGGTGTTTTTATATCCTTTCAAACTTTGGGCTGTCTGGTCTTGCATGATTTAAGTTGGTTGGAAGCGCTCCCTGTGTGGACAAGGAGGTGCTTGAGGTCAGGAAACAGCAGAGGAATCACAGCTTATGCTCAGTGAGGGAAAATGTCCATGCACAAGTACAAGAAAAGAAGGATTTAGACTTGCAGTTCCACTTGATACCAAATGCAGATCTTGGCAGCCCCAGCAAGTGTCCTTGACTTGTGAGGACCTCTTAGAGTGGTAGACTGTATTGAGCCTTGTTGAGCAGCATGTCTACAAAGGACTCAAACTGATTTATTGTTTGTACAGCTGCTACAGATGTTTAACTCCACTCCTTTGCAGTGTGGGTTTGTTTGTGTGTTTCATCATCTCTCATCTCAGTTTGCTGTAGTGGTTGTGAGTTTTGACTTGGCAGGTTGCTGTAAGGCCTCAGAGGGCAGGAATGTTGCTTGGGTTTCTCTCATGGAATTGCAGCCTTTTTGAGCCTTTTGCATGTGATGTTCATCTGTTGTTGGGTACCAGAGACCTGTTGTACAGCCCTAGTTCTTCTAGTTGAATTGTTGCAAGGAGATTTGATTTACGGAGTGTAATGAGGGTCACTGATAGTGCCTAAGTCTGACTTCATAAACTTTGATAGATCTAGATATACTTGGAGCAAAGCAGCTAGAATAGTGAGCTGGATTAGAAGATCTAACTGCACTGTCGTACCTTAGTTATCTGGGTTTTATCCATTCAAGAAGTAGAAATGAAGATACAGAAAAGTGAAAAGTTTTCTGATGGTGCTGTGAAAAGTTTTCTGATGGTGCTAAGAATGCTTGATGATCTAGGTTTTTTTCCACATGGACTACTCCTTGTCAATTCCTGGCTATAGTGTATCACTTTCTATGCTAGGAAGAGAGTTAGTCTTTGACAAATCTTTAACTAACCCCTGGGAAGCTCGTTGGAGTTGTTACCCTGGTGCTGGTGATACAGATGTTCTTTCTGGAATGATGATATTCCACCATCACAGATGCTTGGTGGGCTTTACTACAAAACCTCTTGGAGCAGCTGTGCATATTGGGTTCATTAGGGGCAAAAGATTCCAGGACTGCCCAGGGAGGTTGTGGCATTTAAGGAAAGACTGGACATGGTACTTAATGCCATGGTCTAGTTGTTGTGGTAGTGTTAGGTCTTAGGCTGGACTCAATCTCGGGAGACTTTTCCACTCTGATTCTGTGATTCATGATACACATCTCGGAATACATGCAGGACTAAACGTAGCTATTAGGTGCTTATAGCTACACCTATTAAGAGGAGCTGAAGAGATGCAGATGGAGCAGATAAACCTTGTTTTTTTTCCAGTGGAATCTTGGTAGCCTTCTGTGAATGAGGAGGGGAGCTGTGAGGAAGTGAAGATAATGGAGCTGGTCAGTGCAAGGCTAGCTTGTCAGTACAGCTGCCCAGGACCCTTGTGTGTGTTACAGACCTGCTGCTCTAGCAGTGTCAGTAGAGTCTGGGCTGTGGGCATGCAGACACTGGTGCCAGTTTTTCAGCAAAGCTCTCTGCTGGCAGGTATGTGGCCAGGCCACAGGGTTTTGTCATTAACAGCCTATTGGCTAGCAAGCAGGAGAGGGTTAACCTGCTCCTTCCTACCCCTCCTCTCAAACACACTCCAAACTGACACTGCTGTGCTGGCAGAGCTAGAATATACAGCTTGTCTCAGCATAAAAATCCTCAGATGATTGTTTGATGGCTTGCTGCTTGCCAGGATATGCATGTCATGTGGAGACCCTTCAGTGGAATCACTGATTAGCTAGCACTGGCTTGGTCACGAGCATCTCTTCAGCTCTGGCGCTGGTGCCCAGGCAGCTGCCTCTGGAAGTGGCATTTTGGGGATACCTTCATGCTGGGTGCCCTGTTGCCTGCCTGTCAGCATGGATAACTGAGAGGTGGCCATTATGCAGCTTACATCTGAATAATCCTGTGAGACTGAGACTGGTGGTGAACTGCCAGTGCTTTGTTGTGTTTTCTGTAGCTCATCTTTCTTCTGCTGCATTACTTGGGGACACAGCATGTGGCCTTCATGGCAGGGACCTGTCCCTTCTTGGTGACAGTGACAAATTCTGTGCACAAACCACAGCTACCCAAACTCTACGCTGGAGAAGTGCCAGGAATTGCAGTTAGCTTCCTTTGAGCATCCTTGTGCCACAGGTTTTATGTAACGTGTGTCAGGTTATAGCCTAAATGGGGCAGAGACACGTCTACACATTGAGCTTAACTGCGCTGTGCACAGACGCGATGTCCCGCGGGACCCGGAGTTCCAGAGGGAAGCGGCTTGTTCCCGACAGGAGCCGGCCCCGCAGCGGCCCCGCAGCGCCACCCGGTGCCAAGAGCCTGTGCTGCCCCCGAGGTTCCGTCTGAGGGATAAAAACCCCGAGCTCTTGTGGGATAATCAAGCGCTGCCGCTGGGAACGGGGCTGCCTGGGCTTTCTGGAGCATTAGCAATGTGAATCTCGGTGCTAACAGCCTGTGTGCCTATGGACCTGTATCGTACACATACGTAAGTTAGTCGTTTCTGTCTCAGTCTGTGACTTATACTCACTGGAGGTTTAGTCATGTGGCAAGATCTTCTACCCACTCCTGAGAAACCAACTGCGAATAAGCTAACATTAAGCCGAATAAGGAAGAAGTGTGCTTGTATGCATGCTGTGCTCCTCCGTTGTGTAGGAGGAGTAGTAGGAAAGTGTGTTTCAGAAAACAGGTGGGAGAAGTGATAGTGTTTTATGCAATGGTAGTTTCTGGCTTGTAGAGGTATTTCCCGAGGGGAAGGATGCCCCAGATCTGTAGTGTGTGGGGAGGAGCGGCTCAAATTGGCAGTAAAAACCCACGTGGGAGCTTTTGGTTTTGGTTCAGTGATTTGACTCTTCTGTTTTCTAGATTGCTAAAGTGGAGAAGTTGAAACCCCTGGAAGTAGAATTGAGGCGCTTGGAAGATCTTTCAGAGTCCATCGTTAACGACTTTGCCTATATGAAGAAACGAGAAGAGGAGATGAGGGACACAAATGGTAAGAGACTGTGTGCCCCTTCAGAGGGATGGAGCTCCAAACCCCCTCATTTCTGCTAAATGTGTTATTAGGGCAGCGTTTGGAGATCAAGCAATTATAGTGGTCTCTGCCTGTTCTGTCCCTAGTAAGGGAAACCTGAAGCAGTCACTGACTCTTGTTGTTCTGTCTCTAAAAATCGTTTCTTTCTGTCTCCATTCCTAATGTGAATTACTCTGTTCTATTCAATGTTGCCCATTAATCACAGCTTCACCTTGTTCCCTCTCATTATCCTTCTTGTTGTTCCCTCTGCTTTTATTCTCGAGTGCTGCTGGTTCTCAGGTGACCTTGCCTTCATGCTGTCTTGCTTTTGCATGGGGGAGGAGAAGTCATTCTGGGAACTTTGCCATCTCGGGGTGCATCCTGTGATGCCAGGCTCAGGTGCAATGGTTTGTTGTCTGTTTCAGAGTCAACAAACACCCGGGTCCTGTACTTCAGCATTTTCTCCATGTGCTGTCTCATCGGACTGGCCACCTGGCAGGTTTTCTACCTGCGTCGCTTCTTCAAGGCCAAGAAGCTGATTGAGTAAAGGAGCAAATCTTCTTCCCCCTCCTCTCAGACCCAGCTGGACACCGCTGGGACCTAGCCATGGCCTCCTGGAGCCATCTTACAGATGATACCCACTGACTGGAGCTTTTCTGGAGGAACTTGGACCCTGAAGGGGGAGGAGAGCCTGAACATCGGAGGCAATGGGGGACTTGTGAAATCCTGTTGGATGTTGAGGGTGGGGGAGGTCATAATGGGCTTGGGTATTCCTGGGGCAGCGATTAAATAAAAAAAAAAAAAAAGATGTTTCCATGACAGCTGCAGCAAGTTTTTTGCGCTGTCTATTCTCCTTTTATAATCATGGCTTGATGATGTCTCCCATCTGTCTGTGACTGCAGTGTTACTCAGAACCACCTGACCCTGCTGTGCTCTTTAGGTGGCATGCAGGTCACACTGGTGCAGAGCAGGGGAATTCCCTGTCCTCACCAGCTGGGATCCTAAGCCTCGAGCAAATGGAGATGAGTGCAAAGCAATAGGATTCATCATTCCAGCAGGGCCTGAGAATAGAGGGTCTTCTAAGCTTTGGTCCCTGTCGTGGACCTCTGTGTTTCTCCCTGTGGGAGCTGGTGTCTTTGTGCTGACAGGTCAGAGCACTTGAGCATATGGTGATTCACCTGGAGGAAGGGGAACCTTCTAAGGCAAGCTTCAAAGTGTGTTTGAGCTTGGAAAGAAGCCTACTTTGCTCAAATAAGCTATGCAGCCTTGGTCCCACCCTTCCTCCACATATTTGTCTTGGATTTGCCGCTCTTGTTTTGAAATAGTGCAGCAGCTTTCCTGAAAACCTTGGTCAGGAAGAGCCTTTTGTGCAGGAGGCCTCGATCAGATACAGTCACAGAGCAGATGGGAGCAGGTCATGCTAGGAAACTTGGTCTTATATTGAGCAGGAGACTTCTCATCTATCCAGGCAGCTGGCTTAATGTCATTTTATGAGACCTCAAAGCAAGGTGAGCTGATGCTCACATGAGGCATGAGGGCCTGTACCCTGCATTGAGGTCCTGAGGGTACAATAGTGTTGTGCAGGGTAGCAGAGGAGCTGGAAAAATGTGGATGAACTGAAAAAAGTAGTACAGGGTGGGAATAGGCTAATTCTGCATCTGAGGGGGCAGTCTGAACTGTGCCCTCAACAGAACTGTTACTTTCCTGTGCAGTACTAGATAGCAAGAGTCAGCAGGTTCTCACCATTTCTCAGCTGTCCAGATGGTACTATGGTAAATAAACCAGGATGGAAAAAAGCAGACAGGTCCTGGACTTGCTGCAATTTTAAGACAGTGATTACAATTCTTTCATCGTCTCTGCATTCCTTCAGAGCAAATCGTTCAGCAGCACAGCATTCTGGTGTCCTGTGTCTAGATACTTCTGGGTAGGGATGGAGTTGTCATGGCCCTGGGCCCAGCCTAGCAGTTCAAAAAAGCATAGTTTTATAATTTCTGACCTGAGACTGATCTATCACTAGGAAGGAAACAGTTGTCCAGGGTGAGGCAATGGAAAAGAGGATGTAAAGATGATCTCCTGTCATCTAAATACATTAGTTCTTTGCCATTCCCATGTTCCTGGAGTTGTTAGTTCCACTGGAAGTACTTTGATTGCTTTTAGTTTGTTTGGTTTTTGATAAAGCCATATTAGGATCCTAAGTCCACTTCTCTGCCCTTGCATCCATTTTATCCTTGTATGTGTTTGAAAGCTGTTACAGTGCAGAACAGCAGCAGTGCCACAGGGCTGAATTACAGAAGTCATTTGAAGGTAGTTTTAGGTCCTACAGTTTGAAGCCTGTAGATCTGTTAAGGTTTTGCTTTTGTTTTTATATAACTTGAGAAGACAGTACAAGAAAGGGTTTTTTCTGGTCTTGTCTGTTTTGATATCCTCTCCCCATCCTTATTTGAGTACAAAGTTATCATAAGAATGATGGTGAGGCCTTAAGTTCCCCAGGTGACTGTTACACTCTCATCGTTCTGGTGTTATGTTTGATCTTCACTGTGCTGATGTAGTCACTGGGGAGCAGGTGCGGGGCACTGGTGTGGATTTGCCTGTATTGACTGGTGGGGGACTTTTGTCAGCTTTCTCAAATAAAAATTTTTTTGGGGAAAAACAACCCACCTCACCTTGTTGCTGTGAGTCTTGTCCTCTTTGTGCATGTTCCTGCAGACTCCTGTTTCCTGAAAGTTGATCTGTCACAGGAATCAGCAAGTAAACAGACTCCCCACCAGCCTTAGACTTCCCTAGTCACAATTCTAGACTTGGGAAGAGTGCACAGGCTTCTGTGTGGAGTGGGACCATCACATCAAGTGAGGTGTCCTAATACAGGTTACCATTTTTTGCCTTTCTCCCTCCCCCCTTCCTAATTTCATTGCTCTGTGTGGAGAAATTTTGAGGCTGGTAGTAAAACAAGGTCTGCTGCTCTCGGTTACAAGATCCAATTTTTCGCCATCAGCTGTCCTGTAAAATTTCGTTCATTAAGACAAACAGAAGTACTTTCAGTTTCATACTTCAAAGGGGTTTGAAAACTGTTGCAAAGATGAGTTGGTGCTATGTGAGTGGCAGATACTGAAGAGAGTGGTTAGGTATTTACTGAAATGCTGTCAGATCTCCTCTGCTGACCCTGCAAGCCTTTTGTTACGCAGTAACCAAGTGAGATATGCCACATAATAAGACTGGGGACATGTAAATGCTAGATAACTAGTTAGTACTATCAGGGAGAATTTCAGGAAGGGAAATCCCCAGGTCTCTAGATAAGGATTAGCCTGTGCAAGTTTTTTCCCAGATGAATATTTTGAGTATGTGAAATCATACAGCTGCTTGCATGCGGTAGGTTGGTAGTGGGTCTTGGTTGTTTTACAGCACTGAGCATGCAGGGCTGGTGTCTTTGTTCCATTTCACTTCTGGGAAATAGGCTGAAGTTGAGCTGTTGCAGATCCTTGGGTCCGAGCCCATCTTTGTGTGTGACAGATGCATCGCTGCTAAATCTATGATTGCCTGTAGCAAACTGCATCAGACGTTTCCAGCCTCTTCCACCCACTTGTCAATGTGACTAACGATTTAATTATCACAGTACTTAACGCAGCACGTGAGCATTCCTAAGTAAGGTTTATCTTTGTGCATTCCACCTCCTGCTCTGCCAGCGTGGGCTGCACCCTGTGCAGGGTGCCCACTGCAGCTGCTGTTTGCGTACATGTGTGAGGGGATGAACATTTTACACTCTTGCTCATTTCTTACAAGCTGCTCAGGTATGTGAGAAGTAACCCGAGTGTACATCTGTGTTTTCTTCTAACTGGCAGATGAGAGACATTTGATTCAAACTAGTTTGGCAACTGGTTGTCAAGATTATGAGGGGATTGTCACCCATACATTTTAACAGGTCCTGAGGCAGAGGTTTGGGAAAGCAGCGTGGCCTCTCTTTACCTCTGTCACTTCATGTGATGTATTTCTGTCTCCCATATCTTTAGTTCTGTCCCTCTACTGTAGTTGTCTTTCAGATGCCTGAGATGGCCATGATTTTAGTGAACAAAGTCTTTGGGAAATGAACTTCTCTTATGTTGAAGGTGGCTTATTGGGAAAGAGAGACCACAAGCCTGAAATGGATAAATCTTTCAGAGAAGAAAAAGAAAGGTTGGGTCTGGTGAAGACTGCAGGAGTTCAGTGTTGGCAGGGTTTTTTTGCTGGCCCTTATCCACCTGGAAAATTTGTCAGACTTGTTCTTGTTTTTACTTCCCCCAAATCACTGTATGTGGTGGTGTGGTAGCTCGGCAGACCAGAGGCAGGTAACCTTTTCTCTGAGGAGGCTGGAAAGAAAAGAGTGTTTATAAAAACTGCCAGTTGGCTTTTCTTGGACCTTTTTGTTAACCTGAAACAGGTGAGTCCAAGCCTTTGCCACTGCACTAAAACATTTGTACTTGCTCAGTAGTGTTTGTAGGATTCCTACAAACACTACTTTTGCTTTGCACTGGAAGAACTGGCAGGAGCTAGAAATTTCTCTGCTGTTTCAGCTGCAGCTGAAACTTTCTGCAAAATTGTAGTAACAGGTTCATGTTTGCTCCTTCTATTGCCAGAGGAGCAATTCCCCTATTCATTGATGTGTTTTATCACCTCCAACTCAATGCATTAGCATCTGCATTTCCAGCGTGCTAACACAGGCTGCCAGAGGACCTCTGATCTCTTGGTGTCCATCCCAGTGATCTTTGCTGTGAGGATCATTGGTTTAGCTCATATTTGGGGAAAGGTGCTGTGTCCTAAAGGACTAATTTGTCTTGTATTTCAGTTTGTGCAATAAAAAGTATATGTTAAATAACTTCCTTTGGTGGCATATAACCCCCAAAAAAACAACGTTAGGACCTTGCTCACATTGCTTTCTCTCACTTCTGTGGTTTCCTGTCACTTAATTGCCTTTCACAGCTGGTATTCCTGAGGTAGCTTTCCCCTGAGCTTTTAAATCAATTGCATTATGTGATCTTTGCATAAACTGCACCAAGATGTTCTGTTGGAACTGTAACGGTAAGAACTTGCTTTTCCTTGGTTATTTGGTGGATGCTGTTCCTACAGCTGCTAGTAGACGAGGCAAGCAGAGGAGGCAAGGTGCTTGTGTTTTCCTGCTATGTCCCGTGGCAGCTCTGGTCTGACCTGCTGCAGAGTTTTACCCTCTAGCATTTTCTCACCCATACCAGCTGCTTGGGCTTTTATTTCCCCCAGGTATACTTTGGACAGCCTTCCCTCACATGTAAAGTATTTGCTATACATATGCAACTGGGTTTTCATGATGTTGTCTTCTTAATTATGATGAACCATGTAGATGCCTTGTCACTTCTTTCTCAGCATGGGCTGATCTTTCCTTAATAATATAATCAGTGTACTGCCTTGACTCTGAAAACTGTGAATGAGATCTCTGAAGCAAGGCAGAAGCTTGCTATGATTTGGTTTAAATGACTGTTTTCCTACCCTCATCCAAATTCATCCTTCAATACTCATTTTGCAAGAGGGAAGATAAGCATTGCCCTTTGATGGGGCCTTGATGGTCTGTTTTCTTTAAATGCTTGAGTAAAAAATACAGTGTAAAGTCAGGTAAAATGCAGTGTAAAATGCATTCTTCAGTAATTTTTCAGTCCAATAAACCTGAGTGCACAGCCACTGCTACTTATCTTAGGGGCTGTGAGAATTACTGCCTGCTTCTTAAAGGGTAGTAAAGGCAAAGCTGTGGGGTGGCTAAACCTGATCATAGTTACTACTGTAAGCATTTTGTGGAAGAATTTGTCAGATACTGTAGGTAATAATGGTCAAGATAGCTCTACTTTTCAAATGGGAAAAATGAAGATTGACTTTTTCAGTTAGTCTTCTGATTTTCTACAACTGTTTCCAATTCCTTAATCCCATTTTCATGAGATTTTTGTCATGTAGA
The DNA here is from genome assembly GCF_009819655.1 of Sylvia atricapilla. Taxonomy (NCBI): domain Eukaryota; kingdom Metazoa; phylum Chordata; class Aves; order Passeriformes; family Sylviidae; genus Sylvia; species Sylvia atricapilla. The sequence goes on from NC_089145.1 coordinate 57,210,358, forward strand.
TTTTTTAAAAATAATTACTATTTGCCAGGTGCATTTTGCCAAGTACTCTCCTTCCAAGGGAGGGAGTAAATGATCTTTAGCAAGTCACATCTGAGCTTTTTTCATTACTGCAAGCTTCTTTATCCTAAAACTGACATGCTGTCTTTGCTGCTCCTGAGGACATCATCTTTGTATGGAAATAGTTTTGATGCACGACAAATAGATGTTGATGTGTGAGTTACAAATAGGTGCATATAATGCTAAACAGCTCTTTAACCATCAGCACCTTGCAAGGAGCAATGTTCATTCTTTCAAGCAAGTAGTGAAGTAAGAGCTAACAGGGCTCCTTCGTGCTTGGGTTTAGGGCTTTGTGCTTCAGCTCCTGAGGTCTCCTGTAAGCATTGGATCACCTGTCTTGAAGTGAACGTTCTCCATCGTTCAACTCCACTTTCTCACCTGTAGTTGTGACTGCAGAGCTTTGAAAAATAAAACGTCGAAACCATTATAGAGTGCATCATTTGTGAAGAAAATTAATCACAAACCTAAGATCAGGGTTGCAAATACTTCGTGACAGAGAAGCCATTGCAGCTTCAGCTCTGAAATTTATGAAGCTTTTAGTTCATCAGAAAGAGAGTCCATGAAGGGTGAGTGGCACAGAGATGGCTGTGCTGTGTGAAATGTGCATCCCCTGCAAGTGCTCTCACTACTCCGGCAGATCTCTGTGCTTGGGGTACACTCGTGGTGTTTATCCATGCGTGTGTTCTCCCCTGTGTCAATTATTTTTCGATAACGTATATTATGCGTAGCATGGCACAGCAAAAAAAAAAAAAAAAAAAAAAAATCACCACATTAGCATCTGTACAATAAGAAACAGTAATTACTTTTTTTGATACAAATCAGTTACTTCAGACAGTTTTTTTATTCCTAAAAGCTTTCTAAGAAACGTTCGTTTTGTCGGGGAGTGAACTGGCGCACAGCCGCGCCTTGGTGCGCCCCGGTCCCGATCCCGGGGCCGATCTCGGTCCCATCCCGCTCCCGGTCCTGATCCCGATCCCGGCCCCGGTGCCGGTCCTGGTGCCGGTGCCGATCCCGGTCCCGGTCCCATCCCGATCCCGGTGCCGGTCCCGATGCTGATCCTGGCCCGATCCCCATCCCGATCCCGGTGCCGGTCCCATCCCGATCCCGCTCCCGGTGCCGGTCCCATCCCCATCCCGGTGCCGGTCCGGCTGGCGGCGCGGGCGGGGCGGGGGCCGGGCCCGGCGGGGCGGGAGCGCGGAGGTCGCGGCGGCGGCAGCGGCGGGAAGCGGTTCCGGGTCGCCGTCGGGAGCCGACATGGAGCCCGCGGGGCCGCGCTGAGGGAGCGCCGGGCCGAGCGGCGCCGCCGTCGCCATGTCGCTGGGCGAGTACGAGCGGCACTGCGACTCCATCAGCTCCGACTTCGGCAACGAGTCCTCGGGCAGGGGCGGCTCCCGCGGCGGCGGCGGCGTGCCCGGCGAGCAGGAGGAGCTGCACTACATCCCCATCCGCACCCTGGGCCGCGGCGCCTTCGGCGAGGCCACCCTCTACCGCCGCACCGAGGTAGGTGAGGGCCCGGCGGCGGGACAGGGCCCGGGGCCGCTCCCAGAGGGACGGGGGCCGCCCTCAGGGACAGCGGGGGCCGCCCTCAGGGACAGCGGGGCTGCCCTCAGGGACAGCGGGGCCGCCCTCAGGGACAGCGGGGCCGCTCCCAGAGGGACGGGGGCCGCCCTCAGGGACAGCGGGGGCCGCCCTCAGGGACAGCGGGGCCGCCCTCAGGGACAGCGGGGCCGCCCTCAGGGACAGCGGGGGCCGCCCTCAGGGACAGCGGGGGCCGCTCCCAGAGGGACGGGGGCCGCCCTCAGGGACAGCGGGGCTGCCCTCAGGGACAGCGGGGCCGCTCCCAGAGGGACGGGGGCCGCCCTCAGGGACAGCGGGGCCGCCCTCAGGGACAGCGGGGCCGGTGCCTGGAGGCGCCGGTGGCCCACGAGCCGCAGCGGGGCTCGGCCCCGGGGTGGTGCTGACAGCCCCCAGGATGGCATCGCCCGGCTCTGGGGACAGCCCGCGTACGGAATGACAGCTTCAGCCCTCGGTCTCCAGAGGTGCAGGGGCTGGGCTTTGTAACAGTTTGGGCACTGCCAGTCTGGGTCCCTTGAGGTTTTGCAGGGAGATGTGAATATTCTTTTGACGCTGGGAGATTACTCATTTTTCTGTTTTGTTCCAGTCACAGAGGACATGGGGGCATCTCATACAGGTAACTTACATGCTCAGCATTTCAGTGTAATCAGGGGAGACTGGATGAAAAGCCAGTCTTCCCGTCGCTCCCAACTCGTTTAATACCATCCAGTTCAATTGTAGTTGTGGTTTTAGCGACTGTCAAGGGAAAAAAATGCTTGATTTAGTTCCAAAGGTAAGTTCCTCAGTTTTTTTCTGGCCGCCTTGAGGTGTCATGGCTTGGGCAGGAGTAAGTGCACACTGTTCACTTCAGAGATCACTTGTAGCATGGCTGACAATTTGTGTGGGTCTAACAAGGGCAAACTAAATCTAAATTCATTCTGGTTTCCTTATTGGTTTGTTTTGGGTTTGGTTTTTTGTTTCGTTTTGGTTTTTCTTTAGGCTTTGTCCTTTGAATCTTTGTAACAGCTTATGGTCTTGTACAGTATCCTACAGTCACAACATTAAAAATACAATGTTCTTTATTGAACAGGAGTATATTTAGTCTTGACTGAAATAAAACAAACCCTGTGTCTTTCCCTTAGTTTGGTGCTTTGGTTTTGTTTGGGTTTTTGTTGTTTTTTTTTTTTTTTCCTGGAGTGAGTGTTGGCCACCTATAAAGACGGCTTCAGGCCATCACTATTTCTAATGACAAATAACGAACCTCAAAATTTAAGTTGTGAAGAATATTTGTCTCAAATCCGTGAGAGACAGGAAAGTCTTTTACTTTTCCTGCTATTTTAATTTCCTGCTCTAAAGGCGCATAGTGTTCCCTCCATAACAGTGTGTTTTTAATTGAAAGATGTTTCTGTGTTTCAGGATGACTCACTTGTAGTGTGGAAAGAGGTGGACCTGACCAGGCTGTCAGAAAAGGAGCGTCGTGATGCTTTGAATGAAATCGTTATCCTGGCCCTGCTGCAGCATGAGAACATCATTGCATACTACAATCACTTCATGGATAACACCACGCTCCTCATTGAGCTGGAGTACTGTAATGGTGAGATCCCTGCTCCCATTTATAAACAGGCAGCTGCCACGTGTTTGGGTCACCCTCCTGCAGAGCCTGCAGCAAGGATTTCTTGTGCAGTGTCATCTGGAGAGCAAAGGAGTGGAGGTGAATCCTGCTGTGTAGCTCCTGAAGAAGAGACTGAGAACCCTTCTGATTTGTGTCTCGGGTGCTAAAAAAAAAGAAGCCCAGTAGTTTGTGGAGGCAGTTTATGCTGTAGGTGATTTCTTGAGTTTTCTGAATGGCTGGTGCACTGGAAGGAGTGGATTATTTGTGATAAACACTTCTAGTGCACCTTGCTGTGTTCTTTTAGGAGGGCAGTGGGAAAACACTGTCTGGGCCTCTCTACCAGTACAAAGCAGGGCTGGTTTTTTTTTCAGTACTGTCACTTAAATAGGTTTATAATTTGGCAATAATAAATCAGAGCTTAAAAATATCCTGCTACACGGCAGTCAGGACTTTTTCCCACCTTCTGCTTTCAGATTTTACATTTACTACTGAAAAAACCCGAACAACAAACCTGGTCCATCTGGTGGTGGAGAAAATTTTAAGATTCTGTCCGAGAGTAGCCCAGATGGTGGTTTTGGATTTGCAGGGGAAGCAGTCCTAGCTCAGATGGAGGGATAGAAGGATTTGCAGTGAGGTTGTGACTAGCAGCTGCTCTTAGGCTGCAGGAAGGGGAGCCCATACACAGCAGAACACCTGCCTAGAGCTACAGTGTGGTTCCTGTTTGGGTGAATTGGACAGCTCCCCAGGAAAAGTATCTGGGTTTTGTACAGGGCTTGTGTAAAGCCTTGGCTCATCAGTAGAAACATGTTTTGCTGGAAAAGGCTATCATTGTGTTGTGATCACTTTATACAACAGATTGCTTTCACTGGAACAGGTTGGAGAGCAAAACAGAGTTATGCGAAGTATTTTTGAAGGGTGTCAGACACCCTGGTTGGCAGCTTGGCCAAAGCTGATTGTTCTTCTCTGCTTTTTGTTCTTGTTGAGGGTGGAGTCCAGTGCAAGCATAGGGGAATGTTAGCTCTTTGGGGCTCCTTTTATTTTAGGGGTTCTCTCTCTGTGGATTACCTACTTGCCCTGAAAAGACCGCGTGCTTGAGGCCATTATAAATTTGTTTGAGGTCATAGAGAAAAACTGCGTAGTATTGACGTCTGTGCACATTTGTAAATGCCTCTGCTGGCTTTGAGGTAATAACCAAGAGATGAGTGTGTAACTGGTGTTGCCTGAATGTGTCTGAATAATAGAGAACAAGGGACACGAGAAAGATAAAATCTTGCTTGGACTTCCACACAGTGGTTTTGCCACTGCATTAATAGTTGTTTCTTTGGCTTTTTTGTACAGTGTACAAGCCCAAGATAATTTGTGAGTAATTTTTAAAGTAAGGCTGGGCTGGTCACTCTCAGACACTCCTCAGAATCCAAAGGTTTTGCTGTTTAATTGGCTTGTCTCTTCTGAAGATCTAGAAAAGAATTTCGAATTTCAATGAACGTTGCCCCCATTTTACAGAAGAGGAGGCCAAGTTATTGGTTTATTTGACTTTAGTTCCATGTGTACATCATGGTCCTGTAAGATTTGGGTTTACCATAGGATAGCATCAGTAAATACAAATGAAATATATTTCAGAAGATAAAATACAGTAATTGAAAAGAGAATAAACTATGTTGGAAGGTTAGATGCGATTAGATGAAACAAATACTAAATTAATTTGTTTTTTATACGTGTGCATAGAGGTATTGGTTATATGAGTCACGAGCTAACTTGTCTCCTTGTGTGGGATTTTGGCAGTGTAGTACTTATCATCCTGTTCTCTGGTTCAGAAAAGCTGCAGAGAGATGAAGAAAAGAGAGAAAAAGAGAGATGAAGACCACAATTGACTAAAAGCCTGCATAGTTTGAATGGTTAGAAAAGACATTCATAAGAAGTGGCAGAAGTGAATGCTTTGGTAAAGTTGTGAATGTGAAGAGTGATTTGTAGCTGATTTGTAAATGCGAACATAAGGCAGAAAAAAGAAATGTTGAGAAGTTACAGCAAGGTTTAATGAGAAGAAATTAAGTGAAGGGAATCTTAATTAGAAAAATCTTCCTTAGATGGAAGTCTGAATTAAGTCCCTCAAATAGACAAAGGAGTCCTTGCAGCCTGTTTTGGACATTTAGCACTTGACAGGCCCATGGGAATCGTGCAGCCAAAAGCTGTCTTGCACCATGGGCATGGTCCTGGTGATCCATTACAATTAAGACATAATACACGATAATTGGGAATTGGAATGGCAACGTGAGGTGATCAGAGTTTTGGGATTTACTGTTTGGGTGCTGATCTGACAGGGAGTTTCTCTACCTGCAGCCTTCAGCATCATTTCTTTTAGCTCTCCTTGACTTTCGACCTGCTCTTCTGAAGTCATGGGGTGCACTGAAGATTTCTGCTGACTTCAGGCTTCTGTCAGTGGTACTGCTGTTGTCAGTGCTTTGTCAATTCTGCACCAATGTATTGGGCAGGGCATAAAATAATATCTCTCAGATAAAGGAGAGCCCAGTCAGAGCTGAGGAGTCGGTAGGGAAAGACAGTAAATTGTGCTTTCAGGGACTACTCTGACTTAAATATTGTTTTCTTTCTCTTTTTTAATCTATTATTTGTATATATAATGCTTAGTAGGACAATCTCATGTGATTTGGTGTACAGCTAATACATGTCTACATACCCCAAGAAGCACTTGCAAAAAATAAGTAAAAAAGTAGGGACTGCTGGCCAAGCTTACTGATTTATTTTTCAGAGTGTATTAGAGGGTGGTGTTAAAGAGTTGTCTCTGCTTAGGTTTCAATACACCATTGAAGTTCTTAGATCGAAGAAGAGCTTAATTTTGTGAGTGCCTGACCAGTTTAAGTGAAAAATGTTGAGAAATAGGTATAGTGATTGATCAGATCTCTTAGGGGGTTTGAGTACTCCCAGCAGCACTTGAGCAGAGTAAATGCTGCCATTAACTAAGATGAACCTCTCTGTCTTTCTCACTCACAATTACAGGAGGGAATCTCTATGACAAGATTCTGCGACAGAAAGACAAGCTGTTTGAAGAAGAGGTAATTTGGAATGGTTTGAGGGAGCAGTGGGGCTGGCCTAATGTTCTGGAGATATGTTGGGTTATTTGAGTATTTCTTCAAATTTTTTTTCATTGTGATGGCAGGGAATTTCTGTGTTTATCTGGGAGCTGGCATCCTCCTGGTTCAATATTGCAAGCATTTGTAGACTATCTGAAACTTCTTACTTTCCTTTTTAACTTTCTGTAAGCAATACATATTTCCAACAGAGGAATAATGGAAAAGAGATGGCTTTCTTCACCTTATCATCTTGGCAAACATTTAACTTTTAAACCTCCTTCTGTGTATCTTCCTGATGGGCCTTCATTTCTCTCCCTTCTTAATAATTTTGCAGGGTTTTTTTTTTCAAGTAATTTCCTTGAATCTGTCTTACTCTTTCTCTTTTTCTGTTTTTATTTTATTTAAACTTACTTTTTGCTGTCTGCTTTCACTGCATGCTGAGCTGATTAATGATTACACTTACTTGTCTAATATAGTGTCTTCTAAAACTTTCTGGCTTATGGAGAGTATTTAATGGTCTCAATTCATGTTTTGGAGACCACAACTGTAGATGTTTCCCAAGTGGCCATTAGTTGTCATTCTTAAGTCTTTTCACTTATTGAATCTCTGATGCTTGTCAGGACAGACACTGTGAATGGAAGTAGAACAATCTACCTATTGAAATAACTTCCTTAGAGATTTCCAAACCAGGAAATTCTAAAATTTTCATGCTCCTGAAAGAGCATCTAAATGGTATGGCCAGGCCCTCAGTGTGACAGGAATGTGTAGGATTTTGTGGTTTTTTAATTTTTTTTTCGAGCCTCACATTATGCTTATATTCCTACCTATGTAGATGGTGGTTTGGTATCTCTTTCAAATTGCATCAGCTGTGAGCTGCATTCATCGAGCTGGAATTCTTCACAGGTGAGTGTGCATGCAGAAAGCTGAGCTAACCAGTGCAGTTCATGGGGGTGAGTGAAGAACTTCTTTGTTTCTGTGTTAAAAGCAAGCACCAAGCTTCTCTCCAAAGTGTAATAGGATCTCCTAGATGTTAAGAATCCTTTTTTTATTGGGCTAGAAACCGTCTTGTGATAAATGTGAAACCGTCTTGTGATAAATGTGCAGGAAATCTTGTATTTGAAAAAGGAACTGCAGCTGTGTGAACAAAGAGTTTATCCACACAGGAAGGAAGTAAATTTGCCCTTTATTGCGATAGCACGTAAATGGTGTTTGTTAAAGTGGGTAGGAATAGCATTTACCACAGGCCAAAGGTACTTTAAACCTCTTCCACAATTAATAGCTGCAAGCCAGTGTGTGCATCATCCTGCAGTTCCTGGAGGCTGATGGTGATGAAGACTTTGCATTTGTCCATTGCTCTAGTATAACCCATGTGAAGATTTGTCCTGCATTTGTCTGAATCTATATTTCTTGGCCTGTTACTTAAGGAACTAATAGAGTCTGTTAGCTTGTAGTGGTAGTTTTGACAGTTATTCTGAGATTTTAACGTGTAGCTAATTATCTTTTTCTGTTTTGGAGCAGTAGATTTCATGTCTTATGTGTGTTTCAGGGAGGCTGCAATGTTCTGGGGAATATTGCACATGTAGACAGCCACTTCCAGCACAGCTGGATCATGTGCTGCACTAACTTATGGGCATAGCTGTGTGAGGATATTTTTTATAGAACAGCATCCTGGCTGCTGCCATTCTGAATCTTTAGTAATTAGCAAGCCTTGCTAATGAGGTGTTCATAGCCTACACTCAGTAAAGTAGTGCCTAAGTTTTGGGCCTGAAGAGGATGTCATGTCTGTCCTGCTTTGCAGTAATTTCCTGCTTACCACCTCTGAACATGTGTGGCCCCAGATCCTTCCGTAATGAATTGAACAATTATTTAAATGTTTGCAGTGATTTCCTTCTGCTGCAGACATTGTCAGAGTGACCCCAGGACTTTGCGATGCCCCAAGTGGATGAATGCAAAGTGCTGCTTTGCTTGATGTTTTCCTGACCTACACTGGGAAGTTGTTGATGGTATGTTAGGAAAAGAGGGTGTTATGAAGTGTTGGCTGTGAGAAGCATATCATGCTGTGGGGACTTCTCTCTGTTTCCAGCCTCTTGTGTTGATCTGTGAAACTACTCACAGATTACTCTGTCTGGGAGAGAGTGTTTTCTATCAGTTTTAGAGTTCAGTGTTTTTGTGGCCCATCAGCATTTCGATCTCTTGGGCATAGTGTGTCATAAAATCATGGTGTCATTAAGGTTGAAAAAGACCCCCGAGATCTCAAGAGTCCAACTGAGCACCATCATGTCAACTAAACCATAGCACTAAGTGCCATGTCTAGTTGTTTCTTGAACACTTCCAGACATGTGGCTCTACCACTTCCATTCCAATGGACAGCCCATTCCAATGCTTAAAAACCCATTTGGTGAAGAAATTCTTTTGATATACAACCTGAACCTGCCTCCTGAGGCAGTTTCCTCTTGTGACAACTGTCACCAGTTACCTCGAAGTAGAGACTGACCCCCACCTTGCTGCAACCTTCTTTCAGGCAGTGGAAGAGAGTGATAAAGTCTCACCTGAGCCTCCTTTTCTCCAGGCTAAACAACCCCAGCTCCCTGAGCCTCTCCTCACAGAACTTGTGCTCCAGACCCTTCACCATCTCCATTGCCCTTCACTGGACACACTCCAGCACCTCAATGTCTTTCTTGCAGTGAGGGGCCCAACACTGGACTCGAAGTTGGGCCTTTACAGTGCTGAGTGTAGGGGAACAATCCCTGCCCTGGTCCTGCTGGACATGCTTTCCCTGATACCAGCCAGGATGTCCCTGGCCTTCTTGCCCACCTGGGCTCAGGCTGGCTCATGCTCAGCTGCTGTTGACCAGCACTGCCAGGCCCTTTTCTGCCAGGCAGCTTTCCAGCCATTCTGCCCCCAGCCCAGAGCACTGCCTGGGGTGGTAGTGGCCCAAGTGCAGGAACCTGACATTTCACCGTCTGAACCTCTGCAACTGGCCTCAGCCCGTCCATCTAGCCTGTCTAGATCCCAGTGTGGAGCCTCTCCTACCGTTCAGCCCATCAACACTCCTGCCCAGCTTGTCTGCAAACTGACTGAGGGTGCTCTCAGTCATTGATAAAATTTTGCTCCCAAAACGTTGATAAAGGTGTTAAACAGGACTGTCCTCAACACTGAGCCCTGGGGAACACCACTGGTTACTGACTGGATGTGGCACCCATCAGCACTGCGCTGTGTGCCCGGCCACACAGGCAGCTTCTAACCCAGGAAATAGTGCAATTATACAGGTCATAGACTGCCAGCTTCTCCAGCAGCCTACTTCTGCATCTCTGAAATTTCCTTCTTGAAGTATGTCCAGTCTTCCTAAACCCCTTTTCTTTTAAGAGCAGTTTCCCAAGGGTCTCTGAACCATTGTCCTGAAAAGACCAAAGTCTGCCCTCCAGAACTCCAAGGTGTAGAGGTTTTGTTGATCCCATTCCTTACTTTACCCAGAATTGAAAACTGTCATTTTGTTTCTGTCACTACCTAAGACAGCCTCCAACCACCACATCTCCCACCAGCCCTTCTCTGTTCAGAAACAGCAGGCACTGCTCCAGGAGGCTTTCTAACCAGCTGTGTCACCAAGTTATCTTCCACACCCTCCAGAAACCTCCTAAACTGCCTCCTCTCTGCTGTGTTGAGTTTCCAGCAGACATCCAGCAGGTTAAAACCTCCCACAAAAACTGGTGATCAGGAAACATCAGCCAGCTGCATCAGCCAGATGATATTCTGGCCCTTCATCCTGGTGGGACAGTCCTGATTCTCACCCCGAGGCACCAAGCCATGTTGTCACTGACCTTGGTCTCTGTGCAGTCGAAACACTCCCTAACGTCAGAGCCACTCCACCACCTCTCCTTGCTTGCCTGTCCCGTGTGAGGAGCTGCACTGCAGCACTCCAGTGGTGTGAGTCCCCCCAGCACATTTCCATGGGGACAGCTATGTCCCAGCTTTCCTGCTGAGCAGTGCTTCCAGGTCCTATTTGTTACCCACGCTGTGTGCATCGGTGCAGATGCACTTTACTGGGCTATCAATTTCCCTCCCAGCACTGGTGTGCAGCCTCATGTCTAGCCAACCTGGTCTTACCTTCTTCCCCCTTCAAACCTAGGCTAAAGCCTTCTCAACCAGCTCAGCCAACTCATGGGCTAGAGTCCTGTGTCATGTTATAAAGAGTTCTTCTTGAGGGATGAGGACATTATGCTTAAGTTCTAGAGTGGGATCTGTTTCACACCCTCCATGTATGTGTTTATATTTGCATTCATACATATTCATACTTACACTTATGTTTTTAGTGAACACAGTGTCTCCTGGCGTGGGTCTATTTATAAAACTAGCAAAAATAAGACCTGCTCAATGACCTTCATACGAGAAGAAACTGAGAGAGGAAAGAACTATCTTTGATCAGTGGCCTTTATGTAGGTGTCTGAGCCTGAGCTTTTGACACTGTGTTGTGTTTGCATAAGGAATGTGATAAAACATGGATAACTGCAGTTACTGCCCCAGTGCTTGGGGTAAAATTGCCTTTGGAGAACTCTGTGTATGTGTGTGTGACACAGTGCTGGCAGAGTAGCAAGTAGCTCATTTTGGGGGGAAAGTATAGTAATATGTGGAAAGCTGTGAAATCTGGAAGGGTATTTGAGTGTTTGAATTTCTTTTTCTTGTTTCAGAGACATAAAGACATTAAATATCTTTCTAACCAAGGCAAACCTGATTAAATTGGGAGACTATGGGTTGGCAAAGAAGCTGAACTCCGAGTACTCTATGGCTGAGACTGTGAGTATCTGCCATCTTTGTGTGCAAACTGAGTTGTGGTTTTCTTTCATCTCTGCGTGTCTTGCAGAACACCAGGGACACTGTACATTCTCTCTGCTTGTTTTCTGTTACTTTCCTTTTCCTCACCCCTCAATTTCCCTCAGAGTTACAGTATCATAGAATTAAGGTTGGAAAAGATCTCTAAGGTCATAGTGTCCAACTGTTAACACAGCGCCACTGTGTTCACCACTAAACTATGTCCCCAAGTGCTGCATCCACAGGTTTTTTTGGCAGTTCCAGAGATGTAAACTCAACTACTTTTTTGGGCTTCTTGTTCCAATGCCCTGACCCTTTCAGTGAAGAAATTTTTCCTAGTATTTTATGCAAACTACCCCTGGTACAACTTGGGGCCATTTCTTCTTGTCTTGTCTCTTATTACTTGGAGACTGACACCTGCCTTGCTACAACTTTACTTCCTGACTTTATCTCACTAACTTTGGCCTATTTGCTGATGTGTTGCAGCCTGGAGTTATCCTTGCTCCCAGGTTATCTTTTGGAGGTCTGTCTCTCTGAAAAGCAGCAGTAGACTAAAGATAGGTGCCACTATGGGAATAGAATTGTACCAGAGCTAGCACAGCCATGCTAGAGAGCAATGCTCTTCTTTCCCCTAGGCATAGCACTTCTAAAGGTGAATCTGTGTAACATGAAGGCAGTGCTAGCTGAAGGACAGAGGCAGCATTACAGCCATATCAGAACAAACACTCTCCCTCTGGGCTGGTTAAGGCCAGCTTAACAAATTAAATTAATTTTGTCACGCTGCTCTGCTAACAGATAAATTTTGCCTCGGGTGCATCTGAGATAGTTTGGATGTGTGTTCCTGACCTTGCATTGTGCCATAGGCATGTCTCAAACCTCTTCAATATTCAGGCTCTGAACCGAATTATGAAGAAGAAAGAAAGGCACTTGTGCTTCTTATGGTAACCAGATGTATGGTTTATTGGTAATGTGTCTGAAGGGGGGAAAAGCTTTGTAGGAGAGATGAATGCTACCAGAAGGCTGTCAAGCCTGGCCTTATTCCAGACCCTGCCAAGAAAGCATTTTTGCAGCCAGTTATGGCACAGGGTAAGCTGTATTGCAGGCACCTAAAAGGTTCAGCTTGGATTTCTCAGCTCCATTAATTTCTGTGATGAGTGTTCGGCTTGGAAAGAGAGACATTATCTGAGGTTCCTATCCACTAAGTCCTTTATTGTAGTTTGAGACACAAGCCAGCTCACGCTTCCCCTTACCAGGCTGTATTATTCAATTTAATGCCAGGTATTCTGTTAGGATGTGTACTTAAATACTTGCCAGTCCCCTTCCAGAACATGAGCATTATTTTGCAGTTCCACTGTAAGTGGGAACTCAAGGCTACTGCATAAAGCCATCACTAGGCTGGGCTGCAGCAGAACCACTTCTGTTTTGTCACACTTTGTCAAAGGCCACTTTTCATGGCCTTTCAGAGGCAGTTCAGTCTGTGCTGTGAATTTCCAGGTTTGTTTTTGCCTGTGTTGTCTGTTCATCTATACTTACTACACCTGCAAGCATTGTTTTTTCTTTTTTATGTCTGAAAGGTTTTGAACTACACACCTTCAACCATATTTTGATTTTTATATGCTGGCTATACTCTGGTCTAGTTGCTCAATTTGTAGCCTACTGACCAGTGCCAGACTGGAAGTAATTTTTTTTGGGAAATGAATGCAAAACGTGTTATTATCAGTGTTTGTAATTGTAGCAGTCAAATTGTGATTTTGTACAATGTTCACATCTTGCTTACTAAACACTGATTTCTTAATCTATCATTTTCTGAAGATACAGAAAATATGTCTGTCTTACAGAAAGCTTACATTATCCTTTGCTTAAAAAAGGTTTAGGTGCAGTGTCCTAGTTCTCTGTGTGATACTCAAAATCTTGGGGCTTCTAAACCTTCCCATGGCTGGGACTCGTGTGGCTCTGCAGTGGTCACGCTCTGTAACAGGAAATGGGAGGGAGATGGCACATTCTGAATGTGCCCATTAGGTAGCCCAGTGTACTTGCAGAGTCTCATGAAGGGCAGGCTTTGTAGTCCTTGGAGCTTTGCTGAGAGAGTTGAAAAGAGGTCATCTATAAATGTTTCTCCTTTTTCTAAATTCTGTCTTATTTTGTTTTGCTGTCTAGTTTCTTTCTGAGGAGTGAGCTCCATTCATCTGGAGGCTTCATTCTTATGTCTTTTATCATGTTTGTTCTGTGTGTCCTTCTTGTGACTTTGAGCTAAGCCACTACTTCTGCAGTACCTGGGAGACCTTTGTATTTATGTGCAGGGTTTTGGATTTTTTGTGTGGTGGAGGTGTTTGTTCTACACAAAACAATTGTTCAGGAAAGTCCACTTCTGAAGTGAAAGCCTTTTGGGTGGGACTCAAGCCAGCTTTCTACGTACTGACCCGAAAGGAACCCTTCTTTGCTTTTGAGACAGAGCAGACTTTGTCCTGGCAGTATCTTGTGATTAGAGTGGCTCCATAGCTAAGGTCTGGCATCTGTATTTGGAAGGTTTGCTAGATCCCTTTTTTTTTCCTAACTCATGTGATGTTTTCCATATGCTGGTCAGTACTTAAAGCCCTGATTACCTCTAAATTATGTATATTTAAGAGAGGGGAAAGTCCTTGCTGTGTTTTTGTGACTATTACTCTAGTGGGAAGTATGTACCACGTCAGGTACATGAGAAGAGAGGTGTCTAAGATCTTTTAGGAAGCTCAGGACCAGACAGGTTTGTGGATGACTCGGGGAAAAGTGTGTTTATTGTTCCCATCCCTCCAACACATTAGGGAGGTATATCACTGGAGTGCTGTGTCAGATCAGTGTCTGGCTCTGTCCTGTGCGAACATAATGGATTCAGAGCTCTTGAATTGAAGGCTGTGGGATCATTCCTGATTTTTAAATGTTATTTTTCCTAGCTGGTGGGAACTCCATATTACATGTCCCCAGAACTCTGCCAGGGTGTGAAATACAACTTCAAATCAGATATTTGGGCTGTGGGCTGTGTCATCTTTGAGCTGCTTACTTTGAAGAGGACCTTTGATGCTACTGTAAGTCTGCAAACCTGTATGGACTGAATAACCTTATTTTTTATTGTCCTAAGATTCACTCTTGGCTCATAGCTTTCTTCTGTCATGTTTTTCTTTCATTGTTGTTTAAGTCTGCTAATTAAAAAAAACAGTGGCCTGAAAGTCACACCTATAGCCAGAGAAAATGTCTGCAATATTCTCTTTACCCTTTGTACAGATTTCCCTTCTCGCAGAGATGCAGCAGCCTCTCTGGCTCCTGCCAAACCCACCCTTTTCTGCAGCCCATGTTTACTAGGTGCAGAATAATAACTGTGCTAATTTGTATCATGGTTGTGAACGAAGTATCCTTTCCACTGCAAGGAGGAAGTTTGTGGCTGTGTATTCTTTTTGCTCTTTTAGCCTTACTAGCTGTGAATTTTCTATGTAGCATTCTGTAGCAAAAAGTTCCAGCCTTCATAATTCATAGGATGTAATCCTGTTACTGTTTGTCAAAGCTTGGTTGCAAAAGATGTCTGGTCAAGCTGGCATAGGGAGGGTGAAAGGAGCATTGCTGGCTGACACATGTAATTTTCTAGCTTGTGCCATGTGATGGGAAAAGCTGCTAGTTGCTGTAGGGAAGATTTTGTAACCCTGAAAGAGAAGGTGTGAGAATACCATCCTTTCCTGACTTTTTCCAGTGGTGACTCTCTGGTCCCCAGCAACTTTGCTGCTGTGCTGTGTTTAATGGCAATATGGGGCATAAGAGATTTCATGCCAAGGGAAGCCTCTTCTCCCTGCACTGTTGGAGAATTTGGTGAAATGCTGGATGTTGCCACTAAGTCCTAGCTTTCAGAGGTACCATTTCTGTAGGAATTGGTAGTAGATTTCTGGAGAGCCTGCTAGGCAGGGAAGAAGAGGGGTGCATTTCCTATCAGAGATGGAGGAAGGAAATAGCGGTGGCCTATAGCGTCTCTCCCCACTGGACACATTTTCCAGCTTGGTTCCATTATGGCTGGTTTCTGGTTTCTGCCTAGAATCCCCTGAACCTTTGTGTGAAGATTGTACAGGGAAATCGTGCCATGGAGGTTGATTCCACTGTCTATTCCTGGGAGCTGATCCAGATGGTGAACTCCTGCCTTGATCAGGTTGGTGAAATACTTTCTAACTTTCAGATACCCATTCCCAGCTGTCTCAGCCATGGAATTCAGGGGTGAAGGGGAATGACATGCCTGTTTCAGTATGTGAGCTGTTGATGCAGGGTGATTTTTGTGAGGCATGAGGTATCATTAAGGTTGGGCTTTTTCCAGTCCTCTGAAAGCATTGTCTCAGTCCTGCAGGCTCTGGAGGTGTGCTCGGTTTGCTCTGATGACAAGTATTTAATGGGCTGGTAGAAGCAATTATTTTTTTATGCAGTGCTGTGGAGGTAGGAGCATCATCTCAGTATACTCTCTTGGGGCTCTGTCTTTCTGTAGGGAATTGATTTATTGAAAGCAAATGTAGTATTAATACCTTTGGAACACGCAAATCTCTTCTGCATGTGGTATTTTTCCCTATTCATTCTAAATATTTTAATTAATTCCTTTCTCTTCTGAAGGGAGTCAAGGAAGGAAGTCTGTGCAGACTTGAATGAAGTCTTCTGGCCCAAGATTTTATTGTAGATTATGAGTATTTCCCAGAGAATTACTTGTTGCTTCTTTCTTTCAGGACCCAGAGAAGAGACCCACTGCAGATGAATTGCTTGAACATCCCCTTCTCAGCAAACGCAGGAGGTAATCAGATGCTCCTGCCTGAAACCTGGATGGCTGACAGGGAAAACAGGAGGGTTTGTGTAGGCTGGTGGTGTTTATGCTTTCATAGCAACGTCCTTAAGTGAATTTAGACTGATGTGAGGCCAGTATTTAA
The DNA here is from genome assembly GCF_009819655.1 of Sylvia atricapilla. Taxonomy (NCBI): domain Eukaryota; kingdom Metazoa; phylum Chordata; class Aves; order Passeriformes; family Sylviidae; genus Sylvia; species Sylvia atricapilla. The sequence goes on from NC_089145.1 coordinate 57,226,395, forward strand.
GCACTTCATTCTCTTTAGGGGAAAAGTACCTTTTTGCAGTCTTGTCTTCTGATCTGATGTTCTGTTGGTACATGGGAAAGGTCTCTGCATCCCTAGAAGCTGTTGTATTGAGAACCTTGAGAGGTATTCCATTGTGAGATTCTTTGAGGAGTGCTTTTTTCTACTCTTCAAATTTCTGTGTGTGAAGAGTCACAGAGATCCTCTTGCAGTCGTTGGAAAAAGCTATTTTGAATATAAACATTCAAAATACATGGATCATTCAGTATAGAGATCATTTGATGATAAACAAAAGGATCATTTTTCCTTTTGTTGCCTCCCTCTTTGGAAGAGACTTGGATTGAAAGTGGCTCATTTTAGCTTTGTTTGACAATCAGCCTTGCACACCCTATCTTGTCATGAAAGATGGATGATAATTTTGGGCTGTTTCTATTCCACATAGGTTTCTTTGGGAACAGCAGACTTTATACCAATACTCTTGCTTGGTGATCAGCAGACTTTGTGTTTTGTCTTGCTGTATGCATTGGTAAAAGCCCAAATCCTGATAATATTTAGCCATTTAAGATTATTCTTGTGCAATGTGGGTATTGGTTGGCTGCATTTTTATACAGACGTAGTTTGTTGTCCTCAGCTCTTCTAGAAGTTTGTTAGCTGTGTGGCACATTACTTCTGCCCTACTTACTGTGTATTGCTGCAAGCTGGTAAACAGCTGCCATGTTTCCTCCAAGAAGCAGCACCATTTTGTTGGAAAGGAAAACAGTCTGTGTGTGCTGCTTGCCAGTAAATTGCATAGAGCAATGTTACTGTTTCCTAAAATCCTTTTTCTCTCTTGGCAGGGAGATGGAAGAGAAAGTCACGCTGCTTAATGGGCCAAATAAGCGACCAAGGTAATTATTTAGACATGTGTTTGAAAGGAAGTGTGGAGAGAACTGCTCCCCAGAGAGGAACTGAGGGTGTTAGTCTGTGACAGCCTTAATGGAATACTGTAGTTTAGAAGATGCCTCAATGCTAGAAATTTGACACAGCACTTGGATGCTTATTGTCCTGTGTTTTGCTCTGCCTTTTATTTCCTACTTACTTGTATGGCTGGAACTGTACCTCAGCAAGTCCCATCCAGCTGTAATCTGTCCTACTGAGGATGTAATCTTTACAGCCTGCATGTCTGAGTTGTAATGCAGATCTCTCCTTTCACAGAGATTCCATTCAGCAGGAGGAATATGATTGTCTGAATGATGAATATTACATTAATATAAATATCTCCTATAAAATATGATGTAGCAGAGGTTCAGCACAGCTGCCAGCAAGTCTGTGAAGCAGGTAGCTTCTGTGACATGTATAGCTTGTTATCTGTTATCTATCAGATAGAATTTGACTAATTTTTCCCCATAAACTTGGAAGTACTAACACTATCTGAGCACCTTAGGTGAAGTTGTCCCATTTCGTGGGCTGGAAGAAAACTTTTTGACAATAAAACCCACGAATGGCTGTGAAGAAGAAACTGCTGGACAGCAGCAGGAAAAGGGGTGATGACAGAGAATGCAAACACATGATTAAAAGCACGTGTGTTTTGTTGTGGGGGTTCTTGTGCAGGTCAACTACCATGAACGAGGCTCCCATTGCAGTGGTGACTTCGCGCACTAGTGAGGTGTATGTTTGGGGCGGTGGGAAGTCCACTCCCCAGAAGCTGGATGCCATCAAAAGTGGCTGCAGTGCACGCCAGGTGTGTGCTGGTAACACTCACTTTGCCGTGGTGACAGTGGAGAAGGAGCTCTACACCTGGGTGGTAAGTGAGACAAACTGCAGGAAAGGGGTGAGAGTGGGGAAGGAGGGTTCACATCTACTGCTGACCGTTCATGAGCCTTTCTGAACCAGATGGGCAGGAAACTTGGAAAGAGAGAAATCTGACTGCAGTGGATACTGAGGCCATCTGATTTGGGGCTGACCCAAGTCTCTCAAGGATAGTGTGTTTCTGGGAGACATTTTCCATTGTAACAGGAAGTGTCTTGGAGACTTGCTGTCCAGTTGAGGTTTGCAGATGGTCTTCTTGTAGGCCCAAACACTGAGTCAATCCTCTCTTCATTCCATTCCTGACTACTAGGTGTGCAGTGGAGACTCAGTGATTCTCTGTTGGCCTTTGTATTTTTGAGGAGAGTTTTTCAAAATCAGAATTGGTGGGATGAGTGACCTTTTTGTAATACAGTTGTCATCTGCAAGGCAACTTGTGTCTGAAAGCAGAGGGATCTTACGCTAAACAACTCTGCTTTTTATGATGAGTGGAAATTCTGAAATAGTTTGAAGTGAAGAAAAAATGTCAGCATGTAATGCATTTTAAAGAATTGCACTCAGTCTTCTCAGGTTTAGATGGTCTGTGACATGGAGGTGTTCTCCATCTCTAGCCTTCCATGGGTTTTTGTATTGATTATACAGAATCTGTTAGAACAGATTAGAAGATAAGTCAGTGAGAAAGGAAGAAGATCCAAATAGGGGGAGAACATCTTGGAGTAATTTGCTACATGTTCCTGCAAGAACAGCCACTGAAAACTTTCAGCTATTAATAGTTTTAATTTCAAGGCTACTTATTTTGTTTTCCTGTCTAGTTGCTATGTTAGGCTGTTTCAATGACATTTCTTTCAGGTTATGCATTTCTTTGCAGCCATTAGGATTTAGAAAAGTAGTCAAAAAAGCTGAAGGATGAATTTCAGTCCTGCAATAGGGAGCAGGTTCTGTAGCCTTGCAGATAAAAGGAGTAGAGATTCCTCACCAGCTGCTGACCTGAGGCTGGATCACTCCTTGTTAGTGCATCACTACCATTGAGGTTGTTGCCTGCTGTACACACAGGAATAGCTGTCTCTTCCCAAGAGCAGACTGAACATTTTCTCTTGCTGCTTGCAGTCCTCTGTTCTTTGCTTGAGGTGCTGTTAGCTATTGATGCCTTCTCTGGGATTGTGGAAACGTACCCTCACCAGGTGTTTCTGCCTTACAGAATATGCAGGGGGGCACCAAGTTGCACGGGCAGCTGGGACATGGAGACAGAGCTTCCTACCGGCAGCCCAAGCACGTTGAGAAGCTTCAGGGAAAAGCCATTCGCCAGGTGTCCTGTGGAGATGATTTCACAGTGTGCATCACAGGTGAGAGCTGGAAGTCCTTTGGCTCAGACTGGTATGGATGTGTAGGCATTGACAAATCCCCTCATGTTGCTGAGCTGATGGAGATGTTTGCCTTCACCATCAGATTAGCACAGCTTTGTGCACAAAGGAGAAAGCCCCATACGTTACTCATCCCGCAGTTTTGAGGATAGCACCAACATTATTACATTTGGGATAGATTATATCTCAACGTTTGAGATCCTTTTTGGTGATAAAGCTGGGTGTTGACCACAAATCCACATGTCTGTGCAGAATCTCTGCTTTTACCAGTGCATATGTTGCCTCCATACATGCTTGTACTAAAGAAAAATGAAGCCTGAAGTTGAGAATGTAGATATGTTTGAAACTCTTTGGACTGTGTGAGGAAAGAGTCACTCAGTGTTGAAAAAGAATGTGTATCTAGGATTTGCTGTTTAATTCAGAATGCTTGTCATCTGGTAGCTGTCTCTAGTCCCTGCTCATACCTTAAAGGATGTGTTAGGTGTGATGTTGTCCATTATAGAAGAATCTGACTCTTGCTTTACCTCTGCAAATGATTCTCAAGAAGGTAGTTTCAAGCTTATTTTGCCAGTGCTGAAAAGGCAGAGATTTGACAGAGATAAGCTCAGGTGGTCATTTTAAGGAAGGTGTGACTTGGGTAGCCATACAATCAATTTGTGGGTTACTGTTAAAGAAATTGACAGGTTCAACCAAAGATTTTTTGGCACTGAAGTAACTGCAGTTTGTCATGTAAGATCTGTCTTAACATGAACAAGAAAGAACCATAGTCAGACATTCTTCTGCACTAAAGATGATTTCAGAAAAGAAGTTGCTCTGACCATGTCCTAAGAGGTTAATATGCAGCCTAACATGGTCCCTGTGTGCTGACCAAGCTTCCCTTCTGTCCTTCAGATGAGGGCCAGGTGTATGCCTTTGGCTCAGACTATTATGGATGCATTGGTGTTGACAAGGCTTATGGCTCTGAAGTGCTTGAGCCCCTGCAGCTGGATTTCTTTCTTACCAATGCTGTGGAGCAGGTCTCATGTGGAGATAACCATGTGGCAGTGCTGACCAGGAACAGAGAAGTCTACACGTGGGGCTGTGGGGAGTACGGTAGGTAGATCTCCCTGAACCCTAAAGGCACTGGGACATGACTGCCAGAAAGTGGCTTGGTGCAGGTGTATAATGCCAGGGCCTGGGTGAGGGCTGCCTGGTGTATACCCTGGGGGCAAACCCCATTGTTTCTTTGGGACTTTCCTGGTAAAAATGGGGAACTGGAGACTGAAGCCTTAGGGCTTTACTCTGGAAAGCTCTAGGGTGCCACTTGGCTTCTCTGTGGTGGGGCAATGGTTCTGTGAGTGGGGTTGGATTCTCTTGTGGATTGGCAGGTGATGATGGATGTAGGAGAGCAGGGAGATTCTAGTTCTGTAGGGAGATTATTTTGGGGCTATGGAGAAACAATACCAGTTCTTAGATATGGGCACCTGGTGAGGCCATTTTTAACTGCAGTATTTTCGTTGATGCAGGACGCTTGGGCTTGGATTCAGAAGAAGATCACTACACCCCTCAGAAGGTAGGGCTGTGACTACTTCTCAAGATCTGCAAGGGCATAAATCCAAATTAGTTGCTGTTTGGAAGTGCTATCTCTCTGAGGTTCAGGTGTTTTTTCTGAAACGTTATGGAGTTTACAAGGGTTTTAACTTTGCTTCCTCACTTCATTTTGCTTCATTTCTCTCCTAGAGATTGTGGCAGAGTCATACCACTCACAAACCAGACAGAATCATAGCTTAGAGCTTAATTTCTCTGATTTCCATGATGGAACTGGAATTGCCAGCTTAATGTTGTCGAAATCATAGTGAGAAATACCAAATGGCTTTCTGTAGAGGAAACTCACAGCAGTGAAACTACTGCAAGTCTTTGAATGTAATATAATGAGTTAAAGATTAGTTGAAAGTAAAACCCTCTTGAAATACAGTGCTGAGGTAACTGGAGTATTCCAACCCACTGGGGGTTAGAAACAAATAAGGATGTGCCTGGAGGGCAAAGATCTGTGATCACACAGTATCACACCCACACAGCACAGACACAAACCCAACCCTGCTCATCCAACTGGGTTTGGTGTTTGTAGAGCCCATCTGGCCAGGCTGTCTATGCATCATATTTCAGATTCCTGTGCTGGTCACTGGTGTCTGCCTTGAATATCTGCATTGTGACCAGAATTTCCATATGCTACAGACTTTATGGTATTCTTACAGAAAATAACTGTATTGGCCATTGATAGTGTCCAGACTAGCTGTGCCACTGTTCTACCCTCATACGTTTTCCATGTGCCAGTTTCCATGTAATAGGTGTTGGGATTTTTATTTTCTTAGGATATATTTCTTCCACCTAGGTGGATGTTCCGAAGACCTTAAACATTGTGTCCGTTCACTGTGGCTGTGATGGAACTTTCCTGCTTACCCAGACAGGCAAAGTCTTGGCATGTGGACTCAACGAGTTCAACAAGCTGGGCCTGAATCAGTGCACATCAGGGATAATCAATCATGATGTAAGTGTGTTTGCATCCCTGGCTCCAGCTCCCAGCAATCACTAGTATATGGGGAAATGGAAGTCCTGTGACAAAGCATTCATTAGCTTCATGCCAATGCTTTAATTCCAGTCAAGACAATGGATACTGAGACTGTGGGAAGAGGCAATTTGTTCCTCAGTTTTCTGTTTGCCTTGTGGGCTTATGTCAGAACTGAGGTAGTGAAACCAAGTGAGCTGCTTTGGTGACTTATGCAGTGATAGGGATTCTGGCAGGCTTTTATCATACTTGTTTTAGGACTGTCTTTAGGTCCTAAAAGCTAGACTTTAGGTCCATTAAACCTAAACTTTAGGTTTAATATTGTGGTCAGACCTTAACTTCCTTGAGTAGGTCTTAGCTGATGAATGTGTGATTTTTTCACTCTGTGCTTACCCACATCTTTTGTCAGACATACTGTGAGGTGCCATACGCCACTTCCCTCACTTTGGCCAAGCAGCTGTCCTTCTACAAGATCCGTACCATTTCTCCAGGGAAGACACACACAGCTTCTATTGATGGTGAGAGCCTTGTGCAGTAAGAACTGAATGCTGGATTACATCACATCAACTTTGCCCTTTCAGCCTGACCCTTGACACTGGGGGTTTTGCTCTTGGTAGCAAGATTTATGCTTGCTCCAGGAACTCAGGATTCCTTTTTCTCCGCAGTCTTTCTTCCTGGCCAGCTGAAGCAGCAATGTCAGCCTGCCTGTTTTTTTAAAGGGGAGAAAAAAAGTTTGGGGAAGAATCATGCTCTGGGCTAGCAGAGGAATCATTTATGATCAACTTAGGCTTTGCCCAAGTGACATCAGTCAGAGAGCTGTGAGGAGTCCCAGCCCCCAGGATCAGAAAAGGGAAGCAGTGGGTGAAGGAACTAGGGAAGTGTTTCCAGACAGAACCCATTTGTTTTGGCTGGCACTGTCCCCTTCCAGCCTGCCATTCCAGCAGAGCCATTCCTGTCCACGGGCTGTTGCTGCCTGTGCTCTGTAGCATGGCTGCTTGCAGAGCTGGGCCCTGGCTGTGACTGTCTCCTCCTTCCTCCTCACAGAGCGAGGCCGCCTGCTGACCTTCGGCTCCAACAAGTGTGGACAGCTTGGTGTTGGGGACTATAAGAAGCACCTGGGAATAAACCTGCTGGGAGGCCCCTTGGGGGGTAAGCAGGTGATCAGGGTTTCATGTGGAGATGAATTCACCATAGCTGCTACTGATGGTAAGTGAACTTTGTCAAGTTGTGGTGGGTTACTTTAAACTTAATCTGGAGAGTGGTTAACTGGCTCCTGCTGATCATTTCTTTTACCAGCCCTGCAGTGCAGTGCTGAAATAAAAAAAAATCCTCCTAGACTGGGGCTGTCTTGCCCTGTTAATCAGCTCTGTGCAGCCCCAAGTATTTGCTCTCACTAAGTCTGCAGAGTACTGACTTGGTGGCTGCCTGTTAGGTTTGTTATTGGTTTGTTCTCCCACTGTCAAAATGGACCTGGTGGATTAGATACTTTGGGACAGCAGTTACAGCAGAAAGACTGATCCTTACAGTAATTACAGGCTGAGAAAGAGGGAGGGAATTGAGTCTCTGAATTTCTCTCTCCTCAGACAACCATATCTTTGCCTGGGGTAATGGCGGGAACGGGCGCCTGGCAATGACATCGACTGAGAGAGCTCATGGCTCAGACATTTGTACCTCGTGGCCTCGGCCAATATTTGGTTCATTGCATCATGTTCCAGACCTGTCGTGCCGTGGCTGGCACACCATCATCATCGTTGGTAAGTGGAAATTTAGGATGTAGTTTTGGGATCTTGTTCACGATGATATATTCTCTTCCCAGGAGACTGTAAATCTTGCCTGAGAGCAGACTAAATTTCTGGGGGAAATGTGGCAAGCTGCTCTGAGCCATAGGCCTGCAACACTGACTCTGTAGGAGTTACCCTGATTTCTGTGTGGCAGTCTAACTGAAAGTATGCTTCTCTCCTTGCAGAAAAAGTGTTGAACTCCAAAACAATACGATCCAACAGCAGTGGTCTGTCCATTGGTACTGGTAAGTAACCTGCCCTGGGGAGCTCTGGTTCAAGTCCACTCAGTGGTTAGTTTGAGTAGATGAGGTTTGGTCCTGTAGCATGGTTTCTCTATGTTTGAAAGGCCCCACAGAAGAGCTCAAAGGGAAGAAATCTAGATGATTTCATGCATGGGAAGGGATGGCCCAAATCTGAGGAGACAACAACTGAAATATAGGAGAAACAACATGGGTGCAGAGAGGTCTTTGTAGTTTGAAGTCCTTTGAAGTAGAGGAACTTCAGTTTGTCAAGGAAAAGCTGAGAGGAATGCATTAAAGGGAGCTGATATGGGAAGGGGCTCTACTGGGGCAGTTGCTGTAGAGATGGAGTCCAGTTTCCTGCACCTATGGGAGGCCTGGGGCCAAGCAATTGCAAAAGACTGCTGCACACAGGCCCTTACAGAGAGGACTGCAGAGAGTGTTAGGAGCTAAACTGCTGAGGGAACTAATACTAGTGTGTGCTCTCACCATGACCATACAGTCCAAATTTGTGCATCTTCTCTGCTCCACCTGGGGCTTGGCAACAGGAATGGCCTAGGTGGGGAAAAGTATTAAGTTTTCACTTCTGTTTGCTAGTGGCTCAGAGCTGCACAACTGGGGGAGGAGAGGAAGAGGATAATGAACAGGAAGCGGAAACCCCCAATCCCAGTGGAGGCTTTCGGGGAACCATGGAAGCAGATCGTGAGCTGGGGGGCTGGATCAGCACTACAGAAGCTAAGGGAGGCAACAGTGCTGACAGCAGCTCCTGCCCTGGCTGGCTGCGGCAGGTAATGTGGTTTCTCAGAAATGCCTTAAAATGGGGATCTAGGCTGGGAAAACTCGGTGGCCCCTTCCACCTTTGAGGAATACTCTGATAACTTCTTAGAGCTGTGTTGCACAGAGCCCTTAAGGCTTGCTGCCTTCTTAACCACAAGAGGGTGTTGGTGCCTCGATTGAGAAGATTAAATGACCTGCCTGACAGAGCTGGTTTTATGTGTCCAGGAGCTGGAGAATGCTGAATTCATCCCCATGCCTGACAGCCCCTTTCCTCTGAGCATGGCATCTTCAGAGCCTGAGAAGGAGACTCTTCCTTACCAGAAACTTCAAGGACTCAAAGTGGCCTCTGAGGAACCTGTTGGATTAAACAAGCCCAAAACAGACCCCTGGGTAATGTTATCAAAGTGAATGCTTGGCTAAAAGCTCTTGAGGACCATAAATGGCAACGTTTGAATTATGGGGAGAGCTGAGAAAAGACTGTTGGATTGGCTTAATTCATCTGGATGAGGAAAGTAGGGCTGGTGATAATCAGAGATGATGCTGCAAAGAGAAAAAATCCCAAGGATTTAGAACACAAAACTGATTCTTAGTCAGATTTAAAGTAATGAGATCAGTTCTATGGGAAGACATGTATAATGCAATTGGAAAAAAAAGAGAAGCAAAGGGCTCAGAAGCCTAGCAGAAAACAGAAATTTAGAAAGCAGAATTTGTTGTGAGATGGGAAGAAGAATTGGTATAGAAAATCAGTGAGAAACTGCAACCTGTGGGACTACCTAACTCTAAGAGTTTTCTGTCCCAAGAGGAGGCACGGATCCTAAGCTTAGGGAAATGGGGGTAAACCGGATGGATTTTGGTGATAGGAGGACAGGAAGAACCTTCCCAGGAAAAGGAGGAAGCTAGTGGCTTTGTACAAAAGACAGAAGAGTAGCTTGTTGACCCTGCCTGCTAGAAGTTTGTCAGGTCTGGGATAACACTCTGGGTGTGTTTTTATCTTGTGGCATATCCACTCCTGGTGTTGCACTCAAACCTGGCCTGACTTCCTTCCATGTCTCTGCAGCCCACTTGCCTGAGTCCAGCCTTACCGTGTGGTGAAGGGAAGGATGCATCTCCTGGTGCAGGCTGCATGTGCAGTTCTCTGCAAGTGGAGGTGACGCACCTCCGAGGCCTGGTTTTACAGTGTCTGGATGATCAGAAGAAGCTGCAGCAGGAAACCATTCGTCTGAGTGCCCAACTCCAGCGGTTCTGCAGGAAGATGGAGGAAATGCAGCAGGTAAGAATCCATCATGTGGGTGCACATCCATGCTCAGGGCTCACCAGGCTCCTGCAGATTGTGGAGGCTGTGCAGAAGGAAACAACTCTTAACAGCCATCTCTATCAGAGCAGAATTTACTGGGACTAAGAGAGATACTGTTTCTTGTATATAAGCTGCTGATGCAGGCTCTGACAGGAGCAAGACAGGAATAAAGCCAAGAAGAGTTTCCTCTGATGACAGCCCACTCTTTGAGGGACTTGGGATTTACCTTTATTTCTCATGATGAGAGGGGATGGGCAGTTGGATGTTGCAAAGAGTCACAAATGGCTGTGGAGAATACAAACCATGCCTTGTGCAGCTTCTAGCTTTTCTGCAGCTAGTCCTGGAGCTGTTTGGGTAACTGCTATGTGTTTTGACAGGTGAAGGTTCATTCCAAAGGAACACAGACAGCCAAAGAGGAGATGGAGGTGGATCCGAAACCCGATGTGGATTCAGATTCCTGGTGTCTCCTGGGAACGGACTCGTGCCGCTCCAACCTCTAGTCTCCTGAGCCCACTGGGATCCATCTAACTTCACAGCACACTAACCGAATGCAGAGAGCGGCTTTTCTGGCGTCAGGTCACTCGCAGACAAGGAGCGAGGCCGGAGGCTCCAGAGCAGCACCCATGTACGTTTGATATGAACTAGGAGTGAGTTTGAGAGGGGGAGGGCCCTTGAGCTCTAGGCCAGCTCAGTGATTGAAGCAGCAGCAGCTCCTCTTTGTACCTTACCTGTCAATTCTGCACGTGAGGCAGAACGGCCCCATTATGGCGATGGCTCCAGTAGCAGCTTGTGGCCCTTTCATTGTTTCACTGTTTCCCGGGAGCTGCCTTTGGGACCCCAGTATTCATCACTGCATCTCTAGATGAGAGGAGGAAACATGTTTTGTACTGAAGCTGGCTGAACCCTAAGACTCGCCACCTTCATTTCAGAGGGGTGAAGGACTAGGATTCTCTCCTTACCACATGGTAAGGCCCTGCCGGAGAGGCTGCTTCTCTCTGCTCAGGTGCAGAGGGACCAGCGAATATATCATTCTGGAGGCAGTGGAGATGTTCCTCTTAGGGAGATAATAGTAGACAGCATGTCCCTGGCCTCGAGGCATGGCTTCTGGCCATATGGCTGTGTCCACTGGTTTGCACAGACAGAGTTTGAAGGCTTTATTCTGGATGCCGAGGGCTTTCCAACTTCCAGGCAATGCACCGAGATGAGTGAATCAGGTGTTTCCCATAGCAGTAGTGGGGAATGTCTGAGATTGGATCTGTAGTTCACGATTTCAGACCACCTGCCTCCCAACCAGATGCCAAGCATCTGGGCCTCAGACTAAGTTACCCATTTCTTGCTCCAGCTGTTCAACTTGGTTTGAGTGCCAGAGTTTCTGGTTTCTTGGCATAAGCCTGTAGCTGCTCCCTGCTTGGCTTCTCTTCTGCTCAGTCCCTGTGCCTACACGCTGTGTGGGTGTGGGAAAAAATCTGTGTTTTTCCACTCAGTGTTCTGATGAAGCTGGAATGCCATTTCCTACCCAGAATAGGTCACTACTGCTGCGGTCACAGGATGTAGCCTTCCCCAAAGACCATGAATGATCAAATCTCAGTCTGGAATTCACCTTCTTTCAAGAAGTGAGATGCTTTCCTAAGAAGATGTGAGATAGGAAAAGGAATGGTCTGATGCTCAAGATTTACTCATTTTCTGTTAGAGAATGAGGCTAATTTTATTCCCCTTAAATTTATTACGAAACTGACTTTGAAGTAAAGCTTATGGGATTGGTAGGAACCCTGGGAGCAGCTAGCCTCCCCTGCCTTACGTGGTGCCTCCAAGCAGTCCTAAGTTCTCTTACCTTTGCAGTGAGAGTGGGGTTATGATTTCATCAGGCTTAAATGATCCCCATCAATGGCACGTTAACTAGAATTGCCTTAGGTCTACTGGAGGCGGATATCATATCACCTCTGTCAGACTTCTTTTCAGAGACTTTTCCAGGGAATCTAGCATTCCCCATTTGTCTCTAGAGGTGGATGCCAAACCATTTGCTTATGATGTAATGCTCCTTAAATACTTCTTTGGTGCCTATTGCTAGTATCTGGGAGCTGAATCAAGTGCTGTCTTCCCAATGCAGTGTCCAGGGCAAGGATCGTTCCAGTGTGCCTGTCCATTGCTACCAAAAGCAGGGCCAGGAGGAGAGCCCTCCTGGGAGGTGCTGAGAATCAGGTACCCTGGTACAGCCAGGCTTGTTTGCCCTTGTGACTCTGCTCTCCTTTCCCCCATGTGCATTGGAGCCAGTTCTCAGGTCAGGGTCCCAGCTTGAGGGTCGTTGGTCACATGTAACAGTGCCTTTGAGGACTGAAAAGTTGAGCCTGAGCCATGTCCAATAAGCAAGCACCAAGCTGATGAGAGTCGCTCCTGCAGTGCACTGCTATCCTCATTTCTCAATGCTCTGCAGTTGGGAAGCTAGGTGCACAGACTGGATTCCCCTTGGATCTAGTGGAGGATTAGGGTTCCCAACAGTGGATGCCCTGTGCTTCACAATCTCATATGTGCCTTAGAGGATTCACGCTATCCAGGTTGTGCCTGTTACAGACCACGGATTTCACACCAGCCAGCTATGCAACAAAAAAAAGCAGTTTAAAGGTAGCACCTTTTTCTTGGGCTAAAAACAGAAAGGCAGGCAGGCAGAAGTGCCTTTGAGCAGTTTCAAACCCTTTTTACTTCTCCCCTTCTTGCAGTGCTAGCTCCATACGTGTTGGTCTCCTGCTAGTGTTGCTACTGAGTTGTTGTAGTGGAACACAACTTATGCCTGCTCTGACACTCTGGCTGAAAACTAGTTTGTCGTTGTCTTTGAAAGGTTAAAGGGTGGAGTGGTTTGGAATTTCTGTTTAAATAAATGTTTAAACTCATACTCCTGTGTTTGAACTCTTTTTCTTGTCTTTTTTTTTTCCAAGAGAGGAAAGGGAAATATGGATACCGTCATCTTGTTTTATCACATTCTGGTTTTGATTATTTTCTTTTGCTTATAGAAAGAGGGTGAAAGGGCTTTTAGGTTCTTTGCTCTGGTTAAAAAAAAATCAGTTTCTCTATCCCTTCCTTAAGAGAAACCAACAACAACCAAACAAAAAACCCATTCTTTTCTCATATGGCTACATCTCCTCCTAGTGATGTCAGGAGCTTTTGTGTGTATGTGTGTGTTTATTTCCACAGTTTGAGTGCCAAGTGGGGAAATGAGTAACGGGAAGAGAGGCTTAAAGGGAAGAAATACCTATTCCTCTCAGAAGATCTTCATTGATCATTAAGGCCTACAGAAGGAAGAACCTGCCTGACACCTGTTCAGCCACCTGTTCTGCACACTGTACTTAAAGCCTGCCACTTCTATCAGAAATTTTATTAAATTGTGAAATATCTTGACAGGCAGAGCAGAGTTAAATACTTAAAATTCACTAGAGATCTGGATGCTGAAAATGCAGCATGTCTCTGAAAGGGGGATCGTACTGCAGGAGCAAAAGAAGAAGCTGAGCTGGCATGAATAACACAGCTTCAGTAGTATCAGGTAGCTAACCAGCACCTTTGCATGATAGCAAAGCAGCACCCTAAATCTCTGTGCTGAGCCTGATACTTTGCCTAACATGTAACTACTTTTTAAACCAGTTATTAGAGACTTTCTGGATACTAAAACAATAGCAAAGAGGGGTAAACTGCCCGCCCACCTTAGCTCCAAAACAGGAAGCAAATGAAGCCTGGCAATTTTAATAACCTTTGTTTAATCTACAGTTTCAATCTTTAAAATCTCAATGTTAGCCATTTGCCTGTCAGTTATGGGAAATCCCCAACGTGTGGGTTTATTTTACAGCATCAAATGCTTTTCTGTGTGTATCCATGTCACTATTTACACTGGTGACCTTTAGGGTCCACTAAACATTGTCAATAAAACACAGCGCAAGGGAAATAAGAGTTAATATTGGAAGACAGGCAGTGGTGCTGAATTTTTTTAACTAGTGTGTTCAAATCACTTACACCTTTCATGAATTCAAGGAGGCTGGCATAAAGGTTTCAGTTGACCCCTTTCCTACCTCTTGTCACCTCTTGCTATCATGTTTTTTGAAACTCTGAAGTTAAAGCATTGGTCTTGCTTCCCTGATCAGTTTGAATACAGTAAATTATTTTCCCTTCTTTCGAGCGTGCTTTTTCTCTCAGGTTTGTACACACATCGTTGGCTGGCACGGTGTAGCAGTAATGATCCTTTCTGAGACCTGCATGCTTTTCCAGGGTGTGCCAAGGGATTGAGATTTCTGCTCACGTATCTTTAGGACAGAAGCTCTCAAACCTCTTTCAGCAGTCAGGGTCACTCATTGAAGGCTGGAGTATTTCTTCCTATTCAGATTCTGACTATTCCAGCTTAATCTGGTTGCTTTAGATCTTTCCCTAGGTTCCCATTAGCTGCTGCTTTTGCTTCTGGAGGACTTGCAAAAGTAGCTGCTGGTGGTTTTTAATTCCTTGTTTGCTTCTTGTTGCAACTTTCTCATACAAAGTAGTCATTCTTACTGTGAAAACACAGACCACTCTGTGACCATTTAAAATAACTTTCACACAAGAGAACTAGTTTAATATATTTAATAATCAGAACCTAGAAAAATAACATCTTGAGAAGAAAACAAATGAAGGGTTATGTTTTAGTCGTAATTCCCTACCATCGTAGCAACCAAGATGAATATAAGTAGGTGACTTAAGGGAGGGTGGAAGCTTTGTTTTTCAGAGGTTCCTAGCAACATGGCCTGCAGTAAACTCCGTTCTTTAACATATTAAATCTGATTGGGATGGTTGTTCTGTTGCCTCAAGGGCCTGGCTGATTCACAGTATCCCTGTTGTTCCATGTACGTGAATTGGCATAAAGATTCAAACAGAAAGTGTCTGCTGTTGCCAGCTTTTCTAACCCCTGGAATTTCTGATCCTGAGCTTCTTGTGCTGAGGAAAGGGGCGTCTTTTGTGGGGCAACCTGAGGTACAGGTCAAAGTGTATACAAGTTCCATTATTCAGCTTCCTGAGCTGTTCACTTGCTGTACGTAGAAGCTTGCAGCCAGTGTTGAGACTACAGAAAACACAAACGTCTATAGCTGGGAATCTGGCAAAAACCAGGCAGGGAGTCACAGCAGCAGGCAGAGTTGGGCACTGCCTCTCATCAGCGCCTCTTCCATGCTGGAGGTGGGGGTCTATTCTTTATGTTTTTGCATTTGGGGATATGTCTCTCAGCTACTCGGGGAGCAAACTTGCGTCCGCAGTAGGTGCAGGCAACGTAGTCTGGATTTTCACTGGGAGGCAACGGGGGCAGCTCAGACACCTTCCTGCCCTTAGCGGGGGTTTGCTGCGCCTGGCGGGCCTGCGACATGATGCGGATGAGAGCCTCGTGCTTCTGCTTCCAGTTGTTCTTTCTGGGTGGTGTTTTACTCTGCAAAAGGGAAAGGCAGTCAGGGCAGCTGGGACCACCGTCAGCCTCCATTCTCGAACTTATATTCAGAGCCCAACCCATGTCGCCTGTCCCTGTGCATTCCCTGTTGACATAAAACGCAGCCTGAGTCCCACAAAAGGAATCAGAACAACCAGGAGAAAAGAGGATGTAAAGGAAATACTGATGGAAACATCAGTGTTTAGAAAGAGCTTGAGGATAACCAGAAGAGCAAGCAGTAGAGCCAAGGAACTACAGAGGGTTGCTACATCTGCTTTGCACAGAGCTGCATGTTTCCGCTGCCTTCATTTTAACAGACCGTGTTAAATTATCTGGATTTTCAGTCAGTTCCCTGCAGCCCCTGATGTCACAGAGCTTTACTGCAGCAGAACCAGTCTGCATCCTAGCTACAGCAAGAAAAGTGAGCTTTCTCCAGGAGTACACTCTTGACACATTATAAAGCCAAGTCAGGACTCCTGCCTCCATCTATGAGATTTTAAATGGATCTATTTATCCATGTGGCAAGAACCTTTCAGAGGCAATAGCTGTACTGTATCCCTTAGCCCCATGCACATGGGAAGGTGCTTGGCTCTCTGTCAGATGTTGAAGTGGAAGGAGAGTGAACAGTAGATGTGGATCCAGGGAGGCAAAGGGACTGCACATTACCTGAGGACTCCTTGAGCTCTTCTGCTGCTGATACTGTTCCAGCTCTGTTCCTCTAGTTCTGGCCTTTCTGGAGTCAAACACTTTCCTCTTGGAGCCTTGGTTCTTGCCACAGATACTCATGTGTTTCTCAAGCCTCGTGCAGAGAAACTTACGCTTGCAGAAGCTGCACTGTCCAAACACCTCCTGCTCAGCAGCACTGGCAACCTGTGTGTATAACACATCTGCAGATGGGTGGTCAGCAGAATCTTGGTTTGAGAGGGCAGAGAGAGAAAGGTTATGTTTTGGGGCCAGTTTTGAACGAGAAGCTAAATGACCCATGGGTATGTTGTCTTGTATTTTGCTGTTGTTTGTTTTGTTGTATTTTGCGGCCACCAGCCACTCCTTGAGTTTCCTCACAGCCAGCTCTTGGGGGTGAACAGTGGTGCCAGGCTCGGGGATAGTGTCCTCTGCAGAGTGTGCCCCACTGGAGATCCCAACACCTGGCCTGTCTGCAGCTCTGAAAATTTTCTCTTCAGGGTGCCTTGTGGCCTTTCGCTCATAGGTCCTCTCCACTTCACTTTCTCTTCTCTCCTCTACATTGATAAGCTTCTTCTCTCTTTGAATCCTCCTGAGTGTCTCCTCTGTCCTCTTTAGCTTCTCTCCAAGGAGAGCCTTTTTCTTTTGAATTACCTCTTCAATTTTCCTTTTATCTGCCTCCATCTTAAGAATGTATGCCAGCTCTCTCCTGTATAGCTGGGGAGCTGATTGTTCAGGCCCTCCTGTCCAAGGGCAGAGCACTGCAGCTAACTGAGACCTCCCTGCTGGAACCATCCCTTTGCTGAATGAACTTCTTCTACCATTTGGAGCTTCCTGCATGTATGGGGAACTTCCAGTGTTTAGCAATGGAGCTCTTGCCCTCTCCTGGTGAGAAATTGGTTGCAGGGGATACGCACGGTCCACTCCCTCTTTATGTCTGCCCAATGATTTAGCTGACAGACAGGCCTGGCTGATGAGATACTTGCTCTCTAGTCCACCTGACCAGAAGCTGTCATGCCTGGGCCTGTCCCAAGTGCTTTCTGCAGAATTAGAATAGGAATATCTTCGGTTCTTTTGTGCATAGAGCTCTTTTAAACTTTCCTCTTTGTCAAATATGAATCCATGCTGAAAGTTGTTCTTCTGGTGTTTCAGCTGGGAACCAGGAGAAAACTTAGTAGCTGCCACCACAGGAGCCGCCGCTGGAAGAAAGGCCATTCAGTGCCTGAGAAAGAGCCTGAGGTTAGAAGCAAAGCCATTACAGACAATTTTGCCCACAAATGTACAAATCTCCTAACAGTTAATGCATGGAGGCTGTAGATAAAGGTTATAATAAGTATTAGTAAAGATTTTGTAACTTTTCTGCTTTCTGTAAATCTTTACATTCCTTCCATCTAGGGAGCTCCTATGCTGCCTCTTCTGGTTCAAACCGTTTATACACCCAGAAATAAGCCACACTTTTATTTCTCTTTCTGTCTGAGCCTTGCCTTATCATGGTAGCAGCAGAAATATACTGCAATGACAGAGGAATTGTTATACTCCCCAGGCGCGTCCCTTCAGTTCTGGCAGTGTGATCCATCACTGTGTCACACAGCTCTGACAAGCAGGAGTCCAACCAAGCTCGGCACAATCTTCCTGTGGCTCGTTCCACCACATTCCCCCGAGGCGTGTCGGGCGCTCACGCCGCGGGGTGAGCTGAGTTACCTGCGGTTCTGCGCCCGTCGCTCCACCGTCCTCCCTCCTCGGCGAGCTGCTTACGGCCGAGAGACCCAACCACTCCTGCCGCTGCCGCTACCGCTGCCCGCGGCTCCCGAGGCCCCGGCGCGGAGCTGTGCCCGGAGCGGAGCTGTGCCCGCCGGGGAGCTGTGCCCGGAGCAGAGCTGTGCTCTCCGCGGGGCTGTGCCCGGAGCAGAGCTGTGCTCTCCGCGGGGCTGTGCCCGGAGCGGAGCTGTGCCCGGAGCAGAGCTGTGCCCGGAGCAGAGCTGTGCCCGGCGAGGAGCTGAGCCCGGAGCGGGGCTGTGCCCGGAGCAGAGCTGTGCCCGGAGCAGAGCTGTGCCCGGCGCGGAGCTGTGCCCGGCGAGGAGCTGAGCCCGGAGCGGGGCTGTGCCCGCCGGGGAGCTGAGCCCGGAGCAGAGCTGAGCCTGGAGCAGAGCTGTACCCGGAGCAGAGCTGTGCCCGGAGCGGAGCTGTGCCCGCCGGGGAGCTGTGCCCGGAGCAGAGCTGTGCCCGGAGCGGAGCTGTGCCCGCCCCGGAGCTGTGCTCTCCGCGGGGCTGTGCCCGGCCCGGGGCTGTGCCCGCCGCTCCGTGCCGCTCGCTGCTGGCGGCTGTTGCCGGGAGACCGGCGCCGCTCCGGCCCCGGGCCGCTCCCGGCCGCGCCGCCGTTCCACCCCGACACGAGCGCGGCGCCCGGGGGCGGCCCCGCTGCACTATCCGTGCTCCGGTCCCATATGCGTTATCGGTGAGGCGGTCCGGTGTGTATCGACGCCTCGGGAAGGCTGACCTGGGACAGAGTCTGGGAACAGCTAGAGAATAAAGTAGACATTTATCGAAAGGCCTTGAAAGTAGATGTTTATTGAAAGGACACACCTTGAGCAGCACAAGAGCCTGGCCAGGGCAACACCCAAAGGGGACTTGAAATGGTCACAAGATGGACGGCCGGTCACGAGGCCTTACACTTTTATAAGTTTCGGTCCATTTGCATATTGGGGTTTAATTGTCCCCAATTTAATTGTCCCCGACTACAGCTTCGGGTTGTGAAGCCTCATCCTTGTTTTCTTTCTTCAGTCCACCGTTGTTTATGCTTTTGGGCCTGAAGCTTTTACTCGTTGTCTTTCCTCTTCGGCAGGAAAAGGATTTGTTTTGTCTTCCTACTCTGTGAAGAGAGCTTTACTAGCACTTAATATGAGGATCAGAACTACACTTCTGGGCAGCACAGAATCTGAACACCACGCAATTTAAAACTCCAGGCAGGTTTATGACCCGTGAGGCGCCCCGATACGCATCAGCCGTGAGGCGCTCCGATAGGCTTTATTCATGAGGCGGCCAATGAGAGACCGGCCCGCGCCGCTACGGCTCCTCATTGGCCGCAGGAGGGAGGCCACGCCCCCGGCGGCCGCCACACGGCGCAGGCGCAGCGGGTCCCGCGGCGGCCGCAGCGGCCGGAGAAGGGGGTGGAGGTGCCGGTGCCGCCATGGCGGACGGCGATGGCTTGGTGTCCGTGGACTACGAGGTGTACGGCAAGGTGCAGGGCGTGTTCTTCCGCAAGTACACCCAGGTGTGTGCCGCGGTTCCCCGGGGGCGGGCTGTCCCGCCTGCCGGCGTGCGCCGCGCCCGCTGTCAGCCCGCTGCGGGAGCCTTGAGGGGCCGAGCCGCGGGCGGGCGGGATCGTGGCCGCGGCCAAGGGCTGAGCTCTGGCTGCTGCTGAAGGGGGCTGGCATCTCGGTGCTGCTGGCATCTCGGTGCTGCTGGCAGCCCGGCAGGGTTATGTAAGCATGACTGAAGAGTGAGTTTCAGACCCAGTTTTTCGCGTGAAAGAATTTGTTGAGTAGTTGAGTGAATCCTCTGCTGCTTCCCTGCTGCCTGAGCCACAGGAAAAATGGTTCCTGTATGCGAATGTTGTTTTATTGCTCTCTTACAGTTTAGATTAACCTCATTTTGCTCTGCATTGTCTTCTCAGGGGGAGGCTAAGAGACTGGGGCTTGTTGGCTGGGTCCAAAACACCAGCCACGGCACTGTTCAAGGGCAAATCCAGGGTCCGACTGCCAGGGTTCGGGAGCTGCAAGAATGGCTCAAGAAGATTGGAAGTCCCCAGTCCCGTATCAGCCGAGCCGAGTTCAGCAATGAGAAGAAGATTGAGGCGCTGGAGCACAAGGAGTTCCAGATTGTGAAGTGACTTTGTCCAGGAAGAAGCAAAGTCTGGGGTGTGAGCTGTCCTTATGGAGCATTTCCCCTCTTCCTCACTCATTCGGTCAGCCAGTGTTCAGCTCTAGAGAACTTAATTTTATTAAATTTCTAATTTATTGTTTTGCTGCGCTGTTAGTTTGATGCTCAGCTTTTCGCAGAATTCCGTTGGGTAGAGGAGGAGGTGTGCTATCTCTGTCAAAGGGATTGTTCAGGGCTAGAAATATCTATTTCCAAGTGTACATGGTTTGGGGAGTTGTACATGAGGTAAATATGAAATTTGTAGCGTGGTGCCCATGCGAAGGAAATCACAGGGTCAATGCTGATAGGCAACATCGCTAAACCCATTACTTCTGTGCACTAAATGCCTCAGAAACAATTTCTTTTACTCTCCAGAACCTCATATTTTCTGTAGAATAAAATTGCATGAATTTCACCTCCTGTGTGGCATGGATGTTGGATGGAGGTGCTGAGCGGATGACGGTCCGGAATTGGCGGGGCGAAGCCGCGTTTCCCGCAGCCGGGCCGAGCTCCCGTCCTTCCCGGCCTCTTTGGGCCCATTGGGTCCGGGACTCCAACAATTCGGGCGGGAACTACAACTCCCGGCGTGCCCTTCGCCGGGCCCCGCCCACTCGCGGTTGCGCATGCGCAGTCGCCCGGCGGCCCGGCGGCCGTTGCGGCGGCGCCGCGGTCCGGTGGGTGCTGAGGGGACGAGGGCGGGACACGGGAGCGGGGCTCGGGGAGGCCGGGAAGAGGAAGCAGAGGCCGCTCCGGTTGTGAGGAGAGCTGAGCCTCGGGTCTACGCTGCCCTCCTCGGTCCCGGAGCCAGGGAGCCTCGGGAGACCTGTCACAGCCGCGGCACCGGAACCGCAGGCACGGCTAGCAGGCCCCTCGAATGCCACTAGGAAACCAACAGGCGCCAAGGGCTTGAAAGCAGTGGGTTCTCTTTCGCATAAACAACTTGTTCTTTGCCTGACGCCCATTGCCAAGCTTGCTTTACTCCTTTCCTGGCTAAGTAGCAGCAGATGCTATTTTACCAGGACAAAGCGCTGCGAATTTTTTTTTTGTGGGGACGTCGAGGTTAAAAAGCAGCTTTCTGCCCAGATTTTGGTGATATTTACTCTATAATTCTGATGACAATTGCAGTAGAAAGCTTTTGCTCGCAGGTCCTTTGAGTTTTGCCTCGTACTGTGGGAACGTGGTTTGGGTATGCGAAGTTTGAGAACACAGCGTGTTGTTAGTAAGGAGCTTAGACTCGGACTCTGGCCATCTACCCTGAAGGTACACTACACTACAGTGTGTAGTCAGAGCCTGAGCATGAAAGTAATCACAGAAAAGGCCTCTGAATGCCAAGAAAACTAAGGAAAGTGTATTTATGAAGGTGAATGAAATAAATGAAAGTATTTTCAGGTCTCTAATTTGTATTTCTTGAATTTTTTTTCCTTTCCTCTGGGTGTTTTAAGGAACATGGAGCAGTGAGCTTCCTGCAGTTTCTTGCGTTTTTCATCTATCAGATTTTGACATGATCAAATGTTTGGTGGAAGACGTGCGAGCCAGGCTGCGTTCTGGAGTCACTGTCAACTCCTTCGGACAGTGTGTTGAGGAACTTGTCCTCAACAGCATCGACGCCAAGGCAACATGTGTGGCTGTCAGGGTGGATTTGGAAGCTTCCAAGATCCAGGTGGTGGACAATGGCTCTGGGATGGGGAAAGAGGACTTGAAGGCTGTTGGAAAGCGCTACTTCACCAGCAAGTGCAGCTCAGTGAGAGACTTGGAGAACCTGACTTTCTATGGCTTCAGAGGAGAGGCTTTGGCAAGTATAGCCAACATGGCCAGTGTGGTGGAGATCTCATCTAAGACCAGCAGGACAGCAAAGACATTTATGAAACTGTTTCACAATGGGCAAGCACTGGAAGTCTGTGAAGCTGAATTGAACAGACCAAGTGGTGGGACTACAGTCACCGTGTGCAATCTGTTCTATCAGCTGCCAGTGAGGAGAAAGCGTATGGATCCTGTGCTGGAAATTGAGAGAGTGAGACAGAAGGTGGAAGCTGTTTCCCTAATGCATCCTTCTGTTTCCCTTTCTCTAAGAAATGATGTTTCTTGTTCTATGGTGCTTCAGCTCCCTAAGACAAGAGATGTATACTCTCGGTTTTGTCAAATTTATGGACTGGGCAGATCCCAGAAGTTGCGAGAAATAAATCACAAGTCTGGTGGATTTGAGATAAATGGTTTTATCAGTACTGAGGGACATTACAATAAGAATATGCAGTTCTTGTATGTGAATAGAAGGCTTGTTTTAAAGACAAGACTACATAAACTAATTGATTTTTTATTAAGAAAAGAAAGTGTAATTTGCAAGGCAAAAAGTGTCCCTGCAAGCCGACAGGCAAATTCAAGTCCTGGTCGCCATCGCTGTGGGCCAGAGTTGTATGGGATCTTTATTCTCAACGTGACCTGTGCATACAGTGACTATGATGTGTGCCTGGAACCTGCAAAGACTCTGATTGAATTCCAGAACTGGGATGTTCTTCTAACTTGCATAGAGGAAGGAGTGAAAATATTTTT
This sequence comes from Sylvia atricapilla, assembly GCF_009819655.1. Taxonomy (NCBI): domain Eukaryota; kingdom Metazoa; phylum Chordata; class Aves; order Passeriformes; family Sylviidae; genus Sylvia; species Sylvia atricapilla. The sequence goes on from NC_089145.1 coordinate 57,248,742, forward strand.
GAAACGAGAGCATTTATTTATTGAACCATGTAGTGAGGACATCAGAGAATTTAATGAACGTAATGGCTTTTGTTTACGTAACGCTCCAGTTCTGAAGCCTTCATTTCTTGACAAGAAGAGCATCCAAGAAAGTTTTAAGAAAGCATGTAATGCAATTGCAGATTCTTATGAAATGTGTGCCTTGAAATCAAAAGATGTCAAGAGGAAATCCATTACTGGAAAGAAAAGTTCATGTCTTATACAGTCAAGTAAAAATGTACAGGAAGCTGAAAATGCCCCAGTTCAGAACACCACTGAGTCATCTGATCCATGTAGAAACAATAAAGCAGAGACTCCATTGCCAAGCAAAGATGACACAGTTTCTGATGTAATTAAATCAAATACCTCAGAACAGCAGCCAAAATACACTAACAGTTCCCAAAAAGTATCTAATACTCATCTGAAACCTTCAGAACATCTTCGTTCCTCTTTCAGTGGAGGGGCCAGGTCAGAAATAAGAGAAGTAGATGGTTGTGGTGACCTAGGGGATTGTGCAGAAAATAATATAAAAGGTGTGGGCAGGCAGCAAGGTCAAGTAATGCAGGAAAACAAAAAGGTCCATGTCTTAAATAAGGATATTATTCAGTCACTGGCTGAGAGAGAAGACTCTACTGAAACAGCAACAGGACCTGAAACTGTCTCTGGAAGTTCATTAATAAGACTGTGTAATGCAAGAAGAAACAGGGAAACAGCTGAAGTGAAAGATGACGCCAGAAGAGGGGCTGTTCACTCAATACCATTAAAGTTGAGCCTTATAAAAAGTGTTGTGCAAAAGGAGCCCCCACGTGGCTGTGAACAAACAGAAACAAGTCTTGCATTAAACACACAGTGTAGGCCTGGCCCTGTCAGTGCCGAGGATATTTTTGACCACAAAGTGAACGTTGTGATTCAGTCTTCAAATGCTAAGGGTGTTTCCAGTAATATTAATAAAGAATATAGAGCTTCTTTTACCAGAGAAGTATGCATGACTGATGGTCCTGGGAACAAACCTGTGTCACATCGGGTGAGGGAGGAGATAGCTGTGCCTCCTGCTACCAATAAAAGACCTTATGAAACACTGAATAATACGGAAGTGCCGCCGGCAACTTCTTCAGGTATTCCTCACAAGAAAATTGTTATCAAAAAACCTAGAAGACAGATAGCTGTGCCAAGAGCTCAGCCCTCTAAGGAGCTGAGCTTGTCCACGCAGCTGGGATCATTAGAAAAGTTCAGGAGGTATTATGGGAGAGTTAAGTTTACACTACCAGCACCCACGTCAGAGAGAAGTGAATGTGGTCTCCCAGGTCTTAATTCAGAAACTAACTGTGACTTTTCAAAGAATGGGAATGACAATCATGGTAACGTCAGCAGTTGTGAAATTCCACCTGCAGAAGATACAGATTCTAATAATATTAGCAAAGGTTTTGGTTCCTTGGAAAAGACTTTATTTTGCAGTGAAGAAACGTCACAGGACAAACGAGCCCTTTGTCAGAGTCCTTTGACGTTGTCTGATTACTCTCTGGTTAGTAAAAAAAATACAAGTTGTAGAAGATCTCCAGAATCATTATCATCCAAACTGTCCAGAATGAAAACTGATCACAAAGAAGTAGAACAACTTGGTGAACAGTTCCAGACAGATTCAAATAGAAAGGATGACCATTCTTTTGATCTTCAATCCTCAAATAATGACTTTTTGTATAATGTGTGTCAAACATACAAATCCTCAGTGGAAAAAGTGAAGGAGTGTAAGTCCAGCATTTCTAAGGAGACTGCCTGCTCGCAATCAGATGGTGTGACAGCAGAGCCTGTGAAGAGTCCTGTCAGCTCCTCACCACTCAGCAGTATAGGAGAGTACACAGTCTCTTCAGGCAGTGCTTTATCATTACCTGCTGAAAATGATTGTACTGACAACACCTGTAAAGATAAAAGTATGTTAAGTGAATCCTCAGAACAAAATAGGAAAGATACTGAGGTTCCCCATGTGACCTTACAAAGGAATGTGGAATTCTCTGCCGATGACACAAGTACAGGCAATCCCAGGAACGATTTGTGTTCTGTCTGGCTGCAAGATTTTGATGCTTTATCGGGTAGGACAGTGTACATCAATAGAGCAACTGGACTCAGCACCTATGGCACCCCTCCTAGTGAAGGATTTCAAACTGCCTGTATTCAAGACATTACAACAATGGCTGTGAATGTTGTTTCAGAGAATGGTAAGAGGGCTGGTGGTTTTAAGAATGGCATGAGGAAAACTGTACTTCTAGGTGCATGAAGTAATCTTGCTGGCAGCACCTGAGAGTTTTTACTGAATTAATCACTGCCTTTTAGCTTATAGCTGCATGGAAAACAAGAAAGTGTTGGGAGCTATGGAGACGGTAAAACGTTAACAGTAAAGATATTAAAAGATGATTTTTATTAAAATGGTAAAAAGAAATGTCAGCATCATGTCAGTTAACAGATAGCTGCCTAGTTTTTTACTGAGCATCATGACATTCTCTGTGATAACGATTACATATAATTGTTGTCACATATAAAATGAGAAACATACTTCAAAGTAAGTGTACTGGAAAAGTACCACGTTTTTTACCATTTTGTCCTGAACAGTTACGTTTCTAAGAATATTAAATAGAGCCTTATATTAAAATAATCTTTTTTCAAACTGCATACAAAATTTAAAGCAACCCTTGAAAGAGGAATAAAAAAATCTAACTTCATTGAGAATGTGTAGTCTCCTGACCATGGATTTTAGAAGGCAGGCTGTTCTTTCACACTTTGTAGCAGATGTTGTACAGCATTGTTGCTGTTTGGATGGTGGACCTTTTCCACTAGTGAAAAAACCCTGCATTGTATTATTTTTTCAGGGACACAGTGTTCATGAGTCTTCACTGATCTGTCTGTTGGGTTTTGATTTTCTGTATCTTCCTAATCTAGTTTGTCTGTCTAGTACTGTCTTTGATAATTTTCCCTTCAAGGGGTATATCTGTGTTCTCAAGATGTTCTTCATTCTGTCTATAGGCAGATTATATGAGTGAAGATGCAGCCATCTTTGTGTACACTTTATTTTCTACTGCATAATTTGTTTTGAAAAAGTACTTTGGACTTCTTTCTAGATAGTTATCATGTAAAAATTTTGTCTAATCCATTGTCATGGCCTTTGGCTTGTTCCATTTTTGTCTGTTACTTCCTTATTTGTCACCAGTCAGAAACACTGGTGCAGTAAGTGTCTGAGTTGTTGAGCTATTCCCTTTTATGTATAATAATTGATGCCATTAGTTTTTAATATTTATTGTGTTCCGTTGAAAAAAATTTGATGCAAGTTTTTATTAAGCAAAACTTGCAAGTGGAAAGATACACTCCTTGACTAACATTTTAGTTTCTGTGGTATACCAGTTTTGTTGCCCACAGTACTCTTCAGGAACCAGCCAAAGCCCTGAGATGTAGAACTTGACACCTTCTGTCCAAGATGTTGGAAAGTGCATTCACATTTATAGAGATAAAACCTCATGTACCCTTATGCTTTCAGATGATGTACAGCCTATAGGCTTTGAAGACGTGTATTGCATCTTTCTACCTCCCATGGCACTGTTCTTAGCCTTAGCATTGGTGTTACTTTCCATTGTATCAGTGGTGCCAGTCTTTCAAAACTCTGACAGGTCTTTGGGGAGATGTCTGATTTTATTCTTTTCTTAGGTTGAGTTGGACCTCCCAAACCTTCAGAGGGTGTTTGAACTGTGGCTAGATCCTACAGGTCTTAGGTTTTCAAAGTTCAACAAACATGTTTCATATGTTTTTGGAGCAAGGGATGTTTGCTCCTTTCAGTCATAGGAATAAACATAACTGTGTCCTAACACAGCATCCATGTCTCTTAATGTTGAGTGCTGTTTTGGACTGCTGTTAAGACCCAGGAGCAGAATGGTTTCTTCACTTGTATCCTTTCATTTTGCTTTTTAGAGTAGTGTGAGTGACCCCATGGTGTTGACCTAGAATTTCATAGCCCCTAAGAATAGCATCTCGTACACAATTCTGGGGAAGTTACTCTGCTTAGCAATAGGTGGAAGTAGGTAAGAATAATCCATATCCTCTTTTTCATGACAGCAGTGGCTGTCTGTCATTTTTTTCAGCCACAAGCCTCGTTCTCAACAGAGATGTTGGATTTTGTAGGCCAGACCCAGGCATCTTCATACTGATTAAACTGATTGCTACTGGAAAATTTATCAAACTATTTCACCATTGGACACCTTTTTGAATGATGCATTTGTAGTAGGAAACTATCCTAGCTCAAGCTGGTCTATGTTGTTATGCCAGCTATATTTGCAGTTTTTGTTCCTTACATAATGCTGTGTCATTACACTGGTGTATCTTCATGATCTAGCTGAGGCAAGTGAAAATGAATGCACAAATACGGTAATTATATGGGGTTTGCCTGCATGAAGTATAGACATTATTATCCTCAGCACCTTTTCTGATGTTACTTGTCAGAAGAATCATATCAATAATATCTTTGCCAAGTCTGAAGTCTCACCAGCCTTGGAGCAAGTAAATCCTAACTTCATGAACAATGTATATCTTGAACAAGGATTTTCCCTTCAAGAAGAAACAGGGAGATGACTCTTTGTCTATTACATGTATAAAATACAGGACTTAAGTTGATACAGATGACAGATTCTTCTGTGAACTTGAGAGGTACTGTCTTTTTGTGACAATAGCTATAAAGGTTCTATCAGAGTCTGAATTAGGCAGCATTTTTCAGTTTGCCATAGTTTACCAGGAGCTACATCAGGCCACTTTGTCCTCTCCTCTGGGTTTTGTGAAAGTGGGATGCTGAGTTACTCTCCAGTGTTGGGCTTCCAGTTTGGATTCTCAAAAGGATTCTCAGTCCTCAGGGTCACTAGTCCTCACTGGAATGAAGCCAACAGTCAGGAGTCTATGGACTGGCCTAAGATTTTATACAGGCTTTTCACACTGAGCTTATCAGCACACAGCTGGTTTTCTTTGGCTTTATCACTGTGCCTCTTTTCCTGAATGCACACCCTTAATTTCTTGGTAGAAAGGAACTTTATTAATTTATTATTATTTCACAAAGAATAAAAGACTGAATTGTACCAAAGGAAGGGTGAAATGTTTACCAATGTGCTGGAAATCTGAGCCACTTTTCTTAATACTCTTGATAACAATACAAGTTTGTAATATTAAATCATTTCTGGGTGGGTGGAAACAGATTGTTGGACTAACTCTGTTATCTCATGTGGGCTCACTGGCTTGGAGTGTTTCAGTGTTACAAATTCCTGGTAACTGTATTAAGTATTGATAGGAATGGTGACAGTTTTGCTGCTCATCAACAGTGTTTTGATCTCTGATAGACTACTATATGTGTCCTTTTTCTTTGGGAGAAACACTTCTGATTGCACTAATTCTGGAAAAAAATATTACAAGTTTAAAGCAGAAGCCAGTTTTTAAATACAGTCCTGCAGAAATCATGGTGATATTTTTACCTTTCCCAAGGCAAGTATGTCTGATAATCCTTGGTTTTTTACAAATGTGTTGCTATTTCTCAGTATCAGGTTAAAATCTATGGGATACTCAAAGTTTTACAGGGCTAAGCACACACTCCTTTATAAGAATATAACAATTATATTACAAAAAGAGTATAGCTTTTAAGAATTTTGCATGCTGCTGATTATGCAGCAGTAAATTTATTTTTTTGTTTAGGGTTTCAGTTCAGATGCCATCCCTTTAGAAGTGAGACTGTGCTTCCCTTCCTTCCTAGACCTCAAAAAGAGAAGACTCAGGCAAGCCAGAATCTGAGAGGTAGGGCCAGCTTTCCAGGACACAGTGTTCTGTGGTAAAAAACAAATCAAAGAATTCTCCCAGATGTCCCAACAGGAACCCAGAATTACTCAAGGTCTGTTAACAATGGGACTGTGTGAGTCATCTCAGATCTAGAACTGGAAAAAAAAAAATTGGGTTGAAGGCAGGTTAAAGGATACTTATTTACAGGATGAAATACCCAGTTCTTTGTTGAATTATGTCATGGGTTTAAAGAATGATTACCTACTCCCTTCTTTGTACTCATTCCAGCCTTGGAATGTGAAAAATAGCTTCAATCCTCACTTTTTTTTTTTTGCAGTGGAAAGAATGAAATGATCTTTTTGGTATGTAACTTTGTCCAGAGGGAGTGGGCAGTTAAACAGGTCTTTCTTTCCCTACAGTCCCTCCACCCCTTTTCCAGGCCTATTGAATTGTGCTGCAGCATTTTTAGGAGTCAGAAAGATGCTCATTGCCCTTCCTAGTTAAAGCAGACAGTACAGAAGCCTAGTGCCACGTTCCATTATTTATTTGTACACTCTCCCCTTTTTATGAAGGTTAGAAAAAAAAATTAAGTAATACTTGTGTGAGGTTGAGGTGCCCAGTGAACATTCTGTTGACAGATGGTGGTAGTCCTTGTATTATCTCTGTGTTCTTTCCTAGATGCTGAAGGGAACTCTGTCGAGTCATTGTTTTTGGAATGGCATAATCCTGTTTTTGTTCCCTGCCCAGAGGTAAGGATTACCTTGCATCTCATGCTGAAATAGGAATAATTTTAGATTTTTGTTATTTTCTGACATTGAGTCCAAAATGCCAAATATACTGGTTGTTGCATATAAGTTATGCAGAGATATATTATACTATGGACCTGGCAGTTTTGGTTTTTATAGATTGTTTAGATGCAAGTCATTGCTGTGAATTTATTCAATGAGAAGCAGGTATCAGGCTAATCTTTCATTTTACATAATTTCAAAAACAAACCATTGTAAACTGTCTTTTCCTCTGTGGTGACAGACATCTCTTAATTAAAAGTTATTGAATGGCAAAATTGTAATATACAGTCTGTCTGCTTTGTGGACTGGGATAAAATAACCCAGGTTTGAACAGGTCTTAAAAGGGTGTTTTATAGCTGTTTTTAAAGCCTGGCAGGATTACAGCATGTAAGAGGGAAACAATGTTGGAGCTTTTAGAAAAACTTCCTTTGCTGTCATGAGGTAGCATTATCTTTAATCCTCATGTTGTGTGTGTGTGTAAACATATGTATGTAGCCATTTCCACCTGCAAACAATAGGCATGGAGCTGCAAACCACCTGCTGGTGAGTTTCTGGAAGGGAACAGCTCTGTTCAGTGCCTGCAGTGACGTGTGCTCTGACTCACTGCAGGGTAACACATCCTTTGTAATTCCATCCCCTAGAGCTCACGTAGGCTGATAATTAACTTAAGCTTTTGATAGGTACTTGGAATCTTAGCTGGATACATTGAAATTAACAATGGGGAAGGATACATGGGGTAGAAGCAGAGGAATTGCCAGATGATTTTTTTTTTCAGTTGGTGTTATTCTTGTGTAGAAAGCTTGGTTTGTGAAATGCGTAGTTATTTCCAATTTCTATTAAAGCTGGTTCTTTTGGAGGGTTTGCTTTGTGTGTTTGGGAGTTTTTTTCCCTATCATCAGGGCATTTCCCTGATGTGGAATCCTGTTTTTGCAGATTGCAGTTAATGTGACCAGTGCTCAGGCCGACAGTCTGGCTGTGAAAATTCACAATATCTTGTATCCTTATCGTTTCACCAAAGACATGGTTCATTCAATGCAGGTACAACATCATCTATTACTACCTTTCAGCCCCAAATTCTCACTCAGCAGATGGGATTTGCTGATGTTTCTACCTGGTAGGAAAGAAATACCCAGGAAAACAGTTCCTATTCCTAATTTTCACAAGTACTAACAGAATTTTTAGTCATGTGTGCCATGCCATGTCTTAGCATCATGTCATGGTTAATGAGCTATCTGCAAGTGACTCTCAAATTACTTGATGAGTATGATTAAATCAAAATCAAGAGACAGCCCCTTTGCTGCTACTTAGAAACAGTATTAACTAAATGATAATTAAAAGTACAGATTTTATATTTGTTGTAGGCATTTTTTTAGTTCACATTTCTCATAAATCTATATCCTGTATCTTCCTTTTTTGTTTACCTTAGAAATTTAATTCCTTAGCAGAGTGATTTCAAAATCAGATCCAAGATTTAATGGAAAATCTTGAAATTTCACCCTAAAATCTCTATGTGTCCTTAAAGGTGATTTTTAAAAATGGCATAATAACATCAAGTTTTACTACTTCAGTGTTGTTTTTAATCAAATATTTTGAGTGTTAGCGTAAAAACTGATGTAAATATATATCTTCAATTTACATATTTGATAGTTTGCTTGGGTAGAAATGCCAGAGTGGATTCTCTCTCTCTCTTGCATCCCAGTGACAAAAGGCTTGCAGGTCCAGCTGGCACTACTCTTGTGCAGTCAGGTTGCTGACTTTGAGATTGCAGGTTCTGCACATGTGAGGCATGGTAATGTTCATCTCCAGGGTGGACAAGGATCCAAATGATTCCCTTAGTTATGTTGTGAGTGCATGAATAACAGGAGTAAATAAAGTTACTGTAGTGAACAGGTTGTTTAACAGTGACAAGAGAAGAAAGATGGAGAATGGAAGGTACCATTTGTGTGTTTTCTCATAAGAGGAACTGTTCTTTAAAACTTACTGAATGTTTCTGTGATTACCTGTGTCATATTTTCCTTTCTATGTTTTGGAAAAGGCAAAACTGGAGGAAATTACTACTTCCTATCTCTGAAAAGCTTAAATACTGCCTTCAGTACCCAATAGCAATTTTGAGAATCTCTCTACAAAAAAATTAAAAGCAGAAAATGTTGCGTCATGCAACAGGAAAGGAATAAAAAGAATCATTAGTCTTGCATCCCTGCAAAGAACTAGTCATCCATTAATTTTTTCCTACCAGGTGAACAATGCACATGTTGTGAAACACAGAATTCAGGGTGAGCTGTCTATGTGACATCGAGAGAAATTCCTCCATAACACTCTATCTGTATATTTGAAATCTAACAATAAGATACTGAAAGCATTGTGCACCTCATCTCAGTGTTGCCTGTTGCTCTGGTTGATTTCTGATGCTTGAGGGGAAAGTGGAATCAAGTCACAAAGGCAAATTCTACATCAAAAAATGAAAAATTGCTTCCTTTCTTCTGCAGATGATTAGCAGGTGAAAAAAGGTTGTTTACATTTGCTTTTGGTGATATCACCAAATCAATTACTCAGAGTCACTGTGTACATCTTTCATTCCCAGCTCAAGGAGGTTTCTATGTGGCTGTTTAATTCACCTTAATTTAATTCAGTTAGTGCTCATGCCCTCATTACTATCTTTGAAAAAGTTTATCCAGAATTTAGTTTTAATATTTTGAAACTTTCTCTTAGATCCAGACTAAACTGTTTCATGACCATTTAATGGTCATCTGACCTTCTAAAAGTATTATCTTTTAGCTTAAATAATTTCTTCCTTTTCCATATTTAGTTCCCCACTGTATTTATGAAGAATAACTATATAGCTTCTCAGTTTAGTTTTGCTTGGCCTTTTGGGTTAGGAAAGATGTGGCTTCCACTCCTCTAGTTGTCTTACTAGCTATTTGTTGGTCTTGATCCAGTTTGATTATTGCTTTTTCGTTTGCCCTCATTTAAAAAATAATTTTACTGCTCTGTAATGAGTTTTATGAGTATCTTACAGGTTCTTCAGCAAGTGGACAATAAATTTATCGCTTGTTTAATTAACACTAGGAATGGAATGGAAAAAAAGGCAGGTAAGACTGGGTAATAGCATGAAGTTGAGGTGGCTGTCAAGTGGACTGCAGAGGGAGCACTGTCCTATTTGTAATCTCTTCTTGCCTTGGGATGGTATTGTTAGTAGAGGAAAATCTTAGTCTTTGCTTGAGATTTCTTGGATCTTCTTTATCTTTATTTTGGACAAAGTTGAGTGTTCCTACTGCCTTCAGATTAATGTTATAAAAATAGATTGTACTCAAATTACTAATATCTTTCAGGCTCTGTTCACAGTGTCTGAACATATTCATTGTTGAAGCTTTCTGAAGCTATACAAAAAAGGCATTCAAAATCAGTAGATTTTGTAACATTTTCAAAGACTGTCAAATGGAACAGTTTAGGGGTGACCTCAGCTCTCATTCTGAAGTTAGATGAAGATGTCAATAGACAAGAGTTTCTGACTCAGTTTAATTACCTAATTTAACCATCACTTTGGACCACTGAATTTCTGTTCTCTAGAAACTTTATGTTCTGCCAGCACAGCCTCCTCCTCACTTTGTTTCTGTGAAACAAGCTGATACTTATCTTCTAAATGTGGCCTCTGGGAAATGGTTATTCTTCCTGACCTGTGCAGTTGTCTGGTACAAAGTTGCCTGTTTCTCATCTGTTGTGGTACATTTTTAGAAGGAAACCTCTTGATTTTGGTGGACCAACATGCAGCTCATGAACGGATCCGCTTGGAGCAGCTGATTGCAGGTGAGGTCTAAGAAACAAAGATAATCAATGTACAGAAAAGTACAAAAGAGCTCTCAGGGGTGCACAGAACTGATAGGATACCCATTTATCAGCTTTATCCTGATCCCTAGAAGAGTGCAGACATTCAGTATCTGTAGCATTCATAATACTGGCAGCTGAAAATTCTTACAGCCTTTCTAAAAATAAAAGATATACTCCCTACCCACCGAACTATTGAACTAAAATAGTCCTGACATAATGAAAGAGCAGGAAGACTGATAGGAAAAACAATGAAGAGGAAATAGAACAACATCAATAAGTTTATGGGGTTATACTATGAAGAATAACACATGGGATGCTGAGTAAAGAGCCTAGCTAATTTGGTTCATTTTTAGCTGAATACTGTGCTTAAAGCCTAAAATTTCCACAGTCTGACTGTTTACAAAGGGATAATAGTCTTCTGTGTAAGCTCATTAGCTGTTGGTTTCAGTGTTAAAAAGCACAATAGCCATCCATCAAGTACTTAAAAATCATTGACCTTCTCTTACATCAACAAACACCACGCAGTTCCTGCAGAGTGTTCCAGGAATTCTGCTCCTTCTGGTCAGGTACTGAAAAAAGGTAAAGACTGAAGGGAGAAATGCTTAATGAATAGTGTTTTAACTCCATTTATATCTGACTTTTCTGTGGAAAAGTTGTTCTCTCTGAGTTGAACCAAATATATCAGCAGGGTTTTTTTTTTGTTTTGTTTTTTGTTTTTTTTTTTTTTGCTATTTAGGGTGGCTCTTTTTTGAAACTGGTGGGAAAAAACAAAGTGGCATTAACCAACCCTTCCCCAGAGACTGGATGTCTGGTTTGTGACATTCCCAGTCCTCCACAAGTTTCAAGACAAGGCATTCTGTGGTCACTTTTTAGTCCAAGCAGGGGATTACATGCCAAACCAGAGGGTCATTAAGGGTAATGTCTCCGTAAATATTTTAAGAGGGATACTTCTAAATGTTTCATTCACAGATTCCTATGAGAAGGAAGCTGCAGCATGTGGCAAGAAGAAAATACTGTCATCCTCCATCTCTCCTCCTTTAGAGGTTGAAGTTACAGAAGAGCAAAGAAGATTTCTACGGTTAGTAGTGACAAATAGCTCTCAGATTTTGGGGATGGTTCTGTTAACCAGGAAGATCTCTATGTATTGCCAGGTTGCCATGAAATTCAGGGGATTCTTTCCTCAGCAGAGCCCAGTTGGCTCTGTATGTACTGAGGGAAATAGATATGCTTCTTAGGCACGTTGTTACAACATCTCAGGACAAAACCCTGGGGTGTGCCATTTCTGTGCCTTTGCAATGTGCTCTGATTTCCCTGGGAAAGTAAACCTTCATGTGTGGGCCAGAAGACTGCCAAAGCAGCTTCCAGCAGTTCCTCCTGTCTGGGGCTCAGGACCTGGGAGTGCACAAAGGAGTGCAGTGCCCAGAGTGTTGACCTAGGTACTGACTTTACTGGCACTTTTGGAGAAGAGGAGGATGGGGTATGGAAAGTCTGTATTGCGAATCCTTCAAAAACACATTCCTTTTTTCCAGGTGATTGCCAAGAGTAACTAAGGAACACTGTTTCCTAAATGGTTCAGAATGGTGACCTAGTTACAATTAGGATATTTAACTTTAGTACTTCAAGAGTTTAGATACAGATTTATTGTTGGATTTTTGCAGACCTACTGGACACTTATCAGACTTTCCGGCAAATCTCTGTCTGTCACCTGCCACATGCATTTGTGAGGTTATTCAGTGCATTGTTCTGAATTTAAAATGAAGTTGTGTCAGTACTGCCTCATTACTGTTCTTTTTTTGGTTTTTATGTGATTCCTATGGCAAGCTCAACAGCTGCTGATTCAGTCCTCATTAAGATTGTTGCTTATTATGCTCTTGCTTAGTGTTGTTCATAGTTCAGTAATATTTGGATGCCTTTGTTGTTCCCACCTCTCAACGATATTGTTGCTAATGTCACAATATTTGTAATGCCTCTTGTTCAACTTTGATTTATTTTTGCACTCATCTGTGAGTGTCTTTCATTTCTAATAGATCTACTTTAGGGAATGGATGACTGAAATTGAATACAATGTACCAAGTGAGAGAATCCCATTGATTCATACAGTAGCTTTGCAGCTGTCCCCATATTTTCTGTTTATTATATCCACACCTGATATTTTGTCTGCTTTTTTGGCTACTGCTGCTTACATGAGCTGCTTGTCTGTGGATGGTCATGACAAAGAAACAGAGTAGTGGGGGTTAGTTTTTGAATTTGTGTTGTTCATGTAGAAGCCAGCCAAAAATAGAAATAGATTAAATTACTTATGATAATTTGCATTTATTTGTCTTTGGGAGCAGTAAATTCAAGTTTTCTGCCCATTTTTCATTCATCCTACTGATTTCATTCTTCATTTTTCTACTTGTTTTGAATTCTGATTGAGTTCATTCAACTTTGTCTCTGGTCTCAGCTAACCTAAATAATTTTGTGCCTTCTACAAATTTGCTTGCTTGACCATGCCTCTTCTTTTCCACATCATTAATAACGAATCATGAGGATACAGATCAGGACTCATGTTGAACGCTGACCATCTGTTGCCAGCATACATTGCTTCTGTAGTCTCTAAATCATAATAGATGTTGCTTCTCTGTCCATGGCAACCTTTTGCATTTCCTTTTTTATCATCTTTTAAGTGATGGCATTAAAAGCTTTTTGAAAGAGCTAATAAATTCTGAGAGCTACTTTTTTTTTCATCAGGTAAATCACAAACATGCTACAAAAATTATTAAGGAAGTAAATAAAAAAGGCATGTGTTTCTTCTAAGGACACTGGTTGAATATTTAGCACAGAGGGATGCCAGTTGTGATTTTCAGCAAGATGCTTACTGGTGCTGGCTTCCTAGTAGTTCTATTGTGTGACTTAACAATTTTTCAGTCTCTGTTAGCAGTTTATCCCTTTGCAATTGCTGTGATATTATCTCTGTGAGAGATTATCATTACTAAAAAGTTATGAAATAGAAGTATGTGAAAATCTAAATTCTGTTGTTATTGTTACTGTGAGACTCTGACTGTATTCTGTGGTAAAGTTTGATGTAATAAAATAAATTAAGTTGTCTAAAAGACCTTTCACTTCAGCTATGCTTGCAATTTAATTGTTCACCTGCAGCTTTGGTTCCGTTATTTGTCTACTAAGCATTGTAGCGGTGCATTGTTCTGTTGACTCTCTTGAACTTCCTTCTTTATTTTTTTCTCTTAATAATAATAAAAAAACCTCCCGAAACAACAAAACAGCAAAGCCCAGCTGACTTCAATAGCTGCTTGGATTTGGTCATTTCATTCACAATGGGCTTTTTCACAGAATCACAGAACGATTAGGTTGGAAGAGATCTCCAAGATCATCGAGTCCAACCCATGCCCTAACACCTCAGCTGGATTGTGGCACCGAGTGCCACATCCAGGCTTTTGTTTAAACACATCCAGGGATGGTGACTCCACCACTTCCTTGGGCAGACCATTCCAGCACTTTATTATTCTTTCCATGAAAAGCTTTTTCTCAATATGCAACCATTTTTGTCTTTGTGTGCTTGCTGAAGGCTATACCTGTCTTCTTTTTTTGAGTAGAATTTCACAAACCGTGTTCATATGGAGGCTAATAACTATACTGTTCTTATGATTGATTTAAGTAAGTTTAGATTTGCTTCATTCTATTTTTGTTCAAAGAATTTCTTGTCTAGAACTAACCTTTACCACCTTTGTTTTAAGTGAATATTCCCTGAATTAATGACGTGTATATCATTACAGTTGTTTTAATTTTGAAGATAAGCTCTCATCTGTCTGTGAAGTCTAATTTTTGTGTGTATTTTTCCATCCACAGGCTGACATATGTCATCATTAACTAGAGGTTGTTCTTTCCTGTGTTCTCTTTGCTTAACAGGATATAAAGTTCATTAAACCATCACAAATTTCTTACAATATTTTTTCCATTTTAAGTATTTGCTAATACATGTCAATTGAAATCACAGTTCTTTTAGAATAGACTTAAAGTAGTCTTAATGCTGTGTAATTTCAGTATTTGGAATGTTTGTATGTTGAACCACACATCTTGTGCATCTTCAGAAAAGGCAGATTTATAGATTTAGAAATAAAGCCTCTCTTCACATAATACAGGAACTCTTAGATCTTGTAGTTGTGGAAATGAAAGGTGCACAATTGATTGGAGTGGAAAAACATGTCTGAATGCAAGCTGAAAGGACAAAATTACTTGAAATGCCAAGAGGCATGGATTCTGAGATGGGAAACTGTTACAGGAAATGATATAAGGAAACCATATATGTGGACTACAGGAATATTTACACGTGCTGTGGAGTCATAGATGCAGTGGTTGATGTGTTATTTCTGCTTTTTTTCCCTTCAGATGCTGCTACAAAAATTTGGAGGACTTGGGCCTTGAATTATCATTTCCTGAGACAAACAACTCCTTGATTCTTGTGAGGAAAGTGCCAATGTGTTTTATAGAAAGAGAAGCCAATGAATTACGACGCAAAAGACAACCTGTCACTAAAAGTATTGTGGAGGTCAGCTGTGGATATGGGTAAAGTTATGATTGTAGGTCTTGTTCTGTATTTATGACCCTGGGTATTACAGGATCTCTGTTATGAAGGAGAAAATTAAGTCCCCTGGCAAATGTGTGCCATCCCTTTTAGTAGCTAAGTAGTCCCAAAACTGTAACTGAAATGATAGAAGACTGTTTCAGACTTGGACTAGTGGAGAAGCTAAGAAAAACTGTATATAGCAAAGATATTTCAACAGTTTGCTGCACATGGATGCTTGAATGGACAGGAAATGCTTGAAGGAACAGAAAAATGATGAATGGAGAAACAGTAAAATTAATAAGTCCTAATAAATAATATTTATGTATCAGCAATATTAAGTTTGTTTCCATGAGATCTCTACATTGGCAGTGGGGCTTTCTAAAAACCACTCTTTCAGATGTTCTGCAGTATGAGGGAGAAACTCCTGAAGTGATTACTTGCAGTGGGAGGTCAGGACTTCCACCTAGATCTTTCACTCTGGTCAGTGTACTACCAACAGTATCACTTTTTCTGATTCTGGCAGTCACACAGTAAATTATACACAGATGTGAACAAAGTAGGGTGGGGGACAGAAGGGAAAAATAGCAACTGGTAACATTACCTTTTTTTTTTTTTTTCTAGGAGCTTATTCAAGAACAAGTTGAGGTGAGTTGCTGTCTACTTCTAGAGTTGACTGTAACAATCAAAAGTTTCCTGTGTGAATCAAAGGGAGCATATTGAGCTTCAAATGAGAGAATGGACTAGATAATCCCCTAGCTTTTGCTCATTTTTAGTTTCCATTGTGTTACAGTTCTTTTTTCTCATATTAAATGGAAAGTAACATGATGTTCCCTTACTGCTTTTAGCTAGTGCAGACCACAAGAGGAGGAGCACGAGGGACACTGCCGCTGACGTTTCTGAAGGTGTTAGCTTCACAGGCCTGTCATGGTAAGGCAACTACTTTTCTTTCTTTTCTTTCATTCTTTCTCCTTTTTTTTTTTTTTTTTTCCCCCAAACCTTTCTCTACACAACATTCTCCCTGGGGCAATGTTTGGATGTGTTTGCAGCTATTGCAGGGTTAAAGACTGTGTTTCTTAGGAAAGAGGAGATAATTCTCATAGACAGCACTGAGAGATAAGCAATACTCCCCCAATTTATTCTTGCATGGGCCTAACATATTTTCCAACCTTCATGTGAAATATACAGTTCTGAGATGTTTTCATCTGTGTGAGCTTTAAACCATTCAGATAACAGCTCTATGATGAGCCAAGAGGGAAGGTGCTGGAATCTGCTTGAAAGTATGCAGGAAAGAACACTTAGCCACTCATTCCAAATTTTTAATTTCCTTTTAAGTATCCCGAGTGATAGTTTAAGTATGCCTGCAACATTTCAAGTACTTTGGAAGGAGTGCTGTAAAAATTTTTATCTTCTCAGGGAACTGTTGTTTTCCAGCAATGAACAGGCCTCACCGGTGTGGAGTGCAGTAGCTCCAGCCTCTTGTTGCAATTCCTGTGCCATATACAGTATCAACAAGATCACACTGAAAGGGCAAACATGAACCAGAAGTATCTGTTTTCTCAACAGTATCTCAGTTTACGATTGGCAGTCAATATGTTTTGGGGTTTTGTGTCTAAGAAAGTCCCACGACTGAAAGCATATTGCAGATGGTCTTGTGCATCTGTGAAGGCTAAAGTTTGCAAACACCTCTGAAACAGCTCCCTAATGATCTGTTTCAATTTCCTCTGGATGCCTTTTAATGCTCACTTGTGAGAGAGGACTTAGTGGCAGGGCTACACTTGGTCACAGAAGTGGTACCTGTCTGTGGCAGCCACAGAGAATCACTAAAGCGTATGAAACTGTTATTAACTGTCGTCTTGGTTTAATACTTCCTGATTTGTGAACTGCTTCCAACTTCAGCTGTAATACATACACACAAAAAGAACCCACTTTGCCTACTGTAACATTACCTGAAACACCAAAATGTATTAATCTTACCGTCCATCAGACTTGGGCTAGGTGAAAGTTTAAGTTGTGGAAAGCTGGTCTCCTTATACAGCAGACTCTTTAACTGAGCTAAGCCCCAAGTCTGCCATACTGCAGCCTTTGGATTGCCTTTACAGCCTCTCAGCTAATGTTTGGGAGATGCCTTGTTTCCACTGAAAACCACAGCTGTAGAAGGAAGTTGAGTCCTCTTTGGCAGCAGGGGCAAGAATGTGTCTCTCTTTTTTCAGGAGCTATTAAGTTTAATGAGCATTTGACTTTGGAGGAGAGCTGCAGGCTTATTGAAGCTTTGTCATCTTGTAAGCTACCCTTCCAGTGTGCTCATGGAAGACCTTCAATGCTGCCTCTTGCAGACATAGAACATCTACAGCAGGAAAAACAGGTACTGTGTGGGACACACCTCTGGTAATCCGTGTTCTGGATTAGCAGAGGTGCATCCTGTGTGTGTTAGAATTAGGATCTCCTGGTTTGAAAACATCATTACTGGCCTTATATTTTCTTGACTTTTTACATATTGTTATCAATAAAATGAAACTTTAGGACATAAGCCATCTGTCCTGTAAACATTTTACCTAGGATCTTACCATATATTATTTGAATAGTCACACTGACTTGAATAGTTAAGCATACATTTAAAGTGTTTGCGGTTTTTAAGTGTATAATTTGGAAAACATGGAAATCATGAAATTCTGCAAGTGGCAAAGATGCTAATTAAACAAATGCTTACTTTCCCAAAGTTTAAGATGCTATAAAATGGGGATAAAGCACAGGAATAGCAACATTTACTATAAAATCATAGACTGGTTTGGGTTGGAATGGACCTTAAAGATAATCTAGTTGCCATGAGTAGGAACACCTGCCACTGAACAAGGTTACATTTAGATTATATTTAAATCAGGTTACGTTTAAATTTGAAATTTTGCTATTTCTGTGCTTTATTGTTATTAAATTGGATTTTGTTCAAAGTCAGGAGGGACTTTGAACAGAAGGGAATGACTGTATTAGGGCAAAGAGTATGGAAACACTGAAACTTACTTACTCAGTTATGACTTGTGCTTCCTAATATTTCTCCCTCCAGCCTAAACCTAATTTGACTAGACTGAGGAAGATGGCACGAGCGTGGCAGCTATTTGGAAAAACAAAAGAACCTATTTAAAAAAAGTTAAGACTGTAAATTGCAACTACTAGAAGCACTGGTATGATCCATGAGCCCTGTTGTTAAGACTACAATACACTGTGTGGAGCAAAGTTCTGAGCCAGTGCAGTCACCAAAGCTCTCCTCTGACTACTGACCAAAGCAGCAGAGACCAGCCAGCAGAACATGGCAGGAGGAGCCCGCCCTTGGAGCCTGGAGAAGCATCTTCAAGATTTAAGGAGTAATGCTGTAAGTCTGGGCCTTATGTCAGTGCTGGACTGTTGGGTGCAAGGAGTTGCAGCCACTTGCAGTTACAAAGCAAAGCACTTCTTTTCTGCAAGCACAGCTTAATTCTGCATAATAGAGGGGGGAATTTTAATTAGCATATTTTATAGTACTTTGAAAATTGGAAGGTATTTCTTAATAAAGTTCATGCTAAACTCACTCCTTGGACTCATAGCAGTGGTTGGAATGAGGATTGACCAGCTTCATAGTATATATAGGCCAACTTAGAATCAAGGAACACTTAATTTGGCAGTTTGTGTTCTTGAGTGAGAGATTTCTAAATCCCCACCAAGCCCCACAGAAATAACTAAATAGTTAAATATCCCTTTTGAAGGCAACTGTTGATGGATTTCTACTCCTATCACATTCACATGTGAAAACACTGTAAAGCCTGCTACTGCCTCATGCAGAAAGTGCAGGCAGCTCACTACACTGGTAAAAGTCCTGCTAGTTAAAGAAACAAAACAACTACATATGGAAAATGTGCTTAACAGTGAGATCACTGTAAACAGCTTTTATTGCAGCATACTTTGAAGTAACAGCTTAGCTGCCCCAGAGTTACACATATGCCTTGCTATTTAATAATAAAGTGGGTTAGCAGCTCCACATGGTTTCTGACACAGCAAGTGATAAAAACCTGTACAAGAGCTCTGCCTTCTCTTGCTTTTGAGTAGGAAAAATATTGCTGAGCAATTTCCCCACTGGCTCCCCACGGCAACCTGTCTTTTCAACATACACTTTAATCAGCTGTTGTATCTTTCTAAAGAGAAAGATAAAAAGAGTTTTGAATAGTGACGTGCTTCACAGTATTAGAGTTCATAGTCATCTGGATGGTAGAGCTCGCTCATGAGGCGGTAGATGTAGGAAGGTGCATTACCCCCGATGTTGGAAATGAAGAGAGTAATGAGCTCTGGAGGGACGTAGTCAAACACTGGGCAGTGAACGTTGATTTTTGCCAGGATCTCCCCTGTGAAGTGAACAGCAGCAATATCAGTCAAAGCAACTCAAAGTACATCTAGTCTTTTGCACATCTTTCTTTGTCCCTAAACAAACTGGCTATGTACATGCCACCCTGAAGTCAGTACTTGAACATCCTGAATACCTTCCAACATCTTCATTGATGTCATTGAATTACAGGTATACAGCGATCTTGAATGAATGGCAAAACTCTGTTTCTGGTCATTTTTGTTGGCAGAAACCCAAGATTCCCCTCTGACGTAGACTGACTAATTGCCAAAAAACCCTACCACTATGTAATACAAAAATCCTGATACTGCCAAAGATATTATTTAAAGAAATGCTCAAAAGGCCAAAACTAAATTCCGGTGCCACACCTGCTATCTTCATTTCAAAAGTCTTTGGCACATAGAAATGGGGCTTTGAAAGAGACTTTGCTAACTGAAAATGTGCTTGGGCACTGATGCCTTTCTAAAGATGGTGCTTGTGTGGGAAGCCCATGACACAGACACTGTTGCTTCAATGGCTGTATCATATAACAAAGTTTCAAGAAGTTATAGGAAAGAAGGGCATCTGCCCTGTCCCACAGGAAACTGCTACTTACCTGGAATCCTTATCACTTAAATATCCTAAAATAAAACACTGTTTCAGAGCAGAAGCAAAACTGCAAAGACAGTGTTCAAAAGAAATCCTTTTTCTCTACTTTACATAATACACAGTTATAAAACTGGATGGTTCACAGCACTGTTTTCTGTCAAAGACAGTAAAAAACGATTTTCTGTCTTGGGTTATAACACAGTCTGATGTTTAATTTTTTATATGATTTAAAAAAAAAAAAAAAAAAAGATTATACTCTGAACCAACTTGACCAGATGTATAAAGAATAACCAGTACCTTCTGTGAATGGCAGCACTTCCTGTGGTGACACAAACTTGTGGAATGAATCTTCTTCATTAGGGAACTATATGAGAAAGAGTACAGGAAGATCAGGAAAAAAACCCTATCTGATTATCCCTGTGAAAACAGATCCTGGCACTGATGGAAGGAACTAATGCAGAGGAAGATGACTTGCCAAGTGATGATATTAATTCTGTTGACAATAATTACATAGTGCTCGTGTCTAGAAGCTCTCTAACATTTACAGGTGAAAGGTTTTTCTTCAAAGCTTTTAGAGCCCTCTATGACATGGCTGCCCTTATCAAAGCCTAGTCAACTGGAGGAGTCCCTTCCTCAGTCTGCAACTTCATCTGGCCAATACTGAAAAAGTACTAAGTGTAAGAAAGAGTTTTGAATATCTCATTCTACATTCTCTGCCTTTCAACACTAATGGTATAAACTGAAATCTGTCATGGCTGGGCAAAAATAAGTATGGCAATGCCAGTCTCATCAGTCTAGGCAGTGGTCTACATCCTTATACCCACTGTACTGCTGTGCATATGTGGCAGAGGATGGTGCTTCAAGGAGCTCCTGAGCTGGGCCAGGTTTGGGTGAGGATCTCCTATCTGAAATAACAGCACTAGATGGGGGAGATGGTGCATTTACTGACCTTGCCTTGGGACAGATGATGCTCTCCACCCTCAGCTCCCACAAGTAAAAGCCCCTGCAGGTGCAGTCCTGAAGAGCTGCTGTACTTACCTGTGGTGAAAGCTTGAACATGGGGGCACACACGATGAGTGGAGTGGAGTGGTGCTTAGCTGCCAGTGCCAGAGTGTGAGTCCCACTCACGGCTATCAGGGCGCCATTGGCCAGGATTGTCTTTGTACCAATGATGACCTTAAAAGGGCAAATCAGAATAGGATAGCATGTTCCACAGCAAAGTGGGGAAGGAACGCTTCCTGGCTCAGCCCCTGACAGATGAGCTGGAGAAGCACTGTGTAAAGACACACTGTTGCAGGACTGTGTCAGTACAGCCGGCCAGCAGCTGGAGTTACAGGGCAGCTGAATGCCTGATCTGTTTCATCTGGCACTGGCTCTACACTGAGACGTTCCTTGCTAACAAGAGCATGACTCCAGCATAGAGAGGCCAGAACAGAGAACTTCAGAAGACAAATGTATGTCCTACTGCGGGGAACACCAAGCAGAAACTGGGCTGTGGTCCTTGTTCTACAAATCTACAAAGTAAGCTTTGTACAAGTTACTTGACTACTTACTACAAAAATTCCCTTGCGCTATGGTTGAGGGAATAATATAAAGCAGCTCAAAATATAGATAAGAATTGATGTGGCTGAATTTTAATATGTTACAAGTACTTTTTTTTTCCCCACTTTGGGGTGCCAAGTTTTCATCTCTATAACAGTACAGAACAGGTCTGTTCAACAAGACCAAAACTTAATGATTCCCTTCATCAGTCATCTTCTGTTTCAGGCAAAGGGGTGTTTCTTCCCTTTGGAAAAGCTGCTTTTTGTTCTATCTCCTTTGAAAACTGAGGTTAATCCTTTGAGGCTCTCTTGTAACTGTAGCCACTAAGCCAGAAAAACCTACCACCATTCAGTCAATCATCATACTGACTTGGAGTTCCACACTGAATCTCCACCCCAGCAGTGAACAGGGACTGTTACAATTTTGAGTCTTCAGTGAAGAAACACATCCATCACTGCTAGAACTTGCAGCTGATTTGAGAGGCCTAAGAACCCAACCTGCCATGAATTCCCTCCTCCAGTGGAGCCCTCCTTACCTTGTTGACTCGAGACATGACAGCAAAAATAGCTGCATCACTCATGACAGTAGTTTCAATATTCTCTTTGGACAGTCGAACAGCCATTTCATGACCCTAAAAAGAGGGAGAATCCAATTGGTTGCTGTGACATAGCTCCTGCAGTGCAACTGTAGAGGTATCAGCACTCAATTCTTGTCTGAACTGCAAAAATACCAAGTGACAAAACCTAAACACAGCCTTTCAACTCAGGGATACTGGGGTAGGATAATGAGCTGTCTCCAATCTCTCAGCTGCAGAGGAATTTTCACAATGTTCACCTTGATTCCAGACACCATATTTCAGTAAGACAATATAATGCAGCCAGCCCAGGCCTTACCTGGCAGAAGGGTGCACACTCTGCCACGATCACCTGGAACTTCCTCTTGCGAGCAGCTTCCTTCAGGAAGGCCTCAACAGTGCGTGAGTAGCCAATGGTCATGATCACCTCGTTGGAGTGGATGTGCTCCAGTGCCTGCATTGCAATGTTATCAGTGGTGCCCTCTGGAACAGAAGGAAGATGTGGGTGGAAAAGCAGCCTAGCAGCAAAAGCAACACTTTATGCTGCTAGGAGCGTCCTCCAACAAGATCATTTTTCACTAAAGCAATGTTATTAGCACTGGTAGAGCAGGAGCAGCTTTTCTCCCCGTTCTTTTTGTCAGTGGAGTGCAAGCAAGAAGCTGGCCCTTTGAATGTCCCATGCTCCCTAGCTATACCCTCCCCATATATAAAAATAGCTGTACTGAAAAATCCATTGTGAGGGGAGTGGATTGTGTCAGCACTACTCCCGATAACTTCAAGAGTTTTGTAGTTCAATAGTGGGACAACTTGGGCCTCAGAGGGTGGGTGGGATGCCTGATTTGTCACAAGTATCATAGAAAAATGAAAACTGTATCACAGTTCTTTGTGACAGGGGTCAGGTTTACACATACAGGGATTTTAGACTCTTCTTCAGAGGACTCAAGACTTCCCAGAAGACCAAGAGTGCAGGCCTACAACCCCCCATATTGCCTCTTCCACAATCTACCCATCTCCCCAAAAGCCAAAGAGGACTTCAAACTAAGTCCTGAACACAACAGGGCTTCAGTCTCTTGGTTCCTTCAGATTAAGCCTCCCAGATCCTTACTGTTTTATTTTCACCTAGAGAACGGGGAAACATCAGTCCCACCCCATAAAAATCTTCACTCAGGAGCAACTCAGACCCATCCATACCTAGCTCAATTAGCATCTCATTAATAGCTTCAATAACATTAGCTCTGAGGGAGGGGTAAGGCGTTCTGAAATCTTCGCTCAGTCCCCCAGAAGTCAGGAGTTTGTGCAGGGATTCTTGCTGGTCGCTTTCCTCACTGCGCCCGTGAAGCCTGTGGAGAGAAGTGGCCTCTTCAGTCTCAGGAAAGAGCACAGGGCCACAGCCAGGCCGAGCACTGTCCCCACAGTGTGGCACACCTGGATGTGAAGAGACAGGAAGGAAAGCCACCCACAGGTGGCACACCATGCCACACCAAAGAGCTTTCCAGAGTTGTCTTGACAAAAAACCACCCAAATCTCTGCCAAAAAGTGCCTTCTTAAGTCATGTGCAAACACTTCCGTCCACAGACACAGAGCAGGCTCGAGGCTACTGCTCCAGTGGGATGGACCCCCCTGGGTACAGACAGACAGAACCACCCAAGGCCAGGGCACAGACTGTTCTCATGCACTCACAACACTTACACCAAGTGGTTTCTAAAGAGGAAATGTCATCACCCACAGTGGAAACAACAGGGTTTCCTTTGGCATTAAACTCCCTGAATCCCTCTCTAGGAGAGGTGGGAAAAGGGGGTGATGGAAACTAAAGGAGTTTACCGAAGCAACTTAAAGGCCATTTCTGGGCTTTCAGAGAGATACAGGGAGCAAGAGGGCCATTTTACCTGCCATATTCCTCACGAATGACCTTTAATACTCGGCGGACCATGTTGCCCACTGTTGTCTCTGATGGCTGGGCTGCCGTCATCCTCTGGCCCTCTGTCCGGATCAGATCCATGAGCTCCCCTAAAAGAGGGGAGGGTCTCGGTTATCGCTGCCCAGAGCAAGCCCATGTCAGCATCCCAGGGCCAGCAGCTGCTCCAGCACAAAGACCACAGCACCAAGAAACAACAGGGACGGGAGAGCAGAGAGCCCCTCACAAAGCAGCCTGTTCCGCTGGTGGGATTTCCAGTCGGAAACGCTTGGACACGACACAGAATCAGCAGCGCGTTTGGTCTTTCCTTTGACAGAGAAAACCTCGTGCTGCTGGAAAGGTCCGTGCTCGGACTGACGCCGCTGAGGGGAGAGCAAGGCTGGTGCAGGGCAGCTCCTCAGGTAATGCCGCCCGTGAGCACAGCAGGCCGGGAAGGGCTCCGCCGTGGCAGGACGAGCACCGGGAATCCGCCGGTCGCTGCCAGCGAGGCCCCAGCTCCCGGGAGCCACAGCGGCCCCGCATCGAGCCTGCCCCGGCTTTGCGGATCCCTCTGCACCCGACAGCCGCGACCGGGGTGAAACTGCCCTCCCGCGACTCGCCCCGCCGCCGCCTCGCCCCCGGCGCTGAGGGAGCCGCACCCGCCCGAGGAAAGCGCTGCCCGCGCCGCCTGGTCCTCACCGGCGCGGCTCCATCGCCCGTTCCCGACGATCTTCCGCAGCAGCGACAGCGTCTGCCGCGCCGTGTCCTCGGAGCGCGGCCGCTCCCCGCCGCGCCGCAGCCGCGCCGCGAAGGCCTCGATCTGCTCGGACAGCTCCGAGCCGCGCTCGGCGGCGCCCGGCATGGCGGCGGCACTTCCGCTTCCGGCCTCCCGCCGCCCCATTGGCGGAGACTGCCGAGCTGTGCCCGCCCCCCGGCGGCGGCTCAGCCAATGAGAGGCGCGTCCGGCGGGTGGGCGGGTGCCGGGCCGTGCCCGGGGCCGCGGCGGGAGCGCGCACGGACGGGTTTACTTTGGAGCGCGCCGTGCGCCGCGGCTTCGGAGCCAAATCAAACGGGTCGGGAAAGGCGCAGTTCCTGGCAGTCCAATTGTTCTTGCTGGCAGAGCCAGAACCGGCCCTGGATAAGGCAGGAATGTAGCTCCTTTGTGTCTAGTTCCTGGAGCAGTGTGTCCTGGGAACAGGCAGGAGCCATGGAATAATTCTCATTGCGCTACTGCTTTGCTCTATCGGTCTGTTCTGTGTCCTGTTGTTTGAGATTAGGAAATAAAAGCAAACAGATTTATGCTGGGAGCTTCCAGTGCTTCATGCTGAGGCCTGTAGGGCCTTGGATGTTCATGACATCTTTTTGCATTTGTCTGGTTGGCTTAGGAGTCGCCCTACAGCCAGCTCCTGTCCAGAGACTGTTGGGGCCCCAGCAAAATACCAACAGCTGGTGTGCTGGCTCTGGGGACTTACTGCAGGTGATTGTCACCCGAATGCGCCAGGGGACTGAGAGTCCTTCCATACCCGTCTTCTCCTCCTGCTTCCTCAAGTGTCCCTGTGTCCCTGGAAGCCAGAGAGCCCAGCCTGGGGAAGGAAGCTCACTGCATCCCTCCAGTGCCTGGCAAAAGGCCACGCATCTGGGTTTGGCTGGGTGTGTATAAGGGGTGCTGCAGCCCTGGATGGAAGAGTTTCACTCTGTGATTAGCTTGTCCCATCCTTTGCCCCTGGAGAAAGTCAGTAGAGAGTGACAGGGTTTGCCCAGCTCTTGGCTCCACTGTGCTGGGCCACACTGTGCCAACTGGGCACGTCCTGGTTCCCTGCTGCCTTGTCTCCTCCTTCTTCCCAGGTTTAGATATATGCTTTGTTCCATAGTGCATAAATTGGAGGCTCCCTGAAGCAAGATCTGCCCAGCTCTGTGTCTGTGCAGGGAAACCCCATTCCCTCTTTGTCCCCCTGCACAGCCACTCACAGGCAGGGCTGGGGAGGCTGGCTGTGCCCAGTCCTGCAGTGCTGGGTGCCAGCTGCCTTGGTGTGCAGAGACACCAGCTCCCACATGTGCACCCAGGGACTGGGACCTGTGGATTGGCCAGAAAAATAAAAATGACTGTGTTG
This sequence comes from Sylvia atricapilla, assembly GCF_009819655.1. Classification (NCBI taxonomy): domain Eukaryota; kingdom Metazoa; phylum Chordata; class Aves; order Passeriformes; family Sylviidae; genus Sylvia; species Sylvia atricapilla. The sequence continues at coordinate 57,274,802 of NC_089145.1, forward strand.
GGGCTTTGTTTGTTTACTTATCTTGCTAGTAAACAGAGCAGCTCTTGGAGATTAGACAGGATGGAGAAGAGGAAGGGAAACCGGGCTCTGAGGTTATGACCTCCTTGTGGATGCTGGGCTGTTTACATTCCCTGCTTTGGTCCCAGTAACTATTGCAGGACATTTTTTTCCCAGCGCTTTGCCAGGCTGCAGAGCTTTTCCCGTTTGTGCTGTTTCTGTTCTTTTCCCTACGGCACTTTCTGGCGGGCACTGCTGCCACAGCTAGTTTAGGCTGCTGGCAGGCTGGTGTCCCTTGAGGGACAGAGTCCTGCACTTGGTCTGCTGCCTTGTGTTTCATGAATGAAAGCCTCTGAATGGGGATTTCAGGAGCTGTTAGCTCTGCATAGCTGAGCTGAGCCAAAACCTGTGGCTCTCTGGAGAGCCGGGAGGCAAACCCCAGGCAGCTCAGAGGGACCGTGGCTATGAGATGTCTAAGTGCCGTAGCCAGGCACTGCTGTCAGGACCCAGTGAGTCAGACCAGGACTGCCCAGCAGGACTGAAAAGGAGGGGTTGAGGAGGAGGGGTGGCAGCAAAGACAGCAGAGGGAGTGTAGGGCAAGTGGTCAAGGAAAGATGCATGTTGGTGCCCTGGTGTACTCTGCTAGAATCCCACTGTCCTGCAGGCTGTGGCAGAAGTGATGGGGCTGGGGAGGTGCAGCCTGTTCAGCAGGAAGGAGTCTCACCTGGTGGTCCACAGCTGCTGGGTGTTCAGGAGCAGGACCCCCTTCATTGCCACAGCCACAGGGAACTATCCCCTGCACAGCCCACCCTCCTTCCCTTCCCGGGTGTACCCTGAGTTGGTGGCTGCAGCTTCCCGGCTGGTGCACAGGCAAGCAAGGAGGTGACACAACTGCAAACAGTGCTGGTGATGTGGACAAAAGAGCTGAGCAGGGAACGGGCTGGCCAGCCGAGCATGGCAGCACATTTTATGGGTCTGCAGAGGAGCTGAAAACTGCCTCACCTCCTTGGAGAGCTGCCAGCTCAGTCAGGACGGTATCCTGCTCTGTACCATCAGGGCTGACCGCTGGAGACACTGCTTTCCTCCACCCAGGGAATTCTGTATCCCTGCGGGCTGAATGTCAGCCCCCAAGTGCTCATGTGAGGGAGGACAAGGCAGGACAGAGGCTGGGTAGAGCCTGGAGCACTGGAACATCGTGTGCTGGGAGGCTGTTTGGATTTGAAACTCTCAGCGGATAAGTGGGCTGGATAAAATGCCAGGGAGGGGAATCAGTTTGCTGAACTCTAGTAATTGGACTCATCTGCAGGAGTCGGGTAAGCAAAGTGAGCTGCTCACACTTAGCACAGGCAAGGAAAAGGATCCAGCAGAGGAGAGCCAGCTGAGCCAGGGCCCAGCAGGAGCAGCAGGGCAGGCTCTCAGCTCGATGTGGACTGTGAAGGCTGGGTGGGTGACATGGGAAGAAGCAGCATTACTGCTGGGTGCCTAAGCCACTTGCTGAGCACAAGTGACTGAATTAAGGAGGTCACAGTGCGTGGGTGCGGGGGGGGGGAACACAAAGCACTAAGGAGAAGGATGCACTAAGGTATCTTCGGTGTGACCTGATTGCTCTTTGGAAAACCCGTGCTCAAAGGCCTGGGACAAAAACGAGTCAAGGCCAAAGCTCTTGCAGTCACAGACATAGAGGCAGGAATGAATCTGCTGAAGGGAGCCCAAACCGGTGTTTTCTGTGTGCTACAGGGGAGAAAGTAGGTCACTTAGTAAGTGAAGGGGATGGAAAGGATGAGCTGAACCGAGTGTGGAATGCATGTTTAAAACTCAAGCTTCCAGGGAAAGAAGACAAAAAGCCCAAACAAACAGCTGCTGATCAAATGTAGGTACGTGAATAGCTGTAGAGCTGAGCTCTCTGGCTTTTCAGGAGCACGCACACGAAGTCTGAGTCATCGGCACTTTTGGCATGCTTGAAATTCACGTCTGACGCTGCAGGTACCAGGCCACGTGTTCTGCTGGTCTCCACTGATGACTCTGGTAACAACTGTCTCCTAAACTGGACAGCGTCACAAGAGCCTGGCTGCCATAACTGCCTGGGTGGCCAAGGGGAAACAGGCAGGGATTGCTAAGGGGAATAACAGGATGGAGTCAGTACCTCAGGTTAGCAAAGCATTTGGTGCAGCTCCTGGCTTGGCCTCCTGCGTGTACGTGCGCTTGTCTCTGCCTTGGAGAATGGCTGCTGTGTCATCCTCACGTCAGCACAGCACACACAGGCAGGGCAAGCCCATAGCCAGACCCTTGCGGTACCAATGGAGTCCACAATCCCTATGGAAAATGAGTAGGCGGTTCTGAATCCGGCCCAGGGACCATCTCTCCTGCCAGCAAGTTTGTAATTTGCTCCCCCCTCCTTTTAGGAGCCTTAAAAATAGAGACCAAGGCTGGGAAGCCTGAAGGTTTTTCTAGGGCTTGTTGTGGAAGCAGCTCGGGCTGGGCTGCCTCTCGCTCTTCCCAGCCCCTGGGAGAGGCATGGGAAGCTGGCGTCTAAATGCCTGCCCTGGATGTGGAGCCTCACTCGTCGGCTCATTCCTCTATGGCAGTAGCCCAGGTCTCCCCTCGTGATGCAGGCAGCTGGAGGCAGCTGGTTCAAAGGCCAGGCTGGTCAGGAAGAGGTGAGGGAAGTGTGGGAAGTCACTGCATGTCATGTAGGAAAACAAGATCTCGCAAGGGATGAGGGAGCATGCTGCAGAGCTGGGTGGGAGCTGTTGTCCTCAGCGTTGCTATTAGTGGACCTTTATACCCTTAAAAGGCGTTGGCTATTTTGCTGCCACCAAAGGCACAAGTGCTCAGAAAGCTCAGTGGCACCATGCAGATGTTGGCCGTGGCCCTGCCATCGTTTTGAGAGTGCACAGCAGGCTGGCTGGGCCACAGAGGAGGTGCTGCTTGTGGCTCATCCCTCTGGGCTGGCTTCAGAGAACTGGAGCAAACCTGGCGTGGCTGCAGGAAGCCAGGCCCATGGAGTAAGACAAAGTGCGGCCCCGACGCTTTGTGGTGACCAAGGGGTCCGTGACACCAGCAGTCTGGGCTGCTTCCTGGTCACCAGCCAGCTCCCCGCAGTTCCTCTGCTCACGGGCTCCCGGCGCTGCAGCTGGCCCCGGGCTCGCTTTGCTCATTGTCTGCTGCGGGTGATGGCAGCTATTCAGCGGCTGCCAGGTTTCAGGGAAAGGGAGAGATGAGCCACTCCTCCACCCACATTCTAGGAAAGCCTGTGGGATGAAGCCCTGCCGATACACACGTTCACTCTCCCCAGCAGGGAGAGTGTGCTGTGGGGCTGACATCCCCCTCCGCCCGCATCCCACGTGCCCCCCTTATCAGCAGGAGTGATGCTGAGGAGCAGAGCTTGGAGGCGGCCCTGGCTGCTGCCCTGTCCCTCACGATACTGGAGTCTGCTACTCCCCGTCTCCTTGCCTATTTACCTTCCAGAGCCAGGCAGAGTCTCGCCATCACTATTATTTTACTTTGTGTCAATATTATGACAACTAAAAGCAGGAGAACTGCATCCACATGATAAGCAGCCAGAAGCTCTGGGCTGGGCGTGGATCGGGTTCCAGTTTGGCAGGGGAGAAAAGCGCCTGGCAGCCCCTGCCCACCGACCGGCTGGGCTGGGAAAGCTGGAGACGAGGGGCAGAAGCAGCAGAGCAGCAGCTGCTTTGTGCCTCTGTGCCTCTCTTCTCTGTTCAGTGCTCACTGCCCTTTCCCCAGGGTGGATGAAATGTGATAAATGTGCAGAATATTCTTGGTTCTCTGGTGGAAAAGTCTCTTCTCTGTCTCTTTCCTGAGGAGAGGGCTGCTCTGCTCCTGCTGGGAGAATCTCACCCCTCCCACGGTTGCTGTACCCTGTGTCTCCAGCCGGTGTGGGCCCAGGGTGTTCTGTCTCTGCCGCTGACAGAAGGTCATGCACACTGCTGCACCAGTCCATCCTGCCCTCAGCCTTGTTTTTCCCAAGCACAGCACTCTACAGCTGCTGGAGAGAAATTCCTGCAGGCTTTCTGGGACTTGAAGACGCAGCTCCCACCCAGGTCTTCAGGAGAGGAGCTCAGACAGAGCAGGGTGAGCTGTGCTGTGGTTACCGTGTCTCTGCTTTCTGCTCCGGTCTCTCGGCACTTCGTGTGTGTGGGGCTGTTGTTTTGGCACAGTAACTGTGTGTGCTGACAGAACGCTTACCTGTCGGTGCCCACGTATGCTTGGGGCTGTGGTGTGGCTCTCCAGTGCCTCACCCTGCTCCAGGACTGTGCTCTTCTGCAAACACCCGTGGCCTGGTCAGTCCCTGCAGCGTGGGGCTGCCCAGCCACTGGCCACTGAGCGCCAAGCTGAGTGGCACTGGGTCTGCCAGTGTTGATCTGTTCCTGGAACACTGGCTGGAAGAGGGCCACGGCTTCCCAGGGCTTGGGTCTGGCAGTCTCAGGGACATCCTTGGTAGTGTCATCCCTGCCCTGATGAGGGATTTCTGTCTGAGAGCAGTACCCAGGCTTGCCAAGGATTCCCCTTGTCCGGGTTCTCTGCCTGGAGTGCTCTCAGGAGGTCCTGGTGCTCATCCCCTGCCCCCCCCAAAACTCATGTCTGACCTCGGCAAGCCTGCAGTGCCTGTGACCCGTGGGGACCAGCCCCTGATGTCCCCAGGTACGGGGCTGGACTGTCAGGTGCCCGCGATTTCGGTTGTGGGTCCCCAGGGAGGCTGAGCTCCCCTGCCCAGGAACCAAAACAAACAGCAGAGTTCCTGCCACGTGCGGCCGGGGCTGACTAAGGCCGGACGCTTCCGCGGGCAGCGGTGGCCGGGGCTCTGAGCCACCAGCATTGGGGTGCAGGGCCCGGCCCATTTCCCCCTATTGTCAGCCTGCCCCTCAGCAAACACAGCCCCTGCGCACCTGGGCTGGGAGAGGCGCTGACGCCACCGCAGCCAGCCGCCAGGGACAGGGGATGTGCTGCCCAGGGCATCTCAGAGCTGGAGCTGCTGCAGCACGGCTCTGAGGAGTCCTTCAGGGCCCAGGTGCTCCAGGCAGGTTGTTTGCAAGCTGTTTCCTTGAGGAGTAACGCTGGCTGTTCAGTGGGGCAGTTCTGCTTGCCTGCAAGGGCGCTGGAGAACCCTGCATTTCTCAGAAGTCAGCGGCAGTCTTCTGAGAAAGAGGCCTGGGTTCCCTCTGTGCCAACAGGCTGGAGCTGGGGATGCCCCAGCCAGGCCATTCCCATCCTCATTCTCACGGTGGAAACACAAACTGCAGATGATTTATCTGGTTTATCTCAGTGCTAGTTATGGACTGGCTCACTGGTAGTGGAGCTTAGGAGACTCTTTAAGAAGAGATCAATAGAACCAGAGAAAGCAATCAAATGAAACAGTGAGGATGAGACATGGGGGCTCTGAGATGACAGGCAGGTGTGAGGAGCCCAGTGCCCTACATTCTCATGCTGCTGAGACCTCAGGAGTCCCGTCACAGTGAAGGACACAGGGAGCTGCTGGAGGGGTTCTTGCCTACTGGGGTCAAACACAAGACGGTGACTGTGCCAGGCACTGGATCATGGACGGTTTGGCATTCCCTTGGTAGAAGCCTATAGCTTTGGTGAGACTGAGTCCAGTGTCCTAAATAGAAGCAGAACAAAAATAATGCCCTGAGGATTTCAGAGGTGTTCTCTGAGGGCTTCAGGGGTGACACAGGGGGTCCTGGCTACTGTCAGCTTAAGAACGATGCAGGGACAAGTCTTTGTTTTGTTCTTTCCATGTGAGATGCCAAAGGTGGGATTTTACAGGGGATAAGGTGCCCATGAGAGAACTTTGACGCTGAAATGGGGCTGTTTTATGCAAAAGATTATTTAAGAGGGACCTTGCCTGCAGTGAGCAGGGTGGGGTTTTGTAGGGAAGAGCAGCTGCTTGCTCTGGGCTTCTTCAGTGCTCATGGGCAGCCAGGGGCTCTTCTCTTGCCCCTCTCCCTGAAGGTGTAGGAGTCATGGAGGTGACCCTGTTCCGCAGCAGGGCTGTTCCATGGCATGCTTGCAGCTGGGTGCCAGCCCACTTGACAGCCAGGGCTCACCCACAGCAAGGACACACCATCATTTCCCCACTCACCCCCTTCCTCAGCTCTGTGAGCAGGGCAGGGAGGTGGCACGGGCAGGCAATGGCACATTCGAGGTGATGCTCTCAGTCCGCAGCCACTGCACAGGGCTCACTGCAGGGGAGGCATTTGCTCTTTAAGGAAATGTCTCGATTTGCCTTACATCCCTGGCTGGTTCCTTGAGCTTCCTCTGTCCCTTATTCCCAAAGTGCGTAACTCTGCTCCCCAGAGCCGAGTGGGAGGCGGTGTGAGGGACATGCTGGTGCATTTATAGCATCGACCTCCAGCCCCGTCCTGCAGCTGGGGAAGGGCAGATTTGGCCCCCCAGGGAGGAGCATGGCAGAGGGCAAAGCGAGCAACTGTGACCCCAGCCAGCTTGATGTTTCTCCCATATGCAGGAGGATGTTGCTGATCACAGGTTACCGGTGTCCAAATATTATTTCTCTTCTCCTGTCTCTGTTCCACACTGCCTAGAAAGTGGATGCTCATCCCAGGAATGTAAACTCTGCCCAAGGCCTCTGAGGAAATAGCTTCAGACCAGGAACAGGACTGCACTCAGCAATTAAGGGCTGATCTCCCCAGCCACACAGCTCCTGGGGGAGAGCCCTTTGCTCCAGCGCCAGAGGCTGGCCTTGTGTCTGAGAGGTGGCCCCAAGGGACCTTCCTGCAAGGACAGGCATGAGGCCCCGTGTGGTCACGGTCTTTACAATAACAGGATTCTGTCTGTCCAGTGAGTTGGCAGCAGCTGCTGCTCAGAGCAGCCTCTGCTCTCGGATGGGAGGAAATGCTCTCTTCACCCCATCTCACAACCATCCCTGGGGAAGTGGGGAGGGGGTCCCCTTGGCCCAGGACGGTCTGTGGGGTGGCAGAGGGAGAGCATAGGCATGCTCCACTCGTCACATTAGGGATGTTACCTGCTCTTTGCTGCCCGGCCAGGAGAAGGAGTATGAACAGACACTGAACGCCGCCACAGCAGCCCCCAGCAGCTGCTGAGTCGGTGCTGTGCTGCTGAGTGATGAACTGCAGCACACCCTCCCCGCGGTGGGGCTGGGATTTTCTGTGTGCTTATCTCTGCAGCATCTCCACGCTAATTTGCCAGGCCCTGCTCCAGCAGCTTTGTCACACACTCAGTGGTGCCAATGCCTGGGAGCTCCCGACTGAGCCCAGCTCCTGCTGGTGCCGCTTGCGTGGTCCAACGGGGGCTGAGGACAGGCAGCTGGCATGTCCTGCATCCCCTGGGGACACATCCCACAGGGCTGGGAACAGGTCACTGGCATCCTTATGCTGCAGGGACAGACCTCACATGGTGTTGGGTAGGGAAGCCCTGAAGCAGCCTCCCCACTCTCCCAGGAGGACAGAAATGTGAATCCTGGCACGGATGCAGAGCCCGTTATGGGACCTGCAGCCCACGGGGGATCGTGTTGCTGTTGGCATCTCATCACACCTCCCATAGTTCCAGCTTCCCTGGCCTCTGGAGCTTAAAAATAGAACAGAAAAGGCCACAGAGTTCCTTTGGGTTGGCAGCAGGGTTTGACCCCAGACCTGCTGTGCCCCCTTCCCTTCCGAGCTGTAGACCAGAACCGGGATGCTGTCCCTGAGGCTAGGGGGGGCTGGGAATCCTCTGGCAGGGATCCAGCGGTAGGGGCTGATGGAACAGGCACGGGGCAGCTTTAGGGGAAGGGGCCGGGTGGGCAGTCACGGGTTAGGACTGACTGAGTGGGAACAGTGCACCAGTAGAGGAATGAAGAGGATAAAAGGAACAGGGGAACAAGGTGGGCGCAGAATGGGTGGATGGACATGGGGCAGCGAAAGCAGCAAGCCGAGAAGCCCAGCACAGCGCCGGTGGTTCCCGCCGGCCGGGGATTCACCGAGAGCAGGACGGTGAATAGAAGCGCCGGGGCAGCCCGATGGAGCAGTGACCGGGGGCGGTGCTGGGGCGCTGGAGGAGGGCGCTCCCGGGAGCACCGGCCATCCCCGCGGCCGCCGGGGCCGGGCACCTGCTCCCGCCCCGCGGCGGGGCCGGGGCGGGGCAGCGGCGGGGCGGCGGCGGTGAAATAGGGCGGCGGAGCGGGCTGCGCTCCCATGGCCCGGCGGCGGCGGAGGCGGCACGGCGGGGCCGGCGGCGGGGCGGCATGCCGGGGGCGGCACGGCGGTAGCGGCGGCGCCGGCTCTGTACCGGGGCGGCGGGAGCGGCCATGCGGCTGCTCGGCGCCTTCCTGCGGTTGCTGGTGGCCGGGACGCTGGGGGCACCGCCCGCCCCGGTGAGAACCGAGGGGCGGGAGGGGGTCGGAGCACGGGCGGCCCGGGCCCCTGGTGCCGCTGCCCGCGGTGGCCGGGACAGCTCCTCCCGGCGCTGGGCGGGGAGCGGCGGAGGGTCGCCCCGTGCTGCCCCTCCGGAGCTCGCCTTTCCCTCCCTGCAGGTCCCGGAGGAACGGGGCACCGCCAGCACGGAGTCGCCCGGTGAGTTGGCAGCGTGCGGCCGCCGGTGCCCCGGCTGGGAGGGGGCGGCAACCCAGGGAGGGCTCCGCGCACGGCCGGGGCGCGCTGGGTACCACCCGGAGCTGTGTTCCCTCTGGAGTGCCGTGAGGGAGGCAGCGGGGAGCTGTGCCGACGCTCGGAGTAACCTGATTTCCCCGAGCCACCTGGGGCACGGCCGCGGGCCGGAGCGGAGGGCAGCACAAGAGCCACACCGCCGCCCCTCCGGTGCCGGCGTGCGGGATCCGGCTGGGAGCGCTCCGCTTCAGCTCTCCCCGCTGGAAAGCCTCAGGGGACGGCTGTCCCGCCGAGCGAGGAGCGGGGGAGCCCCTCCGCCGTCGGGGGTGAGCAGGGTGCCTGGGCAGGAGACGGAGCTGGCGGATAGAGGGAGAAAAGCCTGTTGGGGTGGCTGTGTGAGCGCCCCGCACAGTGATGTGCACAGTACGGTGACGGACTCACTGCGAGCACGAAGCGGTCCTTTGCTTCTCTGTGCTCCGTGATGGCCGCAGGACACCCCGCGGCTTCTGCACCTGCCCCGGCAGCGGCCTGGCTGAGCTCTGCCTCTCTTATAGTCCCTGTCCCCGTCTCTTGCAGTCCTGACCTTTCGGGAGATCTGGAATCGTAGTTTCTGCCGGCCTTTGGAGCAGCTGGTGGACGTCATTACCGAGTTCCCCAACGAGGTGGAGTACATTTTCAGACCCTCCTGCGTCTCCCTGCAGCGCTGTGGAGGCTGTTGTGGGGACGAGGGTCTCCGCTGCGTCCCCGTGGAGACAAGCACGGTCACCATGCAGGTACGTGCTGCTGCTGCGGGGCCGGGGCTGTGCCGGAGGGGTGGAGGGCTGCTCACCCAGCGCCGGGAGGGTGAACTTGCAGCTTTGAATTCGCTGGATATTGTAGCAGTGTGGCTAGCGAGGGAGAGGACTTAAAACTGCTCAAATGTATGTCAAGCCAGTAGGGTCTCTCTGCCTGCTCTTTGGGCTGGCCCCTGAGGTCAGGTGTCACCCCTGGTGGTACTGGCCTCACTCCCTCCTTCCCGGATTTCTCTCTGTGTGGTCCGTCTTGCTCACTGCTGTCGTTTTTCCAGACCTTTCCTGTCCTGTGGTGGGGCTGGGGGGTGCTCCAGTTGCCTGTGACTGCCTGCTGGGACAAAGTAGGTACTGCCCTTCAATTGAAGGGAGGAGCGAGGGTCTCCTGTATCAGGTGATGCTTGGGGTGACAGTGTTGCTGTTGTGACAGTGTTGCTGACAGTGAATGCCCTCACACTGGGGCATGGTGAGGGGGAAGGGCTGAGCCAAGCGTGTTTTCAGTCACCACTGTGTGAGCTGTGAGATGCGGGGTGGCAGATCCTGGGCTGTTTGACTCTTCCCCACGAAGCCAGCAGCAGTTGTCCTCACACTGCAGCCCTTGCACTGAGTTGGCAGAGATCAACCTGCTGATGCTGCAGGGACCAGGGAAAAGCTCTGCTTTGCCATGGATGATGGACTAGGGAATGGCTGCAATAAATAACCAGTGATTTTGGTCTCTCTGAGGTTGAAAGTATGTTGGAAGGCAGGATGGCAGTTTCCAAAAGCTCTTGGCTGAGGCGGATCAAAAGCCTGGCGTGAGCAGGAGGCAGCTCCCCAAGCACAGGTCTCCCTCTATGGGAGGGATCCTGCTGCTGTGTACAGGGTGGAAATTCCTGACACTTCTGCAGGGGCCGGTGTGGATCACACCAATGATGAACATACCCTGTAAGGCCCTTGGATGTCCAGCCTGAACTTCAGGCTGGGCTGTGACCTGTGACAGGGCAAATCCTGTATCCCTGGAGCGGGGAGGCACTGTGGTACTGAGTCCAGTCAATTCCAACTCAGTACTGTAGGAAAGGGATCCAGGAGGAGGCAGGATTGCCTCAATAGGATTGGTCTGAAAAATATGACTGGGATGGGATATTTGTGTCAGATAAGGGAGGTGTGCAAAGGGGTCGAATATGTGAAAACTCTCCAGAAAGGCAGAGACTGAAAAACCTTTTCTGAGGCTGGGACATCCCAAAACCATGGGCCTTAAAGCCCTGAAGACATGGGGCAGCACTAGCAGAGCCTCCCAAGCTGCCGGGACAGCTGGGCCTGGCCAGTACTGCCTACGTGTGGAGGTGGAGTCTCTGTTGTTGGAGGTCCCGAGGAACAGGTTAGACATGCATCTTCCCAAGAGCCTGGGGTGGCAAGGCAGTGGTGCAGGAGCCCTTCCAGCCCCCTCCTGCTGCTGCCTGAGAAGTAACCTTTGCTCTTCTTTCAGCTGCTGAAGATAAAGCCAAACGGGGAGGCACCCTATGTGGAGATGGCGTTCACCGAGCACAAGCAGTGCGAGTGCAGGTAGGGACTCCTGGGTTCCAGCAAGAGCAGCCCTGCCAGCTCACCCTGTGTGTGCAACAGGATTCCCTGGCTGTGCTGGGACCCCTTCTTGCTGGCTTGGCACTAGGGTTTGCTGCTGCTTGGGGCCCTTGTTCGCCTGCAGGCTGCACCACATCTCTGCACCTGCTCCCTGCAGACAAGGGGGTGTGTGCTGTTGTGAAGACAGGTCAGACACCATCCACCATCTGCAAGGCTGCGCTCTCCATCCCTGCAGCTTCCTTGGCATGCATGGTATATTCTCATTTAGCCACAGGATCTGCCTGTGAGTAATGGAGCAAGGCTGGTGGCTCTGAGGCAGGCGTTTGGTGTGTGGCAGCACGTCCAAGGTGGTGGTTCAGCAGAGAGCTCCATGGCTTGGTGTGCCCGAGTGTGAGCGTGGCCCAAAGAGAAAGCTCAGCAACTGAGCCCTGGGCCACCATTTAAGGCATCTGCCCCAAACAGACCTGGGGGTACAGCAGAGGTTTACATCCAAGCCAGTGAATGAAAGCTTAAAACACACAGTGCCAGCCTGGCCTGGATACACGGTGCTGGCCTGGAATGGATGTGCAGCACCAACCTGCCACAGGCTTCTGGCAGCTAGTCAACTCCTTGGAGTGCTCACTGAGTCCCCAAAGTGGTGAAAGCCTGGGCAGGATGGGGCCTCTCCCTGAGGACTGCAATGCTGTGGGAGCAGCTCCGGTGCCCTCTGCAGCTGGTCCTTGCCATAGAGACTCCAGCACTGTCTGCATGGGGAGTCCTGGTAATCACTCTTCATCACGATCCGGGGGTGATTTAGTATTGTGAAAACTGGGGGGGTGAGTGTCCTGCTGGGCAGCCGTTACACATGATCCTTGCCTGGAAGAAGATCCTGAGGATTCCCGGGTTGGTATTCCCCTGCAATTTTATGAGCAGCTGTACTGGAGCAGACCCAGCTCCACACAGTTTCCGTCTGGAAAGTCTGTCAGTAGATGCAGAAGGGGGAGTGGGAAGAAGCAGATGTGTTACTTGCCTCCTTCTCTGCTTCCAGCTATTTCCCATGCAGGGATTTTCCTAAGCCTTTTGTGCTTTTCCTACCTAGGGTAACTCCCAGGGGATCTCATATGCACACTGGTGCAGGCTGCCTTCTGCAGCAGTTTTTGGCTTCTTCCTAATCTGCTTTCCACACCTGTGCATCACTCCCTTTTGTAGGCGATGTGGGTGTGGCAGATGTCCTGGCTGTGACCCCTGTGTGGGGGATATGTCATGGCTGAGAACCCACTACCGAGACTTGGCAGCAAATCCCCCAGGTTTGTTACTCAGGGTGTTGCACCTTGTTTAACAAGATGGGAAAGCTGTCACTGAGAGCATCCAGAACTGAACTTGCCCTCCCCAGGCTCTCTGGCAAAATGTCACATCTCCAGGGTAGTCACCAAACTGACCAGCTCCTTTGCTGTCTCTGCCTTCTCTCTGCCAGCTGCAATCAGCTGCTGGCTGAGGGGTTGGTGAGGCAAAGAGAAGAAATTGTGTTGGTTTTAAACATGAATGATAACAGGTAGATTGGGCTGTGCACTGGGGCATGTCAATGGACCAGCTCCTGCAGCTCAACACGCAGCACTGCCCAAAACCCAATAATTCTCTCTGTCGTTTTTCCCACTCTGCAGGCCCCGGCAGGACCTGATGAGGTTGGGAAGGTAAGTGACATCAGGGGCATTGTTGCTGGCTGGGGTTGTGGTTCTCATCTCCCACACATCAGCCCTTCTTGTGGTACTTTCCTTTTGAAGGAGGAGGTCCAAGGGCCGAGGTAAGAGAAGACAAGGCAAGAAGGGACGGAAAGACTGTGAACTGTAAGTGAGGAGGGGCAGCTATGGGTGGTGTCTTCTGGGTTAATTTTCTTGGGATGAGAGTCTTCATTAAGCATTTAGATCTTTACTGACACTGTGAGCAGTGAAAGGTTTGTGCAGAGCAGACACAGAAGAAAGCAGGAGGGAACAGTGGCTGTGGGGAAACAGGCCTTGAACTGAAGACTCGAGAGGTACTTGGTAGTCTCCAGGCTCAGGAGCTCAAAGTTGGGCAGAATAGGGATGAATGGGCTGGGTGACTTGATGGTGCTTAGCTCTATTGCCATCACAGGCCGTTTTGGGTTTCATGGATCCATGAATTTCCAGTTTCAGCCTCATCCTGCTGCCAGCTGTGTCCTTACTGCTGTCCTTGACTGATTGTTGTTTGGGTTACTCTACTCTTTCCGTCCTTTATCTCACTTTCTCAAACTCCTTGCTGTAAGAGCCCAGGCTGGACTCATTGTGGGCACTTCTGAGGTATGACACCTGTGACTAGCACTTTGCTCTAGCATTTCCCCCTTTTGTCTGAAGGCTGCTGTTGGGGGCTCAGCCAGCACCAGCCCCATCACCCTCTCTCCTCCCCACGAAGAGGCTGCCTGCAGTCCCTACCCCTGCAGTTCTGTCTCAGAGGGGCCAGGCACAAAGGAGGGGATCCAGGGCAGAGCAGGTGAGCCTCTCGTGCTGGCAGTGCTCACCCTGTGCCCTGCTCTCTTTGCAGATGTGGCTCACCACGCAGGTAGCCTCTGCCCTGCCCCCAGCCTCGCTCCTGCCGCCTGGGTTTGAGCCAGCTGCCTTTGCTCCCCTTGGGGGACTCGTGGAGTCACGTCCCTCCAAGCTGCAGTGGGGAGCAGGACTCCAGCACAGAAGAGCTGATTGTTGGTTGGCCCTGGTGGGAGCACAGCCCAAAACCAAGGACTCCATTGCCCCATCTGCCCCACTGGCAGCAAGAGAAAAGGACTCCTGACCAAGCCTGGGGCTGAAGATGAGGAGCTCAAGCAGTGTGTTGGTGTTTGAGGACGTTCTTGGGGCAATGAGGAGCCGAGCTGGTGGATGTGCTGATGGAGCTGGCTGGGGAGGACAGCGTGGTGTGGGAGTGAGTGGAGATGGCTCACAGGGCTGCATCTGCAAAACTTCTCTGTCCTGACAGCGCTCTGCAGCTGGGGAGGAAGGAAATCTGGGGCAGCCAAGGCTGCAGGGCTGCATCCGTCCTTGTTTTGGCCCAGGGCAGCCCAGACAGGTGCCAGGGAGCTTGCCTGGGAAGCTGTTCTGGTTGGGAACAGAAGGGAACTGGACTCCTCTTAGATTGACAGCTACATCCCAGCTTTGCCCTGCTCAATAAAAGCTGGTCAGACATTGGAGCTGGCAGCTCCTATCTGCTTTCCAGAAAGGCAAGGAACTTCCCATGGGCACCCACTGAGGCTGGAGGAGGGCAGTGACCCAGGGTTTGTCCCCATCCCCAATCCTGCAGCACCAAGGGACTGCCCTTGGTGTGATGCTGGAGATGGGAAATCAGCAGGTTGCTCCCTGGGCTGGGGCTATCCATGTGCTGGAATTCAGCTGGGTACTGGGAGGCCCTTGGGCGAGCTGCCCTTCTCCTCCACACCACAGTGGTGGGAATGGCACCTCTCCCTATTCTCCATGCCCATCCTGTTCTCACCCCAGTTCAAATGTCTGGCTCAGTGCCCTGTCCTCCCTCGCAGGGCTGATGCAAAATTTAGGGCACTGGGGAAATGGGGGGCAGGCTGTCCTCTCAGGAAATACCCCACCAAGGGTCATTTAGCTGACATGGGGATGGGCTTCCCCCTTTCCTTGCTGGGAACACCCTCAGGGTATAAGGAGCTGGTGGCCCTCACTGAGGTGGCTGAGGTGCTGTTTGCTGCTTTCCCCACTCAGCCAGCTCTCTGCCCAGGGGAAGCCACAGCCCCTGGTTTTCCATTCTTTAAGCAGTTCTCCTGAGGCTCTTTTCCTGTCCCCCATCTCCACCCCTGCTGCAGGGGCTCTGGGGTTGCCTGCCAAATGCATCCCATGATGATCTGTGCAAGCCACATCCTGGAAACCCTAGGGGTGAGTTGGCACCTGCATATCTGTGGGGCACTCCTGGCACGGGGTTAAAACAAAATCAGGGGTCATTCTTGACAGTTTCAAATAAAAAACTGAAGGGCAAGATCTGCAAAGGCTTCAAGGTTACCCTTGAATTATGGGACCTGTGGTTTATCTTGCTCTGAGGAACAAGGGTGGAGCCTAACCTAGCAAGAATTGGGGTCCAAGGTGGCTCCTTCCCACATCTGACAGGGCTGCCTGTAACAGGGGTTTACATTATGACTCTCTAAGTCATGATGCTGGTGTTGCCTGAGGCTGGCACAAGGTCATTGGGACAGGGCAGATCCCTGTCAGGGAAAGCTGGAGGTGGGTGTTGAGGTGATGTGAACCTGAATACTGCCACCGTGTAGCAGGGAATGGAATGTGTGACTCGTAACTGTGCAGCTGGGCATACCTTTCAGGAGCTTGCTGGATCCCTTTTGGATCCCATTTCCAGGCATCCACAGTATCCTGGAGCACTGCCTACATGGGCTTTGCCTCGAAAACAGCCCATGAAGTTCCTCCTTTGCTACCTCATAGATGAGGGGAACTTGCTGCTCCCCATCCCATATCACTCCAAGTCTGTGTGGACCATGTGGTGGTCTGCTCCACACAGGTTTTCCCTGTCACTGTGTGTCGTTTCTGCCCAGCTGGGTTTTGCTCTGAGGCCAAGGAGAACCATGTGCAGCACTTGAGGATGTATGTGATGGTTTCTTGTATTGTTTTTAATACCCCGGTAGTATTAAATGTTTAAAAAAGGAAGTTACATAAATCCAAGTATGTTAATTAATAAAAATAATGTTACATTTACCAATGTAACGTGAGGGGGTCGTGACTGATGATTAGGATTAAACCAAATTCAAACACACTAACACACAGTGGCTTTTCCAAACAGTTCCTGGTGTCTGGTGTCACCTCTTTGGCTGCTGCCTGGCACTGAGATATTCCAGGCAGCTCTGTCTATCAGATGTCTAACCTGCCTTGCACAGACCCCTGTGTTTCTTCTCTCCCTCCATCACCTGAGCTGTCTGGGTCCTGTGTGTGGCCTTTTCCCCTGCTCCTTCTGTGCCATGGGGTGTTGGACAGCAAGGATGTGGGTTTTGGGAGGGATGTGGCTGTCCCCCTGCAGCTGTGATGAGCAGGGCAGGAGAAGGGGCAAACATCACTTACACAAGAGGTTTGGAAGCTGCATCTCCAGCTGTCAGGGCTCCCTCCAGCTCCATGGAGGTAACAGGACCCCAATAAGCTGTAGCCCATGAAGTTCCTGTGGCTGCTGTGGGCATCACACACCCAGGGAAATGCTAGCTCCTTTCCCTATCCCTGCCAGAGGGGAGAGTCCAAAGACCCTACTGCTCCCAAGGTGACACAGAATTCCAGCAGGGCATCACACCCAGTGGAGGTATGAGGGTCAGGGTGAGGGATTGCTGCTCTCAGGGGGAAAGAGAAGTTCCTGGCATCAGGGCTTGTGTCCAGCACCTCTGTTTCCTCTCAAGGGGCCCAACCATGAGGAGAACTGCCTGTCCCTCCTCTGTGTGCTCCCAGTGGTAGCTTTTTTATACCACTTGCTGCTGGCAGCCCTCCTTGGCCACAGCAGATGTGTGAGCACTGTGACAAGGTCAGCTAGATCTACAGAGCCCCATGTGCCCCAGGCAGTGCAGTGTGGGGCTGCAGGGGGAAACTGGTGCCCTTGTAAAGGGACCCTGACATACCCCAGCCCCAAAGTCAGCAGCATCCACCATGGACTGACAGAAAACCTGTTCCAGCCCCAGTGCTCCCAAATCCCTCATCCTTTCCCTGTCTGTGTACTTGCACACAGGCAGCTGTCCCACAGAGCCCAGGAGCAACAAACCACTGGGTTATCAGCGTCCCTGGGCTCCCTGTGTCTTCCAGCCTTAAGGGCAAAGGTTTGTTTAACAAGGCTTTAGGAGGCAGAGCTGCAGCAAGATGGTTTAGGAAGATAGTTCTAGGCAGACAAAACATAAAGCAGCCTTATGCACCAGGAACAAAATTTTATGGGTTTTTTTGAAGTAACTATAAAGGTGATGTGGGGATTGGCTCAGAGATGTAGCATCATAGCTGATGAAGCCCTGATGGTAAAACTTCACTGGTTACCTCTGGTCCCCCTGAGCACAGGATGCCATCAAAGCTCTGCCACCCAGCAGAGTCTCCCAGCCATGCTCCTGCAGGTCTCCATGCAAATAAAGAAACACTAAGGTCCTGACTTCTTGATTGTGACTTACAGGTCTTTTGCATCCTCATAAAGTTTGGCATAATCCTGCCTGTTGAAGCCAGTGGTGCTTGCAGTCTCAGCATATTTTAAGCTTTTGCAAGCTCTCTCATATTTTGACACTCATGTGTCACTTTTAGCCTCTGAGAAAAAAGGCAGCTCTCTGTCCCCTCCCTGATGTTTGTCTGTGCTGGTTTTGCTTTGGCAGTTCCCACTTTCCAACAAGGACCACAAGCTCTTCAACAGGTTAATCTAGAAGTAATCCCCCAATGTGATGGCATTGGCTTCCTCCAGGGTTCCAACACCCCAAATTTAATGTCCTCTGTCCAGCATTGACATGCAAACCTGGAAGCCCACAGGTAAAAGCAGTTGTGCCTCAGGGCTGGTACAAGTCTTCTTCCCTTTGTTGCTGTCAGGGACACAAAAGAACAACACTCGCTGCAGATTGAGAGGTGAGCAGCAAAAGAGGAAGTTTATTCTGATTTTGGGTTTAAATAGGATTTGTAGTGTGATCAAGGATTGGGAGATGAGAGGAACACCTCTCTGACCCCAGTGGTCAGCTCAGAAGTCCATCACAGAGAGAAATACGAAAACAATCTACTTTGTTTATGTTAAATGCGTGAGAAACTCCAGTCCAAGAATGTAAACGACCAGAAGGCTAAAGAATCAGAGCAACATTTCCTTCCAAGGCTTTTCTTCACAGGAACATCCTTGAGCACCTTGCTGGTGATGCCTTCAGCTCACTCTCTTCTGGCCACTTCAGAGGTGTTTGATGAAGAACTTAACCGAGTTTTGTACCCTTCTGGCAACTCCTCTTCACACATCTCCCTGCCACCATCACCTCAGTATCCAAACCACTCTACAGATACATTGTGCTGGATTTTGTGGTTTTCCTGTGCTCTCTGTCCTCTCCAGGCCTACATAGATCTGCTGAAGTCAGGCAGGTGAGTTGTGCCACCAGCACTCCTGCTCTCATCCCTGTCTGTTCTTGCCTGCTCAGACTTTTCACTTCAAGGAGGAGCCTCAAGAGTCTAGTGGGAATTAAAACACCCCAGAGACTGTGGGGTACAAATAGGGCAGAAAAAATTGATCTCTGTTAGGCAGAGGTTGGAAAAGGTACCTGGAAGCGTTTTGAGGAGAAACCAAAGAACCAAGCACACCAATTGTGTTTGGGCAGTGAGTTGTCTTACAAAGCAGATGGCTTTGCATCCTCCTAGACCTGCCCTCTGAGGCACAGTTAATACTTTTATACTCCCAAAGAAATGGTCTTTGTAAGAGAGACAGTGTTGGGTTGCTGGATGCTGAGCCCAGCTGTGGGCACAGGATTTACTGTCCTGTTCTGTTAGCAGGCTGGGCTGTGCAAAAGAGCTGCCCAGGGGACATGGGCCCAGGGAGGTCCCCTCCAAGTGTGTGCAGGGTATGAAATAATCACAGGTCAGCCACAAATGGGTGGCCCCTCTGCCCGTGTCACAGCGAGTACCAGGTCTAGCAAGGGCTGAACAGAGTGACTGACCAGGCTGGTGTGGCTGTGATGGCACAGCACAGAGCCAACTCCTGACAAAATGAAAACCTCCATCTTAGGATCGTTTCCTGTTGCAATGGGACATGTGCATAGATTAGCAAGGGGTGGACAAGGACGCAGGGATCTCCCTCTTCCCGAACAATCTTAGCAGCGTTTTTCTAGGGGTATCCCTTAGATTTCATTCCAGCCCTCCTCCCTTTGCAGGTCCCCTGTGCCATGCCTGTGGTGAGGCAGTTATTTAACCTGGGACCAGGCATCCCACAGACACAGTGAACCAGTTGGCCAGTTGGTAGTAACCACTTGAGCACTCCTGGTTCACAAATCTCCTTCGCTAATAGCTGCAGTGATCTAGCAGGCCCTGCAAGGCCTCCTGGCCTTCCAAGAAAAAGCGAGGCTAGGAGGGCAGGAATACATGTTTCTAGAATAAGCCAAAGATGGATATTTTCCACATACAAAGCATTTGTTAACCGCCAGCTGGGATCTCGATTACGCTGTCACTTTGACGCATCCTAATGCATTTGTGCTGATGTTCCCTGTGCTGTACATTGGGAATTAGTGTGTAAACCCCAATGAGTCTGCAAGAGCTGGTAGAAGGGATGGGCAGAGAGCCCTGTGTCAGGGCCAGTGGCATCCACTTGAAAGAGGAAATCGGGAAGAGCCAGGGGTACCCTGGGCTGGCCCCGATGAATGGCAGGACACCCACCACCTTAACTGTGGCACTGGGGAGCTGCTAGTTAAAAAGGCTAGTTAAAATCCAGCTAATTACGCATTACGGGAGGAAGGAAACGCGGCGGCAAAGGCATGATTTAATGAACGGGAGCTTGGTTAATTATGGACAATTAATAGTGAATAAGGATGACAAGCGGAACGACGGCGCTCATCGCGCGTTATCGGAGAGGTGGAGCGCCTGCCTCGGGCGGGGGCAGGAGCCCGGCGGGGGGACCCGGGCATGGATCCCGTGGGGGCTGGTGGTCATTGACGATTGATGATGATGATGATGATGATGACGATGATCTCATCCGCGGCCAATCAGCACGGCCCGCCCCTGCCGCGCCCCTGCCGCTCCGCCGGCGCTGCCGGGGGATGCTGGCGGCCGGCTGCGCTGCCCAGGTGCGGCGCGGTGGGGGCGCGGAGCCGGGGCCGGGCCGGTAAGTGAAGGGCCCGGGGCTGACCCCGCAGCCCGTTCCCGGTGTCCCGGCGGCGCGGGGCCATGAGCCGGGCGGAGGCCGAGCCGTGCTCCCGGGCGCTGGCGCAGGCCCGCGTCTACCTGGGGCAGCTGCGGGGCCGCGTCGTCCCGGCGGGGCCCGAGGGCGCCGGGCGCCGGGATTACCTGGTGGAGGCGGCGCGGCAGCTGCGGCTGGCGCTGGAGCGGGACGTCAGCGAGGACTACGAGGAGGCCTTCAACCATTACCAGAACGGCGTGGACGTGCTGCTCCGCGGAGTGCAGGGTGCGTGCGGCCTCCCGGGGGCATCCCTCCGGGGACACCAGCCAGGGGACCAGGGCATTCGTATCGGGAATCCCGAGAGGAATCCCTGCAGGGATAAAGACGAGGGGGCGGGAAAATCCCTCTAGAGAGTGTTGAGGGCGCTGGGGAATCTGTCCAGGGAGTGCAGCCCTACCGGGAGAAGGGTGAGAGGGCTGGGGCATCCCTCTGGGGGCTGTGGCCAGGCCCCTCACACCCACCCTTTGCACCGACCGCAGTTGACCCCAACAAGGAGCGTCGGGAGGCCGTGAAGAGGAAGATCACCCAGTACCTGCGGCGGGCCGAGGAAATCTTCAATTGCCACCTGCAGCGGGCGGCGGGAGGCGACAACTCCACTGCCGCGGTGAGCGGCTGGCGTGGGGCCGCGCGGGTGGGACGGCAGCGCTTCTGGGACACTGGGACACGGGGGTGGGGGTGTGGACACGCAGGTAAAGCAGCCCCGGTTGTCCTCCTTGTCTGCCTCTGCCAGATGCCACACTAAGATGGTGTAGAGAAAACGGCAGGTGCATCAAGCTGCCGAGTGTCCTGGCCTGCCAGTGGCTGCAAGGGAGCTGGCAGCTCTTCACCCAGCCCGGATCAAGGAGCCGAGGTGGGCCCAGGCTGCCTAGGGTGCTTCCAGGACCCCGCCCTCCCAAGCGTGCATGTTTAGCTTGCTGCCACCATAATGGGTCACGGACGTATTTGTGGAGACTGAAGCCACTGCAGGGAATCACCCTGTCAAATGTTAAAAATGTCCTCTTCACATCTGTCATGGTTTCCATCTATATGGAAACCAAAGACAGTGGCTGCTTTCTGCATTGTGGGGAGGAGGTGGTTAAAGAAGGGAGAAGGGAGTGAGGCAGGGCAAGTGAGAAGAATGCAACTACCTTCCACACACATCCCCTCAATGTTAAAACAGGCCTGGTCTGTCTTCAAATTTTGGTGTGATTTTTACCTCTGCTGCAAGTGCAAGCTTTCCCTAAAAAATTTGGAAATCCAGGGGTTGGCAAAGAAAATGGTCCAGGTGATGCTAAATGAATCATGACCATTGCAGTGTTGTCTCTGCATGTTGACCAGCTGGGCAGTATTGTTGCCTCGGCTGGAAAATGCAGGGGCTTTTTTCACCCACTGTAATGGATAACAGCATTTTTAGGTCCTGCATCCTCTTCTCACCTTGCAGGGCTACAGCAGCCTGCGCTTCCGGCCCATCAGGACACTGAGCTCAGCAGTGGAGAACCTGAGACGCTGTAAGGTTGTGGGAGTGATTGATAAGGTAATAACTTGACCTGGAGATAGGGGCTGAGGCTGGGTCTGGACCAAAGGGAGCATAATTAGCTGGAGGGTCCTAGCAGCTGGAATGGGGATGCCAGCCCCCAGCACATCCATCAAGCAATATTGGGGT
The DNA here is from genome assembly GCF_009819655.1 of Sylvia atricapilla. Lineage (NCBI taxonomy): Eukaryota > Metazoa > Chordata > Aves > Passeriformes > Sylviidae > Sylvia > Sylvia atricapilla. Next base: position 57,296,239 of record NC_089145.1, read on the forward strand.
ATCCATCCACACCATTCCCACCCAGAAAAATTCATAGGAGAGGACTCAGGACCCTTTAAGGAGTTAATTGGGAAATCTGTTAATGTCCTCATTACTTTTGCCTACCAGACCTCCCAAGAAATTTACAGGGAGGTTTATGCATTTCATTCTTTCGCACATACGGAATTGTGTTTGATGCCCAGGTGCCATGATGGTGGACTCCTGTGGATAATCTAGACTTCAGCAGAAGCTGAACTATCTGGATGAATAAACTAATGGGAAGTTCATTATCTTGGAGTGAAGATGCCAGGCTTACTGTATCCACACACACATGGCACATCGCTCTCCACTGCTCAGTTTGTGAGGACTGATGTGATCCTCCTGTCTTGCTGAGGCCCAAGTCTGAGCCCACAAAGAGCACTGTGAAACTTTTCAGTGTGAAGGAAGTAAAAGTGGCTCTTGTTTAATTAATTAATTTCCTGATTCTTGGCTGCATGGCTATCTCCTTGCCAATAACCTGGTTTGTCTTTCAAGAGCAGGGGTCTCAGCCTCACAAAACTCTTCCAGTTGGGTGGGAGTTTGTTTCAGTTGCAGAGTTGAGTCCCTTGGGTCGTTCCTGTAGGTTGTGTGTTGGGTCACCACTTCTGACAGTACTTGTATACTGTCCCAGGTGCAGATTGTCCAGGACCCAGCCACTGGCGAGACCTTTATTCTCAAGGTGGGTGTTTTCAGTTTCATCTGCCTGCTTCTCCTTCTCAGGCTGGGGCCACCTTGTCCAAACTGATGGCTGGGGTAGGTGAGAGGATAAAAAATAGCAGCTCTCAGAGGCTGGATGAAGTTCATGGTTCAAAAATCTTCTTTTGGCTGCCTCTAGCAATCCTCTGTGGGATCAGAAAGGAAGTGGTTCTCCTTGGTCATCTGTATCTCTGACTTGTAACACTTAAAGCCTGTGTTAAATTGTGTCAACCCCTGAAACAGGTCTGAGGTGTGCTCAGTACAAGTCCTAGAGTATTTTTCAGTGCCCTTGGAACTAACAATGAAGTACATCAGTAACTGGACAAGGAGGGTCTGGCATGAGAGGGAGAAGCATCATTTCCAGGGGAAGAGGAGACAGGGTTGGGATGGCAGGTTCCCCCCTGAAGGGAGCAGGGTGTCTGCAGGGGAGTCACTGCTCTGGAGCAGCTGTGCCCTCTGGGTCCCACAGTGCAGATGTGGAGTGTCCTACCTTGGCAGAGCTTTGCAGAACACTGCCTTATCACAGCTGGGTGCTGGGGACTGACAGACTCCGTGTGAGCCACAAGTTTGTGCAGATGGGGGAGCTCCATCTTGGGTGACATGGGAGCAGCCATGGGGCTTGGCAAGAAGGCACACTCCCTTCTGGCTGGCCTCCAGCCCTGCCAGGTGCTAGGCTGCACAGAGGCAAGTCCCTACTGTGTTGTACCACCCATTGTACCTCCTCAGAGCCTCCCCAAATCCCACGTTGAGACACGTGAGCGACAGACCATCATCCCTCATGGGGTCCCCTTCATGGTCAAGCTGCTGTGCTACTATGTGAGTGAGGACTCCATCTTTCTCCATCTGGAGCACGTGCAGGGTGAGTGAGGACAGTTCTGCCTCCCATCTGTGAAGCATCCTGGTTTATGCTTAAGCATCCTTTCTTTAAAATCTGAAGTATGTTTCTCCTCCTGTTTTGGGACTGTTTCTTATAGTGTAAACTGTCTTCTTCATAGAAGGGTGGTGGGTACCAGGGCTTGGAGAACTAGTGAACAGAGCTGTTCAGCTGTGAATTGAAGAGGTTTGATAAGAACTGGCTGGGGATGTAACCTAGAAATGGGCCTGTGGAGACCTACGAGGAGAAAGGGGTTGTGTGTGTGTGTGTTATATGGAAACCAGCCTTAGTCTTCAGAGAGATGAGCCACTGGGCCTCATGGGAGGGAGTGGCCATGCCTTTAAGTAATGAAGTTGATGTGATCCAGCATCTTAAAAAGAAAAACCTCTTCATTTTACTGGCATTGTCTGACCATAAGAGGAAGGTGATAGAGAAGGAAAACGAAGTGAGGTTCTACACCTGAATGCTGTAGAAAAAACCCAATCTTTTGACAAGACCTTTGTAAAACGTTGGGGTTTTTTGTTGTTGTTACAAAAAGGTCACACTGCATTTTGAGATCATACCAAAGAGAGGAGATGGAAACTTAGGGCATAAGGGGCAGTGAGCATACTGGAGTTTGGGTACATTAAGGAGGCAGACTTGGGATTGTCCCAGATCCTGGTGAAGAAATATGACAAGGCTTGTCCCATGGAGTTTATTTACTCTCTGCTGGTTGAATGGATGTGTAGGGAGCAGCAGCTGGAGTCCAGTAATGACAAATGGAGGCTGACGTGTTGGAGAACAGGCTCAACTCCTTGTGCATTGCTACAGGATGAGTTTACAGAAAGAAGCCAGCACTGAATGCAGTGAGGCTGGGAAGCCCTGGCACCATGCTGTGGGCTCCAGGGTTTGCAGCTCTGTCTCATTGCTGCCCATGGCCCCATGCCATGCTGTGGGAGTTCTCTGGCATTTCTGTCACAGTGGAAGGAAAGGCTTTCAGGGGAAAGTGGGATGGCGGCAGGATCAGGAGCATTTGTGAACATGTAACTTGTCTGTGACATGGAAGTGGCAGAGGTGGGATCAAGGAGACTGTAGGATGCGGAGTGGGCTGCTAAAGGAGGAGGGAATGGGACATAGGTGTGCCACATCCTAGGGAAGGTGTGGCATTGGGCATGGTGTGCTTGTAGGGCAGGAGTGTATTCTGCATGGACTTAAGCTTTGCTGCTGGGGAGATTAATGATGCTCAGTGATGACCCCACTGTGTGGGCCTTGGCCTGAATGGGCCGTGTCAAGACTGGGGGAACCAGGGATACTTTCTGCCTCATCACTTGTTCTCTTTTCTGCTTTCCAGGGGAGACACTGTGGTCTCACCTCCGCTCCAAGTACTGTATCCAGCAGGACTGTGCTGATTCAAACACCATTCAAGCTCTGAGGGACCATGGCACAGAGGATGGTGTGGGAAACTCCCAGGGTGGCAGCCAAGTATCCATCCTCCCTGTTTGGACAGGCAGTGGCCTCCCAGGCTCTGTGAACTACCGAGTGTCGGGAAACACTGATGCCTCACTACCTCAGGAGCAATCCCCTGGCCCCACAGACTCTGGCTCAGGGAACCACTGCCAGCTTCTCCTAGCTCCTGCTGGTGGCAGGGGGGCTGCACCTGGAGGACAGGATCTGAGTGTGACACAGACTGTGTCTGGTGTTGTGGACCATTTTCCAGGAGTGTCAGCCAAATGCCCTGGCCACCTTGCCAGCCAGGGTCTGGTTGTCTACCCATGGAATGATCTAACCAGTGGCACAGGCTGCATATCTGAGAAAACAGCCTCCCAACAAGGCCCCAGGCTTCCCCAGAGGCTTGTCCCTGTACCAAAGACTGTGAGCGGGGGCCAGCCAGTGGCAGGGCAATTGCCAACTCAGAAAGTGCCTGAGGCCTCTCAGGCTCAGCCCCTCCTGGCCTTGGGTGAGAGGCAGCTTTCTGCAGGAGTTGCCCTGTCCAGCTCTGGCAAACCCAGTGTGCCTGACCCAGCCATGTGGGAGCCCCCGTGGGGAGCAAGCCTGACTTGTGGGCAGCTCAGCAAACAGCCACCACCGGGACAATGCAGGTCTTTGGCTTCCCAGGGGCACAGCCGGAGAGCCTGGGCTGTGAATGAAGAGCAGGTGCAGCTGTGGGCAGCAGAAATCCTCCTGGCCTTAGAGGGACTTCACCAACAGGGTGTGTTGTGCCGGGACCTCAACCCCAGGAACCTGCTGCTTGATACAGCTGGTAGGTAATGCCCCATGCTGCGGCCCCAAGGAGGAGGAAATTGGTCTCTCATCTGGGAGACTGCTGCTTGCCCCATTTCCAGAAAATGTGGACTTTCTTGTGTTTGTTTTGGAAGAGGGTGGAAGTCTGGGGAGGTTTGGTATTTCTGAAATTGGAAGTGTGATCTTACTTAGGTTTTCCAAGTAATTATGACAAGAGATAGCTCTGCAGCAGGAGAGTCAAGGGCCATAGCCACAGAAATGCATTGCCCCTGCTCCCACGTGGGGGTTGGCTGCCTGGGAAATCCCAGCCTGGGGAAACTGAGACCAACAGAACTGTGCCTGAGGTTAGTGGGATTAGTGGGTTAGTTTTCCCCTGCTTATAGTAACTGCCTGCTGGGGGTGTTCTGGAGCTGTTCCATTCCTCTTAGCCATGGGTACTGCTGTCAGTGCAAGTCCCTGCTCAGCTGGCAACACGTGGGACAAAATGGAAAGCTACAAATTGCTTACGAAAAGAAAGATGCAGGGAGTTTTGCAAGGGGAAAGCTAACCTTCTCCCCCCCTTTCCCTTTAAAACCTGCTTTCCTCACCATAGCCTGCACTGAGATGTGTGAGCTTGAAGCCCACCTAAGCAGCCTCACCTGCTGGGCACATTGGGCAAGCCCTGGGAGGCCAGCAGCAGGGTGTGGTGCCAGAGGATGCTCAGTGCCTTGGTGTTCAGGGCATGACAAGGGCTCAGTGCCCTGGCTGTTCCCAGCGGCAGGGATGTGGCTTGGCTTCATGCTACGACCAAAGCTCCCAGTCTTGTCCTAACCTTCCTGCTTTTGACTCTGGTGCTGCTCTGCAGGTCATGTCCGTCTCACCTTCTTTGGCCAGTGGACAGAGGTGGAGCCCCACTACTGCAGCCAGGCACGGGAAGAGCTGTACAGTGCTCCAGGTAAGGGATGTGTCCCTCTCTGCCCCGTGGCAGCAATTGGAGAGAGGGACTTCCCGCAGGCAGTGAGATGTGCCCAGCACAGTGGGGCCCCTGGTGCTCCCTGCCTCCAGCTCTAACACCTCTTTTTCTCTTTCTGCAGAAGTGGGGGGGATCACAGAGCCCACTGAAGCTGCTGACTGCTGGAGCTTTGGCGCTCTCTTGTATGAGTTGCTGACAGGAGTGGTAAGAGGCTGAGGAGCTGGGGGAGGTGGAGGCTCAAGGGCTGCCTGCTGTGTAGGGCTGGGAGGGTGCCTTGCCCTGCTGGCAGCTTCAGTTCTTGGCCAGATTCCTTTAGACATACGATTCCCAGTGCCTGTGCATGGTCTGTGGGTGTTAAGGGCCCTGGCTTTTAACCCCAGCCCTAAACATCAGCATTTATGTGGCAATAGAGACTCATCAGGGTGGTCCTACCTTCCTCGGTGCTTCTGCTTACCATCACCCTCTGCCTCCTGCAGCCACTCTCCCAAAACCATCCCTCAGGGATTCAGCCTCACACCCAGCTGCATCTGCCAGAGGGCCTCAGCCTGGCTGCTACATCGCTGCTCACTGAGGTGAGGGCCTTGGGTGGATGGGAGGGAGAATGGGACTAGAGGTTGTGGAAAGGCAGAGTCCAGCCTGGGTACCTTTTCCAGTGTCCCCATCTCCTCATCCTCCTGTCCCATCGCTTTCTCTGCAGCTCCTGCAGTACAATCCAAAACGGCGCTTGGGCTCTGGAGGAGGTGGTATATCAAAGCTGAAGTCTCACTCCTTCTTCAGCACAGTCCCGTGGAACAAGCTGGTGGGCTAGGCAGGCTCTCCTTCCCCCAGGAGCTGGGCCCTGGGCTGCTTCTCTGGCACAGGTGGCACTGGCAGCACTGCCTGCTGGGGAAGGCTTGCCTCAAGGTGGGGTACACATGAGGTTTTGCAGCCTTACATGTCCTTCTGTCTCTGCTTCTGTTCGTTGGCATCTCCAAAGAGGAGGCGTCAGGCTGGGCCAGGCTGTCTTCTCCAGGTCCTCCCTGGTGGGAAAAGGAACCTGGGTGCCCACCTCCAGGAAGAGGTGGTGTTCCCCTTCTTGGGGCATCCCTTCCTCAGCTGGGCACCGTGCCCTGGAACTCCCTCCCTGCGTTTTTTTATCTCTGCTGCTACCACAGTGACCCCCCTGCTCTGTTACTTTTTGTGGCTTTCAAATGCAGCCCCTCTGGGCCCTGCTGGCTAGAGCCCAAGCCCGTGGTTTCTGCCCTTCCCTGAGTGCATGTGTGTGTGTGTGGGTCATCCCTGCTGCAGGAGTGACACAAGGAGCCCTCTGCTCTTCTCCCCCTCACTCTTTGAAAAAAATAAACTACTCAGTATCACATAGACAAGTGTCCTTTTGTTTTTGAGCTGCACCAGCCAGGTGTAGGCTAAGCCTGCTACGTGACAGAGAGCCCCAAATCTGTTTCTGAAACCTGCCTGGAAGTCTTGGGTTGTTGTCACCCTCAGCCACGTGGCCAAACCCCAGAAGCTGGCTCTGAGTACCTGGCCTTCTGCCCTTGTGCTCCTGCCTGCCTCACAGCCTCTCAACTCTGCACAGCTGTATGGTTGCAGCTCAGATTTGGGAGAAATGCCTGGGTTTTCTCCCAGCCTTTTGTCATTGTTATGTGTTGTGGCTCCAGCCTTCCATGCCCGGGTGCTCCTTTCCACTGGCAGACCATACGCTGCAGGTTTAAAGGGGTGAAGTCTGAGAGCCAGCACAGAGGGAAGGAGGCCAATGCACATTCTGGATTAAAGAAAAAGCAGCACAAACACGTGTCTGCTGACAGCCCAAGGTGGAGGCTGCTGTGCCCAGCTGTGCAAGCCAAAGCTACAGGCTGAAGGATGAGCTCGCAGTGGCAGCGGTGCAGTTCTGGCGCTCCTCTCCCAGCAGCCTTGGCACTGCTCACTTATCTCCCATGGTAAGGAATTACAAGTGCCAGCAACATGTCACTGTGGCTAGCTGGTTCCAGCTCCTGCTTGCCCGCAGCAGTGGACAGCCTTCCAGGCAGCAGCAGGAGTGCTCGTCCACCAGAGGGAAGCAGAGCTCTGGAGAAACTCATCTACACCAGCAAAGGTACGGACACCTCAATTGCTGTGCAGAAGCTGGAGGACTGAGCAGGGAGCTGACCGCTAACGCTACAGAAGTCCAGAGGGCAGGAGCAGCTCAGCCTGGAGCTCTTCCTCTCCATAGCAGCCCACACTGGTTGGACCCTCCAGCCTCCTGTCCTGTGATTCAGGGGAGGTTCAGGAGGAAGGACCCTGTGTCCAAAGCCACAGCATGGCATCTTGTAACTCTGTCATGAGTGTCACACAACAGTCAAAAGGAAGTTTCGAGCATTCTCTTATAGCAAACCTTGACAGGGCAGATTAAATAAGCCAGTTTGCTAGGCTGCATTATTTTAAGAGCTTGACTGTTTATTCCCTTCCCAACTGGTTCCAGGGCCTCATTTATTGCAGCTCCAGACAGAATAAAGGCTTCCCCAGACTGATGGACAAAGGCAAGGCGCATCCTCTGAATCCTGAACTTAGAGGCTGAGTGCAAGCAGCATTTTTAATTCAAACCATTTCCTTTCACTTATTTGTGCAAGAATTAGACTCTACCCTTCCCAGAACAAGGAAGGGTTTATTCCTCTTCCCCTAAGCTACCTTAGCGAGAACCAGGCAAAAAAAGCTGACTCTGCACTCTGTTTTTGTCCCTGGCTGCCAGGAAAATGCAGGCACCAGTACTAGGAACTGCTCTCCCTTTCATCCACATGGCAGCTCTGAGTGCAATCGTTTTCTGTTAGAAGGGGCTGCCCTCTTCACCTACAGCTGGGAAGAGTAAACCATCTCTGAAGTGGATGTCAGAGCTGGGAAAACCCTGACGTTATCCAGGAATAATTTGGTGAAGTCCCAATGAGGACAGCTTCTTGGGGAAACACCCAGCACCACAGGCAGCTTCTGTTGTTCTCAGTTCTTGCTTCCGTTCGCCTTCTGCAACAGCCTTTTCCACACTTGCATGAATTACAACTCTCCCCTGTTGCAGCAGTAAAAACCCAACTTCTGAAAAACTTTGAGAGCCCATCCCAGGTCTCCCTCTTGGCCATCATGCCCTTTAGCTAACACTGGGAATTCCTCACCATCTCTAACAGTTCTGTTGCTAGAAAAGGATGATTTCCAGCCCTAAAACCCTCCTCTCTGCTGGGAAGAATCAATTCTTTGGCAGAGAGTTCGAGGACAGCAGTGTTCACAGGCAGAGAAGACTCAATTTAGTTCCACCAGCGATGGCCTCAGTTCCCATTGCCTCTTTTCTTTCACCACCAGATAACAGGACTCTTGCACTACGCTCAGGATGCTGCTGACGCCAGACTCCTCACCCCCTCAAACACACTCCCACCTTGCAGTCGTTGCACGGTTTTATTTCACTTAAAATCCGCTGTGTTAAATATTTTTGTTACAAGTTCCGTGTAGGGGGTAAGAGTAATAGACTCTGCAGGCACTAGCAACCCCCTCACCCCTCAATTCATGTGTGCGCTATCAGATTAAGGACTGCCCCCCTCCCCCCAAAACCAGCACCCGTGGGCTGGGATATACATGACAGTGAAGGGCCTGGTCCCCCCAGCTGTGGCTGTGCTGGGAGCAGGCCAGAACCCGCACGCAGGAAGCCAGCAGTCAGATCCACCACCAGTGAGCTGTGAGCCAAGGAGAGTCGCCAGGGGCCGGTTCTCAGCCCCACGTTGGGCATGTCATGGTGAAAGAGTTGTCCCCAGGAACAGTGCTGCCTCCACAGAGGTCACGGGCTCTGCCCACCCCAACAAGAACATTCACGCCACAGTGACTGGGCTGGGGAAAGACAATCTCCAAGGGAAAGCAAGGGGTGCTGCCACCCCGTGTTACTGTCTGTGGAGGGAGTGTAACTAGGGCACTGCCAGAAGCATGACACCTACCTCAAGCCCTGCTCTGACCAAAACTTTTCCTGCAAGTGGCCTTGGGGTCAGACCACCTTGCAAGGCAGATGAGTGTGAAATGTTTTCAAGCAAAACGTGGACAGGACAGTAACCTCTCCTCTCCTCTCCCTCTCAGGAACCTTAGTGCTAGGCAATAAAGCTGAACCTGCCACGGAGGGGCAGGGAAGGGTACCCTAGCACAGCAGCAGCAAGCAGTTTCCAGTGGTATAGGACAAGCTAGAGGTGAGAGTTTGGTGCTGTGAGGGAGAGGATGCCACACAGATGGCTCTGGAAAGGCAGTGCCATTGAGCGGTTGGCCACTGCATGGCAGTTCTTGTGAGATACTAAACCTTCATTAAACAAAATAGGAAAGGAGGTAGGAGCTATCCCCGTAATTCCCTCTGGGAATAGCTCCAATCACAGCGGAGGGAGAAAGACTGGAATGACCCCTGCCAGTTCCTGAATGCCCTGCATTGTCCCTGCTGGTGCTGCGGCCCTGTCCTGGGTGGATGGTGTGGGGGTGTGGCTGCCCTACAGGTCGAGCAGCAGCACGCGGGGATCCTCCACCGCTGCCTTAATCTTGCGCAGGAAGGTGACGGCCTCTCTGCCGTCGATGAGCCGGTGATCGTAGGTCAGCGCCACGTACATCATCGGCCGCACCTCGATCTGAGGAGTGACACGGCCATTAGTGACCCCACTGCTCCTGCCTGCGTGGTCCCCTCCCATGAACTCGGGAAGATCTGGCTTTTTACCACCCCAAATCCTGGGTTCAGGCCCTTCTGAATGCGTCCTGCCTGGTAAAATTACCTACCCACCCCTGGCTGCGGTCCATGCCACATACAAGATCAGGTCCCTTCCTGGGACCTACCCTACCACAAAGGCTACAACCTCCTCTTTCCCACACCTAAGCAGAGTATAACCAGTTTGCCCACTCACAGATAGGACACAGAAAGTCCCCAGCACAGCTCAAGCAAGTACCACAGCCAGCAAAGGTGCCCTATACCCATTAGTCTCTGCTCCTCCCTCATACTAAAGCACTTCAGAAGTGACACCAATTCATTAGAAAAAGGTCCTCATGCTGCTGAGTCCTGTCCTTTGCTCACTAAAACCCCCTGTGCAGGTCCACCTACCTTGCCTCCCACAGCCACAGGCCTGTCAAAGATGGCATGCATGCCTAAGATGGCAGACTGGGGTGGGTTAATGATAGGTGTTCCAAAGAGTGACCCAAAAACCCCACCATTGCTGATTGTGAAAGTGCCGCCATCCATGTCTTCAATGGCCAGTTCATTCTTCCGTGCCTAGAAGTAAAAGTAAGGTCTTAGAAAGCCACACAGATCACAGAGAGCAAAGAATAAGGCTCCGGACATCCACTCTCTCCAGGAATAAATAATAATTGCAAGAGCTTTGCTTATTGATTTGTTCAGCTGAAAACCAGCACAAATTGCTTGAAAATGCATCCTGTCCTTAGAGTGAACATCTAGTGGCTTTGGGGAAGGATTCTCTTGCCTTTATTTCCAACTCCTGCTTTTACAGGAGACAGATACAGGGACTTCTATCTACCCCAGGGCAGTTCAGCCTTGGCCTCTAAAGACAACGGTAAAAATACCCCATGCCACTAATGCATAGATTACAGTCTTCTGGAAGGGCAATAAGTAGAGCTGTCCTAGAAGGCAGAGGCACAGGCAGACATGTAACTGGATCACTTCTCACAGCACAACTCAGTGTGCTAGAGGTCAGAGATGATGACATAGAGAGACTAAATCAATACACGCCGATCTGGCACTTCCAATTCTTTCCATTCCTCCCAACTCTCTTCAGAAAACTTCCCTTACCTTCTCTCCCAGCTCGTAGATAGCACGCTCTATGTCAGCAAAGTTCATGTTTTCTACATTCCTAACCACAGGGACCACCAGACCCTGAGGAGAAGCAAAGTCCATGATTAGCAAATTTGGTGCAGTGACACACAGAGAGCTGTCATGGGGCAGGAACCTGGACACAGTCCCAGAGAGTTCCTGCCTCTACCTCAGCCCACAGCAGCTGCTTGGCAGAGCTGCCTCATGCCCTGGCAGCCTGACAGGAAACCTGGCATGGCACACCTCAAGGGCTGACACCTTAAATTGAGCCATCATCTTTGCCTTTGTTAGCCTATCTCATAAAATCAACTAGGCCTGTCTGGAGCCAGTTCCACATTGATAAATTCCCAGATGAGGCACTGGGAGATTTCAGCTGGCACCTCTTTCTCTCACCTCTTTATGCTGGGCCTCCCCTAGACTTTGGGAGAAGACAGTGACCAAACTTCAGTCTTCATCAAACCTCTGCCTCACAGCAGAACCTTCTAATCAAGAAGGTAATTCACTAATTCAACGTCTGTAACTCCATCCCATACTGTTTAGAGACAGAAACATCTCTGTGGAACAGCACAGAGGACAGATGTTCAAAAAATTAGCCAGAGGACAGGATGTTCAAAGTTTTACTGCCTATGTCATGGATGCATGACAAGAAAGGGTTTCCCTCACCTCGCCCCTAGTCATGAACAATTGAGATTTATATTGACCAGATCTCTTATTTAGAATAATACAGTGGCAGAATATTCTTGGTCTTCCATCTTCTCTCAAAACCTATCTCAGCAGTTTCTGCTGCAGCAGAGCACATTAAGCTGAACTAGCTTGAAGTACATGATCATCCCATACAAAAGGCTGTGGGAAGCATGGACAAAGCATCCAAGGTACCTACTCGGGGAGTTGCTACAGCGACACTGATGTCCACATAGTCCCTGTACACAATCTCTTTGGTCGTGTCATCAATCACTAGAAAGAGAAAAAACTTGTGTTACATATGCAGAGATGAAGGGTTTGACAGGCTACAAAATCGTAACAGCTGGTTCATGTCTAGCTTAAATGTAACTCCAAAGAAGAATGAGCCCTCACTGTACCTGTGGGAGAGGCATCAAGACAGACAGAAATTCTCCACTTGTTTATTCTGTTCTTCTGTGTTTCAGCAAGCACCTCTGACACCCCCAGGAACTGCACTGTGCCTACAGCAGCCACCTGTGCCCCAACCAGCAGGCTCTGCCCTCTGCAGGCTGCATATCCATGGCCCCAGCCCCACTCTTGTCACCCCTTCCTAATCGAGTCCCTCTTGGCACGCTGTCCTCTACGTATGTAAGTGGCTTTAGCAAATCAGCTGCAGTATGCAGGACTGTCCTCCTTTTTCCTGTGTATTTCACTTGCTTCTCCAAGCTACTACTCCTGCCATGGACTTGGCCATTTGCTTTCCCCCATTCTGCTGTGTTGCCTAGACATGTAAGTCACCAGAAAGGGTCACCACTCACCTGCATTCACAACAGGCTGGTCCTGCAGAGCAAAGGCTGCAGCTTTCACAAAAGCTGACATGAAACCTAGCTTCAGGTTGTGCTTTTTCAGAAAGGTATCCTTGTGTACAGTTCTCATCTCCCGGATGTTGCTGCGAAACACACGACAACACTGGTAAACAGAGAGTCCAAGAAAACACCATTCCCTCACTCTGTAACAGATTTCAGTACAAATCTGCACCACCAAGTGGGAAACCTCCAGTCTGCTGCAAAACCCGTCATGTATCATAGGTACTGAACATGGCTCTAAGAACAAAGGGAAACTAGTCCTGGACCATGAACTCCACAGGCAGGGTAAACCTGCAAGGCCCACACTGCCAGGCACAGAAGCAAGATGGGGCATGGTGTATTCCCTGCTTAGGCCTGATGTTGCCTCCTATTCTCTGGAGACATCACTGCTCATAGCAGTGTGGCACCACAGACAGCAAATGCAGGTGTGGCTGGGCTGACATAGAAGGATGAAAAAACAAGAAATGCCAAAAGCAATAAACAGATAGGAAATTAAATCAAAGTGATCAAAAGACCTCAATTGCTCTGCAAATTCAGCACCAGACAGCACAACACAACCTTTGTACCCAACTCTCTGGCTTTGGGAGTTGAGTGAATATGAAAGGAATTTTCCCAGGTGCTATGGTAGTGGGTGCCAGTCCACCCACAGCTCTTGACCAGACAAATCACAGTTTCCCACTGTTTCTATTAATCAAAACTGAGGCAATTTACAAAACATCAACCAAGTTGTGTTTACAAGCTCTGCCTATTCCAGGCTAAAATCAGATACTGTGGAATTGCATGGTTCATCCCTTCCCCCTTCAGAGACCTTAAGTCTTTGGAGAGATAGTTTCACCAAGGAGCAGGATTTTCCATGGTTTAGAGTGTTTGTTTTCCTGCACCTAACCTTGTTTAGGGTTAGGATTACCACCCAAAGACATTAGGGTCTCCCAAGACACAAGGACTGCAGCGATGAGGATGCAGCTTGCTGTGGAACTGGCTCATTAAGGCCTCCTCCTTTCAGACACCGACCCCCGTGGGAAGCAGGAGGCCCCAGAACAGGTCTTCACGAATCAACTTCACAGTAATCAATCCAAACCACATTACCAGATGCAACGAGAGCCCCAGGCTGGCGTAAAGCGACACCTCAATGAGCCTCTGAGAGGAGATAAAGCTGCAGCACTTCCCTCCAATAAAGACTATTTTGTCAGCCTTATTGTTCTGAGATCCAAATATTTACATGTTTTGTCTTAAGGAGTAGCATAGGATTTCACAAGGCAATTTGATTTGAGCCCAATTTCCCCTTAATGCACTGTAACATAAGCTTCCCACCCTCCAAAGACATTAGTGTGCTCAGTCCACGCAAACACTTGAGTCAGGAGCCCCCCACCTACTTGAGAGAACAGGGAAGGGTGTTGGCCTGTCTCTGTACCATCTGACAGCAAAGGCCTTGGGCCTAGGCAATGCTCACCTCAAAGGCTGATGAGCCCTGGAGAACTAACTCACTGCAAGTTAAATACCTGCAAAAGCAGTAACCTGGTGGAGTGGCAGAAAGCAGATGCTACATCTTGCTGTCTTCATTATATGCAAGTGATACAAGCCCCTTCTGGTCTTATGCTCAACATTTACCTACCAATCTTCCAAAAAGCCCACAAAAGAGGAACTAGAAACTACCCCTATTACAAGTAGCAGATGGCTCCCAAGGAACAACGGGCCATTAGGAAGCTATGTACCCCCTCACACCACAACACCAACATGGTCCTGAAGAAGCTGTGCAGACTGTGGTACACACCTAAGAAAGAGGTCCCAAAAGATATGCTGCCAACCTCTCCAAAGAAAACCTGCAAGGTTTTGACTGCTTTTTAAAGATGACTGCCTTCATCTGTTTCTATTCATAAAGGAAAAAAGAGATTTGCTCCTCACCTCATATCAATCTCATTGAAAGTGGTCAGCATGGCACAAGTATTCTGAGCCTCTTTCAGCCGCTGAGCAATACGCTGGCGCATCCTATTCATTTTCACCTGCAAATTAAAAAGGTATAAGGAGAAACTGCCTCGAGCTCAACCAAGGGCAAAGCAAACAAGAAACCCAAAAGGCCCTTCTCTTGCCATCTGATTGACTAGATGCCTAGGGCAAAGATTTTCACTCTAGGAGCACAATGGGCTGAGGAGCTTATTTCATTGCTCAGCTCAACACAGTTTACTTGAAAAGCAGTGCTGAAATGCATCACAGCAACTTCTGACCTCTGCATTCCTCACGACCTCCAAGTATGCATAGCTTTCATGTGGCTAATGTGAGAAGAGCAGGACTGCTAAGAAAGCAGGTTGCTCAACCATGCTCTTTTAAGAATGCACAAGGCAGTTTCAGCAGCCTCAACCCTTTGCTGAGGGGCTGTGGACAAACCAAGCAGATCACACTGAGTCCTTCTGTCCTAAGTCAGTAGAGCTCAAGACAAGACTTTTGCCTAGAAAAGACCCATGCCAAATTGGTCCAGGCTCTTCCTCCACACCACTTACAAGCAGCTTCCTCATGCAGACAATCTTCCCCCCGTCACAGCTCTACTGAGCTGGGTGTGTACAGGTGGGCACATCTGGAAAGCTGAAGGCTTACACCAGAGATTGTCACCTAGCAACAGAAGTGCAGGCAAGGCCCCTGTTCCCACAGCTTACCCTATGCTCTGATCTGGCACCTTTGGTGGGCACTGCCTCCCCAGGAGGGGCTGCTGCTGGGGCTGCAGCCGGCTTCACAGCAGACACTGAGGGTAAAAAAACATATCAGTCAAAACCAGAAGCCAGGTGGAAAAAGCTCTGAGGTGGAAAGCACATTTCAGCTCCTTGCTTAAGCAACACAGTACGGAAGCAGCCCTGAGTTAGGCTGGGAAGGTTCCAGGCACAGCTGAGCAATCCAGTCTGGAGCATGCAGGGCAATACTGCAGGAGGCCTTCACCACAGAATTTTTTTGTTTGTTTGTTAGCTGTCTTTAACCTTACACACTCTCCCCCAGAGAAGAGGAACAAATGGCTGCTGCCTCACCTGGTTTGCTGTCGATGGGCTGAGCTGACACAGGTGGCACTGGTGGCATTGTAGTGGGGATTGGTGCTGCAGCAGGGGGAGGAGCAGGTGCAGCTACAGGTTCAGGGGCTGCAGGAGGAGGAGGGGCTGCTGCTGGTTTAGCCTTGGCAGGAGCAGCTGAAAGACAAGGAAGAATCATAGCAAGGGCACTAGCTTCCAGTGAGAGAGACCCGTGAGTCCAACCAACTTAACAAAAGTAAACCCTCAGGCAGAGTGCCTTTATGTTCTCAGCACTAGTGAGCTGACAGAAGTCACCACAAGAGAAAGCCATTGTAAAAGTGTTTTACTCATCAACACCCCGGACCTCCTCACTGCAGGAGGCTGGATGCTACAGAGAAGAGGGCACACAAAGGAATTAAGGGAATTCTCAACTAGTTATAGCTAAGAGCCCAGTCTCCTCCAGAGGAAACAAAAGGAAAGATCTCCCTCAGAAGGACTAAAATGATACTTCTCTAATGGACAACAGAATAGGAGTATTCCAGTTACAGAGGCAGATGGAGGTTATTTAATGCCTCTCAGGATCCCTCCAAATGCTTTGCTTTCATCTTCAGAAAAAAACCTGGTGAAAACACAAGGCCTGGTGGAAAAAAAAACTGGTGGAAACACAAGTTATACATGCTTGACTTACCTCCAGTTTTCCTGAGTTTGAATAGAGGTGTCCCCCCTTCCACTTTGCCACCATCAGGTACCAGAAGGGCTTCAATTACACCAGCTGCTGGGGCTGGGACTTGCACTGATGTCTGAAAAAAAAGAAAATCAGTGAAATTCTCACAAACACTGGTTGGAGAACAAGTGCCCAAGAGAAGGTGGCAATATGTGCACATACACATAGTAATTTGGCACAGACACCAGCCATGTCTCACAGGACTTGCACCAGTTTTTCATACCCTCCACCAGGATTTTATGCCAATAGTTAGAAGCTTTAGGAGATGCTGGCAGTGTAATGTATAGCCTGATCTCCAGGGCACAGTCAAGAACTGACCCACTGCCAGCATCTTCCTGACAGCAAAGCTGAAACAAAACTTGGCAGAGAATTTGGCAAGAACTTCAAGGCTTAACAGTCCTTTCAGGGGTGGATAAACTTAAAGCCTAAATTTAAAACAATCTAAAGACAACCTGTAGCTTGCAGATTTCTCCTTTCTTTAAACACAAACACGTTTCAAAACTCAAAGCACTCAAACTGGAAGGAGGAGTAGAATTACAGCTCCAATAAACATCAACACCAGTGATGAATAATCAAATTGATGAGTAAGGGTTATCAATAATTCTCACTTAAGGTACAGCAAGTTTTCATACGAGATGAAAAAAGTTTTTCTCCATGAAGAGAGCAGGAGACACAGTCAGGGCCCTGCAGGCTCAAGGAGCTCTCAGCAGGAGACAAGTCATACAGGGTACCTGCTACAGAAAAAGTTTTGGTCCAGAAACTCCTACCTTGTCTGTTTCAATCTCACACACCACTTCATCTTCCGCCACTGTGTCTCCAACAGCTGAATGACAAATATGAAGACCACTGTGAGGAGGGAGGTGTGCTCCAGCCTCCCCTCTTTACCCACAGCAGTTTCCCCACACTAACCCGTAACTTCTTCATCCCAGTTCTCCACAACTTCTAAAGAAAAGACTAGCTCAAGCAATCTACTGCACAGTTAAGTCTGATTCCAGCTTAGACATCTCCCTTCATCCAACACTACTCTTGACAGAGAGGTGATGAGGCAGTAACTGCAATCCTTACCCCTTAGGAGAGCTGCAATTAAATACCTCATTTGTCACAGACTGAAAGGCACAGAGCAGGATGTCAGCCAGTGAACTGTAATGCATCCCCAACACAGCAGTAACAGCAATGAGAATTTCAGGGAAGAGGCAATTGCTTACCTTTCTCCCACCTGACATCTCCTTCTGTGACTGACTCTGCAAAGGCTGGTGTGTTCACCGTAACCACATCATCCCCTGTGAGAGAGACAAACAGACTTGACTGCATTCAGAGCTAAAAATTTATAGCACTGCTTCATTCTTGTCATCACAACTCTGCTAAAGGGGGTAGCCCATCAGATATCAGTTGCTGTCCATCTCCTTGCTTCAACACTGATTTAAACACCAGAGAAATTCACATTTGACTGAAAGCCACACTGTGATGGGAATGCTAGACAAAATCTTTAGGGCCCTGGGGTTATAAACCCTGAGTCATCCATGCAGGCAGGACAGTGGTGAGCCTTGACCAAGGATGGAAGGATGTCCTGTTGGCAGGACAGCCAGAGGTCACAAAAGAAGCATCACTCTAATTACTGAGTTTTTACTTACTGTGTACCGCAGTGGTTCTGAAGTAGCGGACAGTGAAGACACTGGAGCTATTTACTCTGCAGAAAGAGAGAAAAGTGTGAACACAGAAGAACATTCCTCTGCAGACTGCTGGCACCAAGCTCAAGCAGAGAATTTACATTTGCTTAACTGATGTGAAAGGCTGCTTGGCTCTTCTGATGTATTTGTTCCAAAGGACTCCTACTTACTGTTCAAGATGCAACAATCCAGTAAGAAAGCAAACATTACATCCTACCATCACTTGTGCTCTCAGAAACTCAGTGAGAATTTTTCATGTATGGAATTTTAATTTACACAGACAACCCAACAGAACCCTTGTAGTTTAAATACTGATCAAAGGGTGACCTGGCCAGCCTATGCAATGCCCAAGACTAGTGCAGCAACAATTTTTTACCTCCAGATAAGGCCTGTCATCTCTGCAGAAGTTGTTAGATTGCTCCAGAAAAAAAAAAAAAAAAAAAAAAAGCACCATAAATTGCCTATGGCAACGCATCAAAAAACCCAGCTATTTCCCTCCACCATGTTTCTTCACAGGGAGCTGGCAATCCCAATCATCCCAAAGGATGATTTTTACATCTACTGACATCACATTTGGAAAACTGAAACAAATGTGTTTTAGCATTTCCTCTACCACAGGCTACTTTGTACAAACAGAGCAGTGTTTCAGGTTCTTATGTATGTACTCTAATGGTTATTTCTACAAATACATTTTTATAAGACCATCTCAGTAATGTAAATCCTGACATATGAACAACAGCTCTGTGAATCACCCCACTTTTCCTGACAGAAAATCCACCAGGACACTATCATAGACCAACAACACCTCTAGTCAGATGGTCCATGAGTAGAAATCCATTTATCGCTGGTTTCCTCATTCCTGTCCCTTCCCTGTCTCAGGATCTGGTTGCAGACAAAGCCTGTTTTCAGTTCCCAATCTTCAAAACCTAGATTTTGTTAGGGTTAGCTCCATGTTCCTATGATGAGCACAAGGATTTCATGACAGCCAACCACGTTCTGTTTCTCAGACCCCAAATCCTATCATGGCTAGTGCAGCCTCAGTCTCCCCACAGGACACTTTTCCTGAGGATACTTACACAAGCTTCCTGCTGTTTGTGTAAGCCAGTCCTTGGCTCCCAGACACACCTGTGAATGAGAAAGGAGTTATCCACAGTAATATTATCCAGCTCTCCAGCCCTCAAGTATCCCTGTCAGATAAAAGAAGGCAGAGGACCTTCTTTCAGGGTGACTGCTGCCCACCCTGAAGGAAGTTTGGGACCAAATGGGGAATTTATCCACACAGAGACACCTCAGTGCCATCAAACCTGCCCAGAACTTGCCAAGAACAGTGGTCTTGACCCCATCTAGATTTACAGGGATGGGGAAAACAGTTACAGCTTGACAACAAAGCTAAAAAGGATAACCTTGAAAAGAGCAAACAAAGCAGCAGATACCCCACTCAGAGCAAAACCAGGAAAGAGCTATGAGGAACCACCTCCAAGACTGCTGAGTTATCCACACCCATACAAAGGCTGGGAGCAAGTATCAGCCCTGTAAGAGGCACCCCCAGGAAGCCTCACAGTCGTAGAGACAGCTAAGGAGGAAAAAAAGGACTGAAAAGAGAGTGTAGGGCACAGTAACGAGCCACCATCATCCCGCTTCTCTGCCCACTCCCTGTCCAGAGAAATTATTTTCCAAAACTTGCAACACAGAAATACTTGCACAGCTTCCCAGTTTCACATACCCCACTGTCCCCTTCCCACACTGCCCTGACACTGCAATTTTTATCATGAACTGAACTCTTGTCCTTTGTCTCTTATAGGGCACTGGGCAGTTTTCCAGACTGATCTTAAAGAGAGTCAGCATAGTAACTGGAGAACATAATTATCTCGATTACACAATGCCAGAGGGAAGAACTGTTTCCCTACTTTATTTTTTTAAAAAAGCAACAGAATTTCTACACCATTCCCTACTAAATAGTTAATATTGGAACTCTAGAGGCCAAAAAAGATAAGCAGATTTAAATGTTTTTTCAAAGTGGAATCAGAAGGGAGTGAAGCAATGCTATATAAACACAGTACAGCTAAGAAAAGAAAAAAAGAGCTCTAAGGAAAAACAGTTTAAGCACCAAAGTGGAGTTCACAGGCACACTAGATTTGACATGTCACTTAATATTCATCCATCATTTTCAAAGGAGTTTATTAGAGAGCTAGGCTCTGCAACAGCATGTGCTTCAAGCACTGCAATGCTTGAAATATACTGTGCTGCTGCTGGGAAATCTTCACCAGAGCCAAATGGATCAGGCAGCCTGTACCTCAGGCAAAGGAGGCACTCCCATGGAAACTTTGCTCATTCCACTGCTCCACTACAAGACTGATAGAAATAAACCCCAATCAGACGTATACCAACCTACATCATCAGCTCTGTTCTTTTCTAGGTAGCCTGAAATTAAATGAAAGTGTAAGACTCACCAGACAGAGGGCATCTTGCCAGAGTACAGTTCCCCTGTCAGAGAGAAGAGGATGTATCAGTATTGCAAGCAGACAAACCCATCCTAGAAGGACTTAGATTTTTCCCTGAGATCTGAATCAGACACAGGACCCTCCATTCCCATGCTCCAGCCTGCAGGCATTCCACTTTCCCACAATGTGCTAGAGCAGAGGAGCACCTATGCCCTTCTCTATCCTTTGTCTCCTCCCAGGGTGCTTTGTGATGCAGTGATGCTAAATTTGATGCTTTCATTTTCCAGTTCTGGATCCAGAAGTTTTGACCTTCTCATGCACACTGTCCTCTTTAAGAAGGAACAGATTTCCAATAAGATTTGTTATGAATGAGAAGTTAAAGGATAGCTACTGGATATGATGAAAAAACATCCCATGATGTTTACTCCTACGGTCATGAATATAGGGTTTTTACTTTTTTTTTTTTTTTCAAAAGCTATGAAGCCTTTGAACTCCAGAAGACCAGAATTCCTCTCAGTGGCAAAATTTCTACTGCTGTTAGTTAGCCAGGAATTCCAAATTCTTTGATGTTTCACTTCATACCCGTGTAATCATTGACTGCCCTCCCAGCTCAGCAAAACAGTGCTCAAAAGTAGAAGACAGTTCAAAATATTCCAGCCACTTCCCCTGCTTACATATTTCTCTCACATCAAACCTGCAGGATTGGAGAAGCCATGAGCTCTTTAAAAGCAGTATGAAAACAGCACTGTAAACACAACTGAAATGCATTTGACTGGCTTAGATCAACAGCAGCTCAAGAGCTCAAAGCACTCTTATCCAGCAGCTATGGTAAAAGTTAAGATTTCCTTCACACCTTCAACATCTGAAGTTTGCATACAAGCCCTGATTTCAGCTTCAGCAAAGCAAGCTGGGTGGGATATAACTGATGTAAATATCAAAATAATTTTAGGAGCTGTGTGGCAAGACAACATGCACCAAGGACCTACAACACACTTAAACTTGGCACACCGTCTACAGGACAGGTGCAGCATAAAGAAACATATTTAATGAGCACTTTGTATCAAAACTACTAACACAGGGCCTGGAATCAAGCTCTTGGTGTTTTAATTATCCAAGGTTATAAATGGATTTGACTTGCTGGATATTAACACAGAGTAAACTCAACGATCAATGGGCAATTCAGCAGGGTTATGATTTGATTAGCTGTGCCAAGGATGCAGGCTGCCAGTCTGACTTACTGCTAAGCTCCAGCCCAGCACCATGCAACTACCCTGCTGGCCAGTTCACTGCAGGGATCAAGGATTCTGAACCAAGAGTCCTGCAAAACTGGGTTCTGGCAGGGCCTGCAGGAGCCCTTGCCCCAAGTCTGGCTGGGTAAGGGAAAGCAGGAAGCACTGTGCAGACTTTGTAGAGTCATCTCAAATGCTACAATGCCTAATCTTGGTGCAGCACTGGCCCCTCTGCTAATTCAGATCTGGTTTGTGTATAGCCAGCTCTTAGCCAGGGTCAGTTAGACCAACTTAACTCCACTGGGTCAGCTGTCCAGAGCAATACAATCCTCAGCACTCTGTACTGATCACATTTTCCCCACTTTCTGTAGTGTCCCAGATAGCATGGAGTCAATCACAAATTGAGTATCGAGCGACCTGAGCTTCCCTCTATCCATTAATGTTTCCCTGGGTGTTTTATTAATAAAAGTGGTTAAAGGCATTCCTAGCATGCCAGACGATGAATTGTTAAGAAAGGAACAGCCTCAGACTGAAGCAAAACCAGACAATTTTATTTGCTCAGGACCAGTATACTGTGGAGTTAAAACAAAAAGGAAAGCTTAGAAGGCCTATCCTAAAATAAATCACTGTAAGAAAACACATCTGCAGTTCTCTTCTATCAGTGGTGTCAAGTCTGTGTTCAACAACTGCAGCAAAATTAAGGAAAAAACTGGTATCACTTTGTCTTTTAGGTTAAGAAATTAGGTAAAGAGCTTAATGGGAGGAGGAAGCCACTAATAAAAGACACAGTGATTTCTCTGGCTTACATTCTGCAGAACTGCTGTGTGTCTCTCTCTTAACTACAGTACATCCGAGATGAACATGCAGCTTCAGGAGACACCATGGCTGCTCCCTGTTCCCTTTTTTTCCCTGAAGAAATCATTTTGATTGCATTTGTTCCTGGATCACTTGGCTAAATCTGCTCTCTGCCTTCTATTGGAGCTTTTTCAGTGAAAATGGAAATATTTCAGTTTTGCTAGCTGGCATTAGCACTTTGGGTCACTTTAAAAAGACAGCCTTCACTTGGGGAAAGAAGTCTTGGTCTAATTAGCCAGTGACTCACGTTCCAAGTGATTAATATTTCCCTCTCGTTTCACATGACTTCTCAGATTTGTTTTTATAACTGTTACTACGTCAAAGTGACCCTGGCAAGCACCATCCCAAGCCACACCTTTCAAGAAGCCATCACCTTCCAGAAGGTCACTGCACACTGAAATAAAGGATGGAATGCATCAGCTAAAGCAACAGCCTGTATACCAACAGTGAGGGACCAGTTCAGGTAAGGAATCTGATGGATTTAGTGCAGCTCACTTCAGCAGGGGCAAACCAGAAGGTCAGTGCTGCACAGCTCCAACAACAGGCAAAGCAACAACTGGTTCTCCAGCCATGGCTTCTTGAGAGGAAAGCAGCTGCTGCTGCAGCAATGATGAGCACAAACCACTGCTACAAGTGAAAACCCCACTGCATGGCTTTCACGGGTATCAAAACATACACAGCATGGGAGGGCAGACACCAAGACGGGATGGAGATAACAATGCTGAGTGGTGAAGGATACTGTTACTAAGACAACAGGCTCAGAACTTCTCCAGCATGAGGGGAGGACCAAACAGGGAAGAAAAAGTTCTTTATGAACTCCTGCCCAGGTAAATAGAAGGATTTGATTCTCAATGCATTTTACACAGCTCCTGATCAAACCAATCTTTTCCAGACTAGCTCTTCTCTGGACTTTTTCACGTATCCTTCAAAGTCTGCCTGTCCCTGCCCCGACTCTTATGTGCTACGGGCTATTGACGCACATTCATGGTTTCTACTTCATATGAGTTCAGGATCTGTTCTTCTTTTACAGACAGTCAAAATCCAATAAACCCTTCCTCACCCTCACTGACTCCACTCTTCTCCCATTCAATCCTCCACTTCTGAATTTTGTACTGTTCTCACTTCTGCCATCAGAGGTTTGTGAAGTTCTGGAATTTCTCTCTATCTCTCCAAAAAGCCTGTATCATAAGCATAAATAATAATTATCATAATCAAAATTTACTTCCTGTATCGCTGCTCAAATGGAAATCAAACCACTACTACAACTTTTTCAGTACATCTAACAGGTTAACTAGCATTCAGCCTAAAACCTCCTCATTTTCAGACTAGTTTTGTAAAAGGTTTGAGTACTCCATCTAACCTTTCTCTGTTCTTTATAATTACACAGCATCACTGAGAGCTGACAGAGTGTAAATATTGCTAAAATGCCATATAAACAAGCTTGTTTAAACTGCATTATAATCAATTTGTCTGTAACTATACAGTTACTTGTAGGTTGCTCATAACGCGGTTTTACACGTATATACACATATTTATAAACACAAACGTGTCATTACGTTACAGTCGGTTGTCAACACTTGGTCGCCTACATTTACAGGATGTATAAAATCAAGTCTCGTGCTCTTAGGCTCCAGCGGGTCACTGGAGGAGAAGTGACCTTTCTCATCCTGTAGGCAAGCACACACATGTCTGCGCAGATGAAGCTGTGCGTGTTTGCTGTTTAAAGGGAAAATGTGTGCAGCAGTCACTGAGCGACAGGACCCAGCTGGCCAAGGGCAGCCCCAGGGTTAAGTAGCTATTGGGCTCTGCAGCCAGCAGAGCTTACCGCCCTTTGCAGCGGTTCAGTGACTGCCCTGAAGAGCGAGCACAGAATTTACACAACAAACCGCACACCGGTTTGCTGCCGTTCCTGCACCGGGCGCAGCCCGCCCGGGGGGGTCTCTGTCAGCGCAGGCGGTGACTGCCAACAGCGAGGGCCCCAAACGCTACAGCCACTGACAGGTGGGGACGGCGGAGGCCGAGCGCGGCGGCGTTCGGAAGCTCTTCCCGCCGGCCAGCTCTGCCCGGTGCCGCTGCGCCGCCGCCCTTCCCGCCGGGCCGGGCCTGGCCGAGCCGGGCCGGGCGGCAGCGGGGCAGCGGCAGCCGCTGGGAACGGGCAGCGCCGCGCTCACCGCAGCCCCTGCTGAGGGGCGGCCTCGCCGCCGCTCCCCGTGCCCGGCCGTGCCGTGTCCCCGGGCCGGCGGTGCCGAGCGCCAGGCGGCAGGGGACGCGTCCCGGTGCCCTTGGCGCCGCCGACCTCGCCCGCCCGGCCGCCGCCCTCCCTCGCTGTCCCTCTCCCCGCGGCCGGTGCCCGCGGGCCGTACCTGTCGGAGGGCGCGCAGCGAGCGGCCCAGCGCGCGGCCGAGGCAGCGGGACCGCCACAGCGGCACCATCGCGGCGGCGGCGGCGGCGGCGGGAGGGGCCGCAGGGCGGACACCGGAAACAGGCCCGGCGCGGAGCGGAAGCGCGCGGGGCCGGACCAACCTCCCCAGAGCGGGGGGAGCCGCCGGGGGCGGGACCATCGCGGGGGGGGCGGGGCTGTGGGGCTGTAGGGCTGTGGGGCTGTGAGGCCGTGGGGCTGTGGGGCAGGGACAGGGCCCGGCCGGGGCCGAGGGTCTATTGATAATATTGCTCTGTATTTCTATGTATGTAATAATATATGTATTAATACCTTCAATGTAATACGTGTTGTATTAAATAGTATGAATTATAGGTCACATACGTATAAAATATCCATGTATGACATATGTTTATATAAACGCATGTATATATATATACAGAGACGTTATTATACGTAATAGTATATATCCATGTATGACATGTGTTTATATTAACACATGTAGATGCATACAGAGACGTTATTATATGTAATAGTATATATCCATGTATGACATGAGTTTATATAAACTCATGCATATGTATACATAGAGGTTATTATATGTAATAGTATATATCCATGTACGACATGTGTTTATATAAACACATGTATATGTATACATAGACGTTATTATATGTAATAGTATATATCCATGTATGACATATGTTTATATAAATACATGCATATGTATACATAGACGTTATTATATGCAATAGTATATGTAAATGTGTAATAAATAACCCTATGTATTACCAAGCCTGCCGTTTCGTGATGCTCTTCTTTGAACCAGCTCTGGGTTGCTGCAGGGCAGGTGTATCCGTGGTTTTCCTGCTCACCTTGGCAAACCATGGAGCTGAGCCCGTGTGGGATGATACTGCCGCAAGCCAGTGGGATGCTGCATGGTTTAGAAACGGGCAATGAGCTCATCTCACCACGGCAAACAGGAAAATGAGTCCGTAAGTAAGCCCTCAGGTGTGCTCTGTACGTTGAAAACATTTGAGAATTCCCCAGCCAGCTTCTGTTTTCTGCCTGCTTCCAGGCAGGGAACCACGGGTGGAAGAAAACCCAAGGAACCTATTTACAGATTCTGAGAATCAGCCTGGGGTAGTTATAAGGGGATGTCTGGCAGCCAGTCATCTCTCCAGGAGCCAAGTCTGGGTAATGCACATGTACTTCATTTAGCCACTGCTTAATAATACATGAACGGTAAACTGCAAGCTTCAAAATATGAGATCATTTTCAAAGGAAAGATGTTGAATAAAAATCAACAGGGGATAGTCTCTGAGGCTTTGAGGACGAGCTGATTGTTCTAATAAAACGTAACTGAGCCAGAAAGGCTCTCTGCCAGGGATTTCTGTCTGATCTGTCTTTCGAAGGCTAATATCCTTGAACAGTATTGACCACCTGATGTCAACTGCTTTCAGCCACAGTCTCCTGCCTACCCAGTGAATACACTAAGCATTGCCATGTCACTAAGCATGTGGAAGCAGAGTCCCAGGAGTGGCACACATGGCTCCACTTTGCCCACCCACCCACAGCTCCTGCATGGGAAATGTCTGACAAGCACACATGCTGCTGGGGCAGGTAGGTTTGTCCTGGGGCTGGGGTCAGGATGTGCTCAGCTGGGAGTGATGCCAGCTCTGCTGGTGCTGCCTCTAAAGCATCCTGAGACAAGCAAGGGACTCTGTGTTGCTGCTTTTCCTGTGTTGTCGCATTTCTTGGCCATGTCCTATGCTGTAGACCTCCAGAACACCCAAAACGGCTCCGTGCACCCATGGTGTGGGATGTTGGAGATGCCTGTCCGCTCTCCATGGGAGATGGGTAGCTGGTGGGATCTGGCCCAGCTCCATCCTTGCCTGTGGCACTGCTTGTCAGCCTGGTGCATTTGCATCATCTCGCCAACAGTTCACCATCATGAGTCCTGAATGGGGTTTCCGGCCAAATTCCAGGGGAAAATTTCTCTTCTGCTCCTCTGCCCACCTGGCACCTGACTGCCCTTGCCTGTCTGTCTCCAGGGGCTATGAGCGTGGGAGACAGCAGGGAAAGGTGGCTGGACGCTGCTGTTGGACCTGACCTCCTGGATGTCCATCTGCATATTCAGAAGTCGTTCCCAGCTGGTTGGCTGCCTCCGGCCTCCGCACTCCCTCTTTAAAGGCCCTGAGCGCAGCGAGAGGACGCGCCGGCGCTGCCTCCGCGGCATCCCGGATTCCCGGGGATTGCCCCGGCACAGAGGGATGCGCCGGCTGCGGAAGGCTCTGGGGGAATTGCCGTCTGCAGGGACAGAAGGCTCGGGGGGAATTGCCGTCTGCAGGGACAGAAGGCTCCGGGGGGAATTGCCGTCTGCAGGGACAGAAGGCTCTGGGGGAATTGCCGTGTGCAGGGACAGAAGGCTCTGGGGGAATTGCCGTCTGCAGGGACAGAAGGCTCTGGGGGAATTGCCGTCTGCAGGGACAGAAGAGGCTCTGGGGGAATTGCCGTCTGCAGGGACAGAAGGCTCTGGGGGAATTGCCGTCTGCAGGGACAGAAGGCTCTGGGGGAATTGCCGTCTGCAGGGACGGCACGCTGCCCCGTGCGCCGCTGTCCCCACCGAGGAGCGCCCAGGGAGCCCATGTGCGGTGGCTGCAGTTTCGGAGAAGGCACGCTGCCCTCCTTCTTCTGAGCATCTTCATTTGGTTCCTGTGTTTTTCTCCAGGTAAGAGAGGAGTCTCGGCTGCTGTGTAGTTTTCTGGAGGGTGGCACGAGTGAAAGGTGCCAGTGAGAGTAGGAAGCAGAGCACACACCAGTTGACTTTGTGGGGAAAGCTGCATCAGCAGGAGGAGTTTGCTTCGGGCAGCGCCTTCTGGTCCTGTGCTGCCGGGGATGCTGTGGGACAGGAGACAAGACCGGGGACGGGAGGCTCTGCTCCCCCTCCCCAAAGCTCCAGAAGAAAAATAGTGGTGCTGGAAACCTTAAGGAAGTGGAGGTCACCTTGCCAGACCTGAGTTGATCTGCTTTAAAGGGGTGTATCACCCAGGTTCCAGGGGGCTGGGAAGCCTCAACACAGAGGACAGGTAAGCTCCTGACCTTGCTGTTGAGCACAGCAGATGAGAGAAATTGTGTGCAAGTGTCGGAGGAAGGTGTTTCTGTAGAAAAACAAGCCAGGTTACAGGACCACACCACTGAGGAAAGGATTAAGGGTGGATGGAACCTGTGACTGCAATATGTGACTTTGATGGGTGCAGACGGCAGGCTGAGAGGCAGCTGCAGGCAAAGGTGAAGCTTGTGACACAAGGGCAAGGCATGATGCTGAGAGCTGCTGGCACCCTGGCCTTGTGCTGGCTGTGGATAAACTGAGCAGTTTGAAAGACCCCACAGCAGCCTCTTAGGAAAATGAAACCCTAAAGGTCAGGTGTCGCTGTTAGGGACACAAAAGAACGAAGCAGGCATTAGAAAGATCAGCAGGAAAGCTCTCTCTTTATTTTTCTGACTCTGTTTTATATACACTTTGATTAGAAGGCAAAAGATCGGCTACACAGGTTGCCACTTCTTCGACTTTGTTGGTGAACATCAC
The DNA here is from genome assembly GCF_009819655.1 of Sylvia atricapilla. Classification (NCBI taxonomy): domain Eukaryota; kingdom Metazoa; phylum Chordata; class Aves; order Passeriformes; family Sylviidae; genus Sylvia; species Sylvia atricapilla. The sequence goes on from NC_089145.1 coordinate 57,324,191, forward strand.
CATCGATCATTTTTCTCCACCCAGAGGAGAAATATGTAAATAAAATAGATAAGTTTTAAAAATATACATAGTTTTCTTGAAGCTGTGTGAGAATAAAATGCAAACAATGAAAAGCAGGCAAACTTAGGGCGACAGTCAGGACAGGCGGAGAGACAACATGTGGTGTCAGATAACCCAGAAAATACTTGGTTTGTCAAGACTAAGGCTCTGCAAAAGGCAGAGCTCTCCCAGACACCTGCCTGGAATTCAGGGAAACCTTTTAAAAACCATTGAGAAGAAACCCATTTTCTACACTGCCGGGAGGACTTGGCGTGGGGCAGTTACAGGGACAGGAGACCGAGGGTGTTGAAAATGATCGGGCATTTCTGGGAATAGCAAAAGAATCTCAGACTTGGAAGGAGTCTGGCAAAGACAAAAGCTGTCCTAATTTAGTGATGCAAAGCTACCGCTAATTAATGTGGATAAGGAAGAAACATCCAACAGGGACATTACTGTGTAATTGCCCAGGATAGGATGTTTTACACCTTCTTTTGCAAACCCGTGTAAGCGGGGAATGAGTGGAGGGGGTGGGTCTCTGCTCGGAGCCAGCGTGACAATTTTAAGCCTGGGGCTGCTGGCTCAGTATTTTTTCTCTTCCCTGATAATCCCCATCCTCATTTCTTTTATGCAGTGTTTTGCCAAGCACTTAGGACCCCGTGTTGTGTTAGCCTGAACATCTCGGTGTATCCTGCTCACAGCAGGTCACATTGCACTTTTACCCTCTCTGTGCCCTCCTCCAGCAGCCTGTTTGTGCCGGTCCAGCCCGCAAGGGCTGCCACCCATCCCCGCATCCTGCGGGCTCCGCTGGCCGCTGCTGGAGCCGGCTGCCTGCCCTGGATGCTTTCACCAGAGATGCAGCTGCTCTGCTGTGCTCTGCCAACACCCAGCAGCACCCAAACCCGCCCCTTTGCCCAGGTGTCTGTGGCAGAGGGCTCTGCCTGGGCTCCCTGCCCTCATACCTGAGTGGACAAGCCCCGAGGGCACTTTCCCCAAACGCCTCTGGTGCAGATGCAGCTGGTGATGTGGGAAGTTTTTGCTGCCAGGCACTGCGAGGCTCAAAGCAAGGTGAAATGCACTCTGGGCACGATGAATGCCTGGCTGGTAGGAGGGAGGTGTGGCAGTGTTCAGGGTATTGCTGCTGTCCTGTGACATCTGACAATCTGCTCACTGGTTTTGCAGTGCCTGGAGGTTTCTGTCTGGGTGATTCCCTGGTGAAATAGTTTTTTGCAGGGGAGCAGGAATGCCATGGAAATCTGGGAGGAAAAAAAATCTCTGGCCCCGTGCTTGGAAAACTGCTGTATGAAGTCCTGTTTCTTGCTCTTTCTCCAGTTCCACACCACTAGCAGGCTGAAACATCAAACATCTGGGAAGCCTGCCAGTCTGTCCAGGCAGGAAGAGGATACGATGGACAGCAGGACTGGCTTCGAGCAGGACAGAGACTGTGTCACTTCAGGGCATGGCCAGGGCCTGAAATTTGAGCCCTGTTTCCAGACTGACTCTCTCTTGCCTTCCCCCAACGCATCTCTAACACCACAGCTCCTCAGCCACACAGTGGCTGGCAGGAACCTGGATCCCACCATCCTTTTTGCTTCCTCCCAGGCAGTGCCCCTGCCTCATGACTACAAATGTGGTGCACGTCCTGGAGAAGAAGTGCAAGCCCTGGCTTCTCCCAGGCCCCGTGCCCCAGCTCTTGTGCCCTGTGCTGGTGATGGGGACCAGCTCTCCAACCAGCACCCACGGGAGCAGCTCTGCGAGCAGCACCTACGAGCCAAGAGGGCCAGGGTGGAAAGCATCATCCAGGGCATGAGCCTCCCACCAACCTCTCAGGCATTTGACACCAGCCTGGAGGCAGCTTTCAGCCATGACAGGGAAAGGGGTGGTGAGATGCCTCAGGAGAGCAAGAGGAAGCCAAGGGTGCCCCAGCAGGGCGTGGGGGCAGCTGGACGAGTGGCTCCCACCGGGGGCAGTTCCCATGCCAAGGGCTGCCAGCAGCTGAAAGAGCAGCTCTGCTTTTTAGAGCAGCAGTTGAGGTGGCTTCAGGAGAAGTTCTACCAAGTCTGTGGCTCTGAGGATGCTGCCCGAACCCAGGAAGATTCTGAGAGAGTGCAGCCACTGCCTGGAAAACCTGAAGACAGACTGAACAAGGACGGTGCCACCGCCACCAGCAACCCATGCAAAGTGCCTGTCAGGGGGAGTGTCCTGGAGGTGTGTGGGCTGGAGGAGGCTGAGGGCAGAGGTGACACGGGTGGCCTGCCCTCGGCAGTGAGGGTACTCTCACAGGCACTGAAGCACGAGCTGGCTGTGGTTACATCCCAGGTAGTGGACTCTGTCCTCAAGGCTGTTTGGCCAAAGGCAGACAGCCACATCCAGAAGCAGCACCGCAGCCTTCCGATGCTGGGGCCAGGTGCCAGGAGAGAGCATTCTGCTGCTGGCAAATGCAGAAAGTCACTTGCTAAGCCATCTCCCATGAATGCACCAGGCTCCCTGGGCTCACCCCAGGCTGAGGTCCTGCCGGGAGCTTCAGGGAAGAGCCCAGGCTCTTATGCTGGCTCAAAAGGGGTCAGAAAATCCTCTCGGGTACCCAGCATGGGTTATTCACTGGGCTCAGCCACCCCTGTCCAGCACAGCCAGCTGCTGAGCCAGCTGTTGGGGTACAGGCAGCACAGCCTCTGGGGCAGTGACTCTCATGAGAGCCCATCTGCTCTGGAGAGGGGCTGTCCAGAGCCCCTCAACTTACACTGGGGAACTGTTAAACTGAGGTCATCGACTGTGAGACAGCAGCAGCACCATGCCCTGCCCCTGAGCCCTGCCAACATGGAGAGCCTGGCACTGCTGCCAGCTGGCAGGGATGGCCACAGCGAGGTGCCAGCTGCAAACAATGGAGCACCCTTTGCCTCAACCCATATATCCTTTGGGGGCAGATAGAGGTCTCTGGGAAATGTGCTGCCCTTATCCTCTGGAGCCACAGCTTGGCACTGCCCCTGCCAGTCTCTGCAGGACCAAGATCCTTGCTGCTCCATAGGGGGATAAATAGGTGTGGGCAGGAAAAGAGTCCTAAGGCATGGAGGGCACTGCCACCCCTCAGGGTTGGTCAGATGCTGTACCATAGCTGTGAGTACATGCCAGGAGCTACCAAGCCTGCTCTTGGGCCATACTGGGGGTCCTGTCATGCTAAACAGTGAACAGATGTCTCATGGAAATTCTGGTTCTCACAAGACTGTGAAGTCCTGTGGGGAGCATTAGGGGATCCTCAGGGATTCTCAAGGGAAAAACCAGTGGCTGTCCAGCCAAGGATGAACCCCCTCTGCCCCACTGGCAGGCCATGAGGGGCTATCATGGGCACGGTGTGTGTCAGGGGTGATGCTCAGGCACATGCTGAGCTCGGGGTTTGCTATGTGTAAGCTTTCCTTGACCCCAGGGCAGATGCAGGAGGCGCTGACCCCTGGGCACCTGAAGAAGGCCAAGCTGATGTTTTTCTTCACCCGCTACCCCAGCTCCACCCTGCTGAAGACCTACTTCCTTGATGTGCAGGTAAAAGAGCAGCAGCCAGAGCTGATGCTGGGCAAGGCTCCATGGGGAACCATGAGGAAAGGGCTGCTCTTGTGTCCTCCTGCCTTGTTGGCAGGAGATGGGGGACAGCAGCTATTTCAGCATGGGCTGCCCAGGAGCAGATGCACTGGGTTGTGGCAGGCCTGTGCTGTCAGCTCTTCACTCTGTGCAATTGAGGTATTCAGATTAAAGCACACCATGAGTGTGCCTTCCCACTGCAGAGCAGCTGGGATCTGAATCTCAGCGTGAAGAACCCTTCAGACACCCTGATGTCATTGCCCCAGCTGGTGCTTTTGCAGGCTTGGGGCAGGGCTGGGTTTGCAGGGGCTCGTGGGCAGAGAAGATCCAAGCTGTCATAACAGCATCCTCTGGCTCTCCCCGCACCAGTTCAGCCGCTGCATCACCTCCCAGCTCATCAAGTGGTTCAGCAACTTCCGTGAGTTTTACTACATCCAGGTGGAGAAGTTTGCCCGGCAGGCCCTGCTGGAGGGTGTTGTGGACGCTTGCACCCTCCAGGTCTCCCGGGATTCAGAGCTCTTCCGTGCCCTCAACATGCACTACAACAAGGGGAATGACTTTGAGGTGAGGAGTGGGATCTGGGGGCAGGGGGTGGTGGTTTGCAGGGGTAAGGAGGAAGCATGCCACGGTACTGTCACTGTCTTGCTGCAGGTGCCAGGGCGGTTCCTGGAGGTGGCCAGCCTGACACTGCAGGAGTTCTTCAGTGCCGTCAGAGCAGGCAAGGATGCCGACCCCTCCTGGAAGAAACCCATTTACAAAATTATTTCCAAACTGGACAGTGATATCCCAGAAGGGTTCAAAGCTGGCTGCTCCCAGGAATTGCTCCACAGCTGAGTGTCTGTGAAAGCAGCCCTGGGTCCTGTGTGCAGCCACCATGTGCTAAAGCACCTCACGGGCACTCTGTACAGCACCTGTTATTTGGAGTATTCTCTCTCTGAGGGCCATGTGCTCTGCGTAAGACAGCTCCTTAGGTGAGGCCTATCACTTGCCTCGTGTGCTGGGATTTTTTATGCTGTGTATTTTATTCTGCTGCTCAGAACTGGTAGGGACTGCCAAAAGTGAGGGACAGACATGAAGCCATGAGGTTGGAGCCTGAGAAGTTGCCCTGCCCCAGCTCTCCCCATGACCCTGGCTGAGCTGTCTCCATTCTCTCTTCCAGAGGGTCACAAACAAGGGCAAACAGCCTTGCTGTTTATAAAACAGGAAGAGGTCCTAGTAGTGGGCAAAGTTTCCTTGGCATAGCAGACTAGAGGATGTAATGAGTCCAAAAGTATGACTCAGTTTCTGTCCAGATACAGCACACCAGTGTCCAAAGAAAACAGCTGGTGAATTCCAACATTTCAAGCACTCCATGGGGATAGTTGTTCCTGTCTGGGATATGTCAAAACTATGTTTGTTGTAAGCCAGCTAGGATAAATTTCTTCTCTAACCTCCCCTGTGCTATTAGATAAGACATTCCCCCCGTGTGCTGTAGCAAAGCAGGTGTGTGCCCCCCAGCAGTGTTCTCTGGGATGCTGGAGGAGAGCAGGGTGCACAGCCAGCACTGCTTGGCCCTCTACAGAGCCTCCATAAGCCCATCAGCTGGGAGGACAGCTCCACGTTAAAAACCCACCCATGTTCTCTCACATCGTGCTCCTGCTGGCACAACTGCCCCAAGCATCTCTGTTCTGCATGCTGCCCCTTGGTGAAAGAGGAGAATGTTATTTGGGATCCATCAGTCCCTGTGGGTTTAACACAAGCTGGGGAAGAGCTGGGCCTTGACATCTACAACCCCACAGGAGGTTTCTTTACCCTGTGGCCAAGATTTAGTGACCCCTTTTCTACCTGATGGAGCACGGTGAAACACTTTATGTTAAGGGCTCTCTAATCCTGACAGAGGTGGCAGTGGAGAGGAAAAGGCTGTGAAGAGGAGGGAGTCCTGACAGAGGCATGGCATGAGGGCACTGGGAGGGCAGTTCTGAGCAACAACAGACCCATACAAAACCCTCAGGGAGAAGGAGACTGGGAAAAGGCCAAGATAATTTTGGGTGTGCTGTAAGGTGTCAGCTGTGCAGAGTGCAGCAAGCAACTCTTGAGAGAAGGATCACAGCTTCAGCATCAGACAAGCACACAAGGTGATCCACAGACAATGCATCTACAGGAGTAAAGAAGTTGTAACATCAGCACACAATGGGGAGCTCTGGAATAGGGGCAGTTTGACAGTGGTCCCCCACATCACGAGTGTGGCCACCCAGATTTCCTGCTTCTTTTTGTACGTTTATTTCTCCAGGCTGCATATTTTACAACCTCAACACCACATTTACTTGACTCCTTTTTAAATAAACAAATGGTTTAAGTTACCCCTTTACATCCCTAGAGACCTATTCGATCATGTCTGTTCTAAAGAGTTGTCCTAGCAGTCTCTTGGTTTTTTTTGGGAAAAATAACACTGCAGCCAAAGGGCAGTCCTTCTGCCAGCATCTCTGTGGGGTCAAGCAGCCCCCACTATCCAACATCAGCTCCTTGACACCTGCCCCCTCACCCCAATGCCTCATGGTTAGTCTGCTCTGAAGTGCAGCACCTGAGGATCAGGAAGGTGGGGGCTGGAGGCAGACAGAGACATATCCTAAAGCTTAAGGGTGCTGGACTCAAATGTACAACATCAGGTAAATGCTGCTGGTGGTACCATGAATGTGCCATTCCTGCAGACAGTAACAACCTCAGAGCTTAAGTAATGCTTTGGATAGGCAAAACCAAAGCTGCTGGAAAGGGAAATGATGGCTTGGCCCAGGGAAGGGTCAGCAAATTGATCTGTCTGTAGCTAAATAATAAGGGAGCATAAGGTACAGGTTTACTGGAGGCATCCTGCTGAAATAAAGCCTTTTACACAGAGTTCCTGGTGGGGGTAGCAGTGTCTTGCTTCCTGTGGTAACATGCAAGTCCCTGAGTGTCAGTAAAACAGCAGGTGGGGGACTGAGGACAAGACAGTGCCCCAAATCACAGTCATGCAGTGGCTGAGGTTGTAGAGAAACTTCTGCTCTAGCAGGGCCACTCAGAGATGATTGCCCAGGACCATGTCAGAGGGGTTTTAAGTATCTCCAAGTAAGGAGGGACTCTACAACCTGATCATTAATGAAGACATTTAAAAGGATTGGACTATTTGCAGCAGTATTTTTGCTCCAGTGGTTGCCATATAATTACAAGTGGGAACTAGAGAGCTGCGTACTACACTGGTTTTTGTGAAATGTGGGCCAGTACGGCCACAACAAACAGCATCTGGCATCAGTTATCCTTTGCCTGTGAAGAGGTTTCACTACTTGTATCCATGGTTTCAATTCTGCCCATGTAGATTTTCCACCTAACAAAGAAATAAAAAAACAAACCAAAGAAACCCCAAAATAGACTTTCATGGGTCGCAATAGACAAACAAAAAAACCCCACAACTATCCCCCCAAAACCCCTCCCCTAAACAAGAACAAAACCCAACCAAACCCGGAAAAGAGAATAAAACAACAAAAAAGCCCCCAGCACGACCAGAGAGACTGCAAAGGACTCAAGATCACAGGGCACTTGTATTAGCTGGTATCTTTTTGGCAGCTTTTTAACCCCTGTCTACCTTCAGCCAAGTGTGACAGAGACCACAGAAGTGTCAGAGGTAGAATCTACCCTCCTTTTCGTCACCCTATGGTCCTCCTGCAGGCAGAGATCCTGTCTGGGGAGCCTGGGGTGCAGCTGCCTCCTCCAGGGCCACTTGTGTGTTTGGAAGCAAGTGGATTGCACTCAGACAGGCACAACTCTGCTGCTGAAGTCCAGTGAGGTGAATCAAAAAGCCTCGTGCTCTTGTGAGAGCCTTGGAAAGCAGCAACCAGCTGAAAAAGAAGGAGCTCACACTGCCTTTCCTCCTATCTAGGTCACAGAAATACTGATCTGGAGAAGGCAGAACATCTGCTGGGAGCTGGGGTTATTCCAGGGGCCATGGAGCCTGAAGCGTGAGGGAAATAGGGTGTGAATTCCACACTGCCCAGTCACTAGCGGGTTCTGCAGGGCTCCAGTTCTCTTCAACATCTTCATTAATGACATAAACTCAGGACTCAAAAGATTTTAGGTTTGCCAATGTCAACTCCCTTGAGGGCAGAGAGGTCCTGCAGAGACCTCAGCAGATCAGACAGATGGGCAATCACCAACTGTATGAAGCTGAACAAGGGCAAGGGCTGGATTCTGCACCTGGGATGGGGCAACCCTGCTTGTCTGTCTCCAGCATCCTCAGGAGGCAAGGAGGAAGGGCAGGCACTGATCTCTTCTCTCTGGTGACCAGTGACAGGACTTGAGGAAATGGCATGAAGCTGAGTCAGCTTTAGTTTAGATAGGAAAAAAGCTGTTTCACCCAGAGGGTGGTTGGGCACTGACAAAGGCTCCCCAGGGAAGTGGTCACAGCCCCAAGCTTGACAGAGTTCAAGAATTATTTGAACAATGCTCTCAGACACAGGGTATAACTCAGAGTGTCCTGTGCAGAGAGAGGAGTTAAATGTTGATGGCCCTACTGAGCCCTTTCCAACCCAGCATATTCTATGCTTCTGTGAAATCAAGGCTTCACTAACTTGTGCTGTGCAGGGTATGGTGTATAATGTCATTTATGTTCTAGTGGTGCCCAAGACATAGAAGCTGGTTTTCAAACAAAGCCTAATGGGTGCCCATCAGACAGATTCCTACTGAAGAAGTGGGTTGTCTTGGTGGGCTGAGGGGAAAGGGAGAGCTGCTGCCCAGAGACTATGGTCATGGCTCTCAGGCTTGGCTGGGCTCTTGCTTCACCATGTCCCACTAATTAGCCAAGGAAGCAATTTGGGTAGTGTAGTCACTACTGCTGAGCTTCATCTTTAAAAAAAAAAAAAAAAAAAAAAAAAAATCCTTTCCTTCCCTCTATGCAAATTTCTGTGGTATATGCAAAAAGCCCACAGGCACCCATAACTATCTCCTCTGGGAACAACTCTTCAGGGCTATCCTCTTACATTTCCAATCACATTCCTACCCCATCCACAACACCACAGCAAGTCCACACAGCAATACAGCAGCAAAGGCTGCTACGTTTTTAAAATCACTGATTCCTGCCTCCAGGCTGCAGCTGCCAAAAGAGGGAGGTGTGAGCACACTGACTAAGCTGGCAAGGGCCTGAGAGCCCTTATGTACTCCTCTTATGTTAATACTCACCATAAGAGCCCTTATTACTCATGTGTAGCTAATTAGAGCTTGAAGAAGTAAGTTCCTAGTGAATGTTTGCCCTGTGTACCAAAATAGTTTGGGGAAAACTGACAATAAAACATCTGGTTTTTTATTTTTTTCCCTTTAATGACTTGCACCTGCCTACAGTGACTGAACCAGCCCTAGATGTTCCCAGCTCAAACGAATGTTTGTGGGAGGGTCCTTCCCTCAAATACACATCTCAGATGCTTATTTGACATCAGGGCAGCTCTCTACATAAGTATCCCTTGGTGAGCCAGTGGCCCATGTTCATGAAAACTCAGTATTTGCTGTCCCATTACATGCACTGGAGGACAAACTAGCCCAGGTTAGAGTACAATTACCACATTTGTGGAGAAGACAGCCCTTCCTCTGCCTCTCGTGCTCAGAGCTGCCCCGTGCTGCAGACCCAGCGCCAGCTGGGGAGAAGGGGAAGCGATGCACAGAGACTGTGGAGAGCAGCCTCAAGGATAAAACAGGTTGTGGGGTCACTCAGGACAGACTGGTAATGCCTAGCTGATAGCAAAAGCTTTTTTCCCTTTGCACACAAAGAAGTAATTCATTAGTTGAACCATGGACCAGGAAGGAGATGGAAACTGGGGCTCTGCCAGGTGCCAGCTTCACAGCAGCAGCCAGCTGAGCTGTTCTCCCTTGAGTCACTCCATGAAAAGCCCTGTTTTGATGGTGGGACAGTGGGAAAGGAGCCACACAGCCAGGGCTGCCCTGGCTCACCAGGCTGCTGTAGCAGCTCAGGTGCAGAGATGAGCATCGTGCAAAAGGGAGATTGGGAGCTTTGCCCAGACAAGACACCACAGGCTGCTGCACCACGACAGGGAGGTGACTGTGCAGGCCAGGGGCTTTTGTGGGAGATACTGTGATCAAGGGTACACAAAGGAGTGAGAGCACAGTCAGCCTCTGCTGGAAGCTGATCCATCACCCAAACCCAACAGGTTGGTGCCTGTCTTGGAGAGGGAGGTGGCTGGGGTGGGAGAAGTTGACAGACAAAAAGCACACATGTCCATGCATACATTAACACCAAACCAATAAATCCATTTTTAAAAGCAAGCCTGAGAGAGAAGGCTTGAGAACGGCTATTCAAGTAAAACCAGGGAGAGCTGTGCACAGATCTGAAGGAAAAGCAGATTTAGGTCAGCACTCAGCACTTGTGAGGATACAGTTTATATTCATATACTGATTCCTTCTCATCTAACTGTACAGGCTGTTGAGTGGCAGGTGAAGTCATGTCACTAAGTCCTATGCTTTTCCTTTTTTCCTGGTAACACGCAAACATTACAGAGACCTATTATTTGAGAAAATTTCTGATCTTCTCCTTTTTAGATGGCTTTTAGCATTTTTACAGCAAGCAATGCCACCTGTCATCATCCTCTGCAGTACAATGCCACCTGTCATCATCTTCTGAAGTATTTCTACAGGCTTTCCAAATTTAGTAACGTTATTTAGCACTAGGCTTCTGATTAAAAGTTTATAGGGTAATTTTCACTTTATGTACAAGGGTTAAACACTGTTCTTGTTTTTGCTAATCCAATAAAACAGGCACTACAGATTATCTACTAAGCAACTTTTAATGACAGCATAAAGTCCAACTGGCACGAGCTGAAGTGAAGTCCCTCCTGGTGTTTATTGCTTTCTCACTAGTTGTTCTACTAGATTTAAAAGGATCATTTATAGAAGTGCCAGTCTGTACCCAACAGCATCAATCTTTTTGTTTTACTGCAATCATGGAAAATAAGCAGCTAGAATTAAGTGGTGAAGTGATAAGGTGAGAATATGAAAAATACAAATAGAGGAAAAAACATGAAACTTTAAGGAAGATATTTTACTGGATTTCCCAAAGAACATTTGTGTCATCCATAGCTTTACACAAAAAATGGTAAAAAATACTTTGTATTATTTAAAAAAATAAGCTAAATACCTAACATGTACACATACAAACATATTTATACATCTCAATATAAAACCTCTCCTCACCTGCTTCTCAGAAAGCACAGAATGTTCAACAGCTTAAGTAATTGTTTTTCATTTCTAGTTTCCAGGTTTTTAAGAAAAAGTAACTATAAGGAGAACAATAAAAGCCACCAAGAATTCATGCTCAAGGGAAAAGTGAGGCCAGCCCTCTGCATCTTTGCATGTACTGAATCCCTATGATTGGCAATGCAATCCACGTTGAAATAAAAACAATTACAAAGGCTGGTTTTAGATGAAACACCTTTGGAATAGTACCTACATTTACAAAAAGACAACGCTGTAGAATGGTGTTTTTAAAACCCCGAGTGCTCCCCTCTCTTGCACAATCATTATAAAGCAGAACTATCACCTGTTCATATTTCGCAATGTCCCAGGCTCCAGCTGTGAGCCCACAGATTTTTCAGTTTGTTTCTTTTGAGGCAGGCTGTGCCCACACAATGGCATTTCCTTCTGAGCAGAGAACACCAGGTGCTTTTTAGCTGGCAGTGCTCTTCAAATAACCTCTTGGGAAAGCACAAGCTCCAGTGCAGCACCCGGAGTCACCACTGCTGTCACTGCTCTGTGACTTCAAACCAACCATTTTTCCTGTGACTTCAAACAAACCACTTACTCTGCAGCTATCTAACCCCTGAGCTTCAAAGCATTCACCTCAATTTCTGACTAAACTTTTAATAAGCAATGTTGTCCAAAAGACCAGGGTGATTTTTGCAGAAACTGGAAGCATCAGGAAGTAAGAAACGCCGTCATGGTCTTCTCAGTGAAAGCATTCATGGCACAGGTTCTTGGCTGTAACAAAGTTGTAACAGACCAGGCCGAGGTGGGAGTGTTTGATCTGGTGACAAAGGTTTTGCTTCAAGAACTTCATGGAGTTTTGATTATTTATTGAAATGTAAAGAAGTGACAATACTATACTCACCTGTATGTTGGCATTTAACTGGAGACGTGCATTAACACTGTCTGATTTCCTTGTGCAAGCATTTTCCAACCTGCTTGTAACCAGGATGCTGCCAGCAACTTTTTCTGCATTTCATGCTGACCAGGGAAACAAAATCTTTGCAGATGCTGGGCTTACTCATAAAGATGACTGCACATCATTTTTTAGAAGGGGCCACTTCCCACTAGGAGGAATTCTCTTTGGACTGGTGTTTCTTGACAAGCTACAGTGGAGAAGATTGTAGCAGTACAGAGCATCTGTTTGGTGCAGAACAGATTGTTGCTGTGTAAACTCTTGAGTAGCTAAGACAAAATCATCTTTCTCCTGAGCTGCTGTAAGGCTGTTTCTATAAAACTGCTTTGGGTATTTCAAGTGAAAAAAAAAAGCAATTTCTTTCCTTTGCACCCTCAGCACCACCAATGGCTACCCCATTCCCTGGTAACAAGTATAGTGGTATTGATATACTCCAAACTCCACACCACCATCTGTGACCATTTGCCTCCAAATCTATTGGCAATGAAAAGCAAGTTTTGCTCTTCACTGTGTCGTGAGTCACAGGCCAACACTTACGTGGGAATAACTTGACAAATAATCAGTATGAAGGCCTCAGTCAGTCAGTAGATTCGCAGTTACCACCACAAGATCTTACCTCTCTTAACATTACTGTGTGGCCTGTTACGTCAGCCACAGCCAACCATCAGCCTCAGGGCCATCCAACTGTTTTTTCTGCAGAGACTCTTCTCTTGCAAATAGTGGCAGTAGCAGTGCTTTGCTGCTCATTGTAAACTGCAGCTGCAGTCCAGCTTCTCATTGTAAACGATGCTGGAACCAGTGTGGGAGGTGTTCCTTGGGAGCACTGCACTGACATCACCTGAAAGCAGTGTGTAGTGCCCCAAAGGCCTTTTCAGAAAAGTTTACTGTGCCTTGCATCATCCCCGAGACACAGTCATGATCCAAGATCTTGCTGCTTCAGCAGTTTGCAAAACTCAGTTCACCATCTCACAGAGCAGCTCCTTTTGATGCCAGTTCAGTTGTCTTTATTCAGTCTAGTATTGAATGGTCATATGTTTGCAAGTATCCAGTGGCTTTTTTCACTGGAAATAAACCATAGAATTAAAAATCCACACCCAAAGCACAACATCTCTAGCACACTGGAAGCCAAAGTCGAGAAAAGAGTCTCAGACATACAAAATAATAACAAAGAAAGCTGGGGGAGGAGGTAGAGAGGGTAGAGAAATGCAAGTACTGTAGATGTAACTCAGATATCATGCAGGTGTAAAACAGAAGTCTCTAGAAGTAATGGAGTGATGACAAGGTAAATATGACATTCCAAAAAATCAGGTTCTACACGGGGAAGATCTACATATGATAGCTCTAAATTCTGGTACAAATAAAGGAGCACTGAGAATTAACAGGGAGGAAGGGTCTATGCAGATGCCTCCTCAATGTGTTTATCTCCATAAGACATTCAAACACAACTAACCCTGGGAAAGTGTCCTGCCATGACAGCTCATTTCTGCACTGATAAGATTGAGCACATAGTTATGTTATCAACACATATGACTGCAAAATGGCTTCAGACATTCTGCGTGCCTCAGCACATGAATCCACATCACACACAGTTCTAAATTCAAGGCATTCATCCACTATCCCACATGCAGATGTAGCATCCCCCCAAATGCAAAATGGAAGAGGATGGACTCATTAGGATAAACCCCTAGATAAAAATCAACTTAATTAGTCTATGAGGAGTTACAAGGTGATTTCTGAGAAGCATCCCTGAAGATGCATCTTTGTGCCATTCCTGCTCAGGTAATGGGGCTTATCTGCTCCAAATTAACCATTCAGAGCTTGGCTCAGACACATCGTGGGCACAGGATGGAATCTCTGTGTCCATAGGGTTCAAGGGCAACATGTCAGTGACTGCCAAAACTGCTCTTAAAATAAACCAAATTCTGTGATGATGGCATCAGCAAAAAATCACAGCCAAACAACAACAACAACAAAAACCCAGTTGGTAACAGGGTAAGTCGAAATATGTGGTGCCTAATTGCAAAAGTGGTATTTTACATATCATCCTATTTTTAGAACCTTCATCTTTTATCAGTTAGAAAATCAGAAAAAAAAAAAAGAGGCATCTGACACTGAATGCTGAACTCCAATTCTTATTTTCTCACAGTGTATTCCTACCTTTTAACACTTTCTAAAATTCCCTAGAATATTGCCCACTCTTGATTTTGCTGCCAAATATACTCTTTCTGCCAGGAAACATGCCAACCATATGCATATTTGTAAAATATTTCAATAATTTTAATAGTTTTATACTCATTATTTCCATTATTGCTTGTGTATCAAAGATTTGGAACAGTGAAACTAGTAAAAAAAAAAGCACCTGCATATTGCAGAAAGTTAGTAATGTCTCTACTACATATAGACTCCATGTATATATTCAGCTACGCTGAACTCTACTTGCCAGGTGTATGCAACTTGACACTAACACGGACAAAAAAATTACAGTAAAGTCTGAAACATGAAAAATAGCAGTGCAGAAGACTCTGAAGGCCACATACAGGTCTTAAATCTCTGTTGGATAGGACTAATCCAGGTGGAGAACTGAATGTAAAGGAAACCAACTTTATCATCACACATTCAAGTTTTATATAATGTACGTATGAGGTGTATTACATATTTGTTCATGATCTGCACTAGAAAATGCATTAAAAAATTATGCCCAAGTAAGTTAATTACCACAAGACAGAAGTTCTTTGTCTCTCTTAAGGCTAGCAAGTAGCTTTCACTGTTGAAAAAAGATGTCCCTCATCTTGATGCACATGGCCAAGGACAAATTAGGATAAAAAAAAAAAAAGCCAGAACAATCCAGAAAAGAAAAAACAATGTATATTACACTCCTGCAAGATTGTAGTCATCTCATTACTAACTGTGGACCCCATGCAGATTTGTGAGCAGTGTGTATTTCTGAAGTTTTGTTTTGCTACGAATGATAAACAACTGCCCATGCACAAGAACACAGCACCCACATTTTCTGTTCACAAAACCTAACACCAAAAACATCATACACTAAGAAAAAATGTCTCAATGAAGAGAGAAATGTTGCAATATTCCTTGAGAAAGACAATCTGTAGGAGATTGTTCAGCAGTAAAAGACTTGTCTCCAAAACTCTGCAATGGCTGCTGCTGCATCAGAGGATGTAGTAAAGACCAGCCTTTGGAAGAGAAATTCTCTGGACAACTGTAACTTTTCAAATGAAATTCCTTACAAGTATAATGCAAAAAACTATCCAAGCAGAGTGCAATATGACATGATACAGTCAGCATTTTTGCATAAGCAAAACATTAGCTGTGCCAGTTTTAACTTCTAGAAAGTCCTTTCCTTCAACATAGTGCATTACTAAAAGTCTAACCAAGGAACAAGAGAAGGATGGAAGTCTGCAGGACTCAGATAACCTTCTACAAGTCAGCACTGGATACAAGTGATAAGGAAGGTGATGAAGAAAGATTGATCACTGAAGGTCACTGATGTCAACAGCTCCCCAAATCTGAACCGAAGTCAAACTGCAATTTCTGGTTTCACTGAGGTAAACCTAGCTTTTGAGTTAGATTTTTATTTTGCTTCAAGTCTGTCTTTAAATAGGACATAAGAGGCATGCACTGTTAGCATACTGCTAGCAGTGCAGCATACTCACCAATTTAGTGTGTCTTCCAAAAGATTCCTAAAAGAATTGCTTAAAAGGCACCTGAATATTCTTCTCAAGCTATATCTGAACCATATACACTGCAATGAGACTGTAATAAGCAGGCTTTGAAGTAAAAATTAGGAAGTTTATACCCAAGTTAACCTCAGGGCCATCCCTTCAGCCTTACAGCAGAATTTCTCTGGCTATTGGGAAAAGGGAAAGGAGATACAAATAGTTATATTCTTAACAAAGCAACATGTAGGTTGTAAATTTCTAGGAAAAGAATACTCACATTCCTCCCTAACTGTAAAGTACCTCCTGTAAACTGTGCAGCAATCACATTGTATATTGTGGAAACTTATTTGAACAGTTCACATTGGAGCTGCAAGTTTGTTTCGTTATGACAGATCTCAGTAGTGCCTCAGGATCAAACTGAAGTTCTGAGACTTCTTAGCCAGAGTAAAATTACCAGGTTCTTCTACAAGAACTACCCTTAGTGTTTTGGCTGGGGTATTTATCCTTATTTTTCTTCACTCTAAGAAGAAAAAAAAAAACCCAAAAACAACAACAAACAAAAAAACCCCTGCAACCCCAACCCCACAAAAGATGCAATAAAAAACTCTGGAAGGCTTCAGAAGTATTATTTCTTACTACAATATATTTAAAAACTTTACACTCCAAAAGCAGCTATTAGCAAGTTAAATCCCATTTTCCTATAGAAATCAGCAGTTGTCAAGGTTTTTAGGATATATATTACCATTTAAGTTTGATGTCTCTCATTAAAGGAGAAGAAAGATCTTATTCCACGATTATACAGCCTGTAGGTTCAATGGAGCATAAAGTCTGTGACTGTGGATTGCAAGTGATACTTCACACAACAGCACAATGGTAATCACTGATTTTTTTTTCCATAGGAAAGTGGCCACTTTCCTTCATGAAGTAGAAGCTACTGGTTTATAACTGTATCAGGCAACATGAAACCACAAAAATCAAATTACTGTGGAATCAAAATAATGTTTTTTCCTCCAATTTAATCCTAACAGGAATGCAATGCTCTAGTGCCATCTGGTTGTCATTACTTGAAAAATCTTGATTTCTGTGTGACTAATTGAGGAGTACAATGAGACTGGCTACCAGACTAGTTGATCTGTCCACGCCTTCAAAGAAAAGAATTTGGGAACAGTAGTTCAATAGAAATGGAGAAACAAACACCTCAAAGCATTGCAGTAAAGACTCATTGCTTGCACAAGAGTTTTGAGCATTCTCAGATGAATACATGAGAATAATGCAACTGCTTGTTGGCAAAGTTTTCTGTCCTTCACACAGTATTAAGGTTTCTCAAAAAACCAGAATCCACATATATGCAAAGGCTTGTACCTAGGTCAGCAAAAGCATACAAAAAACCCTTTTATTACCATTTGCATCAAACTTACCCAAACAGAAATAAAAATAATTTTTAAATGCTGCTTAAGATATTTTGCCAGCCACATACAGTGCATGCCACCACAAAAGTAATTTTCAATACAAGTATTTCTGCAGCTAAAGGCTATTTACAGTCTGATACCAGGAAGACTTGCAGCTCTGTTTCCTTTCTGTACTAATCCTGGAGAATTAACATCCCACAAGATTTAAACAGAAAAAAATTTAGATTTGAAAGACTTTTTTTTTTTCTTTGGTAATGTTTCAGTTTACATGTAACCCTTAAAAAGCTTCTTCCAGACAAACTGCTTTCTAAATCAGCTTGCTCAACTCTACTCTTGACCTGCAGGCAAAAAATGGCAGGGATTAATTTAAGAGTCTCCTCCATAAACATATATGCAGCCAGTAGCTACATCAGACATTTCAGACAATGGAGCTGCTAGCACATTCTACAAGACAGATTCCAGCTGTGATAATTAGAGTAAAAGTAACTGAACTCCTTTTCCTTTTTGGGTTTGGCTTTTTTTCCCCCAAGGACCACTGCAGCTGTAACTTCTCTCCAAAGACAGCAACATCACAGGAATTGGTGAAGTGATGACAACCTTGCAGTCTTCATGTATTCCTGAGAGTACTAACAGCACTGTTACTGTTTGAACAGCTCCTGTTCAAGCAGTAACCTCATTTAGGAATATATTGGTCACAGCAGACACTTCAGATGCCATCCTAATGCAAAGCATTAGGAATTCCTCGTGTACAGCAGAACATCCATTCATACAGGTGTATCTTGACCAGTTATGGAAACCAAAGTTGCCCCTGTACACATGAAAAAGGGAAACAGTATGGAGAAACACTTGACTGACTGACACTCCAGGGCATTAGCCGAGGGGGAGGTTTCCCCTCCCAAAAAGATTCAATCTGAGAGTTCCACAAGGCAGAAGAATCTTAGGAAAAAAATGAAACTCTGCCATTTCCACCAAGACAGCCTTACATCTTTGGTTTTGCATATTGAAATACTAAATCCTACAATTCAAAGAGACTAGAGCCTCCTGCCTAGAAACTTAACACAGAATAGAAAATATATGCAACCTCAAAACACTTCAGCCTCTTCATTTGCAGTAACTTGCTGTGCCTTTATTTGATAACAGTACTTGAGCTTACCTGATTCAAGCAAAATCATGAATAAAAATGGATTCTTCTTCAAAGGAGTATTAAACATCTAGAAGATGATAATTCACCTGAATGGAATACTGTGATTATTAATTTTCCAATCTACATGTACGAGGAAGACTTAAGGCTCCAGGTTGCAGATTCAGTACCATGCAAATTGGGAAGAGACACTGCAATTGCTGGAATACTCCACAAGTAAGAATAAAACAAACCAGTTTCACAATGAAGAAGTGATTAATCTTGAGCAGAAATTAGAAGTGTTCCTTGGAGTAAATGGTCATTTAGTTGCTGAAGGATTCTGACTCACACATGCAGAAATAGATGAGCAGAAGAGAAAACAATTTTGATTCAAGTTTTATGAGAGAATAAAGATGATTGCCCTAGAGACTCAAATCAGAAATGTGCCATTTATATTTTAAATTCTATGAAATTTTTGTTCTCTTCTCATTTCTACTATGACAAGAAAACTAAATATAACCACAGTTTAAGAATAGTTGATGCTGCAAGCATACAGATCTCAACTGTGATGGCCACTTCTGCTCCTCAGTTTTTATCTCACAGTATGCCAGTTGTCCTGCTGCAGTTTGAGCCCAAATTGTCAGTGGACCACAAGCTCAGAACTTAGAACTCACTTTCCAGAAGTAATCTGAGAAACTTTAAATAGTGAAGAGAGACATAACAGAAAGGAACCACACATCCATCATTATTTAGCTTCCTGAGGATGCACGCCATGTGAACATTCCACAAGCAAAGAAAACGCAGTACTGCTTCTCCTTTCCAGTCCTTGTATGCTGAATTATAATATTCCAGGAGAGTTCCAGGCTTGCAGTTCAGTCAGCTCAGTTACCTAGCTGCATGCTGCCAGAGACAGCATGAACTTCACTGCAAAAATGCACATCTTGCTTCCAAACCCAGCTCAATCATGTTTATTCAAATCCCAAGGTCTGTGCAGTATTGTGTGGGTGGCAGCAACATGAGTAATAAAATGGCACAACCTGCTAAGGGAAATTGTGTCCTAAGGGCACAAAATTATTCACCATGACAGCTGCATTTATATAAATGAACAAAGTATTTTTTTCTTCTGGTAACAATACATTTGTTTAGGTGACAGACAGCAAAGTGTCCCACAGGCAGAATTACTTTATTCCTTTGAAAAGGATTCTCAAAGGCGGTCTGATGATGTTGGAATCTCAAACTGGGAAAACCTGATTTTGGCTGGTGAGGTCATGCTCTTCTCTCTCATTTAAAAGCACACTACCTACAGACTATTCTTCTGCAGGAATCATACTTCCTAATGTGACTTGCAACTTACAGTTCTAGGATAATTTTTAACTATTCAACTGCATTACATGTGGGCCTCTTGGGAACAGGTTAATAAATGTTTCAGTGTAATGTCACAACTCTACTCTTCCAATCCCATCCTTTCAGAAAAGCCTCTACTGAAATCCCAGTCAGTATCTCCATGGTTACCTAAATGGTTGCTTAGAGATTAAAAGGCTTCTGAAAATAGTTAAAACAATGCCTTACAAAGAGATGAGAGCAGTGATGTATTCTATGTATCAACATGCAAGGAAAAACTAATGGACAGGGTTGAAAAAGTGATCAAAGCAAAGTCCAAAAAATGCCAAACCCAACTTGATGTGTGAAAAGTAAAACTAACTTGTACCAATATCAATTCTTCCCTTCTAAACTCTGGGAACTAATAACACAAGGTAAGTTATTTATCTTTGTTGATGTAAACATTTGAGGAAACAGAAAAACATATTTCTAGAACTGATCTCAGCTGAGAACTGAACTCTCAGCTATTATTTCACTCTTTTTTTACCACAGTCAAACCATCACACTAAATGAGCAACCCTACAGTAAAACACAAGGTGACTGAAGATGACAACTGTGCTCTATTCACATAGCACAGCATGTTCCACATTGCCTTGCAAAACCCACATTTACTCCTCTCATGAGACAGGTAGCTTCAGTATTAAAAAAGTAAACTGACTTGAAAAAAACTGAACTGTCATAAGAAACTGCCATTTGCAGAAAATACTGTTCTCACAGTCAACTGAGAAGGTAGCAACTCCATTCTGCAGCAGCTGATGTTTTTTTCAGAGCTGAATTTTTCAATGTGATGCACAGAAACTGCTCAACTTAGAGTTAGCACAATTGCACGCATGGTCAAAGATGGATCATTTTATCTTCCGATTTAGTTATCAATGAAAGTTGGTATTCATTCTGCTCAGTGCTGCGAAAGGTTCTACTGACAATATCAGTAAGCAAATGAGTAAGAACTAAATCAGGAACAAGACAATGTATTCTGTACTGAAGGACTTCGCAGACAAAAGGAAAATCACTAATCACCAACCTCTGGTTAGGAGCCAAGCAAGAGACTAGATAGTTATTCTCAGTTGTGCCAGCAGCAATGATGAATTTTTCCTTTTTGCTTGATTTCTTCAGTCACTGAATGTCTAGAGTGTGTAGAATCTGCTATAGGTTGTAGTTCTGGCATAAGTTATTTTCTTTCAGAGCCACTTCCCATCAAGAAGTTGAAGACTGATCTGCTAAACATTCAAACCAAGTGAAACAAATGGCAAAGATTATGGATATATTGATATTTCTGTACTAAAGGAGGGGAAAACTTCTGAACATCAGGAGAACAACAAAACCCAAGCCCTTCAGCCTTTTCTGGTCAAACAGTCTGATAACATTCTACAATAGTATGTTTTCATAACTGAATTTTGCTTTAAACTTCAAGATTGATGTATTTTCTGTCTGTTCTCACCAGAGTAGAGTATAATTTTATGTATATTCTCTGCTCGTATTTCTTTATTTCTACATGCACCACAGAATAAACAGCATGACATAACCTCTCAGTGTTATCTGTTGAAATAATTTCAAAATTCGTAAAACCAGTAAATAATATTGAAACTTCTGTCAGACACTATCCATTTGAATGCTCCAGAAGTACTCTTTAGTTTGGAAGGAAGAACGTTAGAAAAGGATCTGGTACAGCTGTATTAGCAGAAATACAGACAAAATCACTATCAGTTCTAAAGAGTCAAGAAAGAGTGTCAACCCATGGCGTGCCACAAGAAATCCAGTTTTGTTATGGAGAACTGAGTATAGACTGAAACCCATTTTACACATACCTGAGAGTAACTTCTCCAAAGTGAAGCTCACCTGATTTCCACAGCAATACAGAGCACTCATTTCTTTTTAACTATCCGTTTCCCTTTGTCAACAATTCTCTGTCACAATTCAAAGACTACTTACTTAGCAACATTTTGAGAAGTATGTATGCTATGTAAAGTACATGTATACGGAAAATGTGCATTTAATACCTTCTATTTTAAGAACGCTGCATTCAGGGAGCTCAATTTTCTTGTATTAAACATATTCAGGGCATAATACAAGTTCTTGTTTACTAAAGAAATTTTAATCATGCACCATGGAGAAGGTTGAGAAGCAGCCAATAAACCATAACATTCAAATGGAAAACAAACCCATCTATTACAAGCATGCTCTCCTTTAACAACCTGAACTACCACCACACCAGAACGAGCTGATTTACCAACCTAGATGCAAAGCATAATGTATTCACTCAACAGAGAAGGAAAATTCAGGACTTCATTTTCTTCCCACAGAAAGATAGGAGAAAAAATTCAATTCACCATTAAAACAGCAATTATTTTCAGATTTAAACCCCTTTCTTGGTTACAACATTGTTAATGAAAAGCATTTGTTTTGAATCCTGGGACGACAAAAGAAAGTTTTCATCAGCAAATCTGATGCTCTGCAGAAGTGTTATCCCAGCATTTATGAAGAATCTGTACCACTCTTAATAGTGTGGACTGTTATTCATTCACTTTTTTTTAAAATCAGGCTTAACACATTTTTCAAAGGAAAAGGAGGGTATAACTTCTGGTCTTTGTCACTTCTTTTAATGATGTATCTGTATGACTCAGTAGACTTATGAATGGAATGAAATACCCTGAATAGGGACCAGTGTTGACTAAAAGACACAGTAAGACCAAAACAAATTTTCTAGGCTGCCCCTCAGAAAACTCTGTAGCATCTGTTTTCATATTGAGCATTAAAGAAAAGTTTTTCATACGCTGCTACCTTGAACATTACAGAACCACCCAACACAATTCATACTCACGTAGTAACAAAAATTTGACATAGTTGAGAACTATGATCCAAACATAATGATATTCCTGCTTTCCAGGAACATGAACTCCTAAAGGCCAGCAAGACCTGGGGTCTTAATGGATCTGTCTATGAGAAGAAGAGCAGGTAAAAAACCTGTAAGACAGTACATCTGTTCATGGACAGTACATGAGCACAGTACATCTTCCAGGTAAGGATGGTTCTGAGCACTAACACGTGAACACAGACCACATTTAAAACATCAAACAAAAACCATACTGTATGGTCCACCAAGAACACCGAGTTCATAGTGAAATTTATTGTTCTGCTTCCTAATACAATAAGCTACAAGGTACATACAGTATAAAACGAGAACATCCACAGAGCAAAGGTGATAAACATTCTGTGATGGTACAGTGGAGGTTACATCTGTCTAATCCTTCCACTTTATCCCACAAAGAGCAGCTAAAACTACTGACCCTCCCCCTCCCTCCCTTCCAAAAATATTAAAAAGTAAACTGTCTCTCACTTAGGAGCAGTGGGATTCAATGAGTTTTTTGAGGGCACTGGTTATCTGCCAGTATCTCAAGAAAATTGCTGAAACTAAAGTAACAAAGAAAAACTGTGAAGGTGGGAGTGACATGACCCATGCAAGATGCTCATGACACCTTGGTTCACTTCTCCTCAGAGCAAATGGCCTGTAAAGAAAGGAAAAGTTTGTTATGTTACATAAACCAGCAATTAACATGGTTAGAATTAAGATATAATAAGCAACATCTGAACTCAACAGGACTAGCAGATACACAGCTAAACTACTCTTAAAGAAACCACAAGCTTCCTTGTAATAAGGTTGGGAGATTTGATAGCTGATAATCCTTCCTCCTTTACTGTCAGGTGCTGTACAGAAAGGTGCATGTTGACATAGGCACTTCTGACACCTATTTATACAAAGTTCTAAATCAAATAGCCTTGTTTGGGAGAACTCTTAACAACGGGGTGAACTGCAGCCTCAACTCTCGAAAAACATCAAGGCTATAAATACACGGGAAGACTGAATATTTACCTTAAAGGCACAAAAATCCACTTAACCACTTTTTCATATGTACTTGGTGCGGTTGAGGGCTCTCTCAGCAAGGTGACCACTTTCATCTGTTATCTTCTCCCAGTCGGTTTGTCCCACAACAAAACCGATGGCCCTTTTCCTGTCAGCATCTTTTTTTTCTTCTAGATCTGCCCATCGCACCTATGGAGAACATCCTATCAGTACAATAATCTTCCAAGAAATCCTGACATGAATCTAGGTTTTCTACAAGCAAGAATACTAATTTCTACTCATTTTCCTTACAACAGGCAAGTTGGTTTTTTTTTTTTTTTTTTTTTTTTTTTTTTTTTTTTTTTTTCTGATAGGTAGAGGGAAATTATTTTTAATTGAATATACCAGGTGTTCTATGGAGTAGAAGAAAGGTATAGATGATAAGCTTTGTCCATTTCAGTGCTATAGTTCTGAGAGTTGAAGTGTAACTACTACAATTATTTCTCTGTTCAAAGCAAGGCTTTCTGCAGGAAGAATTATCCAAGACTAATTTACTGTTTTAATTTTCTGGGAAATCTGTCTTTCAGTTGCACAATAGAAACATCTAGAAGATAAGTATGAAACTACAGAAGACAGTGTTGAAGAGCAAATATGAAGGACAGATTTCTTCTCTATCTTCTGTGAGAGATTCCTATTTAAATTTTTCCACTGTTTCTTTACACTAAGTAACTTTTTCATACATTTGTTATTTTCCCATCTTTACATCTCCATATCTGCACTGCACTTCTTCATGGTAATGCAGATCCCTTGCATTTATCCTGTTCAAACATACACAGTGAACAACCCCCAAAACAACACACCAATGGGAGGGAGAGATGCAATGAAGAAAGGCTACAGTCCAGAAACTCAGCTGAAACACACCATTGCAGGACAAGAAAAAACAGTAAGTGAAAGAGTTCTTCTTTGCCATCCTGATTAGTCTCATTCAGGCCCCTGTGTTACCGGGGAATGTAGCCTCATCAGTTTTCCACCAGCCCATCCCTGTCCACAGTCTACCTGGATTTCCCCTGGCCTTTCTACAGATAAGCAATGTCAGGTTTTTTTCACCATCATCTCCTCTGCCAATGCCTTAAATATCTCCATTTCTCTCAGAGACACTGTTCAGTACTATCAGTTTTATATTTGACATTAGAGAGCAAAACAATACCCAAACACTGATAACTAATTCAAATTAAAATTAATGGCAAAAGCTAGTCTTTCTATTTTGGAGAGAAAAAAGAAATATTATCTCTATTACCTCCCTTTCATCTCCCTGTATGATTTTCCCCTTTTTCACAACAGATTTTAAACATGCAGCATTTTGTATTCAGACCATGTCAATCATAGTTAATCTGTATTATCTACAATTCCTAGCTCTCTTATAACTAATATGTTTACCTCTGGAAGACCCTACTTGCAAGCATAATCTTTTACAGAATCTAATGGAACAGCCAAATGAAAAGTGAGTCAATGAAATTCCCATATTCATGGCCATTGAATGACTTGATTTCACAGAGACCATTCAAGTCTTACATACAGAAAGTCATTTGAAAATTTATTACCCTTTTCTTTCCAGGTTCAGAAGCACGTGTATCATAGTCATCTGGAAGCTGCAGATAATCTTCTATTCTGCTGGCAATTGCTTCCCAGTCACGTTTTCTTTTAGTGCCAGTCCGCAAACCGTCCAGCTTGTCTGAGAACAAACACAGAGCCTCAGCGTTAAGGGAGATTATTTTTTCTATGATTCACACAAACAAGACGAGAGCGGAAAACTTTTTCAAAAGAACGAGCAGCAGAATTTGTACATCCAGCTTGTCTTGACAGGTGTAGTGATGAAGAGTTGAAATAAACTAGAGAAGACTCAACACAGTTTTCAAGTTTTATTGATCTTTCACGTTAACTGTGTGGCAATAACACTCAGTGTTGTTTTCTATATGAGGGAGAAAAAGTTTGCTCTTCTGGATCTATATGGAGCCTGTCCTTACAGGTACAATAGAGCCAACAATAGCTAGGAACCACAGATCCATCTTCCTGTATTTGAACACAATACTAAAGCTGTAGCATTTTTCCCAAATTTGGGGATCAATACTGTGTCAAACATGGCAAACATGCAGCTTCAGTGAACAAGTGGCAATTATATAATTTAATGCATCAAAGACAAGTTTTTGAGATACTGTTTCTGCTAAACAAGATGCTCCTTGGAAAGCCTGATCCTCCCCTTTCTTTTTCTCTCCCCATAAGGTAAATCACTTAAAAAGTCTTCAGGACTGGGAGAAAAATATCTCAGAATATTTTCTTTCATGGTGTAAGAGGTCAGTCACGAATATTTGATCAGTACATTTGTCCAACAGTCCTCATTTTCTTCTTTTTCTTATTGAACCAACACAACATAAGGAGAAAGAATTCCACTCCTAGGTTCTAAAATTTTGTTCCTCTTTAGACACTGATTCTCAGTAAAGAAAACAACATCTTCTTGAAATTACGTGGCAAACTGTCTTTAGAAAGGAGATGAAACATTCATTGTAAGATTATGAACAACGAGGCATGAAAAGGAAAACCAGCTCTAGAAGTCAAAGGAAATTCTGTTACTTGTGTTGATTTAAACTACCAGTTTATAAGCCAACAATTCAAGTATGAGTAGAAGGAACACTAAGCTTGGCAATTACATTCATTAAACCATTACCAGTGATGTTAGAAATACTGTTTCAGAAGTCACTGTTGTAATTAAATTCACCCACAAAAGGCCTCAGAAACAGACCAAATACAAGGTAGCATTGTTTTTTGGATAGCAGAAGATGATGTTCAAAGCGATGTACTTAAAGAAGCTCAATTCAGAGATGAGTTGTTTTTATGTAATATGGGAGAGAGCAGAGTAACAATGGAGAGAATGTGAGGCAATGGTACTGTAGACATGCTAGTATAACTTAAAGGCCATAAACTAATGAAGTTATTTCTCCCTCATACAGCTCAAAACCTTTTAAAGACTCAATCTTTGCCCCACTCCCCTGGAACAGATACAGATGTTAATAACAGATTCTAATAAAACATTATAATACCCCTGCTTCTTAAAATAGCCAACACTTTAGAAAAATGTTCAGAATATTTGTATCTATTACAGGTTTTAGTTCAGGTTCTTCTTTTGCTCTAAGTTAAATCTGCCAGATTTGATGTTCAATCTCCACAGAAAGGTGACACTCCCTCTAGAAGGCAACATTGATTTATACAATACTCCTCTGTTACTCCAGCACATAACGTATGTGCACTGTTTCTCAGTATTACGTTCAATCAGTGTAGATCATTTGTGGCATTAAGCATTTCCAGAAAAAAAAGATAACATTCAAAAGGAGATCAACAAATTAATTGAGGAGCATTTAGGAACGTGAAGAAATGGAAATTGAGAAGCTCTCTGTTGGCAAATACCTGTAGACAGACATATTCCTGTTGGAAGGATGCAAGCTCACCTCATTACCGAAATTAAGTTCAGTTTCCCACTCCCTGCTGCACACCAAAAAACTGAAAACATCACCGAGAAATATGTAATGCTCAAACATCAGTAGATGTAGATTCAGAAGCTGTTCTGAATATGCAGTTCCCCTCTGTCCCTTTTTGTAACTGCTACACAGAATTGATTTTAAAATGTTATGTCCTTCCATGTTTGAAGCTGGATTGCTTTTCCAAAGGAGTCTGCTTCCATCCATACCACTGAGGTTCAAGGTACACGTATCATGCAGTAGACACTACACAAATGTCAAAAACCTGCCACAAAGCAGGTTTATTTCAGCATATTCTTTTCTGAAAATGTGACAAGATGCCATTTTGTAACACTGGTACTTGTGGTTATTTATGGCTGATGATTATTTAAACTTCTAAACATCATTTTATCATTTCAAATTTAAAACCAACAAAGCAGCAGCACTTCTGAATACTCAAAAAATTTAAAAACTCACCTTTAGAATTTTTAAAGTAACATCTGAAAGTAACTAATTTAATTAGCTCCTTCAAAACTTAAATAAATCAATCAGTTAGATTTTGCCCTTCTTATACAAAAGCCACAAAGTTTCATGTAGAATCACATTTTATTCTAGAGCAAATTTTACAATGGTATCAAAGTTTCAGCTACACCAGAGCTCATTTCTCCATCCCTGAGAGTTTGTAGAACTTGCCACTGAGCTGCACCTTGAAACAGAGCATTGCACTAAACACTACTGTCAAATTTTAAAAAATGAGAGTCCATTACTTTAAATTTCAATATGAGAACCTGTGTGCTCTGTGCACTGAGAAGACCCATGAACAGACTTTCAGAATAAAACTGTGGCTGTGCATAGCACATAAGGAAATGACAAATCACACACATACTCAAGAGGAGTGTAAGAATAAAGTAAATATGTGTTAAAGTGAGAGCTCTGGGGCATATGTTTGGCCATTGTCACAAGTCAGTGCTTGCAGCTAAAGAACTCAGACTTTTCAGACATTTTCTGAGGTTTATTACAATCGGCGAGATCTTACCGTGCTTTCCTGAAACAACATCTACTCAGAAAGAAAACAAAAAAGCAAAACAAGACTCAGAGCATCATTTTTGGAGTCTGCACTTGCGTCATTCTGCAAATGTGTGCCCTCTGGGACTTATGCAATAAACCTAATGGGCAGGTCAGCTCCCAGGAAATAACTCAGTTTTGGAGAAAATAATGCATACCACAGTTTACATGCCTTTCCAGAAATAATTGTAATTGGTCATCTACTGTGAACTCTTACTGTGAACTAAATATAGTAATTCTTACTCACAGACTGCAAGTGCTTCTAATGTGCACCTTGAGCTGAAAGTTGTCTGCCTGACAGAGTAATTTTCCAAGGAAACTGCATTTGTTACATAGGAATGCCTTTTTTTTAGCTTAAGTTCTGTCAGAATTTACTTTTAATCTATAGTCCTACATATATAAAACTGAATGTAGAGGGTAGTTATAAAAGTAAAATTGTGAATACAGACTTAATAGAAAGTCCTTCTCAGCAACTGGATCTGTATCTTGCAGCATGCTAACATCCAGTTTTTTAATGAAGTTTGCCTGTTGAAGAATTATTTCAACAGCCTTGCAAGTAACTTACTTCAGCATAAAAGTGACTCTGCTGCTTGCTCCCCATTTTACATTTAAGTGGAGACCATATAAATAAAAGTCATGCGTTTTACACTATGGAGATTTCATTATGGAAGGAAACGCAACATAGTTCTTAGCATAAGCTTAAGAAATTATTTTGCATTATTAAATGAATCACTGCTTATAACAAAAATGCAGAGCAATCCTAGTCTAACTGCCTAGCTGTTTGGCATGCCAAAATCATTGAGTACAAGATGCCTCTGCTTGTACTGCAGGTGCTTGTATTGCACATCACTGATATAATCCACAAGTACTTACGTGACTTAAAAGAGAGCACAGCAGCAGAGATGGTGTAGATAAGCCCTTAACAGCAAAGGTGAAAGGCTGCTTTATGTAAGCCAGACCTTCTAATGCTATTTCTATGGTGCAGTTGTGATTTTGGTTATTGGAAAGTTAAGATGCACAGGGCTGTACCACACATGAAGAAGCAAACCTCAAAATGTTAAGACATGCAATGTCCCATTTAGGTATTTGTGACTTCTCAGAGACATGATACAAAAATAGCAGTTCTGAGCCGACTGTCTAGACAAAACCTTTCATTTAGAACTTTTACTGATCAGTAAAAAAAAAACAACAAACAAAAAACATACACAATAAAACTGATCATAATGACCAGAGACCCCTCTCCATGGATAATCCTTTCACCATAGCCATGGTGCATGCATTTTTGCCTGAAAGTTGCTTTTGACTTTGACAGAATCCTAATATCAGCACTAATGAGAACAAAAGATTACAGCAAAAATCGTGCCCTTGTGCTCCTAGAAAGTCCATTTTATTTTGCATACTACTAAGAAGAATTCTATTGCTCTCCTGGAACTGAAAAGCATAATAAACTTTTAACTTTTCAATGCCTAAGATTGAAAAGATATACTGACACCTAGTCATTCAGAACCAATTTCAAAGCATGCCACTACTTTGTCCTCATAGATATCAATTTTGAAAAGTGAGAAACATATTTAATGCAGTTCAGCTATGAGGCATGTCTCCAAGAAGGCAAGAAGTTACTGACGACACTTAGGAAAAGAGGTATGCAATATGAAAAAAGAGTACAGTGCAATGTAAGTTGACTCTTTGCTTATATAAAAATAATAAACACAGAAAGATGAAGAATATAAATACTGGTTTTTTTTAAATTTGAAGACAAAATACTTTCCTTGAACAGATGGAACAACAATTAATGAGTATATAAAACAGTGATGATTAGAAAGTAGTAAAGTTTCCTGCCTCTGCCAGAAGATAAATTCCTGTACTGTATAGACGCCTTTTCAGTTTCAGACACATGTATGAAATCAGTGCATTTATTTGTCTTTGTAAGGAGGCACAGTAAAAACAAAAATTCAGGTCTTGCAAACATCATTAGATACCAACTATGAAAAACAGGAAAAAATAAATACCCACCTAGCTTTGCCTCAGAAGTGTCCATCTCCCATTTGCTTTTCGGAATGTAACCCTAAATCATACACAGAAAGAAGCTCGGAGGATTAGAGAGAGACACATATGCATATCACTTTTGAACTGGAAACAGCATTATAATGGGAGCTTAAGGTATTTCTTTTTGTAAGGCACAATTCTCATTATCAGATGGGGACCAATTACTTGGTATTTCAGAACTTCTGCATCCACTTCCCATTCAGTGACTTCAGCAGCCCTTGCAATCATTACAAGAGTGCTGCCCTCTGCAAACACAGAACTCCAGAATAAGTCTAACAGACAGCAAAGGCACTGTGTGCAGTTACTGTATTGTATTATTCCAGGTGGCAAAGTCACTGCAACACAACTTTCAGGCATAAAGCATATTCAAAGCTTTACAAACACAAATGAAAAAGTTACCATAAGCTTTTATGAACACATTCTCAGATTTAGAACACACAAGCTTCACTTACTCCTTTCAAAGGGACATAATAAATTAATGTATGAGTGGTTAATCCACAATTAAACAATTTTTTATTTAAATAAGAGTATTTGCTGAGTCACTAGGATTTATGTATTGCTTTTCATTTTAAAATAGTACTCTAAGTGCAGCGATTCTTATAAGACAATTTTCCCTACAAATAATGTCACCATGTGTAATGATCTTTAGCCAGTTTATTCTTCATAAATGAGCATAATGAAAATAAATTTGGCAAAAAGGTATTCATTTTAGTTAGCTTCTTGTTATCTTTGCTTTTTATATTCTTTGACAAGTAAATTGTTACTAAGCAACCTTTGTTTCAGCTGTTCAGATTTGGTATAAAAGTACTTATGCAACCACATAAAAAAGCTCAAGGTAGTGAATGTAAAACCTGTGAGAATTTAATTATTTTTTAAATTTTTTTTGAGAGAGGGAAAAGAACTACTCTAGGAGAGTTCAAGAAGAAAACAAACAATCCACAAACCAGTTTCATTACACTAACTTCTCTCCTGCTTTATTTATAGGTCGCTTCCACTGTATTTATGTGTATTTTTACACTTAAAATTATATTTGTATTTGTTAATACTATGTGTAACTAAATTGGTGTATTCCAGTAAATTCCAGAGAGCCACACTGCATTTGATTATGTTCAGCACTGCTCTTAAAAAATCCTTGAATGACCTTTTTTCTATCAAGCATATATC
Source organism: Sylvia atricapilla (assembly GCF_009819655.1). NCBI lineage: Eukaryota > Metazoa > Chordata > Aves > Passeriformes > Sylviidae > Sylvia > Sylvia atricapilla. Next base: position 57,355,172 of record NC_089145.1, read on the forward strand.
AGTGACTTGAGGTTATCACATCTCTGGATTTTCTTGTTTTTAATCAAATCTGTAATTAATGCAAACCAAAACAGTTTGTGCTGCAATATCTCCTCGTAACAAATAAATAAACTTCAGGTATATACATATATTTATACATTTAAACCAACTTGCACTTTAAAGCTTGCTCAAAGTTTACACCACAGCTAAAAGCCTGCATTAAACAAAATGACATGTGACACGCTGGTAAGAACACTAAGTTAAATATATCAATAATTCATACCATCAAGCACAGAAAAGCAGGAATTGTCTGAATGCTACAATCCTATGGGAGTTGATAATAGCAAGAAGAGTGACTGATGGTGTGAAACAGCCTATTGTGTGCTGAATCTATACAATACCCCGGTCATCAAATAGGATAAGCAAAGATTCAGACTTTATCCTTTGGTACAAGACAGTTGGATATTTCAAGGATATCTGCCAGATGGCAGGAGCTTCAGACCTCCCTTTTCTCATAGGATTAAATGCAGCAAAATGAGTTGCAGAACCCTTATCAAATGCTCTCAAAAAGGCAAGAGATACTGAATACAGTGTCCTGTTCCACTTTCTGTCTGATATAATTCTCTGAGATTAGCCAACTGACTGAATTCCAGAGATTACATACAGCAGACGATGCTTTGCTTTTTTGTATCTTGTGAATCTGAAAGGAACACATTCTTATATGCAGATTACTTTTAGTTACTTAATAATTTGCATAGTTTTCACCACCAAGCTTTCTCTTTGTCTCAAAGAAAAGGCCTATTGTTATAAGTGCTGTACATTAGGACACTCCCCCGAACCCATAAACACACACACACACACACACAAATTTATGCACAGATGTCTCAAAAGCTAAAGACAACTTTCTCTTTTAGCTATAGCTCATGGAAATGGGACTAGCAACCATATGCTTGTAAACACAAATGCATCTTTGAAATGTTCTAATCACACTTTATGCAGTCTCATATTCTGTGCCCAAGAATAATTTAGTAAAAAGAATAAATGAGTCATGTTGAAAAAACCAGACGTTTATTAGAATCCACTTTTCCTATGCTTCTTTTAATTCTGATTTCAACTGCTTTCTGACCTGCCACTTCTGAGGAATAGTAAATTTCCATCAAGGAAAACCACTTTTCTCAACTCGGACATTTTTGGTTACTTCCTGTTTATTGAACTTTAACTGCTTGGTTGTGGGAACCAAGATTTGAGACATTCAACTCATCAAGCACAGACCAGTTGCAGCTCCAACACATACCAAGAAGTTACAGCAGGAAGCCTTTTTGTAGCCTTTTAAATACATACCTAAAAAAAGCCAGTCCTCAGGGCAATTCTATAACCTTTATTTATCCAAGAGGCCTAATGCCTCACCTTGGAAATACCACCTGACAAACAAAGTCAGTCAACCGTGGCAGAAAAAGCAGTCTTCATAACTGTTGTCATATACTGTGACAGCTGAGGAGAGTTCTTTAGACACGTGAAAGGAAATAAGCTAAATTAATCTTGGCCCATTGTTCCCATCCCTCCACTTCATGTAATTCTTACATTATCTGGAAGACAGCACTATTATGTACTGCAATTTAAAATGTGTCTAAGAGGCACGTTACCATGCTCCACTGACAATACTGTTTGTAGCACATACTCACGTTTTCTTAGAAATTAATTAGGAAGAAATAATACGATTTATCATTAAAGTTCTCCTAGAAATGTTTAAGTAAAAAACTACTAGAAACACGTGTGTTAAGATCACACTGTTAAAACCAGCAATGGGTTGGCACTTGTAAGACTGAGATCCTCCCTCAGACACATTAATGAACAATTTGTTAGGGATGGCTGATGTGTCTCCTACCAGTTCACTTTCTTCCTCCTCTGCTGTGTCCTTCTTGACTTCTTCTTTCTGGTCTTCAATATTTGCATCAAAATCTTCCATCTCCACCTGTTCCAAAGCACATGCACAGACTTACAAGGCACTGCCTAGCTTTTAATTATTTTCTTTTTAACAGAGTAAGTAGAGATGTCCAGATTCAAATAGAAAAGACAGTATGATGATGCAGTTTATATGAATACTGAGTCCATTCTGGCTTTCCTCAAAAGAACATTCTCTTCTAGCAACAGAGTGACAAAGAATACTCTTTGCAAAGATTTTCTGGGGATAAGCAAAAACTCTTAATTCCCTTCCTTCATATACATTCCTTGTGTTATCACCATCTGTAACAGCAAAATACTTCTTTTCCTTCCCACACAATCACATTTCAATACTTGATATCTCAGAAAAAGCTCTTAAACTTGCCATTTATACATAACTGGAATGGCTGTCTCTGCATAGAACATCTCTACTGAGCCTTTATCTTTTATATATTTTAAAATCACAGTAAAGAATAATAGTAACCACAGAGTTCAGTGTAACAAAATATAAGAATGCTTGAAGGCATACATCTAACTCTGCTCATCTAATGCAATACTTTCTGGGCTCCACAGATGTACTGAGGACTTATACATACACTCTGGAATACATCAGATTCTCCAAGCATGTACAGTTCTTTACATAATCTGCAAAACCTTGTAAATCCCAATCTGCTGTTCTCTGAGCCTACTTCAGAGTGGAATCTTTTGCTGTCCTCTTAAAGTTTACTATTTTCCAGTATAAAGAATTTGGAGATGTAAAAATAACATGCTAGCATTATGACAAACTGCAAAGACCCTCTGTATACTTCAGCAGTTTACCAGTTTCCATGGCCAATGCCAAGAGCTGTTCTGACAGCAACAAGGAGTTATAGTTCACCCACAATGACCACACAACTAACACACTATTTTATGCCCAGAGCTCCTGACACAACTGCCAAACACAAATGCAACCATACAGTAAGCTGACACACTAAAGATGCATGTCACAGCAAACTGCAAATGAAGTAAAAAGGCAATTGTAACCTACTGCTACACATTAATTATTGCTTCATTCTCTGCTAAATGTTTCTATTTCTCAAAATAAGGACTGTGTTAAAAATTTTTTATTTCCTTATCTTACTTTCTCCAACTACTTTCTCAAAATACGATCTAAATAATTCAGTAACCTGTAAAAACTGCTGAGTTTCATCTAAGAGTGCAAAGATTCTCTTCAATCTCCTTAACTGGTATTCAGCAGCTGCTAAGAGCAAAGTGACTTCAACTCTTGTTCTAAGATACCTAAGTCTGAGCTTCAAAAAGGTGATAGAAGGCAAAAAATGCACCTTCACTTTTGGGGTATTTCACAAGAATAACGAAATACACTTTCCTGACAAAGTGATTCTGGCTTTCTAAAGTGCCTTGCTTGTAACTGCCTTGCTGTGATCACATCTTTGTCAGCTTCATATTTTTCAGTATAGTCACACTGACCTAATCTGTAGGTTTAGCAAGCACAGAGACTCTCACCTCTTCAATAGCAGCATCCTGCAACAGAGAACGGATGTCCAGGCGCATCATGTGGCGTGGTGCTGCCTCCCAGTGATCAGACATCTAACAAAACACACACAAAAATGAAGCACCTCTAAAAATCTAACAGATTCATTGGAAAGTCTGGTTTCTGACTGCTAAAAAGATGTATCTGTACTTCAGTAATTTTAATCAATCCCATGACATAACTACCAGTACTTCTTAGAGGAAAAGTGTAAGTATTATGAAGTCTATAGTTTTCAAACAAGAGCGGGCCCAAAAGCACAATATGAGTCCAGATGTATACAGTTACCCTGCTGATATCCTTTAGCTTGCGTCCATGAATATTCCTCTTGGAACATGTCTGGTTATCTGCACTCATTTCAGCTAAGTAGACCTAGAAAGGAAAAGACAGTATTAAATATTGTAAAGCAATTTTTAGAGCTCTTTTCTACTTTGTGATACACTCTGCAGTTGTACACTTTAAGAAAGGTAAATTTGTAACTCTACACCACAGCATTTTTCCTGAATGTGCCAGACACTTTCCATTCCGAAGTTCAGAAATATCAGTATACGGCTGTCAGCAAGTTCAAATGCTATTTAGGCTCCATTACCTCAAACCCCTTTGTTTTTGCAGCACTCCAAAACTGTTCAAAGTGTCGCACTCTATCATTGATAGCATCAAGGATAATGAAGGGGAAGAAGCCGTCATCCAAGGTCTTTTTGAAAGTTTTAAACATGCTGGTACGATAGGTCTCCTCCATTTCAGCCTCATATTCGTACTCCATCACCTTTACCAAGGACAAAAGCATTAAGAAAGAGGACATCTATAAAATGGCTAATATTCAACACCTGAATGTCATGACCACAAAGTACACTGGTGGGACAAAAACACATTCCAAGTCAGTTTTAAAGAATTTGCTTACACCACCCTAAGTTATATTGGCTTGTTTTGAAAATCAGCTCAGAGACCTCTGCACTCTTCCCAACCCATAGACTGGAATTCTAATTGCCACTGTTTTTCCAGAAGGTCTTGTTTCTTTGTCAAGAAAAGCAACAGAATTAAGACTACCTTCTTTTTAACTTTTTTCCCTGTATCTGGGTCTCTCTCCTCTTTCTCCACTTCAGTGATAAAGTAGTCATCCAGGCTGAGCACTCTTGGTGCAGGTCCTCCACATTCTACTTCCTTATCCTGGGAAGAAAGCGAAAAAGCAAAAAGAAATCATATATCTTTGCTGCAAAAATTCCGTCTTGCTACACAGGATCTTCAAAATACTTTTGGTCAACAGAAGTTCCCTGCTCAATGCTCAAAACAAGAAGAGAGTAGTATCCCTCCTGCTTGCTAATAGTGGTGGAGCACTATTAGCACATGAAGACATGAAACATGAAATAACAGACTTGAATCTCAGGCAAACAGAAAGCAAACAGCAGAGGAAGCACACATAAAAGACAAGCAGCACTACACAGTGAGTGCCTGTTTACATACCCTGATGAGTTTTGCTACATGTGTCTTTCCACTGCCAGGTAATCCTCTCATGATGATCACAATCTGAAACAAGAATCATGTAAGAAGATATGATACTGTACTACATTTAACAAACTCTCTTTTGCAAAGATTTTCTTCTAGAGTATTATGTGCTGTGGGCTCACACTTAAGCATCTCATCAAGCACTCACTATCTGTCTTAAAAACCAGGCTATGAGAAATAGTAGTAGTTCCACATAAATCAGAGTTTTTGATGTTAATCATCTCAGCAGTGTTCATGCTGTATGTTATAGATCTGGTTCAGTTTCACTAATTTCTTTCACTTAACCGAATGAAACTTACCTAAATGTTTGACAGCCTGAATTGTGTCCTTTTGCATATAATATGGTGCATTGCCAAATTTCTGTGTAAAGACAAGTCTTTCCCCTGATACCTCAAAAACCAAAGTGAAGACACTGTGATTACACACTAATTTGCTTTGAGTATTCCTAGGAGGTTTACCTCTCCTGTGGACTCCTAACAGCGATGCTACAACACTCTAGGCATTTGCCAAGGTGCAAAGCTAATTTCCAGAGCTTCCTCAAATGTACACTTGTTCCCAACATATTACATCCCACCAGCACTTCATCTGAATACAGACCTTGTAGAAACCAATTGTTGCTTTCAGAACGTATACTCACCCTCTCTGGCCTGCTATCCCGTCCTGGTGGCTTTAAAATATCATCTACATTTTTAGATTCTGGCTTCCTTTCTACTCGTGGAGCAGGTGGTGGCTGACGAGGCATTGATGGAGCAGAAATAGGAATCCGTTCCTCAGGGTAATTTCTACGATCACCTTCAAATTCCAGTGTTTGGACAGAAGAATTTTCTTAGTTCAGTGAAATAAAAAAATTAAGATGTTCATACTCAGCTGAGCTGATTTAAACAGACCTTCATTATTTTAAGTTAAGTTCACAGATATGTCCTCAAAATAATTAAAATTTCTGAATTTAAACCTACTGCAATCAAAGACAGTTTTTGGCAGAGTATATTCATTCATGATCTCATCACCACTGAGAAACAAAACTGAATGCCACCACCTAAAGAAAAATTCCTGAATTATACATTCCGAACAAACAAATACTGCGAATCAATTAATCTTTTACCAATTAATCTTCACCTCTGCGAGTCCATTATTTTTCATAATATTCTAGCAAGACTCCGAGATTGAGAAACTGTACCTCCAAACATGGAAGGCCCATGATCATATGCTGGACGATCTGTCTTTCGTTCATATGGTGGTCTTTCAAAACCACCTCGCCTGGAGGATGGATGGTCTTTCTTGTCACGGTAAGACTGAGTTCTTGAAGGCGTAGTAGGAAGAACCCTGCCAAAAGAATATTTTGTGTATTTTTGTGAATTTCCACTACAAATTGGATTTCAGAGTGAAAGGCACATGCACCTCACAGGCAAAATGGACAGCCTGATACACAAGACAGCCTCAACCGTACTGACTTCCATAGTGTCCCAAAATCAGGTACCTGTCATCTCGGGGATGCCGCTCTTTTTCAAATCTCTCTCGTTCGTAGTCCACAGAACCGCGGTCTCTGTGCAATTCCCGCTCTCTCTTGAAATCCCGATGATCTGGGTTGGAATTACCTTGACGCTCAAAATAAGGCTCACGATCTCTTTCTCTGTTGTAGCGACCTGGATGCTCTGAAGGGAGAAACCCATGGAAACCCTAACTACTGTTTTGGAAAAAGAAGGCAACAGGCGAAAGTGCAAGAGAAGTATATGACATGTCAGCCAGGATGGACTTAATCAAACACTCTTTTCCAAACTGTAACACACAACCACACGGTACAATCCTACTTAAAGCTACAAAATTTAATTTTTAAAGTGTCTAGGTTACTGACTGCAGTATTCCTCTTGAAAATATAAACTGTTATTCTTATGGACCTCTGAAGGAAATAAAGTGGTTGTAGCTTAAACAAGACTGAGTTAGTTTGAACAAACTTTCAGTGCCTTACAACTTTTCTTAAGAGCTAACTAACTGTTTGAAAGCCAGCCAAGCATGTCCTACCTTTTTGAAATGTTTGCCTGTCTGGTAGAGGTTCTGGACGAAGAGTTACCCTCTCCCCATATGGAATCTGTTCCACTTTACTGGTGGTTATATCTGGTTGAAAATAAACAAAAAAATAATTAAGGTTTTAAAACACATGTCTTGCATTTTCTTTCCTCTTCGTGAAAAGTAATCAGCCAATTGCATTAAAAGTCACTAGGACAAACTACCATAATTTCTTTAAATGGATAATGCAAAAAGAGCTTTACATAAATAAACAGCACCATGGTTTTTAAAGGCTGAAGTGAGTTTGTGTGTGTTTATGTAAACCACTCCATCTTAACAATGGGACTTCTGCCTTTTCAGGTGAGTAGAAAATTATAAACATTAAAACACTCTGTAAGTTTCAATAACTCACAGAACTACTGAAATGTCAAGAATAGTAACCGAAAGTCTCACAACAATGACATTTTTTCTAACAACTTCTAGTCAAACATCTACTTAATGGAACACATACAGCTTCCAGTCCTGTTATGGTACTTTAAAGACAATAAAAACAGTCTTTAAATGACACTGCACAATTTAAGAACCTTTTTATGTCATGATTTAACTCCTGTTAAAGGTAGGAGATAATTCTATTTAAAAACTAGAAAAATTTTAGCTTTGGTAAGCTCAACAGTATAAAGCAGAGCCCTCCCCTACTTATGTGTTAAACACCTGTACAGGGTGATTGCCCTTCAGAACCAGACTCTGTTTCCCTCTCTCGCTAGAGGATACCTCACACCCATTATGCAGCATAAAAATAATGCAATATATTCTGCTTTAAATTCTCCACATATTCTGCTTTAAATCACTAAATCACACCTAGAGAACTGTAACCATCCAAAGTACCTTCTAGCCCAGTCATTTCCATACTCACCTACAAAGGGATTAAGGGAAAGCATCAATCTAAATACAACACATAATTTTGTGTTTATTAAAAGCACCCATGGCTATACACTATTCATGGAATAGCAGCCATGGAATATACACTGTTCACCAACACAAAACAGCTCTTTCAAAAAGCATCAAGAAAAACACTAAAATCAGGGTCATAACCAGTTAAAGGTTAGAGACTCCTCATAACTGCACTGCTCAGCATTACATCATTAATGTCCACAAGTCTACACATCAACTGCAGAACATGCATACTTTGTATGACACATATCTTTCAAAAAAAAAAAACAAAAAAAACCTCAGGAGGACTAATTAGCCCTTTGATACATATCAAACACACTGCAATACCCACCTCGCCCGTGGCCATAATCCACCGTTTGCTGAATGATGGGTGCTTTAGGAACTGGTGGAATAACTGGAGGAAGGGACACTGGTACAGCTGATGGAATGGAGGTGTGGACAGCAGGTACTTTCACAGGTGAGGAGACAGGTGGAGGCATCATTGGCTCCTGTTTACACAACTCGTACTCCATATTTGCTCCTTTATCCTCATTTGTGTCCCACAGTCCATGGAAAGAGTCGTTATCCCAGCGTTCCTGTTCCACAGCAGAAGGTGATGGTTTTAAAGACTGATCATGACTTGGGATTGTAGTTGGAGTAGAAACTGGAGCATGTGGCCTTGTCATAGGCGTAGTAGGCCTTGCCAGTGGGGCACTTGGTCTTGTCACAGGGGTGGACTGTCTGAACAACATGGGAGGCTTTATAATAACAGCAGGAGAAGGTTTAATAGCTTGGGCTTCTACTGGTGCCTCTGAAGATAGCTGAGAAGACACCTAGATGCAGAAAGCACTTTTAATGTAGAACTGTAAACTAACCTTCTCTCATCCTCAGTAAGTGCAATCGTACACGTTTTCTAGTACCTCCATCAAGGTGCTACAGGTAGGAGGACTATTTTTAAAAGCTGGTGGCCTGATTTAATTTTGTGTTCGCTCACTATGTGAAAGCTTAAACACTACTTATTTTCTTCTTCAAAATAACCTTACCAATTTTAGCTCCAGTAGGCCTATCTCACTTCAGAAGTGTCTACTGTTTTATTCCCAAAGACTCCTGCTGTCTGCAAAGATTCCTGTTGTCTGTGTGAAGGCTGAAAATCTGAAAGTAGGGCAGCTTGGTGAGATGCAAAAGGATTGATAAGGCCAGTTTCTTTTAGGAAACCACTGGAAAAATTCACAGAGAGCAGAAACACCTGGAAAGCCCTTAATAAAATCAGAATCAGAAGAACATAAGAAATTCGAAGGTTTCACCTAGAGGAAAACCAAACCAAATCCTTCATGAACCAAATATCCACAAGAAACTCCACACGTTACAAGACTTTTCAGCATCATAACAAAACCAAGTTACAGGTAGCCTTTTTAGCAACATGCAATAAAAATTCCAGAATGGTTGTCAATGCAAAGCTGAGCTCTGTAATAACAGCTCCAAGTCACGGCAGAAATACCTGGAGGCAGGAATTCCAAGAAAAACAAGAGTTGTTTGAAAACCTCTATGCAGATGAGTGAAGTAGTCTGAGATACACAATACCAAAACTGAGTAAAGTAACTTCCTAAAGACACCAATATACCTGCAGTTCTTGGTAGCAAATCAGTTCCATTATTTTACTTTATAGACACTGTAAACAAGGAAAAGGTCACCTAGGCAAAATGAAAACTTGCAGCACCTCATTCACTGCATAACACTTCTCTGGATGGAGGGAGAAAAAAAGGTTGGTCTGGCTAAATGTCAGACCCAGAAGATCTTACGGCTAAATTTATTGGTGTGAGTAACTTCGGGGGTAAGATGTGATGAAGAATAAAGACTTTGCATCAACTCAGATATCTCCTCCAAGCACATACTTAACAAAACTGTTTGCTCATTCTAGGAAAGATTTACAAACCTGTGTTAGCATGACTGCAGAAGTTCAGCTGATTTCTGAATTATCAAAAACCCCAAATATAAGCATCTGAGAAGAATTCCCAGTACTAAACAGGAAATTAAGCAGTAGAGGAGTAGTTGTATCACAACAGGATGGAGGTACACAAACATGAGTTTCCATGCACTTTATGATATTCTAGAAAGTAATAAGAATTCACAATAAAAACAGCAAACAGAAGGCTAATGTCCATGGTACATCGAAATATCTCAATTTCTGATCAGCATATCCTCAAATTTTTCCAACTTCAAAGAGGACATAGCTCCTGAAGTAGGAAAAGCAGTGCAAGGTCAAAGAACTTAAGCAAGGAAAAGCAGAGTCTTCTTGTGAACCTTACATCCCTGTTTTGGAAGAGCTCACCTGTTTTTGCACATTATCCCACAGCAATCTAGACTGCTGAACCACATGTGCAACCACTCCTGATGGGTCATATTCAGAAGACATGGAGGACTGACTGAGTAGAAAATGGTTTGGAAAATTAAAGAAACAAAGAAGATGTTTTGCCTCAACAGAAGATTGCTAAGGCTGAAAGGATTGCTTGGGAGGCATTCCACAGAGAAATTTGACCATCAGCGTGTAGAACTGGTTCAACATACATAAATAGCAATTACTACTAACATGTTATCAGTGCAAGATGAATTTACCTGAAAGGCACCTGGTCTTGTGCTTGTGTTCTGTGGTCTTGGAGAGTCCTGGGTGGAAATGTCAGGTTTGAACTCTTTCAACTTCTGTAGCTGTTCTTTTTGCTCTCTGCACAAGCATCGTAAGAAAATGTTATTAGTCTATAGCTTAAATGAAAAATTAAATAAATGCCCATGGTGGAAACACATATTACACTAGCATCAGAGACAAAGCCAAAAGAAGAAAAGAACACAGCAGGCTTTAGACGGGCAGTGCTGTGATTTAGAAATCCCTGTTTCACCTAACCATGGAGGCACCTAGTGTACTAGCTGCATGATTTTTGATCACAAGAGACATGCAGTTATACTTTTGTGCTTTGCCAGAACCACTCCATTTGAACAGTACAGAGCAAAGATGGATTTTTATCTTCTGTCAACACCTTCTGCAAGCAAGAAACCCCTTGGAAATGCACACATAAGTTACTTGCTCTGGTTCACATGGTAACAGGATTGAAGCCAACAAAGCACAAGATATTCCAATATATAAAACCCAAACAGTGAGTCTAACTTCTGCTTCTTTGGTTTATATAGTAAAATGCTATTTAGTACACAACCAGTACCTTGTCTACAGAGCAGAGACCAGGCTCAGCTGTGAGTACTACAATCTCTGGATTACAATTTTTTTTCCTTTTCCTCCAGTTTTTGTTAGCATTTTTTAATCTAGGTTTTTCAATTGCTAATAACTCTGCATATTGAAGCACTTTCTAAATAATAACTAAGAATGAGATCCCTCTGTAACAAGACATAAGAGAAACCACCCTAACTAGTAAGGCATCTGTTCAGTGTTCAGCAGAAGGGGAACTTGGCTCAAAGAAGAGAATCCACAGTGTTTTGTAAATACAAAGAGTAAACTGAGCATTACACTAGATCATAAATACAGAACAGTCTGCAGCTGAGAGTATGCTGTTTTACAGACCATAAAAGCAAAGCCAGATGAAGGTTTTAGTTTTGGAGATGAAAGCAGTTATGTACCACACTGCTGGTATAACTCTTGGCTCAAAAAAATCCCCATGAAATTACTAAGTAATCTCCATAAAGTTGTTCCTACTGTTCAGACTTAAATCTCCAGCATATAAGAATCTAATGAGAAGTACCAATGTAACTCATTTTAAGATTACTATCATATTCTATTAAAAATCAGTATCATGTTTATATTCCCCCTTTTTACTGTCTTGGAAAGATGTATATGTAACTATTTTTTACATTAAACATTTTAGTGACTGTGTTTTAAAATATTTCAGCCCTAATAAATCACTGTCATAGTAATTCCCAAAGTATGGTCTTTAGCCTAAGTGACTGGTTTGCAGCTAGTCACAAAAACCAGCAAAACATACGGCTGGAAACTGAGGCAATGGGAAAGTCAGGAAGGTGAAAATAATCTATTACTCCAAACTTTTAGCAAGTGCTACTTTGTAATACAGATTTCACAGTTAAAAACACTGTTAAATCAATCTAATTGCAGTAGATTATTAAATTATTCAGGATAAAACTTCCTCCTTTTAAAGAAAATATTTTTCTTGCATTTTGGCATGCAACTAAGACCTTCCACACGGGACAGGCGCTCAGCAATCTAATTCAAATCTTTGTTTTGAAAACAAAACAGCCTGGAGAAAAGTGCAAAACATCTCTATCGTGAAATGGATTAGGTTGGAAGAGACCTCAAAAATCATCCCGTTTCAACCCCCCTTTCACTAGGTTAGGTTGCTGAAAGCCTCATATAGTCCAGTCTCTCATATTACTAATTTCATAATAAACACTTATTAAAGCCTTAATAGTAGCTGCTAGTAGCTAGTAGCTGCTTTCTAAAAATGCAGTCTTGATGAACTCTTGCATTCATATCCTTCTAATTATTATATCACTTCTTTTATGCTGATTCCCAGAACTTAAGATCAACTGAATTTGAAAATATTGTTTGCTGACAATATTGGGTTTCAAATGAGGAAGCTCTGTAAAAAAAACAACCAACCAACCAAAGATTCATCTAATGTTTCAACTTAAAAGTGAGCAGTATCCAAAAATTTAAATAGGTCTTAAGAACCACATGAATGTACTAGGAAGGGGTTAAGTACTTAAAAGCAATTATCATTAAGCTCATCTGATACCACCAAAAAGACTGAAAAGCAATTATCCACAAATTTATTTGAGGATAACAAAAAGATTAGTCAGGTGACGGACAGATATCTTCCTGGAAAGCAACATACAGGGAACACCATATTCACAGGGAAAGGGCCAACCATCTATTTAAGAAAAGGAAGTCCATCTACAAAAGCTGTGATAAAGCTACCCAAATAACTTGTTCCACATGAGCTCCTACTATCATGCTGTGGGTAAAAGAAATGAAGCCATTACTGTGTTGATGCAAAGAGATCCCACAGAACAAGATTCCTATTCAAAAATCACAGAACCAGGCAACTCACCGAAGCATTTTGAGCTCCTGGGCAGCCTTCAGAATTATCTCATGCTGTCTTTGGCTTAGGACCATCACTCCTCCCAAGGACTGGTCAGAGTCCAGGTTTGAATCTGCTCCCAGCATATCAGAGGAATGTGAAGGTGGAGGAAGGGATGAATCTGAGTGGTCCTCCAAAGACCGCAGTCTGTCTCCATCATCTGGATACCACCTATCCGACAACCGTTCCCTCTCCCAGTCAGTCCTTTCAGGAACGTAGTCTTGCTTCTCCCGCCACGTGTCGTATCTCTCCGGATATTCCCGAATCCTAAGCTCCCCCCTGTCTCGGAGGTCTCTGTCATAATGATCTCTGTTCCTATCGTCCCTCCACCTATCTTCACGGTACCTGTCCAGAGGTGGAAGGGGAGGTAATGGTGGTAGAGGGGGGATATCCAGGTCACGATTCCCCATATCTCTGTCATCCATAGGTCTTATGTCCCAGTTTCTATCCCATTCTCTGTCTAAATCTTGATCATAAATATCTGAGGATCTTCCAGTTCTATCTAGATCTCTCTCTAGTTCCCTTTCTCTTGGCCCTTTCCAGTCATCCCACCACGAATCTCGTCTGTCATGATCAGATGATAAAGGAGGTAGTGGCGGTAAGGGAGACAATGGAGGCAGTGAATGGTGGGATTGCAACCTGTCATCTCTGTCATATGCATCTACGGAATCGTCCTGATAATCAGAATTGTGATCTCTCCAGTATTGTTCTCTTTCCCAGTCATCCAATTGCTCATGCTCCAAAGACGGGTCATCTTGACCCTCTAAAGGAAATTCCTCCTGCATTGTATCATCTTCACGACCCCAAGAACCCCTGAATGTTTCATCTCGATGGTACGGAGGCAATTTGTCAGGGTCATCTCCTAGGTGAATGGGTTTACCCATATTGCCTGTTTCGGATCTTCCTGCTTCTCTCTCATGGCTATCTCCCCTCCTGATGGGACACCTCTCCCGGCTCCCTGCCCGCCTGACCATGTCCCTCTCGCGGCTCCCTGCCCGCCGCATGGGGACCCTCTCCCGGCTCCCTGCGCGCCTGACAGGGACCCTCTCCCGGCTCCCTGCCCGCCGCATGGGCTCCCTCTCTCGGCTACCAGCCCCTCTCATGGGCTCTCTTTCCCGGCTACACGCCCGTCTGACCGGGCCTCTCTCCCGGCTTCCTGCCCGCCCCCTGTCCCAGCTGCCTGCCCGTCCAGGCACTTCTCTGTCTCGGCTGGAGAATACCCTCTCATGGCTATCTGACCGGCCACCCAGTCCCCTCTCTCGGCTGCCTGACTGTCCATCTGGCATCCTCTCCCTGCTGCCTGACCGTCTATCTGGCATCCTCTCTCTGAACATTCCCCTGCCACGGATGGATGCCTGCCTAGCCTGCCCTCTGCCTCTGTATACATATCCTCTACCACGGCCATCGTCCATCCTGCCCATTCCCCGGCCGTGGCCATCATCCATCCTGCCCATTCCCCAGCCACCGTCCATCCTTCCCATTCCCCGGCCACCATCCATCCTTCCCATTCCCCGGCCACGGCCCATTCCCCAGCCACGGCCATCTCCCTGCCCTCTGCCACGGCCCCTTCCTCTGCCTCCTGGTCCCTTTCCTCTATCTTCATGCATAAATGGCCCTTTTCCTCTGCTTTCTGGTCCAGGTAGGCCCTGGGTGGCCTCTGAAGCAGTCAACTGGCCATCTGGTGAATCCAAATCCTGATCTCCTGTTACAGGGGCTACCGTATTCTGGTTCTGAATAGGTGGGGTGGGTGCCTTGGACTCTTCTACCTGCTGGTTGGGATCATGTGAACTCCATGTCCACTTTTTAGGAGGGTCCGAACTAGGTTCTTTGACTTCAGGTTTGGATGGCTCCTGTTGAGTGTCTGTCAGGTCCTCATTTGGCTCAGCAGGACCTGCACTCTGTGTGTCAGGAGTAGACTCTGTTCTGCTTACAGACTGCTGATCGCCAGCTGTGTCTGTAAAAGGTTCTTTGCTTTCTGACTGTGAGTCTGTCTGTGCCTGCTGCTGCTGCTGCTGTTGCTGTCCCAGATGAGGCCTGGGCCCTGTCCACCGTGGACCACCAGGTCGGGAACCGTGTCCATGTGATGCATTTGTTGTATAAAATTCTCCTGCTGGTCCTCGTGGGATAGAGCCCCATCTGCTTGAAGACTGTCCATCTGTATTCTGTCGGTCAAAACGAGACCTGTACCCTTCTGACCGCTGGGAGTCAAAACGAGGTCCTCTCGGTCTTGAGCCTTCAAATTTGTCATATCCTCTTCCCCGAGGTCCATCAAATCTACAGATGACACAATAGAAATTTTATTCAAATGAACATGTCATGTTAAAATCCTACAGAGGTAGGCCCGTGGAAACCTCATGCGACCAAGTACAAGGTCCTGCACCTGGGTGAGGGCAGCCCCTGGTCTCAATATAGACTTGGTGATGATGGGATCAAGAGCAGCCCTGCCAAGAAGGACTTGGGGGTCCTGGTGGATGAAAACCTGGACATGAACCTGAAATCTCTGCTCACAGCCCAGAAAGACAACCTGTATCTATCACTGCATATCACTGAGCTCTATACCAACACACATAAAAGACATGCACCAGCAAATAACGAAAACAGTCTGTTCAGAACTGTACATCCAACAAATCCCCAGGAACAGAAACACTTTCTAAAAACTATCAAGAGATAGAAAATGATTCATTTATGTAAAGTTCATGTACATTGCTAGCAATTCACAAATTATTATTCATGATTGATCACTTTGGAAGCAAAGATAAGGCAAATAACCATGAAGATATTATTGTAAAGTCTAGCAGAGTATGCAAGGACAGAAACAACTGAACAGAACACCACTGTCCTTTGATTCAGCAGACATCACACCAACCCATCTCTAACTAATGAGAAGATAGAACAGATGTTGTTTTTGCACCCTGATATCATGTATCAAAGAAAAACATTCAAAAAACAAGATCTTGGATCAAATTATATAGCAGGTACAAAATCAGCAAAGACATACAATATTTACAACAGCTTTCTTTTTTTTTCAAAGCAGGAGTACTGTTTCTCTGCAAAAGAAAAGGGGCAGCATCCCCAAGCACTTTACCAACAAAAGAAAATGCAATCTACTCTAGATTATGCTCAGGTGAAAGACATCTATATATCCTTGCTTTAAAAATACAAATACAGAGAGTATGGTGTGCATATATTAAAAACAAAACCTCCACTGAACAAATACACACTTCACACAATCTCAGAAAGATTTGAGAATAAGATATATATTTAATTTCTTAATAAATCACTGAAAATCTCATAGCCTGGAATATGTATAAATCAACAAATACATTCTTACCTAGGGCCTCTAGGGCCTTCAAAACGTGCTGATCTGGGAGGATCTGGAAGCAATCCACCTGACCTCACCGGTTTATCCTGCACAACAGGCGTGTGTGTCGAAGACACTGCAGAAGTGCCTTTCAGTTCCCCACACTGTTGTTCAGATGAAATATTTACAGTTTGTTTACTAAGATGACCTTGAGACTTTCCATGGTCAGATGAGCCAAAGGATGTACCTACTTGGGAATAAGGTGAATAGCTAGTTGAACTAGATATTTTTGATGCATAGGTACCAGGAGTGGGAAGGAGAGCTGGCCTTGGTGTTTCAGTAGCTTGAGAACTGGATCCTGAAGGAACAGAGGAATTGGATAACTGAGAAACTGAAGAGACAGGTGGGGGGACCAGTGGAGGTGTACTTGAAGGTAAAGTTGGAGGCATAATAGGAAGGCCACCTTGCCCAGTTTGGGAATACGGAATAAATGGAGGCGGCAGCGAAACATTTGCAGGATATTGATTCTTCAGATTTTGGAGTGACGTCACTTTTTCCTGCAGGTGCGACTGAGTGACCTTCATCTGCTCATCCCATGCTTTCCACTGTTTCTCATACTCTTGAAGCTGGTCTTTGTGAGGGTAGGTTTGAAGCTGATGCTGCCACTGTTGGTTCATTGATCGCTCCCAATCTTTATGAAGCTGCTGGAACTGTTTTTGCTGTGCCTCATAATGTCGCAGTTGCATGTCCACTGACATTGTCTGCAATGAGATGACAAAGATAGGTTCAAAATACCTTAAGACAGTCAGTTACTCTCAGAGCCATGAATTTCAGTATCATTTGTAATATCACAGTTTCTGATGACTTGGCTGAAAGCTTGAGGAAGAACTACACCAAAACAAAAGCAAAAACCAACTGTGACATCTAAAGACATTGTGAAAATTAATGTATTTTATGACTACATGCTACATCTGTGTATGGAAGACTTCAACAGGACAGCTGAAGAAACCTATAATCTGTATAAACTGTATTATTACCAGATCCTAACAACGGCTAAAGCCCAAATCAATCTTCACATATATACACTATGTGACTACTTCTCAAGATTTCAGTTTTTGCTATTAACCTGCTCAGAATTGCCTCAGCTGTCTGCAATTATTCTTCTCTAAGCCTTTGCCAGACCTTATTCGCACAAATAAAGCTTATTTCAAGGAGTTCTGTCCTTCATTATGTGAGGATATCATAATATTCATGGCTTGATCTTGCCTGAGATTTTTAAGGTTTACCCAAAGAAATTAAAAACCCCTAAAAACGTAGACAGTCCAACTTACAAAGAAATGCTTAATGTATGAACTCTACCAACCCAGTGATAGCTGACTCAACTCTCTAATGCAGTAATCAACTTCTACTTAAAAGCTTAAAGCTTACAATACTGGTTTCAACTGATTACTTGAGTTAAAAATAATCAGTGAGATACTCATTTTCTTAATTACATTCACTGTCTATTTTTGGCATCTACATTTAACATTGTAAATATTTATTTTTGTAGAGAAGAGCAGCTTCCAAACTACTCTGCGCAATCATCTGTTTACCTGACCTTTCTGAATTGTTTCTCCAGTGGCAAAACAATTGAAGCTGAGTAAATTCAATATTGTGCTCAGCTTTGCTCCTGTATTACCTAGGTATATCTGAAAAATCTTATGAGAAGTGTAAAGTCTTGTATTTCTCATCCTACTGAAGCCTCATCACCATGTGTCGATGCTTTTTTTATTCTGAAGTCGAATGACAGTAGGGAAAACGGATATAAACTTCTACCCAACCAGAACAAGTAGCTAGACAAATGAGCCAACCATCACAAATTATTCAACTACATATTTTTCAGCAGACTATGAGTGCTGGGTCACCCAGGATGTATATCAAACACCATCTCCTTAGGGTCTCACCTCTAAGTGTGGAGGCTGTTGCATGATCTGTTGATACTGCTGTACTATTTGCTGCAGCTGAGCGTGCTTCTGCATTATTCTCTGATATTGAAACCCAACCCGGTGATGGGGGTGCTGCTGCCATTGAGCTGCTGCTGCTTGCAATTGCTGCAATCTCAAATCCTCCTCAGGGTCATCAGGAGGTTCAATATTGAGCTACAGAAAAAGGCAAATACTATAAATAAATGAAAGTTACTTCTGTCAGGAAAAAAAATACACTTGGTCACTACACATTTTACAGGAACTTTCTCACTGTTTCTTACTTTATTACTCTATTTCATTGTTCCAGCCACCCACAGCTTCTGGAAGGCTGATTTTTATCCCACCTTTTCTTAATGTGGACACATCTTTTCTTAATATGAACAGTCTAATCTAAAGGTTAGGCTGATGGCAATTAGGTTATTCATACATAAAGTCAAAACCTGCAGGAAAGAGATTAATGAAAATATGTTATCTGTCACTCACAGAAAATGTAATGAGAAACAGTGGTTTTTCATGATGATGTAAAGTAACTCCAAGTGCATTATTTTTGTCACTTTGTAGGAATATGCACCCTGTAAGTTAAAGTGGGGCACATTCTGTTCAAACATCAATCATGACCTCCATCTCTTATACAGTAACTGTTACTGAGCATGCTGACAAAAAAACAAACTCTGGGCAAAATTCTTGGCTTTCAGGCTAACTGAATTCTGGCTCCCCTTTTCTCTATGCATTAAACTGCCATAGAGAAATTAAAAAATAGTGTCTTAACATAGCATTCCACAACCACCTGATTTTTCACTTTGATATCATGATATGTGTCAGCTCACAGATGCTTGGTGCACGTGTGGGTGAATATGTAATTTTATATACAAGAAGTGTATTTTCTCAGTAGTGCAGCTTTAGCAAACTTTTTTTTTAAGACTGCTTCACAACATTTAGTTATTGTTACAAGGCATACAAGAGAATTTGATGGCATTAATTTTCCTGGGGTTTTGGCTTGTCTAGGACACAAACAGAGTGGCATCACTGTACAAAGCCTACCTGAGTTTCAGTGGATGGAAGAGAAGACTCGTCTTCTTTGGATGCTGGAGGCAGAGATTCATTAAGAGGAGGAGCTTCAGACTGCTGAGCTGAAGCACTCATTTTCCCTTCTTCAGATTTTGCTCTCTGCTCATCTTTCACTACTGGACTTTTCATCTGCTGCTGTCCCTGAGCATGGGCTTTTGCCCTTTGCTGCAGGCTAAGCAGGTGCTGCTGGTACCAGTATTGCTGCTGTTCCTGTAATGGATAAAAATTTTCTAAGACAGTTTTCACAAGAAAAACAATAGAAAATCATTAATGATAATCACTAGAATCATACTGTGGGAATTTAAACTGTTTTGAGGAAAAACTTACTTCTTCAGCAACAGTATTGCAATGGATGCCAGAAGACCAAATCAAAATTCAGAAATCACTATGTGATGCACAGAACCCACAACAGAGTTTACTTTTTACCCCAACAAGCTTACTATTCTGTAACTATAGCAAACAATACTAACAAAAATCTCGAGCACAGGCAATAATAAGCAAAATTACTACAAATATGTGGTAAGTACCATATTTATTTGTTTTAGAACTTCTTATATCTAAGAACTACAGTAAAGAGAAAAAGAAGGAAATGTACAGGAGAGATGAAGGGGATGAACAGAGGACACAGACATGAAATAGACTGAAAATGACAGCTGAGAAACTGTGAAGATGTTTGAACAAAGCTAAGGAAAGTAAAAAGAAAAATCAGAACCAGTATATAGTGAAGATTAGGTATCATCTGAATTCTCATTAATCCTGATTTATTTAATAGCTGAAGAGGGAAGCGGGTATGGTTGCACCCAAAACCTGATCCATTGAAGAAATAATAAGCTTTCAGTTTTAAATATTTCAAGGTAGAATTAAGAGTACTCAAGGCAGACGACAGAAGCTTTCAAAAAGTAAGCTGCCACTGACATAAAGAATGAAAGACTAAAGATAAGTATCTCAACAATTAAGCAGTAGTGTCTTAAAGAGACCTGAATAAGAACCAACAGTCCTGTATCTCTTCCAAGATGAGAAATATCAGGCATCAAGTGAATTGAAGGACATCTGTGGGAGGCTGCTCTTCACCTGAAATGGTCTTGTGCCACCAGCGTCCCTACTAGAGACCTCTCCAAGGGCTATAATTTTGTGGATTCAAGACATCATTTGGAAAAATCTACTTATTTTAAAAATAAATACACCCTTTACAGCTAAGGCAAGTCCTGTATCTTAGGAAAATATTGTTACACTCTTGATTTTTAAGTTCTCTTACCATCTGCTTTTAGCCACTATCAAAGATAGAATGATAAAATACTGTAGTTTTCAGTCTAACCTAGTGCAACCATCCTTGTGCTCTCAATTCCATCACCTCTGAGAATCTGTGACTGATCTCCATCTTTTATACCTTCTGTTCTTCCTTTCCATCCAAGCATGCACAGTTCAGAAAAAAACACCTATATAAAAGCCCAGTCAGGAAGAGAAAATAATCCAAAAGATGCAGGCATTTTAAAATAAAAGTGTGACAACATCAAAGCAGTAAGTGCTGTCTGATGAGACTTCTTGAAAGTGCATCACTCTGCCCATCTAAACAGGTTTAAAAGAAGAGTAACTTTCTCTAGAAATCTACCTCATGCTCAGATCAGAAATACTGTTTTCCCTTGGTAGCAAACACCAACATGGAGGTGTATTTTAAAAAAAATACTTCCATACCTTGGAAATGAGATCAATGAAATGAGAGACAGTGCTTCACAGACTTTAAATTGATCATGCAATTATTCCTGCCATGTATCTTTTTAACAATATGTCTCAGAAGAGCAGCCATAGTTTTGGGTGGAAGATATGCATTCACATTGCAGCATAGACTCTGACAGAAACCTTCAACAACATGCTGAAGTAAGTGCAACTCAAGGGAGGAGCATACTTCTCCAGCTACACAAAATCTGACTTGTTTATCCATCTCAAAAGGCACCACAAGGTGATTTGCCATCATGGTGCTAGATGCTATGACATATTCTACTGCCACAAAATTGTAGTCTCCACAGATCTATTTTGTTTCCTTCTCATTCCACCAACTGGACATAGAGCTAGAACTCATAATATGACATGGGCTTTCCAGAGCTATGATAATAATTATGTATCACCTTCAGCAGATGAGTCAGTGACATCTATTACTGTGCTATTTGAAAAGCATGAGAAAAGCAAAAAGGTAGATTTTTACACCTTAGTTGAAGCAAAACAGAAGTGCTAGAGAAGAAAATTTTTCATGATGAAGAACTCAGTTATTTGAGTGATTATCTCCTCATCATGACTTGCCATTCAACTGGACTCATAATTTTTCAAGTCCAATTATAATCCTTAAGATCAAGAAAAACAGGAGCATCAACACAGGCCTTTTTCCATCTTTGACTGACCAAGAGACTAGACCTGTTGCATTTTACAGGAACACTGAAACCTGCACTATCAGCCCCTGACCACAGGACATACCACCAAACACATTAATGTGAAGTCCACACCAAAAGACTACTCCAAAGTTAATATAGGTGACCCTAGGCCATAACATAACACCTAATTTGGGGGATATCACGTCCTTTCCAGGTGAAAATTGCAAAAAAAAAAATGGTATAGCATCCTCATAAAACGAAGAGGCAAGAGGCTGTTTAAAGAGCACAGCAGTCTCCTACATGGTGAGGTGGTAAAGCTGAGGTGGCTTTATCAGATGTCGATAAATGCATATTTATAGAGACAGATGTACCCACACATCCTCGGAGCAGGAAGAGCATTGTCAGCAGGTTGAGGAAGATGATCCTGCCCCTCTGCTCAGCCCTGGTGAGGCCACAGCTGGAGTGCTGTGTCCAGTTCTGGGCTCCCCAGTACAAGAGAGACCTGAACTCCTGGAACAAGTCCAGTGGAGGGCAATGAAGATGCCAAAGGACTGGAGCATCTCTCTCTAATAAGGGCAGGCTGAGGGAGCTGAGCCTGTTCAGCCATGAGAAGACACGGCTGAGGGGGACCTTGTACACTGTATCTGAAGGGAGGGTGCCAAGAGGAAGGATCCAGGCTCTTCATGGTGATGCCAAGGAACATGGAAAGGGGCAATGTGCAGAAATTGATGCACAGGAAGTTCCACCTGAATATAAGAAAGAACTTTTTTACCACGTACCTGAATATAAGAAAGAACTTTTTTACCACGTAGGGGACTGAGCACTGTAACAGATTACCCAGGGAAATTGTGGATTCTCCCTCACTGAAGATATTCAAGAACTGTCTGGAACACAGAACCCGGTGCCACATGCTCTGGGATGACTCTGCTTGACCAGAGGTTGAACCAGACCCTGTGGTCCCTTCTAACCTTATCCATCCTGTGATACTGTAAACAAACAGCAGCACACATCACCCAACCACCCGATGGAACGTTAAGGAAACACCACAGTTATTTTAAGTGAATTTGACAAGAATGTAGCTATTTAATCCAACTACATACCCATGGAAGAAACTACACTAAACTCACGATACTGTCAAGGCAAAGAACAGTATCTCAGACAGGAAAATAATAAAACACCAACTCATGGCAAATTGCGTAGTATTTTCTGAGTTAAGAGAAAAACACTAATATATTCGTCTGCAGCCACTGTTACTGTGGGATGAGAACAAAAAGAATTGCCAGTCAATTACCAGTTTAAACAAGGTCTCAATAGGATACTACAAATGACAAATTACACTGTTTCTTTACTCAGCTTTTCAGATTACTACCATGAAAGCATCACTACACTCAGCTTTTCCTATTCCTGTTGTGTAAGAACTTGTTACTCCAAAACCTGTCTCATTGTACAACCTAAGATAGCCAAAATCGTATCAATTTGTTAAAACAAACTTATGACCAGGAAATTATCATATTCCTTTTCACTTAACACTGAATTGTGAACGAGAGCAAGTAAACTACTCAAGATAGAAGCTGTTTATATAAACACTCATAAACCAGACAATGCAAACTTCATCAGTATTCTGCTGCTTCCATGTGCCCACCACAATAAAGCACTATTTGCAACTCTTCTGGAGACTGTTTACTATTTTATCATTGAGCTCAATAATTTAAGAAGTCAACAAGCTGCCTCAACACCAAATTAATACCACATTCTGCAAGTGGCTTTTTGAGGTTTTGGTTTTGTTACTAAAAAATTAACTCTTGATGTTATCACTGTAAAAGATTAGTGCTGTCCAAAACTTTGACAAAATTGAGTGAAATGAACTGAAAAGCACTGCTTTGCCAGACAGTAATTAGTTATATGGGACAAATGTAAAAATGGAATTTACAAAGATACAATTAGAAAGGTGTCCCTGCAACTAGCAAATTTAAAGTGTCAGTAACTTCAATATGACACAATAGGATTTTTGCAAACCTAGCTTCAAATCAGAACCCTAATATCAATTTACCAAAAGAACAGATTTAGGTAAAGAGATTTGAAAGTATGCCCTTTAATTTTGTTCTAGCAGGTGGATCCCAACAAGATAACTCTAAACCCATGCAAAAGCCTCAGTGAATCTGCCTGACCCATGTCCATAGCTGAGGGCCTCAACACACGTGCCTCACTGTGCATGCTGAACCTTAAGCCTGGATTGTCCCTGACAATGCAGATGAATGGTCCCATCAAGTTCACTGGAACTGGTCTCATTTAGGAAGCGAAGCAAGCAAACATTTTGCAGTATTTTGGCCTCAGTGTAGACATAAAAAACACACAGTAGTAACATTTTTTTACTTCAAGGCATTTCAGAACATTCCCCTCCAATGCCCTATGCAATTTTTATACTGGAAGATCAAGCACGTGCAGCACAAAACGTGGATTAAGTCTAAGGAGAGGGCAAGTATGTAATGCAACAGAAACATTTCTGCAGCTTTAACTCTGTGTGGTAAGACTAAAATAGTCACAATTTTACACTGACCAGGCAGACAACTGCAACTCAGTCCTTTAAAAAACTATAATAAATCACTGAAGACAAGTGACATCCCGCAATGTAGAACACACAAACAGACTGCTGCACCCCGCAACGGGCCAGACAAAGCCAACAGGGGTTAGCTGCGGGTTGCCCACATGCCGTACTTCGGAATACATTCTCCAGAGACAAACGCACGCTCGAGAAAATGAAAGTCATCCAGGATTTACACTTTTCCCTAAACAACTCTCCTCGAGGAATGACAATTTGTTACATCCCTACTACCACCACTGGATAAATCAGCCTTTATAAAACTTCCTTCGAGCTGTGCCACTACCACACTTCCACCGATTGCGTCCAAATCCTTTCAATATTATGCAAATATGGTGTGTTCATCAACTGCCCTTACTCGGGGGACCTTTGCAGCACCCCGTACCTGCCCTGGGCTCATCGCCCCCGCCGGCAGCCTTACCTGGGGAGTCATGGTGGAGGGGTCCGGCTGCTCCGTGCCACCGCCCTCCTTGGCGGCACCTTGCGCGGCCTCGGGCTGGGCAGCGGCGGGCTGGGGCAAGGACGGCTGCGGCGGGGGGAAATGAGCCTGCGACGGCTTCACCGGGGGAGGGATGGAGGAGGCCAGGGCGGGCTGCGCGGGCTGGGAAGGAGAGGCCTGCGAGGAGATCAGGTAGGGCTGGGGATGCGCCATGTATCCCTGGGCAGGAGGCGGCAGGTAGGGCTGGGAGGCGGTGGCCGCCGGGGGCTCCAGGTAGGAGGGCGGAGGCTCGGAGAAGGAAGGGGGCGGCTGGGAGGGCTGTGCCCGGGGCAGGTAGGGCTGGAGCGGCGGGGACTGGGCTGGGGGCGGCTGGGCGGGCGGCAGGTAAGGTTCTGCCTGTGGCGGCGGCAGGTAGGGCTGGGCGGGGGGCAGGTAGGGCTGGGCGGCGGGCTGCGGGGACTGCGGCGGCGAGGACAGCTCCATGTCCATGGGCACCGGCTCGGCGGGCATCGGCTCGCCCCAGTCGCCGTGCCCGCCCGGCGGCTCCTGCCCGTCGCGGTCCCGGGCCGCGGGAGGAGGCTTGCGGGGCGGCGGCTCGCGGTGGCCGTACTGCTTCTGGTAGCTGCGGACCGGCGGCGGCACCGGCGGCACCGGCGGCTGCTGCTGCCAGTCGGTGAAGGAGCCGGGCAGCGGCGGCGGCGGCAGCCCCGGCGGGGGCGGCCCCGGCGGCGGCGGGGGCCCCAGGAGTACAGACTGCAGCTGCTTCTGGTGCATCTGCTGGAGCTGTTGCAGCTGGGCCAGGTGCTGCTCCTGCAGGCTCAGGAACCCCGAGGAACCGGCGGGTGGCGGCGCGGCGGCGGGGGGCGCGGGGCCCGGCGGCGGGTAGCTGGGAAGCGGCATCGGCGGAACGGCGGGAGGCGGCACGCTGGGGGGCGGGATGGGCAGCGGCGGGGGCGGAATGGAGGTGGGGGGCGGCGGGTAGTGCCCAGCCGCCCCGTACAAGCCCCAGGCCGGGTACATGGCGGAACGCGGAGCGGACACAGGCCGCGGCGGCGGCGGCGGCGGGCGGCGCACGGCGCCTGCGCGGGCAGGCCCCACCCCGCCGGGCAGTCGAGCGTGAGGGCCGCGCCAGAGCGCCCCTCTGGGCGGCTGGCAGCGCCCCCTAGCGGACAGCCGCCTCCAGCGCCGGGCTGAGGGCGGAGGCGAGCCCGGAGCGGCGGATCCCGCCCACCCCACCGGGGACAAGGGACGGGATTGAAGCGGATGGGACGGGGACAGGCGACACACGGCAGCCCCTGCGCGGAGCCCTCCGTTGTGTGTAGAGGTGCCGCCAGGCGCTCTGCAAGCTGGCTGTGTATGGCGGGCCCGGCGCTCCCGGGGGCCGTGGTGTCCCTGGGACGGCGGCGCAGCTCTCCCCGGTGACCCACGCTGAAGTGTAAGTTAAACGCACAAATATATTCTGTAGGCAGTTAGCAATGATTTATGCCAAGTGCTGAAGTCCCATCGTAGGGAAGATGCGTGTGTGTGTGTATGCATGGATTCCAGTAGCTGGGCTGTGAAACCTGGTGGCTATGGGTCAGCAGGACACCAGCACTGCCGTGTCTCTCCTTGGTCTCCTTTACAAGCACAAAATCCGGAGTCATTTTTGTCGTGTTCAGTCTCTAGTTTATGCCTGTTGAATCAAGGATCCCTGGCCAGTGGAGAAAGGCAGGTGTGGCGGAAATGTCCTAAGACTTTTCGGTCAGGATCAATATCAAGAAAATCACATTGTTAGGTACAGAAGAAGCTTTATTCTCTCTGGGGGAAAAGATGGATTTTATGTTCATCTGTTGATAAATTTCAGGAAGTTCACAGAGGAGATACATCATGAATCTGCAAGAAAATATTTGACTGAATTCAACTGAGATGCCAACCTCTAAGAAAACTATCTTAATACATATATTAACTGCCTTTTCTATTCTTTAGTATCCGTTCTTTTCATTTAGTGGTGATTATTGATCCTTTTCTATTTAGGATGGTCTATTTAGATTTCTCTTGCAGTGAATATGACTTTCAGATAGCATTTGTATTTTTAGCCTGCATCTACTCTTCATTGTCCTGTACTTAGCATTTATATACCTGAGTTCTATGGCCCAGTTTATTCACTAAGCTTTTGAAAATCTGTCCGTCCCATATAGGGAGTTCCTGTTGCAAACACCCTTTAATTCATCCAGCTGATCTATTCACTCTGCAAGAATTCTCTTGTGATCAGTTTACTAAGTTATTTCCTGCAGGCAGGTCTCTCCCATTATTTTTGCTGTTTGTTG
Source organism: Sylvia atricapilla (assembly GCF_009819655.1). NCBI lineage: Eukaryota > Metazoa > Chordata > Aves > Passeriformes > Sylviidae > Sylvia > Sylvia atricapilla. Next base: position 57,382,193 of record NC_089145.1, read on the forward strand.
TGGTTATTCAATATTGTCTAGACATTTGTTACTTCCCTTATGAGGGAATACATGTACCTAAACACTTTCAGGGCAATTGTTTTCCAGCCTACATTGTGGAAGCCAAAATGTAACTTCCAAATAACTTGACAGATGTTTTTTCAATATTCAAATCTGGTTTGGGTTGCAGTACACTTGATTCCCACAGGGCAAGTACACTGGCTTTACCTGATATTACCTTGTCCTTAAAGGAGCACTGTTAAGTTCACATTATGCCCTCTGATTCTTTTATTCAGAATATGGTAATTTTTATTCTTTTATATTCTGTTCAGTCTGTAACATTAAAGGGTGCCATCATGTTGGTTTGGGTTAATTTTTTTTTAAATAGCTCATCTTCTTCCTGCTTCTAAACACTATTATACCACATTTCAGTTACCCCTCAATTAATCAGTGTCACATCTTGGATCAGCAGCCTAAATTTCTTCACCTGGTAAGACTGTAGTAATCAAAGGAGTAGAAATTATTTTCCACTATCCTTTGCATATATTCAGATTTTCTTTTATGTGATGCTCCTCTATGTTCTCTGTCTTCTGAAGCTATGGAAACTGGCTACAGCAGGAGACAGGATGTTAGAAGAGAGACTGAATTTTCTAGTTACTAAGAAACACTGCAAGCATCTGATATCTAAATCCTGTGCAGATTTAAACCAACTGCCAGAGTTGAGTCAGGAAGGAATTCCTCTTCTGGTTTGGACTGACATAGTTCTGCATTTGTGGGAGCATCAAAATAGCCAAGTTTACCAAACTCTTTCCTGTGACAATAATCTTTCCTCCTCTGACATACTGTAAATTGGTTCAGACACTGGGATGCCACTGTGTGCATGGAGTAACTATTTTCCTGTGAACCAAGTGTTTGGCACACGTGTTCCCTGCCATTGCAAGAGAAGCAGCTGATCATTCAGGCAGTCCTCTCCTGTCCTATTTATCTTCTGAACAGGCTCTTTGAGTTAATAGCCAAGTTTTTTGTCTCACCAATTTTACTCAATTAGTGAAGATTTCCAGATAGGTTTGCTCACTGCCAATACTTTCTTCTGCTCATCCTCCAGCCCTCCTAACAGTTCTTTAGCAATTGCCTTACACCTATTCCAGATTCCTCCTCCTTTTACTAAAGCAATGCAGAGCTAAAGGAATAAAAGGTTTCAGTAAATTAGCACATTTAGTTTGATTCCTACCCACTGTTCATGCTAAATACATGTATTTTCATGAAGTCTCTGCAAAAGGCTGGCAGGTATACATTCCCCAAATTCATCAGGCTGCCGTGCCTTTGGCCTCTTCTGTACCAGAAAGACTATTATCAATTGTTACCCTAAGTGTCCATTCCTTTCTTCTTTCTTCTCCAGTTGCCTTCCATTTAGGTTAATTCAAGTGAAGTTATTTGCACTGGAACAATTCTAGTTAACTATTGACTCAAAGAAGTTTTTCAAAACTAGAATTATTCTGAAAAGCAAGTTACAGAGACCTAATCCTACAACTGTTTCTAAGTTCTCACTTGACTAAGAAAGGGCTTTAAGTGTTCATGGTAATACTTGATCATTAGCTTGAAGAAATATGGATTGGATTGAGAGAACAAAACTAAGGATATTATTTTTGAAATGTGCATATTATATACTAACTGTAAAATCTCTCCATTGTTGGCTACCTTCTTCCTGGCTGGAGGTGGAGAAAACTAACTTTAATTGTGATAGCCTGGAAGGGGCTGAATTTTCAAAGTGTCAGTATGCTGTTATTTCAGGGATGTTTAATAGGTGAGCCTGCAACAAGGGAAGAAATAGCATGAGGGGTAGGTATGATGTGTTCCCAAAGTTTCCTGCAGTATCTGTAGAGGTTTGGTGCCAGCAAGGAAGTTACCAAGATGTCGAAGCACATCCCAAAGACAGGAAATCGTCTTCACTGCATGACTGTCCAGCATCCAGACAGCCAAGTCAGCTATTACAGAATTGGAAGAGACCTCCAAGGTCACCGAGTCCAACCATTAACACAGCACTGCCAAACCCACCACTAAACCATGTCTCTAAGCACCACATCCACATTTTAACACTTCTAGGCCCAGTGATTCTATCACTTCCCTAGGCAGCCTGCTCCAATTCTTCACCATCTTTTCAGTGGTGGTGAAATTTTTTTCAGAAATTTTTTCTAGTATCCAAATGTCCCATGGCACACCTTGAGGCCATTTCCTCTCATCCTGTCACTTGTTCCCTGGGAGACTGATGCCCACCTGGCTCCACCTCCTTTCTGGTAGCTGTAGAGAGTGATAAGGTCTTCTTTGAGCCTTCTTTTCTCCAGACTAAATGCCAGCTCCCTCAGTTGCTTCTCATCAGACTTGTGCTCCAGGCCCTTCACCAGCTCCACTGCCCTTCTCTGGACCCACTCCAGCACCTCAGTGTCTTATCTTGTAATGAGGGACCCAGAACTAAACACAGGACCCAAGCTGCAGCCTCACCAGCACCAAGTGCAAGGGGAGGATCACTTCCCTAGTCCTGCTGGCCACACTATTTCTGATACAGGCAAAGATGCTGTTGGCCTTTGTGGCCACCTCTGCAACCAGTTTAAGGGACTACAAACTATTAAAGTTTGGAAAATTTCTTAATTATACGAAGAATATAAAGTTTCAGTCTTTTCCTGTACTACACCTCCAGCATTTTGGCCAGGAAGTGTGCTTTGGCACATTGGCTCCTGGTGACCCTCTCCTCACCACACAGCAGAGAAATCGTAAGAGCAAATAATATTGCTAAAAATTAAGGAATAATGGAGGAGGTACGAGAATGCAGAGTTATGGTTTTGAAATACCCTTCCCCCTACATTTCTTCATGTGGCTTAATAATTTCTTTTCCATCCCTCCCTGACCACTTCCTTCCCTGCAGCAAATTCTGCAGGTCTCTGGAAGACTGTTTATTTGCAGCCAAAGTTTTTATTCCTCTACGACTGCCTTCCCAGCCCACATTAACACCTTTGCCTTTTAAACATGTAACTTCTTGTCCCTGATACATAAAAGTCAAAGGCCTTAAGGTGCATAGGACCCAAACCAACAGGAGGGAAAGACCCATCCCCACTCAACCCTGCCCTGCCCTCCACCACTCCAAATGTAAGTAGAGGGACTGGGCTACCAGCTAGCCAAGTACAGAAAGAGCAATCTGAGAGGACACTTAAACTTCATTCACTGTGCAGCTGAATAAAAGCCCATCAATTCTGAATTAAAATCTAGACTGCTTTTCCAGAGAAAGCCACCAACTGGTGCAGATCTGATGTCTTTTCTGCAGAATGCAGATTCTGATTTGACTGAACAGATGTGAAGTAGTTTCCCAAAGGAATACCTGTCCCACTACAGGTGCAGCAATAAGAAACTTCTCAAATCTCTTGTGGTTTTATTCTCATCCAGAGTTGCATAATCAATATTTAATTCAGAATGCTGAGATCACTTTTTCCAATGATCCCAATGCAGAGCTAGGCACATTCTTGGTCCTGCCATCCTCTCACTTCTCCCAGCTGTAGGTAATCAGACCAAGGCAGAGGATGGATGAATAAAACCAGACTCTTCAAAATAGCTTTTTCTTAGAAAAAACAAGGTTAAGAAGTCCATTTGGTGTTATCCACAGTCATATGAGCAGAGTTCCAACAAAAGAAGAAAGCAGGAGGGTTGGAATCAGAAAGACCCTTATTCTGGCTCACAGTCCTGTCATTGATGGCTTGACCAGACAGGTTAGAATCGAGGAGCTCCATAATCATCTGGCATCCTCTCAATATTGTACCTGAAAAAGAAGGAAAACTTATGAAGACAATCTAGTCCACATTGCTCCCTTCCTCAGTGTGGTGGTACCCCTACCCCCTTTTCCTCCTCAAGGCTGTACTACCATCTCAGGGATTCCTGCTAGGCTTTGGCCTTTGTGTAATGAGTTAGGTGGTGAAGCATCCCTTGAACATGCCAGGAAGTCTTGCATGACTAAAGTAAGGACAGCACTAACTGTACTGGGAACTCCTGTTGTCAGTCAATGGCGAAGGATGAGATTGTCAGTCATCCTCTGACAATCCTAAGTCATGGCCTGAGTGGAATGGTATCAATGTTACTGGAGTTTTGGAAACTCTAGTAGTTACCAATCTGGATTATGGCCAAGATGTAAAATTTATACATGACTAAAAGCAATCATCTTGTGACCCTATAAGCAGTGGTCTCAAGTGAGGCCCTTGGAGCTTTCCTGGACTGCCACAGGCTGCACCAGCACCTCTCTCTGAGCAGAACACCTCTCAGTCTCAAGGCTGACATGCTTGAAGGACTGTCACTTAAGCCTTGCCTGTTGAGAAATGCAGAGGCATTCCATGTGTTTCACTGGATCTGAGAGAAATTTTTAACTGGTACCTTTGTACATTTGCATATACATCTTCGTGTCAGTGTACATGCATGTGAATTGGCTGAAATACTTTTTACTGAGTGTAGTATGAATATTGCTTCCTGAAACTATAATTAAGTCACTGTTATAATAGTAATAAACCCTATTGAATCACTTTATAAATGTTAAATCAGTCAGTACTTAAGTGCTTCTAAATTCTAATTAAGACAGAGACTGTTAAGCCTAAGTCTAGGACTAAGACTGGATGCAGCTGCACCTGGACTCCATCAGGAGTTTGGAAAGCAAGAAGATCCTTACTGAACCTTGTGACTCAATGGGAGGACCTTCCTTTGGACTCCTGGTCTTCAAAACATTCTGAAGTGATTCTAAGTCGATTTTCCTTTGTATGTTTCATCCATGTAGTAACAGAATGAACTTTGCCATTAAACTCTCTTAAGTCACATTGCTACAATCTTATATTAAAAGCTGCTTTTGCTGATGTACCTTCAGCAGTGATTCTTCAAGTGGACTAAAGCATTCATTTGCATCACCTATGCAGCAGCAGGCTTACAGGCAGACAGAATAGCAAGAAGCTTTGTTGCATTTCTATCTGCAGCTCAGATCCCCAGGAAGAAAAATATTACTTCCGAAAGTCAAAAGTCTTCATAAATCTGCTGTTATTCTTCACCTTAAACTCAGCAATCAGACATCTCAAAAACTCACTATCTCCAGAGAAGGAAAACCCCTGGGGTTTGTAAGATCTGACTTAGGATTTAAGAGCAGATCACCGCAGAAAATAAAACTTTAGACATTCAACTTACAGGTCACAGATTCATTTAGATTGGAAAAGACTTCCAAGATCACTGAGTCCAGCCTTTGAATGAATGTTACCTTGAGAATCAGACCATGGCACTAAGTGCCGTGTAAAATTATTTCTTGAACATTCCCAGGGATGGTGACTGCATCACCACCCTTGACAGCCTTTTCCAAAAATTCATGGCCACAGTGAATAAGAAGAAAAGGTGTTTTGAGAGAAAAATCTTTTGAGCCAATTCTAATTACAGATCAGTTAAAACTACATATCTATAGCAATTAAGCTCCTCATTTCCAATATGCTGCACTAGTACCCTTCTGAGTTGGTTTGGTTTTTAGTTAAGAAGCAAATTCAGTCTCTTAGAGGGTACACAAAACTACCATTAAGATATCGAACAAGAATGGCTCTTTTCTTCAAGAACCTGTAGAATGCATTTGCCTGGTAGTCCTGCTGCTGCTGGTAAGCAAAACTGATCTATGGAAACACTGGCCTTAAGGAACCACTTCTTCAGGTAAAGACAAGTGAACATGCAGACTGCAATAAAAACGGGTCTGTGACCAGTCTCTTCCCAGCAATAGCTGTACTTCAACTTCTGTGTAAACACCAGGCCCTTCACTGCAGCCTGCACAACAGGCAATGAGGGAGAGAAGTATGAGGTAACAGAGTCCCTGTCAGACAAGGATTGCACTGGGCAGGATTCCTTCATGTCAGGGGGCCCTTACCTGTGCCTGGAAATATACATTATAGGCACTCCAGGGATTTTTCTTATTCTCCGCTTGAGCTCTTTATCCACTGTGGCCACAATGTAACATTTGTGCTGCAAAGAAAGAAGGCAAGTCAGATTCTGTTGGGAAAGATGGGACAGGAAGCCCAGAAAGGAATTCATGGCACACCAAACATTCAGTGAGCTCAATGAACACAAGAAGCCTGATAGTTCTTGGCAAGGCATTACCATGACTTGTACAGACTTCAGCAGCAGACTAATAACATCTTTCTGCCCTTCAAAATAGAGTCAAGAACTCTCTGAAACTCTCTCCAGCCTTTCAAGCTGACACTTTTCCCATCCTAATGTTGATGTTCCTTGATGCTGTCCTATACAATAAGAATACTCAGGGAAGATAATACCTTGCATCAAATAAAGCTGTGCTAGAACTGAAAATGCCTCTTGGTGAGATTTAATAGTTACACTGTGGGAAATTTAAGTCAGTCAGTAATTAGGAGGGCTCAGGAATTTTTAGTATGTTAGCACAGTATAGAAAATGTCAGAAAGGGAAATACCTGAGTGACCCTCTGCACCAAGCAGTCATCGGCGTAGGTCCCTTTGTGCATACACGGCAAGCGTTCAAACCGAGGGTCCTTAGCAATTCTGTGGGGACATAAAAACCAGCATCACAGCAATTAGACCAGAGAATAGAGTAACACACTATGGAGGAACAAGAACACCCCCTTTCTGTGACATACAGAACATTGTTCTCTAAACTAGCAATGAAGGGATGGAGTAACTGGTAGACAAAGGTCAACTGAAATGACGTGCAAAAAAAAAAGAATGCAATTTGTCTAGTTACTATAGGTTAAGTATTTCTTAGTACTGGTTTGTTGGATTCAAAATCTGTACAATGTTAGGCCTTTTCCAAACAAAGCAATTTGAAATAAGTTACCTGTGGGAATAACTAGAACTTCTGGCAGGTGATCATTTGTACCATGCATAAAGGGACATTTTACCCCCTGTCTGAAGGGTAACATCAAAGCTGTTGAGGGTATGCACTCGTGTACTTTACAACACAGCAGGCCAAAATAAAAAGAACAATACATCTCAGTGATGTCCAGAAAAACCTGGCTCTAGATTATCAGTACTTGGTACCTACTCATACAGGAATAACAAGAAGTATGAATGTAAAGTTCTGTAAGACTTGGGTGACTTCTTTATTAATTTTTAGAAATTCTATAATTAATTTTTTTTTTTGAGGAACAGAAAAAAGCATTACTTTGAAAGTGTTAGGAGGTTAAAAGATTTACAGATTAATATTGTGCATCTATACCTAGCATTTTGTTTCTAAACTTGAGCCACTGTACTGATCTCATAGAGACAGAGAAATACAACCAAGTTCAGGACCCTGTAACAACCTAACCACCCTCTAGTGCAGGAGCACCAGTCACAGCAAGTGTTTTTAGTTTATTTATATTAAAGCATTAAGTTCTAGAAACAGAAGAACACCCTACACCTACCTTAATGCCACACGGTACTTCTGTCCTAACTTCTCAATTTCACCCATTACACAATCTGTGATACATGGAATACCTAAATGCAAAAAAAGACCATATTAAAACAAAGCAGTATTTATTCCCAGATCCCTACATACTGCCCACATGCCTCAGAAACATCCTGGAACTCTATAATGTATGACTTACAGTGACAACTGTTAATATTGCAAGGTAGTGAAACGTAGAGCCACCAAGTTTGACCATGCCATGGTAATTTTAGATTTTTAAGTTATCAGTACTCTACCCTTGCTGAGATTAGCATTTTAAAACCGTTACTTGACTGAAACCAGAGACATTGCCAGGGTTACCACAGCTCCATGATTACAGCACATATTCTTTTTGCAAGATTTCTGTTTATTCTCAGCCAGTGGCATGAGGCTGACAAAGCACATTATGAGCACATTGTGGCACTGTGTGGTCTGAAGAAGCTGGGAGTGGTGCAGAAACTCACACTTGGCATAGAGACAGTCCATCATCGACTGCACTAGGTCCAGTTTGGCCTTGATGGAGAAGTTGATGAAGTTAGTGTCAACCAGGATGTGGTAAGGGGGGCCCAGCTGTGTATTATACTGGAAGAACAAGCAAGAGGGATGCTGGGGGCTGCCAGGAAAACAAAAAATTCAAATCAGTTAATCGCATTTAACATCACGTCCAATTCCCAACTGGCACAGAATGAAAGAGGGATAATGAGCAGAAAGACCCATGAGGCCTCCAGCTGCCTCCCAGGCACAACCCTTGGGGTTTGGGGCACCACTTCTTACAGAATGGCTCAGAAACACGCTCAGTTCCAGGCTGCAGCGTGGCCGGCCCTCCTTCCTTCCTTCTCTCCCTCCCCAGCGACTCGGCAGCACTTACACCTCGCGCTCTTTGATGGCACTCGGGTCCTCCTTCTTCTTCACGGGGGCTTTTGCGCGATCCTTCTCTTTACTGCAAAGAAACACAGGCACCGCTGGGATACAGGGAAAAGGAAGGGCTGCCAGCTGCGAGGAGACCTGGCCGGGACCCCGAGAGGGACACGAGGACGCCGCAGGGCCCCGCTCGGCCCAGCCGCACTCACAGGCGCTCATCCCGGAGGCTGATCATGCGCTTCATGACCGCGTACTTCCGCGCCTTCTTCTGCTTCCCCTGCAAGGACACGGACACACAGCCGCGGTGAGCTAAGGAGAGGCCCGATCCCGGCCGGAGCCCCATCCCGGCCCGCTCCCGGCTCACCATGCCGATCCCTCGGGCCGCGCCGCCGCCACCGCCGGTGTCCCCGCCGCGTCACTGGGCCCGCCCCGGAGCGCGTCATCTCCGGCTGCCAGCGCCGGGCAGCGGCGGCGCGGGGCAGCGGCGGCGCGATTGTGGCCGTCGTCGGAGACCACGGTAACAGCGGTAGCGCGTTTTCCTCCCCACAGCCACGGCTCCCGGCGCGGGGAACGCGCTCTCGGGGCGAGGTTGCTGCCGCCGCAGCCCGGCCGCTCCGCTGTGAGGGAGGCCCCCGGGGTGACGGCCCCGAGCGGCCGCGGCGGGCCCGGTACAGCCGCGCTGTGGGCGGCGGGGATGGCTCCGAGAGGGCCGCGGAGAGGCCGGGTGAGGAGGAAGGGCCGGCTCTGCCTGCCCAGTGGCGGCCCCTGGCTCTTCACCTCGGCTTAGCCTCGCCGTGTGCGCTGCGGGGCATCGGCGCACGGCGGGGGCGAGCTGTGGAAAGGCCGTGGGGATGGTGGCCCCGCAGAGCCCAGTGCTGAGGGCTGGAAGGGCAGCCTCAGCGCAGCGATCGCCCTCCTTCCCCCTCTTCTTCTCTGTTTAGCACCGCCGGGACGTTACGGAGATCTTCAGCCCACTCACTTGAGCTTGCTGGACTGTTTCGTTTTTTATTTTTTTTTTATTATTAGATTTAGTGTAGTGCTGGTTTTGCCGCGCCTTAGCTCATGAACTCCTTAATGAGAAGCAGTGGGTTGTCATTATCTATAGATCTTACCTACATTTGTGATCAGAAATCGTAGCGAACCAGCGTAATTTTAGCTGTATTTTATGCAGCCATAATGGTCTAGTCTGACCCTAAATGTCTTTTCTGCACATGAACGAAAATGTTCGCCAAGTTCTCAGACCGGTGCGGGGCACTTGGTTTCTCGTGCCCTGTGCAGGGAAGGGAGAAAGAAAAGCCTTTCTCACGAAAGCTTCTGGGATTAGTGAGATCCTGTAGCTGTTGGTATCTTCCAAATACAACCGGTTTTATCTGGTGTGGTCAGAAAAAGCAGCCAATGAAGAACGGCTCAGGAGTTTTTTCCTGAAGTGATGACCTCTGTAGAACTGTGATTCATGCTCTGAGGATGAAGAAGAAAATGAGACTGAAAGAAAAACTGTGTTGATTAGCAAAACCACAGCTGAACTTTCCTCCTGGGTGATCATACCTAGTTTAACTGTTGGTTGAGGAAATGCAGTTAGTAGAGCTCTGTCGTTCAAGTGACCCTCAGTGGTTTGTTTGGAAAGAGAAATTATTGAGGAAGAAGGGGGTGATTCGCTTTCTCCACTGATGTGCAGCAGGGCAAGTGGCTGAATTTTGTCCTGGCTCGGGAAACAAATTTGGTGTCAAGATGAGACTGACCTGAAAGTTGCCATTTGGCTGTCTTGCTGTGTTTGAGGAGGACAGGAGGAGCTGAGCACTGGTGGTGGTTTGTTTGCAATGAAAAGTCCTTAGACTTAAGCAATTGACAGAAGTATCTCTTTTTTTTTCTTTTCTTTTTTTTTTTTTTTTTTTTTTTCCTGTTGCCACTCTTTTATATAGCTTGTATGTAAATGCATATGACAAATTCCATCCCTAATAAGAGAACGACTGTGTAGACACTGACCATTGATGCTGCAGCTTTTGTCCTTGACAGCTGATACTGGATCCTGCTTGGTGCTTTTTGTGCTGACTTTTCAGTTTTCTGGGAATGTATGGTTCTCATGGGCATTCCTGTTCATTGGTTTGTGTCTGCTTTAGTGGGAGAAAATACTGTCTCTTTCACTGGAGAGTAGTCCTCTGTGAATAGCATGAGACAGACATGCCATTGGTGGTAGACATTTGTGCACATGAGAGAGATTCCTGCATAGAGATAAATGGTTCTCTTATCTTGATTGGATGAGGTAGTATTATCCTGCAAAAAGGCTTTAAAACAAAATTAAAGTGTTGTTAAGAGAAGAACGGCAATTTGTCAGTGCACCAAATAAAATCAAGAAGCACAGCAGATTTCCTAGGAGTTCAGTACAATCGTTCTGTGTAGGCCCTAGCTGGTTTTGTAGCTGTAGCTACTTGAATGTGCCATTACTGTGTTACAGTTCCTTTTGTATGTGTTACACTTGTGCTTCCTCCTGGTGCTCTGCGCTATGTCCCTCTGGCTTCAACAGCAGCAGCAACACAAACTAAATATATTCCCGTTACTGAACTTCCTTTCCTTGCTGACTTGAGGGAGCAATGGCACTAATGCAGTTTATTTTATGATTCCAGGGTGTCTACCCTGATTATGCCAGTACCTCTCCTTGAGTCAAGCAAAGGTGAAGCTTTCAAATCCCCGTTTTCCCTGCAGGTGGCAGGAGACCATCGCTTGCTCTGTCCTTGGATCAAGATTACTCAGACCTGTTGGATAATTCAGCACTTTTTTTTCCCAGCCTAGCTATGATGGCATGTTATATTGCTGCTTCTCAGAATTTATTTCCCAGATTGTTACCCAGCAGTTCCTAGCACAGATACCATTTTAATTCACATCTGCATTCTGTTAAGTGGGTGGCAGTGTATCTTGGATACCGCCTACTTGCAACTATGTTCTTCACCTCAATATGTTCCAGCTGCAAGAGTAGTACCCTTAAAGCTGCTGGCAGTGAGTAAGCTAGAAGGAAGTTGATTGTATAACAGCCACTTCATCTCTGGTGACCATCAGAGCTGGTAAGATGACAAGTTGCTGTGCTGAGTAATTAATATAACTGAGATAACTGATTTCCTGTGTCCACCGAGTTAAAAAATTTTGCAAGCCAGATGAAGAGATTAAGATTTCAATTGACTTTAAACCCCCTAAAGTTTAAATGATGGATCTTTCTTTTCCTATGCTTCAGGGAGAGGCTGTGTGATCTGTGAGAGAAGGGAAGGAGTTGTGGAGTGAAGCAGAAATGGCTTGAGTAGATGAACTCACAGAGACAGCGTTGTGGGGTTTTTATGGTATGAAGAGACTGGATCTGGAAGATGCAGGAGGGAGATCTTGTGGATTCCTAATATTGATAAGTTTCTGTGAAATTCCCCACCTGTGTGGGGAGCAGTCACACACCTTCCACACTCTGGCCAAACTGGGACAGAGTTTTGACCAGTCATTTGCAGCACATCCTGGATATGTACTGTGAAATAACTAAAATACCAAGGAAACTGCTAGGTCTGTGGTCCTTAACACACAGAAATTTATGAGTTTAGAAAGCCGATGCTTTACCTAAGGAGGAGAATGAGAGTTTATGCCCCAGGGACTGCAACACTGTTGTAGTGAGGAAAAATAGAGGAAAGAGGAAAATAGGTGAGTGGGTGGGACTTTCCTTGGGATGTGTATGAGGAAAAGACAGTGAAAGTCTGGCTGTTTCTGCAGCACAACCAAAAAGCTCTTCACAGGTTTACTGGTAGATTTTAGTGTGTATTAGAAAGGCTAGTAGAAGCGTGTAAAGGTAGTCAGATTTATATGATTATTGGCATGGGGGGAAATAAGAGCCATCTGAAGAGGAAGGCAGAGGAGGGGGGGACTAAGGAAGAAGTGACAGCTGAGGTGGTGGCATGGCAGGTGGGAGGAGCACATCGCATCTCCAGGAGAGGTGACTATCTTAACAGACAGCTGCCTCGGTGAGCCTGGCTCTGTTCTTGTCATTCTCACTCCTTTATGTAATCTGTGCTCTGAATGAGCAGATACTGATTGTGTAGGCTCTGTGGTGTTTCTTCTGGCATGTGTCCTGGTTTTTGTGGGCTGCGTCAATCCTTGCTGTTAAATTTTATTTTTTTCCTATCTCAATCCTGGCAGTAAAATGTAATTTAGTAGATAGTGCTGCTGAAGCTGAACTCCCTTATGAGGATCTCAATTTCCTGAATACCTTAAACAACAGTACCAAACCCAAAATCTAGTTTGCTTTGTTGTTCAAGAATTGAGAAAAACTTTTTTTTTTTTTCTTTTATTTTGAGGCTTGACTGCAAATAGCCCTTTAAATCTGGGCAAAATCAGTTTGAGAATAGTATATAGCATTTTGTTGGGTATGAGGACTTGAAGGGGTACCTGATCATAGAATGGTTTGGTTTGGAAGGGACCTTAAAGATCATCTAATTCTAACTCCCCTGACGTGGGCAGGGATGCCTTCCACTAGACCAGGTTGTTCAAAGCCCCATGCAACTTGGTTGTGAACACTTCCAAGAATCAGGCAGCCACATCTTCTCTGGGCAACCTGATCTGGTTCCTCACTATTCATATTGAAGAATTTCTTCCTGATATCTAATCTAAAACTACCCTCTTTCAGTTTGGAGTCCTTCCCTTTATCCTATCACTACATGCCCTTGTCAAAAATACCTGTGATTTTCTAGTACATTCTCTTCATTTTCTTAATTCTCTCAGTCCCTGCATTTGTCTTCTGTGGCTTGGTTGGTGTGGCTGGAGCAGTTGCTGTTGAAGACTCAGGGGAAAAAGTTGTTGAGTACCTCAGCCTTCTCATTGTCCTGGGTAACTGTTTCCTTCTGGAGGGGGTACATGTTTTCTCTAGTCTTTCTTTATCACCAATGTACCTACAGAAATTTTTCATGGCACCCTTGACATCCCTGGCAAGGTTTAGTTCTATCAGGGCTTTAGTTTTTCTAGTCTGATCCTTGGCTGTTGAGACAATCTCTCTGTATTCCTCCTAGGTTATCAGTTCTTGCTTCCATCTTTAATACTTCTTTAGGAACAGCATGCAGGTTCTTAGCTGCTCCAGGAAACCTATGGAGGCAAGGATGTGTTTTGTTCCATCTTGAACGTGCTGGTTTCAGGGGGTCGTATATTGAAATGAGACTGTGACAGATAGAGGCTGAGGATATGGTGAAGCTTTGCACCTCATCAACAGTGGTACTTTTATAGCACCTCTCATGGATTTGATGTCTAGTGATGCTCTTGCATCTTGCACCTCTCATGTATTTTTGCTTGCTAGATTTATCCACAGTGTAGACATGTAATGCTTCTCTCTCCTTTTTTACTTTTCTAGGAAAGTTAACAAACTGCAGGCTAAAGGAAACAGCACTGCAGGACAACCCTTTTTCCACAAAGAGGAAGAAACTGCTGTGCTCAAGTCCTTATTTTGCAGCAGTGATTCTGTGATGCAAGTTCCAGGAGTTACTCCTTCTGTGATAATCTTCTCTATGGCCTCTTCTTGCTGATGTTTGTCCCAGATCGGGGCACAAAGAGGAAGGATGCTGAAGAATGGGTACCCTCTTTTTGGCTTTTAGAGCATGGGCACTTGTGTAAAGGTATGTGATTGCTCTTTGGTTGGAGGGCTGGACTATGTGCTGAGGCCAGCAAAGGGGATTTCCTGGGCTAGAAAGTCATGGCTATTGTTGGGACAAATACCTCATTTAAGCTTTCTGCATGCTGATGTCCATTATTGCTGCTGTTGAGATGACTGATGAATAAACTCCTCTTTTGTGTTTGTTTAAAAAAAAAAGGCAGCTTCAATGCACAATGTAGCTTCTCACTAACTGAATGGTGACATGGTGAGCTATATTGTATGCATCACTGTATGCCAAATCCTGTCTAGTTGTCACACGTGTTCCTTGCTGCTGCTCCTGTTCCATCTGTCAGCTGTGTCTTATCAACCAAACAGCATGTTGTTTTGGGTGTGGTATTTTTACTACATGTTTGTTTAGCAGTCCCCTCTGTGAAAACTTGAGTCTAGAACTGGTGTCTCTTAAAATTGCTGTAAACCTAATGGTGTACAAACAGGAGGTTTTTGCTTTTGTGTTGATCAGTGAGAGTTTCAGCAAAAAGGCTCCACTTTGCAGAATTGAGAACAAAAATACAAATGGACTCTTTTCCCAGTTGCATTTGTATGTTCTGTAGTAGACTTGCAGGGCAAAAATAGATTCACCTCTGCCTAGAAGGATTTTGTTTGTTCTGAACAAATGGGGATGGTCTTGTCCGTAACTCTTTTATTCCATAGCTTTTTCTTCCAAGGTTGCTGGCTAAGGGTTGGCTTCTGTCCATTTTGTTGGCAGCTCTGTAATGTGCTTTCGTATCAGAGTAAAAGATAACTTCATGGCTTGCAAGGAGGTGTGACAGTTTGGATGAGTGGCTTCGGCCACTGTTGTTGAAATTGGTGATCCTGCAAAAAATATCTCCTTCCTGCAGTACCCAGAGCCTGCTCTCACTGTTTTCAGAGGGATGATACGTTGTCCTTCTTCGAGATCCCTGAATCTGAGTGGGAATCTGTGATGGAGGGAGAACTGTTAATTGTAGCATGTTGTGCTCTTCACATATTTCAAACTTATGGAATAAAGCTTTAGGGATGTCCTTGGAGAGGAAGACAGGTGATCAATAGGCATTTTTTCTGAGGAACCATAGATTAAATTTAGGCCAGTATGTGTGAGGAAGTCACTGGACTGGACTTGGCCTATTTTGTGTTCTAGATGCAGCTGTGATCCTCGGCTGTGTGTCTCATCGAAGGGACCTGATGTTTTACATTATTGGTAAGTGAAGGAAAGGCTGCCACAGTATTTGAAGACCTCTCCATAGGTTTTAGAAGAGTTTCTTGAAAGCCTTTGATTTAATTTTAGTTCATAGTTTACCTAGCAAACATGAAGTTACTGTCAACCACCCACACTGTGCTCTCCACCTAGCAGACTTGCTTTGACCATTCTTCTTGATCCCAAAGTCATTTCATAGGCCTAATTCCTAAGACATTCCCTTACTTTTTCTTCTGAGAACTAGTGGAGTTGCCTCTGTGATGCTTCTTAATCCAGCCATAATGTGATGTGCAGAAGTTGTCTGGTTATCTATTTCCCTTAAAGGAATCTCTGTAGTTCTGACTTGGAACTTGAAAGGAATTCTGTGTCTCTACTGGGATGTCCACAAGCCTTATCTGAGACTCTCTACCACCTTTAACTATTTCCTTTGTTTGCAGTCATTTGCAGAGTTTTAAGAGACTTGATGTTTTCTAACCTTACTTGTATCTTAACACAAACCATAAATGTTCACACAACAGCAACTGCCTTAAATACCTAATCTGCAATTGAGTAGAATATCATTAACAGAAAGGCATCTTTGGCTGATGCTGAGAGGATTTTAGAGCCTGACTCTGTCCCCTTGGCTTCTGCAACCCCCCCCTTTGTTCTCTCCCTGCTGCAGGTGGGATCACAGTATCTGTTGTAGCTTTCTTCTTCACCATTAAGTTCCTCTTTGAGCTTGCCGCACGTATAGTCAGCTTCCTTCAGCATGAGGACCGGGAACGCCGAGGGGAGCGAACTATTTATGACTACGTGCGAGGCAACTACCTGGATCCCCGGTCCTGCAAAATCTCCTGGGATTGGAAGGACCCCTATGAGGTGGGCCATAGCATGGCCTTCCGAGTGCATGTAAGGCAATATTTTTGTTTCCCTGCAGCTTTGTGGGCAGGAGCAGAGGTCTGAGTTCGGGGTGGGCTCCGCAGATGGTTTTTTTTTTTTTTTTTTATTGGGGCTAAGCCAGATGTAACTGAGGAGTAGGGAAGCTATCTGTTTAAGCCTGCTGCTCTGTTACTGTGTTGCAAAACTCTGTAAGTGTGTATTTGAGGTTTGCATTTCTTAAAGTCTGATCTGCCTCTCTTCAGAATCCTCTGAAGAGCCAGAGGAGACCAGGGTTGTCCTGACTGCTGCTTCCTTTACAGGGAAGTGAGTAGGCTGAGCCTTGACTTCAGCAAATGTGGTGCTATCTTTTGGTTGTACAGCTGAAGTTGAGGGTGTGGGAATGGGCATTTTACCAACCCAAGAGCTGTAAAGCTCCATGGCCACTCCCCTGAAAAATGGATTTAACTGCAAAATGGGTTTTTTTCTGTCAGACCTGGAAAAGCCTGCCAAGGACTCTTTTCCCCTCTAATCTCAAAAGGCCAAGTGTAGAGGAAGTAAGATGAGTGAACACAGAGAATTTGGAGCTCTGTGGAGAAAGTTTGAGCAGGTTTTGCTGGGCTTATGTGCCTATCTTTCTATCCCACTGATCCATCCAAGAGGGTGTCAAAATAAGAAGAAAGGTTCAGCTAGGTTGCCATACCCATTGGGAAGGTGAAGAAAACCCTTCTGCTTGATGATGAGTGCAGAATTCTAACTCCAGGGCAGGCAGTGAAAAAAACTGAGGGGAAAGGGACTTTTTCTGTTCCTACTATTTAAATTTATTTTCTTCACCTTGCTGACACTCATGAGCTCCAGCAATGTGCCTTTCCACTTCACTCATGTGTGCCATTTGCTTAGCCCTTTATTCATCAGCAGTAGCTTTGCATTCACCAGTTTCTCCTAATGTCAGTCAAGATGCAAACTATTTCACCCCCTCTCTTAGTTAGAAACAGGGAGTAATAATAACTTTTTTCTGACTGCAGGCTGATTGCAGATGGTAGGCAGGCTCTGGACAACAATCTGCTGGCTCTTGAAGAGCCGAGCATATAGAGTTTCAAGGTGTAATTCTTTCCTTGTAAGGAACTAGTGGTTGAGGTATGTTACCTTCTGAAATTGTCAGGAGATCACTCTGGTGATTGAGCTGCCTGTGATTTTATCTATGTGTTGTTTTCATTGTGATGCTTCTTAGCAGTAAAGACTGGGTCAGCTCCTTAGGTCAGCATCTTCATCACACTGTTTTCTGTAACAAATTGGTAAGCGTTTTTTCAGAGCTTAGCTTTACAAATGAACAAGATCTGCTTGTTTCTCTGAAAGGGTATGGCTTTACTTTTTTCCTTTTGCTAGTGGGTTCTCATAATTTCTGCTCTAATATTGCACTACAAGTGTAGATGGGAAATGCCTAGAGGCATGTTCTTTTCAGGGCATGCATTTGAACCCCAGCACAAAAGAGAATGAGGCTGTTCAATGCCCACTTGTCCCTGTTCGTTTTGGAGAACACAGATGTGCGTGACAGAGCTGTCTATTAATTATTTTTCCTTTTCTGAGCTGAGGTACTTGCCCTTCCCTAAGGCAGCTTGTTTCCTCTTCCTCTGTGCACTGTATGTTTTTGCTGACCTGGACTTCTCTGTTTCCCATGCAGTTATTCTATAAAAATGGGCAACCCTTCCCTGCTCACCGGCCTGTGGGGCTGCGAGTTCACATCTGCCATGTGGAGTTAGCAATTGATATTCCTGTAACCCAGGAAGTTCTTCAAGAGCCCAATTCCAATGTGGTGAAAGTGGCTTTCACTGTGCGCAGGGCTGGGAGATATGAAATCACTGTAAAACTCGGTGGCTTGAATGTGGCCTACAGCCCCTACTACAAGGTTTTCCAGCCAGGTAAGATCTAAGTGGCCCTGTAATGATTGAAAGTAGATTTGGAGGTATTGGAGGCCCTTAGGTAAATGTGTTTTCAGCTAAAATAGGTAGGTGGCACGGAAGGGGTTACCCTTCACTATTTTCCTCCTGCCATCTGTAGATCCCAGCAACAAACCCATGAGTGAAATATACTTGTGATTACCAGTACATAACAAAACAGAAATTGCTGTACAGAATAAGTCATTAGAGCTACTTAAAATCCCTGTCCACTTCTGTCACATTCTCCATTTTGTGGTGACTTCTTCACAATCCATGTAGTAGTCAGAGAGTGCCTTTTGTGAAAGTATTGAGTTATTTGTATATGGATTGGAGATGCTGCCATAATTTGAATTGCTCTTCTCTTTCTGAATACCCTACTCTATTCTTGTAAGGTTCTGGTGCAGCTGATACCTTTGATTACACACTTCGGTAAAAATATTTTCTTTTTATCCATCTAAAATTTGTTTTCTTCTACTTTTGTTTTTTTGACCCCAGTTGGCATCTTTTGTATTTCATGTGCATGTCATTGAAAGGACATCTATTCATTGCTTTATGAAT
Organism: Sylvia atricapilla; assembly: GCF_009819655.1. Classification (NCBI taxonomy): domain Eukaryota; kingdom Metazoa; phylum Chordata; class Aves; order Passeriformes; family Sylviidae; genus Sylvia; species Sylvia atricapilla. Next base: position 57,400,663 of record NC_089145.1, read on the forward strand.
AGATACAGAGCTTGCTAAAATATTCCTTCAGAAAGAAGCAGCTCAGGTTTAACTCAAATGAAGTTTGTTTGGTAAGCTGCATTTGCAGGTTTTCTTAGGTGTCAGCTAACTTATATTTTGTACGTAGATTGGGAGCAAGTTCCTGAGCAGGAAGTTAGAATGGTGGAAAAACATTCTTTAGAGGACTAGTAACTTAGTTTGCTTTATTAGTATTAAGTCTCTTATCCAGGGCACATGGAATGCACTACACCATGTACTTCAGTGCTCAGATGCTTTGCTTTTTCAGTGTAGGGGCACAGAATGTGTTTAGATTGGATCCATTTTCAAGGGTTTTGTGCCCCTAGGTGCTTTTCTTTTGATTTTTGTAGCTTCACCTTGGAATTTGTTTGACTGTAAATTATTGTTGTCTGCTTCAGGAATGGTGGTTCCCTCCAAAACCAAAATTGTCTGCCATTTCTCCACTCTGGTGCTGACCTGTGGGCAGCAGCACACTCTGCAGATAGCTCCCAGAGATGAATATGACAATCCCACCAGCAATTCTGTTTCCCTGATAGATGAGCACAATTACAGCCTCTCCATCCACGAGGTGAGTACAAATTCACCCCTTGCTGCCTGACTTCAGGTGAGCTGGAGAGCTCCTTTTATGAATTTGTTTTCTGTTTAGCTGGGTCCTCAAGAAGAAGAGAGCTCTGATGTGGTGTTTGAGAAGTCTGTGGTGTCCAATCGGCAGACTTGTGAGGTGTTCTTCCGACTCACCCTGCACTCTAGGGGCTGTTTCCATGCCTGCATCTCCTACCAGAGCCAGCCCATAAGCAATGGTGATTTTGACATCATTGTTCTAAGTGGTGAGTCAAGACCTAATGAGTATTGATTCTCCAGGTGTCCTCTGACAATGTGCTTTGCACACTCATGTAGCAGAGCTGTTTGTGGCTCCTCTGCAGGCTGGCCATGCTTACTTGCTAAACGAAGGCCTATTCATTTAAAAATGCTAAAGTAAATAAATATGCTTCTAACAGGGGATATCTCTAGGGGCTGATACTCTCTGATCCATTAGAAGATAAAATCAAGTGTTTTTCCCCTATTTCAGGAGGTTCACCTCTGAGATAAGGCAATTTTTATTGCTTGCTAGTACTTGGCATCTGACTCTGTCATGCATTGTATGTTAAGTTACATGGAGGAAGAACATTGCATGTAACCTTTGTGGGTTTATTTTTTTTTTTTTCCCCACAATGGTATAATTCTTGGTTTCTTCAGGAGTGAGCCAGACTTCAGTGTGTCTGTCAAATGGCTATGCCTTCAGGCTGGTGCTCTGAGAGAGAAGTTCTCTCTGCATTTCTTCTTCAACCAGTCACTAACAGACAAACAGCCATCTTGAAATCTTTCCATCCCGCTCCTGGGTTCTTTTTATCAAAGTTTCACTTGACCAGGTTTTCCTTTGGATATATAACCTTTTTCTTTAAAATCAAAGTCACTGATTTGTGGTGGCCTGTGCATTCTTTGTCATTCTTGTCTCCATTAGGATTTACACAACTCTTTTCATATCTCTTTCCCTCAGAGAATGAAAAGAACATTGTAGAACGCAACGTGTCCACCTCAGGTGTCAGTATTTATTTTGAAGCTTACCTTTATGATGCTCCTAGTTATACCAACACTCAGTGGCAGCTTCCACCAGTGCACCTGAGCTCCTCCCAGCGCCGTCCTTCTACTGCAATTGAGGATGAAGATGAAGATTCTCCTTCTGACAGCCAGACCCCTGAGAAAGTGAAGAAGCCTAAAAAAGTGTACTGCTATGTGTCACCTAAGGTAGATATCATAAAGTTACCACACTTGAGTGCATGTTTAAAGTGTGCTGTAACTGAAGCGCTTCCTGGTCTCTGTATTTTACCTCCAGATTCAGGTGCCTCAGATTTGGTTAAAAAATGGTATGCTTATGGCAAACATGGAGCTTGTGACTGAGAATAATGTTAAAATGAGCCTTGGAAGGTTTAGGAGTACATTTTAGAACTTGAAGTTTTAGGATTGTGTTTTTAGATTTTAGGATCTTTCTAGGTCTGATCCAAATCCTACTGGAAATTTTCCTGCTGATTGTTCAATAGATATTCTGTTTGCCTTTCCTTTGCTTTTTTCAGGTCAGACCTGCAATTTCTATTTTCAGTTTCTGATACCTGTGAAGTTCAACTTAAGAGAGCCTCACCTTCTCAGATTTTATGTCTTTGTTCTGTGTCTGGAATGTTTTGTTGAAAAGAAAAAGGGAAAAAATGGTCAGAGAACAAAGGGTAAATTTATAAGTAGAAGAAACAGGAGAAACTGAGGGTTCTCTCACAATAAGAATATGTTAACAGTAACTATTTTCCATTATTATTGCATGAAAGTATTCATAAATTAGAAAGAAAATTCCCCTAAATCTAATAATGAATTTAAATTCATTTGTTCAATGCATTCTGAAAAATGCAGTGATGAATACCAAAGTGAAAGACTAATCCAGAAATTGCTTTCCTGCCAAAGGGAGAAAGAGGACCAGGAAACAGTTATAGGATGGAGGAAGCTGCTAGAGATTTCTAAATCTGTGCTGCACATGGCTCTAAGAACTTCCTTCTAGTGCTGTGTCCTTGGGAGCTCAACATCCTTTCATCCTTGGAGTATTGTTTTGGACTTCCATACTATTTTTCTATTGGTAAAGCAGATCTCCAGAAGTGGGTACTGTTAGAAACTCCCTTTTGGTGCTAAAATTTTTAATGTGATTCTTAGGCTTGCATAATTGTAACCCTGGATGTCTCTATGTATAGAAATAGAAACAGTAGAAAACTGCTACCATGCTGCTATTATAAAGAGTTGTGCATATTTGGCTTGTTTGTGGACAAATGCTGATTGTCAGTTTTTCCAATCATTGCAGCTAGGAAAAGTTTGTGCAGGAAATGGTTTCCTTTTTGTCTAAAGATGCTAAAATTTTATCTTGCTCTCCAGAAGACAGGAGCTGCACAGTTAGTAATTTGTTCTGGCAGAAATACACTGAGAATAAATTTCTGCAAATCTCATGGATGTAGCAATTGCAAGTGCTTTTTAAAAAGTGTTCGAAGTGGTCATGAAAGTTAGGGAGTAATAGGAGTAGTCCATTGGCGTGACTTTTACCAAAACGTTTTTGTCAGTGCATTTCAATCTTGTCCTGAATTCAGCTTCTCAAGTGTACTTAAGATTACTTTCTAATTAGACTGGTGACATTCTACTGAACACAATAGCTTACTGCTATAAAATCTGTGTCATGCTGTCCCACATGTGTCATAAATGAACGCAGTGAAGTCCTACTGACAAGTTGCTTACAGTTCTGTGGAGCTTTAAAGGTTCTCTCATATTGTGCCAAATGCTGCAGAAACCTGTTCCTGGGTTTGAAAGGAGGTCTGGCTTTATGGATCTGTCCTCTGCCTCATGTGTTTCAGGGACAACCTTTAACAGATGTGTGATATTTAACATTCTCTTTTCTTTCTGGTTATTCAGCAATTCTCAGTGAAAGAATTTTACCTGAAGATCATTCCATGGCGGCTTTTCACCTTTAGAGTGTGTCCTGGCACAAAGGTCAGCCTCTTTCCGTGTACCTGTCACTGCACTTCTATGTTGTTAGCTTGTCATCCTTGTGAATCAGGGTCTGTTTTTTCCTTTTGGAGAGAAGGGCTTCCACCCACAGAACAATACTGTATGGCATAAATTTCAACTCTGGAATTCCCTCTCAGTGCCTACGTATTGGTAATATTTGTTACTAGGAGGCAAGTCTTATCGCGCTTTCCTGCCTTTTGTCCCAATGCTAGGCAAAAATCTTGATACCTTTGCATTTTGCTTGGTTATTTTCATCATAACCTTCCTAAAATGCTGTGATTATGTCCATTGAAGCTCTCAGACTTGTGTGTGAAGTTTAAAGCAGCCTCCTAATTGGAGTCTTGATGCCTGAAATAGTTTTCCTGTTAACTGCATACACATGGGGGAGCAGAGAAAGTCTTAAGAGCACAGGTGGTGTTGCTCTGTCTACTGAACATACTGTGCCTTCTGCATGATGGGTTTACCCTTTCTTGCATCTTTTTGCTGCTAGTTTTCATACCTTGGTCCTGATCCTGTGCACAAATTACTGACACTGGTGGTGGATGATGGGATCCAACCCCCTGTGGAGCTCAGCTGCAAGGAGAGGAACATCTTGGCAGCCACTTTCATTCGTTCTCTGCATAAAAACATAGGTAAAGGGACAGTGATGTGGGTACAGTAGTCAGGAAGTTAGCACTTGAGTCTGCTAGTTTCCCTGGGGAATAAAGATTGCCAGCACTGAATGACTTCTGATGAGAACTCTGGTTCCTGGAGTATCATGCTCTGTTCCTATTGGTGCTTCCAGTGAATGTGCTTCATCATAGCAGCTGTTCCTTTTCAGCTTGGCTTCTCTGTCAGGCTCTTTGAAACTGCACCTGTGAGTATGAATACCGGCAAGATTAATTGCAAAACTACCTTGAGGGCTCTGTCTCCAAACCTTGCTGTGGTAAATGCGCTTTTGGGCTGTAAAGCTGATCTGCGCAGTTAATCTTAGGAATGCTCTGTAGATGTTTGAGGTGTTGACAGCTCAGGCCTCACCCAAATTGTCACTCTTCTCAGGAGGCTCTGAAACCTTCCAAGACAAAGTGAACTTCTTTCAGCGAGAGCTACGTCAGGTGCATATGAAGAGGCCTCATTCGAAGGTCACGCTGAAGGTCAGCCGCCACTGTCTGCTGGAGTCGGTGAGTGTGTGAGCTGTTTTACCTCAGCCCAGTGCTTCCTCCAGCCTTTTCATTCTGCTCAGTGCCTAAAGAAGTCCAAACTGGATTGTGCTAGGGTAGCAATGCTAAAAATGGGTGGTCCCTCTGTTTCAAGGCAGATGCCAGCAGGCAGCTTGAGAAAGTCGTTAAATATTGGAAAGGAGCTGCTTAGGGAGGTTGTGGAGTCACCATCCTTGGAAGTGTTCATTAAATGCCTGGATGTACCACTTAGTGCCGTGGTCTACTTGACGAGGTAGGGATCAGTCAAAGGTTAGAATCTATGATCTTAGAGGTCTTTTTCAACTTGAACGATTCTGTGATTCTGTGAAGAGATTCATAGCCTGTAAAAGCAGGGAATCTGCTGATGTTACTCTGTCCCTACTTTACATTGGAACTTGAGGCCTCGAGTGAGACTGTCTACCTGGACTAGATTTGGGAGCAGAACACAGACCTCCTGAGTCTTTGTCTCCTGTTTTTCTGGCACAGAACCATTCAGCAAGATAAGCTCTCAAGTCAGATGTTCCTGAGCTGCATGCAACGAAACTCTTGCATCAACAGGCTACTAGTAGTGGTTCAGAGTGATGATAAAATATTCTGTAGAGTCCCTTAGTAAAATCTTCACCATTTCTGACCTGAACTGTTGTGTTTCCAAGATAGAACTTAGTCATTCATATAATACAGTTTTTTAAGTGACATTCTAAATAGTTTGTATGCTGGGGAGGCAGTTACCCTGACTTATTGTTTCCACTTGTGTCTCACAACAGTTATGTTGCAAAGATGGAAAGAACATTTCTGAGGAAAACAGGAGTAGCTGGGATTTCCCTTGATTTATACTTAGTAAATATGTGTTTCAGAATATTTTCTTCATGTATCTGCGTGGAGTGTTTATGAGATAATGTTTCAGTTATAGCCTGGACAAAATTACTTCATTTCTAAATACTATTTCCATGACTATTTTTTCCTGTTATTATGGAAATTCCTGCACTGTCTTGAGCACTGTTGCAGTCTAGTAAGACAAAATAAATCCAGTGCCATATTAATGATGATGATAATAATAGTAATAAAAATAATTATAAGCTCTAGTGACCAAGGTTGATAGGCACAATGAATGTGTTTAGTCCAGAGGTGTGAGTAGCATGATGCTCTAACCTGTTTGAGGGTAAACTAAGCCAAAACTATCTGTATGACTGAAGACTACCATGTAGCTTTTGAAATTTTCTGTAGTTGGAGTCCAGAATCAGGGCACAGGAAATTTTAGACACTTGGGGCATTTTATTACTTTTCTGCATCGTGACTTGCTGTAAGTATGAACTCAGTAATTCTCTTCAAGCTATTTTGTAGTGCTCTTTGAAACATTCCTATTTTAAATCTAATTCGTGGGCTGAAAGTGCTTAAAGTGCTTTACAGAAATTGCTTCTTCCCACAGGCATTTTAATACTTCAAACAATACTTTACTGCAGCCTTGAGAGTGATATTTCTGTGCTAAGACCTCACACTGGTTTTAAGATGAGCTCTATTTTATGTGGTTAATGTGTCTCATAACAGAAAATGAGGAACTGGCTTCTGTGGCTTTGGACAAAAAAATAGACCTTAGATGTTTCTAATTTTCACTTTTATACTTTTGAGTGCTAGACTCTTGGGGTTTTGGATTTGCCCATTCACTTTTACAGGACTGCATATTGGGTATGGGGTGCCAAGCAGTAATGGTTGCTGCTATTTACTTTTTCTCTTTTTCAGTCTTTTAAAGCAACACGAAATTTTTCTGTTTCTGACTGGAGCAAAAACTTTGAAGTGATTTTTCAGGATGAGGAAGGTGAGTTATCCTGTGACTGTATATGTAGAGGAAGCAAAAGGAATGATGTTGGAGTAGTTTCAGTCTGGAGTTCTGGTTTCTTGTAGTATGTCCATTCTTTTTTGACTTTCCAGCCCTTTGATTTTCTCACAAATGTTAGTGAATTATCCTGCTGATGCTATTCTGTACCTAGTTCAGGTAGGGACCTGAAGCCTTCTGTAAATCCTACCCCTCTACTCCTAAAAAAACCCCAAGCAAACCAGAAAACCAACTAGGACTAGACTGGGGAGAAGAACCTATAGTTGTGCAGTCCCTGTTTACTGCCACGTTGCTACAGAGCTGTTCATTGCGATGAACTCTTGTGTTGTGTTTAATCCTGAGCAGCATGCATGAAACTCTTGAACAGATGGTCCAGTTTGTATGACCAAGCTTGTTTTATTTTGTAGCTCTGGACTGGGGAGGTCCACGCAGAGAGTGGTTTGAGCTCATTTGTAAGGCACTGTTTGATACCACCAATCAGCTCTTCACCCGCTTTAGTGATAACAACCAGGCCTTGGTGAGTCCACAGCTCCTATGCCAAATGCACAGAAATGTGGCCATTGATGGTTAAACAATGCTGCTGTTAAGTGGTGTGCTACCTTACTCATTCTTAAGCTTGCCTTCATAGTCACTTCCAGTGCCTTTCTCAAAGCTTTGCTTAATGATCTTAACCCATTGAAGTGTCAAAGAACTGGCTGGATGAGCAGTAGAGAGTGGCAAGTCAGCAGGGAAGGCTGGATTTTTGAGCAAGACGAGGTGACATCAAAGTGTTTAGAGGTTTCATTGGGTCTGAATATTTCAGAATGCATTTCTGCTCTCATACAGCTTCTTGCCTGCATTTCTGCTCTCATACAGCTTCTTGCCTGTGCATGTGAAACATTTCATGTTCTCCCTACGCAGGCTTAGGCATTTTATTTCTATTACTTGTCTTTGAGGACATTACACTAAAGCTTCTTGGCCAGCTTGAGAGATGTAGTGACTGAAATGGTCCCATACTTGCTATTTATGCTAAATATCACTCTGCTACTTGGATATTTCATTTTGCTTCTTCTTTGCAGGTGCATCCAAACCCAGGGCGTCCCACATATTTACGACTCAAAGTATATGAATTTGCGGGGCGCCTGGTAGGAAAGTGTCTTTATGAATCATCTCTGGGAGGTGCTTACAAACAACTGGTTCGAGCTCGCTTCACTCGATCCTTCCTGGCTCAGATCATAGGACTTCGTATGCATTACAAGGTAAAGCTTCCCAGCCCTGTCTGAAGCCTGTGTTGGTTTGGGGAAAAGTTGAGTGTTGGTGTAGTAGCAAACTCAGAATTCTGGCTAGCAATGTAAGGGTTTTTTTTGTTCTTCCCTCTATGTCCCTTGTTGCCTCAAGTTTGCCTGCTTTTCACTGTTTGGATTTTGGTCTCATGCAGCTTCAAATAAACTATGTATGTTTTTAGAAATTATCAATTTGTTTACATTCTCCTCCTCTGGGAGGAGAAAGATGATTGATGGTGATGTTCACCAACAAGGTTGAAGAGGTGGCTACCTGTGTAGCCAGTCTTGGCCTGTTTGTAACACTGTATATATATGGAGTCAGAAAAATAAAGTAGAGAGCTTTCCTGCTTGATCTCCTGCTGCCTGCTTCATCCTTTCATGCTCCTAACAGAAGTCACAGTCCCTGCTTTCTCATTCTTTTGCACAGTATTTTGAAACGGATGACCCGGAATTCTATAAATCCAAAGTGTGTTTCATACTGAACAATGATGTGAGTGAGATGGATCTGGTCTTTGCTGAAGAGAAGTATAGCAAAACAGGACAGCTGGAGAAGGTAAGGGAAACTATTCCTGAAAGTGGGATAGTTTAACCCCTACTGCCTGCCAAGAACTCTGCTATGCCCCAGAAAATTGAGCTTGCTGTGGGAAAAAAGCCTTTCTTGGCTTTTTTGTGGTTGGGAGTTCAGTTTTGGGGAATGCCACTGGTCACACTCAGGTCAAATGTTCTGTTTTCAGGTGGTAGAACTTGTGGCAGGAGGGGCTCAAGTACCAGTGACCAATGAAAACAAAATCTTGTACCTAAATCTGCTTGCACAGTACAGGCTGGCCAATCAGGTTAGAGAGGAGGTGGATCACTTCCTGAAAGGTAACATGCTGCCTGCTCCCTGCTCCTCTCTGTCTTTATGTCCCAGGGCATAGCACATGCTGCATTTCTCTTCTCTTCCAGGTCTTAATGAATTAGTTCCTGAGAACCTCCTGGCTATTTTTGATGAGAATGAGCTTGAGGTAATCGCTGCCTCCCTAAGCAGCTCTACCTTTACTTCTCCTCCTGTATGACAAATGGAGTGCTTTCTGCATCTGGGAAAAAGCCAGAATGTTTCTTCTCTAAGCACTTTTAATATCTGCAAATTTCACAGTAGCTGCTGTCTAGTTTCCTGGGCTCCTGACTTTCTGACTGCAGTTTCTTGCCTTTCAGCTGCTTATGTGTGGCACTGGAGATATCAGTGTCTGTGACTTCAAGGCACATGCTGTAGTGGTAGGAGGATCTTGGCACTTCCGTGAGAAGGTAAATGAAAGGGTTTCTCCTTCCTACTTGTCAAAACCAGTTATCCCTGAATTGGTTGGAATTTAGATTTTCAGAAGGACTAACTGAAAAATTCAAGGGTCAAGCAGGACTGCACACATTATGATATAATGCTTCCCCCTAGAGAGATTCTTTCAGCCTGGCTGACTAGAGGTGATGCTTAATCAGATACCAGCAAGTAAAAATTGTCCACAGTGGTCTCTTTAAAAAAATCCAACACAGCTCTAATTAAGAACAGTTCAGCAGGGAGTCAGGAGGAGTTGTGGGAATTTCTGCTACTGGAGATGTTCCTGGTGATATACTTATCTCTAAGAGATGCTTGAAAAACATGCTTGCAGCCCACATGTAGTGTTTGGAGTTCAGTGCTGTGGTATGACTGATGTAGTAACCTAAATTTGTACTTCCTAATAGTTCTCATCCCTTTCTGCATTTCCCAGTGGGAGGGGTATGGAAATAGTAACAGCTTTGTTTAGAAAAATAATGGAAGCTGCCAAAACACCCCAGATAATAAGAGATAGAAACTTGTATTTTCAATCCGTAAACACTGGGATGGTTCCACTTGCCTGTAGAAGTACCAGATGATGTGAAAAACCAAGAAGTTAACATCTTGCAAGAAGGAAGTGTTTTATGCGTTGTAAACCTACCTCACTGGCTATGCAGGTATTTCTAAAAATAAAGTCTCTGTGGGGAGAACAGAAGCAGAAGAAGCCATTCTGCTTTAAGGGAAAGAATTGGTGGGAGATAGTAGCATGGGACATCTCTTAACTGATTAGGAACTATATAATACTTGCCTCTATGTGTCACCCTGGTAAAACAAATCAGTTCTAACTCTCAATAGAGCACTTGCTTGTGAGGGCAATTGACTGATATTCTTGCAAGTTGCTAATATACTTGCTTGATTTCCTTGGCTGACCTGTCTTTACCTTTCCTGGTCTGTAACAGGTCATGAGGTGGTTTTGGACTGTGGTCTCCAGTTTCACACAGGAAGAGCTGGCCAGGCTTTTGCAGTTCACTACTGGTTCTTCTCAGCTGCCTCCAGGAGGGTTTGCTGCACTCTGTCCATCTTTCCAGATCATTGCAGCTCCAACTCACAGTACTTTGCCGACAGCCCACACTTGGCAAGTATCCTGGGGTGGCAGAGCTTTCTTCATTGTGCTTTTGGGAATGACACCAGCTAGCTGTGATGGGCAAACAGTGTAATGCGTGTGATTCTTGTGTCAATCCATCTAAAGGCAGCTAATGGGGATGACTCCTCTCAGACTTAGTGTCAATGGAACTTTTCTTTTGTTTTACAGTTTTAACCAGCTGTGCCTCCCTACTTATGACTCCTATGAAGAAGTGCACAAGATGCTGCAGCTAGCTATCAGCGAGGGTTGTGAGGGATTTGGCATGCTGTGATTTCCCCTTCCCAGGAGACCATTTAGCATCTCGGCTCTTTGGGGCAAGACCCAGGTTCAATCCTCTGCTTGTTCTCCTTCCCTTCACTAGGGCAGTGGAGGCAGAGCAAAGACTCCATGTAAAGGAATTTGTCATCCAGAAGATGTCATGTGGCCTTTCTGTATCCCAAATATGTCATCAAGAGCTCATCTTTTCCCTTTTCCTCGTTCTCCCTTTGGTTCAATGTGAAAAAGCAAAAGGACTGGTGCATTTGTCAAGGAGATAGTGTACTTGATTTCCATGCACCCTGTATACCCATCCTTCTGTGAGAAGATGAAGTTCATAAGCAGAAGTTACATTGAGGTGCAGGAGATCTGCTGAGCTGCCTTTACCGTAGCTCTCTAGGAGGAAGAGGGAAGCCCAGCATGGAGCTCTGCTGGAAGCCTTGGCTCATAGGAAGCTTTAGTGGCTTCCTTTACCTTGGCTCAAGTCCTCCAGTGATGCTCCCTGACATCTCACTACGACTCGTGAGGAGAATAGAGTTGTCCATCCTTTCAGCACCTGACCCCAAAGGGTTTCTGGTTCTCCTTCTCCATCTTGCTCTGGATGCTGTTGTTGCTTCTGCCACAGAGAAAAAAGGGCAGTATCCACTGAAGGGAGTAACCCAAAGAGGAAAACCATCTAATTGGAGCACAAGTGCTGGCCCTGGCAGTGATCCTGTACTACCTCCGCCGGGGTCCAGCAGCAGAAGCGCCCTTCTCCAGCAGTGGCTGGTAATTAGCCTCTGCAAACGAACTGGAAGAGGAGTTTCTCCTCCATTGAATGTTTCTGACAGTTGATGTTGCACAGGAAGCTATTCCATGCCCTTGCCTTCTTTTCCCTTCCTCAGGAGAGAAAGTATGGGCATGAGTGTGATCCCTCAATGCTGAGCACCAATGCCTATCCCACATTCACCTTCAGGGTATGTATGTTATGTGGTACCAGTGACAGATAATAAGCAGCTACAGTGTGCACTGTGCTTGCATTTGTTGTTGGGATGATGTTACTGGGCAGAACATGGTACCTCCACCCCAGCATCCCACAGGATCTTGGCTTCTACCTCTATCATGCAGCAGCCTGAGGCTTCTCTTTCTCTACTGCATTTCAGTCAGAGTCTCCAGGGAGTTGCTAGTGCCTGGAGAGCAGCTAGATTTCTGCCCTTTCAACCTTCTTACTATCTTCATCTTTCCTTTCCACATGTTCCATTGAGTGCTGTTAGCTTTCCAGCACAAACCATTAACTAGAATTTCACTTAAGTGGTCGCTCAACAGCTTGCACCTACCATTGTCTGGCTTGTGGGGAAAGGAGTGGATAGACCAGAATGAGAAGTAAGCTTGTGATTTGGGTCTGTTGTAGTTGGTAATCCATACAGCCCTTCCCAGGGAAGTAAAGGGAAGGGGGATTCTAGGAATCACGAGTTCTTCAGTGAAGCAAAATTGAAGATCTTTGCTTTCTACAGTTTTCAAGTAAATCAAAGCCATGCAGGAGTCAAACTGGGAGAAATGCATTGCTATTACCTGCAATGTGAGCTTTCAGTGGATTATGGAATTGCTGGATTTCTTCCAGAATGGATTCTCAGACTGGCATCCCTGAGCTAATTTTAGAACACTGTATTGGATAAAATATCACATCATCCTCTTCAGTCCCCTTCTGCAGTCCTCAGGCTGGTCCAGTCAGACTTGAGCACAGTATGGATATTTTAAGTTAACTGTGTGTGCTTTTCAAATGTAGCTTAGTCAAATTGACTGGGAATTTGAAGGAAATATTCTCCATCTATAAAATGTTTTTAAAGGCAGCATCTTAGTCATTCTTGGGCTGAGTGTGTTATTTCTGTACAGAAAAAAATAAGCCATTTTGGTGCCAAAAAGCAGTCAGCTGAACATTGAGACTACTCAGGGGGATTTCTTTGCCTTGTGAATTCATTCCCTCACTGGCACCGAGGTTCTGTGAGGCTGCCAGCTTGATAGCTGCCACTGTTGTGCTCTGACAGATCACATTAGTAGTGGCTCTTCTCCCTTTTTTAGTGCAGGCTGCATTCTGCAAGGTTCTGACCTTCTTTGGGTGGAGAATATGGTACCATTTTATTTATACTGCAGGTGGCTTCCATGGCCAGTAGAGTTACAGCTCCTGTGTTTACCTGCCACTGCTTCAGTGCTTTCTCCAGGAACTGAGAGGAGGTGGTGGTGCTCAGCTCAACTCCAGTTTGTTGGGAGGTGTAGCTTGGTGTTTTTTCCATATTGTAGCCTCACCTGTTTGAGGATGTTTTCAGTCCTGTAGCTAGGGCCAGCTCTGACATCTCCCTCAGGAATCTTCTCCCTTCTTCTCTTGAGCTGGCTTTTTTTTTATTCTGAGGATGAAGTAGCTGACCACTGAGTGGACTTCTACTGGAAAGAGCTCCTAAATGCTTCTCATTTCATTGCAGCCAGCACCCAACACTTCCCAGCAGCTGTGAAGATAACAAGGACTTCCTTCTTAAGGCAAGTGCAGTCAGAACTGGGATGGCTACTCTTAGTCAACTAAACACAACCCTTCTGTTTGCACAGGCCCCTAGGCTGCTCCCATGTTCCTGAGTTCCACCACAATATTTCTAAACTTATGTCTAGCTTTAGACCCTTTCCCAGAACAGCCACATGTAATGCTGCCCTTAGTGCTGGCAATGGGGATGTGCTTTGGTCACCTATACTGTGTGTTACTTCTGGCAGAGGCTCATTACTTTCCTTTTTTACTCCTTATTTATTGCCACTTAATAGAGGCTCTTCTGTAGAAATCCTTAGGATCCTGATACCATCTTAGTCAGGTTCTGTGTTTCCTGAAGCTGCTTTGAGGTGCAGGGGGCCTGGCTTCAGCCTGCAGCTGCAGGCCATGTTGCATGTTTATAGAAACCAGGAGCTGTGGATGATACAGGTCAAATCCTACTTCCCTCTGGTGAATTCCTGGCAGAGTTCAGCCAAAATTTGGAAGCCTGTGGTTGTAGTAGCTGATTTTGTAAATAGTTTGTATGATAAATAAAGTATTTTAAAAATGCTGCCTTCTCAGCTCAGCATTCTTTCTGGGCTTTACTGAGGGAATCAAACTGGTGCTGTCTGTGGGCAAGGGGCTTCTCCAGGTCTTCAGATGTCTAGCAGAAGTCTGGTGCAGGGGGAAGGGTATGGTTCTCCACCTGTAGCCTTTCAGATGGCTGACTGAAGCCAAGACCTGTGAGCTTTTGGGAAGAGGCAGGACTCTGGGCTGGGGCTTGCAGGCTACTGCAAGGCCTCACTGGAGGTAGGCTGGAAAATGCTGTAAAACTAGTAATGTTAGAAAAAATTTAAGGACTCCTTTATGTAAATTAATAATGCAGTTGGTGTAATCATTTTTCCATCTCACTGTGTGTTACCTGACTCTTTGAGCTTCAGGTACTTGGAGGGCTTGTGCTTCACAGTACTGTCAAGATTAGGTGAAGCCAGGAGAAGAGGAGGCTTTTGAGCCCTTTACACCTTAAGGATTAAAATCATAACTTTGAAACTTGAGATGATTCTGCAAGACAATTCTATGTCTATTAGCATTTCTGCCTGTAAAGTGATGAAACACTATTGTCTGAGCTGTAGAAGTTTTAGCCTGTCCTCAGCCAGCAGAGCATTGGCTGGCTGTGTGTGTTCCACCACATAATTATGTGGATGTTCACACATGTGAAACCAACATCTAGTGTTGATTCTAGCTTTCAGGCCAAAAGCACTGGCTAAAGAGGAGAGTGAATGGTGCATACAATTCTTAGGGATTGCCTCTAACACTGTGTTGGATCATGGTATTATTTAAAAGCTCCTGTGGTAACACAATTGTCTTATGCTGGACTCAGAGAAGGGAGTTTCCATAAAGCAGTGGTGACATTACAAATACAGAGACTGAAGTTCTGAAAATTGCAGATGTTGTGAGTCTAGAGCTGCTGGAGTTGGGACCAGGGTACTAAAAGGCAGGTGACTTTGCCAATAAACCTGGCATGAGCAAAATGATACCCAGCAAGCCATGTGGACATGCCTGTACATGCCATGACCAGCACAATTCTTAAGAAGGGGGCCAAGCTGAGCCTGGAGTTTTCAGAAACTATCTGTTTGGGTGTGAAGGAGAGAGCTCAGCATGCTGGATTACTTTAGCATGAAGTAAGTTCTAAAGTTTCAGCTTCTCTTTACAGGATGCATGATATCATCTGGCTGCTCACATAGTCCATCCTGATCTCCAGTTTCTTGTGATTTCTTGGAGTGGTGACAGTGCCCTGTTGCTGACTCCACAGCCTCCATTTATTCTGGCACTTGGCAAGGAGTTGGGGCTCTGAGAGAAGTCATGCCCATGCACTTCATGCTGGAATCCTACATGCCCCAGCTTGTATATTCAGCAATAGCAAAGAGTTGATATCTTTGGATCCTTGATCCCATACACAACCACTTGACCTGAGGTGTATCATGATGTGCTGCTTGGGAAAATGGATTTTTGTGCGTTCACTTCCTCTGCTCAACTTGCTTTGCCTCAGTTGTGCAACTACAGAGAATTAATTTCTTCAGATACCTGAATGAAAAAATGGGGAAATGATGCTTGATTTGGATAAAATCTGTTTGTATTTTCATAGTGTTATGGCTGAGTTGGTCAGTTGAACCAAGCTGTAATTCCTGGGTCCCATAGTGAATTAATACATTTTGCATGGTTTGGGCTGTTCTGCTACCATCTTGTGTCTGACTGACCTGGCACATGAGCACAGAGTTTGAATGTGTGATTACAGGACCTCTAAAAGGGAAACATTTACGGGAAACAGCTAAGCCAACCAGAACCTCAGCCTGTCTTGGCATCAGCTGTACAGTGCAAAATCTAAGATTTAGAATCTTCCTCTTAAACTCTTTGGTTTTTTCATTGAATGCGTGAGAGATGCTAATCTCTGCTTTCCAGAGCATGAAACTCGATTGTAGGAGAGGAGGTGTTACTGCATGAATGTGTTCATTTTTAGACATAATTTGCTGTAACTTCTTTGCAGTAAAACAAAACAGCTGTAGCTGAAGTTCACCCAAAATTCCCCATGAGTCGCTTCCAGCTACCCTTCTGCAGGAATGGCGTGCTACAAAGTGTGTTGAGGCGTGGGCAGTTGCACACAGGGTTGGAAGTGGGGAGTGAGGCTGAGAGCCAAGCCTCTCCACCTTGGTATAAAGCTGCAGTAAATACAGACAAAGGAAGTGGAGCTCTTGCAGTGTATAAGGGATGGAGAAACTGGGATTGCCCTAAGATTGCTCCACAGTTTTCTCAGGCACGTGAAGGCCAGAGTGAGTTTAGGTGGTTTGGGGGAGAGTGACTGCATAGCCAAAACCAAATCCTTCTCATCGTCTTGAGGCAATTCTCTGCTAAGCTGTATGTTGGCCCATACCCATCCCTTATTTTAGGGATTTGTGCTAGCATAGTACTGAAGGCCTGTAAACCCATGCAATTATCTGAGTAATTTTAGAAATCTCATTTCTTACCAGAAGGAACAGCTGTTTGGGGCTTTCTTGTGCTCCAGTAGCTGAAGTGTGAGGTTGCCTTGAGATAAGATAGTGCTGCTTTTACAGCAGTGGGTGAAGAAATGCAAGGATATAAAATTCCCTACAGTCCTCTTGGAGGATGATGAAAGTATCTCTGGGGGTTTCAGGTTTGTCTGAAGAAGTGCCTTGCTGAATAGAAGCTAGCTCAGATTTGCAGAGGACTTTATTGCTGGTGTGGAACAGACTCAGACCACCACTTAGGGAAAATTGGCAGCCTCTTCTTGTCTCTGACTAGAGCAGTCAGCAGGGGTATTCAGCCTTCTCTCTCCTTGGCCCTTTTATATTGGGAACAACATGCAATACACTGGTAATAATTGTCTACATTGTTGAAACTAAAAATTATAGGCCAAAAAATGTTGCCTTGGTATCTTCTAGTGAGACACTGAATGGTTGCCTTTGTGCTTACACATTGAGACACTCTCACTGACTGCTGTCTTCTATGCTGACCAGTGCTGTCCTATTTCTTTCTGCTCACTCGTTTCCTGTCCATCTTCTGTTCTTTCTCTCCATCTTATTCCCCATCCTAAAGAGCCTATGGACTCTCTGTGTCCACATGTTGCTTAGCTCCATGCACAATGGGGCCCTGTTTCAACATGGGAGCTCCTAGTGCTACACAATATTGCCATTAAGAACCGAGGGCTTAGTTACAGTCCTAGCACTGTCAGGGTGGAGGCACTGGGCAGCTGCTGGCTGTCCTTGTAATGAATCCTTTCGGGTTTAGAAGACTTCCATGACATCCTCCCTGGAGCCCAGGTGTGCCCCAGGTGTGACTCAGCTCCGTGCCCTGGAGCCTTGCAGCCCCAGCCCTGGGATGCTCGGTGCCTCCCTGGGTGCGGGGACAGCCGTGCATCAGACCCTGACTGCGGCTGGTTGGCCACCAGAGGGGGACCGGTAGCTCCGTTTGAGAGTGGCCAACTTCAGCTCTCTTGAAACCGTGCAGTTGGACTTAGAGTTGTCTGGGTTTTTTTTTTTTTTTTTTTGGTTTTGGTTTTTGTGGGGGGTTTTTTGTGGGGTGTTTTTTTTTTTTGTTTGGATTTGTTTTGTTTTGTTCAGCAGACCTCTTAATCTAGCAAACAGTTTGGCTGGTAGAGTCACTTGCTGTGCTTCTAATCCCCAAACTGGAGTGTGTGAGAAGTGAGCATCTAGAAAGCATCTCCTGGTTCTGCACAAGCCCCTGTTGCACCTGTCCCCCTTGCCGTTTTGTTTTCCAACAGGCAACGTATTTAAAATGCATGAAAGGGAGTTGGATTTACATATGTATGATGAACCTGCAGCATTCTCTCAGGAGACTCAGCACAAATAGCTTAGTGAGAATAATGTGCTTAATATGAGCAAACAACAGCAGTAACACTAACCAGATTAGATGTGCTCCCTCAGGCTTTGAGACACTTAGTCATCAGTAGGTGAGGGGAGAGGGAGTTTTAATGTGTGGACCAGGAAAGCAGAATTGAGCTGGTGCACTGAAAGAGCTGATATTCTCTTTTTAGGACTCATTATAGCATAATGGACTTCTTTTATTAACTGCAGGCACCACTAGCCTTTCCAGAGAACCTGAGTGTGGAAGCTGACGTGAGTTTGGATGAATTGCAGGAAGTGACTGGAACAGTGCAGCAGCTCCAGAGACAAGAGGGAAAAAGGACTCTGTTACCACCCTCTGGGGGGGACTGTCCTGAAGTGGCCCCTGCACAAGCCAATGCCTTCCTTGAATACTCTTTGCATCAGGTTGTTTTTGAGTAGAGGTGGCTTGGGCCAGCTAACCTTACACTTTGCAGTTAGTGGTGTCAGAAGCCTGTTGGCACTGCCTTTGGAAAGTGCTCCAGGAATGTCTTTCTAGGAGTTGGCTGTGCTGTGCCTCATCCCCTCTGGTTCCTCCTCCTGGGCAGGGCTGAGCTTCATTTCAAGTTTGAAGTGGCTGAGTGTCAGAGGAGCTGTGTAACAAATACATTACCGAGGTGTAATGCACTTGATGCTGTGGAGCTAATTCAGGCTTGAACTCTGATCTTGACAGGGCTGCTCCCCAGCAGTGTAAGGAGCAGAGGGAAAGGCACCAGGTCAGTCAGCACCAGGTTGGAAGGTGGTAAAGAGTCATGGGACTGGTGATGCTGGACTCAGGCATCTTTGGATTCTAGTGGAGCAATGCTTCTGGGTCAGAAGGTACCTGGACCTTCTGACTGCATTTCTCAGCAGGATCCCTGATCCTTAAGTGCTCAGTTTAGTGTTGAAGGTTTAGGATTGCATGAACAGGTGGCCCATGGAGATGGGGAAGGGAACAGAGGTGGTGGTGTTGAAGTTTATAAGAGACTGAAGGAAACACAGCGCTTTTCATGCCTTTGTCTTGTTGAACAAGGTCAAAGTGACAGCCAGCAGGGATTGAAAGGCAAAAAGCACGTGGCTAATCAAAACTGTCTGCTCCACATATGGACTGAGGAAAGCATGAGCTTTCCAGCCTATCCTCCTAAGGGCAGATAAAAAGAGTGTGACATGCATGTGGATAATGAAAACATCCATGCCTAAATAAGATTTAAAGCAAATAAACATTCCTGCTTCAGGGCCAAAGCCTGTCTTTGACAGACAGAAGTTAGAAAGGAGGTTTTTTTCTGCTTTTTGTGAAGCTATCCACTGTCCTGTGCTGGATGCTGACCTGGAGGAATGTTTGGTAGCTGGTAGCCATAGGTGGGAAGAATAAGGTAGAATCTGCTTTAATCCTGTCATAGATATTGTGCTAATTAGGCTTGAGCCAATTTAATACTTGAGTAAGGAGCAGGCATATCCTTCACAAAACTGGGTGTTAATGTCTTTCCAGAAAACCCCCTCCCATCGAGGGCAGGGCCACCCTCAGCATCCTGCTGTGTCTCCAACAGGGACTACATGGAGAATGGGCTCTTCCTCCTGCCCTGTGGTCCCAGCACAGCATTTACTGTGTTCCCAGTGGATGTATCAATGTAGAGCTCCCCCAAATGTGCTGAGAAGTCTTTGACATATTTCCAGAGTGTCTAGGAATCCGCTGTTAGTCAAATTTCACTATTATTGTTCTGTTTGCTGGATAGCTCATTTCCTTTTCACTCTCTAAATTGTTGTATGGGTGTGGGGTGATGACAAAGCCTGAGCCTGGAAGAGAACTGTGTTGTGGCACTGCATCAGGGAGCCCCACACCTGTGCTCTTACATGTCCTGGAGCTGGCAGACTCATGGCAGGGAGTGTGTGCTGCTCTGTGAGGCCAACACCTGCCCCATGCCCTTCTTGAGCTCTAAAGCCTGCTTGTAGATAAGAGTATCTTTTGTCCTCTGTGGTCTCAGCCTAGCACAGGTTTGAGGAGAAGGAGGGTTGTCTCTCGAAGCACATCCTTGGTGAGCCCCATGGATGCAGCTGTAGTTTCTTCTCTGCTTCCTCACCTTTGTGCCTCTCCCTGCACCTCATCCTCTGCCTTGTTCTCTTCCACTATTGCTCCTTCCACTCTGTTTGCCAGTGGGGCAGTGGGGAAGACAAAGTACCCTGATGGACTCTAGCTTGGCCTTCTCCCTTCTGCCCAGGGAGAGCATTCTCCACAGTTTTCTCTGGCTGCCTTTTGCCTTTCTAATCAGACATGGTAATTTACCCTGGCACTGTTTGGCAGGGGCTGTACCTTGGCATCATGAGCAGCCAGGGTCAGCTGTCAGCCTCTGAGCCATGAGCCTAATGCAACAGAACAGATGTAGGTATTTTTTCCAAGTTTTTCCTGGGCAGCAGGATTAAAGTCTCTGTTCTCAGCTGGGGTCCCCGGTGTAGTCACTTCCCTCTGTGTTACACAACACTCTATTAAGAAGAAC
Organism: Sylvia atricapilla; assembly: GCF_009819655.1. Lineage (NCBI taxonomy): Eukaryota > Metazoa > Chordata > Aves > Passeriformes > Sylviidae > Sylvia > Sylvia atricapilla. The sequence goes on from NC_089145.1 coordinate 57,420,583, forward strand.
CGCACAAACATATTCATCGGGATCCCTTCCCCCAACCCTACAAGGCCAAGGAACAAAGGCAAGGGAGGTTTCCAAAGGCTGAAGAGCTGTCTGTTTGGTCCAGGAGCCCTGGGATAATCCTGCCCAGCTATCCCCCTGTGGAAGGGCCCTGCCTCTCTCTGCTGTTCTCCATCCTTGTGGTGCCAGCAGTAAGAGGGAACACCGGGGGTGGTGGTGGTAAAAGAGCAGTGGGGTCATGTTGTTCTTACATGCATCTCGCTGTGTGCAAACTTGAGTGAGTACCAATACAGGGAGAAACTATAGTGGCAGCAGCAACCCTGCCTGGTGTCTGTGCCATCCTGCTGAACTGGAGGCTTCTGAGGGTGTGTGTGTGCATGAGCAAACCAGCAAACAACAGGTGTGATGGGAAACCCCAAGAAGTTTCTTTGTGCTAGCAAGGGAGAAGGGGTAAGTTGTGTTCCATGGTCTAGACTTGCTTAAAGTCAAAGAGAAGAGAAGAAGAATTCAAAGAGAAGAGAAGAATTCAATGAGGAGAGAAGAAGAATTCAAAGAGAAGATCTGTGTCTTCTAGCTGCAAAAGTACTGAGAGAGCTTGCTGGAAACAGAGGCAGTGTGCTCTCCATAGATGATCCTGAAGTGGCTGGCCACAGAGAGGGGCTGCAGGCGCCCTTGGTGAGCAGGAGAGGGCTTTCCCAGCAGACTAAAGGGAGCAGTCATGTCCATGTGAGCACACAAGGATCTACTGCCTGTGTGCACCAATTACTTGCTTTAGTGACAAAAGACCATAAATGAACAAGAGAGTTAATTAGGTCTGCGGCAGGCCAGGTCTGGAAGCCTGCAGAGCTGAGAAATTTGGAAAGGGTTCAAAGGCACAGGGGGAGGAGAAGGCCCTGGAGCTCTAGGTAGCAAAGGTTCTGCTGGTTTTTCCTCTCAGAGAGCACCAAGAAAAAACATCTCTGACCTGAAGGATGGTCCCCAGGAGGGGGAGAGACCGGCTCCTGGCAGCATCTGTTTGTTCAGCCCTCCAAGGCCTGAAGGTCTGAAGGACTTAAACAGCCTGTTAATTCACTGCTTCGTACAGCTGCAGACCCTTCATCATTGCAAGCAAGCCTCTGGGGCAGCGTGTGCAGTTGTGAGCCAGCTCCTTCACCGTGGCACTCTGTGAATTGGATGATCCAGTGAGCTGTCAGCAGAGCTGGGGGGCATACTGCAGCTGTCTGGCCCGTGTCTAGTAAAATGCTTGCAGCAGGTCCTTTCCATCTGCTTTGGCCCAAGAGTGACCCTTGCAAACCTCCTCTCCCTGCAGTCGCCTCAGCAGATGGTGGGAAGGCAGATGGAAAGAGAAATCTCTGAAGCTTTAGCAGTAGAAAAGTCTGACCTTGTGAGACCTCTCGCTCCACCAACCACAGGTACTGGGTTCTTGCAGTGCCACCTTAACCCCCTGAGCTGTGGTCTCTGTGTCCCTTCTCCCACCCTCCTGCTCCCTTCTCTGCACCTCAGTGGAAGCTCTGGATTGCATCCAGTTGGAAGAAAGCCTGCCCTACCTCTGCAAGCAGAATGGGAAGGGGCAGCCATGCTATGAGAGAAGCTCACGGCACAACAAGAGCTGAGGAACACTGGTGCTCTCCATGATGTCTTATTGGGGTCCCAGGGTCTATGATTTGGGGCTGAGGGTGTTCAGCTGTGGTGAATCACATTTTGAGAAGCTGCTCTCAACTATCCCCTCTTGTACTCTGGATACCTAAGGTCTGCATTGGGAGTGGGGCAGAGGGTCCTTTCCCTATCTGCAACTGTGGGGACTGCAGGAGTTCAAGGAGGTGGAATGGCACACTTGGCCCATGGGACCACTGGAGGAAGTTCCAGCTCAGCAAGGGTGTTGGGGACAGCTGAGTCATGTATTGCCTGCCAGACTGCACCAGCTGCTCTGCAGTCAGGACTTAAACCCAAACTTGGTCACTCTTCCAGACTTTCTCTTCACCTCATTTGTTAGTGGCTTCAGATGCAAATTCAGTGGCCAGTATGTGGAGGCTTGGTTGGTTTTGCAGGGCTCCTGTCCAGCTGCATTATCTCATTCAATATGCCTCACTGGTGGGCCTGGCTGGATGTGAGCACTGCAAAGGTCTTGAAGGGAATGTGTTACAGGTTATATAGCATCCAGGTTATAGTGCTGTCACCTGTTGGAGTCCAGGGCATTCCTATGGACACCCTGGAAGGTTACAGACCTCAGCAGAGAGGACTGGGACCCGAACAAGAGGGTTTGAGATCTGTACAGGGGTGTCTGGAGCCAGTCCAAGGAGGGTTGCCTGGCACAGAGCCCAGGGAGACACAGTCTTTGATCTCAGTCCATGGAAAAAAAAGCTTCTAACACTGAGAGAAGAATTACAACTCACAAAGATGTGAAAACAGTAGTGTAGTGTATCACAGGGTGGAAAATTTTGTAGTTTTAGGGTTCTTAGAATATAGGTGAATGGGGAACAAGATGGAGGATTTAGGGTGGTGCCCTGACTTCTTCTTCTCCTCTGGTCTCCATCTTCTGCTGTGATGATGGCACAAAGTAGTTTTAGGGGATTGGGTCAGAGTGGAGGTGACCCTGTTAGTACAGGTGACAGGCATTGGCACATCACTGTAAATAAGACACATAATTATCTGTATAAGAGGACAGTGACCTCCCATCGAGGTGACTTGTCCTGTGTCCCAGCAGCAGAACACCTCGGCCAGGTACAGAGAACATTGTGAGATAACAATTGATAAACAACGTGAGAAACCAAGAAAAAAACCAAGACCTTGAAGACTCCGTTTCATTCTTGTGTCTGGCTCAGGGCCTTCAGAGGCAAAAACTCTCTACCACCACCTCGATTCTCAGGTGAACAGAAAGAACCCAAACCCAAGAGCCACCTTTCTCTCTGTGTGATGGCAGGGGTTGGCTTGGAGAAAGGACAGGCCCTTCCCAAAACACAAGCGATGTCGATGCATCCAAGTACAACACAGAGGTGGAAGGTATGCTCTGCAGAGGCTGCTCACCCCACCTCACATTAGTACAACAAAGCTCATGAGAGGTGACCCTTCTTCCTGCAAAATAGCTTGTGCAGGCAGTGTGGACAAGAAGCAAGAAACAGACTGCAAAGAAATAGCAGGATAGTGGGGAAAAGCTTGGAAAGGTCGCCAGGCCTTAAAATGCAAAGATGTCCAGGGGCCGTGTAGAGGGGCTCCACTGTAGTGTTTGGTACCATGCCCAGCCTGAAGCTCTAGCACCATTTAGTAGGCTGGACCAGCTTTGGCCTCAGTCTTGTTTGGCTGGAAGAAGCAGTTGTCATCATGTCCCAAGTACAGTATCATTGTCACTTTTTAATTCCTCCAATGAGGTGTTGCAAACAGATATACATGTGTTGTAGCTGTACTTTGGAATTGCACTTGTCTCTGGGGGCAAGCAGTGATAAGTGTTAAGAGCTGTTTGGTTCCCAAACTCTTGTGTTTCTGAACTGGTTTCTAGCAAGAGCAGAAGTCACAAAGCTGAGGAAGATGCTGTGTTCCCCATCAGAAACATCCTGATGGTCTAGGAAGGGATCCTAAGCTGGTGATGCCCTCCCAGCAGCTGCAGTTATTAAGCAGGCTCAGGTCATTGGTAGTGTTACCTGACAACTGCTAATTAGGTTTGCCCTTGTTCAGTGCCTGCCCCTGGGATTTCCTTGGCAGCTGCAGGAGCAGATCTGGGTCTGTGGACATGGGTCCCCTGTGGGAAGAGGCTGCTGTGATAAATGACCATCGATGAATAAGAGGAGAAAGGGTAGGAGGAGAAAGCTGCCAAAGCTTTAACTCTGGTGAGTGCAGAGGTTCAGCCTGGTTCAGATTTGCTGGCAGGCAGGGAAGGATTCTTGGCCAGCCAGGGTGTTAACAAGCCAGAGGTGAGCTTGGGTGAATAGGACATCAGAATAATAGGACATCAGGCGTTGCGTAAGTCAGGGTTAGAGTGCCAGAGAAAGCCTCCAGGGAGATTAAATGTCTTAAGTGTCATCAGCTCTGCAGAGATAATGAGAACCAGAAAACACCAGGAGGTAAAATGGTACAGACCTGTGAAAACAGGCTTCTGGGCCTCGGATCCTCATGGACCTGTGCTGACTGCAAGGGCTGGTAGGGAGGGTGGGCACAGGGTAGTCTGGTGTTTATGGAGGGGCTGAAGAGTTAATCCTCCTAAATCTCAGAGGCAATCAACTCTGAAAGATGAAAGTCTTCCTCCCAAGTGATGTTCCCTGCTCCTCACCCCTCCTTCTTCAGTTGTCTTGAACAGAAAGCAAGAAACCAGGGAAATGGCAAGGGCTGGATCTGCTATCAGTGTGTTTGCATTGTCAGGGAGAATGAGGCTCCAGGCTTAGCCTCTTGACCAAGGCCCTGTAACCTGGGGGTTGAAGGAGCCTCTTGGGACTGGAGCAAGGAAGTGCAGCTAAAAGCTTGTGTGGGTCCACAGGAGTTACATCCCCAAGAGGGGCACCTCCACCTCCTCTGATGGTGACCAAACTCAGCAAAGTTGGTGGATGGCCACCTGTGTTAGAGGTTAGAAAAGAGTTAATGATGATGGACCAAGTTGCTCAGGGAAGCTGTGGAGCCTCCATCCTTGGAGGAGTTCAAAAACTTGATCAAATATGACTCCAGCATCCTGGCCTGAGCAGGGGACTGGGCTCTTCTCCAGAGGTCACATCCCACCTCAGCCAGGCTGTGAGTGTGTGGGAGAGCACCAGGGGATGGTCTCCACTGCCAGGATAACCTGCTCGCTTGGCTGTGGCTGGGAGGTTCATAGCTGGCTGAGGCAAGGACAGTAGGAGCTGTTCTCTCCTCACCTCCTCTGTGAAACCAGAGTGATGGGGTCCTTTACCACTCCCTTGCCTGTGCCAGTCCTTGCAGAGCTGTGGCTGAGACCTGCAGGGCAGGAGCACTCCAGGGCACAGCAGAGTGCTTTTGGAAGCCTTCTGAGCTGGGCCCCTGTCCTGGGTTGGAGTTTAGGATGTATTCTATCACCATCTTCAGTTAATGGCCCATCAATGCCTTGCGCATGACTCATAGAGAACTCCCTTCTCTAGGGAGTTATCTCTCTTTAATGGGCCATCAAGGACCCACTGTATGACTCATCATCCCATTGGGAGATGCTCCGCCCAGGGGGAGGAGCCAAGCATTCTCACCTGGATATAAGCTGGGATTTGGGACAGTACAAGCAGCCCGCACTGACTGGATTTCCAGAGGACTGGAGCTACCAGACCTTTCTATGGGATCACTGCTTCAGGAAGACCACCTCACCTGGACTGCTTCCATCACCCTGATCAGGTTGTATTCTGACTCTCCCAGTGTTTTGGTTTTGTTTTTTTGGTGTTTTTTTTTTTTTTTTCTTTTTGTATTGTTGCATTTATTTTATTTTTTTTTCCTTTTCTTCTCATTAAATTTTATTTCTGACTTCTCACTTGGTTTGTTCCCAAACCACAACAGCCCCACCGTGGTAAAACTGACTTGGTTCCACACCTCCCAATGGGAGGCAGAGCTGTAAAGCAACTCTTGAAGTTAGGCACCAGCTGCCACCTGGCTGTCTCTGGCATTAGGCCTGAACTGGCCAGGGCAGGGTTATTGCACAAAATAGTGATGAAGTAAGTATCTGGTGGGGTTTTGTTTTCCTGGTTGTCTCCTTGCTGGTGCCCTGAAGGCTTGTGGTAAAGGGCAGATGTTTGCACTTTTACCTGTGCCTCGGTGTGTGCCTTCCTCTGCCCACAAAGGCTGTGTTCTCAGGCTTGAGAGAAGCTCTGTGCTGGCTGTGACATCTCAGGCTGGATTAAGTGGTCAAGGCAAATCTTCAGCTTTGGGAAGAGCACACTTGACCTTTGCCTCTGCAGAGTTACATTCTCCCTAGGGAGGAAGTGTTGGCTCAGCTACTAAACAGAGCACTGGCTGTCATGAGCAGGACCTGCCTGCCTCAGGGAGAGAGGGCCTGGGGTGGGGGTCAGATTTATAGTCCAGGGGGAGGAAGAGACAACACACCCATTGACCTGCAAGCTTAGAGGTGACCAGCTTAATTTAGTGAGAAATGAGAAGCTATGCTGCCTCCTCTCTCAGTAAAAATACACCATCTGGAATGGTCTGGGCAGATGGGGCCCACTGGCACATGCAGAAACATCTAACTTGGCAAGATTCAAATGATATTTTGAATCCCCTTCTTTTATTTTCCAACTTGTTCTGTGTTATGTCTTGCAGTGCTTCTTAACCTGAATTCCTTCTAGCAACTTTGTAGGTTCTCAAGTCCCATGGAAGAAGTATCCAGTAGTAGAACTGGGTCCTAGCATGGATTTCAGACAATGTTCTATGTGTTCAGTGGTAGGAGCAGCTAAACATGGTTGTTTCCATAAGCAGTGACCTCTGTACAGCTCTCACATTAATTCAGATGTTTTCTTCTGCCCTTTGTTCCGTGAAATGTGGCTCACTCTGTCACCAGAGGGCCCAGCAAAGTATATGGGCAAACACAGAGAGAACGTGTGGGGTGGTCTCTTTTCCACTTTCCCCCCAGGTTTTTATAACAAATACATGAAGACAAAGAAATTGGCTGAGTGTGCAAATTTCTGAGCACCACAGAAATGTATTTGTATCTTCATCACTACAGGTACACTGTTTGAAGGGTTGGGGTTACTCCTGACCTTCATACCTTTATCTCTCCCCAGGCTCCTCCACTAAATCCTCTTGAATTTGGAACCACTTTGAATTAATGACTCTAAAGAGGTAGTTCAATATTACTGAGAGCATGTGAGTTTGGGAGGGAAGATATTCACTGGGGTGGAGCTGACAAAAGAATCCATGTTTGCCCCAGTCTCCAAATGACTCAATGATCTCCAATAGTGCTCAGCCACTGTGTTTGCAGAGTGGTTTCTCTTTCAGGGATGGTGAGAGATATGGTAGTCAGTACTGCAGGATAGGAATGTTGCCTTCACCTGCAGGTGGACTGCCAAAATAGAAGGAGATGAGAGGATTGTTAATCAGCTGCTGACTAACTTTGGCCCAGACCATCTGAAGATCTTGTGGGAGTCAACCACCACATTACCAAAGCTCTCCTGCGTGCTGGGGGTAGAGCTACCTCCTGCCCTACCAGCTTTTCAGGTTGTCTGTGTCTCTTGCCCCTGTCACTCACACCCCAAAGTATTATCTGTGTTTCTGTTGCTGTGGGATGACTGGAAAGAGACCAAGATCTGTACAATATGTTACTGAACACTTGTGTGGGAGGTCTGTTGTTAGCACCGGTGTGAGTGCTGCACATCTGAGAAACAAATACAGTGAGAGGGGCCGTGCACTCAGGGCAGTGGGCCACATCCTCCTTTAGATCTGCTGGGTGCTGACAAACCCATTAGTGGCAGCTTGGTGTTGCTGCTGACCAGGGCTTTGCTGAGAGCAAAACCCTGGAGTTCTGTGGGCAGTTGAGCTTTGCACAGGACCAAGCTGATGGAGCCAGTCACCCCCTCCCAGCCCATATGGTGCAGATTCTCAATTCTGAGCACGTGGAGTTTCTGGGAGGTGTTTGGCTGGAGTCTAGGCTTTGTGTAGCTGCGTCAGCAGGTTCTAGGGTGGGAAGGGCACAGGATTTCACTTCCAGTCAAAGTGTTTCCTTCCTAGAGCCTTGCTGACACAGCTTCCTGGACCACTAGTGTCAGGAAGGGGCAGTTCAGTTTCTAGGGGAAGGTGGGAGGGAGGAGAGGCTCAGCCCAACCTGCATGGGGCGTGAGAAGGGCACCAAACCATCCTTGTAGCCCAGCTGCTTCCTCCACTAAAGCAACCAGACAGACTTTCTGCCATACTCAGACTGTTTGGAAACATGTTGATAAACTTCCAAATGTCTATTTTACAATCCAGATGTGCTGGTCTTGGCTGTAAAGCCTCATCTGAAGAACAGGTGTGCTATAATGTTTCTAGCAGTAGCTCTAAAGCCAGCTGGAGGCTTGAACTGAGCAGGGGCCAAGGGGCTGATGCCATATAGGATATGGATACTAGGGCAGGGACAGGTGAGGCAGAGAGCTGTAGGTCAGCTGTAGTTCATGTCAACGCAGAGTCAGACTGTGAGGGAAGAAATGGGCAAGCTGGAATATCCCTCAGCCCCCAGGCTCTGTTTAGCAGCACTGGAGCTGTGGCAGAAGAGGCTGCCCTGCTCATCTGGGTAACACAGATGCATCCTTGGGGTGCACTGGCCTTGGGTGGGTCTGTCCTAGTGAGGAGGCACAGGGCTAGAGCTGGCCACCAGCCTCTGTGGTTTCTCCTGCCATCCCCAGGAGCCCTGTGGTCTGGGAGGCACTGCAGGTCAGAGCCCCTCCCTGCTGGCATTGCCAGTGGAACTTATTTAAGTGGGGAAGATGCTTCCTTGGGCCAACCTTCACATGCACTTTTGCCCTGAAAAGCAGGACAACTTCTGGGTTGGGAAAGGTGTCTGGCTGGGCCTGGATCTGGTTTCAGAAAGCTGTTCTGGGGAGAAGCACAGTCCCAGTGGAAGGACTGGTGGCAGCAGTGGGCTGCCAAAGAGGAGCACCAGTTCTCTGGTGTGGGAAGGACAGCCAGCCCTAGGTGCAGGCTGACAGGAAGCTTGTGGATGGTTGGGGATGAAGCAGGGCACAAGGTGTTGGTACCACACCACCCCAGTTACACACGGTGTCTGTGAACTCAGACATGAGGTCCATGCTGATAGCCTATTGCTCTACTCCCCAGATCCCCAAACTTGTTCTCACATTTATTTTAGCTCCACTGTTACCTCTTGGTGATTTGGCCTAAAGCTGTTGTCAGTGATGTTCATACCTGCCATAGCTCCCACAGATCAAGCTTGCAAGGGAAGCAGAGCCTGACTGAGAGCAACCTGCCATAGGAGCAGCTGCCTTTGCTGAAGGGGGGCAGCAAGGTTGGGGTGACTCAGGCCAGGGGCCATATGGGTCCCATCTCCTCATGGAATGAGGAACCAAAGTGGCATTGACAGGGGTCCCCAGAGACAGCACTTTCCCTGTGACTGGGGTGGCCCTGGCCATGCTCTGTGCCCAGCCAGGAGCATTCAGCATGCCCATGTCCCTTACAGCGGGCATAAGGCTAGTTAGTACTAGCTCCATGTTCATCTGCTCCCAGATTGCACTCCTGGCTGGGGAAGAACTTCACTGCTCTGTAGCTCTGTCTGCCTTCCTCCTGGTCCTCTGCAGCAGGAGCTGCCCGCAGACCAGCACAGCTTGCACAGAGCAGGCAGTTCTGACCTGATGCTGCTGATGCAGGGATGTTTCCCAGAAATATCAAGAGCTCCTCTCCTCCTTCAGTCCTCCCTCCAGGAGCTTCCCTTGGCTCAGGGATGCAGAGGGCTCGGCTCTGGGAGGAAGGAGAGGGTCTCTCCCACATCGATGGTGCCTTCCTTGGCTGCCACCTCTGCTGTCAGGGCTTGCCAGCCTTGAGAGAAGGCAGGTGGCCGCCTGTGCTGGTTTTGCATGGCTCTGCTTTGTGCTTGAGGTGTGCAAGTCTTCCCTGCGTGCTCAGATGGGCTGAAATGGGGAAAGGGGACAAGGTGGGAAGGCAGAGACATAGCCTGAAAATGCATGCCAGAGCTGAGCACAAAGGTCATCATCATCATCAGAGAACATTGTCACTACTTTTGTCTTTGGCTCCAAACTCCTCTGGGAGAGGTAGGAGAATCACAAATGCCATCTCTTTAATCATGTTATGGACTTCTGTGCCTGGCATGTCCTCTGTCTGGGTGGGAAGTGGATGCTTCCCCATCTCAAACTCCTTGCATTTCTCAGAAGATTATGACCTGGTGTGGCATGGCAAGAAAGGGGGTTTTGCTCATCTCTGCAGCTGACCTGTGTTTATTTCCTTGTTAGACTTTCATTCATATTTCATTCATTCTTATTTCCTGTAAGACTGTGGGTCCTTTCTTCAGGCCACACCTATATGTAGTCACCACCTGACAGGAGTCAGCATGGCAGCTAGTGAGGGAGACTTGTGGGGCTGTGATGTCACCAGAGAGCTGGATTCCCAGCCTATGAAGTCATAGCTGGGAAATTGGGTACTCAGCCTAATCCCAATAATTACCCACTGGGACTGTAAAGTGTCAATGCACTAGTCTGTTGTGTGATGACTAACTGTTTAACTCTAACACATGCCACCTAATAACTGCTGCTTTTTTAAGTTCCCTAAGATTCACTTATTAATAAGCTATTAAACATCCCCTTCCAATTACTGCACTGCACTGTAATGAGCTGAGATCACTGCTCACACGGTGACTGCAGTGCCCAAAGTGGTAGGAAAGCACCTAAAATCCCGTGATGGGTATGTGCCTGTAATCTCAGCATGGCAGAGTAATCAAACTAATATGCAGATATAACCTCAGCCCCACCAGTCATTCTTATTTCAGGATCTACCATCAGTTTTACTCTGTTATGCAAAGCTGATGGGCTAAAGAACTTGAAGTCCAAGTTCCCCATGGCCTGGGCAGCCATGATGAGGTTCTTAAGGAAGCAACAGCAACCTGAAGGAAACAAACCTTACTTTTTAGGAAGATTGCTTTGGAATCAGAAGTAGGAATGAAACTACTTTAATTACAAACACTCTGTAGAATTAGAAGTTTGATTCAGGTTTGGTTCTCTTTGTTGTCAAGAAGTTCAGCATGAGAGGAATTTCTCAGGAAGAGCTTTTTCATCGTAGCCTGGGCATTGCCTGGTTTCCTCCATCCTCACTGCTGGATCAATTTTTTGTTTGCATGTCTTATATTTTCTACAGGTTGTGGTTTCCTTCAGAAGTGCTGCCTGTGAAGTTGTACCAGACACCAGGAAGAGAGACTTTTCACTTAGGGGAGGACCTCAGGCTCCCTGCAAACCCTCAAGCTGCAGTTCCTACTTCCCTGTTCCCTTCCAGTCAGTGACATGCTGATGTTCAATAGCTGCCACAGGAATAGCCTCAATAGCACTGAGACCCCAGTGAAAAAGGGAAGAGGAGGTTATGGAAATTCACACTATCAGGGCCCTTTACACTGTTTCCAGCAGTGCCCTGACCTGCCTTTTCTTGGGTCACAACCCATATACATTGAAAGATGTTCTGCTTCTTTCTTCCCTTTTCCCTTTTCCCTTTTCCCTTTTCCCCTTCCTTCCTTAGTGAGGACAGCTGACAAATGGAGTGGAGCAGCTGAAGTCCCCCATCCAGCTGATGTCCTGAGCAAGCCTGTTCCACAGGGAACATGTGATGCAGTGGATTTTCTGGTCAGGGCAGCCTCTGTGCTCCGAGGGCATGATCAGGCTTTCCTGATTTTCAGGCCACATGCAGTTCCAGCCACAGGTATTAAAGAAGCAGAGAAGCCAGACCAGCCTCTTGGGAAGAGGGAAGATTGCAATCAGATCATTTCAAACAGTACTTCATTAATTATAAATGGACAGACTCCCTCGACCTGCTGTAGCTCTACCTGAGTGACATTCTAACTGAGCATTCTTTTTTTCTCCTGAGGAGTTGCCAAACAGGCTCTAAATAGTGTGATGGATAAATAAGGAACCAGCTGTGCCCTGCAGTCAGCCCAACCAGGGCCCTTCTACAGCAGGGGCCCACAGCAATCTCCTCTCTGCCTCACTCTGCAGTCCCATCCCTTGGGTTCTGTCATCTGATCCTGCTCTCCAGGTTTCTTTCTCCTAGTGGCATGTTTTTGTCTTCTCTTGTAGCCTCTTTCTCAGCACTTGGTCTCAGCCCTTGGTAATGTATGGACATATGCTTAGACAACAGCACAACCAAGAAATTCAGTGTAGGACACCCAGTTGCCTGGTCTGTGCCTCCATCTCAGAGATTGTCCTGGGTAAATGAAAGCAGAAGGAACAATAAAACCAGCAAACCTTGGCTTTAGACTAGGAACTGAACAACTTCTCTTCTGCATTCTGACAACACACCACTGCTAACCCAGCTCTCAGCTGCCTGCTGGCAGCCTCCTCCTAGGGAGAAGCCAAGATGTCCCCAAGGCTCTGAGGGATGCACCAAGAGTGTGTGGAGGTGGCTGAAGGGCCAAGGTGTGTGTCTGGCTGTAGTGGCTCGTCTTTTGGGTGGGAATGTCTACTTCCCTGAATGCCATAAATCTGAATGTGCTGAGCTGTGTGTATCCCATGGCTAAGGCAATGGGTGGGAATGCTGTCCATGGAAGACCTGTTGGCTGTGTTTGCAAATTCAGAAGCTGCTTTTCCTGCCTCTCTGATGCCCGTGGTTACAGAGATCCTCTCCAGAGGTCTCACTGTACTGCTGCCTTGAAATTTTTTCTCCATCCAGCTCTCCACAGCTGGTTCTCCCTCCTGGTGTGAGATTGCTCTTTTCGGAGAAGTGCGAGTTGTACCTCTACAGGACTGGCTCCACACCCCGATTTTTAAGCCAGTGAGGCTGGCCAACCTTCCCCTGCCCTTGAGCCCTGAGCAAGGGGAGCACTCCTTCTTCCTCTGTGGGAGCTGCAGGCAGCTTCTGAATCCATGGAATGTGTCCCATCTGCAGTGTGTTAGGGGCATGCTCTCAGCAGAGGAAGAAGCACATGTGAGTTGTGAACCCTTCTGAAGAGGAAGAAAAGGGGCTAATTAATGGAAGGGATACAGTGCCAGGAGCCACATCTGGGGGCCAACTGGCCCTGGAAGCATGGCTCCCAGGTGTTACCTCCCCAAGGGAACTGTGCAGAGCTGGTGTGGGCCCAATGGGTGGGGTAATGAAGGTGCAAGGGGGCCTAGCACAGAGGAGCCCCCATCAGCACAGTCTTGAAGAGTCCCTTCTCCCTGTCCTTTGAGAGGGCTCAAGGTGATGTGACCTACACTTGTCCCTCCAGGTCACAGCCTGCTTTGACCCCTCTGCCTCTGGTGCTGTGGCTTTGATCCTCAGCTGCCCAAGCACCCCACCCTCTCTGCCATCGACAGGGCACATGGGAAGTGTCATCAATTCAGGCCACACTTGCTCCTCTTCTCTGCAGGGTCTGATGAGCTCGCTGCTCTCTGACCTGGCTACCAGGTCTGCCTCATTCAGCTCAGTGCCCTGGTCCTGGAAAGCAGGGACCTGTAGAAGTGCTGTAACTGTGCCTTCAGACTCTCCACTGGTGCCACTCCTGTTGCCTAGAAGGTGACATGGTAAATTAAAGGAAGTGAAGGCAGTGAAAAGCACTTTGAGCTGCCTGCCTGAAGGTCATGTCCCCAAGAGGAGCCCTGTGCTCCCTGATGCAGGGGGTTGGACTGTCAAACCCTGCTTGCTGGCTTACTGCCCCAATCCTCACTCTGCTGCTGCTTTCTCTTCCCAAGTACAAGCTTGACCTCAGAAGCAAGCAGCCCAACCATCCACACTCTGCCTGTGTGAGTTCCTGAGCAATGAGGTATTTCATGTTTGACTGCTGAGCCCCCACTGTGCCGCATGCTGAAGCCCAACCTGCACTAGGACTCCTCACACCCCCTGTCCTTCTCCCTTTCCAACGTGTTTGTTTTTTGGGAACGGCCAAATATGAGCTATGGAGCACTTGCACATAACTCCTGTGCCCTCAGCTCCTTGTCCAGACAGCCCTCAGGTGGGGGGATTGGAAGCCACTGCCCACAGCTGGCCCCTATTCTGTTGCAGCTCTTCTGTGGGATCAAATGGCATCAGCACGTCCCTGGAAAAGCTAAGGAGTGTTTGTATGTGTGAGGCTGCAAGGAGCTCAGTGTCCAGCTCCAGGGGGTTACTGTAAACACGGAGCTAAGCTGATTTGAGAAGGGATGCCAACTCCCTGGGCCAGACTCCAGTGCAGCCAGGGGCGGCTGCAAAAGGTGCCAGGGGGCCATTGATGGCTCTGTTGGGTTTGCACATCTCATTGCTCAGCCCCATTAGGGAGGCACAAGCTCCTTCAACCCACTACCATTTGTGCCCCAAGTGCAGACTCCTGTGCACATGTTGTCCCCTGGGGATGCTGAAGTAATCTTCTTCTCTGGGATGATCCAGCAGCTCTAGGAAGGAGAAATCCACTGGTGCCCCCTGTTCTGTGGTCTCCTGCTCTGGCTTTGAGCACTACCCTGGCTCTTGGCTGCTTTGTTTGTGGCTTTGTTTATGACATTGATAATTTTCTCATGTCAGGTTTAAGCACAAGCATTCTTTCCACTGCTGCATAAGAAAGTAATTAGGTGAGGATGGAAAGGACATTCTTCTTCCTCAGAACAAAGAAACAAACCACGGCTGTTACTGGGCCTTGCTTCTGACATCCACTGCCATGCAAATTCCTGCCCAAGTGACTCTCTCTGCCCTCATAGGACAGAGAGGCAAGCTGATTGCATCCCAGGAAGTGCCAAAGCACACTCTGGTATTTCTGCTGCCCTGTAAGCCAGCTGCCAGCTCCAAGGTAAAGCCTGAACCCACTCTGCCCATTATTCTGGTCACACTTGCTCACCTGTGAAGTTACCTCCCATCTCCCTCACTTGCCAGAAGGGTTGTGCTGAGGTCCTGGTCCACTCCAGACCCAGCATGCCTTCAGGGGGATTCATTCCCCGTGGTTTTGCTCCTTTCCCAGCTCCTCTGCATGTTAAAGGGTAGGCAGCAGTGCTCCCATCCCAAGAAGGGAGTGGCTGTGGTCTGAGAGAGCCTAAAAGTCAAAGGGCAGTGAGAAGGGAGATGGAGCCACTGTTTTCAAACAGGATAGGCTTTAGGACCCCAGCTGCTGGAGGCTGGAAAGATAGAACTGGGGGAGCTGAACAGACCCCTCTGCCACAAAGCTGTTGGAAAGCAAACAGCTTGGGAAGGACCAGGGAAGGCAGCACCTGTAGTAGGAGAGGCTGAAGGGAGAGGAGCATCAGAGGGATGGGGCTGTAATAGGCTGGAGGAGCAGTGGGCACAGAAGAGGAGCCAGTAGTCCTAGTTGCAGTCACCCCACACATCAAAAGGAATGAAAGAAATCAGATTAAATATGACAATTTGCCTTTTAAACCCGGTGGCTGAACTGCAGCGGCTGGCTGAAGGAGCCCCTACCCTCGAGCTGCTGGCAGATGTAAAGGTGCACCCAAAAGATCACTCTGTGCACACACAGCGTTCCTTGTGCTCTCCTGCAGACATCCAGCTGCTGCATTTGCAGTCTTCACAGGAGCCACTGCAGGGACAGGATCCAGTGAGTATCTCCTTCCTGTGAGCATTGCAGTGCCCTAATCTGTCCCTTTGCATGTAGAGAGGCAGGAAGAGGCCTTTAGCTACACACTAAGGTAATCAATGCTTCTGTGGGTTGAAATGAGCCCACCCAAACAGTGTCTGCAGTCCAGTGGAAGGATTTGCTCCTTGCCCAAGATGGCAAAGAGCAGCAGAGATCTGTAGAGATGTAGCAGAGCACAAGGTCAAGCTAATGTGTGTGGTTGAAAGGGGACTTGCGCCCCTGTTCTCTCTCCTCCTACTCTTCTCTCAGTCTTCCTCAGGGCATATAAAGCAAAGCAGTCATCTTAAGTCCTCCCTCGACCTCTTAATACTCAGGCAGAGGCAGAGGGGGGGGAAGGATGGACATCTACTCTAAGCTCCTGGAATATGTCTCCTGAAAGATGTCTCAGAGCTTATACGTGGGTCCTTTTCTACCCTGAACTTATACAAGGAAGATTATAAAGCCCTGAATGACACTGAGAGGATCTGAGAGCTCTGGAGCCAGCGTGGGATAGCCAACAAGGCTCTTCCCATCGCCGTGCCTTTCTCCTGCTAGACGCGATCCGGAGCAGCGAGAGGGCTAGCGGTGCTGATGCAGCTCCAGAAGTCCCCAGATGCTGAGGGGCAGCGGTGCATTCCTCTGGCGTTCCGTGTCTTCTGCTCCGTGCTCCCAAAGCCGGGGTCGCTCCACCTTTCCTGAGCGTTCCCAGCTGCGGCGGGTCGCTGCGGGCCGGGCACCGGGGCGGGCTGCGGGGGCTGCACGCCGGCGGCCGGGTCTCCCTGGCCAGGCAGGGGTTAAGGCTTCTCTGTTGTAGTTTGTTTCCCTTTGCCAAAGTGGGTGTTGCTGGAATGTCTCCTCTCCTAAGAAGGGGGGCCGAGCCGTGTCCTCTGGAGAGGGGGGATGTCAGCATCAAAAAGACACAAAGGGGGAGGTTTCCAAAAATAAAACCCCCCATCCCCTCCAGGCGCTGCTAGTGCCAGAGGCAGGCGCGAAGGTGCTCGGAGCTGCCTGCGGAGCGCGGGATCTCGCCGGCAGCCCGGAGAGCGGGGCCGGCCGCCCTTCTCCTCTTCCTCCTCCTGCGGGGGCCGCCCGGCAGCCCTCTCCCCTGCCTCGGCACCGCTCTCTACGCCCCCGGCCCCGGCGGGCGGCAGGTCCCGTCCGAGTCCCGGCCCGGGATGGGGCGGTGAGCGCGGGGCGGAGAGCCGGCGCTCCCCGGTGCCCCGCGCCCGCCGGGGGATGCCGGCCGGCCTCTGAGCGCTCCGCACCGCCCGTCTCCCCTCGCCGCCGGCTGACACCATGCGGGGCGCCGCCGCCAGCCTCCTCCCGCTCACCTTCGCCGTCCTCCTGGGCTTCGCCCGCTGTCGGCCGGACTCGGCGGCTAGGCTGGAGCCGGGGGCCGGGGGGGCGGCGCGGCTACGGAGCCGAGGGGCTGCCCTGGGGGCGGCGGGCACGGTGAACGGCCCGTCTCCGGCGTCCCGGTCCCCTCCGCCGTCACGGCCCCTCCCCGCAGCCCTCCACGTGGATCGCGGCTCCGCGGCCGCCGCGGGGAGCCCGAGCGGTGCCGACGGCCGGAGGCAGCGTCCCGACCGCGGGCTGCCCTCGCCCCGGGGCCAAGCGGGCGATGCCGGGCTCGGTCCCGGCGCGGGACAGAGGAACAGGCACGACTCCTCCCGCCAGCGGCAGGGCAGCGGGCTGAAAGCGCGAATCGTGCCCAGGGCGAAGGAGCCAAGCGGCAGAGGGAGGATGGCGGGGTAAGTGCTGCGGTCGGGGGGGGGATCCTGCTGGGGATGCGGTAGCGTGAGCCCAGGTGGTCCCGGCTCTGGGGAGCCCCGGACGGAGGGGTCAGGTCCCCGTGCTGCATCCCCTTTTCCATCCCGGGACGGGCGCTCCCGGCGCCGCCACGTCCCCCGCGGGATGGCGGGGCAGTGCTCTGCTCCCCCGCCAGCGGCTCCGGAACGCCGTGAGAACCCACTCGATGCTCGCTGTGGCGTCGTGGGTGCGTGTGCGGGGTGTGCACGCTGGCGTGGCGGTAACCTGAGTGTGCGTGGGCCGCCGTCTGCCGGTCGCGGGGCTGCGTGGCTCGGGAGCGTTCGGATGTAGTAGTGCCCTTCTGGCAGATCGGCGCCTCGGCTGGCACACGGCTGCGCGGCAGCGGGCTGAGCGTCCCAGCTGCCCTCTGGAGCTGCCCGTGGCCGTCCGGGGAGGCAGTGCGGGGTGGGGGACTCCCGAGAGGGTTGTAGTATGATTTAGGTGGTGGAGAAGCTCGAGGGGCTTGCTTGGCTCTGCGGGACGGAGTCTGTCTGCTGCCGCTCTTGCTGCAGGTACCTGGCCTCTTGGCTCCTTCCTCCCATAATGGGCCCCTTGTAAGCGCTCCACGCCGCAGCTTCCCATGGCTTGAGTTGGCTCAGCCCAAGGAGGCTTCCTATGAGTTGCCTGGCAGGGCTGCTTCCAGCTCCAGTCTCTGGCTGCAGCCCTGTGGAGGTGGAGGGGATATCATATGGCGAGGCCAGCTGCTGGGTTGTGAGGGGAGCCTGCGAGCGGGACGTCTGGCACAGGGCTGATAAACTCTTCAGCCCAGGGCCCCTTCCTCTGCCATTCCCTCGCTGCTCCCCCGTGGATGATGCCCTTCGAGATTGGCTCCTTTGTCGCTTGGGCAGGGCTACCAAAACCATGGCACAGGAGTTTGACCAACCCATGTGTGTGTCTGCTCTCATGTGAGCCTTGCTAGGGGGATTATAGGGGCAGGCTCTGGGTTTACAGCCCTCTGACATGGGCAGAAGTGTTTTCTGCTCTAACATCTGCTGGAGAGCTTCACTAGAACACAAAACGTCTGTCTCTGAGCTTTCTCTCTCCCATACTGATCTCCTTGCAAAGTTTTGAGACAGAAATGTTTTCTGTGCCACTCTGTGTACTTTCTTTCAACAGATCCACAGAAACACCAAGTTCACTCTACTTCCATTGTGTTTGATACATAAAGTATCACTAACAGCTGGGCATATAGGTTCTGAGCTTACCCAGCTCATTATCTTGGCTTGTCAGCCATCCAGAGAGGGAGTCTTGGAGAGATCCAGTCCTGCTCTGTCAGATTTGGACCCTGTTGGGCTCAGAAAGACTTTCCCCCTTCTGCAGTTGGAATGCTGTCAGTGTTGCTTTGGGATCGTGTAGCAGTTTGGTTGAATTTGAGTCATCTGATCCGTGGCATGTTTGTTTTCAGACTGCAGCTGCCTCTGGTGACAACAGCTGGCCTGGGCTGCTGTCAGGAGCATGTGCGCAGCCCCAAGGTTCACACTGTGCTCAGAGGAGAGCTGAACCTTTTGCAAGTATCTTTCATCCCTTAATCCAGGGTGTAGACAGGGATGGTTGGTCCAGCACTTACACACAGTTTACCTGTTATCATCTATATCTGAGTGCCATTGTCTCCAAGCTTAAAGGAAGGAAGAGCTGTGTCCTCGTTCTGTGTTTCTCATGCAGGCTCTGCTGCACTTTCTGCCTCTGCTCTGCACTGGAAGATCAAGGCTGGGGATACAGAGCTTTCTCCAATCCCCAAGAACTTCAGTTCTGAAAAGTGCCTGTAATGGCTTTCTGTGTTCTGGAGTCCAAACCGTGACTTTTGAAGCTTCTCTATAACCTACTGTCTTTGGAGCTGAAGAGAAAGCCTAGCTGAAATAATTGCCCATGAGTGACCACATGGTGCTGCTCCTCATGGAAAGCTAGCTGCTGCTGCCTCCAGCCATTCTGAGACTCTGTCCTTCCACCTCATCCATCTTCCTACGCCCCTTGCTGCACCAGACACATTTTCATCCAGGAGACTCAGAGCCCCTAAAAAACTTCAGTTTGTGATGTTTTGGTTTTTTGCCAGGTGGGATATTTTCTGTTCTGCTATTTACACTGAACTCCTGCTTGTCTCTGGTATGACAACCTTCATTTTCCCTTACTCAGGTAACTTTGCAGGCACACTAAACCCCAGTACTATTTATTTATACAATTATTTTGGCTAAAAATCGAAACTCCTGCATGTGTTGCCTTTCCAGATTCCCCAGTCAGAGCTCTCTGCTGGTACCTTCAGGGGCCCTGCAGGGTTCTGTGGTTGAAAAAACCCATTTATTGGTGCTCTCTGTTTTTCTAGATAATTATTTTCTCACCTTGCCTGATAGCTGCATACCCAAGATTGAGTTTCTTTCCTGGGGACTCTTTGGATGTGTGTCTGCCATTCTGCTCGTGTCTGACCTTTTGGCAGGTGTGATTTGTACAAACAATTTCATGAATGCATCCAACTTCAAGACTTGCAAAAGCCGGGTTTTAGTATTTTCCCCAGAGGACTCCTGTGAGGTGACTTTTGATATGCCAGCAAACATTGCAGAAAATCACTGAATTCTGACACTGAGTGAAGAAAACCATCCAGCCCTGAAAACATCACTGCTCAGCTTAACATCCCTGTTTCTCCAGCTCCCTTTGACTACAAGGATTTTCCTCTTGAGTGTTGTGGGGTAGGGTAGCCCCGACACACACCACCTATGACTGTACTTGTGTGCTGGATGCATCCCTAATTTGGGCTGGCCAGTCCTGCTGAGAGGACACTGTGGGCATCTCTTTCTATGTCTTTGTCCCTTGAGATGTGTCTCCCCTTGTTCCTCTGCCCCATGGCTGGGAGGGTGGGTCACAGGGATGAGAAAGGTGGGTAATGGGAGAGTAATCTGAGGAAACCTCTACTTCTGGTACTTGCCTGGACAGTTTCAAGGGCATGTGAATCTTCCCAGGTAGCAGGCAGAGTCTCCCAGACTGATTCTTTCTCCCTCCAATTTTCTTTTTTGGGCGTTCTACACCACAGTTCATGTTGAATTGCTGTTGCAGACACCATCTGTGGCTGTATAATCCTGCTTTACCCAGGCTTTGTGGCATATAATTTCTTGCTGCAATGTGTTTGTAGGATTGCTCAGGAGTGGAGGCAGTTAATGCTGATGTGGACTTGGCAGAGGGTTTTCAGTGACTCATCGATGCCAACAGCCTTTTGCTAATGTTCTTCACTGGGTCTGACTGCAAATATTTCATATGCATTTGGATGAAGTTCACTTTCCTGCAGTAGAAAGGCAGACCTGATGATCTAATGGTCCCTCTGGCCTCCTGTGAGGATGCTGTACATGGTCTGAATGGAGTCAGCATATCTGGCAGCACAGAGTTCTGTGTGAAGCTGAAAGATGATGCTATTAAAAGAAGTGGATTGCTATTAAAAAAAGGGTTCTACTGAATGCTTCAGAAACAGTATGTGATCATCGCTGTAAAAGCCATGATCTTACTACTGTTTTCTTGTTTTCCTTCTCCCTGGTGCCTGTTATGGTTGCTTGGTTGTTGTTAAGATAACACTGCAAGATCTTGCAGGCTGTTCTCATCCTGGGTAGCTGTAACTCTGAGTCTGATCCTGATGGTGGCCTCTGGCTGCAGCAGCAGAGGAGGGGATGAAGGAGTGGCTTGTGGCAGCTCCTTTGCTCAGGTTGAAGGTTGTGCCAGTGCATCCAGTCAGGGCTCTGAATGGTTCTTCTGGGTGCAGGGAGGCTTCATGGCACTGGCTTCAGCTCTGTGGGGAGTCTCAAGGAGCTGTCTATCCCAGAAAAGGAGCAGGTCAGTGAATAGTGCCTGGGAGCTCCTGTACACCAAGCTCAACATGTCAGGGATTATACCTGGCCACGAATGGCGCATGCTAACCACAGAATGAAGAAAAAAACTTGGTTTGTAGTCACTTGCTGCCATCTGTGCTCTTTGGAGACCTCAGGATATACCTGGCACTTGAGGCAGAGGCTGAGATGTGGATCCAGTGCTGCACTCCACATTTTCCCAGAAATGCACTGAGCTATGCCTTAGGGTTTTCTCTGGCACTGTGGCTGTTTAGCTGTCTGAGCTATTCAATGCCCTTCCTCTTCAAAAAGGGGGAAGTGGCCGCTGGAAATGGTCTCTGTCTGCTTTGGTCTGAGCTGGGCTAGGAAGGTGCTAAGTTGCCCATGTGCCCTGTAGCAGCACAGTGTTACATGCAGTCAATCTCAGTGCCTTTGACTGTTCTCAGCAATATTTATTTTCACAGGATATGTGCTAGGTGACCTGACCTTTAGGAAGGCAAATACATTAATTAACCTCTTCCACTGGTAAGGAGACAGAGATAGGAAAGACTGATCGTTTGCTGAAGGCTTGCTTTGGCATCAGTGTTAGTGTTAGGGCTGGGATTAGGGCATCCCATGGAATGTAGCCTAGTATGAGGTTCAGTGGAACTTCAGCTTGAAAGACCCATGTGAAGACATGTCTTCCCTTCTTTTTGACTGTTGAGTTTCTTTCCAGCTGGGAGAGCTGCTGACCCCTTCACATGCCCATTCATCCTCTGGTCCCTCTGCAGCCCAGACAGATGAGGGTGCAAGTCATGCTTGCTGCTGTGCTTCCTGTTCCAAGGAGTGGGTAAGCAGGAGAAAACCTGGATGCTAAGCTCAGGCAGCTGCTGAACGCTTCAAAGTTACAATCATGGCTCTGGCTTACATCACTGTTAGGTCTGCCAGGGGCTTGGTGTGTCACGGCACCCAGCAGTCCTCTTGCTGGGCAGTTCTGCCTGGTGCCTTGGAAGTCCTTGTTCCCTGTGCCATGAGGAGTGATCAGAGGCTGCTCAGTGTCTGCAGGTAGCTCCTCAGGAGTCACCCCCCTCGTGGTAACACCAGACCTGGAGGGACCTTGTAATTCATTTTTTTCTCCAGAAGCAGCACTGGATGGAGAGGCCCGGGGCTGGACATGCCCCACAGGGGGCTTGTTCTTGAGCCACATCTTTGCCTAAAGTGTTTGTGCGTCATGTGCAGCAGGACAAATGGATGTGGAGGCCACCACTCTCTCTCAAGCATCATCCCACAATGTTGTAAACATGCCATGTTCCTTAAACTTCATGGGATTCATTCTGAATTCTTTGCAAGGCAGTACAAACCACATGCCTTTCAAACCAGGCAAATGACAACAAAATACTTTAGGTAGAACTAGACATGCTCAGGAATGGGTCCCATGCAGCAAAGCTCCCATATATTGTTGTTTACCTCTGCCTCATGCTCTATGAAGTCCTGATCACTGGGCTTTTATCAGGAAATAGTCGTGGTTCTTCTCTACCCTCCAGCACTACCTACATGTTGTTCCTTCCAACTGCTTATTTCAGTCTTGGAGGTCCTGCCTGCCTCCATCTCTTCCCATTCTCTCATCCAGGACCTTATGGTAGGAAGGAACATTCCTATCCAGGCACTCCTTCTGCCTCTGAGGGCACCCCTGCCAGGCTGCTGCCCTCTGTGCCTCCTGTCCTCCCTCCAGGAGCATCACCCTGGCTGGTGCTGGCACCAACACCAACCCTTTCACTTAGGGCTGGCAACTCATGTGGCAACTCATGTGGCAACTCATGTGGCAACTCATGTGGCAACTCATATGGCTCTATTAATGAGAGATTTGTGCTGGACCCAACAGGGGATTCGTGACTTCAGGAGTGGTCTTGTCTGCTCAGGCTTGGGCCCCTGTCTATTTTAGCCTTGGATCTTTCTTTCTATGACCTCTGGCTTGGTGTTGGCATTGAGAGCAGCTAGCAACATGCTCCCTCCAGCATCCCTGTGAGAGATGAAGATTAAATTTAAACTTTAATCCCACGAAGAACTAAGACTATGATTCAAGGTGGCTATTTTGCCTACAAGAAACATGATTTTCTGGATAAGTGGAGGTGGGAAAGGGCAAGGGCTTCGCTCACTGAACAGACTGAATGTGACTTATGGGATGTGTTTCACCTGTGCCAAAGGAAAGATGAGAGCTGTTACAGTCTAAGCAAAGATGCTTATGTTCCTGCTTGGAGTAGAGTCCCTCACTGGAACTTAATTACCCAAAGATCTGCTCCAGCTCAATATTTTTCTCTTTTTACTGATTAGGACACCTTAAAAATGTTTAAGGCCTTGTGAGCTCTTATGCAGTAAATAAAGGAAGTGTTTTATTTTTCATTGGATGCTTTCTGGGAATGTCGTAAGGAAGAGACTCATACATCTCTTTGGGTTGACAGACAAACTGCTGGAAATTGGTGCTCCTGCCCAGCCAGAACAGATATGAGTGGATGCCAGAATTACTTTGGCTTGTTCCGCTTGCAGGAAGCTACACCAAGGGAATTTAAGTGCTTTCTCCCTATAAAAATCTGCCCAGATTAAAAAAAAACATTGATCCTGAAGGACTAGGTAACACTTTTAAATGATGTGGCCTCTCAGACCACTTCCCTTTCCCCCATGGAGCAACTGTACCTCTAGAGGCAGCTTCATTTGTGAACACAGAACAATCCTGGGCATACCTGCCACCCACTGTCCTTGGCTCTCCTAAAACATGAGCCCCACAGCTTGAGCCCGGGCACTTGTGGAGTCTCATCTCGTGTCATGTGGATGCAGGAGTCAGGAGGATGCTGGTTTAGAGCAGGATCTTCCTCTGACCCTGCTGTGTTCATGTGAAAGTCAACTCAGAAGACAAATGTGCATGTTTCTGTGGTTCCTGTAAATTGTGTCAGCAGCTCTGACTGCCTTGTCCAGCGTTAGAAATAAACCATACTCCCCACTTCATTTCCAGAGGATTTCCAGAGCTTTCAGGCTATTTCTAACTTTTTATCTTTTGACAACTGTTCTTTCTCACGTACCTAGACATGCAAAAGTTACCTATTTCTAAAATCTTCCCTCCATGATGAGTAATACTCTTGGAGAGCACCCTGGAACTTGTTATTCCTTCTCATTATAGACACTTAAATACGATGTGACCAGAGGAAGCAGCACTAGCTGCCTGCTTGGGCATTGTAGAGCACCTCTTGGAGGCCCAGCACTGTCTGTGATAGC
Organism: Sylvia atricapilla; assembly: GCF_009819655.1. NCBI lineage: Eukaryota > Metazoa > Chordata > Aves > Passeriformes > Sylviidae > Sylvia > Sylvia atricapilla. The sequence continues at coordinate 57,444,553 of NC_089145.1, forward strand.
TGTATGCTGATAATCATCCCTACCTGAAAACACATAAGAACAGAGAGGTGGGGAAGATGTCATTTATGTAAGGACAGTCAAAAAGTAACTGCAGCTAAATCCTGGATTCAACACTCATGGAAATGATTTCAGCATCTTGGAATTAGTGTAGCTCTGTGCACATCAGGTAGACACAAATTTCACAGCACCAGAGAGTCCTCAGCCCCCTGGGCACTGCACTAGAGACAGACCACAGATGCAGGACTGGGGTGTTTGCAAAGGGAGAGCAAGCTGGGGAGCATCCCAGAGTGCAGCTCCTGACGTGCCATCCCTCCCAGGGCAGGGCTGAGCAATGAGCAGCAACAGACAGCAGCACTTAGGTGGAGAGTGAAATGCTGTCTTCAGCTGAAGCAGCTCAGGACATTTGCAGAGGCAAGATACTATGACCAAAGTTTAAATTGGGCCAAATTTACACCCCAAAATCGCGAAGAACTGTGAGATCTTTAATGATCTTTGGCTGCTGGCCTCCAATTGCTCTCAAGAGGAAAATGGTTCCTCTGAGTGCCGTGCCAGGAATCCAGCATAATGCCAGTTCAAAAGGGAGCTTCTCTCTCAGGGATTGCTCACACTGCAGCATTCACAATCCTTGGGGGTTTCTTTTCCAAGCACTTAAACAGCTCGGCCCTTGTCCCATTGGTTTTGATCTCAGCTGCTGGTCCATCTGGAAGGAAATATCAGATGCTGCAGGAAATAATTTTGTGGGTGACTCAGAGGTGATGGCTGCAGCAAGACCTCAGCTTCCCCCTCTCCTAACCACGCTTCTTTGTCTCTCTGCTTAGGCCAAATGTCTGTGGCAGACAGTGTTGCCCAGGATGGACCACAGCTCCAGGCACAAACCGCTGCATCAAACGTGAGTATGACAGCCTCAGCCTCAGTGCAAGTCTCAGGATGCACCCCTAAAAAGTGCTTCAATACTGCTGTGACCCCACACACTTCCCACGCACTGTGCCAGGGCAGGAGATAAATCATGGGGTCTGTGGGGGCAGTGCCACAGCCTTGCTATAGGTCAGCTCTTCCCATCTGCCAGCAAAATCTGAGCACACAGAGTAATTATGGCTTTACTTCATTATTGTTATTAGTGCCCATCCATGGCAGGATCTTGTTGGGGCAGGGCATTGCGGTGGCACATTCACGTGTGAGTTTTGAACCTTGGGCTCTCATTTGCCCTGCTTGGAGCAAAGATGGGTCTGTGAAAGTCCCAGCAGACTGGGGCTGTGCTCATGTGGGTGAGCACTGCTGATGCTGAGCGGGGAATCAGGGCTGCACATTATCTGAGTGCTATAAAGGAAAGCAATTAATGGATTTGGCAGGAGGGCAGAGATGGGTGGGGCTGGAGCATGGGGTGCCCAAAACAGCAGTGAAGTGCAGGGTGCTCCTGCAGTGCAAAACTGCCTGGCCAGGATCCTCCTGCCTGCCCACAGAGGAAGTATTAGGTGTTCTGCTTGTTAAAAATGCATATTATATAGTTGGATTTTCACAAATATTAACATGACTGCTAAATGTATAATTATACTGTATTATATATTATTAATAAGAGTTTAGAAGGGTAATGAATGTATATTTTCTGATTATGCCAGAGAGTTAAGACTGAGCTTTTTTTTTTTTTTTTTTTTTTGTTTGTTTGTTTTTTTGTTTTTTTTTTTAAATCTCTTCTTTGTAACGTCTAAACCACCAAGCCAGAAGTTATGAGAGGGGGGGTAACCTTGTGACCCTTCATAAAAAAACTGTTAACTTTCTGTTTTCTTATCCAAATGAAAAGAACCAAAACCCCCCCCCCAAAAAAAAAATTTACACCCGTATAACCAAACTAAGTAGAGCCACCCACAAAATAAATATATTCTATAAAATGATCGAAAATACTTAAAACTAATCAAAAGAAGAATGTTTAACATCTATTGAATATTCAGCACAGAGCTCCTTAAAGACAGAAGTCCTAAAAAGGTGAGGTGGGCTATGGGCAGACCTTGTGCCAAGCCCCCTTGGCCGAGAGGCTTTGCTTATTCTATCTCCTAATTTGCTTATTTCTTATTTTTTTATTAAACGTATAATTTTTTTTTTAAGAAGAGCGGAACTCGTTTTTAAAAGTGGATGGGTGGAACGCTCATGCAGGCAGCCCTGCTGCTGCCCTGTGGTCTGCGGTCACTGTGGGCTCCCCTGACACAGCACTGGGGGAGAAGATGTTTGGATAGGCACACCAGAGACAAGTGAACTGTCATCCTCATCCTCAATAGCTCCGCAGCTCCAGCCTAACCCCTGCTGTCATCCCTGTCCTTGAAGGACAGAACCTCACCAGCAGCTCATCTGTGGCCCTTCCCAGGGGCTGCTGGCCCCGTGCTCTGCTCGGTCCCGGGCACTCCGGGGGTAGGGAGCACAGCCCTGCCTGTGCTGCCCGGTCAGCCGTGGGGATGGGGAGACAGGCTGCGGGAGAACGCGCAGCCCGGAATGGGCGACAGCATCTGCCTTCACTTGAGCGGCAGCAGCTGCCCAGATGTTAAGCAGCGAAGGAGGCTCAGCTTTGTTTGCCCGCGGGATCTCACGGCGCTTTGGCCGTGCCGGGGTAATTGCATTAGCAATGGCTGTTTGGGAGCAGGGGGCCAAGGGCTGACTCACCTCCCTGCTCCCTCTCCCCCACGCCGGCTGAAGCCAAACGGTAGAGAGCGTGCTGTGCTGCCAGACAGTGTCTGTAAACACAGCGCGGGGCCAGCCATGGCAGCATCTTTCTCTCATTAGGGAGTTTGGTAGGAGCAGTAGATCTGGGCTTGCGGCCATGCAGGCTTGCCTAGTGATTGCTCAGGTGCTGAGCCCTTGTTCCCAAGGATTCATTAAAAAGGACAGTGTCAACATGATCCGTGTCCCCCCTGACCAGAGATGGTAAAGCTCAGGCAGGACTTCGGTGGAGACTGGTAATGTGTAAACATAATTTAATTCCCAGCTACCTCTCTCCCTGGACAGTGTCCCTCTCTCCTTTTCTGCTGGAGTTCAAGCTGCTGGAGACATTCAACTGTTTTTAAAGCTGCCAAGGCAAGCTGGACAGCCCATCCCCGTTAAGTTTCTGCAGTGTAATGCTGTTTAATGTCTGTTCCCGTGGTCTTTGATATGTGGCATATCAAGGAAGTTAGTGGGGTAGAAATGCAGCCAGAGGGAACCTTTTATGAGTGATGAAACGTTGGAGAATTGGCATTCAGATGTTGGACAGATCCTTGGTTTTTGAGGTTTGAGCCTGGGTACAGAACAGACCATAGGTCAAATTGTTGCCTCTTCTTCTCACCTACCAAAGGTGGTGTTTTTTTCCTTCACCCATGCTTTTGTAGGCACTTTATTCTTTTAACGTCCCTGCATATGACTTAACTCCAGCCTTAGGGAAGTGTCTCTCCGTATCTTTCAGATTTGAGGACCAAAGTTGCAGCGAGGACTTGTGGAATTTTCAGACAGTCTGTGACTGGGAAGATAAAAAGATAAATATCTTTCCCTGGAGCAACAACATCTCCTGGGAAAGTGGAAATGAGCTAAGGGAGTTTAGGAGGAAGACTTTGCCTGTTTACAGTGGGCTTGATTTCTACCCACACACTGCAGGTCATCACATTGAGCTGCACACAGGGGCTGGGTGGGGTGAGGCTCCAGAGGTCTTCTCACAGAAGGGAGATAGTGATAGTGAGCTGCATCTCAATGTAGGCCTGAAGGGTTCAACCTCCTGCCTGGTTAACTTTGCTCTGGACTGAGGCCATTATGTTCTAGTTTGGTGGAGAAGAAACCTGTATACACAAGCTGGCCAGAAGCCCCCTTGCACTGCCCACGTTTTAAGGGCTGCAGTGTACACTGGTTAGTAATTTAGCTGCTACCTATTAGCTCATCATGCTTAGCCTCCCCTTGTTAGTTTATCACCCTCCACTTTCATCAGCATTATTCATGATGGTCCTTTGCTGCTTCCAGAGATAGTACCCTGGGCTGGACTGGGAATGCAGCATGAGCTTTTTTCCTGACATGAATATTTCAAAGTTTAAAAGAAACATTTTTAATCAGTGTGTCAGGAAGGACTAAATGAACTAATGCACTTTCCAATCCTATACAGATGGTCTTGCAGTTAAGATGGTGAATGAAGGTGCAGGGATTCCAGCCTGAGTCTCTGGCTCTGTTATGGCCTCGCAGCGTGACTTCAGACAGTCCTATTAGCATCCCTAGGGCTTTTTCACATCTGCAAAATGACATCCACATGCCTCTTCTTTTGTCTCCTGAATGGTGGCTGTAGAGCTTTTTGAACCCTGGCTGTTCTTCACTGAAGTTCTGTTTTCTCTCTGTTATTCCTGCATTGCTGTTGATCTACCTCCCTGTCCCTCTGCACAGATCTCACTTGTGTTAAATTGTCCATCCCTTGTGGGTGTGCTCCCACAGTCAGAGCTGTAAGTTAGAACTGAGTTTACATACATAACTTTTCCATGAGAAAGTAGACTAAATAAACCCAGTGGTACAAGTCCTTCAGCACCTTCTCAGTTTTCTTATGGAGGCCCTAGCTGATGGACAGGTTCCCTTGCATTTTAAATGGAACTGCGCAGGAGCTGCTTACAGTGAAGATCTGCATCACTCTCGTAGATGAAGAGCATGAGCTGAGCTTCAAGGACTCAGTAATTGAATGTCACCTTGCATGTCATTGCTCAACCCTGGGCCTGGTGTGCCTGCAAAGCAATGCAAGGCTGAACTTGGTGGCATTCCCCTCTGACAGGCCTGGCTGGGTGGTCAGAGTCATGCCACAGTCATCTCTGCTGTGTGACCTTGCTGGGAGGACTTACCTCGTGGACTGAAGACTGGTCTTGATCTATGAGGGCACTGCTAGATGTTCTTGAACAAACTAGATTTTCTACTAGTGCTACTTCACCAGTCCTCCAAGTCTTATTCTTTTATTGAGAGTTTTGAGCTGACTATTTTTGTTTCCCCTAATCCCCAGCTCCTGGAACAGGTGATTACATGAGACTCCAGTGAGAAGAAATGAGTGCCCATCATCTTAACAGAAACTGTTTATAATACCACAAGCTGGGGAGCAACACCTCAAAGTAACCCTTGAGGTCACAAAACAGAAAGCAAAGAGAACGATTTAAAAAAAAAAAAAAAAAGTTTTAACTATCTTGTTTCTTCAGCCAATGTTATGGTTTGGGGGGCCTGAATAGTGATTTCACACACTTGTCACTGGCAGTGCTGCCACTGACCCATTTGCTCTCCTTATTTTGCACAGCTGAACTGAGTGATAACCAGCAAATTTTAAAGCTCCTTCAAGTTCTTCCTAAGTCTATAAAGGCAACTAGGAAGGGGATTAATCCTAGAGCTGAAATATTTCAGCTAGGGCAGCTCCCTATTCATCCTGCTTGAAGAGACCAGAAGACTAATCCCATTCCCTTCTTCCTCTTTTCTGTGTAAACTGCCTTAGGGGCCTTTTAGAGTGCCTTGTCACTTATCTCCACTTTCCTGCTCAAGGTTACAATCTAAGGTGACTCTGTTGGTGGGAGAGGTTGTGAGAACTGCTGTGGTTCCAGGTCCCAGCATCGTGCCTCTGCAGTATTTCAGCATGTGAAGTGGTTGTTTTCAATGGCAGGCTTCCTGGGCTGGTGGCCTTTGTTAAAACAGGCATTTATTGGGAGATAACAGTAGGGACTGGCAGCCTATTTAAATCACAGCTGAGTTTTGTATTATAAATTACATCAACTTCTGGAGTGCCAGACTTCCCAGAGACGCTTAATTCCTGCCTGACTAGGACTTTGTCCCTGTTCCAGAGACTGCAGTGTTGGCTGATTTATTTTACTGGGAGATTTCATCAAAACCTCTGGCTTTAACCTATACAGCCCTACGTGACTTGGGGTCTCCTTTTCCTTGAGATCTTCCTGAGTGTTAACACGGTAATAAATGTCACATGAAGCATTGCAGTGAGCACATCCCTGATCTAGTTAGGAAAAGCTGATGGCAAGCTAGTTTTGGGATGAGGGAAGGGTTGTGGGGGTTATGTTGCTGTGAAAGGAATTCAAACCTCTGCATAAGGACTTCTCTCACTTGATGACAGCAGATGATGTACGGATGGCACATGAGGAAAGAGCTGTCTGTATGTTTGTTGTCCAGAAGCAGTGTTTCTCACAGGCCAGCTTGTATCTCACAGGAGAGGAGAGCACAGCCAGGAAGGGAGGGATATGGCCATGAAAGCCCTGCAGTTGTGTGAAAAGGTGGTGAGAATGCCCCTGCAGCATCCCTGGGGCAGTCCTGGGAGAGAGGATTTCAGCAGAAGCAGTGGCTTCATGGGTTGAAAGCCATTCACAGGGTTTCCATGTGGCTGCCATGTGGTTTCCATGGAGGTTAATGTCCACCTTGTGATGTCCAACAAGGTTTCATTACCCTTTGACCAGCTGGCACCTTCTTTCTTTGGAAGCCAGCACTGTTTTCCAGTGCCTTTTCAATTATCCTTGCTCAGAACAACGAGCCTGGTCCTACTGGAGCAATCTGTGGATTCTTGACTGCCAGTGCCTGGATTATAAACCCAATTTGGCATCTGTTGACTTGGGAAGTGTTAGGGTCTTGTGTATAATTAATAGCACTTTCCTCCAGGGGTGCAAACTGAAGCTGATGTGCTGTAATTAGGAACACACAGGCTCAGAGGTTGATTTAGGCATAAGGTTAATGAACTGTAAGTCCCCATAGCAGTAGAGGAATTTGAGCACAGTGACTCCAAAATCAGCTGTGGAAGGAAAGCACTGAAGGGGACAGGCCAGGGGCACTGTGCAAATCAGACCCCAAAACAGACTAAAGGTAACATGCAATCCCTTGCTTTGAGAATTAGGACCTATTCCTGTCCAGAGCACTCTGGGCAATGCTGGTGGCCATGTGCTCTCTGCAGGCCAGGCTGCTCATTTCTGAACTTTCTGAAATTAGTATTATTGGAGAAGAGTTCTGCAGAAACCAGTGTGGAGAACAGAGGCGACCTTGTGTTAGGGGCCCACAGCAGTTGTAGCACCAAGACTGTGAAGGTCACCTGCTTGCAGAGATGAGATGGGACTGTCCCAGTCGTGCTGCCCCAGCTGAGTGTCACCACCATGGGGCTAAAGTCCTGTGTCCACTAACTGCCTTTCTGTGTCTCCTCAGCTGTCTGCGACCCGCCGTGCCAGAACAAAGGCTCCTGCAGCCGCCCCCAGGTCTGTACCTGTCGCTCAGGCTTCCAGGGCTCCCGGTGTGAAGAAGTTGTTCCTGAGCAGGAGTACCACCCGCCTGGCGCCGCTGCTGCCTTCCAGCCCCCCACCAGCTCCCTCCGGAGGAGGACCAGCACAACAGGGCGAGATGCCTCCCCGCAGGCGGCTCAGGTGCCCACCCCACGACACGTCCCAGCTGTGTAAGTCAAACCGGTTCCTGGCAGGATGCTCTGCCCATCCCTCAGGCAACTAACACCTTGATCGGCTGGGGCACAGTCTCTACAGTTTCTGCTTCATGAGATCAGGCAATTGGCTCTTGATGAAAACTCCTCCATAGGCTGTGGTAGCTGATCTAAGGGGATCAGGTCAAGGGACTCAGTTTCTTTGCCAGCACTTTGTCACAGTCCCCTGTCACACACAGGAATGAGGCTGGCTAATGATGATCCCATGGGCAAGGAGAACTGTGAAGGTCATCAGTTTGCCCTTGTCCTGTTGGTGAATAGCCTTCATGGTAGCAGCAGGGTGGACAGAGGAGTGATGAGTAAATCTCTTACCCAAAAGGGTATGTTTAGAGCAGTAGATCCAGGTAGTACCCACAGAAGAGTAGATACATCTGGGGTGTGCTTAATACCAGCAAGTGCTGGTATTAGCAAAACAGCGACACTCCAAGATGTCTCCTGGCAGACTCTAGCAATTATTGAGCCATTTGTTCTATACTTCTGAGTAATTTTGCTGTGGTTTGGGTCATTTTGGTACCCAGGTGAATGCCTGCATATTGGGTACAGAAGCAAAGGTGGAGCTGTTGGAGCTCAGAGGTCCATGCAGGAGGGACTCTGAGGAGTGTGTTAAGCTCAGGATGACCACTGTGGCATCATCTGGTCTTTTGGGTGAGGAAGAACATAGTGCTTCAGCACACCTGCCTCAGATCAGTGCTGAGATGCTCCGGTACCTGAGCTACCACTCCTTCACAAAGCTTTGTGTTTTGTGACGTCCTGCTGGAGCTATAGATGTTTTTGCTGAATGAGGCAGTAAAGATGGGAGAGGTGTCTTTCCCAAATAAGCATTGCTACTGTGTGAGCAGCTTGGTGGGGATAGAGCATTGAGAGTAGTGCCTGCTGCTGTACAACCACCCACACATATTATTTGTTTGGGTTTTTTTAGAGCATCTCCACTTTTCTGTAAGAGTCCGTGAGCATGGGAGCAAAGTGTTAGACTGCATCACCCCTAAAGGGTGATGTGTTTCGTGGAGCTGTTCACTCAATTGCTGGGCCAGAAAGACTGGTTTTGTTGGTAGCCATCATAGCAGAGAATTTTCTCATGGCTTCCAACAGGAGCCCCTCAGTCACAGTCAGGAAGATATTACAGGTGCTTAACCAGGAGGTAACTTCAGTTTCTCCTTTACATCTTTGAACTTTTGGCTTTCTTTGTCAACATCACTTGGAGCTGCCCAAGGAGAGGGCAATTTGGTCTTTATTTTTTTCTATTTTCCTGCAGGTTGTTTCCAGTGTGCTCATTGCTCCTACAGCCTTTCTATCTCTTTTGAAGCAGAGGCAATGCATGGGCTGGAGACAATTCTAGACTTTTGGCTGTCAACAATTTTGGTGAGGCTTCAATGATTAGCCAAGATTTTACTGGCACCGAATAGTTCACTGAAGCTGGCATATCTTGGTGCTCAAATGGAAGACTATCCGATAGAAACCAAATTCAGGAAAGGCAGAGGTGATGCTGGCAGGGAGAGGTGGCAAAGCCCCTGTCATTGCTGCCCAAGTGACCAGCCCTCTCACGTGCCTGTAATCCTGGGCATTGCTGACAAGTTTCCCCGCAGTGATGACCTCTTCCTACCCCTCTGTGCTGCCACTCTGTGTGGAGGGACTGGAGGGGAGGGAGAGCAGTGTCCTTGGAGAGACAGCACCTGTTAAAGGCTTTCCCAGTAAGGAACATGACCTCAGGCTCTGCACAGAGGACAGAGGGCTGTGCAGGCACTGGCAGAGCATTCTTGTCCAGTCAGTCAGACATAGCATGTAGTGATCACTGAACTGGGATTGCTGAATGCCCAGCTGCCTGCTGTACCTTAAATCCTCTGGCACTATCCCAAGGAAATAGGACTCCATTAAGGACCACGCTGTGCTGTTCCTCCTTCCCTCCTTGTGAAGGCCATAGGATGTCACCTTTACCCCATGCTTCAGCAAGAGAATTTGACTATTGTCCTTTGCAATGGCCACAGGTAGGACACCAGGACATGCCCACCACTGATTGGAAATGTCCTGAAGGATTCTCTGAGGCTGCTGTGTGTCCCTCCAGGAGGGAGTTGTCACCACCCCTCTGGGTGCTGGGCTGCCCAGGTCATGTTTAACAGCCCTGCTGTGCAGGCAGGTGGAGGGCTGCTTGCACCCTGGCACTGGTTTGCATCAAAATGCCTCTCTTCAGCCCTTGGGTGTTCTTCTGTACAGTTCAGTTACTTGGATTTTTTCTGTGGTCTGTGGGACTTATAACATGGTGTGGTGCTGCATGACTTAAAAGTCCTGTTGCTGTTAAGTTGCTTCCCAAATGTCTTTGAGTGTCCTTTTCACCATGCCAGCTTCTGGGCTAGCTGCAGAGGCTGTAAGAGTGAGCATCTACAGCCAAAGGCATGGTCTGGGCCATGCCCTTCCATTGCTTCACTTGTTGGTCCTCATCTGGTCTCTGTGTGAGTTGGCTCAGTTCAGTAAACCAGCAAAAAAAAAAAAAAAATGAACACAGCGAAATCAAGGATAATTTTCTGCCCCTTCATTGGGCTAAATTGGCTTATTGGAAGATCATGAGAACAGAAGAATTGGACAGAATTGCAAGTCTCGCAGTGAAGGAGAGGAAAGGAGGGGACTTCCCTTGTGGTGTGGTAGGGAAGTCACTTCTTAGGCTGGTTATTTGTCTCATGAAACCACACTCTTAGACTTGTCTGAACCTGAAGTGACAACATCACCTCTTTCCACTAAAGTACTTTTTGTGCCTTTGCACGAAACTTTCTTCATACAGTTGAGCTGTAGCAGCAAAAGCAAGAAGTTTGTCTTAAAAGAGCTAGGTAGAGGTTGGTCATGTTTGCAAGTATGAGGATTGGTTCTTAGGCACTGCAAACTCAGAGTTGCGTTCACTGGAATTCAGTTCACTGTCAAGTGTGAGAGCACTCCATCCTTGGCTTGCCTCTATGGTGTGCATTCTCTCTTCTTTCTGGGACTAAAGAAGATGTATTCAGTCTTACTGGAGCTCAGCTCATTCCCAGGGAAGGACTAGGCTAGGAGAAGGGCAGCTCTGGGTCTACTTTGCTGAGACCAGAGCTGCTGATGCTCAAACTGTCATCCCTGGAAACGCAGGCTAAGCAATGAGTACCACTTCCCACGTTCCTTCAGCAGTCTGTGGCTCAGTGGAGATTTGGAGTCAGGTGTCTGATGGAGCCTGTGGAGACTGGTTAGCTGCTGCAGAAGCTGAGAGGCCCCCATTCTGTGCTGGCTGGAACAGCAAGTGCTCTGGAGAGCAAAATCCTGGGGGTGTTAGAGGCCCTCCCGGTGTGGACTAGCTGCAAATCCTCCCTCTTCTTGACCTCAGCCTGAATCTCTGCCTGGAGAAGCAAAGCCCTGATGGATGATTGTGCGGGTGGAGTTGCACCTCAGCCCAGAAGCCGAGCTAAATGGAAACAGCTTTGTTTTCCTAAGGCTGGAGTATCAGCAGAATTCATGTTTATTTAGCAGGGAGTGGAAAGGGGTTGTTCCCTTGCCCCTGACACTCAGGATGGCCGATCAGATGCCTTTGAACTCTAGGCAGTGTGTGTGGAGGGTCCTGTTGCTGCCACTTGAGAAGGTCCCTCCTTCCCCAGGAGTGTTGTGCATAAATCTGCAGCCAGTGTCTGTGCAAGAGAGCTGTGCTGCCTGGATGGGATGTGTGTGCTGGATCATGGCTGTTTGCAAAGCTAGGCATCCTTCCTCTGGGATGAGAAGAAGATGTCTGGGACCTGCAAAGCATTTTGTAATGCAGGCAAGGGAAAAGGACATAGCTGTAGTGTAAGGTGCTGAGACACTGTGCAGACAGCTTAATGCAGCTAAGCTCTTGAGGGCAGGGAGCTTCCTCTGAGAGGGTTCTGTTTAGGCAAGGCAGTTGCTGGGAGTTGCCTGGTGTTTTCAGGATGGAAAAGGAAGAAGGCTGAGTTGCAACATGCCTGGTCTACTGATTTCTGATCTCACACTCTCCTCTGCAGCACCCTGGAGGAGACATCTCCTCCCTTCCTGATGAGAGGAATGGCTATAGGCAGCCCTTGAGGAGCTGTGGCAAGTGCTCCTGGCCTGGAAACACTGGGAACCTCATGCCAACGGGCAGGCTCTGCCAAAATCTCTGTTCTCTCTCCTGGAAGCAAAGGATTAGAACAGCAGGGAGCAAGCAGACGGGAGGATCTTGGGTGTGTGGCAGAGGTTGCTGGATGGAGAAAATGTATTTCCCCCCAATTGAAAATTGTTCTGTTTCAGTTGAAAATCCTGTTCTGGTGGTAGTCAAATGTCAAGCATGATCCTTTGCAAAGGGGAGTGGAGCCCATGGATGGATACAAAGCTGTCTGCCCTGGGGTGGCCACTTAAAACAGGACATTGAGAACTGTGGCTTGGCAAAATCAGCTTGATGAGCTTGTTGTCATTGAGGACTAGCAGATAGAACAAAAAGTTCACTGCAAGGTCACTTGCTTTTTAAAGATGCTGCTCCAAACAGAGGCAGATTTGTCTTAATTGTTAAAGCAGGATCTGGAGCCTCCTGTCTTGCCAGCTTTGAACTTTCCACATTTATGAGAAAAAGGGGAACTTGCTTACTGCCTTACTTGGGTTGCTGATGAGTGTTCAAAACCGTTTGTCCACCATATGTCTAGCACTAGGAGGAGGTCTATAGTAGCTACATACTTACTGAATGCATCTTCTGCTCTTCTGCTCACTTATGACTGTCACTTAGTCCCCATTTATGAATGTTACAATTTATTAATATCCAGTATCAGAGAAAATAAAAGCCAGCCCTTGATGGGAAGCATCCCCGTGTGGCATAGGCTGTGGCATAGCTGTGGCAGCTTTCCCACCTTCATTTGGGACCAGCCCAGGACATCCACAGTTCATGATGCTGAATTCCTGGGGTAAAACATCACTGCCAGCCTTGTGCCATCATGGTGTCTTTATGCTTGTTGCTTGAAGAGCATATTTTCTCCGTGCAGATTAGCCCTAATTGCAGCTCTCTGAGGTGCTTCCCTTTGGCAGTATGGTTTTTGCAAGGTGGCCAAAGATCTACGTTCCTTGATCCAAAGCCAACTTTGAGTAGATGTCTGAGACATTGTTAAAAAATTGAAAAAAGCCAGTGCCACTCTGGGTGAGAATATGTGAAAAGGAAAATATGTCACTCAGGACAATGAGATCTCCATAAGCTCCAGATCTCGGCCCCTTTCCTGCTTTGACAGAGTCAAAAGTCCTTGGCAAGCTGGATGAGAAGCCTAAAGGAAAAAATCAAGCTACTCAAGAGGAGTGTAAATTCCATTTTTCTTATATAAAAATACTCCTATTTTTAAATTACATTATATACCTTCTCTAGTCCTGGCACCAGATTCAGTTGCTTTATTTTCTAGTGTTTTAAAGCTGTCAGCACCATTCTGGTTTATATGTTTTATGTATTTACTTTCCAGGGGGTTGCATACCCTTCGGAGCAGCAGGAGAATAGCTGGCTTTCAGGCCCCTTTTTTTAAACTCCAAATATGGTCTTTACATTAGACCTGTTTTTTCTGCACCTCCTTGGGAGCCATTCCTATAGTTTAAAGCAGCCTTTAGGCAGTTGAAATGCACTTTTCCTTCTAACTGAAAGAAGAGTGTTGCTACTGTCAGCTTAATGTGAGACTCCATGCAAGACAGCAGGGTGCAGGGCAAATACATTGTACATGTGGTAGGTAAGGTAATACAGAAAATCCAGTTTATAGCCTATTTTATATACTAGACATATATCATTTGGAACATTTATGACAATACAATTTATACAGCAGTTCTATAAAAAAGAAAGTTGTTAGAAGAGAATGAAGGCCACATGATCAAATGCTGGGGAGAGTTTTCCTAATGCCTGAATTAGGATTGTCATCTATCTTGCTTTCAGCTCCCGGGTGCCTGTGGATTACTGCAGTTTCTCATACCTGACTGTGTGTTGCCTTTTTGGTTTAAACTGGTACTTCACTAAAATCAAAGCTGATCTCTTTAGTTGTGAATATTTCCCATAAATCACCAGTGCTAGCAGGAAACAAGGGATTAATTGAAGTTGATTTGATATAAGAAGTGGTTGAAATGAAGATCTAAAAGTCTCCATATAAAATCTACTTGTCCTCTTTTCCATTCTTCAGAAGCATCCTGAGAAATGCTGCCCTGAGTGCTTGGTGCTTGGAGGGATTGGTACCTTGCTCTTCACACCATCTCATTTTTTTTTTCACCTGCATGAAGGCTCTCATTTAGGCAGAAACTAAACACCTAGGCAGGAATTAAGAAGACATTCAAGCTGGAAAAATCCTGTCTATTACTGCTGAAGGAAAAGTATCCTCTGTTGGAGGAAGAAATCTGGAAGGAGAGGCTAAGATTTTTCAGGGTAGAAAGGAACAGCAAATTAGTCAATGGAGGGTAATGTGTGTGGTGCATACCAGGGACTGATAGTGCTTAAGACCTTGGAGGCAAAAGACCCAAATCAGATGAGTTTTTTTCCTGCACACCCTGGGCTCCTCCTCTGAGGCAAGGTGTTCCTTATTGCCAGAAAAGATCTTGACAAATTGGAAAGAATTCTGAGGGAGGGAGCTGAGAGGAATGGTTAACAGACCCACATCTGCAAAACTGAGCCAAACGTTGGCCTTGGAGGATGAGGAACATACTTGGAGGCTGAGGCTATCAGGATGGGGCAGAGTGTATTAGGTTGCCTGTAGCCTTGGCAGGGTGGCCATGGTAATTTTTCAAAGGTATGGCTTTCTAAAAAGCAGTGTGCCAGACTATTCCAGGGATGAAATGACAGGTTGATAATGACATTGGAGCTTTGCCTTCTCCGTGACTTTGGAGCTCTGCTGTTGCAGACCTGGAATCCAGGCGCTGCCAAAGCAGGCACAGCACTCCACATCCTTTCTCAATGAGGAGTCTGTGAAACCTGTTTCTCCTTGGTGTGGGTACTGAAGGCCACGTGAGAGAGGTGTAGAGCAGAGTTATGGTCATGATACTCCTGAAGTCACTGGCTTTGCCATCAGGCATCATGCTTACATGGCCAGGAGTGCTCCTGCTTCCCACACAGCCACTAGTCCTCTGGCTAGTGAGCAAATGCAGGGATGGAGCTAGTGCAGAACAGTATGCACTAAAAATCACTGGGATGCTCATTCCCTGATCCTTGGCAGGGATGAGACTTCAAAAGTGGATAGCAAAGGTTACATCCCAACTCAGCTCTCATGGATTGAGTGCTGCAGGTGCAGGAATCCTGTGTGTGGCTGGGGATGGAGTGATGTGAGAAGACCTATCAACACTGATGTAATAGATCCAAAGGCCAGGACATCCTGCTGGGTGTTTAACCATTATTTTAGCTTAAAATATGTCTTAGATCTGTAGTGTTCCCAGGATGAGTGGGAGACCACCTGCTGAAGATGAAAAGCCTTCACTTCTTCAGATGAGAGCACTACACACATCTCTTCATGTTGTTGCTCTCATGCTGTGTGTGTGTTCAGCCACAAACTCTTCACCCCACTCACATGCCTGGGATGAGAGAGGCTTTTCCAGCCCTCCCCATGTCCTGTGTAGAGCAGTGGGCAGGCAGCTGGCTCCCCCCACTCCCAGGGGTGCATGTGGGTGCAAGGATGAATAGGCTAAAGTGTTTTGTTCAGGGCTTTGAAGCTGGCAGCCTAGTGAAGGGGGTGGGTGTTGCTAGTCAACAAGATGGAAATGAAACTCGACTGTGCTTGTTTTCTTTCTGTGTTATGGGGGAGATGAGTGACCTCCCCACAGCCAGTGTTGAACTTTTCTCTGGCTAATGCCTCTGCAGCAGGTTTCACTAAATGGCAGCCAGGACCTCGGCTTGCAGCTGTTGTGTCTTGTGGAAACAGAGGGCCTTTTGAGATGAAGGTCTGTGTGCTCGTGTGTACAAGCACAGGTTCGTATGTTTTCCTCTCCTCTTGTATGCCACCGCTCTAAATCCAGATCTTTCCCTGCCAGGTAGGACCCTGTACTGGGGAGCATGGGCAGTAGGAGAGGGGCAGAGGAGGCATTGCTGAGGCTGGTGAGGGGGCTGAAACCTCAGTGGAGTGGTCACACTGCATGGACAGCCCAGCTCTCTGACTCTCCCAGCAGCTCATGCCAGGGTTTGTGATGGTGCAAAGGCTGGGGTGATGTCTGCAGTAAGATGGTGACACTGATGGAGACCTGCATGTGATGGCAGCTGTTAGGATGCTTCTAGATGTGTCTCTAATCACTAAGGTGTGAGACTGCCTGTATGACTGCATTTGGCAGCAGTGCTGTGCCTGTTGATTGTGCTGCTCAGCACCAGCCTCTCCATGTAGCAGGGGAGCCAAGTGAGGCAGCTTTCTCATTGTTTCAGCCAAAAGGAGTATGCGGCTGAGCACCACAGGCCAGCCTGGGCAGTTCTGCCAGAGAGGTGGTAGCTTGCCTGGTCTCCCTCACCACCTAAATCCCTGTTTTAGTCTATGGAGTGTTCAAGGTATGGCCCAAATGGGCCATTTATAATCAAGTAGCCTGGCGTGGTTCCTCTGTTGGCTCCACTTGAAGCTCAGAGCAGTTGCAGGCTGCATTTTTATTTTTGGCATTGGCCTGCACTTCAGCTCTGGAGACAGGCAGATTGCAGACAGCTCTTAATCACATTTGGCATTTGGAAATCATGATTCTGGCCATTTTATAGGTCAGCACTAGGGCCTGATGGATCCAATCATGAGCACAATCTGCAGCTCCTGGTGACCACCTGATGCCATGCCTTTGTGCAGGGCATGTTTCTGCAGCCTCCCTGGGCCAGGCAGGTGCTGTTCCCATGCTTGGAGAGCTGGACTTCTTCCAGGGAGTCAGTTGCTCATTGCCTAATACATGAGAGCAAAGAAGAGCATTCAACAGAGTGGCAGGTGGCATTTATTGCACATGTGGCAAGAGAAGGGCATTTAATGTCAGCAGAGAGCTGTGTGGAGGCATGTGAGCAGCCACTTTGGCTAAGGAGCAAATTGCATCCCAAGAGACTGGTTAAAAAGAAGTTGTCAGTTGTCTGTGAGCTTAGAGGGGTTCAGTTACGTATGTGGTGTCTGGCAACTCTTGGACAGATAAAATTAGAGTTCACAGCTCTCTCCCTCTCTGCTCTCACACAGTACATGGCAGGCTGGGAGCCAGCTAGGATGGCCCTGCAGCACTGGCACCGCTTTGTGGGCCAGAAGAAGGAAATTGTCAGGGTGGTGGTGGTGGAGTGTGGGCTTGGTGGCATGAGGCAGACAGCTGGTGACTCTGCTGTCCCATGGACTTGCACATGTGTTGCTACAGTTTGGAGTGAGAGATTCAGAGAAATCTTGGCCAGCCACTGGCACATATGTGCAGTGGAGCAGGCAGCTGGAGTTACCACTGCAATATGGCACGGGTGAGAGCCCAAAATAAGAGCCATGTGGGCTCTGTGAGAGCTTCTCAGTCACTGTGGTAAGGGGTAGGGTTGGCACCTGGGTGCTGGACTGACATGGCTCTTGGCATATGCCAGTGAGAGAGTATAACATGTGGCAAGGAGCCTGACACATGTTTCAGGCCCTGCAGCCTCACTTAGTGAGTGCTGTTTGTGCCCTCCCACACAAAGGCAAAGGGTGACAGTGACACTCTGCCAACAGCAGCTCTAGAGGTCTTGAAGGGGAAGAAAGCTTTGGATGACTTGCCCCTTTGATGTCCCTGTGATGGTCCAGGTGCCTGTGTCTTGTGTCCCATCTTGCATGACATCTGGCTGTGGGTGTCTGTGAATCCGGCGCAAAAGGCACCAAGCAGTCATCCTTGGGGCCTCCATGGTGCACAGATTCCACTTGTCTCTCCCAAGAAGGTCTTATGCTTGTGGGATGCTGGTAGTTGCTTCTGCTGTGGAGGAGAACTTCCCTTGCCTTTCACCAAACACTGGGAGCATGGGCTTCAGACTTCAGACTCCATTTGAATGGGAGGTACAAAGGCTGAAGATACCAGCAGGAGGGACAGCAGGCAGATTTCTGTGGTATTTCTGCTGCCCCTGGAGATAATAAACTGAGCCAGGATTTATGGACATAATGTGGGTGGGCTTGAAGTCAGGTGCCTTGTATGGTGTGGTTTTCCCCCTCCTCCAAGAGTCTTACCAGAGCTGTCTTCCTTGTCAGCGTGTTTGTGAGCTAATTGATAATAAACTTGAGTGGTCTCTAAGCAATGCCTCTCATGTGCTCCAGGGCCTGCCAACTGAGCCATGAATCCTTTCTGCCTGCTGAGGAACCTATTTGGAGTCCAAGAAAGGGGAAGTTTCTGGTTTGCAGTCAATTTACTGCTTTCCAAGGCTGGCTGCTTCTCTTTTCCCCATAGACACAGATGCTGGTGTTAAGGCTGCCCATTCTTCTCTGATGCTTTAGTGGAAAATCAGCAACTGCTGAGCATTACAAAGGGGGAAGTGAATCACTGATTTTGGTCCCTGTAGCCCCAAGCAGGGAGAGCATCTTGCCAGAGGGACAGGCAGATGGACAAGACAGACACCAAGTTCAGCATTTAAAATCCAAGGGAGAACCTGCCTGTTGCACTGGCAGCTTATCAGGGGCTGAGCATGACTCAGTCCCTGTCCTGGCTGAGCCCACTCATCTTGGAGATGCATATGCAGGCTGCAGTCTGCAGTAGCTGGGGTGGACTTACTAGTGGTACAGTGGCTCAGCCTCCATGGGACTCTGCTCCCAGCCCCATGGGCAGCACGTGTCCTTCCTGGGTACCTGGATTTAGCAGCTGCATCTCAAGCAGCAAGCTGGTTATATTTGGAGAGATGGAGCTTGTTGGGCCCTGGGATGGGGTTTTCTGGACCCTGGGAAGATAGTTTCTTCTCTGGGAGCTGCTTGTCTTCAGATTTGTTTTGGCCAGTGCTGTTGTTGCCCTTCTGAAAATCGCTCCTTAGGTCTCAGTAGTCTCTGTCATCTCTCCTTGATGTTCAGCATGGTGAAGATTTGTTTCCAGCTGGAACAGTGAATTTCCAATCCTCATCTCTCCAGCCCTTGCCTTGTCTGGGGTTAGTGCCCCTCCCTTGCTGACCACACTGCCCAGGACTCACTTTCTCCACAATGCCTCAAGCCATCCACCCTGCTGTGGTCTGTCAGGCTTTGGCTGGGGAGAGGGTGAGGCAGGCTGGATGAAAAACCAGTAATACTCTTGTGGTACTTGGCTCTGCATTTTCTTTACACAAATAGAAAAAAACCCCACCGTTTCCCAGCTCACTAGCAATCTGGCCAAAGTCAACAGC
The DNA here is from genome assembly GCF_009819655.1 of Sylvia atricapilla. NCBI lineage: Eukaryota > Metazoa > Chordata > Aves > Passeriformes > Sylviidae > Sylvia > Sylvia atricapilla. The sequence goes on from NC_089145.1 coordinate 57,463,224, forward strand.
TGGATGAAGAGCAGCCGATAGAAGCTAAATCCAGGAAAGACTGAGGTGTTGCTGCTGGGGAGAGGGAAGTGCTTTGAAGAGTTTGCCATCTTTGCCTCCAGCTCCAAGGAGGATGCCTGGTGTTAAGTCACTAAGAGAACAGTTTGCCCACCTGTACTCCCTCTGGCTTTTGCTCACCCAGTGAACTATGATAATCAGAAGTGATCAGAGATCTGAAAATGCTTTCTACATGCAGTGGGTTAGGAAAACAGTATTGTTTTCTGGATACCTCACTCTCAGTGATTTAGACTTGGTGATTGTGACTCTGCATATCTAATCTTGAAATTGCAGGCTTTAAAAAAACCTCTGTGGTTTATTCAGAAAATAGAGATCCTCCTATCCATCTGTGCAGTTTCTGGGAGTTTGCCAGCTCGGTCCTCAGTGTAGGAAATCACTCACCTGTTCTGTTCAGAGAACAGGCACCTTGTAGTTTCATCTGGGACTGGCAGGAGAGCCATGATACCCAGGGCATACAATATTTTTGTATCTTCTCTACCCTGCTAAGACTAAAGTAAATATAGAGCAGAGTGTAAGTGGTACCAAAATTCATTGAAAAGAAAATGTTTACACAGAGAAGCGCTGTGGTGGCTTGTGGGATGCCCTGCTGAATGAAACACAAGTGTTATTTGGGTCCTGCAGGGATATGTAGCACTAGAATGTAGGGGACCAGACCTCCCTTAGTTCTCTTGACTTCTAGCGTGTGTCCTTGGGCTTATTGGGAATCCAGGTCATTGACTTGCACACCTCAGAACAGGGCAGCTAAAAGAGCTTTTTGGATACAGTTCAAAACTGTTGCAGATGTGTGTCAGTCTGCACAGCTCCTTCCCATCCCAAATCTCTTAATTTTGATAAGCGTCTAATGCCTATAGGTATTTCCATGTGAAGGTGACTGAAGTCTCTCAGCCAGTGACCTTTCAGCTGGTAGAAATCAGCAGGAGCACACACATCCATGCTCCTGGAAGGAGAACACTGCTCCTTCTGCCTTCCCTCCTTGCCCCATGTTCTGTCCTGGCCCACTGCTGCTGTGAGCTCCAGAGGTAGGTGCTATGGACATCTCAGAAGGAGAGGTGTCCTAGGAGTCTGCATGGTGATTTTGCCCTGCAGGCTGTGCCTGACACAGAGGAAGTTGTCAGCAGCTCTGATGGATGAAGAGCAGGGAAACCAGCTGCTTGGCAGGCAGTTGTCTGTAAAGGAAGAGACCACTGCCTCTTTGCAGAGATCTGTGCTGGCCATGTGCCTGGCTGAAGGAGTGGGAGTAATACCATGTTGAGGGAGGCTGTAAGACTGAATAAATATGAGGCCCTGGGACTTTAGGTGACTGGAACATAGTGCTTGAAGTGTCAAACTCCTCTGCCTCTTCATTGCCTCTTCTCAAGCATGTGGAGGCATGGGGTGTGGTAACACAAGCTCCACACTGCTGATTTGGAGCTACCCCATCTGTTTCCTATCCTCACTCTTCCCGCTAGGACAGCCACACCAATGAGATAACCCGTGGCAGCGCAGATCCTGGGAACTGGCCCAGCTCCAGCCCTATGTTTATTAAGATGCATCAAATGGATAAGGACTGCTAATGGCTTCTGGTCAGGTCTGTACTGCTGTGGTGAGCTCAGGTACATTTCCTGAGACACTTGAGGCAAGTCAATCCCTGATTGCTCAGCATGGATTGATTCTAAAGGTTTGGAGGAAAAAAAAAACAACCTGTTTTGTATTCCCTGAGCATGACCCAGCTGTTTGGCATGACAAATTGAGATAGAAAGATGCCTTTTGCCATTGATTTTTGTAGCCCAGGCTAGAATGGTATTACTCAGCTCAGTCCACAAATCCCAGTGCTCATCAGCCTAGAATAGAACCAAATAAACAAACTAATTCAAAGCAAATCTGACTCCCCCCACACCTCCCTGGTTCAACTCCCACTGGAATGCTTTGCCAATGGGATCTCAGTAGGATGACTTTTCCTCAAGTGTTGCAAATCATAGAGTAATGTTCCTACTCTGTTTTCCTTTGTGAAGTTGGCACTGCCCCTTGTAGTAATGTCATGTAATCCCTTTTCCTTTGGAACTGAAATGCTAATGATTATTTTATTTAAAGTCCTTCACATGTTGTTGTTATGGGGTTTTGTGGGTTTTATTACAAAATTTGGTAATCCTGGGAATGACAAGAGATGTTCCTAAAGCCAAAGGGTGAAGTTCCTTCAGACAGGCAGTGCATAGAGCCCAGCCAAGCTCTGCTACTTGCACACAGCATGCTCCCTCTCCTCAAGGGTAGAAATGATGTGAGGATTTTCAAGCAGAAGAGCTGATATTTCCCTGTGTTATGCTACCTGTCACCTTCACCCAGTGAATCTTCAGAACTCAGGGCCAGCACTAAGACAGTCACTGTTGTTTGGAGGAACACGCTTTTTTCCCTCAGGGTGCTTCCATCTCTGCAGTAAAAGACCTTGGAATCCTAGACATGCTCACCCATAGGACTATGCTTGGGATCTCTTACTAGAGGTCAGACAACAAATGTACCTGAGCTTCCAAGGCTTGGTAGCTCTTCCCTAGACTCCCTAGGGTTTCATATTGCTTTTCCTTTGTCACTAACAAAACTAACAGTAGCACACCAGAAGACAAAACAGTACACAACAGGCATCAGAAGTTCCTTTTCTGGCTGCAGGGCTGAATTAGTAGCTCAGAAATGTGTGGGCAGGTCATGCCTGGCTGCCCTGGCCATCTGGGGTAGGTGGTACTCCACAGAATCTCAGGGGAGCTTTTGAAAGGGACTGAAGCAGAACTGAAATAAGGTTCACTTCTCTTTAATTATTCTGGCTAACCTTGCTGATTATTGAAAAACAAGCATGATTTGCTGTCCTCGTCATCTCAGTTTAGATCTTGATTTTAACAGGACATGAAATATTTTTGTCAGCACACTCCTCTCTTGAAGAGGTGGTATCAGGAGCAGGAATCCACCACTGAGGTTTCTGCAGAAAGAAGACAGCTTTACTGCTGCATGTAAGCATGCTTTCTAGTAAAGAATCATTTAGCTTCAATTTGCAGATGTTGTTAGCTCTTTACACCTAGCATTTTGTTCCTGTGTAGAAACCAGTGCCCTCTAAGCAGAGCACATCATCTTCTTTATCCTAAATTGAAGAGATAGAATACTTTAGGTTTCCTATAGAAAGGCATTTTCACCAGTCCCCCAATTATTTCTGTCATGTTTTTTCCTGTATTCTCTCCATTTTTTTGACATCCCTTAGAAGATGTGACATATTTTGCGTCACAGCTAGGATGATATTATAGCATGTATACACCCTCCTGTGATGAGGACGTGTAGGGAGGCAAAAATACCTCCCTGTTCCTGCAGTGTTTCAATGTCCTAATGTCAGGGCATTGAACTGACAGTTCATATTTAATTGCTTGTCATTAGCCCTGAAATCTTTTCAGAATTGCTGTTTTCCAGGATCATCTCCAACTATCTGCAGCTGCTGCCTGCATTCCTTCTTCCTAGAAGTGTAATCCTGCATTTGGCTCTATTAAAATCCCATGTTGCTTGGATGTATTTACCCTCCACAGAGATCCAAACTGCTCTGTGTGATTGCTCTGTTCTCATCACGATACACCACATTGCAAATTTTTGTGTCAGCAGCACACATTATCAATGTTGATTGTATGTTTATTTCGAAATAAAAATATTTATTTCCAGATGAAATTCTTGAATTGTGCCAGGCCTCATACTGATCACCCTGGAACCCATTTAATTCCCTCCCCAGTGACAACTACTTCTTGTGTTCTGTTACACAGCCAGTTTGTTATTAATTTTGCATGTGCCTGATTGACATTGTACTGCCTTGTTTATTTTTTCATTGAAATAGCATAGGCTCTCAGCTTGTTGGTGTTCATGTGTCTAATTCTATCAAATTATGAAAATAGAGTCCTTTGACAAGAGTGTTTCTTCACAGACCTCCTTTACTTGACCTCAGTTTGTATTCCTTTTGTTTAGTTCCCGATGAATTGACCTGTGTGTCATCTTTTCCATTGTTCAGGGCTGATTTCTGGCTCACTGGCTGACAGTTACCTTGTGTGTTGTTCTTGACCTGCTTGAATACCAGCACAGCATGAGCTCCCTTTCCATCTCCCCAGATCTTATTGTTATTCCAAGCTATCCAAGGAATGTCTGCAAGGCAGAGCTGCTGTCAGCCAATTCTCATTGAATCATCCAGTCCTGTTTGGTTTAGAAATTTGCATTGCCTGCAGACACTGTAACACATCTCCTGTTCTGACTGCGATGAGGAAGATGGTAAAAACCGCAAAATGGGACAGATATCTCTGGGCACTTCAGTGGGAAGTGCCACTCTTTGCCTCAGCCACTTAGTCAGAGATGGAGGTGTTGGCCAGGCTATGCAGAAGAGTTGTCAGTACAGAAGTTCATTTACAGAGGGATCCAAGGCTGGGACTTTCAAAAAAACCCAAGGAGCATGTGGGCAGCCAACCTATTTTGGCCCTTGGCTGTACTAAGCCTTTTTCCTTGCAAGTGGTGCAGATGAGAGTAAGATACTTTTGTTGGAAAGCAGAGCACCCTCTTGGAGGCTAAGTGCTGCAGTCAGTAAAAGGAAACGGGAGCAAGTGCAGTAGATCAAGATCTTTGACTCAAAGAGCTCTGCCTTGTGGTTTACATGGCTTTATAAAGAGTGTGTATGAAATGTGACCTTGAGAACTGGATGGTTTCTCTGTACTTAGTCCCCAGAGAGTACCAAAAGCCATAAATGCAGTTAGTGCAGAAAGTTGTGACTGCTCTTACAGACTTGAGTTCTTTCTTGGTCATTCTCCCTTGTTTGTCACTCTCGTGGGCCAAAAGTTTTGTGTATTTGTTTGGTCTGGCCTCTTCTCTGACTGTCTTACTATGGTTTTAGTGCTTGTTTGGGGCTGGGAAGGCAGGTCCTGAGAAAACTTCCACCATAAGAACAAGTGTATTTGGAGCTGCTTATGTTTGCTGTGGTCAAGGAACAGACCTCGAATGTGATGGGCAGGCAGAGGTTCTTCAAAGCAGTTGAAGCATCCCTGTGGAAGGACAGCCTGATGTGATGGTCTTGGTGAATGCTGTGTCTTGGCAGGCTCAGGACATGGGGCATGGTTCCTAGAGGAAAACAGTGTGCCATGGTGATGACAGAAAGTAGGGGAGGAGTGGGATCCTGCTCAGGTAGACAAACCTCTGTGCCCAGATGGCGGCTCAGGCAGCTTGGCAGTGAAGGTTGCTGCAAGGTACATTGGTGGACAAGCACCATGGGTCAGTGCAGTCCCTTTTGAGGCATTTTGGTTCATTTTTTCTCTTCCACAGGATTCAGAGCAGAATTGGCTCTCCCGTATCCCCTCAGCACACAGGGTCATCAAGGACTGTCCGGCGCTACCCAGCCAGCAGTGGCCAGCTCACCTCTAATGCACTCCCCAACGGGAATGGGCATGAGCAGAGCAGCTCTGGCCCACATGCTGTTTCCCAGGAGCACACCTTGTCTGCAAAGGGTAAGGCCTGCAGGGTTGTCACTCTTCTCAGGCTTCTTGTTGGGGTCATGGGACAGGGCAACAGTTTGACTGGGGATCCCCAAGAAACCGTGGACTTCCAGAACTGTGCTGCTCAGTGGAATGAAAAGGGAAGGTCAGCCTGGGCATTGCTGAGCTTGGCAAAGAAAGGGGCCCTACTGAAGGAGGACACATCAGGGAAGCAAAATGCTGATGGCTTCGAGACAGGACCCGGGGGATATGACAACTGCATCTCAGATGTTGAACATCACCCCAGCACACTGCTCTGACGGGGAATTGCCTCAGTCTGTAGGAATGGTGTCTCCCGGCTTACTTCTCAGTCTGAGCAGCTCTCAAGGTCAGATTATGCAACCAGCATCTATTTCTTCTCTTTGGCTGCTGCCTCGATGCCTTCTGACATGAGCAGGGATTAGGCCAGGCTGCTGGGACATGCAGATGCTGACCCTCAATGCTTTCCCAGCTAGGACAGATGCCAGTTGTCTTCTGCAGCTTGGTTCCCTCCCGAAGCCGTGACTCCCCAAGGAGGCACCATGTGGCACCTCAGCCCTTATGGGCAGAGCCATGAACCTGGTTGAAGCTGTAATCTGAAAGTGGGGATTGAAAAGGGAGGGGGGTGAGCACATGATTGTCCCATTGGGGTGGGAAGGAAGGCTCTGCTGTTGAGCCAGCTGGTTACACAGTAGTTCTGTCTGTTGACCATTTTCCACAAGTCCTGAAGATCTCTGAGTGTGATTTTCCATCATATGGGAGGATGGTGACCAGAAGACCACAGGTACCTGCAGGAGGTCTGGGGACACTTGAAGGGAGGCAGTAGTTTTCTCAAGACCTGATGCTCTCTCTACTGGATGCCAGTGTGTTCATGTGGGGAGACTTCCAGCGGTTTAAGAGCGGCAAGTCTTCCGACTACTGATGTGGCTGGAGAAAGAATATTGCTAAAAGTGGAAAAACTCTCTTTATGATGAAGTTAGTGCATGTGTGTCCCTTCACACTGTTATGCCACTCCAGCTGGGCAGGCAGAGCATGCTGCTTGCCGTTGTTCACGTGGTGACCAACTTAGAGATGCTGAAGCAGAAAACAGGCTGGAGTGAGCAAGGGAGAGACAGAATCATAGAATCACTGAGTCAGCTAGGTTGGCAAAGATCTTTAAGATCATCGAGTAAAATCAATGATGTAACACCACCTTGTCAGCTAGGTCACGGCACTAAGTGCCACATCAAGTCTTTTCTTAAACACCACCTCCACCTTGGGGAGAGACATAGACCTCTCTTTGCACTGGGGATGGTTTGGAGCTTGAGCTGCGAATAACAGCTCCCCTGGCCTGGAGATGCTGTTTCCACTTAGCACTCTTTTTCTTTCATAGGGGCCAACCTGACAGAGAAGATTAGGAAGATAAAAATTGTCTTCACACCCACCATCTGCAGACAGACGTGCCAGAGTGGGCGCTGCTACAACAGCTGCGAGAAAGGAGACACCACCACACTCTACAGCCAAGGAGGGCATGACCACGATCCCAAATCAGGCTTCCGCATCTGTGAGCATCCCCTATGTCCTCCACTTACCTTCTTGCCTGTTTCCCCACTCTACTCTTCCTGCTTTTCCTTACTCTGCAGACTGAGGGCTTGGGCTGCTGTAGGGAGGGGAAGCGATGGCTTCTTTCAGTGCCTTGGAAGATGTCTTCTGGGGTCTTTGGGACTTACTCTCTCTCTGGGGGAGGAAGATAGACTCATTGCTCTCTTTCCTGGGCAAGCACATCCTGTTTCCATCTCACCCTGGGTAGAGGGGATGTGTGTGTTTGAGTCAGGCTTGCAGCCAAGCCTCACCACCCCCTTCTTCTCAGAGCCAGCTCACTGCTTTAGTTGGCATCCAGTCTTGGGGCTGACTTTCATCACCTAATTTCCTCCTGTTCTCTCCTTTCACTCACATGGCAGCCAGGAGAGCTGGCTGCAGGTCGCAAACCGTTCTTATAAACAGGGCTTGCTAAAACCACTGCTCACCTCTCAGTCACTGGGATTGCTCACCAAGTCACTGGGATATCTAGCTGTGGGTTGGTCACATTGTCTTGGAGCCAGCTGGTGGAAGCCACATGCTGGACTTGTTGGGACCTGTCCTCTGAGTGCCTATGTATCACTCAATTTATTCTAAAACTGAGAGAATTAAAAGTCATGCTGTTGTGGACACTGATGGAAGACTGTGTTCACAGCAATTTCTGCCTATGTCCCAGCTCAAAAATGTGTCTCCTTCCCTTAAACTGGGTGCTGGGCTTGAGCAAATGAATTTGAAGCAGGATGGGTGTTCATCCCCTGGGATAAATCTGACCAGCCACCCAGGAATGTGGAGCAGCAGTGTCTCATCTCACACTGAAATGAGTCAGGATAATCTGTAAAGGAATACCATGCCTTGCTAGAGTGTAGTTCACATTGAGATGTTCTGGGTTGCTCCAAGCATCTGATGAGGTCAGAAAGGGCATGACTTTGGTTTCATCTGTGGTTGCTTTTTCTGACCCTGTGCAGATAAATTGCTCCTGATTCTTTTGTCCCACTCCACATTTCTCCCACATGAACTGCTGGCAGGGCCAGGGCCGGATGTGAGACAGGCTCTGAGGATGTGGCTCTCTGCCTGTTCTCTCTGTCTGCCTCTCCCATCCTGCTGAGTTCCCCTCTAGGCTAGGAGTAAAAACCCTGCCAAGTGGGGAGGGGGCGATGCAGAAGTGAAGAAATTGGGCAGACTTGAGTACACATGGCTGCCATAGCTCCTGACCCACTCCAAGAGATCCTGTCGTGTCAGCAACACCTCCTTGGCAGCCCCCCAGGACATGGATGGCTCAGCCTGGCTGTGGCCCCCCAGAGCCTAAGGGAGGGTTCATCTTCTTCAAGCCATGATTCCAGTCATGAGCAGAACTTGGGAAAATGGTGTTGCCCAGCAGGGACCTGAGCCTGCCTCCAGGCTGGAAGTCTGATGCCAGCCCAGTGCTGGACCTGGTCCTTGGGACATCATGGGGTTAGTGCTGTCCAGGTTCAGCTGCCTGGTGTCCCCCAGCTGCCTTTGGCCAGAGCCAGTGTCTCAGTTCCTTCTCTAAGCAGACATCTCGTTGCCTTGCAGACTTCTGTCAGATCCCCTGCCTGAACGGAGGGCGCTGCGTGGGCCGGGATGAATGCTGGTGCCCCTCCAACTCCACAGGGAAGTTTTGCCACCTGCCAGCTCCCTCTTTGGAAAAGAAGCAAGGAGGAAGAGGCCCAAAGACCCCAGCTGGCAGCTCCATGAGACACTCCACATATACCTTGCCCTTGTCCAACCAACTGGGTGAGTATGGCCAATGGCTCCAGACCCCACATTTTACTCCTACTTGGGTGCTCCTTAGATCTTTTTTAACAGGCCTGAGGAGGCCATTACCTCCTTATGCTTCCTGTTTCAGTCCAGGTTATTAGACAGGAGGTTTCCCTAATTTCTTGTGGAGGTTTTGGTAGGTTTGTCCTCTGTCCTAAAAGGACAGAGAAATATTTTCTCTTAGATGCAGTTTTCCTCTAGATTTCCTGGTGGGCTCAGTCTACCTCTCCTCCCACGTGACTTTGTTCATGATGATATTCTTTGGGTGCCAAATTATTGCCAGATTGTCACAAATGTGGTGTAAACTCATCTTCCAGCTTCCCTAAACCCTTCTCTGGTGAACGTCCACATCAACCACCCTCCAGAAGCCATCGTGCAAATACACCAGGTGGCCAGGGTACGGGGTGATGAGGAGGTGTCAGAGGAGAACAGTGTGGAGGCAGTCCTGGTGCCTCAGCTGGCTGCCGTGCCCTGGTACACCTATGCCCATGGGAATGGCAACAGCATTGCCACTGAGAGCAGACAGCAACAGCAGAGAGCCCCAGGGCTGCTGGGGAGGTGCTTTCGGGAGGCTCTGCATGGGCAGGTAAGAGGTCATCTTCAAATGTTGCTGTATTTCATGTTCTGAGGTAGGGGAGCATTGGCTTTTGGGGTATAGGGGGTGGCTTTATTCTGTGAGGCTGTTCAGCATCATGCATGGGCATCATGCAGGTGCCATGGGCACAGGCAGCAATGTGTTAGTACTTGGGAAGAAATTTATTAAATTAATTCCTTGCTTTGATCCAACAGAGAGACCTCACTGCCTCGCCCTGACCAGGCTGTGCCCTGGGGCAGCACAGCCCAGACTTGATGACTTTCACACACAGTCTGGTTTTAAAAGGGTGCCCTATTTATAGCAACATTTACAGCCACGCTCTGCGATTATTGTAGGAAACGTATAAAACATAGGAAAATTCCTTTCCCTCTCAGACAATAAATGGAAGTCTGATTTCCATGGAACGATGCCTTCCTGGAGAGCTCGACTGGGGCTTGGGAAGCAAATGCACGTGAGGGACTTTCTCACCCCTGTCCCACAGTCATCGTAATTTCTTATTTTGTCTTTCCCCATATGTTTCTCTTGCGTCACTGGAAAAGCATTGGAGGTTTTTGGCACCCACAGGAACACCTGTGAGCTCCCCCAGAGCAGTTCATGGTCAGAGAGACTCCCAGCCTGGCAGTCTGGGACTCAGCCCCGTCCCCACTCCTCCCCAGCCTTTTTTGGGGGGTGCTGCTCCCAGTTCCCATCCCATCCTTCAGTCACTCCCATCCAAATCGTTTCTAGCAGGAAGTATTCTGTGCAAAAACAGAGGAGCTCAGAACCTGGGGGGGGGGCTAGAAAATCCCCGCTTCTCTGTGGGGAGATGGCAGCGCCGCAACCACGGGAGCAGAGGATGATGACTCCCGGAGATGCTTAGGGATGCCTGGAAAGGCTGTAAGGCTCTAGGGGCGGCAGGGGGTACCCTTGCTGTGCTCACACCTCACCCAGCTGGGTTATGCCGTGCCTGGGAGAGGGTGGGAGTGCGGCGGGAGCGCAGCCCCAGCCGGGCCGATCGGTATGCGAGCGCCGGGCAGGCCGCCACGCGTGCCTGGGCCCCGGCCAGCCCCAGCCTGTGGGCCCGGCGGCTCCGCTCTCTGATGGGGAAGCCTGTAATCCAAAGGGCCTTGCCGAGAGCGGGGGGGGGAAAAAGAGAGATTCATTCAGCAGAGCGAAGTGCTTGACAACAAGCTCCCCGCCGGGCTGGAGTGGTGCGCCCATTTCACAGGCTAATCAGCCAGGCAAAGGGGCTGATTCTGGGGCTTTGCCAGGTGATATCATCTCTGGTTCATCTCTGCTCTGTTTGATGGCCCCTTCCCCTCTGAAGGGTGCAATCAAGGGAGGTTCTGTCAGCACAGCTTTTTACTATCTCGATCCACATCCCTGGTCCCGCTGTGTCCTGGTGGGGAGCTGTGCCAAGAGGGCCGTGCCAGCCCCTGACCCCAGACAGTTGTCCCCTGTGCTGGCTGTGCTGCTGCCCTACCAGCTGGGCACATGTTTCCTCTGCATCCCACAGAAGCCTGATCTGCTCCTCTCTCTGCAGTGCACCAACCCTCTGCCAGGGCTAACCAAGCTGGAGGATTGCTGCGGCAGTGTGGGGCTTTTTTGGGGTGTGGACCAGTGCCTGGCCTGTCCCCCCCGGCCAGGTGAGTACTGCTGCTGGCCAGGAGCTGGGACAGCATGAGGGACAGCTTAAATCCTCACTGATGAGCAAAAATTATTTGGCTGCTTGTGTAGCTGAGGCAGGGAGCAGAGCTATGGGTTGTGATACATGGCTCTCCTCGGCCCAAGGTCCTCGGGGATGGGCACCACATCCCAGGTGAGCACAGGATCGTGTCAGCTGCTGCCCCAGCCCACCATGGAACAGTGCTCTGGGCTGGGTGCTGGGCCCAGGCTCATGTGGCTCGTGTTCCCACCACGCTAGCCCCATTCAGAGGGAGAAACAGGAAAAAAGCAGCCGTAGTTTTAGGAGGTGCAGTTCTAGGTTGGAGGAGGAGGCTGCAGACTTGGCCCTATAGAGTTACGGGCTTGCTCTGGGCCCAACACGGGTTTGGCAGGGGCTCTGGAAATAACACTACATCAAACAATTGGCAGGAGCACACCCGTAGTCCGTTCCAGGGGCATGGGCGTCCAGCTCTGTTTCTGCTGCACTTGGGATCTGGACAGACTGATCTAGCAGGAGAAGGGGATTCCTCATCTGCCCTGCTCAGGGTGCCTCATGGTGCCCTTGCACCACGGTCCCATCCTGTGTTGTGGTGGAGAGCACATGCAGGAGCACTCCTGGCTGGAGAGGAGGCAGTCCTGTGGGCACAGTGGCTTCAGCAGCCAGTGCTGACTGGGTGTGGTGCAGGAGAAGGGGCACTGACCTAGAGGAATGTGAGCAGGCAACTGCTCACCTCTTCCCTGCCTATCTGCCTGCCTACCCCCTTTCATTGCTGCCTACCTGCTCTATCACATCCCTTCACTGGATCAAAGAACTAAAGAAAACAGACCCCATGGTTCAAGAGACTTTGGGCTCCTGAATAGAGTGTAGGTATTCAAGGTGGAAGGTTTTGCAAGCAAGTGTGATGTTGGTGACTTCTAGCTCTGCTCAGAGTTTTTCCTGCTTGCTTACACACACATTCCCAAGAGCTGAATTTGTGTCTCATTATCCTCTCTCAATTCGATTCCTCCTCAGCCAGGGGTAGGGCTGACTGGAGCCAAATTCCTTGCAATCACAGACGAGGTTGTCAGCATCCTGGAACCCAGTCCAGATCTTGGGAGCTCTAATTGCTGTCATCTTCCCAGGCTGCATGGCTGTGCCGTGGCCTTGGCCATGCTACTGCTTGCCTGCCCTCACCCATGTGCCAGCCCCAAAAACATCTTGGGCATATGTGGTGTGGCAGTGACCCCAGGGTCTGCAGGTTCAGTGCAGACAAGGAAATGCTCCACACAGGCCCCCGTCCCTCTTCTTTGTCCCTGACCTTCACAACCCCAGTCATGGCTTTCTCTTCCCCATCCCACAGCAGTCTCCGTGTTTCTCACCTGTCTTTCTGTGATCCCTCCATTAGAAAGCAGGGGTCTGCTTAGTACTTCAGTTAGGCTGCAGATTGGTGCAAAAACTCTGCACCTCCTTTCTCCTTCTCCATGCCAGGATGCAAGGTGATTGCAGAGAATGCAGCCAGAGCTGCAGCAGTGATTTGCTCTGCTGTACTTAGAGCTTCAAAATTTGTCTGATCACAGGCTTCTAAGATGTGAAAATAGACACAAAATACCCCCATGTGCTCCTTGCAGTCAGCCAAGCAGTAGAGCAAATGCACTTAAGAAATGACTCCTAGCTGCCAGCAGGCTCCACAGCTCACAGCTCAACACCTACTCTGTGTCCCAGGAGCTGTTGCAACTCAAGGCAAGTTGTCACTGCTGGTCTTCACTCAGTGGACAGATGCTTGTCTGGCTTTGTTTCCAGATTAATTCCAGGGAGATATGAAAAATGTATTCATGTGGGTCTTTTCTACTCCTGTGCCACAAGAAATTCCCTCCGGCTTTGGAAGATAAAGTTCCTCCTTGGAGACTTAATGGCTCTTGTGATTTTGGCAGGAATTCAGGCTAATTGAAGAAGCCATTTTCATCCTGTTCAATGGTATACAAGTATCTTCCTGCTTTGGCCACCTCTGGTGCAAGGAGCTGTAAGACAGACACATGATGGAGGCAGCCTAAGAGAGCCCAGGTGTTGTGCAGTGAGAAGCCCAGGTGGATGGCATGCCTTCTTTGGCGTGTTGTCTTCATACACAAGATAGCTGACCCCAGAGTGGAGTCAGGGAAACAGTTCTTTCTCAGTGACCTTACTTCTTTAACAGAGCTGCCAAGCACTGTGACCTCTCATTGCCTCGTGCCTTGTCTGCCAGTGTTTCCAGTTCCATGCCAGTGTGAAGGCACTGTTCCATGTACTTCCTGCCTGTAGACCACATCCCACACTCACATTCCTTCTGCCTTCTGGTCTTGCTGGCTTGTGTTATGCTCACTCAAAGTCACTGGGCTGTAGTTCAGTGATCTGGTGTCTCGTGCACAGAGATAACATGTCCAGTGTATGTTTCCAGCTTTCTTCTTAGCACTGTGATTTTCATAGAGAACTCCTTGCTCTCATGTGTCCCGGCAAAGCATGCACCAGAGCAGACTTGACAGCACTGGGAATTTAATTCCAGCAACTAGAGACAGAAATGGCAGAAGCTAGTTCAGTGTAAACACTTACAAACGTACAGAAGTGCAGCCAGGCAAGAGCTAGACAAATGGGGAACTTGTTTGGATTGACTGTCTGCCCGAGACACTGATTGTTAGTAGAGTCTGGATACGTCCGGATGTCTCCATCATCTGCAGCTTTCATGTTTGGTACGTGTTTGTGTGCGGGAAGACATCAGAGAAGAATAGGAGGCAGGCATCTGTCCGAGCAAACTTACCATGACCAATCCTCGCTATTTTTTATGTTTTGCTCAGCATCAGAAAAGCCAAGGCACTCAAATGCTTTGTCTGCATCCTAATGAGACCATGCTAAAAGCCGAGTTCAAAATTAAGGGTTGACCTGGCCAGGAGTCTATGAAGTGAGTGTTACTTTAGTCTTAGATATTTCCTTAGGCCATGCTCAGGCTGTGTGGTTTGTTGCTGGGGGGGCTGTACATTGTGAAGTGTCTTCAGTGAAGTGGGTACAGAGATGTGTGTTCCAGCAGGCTACAGTAGAAGTTCCTGGGAGCTGCTGTTGCTCATGCAAGTGAGAACTAAAGATAGGATCCCCATGATACATCAGAGACAGCCCTGGGAGAAGGGGAGAGCCAAGAGCTTGCTCCATGAGCTGTTGGAGCAGAGGCTGGTTGTTGCCTGATCCATGAAAGAAAGAGATGAGCCAAAGGCAGGGCCCTGGAGGGAGGCAGGACACCTGCATGCTGCCAAGTGGCTGCAGTCCTTCAGCTCTGGCCAGAATTTGGTGGATGAAATGTGTTGCAAGATAGGATAAATCAGGGGGAGACATTCAATGACCTTCTTGGGTCTTTAGTACTTGGAGAAAGCAATGGAGCACACAGTGAAAAGCTAGAACAGAAGAGTGGGGGCAAACAGGAGCTGGAAAGTAAAACCTGGAGAAGACTGATAGTAGGAAAAGGGAAATAGAGGCTAATGAAGCAGCTGGAGTAGAGACACTAGGATGTGGCTGACAGGGAGCTCAGGAACCAGCATGGTAGTTAAGCAGTGCTAGTGAGGAACCTGCATTGAAGCAATGTCCTGTCCTGCAGCAAGCTCAGGATGCAGGGCCAGCAGCAGGTACACTGCTGGGTAGAGTTACTCCTGCTCACCTGCCAGACCATGTGTTGCTTTGGGGGATACAGTGGTCAGTGGAAAGAATGTGTTGGAACAATATTAGGAGATGGTCTGTGGAAATTAAACCCAACAAGACTGGAGCTACAGGTTGACACTTACCCCATGGCAGGTGAGGATTTGGATACTGGTTTTCCAAAAGCCTTGGCCCTTCTCAGGCACATGGAGATAAAGGAAACTGGTAGAAGAGACTTCTGGCCAGAGGAGATCACAGCCCTGCTCTTCTACCTCCTCCCCATCCGTGAGATCACACACCTCTGGAACCAGCAGCATTCCAGCAGAATACCCATATCAGTGGACACCATCTCCAGTACTGCCAGAAGCTACACATCTCACCCTTCTGTGCAAATGGTGGACTTTCTGGGTGCAGGAGTAAACCTGCATTTTCCAGGTCCTGATTTTTCAGTGTCCCCTGTCCCTTATTTCCAGCTACAGTCAGCCTGAGCATGGGCTGGCCTGTGCACCCACTCATTGTGCTCACTGCAGATCTTCCTGAGCTGCTTTTTCTCCCGCTGTGGGTTTTAACTGCATTAAGAAACAAGTCTTTGAAGGCTATTGTTTTGGTTTTATTCCCACTCCACGTGTTTTTTCAAGTTTTTTGTCCTAGAGAAAAGTCTGAATTTCACTGGAAAGTTGGATCTTGTAATGTCTGGCTTGGCATTCCGCAGCACTCCTCTACCAGACCTCCCAGTGTGAGAGGGGTGGCAGCTCACCCATGGAGCCGTCATCATTGTCAGAAACGCCAAGTGGCTCTGCAAGCCTCACACTCCCCTGCACTGTGCCTGCAGGCATTCAAACAGCCACAGGAAACCCCTTGAAAATCAACCCCTTGGTCTGCTCCTGTGAACAGATGTGGTAGGATACAGGAAAAAAAGTCCCTGGGTATGTGGGAAGGAGGCTGTGGAGGCCACTGTTGCCATGTGCCACAGGGCGTCTGTGTGGAACAGTAAGAAAAGTCTGGAGGTAGGGAAAGAAGCTGAAACCTCTGCAAGGTTGTGCCAGTGCCACAGAAAGCAATGCTTAACCAGGGAGAGCACAGCATTTTCAGGACTGCTTTGTTCTGCATAGTTCTTGGTTCTGCTCATCACTCACATACAGCATTGTCGTAGCAGCACAGTATTAACAAAGCTGGGGGGGTTTAGGTACGAGGTATTTTGTGGGAGTTGGAAGCCACCTTAGGAGCAGAATGAGGATCTCTCTGTTGAAACAGCGAATGGCAAAAAGGAATTACCAGAGTCTTTTTCCTTTGAGCGTCTTTTGCACCTTCAAGGTTTTTACTGATCATTAGTAGAGCCAGAGGACTTAGTTTTGTATTGCACATGTAGCACTGGTGCATGCCCTCCCCACCACTACTACCATAAACCTTGTTGGGGCATTGGAGAAAGTCTTGCTGGAGCCTCCTTACAACAGACCATCCAGAGGAGAGCAGTCATAACAGACCTGGACAGAAGGACTTATCTCTTTCCTACAAGGCAAGTCCATTCTGCCTTAGAACTCGGCTGATCCACACAGCCACAGCCTACTTCTTGATGCAGCACCTCTAATACATCTCTGGAGGCTGCTGTGGGGTCCAAGCTGCTCTGCTCTTCTGCCTGAGCTCAGAAGCTCAGGTCCTCTCTGCAGTGGAGGCTGATCTTCTCTACTTCACACCAAACCAGGTGAGGCTTGACTGAGTCCACCACTCCTGGTTCCTCAGGTGTCATGAGACCATTCACTCTGGTTCTTTTCACCTCCCAGGTGCTGGAAAACCTAGGACTAGCAAAGGCACCACATATACTCTCAAGGTTTCTAAGTGAGTTGATATATTTAGTATGGTAGATGGAAAGAGTCAAAATAAATGGTCTAGCTTTCAGGAAATGAGCATTTCCTCACTTCTCATCTGACCACAGGCTTGCTTCTTTCCCTTTTAACAGAGTGATATTGTATGGACTAATGTAATGTAATATCTCATCCTACAAACATTGTCTCACTTCACACCCTTCTGGCTACCACCACTAGGAGAAGTTTTCCACTTTGCCACCACCCTGAGCTTCTCCTGACAGTGCTTGGAGAGCCAGGGCCATTGGGTGAAATCTCTTCTCTTGGGGAGTGATGAAAAATTAGCCTAATTGCTTAAAGATCATCCTGCTAGGCAACAAAATCCCTCTGCCCAATTTCTCTGTATTCATTTCCTTTCATATTATGATCTACCTGAGTATTTTTCTAGCTGGGGACAAAGATGCTGGTGGGAGTCCTGGGCTGTGGCTGCTTTGCACTCACCTCCTTTCTGAGCCTGTGAGCTTATTGCATGCATGCCCAGCCCTGACAGGGATGCCCAGTACCTGCAGAGCTTGCAGAGAGCTAGAGGCAGCAATGAGGAGAGCCAAGAGGGACTCCTAATGTGCAGCTACCCCGTGACCACATTGGTTTGGCACAGTGCCCTCAGGGCTGAAATGCCCATGAGGCAAGCTTCTGAAATCACGCTCCTGAATCAGGAACCAGGGCTCCTTGCCCTCAGCAAGCCTGAAATCTGTCTGGTTGACAGATGAAACTCAGCTGCTCCATCCCTGGCCTCAGGCTCTGGGAGAACCCTTCTTGGAGAGAGTGTAGACAGACAGACACAGGAGGCTGGGGCCTTGTCAGCTCCAGATGTGACAGATTTCTGCCCTCTCTGATCATCAGATTAACTTTTTCCTTTTGGTGGGTTCCAGAGGAATAGCCTTCTGCCAGCTGCAGGAGAGAAGGTTGGATGCTGATCCGCTTTGCAGGAAACCAAAATGTCCTAAGCTGTTTTTTTCAGGAGGTTTTGGCCATCTCTGTTGTCATTCAGCAACATCTGAGCTTGTGGAAGGAAATAGTCCTCTACTCAAAAAAGCAAGCACAAAGCTGAGAGTTAACAGCTTATATCCTCCTGCAGCTATGCATTGTCTTCCCTTGTGGACAGGTTACAGCAGGAGAGCAGCTCCATCCAATATTCCAAAACTCTCCTGGTTCCCCTGTTGGTACGGAGAGATCTGCTCACATTACATTACAACTATTCTTTCCAGAGAATATGGGCTTCTTCGAAGAGTTAAGACATTTGTCCGTAGCTTCACAAGTGATTTGCTGAAGTAGTGAGGTTTCTGCAAACTGGAATTTTGTGAGTGCTAAGGTGGCACAGACCTGCAACTTATCTGCCCACTACTGGCATTTTCTGCCTTGCCCTCTCCCCAGCAGCATCTGTTGGAGGGATGCTGGAGAATCTGTTTCTCTGCAAAGGATTTTCAGAGGGAGAGCATGGCTCTGACATGTCATTACTTTTTGATCTCCAGCACTCTTGGCTTCCACTCAGAGGATTGCACATAACAGTGGTGCTTCATTTGAGTGTCTGTTATCACATTGTGCTGAGATTGACAGATGCTTCCAAGCACAGTTCATGTCTGTCAGCAGCCCCAAGCCCACAAGCTATGGTGTGGGAGGACCTGAAATCCCACTGGGGTTCTGAGCCTGGAGCCCATAAACCAGAGGGGTTTTTACCTTCCCAGAAGTTTGGAAAGGTACCCAGGGATTCCCAGAATTATCAGGGGCACCCCCATCCCTAACATTCAGATATTTGCTAGCACCTGCTGCCTACAATTCATGACTGAACTGTTGAAGGGGGTAAATAGATACTTCTTTTGTTTCCGAGGATCAATATATTCATGGAAAACCTTGTAGCTTCATTTAATATACCTGAGAAAACCAGATTTTCTATTCTCCTTCCTGGTACAGGCTGGTAGTAATGTGTTCTCCTGTCTTTTTTTCCTAAGCATCTTTATCTTAGGAGGCTGGTCTCTACTTTTGCCTTTCAAGAACTGTCCTAGAATGACTTTAAATTGCTTTGTAGAGCTCAAACGTTCAGGACAAAGAGTTATGGACAAGCTTGCTCTCTGCCATCAGAATATGTTCCTAAACCTTGCAGGCTTTCTTTGTGGTCTTAAACTTTGCAGGCTCTTGCCAAGCATCTCCTGCTCTAAGGATGGTGTCAATTTGTTCCTGGTTCTCGAAAGCTGCCATGTGTAAGAAATCTGCCAGGACCTCGATATGACTATTGCCATGGAGGGTTTGCTATGTATGACACCAAGGGGTGAGCTACTGATGCCAGGCAGGAGAAATTAAGAGTGGTTGGAATATGGCTGGGCAGTCACCTAGCTGCTGCATGCACTCCTTGTTCCCAGCAAAAGATTCAGAAAATTAAGAAGAAAACCCACCCTGGGAAAATCCCAACTTTAGGCAAAGTACCCTTCTTCCTACCCCACCCCATGCTTAGTCACTTCCCAACCCATCCACTCAGATTCCCTTTTCCTTGCTCCAAAATTCAGTGCCTAAATTTGACTTCCTAGGAATTTATGGGCCACATTTTACTTGCCTTTAAAAATTTTGGAGAGGTTTAATTGTGCGTGTTATAGAACATTTTGAAACCCACAAAACTATTTTAAGCAGAAATCTGAATTTTTCTTTGATGAGAGGGATTGGGGCAGGAAATCACATGCAATATAAAAAGAAATGTAATAAACAAGGCCTGAGCTGTTATTTCAGCAGCTTGTCAAGGACCTCAGCCATTCTTTTCACTCTGATCCCCCTTGTCATGTGCCACCTGGCTATCCAAACTGGCCTAGAAGGAGACAGAGTGACACAGTGGGAGAGGCACAAGCAGCACCTCTTGGTCACAAGTTTGGCACTTGCCAAGAAGCAGAAGATGCTGCATGGATAATGTGGCTGCTCTTTCCCTCTGCCCTGGGAGTCATCAGAAGCCCATCCAAGGCAGGCCTAGGGACCCTTTCCCCTCTGGAAGGAAAGCAGAGAAGGGAGGACACTGGTGGCTGGCTCTACTGCTTGTGTCCCACACTTTTTTGCTTTTTTTTCCCAGCACACCCTGTGATTGAGAATGGACAGGTGGAGTGTCCCCAGGGATACAAAAGGCTGAACCGGAGCCACTGCCAAGGTAAGGATGCTGCTTTCATCTGTCTCTCTCCTCACATTCACTGTCAGAGTTGAAATTATCTACACAAAATACATTTATCTAAATGGTATAGCTCTGCAAAGAATGTGACTAATAAAAATCTCCATGTTTTCATCAAGAATGAAAGAAAACAGGTAGCACAGGACTACATGACTCAGCTGACAAGCACAGTGAGCACACAGGCCAAGAAAACTGCCCTGTTAAGGACCTGTGTTTATGCTCTGCTAAGTGTGAGTGTAAAAACACTTCTTCCATGGTCTGAAGCAACAGAAATTCTGTTGCCTAGAAATATTTGTGAAGGTTATCAGCTTGTTCATTTGTTCATTTACAAGTAGGAGAGTACCAATTTGAACATTTACAAGTGGGAGAGTGCCATAAAAGTGATGCTTTCTGTTCTGACTGTGTCACCTGTTCATGCTGCTAGGCTCCCCTGCCTGCCCCATGCTGCAAGGATCAATCAACTTCTCACTTCCATGGTCCCTCAGTTCCACATGAGGAAGACACCATCTCTCCCCTTTTCTCTCTGGTTCATGTTTATTTGGCATTTCTAGGACCTACACTGCTTGTGTTTTTCTGTGCTCTGACTAAAGAGGGATTTTATTGTTCTCTTCTTGTGATCCCTGATAAACTGAGAGGTGTCATCTCAGAGATGCAGCAGGGAGGAAATGCAGGGCTGGCAATCCAATGACTCATCTCTTTTAGCTGGGATTTTCCACCATGCTTACTTAATTAATGGTTCAACCTCCCCGTATTGTCCTGAGGGAGAACTTTTAACAACACAACAACTATTCAGCTTGGTGCTCAGATGTCGTCCCTTATGTGGCCACAGACAGTGCTGTCATTATGAGGAGCTACCCAGAGACATCAAACACGAGTTGGAGGAACAAAGATGCCGGAGGCACTCATATCAGAAAGCAAAAAAGAGATCTGCAATGCTGCTCTGGATTTCTGTCCCCTGTGGATCAGGGAGGAGCAGAGGGAGATGACAGTGTGGATTTGGCTAGGAAGATGTTTTTGCACAGGAAAAAGCATGAACCAGAGATTTATGGCTCTGGATGCTCCTTTGTAAGCTGGACTGGAGAAGTTCTGTTCTTCAGACCCTACTGCTTCAAGGTGCTATTCCCATTTCTACCGTTGCAGCAGAATGTGTGTCAGGAAGCCTTAGCACCTGGGCTAAGGCTCTGGGCACACTTTATGGCCCAGAGTGAGCAATTTGGCAGACAGATGTAGGAGAGGCTACATGGGGCCTTCTTTTGCCAGCCCAGGTGGGAGGGGAGACTACCTGGCTTTGCAGACTATTATTAAAGGTTTGTGGCTGGAGGAGGACCCTGGCAGAAGCCCACTTTCCTCTGTTCAGTGTGGACAGAAAGGGCTGTCTCTAGTGCCTTCCAGCAGAGTAACAAAGGGTTCACCTTTGCAGGGTCTCCTTTCCTTTCCTTACTGCATTCTATTGAGCAGAACAAGGCTGCAAGGAGTCTGAGCTGAGAGTGCCTGTCAGACCCCAACAGGGATCTCCCAGTGCTGCTGGGACTAGCAGGAAGGATGGCACTGGAAGAGATAATTCGGTTGCTAGACATGAGGAAAAGAGGTCCTGGAGGCTCAGGGATAGGGAGGTGTGCATGCAGAGCGGTCACTGCACATGACACACACTGGCATCTTGGTGTCCATAAGTCCTAGAAGACCATATGAATATTTGGTGTCTGTTGCTGACCTGAGTTCTTTCTGCTGACCAAGCACTGGGGTAAACCAGCCTGCACCTTTCCCCCACAGGCTCCCTGACTCTGTGTGGCTGTTTCTGAGGAGCATTGGGCAGACTTGTGTGGGGTGGGAAAAAGCAGCTAAGACAGCATATGGATCTCAGTTTGTAGTCCCTGAGGCCTCTTCTTGTGGGCCAGCCCTAGCCCTGGCATGCTCCAGGGGGTAGGAGTGTGCAGCTCTGAGCATACCTGCCTGCTTCCATTCCCAGTGGGGACTTCCACTGTGGCTGACAGCAGGATAGAGGGGGTTAGGATGAGACCTGGATGTGGCCCTGTTTTAAACTAAGCATATAAACGGTAGCTTTTGGTCCTTGTTTGTTTTGTGCTCTCATTACTCCCTTCAATCCCTTTGTTGATATGGAGTCAAACACTTTGTCCAGTCTGGTCTGTCAGAACAACATAACACTCTGACCATACTGTGGAGTGACAGGGATGAGTCACAAGGCTCCTCCAGAGAGCCCTAATGTCATTGTTGAGTGGGGTTCCCAGCATATTTGGGGTTGGTCACTGGTTGCTGTCATGAACTCTGTCCTGTGCTTGGTACAGAGCAGGAAGCACTACATTGTGCAGCCAAATCCTACTCTTCCCTGGCCTTTTGCAAATTCCTGTAGAGTTGGTACCCCTGATTGACTTAACTTCTGTCCTGGTCTTCATGGCCCTTGTATGTCTCAACTGTGTATGGAGCAGCTGATGGGATGAATGGAGGAGTTTAAGAGTAGAGGACTGGGGACAAACTCTGGGTCATTAAGTCTGAATTCCAGCTATCATTCCTGGCTGTGTGTCTCACACGACAGACCCCTCCACCAAACAGTACTGCTTTGGCTCTGAGGAATAAGGTAGTGCTGGGAAAGCTGTTCCTGGGTCTTTGACCCTATCCATTTTGAAACAGTCCCTGGAGCACCACTGGGTGCTCTGAGGGCACTTGAGGTCTCACGAGGATCATTCACACTGGCACTGGGACTGCCTTGTGTCTTTGGCCTAGCATCATATTGGCATTTCTTGGTCTTGGCAGCTCTGAGCTGTCCTGTGAGCAGTGAGTGGGCCCAGAACCCTCTAACTGATGGCTTCTACCTCTTAGCCTGCAGTGTATGTTCCTGTGGTTTGTCTCAGGGTAGCAGTGAGGTTGCTCCCAGTTCTGCTGCTCTGTGTCTCATCCAGTTCTTCCTGCACTGCTTGTGCCTCCTGACACAGCACATTTCATCAGCATTCTGACATTTCTGGACCAAGCTCTTTAGGGAAGATAGAAAGCTACATTATTCCATGAAGACACCATCCTCCTTACTCTCCATCTGAAAACTGCCCTCAGCTCCCCTTAATGCACTTTTCTGTCTTGTCTGGCTTAGCTCATACATTCTTACATGGTGCTGTAGGAAGGTCTTTATTGCAGGCCAAATGGATGAGCCCAATGGTATTTCCCTAAGATTAACCCAGCTTCCTTCCCAAAGACTGTGTCTGATGAGTGCTGAGTCAGGGGCAGAGGCAAAATTTGAGGCAGGGCTTGAACACGGTGAGTTCCCACTTGCTCACCCTGCTCTTAGAAGAAGGTGCAGTGAGCCACAGCCTGGGCCACCACCCCTCTGCCTCTGGATGGGATCTGTCAAAGCCCTCCCTGCAGGCTGGCACTGAGCTTCTCAACAAGGATCCTCCATGGATGACAGGTCTATGCAAGCAGTACCAGGAATCAGGAGAAAGGACAGGACTCACCATTCCTGGCTTGCAAACAACCATGACAATAGTGACCCTGACAGAGTGGCTCACCGTAGGGGCCACATCTGTTCTCCACAAGGACCAAAAAGCAGAGCAGTCATCCACAAGCCATCCTGCAGCTGCAGCAAGCAAGTTTTGCAGATGTGAGACTACTGTCACCACAGAGATCCCCACTGTGCTGCTTGGTGTGGAGACTGCCTTGGACACCAGCCCAGCTGAGACCCCTTCAGTTCGCAGCACCTGAATGGGAGGCACTGGGTAGGGAGTTTAGCTCACTCTCAGCTTCTTCACATCTCACAGGGTTCTCTTCTTCCCACAGATATCAACGAGTGCTTGATGCAGGGCCTCTGCAAAGATGCCGAGTGCGTGAACACCCGTGGCAGCTTCCGTTGTACCTGCAAGCCTGGAACCATGCTAGACCCATCCCGTAGCCATTGCATCTGTAAGTGCTCCAGGGAACCCCTCAGTCTGCAGAGGGACCTGGGCAGGACCCCATGGCTGAGTGGAAGCTACAGTGGGCTTCACATTTCCTTTCGTTGTACCTGAGTTGTGTTGTTCTGCACTTGTGTGCAGAATGTGTCCCAGTCCTGCATTATCATTCTCCATGGACATTGCATAGTCCCTGCAGAGGCTGAAGGGAATGTGCATGTGGTGTGGCAGCAGAGGACACAGCCCCTGGTATGAGAGAGCCCCCACATGAGCTGGATTTTCTTGGGGATGACCCTGTTGGGGGAAATACCAAAAGGCTGATGGCCAGGAGGTGTCCTGGAGAGAAGACAGGGCAGCCCTCGGGCAAGGCTGGGAGGCACAGGCAGAGAAAGAGCCAAGGGATAGAGCTGAGTGTCCGCCGTTCTCTGTCTGGAGAGCCCGGGGCAGCCCCGGCACTGACGCGGCTGTTGTGTTGCAGCGGACAAGGCGGTGTCCATGGAGCAGGGGCTGTGTTACCGCTCGGCCGCCGATGGAGTGTGCTCCTTCCCCCTCTCGCACCGCATCACCCAGCAGATCTGCTGCTGCAGCCGCGTCGGCAAGGGCTGGGGCGACAGCTGCGAGGAGTGCCCCACGCCCGGCTCAGGTGAGATGTGCCTGCTTCAGCTTTGCTCGGCTTAGACTGGGGTTTGGGTTTGCCCGAACACAGACAGCTGCAGGACCCAGAGCTGAGCAGTGCAAATGCTGTCCCGTGAGATGGGTACAGAACCCAGGAAGCAGACCCGGATAATACTGGAAAGATGGAGAAGTCCCTGATGGGAAACCACTCTGTACCAGAGGGAGAACAGAGCCATGTCTCTGCCTGGCTTTATTCAACAGCCCTTTTCTCTCCTACATCTTTTGCTGAGAAGAAAGGCAGGTGAGAATGAGTTTGAGTATCTCAGCATGGGATTGGGTGGAAGGGAAAGCACAGATATCCTCAGGGACCAGCAAAATGTTCAGGTGGTTTGTGCAGAGTATCTTGAGTGATGTGCAAAGTGCTCAGTGCTGAGGTACTCCAAGTTTGGTTTTATCTGCTCCCTTGCTCAGCTTGGACCTTCCTGTGGCATGGTCTCTTTCTAGCAGTACTGACCATGGGAAAGGATCTCATTTTGGGGGTCTGGGAATGCCTGTGAGAACCCTACCCTGCTTTGTGAGCACATTCCTTCTGCTGGAAGCATCCACCTACTACAGTCCAGATGTGTTTCTGTAAGAATTTAACCCTTATAAATTACAGAAAATGATAGGACTGGGGAAACTGGCACCTGCATTCACATATATACCTGTCCATCTTCACTCCTTTATTCCACTGTCCCACTGTCATGTCTGGGTGTGGTAAGCCAGATGATCCCTCCAGCAGCCTCCAACCTCTGCTTTCTAAAGTTTTGATTTGATTTTCCTTCACAGAGGCCTTCAAGGAAATTTGCCCAGCGGGACATGGCTACACCTACTCCAGCTCTGATATCCGACTGTCAATGAGGAAGGCAGAGACAGAAGAGCTGCCCCTCAGCTTAGAAGAGCAAGGGGAGAAGAGCAACTGGACTTTGGACTGGACAGTGAGGAGACAGCAATTGCAGGACAACCTGCGTGGCAGCATCCTGGAGGCATCCCTCTACCCTGGCACCTCAGCAAGACAGGGTAGTGTTGGGTCTACTGCTTAAAGCTGCTCGATCTGGGCCCCTAGCAAGGGTGGAAAATTTCTCAGGTCCCGCCATATACATGGAGGGACCTCTGGCTGAAAAGGGCTCCCTACATCTGTATGACTGTAGTGTTCCTGAGGCATGAGGCACTAGGTCTTCAGGTCTTTGGAGAGAAGGTTGAGTGTTTCAGGCTCCTGCAATTGCATTTTGGCAGTTGGTGCTGACTGACCAGGCTGCCTCCACCAGGACCTCAGGTCTGCATGGCAAGCCTGGCACTCCAGTCCAGCTGGAGGGCAGTGTGACCAACTGCTTGTGCCAGTATTTGCTAGAGCAGAAGTTCCTGGGTTCTGCACAGTGCCAGCAGTCCAGATGTGATGGCTTTGGGAACAAGCTCTTGCAGACAAGTGTGAGGGTCTGAATGGCAGTGTCTTAGAGGTGGGGTGAAGCTAGGGCAGTCAGGGTTTGGCAAACATGCCTATCTGTCTTCTCTCTACTCATCATGCACTGTTTCCTTTTCCAGGTGAAATTTCTCCTGCTGTGCAGGTGAGTAAGGTCTGTCTTGCTACAGCTCAGTGCATCTGTGGCAGCTGGATGGGCTGGAAAGTGGCTGTCATAGAAATTAACTAAAAGAGTGGAGATTTAGATTAGATATTAGGAAGAAGGTATTTACTGTGAGGGGGGTGAGACACTGGAACAGATAGCCCAGAGAAGTTGTGGATGCCCCAGCTCTGGAAGTTTTCAAGACCAAATTCAATGGGGCTTTGACCAATGTGGTCTAGTAGAAGGTGTCCCTGCCCATGGAAAGGGGGTGGAACTAGGTGATATTTAAGGCCCCTTCCAATCCACATCATTCTATTATTCTATTCCTGCTTACAGTCTTGTACTGTTCAGCCAGGCAGGTATGTGAGTTGTGGCTCCAGCCGTGTCTACACTGCATCTCACAGAGACTGAAGCTCTTGACAGGAGGGATTATCCATGATGAACTCAGCCCTAAAGAGCAAAAGGGTGAATTACAGCAAGACTCTATCCCACTATAAAAGGACATCATGGAGAATTGTGGTTTGAATTTGTGGTCTATGCTGCATATTCAAGTTTGCTCTGCTTTCACTTACTTCAGTTAATACCAGCTGTACTTACACAGCTGAGGTGGGGGCACTCACTGTCATCCTGGCCTGGCTGTGGGGCTGATGGGCAGCAGGATAAGAGGAACTGCTGTAGTCATGTTTGGGCGTGTTTCTTTCATGGAGCCCAGTGTCCTGCTCAAGCCCAGCTCACAGCCAGCTCTCCCTGTGTTGAGGTGGGTGCAGCAGAAACACCACTGGAGTGGTCAGGGCAGGAGTCTCCAACACTGGCTGTGTGAATTCATCCTGTCTGATGGAAGCAGCCTAGGGACTGATTTTCTGCTAGGCTCTCCTAGGGCTGTGTATTTTTATTTGAGTCTCACTTGAAAAATGTGTGCCTCTTCATCTGTACTGTCAGTAGAGGTTTGGCCATCTCTCTCCTGAGCATATCTCTCTGTGCCCTCTTGCTATACCAGCTCATCCCTCAGACAAGTGCAGCACCTCTGAGGGAAGGGACAGTACTGCCATTGTCACTGCTTCATAAACATGAAGTGACTTGGCTCAAGTACATGTGAGAAATCTCAAGACAGGGCAGAAATTTGAACTAAGGCTTCCAAATGTGAAGTCTGGAACTTCCATTGTTCAGCTGCCTGTTTTCTTCATCCATTGTGGAAAGCTCCACAGAGCAGAGACTCAGGAATCAGGTTGTGCTCCAACATTTCCTTTGGCAGCCATAGGTTGGCCTGGAGGGGATGCTGAGAAAGAGCTTCTAGTACAAAGCACCCTTCTGGTAAGGGAGTACTGTTGAGGCAGGTCAAAGCAGCAGCTGTCCTCAGCCCTCCAGAGCTGCTGGTGACAGTGGCAGTATTTACCATGCCTAGATGACCTTCCTGGCCACCTTGAGGAGGTGCCTGCCTGGTAGCAGTGCCCTGGTCTCACCTGCACAGCGTGTGCTGGCATGGCCCCTGTGGGTGGCCCTCGGGGCATGGCCTGAAGCTGTGTTTTGCCCAAGATGATTGTGCTTAGGACAGAGTGGCCCTGCCAAATGCACCCAGCTGGGGCAGCTTCTCCTAGGATGGCAGTCTTGGGGAGAAAGAGGAGCCAGGAGGTGGGTGGGAATATGTCACAGGGGTGCTGCATCCCAGTTCTGTGCAGAAGAATCCTGTGTTTCTGTCCCTCAGGGAGCTGCTGATGCCACTGCAGAGCCTGCCATACGCAGAGGTGAGTGCCAGGCTGGCGGGAGGGCAAGTGCTTGTGAGGAAGAGAACGGGACAGTGAGGAAAGTGGGGAGACTGGGAGCTGTCTTTTCTGCATGGCAGCCCCCAGTGCTGGGCAGGACAGGCTCCTGGCTGGGCTGGCTGTGAGCAGCACAGAGGACCCCTATCACACTGGGTGGCTGATGTGGGGCTATAGGAATGTGGGGTATAGGAATGTGGGGAGGTGATGAATATCCAGCAAGCTGACAGAGGCTGTGTTAAATAATAAGATGATAGAGCTGCTGCAACCACCCTGCAGCCTCTTTTGTTCTCTTTTGATGCTGTGTTTGCCAGAACAGCCAGCCCAGGTTACCCTTGGGTGGGCATCTCTACCTCTACCTTAACTTACCTCTTTTCTCCTTTCACGGCAGAGGAACAGGAGTTCTGGCATGGTCCTCGCCAGCCTGGCCCCACTACTGCCTGGGATGCTGCTGCTCCAACACAGGTGCCAGCAGGTGTGTGTGTGTGTGTGTGTGTCTTGGGGTTTGCCACTTCTCGTTGCCAGCACTACAGCGAAATTATGCCCTAAGCTCTGCTCAGAGGCTCTCTCCCTTAACCAATCTGTCTATCTGCCCCCATGCCTCCCTCGACTTCCCAAAGAAAAGTCCCTGACCTGCCACTCTTGTCCCATCCTGGGCCCATCTGCTGCCAGCCAGCCGTGGGGAGTCACAGGAGGGAAGCTGTATGGGGAATAAAGTGTTCAAAAGCCCTGAGCCCTTCCCTTGAGCGGCTGCCGAGCAGGGGAATCACGCACCCGCTCCGGTGGCTCCGGCCCCGTGCGGCGAGAGCTGACTCATCGGGAGGGGGAGCGCAGGGGGAGGCATGTGGCTCCCGGGGCGGCTTGTTTACTGCGCCGGAAACAAGGCTACTGTTGTTCCAGGGTTGCTTAAGAGCCTGGGAGTGTGGTCCCTGCCCTGTGCCGGGGGCTGGAGCACCTTGGGGAGCAGGCCTGGCTGAGGCACCTTGCTGAGGAATGCGTCTTCCTCAATAGCCTTTTGTTTGGGGCTGCGCTGCCCCCTCACTCCCCCCCGGCTGGCTTTGTGCCGAGGGGTGTGTGGTGCCTCACTGCCCCTTCACTGCGGCCTGTGCTTGGCTCAGCAGGGTGGTGTGAGCCGGGGGGACCCTGCTGGCACCCCCAAAGGAACGCCATCGCAGGTGGCAGGCTCTGCTGCCAGGGTTAGTTCAAGGCATGGGGCTGCGGTGCAGGTGAGCAATGTATGGCACTGAGGCATCCCAGCTCAGGCTGCAGGAGCCCAGGGAGATGCGAGGGTTTGCTCTGTCCTCCCTGCTGGCCCGTGGGTGTGAGCTGCCTAAAGCAGAGGAGCAGGCTCAGCATCACTCTCCAAGAAGGGAAAAAGCAACCTCTCTGGTATGGTGCTGGGGACACAAAGCAGACATTAGATTCTATGCACCTTTTTGGTGCTGCTCCCAAACCCTGTGCTCTTTCCTCGCAGCAGTCAGTGGCTGTGCCTCCTCACCCCTTTCCTGCGGAGCTGGTGCTTGTGTTCTGACCCCAGAGGGATACAGCTGCTTGTGCCACCCTGGTTACACCTTGGACCCCAGCCGCCTCCACTGCATCGGTAGGTTGGCAATTGATGGTCTGAGCCTCAACAGCCCATTCAGTGCTTCTGTGTAGGGGAAGGTCTTCTGGCAGCTCTGCTGAGGCCCTGCCCACCTGCTGCACTGCGGGGCTGGCAGGGAGCTGCAAGGAGCTGCAGGTGCTGACTGCCAGTCTTCCTTCCCTGCCTGGTCGTAGATGAAGATGAGTGTCTGAAAGACCCTTGTGCTGGAAAAGGTCGCTGTATCAATAGTGTGGGCTCCTATTTCTGCCTCTGCTACTCTGGGTACACCCTGGCTGTCTCAGTGGGCAAGCAAAGCTGTGAGGGTAAGTAGTGTTCACCTGGCACAGGACTGCCATCTCTCCAGGGGCTCTTTGTTATCTCACCCTCACGCTGTCTCATGAATGTGCACATACACATGCACCCATGCACACACATGCACACCTGCACATCCTCCCTTCCCACGGGCCTGCCCATCGACAGCTTGATCCATGGGAATCACTCTCTCCTGCTTGCTCAGGGATAGGACCTTGCCCGTGATGATCCAGGCAGGAGTCAGTGATGCCTTGATCACTGCTTCATGGCTAGGGGAATGCTGGGGCAGGTGGGGATGGAGGAGAGCCCAGCACAGATCCCTTGGGTAGAGCCAGCTGCAGAGGGAGCAAGTCCTCTCCTGCACCCAGCCTTCCTGACACTGGTGGGGGAAGATCCAAGACTGTCTCCCTGTGTGTTGCCAGACCGAGATGAATGTGAGCAGCCTTCTATCTGCCGAGGACAGCGATGCATCAACACACCGGGCTCCTACCACTGCCAGTGCAAGGAGGGCTTTGCCATGGGCCCCAGAGGACAGTGTGAAGGTAATGTTTGCTGCTCCCAGTTTCCCTGCCCCTCCAACCTACCCTGTGTATGGCTGAACGCTTCCTTTTCTCATCACTCTGTGTCTCCTCCTGCAAGGGAGCTAGGACACCCCCACATTTGTCTGCCCTGTGCCCTCCCCAAGGACTGCCTGTCCTCTCTGACTGCAGGAGGAACAGGGCAGAGGGAAGGGATTTCTTCCAATTTCTCTCCCATCTCTCCATGGAGTTCCTCAGACCAGCCCATTCCAGCTTCCCATTATGGAAGGACATGCCTATATAATTTCATGCCTCCTTGGCTTTGTCACAAAACTGTCATGCTGGCAGGTGGACTGCAGGGAGAGCAGGCTGCAGAGACGGGCCACTCATCCCCACTGCATCCCATTCCCATGACCTGGGCCCTTCAAAGCTTTCACCCTTGTCAACATATGATGTGTTTGATCAAAGATTCCCCTTTCTCAGTAGCTCATCTCCATCATAGAGTGGGAGGCTACTTTAGGAGGCAGTACAGGAAACAGGGCATGCACAGAATGCTGTTTGCACACAGCCTCCAGAAAGCACTTGCCTTAAGGACAACTGAGCTGGAGGTTACATCCTAATCATAGTTATGAAATGTCCTGATGAGACAGCCCTGCACAGATGTTCCCTGATCCCTTTCTCTGCCCATGCACATTCCTGGCCTTGCCAACACCCTGCAGCAGTAAGTTTAGCTGCTGACTTATGTCAGCCCTCAGATGTGGGTGTAGGATCCTGAGGGATAGGTGGGGCCATAAGAAGTTTTGTCTAGGCCCTGGCAAACTCATCTCAACTCCTATTTGGTATCACTGTGCCCTGGAGGGAAACTCTGAGGAACCAGCTGGAGAGGATACAACTGTTTACCTTTGGGAGCCTGAAAGAACTGTGTTTCTTGGCAGATGTCAATGAGTGCGTGGATCCCAGCTCTTGTCCCAGTGGGAGATGTGTCAATACACTAGGATCCTACAAGTGTGTCAGCTGTGGGGTTGGCTACCGGCCCAGCAATGGAAGATGTATTGGTGAGAAATTTGGGCTGCCCCTGGGCAGCACCCTCGACCCCCCTGGCAGTGCTCCCTGTAAGCCTCAAAAGGAGCAGGAGCACTGGCAGCATCCTTCTCCTGCAGTCAGCCAGCCTTCTTGGCCAGGGCATATTGCAGTCATACCTTGTGTGGAGGGAGCACCTTGTGTGTGCCCTGAGCACCCTCCCATGGCATGTTACCTTCTGCTGTATCACACAGATGTGGATGAGTGTCTTGTGGAGGGGACTTGTGCTCATGGACGGTGTGTTAACCTGGATGGCTCCTTCCGCTGTTCCTGCTACCGGGGCTACGAGGTGACACCTGATGGGAAGAGCTGCCAAGGTACCAGGGAGCCATGTGTCCAGACACTCTGGATTGTCACACATTCAGTCCAGAGGGTTCCCTGAACACTTGGCTCTGCCTGAATCCTGATCACCACGCTGGCTAATTCCTAGCACATATTCCCCTGCTCATGGTTGCTCTGCATTTTTTCCTCTTATCCCACTCTCCCTCATGTGTTTATGCAGACATCGATGAATGCGTAGCCCGGGCTACCTGTCCCTCTGGACTCTGCCTCAACACTGAGGGCTCCTATTCCTGCATGTCTTGTGACACTGGCTATACTGTCTCCAGAGATGGCAGCATTTGTGAAGGTATCTGTTCCCCAGGAATAGAGCAGTGGGTGCTGGAGGAAGTGAGGGAAGAGACATTGCCATAGCTGGGTTACTGGTGGGGCAGGAGGACTTCTTCAGCCTCAGGGTCCTTTTCCAGCTCTTTAGCTTCCTGTTCAGCAGAGGGCATGGAAGGCAGTGAGCAAATGTCACTTGGAGCAGCAGGAAGGTGATTTTGCTCACACAGGAAAGGGATGGGGGAAAGGACCCATGGACTAATGATGATCTAGAAGATGCTGACAAAGGCCAGAGGAGTACCGGAGGCCTGGAAACATTGGCAGAGTTGTGTGTCTTATAGTTCAGAACTGTGTGCCTGGGAGGATGTACTTCAAATCTAGATCTTTCACAGAAGGAGAAACCTTGGGTCCACAGCCCATGGAAAGACTATGGGCACCCAGGTTGCATCATTTTCCCTAGCCCCTAGTATAACTTGGACGTGTTTAAAAGGAAAAGCTTAGATCAAGGTCTCTGCTGTGACAGGTATGCTGGTGGAGATTTAACAGCAGCACTGATTTGTGTTGGTTGCAGTGCTGAGACAGGAGAGTGCTCAGTCCCAGCTTTACAGCTCAACTGCCCCAGCACAAGCAGGAAAACCCCCTCTCTGATGGCTGACTCTGGGGGATATCCTGGGCTTGAGATGGCTTGATGCAAATTCCCTTTTTGGAGCAAGGGAAGGGAAAGGGCAGAGCTGGCAAAGGTATTTGTTTAAAGAATGGCCACGTGCTGAGAATTTATCTCTGGAGCACTGCAGAGCTCTGCAGCCTGCACGTAGCTGGCAGATGGAAGATCTTGCCTTTGATGTGACTCTCAGAAGGATCCCCCTGTATGAGGGCCTCCAGGAGGGGAGGAGATGGAAGTTTTCCTCCCTTAATTCTCCTCTGTTTTGATGCCTGAGAAAGCCGGTGTAGAATGAACTTACTTTGCATTTGATTTTTTGGGTATGATGGAAGAGCCGTGGTTTGATGCCTTACATCTGCCCTCCCCTTTTCCCAAGTCTCCACATGAGCTGCCCCATCTCAGCCACCTTGCCCCAGCCATTTCCAGAGGGCATCTTATCAGGGTTTGATATTGTTTGGGTCACACTGACCTAATGGCAGGATGGCATGTTCCTCCCTGCCTTGGCTGGTGGCCTTGTCTGTGGATTGAGGCTTCATATTTGAAAAATGATAAGGGTTTTGTGATAGGTTTTTTGTAAATAAACTAGGTCTAGGTTTTGGTTCCTCTCCAGAAGGATTCAGTGATACTGCTTCTTGCAACCTTTTGAGACTGAAAAGCTGGGAATCCTGCCCTGAGGTGGTAGGGAGCAATGCACTTTGTGCCTGTGGTATGCCCATTGCTCTGCAAAGGGGAAAGTGTTCCTCTCTACCCTCAGGAGCTGCCAGTCTCAGGGCTTTACCTCCTGTCAGTGCAGTGTTCTCTCAGGCTCAGGCAGTCTGCTGGCATCTTGCAGCCCTCTGTGTAAGGGAAGGTATCCCTCTTTCCTCTGCTGTGAGCAAAATCCTCAGAATGCCAGCAGATTCTGGCCAAGGCCTGGGAGAGTTAGGTGAGAGGGTTTGTGGAGAGATCTGCTGTTGGGTAAGAGTTGTAGGCCCCTGGACAGCTCTTCTACGAGAAGGACATTGTAGGCAAGTCTGGCAAGTGAGAAAGCAGAACCTTGGAAGGTAGGGATGGTGCTGCATTGCTCTACTTATATTTGCGCTTGTGTAGTTGGCTGAAGAGAGGATTTGTTAACAACTGTGACTCTGCACTGGCCTCTTGGTGGTTGTCGTACACAGAGCAGAGTTCTGCTGGAGACAGACACTGGGGTTAGCAGTATCCAGTCTAAGGCTGGAGGGGACCTCTGGAGGTCATCTCATCCAACACACTGCTCAAGCAGAGCCACTAAGAGTTGTCTGCCCAGGACTACATCCAGATAATTTTTCAGTATCTCCAAGAAGGGAGACTGCACAGTGTCTTTGGACAACCTAGGCCAGTGCTCTGCCACTGTCACAGAAAGAGTGGTCAGGCAGGCTCTCCTGTATTTCAGTGTGTGCCCCTTACTTTTGGTCCTGTCACTGGGCACCACTGCCTTGGTGCTGGGATAGTGTTTTGCTGGCGCTATGATGGAAGGGAGGGAAGAGTCTGGGCTGAATCTGAACACCCTGGTAACAGGGGAGTCTCTACCCTCTTCTCATTGTGATGGGATGTTGTGGGAGGACAGCTCAAACCCACTTTGCAGGCCAACAGCTGGGTGATGCTTTTGTGGATGAGGATCCTCC
The DNA here is from genome assembly GCF_009819655.1 of Sylvia atricapilla. Lineage (NCBI taxonomy): Eukaryota > Metazoa > Chordata > Aves > Passeriformes > Sylviidae > Sylvia > Sylvia atricapilla. The sequence continues at coordinate 57,497,236 of NC_089145.1, forward strand.
CCAGTGGTGGAGGAGCTGGGGGCTCACTCTGTGCTATGCCCTTCCTCTTGGCAGATCTGGATGAGTGTGAGGACCCTGCCGTTCAGTGCCTGGGAGGAGAGTGCAGAAACACACCAGGTTCCTATGAATGCCACTGCCAGACTGGCTTTGAGCTTATCAATGGCACCGTATGTGAAGGTATGAACCCCACCCATGCAGCCCTATGGGTCCAGTACATACTGGATCCCCCTTCTTTCCCAGCAGGGAGGATGCTGGTGCCAAGGCAAGTGATGTCATAAGCATGCCACATCCATAAGGCTGAAGTCAAATTCAGGCTCACCATGGACAGGGAAGATCTGTTTCCATGATGAGAAAACAAGGGGCTAGGAGCCCTCTGAGGGCTGCCTGTAAGAGACTGGGAACAGAGAATGCATGTGGCTTTGATGAAGGAGGTACCCCAGGGCTGGGTGCATGGTCCTGATTCTCCTCCCTCTGCAGATGTGAATGAGTGCCTGAACAGTGAGATCTGTAGTCCCAATGGTGAATGTCTCAACAGTCATGGATCCTACTTCTGCATTTGTGCTGCTGGCTTCTCAAATGTGGCTGGTGGAATCAGCTGCCAAGGTGAGCTGTAGGGTGGCAGGGACATACCTTAGGTCCTGCCCTCTGCTTCCTGCCCTGCTGTGAGATCCAGGCTGATGTTTTTGTCTTGATTTCACAGATGTGGATGAATGTGCAGACAAGTCCCTGTGCTCACAAGGCCAGTGTCTGAACACGGAAGGCTCCTACAGATGTCTGTGTGAAAATGGATTCAAACACTCCCAGGAGACTGATGATTGCGTGGGTGAGAGCTCATTGCCGGGGAGATCAGCCTTCCAGAGTTTGAGGGGATGAATGAAGACAATGCAGGGGGGAGGGCAGTTCTGCTCCCAGCACGCAAAGTTGCTGGTGACTTATTAGGAGGACTAGCACTGGTTCAAGGCCTCTGGCCAGCTAAAGTGGACCCAGTTTCTGCATTGAACAAGCAGGGTCCCCATCTGACCATCCTCATCCCCTTGCTCTCCTCCCTGCAGATGTGGATGAGTGTAAAGAATATGGGGATGCCATCTGTGGCACATGGCGGTGCCAGAACAGCCTGGGCTCCTACCGTTGTATCATGGGCTGCCAGCCTGGCTTCCACTGGACCCCCTTGGGTGACTGCATTGGTGAGTACAGCCCTGGGTCTCCCTGGCAGGAACAGGCTGGTTGTGGGACATCTCTGCCAGAGGCGCAGGGGAGAAGGAGGAGGAAATGTGTGGCTGCTGGAGAGGCAGATAATGCTGAGAGTTTGTTTTCTTGGCTGCACTGCCTGCTTGCGTCTAGACTTCTCTCTTCCTGGCATCTGGAACAGACACTGCATTGTGCTGCTTTCCGCTTGGGGAGAGTCCTGGGCAGGTTACAGCCATTCCAGGCTTGGGGCTGGACCGCAGTTCCCTGTAAGCTGTGCTTGCTGGGGCCAGTGCCAGTCACCTGCCTGGCAGGCCTGGGTGAGGGGAAAGGCTGCTGGTAAGAGTGCATGCTAGGCTGGCGAGTCTGTGTTTGAAGCCCAGGCTCCAGAAAAGGGAAAAAGCAAAGGGGTTTTTGTAGTTTTTGAGGCTCTCCCAGCTCAGGGAAGGTTGCAGCAGGGAGGAGCTGCTGCCAGCCACTGGGCTCTGAGCTGCACTAAGACTCAGCCTTTAGCACGTGGAGCTGCTTCTGGCCTTGGGAACCATGGGCTGTGGACACATAACTGCTCTGACTGCTCCAAGAAAACTTCCATGCAGCAGCTGGAGCTTCTAAGCTCTGTGTCCCTTCACACCTCTGCAGGAAACTGCTGCCCTCAGTCGCCCCTGCCAGTCACCTCCCATGCTTCCCATCAATTTCCCATTCCCGCCCTGCCCCTATTGCTCTATTCACATGGCTTCTTTGTGGCTCACAGTGTTGCAAGAAGCTTCTCTTAACATGCACACTCATAGCAAGGCGAGTGACAGGAGCAGCCAGACCCAGCCCTTCACATCAAAGGAATGCCTGCCCCAGTCCCAGATCCTGGGGTCAGAGCTGAAGGGCCTGAGTAGGGGTGTCCACTGGGAGAAGTGGGTTCGAGGACAATTCTTGGTTTTGGCTTTGTTGCAGACATTGATGAATGTGCCAATGAGACACTGTGTGGGAGCCACGGCTTCTGTGAGAACTCAGATGGCTCCTTCCGCTGCCTCTGTGACCGTGGCTATGAGAGCTCACCTTCTGGGCACTACTGCATTGGTGAGTCTGCCAGGATCACTCTGCCCTTCAGGAAAGGAGAGCCACTGGCAGATGCCAGGCTGGTGTCCCTGCTGTGTGATGGCTCCTAGATCACAGATGGGGACTGCACTCACACTGTGAGAACCACACACATGGACAGGGCAGCTCATGGAGTCAAAACCCCTTCCCTTATCACAGCAGATCTTTGGGATTGCAAAGACGAGGCTCTGAAAAATGAGTGTTTAACAGTGAACGTGGAGCCCTTTTCTGTCCAGGTGGAAGGGAGGTCCTTGGGGGATGGAGGCACTGAAGGTGCTAGAAAGGTACTTTAATGGCTGCCTGTTGAAAACAGGCAGGTGTATTACAAGGAAGAAAGTTTTCATTGTGAAGACAGGCAGGCAATGGAACAATTGCCTGTGATGGCTATGCAGTTGCCGTCCTTAGAGATTTTAAAGACCTGACAAAAAAAAGCTCTGAGCAGCCTAGTGGGATCCTGTAACTGAGTAGGGAGTTGGACTTGAGTCCTCCAAGCCTATATGATTCTGTGATCCAGCAACCCACTGGATTTCAGCAAGCTGGAGTTCAGGCTCTGAATCCACTAAGAGCAGGGCACGAGGCTCCTGCCAGACTTCTGTTGAGCCACAGTGTGAACACAGTTTTCAGCTTGTCCCTAGCACCTTTTGTCTCTCTGCTGCAGGGTAGCTTCATGCTGCAGACAGAGCAGAGGCTGCCCATGCAGAGGCAGGCTCCTGCTGCCCACTGCTGCCCCTTGCTTTGCAGATGTGAATGAGTGTGAACTGATGGTCGCCGTGTGCGGAACTGCTCTGTGTGAGAACGTGGAGGGATCCTTCCTGTGCCTCTGCCCCAGTGACCACGAGGAGTATGACACAGAGGCAGGGCAGTGCAAACCCCGAGCTGCTGTGGGTGAGTAGACAACTGTGATAGAGCATGGGTGGCAGCTAGAGCAGGAGCATAGTAGGCCTGGCTGGGGTGAGATAAAGATGAGGGGCTGACAGGGCTGTACAAGCCTCTACGATAAATGAGCAAGATTTTGTCTGGGGAGAGTTCAGAAGCCTGAAAGCGAGGACCTGGGAAGGCCACACCGCTGGGGATGGGTGTACTCTGGGACCTTCAAGGTATGGGATGCTGCACTGGGGTGCCAAGGGCCCCATCCTGTCCTTGCTCTGCTGTCTTCTAGAGGGGTCCAACACACACACAGCCCACCTCTCTGATGGCGCAGAGCGCAAGCAGTGTTACTACCACATCAGTGACGTTCGCCTGTGTGACAGTGTGCTGGCCAAGAACATCACCAAGGAGGAGTGCTGCTGTACTGTGGGGGCAGCCTGGGGTGACAACTGTGAGACTTATCCCTGCCCCATCCCAGGCACAGGTAGGACTGTGGCCCCACCACACCAGGCAGGGCCACTGCTCTGGTCTGCCCACCAGCTCCACCTTGATTGCACTAATGAATTCCTTCTTTTCTTTCCATCTCCCCTTGGCATCTGTATATTGGTCAGTGGAGTACCAAGAGATCTGCCCTCTTGGGAAGGGCTATATTCCCCAGGAAGATTTGCTCTCAGGAAAAGTCTCTTTCACAGGTACTAGCACCATTTTCTTTCATTTCTTCCAGGGGATAGAGGGAGAGTACTATGTAAAACATTGTGTGAAAATGCACTGACAGAACTATCTCCCCAGGCCTGTTGTGGGGGATGCTAACATCCTGCTGCTGTTCTCCCCATTCCCAGAAAAATCCCAGATTGCCAGTATTGTTGAGCTGGAAGTGCCCCTCTCTTCAGTCCTGCCTTGTTGCTGGCAGTGATTCTTTCTTGGTGCAAGTCTCTCATTATGAACCAGGGATGTGAGCCATTAAGACACAGCTCTTCCATTTACTGGTCAGATCTCCCAGTGGCCAGCTCATTCAGTCTTTGGCACTTCACATCCATGGGGGTCATGTACTTAAGAGGCACATGAATTTCCTATTTGTGAAAGTCTCCTGCTCACAGCATCCCTCCTCTTGCTCTGCCCGGGAGTGCTTCTCCCTCTGCTCCCAAGCATGGAGCCTGTGGGAGAGGTGGGGGGCTCACTCAGGGACCTGTCAGCAATCCAGGCAAGATGCTGTGACAGCTTTCTGCAGGTATATAGCACCCAGCCCACCTTGCTTCCATGGCTCTGCTTCCTGAGACACTTGCCCTCCCTCCATCCCTCTTTCAGACATGGATGAGTGTGAGATATTTGGCTCAGAGTTCTGCCGCAATGGACAGTGTGTGAACACGGTGCCGGGCTACAAGTGCTTTTGCCGTACAGGATACTTCTATGACTCCAGCAAGCTTGAGTGTGTTGGTAAGATGGCCTCAAAGAGCAGTGGACACCCCACTGTGCACGGGGGAACATGCATGCTGCTGTACCCAGACTTGCTGGGCCAGGCTTCCTGGGATCCTCCTGGGGAAAATGAGAGGGGGGCCTGAGGCCCCGTGAGGCCCCTGTTTGGGCAGGGAAAGGGTCACATTGCTCCTGTCTGCCAGCCTGAAACACTGCCCTGTCCTTGTGTGTGGGCAGATCAGGATGAGTGTCAGAATGAAGTGTACTGCATCAACGGCGAGTGTTTGAACACAGAAGGCTCCTACCACTGCTTCTGCAGCCTCCCTCTTGTGCTGGATGCCACTGGCAACCGGTGTGTGAATTTCTCCAGCAGGGCAGGTGAGCCTGATCCCCCACTGCTGCACACCTTTGCCCCACACACCCTGCCCCATTGCTGGGTCCTCTACAAGGGAGCAGTGGGTGGGGAGCTGGTGTCTGGCTCAGGTGTGTCAGCACCAGCACAGGCTGCAGCCAGGGCAGGGAGGGGGCGGGAGCTGGGACACATGGTCATCTCTCTTGGGACAAGACGTACAGGCACTCTTCTGGATGATCTGCATGGCATCCTTTGCTTGTGTCACTCACAGATGGCTTGGAGGAGTATGAAATCCACCTGGATGTCTGCTGGCAGACCGTTGCTGACTACATCTGCCAAGACCTGTTGCATGGCCAGCAGACCACGTACACTGAGTGCTGCTGCCGGCTCGGCGAAGCCTGGGGCCAGAACTGTGCCCTTTGTCCCCACAGGTCCTCTGGTAAGTTGGGCAGCATGGGCAAGCATCTCCCAGCAGAGAATGCGCTGGGCTGCTGCTTGTCATGTCATGCAAGTCTGCTGCATCAGGTCTCTGCATTATTGGGGCCAGCCCAAGGAGTAGGTAGCCCCACACACACTTCTCCAGGTCTGAGCTGCAAGAGTGGGTAGAATGCACCTGAAATTGGTTTGCAGCAAATGCAAGGTACTTGAGGGGAGAGTTCCCCTGTGCGTCTCACTGCTTCTGCACACGTTAGGAGGTAGTGGCCACTGGGGATGGGAGCACGCTGGGAATTGAGGTTCTTGCTGCTCAAGAACCTGTTGGTCCCAGACAGGAGCTAATCTTCTTGACAATCAACAAACTACAGAGCCGTAGCTTTGGAGGGCACTGACTGCAGGCCTGGCTCAGCTGACCCAGTGTGGATGCACACTCTCTAGCCATATAGTGGACCTTGAGCCGGGCTGCACTGACCCTTCCTTCTCCTCACCACCTGCAGCTGATTTTGCTTTCCTGTGTAATGGTGCCAGTGAAGACAGTGAGAGAGGCACTGAGCTCCGAGAAAGACCTAGGTATGAGTACGGACCAGGCTTGGAAGACCCCCACTATGGCCTTCCCAGCCCCTACTACAACTACCTGGAGTCTGAGTACGGAAGCCCCGACGCTGGTTTCCCTCGGAGGGAGCCCAGCAGTGAGTTTCGTGGCAGCCCTCTCCACCATGGCCCAGCGCGGTCTCCACCCCGCTACCTGCCCAGCCAAACTGGTGAGTACTGGAGACACAGAGAAGTGCCTCCCCACCCAGACTGTGTCCATGGGGACTGCCTCGTAGTTCCCACCCTGGCCGGGCTGCTCCAGGCTTGGAGCAAGCTCTGTTCCTGGCTCTTGTGAATCAGTCCTGGCGTCACCGGCACTGTCTTGCATGCCCGATACTCCCTTTGTGGCTGGGCTGAGGCTCTGAACCCTACTCTGAACCCGCCTTGCCGCCCTCCAGGTCTCTACGAGGGCTTCGAGGGGCTGCAGGCGGAGGAGTGCGGGATCCTCAGCGGCTGCGAGAACGGGCGCTGCGTGCGCGTCCCGGAGGGATACACCTGCGACTGCTTCGACGGCTTCCAGCTGGACATGACCCGCATGGCCTGCGTGGGTGAGTGAGGCTCCGTGTGCCCTGGCCGCGGCTGCTCCCTGCCGGTGCCAGCCGGGAAGGCAGCGAGAGCAGCCCCCCTCTTCTTCCGATTCCTTCCCCTGCGGCTGGGAGGGCCCCCGTGGAGGTTCAGCCGGCCGCTTTCTGCTGGCGGCTAGGTAAGAGCAGTTCTGGGCATCATCGAGAGCGGCTGACGTCTCGTGTCTTCTCATTCCACTCTTGTACATCACAAGCCACTGTTATTGTGATTAATGTCTTCTATGTTTGCCAGTGCCCTTACTTTCCACCCTGCCCTATGAGACACAGTTTCTAAATTTCTCTGCATTTCCTCTACATCCATATGCTATGTCTCCGTCCTTTTCACATTATATGTCTCCAAGCCAGCTGAGACCTCAGGCACTCAACAGAGCACATGAAGACCCTCTCTTTTTCCTTAGGCACGACACTTACTCCAGCTCAGGGCATCCTTATTGTACAATGCAATGGTGCAGCTTCTTCATACAGAACCCATGGTCTATACCACCCCAAATGCAGCTCTGCAAAATAGCTGCCTGAGATGTTACTCCCTTTTCTGCATTTGTGCACTGTTTTCCTTTCCTTGGCCTTAATGCTTTGCCTTCAGTGAATTTTGTCTGGTTAAATTTGGAACACTTCTCTATCAGAGTAAGTCTAAACCCTGCAAAGTGCTTGAAGTCTGGCATCACATTATTTTATAAGCATGGGGATTCTTCCTTTGTCCACCTTAATGACAACATTTGCGTGGAGTAGGGGTATGAACAGACCACTGCAGCCTGTACTCTAAAGGGTTTTTATTGTAACAGCAGGTATTGCTAATTGTCTTTGGAGTGCAGCTGTGTGGGCCATTGTGCAATTGCTACAGTCTAATCTAGAGGGAATTTTCTCAATCTGTTTGAGTGTGTCACGTGAGAGTGTGTTGAAATTCTCACCATGGCCAAGGCACATCATATTCACCTCTTCTCCCTTATCTGACAGGCCAGTTATCAGGTCAGGAAAAAGAACCAGATTGGCTTAACGTAATCAGGCCTTAACTGATCTGCACCAGCTATTTAATGATCCTGTTATCCTTTAGAGAGTTATGACCCAATCACTCACAAACCTGAACTGCTTAGGGGTGAGCGGACTGTCATTCTGGGTTTTCCCTTCTCTGTTTTTGAAGATGGTTATGAGATTTATCCTTTGTTGCTTTTCTGAGGCCTCCTTTATGCTTCCATCTCAGAGAGAACTGTCAACTTTTCAGGGACTGTAGCCAGCATTAAGCATGTGAACTTGCATTGCCGTAAACCTTTATGGATGTAACTGCTTTATATCTGATTGTTGAGCCTCTCCATCACAGTGTGGCCTTTCCCTCCCTGTGCTCCTGCACCCTTGTTTAAACACTTCAAACATGGTCTGTGCCCTGTCTGATCACCATGAGTGTTTTTATGATTACTGGAACAAAGCCCATGTTAGCTGTTCCAGCCAACTCGACTGGCTTTTGTTTCCTCTGTTGATAAGAAATAGACTGACATTCCCCATTGTTTCCTGCTAACATATTTATGGAGCCTTTGCTTGTTGCCTTTTCTATCCTGAACCAACTAGCCCTCATTTTACACTGGAGCCTGGTTCTTTTCCTTTCAGTTCTCCCACTTGGTTCTTAGTTATCACCATGTTTTTACCTTGCTGACTTCAGGCCTTAAGAATCCTCCTGCAGCTGCTGCAGCACTTCCTCTCTCACTTACTGATGGCAACAGCTTACCCATGCCCTGTAAGGTGGGCTGTGTGTCCCCACCCCTGCCCAAGTGGGCAAACTCCAGGACTTGGTGCAGACTGCTAGCAACACTACTCTGTTACTTCTGGCTTTTGGGTCTCTCTGGGCTAAAATGTCCTTGTTTCATTTCTCCTCTCAGTTTGGTGGCCAGACCAGCCTGCCTGCTCTTGCAGCTTTTACTTTCCTTTACTTCTGAGGCTGCAAAGCACGTCTCCCTTGGTGTGCCTAATTTCTCCTTACACTTCCAAGCAAAGCCATCCTGTTCATGGCAATGTGTGACCCTGAGGTTTAGTGTGAGTCCACAGTGTCAGTTTAAAAATTGGTTTGGCTACATGTGAAGACTTACCTTGTTCCTCAGGCTCTCTCTTCTCATGTTTCCCCCCTCCATCTTCCTCCTATGACTGCTGCACTTGCTCTTACCTCCCTGAAAATCTTGCTCCCTGGGATTGCACTTCTCTTTCTTTGTCAGATGGCCCACTCCACCTATGCTAGAGATAATCCAAGGTCCCTGGGGTGGCAGAGAACTTTGGTCCTCCCAGGGTCCATCGACTACTGCTGGGGCATTTTCTCTCCCTTGAGTGGTCAGCTGAATCCATCAGCTGCCCCCCACTCCCTGCTGATCAGGGGGGATAGAGTCTGGAGTTTGTGGTGAGAGGGGCTGGGCCTGCCTTGGTAGGTGAGGATTTGGGCTCTGGAGGTCCTGTGAGTGCAAACAGCAGTGCTGGTGTTGCACATGGGTGCTCTGTCCAGCCCATGGCCCCACCACAAGCCGGTGTATCTCAGGCAGGGTGTCTGGGTGAGTACATGTAGCAGAGCAGATGTGTCACAACAGGGCAGCTGCTGTAGGGCTCACGTGCACACTCCAGCCCGATGAGCTGGCGAACTGAGCCCTTTGACACAGTTCACAGGTTAACAAAATAACCCATTGTTTGTGCAGCACGAAGTCCCTCTGTGTTTTGGTCCTGGAGATGATAATCAGCCTCTCAGGGCCACCGTAATTTGCCTGGTTGACCTTGTTAGATCAGAAAAGGGCATCTTCCAAGTCTAGAAGTGGCCTTTTCCCCAGATCTTAGGCTGTTACAACTTGTTAGCCAAAAGCTGCTAACCAGGGGGTGTTACCAGCTGCAGAGCGTCGAGGGGCTCTTATCTGGTGTACATGAGGCAGGGTTCAGTACTGTGCTGGAGGATACTGGGGATGCCACCCTTGGATGCTGTGGATGCTCTGCAGATATGCTGAGGGCATGGGAGGCTGGTGGGATCGCTGTGGACATCCTGAGGGTACTGATAGGAAGACAGGGCAGACAGAACCTGTGTGGGAGGGGCAGGGGGGACAGCAGGGACACAAGGAGATGGCTGTGGGCAGAGACTATTCACTGTGCCACCAACTCAGCCCAATCCTTCTCCTTGCAGATATCAACGAGTGTGAGGAGGTGGGCAGCCCTGAGCCCCTGTGCCGAGGTGGCACCTGCGAGAACACGGAGGGCTCCTACCGCTGCCAGTGCTTGCCGGGCTACGTGGCCCTGGCCCGGTCACACCACTGCGTGCCCCAGACAGCCCAGAACCCTGCAGCTGCGTAGCTCTAGGAGAGCAGGGGCGAGGGTCCTCCCCTGCACGTGGCTCTGGGACCTGGGAGCAGAGAGAAAGGCCTCCCGGGACTGTGGGTGCTTTGAGGCTCTTTGTTCCTTCCCCTTCGAAGTGCACAGCTTCCCCACCACCTCTCTCTATAGGTCAGGGCTGAGCTCTCAGCCTCTGCACCCCTCTTGGCCCTTCCAGCCCCTGCTCTTCCTGCAGCAGAGCCCACCCCAGCCCTCAGCACGTGTCACATTGCCCTGTGTCATGGAGGCTCACAGGACACCTTCCCTTGCTGCACAGCCCCAGCCTGTCCCCCTCACCCTGCCAAGAAAGGGGGGTTCATCTCCCTGCCACTGCTGCACTGACCTAGTGACAAGCCTTACCCACACCGTGGGTGCTGGCCCCACGCCTTGTGAAGTGTCCAGCCCCCAGGCCAGAGCTTTAAGATGGGGTTCTACCCCAGCTTTCTAAAGCTGCTGCCTAACCTTGGGGCATGGGAGAGAGGCCTGAGAGGCCCCAGGGCCAGCTCTCCCTGTGGCCTTTATCCCCACACTTTGTGTCCCATGCTGGCTGGGCAAGGGGAGGGGGAGGAGGTCCAGCTTCCTTTCTGTAAAGTTGTTGATGGTTATTTTTTTTTAACTGAGTCTGCTGGAAACTTCTCTCATGTTGTTAAATAAAACATTTATTTTGGGCCCCTGTGGCTCAAGACACTGGGGCTTGTCAGAATTGTGCTTGTCTTGCTTCTGCCAAGGACAGAACCATCCCACTTGTAAGCCAATTCTTAGCCCTCACAGCTGGCACATAGCTTCCTTCTGCTCCCAAGCCAGAGCAGAGAACTTTGCCAGGCCAAACCCCCAGCCCAGCACCAGCAGCAGGAGCCAACTCCAGTCACTTCGAGACAGCACAGAAGTTGTAGCTCTCCACACCCTGCCTTGTTCTCACACAAAGGGGCTGCAGTTCCCATATGAGAAAGTGTAGTTACTGCAGTTGGTAAGAGCACTCTGGCAGGTCTAGAGTTGATTTTCCAGCCCCAGAGCCTTCAGTATAAAGACCTTTACCTATGGTGCAGCAAGGAAGGCTATGTTCTATGCCACCACCCCTTCAAGGAGCCTTTGCACGATTTCAAGCCTGCATAGGACTAGCAAGGCAGGAGCACAGCCAGACATTGCCAGCTGGATACCAGCAACAGAGATGTTTGGCTGCTTCCATATCACCCACACTTAGGCCAGCATACCACCTCTATTCATGCCTTCAGCTAAGAAGTAAGACCAGCTGAACCCAAACTAGAAGATTTCCCAGCCCCTCTGCTTTTCCTCCTGGTCCTCTTCATTCACAGAATACAATGCAAGCAGATTTTGTCTAGCCTTTATTAAAAGGAAAGTTATAAAAAGAGATTCAGGAGCTCGCAGCAGCTCCAAGTTAGAAGTAGTGCAAACCATTGGTTAGAGAAAAGAATCATCCCTGCAGAGACATTGAACACCATTTGGCTTTGCATCCACAAAAAGGAAGTTTTCCCAGCTGGAGTCCCACTGGCTTGAGCAGAGGCCCAGGACATAGCAGGCTGTCAGCTCATGGAAAGACTCCTTCCCTCTGCTTTAGCTGCATGGATAGCAAATGCAGGTCCCAGGGGCATCCTGATCACAACAGAGCAGGAGAAACACAGGAGAGTGGATGCAGCTGGCATTCTAGAAGAGGCACTGAAGGGTTACCAGATAGCAGCTCAGACAACAGCCAGGTTCATCGCTGAGAAATTCCTTTGTGAGGACAGACAGCTCCATGTCTAACAGATAAAGTGCCTCCGCAGAGCAGCTGGAGGATGATGCTCAGTCACTCCTGAAGCAGACACTGCTGCACTTTGAGCTGCTAGAACACCCCAGGAGTGTCACCTAAACACAGTAAGAGCACTCTGCCAGGGGCTGATCTTGCAAGGAACACAGTGCTGGCTGCTCAGAGGCTGCAGAGCTCTGAAGGAAGCAGTAAGAAGTGTTTACTATATAAAAGAATTTGGCGTGTGTTGTTTCTGGTTTTCCCCTCCCCAAGCCCTACTAATGCCAGAGCTCCTCAGCTGGTAATCTGCACTGGTATCTTCCAGCAGAATAACAACTGGTCCTGGTCATCTACCAGCTCCCACTTCACAATCAGTTTAATCTGAAAGAGAGAGGAGCAGAGGAAAATAAGAACATTCAGGAAATCTTAAGGCAAGGGCATGGGGAGAAAAGTTATCAGTTACGTGGAACAAGGAGGTCCTGGGAGCTCTGCACAAAGAGGACAGAGCAGGGGCCTTGCCCTGGCCCAGTAGGTGGGCCACACTCATGCACTGATTCCTGGAGTACCATCTGTGGATGGACAGGGCTCAGTTACATGACGCAGGAGACCTCCACACACACACTCAAATTCCCACTCCCTGAGAAAATAGAGTGGAGACACCCTGCAGCATCCCCAGCTGAACTGTCCTCCACTGTGGAGCACACCCAGTCTGGGAGCATTCAGCTGCATGCAGCAGCCTCTGGTGGGAAGGACAGCACAGGAAGATACTGAAGCAGCTGAAGCCACTTCTCAGCAGCTGGAGCTAGGCTGCTTCCTTCATTGGGTCTGTCCCAAAGTGGGAACTTGAAACTAGAGTCACACAGCAGAAAAAACACCAGTCTATGGAGTCTACTTACTCTCTCTCACCAGAACATTACAAAGTGTCTTCCCTTAAAGGCAGGTGGTGAGACTACTCCTGTATAGGCAGTAGCTGAGAAGCTGACCAGCTGCCTGCATACTTACACTGGGGTACTCGCTCTTCACAGGGAGTTTATTCAGGTAGCTGTAGGAATGGCCCTTCTGAATGGGGCACTGGATCCCGGACTTGCATCCATCAGGCTCAGGAATAGGGAAGGGTATATCCACATGCAGCATCTCCCCATACACCCGCGCTTTACTGCCCTGGCTCTCGATCTCTGCAAAACACGGAGAACACACGTATACAACACGTGCCCTTCAGATACGCCAGAAACTGCAAGAACACAACTAAGGGACACTCTTCCTCCCTCCCAGATCCTTCTGCAGCCACCCTTCTCCCCTCCCCAGCAGTGGCACACAGAAGGGATCACCCGCCCCTGCCCGCTCCCGCTGGGGATGCGCTCCTTACTGCTGGCGAAGGTGACGTTGATGCTGTAGGATGTTCCCTTGTGGAGCAAGCAGGGCTGAGTGGGGCAGGGGCTCACGTTCACCTCCTGGATGCTGCCGTCTATGGAACCTGCAAGGAAGAGTCGGGATCACCGGGCCATCTCCGCCTGCTGCCGCTGCACTCCTCCCGCTGCCCCGCGGGGCCGGAGCCACTCACCGCAGTCAACGAAGCGGAGGGGCTCGGCCAGGGCGGTGGCGGCGGCGCCCAGCGCCAGGAGCAGGGCGAGCGGGGACGGCACCATGGCGGCGGCGGCGGCGGGCACGGCGGCGGCGGCGGCTCCGCGGGGTCACATGAGCGCGGCGGCCCCGCCCGCCGGTCACCCGGGGCGGAGCCGGGCCGGGGCCACCGCGAACTGCCGGGAGCGGCCCGGGGGTGGCCCGGGGGAGGGACCGCCCGCCCCCGCCGCCGGCTGCGCCGCGCTGGGGACAGTGCCGTGAATGGGAATGACAGGACAGTGCGGGAGCGGTGGTGGTGGTGTGCTGGAAGTACAGCCCTTGCGCAGACAGACAGACTGACAAACACCGTCTCCAAAAGCGCTGCCACGGGATATCCCTACTCCTGGGTTGTCGTGGGACAGTCACTCAAAGGCAGCAGCCGGAGGACAAGCTCAGATACAGGCAGTGCCAAGGGCCGGGAAGCTCTTGCTGCCCCTACTGAAAGGGGATAAAACATAAAGCCCACAAAGCTGCTGTGATAGACTCGTCCGTGGCCTTGCTCATACATATCCCATTCCTCGTGTTCCGCATGTTGAAAGCTGTTTGCGTAACCTGAGTGCCAAGAGTTACATCTGCTGAGTACCTGGGGCGGCTGCCGCCTTTCACAGAGCACACACACGTCGGGCCTGTTTCTCAAACCCGTGAACCGCCGGAGACTCCCTGCTTTGTGCTGTGGGTGTCAAGGCAAACCAGACGACGCTTCAGAAAACATCTGACCCAAGCTAAAGTTTACAACTTTTCACCAATTTCACTTGGTAGCAAATTTGAGCCTTTCTGGGATCGTGTCAGAACACAGTGGAGAGGCACGTGAGTGCTGATTTGGTAGGAACGTGGCAGAGCTGACACAGTGTCCCCACTGCAGACCTCTGTGCACAGCCAAGTGACTCAGAGGTGACACCCACTCTTTGCTCAGGCCCGCTGCAAAGGGTGTCACATCAGATCGGGGTGTTGGGCTTTTTAATGTTTCGGGGTTTTTTTAGATTTCAAGCAAGCATTCAGTTTCCAGACACATCCAGAGCAGGGTGCTTAATGCAACCCTATGAAAAAAACCCACCCTCAAAAAACCCCTGCTGAGACTCTGCCGTATATTTAACACTATCTAGCACATTATAACTGACCCAGATAAAGGCTTTTCCTTGCCCATGGAAAACATGCCCTTCAAAAGGCTTCCCTTATCCCCATCCTTCAAGTCTTACAGATGGTAAACAAAGCTGCCTATCTGACTGCTGGTAACAGAACTGCAGTCAGGTCAGAGCAACACCATAAAGTGCAGTCAGTCACACATTCACAGGATAAGCAGTGCTTGGAATTTGCTTGGGAGCAAATTCCAGTCCGTTAAATCAGGATGCCTTCCTGTGAAACAACTCACCACGTATCTGTTTCACAGATGCTTTTACACAATGGCAGTGACTATGTACGTACCAGTCAACACATTTCAAAGGCTTTGAACTAAAGATCATTGCATAGGGGATCAAAATTAACATATCTATTTCCCCTCCCTGCACCCAAAACTGGAGTAGTAAAAAGCCTAATAAGTGTAGGTCTGTAAATCTACAGCCAAGGCCTTTACAGGAGAAAGAAGCAGAAACCTTGTGCCCAAGGTTTTTAGCTGATATCATACATAACCATGGTGTCAGTTTTGAAATAACATTACTAAAGCTTAAATTCCCCAGGGCAGCACAAGCATCTTGGGCCAAACAGACCTTGCTTTTAGGCACATTCCCCCTATGACATCTGATAACAGGCATAAGCCTCCAGGTTTCCTTGGAGCCAAATATTGCCTAAGAAATATTCAAATGAACTTCAGGCTGTTCTCATTATTTTGCAGATGGAGGTCCTTTCAGATTACCAGCATCACAGGAAGCTTATGCTGCAGTGCAGAAACACCAGTGGAAAAGGCTGAGAAAGCTAGCAGACAAATTCTTTCCAGCAAGACTGATACTGGAGTTGTTAATTTTTGTAGTTCAACCGACTCTATTGCATGAGGAAAAAAGCCTGAAGTTCCACTTCATCAGCTATCTACACCTGATTAACCCAAATCCCTCTAACAGCACAGCACTTGCAGCTCAGTAAACAGATGTGCTTTCAGGCACTACAACATCAGTAGATCCAGCAGGCAGGTTCTCAAGAAAATCCACATACAGACACTAATCAATTTAACTGTTCTTTCAGCCAGAACATGCTCCTTTTGCTAAGATCGTCAGAATTCACATTTAAATTCATCACAACCGCTCTTGCATTCAAACCATGCCAGAGGTTTTATTATCACCAGTTTCTGAAGCACTGAAAGAAGTTTCTTTTCCCTTCAAAACAGATACAAGATAATTTTAGTATCATATTGCAGAGGAGAAAAGAGCAAAATATCTAGAAAATTCAACTCTCAGATAAATCTCTTCAATATAGTGTGCTCAAAGAGAGCTAAAGGAACTCCCCAAACCATGACACTACAAACCAGAATAAGATCAGAAAATTAAAACACAAACTTAAAAACAGATTATGTCCAGCTGTCAGGAATAAGATGACCAACAAAATCAGAACCCAGGAAAGAAGAAAAACTAGGCTGTAACTTCATGGGGAAAAAAAAAAAAAAAAAGGCAACCAACCATCTCTGTACCACATAGTTGACTAACAGAAAAAATGGCCAATGATAAGAGATGCAAAGGAATAGCTATTCTCCTTAGCTACCCCCACCTCCCCTTGTCACACCAAAAAGTTGTACCCAGAGCATGAGTCTCTCCTCAGCACAGTAGATTATTAATTATATTAACTGTGAGTGATGCGGGCTGGCCTTTTCCTCATTCTTTCAGTCTGCAGTAATCATCTCCACAATGTCCCAAGGACCCTTGAAGCTGTTTGCCACAATTCTGTCACTTAACACCTTTCTGTCACTTTAACACAGTAAAAATGAAGGCAGCTCCAAAGTAAGTGTCTGGTTTTTTTGGGGCTACATCCAGTCTCCAAAAGGTGTTCACAGTGAATACAGCCACAACATGGAGCAAGCAAGATCCATCTAATAAACCCTATGGGAGTGAGAAAGAAAGCCAATGCAATATGGAAAAGCAATCAGGCATGACCCCTCGTCTTTTCTCCCAGGAGGTATTCATTCCCTCCTCCAAAGCTGTCAGCTTTTGGGATGCCACATTGATTATAATCAAGAAACACCCCAATATGTTCTTATTTTAACATTCAGTGTTCTGATATGCCTGGGGAAGATTCACCAACTATTGCAGGTGCCTGCATTAGTACCACTCCTGCTGGGACCCTGCCTGTGATACTTTTCCCAGATTTATCCTAGCATCATTAGAGCTAACCCAAGTGTAAGCAAAATTAAACAGCTCAAACCAGTCTTTATTTACATGCTCAGGGCAGAACAAAAAAAACAGAAGCCCGTGGTTACAGGAAAAACTATCCTGCTTGGATGGTGAGAAAGCAAACTGTGACAAGATCCTGAAGTCCTGTGACAGTAAATCATCCCCTCCTACTGGGATGACAGGTTTTCTTCCACCGGTCTTCCACACAGTCACTCTATGACTCTCCACAGCCTGGCTAGGGCTGAGGAACAGGATTCCTCCCCCAGAAGCACATGAGGAACAAAGAGATAAAGACTCTTTTAACCACCAGTGCATCCGTGATCAACCGGCCGGGCCACTGTCACACGGCAGAGGATCAGGAGGAGCTCAAACCACCGTGGGAGGGCAAGGTGCCCCAGGTGTCCGTAGGGACCCGCCTGGAGTGAGCCCTCCCGGGGCCGGGGCCTCCTCCTGCTCTTGCTGGGGGGGAGACGGGTGTGGGTGTGACAGTGCGGGTGTGACAGTGCGGGTGTGACAGTGGGAGTGTGACAGTGTGTGTGTGACAGTGTGTGACAGTGTGTGTGTGACAGTGTGTGACAGTGCGGGTGTGACAGTGTGGGTGTGACAGTGTGTGACAGTGCGGGTGTGACAGTGAGGGTGTGACAGGGTGCATGTGACAGTGTGGGTGTGACGGAGTGTGACAGTGTGCATGTGATAGTGTGGGTGTGACAGTGTGGGTGTGACAGTGCAAGTGTGACAGTGTGGGTGTGACAATGTGGGTGTGACAGTGGGGGTGTGATAGTGTGAGTGTGACACTAAGAGTGTGACAGTGTGGGTGTGACAGTGCAAGTGTGACAGTGTGGGTGTGATAGTGTGGGTGTGACAGTGTGGGTGTGACAGTGTCGGTGTAACAGTGTGCGGGTGACAGTGTGGGGGTGACAGTGTGGGGGTGACAGTGTGGGTGTCACAGTGCGGCTGTGACAGTGTCGGTGAGGCTCAGCACAGCCGGCAGCGCCGGGCCAAGCGCTCGAACGAAGACTGGTCTGCACCTGATAGAGGAGAGCAAACCAAAAAACCAGGGATAAACTTCAAAACCCTTCATCCCTGGCCCCGTGTCCGCTCTTCAGCCTACCCAACCCCCCTGTCGCCTTGATCCTTCTCTGGGTTCTGCTCAGGATAACCTTACGTCTAATCGCGGGACAAACACGCGCTGACGGTCAGCGCTCGCTGTTTATTTTACTACTCTTCACGGCTGCGAACGGCGCGCAGAGCGAAGAGCAGCCTCGTGTCTTTGTGCAGCTGTAAGGACCCGCGGAGGCCCGGCTCTCCCCGAAGGCCCGGCTCTCCCCGAAGGCCCGGCTCTCCCCGAAGGCCCGGTGCCGCCCCCGAAGGCCCGGCGCCGCCCCGAAGGCCCGGTGCCGCCCCCGAAGGCCCGGCTCTCCCCGAAGGCCCGGTGCCGCCCCGGTGCCGCCCCCGAAGGCCCGGCTCTCCCCGAAGGCCCGGCGCCGCCCCGGTGCCGCCCGCTGTGGGCGCGGCCGCAGTTCCGCCATGGCGGCGGGGCGGGGCTGTGCTGTCATGGCGGCGCCGGCGGCGCTGAGGCGGTGCTGGATGCTGGCGCTGAGGTACCGTTCCCTTGGGCGCTCGGCCCCTCCCTCGGGGGCGCAGAATGTCCCCGCTGAGCGGCAGGGGGTGGTGGCGGCAGGGACCCTCCGGCGGCGCGGACCCCTCTGAGGCGCTCCCTCTCCCTTCTTCCCGAGGCAGGCGGTGCTCCGCTTCGCTGTGGCCGGGCCGAGCGCTGCCGAGGGCCCCGGCCGGCCCTGCCCGCCCGCCCGGCTCCGTGCTGCGCTGGGCGTCCTCCCTCTCGGAGCCGGGCCCGACGGAGAGCGGCCCCAGCGAAGGACAGATCTTCCTCAGCGAGAGCTGCGTGAAGGTGGGGGCTCTGTGAGGGGTCTGGTGTCTCTGGGAGGGTTTCCACACTGCCTGCCATGCCGTCACGCGGGGGAGACGTTTGGGTGTTCACCAGTTTGTTCAGCAGGCCTTTTAATCCTTTTCCTTTCATTTATTTGCAGAGGCTGCTGGAGATCGCAGAAGGATCAGAGTTTCTCAGGCTGCAGGTGGAGGGAGGTGGCTGCTCTGGCTTCCAGTACAAGTTTTCATTGGACACAGTTATTAATCCTGATGACAGGCAAGGACAAAGGGGCGTTTTGATGGTCAGGTGTTACTGTACTTTGCAAAAATGGCAGGAGGGGTATGCATAAGATGATAGTATCTTGCATTGAAGGGAAGAAGCCTGTGAGATAAGGAGCGTGCTGAGGTTCTGCTTCTCTGTAAGGTCTTTGGCACAGTTAATGGTTAAATATGCTGCTTTTTTTGCAGAGTGTTTGAACAAGGTGGTGCCCGTGTGGTTGTGGATGTGGACAGCCTGGCCTTTGTGAAAGGATCCATGGTGGATTTCAGCCAAGAGCTGATCCGAAGCTCCTTCCAGGTGGTGAGCAACCCCCAGGCAGAGAAGGGTTGCTCATGTGGGACTTCCTTCTCTGTCAAATTCTGACTGGACTTACCAAGGATGGACACTGTTTGCAGACACTTTTGGCAGTCTCCAAAGAGGGTTTATGTTTGTTCTTTTCCCTGCTGCTCCCTCTCATCTCCCTTTACCCTGTAACACAGCTGTTACACATTACTGCAGCTGTGTGTATGTGTTTGCACTGAGCCTGTCACCAAGACTTGTTGGCCTTCCCTTCAGAAAGGATGCAGTAACCGTGAGCATGCACACAGGAGCATTTCAGTGCCTTGTGAACAGCTGGCCAGGTGATGCTGACTGGCCTGCCCCATCCTGAATGTGGAACTAAACTGTCTCTGCAAGAGAAGGCTCTATATATATATATGTGTGTGTGTGTGTGTTTATTGAAAGTTCTTCCAAAAGAAGTCTGTGAGCTTGATTGGTATTGCTTGTGCATTTACATGGAGGTAGAATCTAGGTTCTTTCAGGCTAGTGTTGCTTATTCCTTGTCTTCCAGGTGAATGAGACTTGGAGTCTTTCTCATATGTACTGCTAGCTCTCTACTGCCCAGCTCACAGTGGGCTTTTCCAGATACTGTTCTCTTTTCTTGCTGAACAGGATTCTCTTGGCCCCAGGAACCTGTGGTGGCTTTCCTGTATGTTCCTGGAATTATGGTTTTTACTTGATCATAGTAAGTGAAACCAAAAAAATGGAGGAAGGAAGAATTAATAGCTTGTGCTTTTATATGTAAAAAGAAGAAAACCCTTGTATATAAATATAAAAATAAAATACACAGCTCTCTATGCTCCAGTGCTATTTTAGGGTGTCCCTAAGCCTGACTTGGAATTTTAGGTCATACAGACTCTCAGATTTCATAGTGTGGTTGCTGCTTGCTCTTGCTAGCAGGAAGGGAGGTTGAGGTGATAGAGAGGAGAGCAGGAGTACTGCCTAAGGGTTTGCAAGTCCTTGTGACTTACAGTCGTCTGAGAAGCTTTTCCATAACCAGGTTTACCATTTAGTCTCTGTCTAACATGCCTGGTTTGATAAAAGACTGGAATAGCCCCACTCCTTTCCAAGACTTCCATGGAATGAGAAGTCTGGAAGTTTCCAGAAAAGCATCCTTTCGATTAGTCATTTTCTATAGTTTCTTATCTGCCACTAGATGTCTTTTAAGTCAGTGATTCACCTGCTTCTGGATGAAAGGAGAGGTGGTGAAGCTATTTTTGTTCCCTCTTTTGTGTTTTATCTGATAATAACCAAATTGTTTTAAGACTTGAGTCTTTCACGTGAGTGTGGGAGCAGTGCATGACTTTGATCTCAAGGGAACCGCCCTATGGCAAACTTTTCAAGACCATGCCACAGGCATTTTTGTTAAGCTTCCCAAGTGCCTTTTTAAACTGTTTAGTAGTGCTGTGTTCAGCACTGTTTTGCTTATTTATTTCTAGTGCTCAGAGCTGATAGCCAGCTAGTTTCAGTTTCATCAGCAGGTATTACTAGAGCTGGTATATGATCTGCTCTGACTTTGTCACATAGTGATGCACGTGATGGGATGTGGAGCAGTGGCTCTTTCAGTTTAGCCCTTTCCATTTCCTTTAGTCAGCAAAGTCTGCCTAGTCATGTTGCTGTCAGAGAGAGCTGTCACATTTTGTAAAGGGGGCTAAAAGAATGTGGTTAAAAGATTTTTCTGAACCCCTTCAGGGTGTTTTAACCCTACCTTTATGCTCCCAGAACTTGAAGGTGATGTCAGCCAAGACTGCCTTTGAAAAGTGTAAGACCTTAAAGCTTGTGTAGGTAGAATCCATTAGATAAACTAAATTTCATTCAGCTGGGATAGCTCTAAATAGGCCAGAGGAGTTGCTTTCTGAACCAGAAATCCATTCTTGAACCATTTCACATAGACTGACCTAGGTCAAGTCTCTTTTGAGATCTTTTATTAAAAATAGAAGTGCAGCAGTAGTGCTGGAGAGGCAGCAAGCCAGCAGCTACCAAGGCTTTTTTTTTCCCTGGATTAAAGCCAGTCTTCATCCCCTGTGAACAGGCTTCATCTTGGATTACTGTACTCAATGTAAATGTGCTGTGTCTGTTCAGCCTGGCCAGGTTCCACTTGCCTACACTTGCTCTGCTCTGATGCAGTAGATGGAACAAGCACTGCCCCTTTCAGAGGGTCGAACAGACTGTGCAGAGGATGAGGCTTTGTGCCCACCAGGGCAGCGTTGCTGTGAGGCTCCCGTGAGTGATGTGCTCTGCCCGTGGTTCTGGCAGTACTGCTCTGACTGCGCTAGGTGGACCCCTTACTCCTTGGGACTCACGGCACTGGACACACACAGGCATTCTGGGGTGAGGCTGGATTTGCTTCATTGCTCTAAGCAAGAGCAAAAGCTTCTTTGCAGCTGTCTGTTTTGGAGGCAGGCTGGTATTGCTGCAGTATGGCAAACTGCTAGCAGCTGGAGAGATTCCAGCCCATACACCATGTTGCTCTTGCCTTCCTAGTCCTGCTTCTTGGAAGAAGGTGTAACTTATTGGCAAAAGCTACTGGTTTTCCAGTTCCCATTAGGGAATGGGTGCAAAGGGCTGTCAGTCACCTCCAGAATTGTCCTGGCTCTTTAGAAGTCTGTCAGTGCATCAGAACTTCTGTCAATGTTAGGAAATCAGCGAAGGGGCTCTTGTAGGCAGAGGGGTACAAGAAAAGGCTAGATCTTGGTTCCTACTGAAGAAGCCTAACCTGTTAAGTTTTGAGCACTGAATAGGTGACAAAAATGGCATCACACCTGTAGCCTGTGGGGCAAGACTTGTGGTGCTATGAGAAGGACACAGAAGATTAGCCAGGGGATTTGTCTAAATCCCTGGACCATGAGGGGCTGCCAAGGCATATCTGCAGGAGGTCTGCAGTGTGGGAGTAGCTGGGAGCCCTTGTACTGAGCCACTGAGAAGAAGCTGAAGGAGCTGGAGGTGCTGCCTTCACTTCATGCCAAATGAGAAACTGCAGTGGAAAATCTTTCTCTGCTCCCACATAAAGAAGGAGGATTCTCTCAGTTCACCCACCTGACAAGGAATGAATGATCGAGAAAGATATTTATGGAAACCTAAAGATGAAACTTCAAGGGAAAAGGGCACAGTCATCAGTGTCACTGACAAGAAGGTAGAAGAAGATGGCATAGAAACTCCCTTTGGTGAGAGCTTCTGAGAGCCCTGTAGAGACCTGTTGGTAGATCCTCAGTACATCCTCAGCCTGTGTTGCTCTGTTCTTCAGATTCAGTGTCTACCATGGCCTCTTAACTGAGGATCCCACTTCAAGGTCTCAAGCCAGCAGTGGTAGGGGAATAGGAGATCTTTGTTATCCCCTTTCTTTAGTGGTTTTTTTAGTGGTTTAGGGATGTGCATGAGTGCTATGCTTGTGTTGGGGGCCCCTGTGTGGTATATCATTTACTACAAAGAGCATTTTGAGGTGAGTGGCTACAACAGGACCAATGGCCAACCTAAGGTGAATGTCAGGGGAAGAGCTATCCATCTCACCCACAAATTTTCATCTGCAAAATCTCACTAACCTCAGACCTTTCTCTTGTGTCATTATACATCTGTATAGAGCTGTTGGGTGAGTCAGGAAGACAACTAAGGTTGAGGAACCAGTACCCTCTGGATGACAGCCACTGGGACTTCTGCTTCTCCCACACAGTAGTGTAATTTCTTGCCACTTTAAGGGCTTGTCTGAATCCAGTACCTGGGGGAGGAATCACTAAACAGTGGAGGAGGCAATAATGTGAAGGCAGAAATGCATTAAAGAAGGCTTCTCTTGTCTGTGTCCCACGCTGTAAAGGCACATGCTTTGTACCAAGACTGTCTTCAACCTTAGAAACATTTCAAACATCAGGTGGCAGCTGCAAGTAAAAAACCAGAGTTTTTTAAATTGAGTTTTTACACTGTGAATAGTTCCACTGTTTACACTGTAAAATGGGACTGGTTAATGAAGTTTATTGTATTATAGAATATCCTGAATTGGAAGGGACCCACAGGGATCATTGAGTTCTACTCCTGGCCCCACACAGGATAGCCTGAAGAGTCACATGTGAGCATTGTCCAAATGCTTCTTGAACTCTGACAGGCTTGGTCCTGAAATCGTTTCCCTGTGGAGCTTAATCCACTCTCAGTCACCCTCTGGACAAAGAATCTCTTCCTAATATCTAATCTAAACCTCCCCTGACAAAACTTCATGCCATTTCCTTGGGTCCTGTCACTGATCACCACAGAGATCAGCATCTACCACTCCTCCTCACAAGTAGGTTGTAACTGCAGCAAGGTCTCCCCTCAGTCTCCTCCAGCCTGAACAGTGACCAAATGACCTCAGCCACTCCTCATACAGCTTCTTCTCAAGGCCCTCACCATCTTCATTTCCCTCCTTTGGACACTCTCTAATAGCTTTATATCCTTATATTGAGTTACCCAAAACTGCCCCCAGCACTCAAGTGAGGCTGCCCTTCCCCTCCCTTGCCCAGCTGCCGTGCTGGGCTGATGCCCCCAGGACAGGGTTGGCCTCCTGGCTGCCAGGGCACTGCTGGCTCATGTTCAACTTGCCATCAACCAGTACTCCCAGGTCCCTTTCCATGGGGCTGCTCTTGGGAGTTCAGAGAAAAATTCAGAGTAAGTGTACTGTATTTCCTGATGAGCTGCTACAACACATGCGTAAGGACTGAACCAAACATTGTCTCCACTAGCAAACACACCATCAAATTCATTAGAGGAGAGAGTGACAGCATGTGCAGTGTTTTGATGCTCACTTTTCTTTGCCTGTTTTCATGCACACCAGCCAAAGCTCTCACTATGCTTCTCTGGAATGGGCCATAGCTGCCAGAGAGACTGGCAGTAGAGGAAGGGACAGCCTTGTGTAATGGTGTGTTTGATACAACTGTCAGCCAGCCTGGATAAAGAACCACAGTTCAAGGACATGGAGCATTGGCAAGAATAAACTGCAGCCACCTGTATTTTATCAAACTTCTCTTTGGGAAGCTTTTTATTGTCTTTTTTTTTCTTCTTCTTCTTCTTCTTTTTCCCCCTCTTTTTTTTAAATTTTTTTTCTTTTTACTTTTTTTTTTTCTTTTTAAAGGATGAATCCTCAAACCAAATGCCATTAGAGGCTAGGTAAAGGATTAATGGTGCAGTTCAGATCCTGCTGGGTTCTAAGGAATATGTTTGCTCTGCATGGTTTCCAGGATTAGGCTGCAGCTGGCTTTGATCTGTGCAGATACCTGCCCAGGAAACAGCTCAGTAGATCATGAACTTTGGGTTGGTTTAGTATCCAGCTGTGGACAGAAATACTGTGTGAGTCAGCTGAAGCTGTTCATGACCGTGAGATGGGCCATTACACCAAGGCTGTGGTTCTGCAACCCGTGGGGAGCAGTTTGTGTGCAGTGCTTCCTGCCACTGGCCTTCCCAGAACTTGTATGGCTCTTAATATCTCCTGCTTGAGCAATAAGAGTTTATGGTCCTAGTCTTTGTTGTTGATTAGAACCCAAGTTTGTGCCCCTGTTTTAATCAGTGCTCATTTACCTTTGGCATCCTTCAGAGGAACAGAATGGTATGTCTTTCAGTTGCCATGGAAACAGTGAGACTAAATGCACATTTCCATGGCAACCTGCCATTATCTTCAGCTCTATCTGTGGGTCTCATTTTCTGACCATGGGGGTGGGGTGGTGAAAATGGAACTTCATAAAAAAAACAAAGAAAGATGCTACCAATGCCATCATCACCATCCCCTTTCCTCCTCTGGCTCAGGCTTGGGGCTGAGAGAGGCCTGTAACTACTGCCACCATTCCATGCACTGAGGCTCCAAAGTATTCTCTTCTTCACCCTCTAAAAATAGATACATTCAGAACAATTTGATGACAATGTTCCAGCACTCCTCTGAATTCTTTGTTTCCTCAACTGATGTTCCTAGCAAAGGCCCTTGAAGTTAACTGAACTTTCCAATAGGTTCCAAAGGTCAAAGTGTCCCAGTTTCTTTTGGTCCAAAGGGCCAAGGGTTAATTACAGGGTCCAAGACTCCAAGGAGAAGAAGCCTTTGTCTGTTGTGACTGGAGTCACCAGGGCACATCACATTAACCTCGGGAGTGAGGGATGTTCTTGCAAGGGGAGCACCTTTGACTGTTGGAGGAGGCAGCACCCATCAGAGAATTAGGGATGAAAGGCAATGTTTATCTATTTTGTGCGTGACTCAGGGGATACAGGGCACAGAAAGCAGGTATATGCTTATGGTGCCTCTAGCAGTCCACCAGCCAGAAGTGCTTTTGGCCGCTGCTAGAATTTCTGCCTCCCCCAGCCACTGAGTCAGGAAAAGGACAAAACCTGCTGTACTTTGAGCAATTGCACACAGCTGTTCCTTAAGCCTGTTTTCATTATTCTTGTTCTAGCTGGCTTGACCTTTAGCTAATTCATTTTATTCATGGTCTAATCTTGGTTACTGAGGGAAAAAGCTTGTGTCTTGCACAGTTCTAGCCTGATGCAATAGTTTTCTAGGGAGAGGATGTGGTGAAGCTCTCCTTCTACATCTGCCCCACTAGTCTTTATCACATACTGAAGCAGAGGATAATAAAGCTCTGTCCATTCAGAAATCAGCATGGAGACAGGTGGTCTTCACAGTAAGTCAGCCAGGTAAGGCTGATGCTGCTCAAGCACAATGGTTTTCCTTGCTGTAGGGGATCATACGTGACAAAGAGCTGTCACAGTCAGCCTGGGTTTGTGCTATTTCATCAAAAGAAGAACAAAGACCAGCGAGTCCTCTACATTTCTGAACTTGCAGGGATTTCACCCTGGAAAGATTACTGCCTGGACACATTGCCAGGGTTTGGCTGGGAGCTATTGCTTGAAAGACACTGAGACTGTTCTCATGTTCTCTGTGGGGTGGGGACCTCTTTAGGTGCAGAGCACTGGAAAAACTCTGCATGGACAAAAGCTTGCTGGAGGATGTGCTGCTGGTGCTGGACCAGGCTGGCTTGGCCCCATGAGGTGCCAAGGTAGAGGGTACAGAGAAAGGTTTGCTGTAGCTGCTCTGTTTGCAAAGCAGTGGCTGCCCTGTGCTGTGGGCTGACAAGTCTGTGCTGTGGGCCAGGACCTACAGGAGGTTTCTGTGTTGGCTCAGTCCTAGCCCTGCAGCCGTGGCTCAGAGCTGCACAGCCACGGTGACTTTAGGTGCTTCCCCTCCTCTCAATAGCAGCTGAGCAGCCACTGACGGAGGGAGTGGGAGGGCCCCCTGTGCAGCTTCTCCTTGGCATCCTCTGCTGTGTCCAGGTGAGCATGTGGGGCAGGCTGCATGGCTGGCTTCCCTTCACCTCCCTGCCTGTCCACGCATGATTGCCACAAACTTCAGACATGGAAGATTTGTGTTAAATATAGAAACTTTACAGGGAAGAGCTAGTAGCATTTGGGAAAGAAAATTCAGTAGCTGCCTTTGGTGACAAAGGCAGAAGTAATGGGGCAACGCTTTTGTTAGCAGAACTTTATCTACCAATGTCTGCAAAAGCTTAGTAGGGAGCAGGAAAGCAGTAGGATTGTGTGCCAGATACCTTGGCCTCTTAATAAAATGCTTCCCCCTGCTGCCACTGTCCTATGTTCCCTGATAACAGGCACAGGCCAGAAATAGGACTGCCATGGTGAAAGAATTTACTTAATCCTCTTCAAGCTAAGGAAAAATGTATCAGTGAAGAGCCAATTCATAAGGCAGAGCTGAATTACATTAAAGAAAATTGTGTCTGTAAATCAAATAGAGCTCAAAGCATTGTAAGAGAGCAAAGGCAAACCAGGATGGTTTGGGAGAAGGGGGAATAGCCCAGAGAGATGCTTAGGGGTGGAAGGCAGCAGGAGGTATATGCTGAGCATCCCCAAACTCTGCTATGGAAGCACAATCTGGTGGGTGGACGAAGCTCTCAGAAAGTGGGAGGGCACTTAGAGCTGTCCAGGTATTGTAAGAGGCAAAAGAACCTGGTAAAATGCAAGAGACTCAGAGAAGACAAGAACTGGTGAAGGGTTGGTGTATATGTGGAAAAAAAGAGGGGGATGGAGGGAAAAAGAGTAGGTAGATACACCAATGGAATGAAAGGCCTGAGGAGAGCATGTGCCCATGCCTGCTGGGCACCTGCCATCCCAAGATACAAGTGTTGGGAGTGCCAGATCCATGCAGTCACTTACCTGCTCTTGTCTGCATTGGCTGAACTTTGAATGGCAACAGTCTATGCAGAAGGACCATCAGCAAACTGGAACTGCCAAAGTCTCAGGGCTGAAAACCTGCCAAAGGACTGGAACATTACCTGTTTTTCAGGAACTGGGCCCCACTGGCCTGGAGAAAAGGCAGCAGATCTGAAAAGCTAGGGTGCACCGAGCCTTGGTGATTGTTCTATATGCTTAGGAGCAAGGGCCAGTTCTCCAAAGCAGTAAAGGCTGGTGGTGTAAGGATTTGAGGAACAGACTTTGGCTGCTTGAGAATGCCTATTTCTACAATATCCTGGGCTTTGTAGGTAGATGTCCTTTTGATCTGTGCTGGATGATTTTACAGGGCAGATGAGACTACTCTGTTTGGGCGATTTCCTGAAGACTGAGCCTTGGGGATGGACAGTGAGGTCCTGGCTCCCCTGGGGCTGCTCCAAACATCAAGTAGTTCAGTGAAACAGCTTATTGAGAGAGTTGTTTATCCCAAGACAAAAGAAGGGCACACTTTGCACAGCATGTTCAATACTCAGCACAGAGAGGTCTCACTTACTGCCTGAGCTCCTCACTTAATGATCAGATGTGACGGGCTTGCTACACATGACCCTGCAAGCTACCTCTTGCCCAGAGGGACCTGATTGCATCCTCCCAGAGAAGCTGATTTATGTAACTTCTTTTGGAGTCCGTGCTCCTTTTGCCCCCTCTCCACTTGTTCATGTTTTTCAGATACATTTGATTTATACATGCTCGTTCCCTTCCTCACAGGAATGAGTTTTGGTGCGTGTCAGTTGCATGAGAGAAAAATTTATAGAGCAAGCTGCAGAGGAAAGCAGCTGGGATCTTTCTTAGGAGAGCCGCAGTCGTTAATTATAGGAGTCTAACTAAACCTCAGCTCAGGCAAGAAGCATTTTCTAGATCTTCCTGCTTTCTTTTGTACCTTCCTGCACAAGTTGTCACATCAAAGTCAGGATTCAGGAACGACTGAAAACAACACCCACCTTTTTTACATAAAAAAGGGATGCTGAATGCCAGGGAGCAGCTCTCTTTCTGGCTCCCTCTTCTCACAAACTGCTGTGAGGGGCACTGCACCACTCCTCAGCAAGGGCTGCAGACAGCATTTGTCTGTCCCTTGGGCTTGCTCACACTTCTTCCCTGCCTCAGGCAGCATGGTGATTCAGCTGCTACCTTACTAAATACTCTCAGGTCTGATCTAAACACCTGCTTTCTCTGCCCAGCTCAATTCTGTGCAGGCAGGCCTGTTCTTGGGACAGCAGGTTTCCCAAGAGTACATTTGATTAGTGGAGTCACTGTACAGCTGGATATCTGGGTTCCAAACGTCTTCATGTGTGCATTGCCAGCAGCACTGGAAATGCTGTATGAATTTACCCCAGGGGAAGAGAGGGAGGAGACATCGCCTGGACATCCTTAAAAGCCTAATACTTCCTATCCGTGTGCCTCTCTGGTTTTTGGCTGATGATCCCAGTACAGGCCATGCTATTCAGAGACTGCCTACACAGATAACTTGTCTTAACTTGGCCAACATGACCTTTGCTCATGTCACCTCATGATCTGCAATGCTGAGATAAGAGTAGCAGCAGGAGTCTGTCTGCATTAACAGCTAAGAGATACTAAAAGGAAAG
This sequence comes from Sylvia atricapilla, assembly GCF_009819655.1. Taxonomy (NCBI): domain Eukaryota; kingdom Metazoa; phylum Chordata; class Aves; order Passeriformes; family Sylviidae; genus Sylvia; species Sylvia atricapilla. The sequence continues at coordinate 57,526,060 of NC_089145.1, forward strand.
AACTGGGAACACACCTAGGGTAGATAAAGCTGGTTTGGTGTCTTTGACAAAGAAAGTGGTTACTTGTTTTCCTCAGAGTTTCACAGGGCTGCCAGGACTCGAGTGTGCCTAACCAAGGGCACTGTCATCAGAAGCTGGTTTTAGTGCCCCAGATGGATGTTCACAGCTTTTGCTGGGGCTTGGACAGGGAGAGAAAGGAAGGCACTGGCTCACTAATTAAGAGGTATTCTCTATGCTATCTTTCAGCTGCTCAAAGGGGAAGGCAGAACCTGTGCCTGATGAGAGCCTCTCGCTGTGCTGAGACCCCTCTTAAAAGCTGCTAAACATTAAAAAAATAAGAAAGAAAAAAATTGTCTGAGCACTTTGATAGTCCTCACAAGAAAGTGAAACAGAAGAGCCTTTGGGCTGCACATAAGAAAACCTCTGTATATTGGTAGGGGAAGAAAGGCTGGGGAAGCTGAAATCTGGCAACAGCTCCCAGCTGGTGAGGGAGGTGCTTTTCTGCTGCAGAGACAGAGAGAGGAAAAGCACAGAATTCTCTGTAGGCAATAACTGGCACCTCAACCCTCCCCGGGGTTGTCAGTGGGATGGGGAGGCAGAGCCAGTGCTCATCCTCTGCCTTCCTGCAGGGACTTGGCCCTGGGCTCACCCCAGCAGAAGCACCCAGCCTTGCCACATCATGCCTCCTCCTGCGGGACCCGTTCCCACTGCGGGAGCCTCCCAGCCAGACAGCTTCCCCCTGCTTCCCATCCTCCCGGGTTTCCATAGCAATCGGTGGTGGCAGCTGTGCGGGGAAGTCAGTGGAGGGAAGTGAGGGTTTCTTCCCGTCCTGGGCCAGCTGAAGGCTGGGAGAACAGGACCATCCTGATGCTTCTGGTGAAGGTAGCAACACTCAGGCTGTCTTAGTTCACCCCCAGCCAGGCCAGGGACAAGAATGTGATGGGAATGTGCAGGGCAGGTTTTGGGGGACTGCATGCACCCCAGAGCCATCCCCACACACACCCTGCCCTGCTAGAAAGCTACTGATACAGAACTGATGCTAGCCCTGATTTTTTTTCTTCTTCTGTAGTTTCTACATCTTTCACTCCTCAGCCTGCACCATTTTTCCCCCTTGACACATTGTCAGTCAGTGAGATCAGAAATTAATCTTTAGCTTTAATGGAAAACACTTTGGACGGAGGCAGGGAGGGTGGAGAGTGGAGAGGTACAGGCAGCCTTGACAGGAGCATTTTTATTTCCAGGATGCAACAGGGCCATGGAGTAAAACCTCAGGGAGGGAGAAGAGGGAGGGGAATACAGGTATTCAAGACAGTACCCCAGCACAAAGAGAAAAGAGCATCCTGGGCAAGTTCCCTGTACTCCTGGCTCCATGGGGAGAGTAAATTTCATCATCTGCTAACCTATCCTTATTCCTCCATACACAGATAGGAGGAAGGGGAAGACCTGCCCATTCAAACCAAATGGAAAACTTGAGGGGATACTTGCAAAAAATAAAATTAAAATGTTCATTCAAACATCAAATGTTTCATATTATTTAGCTTTTTTAAAAAATTGAAAGATAGGTTAGTTTTGAAATGGAACTGTCATGTTGAAAGCCAAGCCACTTCATTTGTAAAGTGTCCAAAAATAATGTTTTGACATTTTCAGGAAAAAAATTTGTTCTATACATTTTTTTGATAAATCTTGCTCCAAATGTGTCTGAAAAGTTGGGCATCCTGAAAACTGCATTTTGAGGCAAGCATTGCATGTGCCAAGCATGTTTCGCATGTTCCTGGGCACAACCCAGGCATCTGAAGCACAGCAGTGCTGGGCAAACCCAGGAGAGCTGCACAGGGAGCAGAGCTTCTTGACACAATTTGGGCCAGTCCCATCTGTGCCCAGGGCAGTTCCATGTGGCTGCCTTGCAGTTTCCCCCTGATCCAACTCCCCCCAGCACTTCTTTGCCTGCAGTAGGGAGCATGGCACAGGTACCCACAGGACGATGTGCCTGTTCCTGCTTTTGGCTCAAGCCTCAGCTCTGCTGTAGGGGTGAAATCTGGGGCCCTGATTATATTTAGCAGATGATAGTGGGGAAAGGAACTATAAATAAGCTAAAACCATCCTTCAATTGTTCATGCAGCATGGGAAAGGGAACATAATCTGGCATAATCGTGTTCATAATCAAGGGGAACCTTGGAGAGCTTGAATGCAAGATTTATAGATTGGAGAGAGGGGAGCATGCACAGACACCAAATGCTGTGTCCTGTGTAGCCTTTTGAGAGATTTATGTGCTTTTCAGCAGCAAGATTAGATGTCAAGAGGAGATTACCATTTACAACACAGTGTACCACTGCACGCTGAGACCTCTGGTCTCACACAGCACCTCTGGGCTGGGCACCAGCTGCAGTACAGCTTTGACCACCTACACACCTCTCACCAATTCCCACCCCAGCCTCAGCAGGTTAGAGAGGCTAAGGGCACAAGTCTGGGAGGAGATTTCACAATTGCCCATGCCAGACAGGACTGCACTGTCTGGGGCTTCTTTTGAGCTCAGTAACACAGACCTTTACAAAATATGTCCTTGAGTTGGGAGGGTGACCACAGCTGGTGCCAGGCAGAACCCTCTGCCTCATTTCACAGCTTATATAGCTTAAATCTTGCCTGTCACAATAACCTGTTCTGGCACACTGTGAGACCTGAGAGTCTCTGACCTATTTCCATGAATTCAGTATTTTCCTATCTTCACTGCTTCTTTTCCTGCAGCCTGGAGGAGAGAAAGAGAGGCTTGCCGGAGGAAGTGTGAGGAAAATACATCTGCAGAGGTAAGAGAGAAAAAAAAAGCAAGCAGCAGTTGTGACTTGAGCTGCCTGCAAATCCCTAGAGGGACTGGAGGACTGCTGAGAACATCTCCACTGAAGCAGCTCACTCCTGAGAATGCCTTGTGTCACTGCAACAGGCTTGACACCAGCACTCCCAGACCAGAGCCCTGAGGACCTCTCAGCCCTGACAGCTGCCAAAGACATTTTCCTTAAGCCAAAGCAGGTTTCAGGGTTAATATCCTTCCCCTCTGTGAGGGCTGAAAACATTCCCCAGAGCCTAGTTCCTCCAAATTAGGCCATGCATAGGAGCAACAGATAGTGATAAAGTTTTGTCTTGGGGCACAGGTCTTCTCTGTATATATTCCTGCTTTAATACAAAATAGCTCAAGAAATAAAGCTGTTTCCTGCCTGCAGCCAGGGCCAAGGCTCCTTGCAGCAGCCAAGGACTATGGATAGGTACAAGATGGCCCCTGTAGCAGCTGTGTAGTCCAGAGAAGACAGATGAAGCTGCACGCTCTGCTTGCCTGGCTCCCAACACCACTGCCTGCAAGCTTTTCAGAAGAGAACTCTGGTTGTTCTGACATTTAGAATAGATTAAAAATCGTTACAGGTTCTTCTGGAACATTTTAGAAGGTGAGGCTATTGATTTAAAAACTCAACATCAGTTTTGTAAGAGTTGAAACCTTCCCGGTTTCCACCTGTGAACACCAGTGCCTGGCCCTGGCTGACAGCAGGAGTACATTTCTTACACTGCTCTCTGTCCCTGTTTCATCTCTGCCCTATGCATTGTGCAGGATTTTGTGATGGAGCACTTAACTGCCCAAAAGCCTCTCAGTATATGAAGGGTGCATGATCTCTTCCATTTTATGGATCAGCTAGGAACTGTTTTGAGGTCTAGAAACAGCACCATGGGAACCTGCTGCTCTTTGCTGCCTGGTGTTGGGAGCATTTTGGATGCTCCTGGATCCCAAGGACATGCCACCTTAGCCAAACCACTCCTATTTCCTTCACAGGGATTGCCCATAATGCAGGATGTAACACTGCCAATAGTCCTAGTTGCATAGTCCAGCTTACACTGTGGCAGGCTAGAAATTATATTTTTATTTTGAAAATATATTAAAGAATTAAAATCTATGAAAAATTTTATTCACAGCTCACAGAAATATGCCTGTAGACACTGGCCCCAAAGAGGCAGTGCCAAACTCCATGATCATAGGAATGATGTGGAAACTGAGAGCACTGTCTGACAAGTGTTTTTGCTAGCAGAGAACGAGTGGCCTGTCCTCCGTGCTCCACATGTCTCTTCCTCCTCTGTCCCTTGACTTTTTGCACTCAAGAGGATCCTGTGTTCAAGAAATTTCACACCTGCTATTGTTTATATCTCTACCTGACTTTGCTGCCTCAACCTGATGTCATTTCCCCCAGCTCAGTGTAGCACACTACTCTGGCTCATCATGCTGATGGCAATTAATAACTTGACTGGTTTCACTCTAAGTACAGGCAAAGGTTCTTCTCTTCATGCCTCCTGTTCATACTTGCATACTCACCTACTCCAGATTTAATTGCAGAGTTGGAGAACTGCTCAAATTTTCCACAATTAAGCTTTGCCCTGTTTGATGCCAGGACTACTGAGACCAATTTGTCCCTGGCCAGCTGGCCTCTCTGGGTCATGAAGGACATCCAGCCTACCTTGGTGAGTACACAGACTTGCTGCATACCTTGGACCACTGCTCAAGCACAGGTGACCCTGGCGTGACATGCATTTGTATTCTGGCCCCCCTGCAGAGCTCACTGCGCTGTGACACAGCCCATTTCACGTGGTCTGTGGCAACAAGATATCCAGGAAGCAGTAGGGACTTCAGTTCCAAGAGAATTAGGCAATACCTCCAGTAAAGACGTTTTATCATGCTGAGGTGTGAAAGACATCACAAAAGTGCTGCACATCTGACACAGGGTGACAGCAAACTTAAACACACCCATGTGCTGTGATGACTTCAGCCTGACTTTGATTTTCTTTATCAGTCTGGGTGTTTTGCACTTATGATGAAAGAGCAGGGGCAGTGAGGTGTCAGGTACCACCAGCACAGGCAGTGAGGGCTCGGGAAGCCCCTGCCCTCCAGGTGCTGAGAGGGAGGATGAGCATCTCGCACTGCCCCAAACCCTCATGTTGTGTTCACTGCCAGATGACAGCTAGACGCCTTCCTGGCTGAGCTCCCCAGCATCCCTGAGCTCCTCAGTATCCCCGTGCCCACCGGGAGGAGCAGGTCCCTCCTGTGGTGACAATAATGCAGCAAACTGCAGCAGTGCTCAACCCCTCAAACTTCTTTCTCTGTCAGCAGAAGTGAAATGAAATTGCCTCTGCTGCTGGCTCTGGAGCGAGCTCATATCTCCTGGCCCTTAATCAGGGCAGATATGAAATTTCTTATCTGTTAAGTAAAACGGTACTGCACTTCAATCCATCCAATTATTTTTTCCAATAAATGTGAGTGAGGGGGCTGGCAGGGCCGGCTGTGGGAACTTGTACTGTCAGCAGTGTGCTGGCAGAGAAGGGGCCCTGCCCTGGCAGGCACTTCAACCTAGAGCAGCCTGCACAGGATCACCTAAAAACGACCAAAACACATTTTCTCCTGGGTTGTCTGGGGTGGGGTGCTGCGGGGGCAGGCTGGCAGGCAGGTCCTTTGAAGCTTTTTGCCCACCAAGGTGATTTCCAGGAATCCCCCCATCCTCGTGGCCACAGCGGGATGTCTCTCCCTTTGGCCTGGGGTGTGGGCTCTGCAGACTGTGCGTTCACTGCTTGGCACTTGTAAAGCGGAGATTACAGGTTCTCTGTCAAACATCAGTCTCTCTTCAAGGCCAGCAAAGCTGTAATTGAAGACCTGCCCAGAGGAGACCCATGCACCTCTGAGGGGATGGCTGTGCTCAGCCCCAAAGCCTGAGGATCACCTCTAGGGAGCACTCAGCTGAGACCATGGAGGCCAACCCGACAGAGACAGCAAAAGTCAATGGCAGGGAAGCAGCTTTCCCATTCTGAATCAGAACTGAACCCTTTCCAACAGCATCCAATGCCTGGGTCACCCAGCTCAAGCATTTCTCCATTCCCAGGAGGGCAACTATCCATCTTTTCTTTCTTGCCTCTTGGAAGTCAGCAATAGTGTGGTTAGGTGTGAAGAAGGATCAGAAAAGCTGACCTTGTCACATGTAGCATTGCTATGTAGGCACCTGGAAACTCCAGACAGGAATGGGGGCACAGAGAAAAGGGAAGAATCAGAAAAGGAGGAAAAAAAATGGCCAACCAGAAGGTGGGAGAAGGAACATAGGAATCCAGAAGTAGGAAGAAAAGGGGATTGAGCCAGAGAAAGAGGTCTTGTAGGAGAAGACAGGGAAAGGTAGCAAAAGAGAGATAAAAATGAGACAGATGGAATTATCACAGAAGAGTCCTCCCTGCATTGTCCAGTGAAGTCACGCTGAGGGGCAGGTCTAACACCACTTTAATCAATGTGGCAATAACTGCAGCCTCCTGCCATTTCTCCTGTACCTGTCTCTGCATCTTAAGGCACTAGCCATGTGAGGGAAGACCTCCTTTCTTTGGCACACCTCTGCAGGCTGAGCAAGCTCCACAGGAGGGGTGCCCAGAACTTGGGCTCTACAGCAGTGAGACTAAAGACAGGGACAGCACTGTGAGCCACTGCCTGGACTTGGGTGCTCCTTGGTGGTCCTTATGTGCTCAGAGCAGCCCCAGTCAGGTTTTGCTTCCCTTCATCTTGCACCTCACTGTTACATTTGCCTGGCACATCCCTGTTCCCCCAAGTCCTCTGCATTGCTGCGCCCCTTCCCCCAGCTGGTGCTCCCCCATCCCAGTGGCTGTGCCAAAGCCAGTCCTGGGCTCTGGTTCCCAGCTCCTCTAGCCCTCATGGGATCAGGGTGCCAGTCCTCTCTGCAGTCTTATGGATCTCTCACAGAACCTTGCTGGACCCAAACAGTAATTCAAACAGTAACCAAAGCCCCTCTTCTGGGGAGGGGTCAGCAGGCACCAGCCTCAGCTTTTGCTGGTGAGCTCTGTATTTCCTAAGGGAGTGATGATGGAGGCTTTAGAGGCTGGAAACCCTGGAAATCCCCTGCAACAGTAGTTCCTATGGCAAGCACCTTTACAGACAGGCCTTCACACCAGCAGCAGAAAGAGGATGTTCAAATGGAATAGGGGAAACAGTTCCAAATAACTATGCTGCCCTTCCCAAGCCATCAGACTACTGTTTCACTAGGTTTATGCAGTTGCCTGAGAAGATGAGCAGCCAAAACACTAGGAAAGTAGAAGTCAAGCCTCAGCTTCATGAGATGGCCACTAAAATTTACCCAAACTTTCCAATAATGACAATATATAGTGCACAATTATTTAATGCAGTTCAACAGTTAACATGCATACCATCCCCAGTTAACTGGGAAACTGTTTTGCAAGCTTCTGCATTAGCAAGAGAAAAAAGAGAAGTTCATTCAAGGCAGAGAAAGTTGATCTCTGTCTAACTGACAAAAATAGCAGTTGACCATTTTTTCCTTAACCTTCTGAATTTCTTACTTTGAGTGAAACAAGGAGGTTTTCTTTTCCAACTGAGATTGTGGGGAAGGTTTTGGGAGAAAAACCTGCCATCTTTGCTCTCTGACATAAGGGAAGAGGGTAGGAACTCTGTCCCCCAAAAATAGCTCCAGTGTAGCACTTAACACTGAGTGTGAGTCAGCCACGTCAGCAAAACCTCTATTTAATATCTGTTGCTTTCATGGACCAGAGGAACCAGCACCAGCAGACCACCTGGAAAAGCAGCCCTGTTCCTGAGAAAGGCAAAGCTGGGGGATTCAGGCTTTCACCAGGGTGATACTGGTTCCCACCATCCCCAACATAAAACGTTTTCTCTATTTACATGTTAGTTGCAAAGTGGATTTGCTCTTGAATCCCCTGACTGAGCAGCAGGGAAATTAATACAACAAAAATGTGGCTATGTAGAGCAGTTCTCCACTGACCCCTCAGCCTTCCTCTGATGGTAAGCTTTGAGTCTGAACAGGATTAATTTGGTTTCCTTTCCCATTAAAGAGTACAGCTCCTGCTCACCCCCTGCATGCCAACAGCAGGGCTGAGCTTTTACTCTGTGTCCCACCTCATGCTGCAGACACTGCCTGGATGAAAAAACAGGCTGCAGAAAATCTAATTTTAGGGAATAGGGAATAGGTGGCTCCTGATTTTCTGTGATGAAACTTCAGCCAAGGGTGCTCATTGGAGCCAGGGTCGTGCATCATCCCCAATCTTTTAATACCTCTGGGCACTTCACTAAAGCACCTCACAGGGATGAAGGATTTTCTGGAAGGAGGATATAAGTGCTAAAAATCTGTCTTTAATATCTGGACGTGGCTGTTTGAGTCACAAATGGACTTCATCACTTTTTTTTCCTGTCTTTATTTTTCCCCCCCATTACATTGTGACAGATTCTTAAAGCAAAAACACCCATGTACACAAGGGAACAATTCAATACCTTGAAACCTTAGGCTAGTGTCCCTTGTGGAACAGCTCTTTACATCCTGTGCACTGGCTTTATTTCAGACAGAAACCCCATATTCGTTATGAAACATAATCAAACAGCTATGAACTGCCTTGACCCAGAGAAAACAGACAAAGAGTGATGGAAACAGCCCATTCCCCTGAGACACCAACCCTCAAGAAGATCTAAAACACATGCATCCTTCCCAAGCCCCTCTTTTTCAGCATTTGCTGGTAAAGGTCTTTCTGACATGACATTTCAAACAATTGCATTTTAGAGCAGCCCTGCTCAAGAGCACTCAAGGGAGGAGTCAGTCCAGGCTTTGCTTTAAATAATGCATGTGCAGGTGACCTCCTCTTTGCCAGCCTGGCAGTGCTGTGTGTGTGATGGCCCCTTGATGCTTCTGGCAGGGCATCCTCCTCTAAAAGAATTGAGGACACAGTGTAAGAGTGTCTTCATCATCAGGGAAAATTGCATGCGGAGAACTGTGATCCTAAATTTTGAAATGGAGACTTAAAAAGAAAGAATAATTTTTAATTTTAAAAAAAGAAAAAAAATCGATGTGACCTCTGGCTAGTAGCCATTCCTAGGTAATTCTCAGATTAGGAAATCTGTGGGCCTAACCCTCCATGCTGAGACATCTCCTGCTGTGCTTAGAGGCTATTCAAGCCTAACACACATTCTTCCAAAAAATAGGATGCTGACATGGTGGACAGCCCCAGCACACTGACTGTCATTATCTCTGACCAACCAAAGAAATCTTTGGCAAGGCAGCCAGGGCTTCCTCCTGCCAGCAGCAGGCCACAGCAGCCAGCTCAGAAATGGTTCATCCTCCAGCAGTGATGCTGAAGAGCTGGGACCCACATCCCATCCTGGTCAGGGGATGATCCTCCCATGTCTCAGGAACCTGTGTTCATGGGCAGGATCTGTCCTGCTGTTTGCCAACAAATGGGGATTTTGGGAAATGCTAACCACTGGCTTGTCACTTTGACAGCAATGTTTTCTTGATGGCCTGTCAATTGCTGATAATAGCAACATCCTCATGCTTAGGAGCACAAGTCCCAGTATAATAAATCCCAAGCTCTTGTCTAAGGTTGAGAGGTGGAGAGAGATGAAATTGGGTCATTACTGCTGCAGATTTTTCAGTGGAATTGAGGGCACATTCAGCCAAAAGCTGGTGTCTTGTGAAGGCCCTAATCCCCAGCTTTGACAGGCCTTGCAAACACACCATGGCACTGAATCTCTGACAGTAGAAAACAGAGAGGAAACAACAAATACCAGTGTCCTCTGTTGGGAGCACTGAGGAGGGGCTGCTTCTTCAGCTGCCATGATGGAAAATCAGGAAGCACTGAGCCTGGTGCAAACTGTTTGGAAAGCAGATCCAGGTAATGATTCTGCACACTCCAAGGAAGCAGGATCAGGAGAGAATGAGTCTGGCATCGGGGGTAGCAGGTAGAAACAGGAAAGCAGGTGAAGAAATCCCTGCTCTGCCACCTGTACCACAGAGCCACAGGGGAAACAGTGCCATAAAATGCAACCTGGTCATGTACATTTTCACAACACTGGGGACTTCCCAATGATTCAGGGTAATTCTGCTTTGGAGAGGAAATGGCTTTGATCAGAAACATCTCTCAGAGTAAGTTGTGTCTTATCTGATGAACCCCTTTGCCTGTTAAGACTTCCACTACAGTACAAGGTAAATCAGTGAGTGAGAACATGCCCATGGACACAGAAAATAATTTTCCGAGAGATGAGAGTGCATTTTCAGGGCAAGAGAGATAATTAGTCCAACCAGCCCTGGAGATCCAGCACCAATCCTAATCAAGTCATCTATTCCTGCTGCAGAACCCAGATGTAAAAGCATCTGGGCTAATGTGTCCTGCTTTAACCTGGCCTCAGCTTCAGACACCCATCTTTCTACTACACTGGTCCACCACAGGCTGGCAAGGGTTATTTTTTTTTTTTTTTTAACATGACAGGCATGTCTTTTTCTACTTGCCATAGAATGCTTCAGAGGAAATCCAGAGACTACACAGTCTCTTATGGTCTATACGGACTTTGAATTTTATGGGCTCTGATCTATAATAAGGGCTCTGAATTAGAGCTGTTCCCACTGTGTGTGGAGGCTATTTCTGCTCCTTATAATTGTTTCCTGTGGCCCATGATGTCCATGACTGTGTTCACATCAGACAACAGGGAATAAATGTAGCATCCAAGGGAGAGAGAAGTGGGGCTAAGAAACTAGAGCTTTGGGTGTGCAACCTTGAAGGAAAAGAATGGGCTGGGTTATAGCTTCATACACGCTACATGCTTGTACCAAATAAAAGAACTGCAATACAAGACAGCCTCGGAGCTGTAAGAATAATGGAGAGACCCATACATTCAGGAGAATTACCTCTTTTTTATGTATTGGTGCAAGTGCCAGGATTTCAGCAGCACAAAGCTGTGCTGAGCCTAGATAGAAGACCCCAGGGAGTGAGCAGCATGGGTCCGTGCTTGATGTTTAAAGCTTTGAGAAGCTGGACAAGAGTAAATGGCTAGAGCCTGATAGATATTAAATAAGGGTCCTGAGAGCCTGGGTTCATCCAGACCCCATGTGAAGAGCTGTAACTTTTTGGTTTCACAAGCAGAAGTATCAATTTATCAATGTTTTATAGAGAATTTGATCTATGGGAATGAAGCCACTGAGCCTCCAAACTCCATGTTATCTTTTATTCCAGAAATGTAAGTTGTTTGGATACACTCCTTTTTTTTTTTTTTTTCTTTTTTTTTTTTTTTTTTCTTTTTTCTTTTTCTTTTTTTTTTCTTTTTCTTTTTTTCTCCCCCCAGGGATTCTTGATACACAAAAGAAAATCTATTTTCCACTTTTTCATTTCTCCCTACAAATACTGGGTAAAGCTAGCATGACTTTATATCATGTGGTTGAACCAGCATTGACCTGCTTTATTAAGTTTGCCTTCTTGAGAAGACATTAAATTTCTCACTAATTATTGCAAATGGACAGAAATGTTGGATCTAGTTGTCTGTCCCTGATTGGGCATCCACACCCTTGGACCACTGCTTTGAAGATGACCCACCGTGGAGACAACCCTCCATCCTCATGTCACACTGTGCCCTTGTGGAGAGCTGTGCATGCTTTCCACAGAGGAAGGAAAACAGAGAACTAGTCTCTGTGCTCCTCAGAACCAACACAAGAACAACCACTGGCTTTGTGGATGTCAACATGTGTGGCCAAGTGTCCAGTGGTGTTGCAAGAGGAGTGATGGGGAGACATTGAAACAAGAGGCCACCCCTTCCAAGGTGGTGGTCTCCCGGACCAGGTCATGAAGTTTTCTTTCCATCTGCTGAAGGCATTTGCTTCAAAGTATGTCTGACTCAGCCAAAACAGGCCACGGGTGTCGGCAGGCTTCAGTTTGTAGCACTCACCTTGGAAACTGTTATGAAGACAAATGGTACATTTCACATCAAATCAGCACCTTAGCAGCCAGCAGTGGCTGAGCAGAAAGATTTGTTCAAGCAATGAAGTGAGCCCTGTGTTCTTCAGAATGAAGAGCATCTGTTCATGAATGCTTGACTAATTTCTCATTATCTTATTGAAACAGCTTATACCCCTGGAAAACCATCTCCAGCACGGCTAATGTTCAGCCAACAGTTGGTTACCTGCTTGATTTACTGAGATCAAGAATGACACAACCAGTGTAAGAACAGGTGCAGGTATTTCAAGAGGAGAGACAGCCAAAAAGCACTTGAAGAGAGAGATAACTAAAATCCCCTGCTTTAAAGCAAGGAATACAGGATGAACAGGGGCAGATCTGGTGGCTCTGTGGTCCTGGCCTGTAGCTACGGCCAAGGTGACATGATGGGCTGGGTTTGTCCAGGGAGTGCTTGGATCAACTTCTGATAAATATATCTGTTCTCTGAGGTCTAGAGAGAAGGTGAAAGTTTCTGTGAGGCTATGTGAGCTATGTCTGCCTCTCATAGCATTTGCTATGCCAGGGTCATATCCATTGCTGTGTTCATTTGCTCTGTCAGATTCCCTGCTAAAGAGCTGCTCCCCTCAGCTTTCTGGAGCAGGCAGTGTGCTGCAGCCAAGGTCCAGCCTTGGAATGGGCTCCCAGTGAGTCAGCCCTCTGCCACCTCAGCAGCAAGCTGGAGGCAGAAGAGTGTCAAAGTTTAGGCTGAATTTCACATTGCAGATTCCAGATTTGCCATGAAAAGTTTGCTACTGCTTCCACTGGGAGAGTCAAGCTCAGCTACGGTTGGTCCCTGGGGCCAGGCCTCTTGAGTGATATTTTCCATCACAGCATAAAGGGAAAACACTCTGCCTGTGTCCCTCACACTCATTACAGAACCCAATGATTTGTTTCAACTTCTCCATCTGTGTCACAGAGATAAAGCAATTTGCCTATCACTGCAGAGCACTTGGCGATGGCTGCGTGGAAAGCACTCCGAATCCAGCCCTCACCTTGCTCCAGCTGTAATATCACAGCTTCCCAAAGGAGCTTAGCCAGGGGAGCTGGCCCTTTCTGACATCCTTCATCACTTTTGCATCTGCTTGCATGGCGTGGATGCTCCCCAGCCAGGCTGGATTTCTGCTGCTCTGGCTGTGGGAAACCTGGAAAAATGAAATATGCCTGGGGTGTGAGGGGAGGAGGGAAGGGACAGGTAGGAAACCGATGCCTGCTATTTTCACATCTCGGGTCTTTCATCATCGTTATAGTTGTAAATGACAGTATACAATTTATTAAGAGATAGAAGTAAGGAGAAAGAAGAGTGGAGAGGCTAGGACAAGAAAGCAAGAAGAGGTGGAGAGTAAGAAATGAGAGAATTATGGACACAGTTTAAGGAAAGGAGCACAAGGAGGAGCAGTGCCAGACTTTGGAAGCAAGAGAGGGACAAGGGAGCGATAGAGAGAAACAGAACCTGGCAGGGCAACAAGGGAGACAGGAGAACAGTTCTCAGGGAATTAGCTGGAAGAAGCAGAAGATGGATGCTTCCCTGGTGTTCAGGAGTACTGATGGATCATTGACCAAGGGAACCTAATGTGTTTCATACAGCATATTTCATAGCTGAGGAAAGCAGATGATATTTGGGAGAAGAAGGAGCGGGGACTGTTGGCAGCCTTCCTTCTGGCTTCAGATAACAGTAGCACCCCTAGGGTTAAATCTGGATTTCAGAATGCAGAGACAGAGAACAGGGATTTAGGAGTCATTCAGCCTGATGGGACAGCTTTAGAAACAAAAATAAAGGAATTAACAGATGCAGAGAAACACAAGAGACAGTGAAAAATTGTTTGTCTAACATGTAGCAAAACAGGGGTTGTCACAGAGGTCAAGCAACCACCTACAGCTGCAGCCTGTGAATAATGCACTGACACTTACTTGATGAAGAAATATTTTTATTTATATGAATCTCATGAAAATGCATACGAAATTACAGCATCTGCAAACACAAGCCGAGAATCTAGGATGCCTACACTGATATAAAGTGACCAAAGGACAGACCCAAGGCACTTGGGTTCACATCTGAGGGTCAGAAAATACTATGATAGCTGAGATCCAGCTCCTGACTGAGGCAACTCATTAGCTTTTTGGCCAAATGTCTCTAATCCTGTGACTCGATCCCAGCCTTTGGTGTGGAGAAACACCCTTGCAGAGCTCACCTGGCCAGCTTCTTCGGTTTCATTTTTCTCTCTTCCATCATCCAAGATATTTTTTTCCATTCAGTAGGTTTTTTATCCCAGAACTAACATCAGGGCTGTGTGCATTGTCTCTCCCTGCCAGCTGCCTGCTCACTGCCAGAAGGGGCTGCCTCCCCAGGCATGTAACAGCAAATCCTTGGGCAACTTCTTGGGGTGTTCTCCCAATGGCTTGGCGAGTGTTGGATTTGAAAGCCAGAGCACCATCAGATGCCAGCAGTAAGTGACAAGCAGCCCATGGGGCTTTGCACAGGTGTGCAATGAAGTGCAGGCTGTGATGGGGATGGAGGGTCACATTGAGGGAAGTGCAAAACCAGGGCTGGTTTTCTTCAGGAATATGGTGGCCTCTTGATTTCTTGGTGCTTCTTGGGTGATCTCCTGGTCTGCAAGCAGAGGCCAAAGTGCCATGAAGAGGAAGGAGTTGCACATGGCTGCTTAGCCAACAGCAGGCAGCATGCTGAAGGAGGGTGGACAGCAGCCAGCCAAGAGGGTTCCCATGTTTTCTTGTCACCCTTATCCTTTCACACAGGCATTGAAGTCTGCTGGCAGTCTGTGAGCTGGAGCCAGTGTCTGGTGTGCCTCCAGCCTGGAGAAGTCTTGGGAAGCTGAGAACCAGCACAGCTCCCTAGGTAGGTGCTGTGATATCCCAGAGTCAGGAATGAGGTCCTTGGAAGGGTCAGCTGAGACAGCTCCCCAGTCTGGCAAGGAGCTGGGCTATCTCCCTCGTGAGCATAGTGTCTTTTGCATCCCTAGCCTCAAAGAGTGGTGAAGGGTGGATGGTCACCACCAGATCCCTGGATGAGCAGGAGGGGTGCCTTCTCCCCCAGTGCAGAAGAGGCAGCAGCTGCTCCCCACTGGTGGCTGCACTCTTTCAAGGTTTTTCTGGGAGAGGCTTTAGAGGACAGCAGATGGACACAACAGAGGATAGCAAAGGTGAGGCCTTCAAGATCATAGAGACCTGCCTTGTGACCACCTTGTGGCTGTGGGCTGAGCTGCTGGGGATGGCAGCTGGGGCAAGCACCCATGAACAAGGTGGTGTCTGTGTGGATGGATACCTGAAGGAGGTTGAAGGAAGAAGAGAAGGTGAAGCAAAGACATTAGCCGGGTGCTTCCCAGAATCTGTAGCTCCATGCTGCCTCCTTCACCTGCCCTCTTCTACCTCAGCACTGGGACCTTTGGAAAAGGAAGGAGCTACAGGAGCAAAACCATGAGGAGCTGGAGGAGTTCCCACCAGCTCCATATCCACTCACACCCCGGGGGATCATGTTCCCAGTGGGCTTCAGCACCAAGCTCTCCCACTTCTCAGACCTGAGGTAAATTTAAGGTCAATTTAAGGTGGCATTCCTTAGGATCTCAAATAAGACACTTTTCCTGACTAGTCCTTTCTCCTTTTTATACAACAACTCAATGAATTTCAGGGTTTGCCCCTTGTAAAGCTAGGACTAGAATTTTAATGAATATTAAGAGTAATACCTTTAATTGAAAGATAGGGTCCATCTGAGGTGAAATCTTGGCTCTGCAAGAGTCAGTGAAAAGCTTGCCAATAATTTATTTGAGCCAGAATTGTACCCATTAGAGTTCAGGGCAATTTCAGGGCTCTGGATATTCTGCAGGTTTAAAGAGAAAATGCCACAATTTGTTGTAATAACCCAGCTCCCTCCGATGAGCAAATTAAAGGAAGTTGGTACAGAACAGTAGGGAAAAACAGGATGGTGAGGAAAGTCTAAAGTGCTACCGTACCAGCAGGGTGACATTCTCCTGGTGATGCTCCTCACACTGTGACCAAAGCTCAAAGATGGAGCGAGCACCTTCATCCCTCCTCCGTCTCTCTCCTTGCACACCCAGTTCATGTCCAAGTTGTGCCAATCAGTTGTCCCTGGCCTGTCTAGAGTCTGGTTTGCTCCAGTGCATGGACAGCTCTAGCTCTAATCTGGTGCTGGTCAAAATCACGCTTTGACAGTGTCTGCTTTGCAGCTCCCAGCCATGCTTTTATATCTCTGTCTTCTTCAGCCCATGCCCAGTGGCACCTGCTTCTCTCTCCAGGATGTGATATCAATTGCTTTCTCTCTGTTGGCTTCTTCTTGAATCAGGTTTGAACTTGTCACCCTCAGCTCCCTAACTCCATCCTCCCTCTCTTTTCTATTTAGCTTCTGATCATTCTTCCTGGTCTCCTGACCACTCTAGCTCCAAGCTGTCTCAAAGGCACTTCTGCTGAGTGCTATTCTGAGTGCACTTCTGGCTTTGTGTTATTATGTGCATCATACCAGATATGCCCTCTACATTTCCCTTTTACGTGTCCATGCAATACCTGCTGCCAGCATACTGCCTGTCACTGACATCTCTGGGTGTTAGAAAATGGTAATCACTTCAGTAATTACCATTACAAATTACATTGCAGCTGGGTGAGAAACAAGAATAATACCAATCGTGCAGCGTCTTCAGGGCCCCGCCCTTCCTGCTCTGTAGCAGCACTGCTGAAAGAGCAGAGAGAGCTAAGGTGAGGACAGAGGTTTGACAAGATTTGACAGGCAGTTCCTGTGTGGATGGAGAACGGGATTTTAAGACATCCACAATAAACAGCGATGAAGGCTTTAGGGACTAGTGAGACCAAGTCAATCAATCCTCTGCTTTACAGGTGGCAGAAGTGATGATATGATAATGAAGCTCCAGCCAGTGAGCCGGTGTGCTGCTGCTTCCAGAACAACCCGCAAGGCACAATGGAGAAGCCCTGTGGAGAGGGAATTACAATAATTGAGCCAAATGGCCATGTAGGTGTTTACTGCTCTTGCATGGTCATCAGGGGGTGCAGTAAATTGCACTACTGGCTGAAAACAAAGAATGCACTTTGGTCCCCCACCTTCCTAGTTTCCAGAGCCAGCAGAGATGCTGCAGGACCCTGATGCTTTGACAGCACACTGGTATGGCTGCAGTGCAGAGAAATGATACTCACTTGTGAAGAGCCAAATCAGAGCAACTTTGCAAAGCTGGCACATCAGTCTGGAGCAGAAGCTGGTTTTTAAAAACATAGGACCTTTGGACCACTGAGAGATGCTGCAATAAGGAATGATGTCCAGCCACATGTCCTGCTATGAAATGACCCTGGTTAGGACACCTGAATCCAGAAGCTATGTAGTCATTTTGGTGCTCAGGCCCAGACCTGTGACCCAAGCCCATAGGGCTGCACATGTGGGTCTCACCAGCTGGTGTAGGCAGTGAAGGAAAAGGGTGAGCAGGCCCTTGTGGCAGCAATGATGCCATTTGGGCTTGACATGCTGTATTAGAAATGCATCGATGAGAGAGAGGCTTGTAAAATATTTTTATTTTGTATTCTCACCTTTTAGAACTGTTTTTATGAGATTGTGTCTGTGTCTCACAGATAACAGTATCCTGAGTCAATTGATTATAGCACAGTCCCTCCAAACTATACCCATTTATGTCATAGCCTGGCACATTCAACACTTGAAATACTTTCTTGTTTATAAATGATCTCTAGTCTGGGGTTGAGGCAGTTAATGATATAGCTAAATCTATAACCCTGAAAAGGGACTCAAATGAAAAAATAGGTAAGCTGTATGGACTTTGTGCCCAGTTTGCTTTTACAACCAGCCATCCACAAGAAAACAAATATATTGGCCACTTCTCCTTAGATTCAAGCTCCCCACCATGGCCTGTCTGCTTCTGAATGTACTTTGGAGCTGGTCTGGCTCAGTGTGGTACCAAAATGGCAGCAGATGCTGCAGCCTTGTCTCAGGTCCAGCTTGAGGGATGGATGTCCTGAGTTTAGGGAGGCAAAGCTGAACAGGCAATTTACATGACTGCTGTTTCCCTCTGGACCCCACTGCTATTGTATTTTTGTCTCTATCCCCAGGCAATCTCACCTCCTAAGGTTTGTATGACTCTTCCTCCTGCCAATCTAGCCTCTACAATGTATTTCAGCAGCTGATGTGAATGATTATTGGCCTGCTGTGTATTTCAGATGGTGCATCATTGCCACCCATGACAGCTCTTGCTCTTCAGCAGAGAGAGTACTGTCCTTGTCCTGCTGCAGTGATTGAGAGGGAGCTTCAAATGTAAGCAACTTGTTTTTGTAGTTCATCACTTTTTCTATAAATATTTCCATTTGAGATGTACTTTCTCTTGCTTCCGTCAGCTCATAGGTGGTATATTTTGTAAAGTTTGATAGTAATTTTTTTGGCTGATCTGTTTCTTCAGATAGCAGGGTAGTGTGTGTTTAGCACCACAGGTATCTTCTAGATTGTGTTTTTTCTTTTCCTGCAGTTTGATACAGAAACTCCAGCATAGCCCTCAGCTACACCCAGATGTGATGCTGCCATTCTGCTGGAGGACAATTTGGTTATGAAAAGTGGTTTTAAGCTGACAGCATAAGATTTAGCAGGGCCCAAGGCCTGGAGGAGCCATTGCCTTGAGAGTGTGAGACCCCGGAGACAGCCACAGGAAATCCATCTGGCTGTAGCACATCTGTCACTGCTCTGCACCAGGGTTTTCCCTCCATCTCTTCAAAGCCTTATCCCAGGGCAGGTCTGAGCAGAAAGGGTGTTTCCCAGCTACAAAGAGGCTTCTGAACAACCTCTTATGGTATCCAGCCTGTGACCTTCTGCAGGCTCCAGCAGTGCCTTTAGGGCTGCTCATTGTAATCTCCTGCAGAGGACTCCGTGGGTGTCACAGCTCTACCAGCACAAAAACAAGGCAACCGTGACCAACAGGTGACATCAGCTGTGCTTCAAAGCCCATGGCAGCCCTCTGGGAAGCAGAGTTATGCTACCATCAAACATAGCTGTGGCTTAGGTGTCCAAAACTGTTCCCCTGGCAGCTCAGTGCATCCTTGGCTCATATCCCAGAGCTGCATCTCTCACATTTTCCCCTGTGACAGGTTGTTCCTGGGGTTCTCCTCACCTTTACCTCCCATGTCCTGATAATTTTCTCCCACCACTCATCAAATTTTGATATAATTTGAGTATTTTGGCACTGGAATAGAGGCAGTGATCCATTAACATTGCCTTGGGTGTGCTCACTGTCCTCCAGACTCACCTCAACAGACTGCAAGCAGCCCCCAAAAACAGCCTGGCTGAGCTCATGGGGCCACAGCAAAGCTGAAATGTTGGAGAGGGCTGGTCTGGCCAGAGGAGCTGATGTCGTCCCAGAGCTAATGACACTTCTCCTGGCCAAGTGTAATGGACTGAGCCCTCAAAAAATTAAGGTTGTCCTCAGCCAGTTGCCACTAGTTCATTCCCTTAATCCCCTGCATTTGTTGCCCCCAACTCATCTATCCTTGTATTGCATCTCTTGTGCAGTATTACCCCTTCACCTCTGACACCCTAAACTCTGCCAGCCTCCAGAACCCTGTTTTGCAGGGTGAAGGGTCAGTGCCAGCTCTGGTCCCTGCCAAGTACAGACAAACAGGGGCTTGGTGACACACAGACTGGGCTGTGTGGTGTTGGCTGAGTGGCTTGGGCTGCCACTTGGAGCTGATGTCCATGCCTGACTAGCATGGATTAGCACATCAAAAAATTTGTTGGGAGGATGCTGGGGGGAGTCATAGGGTTATAGAAAAGGAATACAAGGTCTTTCTGTGGAGAGACAAAAATGGAAATTTTGACCTTGTCTGAAGATCAGAAATCAGCTGAAGAGCCTGGTTTGACATTAATGAGCTGAAAGCAGAAGGATGGCCTCTCTGGAGGTGCCTGCCCTCAATTTATCCATTTTCTCCCTACTAAAATCATGGCACTCCTGGGGATGACAGCTCCAAAGCCCGTCTCAATTTGTCACTTGACTGAAGTGTTTGATCTGAGAATTATTGTTGTTGTTATCATTATCATAATTTTAATATTTGAGGGCTGATAATGCTTTTGACACTAAGACAGAACTTAGGAGCAAGACAAGTTCCTATCCCAAGGCTTTGGGAGCACAATTCCAGCTTCCAGTTAGTCACAGGACATCAGAATGCTGCTCTTAATGAAAAACGATATGACGCATATGTGGTATGAGTCATTATAATGTTAACTACAGTTAACTTCAAGCCCAGACATCACCAGAATTGCTTTCCTCCCTGAAGATGATTCATGTGCCTCATGTGTGACAGCTAGGTCATTTTTTTGCTTATTCGAGTGAATTTCAATCCTTTTTCAGGGTTTGGGGGGCAAAGTCCTTCTGTTTCTGTTTGACAAGTTGAATTTCCCTAATATGTTCACAGTCAGTTTCTCGGAGATCTGATACCAGAAATGAGGAAACAAGGAGAAATCAGGAGATTTGCAGGTCTGTGTGCAAGGGGTCCCATCAGGAGGCTGCCCTGGTGCAAGGTCCACTCCCCACAAGCATGAAGTGGAGGGTGCCCTCAAGAGCTCAGGAGTAGAGCACAAGCCCCCAGGGGAGGGCAGAGGGATGCTAAAGTGTCTGCAGGAGACTACAGGGACATCCCAAAGGCAGGGATGCAACCCACCACTGCCCCTCTGAGCCAGCAAGGGACTGAGCACTAACGGGGAGGGTCCCTGTGGTGCTCACACTGCTGTTCACTGATATTTTCGTCCTAAACCTGCTGCCTGCCTGTCGCCTGGGGCTTCAGCAGCCTGGTAAAGCTTCATTTCCAGAGGCATTGCCTCCTCCTAATAGCTGCATAAGGAGGTCCCCAGGGATCACTCTGCCAGCCTCTAAAGAGGGTTGATTCAGCAATTAGTCAGTGGGAGACCTGCTATCATGCAAGTGATGGCCACCTCAGGTAGTAGCTGTATTTCCTGGGGTTGGGCTTAAACCTTCTGCTGCTGCATCACAGCATGTGGACAGTCTGAGAGCCCCCAGATGCAGTGGCTGTCCAAGTCCCCACATTCATAGGCTGGGACACATCCTTTTTCAGTACGGGGTTTTTTGGGCAGAGCAGGATGACCCTGAAAAATGAGAGGGAACAGAAATAACCAGTAAGTTGAAGAATCTTCAATGAAGTGAAGCACCACAGTCCAGGCCCTTGTGAGAGAACAGGATTGAACCCTGTTGGCTGAAAGCCATCTGTGGAACATGAGGAGTTTTCTCTTTGTCAAAGCATGGCTGAATACTGCTATTTGCTCTGTGCCCTCCAAGGCCCTAGGGACTAGTGGCTGCAGCCTGTACCAGCAGCAAAACCAGCCCTGGTAACAGGAAGGCTGGATCACATCTGTCAGCCATTGACCTCACTTCTCTCACAATCAGAGATGGGCAAGATTTGCCAGGCAACCACATGTCACAGATTCTATTCTTGGGAAGAATTATGTCAAAGTGAAGTCTTCAGTTTATGACTTAAATTCAGCATAATCGGATGCAGAAGTGCACAGACAGGCCTCAAACACTCTGCCCTGTCCCAAGCACATCTACATTTTTACAGCTGAAGCTTGCTGAGCTTTTTTTTTTTTTTGTTTCACAATACATGTGAGTACAGATTTGAGGTCGTGTGATTTTCCCCCTTGATATTCTTCATAACTCAGAGTTTTACCTTCAACAGGTGCAGAATCACAGTGAATCAGGCTGGAAGGACTGTCCCGAGGTCACCCATGGTGGACAAGTAGTCCCACGAGCTCAGCATTTTTAAGAGACTGTTATCTTTCATGGCCAGATTTACCACAAAGCTCTGGCTGCGGGCAAAAACAGCCAAAGCATATGGAGCAGCTATTCTGGGTTTAGAGCTGCTTTGCTTTTCCAGAGCAATGCAAAGCAGCTAGACAGCACACAGGGTTCCCTTCCATATCCCACTCGTCCTCCAGATGTCTGCTATTTCCCTGAACATATCCCCTACACAACGTGACTGCATCCATACACCCCACCTCCTTCTCCCTCCTTGCTCCCTTCATATTCTTGAAAATCCCACACTGCTCCCCAGCTCTCCCACCCTACACTGCAGCTGGCTCTGGTCCAGGAGCATCAGTTATGATGGGGACACTTGGAATTCATGGAAGTCTCTTGACATCATGAGGACTTGCTCTTTTCCATGACGATCTCCATGTCCTGTCCTCCTAAGGCAACTGTCCAGGACAATGGGAGTTTCTTAGGCTATGAGGAACTGGAGATTCTGCCACGTACTTTGGGCATCCAGCAAGATTTCATAGTTGAAGCAAGGAAAAGGTCACACTGAATATTCACAGCATGTCAACTGGGAGCTTAATTACTGCAGAATTCAGGTGCTTTCTAAAAGCACCTCCTTCCTCCATCCATTGTGTGCCAAAGAACAGTGCCTGACACCTGAATACAGCTTCAGCAGCACTCACAAGGGGTAAGAGGCTCTCCTAGTGACATGGCTACATGAGACACTCAGGACCACGGGTGATGGGGAGCAAGGGAGGGATAGGAAGGAATTCCCTGTGGATTTTGCTGCACTGAAGCATTTTAATCTCCAGCTTCCTCAGAAGAGGTTTGCTAAGAAGGAGGAAAATTACACCAATTCCAGAAGGATGCTATTCATATATATTGCAAACACAGGCTTCTCAGGAATCTTAACTACATATGAGGTTGGAGTTATCTGTGTTATCAGGTGCTATTCATATCATATTAGAGTCCTGACAAGATCTGAGGCTGGGTGCTATGTTTTGTAAGGGAACTGCATCTTATGCGTCGTTTACTGCTGCCTCCTAAATGGCCAGACTTCCTCACAAACACTCTAAAAACTTCGTTCTGCCCTCCAGGGCTTAATGCTTCACTTTTACAAAACACTTGGGGTTTTTTAACAGTATTTTTCACAATAAATGATCTGACTCTCTCTTCTAATTGAAAACCCTCAACATATCCCTAACAGCTGAGTCATTACCAACACAGTACTGTAATATTTTTATTATTTTCTGTATCCCTCTATGAAAGCAATCTGACAGCATGTTCGGGTTTTTTTTTTCCTCACCACTGTACATTAACCAGATGGTTTTCGCTCTATTGTCCACAGATACACCCACATAATTTTTTTGCCTTCATGCTTCCAGTTAATTTAGAAATCACTAGTGATTATGAAGCACTGAAGTTGTTCCTTCCAATATGTTTTACCTTCCCCCTGTCCACGCTTAATTTCTTCTCCCATCACGCTGCCCAATTAATTAGCTCTGGCTCATCCCTCTGAAGCTTCTCTCTCGTCTCTAGATTTCACTAATCTGGTCATTTTTAATAGCTGCAAGTATAACTTTAATCTGCTCCCCTCAGCCATCATAAATAGGTACTTCAAATCCCCTCACATATCTCGCTGGCACAAGGTGCACTGAGAGCCTCTGACAAGCGAGTCCTGCCTGATGTTCTCTTGTCCTGCTGATGCAGTCACCTGAGCAGCAATCACCAGTCATCCAAGTGTGGTTTGTCTCCCTTTCTTTGTGTTTTCACTCTCTGTTTCTGTTTCTTTGAGGATGCTCCACAGCTGAACCCTCACCTTTGTGGAGACCTTCGAGTTACTGGGCGTTTTGGCGGCGTCTGTCCATTCCTGGCGTGAAATCTTTCATCTCAGCACTTCGCTTGTGATTGTTTGGCAGGAGTTCAGGCTTTTAGTCTTGAGTGATCTGGGGGTTTTTTTTTGGCCGTCAATAAAGTAATGTTACCAAATTTGTCATGGCATATTTATCTGTTGCTATGTCTGTAGTTAAATGAAGCATGTGAAGCTCAGAATGTATTGGCAGGCAAATTTTAATGTTTGAGAGAACATAATCAAAAACAAAACCCCACCTTTCCATGCCAGGCAGGCCTGAAACACAAGTATAGCCTTTTCCTCTTGTATTTTATGTCCCCAGCAACATTTTTTCTGATTATTTTTTGAAGATGTGCCTCGTTTGGATTGTATAACAAGTCCAATGGGATAGTGCATCAGCTAATATTTAATGTAATGAGATCTCATTTCCTTCTGCTGGATTAGTTCTCAACAGAGTCTCCCTTGCAGCTGAGAGCAAAGGGCCATTTTGATATCGATTTTCATTTCATTCATCCCAGTGGATGCATAAATACAACAAGAAGTTTCAGTGGAGTGGGAGGCTCTGTGCATTTTGCTATATTCCCTTCAGAATCTGTCCCTTTTCTTTTTCTGAGCAGGAAAGTTTCCAACTGGCAGCTTATCCTCAGTGCCCCAGAAGTGTTTTATCTCTGGCTGACTCTTCCAGGTCACACAGCCTTTTGCCTCATGTCACCTCCCAGGGACACTGCCTATCTCTAATCTGGACTGGATGGCTGTGGTTATAAAAGCAAAGCCCCAAACCACAAAACAGGCTGATTTTCTCCATACCTCCACAAGCATGTACGTATCTATGTACACATACATTTCTCTCAGAGCTGCTCGAGATCGGAGAGGCTTCGATTTGGGATGCTAATGTCACCTTCTCATTGTTAAAGCAAGAGAAATAGTGCTGCAGCTCTGCTGCTAAGCAGTGTATCTGTAAAAGCTGGTGAGGGCTAATCCTCTGCCCAGCCAGGCTACTGCTGCACCTGCACATTTCTCCAGGGATACATGTGGCTCCGGTGAAAGATGGAGCAGCCACACCCAGCTGATGGAAGGAGCTGGCCAGAACTGTGCAGGGACAGCTGTAGTGGAGGTGACCATGCACACCACTGTGGCAGTGTTGCCTCTGTGACCTATCCTCCATGCTCCCAGCCTTCTGCATGTGGAAAAGCCAACAAAACTCTCCAGGCCTCAGCAAGCCACGAATGAAGATGCTTCATCCAGCAACTGAAATTTTTTTTCATGCTCTCCCAGGACAGGAAGAGATGAGGTTTTGAGTATGTCTTGCTTCCCTATAACTCCACACACAGCCTCACCAATCTTGCCAAGAGAATGTCCTTGAGCAATGAAACCTCTTTGCCTTTAATTACCCCAGGCTGGCTGGGCAGGGCTGCATGGGACCCCAAAACTGTGGCAAACAGTAGGACTGGCAAGGAGACAGTGATGACCACATCCCCAAGAGCTCCCAAGGACATAAGCAGGACCCTTATGGGGACTTTTGACTCGGGAAAGCGATTGCCACCAAACCTCTTTGTTCCCATCCATGTGACAGAAGTGCCACTGACTCCCCTGCTTCCCCCCAGGGCTGCAGCTCACCCCACACCCACACTGTATCCTGAGGTGTGCACAGCCAGAGCTTTACTTCACACCTGCTGGAACTTTGCTGCAGTTGGGGTCATCAGAGCTGAAACAACCTCTACAAGTCATCTGCTCCGTCCCTGTGTCTCAAGTCACATCCTGAGGCCACTTCCAAAGTATTCTTCTAATCTGGATTGACAGATCTAGGATGGCAGAGATGCAAAATTTCCTTTACTGCACCCCAGTCCTGTCTGTCCCACTGCCCAGGGACATGGGGACAACTACTTCCTTCTTAGATTCCTCTCAAGCTATGCTGGCTGTGTCTGGCCACAGGGACCTGTTTTCCTTGGAGATCACTCTGTTCATAGCAGCAGCCTTTGTGCTCCAGCTGACATCCTCAAAGACAGCTTCCCTGCCGAGGCCCCCAGTCTGGGGTTTGTGTTCTGGACTCAAATCCTCCCCAGACCTCCTGAGGGTTGCCAACAGTGGGACACAGATATTACCCCAGGGAGGGAAAGGTGCCCACCTGTCATTGCCTCTTTGGGGAGCACATGCACTTCAATCCTGTTGTTAGCCCGTGTAATTCAGCCCTTTTAGCTTTGCAAAAGGGTGTCTCAGCTGCCCCTGGAAAGATGTGCAGCAATCTGAGAGCTGGAGCAGAGGGGAAGCTGCCCTGCCCACCTCCCTCCCCAGCCAGTGCCCCAGCCCCTCTGCTAAAGAGACCTTGAGACCCAGCTGCCCTGGTACAGAGCCCACCAGCTGCCAGTTCAGCTCCTGGAAGAAGCTGGGAGGTGTTAGAGACAAGCCCGGACCTTCGGAAAGTCGCGTTGTACTGAGAAAACACAGCGTAGTCCCAAGGGAGGGTCCCTGTGGGCTGCAGAGGGTGACAGCTGGGTGGTTTTGCTGGTGAACGCGGGTGGCTGTGGGTCGCACCAGGGTCTGCCTGTCACGGGCTGCTCCTGGCGAAGCAGCACCGAGGATGGGCGAAGGCAGGCGGCTCTCTGCCGCTCGAGCAGGTCGCTGTGGCTAGACCAGGCTCCAGCCGCGTGTGTATCTGCCAACAATCGTCTCGCTGCTGGGTGGTCCTGAGGTGGGGAAAACTATTAGAGGGACATTTAGGGAGTTTAGGAATAGCAGGGCATCGGTGCAGGGCTCAGGGAGCTGCCGGAGCGTGAGGGGGCACCACGATCTCCCCGGGACATTTGGGGAGGTGGAGGGGAATGGGCTCGGGAAGAATGGGCTGTTGGGGCTGTGGTGTTGACTCTTGCCGTGCTGGTGCAAAGCCGGGTTACCTCCACTGATCGGAGCGATGCCCAGATGTGTGTGGGGCAAATCAGCCCGCCAGCCTGGTCCTTACGGAGCGGGGCAGAAAAACACCTGAGTGAGCCAACAAACGAGCTGGCTGTCCCTGGGGTGCAGCCCCCAGGCCGATCTGCCCGTCCCCTCAGCACCGGCTCGGGCTGCGAGAAATCGCTTTTATCCTTCTCCTTTAAACTCTGCTCGCTGGCGCTGGGTCTTTCCCTTGCCGGGGGAGTGGGAAGGGCTGTGCCCTGGGAAATGCAGCGATCCGAAGAGAAAGGAGAGAGTTTCTCGGAAGCAGCAGCAGGAGCAGTCACGTCGGGAGCAGCGGCGCGGCTCCCCTGAGCCAGCCCTCGAGTCGCTGATCGCTCCAGCGGGCGAGCGCGGCTCTGCGGGCGCGGAGGTGAAGCGCGGTCCTGCCGGAGCTCCGCGCCGCTCCCCGCCGCTCCTGTGCGCTGCCGCACTCCGGCACCGGCCGGGGCTCCGCCGCTCCCGCCGCTCCCCACGGCCGCGGCCGGGCCCGCCGCAGGGCCGCCGAGCGCCCACCCGGCCACAGGCCGCGCCGGGGCCGCCGAGCCGCCGTCATGCCAGCCGCCGCCTCTCCGCTCCCGCCGCCGCTGCTCCGGCTTGGCGGCTGAGCCCTTCCTCGGCACCCAGGTAAGGACCCGCGGACGGCTCTCGGGTGGGGGCACCGCCGCTGGGACCCGGGATATCGGCGTTCCCGGGGGGTCCGGGAGCTCGTCCCCAGGCTGCTCCAGTGGGATGCAGCGCGTCCCCAGGGAAAGGCAGCCTCGAGCCGAGATGGAGCTGGCGCCGGGGGAGGGTGGGGGGGTCGGAAAAAAACGCTGGGGGATGGAAAGGTGAAAGGGTACAACCCGGAGAAACCAGGACAATTTACCTCGTCAGAGGCTCTGGGGTGGCCAAAATGTAAGGATTTCAACCAAAGTTTTGGAGGCCAGATATGTCGGAGCAATTGCAGTGAAACCTTGCACCCAGCCTGCCTTCGGGACTCCCTACCCGGGTGGCAGCTCAGCCGCCGGCTGAAGTTTGGGGGGTGGTTTTCCATCTTCTGAGAAGCCCCAGCAGCCGGCGGGAGCCACGCCACTGCCGGCCATCCCCGGGGTGCAGCTGGGCAGGGGAACAGTCCGGGGATCTCGGTAGATACAGCTATTGTCCGTGCCGTGACTTGTGCCGACGACACAACTTCCCTGAGCAGCACCATCTCTGTACAGCCCTGAGGATGACCTCCCATTTTGTGTCTGGGGGAAAAAGCCACTCGTTCAGGAGTTTCAATGGGAAGCACTTTCCTACCCTACCCAGTGCCTGTTTATAATTCCTTCTCCGAAGCTGCTACGGGTTTCACAAAAGCCATGCTGCTCTCGCAACCCCATTTTACTGGGCTCCTTCTTTTGCTTCTGAAAAAGATAAATTCCCCATTCATTTAGCTTGGATCTGCCACCAGTAAAAAAAACCTTTTTCCCAGGAGGAAGGTAGCACTATATAAATACCAGGGAAAACCAGAGAAGTGAGGTTTGAGCCTGCCTGCCACGCACAGGGAAAAAAAATAGCTTTGGTCTCTGAGGGATAGTTGCTGGTTACTTTGTAGATTGTCAAGAGGAGAAATTACCCAAGCCAAAATGCAATGACTGCATTTCTCTGGCAAAAGTTTCTTGTGTCATAAAAACAGCTGGCAGAGCTAAAGCTTTGGGGAGCTGAATCCACTTCACTTCTTCTCCCTGAGCCACCGTCAGAGGCAGGTAATAAACACCGTTATTAAAGAATGAGTAATTTGCTGCAGCACGGTGAATTTATACAGCAGATCCCTGCTTTTGCATGGAACCCAACTCCTTCCTGCCCTCAGCCCAGCCTGCAGACATCACCATCACTTGCAGAGAAGTGACCAAGTGCTCAGAAAAAAAAATTGGCTATTAAAATCTCCATCTACCACCTACGAGCTCCCTGGAGCAAGCCCCGAAAGGGCCAATCCTGCCCAGCCCAGGAGCTTATGGCAGAGTATTCTGTGGGCCCTTGGCGTGGGCACTGCAGGTCATTTTGGTTTGTGTGCCCCCTTCACAGCCACTCTGCTTGTGTTGGGATGTACTCACATCTTTTCAGGATGATCTTTGACTTCACTAGATAGTCCAAAGCTCTGCCCTTTTGGCCCCTCTTTTTCTACCTAGTTTTTTTAATTCTGGACTTGAGCCTGAGACGGGCAGGTACCACTGCAGGAGCTGAAACTCCATTACTGCTTTCAGGATGGTAATTTCAAGCAAAGTCTTCGACAAAATTTCTCTATTTGTAGAGTTGGAGATGGGCAAATGAATGACTTGACTTTTCTGAGTGAAGGGCCAAGGCACACTATTAGAGAGGAAAAAAGAAATCCATTACAGGTTTCCTCCAAATTGTCCTTGTGTTGCTATTTCTCTGTCAAGTGAAAAAGGCAGCAAACCAAACACTTTGCTCAGCCTGAAAGGAAAGGCTACAATGAGCCCCAGTGTTTCTTGAGTGCATCACTTCAACCAGCTTCCTTTTGGAGTAGAACACTTCAGGTATATTTTGAAAACCAGAGCTGGTTGCAGAATTTGTCCCCAAGCTATATGTCTGGAAGCTCAACAGCTGGTATGAAAAATTGGCCCAAGGTAGATCAGAGATTTGATGCCATGTGTGAGAGCCACACTGGTGCTGCTCCTGGGCTGGCCAGAGGTTTCTCTGCAGATGCTTCCCGCTCTCCATGACTTCCATGGTGGCAGGGAAGGACAGGAGGGTGATGCTGAGGCTTGTACCCAGTAGGAACATACTGGGAGGGAAACACCATGAGCAGAATGTCCTTGCTCAGCCCACATAGGACCAACAGTGCAGCTCACCCTGTGCACAGCTGCCACTCTCAACACACTATGACTCTGTATGGGTGCGAGAAGCAAGCTGAATCCTGTCCCAGGGGAATGGTGTAATGGGCTGGGAAGAGAAATGTGCCAGGAAGAAATGGAAAGTATTCATACAGCAAATGAAGGAGCAGTCCAGAGGATGCCTCAGCAAAGCGACTTGGCACGATAATGGGAAAGAAAATGGGGTATTGTTTTGTAACAGCTGTTTCCATACTATATGGAAGAAAATTTAGCACTATCCTCTGCTTCATCCTGGGGTCTGACACTGTGGGATAGACAAGGGTTGTGGATACCAGGGGGCAGCTGCTGTCTTTCCTCTCATTATGTTCCTGATGATAGAATAAACCAGTGTGAACTGCCCCTCCTCAAACTCAGAGGGCATATCTCCACTTGAGAATTCATTGGCAATACGGAAGAGACTGTCAACATCTGGTTTGGATTGCACTTTTTGACCCAAACAATCATTTTAACACCTTGAAGTTTGCCTCTGCAGATGTTTTCCAGATGGGAAGACAGCAATCCACTTATTTGCTGGACCAGGAAATCATCTTACTGCTGATAAATATACACTGATTTTGGAAACTTAGGGTTTGGAAAAGTAAGCTAGAAAAGTGTCATCTCCGCAACTTAAGTTCATTTGTAAAGAGAGAGCAGATCATTGGCAGATGAATTAAACACCTGAACTACAGAGGAGCCTTGTGAAACCCCAGGAGAATCAGGACATAGTAAGCAAGGTGGTAAATAGCCCTGAGCCAAAGGCAGGGAGACATGGATAAAGTAAACAGGGCAGTGGGGAAAGGAGGGCGCTGCATGCACTAGCCTTCAGGGTACTAATGAATCATTTGAGTATGGATATGTTCTGAACAGAGACAAATGAGCAGTCCTTAACAGACGCTTTACATTGCCAGCTTCAGTTGATAAGGGGGGGGATTTTCAGGGAGATGTGAGGATGGAGTTAGGTGCTGTAGCTAAGCTGCTCTATCAGCAAGCCACAGCTGTGAAGGGGAAGACATCTTTCTGTGCCCCCAACAACTGCTGCCATCCTGAGTACTATATCTCTGTCCCCATTTTTTGGTCTCAGATGGTGCAAGTCTCTCACCTGGAAGAAAGCCAGGTCCCATCTGCCTGACCACTTCTGTGCCGGGTGCCAAGGAGATAATTCCTGGGATGCAGACCTGCACAAGGTCCCAGACTGAGCTGCAGGGCCACAGGGAGCACAGCTGGTCCTGGAGGGGAGCATGAGGCACAGGTCTGCTCCAGCACAGGGTATTGATGCTCTCAGAGTGGTCTCTGGGGAGGATGGGGTGCAGGGTCCCATGGTAACAGCAGCCATGAATGGCCTGTGGGACTTCATGAGCAGGAGAAGAGCCTTGAAGTAAAGATGATGGGACTGGAGAAAAGGGTATGGGTAAAAGTCCCTGCTTGGAGAAGAACATGGAGCCATTTAGGATAACCACTGTGTTCAGTTCAATACTGGGTATAAATAGTGACAGAGAAAACCTGATGTGAAATTGAGGACTGTAGTCATTAGCAGAGGAAAATCAGCCATGAGCAAAATTACAATCTGCCAGCAAGAGCTTCTGTGCATCTTGCAGCAGCAGAGAGAATGTCTTGATAGTAAACACATCTTGAGGGACCTCTGTGAGCCGTCCAGTGGGATACTTGTCCCCGTGGGCACTCTGAGCAAGGAGCCTGATCTCGGGTGAGCGATTGGGCTGCCTCTGTCCTGGAAGCATTGGAGCCCAGGTGTCAGTGAGTTTGGCTCTCAGTGGCCTTGCATACATGGATGTTTCTAAGTGGGTTTTCTACTTCGAGGGCAGGGTTTTCTTCTCCAGAGAGCAGTCTTAGGGTAGTTCCTTAGGGTGGTCCTGAGCTGAGGAAGAGAAGGTTGAAGCCCAGACCCAGTCTGAGCTCATGTTTCTCCGGGACAGTGGTTTAGATGCTGTAGCAGGCATGGGAATTAGTCTCCCTTGACCCTGGACTGGCATTTTTTGGCTCAGATGAGAAGTGAGAGCCCAAAAGCTTCCAAAGCTGTCTTCACTGGCTGATGCCTCAAAGGGCTGGAGATGCCAACAGCCCCAGCAGGGACCACACCTGGGAGTCACTGCCCTGACCTCCACTGCCTCCCAGCAACCCTGTTGGGTCTCCATACAGGAAAGTGAAGAAGCCTCTGGTGAGAGCAATCCATCTGCTTTGTTTGGCGTCTTGTGCCCCTTTAAAGCCCCTCACAGAGCCTTATTGTTGAGTGTGCTGCAGGGCTGCTGGTTGTTTGGGTGCAAACCCTCCAGGAGTGCTCTGAGGCTGAAAGAACTGTCCCAGAGTGGCTGTTGGAACCTTCAGAACTTGCTCATCTCTCATCCTGTCCTGGTCCACTTCCCTGGCCCAGTGCTGGCAGCCAGGTCACCCACTCTGCTCTGCCTTCAGCTGGGCATCCCGAGGCCACTCTGCTGCCCTCCAGCTCCGGGCCAGCCACAGGAGCAGCCCCCCTACACTGCCCTCTCTCCTCCCGGATCCCACAGACACAGGACATCCTGACAAAACTTCCGACAGCCACCTTATTTACTTGTTTGCATCTCCTGCTTAAAAAAAAGGGATGCTGAAGAGTCCAAACCTGCTAATTATACACCTAGCCACCCACACCACCATGTGCTTCATTTCCATCACCGTCCGTGCTTTTTTTCTTCCCGTATCTCCAGCTCGGTGAGCCTTTCCCGTATCTCTCGTGCCTGAGGGACACGGCGAGGTGCATCCCGGCGAGCTCGGTGAGCTCAGACCCCGGGCCGAGTGCTCACACTACACGAGCCGACACCAACCATGGGGTGTTGGGGCGCCGTAGCAGCCCCCAGCAATTCACACACAGCCACCGGGCCCGGCTTTGGCCCGGCCCCGCAACGCTGAGGGTCGGGAGCGGTCGGGCCCCGCGGCCGGGGCTGTGCGGGGCTGTACAGGGCTGTACGGGCTGTACGGGCTGTGCGGGTTATATGGGCTGTACAGGGCTGTGTTGGGGGCTGTACGGGGCTGTGCTGGCTGTGTGGGTTATATGGGCTGTGCGGGGCTGTACGGGGCTGTGCGGGGCTGTACGGGGCTGTACAGGGCTGTGCAGGGCTGTACGGGCTGTGCGGGTTATATGGGCTGTACGGGTTATATGGGCTGTTCGGGCTGTATAGGGCTGTACAGGGCTGTTCGGGCTGTTCGGGCTGTTCGGGCTGTTCGGGCTGTTCGGGCTGTGCGGGCTGTTCGGGCTGTACCGGGCTGTTCGGGCTGTGCGGGCTGTTCGGGCTGTGCGGGCTGTGCGGGTTATATGGGCTGTACAGGGCTGTTCGGGCTGTTCGGGCTGTGCGGGCTGTGCGGGCGCTGCGCGGCGCGGCGGGGACACCTGGCGGCCGCCTGGCGAGCGCCGGGCGCGGCCGAGGCGGGGACACGGCAGCCGCGGAGAGCCCGCCCGTGTGCA
Organism: Sylvia atricapilla; assembly: GCF_009819655.1. Classification (NCBI taxonomy): domain Eukaryota; kingdom Metazoa; phylum Chordata; class Aves; order Passeriformes; family Sylviidae; genus Sylvia; species Sylvia atricapilla. Next base: position 57,558,727 of record NC_089145.1, read on the forward strand.
GCCCGTGTGCAGGCGCTGCCGGTGTCCCGGGGATGCCTGCGTGGAGACGATGGAGTTTCCACTGCTCCCCTGGTGATGTGATGCGCACGGGCAGTGTGTCCAGATTACTGGCACCGGAGCTGGGAGGGGCGGGAGCCTCAGCCCTGTAGAGCCCCTGGAAAGGCTTCTCCAAAACCAGCCCGGCTCTTCCCTGCCAGCCCCAGGGTAGATTTGCTGCTTCCTACCATTAGGAGCAACACCTTAGTTCTGAGCACACTTGGGTCAGAAAATTGCCGCAGAGAAACATTTTTATCAGAGACAATAAAGACCCAATTTCCACCTGGAAATTGCCCAATTGGACTTGTGATCCTTGAAAAGCAGCCCATTGCATCCCAATTCTCAGAGCAATTTAATCTCTGTTGGAGCCAGGGGCCCTTTGGTACTGGCTTTCCACCTGTCAGGAGATCAGAACAACCATTTTATTCACTCCTTTCCAGCTCTATCAAACCAGCAGCATCAAAGGTGTGAATCAGGTTCTCTACATCACAAATGCCTCAGCTGTCCTCCCTCTAATCCAAGTGGACAGGCTTTGTGTCACCTTCTTCCTTCCCTCCTGGTTCTCACCAACTCTTTCCCCTCCAGCAGCTTCATAGTCCTTTTCTTATCCATGTCAGTGGCCAGGGTCCAGCTCTCTCTCTGGCTCAGATGTCACTTTGCTTCCCCATGCTTCTTGCCCACCATTTCCCTTCCTACTGCTGTCCCTACCGTGCTCTTTTGTTTCTCTGGGTACCATCTCTGCCAGCCCCATTGAGGCCATCGTGTCTCACCACCTTTCCCTCCTGCCCCACACTGAGACCCGCCTCCCCAACATCACCCCTCTGACCTTTCCAGCCCCCAGGCCACCTCATCTGATGCTCGTGCCACAGCAACCTTTCCCAAGACCCGTGAAGGCTTTGTTACATCCCAGGGATAAACAGCCCCTCGATCTGCACGCTGGTGCTGTGCCCCAGACAGAAGCAGTGGTGTCAGATGAGCACCCATGGGAGGGCTTCAGTGATGGCTGGAGCAAAACTGCTTTCTGCAATCATGTCTGTGGGGCTGATGAAAGCACTTCCTTCTCCCCTTGAGCTGTGGTTCACCCTGCAGGGCTCAGGGCTGAGAAATGCCAGGTATCCGTGCTGCTGCACGGGCTTCTATGGCTGAGAGAGGGTTTGGTCTGCCAGACACATTGTCCATGAGCTTTCACAGCCCTTCCTTCACCCCCCTCTCCAAAATGACAACTGCCCAGGCGATTCTGTGCCTTTGCTTCTCAACAGCCTTTGTGAGATGGTTTTCTCTTGGACAGAATCACAAGCTTGGATGCCCAGAGGCAGTGTGTCCTGACTGGACCTGGGCCTCTGCATAAAAGATCCAAAGCACCTCCTGAGAGCTTCTAGGAAGGTCTGGGGTCAGGGACAAGTGCTCGACAAATCTGTGCTTTCCTCTTTCATCAGAAGTGGGTCCACATGTGTCCTGGGGCTATGGAAGCTGTACATTGCCGTGGTGCTGCTTAACATCAGCTGGATCAGGAGCAGGCATTCACACTGTCCCCTGCTGTCAGATCAGCCAGGACATGGCAGTGCAGCAAGACACCAGTACCTGAGAGCACCGACCTCTCCTGGCTCTGTCCTGAAGGGGAAAACCTTCAGCCAGGGTGGGCTAACCTTCTCACTCTGGAGTCTGGGGACATGCACCACAGCCACAACCTGCTAATGAGCCCGGGAAGCAAGGCAGAGTGTTTGCTTGACAGGGCAATTAAACGATGATTGATTCCTGGAACAGCTACTTAATTCGTCATTAACTGGCTTATCATAGCCGGCATCTGTGCCAAGGGTCCCTCTGAGAACTGCCTCAGGGGATGTGGTGTGGAGGTGAGATCTGTGAAATACAAAGCTAAATTTGCTACCTCTTTATTTTCATGCCTTATTTTGGCTCATTTTACCCAGTACTTGCCTTAAGAAGCTGAGAGCACAACAACACAGCTGTGCATTTCCCACTCTGCTGGGGACTGCTGCAGCCGGGCTGGGGAGTGTGGGGGCCAGCTGGTTCCAGGAGCAGCCGTGCACAGGGGGAGGCAGTTCGGTAGGGAGCCAGCAGCTGTCAGGCAGCAGCAGAGCTGCAGCAATGGTTCAGCTCAGCTAAGGCACCGCAGTCTGCCTCCTTCAGGTGTGCCCAAGATGTGCATGTGTGCTTGTATGTGCACGTCCTCCCTGTGCACACAGCGGCACGGCTGTGTGTGTGCTTCCTCCCCATGCATCTAGCAGCATCTCACCACCATTACCTGCTGCCAGTGCAGCCCAGACTAGCCCCATGGGGCTGATGGATATGCACACCATCCAGTCTTGCTGGAATCAGGACAGAAAATGGCCACTCTTTGACGATTTTGTCTCTTTCTGCTTTCTTGCCTTCATCTTCTGACTTCATTCCTCTTTCCCCAGCCTTGGTTATTAACAGGCTTTCTTTATCATCAGGCTTATTTCATTACTAGGCTTTCTTTTTTAAGTCCCTGAGTGGCTAAATTCCCTGTAGGATTCAGATAACCTAAATGGGGTTTGGGGACAAGTGCAGGGCTGGTTGACTCTCTCCTTCCTTGTCCATGTGCATGCAGGGCTGGTCCTCACCCTCTCTGCCATTCCCTCTCTAATGTCACCTCTTGATGATGGCTTGATGGCCCTTGTCTCCACCTGCAAACCCGGACCATTCAGTACACGGTCTCTGTGTGATGTGCTGATCTTGGTGACTGAGGCATGGGAAGCATCTCTAATCCCTGTAGTTCTGGGACTCTTTCACATCTTCACCGTTATTGGAGAGGAAGGTTTCAGCCTGGCTGCTTTCCAGCAGGGCTGAGCACACTGCTGTAAGCATGTTGTGACACTCACTGTCCCCTCCCCACTGCTGACAAATGCCAGGACTGGGCATGAAGGCTGCAGTTGGTGGCTCCTTGGCTTATTTATCAGAAGCACTGTGAGATTTTCTTCTGCAATTTTCCCCTTGTCCCTACAGTATCCCACTGAGAGCATCTGTCCCGACTCCCAAGAGTGGAAGGCTGCAAGGGAAAAAGACTTTAGTACAGGTTAATCTTCTATAATTCCAGAGGGTATGGGACTAGCACAGGCTAAATCCTTCTAGCTGCAACCCTGCCCTATCCATGCTTTGTGCAGGAACTCTAAGATCCTGGCCCTGCTCTAAGGACAGCTCCAGGACAATTTGAGGGACCAGACAGGTTTGAGCACATCCCACTTCCCTGGGATGAAGCCTCAGCCCTGCCCAGGCCACATTCACAGACTCCCCCATACCACAGGAGTTTTTTCCAGTGATTCTTTTGCTACCCACACTGTTACTCTTCCAAGTCATGTTCACTCTTGGATGTTTGCTGTCTGCAAGCCCTCGCTGCCTCTTCCCCACAGCCCAGGTCAGTGAGACATCTCCCAGCAGCCCTTCAGGCATCCTTTGGGACTCAACAGAGTCCGTGTTCAGCAGCAGTCCAGCTGCACAGATGAGCTCATCCCACACCGGTTCCCTGGCACCTCCCAAACTGCCTTTTAGGTTTCCAATTCCTCCCAGCTCCTTTCCCTTCTTTCCCCCTCCCACGCTCTGTTTCCCAGTGCTTGCTGCTGGGAATGTGTGGCTTTTCTGGGCAGCTCTGCTCCTTCTCCAACCTGTTGCTGAGGATCCAAAGTGAGAAGCACAGCAACTTCCACACAGAGAGCACCTGCTGCCCAGTGGCCAGCAGCCTGCCCGCAGCCTGTCTGCTGGTGTTTCCCAGCACATTTGGAACTGACTCCCTTCAGCAGTTCTCAGCAAGATCCCATTCCTTCCTACCCCAGCTTGCTGCCAGAATCATTTCCTGAGATAAGGTGTGGATGCTGTACTAAAACAAATTTTCTCTCGCTAGCACTGGGCTCCTGCTTTGGCTCCTGCTCTCAAATGACACTTTGGTGACTGGTCTTTCCTTAGTGCTTTGTTAAAAATTAAGTTATTTTATTAGCTATCTAATTTGCATGTTAATGTAAGCAAAGAAGAGGATTGTGGTTTCCTGAAAACTGGGATGTAGCTTTGAGCTTCTCTGTGCCTGTACAGAAAATAAAACCATCTTTGCTACAAATATGCATCTCCCTTAAATATTTTGAAAATACTTAATGGCCATCTGCTGCACGAGCCATTACTGGCTTTATAAGTAGAGGTGGGAGACTGTGGAAGGCCGGGAATGGTTTTGGGAAGGGAGAAGTGAAGGGCATTCACCAAAATGCACAGTGTTTTAGCAGCACGAGAGGGCTTTTGAATAGTTCCATTTTCCTGAGCAGATTTCCAAAATGTGATGACCATTGCCCAAACAAAGCCAATGGACAGGTCCATTTAAAACCATGCACAGCTCCCAAACCCACATGATGTGGTAGAGTTTGGTCAAGAAAATGGGACCACTTGGGTTTTTCACTCTCTAAAGTCTTCAGTTTCTCTATTTATAATTTCCTTCTTGAGATTTAAAGCCAAGGTGAAGTGCTTTTTATCAGAAAACCTAATGCACCTCAGGGATTCCTACAGCTGGAGGAAGTGTGACCCTGCTACACAGCATCCTGCAGAGGAGTCAGTGATGGAGATCTCTAAGGAGGATAGGAACATTTGAGGTTGCAAGGCAATAAGGTGGCATGGTCTGGGAGCTGGGAAGATGCTAAAGAGACTGTAAAACCTGGGGCTCAGGTAGTGAAGAGGGCAAAGTAATTGTTTTTCTCTCCTGAGAATCCTAATATTTCACGGTACTTTTTCTTTGTTCCAAGGTGGGTTGGGAAGCCAAATGCTCCTCTGAAGGAAAGGGGTGGAAATAGTTCATCTGAGAAAATTTCATGGGGAAAAATAAAATGAGAGCAGTAGAAGGTTTTAGCACTCTGAAATGGAGGAAGGGAGAGGGAGGTGAATTTCCCCGAGGAAGAAACCCATGTTGACATTTGTAGCTGAGGATCTCATTTGGACTCAGCAGTTTCTGAAGCTGGTGGCCCAGAGCCAAGGTTGTCTGGCTGCTGCTATACCCAGGGGTGGAGCTGGTTTAAACAGCACTTTTATGTGATGGATCATTTACTTAAAATGTCACCATTTCAAAATGGACTAAACCCCATGGAGTTTTTTCTTTAATCTCCACATCTTCCTGTTCCTCCTCACAGCTGGCTGAGCACCCAAGACTCCCACCCCAGCCTAAACACCACCTCCATGTCCCCAGAGCACACCCCTGGCTTCCCTTGGTGGCTCACTGCACTTGCCCCAGCCCCAGCTGAGCCTTGGATGAATCCTAGAGAACATCCTGTGCCCTGAAAGCCAGTTATGTGTATATGTAATGTCCAGAGGGATACAATTCCCCATGGGAAGTCAGGGAGGGCTCCTTGAGTGAATGTCAGTCTCTTATCTACTTCTGTGCTGCCAGCCTTTGTCACAGCACACATTATGAAAAGATGCTGTAGCTCCTTTCCTGTCAGGCTGCACATGGCCAACTTAAGATGCATTATAGATATAGCAAGTCCTCACGTTAATCCAGCCTGAATCAGACAACCTTACTGCAGGGCTGCCTCCTTATCTTGCTGGCACCTGGGGAGATAGCAGTCAAAACTGTGCAGAGCTGGGGAGGGGTCTGGTTTTCTCCAGTCTTGCCAAATTTTCCTGTTCCCGCTAGCCTCCTTACATTGGCTGTGCATGGGTGAGAGGTTTCTCTGCTCCCCCACCTCGCTGAAATAACAGCCTGCTCCCTCCCACCCCCTCTGCTCCTGCAGGATCTCCCCACCACCAGCAGCGCTGCCGGCAGCATGGAAAGCGTGCGTGAGCTCCAAAACCCTCTCTTGGCCAAATCCAATGGCCACCTTCGCAGCAGCTATTCTTACCACCAGCATCACAGCCAGGACTACCCCAGTCACCGCTGCCAAGGGAAACTGTATTCCTACATATTCCAAAACACTGGTGGTGCCAGGACTCACCAGCTGCTGGATGCCAGTTCCCTGCAGCTGGCTGTTGAAGCTTTGTATGGCCCCAGTTTCATCCTTGTGAAGGATGAGACTGCTCTCAAGGCCAAGGACAGCAAGATGGAAAGCTGCGAGACCACTTTTACAGAAAGCAAAGAGTCTCCATCTGAAGCTCCTGAAGGGCATGAGGCACAAGGGTCCTGCTTGGTAGAGAGTGACATCCGCATCCAAACTGTTTCCTACGAGGTGGAGGAAGAGGAGCTCCAGGAGTATGAGGTGAGCTTGGACAGGTGGGATAGCACTAAACTCCTGTGGTCATTCTTTCTGAACATTGGCTCAAATTCTTGATAATTTATTCTCCCTTCTTTAGCCAGAACTCCCCCCCCCCACCCCGATCCTTCCATCTCCTGCCTCACCAGCCTCCCTGTTCACCCACTATTTCTTCTTTCTCCTTATCATTTCTGCTCCCTTTTCCTCACTGCTAACCTCAGAAGGAGGTCAGCTTCCCTAAGAGCAGCCTGCTGCTGGGAGCAAAAGGGAGGTGGGTCTCTGTGGGACCCTTGGGAAATTGGAATGCTTTGACAAGGACAGCCTGCAACTGCTGTGGCACTCGAGCTAAAGAGAAACAGAAATTCTTGCATAACATCAGAATTCACATGCAGCAGTGATGGCAGCAGCTGAGAGAAAACTTTATATATATAAAGACAGGATGAATCCTGCACAGGAAGAATGAGAGCTGACAAAGCAGGCTGATTGCTGTGCTGGGCCACACTATGGTTTGAGCCGTGGTGCCAAAGCTGGAAAACATCCTCCAGGATCTTGAGAGCTGGGAGAGGGTCCCAGAGCTCACTGGAGCTGGTGCCTGATGAACCAGCATGGCTCTGCTTGTTTTGGTGTTGGTGATGTAGCCTAATCAGATGGCAGCAGGGATGTCCCCACCTCTGTGTCCCTTCCCCACCAAGACACTTGCAGGGTAGTCTGAGGCTGGCCCAGTGGTGCCCAGAGGCCAGAGGGCTCACCACAGCCACTGAGCAGTGACTCACTAAGGGGACAGGGCATGCTGCCCCTGCAATGTAGGCTCCACTTTAAATGCTTTCCCTCACTTCCTAAATTAGTCTAGCAGGAATATTGATCTCCTAGGCTCTAATGGGGATAAGTCACTTTGTTTAAGTTTGTTTAAGCTGACAAACAGTCGGTTCTGCCAAAGCTGAAGATATTTCAGTTTAAGACTTTCTCTAATGCAGGGAAATCCCAGACCCCCAGCATTTGCTCTGGCAGGGAGCCGAAAATCCATTTCACTCTTGAATTTGCTGAGCTACGTTGTTCCTCATCAAACCATGCTGAAGAGTCTAAAATATTTTTGAAATTTACTCCTTGAATTTGCCAGTGGGAATTGCATGAGAATATGTGACAGGATCAGGAGAGAGTGGGAGCTGGGAGGCGAGGTGCTGAGATGCAGCCTGCAGAGTGGCATGGGGACGTGGGCATGTGCTGATTCCATCTGGTTTTGCAGAGCGACTCCTCCAGTGACAGCGAAAGCGAGGATCATTTCCTGATGCTTCCCCCCCGGGACCACTTGGGCTTGGCCCTTTTCTCCATGCTGTGTTGCTTCTGGCCCCTGGGGATTGCTGCCTTCTACTTCTCCCAAGGGGTAAGGAATCTCTTTGCTTGCCTGCATGTGCCAAGTGCTAAAGCAAGGCCCTGAAAACCACAGCAGCCCAAGGAGGTGACCAACACCTTTGTGAACCTAAGGCTCATCTCTGTGCCATGGCCATAACTCTGAAGGTTGAGACAAAGGGTGCTCCTGGATGTCTCCACAGTTGTGAGGTTGGAACCCCTCCAGTTCTGGTGTGGGTTACTGGAAGTCAGTGCTGTACGCTTATCTTTGCTTTTTCTTTGGGTATTCTGGCTGTTATTTCTCTTGGCTCCTTGCCCAGCTTCTCACCCTCCAGCCAGGTTCCAGGAAAATGGCATTTTCCCACCCGTCCTCCCACTCTCCAGTAATGAGAAGTTCTACACCATTACCCAGACTGAGGCAGCTCATCCCACAGGAACCAGGCTGCTCTGGAGGCTGGACACAAAGGGGAGCTTGGTGTCCATATCACACTACAGCTCCTCTCTTGCACTTGTTTCTGATGCACATTGGATAACCTGTGGGAGCCAATGCCAGGCTGGCAGAGGCTGCAGAGGAAATGGCCCTCAGGCTGCTGCAGCTCAGAGGAGTTGCTGCATCCTTAAGGGCTTAGCCCAGGGTCTGGCTCACTTAACATCGCTGTTGACCCAGAATAATTCATGCAGAGCCAGGGGATTTACTCCACATTTGCATAGATGCTGCTGTACCAAGAATAGTTGGGGGGAGGCATTAAGAAGTTAAATCAAGAGGATAGGAACAGAAGTGGAAAAATATATTACATGAGTGCCTGGCACAGAGCTGGTGAGAGGCAGGGGAAGCATTAATTGATTAGGACCCAAAGGAGCAGCTGATTTCACATTTTTCCATGTAGTACAAAATAGCACAGTGCACTCTCCACATGATGATGTAGGTGGGGCAGTTTATATCTAGCTCCATGTTCTATAATTACCCCCTTTGTTCACCCACTGAGGCAAGGACTATATCTTTGCTTGGTGTCTTTGCACATTGAGTGCATTGATGCTCACCTGGCAACTTGAACTCAAGTAGTAGGTAATAACTAGAGCAGCTTGGAATATACCCTGAGCACACATAGAAGCTGGAAGTTGCCATCCTTCTCCAGAGAGATGGGGATCTGTCTCCACAGCTGGTTTCATCAGCCCTTCAACAGCAAATAGGCTTCAGCTGAAAATCCCCATGCAGGAAAAATCAGGTGGCAGCACACACAGCTGGACCAACAGACCACGCCATCAAGAGTCAGCTCCCTGAGCCTAGGCAGTTCTTTTTACATCCCTATATAGGGTGCACTGGTATCTGGTCAGTACCACACTGCCATCACTCCACGCACAGAGGTCTTATGAGGGTCCAGCCACCCACTCACAGCTCTGGCTTTGTGCCCAAGTGGGTGCTTTCAGACAAACAGTTGAAGCCCATGCTTCCCTTGGAGGCAAAATCCACAGGGAAACGTGTGTGAGTGGCACTGCTGTTCTGAGCCCTCCCAGACTGACAGACACCTTGCTGTCTGTTCCCAGCCTCCACGGGCTGCAGTGGCCAAACAAAAACCACTGGCTCAGAAATGAAACAACTGCTTGCTGCTTGAAGGCCAGGTTGGTACAGCTGTGAGCAACAAGTATTTCTTCTCCTTTCAGACCAGCAAGGCTGTCTCCAAAGGAGATTTTCATCTGGCCAGCTCAGCCTCCCGCCGAGCTCTCTTCCTCGCCGCGCTCTCCATAACCATCGGCACGGGAGTGTACATCGGGGTGGTGGTAGCACTGATTGCTTATCTCTCCAAAGGGGGCCACGTGTAGCTGCCACCTGCGTGTCACTGCCATCCCTGGCTGCTGACCCTTCTGGGATTGAGCTTTCCTGCGGAGCACAGAGCACCAGTGCCTGCAAGGGCTGCTTGCACAGCAGGACCCCAGCATGGATGTCCTGTGCAGGTTTCTTCCTCTTTCAGACAAACAGTAGACCCCTGTTCTCCCTGAGGCTGTGGCGTGTGACCATCAAGCAACAGGGAACTGAGCAACCAGCCTGGCTGCTGGGACAAGGAGGAGCACATTTGCCTGGTGGAAGATGTGCAGGAGAGAAGCCACATGCTGCTGATGGGCTGGTGCAACCACCCCGATCTGGGGCTACAGCTTCCCTTCTCAGCCCCACAGCTGGGAGATCTGTCACTTGCCCATGAAGGGTACACACAGGGAGAAGAGGGGATGTGGTGCCAGGGAATGACTGCTGCTTCTTCTGGGAGGCCAGAGTCCTGGTGGGGTCTCCAGACTCCTGTGATGGGGACGACATTCTCACTTCAGTGCCGTGGGTTGGCCTGATCCCTTCAGCTGCAATGAAATAGGAGGACAGAGCATGGACAAGACCAGGAGGCATGCTCTCTGCAGCCCTCTGCAGACAGACCCCTGGTCCACAGGAGAACATCCCAGTTGCTGGTTTATCCCAAATCAGAAACAAGGAGGAAGGCAGGCTGGTGGTTGCACACCATCTCTCCCATTGTTGGTGCAAGCTGGTAAAGACAGCAAGGTTTTCTCTGTGTTAATAGTGACTGCCATGATGATCCCAAGTCAGAGGCCTCATAAGGTTGTCATCCCAGAGTGCTGGACTCTCAAAAGATTTTTAATGGAAATCTCCACCTAAGAAGTGTCCTGGGAGGGGTGCCGGCCTGAAGGATTCCATTCCTTGTACTAGGTCAGGGCCCTGCACACAAAGAGGGATGGAAAGAAAAGGCTGACAAAACCTGCAGAATCTGGGGTGGGAGTGCTCTTTGTGAGGGGACAAGATCCAGACAAGGAAGAGACATGGAAGGAGCCTGAGACACAGGGTGACCTCAACACACTCCTTCCCATTCCTTGGAGAGAGGTATCTCCATCCATCCATCCATCCATCCATCCATCCATCCATCCATCCATCCATCCATCCATCCAAAAACCTCTAGTAACAAGGAAATACCAAGCATCCCTTCCTATACATCTTACTTTTGCTTATACGTATATTGTCATCAACACATTAAATGCTTCAGAGGTGGGTATGAAGGCAGTGGTTGCCCCAAAGGGCTGGTGTTAAGAAGCCATGTCTCACCCCCTACTCTCCAGCATCCACCTTTGACCATCCCTCCTCTCTCTGGCTCCCCTGTTGCCTCTTTTCCCCATGTGCAGGAGACTGCAGGCAGACTCTGGGCATCTCCCACCCCCTTCCCAGAGTTTCTGGGCAGGCTGCAGCCAGCTTTGCAAGAGATGCAGCATGTTCCTCCAGCTGGGTGCCATTCAAATGTACATTTCATCCTAAAGAAGCATGTTAATGTCTGCGATTGCCATTGTACTTGAGCCATAAAAGAGAGAAGTGCATCAGAGATCTGTACAGAGGCTGGTCTGAAAGTTCCCATTCTGTTTTTTAACATGGAAGAACTAATAAAAAAAGCAGGAGAAAAGACTCTGTTTATAATAACGTGGAGCTGGCTATCAAAGAGGTGAACTTCACAAGAGTGCCACACTCACTTAAACCTGGAGGTGTTTATGCTGTTCCTGAAGGAAGCTATAATCTAGCTGATGTCTGGGTATCTTGGAGGGAGATGTATTTCAGTGTAGATCACAGTGGGCAAATATCACTGAGAACAGGATGGTGGTGTAGGCTTTTTTTCCCTGTGTAGTTGGACAAGAATTAGGGGGGAGACCAGAGCATCTGTGTGTAGTAGAAGCCTAAAATCTGCTTGAAGAGGAGCAGAAGAACACAAAGATCAGGAGGAAATAAGCAGATTTTGCTTGTGATGGTGGAAATAGAGGCAGAACTTGCAGGGAAGGGCTGGCATGTCCAAAAGAGATGAGGTGGCTATAGAGAAGATTATTAAGGGGCAGATCACCTGGCACCTATGTGATGGTTTTCATTCCCCTCTCCTGCATGTGCTCAGCCTTCCTGGATGTTGTCCCTCCAAATAACCCAGCAAGAGCATTATTTCAGGAGAGGGGACATCTGTGGGTGCCTCTGCAGCAGGGATGACCAGCCCTACCATGCCCCAGCTCAGTGCTGTCCCAGCTAAAGCCCTCCTTATCTCTCCCCTTCAAGTACCCCAGAATCAGCAGGGGTTGGGGGCCCAGACAAAATTATTTGGGCAGCCAGACCACAATCTACAATAAGATGCAGCTTTTGCTTCTGAATGTGTAATTCTTCCAGCTGGTTCCCCCCAGGGGCTTCCAAGGGTGGAGGGTCCAGCAGTCTTCAGCCCATTTTCTCATGGGCATTTCATCCCTCTGAACCCCAAACTGCTTCTTTGTCTTTTTTTAATTGGAGATGCATGGGGAAGGAGCAGGCTAAAGGGCCAGCAGAATTAGAGTCTTTTCCACTAATAGTCTGAGTCTCTGATGAACTTGTCAAAGCAGGGGAGAAGGGGCTGTGCCAGAGCATCCCTAAGGGTGGCATTATGCAAATGGAGAAATTAGTTGAAACAGCCTGAAGGGAAACATGTGGAAATTGAAACCCGTGGAAGAGCATGATCACTGCTAAATAACTCATTAAAGACTCACAGCGTCCGCTGTAGCTGCCTAAGCAGAAGGGAATGAAGCAAAAAAGCAACAAGACACAGCAGTCAGGGAAGGTTCAAGCTTCAGAAATTTGATTGAGCTTTAAAAAAAAAAAGTTAACTAAACTCTACCAGTGGGTGTGGAAGAAGTGATTCTTCACCCCCTTCCTCCCGTCCTCCCAGAGAAGGGGTCCTTCTCCCAGCCAGGACCCTCAGCTCAACAGCAGAGCTCTGTAATGGTCCAGATCCCAGAGTGGATACTCAAAAATTTAGGAGGAAGGAGGAATACCCCAAAGTTCTGGCCTGGCAGCATGTCTAGGCCAGAAAGGAGAAGGAATGGAGGGAGCCTGGCAGGTCACTGCTGTGGGAGGTCAGGCAAAGGGCAGAAAGTGCAAAGATGGTCTTTGTCTGTGTAGAGAGGTGGTGATGAAGTGAGATCTCTGGTGGCTGATGAGGGAGGCTTTGGGGCTTCTCTGAGATGGGGGTGGAGGAGGGTCTGTAAAACAGTGATGTCCTATAACCACCACCTCCTGTCCTTCTCTGCATCCCAGAGCTTTCTAAAAAATAACTGCAAGTGGTACTGAAGAGTTCCGTGACACGGCAGAACAACTCCCTCTTCTCCATTCATGATCAGGACATCTGTTTGTAAGCAAGTTCCCCATCAGATGGCTGCAGGTGCCTGTCCCTGTGAACACAGATAGTGTCTGGCACCCTCAGCACAGGCACCTCACCCCTGGCCTCAGCAGACCTGTACCATTGCCCTCCTGCCCTGCTCCCCAAATGCCCATGCCCTGGCTCAGTTGCCCCACCAGCCTTCATCCTAAACCAGTGACACTGAGGCAGACACACACAGTCACCAGAAAGCCCTTTCCCTGTCCCTTTCCCCAAATCTGTGCACAAACAAAACACCCCTCTCTCATTTCACACGTTCTGTGGCCTTTGGCTCGCCAGAAGTGCCATGACCAGCTGTCCCAGAGGCCCTCCTTGCTGTCAGGACAAGGACTTGGGGACCAAGCCAGCCCCACTCCATGGACTGGTTGAACATCCCCTCCATTCCTCCCCTGCCTTGGAGGTGTTCCTTGCTCAGCCAGAAGCTCAGAGCAGCACTGTCTGAGGTGTATTGGGATTTGGGTTTTTTTTCACAGCAGCGGAAAACACATCATCCAGCCTGAGCTCCTTTTGTAACCTCCACAGCATCAAGGTGAGCACTTCCTTTGGGCCTTTCTCTTCAGAAGCTAAGGACAGGCTGGATGGAGCCTGTGCCAAGGGCTGGAGTTGCCTTTGAATCCTACCTCCTTTTGGGATGCAGCCAGGAAGAAAGCTGCTGAGGAAAAAAGCACCAGCACTTCAGCACAGATCTGAGCGATCAATACAACTGAGCTGTCGCCTGCTCTGCTGCTACTGCTCACCCCTCAGCAAGTGCTGTGCCAAAACAGCCTCACTGGCTACAAAGAGGAGCTGGGAAGTGGTGATGGGGGAAGCTGGCATGGGGCCCTGCTGGATCTCACTCCTCTTCCCACAGGGATGAGGTGAGAGAACGGCAAAGGGGAAAGAAACTGGTGTGGTTTGTGGGGGACTCAGAAACCCTGTGGGATGCTGTCCCCAGCCAATGGGATTCACTAAGACACTGGTCCTCCCACACATCCCCAGACAACCTGCCCTTCTTTGGGGTCAGCCCCAGGGTGGGTGATGGGCAAACTACCAGAGCATGATATGGGGTGTCCTTCCTGCTGCACTCCCAGCACCCTCACTCCCTGGGAGGAAAAAGCCCCTTGCAGAGGCAAAGCCACCCTCTGCTCCTCTCACCAGCACCCATCAGTGGGGTGGGATTGCAACCATGCTGGTGGAGCAAAACTGCCTTTATTTCAGAACCCATGTTTCATCTGGAGGATGGTGAGAAAAGAGACACGGGGAAATAAAAGCAGAGTGAGTCCTTTGGCTCACTTAATAGCATAGTGAATGTTCTCCCTTCACAGTAACCCAGTAAGGAAATAGCTAATTATCTGAGACAGGGCAAAATTTATTTCTAAAAAAAAAATAAAATAAAATAATAATAATAAAAAAAAACACCCCCAAAAAATCCCCCCCATAAAACCTATAAAAATCACGCAGCAGTGCATCTCTTCACCTAGTTTATCTTTTCCTCTTTGCTCCCCAAAAACAACCTACCTGCAGTCGAGAGAGCATGAGGAGGCACAGCCTGTGGCAATGTCATCTCTCCTGGGGCTGGTGGGAGAGGATTTTTACAGAGGGAAGCCAATTAAGAGCTATCACTCAGGCAGGCATCAGCTGCTAGGAGCTTCATTACCTCTCCTCTCACCACACATGCAGGCACCAGCTCACTCTTCCAGACTCTGGCAGCCACACGTGCCAGAACACACACACTGCTGGGGTCAGTGTCCCCATGGGGCAAGAGGACAAGTGGTGTCAAGAGGGGACAGAGCCCTAGGTGAGGACACCTTGCTGAGGACAAAGGCATATGCTGTTTCCGTGGTCACTGGTGAGTGACAGGGCTTGCTGTGATGCCTCTGGAGGGCTTAGTTAATGAGGGTGACACACGGGAGTGTTGGCACACTCTCCACTGCTCATCTATCCCTTGTGGTGCCAAGGGACTGTACCCAATACAGCCCTCTCTCCACTGTTCCACTCTGAGTCCTGGGGGTGTCCAGGCACAGGGACATTTGGGGACCACTGCTGCAGGTGTGCTGCTCCTCTGAGCTGCACTGGTTTTGCTCTAGTTGATGTCTGGGCTGGATCTCAGAAGCAAGGAAGGCCTTTACAGATGGACCACAAATGTCCTTTAGTAGGTGTATCTTGAAGATGCAATTAAAATATTCTCACTGATGGTACTTCAGAAGCTTTGGAGACCCAAGACTAACAGGTGTCAGAAGCACCCAACTTAGGAGTTCCTAGGCCAGACAGGGCCTGTGTCTCCCCACCCAAAATCAGCAGGATCTCCCCTCAGGCCAAGCTCCCCTGAGCAGAGAGGCTGGTGCTGCCCCTCCAGCTACGCCAGAGAGTGGGATGGGATGGGGGCAGCAGTGGAAGAACCTCTCTTCTCCCTTCCCCACTCCTGCTTATTTCTGCTCAGGAGCTGGGAGCTTTTCTGGCTGCAGGGCTGCTCTTAAATTGCTCCCATCCTCTGAAGGCTTCCCAGCAGAAATGCCCCCAGCCTGCAATAGCCCCCTGTACTTTTGGAGACACAATGCTTAATCAGTTTTTAATCCTTTCAGTATTTGCCGACTCCATCTTTAAATAAATCTTGTCGCCTAATCAATGTCAGGCAGGATCAATCCCAGTTTCTCACAGAAGTCAGAGTGCAGACAGAGTGCTGCCTTCAGGCACAGAGAGCTGAGGGACAGCCCAAAGGGCAAGGGGTCCTTCCTGCCCAGACTCACACAGTTACAGGAGAGCCATGAAGACATAACTTTGTTCTCAAGCACCTGGGTTCGGCAGGAGTGTGTGTCCATCCTGCTACAGCTCTCCTACCTTTCCCAGCACTACAGTTACTAAAGTGATGGAAAAGGGACGAGGAGATCAGTAAAGGAAGATGACAGGGGAGGAGAAATGAAATGCAAATGTAAGTGCAGTATCTGCTGAAATGGTATATCAAAGTCTAGGCATAGGCACCAAACTCTTGACAGTCTTAGGCTAGAAAAAAGGGAGTTTGCTTCCTAAAGTGCTTTCATACTTGGCTACCTCCTCCAAAACTGCATTATTTTCCAGATGTTGACTGTGCTAAAATAGCCTTACACATCAGCTTACTTGTTTTCTAGAAGAGGAAAGAACTGCATCTGGAACTTGGCCAAACTGCTGGGATGGAACCACACCGAGAGTGGTCAGGTGGTGGCCGGTCCAAGAAAGCCAGGACAGGTATGAATGGACTGTTGATATTTTAGAAGGTCAATTGGACTGGAGGGCACAACACTTAAGGATCTATATAAGGATTTATCTTCCATATTTTCACTGGCAAGCTGGCATAGGAAAGTGGGGTACCTTAGTGTCATTTGCTAATGAGACAAATTAGGAGGAGTTTGAAACACAGAAGAAGAGCAGAGAAACTGGGCTACCTTGAAGGCAGGAGTGGTGGAGATGGGATGAAATGCAGGGAAATGCAATGAGGTGCTGCCAGCAGGAACTGCTGCAGCAGGCAGGGAGGTCCTCAGCTGGCAGCAACCAGGGAAAGGCCTGAGCCATGGCTCCAACATGATGAAGGCAGATCTCATGTTTGGGTAATTAGTTCAGCAAAAAAGTATTCATGAAGCATAATGGCAGGGCAGTGATGGGCCACAGCTGGACTCCAGAAGACATTTTCAGCCACAGCACATGAGATGAATTTTAATGGAAAGGAGGCAGAGCAGGTGGTAGAAGAACAGGGAACAGGACCTGGCAGTGGCTGGAGTAACCTGCTGGGGCAGAGGCAGATGGTTCCCCAAAAACACTGCTGGGGCACAGGAGGAAGCAGATTCTGTTTGAACAACTGAATTGGCTTGGCAGCACTAGTTGCCTGTAGTCTGGATCTGTGGAGGAAATTATACAAGGGACTGATAAAAACGATCCCTTTTTTTCCTCTTCTCATCTTTTTTTCCCTCCCCACACAGATATTCTTGATATTGAATTGCAGCTATGCTCGTGAGCAGTTTTGAATGATGGCTCTGGCTTCTCTATCTTCCTGCTGCTGTTACTTCTCCATTCTGATGATCTCAGCAAAGCACAGGAGCTATCCTGTGAAATGCAAGCCTTTTGCCACCTTGATGTGCTTTTAAAACCAATACTATTGCTCTTTGCACCAACAAACAAGCTGCCTGTGCAAAATCCGGAGGCAGAGCCAAGCTTGAGCTAACATGTACCAGCAAAGTGCCCCAAAGCTTTGCTTGGGCATAATCGACTATTCCCACAACACCTGGGCAGGCTATGCTGCACTGCACTGCCCACCTTCCATACTCCTCCCATGGATGCAAATGAGATGCCTTAGTAGCAGGGCAGAGGAGAGCCCTAAATTAAGTTAAATGAAAGGCTGGTCCCCATGTGCTTTGCAGCCCCTCAGCCTCTGCTTTTCAGTTACCGTTTAATTTTCAGCTTTTCCGGGGTCAGTATTTATAAGCACCTGTCTGTGAAGGAGTTTAGGTGACACCTGAGCGAAACTCCACTGCCCAGGTGCAAGGGGAGTGATTCACTGCCTAGCAGTGTAATGTTGAGCAGCAGAGCCTGCCTCAAAGTCATCTCCCTGCACCAGCTCAGTGTGAGAGCAGCGTGACATTTACAAATCAAGCGCTACAATTTCCCCCTCATTTAAGCTCTGCTCAGCTACAAGCACCCACCATTTAGGTGGCCAACTGGCAGTGATCCAAGGTGGCCTGCTGCCATCAAGGCACAGGGAGGGAGATAAGTATTATTTTCCCCACCAAGCCCCACCCAGGCATTCAGCTAAGGGCAGGAAAAACTTTACATCTGTATCTCTTCACCAGGGCTTCTAAAAATTGTCTTGCAAAGGGTTGTGGAGCCCAGTACCCAAAAGAAATTCATCCTGCAACTGGCCAGGTGTGATGCATGCAGCACTCCCAGTCCAGGGAGAGTTGGGTGATGTAAAGCACAAGCCATTCCTTCACCCAGCAGAGCCCTGGGCCACACAAAAGCTCCTCCAGGCTCTCCTGATGCCCACCTGCCCCCAGCAGCAGCTGACCATTACCTGTCATGCTGTGCCATGCTGATGGATGCCCCAGCCCTACTGTCAGTCACAGTCTGCCCCAGCCCCATGGCCACCCAAATAGGGCCCATGGTGGCACCCACTATGAGAAAACCCACCCTCCCTGCTGCTCCCCTTGGCTCAGGCAAGGCAGGAAACACTCTGGGGGTCTTCCATCCATTTCCACAGCTGCTGCTGCAACCGCCACTGCTGCTGAAAGCAGCTATCTCCAGCCTCCAGCAGCGTGGAGACACAGGTAATCTTTCTGGAGTAATTACCAGCTCACTCCCTTAGAGGAGTTCATGGATGAGTCCTCCCTGGCAGCTAATTACTTTAATTACTTCCTGACACAGAGCCCAGGGCTCTTTGCAGCAGCACATAGCACTGCTTGGCAGCTCTCTGCTCTTTATGTGCCTCCCTTCCCAAAGCAGCAAGTGCCCCAGAATCTCTCCTCTGGGACCACAGAGGACATGCTGGAGTGGATGGTGGCAAGATCCCATCATCACCAAAGACAAGAAGCTAAATGATTTCTTAAGACGTGCCCCAGATGCTGGTTCAACATGACTGCCCCACCACAGGACAACCCTGTGCACCCCTTCCTCCTGCAGGCTGCTGCAGAAGAAAGCTGAGCAGAACTTTCTAGCAGAGCCCCCCCTCTGCCCAGGAAGCTCACCAGGAGTGAAGCCAGACTACGTCAGGAACAGGACTGGGCTGCAGCAGCCAGTGACACGTTCCAGACACCTTAAGGAAAAAAAACAAGTTATTTGCGAAGGAGTTTGGGAGGAGGGGGTGGGGCAGAAGAGGGGGATGGATTTGGGGCAGACACACCACATGTCTTATGGCATCTCCTCTTAACATGGAAACCAAAGCTCATAATGCCCTGTGTCAAAGGCCTGAGAGCAGGACAAGAGTCAGTCCTGCTGACCCAGCCTCAGGAGCTGACCTTGAAAATGCAGAGCTTGGGAAGCTCTCCCCCCACATCTGTAGTTGCTCTGACTTTTGACAGCTTCCTGGGAAGCAAGACCAGGTACTGCAGTTGTCACCACAATCCTCGGTGGTACCAGCCAGCCCTAGACATACTACAGCCCTGCACAGCCATGCTGACAGACACCACAGGAGAACTCACATACTACGAGGGTTTTTGGACTCAGGCAGAGACCTCCTCAGCCTTACTCCTCAAGATGGTCACACAGCAAAGGTGCAAACAGCCTCCCAGTACATCACCACCACTTCAGGGCAGGACCACCAACATCTCAGACATTGTCCCTGCATCCCTGCTGTCACACAGGGCTCTGCACACTGGGTTATCTCCAGCCTTGCATCTGTTCTGGAAAGCACAGCTCCAGCCAGGCCTCCAGAGAGGAGGCATCACACAGCAGACACTCCCCATCAGGAACCGAGAGGCAGAAGAAGACCTTCTCCAGAGCAGGGATTGAGAAGTGCACAGGCTCTCCCTGCCCATTAGACAGTTTTAGAAAACAGTGAGGGAGGGGAAAGCCTTGCCTAGAAATCATGCAGTGAGAGTGAGAAACCACACAGGACTAGGAGTGGAAGAATCTTTATTGCTTTGGTTTCTTACAAGACATAGGCATCCATGTTGCTTGCAGCACAGCACAGGGGATGCAAGGACACTGGGCACAGTCTCTCTGCATTCTCCTATACATCAGGGAAGAGAGACCCTAGAAATGTAAGGCAGCTGCCAGCTGAGAGGAAAGGCTTGTGTGAAAGGTTATTGCTACACGACCTGAAAGGTTAGGGACAGCATCTCCAGAGCCTGCAAGAGACACTGACTCCTAGTTTAGCATTCCCAGCATACAGATTACAGTGAGGACACAAACAAGTCCCCCCATCTACCAGCCTCTGCTCCATCTAGGAAAGACCAGGGCAGCCAGAGGCAGGTATTAAAAGTCAGATTCACTCACCCCAAGTGAAGCTTTTATTCTCCTCAGCTGGGAAATGCCCAGACCAAAGATGATGCTTACATAAAGCTGAGCAGTCCCCAAACCTCTCCTCACCTACAGCTGAGCTACTACTACTCTGCTCACTGCTGAGATGCTAGGCACCTCCATGCTCATCCTGCACATCCACGTTACTCGTTCAAGCAACTGCCCGGGGCCACAGAGACTTTCACATCCTCCATCTCATGAGGCCCAGCAGCATCCCATGGCACTGGCACAGTACTACCTCCCTTGCTCAATCCTCAGAGCACAAAGAGAGGAAAAAATTATCTGGCCCCTCTCCCTTGGGATACTCAATGCTTTCTCCTTCCACTCCTCCAGCCTCTGAGAGTAGGCACTGGGAGGATGCTTCCATACCTGATTGAACCACACAAAAAAGAAAGCCAGAAACTAGGAACAAAACAAAACCAAACCAGAACAAAATCAGCAAGGCCCCAATCCGGGCACCTCACCAGAGAGCCAAAGGGCACATCAGCAGAGGAGCTGTGGCCAAGCCAGCTGGCAGCTGGCACTCAGGCATCCACCAGTGTCAGCCCATCATGCAGGGCACGCTTCCACATGTAATAGGTGGAACGGGCCGTGAGTGGGAAGCGGGCACTGAACTCTTTGTAGGTTGGGAAGGTCTTCGACTCAAAGCGCTGCTGCAGGAACAGCTTGGCCTGTGCCTTGAACTGGGCAGTGGCGATCACATCCATCACAAACATCCGGCTGTTGGCTCTCTCCGACATGGCATAGCCCGAAATGGTGGTGTTGCACGGCACAGCAGGCACTGGCTTATCTACGTGCTTGGTGGCTATCTCCAAATGGCACTGCGGTTTGAGGCCTGGCTCTGCTCTTGGAGGTGCCAGGGAAGCCACACGGTTCAATGGCAGGCTGGAGCTGCTCCAGGGCAAGCGATGCCGCCAAATGGTTTGGCCACTGCCCTTCCAAAACCAGTAGGCTGTGGAGGAGAGAGATGGATAGCGCAGGCGGTACTTGCAGAACGGCAGCTGCCATTGCTGGACCTGCCTCCTGGCCACATCTCGCAGCTGCTTTCTCCAGCACAGAGAAGGCTGGAGCTGCAGGAGACTCCTGGACGCTGGCCGGTCTCCATTCCGTCTCTTCCTAACAGGCACACTGCTTGGCTTCAACGGCAGGAATGGCTTTCCTATAGCTAGAGTTTTCTGGTTATCCAAGGGTGACTGGGGGTGTTTGAAGTTGGGGTTCTCCTTGATTGCTTTTCTTCGCCAGTTATAGTAAGTGGACCTGGAGATACCAGGGAAGCTGCGTTTGAAGCATCTGTAAGGCACCAGAGTGTTCATGGAAATGCACTTCTCCAGGTAGGATTTGGCTCCTTGCATAAAGATGCCTGCTTGAATGGGATCTAGGGAAGGACTTGAGGATTTTAAGCTCCCCTGTGGATTTGCTGGCTCACTCATATCAGCCTTTTTTGGGACAACCCTGTGAAGTTCCTGCAACCTGTGGGCCTCAGACAGAGCAGAGGCATCACCATTGACCATGCTCTGCATCTCGTGCTTCCAGGCGTAGTATGTGGATCGGGAGATTTCTGGAAACATTTGTCGAAAGTGCTGGAGGGGGATTATATTGCCCTCCTGAAAGCAGGACTGGAGGAAGTGTTTGGCTGCAAACCTGGCAGCGGCTTTCTGCCGGTGTTCACGGGACTGGCGCTTCCAGCGGTAGAAGGTGCTCTTGGTGATGCTGTAGCGGTCACGCAGGTTGGAGTAGGTCAACTGGGGGTCACTGTTCAGCAGCTCAAGGGTCTTCATGGGCTGGACAGGAGGCTCTGGTGAAGGTATTGTGGGTTCCAGCTCCTCCAGGCCAACCACGGCCACGAAGTACTGCGCTTTGAAGACCTGCTGGGAGAGCTGCTGCCCTGACCACATGATGTGCAGCGTGGAGGTTCGTGGGCCACACTTCCTGGGCCGGATGAGCCGGTTAAAATAGGGTCGGATCTTCAAGTTGCTCATGGGGTAAATGGAGTAGATGTTACACTGCAGTACTGAGGCAAGAGCATAGACATGCCACATGTTGGCAAAGGTGCCAGGAAAACAGGTAGCTTTGATATCAGCATCAAAGATGGCTTCCAGGATAGTCATGGGAAGGCTGGTCATCTCCGGGGTCTCCTCGGTGCAGAGGGAGTAGCGGGCAGCCTGCAGCATCACTTTGGAATCAATCATGCCATTTAAGTAGTATTGTTTGTGCAGCAGCATCTCCACCACGGTACGCACCTGCAGCTCCAGGCTGAGGCTGGGGTTGCCCCAGAGCAGCACACTGGCAGCCTCAAAGAGGCGGTTTCCCTCACCTTTGCAAACGAGAGGCAGCATGTTACTTGGGGCATCCTCAGGATAGAGGCTCCTGGCTACCCGGTCAACCTCCAGCTCCTCTTGGAACTGACTCCCACAATAGCCAGGTAAGGAAAAGGATGACAAGGTCCTCTCTGCCTCCAGCGCAGCACTGGTGAGACCCTCCAGACCAAAGCATTCGGTGGCTTCCTGTAGCTCCTGCAGCACAGACTGCACCAGCTGGTGCCTCTGGATCATCCTGAAAGACAGCAAATCAAAGAAGTCACTGGAGAGCAAGTGCACACTCCAGACTGGCAGTACCCTGGACTTCAGGTCCAGCTCCTGCCCAAAGGATGGGGGGAAAACGCAGAGGAAAGGCCACCGTGCACATTCCAAGACTTGGTCCTCACCAGGCAGACTGGGGAGAGAAACACGGAGTCAGCTTGCTCACCAGTGACCTCCTGTGGGCAGCACATATGGCACACAGCCTCCACCTGTCTAAGCAAGACTACGGAGTGACTGCATGCATGGGGTGGGAAGCCAGGTCACCTCCTACCACTGGATACCTGGCTTTGGCCTGGCATCACCCCTACACCCACCTATCCCACTAGCAGTTCCATCATTGCCATTATACTACTCCCCTGCCAGCACCCAGAGAGAAGAGTTTCTCTCAAAGGGAAAACATTTGTCATCTCTGCAGGAAAGGACCTGTGACAGAACCACCTTGGCTGGGGCCATGGACGCACATGGCTCAAGCTGTTCAAGCTCAACAGCAGAAAGGGCAAGCAGCTTGCCCTCTCCCTCAGAGCAGGGCACTGCAGCTGCACCCACTGCATGCACCAAAAACTGTCTCAGAACTTGGGATGGAAGCGACAAAGCCGACTCAAGCCATGGCTACTGCTGCCTGAGCCAACACTAGATGTCACTTGCTGCTCAGCCGACACACACCACCAGCTAAGGAGAAGGCATAAAAGGAGGGCTTCTCCTAGACGAGCTACCTACCAGGCAGGAGGCAACCCAAAAGTACAGAGTGCAAGTACTGAGTGAGTATTTCAGAGTCTTCTTAGACTGCTCCTCCTTGTCTGAGCTGGTCCCAGTCCTGTCCTACCTCCCTCTGCACGTCAATTCCCATTCACGAAATACAAAGGATCAAACCTGCACTGTGCTTTGTCCAGCTTTTGGATTCCCATGTGGTTCCAGGGGCTTTCATGAAAACTGCATGGCTCTTAGCTCCAGCTTCATCAGTGCAACCCTCTTTAGCATCCTTTCACTGTCAGCCAGCTCAGGCTTCTCCCCAGCTAGTCTACTCTCTCTCCCTCTTGGGCCAGTTTTCTCCCAGGAACCACAACACCTCGCTCAAGAAGCCAAATCTCCTCCATTTTCTCCTAAGCTTCATTCTCATATTATGCCTAATACTACAGCATCACTTTGCAGCCTGCTCACTTCACAGCCCAGCCAGAGCTCACCTTCTCTCAACACTTCACAGGTATCACTATGGACTCAGAGCTGTGTGGGTACATGAAGAACAGCAGAGGCAGAAAAAGCAGCAGCTCTATAATAAAGCAGATGTCCTGCTTGAAATCTCCCGATTTTCAGCCCTGCTGCAGGTACATCTATGGCCCCTGGCCATGACAAAAGTCACAAGAAGTGCCACAGAATTACACAGACACATACAAGTTCTTCATCACAAGGCGCCTCCATGCTGCTGCTGCTGCCGCCACTCCTTGCCTTTAATCAGATCACAGGTAGTCACCAATTGTCACCAATCTCTTCCCCTACTCCAAACTCCTCCACAATCTCCTGCATGTCAGAGGCCAGAACGTTCTTACAGCTGCTCCCACAGCTGTAGAGTATCAGTTACTAGAGACAAACACAGGAGAATGCACACAGCTGTGAAGCAGGGAAGATAAACTAGTCCTAAAATCCTGGTCTGAGAAGGTATGGAATTGTCACTTCAGGTCAGGTCTGCATTGTTATTTTCCTAGAAGTTTGCAGACATTTACAGTTTATAAAAACATATAGTTTATAGAAATTTTGATTAAGCCTATGTTGAGTGACATCTGCTTGAGAAGTTGAAACAAAGGCACAATGCAGGACAACTTATAGGGCTGACAGAGCCCAAGTCCTCCCTCCCTGTGGTGTGTCAAATCCTTTAGGGGCCAGACACCTCCCCTTGCAGCAGCCAAGGTCTGCTGAGCACTGTCCCACCAGAAGGGCCAAGAAAGGTAAAACAGACTTTTTTTCTCCCAGGAGAGGGTGAGGACATAGTTGACATAGGCAAGAGAGCATCAGCAACAACCCTGGTATTTCTGTCCTAGTGGGCATTTCCCACTCCCTTACAGACTGGGGGAGATAGAGAGAGGGAGAGCTGGAGGCATAGCTTAATGGCCATTAATCCTTTTCTTCAATAAATCCACAGCCTCAATGTCACTGTCAGCTCCTGCTGCCCAGAGCAATCCTAAGGCAAAACCCACAGCTGAATCAGCAGCAGGGAGCTCCTGGGGCAGGTGGAGAGGGGCTTGGTTACATCAGAAGCAGAAGTCAGACAAGCTGGGGGCTTGGTTCATGGCCAGAACAAACCCAGCAGCTCTCAGCACAGAGGACTCGATGCAAAGGGAACACTTCTCCCTGCACACCCCCAGGGAAGCACACTGAACACGACAGACAAGTGTTCACTAAACCACCTCAGCACCAAGAAGTAACCAAGGGAGCTTTTCGCTGCTGATAAAGGTTTTACCTAACCAGGCCACTTTTGCATTGTAACAGATAAGGAAACAGCTGCAGGTCACGTTCCCTCACCTAAACTGATGGGCCGGTGGCATCCAGTAGTGCAAGTTCCCCCAGCCAGTCCTAAAAATGCTCCAAACCAGCAGGAATCCAGGAGACTTCAGCCCCAAATGCCCAGGACCCCGTGTACCTCACAGGAGCAGGGGTATCCATAAACCCCAGCCCACCTGGGTTAAGTGTCTCACCTCCCAGCCCCAGCCGTGGGTTCAGGCCACCGCAGCGGTAAAGGCTCTCAACTGAGAGAAGGATATTTGAACCACCCGGACCGTACAGCAGGAGCACAGAAGTGGTAAGTCTCCAGAAGCTGTCTAGGCTACAAATATCACCGGAGGAGCTCCAGGGATGAGCAGCAAAGGCAGCAGGATGCCTTCTCCATCTGCCAACATCCACACGTCCAGCGAAGCTCACAAACGGGGCGTCGCTCACCGGGAGGGGAAAACCCCTCAAACCCACCTTAACCTAGGCCGAAGCGCTGCAGCCGAGCCCGGCTTCGCCCGCCCCTCGGGCGGGGGCACTGAGCGCTCGGGGGCGGACGGCTCCTGACGGACACCCCCGGCCCCAGGCACGGCGGCTGCTCACGCCGCTCCCGAAGGCGGCGGCGGCGGCTCCGTGCGGCTGCCCCGCCACGGGGACGGCCCCGCTCCGGGTGGGAGCGCAGGCGGCCGCTCCCCTCGCCGGGAGACAAAGGGACACACCGCCCCGGGCCGGGGGAGAACGCCGCCGGTGCTCGGGCAGCTGCCGAGCGGAGGCCGAGGGCAGAACGGGACCGCACTCCCGCCCGGGGATGGTGCCGCCACAGCGGGACAGCCCGCGGGTTCAGAAGGGATGGCGAGGAGCCGCGGCCCCGACGGCGCCGGCACAGCTCCGCACTCACCTGACTCCGCGGGTCGAGTCACGCCCAGCCCGCACCCCGGGCCGCCCCGCACCTTTAAGGGCGGCGGCAGGAAGCGGCGCGGAGCCGCGGCCGCCCCGGTGCCAGCCCCGCAGTGACCCCCGGGAGCGGGCGGCCGCGTGCGGCGCCGGGCCGGGCCGAGCCGGGCCGGGCCGCCCCTCCCCTCCCCCGCCCTCCCCTCCCCCGCCAGGAAGCGGGCCATCCCCGCGGCCCCGGCCCAGATGAAAGCGGAGCGGGCCGGGGTCACTTCCAAAGCTAAAGTGATAATGGCCATTGTGCCGCCGCCGCCTACTTAAAGGGCCCGCCGCCTCGGGCCGCCCTGTCCCGCTGCGCCCCGGAGCGCCCAGGCACCGTGCGCCCCAAAGCATCCTCCTGCCCCGCACCCCGCCCGGGCTTGCAGCCCCATGGCGAGTGGCGGATCCCACCACTGGGGCCACGGGGTGGGAGCTGGGAGCCTGCGCGGGGCACCCATCGTGTCCCCACGGGGAGCCGGCAGGTCCCAGGTGAGTGTCACTGCAGCCCGAGGGTTGGCACAGCCTGTAGATGTGTGTCTGCTCCCTTCTCCCGGCTTGCTCCTGACGAGGCCACAGTCCTTCTCTCCTGCTAGCTAGGAGCTTCCCTTTCCTCTCATTTTCCCAAGTGGCGCCCTTTCACCACAAGGCCAGGTTGGTGGGATCCCTGCGCTCCTAAGGCAGACAAAGCTGCCCGTCAAAACCTTCTCGTTTGTCTTTAGAAGCCACCCAAATTACAGAAACCTTTTCCCTGTCCTCAGCTGTGGGCAGCTTCCCAGACAGCCTTACATCTGCCTGCTGGTGCCAGGGCCTTCACTGGAGCTGTCTTTCTCCCCATTATCTCTGCCCTGCTGCCTCCTCAGTCTAATCTCGGGGCCGAGGTCCCCCTCCTTAACTCCCACTCTCACAATGGATTCATCCTGTCTCTTGGGCACCACGTGAGGCTGTGCAAACAGCCAGCACATCAGGCATCTCGCTCCAGCATCGCTGCAGCATTGCTAATTTGTCAACACCGCCTCCACCCTGTGGCCTCTTCACGTGTCCAGAACTCTGGAGCTTCCTTCACAACCTGTCTTATCCCAACCTATACGGCCCCAAAACAGGAACCCAAGGAGCCCATCTGGTCTTGGGTGTGAGACCTGGGTGCATTTTAATGACAAGGGTCACAGTTTGGTCAAGAGGGAAGAGTTTGGATCTTTGCTGTGTCAGTTCTCCATGTCCCCTGTGTGTTTGTAGCTCTGGTTGCAGGCAGTATCTAGTTTCCTCTCCCCAGCCTATCCCTGGGGACCAGCCTGAAACCTGCCACAAATGCCCCAAATCCAGTGAGGGACACAAAGTAATTCCTGATGCCAAAGACAGCAAAGGCTTCCTGCCCCACATGCCTCTGCCCTTGGGGAATCTCACTGTGGCGCTCATTTCTGCTTCAGCATTTGGCAATGAGAGGGCAGGAGGGCTCACGGAGGCACCATGCATAGAATTCCTGTGCAATTCAGGGAGCAAATAAACACAGATATTTCAAAGGGTAAATGTGCTCAGCTCCCTCTCCTGCTGCCTTCCCTTCCACTGTAGTCCAGGGGCAAGCACTGCCACACAAATCAAGGCATACCTTCACTGCCCAGAAGCACATATCCCAGAGCATTTTTTCCCACTTCTCTTGTCTCACATTTGATCCCAGGAATGCAGGGGGAGGCCAGGCAAGGAGGGTTTGACAGGAGGAAAGGGCTCCCTGGAAGCTGTGGACTGGCTGCTTGAGAGTCCTCCCAGCCTCAGTTAGGAGTCACCACTCCAGGTGACACTGAACCCTGGCTTTCAGGACTCAAAGAGGTCATTCTCACTGGACACAGAGAAGCTACAGTGCAAGGAAGAGAGACCTAAACCATTCCCTGGCAAGCTTTATCCTCTTCAGACAATCTTTCAAAGCCAGCTACACTCTCACTATCAACCTGTCCAGTCCTGGCTCTTTTCCCCTCTGGCAGGCTGGTGTTCATATCCACAGCTGCTGAGCTTCCCTTCTCAGCCTTCATCCTTTTAACTTCTTCGGTTGCAAATGCAAAGCAGTGCTCACAGGGCAGTGAGACACTGGTAAATGCCGGAGTCAGCAGGGTCAGTGATTAACATAGGAGCTGGAAAACACACAAAGAGACAGCTTGGGCAGTTCTGTTATGCAGATGACTGCACACACCCGCTTCCAGCTTATAAACAAGTAGTTAGCATTTTTCTGTTCCTTGGAGGAGTTCAGTGGGGGACCAGAATGCTTCCTGCTTTGGTGCAGGATGCTTCAGCATTACAACCATGGAGACTTTTGCAGTTTAGCTATGGCTACCAGAAGCTTTTCTGTCTGTGTTTTAACCTGCCTGCTTGCAGCCCATTCTCTCCCAGATAAAGCTCAGAGAAAAAGTGCAGAGATGTCCAGCTGTGGGGGGATCTTCAGGCACCATGTTACCAGCCATGCTGTAAAGCAGGTTTTACTGCTCCAAGTTTGGGCACAGAGTCTTCTCCCAGGTCAAGGGCAACCTCTTTGTTCAGCAGATGTTGGCTTGAGCCTCATGAGGAAGGATATCTCAAGGACTTGGTGCCGAGTTCTTTTATAATAAGATAGGACTTGCTCTGGTTCTGTCACTGGAATATGACAATCTTGACAGTGCCACACGTGGGGACAACATTTAAACACTCAGCTATCCGCCCCATCAGGGAAGTTCCTCACTCCCACCTAGGGGACCTGCAGGAGTGGAGGGAGTCAGAGCACCCTACCTATTGTGGGGCTGCCCATGGGTGGACCAGATGAGACTGTTCAGATAGGATGAGATAAAACTGAAACACCTGGGCAGCAAAATGTCATTTGGGGCAGGTCAGACTCTGGACCAGTTGCCAAAACCACTTCTGCAGCTGGAAAAGATTGATCCACATTACTTTATGACCCATTTATGATCTATACATAGGCTAAATTGACATGTCCAGCTTCTTAAAGCCATTGCTGGTGCCCTGGCTCCTGTTTTTCCCACATTTTTCCCTCCAGAGCGCTGCAGAATTTGAATCTCTCTGGGAAGTCAGGGGAGCTGGGACTGTAGAAGGGCTGATAGAAATGAGTTCATAGGAGCTTCTAGGAGGGTCTTAAGTATGTACTGTCTTGGTTGCTTTCTCTCCTGTGCCTGGCATTGCTCTGCAAGGAAAGATCAATGAGCAGAGCTTGCAGCCAGAATTGGCAACAGAAATCGGGTTGCTGCAGGTGCAATATGCCCACCAGTCTTAGGGAGAATGAAGTTTAAGGGGTTCTGGTGCGATATTCCCAAGAGGGACCTGAAAACATGGAGCCCACAGCAATTTTTTTGTAGTAACTTGTTTCCTGTGAATGAGAGAAGTCCTGTTTTGGCATTCACATTATCTGGTACTTCTCATCCCCAGACCTGAAACCACCTCTGAACCCACTGCCTTACGTCTGTGCTGAAGCCCTTGAAGTGATGCTCAGACAGAGCAATGGTTGGGCTCTGCAGAGGAGCCCTGTGAGGCACACTCTGGTCTGTGCGTGCCCAGGACAGTGCTGGACACCAGCAGAGAGGTCTGCTCTCATCATACTGAAAGGGAAAATAACAAACAATAGGAAGTTTTCAGCCAGGAGAAGCAGAGCTGGAGTAATTGAATAAGAGATGATGTGAGGATAACATCTATTTAGTGGTGCTGAAGTGAGAACTGGCAGGCAGGGATATTCAAGTGCAAGAACCTCAGCAAGGGAGAGCAGTTAACAGGAGTGACTTCAGCTGAGAAAATAAGGGGCAACACAGATGGCAGAAGTATTTGGCCTGAACTTTAAGACAGCTTAAGGGCAAGGCCCAGTCAGGAGTTTCATATCCCAAGGAAAGTGGGGAACTTGCCTACACATTAGATCCCACGTTGGACAAGAGACTGGAGGCCCCTAAGTTTCTCCCACACGCTATAGTCCTCTTCCTTTGAAGTGAGTCAGAACTCAGCATCATTCCCCATCATCCAGTTCCATCATTGCCACCTCCTTCCCATCCTGCAGAAAACACCAAGGGCTCTCATTGCTGTTATCCTCTTTCCAACTTAAAATAACTCTTTGTGGAACCCGGGGACATCAGTGCTGTCTCCTGAGAGCCATTCCCTGTCCCTCTCATAATGGTTTCTGCTTCCCAGTTCATCTTCTGGGTCATGTTCAGCACTGACCAGTCTAATGCACCAGAGCACACAGGAGAGACAGGTCTGCCTACCCCCCACCCTGGGGTACGAGAGCCTTAACAGTAGGTCCCATTTAGTAGGTCTAATTTACCTCTGCTCATCTCAGGGCTCTTTTCCCTTCCGGCTTCTGTCTGACCAGGCTCTTTTTCTTCCCATTCTATGAGATGGGAGGGAAAGTTTGAACTTGGTGTTGGCACTGTACTCTCACTCCATAAGGCCTCTGTGAGGCTCCCAGGTGCACAGGAGGAAATTAAATGTGAAAGAGCAAGTGAGGTATCATAGCAAGGACTAGGAGTCCTGGCCACATCCTGTGGTCCTGGCCATGGGTGGGAGCGTGGGGGAGAGCTGGGAACTGAAGGAGATTCAAAGTCAAGATCAAAGCATTTCCCTCTGAAGCCCTAACACTCTCCTTCCCTCCCACTTGCACATAAAAGCACTCTGCCCTCAGAGGGCTCTCCTCTGGGGAGGGTGGGTGGAGGAGGGGTCCCTTTTCCCCCTTTTTTTTTTCCTGTGTTACTAATAATTCTTCTCACAGGTGAAATGCTGAAAATCCTTGACCTCTCCTCCCCCATGCCTGCTTCATACTCAGATCCAAAGGGCCCGAAATCGTTTCGATGACTATGAGTTCATGGCAGACCTGGCCTGCTTTGGGGGTGTCACAAGCCAATGTCAGCATGGGGGAGATGCAGCAAGCAAAGCCTTTGAAGTGTACAGTAGAAAGACACTGTTAGAGGCAAAGCACAAGGAAGGAGGACTGAAAAGAAAGCGGAGCAGTTTGGCCCACAGGAGGGGGAAAGGCTAATTAAGACACAGAGTGTGGAGAAGGAAAAGGCAGAATCATTAAGATATCACAGCAGGAGCCCGTGGTGCGGCTCCATGGAGGTTTAAGCCATGCTGAGCCTGGCCTATGCTGTTTGCTCCCCCTCCATTTCCCATTCCCACCCTCTGCTTTGGGGTGGCACAGGAGTGTGAGGGACTCTGTCAGTCAGTTCAGCTTGCTGATCCAGCTGAAAATTAGCTGGTTTAGTTCACACGCTAATAAAAGAGCTGAAACTCAGGATGGGAGTTTCCATTACCCCTTCCTTACAAATGATCTGACAGTGGGCTAAAGCTTGCAGGTGATCCCACACTGAAGAAGCTGCAAGCTCCAGTGAGGACAGGTACCTATGAGGAGACTAGAAATTGGAAACATGGGCAGGAAATGGTGGATTCAGTTTTGGAAAGCCCAGGAAGGGGATAATCTTCTGGCAGTGCTTCATTACGCAACATCGCACAAAACCAGCAGCGTTAAGAAAGACGTGGGAAAGAGGGAAAGCAAACTACAGATTCAAGGCTGTAGTTTTGTCTTCCTTTCCGTGATGACAGAAGCTGCTGCTTACTTCAGAGAACACCCAGGACCACTTACCGCACAAAGGCAGTGAAAGATGGATTTGTCAGGCTTCTCCCTGCATCCCAGCTACACAGCAGGCACCGAGGGACCACAGGGAAATGGAAACATAGAGGGGCAGTGGGGAAAGATGTGAGCCCGGGGCTGGGAGGCCAGGGATGCGGGAGGATCTGGCTTCCTTCACTGGTCCAGAGCAGAGCAAAAATGCATGGAACAGGCAGAGGAGGCTGGGGGATGGGATGTTTCACACCTAGCGAGCAGGAGCAGATGGGGCTGCGGTTAAACACCACAAGGAATTAACTTGCACTGCCTCAAGGAGCCCAGGACCTAGCGAGCCAGGCCCAGCTCTCGCTTCCCTGGATTCATGGCATACACTTTGGTGACAGGTTAGCAGTGCAGAGGGGGTTTCTCTTGGGTCTGTAGCTAGCCAGGGAGCTGAGATATGGCCCTTCAGTACAAACAGACCCATAAAACTCTACTCAAGTTGTGATTCCCCAATCCTTTCCCAAGCCCTGCCCCCAGGCACACACTGAAACGGCCATGGTGTTTGCTGGGGGAGAAACGTGAGAAGTAGAGCTGGAGTGCTGTAAAAGATGTAAATGTTTCTGTGCTGACAGCAGCCGAGTGTCTAGGGCACAGCCCCGGAGGGGGGATGGAGAGGCACCGAGAAAGCACTTCTCTTTTGTTCTTGATCTTGGCTGCCTTAGGAGGGTTCCCAGGAAAAATCGTGAAGCTGATATGCCAAAGGGAGCTCACAAGCGTGTGCTTTATCAGGTGGAGGTCGTGGGGTGCCAGTGACAGAACAAAGGACAGGGAGAAGGAAGAAACAAGAGGGCGGGCTTAGGATAGACAGTTGTGGCCATCTCATCTCTGTGTTAGATCCTCTGACTCCCCTGGTGCTGGAAAACCATTTCATCAGTCGAGGAGGGAAAGGGAAGGAATATCCCCTCATCATAAAGCGGACAACAGGGCAAAGGAGTCAGTTCAATCCTGGTAACCACTGACAAGGTGAAACACGCGATTGCCACAGCTGCAGTACTGCCCCACGAGCGGATGTGGCTGCTTAGGAGCAGCCATCAACCAGGTCTGATGCAACAGCTGAGAAAAAAAACCCCCATGATTCTTTTAACATAAAAGTTAGTCATCACTGAGGTCGGGTTTTCACAGGGCTGATCTCTGCCCTCTGGAGCTTAACCTTTAGGTATGACTGATAGCATTGTGAATTCCAAAAGAGTGGAGAGAAGGGAGATGAGGGCAAGGAGAAAGGGGCACTGCTTAGAGACAAGGCCATTTGCTGAGGAAACACACTGGTGTGTCTTCTTTCGTCTCTGAGAGCATATACACCGATTTTGTGAAATGTGAACTATGAATTATCTGGACCACTGAGCAGGTAGCACCAGAGCAAAGAGGAAGGAGGTGAGGATGAAGGGAGAGAAGGAGGGCTGGGAGGCAGGGAACTGGCAGAAGAACAAAGCTACTGGGCATCTGGGAAGAGGGACCCACAGGGTATGTGCAGAAGCCCAAAGCTCTGCAGAAGAAATGACATCAACAGGATGGTAGGTGAGAGACACACGAGTAAGTAAGGCATGACAGCTCATAGGATCTCTCATCTCTAATCACGAGGCTGGTCCGGAAATTTACTTGTTCTGAAATAATTCATAACTCAGATTTTTGGATTGTGAAACCAGATTCCAGCCCTGAAGGAAACCTAAAGGGAAAAAAAAAAAAAAAAAAAAAAAAAAAAAGGTTGGTTTCTCTGTTAAAACTGAGGTCACTGCAAAGCCAGAGAGGGTCCATTCACTGACACAACTCATTGCGGCTTTCTTGAAGTCTCTCCCTCTGCCTGGGGTTTGGCCCTGCTCGGTTCCTGCAGCAGGGTGGGGAGCACACTCTGCAATTCACCATCACGCTGGGGATCGCTGCCTAATCCCAATGACCCGCCTTGAGAAATCTCCTACACTGGCCACTGCAAGTTGTGTCTCTTTTGGAATTCACTGCCGACCCCAAAATTAGACGGATGTGCAGAATTAGTACTGGTACTTCTTTCTTGTCTCCCCCGTAACGCGTGGGCGGTACGTGCTGCCCACGGCGACTGTCCCTCAGCCTCTCCAGAGGGATCACTTCGTGCCTGCCCAGCTCCTTCCCCGGGAGAGGCGTCAGTGCCCGGGCACCACGGCCCGTCTCCGTGAGGAGGCGAGCAGGGAGGAGATGAGGGATGCGAACACATCCTCCGCGCAGGGATGGCCCTCCGGAATGGCCCACGGGGTGACCCGCCGGGATCTCCGCCGGGATGGCCCTCGGGATCGCCGCCGGGATCGCCGCCGGGATCGCGGCCCGGCTCCGCCGTGTGGGGACCGCGCGGCCGGGATGGCGCTGCCCACACACCTCGGCATGGCGCCGCCAGGGGGCGCTGTGCCCGCGGGGAGCGCGGCGTGCCGCCAGGGGGCGCTGCCGGCGGGGAGGCGGCGCTGGCGGGCGGGATCTGTGCCGTGAGGCCGCAGGCGGCGGCCGCCCCCGGGCGGGGCTGATGCAGGGCGAGGAGAAGTGGTGAATATTTATGTGAAGCGCCCCGGGGAACGGGTTTGGCCGGGCTGGTTCGGTCCGGAGGGCGCCGATGGCGGGGGGCAGCGGCAGCGCGGGGCGCGCCGGGATCGGCGGGCGGTGAGGACGGACCGGGCTGGGCCGGGGCCTGGCGGAGGGGAGGTGGCGTGGAACCGCCGAGCTCACCGCCGGCCCCCTTCTCCCTCCGGTACAGGGCTGGCTCCCGGCTGGACGGGCTGTTCGTGCGGCGGTTCCTGCGGCTCCTGGCCGTGCTCTTTCCTGGATGGCCGTCCCCGAGCGCCCTCATGTTCCTGACGCTGCTCGGTGTCGCCTTGCTGGGTGAGCCTGGGGGATGGGGGAGCACCCCCCGTCTGCTCCCTGCGATCCCCCGCCTCGCCTTGTCACCGCGGTCCATCAATTCCTCCCCTGCTTGTCTTTGTCCTCCAGAGCAGCTGGTTATTTACCAGGTTGGCGTCATTCCCAGCCAGTACTATGAGGTGCTAGGGAACAAGGACTTCTCCGGATTCAAAACATTGACTGCAGTTGCCGTGACTCTGATCATTGTGAACTCCACGGTAAGACC
This sequence comes from Sylvia atricapilla, assembly GCF_009819655.1. Classification (NCBI taxonomy): domain Eukaryota; kingdom Metazoa; phylum Chordata; class Aves; order Passeriformes; family Sylviidae; genus Sylvia; species Sylvia atricapilla. The sequence continues at coordinate 57,593,154 of NC_089145.1, forward strand.
GGAGGCTCAGATGTCTTGGGAGAGGAAGGGAAATCTGCCCATGGCTGTTGGCATGATCCTGGTCACAAAGGATTCGAATCTGCCCGTGCCCTGGATCACTAGTACAAACTGCTAGTTTTTATTTCATTTTGAAAAAATGTTTGTTCTCACTTATCTCTCCCCATCCATCTCTTTGCCCTTGTTCCAGCTAAAAAGTTTCGACCAGTTTATCTGCAACATGATGTATGTGAACTGGAGGAAGTCCCTCACTGAATACCTCCACAACTGCTACTTCCAAGGCCAGGTCTACTACAGCCTGCACGTGCTGCGTGAGGACATCGATAACCCGTAGGCTGCCAGCAGCTTCTTTCAGTATCTTGCTTGGCTTCTCCTGGGCTGCTGTGCACCTTTTCCTGACTTCCCTTTGTCTCTGGGTAGGGGCTTGAGCCCTAGGAGCTTTTACTGTTTAGGCACATATCTAGGCACCCTCTTCTATCTCGGTGGGAGGTGATACCTATTGTTGGGAGCTCCTGTGACTGCTGGTCATGATGGTTTTAGGGGCAGGATGTTTCGGTTCCAAGGAAAGTGGATGCCCATTGGAACAGGGATCTAGTGCTGCTGTAAAATACTCTGTCAGCAAACTCAGTCCTTGACACCGTGATATTGCAAAGGGCCTGGCTGGGGTCAGCAGTGCCTCTCCTTTCCTTCACACAGCTGATGCATTAGGACAGTCCCTGTTCTGTTTGAACTTCAAACACCAGAATCTGCAGCTGAGCACAGTTTAGTTGTATTTCGATGGTTTGATAATCCATGAGAGCCACATCCAGGAAGGGCTTTGTTTTGCACTGTATGAGGGTTGCATTTCCCTTTCCTGTTCCCTGGAAGGAAGTGTCAGTGGTGACCTAAAATATGAGGAGGAGCATTCATTGTGGATCCCAGCTTCCGCCCCCAAGAAGTCCCTCTCCAGTTTGCTTTGTGCACAGTACTGCTTCCTGCAGAGCTGTTGATCTACCTGGGCTGGGCAGCAAAGGTCGAGTGCCCTTCCTTACAGCTGTGGGTAGACTTTGGCCTTCCAGCTTGTCCTCACACACAGGGCACTGCTGTCACAGCTGCATACTGTGAGGAGCTAAAAATCCTATGTTGGATATCATGTGAGAGGTCACAGAATCACAGATTATTCTTAGTTGGAGTGGACCCACATGGATCATTGAGTCCAAGTATTTAAGTGAATAGCCCATACAGGGATTGAACCTGTGATTAGCACTGTGCTTTAACCAGCTGAGCTAATCTCAGTGTAGAATCTCCCTAATTCTTCCTTCTCCAGAATTTAAAGTTATTATTAAATAGTAGCTGAAAAACTAGAAATAAAGGGGGAATGTTTTCCAAATAATGTGTTGTTATACTGTCATTTAGAGACTCCCAAATTCTCTGCTCGAATGGGCACCTCTGATCTAGTCACTGCATTGGTGCCATTTCCCATGTTGATGATGAGAGGAGACTGTGTCCAGAGTCCTGGGGAAAAGTCCCTGTCTTGCAGGGACTCATAACTTGCTAGTAGTGGAAACTTCAAGAAACTGAAGCAGCTTCTGCACTTCTGCTGCCTGTTGCTACTGGCTGCATGTCCTTACTCCTTTATTGCAGAGCAGGATGGTTTGTGTGGCTGCTGCAGGAAAACATGCTGGGTATCTAAAGGGGAGCAGCAAGCAAGGAGAAAGGTCTCAGCCTGGGTCAAACAGCTCTATGTGTTTGGCAGTAGGTCATCATTATCAAGCTGATGCACTTTCAGGTTGCTGTTCAGTTTACTCCCACTATCATTAAATGTTCATTTCTGATAGTGTTTTGCAGTGGCATGGAGTTGCAAGGAGAGGTTAAAAGACTGTGTCTGTCACCAGGGCATGCAGCACTTCCCAGGCAGTGCAGCACATTGAAGCCACAAGCTCCTGCATGCCTGTCTTTTTCTTTGGGGGCACGAGGGGATGCAGAGGACAGAGGCCTCTCACCACATGATTATTCTGCTCAGGTTTATTTTTGACTAGGGAAAGTGTTCACATTGTGCAGTGAAATGTAGAAGACAACTGGGTCAGTCTGCCCTGCAGCAAAAGAGATAGCTCTCCTGACCTTTGCAGCCAAATGTGTCTCATTACACCTTGCTTCTGCTCCAACATTCAATCTTCCTGTTTAGTGTGGTCTTGGTACCACTGCAAAAATTTTCTTTATCTTGCAATTCTTTGATGAGAGGTTTTTTACCCTGCACCAGGTACTTAGAGAACAAACTAGAGCAACAGAGACCTCCCATTATGCAGTGCAAACCAAACTGAGTGTCAAATGCATGGAGTCATCTCCTTTGAAGGAATGAAGAGTGGGTTCTGAGTGGCATACAAACACTTGCAGCACCTAGCAGGGCATTTGAGTTGATGCTTTCATGTGTTTCATGGGTTTTCATTTCATGTTACTTAGCAGCTTGTAAAAAGCAGTAATCCTCCTATGAGACTATAGCACAATTTAAGTTACAATTTTATGGGGAAATTACAGTCTGAGGAAATGGAAAAATGCTGACTCTAAGGTCAGTCAGGGTGAGAGTTGCCGTAGAATTAAATCCATTACTGTTCCAGAACTGCAAAAGTGTTAAAACATGAGTGTCCTTGTGGTTATATCTGCACTGAGACTAATCAGGGGTTCATCCTTGCTCTTCATTCTGAACTTCAGCATTAAGTTATGACCTTTCCACTGGAGCTTAGCACAGCAGGCTGAAGCCCTCATCCGTGTGCTCTGGACAGATGAGATGCTGAGGAGTAAATATACTGAAATCCTTCCTAGTTACCCCAAGTGCATCTCCTGCTCAGCAGTGGGATAGATGGGACTTGAGGGTCTGTCACCCATGTGCCTGCTGCTAGTGAGGTGAGAAGTGTGTGCTGCTTCCTGCTCTTGGGAGGTGGGGTGGGTGGAAGCACCTCCTTCTTTGCAGCAAAGGAACCAGAGGCACTCAATGCAGAGCCAAGGGATCTGCTCGGGTCTGATGGCATTTCAGCCCAGTACTGAAGGTTAGGAGGAGAGTCACTACCTTTTCATAGTATGGGGGTTGTTCCAGGAGTGAAGTAAGGACAATGATGCAGAAATCTTCAGCACAAGTGTTGAACAATATTGTTGAAAGTGGAACAAGGGATAAATACGAAGAACAGGATGAAAGCAAGGGCAGGAGTTGTTCTTCCTGTGCCACGAAGGCCCTTGGGTGGGTCCTGCGGGGCCATGAAAATGGTTTCCTGTGGGGGAGTTGCAGGTCCTTCCCAGGCAAGGTTCTTCAGCTGCAGCCTGTCCTATGTTCATGCAATGAAACAGCCTGTTTTGTACCCTGTTAGGGCTTTAGTACTGGCTCTTGCTTCTGGGCTGTAATGGTGCCACTGGCTCTTTGTGTTGAGCAGGGACCAGCGCATCAGCCAGGACGTGGAGAGGTTCTGCAGGCAGCTCAGCTCCATGGCCAGCAAGCTCGTCATCTCACCCTTCACACTGGCCTACTACACATACCAGTGCTTTCACAGGTAAGGGTGTATCCTGGCCCTGCTTGCCCACCTCTTTTCTGTGTTCTTCGTTTGGAGCCTGCCACCCAGATTACAACTCCCCAGATGGATATTTGTAAACACGGGTGAGTGGTCTCTACACTCCAAAGAGAACTCTGCCGTGGGGATGCTGGGATATGCAATGTTGGCCCCCAAACTTCTGTGAAAGCAAAGAGGTGACAGCAGAGGGCTCTGATTGCTTGGGCTAATGGTGCAGGGGTGTCCTTTTGCTTGGATTATTAGCTGACTTCTCTTTCTCCTCTGTAGCACAGGCTGGCTAGGCCCGGTGAGCATCTTTGGGTATTTTGTCATTGGGACGATGATTAACAAAGTGTTGATGAGCCCAATTGTGTCTAAACTTGTGCAGCAGGAAAAACTGGAAGGAGATTTCAGGTGAGTCCCAGCAGAGGTGTGTTTTTGCTGCCTCTTGGCAGCTTCTGTGAAAGCTTTTTTTTTGTGCCCATTCAGTGCTGTGTATGTAGCTACTTCTCTTGTCTGTGACTTTCCCCACACTCAGGGAAGGCTGCCTGTGCAATGGTGCCTCAAAGTCGGTGTACTGAGCCCCTGCCAACCATTCACAGCCTTGTGCCATGGCCAGCAATGCCTTTGGTTCAGTCTCACAGCTCAGTCTTCAAGCTGTTTGCCTGCTCATTGCTGGTGCTTCTGCTAGGGGTGTCTTGAAGAAAACTGCACATGAAACTTCCTTGGGTGCAGATGCACATTCAGTGAACTGCATCTCCTGACAGAAATCAGGTTTCTGCTTCACCACTGCCTTCACTGGGTTCCTAAAACAGCCCAGTCTTTACATAAGCTCTGTAACTCACCTCCTCCCCCTTGCTTACAGGGTTGGCTGTGTTTGTAGCAGGGGCTTTGTAACTTTCCCTGGGGCTCAAGGCACCCAGGGACAGCAGCATAAGCTGTTGTGGCACAGGGATCCCAGCCCAGAGCAGTTGGCTGTGGTGATGTATGGTGGAGATGCTGGATTGGCAGCAAACAGTAAGCCCCAGGGCTAAGATGTGCACAGAGAGCAGGATATCAAGCAAATGCACTACTGAGCTGGCCCTGAATGATGGCAGCTCATGTTAAGCCTTGGTCTCTGGTGCCTTTCTGAGCCTGTTGAGTATTTCCATCAAGAGATGCCTCAGACCACTGCTCTAACATGCAGGATAAGTTTCCTCTAGGAATGGCTTTGGCTACATAATTCACTGAGCATTTTTGTACAATTATGATGGTTTTTTGGTTGTACAGGTTCAAGCACATGCAGATCCGTGTCAATGCAGAACCAGCTGCTTTCTACAGGTTAGTAGTGTTAATTTCTTTGTATCCTCAAAAGGATTGTCCCAGTTCAGATCATCCTTGTGTTCACATATCACAAAGGAGCCCAAGTTCTGTTGCTACAGCTTTCTGTCCCTTCCACTGCAGCATCATACAGCCCTGACACTCTGTTCTTTGCATTCTGTGCATCATCTGCAGAAATAATCCAGAGCAACTGGAGACAACTGTCTTCCCTTTGCCTCCCTTCTAACATCTTTAGAGGCAGATACAGATTTGGTGCTGGCTTAGAAACATTACTGATGTTTTCCCAGGCCCTTATCTGGAAGATCACTCAAAGTCTTACTGCATCTGGTTTCGCTGAGGACTTGTTGCGTGTTGCTTCTGGCCCCATCCTGCTGCTGCTTGCCTGCATGTCTTCTGTGGGTGTGCCAGCTGCTACCTGGCCACCTTACCTCTGCTTTGCTCCTCTTGGTGAGTCTGTGCCCTGACCCTCCTGTACTGGTGCTCTGAATTTGCTTAATGCCATTCCCCCCTGAGCTGAGCACACAGTCAGGAGCCTGGCAGCACCTCCCCCAGTTAGTGCCTGAAGCCTGTTGAGCTGTCACTGGGTTCACCAGGAAAGGAGATATGAATTTGGTGCAGCTTGTGTTGGGGTGGCAGGAACTTCTTGTTCCTTGTGACAAGCTTGCCTTTGCCCTGTGTGTTGCGAAATCACTCTTCTTCCAGGAATTGTAGCACGTGTCCTCTCTCTGGTCTTTCCTGCCTGTGATCTGTATTTGGCTCCTTCATGCTGTATTGAGCAGGCATTTCAAGTGTTGTGGTGCTGTCCCCACAGTGGTTTGATTCAAAGTCACTGATTTCATAACAACTTACATGGGCAGATTTAAGTAACCAAAATCATTCTTGGTTTGCACTGGCAAGCCTGAGTTATTTCTCTGTACTCTGATTCCTCCTGGTTCATGATAATTTTTTGTAATGGAAGAGATACTGTAATTACATGCCCTTATTTAAGTACTTTTGAGGAAAGCAATACTTTGCCTCACAATTTAGAATTTTTTTATTCTATTAGTAAGCAGAACACGGAAAGTGGATTATTATACCAGAAAACAATGTCTTGGTTCAGTACAGTGTTTTAGTAGAAAAACTTCATTTTGTGTGAAACTAGGACTTAGCTGAGTTGCACACAACCAGGCATTTTCATGGTATGTGTCATAATTAAAAATAAAGGAATTTTTAAATACGTTGCATTCCTAGAATCCTGCAAGAGGAGCATGTGGTGAGCAGCTGATTTTGATTGCTCTAGTTCTCTAGTTTGTGATCTTGTCTTTTTAAGACTGCCTAAACATTGTTTCAGTAAAGGAAGAAACATAAGCAGAGCACTGCCACCTTTTCACTTTTGTTATTTAGGCTTTGGCAAACTTGCTTTAAAGTGAAGTGAATGGGAGGAAAAGAGGAAGCCAATACAGCAATCTCTTCTCATCTGCAACAGAATAATAGCTCTAGAACAAAGGTCCCCAGTTCCTTTCTCACCCTTAATTCCTTATGTTCAAGCCTCCCTCCTTTCCTAATACATGGAAAGCAAAGATTGCAGTTCAGTAGTTACATGAGATGTGTTATAAGGCAGTGAAGCCAAACTGAATTCTAACCAGGTGCATTTTTGAGAAAGAAACTGTATTTTTGTATGAACTGAGAATCTTTTGAAATGAGACCTCAAAAATCTTATTTTGGATGTTTTTGTGCTGCTTTCTGGCCTTATCTTCTTGAGCCCTAGTGATTCCCCTGTTGCACAGACTGTGGTGGGAGCGTGGTTTGTGTAGTGGGCACAAGCCTCTGTTGGATGTCAGGGCCAATAGGTCCACGGCAGGCGGGAGTCTGAAGTGAGCTGTGGAGCTCTCTCTGCGTTTTGCCACCTGAGGGCAGCCCAGGCCTTGCAAAGCAGCAGCAGGAGCTGTCACGTTTGCTGTAAGGTGGTGGTTTAGGAGATACTGCCTTGCTCCTGGCTCAGCCTGGCCACTACAACATCGCCACTAACTTGTGTAGTGAGTGACCTGATGGAGATAGCCCTGGGAAGGGGGGAGTTGTGGAGCTGGGGTACCCGGGGGTTGCACTGCTCAGGACTTGGCTTTGTCCCATTCCTGTGGAGTGGGAAATGGGAAGAGGTGGGCTGAGGCTGCTGACCATGCTGGGGTGGCCAGCATGGGCCACCTCAGCATGGGGTTTGGGCTGATTATCACCCCCTGGACTCTTCTCTGCCCTCTCCTTTCTGGGTCCAGCTGTGTAGCAGTGCCTCTTTTCCAATCAGGCTGTATTTGGGAACTGTGTTTGACCTTGGATGTACACTGCTTCAGGCTGGAGCCTTGCTGACAGTGTCTGGCCTGGCTTTACCTCCTCCTGCTGCAACAGCAGTAGCCATGGGCTCTGGGAGAGATTGGTAGGACTGTTTGCTTCAGCCAGAGTTTCTTGATGATACCCTTCAGGAAGACAGTCCTGGCTGTTCAGTTCCTGGTCAATCAAGAGCTTTTTAGTTGAAGGCAAAGGTGCCAGACCCATTCAGAGCTTCAGTTTTAAAGCCCATAATCCTAGGATGTCTGTGGCATGTTGCAATCTTATTTTTACAGGGCTGGGCGAGTGGAGCACATGCGCACAGACCGGAGGCTGCAGAGGCTGCTGAAGACCCAGAGGGAGCTGATAGGCAAGGAGCTGTGGCTCTACAGTGAGTGGGCACACTGGGGGTGAAGTGGGATGTGTGGTAACTCCATTGTGGTAGCCCACACTGGGAAACTCTATTAGTAGAGTAGTTGGGTGGGTGGGGTGCTGTGTTTTCTTCTTCTGCCTCTTGCTGGTCCATGAAAGCCCTGAGGGTGAGCAGAGGGTCTCTCCTGCACTGCTAAATGGGAATCCTTTTGTGTAAAAGCCGCATAAAGAGGCAAAATTGTGGAGGACCAAGAATCTGGCTTTTTGTGGGGCAAGTGTTCACATGCCAAGAAAAGAGGGAAGGGCTTGAGCTTTGGGGACTATATATGTGGTTGGGAGCTGTGGAAACTTCTTTCCTATAAAGCCTGACGCTTAAGCATAGGTGTCCCCTGAAAATATTCCTTCTCCCTTTTTTCACTGAGTCCAGGTTTTTTCTTTAAATGACTCCTATAAAAACAGCTCTTCCTGATCTCAGCAGCACAGTGATCTTCTGAGCAGTGTAATGGAGGGAAAGCCCTGAACAGAAGTGTCTGTGGGAATTTGGGATCTTAAGTCTTTCTGCCTGTTTTTGTACTCCCAAGACACACTTCATGGCAAACCATCTCACCCCAGAGCTTCTTTTTGCCCTTGCTTCCTGTTTACTATGAATCAGTCTGGCCCCTGAAGCACAGCAACAAGTAGGCAAAGTAACTTTTGCCCCATAGTAGTCCCTGAACTGTGTGTCTGCATGATGATTCTCTGCTCAGGGGCCTGTTCCAAAGTGCCCTTTGCTTGGCAAATGGATTTTCACCCTTATGATTGCGCTATCCTGCAAAATGGGTTTTTTGCTCTGGTTCATCATAAAGGGGTGAGGCAAGAACATGGCTCTTCCTCTGACTGGGCTCAGGATGAGTCAGGGCTCAGGATGAGCACTTGGGCCTGGCTGGGACGGAGATTTCTACTTTAACCCGCTGTCTTGTTTCAATGTGTTTGTGTCCAGTTGGGATCAACACCTTTGATTATCTGGGCAGCATCCTGAGCTACGTGGTCATTGCCATTCCCATCTTTTCTGGGGTCTATGGTGACCTGAGTCCAACAGAACTCAGCGCCCTTGTCAGCAAGGTGAGCTAAGGGTAATCTCTGTGACCCCACTGTGGAGGGTGAGCAGGCACTGAGGATGGAGATTTCACATGGGGCTGCTGGCCCTGGGTCTAGATAACCTGCAGCACTTGATCTTCAGGTTAGACTGTCCCTTACTCGTGGTGTCATGGAAATGGGAGCTTGTAGCCAGCTGGTATGTGATTAACTTGGGGGTGAGAATTGTCAAGGACACGTTTACGTAAGTGTTTCCCAGCTCAGACCTCTGTGTCTAAAAGAACCAGGAGGTCAGAAAGTCTCTGGTTTTCAGCAGTTCAGGTGGGGATGAGGTCTGTACATAGCTGTGAGTCTGGTCTGGGTTATCCCTGGGCTACTGCCTGTGGTGATCGTGGCCACCAGTGAGGCTGAGATGGCTTGAATTCCCCTTCCTGACCTGACTTGTTACCAGATACTTGAAACTGGCTTATGATAGAGAATGCAGAGCCAAAAATAGTGAAGTGGGCACTGCAGGCTGAGACACCCTGATCTGAGCCATATATGGTGGTGAGGCAGGGTTGGTGGCATAGATCTGGGTGACTTGAGCAAGCATACTGGGCCCTAGGCAGGCCATCAGCCACTCTGCAAACACCATCTCTGGGTGACAGGACATGTATCTACCTGGCAAAATCTGCTGTACTGAGCAGGGAAGCCCTGCTTCTTTCAAATGTGGTCATCTTCACTCCCATCACCCTGGGTGACTTCACCACCCCTCATTCATCTTGCTGAGACAGTTGATGTGACCAGATGTGTGGACTCCTTGGCTGCCTCCTTGCAGTCATGCCCCAGCTCAGCACTGACCCTTACTCTGGCATTGATTTCTCCCCAGAATGCCTTTGTTTCCATCTACCTCATTGGCTGCTTCAGCCAGCTCATAGATCTCTCCAGCACTGTGACTGATGTAGCTGGCTACACACACAGGTGAGCTTATCTGTGGGCACATCTCTGGAGGAAAGGGAAGTGCAGGACAAGACTCTGCCCAGGTCTGTGCTAAAAAAAAAAAAAAAAAAAAAAAAAAAAAAAAAAAAAAAAAAAGAAACAGTTGCTTGTGTGCCAGCATGGGTGAGTTTGGATATTGTGAGAAGGCTGCTGGAATTGTCCCTGGCATTCATGCAACCTCCTGTGTGTGTAGGATTGGTGAACTGCAGGAGACCTTGCTGAGCCTTGGCAGAAAAAACAATGGTAACTACTCAGAAGCCAAAACCAGCTGGGATGAGGATGGGTGAGTTGCCTCTCAGCAACTGGCTGGCTTGCAGCTTATGTCCCAGTGTGTGGAGTTGCCATGAGATTGAGGTGGCTCTTGGTGTCAGTCTGTTGCATGCATTTGGTTGAAGCAGGCAGTGCTCACTGTCAGTTTGCATTCCCAGGGTGTGTGGGGCAGGGCTACTGTCACAGATGCACAGGAGGTCTAAGGTGCCTGATCTTTGCTAGTCTCAGCATGGTCACTTTCCCCTGGATCTCTCATTCTTTTTCTTGGTGGTGGCTCAGCAGCCATTCTGAGGAGGACCCAGTGCCAAGGGACACAGCTTTCCTTCTGGAGCAAGTGACACTCTCAGCACCGTCCTCTGGCAAGCTGCTCATCAAGGACTTGAGCCTCAGGATCTCACAAGGAAACAGTGTGATGATTGTGGGAAACACTGGTACAGGGAAGACATCTCTCCTGAGGGTCCTTGGAGGACTCTGGGAGAGCACACAGGGTAAGGACTGCTACTTGTCTCAGCCTTCTTTTTCTCAACCAAAGCTCCCCTGAGTTTGGAAGGTGACAGGGTGGCAGTTTGTGAGGCCAGTGCCACCATGTGATAGTGAATGTGTCACTGGTACACTGACTTGAGCCACCCATCTCTGTCAGTGTCTTTGGCTCTCACTGCTTTGCTCTGTTGCAAACACACTTTGTGGGGACTTGTTGGCTACTTCATGAGACAGGACTACTCAGGGCAGTGGGGAGTTGCTGCCTGGTGCTGCAGGTGTGATGAGTGTCTCTGTGCAGGGAGCATCAGGATGCTGACCTGCTTTGGCCCCCGAGGAGTGGTGTTCCTACCACAGCGGCCCTTCTTCACTGATGGGAGCCTTCGGGAGCAGGTGAGCCCAGGGTGTGTCTGCTCTGCCCCCAGCTCTGCCCCCAGCTGTGGTCATGCCCTGCAGACCCGTGGGGTGCACACAGGCCTGCAAGAGGGAGGATGCCTGTGGCTGCTCCTTCCCTTGTGCCTGAGTTCGTGCTATTGCATCTCTGATGGACACTGTCCAGCTCTCTCTGACATGGTTTCTTTTGCTCTGTTGAACAGGTGATCTATCCCCTGAAGGAGATCTATCCACTTTCAGGTTTGTGGAAATCTATTAGAGCAATTAACCAGTGCTGTGGTATTGCCTCACTGTCCTATACCCAGTGCAGCTTCTCCCCTGCTATAACCCATCAGGAACACTCATCCATTTTGCTTTCGTTGCTCTGGTGTTCCCTAGCAGATTAGTGTGTGTTAAGATCAATTCTGTGTCCCCCCTTTTTTGTGAGAGAGCACACTCACCTGATTAGAACTTGCTGTTAGAGTACAATGAGGACAAGCTGGCCATGCTCTTCCTGCTGTGCTAGACATGATGTATGTTGCTGTTGGGATATATCTGATTTGTTTGGTACAGCCTGACTTTCAGCAAGCCATGTTTGCCTTCATCTCATTTTCCATCCACCTCCATCTTTTCAAAATTATGTCCCAGGTCAGAATATATGGATTTTCTCTCCCCTGCCCTCTTCCAAAGTCAGACCACATGTGGTCTGCTGTAGCCTTGGAGATGTCCAGCAGTGTTACCTGCTGCTTTCAAACACTTGAGAGTCACAATCTTGCTGAGAGTAACTACAGCCATGAGGTACTGTTGTGGCTCTCTGGCAGCTTCAGAGAGGTCATGGCAGATGCACAGTCCTTCTACTCACCTTCCATAGATGCTGACTGTACCAGCTCAAGTGTATGCTCTGCTCCACAGCTGACCCACCCTGAGGTATTTCTCTCCCCACACAGGGTCCTTTTGCTGGCTCTTACCTGAACCCCATGACTCCACAACTTGTAGTGTGCCGTCCCAGGTCTAAGAGAGCAGCTGTTGGGCAGGGCCTTGGCAGTTGAAGCCTGGATCCTTGTGTTCTGGCTGTGGCCATGAGCTGAGGCAAATCTCAGGTGTATCTGTGGAGCCCAGCTACCTCCTGGTATACTGCTCACAGGCATGGTTAACATTTTTAAGGAAGGTCAGTCTTTGGGGCTATCTCTGCCTAAGCTCAGGATCTGGTATAACTAAGTGGTCAGGTCAACTACATTGAGCCTAAGGAGATACTCCAGTTCTTCCCTCCTGCCCCACCAACTCCTTCATACAGCAGTGGCCTGAGCACACACTGCCTCTGCTTAGGCTGTGTGGCTTTCTCCCTAGGGTCTGCAGATGATGAGAGGATTGTGCGATTCCTGGAGCTGGCTGGGCTGGTGAGTCACTGGCAGCACTGCTGCCTTCTTTCCTGGTGCCACCAGTGAGAGAAGAAGGGATGAGTTTTTGCTGATCACAGCACCATTGTATGCTGAACTTATGTGGGGCCGTTGTCTGTACCTGGGACACAACTGTCTATGGGACAGAAAGAGGAGAGATACGGTACAAGTTCAGCTCAAGTGGGGAAAGGGAGACCAGTAAGAAGCAGGTGATTATGCTCAGGGCCATAGGCTGCAGGGATGGGGACCGTGTTCACAAGTCTGCTGTGCTCTCTGTAGACTGATTTGCTGGCAAGGGCTGGAGGACTGGATGAAGAGGTGGACTGGAACTGGTAAGGGAGCTCACTGTTTGTATGAATTTGGGTGATTTCTGAGTGGGGAACACTTCTAAGCAGATGCACAGTGGATTTATCTGTGTTCTGTGAGATGTGGACACTATACAGGAGCAAAACCTTCATGCCCCAAGCATGTATGCCAACAGTCACCAGCTGTGGTGTTCTGCAGGCAGCTGACTGTGTACAAGGGTGCAGAGCCAGGCCCAGCATGGGGGGTGGCACAAGGGACACACAGGGACAGTTGTCTGCTGGTCTCCAATATCAGAATCCATAAGATTTTCAGCAGATGAGCTCTTTCTTGAGGAAGGTGTTGAATCTCAACCCTGCTGCAGGTATGACATCCTGTCCCCAGGGGAGATGCAGAGGCTCTCATTTGCACGGCTCTTCTACCTTCAGCCAAAATATGCAGGTGAGTGACTGACTACAAGAGGAGAGAAAAAAAGACAAGGCTTTTGGTGTATAGAGAAGCTGGTACAGAGACAGCTCATAAAATCCTTTTTGTGCTAGGAACATGCTTTGTCTTGGCCATTATTTTAGCAGCATAGCACACAGAGGATTCAGTTGTGAAATGTGAAAACATTTCATTATTTGTATGGAGGGTGGTAAATCAAGAGACTGTACATTTTCTTCATGGGGAATTGGTGATTAATGTTCATGGTCCATGTCCAATGGCACCAGAAGAACTTTGTCAGGCTACTCACCCGTTGCCATGTAAAGTGCAGGTGTTGGGAAGTGTGGCAGCAGTTGTCATATCTGAAACTCATGAACATCTGTATGGTTGTGGGGCAGTATGGAAGGTTTAGCCCTGACGTAGCAAAAGAAGACAAGGAGCAGTGGGAGAAACAGTCCTGAGGGGCCACAGAAGCAACTGTGATTAGCTAATGGGGCCAATCCCTTAGGCTCTGCTGGGGGCTTGAGCTGTTGGAGGTCTTGCCATGAGGGCGAGGTTGGATGTGGGTGAACAGAGCCAGTTTTGGTAGCAGGCAGCTACGTATAAGTACCTCTCTTTCCCCTGAAACCTGTGGCACAGCTCAGTGATGTCTGGGCAGAAGGAACCTGTGAACTGCAAACTAAAAGCTGTAGAGATTATTTGAATTTATTTGCTCCAGGTCTGTAGTATTTACCCTTAATAGTCAGGAAGGTGCCACAGGCCCATCCTACATCCATGTATGTCTCCTGACCATGTAGGGTCTGTGCTGGAAGAGTACACTGACTGTTGTTCAGCCTGGCACTCTGGCACATGGTCTGCCTGGAGAAGGTCATGTCTTGGCTTTTGCCATAATGGAGATGAGGCAGTGGCTGGCAGCTGTTGAGAGAGAGGAGTGAGGTGAATGGTGTAGTTTGAATGGATTCAAGTATTGGAGGGGAAGGACCGCTTTCCTAGTTGCCTGATACCAGCTGTGCCAGAGGAATACCAGAGTCCTTAGCTTTCTCCTCACTTGCCTTCTTCCAGTTAATATGTGAAATGTTCTTGGCAGTTGCTGCTCTTGCCTACAGATGTGTGATGGGGAGAGGATTTATGGGGCTTATCACTTTTCTTTCAGTGTTAGATGAAGCCACCAGTGCCTTGACAGAAGAGGTGGAGCATGAACTGTACCGTATGTGCCTTCAGCTGGGCATGACACTGATCAGTGTGGGACACAGACCCAGCCTGGAAAAGGTGAGACAGGGAGGCAGTGCTCCGTGCCCCCCTCGTGGTGGTGAGGTAGAGTGGGTCTCTGGTGGGCAGAGAGGAGTGACTGAGGCTGGAGGATCTCACTGTGGGTGGACCATGCCCTTGTAGAGACATACCTCAGTGTTGTGCTATTGAATTGCAGTTCCACAGCTGGATTTTGAAACTTCATGGGGAGGGAAGATGGGAGCTTACTCGATGTGAGAAGGTGAAGCGACTCCCCTCTGAGGAAGGACACTGAAAAGCATGCCTTTGTCTGGCCAGCCACAGAACCTGCACACGTGTGGAAGAGCTCTCAAGAGCAGACATGGAGCTGCCAAGCTAGCAGCTGTGTCAAACAGTGCAAGACCAGTTCTGGATTTTGCTGATAGAGTATGTCTGAACTCATGGTGTGGAGTTCTGCTAAGAGCAGATACAACTATTCCATACTTCTCCCATCCTCCTTCTGCCTCTCTGGATCTCATGGGAGAAAGGAGCTGAGCTGCTGGGCCTCACTGAGAGAAGATGCTGCCTCATGGGTCTTGTAGAAACCAGAGCAACCTCCACTTCATCTGGGAGACATTGGTGTGAGGCTAGAATGCAGCCTCCTTTTCTGCCCTCTGTGCCTTGCTAGGAGCTCTGTCTTTGATACACAGATCTGTGATACACAGCAGAAGATACATGTTGAAAATTGTGTTTTCCAGCAGGAGACAAGGGGAGGAGAATGCTAGCACAGAGAAGGGGCATGTCTCTGCTCTCCTTGTAACACACGGCTACAGGTGAAAGGAACATTTTTGTATTAAAATCTGGGGCCAGTTTTCAAACTGTTTTTATGAAGAGTCAGTATTTGTTAACCAGACTGTTGCGTGTTTTCCTTCTGGGGTTTGCTTTCCAGGAGATGTTTGTGTATTGGCAATGATCCTGGACAAGACTATTGCTAAAGAGCATAGCAGAGATAGAAATAGTACCTCTGTCCAGGGCTGGGCATTCTGCCTGCTGCTACCACTGCAGCTACTGCAAGGCACAAGGAACCTCAAGGAGGGCTTTCTGCCCTCTGCTTTCATGGAATGAAACAGTTTGTCTCCCCTTACTCTTCTGACCATGATGAGTCACATTCTCTCCTCTGTCTACATGGGTGTATGGAGACAGGTTTTGAGGGTCTCCTGTGTTGTGAGAGGTCACTCCAAGACTGCAGTGGAGGTGTGATCTGAGAACTTACTGGCCACCCCTTGTTTAGTGGCTTTTCTGGATGGTTCCCTGGTTTTGCAGTGAAGGAAGAGGAGGTGGCTGCTGGCAGAGCCAAGCTAGTGGCCCTTCTGCTGCTCCACAAGGTGCCTGTGTCCCTCTATGATCTGCTGCACAGCCTCATGGTCGTCCAGGGTGGTTAGGTCCCCAAGCTCACTGGCCTTGTCCTCCACAATTTTCCGTAGCACCCGACGCATAATCTTACCCGAGCGTGTCTTGGGCAGCCGGTGTGTGACCTGTGATGGAGGGGAGCAGAGTCAAGGCTGAGGGAGAGGGCTCAGCCAATCTGCCAGTGTGGCTGCTGGACCACAAGTTTGGACCAAGTTTTTGGACCAAGTTTGCTTGTGTTACCTGAACATAATCTGGAGCTGCGTACTTAGCAATCTTCTTTGAGATGAGCTCCCGTAGCTCGGCAGCAAGAGTCTCCTGTGTGTAGCCACTGTCCTTCTTCAGCACAACAAACACGTAGGCTCCTGGCAGAAGGACCACCAGGTTACTGAGATCCTGCCTGGACCTAGTGCCAGGAGAGTCCTTCTCTGCTGGTAGCCTCAGGGGGTGCTCTGTAGCCAAAACTGTGCTTTTGGCCACACACAAGCACTGCTGCTGCCACCTTATGCTGCTGCCACCTTATGCAAAGCCTAGCTGGTCTGTGGTGCAGGTGCAGGTTGTGATGGCTATGCTGAGATCCCTGCTAACAGCTGTATGGTGTGGACACAGCATTACGACCCGTGCCACTTCACCCTGCAGTGCCATAGCCCTGGAGGATGTTTCAGAGCAGGAAACAAAGCATCTTACCTTCTCCCTTGATCTCGTGTTGGTAGCCAATGACAGCAGACTCTGCCACTGCCACATGGTGAGCCTGGAAGAGAATAGGGCAGGAAGAGAATAGACTCAGTGCTTTTGGCAGGCTGCCACCTGGAGCTGCCCTGCCCCGACTTGGCTGTGCAGGCCACAATAATGCAGGGAGACAAGGAAGGGCCTCAGATGGCGTCTGCCCTTTTTCCTTCCTGCCTCAGTAGGTCTGCAAGCACTGGTCTTTCCTCCTGCCCCCAACTGCTTTAGTTTGGGTGGCTTTACCTCCCACCCACATCTCTTACCACAATATCCTCCACCTCTGCAGTGCCCAGCCGGTGTCCACTGATGTTAATGATGTCATCCAGCCGTCCTGTTAGCTGGTAGTAGCCCTCACTGGTACGATACACACCATCCCCAGTGAAGAAAAATCCTGCAGTAGCCAGAACCATGCCATAGTCACTTGTTGGAGGGAGAATGTGAGCTGCTCAGCAGCCATACTCTCACATTTCCCCTCCTCCTCTCTGTTGGCTTCAGGGCCCGTGTACTCTGCTTCTTCCTCAGCTGTTCAGGGTGAATGTGCCTACCTTCCTTGTTCGTCTTCTGCCTCTGTTGGTACCTGCTCTATCATCAGGCTCCTGCCCTCATTCTGCAGTGTACTGGCTGATGCTGTGCCTGTCTCATCACCATGTGCTGGGAGCACTTAGCTCCAGTGCAGGTGCCTGTGGTCTTGCTGCTTCTCCTCTTCACATCACATCAAGACACACACACACTGTGGGGCTTGCTCAATGCCTCTGGGTGAGTCACAGAGGCTGACAGGGTTTGCAAGAGGTCTGTGCTCAAGGGGACTGGGGGCAGAAGGATAAGTCCACTGCCTTAAAACAATGTGTAATCCAGCTGGGAAGGTTGGTGAGGGGCAGTCCTGTGATATCAGACCTGGGGAGATGAAAGGCCTCAGGACTGTGGAGGGTCTCTGGAAGAACAAAGGAGCACTACCAGCTCTCCTGAATCCTGCCTCCATACAGAAAGCCAACAAGCAGACCCAACCATACCCAGCCAAACTTGTGCAAGTGTCCTGCCACATGTTTTCCTTACCTGGATAAGGAGTCAGGTAAGTTTCCAGAAATCTCTTGTGGTCATTGTAAATGGTTCGTGCCATACCTGGCCAGGCTTGTGAGATGCAAAGAGCTCCCGAGACATCATTTTCCAGAAGGACATTTCCCTGTAAAATTTCCCTTTTAGTAATCACGGCTGAAGGTACTTGGGATGTTTAGCTACTCCTTGTTTAACAACCCTGTGATGGAAATGTTAGAGAGGGCAGTGACGAGGGTCCTGTGTGCCTCACTTCAACACGACAGGCTTAGTCTCTCCCAGCATATGTCTGCAACAAACTGCCTCCCATGGTGGGATGCAAAGCCTCTCCAGAGAGACTGGCTGTCCCTGCCCAGCCCTGTCCTTCCTGGAATGATGTGCCAGGGAGCCCAAACACAGCCTCTCTTGTCAGGACAGTGCAAGCTAGACAACTTCTGCACTAGCTGGAAGAACAACTTCCCTGTTTGTCCCTTTCCAGAAAGGAAGGTTGCTGTCTAGCAGAGATGAGCAGGAAAGATGCTTACAGATTTTTCACTCCCATTGGCAAGTACATATTGCAAGTACCTGGGGGAAAGAGGACTGAGCCAGAGCCTACACTGCAGGTTATAAACATACCTTGTTGTCCAAGAGGGAGGGGCTGATCCCAAAAAAGGGTCTCATAGCCATGCCTGGAAGGATTTTAGCTCCAGGATTAGAAGGACGGGGTGAGATACAGATGCCTCCTGTTTCTGAAGGAGAAGAAACTAATGCTCATCAAAGTCAGGGACAAGAGGAATGTCAAGTAGCACTGCTTGGCCAACAGCCTTTGCCCTCTTTCTTACTACACACTGCGCAGGCTGGGGCTGGCTTTGCCAGACAGCTGGGGAAGGAATTTGGCAGGAGGATGATTGTGCTCATTTAGTTCAGCAAGAATATGTTGAGATGTTCCCTCAAATCCCCACATTTATCTGTGTTAGTTTTAAAGGCCATTTTTCTCTTTTATGTTTGGGTGCTCTGGGCCCTTACAGCCTTACTCATACAAGACTGTCAGCAACAACCACTATCACTTGTCCAGCAAAGCAGCAGGTCACTCCTAAAGCCTGGGAGAGCAGAAACTGGAACAAGGAATCATGCATCTCACCAGTTTGCCACCAAGTGTCCACTACTGGGCATCGTGTCTCGCCGACCACACGGAAGTACCATTCCCACGCCTCCTTGTTGATGGGTTCCCCCACTGCAAGGGGAAAGACAAGGGGGCAGAGCAGAAATAGTGCAGTCTCCTGACTCTGGGGTCTCAGGTGCTCCTACTCTTGGCATCTGTGAGAAGAGACACAATGTGATGTCCAAGGATTTGCTCCCCCAGCCCATGTTGCTGCACTTACCTGAGCCAAGCACTTTAAGAGAAGAGCGGTCATACTTCTTCACCCATTCATCGCCGTATCTCAGGAGCAGGCGGATGGCAGTGGGTGCCCCATAGAACTGGTTAATCCTTAACCTCTCTACTGTTTCCCAGTAGCGGCCTGGAATGGAAACAGGGCCAGTAAGTATCCACACAGGTCTTCCCAGCCCAACACCAAGGCAGAGAAAGAAGAGGTGAGAGCAAAGACTCTCCAGCAGTGCCAGGACCCTCAGCCAGGTTAATCACATGGTGGGAAGGATGGAAGAAGTTCAGGAGCAGCAGACCCTTTTTCTTCACATCACCTAGTTCTGCTACTGTTCCTTCTGCAGGGAGGGACAAGAATTAACAGCTCCACCCCTGGAGGAGCAGCAGTGGCTTCCTAAGCAGAGGAAAAGACTCTTCCCTTTGCAGCTCTCTACTGGACCCAGCCCACAGGCTGCTGTTGAGGCAGCAGTGCCCTTGCTCATGTCCTGGCATCAAGCCACCAGCTCCCTGCCTGCTGTGGATCTCAGGGTGCTGTGGAATGTCCTCAGCTCACTCACCAGGGTTAGGATAGACAGGAGTGCTCTCAAAAAGGACAGTGGTACCACCATTGCAGAGGGGGCCATAGACCACATAGGTGTGTCCCGTGATCCAGCCGATGTCTGCCACACAGCCAAAGATGTCTCTGTCCTGGTAGTTGAACACGTACTGAACAAGAAAAGAGAGGCAGTGAGGGGTTTCACCTGGGTCTGCATTCCTGGCAAGGGGTACAACAGTTTACTCTGTCAGCCCTAATGTTACTGTGTTCTTCTGTCCTCCTACCCACCCCTGCAGGGACACCCTCCTGCAAAGAGTTTAAAAAAACTCAGAAAAAAAATTAAAATTAATTAAATAAAATTGAAGTTAAAAAAAAACCAAACCACCCAACTGTGAAGATGCAGGAGACAGACACTTAAAAGCAAAACCCACAGCTAAATGTTTTTCTTTTCCAATGGAGAGAGAGATACAGCCTTTCTTTCCTTTTGCTGCCATCTAAACAGGGCTGATCCAACATTTTGATCCTGTAGCATCAAAACAGAACCTCCTGGGTAAGAAAGGTGCCTCTGTACTTATGTGACCATGTGGAAGGAGAAGAGTAGTCAAGGGCAAAGTGGTAGAAGACTCCATGAGCCTCCTGTAGGCATGCTGGACTCCAGATGGACAGTCAACACTCAGAACTCACTGAGCTCAGCAAAGAGCCCAGCACAGGAGCAGTGAGGCAGCAAGCAGAGGGACCATGTGATGCCTTGGCCCAGAGCAGCCCCAGCCTGCCCACAGGAGTTGGAATCTTTCCATCTCAGCTGGGTGAGTGCAGTGCTCTGCCTGCAGGCAGAAAGCAAAACATGCTCTTCTTCCCACTGCCCCATTTATTCCTCATGAGGCCTTTGCCTGCAAGGCTGGAACATGAAGGAATGATGACTACTCTGAGCAGGACAGAGCTCAGTGCTGTCATATTGGCAGCAACACAACCAGCTTCCTAAAGCACTCTTCTTCATGCCATTTACTCAGTGCCCGGAAAGCTTCCTAGGGGCCACTCTCCCGCTAACCTATCACTTCTTTCTCTCTCTTCTGATTTCTGTGGTTTCAGACGTGCTCATTTCTTCCTGCAGCTCCCTGCTGACTCATCTGGGGACTCCAGGGCCTCATGTTCTGAGGTGCCATATTGGAAGCTTCTTCTGGTTCTTCTCTCTCTTTTTAGTGGAGCAGTGGATTATAGTAGCTGCAGTCTTCTCCATCCAACTGAGGGATCTGAGTGTGTCAGCCCTGTGCCCAGGTTTTCAGTGCTCTTGAAAGCTAACAAGGGCCACATGTTGCTCACCCCCTGCACTGCCATTCTGGAATGCCAGCCCTGCCTCTGGCAAACCCATTCTGATAGTACTGAGAGGGTCACCCATCAGGCTGGGCACAGCTCAGTTCACAGGAAAGCCGATGGCCTCTGCATCTCTAGCACACAGCCCAGAGGGTAAAGCCTTCAGCACTCACAGCTAACAGAGAAGACTCAGCCAGCCCTGAGCTTGCCTTGACACAGGGTGTGTGTTCTGAGGCACTACTGGAACTGCAGTCACACACAGGAAGAGCCAGATCCAAAGCTAAGGGACTGTTCAGGTAAGAACTCCCTCTTACATGGAACCTCATATTATGTCATAGGAATGCTCCTTCCAACCACTCCTCCAGCCAAAGGTATCTCTGTGCCTGGCTCAGCATCCTTCTATTCAGATCTAACTTTGCCTTGGGCATGTCATGGTTAAAGGCTTTCCTCTTCCCAAAGATGACCAACAGTCTTCAGATATAGACCCTTTGTCATGAGGGCACTCACCAGCTTTTACAGGTATTGTCAGATGTGCTCCTTCCCGAAGCACTGCCTTTGATCTCTCACCTGAGCTGGGGTAATTATACTTAGAAAAGCCACCATTTCTAGGGAGCAATTGGCTTTTTCTTCCCAACCCAGCATGTATCTTCCCTGCACTGCCTATGAACCGCAGGGTCATAGCACTTTGTGGCTGGGAAACATTACCTTGTGTGTGAGAGCAGCAAACAGCAAGTAACCAGCTTGGGAATGAACCAAGCCCTTGGGTTTGCCAGTACTGCCTGATGTGTAGAGAAGAAACAACATGTCTTCACTGTCCATGACAGCAGGTTCACAGTATGCATCCTCCTTCATCATCTCCTGCAGGAAGAGCACAGCAGTTCTCCCAGGGTCTCACAGCCTCCCCTGTGTCGTCCCCATACCTGCTTGTGCACCTCTCTCCCAAGTCTCCCTCCCATCTGAGCACCTGCCAGCCTGCTCCCCACAAACATCCTCCAGAAGAAATGCATGGCAGGGGCTCACCTGTTCAGAAGTTGTGCTCCATGCTGGCAGCCTAGACACCCTGTGTGCTGTGGGTAACAGGCACATGCCAGGCCCACCAGCAGACCCATGTGTGACAGTGTAGTGGCAGTCCAAGGCTGCATTCACAAAGTAGCAGCCCATGTATCGTGTGTTTCTAGGGCCGCTGTCCACCCTGCTGTGTGCTCTGGTTTGCACTGCCTGCCCCTGACAATACAGGGGCTGGTAGTGTGGGAAGACACACCAGCTGCCATCCAATGGCTACTGGGACTGTCCTGAACTTGTGTGCAGCTCTGACTGCCACTGCTGCTGCGGGACAGTGTCTCCAGATTCTGTCAATGCCAGCAAAACTGCCATGGCCAGGCAAGATCCTCTCTCCACCCAGTGTCCCTGCCCCAAGAGCAAGTACTTTGCCCAGGAGAAGTGGCAAAGTCGCTGGGCAGCCTCTCACCTCCTCCAGGGGCACATCTAGAGCTGTCATGGGAATCTTGCTGTTGGTCCTCATGGAAACCAGAACCCGTTTCACTCCAGGGCACTGCTTCACAGCCTGGTCCACTGTCTTCTTTAGCTCAATAATCTTGCCACCTCTTAGCCCCTGGTTCACTGTAATCACTGTCTCTGATTGGGCTGCAGAAGATAGAAGAGCCACATAAGCAACTCTGCCCCCTCCACCAGTCAAAGAGCAGTTTGGCTCTACCCTGACCTTTCACCTCTGTCTCTCTCTGTCTCCCGTAGTACTCATGTCCTTAATTTAGGACAGCAGCTTTGCATCTTGGTTTCCCATTCATTTCTGCCTGTGTTGCATCCCCTTACAGGAGACATTGTATCCCAATCCTTCAGTCTCATGGAAGGAAAAGAAAACCTGTTCATCCCATGAGCTGGAAGGTATTTAGTGAACTCATGCCATTTACTGGGTTGCTAGTACCTGCTCCATAACTATATATTATATCAGCATACCCTCAGAGAGTCTCACTCAGAAAACCTTTGCCACCCACACAACGCTGAGCCCCCTGGAGCTTCTAACCAACAAGCTCAGCACTGTCCCCCAAGGGAAATATGCCACTGTTACCCTCTGCCTCTTACCATCCTGGATCCTGTCAGCGAGAGACTCTGCACTGAAGCCAGCAAACACCACAGCGTGCACAGCCCCAATGCGGGCACAGGCCAGCATGCTAGCCACTGCCAGTGGGCACGGGGGCATGTAGATTGTCACCCTGTCACCCGGCTTCACCCCTTGCCGTTTCAAGGTATTTCCCAGGCGGCACGTCAGCTCCAGCAGTTCCCTGCCCAAAGAAGCAGTGACACAGTTAGAGACTTTCCTGCAGATCTTGCCTGCGTGCATAAAGATAGGGAGCCTCAAAATCACAAGAACACAGATTATATCCCTACATCCCCTACCCTCCTCACTCTGGAAGACCATGGGAGAGCTGTAAAAATCAGTGGGAAGGAAAGAAGACATTCTATAACATAGACCGCTACTTATGGAAAAGACATCAATTAGAATGATTTCTGTGCAACAGCCACTGGCAATTCTTACAGCTCAGCAAACCCACAACACCTCAGCTGATTATCTCAATGACAGCCTGCACATCTCTTACCAACCTGGACAACCAGTGTGGCACACTGCCCTGCCCAGCTGGAGGCTACATGTGAGAAGTTAGATATCTTTCCCTAAAGCAGGGTCCCGTGCTTTGCTAAAGCTGAGGTCAAACAAGAACAACAGCTGTAGGAAAGCAGGGAGCTGAAAGATGCCTCTCCCAAGAAGTGTCCCTCCCAGAAACCACAGCTTGGCCATCACTGAGTCATTTTATGGAAGGGCTCTTGATGCATGGGGATTGGCAGGGGTGGCTGGTCATACTTGTCGTGTGAGGCCTGAAGTCAGAGAGGACAGAGGGACTTGTTTGGTGTGCAGAGGGATTTATGTGAATTCTGTTGCAGTGACTCAGAGAGCAGGCAATTTAAGCTGGAAGGTGGGAGGCCCCAAACCAACCCAGCAGGGCTGGACAGGCAGGGCCCCCAGAAAGCCAAATCCAGCAGCACTGCTGACATGAGGATGTGCATGGGATTTCTCAGCACAACTGGAGCTGTGAATTTGCCTTTCTTGCAGACCACTTACCCAGAAGTTTAGATAACAGGAACATGGGTGGGCAGACACATATGTGACTTTCCTGTGTGTCTTACCTACAAGCATTGCAAAGGGGCTTGTATCTGCCTCCCCAGCTGGGCAAGGACTCCTCAGGACCCAGAAGATTTAATCAGGGGGTAGGCTGAAGTTTCAGATCAGGACAAGCAGGCCAACAGCTACCATACTCTGGATCTGTGTGAAGGGATGCTGCATCTCCTCACATGACAGACATGTGCAGATCAGCCCTGTGCAGTGCTACAACATGCCTCTCATATGTTGAGAGGTAATTACTGACCTGTATGTCACCCGTACCTCTCCTCCAGGTTCATCTTTCTCCCAGATTAAGGCCACCTTGTCTGGGGCTACATGGACATGACGGTCCAGACAATTCACTAGAAAGGAAAACCCACTATCATTGATAGAGCAACCCTCAGTACCTCCTACCTCTCATAAAGCCAGCACTGGCAATCCCATTTTCAGGTCAAAGTCAGGGCTCTGTGTGAGTCTTCTCAGCGTTAGCCTTGGGCAACCTTTGTGGATACCAGCCAGGAGATCACAAGCACTATGCCAAGCCTGCTATGTTCCTCACCACTCCAGCACCTGCCAATCCCCATTATCAGCTTCCTCCTTAACTATGACCTCATGCAGTCCAGAGCAGCAAATGCCTGAAGTCCCTTTGGAGGTCACATCCCCAGTACCCTCAGAGTGTTGGTAAACATTAACTAAGCCGTCACTCCACCCAACACTGCCTTGCAGCTGCCTCCAGGGTGAACTAGGACAGTTTTTTAGTGGCAATGCTCCTAAATAAGAAATGCAGGACAAAGCAAAGCTCTGCACTGGGAGGCTGCAGAGTGCACTTGTCCAAGATAGAAAAGAGCCAGAGTGCACAGCCCCTGGCTTTCCAGGGACATTGTAAGCTGAGGCTTTGGCTGCAGTTCTTCCGTGTAAAGTTTCCCACATTGCTGGCAGCTGCAGTTTCCTCAGAAGCCTTGTTCCACTCTCTGTTTTCCTTAAACCTGCTAAAGTCATGGGATGATGCAGCAGCCCCAGTTTGCATACCAGCTTTTTTTCTCCTGATCATTTGTAGTTTTCCAGGAGAGAAAAAAAATGCACATAAAAGGAGAAAGAGTAAAATGTCAAATCCCAAAGGCAAATAACTCTTGCCCTCTTTCCAAACTAGATTACGTAAGATCTGATTTTCTCAGAGGTCTGTCTCATATTTTGAACATGGAGACCAACAGCACTGTGAGCAGGACACAGTGTCACCAGCCCCAGTCCACAGAAGAGCCTCCCAGTACAGTGGTGACAGTATGGCTTATTTCTCCTGTATTTTGCTTCCTACAGATACATATTACCTTCACTGAGCAGGAATGACCTAGAGCAACCCTGCCTGCTGAATGCCCAGGGTTCAGTGTTACTGCCTGTGGTCCTGCAGGACAGAGCTATTGCCCTGCTGTGGGATCCACAAGGGCTGAGGGAGAGCAACTCAGCTCACAGCACACACCAATCCAGCTGCAACCTCTCTGATGAAACCCAGTTGCTTCCAGAAATAATCAGCCAGCCACAACCTTACACTAAAGCCACTGCAGGACCAACTGGACCTTTTGGGGATCCCCCTTTCTCCAGACCTTTAACTCTGTGCTCTTCTGATGCATTCCCAGGGCTGAAGTCACACACACAGAAGCATCTGCAGGCACTTGGTATGATCCCAGATCCATCTCCTTCCTTACCTGTCACATTCAGCTGCCCACCCAGGAACCAGGAGATTCTGCCCTGGCACAAGTCACAGTCCTGGACAGAGTGGAAAGGGGTGATCCAGGTGAGCCGGCTCCTTCCCAGTGCTCCCCAGAAGATGTCACTCTGCTCCACTGACACCTTGTACAAATCTTGGTGGTCCTTTGGTCTGGGGAAGGCGGCAGCTTCAGGCATGTAGGCAGTGAGAGGCCCGTGGCTCCAGGGCCTGACAGCCACCAGCCCAGAGGGGCATCTGGGAGTCCAAGAAAGAGCTTTGAAGCAGCGAGTCCTGGCCAGCAGCCTGGCCATCACTGCAGGGTACCTGCCTCTCCCTGAGGAAATGGATACCTGCAGCCCTCACAGCTGCTTGGGACACCTGGCCCAGGTGAGACTCAAGCCCCTGTGGAAGTTTGGGCTACGTTGTCCTGGGCTGACTGGACACAAAGCAGCTCTCTCATACAGGGAGCCCAAGCACCCCTTCTGTCCTGCCTTGTTCCTCTCCTCCTCTCTTCCAAAGAACTATGGGAAAAAAAGAAATTCAATCGCTGTAAGGGAGGGGAAAGGGGTGGGATGTAGAAATATTTGACTGAAAATAACCTTCATGCTAATCTGAGTCCTGACAGCAGTTCTTGAACAGGAGCCAGGGTAAACGTGTGCCTGGGCTCTCCTAGGGGCCAAGGTGCCTGGGCCAGGCTCCAACAGCCTCCTTCTCTGCTAGGGCTGCACTGTTTCATCCCCACTAGCCTCACCATCTCCTCCCTTGCCACAGCAACCCCAGTCCTCTGCTGGCCACAAAGGCACCTTGGGGCAGGTCCCTAAGGTGAACTTAGGGCCACCCCCATGCTAGTCACGAGTGACAGGACTATCCCCTTCCCAGAATTAATGCCCACTTCCAGCAGAGTACTAGGCTGTGGTGAGCCAGGGAAGGTTTCTCTCACATGGCTGTCAGCTGCAGGAGGAGGATATTGCATCCCAGCCCACCTTACTGCTGGGTAGCTGTCAGAGCTGCCCCCTGTGGCAGGTTGGGCTGGGCTCTCTGCCTCCTCCCAAGCACTACAGACTGTCGGTGCCACCAGCTGGGCTGGGAGCACTTCATGAGGCCATGGTGGAGCAGCTGGGGGTGGTTTGGCATGAAGCACTGCAGCCCATTTCCTCACACTGAGACCTCCCACCACCTATTGTAGCAGAGCTCAGCTGCCTCCCTGCCTCCAAACAGAGTTTTTTATCCGGCCTTCCTTTCCTTCAGGCCCTATATAGATAGGTTTTTTTAAGGTAGAATTTGGAGGACTCTGTAATGTCATTGACCAAATATCCTTCTCTTCCTAGGGGGCACAAGAGAAGAGCAGAAAAAGGCAAGTACTCACAATCTCTGGAGCTGGTATGTTTGGTGAACAGGCTGGACACCAGTGTAGGAGACAGACACTGTTTCCCATCAGGTGCACTCCTCCCAGACCACACACCAGTTTTGTGTCAAAGCTGCCCCGAGCTTGGTGGGAACCTACAAGGGCACTGTCCTCCTGGGGAAACACAGTCCTTTGGGCTTACAGCCCCTCCACACAGTCAGGCCCAAGCAGCCTCACTGTTGCACAAGTCTCTTATGTCCTGTGCACATCTGCTCTGCCTCAGCATTCTTCCTGTCCCTGGAAGACATTAGGTTTTCCCACCAGACCATTCCCAGATTCTCCTAGCAGGGCAGGTAATTCTTTAACCGGTGTTGTGGTTTAACGAAGTCTGGTGTTCAGTTGGGGGACTCAGCTCAGGGGCGGTTCCCTGTGGGGACCTGGTGCAGCCAATCAGCGGGCGAGTTTGAAGATCCAATCAGCTGGCGAGTTTGGAGAGCCAATCAGCTGGCTAGTTTTGAAGATTGACACCCAGTTAAACCACTTAAAAAGAGTTGAACACGCCTCTGCGGTAAAGCGCCTTTAAAATCGAGCAAAGGCCCGGGAAAAGCTCTTCTGGCTTCAGGCCTTTGAACAGGTAACAGGGCAGGCCTCACCAGCTCTGCTGCAGCACTGGTCTCTTCCCGGGAAGCCCACCAGGCCCCATCCCAGTGGGATGGCTGGGGCCTCTTCCCAGCAGAGCCTGATGGTCCTTTTTTGCCATTGGCGCACACTGCTGGGGGCCATCCCAGCACTGGAAGCAACCATGTGGCTGGGACCAGTGCCAGGAGTGGCCAGAGGCAGGAGTGGCTGCTGCCATCCCGGACCAGGAGTGGACTCATACACATGTGGCTTTGTGGCTGAAATTGATGCAACTGGTACAGCAGCAGGCAGCTGGGGCTGTCTCAGCATGGCTCACAGTGGACTTTGTTTAGCCACTTCTAGCCAGCCACACTGCTGACAAAACTACAAAAACAGTACTAGCAGCAGCTTTCCTTGTTTTTGGCACTCTGCTCTGAAGAAAAGCAGTGAGTGGAGCCGGCAGCCAACATGGCTTGCACCGTGTCAGCAGAGATCACGTAACCAGCAGCAAGAGGCACGGCGAGCAATTGCTCTGGTGCAGAGCCTGGATGAGATGAACCTTCTGAGTGTGGCAGTTTTCTTTAAACTGTTAATCTGAACTGTTAATAAAAACTGTTTCAACTGATAAAGCTTGAGAACAAATGAGCCTATGAACACCAATTCCCTCCTGAATCAGGAAAAGGAAAGGGTGAAAACACGTAGTGAAAACAACAAGGCACATTGAGGTCAGTGATGAGATCTAGATGGGAGGGGATTGAGGAGATGCCTTAGTCTTGAGCTGAAATTCTTTTGTAAGCTATGGTGAAAATATGTTTGCTATATCAGACTTTGTTTTTTCACTGTAATTCATGGAATGCCTTGAGAGGATGCAGCATTGTAACCACAGCTGCGAGCAGAGGCACCAGGGTTGAAGTAAGCAGGTGTTGCTCAGCTGTGATCCAATGAGAGTCTTGAACAGAGGGAGATGACAAACCTTGCCCCAGGAATAGAAAGAAGAAAACCTCTGGTCCCAGAGATGGATGAAAAGAACTTTTGCTTTTGTGCTAGAACAGCTCATCCTTAAAATAGTACCCCATAAGTTGACATGGCCCATGAATGCAGCTGTTGGAAGGCTGCAAGAGATGGGAGGGACTTCACAATTGCAGATTTCCAGGTGGCTGCTATTTGTAGAAATTAAAAACCATGAGAGAACTGTTTCTTGTGGAGAAGTCTCCATGGCATGGCAAGAGAGACTCGTCTCCCTAAGAGAACTGAAGAAAGACTATTTTAGAGGTGGTAAACTGACTGAAAGTCCCAGATTTTGTCTCTTTACATTGTCAGTGGGTAAGAAAAGAGGGTGTGGGGGGAGGAGAACTGTTCTGAAGGTTTATCCTTATTTTCTTATTACTTGTCTTTTAAGTCTGTTATTAGAGTTTTCTTTAAATGCTTTAGAGTTTTGAGCCTGTTTTAGCCTCCTCCTAATCCATCTCTCTCATCAGGAAATGGGTAAATAATTCTAGTGGGTCATTGGCGTTTGGCCAGCACTAAACCCACTACACCTGGTAACCCAGAATAGGCTTCCATTGCTCTCAAATTGGAGCTCACCTTGCTGGAAATCCCGTGGCTGCCCTTCCCTCTCAACCAGCTCCCCTGCACTTGATAGTGTCTGGCTGCTTCCTCAGGCCATCAGGGCCCTAAAACCTGTTCCTGGCGGAGGCTGAGCCTGCCTGGAGGCCTGTCTGACTCCCTAACACCAGGGCACATGAATATGGGATGGCCCAAAGCACCAGGGCTGCTCTGGATGCTGAAGGGGCTTGTTCCCTCACCAGTTGTGTGCTGTAATTTCTGCTCCAAGTGCAAGCACTCCTCTTTCAGTTTTGTATTTCACTTCAGAGAGAGACTCAAGCCCCATCTCCTCTGTGCCTCGGTGGGGAGGAAAGTGCAGATACCTCTGGGCTGCTTTGGATCTCTTACCTCTCTCTGGCTACATGACATCCATCTCCCTCTCAGCTTTGGCTGAACTCGTCCTCCTGAACATTGGTGACTGGACTCATACACAGTATTCCTGTTTAGTTTTATTCTTCTTCATATCTTTACAGAAAATGGCACATAAATCACAGATGCTGGATGACTAGAAGTTGTTACAGCTCCATATCTCAAACACCTCAATACTGAATTATTTTCTCACTGTATATACATTATTTACACTCCATGGGCTATCATCTAACACGTCCAACGGTCGGGCGACAAAGACAAACAGGGGTTGGATGACTGGACTTAACCCTCTGATGGAAGAAAAATCAGTAGTTCTGGGGAAGGGTGCTCACAGCTGAAAGCAGGACAGAAAGGGTCACCTGGAAGTCACTGTCCTATGGCTTTCGGAGGAGGAATAGTGCTTTACTGGGATGGGAAGGTGATGGTACCATGGAGTGAGTTTGGCTGCGTGGATCTGCATGTGCTCCTATGGGATGTATGTACATGTTATAGGGTGTATTAGGGTGGATGTGCATGGCTGTCATTCCCTTTAACACTCAGAGGGTGAGCTGGACAAATTTAATTCAATAAATACATTAGGTGGTGGATGTTGTCTCACCTGGAATAATGTATTCAATAAATAAATTCACCATTCGCCCCCTCTGCAGGGGTGTAGGGTTTTGGTGTTCAGGGCAGAGTCTGACCCAATTGCCCAGCCCTGCAGGAGCCAGCGAAATGGGCTGGGGTCAGCTCAGGGTGCCAGGTGGGACCAGGGTGTCGTGCCTGTGGGCTAAACCTGCCTCTCCCTGCCAAAGAGAGGCAAAACGTAACTTCTCTTAAGCTGTAGTCCTTTCCCAGCAGAACTCGGTGCTGGGCAGGGAGAGATGGGTGGAAGGTGCAAACCACCCTAGATGGATGGTCATCATTTCATGCAAGCAGTGCCATGGGCTTGTTCTGCTGCAGCCTGGGCCACAGGCAGAGGTGATGCCAGAAGGTGGTGTGTCTGCCTGGGGCACAGTGGGACAGGACACAAGGAGAAGGGCCCTGGGCAGCTGTGGGCAGAGATGTGCACCAAGGAGAGGCATGGCAGCAGGGAGCAGGCTTGCTTCAGTATGGCAAATGGGGTTTGGGGCTGCAGCAGAAGGAGAAACCCCCAGAGCCAGTCGTGAGCCTGAAGGGACCAGAACCTTAGTGTCATTGGTGGGGGTGATGATGTGACACATCCCAGTACCCCAAAAGGAATGGGTGGAGGGGGTGAGGAAGGCCTGGTGGGGTGGAGGAGCGAGGGGCAGGGGTATGCTCAAGGGCAGCAGGCAGTGGGCACCCCAGCCAGGCAGCCCCAAACACAGAGACCAGGGCCCCTCTCGCTGGCAGGGGTGGCCAGGGACACCTGGCAGTCCAAGGGGGAATGTGGCCCCCAGAGGACACAGTGTCTGTCGGGGCTGGCTTCTGCCACCTCTTTTCCCCCTAGATCAACTTCTCCTCCTTCTGTGATGAGTTCAACTTCTCCGTCTGTCTCTCATCTTCTGCCGCTGCCGCCTCCTCCCCCGTCTCCGGCTTCCTGCCTGGGGCTGGGGTGTCCCCGGCAATGGTCCCCAGGACTTTGGTGCTGTGCTCCTGAGCTTTGGCCCTGAGGGCAGCAATGCTGTTTTCTCTCAGTTCCTCCTGGGAAATGGTGGTTTTGGGATCAGGACCCCTTTCTTCTTTGTCACCTTTGTCAAGCTTGGGCAGGGCCTGGCGCTCCACCTCTGTCTTCCTCCCCGCCTCAGCCGCTGCCTCCAGAGACTTTTTGTGCATCCCTAAAAAGAATTGTTGGTATTCGGGTTTAGAAAAGCGCCTGGGCATGGGAAAGCCATCTTGAACTGAAAACAGCAAAGATAAAGAGAGGCCAGAATTAAGGAAAAGCAGAAACCCTCGCTTCACACAGCAGTCACGGCGAGCCACTCGCTCTGGCCCCCACGCGAGGGCAGCCCAGGCAAGGCAGCTGCCTGCTGGGGCAGCCCAGCATCTGTGGGCTGCAGCTGGTCCCAAAGGTCTATAATTACTCTCCCCTTCATTTCTCTGATGTGAACCTGAAGCTAACTTGTTCCTGCATGGAGATGAGGGTCTCAGACAGCAGCATAGTTGCCTGAGCTTCACCGAGGCTGGGGACGGAGATCCCTCATTTGGAGAGATATTTCTATCTCTGTATCAAACCACAACCACCTTTCTGCCTCTCTCTGTTTCACACAGACAGAAGGACAGGACAGCCCATTTTCAAGATGCCAGACACTAATTTTGGGGCAGAACCAGCCTGGAAGGTCAGAAAGAGGGAAGCAAAGAGCAGGAGTGTGACAGGGTAGCGGCTACCTCCATGTCTGCATAGAAAACCAAGTGAAACTTGGGCAAAGCCAGAGCATTTGGGAGTCCTAGCACCCTATCCAGCATCACAGGACTGGAGGAGTGAGACTGGCATGACCTCCTGCCTTGGCCAACGATTGGAGCCTCTGCTCCCGAGCTGGGCATGAAGGATGCTTGAGCCATGGGAAGTGAAGGTTAGCACCAGCCTGAACATGTGGGCAAATTTGTCTCCCAGACAGATTTTGCACATCATGATCCAAGGTCCAGAAGGAATTTGGGATGAGTAATAAACCATATTGACAGGGGTTTAATGGAGGCATCCAGGATGGGGGGACCTTGCCCTGCTGCCCTTCACCTATTTTCAGCATGACTGCTTTCTTCCTTGCATGCCCCTGCCTCCACCCATTTGCCATTCCCCATGAGGTTGGCTGCTCTCTTACCCAGGAGCCAAGGGGCACAGGACTCCATGATGCCATCCTTGGCAGACTTGAGGATGGATTCAGGCAGCGGGATGGAGTGACGCACCATGGCACCGTAGAGCCCGTACTCAGCCATCACACTGCTCCTGCCCCAGCACTTCTCCCTCTTCCGCCACTTGGCCCGACGGTTCTGGAACCAAACCTGGAGCAGGCGACAAGGAGGGACATGGGGTTTGTGCATGGAGAAGGCATGCCAGACCCTCTCCCATGTGGGAACATGCATGTACTTCTGCAGCACGATGAAAGCAGATGGGTGATGTTTATCCCAAAGGCAATACAACCTCTTCCCCCATGTAGAAGACATTGGTTATCTCTCCCTCCCTCCCCTGAAGGAGTGGTGAGGACCAAGTGTGAAAGCAGGTCCCATCCCTCTCCACAGGATGTAATTAATTTGCCATTGCAACATCTTTTTTCTGGTGGCTTTTGGCTCTCATGTCTGGGAATCTCTTTTATTATTTGTGTGTCTGAGCCGCAGTACAGGGCTGCAGGCAGCCGTGCCTGCAGGGAGGGCTGCGATGGGCGCGGATGCTCGGAAGAAGGGGGAAGCTGCTCTGTGCGCTTTGCCCTGAATTCCCAGTTTGAAAAACCCCTCATCTTCTCAGAAAATTGGCAGAATAATCTCTGAGCTGTGACCTGGGGGGCAGTGAGCAGAGAGGCGGGCAGCAGTGGCAGGGAGGGGGTGATACTCGCAGAAATCTATTAGTGCTCTCTCTCTGATTTCCATTCCTCTTGTCTCCCTCGCCCTCCTCCCTCCCCGGCTCCCCTCCCTTTCTCCCCCAAGCAGAGGCATCAGCTTTAGATGAAAAATTGCTTGAGGTCTATTCAGAAGGAGGCAAAGGAAGAGTCAGCCCCAGGGGCAGCCCAGGCCTGATTGAAAAATAAGTTAATTTCAGTTTGAATCGATAGGCCTCAGGCACTGAAATATCACGGGAAATTAAAGCAGCTGGTCCCCGGGGAACCACGCCATTGACCTGCGCTAATTAATGCCGTGGAGTTACCAGGCCCCTCTCTGAGAGGCAGTCCCTCCCTCCCCGCGGACACCCCAAACACCTCCTCATTTAACTAATTAGACTGACAGAAAATTGGGTGTTAATTTGTTTAGGATTTTTTTTTTCTTTTCTATTTTTTTTTCCCCTCCCTTTCCCGGAAAGTACACGGCAGAATGGAAATGAATGTCGGGGTCTCGCAGGCAGATGGATGCTCGGGGTCACTCTGCAATCTTCTCCGACTTGATTGCTTGATTAGGTCGTTAGCACATTAAAAAAAAAAATTGCTTGCCGTCTGGCGCTGGCCTGATGAGTGGGATGAGGCGGGAATCGCCTGGGTAATTTATCTTTTTATACTGCAAAGAATTTGATTTCAATCTGCAGATATATGGAGGTGCCTTTGACACCTGTTTAACATTACAGAGCTGACAGCTTAACCCTCTCTTGTCCCCACTACTGGTAGCTGTGGGGGAGCTCCAGCTGCAGTGGGGAGCACTGGGGGTCCTCTGCCAGTCCCCCAGCTCTGCCATGGGGACCATAGGACAGATGCCACAGAGTGATATCGCTCAGGTGGCAATAAACAGCATCTCTTCTACCTGTGTAGAGAAGAACTGCCCAGCACTGAAACCTTATGGTAGGGACAGAGCTGCAGGGTAGGCAGGTGGGTGCTTGCTAGCATCCATGACAGCCACTGCTGGCCATTCCCAGGAGCCCAGCCAGCCTGCTCCCCCACACTGCTCTGTGGAATGGGTGGGGTGGTGGTCCCACTGGCTGTGATCCCAGCTTCTCCCAGCAGAAGACACTCTGTGCATGTCAGAGAGGATGTTACCAGGCAAAGGAAGGAGGCTGCTTCACCACATGTCACCTCCTCTGCATGATAAACAGTCTGATTTACACTTTCATACTGCCAATCTGTAACCCCTGGACTGCGGGTGGTTACAAATCCTCCAGGGCCTAAGCAAAGACCCTCAGGAATGCAGAGCTTCCTCTCTTTGCCCTCTCCTCCATGCCCGTGTGAAACGTGGGTTTGCCTGGCTGTGCAGTGAGCAGGATGCTGGCAGAGGGTCTCACTCCAGGTCGTGCAATCCTCCCAATTCCCAGAGCACAGGGTGCAGAGCTGCAGGTGCCTCTTTACTGATGCTTTTACCACTTGCCATTTCTCTTCCCTCTTGCCTTGATACCCCGATCATATTCCTGCATGCCTCATGCTCCTCTTCTCTGGCCAGGTCTCAGCCTGCCCCAGCACTGCCCACTGCCACTAAACCTGCTACCCTGGAGCATCCCCTTTTCCATGGCAGTGTTATGCAAATACTGGAGGCAGCAGAAGCTTTGCCAGCTGGCAGACCAATTTTGACTAGGGCTGGTAGAAAATCTTCAATCAAAAAATGCTGATTCAATCACACAGGAAAAATTGTGTCCAGCCAGTGGAAGTGTAATCAAAATTATCTATAGCTTTCTTCTGAACGCTGTATTTTAATCTCAGCTGCCTAAGACATGCAAAATCTATGCTTTAAAGCCAAATGAGAAAATCAAAATTGCATCAACATCTCAGTAAGATCCTTCTGAGATTTCCAAAACCATTTTTTGTCATTTGATGGGAATTTCCTCTTGGTTTTGATTAGGAAGAATGAAAGTTTGAAATCCCGGAATATTTAGCAGAACAGAAATCAGGAAGGCTGACCATCTTACTTTAATACCAGGAACCATATCTTCATCGAGGCTTGAAATTAAATGAAACCAATGGTGCTCAATACTGAGTATTGCTGGGATCAGATCCCAGTCAAGCATTGCTGTCACAAGCTCATTTCGAGGAACACTGAGTGACGAGTTCCAGCATGGCACTGGCAGCCCTCACACCATTTCAGATCAGCAGGATTGTCCCCTATGTCCTGTTTTCATGATTTTGTCCTCATTCAGATGGCTCCATCAGTGGGGCTTTCATTTACAAGAAGATGTCAGTGATTTCTTCAAATTTATCGATGTGTTACCAAAATTTTCACATGCCTTGATTCTGAGCTGAATTACACGGTGAGTTTAGTCATTCAGAGGTATTTTCAGCTGTGTTGGTTCATCAGTCACAACATCCAAATATGCAGTTATTTATTACTGGCATGTCGTTTTTCCAGGGAAGGGTTTCACCCTTAAACTTTGCTCACCTTACACGTCTCTTATGGTTTTGGTATTCTTTGGCTGCTTATTGTCCTTGCTTGGAGATATCTACTCTACAGCTTCCTCTGACTCTGTAAGATTTGGTCTGCTTCAGACAATGTTGAGGTTTGTCCACATTTCCTCTTGCCCCTTCCCACCCTAGAGGTGGATTGGCTCAGCTTTGTGAAATGCTTTACTGATCTTGCTCTGTACTGTGCACCTTCCTTCTCACTTGTTTTCATCTGGTTCTCTGTTGCACAGCCCAGGGTATGGTGAAAAGACTGTGTTTCTGCTTCCACATGTCATGGGCAGTGGTGAAACCTGATTAATTTTAGACTGAAGCATATCACACGTTTGTGCAAAGCTGTCACGATGTGATGTGCAGAAGCGTCTTTTTGACCAGTGTATTACACCCCAAGAAGTTTCACACCTCTTAATTTTCACACAAACACCCTTTGTGAAAGCTGGAAAGCTTCTTCCAGGAAGCCTGTCCTAAATGGACAACGGAGAAAAGTGGATAGGTTTATCCTGCAGTATTGCAAAGACTTATAAATGGGAATGTTTCTAACTTTAATCATCACCTAATTCTCACCTCCAGCGCCCACTGCCCAAAGCAACAAAAGTCCAGGCATTCTGTACTTGACTACAGGGTTGCAACAGTTTTGGAGTGGGAGTTTTGGAATCAAGACTGGCAATGATAATCTCGACAGTTTCCTCCTCTGAATCACAAATGACAACTGATATTTCTTCAGATTATTGATGATGCAGAAGAGCAAATTGTAGGAAGAGAAATCTCTCATTTTGCAAGGAGACTTGAGACTTGACACATCCTTGTTATCCACATTCATCATATTAGTTTGTTTACCTAATCAGTGCCTGAAACATTGCCTGCTAAAGAGAGAAATCTCCCTGAGGTTGGCCATAATTCAGAAACCTGAATTAGCAAAGGGATATTTTAAAACATCTAAGGTGTTCCTGGGTATTGTTTCTGTTTTGTTTCAACCTAAAATTTTCCACTGGTAACACTCATTTTTTTGGCTGCTGCTTTCCAAGCTAGGGTACAAAGACAGGAGAATTGATATTGGAATACCTTTTCTTATTAATATAAAAAAAAAAAAAAATTCCCTGCCCAAGCATTCTTCATCTATTAAAGTAAAATTCCAGGCTTGATAAGGGCGAAATTTTGCTTCAGCAAATCATTCATCCTGCCTTTGATAGAGCATTCCAGCAGGGGCGTTTCCAGGAGCGAGGTCCCAGCCCAGAGCAGCACGAGTGTCCACTAGATGGCCATGGGCAGATGCACGTCTGCACCTGGGGACACACCGACACGGACACACCGACACTCCAGCACATGCCTTTGCCAGGCTGCAGGGAGCAGCTGCACACAGCTGTTGGCAAAACAGCACCTAAAGAGAAGGGGAAAATCCCAAGACCCCCAGAGTGACGCTGAGAGATGCACATGGACATGACAGACAGGTGGATGTTCTTTGTCACCTCCCCACTTGAAGCACTTTGGGGGGGATCGAGCTGCAGACCAGACAAAACCTCCAGCTGCCCTCCACATCCAGGGCCCTGCTGCCATCTCAGTACCCAGTTTCTCCTGACAACTACACGTCCTCCCTTTCTATCTCCTCCCTCTCCAACCCAAGACTTA
Source organism: Sylvia atricapilla (assembly GCF_009819655.1). Taxonomy (NCBI): domain Eukaryota; kingdom Metazoa; phylum Chordata; class Aves; order Passeriformes; family Sylviidae; genus Sylvia; species Sylvia atricapilla. Next base: position 57,629,945 of record NC_089145.1, read on the forward strand.
ACAATGACAGTGGTCAAAGCAAAAACCTCCACTGAAAAAAACAGTGATGTCCTCGTCCTCATATCAGACAGCACCTGTGGCCCAGGCTGGGTTCAATCTGAAGATGTGAACACTGTAAAGAACGGTCTCTTATCTTGCTTGGAGCGTGTCCCCACCCATACCCATGAGTATGGGGTGTATAAAGTATACTGGGGCTATATAAAGGACTGCCATGAGGTCTGACTGTGCCCTGGGGCTTCCTCAAATCCCTCCCTTTTACCAATCACTACAGAAAAACTTCCTGACTGCTGGTGGAGACTGCGCCACTTGTGTAAGCCTGGGAACAGTTTATTGCTGTCTTTTCAAATGTAACATCAAAGTTATTGGTACTGTTTATGGTGGCATCACTTTCTATGGCTGGTGTAAAGTGGTTATGAAGTTAAATGAGAGCAGTAAAAGTTGCACACGGGCTGCATGGCTGATTGCAGGACTCATCATCCCTCTTCTTGCTAAACACTGGAAAAGAGCTTGCTGAACTCACTTTTGAAAGAGCAATTCATATGTACAACATAGTAAGAACCCTTCCTGACAATAGCTGGAGTAGTGTCCAGCTCACTTGGCTAACAGGGGCTGCCAGAGATGGAAGATGAGCTGTGAAACAGCACTCATCCCTCTTGAGTGAAGACATGATGGCGCATCCAAGTTTGGGTCTCCTCTAAGCTAAAAGAGTAATGGGGCATTCACTGAATACAGGCTTAAACAGCACCTAGCAAAAACATACATGATTTTACCATGCCACCAGCCCTGCAGGCTGGGCCTGTCTCTGAATCCTGCTCCTAAAAGCACTACATGGGCCAAGAATAACTGTTTGTTGCAATTTATCTGACTTATGCAACCAAAGCTATAAAATCCCACTTGACCTGGAAATATGTCTTAAACTGCTAAATCTGGGGTTTTCACCTGGCCTCGTGTGGCAACATGTTTTCCCACTTCTTGTAAACCTTTCAAAAGCAAAGAGCTTCATCTTCCCCAAAGAAAAACAAGTGGGCACATGATGTGCAGGGTCAGTGTGTGAGATCAGTGGGTTCAGCACACACTCAGCCTGTGAATCACAGCTGCACAGAAAATGCATCTCTGAGATACTGACTCCACCACGGCCACACTGGAATTCCAGCTGACCAGTACCTCAGCTGGCACTACAGTAAGGGCTCCCATATGCTGGGACCTGGCAGATCAGCACCTAAATTCCTCTTTTCCTAACATGCCGAGTGAAAAACAAGGAAAACATCAGGGTCATAGAAGCATGATAGTCACAGGAAAGCTCATGAGAGTGCAGTCATCGTCCTAATCCACTCAAACCCAGGGAGACATCTGTCATTGTCACAAATGGTGATAGTGCACATCCATCCTTTAGGGGATCACAGTACCTGACTCCATTAACCAAGCTGCTATCTTGCCTGAATTATTTCATTTTGCCTTTTTCCCCACTAACACTGCTCTGCAGGTCCTCCAGCACAGAGAAAACCTTAGCACAGATCTTCATAAACATTGTATGTAATGCCCTCTGTAATCATGCAGGGACACACACCATTATCACTTTCATGCTAGAGAAGGTGAGTTGAGACAGTCCGAGGAGAAACGTCACATCCCCTTCGTGATGCTTTTCAACGGGCCCTGAAATCACACCATGGGATGCCAGCATTCCTCTGAGGCTGTGGAGCACTGCCTGTGCTCTGGGACTGCCCCCTGAATGCCACTGTCAGCTCCATGGTGCCCTGCCCTTCATCAGCAGACACTGAGCAAAGGGCAAAGGTGCACTTCTCCAGAGAAAAAAACACAGGCACCAGAGGCTGTGCACCAGTGAGAGATGGTGTCTGTAGTACTACTGGTGCCCTCTGCTCCCTGGGATAACACTCAAGCCCACCCATACATGCATGGCGACAGTCTGTAAAGTCCTCAAGGAGTACAGCACATGCTCACCAGTGCACTGCATCCTTGAAGCATTGAAGCATCAGCTGGAATATATCTATACAAACATGAAATTTTATAAGATGCTGTAAGATGCAATCAGTTTCCATGCACCAGCTTGGGTGAGCTTTCAGCACTCCTACCACGTGTCTGCTCCTGGCTCTACTTGTTCTTCAGCTCTGTGTACCCTTCACCTTCTTTGGGTAATTCCCAACTCCAGAGGTTTTCACATGACATCTTCCAGCTCCAGAAAACTGATGCTCCAGGCTCTGGCTTCTGCTGTGCTGCTGATGCCTGCAGCCGACAGCACCAGCTCGGGCACAGCACAGCTGATGGTGTGACCTGCAGAGCTGCCCAGGGATGCTGCTGGCACCAGGACAGCACATCTGAGCTCACCAGCACAGCCCCAGGAGTCTCAGGCTGGGACCCTCCCTTAGCTGTCACTTAGGCACTGAGCCTTGATCTGATCCATGGTCAACATATAAGCTGAAGAAGTTGGTCCAATCAAATATCAAACAAATAACAAAGTGATTTGTAGTGACAGCCATGGGGCACTTTGAGTTGGAAGGCTGGCAGTGAAGGGACCCAGAGATATCAGAAAGATGTGATGGACATAAAGCAAGTTGTCTTGGAATAGACCTCACTGGCACATCTGGCTGTGAGCAGTGTCTGGCACAGGTTATTTATCAAGCATGCTCACATGGATGGGATGGCTAGATCCTTCCAAGAAGTTACTTCTCAACAGCACTCACAGTTCAGCCCTCCCTGTGGGTGAGCCAAGCAGTGTCTTTAGGAAGGAAAGGGTAGCACGGTGAGAAAGCATTTTTCCATGTGGATCCCGAAGCTGCAGGTGAACCAGAGCCCCCCAGAGGTATGGGGTGGGCAGCCTGTGTGTGCTGGCCTGCCTGAACACCACAGGCACCAGCTACCCCTGCCTGGAAAGCTGCTGCTGCTTATCCACATTGTGGCAGGTCTGCTACAGCAGCCAGGCAGAGTCAGTCACTAGTTACTTCTAGGCCACAGAAGGGACATCACCTCTGTGTTTATGAATGTGCAACATGCATGGCATGAGCATTTTTATATAACTCACAGAAAGGTGACCAGGTACAAGCAATGCTTGGCTTGCATTCCCCTGCTACAATTTTGAAGAGAAAGCTGCAGCTGAATGCTCTAATAATGTGGCAGCCTTGGTTTCTGCTCTGCCTTTGCTCAGATATTTGGGAGCCAACCAGATACCTGCTGAGAGAGAAAGTGGGGAGCAAAGTGTGCTTCTCACACCAGGCAGGTCCTAAACTAAACACCTCTGGCTGCTGCTCCCAGGACAGCAACGCTCAGGGTAGACAGAAGAGCACCTGATGCTTTTTCACAGACTCTGGAAGGCATCTTTGCTGTAAGATACTGTAGAAACAGTTTGTTGTCCAGCTCAGTTCCTCTTTTCTGCTCCACAGAAAGACCTGCCAGCCTCATGCATGTGGAGGTTCTTGGTATGTCTGCTCTACAGTGCCTGGGCAAAACCTGGCTCACAAAATACCCACAGAGAAGGGCAATGAAAAGGAGAGCAGGTTTGTGCTTCCAGAGAAGAATCAGAAGAACTTGTTGAGATCTATCAAGGTAAAAGAAAAACACTACAGAGAGAAATAGATCCATTAAGAAATAAAGGGGAGAGTAAATTAACTGAGTGTCTAAAGTGCCTCTGTTATTGAACTGTTAGAAAAATCTCTATTCAAAGTCAGGAAAGGAGGAAAACTTTGTAATAAAGGGTCATTAAAGGAAAACATGAATGCAATAGTCAGCTGTTCCCTCTGCCAAGCATCATAATGCTGGAGAGGAATTAACTACTGGAATTTCTGGGATTTTTTAAAAATCTGTTGTGAAATTATTTTTAAAGTCAGTTGTAAAAACTACAGTGAGATCAGAAGTGAGAAAAAAAAGTTCATCCTTAAGTGAAGAAGTGAATACAAGTGTTCCCAGCACAGGGATTTGAGACAGTATTTACAGAAGAGCTGAAGTGATCAAGGAACTGCAATGCTTAAGCTAACTCAGAGAAGTGTTAGCCTTAAACTACTGTTATTAAGAAAATGAGGAGATGAATGCAGGGAAGAGTTGCCACAGCCTGGCATCATCCCTGCAGGGCCATTCCTGATTCTCTTGGACATGATGGGGAAAGCCTTTGCCAAGGCACTCCACAGAAATGGACTTCAGCATGTTTTGTTGCCCACCTCTCACAGGGAACTGGTGTGGCCCAATGCTTGAAGGTGTCAGATCCTTGCTGATAGTGTCTCCAAACCATGGGGAGAACAAGCAGAGTCACTGTAAAGAGCCTTGTTTCCTTCCCAATACTATGGAGAAGCACATCAAATTCACAGTCCCTTATCCCAGGACAGCCATAAACATCTTGCAAGAACTGAGCAGAAGGCAAGAACAGGCCAGTTTGGGTTTATTTGTTTTTCTGTCCCCTTTAGAAAATTCATCAGTGGCTAAAGCAACTCAGGGACTGAAATAGAGGGGTAAAGCATTAACTAGGTAAAGAAAATATTAATAACTCTATACCTCCACCTCTGCACTAAAAATACCTTTTTAAACTGCATCTAACAGCCCCAGCAGTAGCAGGGTAAAAATCCCACAAGATAAGGAGGCAATCTGCATGGTCTAGCAGCAAGCAGGAGAGTTCCCACTTCAATACGCTGAAGTGTCATTCCCAGCCCTCCATTTTCCTCCTTTTCTCCTGCCACGTTTTCCTTCTCTGTCCAAAAGCATGCAGTGTAAGACTTTTCAGACAGGAATCCCTTTGGAAAGCCTTGCCTGGGTCCCTGCTCTTGCCCATCACCCAGCCCCTCTGTTTGCAGCTCTGGTAATTAACTTGTAAACGAAGTTCTAGCACATGGGCTGAAAACAGGCCATAGATAAAGGGTAATGAAAACAATCCATTAGAGAAAGGGCCAAATTAAACAACTCTTAATTGAAAAATGGAAATGAATATGAATTTAGATCAACTAAACAAGCATGTTATTGAAGAGGCAGAAAAGTGGATGAACTCCTAACACACCAATTAAAGACATGGAGGCAGAGATGCACCATATGCCATGAGAAAAACTCATAGTGATATTCTCAGTAAGCCACTAAGTTTGATTAGTTTTATTACTCTCACTTGTATACTTCCCACATTTCTAGAAGCGTAGGGGAAGTTTATGACACTTCTCTGGTATCACACAGTCATGGCTTGCCCCAGTGCTCATGAACTATTGGCAAAGGTAGCCATTACCAGCTGCTCAACTCTATTTCATCATTAACTGCCTGCAGGACTTTTAAAACATATATATATTTGAAATATTTGGCTCACACAACAGCAACACTTTTGGCTTGTCCTTCACCTTGGTAATCTACCTCCAACAACCCTAACCACTCTGGTAATTTCCTTCCAGCTACGTGGTCCCTGTGAATGTGCTGTATGACACAGCTGGAACCCCCTGGCAGTGTGCCTTATGCTGGCCTTTCTCTGTTCTGTGTGTGACAGTCACCCAAAATTTTAACAAGAGAGGTCCTCACTTCTTAGAGTAATGGTGATAAGCTCAGAAAATCCAACACCACCACTTCCTGCAGCTCTAAGCAATGCTTTGCTGGCCATTCCAGGCACACATTCAGGAAAGGTCACCAGCTGCAAGGAGCAATCACAGCATTCCATACTTACACCATGGGATTCAGACTACACCTCAGCACTCTGCAGCAGGCAGGAAAAGCTGGCAGGAGAGGAAGAAACCAGGGCTGCTAAAGCTGCATGAAACTAACTTTCCTTCATGCTTCCCATCATGTTTCTTGAGGGGACTCTCTGGGTTTGCTCCTGAGCTCCCACTCAGTGCAGTACTGGTTCCTTAGGCCTTGTCAAATTATGTTCATCTCCAAACAGAGAACCTTTTTTGCAAAGCTGAAGGAAGGTAAGCTTCTGTCCTTGCAAAATACTACTTGCTTCTCTCTAAATGATTACTCCTCCTGGTTCCTCCATCCCTGTTCAATCCTAAAGAGCTTCACAGTGATACCGAAATGATCTGATAGCTAAACCAATACTTTTTCAGCTAGAGATTTAGTTGACCTTGTTTTGGTTTTAGCCAAAACTGGCCTCTTAGCTGCCTGACAAAGGCTGCTGGATGCACAGACAATCCCTGCTCTGCACACAGCACCAGCCTCTTCTTGGGATTCCTTTTGCTTAGGTGAGCAATTTCATTTGTCCCCAAATTCGTCATCCAGTAATTACCATATGATCTTTTAACAAGAACTGACAATTTTTAGCAGTTTTATTACCTTTTTTAATTGATTACTTCCCTTAAAAGGTGACTCTAATGTCCCTACAATAGCAGTCAGGATCTTATTTTTTTGAAATACTGATTAATCAATTTGTTTGATCAGTAGGAGACATACTTTAAGGACAAACATACACAATCATTTCAATAATCCCCAAATCAAACTGTTACTGAACTTTAATATTCTAACTACTCAGTTTAAAGTTTGGAACTGTTATGTATTAATAAATTCAATAGGGATTAACTTATCTAAAATCTACACATTTCACTTAAGAGATTTGTTATGAGAAACAGCAATTTAAGTCAGATGTTGCAGCATTTGTCAGCCTCAGGAAAATTTTAATACTTCATGATGTTTATTAAGGATATACTTCCCCACAGGAATCTACTTACCTCCCTTGGATTTTACAGAACAGTCTGGGTTTATTCCAATACTGGCACTTCAACTCCTATGAACATTCTTTCAAATACATTGATTAATGAGGTCTTTTTCAAGCCTTTTGCAAAATAGCCACAGTGACATCTGATCTGACTTGTGCATAGTATCTCACTATGAAAAAAATTATTTTCTCATGCAACCCAATGGGAGGATGCTCATTTTCCTTTCAGGAGCAGCCAGCTCAGTGTGGGAGTAAACACACAGAGTGTGTGTCTGCCTGGAAAAAAAAATACACTTTCATCTTCTCTTTAAATGGAGAGTTTGAATATTTTTTTCCTGGATTCAATGTTCTCTTAAACCAGTAACTTTTTTGGCCTCTGACAGCTATTTGTCGTGTTCTGCTGAAGGTTTTACCTGCAAACAGTTCCTATATATCATCCTTTCAATCGCCCTCTTTGAATTTCACTTTCACATCAAATTTCATAGGTGATTTACTTTCTCTTTGACTAATCTCTCCTGAGAAATAATCCCATGAATGAAAATAAGGGGTAGATATCAGTCTTAGGTGAGGATCCAATAGGAAACCACATGAAATGCTGTAGAAGTCCACAACATGTGATGCTCACAACAGTATTAGGAAACACTTTCATTAATGACCTACAAGAGGGAGAGAACATTGCTGAAAGATGAGAGGAACCACAAGCTACAATGAAAATGCGAAAGTATAAAACACCCCCAGACAGCTGGAAACTCATGCAAGGAAAAAAAAAAACATGCAACTATGTGAAATTATAAATATTATGAAAGTGAGAGTAAAGATTCATTGTAAGCTATCTCTTCCAAAGGGCATTAAATTATGCTAAGAGATTCAAAGCAAGATTTACTCATGCAGTTCTGCTGCAGAACTTCTTGCCATGGGATATTAAGATATTCACATGCATTCAAAATCTCAGGAGACTGACAAAGTACTCAGTATCACCAGATAGCTGCCCTGTGTAGCATCCACCTCTTGCCACTGTCAGAGCTGGTAGGGCTGTTATTACAATTATGTTATTATATTTTGTTGACTTTGTTAGCCGAAGTTAACAAAATTCCATATGAAAACCAGACCACTGAAGGGAAAATCCTGAGCATAAAATAAAATCTGTCTAACAGAAGTTTGAAGTGACTGAATTAGATAAATAGAAATAAATAAGGAAGCAAGCAGACCAGTGCTAATCCAAGGCTATTTCTGCAAGGGACCAAGTCCAGCTGAACTGGTGTGAACAAACCCAGCATGCAGCTATAGGATGTGGTCCCTTATCTCCAGGATCTTTGCACTATGCTTAAGCAATGAGAAAAACCCAAAGTGACAGCCAGGAGAAGAAATACCTAATATTTATTTATAGAGTGTGAACTTCATAACCGGGGGAAAGAATTAGGCCCGTAACAAAAAGATCCAAAGTTGAGAAGGAATATGAGGTAAAATATCAAGAAGTACAATCAAAGTTGGGAATCACCTTGCCATGGCTTGTCACACACACAAAATACAGACAAGGAAACTTCATAGAATGTGTGGTAAGGGACAATCAGATGCAGACCTGTTGGAAAGAACAGTGGTGCTCAGGACTCCTATGTGAGCCTGATGCTTACCCTGGCAAGGTGCTGAACAAATGCTACAGAAATTCTGTTGCTTCCCTTTCGTGGGGAAATAATGAGAACTGTTATTCACCATCACTTCTTTCTGGAATGCACATGCCATTAGTTACACCTGATGCTCAGAACAGCCACACATTGGGGTGCTTCTACTGTCAAAGTCTAATCTGATCTCAAGAGCAGAGGGGTGACAGTATTCCTCCTATACAGGAAGAGTAGGCAGTTGTTCATTAGCCAACTGCAGAATGACAGAACAGACAAGTAAGTGGCAGCTAAGATACTTTACCCACTATTTCATTTCCACATCAGTTAAAACACTCAGCACCAGAACAGCACTCCAGGTGCTGAAGCCACACAAGCTGTGTCAGCTCTACACTATCTGCCACAACACCTCACTCCACCTCACACAGAGTGAATGCTCTCAGCTCTGGCCAGAGAAATGGGGCCTCAGGAATTCAACATACACTGTGCCACCAGATGAACCTCTTCCTCGAAAAGGTCCTTTATGGGAAATCAAAGGATCTTCCTTCCAACCCAGCACCAAATGGTGGCTGTAGGCAACAATAAACTCCCAATAGGCTCTCCTCTCTTGATTTGATGTCCTATAGGATCACAAGTGGAGAAGTGACCGTTCATCCATTTCACTCCTTCTAAAGGCAGAGCATCAGGGCTTGTTTCTCCGAGCAAAATCCTAATACATCAGGTAGGATTTGAGATGATGGGCCATTATTTCTGAAGACTGGTGGAAATCCTGTTAGCACCCAAGTTATCTACAAGCTCTTAGATCAGCAGGTCAATGGGATAAGAAGCATTAGCTGTTTTTATAAAAATGTCATTTTTGATTGAGCACAAGAATAAGGGTGGTGAGGGGGGCTCAGGACAGACGGTTAAAGGGCTACACTTCTATTTCAGAGGATCTTCCTATCCCAGCACAGGGTGATACTGCAGCAGCTTCCAGCATCAGTATGATCCTGCTAAGTGCCCTCTGATCTACATTCCAAACCCACACGGGAGCAGCCTCCTGGGCCATGTCCTCAGCAAAGAAAGAGCAGAAGCTCAAGACGCAGCTTGGTGTGTGCTGGGCGTGCATGAGGGATGAACAGAAGGAGGAACCAGGGAAACCAGGACCCTCCCAACACTGCCTGGCACATAGGACAACATCTCTTGTGGAAACTAATATCATAACTAACCACCAGTCACAGAAGGCAGCCACTGCTACTGTGTGGAGAACTAGGACAGGTTAACTTCCAGCCAGACCAGAACTCCACCTGCTCAAGGTTTGGCCAGTACAATCCTGTGCCTTGTGTAGAAACCTGATGGGAGAAAACCATGGGGTAAGGGGAGGCAACAGAAGCTGCTGGAGCCCACCCTCGTGACCATCATGTGAACTCTGTCCAGTGTGCCTCCCACACTAAACAGCAGCTGCAAAGTCTTCTCCAGCTATCTGGCTGTAATGCATGCCAAAGGCTGGTCCTGGCCCAGCCCTGCAGCTCAGGCTGCTCCTCCCAGCTGGAGTATTCACCACACAGCAGTGGTATTCCAGACAACCTTGCTCTACCTCCACACAGCAGCACAACAGGACTGATATGCAGTGAAAAACTTCATGTTAAAAGCTGTTAACTTAATAAAATTTAACAGATTAACAACAACAACAACAAATTATCCCCAGAAACTTTAAGGGAAACGTCACTTGAGGAGGCAAGTACAGTCAAAGTGTAGATGTGGTGGAAACATCTCACTGCACTCACCCATCATTCCCACACTGCATCCTACCCACAGCTGTACTAGCTGCCCATGCATCCCTCTGTGGCCAAAGGAGCAGAGATGAATTCTTTCCCTTCAGCAATGCCCACTCAAACATGGTCTCTGGGAGGCTCTCTTCTTGCTTTTACCAAGACTTCGAAACACTGACATATTTTTTTACATGCCCGTTGTCCTTCTCTGATTTAGGATTCTCTCTGTTACACACATCCTAAATCACTGGTACAACACACCACACACAGCACATGTCGACATACAAACACCAAATACAAATCTGCCAAGAATATCTGATCTGTCTGCCTACCCATCAAAAGCAGGAGAGTGGACAGCCTGGGGAAGTTTATTCAGAGAAATGTCACTCATCCCATGCTGCTACATTTTCTTCACAAAAGGATGAGAGCTGCACAATAAAGGGGTCCAAGAGATATGATTACCTGTATCCTGTCTTCTGGCAACTCTGTTTTCATGGCCAACATCTCTCTAGCATATACGTCAGGATAGTGGGCCTCATTGAAGGCTTTTTCCAGCTCCTCCAGTTGATAGGATGTGAAGATTGTCCTGAGGGGAGTAAAACTCTTTGATCAAAACACAAGAACCAGCAGAGATGACGAAGAGTCAGAGAAATGGACACTGAAAACAGTGAAATCTGGGTAACTGGTTAATGCATAGCTTTTCCCCACCTCCTGTGTTTCTGTGAACAAAAGGTCAAGTGCCAGGGTGAAAGGAGAACCAGAAAATGCCAAAAGACAGCATTTTTAACAGTTATAAATCACCTTCCCTTTCAGGGACTTGTCTCTGGAGACAGTGTCTCCCTAGCAGCAAGCACCCGCAGCGATGGCAGCTGATCTTAGCCTCTGCTGCCTCTTGTGAGGATCATCACACTGAGATGAAGCAGCGTGTCCTCAGCACCCTGTCTGGAGAGATGCTGAGGTCTTTCTCAGCTGCTGGTCCTTAGCCTCTTCAAACTCCATGAGCAAATAATCCTTCACCTTGAGTTTCAGTCTTTGGACGAATTCTCCAAATGTTTTCTCCACCCTAACCCACCACTTTTCACCAGATCTTCCCCATGAGAGTCAGGACCAGCTCCCTTCCTCTGCCTTAACCCTGGCTGCTTCCACTCCAATATCTCGTTAGCTGCTCCCTGCCAGTTTGCATTACCCCATTATCCTTTAGAAATCCTCCTGGACTTCCCTGGGCAGGCAGCAGCCCAACCTGCCTCTGCACAGCCAGTTCTCAGTTTGGGACAACCAAATTGAAAAACCAGCAGCTGGAAAGCCGAGACAGATGAAAGCCCTTCTCTAGCAGATGGATGAGAAGTCTCGGACCACTTCCACTCCCTGAGGGTTAAAACTCCCACCCTTCAACTCCTCCAGTACAGAAAGTGCTATTTTTTTATTAAAGCTAACAATACTGCAATGGCAAATTAAAAAAAAAAAAAAAATCCCCCAAACAAAAAACCCCAACCAAACAAAAAACAAAACAAAAACAAAAGAAAAAAAGCAACAAAAAAGCCAAAGAAAACAAAAAAACCTCAACCAAAAAAAACCAAACCAAAAGAAAAAAAAAACCTCAACCCAACAACGAATTGCAGTCCTTGTGTAAAGTAAATATATAAATTTACCGTCAATCTAAGAAACATATATCTCCCAGAATGAAAGAGGAAATAGAGTCTTTTTCTAAAATACACACGTTTCAGAAAAGCCTTTCAATTCCAGAGAGCATAAACAGAAAATATCAGAAATATTCTCTGCTATGCAGAATGAAAAGGATTTCACCAGATCGATAATATTACTAACAAAAGCAGCACGCAAATACAAGGGACCTGCCTGCAATCAGACCCTTCTTTAAATTCACTCTTAAATCCATTTTCTTTTCAAACAGTTTTTCTTCAACTCTGACAAATCTGTGAACTCTAGGGACAGCAGAGGTACACTGAATCGTGTATTTTCTCCCTCTGGGACCACAGAAAAAAAATTATTCCGATTTTGATCCAGTTTAAATTTCAACCATTCCCCTCCACCTTTCCCCGACAAGAGGGCAGAAGCCTGTCCGGGCTCACCAGCGGGAGGGTTTTGCTGACATTCAGCTGAAGTTTTCCCTTTTTAGCTCATGCCCGGGTAGTGCCTGTCCCTTTTACAATTCACAATCCACTGCCCCTTTTGGTCTTTCTATTCTGCGACTATTTGCAGGCTATTGGCCAGTCATCTTCCAGCCCTTCCTTGGTACAATTAGAGGTCTTAACTGTTCAGCACAGAATACACAACTACAGCCAAACGCTGCAGGTCTGTTTCTGTCTAGAACCGAAAACAAAACAAATCTGAATTTCGTTTCCTATTTCTCATCCGCATCGGGACCTGTACGCCAGTCCCAGCCGTGTTATCGCCCAGCTTTGTATGGGGCATAAAGAAAATAAACTCTTACTTACTCCAGAGCACCCAAACCGGGAACATTTGCCTGGGAAGGGGGCTCGGGTTTGGACACGAGCCCTCCAGACCGAGCCTCCTGTTGCACTCACAGCAGGATGTCTCCTGGGATACTCGGTCTCCTTCCACTCCGTGTCCTGCTAAGCTTTCACTGGAGCGTCTTTTAATCCACCTTTCCTGCATCGTGGCAGGATTGATTTAATTATTCCTAAATCACGCTCAGTGGATGGTGTTTGGCCTTCCTTTGTCCTGGCGCTCTGGCCACAGCAATGCCAGAAGCCAGCACGGGATTTTTCGTTTCTAATTGTTTAAAAGGCGCAAACAAACCAACTCCATTTTAACTGTGGGAGAAGTCAGGCAAAGTCTATTACCCCGACCGTGCTTATAGGAAACCAAATCCAAAGTGGATCTTCGTTTCCTTAAACAGTTTCCCAGCCTTCTTCAGCTTCTTTGCGAGCTGTCTCTGATTCCCAACTATTTAATCTACGGGCAAAATTTTATTTTTACGTTATAAAATATTTAAATTATTGACAGAAATTCTGTCTTGCTGACAGCCAGTATTAAGACTGCTGTTATGTGGAGCTGGAAACGGCTTTTATTATTTCTGACAGGTTGATGATTTTCCCTTCCAAACCCTGACGATCCGCATTCCACCGCAGCTCCTGGGCTGCTCGGGATTGCGGCTCGGGATACCTGGATCTGCAGCCAGAAAACAAAAAAAAAAAAAAAAATTAAACAAAATGACACCTGTGGTCGAATCCCTCACTCCCTATAGGCACGTCCCCATATCTGATTATTTTGGAAATTAAGAATAAAGGGAAGGACCCATCGCAGGGGCGCCGGGACGCTCCGGCGGCCGGGAGGAATATTTTGCTCCAGCCCGGAGCGGGTTGTCCCCGCCGGGACTCGCCGGCGGCCGCTTCCCTGGGGACTGCGGCGACGGGAGCGGGCGGGGTGGCCTCTTTCTTACCTGTGCCGCCTCTTCTTTCGTTTCTTGCTCTGATTTAGGGAGGATTTGGACATTTTCCGGTCGCTGGAGGAGACATCCTCGGAATCTGCGGAAAGACAGGCAGCGGCTGTGGGCTGGGGCTCGCTCCCCGCCAGAGTCCTGCCGGGCAGGGCCGGGCCCGCCGGCTCCGCTCCCTCGGCCGCTTCTGGCCCAAGATTTCGTTGCGATCGCGCCGCGGACGGGGCCCGACGCCGGCCGCTCCCGATCCGCTGCGGGCAGCTCGGGCCGATTCGCCCCAGCCAGGAAAGGCTCCGTGCCGGGACCGGCCTCTAGCTCTCGCCTCTCTCCACCGGAGTCGTTTGCTGAGGCCGCTGTTACCTCGCCGCTACAACGCAGAGCCCGGCGAGCTCAACAAAACCGTAGGAAAACGGGAAAGCTGCAGCCCCCTCTCCGCGGCCGGGCAACCGCGAGTGCCTGCCCCAGCCCGGGGATCCCGGACTGCGCCGCAGAAACACCCGAGCGGGGAGGAAGAAATTGAGGTTTATGGAGCTACCAGCAAAAACAAGCCCCGGGAGGAGCCCGGCTCCGCGGGGATGCCACGGCCCGGGGGTGTTAAGGGCAGGACGCCGCCGTCTTTGCCCGGCAGGAGCGACCGGGGGACGCACCAGGGACTCGTATTTCGATGCGCGCTCCGGTCCCACTCCTGTCCGCGGCGCCGCGCCACCTGCCCGGTCCCGGCCCCGGGCTGCTCTGCGGGCCGTGCTGCGGGCGGGAGCGACGGGCACGGCCCGGGACGGGCGCCGCTGCCGGAGGGAGGCCGGGGATTGCCCCCGGAGCCAGGGTCCGGCGCTGCTGCCTGCAGCTCTGAGCGGACCCGAAGCGGCCGCGGAACGGGGCCTGCGGGCAGAGTTGCGAGAGGCTGCTGCCGTCTAGGAAAAGGATGCCGAAAGGCTCCTAATTCTCCGGCAACGACACGGGGTCGCGGGGGTCGCTCCGACGGGGCTCTGCGCATCCCTAGGCCGGGCGTCCGGGGCCACGCCATCAGACCGCGGCCGCGGCCCCGGACGGGGGAAAATACGGTCCCGCCCGCCCTTCTCCTTATTCTCGGGCTCGAAACGAAATCTCCCTTCCGCCGCCGAGCAAGTGGCCTCCCGCCGGGACACCGGGTGCGGGCGGCTGCTGGGTGCGGGCTGCGGCGCTGACGGGGCGCGGCGGGCCTCCGGGGGCCGGGGACGTGCCTACCTGAGCTGGCCGTCTGGCTGCTGTCCAGCTGCCCGGGGGCCCGCGCCAGGGGCTGCAGGTGGACGCTCTGGGGGTCGGAGAGCACCTCTAGGAAGGTGGGCTGCGTGTAAAAGCCGGGGATGCCGCTGGCGCCCAGCAGCCCCATGCCCACGCCGCCCACCCCGGCGGGACTGAGTACGGAGCGGGCCGCCAGCAGGTGCCCGGCGGGCAGAGAGTCCAGGGCGGCCCGAGGGTGTGACGGCGGCTCCTTGTTCAAGCCCAGGATCTCCTGGATGCCGAAGCCGGTGCAGCGGGGAGGGGTGGGCCCGGAGTTGGACTTGACCCCAGCCGCGGGGGGCGGCGGAGGCAGCGGCGGGGCGGCGGGGGCCGCGCCGTCGGGCTTGGGCTTGCCGGGCAGGCTGGGGGCCAGCGCCGCGCCCGCTTTGCCCGTCATGCTGCGGCCGGCGGTCCCTGGTGCCCGCTCCGGGAATGCCTGGGAGTCCCCGGCTCAGGCCCCTTTTATCCGCCCAGCCGGGAGCCCGAGCGGGGTCAGAGCCGCGCAGCCAATCACAGGGGCCAGCCGCGATTAGGGATGCCAAAAAGCCGGCACCGGCGGCGGCGGGGCCGCTGCTCGGCGGGCTGGGGCCGGTGCCCGCCGGCGGACTGGGGCTGCCGCCCGCCCCTGCGCAAAAAGGGCCGGCCCGGCCCCGCAGGCCCCGGCCCCGCTTCGCCTCCAGCCGTGCTGGGGAGGTGGGGTTAGGGAGGGAGGGAGGGAGGGAGGGATGGAGGCATCCCTGCTTTCATAAACACGCACGGCGTGGGGCACCGGCCCTGGAGGAGAGATGCGCATGTAGGGAAAGCACGGGCTTTCTGGATGTCTTGCTCATCCCATATTCTGAGATAAATAAGAGGTCAAAAGAGAAACTAGGGACCTCGGAGGTAAGCTAAGAATCAAAACTGAGCAGTGTTCCTTAAAAATACAGAGCTGGCAGCTTTGCATGTTGGAGAAGCATTCATGCCATCGGAGAGGGTGAAACAGTTGCTTGGACTCTCTAGACACACCCGTGCCCATGAGCAGGGTTTCTGAACATTAATTCCCCTTTTATCATCTGTGGGCAAGATACCACACACCTCATCCCTGCCAGCATTATCCCAGCCAAAGGCATTAAACTAAGAGAAAGCCGAAGATTTCCCCTGATTCACTCAACATGAGGCAAGACCTTCACCAGCACACATACTGTGACCGTGGTCAGCAGTGGCTCCTCAGCGTGGCTCCTCCAGTCTGCTCACAGGGCCAGTTCATCAGCAGAATCCCAAACTGGGGCTGGGACTGTAGCTCCAGATCAGCGTGAAAAGTCCCTCTTCTGCCTCATCTTCAAGGAGTAGCAGCTCCCTATTTCTCCTCCATTTTGCAGGCCTCTAGGATGGTTCATCAGGCTAAGTGGCTTCAGTCTTCCCACGAAGAGGAGCTTGTCCCCAGGGGAAACCTGCCCTCCTGGTGTCTGGAGAAGGCTCTCCAGTGCCAGGTTCATGATGAAACAAGGGCAGGGGACTGTCTCTGAGATTTGTGGTATCTGTCCAGGATGGCCACAAGTGTTCTGGACTGCCCAAAGGACATGTCCTGCATACTTTGGAAATCCTGGTTTTAGAGTCTTGGCCAAAGAACTGGGGCTGCTGCAGATGCTGAAAATTTGCCTTACCTGAGCAAACCATGGGCACGTCAGGATTGCTGAGACTGTCTCATGTTAGAGCAGCAAGGTAGTCATATTCCCAGCCATGATTTCAAAGAAACTCATGCCTCCACAGAGATGGAAATGGTTCACAAGAGGTGAGTTAAGACTGCCAGGGCACTGGGATGGCCAGCTGCATTCTAACAGACAGGAAGCTGGGAGCCAAATGTGTTAAGAGTCACTGGAGAGGATTTCCCCTAGCCCTGGCCCCCATCTCACTGTACCTGAGCAAGGCAAGCAGAACAGTGGTGAGCAGTATCCAGACTCAGCCTTCAGTCTAGATCACCAGACAAGTTCTGGCCATGAAGTCAAGTCCCTGAGTGGGGTCCAGATCAGTAGGGTCCCTCCAGATCTTTCCTAACAACTGCGTGTATCAGTGAGCTGACCTTGAGCAGCCAGTTTCACTCCTACAGGGTGGGGAGGTTGCACTACACGCCTTGTCAGGGTCATATCTGACAATCCTACCACCTCAAACTTTGGTTGCATCTTGTCAGCATTAGCTAATTCTTGGTTTGACCTCTGTCCCACCCCACTGGGGCCCCCCAGGTATGATATGCAATTTCCTTCCCCAGCATTTAACCTGGAGTTACAGAAGCTGTGACTGGGTCTTTTAGGGTAAAAATTCAAGCTATCATCTTGCCGATAAATTATTCAGAGCTTTATTATGATTTCTCTAATTCTCATGTTCTCTATAAACTGATTCAAATTTCTCCAGAAACAGTTTCTCCCCAAACATCTCTGAGGCCGAATGACATTTTGTGGGTTATGTGGCCCCAAGCTGTGGTCTGCTGTAGAACTAAACCCACCAGGTCTTAAAGCCCTCTGAAAGGTTGTAACTACCTCTGTTTGGTACCAGCATCAGTGTGAGCAGGTGCATACTGTTGTTCTGCCTAAAGAACTGCCCAGAGCTCACACAGGGTGTGGATATGCACAGGGGCTGCTTCTCAACTTGAGCTCAGGTTCTGATAGCTCTTTGTGCACCCCAATTTCTCTCTTTTTCCTTCAGACCCAGCTCTGCATCCCTGCCCAAGGACAGGTACAGGGGTGTGGGTTATTTGGTTCTAGCTCAAGCTAGTCACAGAGCCCAATTGACAAGCCCATCAGAGTTTATCAGCCTGAAGTCCACTCTACAGCATGTGTCACCTTTATCATTTTTAGCCTCCTTGACGGGTGATTAGAAGTAGTTCACACAAAGTTAATGCTTTGACCACTGTCAGGATATAAAGGTATAGACCTAGGGGCTTTGCTGGTATATACTGGAGGTTCTTATATATAAATTCAGTACTTCTCTAACTAATTTCTGGCAATATTTTCACCCTGTCTTGACCAGAAGAAATTCTGGTTTTATTTGAGCTTTCCTCAGCTGCATGACTCAGTTTCCTGCCAAGAGAAACATTAGAAACCTTGAATTCTCACCCATTTTTCTGATCCAGCTCATCCTTTTCCTTCTTCCGTAGTTCATCTATCTTATCCTTGGGGCTGAACTTTCCCACTTCTCCCATTTTGTTTGCAAATCTGTCCTTCATCCAGGCACATGTATTGGGTTGACTTCGTTCTTTCTTCAGTCTTAACTTTACTTCAGCCTTCTCCTGTGTCCATGGACAAGCTGAATCCCAGTAGAAGCAATGTTTGTTGTTAACCCCTCAGTCTCTAAGGAAGTGTTACTTCTAGTCCATTTCTATTACAGAAGCATGCTCTTTGTTGTCTCTGTCAGCACTGGGTTCAAAGCTGCCTTTGTCAAGACAGACCTCAGTGGTTAAAAGTGCCTGACAAAAAAGATGGGGGACAACTTTTTATATGGGTAGACAGGGAGAGGACAAGGGTGAATGGTTATAAATTGAAATTTAGATTGGTTGCTAGGAAGAAATTCTTTACTCAGGGAGTGGTGAGGCACTGAACAGGTTTCCTAAAGAAGTTGTGGATGCCCCATCCTTGGAAGTGTCCAAGGCCAGGCTGGATGAGCCTTGAAGCAACCTGATCTAGTGGCTGACATCCCTGGTCATGGCAGGGGGGTGGAACTAAATGATCTTCAAGGTCTCTTTCAATCCAAAACATTCTATGATTCTCTGATGATTCAAACAGATAGGTCAGACCTGATCTCCCTGTACTCTTCCATCTCCTCTACAATGGCTTTTGGTTCTTCCCAAGCATCAGGTATCTTGGTCTCCTCTACACTGGAAGTGCATGCAGCTCCTGCCTGTCTCCTTTCAAAACTTATATGTGGAAAAATATGAGTTTTGAAAGTCTTTTACTCAAGACTTTTACTTGAGTAAAAATCTCTCTTAGTATGTTTTTATTTTAGCTGTGTTCTTAAACTTTGGGGATCTACTGAAGTCACAGTCACTGGACATTTTTACATTATCCTTCCACCATATGTTGCAGTGTAGATGGACATAAGACATGATAATGCTAATATGACAAGAAGAGATGCTGTATTAATCAAAACTGCTGAGACATGAAGACTGACCAGAGTTACTGACTGCCTATAGATGTTGTAAATTCTGTCTATCATATAAAGTCTTCAAATCAAGGCTGAAAAATTTTAAGAGATGATCTATAACTCATCCAGAAGATATTGGCCTGATGCAGAAATTATTTGGTTTTGTAGCCTATTTTATCTTGAAGTTCAAGCTAGAAGGTTGTAATGTTCCCTTCAGGCCCTAAAATCTTGAACTCTGTGGAGCTCATGGTGTCTGACAGGGATGTTCTATCTCTACAAAAGCCTTCCCATATAAGAAGCTTCTGATGTCAAGTGTCCTATTGAACATATATTTTTCTTTACATGTCAGTCTATTGATCTCTAAATAGTCAAAGATACAAAGTACATGATGACAAGAGATTATGGCACCTGTCATGCCCATGGCCAAATGCTCCCAGTTGGCAGCTGCTGGCTGAGTTACTGCAGCCCTGAGCAGACCTCTCTGTTTCTGCCTGCTCTGAATCATCCTGGTAGTTTTGAGCTGCACCTCTTAACCCCTGGGTAAAATCTTCATCCTGCTATATACAGCAGGACCTTGGTCACTGGCATTTAACAGAGATAGGATCTCACTTTGCTTAGCACTTCTGACATTTTCCTTTTTTTTTCCATTACACCTCTCTTTCTCTCCTGACACTGATGCACTCATATTTTTCATATTTTCTCTCTGGCTGAGCACCTCCATTCATGCCACATGGAACATCCAGCTGCTAGGACACAACCATGCTGCACCACAGGCAGTTCTTCTGTCCTGCAGTTTCCTGTGGCAAGGTCAGAGTAACCCAGGATACCTTTCCTCTGGCATCTTTCAGCTTGAAGCATTGGGTGGCTCTGCTCTGTTTAGGACAAGGGGTTTAAAAACCCTTTTCTGCATGGAGCTGCTGAGCAGTTAAGGGCTGGATATCTAAGCTTTCTCTTAGCTGAATATATCAGTAACTTTCAGTTGCCTGGAAATCAGAGGAGAAAAATTTAACCCTTCAGGCCAGTCTGGAGTGGGTGCTGCATGTCAGTGTCCCATCACATCTGGGTCATTTCCCCTCTCTGGCCAGTGCTGGATGGGGCAACATCAGAGGTTTATTTCCACTCTTTTCCAACTCCTAAAACAGAAGAGAATATTATTCAATGGATAAATGTTTATATCTCTTTTTTAAAGAAGCTTACTGTAAATGATTTTTATAGCAAGCTAGACCCATATGTAGACATGCTTTTAACTCTCCTGGAGCAAGTGAACTTATTTTTGTTCAACCAGTTTCAAGAGTTCCAGTGTTGATTCATTAGAAAGCAACAGAGCAGCAGACATGGGCATTACCATGTGGACTAAAGTCTGTTCAGCAGATATAATTTTGAAGTCAGCTAAAGTGTGGCGTGGGAAAGTAATGATATTTCACTTTGACATCCTAAATGAAGCTGCCATAAATGTATATAAAGAATTGCTTGATTCACCATGAATGTTGGCCACATCATTAGCCTTTTAATTATAATATTTAATTATAATATCACTTTTGGCTGAGGATGTCCTGCTCACTTCTAAATAATGCTTTGGCACATGAATACTTCAGGTAAATTACACATTGTATCAAAGGGACTTGTCTGATGCATTTTCATTTAACTGTATTAGATGTTTCCTATTCTTGGTTTGTGAGAAAGAGGAAATTTGGGAATTAATTTGATGTCCTTTCCATCATCAGATAATAAAAACCACTGCCTTGTTTAAAGAAGAATATGTGTTCGTGTTAGGGGGGAAATCCCAGGGAGATCTAGTTTTATTACAAGGTATGGA
Organism: Sylvia atricapilla; assembly: GCF_009819655.1. Lineage (NCBI taxonomy): Eukaryota > Metazoa > Chordata > Aves > Passeriformes > Sylviidae > Sylvia > Sylvia atricapilla. Next base: position 57,650,541 of record NC_089145.1, read on the forward strand.
GTCTTTAAGGAAAATAAATATATAGGAAAATTAGATTAGAAAACTAGATTCAGCTTCTGCCCGTAGGTGAGTACCTGTCCTGGGGACATATACAAGATAAAGTATCTAAAGTAGCTTTCTAGCCAACCCATGGCATGAGTTGCACTCTGTTCTGCCTGTCCTGCATCCTGAGCTTCAGGATGGATTTGGGCTGATTGCTGAGGGACAGAAAAAAAAAAATAAAAATCTAGAAAGCATACAGAGAAGACGACTGAAGTGAGATGTCAACAAGTCTTCCAACCTTCCAATACATTTAAAAAAATGTAACAGTGGCAGTCTTCCAAAATTGTCCACTGTATCTACTGAGCATAGTGGATAGACTGGAAGCATTATGGCAGATGGCTTTGTCTGTAGCAAGGCAGTAGGAGACACTCTTTAACAGTTAGGAAAGTGTTAGGACAGGATGCTGATCCTCTGTAGGGCAGGCATTAGGATAGGATGCCTGTCTTGGGGAAACGTCACTGGGTAGGTTTAAGGACAGGTTACATACATCTCACGTGTTTGGTTTGTGTATGGTGGATCCTGCTTACAGCTGGGGGAAGGCTAGAAGGCCTGCCAAGGTCCTTGTGAGCTGAAATTGCTGCCTGTACAAATCAGAGGCCAAGATGCCAAGAACATCACTGATTCCGCTGCCATTCAGAAGACAGAAGTCTTCTGCTAAAGGTGAAGTCTAACAGTCAAACTTGGGAAGACAAGTGGCTTCTTTCCCCAAAGGAAGCAAACTTGCTTTCCAGATCCTAATCATTAACTAAAGAAAAAATTATTCTGCCTATAAAATTGCATCAATAATCTTAAAACTGTGAAGTGAACCTAAAATGATGCTAGGGAATCTAAGCAGCCTGAAGCTCTGTAAAGAACTGCTCTTACTCATGCCACATGTTCGAGTGAGGACATTTCCACTTTTATTGTTTCACTTTCTCTTTTTGGAAACACGTTTGCATGTCATGCATGGAAGGAGAAGTCTCAGCAGGTAAAGGTGTGTTCTACTGATTTACCAGATGTTTTTCACGAAGTTGGTTGTGAGGGAATGCAGTGTCCTCTTGGTTTTGGCAAACACGCTTGCCTAGAACCCATTGCAAACAGCACCTTGCCTGTGAATGTTCCTTGAACTGTATTCTGGAAGAGGCATTCCAGGGGGATTTTTTCTCCAGTGCACCCACAGATTGGTTTGGGTTTCCAAAAGTGCAGCACACAGACAATCTCAAAGCGATTTAACAAGGTAGTGGAACCAGCTACAACCTTCTTCACCCCATCAGTGCCCGTGGGGATGTGTGAGGAGGTGAGATGCTGCAGCAGCCCCCACCCCAGCACCCATCAGCAGCTGTGGTGCTGCCCTTGCCCACATCCATGCCCTTGCCATGGGGGCCTGACCCTCCTGCAGGTCCAGAACACAGGTTGTGCCTGGAAGCTGTTTCCCATGTGAAGCTGTGGGAAGGGAAGGGGCACTGTGGCTGGGATGCTGGGTCTGTCCAGGCACAGGGACTGGGAAAGCAGCAGTGCTGACAGGTTTCCTCTCTGCCTTGCCCCACTCCTTTTAAGCTTCTCAGATAACAGGAAGGGAGAGGAAACTCACAGCTCCCAGACCTCCCAGAGCACCTCTGTGCTCAGACACCACTCAGGTGCAGCTCCTCCTGGCACGTAGCAAGGACATTTTCCAGGGCCCAGAGGAGATTTTGCCCCAGCTGGATGAGCTCCCTGGGGACTCTCATCCTCAACAGTGTTCCCATGGACACACATCACCCAGGTCCCAGGCTGAGCACCCTGTCCTACACAGCATAAACTTGGTGCCACTGGGAGCTGCCACAATGTGTTACAAACCCTGAAGCACAGGGGAATCCACAGAGACATCCTGGGCATATGGCATCAGCTGGGAAGGAATTGTTTGGAGGCTTTGGACTGGTGTAACTTCTGCTACACATGGTTTTGGGGCTGTTGCAGGATATGGGCAAAAACTGCCTCAGAGAGATGGGGTCGGGAAGAGAACTTCTTCCCCACAAACACTCAGCACCACATTCTGCCTTCCCCTGTGTTCTGAGAGGCTGCACAAACCCAAGAAGGGCCAAGACCATCCAGTGGCCTCCTTACTTAGAACCCTTTTAGGAGTGTTTTTAATTCGTGTAAATGAGTATTTTTAATTTGTTATACTGGCCTTTATCTCTATTACCATCTCATTTGCTTTTAAACCTAGTTTTGCCATCCTGACTGAATTCCATTTGATGCATTAGGAGTAATTCTCTTCCCAAAGGGTTAGACATTTTCTCTCCACATAAAAGTCGCTTATTTTGGATAAAGAGACGATTAGATTTATCTTTAATATTTTAATGGCAGCCAGGATTATTGGGTGGGCAGCCCCGGTTTCGGTTGTTGTTGGGGGATTAGACTCTAATAAACTCTTCAGATTGGGATTTTTTTTCTGTTTTTCACAAAGTACTCATATTTATTTAAAAAATTCACTTCTTTTTGAGTCATAAATTCCATTTGCTGTTTCCTATTAGTATTAAATCAAGTTGATTAAATTCATAGTGACTATTTGCACATATATCTTTTTAATTTTAACATCCCCAACATAAAATCTTTAACGGTGCAATTTGAAATACCTGCAACGTACATTGCTGTTGCTGTTTAAACAGATGGAGATGAGGATCCAGAGGGAAGGGAGAGGGAGAGAATGGATGGAGAGATGGACAGACAAATGTCGAAAAGGGGGCGAGCCAACTATCCCCATCACATGTAATACAAAAGATTTGGGGGTTGATAAAGATATAGAATTTGGAGAAAGCTCCCTCTCCTCAAAATTACCAGCATCCTCTTGGTGAGCACAAAAAGAGAGTGCAGCTTGCCCAAGGTCACAAACTCAGTTCACCTCACGACCCTTCTGGTGCCAGGAGCCAGGCAGCCCCTAGAAGGGTGGCATTTGCTCACAGCAGATGCTTGCGGGGCTGGTGGGATGCAAACCCAAGAAGTGAGTGCCCCTCACTCCTCGGGGCTGTGCACCCTGCCTTGGCTGTCACGGATCCTAGTTTAGGCTAATCGTAAACTTGGTAATAGAATAAAATGTCAGCAAAGTAGAAATCAATAAGTGTTAATGCTCCAGGACTTTCACTGCTGGGCTCCCCTCTCAGGCTCCCTCCTCCCGCACCATCCTGTCCCTTTGATTTCAGTCCCTTCTCTAATCCCCACCTCATCAGCTCCGGGAAGGGCTGATCTGCAGCAGAAAATCCCTCATTCGGGGCAAAATCAGCTTAATTTGCAGCAATTTGTAGCAGGTCTTTGCTGGGATTTGAGTCTCAAAATTATTCCGCGGGTGGGGGCCGGAGCCCCTTGCAATATGGGCAGAGATTTCCCCGCTCCTCTGTTGGCAGAGATTTGTCTGGGCAGTAATTACAGGCGGGGGCCGCAGCCCGCTGCCCTCCGCCCGCGGGGCCTGGCACCGGGCGAGCGGCCGAACACGCAGCCGCCCGGATTAGCAGCATTAGCAGCCAGCGCCGAGCAACAATTAATCATTTGCTGGTAAATACAAGCCGGAGCTTCCCCCGCCTGGCGGGGAGGGAAGGGGAGAAGGGGTTGGCCGCCTCGGCCTGCAATAGAGCAGTGAGGAAAGGAAAGGAAAAGGAAGGGTTGGGGAGGGATGGAGACGCCCGGGGACCTCGTGGCCTCGGGACGGCAGATCAGAGCAGGCAACTTTCTTTCCGCTAATGCCGCTAATTACAGGCGGCAGCTCCGCCGCCGGCCGCGGATGCTCCAGGCGCGGGGACCCCCGGGACCGCAGCGGCTCCGGGAGCCGCCTCGCACGGCGGGGAACGGAGTGCCCAAACACACGAGCCCGGTGATCCCGGAGGATGGGCAGCGTCGTTGGGAGTGTGACTTGGTTTGCGGGAGAAATGGAGCGGTGTGGAGGCAGCCGCTGTCACAGCGCGTTTGGGTGCCGGGCCAGCGCTTCGCTTGGCGCCCCGGCACTTTCTTGGTAAAAAATTAGCTTGAGGTGGAATCAGAATTACACGTGGTAAATGAATTAAAAGCTGACTAATTAGCGGTTCTGACAAATTCACTGGGGTATCATCCACTGCCAGAGAAATTTGGAAGGTGTGTTGTCTAGAGATCACTTCCTGGTCCATACCGTGCAATGTGCTTGTGGTGACTCAGAAGAAAATACGAAATCAATGCCAGTAATGATTTCTACTTGACACAAAAATTGGTGGAGTGATAAATAATGATGGGAGTAGGTCAGTTACACTGAGCAATCTGGATCACTTGGCAGGCTCTGCTCATTTGAACAATATGTGATTTTAATATAGCCAAATGCAAGACTATATATCTCAGAACAGAAAATGAAGGTCACAGGCTGCTGCCATGGGAAGCAGTGGCTCTGAGGAGGATGGAGGAGATGTGACAGATAATAAAAACTAAGCATGGATTTTTGGTGTAATCTGCTCTATCAGAGCTATGCCATTTCTGGATCTATCAGCAAGAAAACGTTACCTAGCAGGATGAGGGTGGTCTTGGCATCTCAGGACCCGTGATGGGTTCAGACTGTGTCCACTTTTGGTGTCTACATTTTCAATAAAAAGCACCAAAGAACTGGAAATTAATCATGTAAGAACTTCATGAACAACCCATGAGTTAGGACAGACACTTACTTTCAGAGGAGGGAAGGTAATTTATTAGCAAAGGCATAACAGGATTTAGCACTAGAAGGTCAAGCTAACTAATTCATAATTAATTTAATTAAATATAAGTATTAATATAAGGCCTGAATTTTTCACGGTGAGGAGAATTAGTAGAGTAAGCAAGATGTTTTTGAAACAGCTTCTTGTTGAAAAATAACTTCTTTGGATGGAAGTGTTTGGATTTTTGACAGAAAAATATGTAGTTGCTTACAGAAATCCCTACGGCAATATAATTTTGAAACAGTTTGTTTTACAAAATTGTTCTGAAATGTATTTTCTGATGTTAATTTATGCATTTTCATTTTATATTATTCTACTACTATCACATCATAGAATGAAAAATCGTTTAAATCTATTTTCATTTTAATTTTCAAGCTATTAAGTACATTTGCTACATAGTATTGGGTAAATACTAAATTACTGGAAAATCCTTTTGTTATAACAGAGCAGAGAATCTTCATGCTGCCAAAACAAAAATATTTCATGTGCCATGAAGTTTTGAATGACCTAAATGATTTTAAAATATAAAATAGGAATCACTATCTCCATTGTCAATCACAGTGTCTGTATACTGCAAGCATTGCTTGCTGTCAGTTGTTGCTTATGACCTGTAAGTCCAGTTAAAAAAAAAAATCAGTTGCAAAAACAGCACTTTAAAATGACAACATTAATTCTCCATGGAGAGAAATACTTTAAAATGCTAGAATTTTCCACAGTAGGAGAGAATCTGATTTACAGCCATGTCTAATATTCCAGCATTAAAACTGCTTACCTGAGGAATGGTCTTTCCCACTTAAGACCTTCTAAAATATATGCTCCAGCACAGACAAACCTTGCAGTCCTGGCTTAGGTCAGACTTGGTGACTAATGAGTCTGTCCAAATTCAGTATGGGTTTTGGATCCAGGTTGCTCTCAAGGAGCAAATGTTCTGGTCTCCTCAGTAGCTGCTCTCTGTGTTACACAGGGCTCACAGGAGGCTCAACCTGGTGTCCTTGCAGATGAAACAGGGTTGGAAGATGATGTGGTTTGAGCCTCCACTTCCAACACCCTCCAGCTGCTAATGGGTCCTCACTCCAGAGAAGAGCTAAGCCAAAGAAATCGCCCCAAACATCTACAGTGGAGGCACCAAGTCTTCAGCATCAACTGTTTTTAGTGCCTCTCAGTGTGCCCTAATGAATTAATAACCTGCAGAGCGGATAGAGCCACGAAATGTCTAAAACAAAATGCATGGAGCCACCACTGAGTGCAGTATAGGGGAATCAGGGTGAAGGGATGGAGTCAAAAGTTTCCCTATCTGGGCAACCCTAGCTGGATCTAAACAGGTGACATTCCCAAGGCAGGAGCTGGCCTGTGGTGATCCGTGTTGGTGCCTTCCAACTCGGGGTAGGACTCTGTGAAGCTGGGGCTGTGTGGAGACTCAGTGTGACCCACTGTGAGCCCATGCCACCTTTGCTCCCACAGCAAGGAGGACACCTGCCAGCAGGTGTCACTTACACCACTTTGATTTTAACCACTGGAGTCTCATCATCCCTTTGCTTCCCCGTTGGTGAACCAAAGGACAGAGGAGGCCCAGGGTGCCCACTGTTTCCTTGGAGTCTGTATTAGCAGCTGGGACTTCTCATGTGTAGCCCAACTTCAGGTCGCTCGACATAGGTCCATTGTTTGTGAACACTCCTGGGCCTCTTTCTCATCTTGCATCCTTGTGTCTCTTCTGATGTGCATCCCATTTTGTTGAAAGACTTGTCCTGTTTTGTTGCAAAATAGCCTCTGTTTGGCAACACATCTCTGCCTTCATCCTTGTGTGGAGCTGAGCAGCCGACCTTCAGATCAGCTTGGATTCCTGAAAATGCCACACTCGCTCCACAGACACTTTACAGTTGAACTTAGATGACTTTAAGGAGCATTTTGACAGTCTGAGATGAAAGAAGCCTCTATCATTGCTGCTGCCTTTGCGTGGTACAGCACAGGCAAGGCTGGCTGTCAGCCACTTGTCAGGGGTTTGGTTTGCCTGGCACAGGTGGAGCCCAGGGAAATGAGCCATGCATGTTTGTTAGATGGGAATAGATTAAAGAGATAAGGAAGCACTTAGAACTGAACTAAGATGTTTAAAGGCCCTGGAAATAAAGCAATGCTTGCTGCCCAGGGATGAATGCAAAGCCAATGGCACAGGGTGGTGCCACTGCTCCTTGTGCAGGAGCATCACCTGGAGAAGATCCTGCACACGGAGTGGTCTGCAGAAGTCACTTGGCTTTAGTGTGCTAAAACCCACTGTCATCTGATGAAGTTAAGGGAGAACTGGACTGCAGTGCTCCTGCTCCCTCTGCTCATGCCATGGCAGTGCCCTTTTTTTCAGACTCCTAACAAAACGTGGACTAAAAAATGAAACTAAATATTGCAATTTGTTCTTAGATTTGTTGTAAATGCACATCCTTTTCTCGAAGATCTCCATAACAATCATCAAAAAAACCAACTTCAAACTAAGGCTGCTTTAGAGAATAATGAACACTGGAAAAATGATGCCAAAATCTTGATGAAAACAATGCAAAAAAAGGAAGAATAAAAAGACAACCTCTGTTAAGGGTTTGATCATGCTTCCAGTTGACACATCCTCTAACATAAATGTAAACTTGGGAAAATTAACAATCAAGAAACATTTCAGTAATCTCTTTAACTCTGAATCTCTGCAACAGAAATACCAAAATGCAAAATGTTTTCCTGCAGGCCTTATAGATGGATGTATAAAACAGAAAAAACCACTTTTTCCAAACCGGAAATCATTAATCTACCTTCAGTAACTATGGCTTGTCTTGCATTAACCTAGGGGACAGATTTTCTACCTCTCCTCACATAATCATATTGAATAATACTCATGGAAGCCAATTGAACTACTTGTGAGTAAAATGTTACACAAAAAAATACGACTATCAAAGCCAAATCATATGTAAATAATATCCTTCAAAGTCTGCTGAACACATCTTCTAGCCACAGAGCGATAACATTTTAATTATCAAAATATAAAAATGCTCCCTGCAAAAGCCCAAGAGTCCAAAGTTTTTAAATTAAGTCCATAAAAAATAAATATATTAGGTTGAAAATTGTAGAAGGCTTTAAATAATGTATTAAACTTCTTTTAGTTTTTTCTGCATTAAAATGGCTCCAGTTGGTGTTGTCAAACCTTTTGTGCCAGCATTGCTTTTTAATAAAAGCTGAAATTTTCTTGTACTCTCTTGATTGTTAGAGGTCTTTGTGAAAAGCACAAATATAGTGAGATGCAAGGCAGCATTGTAACATTTAGCAACAACACAGAAATTACAGTTAATGAAGAATTTTAGTTGCAGTGATCTGTAAATGAGACATGTTACCTTAACTAGCTCTTGATCATCTTCCTTTGGAACGCGTGGTCCATTCTGCAGTTACCAATTAAACAAGAAATAAATACTGTGTGCTTCCAGCACTTACACAAACTAGCTTACTAGAATAAACCTTCATAAATATTTTTGAAGATTAGGGTGGTGTTTCCATAGAAAAAAACAAGAGAATTTACCCAAACTGCATATTACTGGAATGATAAAGTAAATCTTCACATTTTCATTTGTGCTAATGGAAGGGGTTGAATGAGGGCTATCCAAAACTTTACACATTTTGTAGTAATTAATTTCTACTGCTTTTGAAATGGTTGGGGGTTTTTTTTGATGGAAACATTCTCAAAATTTATTTTGTGAAACATTTGCTGTTTCTTGATGAAATTGTAGCTTTAACTACATCCTTTATATTTACAAATACCCTTCTATTTTAAAGAAATAAAAGGTGCATTAAAGGGTAAAATAACTACGAACAATGTCATCAGTGAGCTCATCAGAATGGTCTGTGTAGTATTATGTCATGTAGGTTTGTCCTTTGGGCCTTATACTTTCAGTCTCTCTGGTTTCTGCTCCACCTGGGTAGAGCAAACCAAGTGCAAATGTCTTGGTGCTTAAAAGAAGCAAAAAGTCCTGCTGTGAGCACTGCTCTTAAGGGTGATGTAGGAAGGGAGAGCAGAGCTTTCATTCAGAAAAACTGCACTTACATAGCAAGCCAAGACATTGGAGGTTTTAAATACCTGGTATCTGAGTGCAGGGAGGAGGTGAGTCTATGACAGTGAACATATCTGTTTTCAGCTTCATTTTTCTTGTAAGAGTGTATCTGTAAGCAGTATCCCTAGTCGTCACTGTCCATGTCTAACAAGCCCCATGTTGAACTAGTGGGGAAATTTGACTTAGGCTGTCACTGGCTGATAGTTTCCAAATCATGTTATGAAATTTCATGTTATGAAATTTATTTCAATTTTATGAAATAAATTGTCCGCTAACATCAGCAAATGATTTTTTTTGTTCTTGTTCTAATTTACAAGAGGAATAAAAATAAACTAATAATAGTTTTAGTTGTTTGGCTTCCTGTCACTGCCAATCACAGTGAGTGATGGTTTGCACCAGAAGTCCTAGCTGACATAGGAAGGTGGCAACTAGGAGGGAGGGAGCTCTGTTAGACAGGGTGGGAGATCCCCATGGTCAGATAATAAGGTGCTGTAGTTTTCTCTCCAATTTTTTCTGCCTCCAATACTAAGTGTGGCACTATCTCAGCCAGGCTCTGGGATATTATAGCTGTATGCTTGGGAGAGGAGAAAATATCACTGAAAAAACCCCATGCCAAGTTTCCTGCAAAAGTCTGGGTGCTCTTTTTCAGAAGAGACACCACAGGGGCTCAGGGACTTGCTGCTGGCTCTTCCTGGTGCAAGAGGAGGAGCAGAGCTTCTGTGCTGTTTATGATTTTAAAACATCCAGGACAATGTAGAAATTGCTCTGCGTGAGTCCAAAAGACGAGAAGAGGGAAACCTTTAAAGAGCCTGCCATATGAACCTAGGGAAAAAGCAGTGATTCCAGAAACGTTTAACAGAAAAAGTGAGAGTATAAAGACACCATCATTAACATGGCTTGAAAGACAGGATGTTAATGCAGCTGAAAGCTACTGCTGGTTGGATCTGCCAGGACATCCCCAGCTACACGGGTGTATCAGCAGCCGGAGGGGCTTTGACTCTGTTGACGTAGGTAGTTATAATCAGGAGGAGAAAGTGGAGAGAAGGCACAGGAGGGATGGAGACCAAGAAACAAAAAAGAAAGAGGGGGGAGAGAGAGAGAGGAAAGAAAGGACAGAGGGAAAAGGGAAAAGGAGAAAGAGAGAAAATGTGGGGGGAGAAGAAGAGAAATGGGAAGGAGAGCAAGCGAGACTGTATTTCTATAATTACTGTGGATTGGCTCGGATTAAGGGCAACTAGCTATCTCTTGGTTTTTGCTTTTTATATAACAACTAATCTCCTTCTAATCAGTTATTATTAAATTATATTCCATTTTTAATTCATTCACAGATCATTGGTGGCACAATTCGGACATCTGGACAGATAATTGAATAGAGATAATTTATGTAAATGAGGAACAGTTGTGTACAAAGGTGGGGGAGGGGAGATTTCAGCTCCCAAGGCCGGTGACCTAATGAGGACTCTCCAAAAGCTACCCTTGCTCCCTGGGAGGACTCAGGTGGGAGGGAGGATGCTAGGAATATTTGGGTATTGTGTGTTGGATATTAACACACATGCAAGAGGCCATCAACCCTGACCTGTCTCGCTTTACCTGAGGGACCAACCTGTACTGAACATCATTTCTCTGAAGGCTGAAAGCAGTGGTCAAATCAGCACCTGGAGGTGCCCTTTGCCTCTCAGGGAGAGGTTGTTTCTAACCCAAATCTCTTCATGATTTACAGTCTGATACCCCAGAGCTGCACTGACCTGACCATAGGGTGGAGGCAGCAGTGAAGGAGCTACTCCAGCTCAGAACACCAGCTAGCTGCCAAGCCTAGTACCTGGTGCAGGCCTGGAATCCTGGGGGCTATTTCTTACTCCTCAGAAATGCCTCCCTGCTCTTTGACAGACGTGGTCTAGTCTTTCATTGCTTGTCCTGAACTTTGAATCTTGGAATGAGGAAAAACTTCTGTAGGTAGACTTCAAAGAGGGGTTCCATGATCAAAGGCAGTAAGCAAGTACCAGAGAGAAACTGGGCTGTGGTAGCAGCAATATGAAAGAACAGCGCCAAGATCCTGGCTTGTTGTCATCTATATGGGAACTGTCAGAATGAGCAAGTGCAAAAATTGAGTCAAATACTGTCCAGAGAGAGAGCACAATGTGGCAGTGGGATACATCAGATCCAGCATGAATACCTATAGGTTAGGGAGTCTACTTTGGGCAGATTCCCATTGTAGCCAGAGGACTCTGGTCAATAGGCTCAGTAGAGCCTAGGACATGGTTTATCTTACCTTGATATAGGTAAAATAAACTAGATTAGGGGAATTGCATCTCCATTGACTTTATTGATGAGATAGATACTGACTGGAGAAGTAGCCCAGGACTAGCTCAGGTATGGGCATCTGAAGTTAAGCAAGATGGATCCCACTATAAGGGAGGAGAGGCACTATTCTGCTTTTGCAGTAGTGGGACAGCACAACTACATATTCCTGTGCCTCAGAACAAGATTAAAATTATGTTCTTGCTCTGGGCTGTGGTTATATTACTTTTCTACAACACTTGGATGTCACAGACCTAGATGCTGAAGAAAGAAGCATGATAGGTAAATTTATCTTCCAAAGGGGGAAAGAATGCTAAACTCAATTGCTATAGCAAAAATCTAATTTCCATCACTCTATCATAACAGGAGGAATTTTGCTGTGCATACTGAATTGTCTTAGTATTATGGAACTCTTGGAGGAAGGGAACACCACAGATGCATTCAGTGTGTGGGATGACTACCCACAAGATTTGTTTGTCAAAATAAATTTGGGTCGAATAGTCAAGAATACAATGCAAATGGAAATAAACTGGTTCAAGTGACCTTCTTGCCCAGTGTCAGAAATGCACTGGCCTTTGTTCAGCTCTGCAGGGTTTTTTTGGTTGATTAAAAAATTCCCTTTTCAGGTCAGTTCTTGAGGGTCTAATTAGCAAAATATGAAAATGCCACTGGAAGAATTATTAGAAATTTTTCAGATAGGAGTTATCAGTGATAGTGAGAATGCAGCCATATGATTGACTGCAACCATAAGGTTGGGACAAAAGTTCTCAGCAAGGAGTGTTTAAATCCGCCCTTCTTCAAGTCTTCATAACCAATGAAGGAAGGAGACTGAGGTGTGTATTAATGCCATTTGCAGGATACTGAGTTAGGAGAATTTATGCCCATGAGCAGAAGAAAACCAGAGTGCTGTAGCATGGACAACATAGGTGGGAGTCAACTCAGCAAACTGTTAAAAGGGGAAAATCCCAGAGCCAAAAAATGTGCCTCAGAGACCAGCAGCAGGACAGTGAGAACAGCTGGGCATAATGGTTTGGTATGATCACAATGTACATTTGCAATATGACAAAGCTCTAAAAAGGATTGAGACAGCTCCACATTCAGAAACATGGCATTGTGGAGCAGCCTATTAATGTTGTATTTCTCCAGTGTTAAAACTCAAATTTCCTGTGCAGTTCTGCAATTTTGTTTTTTAAGGAAATACTGATAAGTGGGACAGAGCATAGAAAAGAGGAAAGAAAATGCCTTGGAGCTTGTGGTTTTGGTCTGTGAGCCATGCAGATATGTGTCTGGCTTAAGTGATAACTGAAGAGAAAGGAATAGGAATCCCTCAGCTACCAGAAAGGTACAGAATCTGATGAGGAAGCCTAAGATTTGGGCTAGCACCAGGAAGAGGAGTACTAGCCACTAAGTGAAAGGCAGATCAAAGGTCACTTATGCACAGGATAAAGGTGGGCATTGAGAGAGAATGAATGATGTTAAAGCATGGACATTTCCCCAGAGTAACTGGTAGGACTGTGGGAGCCCTGTCTGGGGAATATTTAATAGATTAGATATTTTCACTCTCACACATTTGCCCTCTTACTAGTGGTAGCCACCACTGACAGACACAGGAGCTGTGCAAAGCTGCTGACTCCTTGCATCCTTCCTGCTTGGCTCATATAAATCCCATTGAAGGCAGGGAATGGCTACATAAGGTACCATGTGCCATCCCAATCTCTTTGACACGTTTTCCTGCAGTCTTCTGCATGCTCTGTGTCTTTTCTGATGCTGCCTTCCCTTAAGCATCCAGGGGGCTGCTATATGTCTTAGGGTTTCAAACCAGTTTTCCTTATGACTATTAAACTAGTTTGGTAATTGGTGATAGAGTCTGTTAAGAAGGACTATTGCATTTGCTTGTTTGTTTTAATAATATTTTATAATAAGCCCTCTTTTCTGTTATGATGGAAAAGCTTCATAAGAAAAGGAGCACTGCTGTGTGTCCTAAGCTTATCCAGTCTGGGGTAGCGTATTTCCTTTGCAAACTTATTCAGTATTGACATTTATCTCCATTTCATCTCCAGTTTCCCTCACTTCATCATGGACTTAGGCCACTGCATTTTCCCAAGGGAGCATGTGGGTTGTGATGAAAATGCAGACTCAGACATAACTGACTCTGAGAGAGCTTTGAAGACCAGAGCTAATATCCTGGCTTGGCAGACAATGCAACATGAGAATCAGCACAATGTCTAGAACACAACGGTGAGCTGCTTGTATTGACTCAAAGATGGATCCTGAGAATGTGTCCACCTTTAATCCCAGACATAGTGGATATAAGTCCAAGGCCCATCTGGCCAAGGGACCATTATCCTCTCATGATCTGCCCCTCATCTCAAATGAAAAGGTTTGTGCTCCTCAGACAGACAAGGGTATGTGGAGCATCAGATGTAATGCAAGTGTATGATACCAGCATCCTGGTTTGTATCAGAAATATTGTGTCCAGCAGGACCAAGGCAGTGATTGTCCCCTGTTCTTGGCACTGGTGAGGCCACACCTTGGATCTAGTATTCTGTTCTGGACCCCTCACTGCAAGAACATTGAGGTGCTGGAGCGTGTCCAGTGAAGGGAAATGGAGCTGGTGAAGGGTCTGGAGCACAAATCCTGTGAGGAGCGCCTGAGGGAACTGGGGTTGTTTAGCCTGAGGGGAAAGGGACTCAGGAGGGAACTTATTCCTCTACAACTACCTGGAGGTTGTAGCCAGGTGATGTTCAATCTCTTCTCTCAAGTAACAAGGACAAGGAGAAATGGTCCCAAGTTGTGCCAGTGTAGGTTTAGATTGGATATTAGAAAAATTTCTTCATAGAAAGAGTTGCCGAGCACTGGAACAGGCTGCCCAGGGAAGTGGTTGAGTATACCCCTGGAGGTATTTATAAGACATGTAGATGTGGGTTTTAGGGGCATGGTTTAGTGCTGGGTAAATGGTTGGACTCAATGATATCAAAGGTCTTTGCCAATCTAAATGGTCCTATATTTCTATTCTGTTACTAAGAATGCACGGGGTCAAGGAAAGAAGGTGATGAATGACAATCATACAGACTGAAAATAGCTGGGAATAGAGAGAAAGGGTAAAGGAAAATTTTCCAGCCTTTACTTGAAATTCCATTACTTGTGGTGGATACTGATGCCAACCTCATACATTTACAACCTCCCTAGATTTCCCCAAGGAAATGCTGCAGAAATAGATATTTCTATTAAGGTATATAGATAGTTTATTTTAAGTCTTCAAGGCATCACTTGATTTAGTTTTCCTAGCAGCAGTCCAGCGGTACCAGCAGTCACAATGGTTATCTGGTGGTGATAGGGAAGCAGATGCTCACTCCACTCCTTTAACTCTCACAACAATGCTCAATCAATTGTGGGCTCACACAGCAGTCATCTGGGTGGCTCACTCCTGCCTTTTTCCTTTAGCCAGACCCCAGAAGATGGTAAGGACCAGACTTTGTCCATCTCCAGAGTTTGGTCAGCTCTTGGGTTTCCACCATTTTTCAGGTCTCCATCCTGTCATCATTCCTGGTTAGTAAGAACAAAGTGAGTTGTGGGTGAGGAGAGCAGTGATGTGTTCAGTGAACCAGTGTCACTTCTTATGCCTCATCTCTCTCTGTGTACTAGCATCTCAAACACTGCTGAAGGTTAGATGGTGGATGTCAAATGAGGACGTGAATTGCTAGAAAACTAGGACTAGTGGGAACCCAAAGAAGCTGTCTCTTTGTCCCTTTTGCCCTGTACCATGATAAGTTATACCCATCTCATTCTTGACAGAGGGACAAGCATCTAAGTAATCTCTTCCAGTGTCTCCCTTGCAGTCTGTTTCACTCCTCCTGCTCATTTTTCTTAATTTTGCTCCTAATGTCTAACATAGACCTTTCCTGCTACAATTTCCTGTGGCACAGAGGACAGCTTTTTTTCCTTCTTCCTATACAGCTTTCATGCCTGGAGATTTTCTTTTAGCCTCTCTCTGTCTTCCCTCTTCAAGTTACACAGCATCATTTCTTTCAGGTTCTCCTTGCAGGATGTGTCAGAGCTGTGATCATTCTCATTGCCCTCCATTAGGCACTCTCTAATGAGTCCCCTTAGAAAGACTATTCCAAAACTGGGCTCAATACACCAACCAAAGTCTCACCAATGCTGAATAGAAGGAAAGGTGATTTTCAGAAGTCTTGACAGTTGTAGTCTTACCCATTCTTCACAGTAGGAGGTTTGATTTATTTGCAACACTGTACTATTTTTGACAGTGCTTGTAATCCTTTCTAACCCCTACTGCTTTTTTGGAAGAGTTGCTGCATAACAAGTTGTTTTCCATCCCCCATTTATGCATTTCATTCTTTCTGCATCACTGAGATTCTTTGCATGGTTTCTTACTGATTTGCATCTACGTTTTTCCAACTACTTTCCAAAATTGCCAAGATGATTTTGAATGCTAAGTCTGTCCTTCAGTGTACTTAAACTGCCTTCCAGGTCTGTGTCTTCCTGATGTGCCCATTCCCTCTTTTGTAATCCATTTTGTTAATTCATCCAATTCAACCAGACCTAGAACAGATCTTCATGGAGCTATTCTCAATACATTCCTTATTTTGATAGTAAACCACTGAGGACTACTTGCTGAGCACTGTTTTTCAACTAATTTTTCATCTATCTAATGTGAGTTTCTGCTAACTTATATTTCCCTGGTTTACTCATAAGGAGAGCTTTTGAAATGGAGCCTGAACAGCCTATGGAAGTAAAGATACTCAACTTCTTCTGTTCCTTCTTTATCTGCAAGACCTGTTTCCTTGCTACAGCAAGAAATTAGATTGACTGAAAGGGACTGATCCTTAAGAAATTCACACTGAAAACAATTGATTGTCTCATTTTAGTCTTTGATATTTAGAGATAACTAGGTAATTTATTCCAGAATTTTAATGGGAAAGAGAATTAAGCTGATTGGTCTATAATTACCCATTGCCCTTTCCCTCACTTCTGTAAGAGCAATGCCTGTGATTTTCCTGTACTCCACTACATCTCTACAGGTTCTGGAAGACAGCCACTACTGACTCTGAGAACTGCTGTAGCCAAATTTCTAATTACCTTCAATGAATCTCGTTATCCCAAATAAATCTGAATGCTTCTAACTCAATAACATTACCTCTCCCATACACTTTTCTTATTCGATGCCAAGACTTTATTTCTTTATGCCAAGATTTTACTTCTTTATCACTGTTATTAGTTTCTCTAATATTATCTTCTGTCAATAATTTTCACTCCCTGTTGAAGAGAGATCCAATATTTTGCTTAGTCTTCATCTTGCTACTAATGAATTTACAGAATGATTTCTTGTTCCCTTTGATTATCCTGCTACTTAAAAACTTATTTTATGCTTGGCCTTTTTGATTATATTCCTGCTTGCCTCTGCTATTCTTCTGTACTCACCTTTTGTACACCAAGCTCTTGCTTATTTTCTGCACCTTTCCTTCACACGTGTGAAGTCAATGGCAAATTTATGAACTAACCAGGTTAATTTATTTTCCTATTTTATCATATGACAGCCCCTTCTGGAGCAAAGGAGGATGAGGGGCTCAGAGAAATAAGGCTGGGGTATCATGAGTTTGCTGCAGTTGAAGAAGAAGGTTAAGAGCAGGTTGTAGGTTGACAGCTGGACTAGGAGATGCCAGAGGCAGGGAAATGCAGGAGAGCCCTTTTCCCCACAGTGGTATTTGTTGTAACAGCAATTATTCTGAGCATTATTAAAAATCATAACCACAGTTCTAATGGCATTTATGTGGAGGCAGTGAGGCTGCATCCTTGAATTCTGCAGTAAGGGCTTAGCCTGCTTCTCCAACCTGGTGGTTGATCTGATCCTTAGCTCACTAACAGTGAGGGCAGATTGAGGAGGGATGGGAGACAACAGTGCTGTGCTGCAAAGAGGCCCTGCAGTGCAAGGTAGATACCCAAGGACAATGCCACAGCCCTGGTGTGCCCCCACATTGTCACTTCTCACTATGCCACAACCAAGTCCCCATGTAGAACACCAAACCTTCCTCCAGCAAAGCCAGGGGCTGAGTGCATGGGTAGAGGACTTGGGGAATGCCAGGGTGAGGTCCTCCTCAGTGCCCTGTCACATCACCTTGCCAGTGCTGCCCCATGCCCATTCCTTCTCCAGAATCCCAGTGTCAGAGTCGTTGTCCCTTTATACTCCCCATTTTGCCTTGACAACAGGTGCTCCTCCTCCTGCTGCTGCCCTGGGCTCTGTGCAGACAGCTCCCCTCCCTGTGCTCCTCATTAACACCCCTCCTAACCGGCAGGAGCAGACACCACCAGCAGCTCCTTTCCCCTCCAATCCCCTCCCCTTCCCTTCCATAATCTATCTAAATATTAAAATGAGTTTGTCCCTGATTTACATGCGTAAGAAGGGATGTAATAATGAGGACGTAGATTAGAAGATTTAGCACAATCGTTTGTGTAGATTGTGTCCCATCAAAGGGCAGCTCTGACAAGCCGAGATTAAGGAGCAAACAGCTGCCGCTGGAATTCAGTCCATTTGTTTGTTTGCTGTTTTCTCTCTTGACTCCAGCAAACAGTCTCATTAACATGCAAGTGATTTGCCCCTTAAGCCTTTTCCTGTTTATTATTGGGGGAATTGCTGACAAGGGCTTTGTAGAGTCCCTGGCCCAGTTCTGAGAGATCGACATGCAAATCAAGATTAAAATGGGAAGTAATTAAAAACAAAGAAGGGGCCACGACACCTTGGTCCCCTCTTTCCTTTAAGGGATCTTAAAGTTGAGGCACTGGGAAAAGGTGTGTGGCAAGGGGAAATGGAACACTGTCCACCAGGCCTGAATGGTCCTGGCAGGCCCCTCTTGGTTGTGGTGTTGAGCTCTCCCTTTCTCCTGCTCTCCTCCACTCCCTCTGCTCCCCCTCCTCAAAATATCTGCCTGCTAAACTCATTTGCAGCCTTTGCTTCCACGGCCTCGTTTGGCAGCACTTTCCATATGGTCCCTGCTTGCTGCCCACCACAGCCTCAGCACGCTGGGCAGCACATCCTGGACCCGTTGCTGCCTTCATGTGCACAGCCCCTGGCCTGGGCCATCTGTACCCTCTGCCCCCTTAGCAGTGGTGTCCTCATCCAGCATCATGAACCTACCAGCAGAACTTGCAGCTTTTTCAGCATCCACAGTGGGCGAGGGACTGACACACGCAGGGACTGTGTAGCAGCCATGCTCACAGGCACTGACAGTGATGCAAAGGGTCTCTTGAATACATACAAGGGTCTCCTGAAGCCACCTGGGTTGTGAAAGCTAGCTCAGGTCACCGAGCTGGTTGAGAACAAAGCAGCACAATGTGTCCTTCAGTAGCACCCAGACTCAGCAGGTGAACGCTGCTGGTTCGAGCACAGGGGCAGTGACAGTGTGCTCATCCTGCACCTCCCCAGGTCCAGTGTGCCCTGTCTACAGCTGTCTGGGGATGACAACTGTGAGGAACAGCACACAGGATTTCTTGGGCTGAGAGAGAGAGACTGTCACATAAATCTCCTGCAAGCAGCCCTTTCTCTTCATTTATCAGAGCACTTGCTCTGTCCCTTGCAAGACAAGTGAAAATATAATGAAGCTTAGAAACTTGCTCTGGGAAGCAGCCACAGTTATTCAATGTGTGTGTACACAGACAAGCAGGGACAAGATGTGGCTTGCTCTGCCTGGCAGCATGGAGCTGTGCTGGAGCATTTCCATACCTAGCCTCTTGTCTTGGTCACCCTCCTGGCCTGTGCACAGCTGCTCCTGGAGCCTGGAATTCCTGCCCAGGTACATAGCATGCTTGCACCTTGTTAAGCAGACTTGCTCATGTTCATGTGTCCATATGCTCAGTGCCCGGATGAGGCTGTTCACCAGGTATGACACTGAACAGTTCTGAAATTTGTGACTTTCTTTCCTGCTTTTCTTACATCCTGATGTTGACAGGCTGCTGTGCACATTTCCATGGGGCCCGGGCAAGCATGAGCTGAGGAAAGGCAGCCTGCTTGAGGCTAGGCCAAAACCCTTAGCCTTGGGGACTGGCTGCTTTTTTCAATGGTCACCCAGCTGTTACTGAAGTTGGTTTCATGCATGGCCAGCAAGAGACTGCAACACTACAGATATGTCACTGTTGTAATGAACATATGTAGGAGAATTATGATGTTTAAAACACTTACGTACCCTATAGGTAATTTCTAACCTGAGTTCTTTGTTTTTATAATTATGGAGTAGAGCTGCACAGAGGGATTGGTCAGGAAGATCCCACTCTCCACCTTGCTCCACGTAACTGTTAAGTCCAGAGAAGCTCATGGCTTTTGTAGAAACAACTGTTTAGATCTGCAGTGCCTTCCCCTCAAACTACTTCTGCTGCTTGCCAAGGCAGTGCAGTAAGGAATGATCAAACCAAAACATGGCCAGCCTCAATGTTATGGCATTGCACAAAGTAAATGAGATGGTGACCATGATCCTTGCAAACAGTATTGTGTACAGACAGAATGACAGGCAAGTGATTGTGACTTCCCTGCTGTTGTTTCCAACTCATTGGCCAAAATAATTAATGGAATAGTTATAGATTTTTCAAACTCAGAGAATGACACAGCTTCACTGCTTACCCAGCTTTTTTTGGTGTTTGTTATGAGAGTGCCAAGGGAGAGAAGAGCATTTTCCCAGCTGGGGCACTACCTGCAGGACAGCATAGTCTGGTACAGCTGGAGTGGCCAGTCAAGTTCAAACAACGTCAGAGATAGGAATAGATATATTTTTCCAGCTTGAATTTGAATAGCCACTGAATTCCTCTGATCTGCTCTGACTCTGCCCCAGTACCCCTCCTCTTCCTCTCCAAGAGGTAGCTCTGCAGCCAGCAGCCAGGCTCCAGGTGTGCTCCTGTAAGAGGTGGCCATGTGCAGTCCCAGTCAAGCCCCTGGTTTCCCCATGGGCAGCATTCCACTGTACAGAGCCTTGCACATCTGCTCACCATGCCACTAAGACTGCCTCTCTCAGCACCATTTCTTTACCTGTAACAACTCAGCCCTTGTTGCAATTGATTTTCAATGGATCACTGAAAGTTGCTTCCGTCATTTTAGTCCTAACAGATTTCTACTGCCTGTTTCTCTGTTGGTTTGGGTTTTTTCTTTAATTTCCACGAAGGTAGAGTTTTGGTGTATAATGGGATAAGGATTCTGTGGCTTGGGCACTTAAAGTCATAAATCCCTGGGCCATTTTTGCTCAAACTCAGCACAGTCAAAGCAACCACTGCTTCGCTGGATAGTCTGGAGAACTTCACACTCCCCAACCAAAAGTCATGAGTGATTAAGAAGGCTGTTAATAGTAGAAATGGGTAGTCAGCCTTGATGTAAGTAATTTGAGTGCTTCAGCTCTAAATGGGAATGAGCAGGTGAAACCAGTGTGCATATGCAGCATGCAGGGAAATAGGCAGGGAACTGCCGGAAAGTGCTGTTTTCCTGCAGCTCATGTCACCATCCATGACACCATCAAGCAGTGCATCCTTTCCTGCCTGGTCCTTGTGAAAGTGCTGATGGAATCCAAAGAGTGGGATCAGTGCTTCAGCCAAAGGAAGACATGCGATGGAGAAAGAGGTCTAGGAAAAAAAACCACTCATAAATGAGGGAAGCGAGGATATTAGAGTGGTCCCTGGTTCCTCCCCCCAAAAAAGAAGTTTTTCCCCAGAATAATCTACCTTGAGACAGCAGGTGCAGGAGAAGCTCTGGGAAATGGTGGCTTTGACAAGGGGACAGAGGGGACACTGAATCCCCCAGCATCTCATGGCTCTTGTGTTATGTGTCCTTGCCCAAGCCTCCTGCTGCAGTAATAAGCATTTGACTGAGAACAGGACAGGCAAGAACAAAAAAAAAAAGGGGCTTCATGGGCCCGGCTGCAGCATGTGCCACCATGTGAGCTGGGAAGGTGGGGGAGTCTCTAATCCCTCGGGGTCAGGCCAGCTGCCAGGATCCAGCTTGTTCCCCAGCATGGCAACCCTGCAGCCTCTCTCACACCAGCTGATGACACCCTTTGCAGGCAGGGGGTGGCTGCCTGCAGCCTCTCTTCTTGGGGCTTGTGTTTCAAATCGCTGCAGGCACAGGAATGCCACGTTTTATGTACACCTTTTTTTGAGAGGTCCAGGAAGCTTTTGTGACCTGCACAGACACTTAGCAGGGTCCAGGGAGAAGGTTGCGTTGCCTAACTTGTCCCTATAATTGCTGGTGGTTTCATGCACCAGCTTTGCCAGACCTGTGCTGGGCTGTTGTTTTTCCTCTCTGACAGGAAAAAGAAGTATAAAATTATACTTACGGACATAATGGGGATTTTAATCAAAGCCACTCCAATGCAGGGAGCTTGTCTCTTCAGAGCCGAGATATTCAACTTGCCCTCCACTGCATCCTTTTGCCTATGATTATTGTTGCATTACTATTGCTATTATGTCATAAATTGACGTCTTGTGTTCCTGTTTGTTATCTGGGGATTCTGCTCTAATCTTGACAATCGCTAATGCAGTGTAAATCCAGCGCGCTGGGTGATAATCTGGCTACATAAAAAAAAAAAAAAAAAAAAAAAAAAAAAAAAAAAAAAAAAAAAAAAAGGACTTTCTAGGCATAATCAAAACCTTTCACTTTAATATTGAGCACAATACTTTTACGATGAAATTGCATTTCCCCCATCTCTCTTTCTCTGCAGCTCAGAATGATGCTGTGCCCTTTTTGCCTCTGGATGAAGCTGGTGCTCACTGGGATTTAGTGGGCAGGGTGCAGGATCCAGCCCTGAGCACAGTGGAGAGCAGTTTTCGTCCTGCTCTCCAGTGACATCCAAAAGTTGGCAGGAGCCCTGCTCCTTCCCTGGCCTCTGTGGGGAATGTCTCCCCTTCGCCAAGCAGAGCTCTGGAGGATGGACGGGGACTTCCTTGGACTGCGTTAATGCCGCACAAAAAGTAATTCAGTACGAGTCATTTTTATAGGTAGTAATTAGTGCCTGTTGAAACCCTGTTTTCCAGCCAGATGCATCTCCACGCCGTGAAGTTGGTGCGCTCAGAACTGAGGCGGGCCTCACTCAGGGAGCGGGGCCCGTGTTTCGGTGCCTTCCTCAGAGAGACACGAGAAGCGTACGGGCGAGAAAACGCGGAGGGCGAGATGGCGCATTAAGGCTTGGCTGTGCGGGTATTTCTCGAGAAGAAACGCCCTCACTAAAGCCCACGCCGTGGCTCTTTACAAGGCCGGGCAGCAGCAGGGCCGCCTCAGCCCCGTCACGGCAGCCGCGGCCGGGCGCCCGGGTGTCGGTGGCGCGGCGTCCGGGAATGCGCCGCTGATCCTAAACAAGTTTGCCAGCCATGCTTTTCTCATGGCTCCCGCACAATGGCCCGTTTTCTGCCCACCTGCCGATTATGCTTAATTAGGCGAGGAGTTGATTAATTTGAGGTAATTGACAGCTAATTACAGGCCTGCGGGCTCATTAACTTGACGTCCTGTCTGAGGGAATCAGCTGGAGGGGGGTCAGGTGATGTGCAGCCCCTCTCTGGAGCCCACTCACCTGGGCGGCGCGGGGTGGGACAAGCCAGGCTGCCCTGTGGGAGATGGCACGCTGGGGACCGTGGCCACAGGGCAGAGGGAGGACAAACACCCGCAGAGGGGACACAGCGGCGTGAGGGATGCTGCAGGGCTCCCTGTGGTGGGAAAGCCAGGAGGAGAGGAGGTTGGAGGTTGGTGATGGGGTGAGGGCACATCAAGAAGCCGAGAATGCAGGCAGGAGGGCGGAGAGATGTGCATGGGATAAAGGCTCCCAAAGCTGCAGCTCCGTGTGTTTTGGGCTGGCAGTTCCCCGCCGTGCCCAGGCCCCGGCGGGGTGTCCAGGGTTATGGAGGGATGCCACAGGTCCATCACTTCAACAGGAGTCCACAGCAGCTGCTGGCGGGCTGCAAGCACCACTGGCTGTACTGCAAGACATCATTAGTCACTTCATGTTTTACATCATACAACTGCTGATTGAAGAAAGGGAATATTTTTTTATAGTAAGACTTTTCTCAGGTGCTCTTTACTGCATGCAAATCACGGGACAGCAAGAGAGCTGTTCACCTAACATTCTACTGATCTCCCTCAGTGAAGAATTCAGGCATGTCCTCTGGATTTACAAATATATCCTTATCTCACCTTTCTAGAGCTGGTGGAATCCCTGCATAGAGAGGCCAAATAACACAACCGAGGTTCCACTGAAAATCTAAACTGGATCTAGCTTTTTGAGCCCTACACCCTGGGCCTTGACCATAAAAGCATCTTTACGCTTTTTGACAAGCACAAAGCAGGTTACCTGAGGATGACTGCCTGTCTCATCTGCATATTGCTGACAATGGCTTTTAGAAACTTGACTAAACAACTTGCTTTGTTAGTCTGTTGTTACATTGCACAGCTAACTTGTACACTGCCCTTTATCCCTTTGAAATGTACTGATGTTTCATTTTCAAGCTCTCTTGTTTGAATTTCATGGAGCTGGGTAAAGCTGGCCTGGTCTCTATGGCAAGCATTATTTAATGCCCTTCTCCCATTTGTTGTTCCTTCTTTCTACTCTAAACACACCTGGACTGGGTGATGATTCACGGTACTGAGGCCAAATGGACCCATGTGCTAAATAAATTTTGCTCTCTTGCTTAGAACCTTTCCATGTCTGTCTCTTTCAGGAGAAGGTGTCCATAATTTAAGTTGCATTTGAGAGGAGAACACCCCAACAACTTTTATAGGAGCATTTATCATTTAGAACCTGGGAGAGGAGTTATTTGGAGGAGCCCAGACAGGTAGTTTCCTCTTTTTCTCTCTAAATCCATTGTTGAAATTGGCTAAACCTTGGCTATTTCTCATCTTGACTATTACAAGGCTGTTGCCTTGTAGTGTAAATACAAAGGCTGTACATTGATGCAATGATATTAAGAATTAGGCATAGCACTGAGTTACCTCCTCATGAATTTCTTCCTCTTTTCTGTGTTGACACAGATTTCATCAACGGTGATGAAATAATCTCATAAACAGTGATACATTAAACCATATACATTTTCTATGGACTCACATAGTGTTATCATCAGCTTACAGATGGAGTGCTAGGATGGAGGTAGATTAGGTGGTTGCCTTCATTTAGCTAAGCTTTAAGAAAACTTCCTTTTTGATACTGAATATTTGCCTGAATTCCCAAGAAATATCTGGAAGCCAGAAGTCCCACTCAACCATCCTTGGAGGTGTTCCAGAAGCATGTAGATGTGATGCTTAGGAATATGGTGGTAGATCTGCCAGTGTTACCTTAATGGTTGGATTCAATCTTAGAGGTCTTTTCCAACATTCATGAATCTGTGGTAACTGAGTCAGGAGCTCCTTCTGTCTGTAAGGAAATTGCTGAGTCCAGTCATAGGGGGTTAGTTCCACTAGGAGGAAAATTTACACAGCTCTAAAGCTCTGGGTAAGCATCAACAGATATGATCTTTGAGGGAGTAGTAAGTCGCCTCACTAGGATTGTCATACTGATATAAGTATGACTATCAGACACACAATCAGTATAAGAATCAGGATAGCATAGGAGCATTTATTTGAGAGATGTTTCCTCAGAGAAGTCCATTCTATACCAGTATATTGTGACAGGCTGGTGTAATTTCAGCCAGGGAGACTGGTTATTGGTATGTAACAAGCCATTGGTATTTAAATACAGGCCACTTGGACATCCAGAATTCCACTGAATTTAGGCAAACTCCTTTCTGTACTAAGTCTGTGGATTCTGGAGAAAAATAAAAAATGGGAAAAGTGTGTAATACCACACTAAAAAAATAGGGTTTTTTTACAGTAGTAAAAGTGCAAGTAATCCCTATACAAACTAGACATAAGCTTGCCAAATAAATTAGCAGAATGGAAACTATTGCTGTGATCAATGACAGTTGATCCCGTTTGAATTTAATTTACTTTTTATCTCAGAAGTTTTGGCTTTGGAATTGTCTTTACTTGGGAATCCAAAAAAGAGGAGGAGGTCTCAACAAATTGTCTGAAGGAGGCAAGACTACCATTTTGGAAAGCAATCTGGACTTTCAGCAGGTTGGAGTGTTTTAGAAAGATGATTACTGAGCAGTGGCAAGGGTGCCATTGCTTACACGTGGGCCAGCACAATATGCTGAAGCAGTCATTTGTGTCACTGGATGAGAACTGTGCTCAGATGGTAACAAAACTTGCTCCTTCTGTGACAGCTTTTCTGTTGCTTTCCTCTTTGGACATAGCTCAGACCATTTCAAGGAGGAAGAGTGTTAGATGTAAAACACTGAGATTTTCTTGACTACATCTGTTCTTCTTTAATCTGGCAGATACAAGCAGTTGTTCAGCACTAACATCCCTGCACCATGTGTCCAGCCACAAAGGCCTACCTCATAACTGCATTTGCAGCTGAACTGTGTCTGAATCTGTCCACACCACCATCAGTGACCTCTAAAAGAGCAACCTGCTCATTCTCCAGTGTCTCCATTTAATTTGGGTACCTCTCCGGCATGAGATAATACAAGAGGCTGAGAGGACTGCTCTGAACCTGAGGAGTGGCTGGAGGGAAAGCTCCTTAGCCCTGATTTTTCTGAAATATTTCCAGCTTTTTTGTGTACCTAAGAATTTTTTCCGTAACATACGGAGAGAGTGGCCACCAAAAAGCTCTTCCTATTGAGTCTGGCTCCAGAAACAGTTTTTTCCACATACACAGAACCTGTGTGAAGTAGCTCAAAATGATGATGGCAACAACAAAAGCTTGATGAAATGTTGCTTTAAAATCCATGTCATAACTACTATGTAGATGCTTAGTACATCTGTATATTGGCACCTACTCTGCAAAGGTGGATGACAACTCTCCCAAAGCAATTAGAAGGCTGAATTATAAGTCAAGATCCTGCTAAAACTCTTCAAAAACTAACAAATATCCATAGCCCATGTTTACACGAAGCAGGTTGACCTCCAGTTCTAAAGTTTGAAGAAAGTTATTTTTCTGATGCTGCCTATGTAAGTGACATAGCTCCCAATCACCAGAAAACCAGCTTGTATTTTAAGCTTAAATTAAACCTCAGGATCAAAGTTCTATAGTTCCAACCCAAATGCAGTACATGATTCCCAAATTTCTGATCCACATACTTAATTTCATGTGCACAGACTTTATATAACTTCAAACATCTTTCACCTTAAAGAGCTGTTAATTAACTATTCTCTATCAGTATCTGGGTTTCAGAAGAGGAGATGTCTGATCGATTGCCTTGCTCAGGAGTAAGAGGGTTACTGTAATTATGTTGTTTGCAAGAAAAATAAGAACATTTATCTCATTTTAGGTTAGCAGAAGGAATTGATATTGTGAAATTTATCATTAGCCCATGTAGAAGGGAATACAGGTGACCTTGCCCCTGATAGGAAAGAGCTTTGTTAATTACCCAATACAGCTTTGCCCCTGATGAGTCACAGCTATATCCAATAAAGATAAGTGTGATAAAAGGGAGTGGGTTAGCTGGTAGGAGAGACTCATGAAGGAGCAGGAGCCTTGAGGAAGAGGGAATGAGAGGATCATGAAGAAGAAGAAGAAGGATCCTGGGGAGAGAGAATCACTGCTGTGAGGTCAGTGTGGGTCTGCAGTTAGAGCCTGTCGTTGGAACCTGTAATCATAGTCTAACCAGGTAAAAGCCTGCAGTCAGAGTCTGCAAACTCATATAATGCAGTCATGGTTCAGCAGGAAATAACCAGCAGTCAGAGACTGCAAGGGAAATCTTCAGTAGGAGCTTGCTGCAGCCAGGGTCAGTGAATAGTTTGAGTCAGGATGGCTGAGCTATAAAGAGGAATAAACTGGGACCCTTTTCATGCTGTGATAAACAAGAAGAGTGTGTCTCAGCTAATTTCTATCCTCTAACAAGAGAGCTGCTGCAACAGCCCAAATATATTTTTATTTTGCTGATGAATAAATGTTGAACGCCTGACCTTTGTGCTAGTATTTTTCCCATTATTTCTGTTGGAATTTTATATTAAATTTTTTCATTAAATGCTGGAATTTTTCAAAACATTTCACCAACCCACCTAAGAACAAACCACCCTATGTATCCTGCATTTTAACATTTTGAGGTGAGAGAACCAAAAGCCATCAGTTTCCATGCTGTAGCAAATAAAGAATATTTTTCAGCTTGTAGCTTACATGATGCTATGTTCATGCACGCAATGCTGATCTGTTGCAAATTTGCTTGAATTAAACTGAAGACTCCCAAGGGAGATCTTATATTAAATTTTTTTGAAGATCCTGCAAGGCAGTATGAACCACAAGCATGAAATGCTTCCTTCTCTTTTTAGATCATCAAGTCACTGGGAGTATGTCTCCTGGAGTGCCCCAGAGCTGTTTGTCATCTTGAAAAGACTAAGAGACCAAGTGAGTTCCTCCTTCCTAGAATCCATCTCTCTGTACCTCCAAGTAAGGACCAAAAGTCCAGAATGAAGAGGGCACTTTGGCAAATGTGGGAGTGGCATGGGACTATTGGATGAACTGCTGTCCAACAGCACAAGTCAGGTACCAGCAGCAAAAGGTTTGCCCCTGGTTTCTGACTAAGGCAGTGACTGTGGAAAAGTGATTCTGAGGAAAGAAGCAGAGGGACAGCTGATTCTGAGCATCTATCCATGCCTTCTCCCAACTGAAGGTATTTTGAAATCTTGTAAGTGCTAGACATAAAAAGACATCAGATACTCAGCGCTTGAAAGTACAAACTGTTTACTTGGTATAGCTCCAAGATGGGATTTATAACTAGTGTGGTAGGAAAGCTTCTCAGAATTTATAGGAGCTGACTGTTTAGGTGTTATTTTGATGACCAGTCTTCAATTCAGTGCTGAGACAAAATTAATTTACTGTTCCGATAATATGGTGTTCTTTTTGTTAGCTTCCCTCAATAATACTTATAGCTTTTGTATGTATACAAATATGGATGTAGCTTATTTGGATGCTATTTTTATTTCATCTTAGTTTAAGACTTTTATGGACATTAAAATAAAATAATGTACAAATGCCCTCTTGATACTTCTTCAGTAGGCAATAACAGTATCCCAGAATGGATATTACCAGGCAAAAAGCCTGACTGGATTCACTTAGGAAGTCAATGATTTCCACACATTTGTTTCACTGACTGCACATTTGCCTCATCAGCTGTATAACACCCTACCTGTACAGTCAAGTTTTCAGGACAAAAGAGACATCCATCCACTTGCTGCAAGGAAAATGACAAATGTCACTTTTTTGTCATGGACAATAATTTTGTTAAGTTACAGAAACTAAAAAGCTGCCTAGGGCAAAGGATTTGTGCTGTTGATCACTAAAACAAAACAAAAAAGTAGTAAATTTGGAGTTGCCAGGAATATCTGTAGCCAGTAAAATAACAGAATTTTAAAAATGGGGGGAGAAATGCTAACCATCCAGAGATAAGAAAACAAGCATTTGTACTAGGGATTTCTAAAAAAACAAATTGTGCTGGAGAAACCTGATGGCTTTTTAAAACAGAATTACAAAATTAGTGGATGATGGGAACACAATGGATTTGATACATTTGGATTTTAGTAAAGATTTGATACATAAATCCTACTCGAAATTAATGCAAATGGGTTTGGCTACACCACTAGATGGAATGAAAAATTGGCTGGAGACCCACAAATAAAGGATAATGATGCATTAAAAGGTATTGTGTTAGAGGGAGAGATCTCCCCCCCAGAGATCAGCTCTGTCCTATTTAACACCTCTTGATGTGACACCTTCTGCCTGAAAATCAGGAAATTTTTTAGGAGAGTGAAATATGGAAGGATGTGAGGGGCAGAGCAACTGAAAATAAAATGGCATGCCAGTAAAAATACAAGTATTGTCCAAACCACAGTATACAGTTGATGCTGTTGTACACCATAACAACACAAAGACTCTGAATTCAGAAGGCTGAAAGAGTGACTCCTTTATTCTTGGGATGTGTCTCCCCTTTTATACTGTTCTACACAGACCAATTTGGTTGGTGACAAGAAGACAAACCTCTTCAATCACATTGGTCAGACCAGAGGGACATCAAGAAGTTCCCCTTAGGAAAAATACGTAAACAAATTTACCATTACAAAAACATGCCTCTTGTTTACAGAAAATGCCCTGGGAAAGGAATTTCAGAAAATCAAACATCTCAGTCACAAAAAAGGGGCTTCATACAGCCATAAGGAGGTCCCTAGAAAACACCAGATGAGAATAACTGCAGCAGGAACCAATGAAATAGGAATTAGCTGTGTAGCACAGCAGAAAAACAGCTAAAGTTTTGAGTAATAGAGCTGCAATTCACCCCAGTATGGAAAGACCAGAGGCTTTTGCAGTATCTTTGTCCCACATGAGCTTTCAGTGAGGTCCCAGGCAGGTTTTGATGGTGTAGCTGGTAGGGCAGCTCTTGGAAGCTCTTTTGTCCCATAGCTGGAGACAAATCTCTTCTAAGATTTTTTCTCCCCAGAAACAACCAGTGTGGATACAGTGAAGTCAGCCTGATTTGGGAGGAGGGCTTTAAACAAATCCTCATTTTTAGAAACTGTAAAACCAGGAAAGGAAATGGCAGTAAAGCAAATTAAATGCATTAACAGCAGACATAAATCCCCATTTTCCTAATGTTTTCTCATTCTCTATTGCTCACTCTGTCCATTTGCAATTTCAGCTATTAATCATCTAATCTTAGCATCCATCCACAGGTGTACATGGGTGTCCCAATGACTTTTGAACCTCTAGGCAATACATTTCTGTACATTTCATGACATTAATTGGCTAAGAAAGAAATCAAATGATTCACTGAAGTGTGAGCATACCTCCTGTAAGGCATCAGAGAATCCCCATGTGATGCAGTCTTGAGAGACACATCCACAGGGAAAACCACACTTCCTTGGTTGGTGTCACTGCTCATGAAACTTCTGCTTTTCTCTGACCTCCTTCTTGCTGAAAACCACCATCTCTTCCTATTTTTTCCCCTCATGTTTTGATTTTTTCACTATTTTTCTTCTTGTACTGCATTTGTAACAGTCTGCCTCATTGACTTCTTTGAATTTGTTCCAACCTCCTGCCCATGCCTTGCTGTCTTTCAAAATGTACTTTTTTACCTATCTTGGTGTCCTGTCCTCTAAGCTCCTATTTCTAAGTTCCTAATTCTTCTCACTTACCTGTATTATTCTTTCAATCTTCCATATCACTTTATTTCCACAGTCCTCTCCCACCAAAAAAAACCTTGCTAATAATATTTTCGTACTTGCTAGTAAAATTCCTGTAAACCTTACCCAGATGCATACACGAATGGGGTACACTAGTAT
Organism: Sylvia atricapilla; assembly: GCF_009819655.1. NCBI lineage: Eukaryota > Metazoa > Chordata > Aves > Passeriformes > Sylviidae > Sylvia > Sylvia atricapilla. The sequence goes on from NC_089145.1 coordinate 57,680,966, forward strand.
CTATTGCAGCAAATTCCTCCCTCTCCAAATTATTGAAGTGAATGAGAGAAATGATCTCTCTTTTGCTAGAGAAAATAGTTTTAAGCTCCCTAGAGAACTGCAGTGATCATTTTAATAATGTTCTGTGTGAAGGCAGGATCAGACCCACAGATCATCAGAGCAATAGCAAGATTTTCAACATGCCAAAATTAGGAAAATTACATTTTTCTTGCCTTGATTTGATGGCAAACATTTGGACTGAGCAAGTGTGGAATTACATGAAATCTGCAAAGTAGCACTTACACCCTCTGTGCCTGAGTGTAAAAGGCTCAGCAAAGTCAGAATAAGTGTTCTATATCAGTGAGGATGTTATAATTATTTGTAGGGTCTCTGTAATGCTTATAGCTTTCTCCTAAATACATATGTACCCCATACACATTACGGAAGTTAACAGTGCTGTGGGAAATCTCCATTTTTAGAGTTCTATTTTTAAATTCTCAAATCTTTAACACTGCATAAAGTCACAGAAAAATTAAATTCATAGAATAATTCTTACAGGTCTTTAAAAAATATTAAAATGTTTGGTATTGCACCCTAATTTATTATTATTTAAATTTCTTGTGCCTGTTGGTTGCTTAGGCATTTGCATTTTTATTTATTTCTTTACTTTAAAACCCACATCTATTTAATAAAACAACAAAGCAGATGGGAAGCAGTGGAAGGGCCACTCGACTGTGGCTAAGAAGTCACAGGGTTTGAACTGTGCTGGATAACCTCTAACAAGACTCTTTACATCTCCTTTTCTTCTCCCATCCTTTTGCTGTTTCATCTTCTTACAACCTCCTGAGGACAGAAACGTTCACCTAATTATGTGTTTCCATGATGCACAGCACAACAGAGTTTTGATACTTGCTGAGGTCACCGTGAATTAAATTACTTTAGTAGTTCACTTGAGAACTCAAACTGCTGAAGAGATGTCCTCCAAACTCCACTCCAGGCCACGGGCCAAGGCACCATACAACTAGTGAGTGTTACATGAATGCCAGGAGGTCTCAGTGAAGGCCACAAGAAGCCATTGCACCCTGTCCCTCCATCTGCACATTTTCACTTGTCTTGACAATGTTCTTGAGTACTGCTAATCTGTATGGTGGATGTTCTGTATCAGAATGCCATCCTCACAAGGACACAAAACCAACACCTTTTTTGATGCTAAGTGGATCCACATCTGCATTTGGAAGTCAGAAATTTGACATGATATTATCCATACAGCAAGATGGCAGGCCAGTCAAATAGAGCTGTTACAAGCAGGGACACCAATACTTCCTTGGGCAAAGAAGCAGAGATAAATTGGCAAAACCAGCAGTATGTCTTTTCTCCTGGTGTCTGCCAGTAAAGCCCAATCTCTTGAGGACAGCCTGATATGGGAAGTGTCACAACCTTTACACAAGGAGGCCACTTGACTCCTGAGCTTCCAGAGCACAAAAATGGAGATGGATGTGATGGGTCTTTAGTCTTCTGCCAGTGATTTGTGACTCCTCCTTAAACCAAGACCGTGAGACCACACGGTGTAACAGGCAGTTGTTTTCCCTTTTCAGGAACAGTTGTGCTGTGACACTGGAAAGCAGTGCAGACATGGATTTCACTGAGCATCCACGAGAGAGCCTCAGCTCAGGTAGAGGGCTTGTGTTCAGACCTTTGTCTCTGCCACTTTCTATTCGTGAGGCAGCATAAAAGCTGCCAGCTCACTGGGGTAAGGCAGGAGCAATAAAGCTTTTCTCCTTTCCTCTCTGGGTTTTAGTAAGAGGATTATACATCTCCTCCTTCTAGAATAAACCTCTTTGCAGAGAAGATACTTCTCAAGCCCTCTTTGGAGATCAGGCTCCTAAGATCAAGACTCCTAAGATTCAAGCCATCACAGCAGTAGGAATTGAACCCCAGTTAAAAGGGAAAGGCTTTTGCAGCTCTGCAGGACTGCAGTGCTTGGACATAGGGTACATGCTGCCATGGCAAAAGGATCCCTGTTTGGTTCACAGCTACTGGAGACAGAAAACATAAGGAGGCACAATCACTAGGCAGAATTCAAGCTCCATCCAAGATAACAGGAGACTGTTGCTGGAGCCTTGGAAGGACACAAACCATCCTGCTGGAACAGCTTCACTCACCAGGGAAAAGTAACCCAAGAAACTAAAGAGGGAACCTCTTGCAGCTTTAACCTTTGACAAAGGATGAGTGAAAACAGTACCCAAGCATGCCTGAGTGCATGCCATGAGTACGTTGTTAAAAGAGAGAAAGCAAATCAAAAGGTTTAAGACATGGTTATATGTTTTACTACATTTAGCCTAAAGATACAAAGGACCTTTAGAATGATCATAACATCCAAATCAGACTTTATACATTCCCATAACTTTGCAAACATCAACCAGCAATTAACTTGTGCAAGTTATTCTGTTTACAAAACACTTCTGTATTAAAATGAAAGTCAGTGTGATGAGTTAATGAAACTCCTTACTTCCACAAAGCTTCCTCAGAACACACTATTCTTCCCTTCTGCTGAGGCCATCTCAGCTGCTGTGACACTACAGACGTGCTCTGCCTCCTGCTTTGTCTTCTGTCTCTGTAATAGGTCACTATCTGCTGTAACTCTCTTTACTCTCACTGTAGTAGTTTCAGGCTGAAGGCATGAAAGCACGCATTTTGGTTTTAGCATTTTCTGTGGCTCCTTTGGTCATCGTCTTCACCTACATTAGTTTTTGTGCATCATTTCAGTGTTGCCTAACTGCCTTTTGGAGCAAAACAATCACCCTGATATGTATGTACATCTTGCTTTTCACCTCAGACCATAAGCATCCCATCTTCCACACAGAGCAGGATAGTCTGATTCACCTTCATGTCACCTCTCATCTTTCCAGCTTTTCCCTTCCTGGCCACATTGAGAGCTGCGATGATCATAACAACTCACAGGAGGTTTCTTTATTGATGGCACCTGGAGGTCCTGGCAATTCCTCAGCTCTCTCCTTGCTACCCACTTCCCAGGGGCAGAAGCTGACACATTGTCCTCCGTGTGAAGGGTCACTGGGGAGAAGCGACTGCTGGAGCTTGACCTGCTGCTACTGCAGCACTATGCCCTTTCCATCTCTCTGATGGCTTTTTGCACTTTTGGATGGCTGATGCATGCATAATACAGCACCCCTTTTTTGCTTGTACACAGAATGTTTGCCTGGCCTGCCCAGCGAGATTGGTTGGGTTTTGGAAGCACCAGGTGCAGCTGCTGGGACCGCTGGTTGGAGAAACATTTGCCTCCTGAGCCCGTTAATTAGCACAGTAACGGTAACTGTGCTCCATTAGCCAACCCATGTGGTCAAGTCCCCTCTCCGTCCACCAACCTTGCCCTTAATGAGAGCTGGAAGAGGGACACTCACAAAACACTGCCTCAGAATAATATTCGGCTTTGTCCACGCCGGTAACGAGAGCTGACAGGATCACTACGTCCATTTCTCTTCTAATTAGCACACTTCCAGCTCGGCCTGAGCCAGCAGCCAGAGAAAAGCGATCGGACAACCGTACCGAATCACAAACACAAAGAGGCCCATTCCCCGTAATTAGGTGAGACAATCCCTCAGTCTTTTCTCGGCTGGAGCTTGCCGGTAAGACTCTCGCTGTTTTGGTAAGTCCCAGCAACACAAGTTACACGTCTCCCCAGGACACTAATAAGCCCCTAATTGTCTTCCGCTTCACACGGCTCGTACCATAGGTCTGACTTGGGGGAATTCTTCTAACGAGCGGCAGCCAGCGCTCGCTGCGCCGCAGACGGACGGGGAGCCGCCTCCCAGGCACCGGCAGGAGAAGGGGGACGGGGAGAAACAGCCAGAAAAGCAATCCAAGCACTGGGGCCCAGCTACGTGGCACGGGGCCAGTAGCTGGACATCAGCCACGCGGTGCTGGGGACATGGGCCTTCTCCATCCTTTCTCCATCCTTTCTCCATCTCCATCGTCCACCTGCGTGGTGGAGATCTGAATCCAGCTCGCCAGGCTGTCTCATCCTCTGTCATCTCCAGTGGTACACAGGGTATTTGTGCTTCCACACGGAAATGTGCCATCAAAACCAAACATCTGACTGCAAAGATTTGCCTCAAGTCTCTGCTCAGGCTGGCTGAGAGCTGCCCCTAAGAGAAATGCTGCGCCTGGCACGGGCTTTTCTCCAGCGAGGCCCTGCCATGGCTCTGCCCCAGAGTTCAGGGTGGGAAGGAGCCTGTGTGTGAACAAGATCCTATCAGTTCTCATGGAAAGGAACACGTGCTGGGTCTCACAGGACAGGTGTCTAAAAATTCTCACAAAAGTATTAAAAGCATGTGTTGTGAGGTGGGTAGGAGACCCCAGCTCAAGCGCTTTTATCAAAACAAGGCAAAGAAAACACACACAGTCCCTCTAATTTTCAACGTGACACTTTCTTCAGAAATTGTCATCAACCAAATGTTTTTCAGCAAACATTTTCCCTAATTTTTGATTACAAGCTCATATTGAGCAAAATATCAGAGCTGATCTTGTTAAGGATACTTGTGGCCTGCAGATCCATTTGCCTCCTGTGCAGCTGATTACAAACTGATCCCTTCTGCAAATCCAGGCTCACCCTGATTTCTCCCACAACGGGCCTCAACAGAAGCAATTTGTCCCGTTTTTACATGTGCTATTTGGCTTCAGTGTGCAAAGCAGGGAGAAAAACCTAAGACAGGGTGACAAGCTGACCCATGCAGAGTACAAGAGAAAGACAGGTGCCATTGCTTTCTCTGAAAGGCAATTTGGGATAATCCATATACATATATATACATATAAGAATAAATTAAAATTAGCTATAACTAAAAAGTTACTTTAATACAGAGAGAGGAAAACAAAACTGGACAGCCTGAGCATTTGTGCCCACTTGGGTTGCTCTGCTGGTCTCTTGTCCCTCATTCTCATGTAGCTGGTGAGCTCTCTCCCTGCCTTTTCATACAGAGCCTGCTGCATTTTGGCTATCCTAGTGAGTGGAAGACAGTAAATGGCAAATTTATATTCCTTCGAATTTAGTTTAAAATTCTGTGATTATGAAGAAAATGGAGCCTGCTATTTTTAAGAGGGAAATCCTCCCTCACATATAAGTTTCTGCAAGCACAAAATTTAATTACCCTATATTATTACGCCTACTCATCAGCTATGGGCCACAGAGCCAGCCTTTCAAGTGATACAGAACCAAGTCAAGTACTTTGTCCTCACAGAGATCTGGTCAATAAATAAGGTGCAAGGTCATTCTTATTACCCATTTTTTCTACTAGCAATTAAGTAAGGGCTTTCAAGCTCAGCCCTTTTCCTCTTTTCTGTTCCTTACTGAGGTGTCTATAACAGAGACAGGCAGGGAGCATTCTGGCTTCACTGGTCACTGATCTGTATTATAGGAATCAGCAGGCAGGGCAGAGGTCAACCACACAAACCCAACAAGAAAACGCCTATTCTGTACACTCATCAGCTGCCTGGAGTCAGTCATCCTCCTCAAAGAGACACGATGGAAAAGGTCAAGTCTAAAAACCAGCAGTTTCAGTGGATGATGAAGTCAAGATGTGAAGGGATCCTGCCATGCTGAAAATCTAGCACAATCTATATAAAACTGGCATTGTTGCACATATTCGATGCAGAATGTGGATTATACTCTATAACAACTGGATCAGTCCGGATCTCTGGCTACTTAACCTTTTAACAATCTTTATACAGACTTTAGGATTGGCTACAATGATTTGAGTTCAGAATACTGCATTTCACATCCTCCTGAAAGAAACTCAAGCACTGATATAAAGATTGGCTTGCAGAAATAACGTGTCTCCAGAATAAGTTTGATTCCAAGAAGTATAGCATTATGTAAAACCATTATGTAAAACCAAAAGGATCCAGTCTTTTTCATTTCCTTATCCTTAATTTTCTTCGTCTCTCTTTTCAGATTTTTTTTCCTCTTTCCTTGCCTTCTAAAAATATCAAGGTGAATCTCCTATCAAGGCAATGCACATTTGGCATCACACATGAAGTACCTTTTGGATTTATCTGGTACCCTGGCTGATGTATGTGCTGGGATGTGCATACATCCCAGGAGTGGGTGTGGGTTTTGGTATTTCTGTGGTGGAAAGGTTTTGCTATAGTGATAACAGAAATGTGTTTACAACATTCGCACTTGTTCTTCTAATCATACTTATTCAGCTCAGAATTGTTGCTCCATGGAAAGTTTCTGTCCAACTATAATTTTCCTGGGCTGAAGATACATAGACAACCTTCTAAAAAATGTCTTTCAATGAATTATCATCTTCTACTAAAGATTATTTCATGACTTCTCTGTTTTTGAATGACTGCTGGTTCTAGGGGAGCGTATGCATCACTTTCTGCAACAGTAACTTGCAAGTCATCTTTTTCTTTTGGTTGTATATATCTAAAAATTCATATTAGTTTAGAATGTTTATGAGAAGTTACTGAACTTGTGGCAGGGCAGGATTTCAGACCTTGTGACGAAGATGAAATTTACCTTTTTCACATACTGCACAGGCTGATGATGGAATTGCCAGGTGTCACTTCATCAGCACGGAATGGTTGGCATCACTGTCATTGTGATTTGGACAAAATCCTTGTTTGCCCAGCACTAGTTACTGTAGGTGAAGTGCATGAGGTCAGCTGCAAATCCAGCTGATGATCCTGTTCTTAGGGATACTCAAAACAGGATTTAGGCCCCAATGCTGTGAAAGAAAACAGCAGAGTAACAAAACACAAGCTGCAATTAGGACATACACACTTCACAGTATGCTTGCACTAAGAGTACTCTGCAATTCTGATTGTGCCAGCTCAGGCTGTAATAGAAGACAGACCATTGAACAGTGTGAACACAAGGAAGGTGAACATAACCACGGAACAAAAACCATAGTAGAACTTGAAAAACCATGAGTAGTCAACAATAAAGAAGAAAAACTCCAAACAACTGTTCCTGACAATAAAAGAAATTAAAGGTTCAAGACAGAATTATCAGGTAAGCAGATTTAAAACACTGTCCCCCCAGCTTTTCTCCTATTTTTAGTTTTTAACCTTTCTTTGTATAACTGAATTATGGAACTCACTATCCTGGGGCTTTTTTCTGGTCAGAAGTACAGACAAATTAGGACCAAGACAAATTTACGGAGGGTAGGGTCTACTGTGGACCAGATTCAACTAAAACAGATTGCTGGATGATGTGTAAGTTACTCTAATGCAAAATCACTGTGTAAGCCTTTTGTTTATATCCTTCCCTATCCTTCTACAACTGTTTATAAGCAAAGAGAAGATTACAGATAAGACTGGCTTGTGATTCCACTTGTAATAGCACCTTACGTTTTTTACATAATATAAAAATCAGTAAAACCAGAAAAAGGTTCAAACATTACCTCCAAGACAAATTAATCAATTTTCACTTATCTGTCATTTCTAGGTGACTTTTTGAGGGAAATATTAATCAAAGTTGAGAACTGTGAGTTACAGGACTGTTAAAAAATTGTTGATTTTGTAATCGCAAAACACCGAGTTAAATGGAATATTACATTATTCAATTGCCAGTGCACACAGACTTTTATTTTGATAATGATTAACATAAAAAACAAGACTTCTTCTCAGTTGGATTAGATAGCAAAGCATTTGATAGTCCAAGACTGAAGTGAATACCCTTTATAATTGAATGTGTATAATACTGGCATTTAAAAGGACCCAAATAAATATTGAGTTTACCTACAAGAAGCTCATATCTAATATACCAATACATGAAAACACTTTATAAAATGATGCACCAGCTTGATTAATATTACTACATCTTGATTTTCTTACACTTTTCATTCCCATCAGTAACAAAAAAAGTCGCTCAGATTTTCTTGTATAGATAAGTAACTGTATGGATGTCAGGAAGGATAGCACTGAAGGAAAAAATAGGCTTCAAAAGGGTATGAACACCCTTAGCAGCATTTGAATATTGACAAATGTTTATTTACTGATGGGAATGGAACATCCACAGGCCAAACCCTGAGGTGGTGTCATGCAGGTAAGTGAAGAAGAGCCTGAGGAATAGTATTGCCTAAGTGGCCAAGCAAAAGCTTTTGCATCTCAGTGGGCTATTCTGGAAACCCAGACAAACCTCTGAGGTTTGCATTTGCATATTATTAAACCAAAAAGCAATAACAGATAGGAAAAAATTCTCTGGCTAACACACAAAAATATGTATAAATATTGCCAATAAAAAAAACACCATCACTGATTCTTCTCTACAAATGGTAAGTACAAAAAAATCAAAAAATATCACAATTCTAAGGCATATGTTAATGGCTGCCCTAGAGAAGATGATTACTGTGTATAATAAAAGGAGACTTTTCTTATTTTTTTAACATATGTATGTTACTAAAAACTACCTAGAGTTTGAAATTTCATACTGCACATATCAGAAAATACACATATACTTCCAGGACAGGCTCTCATATATTTTCCTATATCCTCTTTTGAGATCTCAATTCCTTAATGTGTTGGACCAAGAAACCTCTATAAAATGCACAAACTAATACTGTTGATACAGATGAAGTATCCCATTATGTCATATATCTGTACATATATTACATATATAGTATACAAACTTAAATTTGCATTCCAAATCTAGAATTCAATGCTTAAAGCTATACCAACAATCAGTTTGCACCACTGGGTTTTTTTCTCTTCCTGAACTCCCACTTTCAGCTTCTCTTCTCATTCATCTGTCTTAATTCTCATGTTCTCAAGGGATGGAGTTCCTGTTAAGCTCAGCTCTGCATAAACTGTGAAGGACAGAAATAACTCTGCTAAGTCTTAAACCAGGCTCCTGATATTTCTAAATTTGTGTAGGGTCTTTCCAGGATGTAGGATTTAACTACTTAAACTTAGTTAACCAGAGCTGTCCAAAACAAGCCTAGTTCTGACTGGCAATAACCAAAACCGCAGACCGCAAATCAAAGTGTCACCATTGATTCAGGAAAACTCAGAAGTTTATTTGATCAAAAAAATCTCCCCCTCTTTATTGCACATGCACCCAAAAAACAGTCTCCTCTCTGCAAAACCAGAAAAATGCAGTGCTGTAAGGACAGCCTGTTACATGTACTGTTTTCAAATAATTTCTCCTCTCATATGTGACTACAGCCTGAGAAATGACATTTTGAAAAGCCTGCATGGTAAAAATAACATTTCTTTATGCTGTGTTTCAACATTATGGTGTATCCTAAAAAAGAACATATTTACTAATGCTTAAAATGTTGTTTTCTAGGAAAAGGAAAGAGGATGAAATGAAAAAAAATATTTCTCTTAAGTGAAACAAAAAGTCTGAACATGTTTTGTAGCTCTTCCAAGGGGTGAATGTGTAGAAGCGCATGAAGAGAAGAAAAATTGCATTAAACTGTAATCACACTGTTCTGAAAGGGAGCAGCTCACAGGAGTTTCTATCTTAAAAATTCTGGTTTTGTAGGAGAAGAAAATTTTGAGGTGCTGGTTTATGAGCAATTAAAAATACCACAAAACATTATTTTCAGAAAAGCTGAGATCCTGTATAGGCAGACCATCTTCACAATGTGGCTAACAGTCCTGTTGCCACTTCTTGGAGTGATAACTGCAAACATTACCATCTTTCAACTTTATAACTCTTTCCAGTTTCTAGCCCTGCCAGAAGCGAAGAATTGCAGAGGACTGACAAAGCTGTTTCTTTGTGTACTGGCCAAAGCTTCTGTGAGGATATCTTCCTTGAGACACAGTAACACTTCTTACTCCCTGTGGTCTGTTAGTTTCAATTTCACTTAGAGAACCACTTAGAGGTGAAATGAAGCTCCTGGAGGTGTTCCTCGGAGTACCAGACGTGCTTCTCTGAAGGCAGTGAGCAACTGGAATCTTAATACAGAGACTGCACTCAGCTTCTACACTAAAAGCACATGCTCCTGCTGAGCCAGTGCTCCTGGTCAATCCACAGCCCAAACTATGCTCGAAGCCTTCAGCACAGATATCACACACAGGAAATCAATGCACCTCAGACAAAAGACACACAGAAGGGTCAGGGCCTCATGATGGACAGTGTCAGATCTGCTGTGTACCTCAAACAGGCTGCCCCTGGGAGCAGCTGAATAAGGACACTGGCTGTTCACTTTGAAACAGGGAACTGCATGTCAGGGCTGAGTCCTCCTGCTGGACATCCTGTGGTCAGATGAAGTCCAAATTCCAGTGTTATAACACAACCAACTGCAGTCCTTGTGACCTGTGCATATGGTACATTTCCCCCGTAAAGAGATGAGCACTGGAAGCAAAAAGAGATGTTTGCTTCTGAAGGTCCAGAGCAAGAGCTTTGTTCTTCTTAGACTTTCGGAGCTTCATCTGGATCCACAGTATATAAAATGAACTAGTTGGTGTATTTTTGTCCAAATGCTAGATGCAGCTACTTCTTGGGTTTCTCTAGGATGTTCAGGAATTTCCCTCGAGTCATTTCCCTAGCTGAAATCACAAGGGAGGAAAAAGAAATCAGTATTTTTTAAAAAGCCAAGAAACTCAAACAATCATATAATTTGTATAATTGTATAACATATTCAAACCACAGGATAAGAAATTAACTTATATTTGTGCTTGTACTGCAACTAAGAATTATTTTATTTATCTATTAAAGTGGAAAATAAATAAAACTGCATTTCAGCTTGAATTCCTGACATGCTACAAATGCAGGCAGGGTCTGGAATCTTCTAAACTCAGCAATAATTCCTACAGGCTGTCTCATTACATACAATCTATGCTTTCTATTCCTACTGCATTATGCTCTTGCAGCACCTCCTTTCCTCTGTACTATCCATCTCTGAATGGTGAAATCCAAATCTCCATCGCTCTGTCTCGGCACAATTGTTCCTGTATGTTATAATCTGTCAGAGATTATGGAACTCTCTCTTTCTCTGTTTCAGGATTATTGCTCCCTGGATGATGTGGTCTTCAACAGAAATTAGGCAGCGTTTTCTCTCTCTCAGCAGTGTCAGTCCCTGGATGCTGTAATATAATGGGGTTTATATTCCTTCAATGCAGTTCACTATGGATGGGGTAATAAAGTAAAGTTTATAGAGCTTTGGTCTTCTCTCTGTGTTGTCAGTCCTTCAGTGTTTAATACAGCAAGGCAAGGCTTATATGTCTCTCTCTCACTCTCAGTACCATCAATCTCTGGTAGCTGTACTACAGCAGGGTTTACACAGCCACTTTTCTGCATGAGACATTTCTGACTTGAGAACCCATAAGATCAGAAGCTGGCAAAGCAGCTCACATACTATTCTTGTCTTGTGATAACAACACAATGCATCAAAGACAACACCATTAGCAACTGAGGCCCAGAGAAAGACAATCTGCCCACTGGTGCACCTATATTTTTTTTCAGTAAAGGTGTAAGCTTTGTGTTGGATTGGCAGGCATCAAAACGTGGAGGGTTTTATTCACAGGAATGCTGAAAGCATGCATGTTTCCCACACCTAGCCTCAAAGACAGTCTAGAAGGAGATAGGAATTAATTTTCTGTTTTATCCATTCAATTCCTGACTTCTCTACTGAGACAAGCATCAGAAATTAAAATTAACATAAAAACTGGAGGTGGGTTTGTTGATGTTGGGTTTTCCTCTGACATTATTGACTATCTGTCAGAACAGAACTAAATAAAATGTAATCAAAATGTTCAGCTTACAACACTCAGTGTTCACTTAGGTAAGACATTTTGTTGTTGTTTACATAAAAGTTAGAATTTGTCTCTTAAAGCTTGTTTAAATTATTACATTCTAATATGTTTACACAAAATTTTATCATGAGGTATTGTCATCCCTGTAAAACAATAGTATGTAAAAGTACATAACCTGTCTGTTACATACTGATACTTGTAGGCTGCAAAGTCCAGTGTCCTGAGTGGAACATGCTTCAGACCAGCTGCAGCTTCAAGCAGATCACTGCACACTATTTACCTGCCTCACGCCTCCAGCTGTGAGTTATATCACCTGGGATCCTGCTTCTGATTTGAAGAATGAACTAACACAAAAGTACTCATATGTACCTCTACCTCCCCAACCCCAAGATAACCTCTATGTTTTAAGTGCTGCTGAAAGTGACACAGGGATAAAAGGTGCTGCAGAAGAACAGAGTGCATTGGTATTTTGTCAGGAACTAAGTTTGTTATGTACAAAGAACATTAATGACTAAATAAAACTGAAAGATTTTTAAAATTTCAGCTTGGAAGAGATTCTTAGTTCTTTGACACCTCCCTGCCTTGCTCCTTGAATAGTACACGGGTTTCAAAACATTCTTAACGAGAAAAGCACATAAGCTGAACTGTACTTGATAAAATGGAAAGTTCTCCAGAGTGCAAGTCCCATAGAGGAGATATACGAATGCAAGACAATTCTGTTCCCCCAAAGAGGGCTGCACCCCATAAATCAGGCAGAGAGCACAGACTCCTTCTGTGCACTGAGTGAAATTACTGTGGGTTGGAGGTTGCTCCAAGAGCACATGCCTGCCTGTTCACTTGTCATCGGAGATGTTAACATTTCTGATTAATTCACAGACCTCTCATTTTATTCTTCATTCCTTTATCCTTGCTATCCTGTTCTGCTGCAGCTTAAAGATTCTTACCGACCTGCTACAATAATCACCACCCGCTTCCCCCCCCAACCTGGTGAAATTGTTTAGTGATGCCAACCGCGCTTTTAATTTGCAAGACATCAGACACAGAGGTAATTTATACCAACATCTGTTCATTTCTGACTTCTGAAACAAACTCGCACATGCTGCTACAAAATCCCATTAGGAGCAGGAGACAGCCTTCTGCTATTCTGTATTCCTCGTCTCCTCACAGACTCAGGCTTGCAGCAGGGCTTTATTTTTAAAGATATGATGCCAAACTGAGAAAGAAAAAGGCCCTTTTATCTTTGTATATGTATGAAAATGGCCAGGAAGTGACATACCCATTTGACAGAAAACCCACAGCCAACCTAAAGGCAAGTTTCCACAAGCATTAAGTCTTGTCTTCCCTGCTTCAGCTGCTTCCCTTATCTGCCCAAGAACCACAGTTCAACGTAGTCCTGGTAAACACGGGCCAAATTTTTATTACATGGTACCATGTTCAAACATCTTGGCTACTTCCTCATCTTTGCTTCATTTTCATCTGTGCTGGAGCACAATCTGATGGATTTTGCACAGTAAAAGGCTCTAATATTAAACTGACTTCTCTGCTCAGTATTGCTTCTGAGAAATGAATTCTTAATAATAGGAATATAATTTCCATTGGGGTCTTAGGGAGCTTGCTGGAGTGAGGGAAGAGCTTGTGAATGAAGAAACCATCACCCATGTTACAACCCACATTCCAAATACGATTGTAGGCTAAGAGAGATGGCAAAACCAGCTTTGAGCAGCTACCCAAGGGACCAGCAGAAGCCATTTGAATAGCAGAGGTGGGTTTTTTAATTAAAAGGTTGGACAAAACTATATTGAAAACCTCAGGGATTTCTTCTTTACAATGGTAGTTTAAATCACAGACTTCAAGGGGAAGAGAGGGTTTGAGCACAGGTTTCATTGTACCAGCAGACACACACTACAGAGGCTGCGCAGCACAAACCAGAAACATGAATCTGCATGACAAGTCACAATTTACAACCTTGCCTACGCTGTGCATCTCCTACAATAGAAAAATCAACAATGGATACCATTGCAATAGCTTGGGTACAAATTAACCTCACCTACTAGGGAGAAGGAAGACACTGAACTCCACAGAAAAAAATCACTTTAGGTTGATATCAGCACTGGTTGCTCTGGAAGTACTGCTTGAATGAACTCCTTCAGATAAATGTATTGAAAAATGGTATCAGGCTATTATAATTAACAGAGAGTGCTGTACTGTAGGAATGAAGTCTGGTGCCTGGCAGGACCTGCTAAGCAGATCTCAAGAACAGGTACTGGATAGGAAAGGCTGGGGCTGCAAGGAGGAGGAGACATTTCTACTTGATAGGGGAGCAGAATAAGGTTTAATATAATCTCCTCTTTAGAACTTCAATCCCTCAATCCCACATTTAGCCTTGTTGCCTCGGGCTCCGTTTTTACTACACTTGTCCCCAAGCTGCCTCTCCGCAGTAAATTTTGTAGTTGCTGGTTGAAAAGATTCAGTAGTACAGATTGATTTCCTACAAGTGAGGAGATGAGGGATTACCAAAAGCAGTCCTGGTTAACAAGATTGGGTACAGAATCTCCTGCTAGAGCAGCCCACTCTGCCAGTGCTTTGCATCCTTTCACTATGACATATGGGTTTCATTACACAAAGATTTTCCTGATTTCAACTTGGAGGCGATTACATTGGAAACTCAGAGCTATCTTTACATCTGTAGCAATTTAAAGGTTAAGTAACTTTTAATCAAATGACAAAGACTCATAATGGGTTTTTTTTCCTCGATTGAAAATGAAAACTGCTGTTCCGGTTATTCCTTCCACTGACAATTTAATTAGAAAAAAACACTGCACTGGAGATTGGGGTCCAGCCTGATTGCTCCCCATAAAAAGCCTTCTCACACACATATGACAGCACTGGACATACTGTGTCATAAGGTCTGGATAGCCAGGAAATAATGGAAGGATTTACTGCTTTAAAATCAGCAAGGAAAACAGTGATTTATTTATACTTACATAAGCAACTTTCATCCAGGAGAATCCCTAAGCAACACACATACATGCACACTTTTTAAAGATAATATATACACTTAAATATATCCACAACACACTTGGGGGTAAAGTCTATGTAAAAGATACACATGACAAACTGTATTTATCACACATTCGTCATGAACATTATACCTTCACTGCTTATTACTTCTGGGCTTATCTAAAAATCTCAAAACACAGCTTGTGACTATCTTCAAATTATAAGATACTTTAATACCAAGTCACTTGCTAAAGAAGCACTTCTTAGCTTCTATCCCAGATGTACAACTTATGGGACAAATTTGACTGTGATCCTTCTCTGACCTGAAAATATAGCCTAGCTAAAATCTAAAGATCTTGCTACTAATAAAACCCAGCAACACAATTCATGATTTTAGCTCTGAAATGTCTTGCAGTGTCACACTTTGAATGCTACATTCTTGCCTACAAAAAGGCTATTTTAGGCACTGTTATACTGTACCTTATCAGTTATTCCTCCCATTCAGCTGTATTTATGGTAACTAAAAAACTTGTTTTTCAGCATGGAAGGATTCCTTTCAAGTACTAGTAATGCACTCTCAAAATACTGCTGTGTCCTTGGACTACATAGAAAACAAAACTAGAAAGGTTTATTTCTGAAGCACTGTCAGTGCAAATTACCATTTTATGGCAAAGAATATGAATTGCAGAAAGACAGCAGAACAGTTCTCTGGTTTTTAACCTTATATCACAAGAGTGTATTGCATCAGAAATGATTTCTTATGGGCTGAGATACAATGTTAGGATAAAAAGACACAATTATTCTTTTTCTTGGTTGTCAGGGCATAAAAAAGGCCTAGAGGAACCTGCCTGTGAGCAACTGTGGGAGCTTTGCTTCACTGAACTTGTGAAAGCCAATTGCAAAGTCATACTTTATAGTTGGGCTCAACTAATATTGCATGTGGAAGGGAAATAACAAAATAAGCCAGGAGATGAGGGTTGAAGGCAAAAAGGTAATTTGAAATCATCAAAAATATTTAAGATTGACATTATTACTGAACAGCCCTCAAACAAAAAAAGAAGCACATGACAGATAAAACTAAGAGAATATTATTATCCAGACATCATAATCTGAATTTCTGTAAGAGACAGAAGCTGGTCCTTGAAGATCTATCTCAAACCAGACCCCCAAAATCCTACCACCACCTGGCACCAGCTCACACCTCTTTCTTCATAGAAAGAGCTTCAATTACTCTGATATGTGTTGTCTACTTCCTAATATAAGTGTCAAATGAGCTGTCAGTTGAAGACTGTTGGCCTTTGACAAATACTTACCACTGAATGCTACCCTAAGCCAAATTTCAGAGAGAGCTGAACTGCCATCTCAGGAGAGCAGGGGCCAGTGAAAACAAGGCCAGTCACCTTCACTGGAGGCACAACTGGAACATGCAGACTCTCCAAGTGCTTCAGGAACTGTTACACTGCCACTGCAGACCACTGCAGTCACCCAACACTCCTGAGACACATTCCTCAGGTAAGACAACAGAATCAGTGTAAACCTCCAGGTGGAGTAAGTTTGCATTACCATGGCATCTCTCAGTAATCAGTATCAAAGCACTTGCAAAGTTTATCAAGCCTTACAATATTCTTGAAACATACAGTGATTTAATTCCCACCTTACAGATGGGGTCACGGCCTCAGTACAGATTCTACTGCTTTCACCCCAGCCAGCAGCCAAGCCCCATGCAGCCATTTGCTCACTCCCTCACTAGCAGTATCAGGGAGAGGATCAGAAGGCCAAAAGCTGGGAATTTTTTGGGTCAAGATAAGGACAGTTTAACAGAGAAAGCTAATCAAAACAAGGAATAGATTCACTGCTTCCCATGGCAGGGAGGTGTTCAGCCATCTCCAGGAGAGCAGGGCCCCATCACACATGATGGTGACTTGGGAAGGCAAACACCACCACTCTGAACATCCCTATCCTCCCTCATTCTTTTCCCCCCACCTTTTATACTGAGCACAATGTCACGTGGTCTGGAGTATCCCTTTGGTCAGTTTGGATCACCTGTCCCAGCTGTGGCAGTATGCAAAGCAGAAAAGGCCTTGGCTCAGGTCACCAATAACAAACTCACTTGTCTAGGATCAACCTGTGTTGAGCACAAATCCAGAACACAGGCCCATACCAGCCACTGTGAAGAAAATTAACTCTACCCCAGCCAAAACCAGCACAAGATGTATGTGAAAGGATTCAGCAACTGTGCTAGAATTCAGGCTCTGAAGGATGAGCTGTCAAGTCTTGCTGCAGCATTTTTAAATAACAACAACCCCCTTGGTAGAAAACATCAGCGTCCTTCCCTTGGTGAATGAGAAAGCAGAATGTGCCCTTATGTCAGCTGTACTTCACAGTCTGGCATGGCTTGTTTGGAAATGCTGAAGAAGGTGAAAGCTTGCACAAAGCCAGACTGTGAACAGGAGCAGGTGAGCACATGGACTGCTCCTCACTGTATGCTATGAGAACAGTCCTCTCTGACAGAGAAGTGGAAAATAGCTGAGACTGATAAAGTTTTAAACCACTGAAACAGTTTAGTGAGTGTTGGCTAGAGCCTTAAGAATTGTAATCAAATGCTTTCCTGAATGATGGAATCCTCACGTGACCTCTTTCCACCTTGCTTTTCTCCACACATAGTACTCATGTTTTATCTTATACCTTATAAGAGATCTCAGTGATCATTCAGGATTATCCAGTGATAACAGACCTGCTGCAGATTAATAAATCCTCAAAAATGTTATTGTTGCTATCAATAAATACTAAGATTATATCTGCTCTAAGAAAAATTAGATTCCTTTCCTGCAGAATAATTTACCTTGTTCTCCTAACCAGATTTCCCTACCTTGCAAGGAGGTTACCGTTCTGTTTGCATTCAATTGCAAACTGTGATATTCAGAGAGCTTCAAATGCCAAAACTGCAAACAGTATTCATTCACATACAGATGGGCAAAGTCAGTCAATGAAAATGCTCAAAGCAAGGGGCAAAAACAACCCTGCTAATGACCAGGGAGCTACTAAACTTATGTTCCAGGCCACGGATACTAGGATGTGTAGGTATTTCATCCTGAGTGACCCTGATATTACAGTAAACTCCTTCAGTACCTCCCAATTCTAGGAGCTGCCTGCAGCCAATATCTTGTAGGGCCAAAGATATGATCCCTCTGACCCCCAAAGCAGGGAAAGAGTTACATCTTCTCTCTGCAAAGCCAATAAAAACCTCTTGATTATAATTTAGATAAGAGCCACTGGATTGAATAATAATGTCTGAAACTCCCCTGGCTGTTTCACCTTGAGACGTCCATCACTGGGTTAAACATGATGCTAATTGCATTTGGATTGATTAATTTCTCTCACTCCTGTCTATTCGAATAATGCTTAACAAAATAATCAGAGCACCCAGAGCCAAATCTTCTCCGTCAAAGGAATGAAGCCATCAGAACCAGCAGAGATGAAAGAAATGAAGATGACCCGTAATTACTGCTACGGTGATATCATTACCATATTACAGAAAATGAGTGTACGTGGGGGGAGTGGGGGCTGCCATTATTATTTATTTTTTAATGGAACCTCACATCCTAGGAATACAGATCCAACACAGTGAGTGGAGCATACAGAACTAAAAAAAAAAAAAAAAAAATTATGGTGCATTAAATTGCAAAATACAGTGAACACTAGGACTCCTGATACATCAAGCATCCTGTACTGTGAGCCGCTGCTTATTCACTTCACTATTTTTTCATTGCAATAATATTTTGTGTATGACTAGCATAGAGATTTAAGATGCCTCTCTTCTCAAAAAGATCCTCAAGGGCCTGCAGCAGAACTCACCCATAACCTTGATGCTAAAGTCATTCTTTTTTAATATTATTACAAGTCATCTTATTTTCAATGCTGGCATTCAGATTTTTAAACCACAAGACCCAATTTGATGCTCAAAGAAAAGCTATTATGCAAGAAATTTTTATTCTTCAATGCTGATTCCTCTCTGAAGGCAGTTATAAACTGCATCCCCAGCCACAGTAGATCACTTTCAACCATTCAATATGCTGGTTCTGTAAAGATATCAAATGTATCAAGTCTGGAAGAATTTAAAGCAGGATTTGAAAAAAAAGAAAACCAAAAAAACCCCTAACATGGAAATGGAAGGCCTTCTGCTCTCTTTATTCTCCAAAATGCACTCCCAAAGCCCCTATCATTTGAAAAACAAATAGCTTGGCAATTGTGTAAGATCTACAGACACCTGTGCACTGCAATTCTAATTGTGGTTTATACACTTCACTTCTCTCAGTGCTCCTTATGCCTGCCCCCTAGTCTCAGACCAAAGACAAAAACCCCAAACAACTACACACAACTAGCAGCTTAAAATATTTATTCTGGAATAAAGCCAAGGTCAAATACACAAGAAAATTTCGAACGCCAAAAATGTCAAGACCTAAGAGCAGGCACTGCCTCATGAAGCTAATTAAACACAGAAAAATTATTTTCAAGTATTTTGTAAGGCTGAAATAATAAAAAAAGAGTTACACTTCTAATATTAAAAACAGTAAGAAAAGCAATTTTGCCTCAAAGCTGAGGATATTTTAAAATATATCTGAAAGGTACTTTACAAGCATAAGTTATCACTGGAAGAGCTACAACTTGGGAGAGCTCTGACCATCAAATCCCACAGGTATCACAACTGAACAGCAGAATAGGGCCATGTTTTCACAAGAAGCACTCTAAAGGGCTTTGTTCTATTTGCTTGTACCAAAAGCAAAATAATCTCTTTCTAGCTTCCAACACCTGCAGTGGATCAAGAGCTCTTGATAATTTAGATTTTCTCACCACAGGATCTCATGGAAGAATCTTTCTCAAACAACATGGAAAAATGAGATCAAAACTGTTTGCTCGAGAACTCTCGGGCATAAAACACACAAAGAAGCTCAGCAAAGAGGTCTGTGCTGAACGTACACACTGAGCCAGGTATGAAAGGTTTCTGGAGGTGAATGGATCCCTTCTCAGAAGGCACAGAGTGCTGCCCACACTTCCAGAAGACAGTGCACCACAATGTAGTGCCCCTGCCTGCACTGGGGAACACGTATTTACTGCTGGGAGCAAAGCAGGTGAACCCTGAGAGTAACAATTTTTTCAAGTTTTATCAGTGGCCAGGGCATGGAGGCCACGGCCAAATCTGAGCCCAGGAGCCAATAGAAACAAAGGGATTAAGAGTTATTAGGAGCAGAGAGAATTACATATTTACAGTACAGTTACTGAAAAATAATCGTGTAATGATTATGTAAGTCCCTATATTCCTTTTGGCTAATAACACTGGGATACAAGCTGTATGGTTATGCAAGCCAGGGCACACAAATCCAATCAGAAGATATCAAGGCTTGTTGACAGGGAGCCCTGCAGCACTGCATCCAGAACGAGCTTCCTTGACCTCCAAAAGGTAGAAACTAGCCCTTGTCAATAGGTTAGCTAATGGCCTGAACTGTGAAGAAGAACTGGATTTTTAAATTTAACTTCCATCAACAAACTTAATGGAGAGAGATATCTAGATCAAAGAAGCTCATAATATGGTAGTCTGTATTTATTTGTCCAGAGGTATGACTTGACTTTAAAGGGCAGACTAAATCTTTAAAATGTTTTCTAATCCCAAGATTCCTTATCGAAACATTTTTCTGTTTAGATGACTGCAGCCCTTGACACAACAATGCATTATCAGTATTGAAGGTCCCTATGACCAGAAGATTCATGGGCTTTGACTGAAAAATACTATTTGATTTACACATGAATTATACCAAAATTTCTTTTGCAATTAGTTGATACAATACATTACATTACATAGACTTCCAAACTTTCCAAAAATCCAAGGAGAAAGTCTGTATGGCCAAATACATGCAAAAGATTGAAATCTTAGTGCTTTAAGGTCAAAGTCTCAGTTTTTTTTAAGGCAGAATTATGGAAGAACTGCAATGTGCAGTTTGTGGGCTGCAGAAGAAAACCTTCATGACTGCCTCCATCATTTTATTCTTCCCTTCGGGTGTATCAAAGGTACTTCATGTAACAATTACCTTTATCCTTATCCTCATCCTTCCCAGAATACTCACTGCTTGCTTTACTCCAGCATTTTAAGTTATGGTTATACTATTTAAATTATTTTATCTTGATAAGTTTCATGTGAAATTACTCTTCTGGCAGCAATACCCTGAGCTAAGGAGTATCTGAGAGACCAGAAGAGGTTTCAGGAAATTCAAAATGATCTTTACCAACTCCAAGCTGGTCACAAGACATCTGAGGAAATGCCCTGATTTAGAAATGTTACAGTTTTTAGAGCATCCAAATGCTACTAGAGTTCAGTTCAAATGAGCAGGGAAAAGCTGCTGTTACTCAGAGAATCTATGATTAGTGTTAACCTGACCTATGTGATAACAAAATTGTATTACCACTCAAGGCTATTTGGAATGGGTATTAAAATATAAACAATGTAGGTTCTGCTAGTTATTACAATTTAGCTGCTAATGAGCTTAAAGGCAACTAGGCAGGACTCAACTGTAAAGGCAGATGTAAAAGATATACCCAAAAATACACCCTCCCAGACCCACGAGGAAATGTGAGAACATTTTTCATCAACACCCTCACGCTTCTAGTATTGATGAGTTTTGAAGAAAATATTAATACCAAAAATATGGAGGGTATTGGAGTCTTAAGATATCTCCTGAGAATAGAGGCCAGAAGAAACTCCAGTTTTTTGAAACCCAGAAATAAAGCCGAAAGAAACAAAAAAATCACTATTTTTCATTCCAGAAGGTCTACTGAGATTAGCCCACTAAGTTTCCAAAAATCTCTTCATGTTTATTTACAATCCATACATACCACTAGTCTGATGCCATGTCTACCATCAGGTACTTCTCTTATGAAAGCTGAATGCTGCCACACTGTTATCTTTTAATGAGCACAGAATTGTTTGTCATCCATTACTAGAAGAAAGAACAGAGGCACTGCAGCAAAGCAGACAGCAAACCTTCTACAAGATAGCTGAGAAGGAAAAGCAGAAGGCAGTGCCTCTGCTTTGCCAAGATGACAGCCATGAGGAGTCTTCATAGATTTGGTGACTGGGAACACTGCTCTGAGGGTTGAGGGGTACTGGAGAAACTTTGGAAGTGAGGAGAACTCTGAAGACTCCATGATCCAGTGACAATGGAACTATCAGATGTATTTAGAGTTAGAAAGGTATGGCAGAATAGAAGTGGTATAATAAAATGAGGACACAAGGAAAAAGTAATTAGTGGAGAAAATTTAATCTACCAGAAGAAAACAGATCAAATAAGGTATACAGTACAATATCATATGAGGAAAATTGTGAAGATTCAGAGATTCATTCTGATTTGATAGAACCTTGGCAGGTCTCCAGTTAATGCTCTGTTCAGAGCAGACAGACTGCTCAAGGCTTTATCCAGTCAAGCCATAAAAACATCCATAGATGGAGACTGCACAACCTCTCTTGACAATCCTTCCAATACTTGACTGTTCCATGCTGGAAAAGTTTTCTCTTGATTCGAGTCAGAAACATTATTGCATCAATTCACAATTATTGTCGCTTGTCCTCCCACAGCCTGACACCATCTTCTCAAAAAACCTCCCTGCACATTCTAGCAGGCAGCTATCAGGTCCCTGTGAGGTCACCTCTTCTCCATGCTGAATGAGCCCCATTCCCTTGGCTTCTGTTCACAGGGCAAGTGCTCCAGCCCCTGATCACTTTGGTGGCCCTTCACTGAACTCACTCCAGTTTACCAATGTCTTCTTCATGCTGGGGCATGGAGGACACCACTGGATGTGGCACTGTAGATGCATCACTTCCCTGGATCTTCAGGCCATGTTTCAATCAACAGATGTATATGAAACCCCACAATCCTTTCCCATATACTACTTACTTGCTATATTCCTTTTCAACAGTTTCCTTGCCTTTAACCTTCTAGGTACCCACTGCTCTGCTTAAGGTTCCAGGAAACCTAAGCACCATAGGCAAGAATGTGGGCATTTAATGCCCTGAGACAGGGAAGGAACTATTTGCTCCTTTCAGTTTTATATGCATTATATGTATACATTAACAAACATAAATAGTAAGCTTCTTCATTATTACTATTAATGTGCTCTTTATTTTCAAGTAAGCCAGGTACTAGACATGAAAATCTTGGGGCAACCCAGAGAACTATCTATTGAAAACCAAATGAGAGCCTGGCCTGCTACCCAGAAACATCCATCACCCAGCCCTTTTCTGCTGGGATTTGTGTTGAATGACGTCCTCTGCAGGTTAACAATTGGGTTTTAGCATAAGAGACCTGTGTCATCGTCATCATCTCCCCAGGAGACCTAAACAGGCTGAGTGATTTTTAGATTACATGGTCTGATAAGACACAGGCTCCTGACTCTCTGTGTGCTTGTGCCATGCAGGCCACCTGCTCTATAGAGCTGCCACCAGGGACACCTTCAAAAAGGTTTAATAATGATGTTCTCTCTAGAGATGTAACTCAGAGCACGCTCAGAATTTACATACTACACCACCGACTAAAATCTTGTATATAAAATCTTATATATAAACAGGATCTATGACTAGCTGCAAAAAGAGATTGTAGAAATGTTATTTTCTATTAAATAGGAATCTGTGGGCTCTGTAGTCATAAAAACTGTAAATGAGCACAGGAATTGATAGAGGAGGGCAGATCAGTAATCTTCCCAGTCAGACAACCTGTCTGACTGCACCCAAGATCAGAAGCATCACAAGAGAAGGGAGGGAGCCACATTATGAGGACATATGGAATAATTATTACCAAAAGATTCTTCTTCTTAAGTGCTTATTTTATATCCTGAAGGAGCTGATATTTTCTACCTATTTTAGATCTTTTTCTGCTCTAGCTAAAAATGTTCTCATCATCCATTTAATTGCCTGATTCCTTTTCAATTGCTGCTAAGTACTTGGTCTAAAAAAACAATAATCCCAGTGTGGCAGAAAGTCCCACATCAATTCATTCATTATGTAAAAAGCATTTATTTTTGCTAATTTTAATCTGACTAGCTTCCATTATTTGTTTTCTGATTTTCTCCCCTCTCATTCTTTTCAGGATTGGAAGTCAATAGGAATTTTCAATTTATGTTCTTAATTGAGGAGATGTAAAATAACAACTGCATTACCTTTCATAATCAAAGAAATCCTCTTTCCCCCCCCCCACATTCTCATGAAGCAAACTCTTGATTTATAAGCATCTCTCTAGAATTGAATAGTGTGTATCACACTATCACAAAATTATTCCTACCAAAATACTTCCTGAAGTGTCAGAGTATCCAAAGTTACAAAATAGAGAATGAAACTTATTTCCTTCATGGGAAAAGATTATTAGACCTTATGCAGAAATATGGGGTGTAAAGTATAAACAATTATTAAATTCAAACAGAAGAGGTGGGAGATAACATAATAATTTGCTGTGACTTGGAGATTCCCTGAAGCCATAAGACAGACAAGAGAAGAACAATTTGCTCAGCTTCACCACGCTGGGGACCTGGCTATTCTGGACCTGGCTATTCAGGGTGATCCCAGGAGGTTTGAGGGGCACATGCAAAACATGATTAAATCCTGCCACATTCATGAACTGTGCACAAGACCCAATTACTTTGAGTAAATTCTCCAGCAACTTCAGACAGATTTGTCAAGACAATTCTGCCAAACAGCAAGTTTTTCTTCCAGAAACACAAAAGTCATGTAAAAACCCACAACATACAGAACATCAGAACAACAAAGAAAAAAGCATGGTGAGAAAGAGAAATGGAGAAATGGTCTGATGCAACAGTGAGGTATGTGTAAAAAGGTATGGAGATCTTGATCACAGTCAAAATATGGAGCTCATTTTTGTGAGTGGAACAAGATTTGAGAAGATTAGAGTAAAAGACTCTGAGAAAAGTATAATTTTACAAAAACTGGGATAAGCACTGTGTGGATGGATATGTAGGTAAGGTTTCAACAAGTTTCCAGTTTCAACAAGTATTCAGGTACCTCAGACGTTAAGGAAATGAAGGGGCTGCTAGGAAGCATTTTTAATCCCACAGCTTCTAGAAAGGTAGCAATGTTTATCAGCTCTTGCTCTAAATACTCTGAAATATGGATGTTGCTAATTTACAGTCATAATACAGAACAAAATACGATATGAGACAAACAAAGACGTGGATTCACACTCACTCTACAAGATAGTTTTGTTTCATGTATATAAATTTTACTCTTTTTTTTCAAATTATCTGGCTTCTTAGGAGTAACAAAACACTACCTTGCCTGAGCACTGTAGTGCTTGCACAGAAATTGTATTATCAGTTTTATTTACTGAAAAGAGAATAAAAATAGTACTGAAAAGACAGGAAATAAAGTGCTACAGAACTGATATTTTCTTCATTCATAGAACAGATTTTTCACTTTTCAGTTTCATTGCCATAACCACACAGAATTTGAATGATCACAATACATCTACATCCTACTTTCCTCATCATTTAATTGGAAACTAGGTGATACCCACCCTAAAAATCGTCAACATTCACCATTTCTTCTCCTCTCATTGACACAGAAGCAAAGGGCCTATAAATTCCTGTTGTCAGCAGCCTAAGACATGCCCTTCACTGGGACAGATGTTGGTACTGCCTTGAAGAACTTGTGCCCTCTCTGGAAATCCAGCAGTAGGTTTTTGTTTTATCCAGCAAGCAGGGACCACTCAAAATCCTCATTAGGAAGTGATCTGCAGCTAGGCACTAAAGGGAAGAGTCCAGCTTGTAGGATTTTGGATTTCAGTTAAGGCAGTGCTGAGCAAGAAGAGAAACCAGCAGGTACATTTTCAATGCCATCTGCTGGATAAGACAAGACAACTCTAATAAAGGCAAACACCCACTGTTTTCCATCTATCACCATCAACTCATACCAACAGCTCCCTCCTCTTCGTATACTAAACAAAAATAAAATTTGAAGTTGTCTTAATAATCTTATTCCCTACTCTACTAATGCATCCAAGAAAGCAAGTAAGCCAATATTTATGGACATGTTTGAATGTAACAAATGACTGCATTTTACCCCAGCTAAGAATTCAAGGAGTTCTTACAGAGAAAAACATCTTAAAATAGATATAATGAGAAGAGCTTGATGCCTGTGCTGCAAAACATATTCCTGCACTGCACTGATCTCATCTCCCATTCTGGAAGAGCTAATACTTATTTCTGAGGAGAGCAATGAAAATCTCACTACACAAGAAGGTTTTTTTCCTCTTGCTTGAAGACTATTTTTCCCATTGGAAAGACCAACAACGGAAAGCATTCACTCAGCTAAATGAGTAGAAACAAACTTGTATTTCACAGTAAAATGGAACAGACAACTGCTCTGAAGAGATGGGTAAATTCTATTCCTAGAGTAGTCCAACATCAGATATCCTACAATTTGAGAACAGGTATTTATTAACTCAGAGTGAATAAAATGTTGGCTTCATCTTGAACTATTTTCTGACTTTTGTGAATTATGACATTATGGTCAATCAAATTGCGAAGTTTCACTAAATGTGTCTCAAATGTTCACAGAAATCACCAACAATATGGTCATCTGCAACTGCTCATAAAGGACATCTGAACACATTCCCCTTGTGATAGTATAACCAAAGAACTTCTGAAGACTCTGGTAGAATGACCTCTTGCTCTATTATGCCATTTAGACAGCCTATTGGATCACCTAAATTGAGTAAAAAAAAGAGGGATTGGCACAAAATGAGGTTTGGCATGAGGCTGACATAACTCATGTAAGAGATGCAGGAACAGATTGCACTCTTAGGTCCTCGAATACAAAAATGGTACTTGCTGACGTGAAAAAACAACAATTGTTAATAAACAGATATTCTACTCTTCAACACTCCATATGGCAGTCTGATGGATTAAACACCAGCAGAGTGTTGATCACTCTAAAAGCTCATATTGAGATGATCTGGAAAATCTGTCTATCTGCAATTTACGAATTCTGGTTAATTTAATTAAAATGTTGCATCACTAAGTGCCTTAATATGGAAAGCCATAAGCTTGTGAGGTTCCTGGCACATGCCTGCCTTCAGAAGGAGCTACAGAACAAATTAGCAAGAGTCTCCTTTTAGATTTGGGGTATACAAAGGAAGGAAGACTCCCGAGCTAGAAAATTCATCTAAGTGTACAAGCAGGAAGAAGAGGGCAGAAAAATCTCCAAAACAGGCAGAGGAATAGGTGATACAATAAGGCTAAGGAATGGCCACAGCATAAGAAAAAAAAGGACACAGGCTGTTAAGGTACAGGTGACTTCTTTGAAAGGGACCAGCTAAGGTGAAAGGAAACCAGATGTGTTATAAATAGCAGACTGAGAACTGGAGAGAGAGGGGTGGGGTTCAGGAAAGGAACTGTCCCCTTGCAAGGAGAACAAAGGCCAGGAAGTCCCAAAAAAGAAGAAGCCCATGATTGACATGCTTGGCCAAAGGTAAACCCAGTGGTGTAATCTCCCCTCACCAAGGGAGGCTTGAGATCTGGCTTCTCCAACTGAGACACCCTCCAGCACATAAACAATCAATTACTGCAATTTAGCTAAGGGGTGGTACCTGTTCATTTTCAATTTGGTGTCAATACCATGAAACAGAATCTTTGAGGCTAAGCCA
Organism: Sylvia atricapilla; assembly: GCF_009819655.1. Taxonomy (NCBI): domain Eukaryota; kingdom Metazoa; phylum Chordata; class Aves; order Passeriformes; family Sylviidae; genus Sylvia; species Sylvia atricapilla. The sequence continues at coordinate 57,708,367 of NC_089145.1, forward strand.
GCTTGCTAAGATTTTTTTCTTCCTAGAAGCATAGCTGGATGAAAGAATACAGACATTCCCAATGCAAAACACCTGTCACAAAGGAAAAGTGAGGAAACTGCTAGAATGTGGAAGCAGATGATGGTTTGGAAAACAAATAGAAAACCATGTCTGAACGCAGCTCTAAGTTAACAGAAGGCAAAACATTCCCAGTACACTCATTACTGTCTCTGGAATGACACATGTGTGTTAATATGTTTTTATACTTAATAGTATCTACTGTTCTTCTTAAACAAAAAATGAAGATGCTGAATTGGCTTTTTAGCAGTTAAAGCTGAGGATGCCTCATCAAGGGTTTTCTGGGCACAACTGCTAATATTTGAGAGGAGTCTGAAAAAAGGGAAGTGGTGTTGACAGGGAGATGTGAAAGTACAGACAGAAGTCCCCATGTTAGTATTGTCTCAGTCCACTGTAATTCAGTGTCTTGGGGTTTCTTCCTAACTTGTCTTAAACTGAGACATTCAGCAAAGCACAAAACCTTTTTTTTCTCTTTCCATTTTCAAAACTATCTCTACTAAAGAAAAAAAATTCTAGATTGAAGGAACAGCAGTTATCTCTAGGAAAATACTGGTTTAGGCTCATTTCTTGTTCCAAATCATTAAACAGAAACAATTCTGGATTTTGTTCTGTAGAATGATCATTGTACCTGGAAAAAGTAGGAGGAGCAGTCTCTCCAGTATGGCAATTGGTCCTCGTGCTGGCAGATGAGGTTCTGCCTGCAAAACCCAAATCTGTTGACTTTCTGCAGCAGACAATAGGGAATGTGAGATTGTGAAGAAGACCTGGTTGTGTTCTATGTCTAGCACAGTATTATAAAGACTGTCTCCCCTCAAACACCACTTCAGCTGTGCTTCTACAATTCACTGTGTGACAAAGAAGAATATTGACCTTTTACAATGCACACCCCTGTACTAATTTTCCCCATAACAGTAGAATTCAGAAAAATTGATCTGGGGTGAATAAAAAATAAAGCTGTGTGCTTAGAAAATAAAAACCATTAATAAAACATTTGATCATATTTACATCTCCATGATTCCTCCAGAATATTTCCAACCACTTTTCAGAACATCCAACTGAGTGTGTCGGAGCTAAAGTTAATTATTTCCATATTCAAATAAAAGAATGCTGATCTTCTATACTATTATAAGCATAAGAGCCAATAAAAAGAGGCAAAGACAGAAAGCAAGGTGGGAAAATAACCTTCCTTCCCCTAAGTCTTCTCTGCTTCAGACAAACCAAGCAGGCTGGTTTCAAAACAAGAGCAAGTGATATTACCAAACAAAAGCAGATCTGAAAGGTGAGCAAACCCCACAAGCCACAGAGTCATTATTACTGTGTCGACAGCACACTTGTTAAAAATGTATATTTTAATTTTCTGTATTGCTTAAAGGTCCCAATTTGCCCAGGGATCTAGCTAAGCTGCCATTTTCTACCACGACACAGTCTAATCTTTATTTAATGGATTTAGCATCTATCTTCACTAGAGTGGTCTCTAAGGGGAAGGGGAGGGGAGTATGAAGGGGCATGAAGAGATGATCAGGGCCCCCCTCTCCTTCATCCATCCGGCGCTCATGTTTGTGTTCAAAATTCAATTACCTCCTTATTGATACTTCACAGAGATATTTAAGCTGCAAACATGAAGCCCTGATTTCCCAGGGGGCCATGCCCCTCTCTATTTCACTGCTCTGCTTCCCCCAGGGTGAATTCCTGAGGCGTCCATATTAATAGGTAATCAGTCACAATTCATTTATTAAACAGCTAGCAAGGTTTATCAGCCTGCCCTGATTAGCCAGAAGAAGCCACTGAATTCCTAATTTATTTATGGAAATATAAGTGTCTTTTTGAATTCCATTCATGAAAGACAGGGGTGCCGTGGGTCTGGCACACTGAATTCTGACAGGGAAGCACCAGGCAACCTGGAAACTGAGGATTTTGCAGCTTCAGCCTGGTAAAGACACTGTGGTGACCTCAGCACGACCAAGAGATTTAGACCAGAACCTCAGACAAGGATTCACAAGCCAGCTTCTTCAGAGAATAGGCATTGCCACCCATTGCAGCTGGAGAATTACTATCCACTGATGGATCAGTGTGTGGAATGGCTGGGAAAAGTTCTCTAAACAGAGCCATCAGTGCAACAAAACTAGGTTGAAATAATAAAGAAAAAGAGATGCATTTTCAAAAGTTTGAATGAAACATTCAGATCAGTGCTGAAAACGATTGCCAGGTAACATTAATACATGCATTTACACATAAAGTTCAGCTTTTTGAAAGCTGCATACTGTCACAACCTTCACATTATTTCTGCTATAATAATTTCAACTAAACTGTATTTCAAATGGAACACCACTACTGTACATTCAAACTCAGACACAGAAAGTCAGTGATGCTGCTGATTACTAAAAAGTGAAAATGGCTAAAAACAATTTTAAAAGTAATTTCTCTATTTTTTTTTAAAGAGGTGTGAAGTACTCAGTAAAAAGCAGACCTTAAAGTGAAAAGACTTATAAATGCACTGGATACACCTTAAGGCATTTAGAATACAGCTTCATATAAAATAAAGCTTATATACATGAGCCTCTGAAGGTTCAAGGCCATCACTGGTGAAAAACTCTTTTTATCCCTGTCAGCTGTGTAGTGATCTCCAAAACTCATATGCACCCGAATTTTACCCACCATAGCTACTTAATCAGAAAACAACTACGAATGGAAGACCACAGAAAATGTTTATTTCTTTTTTCTTCTCAATACAAATTTTTACTAAGTAACTTTCAGTGTGTCCCCATCTGCCTTTGGACACTTTCCTGAATAGCTCTACAGGGAATTAAACATAGATAAACACAGTAAATACAGGGATTGTATTTTCAAATGCTCTGAAGGAGGTGGATGTCCCTCACACAGATGCAGCAGCCAAAAGGGTACTTTTGACTCATTATTTCCTAAAATATTTACATCTCAAAACTGACAGGATTTAACAATATACAGTGTTATATGAAATATAGATAGAGGCATGTTTAAACATATTGAGAGCATTTCAGTTAATGCAAATTCTGAGACACTGTTATAAGACATTTTGTTTAGCAACTTCAGTATTCTGATCACGCTATTAACTGACTACACAAGTATTCAAAACTAACAAGTCAAAGCATAAAGAAGATGCAGATGCCACTCCACAATACTGTATCTCACAAAAAATATTTCAGTTCAACCACAATTACCTGAAAATATATTTCAAAAAACATTCCAAAATCTTGTGTAGTTTTAAACTGGCTATGCCTTTATCCTCTGAATTTACAAGCACAAGCTCAATAGTTACACAAAAGGTTTTAATTTAAGATTCCATTACACAAAAATTGCAGTAGCGCATTAAAACACATAAAATCCCCACTTCAACTGAACTAGTACAACCCATAACCTTAAATACAAAATATATTATTTCTTCTCAAATTACAGTGGTGAGACATTAGAAGATGTAGTACATGCAATAAATACATCCAAAATGCTAGGAGGACTGAGTGTTTAAATTCATCTACAACCAGAACTTGTATGTTGCAGGTGTCTGAAGTCAAGGATGGCATGGGGAAAGGAATCCTGGAAGAAGTGTCTTTTTACTGCCTGAAAAAGTAATCAACAGCTTAGTTGTCATTAGTTTGTGTTTTCCACAAATAAGGGTGATTCTGTGTATTTTTCCTACTATGAAATGTAGTTTCTAGTAGAAGGATGAAGACATAGAATTTACATGACAGATTTCTCAATACCTTTCCTCCACTGTATGAGGAGGACTCTCAGGCTGGCACAAGAGGCAGACACCACAGGATTTTACAACACACCCGAACTTCTAATCAAGTTGTGGCTCTCAACAGCCAGTTTCTGCAGCCCTCATTGCTTGGGGAACTGCAAATGCTACCAATGAAAATAAAACAACCTCTTCCTTTCCTGACTCTATCCATACTTCACCTTTTCCCCCTTCAGCAGTAAATTCACAAGGGTGATTTTAAACAAGGGCTTTGGAGAATACACAGGACAGAACTCACCACAGAGCAGGTAAAATAGGACACTCATGCCTGTTTCCACAGGGAAACTCACTGAGCATCAAACTCAGTGTTATTTTCACTCCCTCAATATGTAGGCTCCTTATCATGCAGAACACTGCAGCACTGTCCATAACAGACATCCAACCCATGATGCCCAAAGGTGCTGCAAAATGTAAACTGCAATCATGTTGCAGTTATTTCTGGTCTGGACAGATGTTATTTCTAGTCTTGTAGTTTACACAGATGTTACTCCTAGTTATTTCTACTTTTCACTGCTTTCAAAACACAACTGAGCAAAAGTATTGTAGCACTGGCACATACACAGAAAAAACCCTACAAAACTGTAAGAGAATAGATTTTACTATTACAACGAAGAACACAACACCACAATCTTTAACTGCTTGACTGATTTTCAAATTAACCAGTTTAAAGTCCATTTTAATGCAACCAAGTCTGATATAGATACCAGCATACCACTGCCCACCCACCAAGCAGAACTGGAATTCATGTCCCTGGATGAATTTAAACACTCAAAGGGTTTTTAAATAAAACCAACACTATTACCAGAAGGTACTCTTCCCTTTCTAACGCCTTGATAGAACTTGAGGACAAGCACCTATTACTCTGCTGAAAATTACTCTTCATACTTTCATCCTGTCCCATCTTGTCTTCCATCTTACATTTTTATTTCCAATTCTCCTGAAACAACTTTTAAGGCTACTACAGTAAACTACAAACTCCATGATTTCAATAAAGCCTGGGATGATTATCTTCTCTTTCTTGCACAGTGCCAGCAACATCATACTCTTAGTGACTTCACAAGGAACATCACAAACTGCACACACAAAAATTACTTCCTACACTACTTAAAACCCGTAACTTAAGTGACAGACATCTACAGGCAGAGTACAACACAGTTCAGAATAAAAATGAGACCCTTTAATTGACGCTGGAGAAAATTAGATTCTAATTGCATATGCTATATTCTGCTGATGACAATGAGGTTAGCATTTGCAAAAAAAGTGTTATGAGTTCCTTAACGACCAACAGGTTATTAAGATCTTTGTCATATAAGTCATTAGAAACGTGACATTTCCAACAGCAGAGAGCCCTCTAGAGCTACCATGGGATAACAGTTCAGCAACCCTCCAGGAGAAGGGCACCAATACTGCTTAATGCAACACCTGGGCTCTTTAGAGATTCCCCTCCACCAAACCTGATTTTACCTGGTTCAGCAGAACAGAGCTCAAATCCCACAGTGACAAAACAAAAGTCACATTGTAATTTTGAAGAACACGGGAGATAATATTTATTGTACTGCTAGGAAACGTGGAAAGCTTTAAAATGTAATAATAGGTTTGGGGGAAGTTGTGCAAGGACTTAGAGATACTTATTTATAATACATGTTGGTAAAAAAATCACCAAATACCCGAAAAGCAAAATTTTACATGACAGTGCATAGTGACACCAAAGTAATTGTCACTTTATGAAGTTTAAACAATATGTGGATAAATTCCTCATAGTACAAAAGCTCTCCATATAAAAATGCCCTATCAATGTAAAATAATTTCTACACAGAAAACACATTCTGCTGAACTCATTATAATAAAGTTCACAAGCTTTCACTAAAACAGTGCTCACAACAACACATAAATGAAATCTACTTAATCAGTTATTAGATGTCTTTCAATTACCTCCACTCTTGTGCTTCTGCTGTAGCAACCAATCAGGACAACTAAACTACAAACTGAAAATCTCTTCTTACACAGCAAGGAGTTTCCTTTTCCCACCTCCACAATTACAGTACAAGTTGTAAGATAAACTGCAAGAAAATAACTGAACTACATCTTTCAGCTTTACTGTCAAGACTTACAACTGTGAAAAGCAGTAAGCACAACTTTATTATCCCCTCATTGTGACCAAAAATAGCAAGAATAAATTCACCCATTTTCTCAGAACCAAAACTCATTGAAAGCATACAATTTTGGGACTGACAACCAAATTACAGCACACCAACCACAGTTTTGAGTCCACATTTTAAGAGCCTAAGTTAACCACTTAAAGTTATGAGCTTAACTTTCTGCACTTTAATTCATCAGACTTAATTATGATACGAGTTTGCAGTGTGCTTAGGGAACAACAATCTCTTGGACACTTTAAAGAATCCACAAACAGCCTTCAAACATGCTTTCATGGGCAAGTATAAAGTAATGTTTTATTACCAAAATAAATTTCTAAGAGCCAGCACTTCACTGGAGCAGGGAGGTGAAGAACAAACTTGCAATGAATATGATAAGAAGAGGTAGTATGTCTACTCTGCTGGCAACAGCATCAAGCTTCCTTTTTTGATCTCCAGCTAGAACTCAAAAAGCCACAGCAAAACCTTCCTGTAGAGACAGAGGCTATACAAAACATCTCAGCACCCTGACAAATTCATGTTAGGAACCTGGAAGTCAGGACCACAGTACCCCATTGGGGCTATTTTAGTCTCAGGCCCACTGCTCTATTCAACAATGCACTTCTAAATAAGAACATTTTTAGAACAAAAATCAGTTTTACATAAATTGGTTACTCCTCTGCCCTAAACTCCTAAAATCTAATGGCCATAAACTCCAGTCATATTGGGACACATGGATCTGCTATGTTTTTACAAGATATTTATTCCATCTCACATGCAGTTTTCGATGCCTAAGAAAATGGAAATAGCTGTGATTGCTTCTATGCTATTAACAGCAGCAATCCTTTGGTATTGTTAAATAAAGTTATTGTCTTCTTTAAGCATCAAGTAATCTTTGTGTATCGAGAAGACAAAGCTTACACGTAAAAGAAAAGGTGCATTCAGGTGTAATCCATAAAAGAAAAGGTACATTCAGGTGTAATCCATAAAAGAAAAGGTACATTCAGGTGTAATCTGTTGCACATGCCTGTGCAGACACTGAGCAGGTCCACACCAGGACTAAGGGGAGCAAGGACACCCAGCCATCCTTACTGGAAACACGTCAGGACAGTAACATGTGTACACCAAGGGTCCTCCTAGCAGACTCCTGAGCTCCTTTTCCTTACCCCCTTAAAATGTGCATTTCTGCAGAAGATGTATGGGAACTAGTTATGAAAGTCAAGCAATTAAAAAGCATTTCTGAGGTATTCATGGGAGTGTACCAGCCACAAGTGCCTGACAGCTCTGCGTGTGTGGATGTCCCTGGAGAGCCATCACACTTCAATTACTATCACTAACATTAGTCATTATCAGGCTGGCTTCAGTCCCTGGGGAAGGCAGCTTGTGATGACAATATCCAGCCTCTCCTTGTAAAACAATTCATTAGGCAAAGCAGAACAGCTGGGGCAGCCACGTGGATGTCTGCAGAGTGGCCTCCCCACTGGGACCTGCAGCCCCCCTCTTCCTTTTGGACAGGGGCAGCCACTGCCCCCATGACAGCTGTAAAAGCCTCTGGGGACACTTCAGGTTTAATCAGTGCTCCTTATACTCAGGGGAAGCATTTGATTGCAAACTTAAACTAATGGCACTCAGAAGGTTACAACAATCATCAGATAAGAGGCTTTAGGGCATTTTTATCTTGTTCTAATGCTCACAAGTTAATGAAGCAATAAGAGACAGATACTATCAGATTTGGTCTAGCGACATTGTAAAGATGGGACGTTCAAAGCTGCATTTACTGCAGATGCAAGAGGTAAGGTGGCAAGTTCACTATTGATCTTATAGAAGACTTCATGCTCAGAAACGACTGAAACCATTCAATAAAGTGACAAAATGCTTGGCAAATTTTCACATAGCTTTGTATGCATTATCACTAGATCCAAAATTAGGAGGAAACTGAAGAGCAAACGAAACAGGTAAATAACCTCTGGCATTAGAACGGATACAGATTAATAATTTCTAACCTTTATGCTGCTTGCAAATAGAAATCCTTATTAATATATAGTATCTGCAAATGGCTGAGAACAGCCTTGCTCTTCTTAGCTACTCTGCTTGGGTCCCAGACCGAAGAGCACTTGATACTGGGATGTGTTTTATTATCATATTCTCATTTTACTTCTGATGACACAATAGTCTAATGATACCTTCCTGTGGCATATAATAGCAGCAAGCAGTGGGAAACAACAAACAGCAGCACACAGCAAAGGATACTTAACAATAAATGCTTTATATGCTGGTTTTTTTAATTCATTGTTTTTTCAGTGCCTTGCAAGTTAACATGAACTCCACCTTACAGCTGGGGAGACAGGAAAAGGCATGTAAGAAGGCAGATAAACAAACCAAGCAGAAGAGGAGTAGTACCAGAAACTGAGCCAAGTCTCCAAAGTCACACTCTAGTGAGATTTTTCACTAGGATCAGCCGCTGCTCTGCAAATAGGTCCAGCAACCCATACTGTGGAAGAAAATTCTCTCTTCACTCCTGCCAGAAGCCAGAATTTACAGGAAAATATTTCAGCCAGAGATGGCACAATCTTTCCAATATCTGTAAACGCAGAGTAAATGTTCTAGTAACACAGAAGTGGGAAGTTTTAATTGAATAAAGATATAAACAGTAAAAGATGTTTAAATAATAAATACAAACCCGTTGTAAAGGTTTAAGAGTCCCCACTAGAATGACTCCTGAGATTTGTTTGGCATTTTTGTGTTTTTAAATTATAATGGAAAAATGCACATAACCTTATGCTTGATCAAACTTTTCCCCATCCTCAATTTCTCCACTGACAGTAGTCTACAAGTTATCCTGTCAGAATAAGAGTAGCAAAAAATAGGCTTCTGACAGTATAATGTAAGAACATTTTGTTTGTAGTCATGTTTCTTTCTGTGCCAAGCATGTGGCAGGTAGAAATGCTTTTAATGTGACAGCCCATTCCTTTACTTTTGTGGCTAAAAGCTCTTCAGTCAAGCCCCATTGACCCTCTTCTTGTCTAGACAGATGAGAGTGGTTTCACTGTCCATTTTAGTCAAGACACACAAGAACCTCTGTGTATGCTGAGGGCCATTCTCCTGTTCTGCCTAAAGAATTGTACTGAAGGGACTTTTATCTCCCTATGCACAAAAATGGGCTCTGCAGCCCACTCTGTACAGACTTGTAATCAGTTCTGTCCATGGAAGTATTTGAAAGTCCATTCCTCATCCCCCAAAGCCTAAAGACCATCACTGTGACACAGGAAGTCTTTGGTTTCCTGTTCCTAATCAGCTGCTCCCAGAGAGGCAGATCATAAAGTTGCACCTTGCCTAAAGCTCATGAGCTGAAGCGTTTGGTGCTGTGGGGAATGAGGCTTCAAAAGCACTTCTAGCTCTAGAAAGAGATCTTGGATCACAGAAAGATGAAGTCACTGCACGATTGGGGTTACAAGAGCTCAGGAGGTCTCCTGGTCAAGGTAGGGTCGAGTATGAGGTTAGATGATGCTGCTTAAAGCTTTATGGAGTCAGGTCTGGAAAACCTCCAAGAACAGAGAATGCAGAACTGGTGATGACACAATGTGTTCCACTACTTGGCTACCCAGTGCTAATATTCCAGATGTCTTTGCAAGGCACAAATTGGTGTGTTGAGTAGCGTACCAAAAATCCCACAGAAGTTAATGGTGACAAATCAGATGACTGATTTCGCAGTCTTCAGAGCAGTTTGGTCATTTAATATTCAAATTAATCAGATTTCTTTCTCTTCTTTCCCACTAACAAGGAAAAGCTTCCTTTTATTAACCACAGCAAGTATCTAGATGCTTGCTAGATAAGTATTGCTTATCTAGATAAACCTTCGCTTTACCAACATAATTCCAAAAACTCTTTTCCAGGAAGGATCAAACCATTGCAGAATTTCTTCCTACTATTGAACAAACTATAGGAAACAAAGGGGACTTTCAGAAGAGACATTATCAGGCATCAGTACCAGGGTACAGGAAATGTTTTGTGTGAGTTTTTTTATTGGTTTGGTGGTTTTATTTTGTTGTTCTTGTTTGTTGGTATTTGGTGTCCTGGGTTTCTTTTTGGTGGAAGCAGAGGTGGTGTTTTTGTCTTTTTTTTAATAAAGCAAGTAATACATCCTGGCTGAAGTACCTTTCAGAGGTAACCTTTGTTTTAACAAAATCAGATTCACCAACTAGGTATGGGCATGTAGAAAAGGTTGGGAGAAGAACAAGAGAAAAGGAAAAACTCCCACATTTCAATAAAGGTCAGGTAAAAAGCATCTCATCAACTCAGCTTTTATTTAGAATTTAGCTGTTGCATTGAGCATCACTCACTTCAAGAGCAGTTACCTGCCAGCTTTTGGGCCACTCAGCATGTGATCCTTATATATATAGCTTTGGAAACTCAGTTATCAGAGCTAGATGGGACCCTTCTACCACTGGAAAAACTCCTCATTGTACTTCCAACTTCAGGCTCTGGAATTAACCATGCAGTGGCAGGTGCATTTCTAACACTTCTACAGGTAACCACATTTTAAAGCTATCGACCCAATCACAGAGTTGACATTGTTTATGATAATTTCCCTTTGGTAAGAAGTGTCCATCAGAACTAGAAAAAAGGCAATCAGCTGCATTTGGGAGCCTCTGAATACCTGACATAATGGAAATTTGGGGTTTTATAGTAATTTTGGATATTGGAAAATAATTCTGTGCTAAAATAATTACCTTATTATGAATAAAATTAAGTCACAGACAAAAAAAAAATCCAACCCAAACTGCAGAATTTAACAAAAGAAGATTCCACACAGACAATATCCACAACAGGCATCAAACACAGCAGAACTGCAGAAGTTTGAACTTCTAAGACATACAGAAGAGTTTTAGAGATTTTTTTTCCCTTTTCTCAAACTTCACAAGTTTTCAACTCCTTCTGCAGCAATCAGAATAATTGGTGCCTGGAGACTATGATGTACTCACCATCAATGTCCCCCATAGCATCTTTTCCTAAGAGTAAGGGAAGGGCAAGGCAAAGATGCCGAAATTTCTTGAAACTTACAGAAATATTCATTCTACTTTGCCAGCAGACAGAGAACACCCTACGGATCCATGCAGTATTTCTTTCCATATATGACAGTTACCTAGACACAGCATTTGTTTTATGGTAAGAATGCACCATTTATGCATATGGGTAGAATCACATCTGATATCATCAAGATACTGTCTCTCTCTCCGATTTTATGTTTAGGAATAACCTGAAACTGCCTCTTTTTTTTTTTTTTTTTTTTTTTTTTTTTTTTTTCCCTTCCACATAGAGGGCAACTCAAATACACACCCATTTATTTAAAAAAAAACAATAGCAGCCATGGTCCAAACTCAATTTCTATCCTCACCACTGCAACCTAATCTCCTGGCACGTTAATGCAAATCAAAGTGAACACTTCTCTGACACTGGTAGCAAAGCGTGTTCCTCTCCCAAGAGAGACCTGTAAAACAGGACAGTCACTGACAGCAGTACAATTACTGACACAGATACAGACTTTATGGACATGTTTATCTCTGCTGTAAATCCACACTCTCTCTCCACTCCGATTCATGAGTCATAAAGAAATTGCAGATAATGAAAAAGTTGGAGAAATTTACAGCGTGTCGGAAACCTCAGACAGCCAGAAGAAATTAAAGAGCTGACTGAGGATAAATCACACAGGTACAATTAAAACTTCCCATGCCTCCTTCACTTCCAAACTGGGGCACAAGCCAATGGAGATGATGGAAAGTTGAGGTCATGACTCCTCTGACTGTAATCATTTCTTAACTACCTACATGTCAGAATTAGCCAATTCACAGATCATGTAGGAATGGCAATTTCAAGCTGGCATTCTCATGTCTCACTCTTCTAAGAGGAGGTGCCCCAGAAAAATCCTGCCTGTAAATAAGCCACCCAGCAAACAGTAAAAGGAAAGGTGATTTCCTTGTCCCTCTGCAGATGCAGAGTATCTCTAACCACAGCAATGTGCATTGAAATGAAGCAGTAGATCTACAGTGTGGGAGGAGAGTGTAAAAAAAAAAAAAACGAGGAGAAAGGCCAAGGTTTCACATGGAAATCACAGCACCTTGGATATCATGGTGACAAGCCATATAAACACCTAAACAGACAATTTAAGTGTTCTTTTCACCTCTCTGAAACAATCAACCAAGGCCCAGGAATTACTATGAATGTAAACTGAAAGCAGCCTCCATGTTTTTCCTACTATGAAAAACTAAACCATTTCAGCTGCTGGTGAGCTCCTGAAATACTCTGTGATCATCTCCTAACCCAAAAATGAGCCATCCAAAATGTGACACATTCTATGGGATAAGTCTACTAACTCTGCTAAGTAACTCCTCAAGCTGTGTATTACAGAAATCCAGTGCCCAAAGAGCATAATTTTGCTGTCCAGATGTAAAACTCTGCCTTCGAGCTTTGAAGCACATGAAATACACTATTTCACACAAAGTCCTTGCCAAACACAGTACTAAACAACAAAATAAGTGAGAAATATGCTTTCAAGCAAAAATGAAACATGATGAAGATTCACTCGGCAAGGCAGGGAATGCAGAAAACTAACCAAGAAAAAAAACAGTTGCTACAAAGAGAATTCTAAGCAGAGCAGAAATAACTGAAGCATACACAGTGCAAACTGCTTCTTCTTATGCAGGACAGTTCACCTTGCAAGTAAACAAACTGTGTAATTTGTTTAAGAACAAAACAAGCACTAGACTTGGCAGACAGTGTTCTCTTCCAAGCTCAACATATTTAGAACAATGTAGGCGATCCAAAACATATTTTCTTCCATCAGGTTTCAGATTAATACAAGCACATAAGTGCTAGAAGCACAGTATTTGTGGGGATGCCAGCTTTTAACAAGGAAATAGAGAGCACCCTCCTCACTCTTTTGTCAGCAGTCAAGGTGGTAAGAACACTGTCATATCTTTGTAATAGCTGCACAGAGACTGTTGTGTGATATAGAACCAAACCACAGGCCACTCTCACTTTATTTCCTTCTTGCCTCTCCAAAGGCAGTTCTCTTCTCCAGCTCCACCACAACATGTTATAGTCTTATTTCCCCAAGGAAACAGAGAAAGGGTTCATGTTACAGAAAGAGTCTGCTCTTCTACACAGGTCCAAAACCTCATTTTGACTAGTAAGAAACCATAAGAGTCCAATTCACTTTTCCATGCAACTCTCCAGACTACAGAGAGTAGACATACAGCTTTTACTAAAATGGAGCACCAAGAGATTTCAAAAGCTGTCCTAAGACATATTAAAGCACCCTTTACTTACACATCTGTTCATATGTTGGTTTCCTACAAAGGTAAGAACCTGAAACATTTTGTTGCAAACCACTGTACATCCACACACACTGGAAAGAGCACCAGGCAACTGTAATGCAGAAGTGAGGCCATGTTCACAAATGTAAAGTAAGCCTTCTGAGCTTAAAAAGCCTCTGTGTTGCCAGGACTAAAGAAAAAGTGGTTATGATCACAAAATATTTTTATCTGATCAATTATATCATTGGTAGAAACCTGTTTGGGTACAAAGGCCAGGTGCTCTGCATGGGGCTTAAAACCACTGCATGTTCACACTACGTGAAGACACTCCTAGGCAAAACAATCTACTACACAAAAGGAAAAATGATATTTCAGGAAAAGGATACATTATCTTCCCTCATCTTATTTTGATTCTAATTCAGCAACTCTGTATACAGAAAGCTCAAGTGTAGCAACTGTCATGCCCTGTCTTGTAGTTTAATAGATAAGTGCAGTCCACCAAAGATGGAGCCCAATTTAAACATCTCCTACCTATGATCAGCATCAAAATGAGGTAAGAAAAATAAACACTATCCAAAACTCAATGACAAGAGCAGCCTGCAAGGATCACTGGCAGAACTAAGGGTGTATGTTCAAAAAATGCTACAGTTAAATCCTGATGAACTGCTCTGCCCCTCCAAACCTACAAAAAAAGCTGAACTTGCAGGCAAGAGATCACAACAGACAGCATTTATCTGAAATGAAAAATGAAAAACCAAAGACTACCAATCTAAGGAAAAATGGTGATCTGTACATAGCTTGGAATTCAGAAAGACTCCTCTATGATTTTCCAGAAATTTCAGAGGCTGCTGAGGTTGCAGAGGACTACAACTCAAAACCAAAGACAGCTTAACTTGAGAGTAAGGTAGTTGTTTCTCATTCATGTGCCCATCCATCTCTTGCTGTCTCCAGAAGTCCCTCCATTACAGGGAACCCTCAGAGATTCCTGGTAGTGGTTGCTTAACTACCAGGCAGTTTAGCCTCTTACTAAAATAAATAATATCCATTGTCAAACAAAAAGTTCTTCCAACCCACTGACATTCCAATGGCAAACATCTTCTATAGAAGAGTGTAGGTGCAGGGAGGCACAGAGCTGTACCTGCAGAGTCATCTCTCTCTGCTTTCTGCATCTTCAAGATGTCCAAGCCACTGGGGACTTCTCAGCACCCCAGAAGGATTTATCTTCCAATCATTTTTCTCATTAGTGAGTGAGAAACTCCTTGCCCACAAGCTCCAGTGGTGATGTGTTCTGACTTCAACGCACAACAGAATTATCTTCTCATGTCTGTCCTAACACACTCTTTTATTCTCTCTGGCTCCCAAACAGTGAGAAACAGTGAGGAGTCATTCCCCATTCACACTTTCTCTGCATAAGTGTTTCACAGATCTTTTTCACATACTACATTAGCTGTTTCTCTCCAGGCCAAAAACCCCTGGTCATTTATTTATTCTTTATATTAAAGAAAACGATCACTGACTGATAAAACCTGGAATGGCTTTGCCTCTATCAGTCTGCTGCTACAAGATGACCAATCTTTTGCTGCTCATCTGCAATCTCCCAGGTCACCCAGGTCTAATCTGTGGGCCCTTGATCAAACAGCTGCACTCTTTTTTTTTTTTTTAAATTTGCTTGAACATATATAGAAAATAAATCAGCGTTAAAAAGAAAATAGCAGCAAAGTTGCTAGAACCTGCACCTAGCCAGGGTGCACAAAACCATAGGAAATTATAAATAAGGAGACCTGTCTGAGCATGTTTGGGAACTGTCTCATTGCTCTTGAAAGAGTATGAGCATTTGACACTGGATAATACAGTCACTCCTAACTTTACAACAAGAACATCACAAACTATCTTCAAATAAAAATTGAACCTAACACAAGAGATCAGACTAGCAAAAATCACTGACAGGGAAATTATAAATGATATTCATATCTTTTTGGTCAGTTACCCCACATTTGCTAATATTTAAGGCACACACAGTACCGAGGCACCATTACCTTCACAAAGAAGTGAGCCTTTATAAACATGGCTGTGATACCAGCTGTCTACATTTACACTTCAGGACTTCTGAACCAGCATATAGCAGGTATTATCTGAAAAATATCAGAGATTCACAGGGAAACAACAGCAGGGCCTTCAAAAAGTCCCTGGACAACCACATTCCTTCAATGACAGAGTGTTTTTCCCATTCTCCCATCCTACATATCTGTTACTTTTATACACGAGTTTTTTTCTGAAGTTTGGGAAAAAAAAACCCAACTTTCAGGTTTCTTATAAGAAAAACATTTTTCTGTTTATGTAGTTCTCAGATACATCTCTCTGTATACATATAGCCAGATGTCCCATCAAGATGGACAAAACATTCAATACACCTGTTCCAAACTTGTCAAGAAGGCTCACTTACATAGACAAAATAGTAAGAGAGTTCACATGAATTTCAGAAACACGGCATATAACTCAGAATTATTAATTTATCAAACTACACTATGCTAAATCAATTATTCAGATTTCAACGCTAATGTTGCAACAGCACCTCAATAAATAAACTTTTCAAAAGATACCCAGTCCCACAGCACTTTGCCTAATGGATTCTAATGCAAAATTGATGTAAAGTATGTTGTGAATAGGGTATAACAATAACAGATCTCATATGATTGCAATCTCACTTAATAGGTACATTTTTCATGGAATTGCTGCCGGAATCACTCTGGTCCTGCACAGTATGTAAATAATAACTTGGATTAAAATAAAAGTGTTTGAAAATATGAAGGATTTGAGGTGGGATCTAGAAGAGAAGAGTTGCAAGGAGAAGTAAGTTGCTAATACAGTGAAGCAGAATTGTCTCTCAACCTCACTGCTGATGAAACACTTGAAAATACCACGAAAAAGGACAGTGCACATCCTGAAGACAAAATATGTCGCAAAAAAGAATCTTGGGAATAACAGCTTCAACTCACAACTGAAATGCCAGAGTTCTATAAAAAAAAAGCCAGATCTCTGCAAGAGGCCTCATGCTGCCATCTAGAGGAGACTGGTCAGCAGAAGGATTTGTCCTCTTGACAGCCAGTTTCACTGAACCGGCCAAGAGGGGACTAGTAAACTTCAGTACAGGGATATAACTAAATCCAACACATCCAAGACAAAACCACAAGTCCCTTAACTTTAATGAACAGATTTTTTGATTTTTTTTTCTTGTTCTCTCACCTGTCAAAGTCCTCTCACCTGTCAAAATAAGAGAAAGTAACCTAATGATAGAATTAGGAAAAACAGTTCTGAGCAGCTTCTGTTCAAATCCTGCAACTAATTTTTGGCAATAATTTTCCAAAGATAAATGTATATTACAACACACAAAGTATTCAACGGATTACAGTGTAAAGGAAAAGTGCCTTCAGTGACAAGAAGTTACAAGCATGGAAACCTTCCATAAAGCTTGCAAATTCAAGACTGAAGTTACAGCTGTTGAGCCTCAGATATTTCAGTTTTCACTCACTTTGTCTTTACATACGCACTTGTTCTCAGTAAAAATAAATGGAAACACATGCAATAAAAATTGCACCTGCAATAAGGAAACAAACACCTCCCTAGCTTTACTGCAACTCAGGCTCTGCTAAAGTCCATTTAGCAGAACACTATCTGACATTAGAGCCTACAATTTCACTGAGAAAGCAAATCATCAGCCAATCTTTGCATTTGACTCAGTTTTACACCGTTATACTTTAACTTCTACTCCATCAAATGCTTTACACAGTCTTAACAGATGTTAGCACTGAAAGTCAAATAAACCTGAAGTGTGTTAAAACAAGCTTAATGATTTGTTATTAAGAATGCATTAAGGCTATCCTAGGTTTGCAGTCAGAAAAACTCTAAAGGTTTATTACTAAGTTGTGTTACCCACTGAAAGGAAGATGAAAGACTTGAAAGTTTTGGTGTATTGTGTATTAGCCCAAGAGAAATTGAACCAAGGTCTATGTTAGAGCTTAACTAAACAGAAAAAAATAAATGTGATGGTATGTATGGGTAGCATTAAAAACAACTCCACAATTCTCTTGAAATCCCCAAAGCTGGATCAAACTGTTAACAAGAGTCCTAAATGAGACAACGAAAGGAGCTCTTTTTTCAAAAAACCACAGTAAGAGTT
Organism: Sylvia atricapilla; assembly: GCF_009819655.1. Taxonomy (NCBI): domain Eukaryota; kingdom Metazoa; phylum Chordata; class Aves; order Passeriformes; family Sylviidae; genus Sylvia; species Sylvia atricapilla. Next base: position 57,725,824 of record NC_089145.1, read on the forward strand.
GGCTGTTTGCAATTGGAATGAAGGTCATCTTTATTACTCAATGCCATCACTTCCCACCACAAACTGAGTGTAGAAAAAAGTAACAGCTACAGAAGCAGAAAAGAGTATGAACAACAAAGTAACAGGAGAATCCTATACACAAGTGCAAGTTTCACTGTGGAGGCAGTGCATGAAATTTGAGAGAAGTACTGCCACAAGTATTCTAAGAAATACCTTCAGTATCTGAGTGAGAAATTCAGCAAAGTGACCTGATTTATTTAAGACAATGTTAACCCAGGAACAGAATTCTCTGTGCCAGTGGGTAACACCAGACTGACATACATCAGGTAGGCTGTAACCTGGAGATGTAAAATCATTCTCTCATCCTGTGGCAGGAGATAACTAACTGTAAAGCACTTGCCAAACCTGCCAACACACTTTTCCAGCTACAAATGTACAAGCACACGCTTTAGTGGAAAGATTTGCAATGCAGTCAGTCACATCTGTACAGCACTTACATTCATCCAGTCCCAGCTGATAAGCCAGGTTCTGCAGGCCACGAACTTTTTCCATCAGGTTAGCTGTAGTGAGGCTCCCCAACTCTTAAGAAGAGAGAAAAAGGTGAATTTTAACACTGTCTATAGTCCTCCAGTAGTAGTCCACCTGTTAAGCACCTCACAGAGCACCTTCAAGCCATACCTCTGTCAGGATCTGTTTCAGTGAACAGCATATGCTCAAAATTCAAGCTGCCTCCACTCCTAATTTTAACATAAGGAGAAAAACAGCCATGACTCTAATTCATGCTTTAATCTGCCACCATTGCAAAGAGTAATTTGACCCATACTTTGGAAGTTCCTGTAAGTTCACGTTGCAACAGGAACAAGCTGCATAAAAGTGTGCAAGGGAATGGACTTATTTTACATTAATAATGAGAGTTCAAGCACATTTCTTGGAGCAAGTCAGAGTTAATTCATCTCATTTTTACTTTGTAGCCGTGACATGTCATTGTGACTTGGTTCACACATCACCATCTGGAATTCACCAGAGGCAGAGCACGCTGAAGGATGTTTACTACAAACTAACAACTGCAACATGCAGCAAGTGCACATGTTAGCTAATCCTTCTGTAACCTGTTCATACAGCTCACCATTAGAGCTCCTGGATCTGTGAGGGAAGACACACACATAGAGCATTTCTGAACAAGTCAATTAATGAGTCTAAGCTACTCACCAACTGGTCAGCTGAGCCTCTCCAAAATATTCACACGAATTCTCAGAATACAGGAGACACTCACTACACTTATGCAGTGATAGAAACAGCTAAGCAAGGTGACTGAAATATACACAGTGTTACACTCACTGCTCATTCTGAAAAAACAGCCTGCCACTGACATCTGGATAGGCTCTTGGAAATAACTGGTTTAATGAAAATATCTATCATTAACAAGATAAAGAGACTTCTGAGTCGGAGATTCTGCAAATATGAAGGTTAGAGATCTCAGGCCATAGGGCCACCGCCAGAACATTTAAAGAACAACTTTTTTAAGCCTCTTAAGTAAATACTGAATTCCCATCTGCTTTGGCAACCTCAACTCCTGTATACAATATTCATACTCACCCTTCAACATATCAATATCATCATTTTCTAATTCAGCCATCCACTTGGGAGGAGAACTTGTAATGGGCTGTTTTGAAAAAAACAATAGAACTCATAATCAGAAAAGTCCACTTTTAGAATTACACAATGAAAAACGATCTGTATGGAAAACTAGTTACACTGACAGCAAAAATACAAGAGTGTGCTCCACAGAGACACTATTATGTTTAATCTTGTTCTTTTCCTGGACATTTTAGAGTTAAAAACGCCGTACTACCATCCAGAAGACAAAAATCAGTACGAAAAATAGCATTTTCTAAAGTTTAAAACCCCTTTATCTCTTCCAAAGTATAATTCACATACGCAGTAAACTGCGTAAGATAAATTTAAAAAAAGACATTTAAACCAAAAGGTATATTGTAGCACATACTGGAGTTACTACTGAGATACACAGAAGGTATGTAAAGGTTCACAGAAGATGTAAGGCCGGCAGGAGAACCTGCAGCTCTGCCACCACACGGAAGGAGGAAAGGCGAAAGGCAAAGCAGCGCTCACTCACGCTTTTGAAGGAGGCGGCGAACTCGGCAACGCCGGGCACTGCGAAGAGAAAGCGGAGGTCGGCGGGGTGTGAGCGCCTCTGAGGGCGGCACGGCCACCCCGCCGGGCCCCATGGCGGTCCGGTCCCGGCCGGGCTCTCCTCACCCCACCCCGGGCTGTCACACTCGGGGCCGCGGGCCCGCCGGACTTACGCTGCTCGGGCCACAGGTCCGGAGAGGCGCGGTCCAGCTTCTCGAAGCTCAGCAGCGAGGCCTCCAGGTCGGCGCCTGCAATAGAGAGGGGGTGAGCGGAGGCCGGGCGCGGAGCGGCGCGGCGCAGCAGCGATACCGCCCGACCCTCCCGCCTCACCGTCCGCGGGAGCCGCCATGGCGCGCCTCACGTGACCCGCCGCGGCCGAGCGGGAGCGGCAAGCAAGCCCCGCCCCCCGGCCCCACGTGCCGCTCTCGCGGCCGCCGCGGGGCGCGGCTGGGCTGGGCGGGGCCGGGCCGTGAGGCGCGGAGGGCGGCTCGGCCCCCTCCGCCAATCCGCGGGCAGGCACGGGGGGCGGGGGCCGCGGGGGGCGTGGCCGGAGCGGCTGCCGGCGCCGATTGGCCGCGGGCGGCGCGGGGGCGGGGCCAGAGGCGGGGCGGGGGGCGCCGCCGGGGGCTCGGAGCAGCGACCCTCGGCCGGGATGGCGGCGGCGGCGGCGGCGGTGCGCGGAGCGTGGGGCGGGCGGCGCCGCGTGGCGCTCAGGGTGAGGCGGCCGCCCCCGGCCCGCGGCGGCTCGGGGGGCGCAGGGGCGTCGCGGCTCACCCCGACCCGGGGCCCCGCGGGCGTGTCGGCCCCGGGCGGGGAGCAGCCGAAAGGGGGGTCGGGGGGAGGTGCCTCCTGACCCGCCCTGAGGTGGTCTGTGCTTCCCCCCGTCCAGCTGCCGCGGAGAGCCGGTGCCCCGTGGATCACGTCAGTCGCCGCGTCCTTCTCCTCCTCGGTGGTGAGTGCCCGTCCCGCGGAGCGGAGCCGGTGTGCGGGGGAGGGAGGCGCGGGAGAGCCGCGGGCGGCGCGGCCCGAGGCCACTTCCCTCGGGTCTCCTCTGCTGAGGCCGGAGCCCCGTGGGACAAACATCGGCACTGCCCCCGTGCTGGACGGGGAAAAGTGCCATGTCCGATTTGTCAGCCTTCGGAGCTGAGCGCCCGTCCCCTCGCGTTGCTCCTGGTGGCTCTGGACTGGCCCCGCGGCGTCTCTTTGCAATTGAGAGAGGGTCTGGTTTCCTTCGGACGGTATCGAACGGCTTTAGCTGTCGTACTGCCTTTTTTCCTCCACTTTTTATGGCTGCACACTCTCCGAACTCCAAAGCAGGATTCCACAAATGGTCTGCTTTACCTACCCTCCATGTTTCCACAGCAGGTGCATTCTCGACATGAAAAAAAGGTGGCGATCTTATGGGAAAAAGTGCAATTAATATTAATCCAGCATTTCCCGGCTTGCTTAAATAAAGTATTTTTTGTTGCATGTGCAATTTTTGAGATACCCTTTTTAAGCGATTTGAAAAAAAAACCTGAATGAACTGCACTGAAGTGAAGTCTGTGTGGGTCATAAAGCACTGGAGCCTGTAGCTCCATTGCAGATACGTGGCACTGAGGCTAATGGAATGATGATAGCCATAGGAGTTTGTCATTCCTGAGACCAGCAGTAGCCCAGCAGCTTTTCTCTCAGTCAGGAAACTCGGTCAAGGGACTCAGATTTCCTGTGCTTCCTTCCAGGTTCTAGAGGAGATTGTGTTTTCCAGGCAGAGTTCTGCCTCTCTTCCACAAGTGTGATTCAGCTACATAATTCTCTGCAACTTTTCATTTGAGTTCTCTCCTAGTGTTGCTTTCCAAATCGTTAGGTCTTGCTTGTCCATTAAAAGGCTTGTTTTACACTTCTGATCCTAAGTTTCTCATTTCCAAGCTTTCTCAGTTTGTTCCAACTATAATTGCTGCTCGCTTTTTTTTTTTTCGTTTTCATCCCCTTTTCACTGTCATTACTTGTCTACCCAATACCATTTATATTCCTGATTCTTCCTCTGATCTCCTTCTCTTCATTACACCTTGGATAGCATCCAAGTCCTCATCTCCCTTTCACTATTCTACATCACGATTTCTTCAGTTTTCTGGTATATTTGGGTTTATATCCCAGTTCTGTGGATCTATCCCATTTGTATTATTCATACAGAAGATCTCTTTCTTCCTTTCTCTTACCTGTTCTCTCCAAGTCATGGGTTTGTGCCATGATCACTGGTTCTTGCTTTCTCTTAGTCCTCTCCTTACCTCCCAATGTCCTCTTTTCTAGTTTCTTAATTTATCCAGTCACAATTTGTTTTCCTGCATGGTACAGTTTTGTTCCTATATAGTGCTAATTACACCTTTTACCTCTGCTTTCTGTTCTGTTCAGTGTTTGCCTGAACTCCTTATTTAAAACTTTCCTTGTGCCTCCTCTGCAGCTGAGTGAGAAGGTTCTGTTTTCTGTGCTGCCAGCCAGAACAGTCGCTGTGAACTCCACAGATGCAGGTTCCTTGCTCTTTGTTGCAAGACCAAGTGGAGGGTGGGGAAAGTCCAATTTTCTTCTTGAGGCTATGAACTGGAAAGATGAACCTGCTTAGTGGCTGGATGGGAAGGAGGCACGTAGGGAAGTAGTAGAGCCTGCACCGGTTTCAAGGAATTCCCATGGAGGGAATTATTAACTGTTTCTTCTGAAAATTGATGAGTTGCAGTTTTTCAGGTTTTGATTAAATAGACTGAAATAATTCTGAACTTAAGCAGAGCAACGTATTTTTTTTTCTATAACTGCTTTTAGAGAGAATTTTGGCCATTTTGGTGTAAAGTGAGAGAAAAATAGGGCAGAGAGCAGTTATCTGGGTCTTGCTGTGAAGACTAGATCTAGACTCCAGTGGTTCACATAGCAGTAAATGATGAAGACTTGCATGTAATATGGCACACTGGTGTTTAGGCACATTGAGACAAAAATAACTCACTGTCCAGTGTTTTGACCTCCACAGCCAACAACCAAACTCTTCATTGATGGGAAGTTTATTGAGTCCAAAACTACTGAATGGATTGATATCCACAACCCGGTAAGTGAAATAGTCTCAGCTTATATAAATAGTGATCACTGTGCAACAAAGGTCTGTGCCTCTCTTCAAGGATGTGGCAGAAGAAAAACATACATATATTTCTTGAGAAAGGTTTAGATTTGGAGCTTAAGTTAGACTATTGGCTTCTCAGTTTCCTTTTCACATGAAATGTCAGTCTCAGAAAAGTTACTATCTCCTTTACCTCCCTCACACACTGAGCCCCTGATCTCCAGAAAGGAAGCTTAAACTCTGGTTGTAATTTTTTTTCTCACAGAAAGGCTCTATGATGAGCATGTCAAATTTCTGAAGGGTATTCACCCTGTATTTGAAATCATCTGGGTGTGATTTGATGCCAGCTAAATGTGAAGTCCTGATAGAGACTGATACTGCTCTCAGAGTAAAAAGGTGAAAAATCCTAACAGCTGAAGCTCCTCTCCTTTCAGAGAGCCTTTATCTGTGATCTACAATAATCACAGAGAAGTTAAAAGCTGGACACTATGCAGTGCAAAATAGATAAGTATCACTTGTATTGTCTATGTACTCTACCAAAGACAAATGGAAATGAGGTTGAACTCAGAATTCTGACCCTCTTAACCTCCATAGGAAGCATTTAAACAGCTGTTTCCAAATCTTCTCTGTAAAGCTCTATCTTCTCTGTAAAGCTCTATTTTCTCTGTAAAGCTTTATTTGCTTTGCAGAAATGATCAGAGCAGCAAGCCATGTTCATGAAGCTCATTTGGTCTCTATGTAGCAAGCAGTGTTCTTGTTTAATTTTCTTCCTGGTTTTGAGTAGTTTCCCTCTTAGTGGTACATCTGAATTTTTTGTCATGTCAAAGCAGATTGAATTTTTAAGAGAACATTAGAAGGAGGTTAAACTGGCAACAAGTTTGAAGTTAAAATACTAGAAGAACTAAAGTTGCTTGTAAGTATAGCACTTTGGCCTAGGGGTATAGGTAAGCTAACATCAGTGGCAATTGCACAGTCATGTACTGCTTTTCCCAAAGGAATATTTCCTCATTTAATGTGGAAGAGGGACAACCAGATGAACCAAGACGATGGAGAGGGAAAAGACCACACAGCCCACAGAAACCTTTGCCTTGTACTCTTTAGAAGTTTCAGGATAGACCAGTCACTTCAACTCCAGCTTGGAAATCAGCACTGCATTTGCAGTTTTCTGAGTGCCTAATTTGAGATATTTGGAGTGCAGGTCTTCAGAACTACTCCAGTTGCAGCCCAGGCTTTTTATGTGCAGCCTTTGTGCTCTGCCCTCAGAAGTACAACTCCTTGTAGGACAAGAATATTAGGTGTGTGCTGTGAAAGGACTCTTCAATGGTTGGTGGGGATAGATGGGAAAAAACTCAGTTTTGATGGAATTTGTTTCCTCTTTCAGGCCACAAATGAGGTGGTTGGCCGTGTACCGAAAGCCACAGCCAGTGAGATGGAGGCAGCTGTGGCTTCTTGCAAAAAGGCTTTTTGGAACTGGTCAGAAACATCAGTTTTGAGTCGCCAGCAAATCTTTCTGCGTTATCAACAACTCATCAAAGAAAATCTGGTGAGACACCATGAGTGTGTGTGACGGCTATGGCTGAGTGCATCGCAGCTGATTTTAGGAGCTAAATTGAGAGACTTGGGGTTTACAGAGTTCTTGATGAGGTGTTGCCATGATCAAGGAACCAGCTGAGACACTGTTGAGAGGTGCAGCAAAAACACTTCCCATCAAATGGTAGCAGAGAGGCAGCACTTCTTAGGGAGTATTATTCTGAATGTGTCCCTTTACCAAGAGACTGCAGAAGGAACTTTGAGCCTTGATGAAACGTGCCAGTTGATGAAGACAAGTATGTTACTATGGTTTTTGGTTTCCCTGATGGCTTTTTTGGTGTGGATGTGGTGTCATACCTGAAAACATTCGAGTACAAGTCATCCTAGGATGATTTTTTCTAAAATGTCACCTGTGTGTGTTATTGGCTTCTTGTCTACAAGGAGAAAGTCTGTCAGTATAAGCTTTTCTGGTTCCATTCAGTCTGTGGATTGTAACATTCAACTCCCTGTTAATTCTGTCTTATCCTTGTGCTCTATTTCATGGGTGGGTACTTTTCTAACATTCATAAACTTTGTGTTTTCCATTTTCAGAAAGAAATTTCCAAACTCATCACCTTTGAGCAAGGGAAGACCCTGGCTGATGCTGAGGGAGATGTGTTCCGAGGCCTCCGTAAGCTGCTGGCTCCTCCTGTTAAAAAAAGGGAGTTTGAGAACCCATAGGAAGGGATGAGGTCTCCTGAGCAACTGATGGCTCTGATGTTGATCCCTTTATAGCCCCCTACTCAAAGAAAACTGTAAATTTTAACTCTAAGCTGAAGAGTTTCTTAGATAAAGTATCTTTAAATCACTTCCAAGTTATTAGAGCTTTTCCTAGGAGTGACTGGAAATTACTAAAAAGGAATAAGAACTTCTCACCCTGTGCTCAGATATCTAAGGTTGAGTCCTAAGGTTGAGTCCTAAGTGGTACAATAACACTATACCTGTGCATTTTGTACTGGGGCTGTTGTGTCTGTGCTCCTATTACAATGATGTGTAGCGTGGTCAAGAGAGAATCCATTCATGATTTGTTCACAATGCTTGGCAGAGGGATTTTCTGGAGCACATTGAGTTTTAAGTTGTGGGAGAAGAGGCTGGAAGGAAGAGGTGGGTTCAGGCAGTAGTGAAAAGGGAGTTTGGAGACTAATTGTTAACAGATCATCCAGCAGCCTATTGCCCTTTCTGCTGCAGAGGTGGTTGAACATGCTTGCAGTGTGACATCCCTCATCCTTGGAGAGACCATGCCCTCCATCACTAAAGACATGGACACTTACACCTACCGCCTGCCTCTGGGCGTGTGTGCTGGAATTGCACCCTTCAACTTCCCAGCCATGATTCCTCTTTGGATGTTCCCCATGGCTATGGTTTGTGGAAACACCTTCTTGATGAAACCATCCGAGCGTGTACCAGGAGCACTGATGTTCCTTGCCAAGCTGTTTCAGGATGCTGGTGCCCCCGATGGGACCCTGAATATTATCCATGGACAACATGAAGGTAATGACCACCCTTCCTGGGAGATGATGAGTGTATGTGTGTTGTGGTGTGTGCTCAGTGGGAGGTACCAGTTGGAGAGTCTGAGACTGCTGCCGTTAGATAGGTTTGGACAGATGCTTCAGCTCTGTTGATGAAGCTGAAAGGTGAGTGGGAGATTCTCTGTCACCTTGAACCAGATCTTTCAGGAGATATGGTGAACACAATTTTGTGGGGATTGGGGATTTTTTGGGGATTTGGGTCGGAGTTCCCAAGGCATGTCAGTGTTCAAACTCTATTTAGCAACCTAAACTGCAACTGAAATAAGGAGATAAATCATCTTCGTTTTGCAAGGGAGCCTAAACAAGAATTAAATGCCTCACTGACTATACAAGTGGATGCCAGTATCCTGGCTCCTAACATGCTGTTTTTTACAGCACCCAAGTAGCTTTAGGGCACAATGACACAAATAGAGAACTGTAACTTCACTTTGGCATTGCTCAGACGCTCTGGGAGGTGCCCAAAGCATGTAAGAGCCAGGAGTATGAAGACAGGGCAGGAGTGTATGTGCTAAGAAGTGAGTGAAAAGTTGCACAGACAGGCCTTCAGGGGACTCAGATGTAGGAAACACAGAGGCCAGAATTTCAATAAGAAGAAATACACACAGATTTAGCACTGTGGGGATGGGAACGGAGGGAAGCATTTGTGCACCACAGTTAAAATGTATTATTTCCTGTTTGAAGCTGTGAATTTCATTTGTGACCATCCGGATATCAGAGCAATCAGCTTTGTGGGATCTAATCAGGCTGGAGAGTACATCTATGAGAGAGGATCCCGGAATGGCAAGAGAGTCCAGGCCAACATGGTAATGTCTCTGAACGGAGCACACTTTAGCACACAGACTGCCTCTGTCGCCTGTGAATGTTAAAGAGAGACCACACCACTCAGCAGCAGAAGCTGACTTTGCTGCTGATAGCTAAGTGATAAGGCTGCTCTCTTGCCAGCCTGCTGGTAGCAGAATCATAGCTACTATAAGAAGTCATTGCCAGAGAGCTAGAGAAGCAGCAGTCTGGTGGTTAATAATGGGAGACTGTGTGTGTTGTTTTTCAGGGAGCCAAGAACCATGGTGTGGTGATGCCTGATGCCAATAAAGAGAACACCTTGAACCAGTTGGTTGGAGCTGCTTTTGGAGCAGCTGGCCAACGCTGCATGGCTCTGTCTACAGCAATTCTAGTAGGAGAAGCTCAGAAATGGCTGCCAGAGCTTGTGGAAAGAGCCAAAAACCTACGAGTAAATGCAGGTACAGCCTGAGATAATTTTTACAAGGTACTTCACTTCTGTACATAGCTTTTTAGGTCAGCTTATCTGCCATACCATGTTGTGACCCTTGGAGCTATTGGCACCACAGATTTGATGTGTAGGGGTAGGAGCTAGCAGATTGTCTGGATTGGGAAACACAGCCCAAGACTTGGAGGTAGGAGTATGTTTTCAGCTTGCTGATGGGACTGTGATGCAATGTTTACAGGATCAGTCTTGTTTTAACTGGAGATTTGAGGTTAAATCCTATGTTTAACTCATATCTGCCATTTATATAGCAACCTCATTTCAAGATCCTTCCAATTTGTAGCAAGCATAGGAAAAAAAAAAAAGAAAAATGGAAACAAGTACTTTGGAAAAGCTAGACTGTTATTAATTTAGGGGAATTATATTTTGTTTATACTTAATAAAGTGCTGCAAAGGGAGAAAGTCTCCTTCCTGAGAAGAATCTTTTGTTGAATTTGGGCTTCCTGGTGATTCCTTATTCATGATGAGAGCTGCAGGCTATTGTTCCCGTTCATCAATGTCTCAAATCTTTATTCTGTGTCTCAGAAACATCAGGGTTTTCAGATTTTTCCTGCCAGTGTAGTTATCTCCTGTATGCCTATGAAAAAGAAGTTGTCAGAGTTAAAAACTTGGTGTCTCTGCCTCTTCACAGGAGACCAGCCTGGAGCAGATCTTGGGCCTCTAATCAGCCCTCAGGCTAAGGAAAGGGTTTGCAGTCTGATTGAGAAGGGAGTAAAGGAAGGTGCCAGCCTTCTCCTGGATGGACGTAATGTCAAAGTGAAGGGTTATGAAAATGGCAATTTTGTTGGGCCAACGATACTTGGCAAAGTCAAGGTAAGATGACCAAAACCAGTGCTTGTAAGCAGGGCCAGCTGAAAAATGACCTGAAAAATGGGTTAGCCAAATCAGTCAACAATCAATGATCACCAGGTAGAAAGGCCATAAATGGCTCAGCCATCCCTTGCACAGTGTCAATGAAGTACTCATTGTAATGCAGGCAGTAAAAGTAGAAAGCACTCTGGAGATGAGAAGTGGTGCCTTCTTTAGTGTACTAGATAGAGGACAGGGCATGGGAAATGGTGAAGAGGTAACGAGGACTGAAGGATGGCCTGTGGCAATGCAGTATGATCAGTAATCCTAGGAGTATCATGATTACTAACAGCATATGTGTTTCTTATATCCTATTTACTAGGATATTTTTATTAAATCCTTTATAAAATCTGCGTTTCTGCTGTTTTTATTGGCAGCCAAACATGACTTGCTATAAGGAGGAAATCTTTGGGCCCGTCCTGGTGGTTCTAGAAGCAGACACTTTGGATGAAGCCATTGAGATGGTGAACAATAACCCCTATGGGAATGGAACTGCCATCTTCACCACCAATGGAGCCACAGCTCGGAAGTATTCTCACTTAGTAGATGTGGGGCAGGTATGTTCCAGCTAGGGTTGTTGATTTTAGCCCTCACCATTTACAGCAGGTAAAGATTCAGCTGTAATCACTGCACTCTCAGCCAGCAATATCCAGCCTCAGATATAAGGAAACAAAATGCAGAAGCTTTTGGGAAGTGCTCTGCTATCTGCTACTTCTTGTGACTAATACGGCATTTTCCTTTGGTGTAGGTGGGTGTCAACGTTCCAATCCCAGTACCTCTGCCCATGTTTTCTTTCACTGGCTCTCGGGCTTCTTTCAGAGGGGACACCAATTTCTATGGCAAACAGGTAACTTTTCTGATTCTGAGTACTCTGTTGGGTTGAATTGTGATAAAACATGTTATAAATGGCAATGGGGAGACGGTCATCAGACCTCATTAGTGAGGAGACTTTGAAGCCATTTCAGTCAGAAAACTGAAAACCAGCCAGTGATCACAGCACCATAATGCATGTCACTATCATAGATGGCCCATTTCTATTTCTTTTTCCCTTAAGTAAAAAAGGCAAGTCTTTTAGATTGAGAAGGAGCAATAACTTTCTCACAGAATCAGAGAAAGCAAGCTTTCTCACAGAATCAGAATTTTTGTGAAACTGCTAAAAAGAACAGGCTGACAAGAATTGTTTCCGCAGAAGAAAATCAATCCTGTTTAGATAAAGCAAAAACTGTTTTGAAATACCTCTAGTGTTGACCTGAGGAATTCATAAGGCCAAATATCTGATCTGTGGATCTCTCCTTTCCTTCAGGGAGTGCAGTTCTATACACAGCTGAAAACTATCATTTCTCAATGGAAAGAGGAAGATGCCACCATTGCCAAGCCTGCTGTGGTTATGCCAACTATGGGAAATTAAATCAGCCTTTGCAGATGCTGTTCTTGGTGCCCTTCTATGCTGCACTTTCCAGCTTTGTCCTATCACCCTTTACTTGGGAATGAATAGAAAAGCTCCTTTGTCTCAAGAATCTGTTACTGTGCAGGTTGGGTGGGCTCATGTGACTCACACTCTGGATTTTCTGTTGCCGTCAGTGGTTTTTTTTGTTAGCTGAACTAATTTTTTTCCTACAACCTATCAAAGACTAAAAAACTTTACCTAACTGAAAGGGCAGCCACTGAGATTGGTCTTAATTTGTGTTTCTTTCTGGACCCCATGAACTTGAACATTACTCTGGTTTTTACTTCAGTATCTTTAGCCTTAGTGACTCACTCCTGGCTACTTCTTGTAGCAGGTTTATTTACCTCTTTATCTTGCATGTTAAGATTCTGAGTTCACCTTACTCAAAGATGAGTACTTATTTTGAGTGACATTACTGGGACATCTTCGGTGTCTCATAGAAGTGACTTTACCTACAATGAAGACAGCAAGTTGTCAGTCTTTCTCCTGCCGAGCAGTTTCCAAAATGTTGGGAAATAGCTTTGCATGGTTGCTTGTCTGAGGATGAAAGAAGTTTCTGTATGGTTCAGTGATCTTCACTGTGCCTCTGACAGCTTGAAAACTTCTGTTCCTGTTCTGTCTTGGGTTTGTATGCTCAAGCTTGCCAGGAATTCCATTATACCTGAAAGCTTTTGGTGCCTTTTCACTGTGCTAACAGATCTGTTACATAATGAAACTGTGGAAGCAGAAACATAACCATGTCTATGTGTCCTTGTGTCACAGCATCATGTGTGTCTGAATAAAATGGAGCCTAAGTGGAGAGGTCAGTAGGAAGAAAAAACACATTTTTTAATCACAAAGCAGCCAGGCTTTGTCTGTTGGTTTCCTGTCCTGATTGTAGCTGTATTTCTTGTGTTGGTTGATTGACTCCTTGTCACATTTGCTCAAACACAGTCATGTACTCTTGAGACTGCAAGTTCCTGTTGATAGAGAAGAGTAAGGCTTGGCATATACACTCTGGTTTTAAGAATCTGTGCATTTGGAGCTGGAGAACCTATATTTTTATTTCTGGTTCCTAAAAGATGATGCAGCCATGAAGGATCTGAAGGGATGGAAAATAACCCATGGAAAATACACCCATGGAAAATAATATCCTTCTAATGATTGTAACCATTACTTGTTCTAATTAAACAATCTGAATGTGAACACTTTGTATCCTGCCTTCTGGTAAAGATGCCTTGTAACTGACAGCTCTATATTAGTGCAATTGCTGTGCATTCACTTTTGTTTGTATCTTGTTTTTTTTTCCTCTGCTATACACTAGAGGGAAATTCTCACCTTGCATTTTGATTACAAATTAAAAACAGGCTAATACATTTCTGCAGACTGTGACTGTTCCTTGGTAAGACTTTATATATAGGTGTGATGTTGATTTTATTCCCCTCTTCACAGAAGATGGTTTGCATCTCCTGTGACCCATGTATACATCTTCCTTTGACAGTATTTCAGGGACCTCTCTACCAGTTTCCTCACACAGCATTTCAAGGAATGCCTTGTTTGTGTTTCCATGTACACGTAATTTGATCACAGAATCTCTTAAGCTTCATTTAAATAGCTTTACTACAAAATGAAAATACATCTTCACCAAGTTATACCAACACTTTATACACAGGCTTCTAACCACTAGTCCAAATGCTAGTGCTTTGTACAGGGTCTTGCAAGCTCCTGGCTTGGGAAAGAATGAGGTCTTTAGGAAGGAGAAAAATCAGTGTATTTCAGGAGGATTTCAAACAGAGTCAAAGCAGCAGTGCAGCAGACAGGGGATCTAGAATTCATAGCCTTACTCAGAAGCTAACTTTCAAAATGAAAAGTGCAGATGAGTTGCTGTTCATGGAAAGCATATAGCTGCCTTACTTGCTCTATGCTGTTAACATCTGAATATGTGGAAGGATCACTGCAGAAGAGGATGAATCTTATAATGTGGTCTGCTGTGTAATAAATATTAGGTTGGAAGAAGTATTTTCTGTGTTGCAAAGGTAAAATATTCTAGGTAAGTCACTATTAAGACATTGGCATTCACTCAAGCACCTAGGAAAGAAATAATAATTAACAGCCTCTAATACTATCTACAGTTATTTACTTTCAAAATGCCTTTATTTTCTTCCTAATCAGAATTGCTATTCTGACTTTGCTGTTGTCCTATTAAAACTCATTGTATCTTTCCTTTAGAAATTCCAAATCCATCTCCTCCTGTAACAAAGCAGTTATTATCAAGGTACCTGCTCCATGAGGAATTGCAGGACTATTCCTGCACCTTCTCCAGATCTCTTTACACACCTGTAAGATCTTTTCATTTGTGTGCAAATATCTTTTCTAATTGTCCACATTTCCAACAGCGTTTTTATGCAGATAGTTTTAAGTAATTGTAGTAGAAATGCAAATCTTGTGTGTTCCTTTTTTTAATAATGAACTGCCTTTTTAGATCAAGCTGCAGATGCTATTTGATTGATTGACCTGCCTCATCTCACTGCTGTTACTGCTTTCCACTCATCTATTTATTCTCCTTTTTATTTAATACTTGACATAAAAATAAGCTAAATAGTGTATCTTCTATGTTATGAAAAAGTATAAAGGATCTCATAATAAATTTGATTTTATTTAATAAATTTCTTTAGACAATTAAAATACAATTTCATAGTCAACCCTTTGAATACTATTAAAACCAGTTTCTTGCTTAGAAGGCACTGAAATCTAGATTCTGAAAGTTATTTAATATGCATAAGTCTAAAAATCATTTTTAAATGGATTAACCACCTCTGAGAATTGGACCTTGTGACTTCCACTCACTTCTAGGGTTTTTTTTTTCCTGTCTGTGTCAAGAAAAAGGCACCAATCCAGTTCCACATCCATTCTGGAAAGTGGCAGCCTGCCTTTCCAAAGGAAGTGTCTCACATCTTTCTATATCTTTATGTATAAATGCCTCCAGGGCTCCTGCTTATGAACTTTATCTGGTAATTTGATGTCTGAGTATTACATTTTGGCTTGTGTGCTTGACTGCCTCATCTGACAAGCTGTGCATGCCAGAACCCTGCCCTACCTACTCCTGGAGGGTAAGCTGACATTGCTTGCCTTGGGGTGTTATAATTAGGAACAAAGTTGTATCTGAGTTGGTATCTAAAAATCAGGCATATGAATCTTCATCCTGGTCCACCCTCTGATTCTATACTGAATGCAACATCAGCTGCATAGATTTTGCCTTTTTAATCAAAACTCACTGTGCTAGCTGAAAATGCATCTCCTTGTATGATCATGGACTTTCACAAGAGCATTCTCTAGAAAACATAAACCCGTTTTCAATAAGAGAAGACTTTAGCAAGTCATGAGACTTTTTCCATGAGAGCGGAGTCTAAATGCCTGCTGCTGAAAGATCAACACAATAACAAATTTTAAAATTAATAAAAAGTTCCTCACTTTTGTCACACATTCATGTGCATACAGATACACTACTATAGATCTTATGTCCCAATTCACACCTTGTAATATATTTAATGCTGCTTGAACTTTGAATTTCCAGCGTAAGCCATATTTTAGGTATCTCTAAAGTCATGCTCCCACATTTCTTATGCAGACAGCAATGAACAATGGAGTAAGTAACTTTTCATAATGTGGCTGTGGATATCTGTACTTTTTAATACTGTAAAGTTTGCTTTACAATACTCTTATAAGGAAATACACCTGGGGAAATCTACTGTCACAATAGAGATTCTCTACTTGTTTGGTAAAGATGGACAGGGATCCATTAATGACTGAACAAAATAAATCCCACTGCACTGAGCAAAGTTAATTCTCCTGACTTCTATTCTTGACCTTAGCAGTACCAAAATTTATTTCCACTGTTTTTTCTTTTGATACAATACACAAAGGTCTAACAGTATAGTCTAGTGCATGTACAAAATCAGTATACAGTGCACCAAGTTTTTCAAAAAGTTAAAGTACCTCACACCAGGCTACACAGCTAGATTCTTGTGTTAGAACTTACTGGAATGCTGTGACCTGGATGTGACCAGCCCAGGTCAGGATCCACCTCCTTAAGCAACAAAAGATTACCATGGATTGTCCTAATCTAAAAAAGCAATTGCAAAACACGGTGGTTTGTTTTTTTTTTTTTTTCTCATGTCAACTTACTGATATCCAGTTTTTCAAAAAAATTTTTCCCCTGAAAACATGGAAAAGATCAAAGTATTTGAAGAACGTTTCAAAGGTGTATCATTAATGGATTCTGTGTGTGTAAAACAGGTTTAAAATCCTAGCTCTGCATTGCTCTTATTCAGCTTTTCATGGCACATAATTTTAAAAATAAATGTGAGCACACAGTGTTGTGTTTTCAACTTCTAAATCTATGGCTCTCTAAACTAAATAGAGCAAACCAAATGATTTCTGTTCTGTTAGTAGTTATAAATACTAGGAGGGGGAAGACTCGTACAAACATGTATTAGTTTCAAATATATTGTCCTTTCCTTGTCTCTCCTGTTCATACACAAAAGGGTCAATACATAATTTTCTCTGTCAGTTCCAGTCTCCTCCTTCTCCAGGGGAGAGGATTCCTTAGACCTCAATTACAAATTTCACCCCTGATTTTCAGGGAGTGTTTCTGCTATATCACTTTTGAGATAACCTGAACAAAGCATTCCAACTGACTGTGTGTCACCAAGTTATTCAGTAGCCACCCATACTAAACAAACATTTTTCTGGGCTTTAGGAACATGTTATCTTTCACCAAGGATGTATGCAAGCTTCAGCTACGGGAGACCTTACCTCTATGTCTTAAAAATCCAAGTGCTGAGCAATTGGTAGTCACAGATGTCTAGCACGAGGCTGGAGAGCTGCAATCCTGACTACTGAAGAATCTGTAGCTCTAATTTAATTTAAACTGCATCCTAACAGAAATTCTGAGATACACTTGTAAATCTGAGATTTTGTTTTATCCACTATGAAATGTAATCCTGCCAATCAGTACTGTACTGCATGTGATCCTGTTTTCACTATGTCTGTTTCATGTAATTGCTTAATTTTTAGATTATTAAAAAGCTTAAGGAAAACAGCCTTGGAACCACAATGCAAAGCAGAGACTTCTGAGATATGGAAAACCAGTGGAAAAGCCAGTAGATTTACCATCTACTGTATGTCTCTGTTAAATGATCAGCAATACAGAAAAAGAGTTGTTGTTAGCACCTTAACTTAATTTTTTCAGGCCTCACTGGAATGAGCAAAAAGGAAAGAGCAATGCCAGAAAAAGCAATGCCTATAAAACAAAAGAACCAAAAATAATCATTAAAATGAAACTACGGAAGCACATTTGTACTGGAAGTTGTCTATCCAATCCATAGGACATGGCAGAATACGCAAAGAAGCCTTTTGAGCTTACCTTTAGTTTAATCCATAGAAATAATGACCAAAAAGTGATAACCTAGTTGAAATTAAGTACCCACAAAGTCATTAGTAGGATATTTACAGGATAAAATAGGATATTTATAGGATACTGCAACTCATACACCTATTCTCACTACAGAAGCCTCCTTAAGCATTCCAATCCAAACAATACTATGCAAAGGATTTTTAGGTGTCTGTCTAGGAAAATAGACACTGGTTTTCAATGTTTCCATACCAGCAGCATTTATGTGTTCCCTCTAGGACTCTGTGTACATTATTTGTGCTATTTCTGTTGCTTTTGAATGTTTTGATTTGGGGAAATCGTTTCTTCCCTGCACATGACTCCATAATTTTTTGTTATAGGTAGTTTGGGCCTTTTCTTTTCATGCTTTCTAGTGGATATGATCTCCTGACTGACATTACAGAGCATCTATATAGAATCTTTCTACCTCAGCCCCCTTCATTTCAGATATTCTGGTCTATGTTCTTCATTAAGCCCATCTCTCAATCCTTATTTTCTAGCAGCTGCTGCATTTTTGATCTCCACCATACTTGGCTGGTGCTGTGTTTTCTCAAGATTTTCACAGCTTTTCCGGCCATGTGCTGTAACATTTCCAGTGTTTCCACCTCGATACTGCAGATGTCTGGTCTGTGCTACAGATGGTGGTGCAGTGCTGAGGAAGTTTAGAAAAGGAGAAAAAAAAATGACAGATACAGAGATAAAACAGCCAGCTGGAAAAAATGTCCAAGTAATTATGGAACAGGCTGAAAGGAAGCACCAGCACATGAGCAAGAAAATAGTCTCCTAACGACCTGACTTCATCAACACTCTCTGGATCAGAGCTTTGTATCATCTATTCAATAAATACGATGTGAAAATAATTGTATTTGTACAATTGTATAATTGTTCCAAAAGACGGACCTTTTGTTTCCGTCTTCAGTTTTTAACTGTGTAGGGTATTGCTCGGTACTTGGATTTAGAAAAGTAGTAATAGGGGTAACGTAAAAGAATCTGTGATGGAGCAAATGGGAGCCACAGCATAGGGCTTCTCTTTCATTGTGTTCTGAACAGTTTGGCTCCGTTTTCTCTAAAACCTCCTCCAAGCAGCCAAACCCAGCAGATTCCCTCTCAGCTTTCTTTTCTCGAGCTGAACAAGCGCTTCAGCCTCTCCTTGTTATTACGTCCTCTCCTGAAGTGCTGAAGGCCCCGAGCCCCTCCGCCGGGTTCGCTCCGGTGTTCGGCGGTCCCCGGCGAAGGAGCGGGCGGGAACAGCGGAATCCCGGCGGGTTCCCGGGGGTCGGAGCGGGCGGCAGGCGGGACGACAGGCGGGGACAGCACGGCGGCTCCTCCCGGCGGCTCCTCCCGGCGGCCCGACCCGCCACGCGCCTTCCCGCCCGCGGGGGGGCGCCGCCCGCCCCACACGGTCCCGCCGGGCCGGGCGCTGCCTGAGGGGAGTTCGCGCCGTCCCGCCGCGTCCGGCAGCGCCGCAGCGCCGTCCCCGCCGCCGGGGGCCGTACCGCCGGGGGCCGTACCGCCGGGGGGCTGTGTGGCCGGGGAGCGGCGTCCGGGAGAGCGGCGGCGGGAGAGTTCCCGCCCGTTCCCGCGGAGGCCGGGCGGCGCGCGCCCGCCACGCGCAACTCCCGCGACGGGGGCGGCGGCGGTCAGGTGGGCGGGCGGGTGACGCGGCGCGCGGGGCCGGCGGGATGCGGCGCCGCGAGCGGCCGGTGAGCGCGCGCAGCCGGCGGTGGGCGGGGGGAGGGGCGCGGCAGCGTCCGCGCGCTGCCATGGACACCGCGCGCCCGGCCCCCTCCCCCCCCCCGCTCCCGGTTGCCGACGGCGCCGCGCTCGGGAGCGCGCGCGGGGCGGCGGCCGTCCCGCCGCTCCCGGGCTGGGCGAGCCCCCATCCCCCGCCGTGCCCCGGGAGCGCGCTCCGCCGGGCTGTGAGGCCGGGCGGGCGGCGGGGCGCACGGGACAGCGGGCTGGCGGCGGTATCTCCGTTACTCGCAGGGGCGGGTGGGAGCACGCCCCGTCCCGGTCGAGCGATAGCGCTGGCCGGCGGGTGAGGAGGGGCCGGGCGTTCCTGCCGGGCGCCGCCGGTGCCGGCTCCGGGAAGAGCTGCGGAGTGCCGGGCCGGGGCACGGAGAGGACCGCGGAGGCTTTTTCCGGGGGCGGGGAGAGGAAGGTAGGGAAGGAGCTCCGGGTGTGCTCCGGGCGAGGGGTTAGCTGACAGCTGTGGGGAATGGAGCGGGCAGGAGGCGCTGGCGCCGGGACGGAGCCCACAGCCGCGGCGGGTGGAGCGGGCCCCGAGGCGCGTTCCCGCGGCCGGAGTCCGCGCCCGAGCGCTCCCCGCCCGGCGGGGAAGGAAAAGCCTTCCCGAGCCGCCGGTGCCCGAGCGCTGTTTTCCAGGAATCGCAGCTGTCCCGGGAACAGGCGCCCTCAGCCCCCGCCGCTGTGCGCGTTCGCGCGCGCTCCCGGCGCGCCCACAGCGCGGTGTAGCGGTTTCCTGGAAAAAGCTGCCTTGGTCTAATTAAAAACTGAAAACCCGCCTGCCCAGAAAACGTGAATAAATAAATAATGTGTGTTTGGAGTACGGGGGAAAGAAAGATTAAAGCTTCTGATAACGCGTGTTTGTGAGTTGGTTCTACTTTTTTTTTTCCCCCTGGAGTTTAAAGCTCTAGAGCCGGAATTTTACTGGAATGTATGTGCACAAAGATACTGCGCCATTATTTTTATGGTAATACGGGGGAAATTCTGCTTTTGAATTCAGTTATTCCTTCTGTTGTGTCTTCTAAACAGTATACTTTTAAGAAGTTTAAGTTTTTGTCGAAACAATCCTAGACAGCTATTTTTTTTTTTCAATAGATAAAATTAAGTCCAGAAAAAAAAATGTAGTAACCTTTCTTTTTCGGGGAAAAAAAGTTTAAAAGTATTTATTTAGTCACGAGCGTTAAGTGTTAAAGGTCTCATGTGGGAAATAGATTTTGTGACCGTAAGAGCTGCTCATCTGGAAAATAGATTCTGTTACTGTTTTAGTACAGAAGAGTTTCCATTCTGAATGATTTCTGGTGTCCTTCAGCATAGAAGAATATTAATTGAATTATGTAATTTTATTTGTTTCCAAAAGTAATTTGCGGGTTTGCTTTATTTTTTTTTTTTTTTTTGGTAAAATATTGCCTGTATTTATATCATTAGTATTTATAACTATTTTGAATATTTTTGTGTATCTCCCAGTATTTCCCAATATTATGTTAGGAAGCAGGCATTAAATTCTTGTGTGTCTCTGATACACTGGTTCTCCCTTCACTCCATCACGTTCCTTTTCACAGGGAGATGCTTTTGTGTGGTTTGTGTTTTGTGTGTTATTTTGTCAGAAATAGTCAAGTATTGAATATTTTTTCTTGAAAATTACCAGTATTTCTGTGTACGGTGAGCTCTAAATAAGGTTGTGTTTGCTGTCTCAGGGTTAGTTGTTATTATTATGGTGTAGTTTTTACTTTTGTTGTTTAGGAGACTTGGTTGGGGGGGATTGTTAGTGATGGTGGTGTTGGGGTTTTTTTTCCTTCCAGTTCATGCTTCAGTCTTGGAAGTCTCTATGCAACATCCCAGTATTTTTGGATCATACAGTTTGCATAGCTCCCAAATTTTTTATATTGGATGTATTTCAGCTTTTTCACTTAGTACCTAAAATCCACTTTGTACAGATGACATTTGCGTGTGTTCCTCTGCGCTGGAAATGAGTGTTCTGTCCTGTTTTGCTGGCTCAGGCCTTGGGGATGTTGAGGTCAACCGTAGCGTTTGTGTAAATGTTTTACTAACTCGAGATCAAGTTAACTTTCACCTTCTTGAAATTCATCCTGTGGAGTTATATAATCCTGTCTCCCTGCTTGTATTGAGTAATGATAAACTCAGATTTGAATAAAACAAGCGATTGGTATTTGATGTGCCTTCATGACCGTATAATTTGCCTGATGCATAGTCCACTCCTGGTAGCTGACAGTGAAGGTGAAGAAGTGCAGGCGCAGTGTCTCTTGCTCTGAAGGTGGTTTTCATTAGGAATCCCTGGAGTGGAATAGCTGTTGATCCCATCCTGCTTCAGGTGTGTGCTTAATATGTTCATGATCAATGCTGATTATTACTGCTCCTTTTGGAAGGCAGTAACTGAGCCTGTGACGGGGAGCTGTAGGCTTTACCTTGCTGAACTGCTTGATTGCATTAATGAGCTTGTGCTCACATTACAATTACCCAGTTTCCTCCTTCTGTTTGTTGTTAATTTTCTGTTGTATTCGATACCAGCTAGGACTTGTAAGTTGTTTGAGAGGAGCTGTTTTGAAAATATTTTTCCTTCTCAGTAACTTCTCTTGCCTATTTCTACCTGAATTTTTTTCTTCCTGACTTTTGACTATCTTTCCAAATTCTTTTTCCATTTCTGTACGCTCTGCTAATTTCTCTTTCTTGTCTCTGATTTCTTACTCTCATCTATTTCATTCTTGTGGGCATTGTTTTGCTAGTGTGCTTGGTTAAATGGACTTCACCAGTCATTGAGGGGGCTCAGTATGCATTTTTCATTCTTAATGAGGGAGAAGAAAGATAAAATCCCACAGTGATTGCTTGTGAGTTTGTTGTTTTGTTGGGGTTTTATTTGTCCTTAGAAGTATTAAAGGGGAAAGAAAAAAGTCAGAGGTAATACCGAAAACAGGAAGTGTGATATAGTGGTGGAGATCTGAGAAGGGATAGGGAGGTGAAGCTTCATGAGAGAATTTCATGGGAGTCTAAGGTTCTCGTAGATCTGGTAAGGGAAGTATGAGTTAATGATGGCAGTTGCTCAGATATTTTCGGATCATCAGAGATTCTGAGGCTTACATAACTATCACATGTGCTGTTTGTAATAGGACTCTGGAGTTTGTTCTCAAGGCAGGTGCTTGGGTTGTATTTGTGATAGTTACTTAAACAAAGCCTTACTTTGCATAAGAATAAGAACACCTCTTCAAACCTGCTGGAGGGTGGCTCTTACTAAAGCACCTCATGTTCTGTTAAGCAGCACAGCTGCTTGGATTTTCAGTGGCCCTCCTTTGCTGGGATGAAGCAAACCTGGGTAATGCCAGCTGCATCTTACAAATCCACAGCTACAGAACTGCCAAAGTGCTTGGTACTCCTCATCCAGTCTCTTCAGGAGAGCACTTTGATACAGAATTACATATTTACTCTTTTCCACATAAAATGTGGATACTTTAGAAACTGCAGTTGGAGTTGATCTGTCACAGGCACTGCTGGGGGAATTGTGGTCAGTTCTTCTCAGAGTGTGCTTCTAAGGCAGAGAGGATCAGGAGTCTGTGCTTCTGCCCGCATCTCTGTGCATTTGTTTGGAACAGGAGGATAAAAATGAAGGTCACAGCGGACAGGTGAGGTTACCCATCTGCTGTGAGCTGTGCACTTTGCTGGCTCTAGACACAGCAGAATGCTGGAGTGAGAGAGATGCCTGAGGAATGTGAAGCTTTTACTGGGAATAGGAATCTCCCTTCGCTGTAACTGGGGACAAAGGTGAAGGATGGAAATAATAAATGTCTTACAAGGGCTGAATCTGGGATAAAAGGCAGTGGAGTGTAAGTGAACTCTTTGGGTGTGGGAGAAAGGTGTGGGGAGATAGAGGCTACAGCAGACACATAGAAAGGAAAGGAGGGGTTAGGAATGAACACATCTAGGATAGAGACAGCAAGTAGAGATTTCAAGAGAATGAACATGGTGGGACTGAGCAAATTGCTGAAAGACAGTCAAAAGTAAGAGCAAGCAGTGGGCAGGGGTCTTGGGCAGAGCTGATGAACAGCCATATAAAGTAGAATGTTCAGTGCTGTGGGTGGATGGATGTGTTACCAAGTGTCTGGAAAGTGATAAGGAGCTGTTTGCACCTTCTGTATGCTGAGTGCTCTGTGTGTAGGTTGGTGCAGGCAATACTGCATATGGTGGGACATCTGGCCACATGCTCTTTTCTGCTGTTAAAGATGCCTATATATTCTCCTTTTTATCTGGGCACCACATGATTTCTGTGCCCATGTCTTTTATTAGCAGACCTTAGGAAAAATGCATGCAAAGGGATAAGTGTTAAGGGGAGATGTAGTTGTATCTTGATATCCAATACTGTGTAACACAGCTTTGGGGCTTTGGCTTGTGGAACTGTTGTTAGAAGGTGTGTAAGCAACCTGAGTGTTTGGGGCAACTGCTTTAGGTTTGCAATAGTGTGTGGGTTTTGCTATGATTTTTTGTTGCTGTTGTTTGTAGCTCTAAAACTAAAAACCAAACCAAAAGACAGAAAATAAAAAGATGAAAAAATATTGAGAGGCCGAGCTCAGGTGCACTTCAGCTCAGCCCCTCTTATGCAGCACAGGCTTTTCTCAGAGATGGGGATGCTGCTGGAAGGATATGCCTTCATCTCTCTGTGTGCTAGTCTCTCCCAGCAGCTGTTCTTAGCCTGAGATGAAATTCTCTTTGTTTGTGATTCTGAATAACATTTGTGCTCTGCCACAGCATCTCAAATGTGTAAATGTTAAAGTGGTTCTGCCCTGAGTTTGCCTCTGGACGCGCTTCTTTTCGAATAATATTTGGGGTTTTTTTGGAGGTTCTGGAGACTCTGAATGTTGAAAATCTTCCCGACAAGTAAGAGAGAAGAAAATTGTCTAAAAGTCAAACTAGAAATACTGGAAAGCAAACTACTCCATTGTTTCTGCACTTGGGAAATGGAGAAGAACCTTTACTCTGAAAGAACAAATCAGTTAGATGTAGCACTAAGTGCAATAAAGCAACTTTTTTTTGGATGAAGTGTTGAAAAGCACCCAAAGGGAGAATGTATGTGTACAGAATAATTTATTTGTTTATTTTTTAACAGTTTTAAAGGAGAGAATTGGTAATTTCCATTCCTTCTTTCTTTTTTTTTTTTTTTAACTCTTCAGGACCTTCTGCAGCTCTGTGATAGCTGATACGTATGACAGCCTCAAGGAGTCCTGGCAAGATGGCATCTTTCAGACTTCCCATCCTTATAGCATTGGCATTTTCTTCTTTGCCTTCTGTTCTCTCACATTCGAACAGGGTAATGTGGTTTCAGGATTTCTTTCCACCTAATGTATGCCCTATAAATGCCAAAGCAAACACTTTTTATGGCATCATGTTTGACGCAGGAAGCACTGGAACCCGTATTCATATTTACACCTTTGTGCAGAAGAGCCCAGGTAAGACCCCCATATATGTTGACTTAGGTTCCAGCTTCTCAAAACAGTTTTGTTTTTTGCCAGCTCAGATTTCTACAGTTTGTCCTTCAAATGGTCCTCCTGTATGGTGTTTATGGCTCATTTGTTGTGGTGTTTTGCTATGTAAATACTTTTTTTTTTTTTGTAGATCTTTTGAGTCTCAGAGATATAATTCTGGGTATATTGAAGAATTCTAAATTTTAAAACATTTTCATCTATGCAGCTGTTTAAAAAGGAATATCTCATTGAGATGAAAAGATACTTACGCTGGCTTTGTCAGGTTGCATGTTACCTTAAATTTTATCAAGAGATACTTGAATTCTGTATATGTTTATGTCACATTCTGTAGCAAATTAAAATCAGTAAATTAGAGAGCTCTTAAGTACTGAAGATCTGAGGTGTTTCCAGAACTGTGCTGAGATATACCACACTCCAGGGTACCTGTTACTCACATGGTGCAGAGTACAATTTTGGCTGCATATGCAGCAGGGTTCAGGAGGATGAATTGGCTTGGGCACAGTGAGCCAGCAGGTTTGCAAAGGTGGAAGGCTGGTTGCTAGGACATAGTACCTACCTTTGCATGACTTCATCCACAGTGTGGAAGGACTGGTACAAGGTCCAGTTCTGTTTGACTCAGCGTGGCTTGTAACATGCAATAGTCAGGGTGACTTCTACACCCAAACTGCTCTGGGAGCAGTGGCCAAACTTGTTTGGTTTCTCAGCCAAGTCCTTGAGCACAGTCAGCTCTGTTCAGTCTGAGCTGGATGAATCACCTAAAGATAATTGGGAGTTGATTGTGTGTGTCTTAATATGCACTAGTATTTCACAATTAGCTAAGGACAGAATGGGAAAGAAATTTTATTAAGAATAGGCAACAGTTATGCTGCATTGTTGTAACTTACTGTAGTTCACAAATGCTAAATGAACATACTTTTAATTGTAACAACTTGTATTAATAAAACTGTTTGTGAACTTGGAGGGTACAAGGGCAAGTTTCTGCTAAATATGCTCCTGAAGTGAAGCAGGAAGGCTTATTTTAGGAGGGGAATAATCTTGTTTGCAAGGAGAGTCAAGGATAGTCACTTTACAGGAGTTGAGGGCAACCTTTTGGAAATTAAAGAATAAGATTTGAGTTGACTGTGTTATGTAATGTTTTGTTTGTGCAGAAGACCTTCCAGAGGTGGAAGGGGAAATCTTTGAGTCTGTGAAGCCAGGTCTGTCTGCATATGCTGATCAGCCTGAAAAGGTAAGACTGTCCTTCATTCTGTGGAATTTGGTCAGGCTTCTGTTAGATCATTTAGATTCTACCAAGCAGTTCAAGTATTACTGATTGCAATTGCAGAAAGTCCAGAAGAAATGTAGAAGTTCTGCTGCTGTCTCTCTAAACCTGTTCCTCTACTTTTGTGAGTTAAGTTCTACACAGGGAAGTAGGAGCTTGTGTTTTACATATTTGATGAGTGGAACAGTGGCTTAATTAATTGCTTAAATGCTCCTATAACTAGACTATATGCCTTGAGGATTTCAAAAACAGAGTGATTTTTGTCTCTAGCAGCATACATATTCAGTGTTTATTTCCCCTATAGCTACCTCAGATATGAGTAAATGCATTCCCTGCCTCATTTACTAATAATTCTCTCAGTTCTGAAGTAAGCTGCCATTTTCCAGACACCCTGTGCTGACAGGAAGCTCTTTCACAAACTAAAGGAGGTGCCAGAGAAGTGATAGTGTATCTAATCTATCTTGTGTGCTTTAGCAGCCTTGACCTTGCGGGCTGGCGTTAGGGTGATTTCAGGATTCTCATTTTGCTCTGTTGGATTCCGTGCTACAGGAATTTGAGTGTGACACTTCATGGTAGAGTGAATAAATTTGGGATTTTTTTTAAACTTTTATAAGACCACCTATGATTCCAGTAGATCTTGTTTGTTGGGTAGGAGAGGAGAACTCACCCCGAAAGAAATTTCTAGACACTTCACAGGAGAATGTTTATTGCTAATGCCAAACCGTAATTGTTAGAGCAGTAGAAATAATTAAGAGTCAGCAGTGATTTCTGTACCTTGTGTGGTAACCATTGCACACAGCTGGCATTTTAATTACAGTATTTTCTATGGAAACACTTGGAATTCTTATGTTGCATTTAGTGAAATCTACAGGTATTTCCCCTTGCTTTGGCAGCCTCAGTCAGTAATTGCACCCTTTAGTTTCATCATACTGCAAGATGTTTAGGTTTGTCAGCTAATCAGTTCTCTCACCTCCCTCCATACTTCCCAAAAATACTTTCCACAAACAATTATATTTATCTTCCCTAAAATGTATTTATGAATGCACCTTTCCTTCCAATGCAGACACTCTGTTTAACGTTCAAATGAGATGTCTGGCATGGTTTTTGTACTTAGCATGGATGTGGCTATCTTCTGCTATTGAATACTGTTCTCCCAAGTTTTAAAGGGGAAACTGAGAGGCCTATTCTCTAATGGCCTGTAGAAGGAAACCATATGAAAAACGTATTTTTCCTTTTAGGGTGCTGAAAGTGTCAAAACATTGCTGGACATGGCCATAGATGCTGTGCCACCTCATCTCTGGAAAAAGACCCCAGTAGTGTTAAAAGCCACAGCTGGACTTCGCTTGCTGTCAGAGGAGAAAGCTCAGGCTCTGCTTTCAGAGGTAGTACTAAGTTGGTTTGGATGCACTAATATTTCTCTCCTGGTTTAATCTTTTTTTTTCTTTTTTTCATTCAGTTCTCTATTCTGTTTAGCATGAGAGAATTTAATCTATGGAAAGAGACTGTAATCTCAAGATTGCATGAAATTTGCAGAACATCCTGTCTGGTCTTGAAATCCTCTATCTTGCTGTGATGGAAGGCATGGAGAGAGACCTACAATACTTCATTTCTTTCTCTCATAGCCCCTACTCCACACACTTGTCTTGTTTTCTCCAGCTGTGTAAAATAAAACTTTGTCACCCTCAGAGCAGAACAAGACTCTAAAGACCAAGAAATCTAATCACTATTTCTTTCCTCAGGTGAAAGAAGTCTTTGAGGAATCACCATTTCTTGTTCCAGAGGACAGTGTTGGCATCATGGATGGATCTCATGAAGGTTTGTTTTAGGAGGGGTAAAAAGTAAAAGCAAAGAAAAATGGGGAAAAATAGATTTTTTTAGGAAGATAAGAGTGAAAGAGAAATGATCCCTAAATGAAGGAGGGAAAAAAAAAAGGTTTCTGGCCCTGTTTGAAGCAATGCAATCCTGCCTTTCTGAGGTGGCGTTCATTACTTGGTCACCCGTTAGGCTGCAAATGCAGATACACAAAGAGATTAGATTACAAAGGTTTCAGAACAAAACATTTGTCTCAACAATAGGTATTGTCTGATGTAGGCTGACCAGCTGAAGCCTGCTCTTGGGAACTGGTGTAAAAGAGATGGTGTCTACCTCTGAAAGGCTTCATGACAATATACAGCAAGCTGGGAAGCTTATGGAAAGTGCCTCGTAAATTCTGCAATACCAGCATTAAAATTAACCTATTATGGTTAGCTCATCAGTTTTCAATCTAAAATTGGGAGGATTGTGAATATTAGAGGAAAATGAAGAATAATTGGCAAATATTAAAAATAGCTAAATAATAAAATAATAAGTTAAGAATATTTTGTTGGGGAAAATACAGCTAATTAGCAAGGAAGCACTGCAAAATAGAAGAAAAAGTGAAATATGTTGTAGGTTTGGAGTCAGCAGTGACTTTGCAGTGCAGAAAAGAACACTGTATCATTCTGGCTACATATCCAGACATACTACCTTGGAGAACAGGAAAGTAATAATAATTTACATGTCTGCCTGATAAAAATAACCATCCTGTCATGTTATGTTCAGTTCAGAACACTTCCTTATGGCAGATAAATTGCCACTTAGGAAGATGTTGAAGGAAAGCAAAAAGAGTTATCACAGTGCTTAAACAACTAATAAATGGAGGAAGATTAAAGAGCAAAATCTGTCCACATGGGCCGAGAGAAAAGGAGAAGTACCATAAAGTCTTCAAGTATTTGATAAGCATGATGCAGTGCATAGTTTGTCACTATGGATTAATGGGTGAATTGTACAATAGGGAGAACTGTTGTATTGACAGGGGGCAGGACCAATGAGGCATAATAGAGCACAGGGTAGCTTGCCAAGTTTTATTTAAAATCCCTCCCTCTTCTACTGTCACATGTTTGCCTGTGTTTGGGTGAGAATCATGTCAGTGTTAAGCAGGCCACTGGAGTCAGAAGGAGCTGTTTGTGTTTTGCTGGTTGCTGCTCTGTCTGCAGTGTAATTATAGAAACGTCAAGATTAAAACACAGAGTGGTGTGAATGCAGTTTTCAGATTAGGAATTGAAATGCTGGACTGCAAAAACGGGCCCAAGGAAACTTGTGCATTGTGTCAGCTCATTACTTTTTTATATGTTGTTTGGATAATAGTTATGATTTGTGCATGCTGCAGTTGCATGGATATTACAAAGTCCTATCTATTTCAGCTCATGGGATTCATGTGAATCAATAATACATCATTTACATTACTTATGAGTTTGAATTAATCTCTGAAGTCTGGGGTGATTGAGTTAAGTTAGTAATGGCTTCCAGGTAAATAAATAACTTATGGAGGGCTGGTAACAGTGGGCAGGAGATTGTGGGAGCATTCAGTGGTGACTTTTTTTTTCTTTTTTCTTTTTTTTTTTTCACTCCTTGCAGGAATTTTAGCCTGGATCACTGTGAACTTTTTGACAGGTAGTTAATTCTGTATGACTGCTGTCTAAATTTGAACTTGAGTCTCTTCTGTGGAGGTGATCACCCTAATTTCCTCTGTCTTTGCCATGCTTTTCCTCCCCACTCTGTCACTGGTGCTGAAGCAGTGGATTGTCTTGGGCAGAGTCTGTAGTAAGGAGGAGAACCCCGAAGGTGCCAGGATTTACTCAGATCTTGGAGGCACTGGCAAGCTGGTTTCCTTCATGTGCTTTGGGGAGTGGTACTGCTGATGTGTGGGAGACAAGGCCCTGCAGTGTTCTTCATCCCAGTGTGAGCTGTGTAACTACAGTGGTGTTGCAGGGCATGGTGCCTTAGCACTACTGGTTCTGAGAGCTTCTGGGAGTGCAATCTAGTGAAAGGAAAGTCACTACTCTAGTAGATAGATGAGCAAGCAAAATACTGCTCTGGGCAAAGAGAAATTGTAGTAGCTGATTTTGCTCTTACTGCCCTTCCTTCCCTTACTGCTTTTGACCAGCTATATGATGGTTACAAAATTTGTGTACTCTCCTGGCAGTCTTCTGCAGGAGATACTTTGTCTCTTACTTTCAGCTTTTGCTTGATACCTAGAGATTTATCTGCTTTTGTCACTTTGGAGGAGAGATTGGAATCAAGGAAGAAAAGTCTGTAAATCTTTCCATAATGCCTTCTGTTTGCATGCCTGTTCTCTCTGAGGTTTTTTCTTTGAAGGGCAGCTCAGCTCTCCTTGTATTGCTGTGATACTGTGATCACCTGGTGGCTGCCTGAACATCCACACAGTGTCTGCATTTCAGCATTTGTGCGCTTGGGGCTGTTCTGAGCACGGTGTTGTTTGCAGGGCAGCTGTCTGGCCAGAACCAGCAGACTGTTGGGATTCTGGACTTGGGAGGAGCCTCAACCCAAATCACATTCCTGCCACGGTTTGAGGTGAGGAGTGGTTAAAAGTGCGTGGGTTGGGACTGCAAGGCCAGTGGAGAGACCTGAGCACTGCTGTACTCTCTGATAACACTTTGTCAGCAGTGGCACAAGCAGAACATCTGTGGTTTACAGAACATCTGTATTTCTGTTCCCTTTGAGGTCAGCAGTTGGCTGATAGGCACTTGCAAACAAAGGAGCCTGAATAATGAGAAAATAAAAAGAAAGCAAATGAGTAAAACCAGAAAGAAACAGCTTTTGTTTTCTAGACTCAGGCTGGGAAAGCCTCATTAATGTTGGTATTGCTGTGTATTCAACAAATGTAGAACATTTCTAGGCAATATTCTTGAATATTAGAAAAAATGTAGGGGCTGGTCTATCTCTTTTTTTCCCTGTTTCAGTCCAATAACAGATCTTCACTAAGTTTTGGAGGGGAGGAGTGTCGTATAGGATAAATTTCTTTAATAGTAGCACAGTCAGTTCTCTGTTTTCTTATCAATTTCTTCTCATTCGTTTTGAGCATTCTGTCCCTCAGACACCTCTGCTGGATTTCTTTGTAGTTCTATAGCTTTTTAGAAACAGTTGGAACTGGGACTCAAGTCTGCAGTTTGTATGAGAAAATTACATGAGTAATGGAAAGGCACTATAGCATCCTGTACCTTAATCTTGTGATGTGTTATGTCACTCTTTCTGAAGGAGTAATTTCTTTAACATTTTTTGTTTATAGAACTTGAGCTTCTCAAAGGGTGTTTGGTGGTCACAAAACACATGGCTTTCACATCAGGATATTTTCATTCTGCAATCGTGTGTTACGTTGAAACATGACATGTAACCTTATCCTGTTCAGCAAAGCCTCAAGTATACTCTGGGCTTGTCCTCTGTTTTGTGTTGATAACACCTGCTAAAGTGGGCACTGGACCAACAGGAAAGGGTGTTGCATGTCAGGGTTTTGGAGAATAAATAGAACTGTGAAATAGGCTGAGCTGCAGCTCAGGAGTCAAATGTTCCCTTCAAGCCTTGCAGGAAAAGGCCTGGAGTGTTTGCTGCTGACCAGGACTAATGGAGTGAATTTGTAGGGCAGTGTGGAGTCGAGGTTCATGTTGTCTGCTTGTACACTATGTCTGCTTCTTACATGTCTTGTCAAGTTCAAATAAATAAGCTCAGTATGTTTTTGGCAGTTTTTCCCATCTGACAGAATTAGCAGGGATATCTCCCGTTGATTTGCAGTGGGGATTTTTCCTTCCTGCAATCCAAGGCAGTCACATGTTTGCTCATGTATTAGTTTTGAACAAAGTAGTGTATTAGTAAGAGAATTGTTAATTAAATGTTAATTACAAGCAAGTAGAGAACACGTAATGATAAGTGCATGGAGCTGATTTGAATTTCATGGCATTATTGCCAAAATTAAAAGCAACTGAAAACCAATCATAGTAATTATTAAATTGACTGTTCGGTATCTGCCTCATTTTTGTGAAAGTAGGGCATGAAAAAAGACAATTGTATTTTTGACAGAACTTAAACTATGGCCATCTGTGTGTATGAGGCCAAGGACATGACTGCCATTTCAGTTACAATCAACAAATTTCGATTTGCATTTGCTCAGGAGACACTCAAGCTGAATACTGTTAAATTCCTTTCAGCTTTGAACAGGCTTCTGTCTAGGACTCTAGAAAAAATAACCCAGATCTGATCTCCTTACTTGAATGGTAACTGCAGGACCATGCAGCTTCAGTTCTCTCAGAGATTCTGCTGCTTGGCCCAGAATAAGTGTCTGATGTAAGTGCACAGAGGCGAGAAGGGGAGAATGAGGCCATGAGGAGAGACAAACTGAGATTGAGAGCTTAGGGAGTGGACACAAAGAAACAATAAATGATGGCTAAAGCAGTTCAGCTTTACAAGAGAGTGAGTCTGTCAGGAAGCTGGGGCAGGGTACCAGTGGGATGGAGGTGTGCACAGAGGGAAGAGAGGAAAAAGCTGGAGGTGGTGAGGGAAGAGGCTAATTTAGATGAAGCAGCCCTAAGACTGGGAGTGAGTGCTCACAATGTTTCCTCAAGTACCAGCAAGACATTTGACATGGTGAAAATAGGGCCTGTACTTGGTATTTTAATTCTTCTGAGTACCTCAGTTTAATACCTAGTGTGACTTGCAAAAGTTCATAGCACTTCTAGTGCAGCTGATTTCAGTGGGGACTCTGTACATGTAGAGTAGCATGTAAGTGCTCTAGAAAAATTCAGGTTACCTGAATTAGAAAGTGTTTTCATCCTGAAATGTTGTGCTGCCAAGTAACACAGAAATGCATATAAATAAAATTGGTGTTAAAAGCTGCAGATATTACAGCAGTAGCACCATTGGAACACTGTGCTTTATTTTCAAAGCAGATCAGATGAGTGTGCAGTAAACTCTATGAGTATAGCTGTGATATTACATTGAAGTTGGTTATTCTTTACTGCATAATATAAACTAAAACATTTTTTTCTTTTACTTAACTTTCAGGCAACTCTGAAGGAAACCCCTGAGGATTTTATTACCTCATTTGAAATGTTTAATAGCACCTACAAGCTCTATACCCACAGGTGAGGAGCAAAAGACTGCTATTTCCAGTGGGAAAATCTGTCTTTTTGCAGCCCCTGAGCTTACATCCACATCATCCTGGTACCAGCAGCAGAGACCATGACTTTTTTACTACTTATCTGCTTGCAGCAGTAGGAGTGGAACATGACATTAGTTGGCTGGAAACGTTCCAGGATCATGGTTAATATCACTGCAAGGGAATATTAGGCAGTCTGTCAAATGAAGAGAAAGCATTGTGAGCTCATATTTAAGGAGAAGAATTCTTATTACTGGAGTCAAGCCAAATATTCTGAAACAAGCAGAAAGGTAGATATTGTGCCAGTGGTCAGAACTAAATATGATTAGAGGTTTGGAAAGAGGACTTTCCTGAGACTTGTTTTTTGATTGCTGTAGTCATCAATACAGTTCATTAGATCAAATAATTGGAATTGAAAAATCATCTCCTAAAAATTGAGAGAGAGCTGTTAGTTTAACGCTCAATATTCTGCAAACATTTAAAATTACATGACAAAAGTGGTAAGTGGCCAGAGGTGGGAATGGATTTTAACCTACTTGTGTTGCTACAATATGTGATGACATTCTCATAAGCACTGTTTGTATTCTGGCTTATAATGAATGTAGCAGTTACCTGTGGAGCCAAACAGGTGAATTTCACACAAAGCCATGATTCCCATTTCTTGGGAGGTTCTGCACTCTGCCCTAAGAGCACAGAGTTTTGTGTGTGTAACATAAGAGTGGCTGCCCTATTCCCCATGCACTCAGCACATACTCTTCTTTCTCCCTCATTTTTAAGATGGTGCATTTTTGCTTTTCATGATCTTCTTGTATTAATGGCACATCAGCTCTAACCGCTTCCTGCAGTTTTAGATTTACCCATTTTACAACTCTTTATATTTCTTGGGTTTGTGTCACTCTTTTGGCCCTCAGGGTTGTTCTGGCAAAGGGAGCTCTATTTTAGAGAGGGAAGCCTTGAGGGAATCAGAGGAAGGAAATTTGGGTTGGATGTTCCAGGACGTAGGAAGAGGGATATGGGTAAAGCACATTGGATGTGCAGGAATCAAGACTATAACATCTGTCTTTGTTGTTCACAGCTATCTGGGGTTTGGACTGAAAGCTGCAAGACTGGCAACACTTGGAGCTTTGAATATGGAAGGTACATTCATATAGTTAAACATTCAAGATTTATGAAGAGATGCTTAGACATAGCTTTGTGTCAGCAGCCCATTTCCTGTGTGTTTTCACTTCTGTATCTTGTGCTTTTCTGTGTTTCTGATGCTGTATATTTGTCTGAAAACAGCTACCACTCGAGACAGCTGCTTTTCTCTATTTTTGGGATCAGCCAGCAGTGACATTTCAGAAATGCACACGTGGGAGCATACAAACACCATGGGCCAGCCACAAACACACAGCTTTACAAGCATCCACAGAAGCATAAGCTGTGTGAATAAATCCTTTTCCTGAGGGTTGCTGCTTAGGCCAAACCCACTTTGTAGGCCCCTCTGGTATCTGTGGTGTTCCTCAGACATGTTCTAGATTAAAGCCCACAAGCACATCACACACACTCACTAACCTGAGTGCATACTCACATTCCTGAGTCTTTCCAGTTTCTCACCCAGGGCTTGGGCCTTTTGTCTAGTCTCTGGCCAGGACCTGGGATTTTTCCAGCTTCTGGATTCTTACTTGACAGCTAGATGGACTTGTGATAATTACTGGAATGTACTCAAATCAAAAATAGTTGGGAATAGGGATTAAGAAGAAGATAGGACAGACTGCAATGATTGGTCACAAGGCTCAGACAGAAAAGCATACAGAGCAGCTGCCTGCTTACTTGTGACTGTCTTCTTTTATAGTCCCTTCTGGTTTGCCATCCTTGCACTTCCTTGATCCCTTAATTCCCCCTCTTCCCAGCCTTTGAGCCTTTCCCTAAGCATCCCGTAGTAAATTTTGCTGTCCCACAGTCTGCCTCAAGCATTCAGAAGTTTGCTTTATCTGTGAGACCTGTGTGTGCAGCAATAATCATGTTTTCTTCTTATCAGTTACAGTATTTCTGGTTGAGCCCCTCAAAGGTACATTCAGTGGATCCTGTAGTGGCCATTGATCTCTGTCCTAGGAGGTTTTGCCTTCATTGCTCAGTTGCTTTGTTTGTCTTGGTTATCTGCTGTCATTAGGGTTTGTGCATCTGTGTGTTTATTACCTCTCATTTCTTGTCTTTTGTGGTGGATAGCCGTTATCCAGATACCCTTGTACCATTTATCTCATTAAGAAATGACAAGCCTGGCTGCTCTGCTGTTTGCAGGACAAAACAGACACAACTTTTCCAGACTCAAGACTGGTCCTTAATTTGTAATCAGTTAGTGCCACATCCATCAATTCAGATTTTTGTACTTTTGCTTAAAGACTTTAATGAAGATCTTTCAGCCTTTTCTGGTTCTGCATATTGACCTAGAGCTATGTTAAATTCTGTGCTTTCTGACTCTCCTCTCTGCTCTCACTCCAGTTGTGGATGGACAAATGTTCCGCAGTTCTTGTTTGCCGAAGCAGTTGGAGGCAGAGTGGCACTTTGGGGGAGTGAAATATCGGTATGGTGGCAACAAAGAGGGTAAGTTAAGGACACTTGTTTCTTTTACAGTAAGTCTTATGTCCAGAATCTGGATTTTTCCTTATCAAATATTTCCTCAGTTAACCAGTGATGACTGGGATATGAAGGATAGCTGTGCAGTTGTAGAGGTTGACTTCTGAGAAATACAGATTAAAATCTGAAGCTATAAAAGTAGCTGACCTGTCCCCCTGTCCTCTGACTGTGATCTCTTATTACAAACCAGACCTTTACTGGGAATGTTGAGAATTACTTGTGCAAATAAGAGAGGTTTTTCTGAGGCTTTGAGCAAAGTGCAAAAATTCTGTCTATGTTAGGGTACAAACATTTTGGCCTACCAGTTAATCTCACTTGTGGAACTGTTTCGTAGGTCTCTAATAATAATAAGTCTCTAATGCTGCATAGAGAGCGTGAGTCTGCTGCCATCATAGACTTGAACAGGTTGGGGAACACGAGAGCTGAATCGCAGATTTGGTGTCTGTGGAGTGGGTTGATAAAATTACAATGTGATGGGGAGACAAAGCAAGGTTTTATCTAACAGGTGGCAGCAAAAGTAAAAGATTCTGCTGACCACAGAACATGTCAGTGGGAGTTTTCCCTGACATGGAAGTAATTTGCCTGACACTTCTGTCAGACACAGCAGTGATCTGCTCTGACCAGTTTTACTTGAAGAGGTTTTAGAGTCCTTGCCTGTGTGCAGGTGCCATGTTGGATTACAGAAGGGATATATAAGCTCTTGTTCTGATGCTTTAATCTCTGCTGCTTTTATTTTTCATCCTGTTGCCACTATTTCTTCCATCTCTTGCATGTGCTCTTTGGCTCACCCCTTGTGTGTTTTTCCTGACAGGAGAAACAGGATTCCAGCCTTGCTACTTGGAAGTACTCAAGGTTGTCAAAGGGAAACTTCACCAACCAGAAGAGATTCGTGGAAGTTCCTTCTATGCTTTTTCCTATTACTATGATCGAGCAGCTGACACCAACCTAATTGGTAAATTTGGGATAATCTACTACATGTGAGCATGTCAACCAGAAGGTAGACAGAGGAACTCTGGCAGCTAGAGCCAAGGGGAGCAGAGGAAAGGAATGTTATTGAGAAAGAGGAGACACACAAAATGCCTCGAGGGAATGACGTCTATCTGTCACTGTAGTTTGGTGTTCAACATTCAGCACATGAAATGTGCTCAGGGCTCCAGTTACAGCTGCAGCTCTGTTTTCTGTTCCAAACAGGTCTCACTCCTAGTGCAGCATCATTGAGTTGCTTCTAGGGTCAACTTAGATAAAAAACTCAAATGCTGTTAGGTCTATGACGATGTTTTCTCACATCTTTTTCAGATTATGAACGCGGAGGTGTTTTGGAAGTGAGAGATTTTGAAAGAAAAGCCAAAGAAGGTAATTGTCATGAGCTGGGAAAACTGGTTTGGACAAGAGATAACAAAAATATCAATGTGTAGGCAGTACATAATGTGACTTGGAAGAAAAGCAAATTTATTTAACCTTTATTTCACTTGCACCTGTCATGTTACTTTTATTAGTCAAAAACTCTAACTGATCCAGAAGACAATACTGATAGAGCAGTGAGGGGTTGGTGGCTTTACAGCTCTGCTCAGGAGAAGGAGATAGTTCATGTCACTACAAAAGAAAGTGAATTTGCTGCATCAAGAGCTTCTTCTGTCAAAATGCAACTCTCTGAGTTTAAGAGAGTGCTGAATTCTGTAAGTCTGTCACCTTAAATCCTATTTAATCTCTAACAAAATGGAGGGAGAGAATAAAGGGTTTTTAAGTGTGACAGCCTCTTCCACATTCCTTTACATGTCCCTGTCTTTTTTCCTGAATGCTTGTTATAGTTTTGTACCTCCTGTGGATAAAGAGTTCCTACCTTGCCTAGCTGCTGATGGCTAAAAGCAAGTTACCTCTGTACTGTGATCGTTCTCATGAGAATGAGCAGACATCTTTTTCAGCAGAAGATGCTTATTTACATAGTTCAGGACTGGCTTTTTTTCTAAAATAAGGCCTAAATTTTACTGATTTTTCAGTTAAATTTTATCTCCCTGGAAACTTGGATGATTTTGAATAGGGGGATTAGGCTATAAAAATGGAGTGTGGGTTGGTCGTTATTTTTTCCCTAGATAGTGAGAGAACTTATTTCAAAGATGTGGCTAAGATGTTACCTAACATTATCAAACCACTTACTTAGCCTTAGGGCATCAGGAGATCAAGTCTGTGATCCTGAACTAATTCTTCTCTATCTCATTTCAATAGTAGAAGGATGCTGCTCATCTTTTCTTAGAAGGATGTGAACTCTGCTCTTTCTGCTGGTAGAACAGGGCAGTAACAGTAGGTCTAGAAAGTGATGCTTAGTGTAAATACATTTCCCAGTCACTGTCATCCTGACTGTGGAATCTTGGCTTAGCTGCAGTAAGGGAATGGTTGGTTGGGCAATAGCCTCTTCCATTTCCTTGGACAAGTGTGGTTGGAAAAAATAAACTAAACTGCCATCCTAGAAGGTGGAATCCATTACTGAAGCCATCCGTGGAGAAAGGATGATTTTCATCATGAACAGGTGATGCTGTGTTCTTGAAAATAGAAGTAATCCAACACCCTGCCAGTTGAGCAGAGGTTCTTTAAAAGAGCTGTGTAGATTATGTTGCTGTAATAAAAGATGTACTTTCAATGGAGTTAAGAGAAACTGGATGTACTTTATGGTTTATTTTCCAACATTTTAGGACAGCTCTGTAGCATGTACCATGTGTCATATATACCCACTAATAGTAAATGAGGTTGGCTTGTTTTAGTAAGCTTTGGCTTGAGTTCACTTCAAATGTACAGTGTGGATAAAAGCTCTTATTTTGCTGAAATCTTTTTTTTTTTTTTTTTTTTCATTTTTTCTTTCTCTAGTCTGTGATAACATGGAGAGGTACAACTCAGCCAGTCCTTTCCTCTGCATGGATCTCACTTACATCACTGCTTTATTAAAGGAAGGTTTTGGATTTAGGGACAACACAGTCTTACAGGTGAGAAAAAACAGTTAAATCCCTATCGATTAGCATGCATTAGTTGATTTTTCAGACTAATTATCTACTGAATCTTTCCAGATTTGTAACATATAGTTGCTGTCATTTGTGCAACTTATCAGTCTAGAGAACTGTCAGTAACAACTTGTTTTTCTTCCTTTATAGTTGACAAAGAAAGTAAATGACATAGAGACAAGCTGGACTTTGGGTGCTACTTTTTATCTGCTGCAGTCTCTGGGGATGACCTATTGACCTGTGATACTGCTGTGGACTTCAGCATTTCTGAAAGGCTGAGAAAGTAAATTGCAATCTCCAGATGTTGTTCAGCTGGGACTGGTCACAGAGCAGAACATGGACCAAAGATATATGACAGATCTTTACCCTGGATTGGCATTGTGCCTAATGAGAGTATGATTTATGACTGTGATTGCCGTAAATGATTCAGAATCTGCCTTATGGAAGTCAAAAGGCCTAAAGTCCAGCGGAGAATACACAAGGGGCTCAAAACCAGCTTTCACCAGCAAGTTTGTCAGAAGCACAGAGTTCCTGGATGTCGTGGCAGACTACAGATATGTGACTTCCCCTACTCCCTTCTATTTTAAACATACATAACTTAAGTTTGTTTGTGAGATGTTAAATACAGAAATTAGAAGTAGCATCAAGTCATTCAGAGAAAAGTGAACAGCTCTGAATGCTGCCAACCTCAGTGTTCCAAGAATCCAGCTGCTAGCTTAGCAAATACATGGCAAGACTATTCCAGTCTTTCAAGAAGGGCCTGCTCTAAGTACACTTTGGGCACGGTTTTGGGAAAGGTGTTAGCTAAAACACAGTAATTTACCAAGCATTTTTTAGGCAGTAGGCATTTCCCAAGCAGAATGTGCCTGGCTGTTTCAGTTTTGCTGCCCTTTGCAAGTCTGTGCAGCTACACCACACATCTGACTACCAGACTTGATAAATTTATTCACTTAGCATGTAGTCATAACACATAGTTGTGCTGGCACAACGAGGCAGCAGTGCCAGCTATTGAAACTCAACTGCCAGAAGAAGAGCTTGTCACATTCCACCCACAAGGAGACTGCAGTCAGATGAAATGGCTGATCTGACAGCTCACTTTGCTGTGAGAGCCAGTTCTGTTTCTGTGCTCTCAGCAAGGCACACCCACAGCCTCTTCCCTCTGCTGCTGGTGCTCCTTGGGTTCTTGTGTGAACTGATTTCAGGACACCTAAGCTGAGGTGGTGCACAGCCAAGAGTCAAGTCTAGTGCCATCCCAAGGACAGCAGGCCTGGCACAGCCTAGGGGGACTTCTGGGCCAGTGAGCAGTCTGAGCACCACACTGCCATTGCTGGAGTGAGCTCTAAGGTGTGGTCTCCCATTCACAACCCATTCATTGCCCTAAATAAAACCAGCTGTAGACAGTTTTTCCACTCCATAAAATAATTGGCAGCTTCTGCTGTCTTCCCCAAGGAATATGTAAGGTACAGGTGAATTTACCCCACCACAACAAAGAGGTATTAATCACGTGACTACGGGAACTTTTATCCACTGATGTCTTGTGATGAGCATTTCCATGTTGGGCAGTTGCAGTTACCTGTTTGCTCTAAAACACCTTTCCCACTTCTGTCAAACCAAAGACTGCCCTCAAGCTGCCTTCTCTGCAAACTGGATTTGAAAATAATTGGTAATTCCCAGCAAGGGGAGGAAGTAGTGCACTCATGTCTCCAGTGCTCTTGCCAAACAGTTTGGAGACTTAGAACTTTGCCTTACTGTGAACATTAGTCCTTTTCCTCTAGACAGCAGTGCAAGTTTGCCTGTGGCTGATTAAGCTACCCCTATTCATATCTCAGGTTTTACATCATGAGGGTGCAAGGCGTGCTTTTGATTGAACAACTGCAATCAGCAACAAGAAGCCAAGGGCTGGGGATGGAGCCATCCATACTTAGCCATCCACACTTATCCCATCACTGACACCTTGCTATAAATTCAGGCTGCTTTTTTGAAACAGGAAATGC
The DNA here is from genome assembly GCF_009819655.1 of Sylvia atricapilla. NCBI lineage: Eukaryota > Metazoa > Chordata > Aves > Passeriformes > Sylviidae > Sylvia > Sylvia atricapilla. The sequence continues at coordinate 57,766,221 of NC_089145.1, forward strand.
TTATCCTACATGTGTACTCCTTACCAGAATCTGTTTGAGATCCACATTGAGAAATTCCTTCATCTCTAGGAGTTTCTGTTTGAACATGAAGAAAGTAATTGTGGCCTCTACTCAACCATAAACATTTCTTTCTCCTCTTTCTACTGTTGGCAAAACTTGGTATATGGTCTGGTCTGCAGAACAAGGTGACTACAAATGCATTAATTTTGTCTTCAGTGAGCACTTTTGTATTCTCAGAAAACACAAAGTAGGGTGGAGTGGTTACTGGCCAGGCTGTGTTATCCTGAGAACAAGGTAATTTAATAATCCAGACATCATCTTTCAGTCTGAGCCAGTGCTATAACAAACTCTTACTGGATCTTGGGACAGCAGTGAGGCTGTGTTTTGAACAGGAAGGGAAGGTGGGATGCTGTAGCTAAGGAAGAAGCAGCAGCAGTGTTATCTACCCCCTGAACACACACCAGCTCTGAGGAGGGCTCGAGGGCTGGGTTTTGTCTGGAGCAAGGAGGGGCGAGAAGAAGGGTACCATGCAGAGGAAGTTGGTTTTTCTGCATTCTTTTCCTCAGACTCTGGTACTACAAATGCTAGGGGGGAGCTTCTGCTTCCCAGTACCAAAGTTGCATTTAATCTGAATGCTCAGGGTCTTCATTTGTCAGTGGCACAATTCATTAACTGAAGCAGAACTGCTGCTTTCTATTACTGGCATGATCCTTCAGTTATGGGAGAAAACAAACACTCTGTTAAAAAGTTTTATTTTTCAAGAAATTGCAGAATTGAGCCCCTGCTGTTTACATCTGAACCCAAGTAGGTGGTGGGGTCTGGACAACCCGGTCAAGTCCTCACACTTACCCTAGTGCAATGAGATTATTTATTAGCTAAACTAAAGAGTAAGCAGCCTTTTAAGAGAAGAGCTCTACTTGCAGCCCTGATTTTTATCTCCTCCTTTGTAATGTCTTTTAGCCAGCCACTAACAAGAACTGCCTCATATGAGTGACTGCAGAAGCACAAGTAATGGCTTTCAGTTCAAAACTTACGTTTCATTCTTTCTGACGTTAATTTCTGACACTGTGTAAATCTTGCCCATGGGCAGTGCTTACTTTAATTTTGTGAGTGGCAAATGTCTAATGCAAGAGGCTGGTGTTTGGAACCTAAGACAGAATATCTTGAATTGTCTATTTTAGTAATTAAAGCATTTTTAACAATATTCAAGATGTTGTGGTATAGTTTTCTTTTCCTAGATCTTACTGTTGCCTTGTATCTTTCCCCTGGAGCCCTTAAGACTAGCCAGTTCCATGAGAAATACCATTATTAAATAAAGCACCAAGAGAATGGCAGGAAAAAGGGTGAAAGAATGACAGCAAGGGTTTTACAATATATCTGCCACCACAGGTTTTCTCCCTCTGCTGCAAACCACTCCTTCTGTCAGAGCTGAGGTGCCAAGAACCCAGGAGTGACGTTACAGCTCTAGAAATAATATCAGAAGAAACTGAAAGTAATTAAGCAGCAAAAGCTGTTAAATAATAACCAACAGTTGGCAAAATTCAGCACTGTGTTTGCCAAAAGACAGCTGTTTGCACCTCAACCTTCAATTCAGGAGGCCCAAATTAAAAGCAGATTCTACGTTTAGTTCTGTGGCTGAAGACACCATGGTACTATGGAAAGAAACCAAAAATCCTCTTTAGAAGGGCAAATGAGGGCAAATGTGACATTTTTTGCATAAACCAGTGGATGATGTAATACACAGCTCAATCCCTCAGTTTTATTGTAAATTAAAATAACAATTCAAAGATTCAAGTCCTTTTTAAGGGCAATGCATTCATAGGCAAGCTGCTGACAGGCAGACTGACAATATATCACTTGCTGGCAAAAGCCATTATTTGCTCCTAAAAGAGAAGAAAAAGAGAAGTAATTCATAAGCATGTATTCTAGAAAGAACCTTTAGGCACCTTCCCTTTCATATAAATGAACAACAGCAGTCTTTCTAGCCAAGTACAGAGAACCTATCCCTATGTCCTAGAAAATTAACAAAATTGTAGCATTCCTTTCCTTCCCAAGTAGCACTAACCCATTGGTATTAGCAATGGGTTCTGTGCTCAGGACATCTTCATTTGTTTTTTTCCTTTTAAACAGAGAAAGAGAAAATTCTGAGCACTGAAGCAGCAGCACAGTCTTCCTTAATGAAGACACTGTGCCAGTGGCAGCTGCTCTGCCTTAGGAATGTACCATTTTCAATTGAGGAAGTGTCTCAACAGTGACCACAACACAAAGGAAACAGGGCACCTGTGTTTAATAGGAAGATGGGAAATTAATGAAATAAAAATCGAAATCCAAAAATGAGAATCTGATTTGCTGGTTCTTCGACTTAAGGAACCTCACAAAAATCCAGCAACTAGGTCAAGAGGGTGAGGAGTTCAGGCAGATACACTGCAAAGACAGGGTCTGTGTTTAAGACAGAACCTCCTCACCACTGCCTTGCTCAGGTAATTTCCATTTTAGAGACTTGAACTTCTGCCATGAGGGAACAATTCACAAGGCAAAACAGCACAGAGACAGGAAAGTGTGGGCTGCACACTGCATCTGTGAAGTCACCCAATGTCTTAGTGAAGAGGTGCCTTCACAGGCCTGTTTTTTCTGTGCTTTGCTGAATACAATTCAAGGTTTGACATTTTAATTGCATAGCAAAATAAAGCCAAAGACTTCTGATGACCTCTAACTCCTAATTACTGATACAGAATATAAGGCACTTTGATATTTTATATTCTCTTTTCTCTGCAGGAAAAAAAAAACCCTATCACTACTGAGCCATCAGTTACTTAGGAACTCCTCAGGCCCATTCAGGACACAACCCGCCCCAGTTTAAACTAGTATTTTCCAATCAAAAATGTTTCATTCAAAACAAATATCTTTATACTTTGTGCATATTTCGTGAATGGTTTTGGACAACTCCTACAGCCCTCACTGAAGTGAGATCTTACTTTGACAGGAGGTAGGGCATTTGTTGCTTGCAATCCCCATGTCCTCAGCAACACCAGAGGAGCCAGTGTGGTGGAGTACAGCCTTTTTAGCACATCAGTAGCAGCTATCAAGGAAACATTATGCCTCTGTCGTTCTGTTTCAAACTTGAGGAGGTGTTTTAAGGAGCCTGGAAGAGATAATTGAATGCTTCTATTACACCTGATGTGCCACAAACAATTATGCTTATCTACAGAGCAGTTTGCTCTGGCAACTGAAAGAGAACAGAGAAATTGTCCTGTGGAATGTCTGGATCCCTTTATGGGAATTCCCAGGGTCCTGCCTTGGAAGGAGGGATGATAGAGCCTTCCCTGCCTAGGCTGAAAGAGAGGATCTCCCCTATGGTGCCTTGAAACACCCGATTCACCCCAGTTTGTTTTCCCCATATGTCCCTAATTGTAGTGGTTTCTCCTTTCCCTGTTTCCCTGTTGGTGGTGGCACCTCGGGTGGCCAGTCCCATTGTCCCTATATGTCACTGACCTTTGTCCTGCCCTTTGACCATTGCTCCCAGACCCTTATTTAGGCCTGTGCAGAGCACATGGCCAGGTCTTTGCTCCTGACCTTCCTTCAGTGCCTGAAACAAATCTTGCTGGAACTGATTCATACAAAGGCCCTTCCTGCCTCTCTGAGCCATGGTGTGTGTGATGTGTGAGCTTGGCTGCTTTGCCTGAATCCTCCCCAGCAGCTTTTCCACAGGAGATGCTGATGGGGATATAGGCAGCAGCTCCAACATCTACAAAGCACATGGTCCATCTCAATAAAGATCTCCTTCCACCAGCTAGTGCTCTTCATCTCACCGTGTCTCTAACTGCCATCCTGCAGAGCTTTGGTTTTTTTAAAGCAGCTTCAAGACTTGTGGGATGGAAACTGCATCCAAGAATCAGGAACTGCTCCACAGCCAATGGACATCAGAAGAGCTTTGCTTCAACAAAGCTTTCAAACACAAGACAGCAGCATGCTTAACCAGAGGTTAAGCAAAGGCCTGGAAGAGTAATCCTCTCACTGCCACTGCATTGGCTTGGATCCTTACCCAGATCACTCCCGTTGAAGGCTGCTGCACTGAGGTGATGAGCTAGACATGCAATATCACCAAAGCCCAGGTTCACTCCTTGTCCTGCCAGTGGGTGGACTCTGTGTGCTGCATCCCTGGAGCAAGAGAAGACAGAAATTTATTTCCCATCTTAAAGAAAGCCACGGTGGCTGACAAACCCCAGAAGGGATCAGTGTAGCACTCCTCACCTCTTTGCAATGAACCACCTGAGAATGCAGCATATGTGCTTTATCCAGTACCTCCTTGCATGCTATGCTGAACTACCTGACTGCCTCTCCAGTTGTAAGAAGCAAGACAAAGGGGAGGTAACAAAAAGCAGGTCTGAAAGGAAAAATTATAAAGAGGTGACTAGCCAAAGTCCTCTCAGATCATGCATGGAACAGGCCTTTATGTTTTTGTAAATGACCTCAGCACAACAGGAGCTCTGTCAGTGACATATTGCAAAAACACAAAGTGGACAGATATCATGAGTATAAAGAAGAGGTGGGAATATCATTGAATAGAAACAAAATCTAGTTCTTCTATGAACAGACTTACCTGTAAAGTTCAAAGACAAACAGATATGGGAGTCACAAAGTTAGAGAAATTAAATGAACTTTTGATACGAAATGCAAGATCGTGTACTTTACCAAGCTGTAAAGCACAGTGTGCTCCCAAACACAGAGTGGTTCACAGGTTGGAAAGATGAAAAGTGTACCACACAGAAGTGTAGCACAGCTTCCAAGAATTCCTAAAAGCTACCACCATACTGTAGCTGGGGCAGAGAAGAAACTACATGCGACCTTAGAATATAAGAAATTAGGTATTTTTCTGTTTGAATAGGCCACCACACAAAAGTGTCTGATAACCCACATGGAGTAATTTTTGTCATTTGTGTTCTAGAAAGGTAAGTTTAAAACTCAAACTGGTGCACAGAATGGCTGGTACAATGTAAGGGGCAGTACAAATCCAGCATGAAATACTGGATCGTTTCACTGGATTGTACAAACCAGGAAAAGGAACTAATTATCTTTCCATTTACACAGAAAGCGCAGATAACGGACAGAAAGCTACTCGTACAAAAGATCATGAGAGCACACAGAATAAACTGGACCAGGGTAAAGTCAAACTGGAACTATATATTATTTCTAACATCTGATTTGTCGACTGGGAGTTGCTATGCTCACATCTCTTCTAAGCACATGCCACCCACTCCCCCAGGGGATACCACTGAGGGCCTCACCCGATCAGAGCCACGCGGTGCTGGACGTATTCTGTCGCGTGCCCCATTCCAAGAGGGAACATGGCTCGGCTCTCTGGATCTACTCTGGCAACACTTGGGGGCAGCTGACGGACTGCAGACCCTGAGGGCCTCAGGAGGGAAATGGCAGAACGGAACATGGCTCCAGCAGCGTCAATGAAGTCAGAGTGATTTATGTTGCTCCACTGAAACAGACAAACAAAGCTTTGGAAGTTGACCCGAACTAGAGTTTGGAAAGAACCCAGTTGAAAAAAAATTCTGAGGTCCCAATACTGAATTTTAACTACTTGGACAAAACTATACAGTAGAAAAATCTGTCATCACCGTTTTAGGACATACAAATTTCCAACTAAGATGAGCCTACTCTTCCTGCCTTTTGGAAATTTAGGTTAACTTCTGTGACTTTCAGAACTAACCTAATTCGGTCCCAAGGGGTCATCTTTTCTTTGCTAAGTGCCTCTTTAGTATCATTCTCACCAGAGGAAGGAATTCAGAATACACCTCTCCCATTACTCTCATTTAAGCTACAGGATTCCATTCTATTTCTTAAAGCCTCTTCCCTGCCACAAGGCTGATACTCACAAAGGCAGAGTTGATGCTATCCACAAAACTTTCCTCGTCCATAGCGAGAAGTTCCGATGCATGGTCGTGAGATGTAGACCAGACCAGAGAGCTGGCAGTGTCAGACAGCTGGTTCAAGACAATGTCAAGGGTAAATATCAAGAGAAAAAGAAGCAAAAAAAAAATATTCAGTGCAAAGATTTCCCCACTGCCCTGCCTCACACCAGTCCCTCTGAAAATTACAGTTCCAGCCCAACTTGTTACAAGTGGGAAATGCCAAGGATAAAGTGAGACGGCAGGAGGGGAAAGTGCAACAAATGAAGAGTAAAGGGCAGATGTGCAAATTCTTAAGAGACAGAACCAACTCAGAAAGGCATGGACAGAAATAAAGTTACTAGACTAGAAAATTTTTAAATGTTTAAAAAAAATACAGACCCCTTACCGGAAGAAGTGCAATTGGCCCAGTGGGAAGGAACCGCTGCCATGCTACATTGTTGTCTGTGGCCTACAGTGGAAAGAAGTAAGTGGACAGCAAGCCAGACCAGCCTCTTAGGTTCTTCTGTTTATGGAAGAGCCAGTTTAGCAGAATTTTACCTCAGATAAATGGAGAGTTGCCACCACAGCTGACTGATCATACTGATGTTCAATGTTCTGAATTTCAGCTTCCTTCCGGACCACAGAGTTATGACCATCGGCACCAATCTGTAAAATAGAGATGCAAAGTAACTTCTTCAGCAGCTCCTAGAAAGACTAAGAGCTAGTATTTCACTCCAAAAACTTCAGCCTGCATCTATATATTGTCTGTTCATTCAGAAAAAAAAAAAAGTCCCCCAAACCAGAAGAGGTGGCCCCTTCTGCTCTTCTTGAATTCAGCAGCATCTCCTTGCAGCAGGCAGAGAGAAGGCCATGCCCAGTATCCCACACCCTCTCTGACAAGGTTAGTCACTCACCTCACTCTAGCACTCCACATGGGTGGAGCAGCACACACAAATCAGAACCAAATCCAGTGGAAAGGACTTGGGTCAGAGACGATGCCTTATCAACAGAAATAAAGAGCTTAGTTACCAGCAGCTTGGTCTGAAGTCTGCGTCCATCAGCTAACTCAACTTGGACCCAAGGGCTTGTGTCACAGCCGTGGGAGGGAAGGGGCCAGGTGTAGCCAACTGCTTTGCTCCCGTAGAAAACCTCCACCCGGTCTGATGGGAACACAGAGTACCATGGTCACAGCATGACATGGACAGGAGAAAAGGAAACACTGCTACAAACAGCCACAGCCACACTTGTCTTAACAGCACCCAGGAGCTCATCCTAGAATTATCAAGGCACCCTGAAAGAACAGACACTGACACCTGTCACTGTAAGGCTTGCTCTGGACAAGGAGCTACAGATCTCTTAATTAAGTCCAATTTTGGAGAGACTGTATTCTGGAGAACTACATATGCAAGTGCTTTCCTGCTCTGTAGCCTTTGGAAGTCAGATTTCTCCCTCCCTTCCCAACTCCAGAAGCTGCCCATTTCTCAAGAGTTACTTCTTAGACAAATTTCTCCGTCTCAAGACTTAGTACACACAACAGAAGGCAAGTAACTGAGAGCTATCTGCAGGAAATAAAACATTGAAGAAGTTGTCCACTACCTGCTACTGCATCTAACTGTTTTGTGAGAGCAGACATAATGACATCATTCTCCACTATGTAACCCATGTCATCTAAGTCATCTTTCTCAAAAACGATCATGGCTTCTGAACAAGCATCCCACACCTACGAAGAAAAAATACATTACATGAAGCTATGTGACAAACAAGTCCATTTCAGGGACTTAACAGCAAAAAGACACAGTAATCTAGAAACACAGAACCAGAGAAAGCATCCTGGATTACTGTCCATTCCCAGCTACTAAAGTGCACCACAGAACTAATTTCATTAAATGATTTAGCTTAAGCTCAAAAAGTAATTCCAAGTCAAGTTTTTTATCCCTGCTTTCCTGTTACATAATTGACACATAAAGCCACCCTACAACCTTGCTGTAGGTTAACCCCAGCAGGCAGCTCAGCCCCATGCAGCTGGTTCCTTACTCCCCTGCACTAGGATGGGGAAAACTGGAGGGGTGAAAATACAAAACTCGTGGCTTGAGGTAAACAGAGTTTAATAGGAAAAGCTAAAGCCACATGTGTAAGCAAAGCAAACCAAGGAATTAATTCACTGCTTCCCAAGGGCAAGCAGGTATTTAGCCATATCCAGGAAAGCAGGGCCCCACCAAGCATAATGGTTACTTGGGAAGACAAACACCACCACTCCAAACTTCCCATCTTTCCTCCTTCTTTTCCTCAGCTTTTACTGCTGAACATGACCCCATATGGTATGGATTATCAGTCAGGGTCAGCTGTCCACCCTGTGTACCCTGCTTCTGGTGCACCCCCAGCCTGCTCACTGGCAGGGCAGTGTGACAAACAGAGACAGCCCTGGCACTGTGTAAGCACTGCTCAGCAATAGCTAAAACATCCCTGTGTTATCAACACAGTTTTCAACACAAATCTGAAACACTGTCCCATACAAGTTACCATGAAGAGAAGAAACTATCCCAGCCAAACCAATACATCCTTTACCATCATTTCCATATTTTCCATGCCTCAATATCTACAGCTGCCATTAGGAATGCACCTTTCAGCCTGTAACATCAAGACCATGAGGACAGGTATTTCTGAGCACACTGCTACCCATAAAAAAGGGAGAGAAATTAACACAAGCATGACCTGCCCTTTACCATAGAAAGAAAAACCTCTGTATCACTGATGTAAGGAGTTTTGAGAGTTGAGAGTGGACAGACACGTGGTGTATCTGCAGCCCTAAGTCAGGCACCTGCATTCGCCGGAAGGGTTTGAGTCTCAGGCGGCAGACATGATCCCAGGCACCACAACCTGGAACACAGAAAGGACACACATGGAGATACAGGTTCACACGTGACACTGGGACCAAAATAAAACTGAAGCTCACTCCATACTCTCCTCCACCCTTCCCTGACTATGCTCAGGCTTGGTTTGCACCATCCCCAGACAGGGCCAGGTCTGCCTCAGTGCTGTCACAGCTCCAGAATCACATTGTTTTACTGTTAACACCAGCCAGCAGGAAAGAAACAAGAGCTCTCTGTGAACCTCTGACTTCACAGACAACTCTTACTGTCCCATCACTGGGTAATAAAACAGACACAGAAATGCACAGCCATTATTTTACAGAACATTGCTTTCTCCATAAGGAATCAAGGCTCAAATATCTCTTTAAAATGACAATTAACCTTCATTAATTGAGGACTGAGTTACCAGACTACAAAGCACTCAGCTTCTTTTGTGAATAGAATACTCCAGATGCTGTAGAGAGCACCTTACAACCTTTCCCAAATACTTATATAACAAATCAGACCAAGATACCAGAACACAGACCCCTGTTATCAAGAGAATTTGGATTTAATAACCCCAACTCAGCATGCAGAGACAAAGGCAAATAATTCCACTGATGTTAGGGTGAAGGCAGCACATGGTCAAAAGGGTTTTTGTTTAAACAAAACCAGCTCAAATATAAATGTTAAAAACAATGTTAAATGCAAACAACATAAATGTTAAAAATGCAAACAACAAAACCATACTTACTGCTTAGGAGAGTTGCTGATCCTGGGGAGATGGAGCTGACCCTGTTACTGTAACTGTCTGGCAAGTGATCGTAGTCTTTCCTAGGACCAGCCTCCAGCAAAGCAATCTTTTTATCATAGAAGTGGATGTCATGCCCTAAAATAAGTAAAGACATGCTTTGTTACAATGTTCCTGCCAATAATACCAAAAATAAAACACTCGAGTTTTTGTAATTAGACAGAGTAGATGCAAAGCCTAATAAAGAAATACATATCAAATGCAGGTTTTGACCAGGCAGGTAAAGTTTTGTATGTTAAAGCTTTATTACTACAGTCCTGTGACTGAGATGGACAACTCTTTTGCAGCTAAAGCGAGGATTACATATTTTCCTTTTACATAAAGCTTACATTTTTGTATAAATCTATGCCACTTGTTAATGAAAATTAATTACTGGAGTATTATCAATTGAAATCTGCAATGTTCACTCCATGAACAGAACACATTTTCCAGAGCTTAAACACAAATTCTCCTTTTAGAAGATCAAAATAAAACTTCTGTGATACGTAGCAATTACATGACTATTTTCTCTGTCCTTACATTCTGGCAATGGAATAGGACAGGCAGTTTAGACTTTAAACTTCCAGTTCAAGAGAACTGGGAAAAAAAAATGAAGACTAAAGTAAACTGCAGCTGAGCTGGCCACACTTGCAGCATCCCATCCGCTGCAGATGCAGAAGGTGCTGAGGACAGAAGTGGTGTCCTTGTAACATCTAGAGTTTACAACTACAGCAGCCCTAAAGACAGCAGTGTCCTGGGAATATTTCCTAGATTATGTACAGGAATAACCTCATCTCCTGAGAGGTCCCAAACCTGCTTGTCACCCTTAGACATCACTGCTGGAAGGGATCCTTACGACATCTCAAATCCACTGTGCTCTTGTTTAACAATACAAGCAGAATTTAAGCTTCCAAGGTAAACCCTTATACTTGCAAAGCACTTATTGTTCAGGATCTTTGATCTTCTGTGCACTATTTTTTTTTTCTTTTGTTTCTGTCTCTACAGCACCCTTCTGAATCCATGTTGCAAATAAAGAAGCAGCCAGTACTCTCAGGATCTCTAATGACCCAAAGCAAGCAGAAATCTATTTTAACTTGCTATTCCAGTGTTTAAAATACAGGGTTAGAAAATGAAACTTGGGATCAGATAATAATGGTTAGATGAATGGAACACCTCTCCTACAAGGAAAGGCTGAGAGAATTTGGTTTGTTCAGCCTGGAAAAGAGATGGCTGAGGGGTGACTGAATTGTGGCCTTACAGTACCTGAAGGGACCCCACAAAGAAAGACAAAAAGAGACTTTTTAAAAGATCATGTAGCGACAGGACAAGGTGGAATGGATTCAAAATGAAAGAGAGTAGGTTTAGATTAGATGTTAGGAAGAAGTTCTTTGCTGTGAGGGCGGTGTGACACTGGAACAAGTTGCTCAGAGAACCTGGAGGTGTTTGAGGCTGGATGTGGCTCAGAGCAACCCGGTCCAGGGGTTGGAACTAGGTAATATTTCAGGTCCCTTCCAACCCATTTTATGATTCTATGATCAGAAAAGCACTTTCAGCTATAGGTGACATTATCCATCAGCTACTTAAGGATGAGCATGTTCGACAGACACACTATAGTCGATAAAATTCTAATTAATGGCTCCATTAACAGATGTCCGCACACACTGATACGGCTAGGCTCATCACTGATCAGCTCACCAAACAGCTTTAGGGCAACTTTAGAGCGCTGTCACACGAGGACGCAGGATCAAGGAGATCCCACACAAGGTTATCCCACACTGCGGGTGAGTGGGTCACAGCCTTACCCAGCACGGCGGCCATGGCGCTCCCGACCATGCCGCCGCCCGACACCACCACATCGTAGAGCGGCGGGGCGGAGGCGGCGGAGCGGAGCGGGGCGCGGGGCCCGGCCCTCAGCCGCGCTCCGAGCGGGGCCAGCAGCGGCCGCCCGCGCAGCGCCGCCATCGCCGCGGAACTGACGGCGGGCGGAAGTGGCGCCGCGGAACCATGACAACGGCTGTGCGCGCCGCCGCTCTCGCGTCTGATTGGCTGCGTGAGGCCAAGTGGGCGGGCCCTAGCGCTGCCGGCCGCGCTGATTGGTGCAGGCCGGGGGCGGGGCGGGGCGAGGCGGGCTGAGGCGGCGGCCCGCAGACGAGCGGCGGCTCGGCCGCGGCGCTCCCGGGCGGGGAGGCGGGGTCGCGACCCCGAAACCGGCACTTCGCGATTTATTTTATTTCTTCCAGGTGACGCGACAGCCGCTCAGGCTGTAACACGCCGACTCCATCGTTTCCCGCCGCCGGGCAAGGAGCTGGGAGCATCCTCTCGGGATGGGGGGCCGGCGGTCTCCGTTAGAACAGGGCGTACCGTGCCAGGCAGAGTTATGGGGTGACCTCGGGGTGCTCGAAGAAGATGAGGAGCTGGAGGGTTTCAGGAGGGAGGCGGACGTTCTGCGTGAGAAGCTGAGGGAGGCTCTCAGGTAGGATGACACCCGGTAAGGATGGCAGGATGGGGATGCAGGATTCCTCATCCTTCTGGCCGGTGAGGAGGCGGAGCATGAAGTCCCAAAATGCACGTGTATAGTGCCAAAACACTGGTCACAGGTGTAGTCACAGCAGGCAGGATGGGGTCAGTAGGTGCCCACGTAAGCAGCATTCACATAAAACACGAACAGTACAAATCCCCACCTCACTCATCAGCTAATCGTGCTTAAAATGTGGCAGCAGATCACACACATTTCTAGCCAGTATCCAGTCTTCAGAGCTGTGATCTTCCCAAGGTCGAGCTCTCAGCTGACTTTGCTTGTGGTTACTCTAGCTGGGCATTCACTAGCAGGTCACACATGCACTCTCTTACAAAGGAAAGAGTTTATGAAGAAGAGACTGCAGCAATCACCAACAAGTGTATTGACCAGGAGTCAGTTCACACATGATCTGCACCTCCTATCTCCTCCCCCTTTTTCCCCTTTCCTCTTCTTGGTCCACTCTGATTCACCTTGATCCTTCCTTTTGCCTGCATTTATTCCTTCCCTAAAATCTCCTAAGTTTCCCTTCACTTTCACAATTACCCTCAGGCATCCTAGGAGAAGTTTGCTAATTTAATGAGACCCAGAATAGTCTCAGGTGGGTTTTTTTCTTATTGTCTAATAACACGGTCGTTTACTCAGGTACAAAGTTTCTAGCTGAACCTCTCAAGCATCACATTAAAGCAGTTTCTTGTGATGACATTCCCATCAGCATCCCAGGAATGCTAGTGTTTGGTACTGTTTCTTAGGATTTGTGCATCTGTGTGCCTGATTGCCTCTCCTGCGTTTGTCTGTGATGTTGAATAGCTATTAGCAAAGCTAACCCTAAAGCTGGAACTTTATGGTTTGCTTGTGGCCTTCCTGGCAACAGAGTGCTAGCAGCATAATAAATTGCATGACACAGCTAAGTAGGCCTAACTTCCATGTTGTACATGGAAAACAAAACAAGCAAAGCTCTGCTTACAAACTTCCTTAGCAAAGTGAAATATGGAGCCTGAAAATGACAAAAACCTAGGCCTGTCTTTTAACAACCAGCTCAGCCTATGGTGTCTTTCTCTCAGACAATAGCGTCTCCCTTCTTTTAACTTTGTTTTTTAATAATTTCACTTATTTCCCCTTCATAATGTCTTTGTCTTAGTCATACATCTGGTAACATAAGGCAGTCCAGTTCTTTGACCGACCTCACCTCAGACAGTACCTGGGATCAGCAAAAGCCTCACTTGTTTCCTAAGTCCCGCTTGAGGCCAAAAAGTGCTTCATCTCCCTGGATTCCTTCCATCACCATCCCTCAGCCTTTCAAAATGACACTGCGGGAAGCTCGCAAAAAGTCCGAGTTGATGAAGTCATACATGTTCCTTGAACTAGACAAACAGAGAGACAAAAGGCAAAGCCAGGATGAAGCTGAATGTCAGAAACAATTCCGGGCACAGCCTGTACCTGCCCATGTGTTTCTGCCCCTTTATCAGGAAATAATGGAGCAGAATGAGATTCGCAGGCAAGCAGCAACACAGAAAAGAAAGGAGCTGCTACTTTCAACACAGCGGCCCTTCAGTTTTCTGGAGAAGGAAGAGAAAAAGAAAGAAGCTATCAGACAAAAATTCCTGGCAGCAGCAACCCCAAATGAGAGCTCCAAACAGAAGCAAGCCAGTAAAAAAGTTCCTAAATCTACTTATGACTCACTTCTTGGAGATAAACTCAAAGGTAACACGCCAGGGCTCTTTCTGTAAAAGCACCTCCCTGCCTGTCCCTTGCTGTCTCCACGCTGGGAGGTAAGCTCATGGGCCACAGGGCACCACTTGGAGCCTAAGGCCAGTGTCCCCTGATGTTGTTGAGTCTCCTGTATGTCACTGGTCATTACATTTTGTTTAGATACTCATGCAGTAGAGTGCCCTAAGTTTAGTAGTCTTGTATCAAGTGTCAGCAGCAGTTCTGTTCCACTCCCCAGAAAACATGGGCACGTTGAGCTCTTCAGACAGATTTCCATACCCATTTTGCTGCAGATCATGACAGTTTGGGAATCTTTCCCTACACTGGATTCCATACCTTTGGTTACATTAAAGGGATATAAATGATTTGTGGCACAAACATGAAGACAGATATAGTGCCATAGGTCTCCAAGGTCCATGCAGTATCTTAGATCTGACAATATTACTCCTACCCAACTGATCCATTCTGCACAGAACCCCTAGGAGACGAGAAAAATATTTCCTGAGCCCAAATCAGGAAATTAGTTTGGTTCTAAGTGACAGTGTAGTAGTCCAATCTCTCCTGCCATTCTCTGCGGTTTCCAGTTGCCTTCCCACTTGCTCTAGCTCAGGTGCTGAAACAGGGGAAGTAGGTGCCAGGACCATGCTAGTCAGAGGGACAGCCAAGGAAATGTTACTGATACTTGCTTGCTTTCAGATGGCTTAAGCCACCACAGTTGAAAGTTTGAAGTAAGCAATTCAGACTTCACACTTGAATGTGGGAACTAAGCCAGTCCTTAATAATTCTCATGGCTTTTCTCATCCTTTTCTCCTTTTTTACTATTTCCCAATGATTTCTCCTTGAGGATACACCAGTTCAGTTTTTTATCAGAAAACATTCTATTGGGGTGTACTAAACTAAATAAATTAAAAAGGTAAAAGGCAGCAAAGGACAAACCATTGTTCTATTTCTATCTGGCATATGAGAAGGGAGGAGAAATGAACATTTCATACTTCAGGCAATGAATGCCTATAAATTGACTCAAAACCATCTTATTTTGCAAATAGCGGTATTGATCTTTTTTTTTCTCCTAAAAGCAAAATCCAACCCCAAGCCAACTGTCTGCATTTTCACTAATATTTAGTGCTGCACAGGGAAGGACTTCAGTTTGATGCTATAATCTGAAACATATTCTGTGGAAAGTTTGTCACAAAAGTCACAAACGTGATCTATCCATCACATGTTCCTTACTTAAAGGCTTTTCCAATATAGACAATTACTGCTGGATATTACATAGAAAAGCCATCATCTGTTACAAGTATACTTGAACAACTCATTTGTACCACACAGTTGACATGGCTGTAAGTCCCATATAAAAAGTATGAGACTAGTATGGAAGATTAACACTTCTGTAAGACAAATGAGACAAAGAGCACAAGTTACGTGGTACCCCTAAGAATAGGAGAAGTCCTGTTCAGTTATTGCTCCAGTAAGTAAAAAAGATATCTAGAAATTAATGCCTAAGAAAGAGACCCTACCATGGTTTTACTGGTATTTTTCAATTATTTTTCCCTGGGAGGCAGAGGAGAGAGGGGCTGAAAAGGGGGTAAGCAGAGCACAGGATGTTTGGTCTCTCCTATATGCATAGCTGCTATCATAATGGAAAGTTTAGACTTGGGCAGTGGAAATTTCACAGCCTTTTATATCACTTATACTCTTCTCGTTGCTTTCCCTTTGATCCTTTAGAAGCCGAACTCTTCAGGGAAATCCGTATTCAAATGAGAGCAAAAGATTTGCTCAAGAACTCCGTAGCTCCAATAGATACCAGCAACTGTCGGAGGGAGCCTCAGTCCCGAACTGCCACCAGAACCAAGCAGGAAAGACTTGGCTTCTTACAGGACAGAAGTTTCAGCTTCAAACCAAGGATTAATCCAACAATACCAGATTTTGAAGAACTTTACTGGGCGTTTCAGAGGAAAACATTAAGGAGACAAGAAATCAAAGAGCCAATTCGTAGTAAACCATTCAAGCTAAGAACCTCCAATCTCCATGCCAGGCAAAGGCAGGCTAGTGAAAAGATAAAGGTGAGATACCAGGATATTTATATGATACTGCTTTCTCCTGTGAAGACACCAACCTCTCAAGCTTATAGCCTTTAATTATTAATGGTTAACATCCTGTGACCTCTGCCCTTGTATTGGGAATACTGCAGAATTCTAGGCCAAATGAGAGAACAAAATTCTACAGCAAGAGATGAGCTATGACAGCTAAGGCAGTTACCCTTTCATAGCTATAATCAAGTCTCCTTCCCCTTGTCCCTCAGCCTATCCACATGTAAATCTCTGTTGATGGAAAAGGGAAGAGTGAGTGCATTCTCATACCCCAGCTGTTCTCTTTGGTAGGCAAATAACAGGAGATTCTGTAATAGCAACTGTCTGTGAACAAATACACTGAATGAAGTTTCATTTCTTTCAGGATTCTCAGAAGCTTTCCAAGGTTTCAGTGCAAAAAAGTCACTCTCTGCCTGGACTTTCCTCTCTCTCTTCCAACACCCTTCCTGTGCATATTACAGATGCAACTAGAAAGAGGGAATCAGCTATTAGGTAGGTAGAAAAGTTTGTCCACAAGACTGTACAAAAACTGAATAATATAGAGGGAAAATACAGTGTTTTCCCTCGTCACATCAACTGCATCAACAATACATTTCCTAAATGTTTCTCTGTCTTCTTTCTTTGCTAAGTCTTGCTCTGTCTCCCAGTTGCTTTGGAAACTGCACACTTGTATGGCTGAAATTTTGCTTATTCTCCTTAGAGGTCCCCAAAAATGAAATTCCCAGGTAGCATGTGGTCTGACAGTCCACATGGGCTCATCACTAACTTTTTTTTCTGTATAGATATGCCCAAGAAAACAAAAAAGAAGGGGAGAAAGAAGGAATTTATTGGCTGGAGAAACAGAAAATGAAATGTCAAGCTATGCAAAAGTCTGTAAACAGCCGAGCAAAAGCACTGGATCCTCATAAAAGTCTGGAGGAAACACAAAAGGAGAAGTCAAAACAGAACAGGTCAGTATCCTACTCTGTACAAAAATAACTCTTTGCTCTACTAACTGAGGATCATCAGATAATTCTTTAGGACAGGTTGGGTCTAAAAACATACCTAACCTTTTCTGGCTGTTGTATCCATTCCACATTCATCTGGATCTCTTGAGAATTCCATGCTTCTTCCATACAGAACTGTTTCCTTTACATTAATGTTTGTACAAACTACTTTCCACGAGCCAGTCAGCAGTAATGTGTAATTGGTAAAGAGCACATAAGAGACAAGGTTTTCTAAAAATCTGAACACTGTTTCCTTGCTTGCAGTCTAAAAGAGCTTTGCTAATAGGTCTGTAACTTGTCAGCAATAGGGGTTTTTTCCCCAGCACTCAGAATCAAGAGAGTTACCAAAGTGATTTAAAGAATGAAACACTCACTGAGAATTCATTGTTCCTGATCAGCTGCCATCAGAGGGAACCTACAGCAGACAGGCAATTTTTCCATTTCAGGCAAAATTTGCAGGAGAGAACAAAAGAATACAGAAGAGAGCTGGAAGAAATGGAGCTGCGAGTCAAGAACAGACCATTCCTCTTCGAACAGGTCACCAAGGTAACTGGTCAAAGTCCCAGAGTGTTTCTGGGCAATCATATGAGTTGTCTTTCATTTAAGACAGGCATTAATTCAAATTAATTCATGGATAAGAAGTCTCTGGACTGCACTCAAAATAACACATGTAAAACCCACAAAAGTAGAACTTAAATTTGTTCCTACCACTAGGAAAAAACCATTCAGGCTCATATCTAGGAGCTTGGCAGTTTCTAGTACGTATTGCAGCAATCACAGTATATGGTCTGATCAAAATCAAGGCCTTATCACACCAGAAATTAAATTCCTATTCTGCACCTGAATACCATAGACTACAGTCTGGAGATGCAAAACTTTTTCTTAAAACCCTCTCCAGTTAAGCACTTTTTCTTTGTACCTCTACTGCTAAGGAAGAACATTAATTATGGTTATGTGGCTTTTATCTCCTGTCAGATTTGCAATCTGGGGCTGCATTCAGCACATCTCACTCATCACACAGTACCAGCTGCAAATCTCTATTGCCCCTGAGGTGTAGATACAATTTGTATTGTATCTTTTTCACTGGGTTTCCTCTTTCAGTTCCCAGTCCTTGCAGGAACTACAGCTGGTTAGAGACAGTGACAATACATTGATAATATGTTGATTTAAAATTTCTCAACAGAAAATGAGAAATTTTTCATTCCTGGATCAAGCTTTCTATTCTGATAATAGAGGCAAAGAACACACATGTGTGATAAATACTGGTAATATTTCCATGTACCAGATTGCTAAGAATTCACTGTTATCAATAGTGTTCACTCATGTTGATACTAGGTTTCTATCCTTCCATAAAGAACACCTTAATCTTTAGGGACTGGCCAGTTCCTCTGGAAAACCCTCATCTCAGACTACATTGATTTGCAAGGTTCATTTGGAGGGAGTGAGACTATAAGACCCAAGATGCTTGTTTTTTAATTGAGCTGATATGAAGCTCTTTCACAGGCACTCTCCATTTATTAACTTCACTGTTGTTGGTTCTTACCACTTACATGCAGATGTGCTTACAGTATTTGGATGTTTTTGATTTGAGTGTCAGAGTTCAGACTCAGACACAAGTATACCAGTCTGCTAAGACTGGGATGTGGTACAAGGAGAACAGAAGAAGGAAGAAAACAAAAGAACTGAAGCAGGAAAATGTGAGCTCTGGCTTTGAGAGATGTTAAACATTGTCCTAGCGTTCAGTTAGGACATTACAGAAATTTTGGACAGGAGGTTGTGTCATCCTTTGTGCCCATTAGGAGTGTCAGATGTGCACTTCAAAACAAGTTGACTTGATGGGGAATCCCCAGTTCTGTGCATTTACTGTTTAAGTTTCAATTTCACAGCGTGATGCTTGTCAAGGAGCAGAGCGTCGCTACAGACGCACCCTCCAGCAGGTTGGCCTAAGTGAAGAATTTGTAAGAAAAAAAGGGGAAGATGCCACTGACTTGCTGGAAGAAGAATCTGATGATCAAAGGTAATAAAAACAGTGCAGTACAGCTCTTTTGTCTGTAACTAAAAATATTTTCCTTGTTCACGAATGCATTCCAGTTTTGATAATCTAGTGCAGGAAAAATTAAATCAACTTCACTGCTC
Source organism: Sylvia atricapilla (assembly GCF_009819655.1). Classification (NCBI taxonomy): domain Eukaryota; kingdom Metazoa; phylum Chordata; class Aves; order Passeriformes; family Sylviidae; genus Sylvia; species Sylvia atricapilla. The sequence continues at coordinate 57,785,197 of NC_089145.1, forward strand.
TTATTAAGCATTGTGGCTTCTCTCTCTGAATTCCTATGACTGCACCATTATTTCATATGAATGGGGCAAACCATTTCTGGTATTAGACCATCACTGTTTCTGCAGGCTGCCCAAGCCTCGGGGTGACAAGGATGACTGTACTGAACAGGAAGGAGTACCTCAGGAGGAACAGAGCACAAAGGGAGTGGCAACATAAAAGCTCGCAGAAGAATCCATCGATCAGCTCTTGACTTTCTTTGTTTCTCCAGCTTAATCCTCAGGAACTTAATAGTTTCAGCTGACACCTAAGAATTGCTGTGGAGTGATATGGGAGAATTTAGTAAAGGAAAAAAAGAAAACAGCTGTTTTAGAGCATGTCTTGTTCAGCCCAGCAAACCCTGCAGCCTCCCTTAGTCTTCAAAAATGTCCCCTGTGTGAGCTCTTTCCCTTTAATGGGCAACAAAACAAGTTAAAGAGGTTGAAGCACTATCTTTGGATAAAAGCATATATGAAAGATTGAAGAGGTGCATCCTCTAGTGTCAACTCCTTGCATTCATGCCACAGAAGCACACAGGAAAAGGGAGAATGCCTTCCACTGTGCTAGAATGCTTTCAAACAAGGTATTTCTACAAAAAACAAATACCAGAATTTGACTCACCTTGGGAGAAGGCTCACAGGGAAGTCTTTCTCTGGTGTTAATTCTGCTTCTTCCCCCCCATTAGTAAGAAGCAGTAGCCTTCCTATATTAAAAAAATTCCCAGGTTTCATGATTTCAAAGTGTTTCAACATCTTACCAATTTAGGTCATTAATTTGACCCAAAAAACCCTCCAAAGTTCTGAAGAAGGTTGTAATTAAACAGTGCCTCACTTTGAATTATTGTTTTCCTAACTGTATGACTACTGTGATATCAAAGATGGATTTTGGAGGAAAAAAGATTAAGTATTGCCTGCCAGCACATTGCACTCAAATGCCTAGTGCATCCTGAATGGCATATTTCACACTTTATTGACTTCCCTTTACCTGACACTAATAACCATTTCAAAAATAAAAATTCTTGCCACCTGGAATGTTTTCTGTAGATTTTGCACTTTGACATTAAAATATTTTAAAATAGATATAATGTTTCTGTATTGCTCAGTGTTCCTTATCAATCATCTTTTCTGCACTTACTTAAATAGAAGAGGTGTCTCTTTTTGTCACCTCAGTCCTTTTTTCCTTGCACTGTAACAACACAGCCTTATCATCAAATGAGAAATACAGTACCTGTCAGAGCTACCACATTAGACAAAGATATAAAACTGAAATAATGACCTTTTTAATTATAATGAAGTACTAAATCCAAGAATTTGTGGCTCAGTGGCTTCACACTGCTACGTTACAGGCAGAATGCACTGGACTTATCATCCTCATTTGTGACTCAGTCTCCACACTGAGAACAGGCTCCTTGGAGGGTTCCAGGAAGGCTGTTCCCAGTGTACCAGTTCCTACACATGTTAACTTGTGTATGACATACAGAGGCTGTTCTTTCTCTGGGTACCCCCTGGAAAAAAGCAGTGATGTAAGTATTGTCACCGTGCCTTGCTACATTGAAAGAGGAAGGAAAGAAGATTACTTCCATGCTCTAAGTCTGTGGTTTAAAGCCTCTTTGTATGGATATATTTGGAGCAGTGGGACTGAAATTTTAATACATACATTTTAAAGGGTATTTACTAAAACTGGTGGCTAAGTTCCATAATAATAGTTAATGGTGCTGAAAAAAAGAAATTTCCGAGTTGAGTGAAAAGGGAAGCCCTAAGAAAGGAGAAACAAAAGTTTAAATTATTATGACATATCCTTTTAACAAATACTAAGGTGGCATGCATGAATATAATAACCAATAAATTAAAGTCTTCATATTGATCCCTAAACAGAAATTGCAGAAATGTGATGAAACAAAAAGCATCAAACTAAAGTAACTGAAACTCACATCTCCCTTGCTAAACAAAGTTTTGTTCTGAAAGGAGGATTACATTTCTGTAATCCTAAAAGAGAGCTGTAGTCTCTTAATATGTCACAAAAATGGTATGGAAATAGAGTTTCAACTGTGGTTCTGATTTTTGCATTTTATGAAAATATCTGGTTATATTCAGTCACAAGATGTCCAGCCCATTCAGCTAACCTACAAAAATACTGTAGAAAGGAAGACATCTCAATTGCTGAGCCAAACTGCATCAGACTCTGATTCCCAGGCACCTGGTGGAGCTCCTGCAGGAACCTCCAGGTTACAATACCTGTACCAGCAGCAGCACTACCTTTCCATTCAGCTAGGGAGCAATATAAACTCTAGGCATTCCCTTTGCATAGAAGCTATTACAGACACACAGTACCTTAGCAAAACTCTGCATTCTCAGTAATGCCAGTTCTGAAGACTCTTTAGGTTAACAAAATACTCAAAACACCACGTGGAATATTCATTTAAAGAGCTTGACATACCAAACAAATTTTGGAGAAAAATGACTGGGAAAAGTAGGAACAGAACACAGCAAATGTAACCAAATGATATCAAGTAATACATTTATTTCATATAGTAAGTCAGCTTCTGACAGTGAGATGTATTAGAATATAGTCTCTGAAGGTAAAGGGTAGAAGGAAGGCCTGTTGCTCAAGATACTGAATATTTGAACAGTGCCTAGCACAATGAGGTCCTGGTCCTTAGCTGAGGCTCCTAGGTGCTCCAGCAAAACAAACACTTTAGGCTTTAGGAGATGGACTGCATAAGCAGTTTTGAAATGGCGTTCCACAACATGGGCTAAGTGACACCTAAGCAGCAGATTTCACCTTTTAAGCTCTGCAAGAGAGAAACTTGGTCCAGCAGATCTTCTCCAACTCTAGTTTTAGGATTCATCCACTATCTACCCACCCCTCTGTGCACAGTTAAAGCAATGTTCATTCATCCCACTGCAATATGGTGAGCCTCAAGGAGGAATGATCGATCCCATCTCAGTCACCACATATAAGAGGGCGGAAAAAAGAGCAGCTGGTCTCACCCTCTTCTACTCCAATAATTGACTCTGTGTCTGGCAAGTGCAGAGACTCAACACCAAGGCTGGGCTGAGAGTTCATGGAGATGAGATTCTTACTATGCACTGTTGATTCTTCCAGCAAACTGCTGCCCATCAGTGACTCTATTATGAAATAAAAAAGGGTAAAATTCTCATGATGCAATGACACTGCAATAAAAGATACAATCCCTGCCCCACTCCGAGTCATACTGACTTTTTCCCTCGACACCTACTTTATCCATTCCTACTCTTTGGGCATCCAGTGCTCCAATGGATGGAGAATACTAAGTTTATTGTTTTTAACCTTCCTATGGTGGGATCTTATGCAGGACCAGCTTTCTCTTTAAATAATTCACATCCTGTAAAAACCCAGAGTGCTTGCAACAAGAAAACATAACCAAGGGAAAAAATCCACCTAAAAAACCCCAACAGATTCATATTTATTTTGGAAACAATAAATATATCTGCTCCTTGACCACCATACAAAAATATTCCTTTGTCTTCTGTCCTAGAAAAGGAGAGGGTAAGCAGTCCTCATCTCCAAGAGGAACAGACTTTTATTTCTTACTGGCTTGTGGTCTCATATTATCAGGACAAACATCTTTTCTTTGACCATCCACTATTTTTTTTTTCCTGCACCTTTTTCCCCAGGGTGAGGGTGCTCCCTTCTTTACCTGGCTGTTCTCGCTCCCTGCTGCCAGCTGTTCCAATTCGGGAGTGGTGTTTCCTCATATGCACATTTCTGCTACCACTCTGGGAAAATGTCTTCCCACAAATTTGGCACTGATGGGGCTTCACTCCTTGGAGTCAAAGGGGGAAGAAATATCCCAAGAATTACCAAATTGGGAGAAGAGACCTCATCAACTAAGAAACTAGTAACAGTTTTGAAATGGCAGTTAACACCACTGGTGCTAATTTATCAGTAAAAACCAAATGAGAAGTATTCCCATCTCCTGGAGGGCCATAAGCTTCTAGAACAGAACAGGTTTATATATTAGTAATGGCAGTTGTTGGAAAACTCAAATCTTAAGAGTAACAAAGTCGTCAAGTCAGATTGATGAGAGGGAACAAGTTATTTGAAATCATTTACTTGTTGATATGGAAATACTAGATATCCCACACATAGAATAAAATGACCAGAGGCAAGGAAGCTGTCTCCTGCCATCACACAATGAATTGCAGCATCTGGTTTATGTTATGGAGCAGAGACTTGATGATGACTTGTCACTGTGAAAGGATTTCTATTTGACAGAGGAGTTCATAATTTTCAAAATACAAGCATGCTGTCCATACTTCTAGGCTTAATGGCATGGAAGCCAAGGAGACAGGACAGAAAAAGCATGGAGAACTCGATCCCAAATGTTATTACCTCAATAAAATCTCCCATTCCCAAATATTATTACCTCAATAAAATCTCTCATTCCCCAAACATACAGTTTTCATTGTGTGCTTATGATATTTAAGATAGGTCAAGCAAAACAGAAGGCAGAAGCTTTGAAACACTTGTGAAATACATTTCCACCTAAACTTTTGTCCAATCACAAATATGTAGCAGGAAAAAATAAAGGAAAACCCTACTGATGGCAGAAACCCACTTGCAAGAGATTTCAGATTCAAATGGCTGTGGTTAATATACAGAGATGCTACAGTCTCTCTTAAATAACCAAATGGCAGCTATGGAAAAGATAGTCAACTTCATGACATTTCAGAAACAATTTAAAAAATAATTTTTAAAATGTAATTTGAATTTAGAAGTATAAACAACCTAAAAGATTAAAGTGTACAGGCTACAGGCACACCAAAAGGGAAGTCAAAAAACACTATGACCAAAAGTTCTGTAGAAACCATGATTTTTCTTAAAGAACTCAAATCAAAGTCCTACAATAGAGGTATTTTTTCAGACATATCACAGAATGTCAGATGAAGACTCTTACCTGAGTGGACAACCAAATGTTTCCGAAGACTGGAGTATTCAGCAAAGGAGCGACCACATCCCTGTGCCTGACACAGAAAGGGTTTTTCCCCTACAAGGGAAAAGTAAGTTCTTAGATTTTAGGATCACAATCTGATTGCCCAAGTCCCTGAGAATAGCCTGGAAATCTCTACTCCATTCTCCCATTTGGCCTTATGTATATTGGAGTTCCATGGAAATGACACATCCTTGCTAAGCTTCCTAAGGCTTTTACAGCATTCTCTTCACCAGAGGAAACAGTGGCATTATTTTAAAATATTCCTAGACCATCATTCACCAAGAATGAAGCAAGAGACCACTCTTTCTAGATAATATTCCAAGTACATAAATAATAATAGAATAATATAAAACTCCTTGATCTATGATGTATCTTCAATGCAGTTCTCAACAACCACCTCTCTGTTCCACACACTCACAGGGTACTGCTCCCTTTCTGCCTCTCAGTGCCAAAAATCCCATTAACTGCATTTCCATTCATATCAGATTCTATACATTATTTCAGATCAGGCTGAACTTGCCAAAATCCTGTGAGAGATGTGTCAGTCATTTATATCTACATGTGGAGGAACTGTAATTCAAGGCACAAATTGTTCTCATGGGCTGAAACTTATATCACAGCTATTTTTGATTTATTTGAATTACAATAAATTAGGAGGTTACTACATTAAGGCAGTGCAATAAAATTAATCTGTTTTGATCACTCTTAATATTCTAGACATAACTTTTGCCTGCAACATCCCACTGAAGAACTCAATATACTAAACTATACATAGTTTAAACACTATGATTTCAAGCCTTTAACTGGGCCCCTGTACAAGAGTAATAGCAAGACCACAAGAGATTAACAAGCTATTTTAACATCTTATTATATGACATATATGTAGTTCTTTGAGTAAACTTCTTTTTAAAGGTGTTTCTACTGTGACTTTGCCTTCAGAAGTCTTCTCCCTACAGCTCATTTACTAGCCTCTTATCTACAATAGCATTTGACAGCTGTGAGCAAAAAGGATTAACACAGCATGTGTTAATTCCAACTGATGTTCCAAAGCTGAAATACACAGCAGTCTCAAACACTGATTGTACTTTCTGGCTTGGTATGAATCTTTGAAAGTTTGGGAAAACTACCATTGACCTAAATAACAATGCACATTTCTATCTCTAAGACACCCTAGGGTTATTTACACCTGCAATTTCATAACACCTTTGGTCTGATCAAATGCTTAATTCCACATTATCCATTTGCAGCTTAGAAAGTTACTATTCATTGCTCCAGAAGCTACTACTCTGTTGGTTGCAGAACACTCACTTATCAGGGAGGATTGTGCTGGGCCTATTAACTGAATCTGCACCTTGGCTGGGAGCTGTAAGTGCAAAAGAAAACTGCAAAAAATATAGCTGCTGTTACAACACACTTCCAATTTTATTATTGGTATGTACAGTTTTTTAACTAAATCCCAACATCTGCCCCCAAACCATGTGTTCTAGCTAGACTGCACATACTTTAAAATAGCAGCCTTTTCCCATGTGTGCTGACAAACCACACACCACATGGCTGTGTTTAAGTAAGGCAGGAAGGCACAAACAGCTGCTGGCCACCCACAGAACCTGTAATTTCATTTTACCTGGGAGGCCTTGTTCTCTCACACTTGTCAAGGTTATTTTGGAATGTTCCCCAACTGTAATACAATGCTTCCAAGGCCATCAGGGGATCTCTAACAATATTCTGAGGAGCTTCAACAGGGCCATTTGTTTGAGTGGTGTGATAACCCTGAGGCTTAAAAAACTAAATGAACACAATCACCAAAATATTCACTATGAACTTTGCTGGTCATTAATTAAGTTGCTGGTCACTATTAAATTGCTGGTCACTTCAGCAGTAACTTTTGTGCCTCTCTAACTTTCTAGTACAAAAACACCTAAAGCATTTTGGCTGTTATGCCAGCTTCTAAAAATACTGACAGGCAGGATCATATTCTCCAGAGAAGCCATCATAAACCAACCATGTATAAAATACAGCACTTTGAAATAAAGATTCTTGTTTTATTTACTATAAAAATCTGAGCATGAGTTGAGAGTATACAGGCTCCAGCATACAGTAACATCCCAAATTAGCATTGGCACAAACAGAGCAGTTTGCACACCACAATGCTGTCTTCCAATTAATGTTTTTTTCTACTTTTCTTTGCTATTATATTTTTGTAACTCATTCCACTGCATTCCTCATTTCCCTGTATGTCCCAAATGTAGTCATTCTACAAGCGGCAGAGGTAATACAAACTAGTCAGTCAGGCAGATGTCAGTACTGCTCCTACTATCTAAGCAATTGACCCTTTCAGGAATTTCAAATAACCTCTTTACAAAACACAATTTCAGAAGTCACTAACTATTCCCTTGGTAACAGTTTAGTTTCACACACCCCTCCCTCATACACTGGAAGGATATCTTCAGAGTATGCATCTGAAGAGAATATACCATCACCACACACTATTTGAAAGGCAAAGCCTGTGTGAAACTATACAGGACAGTAAAAGAGATTAGCACTTGATTTATCTGACCTATAGATCAATGAGAATTGACAGAAAAGGGACATTGATGGAGAGCAGAGGTAAACAACATAACACTTTCAATAGCTTGAGGACAGAGGAGGAAGTGGTTTATTCCTCAGGAAAGACCCCACCTCAGCAGACCACAAATAGGTGAGGTCTAAAACACACCAGTGTGAATTCGTAGGTGGTTCTTCAGATTTCCAGCTGTTGTGAACTGTTTACCACAGCCCAGTTCTGTGCACACAAAGGGTTTTTCACCATTGTGAGTTCTCATGTGCACCTTCAGCCTTTGCAAGACGTAGAAACTTTTTCCACAACCTTCTGCTGGGCAGGTGAAGGAGCGGTCGTTCCTGGAAAGCAACAAAAAGCTGTTTCACTACCAGCTACTGCAACACATTTTTTTCATGAACACTTGACTTCTTTCTTTTATTAAATATGAGTACCTGTTTAAATACAAAAATTTCTAAACCAAACGTAACAAGGACCTGCAAAATTATCTAAATCTAATCCAAGTTTTTCAGCATAATTGACTTAAAGCACTCAAAAGACCTAATATTTATAAAAATAATGCCAGGTTTTCACAGCTTGTCAATGTCAAAACATAACATCTCAAATACAGAGTGCATTTTTTCAAGGTCATAACAACAAACAGCTTCATTCTGCTCACCTGTGTGTTTTCAGATGATACTTGAAGTGAGCTGGCCATACAAATGTCCGATCACAGCCCTCAACTGTGCACTTCAGCTTCCTTTCCACACGAGATAAATGAGGAATGGGGCTTGAATCTTTTGGCTGCCCATCTCCTGTGCAAAGATGAACATTTTCACCTGGAAATAATAAAAAAAAAATGCGCCCACTGAAATCTAAAAAATATACAGATTACTATAATGTGTCAAATTTAATAGAAAAAAACAGCATCATATATGATACAGGATTTTAAGTGTCTAGTTACTATCTGTTTAGCATGTCCTACATGCTGCTGCCTAGCCTGTAACAGAGATTTGCAGAGACACAGACTTGCAGACCTTCCCAGGCCCATAAACTGTTCCAAACAAGCTATCTGGATCTGGTAGATCAGCTGCTACCTGATAAGGCTTATCATAAAAAGAATAGAAAGCCAATGCACCAGAAATTGTAAAAATGGTCTGTATATCAATACCAAACAACCAATTTTAACTACCAAGCAACTATCATCAATTAGCTAAGTTGTTTTTAAAAACACCTTAGCTAAAGTAAGAGTTACTGCATTTGCTTGCAATTATTTATTAAAATAATTAAGTCAGAAAACATGTGATTAAATCTAATTATGTATTCTGCAGAAAACTGATCTCCAAACTCAGTGGAGCTAAAAAAGAAAGCATAATTTACAGTAGGAATTTAAAATAGGCTCTTAAAAGTGAAAATGAAAGTTGAAAAAGAAGCAGCTGCAGTCAGAAAGAAGATATTCTTTACATGTACCAGAGAACTAGTAGGCTACAATAAACAGATGGTTCCACTAGAGTTGATTCCCTAAGAAAAAATGCAAAGCCTTTTTTATACTGAAGACAAAAAGCATAATTGCCCTGTATAATGCTGTCACTGATGATCTGAAGATATCGTAACTGATTCAAGGCAAGAGAGAATTAAAGAGAGAAAGAAACAATGTGGGACTAGGGGCCTTGTATGGAACATTCAACTTTTGAGACAGAACCTGTGGCTCTCCTACCATTATTGCTTGCTTTGGCATTCTTTGCGAGCTGTGCTCGAGTGGCAGCAATTAAACTGTCATGGGCCAATTCCTGCACTCGTAGGAACCATGGGGTACTGCTGTCTGTGCTATCATGAGAGAGAAAGTCATTGCCAGAATCTTCTGCTTCATCTTGAACAAACACCAAGTGCTCTGCGGGAGACCCCAGCCCTAGAAAAGAAGACAAATTGGTGAAACAATAATGGAACAGAGGGAAATTTCTTTTGCTTCTCAGAGATTAGTGTTCATAGCACGGATGAGATAGCTGCCCTGAAAAAGTCTCCACCGACCTCTACATTGTAGAAAGATGTTGATGACTAAATGTTCCTAAAAAATCCAATAATGCCCAGCAAATCTCATGATCTTTCCTCTTCATAAGCAGCAAGGACAGAGTTGTACTTGTATCTCCTGCATTCTGCTGAGACACATCCAGCCAGATGACAAACAGAAGGACAATTACCTGCTCTTGTTAAGTTGAGAAGAATGAATGAAGTGCTGTCGCTGGGCTGGAGGTCTTGCAATAAACTAGAAGTTTCTGGAGTTGACAGAAGTTCAGATGGTTTCTGCACATTCTGTGCCCTTGTTTCCTCTCCATCAGGGCCTACATTTACCTGGAGACTTCTCAAGACAGCAGATGAAGAAACATCTTTGGAAGAATTAGTGTGACTTGGAGAAGTGAGATCTCTTTCATCATCTAATGAGGAAAGTGAAACCAGAGTAAATAAAAGTATAAATACACTATGACTAAAAGACACTTACGAAATTATTTTTCTAGGAAAAGACCCCAAAACTTCAGAGAGAAGGGAGGAGGAAGTCTCTAACTAGTCAGACTTCACTATTAAATGAGACAATTCAGTCACTCTGCTGAACTTGTTCCTCTATCCCTGGAATGTCTTATCAGCAAGAGACAGTGGGGCCAGAGTGGTGAAGTAAAGGCAGCTGTATGAAGGACAGGATCACAAAGATCTGCCACATAGATTTTACCTGGCAACATGAGTCTGTTGCATTCTGAGGTCTCAGTAACAGGAAGCAGGGAGAGACAAGTGATGTCTTTTGGTTCTGATTCCACCAGTCCTTGTCCCAGTGGAATAGAAGTATTTTGAACAAACTGAACCAGCAGCTGAAAAAACATACTGAAGATTAGGTCAAGAGTAGCACAAATCATTTAAAACGGTACTAAATCCAGTCAATCAAGTAGTCCCTACTGTCTTGTAGGAGACATTGAATTTAATACCATGAATACACACAGATATAAATGAAAACTTTTCAATTTATATTAATACAAGGAAATAATTGTCTGCTATCTCTGAAATACCTATAAAATTCTAATTTATTTAACATATAATAAACACCTCTGGATTGCAGAGTAAATCTAGTTAGGATGTATATTTTTTAATTAATATTTTGCTACTTGATATTTTAGTATGGTCCAACATTTCAAGTAAATGTTTTCCATGCTCAGCCTTTGGTACAGGTATTTTTTTAAGTCATTGTCTTTAAATACTTAACTTAAATTTGGCCTTCTCTAAACTAAAAAAAGGCAATCAGAAGAGTAGTTACAAAGATATCTATCATATGACTATTCAAAATAAGCAGATAATCAGAGAAACAAGGCTGGGATGACAAGGGAGAGAACACAGCCAGCCTTACCCACCCAAATCAGCTACTCCTAAAACCATCAAAGCTGGACAACCAACCCACCCACTAAGGGGATTAACAGAAGAAACCCTCTCCAAAATACTACACAAAACAAGGGGGACTATTGCATAAACAGGTAAAGGACTCAAACTGAGATGCATTCCCTGGAGAGGAATTTGGGACTGGTCAAAAGATTTGAGGGGATTTGTACAGGACTTACTAGGTGCTGTTTAAGGGAAAGGATGAAGGTGGATCAGGGCAGAACAAACACAAGAAAATGGAGAGGGAAGGATAAAAGGGGCCCATTGCACAGAAGCAGGAAGTTGGTCAATTCAGTTGTCTGGCACAGCGTAACTCTCACACTCCATCCTGTCTTCTTATTAAACTCCAGTCTTACCCACTTCCTGTGTGGTCCTGCTCTCTACAGTGGCTCTCCAGTGACACACACTCGTGTCTAGTGTGTGTCATATGCTAATGAACTCCAAGCCAGCCCAGCTAGCAAGTGAAATGAGAAATGTGCAGATAGACCCCAAAGAAATCCATCAAAGTTTTCCTTAGGCAGCAACCCTTGAACACAGAATCAGCTACTTTGTGCTGCCCATGTTTATGAGGGTAAAGCTACAAGCACTCAGCCTGTGTTCATATGTTTGGCACCAATCACATCTGTACAGTGTGTGCACACACATATTTTCCAACAGGTGCTAAACCCCACTAGTGGCTGGATCTAATATCAGAATTAGAGAGCTGCCCTCATGTTTCTTGATGAGCCCAGGAGATAAGAGGTTATTCAGTCCAGCAGATTTAGCCATCCCTAACATCAGTCATCTCTGGCAAAAATTACTTCCAGCTAACTGCTCAAAATTTTGAGTTATAAAAAAGGAACCTGACACTTGAACAGGAAGTCAGAGAAATTACTTTTTTCATTCAGGAAAAGTCTTCCCATATTTTTAACCTAGTTCAGAGCAGCAAAGCCTGTGCCTTGTTTACTCATTCTGTTCCTTTTACAGCATCTCAAGTTTTTGTCAGAGTAGCAGAGAGAATGCTGGACTCCTCTTTACCTCCAAGGCAGACACAGAAATGAGACTTCTTTTTTCTATTACCAATGTCACAGCACTCTATATTAAAATACTGTGATTTAACAAAGCAAGTGCTGCTGTGAGTTAGGACATAACACAGTTCAACTTTTGCAATCGACTGAACAAATTCTGTTAACTGCACAAGCTTTTATGAACACAGTCTCAAATCTCTCCCCTGTGGGGATTTAAACTTCAGAAATACAGAAAGGGGCCAGTTGTAACACACTCAGACACATACTCCACATTTCAGAGAAAATGCTGCTCAAAACCCACACATAGGATCTATTTGTTTGCCTTTAAATTCTATCAAACAAGTTAACTTCTATACTCACATTCATTCTCATGGGTTTTTTTAAACACTGAATGAAGAAATATGGAAAATAACAATAGACTAAAAAATTAAACCTCAAGTTCCTTATCTCTAGGAAATGCCTTGACAAAGATCCTGCATTCTGCTGATTCTGCTGCTGTCTAGCAAACAACTGTAGGTAGCAAACTTCCTTTATTTTTGGCATTTAGAAGGAAATGGTACAAGATATTTGTTCAAATCTACTACCCTCATTGTGACACATTTTAGCATGCAGTCACACAGAGCCCAGATGGAGTTGTCTGTGCAGTAAGATAGTTCACTAGTATCAAAAGAAAAAGACTAAAAAATCCTGATATGCCCATTGTATATTTGTGATTAAAACCCAACAGTCACATATAATTTGATTCTTATTTTGTATGCTGTGATTGTCTTAGTACTTCCTTTTCAGAACTGTTGGCATCTAATTCTAAATTATTCCTGTGGCAGACACCAGCATTTTTGAGCCTCTCTTACATCAAGAGAAAGTCTGTCAAATCAAAGAAACTGCAAAGAAAACTTGTATTTTGTGCCCTGATTTCTCTATGCTCATTTCCTCTCACAAAAACACTGGAGAGACTGATGCTTTCTCAGACACTTTTATCTCAAAGAGCTGCTGCTGTAGGAACCCTGAAGCTTTCACAGCCCTGACTGGTCTCCTCTGGGACCCCCACCCAAGCTCTCTCTCCCTGTGGGCTCCTCTTAAGCTCAGCCTGGACCAGTCATTCCCTTCCTGAGTTATGCTGTAGGTTTAGCTGTCTAAGCCCTGTCTACTGGATGAACCTCAGATTTTTACTGCATCAGTGTCTCCAGCCCCATCTTCTGCTGCTCCTACCAGGACTCTGGATAGACTCTGGTCATCACTTTGCCTCATCCAGGGCTGAGGGCTGTGGATTTCAGCACCTGTCTGTGTCTTCCATGCTCAGGTGCTGCAGTATTGTGCCCCAGTCTGTGAGGGCACTGCCTGGGCTGGGATCACCCTTGACTCCCTGCTCACCCTCCCTTAGGAGCAGCCTGTCATCACTGACAATTATGAAGCTACAAATTAAGTCCTGGAGTCATTCAGATGGCAATGTGCCATTTGAACTGGGCCACAGGCCAGATGGCAGTTGGAAAGGTTAGAATTGTTTCATCTTAGATACAAGATTATCCAGAGAACCTAGTTAGAAGATGGAACTATTTTTATGTTGTCAAAAAAAATACATAGGTAATAAGAGACAGTCCCTCAGCCAGGGCCACGCATTCTAATTTGGAATTAAAAAAAAATAGGAGAAAGAGAAGTAAAAAGAGAGTTAGGAATAATGAGCAAGGCAACCAGAAGAAAGATGTAGGGACTAAAAACGGTGAGCACTAAGATAGATGCAAATTATTGGATTGTCTTTCATGTTGATGAGCTCTACTGCTTCTCTACACCACCATGAAACACTCATTTTATAGACTTGCCTATTTTTATACAAAAAGACCTAAATGAAACTTGCCTACAAGAAGAAAGCTTTGCTTAAAACCTTCCACTTCAACATAGCAACATTAAGCCACTAGGGAAAAGCAAAAGGCAGCTACTGCAAACAGATGCTCAGAAGAAAAAAAATCCTTTTAATTTGCTTTGTAAAGTAATGACAAACTAGTACAGACAATTATGAGAGGGCAAAAAAAGCAGAAGGAAACAGACATGAATCATGCTCATTATTAAAATGTGGCATAAAAATAACCCAAACCCTTCATATAAACTAAACCAAACTAATCATCAACTCAAATAATTCAGACAAAATAAAAAGTGTTCATGTTAGTTTTATCTTGAGGGATTTTTCCTAAACCTTGTTGCTCAAAATTATTGAATACCTTTGTGGATAACTACAGCAACTGGAATACAGGAAAGAACTCATTACAAACATTGTGTCATGCTTTCTTATGCTTCTCACAATATGGTTTTGCAGCTGAAAGTAAATAAGAAATTATAAGGGTATCTGGTAATTGGCTATTCAGCACAGAAATCTAGGAACAGGACAAGTGATAAATTAAACACACAGATACACAAACACTAACAAACTCTAGCAAACTGCAGATAAGCAATAATAAAAATACCCAGAACTCCTGGGACACTGATGGATGGGCCAGTACAGGAATAACTTGAGCATGACCTTGAAAAAAATATTCAACCAGAAACTTTGTAAGGAATAGGAACAATGTTATCCTGGGTTACCAGAACCCATCTCATCGGCAAGGGCAAACTTCTTATGGGATATGGGGGAAATTCTGGGACTGGATAAAACATATTAAGATATCTTGAGTGGAGACTGTGGGACTGTGAAAAACTTATGGATGTTTAGGAGAAGGACCAAAGGCAAGGAAAGGGAGTGTTCAAGGTAGATAGGGGAGAAACAACTATTGGGAACAAAAAGGAGATTGGGGATAACAGTGATTGACCACAGTAGCAGGCTGCAGGTTGATGCTCTCTGCATCACCACTGGGTCTATCTCACCCTCTCTAATGTTTTCTGCTCCCAAATGGTTTCTGAGTACATTCATTTGATTAAATTCACTTTGGCAGAGCCTGTGAAATAGACAAAACCACAATCTGGAAACCCAAGATCCTGGCCAGAAGCTGAACTAGAAAGCCCAAGGCCAGGAGATGGATACTGGAAAGACTCCAGGTTTGGCAAAGAGTGGACAGATGCATGACCACCAGTATGTATGTCAGCCAAGAGAGGACATGTGAGATAAGCTAGCAAATTTCAAGCCTTTTTATCCAATAGGTAGGGACAGGATTAAGCTGTTTGTGGCCTTTCTTTTCCATTTGTGTTTGAGTGTGCTGGTAAAAGCCATGATGTCTGTACTGTCTATGTGTGCACAGGCATATTTGTGCAGTTCAGGCCCAGGTGCACTTCTGTGTGCACCTGGGAACAGTCCAGTGGTCTCATGTCTGAAAGACCAGGAATGCAGGAACCTCCTAGATGATCCAGTTTGACAGATCCCATAACCAAATAACATCTGGCATCACAAACAGGCCCCAGATGGGCTGTAAATATTCCTGAGATGGTGACTGTAGAATCCCTACATAGGGAGGAGACTGATCCACTATGACCAAAGTGCTAGAATTTGTAAGCAAAGCAGAGAGGTCATCTTGGAACACCAGAATAGGAATAGTTAGGGAACTTAAATGTACAGAAAATTAACAGAATACCAAAGGATTCAGTAAGAGGTGTCAGGTGGCTTTACTCTATAGCTAAGACATCCCTTGGAATTTGAAATGTATTTTAATATTGTAAAAGGACATCCTTGACTTAAGAAATTCAAATTTTATGGGACAGACATGAATCATACAGGGAGAATCTATAATCCTTGGAGGGCAAAGTTCAGCTGCATCTTGATACAAAGAATTTTATTTTTGCTCTGCCATATTACCTTCTTGAATATACCCTCCTTTAACTACTTCTGCTGAAATGCCACATAGCTGAAAATTCTGTAAATAATGCAGCCAGTGAATATATTAAAAAATGTAAAACGCTTCCTGGCTGTTGTCACTGAGGAAATACTTGTTATCCCTGCTGGTCAACAAGAAATGTTTGGACAGGATGATCCCTGGGTCTCCCACTGAAAGCAATGCAGAATGCTTGTGTTACCAAGAGACTTGGAGAATGTCCCTGACCTGAGAAGGAAAAAAAACCCACAACAAACAATAACCAAAAAACTGTTTAAAGAACTAAGAACCTCTACTAGAAATCCTTAACAAACAAACAAACCCAACAAACCAAACCAAGCAAACAACCCAACAAAACAACCAAACCAGAAACAAGTGATGATATGGCCACCTGGGATGGATCATCTTAAGTTTGTGTCCCATAAGAGATGATTCAAAAGCCAAGATGTGTCAGGCACCTGCTTTGGCTGAAGTAGGGGTTGCTGGGAGGGACAGGGTAAGAAGGTTCTCCACAATCTCAGATCTATTCTCCCACTAGACCACTGGAGAGCTAGACTAGATTCCCAGAGGAGCAGAGACCATGTCTTTATTCAAAACCACTCCTGTTCTAAATTAAACCAGTGAACCACAACAAAATAAGAGGTCAAAAGAAAATTTAGTGGAAGGGGAGGAGAAAGGAGGGGCTGGAGCTGAAGGGTGTGCAGGGCAGAAGGCTTGTTACTTAGAAACTGAGATATCCTCCTCCCATACAGCCTCTGGGGAACTAATTAAATCACAAGTGTGTCTCTTTGTGAGGCACTGAGGAGGAGAGGCTAAAATACCTCTCTTCATCCCCTTTTCAATAACTAATTCAATTTACAGGACAGAGCTGTAATTCATTTGATTGTGCTAAGAGTTACCCTAAGAGCAGAAAGCACCCTGCACTGGACCAGTATGGTGGAGGTGACTGGAAATACTTGTGTAATAAATCACCTTGAAGGCTTAAAGCAGGCAAAATGCAAATCTTGGCAGTTCCCTGAGGAATGATAGTTACACACCTTTGGGGGCAGGGAGTCCAGAAGAAAAAGTAGATCCATCTGTCCATACAACTGTCTCCAAGCAACTTTGTAACTCTCTACGAAAGAAGGATTCACCTCTACTCAAGCATTAAATATTTAATGGTATGTTGGTGGATTCTTTAGGGATAAAACCAGTAGCAAATAGAGACATAGTGCTTTGATTGTTATCATCTAGATGTTACAGAAATACAGCTAGCTTTTAATTAATACATTTCTCAGTGGTAGGTATATGAAAAAAAAAACATGTGGCTACAAGAATTGTGGTACCATGGCTCACGAGAGGATATAAAATCATTATATACTTTCAGAGACATCTGAACTGCTATTTGGGAAAAGCGTAAAAAGGATATCTACCAGTTTCACATCAAATCAATAAAAATAGTACTAACCACTCAAGTTTCATAATCAGAACTAGAAAAAGAGGGTGGAAATACACACATGGAAACGAATCAAAACTTTTAGTATAAAATAGCCTCAATCAAGATTGTGGAACACGGTTTAGAAGACAGCATCTACAGAAAAGATGCCCCCTGCAACAACCACTGTAAATTTTTTTAGGTACCAGGCCATGGAGAATAAACAGCCAACTCTTAATATGGGGTTGCTGGGAAGGAAATGCAACTCTGTCATGAGGAAATAGGGCTATTATATAAACAAGCCTAATTAACAAATACCTTACTCAGGGTGAGAAGAGGCAAGGCCCTTCTTGGGCCCAGTTACAGCTCCTATTTGAGGAAGGAGCAATGAGCATTCCAACTGCCCTGGTCCTTGGCTGTCAGAAATAACCTAAGGGAACCCACCCATTCACAGGCAAAAGTAACAAAGTCCTCCCACCTTATCATTCAGAACTCAGAAAAAAAAATTGATAGAATGTAGGAGATATCAATGACAAGGCATGAGAAAGGAATTCTTTGCAGATCATGCTGAGACTACTCTGAGCTGCTACGAATTTGCAGCTTCTTTTCCTGAACAGTGTGATTGAAAGGGTTTTGTCTGCTCTGTTAAGAAACAAATGCCTTAAGACATCACATGGGCTGTGATGAATTACCAGCATGTAATCGTCATTCTTTTTAGAGTACTAGTTTAAGATACCTGCTGCATTGCTTACAGGGATAGAAACAAGACTCAACAAAAACCATGCAATTAAGTCTTGAAAACTTCCCCAAAAGGTATTTCATAGCTGTACTATGTCCTCTGCTCTAGGACTTTAGCCATCTGCAGAGGTAAAGCTGAGAACCAGGAAAAGCAAGGACACCAAGTCATGCAACCCCTGCGTCTTTTAAGTGGAGAAATGCACAGAGAGCTAGTTAATAGCCATTCAACCTGAAAAATAAGGCAAGAAATGGGAGAGGCAGCACCTGGTGGTGGTGGTGTTGAAAGTAACAAATTGCAGACACTTGCATCTAGCACATTACAGGTAAGAGTAACAAAACCCAGAACTCCTCAGAAACTGGTAGAGTGACATCTCGTAAACCTTCAACCAGAAATTTTGACTGGTAAGAAAACAAAGCTATTATGGCTTATCAGAATGGGTCTCACAGGACAGACCAAACTTACTATCCAATATAACAAGGACAGCAGGATGTGTTAAGCTTATTATGCTATGTTTAGGGGGAGAAGTAAAGGAGGAATCAAGGTGGATAAACGAAGAACCGGGAGCAGGAGGGAGAGAAGAGCCTCCAATCATGTTTGCTGGCTGCTAGTCAGTACACTGCTGTGCCTGATCACTGCAGTCCCTCCTATCTAATTGCCAAAGACATTCCTAAATATTCTATCCACAAGTGAGCTTCTAGTTGACTAATGCAAGTAGGAGGTTACCAAAGTCTGGGAAAAGCCTCAAAACATATTCCAGCCAGAAACAGATTAAAAGCCCTGGGTCTGGGCAGAAAGAAGGACTGGCAGAGACATGTGGATGTGAGTATGCACGAGAGCCAAGTGATGAGGGTACAGCTATAGCAAACATTCATTGTTCATGCTTTACCTGTGCATGTGATAACATGTATGTTCATGCTTCCCCTGTGTCTGTGGCCAGCTGTGCATGCACAAATGTCCCTGCAATTCATGTCCAGAACCTGGAACAGTCCAGCAGCCTCACAACAAGCAACTGAGATCCCCTGTGTGATGCTGCCTACCACTTCTGCCAACTGCTTAATGGAAACAGGAGTACTTTGAAAAACAGGATTGGCTGATGCTGATAGAATAATTTAGATTGTTCCAAACCAAGTAAAGTCAGTTTGGTTTGCAGGAAAGAAATAGTCAATTCGTTAAATTTATTTTATTCTCGTAACAAAAGAGTGCTGTAATAGTGGGGGGAAAAAGTAACCTGAGAACAGGCAAGAATATCAACTGATACTTGAAAGGAGGTGAAAAAAAACTTGCAATATTTTCTAATATTTTGCCATTCAAATCAAAGCATGGAAGCATTAGAAGATGTCACTGAGAATACTGAGAAAATTAGTATGTAAGCAGCAATCTGAGCAAACTCACTGAACTCTAAGTGTTGCCCATAAACGTTCCTGGGAACCAAACTCAGTTCATAATTGCTCACCTCAGGTTTGGATTCTAACTCATCCGATAACATTGATTCAAGTGTCCAACTCCTGCAGCTGTTCTCAGCAAGGCACAGATTTTTTTATTTCTTTTATTTGTTTGTTTTTGTTTTTTTGGTTTTTTTTTTTAGTTCAGAGAGAACAACACTCCCTGATTATTTTCATATTTTCCTAAGTGCAAACCAGTGTGGTGGTCCTTCTGCAAGAAGCTCTGTTGCGGAAATAATTAATTTAACCTAAAACAACAAAAAAGGAAACACAAAGAAAGAGGAACTGAAAAACAAGAGCAAAGCAAAAAAGAAGTGAACACGTGTTGATGCAACTGTAAAATATACTTTGAGGTATCAGTAAAACTCATTTACTGAGGTGCCTGGATTTCTGTTTTCACTGAATCAACAAAATAGCCTTTAAAAATTAATTTCACGGTGTTAGGATGATATTTACCACATTTTCTTTGCAATCACTAATTTTTAATGGAAAATTGCCTTGTTTGTTCTGCAAACTTATGGGATCAACTGCAAATCACATAAAGCATGCAAAATATGAGGAAGCTGAATTCCCAGCCCTCAACAGTGGAATTATCCAAATTATTGATAAAAGGGAGCCACATACAAACAACCTGTCAGCAGGAAACATCAGTTCTTCCTGTCAGGCAGGATATTTCACAGAATCAGAATTTTAATTTCTTCATGAGCCCAGCTAAATAGAACTTATTTCACAAATACCCATATGATGTTCGCGCTAAAAGGGGAACACGGGGACAAGCTCTTCTTGCCTGCTGCGAAAACACTCAGACACCGCTGACGGGAGAAAAACTTGAACTACATACAATTCTTTCCAACATAGCTACCAATCTACTAACTACGTTAAAAAAAAAAAAATAACGAGAATACTGCATCAGGCAAAAAAGAGAACATAAAGCCTTCCTCTCACAGTCCCGGCAGCAGCACTGCAGCACACGGAGCTCGGCTGGCCGTGAAGAGACAACACACCGCACACAGCGAGCGCAGAGTCACTCAGCGCAGCGCGGGCAGCGAGCCAGGGCCCGGCGGCACTCCCGCGTCCCCGCTCCGTCCCTGTCAGCCCGGAGCCGGCAGGGAGGGCCCCAGAGAGGACAAGAGCCGTGCTGCCCACACTCCAGCCGGGAGGAGCCCTGCGGAGGCCCGGCGAGGAACGGGGGCAGGGCGGAGCGCCGAGGCCCGGCGGGGCAGGTGCCACCCGCCTCAGGGCGCGGCTCCGGCCGCCGCCGTGCGGGGACGGGAAGGACGGGAAAGCCGAGGCGTCCCCCCGCGCTCCGCCGGGCTCTCACAGGACAGCAGAGTCCCGCAGGAGCGGCCGGGCCAGCCCCGACCACCACCACCCGCCTTACCGGCATCTCCGCCGCCCGGACGTGACGGGCCGCGGCCGGAAACACCGCGCGGGCTCGGGGCGAGCGCGGGGCGGGGCCGCGCCGCCGCCGTCCGCTCCCGCCGCCGCTCGGGGCTCCCCCGCATCGGTATTCACAGCCTTTAGCTGCGGGCTCGCTCCTCCTCAGACTGAAATGAATAAAGTGTAAGAGATTCACATTTCCTTACGCAGTCGGTCATTTGTTAAAAAAAAGCTGTACTGTTTCGAATGTTATGCCAGTTGTAACCTGTTAAGAAAGTTAGGCTGTTTGTACCAAAGTTTGTACCCTCAAAAATGTTATTCCGAGTTGTATACCCCCTCTAAAAACCCGGGTTCCCTCCCCTTCCATCGGGCTAGGCTGTCCCCATTCCCCACCGGCTCCTCGAACTGCTGGCCCCGCCTAATAGGAAAATCCAAGGATTTCCATGGTGCACCGCTCCAAACCGAAGTGCAGTTGCCGGCAAGCGGACCCAAAAGCCGGGACCCGGCACAAAATCCAGATAAAAAGGGAAACACTACAACACCGAGAAGACCCTCAGCTACCTAAGGACTGAATTCTGCTTCTGCCGCCTCGCCACGACCACAAAGAGACTGGGAAGAAGTGACGCCCCTAGACCACACGAGCCCAGTTGAGTTTCTGGGGATTCCCGCAAGGGAGGAACTCCCGACTCTGCAGCGAGAGCAGCAGATTCGCCTGACACCTGATCCTCAGCGGCGACAGGAGCGAGAACAATGACAGGAGCGGCGACGGCACAGGCGACCCCTCGAGTTCCCCCTTGAAAGAGCTGACTAATAAAGGCTTTTCAAAGGAGCGGGTCTCCTGGCCCATTTATAACACAAACAATCTTTTTTTAATATTGGTTGTTACCGTCCAAGAGAACGTGATGCCGGAACCGTATGGAAACGTTCAGTGTGCTGAGCTCCTCCTTTTTTCCGCATAAATCGACGCGGAGCGCGTTATCTCAGTTTGTTACAGCAAATGTGGAAGCACCGGGTTCCTACTAATACTTTGTTTCTGTTTCTGCTTTGCTCTGACTTACTGCTCTGTCTGTTCCTGCGGCGGGTGATGGAAAACTCCAGGAGTTCACAGTAGCTCTCTAATAACTAAGTTAGTAATTCCAGAGACATACATGTCTTGGCAATGTACCTAGAAAACCACGAAACGACTGAGTAATTTTAAAAACTTGCACTTTGGTTTCAGCTCGTTATCTGTAGCTGACCAGGACAAAGCACCTGAAGAAGTTGGCAGCCTCTGGTCTTGACATTAGCAGCTTCAACCAGTGACCTTCAGGTCCTGTAAACTTTAACTCGCTTATGGCTAGCCTCTAGCTTTGGAGCTAGATGTGATTCCTGACTCCCATGCCAGCACAGCTGCTTGTGGCACACTCCTGGGGCTGATAGGCAGTGAAAACCACAGTGATATGCAAGTAACCAACAGCAGCTGTCAAGGCTGGCAAAATCAGGTTTCCTTGGAGCACGGCCTCTTCTGATCCTTGGTGGACTGTGAAAGAACCTGTGGTCACTTCCTGGTAAACAGCTGTCGTCTCCTGCCTTGAACTGCTTTGGAATGGTTTCTTTTTTCCAGCCCCTCCAAGATGTGCAATATGGCTTTACTGCCTTTGAGAACATTTGAAAAATTTTATTTGCAGCGTACAGATACACAGATCTCTCACTCAGCTTTAAATGTGCAGTGAGTGGCTTCATGGAGGGCAACGCATTGGAGTCATACTGAGAGCCTTGTGCTTCAGCAAAAAGACTATTGACCAGCTACCTGCTGGAGACACCTGGTAATTCCATAAAGTCTGCAAGCAAGTTAGATGCATGTCTTTTTCTGAGGTAATTATCCCATCAGCTTGCAGGCATTGCATTAATACTAACAAAAGCCTGCACTGTGAAATCAATTTTCAGTCAAGCTGAAGCACGTTTCTGTTGTACAAGGCAGGGAAAACTGATTCAACACCCAGAATCTGCAGCCTCAGAGACTGGGCTGCCTCAGTGCCATACTGGCCCTGCAGATGGATTGTATCAGGGAACCTAGAAAGTCTGGCATTAATCATGTTGGACCACTCAGCCATAGTTGTGGTGGCCTGAAGCTTTAGGCAGGTTCATTTATTCAAGGCTACAAAAGTGAAAGTAATAGCTCCTCAGACTGAATTTTTAACACAATCCCAAAAAGCTGGAGTTCATTTAGTGGCCATGCAACAGTACCAGTAGAAGACCATTTCATTGTACTGTTTAGGAATATATTCAGTGCAGGTAGCTCGGTTTGCAGCTGGAGATTGAGCTCTCTGGATGGCTGGAGTCTGAGGCAAGGGACAGTGAACTGCCAACCCTTTGACAAGCTCAGAGACCTGTGTCCCAAACAGGTGATGGGACACTCAGAGACATGGCAGCAGCCAAGGACCCCCAAACATTCCCATGCTTAGACTGTGAGGGTATAAAAACCCAGAGTTTCCTTTGTCCAGGGTCCCAGCTCACACTTTTACTTAGTTATTACACCAAGACTGGATTATTTTAAGGATTGGTGCCACTGGGACTCTGCTATGGGATGCCTGGTGTGGAGATGGTAAGGAAAGCTTGTCTGACTATGTGAGTATCAAGGTGTGTGGGGAGTCAGGCTCACTGAAGCTGCCCACTGGGAAGGGGTTTCAGTCCCAACTTTTAGGTGGTGAAAGTGTGACTGCCAGAGTAGCTCCTGGATGGACAGGAAAGTTTCCCTAATGCAGCATACCATTGTAGTGCTGATCCAATACAACCCAACAAAGGTAACCATAAATGCAGAACTACTAATTTCTTAAACCAACTTTTCTTGATGCCACTTTGGTAATCCGAAGGAGCTGAATCATAAAGCTTGATGCTGTTTTACATTAAGATACTCAGTAATCTCGGAAGTCCTTTGACTCATCACCAGCTCAACAATGGAGAATCACTGAGTAGATATTATAATATGGAGACATGTAGGCGCGTAAGTTCCTTTCATTTGCATCCTTCTAGGCCAGATGAGTTTGGCTGCTTCAGAACTTGCATCTTGACTGCCTGGGGAATTTTTGGTGGAATCTGCAGTGGGAGTAGCACAGCGCTTACCTGAGTTGTTTATGCTGCTTCAAATCATTTGTGCAGGTGTATGAAGCAACACTGGTCCCTGATGAGAGAACTGGCTGGCTGGGAATTTCCTATGGTCTTACTTTCATAATAACATCTGCCTCTACAGGCTCTTTCTCTCCAGTCAGGGAGAAATGGAAGACACATTTCCCCCAGGACCAGATTCAAGAAAATATAAGTGATACTCTTTTTTTCACCCCTGCTGTGAGACAGCAGAAATAGCTAGTCGTGGAGTAAAAGGAGAGTGGTGGTTGATGAATCTGGTTATAATGTGTGCCCACTCCGTATACAGAGGAGTTTACACTTCATTTCCATTAGCACAACTTTTATTATTTTGTGTGTATATTTCCAAACACTCAGAAATAAGTTACAGAAACTGCGTCCATTATTCCAAGATAACGGCAGTACTCCATTTCGATACTTTTTTTTAATCATGAAAATGTATGCAATTACCATGACTTTGTTGTTCAGCCTTTACAGCATCATCATGTGACACACTTCTAAATTCTCTTAAAACGCTGTATGCACAGAAGTCACCTTTACACACCTACATGGGATGTCGGCACGGGTGTTATAAAAGCGGGTGAGATTTAAGAAACTGAGCATACTAAGATTTGGAGCATTTTCTCCTGTATCCCCCAGGCTCGCACAGGGTTCTGTCACATGTCGGACTCCGCCGCGCTCCACCTTTCCTGCGCAGTCAGCGCGTTTCCCGCGGCAGCAGCAGGAATGCTGCTGAGCTAATTTTGCTGGCTCAAAGGCGTACGTGCGGTCCCATACGGGCCTCCGCCGCCACCACGCATCACCAGACACCCTTCCCAAGTTTTCCTAAACACCGGGCGCTGGGGGCAGGCGCGGCCCGGCGGGGGCCGTCCCGCTCCTGCCCCCCGGCAGCGGCTCCCACCCTGGAAGCCGCAGGGAATGCGTTCCCGGCCGCGCCCCGGGCAGGAGGCTCCGCCGCACTGCGTTGGGAGCCGCCGGAGGGGCGGGGAGCGGGGGGGCGCCGCGCCGCCGGCACGGGGGGGAACGGCCAACGTCCCCCGCGAGGCGGGCGCGCCGGCCCCGCCTCCCAGCCCACCGCCGGCACGTTCCATCTCCTCCGCGGGGCGAAGCCTTCTCCGCCCGCCTCGGCGGCTTCTCGCCGCTCCGCGGAAACAGAGCGCGGCGCCGGAGGTATCTTCCTTCACGCGCTGCCCTCAGGGCTGGGTGATCCGGCCCACCTCTCCCCGCCGTGCCGGGCAATGGTAGCGGCCGCTCCGCCGCTCGGGCTCTCCCCCCGGCGGCGGCGCGGGTGGTGCGTCCCGGCAGCAGGCGCGTCCCGGCCGGCGCCCGCCCCCCCGCGCCGTGTCATTGATGTTGTTGTTTGTGTCGCAGGAGCCGCAGGCCAGGCCGGGGCCGCCGCCCGGGGCCGCCGCCGCGGGGCTGGGGCCGGCGCCAGGGATGTCGGTGTGCGGGGAGGCGGTGGGCGCCGGCTCCCTGCCCAGCGAGCTGGTGGTCCACATTTTCTCCTTCCTGGCGGCCCCCGACCGGCTGCGGGCCTCGGCCGCCTGTTCGCACTGGCGGGAGTGCCTCTTCTACCCGGCGCTCTGGCCGCGCCTCCGCCTCAGCCTCCGCGTCTCGCCCGCCGAGCGCCCGCGCCTCGAGTTCCTCATGCGCAAGTGCGGCTGGTTCGTCCGTGAGCTCCGCGTACAGTTCGCCGCCGACAACTACCCCACCGGCGGCGGCGGGGCGGCGGCGGGCGAGGGCGCCGCGGTGGCGGGGGACGGCGAGGCGCCGCCGCCGCTGAGCCCGCGCTGGCTCGACCTGCTGAGGACTTACCTGGAGCTGGTGCTGTGCGTCCTGAGCAGCGTCCGCAACAACAGGTACCGCCGGGGGAGCGGCGCTGCCGGCCGTGGGGGCAGGCGGAGCCCCGAGCCGCGAAAGGGTCGGGTCCGGCCGAGTGCCGCCGGTTCCTGCGGGCGGAAACAACGCCCGAGCCGGCGGCGGCCGGTTCGTGCTGGGGCTGGGCTCGGGGCCGCGCTGTGTGAGTCTGGGAGGTGGGCAGAAACGGGGACGCGCCGCTTCGAACTACCAAATTTTTTTTTGTCGTACGGTGTAGCTTGATGAGGAGTATTAATGCTCAGACATGCAGCTGGCGAGCGGCGGGTCGATACGCGAAGCAAATGCAGCTGTAGTAGTGAAAAGTTCTTGGTGTTTTGGATGGAGGCAGGGAATGCAGCTGGAGCGGAGCAAGTGAGAGGCAGGAGTTTGAATTTACTGCGTAACAAGACAGCTTTCTCGCTTAAAATAAGCCTTACTGCGGACATACTTTAGACCTTGTGTATGCTTGAGGAAAAGTATGAAATGAGAAATTAGTAAGGAGGAGTTAAAATTACAGCTCTGGCGCGGTGAGTTACTGCCCCAGTGAAGCGCCTTCACCTTTGCAGCTGTGAGGTCTTTTTCTGTAGAAAAGCCGAGCTTTCCTGCCAGCTCTTGTCTTACCTGCTAATCTGAGGTTTGAGGAGGTTTTATGTTCTTTTGTTCATTGAAAAAAAGGTTCACATGTAGGACTTTCTTGGCCTAATTGAATTTAAGTGCTAGAAATACTTTCCCATGGTTTGTATTTAAAACGTGTTTTTCACACGCTTACTTTGGCAGGCTAGATAGTTTTCTCAGCTTTGAGGTCTTCAACACAAAAATACTTGCATTCTCTTCGCTGTGTGTGGGTGTGGTAGAGATAGTAAGATAATAGTCAGATATCCTAATGTATGGCCTCTAGACAGCACGTAAAACAGGAAAGCAAAGATATTACAGTTAGGTTGTGATGAGTTTGGAAAGCCGTGTAGGTTTTAGGATAGGAAATAGTTAATATTACTTCCCCTCTGTGCGCATACAGTTTCATCTATCATGGGAACAAAAAAAAAAAAAAAAAAAAAAGATGCAAGTGTTTCAGGGCATCTTTAGGATGAATTAAACCTTGTGCATGGCCTTTAGAAAACTGTCTGCAACTGAGTCATGATCTTGTTACCGCCCCCTTTGATTCCAGGGGTATGAGAGGATAGCTGGAGGCTTTCCTTGTGCCTTTATTTTGAACTGTAGCGAGAGAACTTTAAAAGCAATTCCTCGTTGGTTTGAGATTGAATGCAAACGTGGTGTGTGAATTCCCACTTTCAGTTCCTGTGCTCTGTTGCGCCCAGCAGGTACTTCCTGTGCTGCAGCTGCGAGTTACAGACGTCACTTCAGAAAACAGCTCAGTAGTCCCAGCTCACCTTTAGCTTAATTTATTTCTTGCCCTGTGACTCCTCGGTGTGTGAATCATGGTCGTCTGTCTTGACTTCTCTTCTGTCTTGGTCTTCTCTTGCATTTCGGGAGCTTTCACTTCACTGTTGAATCTGCAGGAAATCCAGCCAGCGTTATAAGAGGAAAAAAAAAATGTTGAAGTGATTGTGGGGATTGTCTGATCTGAGACAAATATCATGACTGGGCTTGGAATTTTCGAATAAGTAGTATCTACAGGAGATGTTGCATGGGGGCGTTGTTAGAAAACGAAATTGTTGCTTTTTTTTTTTTTTTTTTTTTTTTTTTTTCCCCCCTCACTGAAATACCAGGCTGTCAAAATTAACTGTGATGTGAGAAGGCTTTTGATACACTTTTTCTTTTGAAAAGTTCTCCATGGCCTTATCTAAAATCTGTACAAGGATGCTTGCTTTCTGAAGTTGACTTTACAGATTCTGTCTGCACAGTGTGACTCAGGACTGCAGTAAAATACTGTGCAGAAGTAGCTGTTTCTCCAGTACCTGTTCTCTGGTCGATTATTTTGGTGGTAAGACAGGGATGGAGAGCTACCAACTTTGATAGGATTTTGCATTGCCATGCTTTCTTGCTGTCTCTAAATCATTTATATGCTGCACTTTTGGTTTGAAATGAATGATGCATGACTGGGAAACAGTGGGTACCTGGTTATTACAGCAGGAGTTTTTTAATGAGCATTTAAAAAATTGGGGGAAGAGTGGCATAATTTACATGAAACACTTGACCTTTTCTCAGTTACGCTTTCAGAATAGATTTGGTTTT
Source organism: Sylvia atricapilla (assembly GCF_009819655.1). Lineage (NCBI taxonomy): Eukaryota > Metazoa > Chordata > Aves > Passeriformes > Sylviidae > Sylvia > Sylvia atricapilla. Next base: position 57,813,087 of record NC_089145.1, read on the forward strand.
TTCCTTTGAACAGGCCAAGCTTTTAGTTATTCTGATGTTTGGGGTTTTTTTTTTCCTTGTAAATAACTACCTGTAACTGATTAGTTTTCAGGGAGAACACTGGGGTTTAGTTCTTTAAGTGAACTTTTGACATTGAAAAGAGGTGAGAAGGAGTATTGACATATGCCAAATTGCTGCTTAGCTTTTTACTGTGACCAGCTGATGTCTAAACCAGAGGCATTGTCACCTGCCTGATGCTTAGTTTTGTCTAAAGAGGGACAGCAGTCCATAATTAATTTCTCTGCATCTCTTTATTTATCTGTAACTCAAGGACTATTTATAATTCTTTCTTGTTTTCACTGTGTTTCACTGTATGCAGGATAGCTATTGTAATTTCCAAAATAATGGAAATGGAAATTTTTAACTTCTCCAGTGGCTGAATCACTGTAAATGCATTCCTTTTGGAATTAAGTTTAGAACAGGACAGTCTTTTATAACTCCTGCCAGCCCTTATGATAGCTTTTTGGCAGATAAGTTCAAAAAACATTCCATTTTACACTTCAGAACTGAACAGGAAGAAATCTGCCTTTGTGATGCCGTTCCTTAACTGTGTAATGTTGTTTTGGGGTTTAAAATATATTATTAAGCAATGCAGTAGCAACCTTCCTCTTTGCAAGAAAAATCATGTACTTTAAATGGCTACAGATTTTCTTGAGGATTTACAATACTGCAGGACCTAAGAAAAGTAATTACTGAAAGTAATGAAATTTCTAAATGCTGTCTTGGCTAGAGGAGAATGATGTGTGGTTTTGCTACTAAGAGCATTTTCTGTACAACATAAAATTGCTAGTTTCTAAGCAAATCTGTGTGTTAAGTCTCTGGAAAAATATTTTGGAGTGACGTTTGCTAGCTCTGATGGAATTAAGGAAATAGCAACTTGTCTGCAACTTGTTTTAAGAACAACAGAATTTTTTTTTTGACAAATATTCCTGCTGCCAGCCAGTTATTATCCAAAAAGATATGTTCAAGGTCTGTCTCCTATTTGAAGCAGAGCTCAAGTTATTTTGTGGGTGGCAGCATATTACTTCCAAAATACTGGGACTGATAGCATTGGGACCTTGATGAGCTCTAAAAATCTATAATTTATTTAATTAAAAGGTACTAAAGTAGCGTTTATAGTGATCTGAAGCTTTTCCATAAGCTTTTATGTTTATGACAGCAAATGTAGCGAAATAACAAAGCATAGAACTGTTTAAAAGCTGATGTTCTCCTTAATACTGAGAAAAAGGCTGTGGGTGGGCATGGTGCTACTTAAATCTTCATGATCTGCATCTTTTCGAACTGATCTTCCAAAACTTAAGTTCTAGAAGGCAGAGTGGGAGTGCAACAAGCTTTCTGTTTCCACTGATGTGCATACAACAGCTGATAAGCACCTAGTGATCACTCAGTAGGAAAATCCTGTTCTTTTATATAAACTCTAAGATAGCAAAGTATAGGCTCCTCTATTCTGCCTTTGCTTACAAAGGAAGATAGGAAAGTGGTGACACCCCCCTTTTCCTCTGCAGCACGATAAATTGTGTGACTTGTCTGATCTTTGCTACGGAAACAAAAATGCAGAGTTACTATAAAACTGTGGTGTCTTGCTGAAGTGTGGTATCTCTTGGAGTTACCAAAAATTGGTAAAAACAGTAGACTGCATCTGGTTTTGATGTTTCCTAATGACCATTTTCAGTCTGAACAGGCAGCTGAAAGCAGTGTAGTAATACAATATGTGCCTTACTGCTTTGTTCACCTCGAATGTGAGCAAGGACACTTCGTGCTTTTTTTAATTGGGTATTAAAAAAGACCAACCAAAACTGTAGATGGAGCCTAGTGAGAAGCTTATTATTTCTACTGCGCTTTTTGAGCTAGTGGAAATGTTTTAGAAATCCTTCCCAAACATAAGTTTTTCCCCAGCTGTATGTATGGATACTACACAGGATTAAGATGCCATTATGAGTTTTAGCAAAAAATAAGTAACTTTGGAATAATTTTATTTAGATAGGAATCACTTTACTGACTCTGAAATAAAGATGAGCAGTGAGCTGAATGTCATGGAGTTCTATAACACTGCAAATAGTAGCAAAAATCTAACATTGTGTTGAACTGTGGTCAGATTTGTTGGTTGTAATAACTGCTATGAATGGAAAAATAAATGGATATTGTCACTGGTTAAGTTTTCAGGCAGAGAACTTTTCCATTTGTCTCTGTGCTGCATGAAATGGCAGTCAAAAAGATGAAGTAAAAATGTGTGGGGTGCTAGTAATTACTGTTCCATGTGTCCTGTACTTTGGTGATCATGTTAATGTCTGCCCACATCCTACTGTAGCACTGGCTGGCGGTGTGAGTGGCACAAACCAAGACCTGTGTTTGATGTGAATATGCAGGTGATTCAGAACTGTCCTGAAGACTGCATTTTGGCTCTTGACTCTCACAAATAAGTCACCGCGATCAAAAGAAAAAGCCTTATTTATAGCTTTGGCTGTGAACAATACTTTTCACACCAGGTGGAGGTTTCTGCTACTTCCCTGTCATACCAGACTATCTCTTACAGCTTTTGAGGAAAAAAAGAGCCCAAAATACTCTCAGTTGGGTGTGCCAGTGTTTTAGGTTTCCCTGCCAAGCTTATTCTTCAGTATGATTAGGCAACATCTTAGTGAGATTTGTAGAATACTGATAATATTTTAAGGCTCGGGTTTTTTTTAGTGTATCGTCAGTACAATAGGCCCGTGTTTAAAATATGAAATATATGGTTACAATTTCAGACACAGTTGTAAATTTTAGGTAATATGACTCCAGTATTTGTCAAACTTTATATGAAGCTTGTGAATCTTGCTATTAAGTTTTTCTATAGTTGTTCTCCTATAAAAAAAAAAGTAGCAAGTGCAACAGTAGGTAGATTTCAGGCAGTGTGCTGTTTTTGAGTACAGGAACTGCAAAACAGTAAATGACGATTTATGGTAGATAACAATTACAGACCTCGACTCATACCTTCTAAAAATGTAAAACTTGGCTGCTTAATCCTTTTTTTCCTCCCCTCTCCTCTTAGTAGAATATCAGGTTGTACTGTGGAGGTAGTGAACTGTACCAGAGCTTCCCTATGCTTTGAGCATGGTAATCATACTGCATTTTCCTCAAGGCTGATTTGAAATATTAGCATATGCTTTGTGGGCCAGAAGAAACAAGGATTTATGGTAACTCATGTAATTGTGAGCTACAGGTTAATTGGCATCTACTGTTTAGGATTAATTTAACTTATGTGTCCATTTGTGGTGGAACTGGAGTTTCTGTCTTGTTAATTATCAATTGCAGACTAGCCCTTGCATGTTAGGAGTAAATCTGATTTACAGCATATATAAATAAAAGCAATGTTGACCCAAAAGTCAGTTACAAAAATAATAACAGTAAATGCTACATAGCTACTTTAAAACTGCAGTTGTTTGCATTTCTCTTTCTTGATCTGTTTTAGGAATAGAAAAGATGTAAATCAGGAAACTGAACTAGGGTAAAGAAAAGTGACTTGTCTAGTGCACTGGGTCATGTTCAGCATCAACTCTCAGAGGTTTTTCTTTCACTTCTTTTTAGGTGTCCCTTCTAAAGTTAAATTCATGTATCATGGTGGACCACTGTCCCTTACTGATGGATAATATTAGAAGAGTTTCCTCTACTTTGATGTAACAGAAATTAGACACTAATTAGGGTGTGGGGTGCTTTTGCTTTTCCTGTCTGAGCTTTGTGATTGAGGCAGGTTTGGGCTCCTGTTTGTAACTCAGCTGATGTAACTGCTCAGGCAGGGCTGTTTGTGGTTGTGTTCTTCTTGGGCATTAGGTGCAGTGTTAAAGTTAAAAGGAATAAATATTTCATGTTTTTATCTGTGACACTTAACACACATGTTCCGATGATTAAAAATTGCATGGAACTACTTGTAAGTTTTCTTTGTGGTGCTGCAGGCCTGCTGAAAATATTTCTGTGCTGACTGAAAACCAGCTGGCTTCAGCAGTTTGTGTAGTCCTCTTTCCCTTTTACTTCAGTCTCATTTTCTGTAGTTCCATATGTGTCTGCATTCCAGGACAGTAGTAAGTTTCCCAACACAGGCTGTATGTTCAGTGTAATAATGGGGTTTATTGCCTGCATTTGTCTTATCCAGAATGATTTCCCACACAGATTCCTTTTCGTTTTGTTGTTTCCTAGGAACCTCCAGAAGTTAAGTCTCTTTGGGGATATAAGCATTCTGCAGCAACATGGAACTATATCAAATACCTACCTTGGAAAAGTTGACCCTGATGGCAAGAAGATTAAGCAGTAAGTTACATTTGTAAATTATCAAATACAGAATAATAATAACAATAGTGAAAATAATCAAAATTAATAACTGAACACAGAAATTCCTGAAATACATGACTGAAAAGCTTTTAAGTTTTTTAACAGGGTGAAAATCTAAATTATTGCTCCTGCTATTTACATGAAATAGTCTGATTTTGTGGCTGTTGTATTTTTGTTGGGTTTTTTTCCCTCTGTTCTCAGCAGGGTGAGAATCCTTTCTTTTCCTCTTTTCATTGTGTTCTAGAAACAATATTATGTTAATGTCACAAAAGGGGAAGAGGAATGAGGGACTGTTATGAGCACCTCTTACTATTGCTGTACATGAAAAAAATGAGAAAAGGAAGTAATCTCTTGTATTTCACAAGAGTTGAAAACATGTTTGTGTTAATGTTCTCTTTCAAATTTGCTTGAAAGGCTAAGAACTGGAGAAAGTTTTCTTAGTACCTACAGTTCATTAGACTACCAGGACAAATCTAAATACTTGGATAAATACTTTGGTGCTTGCACTAGAAAGTTGATGTGCAGATTGCATTAAATCATTTGCTCTCTTTTAAAAAGTTTCTTACTGCAGTTCCCACTGGGGAGAAAAGCTACCCTAGAGCTGCAGAGTTCTATGTCATATTTCTTTTTATTAAATTTTGCAGGTACTGAAACAGTATTCTTCTAAGCTCAGATGTTTAAGATGTATGAGAACCACAATGTAAACAGATTTTTTTTTGATGTAGTGAGGCATACGGATGGTAGTATTCTCCTGAACACCTCAAAATTGCTTTTTCTTCAATAGGTCTGTAAAATATTAAAAGCACTATTAAGATTGATTACCTGGGCTATTACAAAACAAATCCTACCATTGCTGCAAGCATTACAGCACCTTTTGGGGATGTGTATGGGGGAGGGAAGAGTCTTGGGAAGAAATTTGAGATTGCTGTGGTAGAATCTTTTTCTGAGGGGATTGTGAGATAATCTGCCTTCAATTTAAGCACTGACAAGAATAGTTATGAAACAAACATTGCCAGGATGAAATGAGGTGCATCCTAACTCAAAATGAATTTAGGAATTGAATGGAAAATTACACTATGGGTCTTACCTGTTGTTTAAAACTGTTTCATTTGTGTCACAGTTGCGAGTCCTCAATTTAAAATAAAATGTTTGGAGAAATCTGGATGTATTGAAGTCTTTTTACCTGATGACTATCCTAGGCCAAACCTTGGCAGCTGAGGTATAAAATAAATACAGTTACCACGCCAGCTTTTCCACTTGGGTGAAGTCAGGCCTTGCAATCTTAGTACCTTCATAGGAGAAGGAAGAAAGCACACATGGGCAAGGGAGGGGATGAATAAGGATTTGCCAAGAGAGAGGATGAATGAGGACTGATCTTTTAACTTCATTACAACAGAAGGGTTATGGGGCATCAAAGGTAGTAGGTGACAGGTCCAGAGCAAGCAAGCAGAGGGTGTAATCACACTGCAAAGTTCTTTACTGTTGGGTGTTGTGCTTGTTAAACACTTACTCCACTAAGGGAGGAACCTGGATGAATTTGTAGAAGTGAAGTCTCTTGAGAGCTGCAAAATACATAAAGTCACCTCTGCCCAGAACTGAGTTACAAAGTTTTGGGAACTAGAGAGATATTTGGTAAATATCCCTATGTGATTTCCTTGTTCTGTCACCTTAAGGTGCTAGTGGCTCTCTGCTGCCAGTCTGGATACTGGCCTAAACCTTTAATTTTGCCTGGACATTATCTCTGTTAAATTTACATGGATGAGAATAAAAATTCTGTAATATTTTCTTGTATAGATGTATAAAGTATACAGATCCTCATACCAATAAAAGAAGTAGTGTTCTGTGCAAAACCATTACCTGATTTGGAGAACAAAAATTTCTGCTGTTTTTTTACTGGATCTTATTTCTTGATGTTTTATGGGGCTGTCATAGCCTGGCTCAGCTTATTTTCTGCCATGCTGACCAGGGCTTGAGATAAAATACTTACCTACACATGTGTCTAATATGCTAAAAGAACACTTGTCATTTGGGCAGGAGGACTCTTTACAACTTTGGAATGAAGACTGGAAAAATACTTACATGGAGAAAAATTTTAGGGTGTGACTGTACTATTTGAATTTAATATTGAAAATTTAAAATACTTCTGTTGCCTTCTTGAACAAAATAACGTAAAGAACATCTATTCACTACAAAAAAGGGATAGGAGAGGTGGGTGCATCAGAATAAGTTCATCATAATCTGGCACTGATAATTTGAAATTGAAATGTTACTGAGTCCAAGTTGTTTGGGTAAAACATGAACCTGTTGGCACTTGAAAATACAGTTAATTGTATGTTGGAATTATTTAAAGAATCTTCTGGTGTGTTTGTCCTTTACCTTTTAATGAACAGATCAAACAGGTAATTTCACATCATTCTAACTTACTCTCAAAATTAAATTTCTGCCACCTTTCATTGAAAATGACTCTTTTTCCATACTAAATTTGCAGTTCTGGAGAAGTTAGGAAATACAAAAAGCTGTTTTTAAAAACAAGAGCTGCATTTGAAAAGCATCACAGGTTTTCTTATTTGCATAACCTCAAAATGTGTGTAGGAGGGGTGTTAAATACATGCTGGAAAATACATGAAGTGAAGGTTCATAGTGTGTCACCGTTTTTGACAAAGTACATATTTCTTTAGTTTACGATTTGAACCTTTTAAGTGCAGAGGATGTTAAAATGCTCTGGGAGGTCTGCAGTCAGGTTGCAGTTCACAAGATCTATAATAATAGCATCTTCCTGCAGAATAAGGCTATAAATGAAGGAAGAATAATTCTTGAATAAAAAAATTGAATGGTATGCCGTTGGTAAGACTAAACCATGTTTAATAGGATCATTGTCTGTTTTGTTTACTTACAGAATCCAACAGCTGTTTGAAGAGATATTAGGCAATAGCAGGCAATTGAAATGGCTGTCTTGTGGGTTAATGCTGCAAATAGTAACTCCCACATCATTGTCCTCCTTATCAAACCCCATAGCCAACACCATGGAACATCTGAGCTTATTGGACAACCACATCCCTGGTAATACCACTCTTATCACTGCGGTTGAATTGGAGCGCTTTGTGAATCTGCGTTCGCTGGCTTTGGATTTCTGTGATTTTACAGCTGAGATGGCAAGAGTCCTGGCTGACAGCAACCATGTGCCTTTGCATCGACTGTCTCTCCTGGTCCACAGTGTTTCCATAATGCACAAGTCATTGGACAATATGCCAAAAGATGAGAATTGGCAGGCTCTGACTCGCAACAGCACTAATCTTCGGGTCTATATAATGGCTTTTGATGTCAAGAGTGATGATATGTTAAGGATTCTTAAGCCCAGTATCCCGCTAGAGAGGATTCACTTTGACAGCTATGTCACTTGTGTTTCAGGGGCTGTTGTTGACCTCATATCCAGGCAGTATGACAAGTTCCTCACTCATTTTATACTAATGAATGATGTGATAGATATGTCTGCCTTCCCAGATCTCAGTGACAACCGGAATGAAGATCCACTTGTCTTACTAGCCTGGAGGTGCACAAGACTCTCTCTCCTAGCTGTTCATGGTAGGTAACACATTGCATGGGCATAGAATGTGGTTTTTAAGTGCTTACAAGCCTTCAGCCTTTCTAATCATAGTGTGATTTAGTGGCATGTTATTCAAAAGGCTGCTGCACCATTGCTGTACATGCTGTTGTTGAAGGTGTTTATTTATATGAGTTTTAAACATGCTAGTATCTTAACTAACTTCTGTTGAGAAGTCACATAGGATTTTATTAAACTCCTCACAGAAGTGGAGGATAACCTGAGAAGTGAGCATTCCAAGAGGCTTTTCCTCCAAGTGGTCTGCACGGTGCAAGTTCCATTAAGTGACTGGTTATGTGTATGTGAACTGAAAACATTTGCTGTTTTTCTGTGAGCTCATATGCTGGCAAGATTAGATGATTTTGCTTCCTGTTTGTAAATACCACAAGTTAAGTGCTCCAAAGCTGAGAAGAAGGAATTTGTTAGCAATTTCATAAGACTACCAGCAGATGAAGGCTGAAAAATATTGGAGGGGGTTGCCTCACTGAATGTGTTGGTTTCACCAGTGATACCAGAGCTAGGTTTACCTCACCTTTTTATTTGCCATACAGTAGCAAATAACTTTTAGAAATTATTCAGCCCTGTCAACAATAGAGCACTTGGTGGTAGAAGTTACAGCAGTCTGCAAATTTTAAGGCACCTGAAACTGAAATAATGCAGAATAATGGTTTTTTATTTGTGCTGGAATCAAGCAAATTGCCAAGACCAAGTTTGCTGATGCATGAAGGAATTAAGCAATGACTGTATTGTATTGCATAAGAATAAATGTGTTTCCTCAGACTGCTTGGGGCAGTAAATCTCCAGTTGTTCAGTACAAACAGGAGACCTTCAGCAGCAGGAGGTGGGCATTCAGATTTCCATTGGTTGAAGTCAGAAGGTCCTGCTGTATTGGCTTTTTTTTTCCCCATGATCTTTTACTGGAAAAATCATTGCTGAGGGTAGGGGAGGCATGATCAGTTCAGCTGTCTCCTTAATAGTTTCCAGGTGAGACAGATTTTGGGTACTGGTACATGACTATCAGTCTACGTGTGGATTTAAGCAGTTTCTTCTAAAATTTGGGTGCGTATTTGAGGACTTCTAAAAAAAATTAAAACTGTGTTACCTTAAATTATCTTCCTGCTACAGAAAGGTCCTCTAATATATTATCTAACTTTAAAAGCTAGTGAAACATCTGAACGTAAGCTAGTGTAAGTATTATTTAATATCAGCACATATCTATTCAGTAGAAAGTATTCATCTGTGCAGAGCGTTGGGAAAGAAAATGTCCTTCATGCTTCTGTGTAGCAAATGGTTGTTGCTACATCACCTTTCTTTGGAGAAATGCTGTGTCTGCCTGTGTGAGAAAATGGCCAAATACCACCTTGTGTTACATCAGGATTCACAGTCTTTACCCTTCTTTTCCCCCTCATTGCAGCAGAAGCTAGCTAAGCTGCTTATAAATGCCTCCTGATCTTTTCGAAGCTGTGGACATAACTTCTCTAGTCCTACACCGCAAGCATCGCTCTTGGAGAGTAGTAACTGTAGATGGAACACTGTTAGGAAGGGATACCCAGAGTGCTGTGAAGCCTCAGTACAGCATCTTAGCCTCATGCTTGGATTCCCTGAGGATTACCATATAATGTTTTCTGGCTCCACTTGTCATGCACTGTGACGTTTCCTTCAGGAAAAGAAAGTGGTTTTGTTGAAGGTGCCATAACTTGATTCAAGTGCTCAAGTTTCTTCTGTTTTCCAAAGTGGTTATTCTTCAGTTTCCACTGCTTCTCAGGCTTTTGTGTGTGTGTTTATATATATGTTTCCTCTTCTGGTATTAGTTTGCTTTTGAAAAAGCTTTGATTTGCATCAGTTATAGAAGAGGAAGGGGAAAAGATATGCTAAGGATACTTTATATGGGCTGCCTCGAGGTTGTCTTCTGTGGGAAGTCACCATCTTTCCACCAAGATAGCATGTCCAGGAGCCAGAGGATGGCAGATGTTAAATACATTCTTGCAGAAGGAAGAAAGAGTGTGAAGAGTGTGTGATGGAGACAGTAGGACTCTTGTAGTGGTATGATACGGCACTGTGGATAAAAAGCATGGTCCATCTGTGAGAACAAAGGTCTTTTTTTGTTTTTTCTTCCTCCTTAAGGGAAGGATACTTCCACATGGATTTTTATGACCTTGTGTTATAAGCATACTGGTGAAGTTTTATTCTCTCCATGAGCGAAACTAAAGTTGAAATTTTTGCTGGCAAGGAAGAACAAATTACAGTGTGCTCATGGTAAATTTGTTGTTCAGTGATGCCAGTAAATGAAGTGATCATTTCCTCATACCTCTGAATACTTAGCTGGACAGAGACTCTTTGACAGCTGGGAGGTCACAAAGAAATTTCAGGCAGAACTTTTGAAAGGAGAGTTATTTTAAAATGAGTTGGGAATGATTTTTCTAGTGCACAGAGAATCTCACCATAAAAAGTTACAGTAAAAGCCATATACATGACCACATGATGATAAAGGGGATTTGTGTACAGGGTTTGTTTGGTTTTTTCCCCTTTATTCTTGCACTTGCTTTCAAGGATTTCTTTGTTAAGTTCCTTTACAGTCAAGATAACTAGAAGGTGGTGTGAGCTCCTTCATGTCCTGACAGGAGTGTTTCATCATGCAGGGAGGAATTTTCCACTGAGTTCTATGTTCCTATTAAGAAGGAACAGTGAATTAAGCTGCCTGAATTAAGACAGCTTCATTTTCTGTGGACAGTTGTGTGAAGTATCCAGCAGATGAAGATTGTGGGGATTCATGCATTCCTAATGGTTAATATACCAGAAATGAGTGTTACAGATGTGGGCAGGCTTCTTCGTTGAAAACCTACTCTAACCAACATATTTCCAGAGACACAATTAAAAAGAAAGTAAAAGAAAACAGAACAGAATTTTTTCTTTATTACTTTGACATCTTTTCTTCATTCTCTGGCTGTCTGTTTTATTTTGATACATTATGATGTAGAGCATGTTAACTACATTGTTGGAAGACCAAACCACAGTTAGCTTTTACTTCTCAGCAGTTTAGCTTCCCCAGTTCAAATAGTGTGCAGACTGCAGCTTTACTTGGAATCTACTTGGGCATCTCACCAAGAAGCTTAGCACCTGCGAGAATGATGATGAAGGCAGAAATGAGTCTTGCCTTTTGCAGTGGAAGGGTGGATTTGGCAGAGCTCCCCAAAAGGGAAGTTCCCAGACCATCTGTGGTTTGCATCTGAGTAGGAAGGGACTTTGCATTTCTCTTAGCCAGGGCACAGAAAGCTTACAGGTCTGGGGAGCAGGAGCTTTTAAAGAGGAATGCTAATATACAGTGTGAAGAGAAGGAAGCTTTGTAATTATATTTTATCTCAGAATAACGAGTAGTTTATTTTATATATATGTGTGTGTGTGCATGCTGACTTTCTGTTTGCTTGGTGGTGGCTTTTTTTTAATATGTCTACTTTCTAAAGCAATGAGAGCAAATCTTTTTTTTTTAGCATAAGCAGAGTTTTAAAGCAGTCCTTTTATGCATTTAGTTAATTGATAACTCACTTTTCTCATTCTAATTTTACTACAGAGTAGATCATAGGAGGTTTGAAATTTTATATATAACTTACTATAGTCCACTGCTCTGCAAGTCGGAGAAAAAGATCTAGAAAAGCTTGATGAAACTATCTGAAGTATTTTTATACTTTCTTATTCAGAATGTAAAATGGGGGTTTCACTACTTGAAACCAGAAAGCCCCCATCATAGGCCTTAGGAGAATTCTGCCAGGTGGAACATGACAGAACAGGTTGGGAGAGATATTGGGATGGTCTGGTATTAAGTATTAGAGTAAGAAAATGCTTGTAGGAAAATGACAGAGCAACCTTGTTTTTCTTTCCCCATAGGTTACACAGTCTGGGCTCATAATCTTATAGCAATTGCTCGTCTTCGTGGCTCTGACCTGAAAGTACTGGAAGTCACAGAAGAAAGCATTGAATTCGACCAAGGAGAACTGGCTGATCAGGATGTGGATCCAGTACACAATTTCATTGAGCAAGTATCTCTCGGATTGGGTCGCCCTTGGCACGCCGTCATGGACATAGAGCTGCTCAGTGTCTTCACTGAGCCAACCCGTCACTTTTACAGAGAGATGCAAAGCTTCAGTGAAGGCATTTAGCCCCTTATTTACAATTCCTGTGGTTACATATGCAAGTAGGGTCCTATTATGTTTTTTCGGTAGTGTGAATTAACCCCTTTTGTGCTGTGTTTAATCAGTATTAGCTATATAGAATTATATATGTGTATTCTACTTCTTGATCAAAGAACGTAGTCGGGTATTGGTTTAGAAGCTGAAAGTGGCAGTGTTTAGGGTTTTCACGGTTAATGGACTCGTCTACCAAACCTTGCAAAGATACAGCCAAAGGCTGTCTGAGGTTGCCGGCTAACTTTACTTTAATTGAGTAACTGCATTTTGAATTATTTTGCTATTATATTGGAGTCCTGTGCTTGGGAGCCAACTGTTTTTAATACCCATATCCATAGCCCAGTGGATTTCTATGCTGTCATTGTATGCTTAATCCAGTAGCATGCTACTTAAGAGGCTTAAGGGACAAGAAGCCTGTCGAGGGCTGTTCACTCTAAGACTCTTACCTTGCTTGATTTCACGTGCGGATTCTGCAGCATGGCTTAACTCCATTCCCGGCTTTCCTTAGCTGCTAAGCGGCGGTGTGAAACACTAGCGTTCAGGTTCCTGCACTTACAGATTCACTCCATAAAGCTGTAGTCTTTTGGATTCTTTGCAAACTCTTCCTTGTTTGTTCTCACGTTCTGTCATCTTCCTTAAAAGTTAGCTTTGGGCCAAAGTTTAAAAGGAGAAAGCAAGAAATGTGCACTCCGGTGAGGTAAACGCAGAACAGTGAAGATTTCAATACAAAGGTCTACACCTGCAAACAAACATTAGTCGTGAAATCCCTAACAACCAAGTCACTGGATTTTCTCTGTCAGCGCCTGTGTCAGCTGCCAAAGAATAGATTAAAAACGAAGAAGTGCCCACATGCTGGCAGGGGTAGGCCAACTTTTGGCCAGCCAGATACTGCTAGATTGTAATATATAAGGTCGAATTTCGACCTGTGGTACACAGCTGTGCTGTGGCTCAGTCAGCAACCTCAGAACTCTTAACAAACATGCACCTGTTTCACTGTGAATAGTGAATGTAAAGGAAGGAAAGGAAACAAATACAAAGCTTGTTCTATCACAGGTATGAGCTGCTATGATGCATGAAGAACATTCCATGAAGTATGTTTTAAAATCTTGTTATATCTGAGAGGCTTTAGAAGCCGATGTAACTGTTTCAGGGCAACCGCGGTACAGACGTGGTCTCTGTGAGACTTCCACCTGACCCCAGTTTTAAGTGGTACGAATGTTGTGCATTTAATGTTTAAAGGACAGTCTGCAATAATAAAGTAAGTGGCCAACGTGGGTGCCCAGCAGTGCTGAGACCTGGCTGCTATATTGTAAGCTTTGGAAAACACAATTTATGCAACAGATGTCCAGATATGATTCTATTTATGGAAAAAGTTTATATGTGTTTTACAAATGGTTTTACCATCTTATATTAAAATGACCTTTTGACAGGTGTGCGCTGTTTTGTCTCCAGTGAGCACATACCATGCGGATTTTATATGTACATCAGTAGAGTGAATCCACTGGCACAGTGTGTGTATATGCCAGATGTGGTGAGATTTTATCTTACAAATGTGATCAGATTAAAAAAAAAAAAACTCCTGACAGAAAATGTAAGGAAACCAGCTGAATGTTTGACTTGATGACTGATGTTGTATGGTTTATGTTAAATGTTATATTCTTTTAATCAATGAATAAAGCATTAAAAATTGATCGCTGTATAAAATACTTTATTGTTATTAGCATGAAGATTTTTAGAATTAAAATGCAACATCGTTCATAAGATGTGTATAACTAGTAGCTCCCATTGTGTTTAGGTCAGCAGAAAAATCTAAAATAAGTCACAATTTTTTTTAATTTGGCTGAATTTTGTCAACATTTTTTGGGGTGGTGGAGGAACGGGAAGGATGCTTTGCTAAAGATCAGACCAGTTAGCACAAACAGTATATCATTATATGACCTATTAGACTGATACAGTAAACTGTGGATTGTAGAATATAGAAGACTATTTTTGAGAAATTACTGCATCAATTGCAATCGCTTAAATCAAAATCTAATGTGCTCAAGAAAAATGTGTAGTACTTCTTTGGTGTCCCACTATTAAATAGATTCTGAATACCTGCAACGCTTCGGTTTGACGTTTTATCCGTACTCAGGGTGCACAGCTGTGCCTTTGGAATGAAAGCTGCAGATGTCTGGTCAGCTGTTGGAGAGCTGCTGTGGCCTGCAGTGGCTGACTGTGCTGTGAGGCTTGGCAGAGTGGCTGGGCAGTGTGTGCGTGCCAAGCACGGACTTCATTTGGGCTTCTGAACTTCCATGTTACCATAGCCCAAACTGCTGCCAAGTGTGGAAATTGCACTGCTGGTTCAAGCAGTTTTCCTAGATCATCCAGGTTTGGTAAGCAAGATCATTTGCCAACATACTGAAGAGATGCTGTGGGTAATAAGGTAAATACAGTTACAGCTTTTCACTTCTCAGTAAAATGAAATATTGGGACTTGTCTCGGTGCCTTTCAGGGCTCAGCCTCAGGAGGGAGGTTTATGTAGCAGATAAATCTGACAGTGATTGCTCAGCAGCGTCTGCACCTGAAGTTTGGTTGTGAAGGGTTCAAGATTTCAGGAAGTCACCCAGAAAAAGCCAGAAACAAAGCAAATTCTGCATCTTGTGGTTTAAACAGTCACAGAACGGTAATTTTCTCTCAGCAAGCTACTGCATTTTATGGGTAACTGCCTTAGTTAACAGAGTTGGGAAGTAACCTGTTTGCCTTTCTGTTGTATAAATGTGTTTTTAATCTGTTTGGTCTAACCTATTATCTGCTTTTAATTAACTGTTTAAATTAACTTAATCTTGAAAGATAAGGTGAGGAGCAGGAGAAGCAGCCCACTTGACTACAGTAGAGATGTGTGCAGCCCTTTCACTCGCTGCAGTTGCAGTCAGAGCTGGCTCTTAGAAATGGCTCTGTTGTTAAAAGGCTCTAGGTCTGATCCTTTTCATGCAGCCTGCAGTCTACTCACTAAAGCAGATGGCTAGAATCTTTCTACTTTGGAAATTATAGGGAGTCCAGTAAAGCAGGAGTGTGTGGTGAAAGCCATACCTTAAGCAGTGCTGGAGAAATGTACCCCCGATTCCTTCTCCTGTCTTAGGAACAGATAAAAATGGGGTTTGTTGTCTGACTGTATTTTCAGCAGGAATCTTTAATAGTGATACCTGGATGAAGAGATTCAACCTGAAGTGATCTGTAATTGTTAGGACATAGGATGATCTTAATATTCTCTTGCATTTGGAGTGGGACCTTACAAATTATTATGAAATTGCTTGCCTAATCTCAAAAGGAATTTTACTTTTGTTTCTTTGTATTTCCTGAAGAGATGACGATGTCAAGTTAGTCAAGCATTCTAGGTTCAGCTGCAGGAGCTTGGAACACAAGCCTTCATCTCTCAAAACTAGGTTGCTTATTCTTTTGGGAGTGGGTGGAACAGTGACTTCTTCACATACACTTTTGTGTGACCTTTCTACATTTGACAGGTTACCATCTACCTGCTTCCTACTGCATAAACCTGAGATTGTTTCCAAATTTGCAAATAAAATTTTGGGCTGCTACTGGGGAAGGGGGAAAAAAGTCTCAAATTATGCCATTCTCTCTGCAGAATGATCCAATACATGTTTTTACTGATTTTTTTTTAGTCCAGCTATCTTTTCTTTTGCCTGCATCTTTCAGCATAGACTATTTTGGTGGAGGAAGAATTTTTCAGAGTTAACTTAGAACAAATACTCAACCCACATGAATAAATACTGTTTGCTCAGAAAACAGATATAGTCATAAACAGTTTTTGCAGCCTCCCAGGTGAGTTGGGCAAGGAATGAAAAAGGTTTATGGCAGAGTTACCAGCCCAGGATTTCTGTACTGTACCGTGGTTCTCTGTGCAGGGGCAAGGCTGTATCTGGCAGTTCTCATTATTCCTAGGGCTGGTGACAATGGTAAGGGTAAAACACAGTAGTTCCTTTGAGAATCCTTGGGAAGTCTCTCAGGCAAACTCATAGCCATTAACTAATTGGCTTAACTGATGCAATAGCCACACGGTTAATTTAACATGGATGATGCTTTAAAATGTCTGTTGTCAGACTCTGTCATGGAATCACTGGAGTACAAAGGCTTACCTAAATGCTTTGAGAGTAAACTAGAAGCAGAAAGGATAAAGAAATTATAGGAATGAGCCATGGAAGAATTGTGCAGCTGAAAGAAGCCAACATGGGAATAATGGTAGAAGCAGGAGTACTGAGCTACAAGAGAAAATGCTCCCTTGGCAGACTCAACCTAAGCAATTACAAAGAAAGTGGGCTGAGGTATTTTTGGTAACTTCTAATTATGGGGTGTGGTGGCTGCATTTACATTAAAGCCTGAAACTGTGTTATGTGTGCATGCATGCAGAGAATGGAGCCTGGTGCTTGAACTGCTGCTGACTTGGGGCTTGCTAAAACCAGTTTGCTTTTGGAGGGTCCCTTACCAAATGACCATACAGTCCTTACATGGTTTTCAGGTTGAAGCTAAACTGTCAGAACAGCCACCAGCTCCTAGGAGAAGTCTTTAGATTGTACAGTCACCTAAAAGCAGAGCTTGGCTCTGTCCACATCCAGCCTGGCACTGGCCAACCCTGCCCTGGCTGCACTGTGCCTGCTGGGACAGCCACTCCTGCCAGGGAAGCACCACACAGGAACCTGAAGATATGAACGAGGTACCACACCACTTTTATCAACACAAACTAACTGAAGCTGCAGTTTGTCACTTCCTTCTTGTACTTTCTAATTCTGCTGTTGTCCTGTCGAGCATTTTCCTAATGCTGGTGTTAAAATCTGAAGCCTAATAAACCGAATTCCTGTTGACAGTAAAAACACACTCCTCCTACTGGTTTGCTGCTGCCATAGGTCTTCAAAGGCAAGGGCTGGGCTGTGCTGGAGCATCTCCCTAGCTGTGACTCTTTCTTGCCAGGTCATAAAACCCCCCTGTACACATATTCAATGAACACTACTCCACTCCAGCTTTTGAAGAGGGAGGGTAGAGTTGCTCAGCTTTTCTGCTGCCTCTTCCCCCTCAGTGTTGTAGCAGGAGAACTGCCACATTGTAGAGCTTGAGAGATGAAAGATCACCTATGCAGCCATTAACAGAGGGGACTCAGGTGGAGAATCATGGTTATTCATCTCCACCTATCTATTAGACCATGTCACCAGTGACATTGCTTTCATTTTCTGTAGATTTTTATTAACTGTTTCCATTTGTTTCCACATCCTATTCATAATGCAGCAAGCATCACTTTTGGCATGCAAAGAGACTCTCTGTACAGCTCAACCAGCACAAAGCAGCTGGACTTTTACAATAAGGTTCACATTATTTAATTTTGTACACCTCTGAAGAGACTACTCCAGTTAGAGACTTAATTTAAATGACTATTGTACAGTGGAAATCACTTATTCACAATAATCATAGGTATTTAATTCTTTATTTACAAAATACTATCCTGAGAATTTTCTCTATTAAGCTTCAATTTGAGCGAAAGTAGTTTGTATAGACCTAAGTAACAACGGTTACTTAAAATAAGGAAAAATGCCAGTAGGAGAGCACAAAACTGGTTCAGGACATTGCCCAAATGACTGTCAAGTCTCCTGCTGTGGTTCTGGTTCTAGAGCTGGTGGATTTGACTGAGATGGTTCAACTCTGTTTTCAGGAGGAGGTGCTGGAGGGAAAAATCCAGGTCGTTGAGATGGATAGTGAGGATAAGGTCTCATTGGGAATGGATTTCTTACTGTGAGAGAATCAGAGTAATCCAGTTAATATCAATCACAACAGTAAGCATGTACACCTGCTCCTCTTGCTGGCACACTGCTCAGCTAGGCCTATCTAACTAAATGTCACATGTCAGGATCCAAAGAGACAGAGATGCCAGGAAAGAGGAGGGCAAAACTATCACTTTTCTCCATAGTTACCTGCAACAGTCTCAAAGCAGCAGCCACTGCCAGCTCCTGGGCTGCTGCTGCCAACATCCTCTTCAGTCTGCCACAGCAACCCTTACATGCCCCACCTTACAGAGATTTTGGCAGATAAATGGCTTAGTTCTTCCCACATACTGAGAGCACAGCAAGAGTCAGAAAGAAGTCCTGCAGTCTGATACTCACACCTTGCTCCAGTCATGCAAACTCCAAGGGAAAACAGTTGTTTTGGGACTGTGCCTTTGCAGGGCACCAGCACACCTCAGAGCCAGAGGATGAAACTTTGTGTAAGATGCAAGTTCATAGAAAGAAAAGGATTAAGGCAACTACCTACTTTCTTTCCTACCCCCCAAAACGAATCCTTTAAATGCTGAACAGTACAGGTAGCTGTATTTTCCAACCAAAGCTAGTATTTGTAGAAAGATCAAGACGAGCTGCTGTGAAAAAGGAAGTGTACAACGCAACGAACCTTCACCGGAAAAGATGCTCCCTGATAGCTGAATTAAGCAGCACTGTGTGCAGTAAGTACCCCTCTGCCCCCTGTGGTAACTCACTACCTGCACAAAGCCCTCGTGTTCATCCCCCTGTGACAAGTGCTGCCTAAATCCACGTACCTGGCAGAGGAGGGCGGGGAGGCCCCAGGTCTGGCACTGGAAAACATTCCCGTGGCCCGTACATGGCAGCAGGAGGAGGGGGAGGAAAAGGAGGTCCTCGTCTCATGAAAGGTGCTGGTGGTGCTCTAGGATCCACAGGCAGCAGTGGAGGTCTGATTGGAGGGAAAGGTGGGGCTGCAAAGCCTGAACTGACAGCTTCACTTTCAGCTACCAGCGACTGGTCAGGGAGCGAGTTCTGCAATGCAAGGAAAGCAGGGAAGTTAGCAGGGGGAAAGGGAACAGCTCCAGTCCCATCAGGCCCATTTCATGTAGGTGTAACAACAGCTAAGAGTTCCAACTCTGCCTTGGCTGCAGCATAATCCTGAGCAAGGCTATCTATGTGTACTGACCCATCTGCTTGACCATAGTTTCATCTTTTGGGACAGAATTTATTTTCAACAGGAACTATATCGCAATTCTCAAGAACTAATTCACAAGACAATGTGTTGTGATAAAGTAACCATATAATTTTATAATTTGCACTGAAGAGTGCATTATAATGTGACCAATGGACTACAGGCAAATGTTTCTATGTTTTTCTGCAGAAAATTAAAGCTTCTTTAAATCAAGCCTCTCTTTAGCTACTTACACTAAGGTTAGAATGATCCTTCATGCCATCTCCAGTTGGTTCTGTTCGTGGACTATGTTCTGAAGATGTCTGTCCATCTGTATGCAAAAGTTTAAAAAGTTATTCAGTGCTGATCTCTTTCTCTCCACCACTTTCAGTATTTTTTTCTGAAAAGAGGACAGACTGGCAACAAAACCAACAGCAAGCAGTAGTTCCATTTTCCCCCTCTCACTAATAGTTTACTTTTCCAGTAAGCCCCATGCTGGGAATGGCTGTGCTATGATATGCTCTTGGCACAGAGCCTGACACCAATTCTATTCAAGTAGGACAGAAACCAATTTCCTCCTTGGCTGACAAACATCAAGGAGACTTCTAGAACTACATCAGTTTTGGATGAGCAGTCAGAAACAATAAGAATCATCATCATCATCTTCTTCCTCCTCTCATTTGCCTTATTTACTTTATAAGTAAAGAGATAAATAGAAACTTAATTGTTTTTACCTTTACACTTTGCTGGGAACAAGTATTTTCAATAACAACTGGAGAAAATTATTAAAGGGAATTGTCAGAGAGTAGAGTCTGATTAGATCTAAATATACTAAATATATATACCAAACACAATTTCTTTAAACAAACAAATAACATCTCACACTTGGGATTTGATAAATATTGCTTTCTTATGCTTCAGCTTGAATAGAGATGACTATACTAAGAAACAAAACAATAAACCAAAACAAGATTTCTAACTAGTGACATAATTTTTATGTGCCTGTTGTATTTCTACTCCTTGAAAGCAAACAAAGCTTTTTTTTTTCTCTCCATGAACAGACAGGTCTTTTCAAAAACTCTGAATTACTTGTCATTACAAGCAAGCCCTGCCTTGCTAATGATATTGTTACTTAATCTAAAACATTTCAACTTATATGTCACACAAAATACTAATGTCTTGATATTTATGTTGCATAACTCTTTCCATTTTAGGTCTTTATGAAGTTCCTCACAAACTCTGTCAACCTTTAACTCTTCTTTCTGACAAAAAGTTTCCTGCTCCAGGTACCTTCTCAAATGAAAAGTTTCTATAGTTTGCCACCCCAGCTTAGGAAAATCCATATTATTTTGTTCACTTTAAATAACATTTTGATCGTCTTCCTAAGAGGTGTAACTTGTTAACTCTAATGAGTGGGAGCCTTGATTTCAGTACTCTGCTGTTCTGAAGTCAGATGTGCTGGATTGGCTGGTTTTTGGTGGTTGGTTTTTTAATTAAAGAGGTTTTTTGGGAGGTTTTGGGATTTTTTACAAATACTCAGCCAACTCTAGTGAAATTATGTCTCTAAAAAGCAGCATTCATACACCCTTAATGACCTGGTAAATGCTGGCAACAAGTTATCGAAAAACCTGTTTCCAGTCACCAGGTTCGAATTGCCCAAGAACTGAATACAACAATTGTTCCTAGGCAGTGACTGAACAAAGGGGTAAAAAAAGGATGCAGAAAAATGTGCAAAGACAGTGCACCTCTCCTGTTCTTCAGGTGCTTGAAGAAAGACCTCGGTGGAACATGAAGGATTAGAAAGCAGAAGTGAGAGAAAGCAGAAGTGAAACCGACAGAAGGCTTGGGAAAGAGGGAAGGTCAGTGGCTGCACAGGGACAGAACTGACTTCCAGTAAAGAACAAATTCCCTTTGAAATCTGAACCTTCAACCTGAAACTAAATTCAGCATTCCCAGTTCTCACACGGTGACACTGAGTAGCAAAGACTCTCTCTCCTCTGGCCAGAAATGGTCCAAAGGAGATGGTAACTTCCTACTAATCCTGTCAGTAACTGAGTCCTGGGTGGTGAAGTTTCTGTGGGGAATTTAATGGCTTCACTTCACTGATGAATCAGACACATATGACTTACCAGGGCATTACATAAAGATGGAAATTGCTTAATAAGTAAACTCTTAAGCTGTCAGTGGTAAGTTCTCAGTGACCAAAACTTTGCCTATGAGCTTCTGGCAGTTGCCAAGCATCAGAAGCTAAAATATACATAATCAGCCAATTCAAAACTAGTGGGTCAGTGGAAGTTGTGATTAAACTGGGGGCAACTGCATTGTGAGCCACAAAAAGCTGCCACTATGGTCAACAGTTTGAAGGAAGAGCCCTCAGCACCTTTTACCTCCATGCACCAAGCCAGGGGACACTTGAAGGGTTGGCTGTTTGTTTCACTCTCTGTGAGTCCAACCCTTTCTGACTTTGCCAAATGTGGCACGGAAATGTGAGTAAGGGTTTGTGATGTTTTAATGCTGTGATGAGCCTCATGGGAGGGACCAAAACAGACTCTAAGCCAATTATGAGTGGTTAACATACAGAACAGTGAGGGTAGATCAAAAAAATACCTCATGACTGCCATTCATGGAACCCTGCCTTCCTGACAGCAGGGAGAGCTATTGCTCCAACAGGGAATGACTGCATCAAGGCCAGCAGGTGTTAAAATGTTTCTTACACAATGGAACTTCAGGTCTGTGGTAGCCAAAAACCTGTCTTCTTGCCACAGCTTACACTGGTATTTCCCATTTTAGAGTGTCGTGGAAGTGATTCCCACCTGTTTTATCAAAAGACTGCACACTGTAAGTTCGTAGTTCTGCTGGTCCAGAAAGTCTTCCAGTATTTGGAGGATTAGGGAAAAACCTTTCTTGTCTTCGAGCAGGAAGAATTGGATCAGCATAAGGCTCACCTAACATTGAAGAAATCACAAAAAACAGGTCTGTGAAGATTTCCATTCCACACAATTTTAAGCCAGAAAGATTCTCTGGGTATCTCATAGTTTTGTAAATACACAAAGTGTCCATTAATCAGGGTGAGCAAACAAATCTTAAATAACCCAGAGGAATCCCACCAAGTATATCCAATAGCTTATGTTTCTAAAGAGCTGCAAAAGAAGAAGTTCATTGATTTTTGGTTTAACATACAGCAGAATTTTGAAAGCTATGATTGCCTAAATTATCAACAGTAGGGCCTTGAAACAAAGGTTCAGCACAGCAAAGAAGATTGAAGACAAAATAAGGTACTATACTTTTTATGCCATTCTTAGGTAAGAATGCTGTTTTCCATTATGTTTCAGAGTGCTGTAATATATTTCCACCAGCTAGCTGGGATCAGATCTAGCAATCTATCACACAGCTACAAGACAAACTGTATCAGTGAGATCCAAGGGCTAAGAACAAGAAGGAAAGGCCAAGGAAACCAGACTACCTCTCTGCAGTACCCTGTCAACAGACCAGACCTGCCAGATGAGAAACTGCATCCTGACAGGACCTTGAGTTCTACCACCAGGCTTTCACACAGATGTGTATTGCCTGCTGCAGTAATAACTGAGCTACTTTAATCTCTGTATGTTACCTAAATGTTTATTTTTTCTAAACTTATAACATTTTTTCTTCTTTATTACAGATATCCAGGAAGGTTGTCCATCCTCCCAAGTTTTTACTTGAGACACAGCAGAATCCTCTTAACTCATCTCTGCCTTCTCTGAGTGCAATGAAACGTGCAATACAGACATTTAGCTGAAGAAGGGAGAGTGAAGACTGATTTTTGCTGCTGTTAATCATTGAAGAGACAGTGTCAATAGGAAAACATGTGCCAGACAGGATGAATGTACCATGGTACTCTTGTACTATTAATATAAACGTGGGGTTTTTTTTTAAAGTAGTATTTTTCACATATACCTAGTTCTATTTAAATAGATTAGAACTTTTTACTTCTTAAATCTCCTATTAACTATCCAGCCCAGACAGGTCTTTAATGCACTAAACAAACTCCCAGTCAAATGATGAAACCAAACAGTTGACTGTCCCTTGGTAATACCAGTATATACTTAAAAGATAGCAGAGAGGTGCAAGTGAGCCACACTGTTCAAGAAGAGGAGAAAGCTACTATGAAAATAAACACTTCAGTTGCACTTGCAGGTCCAAGAAAACATTTAATACTTTTAAACCCCAAATAGTTAAATATAGAGACTGTAACTCAGTAACTCCTCTTTTCCATGGATACAGTAGCTAAGCAGAGTTTTTACCTGGTGGAGGCAGAATTATCCTGCGTTCTCTTTCCCAAGGAGGAGACAGGGATCCAGTATCTGATGGTGGTCTGTGGGGGTCAGTTAATCTCTCAGAATTCAGCTCTCCTCTTTCACTTCCAGCTTCGTACATGGCAGTTGGTCCTCTGGATCCTGACCAAAGAAATTGAGTAGTTACTCCCCCATGTGCTTTAAATCCTCTGCTGTGGCTTTCCCCATTCAGTCTGGAAACAGTGGAACAAACCATGGAATGCCAACACTGTCAAGACACACGAGGCTCCACGGGACTCTCCAGCTGTTTGCTAAGGATCAGTTATGCCTACGAGAAGTGTTCAGAGGTGTGCAATGAAAAGGTTTTAGTCCAATAACAGCACAACACAGAGGACCTGCAATGCTTTTGGAAAAACTAATAATTTTACAAGTTTCAGTTAATTTGAACCAGAAACCAGTACCCTCATGATAAATAATTTTCTCAGGGATAAAAACCTGCTGCTAATCAAACTAATAGTTAGCATGCTGAGAGAGTTATACTGGTACCATGAGACACCCATCTGCACTCAACACTCTTCTGGTTCTAATTCTTTATTCAAGAAGAAGAAAAAAACCAAACAAAAAAATCCAAACCAGACAAAAGAAAAACCTCTAAGGCCAGGTCAACACATAATCAAGTGCAGTAAAAACTGTAAAAATGTTTTTACAGTGACTTTAGATTGCAAGCTTGCTCTAAAACAGATGGGGTCTGAAAAATTAGAGAAATACTAAATTCTTCTATCATTCTCTAATCTTCCATACTAAAATTCAACCTAAAACTTGAAGCCATTGTGTGTCTTGTGCACTCTGAGATAAATTCTACAATTGCACTTATTGAAAGCCTTAGAGAAGAGAAATTCGGGCATATTTCTCACTAATTAAGTACAGGCTTCAATGGGTGTAATGGTAAAAAAAAAATCAAACAGTAGCTTCTTTATTACCTGTAACAGATGCTGAACTTCACTCTAGCATTCACCCACACTGATTCCATCAACATAAGTATGAATGGAGGGTGTTTTTCTTCCCTTACAACTCATGCCACCACAGCTTACTGTCACCTGCTCCTGAATCTCTGAATTGTATTCCATACACACAAACTTCCTAGTCCCTTCTACCAGTAGGGAAGAAACACTCTCCATGTATGATGGCTTCTTCAAATTCAGAACAAAGGGAAGGGAACTATTTACTGAACCAGTAACTTTCTAATACCACAACCACCAATAAAACTGTCTCATGTTTTTGACAACATTCTCTCATAGACTGTAGGCCAATGAGATGGAAGGGGCAGTATTCTTTCTTCAGAAAACTAACTCCTTTTACTTTAAAATCACATTTATTTCAGCAGAACCCCATCTGTCCAAGATATAAAAGACAACAGGTAAGTCTGGCTTTTTATTTTTCTTAATTTATGCTTCTAAAATGATTCCACTGACCAACCTACCAAAGAAACTAGATTTCCAATTGTACTGTTACACATTAAACAGCTTTAGAAGCAAGCTGAAAAACAGGAAGAGTTTGTCCAATTAACTGTTGATGTTGAATTGGTTGTTTAAATACTTTTTGTCACCAACAAGAGGAAAAGGTGTGACAGGTTTATAGGAGAGGAAAGAGA
Organism: Sylvia atricapilla; assembly: GCF_009819655.1. Taxonomy (NCBI): domain Eukaryota; kingdom Metazoa; phylum Chordata; class Aves; order Passeriformes; family Sylviidae; genus Sylvia; species Sylvia atricapilla. The sequence continues at coordinate 57,838,083 of NC_089145.1, forward strand.
AATCCAGGATAGACAAATTTTCAAGTTTAAGAATTGTACCTCTTCCTCCTCCTCCACCTGGAAGCATAGGTGAAAGCCTTAAAGGACCCTCCAATAAAGTTGGAGGGGAAAGAAAAGCTCTTGTTTCAGATGAAGGCCGGCCCATTGGTGAGGGTCCATATGGGGAATGCTCTGGAACAGTTAAAACAAAATACTCAAGTTCACAATACTTAGTTTAACAAAATGTATAAATAACTTCTCAGGTGAAGTTAAAAACTAAACTGTGTAACTAAAATGAAAATTGTGCTCTCATTACCATGTGTAACATATTCCCAGTCTACTCTCTTCAATACTACAAATGCTCTTAGTTTCAACAAAATACTTGACATGACCTAGAGTCACTTATGACCCAATTATTTTTTTAAAATGACTGGTATTTGTACATACACATGGCCAAGATAGTTTTCAAACAATTAAACATGTGTGGTCTTGGGAAACAAAACCAAAAGCCAAAAGAATTAGGCTCTATTTTACAATTCAATACTGTACCTCTGCCAAATGGTCTCAATGGAATATCAAGAGCATAAGGGTCTTTTTCTAAAAGTTCAAGTTTAAATTCTGTTTCAGTTAATCTGCAAAGAGACAACAAATAAGTAGTAAGTGACCAAGAAATGCAAAACCTTCACCAGACTACACTGTTTACTACCAGGCTTTCTACCTAACTAATGAAGCAAGGTATTTTATTCCCTAAATAAATAAGACAAAGGATGTCAGTACTCTGAATTTCAAAATGCCTGGAAGTATTTCTCTATGCTGCTGTGTTTAAACTGTAATTCAGAAGCTGAAATTGACTTTAGATACCACATTCCTAGTATGACATCACTCTAACTGCACTCCAAGTATAAGTTAACCTCACACCTGGAAGTTCCTCTCAACTACCACCCACCCTTAGTTCAGCAGTAACTTCTGAAATAAGCTGTAAAATCACAAGGTAACCATGACATCTGCTTGATACAAACTTCCTTAAACAAACAAACAATACTCCCCTTAACATTTGTGTTCTAGTACTACATTCTGCTTCTTTCTTGAAGCATTTAAACACTTCACATAGTTCCTAAGTTCTTACTTTCTGCATGTCATAATTACAGGAGAGCTCAAGTGACTCCCTTTCTGTCAGAACTCGAGCACTGTGATCTCTCTGCTGTGTTTGGGCCACAATACATTAACAGAAAACATCAAACTGCCTAAATCCAACACATGCCAAACTGCATTTGTTTAGGAGTAGATAAGAACTGCACTTACTTTTGTCTGTTATGTGCATTTTCTTTTTTTATATCATTGAGGTGTCTTTCAGCTGCTCGGGCTGTCAGCTTTGGGAAAAGACAAAAACCAGATGCTTTGATATTGCCATTTTTTGCTTAAATGCGTCATTAAATATGATAATTCCTAGGTCCAGGACATTCTATGTGAGGTGTATAGATTGCATTTCCACAAGCTATGACTCATGTATGGAACCTCACATATGCCAATTAATGGTATTAGCAGCTCTAAAACCCAAATGTTTGAGGAATGATAAGACTTTCCTGCAGATCCCTAAAACTTCAGAGATTGAATTCTCTGGCTATAGCTGCTTTGAAGCATCTACAGAAAATTTAAATTATATATAAGAATGTTTTATTTTAAAATTAGATAGATAAAATCTCTGGAATTATGACCACAAAGCATCACAGCTTTTAGCAGGATTTTATCTCAGACATTCTGTAAAGTGAAGAATATATTAGTCAGGAGATATTTTAAATTTTCCTGTTTGGAAAAAGAAGGCAAAAATGAATTTTGTAGAAACACTCTTATGAAACTGTCAATGGAACGTACTGTTCTCACAGGACATAAGGTCTTCTACTTCTAGATAAAAGAAGTGAAGTACACTCAAAGAAAATATCAAAAATGGCATTGAAACAAGGCCAAAAGCTTTCATTATTAGCAAAATGTCACACATTTGTTATATGGTGTCATGTTCTTCTAGCAGATTTATTGCTATAACAAATTATATAAGATTATCATTCTACTGTGTTCATAAGTATCCAGCTTAATTTTTCCAATTATTTTACATAATGGAAGTATTTTTAATATGCTTTGTGTATTTCTGCAACAAATCCATATGTTTGAAAGTGAAAGGTTAAGGTAATTTTAATAATCTGGTTTTCTAAGAACCAAAAAGTGATAAAGCAAACTTCTCGAATAATGAATAATGAAGATGCAGAAAACATTGAAAATTCAGTATTTGGAACTTACCCAATTATCGTGAGCTTTTTTCTCATGTGAAGTAATCTGTGAAAGAGAGATTCATTATTCACCTAAACCCCCAAAATTATGATCACATGCTCTTTTTTATAAATTTAATGTGTGTAGGTAATTTATAAAGAGATGCCTAAACTGAAAATTCAACTTTTCAAAAAAACCTCTTCTGGTGATCTCTGCTATGAAATCGTGTCCGTCAAAACCAGATGACATTAAGAAGAGGGAGGGGGAGGCAAAATTAGACATCCAACAAAGCCAAGCCAAATACAGCTCACAAGCCAACAGCAAGTGTTATTCCAGCCACTCTAACATCCCTCCTACTGGCATAGAAATTGTCACAAAATACCTGGTTCTCATAAGAACGAATGGTTCTCTCCAGCTCTTCTTCAAGATCCTTTGCTCGCTCTCTGTAACAAAATGAGCATTTATGACATTGTAATAAAATGTGCAGGAAAGTTTTGAATACAATAAACTCAACAGTAGCCACAAGGTGTAATTAAGATTTTTTTTTTTTTAAGCAAAAACAGTATTGTCACTTATGCACATGGGATAGAAAAAATTACCCTAACAGTGGAAATTCTAGAACTTACGCTACTGCAAACAGGGATGTAAACAAGAGACCAGAACCCAAACCTCAACACACTCCCAACTTTTCAGTGGTTTGTGATGTTTCCAACATAAAGGCTATCCTTCCTCACATGTCCTACCAGCCAGCCTCACCCAGCTCAGCACAGGAACTGTCACAGGCTACCAGTCAGTCCTGAGGGACAGTCACCTGCACTGCAGTTAGTTCAAGGCCATGTGTGATGCCACCCCTGCTGCCAGCTGCCCTGTGCACAGCCTCTCTAGATGCTACACTCTCTCAGCAGAGTGTAGCACCTAGACACAGATATTCCCTGGTTATACTCAATTTGCAATATTAATATTCCCTTTAAAATAAGGATGCCTACAAAATCCATGTTCTGAATAAATCAGGAAGAGTGAATTCTGTCTTCCTGTATGAATACTGAAAAATGTCAACATGAAAGAATTCATCTAATTAACTCTTCAGGAAACAGTCATCACTACTTTTAGGCTAATACTGTCATGAACACTGAAGTAAAATGGCAAATATACATTACATATTGAAAAATTATGCCACAGTTGGAGAAAATGCAGAAAAACCCCAGAGGTACACAGCTGGTGTAACAAAAACCAGAGCAAAGCATTTAAAAAACAGCTACAGCAAACATTCACCCACGACAATATTTTAATAAAGAATTTCTAAGCAACAGGACTATCTTTGCTTTGGGATACAGAAATAGAATATTGTAACTATACAGCATAAATGTTAGCTCTGTAGGGAAACAGAACATTCCATTTACTTCACAACATTCTCTTAACTTTGTATTTTTAGCTTTGTTCAGCAAGGCAAACAAATCAGAGATCAGATCTTTCATCTCAGATTACAGACCCACTTCTACCACAGCATTAAAGCTGGTGTATCAGTACAATTAGGATTTTAATGGAAGAGAAGTTCCCACAATCTTGAACACCCAAATGTTTTAACAAAGTAAAACCACCTTTAGTCTCTATTATTACACACAAACTAGCATCTAATACACACTCACCACAAAGAAACTGGAAGAAAATACATTTGCTTATGCCGTGGGGTTTTTTAAATTCATTATTGCTCTTCCTTCACTTTGGAACAAGTGATTACAGCAAGTAAAATCTGCAATTACCTGTAGCTGTTAAGTTCTTCAGCAGCATGAATAATCTTTTCATCTACTTTAGAAAGCTTTTCTTCCTTCTGTAGACGTTCCCTCTCTTCTACTGTCAGCTTCCTTTTTAACAAAATTCAAAAACTACGGTTAACTGTGTTTCAAGTCAACAATTTTGAAAGCAGCCACAAATCATACCAAACAAACTAAAACCCAAGCTACATTAATGGCCAGTGATTTGCCCTGGTATTTTTAAAAAAATATTTTCTAGAAGAAAAAAATATTGTTACTAGCTACTTTGCAGGTGTCTCTTTTTTATCATTATGCCTTATTGGGCACTACCAAAGAGAAAACTCCTACTCCAGTCCACGGATTATGCACAAGGTAGTTCTGCAGAACACACATGGATGCCACTGCTGTATACAGCCCTGACTGGATAAAATGGTCATTCTCCTGCAAACAGCAGTTCTTAGCAATCATGCTGCCTAATTTATTAGGCATGGATCTTGTGAACGTGACTTCAATTTCTTTTCAATCTTCATTCCTTACTTTTTCATTTCCCTTGTTTGAACAGATCCTGTTTTTAGAAGATGCCTTAATTCTTAATCTTTTTTGTGCTGCTACATCACCACACCAGCTTCTCTCCCCTCCTTTTTGGCTTTTCTAAAATTCTTTGATAAGCAGTGTACATTTCCTGAGATTTAGTGAGGTTATTTTTAAATATCACCCACACTGTCTGCTTTCAGCCAGCTTATTGTATCTTCTTTTTAACAGGTTCCCTCCCTGCTCTTTTTTAAAAATCAAAATGCTAATGCACAGTAATTTCTAGGATTTGTTGCATCTAAAAAGATGCTAAATATCTACACAAATATATATGCTACAGAGCAGATTACTGAAAGTAATACTTCAAAAATGTCCTGCACACTGCTCAGTACAGGATCTAGTCCTGTGCTTATTCTGCCTTCAAGATTATGCCTGCTCTCTGAAAAAATGATTTCTGATTAGTAAAACTGTAATTTTACCATCATGCCCTAAAGTGATGCACCCTGCTGCCACAAACGCACACACTCCTGAAGGTTACTACATGCCCTGGACCAATCAACTTTAATTTCTAGTCCTAAACTGAAATATTCCTAATCAGAAATATTGAAATATTTCTGATTTCAATCAATAGGTCATAATCCCCACTAACACTCTGACTGTGAGGCAGATAGGACAGCCTTGCTTTTCTTGGTGAGGAATGCCTGATTCACAAGGGTTCTGTGCTGCTTACCAACAAGACCTTGCCTATGTTTTAAGTTTAGTTTTATACATATCTCATCATTCCTCTGCCATTCCTCTTTTTACTGAGTAAAATATATCTCGAAGTTAAAGCATCTACTGATTTTCTCTCAGCAACTTTGACACATGTACTACATCAAAAAATAATTTAATTAAAGAAAAAATAATCAAGCTTTCCCACTTTAATTGCCTGGTTTCCATAGATTAAAAATCTGTTGCTTCTTATTTTCTGTACTTCCTTGTGGGAAAATCCTAAAATGAATTAATTGTTTCATGGAAACAGCTCCTGTAAAACTACTGTAATCATAAATGTACGTGAAAGGGTAATAAATTGTTTTCACAATTCAGGAACTTCTGGAAAGCAGTATTCAAACTTTCAACAATTTTCAGTCCCCCACATCAGAGATACATTCAAATCAAACAGCAAGCATTGAATATAAAAAGAGGAACCAGCACCTGTGTAGTTTCATTTCATTTTCTTGATAAAGCTCAGTCATTACTTTAAGTTTCTGCTGAAGCTTTTGAACTTCACTTTCAAAACGTTCATTTTCGGACTGCAAGGAGGCTTGTTGGCTTTGAAGGTTCTCTATGCGTTCTGTCAAATTTAGAGATAATTATGCTGGGATAACACACTGGCAATATTTTGCCACACAAAAAGCCTGTAAAAACCTTTGATCCTGTGTTGATTTAATAACGTTAAGATAAAAAGTTAGTATGTTTCAATATATGACACAAAATGAGAATCTCTACCTGCCACAAAATGCAGCTCCTGTGTGTGTATCTGGCCTTTGCTCCAAACCATGCAACTTCTTTGAAAACAACTCAGTTTTGTAATTCAGAATCTAAATTTTCATTTAGGGCTGTTATTATTGTAATTATTTGATTAAAGGAGTAAAACTAGCACCATCATATGCTCTTGCAGATTTACCCCCACAAGATCTTCCTCTATAGCCTGAATGGGTAACTCAGACTTGCAAACTATCTTCATCTTTCCAAAGAACTCAAAGTCATGTTTCTTTTCCTGTTTACTATTCCTGTGCCTCTTTTCAAGAAATGTAACAAAGCTTCAACTAAGTTTAAATATTTTTATGGCACAAAGCTTCAGTCAATTTGGAGAACTCACTAACGCAAGGAATATATTTTAAGGACTGTAAGAAACTGAAAAATCAGTCTTAATTACAAATCAAATTACAAAATAATCAAAGTACAAGTTTTAATTTGAATTTAAGTGGTTTTCATTTCATAAGGTTTAATTCAGTATGTCCTACACAAGAAAGGAAAAGAAACAGAGCAAGATGTTTGCAAGTTCAATTCTCTAAATGCAGTACTTTATATTTTAAGGATTGAACTTTTAATAGATGGTTTTAAAATTTAAATTAAAACTCCACTCTTTCATGTACAGAAATTGTGTAAAGGAGGTATTATGTATTTACTAACATCACTTTGCTCTTGCATTTTAAGATTCTATAACTTAATAGTTACAGAATATTCCAACAGAATACAACCAAATTCGCAACTTTGATTGCTCTATGTCTAAAATCATGTATTTAAAATAGCTAAGCAACTTAAAAATTAATTTTAAAAATCAAGTGGTTATAAATGTAAACTTAATTCAGTTTTTACTGGAATTAATACTTGCAGCCTGTAACACCATTTTACCAAAGCAGCATCTTATTAAAGGCAGAAGAAGATTCAATTACCTGCAAGTTCTTCTTTAGCTTTATTTTCATCAGATAGTTTTGAATATATTTGGTCTCTTTCTGCTTCCATGGTCTTTAAACAAGCATTTAACTGCAATCAAAATAGAAAAAAGAGAGAGAACATTATAAGATTACAAGATTAAGAAAGTGTTTGCATGGAAAAATATCTAATTATACATTAAAAGATACTGAACTCTGACACTGGTATTACCAGAATAATTACATATATTCCCTCTAGTTTCCCCTCTTCCACCCACAAGTTTCTTAAAATCACGTACCTTTGCAGCATAGATCAATTTCTTTACAGTTCGTTTTTGCTCATCATCTGCTTGAAGGAATAGAACAATAAGTCACTTAAAAAGCATGAAAGTGTTTATGACAGAGCTTACTGCTATTATTTGGTTTTTATACAAGAGCAATGCCAACATACCACAATAGGCACTGCATGCTTGAAGGATAAAGGAGCAAAAACCAGCAGGAGTGTGAGTAGAAGATATGCCAGTACTGTAGTGCTTTGTTTGCCAGTCAGTCACGACTCGGAGAGGTCACATTAAAAGTGAGATGCTGAATACACACTTTAAGATTCACAGACATGTGCCCTATGGTATCATAAGCACCAGCACAAAAAGAAGCTACAGCAAGAAAGAGGAGGAAGAAAAAGGGCTTTTCTGTGTTGCTGTTTAAGGGGACTCATATCTACACTCATTCGATGACAGTGCTACCACACTGCCTGCAACAAGTAACACCTCTGTAAGGATAAGGAAGCAGAAATTGGGCTCTAAGGACCCTCAGTACTGCTGCTGGGAGGAGATTAAAGAAGAAATAAAAGCAAGATTTCCACCTAGAAATGCCACAGAGTGACTGCTTAATACACAGGCACATACTGCAGAATGACACTAATGTCATTAGTGTCATTCTGCAAGAGACTGAGCACCGAGTCTTTACATTGCTCTGTGACAGTCTGTTTGCCACACAGTGCTGAACAGGAGGACAGGTTGCTATTCCAGAGATGTCCAAGCATTAGTTAACTCTCCAACATGAATGACATCGGGTGAGATTTAAAAATCCTTCTTCTATAAAGCTAACCTTTCAACTTTCCTGGAAGTTAGTCGTCTCTGTAATTTCTAAAACATCTGTTAAATATTTAAATAGGGAAACTACACAAAGCATACCTAAGTGCTCTCCATTCTCTGTTTCACCCTTTATATCTGTGTCCCAGTGGTTGTCCTCAGTGTCACCATCTTCTCGTATTGCTGAACTCCAGTCTTTCATGTTCAGTATATATTGTGTCAGTGACTAAGAAAAAGCACACAAAAATCTCACTAACAAATACAAGCAATGAAAATGTAGTCATCATTGCAATTACTTTCCAAGATTTCTGCCCTTTATTTAGTTCCCTTGGTAGATTAAGTCAGTCCCACCTACAAGATTCTAAATGTCTGATAATACCTTTTCTATCAAAGCATGTATTTGCAGGTCAACAGGCACATCCTTAGGAAGAATTTTCAGGTAGCTCTAAGCATACATGCTTTTAGTGGCGCTTGCATATGTAAGGTACACAACTATAAGAATATACACCCAAGGTCCACACCCCAAACTGGGAACAGAGGGGAAAGCCAATACTCTATCAGAACTGAAAGAGTTTTTCCTTAGCTGTCTTATCAGACTGCTCTGTTGTGCTGCTAAGCAGCCTGTTTTTCCTCTTAGCCAGAAACATGAGTTAGAGAATAGAGACAGCAATCAAAAGTCCAAAAGAGCGAAGGAATATTAAGACAACAAGAGGTTGTCAGGCTTTCTTGGAACTCTATGATTAGAATCAGTCTGAATAATTTGATTAAATCCTAAATGTCATAATTTACCTTGATTTGGCTCTCTTTATTTTTCAAAACTTCTTCTACATCTGTTTTAGATGATTCAAACATCTTTGTTTGTTCATTTAGTTCACTAAGTCGTTCACCCCATCCTTCAGCTTCTTGTAAAAGCTAAAAAGGGAAATACTAGATTAGTGTGATTTTCTACAAAACCAAGAATCAAGGATGAATAGTACTAATCCTGTTATGTGTATTGTCTACACATAAGCAGGATTTAAAGCTCTAACCCACCAGTAAGAATAAGACGACAAGAAAGTTACCTCAGGAGTTGACAATTAAGACTTCTATGTTATAGTTCAGTTGCTTCAGCTGCTATAGCTGTCCATTGTAATTAGTTATTTTTAAGCATTTATTGGAAGTGTTCAGTTTATTCCACTCAAGTTTAAAAACCATGATGTGACAATAGCAATGAATATAAAGTAGTGATAATTTATGTAACAGTGACATACACTGGGGAATGGATGGAAAACACTCACACTCCAATATGCACACACAATTCTGAAATGGTGCCTGTGTCTTTTCAATTTCAAAGAAGCAGTCAGAGAAGTAAGGGAAAAAAGGAAGCTTTTAGGCTGTTATTTATATTCATGTGACTTGCAAAACTGTATTATTTCTCCTCCTCTTCTCCATACCTATTGAAGTAATTTTAAAATTTTACTTTAAAAAAAGCCTTCCCCATTAATGAAAGTCCCAGCTGTATGTAACCAACACCTACTAGTATGCATCTCTGCAATTAACTGTGCTGAAATAAAATGATAGGTAGATCCCAAGGTTACATTTTACAGATATTGCCTAGTAAAATTTCATTTAACAAAAATATTTTTACAGGAGTAAAGGGATTAGAACACTTCATCACCAGCTATTAAAAACAACCACTGCAACATGTTAACTAATTACATTGTGAGAACAAAATTGAATGGGTGTAAATTTCTGTTAAGACAAAACATGCTCTACAACAACATGGGGTAAAGTACAAACAAACTGGCTTAAGAGTCTGTCAAAAAATACTGCTTAAAGTTGCACAACAGGCAGTTTAAGAGCAATAAATGTACAGAAAAGAGTAACAAGGTTGAGCAATGAGAACATAACAGGCAGTTACACTAAAAATAAAGCCAGAAAATGGTAATTAAACAGAGGAACTGCCATGCAAATAAACAAGCAAGCCTGAACACTACTTATCAAAGATAAAGTAGAAGGCACAGAACAAAAGGTATGTGACTAGAACTGAATTAACATACACTGCTCCTTGGCACACAATTGCACTTTCCATGCAGTAAAAGGCATGTATAAATTTGCAGCATCATGCAAATGACATATTAGGGATTAGAAGACATACACAGACAATTATTTTTATCATTAATTGTCATCATCAAAAGATGAGTTTTAAGAGATTCCTTCTTCATGAAACCAAAGGGAAGATAAATTTACATTGTATAAATTGACTTTATATACCTGTAAGAATTACAATAAAGAGAAACAGCAAGGACTAGCAATGATCTAAAGCAATATATATTTCTAATGTTCCTGAAGAAGAAAAAAACCAAACCAAAAAACCAGCAAAGCACAGAAGTTCATTAACAGTTCCCTTGTTCAACCTAAAAGGCCCAATCCTCTCTCTGACACATCACAAACCTGTAAGAACACATCTCTCACAAAGTTTAAATTGTGATGTCCCAGATTATGACCCATTTGCATAAATGGAGAGAGGAAGAAAGGACTCTACTTTCTGTGAACAAATAACACCTTTGTTACCTTTTGAGCATACATGAAATTCCATCTTTTAAAAACTAGTAAGAAAGGAAAATGAAAAGATATGGATATTCTGATACAGTAAACTAACTCACACTTAGCACCTCAGAAACAAGAACACAATTAAGTAAGGCAGACAGTTTCTCTTTTTCACTTAGCAGGTTCTAGCAATAAATAATATTATGTTGTTTATCTATTAAAAAGCACAGTGAACTATGGACAAATGCTCTCAAACTACTAAAAACTGCAACAAACCTCAGTTAACAACAAAGTATAGTAATTAATCCTAAATAATGTGGTTAAGGAACTACTCATATCCAGGTGATTGCATCTGGAAGAAATGCAAAAAAAGTTTGTTGTTTTTTTTTTTTTGGTGGTTTTTTTTTTTTTTATCTAGGAACATGGCAATTAAACCCTGGAAAGAGTTTTTACTCCTCTGGTTTTCCTTGATATAAAATGATTGCCTAAGAAATACAGGCAATTGCCAGGGTTTCTAAATTAAGTAAAAGAATTTTCTCTCTGTCTCTTTAGAGAATCTTAGCTGTGGACTTGTTCAGGTATTTCTGTTTTCCTCCAGGTCCCAGCAAAGTTCTTATTAGACTATTATTACCACATGCTCTCCATCCACTGAACTCCGTGCATGATTCCCCACAAACTGTAACTATTGCATTTCTTTTAAAACAGGATTATTTTAGACAAAGTCACTCCAACATAAAATTGGTTTAAAAGCCATGTCCTCTTCCTCATTCCATTTACTAAACCACATAAGAGCTATTAACAAACTTGTTGAGGATGAGCTTTTTGGAGAAATTATATTTATTGGAATCACCTGAAAACACAGTATTTCTAAGGATAACTAGGAAGGACTTACCTGTTTCTCACTTTCCTGGAGATGGCTGTTTTCATCTACTGCATCTTGAACAGACGTCTTGAGTCTCTCAGTATTAATCTGATACACTTTTAGGGTGGACTTGGCCTAAGTGAAATTAAGAAGTGTGTTGTTTAAATGCTATTGGTGGAGATATAGGTGGGGTCATGATGATATTACTGGACTTGTCTTAGGTTTTCTGGCTGTGCTACAGACACATTCTCACATTTTCTCTAAAATTTCAACAGTTTTACTGACTGTAGTTTTGCAATACTATCTATCATTGAGGAGTAAGAAAGCAAAGACAAAGTAACTTGTCTTTTTGGCATTCTCAATAAATTCCAATCACTATATAGAATTAAAAGCTGCTCAATCAAGCCACATCAAAGTACTAAGCATTACAAAGTCTTTTGGCTTGCACAGCATATGATCTCTGCACCCTTAATAGAAAAAAAATTAAAACAGTAACTACATGGGGAATAGACAAATTGCAAAGATTTGAGAACAGAAACTATAAAGGTTAGACATACCTCATCAATTTGTGACTGGATAGATTTTTCTTCATTCTCTAAAGACTCCACTTTCTCCTGAATTTCAGCCACCTGAAAATTAGTTGTCACACAGCTTCTTTCACATATTTGACTGACAATGTCTAGGCAATTAATAAAATAATTTTTACTTTCAAACTGAGAAAGTTCTACTGCTGAATCAGTAAAAATGCATGTTAAAAAAGCTTTTTTTCTTTTGACTTTTTTCCTTTATCATTTTTCTAATGTTACAGGAAAGACAAAATAGAAAATGTGGTTTTTATTTCAGAACACACAAAGAAAATAGCTTATCTTCTCTGCAGAAATTTTTTGTGAGAATTTTTTTAAAATTAACAGAAACAGAGACAAGATTCTATTTATTCTTACCAAGTTATCATTTTCCAACTGCTTAGATTTTTCTTCTTCCAGTTCTTTTTCTAGATTCTCTATTTCCTCATTGAGTTTCAAGTTTGACTTGTTCAGTTTTTCTTGCATTTCCTAAATCAAGTTGGTTTGCGAGTTAATAAAACATTTGATACTAATTATAAATGAAGACAACAAGTATATTTTAAATATGACAGCAAAGTATTTTTCACTCAGATACTCTAGCGTGAACAAAAGCTGTAAGAATTAGCTCTATAGGATCTGAGGTGAAAAATGAAATAAACCTACCTGCTTTTTTACATTAATTTTGTAGAGCCTATTAGGTATTTGATTCACTTATTCAGAATTCTTTTACAAATATATTCTCAGTTTGGAGGATACAAACAATGTAGTGGTAATTTTTTTTTTTTAAATTGTGCACCTGTAGCCCATGGAAAGTATTTGGATTAGATCAGATGTGAGAAAAAAATACTTTATGTACTACCCTCTGTCCTAGAAATGGGAACAATTTACTTCTTAAAATTAAATGTTGTCCAATATTCCATTTGTTCTAGTATCACTCATCCTCAATGCAGTCATTAAAAAAAGGCTTCTCTTAATTTAAATGCTTTGATTTTAAGTCATTTTCAGTAACCCAATTAAAATAATTGGAGGTTTTAGTTTGTCTGACTCTTTTTGCTGTTGTTTTTATTTAGTTTGTTTGGGTGTTTTTTATTATAGGCCACATTTTCCTAAAATACTGCCTTATATTGTAGAAATAACAATTTCCATTAATCTTTTTTACCTCAAAAAAAGATGTGTCTGTTGATTCTTTCATAGTGTTACCATCCTTCAGAGACAACTGTAAATCTTCAAACTGAAAAGGAAATTACTTTATGTCAGAACATAGGTAAATAATTGATGAAACTCTAGCATTAATTTGTGATGCTCTAGTCTGAAAACACAGACATCACCTAAATATTTACAAATGCACCTTGCTGGAAATGAGGAAAGCCTTAACCCTACTAGACTATCCCAGTGGTGTAAACCAAAAAAAGACATTTTGAATTTGCTTCCAGGGAAATATATTGTATTGAGAGTTTAAAGGCAGAACTTGCTAGCACCTTAATTGCTCTTAAAGACACTGACAGAAAAAAAGCATTTGAAGAATCCCTTTGAAAGCTTTAAAACACCTTACTTCCAGAAAAGTTAATACTTTACTTGATTGAATCCTTTTCTACAACACATCTGAAAGCAATAAATGAGCACTCTTACCTCTTTTTTGGAGAGGCTGAGTTTTTCAAGAATTTTGCATTTTTCTTCAACTAGTTCAGCAATTTTATTGGCAAGCTGTTTTTCCCTCCCTAAAAAGTCAAAGACAAACAAATGTTGCATCATCCAAATAATCAAAGGTGAAAAAAAAAGAAAGAATAAAGTCATACAAACAAATATGAAAAATGAAGTATCAAAAACAAGCTTACCTACATAAAGTCGACTTCTAACCTGAAAAAAAAAAAAAAAGAAGAATAAATACTGACAAAGTCTGATAAGTCTGATCAATTACTCTCACATAGTATCTGAAAATTAACCTTTTATGCTGCAATTCCCTGCCAAGTTTAACCATGGAACTTAAAAAAAAAGGAATATAAATACAGGCTTTTATTAAAAACAGACAATCATATCCTCTGCTCTTACCCCCTCCATGTCCGTGTGTTTGCCCCATCCTCCTCCCACTCTTATCACACAAAAGAGGGAAAAGGGGATTAGTTTTCACCCGAATCACTTAATTAACACACCTCTGTATATTCATCACATAACCATGCCTACACAAAGGCCCACAGTGGGCACACACAGCCAGAAGAGTAAGAAAGGGAAAGGAGGGGGAGAGCTCAGATTTCCTATTGGGAAAGATCTCTCACACATTACAACACACAGCAGTTAAAGCTGTAGTAAGGTACTACCCAACGGGCATCCTTCAAGTGCCAAATGAGCAGCTGCCACGTGGGGTCTAGTGCCCTAGAATCAAAACTAACAAAGTGCAGGGCAAAATCTGTCACAAACGGCCTGTATGAGAGAAGCAGAACTTGGCTGAAGCCACAAAACTGTTACAACACAGCATTTCTCTGAGGGCTGGGCTGGGTCATGTGCCTGATGTAACAACGGGCCCCTCTGATCTTCTTCCCTCTTTGCTCCTCATTTAAAGCCAAGGAGTCCAAATAATGAAAAAAGGGTAAGAAAGTTGTAAGTATACTTTCATTCCATCATCCCCAATGGATGTGGAGTTACTCCATTACTTTTCAGTAACCATCAATTCTTCAAGGAGCAGTCAGTGCAGTTCTAAGTAAGGATGACTGAAAAAGTTATCAACTTCTGTAGTATCTCAAGCCTTAAGAGACATGTGCAGGAGGAAAACAATAGTAGGTTAGCTGCTTGCATTTCATTTCAAATGCCTTTTGTACCACCTACAGGGATGCCTCTAGAGAACAAAAGGTATGACCAAATTACAGTTACATTAACTTACACAAACACAGATCCTCTTACAGACAATGTTAGTTGACGTTAAACCCTAAAAACACAGTTGCTCATATCTAAAAACTAAACAGCTACACATCCAGTCTTAAAATATGAGTATCATTACATCTACTATGAAAATCACATTGTCTGTATGAGAGTACGTGAAAAGTGGGAAGAAATTTAGAATACTGAATTACAGACACTGACCCCATTTCTGTAGCAGGGTAAGTATGGTAGACAACTTTGATTACTCAGATTTTTACTTACTCTCAAGACAGACATTACTTCAAAAATGTAATCTGATTTGTGCATTGAAAGGTTTCAGTACTGCAATTCTCAAAGTCATCAGATCAGTGCTCACAAAGAGCATGCAATTAAACTGGTCCAATGTTCCAGTGTCACAATAAACAGAATCCAGACATCACTGTCCTGTTTTAAAATGCCTCCCTTGACAGGAAACCAGGAGGATTGCTTTTGCTTACAATTACCTTGAATGACTTGAGTTGCTCTGGCCATGGCCAGGCTAGTCACAGAGATATCAATACAGACAGCAATACACATACCCTAGGGAAGACATCTGTATCCTGTGAAAATAATTTAAGAGCTGACTTTGAAAATCCAGTGTAGAAATTAAAAAGGGAAAAGGAAGCCTTACTGTAGCGAGTTTCACTGCATTTTCTCTTACAACAGTCACTCTCTACACCTCCAAACACTTATTATCATGACAAAACAGACTTTTGACTTCTTGACAGACTTCTTGACTAAACATTTCTCTTTTAGAGAGATTCTAAATTCAATCACAATAATTTAAAACTCTGAAGAACTAAAACTCTGAAGATTTAAAACTCTGAAGCATTATATATCTTGTACAGGAAGGCTAACAACTTCAATGCAAACTATTAATGCACTTTATGTATCTGCAAGTAACTTGAACCCTTTCTGTGCTGGTTTTGGCTGGAAAAGAGTTAATTTTCTTCACAGTGGCTGGTGTGGGGCTATATTTTGGATTTGTACTGAAAAGCACTGATGGATGTTTTAGTTACTGCTGAGCAGTGTTCACACGGAGTCAAGACCTCTTCTGCTTCTCACCTGACCCACAAGGAGGCTGCAGGTTCACAAGAAGCTGGGAGGGGACACAGGACAGCTGACTGCCCAGGGGATAACCCACACCATGCTGACATCATGCTCAGCACATAAAGATGAGGGCAGGGAGGAGAAAGCAGGGCAGGTTTGGAGTGATGGAGTTTGTCTTCTAGAGTAACTTCTACATGTGATGGAGCCCTTGGAGACAGCTGAACACCTGCCTGAGCATGGGAAGCACTGAATCAACTCCCTGTTTTGCTCTGTTGCATGCACTGCTTTTGCTTTCCCTATCAAACTGTCTTCACCTCATCCCATGAGTTTTCTAGCTTTTAGTCCTCCCTCATTCCAACGTGAGCAAGAGAGTGGCTGTGTGGTGCTTAGTTGCTGGTTGGGGTTAAACCACAACACTTACTGATTGGTAACTTCTGAACAGGAACAAGAGAATTGTCAAGGCTCCAAGAATGCCAGCACAAACCACTATTTCCCACGGGAAACCATACAGATCAGGCCCAGGTCTCATGTCTTCAGGCAGCGAAGCCACAGCCTGAAAAGTAAAGTAAAAAGTTTCAGCTTAAGGGAAAGAGTTTAATATTATCCACAGAAACAGACATTACATGTTGACATAGTTTATTTCCAAGGCTTGTACATCTATTTTTTTCCTAAATTGTGAGAAAATGGTTAACAGAGGCATTTGATTTTTAGATGATAGATTTACTAAGTGAAGAAAAAAAAAAGAAAAAAAAGAAAGAAGTTCCATCAAGATATGAAAATCAACAGATAAAGCTCTGAAATCTTTTCTTTCTGAGACTATAAATTATCACAGAGTGATTTGGGTTGAAAGAGACCTAAAAGATCAACTAGTTTTAACCCTTCTGCCATAGAAAACTATATTTTCCACTGGACCTACTTCCCCAAAGCCCCATCCAGCCTGTCCTTGGACACTTCCAGAGATGGGGCACCCACAGCTTCCCTTCTCCAGTGCCTCATCACCCAAACAAGTAAAAAACTTCATTCTCTTATCTAACCTAAATGTATCCTCTGCAGTTTAAAGGCCATTCCCCCCTATCCTATCAATAATGCCCTTGCAAAAAGTGCCTCTCCAGCCTTTTTTTGGCCTCTTTAGGTACAGAGAATTTACTACGGAAAATTCCCCTTTGAGTTATCTTTCACAATTCACTGCTGGAAGAATCAATAGTAGTAAGCACTTCTTGATTACCTGGTAGGAAACTTGCTTGGTAGAAAAACCTGTTCAACCAACCTCACACTAAAATAACACACTGAACACGCCAGTGATGTAACACATTTTAAACACTTCCATACACTCACATTTCATTTGTAAACCGATCTATCTGCTCAAAGATACGGCGCGCTCCACGCAGCTCAAATTCACCTCATGTGACCCGTGCTTAAGAACGTGATACTGTGAAATCTTAATTTCCATCTTCCCCCTGCCCGAGCCCCTTTCGCAGCAGCGCCGCTCAAGACCCCGGCCCTGGCGGGGGCTGTGCCAAACCCCGCGTCACCCCGTCACTCACCCAGCGCAGCCCTTCCCCGGCCAGGCCGCAGTAGCGCCGGGCGCTGTCCCGCAGTCCCGGCCACAGCCCGGTGCCGGAGCCGATACCGGTGCCGATACCGGTGCCGGTGCCGGCTGTGGGCGCCCCTCGCCCGGCCGCCGCCATCTTCCCGCGGGCGGCCGCTTCCGGCCTGACAACCGGCCCGTACCACTGCCCCTGAGGGGGGCGGGGGACGAACCACTGCTGCCGCGGGAACGGGGGGGGGGGCCGCTCGGCACAGGTGGGCAGCCGCCGGGGCCCGGTTCTCCCCGCCCGCCCAGCGCGGCCCCTCCGCCGCCAGAGCCTGCCCTGGGCACGGGGACCGCAGGCGGGAGCCACCGGCAGAGCCTGCCCTGGGCACGGCGGGAGCCACCGGCACATCCTGCCCTGGGCACGGCGGGAGCCACCGGCAGCTCCCCTCCGTCCTCCGGCACGGACGCGGCCCCCGCGGAACCTGCTCCTGTTTCTCCCTAAAGTCTCGCTGAGAGAAACTCACCTCCCGTGAGGCGCTGGCCGCCTCCATGCGCGCCCGGGCGGCAGGGAAATAAAACTCCCCTTAGGGATAAGGCCTGGCGTGTCCCGGGGAGGTGTCCCGGGCCGGGCCGCGGGTGGGTGCCGGCTGAGGGCTGAGGGCTGAGGGCTGAGGGCTGGGCGGGCCGAGCTGTGCCCAGGGCGTGTGCCCAAAATGATCCTGCCGGGCCGCTGGTGCCCGGTGTAAGGGAAAATGCAATGCCACTCCTCTTCGTCTCATTCACTAAGTTTTCTTTTTTTCTTTTTTTTTTTTTTTTTTTTTTTTTTTTTTTTTTTTTTTTTTTTTTGCTTGCCCGCAAAGGACCTGAGGGACCAGGATAGGTGGAAGCGTCTTTTTTAGCTTTTTTAGCTGTATCAAGCGGTACAAGAAGGAGTTTGGCCGTAGCAGTGAACTCTCAGTGAATTCAGTAAGTGAGAGCAAAGCCCCTCACTTTTCGTCATCCTAAATTCGTCATCCTAAATTACAATTTAACCGTATTCTACGTACGTTCACTGGAAAGCAGGAATGTTATAAATGCTATAGAAAAATATGACTATTCAACAAACTGATACAACAAAAAAGGTATATAAAGAAAGCCTATAAAATAGCAATTTGTAGACTTGGCTAAATGCCAAGTCACCCGACCGGCCGTACTTTGCTTTTTCCTTATCTCCTAATTGTCTTATCTTTTATTAAACCGATTTCTTAAAATCTACGTAAAAAGTGAATCTCGTTTTTCACAAGGAATAAATTTATGTGGTTCTTAAACTCCGTTTACTCAGTCGAAACAGAGTTCAACCAAAGCACCGAAGTGAACTTTACCATATGGCACTTTACCTGTCACTACTCTTTTAATTATTTAGAGGACACAGTGCAGCAGCATCTACCTTTTGTCACGGTGCTCTGGCAGCGTTGTTTCTTGTGCAGTTGTGCCCTTTAGGGTTCACCTTCACTCTGCACTGTTTTGATGTTTAAGACACCCTCCCCTAGCAACAGTAACCCATTTTCTATTTTATATATTTGCTTAGAAAAGTGTCTTTAATGCAATTATGAACTAGGGGAGGGTTTGTTAATCAAGGCTTTGAAAGCAGTCTTTAAAAACAAGGGAACTTGTCTGGTTATTTTACTGATCATTACCCAAGTTTTTAAAGTCCAAGCAAATTTAATGAGCACTCTTCTAAGAGCTAGAGGGAGCTATTAGTTTCATTAAAAACAAAAACAAAAAAACCCAAAACAACAACAACAAAACCCCCCAAAAAAACCCAAAACCACACAAAGCCCCCAAACAAACCAACAAAAAAATTAAAACCCACAAACAACAACCCAAAACCAATCAAAAATTTAAAAACACCGTTCAGGTCTTTCCTGGTTGTTAAAAAAACCCACAAAACAAAACCCCCAAATCCTCACACCCTAAATTCATCACATTCTGTACTGCAAAGAGGCAGATGATGAGCAGCTGACCTAACATTTTCTTGTGCTCTGTCTCATTTGGCATTAGATAACCCAGGAAGCAGGGAACTGCAGGGGGTTTATTGAAAAGGATTTTTTTCCCTTCCTTTCTTTTTTTTTAGGAGTTTCATTGCAGAACATAACTTGTAGCTGGCTTAAATTTGCACTAATGTCAATGTTATATCACAGAAAGAATTCTTACCGTTTTGATGATAATCATAACTGCTGATGACGTAGATTTTATTGTTTCTCTGATCTCAAGAGCATTCAAGCATAGAAGTATCTGATGTATCCAGCCTTCTTCTGGTTTGATCATAAGGAATAAAACAAGAGGTTTTACATTACTATTGTCAATTTCATGTAATTCCAACTGGTTTCCTTGTTATTTGTTTTGATTTTTTTTTTTTAAGATTGCAAATTTATTTTCCTTAAAATTAAGAAATTTAGCACTTACCATTATTTGGAACATAGTTCTGGATGGCATCAGAGAAAGACTTATTGACATCATCTTCAGACTCAGGTCCTGAAAAGTCCATTTCTGTTTCAGAATTTACTGAAGCAATGGCTGTTGCTTTTGAATCTTGGTCACTGTCATGTTCACTGTCTACAGCTACATACATTTCATGCTCCTTCTCTGGTGTTTCTTCTAGTAGCTTTCTTCTGCCTACTCCTGCACATAATTGTGAAGGGAAATGATGGTTATTTTTAGAGGACTCGACTTATTTCTATAAGATATTAACCTCTACAGGCAATTTTTTTATTTTTATTTTCCTCAACTTAAAGCCCAGCACGAGAGTGTCAGAACAAATGTGCTACAGATTTATGATTTAATAAACATTATACAAATAATGGTCTCAGAATTTGAAGGACAGACCTTTAAGCAAAACTTGCTTAGTAAAGTAAGTAAAAATCAGTGTTCAGGAAAAAATATGTTTAGTTGAGATAGTTAGTTTGTAGATTAGTAGGTCTCTTTCTTATATCCAAATACAAGTGGGGTAAGCTTTAGAGGGAGAAGTTAAGAATGCCATATAGAATTAAAGCTTAACAAATTCCCAGAATGTGTCAAGTTTCCTTGCAAAATGCAAGAAACCACAGGCATGTTCATGCAGAGATGACTGAAGGCACCTGGCTGCTTCAGTTTTAGTGACTTGGAGTAAATTGCCTGAAGCCAATAAAATCCTGCTTGCAAGAAACCCCACACCGTGCTTACCCACAAAGAAAAAAAAAAGTTACAAGTTATTTAATTTAATCATATGCTTCAAGACAGTACTGGCCAAAGATACACATCAGAAGTAGTCCAGTAGTCGGAGACCAGTAATTTTCTCTTACCCTGTTACCATTATATTAACTCATCAGATCCTTGAAATATCATGAAACAGTCATTAACTGGTATGAGTTAGGCTCACTCCCTCTTCATTTTAAATCACCAGAAGGAGACAGTGTTGTGGAGTTTTTTTCTGCCAACAAAGGATATTTTGTTCTTGCTAAATCTCTGTTAGTGAAACATTAGGAGCTTTAGCTGCAGTTTGGGCAGCACACTTAATTGTTATAGCAGACAACAGCTCTGGCAGCTCTTGAAGAACATTCTTTTTTTTCTGCTCAGTGTCCAAATTGTGCCCCTTTTGTGCAGACACAAATCCCTCCATATAGCATTATCTTTAGGTGAGTAAGCTCTGATTTCATGATGAATCTTTTCAAATTGCTGGTGCTGCAGTTTGCCTCCATCAGAGATACTCTAAGACGTACTTAACATCTTCTTTTAATTTAAATAAAATTGTTGAAATGTAATTAATGGGTTTGGTAAATCTGTTTATCATACAATATTTGCCTGGTTTTGTTTTTTTCTGCACCTTCTCTATATTTAATAGTATCATACATTGTTCAGATTCTTTTCAATTTCCTCTCATTCTTCTGTGCAGTGTTCAAGTGTACTAGTCCTAATGTCACTTCTATTTTCATTTGGGTTTTTTGATCAAACATATATGCTTAGACTTCTTTTGACAGGCTTAATTGTTAGTTTTACTAAATATATTTGCAAAGAACCTGGATGGTCTGGTTAAAATACTACTGAAATCCTTTTTGTTAGAATATAATTGCTATTATTTCTATTTCTGGATTTTGACTCTTATTTTCAGAAATTTTTTCTTCTCCTAACTAGTTTTAGTAACAGTAATTTTTTGTTCAGCATTATTCATCCTTTCCATTACAACAGCATCTTCTTTTTCAACATCTGCTCTATCAGCCAGGTTTATGAGCAATCCCAGATTGCCAGGATTTAATTAATCCAGTTTTTTAATAGAAGTCTGGCTTTCTAGTTAAATGGGTTTAGAAGACACTAGCTGTCTATTTTTTTTTCTTTAAAAATGTCTTCTATTTTAGAGAGCTCAAAGGGTAAAAGTTTACACTTGGTCAGACTCATATCACATGACTGTTGCTTTTATCCTCAATAAATTTTCTTTATAGGTTTTTTGACATGTATTCAGCTGAAGACTGATATCAATTTCTTTTGAAGTAGTATGCCTTTCAAAGTTCAGATTAATTTTCCATGCATTTGTATCTTGCACTGTCATGGTGGTTTGAATTGATAGGCCTAAATCTGAGGATGCAGATTAATATTCTGTTTGACTATATCACAGGTGATTTTTATATTTCTTTCTGAGATCTAGATTCAGACTGTCCATTCTCTGGTACCAGAAGCTGGTGCTGGGAATATGAATCTTCCCATTTTAGTTCTCCTCCACATTCCCGGTGATGTTGCACATTTATAGGAATTTGTTCAGTTTATTGCTTCTCTCTGACAAGCTATAAGCAAAACCATCAAGAGTTGTCCAATCTTCTACTCATTTGGTAGATTTTGTTGAAGTCTTTTCTCCACTGCCCTGTTTGTTACTTTGCACTGCCAGCTGACGAGGAAAGATCATTCTCTTTGGAGGTGTTTGCATTACTGTTACCTGATACTCTCTGTTTAACCTCCTGATTTGAAGTGCCTCCAGTTTCTTTTCCCTGTGGTATTTTATCAAGGCTTACCAAGGTCTTTCTTTTTTATGGAAGCTTAATTCTTCTCAGCTAGCAGTTTTTACCTTCCATTCTGAAACTCCATATTCTTCCAAATGGCCAGTTTCTTTGGAAGTTTTGGTACCTGTTAAACTGAGGCCATTCAATGAGAGGTGAGGAGAGAGAGGTTGGTCTGGAGTCAGTTCTTGGGACTCCTCAGATTCCTGATGATGTTCATCATTATAAATATCCTGCATGAAATATTTGATGTGAGACACTTTTGTTCTCTGATTTCTGAATTTCATCTTTTACTCTCCATTTTGAAATAGCTTTTGGATGCTGAACTTCTTCCTGCACCGTAATCTTTCACTAGTTTGTCTTTCTCAGGTGTCTCCAGACTAAGCCTTGGTTCTCTGTCACATGAGGTCTTCTTGATGCCCAGATGATGATTTGCAGTTCCTGGTAGATCCCAATAACGCTGTGCTTGCCCTTTGGCTGCTTCAGTATGTCTCAAAATGACTAAAAGAGAAGCAGTGGCTTTGTTCTTCACATAGTTCAGGCTTTTCTCCTGTATTTATTATGTCTGAGGGGTCACAATTCAGAGGGGTCATAAGAACAAGAAATGTGATGCAATTGATTAATATTCCTGTTGATTGTGATGTTTGTCCATATTATAATTAATAAAACTATTATAGATATTTGTATACCAACCTGATTGGCCATGTCTGTTTTCTGACTCCTGATTTTTCTTTTCAGCTTCAGTGTTTCTCAGCAGTTGGCTTTCTGATACCAAGTCTTCTTCTGAACTGTAAGGTTCAATTGGCTTCTCTTTGTCACATGTTAATGTATCAAAAGATGATTCTGTGCTACTTGAGGTGTTTTTGGTGTCATTGAGAGTATGTGCACTTGCTGGTATCTCCCCAGGATTTGGCCTGCTACTGTTTGAATCTGTTATTTCTTGTACATAATTCTCATCTTCATCTGTCACTGCATTAACTGTTTCCTTTGATTCTTTCATATGTAGTTCTTTCTGGTCTAAAGTCTGCTCTTCCTCATTCTTATTTGCTTGATCCATTGTTTCTCTCCTTCTCTGGTCCTCTGCAGCAATTGTATCTTCCTCAGCATGGCCAAAATTAAGAACGTCACTTAAACCCAAGTTAAACCAGTTTGATTCAGATTCTTGGCTTTCACTCTTTTGTTCTTCTGGCAATACCTCGGTGACTGTAGTTTCCTGTTCAGTACTAGAATGCTCAGGCACACCAGAGATATCATGGTTTTGTGGATCATTTTTTTCTGATGCCAAATCAACATCTTCATCCTCTTCACCAAAATACAGAAAGCTTGTCAGTCCGCCTTGAAACCAACCAGATGCAGGGGGTTCTTGTTCCTCCTTATCATTTGGCTCCTGTAAATCATTTTCAGCTCCTACCTCTATTTTTCTGCCTTGGTCTTTATTTGCCTCTGAAGATTCAGTAACAACTTTTAAGGGCTCTTCATCATTTTCACTTTCTGTGGTGAACCATCCTGAAATCCAACTAGACTGAGTTTGAACAGGTTCCACTGGGAGACTGTTTTGCATTTGTGGCTCTTCAGTATCATCTCTAACCAGCTTTTTGTTTACAGACTCCTGAATGTGAGATTCCTCTGAGTCATTTTCAGAAACTGATTCAGTTCTTTCTTCATTTTGTATGGGGTCTCTTGTATATTTTAAGAGTTCATTTTCCTGCAGCTTTGATTCTGCATCAGACAATGAATATTCACTTTCTTTGTTGTGATCATACAATGTATTATCTTCATTTTCAAAGGGGTCTTCATTATCTTCATGAAGACAAAGGAAATCAGTTTCCTAAAAGAATAATATTAATTTTTAAAATGTTCTAATGTGTAATTTTCTATATCACCATCTAGTGCAGCAAAATATATCATTGTTCCTTCTGTTAGAACTTTACACAAAGAACTGTAATTAATTATATTATTCCTAAAGGTTCTATATCTTTAATTATACAGAAATTATTTTAGAGAACAATAAACACGCAAATGGAACAATTATAAAAACACATTTTGAATAATCTGAAATAAAATATCCATCGGCGGTTGAATTTCTAACTGGATATTAGATTTTCAATTGTTGTAAACTACATTGGAAAATCTGGTGAAGTTGGTTAACCTTAGTGAGCACTTCAAGTTCTTCTCCAATTAAAACTTCCTCAACCTTCACAGCATCTCTTGGGAAATATCCAAAATCCTTTCCTTTCTGTAAAAGAGAGAAAACCATTAAGAGCATTTAAACTTCAGTGATATACATGTTAGGTACTTGCATATGTTCTGGAAAAGTATAGATGAACAGTAAGTTTATAGAACAGCCCCCTATCTCCTTAATTCTGTTTTGTCAAAAGACTGGTTTATTTTTCCTTCACAGAGGTGTTCCCCTTGCCATCTCAGAAAGCAAGGGGAAGTATATTACTCAATACTGTTATATTCTGTATTATTTTTATGAACATGATTTTGTCCAGTACCAAAGCAGTAGCCTTTAAACTGCTTCAGCTGAAGTTAGTGCTGTGTGTGCTGATGGTCACAGCCAGCTCCTGCTAAAAGTGGCTGCAAATTTCCCATTGTCTCAAATGGGAAAAATGTCATGCCTTAATAACTGATGGCCTATATTAAGTTAGAAGAAAAGTAGGATATGAAATTCAGATATGAGACTAGCCGCAGTTCAAGAGAAAATTACACTGAAGATGGCAACACCCCAGAAAATAAAATTATGATAGGGCCCAGAAGAATCAAGTCCCTCTGGCCAAGAAACCACTGCTGTCTTTACATCAAACCATTGTAGGTAGCCTTTAATGGAGGGATACATCTTGGAAAGCTAGGAATAGTGAGGTACCTGCAGAGATACGCTTGGATTAAAAAAAAAGAGGAAGACAGAATTTCACTTTTAATGTGACAGATTATTTACATTAAAAAAAACAACACCCCAAAAATGTACTGATGTCTTGTAGTTTTGAACCACACAGTTTTACTAGCAGTAAAACTTGATTTGGATCAATGCATTCATTCCTTCTTAAATGACTGTTCTAACTTCGTTGACACTTGTTCCAAGTCATTAAATATGCATGATAACTTCTCTGGGAACTTTCCTTAAGCACTGAACTGTGAAGTCAGGTCCCAGTGCTGTGTGTCTTGCCCACAGACCTGTAGGTAGGAACCTGACCTGATAGATCTGAGTGTTTTCAAGGGAACCAGATTAAATCATTACAGCCAAATGATAAGATGAAGGAAACAGAAAACTTGTATTCTGATCTTGACTTTGTTTCCTTATGAGTGATCTTTGCCAAGATTTGGTTTTCTCTTTCTGTATAAAGACAGTAACAATGACCCATCTCCCAAATACTATATTGATCTATGACTGGTTAATATTCCAAAAGAGAAGATCCTTGGAAGCAAGTAGACTGCAGTTGTTACACCTATTACCATATCTAAAATATTTATGGGGAAAAGTCTTCTGGATTGAAGTACTTACACTTCCAGTCCACAAGTTTTCATTTTCCCTTGAAAGTTTGGAGTACACGATGATCTCCTCCCCTGTTGTGAAGTTTAGATACCGGCAGTCAGGCCCTAAGTAGTCAGTAGTGGCTTGAACTCGGCTCATTGCCTCTGGAATAATATGTGGAAAGAAATAAACAAATACAGCATCCATTTTGTCTGAAGTCAGGTTAGTGAAGAAATATGATAGACATCAAGTACTGATGAATTGCAGTAGCAAACATTTTAATGTATGTGCTTTGTTACAACGCTAATCCATTTATCAAGTGGAAATCAACTAACATAAAAAGGAGCCCTGTCTTCTTTTCTTTCCTATGTACTGCAGACATCAAGGGGAAAAGGTCTTGTCCTATATGGACATTTTCCAGTGCTTGTTATCCAAGGTTTCAATGCTTAAATTAAAAGGATGTATGCAGGATTAGCAAATTCAATTACTAAAGTAGATCTAAACAGCTAAAAGGTATTTCCCAGGCATATTTATAATTTTATATTTTAGAAATTCTAAGTTAAATCTAGTAGTTATTTCAGGGATTTTGTCCTCTATTTTGAACACATTTATCTTATGATGAAAAGATGTAAATTTTAGGAATATAGACCTTAAACATGTTGCTAAAATGGAATTTTCCACTTCAGTTTGAATTATTTTAAGTTTTCTTTTGTCTCCACCCATCTCCCCAAAGATATCACTGCTGATGTGCTTTGGTCAGTTTGGAGGGCATTTCACATGCAGTTCCACAAAGATAGACATCTCTGAACATCCAGAACCTACTGAAGTTGGTATGGCTCCACAAGAAAATAGAAATCCATCATCAGAGGAAATCTAAGGTCTCTTCCACTTCAGGGGAGGTGGAAGATTGGAAATACAACACTAAAGTATAGCAAACCAATGGAAACAGCTTAGAAACAGCTTCAGCTATGGTTATGACAGCTTTCACAGTGGTAATCAGTGGATAATAAACAGGACATTCTTTGCCCACTTGTGATTCAATGGCTCTGCTTCCTGCAGAGTTATTTACTCTTTGAGAACCACATAACTAGTTACAGCACTTACTTCATGTTAAAGAAGACAAAATAAGTAAAGAGGAAATATTAACAGAGGGCTTTGTAAGGAGGATTACAAAATAAATCCCAAGCCAGTTTGCTTACAGTAGAAAAAGCCCCAAGAGTTCTGCAGAATTGGCTATGAATGTACTATAAACAGATGATAAAGTCTTATTTCTCAATTTATAACCTACCATTTAATTTTATTTATATTTTGTTTATTTTGTACCTGAAAAAATGAGTAAAAATACTTTAAAGCTCTTTTATACTGCCTGTTTTGGGGACACCTGAGGAAAACTAGCTATTCAAAAGTATTTTTACTGAACTTTGATCTGTGTAACCTTACACAACAATCCGGCAAGTTGTTTTGTTTTTTTTTTCTCTTTTTGTTTTAAAAGTTTAAGCTTATTGCTCTTAAACTTGGTATATTTACAACAAACATTTGCTATGGATATTAATTTTCAGTCCGTTTCATTGCTAATTTTGACATTATGATTCCTTATAGCTGCATATACACCACAGACACCCTTCAAAAAAACCCAATTTTTACTTACGTTCACATTCCAGATCACCACATTTCTTCCATTCTGAAAGTACCTTTGTACTCCACACACTTGCTGAAAATGAAATTACTAACAACAGAATTCTCTGATCGAAGAGCCTTGACATTTTATATTAAATCCAGAATGCACTGAAACTGTGGTAACTGCATAAATGTGCAGTTAGGAAGAAGAGTCTACATTTTTCTTAGCCTAACAAAACATTGCAAGTAAACTTTCAATCCTGTTTTCCTTCTCTGATCTGCTTGAACAGAAGTACAGTCTGCTAACCTGCAAACAATCTGCAGAGTCAGGTGTCCTGATTATACACATGCATTAATAATTAACTATGTTCTGATAGCTAGGCTGATGTTTTGAATACAAAGAAAGTAGTTCTGGTCAAATCAAAATTTAGCCTCTATCAGATAGATTCTTCTGTACTGAGTTTGTAGAAGATTGTGCCTGGGGAAATTCAACAGCAGTTGTTTTAGGATTATTTCTGGATCATGGATGCATTTTTAATGTACCTCTTTCATCTGATTTTAAAATGGTGCAGTGTGATGACCAAGATTCCTGGCAAGGGCTAAGACAGCCTACTATCTACAGCCTACACAACATTCCTTCTACATTATCTTTACAGATGGAGTTCTGCATAGCTGACACCAATAAAGGATGAGTGGACCAAAGGAGGAGGCCCTGTGGAGATAGGATGGTCCTGTTTTGGCCCTGGAGAACTGAACAGAACAAAGTCATGTGACTACAACTTTGAAGGAACACCATGGGCAAGGAAGTAACTTTTGCCTGAGTAAGGGTTTAAAATATTTAAGTATTAAAGCACACACCCTGAGAATGCTAATAAGATTGTTGAAGTACATGCTACCACATACATGACTATATTACTCAATCCTCCACCTAGGTTATGCTACATGTAAAGAAGGAACAGGAGAGTAAGATGGGGCTGTGTGTAAGCCAGCTGGAATTTTCATGTACTTAGCAAAAGACCCAAAAAGATCTTGGGGTCACTTGGTGGGTTACTCTCCTCTCTTCACAAGCAGGATTCCTGCTTGGTAAGCTTCTGCATAGGATTATTGTTATTACCCAGGCTAACATAATAATATTGCTGTCATTACAGCTCTGTCACATCTAGTGCTGTTTATCAACAGCAATTCCAGGTCTGTGTTTCTGTTGTTTGAATAAACCAAACTATGCGTGCTATGTGTGAATCTGGGACAGTGAAGGTCCTTACTGAGCACAGCTTGACCTTTAGTTTTGGATTGGTAAATTGCACTATTTGTGAATTTTTGTTTATGAAAGTTCCTATTGAAAACAACCAGACTTATAGTGCCACGTTGATTATAATCATAAACCAAGCCCAGCCACATTCAGACCCTCTGATCTCTAAGGACCAGCTGGAATTTAGGGGGTGTTATTTTCTGTCAATCTCTATACCCCTAACATGATAGATGGACTATCAATTTTATCTTTGTATTGACTTGCATTAATGCTAACCTAGCTACTGACAATGTTCTAGGTTTTTTTTTGTTTGTTTATTTGATTAACTACTTCTTTTCTGTGCACTGATATGTTTTAGATAATTTATAGCTGGTCAAGGAGAATTTAGAACAGAAATGTTTTCCACATATTCTTTTGGAGCTTTCTCATGTTCATCTAAGTACAATCCATCCTTTAGCGTGGGGAATGCCTACTTGGCTCCAAAGTCTTAAAGGTGCCTGGCAGTTTTCAGGCTTGTAAGACAACTAGAAAATCCATATGCTATCTCTGCATCATATATCACAGAGCAATATAGCAAAGCTAAGCAAATTATATGCCCTGCTTTTTAAAGAATACCCTGTTTCTTAGCAACCTAGTATCCAATATGTAGTTATAAATATTTTTTTCTCAAATATGTTATGTTTTAAAGTAGTGATTGTGCAGGGAGATGTACAATAGTTACACAGGCATGAAGTTATGCTATAAATGAAAACCTGCAGAGAATCAGAATACCAGCTTGAGAGGGGGCCTTAAGGTTTATCTGGTCCAACTTTTCTTGGTAAATCATGGTCTAAGATGGTCCACATGACTCTTAGAAGTGTCAGAACATTTGGGCATCCACCACTTTATGGGGAGATTGTTCCAATGGTCAGTTGCTCTCACTGTGAAATATTTTCCTCTTCAGTCTAATCAGAATCTCCCCTCAATTTTGCATTCATTGTCTTTTACATGTGATTTCTTGTAAAAAAAAAAAAAAGTCTCCATCTTCTTTGTTTTCATCAGAAACAGGCTTTGCTTCAAAGGTTTCATATCATTGTCCCACACTTCTTTGGTGACCTAATACAATATATCTTGTTAACTTATAAAAAAAAAGCTTAACTTTTCCTTTCCCACTGTCCTGCATGAGGGAGCCTTTTCTCCCTGCCTTCTTGATAGTGCCCCAAGAATCTGCATTCCTTCCCAACATGATCTTTTACAGTCATACGGTTCCTAGTAAGCCTGCCCCTCCTTCAGTCCTGAGTGTGACTCATGCAGAGGTCACTATTCTCTTTCCACAAACCTAAGCTGTATCCTACTTGCAGCATGATTTCCCCTTCCTTCTGCTCCACATCTCAAACCTGCCAGACACTGGTGCTTAGCCTGATCGACAGAGGCAGCAAAAAAGGGCACAAAGGGAGCTAGGGTCACCTTAACCAGCAGTGCCCTGCAAACAAAAACTTCACAGAGACATGTCCCCCACTTGCAATCTAACACTTTGGCCTCTTCCTTTGCCACATGACCTGACAGTCAGGCAGCCTATCCTATGACCTGTTACACCAGCTGTCTCTGCTGTTAGGTAATCCACCAGAGAGCTCCAAGGAAAACGCTGCAGATAGCACCCCCTGGCACTCCTGACTAACTTTAATGCTGCCCTTGTTTTTCAATCCCAAGTCTCTACAAAACAGATTGGTGAGAAGGAATATACAAGTAATTTATATTGGAAGGACTCATCTATATACTAAGTGGTTTTTCAAATTTAAAAAAGAAAAAAAAAAAAAAAAGGAAAAAGGACATTTTTATCCAGCTGGTCAGAAGTCTTACATAGTGTAGCACACCAAACATAGAACATGGTGCAAAACCCAACAGTGGGCCTAGAAAGGTTAACAGTCTCTTTTTGAGCCTGGCAACATGGAGCCCATTCACCTAAAAATGGAAGAGTGAGGTATTCTGACATCTAGATTTAGCTACTTAAGCAGGTTTGTGGGGGAGAACAATCAGACCCACATCTTGAGGTCTGTACAATTTTACTCTATTTGTGAAAATAGCTCTGAAAATGGCACTGACTTCATTTTCATAGAGATCCCAAACTTAGTCCAAGTCTTTGCATGGAAGTAACATCTCAGCTACTCAGTTAAAACTGCATTTGAAATTTTCAGGTTATTCTGAGCACTGCTGATTGTGTTGCTTAGTCACTACAAGCATTCTTCAAGGCTTAAATGCTAACAAACACTGTTCTGATCTCTGTTCTTTGTTCTTCTAGTAACTTCAATAATAAATCATATTCATACCAAATATTCTTTTCCTTTGGGTGGAAATCCTATACATAGCACAGGCTATCAAGCATGACTTGTAATTATCTTTGAACTGAAGTCAAAGATTCACAGTTTATTACAGCTAGATTCCAAAGGACAAAGTTTAAGTTTATAGCAGATAGAGTGAGAATTCAGTTAATTTCTGTTCTACAGAAATGAATATGAGTACTATTGCACATGCAAAGACAAATAATAATAATGAAAATATCTATTTCAAATAACTTTCATTAGAATGGAACAATTTTTATTTGCAATGCACCTTAGCAACTGAAAGTACTGACGTAGAAAAGCAGACCTCTCTTAAAGCATACTAGAATTCAAAGAAGGATCAGAATTAATGGAGTAATTGAAATAATCTGAGTAGGATGGCACACTGGAAGGCTCATTTAAGACATGGTTTTATAGAAGTGAAGATGTTGCATTTTGCATTTCCTAGACTATTCAGTATCTGCACTGATAATAAAAGATCAAAGCCTATCAGAAGTTGGTAGAAGTTCTCCTAATATCTATTTTATAATAAGAAGAGACTATACAGCTTTGGCTATACTGTTTTGATAGCACCAAAGGCCTCCACACAGAACATAGATTTTCATGGTGTAGAATATTGCACAGTATGTCCACAGCTAAAGCACTTTTAACAATATAGTTCTCTTGGTGTCAGATGTTTGGAAAACACAAGTTGACTTTTACATTGAATCAAATGTCATGTCAGACAAATTTTGTTTCTTTAAACAAGAGTCTTTTAAGAAATGAGTCAAAGGAAGAAAAGTAACACTAATTCATTCTTCCAGTTAGACAAATCTAAGCAGGTAAGTCATTCATCACCCATACCAAAACCAACTTTTTCAACCAGGATAACAAGTAGCAAGAAAGAGCCACTATTTTTCTCTATTACAAGGAAGTTACAAACGTGGTAACTGACAGTGCATTTCAGAAAAAAAACATGGAAAATTACTTTTATTACTTTGTCTCTTGAGAACATATTTCCAAGCTTTGAACACCTCACACTTTGCCATATTATAGAATACTCCCACCTAATAAAAACTGCCTTAACCAGCATAAAAAACCCCAAGACTGAATATCCTCCATAATACAGATCTCTGTATTTTACTAATGCACCATTGCTACAGCATTTGATCCCATAAATACATGTAGTCTCAGAGAAATTCTTCTTTGACCAGGCAAACTCATTTTGAAGATCTTGGACATACATTAAATGCATATGTTTACCCTGTTGTACCACAGTAATTGCTATAAAATCAGCAGTTGAAGCTGAATCTTGTATGTGGGGCCTAATCACAAGACCATTACTTTCCTGAGAAATCAAAGATGTTCCAGAAATCTATTGGTAAATGTATTGGTTTTGAAATTAGTTTTGCTGGAGGAGGGTTGTTCAGTTCTCTAATACCTACTGTCTGCATAAAAATTATGTTCAGGTTTCCTTTGAATAAAATACAAAGAAACTTCCAAGCACAAAGACATCACCCTAAAGAACAAGAACTTGAAGAGGTATGCCTTTAATCCAAAGTCATGTTTCAGCTTTTACTCAAAGAAGAATCTGTGTAGCATCTACTCTGACAAGAACTCCAAGTGGAGCATTTTGGAAAAAACACATTCTTGGAGAATTGCAGCTTATCTGTGCATCAGGGCTGAAGAAAAAAAAAAAACCAGCAAGTAATGGTATAGACAGTGCAGAGTATAAAGCTTCTAAAACATGCAAACACCAACAGCTTTCTTAAATTAAAGCTAGAAGGGAGCATGTGACAGAAACACTTCAAAGACAAGCATAGGGCATACATGGTACATTCCCATCTCACATAAAGCATCTCTACTTCATTCTTAGAAAGGGGAAAAATTATTGTTCCTTTGTCCACTTCACTTGAGTGAAAAGAGAACAAGGGATTTTTCCTTTGATCTTTGCTCACCATTCTGGGGAAGGGATAAGAAAATGTTTCAATGATTTCCTATCCCTAAGTTACCTGCACTAAATACTCAGAAAATTCTTCCATCAAATTTAGTCTTGAAGTTGTCAGCTATTTTCATGGTCTCATTCCTACCCACAGCTCTGATACTGTTTCAAGATAGAGGGGACCTTGAAGGAAAATGTAACAATTACTAGAAACACTACTGCTTTATGGTGCTAATACTACACTACCATCTTACACTATTTCTGTAGTGGAATATTAATTGGAGTATTTAGTTTTTGGAAAACTTCAAACTTATCATACACTAACATTCATATTACACTGAGCTGCTTAGATCTAGGAATGCTAACAATTAATGGCACTGCTTAAAAATGGTACTAAGTTTCTTCTAACAAGCAATAATCAATTATATCACCAATTTTGTATGCAGCAACAAAGCTCCTCTATTTTCACAGTCAAAAGTACACTGCTGCTGGGAACAGTGAAACAATCACCTGAAACACCTGAAACAATCTGAAACAGTCCAGTCCTTAGCTCAGCAACTGAACCCACCATCCTGCTGTTTTCATAAACCCTGTTAACGTGTTGCTCTGAAACAGTGGTCACAAAATATACTGAGCCCAGTACCAGCCATTTAAACCTGTGCAGCAAAGGCACAACAGTGAATCACACAAGCTCAAAATTTCCTGGTCTGTGATTTGGCGTATCACATAACACAATTCTCTTCCTGTCAAGACACCATGGTTTTATACTCAGTTAACAGACAATTAAAGCCTTTAAGAATAATTCTGGATACAGAGCTTATTAGATACTGCCACCTGCAATTACAATTCATACTTTAAATGTAGAAAGACTAAGGTAATACACCTGTTAATAGAAAAGATCATAGGCATCGAGAGAGTAAGTAGTCTACAAAGCCACATTTATTTGCACTTGTACAGAACAAAGCAACAGATGTTATTGTTTTCCATACAAAATTATATAAAACCAGTATTCACCTTCATAGATAACACTACACCACCTTAAGTTTTATTAAGTACATTCAGAAAGCATTCTTGCACGCACACAACATTAGTATTAGGTAGTCCCAGGTAACTCCAACACTGCAATGTAATTATTCCTAGTGGTATGAAGGGATCAAAGATTAGTCTGCAACTAAAATGAAAAGAATCTTGGTTGAGAAGCAAGCCGAAGTCTTTCTTCCACTGGCCACCAAAACAAGGATCATCACTGAACAGATTAACTACCTCTACAACATAGATGTAAGTACTACCAAAGCTCCTGCAGAAAGCAGGTAAAGAGTGGTTTTGCAGACTGACTTGAGCTACCTTGGCCAGTGTTAACATTCCTGTTTTAATCACTGCTTGCCTATGGATAGGAAATGTTTATAAAACTGGTGGATAGACAGAATTGATTAAGAGCTTGCAGTTACAGAAGAAAATAAAAAGTATAGATTCAAATAATTACTTTTGCCTTCCTACCCAGCACTGGAGAGATTATTTGCTTTACTAGATCTTAAAATTCCCATTCTTGCAAGGAATAGAGGGGAAAGGCAAAATTTTATATTTCCTGCAATACTGCCTTCCTACATATAATCTAAAATGGGGAATTTAAATGTCAACAGGACATCTCAAACAATTTATTTAAAATGCACATTTATTTCTACAAAAAAAAGTGTATGATACAGAAGAAATGATCACATCTACTTTAAAGGTTTACCTATTAAAATATACAGAGGATCTTAATGAGTACAGGATATTTAAAAAAAAGATGCAAAGGAGTGTTAATCTTTTATTTTTACATTTTCAGGAACTTCACATAATTTTGGTAAGTAACCTTTTACAAAATTATGTAAAAAGTACAAGAATGCCTGGTAAACAGTCTGCATTTTTCCAAAAGATTTTTTACAGCATGCAATTCTTAAGGCAGCCTTCTCTTCCTCCTTACAAGGAATCCTTTCACTCAAATAATCTTCTGCTGCAAAGATTAGGCTAAGGAAGCTTGGTCTCTTCTGTTAACGCCTTTTGTCTTTCCTGTCTGATTTACGGTCTCTTTCACTCCGTGAAGTTCTCTTGCCTGACCGACTACTTTCTGATATAGATCTCTTTCTGTCAGATCTCGAACTTTTATCCTTTGAGCTTTTGGCATCCCTACCACCACCTTTGGAGGACTTGTGACTTCTATCTACTCCCGAAGCATCCCTTCGCTTCCTGTCTGTGCTCCTTCTGCGTTTTCTATCTCTGTTATGCCCTCTGCCTCGGCTTCGACTTCTGCTTTCACTACTGCTCGAGCTACTGCTGCTACTGTCCCTGCTCGTACTGCCACTTGTAGTGCTGCTGCTGGTGGAACTGCTCCGACTGGTACTGCTGCCAGTACTGGAACTACTTGCACTGGTAGTACTGCTTGAAGTGCTACTGCTACTACTGCTGCTGCTACGGTTATGACCAGTTTTGTTCCCTGCCCTACCCCTGCTTCTACTCCTGGTCTTACCTTTACTTTCTGCACTCGCTGTCTGATTCTGCTCTGCCTGGGCTTCAACCACCTTTACAGACACCACAGCATTTTCATCCTTGTCTGCCTGGGGCTCTGTATCCTGAGTGGACTGAGACAACTGAGGTGACTGTGCTAGTGGCACAGACTGTGCCTGAGATAGAGCCTCAGCCACAGATTCTGTCTGAGCTTCAGGTGTTTTCTCCTGTGTTTCTTCAAGTTCAGCTTTATTTTCTGTTTTGATACCTTTCTCCTTCTTGGGAGAAGGAACATTAGACAATTTTTCTGGCTGAGCATCACACTCTGTTTCTGGTTCTATTTCTTTGCCATTTTCATTTTCTACAGGTTCTACACTATCTGCCTCATTCATTTCAGCCATATCCTGGTCATTATCCACTGGCTGAACGTTTTCACTTTCCTCTTTTACAACTGTGACCTCCTCATGCTGACCATCCTGCTGCTTGTCATTCTCCCTCACCTCAGTAGACTCTTCTACTTTCATCTCCGTGTCATGTTTCTGCTCCTCCTCTTCCTGTTCTTTTTCTGCATCACTATGCCCTGAACCTGAACCTGTTTTTCCCTTTTCCTCCCCTACCTCTTCCATTTCTACATCATTGTGCTGATTACCTGTCTCCATCTCTTCCACCTGCTGAGCCACCTTACCCTCTTCCTGCTCCTTGTTCTGTTCTTCCTTCTTTTCTTCATTCTGCACCTCTTGATGTTCTTTTTCCTTCACAGATTGTCTTCTGGGCCTGGCCTCCATTTTGTTAATCTGCTCTGCAAATTCATTTCTCCTGCTTTCAAAGAGGGCTAGAGAATAAACGCATAAATAATAGTTAAGACAATCCACAGACACTGAAGTCTATTTACCCTTTAACTATGAGCTAGTAAGTTATCAAATTGCTTAACATATAAATACTACAATCTTGTTCTTTCTGAAGTAGCAAGCCATTCATGCATAATGAAAAAGACTGCTAGTCACCTTAATAAAACAAAGCAAAGGGGAGAGTAAGCTCAGCTGAGTATTAGAACAATAAAGCCTTAAATCTAAGCTAACAAAAACTTTTTGACTTCATTAACATCAAACCATCCAACCAGTATATCAAAATAATACCTTAATTTCCTGGTATTTATCTATTAAGGTTATACTTCCTAAGGTAAACAAAAGACAGTAAAAATAAGTAAAAAGCTAGCTAGGTATTTAGAAAGCTTAATTATTGTAGGCTATCCTACAGGATACTGGTGAGACAGACAGGTGAGCTACCTTCTTTTATCCCCCAACCCCATACAATGAAGAAAAGCTCCTAAGAAAAACACCAAACCAATACGTTCTTAGTTTAATAAAAAGAGAACAGTAGGACTACCATCAATCGGAGCATTTTAAATTGTTTTCCAAAAGAAAAACATAGTCATCCTGTGAAATAGAAATGAACACACATTGAGATGAAAAAAACATCATAAAGTTCTAATGCTATGCTTAAGAAAATAATTCTCAAATGCTTTGTAAACACCTGCAGTTCCCTGGGTCTTCACAGAATCTCCCTTTTCAAAAATGAAATTGCTGCATTTGGATACATCCAGGTACTAAAGCTAATATAAAGGACTGTTCTAAACATGTACCTCTGAAAATATGCATACACATCTTTGACTTCTTGCAAGAGAATAAAATCCCATTCAATATAAAAATAAGTCACTTAAAAAAAGAGTAATATCCACTTATGATGAAGGGTAAGAATATAGTTTGTCATAAGCATGAAATTCATGTATTTAAGCACAGACTTAAAAGAAATTTGTACGGCAAACAAAGGGAGGCAAGAACAAGAACCTTTGTATCACAAAACCCACTTACCATTCATCTTTTTCTGTGACTCTTCCATCAGCTTCTGCGTAGCAGGACACATTCTGCCAGGTATGTAGAATAAATGAGGTTTTGTCCTTGTTCTTATATATTTAATTATTTTAGCATTATGTTCATTCCATTCTTCTTGCTGAGAAATGAAAGGAAATAACCCTGAGATACACAAGAACAGTTTAAACAAGAAAAAGATCCAGAACAAAACAAAAACTCACCAACTGAGCAAGCTCAACCTTTTGCTCCAATAACCGCAGCTCTGTCTGTTTAGCACGTCTTTCCTCAAACAGTTCTCGCCTCTCATTTTCAACTTGTTTTCGCTCTTCCTCTGCCTGCACTTCAAGTTTTTGCTCAATTTCTTGTCGTCTCTTTTGCTAAAATAAATTAAATACCATCTTAATTCTTTTCCTACATCAAGAAGAAGTGTTCTAGTTTGATCCACTTAAAATTTTTCAATTATTTACACCATTAAAGGCATTCCTAAAAACACATAAGGAAATACCTCCTAAACTACAGCTAATGGAAGAAAAGAGTGTCACTGCCTGTAAGCATTTAATTTTTTGTTGGTTTTAACTATACAGTTATGGGGCCCTGTGAATTTCTGTGTGCATTACTATCTTTCAGTTTGGACTTAAATTTTTAATATAAGCTTCAACAAGTTGATGTTTTTTGCCCAGTTGCAGAAAAATAAAAGGAATGTATTTGAGGTATCAGGCAAGTCAGGTAAGTTGGGAAAGAAAGAAGCCAACTCCTCCAGAAACAAATGAAGGACTGCAGAATGGGGTTTGTGACCAACAAAAATTAGATTGTGAACACTTCCAGTATATTAATTGCTAATTACATATATTACTACTATCCAGGAATGCTGTTTGTATGCCCTAGACTGCCATGTGCTCAGATTGTACAGTAATTGTCAATAGAAATATAGAATTTACTGCCTGGACAACAAAACAGTTGAGGCCTGAGGAGTTTTATAACACAGCTTCGACTTATAGCAAGTGTATATGTATGAACAAAAAAAATCAAAGATCTCCATATGGATTCTCAGAAAAAATTTTGCAAGGAGCAGTAACTCCTCAAAGTGTCTTTGTGCAAACACATACTGCTATAAATTAGACAGGGACTCCATGTTTCTAGACCATCCTGATAAATAGCTTTTTGTTCTAGTGCAAGCAGGCAAAAGTGAACTTTGATCTTATGTGCTGCATGACAAGTTAGATAAACCACCCAAATACTGAATCTGAAAGTAATCAATACCAGCACTGTGAGTCATCTCTGCTGACACTATGCAGAAGACATTTTAAGTTGAAATTTTCTATCTGCTTCAACTGGGACTGCTGAAATTCAACCCTTCAAACACTGTTTTTAATCTAAAGGTTATTAGTGTTACCTGAATAACCCATTTAGTGCAACAGTAAACAAATACCATAGCCTTCACAAATTACATGAGCATACTAGAAATAAGATTACCACCATCCCATATACAAGTTTTTTTAAGAAATCGCTAAGCTACTCAAAGCTTTTGCTTCAGTACAACCCAAAATTTGTTTATTAAAATCAGAAATTCTGGTTATCTCTACTGGAACAGGAAAAACATTTTTAAACAGATACCATAACCAAGCATAGATTTCTGTATACTTGGTTATAATTTAAACATCTGGAAGACACAAGGGTAGGCACTGCTTCAGCAATACTGCATCACTATTATTTCCAGAAATAGCCTATGGCCTCTTAAATAGTTACCTGATTAAATTCCATTTAGTATTGCCTTTCTGTTTCCACAAAGGTCAGAAATAGGGTTACAAAGTCATAGTAAGAGCCCCTTTCCTGCCTCCCACCCTCATTCCCCTGCATTAAGACAAACAAAAATTTACATGCACTCCCACCAATTTGCTGCACCTGCAACCTACAGTGTAGGGAACTTTCATTCTTTCTTGAAACAACCACATAATTTTGCTTTATAATTTACAATCTGATAGAATCTAAAGTAAGTACCCTCTCAGTAGCAATAGCAACCGTGGACTCCTGTTTAAATTTTTGAAGGGTGCCCATCAACAAGCCAAATATACGTCGATTCCTGAAAAAAAACAAACCCACAACAAAAAGAAATTTGAGATTCAGTTCAAGTACCAAGCTTTTCATTTGTATAAATAATTAGAGAGACTTTTCGCCTCAAAGATATTTATTTTTAAAGGCTTAGTAGTACCCAAGGCCATTAGCAATAGAAGACATACTGAGTGTGCCAACAGTCCAGGATATAATTTACAGTGACATATCATTTTGCTTACGAGTAAGACACAGCTCTTATTCAAACCCAGAACAGCTAGCACTGGCAAAACTGGAAGCTTGCACATTTTTCATCTGGAAATAATAGGGCTAAGGAGATATTTTTTTAAAATCTTAAAGCAGAGGGTACTGAAGGAAAAAAGAGTCAAGTAAATACAGTGTGAGCTATCAATAAGGGGGAAAACTGAGTCCTTTAAAAAGCATTCACTCCCTTCTCCACAATCTGCTTAGACTGTTAAGGAGAAATGGAGACACAGGGGACTGAAAGCTTATCTATTGCAGCTGCCCAACAATGAGACACTGCACTGTGGGATGAAACCAGAACTGCTCTCATCCAATCAGGTGGTGTTTTGAGAAAAAGAAGTAAAATTCTTCAACAAATTCCTTTCTTCTGAGCAAGAACTAATTTCTTGACTTTCTCCTTCAATTTCTTTTCATTCAGTCCCAAATTAAATCTTTACATGATGCAGACTCTCTTTATTTGCCTTGAGCCTTTACCTGATTAAGTGAGAAAGGAAATGCTACTGTCTTCCCTAAGTACCACTCTATCACAGTGGCACAAACCTCACGTGGAAAGGTAAAGGTATATTAAATAGTAGAAACAGGAACAGATAAAACACTGGAAGCAGAGATTACTGAAAGTGCACTTGTATATGAATGACATCCCAGAAGACACTGAGCAAAATCAGGAGTTCAGGGGATGTTGTCCTCTTGAAGAACCTCCTTCCATCACAATTCATAGAGACTACTATTGGTTTCCTCATCTCCCTAGAGACTACTGAACTCAAAAGGAGTAAAACTGCAATTCTGAAGGAACAAGGTTTAATGCCTGAAGCTCTAGGAAAGTTCAGTAAGAAAATTTGGAAGTCTCTCTGTGAAAGAAAGCAATTAGAACCTAGTAATGGAAGCATGAGCAGACTCTAAGTGGGGTTATGACTAAAGAAGCAAGCAAAGTGCCAGTTTCCTGTGCCAGTTTCTGTGGGGACTTAATCAGAGAAGTTTTCTATAGCTCCTTATACCAGTTCTAATTATTTTGCTTATTTGAGATGTAATAATTATTGCACCAAGTGACTTGCAGTCTGAAGTGGACGGAACCCAAAAGGTTGAACACAGTTGCAAATTTGATTTTCTAACACCTCTTACAAATACAGCTGCATTTCAGCTAGAATTTTAATAGCCCTAAGAAAAATAAAATAGAGAAAAAAAGGAGATACACACAGGAGGAATCAAAAAAGCAGCAGGAGAAATGAAGGCAAGGCTGTACACACAAGAAGTCAAAATAGTACAAGAAAAGAAACATGATGGAACTACTTCATTTAAAAAAATGAGGTAGGAGGAGTGAGGAACTATACCCCAAACCCTCAACCAACAAAATAAACGACGAGCTGAGACAGCTGTAATGATCCAAGACATTAAGCAACCAATGAAGCTACAGATATTTGTCTCACTCAAACGACATTAAAACAGCACTACTAGCAAACCTGCTCCTGCAGGTGTCCTGAAAAGCAGAATCCGTGTCAGTTATGTGAACAACTCATACGTTGCTGCTTGTGAAGTATTTTCAGAGAATACCTTTTAAAATTAAATTTTACACCATAATGGTAACTCTTCAACATAATCTTTTGACACACAACAGCTTGTGTGCAATACCTTTTAAATCTCAAGCTGCTTTCTATGGGAGAACTCAAAAGTATTATGTTAGTGTAAAAGAGATTTCCACATACCTTTGTTTTCCTTTCTCATCCATATTTTGATCTTGTATAAGGTCTCGACGTGTTCGCTCTTTGGAGGTAGCAACAACAGAAGATGGCAATGCTGGCTACAACAAAGAAAAACAAAGGACTTTGTTCATCACGTTGCAGGTAGGTTTCTTCCTACACAGCTCCATTTACTATAAATTACCTTTTTGATATCATCATCCTCTGCGTCGCTTTCTTGGCGTGATTCTCTTCTTGTCCGACGTTCTCCGCCCAGCCTGAGGAAGAAAGTCGGTGGCCATTAGAGAATGTGTATTTAGGAGGGAATCTCTTCCAGCATGAGCAAAATACAAGCATGTCTAGTCAGAAGAACCAACACTTCAGTAAAAATCTCCCGATTACTCCAAGAATCAGTAAGTAACATTTTGCAGACAGAATCTACTGGTGAATATCAGTGAGACAGAACAGTTTGAATCTTAATACAACTTGCAGAGTAGTAAAAACAGGAGAATCCACAAATACCATAAATGACTTCTTAAAACACATATGGAATTAATTCTTTTAAATGTCTGTGTTTCTCCAGAACCTCTAAAATGGCTACTGGCATAAAGGGATCACTAGATAGATTTAAATGCATTGACATCAAAAGGTTTGTACAATTTCTTAAACAGGAAATGCTATTTAAATTATCTGCCAAATATCTATGGGAGAGAGGCAGGGAGCTTACCACTTGAGACATGGATGAACTAGGGCTTTAACAAAGAACACCTTAAAATAAATAATTTAAATTAAAAAATCCTAAAACAAATAATTGAAGGCTTATTTTCAGCCTTCATTTTCAGCTTTGTGGCACAGCACTCTCCTGTTTCCCAGCTTCATTTTCTGCTAACTCAAGAATTCCAAAGCAAGCTTTGCTTTGGTCAAGAACTACCATTTGCACAATAAGAGCCCACAGCACTTAAGCTCACTATTATCAGTCACATCTGATGGATTTGCATACAGATATGAAAGCTCAAAACTCAAGTTCATTATCACATTGCCTGTATTCAATTTATTGAACAGGAGGTCTCAGTCATAATTCAGTTTGAGTCCACTGCAAACAAATGTCAGTACTAAGAAGAACGTAATATAACAGATTGTATGCAAAATAAAACCAGAAAATTCCAAGTATCTTTGTACTGCTATATCTTTGTATCACTGCTACCATCTTTATGTTGCTCTAAGGTATGAAAAAGATTTCACCACAGTGATTTGCTGTCATTCATATTATTCCCAACAAGTCTTGAATAAGTAACATCTGAAGAAAACAGTGAAAGTCCCCAGTTATTACCAGTTTTTAGTTTACTGTTACACATTCAGAGAAGCAAGTTGGCTGCATCAGTTTTTGCACTCACCTACTGGATGCACCTTCAAGGTCCCTCTGTTTGGCTGGGGGTCCTCCTCCACTATCCGAGAATCCACGCCTAAAAAGAAAACACTTATGGCCTTAGACCAAGTTAGGTTAATCCCCAGGCCACCTCAAGTCTGCACAGTTGAATTATAATTTGGCTTTATAGTCATGATTAAACATAAAATCTACTCAGATTTATCACCATTTACTGTTAGTACTGCCGTGAAGTGTTCAAACACATTGCTTGTGAACCATCTAATAATTTCACCTTGAATTTCTGCACTTATTTAACTGAGTAGCTAAACTGAAACAAGCATCCCATAATCTTATCTGCAGTAATTTTCACGACGTGGCTTTATCCACATGTATTTTAAAATCCCCCCTGAAGCACCTACCAGTTTTTTAGTCATTCAGAAACTGCTCTTGAACCGTTTCAAAGACAAAGTCCCAGCCACCACACAATACCTCCCTTCATTTTGACGTTTCCCCTTTTTTTTTTTTTCAGCCTAACAACTGAGAAGGTCGGGGAAAACCACCCATTTAAACTTGCTGCAACCCACCATGAAAAGGCGATTTAAATTTAACCCCCAAAGCCCTGCAGCGCAGCTCCGGGGCTCATTCAAACAGCACCGCAGCGAGCAGCGGGAGCAAACGC
Organism: Sylvia atricapilla; assembly: GCF_009819655.1. Classification (NCBI taxonomy): domain Eukaryota; kingdom Metazoa; phylum Chordata; class Aves; order Passeriformes; family Sylviidae; genus Sylvia; species Sylvia atricapilla. The sequence continues at coordinate 57,881,510 of NC_089145.1, forward strand.
GGAACACACGACACCCAGCGCAACGCCACGAAGCACTGCCAGGGAAAGGATGGATGAAACTCCACTGCCCGTTCTGCGCCTCCTTACCTTAGCAATAAGCTCCCACGCCCTCTACCTCCACCGGGGCCTGTGAGGGCTAACAGCCTGTTTTGAGGGGGCCTGAAAGAGACGGTAGCCGCTGTTAGTGGTGCCTGCCCGGCCCCTGGGGCGCTGCTGCCCTCCCGGCCCAACGGGCCCGCGGCCGTTCCGTCCTGCGCTCCGCGGCCGTGCCCCGCCGCCAGGGGCACGGCTCCCCCATCGCCGCGCCAGCGGAGCGGGCAGGGCCCGCAGAGGGACGCGGGGACCCGCGGCCAGCTCCGCGCCGCTCGCCCTGCAGGCCCGACGCGCGCACCCCCCCCCTTCCCGACCCTTCCTTCGCGGGACGGCGGCGCGCCTGGCGCTCCCCGCCTCACCTCACATCATTGGGGTCCCGCCCCGTGAGCTTGCGGATATTCTCGTCCACGTGCTTGAGGCTTTCCTTGGCTTTCTCCAGCTGCTCCTGCAGCGCGCGCACCGCCACCGCCATCCCGCCCGCCGCGCGGCCTAGCCGGGCCCCGCGCGAGGCAGCGCTGGGAAACAGGGGGAACAGGCCCCGCCCACTCCGGCGGCCGCGGGCCTGGACGGCGCAGCCAATCGCGCTCCGGTGGCCCCCTCAGACAGCCAATCACCGGGCACGAGAGGAAAGAGCACGCCCCCCAGGAGGGCTCCCCGAAAGCGCCCACCAATCACAGAGCGCAGGGGCGGACTGGCATCCCGGCCGCCCAATTAGCGGGAGGCTCTGCCTGGTAGCTCGACGAATCAATGAAAGGGGCCGCCAGAATGACATGACGCAGAGCTAATAAGAACTCAAGCGTCATTTCCTTGTAGCCCAATCAGAAAACTACTTCAAGGCCGCTTGTTCCCACCCACCTGGGGCACATCCTGCTTTCTAATTTTCAATGGGGCCGAGAACCGGCACGCTCGGCGCGAGGGCGAGGGCCAATCACCGCTGCGCTACCAGAGGCGGCTGTGTCCGGCGAGCCAATAGACGGGGGCGTTACTTGACGCTGGCGGGGGTGGCGGCGTGACGGGCGGCGCGTGCGGGGGCCGTCCCTGCCCTCAGATCCCGCCCGGAGCGGTGTGCCGGGGCAGCTCCGCACTGCGCCTTAGTCACCGCGCCCGGGCCGGCGGCGAGGCTTTAAACCACGCTCTTCCCCGACGTGGCTCTGTGGTTCCCCGCGGCGGACAGGGGCTGTCTTGAAGGCAGTGACACGCGCGCCCCGCCTGGCTCCAGCGGCAGGGTGGGCGGGACAGCTCCGCTGGGTGGGCGCCTTTGATCCGCGGCCCTCGCTCAGGACCCCGGGCTACTGGCGCCGCTCCGCTCTGCAGAGCCGTAAGGCGAGAGCCCCTTTCCCGGCGCTCTCCCGGCGGGTAGAGCCGGCAGTGCCGGAGCGCCCCGCCTCGGCCGGAGCCCCCGCGAGTGTCGCGCCCGCCCGGAAGGGGCGGCGGCCCCGGCCATGGCGGACGAGGCGCTGTTCCTGCTGCTGCACAGCGAGATGGTGGCGGGGCTGTACCGCGCCGCGGAGCAGGGCGAAGCGGTGAGTGGGGCCGGGGCCGCCCCGGGGCCGTCCGGCAGCGGCCCGGGCTGACGCTGCGGCCGCGGCGCCTTGTGTCTTGCAGGAGAACGGGCGCTGCACCACCAAGCTGGAGAGCATGGGCTTCCGCGTCGGGCAGGGCCTCATCGAGAGGTGAGGGCTCATCCCGGCAGCCGCGGCTCGTCCCCGGGGCTTTTGATTTGTTAAAAAAATAGGGATATTGATCTAATACCGATATCCAACTATGACGGACAAAGACTCTCTAACAGTTTGAAGTTAGAAAGTGTGTGTTTATTACGACGCCGGGCAGCGTGCGGGATAGCTCCCAAATACACACACGCAATTTACAGATGCTCAGAGAGTCTTTTCATGTACAAAAGTGTTGAATACCCAAAACACAAATGCATATTCATGACTCCGATCCATCCCATTCCCCGCGTCGTGTGGTAATTAGCCAAAAAGCAATTAAGCATGCGTAGTTCGTTCTTTGAAATGGGTCGGTGGTCCTTCTTATGGGGTGGGGTCTCAAAATGATGAAGTAAGATGCGTCTTCCTCGCTTTGCCTTTTTAACCCTTTAGTGTTGGTGACACCTGGATCCTGTTTTCTCAAGACTATCTGATTTATGATCACATTGTGTTCTTGGAGTCTATTGATTAAGTTGACAGATCTCCTGATTTATCAGTTCCTTAAATCCGGTTTATGTTAAAAAGAAGGAAATTTACCTCAACAATATCTAGTTAGTAAAGGGAAGTCTACGTCAGCAATATTTAGTTTAACTAAAGTCCTTTATTCTTCAAAATGTAAAGGCAAGTCTATGTCAGCAATATCTAGTTTAACTAAAGTCCTTAATTCTTCAGAATTAAGAAGAATTTGGGGCGCTTTGGCGTTCCTCTTGCCATCGGTTGTTCTGGCATCTCCTCTTGTCGTATCTCATTCTGTGTTTGCCTATCACGGAGTTTTGGAGTGTGGTGTTTTCCTGGTGCTTCCGGTCATGAAAATCGAGTTAGGGTACATGATTACTTTTAATACTTACAATTCTCTTTAATTCAACTTTGTGTAGGCTTTTGCCAGACAAAACTGACGGACGCAAAACGTTTTCAGTCATTTTAATCCGAATTCCTTGTTAGCATAAGGAATCTTATGTCAGTCAATTAGGTATCTTCATATACACAGGAACGCATCACAAACCAATTATTATTAAAACTCTTCAACATCAGGTTTTAGTGAAAAAAAATTAAAATCTGGGTCAGAGTCAGGGTACATGATTACTTTTAATACTTAAAATTCTCTTTAATTCAACTTCGTGTAGACTTTTGCATGTTTCCTGCATCCTGCGTCTGGTACTAAAGTGTTCCTTTAGTGCCAGATGAAGACCCTCAAGGAGGATAAAGGGAGAGAAATCTGAAATAAGCAAGAGAAAGAGATCCCTTCTGGAAAATGGGAACAAGTTTTACATGTTAGAGCTGTTTTGCCTATTTGAAGGACTCCTTCCAAGGAGGAGTATAGGAGTGAGCATTTTGTTTATCTCTTATTTAGATGCTTTGTTGAAGATAAAACTGATGGAGCGCTTTCCACCTTTATGTATGTCAACTATGTTTGACAATCATGGAATTAAAACAATTTATTCTGCTATCGTACTGCAGATAGTAAGATAACACTGTGTTGCTCTGAAGTTAAAATACTTGATGAATGCACAGTGGAGCTAGAGTGGTTGGAAAACTAATTTTTATAATAACCTCAAAAATTACATTATACAGTACCACTTAAAAATATTTACATGTTTAATTGGTCGGGTTATGTGTACCATCATTATTGATGTATTTCTCACTTTTCTTTTAGGTTTACAAAAGACACTGCCAGGTTCAAGGATGAATTAGATATTATGAAGTTCATTTGCAAAGATTTTTGGACAACGGTATTCAAAAAACAAATAGATAACCTAAGGACTAATCACCAGGTACCAATGCTGTAGATGAAGATTTAACTTGGCAAGTCAGTGAGAGTTTTGAGTTGCTAGTGCATTTTTTGTTTTTCTTGGTCTACAATTAATTACCAGATATGAAACCCAGAATGTTCCATATTGGTTTTGTTTAAAACTCATGTTTTTCAATATTCATATTATCATGTAGCTTTAGAGTACAATTTAGTAATTGCCTATGATGCCTTTATTGCCACTCTGTTTGAAAAGACTAAATGCTTTGAATTTCATATGCACAGAAAGGACAGTAATGATTACAGCTGATTAACATTTTAAACAAGAACTATTTAGTCTGTCTCTTAATAGAGGTTAGTAAAAAAAGTAGTGAAAAACTGATGTTCCTCTCTTAACATCTGTTTAAATAGAATGGCTGTCGTGAAGTGATTTTATTACTTTCAAGAATGTTAAGAGTTTCAGTAGTTGAGACAGTTGTAATCTATTGAAAATACTTTATGAGAAACTTCTCAGATTTGCATGATGGTGACATTGAGCTGTATCTGTGTGCTTTCCTGTATCAACAGCCACAGTTCTTAAAGCCAGATCAAAATAACTTAAGGAGCCTTTTTACTAGAGGAAAAAATCTTTTTCCTGTTGAATAATTTGGTTTTCTTATGGCTATTCCCCTGTTGTGTCAAATTAGGAAGAAGAGAATTTGTAGAAGGATTGTGCCAAATAAAATAAGTTTTATTTTTCAGTGACTTATCAAGTAATAACATAATAATTGCTTCAGAAATCTGGGGTTTTAATTCAAAACAGCTGCAGTATTGAGCTTAAGGCCTTAATTGTATATGCAGCCTTAATTTAAGTTCAAGGCTTATGAAATTCTGAAGTAGCACAGTCAATAGCAAAGAAATTAAAATGGCAGGTGTAGATAAAAATATACTGTGTTTATATTAATTTATTAAGATGCATATTTTTGCACAAAATTGTATTGTATAAAACACTAGACTTTTACTTTGATTGTCTGCTGGGTGTTGTTGCCTGTACTGCTATTAAGAAAAATAATTCCCACTGAATTTGAGAATAAGAATAGAGATGTGCAAAACCCAATGAAACTTGAGATTTGAATGTAAAAATCAATATGCATTTGATGTATTACCAAAGACTTTCTGGTATAGAACTATTTTTTCTGATCATTGGAAGGACTCTTCCAAGAAGAAATGTACATAAATATTCTTTAGGGTTAACTGATCATATTATTATCTCGGGGTTTTGTTGTATACTCACAATTAAGTACATTTTCTTTTAATATTCCTTGTAAGTAAATAATACAATTTAAACTTAAATCACATATGCCTTAATCTAAAATTGTATTTTTCAGCCCCAGATTATATATATTTTACCTAGAAATAAAGTCCATTCACAGAAAATGCAGATTTTTTATTACTGCACATTTAACTAAACCCCTCAATTTTCTCTTTTCAAACAGGGTATTTATGTCCTTCAAGACAATAAATTTCGTCTCTTGACACAAATGTCTGCAGGAAAACAGTATTTAGAACATGCACCAAAGGTACCCTTTGATTTTATTGGGGTGAGGGACTACCAGTTTGGTTTTAGTTGCCTTGATCTATTATTAACTTTAAATTTTGTAACTAAATAGATACAAACTCTTCTCTTTTTAGAAAGGTATCCTGTTTTAGAACAGTGGATTTGATTTATAGTCCAAAAAATGGTCATGGTTGTTGTGAAACTTGCTGCTGTTACATTTGACTTCATGGTGAAAGCTTGTCTGCCACTACCTGCCACTGTCACACAAGTTCTTTCTCTTTGGGAAGCATGTGGTTTCAGAAGCTTTGTTTAAAATTCCCCAGACACATCTGGAAGATGCTATTTGTTATGTAAAACAAGCTTCTGAGATGATGTGAATGTTCAGAAGGGTCTTCCACCAATTAAAAACAGTTTAGAGTGCAGATGCCGAGTTATGGTAATAGTTCAGGTAAAGTCAGAACCTATCACAGAGAAATGGGACATTCAGTTCTATTTTATTGTTTCTTAATTCTTGATCTTAGTCCTCCCAATTGGCTACTGTCCTTGGGATTTTTTTTTTTATTTATTTTTTTTTTTGTGTGTCTGGTGAAATGTTTCTTCTATTTTGCAAGACACATTTTAAATATCTGCATGCCTTTTTATATTACAGCATAACCTGTGCAAGAATGCTGTCTTGGACTGTTTCTCCTTTGTTGACTTTAATGGCAGTTGCTAATTTCAGCCAAGTCTTGGGAATAATTGTAAGGATATTAAGTTCCTTCAGGCTTAATGGAAAGACAAAGTGACTCAAAATACTGCCTTTAATGAGAACAGTCTGTGAAGTGAGCTCCACTCTACCAAATATGGGAGCTTTCATCTATTAGAGACCTGACAAAGTCTCTCAAAACCTCCATGGTTTTCTGGTGTTGAAGTATTAAGTCATATTCTTGGGTAATTAGTTTCAATCTTTATCTTCAAGCTTCACTGTTGACACTAATTTGAAGTGCAACTTTGTATTTAGTATTTAGCATTCACCTGTGGACTAATCAGAGGAGGCCTATCAAATCTGGGAATAAAGAGTATCGTAACAGCTGAAGTTTCATCAATGCCTGCATGTAAGTAGTACTTGGAATATTCCATTCTTAGCTTACTTGGTAACTTTCCTGACTGACTGTGTTGCTGTTACAAGCATTTTCCAAGGTGGGTTTTGTTTGAAGCTGCTGGACCATAGGAGTCCATGTGAACTTCAGGATATGGCTTGCCACTAAATCCTTTAGTGTTTAGAAAATAGTGACAGAGAATAAGCCTCCATGATGTCAAGTGGAAAGCAAAACTAAAAAGTTGTATTTACATTTAGAAGCACCAAACATTTAAGGTTGTCTGTCCAGAAGGTTATTTGCATAAGTGAAGATCTTTCTCTATAGGAGTCATTAACAATGTTAGTAAATGAAGACCATTGTAACTACAGAAGCTGCTCAATTAAAAGTTTTTCACAGGCAGCACAAATTTTAGGTTTACCTAACAAAACTCCAGTGATATGGGACATGGTCAACTCTACAGAAAAAAAGAAAAGAGAAAAGCTGTTCAGCATGGAATTAAAGTTTAAATGCTAAATTTAAATAATGGCTCAACTGCTTACAATTAAACTGTAAGACTGAAATGTTCCTTCCTATTTCTTTGAATAAAATTTTACAAGAAAATAATTACTCAGAGAAATAATTCTAATAGTAATAATGTGATCTGACTTTGCTTTTCCTGCAGGTAAATTTCAGGTGATGATACAGAAGATGTAGAGCACATTCAAATCTGGGTATCTACTTTACAAAGCCTTTGTATGTGGATTCAGTATCGTGGCTCAGCCTTGTATATAATATGTAAATTATAGCAGTGTGCAGCACAATTCCAAAATATATAATAAATGTTATTCAAAATAACTTAACACCATGCTTGTGTCTTGGTATGAAATTTATTCTATACCAAAGTAATAATGTCCACATGGCAAAAACTCTGTACTCTGCATATTCGGCCAAACATTTCAATTACCAAAAGAGCCTGGAAGACCAGAGGCAGAGCTTGAGATCAGAGAAAAATCCTGACCAAGACTAAATTTGAATAAGAAACTAATTGTATTTTGTTGCCTAATGTGAAAGCCAGTCTGCTGCCTTTCCCCAATTCACTCTGAACTGGGAGGCAACAATTGCTTTTCTATTTCTTTGATGGAGCTCGTTAGCACGTGAGCCAACAGCTCACACATCATTAAAGATGTTAGGTGGAGACCTTTGTAGAATGTCCTTTGGGCAGTAGAAGAAAACATGTTTTTACACAGTTCATCAGTTTCTCCTGTCCCTAAAATTAGCAGCTGTTCTTTGTGTCAGAGTCATTTATGCCTAAGGTTGTCTAGACTGGCCAAAGAAGAAAATCTATTCCACCTTGCATATACTCAATATTAATGTAATTGTTTTTAATTGCTAGCTGCAGTTTACTTCTGTAATGTACCACCCAAGCATAGTAGTGTTTACATTTTATTGAAACAACTGTTTCAATAACATGCTGGCTATAGTTGAATTGCTGAGCAGTGCTAAAGCCCTGGCATCAAAACTTGAAAAAACATATTCAGCCCTAACTCTGTAGATTTCTATAGTAAGGCTGCTGTTAAAGAATACAGAGCAAGAAAATCCACAACGTTTAAGAAAAGTCTTTAAAATCCTTTAGTTTTATTAAAAAAGTCCTCAATAAGTCTGTTAGAAAAAAAATAATAATTTGTAATGTAACCTCAGACTTCACCAATAGCAGTGTCCATAGATTGCTCAGATTGTAGAAATTTCTAACCAAGAATGGAGTTTATGAAGATGGAAGCTTGAGAGATGATGCTGGACACTTCAGTTACCACTTGGTGATGATGGCATTGGAGACACTGACAATCTCAGCTAAAACTCAGCTCAAGTAATTCACAGCTGTCCCAAGTGCATTAGCGTGAGGGAGTTCTGCAGGGATTGTGTAATAGTTCAGATCTGAACAGCACAGTGTCTTGCTGTTCACTCTGATAATGCTGTTTGTACTGTGGCAATGCAAAATACTGGATGTTCTCAAAACAACCTAGGAAGGCTCATCAGCCAGGTCACGTTGGTCGAAGTACCTAGAAATGAAGAGGAAAATGGTAAGAAACCTCCAGTGCAACATATTCCTTACTTCAAGTTGTCTGACCCATTGCTTTCCAGCTCATCTTTTAGTATTGCTGTCATAATTATGGCTTAATGGTTCAGGGGGCTCATCTGAGGAAAAAAATAAGCTTACTTTACTCTTAGGTGCATCTAAAATCCTTTTAGCTATGTATATTTGCTGCTTTGGCCCAGGGTACTTTTATTGACTTTCACTTTTAAAAGGATTTAGGTTAGTAAGGGTAGTACAAATAATCACAAATTTATGCTGGACATACATTACTTGTTTGGGTGTTTAAGTTGCATTACCTGCTAACTAAGCAGATTATCAAGTTCAGAGCTGATATTTGTTCTTCATTCTTGCTCTCCTGGAAAAGAGATAAGTGTTACAACAATTCTTTCGTTACCTGTGTCAAATAGAGAAGCTGTTACATGCCATATTATGTGTGTTTCTAGTATTCCCTTCATTCTCAAGCAAACTTAGGGCATTAAAAATTAATTATTAAGACTTCTGAAAAATTACCTTACCTGTTAAATTCACCGAGTTCTCTGCACAGTTATTTTAAGTCTTACCTCCAGTGCCCTGACTTGTGAACATCGTCTTGCCAGCTGTCGAATAAGGGAGTGAGCTTCAGGTAACAAAGGTTTTTCAAGGCATGCCAGCAGTGCATAGAGCCATCTACCCTGTGAGGGTTCAAATAACAAAGTTTTAATTCTGAGCATTTCCCTGGAGATTCAAACAATTCATGTTATATAGAGCAGGACTGAAATGTAGGTCTCAAAACTGCATTTAAGTGCTATATGCAGTAATTGAATTTTGAAAGCTACATTAGACACTATGTGGTAGAGAGTTCTGTGTCTCTAGAGAAGACTGTTGTGAGCACTACTGGGTTTTCTGGCATTTTTTGACTGCTGGCCAAGATAAAAATTATTACAGCTGATGCTATTGTAGTCTGAAGGAAGGAGTGTTTTAGTATAATCTAAACATTATTACTTGGCAATTAAGTTTTAATTTCACAATCTGTGAAAAAACGTTCTTGAAGACTGAATGTATGAACTCAGATCTTTGTGGTTAGATCTGCTTTAAGATTTGCACCACTGTGAATATATGTCCTTAGAATTTTACATCTCTGAATTCTACTGCATGCTTACAGACTTAATTTCTGGTACCAGTATAACTTCATAATTTAATCACAGTGTCTAGTGGCCTTCATTCTGGGACCTAACCTAAAGGTCAATGTGCACATTCTCTGCAACATACATACTGGTTAGAAAAGAAAATAGTCTTCTACAGGAAAGGACAGAACATGGAAGGTCTTTAAGTGACTGAAAAAACCCATTGAAACTATGCTAAGCATCATGTACTTTTTCATTACTCTCTTGCTTTGTGGTACTGAAGGAGACGCATCCACCAAGGTCTTCTCTAAATATGGTGCCATTACACAGCTGGTCAGTCTAGTTGTGGCCAAACTCCATGGCAATGTAGCCTGTCAATCAGGAGTTCTTACTACATTTGATTTGTCACCACATGAATGCAGCTAAGATTTCTGGTCTGTGCTGCATTTGGAAAGATTAGGTGCCTTTGCCAGCACACTGAAATGCGCCTCCAAAATAAATTGGAGGTGTTGGTAAATAATGTGGAGCCCCCTGACAGAACAAAAGCTGCTGTGATCTCTCTCCTAAACTCTGATACTCATCAAGCCTTAAGTTGCTTAAGTTAGTGGAGTGAGTGATACAAAGGGGAGGCAGTTTGGGCAGTACTTTTTATGTCTGTATCTGTTATGTGTGGAAGGGGTTTCACTTGGTCTATAAGCCTGAAGCGTTGGTTAGCTGAAGAAGAAATTGGTAACAACCGTGTTTACCCCTGAAAGGAATTTCACCAAGGTCGTTGGCGTGGAAACTGAGCAGAGGAGGAGGAGGAGAGGGAGATAAACAACCTGCAGCTGAAAGAAGTGTGCTTGGAAAAGTTTTGTAAATGTTGGTTGAAAACAGCGTGGGAGACTTTTTCTGCCAATGAATGTTGTGCTTATTTTTGGTGAGCAGTGAGCGGAGTGTAAGCTTTGCTAAGTGTATAAAAGCGTGCTGTGGTAAGAAACAGAAGCCTTCTGACGAGTCTGTGGTGTCACTTTGTGTCGTGACCGTCCCAACAGCGACATCTGGTGACGCTGAAGGCGACCTGCGGGCTGCAGGAGCGAGGCACAGCCGGGGGAACAGGAACACAGCAAAGAAGAGCAGCGGGAAAAGCTGCTTGGTCCGGACATGACTAATTTTGACACCTCGGGTACAGGTGAGCCGCTGGGGATATAATGGGAAATAATTTATCAAGTGAAGAAGAGATTGTTTTATCTACACGGAGAGCTTTGTTGAAAAGAAAAGGTATTGAGACTTCTGACTATGCCCTTTGTAGTGTGTTACTGTGGGCAAAGTCACAAGATTTTGAGACTAATGAAAGTACAGCCTTTAGGGTTAGAGCATGGAAGGAAGCTGGGGAGGGCTGGCTGCAGATCTGGCTACTACTTGGAGATTGCTTTATGAGACATTAAAAGAATGGAAAACAGAGCAGAAGAGGAAGCAGGAGAAGAATCAGAGCAAGAAACTGAAGTTAATGGGGAACAACAGAAAAGTGAGGTTCAGCTTGAGAATGGGTTTTTCCCTGAAGTAAAGCCTTCTGGAGCTACTTCTGCTGAGTTTTCTCCAGGGTCTACTGCTGCGGGAAACAAACAATGATGCCTCTTGGTATCTGTCTCTGAAAAACTATATTAAGCCCCCTGCGCACTCCTCCCCTGCAGAGCAGCTAGCTGAGTTAAGTACTAAGTCAAAATATGTTACTCCTGCACAGCAGTTAGCTGAAATGATTTTACAGGAGAAACAAACTGGAGAACAAGCTGAGCCGTCTGCCTCCCAACTCCCCCCTGAACTGCAAAACCAAATGAAATCATTAATGCTGTTTATCCTCCACTGCCTAGCAGTGATAGTGAAGATGATGAAATGCCAGTGACCAGAAAATCCGAACTGGTGTGTGGATCTGTTTATGGCAAACCCTGTAATAGGTCTAAGCCTGCTGCTCCTTGGACTTTACCTCCTTGCCAAGTGACCGTGACTCCTCAACAGCCTCTACAGCTTTGGGAGCATGTTAAAGCAGCTGAAGTGGGGGATTGAGATCTATTAGAAAAAATAGGTCCACCAAAAATGTTGGAAATGCAGAGTGCTGATATGAATGCTGCTTGTAATGAGCCTATGGCCTTTCCTGTTTTTAAAGCAGCTCCTAATTCAGGACAAAATGATAGCTATCATGTCTTTGCATGGAAGTTTGTGTAAGACCTCCAGGCAAAGGTAGCTAAATACGGTATTAATTCTTCAGAAGTAATGCAATTAGTTCATGTTATTAATGCTGATGTGCTTGCTCTGTATATTATGCATCTTGGTACAAATTTGTTTCAGCCAATACAATATGGTGTATTTCAAAATACCTGGAGACAATTAGCTGAAAAAACATCTTTGAGTAACATGCAATTATGTCAGCAGGATCCCCATCACGCCGTAGTTGATGCCTTGTTAGGCAATGGACCTTTCTCAAATCTGGACTTACAGGCAAGGGGGGACCCTCTAAGTTTGGCACAGGCTCAACAATTAGGTATGATTGCTTTAATTAAAACAATGGAAATGGCAGTTCCCAAACAGAGGTATGTTACTATACAACAAGGGATAAAGGAACCTTTTTGCAATTTGTGGAAAAGGTTGCTGCAGCTATTGAGAAACAAGTAGATGATGAAAATTTGAGACAAATTCAATGCAAACAACTGGCTAGAGATAATGTGAACGAGGACTCCCAAAAATTATTGAGTTTTTGCCAGGAGATCCCTCTTCAGCTGATATTATAACTGCTTGTTCAAAAGTTGCCACAGTTGAGCATAAAATGGCTGCTTTGGCACCAGTCCTAATACCTCCACAAAAATATTTTACTTGCAGAGAACAAGAGCATTTAAAGGCACAGTGCCTACAGAATGATGAATGGAAAGGAAAATCTAAGATAAATCCAGGCAATAAAGGGAATCGTAATCGTTGTGGTAAATTGGGACATTATGCTAAACAACGTAGATCAAAATATCATGCAAATGGACAGCAATTGCAGGGAAATGGGAGGAAGAATGCAGAGAGCTATGTGGGAACATAAATTCCCCAACAGCCACCAGCCCTCCCGGCACTGCAAAGCTATCCACTTGCAAACAATACTCAGGGGCCACAAGTGGCTCCACAGGGATTCATATACCCACGCTCAACAAAGTGACCATTTTGACAAGACAAATATGTAAAGTGCCTCTTGATGCTTGTGGTCCCATAGGACAGGGTTTGAGTGCCTTATTAGTGGGGAGATCTAGCAGTACTATTCAAGGTATTAATGTATATTTAGGTATTATTATTCTGATTGTTTGGGACAAATTCATGCTATGGTATCACTCAATGAACCTCCTATTATTATTAAAAAAGGAACTTGTATTGCTACACTTGTTCCTTTTGTGAGTGGTGTTCCAAATGCAGTGAAATGGAGTGATGGTACAGTAGGTTTTGGATCTACAGGAGTACCTTAGATATGTTGGACTCAAAAAGTGACAGATCAATGCCTGGAAAAACCATGCATTGTCACAGCTAAGGGATATCATCCAGAGACCATAACAATAACAGGTTTGATGGACATGGGAGCAGATGTAACTATAATTTCACAATCATTTGGCCTCAATCATGGCCCCTCACTCAAACAAGTTTTGGAGTCATTGGGTTGGGTGGTTCAACTGTAGGTAGTTCATCTGCTATTGTGATTAATGTAAAACATCCTGAAGGCCAACAAGCTAACATCAGGCCTTATGTCACCAATGCCCCATATAATTTATGGGGAAGAAATAGATTGTTTATCCCAATGGGGTGTCAAAATCACTACGGAGTTTTAATAGAGGCCACTGTGATGCAGGGTTTTAAATGTCCTGTTGTAACCTTGACATGGTTTACAGATAAATCTGTCTGGACTGATCAGTGGCCCCTCCCTGCTGAAAAGCTTACTGCCCTGCAAGAATTAGTAGCAGAACAAGCTGGATATATTGAAGAATCATTCAGCCCATGGAATACCCCTGTTTTTGTGATAAAAAAGAAATCAGGAAAATGGAGACTTTTGCAAGATTTACAGCAGATAAATGCTGTGATGGCCACAATGGGAGCTTTACAATCAGGCCTTCCAACACCCACAATGATTCCATAGGGATGGGAAATAATTATCATTGACTTAAAAGATTGCTTTTTTACCATTCCATTGGCTGAACAAGATAAGGAAAATTTTGCTTTTACTTTGGCCTCTTTAAATCATGCTGAACCTATCAAAAGATATCAATGGAAAGTTCTTCCTCAAGGAAAGCAAAATTCTCCAACTATTTGTCAATGGTTTGTGGCATAGGCCTTACGAAAGGTGTGAGGGCAATTTAGTAATTGTTACTGCTACCATTATATGGATGATATCTTGTTGGCATCTAAAAATAGACAACAATTATCAGCTCTTGAACAGTGTACTGTAACAAATCCGAAAACTTCTTGTTTAGTTATTGCCTCAGAGAAAGTACAGAAACAGATGCCTTGGAAATATTTGGGGTTGATAATAACCAATACTCAGATTGTGCCTCAACCTGTAAAATAAGACATTGAAGTTAAAACTGCTACTGATGTACAGAAATTGGTTGGTGCCATAGTTTGGATTAGTTCATACTTAGGGATGACTATAATCATCAGATGCAACCTTTGTTTGAATTATTGTCACTTCCTCTACTGATGAGAGACATTTGACTGCTGCAGCAAAAAAGCTCATAGAACAAGTTGAATTAGCTTTGATATGCAAATTTGTTAACAGGATAGATACTTCTGTTGGTGTGCAATTATTTATTTTAAAAGATCATGAAATACCATGTAGATTATTGTGTCAATGGACAAAGGTTGCAGATGTCATGAAATCTTAGGCCATGATCCTGTAACTATTGTGACACCAATGTACAACAATGGTATTTTGAATGGTGTTTTCAAAATAATCACGAATTGCAATCTGCTTTATCTTATTTTACCGGCCAAATAACATACCATTTACCTTCTCATCCTATTTTGGCTTTGACTAGGGATATTCCTTTCCAGGGGAAACAAATTTGTTCTCCTGTTCCAGTGGTTGGTATAACCGTTTTTACAGATGGATCAGGGAAAACTGGAAAAGCTGCTGTAGCCTGGAAAAAGGATGATCATTGGGAATATGAAGTGATGATTCAACAAGGGTCTCCTCAATTGGTTGAACTTTGTGCTATACTTTTGGCTTTTACTTTATTTTCTAATCCTGTAAATATACTTACTGATTCTGTTTATGTTGCTAATTTACTTAAAAATTTAGATCAAGCTGTATTGTATATAAAGGACAAACCATTATTTGTCACGCTGCTAAAATAACGGACTGCTATTTGTAATCAAAAACATTCTGATTATGTGTATTTGTAGTCATACATTGCTACCTGGATTTTTTTTGAAGGTAATGCTTATGGGGATTCCCTTGTGGCTGCTATGGCAGTCAAAACACTACTTAATACATTACAGCAAGCTGGTTTATCTCACCAATTTTTTCACCAAGGTGCTCAGGCATTACAGTAATGATTTAAGTTATGACTCAGTGAAGCAAAATCAATTACTTCTTCTTGTCCTGATTGTTATATGACCCATATTTTACAATATTATGGTGCCAACCCTAGAGGTTTACTCCCTTTGCAAGAATGGCAAACTGATGTTACAAAAATGCCTGAAATTGGTCATTTAAAGTATGTTCATGTTACAACTGATACGTTTTCTCACGCCATGGTTGCATCAGCATTTGCAGGTGAAACAGCTTGGGATGTTATTTGTTATTTTTGCCATGCCTTTTATATTTTCGGTGTTCCATTGTATATAAAGACAAACAATGGCCCAGCACATGTTTCACAAAAACTACAAACATTTTTCTGTGCTTGGGGTGTTGATCATTCTACTGGTATTCCCCATACTCCAACAGGTCAAGCAATTATTGAATGCATTCATGGTGTTTTGAAGTGCCACGTTCAAAAACAAAAAGGCAGAATGCAAAGGGAGCCACCTCAAGTGAGGTTAGATAAAGCTCTTTATTGTAAAACTTTTTGCATCCTTTACCTGACTCACAACTGTCTCCTATATTTTATCGTTTTTCTTCTTTGAATTCTAAACAGCCAAATTTTCACAAAAATATTAAGGTATGGGTTAAGTATTTAATTACTGGAATGTAGACTGGCCCAGTGGAATTAATAACATGGGGAAGGGGATATATACCTGTGTTTTGACAGAGAATGGCCCTCTTTGGGTTTCTGCTCATTGTGTAAATCCTTACCTGGAGTACACAGGAAGGAACAGGATGGTCCCACAACTAAAGCAGAATGTGTGGGTGATACTGGCCATGAGGTGGACTGAAGCATGGACCCTCAAAGAACATGTTGTGAAGATAATAATTCAGGACAAAGCAAATGGGGATATTGACTCACACTGAAAACCCAAATTCAAATTGGTGGGTGTTACCTTTACTTTAGTTCTTTGCACTTCTCTACAGAGAGATTGGCAGCACTAAGTAATGTGTCTTCCCTTTACATAGCACTTACTGTCCCAAAATAGAGGAGCTTAATGTACCTAGGGGAGAGGTGTTGCCTTTGTATAAGGGTGTTGAATTAGTTGCTGAAACTCCACAATTTAAAGAAGTAGGTTAGCTGCCCACTATGATAGCAGCAGTCAGTTGTAAAGTTAAGTGGATGCTACTTAGTTCCAATTGGTGACTGGACAGATGACTTGGTCTCTTAGCCACAAAAGTATAACTCTGTGCAGAGAAAAAATTATTTAACTAAAACTCAAGGTACTATTCTACTATAAATGTGTCATTAAGGGACTGCAGGGTCTGTAACAGCATCTGAAAATCTATTTTCTATGTGCCTTGTTGGTGTATCTTTTTTACTGTTGGCACGTGGTTATGGATGTCAGGATTTTGAGGGCACGTTTTGTATGGGCTTGTCAGATCACACTGGGTCAGTTCAGGGGAGCATTCTGGATTTGAAGGAAGGAGTTGGTCAGTTGCAGGTAGGGATGATTGAATGGTTTCTTTGCAAGTTGGGGTATTTTTGAACAGCTTGGGGTATTGGAAGCTGAACTGTTAATTTTGCTGGTGGTTGTAATAATTTTGTGTCTCCCCTGTCTGCTTGGACATTTGCAAAGGGCCCTGCAAAAGTCTTTAGCAGTGTTTGTGATTCAAATACAAAAAGGGGGAATTGTGGAAGGGGCTTCAGCTGGTCTGTAAGCCTGAAGTGTAGGTTAGCTGAAGAAGACACTGGTAACAGCTGTGTTTACCCCAGAAGGAATTTACCAACATCACTGGCATGGAAACTGAGCAGAGAAGAAGGAGAGGGAGATAAACAACCTGCAGCTGGAAGAAGTGTGCTTGGAAAAGTTTTGTGAATGTTGGTTGAAAACAGCGTGGGAGACTTTTTCTGCCAATGAACGTTGTGCTTATTTTTGGTGAGCAGTGAGTGGAGTGTAAGCTTTGCTAAGTGTATAAAAGACAGTGTGCTGTGGTAAGAAACAGAAACCTTCTGAAGAGTCTGCGGTGTCACTTTGTGTGTCCTGACCATCCCAACAGCGACAGTAACATTTTATAATTTTAACCTTCCAAAACTAACTGTGAACACCCATTTAGTATCTTATCAAGAAAGTTTTGAAAGTAACAATATGATACAACCATCTGGAGAACTCTTTAGAAAATTAAAATAATGCAATAGAAAACTGCAAACAATTTGTTTAATGCATTCATGTGCAAGTAGTTAGAATAAATTAAAAATTACCAGTTCTGGAGTAAATTTTTTCTCTCCAAACCAGCTTATCAGGTATTCTAAGACACTGGTTACTGTTGCCTTCAAAAGATGAACAGAAAAGAGACAATATAGTATCTGCAATGTTGTGGTTTTTTTGCTCTTCTATCTGAAGGATTTTATTACATAGAAAGTATTTCTACTCCACAGTATTTCAGATTGAAGTTACATGTAAGGGTAAAGTAAGTGTTAAAGTACCACCTTTTGGAAAGAAGTTTGTATGAAATGAAGTAATTTTCTGTGTTAACTAAAAGTTATGGATAAGTAGCTATAGATTAGGAAAAAGGCATCACACTGGTTGGTTGGTTATGTATAATGGTGGCAAGTGGGAAATGTAGTAAAGAAAAGATGTGATTCTTCTAGCCTTGCAATGTGCATAAAAGTTTACAATCAAATCGAAGGACTGCACTTAAAACAGTAAATGAGAAATTTAAAAACATTGTAAAGCACCTATTGGGGTATTCAGCAAAAATTCAAACATTATATGCTATAGAGAAACTACAAGATACTTTCAGAACTAGTCATGAAAAATCTTTGCTTGTAAAGTCATTTGTAGCTGAATGTGAGATAACAAATACACATTTTCTTTCTGAGTGTACAATGAATAGAATTAGTAATAAACAACTGCCTGCTCCAGGCAAAGAAAAAAAGATAAGCCTTCTGCAACAGACATGAGAAATAATGGTTTAGGCAATGTCACTACATGATTCTAAGATGTAGGCTTACCTGACTCATCCTGCTCACAATACTCAGCAAAGGGGGAAAGCCCACCTGGAAAAAACATGCAAGTTGGAAAATGCAAACATTATCACAAACATTTTTGTTCTAATTTAGAATGTACTAAAATTTTAATTTTATGTTCAGACACTTGTAGTGATTTGAAAGTCTGTTCTGAGCTTTGAAATTTATTTAAAAAGTATCTTCAAGAAAGTCAAAGGTCCAGTGAAGTACCACAGCGCCTTGGTTCTACTGTTACTTGTTAAAGTTTTGTTTTTTTCAAAATGATGCAGTAAAGAACATGTTTGTAGGGTATCACATATGAGGAGGGTAACTACAGATCACTATGCAACAAAACTACAAACCAGACTATGAAGAAAGCTTCTACTATGTTCAGTGAGAACAAAGTAAGGACTTTAGCTGATAAAAGATGAAGGAATTCTTCAAATTTTGACTGAAGACACAGACTTATTTTCTGCTTCACTTAATCTCCGTGTAAAAAGAATGTACACTGGCACATTCTGGGCTCACCAGAGCCTACTTTCTACTTGGCACAAAGTGGTAATTAACAGTAGGATTGTTTCTGGGGGCTGCTAGTCTAGAAAACAGCTTCTGAAAATGAAATAGAAGTCCTATACTCACCTTCATATAATCAATTCCTAAATTTTCATTATCAGATAGTGCATCTATTTCGGAGTATACTCTTTCACCGAGGCAGAACTTCTTCCAGCCCTCTTCATCCTCTGATTTTGGCTGAAATAAATAAAAATAAATGAAAACTATGTGCTACTGTTATCTTGAAGACACTGGAGAGAAGACTTGATAATACTCATAAATTGTTGAACACAACTATAAAGCAAGATTAACTGTGAATTCAATAACTGGGAAAATAAACCACAGAGTTCATGAATCCTACTCACCATAGTAACATTGCTGTCCAACTGTTGTGACCGCCAGTGATTCCTGTGCTTGTTCAGGCTCTGGATAATTAAAACAAAGTCAAATCCTGGTTTAACTCTGCAGTTGTTTTATCCTAGCCACAAGGGCTCTTCATTATTCTTAAAATGTATGAAAAGAATATTTTATGACTTTATAAAAAGTTAGATAAATAGGCAGCACAACTGGCTAAATATTTTCCATGCCTCTTAGCAGAAATGTAATTAAGATGCTCATGCTGGGATTTTGGAAGTTATGTTAAAGCTGAAGGCATTTTGAAGTCTATCACATAAGGTTAAGCTGAAGTAGCAAGCTCTAATAGTCTTCTAGACTTTTCTTGTTAGAACAATCTTAAGAAAAACCTCACTTTGATTTAGCACACATAAAGCTGATATCCTCTTTCCAGCAGTGGTCTGTATCTGTATCAGAGGTCTACAGAATTGTCTGAAAGAAGGCAAGTGTGGTTTCTTTGCACATTTCTTCTACCTGGCAGGAAGCATGTGTAAAAGAAATCAGCCTCTTTTAACAGTTATTGTAGAGAGCTGTAAATGTTCTGTAGCAGAAGAAACTTGTCTCCTACTCCAAATGTAACTGTATAAAAGACCACTAAAAATGCTGTAAGTAACAGCAGCTGATGCAGTGGTTGAACAGGTGAATTCTGATGCTTTTCTGGTTTAAAATACTTTTTTGGATAGTCTCATATTTCAGTGTTAATTCTGGCACAGGTAAGAAGACAACTGATTTGAGCATAAAAGAAATACCTATATAGTGAATAAGCCTTTAGACGCCAGTCTCCTTAGTTCTGCTAAAACCTTAGATTATGCCTAATATACAGGATGCAATATGATCCCTCGCAGAAACAGGGGTGGCTCAGTTACTGTTTACAATGTAGATGCAGTGGTACAGATCTCCTCCTTCACTAAATTTTCCTCCCTGAAAAAAACATGGTACAGGAGCTGATGAGGAGCTCAGTGCTAGAGAAGCTCCTGGCTGGTGACACCTCAGTACCTGAGGTACATTTACAGTGCAGCATCAATGCACTGTA
Source organism: Sylvia atricapilla (assembly GCF_009819655.1). NCBI lineage: Eukaryota > Metazoa > Chordata > Aves > Passeriformes > Sylviidae > Sylvia > Sylvia atricapilla. Next base: position 57,901,355 of record NC_089145.1, read on the forward strand.
AACATGCCCTCTGCAGCACTGGAGTCACAAATGACCTCCACCTACATCTTTATTATATTTTCCATTTCACCCTGTTTGAACTGTGATAATAGCAGAATCGTAGAAAGATTTGTGAACTTCTGATAATAGCAGAATCATAGAAAGATTTGGGTTGGAAGAGACTTTCACAGGCCATCTAGTCCAACCCCTCTTCCATGGGCAGGGACATCTTCAACTAGATCAGGCTCAGAGCCCCATCCCACCTGACCTTTAGTGTTTTGAGGGATAGGGCATCCACTCCTCTCTGGGCAACCTGTGCCAGTATTTCACCACCCTCATTGTAAAAACAATTCTTCCTTACATCTAATCTAAATTGACCCTCCTTCAATCTAAAACTTTAGTAAAGCTTAGCTGAACTTAGAACCTTTACCCTCTGAAACTGCTTCATTTTCTGTTCTTGTTGTGTTATTTCAAGCAGGTTGCAAATGTATCAGGAAAGATTAAAATCTGTCCTAACTCTACAACCCATAATGGGCTGCCACCTCTGTCAACAGGTTCCTAAATGGACTGTATGAATGGACTTTATAAATGTCTTGATGGGTTGGAATCCACTTGGTTCTTAGTTACTGTTGAATTCTGCAGAAAATTTCCTGCAAGCAGTGTGTTTTAATATAACTGCATAACATCATAGGGGTTTTTGTCCTTCCTCAACTATGCCATATAATTTAATCTAAATACAGACATATTTTTGTTGAAGGAGAACTTCTTAAACGTGACTCTCAAGAGTTTCATCAAGCGGTTTAAAAGCCACACAGTATACTCTCTATTAGACTTCAAAGACTTGAAACACTTGCATATAAACATCTATCCTGCTACAAAATCATAACATTTCTATACTAGATATAAAATTATCCCCTGCAAGGCACAGGCATGTCCTATCTAGACCATGCAAGACCTCTCACAGACTATCTTGTACCTGACGAACCGCTGAGAAATTGGCCACTTGCTGCTGCTGCCACTTGAGTGTTGGAGAGTATCCCTCAGGAGCAGGCTGACATCCAGAAATCTGAGAAAACACTGGCAATAATTACAATGTAAAGAGAGCCTTATAAGAGGAATCTTTAAGGGCTTTAAGAGAATCAGTAAATATTTACTGTTGGGTAAACAGTATCTTCTAAATCTTCATCTAAGAAAGGTAATTGCATGACCCCATCCAAGGCTGAGTTAAGATTTTGGCTGAGACAAAACATCTTTTGTTTGACTCTTCTCCTATGTATATCAGAAGGAAAACTAAGTGTTCAAAATGCATTGTCAAAGAATTACTTAAGGTCTTCCTTTCAGCAATTGTTCTGCTTTAATCTCCCTGCTCATAAAAAGCAGGATGCTGTTTCCTTATCTGAGACAGATACCATCAATCTTAGTCATTCCACCTGTCAAAATAGTGACTTGGGAAAGATAGAAGACCATAAAGCCATCTAGGAAATTAAGTCTGATGGTTAAGTAGATATAGCCTCTTAAAAGATTAGCATGAAAGAGTTACTAAACAAAAGCTTCCTACAAGTCTTTAAGAATGTCACTACACACAGATGAGACAGATGAAGAGAATGGCTACAGAAGTTACAAGGTCATGTCAGCATTAGAAATTTCTTTGAGAAAATCTAGTAGTGAAATCTCAGATTACACCGTTGTCACTGGAAAAAGGCAAACTATTTGAAAGCAGATTAAAAACCAAGCTGATGGGGCAATGCAACAACAGAAAAATCTGCTTCAACAGTAAAGAAAACTTCCAATAAAATATTCCTTTCAAAAGGAAAGAAGTGGTGCTAGAATTTCATCTAACTTTAATAAAGCTTAGCTGCAATTACTACCCTTATGCTAGATACAGACTTAAACCCAAAGACAGGTATGGATATATTTTTCTTCTAAAATTTATGCATGTTTTATGATTAAATAATTGTAAAATTCAATGCAATATTTGATTTCCTCAGATAGCAAAATAGTCTGCTGCGTATCAAATAGTATGGGGATTATCAGTTTAATCAGTTAGAAAGACTGCTGTTACCCAGCAATTGAGCAGGGGTTTCTTCAAACACAGACATTTAATTCTGTAATCTACCAGTGCTATTTAACTACGTCACTGACTTCCCCAAAATTAATACAATCATTATAGTAACATCTTTCCCTTTTTTTCCTCCCCACTCAAAACATGTAAAATCTCTCAAACTTACTGAAATGTTTACTGTTGGCTTCTTTTTTAATTTTCTGGGATCTATTTGTGCCACCACCACATCAGGACATCGAGCTGCTTCAATTCTACAAAACAGAATCAAGAAGGCTGCGGTTTTTTCTTTCCTGCAACATATATATATGTGTGTGTGTATATATATATGTTTTATATATATATATATGTATGTATGTATGTATATACATACTGGGTGTAACACATACACACATACTGTGTATATATATACATATATGTTTTATATGTATATATATATATATACATATATGTTTTATATGTATATATATAATAGATATCGGATGTCTTTGAAATACTCATAAAATCATGGAGGGACCAGTCAAGATCATTGAGCCCAGCTCCGTGCACAGGACAGCCCAGAAATCACACCCTGGGCCCGAGGGCGCTGTCCAAATGTTTCTCGGGCTCTGTCAGGCCTGTTTCTGTGACCACTGCCCTGGGGAGCCTGTTCCAGTGCTCATGCACCCTCTGGGTGAAGAACCTTTTCCTGATATCCTGCCCTGACACGGCTTCATGTCGTTTGCTTGAGTCCTGTCGCCAGCCAGGAGCGGGAAGATATCGGGACCTGCCCCTCCTGCAGGTGTGTAAAACACCGACTATCCCTGCGAAGGGCAGCGCCGCACGGCCGCCCCGGAGCCCCCCACACCAAGCCCGGCCCGGGCGCCGCTCTCTCAGGGGAAGCGACGGGTCCGACCCCGGCTCGTCCGCCCCGCTACTCACTGGACACGCTTCAGATACTCCTGGGGCGTCCTGGGAGGCACGGTGGGATCGAAATCCTCGGCCAGGTCACAGTCGCCCACGGGCAGCAGCCGCGGCATCAACTCCTCCAGGCCCGACTCCATGGCCGCAGCGCCCGGCCGCAGAGCCCGCGCGGCTGCGGCTGCTCTCGCGAGAGCGGCGGGGCGGGGCCGGCAGTGGGCGGGGCGGGGCCGGCAGGGGGCGGGGCCGGCAGTGGGCGGGGCGGGGGCGGCAGTGGGCGGGGCCGGGCCGGCAGTGGGCGGGGCGGCGATGTCTCCCCGGAGCCCTCAGAGGCGCTGGGTATTGCGCTTTGCTTGCCGCCGTCCGCTCCGAGCTGCCCTGGAAACCACCGCAGGGGAATGAAGGAAATACGGCCAAAGAGCAGTGGCAGAAAGGGGTTTGCCGATTCATTACTGTGGTAAATGTAATGGATAAATTTGTGTATCAAAGATTTGGTCTATTAAAAAGCCACTCCAAGGCATCTCCGAGATTCCAAGACTTGTGGTGCAAGCTGCGAAACCACAACATTTGCAACAGAAATGCCATAGCCGGACGAGATGGCCCATTCGTCAATGATGGGCCTCCGCTTCACAGCTGCTCGACATCTAATATCAATCTTGACAGGGGATCCGGAGGAGATCCGGGAAGACTATCAATGTCTTTTCGTTCCCTTTCAAGACCTCGCTTGGAAATAAAGAGATACATGAATATTTGGACTTACAATGGACTTAGCCTCAGGAAAAATAAACTGTATAAAAAAACCCTACACCGGACCTAGAGTGTGTGGCTGAGGTTGGATGGTACCTTTGTTACTGTCACTCTGCCCACCCAGCAGTCTATCGATGTTGTCCAATTTTATTTAGGCTTTTAATTGTGTTTTGTTTTTTTTTTTTTTATTTGCTAAATAAATTCTGTTATTTTGAATTGGCTTCTTATCATTTATAACAATTACCCATCAAAGCAAGCCTATTTTTATGGTGAATAGGTGTAACCCTTTAATAACATCTTTCATAAGGCCCTGTGGCATTATTCTAATACATTATAGTTTTTGTCAAAAATTCTTTAAAGCTCACCCATTCGTACTCTCTTATTTTACCTGTGAACGCCCAGTATTCACAATATTTGTCCCTTCCTCAAAATGCTTTGAGATCTGTGATTAAATCAGTTACATACAAGTTAATGGTTATAAATTTACAGAGTTCCCATTCTGGAAGCGGCAATCCCTGAGTTCTTGCTGTATGAGTTTTCTGAAGACTATAATGTGGGAGCACCCACATGCCAGAAAGAAAGGCAGCATTTGCACCAAGGGGCATTTTTTTCCCCAGGTAAGATAAAAAAAAAAAAAAAAAAGCAGAAGGATGATGCTGTAATCATTTACATTGTGTATTACGAAATTGCTGTTACAAAATGTAACTATCAGTTCTGCATGCAAAGTCTATTTAGGTCTAATATTTCAGAGTAGTTTTAGATACTTCTGATATAAGTAAAAAAAAAAAAAAAAAGTTTGGTTTTTTTTTTAATCCCCTGCAAACCTGTATTCCAGTAGTTCTAAATAAACATCTACCTTAACTCCTCCCCTCCAATGGCTTTTGTTTGTTTTAAGGTGTTTGCAAAAGCACTTACGTGTACCAGGGAGTTTTATTACTGAAACCCGGATCTAATGTCCTAGTTGAGTATGTGACAATTACAGTCACCACTAGAAATAAAACCTGCTTAATTAAGCCTACAGTGATAATTTTGGAAAGGCTGACTGATGATCAAGACAAAAACTTTGGTGAGTCCAGCTATGTAAAGTTCATTTCTAATACTTTAGTAATATTCAGAACTTATTTTTCCTATTTGTTGTAAAGTCCAGAACTATGAACAGAAAGAGAATCCACAGATACAAATACACTTTAAATGTACTTTCTATTTTTAGATTACTTTTTCTGGAACTTTTGATTGATACTTTTTAAACAAAGCAACGTATTTTTAATTATGACAGATAGTCTCCCACAGGTAATAAAATAGTTCCTAATATGTCTTACTAACAATGCTGATGCAATGGCTAGCAAATATGACTCAGTGGAGAAAGAGGAAACTGAAACTGGAAATGTATATACTTCTTCTCAATGTATATATTTCTCTCTCCTGCTTAGGAATCTGCATTAAGGGATATGCCCTGTTAGCAAAAAAAAAAAAAAAAAAAAAAAAAAAAACCACCAAAAAAAACCACCTTATAAATTCTGCATTATGAAAAATTAAAAAGCTTTCAATCTACATTCTAGCCATAAAGATGGGGAGCTAACAAAATATTTTCTTAGCATGAGTTAATGAGTTCATATCTATTTTCTACTTTTTTTTCTTTCTCCTTGATTTTCTCTGTGGTTTGCACCATCATAACAGCTGCAAGGCTTTTCTTTAAGTTTAGAGCACTGGATTGAGTTATTATGTAATGAAATTTAATTGTGCTGAAGATAAATAAAAACACTGAATGGCTTTTATTTGTAGCGAACTTTCAGAGTAGTATACTTTCCTGTTTTCCCTTCTTGCCCTTGGAGTGTCTTTAAATGTCAGCTGCCTCTTTTATTTATAGAGTTCATCCTGCAGTTTAGACTTTGGGACTTGCCTCTTTTTTAGGTAATTTTCTGAAAATGCTTCACAAGGTATTTGAATTCACAAATTCAAATTTGTAAATTTGAAATTACAACACTAGGTCACTTTCTGTGCATCTGTTTGAAGTGTGCAGTGTTGTGGGGTTTGGGGGCTAGTCTTTTTTTTTCTTTTTTTCCTTTGAGTTCAGGGTGAGGATGTTACATGTCATTGGCTCTCATAAATGGCAGTGAGATTTGTGGATGAGGAAATTTAAAATCCCTCCTGTAAATTCTGCTGTTGTTTACCTGTTCGTGTTTTAGGACTGAAGAGGACTGGAAAACCACAGATAGTAATGGAGATAGCAAAGAAATTCTACCATAGTCACATTTGACATATAAGAGACGAGGATAAGGTTGGTTTAGTAATTTCTATTTGCTTGATGGTCACAGAATGTTTTCTGAGTTGCAGTGAAGGAGGGAGGATATGGTAGTCAGTCAGCACAATGTTTTTTGGTCCTCTCCTGTGCCTGGATTAGTTGCACTAAGAGATCTCAGGAAAGACAGAGGTTATTGTTCTGGCCATTCATGACAAGCTTGTTAAAATCAATTCCTGAAACTGAAAAGTCACTATAACTTGGGTTTGGGGACAAAAAACTGACCACACTAACAAAAACCTGGACAAACACATTTAGTAATAGCTATATAATAATTACCGTAGATAGTAAACAAACGTATTAAATATTTATAAATACGAGCTAAAGGACTGTTTCAGGCTAAACCCGCCAGGAATATAATTTCAATTTTTTTTTTTTTTTTTTTTTTTTTTTTTTTTTTTTTTTTTTTTTTTTTTTTTTTTTTCCCCAGGCACTCAGAAGAAACATGTAAACAATCTTCCAGATTAAGAAGTTGCCCTAAGTACACGTGGCGGAAGGTGGGAAGAAGCAGGGCGAGCTCCAGGACTCTCGGAAGCCCGGCACTTTCGGCCCCGGGAAATCCCGCACCGGACAGAGCAGCCCCGGGACCCGCGGACAGAAGACAAAACTGTCCCCGGTGGCCGGGATGCCTTTTTTCCTGAATGGATTTGGCATCGAGATGCAGACCACCGACCTTCAGAAGAAAGCCGAGCAGGGCAAGGAACACACACGAGCAGGAGCCGTGAAGGCGGCGAAGCGCCAGAGCCGCGGGATGGCTGAGGCCGGGAAGGGCCGGGAAAGCCGGGAAGGGCCGGGAAAGCCGGGAAGAAGGCCGGGAAGGCCCAGGAAGGCCGGGAAAGCCGGGAAGAAGGCCGGGAAGGCCCAGGAAGGCCGGGAAAGCCGGGAAGAAGGCCGGGAAGGGCCGCGGGCTGTCCCAGAGGCGGGGAGCGGCGGAGCTCAGCCCGCCCCCGCTCTCTGCCCCTTGACGTGGCGCGGACTCTCCCGTCAGCCATGTTGGTGCGTCGGCACCGCCGGGGCGGCTGCGAGCGGGCGGGCGGCCACAGCGAGCGCGGCGGGAGCGGCGGCGGCGGCCGGGACGCGGGTGAGCGGGCAGGGCAGCGCTGAGGGGACAGCGCTGAGGGGACAGCGCTGAGGGGGCAGCGCTGAGGGGGCAGCACAGGCAGCACGAAGCGGCGGAGCTGCCGTGCCGCGGGGAGGAGAGGCGGCAGCCCCGGCTCCGCACGGCTGCCGGGCCTGGAGCGAACGTGTGGGAGCTCCCCGCGTTCCCTTCGTGGCAGCGGGGGATCTCCGGGTGCCCGAAACTGCTGTTTCGGCGGCCTAAGGGTCTGGGGATACCGCTGGCCGCTGGTCAGCACTGCCCGCGGCCTCCCCGCACGAACGCCCTTCCATTGCGGCGGGGAGCGCCTGCTGGCCCAGGGCCGGTCCCCGCAGCCCTCAGCCCGGCCGGGGACGGTCCCCGCAGCCCTCGGCCCGGCCGGGGACGGTCCCCTCAGCCCGGCCGGGGATGGACCCAGGCAGCCCTCGGCCCGGCCGGGGACGGTCCCCGCAGCCCTCAGCCCGGCCGGGGACGGTCCCCTCAGCCCGGCCGGGGATGGACCCAGGCAGCCCTCGGCCCGGCCGGGGACGGTCCCCGCAGCCCTCAGCCCGGCCGGGGACGGTCCCCTCAGCCCGGCCGGGGATGGACCCAGGCAGCCCTCGGCCCGGCCGGGGACGGTCCCCGCAGCCCTCGGCCCGGCCGGGGATGGTTCCAGGCGGCCCTCAGCCCGGCCGGGGATGGATGGTCCCAGGCAGCCCTCGGCCCGGCCGGGGATGGTCCCCGCAGCCCTCGGCCCGGCCGGGGATGGATGGTCCCCGCAGCCCTCAGCCCGGCCGGGGCTGCCAGCACTCGGGTAGGGCCGGCGGGGCTCGGCCTTTCCGCAGCCGGGGGTAAAGGGCGGCGCTCTCTGGCAGCGTTGTGGTGCCCCTGTCCCGGAGCTCTTGTACCTCCGCCGCGGGGCTGCTGACGGGGGTGCCTTGCCGTGTAGGTGAAATGCAGGTCCTGCTGCGTTTGATTATGGGTAGTTTTTAAAATTTAGGTGGGCTATCACATGCCGTGGTTGTTTAGAAAAGAAGTTTTCAGTGAGAGGTCTGGGAGAGCGCGTTTGGAGGATGACTGAGTTGAGTGGTGAAAATGTTAGCGACTTGCTTTAGTTAACTATTTAAAACATTCTACTCGTGTGTTTTAGTTCCTTCTTGGAACTGAAATGTATTTTTATCTGCTATGTGATTTGGGCATAAAAAATTAATTAAGGGCTTATTATTAATCTCTTTTACCAGGTTGTTAGGGCCTAATGAGCTGAGAGAATAGGTGTGTTGTAAGAAAAGTGGGCAGTGAACTGTACTCATTTAGTGGTAGTTAAACACAAGGTGCTGTGAGGGGCTTCGATCTATCTGTGGGGGAATTCTTAAAATGCTGTAGAGAAAAATGCTTTGATTTTGTCTGTATATGCGTGCAAGGATTAGGGGATATTATTTCAGCGATAGTCTGTGTTGGGATGTGGTGTGTAAACGTTTAAAGGTGCTGATAGTCAACCAGTGACTCTCAATGCAATTGAAGTGTGTCTTCTTTTGTGAGACACAGTTGAGATTGTCATGGTGCAGAGTTGTGAGGTGCATTCAGCCTTAGCAGTGGGAGGGAGGAAGCAAACCAGAAAGGATTTCTTGTTTTCCTGGATATCCTAATCTGCAGCAGAGGTAAAACAGTGACACCCTGAAGTGGGAACTGTTTCTGTTTAGCTGTTCCGAAAAATCCCTTCTCTGAGGTTTTCTGAGGTGGGCAGAAAGTGGGTGAGGTTCTGTGTATTTTGTGGCTTTCAGGTGTCTGAAATATGGTGTGTGGCCTGTAGGCCAGGAGGGTTTGCTGTTCTTGTATAGTGCAAAACATCTCTACACCTATCTCAGAAAATGTGTCTACATAGTTGTAACAACAGTACTGAGTGCAGCTTAACTTGTCAGACCAAAGTTCTGCATTTGATGAGTGATTAAATAGGTAAGCTTTATTTGGTCTTGAAAAGAATAGGAAGAAAGGTAGAGGACAACTTGACTGTTAGCCACTTTTGCCTTCTCAATAGGAAATCCATACTTAATAGAAAGTAACAGTGAATCCAACAAATCGTTTATGTAGCTGTGTGCACGTGATTAGTCACTGCATACTGATGTTTGTACATTGCCCTTTAAGGAGCAATAACCGACTTGTAAAAGTAATATCCATGTACAGCCATTTCAAACAGAGCTACAGTAAAATGTGGGGAAAATGCTTTGAAGTCCAGGACAGAAAGTGTGACACGTTGCAGTGTTTGGAGCTGGATTTGATGTCTGTAGCTGCTGCCAGTAAATCACTGAAATAGCCTTAAGTTGCTATTTTCTGTCTTCTGAGGAAATAGTTTTTTAAATGGAAAGATTATTCAGTTTGTGGTTATAGTGCAGATAGTTGCACTGTGCAGATTCTTGCATTAATATCCCGTTTTTCAGAGATAACATTCTTTCAACTTTTTTACAAAACATGGATGGATTTTGATTTACTAGGAGAAAAATTTCTTAAATTCTGTATCCTCTTCAGATGCCAGGCTGTTCTTTCTGCTCTTATCTGAGTTAATTTCTGTCTGTGATTTCTCTGTAGTAATTACAACTTCCAGATATTCTCTCTTTTGCTCAGTTTTGTCCCCTACCCAATGGCTTTGCAGAAATTCAAGTAAAAGCAGTGGTGGAAATGCTCTTGTGCACAAAGTCCCTCATGCTCCCTGTGTTGTAATGGCCACGATGTGTTTAGGTAGGAGCAGATTTGCTCCTAATATCAGTAAGATGTGCCCATTAAAATATTGGCAGTTGATTATTTCCGTATGGATATTAACTGTGAAATGTGGCACTCCCTTTTGCTTTATGTATTTGGTTAATCTGTTTTCTTAAAAGTTACTATTAGAATAAAAAACATTAAGTTAGGCTATAATTCAAAATAACTTGGAGAGTTTTTAGCTGTCATAGAAACTAAGGGTGCCATTTATAATTTTAATAGATAGAAGTCGGTTTTGATAAATTGGGAGTTTCTTTGAGTCTCCTGCACTGTATGTAAGATCAGAACTAAGAATGTCAGTATGCTTGTGAGAATTCCTGATTAAAATTCCAATTCAGAAGGGCTCCAGCGTTTCTAATAGCTGTTCATTAACTTTGTACAGTATAAATTGAGACCTGGGAGTATTTCTGCTTCCTCTCAGGTGGTACATGTAGGCTTTTACAGTAAATCCTTAATTATTAGGCAGTGTGAGTTTAGATATCCTAGTTCCTGGAAAAACCTGTACTATATGTATTATAGAAGGTACTGTGTAGCTTGCAGCAGATAGGAGCAGTGTGTCTATAGCTGAGGAGTTTGGGATTGGATGGAAGGAGTGCTCCTTGCTGACTTTACCAGATGTTCACAGGTACCTGTTGAGGTTTTCTGATGTGTCTGTGCTCCCCAGTCCTCCAACTTCTGAGTAATCATAGCAGAATATTTTGAAAACCTTAAGTTGATGGCCAAAATGGTAAATTTGAATTCAAAGAATTGTTGAAAAATGCTGCTTGGTACATAATGTATGGAAATATGGCACTTGTGTTTCTTACCAAGTTAATTCCTAGCGTTGCGGTAGGAATGTACTCCTGTGGAATGTCATGTTGTTATTCCTTTAGAAACTTAAAGGAATTTGCATGTAGGCTGCATCATGAGATGCCAAAAAAATAATATGGTTAGAAACTTTTAAAAGATTTTATACAGCAGTGTTTTGTTTCCCCTTAGAATTCTGCACGTTGCTTTTAGGATTTGAGAAGCTCTACTGAGTGTTTTATTGTCTGTCACTCAGTCACAGTATTTCAGTGTGTGACTGTCATTATGTGCATTCAGCATTAAGTAGTTCAAAGTCTTTGCGTGTCAACATTCTGCTCACGGTTATCTTTTTGTTTTATTGTTGAAGAGAGAAGTTGACCATGACAACCTTCCTGGAATTCATCCAGCAGAATGAGGACAGAGATGGAGTTAGATTCAGCTGGAATGTTTGGCCTTCAAGTCGTCTTGAAGCTACGAGGATGGTGGTCCCAGTGGCTGCCCTCTTCACGCCTCTGAAGGAGCGGCCGGACTTGCCTCCTATTCAGTATGAGCCAGTGCTGTGCAGTAGGACCACGTGTCGAGCTGTGCTCAATCCCTTATGGTAAACTCAATGCAGATTTTTGTTCCAGTGCTTTGCCTTGCAATCTTGGGAACAGTGCTGGCTGACTGTGTGAGAGAGATCTGGTGTATGGAAGTTCAAGTACTCCTCATGCCATTGTACAGCACAGACTTTGGGGTCATAAAAGGTTCTGCACATAGATTTCCATGTATAACATATTTACTGAAAACACAGCTTTCATTTGATGAGTTGTTTCATTGTATTTAGTATTGATCAGGTGTGGTTTTTTTCCTGCAACTATACATCTTAGTATATACTCTTGCATTTTGCCTCTAGACTTGGGTAAAAAGTTATAATATTGTATCTTTTGAACTTCTGGACCCTGATATAGTTTAATTTCCAAGTGAAATAAATTATGTTTATTACTTTAGTTACTTTAATGAACTGGACCAAAGCAGGCTATCTGTTTTAGTTTACCAAAGCAGAAGATGGTAAATAGATAGATAACATCAGAAGTAGGCATGAAAGAGGCTAGAAAGCAGTTTAAGCTTAAGGGTGATATTGGCACCAGCTCAAATGGTTGTGGACTAGTCATGGGTGAGTTTGGGTTGGAAGGAGAGAAAGAGTTTCATATGTCATTCCTGTCATAGAAGTATGGAAAAGAAGCAGGATGATTTCTAGGCTGGAGTTGGATAGGCATGGGAAGGGTCCTGATCGATAGAGATTAGACATGATGTCAGACAACCTGTAGAACAAATTTAATGTTATGAATGACTTGTTCTTGCTTGGGAGAAAAGACAGCCTCAAAGCAGACATAAAATTGTGTTTCAGTATTAAGCAGCCACAGTGGCTGGTTATATGGGGAGTCAGATTTAGTTGAAGTTAACTTTTTCAGAAGCATTATCTTTTATTGAGGACTGGAAGAAAAACAATGAAAAGACAAAGTTGTAAAGGGTCAGACAGATGCTGACATTACAGTGAACTGTGTACATTTTCCCTGTGTTGTATGTGCAAGTAAAGACTGGATTTTTTTTCCCCTGAAAGGGTGATTAGAGATGAAATCTGAGGAGACTTTGGAAGCCCATGTGGCACTTTGGGCTACGTAATCTGCAGCCCCTATAAGTGGTAAAGATAACTAGATAGCAACAGATCTGTGTTTTGTTTACAGCATGCTGGGACTTACCTGAAGATTTAATGATATTTTAAAAAGATTTGTGCTCTTGCAGACAGGAGAAGATGTAATAGCAGGAAGTGTACATTGAGAACTGTTAAGGTGACTTTCCCTTAAGATGTGATTAGGACTTTAAGACATCTCATGACATGAAGATAGAATTTGTATTTTTTTAACTGTCTGAATAATAATAAAAATGTAGACAAAAGAAGGTAGACTCATCATTTGAAAGCAGTGTTGTTTTTGTTATAGAGATAGCTGCCATGTTGGAACCTGGTTTTTAGGGCATAATGTGTATTCAGGCTGGTCCCACACTGACTGCTAATAGAGGCAGAAAAAGATGAAAAATTCAAAGGTAGGGAGAGTTAAAAAGATTTGCTAAAACCATGGAGAAAGGCTCTAATATAGATGCTGAGTCTGTATTTTTAAATGTCTTGTTTGCATCTTTTTCCTGAAGACCATTCTTTCTCCTTAAACACAATAATTTACCTGATACATCTGTGTAAGGCTCCACTTATTTTCAGTTTGTAGTGTGGGTATTTAGGAGAAAGTATATTAGAAAGAAGCTTTTTTAAAGTGTTTTTAAAAGTTTTAAAGACATGTATTCTAGGAACAGTGGAGGAAAATGAATTGTTCATGCTATATAAACTTTTCCTTTTGTATTTTTATAGCCAAGTGGATTATCGAGCAAAACTCTGGGCTTGCAACTTTTGTTACCAGAGAAACCAGGTAAGAAAATGAAACATTCAGCATATGGAAAATATTTTCGACAAGGTGAAATGAAAGCCTTGATTTTTCAAGTTATAGTTGCAAACTGAAATTGACAGCAAGGGCAGGAGTGTACAATTGTATCTTCAGACATTGCATTGAGATTTTTTTCATAACAGCAGTAGTGAATATCTGTTGAAAAAAGTCTGTTTTTTGTTTCCTTTGTAGAAATTGCAATCTTTTATTTATATTTAATTTCTGTATTTTTATTTGCAGTTTCCTCCTACTTATGCTGGCATATCAGAAATGAATCAGCCAGCTGAACTTTTGCCTCAGTTCTCCAGCATTGAATATGTAGTACAGGTAAAATCATTAAATAAAATATCGAACATCTATTGCCTTGCAATATACAAAAATAATAAATTCCAGTTTTACTTCTGTACTGTATTTTAGTGACTCTGAGCATTTATGTGCTTATTAGTAGATTGAACATTGATACCATCAGTTGGAAAAGGAGAGCATTTTGTAAGGGTATTAGGATGGCTAATAAGACTGGTTTTTAAAAAAAAAAAGTTCTCCTCTAAAGGTGATACTTTTATTAGGTCTGTTTCTTTATAATGAGTTTAGTTTGTGTTTGTGTCAGGAGGCTGCTTGCCTCTGCTTGCTGAAATAATTTCAGTTCAGATTTGACTGTTCGTTCACCTCTCAATAAGCATTTGAATTTAAGTTTTTATTTGAATGATGAGTAGTTAGTTCTGGTGCTGTCTGGTTTAGAGACAACAGCTAATGCATATTCAATTCAAGTGTTTGAATTATAATACTCATCTTTTTCAGGATAGAGGTTGCTTGAATAGAATTAAAAAGTGGACCTAAACCTCTAAATTGCGAACATTTGCAATTGCAAATTTTTAACCTTCAAATTAGTTTTTGAGGCTTAAAGTTTTTAAGACCTCATTGAGAGAAATCATAATCTGAAGTCTTACAAATTTTAATGAAAGGAAGAGTGAATACTGAACAGAATCTGTACTTCTTGCCAACTCTTGTATTGCAAAGTAAATGGAATGTTTGCTTGCAGTACAGCAAAATTAGTTTAGAGATAATAAAAAGTACTGATCATCTCTAGAGTAAAATTAGGAGGTGAAATGCTGTGGACTGTCATCAGTCTAGAATATTTTCTAATTGTGAATAGCTTTATCACTGGAGCAATAAGAGCTCATTGTATATTAAAAGATGTGTATAATTGGCTCATGCTTCAAAATCACCTGATACCCTGAAAGGGTTTTTTTCTTTTCTTCTGTGGTAAGCATTTCCTTTTTGTACAGAGTTCACTTTGGCTGGGGTTTTGTTCTGGATCCTGATTATTAATTGAGAGAGAGTTAAATTAGATGGAACATGGACATTACTGGTATGATTAAAATTAAGTAAGATGTATCTTACATGTTCATTTTCGATCCTTTAGATATTTGCAAGACTTGTTTTTCATGCGATTCTAATTTTGTTCCTCAAAGCGTGGTCCTCAGATGCCGCTGATATTTCTTTATGTTGTGGATACCTGCATGGAGGATGAAGACTTGCAAGCTCTGAAGGAATCCATGCAAATGTCCCTTAGTCTCCTGCCACCAACAGCATTAGTGGGTCTCATCACCTTTGGCCGAATGGTGCAAGTTCACGAGCTTGGCTGTGAAGGGATTTCCAAAAGTTACGTCTTCAGAGGAACAAAGGACCTCTCTGCAAAACAGCTTCAGGTAATGAACAGAAGCAAACAAAAAGGCATCGTTAAAGTGCTAATGGTGAAATAGTCTGTAAACAAATTTTGTAATAAAATCTTATTTATTTGACTGCAGGAAATGCTGGGGCTTACAAAAGTAGCTGTTGCGCAAGTCGGTCGGGGTCCTCAAGTGCAACAGCCACCACCTTCTAATAGGTAATCTGCTTTAAACATCTTAAAACATGTAGCTTGACTCCACTGATGTACTGGAAAACCTAGGTTTTGTGACCATTAAACAGTAAACTGACAGGCAAACTTCTTGGTCAGGCATAAATTTACTAGTAGACTGTTCTTACCTACGGTTTGTATTGGGAAGAATTGACTCAATGGGTAATAGTAATATTATCTGAATGATTCTTGGAAGTGCTCTGAGGGGCATGTTACAGATACATAAATAATGATGTTTCTGTTGATTGGTGTTCTGGAAAGTGTTAATAGAAGCTTTAGTGGCGCCCTTATGTGGATATCCAGTTGTGCCTTCCCTTTCTCTCCCTCTTCTATTCCTCTTCCCTCCCCTTTGGTCTCTCATTTGGAAATTGCAGGCTGGTGTTTGATTTTCCTGTGTATTTCACTGTGACATAGAAGAAATTTATGAAATGATTGAAAGACAGTTTTGCTATCTTTGCCCTTCAAAAATTAGCTGCATATGTCGACTGCTTGTAGCAGCATGAAAGAGATCTTACCATGTTTTCTCCTGATCTTTGATTGCCACTGAAGTAGGGAAATGTGTTTATTTTTGAAATTTGTAGGTCATCACCTGCTTTGTTCTTTTGACTAGGTAGAGTTCTTTCTGGATATAGTGGTGGTATGTCTAAGTCTGCAAGTTTCAGTTTTGCAAGCACTTTGCTGAACTTCTTAAACTGAGTGTGTATGTAGTAATTCCAAACAGCTTTATTTTGATGAAGCAGAGACACTGATCTGAAATCAGACTAGAATCTAGAATTTGACATATTAAATATATATCTAATATATTGCTAGTGAGCAATTGATAAAATTTTTATATAATAATTTCAATCTAAACTACTTCCATGTATTTGTTTCCAGATTTTTGCAGCCAGTGCAGAAGATTGATATGAATCTTACTGATCTTTTGGGTGAACTGCAGCGGGATCCTTGGCCTGTTCCTCAAGGAAAACGGCCCTTACGTTCCTCTGGAGTGGCCCTGTCTATAGCTGTTGGACTCCTGGAGGTAAAAGCTTTAAATACAGCTGTGCTAAATGGAGATCATTTTCTTGCAGAAAAGCTGCCACAATCAATATGTAAACTCCTTACTAATAGTTCATGTGCATTAGATTTATAGGATGATTCTGATGTATATCATCCCTCAACATGCATTGAATTTCATAGATGTTTACATATTCTAGAAAAAGCAAAGTTGACACTTTGAATTACTGGCAGATTTAACTCCTGCGAGTGAAAAAATGCAATTATTGTTACAATCCTATCAGTGGGATAAATACCCACATACCTATTTCTTTTGTTCAGCTTGTGGCAAACCCCAGTAGCTTTAATTGTCTTTTGTTTCCTGCAGTGCACTTTCCCTAACACTGGTGCACGCATCATGATGTTCATTGGAGGACCAGCCACACAGGGACCTGGCATGGTTGTAGGGGATGAATTGAAGTTGCCTATAAGATCATGGCATGACATCGAAAAAGACAATGCAAAATATGTTAAAAAGGGTACTAAGGTAAGTGATGATCATGGGATTTCATGCATACTCTCAGTAAGTAAGCATTTAAATTCCTGGGCACTGTAAAATGCTGTTAGTAATAGGTGTATAAAGCGGTGAGAATTGTGTGGTTTTGTTTACTTGGCTCTGAATAGGGGTATGTCTCAAGAATTTCTTTAGAAACTCCAGTATATTGAGTTGGGACTTGTCTAGCTCACATTGAAGTTCTTTGGAGTGTTCCTCTGATGTAATTCAGAAAAAAAAATTATGTGACCAAGTATCTAGTGTTGTAACACTGGTGCTTCTAAGACAGGTGCTCAGAACTGTCTCAGTAGTTGGGGAAGGATTAGGCTGTAGAATTTAGTCATATCTAATTTAATTTAAAATGTGTATTTGGGTTGGTGAACTGCATCCAAAACCTGCTGAATTCATCTTGACTGATTATAATGGGAGGTTAAACAATTAGCTCACTTGCAGGCACCTCTCATTGTAGACACTTGAGATTAGAATAGTAAATTCAGTTCTGTGCTGGATCTAGTACTAAATACAAAGTTTAAAAGGAAGAATATCAAACTAATTTCCTAGTTTAAATAGCAACCACTGTTCTCTTTAGTGGGAGTCAGGCTCTCAGCTGATCAGAAAAAAACCCTCAAAGTGTTGAAGCTTTCAGTCTCATTAATTTAGGAAAAATATGGGTTTTTTATGAATAAGATCTGATAATGTTTTAGAAAAATTTTGTGAGCTTAGGATTTAATGTGAAGACGAGTTGTAAATTGCTATGAACTGTATTTTGTTCTTGGATTTAGCATTTTGAAGCCCTGGCTAATCGAGCTGCAACAAATGGTCATGTTATTGACATATATGCATGTGCATTGGATCAGACTGGTCTTCTGGAGATGAAGTGTTGTCCAAACTACACTGGGTATGTGTCTATTTGCTTTTTAGTAGTATATGAAGATGCAGTTTAAAGTTGTTTAACAGGAAGCACTTGCAAAGAATGTTGAGGTATTAAAAAAAAAAAAAAAAAGCATAAACACACTGATAAACTGTGATGGTTACATTTGTACTAGAATTTTGGAATATCTTGGCCTCTGGCAGATTTGTCACCACAATTTTGGGTTTCAGCAGAAGTGTGTTTGCTGTTTTCTTTTAATGTGATCTTTTTGAGGCTTGAATAACATGGATGTCTTTTAAACAGATAATTTATCAGATACAGTGTTTCTGTTTTTCCATGTGTATCTGTGTAAGTGGCAGGTTTCAGTAAAGATGAGGACCTGTCCTTATTTTTCTTCAGAAACAAGACCCTGG
This sequence comes from Sylvia atricapilla, assembly GCF_009819655.1. Classification (NCBI taxonomy): domain Eukaryota; kingdom Metazoa; phylum Chordata; class Aves; order Passeriformes; family Sylviidae; genus Sylvia; species Sylvia atricapilla. The sequence continues at coordinate 57,919,140 of NC_089145.1, forward strand.
TGGTACAAAACCCTCTGTTATTCTTTCTGTCCTGTTTATGCCATTCTTTTATATATTGTTTATAGCTTTAGCTAGTGGTTTAGATGACTATCAGGTACAGCTCCTGAGTTTCATGCCAGCTTGGCCATGCTAATCACTGCTTCTCTTCAGAGCTGTGTGTATAGCCTTAGCTTGGGAGCTTTCAGTGTTCACTTGATGTTTAAATTTGATTTTTACCTGTATATTTGACACCTATTCCTTTTCTGCATCCAACTCAAGTTTTTGTTTATACTGTTCTGCTCTTTCTGTCTGCTCCTGTGACTCACCCTATTTCTGTAACCTTAATGTATAGTCTGTTTATTTCTCCTACAGCTCTTATGTTTTGGTTGCATACTGCATGCAGGGAGGAAATTCTGATTCTATCGATATCTATTTTTTTCTATTTTTCAGTATCCACCTGGAAATTTGTTTGAGGTGTAATATTTGACCTGTTGACATATTTTACTAAAAGGTTTCAATTAACATTTTTTGATGACTGAAAATAATATCTCCCAGTACTATTTTCTAAAGGCAGGATATGATATTTCATGACAAGTGGCAACTGTTGCAGTTACATACACAGAATGTTGCTAAGCGTAAAAAGAAATCATGTTTCTTGAGCATAGATTTAATAAATCTATGAAATAGTGAATGAACTACACAAAATAGTATAGTTTGGAATAATAAAAATTAGAAGTAAGCTGATTGTGTGGGACAGGATCTTGAGATGACTTTAGTGTTGAAAGTCCAGTATAGTATTTAACCAGTGAAAGATTCTGTTACATAATATATTGACCTTAAGATGCATAGGGCAAGAAGCTCACTTAAAACTTAAATCCTTAACATTGTAGCAAAACACTAATTTAACATTAGTCTATTTTAAGAAGGTAAAAATATGTTCACTAAAGTGAATTGCCTTTAGTTTTAGTCTTTAATAAAAACGAAATGTGTAAATAATCTATTTTAACTCATGGGTTTTGCTTGTTTTTGTTGTTGTCTAGAGGCTACATGGTAATGGGAGACTCTTTCAATACATCGTTATTCAAACAAACTTTTCAGAGAGTATTCACTAAAGACATGCAAGGACAATTTAAAATGGGATTTGGTGGCACATTAGAAATAAAGGTAAGCATACAAAAATTCAGTCTAATAGTGAAACAATGGAATGGGATGGCCAGGAACTGTGGAATTTTTGCACTTTTAAGGAAGTTTTAGGAACATGCTAAACAGATATATTAGGTTTGGCCTGTACATAGTCCTGGCTATCTTTCTGCAGTTCTGGGGTTCTGCAAATGTGATTTATGTATAATGGTAGTTCCTTCTCACCTTGTATTCAGTGGCTGATTATAGAGAGACTAAAGCAAAATAAATGTTACCATTAGAAACTCAAAATGCTGTGACCTTAGATTTTGGTATCAGTGGTTTCTTGGTTTTAGGTAGGTCAGTTTCTCTGTGTAGTCCAGGACAAATTTTGTTTCAGTTTCCATCCTTATCAGAATCCATTCTGGCATTTTAACAATGTTGATTTTTGCCTCCATCATTGTGAGGAGCTTAGAGCTGAATATGCTGTGGGTTCAGGCACTGCCTTCCTTGATGTTTCTTGAAAAATAATACAATCCCATATAGTAGAAGTATGTGAGACTATTTTCATTTTTGGTAAAATTCTGTTTAATTTTTTACTAATAGGAGAAATAGGATTTTTTACTAATAGGAGTTGAACCCACTTTTTTTTCATATACATATTCATGTGAATTTTTTTGAAAGATCCTGGAAAATGTAAAAAGGGAGCCCTAGTTCTAGAGGGATGTACAGATCACTTCAAAGAGGAAAGTGGCATTGGAAGAATGAAAATAACTGGAACCTACTTTTAGCTAAATATGTTTGAAACATAGAGTATAAATTCCTTATCAGGTGTGTAGGCTTATCTTGCTAGTCTTCAGTTTTACTCTTACCTTTTTGAGTATTTTAATCCTTTCATTAGAAAGGAAATATTACCCCATATACTTTATAGGTGCCTTTGTTTCTAAATCAAGCAGCTTTTCTCCACGTTTTAATTTCTGTTCATGCTGTTAATATATACTAATTGAGATAGCAAACAAACATAATTAAGTGTAAAAACTGAGCATGTGAAAAGTGTATGAATCAAGCGTTATTATAGCATTTCTTAAAGGTGTCAGTAATGTCATAGGCCTTGAGATTTTAGTTATCTAACAATTAAATGAGACTGAGTCATTTAGCATTGCATGTTAATGTATGTTTTTATTTGGAATTGAAGACGTCAAGAGAAGTAAAGATTTCTGGAGCAATTGGACCCTGTGTCTCTCTCAACTCTAAGGGACCTTGTGTCTCAGAAAATGTAAGTAAACTTTGCTGAAAATGAAAGTATTGCCTACCAATGGAAAAACAGGATTTAAGATTTCTGGATTTGAAGAGAGGCTGAAACTTCTGTAAATGGAACAAAGTTTTTACCAATTTTAAATTAAATACATGGAAGCTCACATTCATCACTAGGTCAGATTCAATTGCATTAGACCTTGCAGATCCCTTGTTACTTGTTTAGATTAGTCTACTTGTTTAGATTTGGTTGCTTTAAAACAATTATATGAAACTTATATGATGATGTAGCAGAAACCATGTAGAAAGTGAATTAGCATGCTTTGTTGTTAAAATCAGAGCTGTGTCCTTTTATCCAAAGTGAACCATAAAAATAATTATTTTAGAAGGAATTGACAGAATAGGAGGATGCCACACTTTGGAAACATCCCTTTTATCTGAACTCTGTCTTTCCATTTCTATAGCTGTTTTACCAAATTCACAGTTAATTAATTGATTGAAAAATTCAGCTATTGTAGGCTCCTGAAATAATACTTTAAAATTATATTAGACTTAAATAATCTTATTTTCTTAGCAGATAATATTATTAACTTTTTTTTTGCCAATAAAAAGCAATTCCTGCAAATGACCAAAATGTCTTAAATTTGAGAAGTCCCACTTTTGTTCCTAACAATCTGCATAATAGAGGACTTCCCACTATGAAAATGCTGACAAATGGCCTGCTTTAATCAAGCACTTTTATTGCTTAAATTTTCCTTTTATTTATGATTGCATCTATGTGAGTATAAAAATTTCAGTATAACCAGCATTGTTTTTCTTGGTGACCTGGTACAAATTTTTCTAGTTTCATTGCCTGAAGGGATTGCATGTATTAAAATAAAAGTTAAAAACGCCCCAAATAAATTAAAGGTACATCTCCTTATTTAAACTGCATATCTATTTCATAGGAGGTAATAGAAAGTTCACTTGTGAGATCATCCATTGCTTTGCAGCTATATCATGATTAATTTATACTCCAAACCCCTTTGTGTTGAAATTCTCTGAATTAAAATTTGAATATGAATAAAATGAGAGTACATACAGCTCATTTCAGTGGTAACTGGACAATTCCTCTAGCCATAGTGCTTTCCAGTGAGTACAGGCACAGTGACAATATTGCCAGCATAGTTTTCCTTAAATGTTTTGTTTGGTTTCACTGTGTCCATTATGGATGATGGATTACTTCTGTTGATTTTGCTGGATATTCATGTTGCTTTGATGCCAAAAAGGAATTGTCAGTTGAAATACATTGCTATCTGTGTATAGTTACCTTGTTAGTGACTAGAGACTGTGTAGCTAAATAAAATAAAGTGTGTAAGCTATTAAAGTTTTACTGCTCTACCTTAGAAGAATCATTCCACTTGCATGTGCTTTTTGCCTCTGCTTAAGCAAAGTCTGGTACTTTTTCCTGTTTCTGACTTGCTTTTTCATTCTTTTTCTAATGCCAGCTCCTGATCTTTCTAATGTATTAATTATTTAAAACAACCTCTTTTTTTTTATTATTGTTATTGCTACATCCAACACTGCAGTTGCTTTGCAGGGATGTTTATATGAGAAGGTGACAGAGTGAGCAGGGAGAAAGCTTGTGAGAGTAATTGCAAACAGTTACCTGTAATGGCTAGGTGCTGTATTTCTCAAACCAGGAAATACTTCTGCTTTATAAAAGTATTACAAAATCTTTCTGCAGGAGATTGGAACTGGAGGCACTTGTCAATGGAAAATTTGTGGTCTTAATCCTACTACAACACTTGCACTGTACTTTGAAGTGGTAAACCAGGTAATAAATATTTGGCTACTTGTCTACTAAACACAGTAATCTTACTTTATATGACTGTTGAAGCTTGTATTTTTGTGTGATTCACCCAAGCACAGTAGCAGGGGAATAGTAACATCATAAAAATGATGTTGCCATTTTGTGTTGTCAAAGTTTGGAGTTGGACACTAACTGCTTAATGATGGGGTAATCTTCTTGTGTGTGATAATGAGCACTAAAGAATTCTACAGATTTTGATTAGAATTCATAATCTCTAACTCCAATTTTTTCTTCCAGTGTGTTACTTACTGGATGTATTTTAATTGCATTACATGAAAATGCTGTAATCTGTATATTTAAAATTGCTTCTTAGTATTTCTCTGATGTTTTAGTTACAAGGTAATTACTACATAGTGTTACATTTTTGTTTATTGCAAAAAAAAAGTATTTGTGCAAAGACTGATTTTATTGAAATGCATGGAGGGCAAGTAGTCTGATTTCCTGTTTCCCTGAGGGGCTACTAAACCAGAGGATGAAAATATAAGGAGCAAGTGTGGTACTCACTCTCATACCATATCTTATTCCAAAAAGCAGCTCAAGAACTGACTGTAGTTTCTATATATTTAGTGTGCTGTATTTCATATTTTGTTATCTGTGCAAAGGTTTGGAAACTTGAACTTAACTTAGCCAGGTTTTGATTTTACTTCTTGCATATTTATGATGGGCTCATTTTATTAGTAGCTCTAAAACAGGCCTAATTATTGTGTGTAATAGTTAATTTCAACTCTCCTTCTCTTTTGAATTACTTATACAGGGTGTAAACCTGTATTTTGACTGGGCAGTGTTTTGAAATGTCAGTTTACACCTGGATTCCAGTCTCTGTTTTGATGGCGCTGTTGGAGATCCATTGATCAACATTTTAGACTAGTATCAGTTTCCTTATCCTGTAATTCCAGTGAATCATACAGTATTCAAATAAAATGTGGTGAAACCAGGAATTGTAAAGTCCCTTGGAAAGTGTTGTCTCTGTAAGGGCAATAGAGGACTTCTCTAAGTGTAAGGACTTCTCCTTACACCTCTAAGTGTAAGGAGAGAGCATTGGTTGCTTTAAGGATAGCTGGTGAAGCCAGCAACTGCTTCTAACATTCCGTAACAATCTCAAAGTTGATATATGTATTTAGTAAAGTCACATAACAAAAGCACCAGACAATGCATTATATGTAACTTGCGCTGCCTATTGCAAAGAATGTTATGATTTTCTCGTAATTAGTTATTTTTTGTTAGTTATTTTCAAATTGTACTTTAAAATCTTGAGATTCTCTTTAATTTATTTTCCTTCTATACTTAGCACAATGCTCCCATTCCTCAAGGAGGACGTGGTGCAATCCAGTTTGTGACTCAGTACCAGCATTCCAGTGGACAGAGACGTATCAGAGTGACCACAGTTGCCAGAAAGTATGTTTTACTTGTCTTGAATAATTTTTGAGAAGTCAGGGTGTGTGTGTGTATATATATATATATATATATATGCCCTTTACTTTGTAGATTCTGTAAGCAGTCTTGTTTGAGACAGTTTCCTCTCTTGTTCTGTGGACTATTTTTTCTCTGAGAGGTTTTCTCTGAGTGGCTACATAATGTTATTATAGGAGTGCTCTGAAGAAAGCCAAGTGATTTTAGTGATTTTAGTCAAAGGGGAAGCTCTGAGTGAAATTCTGTGGCGTAAACTGAGGGTATGTTTGGAGTTAGGTAATGGCAAAAATCACTTCATAACTTAGCTTGAGAATGCTAACTAGAGTTCAGAGGGATTTAAATACCTGGTATTCCATGTGTAACCTTTACCTGCAGCTTCCTTGATTCAAAATACTTTACAATTTTAGGAAATTACATTTAATATTTTGAAAACATTTTTCAGTGACATTTATTTACTCTAAGCTGAAGATAATCATTGCTTGGTTAATTCGATGGAAAATGCACTATATTGGAAAAAGCATTGCCCTAACTGTTGAGAAGACTGTGTTGTTCACTTAATTAGTTGCATTAGTAGAATCCTGGTGACTGATGAAAGGTCTAATTAATAGTTTATTAATCTAAATTAAATTAAAAAGAACTGGCCAAGTGCACAAGAAAAATTCTTATGCGGGAATGTGTGATTAGATTTGTGGATGGTGTTTTCTGTAACAGCCTTTCATCATTAATTTAAAAAGAAAGTTCTAGCTGTTCTATTAGTGATATTATATTTTATTTCACTGGTTGCATGGCATCTGTACAAATACAGAACATTTCTAGTTAAAGAATGGTTGACTGGGAGGCTGCTCATTCAATCTACCCAGTAGATTTTTGAAGCTTCAGCATGAGTTTGTTGAACTGCTAACTGTTAAGCTTTCTTTGCCTTAATTTTGAAGGGATATTTTGAGGTTGGATTTTTTTTTTTCCCTTTCACTGTGATGCAAATCTTTTATATTTTTTATTTTGCAGCTGGGCAGATGCACAGACCCAGATTCAAAACATTGCTGCATCTTTTGACCAGGAAGCTGCTGCAATTCTTATGGCTAGATTGGCAGTGTACAGGGCAGAGACAGAGGAGGGCCCTGATGTGCTGAGGTGGCTGGACAGACAACTTATTCGACTGGTAAAATGAGCTCTATTCAAAGAGTCAGATGGGTTTTTAGTTTGTAGACACATAAGTGACTACTGTTCAGTGATAGTTAATTTTAAAATAAAAGCAGAAAGTGAACCGAATGCTAAATTTCCACATAAGCTTATACAGAATTAACCAATATTTTCTATTTGAAATTTAAAAAAGAGCAGGTGCATTTTCAGTTGATTTATTGATGTTTCCTCATTAAGAGAAATTTTAGCATGTGATAAGCAGAAATCAAAGTTTTCTCTACTTTTTGCTGTCTATACTGATATTGTAAATATTTTTAGCAAAAAAAAGGAGGCAAAATACCTAGAAACTGTATGGGTGGGTTTTTTTATTTTTTTCAGAAGTTCAGTTTTCCATTTGGTTTTATTTTAATGTATTTATTTTTTTATTTTTAAGTAATTAGTTATTAATAATTTAATTTTAAACAATGTCTTCTGGGCTGTTTAATCATCTAAATCTGCACAGTGATTTTAGAGGGGAAAACAACCAACACACAAAGTTCTTTAAGCCTCATATACAAGAAAATCACTGCTTGTTAAAAAGAGAACTTGTGTCAGTGTTTTTGCTAGGTTTCTGTTTACAAAGTTGCAAGCACCACAAGTCATGTGCCTGTTAAAACCAAGCTTACAGTAATGACATGACCATGCAAGTATATTTCTTAATATAGGTTTTCTTTCTCATTTATTCCAGTGTCAGAAATTTGGAGAATATCACAAGGATGATCCAAGCTCTTTCAGATTTTCAGAAACATTTTCACTGTATCCACAGGTGAGTTTGTCTATAGGGGTAGAAGAGAATGCTCAGTGAGTGCTCAAGAAAGAGTCCTTGTAGCACAGAGTACAATAAGGCATATCAGGATGAGCAGATCCCCTGCTCCCAGCTTCTCTCTGGCATGTGACATTAGGAAAATTACTTCTGTTGCCTGTGCTGCTGTGTCCCCTTTTGTCCTCTGCCCCTACAGTTAAATGTCTGACTATGTATATTTTTTATTTCTCCTACAATGAAATCCTTATCTCACCTGAATTTGTAATTAATATAATGACACTTTTTAGAGGGCTGTTCTAATGAAGAAATGCAGAAAACAGAAAAAAATTAGTGGGTTTGCTTTATTGTTTCTCTCCCATATGATTTATGATACTGATGAGAAAAGAGACACTTCTCTGTGAAGTCAACTTCACCTTGACTGTATTCAACTTGGAATAGTTTCTTTGCTAATAATCCATTCTGATAAATTTCTCCCTTGTGACACCTCCAGATATTTCACTTTTGCACTCCTCATACAGTTCCATGATATTTTTGTTTCAGTTACCTACTAATCTGTCTGTAGGTATTAAGTTGTGTAGAGATTGAATCAGTATGTGGAGAACTAGTTTCAGCAATGAAAGCATATGCTTTTGCTAGGAAAGTTTGACTTTGCTGTGGTTAAGGTTCCTCTTTCTGTTCACATGCTCTAACTTAGTTGTAGAACAGCAACCTCCCTCATAGGAACAGTAGAATTTACAGTAAAGGAAGGATTTCAAAGCTGTTTTTTAGGTTTACCCATTCTGATACCTCTCTTACTGTCATGGGAGTGTGTAAAAACTGGCAAAGGTGCATGTACAAATTCAAAATATTAAAGGAGTTGGAATTCAGTTTTCTTGTGGCACTGGTCTCGTGTAGTTTGTGGAAAATACTTTCTCCTCGTACAGCTATCCTTTTTATCTGTCAAAGTTCAAAACAGTGGTTCTTGTTTTGCAGTTCATGTTTCACTTGAGAAGATCTCCTTTCTTACAAGTTTTTAACAACAGTCCAGATGAGAGCTCCTACTATCGTCATCATTTCATGCGTCAAGACCTAACCCAGTCACTTATCATGGTTCAGCCAATTCTTTATGCCTACTCTTTCAATGGACCTCCAGAGGTAAAATAACTCCATAGTGGGTTAAAAGGGGCTTTGTTGAGAAAGAGGTGACTGCTGTCTTCACTGTTACATGTTATGAAATGTATTGGTTTAAAATTCATTGTATGAGGAAGAATATTAATTTAATTTAAAGCAGCTGTGAGCAAGGCATATCTCAGAATTCTGATGTAGCAGTCTTGAGGACCCAAGTCACTTTGTAAAGAGGTTATGCTTTAAACTTAAAGATGGTGTACTTTTTTTGTTAGTTCATGAGAGCTTTTTTTGGTTTTGTGGAGCAGGAATGTAAACATAAGCAAAAATGGTTTTATTTAAAAATGTACTTTCACTGTTGCCTGAAAGAAGAGTGGAGGTTTTTTATTAAATGTACAAAATTTGCTCTATTTTACTGCCTTAACCCAAAGCTTCTAATTTTAATATGGTTCCCATTATGTGTAGATTTAATACACAACCTTCCAGCTGACCTTGTCATGGCACATTCTGTATAAACCTAAAATAAAAAGCTGGTCTTCAAGAAGCTTCTGAAAGATGTGTCAGACACTTCTTTGTGTCAGCAGATAACATAAGTAGTCTGCTACATAAAAGCGAGTGAGGCAGTGAAAACAAACATAGCAGTCAAGGATCTTGGCAGGTTGGATTTTTAACTTTTTTAGGATTTTTTTTTAGACTATTCATGAGGATATTAAAAAACCACTTTCAGAAGTAGAATTTAAATTAAAGTAATAAGCTGGTTTGTGAAAAGTAGCTTGCAAGTGTAGTATCACTCTCCATGTATGAAAACCAAGTAGTTCCACTGGTGATAGAAGGATAAATATGATGAAACAGGAGCTGATGTTTCAGTGTAGAATGAATAATATTTTTTTCTCGATTCTTGGAATAGTTAATATTTTTGTTATCTCTAGTAATACTGATTCAGTTAAATCATACAGCACTGATACAGTGTCACTACCCTTAAAAAGTTGACTTAAAACCTTAAATATTACATTAGATTTTGTAAATCATGAGTATTTACTATATACAGTATTGGGAAATATACATGCACAGTAATAATATGCTGGAAGAACAAGACTAAAAACAACCCCCAAACGACCCACAAACCCCAAATCTTACACTTGAATAACTGCTGAATCCTTATGCATTGAAATACAGTTCAAATTAATGGCGTTGTATGGGTAAATACAGAGGTACAATAAATACTAGTAAAGTGCATAATAATGAAAGGGGTTTCAGCTCTTGAATACATTTTTTATTACTTCCATGGAGTTTTAGATATAGAATCAGGCAGGATAACTTCAGAATGAAATTATGTGGGTTGCAGATGTGTAACATGAAGAGGAGCAAATACAGAGCTTTAGTAAGTGATTGAAAAAGTTCCTAAGATTCAGGAACTGATTAAAACATCTGGCAATAACGTCTGATTGCTCAATTCTTCATCAGCTGATATTTTTTAAATTTATTTTACATCTCTAGCCTGTTCTTCTGGATAGCAGCAGCATTTTACCAGATCGCATTCTCCTTATGGACACTTTTTTCCAAATCCTTATTTATCATGGAGAGGTAAGAGTTGTCATTTCTTACATAAATAAATACTCTTTTTCTGTAAGAGTGCTACATTATGGAAATCACTGTATTTTTTTAGATCAATATTTTTCCTAGACAGTGTTATATCCTGCCTCCCCCTCCCTCCAACTTTTCACTAATTTATTTTAGACCTTTAAATTGGTTCTTCAGGGATAGGTAGTCAGAGCACCAAGTTTTGTAGTTACCTTTTGTCTGTACTGTCCTGGAGGAATGGAACTGCTCCTGGCAATTTGGTAGATAGACATTTCTTAGTAATAAAATTAAAGTGCTTGTGACTTGATACTGCTCTGCCTCCCTGGAGGAACTGGAGCTGCTGCTTTTTACTACTTTGCAACTGTAAATGGTTCATAGCTGAGAATTTGAAAAATACTCTTCTGGATCATGTCCTTGTAGCTGCACTGATAAAAATATTTACTAAACTTCAACACTTCTTAAGTAGTAGAATGTTACCTCATTTTTTTAAGGTTCTATCAGTAAGCAGCAGTGATGGATTGCTCCCTGAGGGAGGGGAACAGGGAGCTGAGCATCACTGTAAGGCAGACAGGGTCTTGTCACTGAGGACCTGTCCCCACTGTACCTGAGTAAGGCAAGCAGAACAGTTGTGGGCAGTATCCAGACTCAGCCTTCAGTCCAGATCACCAGACAGGCTGATGGGGATGAGGCAGGTCCAAGTTCTGGCCGTGAAGTCAAGTCCCTGAGCAGGGGTCCAGATCAGTAGGGTCCCTCCAGATCTTTCCTAACAACTGCTTGTATCAGTGAGCTGACCTTGAGCAGCCAGTTTCACTCCTACAGGGTGGGGAGGTTGTGCTACAGACTCTGAAAGATAGCAGTAAAAATACTTCTTATTTCTACTATACATAGAGATACATGCATATTAGAGAAGTGTAAATAAAATCTTTGACCTCCTCCAAACAGAGTATTTGGTGTGCAAAAGATGGCAAAAAAAGAGGAAATCCAAATGGACCACAAATTGTTATGAGTTCAAAAAAAAGCCATCTAGTAGCATGTTACTTGCACATCTTGGCTTTTAAAGATTAGCTTGCATTCTATAGGGCAGAAAGGGATGAGTGATACAAAAGAGGCCAACATTGGCACATTCTCCTCTGAAAAGAGCTGTGTATCCTTTAAGAAAGTTTGGTGAATCAGTTCTAAACTTCTTTCTTTCCCCTGTCCCCAGACCATAGCACAGTGGCGTAAGTCAGGGTACCAAGATATGCCAGAGTATGAGAATTTCCACCACTTGCTACAAGCTCCAGTAGATGATGCCCAAGAAATTCTCCATTCCAGATTTCCAATGCCCAGATACATTGATACAGAACATGGAGGAAGCCAGGTATGGTGAAGTGTATATTACATAATTTTGGAAATGATGTGTTAGTAATGCTATGAGATATTTTTGGTAGTAAACGTGCATTTTTCTGCTAAAATACACATAAATTGCAAATCACTGTTTTGAATCTTAAAGCTTCTACAGAGCAGGATATTTAAAAGTAGCTTTCCCCATAATTTATGAATGCTGTTAGTTATTATTTCAATCATACTCACTTGGACTCTCAGATTCTTATGTAAGGTGCATAGGGCAGAAAAAACAGTACTTACCTGGTCTCTGAACTAATACCAGAATTATTATTTGTGTTATCTTTTTAAGACTTACTAATTAATCTCTTGTTGATACTCACATTTGCTTTGCTACTGCTTGACAAAGACAAAAGCTTGCTTTCAGCTGCTTTAGAAAGTCGTTAACAGTTCTTCATTATAGCTGTGGAATCAGCCAGTGGTTTTATTTACAGAGGTGCTGTTTGCAGTGTTTGTATCTCCAGATAATAGAAATGACATATTTCATACATATGCAACTTTTTTCTGAGTGCAGGAAAATTCTGTTTGAGAAGATCAATTTATTGTCTCTGTTTTATTTTTTTAAAGGCTCGTTTCCTGCTTTCAAAAGTAAATCCCTCTCAGACTCATAACAATATGTATGCATGGGGACAGGTGAGTATCAATCTGCTGAGGAAGCTTGTACACATGATTTTCTTTCCCCCCCCTATTTCAGAAGGCAAGTGACATATTATGTACATAAAATGTGAAGTTTTTGAAACACAAAAAGAAATGCAGTTTTGGTCTGATGAGACCAAAAGTTAAGAAAAATGGGCTTTATTTCTTCAGACAGAAATATCTGGTTTACTATTTTAACCTTCTGTTAGGGTGCTTTCATGTCTAGCCTACTTTCTTGGACAGTGTTGTCTTAAGACTATGGGTTTGATGTTTGCCTGACTGAGCCCCTCCAAGGACTGTCACTGAAACAGTTTTGCAAAGTGAAAAGAAGATATTTTATTGAGGCAACAGGTAAAAAGTTTTGGAATAGTAACTGATAAGCACACTTACTGCCTTAGTACTAAATATTCTAAGATTAGACAATGATTGGTTAGACTAAGTTTACTATTTACAATTCATTATGCTTAACTTCACTAGTTATTAAGTTTAGTTTCATTCTGCTAAGTAGCAGAGCTGCAGATCTTACTAAAGGGTGTTCCTGCTCTGGAGGGAGAGAGGGGCAGACCCATCAGCCTGTCTGAAAGGTAGAATCGTATTCTTGTCCACCCCACAGTGGACTTAAAATACCGATTTTATACCTACTGTAGTCAAATAGGATTTGATTCCCTGTTGCTGCTATGGAAGATGTAAGAAAGGCAGCCACTTTATGATTTTCTTTTTGTTGGGTGTGTTTTTTCATATCTCAGTGAGTGACAGTGAGGGCTTGGGCAGCTTTGGTCAGGCTGAGCTGTCTTGTGGATGAAAATGTGCGTATCTTGCTCAAGGGCAGAACAGAACTGTAGCATTTCAGTGTTGCTTCTTCCACCTGGCTGAGCCATTAGTAAGGCTGCTTGATCTTCACCTGGTGGCCTTCAAGATAACAATACAAGGCTGCAGCATGTTGCAGCCTTGTATTGTTATCTTCTTGTCCACCTGTATCACAGAGCCTTAGGTCTCATCCCTATAAACACCTTAAAAATACTGGAAGTGAGAGTGCTTTCCACACATAAAGTCTAAGGGACTGTTTTGCAATAGAGGAAATAAGTTTTGGAGGTAGTTATAAAGAAGAACTGGAAAATACATCAGTGTCAGTGTACTGAGGTTTTTTAGAATTTCTGTGGGCTGGTTGATCAGCCCTAAAGAAGTCTTGTCTTTAGGGAGGAAGTTATGTTCAGCAGTTAAACATTCTGTATATAGCTTGTATTCTTGAATGTTGCATCTCTGCTCCATGTTCTCCTTCCACATTCAGCTTCTATAGTAAGTCCTAGTGCAGTGTTATCTTCTCATGCAAATGTAATGGCATCAGACATTTGAAACTACATATTAACTGTGCTCTTTGAGTATTTTGCTAAATGGTGTACAGTGTTGAAGTCATGAGTGAGAAAGCTCTGTAGCAATTTTATGGCAGTCACTTTGTCAAGTAAGTTTTATCAGGCTGCATTTTCATAAGGATGAATTGGTTCTAGTGAAGCTTCTGGCAAGTGAACAGCACTGAGGTCCTGAGTGAAAATACTTGAAAATTCTTTACTGAGTCAGGTCCAGCACAATTTGAACACAAATCCCAAATTCTTTTGCTTCCAAAGTTGGTAATGTAACCAGCAGTTTGTTAGTGTTTCTCTTCATCATGTTTCCCCTCAACATACACAGAAATGCTGTAGTTTGGAAGGTCTTAATTTTAATTTAAGCATTACCTAGAATTTTTTTAAGTTTCCATATTTTCAGCAGTCTAGGACAACTGTTTTCTGTTTGTTTAATTAATAAGCAAAAGAAACAGTATTCCGAATACAAATACAAAAAAATTCTTTAACTGATCTGGAAGATGATTTTTCATGCTGAAACGAGTGAGTGATACATCTTGCTGTCCCTTTTAATGCTGAAAAGAATTCAGTTCTAACATAAGAACTGAAGAAAACGTAAGAAAGGGTAGCATAAGAAATGGTGTATTAACTTCCCCAGGGTCACTGCAATGTGTGTGCTCAAGATAATCTGCTCTTGTATTTGCAGGTTTTATGTGAAAAAAGTTAAATCAAGTTCTAATTATGAAATGAGAAATGTTATGTCTGGGAGAAATGTAAAACTGATTTGCATCTTGCTGCTTTTTTTTCTCATGACCTTCCTGGATTGTTTAATATTTTATTTTGTGCGCAACTAGAAGTCCACATTGACCTGAAGAGGGCACTCATACACCGCTGAAAATATGTTTCAGGAGCTGATGAATTGCCTAGTTTGGTTTTTAATATTCTGAGTAAAGATGTAAAGATTTTCTTTAAACTTTAGCAGGCAGGTGCCTTAATAGTATAGAAAGCATTTTCAGAAGATAATTATAAGCTTCTTGTGCACGTCTATTATGTGGTTGGTGTTTGAAGATGCAATTGGAATTTTCAAGAAGGACCTGCTGATTGACAGCTGCTGAACATGAGCCAGTGTGTGCCCAGGTGGCCAAGAAGGCCAATGGCACTTTGGCTTGGATCAAAATGTTGTGTCCAGCAGGACCAGGGAAGAGATTGTCCTCCTGCACTCAGCACTAGTGAGGCCACACCTTGGAATTCTGTGTACAGAACAGAACAGTGGAGCCCCTCACTGCAGGGAGGACACTGATGTGCTGGAGTGTGTCCAGGAAAGGGAAATGGAGCTGGTGAGGGCTCTGGAGGACCAGTCCTGTGAGGAGCTGGGTGTGTTTAGTTTGGAGAAGAGGAGGTTTAAAGGAGACCTTGTCACTCTCCACGACTACCTGAAGGGAGCCAGGTAGGTGTTGGTCTCTTCTCACAGGTGACAAGCAATAGGAAAAGAAAAAATGGCCTCAAGATACCAGAGGACATTTAGATTGGATATTAGGAAAAATTTCTTCATAGGAAGGGTTGTCAAGCATTGGAATGGGCTGCCCAGAGAAGTGTGAGTCCCTGTCCCTGGAGGTATTTAAGAGATGTGGCACTTGGGGACATGGTTTAGCAGCAGGTTTGGCAGTGCTGGGTTAATGGTTGGACTCAATAACCTTAGAGATCTTTTCTACCTAAATGATTCTATGATTCTTAAGTAAAAGAGCTCGGACAGCATCTGACAGGCTTGGAAGTAGAGCATCCTTTAATCTCATCTTGCTGCCATCAGATGATAGGTAATTTAGTGTGTCTTCCCTGAGAGTGGCTGTGTGTTGTAGTGATCCAAGAAATCTTGCTGCACTTGGATTTGTCTCTTCATCATTAACTGATAACTGTTTCTGGCCAGTTCTCAGAAAACAGCACCAGTTCTGACCATCCTCATTAAGACTTTTTATGTCTGTGTTTTGGAAGACTTTACAAGAGTTACAACAGCTCTGGTTTTATTTGGAAATCTGGATGCTTAGTACCTTTGAAAAGGTTGAATTGTTGAGATGTACAGAAATTCTTCCTATATCTGTAAATGAAAACAGCGGTAGGCTGGTCTCAAAAGACTTAAGGGAGTTCCTGAGTAATATTTGCAGAGTTGCAAATGCTGGTTTATTTTGGCTGTAAATTTGTTTAAAAATAGTAATAAAAACATGACCGTTTTGAATTTCTTGGATTTGTGAAATTGCAAGAATCCACCCAAAACGTTTTTTTCAGTTCTTTTGTGATCTGATTGCTCATGACCTTCAGATGCTTTTGGTCTTTCTCTGAGGTGGTACAGTGCCACAGGAGTGACTAAGTCCACCTCTCTTTGGGAAGGCCAGATGACCTTCACTTGGTGTCACATCAGACCCTTAGGGGGTTTGTTTCCTCCTTTCACCATTTTGATATGTCTGAGCTTCACTGACAGATACTGATTTGTTGTTTGCATTGTTTACATATTACCGTTTCTCTCCTTTTTGCTCTGCTGAGGTAGGAATTATGCAGGAACTATGCCATGGAAATTTTATTTATGTTTAAGAGTTTGTAAGTTAATATTTGGCAGCTGTCAAAAACTCTTGAGTTTTGTATGGCTGATGTAAAGGTTTTGTATGTATTAATATGGAAGAGAATGTGGTTGTGGTTTATGCTTGAATTCATGTATGAAAATTTATGTAAATGTACAGTCTGCTGAATTTCTTTGTCAGAGAATTTCAGCAATGATACTTCTAAGATCTTGCTAAATTTATAACATGTTTATTCAATGGAACATATTGTGTCTTAAAAATGCTTTTTCTTCACAACGTGTATAATCAGTTCTCCTTTTTTCCCTTTTTTCATAGGAGTCTGGAGCACCCATCCTTACTGATGATGTCAGCTTACAAGTATTTATGGATCATCTGAAGAAACTCGCTGTCTCTAGTGCTGCCTGAAATTCTGCAGTGCATTGAAGGCACAGGCAAAATGCAGCCATATTTCAGTTTTTTTCCTTCTTTACCCTTTTCCATGTCTCACTTGACAGAATGCTCTGATATGCACAAGCTGCCTGACTAGATGTAAAGCAGTGTTGTTTTCAAAGAAAAGCTTTGTTATCAGCAAATGTTTTAATGTGAACTGCAGTTTGTAAAAATTACAGGTAGTAGATTAAGTTAAAAGCAAGGAAAAGGAACAGTCATTTTGATTACTGTGATACTATAATTACTTTGAGATCATTTGCAAGAACTTTGGATTGTGATTTTAATTTCTTGTTTAAATGGTTGGGGCCTATTATGCTCTGCAGTACAAATGCCCATTGAACAATAAAGGAAATCTTTGGTGATGTCTGGCTTTCCAGACTGCCATGTGATTACTTTTGTTCACTCAATTTGACCCTGAAGAGAGCAAAGCAACAAAAAAAAGCATATAAGAATAGTATTAACTCAGTCTTTTGATTTTATGCAGAGATATTACCGTTTATGAATTGTTTATTTTAGAGGTATTTAATTTCAAGTATTTCTTCCCATTTACCCTATTGGATTATTTGAGAACAAAGTTTTTCTTTATTTCAACATAAGGAATTTGAACTAAAAACATAAATCTGCTGTTGCACAAAATTGAAATTCACATGTATTTTGACCAAAGTATCTGTTATCAAACACAATAACAGGTGAATATGCTCAAAAGTTAACACTTTCAGCTTGAGCTAAGAAGAAATCCTACACTACCAAAACAAAGAGAACAGCCTTGATTTTTATCTTGGTGAGTATAGTTAAAAATAAAATTGATCTTTTTTAATTTTGCCTTATGATGTTATTACACTAATGCATGGCACTTCACATCTGCTTTTTGTTTCTGCATCCTTTTTGTTATGAATTCAACAGACTATAGTTCTTTTTGAAACAGTATTACATAGAATATGATGTAATTAATTTGATAATTAGTTCACACTTGATTTTTTTGGAGGTGGATAAATTAGCAGGGTTTCCCGTTTACTTGTTGAAGTTTACACATAAAACAGATGTTTACATAGGTGATACAACATTTTGACAAGCAAAGATGTGAAGTGTGGTAGTAGGCAATAAAAAAATGTGCCAAGCCTAAAGAAATAGAGAGTTCATAGGAAATTCGGTTGTTTGTTGGTGTAATAAACATGAAGGTGGCTTTTCTGTTTTCTGTAAATTCTTAAAAACTTGATAAAATCAGTTACTCTCCATTTCTTTGATCTAAATGAGATAAGCTCCTTTTGCCTCAGTACAAATAAAATACATGTTTTTCTCTCACTTTTTGTATTTATTGTGCTGGTTTCTGTCAGTTCTTGAAATAAAGTGTGGAAATAAAAATAGTAGTGATAAAATTTAGAACAACTTCACTTTTTTTGTTCATGTAATAATTGGTATCAAACTAATTTAACTTCCAGAGGTACTGAATGGTTTATGCTAGTGGCAGTTTAGGAAATGATAATTCAGTAGCCTTTTGACTTTCTTTTATTTTAGCTAATAAACAGCTTAAATTTTTTTGTAACACTAAATATGGCCAGTTTATTTGATAGTTAGGAACTGTTTGTTTAATAAATCAATTCATCACCAAGTCATAATAATGAAATTTTTTTGTGCTTTCCTTCCTATCATTTAACCAGCTTTCACCTATTAATAGTTTTTTTAAAAGCCAGTTTCTTAGCAACATTAGCTTTAACATTGTCAAAGATTTTTTGGAAATCCATACATGCCTGATGCATCACCTTTTTCCTCCTGCTTGTTCACCTCTTCCAAAGACTCTGTGAGACAGGATTTTCCTTCCTAAGAAGCATGCAGATTCTTTCCAAAAGGTCAGTATCTATCCACGGGCTCATAAACCTTACTGCAAACTCTACAATTTTTCCAGGGATTGAGATCAAGCTCATCAGTCTGTAACTTGTGGGATTCCCTCAACAACCCTTGTTGTGGATAACAGTGACATGGGCAGTGTTGTAAAGTGGCATCTGGCACAGTGACTGTCTGTAAAGTGTTCACTGGCACGTCTGCCCTTCCATGTGTCACTTCTTTTAGAACTCCTTAGTGAAGGCCATCCAGTCCCAGTAACCTGTAACATCTCATTCATCTACTAGATCTAATACCTCTTGCACATTGGCATAGGTCAGGTGGGCAACAGTAGGGGAAGGAAGCCATTTGTTCACTGAGAATTGATCAACGTTTAAAATCACATGTTTGTAGGGTAGTGCTATGGGAGAAGGTGGTTTAAAAAAATAAATTGATACAATTTGAAGTCCTTGCTAGTGTCTATATTACTGGGTTTCTTGGTGAAGGGTTTCTACCAATCTGCAATATCCATGACACTCAAAGTTGATCTGTGTATGATTGCTTTGAACGTTTGATTTTGGCTGGAAACAGATTGGAAATCAGAGGAAGAGTTGGTCAAGTGTTTTTGAAAAAAAGACTTGGAAGCGATAACCACCTGCAGATCAAGGGATAAAACAGTTGCTGACTGTTCTGTTAAGGACTGGCAAGTTAAAGACTGAAAATTATCCATGGTAAGTCAGAGGTGGGGGAACAAGTAGCCAGGTACTGCTTTCTTCACATTGTTAGGCAGGCTGTAGGTTTTAGAACAGTCTGTTCTTGATCTGAAGTTCCTCATTGGACATATATAAAACTGAAACATTGCCATGTGGGAAATACATTTGTCTCAGAGAGCAGCATGGGAGATTCTGAAGTTAGAGTTTTGCCAGGATCATAAAATCAAATGGAGCTCACAGCAATATAACAACTGTTCTTTGATGTTCTTTTGTCTGGTGTTATATAGAAAACCACATTGTGATTGACAGTGCTTACATAGTGCCTGGTCTATAAGGTGCTTAGTTCTACCCTGCTGCCTTTTTCTCTGCACACCTTTACAGGCTGTGCATGCTGCACAACCTTCTAAATTTTTCTTCTCTTTCTAGTGCCTTAAGTCCTAAACTTGAGTCCATTTATTTTATATATATGTGCCATTCATGTGTTTAGATCAGCCCAAAATGCAAAGCTCCTATTGTCAGTGTCTTAAAGATCAGGTAAAAGTTTTCTGGACCTTGTAAGTGTGAGAGTTATCCTTCACTCAGGAGGAGAAATGATGGTTAATTATTTTGAAACAAGCCATTTAGAGCAGTAGAAGGCATCATCTAAAATGTGATAATTTAATATGTACAAAACCTTTAAACTCTGAAGTATTTCTGACTGGACCTAAAACTAGAATCATTGCCATCCACACAGATATTTAAGTATGCTGGAAAGAAAGTCAGAACATCCTTGACAGTGCTCTTTCACTAGCAAGACATCAAGCCTCAGCTGTTTGGTTTCTTGCTGACTCTGGGCTGTTATGATAAATGCCCTTGGCTGCTCCTGCTTCACAGGACTGGGGCTTTCTCAGTCAGTGTGTTAAGAACCTTTGGAAATACTTGACAGTAACTTAACCAGCTGTTACAATACAGCTTCAGGATTATTTTTTTTTTTTTGAGTCTAGGATTGGGTTTTTTAGCTACTCTCAGTTTCATATTTCATAGCTTTTTTAATACCAACTGTTAATAATTTGCTTTTCTATTCCTGGGGAAAACGTACTGGATTGTTAACTGTAGCCTGTCTTCTCGTGCTTGGACAGGATAACTCCCAGGTTTAGACACAGAGTTAACAAGCTCAACCAAAAGTTGAATATAAATTGCTTAAAGGCCTGTGGATTTGCCTAGAAATAAAAATACTGTCAAATTCCTAGAACTTCACATCTTGGAGTGTGACTCTGTGACATCAATGAGCGGTCCTATGGCTGCCATCAATGTTAGGAAAATCGTATTTCTCAATATTCCCTCTTTTCCTTGGTTAAATAGAATAGCTGGTGAACAGTGATGAGAAGCCAATCCTATTCAGCCAAATCTGAGGCAAATTACTGTATTACCTCCTGTCAGATTGTGAAGCACAATAGAATTGAGCTCAGTTTAGCTTTTGGCATTTTGTGTTCATATAGAAGTTAAATGTTACATGAAAGCCAACAAGCTGAACAGAACAGATGGAAAAACTAATGAAGCTGTTGCTCTGCTCTGAATTTAATCTAAAATCTTGTTTAAAATAGCAGATTGTTCCTAATAGCATAAGCTTTTGTTTGAAGGAAGAACTGTGATGCTAAAAGATAAACAATTAAATCGATATCCATAAATTGATTTTAGAAAAAATTAAGCAAAATAATCCCTACATACTTTAATAAGGGAGGCTGTCCCCAATTCCTACAGTGTCCATTTTGTGTGTCTTTCCATCCTTTTCTATGACTGCCTGGAGGTATCCAGCTGTGTGGTACACTTGCCATGAAGTGAGGTAAGACTTTGCTTGCTGGCTAATGTGTGTAGAGCAAGCAGTAGGATGTTCTTTGGCTTTCTTGGGGGGAGATATGTATGTTATGTCATGATCTGCAGTCAGCTTAAGGCATTGGAACTGTGCACATTTACAGAATGTTTCTCTGGGTAGAGAATGGCCAAAGACCAATATACCAATATACCTTACTAGAAAAAGAACCTGTGTCTCACCAAGTCCAGGCATGGCAGCCCTGTCATAGTCTCTCTTCCTGAATGCAGGGAACAGACAACCACTCGAGGGATTTTCCACTTTCAAAGCATGTGTATAAATTATGTGATCAAGATAACTTTAAACATAATGGGTTATTGAAGTGGTCATGGTTATTGAAGTGGGGTCAAGATAAAATTGAGGCAGCCTCTGATCTACCTGAACATTCACTTCCTCCTGAGTTAGAACTTGCCTCTTTATGGTTACAAATCTTTCAACCTCAGGAGATGTGCCAGTGACTCATGTACCAGAGTTCATAGTCAATAGATAGCATATGGAACTGCATTGCTTTTATAGGGTTATTAGTAACATTTAGCAAGGGAGCATATCCATGTGTGAAAAATTGAAGCTAGGCAGAGAGCCAGAAAAGCTTAGGTGGCACTAGATTGGTATGAAGTAGTCCTTGCATTTAATAAGTACCAAAGAAGAGGATTTTATGGTTTTAGCTTTCATCTGTGAGTTCCTTTTCAGCTGCATACCACGAGCTGATGTGGATTTTGCTGTTTTCTGTAGCAGCACAGGCATGTTTGAGTTTCGGCTCTAAATTGTTGTGACCATTTTAAGGACCTATCCTATGTGATCTGAAGCAAGTGCTTCCATGGGAGACATTGTTTTTTTCTTTTTTTATTATATTTCTTCCTGCTAGATATGTCAGCATAACAGGGTTGCTTGAATTACTGAGACATGAACAGTTTAAACTGAGCTATCCTAATCTGCAGACATGTCACACTTGGCTAATGAAGTAGTTTTATAAGGAGTTTATGGCACTGCTGGTCTTTATTCATCCTTGAGTGTACTTTTGTTAGCCCTGCTTTTTAAAAGGACTTGAATTTTTTCTAGAAAACTCACAGAAAGTTTATAGGTGGGCAAAATACTACTAGCTGTGTTTTTCTGACATGCTGTGAAACAGCCAAAAGAGCAGTGAACAACCCTCAAATCTTTTCTTGCTACCACATTTGGCTATCTGGACAGAAACCCAGCTGCTGACAAACTTGTTTGTCCAAGAGCAGGTGTGAGATGAACTGCAAAGGGAGCTACTAACAACTGGCCAAGCTGGCTCTCAAGGGCCAAGGTGGAGCTATTGATGAGGCTCATGGTTTCAGACAATGTTGCCAGGCCAGTTAGGATCAAAATGTGACCCTCCCATATAAGCTGCTGTCATGTTTGCTTCCACTCAAGGTTTATACACTGCACTGTGGGGGAAAATGGCCCAGGTATGGTGTGAGCAGTGCTTGAGCATGAGGAGATATAATTCTCATTTCAGACATACTTCTACTCACCTGCTAGAGGAGGAGGTAAATGGAGATGACACCCTTTGAAAGATGGCATTGAACTAAACAGTGGAGCTCTTCTCTGTTTCCGGCCCTGTAAAAACAGAAAATGAGAAAGCTAATTTACTGCAGATCTGAAGAATGTATATTTTGTCATTCAGAAATTGAGGGTTTTATCACAGTCCCCTTGAAGTTAAAACCATTTGCAGAACATCCAGCATTTTCTCACTGGAGTGCAGATGGGTCTGAAAAGAGAGATTGCAAACAGCTAAGTCCCCACAGCCATACTTGCATAATAGAGACTTTGCTCAGGCAGGTCTGTTTTGCTGTTTCCTCTGTGAACGAGATGTCAGCCACAAAAGATATTTTAACATCTATCGAACAACTAACTTTTCTCACAAAAATGTAAGACAAAATTTGCTCTGTGATATGGCAGAAAACACAGCTAAGATTGAAAGCATGTGGCAGTGTCTGGGATTCTCTGGAATAGCAAAGAATTTTAAGTCAAGTGCCCAGGTAACCAAAAAAGTTAGCTATGTGAAATACCTTGGAGTTCCCTGCCAATCTAACCAGTGCTATGTTCCAGTCAGGAAGATAATTTAATGTGAAATGCTAGCAAGACACTCTGGAGCTTTCATTTGATTATGAGCACCAGTTTGGCATCCTAGAGCAAGCAGTTGTTAGTGGTTGTTTCCAAGGAAGGCAAAAAGGCCCCAGAAGCACAGCTGTGCCTTGAATGGGTGGTGGAGCAGACTACTGCAGCCCTTGCAGAATAGGTTCTACAGTATGTTCATGGAAAAAAGATCTTTATTTAATTCTGTTTTCTGATCTTTTGACCCATCAAAAGCAAATTGAGCCAAGTACACTGTGATTGCTATTTTTGTAATTTGGCTGACTACAATAAAGTAGATAGTTATGCTGAAATTCTAGTGCATAAATATTCCTTTCCTTTGTGAATACCTGAAACTGATTAACTTTGTACTTATGAGATGTGTTAGTCACATGTTGACAGGATACTTTTGATCGCAGATGATCACAAGTACAAACTGATGGCTGCAGATTTCAGATCGAAGTGATTAAGTGAGTTACTAGCCTCATGTCCTCTTTCTGGCTAAGGGATATGAAAGAATTTTCCTTGAGAAAGAGGGAATACAACCCTGATAGATAACTGTAGAGAAGATGGATGGATGTGGTAATTACATGTGAACTGCTGCAGGATAGAATGTTCTTTTGCTGTATGTGCTACTTTTCGCAGAATCACGGGAAGGTGAAGATTGGAAAGGACCTCTGGAAAGGAACTTTTTGTCCAGCCTGTTCAAGCAGGTCCACCTACAGCTTACCCAGGATCCTGTGTAGAGGGCTCTTATTAACTTGAAAAGGAGGTGAAAATTTATAGAGGAGTCCTTGCACAGGCTCCTGTTATCCAGCATAGTTGCAACCCAAATGGAAATAAGTCCAATAAACCGCAGAAGGTGGACCAAAACCTCTCTGCTTCCTATGCTCTTTTTGGCATGGTGCAAAGCTACTTGTATAAATACACGGGGAGTATTTTTTGAGAGATGATTTTAACTGAAAAGATAACTCATGGGCAGGACACTTTCAAAGGCTTAATGCATTTTAATAAGTAGACCGAAAGCAGATTAAGCAAAAAAATTAAATTATTCCTTGTGTGTGAGTATCTGAAATGCATGAAGTGAGAGGTCTGCAGAGTAGGCCATTTGCATCTGTATGAAAAATTATACTTTGTCCTAGTTAAGAAATGTATATAAATAATCTGGATTTATTTTTTGAGTTGCTGTATTTGGTAATGTACTATATAATGCCATTCAAAGCAGAGCTTAAAATAACTTGGAATTAAGTTGAACAGAATAAATAGGACATCTGTTTTAGTCAGCTTTCTGCAAGTTCCTAATCTTAGATGCAACCATTTCATTTGCTGATAGAACTATATCAAAAAGATGTAGCATTTGAAATACTGTGTTGCTCATTGCAATTGACAGTTCCCATGTTCTTGCAAGAAGCAAAGAATACTTTTACAGCTTCTGCCTCCAGTCTCACAAAGGAATGGAATAATTTGATTTTGCAGCTTTGATCCCAATGGAATAAGTGGCTGCTTTGCTCTGTGTGTGGATCAAAAGCGTGTGCTAATCTCCTGCAGGATCAGAGCTTTGGTTAAAAGAAAATGTTCTTTTCTAAGATGAGTGTCAGTACTTAATGCTAACAGATAAGCCCTTTCCATCACACTCTGGCTGCTATTTCATGTTTTTGTAGGATTGCAGTAGCAGGCCAACTGCAGAGAAAATAGTAGTACGGATTTGCAGCTTCCCGGTGAGTGGGAGTATTTCCATCACTGCATTACCTTTAGCAAACCTCCAGACGGCAGTAGATACATGAGGCTTCTGGTCTGATCCTGGTTCCAGTTATTTACTGGTGTAATTGAGTGTTTTTGATTGTTCCTCTTTTACATCCAGTTGAGGTTTCACTCCAGTCAGCAACTAAGTGCCACTCAGCAGCTTGCTCACTGCCCACCCAGCCTCTGGTGGGATAGGGAGGAGAATTGGAAAAATAGTTTGAGATAAGAACAGTTTAATAATTGAAAAAAATTAAAGTTGCCCTGCTCCTACAGTCCTACAAAAACAGAATGCAAATGGCAGGGGTTATCTTTATTTAGCATTAAGTACTGGTACTTTCCTCACAAGACAACATCTTCCTTTAACCAGTAACAACAATAATAATAGTCTTGACAAGGAAAGAAGAGAAAGGAATAAAACCCAAGAACAAGAAGTGATGCACAATGCAGTTGCTCACCTCCTGCATACTGATGTCCAGTCCACCCCTGAGTGTCAATTGGCAGCTCTTGGCCAGCTTCCCCCAGTTTATATACTGGATGTGGCATTCTATGATATGGAATATCACTTTGGCCAGTTCAGTCAGCTATCTTGGCCATGCTCCCTCCTGGCTTGTGCACTGGGAAATGTCCATGACTTTGGCTAAGCACTACTTATCAACATCTAAAACATCAGTGTGCTAGCAAACATTATTTTTATACTGAATGCAAAACACAACACTGTACCAGCTACTAAGAAGAACTATAAATTTATCCCAACTGAAACCAGGACACGTCCATAAAAACATGGGTCCAGTGTAGAATTTCAGTTAAATTCACCTTCACTTAGAAAAACACAGCAATATTTTCTTTCTTTATTTATTTTTTCCTTTTGCACTTTTATGATTAAAATGACAACACTCTAAAGTAAACCTGTCAAACTTTTTTTGCTGTTATATTGAGAAATTATATAAAAAGAGTTACAAAAAACTGATGTAAAACAGAAACTCCCTTAGGCGTAACATAGCATGTTCTTTTAAAAAGGTGAACTTTTAGGATGTACACAAATAAACACGAGAGCACGGGGATCCTGCTTTCATCCTCATCTTCTAACACATACACAAAACAAGAAGAAACAATACACAGACACTCATTTGCATGCATATTTTTCTTTTTTATATCTGTGAAAACAAGAAAACAGGCTCTGATTGACTAAAGGAAATGAGATATGTTGTGGCTAGGGCCTGGTCACAGTCTTGCCCAAAATGTTTACTCAAGTAGAACTAATACAAGAAGACAACTATCTAGAATGTGTAAAATGACCGGAAGAACACTTCTTAAATTAGTACTTTTAGGATTGATTGAATGCTTCTGATAACTCCAGGTTCATTTTTGGGAACAAAACCCTGTGGAATACATAAAGAATTATTAGTTCCTAGAACAAGAGGCCTGTCACACCTAATCACTGTCCTATGTCTTGTACAGTTCAGCAGTTTTACAGAACACTCATCTGGGGACTGTCTTATGGCACGAAACAGGCAAAAGTAGAGTCTAGTTATAGACTTGTCACTAACCTTGGTGTCCCTCAAGGTTCCATACTGGGCCCTGTACTGTTTAACTCGTTCATGTATGACTTGGATGAAGGGACAGATGCCTTCTCACCAAGATCACCAAGGACACAAAGTTGGGAGGAGTGGCCAATGCCCCTGGGATGTTGTCAAGACAATGGATTTGGGCTCTTTGTGGTGCTGAGCAATAGGACAGGAGGCAAAGGGAAGAAAGCGATGCACAGGAAGTTCCACCTGAACACGAGGAAGAACTTTAGTGTGTAGATGACTGAGCACTAACAGATTGCCCAGAGAGGGTGTGGAGTCTCCCTCACTGGAGATGTTCAAGAACCCTGAGGACACAAATCCCATGCCATGTACTCTAGGATGACTCTGCCTGACCGGGGAAATTGGACCGGATGACCCACTATTTTCCCTTCCAATCTTACCCATGTTATGGTTCTGTGAAAACAAGCCAACCTGACACAGGAGGTTCAAAGTGTCAGGAAAGAGAAGCAAATGATTGTGGAAGACTGGAGGAGCCCACAGGTGTTTTTGCAGCTGAGGCACGGTACTTGTGACTTCTAGACGTAATGGGAGAAGTTCTTAAAATGGTAAAACTGGTGGCTTTGATGCATGGAGTCACTGTGGGGTGCATGTCCTATTCACTACTGCCTCCTTGTCCATGTCGCAAGTAATTTCATCCTTACAGAAAACAGATTATCAGCACTGAACTACCCTTTGTAAATCCACATTTTTCCTCACTGCCTTCTTGTCCTTCAGTT
This sequence comes from Sylvia atricapilla, assembly GCF_009819655.1. Lineage (NCBI taxonomy): Eukaryota > Metazoa > Chordata > Aves > Passeriformes > Sylviidae > Sylvia > Sylvia atricapilla. The sequence continues at coordinate 57,946,264 of NC_089145.1, forward strand.
GTTTGGAAATGGATCCTCAAGAGTTGTGCTGCCTGGTCTTTCCAGGGACTGAGTTGAAGCTGGCCACCATTTAGTTCCTCAGATCCTCTGCAGCCTTCTGAAAGATGACTGCAATATTTAGCCCCTTTCCATGGACTTCCCTGGGTCATCACATGTGCTTATGATTATGTTTCACAATCATATCATCCTTCCATGTGTCCCATCTATCTCTGTAGCCCTGAATATACCCAATGTCTCTAAATAGTCCTTAACTCTTACTTTTGTGTTTCCTCATTCCTCAAACTGCAGGTGTGTATGAAGGTATGGTAATATTTTGAAGACTGAGGCAAAAAAAATCTTTCATTATTTCCCTGTTAAACACCAGTTTCACATTTTCTTTGATCTTCAGTTTGCTACTAGGCTGCTTACAGGGTTCTTTTCCTTTTATGTTCTATGCCCCTGGGCAGCTTGAGCTTTTACTGGGCTCTGTCTTTACTGACACCATCCCTGACTGCCTAAGCAATACTTTATAGTCTCCTTTGCTGCCTGTCCTTGTTTCTGCTTTTTTGGAATTTTTAAAATTTTAATTCACTAGCTGCTCCTTGCTTTGTCAGTTGGGCCTTCTGCCAAAGTTTTTGGTACTCTACAAAATCAGCCTTTAATTAAAATTAGAAAGAGGTTTTTTTTTTTTTTTTTTTGGTATGTCTATCTATTTATTATTTTTAGACCAAATTCTGCCATTGGCCAACTGGCAGATCTTGTGACCCAGTTTTTATGACAATCTTGCCCTGCAGGAGCCACTTTAAATCTGAATGATTCTCCTCTGTTTCTTCATTCAGTAACTGGGAGGTTTTACTTTAATGCAATGCAGATGTAGTTAAGGTGACATTCACTTGTAACCTTTGCAAGACAAAGATGTAGCTCAGATCCAGCTGACCTATCTTTATTCAGATTGCTAATGCAAACTTCAATATTTCTAAGTCTTTAATGTCATACACCATGGAACGTGTTTATTGTACATGCATATTGCATAAGGCCATGGCTTTTGGTGGACTCAGCTTTTGATAAAACAATGCTTTTATCTTGGAACGCAACACTCAAGGTACACAAACTGGGAAAAGAAAATCTTTGTTCCACAAATATCAGAGTCTCTATTGTTGGCTTGGAAGGCTCAGGTCACAAGAACTCAATTTTGATAGAAGGTTTTTATGTATGCGAGGACTATAGAGACCGTGTTAATTCTTCCCATGTCAAACTGAATTGAAGATTTTTCTGTGGGTAAAAAGAGGCATTGAAGATCAGCATATTGAGTAGTGTGAAGTCAAGACTTTTTCCATACCATAAGTAATAGGAAGAGTGGGCCCAGCAATGAAAAAAAGGTGATTTTGACTGTAGGAAAAATCTATAGGAAGAAGGTGATAGTGATAACTTGTGATCACTGAATGAATTTTCAGATTCAATACTAGTAGTTAGAATATATTGACCCCGTGTTTTGGGAAATAGCTTGAAAAATTACTTGCTTTTAAAAAATTCTTTCTCTTTTTCTTTTTATTATTTTCCTTCAAAACAGAGAAAATTATATAAAAAACCTACCCAGAACCAGGCAATGTAAAATTACCTTCTACTACAGGATCATCCAACGATGACTTTGGTAAGGGCAGAATTTGATTTCACTTTCCAAGCATGCGAAGGTTAGGCTGCAGACAGGAGCTGCTGCACCATGAAGCAGCAGTTCTCACCGTGTGATTGATTTAGCTGATTTCCTGAACTGTAGCTACAGATGTAGAGGCTCAGGCTTGACTTACAGCATGAGATACTTGTTGGAGGGAGTGAGCTGTGAACCCACAGAGCTCTGGGAAAGGGCGCCAGAATGCTTGATTTGTGTAACACCTCATTTCTGCTTATTGTGTTGGATCAAGAGCTGGACCTGCACTCAGCCTGGCCACGTCCTCCTGTGAGGGCAGCACAGCCTGGCTGCTCTAGCTTCAGTTCCAGGTGGAAGGAGCATTTGTCAGGACATCCTGTCAGAAACTGAGGTGTTTGGCTTCTTCAGTCTCCAAGGAAGTGCAGGAAATCCCATTTCTGCAGCACACCCTGTGGTGGGTTCACTCCAGCCGTGAGGTGAGTCCTGGGCACTGCTGTGGACACCTCAAGCACAAAAATCCCCTCGCTGCTGGAAAGCGACTGGAGTGCCATGACAGGGGCCAAAGATGGTCCTCTGTGCGCTGGAGGAGCACATCTCCAGGCACAGGGTTCCCTGCTGGGAAGGGGCTAGCACCCTGTTTGCTCCCTGGAGTGTGTTCACCAGCCTGGCCAGGCCTCAGGCGCCGCATGCATGGTGACATGGTGACATGGTGAATGTCAGCCGTGCCAGGAAATGCTGTGTGGCTGTACATTCCTGGTGACTCCCTTATATGTGCCAGCAGGACCTGAGGGAAGGATTCATTTAAAGCTGCCCCATGATGTTATAGCGAGGAGTAGGTCAGAGAGCATGTCTGCCAGGTCTGTATATGGTGCTGCCCTTATGGTGATGACACCATTATTCACCCAAGCACCTGACAGAACTCAGCTCCACTCTTTACAGAAGAGTTTTTTCTCATTTTTTTTCTCATTACAGAAAAGAGTGCTCATTTTGCTATTTGCTGGAAATAAGGGCAGTTTTCAACATTATCCTGCAACCCAAGAAGGAAGAAAGGAAATAATTTGGAGAGAATTTCTTGCTTTCAAAAGTACCAGTGGCTTAACTTTGTTGTAGTTTTTGTACTGCTCACAAATATCTCACAACTGTGAAAAAAATACCTCACAATTATGGCCTAAAGCAGTACAGCAGATTTTTGTGCAGCATTGTTCTTCCCTCAGTGCAGCTCCCTTATTCAGTGTGACTGCATCCTCAAATAGGATTAGATGAGAGCCTGCTTGAAGTGCAGTGCTGATTAAAATCAAACTCATCTACTTCGTTGTGTATTTGGTACATGGTTTTTGGAATACAGTATGGTCTGGAAAATTTTCCCTAAATCCATGCTCTTGCTTTCTGCTGGGTTCCATAGGAGACTAATAAAGTTTCTGCATGATTAAAGACTGTGAACACAGTTTTTTAGAATTCACCCAGTCCTGTAAGATCTGCCACTCTTGATGCTGATGAATATTAAGACTATCTTAGAATGAGTTTCAGGTCTGAGACTGATGTGGCGAAGTCCTGGTTGCTCTAACTGTGCATGCATCTCTGGTTGAAGACAATGTATACTTCAGTGTGGAAAAGAATTGGTTTTCTTCTTTAGACTGTCAGGACACACACACAGCTGAAGACACAGGTATGCCTGAGTTTTGAGTGGCAAGTAATATGCTGGGAGTTCCTACTGTGGAGGCCATAACACTTGGAATTCCTTTTATCCTCTGTGTAGTGATTGGTTTTCATAATGCCTTTTGCAGCAGATGTAGAGACAGGAGTCCTAAACTTTTGATTACTCTTTTTCCTTGAGCTGCAAGATAAACCAATGCTAACTTTTACCATCAGTGTTGGAAAACAAATCTGTTTTCTCATTATCTACTTCAATGATACCTGAATGTTACAGAAATCCTGTGACTATTAATCCAATATATACTGTAGACATGGAGGGAGGTGAAAAAAAATCATAAGGGTCTGCAGAATTTGGATACAATGGATTTTCCCCTCTACTGTCACAGAGAAAAACAAAAGCTACAGGTTCACAGTTGAAGTACTGCAAGAATAAGGAATGAGACTGAGGTAGCTAGAGAAAAAAATTGTCTGTGGACCTCATGAAATATGCATTAATATATGGGAAATATGTATTAAATAATTACATCTACCCAGGAAGGTTGGGAAGCTTGCTAGTTTAAACAGCCTCAGTATTCAGAATCAGAAAACTATTTTAACATTAGCAACTAATTGTCTTAGATGCTTTTTTGTTGAATATCTGTGTTTATAGAATCGAAGATGGATGGTGCTTTATTAGCAACAGACTTTGGAAATGGAGTAAGAGAGCAGAGGCTGGCTTAAAATTTATTGAGTATTAGAAATTTTCTGACGTTTTGAAACATCTGAGCTTTTGCTACTCTTTGAAATCTAGGACTCCTTAATGGCAAAACCCACACTGTTTAAATATGTTTTATGTATCCTGAGTTACAGTTGCTCTTCAGTTCTTGAGTTTGCTGATATGCACTTGAGTCCAGAAAATAGCCCAAATTCAGCTGACTGCATGGGCTGAAGAAAATGATTGCCCCCACTGTGGCACTGAAAGAGGCACAGAAGACCCCATGGACATGAAACTCCTCAGACATTTTCTTTGCTCATGTCAGTGTACAGCTTGCAGTTAGTGGTGGTGAATGTTTTCAGCCTTGTTGCACTTAGAGCAAACCTCCAAGAGAACAGACTGAGATGTTATGGTAAGCCTGTGGTGGCCCAGCTGCAAATCTGAGCTTTGGTGGTTAGGGAAATTCTTCCTCTCCTGCACAATTCTTATCCCTATTTGTTCTTTGCCCAGCCTCTTTCTGTTTCAAAGTTCTTGGGGGAGATTTATCCTAGTTGAAATTGTCTTCAAGCAAGATTTAAGCAAGATTTAAACAGCTCTTATCTTGAAAAGTCTGCAAGTAAAAAAAAATAATCATGTGGTGTGGAATGGAACCAATATTACATATCAGCTAAAGAAGTGGAATAGCAAGTGGTAGATGCTGCTGATGACAGCAGAAACAGAAATAGCCTAATGAAATACAGTGTAACTTTTTTCATTAAAGAAATGTACCACACTGATAATCCTTCATATGGAATGAACAGTCCATTCTCTCAGCTATAGTTAGAAATCCACCACATGTGTTTTTTTCGAGTTGCTTCCAGCTTGGTTGTGCAGACCACTTATTAAGAAATTCCTCTGAGTACAGTATGATGTGGTGGGCTGCAGGGAGGGTTTTGTCTGTGCCACTGTAGATATTTCCTGACTCAACAGAAGGATGGTGTATGGATGCAGGCCAGGAAAAAAACTGGAGCAGCTGCCACTTACTGCTGGCAAATAATTTTCCTTGAGGAATTCTTGGTGTGACTGCATGGTCTTTATGCTTGACAAGAAGAAAGAGATCTTTATCAGTCTTTGTGTATCTTAATGGGGTATTTTGTAGAAGGAAAACCAATCTGAACTGGTAAACTCCATTTTCACAACACTAGTTTTGATGTCAAGAGGAATCTGACACCTTGGGACAATTTTGGGATAATCTGACCCCAAGAGAATGCTCCCCACCTTCTTAAGGGGAAACTGTGACACCTCAGTAGTCTGGCCTGAAACATATGTCAGTGTACTAATGATCTTCAAACGCGCAAAACCAAAACAGATTGTCATTCTCTGTAGAGCTTCCTGTCTTAATTCAGTGCTATCATAGGATTAGTACACAACTCTCCTCAGACCCCAGTAACTAATGTTGCCTTCTGATGTTTTTTGGACAGTGGACTAAATTCCACTTCTTGAAATGGTGGTCTAGAGTACATCCACTACAATTATGGATCTATCTCACATGATGTCACTGTAGTGATTAAAAACTGAGTGAATGTTTAAAGAGTTAACTTGTCTGTTCTCAAAATGGGTCTGTAGCTCTTGCCTAGGTCATAAATAGTGTGCCAATGGTTTTTGTGATAACAATTTAGTCAAATAATCAGACCTCAAGATATAAATTTATTTTAGGCTCCTTTTCTCTTTTTAAATTTTCAGCTGGATTGCTAAAATTGTTTTGAGAAAATTTTGATTTCCTTGCAATGTGGTTTATGATGAGGTGACCACTGTCTCAACTGCAGTAGCAAAATCACTCCATGCACTGTGTTGCTTACCCAGTGTTTTTTGGCTTATTTCAGTGAGGTGGTTCACAAGTTTAGTTATGCAATGATGGTTTAGATTTAATGGTTCTTATCCATTTATAAAATGAAATAGCACTGAATATGTGCTATATATAACCCTGGACATGCGTGAAATCTTCATATTCCTCTTAGAGTTTGAAAATATTGTGTCATACCTGTATAGGCATTCCTGTTAAAGGAAAAAAACCCAGTTTTAAACTCATTGTGATGGGATTTTTTGTGTGCTTGGAGATGCATAAGACCTTGAAAATAGATAAAATAGAAAAAGTTGGCTTTCAAAACACGCCAACAAAATTGTTTCTTTAAAAAACAAATGACAAATACAGCTGTACAACAGCAGATGTGGAATGATCTTTCAAATGTATGGGGATTTAAGTTACCTCTACCAGTATGAGATTTTCTCTCCAAGTATCTTTCAGTCTTCAGCACACTAATTTCGGCTTTCAGATGACCTTTGCTGAGTGAGGGCGAGAGCTCCTTTTTGTTACTGTACACTATGGGCAAGGCTCCTTGGCTGAAGTGCCATCTACTGGTGCTAGCTCGGATAATGCTCAGATTTAACTTGTGCACGGATTCCTTGAGTAGAGAGGCTGGACCAGGTGACCCACTCTGGTCCATACCAACCTGACCTATTCTGTGATCCAGCCTGAGCTTTCTCTTTCTCTAGCTGTCAAAGATAAGATAAGATGAGGTGTTATCATTCATACCAACAAATCCTCCAGGACCATTCTGTTGCTGCCACGTTCCCAAAGACTTTTTCTTGGTGTAGTATGCAGGAATCTCACTAATGTTGATCAAATGAAGAGCTGTAATTACTGGGTTCTAATGTAGCCCACTTTTCTTAAACTCAGTAGACTAAATTATTCTGCTACCCAGGCTTAGCTGATTTACTGTTTAAAGTTCTGAAACTTCTTATAATAGCAACAGTAACTGTTTCATGATCTCATCTCTGCTATATAAAATGTTCTGTGGAATTTTCAGTCTAAAACTTTAGTGGGTGAAGCAGACCTGTTTATTAGGTAATCCTATGATAAACTGCAACAAAGAAATATTAATGACCACGTAAACTTCTATCATAAAAATGCATCTACATCGAGGATAATCTTGTTACAATAAATAAGAGGAAGTTATTATTTCTGCCCTTGTAACTATTTCATTTTTCAGCCAAGTCCCTGAAAAAGTTACTGTTTGTTTTTTTCCTTTCAGTTGGCGTATGCAGGACACATTTCTGACCATCTTGGTAGCAAAAATCTCATTTCTTCAATGTTGTCAGTAAAACAGCATTACCAGAAAAGACCTACAAGATATCTCTTCTGTAGCAGTTGCCCATGTACAAGTTCCCACAGGAAAAAAGGACAGCAATCTTCCCTCTGTGCTGATCAGACTGAGATTCAATGGGTTAGGTTTTAAGTTTACTATATTGACTGGCCTGCTTTGATAATGTTCTTTTCACTCTTTTTCCTCCTTCTATCAGCCCTTCTTTGTGCCCTTAGGAATGGGAACATGCTTTCAGTCACAAAGTAAACAGTCAGACATTTCTAAACTTTGCTGTTGAATGGAAGCTAGTATGTTTGACTGGGAGCTAATTACAATGGTTGGGAGATGGCTCAACGACGTGCCAGGAGCTGGAGAAGTTATTTTGTCAAGTAGATTGGTGTTATAAGTGATGGCTTATCTGTGCTGGTTAATTTACAAATTATGTATGTTAGAATGAATTCTGTTCCAGTAATAGGAAGGATTTTAATTCTCCAATTAGTTTCACTTTGGCTAACACAATGGTATGTTTTGTCTGGCATTAGAGCTAAGGACATTCACAAGGAGTGAAATAGAAAAACTTCTTATTCTTGGAAGTGTTCTTTGATGCTTATAAGTATTCCATTGACTTTTATTTTAATAAATTAAGTTCAGATATAATGGAGTGGAGTATCAAGTTAAATAATCAAAAAGGCACATTGTTTTTCCATCAGTTTTCAATGTATACACACACAGAGTATTTATTACACACCCTTCTAAAGAACAAGCCTTGCACCTATGGTATTTGTGATATAGCTGAAATCTGTGTTTCGATAGTTGAATGATTTTTAGGAGGGCTCTGAACAGGCCCCCATGGACTGAATCAGAAGCTGGAAGGCTTCCAGAGAGTGAGGTCACACTTGGCACCTCCAGCATCTTGAACTTATGTGTAGATGTTTTGTCATTCACCTTGAGTTTTTAAATTAGTACTTCCTCACCCACCCCATCGAAGGAAGTCAGTTGGCTCTGCTTGTCTGCATGACTGGTTTCTCCCTGCTTGCCCCCCTAACTCCTGCCCCCAGTTGGAGTGTTTCCACTTAAGAAGAAAAATAACCTTCTAATTCTTACCTTTCCTTCTTCTATTAGAATTAGCCCTCTCAGCAACTTTCACATGTAGTTACAGTAAATATATGTGCAGAGCAATAAAATAGTCACCATTTTCATGGTGATTTGGGATAAGTCACTTGAAAAACATCTTTACCCCTGAAAATGTTTACCACTGTGCAGATTCATTTAAGGGCAATAAAAATCAGGTAGTACTAATTCAGTAGGTGTCTGTTTTGCCATTTTGAGACGGAAAATGGAATCCTATGTTTATTTCACTCACATAACCATGCAAAACGTCTTATTCCTAGCTTATTAACCTTCAAGACAGTTACAGATTCTGTTTCCTGCCAGTATGGGAGGTGTTTGCGTTTAGCTATACAAAGTTTTATTAATATTTTTGGGAGCGGTGAATTCCAAGGGGGGAGTGGAAATAATCTCCGTGTGCCAGTATAACTTCAAAGTAATGCATCTGGCATGAGAAGAGAGGAACCTCTTGAACTGAAAGGGAAGAAATGGAAGTGTTTCATTTTTCTGTATATTCATATAAATATGTTGAAATGCCATTATCTATATTTTAATTTTAATTAATTTTTATTTACTTTTTAACATAGCCTCTCTTTAAAGATGATTTTCCAAGATAGCTGCAAAGTGTCAGTGCAATATAGCAATATTTTATTGGGTTTTTTGGTGAAAGAGAAGTACCAGTATGGGACTTGATAACAGAAGAATTTCCTTGAGGGAGAGATTTCCCCTAATAGACTGGTGACACCAGGCAAAATGGCAAGCAGAAGGACAGTGGGGGAGTGCTTTAACTTTGAGAGCCACAGGAGGAAAGTTTAATATGAAACACTAAGAGAACTGATGAAGAAACGTGGGCTGGAGTATGTTTAAAAAACTACTAATCCCATCTCAATACAGATGGTGTTGGGAAGAAACTGGAGCGTATATTTAGGGCTTACTAGTAGATTTTTCATCACATCTAAATATGCACCCACTTATTGCTGAGTTAGTACATCCCTTGGAAGCAGGAAAGATCATTTGATAAAATTGCTTAAGCAACTATTAAAGAACGCGCTGGGGTTCTTGGCTTCATAGTGACAGGTTGGTTGCTTACATGCTGTAGTCATTATTTGTTATATTTTCTAATTTTTATCTGCATATGTCATCACCAGGATTCATGACTTGTGGTCCAAATATTAGAGACCTTATTAAATGTTAAATTTAAGGCTTCAGCATAGATTACTAAGAAAGCTATTGCTGAAGGCCACAGCCTCCTGGATAAACACATCCAGTCTATCCTCCCTGACCTCCACTAACTAGCTAGGAATTTCTAAAATTAGTACAGGGATGATCTGTAAAGGAATTTTGCTTCATTGACACTTCTGCTGAAATATTTAGGTTTCTCTCTGGAAAACCTGAAGTAATATGTTTAGTTGAACTGCCACCTTTGGATAGATGCAATGCAGTGGTTAACAGCACAAAATTCCAAACCTTTTCTATGGAGTGGTAACATATGTCCCTGTGCTCTTTACTAATGTGTGTTCTCCTTGGAGTCATGATCCTTGAGCTCTGTCACCTGTGCAGCACCTCCAGTGCATTGTGGTCCTTTACAGGAGACTGCACCTTCTTGAAAAGTTTGACCCATAGAAGTGACTGAGGGTACAAAGTACCTGGAAGACAAGTGCTGTGAGATGTTGTGAACAATACATAACAGACAGACCTGTTGAGCAGTCTGCCATTCCCTGGAATGGTGTCTTCATCGGGCACAACTCCCTGAGAACCCTGAGACTTTCTGAACTGGAATCTGACACCTGAGCAGTGCAAGGCAATTGATGAAACTTGCTCATCCAAGCCTCTGTAGTAATTGTAGCAAAGCTTTTCGTGGAAAGGGAAGAGGTGGATTACTGAAAAGTTAATTCCTCAGGGATGCGCAGGCCAATGGAAAACGTTAGCATCGAGTTATAAGAAAAAATCTCCACCCAAACTCCCTTCTGCATCACCAGCAGAAAAGCAATTTCATTGTAATTGGAAGATTTTGCTGTGTGGGGTGTCAACAAATAGGAAAGCCAGGCACTAATGTTCTAGCTCCTGCCAGATTGGATTGCAATTTAACATTTACATGGGTTAGTCTGCCTATAAATCTATTTGTGGCTATTTCTGATCTTCCCCCCGAGAAAAGCAAGGAAAAGTGATCTATAAATCATGTTGTTACAAATGTCTTTTATTTTCCTGTTTTCATGAAAAGAAAAGGTGTGTTTGTTTCATCTTCCCCCTTCACTTATGCTTATAAAACAGCTTTGGTTTTATCTTTATTAAACAGAAATGACCTTTCTGGTCATAACTAGGCTGATGATGTTGTGTAAGCATTTGGCAATGGCTGTGTGCTCTGCAGTTTGTGTCAGAAGTGGGTAGGTCTCTTCTGTCAAAGCACCAGTAGAAAGGTCACTGCACATTCATTTGCACATTGTAAGAACAAACACATAGGCTTCTCTGCTCTGCCTTCTCAGCAGTGATGTGTCTGTGCTGCTGCTGGGAAGCTCTGGGGTTCAAGTTTCTGGGGTATTAGATATGATTGCCTGCCATTTGTGTCCTTTACCACCTGCCCTCTGACCTGCCGGTAAAATGGGCTGGTTTAGGTTTTCTGGCCATCCCTAGTCCTCTTCTGGAATTTAGCTGGACATTAGGGGCAGGAGGAGAGGACATAGCCTCAAACTGTGCCGGGGGAGGTACCGTTTGGAATCAGGAGAAATTTCTTCACTGGCCAGGGAGGTGGTGGAATCACCATCCCCAGAGGTGTTCAAGAAATGATTGGATGTGGCACTTAGTGCCATCAAGTAGTGATCAAAGGTTGGACTCGATGAACTGAGACATATTTTCCAACCTAACTGATTCTGTGATTGTTCCTTCTGCCTGGAACCAGTGTTAAGAACTTGTATTATATGGGATAGTGGTATAAGACTGATTAATTTAGAAAGCAGAGCTGTGTACTTGGAGAACCTAGAGAAACAAGACCTTGAGTAGAGCCGTGAAAAATGGAATAAAATCAATATTAATTTGTTTCAATTAGTCAGTGCCCCAGGCTGGGTGCTGGATGGAGGAGAGCTTCTCAGATTTCTGTTCTAGGCTAACACTGAAGAGGTTTTCATCTAAATAAACGTTGCCCAAATAAATTTTTTTCTAAATTGTAAGATTTATTATTTTTTTTAATGGATGTAATTTTTTTAATGACTGTTTGGATTTTATCTCCCTTTGGTTTGGGACATCAGATACTGGTGGGAGGAAAAGGAAAACATTTCTCTTAAAACCTCATAGCAAACAGAATATTCTAACCTTTTATAGAGTTTTCATGCTGGCATTTTAAGTACTGGTTTGCCACTGGCTGTACTTAATCTCAGTAGAAGGATCTAACTGGAATATTCTGTTTTTTCTTTGGTACAACAGATCATTTTCTTTCAGCTATGTTGTTGCCTGTTTTGCAGGTGGTGAGTCTTTTCTTATGGGCAGGTTTCTTTTGTATGCTGAGATTGTGCCTTAAGGGCTTTGATGAATTAATTTACTTTGGTACATGTGGCTTTGGAGTGCTTCAACAGCTAAAAACTCAATCAATGGACAAAAGGAGAAAAAAAAGTGTATCTTTTTTCCTTTAGGGGATGAGTAGCTGAGCTGATGACTGCAGTAAAGGCAATTGCACTGGTCAGTGCAAAACCACAACAATTCACCTGAGATCTGACAAAGAAGTTCACAACAGAGATGAAGAAGGAGGGAATAGGAGGGACAGCAAAACACAGAGTCTATTGTCCTTCATGAATGTTGAGGGTGTAGGTGAAAATTGGTGTGGGGAACGAGGGGAGCATCTCTGAAAGAGTGGTACATCTTGCTGATTTTCTTGCCTTTCCTCACGGCTGAGGAAATCTGAGCCTCTGTCTGTTCCAGGTGAAATGGAGCCAGGAACTGTGTTAGAGAACCGAGGCCAAGTACCACAGCAGACTTGTAGTAGTTGCCATAAATCTCTTGCAAGCCCCATGCAGAGCCTCAGTCCCACTCAAACATAATCCAGAGTAGAAGTGATGAATTCAGAACCTGTGAAATGACATGTCTTTGTAGCATGAAAACCTGTGACTTGGCACAAGGACATGCACTTACACTTTAGGGTGTGAAGCTGTCTGAGATAGTCTTAGAGGATGGGAGGAAGCCAAACCTAGTGCAACCTGTCCACACTGCCAGCTGGGAGTGGATCTTGGCATTGATGTGTCAGCTCTGAGATATGTTAGTGCATTTCACTGGAATACACCGGCTCCAATATGCCAGAATTGTGCCAGGTTGACAGCGAGCTGCAGTCCTGTAGAAGAGTTTGTCCTATGCACTTCTTCAGGACTCTGTATCTCTGCTTCTGAAAAAGACTTGCAGAATGTCTCTGCAAGGACACCTGGCCTTTGGAAATGGCCCACAGCTCCTGAGGCATTTATTTCAGCTGTGATGTATCAAGCAGCTGTGTACCGGTGCAGAAGGTTGTTGGAAAAATCAGTGGTTGTTGGAAAAACTAAGCCTACTTTGAGAAATACAAGCTTTGATCAGTTTTTGAGGAGTGCCCTTGTATGTATTTCTTTATAGAAACAAACATTTGCTATACCTATAAGGGTTCTGGTAAAATATCAGTAGATGTCAACTGGCTGGGAAAGGGAAAATTGGAATCCTGATCTAAGCTGTCAGTGGGATCGTCATCTTCTCACAGGTATGATTTAGTTTTTGCTCTGTAGAAATTCAGTCACAAATACTACAGAATGTATTCTGTATATATACTATACAGAATACTACATATTCTGTAGCAGAAATATCCTACTTTGAGTCTCGTTGTTCCTCTTTTCTAGGACATCTATGAAATTACAGTGTTTTTCTTCTAAATAATTTCCCCATGAAATCTGGTGGCTTTTTGAAAACAAAAAGGAAAAGAAGGAAAAAAATTCAATGTTCTATGTTGCTAGGTTTCCTTTTAGTTTATATGGAGTTTCTAGACACAGCTGCAACTTGAAATATAGCCCCATATTATAAAAAAAAAAAAGCAATGAAGCAGAAGAAGCTCAATGAGGCATCGTGCGGGTTTCGGCTTACAACAGATGTTAAATGAATTTATTGGTACAAGAGTGTTTAATAAGCTGGTAAGTTCCTAGTATTTCTCCTACAACCTTTCTGGGATCAACAGAGTTCTTCTAAATTCACTGCCAGTATTTCTTAGGTAGAAATCCAAATAGGTGATGAACACGATACATTTACTATCTAAGGTAGTAGTGTTCTAAAAACATGGTGAGAAGGTGTCAATTCTCTAACCCAAGTTTCCAAAAACTATTTATGTCAAATTACAACTGATCTCTGTCCCACTTGGCTCTCCTATCTTTTTTCCTTTTGGTTAGTGCTTGTAGGTGTGATTGGGTTTTTTTGTGTGTGGCCAGATTAATTTCTCTAATATGATGACTAGGAGAGTAAGCAGTCTGTAAGTTCATGCCTCAAATTCATAATGTAACCTTCCACTTTGCCAGGGATCTGCAAGAAGTTTGAAAATCCTGCTGAATGAGTTAGAAACTATGAAACTAGGAAATAGTTATTTCTCCAGTCTAGATTCCTTACAACTCTTTTTGTTCTTAAGTGTCTATGTCTTAAACCAGTTTTCTTTCACTTTTTTTTTAATAAAACCAAACTTACAGATATTAAAGATGGAACAAAACTTCATGATTTCTGTCTATGAGATTGTATATTTCCATAGTTGTACAATGGTACCCATGATGAAAATTATGTGCTAAGTCAAAGAGTTAAAAAAAAAACCACCTGAAATTGCCCAAAACTGTAATGGGAACTGAAAGCAACAGAACTTCTGAAACTGAATCATATCTGTGGTAGTATTTGGTATTAGGGAACAAATATTCTAGGAGAGTTTTGATTTATTACTATATCTTTAGTTTTTTTATTTCACACTCTTATTGCTTCTTTAATTCTAGAAAGATTAGTAAATGAATTACTTTAATTTCTTCATTCTTATGACAGGTTGACTCATCTGTCAAAGAGTTTAGCTGTGTTATGGCATTGTGATTTCTTCTCAGAGAAGAACTAGTTTATGTGTTGAACAACTACACGATATAATAATTAGTATCATTGTCTTTTCAGATCTCCCTGTAATTGATTTCTTCTTCTAAAAGATTAATAACTGAAGTTTTGGGAGGAGAAATGAATAGAACCTTTTACCATTGAAACAGGATGTTTTGGCCTGATATTGGTTGGACTGATAACTTCAGAACCTGCTCAGACTGCATGTATACCATTTTTTCTTAAGTAGAATGCTGCTTTAAAAACTAGTTGTATCTGCCCTTTTTGTGGTGGAAAGAGTGCTTGCCAATGATCTCAACTCAGAAAGCCTAAGGGTTAGTCTGTCTTCCCTACACCCAAAGCCATCCACTGGAAAAATTTCAGTGTTCTTAGTACCTAATGCTTGGATACAAGAGGACTAGAGAGTCCTGGATGACCTGGCAAATATCAAGGATCTGTAGCTTAACAATTGACAAATATTTGACTTGCAGTTTAATGACTAAAACATCCACTATTGCTGTAGAGCTGATAAGTGGCAATTGATATCTGTTTCACTAAGGGTTGCAATAATTACCAGAAACCACACACATTTTTCAAGTGACTTCAAGGTATTTTGCTAAAAGAAGCTTTTACACAAATCTTTAATAGCTTACAACCGCAGGAAACTTCGTTGTACCAAACATGGAATGTCCATTTTTCAGAAGAGTTGGGTTGTGTCTCTAGGCTAACATGTACTTCTAAATATCCATCTTGTCATCCTTGAATGAGAACATACAGTGCAACAGTGATGTTCCCATTGCTTCATAATGGCAACAAAAAAATCCATGCTCCTACTGCAATGCAAGCAGTAAGACTTATGGCTAACTGTTCCATGCTAAGGTATTAATAATAGCTAAGTCATGAATCTGTTACTGGAGTAAATGCTAGAAGAGGCAGCTGAACTTTTTATCTTCCCCTTCTCGCACCGTTTCATCCTGAGTCTAAAAAGCTTTGTTGTCCTCACTTATAAATCTAACATAGAAATTCCAGGTAGTTAGTGGGGGTTTTTTGTTTGTTTTGGGCAAAAGAGATAAAGTCAGCATGTGCAAATGCTATCTTTTGCCAATTATGATGGGGAAAACTTATTTTTCCTTAACAGAAGCAAGTTCCATCTCAAATGACATGTGCCACTGCTTAGTTGTGATATAGTCAGACTCTTCAGAAAGTAGGACTGTATGAGCAGAGGAACCTTGTTTGTAAAAAGTGGGGAATAACAAAGGAAAGTAAGAAATTTAAAATATACTTACAGAACACAGAACGTCTGAGACAAATGTTGGATTTTAATGTTCAGGCGTGGGTACTGACCAATGGAAAAAAGCTAAAGATTTCAGAAAAGACTTTTTGTTTCCTTTTGGGTTCTCTGGAACTCTGAAGAAACAGGATTTTGTATGTTCCTTCTAAACAAAGATACCAGATTTTATTTTGTCTTATCTTCAGTAAGATCATCCCATAGATCTTTGTTACTCTGGTATGTTTGGATCAGGCAAGTTACAATAATTGTGGATATTTCCTCATAAAATTTCCTCTTTGTTTGCATTTGTCCTGCTATTTCAATGTGCCCTCTTGTTCTGGAAGACACTGAAAGAAATTTCTAGTGACTTCTAGTAGACACTTCAGTCTCTGAGCATATTATGAACACTGGTATCTACTGTCACCAACCTAAATAAAGAATACCCCAAATTTAAGTCAACTCTATCATGAAATAATGATGTATTATCTCAGGGGAAAATATGAATATAGGCCCCAATTTTCAGCTATATGAAAAGAAAAAAAAAAGGATTAGAACAAATGAGAATTTCCTTTGTTTTTCAACAGAAAATGTAATCAAGAATCTGTTTTGTGGACAATTTCTCATATAAAATAGAAATATGTAGTTACTAGCTGGAAAGAATTAAAATCAATAAATCACAGGAAAAAGTGTTTTAATGGCGTAGTGAAAGAGGCAACTATGTGAAGAAGGCCTCAGGCTGACAGAGGAAGAATATATAAAGGAAGGGAAAAGCAAATGTCACAGAGAACAAGAAAGTCAACACATAAAAATTACACTGCAACAGCAGATTGAATGTTTAAGTGTATTGACTGTGTTGAAGGCTGAAGGCCATAGAAAGGGTTGGAAGTCTGGCTTCCAATACAGGTACCAGGCTGAGTGATTGTGCCCTTAGGCATCCATGGACTGTGCAGATGTAATGCTCTATCTCTGTTAAAAGAATAATTTTGGGAATTCTGTGGCCATTTTACAAGGTTTGTCAAAAGATTTTCTTCATGTTCAGACCTTTCAGAAATCTTTGAAAGAGCGTGATGGTCCTTGGTTGCTACTTTTACACCTAAAAAGGCTGAGAAAGGCTTATGATAGATGAGTTCAGAAAGAAAAAATACTAGAGTAATATGATAGCATCTCCTAAACAATCTCTTCTGTATATTGATGCTAGTTTATAAATATAATACTCTGTAGGATTCTTTTAAAAGAACCTGTTAAATCTAGAGGTGAAAACTTAGTTTTAAAAGATGATGTATTTTTTCCTATGTCTGCACATCGTCAAATATTAAAAACAAACTTAAAGAGGCAATAAGCTGATATTTTGACTGTGTTTAGTTTTCTTACAACTTTGTAAATCTACCATTACTGACTGTGTCACATAAACGTTCTCCCTTCTGTATCTGAGCCAAGGGAAGTTTAGACTGGATATTAGGAAAAATTTCTTCACTGAAAGGTTTTTCAACATTTGTAACAGGTTGCCCGGGTAAGTGATGGAGTCACCATCTCCTGCAGTTGTGGCACTTAGGGACATGGTTCAGTGGTGGACTTGATGATCTTAAAGGTCTTTGCCAACCTGAATGATTCCATGATTCTATGAAAATACTTGGTGGAGAAAGGAAGTAGTGCTTGGTAACACTGCATATGTTCAAAATTTTTCTTGAGTCAGGCAGTGTTCATGACTGAAACTCTTCCTGTACCCATCTAGGAATACACTGTTCTTGGAGGGCAAGCTCGGGGCTGAGGGTGGGAAGAACTGGTTTCTGTTTTAAACTTCACAAAAAAGCGATCCCAGGGCTGTAAATCTGAGCTTCCTGCAACCTGGAACACACAACTGTAACATGAAAATGGGGTTCTGTCCAATCTTAGGATTTGTGCTTGGGAAATCACAGTCCTAACTGCAGGTTATATACTTGGTTTTTAAAATATAATTAAATATTAAATATACTATATTATTAAAATATGAGGGAAGCAATCATTTTAGCTTGAAGAAGAAAGAAGTTTACAATGTTTATTATACACTTGTCACACCATTCCTAGGATGGTACAGTGACAGGGCTTTGGTACTGCAGTAGTTTGTACAACAAAGTTTTTTTCTATTTTTTTCAGTGTTTTCCTTCTGAAAGGAGAGTGAGATTCTAATAAATTTTTTTCAGCGGCATAAAAAATGGGCCCAAGTTGTTTGTGATGAGTGCAAGTAATTGCAGCTTCTGAGATTGAACGCATGACTGTAGAACTAATCTCTTGAGTGTAATTATTTCAAGATGGAACACGCTGATTGGAAATGAGCAGTGAAATTAGCAAGCAGGAAAAGATGATGATATGAACTTTCTCAGGGTCAGTAATTCCAATCCAAGAATGGTTTTGCAGACATGTGAAAACTCCTTTTCTTGGCCCTCAGGCAGTAAGATGGTTTGGGGTTTGTCTGGTAATTGTTTAGCCCTGCAGAACATATGAATGGCTGTGTAATCTCTGTGGTGGAATCTTAGTGCAAGGGAGAAAATGGAAAGGAAAGCAATAAAATAAGCAGCAATACGCTAAGGAAGGTGAAATTTGTTTTGGAAAGAAGAAAAATGTTAGATGGTAAAAGTTGTGAGCTATTAAAGGAAACAATTGTACAAACTATTGTGCTGTGAATCTTGGAAACAGATTACTTTTATCCCTGACCTACTAATAATCCTGAAGTATTTCAAACCACTGATGTTAGACAGAAACTCTTTCATTGTTATATTGGTCAACTAAGAGAAGGTACTGACAAATATATGATGATGTTTCTCCCTGTGTGCCCCTTCTCCCTCTCTGTGGTTTTGGCCTGCACATTTTGCCTATGTGGATATGACTAAAGTGAAAAGTATGCCTTGTGAAAAAAGTCAATTCAAAAGTTATTTGGAACAGAGAAAGGAAGGGGCAATACAGAAACTTGTTTTTTAATAGAATTCCTCTTGGATATGACACGGTGACCGTCACTTTATTTGCCCTCTTTGGGTATGGACACTTTCTCCTCATTCATGTCCTGCTCCCCAGAGTGCTCTGCTGAATGGGAAGGGTACATTTTGATGATCTGCTTCTGGGAGAGGCCACGGGAAAGGAAATAGAGTACATTCTGGGCAGGTTACAGAAAAAGTTCCCTGTTCCAGGTGAACTCAGAGACACTGAGGATTAATACAAAGGAACTATTCTCTTCTTGCCAAATGAGTCACTAGAAGCAGCCTCTGACATAATCTTGAACTCTTAATTTTCCCCAACCACCCCATGTCATGTTGTTCCCTGGCTGGTAGCTCTGGTCTGAAACTTCTGTTGACTGCCTTCTATATTCTCAATCTCTGCAGAGTTCAAAACCATACATGCTTTTTAATCACTTGGTACAACTTAACTTTTTAATTCTGTGAACAGAACTGTACAGTTTTCTTAAAGACAGTACCTTTGTGAAAGTGAATTAATTATGTTGTTTATCTGTTCATTCAGTGTGTAAAATGGACTGGAGACACAGGTATATTTTTAGATCAGTCATCCAGTAAAATTGAATTTGGGAATATTGCTTTCATATAACATAAGAAAAGAAGTAATTAGACTGAACAAGTCAATCTGCAGTGAATGACTGAACCAAGCTGTCATTTATAGATATTTAAAAGCTTATAAAAGCAAAAAGGAAGTTAATCTAGGTTAAAAAAGCAAAATAACACCTACATTAATCCCATCAAGAGAACATGCTTTGCAATCTTCAGATGTAACAAACTTTCTTAGCATTCCTGATGTGTTGACATGTATGAAGTATTGTTTCCAGGATGTCTGTGTTTAGACAACATGTGCAAAGGCAGAATTTAATATGCTTTAGGATTCCATTTTCATATAAGTAATTCCAGTTTAACTGCAATCTTGGATTGAACAGTAACTAGTGATTATCTGAGTCATATTTTAATACCATGGCAGCTACGAACTTAGATACTACATTAAATAATAAGCAAATGCTATTTTAAATGCTGTTTCATGCCTTTGCTGTCACAGATGTAAAAGCTGGAGCAGACTACTGTCAAATATACAGCATTAGCATGCTGGTACCAAAACTGTGTGGGAGGAAATGCCATCCTACATCAACTTTTCCAAGATGCAGTTTCCTGCCATTTTTCTTCTACCTGGAGCATAATTGCAATTTTAGTATAGTCTTTTGCATATTCCTCCAGTTCACTTTCAATTTTTCTTACAGCTTTTTCCTAATTGGAAGCAGTGACAGTCTTGACCTTGTGCTTAATTTCTGTTTTCTCCCACTTACAAGATGGGCAAGATGGCAAAAGGATGTATGATTTTAAGGAAAGAAGGAATATCATGCTGGAAGGGATATATTGCATTGGTTACTTCTGGCAACCAAGGCAGATATCAAGCAAGGTAGGTATTGCTGTTATCTGTCAGGGCCTTTTCTGGAAGATCCTGACCTGACTGAACCCTTTTTACAGTCTGTGCAAACTCTCACAAGTAGCAATCAAACACTTCTGCAAGTTATGAAATATTGCCTCTCAAGAAATAATTTTTCACAATATAAAATATACTGATTTTTGGGATGTTATTAATGGATTCAGGCAGCAAATCCTGACATTTATTATCTCTTAGAAAACCTGGTTTCACACCATTCCTTGAAAGCAGTGGTAATCCTTGCATTTAAAATTGACTGTCTGTCTGATGAATTAAGACTGGAATTGCAACAAAAATTCTTCTCACAATGTTTTCACTCCTTCCACCAAAAGTAATCAAACAGTTGACCAAACTTAGAAGTCATTCATGTCCTGTGCCTGTAAAACTGTGCTTTTATTGAAAGAAATATTTTTTAAAGTAACTTTTACTTTGCATTCAGTTTTAATTATTTTAATAGCCTTTGCTTTTAACTTGCATTTTCTGATTACTTATTTTACTTCTCTGAATATCGGATACAAATTGAATGTAATGGCATTTGTCTTCTCTGAAGTGGGTAGCTGATACATTTGGGTAGCTGAACACCATTTAACCATAACACGAAAATCCCAAATATTTCAGAGATTTCTGCTGAAAAAGAATTAGTTGTTATGTGTCTACATCTTTGTCCTGAGATCAATAACTTCACTTCAGTACTTTTTCATTCACACTGCCCACCATGATTTGCTATTCAGATAGCCTGAGTATACCTTCTGTAAGTGAAAGCAAATATTAACACAAGTGTGGTAGTTTTCTTTTAAAATGGCAAACAGAGACTTGAGTTCCCTTTTGTCCCTGACCTTTTCCATAGCATTAAATAGAATCCAACTCTTCCACTGAGTAATCAACATGAAGAAATAATGAGGCACACATGAAAAAAGTTAATTTAATAAGGAAAAAGACTTCTTAACATAGCAACTGATAGTGCTGTTTTATCATATGGGAGAGAGAGCACATGGATATGTTTGTTAAAACTGGTTTATTGTTGTGTGCACACATGGAACCAGTCAGATTAGGCAAAGGCAGCACCGTGTAACTGGAAGAGCACAGCATTAATGGCATTAATGAAGATTTACTTGTGAAACACTAGTTATCTATCCTGTAGTGTTTTTTTTTTTTTTTTTTTTTTTTTTTTTTTTTTTTTTTTTTTTTTCACTTTTCCAAAAGCTAGTTGCATAATGGAAAATCACAAAACTAAGTCACAGAATCACAGAAGGGGTAAGGATGGGAGGGACCACAGGGGGTCACCTAGGCCAAGCTCCGTGCACAAGCAGGGTCATCCCAGAGCACATGGCTCAGGGTTGTTATTCCAAACAGCTCCTGAATATCTTCAGTGAGAAAGATTCACAACCTCTTTGGGCAATCTGTTCCAGTGTGTGCTCATTCACTCAGTAAAGAAGTCCTTTCTTATGTTCCAAGGCACACTTCTGGCTCAGGAAATTTTAGTCCAGGCTCGTAGAGTTCAGGAAGCTTATCAGCATTGAAAATGGGACCTTCAGTTGGAAACCCTGAGGCAAGTTTTTTCAGAGGTTACCACCTCTGCAATACCCAGATGGGAAAAAACGTGCAAGAATAGAAGTGTGTGATGTCAGTTAAGATGTTAGAGTGCCATGAATTGCAAATTCTAAGAATAATATTGCCAGTAAAAACCAGTTATCCTGTTCCAAACTGTGGAAATTGTATTATTGACAAACAGCTTCAAGGCTTTCTGAGACCTTTATATATCTTGATGTGTTCTGGTTTAATATTGTTGACTGCTATGAATAATCCTTTTTTTTATACTCCTCTTGGGTTTGAAGCAGAAATTCAATGTTGGTGTGCCACAGAATTTCTTTCAATGTCTGTTTTACGATTTTCAATTGTGAGTTGAACAGATACTCTAAATTACTTATTATACTTCAGTAATTCATAAAAAGTCAATGATAGAGAATGCCATAATAGGGTTAGGTAGAAGTAAACAATTTTGAAAGTGTAAAAGTAAAAGGAAACTCTACTTCTGTGAATGTTGTTGTTTTCATATAGTTGTTGCTATGAAAATTGCTGTACTATGAATACACTTCCCCTGACTAGCAATGGTTCAAGTGTGTACTCATCAAGCAGGACAATAGAGATAATTTAGTCTTGATGATTATTCCATTGTGATTAATAATGTAAACACAGAGGAAAGTTCTCTGCATTTTTGGAGGTCGTGGGTGGAGAGGTGGGAGAAGACAAGTAGAAAAATACCATCAGCTCATCAGCAAGGGGTACAAAAATCAGACAAATTAACAGAAGAGGCTCTTAAAGAGGGCTCACAGAAAGAAAATAAAATAAAAAAAAAAAAAAAAGCAAACACAGCAGCAGGTTTTGGTGGCTTAAAGTGTTTGGGCATAATTTTGAAGCAAGGGATAGAACCAAGAAAGTAAAGTATTGAATGGCCACTATTCAGAGGATATCCACCTACTTGTAGCAAAAAGCTCTATCCATTTATTCCAATCCTTCTGTTCCTGTATTTTGGTCAACTCTCAGTCTGTGAAAAATCTTTCCCTTTTATCCTGTGGTGTCTTTAGATTATTTAAGAGCTTTAAAGAACAGAATTAACAAAGAGGAAGGAAAAGGGAGAAACAGACATTTTTAGAAATGTAGAAGAGAATGGAAGTAGAGTGTAGGAAAGATCAGTGCATGTACATCATAATTTTATTCTACTCATATATAATCCTGGGAGCTGAGTAATGATGTGGCAAAACTTAGCAATGACACTAGACTTTCAAAGCAGTCAGATGAAAGGCACCTGTCAATAGTCTCAGCTTTTGTGTTATCATCACTTTCTGTGCATGGGTCAGGAGCTTTCAGCTATCTATTAGTACCCAGTAAAGATCTTGTCATCATGTTTTTTTGCGCTATGAAGTACTAGGGAATAGTAGGAAAGAAGCAAACAGAAAATCTGAGGTTACCATTATGTTTTTTCTAAAACTGTGTCTATTCCATCGTATGATTTGTGTCCCCTCTTCTCACGAGAAAAGTTTAAACAGCATGGAGGTCTTCAGTGTGGAAGAGAGAGGAGGATGTCATAAGAAAGGGATAAAAAAATTGAGAATGTTTTGAAGACCTAAAAACAATAATCATCCACTGCTGAGTATAAGAGCTATCCAACAGCAGATTTCAATAAACAACAGAAATGCAGAATTTTTGCATAGTTTTGCAAATCTCATCAAAATTTTCCACAGGACTCCAGAAATTAAGAGGGATGAGCAATTGTGAAAATCAACACTACAAAGATTTCTCAGATTCTATTAAATACAATGCTTAAGTGTCTGACTTGAGAAGCAAAATATCACTGAACTTATTGTATTCTTACACACCCTTGCTCCTGGGATCAAGGGATAACTCTTGGTGATTCAATTAGTCTCCACTTAATGAATTGAAGTGAAAGAAAATGAAAGAAAAATTTAAAAAAACACCCCAAACTAAAGTTTATAGATCCAGTGATAGAAGGAATTTTTTTCTAAATGCTGCTGTCACAGGTACAATTGAGTCTTCCACGTTAAGGCAAACAGAGTGTGCAGATATTATAGTCAGGTAGTGTATTTTCTAATTGTCTGCATTTTTGTGTGCTTTATCCTCTAAGGAAAGAGAAGAAATTCCTTAGAACGTATGTAAAGCCTGACTCTGCATGTACTTTTCTGTGTGCCTCAATCAAATGCTTCCTGAACAGTTCAGCTGTAAGTGAATTTTTACCTTTTGTGTTTACGTTTACATTACGACCCTACTCTCTGACCCCAAATCCCAAATGGGGAAATTTGCATTTCCAGAAAGTATGTGGGTGAGAGGGAAGAACCTTGAGCCTCCTTCAGCTTGAAACTGTTGCACCCAGACCTGCAGTGCAGATGGCTTGGGCCATCCACCTGGTCTCCTTTCTTTAGAGAACAGATGGGGAAACACCTCTTGCCAGGAAAAAAGGTACCCAAACCACTGGATTATACTGCTTGTTCTTTTTATAAACCTAGGCTGTTGGGAAGGGGAGGAAAATAGCTTTTGGGATCAGACAAGAGGAAAGGCTCTCTAATACTTCTGACAGCTTCGGCAGTCTGGATTTTTGAATCAGGACTTGGCAAATACAGCAGGTACCTTGGCTGTCACTGAGGCAAGGAATAGTTGCTGCTAAAACTGGACAATGTACATTACTTCCTTGTTTCCCCTGGATGCTGGACATAGCCAGATACTGCTGCTGAGGTAAGAGCATCCCCGTGTGACAGAGGAAGAGGAAGGCTGTGACATAAAGCATCAAATTAATTTCCTGAATGTGGAGGGAGAGTATTTGCACAGTTTAAAACCACAGTAAAACCCGAGGTTGCTCACAAGTGGTCTGCTATGCCAGAGACTGAGGGGCAGTGGGGAAAGAGTGGGGTGCAAGACATAAGGAAAGAAACTGCACAAAGCATAGCTTGGAATAAGCAGATACATGTCGCTAGGAAGAACTAGCGTGGCTAGGTCTGAAAAGTGCCTTTTGGCTTTTTATCAGTTGCAGGTCCTCTCTGCATGTGCTTCCTACAGCTGAAGAACAGCAGCCTAGTACCTCCTGCTAGGCATCTGCTGAGCAGCTGATGCAGGAGATGAGCAATGACTTTGAACATCTCCATGCAGAGAGACCCTTTCTGAAGTTTTCTTGGCAACCTGTGTCTTTTTGCATGGCCACTGGGATTCATTTATGCAGGGAGAGTTTTGATATTTGCAACAATATAACATGTTTAAAAAAATTAATAAAAGTAATCTGCTTTTCTATGCTGGTTCTATACAAATACTCTCAATTAGTGCCATGAAGAGAAATGAGTGCCTAAAAAACATAGATAAGATTCCTTTTGATTAGTGAAAGTTGCAGTGCCAAGTGCAAATAATCTTAAAACTTTCTACTGGCATTGTATTAAGAAGAGTAAACTTTAGCATTTTCTGTGATGCTACAGAAAACTGATGGTGATAGTCTGTTGTTGAAAAACAGCTCAGTTTTGGTCCAGAGCATATGTGAACATACTGTCTCTCAGCAATTAAATCAGTGTTCATATGCTCTTTTTATGACAAGAGAATTTGTAAATATTTGTAGTCTATTATGAAACTAGTCTCAGGGAAGAAAACCAGGCTGCCATAAGTTTCTTGCTGTTTCACTGTCAGAAATAATGAAATATTTTTAAACTTAAATTATTCATATAATAGTTTCTGCAGAATTGCTTGGGGCACATTTAGCCTTTAAAAATGTTTAATATTTTCTGCTTTATTTGAGATAAAGTTCACATATTACTGCACAAGAAGTGTTAGTTTTGCTTATGCAATGTCCCCTAAACAGTAGAATTAAAATAAACGTTGACTACTGTTGTAGCAATGGTTGTAGTAGTACATGCAAACTGCACAGCACTCTAGCTAAACTAAGTAGAATTATCCAGTATAATGATCTGGTAATCTCCAGGGGTATTTGAAAACTAACATAGATATAAGCAACTTAATGTTGATGCCAGCTAAACAAAACAAAGTGAAATTTAATAAAACCTCAACAAAGGATTTATTAACCTTAACCTCAAGTATGGCTACTTAGCCATGGCATGAAAAACCTCCAGGCTGGAATGATGATGATGATGTGTAGTAACTCTGGTCCAGGTAAAATATATTTTTCTGGGTGCAGTGCAAGGTAGTAAAACAGTGGACAGATTGTTGGTGGTAATTTGGAGATGAAACATACTGACTTAATACTTGCTATCTAAAAGTCTTTTTACAATTATTTCAATGGATTATACAGATTTGAAAATTGATTCAGAGGGCTACAGTGAGCTGTATGCCAGACACTTAAAAGAGAGAACCAGCCTTGCAGTCTCAAAGAAGCATTTTCATTCAAGAGGTGCTGAAGAACTTTTCCATTTCTGGAGAAAAATTTTAGTTGAGTAAATAATTAGTTATAATTAAAAATGCATTTCTCCCCTTTTTTTTCTGCTCCCA
This sequence comes from Sylvia atricapilla, assembly GCF_009819655.1. NCBI lineage: Eukaryota > Metazoa > Chordata > Aves > Passeriformes > Sylviidae > Sylvia > Sylvia atricapilla. The sequence continues at coordinate 57,972,213 of NC_089145.1, forward strand.
CATCATGCCGTCCATTTCTGTCATGAGCTGTTGATCATCCTGACAATTTTATCTATTATAATTCCTTTATTTCTATTCTCCATCCTGTGTCATGTTTTTCTTCTGGGCCATGCAAACTGGAGTCTCCCTCTTGGACTAGTCTGGAGGCTTTGCAATGATGCTTCCTGCAACACTCATTCTCCTTAAAGACCAAAACAAACAAAACTTGTAAATTCAAACAAACCACACACAAATTAACAAAATATTCAGAGAGCACTTAAAAATTAGTCACACTCAGTTATGTTTCCTTCATAGGAAACATAATTTATTCACTATTTTTATTTCAGTACAAGTGTCTAGGTGTCCTCTTCACATGTTCCATTCCTATTTGGGGAAGAAACCTTGTTCATGGTTCTCCTCTCTGATATTCCAGAGGCTCACACTCCCCACCACTATTACACCAGTGCCACCTTCTGCTCTATGTGCTTGAGTTGACAGGTGCTAAAATCTGAGGCATCAGCTAAGCTTTCAAAAGTAGAGCTTATAAACATTTCAAAACTTCTTGAACTTTCAGAATTATTATTAGTATCTCATGACACCCTTGGAGACTACACCAGAGCAGTCTGCAATTTGACTGCACTTCCTTCCCCATCCTCCACCCCCAAATCAACAAAACTTTTAAGGAAGGAAGTTCCTCCTTGATCTCCTTAGGTATTGAGTTATGCTATGTAGCAGTTTGTAGCAATTTTTAAGCTAACACATCAGGCAGATTATATTTCTGTGGTCATTTCCAGGTAATTTCCTTCAGTTTTTCCAGGAATCTCATTCCAAATGTCCAGATGAATGTGTCTGGTACTGTCGAAGTCTTCAATATGCTGAGGCAGGGTAAGTCCATAGGGGTTAAAGTAAGAATATTAAATAGGTTACCAAATATGAAAATAAATCTGTAAGTGGATTTTAATGGGAGGGAAAAAAATATCAATATGTGCTTCATCCATATATTTTGTAGGAACAGTGGAAGATAATAAAATATTTAGGAACACAGAATATAAAGCAGTCGATTAAGTATTTTAAGCTGTTACTATATTTTTTCCCCCCTCTATTTTAGAAGTTCCATGTTTTGGCTGACAATCGACCCATTCACATGAAACTCCTCTTCATTTTATTCTACTTTGTCAGTCAGAAGCTTAATACTTCAGCAAATTTACAGTATCTGATTTTTCTTTTGACAGTTGAAATCAGAGGCAACACTCCTCATTATTTCTGTGTATTTGGATTCTCAAAGAATTGACATGCATTCAAATGTTGTACTGAGTGGAATAATAACCATAGAATTGCTAGGTTTGGAAAAAAACCTCTGACATCATTGTGCCCAACCATTAACCCAGAACTACCATGTTCACCACTAAACTGTGTCTGCAAGTGCCTCATTCACAAGCTTTTTTAAACACTTCCAGGGATGGTGATTCCACCACAAATAATGATGATAATGATGTAAAAAAATAAAAAAAAATAACTTTAACAATCCTGCTGGTGATGTATCACTTTCAGAACAAGTTTGGACTGCTTCAAGTACAGTACTCCTCTGCTCTTTATTCCTAATCTTGCAGAAGCTTAGGTCCCATAGAAAGCAACTTGTCTCTATAACCACCCTTTATTGGTACCCTCATCTTTTTACTGACAGTACTCTTTCTCCCTTTAAAAGCCTCATTTAAAATAATTTCTTCATAAAATATGCAATGGTGCTACTTTAAGTGTTAGTAACTCTTGGTTATGTTAGGTCTACATTGTGAGATCAAGGAGTATGAGCCTTGTTCTCTTTTGCACTCTTGAGTCTTAGTTTTGGGGAGTCAGTTCTCTTTTTAAGTTTATAGCTTTTCACTATTTACTGTTTAGAATATACTAGGGCAAATAACTGGAAAGTGAAGTTGGGCAGTAGAAATAACAAGGTCAGTGGAAGACTTTATAGCACTATGTATCAAAGCTGGAGGCTGAAGCCTGATCTAACCTGTACACTCAGTGTGGGAATAGGAGCAAGGATATGAGCCACACAGAACTTGATTTGTTTCTGATGCTGGAAATAGGGGAGGAAGGGAAAATGGTTATTTTTCCTAGGAGTAGCTAGCTGAGTTCTGGCAATGGTTGCTGCTCCATATACCCAAATTACTCCAAAATTAAGAGCTGTATATGCAAGCAACTGTCTAATCTACAGAAGTGCTATATATGTATCAACTCTCTCTAGAGCAAAAGTACTGATAGACAACATAAAAAGCTTTATGGTAGCTCTGGTGCTTGGGTGTATCTGATCCTACTGATTTGATTTCAATTTCAAATACTTTTCTTTCCTGTATTTGCCATTATTTCAATGAGAAATACAGTAAATAATATGTGATCTTTTTAACTTCAACAAATGTTGGTAGTTTCAAATGCTCCTGGAAAATTTAAGTGCCTAGTTAAAACTTTTAACATTATGCTGCTGACTGCTCAACATCATAAGCAACTTACCCAATTATTTTTGTCAGAAAAGAGGGCAAACATCTAAGACAGTTCTGCAGACTAATTTGTGGAACTGGGTCTTGCTTCACAAAGATCATTTTTAAGAAGTACTGATTAAATGGAAGCAGGTTTCGCTTAAATAATTTTCTGCTCAGGCAATAATATAAACATTTCTATTGGCAACTTATTTTTAACTTCTAAGCTGCATTCATGTGCACTTCCACCACATGGTCACTGATTAAATTTTGAAAGGCAATGTACAGAAAGTCATACAACTAAATTATAAAGATTTTATTTTGTGTAAACAGTAAGTAAAATATGAATGCTACTTTAAACTTGTTCCCTACCATAGATTTAGATAAAATTGGTTTTCTTACTATTCTTATCTTCACATTGTTGAAACTAAACCAGTGATAAAATACAGAGCTCTTAAAAGGCAATAGGATCTGCTCTAATATTTGGATAGACTTGTATTGAAAAGGGACATGAGACTGAACCTTCTCTCATTTCAGTGGTCATTGGCTGTCAGCTTTTATTTCTCAAATGTTGTGAGGGGAGCTACTCAAAACCTTGGATGTATTCTGGCTTCAGGGGCATTCTTCACAATTTATTGCATGTGCTGCTACAGAGCTGGCAATAGTGATACAGTTTGGACACAGGGTGTTGCCTGGGTCACTTGATCATGTGTTGGAGCAAAAATTTCTGCTGCAGGCAGTGTGTAATCCTTGAGCAGTGTAAGGGCAACTGCTGCTGTTGGTGCAGTGTGTGGGAAGGTGGATAATGCTTCTTTCAATTGCCATGGCAGCATGGTTCAGCTCTCCAAGGCCTTCCTGTTATTCACTGTCATGCTTCCACCCTTTTCCAAGGCAGAATTAGCTTACTTTAATCTCTTCCTCAAGGAAGGTTCTTGTTCTGGGCACACAGCTATGGAAAAACATTTTAAAAAGTAATCTCTAAGGAATTTCAGCCTGAATGCCTGGAAATACTCACTATGAGACACAGCTAGTGATTAGAAATGTGTCCGGCAGAGACTATGGGATTTCTCCATCAGTCAGCTTCCCTCTTTGTGAGCACAGGCAGGTTCACATCAGCATTCATGTAGTTTTGTCTTAACTGCTGCTGCTTCTTAGTATAAAGACTTCAAATGGCATTTTTCCTACCAGCCCTCCTAGCAGATGCTCCCGTGGCACTGGGATCTCAGAGCCTCAATATGACAAATTACTCCCCCCCTCCAATATCTCTATAGACTGAAGATACTAACTTGGTAAGAGTTACATTAGCTTCTTTCCCCTTGTGTGTGTTCTTTCTTTTTCTAATGTTTTAGTCTTCAGCCTTAGGAGAGGGTTACATAAGGTTTGCCAGTATTTCTAAGTATAGTGATTGCTAGTAAAACAAACCTGGCCACAGAAATCTTCTCATCTTGGTAGAAAAGGATAACAAGGAATCAGGATTAACCAGGACTCTTCCAAACTTCAACCATTCAACCTAGCAAAGATATTAAAACATATCTCATATAGCACACCCATTTGTAATATAGCTATCAATTGAAAATAAGATGTATCAATATAAGGAATTAAGAAATATAAGGCAGGTAACTGCAGGAATCCTTACTCCTTTGTCATGGGTGACTAGTGTTTCATCAGTTGACTTTGGTCAGAAATATAGAACATTCCTCAATTTCTGAATATTTGCCCTTTTTTTTTTTTCACTCAAATTTATGTATTTACTTGTACCTGAATGAATTAGTGAGATATTAGTGGAACATATCATGGATGTAGAATATTTTTTTGTAAATAGAAAAAAATATGAACACATCCTTATTTTCTTTCCTGTAGCTTACTAGATGAACTTATAGGGAACTGGAACAGTTCAAAGACTGAGTGTTAAACCTCTGTTTCTTCTTAAAAGGAACAATCAGAAAGTATGTACCTCTTGTGTCCATAAAGTTTTTGTGAACCTTAATGAATACTGAGAATTGCAGAACAGCAGAATCAATCAGCAGCTATTTGTTTTAGGTAAGAAAATGTTAATATGTTAGATTTTTTTCAATCACAGAGAATCAGATATATTTGCTACAGATGGAAGATTCCTAATTAAATGTATTTCAAAATTAAAGCTTTGGCAATTGAGTAGTCTAGTGCAGCTGATTAGAAGGGTCATAATTATAAAAACCCACTTCATACTTTCAAATATTAGGGCATTTTTATCACCAGAGGGCACTATCCTTCCAGGCTAAGATTAAACTTTTGTTATACGGGTTTACATATTTTTTTTTTTTTTTAAATCTAAGAAATGGGATCTCAGGTAATACCACTGGGGGCTTTTTTTTTTTTATGTGTATGTTCATTTAAATAACTACATTTTGATCATTCTCTCCTTTAAGTTTTCCGTATTTCTATATGAAACATATGAATATTCAGGCTGATATAAGACTAGTTTAAGAAATCCCAAAGGATTTGCAAAAAATGCAGAAGTTACATGTTGCTGTGCACTGGCATACACCTCTTTGTTGCAATCCAGCTGCTATTATGGGCACTGACCTGCATTTGAAAAGCTGCAGAGTATTCCTACCTGTGTCCCCACTGAGGGATTCTTTAACTGCTGCTCTGTTTTCATTCTCTCCAACCAACCAGCTGACAGGAGAGATGGCTTGTGAGTCATGCTGACCACACCCCAGCAGGAAGTGTTCCTTTTTTGCAAGTGGCTCCTGCTGGGGTTTTTCTCTTGCTGGCTGTTGTGCTCCAGTGGCCGGCACTGCACTGATTCCAGTTGCTAGTTGTCCTCCTCTCAAGGGAATATGGGAGAGAGTAAAAGTCACAACTGATAGATACAGTGGTGGCCACATAGCAGCAACAGGCTGCAGCAGCATGAATGCAGGATGTTGTTCCCTTGTAGCATACAATGATATTTTGCCTTTTCTATGTAGTATTATGCACTAGAACCATTCATGCTATGAATATATATCTCACTTTTAAGTGTTTTATTTGTGCATTGCCTATATTCATGTAATTCTCTTGTTAACCAGACAAGACCTTCATTAGTCCTTTGGACTACAGACATCTTTCCTGTTTGTGTAATTACTGGCGATGTGTTAGTTCTTCCCAAGTTCTGGTAAATCAGTTGCATGGGTATAGCAGTAAGACATCACATAGCTTAGATTTGCCTGCATAAGACATCATATCCCTTAGATTTTCCTGCATTCCCTTTGCTGTGTCACAATTCTAGACTCAATACAATTCCTTTCTCAAATATTCCAGAGGCTATGATCTTGATCAGATATTAAAACTCACCTCATTCCTGGCAATGATGAACATCCACAGCTCTTGCCTGTAACAAGATATTTGTAATTGTCAAGTTATTAATCCAAATTTGTGATTGACAGAAAGAGAGATAAGAGTGGAAATGGTTCAGGGCTCTTTGTTGCCTTGCACATCACTGCTGTTTAGTTCCAGCTACTGATGATAAATACTTCAAATTTAGGAAGTCTAGGAGACCACAGGTCTCCAATTCTACACAATCTTGTGTTTCACCTGTCACACCAGGCTATGTATGAAGGAAAGAGTTCTTTGTGTAATGTGATGGAAGCTTCCACCAGGAAAGTGCCACTTGTGCAACGATTGCCTTTATTTCTGGTCCTGCTGTGTTTATTCTTGATCTGGATATTGGTGTCCTCAAAGCAGGGGCAAAGAATGATGCTGTTGGGGCTTTCTGTACCTGCATTGCCTAGGAGAAGAACAGACAGCAAGAGAATCTGCTCTCATGATTGACTAGAAACATGACTCCTTCATTTAAGGCAAAAGAAGGATTTACTTTGTGGAAAGTACTCCCATAAGGGATGGTCTGGAAGGAAAAAGGAATTCAATTAACCTTTGCTGCCCACAAAATTTCCCATGGTGTTCATGAGTATGTCTTTCAGTAAAGCAGTACAGCAGATCGGGTGAAACTACTTTTTCTCTCTTCTCTGAGTATGTCCTCTTAGCATCAGGCCTGGGTATGTCCTTTATGCCTGATAGGTTCCTGTGGCTGACTCCTTATTTTCCTGAGCTGCTTGATCTGCTTTTGACTGGCCAGAATGATAGCTCTAAATGCAGAGCTATCACAAAGCATCACGTACAGTCACAGGGAACTGCTTGCACAGAGCAACATGTGATTTGTTTTTCCATAGGAGTTTTGCAAGCTAGAAGACTAAAACAACAAATCCTTAGATGCAAACAGCCTTCTCTAAATTTGGCTATTCTTTGCAAGCTTAGGCAGGTCCTTGCTGCCCAGTTACAATCTGCTTCTCTGCGGAATCTCTTTTTTCCATGCTGTGGCTTTTCAACTGTTTCCAAGTTTTGTTTAAAGTTTCTGCTGAAGATTTACTGTTCAGAAGTTTTTCTACATGCTTTTAATCTTCTTGAAGAAGAAGCTGTAGAAAAGCATCAAAAGAAGATGTCTCTTCAATTTGCTGCATGATTAAAGCCACCAGTGACCTTTGGCTCTGGTTCTCCAAAAGTTACTCATGATGATGCAAAACTCCTTGGTTAATTCTTACCTGATTATTGAAATCACCTGATTATTGAAAAGAGTGGACATGCAATGTTTGTTACACCTATGTTTGTCTTACCGTACCAGAATACCAAAAATAGGAATCTGGTTTTAAAAGTATTTCTAGCCATGATGTAATTAAAGAGTTAGGAGTATTCAAACAGTCTACATTGCCAGTAACAAATGTCAAAATTATTGTACTTTTTCTATTCAAGAAAGCTCCAAAGTAGCTTCCAAGAGGTCTAATCTTTTACTTATTTTATGAATAAAGTGAATGATACAATTATTTTCATTTGGAGAGAGCAGACTTGAGCAAACTATAACCACTTCTGAAAATCCCAATCAGGTTCTGAGGAATTTCTAAATAATATAGAAAGCAAATATTACAGTACCTTGTATAATACCTTACATTATTAATGTCCCTAGAACTTTGCTGTCACTGGTATTTTCTTTAGTGAGAATGACACTATCTTACTCTGAAAAATGTCTTGCAGTTGGCAATGTGGTTGATTAGCGTTTGAGGATATGCCTTTTCTAATGCATAGTAGAACTTGCAAGATCACATCAAACTGACAAGGTAAGTTTTTGTCTTTAAACATCCAAAATGAAACAGAAATCACCTTTATAGAAAGGTATTCTTGAATTCTGGCATCAATATGCAGCTAGTTGCTCATTTATCAGTACAGTTGGTTTTTTGCCATTTACAGCATTTGTCACTGACTTCTGTGGAAATTGGTCTTTATGGATACAACTAGAGTCTTTTTCATTTCATAAATACCTGTATTTGTGTATGTGATAGAGAGATATATGTGCATGTGTATGTATGTAGCTGCATAAAATTATCTTCCTTAGTGAACGTAGCATCATAAGGCTGCATGACTGAAAAAAAGTGTTTGGTGACAGTCTTTTTACTGTTTAAATATCACATTGAAGTGAGCAGACTTTACAAGAAGAGTTCAATTGTCAAAGACAAAGTAAATTCATTAAGTGCTCTCAGTACTTTTCTTTCCCGAGAGGACAGCAGTGCTGAAACCTGCTTGTCATTTTGGTGTTTAACAGCTGCTTTGTGTTAAACACCTCAACAGCAAAACTGCAATTCATTGCATGAGTTCTTGGGGTGATCTGGCTTGAATATGCCATCATTAAGGATTTGAGTACTTAATGGTGGAACTTTCAGTATTGTTTATAGATTCCCACCCTAGCTTTAAATGAGGTAACTTGGGTATTAGTAGAAATCTTGCTGCAGCAACACAAGGTTTACCACAGGTAATTTACTTTTCTTGGAAGTGGGATAAATTATCCTCTGCTGAGCATCATGTGTCCGTGTCTGGGCAGACTCTCAGACTTATTTCAAGCTTGCTCAGATCCCTACACCATATGGTAGTCTGCAGGGTAGCTATGGTCCTTTGAATTGAAATAGAACCAAAACTGAATACTAGAAAGGTAGAGTTTTGAGTGACAGTCAAAAAGCAGCAGCCGTGGGGTAGCTGGCAATAAACAGACACTGGAGGAAGCTTCTCTGATTTTGCCAAAAACATCTGTTCTCTCTCTGGTGGGAATCTACATGGAATAGTTGCTCTGTGTATGAAAGACATAATGTAGAGTAAAACTTCAGGCGATCTAACTTCATAAGGGAAATGTTTAGCTAAATTGGACTGTCCTTATTTTGCCTACCTGACAGTAGGCAAACTTAAGGGTCAGAAATGCAAGGATAAGGAAGTTGAAAAAGAAGAGAAAAAAGAGCAGAAAATGTTATATCCTGCTGCTAGTTGCTCTGGTTTACAACCCACCCACCCTCTGGATTACCATTCAGACCTAATGCTTTCCATGTCTCAGAGTTATTTTCTCCTGCCTTTCCATTATATAATAATAAGTATTAAATATGATCTGCTCATCTACATAATCGAGAGCTGACTTGAATTTGTCCCGCTATTGAAGAAGAGGTCCTTGTGCAAATTTGCATACTGCTCTTACATCTGTTCCTGTTGTCTCAGCAGTTGCTCTCTTGGTGCTCTGTTCTGGGCAGACTGCCTTTAAAAGATAAGCACTGCGAGGGCTGATAGGAAGTTAAAGTTTTACTGTTCTTACAGGATGTGCCTTTGTGATTTAGATGTGCCAACATGGTGTTAATTACTGCTTCTTCAACAGCTTAGGTGAGAGAAAGACTGGCATCAACTTTTCCAAATGTTATTGTTCTTAAATTTCACATGGCTGCATCACATCAGTAATTACATTCAGATTTTGAAATCTCACAGAATGCATCTTGAAAGGAAATAAAGTCCCAAATATTTTGTGAAAGCAGAAACAGTTCTAGGTATGTTCCCCAACAGAGGCACTCAAGTGTACAGGACCTTGATTCTTCTCTCTCTCCTGCTTATACAGTAATTTCTACTTCTGTGAGAAGAGAGTAGAACTGGGTAGGATTTCAGCTGAATACCCATCTACATGATTACAGTATGTGAGGCTATGGATGGTCAAGCTTGTAGTACTTAAATGGGAATCCAAAATTTTGAAATAATATTTCTGTGTCTAGTCTTTCCACCTGCACGGCTGTCATGTTATTGTGTATAGAAGGTACTTCTTTAACATCTCTAAATTTAGAAAAGAATATATGTTAAGTGTCAAAAGATTGTAGAATCTCTCCACTGAAAAATTCAGGGTGAGAATAACAGTTCTTTAGCTTTGGCATGCTATCTCTAGTCTAAGAGCTTTGCTACTCAGTAGAACTTACCCTCTGCAGAATTTTTTTGAACATGAAGTCTTACCTTTACTGGGAAATTCACTCATTAGTGATGCCATACTCTGTTGCTTGGAAGTAGCAGTTAACTCCATCTTGTGATTAATTATTGCATGCTTACATTTGCTTGCATTACATGGTGCATTGGCAGATCTCCATTTGCCCTCTCACATTGCTCAGACCACCTGGTCTGTCACCTGTGTGCCTGTAACTGCTCTGCAATATGCTCAGAGCACTTGTTCCCATGTTTCAATGCTGGGGAGCAATGATGTTCAGTTCCTTCCTGTTTTTAAGTTCTAGCAACCTGTACAATTACCTCGGTTTTCTTTTCAAGTCTTGTTTTCTTGTCCACATCCAACCAATTCAACAGCAGTGAAAATGATCTCCAGATGACAGAGCTGGGAGGGGGAAGCAGTTCTCCAAAATTCAGACATCATAATGTGGTAAGGATGTTGCTAATGTTGCTAATGTGGGTGGTAGAACAAGGCCATTAATTCAATACATATGTGCCGTGTCAGAAATCATTAATGTGAAACCACCTTGCTGTTAAACTGGACGTCTGCATTTTGGGGGGAGGTGGAACAGTGAAGGGTTCAAAATCTGATGATGAGGAATTAGTACAGTTTCAGCGCAAAGCTGTAGTGACTATTTTAGCTTGACATTGCTGGTACTCAAAACACAAGGCCTGTGGATGAGGTAATGATCTTAGGTTCAGATTATCTGGTGGTCAGGGAGGCAGCCAACACCCTGAAGTCTTGTCCATGCTCCCCACAAGTCTGCCAGCAGACTGGCACAGGGACCAGCAAGCAGCATGTTACTGGCTTCTACTCTAGGTCAGTCCTACAATGACCAACCACTCATTGTTTGTTTTTTTCCTGAAGCCAGAGGCACACTGGATCACCCCTAGAGTGGGAGGCACAGTGCCTTCCATGCTGGCTTTCTCCTCTCTTCCTCCCAGCAGTCCTGTCTGGCTGTACATTGCGTTCAGAACCTCTCTGTGCTGGCACAAATTGAAGGAAATCTTATAATAGAAATGTGTTTGTTGAGGGCATGTCATTCTGTAGTTCTGCAATAAAATATGTAGTACATAATGTATTTTAATTAAACCGGAAATTAATTCAATTAATCAGTACAAGTCCACTCGCTCCCTCCTTTTTAATATTGTGTGCTCCAACAATAAGGAAACTCCAGATAGGAAAATTGCACATCTTCCTTAACAAGACACTAACACTATTAGCATTTAGTGTGCTGGGCACTCACTGAAAAGCAGCATTTATTGAATAGGGGCCTCTGAGTGTGTAAATGAAACAGATTCTTAGACTCGTAAAGTGGATTAGCAGGCCCTAACTATTGAAGACCAAGATGCTTTTGCTTTCCTGTCATGGAAGCTCTCTATCTTCTCCAGAATGTCAGGGGAGGAACATTTCAGTGACTCATAGCAGCTGACGTCAGTTGTGCTTATTTACTTGGGAGTATCATGTACAATTTCTTTTTCCTTGCTATTCCTGGTCTTAGCCTGTCACAGATGCCCAGTCTGTTGCATTCATTCACTTGGATTTTGTGGGTAGGCACTTTGTTCCCCTTGCTGACTGAGGACACAGGCCAGAGATATGTCCTCTAGTATTAATGGATCTGCATGCAATTAATTATTTGTTTGCCTGTCTTCAGCATTTATGTCACTCCCGATAGCACCATCAACACTTATCTTGGCCATGTAGTTGTAGTCTTTAAAGCTGTGGCTACAGTCAAAGCTGCAGCTACAGTTTTTCAAGGCTGAGAGAAAGGAGACGAGACCAGAGACACCAGAGGCTTGCTGACACAGATGAAGTAATAGGGAAGTTTTTTTTTTTTTTCTGTCAACAGAGAGAAAAGAAAAAACTCTCAGTGACAGGCAAACCTCCAGAGAGAGTAGGCGGCAGATAGTGGACATGAACAGGCAGATCTTATTTCTGTAAGATATATTCTGTGGAAGCTGCTCTTCCAGTGAATGAAAGTGCACTTTTGTTGGGACACAGGCTGGAAGAATGTCCCATTCTGAGCCTCAGTGCCCCATAGACAGAATGTTGATTGTTTTGTTTTGTACATTTTTCCTTGAGACAAGGCACAGCCTGTCATGTAGCTCTCCTGTACAAAGTTACCATCATCACTGGTTTACAGAAAATTGTCCTGTCTCAATTAAATTTCTGGCAAAACCTTTAGCTTCATGCTTTATCAAAGACTTTTTGACACCTGTAGCTGTGGATGAATGATGCTGTCTGGGATTTGGTACAATATGCACCAGGCCTCCCAAGATGTGTCCTTGTCTTACTGACTGCTCTCTATGATGCTCTAAGGGAGCACTGTAAGATGAAGGCGTTTCTGTCTGATCCTCTGGGTAGTTTTGGTGCTGAAGGAATGCTTAGATGGCACAGAAATACAGTAACTCTTCCTGCAACTGACTTTTGCAGAACAATTATTTCTCATTACTTCTATTGTATCTACACTTTGAGCTGTGACTCAGGAGATGTGGTAAGTCACAAGCTGCTAGCAGTGTTGTATTGTTGGTGTCTGGATCAATAAAAGTTGGTTACACCTTTGTCTCCCCGTGTGCCAAGCTGAGCCTAGCTGACTAAAAGATGGAGATGGCTTTCTTGGGAGGAGCTTTGTGACAGTGCAGTGCTTCTCTTGGGGCTTTCATCTTCTTTTCCTGGCTAGATCTGGCACCAGCGTCACAAAAAAGTACAGTCCTGTATTCTGGAATACAGTTCCCATCCTGTAGGTTCTTGCCTCAGCAGAAGCGTGAACAATGTGAGAAATAAAGGGATGGAACTCTGGTGGGGGACTTCAACTGGGTTTTATTAAATTCTCTTGATTCCCTTTCACCCAGGAGTCAGCCCGCCAAAGCTGACCAAACTCGTGGGTTTTCACCTTAAATATGGGGCTGGGGGAGTGGGGAGGATACGATTTGGAACCAATCAAGAGTGGGAAGGGAGTGACCCCAAACATAAGTGACAACTTACAGGACAAATCAAGGGACAAAGGGAGAAGGGGGACTTGGACTCCACCAACCACTTGATGTCGTCACCAGAACTTTCTAGAGATCAGGGTGAGGCTTCGAAGTGACAGGCAGGACCCAGGTGTCACAAAAACGATGACTGATTAATAACAATAACTGGGGTAAACCATAATGGGGTAAAACATGAGGTACATGGAACAAACCATTAAAAAACAAAGAACAAAAGCATACAGAAACTTGGTAAAGTCCAAAATGCACCACGACAGAGCTTGGCTCTATTCCTTGTGTGGAATGTGCTTGGTGTCTCATGTGGAAGCAAAGTGAGTTCTCTCTTGGGTGCTCTGAAGTCAAGCCTCATATTTATGACATCCTCCTCTCTCGTGTGACACTGTTGTACACTACAGCACAAAGATTCCGACTTCAGAAGGCTGAAAATGACTTTTTTACTTTTGGGATGTGTCTCTTCTTTTATATTATTCTACACAGACCAATTTGATTGGTGAAAGGAAGACAAAACTCTTCAATCACATTGGTCAGACCAGAGGGACATCAAGAAGAAGTCCCTCTTAGGGAAAATATGTAAACAAATTTGCTTTTGGGAAGGAATTTCTGAAAACCAAAACCATGTCAGGCACAAAACAGGGCTACATTTGTGAGTTAGATTGGAGGGTTTCTGTTTTAACTACCTAGAGGAAAACACTGCTCAACCTTTTCCATATCTCATATTAATGTCTGGCTAATCACAGCAATATCTAGACAGGTTGGTTTGTCTTTGTTTGTTTTCTGGGAAAAAAAGTCATTTTACAGTAAAGATGTCATTTAATGAATGGGTTAGTGTTTAATGGGTTCTGACTCACATTAGATAAGAGATAAAGATTGTAAACAAAGCCTAAATCATGGATTTCATAGCTGTTAATAGAACTGGACAGTTATTAAATGAGTTGTATTACAAATCACAGAGAAGTTGGGTTTTTTTTTTTTTCATTCTTCATGATATTTACTGACTGAACAATTTATTTTGTTTTCATCAATTTAGACAAACAACAATAAAACATAAATTCAGTTTTAAGACATGGCAGAATATATATACAGCTTCAGTGAACAAAGAAGCCAGTGGGAGTAATAGGTCAATTAGCCTGTTATTACTTGCTTTGATGAGAAGGATTGAATTTTCAAGACTGATACATATCACACACAGTGTGCCCAAGGATTATACAAACAGACCTGAACAGCAGTGCCAGAAGGTGATAAAGGGACAGGATATGAAACCTATTGAAAGCTCTTCTTTCATAATTATTTTTCTGATTCTAGCTAAAGATTTGTAAAAAAAGGAAAACTGAAAGAGAAGCCCATATTTTAAAAGATACTGGTTCTGGAAGTTGCAATATCTGCAAATACTCAAACACAACTAATACACATGTTCTGGTTATCATACTTTTGCCTTCCACTTGTAACAGCAGGGAACAATTAGAGAGACCTGCATTGTTGTTCTAATAGGCTCATGTTTCTAATGATCTTCAACTTGCTCTGTGACACTCCTACTTATAAAAGTTAGCTGGGTTTTTAAAAGACAACATTACCTACCATAATTGCATCTTTCTGGTTGCCTGGTTGGAATGAAAAATGTGAAGGGCATGTCAAAATGCACTGCTCCAGCACAGATGTTTATCTCTGTGTATTACCGAAACAAATCTTGGCATCTATTACATTATTGCACCTGACTCAAGGATTTCGGAAAAATGAGAAGTTTCTGAGTTTCTTTAAGGAACCTTGATATCAGAATTTTTGCAGTTTTCAAACAGAGTTACTGGTGTCAGTATTAGTTATCTGAGTTATGATATATGACTCTGAGAATACAAACTAGGTGAAAATGGTTAGGAAAGAGAACTAGAGAGTAAATGGCCTCAAGTTGCCCTGAGGGAGGTTGAGATTGGATATAAGAAAAAAATTTCCTCACAGAAATGTTGTCAAGCATTGGAACTGCTGTCCAGGGAAGTGATTGAGTCACCAGTCCTTGAAGTATTCAAAAGACATGCAGATGTGGCACCTGGGGACGTGGTTTAGTGGTGGACTTGTCAGTGTTACGTTAGCAGGTGGATTCAATGATCTTAAAGGTGTTTTCCAACCTCAGTGATTATGTGATTCTCTGAAAAGAAAATAATCTATCAGTGTTATGTTCTGTAGCAGGAGGGTTTTTTTTCACTTGCCTCCTTCTATCTTGTTTTGGCTTTAAATATAATTGAAAGTTACTGTCAATAAGAACTTAGTGGTTTTGTTGCTTTTTTGTTGGGGCTTTTTTAAAATACTTATTATTTCCTTTTGAACACAACTCTGCAGTACTGCAGTGGCAGAGCTCAATGAAGAGCAATAACAAACCAAGCAGTCTTTCTAGGTTTCCCCTGTGTTGCCCAAGGGCAATCGACTTTGTGTCCAAAAATGATTGACTTTTACTGTTTTGCAAAAGACTTCTGACCTTTCTATTGTTCTTGCTGTCCAGATACTTCAAGGCTGTCCTACTTGAGACATGACTTTTGACATGCTCAGACTGTTTAGAGATGCAATAACAAGGCATAATGCTGCTGACTCCTTTGTCACAGGAGGCAAAAGTAGTATAAGACAACTGGGATACAATAGGCACATCCATGCAGTGATGTTACAAGCCCCATGAATATGGAACATCTCATCTGATTTCTTTGTGAAACAAAATAGTTGCTAGGGACTCCAGCTGTTGTGAGGCATTTCCTGTCTTGAACTTTTAGGGAAATGTTATGCTTATTTTTCTGTTAGAATGTAGATGGTACTACATAAAACATGCAACACAAGCCTACACCAAAAACCTAAAACAAAAACTGGTTTGGTCAATGCAAGTCAAATAAAATGAATTTGTAGCTTTATTCTCCATTTTACTCAGGGAAGAAGATATGTTTGTATGTTATTTGTGGTTCAATTCCTCCTGATGTGATCTCTGAAAAAGAGTAGGGTCTAGTTCTGGTCTCCTGGCTTTACTTAAACAAAATCCCTCAGGAAAATCTATTTAGTTTATTTCTGTAGTGAAACATGTCAAATACGTTAATGATTAGGAATGAGTGGCTGTTGTTATTTTGATGCCTCTGTGCCTTTCAGGGAGCAGGATGGCAGTGCTGTGGAGGGGATGGGCAAGCCAAGCCATAAATGCACAAAACTTTTGGTGTAGTGGGACCTCTTTTTCATTATACAAATTGTAGCCTGTAACCTCTTATAAGGGGAGCTGCTCTTCTGCTTTTGTTACATCATTTTCTCGTACACCTCTGGTGTACTTGGTGTTCCCTTCCCTTGTTCTTTGCCAGTGATAAATATGTCAGTGATTAAGACAGTTTCACCAAAGCAACTAGAATCCAGATGAAATCAGCTGGCATCAAACATGTGTTTAAAGGCTTGTATGCAGCACAGCATTTAGAGCAATTAATTTGGAATAAGTAAATAAGTTAATTCAAAGTGAGCTACTTAAAATTGCCTTTAATTCCTGTGCAGGTGTTGCTATTCAAAAGTAATAAAGTCTCACTGTATCTGTATTAGTTCACTTGAAGACTAAATGAAGCTAAATCTTTGGGTGTTTGATTCTAAGCACTTGATTCAGTACAATTTCTGTTCGATGACAGGTGAAAATCATAAATACACCCCAATGATCTTCCACAGCATCCTCCTGAGGTGTACTGTCAAACTGTTCTGAATTCCCTCGTCCTTGGGCTGGCTTGCTTTTAGGGTAGTGTACAGTAGGTATGGTTGTGTTAGAGATAGAGCTGCTTATGACTTTTCTGGAACACAGGTGCGCTGGCTGTGTCCCCATATGAGCAGAGGCAATAGAAAATTTCTACATATATCCATTTGCTAGCACAGTATTCTTCAAAAGGAGGGCTCCTAATAATTTTTCTACCTTTCTGTTCAGTATAAAAGCAACATAAAAAAGCAGGAGCAAATGAAGGGCTGCTTTCAGTGTCTTGATCCTCTTGACCAGATGTGGTCATACAGTCTTGAAAAGGAATACATTCACAGACTGAGAACCATTGTGATTTATCACTGCAGCTCTTGCTGACAGGTTTGGGGAGTAATCCAGAAAACCCGAACTATAAATTCAGAAATAAAGAGGGTGCTCTTGCCCAACCCTTTAAATAATTCTTTTCCAAATAAAATGACATGCCCTCTGAGGCCAACATTTGAGATCTTCTGGTTGTGTCAGATGCAAACCACAACACCAGATGCCCCTGAAGATATATTTATTGGCAAACACACAAGTGAACCATAAAATTAGATTAGTAAAGAATAACAACCAAATAAGACTAAAAAGAGCAACTCTCAGACCAAGACACTATTTAAAAAGTCTGAATTTGTATGGACCAGATCCAAAAGAAGCCATAATATATCTGCCTGCCAAAGTACATCACAGAATCATAGAATATACTGAATTGGAAGAGACCCATCAGGATCACTGATGTCCAGTTCCTGGCTCTGCACAGGACACCCCAAGAATCACAATATGTGCCTGAGAGCATTTTCCAAATGCTTTTTGAACTCCTACAGGCTGGTGTTGTGACCACTTCCCTAGAGTGCCTGTTCCAGTGCTCAGCCACTTTTCAGGTGAAAAACTTTTTCCTCAAGGCAAAACCTTTAAAGCCTAAACCTCTCCTGACACAGTTTCATGCCATTCTCTCAAGTCCTGTTACTGGTCACGAGAGTGACAAGATCAGTGCATGTCCCTCCTCCTCCCCTTGTGATCCTTTCCTCCAGGCTGAGCAGACCAAGTGACCTCAGCCAGTCCTCAGAGGGCTTCCCCTCCAGACCCTTCATCATCCACATGGCCCTCCTTGGGACGTTCTCTAATAGCTTGATGTCTTATATCGTGGTGCCCAAATCTGCTCACAGGACTTGACATAAGGCTGCGTGAGTGTTGAGATTTCTTAGAGAGTGAAGACATGATTTATATTTGGGTTGATTGAGGGTGAGCAATTCCAGACTGGGCCCTTTGGCCTGCAGAGCTTGTGGCCCTCTGAGGCCACGGGGCCTGCAGGCCACAGTGACACAGTTAGAAATTCACAGTTGTGGCACAGTAGAAAATTCACAGTTTATATTAAGGTGTTGTGGGAAGTTATGGGTATCTAAATGTAGAATTGTAGTTCTGACCCTTTAGCCACCTTGAGACTTAGATAAATAAGGTTTGTTTGCATTCTTTGTGTAGCCTGTAACTGTAAACTATGTGGTGAACCTGTATAACTTGCCGTGGGCAGATAGTAAAGGGGAATTTGACATGGAAGCCGGATTGGTTGAGACGTGTCATTTGTCCTGTCCGACTTCCTAAGAGTTAGGGACCCTTGCTACACACGAGTGCAGAGCAGAGCAGAGCAGGAGAATCTCTTCCTTTTGACCAACAGATGATGCTGTGCCTGATGCCTCTAAGGCAAGTGTGGCCCTCCTGTATTTATATATGTATATATTTTTATATATATATATATACACATTCACATGCACACACGCATATATATGTATTTATTGTTCACTAGAAACAAATTTTAGGTGTTTTTCAAGCATTAACGCTCTGTGTTTCTGTTTTTCCCATTTGTTACCTACTTTGCTGTATCCCTGTCTTGGGGCTGTTTTGTTCTCAGTTGGCTCAACATAAATTTTAAATCCTACGTGCTTGTTTTTGTAGAAGTATTTTCTGTTTCATATCAAAGTTAAATAGGGTCTTGCTGGTTTTGTCTCGCATTTTCCATACTAAAATAAGTGCTAAGCCAAGATAAAGGCAACTGTGTTAAATAGTAGAGACAGGTGTGTGATAATCTTGCTCCTACTCTGCTGGGTAGTGCAGGACAGGAGGTGAGACACAGCAAAGAGCTGCAGTAGCAAGTCTCATGTGGGACAGCTTGAACAGCTGGGAGGAACAAGACTTCTAGCTCAGGACTGGGCACATTCACTACCTGACTGGTACTTCTGAAATCTGGGACCAGGGAAAATGTTGAAGGGCAGGTAAACTGAGGTCTTTGCTTTGAGTCTAAAGCAGAGTGAATGTCTGAAGACTACTGTAAGTGTTCCAGGGAACTGCTTTTTGCTGCTTGCTTGTGGAAGCACAATACCTGATTCTGAGAGTGTGTATGCATATACAGCATATACTAATTCAACAAATGTTGATGCAAAATTGCTGGTTTGGGAAATATGCCGTGAAGGAACTTAATTTTGCAGGCAGGATAATTATACAGCTGTTACAGATATGTTCATAAAGCACAACGTGCAACAGAGAGTTTCAAATATGTGCTGCATTTCTTTTTTCTTTATACTTTCTAAATGAAAGGTAGTATGGACCAATCTGGTGAGTTTAAATGCTGGGGATAGCATTCATCTAATTTTTCCATTTCTTTGGCTTCTATACTTATTCATTTAACTGATTTTGTTGGAAAAGAGACGGAGTAGCAGATAAAGCATTTATTAAAGTGTAATTCCATGACATAAGGCAAAAGGGCTGTAAGCAAAGGCTGTAAATGTTAACTCCCAGTTTGTAGTACAATTCCTATAGCCTTTGCTCCCTTTTTGATGAAGACTGACTGCAGTCAGTGAAATCTCAGGCAGTAGCATTAGGCAGATAAACTGAGAATTCTGAGGGAAAAGTTGTGGATTCTTGTGATTTAAGATCTTAAAAGCTAAGACAGTGTCCGCTAGCTGTAAGAGTGAAAAGGGCCTCTTTTATTTGCAGGTCTGGTTCTGAGAAGCCTTTCATCTGTGAGACTACTGCTCTTACCACACTGTGTAATAGAAAACTACTTTTTTTCCAGTAGAACTTCCATTTGTTTTAGAAAGATATGCAGTGGGTATGTGCATGGGCTAAACAGTGGATCATGCCACATATTAAAATTGAAGCCAGGAATGTATTTCAGGAAGAGTTAAGATGGTAGGGTACATTCATATTATTATAGGAATGTATCTATAATTCAAGATGCTACTTTAAAACAAGGGATGATCTGGTCCCAAATGATTCGTTGCAGTTTAGGAAATAAAAAAGGAGAAAGGTGGGGCGCAGCTAGAGGGTGATAATTTCTGATCTTCAAGTAATGATTCATACCACTGTTTAAAAGGGCATTGTTATTGAAGACAAGTGATCCATACTGTATCCTAGAGTAAGCCTCTGTGAAGAAGTGAAACCAAAACATTTCTCAAGGTTTATTTCCGTTTTTTCTTTCCCAGTTAAAGCATTGAGCACAATCAACTCTGGAGCAGACTGGCTAGAAGAATGCAGCATTTAATTGTTATGCAGAAGAGACAAATGCAAGAAGAACAAACAATTAGAAATAAAGGGGTTGAAATTCTGACAGATAGGCTAAGATAATCTTTGCTATGCTAAGGGTTACAGCTGCCACTAATTTAGTTGCATTATCCTTCTCATTGCAGATGTTCAGGGATGGGTCTTCTAAATTAGAGAACAAAAGCATTTCCACCATAAAAGCAAATTTTATCATAAGAAACATAATTGATAGGTTGATAAAGCTTTTGCTACTGAATGATTTGCTAAACTAACAGGAAAAAAGAGAATATTTATACAGATAAATATCTGAAAAAAAGGGTGAACACAATGACACCAGCCAATGTATTTCCAGTTATGTTGCTTCTGAACTAAAAATGCTTAGGAGCAAGTGATTGGGTTGAAATAATGATGTCTGTTGACATATTGATACCTAATCATGATTTCTTCATTAACAGTGTTGTTACCACTAGTGATAACTAGCTAGCACTACAAAAGCTATAATGGGATAGTTTGGTTAATGTATGCAGCTCCTAACAGTTTCATAAATCATTCTTGCAAACAATTTCAAGTCAATAGAAGAGTAACGTGACCACACATAATTGTACAATGTTTTTTCCTATCTCTTAGTCATTGGGAATGTGACCTTCAGCAGTGGTGAAATGTCTGATGGGTTTAAAATGTCTCTTATTTGCTATTTGGGCTATATGCATGATCTTAAAGAAAGAAAAAGCCTACACCTAAAAAATATTATCCCTAAAAAACAGGCACAAACTGTAAGCACAGGTGTTAAACTAGAGGTAAATCTATGTATTAAAGCTCAGCTAAGTGGAAGCATAAAACTCCTGGGTGTGAATTTACTCTGCTTCAAGATGCTTAGGCTGTATCTGATACTGGCCAAACTAGCTTATTTGGAGCTTGTTTGGAGATCTCGAGCCACATACTAGTGTGCAATGTAGGTAAACCATTATTTTAAGATTTATGCTAGTTATTTTGTTGCTCATTCTCCAGAAAGGCTCACAAATCTGTAAGTATAGGTTGTGGTTTGGTCTGCTCTGGATCATAATCTGTCAAGAGTAATTTGCTGGTGTGCCCACTGCCTGCCTTTCTAGAACACATGGAATTTACATTGGAAAATATTACTTTTACTTTTACACAAAGCAGTGTGGTACACATGTTTTTATGGTAGGAACTGCACTTACCATTTAATACAAAGCTCTGAAAAAAAAGCCAGAAGTAAAGGATTGGCAAAACCTTTTCATTTTTCTTTGCAACACTGAAATTTAAAAATAAACCCTCATACAAGAGAGGCTAAGTGTCAGAGGATTAGTCACCCAGTTCAGTGTCCTTGGTCCTACAAACCTTTAACACATCACATTTATCACATCAAACAGTCAGTGGAGCTTGTGTAAAGTGAAGTGCAAGGAATTAAATTTCAAGTATGGGCTCACCATGGCTGCTATACTTTTCCCATGCCAAAATCCACATGCAGCAATAGGGACTTCACAGTAAAGCCCTGGGGAGGGCAGAATGTTTCTGCATGTGGGGACACTCTGCTTTCAAGCTGAACAAGAGAAGGTTGTAAAAAGACTTGGTGTGCTGCAAAAGGGAATGCTGATGCAATTGGACTCTTGTGACATCTCTGCATGATGTGTGCTCTGCCACTAGGCACATGGGCTGTTTTAGGGCAGGGCTGGATTTCTCCAGCATTTTTTCATGTGGTACTGTGTTGACATAGATCAGCAGAAAAACAAAAAGTTTACTGAAGAACGGAAGCTGAAATATGAATCTACAGCTTTGGGCACCCTCTAGCTGGAGAATTTAAGATAGAGACATCACCAAGGAAGACTATGTCTGTTGGATCATAGGTGGTAGAGAGGAATATTTGCTCAGCACACTCCAGAGAGGGGTTCTAAACCTTCTGTTCAGAGCTGATTGTATTTGCTAAACAGAGCTTGTGTCTTCCTCTCTGAAACTCCTTGTGAGGGAAAAAAAGACTTTATATGTAATTTTAAATTACTTTTTTTTTCTTCCTCACTAAATTGAATAGAAAAAAAATCCAGAATAATCACATTTTCTCTTTCCTTTGTCTTGTTTTTTAACTATAAAATTTTTAAACCTTAACAGGAATGTCAATGTAGTAGAACTCCACTGAACAGAATAGAATATTTGGTGGGGAAAAAAAAATCCAAACTGGAAATAGAAAATTTTCAGATTCGAAAAATGGAATCAGGATGAAAGCTTAAAGTCTAAGTAAATGGAATCCTGTAGTTTTACAATTTCCCTGTGATTAGATAAGATAGTTGAGAAAATTTTTTTCTTGGAGGAAAGAAAGGGAAATAATTTATTTATATCGGTTTCAACCTTTATGGATTGTGCCTTCAGGATCGTGGTTCTGCTTTTTCACTTTAATTCCATCTTGGTGTTGCAGGAGGCTACTGACACCTTGCCCTTTTGTTTCTTGGAGTACCTAGTGGAAATAATGAGACAACAGGATCCAGGAAGATGGTAACTATTGGCATTTGTTATTTGTTTTGTGTGAATCTTTTCACAGAGTAAAATCTAAATTAAGAATACAGTGGTGTCAGAAATTTTCACTGCAAACACAACAAAGGATTTGTTTATGAAGTGTTCTTTAAAATATATTAATCTATTTAAGTTTCCTGCTTAAAACCAGTTTTGAGGTGCTGGTTTCTGCTGTGCTCCCGTCTGCTTCATGCTGGGGTTTAGCAAGCAGGAGTCAAACTTAGCCCTCAACAGGAGATGCTGGAATAAAGAGCTAAATCTTGGGCAGGTGTGGAGTAGAACATATCCCTGCACTAAGGAGTCTGTAAGTTGTAGAAACTAATTGAAAGTTGTAAAGTTGTTTTCTGGGTGGTGTTTTTTTTTTTTTTACCCAGCAACCAAACAGCTTTGTTTTATAACTAAAACAAAGGATTTTTTGGTTTTCTACCACAGGTTGCATAGACCTCAGTCTCTCACTGAGAGAAAGAAATATCTTTCTGGTTCACATGAATTACCAGCAAATTTCATGAGATGCAGTGACATTTTATCTCTCTTCAAAGGCAATCAGTAAAACTGAAAAAGGTCATATTTTGTTTTCAGCAGAAAGTGCCTCTGTGTCATAATTTAAAGTGAACAACAACTTCTAGTTTCATGCAGGAAGATGTGTATGTTAGATAGAGCTTCAAGGGAAAATGTTAATTTCAATTCATTAGAGTACAGAAAATCAAAGTGCATATTTCTTAATGATTACTCTTCAAGAATTTTTATACTTTATTTTATATTACTTTGTCACTAATATTAAAAGTATATTAATACTAATATAAAAGTATTATTATTATACTTTTATACTTTATTTTTTAATACTTTCACTTCTCTATTATTTTTTTCTGTCAATGAATCATTCCTACTTTTTTTTTTTTTGACACATTTAGAATAATTTGCTACTGATGTAATGAAAACATGTAATTTGACAGAAAAAGAAAAAGCACCATGAAATTCAGTTTTTGGAGTTATATAACATGACAACCCAATATGTAATATTTTTCTGGATGCCAACTGGATTTTTTGTATTAAATAGGACTTTTCACAGTTTCACTATTCTGACAGCAGAAGCATTAACTGGGTGAGAGACCAGGAAAACAAATGTCAAATTTTGTTACACTACCTTGCATTACTTTGTTATATTCATCCCAGCCTTCAGTGAAAATTTGTTTTGGAGAAACTTTATTGACTGCTTTAGAATCTATAAAATCTTAAGTTATTTACTGATTTCCCCATTTATGGATCTGGTTGCTCCTGGTTTTGGCTACCATTTTATAAATGCTTGAATATAAAAGTTAGTTTAGAAATAAAGAACTGTGTACCTTGGATGCAGTTATTCATGTGCAGGGATTAATATTTCTGGATCAGGAATATCTTCAGTATCTTCAAGACAGTTAATCAGTGCAAAAACTGGGAGAAAACCACCAGTAACCTCATCATGTATTTTATTATAGATAAAAAAATACTTCTACAAACAGAAACTTCATGATGAATGGTTATTATAAAATTCCATGAATTGACTTGAGACACATTTTTTTCCCCTTTACTGTACTAGGGCTTAATTACATTCAAGTCTCCTGTAGATCTGAGAGGTTTTAAGAATGAAATAGATTTTTTGCGTTATTTACTGAACTTTGTAATGGTTAAGGCAGATGAGATGTTCTCATGTGAGATTCAGTCTAGGACTAGGCTGAGACCCTAGCTGTGTGCTCTGAGAATAAGAACAGTGTGTAAAGGCACCACATTGAGAGGAACTCAGGTCAAAAACAAGAGTTATGAATGGATCCTATGAGCTCTAAGGGAACAATCTGGTGGGTACTGTTCACCCTTCCTTCAATAACTCCACTGTAGAATGCTCTGCAGATTCAAATCTTTGAAAGATTCAGGTGAGAAACTGCAGAAAGGAAACGCAAAGAGCAAAGCAGATTTGTAAATGAGACTTGGAGAGAAGATAGGACAGTGAGGCAATAAGGTCCAGTTAGGTTGTGCCAGATGGCAAAAGATATGGAGTAAATGAGTCTTACCAGAAGTGAGAGAAACAGCTCATGAGCCTAATGCAAAGCATCTGGTTTTCCTTTCACTGACTTCATTCTTTTTATGGTGATGTAGTACAGGTGCAGTTGGCTCTCCAAAGTGCAGAGACATGGCAAATTTGGTCCACAGTGTGGAAGAAGTTGAGCACCTACTGAGAAAAGGTCTTAATTGCCTTATGGTGTAAGAAGGACCATGAGGCAAGTGACTTTTTCCTTCTTCTGGAAATCCATTTATTGGTTGGACAGGAAAAAAAAAAAGAGGGGTAGAATTACCTTCAGGTCTTAATAAAGTATACTTACTTTCCTTCTGCATTTCTATGCAACTCTATCTTTTTTTTTTTTTTTTTTTTTTTTTTTTTTTTTTTTTTCCATCCAGGTGTCTAGCTGATATATTTGGTTCCCTCATTATGCACAGGTTGAAAATTGATGTTGAGTTTCAGGTCTAATGGTATTTCCTTAACTGCTCCAAAATTTCCACATTTTCATAAACAGTATTTTTGCAGAGATAAATATATTTTTGAGCTGCTTCACTTGTTTAAAAATGATCACTTTCAGACATTGAAGAAGAAAGGAAAATTTAAAGGGTTGTTTGAAAATCCCAGTGAGAAAGGACTATGTTACTGAGATGTATATAGCTGATAAGTATATCATAGCCTTTATAGCCTGATAGTTTAGTAAATAAGATGTCAGACAAATTAGCTCCTTTGCAAAAAGACCTCACTTTAGAGCTGGTTAATTTAGCTCCTTTATTCCCCTCTTCTTCCACTTTCATCTTTTTTTCCCAGTGGTTGTATTTTCATTGTTTAATCTCTTTGTTTCAGAACTTTGATCATCATTAATCACCCTCCCTGATTTCCCTATCCCTGGTTTTGAAAGGAAACTTTTCCATTTTTGGGCTAACTTCTGTAAGATCTAAAATAATAATGAGGAGGGTATAAATTAGTGACCTTAAGTCTTTGGTCCTAAATCTGTTTCACCAATTACAGCAGAGAACCATGAGTGGAGGCTGATTGCTTGAGAAGCTCCTCAGGCTGGCTCACTGCCTTATTTCCCTGTTAAAGGAAATAATAATAATAATAATGATAATGATAATAATTTCTCTGTTTGTATTTCTCTTTCATTATTTTCTACTTCTTTCTTGTTATCCAATACATTCTTTTGTATTCCCAGACTAGAGCTTGTTTCCTTCTCTCACAAGTAGACTGGGGAATAAAAATGGAAGGTGTCTTTGAAGCTTTTTTGAAGCTTTTAATTGTTCTGTTAAAGAATGAGTGAATGTAAGTACAAGAGCTGAAAATTTTGCCTAGAATATAAGTGGTACATAGATCCCTTCTTTGAAAGAAGGAATTAAAATCAGACCCTCTTGAGAAGAGGGATTTCCTTTCTATGACTTCTTGTTCTCAAAACTGCACTGGATTGTACAGAGGGATTGGTTGCAAAATATAGTAATAGGATATAAGGCGGTTAGGTTTCCAAGTAAAACATTGAAAACTGAGCAGAAGAAAACTAGACCTAAGGTTCTATTTTCAGTATATTAGTGCATCCTTCCTCTAAATTCTTTCACAGCATGTTATATGAGCTTACTGACCTATTCTTCAATACACTCAGGAGTTTATTTCTTGTCATCTGACCCTGCCTTGCTGTGCAGTTTGCAACACTGAGCACTTGATGTTGCACAGACTCCTAAGGGAAAACAGCCATTTTCAAACATTGCTCTGGGAAGATGGCTGAGGGATTAAATACTGCAGTATAGCAATGATACAGACATGAAGAGATAAAAAGGGTCTCGAGGGAAGCAAGTTTCCAACAGAAGGAACTCAGTCTGTTTAGGGAAAATGGTATGGTCTTGTTGACTGCCATGTTTTGAGCAGACACTGTCTAGAGCAGCACTACTCTGGCACACTGGCCTCCTGCTCTCACACTGGTGGTAATTTGGCCCTGGCTGAATGCCAGGCACCCAGCAAAGCCACTCTCTCTTCCCACCTCAACAGCATAGGGAAGAAAAAGATATAATGGAAGGCTCACAAACTGAGATAAGGGCAGGGAAATATCACAAATTCTCATGAGCAAATCATACTCAGCCTGAGTAAATTAATTGAATTTGTTATCAATCAAAATCAGAGTAGCATAAAGAGAAGTAAAGCTAATCTTAACCCCACTTTTCTCTCATCTCTCTCTCCTTCCCCCTCTTCTCCTTCAGTGTTGCAGGGGGATGAGAATAGGGGTTGTGATTAGTTTATCACTTTTTTTTCTGCAGCTTCTTTCTCCTCAGAGAAAGAAGTCCTTTCCCTTCTCAAAAATGGAATCAATCCCATATGATACAGTCCTCTGCAAATTTCTCCAACATGAGTCCTTCCCATGGGCTACAGTTCTTCACAAACTGCTTCAACATGAGGCCCAACAGAATTGCAGCTCCTGCCAGCAAACCATGGCTCCTTTCTCCATGGATCCAAAGGTCCTGCCAGGAGCTTGCTTCAGTGTGGGCTTCACACAGGGTCACAGCCTTCTTTTGGACATCCATCTGCTTTAGCATGGGTCTCTTCCACAGGCTGGAGGTAGATTTCTGCTCCTCACAGATCTCCAGGGGCTGCAGGGGGACAGCCTGACAGCCCCCTGTGGTCCTCACCACAGTCTGCAGGAGAATCTCTGCTCCAGCTCCATGTGCTCACTGACTTTGGTGTCTGCAGAGTTGTTCCTCTCATGTATTCTCTTCTCTGACCACAATCACTTCTGCACAATAACTTATTTTCTTTCATAAGTAAGTTATCACAGAGGGTTTGCTACCTTAGCTGATGGACTTGGCCTTGGCCAGTGAAGGTTCTGCTTTGAAGCCCACTGGAATGGCCTCTGTTGGGCATGGAGGAAGCTTCTAGCAGCTTCTCCTGGAAGTCACCCCTGTTGCCTTCCCCCCACCATGCAAACCCAATACAGCACTTTCTTGGAATGAAGTTGTTCATGTGTCAAAAGCCATCCTTAATACCTGTCACTTCTGAATTGGAGCAGAAAGGGCTCTTCAACAGTCAAGTACAATACAGCCTTAAGATGTGTTGGTCATCTGCAGCTCCCCTAAAATGGAAGAAGCAGATCCTCAGTGTCACTCTGGATTTTGTTTCTAAGCAGAGAAGAGTTTGGTGATTTCAGATAGCGTATATCTAAAACTTCTTCTCCTTTGGAATTGAGTCAGTGGTAAACAATTCTGTTTTGCCACTTCACATGTGATGAAAGTCCTTAAAGCTTCTAAAAGAAGACCAGGTGTAAGATTTCTATGTGAATGCTACCACATGCACTGGGAAAAGAAAATTATTTTTATTTAACTTCCTTAATTTTCAGTCTGACATTTCTCTACTGCACTCAGAGCCAAGATTCATTTGCAGTATTAAAGCACTTCATTATATGGTTTTTCTTTTTGTAGGAGTGAAGAGGTTTTGTGGAATGAATTGAGGTTTAAAATTTTTTTAATATTAAAACCAACAAATTATTCAGAAAGGAGGATTTATTATAAAAACTCCCACTAGAGAAAAAAATTATTGGAGTTTAAGTATCTGCTAATTTTGCTCAAGACTTTTGATTGTCTTTTATTTGTCCCGAAATTATTTTTTCCTATAGATGCTGAAAAATCCCCCAGTACTTTATTTGGCACAAGAAAAATCCCTCTATGCAACCTCCCAAACCCATTCTCAAAACTCAGAGCCTTAAATGGGTCTGTGCCATCTGTTCTGCTTCACTTTGGCAGCTCTGACTTGACATCTGGCAGTTACAGAACTAAGTGTGAGCTTGTAATTGGAATTGGACAGAGATCTCAAGTTCCCTGTTTTAATAAAACTTCCCTGTTCTATGTGATGCTGCAGAGATGTTATCTGAACACTGGTGTTCAACATGCTTGTATGTTTTTGATGACTCACCTAGAGCTTGTAGAAAGAACCAGCTTTATAGTAATGGCTTTTGATTTAATTTTTTCACTCCTAATTAGAGCATGTCTTGATGATGATATTGGAGTTTTTTTTTGTTGGCATTGTAATCTTTCTCTAGATAAACAGGCAATATGACTTCTTCCATGGGGAGAGTTCTCAGCTGAAGGATAGCAGGATTAATCCCTGAGGACGTACTGTGCTCATTTGTGGTACATAAAATGGTTGAGAGCATCTAAAGGGTAAACCACGAAGAGTTTGGAGACTGTCAGTGTTATGAACTGTGAAATTGAGGCAGTTGCTAATGGAGAAGTGAGGGGAGAGAAAAATAAGGACAGACAGAAATTGATTCAAATATGAAATTAGCTGGTAGGAGGGTAAACAAGGAGAAGGTATGTGTGAGAGAGACTTGAGAATCAGTTAAGAAGTTGTTCTTAATGTCTTCTTTTTTTCCACAGCTTTTCTTCTTCACTCAGGATTTCTGTTCTGAACACTTTCAGATGAGCTCTTTTCATTCGTTTGCCCTTGTTTTTCTTTGCTCCAGTAGTGGAAATCATTTGGGCAATATGTCTTTACTTCAGGGAAGAGACAGCAATTTGGCTTTTTGCTTCAGTTAACAGCTTGAGCTTGGTTCTGCTGGGGATCTTGAGAGTGAACCTGAGCAACTGAATTTGACTGAGAACCTGGGTTAATGTGCTTCTGCTGCCATTTAAACCCATGCTGTTTAAGAAGGTTAATAATTTCTAAGAAATTCTCCCCACTGCCTCATGCCTTGCTCCTCATGTCCCTGTACTCGTCTTTAGTAAGTGAAACTGAATAAGTCTCCTCTTAAAGGCAGGAAGATGGTGTTTATTTTCCTCTGATTTGTCATGATGTTACTTTTATGAAAATGGTTTGCTTTTTCTTGTAGCAGCTTTTCATGTAATAGAGACTTGGATTTGGTTATATCTATTACAGTCTGTTTCCCTGTATGTTCCTTGTGCAGCTCTAAATTTGAATGAGAGCCATCATCTTGACATTTTATTTGGGCTAGATTTTGAATAAATGTAATTAGGTTTTGTCACGCTTTTTTAGACAGTCAACACAAAGTTATTTCTTTTCTCTTTGATATAAATAGCTCTTTTAGACTGGTTCTCCTTTAATTAATTGCTCTTGGAGATGTTCATATTTTAATAAGGTTGTAAATGTCAAGTCTGGATGAGTCAGACCTAAAATATTAGAAAGCAAACTATCTCCTAATGTTCTCACTCTGTCCCAATCCTTGTGAAGTGCCAAGAACTTCCTTGTATGTGCTGAGGTCTCTTACAGCACTGAAGATGGGGAGAGATGAAATTGCCTAGTACCTTTCCACACAATCCCTTACCAAACAGGCTGCATTTACACCAAACATGCCTGATCTCCATACAAAAGATGCTGTGACACCTTTTTGAAGAATTAAGTATCTTATTATAATTGATGTTTTCATTTTTAAAACACAGAGTGAAAGCCGGGTTGCATTTCAACACACATAACCTCTTTTGAGATAAAAATTAAATTAACAAGAGCTACCTGTACAGAGAGGGGTCCATGGGAGATACATGGAAAGAGAGCTACAGAGCTGTAAAAGTGGGCTTAGATATGTGTACCAATATCTAAGTTCAATAATTTCTGCTCCCTTTCATCTCTGTCTTGAGTTGCACTGTGAGATGTTAAATAGAATTAATTTTTTACTGGGAAAACAGATGCAGCCAGCTGTGGTAAGTGGGGAAAAGAAGAGGACTAAGGGCTTGATTTTATGAACTTTTTCATTTCTAATGCTTCAGTATTTACAGTATTACAGTCAGGAGGCAACTTGAACTTTTCACAAAATCTTTAATTCTTCTTTTGTCTGTCATATTTTTTTTTCCAAGCACTAAGAGTCTTGAGACAGGTCTCCTTTTCCTCCTGTCACCTCTCATGCTCTGGTGTGGATATCTATAAGGAGAAAAGCTGCAGAGCCATTCTTCCCTAAGCACCTGGTGATGAAATCAATACTAACTCTCTCTTAGCTCCTCTATAACAATTCTGATAATTCTGGTTTTCTATGGAGAAAGGGCTTCAGCCTTATAAATTGCTGCTGCAGGGTTTTTTGCTGCTTTTCCTCAAGATTTTCCTTTTGGTGTAGCAGGCAGTGAAAGGTTGGGAAGGTGGAATTATGCTGGGGTTTCTTGCTTAATAGGGGAAAATAGTATTTCCTTCCATTTGCATCTGTCCTTCTACGTGTCCCTGAAATTTTTTCTCAGCTGACTGACCACTTCAGAAAGTGGAACTCATGCAAAGCAGTGCAAAGCAAAGCAGAAAAATCCAGGTTAGTCTTAACCAAATTTATTTTGCAGCTACATGACTATTCATATCAGAGTTTAGATTGCAGCATTAACTCCCTCTCTCTTGTTTCTGCTCTGGCTTCTCCTCTTCCATAAATTTAGTGTACTGTGATGTTTGGCTGGAATTGTCTCT
Organism: Sylvia atricapilla; assembly: GCF_009819655.1. Taxonomy (NCBI): domain Eukaryota; kingdom Metazoa; phylum Chordata; class Aves; order Passeriformes; family Sylviidae; genus Sylvia; species Sylvia atricapilla. The sequence continues at coordinate 58,003,174 of NC_089145.1, forward strand.
ACCCTTTGGGCCTGTGCTGATGACCTCACTGACTTGTCAGCTGCAGTCTTTGCACAGATTTCTGATCAGAAGCCTTGTCAATATCTGGGCACCAGCATCTTTAACTTGGTTGTGTGAGGGAAGTTTTTATGGCCAAACCTCCGTGGTAGGGCAGTAAGAAATTGGTCTGTGGGTTTATTGATAATTTTTCTAATATTCATGTGCCCATGTTGAAAGAATAAATTGTTTGCCTTCTCCATGTTTCCTATGCATCTGTGTTTGTCTTTTGTTTTACCATTTACAATGCCAGCTCAGGTTTAATATGCTGTTCACGGTGGGTCTTGCCAAACATTATTTTTCAGGTGACAGCCATTTGATAGCTTTGTTTCACGCTGTAGCTTCTGCAATTGTTCTAATATTCTGTCCAAGGTGACTCATGCTGTATTGCAAATTGTCTTTTTCACTTTAGTATCCAAAGCATTTGCAGTTATTGTGGTATTGTGACTTACATTCCAAGCCATGAGTTCAATTATTTCTATGAGCATTAGTAAACTATAAGTTTTTCCAGAACCATGGGTATCTCCCACCAGTTCAAGTTAAATACTCAGCATCAGTTTACTCCTTCTTTTTTTTTTTTGTCAATCCTTCTGACTGTATCTGTTATGAAGGTAATTTAATTTAGTTTCTTGACTAGGAGATCCAGGACATAGTAAATGTAGTTCAAAATGGTGATGTTTGTCACTCCATACTACTATGCTAGGCTTTAAAAGAAAGAATGATAACCTGTCTTCAGAATAACAGGTCTGAACACGAATGGGAATCATAGAAAACTTCTAAAATGTTTGAATGAACATTCTTCATACAGATGTTAAAAGATGCAATAAATGAGGATGGTGAAAAAATTAGAGCTCATGTCATATTGTTAAACTGTTTGAGGCAGTAGACAAAGAAAATCTCCAAGAAATACTGGAACAATGGGCAAGATACCAGTAACATTCAAGAAAGCAGAGGTAATAACAGAAAACTTCTCTTCATCTTGTTCAACACTTCCCAATACACACCTCATTTTCAATTATTTGTATTTCTAGCACAGTATAATCATTCTGGCTGAGAGTTTTCAAGATTTTTTCCTGGTCTCAGCTTGAATTTTGAAAATTTTGGAATCAAAGCTTTCTGCATAGAAAAAAAATTAAGGTGGCAGTATTTAAAATAGATACTATTGTTGATGTTGAAAGCACTTGTTTTCTGTTTGATTTTTTTTCTTAACCACTTTGGTACCTTGCCTTATGTATATATACATTGCATTTCATTTGGCCTCATGTTTCTTACTGTAAGGTCTTGGCAGCCAGCCCTCACCTTTTATAGGCTGGATTATACATTTCATCAGCAAACTGCCTCACATGAGGTTTCATCTTTTCCAGTTTTATTTATGCATATGTAAAAGAGGGCTCAATAAAAATCCCTGTGAAATTTCATTTATGAATAGTGAGAAAAAATGACAATTTATTTCTGTCTTATTTTCTAATTTCTAAGGAATTTTACTGACTAAATGTATTTATTTTGCAAGTGCTCAAATAGGAAGCAAACTTGATGGCATTGATGCTATTGTTATTTAGTGAGGGGTAGCCACACTTTCATTATAGATAGTTGTGTATCTACATTTGTATCCTAATAATTTTTTTGAATACTATCAAGCCTGAAAACAAACTTTGGAGAATGCTACTAACATATTGAGTTATAAGATGAAGGACAGAAGCAACTGCTTGTTGGATGTAAAACTATTGAACAGTTCCCAAGTAGAACAGACTGATCTTTTGTAGAGCTAATTCTTAAACAAGATCAGTGATAGTTAATGGAGGTTCAAATACCTTTTCAGACTACTGTATCTATTCAGTTATCTTTTTAATTCTTGTAGTCTCATACCAAATGTATTAATTTGTTTGATGAGACCTATATTCTGTAAAATTATTTTGGCTGTCATCAATTATGATTGTGTATTTATTAACTGAATTTCATATCAACATTTCCACCCCACCCCTGCCAGGTTTATTGGCAGTCTACCAAGCCTATAATTACCTGCCATTACTCTTGTTGAGTCTCAGCAGAGCATTGGCATCCTTTCAGGCTTCTTAAATGTTCCTGCAATTCTGAAAGCAGAAATATGCTCATCCAGAAGTTTTGAGGTGTAAATTACCAGGGGCTCAATTTTATAAGTGTCTAAACTTCACAGGGCTGTTTGACATTTTCTATTACTAGTGCACTGTAAATCAAACTTTAAATCACTTCCCAGAAAGATAGAATATTCTGAGCTGAAAGGCACCGATAAGGATCTTTGAAATCCAACTCCTGGCCCTGCACAGACACCCCAAGAGTCACACTTTATGCCTGGGAATATTGCCTGAATGCTTCTTAAGCTCTGTCACATGCTGTGACCATTTCCCCGGGGAGCCTTTTCCAGTGACCAACCACCTTTTGGGTGAAGAATCTCTTCGTAATATCCAGCCTAACCCCCCTCTGACACAACTTCATGCCATTTCCTTGGATCCTGTCACTGGTCACCACAGACAAAGGATCAGGGTCTGCCCCTCCTAAGGAAGTTGTAACTGCAATGAGATTTCCCCTCAGTCTCCTCCAGGCTGAACAGACCAAGTGACCTCAGCCATTGCCCACACAGCTTCTCCCCCAGGCCCTTCAGCATCTTCATTGCCCCTTTGGAAGATCTCTAACATCTCAATGCCCTTTTCACATTGCAGTGTCTGAAACTGCCCCCAGCACTCCGGTGAGGCTGCCCCAGCCCAGAGCAGAGCAGGACAATCCCCTCCCTTGCCCAGCTGCCGTGCTGGGCTGATGTCCCCAGGACAGGGTTGGCCTCCTGGCTGCCAGGGCACTGCTGGCTCATGTTCAACTTGCCATCAACCAGGACTCCCAGGTCCCTTTCCATGGGGCTGCTTTCCAGCAATCTCATTCCCCTGTCTGTACGTACATCCAGGATCTTCTTTGAAATACCTCATTCTGCTTTGTTTTTAAACTCATATCATAAAGCTAAGAAACACTTTTCAACTCCATAGTGAATATCAAAATCGTATGGTGAGACTGTACCACTGTTACAATATATTTTGCTCTAAGTATACTATAAAAGCTTTCATTCTCATTTGCTTTACCTTTACTACCTATGAGTTTTCCCAGAGATTAACTTCCCTAAGCATTTTACTCCTTTTTCATTTGATATATCTATCTATCTATATATATATAATGTAAAATATTTTTAATCTCCTATCTTCATTAAATATCTCTCTTTAGCAGCTACTTACACAGCTATATGTAGTCATAGCTTTGCTTGATTCTTCTCTTTCAAAAAAATGGTCTTCACATTTAGAAAATTAGCTCTATTGAAGAACATAGTTTGCATTGGAATGGAGATCTGTCTTCTTTTAAGAAATTTAGGTCATGCTGTAGTTATTGATTCTTAGATATCGACAAATTTTGGTCCAGCAATTAATTAATCTTCATGTATAGTGTGATTCTGATAACAATTGCATCATCATTGGTGCAATGTGATTTGCATTTGAAAATTATCATCTGTATTATTTAGCTAAAACAAATTCAGATTTTTGAATTCAGTAATGGAATATGCTTAAATTAGTCATGGAAAAATGTTTTTGCTAGAAAAAACATTGGCTGGACGAATTTGGGTTTTATGCCATAAACCCTTGTCAGATTTTGATGTAACAAATGGAACATAATTTTTAATTATGCCTAAAAGGTTTTTTATTGTGCTTTGAAAATATGATTTTTATGTTTTAATGTCTTCAATTAAAATTATATGAAAGCAACTATGTATAACTGCTCTTTCACAAAGGAGAAAACAATGTAAATATCATAGGAGAGATTATGTTAAAAGTACATTAAAAGGGTTTGTTAATTTGTGCATGGTTACCACGACAACCAGATGCATGTTTGAAGCTTTTAAATTCACTTGGATAATAGCTGAGGTGGGTCATGCTCATTGTTTGTGACCTCTGCATATTGCCTCATCCCAGGTCCAACTCTGTTGCCAGTCTCTGAAGCCAAGACAAGCGAGGGCGACAAAGTGTTACTGCCAGCTCACTGAGAGATGGTGCTGACATTGTGTATGGAAAAACAGTTTTGAATTGTCTGTACAGGTGGGTTTATTGAAGCAGGTGATGTCTGTGGAGAATGGGAATGTTTGACAGCACACCAATGCTTTCATGACCCCAACCAATGTGCAGTACGCTTCATGTCCTTATGACATTTACAAAGTAAACAATGAAATAAGCTACACTTTAATCTTAATTTTTTATGCAATTGAAGCATGGCAGAGTCTAAAAATCATGTAGGCAGAGTGGGTTGCCCATTTCTAATAAGCTTTATTGGTTCATTGGTTATGGGATATTCCAAAAGAAAACTGATTTGTTATTTAATAACAAATCCATTAAATTTACTAAACTTAATAGGCCTTGCAAATAATTATAGATTGCATTGGTATGAAATATATCATCCATATCAAACACCTTCAAAACAAGTCATTCAATTCTGTTTCTTCAGTACCTGTTTTTTGTTCTTCTTTTTCTTATGGAATTGTTATTATTTGTCACTGGGCTCCTCTGCTTCATACAAAGTAAATACTAGATTGAATTGAAATACTTGCATAGTGAAGGAGATATTCAAGTCTCTATGAAATGTTTATTGATACCTAAGAATTGTTAGGCAATGACCTTGAGTACTTTTTGTCTTCTGAACTATTGTCTGGAGAAGTCATCAATGTAAGGGTAACAGACCCTGCTGATTTTGTCTAGATCTCCTCCACAGATCTGGTTTAAATAGAAAGATCAAAGCCAACAATAGAAAAAGAACAGCAATAGGCTTATAGAAAAGGCTGATTTTCAGCTGAAACCTGGCAAAGATAAGAATATCTCTGGAGTTACTTATGTAAACTTCATTTGTAGTAACAACACCAGAAAATGGAACCATATGCACAGGTTTGGCGATATTTTTTTTTCTCGTAGAATTGATTTTAAATCAATATGACAATAATAAAAATACCTTAGATAAGAATAATTTTTTTTCTTGCCTATCACTTTTTGTGTTCTGCATGGAAAATACAAAGTTTTGGCAGTATGCATTCAATCCTAGGGACTAATTTAAGAAGAGAACCCAGGAAGGGTCAAAGCATGAGGCCTAATTCCCAGGTGTGTAAACTTGTGGAGAATAGTAAAAAATTTCAGTATCTTTGAAAGATATTCTGTATGACTTGAAAGATACAATGCATGCCACACCCCAAATTGCAATGGAATTTGGATTCCTCCACAAAGCTTTGCTGTCTGTAAAGTCTGCTTTCTCCCCAGATTTAAGGGAAACAAAAAAAATTATATTGTTCCTTAGAAATGAGTATGAATGAAACAAATACTAAAAGGGATGTAATGTATCCTCTTCCAAGGACCTATTCTCCCTTTAAATCTTGTACATTTAATCCAAATTTTCTTCCCCAGAATGTCGTCCATCTGCTGAGTTTGGAAAATCTACCTCAACTCTAGAGCTCTGAATTGCACGAGAAAGCAATGTAATAAACTTGGGTCTCTTCTCTCTCATAAGTGTGGGAAAGTTGGTGAAGCCCACAATATTTCCTTATGAGTCAGAAAAATTATAGTAATGAAATTTTTTGTTTACACAAATGGGACAGAATCCTAAAGTTAGGGAAAATTGCAGGAGCAGAGTGTGTATCTTTAGACAACAAAATATAACAGCTCCTTCTTCAATAGTTTTGTCAGAAATCCACCCATCTCCTTTCTCATCACACGGCAGGGGTACCCCACAGAAAGCATTCCCTCGGCTTCACGTCCTTCTCTCTTGGACCAAAGGGTAGGAGAAGATTATGTACTTCGTTTCTGCCTTAGTTTCTGCCTGTCACTAGGTCTGAAGGAACTTTTTCTCACTCTCTCTCATAAAAAGGGGCAAATATTTGTCATTACAGCCATGGGAAAATAGAGTTGATATTGAATTTCTATGTAAAGGTGTTGTTCCATTTCTGAGTGCATGGCAGAAGTACAGCCACCCTCCAGCTCTGATTTTCCCCTGGCCTTGAATATGCTGGGCCCTTTATTTCTGTTCTTCCTCCCTGCATGAAGCTGATACCATTCCTTAATGCCAAGAGGGTGGGGGCAGACAGAAATCTTCGTGGTGAGGGCAAAATCCACCAAAGACCAAGAAGTAATTTGTTTCTGTAACCTTCTATCTACTGCAACCACTGGAGCAGTGCTCCAGTGGAGCCTTGCTGTGAAGCCTGGTTTTTAATACCTTTCAATATCCCCCTGTGGCATCATAAACTGTGAGGACAGAGCATCATATTCTTCTGTCCTGGAAGGTTTGCCTTTGGCACCAATCTTGGTTTCTGCTTCCTTAGTTAAATCAAGCACATTTAAGATAACAGTTGCTTCCACCTATTGACAATTACCCCACAAGTATACCTGGGGAAAGCCTGGGGTTACCCATGCTGCCAAACCCTGGCATGAATGATGCTGGACTATTGCTCTTATTGTAAAAGAAGATGTCTAAGCTTCTCCAGGCAATTTTTTAAAGCATTTCGATCAGCCTCCTGCTTTAAATGGCTCTCCAGTTCTATACAGGGAGCTGAAGGAGCTAAATGCAAGGAAATATTGAAAGTTATTGCATCCCATTATTGGGTAATTATCAAATGATTTTCTTGCAGTCCTGACTTCAAAGAGCCATTCTCATTATAAAGCTGGTGTCACAGAAATATGGCTTTGTAATCATGCAGACCTTTTCCTCCCAGATAAATTAGTATTTCATATTATTGAGCTGGGCATTTAAAATCCTTTGAACTTTTTTTTTTTTTTTTTTTTTTTAAACCATTTGAATTCCTTTTATTTGAGTGAAATAAGCTGAAAAGGAATATTTTAGTTTGAATATTCTGATGTAATTTTCATTAAAGCTGTATTCTTGGAGGCATTACCTTAAAAGGGGTTGTAAACATTGTAAACATGGCTCAGAATTAGCATAGCTGAAGTGGGAGTAATTTTTCATTTTTATCACTCTCTGCCATGCTTCACTTACCTACTTAGTGCAGTCTGTTCTGTGCAGCCTTGATAGATGAAGCAACATACTTGTAAATAACAGATATATTTATATTGCTTGTTCATCAGGAAAGAAACACATCATTGCTACAGCCATGTATCCATAGCAGCTCTAAGACTCTCAGATCAGTTTTTCAATTTTATATTTTTGCAACATGATGGAAAATAACAGGGCTATAAAATTATGTCAAAGTTAATCTTACTATCAACATTTCTGCTTTTTTAGTGGTCTCTATTAAAACTGTTTTCTTCACAACTTCACAACAAAAGGGGAATCCTTGGTTAGGACAGAGCTTAAATCTAGCTCTTAACTTTGCCTTTCAGGCTCATCAAGATGCACTTGTATGTCAGTGATCTCTGTCACTTGTCTTAATCCAGTGAGAGAAATCTAGAGGTCACTCAATCAGAAAACTTAGATCCACTTGAAAATGTTAAGATCTTTAGGGCTATGTGAATAATTATAGCTTACTAAATGTAGAATTAGCACTCTGAAATATCAGAGCTACCTTTCAGGAATATTAAACTTTTGTGGTTTTTGTCGGCTGCTAAAAAATGCAAAACTGTTGACTGAAACATTGACCTGGTAAGCAATTAATAGGAAACTGCAAAATATTGTACGGAATTCCAACTTCCTCTAAGTTATAAATTAGAAGGTGAAAACCACAAGAGAAACATAAGTATTGAAACATTCATATGCACAATTTCATGTTTAACAGATTTCTAACTAAGGAAGCTGACTGAGAGAAAGAAAAAGCAAAGTTTTTTTAGTGTGAAAGAAGACTTATATTGTATTATAATGAGCAATATATTATATTATACTGCACATTTTTCCAAAACCCAGCCTTTGAGGACTAAGATTACAAAATCAGATTTTTCTTACATGTAGTTCACAGCCAGCAGATTTCAAAATATTCAAAAATCCTTTGCTGATTTCAAGGAATCATCAACTGAAATTTGTAAGCTAGTTTTTTCTCTGTGCCCCTTCAAACAAATGGCCATTTTTCAGCTTAGAAAAAGAAGGAAGAAGAAAGCTTCTCTTCTAATGACAGCAAAACAAGCTCTCCAAATGGGGATAAAGGCTCTGAGTGGGGCAGAAGAATGCTGTCTGGATCAAAGAGTGGCCAGCTGTAGTTTGCTGGTTGGGGTGAAGGATGGGATGTGCACACATACAGCTGTCTGAATGCCTGGGAGAGCTAGGAGAGCATTCCTTACTCTGCACTGGTGACAGACTGAGTCATCACACAGCTGACTGTCCTAAAGGAGTCTTCTTCACCCAGCATCAGGCTGTTATTTGAGTTGAGAACAGGGGATCTATTCCATTCATGTATTTCTTTTAAAGCTATGGACCAATGTCTTACTTTGATACATTCCTAGGCGACTGTAAGAAACACGATGTCTCTTACCTGCTGAGCCTCCTGAACTGTGACATCTCCACAAGTTGTCCAAAGACTTCAGGCCTAGTGAAGAACTGCATAGGGGTGTGTATCAAATTTATCATGGTTCTAACCAAGCTGTCTGTAAAAATGAAATAATTCCTCAGCTTTGATATGAGTTCTCTTGGAGGAAATTTCTTGGCCTCTGACAGGGAAGGAGGAGACAGCCCAGTAGAGGCTGTAGATAGAGCTGTCTGTTTTGACTCTGAGGGATGGTCAAAAGAAAAGAGTCTGGTTGCAAGATGGTACTGAAACAAATGGAAAATCTATGGACTCTTCTTGTTGGCTCAGTCTGGAGTACTGAGAGAGGAAATGGACCAAGGCCAATCTATCTTTTTTTTGACCCACTGGGTTAATTGAGCTGGACATTCCATGGTCTGTTTTCTTTGCATTTTCTTGTGCCTTTTGTCACTTTGTGCACTTTTATCACTGTTATTTCAGTGCATTTTCTTGCTTCCTTCTTCCAGGCAGTATGACCTATACCTTATCTAAATTCTCTATTGCCAATCATGAAGGTCTCAGTTCTCTTAGAGTGAATTAGGAAAGACCATCAAAGAGAGAACTTTTCTTCAGAAGATGATGGTTATATGCAAGAGGCAATTTCAGTGGATATTTTGTGCTCCCATACTGTTGGAACTTCTGTCTTGAAAGGGAGTCTATTACTACTCATTTGTTTAAGAACCCATAATAGGTTGAGGGGTCTGTCTGTTGGGTTTTTTTCCCCCTTCATTTGAAGTCAAATCCTTTTCTTTTCCAGATCAAAGGTTATGGATAAGAATGGTTTGATTATTTGTTTCTACAGAGCAGTTGGTGTCCTCAGAGGTTTCAGAGATTTTGGTTTCTCTGAGCAGTAATAAGTGTGAAATTTGCATTTTATTATCAGATTTCAACAAAAAGTCTCTGGACAAAAAGGTCAATATGTTGATCTCAAGGGTATATCTAATTTATGTTGGGATCAACAGCTTGGTTTGAGACAAATCTGCTCATTCCTGATTTATGCTTTGGTTTGCATTTTGAAGCAGTTCCAGTCAATCCTTTCAGTCTCCTTTTTGGCCTTCTTTTGGATGACACTGATGTGGAAAATGTGTTCCAGGTGCAGCTTCAGATGAAAATTTTCAGTCAGGCCAAGCTGGAGTTATCCCAAGGCTTAAAAAGCAAACCCCACCACTGCTGGAATAAATATAGGCTGGGCACTGAATCCTTATCACCAACCCTTTGGCTTTACAGGTCTACTCTGACTTGTCTGCATTACTTTCTAGCTGATGTAGTGTGGACTCGCAAAGATTTAATTGCATACTTGTATTAAAATACAGTTGTATTTGCACTGTAATATAAAAGCAATGAAGAATGCATGTGGTTGGTATTTTATTATTTAAAAGGAGTATGGTAATATAATCATTAATATATTTTTAAGCATCACTCACTAGAAATTTAAATTAGTAGTTCGATATGATGAGTTTTAAGGTAACACTTCTTATTAAAAATGGAGCATCTAAAAGTTTTAGGTTCATAAGGGGTTTATAATTAAGCCATGAAAATTAATTTAAACATGTAAAATGGATTGCTAATTAGTTTGCTAATAGGGCTGTCACTTCCAAATTCATCGCAGAAGGTGAATATTAGGTTAGTTCTGTCTCTTGAGGTTTCAGGGAAGTTTATGACATTCCTTATGAAAGGTATTAGCGTCCACATTTTTCTTGTGAAGAGAACTTGTCTTTCCTGCCAAACACTTAAAGAATATTATTGTGAATGCTGATGATTTTTATTCTGCTTTGTCTACTTTTTGGAATAATTTCCTGGGTAATCAATCCCCTTTTTTTCCCTATGTGGTACTGATAACCACAAATATTAGAGCAAAATGGAAGTGAGAGAAAATCCTATATAAATGCTAGAATGACTTTACTATTCCCCAAGCTTTGAATATACCAAATACCTCCTAAAAGAAGATGAATTGAGTATCTTCAGGAAGAGTTTATTCCAGAAATTAAGTTGTCTTTATTGCAGTGATATTTGTTATAAATTTTATGCCAGCAATACTAAATCCTTAAAATTACAGTGAATATTAATTCTAGACAGAGGTTAGAGTATATACAGTGTACCAGCATTTTTTAATACATTCTATATAAAACGAAGCCCTTCAGAGTGACAAAACTGGGTCGCTGCTTCCCTTTTCCCCTCTTAGTTGAGTGCTCTCTCTGGTGGCACTAATGTGGTGGTGTTATATCTATCATCTCTCTGACCAAACAGAGCTAAGGCAACTGACAGTTTAATTTCTGATTGATCACCCAAGTTTCTTCAGAAAAAAATTGTCATTATGCTACTATTAGGTGCTTTTGAATTAATTAAATTTACCACGGTAGCCTCTAGAAACCTTAAAAAGACTATAATTAAAATATAAGGTCGACAAACTCTTGTTATATATCAAGAGGGTTTTTTTCTGTAGTTAACTTCAGCTTGTTAATTGGCTTAAATTGGCTTAATCCAAGCCTGGGCTATGAGATCAACTTAAGGTCCATGATGTTCCAATATGTTGAGAAGCAATATATTTAGCAGCAAAATACATCTAAAAGATGTATTTGCATTTTTAAATACAAATGGAAATTGTTTTGCCTTGTAATTTTTTCAGTTTTGTTACATGTAAAATCTATGACCAGTCATGTGTCACACCTGGAGTTTCCATAAAGGGGTTTAACCTCATCTTAAGCTGGTTAATATAAAAAAAAGGAGGAATTAATATATATATTGTATAAAGAATGTAACTGGAGTGAAATAGGAGGTTCTCCAATGCAGGAAGTCGTTCTATATAACAACTATATTAAGGAAGAAAAAAAGGAGGATTGGACTACTATTGGAATTGTTTGGTGGACTGACTTTAGTGACAGAATTTCAAATAATGGCATAGATGAGAACTTTTCTGACCAGACATATACAACCCCACCTTATTCACCCCTTCATGTTAATCTACTGATGTCCATACACCACTGTTTGTGTCATCAGCAGGTCTGGTGGCAGAGTGAGGAAGTATCAATGTCAGTTCTCTTGTTTCTGTACTTGCTAGCAGCATATTCATGGCAGTTTTATTTTTGTCATGGCTGTTTTAAACTGGGGGAGAAGAAATTCCTTAAGCAATAAAAGGAGAGATTTTTAATGGATCCATTTTCAACAAATAAAACACATTGATTCAGTGTAAATCAAACACTTCAAGTTCTGTTGACATGACAGTATAAATGCATTAAATTCATAGGGATTAATAAATTCAAGGAGTGAAAAGCCTGAAAGTATTTTTAACCTACTTTCTGAAGCTACACCAGCTTACTAATTTTGGATTCTTTCCATAAGGGAAATATTACCATTTTAGAAATTGATTTTCCCTTTCTGCCTTTATCTTAAAAATATTATTGCTTTTTAAAGTGCTTTCCCAAAGATTTCTGTAGCCCTCAAAAAAAGTCCTTGAATTCTTTATTGGTTTCTGATAAAAAAAGCCCGAGAAGTAGAAATTTCCTTCAATCTTTCTGTTAATAATTAATAGAATTAAATACAATGACATGCAGAGATGTAGAGTCATGAATTCAGTGAACAAAAATTACCATAAAGTTCACTTAAAAATGAGAATAAATGTAGGTCTAAAATACTCTAGTTTTCAAGGATGATTCTGGAAATGGCCAGAGAAAATGAATGCATTAATGATTCCAGTATGAGTTGGAATAGAAGAAAGTTTGTGGTTGGTTTTTTTTGGAATGGAAAATTTTAGATGGAAGCTTGTTAAAGTGAATAGAACAGGACTGCTTATTTTGTAATTTGGCTGAAATCATTGAAAAAGAGATGGTAGAAAACATGTTAATGAAAGATTTAATGTCCCTTCATCTCACTTGGAAGGAGATATCTCCAGTATGCAGATCTCAGACTATTCAGTGACAATAAGACAGCTGTGTTTTAAAATTATTGATATTCAAGGTGGAACCTTAATCCCTTTCATTCTCTGATCTACTGAATAAATGATATAGAGTACTAAGGCAAACAAATTCAGGTTTGCTAAAATTCTTAAAAAGCTTCAATTAGCTGTTAGCATAGATCTGTTTTTAACTTACTCAATTAGAAAACTTTAGAAGTGTTGCTAAATAAACTTAACAGACTAGTAAAAATATGGCAACAGCTGATAAAGGCGATGTATCAAGAACAAAAATTGTTTGAAGAATCAATGAGAATTCTAAAACCTGGAAATTGTTGTCATTAGTCTGATAGAGTGTATATTCTTTCTGCAGTATTTATTTTTGGTTGATACCTGTTAATCATATACTTTTGTGGTAAGATTTAAAGTATTGTTTACCCACGAAAATGAAGATTACATATTAAACACATTATATAATTCATGTATACAAAATTTAATGTATATGGACATTGTTTTCAATTACATCTTTATTCCTTGTTTTTCAAAAGTGACAATGCTTTTGACAACATTCCCAGTTTTTAAATTAAAGCAGACTATTTTTGTGAAAAAGTAAACATATTTATGTTCTGGAAGAGGGACTTCCTGCGTGTTCTGCATTTGACACAGATGGTTCTTGTTTTGAATATCACTTTCCAAAGCTGTATTTTAATAACTAAAGTAACTTTCTGCATAAAGTGGGGGGGAATATGTGATTAGAAAGGGGTAAGAAATGGAAAAACTGTGGGGTGTGGAAAGCAGAAAGGTTTTCTCTTTCTTTTGCCTTTTGATTCTTTCTTGTACCTGCTTTAATTTTCCATGATTGCTTTGCTTGCAGGTGCTGGATGTTCATAACATTTTTGCACTTTCTTGCTTCATATTCTATATATTCTTACATCTAAGAGAAATCAGCAGCCATATGGAGTCTTGAGTGGTTTTCCTTTTTTTCCCAGAAATAATTAGTCATTAGCAGGTTCTCCTACTTTGAGGTAATTGCCCACATAATGCCTGTGATTTCCATATTCAAGCATGAATACACCTCTAGTTAGCTCTTTTACTTGCAGCTCTAAGCCTTTTGTCTTTCAGCAGAGTGGCCAGAAACCTCTGATGGCTTTCTTCATGGTCATATCATCAGTGATTCTCTTGCCACAGACACAAACACACACCTGTGTTACCAGCATTTGTCATCTGCACGACAGATACCTGTGCTTCCACACAACCTGTGTGGTGTTTCTGTTGCAGTCAGTTGTTCCCACGAACCTCCAAAAAGGAGTTTAATTTTTGGTGATATCTGTGGTGAGTGGAAAACTGGCTGTCTTACCCAAACTTTCATTGAGGTTTCATCCAATCCCCAAATAGCAATTTCTTCTAGGGGAAGAAAACCAAATGTGAAAAAAATCTAAGTATTAGGCATAGTATTGAAATTAAGTGTTTCATACTGAGAATTCAATGTTTATATTCCACAGCAAGTCAAAATGCTTTCTATTTTAATGCCGTGTATGAAGAGCCTTGCTGAAGACCCAGAGGCTGAACATAGCTCCACAGCAATCCTTTCTATACCTGGTCAGCAAACCTCAAACCTCAAATTTTGATACAGTTTTTTTCCTGATGTTTCACACTGCAGTGTGTTTTTGTCATAGTCACTTATTTTTTGTTGCATTATCAAATTTAAATATTAAATTAAGCTTTTCTATCTTGTCATTTACTGTCCAGTTTCTGTAGGAAAGGGGCACTGCATTGTCTAAAAGAGTCTTAGTGAGTAGGCTATTAGAACAGAAAGAAATGTTTTCATTGTAGCTTAGAGTACATAGTTCTGTAATGTTTTAGGCTGCTTAAAAAGGAGAAAACTCTGTTGATTGAAAAGGTGGTGGAAAGTTATCATATAACTTAAATCCTTACGAATATTAGGCATGAAATTAAGAGAAAGATTAAGGCAGTGCTTAGTCCAGAGACTGAATTGTCTTGGAGTTTGGGAACTGTGTTATGAAACAAGGCATTAATGAAAAGATGTGATTTTTATTATCTTAATTCAATCATTCATTTCTTCCTCTCTGCTGCACCACTTCCACACCAGGCATCCAATCTCTCCCTGATATTTTCAGAACTGCACTGCAAGGTCAAAATCCCATTTGTATCTGAATTATTCCTAGGCTATCTTTTATGAGCTGGTGCATAAACAAGGTATTTCTGTCTACCCAGGCCCAGTCTCTTTTCAAATTCTCTTTAGTAAGTCTAGTACATTTTTCCCATTCACATGTAACTTGACAAAAGGATGCTTTCAGCCCTTTTTCCAGCTGTCTGCAATTTGATCCACCATATTTCATCTGTGTCAGATTCTCTGACTTTGTCCTTTGTATTTGTCCCAGATATTTTAATCTTTTACAGAAGAGACTGGCAAGGGTTTTCAAACTCTCCACAAGATCTCTGTTATTAATTCCTTTAAATACTTAATCTTTTTCCTGAGGCACTTACTTTGGCAAACATTTTAGATACGCCTGCACTACCCAAGGCTAAAAATCTTTTTTCCTATGATAAAGACTAGTTCTCACACTGCTGAAACAGTAAATGACAGGGTAATATTGCTCACTAACATAAACAACAAAAGCTTTATTATTTTCCCACTAAACCACCTCTCCTCACTATGTTAGCTGTGCCTGGAGAGGATGGGATGTGTTTACCTTGAGTTCTGCTCCTTTCATGCACCATCCAGTGAAACTGGCAGTGCACAGAAAGGGGGGGAAGCTGCACTTTTGCTTTTGCTGGATTGAGTGTAAGTGGAATGAATAAGTATTTATGGAAGATTTCTTCCCTTTCCTTCTCTGAATTATTAATTTCAGAACTCATTGGATTGTTTAATATTTCTATTTTCTAACAAGGGAAACAATAGCTAGAGGCATATAATAAGGATATTTACAGTAATTAATCTGTAAATACAGCATGTGTATGGTACAAGCCATTTGAATGTTGAAGTAAGCATGGATTATTTTCATGCTTTGTTTACACCTGTGTTTATATACAGCCATATTATTTTTGTTTGTCACTGGCAATGCAGACATTAGGTCTTTTTGTACAAGCAGCTATTAGTAAGCCTCCTGTCCTGTAAGTTGAGATACTCCTCTGAGCAAGGGCAGGTCATGGACTCTAGTTTGGAACATTGACTTCATCTGAGTTATTTTACTGTAAGAACATGAATGCTGAGTGGAGAATATAGATTTTGCTGAGACTAAGAGGCTACTGATACTAGCTCACAACAGCTCTAATGCAGAGTCAAAATTAGAGTGAAAAAATATAAGAAAAACCCAGTGAGCAGTCATCTCAAATACAATCTACTTTGATTGGAGGACTTCTGATAACAATGGAAATTCCTGTAGCTAAAACTTTGCAGCTGATGAAAATGCAATTTGATTTTTTGACTGTAAATGACATTCAATCCTTTAAAACTTTGCTGACATAAAAGAAGATAGTGTTCTGGTCATATTTTGCCTTGCTTATGTAGTGATTATTCTTTAGAAAATTTTAGATTGTCTTTGCATCTACTCTAAAGATTCCAATAATGTTACTACTGGCAAGAAGTATGGCAGCATTCTCCTTAAATAGCCCAGAAATAGTGATTTAAGATTATAATAGGCCATTTCCATAGGGATCTAATTTTGGTCCAGATGGCAGATGCTGTTTAAGCTATTTCATTAATTAAACAGAAGAGGCTGGTTTCAGTTGTTACAAACAAGATATCTCTCAGCACAAAAAGAAAGTCAAATGTAGTGATATTTTTCTTAATGACAACTCTGACATGTTTATTAGCAAATTCTTAAAATTTCCTGAAGGAAATGTGTTTTTTCCTGTCTTCTGAGAGATAATACAACTTCTCTATCCATAGAAAGAAAATACTCAATATCCTCCTGTTGCTATAAGACACAAAAAGAATGACACTTATGCAATCAGGTAATCAGGGCAGAAGAGGGAAGTTTATTTTTCTATGTTGATTTATATAGATTTTGGACAATGACCAGGGATTGGAGGATGAGGGTTGACACCTCTCGAACCCCACTGGTCAAACTAGAAGTCCATCAATTGTCCCTCCTCAAGAGAGGAATGCAAACATCACTTCGTTTACCTGAAAATCTGTGAGAGACTCCACTACAAAAATGCAAACATCAGAAGGCTGAAAAAGATCAGAGTGACATACTCTCTGTTGTGATTACCCTGAAACAGAGCCACAACCAGAGCTACCATGGGAGGTCTTGTCTACTAGCATGCCTTTGTTTCACAAGCCTAAAAGAGGCTTGGTAGATCTGTCTTTAGCCTGGCTGATGTCTAGCCTCTGATGAAAGGCAGGAAGGCCTCCCTTTTTCTTACAGCATTTTCCTAAAAGCTGATTTGCCCATGCAGGGTTAACATAAGGGTGTCTGACTCCATGCTCAAACCTCACTTTCCTCTTGTGAACAGTCCCTGCTGTATATGGATTTTTATTACCAAACACTAACCACTATGAGAGGGTTCATTAAAATTTATGTGTGTAGCAAAGTCTGCAGCCTCTATGGGATATGCTTACTTTGAAGAGCAGTCATGAGAATAACAGCTTGTCTGAGCTTATATAGCTCTTTATTATTCTTTCAAGTATGTGGAAGCAGAAACTCTTTGCCCTACTGGGTCGATACTGCTAATAATTATAAACATATTTCCTCCATTAACAAAAAACTGTCTCTAGTAAAGAGCCCTCAAGCAACAATAACCAAATCCAATCAGATGAATGAGGAATTTTCACATTATCTAAAATATCTTATGCTATTTTTCCAGAATCAAAAGTATACTATAAAGGTCATCAGAACTGCGTGCCCTAGAATCCATTTATTTTACTCTCAACTTTCTCTTTTTCAACAATAAAGTAACATTAAATAACAATTGTTCTATTTAATGCTAAATCATTGTCTATCTTAGTTCTTGGTCCAAGAGCAGTTACCATAAAAAATGAAAAATATTTTAAGCATAAAACTCCTGTTGTATTCATGTGTAAAATACAGATACAAGACAAATGCTTTCAAAAGCTCCATAGTCAATTTCTGTTTAAAGAAAGAAAAAACAAGCAATAATATTAACTCAATTCATCCACTAAAAATATAATTTATATTGTTTAAATGTCCTTTCCCTGCCATACTAAGATGTTTTTACGGGAAGATTGGTGACTTTGTGGAGGTTTGTGGTTCCTTTTTTGTAAATTGGACTTTCAACTGTTTGATAAACTCTGGCTAGACCAAGCCTGTAGCCTTTAGATAGTAAAATCTCCTGTAGAAAGGCATCAGGCCAGAGGAAGAAAGGTGTGTTCTGTCTTTAGCAATCAATTGTTGCAGAATGGGCTGCTATGACATGCTCATTCATTAGCTGCTTTCTGTTTCATCTTAGCAGTTGAAAAGAGAGCAAGAGAAAAGCATAGAACTAGCTGCTATTGCTATTAAAGCTCAGGTTTGAAAATCTCTTCTCCCTCAGCTGTGCCTTTAAGGATGGGACCATTTTGATTTTAAGATCTGAGCTCAGATTACACCCTCTAGAAATATTCCTGAAGATGAACTCTGGCCTTTCAGACTGGAGTGTCTATTTTAGCTTTTTCAAGTGTTGTATTGTCTCATGTTTACTGTTTGTAGTGAGATGTGCATGCTGTTATTTTGGCCTTGCCACATTAAGTGCTTTTTGAATTGTTCATGCGTGTTCCTGAAAGTTGTCACTTCAGAAAGAAGTACCCCAATTCCTGACAATGAGTAACAGATTTTCTATTTATTTTTGCTCTGTTCCTACAGTCCACGACAGATCACCACTAGATTAGTTTTTGTATATAGTTGCAAAATCCGCAATGCTTTTTAAATTTATCACCCCTGTCTCAGAGGAACATATCTCAAATTTTCTTTAGGAAAGTTACTCTCAGATGACCCTTCTCTGCTTCTGCTTTGATGGAAAGCTTTCAGCTTTAAAGCCTATTTAGAAATCCAGGTTTGTAATCCTGACTACCTCTATTGTAATCCTTGACTATATCGAAATTCCTCATTTATAAACTCCTTTTGCATTAATATCTCTTAGTATGTGATGGTGCTTCTACGTGTTCTTGGCTTGTGAACCATCTTATATTGATTTTGGGTGTTCTGTTTGGAGCTTATCTTCTCTTTTTTTTTTTTTTTCCCCCCTCAGGAGTTCCTGCATTTCACACGCTTTCACTTTCAAAGGTAGCAAAAGAGTCAGTCCTCAGAAAAGACCTATAGGATTTCTTTCATGATTTTAAAATACCTGCAGATAGATGGTCTTTTGAGGGAGTAGAGGTAGTTGTGAGACACAATCTATAATCAAGCTGTCATCATCTTGTAGTTTTTCCTGTATAGGATTTGTTCCTGCAAAGCAAAATTTCTGCTATAATAATCATGATTTTCAAAGTCTAGATTTTTTTCAAGAAATGGAAAGTCTATTAGCATTCATAGTAAATGTCATAATAAAAAGGTGAAGACCGAGCTGCATTTCTAGCAACTACAAATTGACCCTGATTTCTCAAACTGAAAAGATATCACAATCTTTTCTATTAAAGATGTAATTTTCATTTAATTAGCCAAATTTTTACAGTTTTTTTTTTTAAATAATTATTATTATTATTAAACTCACTCCTCACAGTTTACAAATTCAGACTAGATATAAGGAAGAAGCTTTTTACAATAAAGGTCATCAAACACTGGCACAGGTTGCCCAGAGAGGTGATGGATGCCCCATTCCTTGAAACAGTCAGGGTGAGGCTGGATGGGGCTTTGAGCCTGATCTAGCTCAGTGTGTCCCTGATGGGAGGTAATGGCAGGGGGTTGGACTAGATGGCCTTTAAAGGTCCTTCCCAACTCAAACCTTTCTATGATTCTACACTACAAAGGCAAAGGGATAAAGAATTGAGTAAATTATTTCTGTATGTATAGAGGTAAAGCTGGATTACTTTTTGGTTTGTAGTTTGCAATTTTTACTGCTTCCTGCCATGTTGCTTTCCAGACTTAGAGGACCCTTTTGATGTTTCTCAACAATGTATATGATGGTCCCTAGAAGAAAACATGGAGCAGGAGATTTGCATGAAGTATTAAACCACCAGCATGTCACTCTGACCTATGGAATGGAAAGTCAATGGCCCAGAAAATCTTTTAGCATATTCCATAAAAAAATCAATTATAGCAAAGACAGTGTACAAAGAAACAAAGCAGAAAAATAGTTCTGACTAGTTCTGATTTTGCTTCTGGGATATAACAGCTGGGGTTGTGAGTACAACAACTGCTGAAAAAAATTAACAGGCAGAGACCAGGAGGAACTTTTACTATTAATTGATCTGACTGTTTCTGTGAAGCATATTGTGGTATTTCTCCTAATATTTGCAGCATTCAACTCACTGCCCTTTCACTCGACTTCTGGAACCATGGCTTGCCTTGGTTTTTGTGACTAAATCCAGTGTATCAAATGGCAAACTAAATGTCTATTGTGCCATAGTCTTCCATAATTTAGGTGGCTCAATGCATTGTACAGTTGGAGAAGCAAATGAGGAAATGGAGAAGGAAATGAGTGGCAGAGATCCCAAAATTAGGACTTTTTTTATTTTGAGGAAGAAGGAAGAAGTGATTTGACAGAGAACAGCTCAAATTTATGAGATCTACCAAGCCAATTAATGGACTATGCATTTGCCTGTCATTTTACTTCTGGCTTAAAAAGATGATACTGGATGGACTTTAAGAAAAACTTGCTTCCCTAGAAATATCTCCTTATTGAGAACAAACTGTGATTTCAAACCTGTTAAGCTTATATATAGTGTCACCTCAGGAAAAAAAAAAAAAAAAAACAACAAACCAGAAATCTTACTTCCTCTCACAATGTATGTTGCTGAATTCCCCAGAATGCCCTTTTCTTGTTGTAATCTTTAGCAGAGGGAGAACACAATCCATTTAATCCCTGATCTACTAGAGACACAGACATGGTTTCACATCTCCCAGTGATGTGAAATCACTTTGCATTAAACGAAACTGTCAGGAGATGGTTGTTCAGCTCACACACCTTTCCTAGTCAAGTGCTTTATTTTTCTCTTGGCATCCATCAGTGTTTACCTTTACTGACGCAGCAGCTGCAATTTTTTTTTCTGCAAATGAGGCTGGTTTTTGTAAGACTCTGTTCAAGCATTTAGTTAAAGGTGGTCTAAAAACTAAAAAGTCTTCAACTATAATGATTGGAGTTTCCCCTATGCAACCTATTCTAGCATTTTTTTTCTGTCCTTACCTTTATAAGGATTATCCTAATAATTAATTTTACTGAAACTTTTCCCCTTGGATTTAGAGCAAATTTAGAGCATATAAATAGGTTTCTCTCCCTTAATTTCAGAAGTTATCTGCATGCATGTTTTACATACCTGGGCATATTACATTGTCTTTTAGCTTTTCCTTTCCTAAACTGAAAAAGTTATCCTATAATTTCTTTCCTAATAGTTTAAGTCTCTAACCTAATCAATATCTCCTTGAACTCTTCTGGGCTCTGTCTAGTCTTTTACATCTTTCTTGGAGGCACTGGTAACAAATAAAATTCTCTTTCTGGAGCCTGAAGACAGAAAAGATTATTTTTTTACAACATAGTGACAGAATACTTGTTTGTGCATGAAGTCATAACCCAGACCCTGTTCTGCAAAATACTGAATTGTATATTGCTTTTCTGTACATTTCTTCAGTTTTTTACAATTGTTATTAGCAGCAGCCCTTGACTTTTCCAGATGCATATAACATGATTTTGGACATCATATTCTAAATGTATACTTGGTTTCATCCAACTGCTTAAAAACAAAACCTTGACTTTTTCTAAACCCAGAAGAGACAGATGCCCTTGAGTCTTTCTGGTTTGAGAGTTGATAACTATTGCATTGCATGTGTCTCCTAGTAATTCCATTTATACCCTGCTGCCTTATATCATGCAAAACCATGTCAAAGATCCCCTTAAAGTCATGCTATGTGTTATCTATAGCCTTGTACAGTTGTCCTTCTGTAGAAAGGAATATTTTATTGAAAGCTAAAGAATAGGAAATCATCTAAGTAGTTTCCTATTCCGTCCTTCCTTTCAGTCCCTTGAAGTGAGATATATAATACATACAAAACAAATTTTCAAAATTTTTTTGCTTCATCATTATTTCTCCAGTGTAATTGGCAGTTAGCTGGTCCTTTCATATGCTACCATGTCTGTTCACCTGATAATATTGGCTCATTTCTTGTTTTGTATAGAGAAAAATATTGTAGAAGTAAGCAAAAAGAAATAACTTTGAAAACTCAGTTTTTCATTTTTATTTTTTTTTTAGGCAAAAGCATTCCCTTTTAAAGGAACAGAAACCATAAATTATGCATGAATGATCTACATTGAGCTGCATTGTTACTTCTACTGCAGCTACTGTGTTTGATAAGCTTGAAAAGGCACTATCGATGATTAAAATATTTTCTCGGAAAACACTTCAGCAGAAAAAAAATTAAGATGTACTTTATTATAAAGACTTGTCTTATTGCTTTTGTAGTAGCTTATAGAAGAAGACAATTTTTCTGGGTACTGTAAAAATCAGTTGTAAAAGGTAACTTCTAGTGGAAAAATTAATAATTCACAAATGGACTATTATTATGTCCTCAAACATGGACACAATTTCTGCTGCAGTGAACAGATGTGTAGTTTCTTAAGCTTTTAAAATATTCTGAAAAGCAGGAACATGTCTCACTTCAGTAATTGTCTACTTTTATCCTGATTATTTTTGTCAGTCATGACAATTTTTGCTTTTTTTAGCTCCCTGTCTTCAGCTCTGAAAGCCACTTACCTTTCTATGTTAGCCACAGCCATAGGAATAAAGAACATTCCTCAGGACTTTGAAACAGTCTAATTTCTGGTTATCCTATTTTTCTGTTTGTATGAGATGTCTACTCTCTGATCATATCAATCTAGTGCCCAACCACTGTCAACAGAAATCTTAATTTGGGCTTCAAGGTACACTGAATGAGCTTCAACAAGTAAATTATATCAAATTAGTAACTACGTGTTATTTGCTCCAGTGAGGGCAAAGACTGTGGGCCAGGTGTGCAGTATTTCTTGAGGAGATAGAATTAAAAACAAAATTTAGTGGTAGATACAATTATTAAGCAAAATTATATTATCTGGAACTTTTTCTTGCATTCCTTAGCACTGGGCTTCCATTTAGAAAACTTGTCCAGATTTTTCCCTGTCCTTTCTGCGTGCCAACAACACATCTTAAAATGGCAGGAAATCAAGTTTGACAAGAAATTCCACTGGAATTTATGCAGGTTCAGAGTATGACTCACCCTTTCTTTCTAGAGCCAGAAAAGAAAACTATTGTTAGGGTTTTCACTGGAAGGGTTTGAGCCTGAGAAGCTAAGAATAAAAGGGATTATTTAGTTCTGAGAATATGTGAGATATCTTGCCCGTGTTTATTATTCACTGAAGTCTATGAGAATTTTAGTTCTGAACATGCTGAAAATGTCGGCCCTCTCTGTTGTAAAGTTATGATCTACTTCAGACACATTTATAGCTATAAATGTCCTCCTTTTGGTGTTAGAGAAAGAATATCCCCTGCATCCTCTGAAGCCAGTGGGCTGTATAGCACTGTCCTTATGGCTTTTTCAACAGTGATTGAAACAAACACTGCAATACTTGAAACAGGAATTAACTCCACCCTAGATGGGTATTAGAACATGATAGAAAATAAAAGCCTTTAGCAGATGAAAGTGAAAATGTGTCTGGTGTTTCCTTATCAAATCCTGAGTTTAAAGAATTAAACTTCAGAGGGGTTGTGTTATTGCAGTACTATAATGGAAGTTAAGCTGTCAAAAAAAGAGAATATTTAGGTTTCTTTCCTAAAACCTGAATTATTTTAGCTTGAATCATGGTGCTTAAATTAGATCCTTTCCTGAAATGACATTTTTTGAAAGTATAGAATAGAATTTCAGGTCAGAAGCTCAAAAGCATCTGGGAATATGATCAAAGTCTCAGTATGAATCCACAGTTAAAGTATTTTATAATACATGAACTACACAATTGTCAAACTCTATAACCATTAGAAAAATTGAACATTTCCAGCAATCTTGTAGTTCAGTTCTTTTTTCCTAAAATTCATAACAGTTGACAGGATCAGCCCTTAAGAAGTTCAATTGATCTGGTAGAAGATGTTCTCTTATCTACAAAGCTTGGTTGTATTCTTCAAATATGACTGCTACAACCCAGCCACTGTTTTCTTATTATTTCAGTTCTTGGGAGATGAAAGGGCATTTAATTTCTGGTTTGACTTCTCCAGCCCTGCTTTTCTGAGTTTTCTTTTCAAAGACTGAATCTGAAACAAGTGAATTGAAAAAAATATTCTGCTTCATGTGTCCTGTATCCAACAACTTTGTTACTGTGGTTACTGAAAGAAAAGTTAGAAAATATTCAAGTTTAGACTTGATATCTTATTATAGTGACATCAATAACACAAAAGGATACTGAAGGAATAAAACAGAAGCCACGTCTGCAGCAACTGAATGTATTTTGAAAAAAGTATTTGAAAATAAAAATATTTTAATCTTCTATTAGAAACAATGTAATAATACTGGATAATTGAGTGACACTATATGACAAAATTGGAGTTAGAAGGTAAATAACTATCATTACTATCTTGTGATGTAAGAAAGACTTTGAGACCATTTTTGTAGACTTTGAGTGTCTTATACTCTGCATGCATTGTAAAATCATTTCTTGTCACTCAAGACATTTAATACCTTACTGAAAATGTCTTACAACCATTCCTGCTTTGTTTATATTAATATTTCAGTATACTAATTTGAAGGAGAAATGTTCTCCCTCCACCCTACTGTATGCTTGGTACATGCTTGTTAATCTTTTATCAGGGTGTGTTCAGAATACAAAAAGAAATTAATTGCCTAATGGATCAATGAACAAAGTACCTTAATTTATTTGAAATTACTATTTTGATAAAAAATAGGATAATGAGAGTTTAAATCTTCATTGAAAATACAAAATGTTCTGCAATTAATTGCTAGTGAAAAAAATTTGCATACTAAGAACGAGGCAAACAAGAAAATTACAAAATCCCATCTAAAAGAGAGATTTTAACACTAGAAAGGAGTAAGCATAGAAAATCAGCAATGATTTAGAACCATGTAGTATCATTTCACAGACAAGAACACTTATTTTGTTGTTGGACTCATATGAAATACAGAAATAGTGTAGGATACGAAGTATCCTGGTCTTGCATATGCTTCATGGACTATAGTTTTCCTGTCATCCATTGAAAAAAATAGCAATAATTTTACTTATATACATGATTCATCACAGTGTCCGTGCATAACCTGTTCCTGTCTTGGAGCCTTTAGGAAGTATAACTCTGTAGGAGGTTGTCTTGTTTTAGATAGACAGGTGTCTGCCAGGGAACATTGGAGTCTCCCTTGGAATATAAGCCCTTCCCCCCCCTTTCCAAATTATTATAAATTTGCCGTTAAAAGGCTGTCAGGCAAAGATTTTTGGGAATAGGTATAGCAGTTCTTTACTAGGGATATAAAACAAAATACAAGTGTTGTAGTACAGAAGAATAAGCAAGCAAACAAACAAACATCCTAGAAAACCCTGACAGAGTCAGAAATGCAACCTGACGCCTGGTTGGTCAGGGTGTTGGAAGCTGTCCCAAAGTAAGCCCTCCTGGAGTGGCAGGTGTGGTTCTGTTCTAGTAGAAATGGTCCTGTAGAAAAAGGGTCTTGTAATGGTGAGATGGGTCCAGTCTTCCTCCAGGAATCCGATAGAAAACTGGATCACTGGTGGCTTTTCTATCTAGGTGAAGATGGTTTGGCTCCTCCTCCCTGGGTAGAGCATCTTACAATAGTATGATGTAATGTGTCATGTCATTGGTGAGCTTTAATGGCCCATTAACAGAAGATATTCCCCTGGGGGGAGTGGAAAAATGAACAGAGATAAGCAACATTGCACAATCTGATAAGCAACACTGCCCCATCTTATAAGCAATCCTGCTCCACCCAGTTTTTAACAGATGGCTTCTTATCAGAGGAGGCAGTTACACCCTCCTCAACTGGGTTTCAGCCATCTCTTTAAGTATCCAACACTTGGTCTCCTTGGTAACTTATGGGGAAAAAGTTCTTTAGTGTTAAGAAAAAAAGGGACAAACCTAATCCCCAAACAGATGTGTGAAAGACAGGTACCACAGTGAGATGAGACAGTGCTCTATCATCATCTCAGAGCTCCAGAGCCACCCTTCAGAACCTACTGGCATTTCTGGATCTGAGCCATCGTGGGTCAAACATTTGGTTTAAAATATATTCACGGATATTTAAAACAACATGCTGTTTTTTAAAAAAAATATTATCCTGCTGTTTATTTTGAGCTTTTTAAAAACATTTGTTTTCAAGCTGTGCTCTTCAACTACAAAACATGTGTATTTTTCTTTCACTTGAGCCTCCCACATCATCACAAATCTCTGGAGATTAAGACTCTCTGGACAAGTACCAGGTCTCTGAAGCTTATGATAAGACAGCAAGAACGAGCAACTGTAGGAAACCTGTGTATAGCAGGTCAGGTGTGCAGTATGACAGATGGCTAGGAATATGTGCTGCTTTACAAACAAAATATATATATTCTGTTACGTTTTAGTCACAGTGTTTGTTGCTATTGACTCTCCCATTTTGTGTCTGTCACTTGAATATGCAAGATACGCATCTATAAGCTTTGAGGCTTTCTAATAATAAAATAACTTGAAAAATTTCCTCTGCGCTCTAACTTTAATTGGATATTGTCAGTCTAATAATACAACTCAGGTGTGCTTGAGCCTGTGCTCATTGCTTACCTGCCAAGGAAGCAAATGAAGACCTGAGAACATGTCCAGCCATTTTACAAGGTTCAGTGATTGGATCATAGATGTTAGAATCTATTTTCTGTTTAAAAGGGGACAGTTATTTCTTCCTCCTATATCCTGTAAATTAGCAGTTCTCTTTTTATCTGGTGCCTTGATACATACTGAGATAATAGTATTGCAACATCTGCCATGATCTCAAGATATTCAATTGTCTTTCACAGGTCTGTTAAGTCAAACCAAGCTAAATGATGTAGTGGCATATTGCATCTCTAAGCAAGGTTTAAAAACCAATTAGGATAACGAATGAATGCATAATGATTTCTTTCTGAAGCTGAGTAGAAATTTGAGTGCAGTACAGTTAAGTAAATAATTTCTAATGAATAATTGATATCAATGTCACCTTTTCTGTTTATGAATTATCCACTAGCCTATTACAAATTTCACTGGTTTGTTAATTTTACCCAATCTGTGGATTTTTAAATTAGTGGTCATTTCTTGAACACAGTAAGTGAGCAAAGACCAAAAACATATGCATGTTTCTTTTATCTGATGACTTAGGTGACATAACAGTTCTGTGAAAAGTAAAAATTCTGCAAATAAAAACTGCAAAGTATCTGTTTGGCAAGTATTTCTGGAGTTTAGTTTCGAAGCCAGGAAAATTTGAACGGCAAAACTACTCCACTGCTCCTGAGAAACTCTTCACAAGAGGATTACAAACAGAAATAAAAAGGAATTTTGCTTTTATTTAGATTTAACTCAGAGTGTCTTTCTACTTTTTGCTCTATGCTGATTCATCACTCAAGCCACCAAAACATTCCCCAGTGTTTTCTGTCAAAGACTGGGACAAGAAAAATGTGTTGCATGAGAAGAGAATATTATAATCATTACTTAATATACAAAACATTTTCATCAAGGCACTCCTTACAAATTCCAAAACAGGATTGCAGCTGGCTCTTTGAATGGATTCACAGAATAAGCAAGGCTGTGTAAAAAGCCTTGCTATTTCGCACATCTCCAGCACCAGGGACTGATCCTCCTCTAAACCTTGTTGTGCATCGATTCTCTCTCTTTGCCCAGGGGATGTATATGAAAGGACAATTTCTCTTATCATGAAGAAATTGGGCCACAATAGCCCCACAAGTTTTGACCTCTTTACTTTATGCACTGCCAAAATCAGACAGCTTTTCAGTGCTCATCAAGACTACTCAGAGGACATCACGACCCTTAATTAACATGGCAGCTGGTGAAAAGTGTTGCTGTTGTCCTATTTCCCTTCACAAAGCCAAAGCCGTAAGTTGGTGCACACATTTTATTCTACTCCTCCTTTGACTTCATTTATGGGTATGGAGCAAGGTGTTGACACTCTTTTTCCCTCTGTAAAATACTAGAAAATATGGTCTCTGCAACTGCATTCTTCAATGGCCTGATTTTTGAAAGAGCTGATCTTGTTTTTAAACAAATGTAGCATCACTCATTTGAGGGAGTAACTAACCTTCAAATCAGTGGAAAGAAACAGTCCTTTATATCTTCTATAAAATTTGAGGAGAGCTAAGATACTGTATTCAAAGCAAATTCTGTGGGTGGAGCAACATTTGCTAAGTAAAGTTCTGAGTTTGGAACAGAGATACATTATTACTCCTTTTTAAATTCATCATACTGAAGTTTTAAGATGCTCAGAATGGTTGAGATTTTTGGGGCTTGAAACATAAAGACAGGTGCCAAATTTCCAGATGCACATGCTAAATACAAATAATTCTCGAGTCTTCTAAAGACAGTTGGATGATATGGTAGTTTGACTTTTCCCAATACTGCTTTACAGGCAGTATTTTTGTTGTATTTACCTCTCAGTTGATAAGAAATGTTGATTGGCAGACAGCATCTCTATCACTTTTCTCAGTGCTAATGGCTTTAGCAAAATGAAAAATGGCCTTGTATTGGCTAAACCCTACTCTTTCTAATTCTAAAGCAAGCAGAGACAAGATGCATTAGCATGTTAATAGAACTTTGCACCCTGAGGTTCTGGTTTATCAGATATTAAGAATGCATTAGTGATTCACAAACAGTGATGGACAGGATTAGTTAGCATGCTAATGCTACCTGAAAATATATGGTTATTGTGCTATCTAGAATCACATACTCGCTGAACCAATAATTTAAACATGAGCTTCTCATTTTAATAAATTTTTCCTCTAACATAAAACACATTGCAATTTTTTCAAAAATGATTGCTGACTTTAAGCATCTTAAAATTGAGATATTATCTTAAGATTCTTTGAAAAGGCCAGATTTTCAGATACTCATGTTTAGATTACGTATCACATCTAATCTAGTGGTTAGATCTCTGTATGTAATTAAGATACCGAGTGACTGGTATCATATAACCATAGAGAAAACAGCCAAAATCACTAGCAATTTTTATTTGCACAGTAGAGCAGTTTAACCTCATTGTCCACTTACACAGACAGGATTTGTTGTATAATGGTTTCCAGCTCACTGACAGCATTTCCGAGCCTACTGCCATATATTGTGGTTTTAATGCACAAACATGGATCAAGCTAGAGAAAGTGACTCAAGAGAGGTGAGTTATATTTGGGATTCAAAGCTCATTGAAAACACAATATTTTGGCTAGTCTTGATCTTGTTGAGGATGAGTTTCACTTAGTTTTAGTTTGTCTGATTGATTGAGGTAACTTAAATACAAATACATAAGAAACATGCAGCACGTTTCCATGAAAATGGCTGGCCTAAAAATTCTGGTTTTCCCAACACTGTAATGAATGATAGTTCTGTTTGATTCATCTTAGTGCTTGAAGTGAAATTAATATCTATCTTATATAAAACCAGGCAGATTTACCACTGTGCCTATGGTGTTTGTTCTTCTTTATCTTTTTTCTTTTCTGAATGCTTTTGATACACCTCAAGCTAGAAGTTGACAAACTGTCACTTGAACAGATAGATGCTATTTTGAAATACTTTTAATAGGTTTATGTTAAGTTGACAGGGAAAAGAGACAATATAAAGTATAAGCCCCAGAATAATTGGTGGTAAATATAAAATTCTGGAGGTGAAAGATTACCAAGAAAGCTGCAAGGAACACTTCTGGAGCTATAGTTGATTGAACATATCTAATTATTATTATTATTACTGTTACTATTATTATTATTATTCCTATTATTTTCCCTAAGAATAATAACATAACTTCCACATTATTTATGCAGATTAACAAATTCACTTGGGATGTCTCCCACAGAGTCAGCGAAATTTCCAGTCTTCAAGTGCAATAATTAAACAAGATGTGGCAAATAAACCAGACAGATCACAGTTTAACCACTTCTGGATACTCTACAACAAGCCTTAACATTTCAGTCATCATCCTAATATTTTCAAGTGTAGACTTATCTTTATTTTCATTCTGAGTTTCCCTCTCCCCTATATTCTACCCCTCCAAGTAAAGGCACTTAGTGTTTTCTGAAGGTGTAACTTGCTATATAGTACTTCATGTCTGTAGATTTGGGATGATATTTAATTTCTTTCATCTGGGTGCTGGTTTTGGGTAGACATCAGTCTACAGACTTCCACCCCTCAGGTTGTACTGACCTGGTATGATTTGGTTAATGGGTTTCATATGAGGAAAATGTGACCATATCTCAAGCAGAGGCCACCTCCCTGCACAACTTCTTCCAGCATGTACTGACTCCATTATGTAGCCATTAGAGAGGGCTGACCTAGATCCAGGAGTGCTACAGCTGCACTGTGAAAGAAAATTACAAAACTTTTAGAATCTGTGGATTTTTAGGATCTGTTTTCACTTTTCACTCCTCTTTAAGCTAAATTGTTCCATCTCTTCTAGCTCAACTACCAGCAATTTGAGTGCTAAATTGAGTGACATAATCCACCTGTAATTGAGGAGGGTTTTGTGAAGCTGTCCTTTGACTTTTCTATGAGTCAACTCAAGTAGCTGTATTATTTAGTTTCCCTCAGTGAACTAAGAGTGAGTTAGAGTGGTGGGAGAGGTGAATGTGCACATTATTTGACATTTGAGGATAGCTCATCTCTGGTCGATAAGCAGCATCTGGATCTTTGGTAAAGATCTCTGGATCTTTACCAGCACCAGGTACTTCTAACAGAGCTCAGAAATCCAACATGTTTGCTGCCAAGTCTACTTCACCTGGGCTAGCATGGAAAAATATTAGGAAGGATACAGGTAAGCACTTTATATTATTATAAGTGGAGCTTGGAGAAAAAACAAATGATTAGTGCTATCTCAAGGTGTTATTTAATGGTGTACCTGGTATAAGAAATCACTGTTCTCTACAGCAATGGGTACTTTGTTTAGTCCTCCACAGCTAACTCTAACCACATCATATATCAGTGAAATCACTACGTTTTTGTTTTATGACAACAGAGCTCTTGGTACTGTGCCTATACTTGGGACTCTGTTCTTGTGATCACTGAGTCTTTTCTTAATAAATTCCTAGATATAAATTAACATGGAAGTAGAAGGAAATTTAGAATAAGAGAAGGAATGCTATATTCATACTAACATTTTTTTTCCATTTAGGACTCTTGTTGAAATGCCCAGACTTTATAGTCTGAATATGAGCCCAGGCATTCCACTTACCATCAAAAAATCCTAATAAGGACATTTTTTCCACCAGGAGGCACCAATAATCAGACCTCACTCTTACTCAGGATATTTCACCCACAGATCTTAATGCACTGTGCAAAAATTTTTAATAGTAGTTAAAAATTTGATTGAAAACAGATTTGTGTTTTATGTGATTTTATTTTTCCTTTTTTCAGTTGAAATTTTTGATATGTCTCCCATACAAGAACTGACTGGAGATACACAACCTGAATATTGGGTGAGTCAGTGATTCAGACACCTGCCTAAGGTGTAGTTCAGGACTTGTTGAATTTTGTTCAGGCTTGGGGCAGAAGAGATTCATGCATTTATAGCAAGCTCTTTTTAAATCATTCGGTGCTAAATGTAGTGGAACTCCTAGCTGCAAATAATTAATATGATCAGTTTCAGTCTTTCTGTTTGTGCTTTCTAAACAGACCTTGAATCTCATTAATTTGTTTGCTATTCATTATTGATTGGCTATATCACAGGAATGAATTTCAGTTTGTGTGAAGAGTGTTTATTGGCTGCATCTGCTGTACAGCGTTACTGCTCTCACTGATATGTGGGGTTGGTCACTGCAGCCCCACAGCTTTGTTTTTCTCTCTTGATTGGTTTAGTGGTCAAAACATGAGGCTAATTGGTGCCTTGGGATAGGGAAGGTAGTGATTGTGGTGTTGTGGAACAAGGAACCCTTAAATAGTGTGAATTAATAGATGATCTGTCAATACAAAACTGGATTGAGACTCCAGACCACTGGCAGCAAAGATGTGCTGCCATTGAGCATGGAGTGGGCTGTTCACATTTTCATTTGCTGCTTTTGGCACAGATGGACACTAGGTGGTTGGCTGAAACAGAATAAGCTAGCAAACAGAGTATGAAATCACTAGTGAGTGAGGAAGGGAGGAGAAGGGATAGCAAGAGTAAAGCAAGCAGGAAAAAGCAAGAGAAGAAAACTATAACCCAGATGAAAAAGAATTAGCAGTTTCATTTGTCAGCACTCTCCTGTGCAATTACTTTCTTTTCTTCCCTCTGTTATCCTGTAGACTTGTGGCAACATTTTTAAGCTGCTCAAGTGCATAGGTTTTACCTGTTCAGGACTTCCAGACTGACCCTATTAATATTTAAACAAGCAGCTTTTATATTTCCTTCACATTTATGGGGCATCATCATAAATTATGTCCAGTCTCTAATGTCTCTTATAAACGAGATAGAGAATAAAATAGAAGAGGATTTGACTGAATTTGTTTGAACAAACATAACTATTTTTATCCAAATTACTTTTCAGTTTAAATTTGAGCCAATTTTGTTCTTCATGTATGCCAGGACTATGATTGCACTAGGCCTGCTCTTCTTCAAAAAAAGCAAATGGTTAATGATGCTTCTCTACCCTAAGTATCCTGTAGCAAAATCTCAGTCTTTAAGTAAAATAAGATAATTTATTTGGGTGATACAGTGGTAGGAACACCTTGAGCCATATGACCCTGGGCAATTGTACCCTTACAATCTGAGTTTGCTACCCCTCATGGGAAACTGGTCCAATAACAATATTATCTTGTGGGGTTTTGATCTCAACCAGTTTTCCTTGTTGTCTCTACATGGGCTGTTTCTTATCTTATTCTCTTATCTTATCCTCTTATTAGTTGCAGAAGGCTGCAACTTCTGTTAATGGGGGTAGTGGCCTTTCTTGATTCTTTATCTTTGAGGATCAGTTGGCTCTGAGGTCTTCTTTTACTTAGGTAGATAAAAAGCTCAGGGTACCTGGGTGAAATTTCCCAAGTTGCTGCCTCAATTTAGATCTCCCACTAAGACTCCAAACCATACTGCTTGCTGCTTGCCCCTTTCTCCACCTCCATTCTGCTCCTCTCCCCACCCTGTGAGATGGCCAGAAAGGAGAGCTGAAGGCACTAAAGGCACAGATCAGAGGTTGAGAAAAGAACAATTTACTGGAAACAGCAATGAGATAAGAAAATAGGCAACAAAACTAATAACAAGTGTACAAAAGAGAGGGTGATTTGCATGTGAAATGCTCATTAAGGACTCCAGGATGGTGAATAGTGGTGGACAATCCCAACATTTGGTTTTTTTAACCAGAAGCCAGAGACAGTCCCTTTCCTGTGCCCCTGGCAATGATGTGAGGTGGTACTGAATGACACCAAGATCCTGGCTGCAACTTGGACAGTAAGAGACACAAACCAATTAATTTTCTTTATTTCTTTACACATATCAAACTAGAAAATATCCAATCTCTCAGTTTCATGTCATCACAAAACTGCACTAAGTACTTCAGTTTAGAAATAATGTTGACAGATTTCTGGAAACTGTTGATTAGGTCTACCTTGACAGATTTACTGTCAACATTGTTGCATTGTTACATGAATTTCCAGCTAAAGTCATGTAGAATTTGCTAGTGCTAACCATTTCCCTCTCACTTTTAAAAATAATTAATTTACAGAACTTAGGCTCGCAGAGTATCTGAGAAATAAAATTGATAAACTCTGAAAACATCCATCTTCCAAGAACAATTTATTTTGCAGCTGATGTCTCAGTGTCTCATACTTGCCTGGAGATGGCCAATGATGTTGGGATTTCTGTGGCTGAAGGAAGAATGATTATTTGCTCATGTCACAGTTCTATACCTGGTGTCTAATTACCTCTTAAAAGAGACAATAAAATACTGGCAATTCTGCCCCCAACTTCACTGATAATTGTACTGTACTTTCTTTGTTTTCTGTTTAAGTAAGCATGTATCAGTGAGTGCATGAGTTAGCCTAAACAGATATTGATCAGATATGATTTGCTAATTTTTTTTTTCTTATCGTGTTTTCTGACAACACGTAATTTCTTTCTTTAAGAGGACACAACTTTTAGGTTAATGATGATATGCCAGCTGATCTACTGTTGTGTCAAGCATTAAATAACTAATATAAAAGTGAGGTGGTTCATTTAAGCAGAAAGGAGTTGCTTGTAGCTTTGATGGAAGCCTGTCTTCCAGTATCACCTTTATGTGACATTTCTGGCTCAATTTTCTCTGCTACTCTGAGTCTTCAGTGACAGTCCTTTCCTTTAACTACTTTGAGTCACAAAAGGAGGCTTGACTGTGGAAATTAACAGAATGTCAGAGAAAGAAATATTGAATTATTACAATATACTTGGGAAATGTCAGTCATTTGGAAGTGTATTTTCTGAAGTCTGACTTCAATGATTAAGCCCTCAGCTGCCATAAAGTAAGATTAATTGTCAGTTTAAGGTAACTGTTAGTTTTAATTAGAGTAATTGCCTTCATTTACCCTAGCATGAGGTGGCTCTGTGTTTTAGAAAGAAAGTGCGCTCCCAAATCTCAATAGGCAGTACTTCAGCAAACACTTTAATTCTACTAACTAAGCCCTTTGCAGCATAGAAATCTGGGTTCATGCTAAAGTGTTGTTAGGTTGCCTGGTTTCTGGGGAACAGGAAAAAAAATGTAAAGAGTGAGAATTTTCAATGCTCACAGTTTTTTTTTTTTTTTTAAACTCTAGCAGATGAATCTAAATCACTCAGACTTTCAACAAAAGGGCTAATATTCTAGAAGGACCAGGAGGCTATCATAAAGGTAAACATTATCATGGTTATTTTACTTATTTAAATGCACCTCAGCAGTGAAACTATGGTATCTGGCAGCATTTAGAAAGAAATCTTAAACTGATATAAAGTGGCATGCTTACTGCTGCTTTCTACATTAAAGAGAAAATTCTGTTTTTGAAAGATGACTGTCATGGTTTAACCCCAGCCAACAAATAAGCCCAATATTGATGCTTGCTCAGTTTCCCCCTGGTGGGATGGGAGAGTGAATCAGAAGTGCAAAAAATGAGAGAACTCATGGGTTGAAATAAAGACAATTTAATAGGCAAAGCAAAAGGCACACAGACAAGCATAGAAAAAACAAGGAATTTATTCACCACTTCCCATGGGCAGGCAGGTGTTCAGCCATCCCCAGGAAAGCAGCATTTCCTTACATGTGGTGGTTACTTGGGAAGACCCTTTCTTCTTCTTCTCTTCCCAGTTTTATATGCTAAACATGACACCATACTGTATGGAATGTCCCTTTGGTCAGCTGGGGTCAGCTGCTCCATCTGGATTCCCTTCAACTTCTTGGATACCCTGAACCTGCTCATTGATGGGGCGGTGTAAAAAGCCAAAAAAAGGGTTTCATTCTGTGTAATCACTGCTCAGGAATTGCCAAATATCTCTGCATTATCAACACTGCTTTCAGCACAGGTCCAAAATGCAGCTGTATGCCAGCTACTATGGATAAAATTAATTCTATCCCAGGCTGAACCAGCACACTGACTCAATGAAAGGTGTTGCATTCTTTGATTCATACATTCTTTGATTCTTACATTCAAAGTGTGAAGGTCCAAAGAGCAGCTGCCTTGCTCTAATGTACTCAGAAATTGTTACATGTTTTTGTGGAAAATGTGCATTATAGTAAATTGTATTTGTTGCCTTTTTTAAAAAAATAAGTTCATTGCCTATTTTTCCTGTTTCACGTACTTGTTTTGGGTTATTATGCTACAGTTTCTTTTCCATTCTTCTGTTTTCTAGGGATTACACTGAGCCTTTGTCCATTTAGTTATTCTTCACTAATACTCCAGTTGGCTATTTCTTATTGAAAAGTCATCTCTCCCCCTTTTTGCTTTATTTATCTAAAGTTACTGCATGATGGTTATGTCTGTGTTCATTTTGCAGCAGTGTCTTCAATGCAAATAATCTCATTAATTTAAAGAAATAAGTTTCTGAGTGAACACAGTAGAGTAGCATGTTTATGCACTGCACTTCACTAATTATCATGTTATAACCACTCAAACATGCAGCCAGCATTACATTTCCATCCAACCCATGGATAATAATAAAAAGATGGATTTTTTAACTTTATCCTAATACAAACTCCTGAGTATGTAATAGAAGTGTTCAATAATTTAAAGAATGAACATCTGTAAACCATCCAAGGTTGGTCTCTTTTGAGTTATAATGGGAATGAAGTTCTTGAAAGTAGCCTGAAGTACTCAAATATTAATGATTCTAGTCAATGTTCTATTTGAAACAACTTTCTTTTTGTGTTTTGATGAGACTATTTGTTCATTCATAGTGAAGTCTCAACCAAGAGACCATACTCTTATTTAGATATACTCCTATTAATGGCATAAGGGTCTTCTCATGAAATAAAAGCCTAATGTCCAGAAATCTCTTTGGTTGCAAAGCAAGGCAAGAATTTCAAAAGAATTATTAAATCAACTAGAATTTGATGCAACATTAAGGATGAGATCTAATTAATTCCATAATTTGACTAACTCATTGACACCTTGATCCATTCCTCATTAGTACAGGGTCTGAAAAAATAATTAGTTTCTGCCACTCATTTATCTACGGTGATGTTATTACGGCAAGTCAAAATAAGGGGAAAAAACCCTGCCTCATATTTCTTGACACTTGTGGGGTCTTTGCCAATAGAAATATGAATCTAACATGTAAATTCATTATTGCCTTTGAGAGTTCTGTCAGATTTTGGGTTTGCCCTATTCAATTTCCTTCCTTTCCACCCACCCTCCTTTGCTGCTATGACCTTTGAAACAAGAATGGGAGCTGACAGACTGACTAGCTACAGAAGAGAAAATAATTAAGCTGAACACCTGCAGCACTGTCAAAAGCAGAGATAGTAAACTCAAGGAGAAAAAAAATAAAGGGAGAAAGCCCGTTTTTCCTCTAGTTTTTTTCTGTCATACTTCTTCTGGGCTATATATCCCTCTTTAAAGAGTCTCTATTTCATCCATTAAAAATGGTATGTTATATAATATATTCTTAAAATAGAATGGATGTAATAGAGCTCTGAATTGTTTTGATGCATTTCCAAAAAGAATCTGCAGTGGCTCATAACATATTCACTTTAGAGAGAGGGTTGATAAATATTCAGTGTATTATACTGTCCTGCTATGCATTTTAAACATCTGCAAAATGTATTTATTGAAATAATTGGTTACCTGTGCAATTAACAATAGCTGCTACATTATGCATAATTCTTGGCTACTGATAGTGAGGATCAACTGCAGTGTTCCATTAGTGATTTTCAATTTGTTGCTAGGTTTTCTGTAATTGATTGATGCTACTTGAGAAAGTCCTCAAAGCTGCAAAAGCAAAAATAGTGTGTCTCCCATCTCCAAGAAAATCCTTTTCCGAGGGTTCCCTTTCCTTCACAACTAGAGTGAGAGTGGGGTAGAGAGACTGAGAAGCCATAATCTCACATTCTCCATCATGTGTCATGATAAAAAGCTTTTCCTGGCTTCCCAGCAGGCAGTGACATACATTTATTCCTTCCAGTTCTGTTTGCAGCACAGGAACTTTCTCTGTGGGCTGGAAAACGATCAGGTTGTCTGTGATTCTGTGAATGTGCTTACAAAAGTGACTGTACTTACCCCATCATCCTGATGGGACCAGCTGAACCCAGATGAATCTGGGCTACAGAGTTCTATCACATAATCTGAGAAACATTTCACACCACACACAGAGTGTAACATACCAAAGTGTGCAGACTTTGTGAGGAAATGGCAGACAAAGCTGTAAAATATAACTTGTGATAAGGGGCACTTGGACCAGTTGTGTGAACAGTGCAACAGGAGGTTTATGGATAGCAGGTGGGAGTGTGCTCATGGCCAGCTTTATAGCTGGAATCTGAGGGGATCTGGGGAGCCTTTTGGTTCCTTGCTCTGTCAGATTGTGTTCTGCATACCTCTACAAAACACAACTAAATCCAACTGTACTCTGACCTAAGTGCTGATGCAACTTTGGGAAGCAGGAGGTAGCAACTTCTCCGTGTTAAGTCATGTTTAAGGATAAGTTTTGCTGACTCTGGAGATGTGCCTAGACACCATGCTGGCCTGGTCTGTGGCACCTAGCACCTGCATATCCTCTTAACACAACTAGAGGGACACATGGGAAAATGTGTTCATAAATCCTCTTCAAGAATCCCCAAATGTCACCTGCACAAGGCTTAAAATAGTGTTTTTGCTGCCATATTTATTCTTGACACTTGTAGAAACGGCAGGGTCCTTCCAGGCAAGTCCAAATGACAAGGGCAGATGAGAATTCCTGTGTGGGTCTGCTTGCAGAGCTGAGCTGTTTCCTGGCTGTTACAGTGTGCTGTCAGACATGTAAAGTGGTAGAAGGGGGTAAAAAATCACAGTGAAGAAGGAGGAACCCTAGAACTAATGTGTCAAAGTGTTATCTGGAGCAGGGCCTTTTCAAAATGAACATTGCACAAGGCTCTTTCCCCGTGAGAAACTGGCTTATTATTGGTGGTTTCTGAAGTGGTGCCTCCATCAGAATTTGGATATCTCTTGGGTCCACCCTTGGGAGAAAGGATTTTTGTCGGTCTCTAAGTAAAGCTTGGCATTATTCAGCACATAAGATAATGTGAAATTCAGCATGCTGGTGATATATGATCTTTCCCTAACAGTTATAACTAATGGAATTTCTACTGAATCATGGATATCTTGAGTCAGATTTTAATTCTGTGGATGTGCTGGTTTTAAGATTAGCAGGGAATTAAACTCCAAATAAGCCACATCCCTTTTTTCGACACTTTGAATAAGTAAGGGACAAAATAAAATAAAAAAAAGGGCAATACTAGGGCTCGAAGTAACTCTTTACTGAAAGCACAAAGCAATGTGAAAAGACACCCAGAGTAACAACAGTAACATTAATAGCAAAAGCATGCAAAACCCAAGAAGATGTTTTATCCACTAAAAGGTATTCTCTGCTGAGAAAAAACCAAGATGGTGGATGCTCCATGTAGGATGCATCTGTGTGGTTTTCCCAGACAAAGGCAATATGGTGACCATTCCCATGCCCTGTGTCATGTGATATTTGGGGAAAAAGGGCAATATGATGACTCACTCATTGTTCAGCATATTGTCTCTTCCTGAGATACAAACTCGCAGCCCCAGTGATGATGTGGTTGGTGTAGAATAAACAACTCAGTCACACACAGAGCACAAAACTCTACCCCTTTCTCTGTGGGTCAGGACAGTAGAGAGAGTCTCTTTTGCATAGCCAATTTTTTATTGGATGTCAACTCTTTGTTGACATAGCGTTTGCAGATGTTGAACCAATACATCTATTAACTTTGAAAGCTTTGCATAACAAAGCAATCTCTGCATGGAGAATGTACTGGTATGTAGAGTATAGAATTCCACAAGCCTGAAAACCTTGTAGCATGGATCAACAGTTACAGCTACATTGAAGCCCCCAAGAATGAGAATTTGATTTCTCAGGAGCAAGACTCAGCCTGAGATCAGTATGTGGTGAGATGTTAAAGGCATTGTGCAGTAAGGTTGACTGCTGACAGAGTAGTCTGGCACCATTCCTGTATTATTACAGAAATGTTATCAGTATGTTGCATTCATCTAGACACAGAACTACAACATCTGGTTCAATTATTTCACATATTTCATTGTGTAGTAGAGCATTAAGGCATATGGTAATAAAATAGCCAGTTGTTCTGCACATTTTGCTTCTTTTGTTGGTCATGCAGTATAATTTGCTATATATTCTGCAGGTCTGTAGAAATAATGTGTTTTCTTTTGTGTTTTCTGAGTTGGCTGAATTTGTGTGGGTTTTTGTTTTGTTTGCTTTGTTTAGTTTTTTTCAGGACTGTGCTTTTTCATGTCAGATTTTAAATCCCATTAAAATGATTGTAAGAGAAGAGTTTGATTTGGCAAGATGGCCAAGTTGTGCTGTTTAGCTGTGAGGCACTGCACAGCAGCCCTCCAGGAGAAGTTGTTCTCATGGGGATTGTGTTGAGAGAAGGGGCTGGTACAATATTGTCTCCCAGGACACAGATACTAGGGAGAAGAAGAGTATTTTCAAACCCCAGAGCTGCAGAACACGTGCAGTGTTCTTGGCCAGCACTGATTGCTACTGGCAATAACAGAGGACCTGACAGCTTAGAGCTGCTGCGTTTGGAAGATCCTAAATCTTGGACAGTGGTAGAGCAAACTCTGCTCTACCTATTGATTGAAACTTGATAGGTCTGAAATTCCAAAACTCTGATTTTGGCACAAAATGTTAAGATACCTGACATACCTGAATTTGCTTCAGTCAAGATGAGACAAGAATAAACAAGGGATACATATGGATTATAGAATGGACACATGCATCCAACTGAGCCTCAACCTGCACATCACACATCCTTGGATCATGAAAAACAAGGTTTAGCTATAGAAAGACATCCTCATAGTCTTGGAACCCATATTGGAACCCAATAGATAGGTTCCAAGTAGAAGCCACGGAATGATACAACTTACATCATGGTGTTACATTATCATTAATTTCAGGGAAAAAAATACAGTAGTTCTGGTTTCAGTATATGTGGTCTCCTTACAAATGATAGCTGTAAGTATCCAAAAGCAAGAAATAAATATATTTATTTAAATTCAAAATATTATCTCAGGAAAAGGGCTGAGAGGTTGATAATAATCTATATAAATGTATAGGCACACATAAATATATATTTGAAGCAGCCAGAGGGTTTCCAGAACAAAAAGACAGCCAAGTGCCTTCTGTCCCTGCAGGAACCTATTGCACATAAAACTGCAGCACAGGCACAGCAAGTAGACATAAGATGTGATCAGAGCAAGGGCAATGTCTCTGTTCAGTGTTCTTAATGCCAGGAATACATCTGGCAGCTGCAGCTCACCTGCAGAACAAAAGCCTATAGGGTATATTCTGTACATCTGGGAATAGAGTGAACTTCTGAGAGATGGACTGAGCAATGATGACCTGCCCTCACAGTAAGCAGTGACAGTCTATTCTGAGCACATTGCTTGTCAGTTTGCCACGTGAGTAAGCCTGTACAGAATGGTCCAGATTCACAACACATGTAACACGAGGTGTGGGCACCTATTTGCATGTAGGAGTGCCTGGAATTGAGATGATGAAGTCTGGCTCCTTCTGTTCCTTTCTACACTAATCTAGTAAAAGTACCCCAGGCTGCAAATCTGATTTTCCTTATGCAAATTGTTTTAGGAATTTTAATTTTCCTACTTCAGTAAAGCAAACATGCTTTAACTCTTGGGAAATAATTGGCATGTAATAGGTTACAGAGCTTGGCAAAGTAGTTTGTTTGTTTGGGATGAACAGATTCTTCAGGTGCTGATGTGTCTTAGAGTCTTCAAACTTCTGTGTGACATCAACTGAAACGTACAAAGCACTTTGTTAGTGAAAGTTAATTTGAAAATATTTACTGCTATCCAGCATAGACAAAGAGGAGTTGTTCAATAGAATGAAGAATTCATTGTAAACCACATAATTTTAAGGGTAGATAATGAAAGATTTTACTATGAAAAGATAAACAGAAGACAATTTTAAAAGCAAATTGTGTAAGAGGGAGGCTGTCTGGCAGACAGAGCATCCAAATTATATCTGACAGTTTTTTTTAAAGCAAAACCACAAAACCAGTTAGCAGCCGCCAAAGTCTGCAAAATTCTGGTCTATTTTTTAGAAAAGCATTTATAGATTGGACGATAAATGATTATAAAGCCAGGCAGATCTTCATACCACATCCCTGCTGCTGGGTAGTGATGTTGCTTAGCAACACTTGAACGGGAAGAATCCTCCTGGATTGGCTTGTGTGGAGTGTCAGTGGAGGTTATATTGTGTGCTCAGAGAAGACACATTCTGGCTTCAGGAGCCATCTTTTAGGCCTTTCCTTGAAACATAATTGTTTTTTTGTAAATAGAGATTTTGATTTCATTATTTAGCTACTTGTCCATGGTAGACATTTCTGTAGTTCAAATACGTAGGAACTCCTT
This sequence comes from Sylvia atricapilla, assembly GCF_009819655.1. Taxonomy (NCBI): domain Eukaryota; kingdom Metazoa; phylum Chordata; class Aves; order Passeriformes; family Sylviidae; genus Sylvia; species Sylvia atricapilla. Next base: position 58,044,973 of record NC_089145.1, read on the forward strand.
GACTGGGCAGAACATACTAAGTGAAATTTTGGAGCTATGGATGGTCTATATTTTCTGAAGGTTTGCTACCTCTTTCTAGGATATTTGCAAAGATATCCACTCAGTATGTGTCAAAGTTCACATTTCCTTTCACTGCTGTGCCACCCACACCACATGTATATGATCTGGTTTAGTGGGATAAACCTTTAAAGAACTTACTGGTTAAACAGGCATTTGCTTTTCTCTCTTCTCACCCCATCCCCTCCCTGGCTCACTCTCTGCCCTGCCTATTACTTGTTTGTGACCCTTCCTATTCACATGAAATACTTATCTAAAACTCAGAAAGGTTCTTGGACACTGCCTTTCTTTTCATAACCTATTACAGCAGGAAAGGTGAACAGGAAAGTGCTTGTTTTTGTATATAAGTACTAGTTCTTGCTTCAATTCAGCAGCAGATTGCATTTGCAATATATACCTCTGCAAAATGGATGTAGAAAGTGACTGTTCTGATTTCATGGCACTTTCTGCATGTTTTTGTAATTTATACCTTGTAAAGCGTTTGCCAAAATCACAGTTTTATGTCCATTTTGAAGAGGTAAAAATTTCAGTAAAAATTGCAGGGCAGTGCGGGATTTAACATGAATTATCTTTATGGAAACATATGAAACAAAGTTATCAAGTCTTAAACCAGATAAAACTCCTACCAAAATGATGGTTACCTAAGGATTGTAGGGTACAGCTTCCATTTCCTGTGAAAGGCTTTGCAAATTTTAGTGCCAGTCTCTGTATTGAATATTTGCACAGATCTACCACTCAACTCTGGGCTTACTCAATGTAATCCAAATTAAACTGAAAACTGGGCTGATTGTGAGACAGAGTTCTCTTGTATATGTCTAGCCACAAACCCAGAATATCTAAACCAGAACTCTTTAATGTCTTCCTTAAACCCTCTCTATTCCCTGATTTCTCACTCTCTATTGATAATAGTAAGTCTACTTGTCATGAAGATGCATTATTTGAGAGTGTCTTCTTTCTTGGTCCATTTGCCAATCTGACATATCAGCCTTTTACTTCTGAAATAGATAGGTATTTCAGCTTTTATACTCTCCATCCTAAAACCCTTGTGCAAGATATTTGTGGCCTGAGTATTGCTCCCTTTAGAGGCTTGACAAATGTGGTCTAGTCATCTCCTATCCATTCAGAAAGTTATTGCAAAGATCATCATTCACAGCCATTTACTGGCTGTGCCTCTCTCCTGTCAAACATAAGGTCCCTCTCTCCACATGGACTCTTAGCTCGTGTTAACTCTTGCAGGTTGGTTTCCTACTCTGATTGGCTGTCACTTAATGAATTCCTCTAAGATGTATTTTAATTCAGGGCAGGAAACATAGCAGCTGTGTAGTTTCTAAATTTTTCTGACTGGTTCATTCATATTTAGGTCACTCCAAAAACCTGCTAATCCTGTGGTTGCACTTGGTGTTTGTTGTCTTTAAAGCTGACACTGAGGAACAAAACAAAGCTGTTGCATTATGTGATGTGGATGGCAGCATTGTAGGGATCCCAGCTCTCATTTCTCCTATGTCAGCTGCTTCTGTTTTGATTATTTCTGACCTGATGACTAAGAAATTGGAGCATCTGACATTTCAGTGGAGGCTGACATGGGAGGAGGGAGCTGGGATTGTTTAATCTGGAAAACTCAGAGGGGATCTTATAAATTTATGTAAATACCTGATGGAGGAAAGAAAAATGAACAGAAGCCAAAGTCTCCTCAGTGATGTGCAGTTAAAAGATAAGAGGTAGAGAGGAAAAAAATAATTGAAGAAATTCCCTTTAAACAGAAGAAACAGCCATTTATACTGTAAAGGTAATTAACACTTGAACAGGGCACCCAGAAAGGCTCTGGAGCCAACATTCCTGGAGAGCAACTTGTTCTAGATGATCACGGAATTGAAAAAGACCATCTCCAAAGGTTGCTTCTAAACTCAGTAATTCTGTGTGCTTCTGAATTTCTGCTTAGAAGTGCAGCCTGCAGCAATCAAAAAAAGTGAAGAGCAAAACCAACACCCCCCAAAACCCCTAAGAGTTTTTTTTCCCCATGTTGAGAGTAGAGTTTTTTGAGGCCTTTTATTTTTGGGGACACTTTGGCTTTTGCTGTTCTTTTTTGACCAGGGACACCTATGAATTTTGGGTGCTCCCTTCTCTGTAGGAGTCAGATGCAACATTTTTACTGGCCTTTCCTTGAGAAATGTTTGCCCATATCTGTAAGTGGAGATGAATGCAGAGATCATGGTTCATTGGTGGGAGGAGTAAGGTATATTCCGGAAGGAGTCACAGAACTGTTGCCACATTGAGTTGCACAGTTGAAAAACCCCACAAGAAGACGTGGTGCGAGAAGATTTTTGGGGCAAGGCAGCCACTTTGTTATCAGTAGATTACCTTGATGTGTAAACTCTCAGATGAACATTTGCCTAGCTGGTGATCTTCACTGGGATCTGGGAGGAGAAAGGGGGCTGGATCCTGGTGTGACTCTGGGAGGAAAGGGTTTTCAGACTCCAAGTGAGGTGCTTGCTACAGGGTGAGTGAAAGGCAGGTTGGCCATAACTGCCTGTCCTGGGCTGTAGTACAGGATGTATTCTATCACCATCTTCATGGACTGATGAATCCAATTGTTGAGAAGTGCACTTCCCAGGCCCCCCTCCCTCTGGGGTGCCTTCTGTTAAAGGCCCACCAATGGCCTTGAGTTCATGACTCACAGATAACTCTCTCTGGGAGTTATCGCTCTTTAATGGGCCATCAAGGAGCCCCTGTATGACTCATCATCCCATTGGGAGATGCTCTGCCCAGGGGGAGGAGCCAAGCATTCTCACCTGGATATAAACTGGGATTTGGGACAGTAGAAGCAGCCCTCACCTCTGGATTCCTAGAGGACCAGAGCTACCAGACCTTTCTATGGGATCACTGCTTCAGGAAGACCACCTCACCTGGACTGCTTCCACCGCCCTGCTCAGGTTGTATTCTGACTCTGCCAGTGGTCTTTTTGTATTATTGCATTTATTTATTTTATTTTTCCCTTTTCTTCCCATTAAATTGTATTTCTGACTTGGAGCCTCTCACTCAGTTTGCTTTCAAACCACAACACTGCCATGGGGCTTTGACGCTGTACACTTCTCACAGTGTCTGGATCTGCTGGCAGTGCTGTAACTACTTATTTTAGCCAGCCAAAATTATCCTACTTAAAAAGGCAATAATATAGATTCAGTTTTATAATTACCACTTTTAAAAAAGGCTTTGTTCAAGTGCCTGCTTCTGTAAGTTGTTTTTAGAACATAACTGCTACCACATATTCTCCCACATTTTCTTCCAAGTTGCTGCTTTTATAATTTATTTCCTGAACTGTATTCATTGCATACAGCTAGGAAGCTTTTTTCCATTCAGAGTAGCAAACCTCATGCAGATTTGCTCTCATGGATCAATCTAATTTTCTTCAGTTTTCTGTGTTTAATGCCTCATACAGAATCACCAAAGTATGCAGGAAATCTTTGATTTTTTTCTGAAGGCTCTAAACATTATTCCTTGAAAGAAAAACCAGAACATTTAGTGACATTTTGGCCTTTGGATTCTTTTAAAACATGGTTCAATGTTTTTAGCTAGACTGACAGCATTTAAAAAAGAATGCAGAAATGCATTTTCTTGTATCTTAAACACTTTAAGGATTTTAAGACTGTTGAGGAGAGAATAGTATTATTTTCAAGATCACAGCTCCTGCTGCAAAGACTTTTATTACATTTATAAGCTCACTTATAAAAGAGTTGCATATAACTTCAGTCTTAATATTTTCTTTGCCTACATAGCACAGGTACAGAAAACCAGACTGTGTTGCATTCATGGAATAGAGACGAGTCTTAAAAATGTTGGCCTGAAGGTATATGGAGCACTTATTTTCTTTACTCTTTTTATAGATGTAACTGATAGCCATCCCAAATGTACACTTTCTCAGAAGGCTGGAACTTTCATACTTTGGGCATACATTGGAGATGGATGATACAGAACATGTAAAACAATCAAACACAGGAAAACAAGCTACTTTTATAGGTTTAGATTCTTCTGGGGATGTTTGAGAACTCTCAATTTCATAGTTGCTAACTATACCCACAGTAATCATTACTGTACATTCACTTTAAGAAAACCCACAAAAGCAGAAGGTGAATTTTACAGAGACTGGGAATGTTAAAACTTTTCTGTTCCTCCTTTGGGTGATTAAAAGTGTTTTTTTCTCCCTTCTAAACAAATACTGTGATGTAGCTATTAAATCTGCACAGAACAAAGAGAAACTATAAATAACAGGGAATTTGCATAGGGAATTTTAGGAAGTTTTGCTGTATCTGGTTAGTAGTTTGCATCTCTAACACCTGGTTATTTTTATGGCACTGAAAAACACACCAAATGTTGCCAAAATCTCGAATTTTTAAATGCTGTATGTCTTGTGTTTATTTGTATGCCACAATGTGTGAGAGTTTGTTTCTAAGACTAGGAAATTTGTTTTTCAAAGCCTAAGGGAGCGTTCTGTTTTCTCAAGAAGCCTTACTGAGAAAAGATGTAGTGTGATTCAGTTTCAGAAGTTTAGTTATTAAAAAAAGTTGACTAATGTGTTTTAGACCTATGTATAGGTTTCACTAATACATGATTTGATAAGAAATGTGCAAATGCATTCAAAAATTTTGAAAAGGAGAATGTGGTTTTCTCATGTAACATCTTGAAACCAATTCTTCAGCAATATTGTCGTCTGAAAGCTCAGGCATCTTCAAAAGAATTTTGATTCATTTGCTTAGTCTTCCTATATATTGAAACCTTTCAGCCACATTTTCTGAATGAACAATTTAACATTTTTTTATATAATACGTATAATTACCAAAACTTCTGGTTTCTCAAAAAGAAATCTTTGTTTGCTCTTACAGAAACTAAGATAAATAGTCATATAAAGTATTTTCTTTACTAATCCTCTATTTCTCAGTTTCAGCAATATTACTTGCCAAATGACACCACAAAGGTATTCTACCATGACTGCTGAGTGTGGGGATAAAATGAGCTCTGTGTTAAACTCTCCAAGTGAAAATGGGCTAGGCTAATGGCCCTTCCACAAATGTGTTTGGGAGAGGCCATTAGTACACTTGTTTACTAATTTTTAGATAGGAAAAAAAAAAAATTTAAAAAAGAAATAAATTACTGCCCATCACTTTCTTACCTCTGTTTCTTTAGGTATTTCAAAAATTAGGTTTTTCTTTTTTACTATGACACATACTACATACAATTAATTATCACATCATCTATGACATTTGTATCTAATGGACAAACATGGCACCATTTGTTGTCTGTGTAGGGAGTTTTGTATTGTGCCATTTAGCACAATATGAACCTTTCAGAATTTATTTCTTTTTCATTCCCTTCTAGGTACTCTTTTGAGTCCTGCCACTTTCAAAGAATAATTGTAGGAACCAGATACAAGACAAATCCATGGAAGGGACAATTTCCATCTTTCAAGGAAATAGGACACATCAAATATTATTTCTGCCCGCTGCCTTGTAAAAATACGAAAACAGAAACACCCAAGAAAACATCAAACCCTAAGATTAAAAACTATCCTATAAATACCCTCAGTCATAGGCTTTGCCTGTGTGTAAAATCAGCTAGGCTTGTAAGCATTAGCAGAATACATCTTTAGTTTATAAATCTAACTTGCCATTCAGAGGATTTTATCTTCAAATTCACGTAGTATTACCATTTCTGATCATTCTTGAATATACACTAAGGTAAAAAATGGCTCAGACTGGCACTTATTCAACAGATGCGCACTGTGTCTTGTGCTCGAAGGAAGAATTAATGAAAGCCCTCAGTGGTGGCCTATCCTTACTCCACCTGAAGCCAGCAGGCACTTTGCCATTCATTTCAGTAGAAAATCTGGGTAAATACTATGCACATCTAAAACTCCAATGTGCTTGAACAAAAAGAATCAGAATTCTTAAGCTTTCCTTACCATATGCTATCATATTCAAACATGTGGCAATTTTAGTAATGGACAGGAGATAGTCAAAATGAGCATATTCATAGATTCAGATTCAAATAATAGCTCTGCTAGAGAAATGTTATCTCCAAGGCCTCCTGCAAAAATACCCTATATAATTAAAAGTAAAAAAAAAATCCAGATGAAACCCATGTTGTTAAAGCCAGAATGGGAGTAGAATGCAGAGTTACAGTGGCCAGCAACATGATCAGGCAAACACTGATTTCAATTAAAAGTATTTTATGTTTTATATTCATGTTAATTGTGTTTCTGTCATCTGACCTTCAAGAATGCATAAATTATCACACGGGGAAAAATTTATTTCCTCACCTTATAATGGTTAGCTCTTATTTTGGCCTTGAGAAATGCACACAGTGTTCTGGGACCTTTGCCATACCTATGCTGAATAGGGTGTATAAATCATGAAGTGCAACTCTGTTCTATGCTCCTTTTACTTTCAGCAGTTCTTACTGGATGCTTTGTTTCATTTTTTAAAATGGACACAAACTGAGTTAAACCCCCCCCATATTTGTATCCTTAGGAAGCCTGAAAATTCAATTCTGATAATGCAGTAGAGATTTATCAACGTGTTCTCATCAAATAGATTTTGGCTGCAATCTGTTAGATACTTTAAAAGATGAAGCAATAATGACCCCAATATGAATTTAGGTAATTGGAGCAGCTTTCATTTATACTTTGTGCCTGGCATGGGGAATTTGACTGGTATCTGATAATTTATATTCTATGGATAAAAATGTAATTTCCAGGTTATTAAAGCGTGAAAAGGTCATACTTCAATAACTAAATAGGTATTAAAAGATTTTTCAGAGGACACTTTAAATCAGTGCTGTTGACAACCAAAGAAACAGCACTGTTTAAAAGAGGAATGCTCTTTGCCCTCCTAAAATCAGAGCTCCTGCCTTCTTTGATCTTGTATTATACCCATTCAAAACTGTTGTACTGCTGTACATCCTTCTGAGAAATGAAACTACTGATGCACTGCATTTTTAATTGTTTGTTTTTGAAATCTATAATTATTTTATTAAGTTCAGAAATAATTTTTTCAATTCCTTACTGATTTTTTAAAATGTAAAGCCTATAGTAGCAAAGGCAAATTTTGAAATTAATAATAGCCATCTGGGTTTATTTACCCAAGTAACTTGCTTTAAATCATATTGATATTTCTGAAGAAGGCAGTTTAATTCCTTGGCTAGTAAAATGAAATGAAAATATTAAATAGAATATGAACTGTTTTAATAGAAGTCATCAGAAATGACTTTGAAAGCCAAGGACACATTGTTATACTCCATACCTATTACAATTAATGCATTCATTTTCTTAGAGCAAATATTGTGAGGCATTAGATAAGAATATTTTACCGTAATGGTCTCTGAAGTGCACAGAAGATGTGCACGTATTCTAGGGTTTGTTTTAGGATTTGATAAAGTGTTGCTTTGGTATTTTGCCTATAAGTGACCCGGAATGTGAAAATGCTCCCTTCCTGCCATGTTCACATCAATAAACTAATGTAGAAGGCTGCAGGAAGAACCTGGATGTCACAGTTGGCCTAATGCTTTTCAGTCAAGAAAAGTCGTGGAATAGCTGCCCTTTACTGCTTCAGGGATCAGTCAGCAGGAGGCCATGGTGGGGCTGTGTCTGCATTTGCACAATGTACGAAGTCCTACAATGACACACCACTTTTTGAGCATCCAGCCTGTGCACTCAGATCACACTGGCTCGAAGTCACATGTCAAGTCAATTTCTAGTGGTAACTGATGCTGTCTTTAGCTGGTATGTGCTGTGCTTGGTTAAGCTGAGATCAGTGGCACTATCGCTGCTTTGAGTAACATCTGTTTTACGAGCCTTATTTGTGCAAAAGCACGGAGACATTGAAATTTTCTTGTTCTCACTGGCTAATGACAGAAGCCAATTCTTAGGTGAGGAACCTTGGAGCAATATTGTCAAATCCCACCACCAAATCTCAACAGGTAGTTTTCTTTCCACTGGCAATTTGTCTTCAAAGACTTGAAGTTCTGGAAAACTTACTGAAGGAATGCCTTTAATGCACGGGCTACAAAATTCCTCACCAGAAGAGATATCTAACTATGGAGTATAACTATAACCTCTCTGAGACACTAAACCCTAGCAGAAGGCTGATTAAATAAGGGATTAACTATGATCAGGGACAGCAAGGCAGAGAAACTTCATGACAAGAGATGAGTTGTTACCTCATTAGTTTCAGTTAACTACGGGCAGGCTGTGAGTAATTAGATTGCCCCAGATAGTCATGGGCTTAATTACTGAGAATTTTTTGTAATGAGAATTAGTACAGAGGTTCATAACCTGGGTATTAAGACAGGCAAAAGTGGAGGTAGAAGGTGCCTGTGGTGAGCTCCAGTCTAGGTGATCCTAGCACTGTTTGCAGTTGAGGTCAGTGTGGCAGTAGATGAACTTCCTTTGTCTGGCATGGAATTGCCCAGCGTGGAGAGATTGTGATGGATCTAAGTTTCTCCAGCAGTGTGGAGACAATGACAATCTGCAGAAAAGAAAATGCTTTCTCCCTCTCCCTTTTTATATGCTTATTTATGGTTTTAAAGGAAGACAGAAGTAACAGTGTGAGCTACTTCAATATTTTTCTTTTAATCCAAAGGGAGAGATACTGGTTTTTACCAATTAAAGGCACCTAAAATGGAATCATTACCAATGCATATTTCCATGCAATCAAAGTGGAATATCGTTAAATTGAAATAATAATATTTTGCAGTTCACAGATTTCTATATTTTAAAAGGTTAAGGTATTCAAAAAGATATTACAGCTGAATCTAAAACAGAAATAATTTGAAACAGGGTTCTAATACATTTAACTATCTGATATAGTAAGGGAATTATTCTTCAACTCTAATTATTTTGATTATGGGATATCTAAAGGCAAATAAGAGGTTAGTTGATTTCTCTGCTTTGAGAGTTTGGAAATCTGATCTATGTTGTAATCATGCCCATGTGGGCTTTGATTTTAGTGGGCTAATATTGCAGTTCTTAGACAACAGAGAGTTTCTAGTGTGGACTCCCTATGTTCAGCAGACATCAGTCAGGCTGTGGTCTTGGCTGAAGCCTCAAACTGTTGTGTAAAGTGAAAACTATGTCTTTAGCAGTGCTTGGACAAAGGTGACTTGTTATTAGTCATAGATTCATAGAGGTCTCCAGAGGTCACCTAGTCCAGCCACCTTTGACAATGCCTAAGGTAAAATAACCCAGCAAACAACAACAAAAAAGCTGTTTCCTCCATTGAAATTGGAATTTCCCATCACATATCATGTCTGTTGCCTCTGCTCCTTCCAAAATATATCTCTGAGAAGAATTTGGCTCCATCCTCTCTATACCTTCCCACTAGGTAGCTGTAGACAGAGATATGATCTCCCTTGAGCCTTCCTATTTTTAAGAATGAATAAACACAGCACCCTCAGGCTCTCCTCGCTTGTCACATGCTCTTGGATTGATGCACCGTGTGAAAATCTTTGTAGAACTCTTCTCGTAAATGCCACAGAGAAGGGAGTAATCATTTCCTCGACTTGTTCTCAGAGCCCAGGATACAATTGTCTTAATGTCAGTGAGGGCACAGAGGCTGACTCATGCTTAGGTTTTGTTTTCCAGGACCTCCAGGTCATTTCAGACATTCCAAGACAGTACACTCTGTACCGTTACATAGGACTGTTATATCTCAGATCCAATATTTTGCCTTTATTGACCTCCATGAGGTTCCTGTCAGCCCACTTCTCCAGTCTGCCCAGGTCTCTCTGAATGGCAGCTCTGCCCTCCAGTGTCAGCATATTGACTGCTCCCTCTCAATTTGATATTACCAGCAACACTTCTGGGAGTGCACTCTCTTCCATTGTCAGGGGCTAAGGCTATGTTTCACAATTAACATAATCAGGTAGTCACACCTACATTCTTGTGCTGTACAAAGAAGTGTATGCTGATGAGAACAGGGTGCTCTAAACTGTGGCGCAGAGATATGTAAATAATTCCTTTTGTTGCCAACCTCTTTTGCATTGAAATAAAGCATTCTAGAGTCTACTACATTGCAAGTCTTCTCTGTATTAAAGACAATTCACAAATAACACGGAATTTTATGTAGCGATATTAGAATATAATAAAAGAGACAATTGAGAAGTAATTTTCTCCAAGGATACAGGGGAAACTCCTAAACATTTATGCCCTTGAGAAGCTGTTGACGGCTTTAATCCTTTTAGAGTGAATTTGCTCTTCCTGTATATTTGAGCAATTGACCTCAATGATGACACTTGCTAACTACAGGACTCCATCTGGGCTATCAAATGATACAAAACTGTAGTGGTACTGGGGGGAATCAACACATACAGGTAACCAGGTGACCTCCAAAGAACAGCTGAAATGCAGAGTACATTTATTTCATTACCTCCCTAACAATTCTGGGTGGCAAAGACACACAGGGACACAGGCTCTGGTAGGTTTAGGTCACCTTAGTGGGCAGTGGCAGGTGGGGACTGCCTGCCCCAATAAGTCAAAGGGCTTTACCATGTGCAGTTTATCACAAGACTGCTTCATGTTCTCTCTCACTCCCAGCAGGAGGCTCAAACCTTTCTGTGAGAGTTACACTGCACAGGAATTCTACTCCAAACAGGCAGAGGATGAACAATGCCAATGAACTCCAAATCAATGGAGTTTTCCCACACCAACCTCTCAGCATTCCCTGCTGCAAGGTCACTTTATGCTTGAGTGGGAACTATTTCTTCCTCACTAAATCTTTGGGTTTTAAACCTTTCTTCTCAACATTTTATCTTAAAAGGACTTTCAGTTCTGTGTGTTATTAAGATTTGACTGTTAATGTCATTCGGCATTTAATGTATATTTTCAGCATGTCTATTTTATTCAACATGTAAAATGCTTAATCTGCCTTGATTGGATTGGATCCTGACCTATCTGTACAGGCTAGGTAATGTGACTGTGTTCCTCAGAGGTACAGCATGTATTACCTTAGATACAGTCATATTTTAATAAGGTTGTATGGGGTTTTTTCAGCTGGGATGGGGATTAATTAATCCCATCCTATGTATTAATATCCCATCCCATGTATTATTATTATCCCATACCCTGTACCCTGGTACCCAGCAGTAATGATAGAAACACTGTCCACTGCCCCAAACCACAAAGTAACTCTGGTTTTGGTGAGACATCCATAGAAGAAAAAGAACTGATTCCCTTCTGTGGAGCTCCTCACCTGCTTTCCTCCTCACTGGTTAGGACATTTCTTAGGTAAGTATGACATTTATCCTACAGAAGCCTACATACTCTAATGGAGAATTAGCCCTCATTTGTATGGAACTTATTTTTATTTAATCTTGCTAAGTCCCAATGATGTTTGTTCACAGGAGGTTTCATCTAGGAGTGTGATTTCATTTTATTATTTCCAGTTGTGCTATTGTGTATTTTAACTAGAGTAGGCCATTTTGTACAGTAAGAAAAAAGTTAAAGTCTTCTTGAACAATACAGTATTTTGTGGGCTGCCGCCGGGGAGCTGCTGCACTGAAGGAATTCATGGTGTTTTTGTGATTTGTCACAAGACAAAACCCATAAAACTTCTTGACAGTGCTCGTAAATTATCAAAGCAAAAATGCCTGATCCATTCTGTGCACGAGGGCTGCAGTGGTCCCATGGGTGCTGTACTCAATGGCAAAGAAACAGACTGGGATGTTGACTGTGTCCTAGAAGGTACTGAAAACACTACACATGTGAGGCCAGCCCTCTAATGAACAGCAGCTTTAATTGCTGACATAGCAATCTCTTGGTTTAGTAAAGCAGGGGCTTAAAAGACAACTTCAAAGAAAAGAGTAGTTAACAATCATAAGGCAATTGTGGGGAAGCAACTTTTGCTTCAAGTGGGAGCAGCAAACATGCTTTATATAAGCCAGAAAAACCTGATGTTTTATTGAAAAGATGAAAGACTTCTTTTTTTCTCTAATCTAAATTAGTGGCATGACCCCCATCTCTGAATTTCCAGCCAACATTTGATATGATGCCCTTCAGGAATTACTCTTATCAAGGAGATTATGCCCAAAGCTGTACAGTTGAAAAGAACTGTCTCTAGGGAATTACTGCCTGGAGGGAAGTTATCATTAAAAGCTCTGTAAGAATAGACTTTTTTTTTTCTTTTTTTACTTCCTTGAAATCTTTAAAAATTTTACCCGTGTTCTGCATACTAACCTTTGGTATGGTCCTTTTTCAAATGGAATAAGTGTTGCAGATTTAACTCATTTATTGCAGAGCAGAGAAGCATAGGATATTAAAATTGTATTTTGTAAATTTTTGTCCCATCCAGAGGATAATTCCAGATAGTGCCTGAACATTGGCCTGATATTACTTCATGGGCTCTCCAATTGACTAAAACCAAAGATGTTATTGGGATGTTACACTGTTTTATGAAGTAGAAGACAGGAAGACTTGTATCTGGATTACACTCTCAGAGTTATGAACCCTAACTTTTCATATTTATATGGAATATGAATTATATTCATACTGCACACATACATGTATTGCATATATGAATTCAATAACATTTGTAAGTGATAAGAATTATGTAATAACACTTTAACTCTGCACAACAGAGCCCTCATCTGTAACTGGAACTACTCCAGTACAAGCACAGGCTATTGGGAGGTCTTTAGGGTTTTTTTTTTTCTTCTTTTTCAAGAAAAAGAATAACTTCTGCTGGTTTTGCCCAGCTCAGGGCTCTTCATGATAAGTGATGTACAAACACTGGGTAAGGCAGGCCTTGGGGTTAATGTTCTAGTTAGAGTTCTTGAACTATGGTCTACCCTGGTGCAATAGGTCCTGTGGATCAAGGTGCACAATTAGGGCTTAGGAAAGCAATAAGCAACAGTTCTTGTCATCATGTTTCAATTCTGTGTTGCTACCTACTTTAGGACCTCTGAACCTTACCCTATGTTCACACATTTAATTATTGCCAACCCAAAATTAAGCTTTTATTCTTGAATTTCTGATTTTTTTTCTAAGTTTCTGAAATCCCTAGTTTATCTGTAAAGACTGTCCTTTATATTCTAATTATGATATATGAGTGCCAAAATTGATTTAAGAATATATGCTTTTAGGACTTTAGGATTGGATTGAAATATTTGGATGTAACATATGTTAAAATCTCAAACTTTAAAGTAGCTGTAGCAGTCAGTCAGACATGTGAGGACTACAGCATATGCCTTTACATGAATCTTCAGACACTGGCTTTAAAACAATTCTGCAGTTATAACAAACCAAACAATAAAACTAAGAGAGGACAACTTGCATTCCTTTGTGTGAAAGACAAACACAAGGTTACAATGTGATTGTTGTCAGTTTGGCCAGAGTCCATTTTTTAGGAAGTAGAACACTTCTAAAGAGCAAAAATTCACGCTTTGCTACAGAGACAGCTCATCATATGGGTAAACATGCGTGTGCTGTCTGCCTCCTGAGATAAACTGTCTCTTCAGGTTTCTCTCAGCTGTACTAAAGAGCTGGTGTTGCTGTAGGGAAGGATGGTAGAACCTGACATAATAATGTATATGTTTTATGGCATCAGAATGCTTTGATGCATTGCAACATCCGGCACAAGTATAAAGGGATTTCTGTTACTCTAATCAAATCCTCTTGGAATGATAACATTAGGTATGTACATCAAAGGCCTCATTTATCATTTATCAGGAAACAGAAGGGAAAACCCAATCTTTATGTAAATGCAGAAAAAATGTTAATAAAAAATGCTTAGTGAAAGTCTTGGTATTGCTATGGAATATAATAACTAGCTTGACTTTTTTTATTTCACTGTTTGCAATGTATTATTTGGGATATTCTAACAAGTATTAGGTGTTAAAATATGATTAACATTAGCTGGACAAACAGAATTTTTGTTCTGATGTGAAATGAAAATAAGAGTTGTCACTGGCATGCAGTAAAATGGAAGAGAATATATGGGGATTTTTAAGTGTGTAAGGCAGAACTGCTGAAGAATTATCATGTATTTCAATTTGCAAGTCAGGATGGAGCAAAGATAAGAGAGGTTCAGTACAGTAGTTCTCTGAATCCAAATCACAGGAGACTTGTGCTATGTAGTAGGCAAAACTGGAATGTGACCTTGAATCTCTAATCAGAGTGTTGTTTGCTATTATGATGTATTTTTTTCCCTCAAATTTTAAATGGTTTTGTTTTAATTTCAGAATAGGACAAATTATTGTTTTCTTACCAGTCCTCATATTTCTAGTTTTTTTTTTTTTTTTTTTCTTCAATAGTGCAATAACACTCACTGTGTCAAGTAAAACACCCTAATTCTATTTGTGCCCAGAAAGCATCCACTTCACCTCTGGTTCAAACAACTCATCAAGGGTCACAGAATATGGGGACACAGAATCTAATGCTATTCAGGTAGATGAAAAACACGCTATCATCCTACTTGTTTAACATGGATGTTATTTTTTTGCAGTCACTGCTCCAGAAAAAGAGATGAAGAGCTGATTTCATAAAATGAATACTATTTATGATAATATAACAGAAATTCCTAAACTGCAAAAAAGCCAGACAGTGGAGTCTTCTCTCACTAGACACAGCATTTAACTGCTGTGAAAGAAAGCTGTCAGTACTGTCTCTGATTATTCTAATTTTACTTTCAATTTTTTTACATACCACCTGCTTATGCATCCGTTATCCCCTCTGGCACGGAAGATGATATTCAAATAAGATATTTTTCTTTATCATATTCAAAGATGATATTTATGGTCTAACACTCTGACTCTGAAGCTCCAAGTTCCTTTTTTAATTTGGTTACTGAGAGAGCCTGGAGTAATTCTGGTGGTATTTGCAGCCAGAACTCAGTGAAGGGCAGAATGGTTACTTCTCAAGAAACTGCTGTTACTCTCTGCCCTTGGTATAGAGAGAAAATCAAAGTATTTTAAACTTCTCATGAAAAAATCAACAAAATATGATTCTTGAAAACATTTTAGGAAAAACCAGTTTAATCATTCATTTTCAAGAAGTTTTATGCTGCTTTCTGTTGAAACCCAAGGACTTCTACACCAGATTAAAATTTTGCAGAGACCATACTTCAAATTTGTGTGCTTTTGATTTAGCCAATAGAAAAAAATAAGCTCTTTTGTCAGACTCCTTAGAATAAGAAGACACTGACTCTGAAAAATCACCTGATGCTTTCCCTGAAACTCCTCTGAAAGCCCTATGTACTTGTTTCCTGCAGCTATCTAAAACACTCTTACTTAAAACCTCTTATATACAGAGACTTATAGAAAACAGACTTCTGTGTAGAACAAAAAAAGTACAAAGCTGAGCAGCTGGAAGGTGTTGAATTATTGGAATAATTGGAAATCTTCATCTCTTTACTGCATTTCTTTGCCTGTCTTGAAGTTCTATAGACAAATAATTGGGTTTGAGCAGCTGTCCGTGAAGACAAAAGACCAAAGACTTGAACTAAAATTCCTGTTAAAGATTTTAGCTAGTAGTTTTTAGAAAGAACCTTCAGTGCTGCATTTCAATTACCATTTGGTTTACTCGTACCTTACTGCAGGTGCTTCAGTCCTCTGTGTCTCATGCATCCTATTCAGAACCTGTGCATAATCAGGCTGGGAGTTAGTGTTGCTCCTCTGGGGCTCTCTGTTTTGGCATTTAGCCCATGCAAACAGACTGTAAACAGGCACTATGCAGTTTAAAGGTGTTAGCTGTCATTTGTTGTCTAACAATCTGATGAATGTGTAAATGCCCTTGCAATATCTTTGCAGGCTTTCAATGTCATTCTTGAGGTTTCCTAACGTGGTGGTTTAGCATGAATGTGAAAGGTTGCTTTTTTTTTTTTTTCCCCTAAGGAAGTTCTAGCATAGATTGACTGCTTGGCTGATGAATAAGAGTATTGTATACACCTCTGGAGACTCAGTCTTAAATCAAAGATCCCAGGTGATCCGGGACCCAGCAGTGTCCCCTCTCTCCCTGGTTCCTCTGATGGGAAAAGGAGGATTGCAGTTGGGCAGTGCTGGTCCTGCTCCAGGGGCTGCAGCTGCCAGGCTCTTGGCTTGACTGCCAAAGTCTCTGGTCCAAAGGAGGAAAGACTTTTGAGAACTTTTCTCTGGAGCTCCAGGGAGCTGATCCAAGTTTGAGTTGCTTTAAATCTGACCAGGGGTGGAGGAATGTTGTCCATCAGCATTCCTGAGCCTGCTCCCTCTCCTCCTTCCTCCCCCTTCAGCTGTGGCCTTGAAGTTCTGGGAGTCCGCTGGAGAGGAGAAAAAGACTCTGGGCAAAGACATATAAGAGCAACTATTCCAATCCCTGTCACAAGGGTTGATGACTTCTGTGTTCTGCAACCTTATTTATACTGCATCATTTTTTTTTCCCCACACTGAATTGTTTTCTAGCATACTGAATGACCTGGTTCACAGCATAGTCTGGCTTTCATCATTAATTTTGAAGTTCCAGTCTCTTTCAACTGCTGACCTAACTCCTTGGTTAAAATTTCTATGATACTGTCCTGGTTTAGGGCAGGGAGGAAATCTCCAAACAGGGTCCCTCTGGGAAGCAAACCCAAATGGCCCCTTCCCCAACTGGTCTGGGAAAAAAAATCTCCTTATAGAAAAGTGGAAAAAACTATTCATTTAACAAACAAAGTGCCCACAAGCATAAAAAATGAATAATATGAAACAACAAAACCTCTTGTTCTTCCAAAGTGGGATGGCAATCTCAGAAAGTCCTTGCCATGGGTGGCAGCTCAGCTCACACAGTCTCTATCAGTCCCTCTGGTGCTGGAAAATGCCATCCTGGGCCCTGGGGGGTGCAGATGTGAGATCCAGGTGTCTCTCTGGGTTTTTCAGTCCAGAGCAGGTTTTAGCAGTCCAAGAAAAAGAGAAAAAACAGTCCAGGGAACTTCTCTGCCTCAGCTAGCTAAAAACTAACTAAAAGCAGAGATCTCTGTCCCACTGCCTGTCCACATTTTAGACGAACACAGTCACAAGAGCAGGAATGTGGAGGAGTCAGAGCAGTTTCTGAAAACAAACTCCACACTTCTTTTTCCACCAGTTTGCTCTCAGAACCACTCTTAAAGGTACAGAAGGCAACATCCAACGCAGACAGAACAGATGACTGGGAATACAGGGTCCCAAAGTCACCCTAGGACTAGGTTTTCTTGCTATTCATCACGTTTTCCCTCACTTTGAACTTACTTCATCAGAGGCTGACCACTAGGGACTACCAAAGGGACCCTCAGAATAGAAAAATATATTCGTTAAGAGGAGGGAAACTATGTTGAACTTGATTATCATATGTATGTTTATTCCAGGACAATCAATTAGTATGTATTTCCAATACAGTATATAAACAGGAAGTCATCATGCACAATATTTTGGAGGAGATATCCCCTGGTGCATTTGGCCAAATAAAGAATGCCTACTTCTTAATTCTACATTGGTGTTATGGAGTTTCTTTGATTTTTACAGAAGTTTTGGTTACACATTTGTTCTCCTCTCTGGAGACACACTGTTCAGCATAACACAACTCCTTCCATCTTAGCAGAATGCTTGCTTTTTCTTTTTTTCCCTTAGCTAAGCACAAAGTTGCCATTTTGACTCTCTCCGGAATCCTATCTGTGCTTTCAGATCCATTTACTGTTCTTGGTCTTTTGTTATTTTTTCATCTCCAAGTTCTTCCTTCACTTTTTAAAGAGAACAGGTAAGTTAGCCACAACCCTTCATAAAGCTAATGGCAGAGAAGCTCTTACCTTTGTCATTGGTTGAAGCTCACAGCATGACAGGTCTGTCTTTTGCTCTTTTTTTTATTCAGTCTTTCTGTTTTCTGATGTGGGGCTAGCCTTAATCATATCAGTTGCTCAGGCACTAGGATCTGGCCAGGCTTTGTCTTTTTCCTTGGATTGCAACTTGGATTGCATTGGTGAACCAATCTCTTGTAAGAAAAACGTCACGGAGCTACAGTCTCTCTGTCGCTTTTTAAAAAGTGCAAGATAAAATTGGTGGGTCTGAGTACTTGTTAGGTGTGTTAGGAGAAGATAATGTGTTTCTGACATGCTTGGAGATTTTTGATGTTTTATACTCCTACGATGTTTGAATTATAGATCCATTTCAAAAGATTTACCTGATTTTTGTTTTCAAAGCATTTTGTTCCTTCTAAAAGCCATATGAGACTGCAACAATTTTGGACTTTTTTACACAGGTTGTGAACATGTTGTAGGAAACTTTACTGCATTTCTCTTAAATGGACACAGAAGGCAAATGTAAAAATCTGGCAATTGATAAGTTCAGAAAAATGTTGGCTCATAGAGACATAATTGATTCTTATGAGATTGTAATATCTCTTCATTGGAACTTCTCAGTTCACGTGAGAAAAGATCAATCCTAAAATGTGTCTATCTAGGCTGTGATGATGTCCTGCAACCAATATAATTTAAAAGATAATAATTCATATGTTTTTCTTTCAGGCTTAATTAGAAAGTTTTATATATGAAATATACTACTTGTGGACTTTTAATAGTATATTAAGCAGTGCCATCTTTCTTCACACTATTTAAATAATGCTGTTTTGCCAGTATGCAATGTCCTTTTCAAATGACCTTTTTAATAGAACATGTTGAATTCACTGAAAAGTCGAATTTAATTTGAAGACTTGTCTGTGCACATAGAACATATTGCCATTTTTTTCCTGGAGAAAAAGTACCTTGTCTTTTGTTAATTTATGCCCTATGCGGCAAGGAGGTACAGACCTTTTTAATAAATCCATCCATGATATTAAGAATATGCAGAAGTCTTTATAAGATCATGTTTCAAATCAAGTCTAAATCTATCTCTACAATCCTTGCTGAAAGTGAATAGCTCTGAAAGAAGCAGGCTCAGGAAAAGTAGCAGTATTTATTATGTAAGAGGGAGAAGTTATCTTAATTAATATTTGATGGTACTGAACAATTAAGCTGAAAAATTTATGCATTTTACAAGAAACTAATTGTAAGGATGGAGATATGTACTGTGATAAATGTGATACTATGATTTATTTTAGGTATTCTAAAACAGGTATAAACTTTGTATTGGAAAAAAAAATAATATATTAGGACTAGTCTGTAAGACCCTTACTCAAAAAAAAAAAAAAAACAAACCCAAATACAATCAGTACAGTGCATTTTATGTGTAAGTGCTCATCACTGGCATCATGAATAAATCCTAATTAGATGCACTTTCATGACTGTACAGCATGTTAGGTTTTTCCTGCGCGAATTTGTGGAAGAAGGGTTACTATGGTGACAGAATACTCATTTGAATGATTTTATCTCAATTGCTGAGCATTTTTATCCCTGGCTTCTCCGGGATACCTTTTAATTCAAAACTAAAATTTTGAAGCTATGAGAGATGTTTTAAGTCCTGCTGCAAGGAAATGATGACCAAAATGTAAGAAGTTCCTCAAGCAAATAAGCAAAGAGAGATGAGACAATAGAAAGAAGAGAAAATTCATTTAAACTTTGTGCAATACCTAACTCACTCTGCAGAATCTGTTTTCTCTTAAGTAAAATAACAAAAACAGGCAACAATTTAAGAGTTTCAGTATTTTGTAGAATTACTCATGAATAGTTTGAAGTTGCATGACTGAGTACATTGTTTGAACCTGGGATATCTTCTGGAAATCTCAAATGCCAGACTTCTAAAATCCTAGGAAAGTCTAATCAGCATTTCATTACCATGTCTAGAGCAACACAGAAGTGAAGCTCCAGCCTACAATTTGCTAAGTCTAAATTTTAGAGACACCTTCCCAAGAATAAAGCATCTTGGCTGATAAGCTGTTCCACATGACTCACAAAGCCAAACATGCTTTTTTTAATCATGGAGCTGAAAAAACTGTGAACAGCTGAGTGCTTAAAACTGTACATTCAGCAGAGAGCTACAGACTAGGAATCTCAGAGAAGTTGCTTAAAAAATATTGGTGACTAAAGGAGAAATGTGGGAGATGGAAAAAATGATTTGTCTGAGCTATTCCATTTTTATGACCTAACACACTTTATCTGTAGAAGTGCAGAAATAGAAATATTGCTTATGCAAGGAGAAGGTGAAAACTGCTGCATCAAAACCTAATTTGGCAGAGTTGCTG
The DNA here is from genome assembly GCF_009819655.1 of Sylvia atricapilla. Lineage (NCBI taxonomy): Eukaryota > Metazoa > Chordata > Aves > Passeriformes > Sylviidae > Sylvia > Sylvia atricapilla. The sequence goes on from NC_089145.1 coordinate 58,065,167, forward strand.
AATCATGTACATGGCATAGCATCACAATGTGCCAGGAGGCCAAGGAAGGTGATTAGTTCTGTTCAGCACTGGTTGTACCCTGCTTGGAGTGGTCAGATAAGTTCTGGGCCTTTTAGTACAGAAGAAATGTGGGCAAACTGGAGTCAGCCCAGGGAAGGGCCATCAGCATGAGTAAAAGAGCATGTAATGTATAAGAGGAAGCTCTGATGTGTAAAGATATTTTTCCATAATTAGAATCAAAACCTGTTTGCCTGTGGGATTTTTTTCTGTAGTTGTAGAATAAGATAATCATTATCAACATTGCACATGGATGGATATCTGAGTATATTGATAGGTTCACTAATGTTTAATAAAAAATACCTAAATCTTAGCTCAAAAAGGAATTCTCACTTGACTGTAGATAAACCCAAGTATTGTATTTAGATTGGTAGAGCCAACAAATAGTACCAAATATTATTCAGGGTTTTAATTCCGTAATTTTTTTGAAAAAATAATCACATGGACTGTCTCTTGGTTTGGTTTTTGTTGTTGTTGTTGTTGTTGGTAGTTATTCAGTCCTAAAACTCACATTTACCTATGTAAAACAGATAAAAGAGATAGCCATACAGTTCTACCAGTGCAATCTATTCCTAGAATTGATCAGGAATTTGCATGAAAATTAGAGGAACAGATATACCCAAACTCTTTGACAGCAAGAGGTTAGAAGTTCATTGAAATGCATCAGATGGCATTGACAAAATATGCTAATAAGGAGCAATGCCCTAGGCCCTCCCCTACTTTGGGCTACTTAGGACATCACAGCAGTCAGTTATAGTTTGCATTAAGGCTGAAAGGTGAAAGAGAATTGTCACTCAGTCTTCCTGATTTTGCTTGTGACCAAGATTCTGTGGAAAAATGCAAGATATTGTGTTAGCTTTATTCTGCATTTATAATTCCACACTAAAAATATTATTTATGTGGAAGAATACAGGGCTGTTTTAACTTCTCTATCATTAGTAAACCAATTATTTTCATGAATTTTGTTATGTTGAAACCTTGGCAGAAATTCATTACTGTAAAAAAGAAATTCTCCAGTCTTCTTCACTTGTAAGTGTCTGTAAGGTAATAATAGTCCTGATAAGCCAGAAATGTCAATGTCTACTCCAACCCCCATCCACCTAATATCTTGAAATCTGAAATTCATTAAGAATGTGTTCATAAGTAAAATAATTAGAAGAAAGATGCAAGTTTGAGAAGTCTGATTCTTAGCCAGCAGCTGTAAAGCCTACGCAAGAAAGAAGATATTTTAGTCTGGTTTTAAAACTCATGTAGTGAGGTATTAATTGTACTAAAAGGCTAGATGAAAAAGGGAGTACTTACTTCATCCAAACTGACAAGGTTGTGACCACAAACAACAATTAAGTAGGCACTTCCAGCATGAGGAATATGATAAGTAAAACTGCTTGGGAGATTATTTAAAATACTGGATGCTTAGTTTTCAGCTTCTCACTAGTTCCCTTTTTGCTTCATATACAGCTTCTCTTTTTGGTCCTTATGTAGAGACTTGTCAAAGATGTGATCATATTGCCTCCAAAAAGGCATGCCCTGCAGCAGTAATTTGGGCTGGGAAATAGCTCCATATTGCAGGTGCAGGCAGAGTCAAAGGCAGACAAGAGGGAAGCACATTTAACCACAAGCAGAACTTTGCACAAATGTTAGCAAAGAACTCTTTTTCCCTGTCATGATCCAGCTTTTCCTATGCTGTGAAAGTTGCAGCTACAGAGAATGTTCCACCTGATCCCTATCTTGCTTTCTCAAAGACATCCTTATCTTTATCCATCTCTGCCACGGACAGGTATTTCCAGTCCTCACTGATTCCTTTTTGCTCTGCTCATTTATTTTGCACTGTTTGATGCTCCAGCTTCCCCAGGCTATCTTCCTGTGAAAAAAACAAAGATTTTTTTTTTCCTTAAGAAAGACAAAAGTAAAAAGAAGAAAATGTTTTCCTTCAGTGCCTGAATTCTAGTTTGAAGTTGTGATTTCCAGCGCTGCTACCAAGACTCATCACCAAATACTGTCGAATTACTTTCAGATGATATGCTCTTAGGTTGTGATTTGTTTGGCCAAATCTTACTCACCAAATCAGGTGAAAGGTTCCATGTCTTGTCCTTTGTGTAGAAATGATCTCATTTTTTTAAACTTTGATGTTTTGTGTTGCCACTGCTTCTTTGTCACAATATCCTGTTGAGCCTGGTGAAAGTTGTGCTTGCCAAAGAGAGTTAACACTTCTCATGATTTTTTTTTCTTTAGTCCATAGAGAGAATATTTAAGATGCAGGATCTGTATGAAATATTTTTGTCATTTACTTTACTTAAGAAGATGGGGCAAGGATAATAAAAAACCCCAACAACCAACCAAACAAAAAACCCCTAAACCCACACCCTATGAAAAAACAACTTGTGTGGATTTCAGGAGGGAAGATCTAAATTATCAATATTGTACATCAGGATTGACATCTGATTTATTGCTCAATAGTTCTTTAGCTAAGGGCTTGAATAGACACAGAACTCTTGCTATACAACACTGGAATTGAACTCACAAATCTTCTCAGAAAGAGAAGAGAAAGTGATTGCACTTCCAAAAAAATCAATACCATGTTAAGTCCCATATCTTTTGAGAAAAGCATCCTTCTACATGTATCTAACTATAGACCATAATTTCATAGCAGCCACAGTTCTAGGATTACTAACAGTTGTACTTAAATCTGAATCTTCAATATTTTTTCATTTACTTTTATTGTGTGTCCTATTAGATTTGGATTAAGGACTGAGATGATTAGTATGACTTTTTCTTATTGTAAGTTTGCATCCTATTTTAATACATGAAAGTTAAAATGGGCTTTATTTTGCTTACTCTGAGTAATGCATGAATTATTGGAATTCAGACCTCTCAAGACCATTTTTCTTAAGAATGTAGTCCTTTTAATTTTTATAGTATAGCAATAGATACAAAGTAAACATTGATTTAACTTGATTAATTTACTTGGATCCTTTCCTGACAGTTCATAAGACTTCCACAATACATGAATTTAAAACAAATTAATAATTCTATGGCAGTGATCAATTTGCTACTAGGTAGTTACAGTCAAGGTCAGCAAATTCCTGCCAAAAACATAGACAGCAGCTGCAGGGAACTACCTCCTTAGGAGACAAAGTGATTTTGTTGTATGTACCTGGAAAGTTTGGTTTAACGTGGGTTATTACTCACATCCAGCTGAAGTGAAACTGGATATTAAAAAAAGACAGAAGAAAGAATCAAAATGTATATGATGGTTTTGAAGCAGGTGGTGTTTTCTAGACCCTTCTTTTACCTCGCATCCCTTGTTGATGGTTTGGTAGGTTCTCTCTTACCACCTCTGTCAGCAGTGTTGTCCTTATTGCTCCTGTCTTGCCTGTTTAGTGACAGAATTATTGTGTTCTTTAGCTTGATGGAAGACAAGAAGAAAAATGGATAGATTAGCAGGTGTGTAGAGCTGACACTGGGAGGGAACAACATGCCTTGTCTTTAAAATCCAGCAGATGGGAAGGTGTTCATTATTATTCACTGTAATGGCCAGTCTATTATTAAAGTGAGTAATTAAAGTGGTCATCCAAATGCAGCATGTCACAAAGTGTTGGCACCTCACAGTGAGGATGATAGGGCACACAAAATGTTCTCTGTGTGAGCAACATACAGTTACTTGGCAGAAAAGTCCAGCAATTTCAGACTTTTTAAAATGTGGTTTGAGGAGTCTTTCCACAGAAAAACTTATCTCATGTTTGCTACTCTTTCAAAACTGGGGAGGCAGGTTTTTAACCTTGTATATGTTAGAAACAAGAAAGTGAATATTTTTTAAAGTTTCATCCTTTTTATTCATGGCTAATAACAAGAGGTTTCAAACCTTCATCCATATTTCCATGTTCTGACCCTGCACAGAACCACCACTTTCATCTTTTCATACTCAGTTCTTTGCAGGGACAGGTAATGACAAAAATTGTATCCACAGTACAATGCAGACTTTATTTCTCTGCCTGTAATACTGATTGATGTGGGTGATGAGCAGTCCCATGACCTCTAAAGAAACAAAACTAGGGTTCACACAAATTGGGATAAAGAAAAATGGGCAGTAGCAGCCTCAGAGATTGCTTGAATCATGCACAGAGAGGGAGCAGTTGCACACACTCATGGACAAATGGATGTGTAAGAAGCTCTGGCAGAGCTCATTTAGGGTGAGGTACCAAACTGAGCAGTTAAGTGACAGAAAGTGAAGCCAACTCTTTGACTTCTGGCTTTGAGTGATGACTGTTTCAGAAGTAAACTCTGAAAACATTGTGGACAAAAAAAGGAGCAGTCAAAAGTTTCAAATTGACATGGACAAAAGAAGACAACTCAAACAAACTTTAGCAATTCCAAGTGTTATTGCTACTAAAACAAGGGATCCATGGACAGGATGTTTTTGTTAATAGTGAATCCTAAATTGTGTGATTGTAGTTGGTGGTTTCTTCTAAGTTTATTGCAAAATATGGCTCTAGATATATCAATATGCCTTTGTATTTTAAATTTCAACGGTTCTTAGGAAAGAGACATAATCAAATGTGTAATGAAAAGACTGTGGAATTGTTACTGTCTATATCTATACTTTTTAAATTACAAAAGCTCCTACAGCATTTGTCTATTGATAAGTTTTTGCTTAATAACCACAAATCAATGGTGCAGTCAGATTAGTGTGTCCAGATGCTTAAGTTCTCTTTTAAGTACCTAGATAAGATGGCTTCATCTAACCCAGAAAAGGTAAGGAAAGCACATAATTCTTTTGGTTTACATATCTGGTACTATTTTCAAGACCAGTTTTCACTCAGTCATGACAAGTGACCATTTCCAAAGCCACCTGGAATGGAGTAGAAAAACTTGATTTCCTTTTATAAAGTATCTCAGCTGTTTAGAATTCATGAACTTCAAACCAACTAACTCCTTACAATATGAGGGACATGCTTTGTGGAGAAGGAGGCAAATTACACACGTAACTTGATTTTCAGTAGAATTTGTTTCTCTTGCAGAGAGCATTTTCGTAACTGAGATACAGAGAGGTTAGGGAACTGGAGTAGAGGTTGCTGAAAATTCATACTGAGAGTAGCGGTTGTCCACAAAATGAAAAGATGAGCAAAGTTTCTCTAGTTAAGTATTATTTGTTGTTTTCATTAAGGGTTTGGACAGCAGAATAGAGAGTGACCTTATTAAATTTTCAGACTAAAAAAACTTCCAAAAAATCCCCAAGGGCAGGAAAACTACAAGCACTTGGGAAGATTAGAATGTGAAATGTTGATTGATTGGAGCAGTGGGATGAATCAGACACAATGTAAATCAATCAGAGAAGGGGAAAATTCCCACACATGACTACAATAAGCTATGTATATGCAAGTGGGAAATGCTAGAAAAGTTGAAGTTCTAAAGAAGAGGATCTGCAGCTTTTAGAATATCAACAGCTAAGCAACAGCAGCTTGGTGTCCTACCTTGTGGTAAAAGATAAAAGGTTTAAACTGAGCCAGGGAAAGTGCTTGCTGTGCTGTAGAAAATGGCTTTGGAAACACTAAGTGTAGTCAAATTTCCAAACAGGATGATTGTCACTGTAGAATTTTTGGTATACGGTGACAAATAAAATACTGCACTAATTTAAATGCCCATCAGCCATTCAAATTTCAAGTGGTTCTCAGTCAAGGTGCTATTTCTTTTTAAATGTTGTTCATATATGTTTTCTTCTGGACTGTATATAATAAAACAACGACAGATTATACATCAGTATATAAGGCAACACATCTGGAAAAAACCATTTTGCCACCATTTCAAAGATAACTGATAAAATTCTTGGATTTGACATTTCAGATATTTCTGAAATTTCTTCATGTAGAGATGGAAAGTTGGGAAAGATAAAACTGGCTCATAATGCCTCTAGGTGCTTGGCCCCACTGTTGTTGCACCTGTGGGTGCTGTCTACCATTGCCTATTGCATTTGTATGGACCATTGAGTGTTGGAGTCCAGGACATCCTCTTGGATGGCCTGGGACCTGAGGAAAGGAGTTTGAGCCCTGGACAGGGGGGTGTGGAGCAGGTCCAGGGGCTCAGAGACCTTGGCACAGAGCCCAGGAAAACACCGGGTTTGATTTTAATCCATGGGAAAAGCTTCCAACACGGCAAAAGGAACTACAAACCACCGGGATGTGAAAACAGTAGTTTAGTAAAGTAGACAATATAGAATTTAGTAGCTTTAGAATTTTTAGAAGAGAAGTAAATGGGGACAAGATGGTGGAATTTGGGTGGTACCTCATGTACTTCTCCTTCTTCCTCATCCTCCATCTTTTGGGGTGGTGATGGCACAAAGTATTTAGAGTGGATTGGATCGAAGTGGAGGTGTCACTTTTAGTGTGGGCACTGGCACAAAATAGTAAATAACCAGTACGTAGCTATCTGTATAAATGTTAGGGGACATTCCATCTGTGGGGAGTCGCCTCGTGTCCCAGCTGCTGTCCGGACCTCAGCTGGGAGCAGAGAAAATTCCGAGATATCGAATAATAAACAACACGGGAAACCTGAAAACAGACCTTGAGGACTCTGCTTTTTTGCACTGACACGACTCGGGGTTTTTAGAGGGCCAAGGACTTTAAACCACCTAAAGCTCGGGTGAGGAAACCCCCCTGACAGTTGAGGTATAAGGATAGCTCCAATTAGACACACAAATAGTTTCAATAGAGTCAGAAGAGCTGGTTCACAAGAAAAGCCATTAGCAGAGCTTAGCTCTATATTCTGGTATTCTAAGTCACAAAAAAGCCCTTAAACCACAAATTCTTTCTGTTCCTATTATCAGAATGAAAGCTTCTCTTCTGGCATTGTTAGATAATGCTTAAGTATTAACAACCAAAGAATTGTAAAAAAAAATCTTGGGTGGCTGGTTTGCTATTTTTCTCTATCCTGCTTCTGTTTTCCTCAGATGCAAATGACCTCATTATCAATATAGATGGAAGGGCATTCAGAGTCAGTTCAGATAATGGTTCAATGCACTAAATACTTGATACCTTATAGTATCAAGCAAACTTACCTAACAGGATTCTGGACAACAGAATATGAGTGTGAGATATGTTCTACCCTGGGGCAGGACAAGAGGAGATTAATTAGCTGCACTGGGAATAGGAAGGAGGACCAGCCTTTTCCAGTAAACACTGTTCAGTGCTCATTTTCTAAAGGTAAGGCATTATTGCTTTGGCTAATTAGAAATAGGAAGCAAAAGAAGGAAACCAGTTAAATTTGTGTTTGCACAGGAATGGGCAGCAAAAACTGTCACTAATTATGGAAGAAATAAACCCTGCTCTCTAGCTGCAAAGTTCAAGTTTGTCAAGAGATATAATTTGGACATAAAAAGTAATGACCTGGGAAAAATTAAAAAAGGACATGCAATCAGGTCCTAGAAAATGTTCTTTTGACCCTGGAGTAAAGACCTGAGGCTGATTGAGAGGACCTTTTCATATGGTTCTTGCTTCTTTCTCATCAAAATATATTTGTATGCCAAGAGCACAACTATTTTCTTCTCTTGCCTCGAACTGTTGATGTACAGAGTGTTCTTCACTTAGCAGGAAACATTGTACATGCTGGCATGTGATTTAATGAAGAAATATTTGAGGGATTTATGAACTTTCTGGGAAGCTCCAGACAAGTATTTGAATGAATGCATACTTACATATGCAAAAATCCTTGTGCTGGCCCTTTTTATTATGCTTCATTTAATAAAAGCTTTAAGATGCATGTTTCAGTCTTAGTACTTTGAATAATAAGAAGCAGCAATATTAAATTTCTCTTTCCCTGACCCCTCCCAGGTCATGTTACAGTCTGGTGACATTGTCAGTAGACCAAGGAATCTTGCTAAGTTTTTAGGGTAAATTTGATGGTGGTGATTTTGTTACCTACCTTTCTAACAACTCCTATTAAAGGAAATGAATCAGCAACTGAGAACAAAAGCCTGGTTACATAGAAGTCAACACATTACCAGAGCTGCCTCACAGAGCTTTTCTTTCTGAGAACAGTGTCAGAGGTTTTTTTGAGAAATATTTTCATGTTGCTAATAATTTTTTTCCTGTGTAATGCTGGTAGGATAGGGAAAATAAATTAAGACTTCTACATGTTTACAAATAAGCAAAATCAGATCCAGTGATGGGAAAAGTGTGCTTCTGTTCATTACCAGCCCAGCTTCAATTCTTTTGTTTGGCTGGTTTCACGTTGTCATAGCTGAGATGAGCTTCTTGACAAAGTTTTCTCTTCCAATTCAGTTTAGAAGGTTTCTTTGTCTTAAGGTTGCATTTAACACAAATGATACAAAAAGGAGATAACTCACTGAGAGATAGTGTCTTGATATCCATAGCTTATAAACAAAAAAATCCATCCTGGCTGATACAACGTGCAAATTATCCAGTTGCTGAATGAATGAGTCATTTAATGGGGAAGTTTAGCATTAGTGGCTGCCTTCTATGAAAGTACTGACATGGCAATTGGTGAAGAACTAGCAGATGGCAGCTCTGGAGTAGGACTGGTCAGAAAATAAAGCAGTTCTTTTAAAAATATAGTGAGATTTTTACACTTCTGCGGTACATTGAAACGAAAATGATACCTTCAAAATGTGAGCACTAAATGTCTGAGGGGCTGTGTAAAATTTGTTTGTAGTTTATGCTAGGGAATAATTATTTGGAGAATTATGGTGCCAAGTGTCTCTTAATTGCACTTAAATATTGTCCACTTTGTACAAACCAACCATTAATTTTCTCACACAGAGATAAAATGTTTTAATGAGAAAGCAGATGAGAGTCTGGGTCTCCTGGGTTATGGGGAATTGTCCCAGACAGCAAATTTACCAGCTGAGGTGAACAAGTCTCTTATTTTTGAATAGAGCTCAAATCAGGGAGCTAAAAAAACTTTTGCTACAGCTGGTACTGTGTTTTGGAATTTTGGATTATTTTTTAGGGATGGCACACATCACTGCAAACAGGTGTTTTAAAAAGAATTGACTACAAATTCGAATACATAAACTATAAATATATATCTAGTTGTGGAGTGTTAGCCTTCCAATTTTCTTCTGTGCTCTTTACAAATGCTTTGATTTTATTTATGAGTCTCCAAATTAGAATTGCCTTCCCCCTCAAAAAGCAAAACAAAACAAAAACCCAAAACCAGCGTGAACCATCCTTGGCAATCTGAGAAGCTGGATCTGCAAGGGTCACCAAGAGCTCTCCAGATATTTACTTTCTGGCACAGAGCTAGGGATTTTCATGGAATCTTACGTTTTATATCTCTTTTGCATGTAAAAGGCATCTCCATCTCCACAGCAAAGCTCTCCAGAGCTTTACTGTGAGCTTCAATGGCACCAGGTTTTAATTGTTGTGTGTTTTTGTCATCTTGCCAGATGAATGAATGAGCAAGTCACTGATAGTGACTTTGGACCTTTACTATTATTTCCATTAAGTTTTGATTTTTGAGCTAAAGATTTTATTGGGTTAGTCAGTAGGTTGTAGCAGGGCAATGCACCACTTTTAGTGTCTTCTGGACTTTACCAGGCGGGATGACACTTCCAAATGCAGTCTCATTACTGTCAAGCTTATTACCACCAAACATGAGCAATTTAACATCTGTTTGAATTGCAAACAATGGTGAAGAGTTGTTCATAAAATGATACTTTCTATTTTCCATGAGAAATGAATGGTTGCACAGCAAAGATTTAGAGGTACTCAATGTTTGAATTCTGAGGGGAATCTTTGTGTTTATATCTTTAAGCTGAGATCCTGCCAACTTTCTTGTTCAAGGGCTTCAAATGGGTAAATTTTGCAATAATAGCCTACGACTGAATGCTCATCTGTGTGAACCATTCATTACAATATTTATGAAAAAGCAGCTCAGTATGGAGCTAGCACAGAATGAGCTGCTTTAAAATCTCCTATGTTTTGGATGTGTTATGTAGCATTTATTTAGCACTAATTCTGATCAGTGTTTCAAAAACACGACTTAGAATTCACTCCATAAGTTAGTGTGGTTGGTTGGAAACCTGCCTATTTATTCCACTTTTATTTTGATTTCTAGTCCCAAGGGGAGCTCACACTGCATATTGAGTAGAAACATACAGCACTTTTAATAGAATATCCTATTGCCCTGACATGAACAAGAGCTTCTACACATTCACATGGTTCAGAACTGTCTAAAAATGGTTCTTAGCTACATTATTCAGGATTGAGTCTAGCACAGGAAAATTAGATACAGACCTAAAGTTTGAGACAGGTTTTCACTGTCAATTTACCCATCTGTTGTGGTTTTTCAAGGGGGAAATCTCCAAGGATTTGTTTGGCAATGCAAATTGGTATAGAATCTGATTTTGCAGTTTTCTGTTGCTATTTTAATGGTCATTGCCCATCACTAAAAATAGTATTAAAGTAGTACATTAATATGTAAATTGTTGGAGTATAAATAGACATTTAAATATTGTACATCTGTATAAGTGAAGGCTACTGAATGTGATTTCTCTTTTTGAATTCTTTATAAATGCTTCATTTTTCTTCAGTACTTAACATCCCAAGTAATATATTCTACTTTCCCAGAATTCCAAAGCTTTTCTGTGACAATTGTACTGTACTTAACACTAGACTACCAGGTGACTCTGATTTTGACCTTTAGAAAATGTTTATGGAGGGAAAGAGTTTTGTATGGTATACATAGAGAATGGTACATGTTGAAAAATCCCATTTTGCCATTCAGTTGTGAATTTTCAGCTTGTTTGAAATCAAAATTTTAGAGATTATTTATTAAATGTAATTCTCTGACTACAGTATTTTGCAATGTGATGTATTTTTGGTATATCAACCACCATTCATGGTTAAAGTATTCTTCTAATGTAAGAATATAAAAAGGCACAAGATACAAAACACCTAGCACATGCTGCAATTCAGTAGCATTTCAATGCATTCTTACCACCGAAGGGAAGAAAATAACACTGAGTGCAAATCAAAGGCTCTTTATTTTGCCAGTATTGTTGGAGTTGCCTATTGCATTTTGGAGCTACCTATATATCCTACCTGAAAGGCTGAAGGGGCAGCTGCAGTCTGACAAGTCATTTTAGAGCAGAAATAAGGACATGTGATAGGATACCTTGCATAATGACCTTGTAAAGAGGTGTAGAGCTGATACGTTGACCACAGCTGAATTAGAGAAGGGCAGAAGACCCATGGAGAGTCAGCCTGGGGGTCAATCCATATTGCCCAGTATTCTGTCTCTGACAGTGACCAAAAGCAGAGAGAAGAGTGTAAGAACAAGGTAAATACGGTTCCCAAAATTATTCCCCTAGCATCCGGTTATTTGCAGCTCAAGGGCTTGTGGAGACAGCTGTAGTTTCTCTTTATTTTATAGCAGAGTGGGTAACTCTTCTGTGAGCTTTCCTAATCTCTCCTGGAAGTCCTGTAAATGTTTACACTCTACAGCACCTTGTGGCCAGCAGTACTGTAGTTAAAGTGACTGTGAAGAACAACTCTCTTAGTTCTGGACTCCTTTCTTCATAGTTTAATTTCACACTCCCATTTCTTTTCCTGGGAGATTTAATGGCAAATCAATCCTTATATACCCTTTCTAGGACACTTCTGATCTTAAGGAACTGTCTTATTCCCCTCAGTCTTTTATTTTACCCTCCAAAGAGTCCTATTCTTAGTTATTTTTGGTGCAGAAGATGGTCCTTGACTTTGATTGTCCTTATGATCTTTACTGAAACTTTTTCAGCTCTACTACAATCTGTTTGAGACGAATAGTTCAGAAAAATCTGCCTCCTCATTGCCCCTTTCCCAGACATAGTAGTAGTATGTTGAACAACACAGATGTCAGCACATATCCTTGAACTCCATTCAAGATCTCCTCCAAGATCCAAGTCATCTCCAAGATGACTAAGCATCTGTGCCCCCTCCCCTCATGCTGTCAAAAGGACACACAGTCATGACAAAAAAAAAAAAAAAAAAAAGAAAAAAAAAAAGAAAAATATAATTCCATGTGAAGAGGCAATATTTTTACTGACATTAAATGAGGTGATTATGAAGAAAGCCCTGAGAAGAAGAATAGAAAGAAGGTGGTTTCTTAACTGAACCTGGGAAAGAGAACCACAATCAGTGGCTGTGCTTTCAACTCTGTCATTATGAGAATGTCTCCCTGCAGTAGACCATGCCAATATTGGGTTACCATGTCAGAGCAAATAATAAATCTGGCTGACATTATAGGCAGTTGTTCTAGTTTACAGCTTTAATAAAATTGCAGAGAAATGTAGTTATGTTTGGTGTGTTTATTTATTTATGTATCATCTATCTATCTGTTTACTTATTACAATTGAGAGCTTCAATTGCTGACAATCAGTTCCTTGTCTGAATTTGATTTATGAACTATGGAAGTAGGTACAAAAGGGTCAGCTTTAATCTTGTGTAGGCAGATGAAAATTTAACAAATGTCCATTTCTCAGAAGTGACAATATTAGTTTCTGTTTTCTGAAACCTTTGTGTCTTGAATATGCAGACCCTTTGTGTCCTTTCGAGTGCTCTGATATTCCACTGAAAATTGGTGCTGCTCCTGGGAATAGTTCTATGTGTTTCTCTCTTCCCATCTGAATTCTGCAGTTTAATTTCACCCTCCTGCAGCAATCCCTGCTACTGTTGTGATTGCTCTATTTGCTCTTGGTGCTGTAGAAAAAGTGATAAGGGAGATCATAATGGATTGACTGCCACAACAGATAAGCACCCGTCTTCCAGTGTCTGGCAAAAACCTGTGCCAAGTGCTATAAGGTACAGATATGGAAACATCCCTAAACACTATGGATTGTTTTATGCAGAAGTTCAGAGTAGGTGATTGCAATGATCCTTAGCTGTACCTTGTTTTCTTCATGGAGAAATGTCAACACAAACCTAGGGAAAATAGGAGAACATTACTTCAACTTACTAGTGTGCAAAAATCTCTCCTTTTCATTTTGAGGATCTGTTGTTAAAAAACAGAATTGGATTCAAGTATCAGATTAGATGGGTCACGCAGTGGTGAGCTGAGTGATATCCTATCCATCATGAATTCATTATGGCTTGTCAGGACCAATGTGTTGAGCCAGAATGCAAAGAGTTATTGAATTAATTGTCCTGCTAACGGAGCAGTGAACATTATTCAGAACAATAATCTTATTCAAGTGAATCCAGACCTCAAGTCTGAGTAGCTCTTGATTAATTTAGATGATTATCAATCTAGACACAATGCTCAAGAAAGGAAAGGCTCTTAAAAACATACATTTTCTGTAAAGGGAGCAAGCTAGCACAATGTAGTTTTGATATATTTATATGTGAAGTTGTGTTTTAAACAGTTGTTTTAAAAAATAAATGTTCTATTTGTTTTGAAACTAGAACAAAGTTTTACAACTCACTTATAAATCAGTGGATGAACGAGACATAGCTATCATGGCTGCAGTCTGCAATGCATCATGAGAGGCAGTACAACCACTGCATATCAAAATGTTGTTTAGGGTGAAAAACTAGAGCCACTTTAGGAGTAAATTTGATACACGAGGAAGCAACAAAAAAATGTGTCTTCAAAAGAATTTTAAATGTTTTGCCTTGTATCATACACGGCACCATATATGTCTTGTAATTTATTTAAAAATGGGACAAAATCTGCCCGATCTGACAGCATTCCTGCTCAGGAAGTCTCTAAATGTCACAAATAACTTAATGGCAGAGATGCAGCTCCCTTGCACTCAGAGACACTATACTGCATTTCTTTATGCCTAGGCCTATGTGTCTCCCTGTGCAGGAGCTGTGTGTGTCTGCGTCCAATGGGGAAAAATAAATGACATTTAGGTGCAAAAATAAACCCTTCCAGGGCCAGAGTGACCACAGACAGACCACATAAAAATGAAATTACATATGTGGCCTGACGTTCACAGAGCAAGAATGGTCTGCTGGCATAACAAGTATAAAGAGGAAGCCAATTCTGTAGCCCAGAGGACCTGAGCTCTGGGGCATAACCAGAAGATGCTGAATGCCCATGGCCAGCCTTCAGTTCATGTGAGAAACAGCAGGCATTGTGTTTTGAAACACAGAGGAAGGAGATGGAATTGTACAGCCATCAGCATTTTGTGAGATAGGTTACTGGTTAAAGCCCTCTGGGTATTGTCAGACACAAGTTGCAGCATCTCCTCTAAATACAGGAGCTGAAGCATGTTTTCTTACAGAATTTCCCAGCCCCAGAAGAGTCTGTGTCCATTGATCAGCTAAAGAGCCTAAAACCTTATGTCCTGTCAGGGCTAGATACCCATTTTCTAGGTGTTCTAATGTCACTGCCACAAATCTTCAAGGAATCTGAAATCCTTGATAGTCTGAAAATGCAAATGGTGACTTTTCTTCAAATATTGTTGGTTAACAGGCCTTACATCATGGTCTTTTAAAAGAAAGCTGAAGACTTCAGTAACTTGAGAGCACATTTTAAGATATAAAATTGCCCTGCCCTTCCTTTTTGTAGCATAATCTATAGTGTGAAGTGCGCTATTTTATATGTGAAGGAAAACTGACATTTTAAACTGAGGAGGTTTGTTGAATTAGACTTCTTTCTGCTTCATTTCTGCCATTGATTTCAGCATTCTTAAGAGAGTCTTGGGGATATCACTTCTAATTCCAGAAGTAAACTTCCTTTGACTTTATATGTTCAAAATCCTAGTAAGAAACCAGCTTTGAGGCATCATTAAGGGTGTGCATAGTGTAATGATGGGAGAAGAAAGTTCATAAACTCTTTTCAGTAACTGGTGTTTGTTTTCTGTGAGTGTGGGCATACCACACACTGGCTTTATGACAATTTTTTTTTAACATGTATGTAACAGCTTAATCTTTAAAGTACTCAAAGTCCTTGAAGGCACAGGGTAGTGGGTAAGTTAGCCAAGGGACCTTTGCAAATAAACAGTGTTCAGTATTGGATCAACCTGAGAAGGGGTTGGCTGAAAATTTGGATGGCTCAATTCGGCCAATCATTTTTTCTCTGTTCAACTCTCCAATCTTCCTATGTGCTTCAGTCTTTCATTGTTGTTTGAACATATCCATGGACTGTTCCATGTGCCTGTAAATAGCTCTTTGGAGGATCATGGTTTTGGGAAATTTCATGAAGGGGTTTTCTTTTGGAGAATGTTGTTATCATTGAAATACTGTTCTTCATTCGCTACTTAAAGTGCCCACCAAAGTGACACTGTATTAATTCCAAATTCCATAAACATAAAATCTTCTTGATCTAATAAAAATAATGATGTATGCTACGTTGAGTTTCCTGGGCATAATTCAGCACAGAGATGCATAATGTGGCTATTTAATTAATATAATATATTCTTTTCTGCATGCAGCTGTATGATTAACAGTTCCCGCTGAGAAATGTACTGCAGGTAAAATTGAAATGGATGAGCTTAATGAACAAGGACATTTGCATTTCATTACTATGTTGTATAATTTCACTCATAAAATTTTATGGAATTAATTTAGCATTATTTTCTGCAGATGATCATAACAATAACTTTTGAACTAATACAAGAAAAGTTGATTCAAAACGCAATCAAAAAGCACTCAAGTTCTTCAAATCACAAACCCTTCAGCTTTCATGTGAAGCCCAGCTTTTTGTCTCTAAATTCTTTTAGGGGGCTTTGATGATCAAGTGCAGCTCTAATATACTGTTATCTGAAGTGAAAGGCAGGATTCTTGTCCACTTTATTCTCTCATCTCTCTAATCTCTAATGATTTTCTAGAAAAAAATAAGGTGAATTTAATTCTCAAAGCAACCATTAATTTGATAGAAAAGCTCCCTGGAAAATTAATTATTTCTTGTGTAGAAAATGATCCAGGTATGCATTGGATGTAAATGCAATTTTCAGTTCTGTTGTTGGCAATTATGGATGTGATATGCTGAGCTATGGGACATAAATTCTTGTTTCAGAAGCAGCCCTTTGAGACAAGATCACAAATGAGAAGGAAGTGGTTCTGAAGAGAATCAGCTCTGTCCAGATTAGTCAAATGTCTATATGTGGACAAGTGCACACACTTTGTAGCAGACCAAAAAAAAAAAAAGGCATTATAACAGAACAAAATGACTCCCCAAACTTTAATCTCCTTCTCCAGTGTGAGAGTGTATAAAGTTTCATTTTGTCTTTTGGTAAAATGACATTTACCTTGACATGAGGTCCCTGCTGATGACATTCATCCTTTGCTGGCAGCTGCCCCAAAGTGTCATCTGGACACAAATCCATCGTGGAGAGTCACAACCCTCAGGGCTTACCCCTCCTCCAGATGTGTGCCCACAGCTGGAGGCCTGAGCAAGCAAATAGACTTGTGGGTCTCCCACCCATTAACACCTTGCCAGAGCCAGCTGAATGACAGCATGGATATCTGGGTCATGTCAAAAAGCAGCAACAACAGACATACATTTCTAGTGGAAGAAGAGGTCTGCTTGCAAACTTCACCTGACAGCACATTTTCTGTTGGGGACACGGAAAAGATGGGGCTTAGTCATTCCAGCATTTACCATTATTCCTGAAGGTAATTTCTCTGCCTTACTGGCAAAGATTTCTTCAATGGTGCAGCTCTGTGGGTGCTGTGGTGTATTTGGGATTTGTCTGCACTGCAGAGATTAAATGAATAAATCTGCTTTTTTGTCTAGTGGGTGTTTGTGTGTTGCAACTAAATTCTGCCCTCCCTGCAAGCCAAAATGTCTAAATTAAAGTGTAATAATGTCTATACAGTGGTTGATTTGTCTGTGGGAAATTGCCTACACAAAATTGCTCACCCATCACCACAAGCAGAGGTAGCTTAGTGCCATTTTTTGTTCTAACTGGGGTAGAAGATTTCCCATGTGAAGTGAAATCTCTTTTTATGAGTAAGTGAAGGCAGATTTTTGCAGTGTTTAGGGCCAAAAAAGGACATTGTCTTTTTTTTTTTTTTTAGTTCAGTGAACTAATTCTTAAATCAAACTCCACATCCTCTGAAAGAACTAGAGCACAGATGTATTTCAGACATGTAAAGTTTCAGCTCACAGGAGGAAAAAGAAGCCAGAGAGGCTTTTAGGCTGATGGTTTTTGAGGGGGTTTAGCAGATGCAGAAAATTGAAAGAGATAGCAGAGCAGTCCATTTCTTAGATGCACTGAAGATTTGTAAAATTTTCTGTCTGCATTCAACTGTCAGGAAGACAGGACTGACATGAGCTCCCATTTTAATGTGAGTTTTGATTGACAAGGTTGTTTGTTGTACTTAACTCAGGTGTCATATCTGTGTATAACAAAGCTTTTGCTTGATTATTATGCTGGTAGCATTGTGCTGTATCTCAGAAAAGAGCTTAGAAGACTGCAAAGATCTGAGGATTATTCGGGGCATACAAAATCTTGTATTTTAAAAGAGTTTCCCCTTTAAAAAAGAAAGTGGAAATTTGACAAGCTAGCTTGATTATGTTTTAGCCCCTGGGTTGATTTGTGTCTTGAGAGATAGTAGTGCAGAAAAAAAATGTGTGAAAGAGCTGAATCTGAAGCAAGTTTTCAGAGTAATATCTGAGGGTTTATTGTTACTATGGTCGTGGTAGAGTAGCGTGGTCTTATAGAAGAATAGATGTTCTCTCTCTCAGCAGCCTGAGCCACTTAGCTTTTTAAAAAATATAACCTCTTCTTATCCTTCCTAAATGTCAGAAATTGAGAAGAAAATACAGAGCAAGTGTTGCCCTTTCCTTAGCTATAACATGGCCAGTACCATGAAATACCACCTCTTGCTCCAGGACACTCTGTGAGGAAGATCTGCCCAGGTCTCACAATCTTGTATCCTAAGAGAATTTTTTTTCCTCAAATGCTAGAAGTCAGCCAACAATGTCCTGAGCTTTCTGGAAACACTTGTTCTGGTTTCCTCTCCCATGAGAAGCCAATTGTGATTGTCTCCTATATTGCTGGCCTTTACATTCAACCCATTGTTTTTCCAGAATGTGCTCATTTCCTCTGTTTAATCTGAATGAAGAATTTGCTGAAAGTGTTTGCCACTGTTTTTCAGGTTTTCTCTCCTTTTTGGCAAATGAACAGTTCTGGAAAAAAAACCACAAAAAAACCCAAACAAACAAACAAACAAACAAACAAACCAACCAAACCAGTTAAGTTAAGGAGAGGTTCAATTTCTTTAATTCAGCTTTTTATTTCCCTTTGGTGTGTTAATTTGATTTTGCTTTATAACTATTGGCTTCTTGACTACATTAAGTCACCTGCCTTCTGGTTAACTAAGTTGGAATGACAGAGAAAGAGGGGATATGCACAGACCAAGAAAGGTCTTCACCTTCCTTGATTTATTTGACTACTTTAATTATTAGAATTCAAGTTCTGAATTTCTAGTTTTTATAAATCATAGTGGAAAGAAGCTGCTATAGTAACCTGTAGCCTTCATTTAATGTGTGCAAAAGGTGCTGGAAATGTAACTGAACTATTTAGATGATTCTTCCAGTGAATTAATCTAGAAATAGCATAGACCAATGGCTCAGTTTGTCTGAGGAAACACAGATTTTTTTACCGGTTTTGCCACAGAAAAATGGTGTAGTCTTTTAAAAATGAGCTCTTAGATTCAGTTTCATCCTATGGAAGACAGACATTTCACTACCTTTTTCTTTGAAAACAGCAAATCAGAATGTCTACAGAAGGTAATGTGCTGACAGACAGAGACAGTGTTCCTGGTCTGTTGATACTAAATCTGAGCCACACCAGATAAAAGAGATGCTGGAACTTGACACTTTTCTTTCATTATTATGGCATTCTCTGCAGGACAAATACATTTGTCACAAAAACTTCTACAAACTTAGAGAAACCAAGTTCCAATCTGGTCTTCAATTTTAACAACTGAAGTGAGAAATATTTCTAAATTATAACAAAACCACATTTTCCTTCCCACATATAGATAATAGTTGTGATTTTGGGGGGCTTTGGTTAAGTTTGGTTTGGTTTGTTTGTTTGAAGCTGATAATCACTTCTGGTGAGAAGAGGGAATCCAAGTAATTCTGAATTACATCAGTTCCCTGAACTTTCCAGAATGCCTTCCTGCCTTTTTTTTGTGTTCCCAAACATGGGGTACTCTGAAAGGTTGTCTTGCAGATTTGGGGGAGAAACCATCTCATCTCCATTACATGCATTTTTAAAAATTACTGTTTCAGTATATCCAATATTCCTTTGGCTTTAACAGCTCTATTTTCTGAAGACACCATCCTCACTGGAAGCTCTCAAACCTTTACCAGCTCTGAATGGCCCAGGTCATACGTGTTGACACAAGATGAATGATGTTACTGTCAGGGGCTTCAGGAGTTAATGACACGGAGAGACTTTTTTGCAAGTGGTGTTGCCAGATTTTAGGAACTCTCTTAACATAGTGTCAGATTTAGAGAGGAAACATTGTTTATTCTGCACAGGGTTAAAGGCAGAAGTTTTTTAAAAAATAAGCACATTAGGGGGTAAAAAGTAAAAGAATGTATACATCGAAATTTGCATAAACACGCCTACCTAATTCAGGGTTTCCATCCACCAAATGCAGAGTCATTTAGCTTGCACAACCTTATTTATTCACTGCTGGTTACTGTGCCTGCGTGGGCCTCTTTGGGGTCTCTGATGGTCATTTGGGGATGTGTCCTCTACTCAGTTCCAAGCAAAGTGCAGGTCAGGCTGCTCAGAACACAAGATCGTGCGTCAAATAAGGTATGTTCTGTAGCTCTGGAGCCACGTCTTCCTAAACAATTGCCAAGCAGCACTAAAAATACGAAAGCTTTCCATAAGCATTAAGCAACAGCTGCTTAACAGCCTCCCATAGCATCTCTTTGCATTTAAAAGAGGTGTTAGAGGTGAGAATGGTACCATCAGCTTTCAACTACAAGTGAGATCAAAGAAAGTGTTGTGATTTAGAAATGGTACTCCCCAATTTATTCTCCCAAGGAGACATTCCCCCTCCTTCCCATCCCCTTTCCTGCTCTGCGGATGGAGCTGAGAATCAGAGGCACATAAAGGTGAAGATCACGACTTGAGATAAGCAAAATTTACTGGAAACAGCAACACAGCAAGAAAATGAGCAGTAACAGCAGCAATGCTAACAACAAAAGTTATAAGAAAAAGAAAATATTTAGGCGGAAAGTAAAACACCAGACCATTTGTGCACCCCCACCATGAGAAATGAGAGAACCTCTGGCTCCTGCTCCTGGCAAGTGACAGAGATGGTATTGAAAAACATCAGGGTCTGGCCAGGTTCTCCTCAGCTCTGTAAAAAATTAATCCTGTCCTGGCCAAAACTAGGACAGAAAGGTCTGGCAAATTGTGTTTAAAGATATCAGTGGGATGAAGCTGGGCCATGGGCTGTCCCTCCTGCCTTTTCATTGCTGTCCAAGTTGATAAAGGAAGCAAAGGGAGTGATAGAAATGAGATTTCTCAGGCCTAGGAAAAGGGATTTGAGATATGATAACCATGAGTCTAGTCAGGATTGGGGAATAAGGAGGATTACGAGTGAGAGGAGGTAGTAGGACATGCTTAGAACCAGGTAGCTACAGGTAAAATTAATCATATAAGTCAGGGGAGACTGTCACAAGGCACTGTAAGCATATGGTGTCTTTCATTGTAAAAAGGCAATGATGGCATTTCAACAACCTGTTTTAGAATAATTACTCAGTTTGCAAGCTAAATTATTTATGTAGAGTAGATAAGTGGCAAAACACATGGCTGTATTTCTTGAGGAACTCTTGTGCTTGTTTTAATGCTTTTCCTTATCTTTAATTACATCTCTTTTCTGGATTTCCATGGCAGTTATGAATTCACCTTGCTCCTTCACATCTAATTTACTCTTAGTACAAACAAGCTGCTTTGAAGGAGTTGCTTAATGAATCTAAACCTTACTGCTTGCCACACGTCCAGCAATCACACAGTGTGTGTCTGTGATTTGCAGATGTTGCTGGAGATAAGCTGTCTCTATGTTGGAAATTTTATTTTTACAGGTGGCCACATCGCATCCATTGAGTGCCAATAGTGATTTCTCACATACTGGATTTTTGTTTTCTCATAATGTCGTGGGTTTTGATCTGATTCTGTCTCTAGCTTAAATTCTCCTAAGTCATAGGAGATTTCAATTTATATCCATGTGATTTCCTTCTTGCCCTGGGTGTTTTCATTTGATACATTAGTATAATTTTGTACCTTATTCATTAATTTCAATCCTACCAGCAAAAGGAACGTTGCAAGACCATTAAAGCTCTTCTGTTTGATAATTAGTACTGTTGCCAATTTCTTTTAAACAAAGACAATAAATCAGCAGATTCTGTCAGTGGTTTCACATAATTACTACTCATTATTAAAACAATTAGTTTTAAAATTATATTTAAATAAAATTAAAACAGTCAAAATTGTAATCAATCCTTACTGTATAAATTGACAGTACATTTGTGTAACACTACAAAGCAACAAAAATAAAAAGAGAGGTGACAATTGGAAGAGAAGAGCAAAAAAACAAATCTCATGCAGTAAGAGACAGAAAGCTGAGGAAATAATGCAGAGAGAAAAGTAATGTTTTGTCATTAATGGCATTTTCACCAGACTCAGAAAGAGAGCTGTGAAAAGCAAAGCCCAAGGGACAGGCTGTTCAGTTTAAAACTTCAGGGATGGGAAAGAGTTTCATAGAGTCATCTTTTTGTAGCTATATACACAAATATTTTTTCTTATACACTTGATACTAACAGAGAAGTGGGACATTCAAAAAGTTAGAACGACCTCTCTCTTTTTTTAATAATACTTGAAGCTGCTCTTGAAAAGCTTGATTTTCTAACGCTACCATAATTGTCTCAAGTGCTGCCCTCTTCAGCTCCTTCCCTCCTACTTTTTATGCTGAGTTAGTAGATACACTGATAAGTACCACGAAGACAGGAAGAATTGCCTCTGTTCTTGACTGAAATTCTACAAATGTCATATCAACACACTCTTCCTGCACATTTGTGGAGTAGACAGTCCCCAAACATCATGTTATCTCTCCCTGGTGTAAATAAATATAGACAATACAGATGAGTTTATAGAACCTTGTTGCTTTTTATATCTTGCCTGATCTTTAAAAAAACTGGGATAGAGGGAAACGAATAAGAAACTAAATTAGCCACTGCTGCTAAATGAAAAACACTTCCTCAATATATGCAGGAGCTTGGCTCCAGGTTGAGATGCCTCTTTTCTTGTTTAATGCTGGTGGTAAAGACTCATCCACAGGGGCCCTTTCTTCTCACAGCAGAATTTGTGAAGAGTGAAGCCCAATACATTACAGAAGGACAAGAATCTAGGAATATTTAAGATCATTAATGTTTAGCAGACAATTCAGAGGAGGGAAAAACAGTGATGTAAATGGAGGGATGATGAGAAGACTGAAAGGAAACAAATAATTGGTGGAAAATCAAGAAGAAGAATAATTTATGAAGGTAAAAAATAAAATTAAGTACAGAGTGGAGCAGACATGACACTTCATTGTAAGGAGACACTGTCACTCTTTGGGACCCTCTTCCTAGTACACTGTCAAAATGGTCTTTACCCAATAATTGTCATAGGTAGGGAAACTTCATGAAAGTTTAGCATTTTGTGGTCCCTGTCAAAGAGGCTTGGCAATCGGAAGCAGTTTTTCAGGGTAAAGGAAAAAATAATTGATTTTTTTAAAGTTGTTGCATTGTCATGGAAATCTATGCAATAATTATCTTCCTCAGCAACCAAAATCTTATAACTGGGGGGAAAAAAAGCAAATCAAGATGAAACATATATTTGCATATTATTATATTTGCAAAGCAAACGGAGTATTTTATGCAATTCTACTTACTACACTTTACCCAAATGCAGTGTATCTACAATTGCTTACAACTTAGGTGAGAAAAGCCCTTGGAAAGGGCATTGCCGAAAGGCAGAAAATAGAAAAAATAGCTGTAAAAGAACAGAACCACAAATGTTTTTATCTACCCCATCTTAGACATCAATCTTCATGATTTTTGCTTCAATTCAGCGTTAGTAGCTTCATTTTTTTATAAAATTATTCCAGCGCTGTTTTATTCAATAATAGTATCGATGTGTATCATCAAAGAATATAATCAATAGCTAATATTTTGAATCAAAAAGACTTGGCTTGTTTCATGAAATGAAGAAAAGAAAAATGATGTTCAGATCCTCATGCAGTGGATCCTCCAGGATGTTCAATACTGTCAAATTGAACTTGGTGAGCATCAGGCCAACAGCTCACAAGCAGGCACTGGAAAAGCAGGAAACACTCCTCTTTTAAAATAGTACAAGTTCTCTAACAATGCAGCTGCAGAGAAAGAAGGTTTCAAATCACACCCAAAGCCAATCCATGAAGAGTTTCAGCAGGGAAAAGCTACTGTGAAGAGAGCTTGTACAACAGAGAAAATGATCTTGTTATTAAATCTCAGTTCTAATAAAGACGGATTCAAAACCTTGCATCTAAACAACCTTGAATTACTTTGGTTCTAGAAATCAAATCCATCATTCGGAATTCTGCCAGACCAAATGATAAATGTGAATAGTTAGATTAATCTTTACTTCTCCAGAATAGGTATGAAGCCTCAGGGTAGAAAATAATTTATAAGCATGGAGGAGGAAGGAGAAAAGAATTCATGTAGGGCCAAAGACTGTTCACCAATTCTTAAAAAAAGGGAAAATACTTTTAATTATTTAACTTCCAATATTAGTTTTTGACTCCAGATCACATATAATTTTTTCTGATTTTAGATATGACACCTTTGATTATTAGAATTCAGCGGATTTTCTTCCCACAAAGTTAAGATGCCACCAATTACAGATCCCTATGCGTTCATTGAGCACAAATTAACCATTAAACACCTTGCAGCATTGTAAGGCTGCATTACCTTGGAATATATGGTACTTTGGAACACAATAATCTGACATGAAAACAATGTAATCAAGAGTGCAAGTTGCCAACAATGTATGTGCCTCTTTCCACATCTGAAGCCTTGTCTAGATGTGTTTCATTTTGGAAATGAATGAAAACCATAGAATTCAGGCGTCTTGTTTTCAGGAGGAACATTGACTATCCAGCTACTCCTACCCACACTCTCCTATTCAGTCCAGACTTTTTACAGAAAAGCATGAGAGAGATACAATTGCAGAATTCTTCCAAAGACATTTTTAGTTGCCCAGTCTCTGTGCAAGATTGGGGTTCTAAACAGAGGTGTTTGCTCACAGCCCTGATTCAGTAGCGTAATCTCTGGAGAGGGCTGGGTTGCTGATATTCTTTTCCTTGCTCTTTGCTTTCCCTGTTTCCTAGGGGTATGTTTTCTCCATGATCAGTATGCTGCTGGTTTGGCTTGTCCCTAGAAGGCATTGGTTAGGGTGCTTGGACACTGGGATTTTGCTTCTCAGTGAAGGACTGAGCACTGAAAATCTGAGTACTGCAGCCCCAGCAGAAATGAATTTACAGGTTATCATGAACTGATCCTTCCCTGACTCATCCTTCCTGCCCAGAGGGAAGTGTGAACATCTGTCCTATTAGCTGCTTGCCTGAGTATTTTATGAGGTCTGGCTTCATCATGATGATTGAAAAAAAGTTTCTCTAGTGGCTTTGAATCAATCCACTCAATTGAAGTAACATTGTTAAAATATTTTTCTACTATACCGAAAGGGAGTTGAATTGGTGACAACCAATTTGTTAAACCTGATCTTCTCTATGATGCAATAATGACTGCAACTTGTCACAAGAAAATTATCATTTGGACAGCTAACCAGTTGTACTGGTCTGTGCTGCCTTTGTCTGTTAAATATGATTTAGGTACTGCAGAGTCTGATATCCATAACTGGGATATGAGTCTACTGTGTGGGGAGACAAAAGTAACAGACTGTCTTCGTAATTGTATGAAGAATTAGCTCACAGCAGGTAAACACACAGCAGTTAAACAGTAACATAAAGAGAACTTTAAAGATCAGCTTCTAGTTAATCGTGAGTAAAGTATTATGGATTTAAAAATAAAAAAGGTATTTTACACAGGAGAACTCCCAATTTTTGATAAAACCTATTGTTGCTTTGTCTACAGCGATTAGGATATAAAACATTTCCTTCAGATATGGCTCCTACGAAGTAGGTCTGAAAAGTAAAGTCACTATAGCAGGGGCTAGAATAGCTTAGTATTAAATGTTACTACGAATGTGAAGCTGAATTTTTTTCCACCTTGGCTTGACTTTCAAGGGAAATGAGATCTGTGGGATAGGATTGTATTTGTCTTGCTTTCTGCCAATCTGTCACACTGTATCTCCTTGAACCTGACTGCTACTTTAAAACAAACTTCTGGACAGAGGTGTAGAAAGCTCAGTAATATTAAATTCCTCCAAACTGCAAGAAAATAGGCTGCTGAGAAGAGGAGGAAGAGTCAAATTTGCATTGTACTATTGGGGACCCCAGAGAGTGAGATCAATTACGTTACTAAAAACAAAAGAGTCCCCTGCAGAGAAATATTATGGACACTCCAGTCACAGGAAAGCTTCAAGAAGAACTTGTGTTTTATCCAACATAAATTAATCCAAGCAATACTCATATAAAACCAGACTTAGGAATTTCTACTCCTAGAATGATTTGTTTAGGTATTGAACTCTGACTCTAAAAACAGTTCCATGAGAGGGACCTGTTTATCTCATGGTATATTCCTGTTCTATTCACCACATGCAGTGGAAGGGAAACGTCAAGAATTGTTTTGCAATGTGTGGTGGAATTGGCTTCCATCCTTGTGTTTGACTGGATTTTTTTCTTTTGTATAGGCAAACTGTTTTCCTGTAAACAACAGGAGAAATACACTGATCTACAGAAAAGTTTTGCAAGCAGAACCAACCAGCAGTCACATTCAAAATATTTGTAAGAATCCAGCAGAAAGATCATTATGTTCGTGTGAGAAGTAAATATATAGCATAGTCTGAAAAGAATACCCCCAAAATTGCATGGAAATAAAATTCTAAATCTTTTGTGTGACTTTTCATAAAAACCACAGGTTCTTATAAGTTCTGGCCTAAATGAAGGTAACAATGTATATTAAAAAATATTTCAGTGAAAAATTTCAAGCCAGCATTTTCCAGAAGGCTGAGGATTTCTGAGATAAATCTGTGGCAGGACACTTAAGTAAATGGTTCAGAGAAGCCATTCCTGATGTCAATAAACTTATTTGATTTCATAATTTTTCCCAAGAACTTCATGTAGCCATCTGCATCTATTTGATTGTCAAATTCACTGTAAAAAATGTCTAGAAGATGAAAAGATATGGCAAAACTGCTGGTCCATTTTGAGGAAAATATGAGACTTTGATGTTCCTGATTGTGGAACCTTTGACAGGTTTTTGTGTGGCCCAGCTCCCCTCTGTGCATCACACCACAGTGTGTGTGCCATGTGGGCTTCAAGCATGCAGTTTGATAGATCTTATATATTTCTTTTAAATGGAAGATCTTTACAAATACATGCTTCTCTCACAGATTATGAAAGATGTGAGAGGATATTTACAAAGACTGTACTATATATGCATTATTGTACTGTTAGTACTGCTAGTACAAGTTATACTAGTAATGACAGATCCTTATTTTCTCCTTCACCTTTCTATTTTCTTATTTTATGCTGTAAGTCTATAAATGAGAATTTTTATTCACTTCTATAAACTTACAATTAACAAATAGCAGAGCATTAATGCAGTACTAAAAGCTGAATTCTGTAAAGTTCAAAAGAAAAATATTTCAATTCTCTATATTCTTTTCAGAACTCAAAAGAAATAATCACCTGTTAAAGAAATACTTCGATGTCCTCCTATGTTTTGCTCATTTCTTTAGCCATGCTATGGATATCAGGGCTTTGCTAAAACAAGTACAAGATAACTGTTGGCCAGGAAATGATACAATTTAAGTGCTCCCAGTAGAAAGCAGAGCTCCCTGAAATGTCAGACACAAGTCTAAAGACAAACCTTTGTGCAGTGGAATAAGATTACGGAACTGGAGGTTTTGATCCACTTTTTTCATTCCTGAAATTCTGGTTTTGCTTTTACAATTAATGAACCTTGGATTATTTTGTTCAAGTATTAAGTTTTGCCCGTGACTGTGTCTCTTAGATCTTAGTCCATGCCTGTAGGAAGGTTTTAAAACACACATTACTGACATAAACTGGAGTGAGATTAAGGCCAAATGTCCATCTTATGTACAGACTGTGTCTTGTTTTGAATCCATTCCTGTTAGTACTGCATTGCCTTTGACATAAAAGCTCTGCTCTGTTCTGAAGTCAGTTTCTGTGCTCTGTGGTCAGGCTCCCTAAGGGAATTTCCAGCAAGGGCCCAAGAAATTGTGTTTACTGATGAATGCTCCTTGCTGCCTAGTGCAGCACAGAGATTTACTGAAATATGCCATAGTATTACCAGGACATGTGGGGTTTACAGGCCTGTCACTTGAAAGCACACAGAAATCTGGAAATGTCTTCAGAAGGTGCCCTGACAGATTTAGCAGAAGAGATCTGTGAAAGAAGACAGGTTTGGGTTTTGTCAGGTGATGGTACTTTCCTCAGTAGTTATAGCCTCCTCACCTCTAATTAAGAAGTGAAAGATAACAGTGACTGTAATATAGTATTTGGGGGAAACTCAGAAGTTTTATATTCTGGCTGGAAGCCAGAACACACTTAAATAGTGTCTCTGGTGTAACACTCAGCTTCTAACAGCTCACACTGGAGCAGTATTTCAGTCCCTGTACTTGTTTTCCTCCATTCATGACACCTGTTTACAAGCAGTGCTTCTTGTCACTTTTTCACTGCTGTTCATTTTGTTACAGAGAAGAACCTTTAGCTCAAACAAGTAGCTGGGGTCAGCAGAGTAGAGAGATAGAGGGCACTCTAGACATAAAACTAGAAGTTGTTTTATGTGATCCCTGTTTTCTAAATGCACTGTGATGAAGGTGTGTATCTAGGCATCTGCACTCCAGGAAAATGACTGTAATATTTTGTCCAGGTTTTCACTTCCTTTTTAGATTCTTTGCCTTACTTTTCCCCCCTGCTTTATTTTAATCACTATTTAACTATCATTTAATTAATTATGGCAAATGTCCACAGTCTAAATTTAGAATGGTTTCATGTAACCAAATTTTCTGGAATATCACATTAAGGGCAAAGTGAAGTCATAAAATTTTCTCTCAATATTAGGGCACTTGTGCCCATCTTTACTGAAGGAAATTTAGCTCATGTGTGTGGATTTTCTTTGCTCATAGCAATATATCCATTCTATCAAATCTGACATATAGTCCCAGTGTAAGATATTGAAATTAATCTGACAAAATACAAAAGGGTTCTGTTATTTTTAAATCACAGTATTATCCCTTTTTCACATTTATCTCACTCTATCATTGCTGCAAATAAAATGGACTGCTATGTTCATCATACTTTATGAATTAATATCCATTTGCTTAAGTTTGGACTACTGTAACAATTCTTTATAGTTTACCTCTTCTCATATACTTTCTTAGCAATCAGAAATAATGCAAAACTTTTCCCAGGGGTTGACAATGCTTAACAGGATTTACAGCTCATTTTACATGTCTTTAATTTTCCTTCCTAATGAAAAAATACTCTCTTTCCTTGTAAAGTATTAAAGTTAACACAAATAAAATATACAATGTTCCCCACTGATCTGCTGGCCAGTGTTGCTCTCTGAATAATAAATCTTACTTGTGCCAATGGTACTCTCATGATGTATTGCACTAGCATATTCATATGAATACATTCATCCAGAACGCTGCTCATCACCCAAGGAAATCAGGATATCTACAGATTTGTGGTGACAAATTATGTACTTGGCAAGAGCAGGGCTCACCTGAGATGCATTAGGAATGAAGACAAAATGCTCATTATCAGATCGTTTGTTCTCATTTATATGAAAGAGAATCCCACCTGACTTTTGCAAATAAAAGTGGAATTTCATCTTAGGGAAGCAATTGTGTTTCACTGTTACAAACATCCTTTTCTCTTTTTTGCAATCTTGTGTCAATGTTTATTCCCTGTGGTGTGATACAAATGGACTTGTTTAATTTTCCTTGCCCCACATTTTGCCACAGATGTTTTGTCCTAGCTGTGTGTTAGCATATATTTCACTTGTATGGCCTTTGTTCCATCCTGGAAATTGAAACACAAAATTATTTCGGAATAATTTTGGTTTAAATTCTGAGTTAATGCAAAGCACATCAATTAATCTTTCATTCTTTGTTTAAGTTAAAACCTCTGCCCCAGTAATCCTTTATTTGTGTTGGTACAGACATGATAGAATATAGATAAATATAAGCTGAAAAATGTGTATACCTAGCATACAAAATAAGATTTATTCCAGTATAGATATACTAACCATCATATTTAAATTGCCCACCTATGTTTTAATTCAGTATTACTACATCTTTGCCAGCATTAGAGTTAATAAAAAATGAAAGCAGGGCCAGATTTCATTGACTGTTAAAGAAAAAGTAAGTTTCTCGCTTATTTGTGCAGCCACCTGGTTTGTCAATGAAGTTATGGAAATCTTGCAGGAAAATTAGCTAGAATATCCCTGGTTTTGTTTCAAAACTGATCAAAACTTTACACAGTTTTGACTTACTTAACAAACAATGGACTGACAGAAATGTTTAGATAGGGGCTAGGAATATTGTTGTGTTGTGGAAAAAATACAGATGAAACAGCAAGATAGCTTACAATACTAGAGGGATATTGCATGTAAATATGCACACTGCATTAAACTATTGTCTTAGAATTTTGTTCTTCAAGTGAAAGAAACCTTAAAAGAAAGTGCATAGTGAAGGCCATTAAGCTTGAAAAGACATTGCAGGGATTTTTGAGTATTTCAGTTATTTTCAGTGGAAAGCATATTTCATTTTATACATTTTGTTCAAGATGACAGTAGCTGGGGTCATCTACTGCCTGAAAGGAGTTGCACTTCAGATCAAGTTTCTGGTTTGGGGTTTGCATTGCGAGTACCTTGGACTGATTATCAAAGCCCCAGATGTGAAGTTTCTACTGACTTCTGTTTAAGGAAATTAGGGACCAGCTATTCAGTGGAGCTTTTATGAGAACCAGCTTCGAGCAGGGGATGTGGGAATGGTTGGGGAGAATTTCCATGCTGGTCAGGGTGAGATCCTGTTTGGCTCAGCAAGGAAGGCTTTTTGGTGACTCCTACCTTGCAAACTCAGAGCTGTATTGAGAAATCCAGCCTCAGCTATAGCATTTTAAAGGGCTTTGAGCTCAGTCATCTACCAAGTTATGGCACGGTTAGCAAGGTGTGTTATACTTTGATACAGCACTAAATATGCCTCAAACATTATTAGTATAAAATTCCGTGGTTCCATCCAAAACACTTACCCTGCCCCATGCTTAAGATCATCAATCAATGTTTTAGAGTTCACCATTTTCATCTGTCTCACAGTTTAGATATGAGCTTTATCTCCAGGAAATAACATTAGAAACAATTCTTCTCCTATTTCCTCCAGCCCAAACTTGTAAAGGTTATAAAGGACCTCAGGAAAACAAAAAGGGAGGAGAATGCATAATCCCTGCAGAATGAACTGAACCAGGAAAATTATGCCTTTATTTTTCTGTTTCTGTTTTCTGTTCATTTTCAACATTGCTTGCATATGCTGCAAAAGCTGAGGTGAGAGAACCAGCAGCTCCTGCAGCCCACAGACAGCCACGATGGAATGGATACTCACATGCAGCCCACGGAGGGCCCCACACTGGAGCAGGTGGATGTGCCCAAAGGAGGCTGTGACCTTGTGCTTTGCCAGGCTCCTGGGAGGTCCTCTGGTCCCACGTAGAGGAGCCCACCCTGGAGCAGGTTTGCTGGCAGGACTTGTGCCCCTGTAGGGGACCTACACTACACA
This sequence comes from Sylvia atricapilla, assembly GCF_009819655.1. Lineage (NCBI taxonomy): Eukaryota > Metazoa > Chordata > Aves > Passeriformes > Sylviidae > Sylvia > Sylvia atricapilla. Next base: position 58,096,140 of record NC_089145.1, read on the forward strand.
ATCTCTTCCTGAAGGACTGAACCACATCAAAGGTTCCCAGCTGGAGCAGTTTGTGAAGAACTGTAGTGCATGGGAAGGATTCACTCTGGAGAAGTTCATGGAGGAATGTCTCCTGTGGGAGGGACCCAATGCTGGGGAAGAGGAAGAGTGTGAAGAGTGCTCCCCCTGTGGAGGAAGCAGCAGCAGATAATGTGTGATGAACTGTCCATAAACTCCATTCCTATCCTCCTGTTTGTCTGGGTGGGGAGGAGGTAGAGAACACGAAAATAAAGTAAAGCCGGGGAAGAAGGGAGGGGTGGGAGGAAAGTGTTTTAAAGTTTTGGTTTTATCTCTCATTATCCTACTCTGATTTCACGGGTAATAAATTAAATTCATTTGCCCAAGTTGAAAGCAGCTGATGAGTGTTCCCTTCCTGCACCTACAAGGGAGAGACCTGCTGAGCCTTTCATTATATTTCCTCTCCCCTGCCCAACTGAGGAAGGCAGTGATAGAGCAGCTTTGGAGGGCACCTGGAGTGCAGACAGGGTCAACTCACAACATTTCTTTAGCTAGCTTTTCCCCAGTGGCAAAACAAACGTTTTCTGCAATGCAGCTCTTTCTAGGATTTGTTCACTGTCACTGCTGAAAAGTGCTGTGTTGTTTTGGAGGGCCCAGGCTGCTTGATTAGTTAGAATAACCACGGCTACAAGAAAATAATAAGTGCTAATAAGCCTAACTGTAGGTCTCTGTTTAAGAACTGCTGTCAGCTGGCACCTGTCAGAAGCATTTCAGAACTTAAATGGCAGGGTAGATATTCCACTAACACATTAAGAGAATTACAAAATTGCTGATGTTGGAAAGGAGATGGCCTTGATTGACCCATTGCTCAAACTAGGGCTTGCTAGAGCCACTTGCAGTCTTCCTTTAGCTCAATTCATCTGACACTAATTATTCTAATGTTAACTTGTGAACTGGGGGCTAGGCATGTTTTTCAATTAACATAGGTATGTGATGTTTACCCACTTTTTACAATTCTTTCTATAAAAGAAGTTGTTTAGAAAGTGTTGCCTTCATGGAAGTTAACACAGACTATACCATACCTGAATCACCATTTCTGTGTTGCTAGGCTGAATGTAGCAAATTCTAGTTTGTGAAAAGAGCTTCTATGCTCAATTATGCCAGTAAATTCTGTGCCCTTGCAGAGAGCTCCTGTCATTGGTAACTTGTATGTGCACTATAGTTCTCTTGAGAAGCAAGTCAACCATACAAGATGCTGAAAAAATCTTAAGACCTTTGAGGATGCAAAAGAAGCTACAAACGTTTTTGGCATAGGAGAGAGTAATGAAGTGCAGCTGGAAAGAGAAAGCAAGCTGGAAAAATAAAATTCTTTCAGCTCTTAGTATTCTGAGTAAAGAATACAGACTTAAAGATCAGAACAGAAAAGGTAACAATGCACCTGCAAATGCATACACACGTCATCTGTGCGCTACATAAAGGAATATTCAGGGAATCTAATTTTAGGAATAGAAATTAGGTTGTAGAATTGCCTGACTCGCCTAAGGAACCATTGCTCCTAACTCAGACTCAGCAGGACTGCCTTATTTAGCCTACAGAAAATGTCAGGTAATTTCAGCTACCCTGGCTTTCAGATACAAAGAACCTGGCCAATTTAAAGTACTCTAAATTTGCTAAGGGCATGCACATGAATATCTTTACATTCTGGCTGATATAGGGTAACTTTTTGCTTTGTGTTAGTTTGTGCGGCTAATATTTTGAGGCAGAGTTTACTAATTTTCTCTTCTTTTCCCAATATAACTTTTTTATTTTTAATGGGAATCAAGACAGATTTGTAATATAGCATTTCAGATTTTCAGTGTCTTTTTTAAAAGCTTTTGATGCCACTTTTACATAAATACCTCCAGAATCTGCTTATATAAATAGAACATTTATGACCTGCATGAAGGCCATAAAATTTCTTGACTTACACACAGATTAGATCATTTAGCTTGTAATAAAAGGGAAATATTTTCTACATTGCAGTTGATATTTTTGGTCTGAGGGAAAATTGTATCTTTCATTTAGATTTTAAATGAGCAGTGTATGTTAAAACTCCCTCTGACAATTATCCCTTTATATCCTAAATTTACCTACTAGAAGTACCATAGCAAAATAACACCAAATTTAGTCTATAACCATGTACCAAAGAAAGGGCTGTTTTGCAATCCCTTGTCATAACAAGGGGCTGCAAAACGGCAGCCAGTTCATGTAATGAAGATCTTTGCCTCCCAGGTGTTTATATATTTCCTATCACATTAAAACAATCCCAGCCGAACAGTTGATGCTTCCACAAAACTAATCACTGCTGCTGCAGTTATCCCTGCTTAGCTGGCACCTTAATTGTGGGGGCAAAACAGCACTCATCACGGGTCCAGCAGCAAGGAATTAGCAGCCAGCCCCTCCTGCTGCCCTCCAGCAGCAGCTCATGCTGCTCCCAGCAGTGTGCAGGTGGATGTGCAGCCAGCATGGAGCTGAGCACAGAAGAAAGCCTGGTGACATTAAGGTTTGGAGTGCTGTGAGTGAGGCTGTCCCTGCCTCCCCACAGTCATTGCCTAAAGTGCTGATTTCTGTAGCTGCTGATGTTTGATGGACTGTGTTCAGTAAGCAACAGGAGCCAGGGACACAGTGAGGCATTTTTCCAAGTCCTTCCTAGGGGGTTAGCACAGATAGCCAAAGCACAAGTTCAGTTTATCTGAGGAGAAAGGAATGACTCCTGTTGAACTTAGCAGCTCTGGATCCGGACTCTCATCCACAAAACTTATTTAGTATCTACTGGAGAGATGGGGGGAGTCTGGGGAGACAGAGGGGGCAGTGGCCACATCAGCTATTCCAAGTTAATCTACCTGGGGTCAGGAGTGAGCACTATTGCATACAGCAGCATCAAAGGAAGTGCTGCAAACATTTCCAACCTACATAATCCAACATCTGATTTGCTTTGCTTTTTCGGAGAAAATGGAAATTGCTAGTTATAAGGTATACTGGAAGTCCCTATAGATCCTCCTTTGGCATCATCTTGTACAACAACTCATTCAAACTTCTGCCAGCATTTCACAGTATGTCTCAGGCAGTGCTGAAATGTCCTTCTCTCTGAAGGCATCCTCTTGCTTTAATAATCAGCATAATCAAATCATATAATCAGCAGGTTTCCACTGTTCAGATCATATGACAAATTTTGGGTAAAACCACAGGCTCAGACATATATCCTTTATCAGTATCATATATAATGGGCAGTGGCTTAGACCTATGAATTTAAAGCAGTTTGAATTGCATATTTATTCATCGAGGAAAATATAGACTGGCTCATTTTTTAAATATCTAGCTAATGTACCTACTCTAATAGTACCCAGTGATATGTTTCTAATGTTGGCATCTGCTTGTAGCAAGAAAAAACTTAGCAAGCACATAAAAAACCCACATCAGGTTCTGCCCAAATTACTTCTGTAAGCTGTACCATATGGTCAAAGATAAAATCTAATATTGGAAATACCAGTTGTTTAATTGCTAGCTCTAATACACTGGGGAAAATAAGATATTTACTCTGAAGGATTCATAATTCGACTTCATCTCCTCTGGTTTTATTGCACGAATGTCAGTGCTGCCTTTTCTGATCATTCAGCTACTCATTAGCTCCTTGGCAGATGTAATGTTCCTGCTCTCTTGCAGTTAAATTTTAACAATCAGACTTTTCCCTATCTATCACAGCCCTCAAGCAATTAATGCTATCAGAAAGAAAAGTGACTTTTCAGATAACTGAACCAGCCCCACAGCTGAGTATTCGAAACAATTTCTCCAGTAAAAATGATTTTATAAGGATTTTTTATCCCTTCTGAGCTGCATGAAGATTTTATATTCCCAAATCCACTTTACTAAACAAATTTACCTGTGTTTAGTCATCTATTTTGAAAAACTAAGAACTGCATAGTACTTGATGACTTTTTACTCTCAATATTAAAAAATTCTATCAAATGAACAAAGGATGTTGCCATTTTATATATATGTGAAGATAAAAATATGGTGATTATATATTATATGCATATGGCATTTCACAAAACACAGCTATTTAAACACATCTTAGCTCCTGAAGAGATCATATGTGACGGAGGTGCTCTTTAAATTCCACAAGAATTTTAGCCACGAAAAAAGATTATCTATTTTAGATCCCTGTTAGAGCATATAATTTTGTAGATAAGTTTTCCTAACCATGTAAAGAAACGAAGGAGCAATGTTCCCTTGCATACGTAGATACCACACAAGATTGTCCTGAGATTTTTTTAAGCTGTGTTCTTTTTTCTCCTTCTTTTGAGCATGTTACGTAAGACAAAAATTTACATATGGAATCTACTGCAAACTGGCATCTCTATTTACCATTTTTTATTATCAAGTCTCTCAAATTAGTCCATTCAGAAAGTATTAGAACTCTTATTATAACGACTATATTTTTATCTTGATCTAGTGCAAATGCAATAAAAACTATTCTTAAAAGATTGATTTGCTAGCAGTCTAGAATAGCAGTTTTAAAATCAATTTATTGACTACAAAAAAAAGACTTATAAAATATTGTATCTGGTCAATAGAAAGGTTGATTAAATATACTATTCTGATTCTGATACATGTGGTTCTTTTTTTTTTTTTTTGATTTCTTTGTTTTTATTTCTAAGGCACTCAGGATGATAATCATCTACTCCTTCAAGAACAAGAAGAAGAATGTCCATAACTAGTTCATGCCTACTGAGGAGCTTTCTTTGAAACCTTATTTGTTAATGACTAAAAATAAATAGTGGGTAGCTGGAGAGGTAAATTGCTTTTCAGTATGTGTAAGGGGGTGCATGGCACCAACTTTATTCAAATGATCTGTTCAAAGCTTGGGATATCAGTGTTTCCAAGTGTTTCCCCTGAGCTGCATGCAAGAGATGAGAACTGGAAAAGGCAATACTTTGAGCTACTTTTTTCAGGTACATTACCCATCTACTTGTGTCAGTACAGCTTTGTGTTGAAGCTAATAAGCAGGAGATGTGAACAGCTGAATTTCTCTGAGATGGCAGTAAATGAGATAAAAATAGCTTGAGAATTGCTTATGTAAAATATCAGATTTCCCAATGTCCTCTGATGGCTCTATGTAGACAGAATGTTATCAGATACAATTATGCAATGATTTGGATCAGGCCTGCTGGGGACATGGGAAATCAACTGTCAGTATACTTACATATATACACACACACAACCACATGCACTGCCACAACCTCAAATGTTTAGTGACAATTTGTAAAATTTATAAATTATTTTTTCAACTCCCCTACCACTAATATATCTCACTCCTGAGTAAAAAAAAATGTTTTCTTTGGCTATATTGGAATATTTGTTTTAGTCAAGCCACAATTCTTTGCTCCATCTTTATGTGACTTCTAGGAAATTTCAATGCATCTTTTTACCAAAGTTTTTTTTCTTTTTTCTGGAAGCAGATTAGGAAAGTTTTTATTTATTTTTTTTTTTAATCTTTTTTTTAAATTTTATTTTTAGATTTCTAAAATAACTAGCAGACATGAATCACTAACTGATGGGTCTCTAATGGCCCATTGTGGCAGTGAATAATTGGTAGTTGTATAGAACTACAGAAAATTGTATCCCAAATGGTTGTCTCATTGAAAAGAGACAGCTGGTACCCAGATCAGCTATCCTGAATTTCACAGGATGGTGATAGCAAGACTGGAAGTCTCTTGTTTTTACAGCAATCACTTGAAAGTATTGGACAAAATGGTGCCTCTGTACATATTAGTGGTCAAATGAGGATCAGCACTGCAGTCATATCAGGATGGAAGAAAGGTAGTCATAGATGGAATTTCTAGCATAAGCAACTGCTTATTAGGATTAAATTTTCCATATAAATAAATAAATAAATTTCCATATAAATAAATAAATAAATATGATAGATATGATTTTCCATATAAATAAATAAATACTACCCTGATAATACCCTCCCTTGAATTCAGGATTGGCTTACAAGACTACGCCACATCTTCTCATGAAAACATTTTGAAAAGAAATCTTTAAAACTGACCTTTTAACAACAAAAATGCACAGTCATTGACACAATGCTAGTAAAATTATAACACATTTCCCTCCACAAGAGGAAAAAAGCAGCTTAACTTCACCTTTAAGAAAACAAAATGGCTGTTGGTTCATCCCACTGAGTTGAGGCCCAGCTGGAGTCTGTGGATGAATTTTCTACTAAATGAGAAAAGAAATCATCTGATTAATATGCTAATTTGAGAACTATAATAAAATATATTAGTATAGCCTTTGTCTATTGATGAGGTGGAGCTATGGGAATATGATAATCATATTTTGTTCCTCAGCTGAACATCTATAAAAGTAATACTTAGATCAGGTAGAGGTGTTCATCTCAACTCAGCATGACTTATCGTCTGGGCAAAGAAGTATCTGAATTAGTGGAGATTTCTGGTGTCCATGTTTTGTAGGTTATATACTTAGAGAACTGTCCTATGGAAACATTTTCTCAAACCACACGTCTTCCCCCCTCAACTGTTCATATTTATCTATATGTCCTTGGAGTTTATTTGGCAGATAAAAATTTCATCTTAGAAAAGAAACGCTACACTAGCTTTTTTTTTTTTTTCTGATGTTGAAAAATAACTTGTCCCAGCAGACAATGCTGTAGATTAGATCATAAAACTGAAGAAATAAACCCAGTCAAATAATTTAGACCTGATTAGATTCCTAAAAACGAGATAGCTTGTGTAGTTTACAGCCTTTAAAGATTAAGAATAAGGTACTAGAATAAAAAAGGTGATTCCAATTGGGATTTGGTAATGTAGAATATAACATCTGGGACTACAAACTGATACTTGTCAGTTATTTGTGGGCTGCAAGGTAGATACACACATTCACATAAACTTTAACCAAGCTATTACAGCTTTTCAATAAGAGAGTGATTTTGACGGAATGAAAAAGCTTTGATGTTTTATTGAAAACAGCACTGTTTTGAAATAGCCTTCCCTGAGGATCCAGCAAACAAAATTAACATCAAACATACTTCTGTGGCAAGCATTTTTTTGCCCCATAATGTATACAGCTATAAGCACATGGATGCACAGCATTCTAAAATTTGAATTTAAAATGCAAACTTGCTGTTCAAGACTGTGGAAAAGAGCATTTGATAACCATGATCCTGGTGGGGAACCCTTGTTCACACTGACAAGAGATTTTCAGCTGTACAAAGAAAATCAGCCATTCTGTAGTCTGATAGCCAGCTAAATAACTTCTTAATTTTTATGCCACAGGAAAGTTTAGACTAAAATAATGAGAGTTTTAAGTACCCTTATGACTTTCATTAAGGTTTCATGATTGTTGCTAACACCAGATTAGCATAGGATACTGAGGCCGTAGCTCACAGACCTTAACTCTGCATCTTTGCACTATCATATCAGCCATCCAAGCTCTGCTACATCAGTGAGTCTTTGCAAAAAGAGGTCTGAAGAGATTTTATATCGCATTTATGATGCGTGTAGAACAGAATGTGTTATTTATTTCACTGTACTGTTACTTAATCTACCATGGAGCTTCTTGGTAAAATGGTCTTTTGACAAAAAGGTTCGAGCATAGTTTAAATAGCAAATTATATTTATCTTTCATGGATACTGCATATAGTGTACTTGCAGCATTTTTCCTACCATCCTGTTGGTTTGGATACTATAAACCAGTGAAGCAGTGTCAGAATTAGCCTCTCAGCTTTGGATTAGGACTGGAGACAGTCTGTGGCTCACACACCTTTGCTTTCGTTGGAGCTGTGCCTGTGGAAAGATTTCCACTGGATAAAACCACAAAAATTAATCTGTTCCCCCTTGCAGTAGCAGCCAGGTCTGTTCCAAAAATAACTAGCCATTTTCTGTATCACAGGGTAAAGCTCAGTTGTGAAAATAGAAAGTAACTGACTTTTACCATGGAACATTCATAACAAAAATGTGCAACCAAAGGAAGCATTTGGCAGAGTCAAAGGCATGTGAGGAAAGATAAATTAAAACAATTAATGCAGTATTATAGGGATTTATGGAAGAACACCAGTATTACTCTCTCATACATCTGTCCAGTTTTTCCTGTTCACTTAATGTCATTTTGAATATTGGTTTATGTAACAATTATGTCTTATCTTTTCATGTGTTTTTTTTTTTTTTATTTTCCACAGTCTATAAAGGATGGCACACAGTCTTGCACATCTATTGCTTTCTCGTCCCACTCCAATCATTTTAATCCCCACTATACTTTTCTTCGAGACCTTGACTGTGACAAACTAGACCATGAAGATGTGCCTGCAGAAAGAAGAAAACCATGCTGCACTGATCCTCCTGCTCTGTTCAGTGGAGAGGAGCACAAGACCTGCAGAGTTCATCCCAAACACACCTTACAATTTCAAAAATGAGAATCTTGTCAGGCAGAATTGTTCCAAATGACTGAAAAATTGTCTCTAGCACAGCTGGAAAACAGCAAATCATAATACATGCTGCTTTTCCATTAAAATCTTTATTCTAAGTCTAGTTCTAAACCCAAGTACTTTGGAACAATCATTCCAGTAAAGTTTATAGATTGTGAGACATTGCATTTCTGAGGCATTCATTCTATAGATTTAATATACTTGCATTTAAGAAGAATTTCTTTACTTTGAAAAAAAAGAAATTTTAATTGGAAATAAGACTTGTCTTTTTTTTTTTCTTTTAATTTAACAAAATAAGAGTTGTTTCTACAAACAGCAGTAGCTCTAAACAGCTTTAAACTCAAACAAAAGAACAGCACCAGAAGGTGGCTGTGGGAAATAGATGGTGTTCTCAGGCTCCTTTGCATACTTCTTTCCTCACATAATTCCTTTCTCATGTCAGTGAAAATACACACTCCTAATTCAGTACACCATAAACCTTCATAGAACATGTGGCAAATCTGGTTATACACCCTGATACACTCACTAAAGCAAACAATTGTTGTTGTAACAAATGAGTTTCAAGTGGAGGAAGTCTTGTTGCAGTCCAGGCTTACTTTTAAAATATGTCTAGGAGATATTAAAATCTAGGAATCCATCAATACACTGATTTTACCTCCTACTGTAATTTTCCCCCAATCAATCTTCCAGTGATCTAGATGTGATAAATACTTGTTTCTATTTCTTCTAAACACAGGGGTTAGCTTCCTTCTCACCTCTTGCAAACATCCCCTTCTGCTTCACAGCTACCAAACACCTTTTTCCATCCTGTGGAATTTGCTACTTCTCTTTTAGACCATGACAATGTCCTTTATGCTAAAACCCCCTTTTCCTTTGGCTGTATCTATCAATTCAATAAGAGTTGACATATTTTCCTGAACATATATTCATCATCAGATCCTGTTTCCTGACAAACAGGAGTGTTTGGGAACTTGCATAAGAAATTGTCACGTTGTCTGGTCTCGGTAGATTTTACTCAACATACCTGGGGCTTTGATACATGAGGACCTATTGCTAACAGCAGATCAGAATGAGTTCTTTTATAGAGGAGAGCTGCAATATTTTTGTGTCTGTACAAAGATAAAGAATTTAAGATCCCTTGTACTAAACTAAGAAAGAATTAATTTACACACGACAAACTGTGTTAAATGTACACTTGGATATGCACATTTCTGGAACATGGCTTTTCTTGTTATTATCTCTAATTAAAATGTTTGTAAACAGGCAGTGGTTTTGTGTAATGTGCCATGCAATGTGCACTTGGGGAATATTTTTTAGCCAAATTAGTCTTCATAACTTTATGTGAGACAGCAAGGAGATGGAGTCCTTCCAAAGTAAGGGAATCTGTGAAGATTTGCTGTAAGGAAACTGTTAGTGGCTTATCTTACCTATTACACTGGAACAGGAATTGCTGAACTAAGAAGCTGGACTGGCTCAGAGCCAGCCTGTGAGGATGGAGACATTGTCACAGTAATCTAAGAGAAGACACTTGTGTTCTGTGAAGCTACTTAGAGATAGGAGGCTTCAGAATAGAGCACTTACAAGAAGATAAGAAAGACCAAACTGTGGCAAAAGAAATGGGATTTTACAAAGATGGTTATGAGAGATGATCCAGAATCCATCCTTCCTTCCTTCCTTCCTTCCTTCCTCCCTTCCTTTTTCCCTCCCTCCCTTCCTTCTTGTCCCCCTTCCTTTTTGATAAAACCAGAAACTTTATCTGGAAATATATCAACCTTGAAAGAAAAAAATACTAACAACAACAAATACTAACAAAAACATACTAACAAAAACTAAAAAATACTAACAAAAAATAAAAACTAAAAAACTAACAAAAAATACTAACAAAAACTAACAAATACTAACAAAAAATACTAACAACAACAACAACAACAAAACCGCCACCCAAACCCAGAACACTTTCTGACAGCAGTGGGAGAAACAATGACTTATGATTAACCAACAGGTTTGTAGGTAGGACTCCAGGGCACTGAAAGACCTGGTGGAATTTGCAGCTGTACCTATAACCTGTCATCACCTACTGCAGAGGAGCTCTTTGACTGTGAAATGAGACTTAGGAGGCTTGTCTCCATGAGCTATCCAGTGTTTATACAAAGTGAAACAGCTCCAAGGAGTCACGGGAGCACAGAGGACAGGGAGTCATACCCAGTGTCCAGGTGTTCATTCATTATTGTCAAACAGCAAGACAACATTGTCATGTATTTGGTTATCAGAACCTAAATGATGTGAGAGGAGAACAGTTTGGTCATGTTACACTAAGATGCCAATTGACAACTCTGCTGAGGGCAGACTGCAAGAAACTTTAAATCAGCATAATATGGACTCAAGTTTCAGCTTCCAAGGGAGTCTGTAAAAAAGGGTCTTGGTAATAAAGTTCCTGACAGGACAATGGTGAAAGCAGAAAAGAAGCAAAATTGCTAATGTAATTTTGATAAAAAAAAAAATCAAGTGTTTAATAGCAAAAGCTATATATATTGAATGTGTGGGGAGAGGGATAATTAGGGAAAGGATTACTGAAACAATTTTCATGACTTTATGTTGTTAAAGCCACCCTTAGCTTAATTTCAGTACAAGTTAATTTCAGTAAAGCAGGAATGACACTTGTAAACAGAATGGACCCAGGAGTTTGGCCAAATAGAGGGATAATAATATTATGTAGGTGTATGTCTGACACTGCTAGAAAGAAAAAAATTCAGCTACTAGAAGGCACTCCTTTTACCATACTGTAACTTAGCAAAAAATTATGCATGATGTTCATGCCAAGTGCTCAGTCCAAGTCCAGAGGTATGATGGAGAACCTTGTAAAATTATAATGCTTTATGTATGTAAAGTAAATCAATTATTATGCAAGAAAAAACTCCTGCTAAAACTTGTCTAGTAGTTGTACATAGGAATTGCTGAGTTTATGAAATGCTGGCAGTCATTTTTGTTCTTTGTACAACCACAAAAGTCATCAATCCTCATTGCTGTTAATCTCCTTGCAGCACTAACAGAACATTCAGAGCTCTCCCCTTGCATTTCCAGTGCTAACTGAAGGCTAATAAATAATTAGTTCAAGATTTTTTTCCCTTTTAACCATATAGCTTAATACATTGTAAACAGAGAAGACAAATGTAGAGAGTAGCACAGGATTTGATTTAATTAGTTTTTGGCAGAGTACACTCAGATACATTTTTGGCTAGCACTGACTTAAGCAAATAGGCTTGATTTTATTTCATTATTGTTTTTCACTACTATTCAATGATTTACAGTTTAATTTACCCTAATTCTGACTTGCATTGTTATTAATCATCTTTATTACTTGAATATATTTGGACTCCACAGGATGAGAACAGCATTTAAATTTTGCTTGGAATTTGCTTTTTCTTGGCAATAAACAATAAAACAAGGACAATCATCATCTAACTTTCTTGTTTTCATATCTAATTTTATTATTTAGCCTTATCCTAATTTGAAGAAGAATAAAATAGCTAATGTTACAGAGAAGTCACAGTGTTCCTTCGCCTTACTGTATGCCTTCAAAGTTTAAAGAATTAATTTAAGAAGTATTATTGTACCTATTCTTTTTACATTTCCTCTTGAACATAAAAGCTATTTCACAAGTGAGTGATGAATCTTTCTGACTCCAAATTCAGTTAAGAGAATCCCAACTTTCCCACTGCAGCCTTTCTTGAAAGAGGAAAAAGGGCTTCTTGAGTCTCTAACTCAGATCCCAGCTTTGGTTTTTCACCAATAATCAATTATGTTATAGAAAAAGAAATGCTAGCTCCAAAGAGCTTCTAGAACGATAGACTTCAGGCAGGAAGGCAAGCAGGATTACAAGTCTGCTCTAGGATCAGTCATTGAATGCTTTGTTTTCTCCTCCTTCCCCCAGCTCATCTGCTTTTTCTGAAAGAAAATGGAGGGCCTACAGCTGGTGGAAGAGAGTACCTATTTTGAGGGGAAAATATGCATCTTGTTATCATGTAACTAATTAATTCTTGACACAGTACACTACTGAAATGTATGACATCATCTTCTTGGAAGGACATTTCTCCTCAGACAGGGAACAGATTCAGAGCAAACAAGAGACAACTTCTTTCAATCTCAAACAAAAGATCAAATAGAAACAATTCTAATACCTTTGAGGTAGATATAGAATCTTTATCCAGCTGTGTGAAGGCTGATCCCTGGAAGGAGTTTTCTTGGCTGCAGTAATGCTATTTTTATGACTGAGTGCTCAGCCACACCAGCAGGTACTACACAACTCTGTTCAAGGTCTCACTATAACTTTGTCAGAAATAAGGCATCCAGAGGGATCTTGAGAAATGAGCACATGCAGACCTCATGAGGTTTACCAAGGCCAGGTGCTGGTGCTGCAAATGGGTTGGGACAACCCCGGTATCAACACAGGCTGAGGATGAACAGATGGGGAACCTGAGCCCTGCCCAGGAGGATTTGGGGGTTCTGCTGGGTGAGAATCTGGACATGACCCAGCCATGTGCCTTCACAGCCCAAAAAGCCAAACTTATTCTGGGCTGCATCCAAAGCAGTGTGGGCAGCAGGGTGAGGAAGGAGATTCCTCTGCTCAGACCCCACCTGCAGTGCTGTGTACAGCTCTGGGATCCCCAGCACAGGAAGAACAGAGACCTGCTGGAGCAAATGCAGAGGAGGGACACCAAGATGATCAGGGGGACAAAGGAACTGTCCTGTGAGGAAAGGCTGAGAGAATTGGGACTGTTCAGCCTGGACAAGAGAAGCCTCCCAGGTGATTGTATGGCAGCCTTTCAGTACCTAAAGGAGACTGTTCAAAAAAGCTTGTGAAAATGCAACAGGAGTTATTGTCTTCAAACTGAGAGTAGAATTGGATTACCTACTAAGAAGAAATTCTTTGCTGTGAGGAAAGGCACTGGAACAGGTTGCCCAGAGAAGTTGGGGATATCCCTTCCTTGTAAATGTTAAGGCCAGGCTGGATAGGGCTCTGAGCAGCCTGGTTGAGCAGAAGGTGCCCCTGCACACATCAGGGGAGTTGGAAGTAGATGATTAAGGTCCCTTCCAACCCAAACCATTCCATGATTTCATGGTTCTATGATTCTATGTTTAACAATTGTCAGAATGATATTCTTTCCTACCATACTGAATATTACCACATAGGACATACTAGTTCAGAGGTCAAGAAGATCCAAATTAATTCCTTTTTTTTGTTGGTATGTGTTCTGCAGGAGAGTATCCACCATTTCTACATGAAATGAAAAAAAATAAGTGGTTTTAAAAGACCCATTATAAAGCAAGATAGCTACTGATGTTGCACAAATCATTAGTGTTTCTGAACCTACATGTCTCCTCTACAGTAATCATCTACTTTTCAAAATGAAGCAGAATATATAAAGCAAAAAATACTTTCAATAAAACACAGTGTCATGAAGGTTGATCTGCTATTGAGAGTTTGTTTTTACTCTTTAGTCCCATATACTTCTCACTGGGTGTTAAATTACTTTCAGCTTAAAATCGGTAGCTTTTATTTTTTTCTTTTTTTTAATTGGTGCAGGAGCTTTGTGCTTTTTATGTAAGAAGGTTCTGCTGCAGAACATCATAAGAATGATATTGGATGTTTATGACTTGATTTATACATCTGTAAATGGAGCAAGGGATAGAATTCTTCTCCAGCTTCTTTTTTTTCCACTTGTTTACACAGAATAGAAAGTCAAATGCAGCTCATTTTCAAAAAAAAAAAAAAAAGGAAGCAGCCTCATCAGCATCAGACACAGTGACAATATATGAGCAATTAGGTGGAAAATTACCTTAGCTGCTGACATGACCCTGGCTGGGTTATAAACAAATTGTGAGACTGGAGACTGACTCTAGAAATACAGAAACAAAACTGGTGTGCTCCCCATCTGAGGCGTGCAGGCAGCTTTAACAATTGACACACAAAAGTTTGCAGAGCCTACACTGCTATAGAGCAACCATGAGTGCATTGTTTGTACAAAATAATAAACTTGTTTACCTACATGGTAAAATAAACTAGTTTTTTACATACCTACCCTTATGGGCATACACCTATACAGTCTGAGTGAAAGGAAGTGGGAGTACAGGGGAAAGAACTGGATGATAAATAGTTCTTGTTACCTTTCTCCAATAGTAGCTAACCTAGCAAACAAACAGTTATGTGATTCTATCAAGGGTGGTTGACAGTGAATTGATACTATCAGAAGAAAGACTTTATGCTTCAGAGGTATACTTTAGCTGTAGTAGTCCTCCACTCAAATCCCAGGGTGGTCCAATTTAAATGCCGTACCTTGCTCAGAGGAATGTATAGAAGTCTCAGGGGTATGTGTAAAACTGGTATTTACCTCACATCTTCCTAATACCTTAGAAATGTATTCTGAAATGGGCAAACATTTCATCTGCAGGCTCACAAAAGCCAATAACCCACAAGTAGAGTGCAGGTAATTGTGTAACATGACACAGGCCTCTGTACAGCTGTGTGACAGCCCTCAACGTTCAAACACAGAAGCTCAGTTTTGTTCTGCTTTCTGGGACAGTAACAGGAGGAGAGAGTTTCACTCTGAATTATTTGGATAAGTAATGCCCAACTGTTTCCAAATATAATTCAAAGCATTGTTTTGTCTCAACATATTTGTTTGAGGTGATCTAAAAAAAATTTCTCTTGGTTTTTTCAAAATTTCTGTTCCAGTTAGTTCATCTATCCATATTTGTGTACACAAGGAGGACTCGATGCATGAAAACTAAACTAACTCTTAATAGACAGATACAGTAATTGCCATTAGCATTCTGGCAGAATGGAATTAAAATACTTTTTTTTTGTTGTTGTTATCTTCTTTGGCAGCTGTGCCAAATGATGAAAACTGTGGATGTTTCCAGACTCGTTATGCTAATGGCTCATTTTCAGGATCTGGAGCAGGAGTATCAAGACAATGTTAGTCAGGGATGGTTACAGGTTTGCATGTTGTACAAAAACAAAACAAAAGCCGGTGAAGTTTTCATTTATTTAAAGCCAATAATTACACAGAGTTCTTTGCAAATGACAATAAAGGTTTGCCCATAAGAGGTACTGGTATCTTACTTAGCTGAGCAATTTATGCTATAGTCCAAGATTAATTAGATAGGCATGGCAAGCATCATGGACTCATTGTAATGTTTGTGCATGGCATTTTGATAGTCCTACGAATTATCCATGTCACTGGATAGTGGGAAACATTTATGCAATAATATGGCCATAAGCAATATATTACTGCAGAAGAAGTGAAGATTAGGGTGTCTTATGCATCTGTCTCAAGGGAAGAAAGTAAAACTATTTTGTGAACCCTCTGTACTTGCAGTCTCAGCACGAGCATCTAGAGGAATGTTGGAAAAAATCCTCTGTAAGTGTGACTCGCTCTATGGGCAAATGGGAAAGGGCAAGCAAAGTGATGCTAAAAATCACATATTGGGAAGAAAGGAAGAAAAGTTACCAAAAGGATGAAAAATTACCAGAAGACAGAGGACATCATACCACTGTGGTCAGTAAAATGGAGGAAAATGAGTATGATTAGAGGCACATCAGGAAGTCTGAATGTAATTACACTATGAGCTGCTGGCATTATGGAATAAGGGAATGTTTGAAGGCATTTGATTTTTGTAGAGAAAAATTTAAATTCATACTGCCAATGCTCAAAATGTATTTTAGAGCAATTTAGAGTTACTAAAGATCCTTTTTCCAATGAAGCTGTTCAAAGACTAATAGAGCATCTGTGAGATGTCACATACCCACTTATTACATGTAATTCTATGAAAAAATGAATATTTAATTTGTATTGAAATCAATGGAAGTTGTGAATTTTGCCTCTCAGAGACTTGATTTCTATCTGAAAAAGGTGCTGTTAAGCACAGTGACATTCATCTTCACTATTGTAAATGTTTGTGGAAGAAATCTATAGACAATTTTGTGGTGAATACTACATCTCTGTTATAACCTAGGGGGATAATATACGATAATTAAAATGTATTATTATCTTAAGAGAAGAAATGAATCATTATTGGCACACAGTCACGTCAGGTTATATGCTGCTTTTCTAAATGTTATTAAAACAGAGTGATTTACTGTGAGGCTTCAAGGATTACCCCAGTGCCACCTCATTCTCACAGGAATACTACTAGCAAGAGAGGTGGAATTTTTCCTGGATTTTGTCACCTATAGCATTACCTCACAGAACCCTACATTTCTGGCAGTTCTGGTCAAAAAACTTGCCAGGGAAGTCAAAAAGCTTATTGATTAAGTGGGATGGAAATTCTTAAAAAAAAAAAAAGACTGAAAACCAGTTGCCAAAACACTGGCCTTTTTAGATTTGTTTTTCTAGGAAGATTTTGTTGAGATTAGCCACAACTTTTCATGGTTAGGCTTCTCAAAAGAAGAGCCAGTCAAAAGCAGGTGGCATGTGAGATGGTTTTTTGGTAGAATTTAAGTCATATGAATTTGTCCCTAAGAAATTACAAGCTAGATTGCAATGTATGATTTTTTTTTTCATGTCATACTATATTTTGTTTTGATGTACATTTTTATCCTTGTATTTTTAAATTTTTTAATGTTTTGTTTATTTTTATTTTAAAATAAGACCAGGATATAGACCCAGGTCTCAAACTTGGGTTGGTAAGAAATTCTGTGGTAAATTGTTTTGCAGCTTGGATAAAAGCCTCACCACAATAATTAACTCTATTTCTGAATTTCCTGAAGCTCATTTAGGGAAGCTAAAACTCACTAATATTGAAGAGAATGGAACCAGGAAATTACCATAAGCCTACTTAGTAAATAAAACACATCCAGCAAGCTATTTAACACATTAACTGATTTAATTAATTGACTAATAAACCGGGGAACATGTTTGTGCACTGACCACTGGTTTTGAGTGTTGAAGAATGGTTACAATCTGGTTTATCAATATTTAACTCACATTCTGATAAAATCTAGACTGCCTAATATCTTCATGACAGTCTTCTTTGTTATAAATATTGCACATCTTAATAAAGACTCAAGATCTTTCCTCAAAGCCAATTATGTGACAATCCACCTGTGTGACATCATCACTTTCCATGTCCTTTATACTTCATTTCTGTTTCTCAGAGTGATCTGAACATTTTAAATTTTTTAGGTAATTCAGACCTCTCCTGCCCCTAAAGGTAAGAGTCTTTATTAGACTAGGTTAATTTAATAGAAAAACCAAAACTAAGTATCTTTTTTAAAGTGATGTGCTGAGTTATCATGAGCTATCCCATTGTAACCTGCCAGACATATTATAAACCAAGGACAATGCAAGTAACTAGCAGCTATCAGAGAAGACCTTCAGCTGAAAATGTCTTTAAAGGCCACATACCTTGTAAATTATATTTTAGAAGATGCTTTTAAATGTTAACCAGTAATGTCATCCATGGTCCAAAAATACACTATTATGCAATTATGGAGATTTATAAGCAACTGAACTGATATATACAAAATACTTCCACTGTATTAGTAAGTACCTTTTTCTCTAATTTCAGACAGATAGGCTCAAACTTTTAGCTCAGAAATATCTCTCTTCAAACCTTCAGCTGGATTTTGGGATAGTCAGAGATGTTCTAACATGAAAAATAGAATGTATAAAAGTTTCTGCAGCATCAGTGGGCCAAGTTCAGAATTTGATTCATTAAATGAAACTCTCCTCTGAGCTGTTAGGCTTTTGCAATGTTAGGCAATTAACTAGATTTTCTCTTGGCTCCTGTGCCAGCAACTAACAGCAGTCAGCACACTTCTAATTACAGACTGCTGTAAGACAGAAACAAAATGCAGATTCTGATTGATTTACATACTGAATGAAGCTCATTTTGCATTTTGATAGTTCTTTCTCCTAGATGCCTCTGAGTTTGTTTTGTTTCTTCTTTACCCCTCAGTGCTTTATGATTTTTGTGCTTACATGATTTTATTATTGCCTCTTGGCTCTAACACACTTCAGTTAACAGGGACAACATCAGCCCATGGAACCTGGACAGTTTCTGTGAGGGTTTGCTTGTGGGTCAGATGGCTTCCCACCTCCACCTCAGGACAAGGCACAGCTACACACAGCTCCCCCTCCAGCCTGCTTTCTATGGGAGGAAAGCTCAGGTGCACAGCTGAGATGAAACCTGAAGAATGATTCAACAGGTACAAAACATTCAGCGCATGGGGAACCACCTCCCACGAGATTCTACATCATGTCTCATCATCGAGAACAGGCAAAAGTGCACCACTGCTATTTCTGAACTTGCCAATGCCAACCAAAAAGAGAAACCAGGGAATGCCATGGGAGTAGTAATTGTCGTGCTCTTTGCAATCCAAACTCTGAAACCAATGTTGGGTTTATGTAAATATTTTCAAGAGTGTTTCTACATCTTTGCTCTAAAACAGCTGAAAAGCCAAAAGAGCCATCCACATTGCTAATTATCTGCTAAACTGCAAGAACCTTTGTATGAACTGCTAGTTGTTGGTTTTGTGGGAAACACAGTTTAAATAAAATACCAGGCCACAATGGGACTTATATTCTTGTGTTGAGAACTACAAAATGGGAGGGAATCAATAACTCCCATGCTATGAACAACCACATACACAGGTTTCCTGTGTCTCCGACACACAACTCACACAGGGATATCAGACCACTCAGAAACTTGTAAAAATACACATCACCCAAAAGTCACATCTTGCAGTAATCAAAGTGAGAGTTCCCAAAATAAATATCGAAAGACATGCAGAGAGTTTTGAGTTATTAATGGACATACAGTTTCTTTACAGATAGAGTATATTAAACATCACTCACATTTCAGGAGACTCCCTTTTCCCTTCAGCTTCAGCTGCTCAGCATGTTGGCTGGGATGTTGGCTCACCCACTGCTGTACAGTGAGCAGGGTTAGGCAGCAGTAGAAACATTTTTGTATTCTAGCAAGTCTCAGCTAATTCACAGTCCCTTGAGTCCTGCAATTCTTTCTCCTTTAAGAGCACAATGGCTTTTGGAACACAAGTTAAATCATCTTTGGACTTATTTTTTTCTTAACATTACATGTGTTAACTATTCACAGTTTTCTTTACTGAAGTGTCTTATGAGGCATTCCCTGTGCTTCTGAGTGCCTTGCCTTCACATATTTTCATGTGCAATGAAAATTCATTAATAAATTAATAAAGAAAAAATTCAGATAAAATCTCTCACTTTTATATGCTTTTCAGGTTAATTGGAATTGCACTCTCTATTATCATAGAAGCACAGAATGGTTTGGGCTGGAAGGGCCCTTAAAGATCATCTATTTCCAACTCCCCTGCTGTGTGCAGGGGCACCTTCTGCTCAACCAGGTTGCTCAGAGCCCTATCCAGCCTGGCCTTGAACATTTCCAGGGAAGGGACGTCCACACCTTCTCTGGGCAGCCTGTTGCAGTGCCTTGCCACCCTCAAAGCAGAGAGTTTCTTTGTAATGGCTAATCTAATTCTGCCTTCCAGTTTGAAGATATTACCTTCTGTTGTGCTTTCACAAGCCTTTGTGAACAGTTCCCCATCAAATTTCTTATAGTCCTCCTTTAGGATGCTGAAAGGCTGCCAAACAATCACCTGGAAGGCTTCTCTTGGCCAGGCTGAACAATCCCAATTCTCTCAGCCTTTCCTCATAGGAGGGTTGCTCCATTCCACCAATCTTGGTGGCCCTCCTCTGGATTTAATCCACTTAATCAATGTCCTTCCTGTGCTGAGGATGTTGTTACTATTCTTGCCTGCTCCTTATAAAAAATACACAAGCATTATTAAAATTTATTGTACCAGAATTACTATGGTATAATTATCAGACTTCATCTTTCAAAAGATTTTTTGGACTTTCTCACAGCTCCTTCCTTTTGATAATCCTTTTCCAACATTCAGTCAGAGGTCTAGCTAGTGGTGCTCTTTTCATTTCAATTTTCAAAGCCAGGAATTTAAAGAGTCATATGAAACCCTGCCATCACATCTTCCTTCCAAAACAATGGATACCTGGATGTAATAGCTGGAATAGATGCTACTATGTTTCATCAGTAGTTTGCATTATTAATTTACTCTTACTTTGTTAGAATATTACTTCTTCTTCTTTGTCTTCTTCTTGCTATCATTTGTTATTATTGTTTTATTTCTGTTATTTTTATTATTGATATTTGTTGTTGCTATTTTTATTATTATGACCATCATCACCATCATCACAATCATCATTATTATTACATATTTCTGTACATGAAGAATTTTCAAACAAAAATAGTTGATCCAACATGGCTAAATAATTTTAATTTGTGCTTATCCAGAATAGCAGTGTGGAAAACTGTAAGTGGGAATTAAGTGACAAGTACATAACTAGGTGCAAATTGATTGCATATTTATACAAAGTAAAAACAATCAAATATTAAATAATGAAATAAAAGAGCTTTAAAGGAAGACTATCAATATTTAAATGCCATAACTGCCAAATAATCATTAGTAATTTTCTGTCAGGTAAATATAGAAGTGGATTTTTGACAGTGCCTCTTGGATTAATCTCGATTTAGCCAGGATGTGAAAGTAATATTTCATGAAGATTAGAAGCCTTTTCACAGAGTACAATAGAATGGGGTCTAGGGAGAACAAAAACTGTCTTTTAGAAGTTCTGGATTTTGGGAGGAATTCAGAAGAGCCTTATGAAATACTATGCCTGGACACATAATTTACACAGCAGTGTAAATGCCACTATGAGGGTTAGACTCATACATTAGGTTCAGCAATGTTGAGTTTTTCTGTGCCTAAATCCCCATTCTTAATCTATCAGCTTAATAAAACTGACTTTGAATGCCTCAAAATAGCTTTGAAAATGGAAGGAGCATTAGAACATCACCTCCATAAGAAGGAATAATTTATTGAACAGATACCAATTTCTGCTAGTGAACTAGAAATATATTTTAATCCACCATGAAATTGAAGGCACAAAAGTAAAAGACTATGGTGTAATAACACAGAAAAAGCAATCAGTCATTGCAGCTATCCAAATTTACGTCCTTTCATTACAAAATAAGCAAACTAGAAAACATTCAAATATAGTGAAGACTGTTTCTAAAATGTGTAGGGCATATAATATAAAAAAGGAAAGATAACGACCCTGAAGGAAAGCCTTCACAGAAAGATGACAGAAACTTTTGCCACTTAGTCACCTCTGAAGTTGAGAGGTCTGTTTTATTCAAAGTCTTTCTATGGCACACCTCTGTCAGATGGAAATATATCTCTATGTATAGCCTGTCCTGTTGAAACCCAGCAAGATGAATACAAAGAGGTCCAAAAGTGACTAATGAACACTGAGCACACCAAGCTTAAGGGTTTAAATCAGGGCTTTCTGAAAGAGATTTGTTTTTCTAACTTTGAATTCTCAGCTCTTATAGCTACTCCATTTATTACAAATGCTAATAACCATGGCATTGAAATTAAAAAAAGAAAAAAAAAAGATGGGAAGCAAAATGTAGCATTTCAAAATTAGTTGGTGCCTCCTGCATACCCTTAGTTCTTTTTCTTGGAAAAACAGTTTAAAATTTTTCAAGACATATAAATGGAAGCCATGTTTTTAACTCTTGGCCTAAGCCACTTGCCCAACACAATAGGAGAAACCCCTGACCAGAGAAAGAGAAGAATCTGGATTTCCTAAGCCTGCTCCAGTATCAGAGCCAAGGGATGACTGTGTAACCATTCACAGGATTTTAGGTCTTTACAGTAAAAACAGTGGCTGGTGAAAGATCTACCTTTCTCAGTGAGTGATGTCACTCTGCTTAGTGAGACTTTAGAAAAACTACTCCATGGCTTCATATAGCAAAGAGAAGGGTTTGTTTGGTGTAATAAAGGAACAGTGGCCATAGAAAGGACATAGAAACCAGCTGGCAGTCATCACAGGAGAAACAGACACAGGACTTTGCTTCCAAAGTTATTCATCTCTCACGGTACCCTATTTTAATGGGTTTTTCAGACCAACAGTAAGTTAATCCACCAGTTCATTCACACAATCATATTGTCAAATTAATAATTATGGGAATTGTATGCTGTGTTGGTTCGATTTATCAAGTAAGAGAAATAAGGGACATACTTTTTCTAATCACAATTTGTACCCGTAAATATTTGTTACCACTTTTCAGCAGGTCTAAATATATCTCCTGAATGAATATGATCTATTAGCAGCAATTTTCTTCTCTACTTCTATCCCCAGAGTATATTATCCTTATTTCACTTTTATGAATTGGAAAAAAAGTTTCTTCTCTTCCACAAATTTCCATGTTCTCTTTGGCTTTTCCTGCCAAAACAGCAGACCCTGCTGTATCTCATCACTCTCCACTCTTGACCCTATCCCTTGAGCTCTCAGGGGCACAAACTGATGGGTTTTGGTGGTTTTATGTTTAGTTAAGCAGTCTTTCTTCTTTCTAACTTTATTCAACCAAGAGTCAAAAAACTCACAGACAAGAAGACAAAAACTGATAGAGTAGTTTGTTCCCACCAAGGCCAATTCTTGCTGCCAGGGTCTTGCACAAAGGCTGCTCATCTTGCACAAAGCAATGCTGTTCTGGCTTATGAGCTCAAGGATGCCACCAGTGCATTGGGTAATGAGAAAAATCTAAGCTCAGGGGTGCAGCAGGTGAGTGTGCTCATGAGCAGGGCTTTGCTGAGTTGTGAGGTACAACCAGATGGCAAACCCATGAAGGACAAGGTCTGTAACATTCTGTCACAGGGGAGAGTAGAGAGTGAGACAGGGACACAAATTCATGAGCAGGAACTCCAGCTGTTTGATAGCAGAAGTCAGGGGTTAGTTACTTGTGATTGCTTGCTGGACTTTATATAACAGGAAACATATAGACATTCTCACAGAGAATGACATATGAGACTAGAAAGATCACTGCATTTTATCCTCCCTTCCCCAGCCATTACCTCCTCTTCATCCTCTTCTTTCATAATGCTTACTCAGCATCTTTATAATTAATGTTTATTAATCAGTCAGCCAGAATTGAAGCAGATTAAAGAAGATTTAAACTACACATTGCAATAACATTGAAGAAAACCAGAGAGCAACTAAATGCTTTCAAAAGCTAAATGTGGATGTTGATTAGATATCTGTGTGATCAAGAAGCCATAAAAAAATTATCCTTGTAAAAGCAGAGATTATTAAATTATTTTCTAAAAGTTCACATCTAAATTACTGCAAATTGGTTCACTTTAAAGGTATAGTGAATTCTTTGTTTTGAGCACCTAGAATGTTGTTTTTCTCTTCTTGTACAGAACATCTTTGATTAGGCAGTTTGTATTTGCATGAGTGCTTCTGTCTCTGTTAATATGTGTGCCTATCCATGTTTATGTGTGTGTATATGTATGTGTTCCCACAAGGAACACTGCCTTGACCAAGGAAGTTTGACTGTGGAGCTGCTCCAGCCCTGTTTATCTCAGGCTACTGGACTCAGTTTGTCCAAACAAAGGTGACCAAAACCGCATCTGTACATGAACCAGGCACTTTATCCATATATTAATGCACATCTAAAAGTCTACAATATGTCTACTGATTAGAAATGGCACTTAGACTCAGCAGGAATTTTCCAAGATCAAGTCAATTTGAAGAATATCTATGAGAGAAGTGTCACCAACAAAAATTCCCATTTTAAGACTAAATGCTGCTAAAACACATTCCTGTGACCACAAAAAAATTATTTAGTTTCACCTAACTTGGACAGACACTTCCAAATAGGAGAAATCACACAAATGTCCCTCTCTTGCTAATGGGAAGGGAATCCAGCGATGTGGGAATGTTTGGGAGCCATCTTATTCTGCACAAAGCAAACAAGAGTCCTTGGAAAATGTTAGGTTTCATGCCCAGTAAGATGCTTTTATGTAGCAGGAATGTATGCCAACAGCCATGGCATCAGGAGATTGAAATAAAGACTTTTTCTCCTTGGGTTTTGTTTACTTTTGTTTATATATTCAAACAGAGGTGGATCTATCTGGGCATTAATTTTTAATACCAAAACACAATTATCTCCAGAAATTTTCAACAACTAGGCAGGATGTGATAAGAGGTCAGGGTTCTCAGTGTGAAAAAGGCAGATATAACCCAAAACAATAATCTTCAAAAAGACAGGTTTAAACAAATGGCTTTTAAAAACCTTTGCATAGGAACTTACCTGAAAGAACAGCATGATACTAGTTTTATTCCTGTCCTTAGGGCAGTTTAGACATCAGTACACATGTTTTATTTTTCAGCACTCATATGAAAACCTTACCTTGCTTATCTAGAGTGCATACGGCCCAGAATTGCATGTATTAGTGGAAAGCTGTCTAGTTTCTGGCCATCTGCCACTTTGACAGTGCAGGGTTGTTTTCAGTACTGTATTGAAGGCATTAAGCAAATACCATCAAACAGTTTGATAGAAATAGGGAGAACCTGAAAGAAAAACAAGTCTGATAAGCTACTAAGACTTTGAAACAATAACGAGCTTTATGTGTGTAGCTTTTCCCTACATTTTAATTTTTTTACAGAAAGTGAAACTTCATGTTTAGACAAAACTTATTATTTGTTATTTAAATTAAAATCCCCTTGATTTGAGCTACAAAAGTCATACTTCAAAAGAGCAGTGCCATGGCTATGAAATAAATTCTACATATTTCTGCAGTTATGCAGTAAATTGTGACAACAGTGTAGAAAATGCCTTTATCTTAGGTTGACATTAGTAAAGAGTAAAAATGCTGTAGCTCTTTTCTAGTGGCCAGCTCCTGTTACAATATAAATGAGGCCTTCTGTAACTCAGATCTTGTCAGACTCAGAAGCAAACTGTTTTGCCCTCTATACTCCCTGTGATAATTTCTAACATCCTTAATAGCAATACACGTTTGAAGTCAGATTTCAAAGTATAACTTGAAAGTGACCTCCTCTAAAGATGTTCAACAGATGCTGAAAGTGAGAGACCAAAAGTTTTTTACTGTATTCACTATGCAGATCTGCAACAGAACTGGAAATAGACTCCAGTTCTAAGCCCAGTCCAAAGCCCTGCCTTTTAGGTCACACTACTAAATTTATAGCAAATTATTTTAAATAAAAGTAACACTTAGCAATGTAATTGAAATCACCAAGAGTGCCATTTTCCATGCAGTCCCATTAGCAGCCTAAGTGAACACCTCTGCCAGCAATTTCTGAACCAGCCACCTAATTCCCCTCACATTTGGCAGAAATGTTGAGATAATTAAGCTTCTATCATCATTATGCTAATGATGAGAGATACTTGTAATTGCTCTGACTGAAGGAAAAGTTCAAACCTGGTTTTACACCTTGAGACTCCTTTAACACGTTCCTACTGGCAGAGATGAGTTTTTTTATGTTTTGTCCTTCTGCAAAACTCAAGACAAGGAAACAAGGCAGGGAACATTGTCTCTCCTTTGCACCACTCAGCAGCCTTCTGCATCACAGAGACAAGACATTGGAGAGGATCCAGTGTGCAGCCAGAAGATTGCAAGGACCTACTGGAGCAACCAGCTGTGAGTTTAATTGTAAAGTGACTCCTTCAGCCAGATAAAAAATTGTCATCTAGACCCCAATTATTCAGATTAAGCTTCTATTCACAGATCCTTGGTGAGGATCTAAATATGTGAGAAACGCTATAAAATACTTTACTTTTGAATTATTTCACCAGTTTCTTTTGGACAAGAGTTTTCTTTGACACCTTCACAAGTCATAGTGAAGGTAGACAATGAGGAGATAAAGGCAGATACCCAACTGAAAAACATGTAAGTTGTTGCTTAACATTTTAGAGATAAAAGGGAAGATTAATAGAGTAACAAATTATTTCATTAACTGAATACTTGTTCATCTTTTCATTACACAAAGTTCCAAACTAGTTATTATCACTTCAGGGAAGCATTTTCAGTTTGACAGATATTTCTGAAAATGTTCTTTCCAGGGTGACCTGAAAGTTTGGAAAGTCAGGGACCTAAAATGAATCATGGTCTTTTTGTGTTTGTTGGGTGTTTTGGGTACATTTGGGTTTTTCAGTGGAACTTCAAGCAAAGCAGATACTGTCACAATAATCCTGACTAGCTGGGCTCAACCATATCTTTATCTCTGAGTTTTACACAGCAGTGGGACTCCTTAAGGGTGACACTGGGGAAGTGGGTTCCATGGCAAGGTTATACTGGGCAGGGAGGGCGTAGGAGGGACTGCAGGGGTGGTCTCTGTGAGAATGGACCAGGAGCTGCTCCATCCCAGGCAGAATCAGTTCCTGCTGACTTCAAAACAGACCCTTGGCTCCACAGAGCTCAGTCAGGCTGGTGGAAGCTCTGCAAAGGCTTTTTTAAAAGGGTAAAAACCACTTCACAGCAGCTGTGAGAATGGAATGGTAAAAATGTGAGAGAAACAACTGTCTAGGCTCCAAGTTATTCCTGCTTCCATATTGAAGCAATTTATGAAGACTGCATCCCCCATGTTGAAGCTGGGGAAAATTAAGAGGAAGAAGGGCAGCAGAGACAAAGTGTTATAAGCTGCCTGCAGCTCCCATTCCTCAAAAGCCATTCCACTTGCAGGAGGGAGGAGAAGGAAGAAGAGTCACAAACAAAGGAGTTAAGTTGAGCCTGAGAAAAGAGAAAAGTGGGGAAAAGTGGGTTTAGTTTTGTCTTTTAGCTTTGTCTTTGTGTCTCACTATTCTACTCTAATTGGCAGTAAATTAAATTAATCTTCCACAAGTTGAGCCTGTTTTAATCATGATGACAATCGCTGAGTGATCTCCCTGTTTCTATCTTCTATCTATCACAAGCTTCTTCATCACACTCCTGCTGAGGAGGAGAAGTGAGATAGTGGCTGTAAGGAGGTCTGGCAGCTAGTCACTCTCAATCCACCACAGCCGGAATCATGGGACATCAAAGCATCTAGCACAGGGGAAATCAAACTAACAAAGTAACAAAAATCTCCCTTTGCCATTCATTCTCTCCTCTCACACACATATTTAAGTTTCATGGGGCAATAAAAGTAACATTTTGGAATAAATTCTGGAAGAAATAGGAAGGTCCAGGAGTCAACAGTTGCTGCATACCTGTGTCATTTTTTTATCCCAAATTATGTGCTTTTGGCTGAGGTCAGCTCCACCATAGTGCATTGCTTTCTAGCTGCAGTCTTAGAGTGAAATGTAAACACTTCAGACAGATGTCTGGCAGTAAATTGTCTCTTAAAATATTTCCTAGCTCCTGTGTCATATCTGCATGTGGATATCTCAGATACCCCTGGGATGTCTTGAATGACACTTACATTAAGACAACAGCAGTAGACCTCACATAGCCCAAGCAAGTAAGACTCTTGGGAGGAGGCTCATTCCCTCTCTTCTGTGATTAAGGTCTAGGCCATTCATAATTCACCTATGAATTTGAAAGGGGAATCCATCAAGAAAAAATTTACATTATTATATGTTTCATTAAGACTCACATCTTCTTACTGTTACGCTGTCAACTCAGTGTCAGAGGTTTCCCATCCACCAGGATATTATGACTGAATTAATTTCATAATTGTTCACCCATTTAGCAAAATTATTGCCACTTTTCCCTTAACCAGAAATAAACACCATTCCCATATTTTCCTTCTGTTCATAATTGAATTCTTGCCAAGCTTCTCCCCCCCTTTCTTCTCCTTACTGGCAAGTTTTCAAGGGCATTTGAAGACAATGTTGAGAAAAATCATGACTGATCTACTCATGACTTCTATGGCAAGAACCGCTGCATTACAATTGCGTGGGGAGACAAAGGCTGACAGCCTTTTTATGTTTCAGCAGCAATTTCAGGCTGTTAACCTTGAAGGCAATGGCAGCTGCTGACCCTTGAAGGCTGAATCCAGTTAGTGCTGAGCCAGGGAGTGGAGGGCTGAGCAGCTCTAGGGCCAGCCAGGTCGGCAGCAGTAGGAGGGCTCAGTGCCCCAAGAGTTTGTCCCCTGACTGATGACTTCTTAAAGCTGCCTGGGCTGAAATACTGATTCAAGCCAAGTAACTTAGTCTTGCAGCTTGTTTCAGGTAGCAAAGTGAGGTACCTCGTGACTGTACAGCTAATAACTCAATTTAGGAGCTATTCTAGAAGGGGACAAAGTGACTCAATTCACCAGGACTTCCCTAGGAGCTGATGGTATTTTGTTCTCTGCAGGGTCAAGCTCTAGAAACAAATATAAATGAAAGACTCCTCAGTTGACTTCACAAAGTGATGCAGTGAGGATTGGTCTAACAGATTGAAGTGACAAAGCCAGCTAAAAGTTTTTTTGTAATACTGAGTATTTATTGACCTGCAGGATAAATACTCAGTGTAGCTGACAGACATCTGGGAAAATTCTGTTGTGGGTGGGGATTCATCTATAAGGACGGTTAATTTCACTGGTAATTTGGCTGAAGCAACACCAGTAAAGCCAAATTAATTCCATGGTAAAGCTCTGAAGATACTCAGTTTATGAGACTAAAAGACTTAAGCTACACTATTCTGTCTTTAACAGCTGATTAGTCCCTTGAACTAAACCTACTGGAAAAATCTTCAGTGCTACATTTATTGAAGCCTTTATTATTTGTTCTGGGTCTTTGTTATAGGTTGCCCTTGGAGCTTTCTCTACCTTATTTTAATTATGAATACATCTGAGCTTGGGAAAGTAATACCTGAAACAAAAAAGAGATTTGTAATGGCAACAGTACAGGAAATACTCATTTGTATTCAGAGCATGGAAGTGATAAGTGTTATTGCTAGCTGGTACCCTTGATACCACAGCCATATTGTTCATCTCTATACATTCCTGGTTCAAGTCCCATTGTCGTTGTTGTTATTTCTAGGCAAATGCACTTCTGGGGCTCAAATCAGATATATTTGAAGACTTTACTATTTTCTTCTTTGCTTTTCCCCTTGCAAATGTTGTGATTCCAGTCACTTCAGGGGGCAGGAGTTTACTGGAATGTTATGCACTGGCTCCAGGATTCTGAGCTGGAATTGTCATCCTGCCAGTCCTGTGCAAAGAGGATTTTCACCAGCTGCTAACCAGCACAGGACAATTAAGAAACCTGTTTTCAGTTTTTAATCTCACAAAAGTACCCTTTACCTAACACCACACTGCAAAACTGTTTTGCAAGTCTTTGGGCTGGGATCTGGGTGGTCTGCCCGAGAGTTCAAAGATATTTTGTGAGAAAGGAGAAAAAAAAAGGAGGATGACTTTATTCCTCTTTTTTTTTTTTTTTTTTTTTTTTTTTTTTTTTTTTTTTTTTTTTTTCAATATATCTTGTTCCTAAAACCAGCACAGAAGAGGATTTCCTGAGTCTTGCATGGTGTCAATTGCTGAACATTGCAGTTCTCCCTTTTTACCTTTTACCTTTAATTTTGTTAATTTTACCTAAGACTTATATGTAGTCTAATCACGGAGTAAAAGAGCAGCTGTTAAAAGCATCTGGTTTTCTTTAAATTAAATGTGTTATGTTGATGATTGTTTTTCTTAATATTCCTGCAGTTATTAGTACAGCAAAGGAACTAGAAATATTTACTGCAAAACAATTATTAATAGATTGCATTTACTGAGTAAAAAAGACATGATGTTTTAAATTGTTTGTGCTGTAACATAAATGCTTAACATAATGAAAACTGGTATTTTTTAGCACAAAAAAGTACCATACCCTATTGCTCAGAATATCTGTCCAATAGCAAGGGTAAATAGCAGTTTGAAAACAGTTCATGCCTGTGCTCATGTTTTATTAATCACCACAAATATATTTGAGGTCACATAATCTGCATGAAGTATTTCGATGCTATTTGAAGATACAGTCTTGAAAAAATACATGTCCAGTTCTGATTTCACTCAATTTTTTTTATAAATTATGATCATAAAGAGATTTGCTGCAATGTGTTAAAATACCATAGAGCCTATCACTTATCTATCGTTTTGCTTATATCAATTAAGTATTTAATCTGGAGACAAGAATCACAAATGTGCTGATTCTGCTTGTGCCACAAATGGTGCCACATGAGGCCCTGTGCTACCAACTCACTGTGTCATCCAGGGAAAAGGAATCAGCTCAGTTCCCCCTCAGGAGGGCATTCATTATTGTGTCGCTCCCAGCAGAAAATTCATAACCATCTGGCTTCCAATTAAGCAAAACATACTCAAGTGCTTTTGCTGCTTGAGTTGAAGCTGATATACCCTCCCTGCAGAACTCAAAGAACTACATACAAAGACAACAATCAAGAGTTGAACACAAGTCACTATGCTGGAAGTTCAGTTGTTTATTAGAGAAGGAATAGCATTGGGAGCTTATTTCTAAACATGTTTGAGTTTTACGTTATACAGCCATTTGGTAAAATATTGAAATACTCATTTTTGGCAAGGAATGGAAAAATAATCACCTCTTTCCCAGGAGCCTGATTTCAGGATAAGGTGAAGGGCAGTGACCTCCACCAGGGAAATGAATGCCTCCTGCCAGGGCTACGGGAGCTGCTGATGCAGTTCCAGAAGGCATTTGGATTCAGAACAGCAGCATGTCTAATTCTGCCTAGTGAGTATCATGGCACTATGTGCTAATTTCTGGTCCTACAGTGTATATGCAATCTCAGCATTTGCTGGAGTGATGATTTATTCAGAACTGATGGTATTTCTCACCTGGCAGGATCAGGGCTTTAGATAGCAACACATTTTCTTGTTCACCAAGAAGTTCATCCATAGACAAGAAACTAGAGCAATAGGAAGAATTATTCAGCAGCACCAGAAACAACAGATGACCTGTGTGTAAACCTTGGCAAGGCATCTCTGAGCAGCACACTGAGCTTGAAACAGAACCCAGCTATATTTCAGAAGCAAAGACAAGATGTTTGTTCTCAGATAAAAGGGAGGAGCAACATTGCACTAGTCTGAGACTGAGACTCAGAAACTGCTGAAAATTCTCCCTTCTGCCTAAACCCATTGGGATCCTGCTGTACCTGGATGGAAATGGAGCCTGAAATGTAAGCAAGAGTTGATATCCAGCTTTCCAAAGGGAAAGGATTAATGAAACCTACAATGTGTCCTTCCTGCTGGTTTCTCAACCTTTTCACACTGCATTAGGAAAGGACAATCAGTAACAAAAGCAGCAATGAAGTTACAGGCTGTGAGCTATAGCAGGCCTCCTTTCCTTTGCATGCTCACTCAGGACTCCAGAGGGAGATAGCTGAAGATGTACTATGTACTCATAGCAACCTTCTTGGGCAGGCTGTGCTGGAGTGCTGAGAGGTGTGGGAGGTGGGGAAAGCTGCCTGTGAAGCCAAACATGGGTGGCACAGTCCATCGGGGAGGAAGCTGTGCCAGGGAGCAGAGCCTGGTGCCTAGCAGGCCCCACTGTCCACCCAACTTCCAGAGCAGTTCATGTTTAGTGTGTTTGGACTGTTATAAAGCAATTTTGATAATGTGGTAACTTCATAATTAGATCTTAATGAAATATACTTCCTAAAGCACTGTGTGCATACCTGCTCCTAAGCACCCCTGTTGTGTAGAGGGAACTATCAATGACTCTGAGTGAGAATGTATATAAATATGAGCTGTAACAGTTTTACTGAGACTCTAAGCTGAAAGAACAGACACAGGGTAACTGTTGGTTAGACATTCAAATTCACAATTTCTTATACAAAATAGCATAACACTGAAGAGAAGCTGCTGTGTTTCCCTCATCTGACTAGACCATCACAAACCTTTCTGTGAGTTTAAGCTCTCCCCAGAGCAGCTAGTCTGAAACTTCAGCTGATCTTTCTTTAAGCTTCTCAAACTGTACTTTTCATGTTTGTTACCTTAAAGCAACTGAACTGACATTTCTGAAATTTTGCATTAGTACTTGTTTCTAAGTTTGCCAAGCATGAGAAGAAAGACAGACATCACTGGCATGATCACTGGCAGCCTTATCCCCCAGCTGTAGCACTAGAGCATGATGAATTGGTGTTTAACAAAGTTCCTTAATGCCTCAGGCAATGGCCCGCTTAAATCTTAGTTTTGTTTTCCCTTTTCCTTTGTACTGTACAAGTACAAAACTTAGAAAGAGCAGTAACTTCTATGATATTCCAAATGCCCAGTGGATAAAGCCTTAATGAGGTATGAATAAATGTAAAATACTATGTATTGGATTGTTCTGGAACAGTCCAAAAGTTCAAAAAGAAGTAAGCTCTCCAGATTTCAAGGAAATAGTGTCTCAAGATATTGTCTTTCCTTACATTCATAGAATCATAAAAAGGTTTGGCTGGAAGACATCTTCTGAAAGATAATTGAGTCAAACCTCACATCATCTAGTCCAACAAGGTAGGTTTTGCAGAAATCTCTGCAGTAGACTCACTAATCTTTAATTGGAGGGTCTTTTTTGCCCATTGGGAGTATTTGGTGTTGGCTGCTGTTGGAAATAGGATATTGAACAAGATAATATGTGTTTCTGTGTTCCCTTTTTTCAAAAGCAAAAAAAAAGAGTTTAAGGGAGTGGGTGTGACATATTCAAATGAGTGTGATGTACCTGTCCTACTAATAAATTGTTTTTACTATGTACTGTGTAATTAAAGTAGCATAGAAAAAAATGCTTGGGCTCTTCTGAATGTGTAGGTCTATGTATGATATAATTGCAATGATTGTATCCAGTGGAAGCAAACAATTTGAAGAGATTTGATTTTGATGGATGTGAGAACAGTAATGAGTTACTAATGATAAAGTTAATTTTCACTATCTGCCTGCTGAAGTAATACATTTGACAAGACTGTCCAGTTGCATATCTTTTCTAAAATTAAAAGCACAGCACGAAGCCACACAGAGAAAAATAAAATGGCTCACTATCAAATAATAATTATTATGTTAGCTAAAAATACGGAATAACAAACAATTTCTGCAAAATCCAAAGGCAGAGCTCTTTATGGCCACTAACTACAAAACTCCCAAAATAACATCAAATCTAACATTAAATATTGTGGTTTTGTATTCAGTCTCGTAATGTGAGAAGGATTGCTGCAACAGTAAAAAGCAAAGTAAGTTAAGATTAATAATAACTTTATTCACTGCTGTCATTAAATAAACATTAATAACTAACAGTTGAGAAAATCACAGAGAATTACAACAGTCTGATGTTAGGCTCTCTTATTTTTGTTTTTATAATGATTCCTGTTAATTAGGAACAATATTGACATAAAAATTTTAAGTGAAAGTGGCACTATTTCAGGGCTAAAATCTTTTCCTCAGTCACCATACTAAAAACCTTGACAAAAACCTTGCCTTGAGTGTTGGACACACCATCAACTACAGATTATTTTCTCTTCTGGTGTTTCAGCCACAGATGTAACTCCCCGCTCCTCTCCTGCCCTAGTATCTATATAGAGACTTTTGTCTGACCACAGAGGATTAAAACTAGGTTAAAATTCACTGGAGCTGAACTGAACTGACATTTCATATTGTTCCTGATTTGAAACAAAGTTTTCACTTCTGCAAAACTATTGCCAGTTCTGTTTGGATTTTATGTATTTAATGGGAAAGCCTCCAGGAGTACATTAAGAAACATAATAATCATTTGTCACTCATCGTACCTTGAGGAAGAAATTGTATGTTTGGTGCAGTGCTTTGTTCATTTTAAAAAGATGTGTGCTTACTGCTTGTCTTCTTTGATTTTATTGTTATATAGCACTGCATTTTTACATCTGACATGAAGATTATGGAAATCAGCACTAAACTTTCAAGGTTTACCTGACGGTAAATCTCAATACATAGCTTTTAAGAGTTTAAAAACAGCTGTCTTCTTGCCCTTGGGGATCACTAGTAAGGAGCTGTAGGACTCAGAACTGGAAATAATTCTTGTCTGCAGTCACCTGGCAAATAGATGAAATCGGAGCATGACCATTTCATGTTAGTTGAAGTTTTCTCTGTTTATTTTAAAAGTTTTGTCGAGAAGTCACTCAGTGTAAGAAAGTTTAAAAGTTTCTTACTAAGACTGCTGGTGCATCTGCACTACAGCTGTTCTGTGCCAGCCACTCCAGCTCCCCTTGGTCTTCAGTTCCCTCAAGACTCCATTTCAGCCTATGAACCTGGTTTCAGATCTTTCTCTCCTTTCCATCCATTTAAGTGTCTGAACTTCTAGACCACACAAACCCACAAATGTTAGTCTGTCCCTTCCAGATATGCTGCAAAGAGACATCTGAAGATGCATAACTGTCTGATTTGAAGAAAACCCCTGAAGTTCCATATTTTAAAAATAGTAGTAATCATTTAAGGACATGCAGCTTTATCTTGCTTCTAACAATGTTGAGGAAACCCCTTTCTCTCACCATCCACCACCTATTTGTTATTTCTCACGATCAAGGTAAAGTGGCAATAAAAGTTTGCTTTAAGAGACAAAGAAAATAAATCCAGAAATAAATTCTAGACTCTTGAATGTTTATGAATTTGGATTGCAATTTTATAGAAAGACTCTCCTTCAAATATGGAAAGATCTGACCTGGTAATACTTTGACAGAATTTTAAGTTGCCTGCTTTACCTGTAGCAAGAGCTGTTGACCAGATCCTGAATTTATAATATATTTATACTGTCAACTTGAATCTGGGCATTTTTGTCAGGATGCAAGGGAAAAAGAAATTTCTAGAGAAATCCTTTCATATCCTGGGTACTTTAATCTTCTCCGTCAACTTTCACTCCCACCACATTGCTGTTCTATCACATGCTCTGATCTTAATCAGAATGACAGGGTCATCATCCTCTTTTATAAGCTTGCTGGAGTAATTCTTTTTCAAGGTCATCTGTGAATTGACTTTAGTAAGCAATTATAAATTGGATGATATTTTAATATTCTACCCTCTCCCTGAGCTTTAATCTAGAAGTGATGAGAGACAAAAAGAAACCCAAAGTGCATCTTAGGAAGCAAGATGATGAACATTATTATTCAATACCTTTATAATTTGTCCTGCCCTGGACACCCCTATCTTTCCCACTGAGTTCAGAGGGAGTTGAGGGAAATTCAGTATCTTCCAGAAACAGTGCTTTAGTCTTTTAGCTAATGTATCTGCCTATGATCTCTGGAGAAATCTATTGATATTGATATTTGAGACACTTAAACTTGGCATTCAGAATTCTGCTGTATTACAATGCATTTCTACTAAGGCAACAGAAGTCTCTGTCTCTTCTCTCTCTGATGCTGCCTTTTGAATTTTAACATTAAAAAGCAGTATTTTCCTTCACTGTATTTCTAAAAGAATTTGGAACAGTTTAGGAAACTGGTTATGGACCATCACCCAGCAATAAACTATTAGATATCTCCAGAACCTTGGCTTCAAAGGGCACAGATTGTGAGGACCAGCTGAATAAGGATTAGCAGATCTACTGGTTCAAGCTTTCACAAACATTTTCCAGAGGAACACTTACCACGTGTCTGTGTTTACATCCAACTACAATGTGTGCTCTTAAGCAACTTTCAACATGGCCATGCTTAAACAGTTATTGCCCCCTGAATGACTCCTTGGTTTGCTTTCTAAGCATAGAAAGCAAGGAATGGTTTCTCTCTGACCCCTCTCTGACCATCAGTACAGCCTCAACAGGAATTATTCACAGTCCTTTTCAAGACTATGAAGAGAGCTAGATAGCAATTCTGTTTTTCAACTTAAAAGACAAATAGAATGACAAATGGACAACGTGGTTGAAATGGAATGCATTCCTCAAGTGGAATACTATTATTTGCCCATGAGGATTCTGCTGGGGTTTCAGGGACTTCAGGGGTTTCAAACTGTGCTAAGGAAAGAGGAGATAACCAAAAGTGTTTATGGTGCAATCAGTACATCCAACCTATAAAGTCAACAGAAAAACCCAGAAGTAAAATTTACTCCATTTGCATCAGTACTTTGAGGAAGGAGTGAGTTTTGTTTGAATCAGGACAAGCTTGAATCATGATTTTGATGTGGAACTATGTAAAATTCTGGGGTTTGCTGGGCTTTTGCTCTAAGCCACAAACAAGAGATAACAGCTGCTTAGTGTTTTAATTTTGTATTCACAAGAATTGCAAACAAAGAACAAAGGAAACAGCTTATACCACAAACCTTTGTTCTTGCTCTGTTTATGACTGTTGATTTCACTGTCATTTAGTCCTGCCAAGGGCTGATACGCATAAAATCAAGACAATAAATGCAACCCTTGTCTGTCTCTTCACAGTTTCTTTTTGAAGATGTGTGCCAAGTAGATAGTGCTGGAAAAAAATAACTGCACGCTTTTCTCAGCTGAACTTACACATCACAGGTAACTGCAGTACATAGTGCTCCACACTCATCCAGCCATCATCAGGCAGATAACTGCAGGAATGAAAATTAGGCTCAATTTCCTGCCTAGACATAGGTGGGACATCCTGAGATTATCCAATTTAAGAATTATGATATTAAGGGCAATGAAGCAGAAGAGTTATCATCAATACTGTGAAGCAGTCTCTCTCCAGAACATATAGGTAGAGTTTTTTTGATGCTTATAATCTGCATATGCTCACAATCTGAAGATAATAAGGGAGTTGCCTGTTACTCTATATAGCCATATAAAATCTTTTTATCTAAAGAACTGACATCACACTTAGTGTCAGGCAAGCTGGAGCACTGAAACTCCAGTAATTTCAGTAACCTACTTCTATGTCACTGGATAATAGCCACTTTTCATTTCTGATGTGGGTAATAACAAGAAAATGTCAGTTTAAGAGATTTTTTTCAAATGCATTCTTCTAAAATAAAAAATGCTGTTTTCTTTTTTTGAAGGAAATTTTGACATTTCCATTTCAATGTTTTTCCAGAAACCATTAATTATACTTTCCAATATGCCCTAGATGGCAATCTAGCCTTTCTGAATCTAGTGGTAAAATTCCCACTGCTTTTAATAGGGGTAGGTATTTTCTTTTCCACGTATGCATATTTACACAGGCGTTCTTAAGGCCACACACTTAGGTAGACCACTTTAGTTTGGTGTTCAAGTATTGTTTTTCCAGAATCCCTGCTCACTCAGCCCCTTACCCTGCTTTTCAGACACAAAGGGTTGTTGTTTTAAGTGGCACAATCTACAGGTAGGGAGACCCTGCAAATTCAGAGAGAGGATGTGCTGCTAATGCACACTAAACATAACCAGAGGCTCAAAGAATCTTCCTCTTAAGGGTGGGTCATCACAACATTCTAGAAACCTCACCCTGGAGTCCAAACTGGGGTCTAATAAATCACCTTAGAAAACATGGCACTATAGCAACAGAGTGGTACATGGCTCTGAAATATTTTTCTCCATTAAGGGTTCAGAATGAAGGCATTCCACTCAAGCCAGCTCACTCTTTGAATTCAATTAATGTCATCACTGGAGCAATAAAGTTTTACTGCTAGAAAGTTTAATTTTGTACTTGTGTGCTTGACTACTTGAGATGTATTACACACTGTATGTAGCCACTTGACACAGCAATGGGCTTCCACCCTCTGAGCTGTGCCTCACAGAGGAGCCACGAAAGTGAGCAGTCTGTGCTAGGCACAGCTGTAGCCACAAACAGGTTTACTAGTGACCACTGCAATGGCCAGGATGTCTGGATGTCATAGGGGTATAATCAGTACCCCTGAATTTATGGCAGTCCCTGAGCTTATTGCCCCCAGCAGGGAGCAAAAGTACATGGAATTTGGTAATATCTCAGAGCAACACAAGTTCAGGATCCCTGTAAGCCCATCTGCAAAACCTTCGCTTGCAAACCTAGAGACTGGGACATGGCATGCTGAGATGTGACACATCTTCCACATGCTCCCATGCCCTCACAGCCTCAAAATCCACTTCCATTGACCTCCTTCATGTCTTTTGCCCAGAACTCTGGAGCACAGAGATAGATCCAGAGTGGCAAACTGCTTCTCTTGGGGATTTTCCTCCCAAGCAGGCAGTGCACTACTGGTCCCAGTGAGGTAAAGGATAGCTCTGAATACTCTGAATGCCTCTCTCTTCTCTCTCTCTCTTTCTCTCTCTTTACCTATTACAGGAATGACAAAACTCAAAGTGAAGACTTGGCTGGGAGGATGCATTTTCAGTCTGTTTGAGGTTTTTGCACAAGAGGTGATTTTGCACCAGTGATGCAGCTATTTTCTTGGACACTGTAATTTGAGGGTCTGCACGCAATGCACTGCAAAGTAATTTAATTTTACATTTTAACATGATGAAGAAACCATAAATCTGTAGAAACTTACACCATGAACTGAGTGAGCCCCATAATAATAATAACAATAATAATAATAATAATAATAATATAAAAATTAAAAAGAGGATTGATTGCACACTCATTTATTTTGCTGTTCCATTGTGTGAATTAGGGCTACAAGTTTCCCATTGGGATTCAGAAGGTTATTTGTCACACACAGAGAAATAAATTAGAGGGAACATTAATGGTGACAAGCATACAAGACTACTGAACAGCAGAAGCATTTCAGTCCTGCTGGGAATGAGAGGAGCAAAGTTTCACAGACCTCTGGTCTAGTTGCCATAAATCCAGCATATAAACAATGAATACATTCAAGCACACCTCTGAGCTGTCATTGCAGATGACATACATAGATTCATGTATTAATATGTGTAACTATACAAGTCTAAAGTCTAAATTTAAAACTCTACATAAAGCCTACTTTTCAGGGAAGGACGTTCATATAACATTTGCTTGACCTAGAAAAAGTGATTTAAATTATTTTAAGATTCCTTAATCCTGTTTAACTTATTTTCCTGAGAGAAACTGTAAATCTAGTGGCTGTTACAGATGTATGGCATAGTCCCTTCACACTAAAAACAAAAAGGAATAAAAAAAAAAAGAGAAAAAAACCCCTGTGTATGTTGCATGACCAATTATAATTAAACAAGTAAGCTAATCTTTACAGTGTCAGGACAGGATAAATTCTTTCTCTGTAGCTTATAATGCCACCAGTCTGGCAAGAGGATTCAGAGTCTGAAGGTTTATTTCATCTTCTGTCTCCCTTGCTTCTCTCCCACCAGAGGAGTCAAAATCAAAAACACCAACCCAGCCCCATTCCTGTTTCCCTGGAAATGTTATCTGTTGTGAGCAGTGACTTCAAGTCACAATTACTTGGAAATCTTTGTTAAGATATAGTGTTGAGATTTTAGCTAAGATTAAGTACATTCATTCCCCTAAGTTTTCTTATGCTGACATGGAAACTCTTAAGGAATTACTGAAGTAAGTAATTTTTCACTTTTTTTTCCCCTTTAATATTTAAATGCTGAAGAAAAAAATCCCTCTTTTTGTGCACTGGTGCAAAGCATGGGTAAGACTAAAACCAATACATTTAAAAGTAGATGATTCTCACCGATTTTATAGCAGCAGCATTGCCACCTTGGTCCTGATATAGCAAGAGTCTAACACAGAATATTTCAGCAAAAACACTGTTTCTCTAGATATTTCTGTAAGTGCTCTTTCCTCTGGTATAGAAATTCAATATTGCAGACAGGCCTCAATTTAGCATTGACTTCAAAGGAACAATCTCTGTCAAATATCCCATGTTCCTAGCTTGTTTGAAGATGGAGACATACTGACGCCCTTCCTGTCAGGGAAGAAGGAAGGAAAAGAGGTTTGTTTAGGCCAAATCCCCACTGGTTGCTTTCCAATACATCAGAAAACTGGTATGTAGTCAGTCTCTCTAAATAAGAAAAAGGAAAAAAGTCAGACAGCTCAGTGATTAATATGCTTACTTGAATGTCAGGGATGTATGTTCAAATCCTTCTTCTGTCAGACTGTGGAGCAGGGATGTGAAGCAAAACCCTGTGCTTGAGAAGATCAGTCAATCTTAGCTGGGTTTCCGCATCTGTCTCTCCTGACAGTTTTTATTTTTTTTCCCAGTGGATACAAAATACAGAAATAATCACTGCAGCAGAAGTAACTCTGCTTTGTCATGAAAAATGCCTTAACCTCCAGGCTACAGGATTTCCTTTCTCTGTCCTTTTGCGATGTGACTGCATTTTGTGCAAGGCTTTATGCATTAGGCGAATTAAGCTGATTTTATTCATCTGAGATCAAAGAATAAACATAATACAGAAGGGACAATTCTTGTGAAGTGCAAAGTCAAGCTGCCCATGTGTCTAATGGTAAAAATGTGAAGTATTTTACAGGAAGAAAAATTAGTGTGTTGGGGAGGTGCCTCTAGAGGGTGAAATTGTGGCATAGCAGAGCCTATGAAGATCCATTTTTTAACTGGAAGTTGCAGCATGATGGCTAAAATCCTTTAGGAATCCAGTTGGGTACTCTCAGAGTAAAATATGAAGGCAAGTCAGAAAATACATAGGGTGGAAATCCACTGCAGAGCAAATTCACTGACTTCAATCCTTTCCTCCACCTCTCCATGTGAGGGCACAGGTGCAGTCCCATGAATCTGCCACCTCATCCTTATACAGTCTCCTTGTACCTGACCTCTCCTCCCGGGAGAACTGTCTTTGGCATGCCCAGACTGCCCTGAAGGGTCAGGCGTAAGCAGACCGTGCTCTGCCAAGTAAGAACACCTTATTTGTAGCCGACACACAGGAACTATTGTTCTTGGGTTGTTTATGCTTTATTCCCTGTGGCACCCACTAATATATTCTTGGTCTGATTCTTATCTCTTAGTGACACACATCAGAAGCATTTCTAAACCTCTGGGTGGAGAAGGGTTTGACATTTCTAGTTCAGATCAATATCACATCAGCAGAGATGAGTCAAACGCTTGCAGCTCTCATTCCCGTATTATTTATCCACATTCAATTGTCTCTCACCTCTTATTGACCTTTTCTATTCAACTAATATGAAACCAAGGCCCTTTGAACCCAAGTGCCAACTGGTGCAGCTGGATTGCAGGCTGTCCACTGTCCTGAGTTATGGGCAGCTAAAGCAACAACACGCAACATTCACCACTCGATGGTGCCTTACCTGGGAAAATGCTGCTAAATGTAAACCAATCCCCCGGGGAACTTGGCCTGTTGGTGGAGCTCATTGATACCTAAATTAGATTCCTGCAGACCCT
Organism: Sylvia atricapilla; assembly: GCF_009819655.1. NCBI lineage: Eukaryota > Metazoa > Chordata > Aves > Passeriformes > Sylviidae > Sylvia > Sylvia atricapilla. Next base: position 58,137,657 of record NC_089145.1, read on the forward strand.
AACCTCTCCCCTCAATTACAGTGTGCCTGATGAGCACCAAGCACATCTGTTTCCATGCCACATAGAAATGGACAAGGTTACGATGCTGAAATCTGAAACCAGCAGAACAGTGATGACAGTCCCTCCCCTCACGGGCAATCCCTGAACCCTGGTGATCTTCAAGAGCAGCCTCTGGCTGGCATCACACTAAATGACGCCAGGAAATGAGGCCACTTTTTGTTTTCACATCCTATTATGCATGGCTTGTTTTAAATATGATTAGATGGACACTAGGATTGTTTTTCATCTTCAGCTAAAAAGTAGTTAGGGCTTTATTTTATTGTATGAATAGTTGCATATTTTTCTCAAGTGTTCCCAGAATATGAGGGGAAGAATAACCACAAATTATAGGGGCATACACACACATATACCTACATATATGTCCAGATAGGGGCATACACACACATATACACAATTTGCAGAGGAGCACCTTTCCTTCCACATACATGCCCACCACAGAACAGATTGACAGGCTCAGGTGAGACTCACAGGAGACACAGGATGTTCATGTGTTTTATGCAGCCCTGAGATATTCATATCAGCAGTTCAAGGACTGCATCTTTATTGCTACTGCATGATATAATTCAGTGGAAATAATAAATCAATCAATCCCGGCCTGGCACACAGCCATAATACAAAAATTAAAAAACTATATTAAAGTAACAGAACCTGCTTGTGGATGAAAATGTATATCAAGTCTTGTGAATGTGTAATTGGTAATGTATGGAATATGTGACTGTGTTCTGAAATGATTTTTCTTTGATGTCTTTAGTGTTAATAAACCTCAATCTCTCATCTTCTTATGTCATAACAGAGATATTTGTTTCATTTAAATTGGGAAAAACTGTCAGAGCTGCTAGGATTTTAACCTTCACATGAAAGAAATGCAGGTAATGCACATCCACTACTTAGACCATGAATCATTTCTGGAAAATAAAGCTAAGATATGAATTTAATTTTCTTATTTTAATTAAACACAGAGTAACACCCCAGTCCTGAATACTCTACATCCTGGTGTGTGGGAAGTCCAAAGTCAGACACTAGTTTTTTTCTTGAGCCTATCTGCATTCAAAAGGGACTTCCAGAGCACATAAAGAACTCCCTTGTCTTTATTTGCTGTAAAATTTCAGGCTCCTAGGTACCAACTGATGAGTGTAGAACCATTTAGGATAGTGAGATTAAGTACCACTGAACACACATTTAACACACAAGTGCAAAGGACAGCACTGTTGGCCTTTTTACTATGATAAATAGGAAAGGAAAAAAGCCATGTGCCATGCAGCAAGATTCTCTTCTCCCCCTTCAACAGTATACACATACTATGCTTCTATGTCTTGCAAGCAAACAATGAGGAACATTTAAAACAGACTTTCTTGAAAAGGAAATGTTTTAAGAATTGCCATTATATAAAAAAGGAAAGGAGGGAAATGCAACAGTAAAGTGAACTAAAGCCTTTTTAGTCTGTCTAGTCTCACAAAAAAAAATGGCAATAAATATTTCCATAAAAGGTATATTTACCTCCCATAATCTCCATGACAACAATTATTTCACTAGGCTCAGAATTTTCTTCCTTCCTTTTATTTTTTTTCATTTTGAATTAGCTGCTTGTGTAGACAAGCATCTGCTGCCTCTCCATCTCACAGCTGCTCCTTCTTGCTTTTATTCTTACTAGTCTGTATCCCTCACCCATTTTCAAGCAAATACTACAAGACACTCTCTGAAATGGTCAGTCTGGGCAAAAGGCCAGGAAGTGAAATCAGCCCTTTACCAATAGATTTCCTTCTATTTTACTTTATTTCCCTAGGAAATTTTGTCTCATCTCAAAAAGCCTGCCAGCCCTAGAAGTTTGTTGTAGAATTACAATAGTATAGAAAGTTACTAAAAATGTAGGTGTTTCTCACCTCAGTAGGAAATTCACTGACTTCCAAAAATGCTTTTATTTAGGTCAAAATCTGATAAAAGACTAGAAACATGTAATTGTATTGGGGTAAATCTGAATTGGTCTCTAATTTTCCTCTTCTGTTTGCTTTTTTTTCTAGGATGAGAGGACATCAGAACTCAGCATTTTTCCAGAGCTCAAAAACTTATGGTTTACATTGGCTAAGGATAGTACCCCTGTGGACCAGGAAGCAAATTGCATAAAGGTGGTGTGGAGCTTATCACAATAATGCTTTTTAACGATGGCCCTTGAGCCACAAAGTAGCTCCAAGGCTGTGAACATCGCTCAGGGCACATCGTGTCTCCTGCAGCTGCCTAAAAGGATATGCTTGAAGACCCACATGCTGACTTTATGTGGTAACTGCACTTTACTTTGGCTGTGACTGTCCCTTGCTCCACGTGGCATCAGGCTGCTGTGGGGACAGCCCAGCAGTGCACATACACCTGTGGGCACCAGCAGCAGCTCACACACCAGTGTGACACATTGGGCAGTGGCAGCACAGACACGGCCCCATGGCTCCCTCTGCCACTCTGGCACTGGTGAATGATCTCATTCTCTTTTTTGATGTCTTCCCTGTTCTCTTCCTTTTCTGTATAGTCCCTATTTTCCTGCCTACTCATTTTTCTCTGTGCTGCAGCTCTCTATTCCTTTAACTTACCCTTTGCTGATTCCTCTCCTCTCCTCTCCTCTCCTCTCCTCTCCTCTCCTTCTCCTCTCCTCTCCTCTCCTCTCCTCTCCTCTCCTCTCCTCTCCTCTCCTCTCCTCTCCTCTCCTCTCCTCTCCTCTCCTCTCCTCTCCTCTCCTCTCCTCCTCTCCTCTCCTCTCCTCTCCTCTCCTCTCCTCTCCTCTCCTCTCCTCTCCTCTCCTCTCCTCTCCTCTCCTCTCCTCTCCTCTCCTCTCCTCTCCTCTCCTCTCCTCTCCTCTCCTCTCCTCTCCTCTCCTCTCCTCTCCTCTCCATGTCTGTTATTGAATGTATAGAGAAAAGAGAAGATGATGCAGAGAGGTTTGATACCATGGTACATTTCAGTGCGTTAACTAATTCTGACATTGTTTACTGCAAAATAGACCATATGGCCATACCCACCTCCAGTTCTTCTGGATCCCCTCACACCAATGTATACTCAACACAAAGCTCATCTGGGGCTAGACAGTGCTATATAATACAGGAGATGTGAAGAATTTGGAAGCTGGTGTGGAACTAGTATGAATTATGCAGTCAACAAAAGGAAGAGAGTGAGCTAGAGTGAGAATAAAAAGTATTTATACTCTACAGTATTTTTGGAAAAGATTTAGTGTATTTAATTTAGAGTTCTGGAGTTCATTTCCCCTAGCTAATTACAGAATTGGAATCTTCCTTAATAACTCATTAAAGATGAATGGAAGTGGTAACAGAATACATTCTTTTTCTCGCATACTTAGCAATGGAAACATGAACATATAAACTGATCCAGCTTTTAGGGGAACATATGCATATGGGGGAATGTTACAGCCACAGCAATGCAGTTCATCTATTAAATGTCCCCTTAGCAGGTCAGGATTAGTTATATTTTATGTCTATATCCTAAACATAATAGATATACCACTGTATTCACACCAGCAGCTAAATATCATTCCTTGTTATTGAGTCCCATAGCTACGTGATAATGTCACTGGAAATTATTATTGCAGTAGACAGGGACTTGCATGACCCCTGCTGGGTTGTCTCTTCCAAACTCTGTAAGTGAACTTTTTAATCTACTAAGTCCTTTTGAGAGATGAATAATTACATTCTTATGATTGTGTAATTTGTTACAATAAGGCAGAGATTCTTATTTTCATTTCCTATCCTGTTCTCTGGAAAAGTAACAAAAGCATGCTGGATTCCACCTGGCATTTTTACTCCTTGATGCAAGTTGTTTGACTGAATGCAGAGAAATTAATGAGAAATCTCGTCACACTGTCGAAATGAGACAGATCTCACTGACTTCAAGATAGTCTTATTTTCAAAACTAAGGTATTTTCTTAAAGAATAATATGATTGTTTAGTGAGAAAATACTTTGTCTAAACACCTGTAAAATATACAGCTGTCTTATTTGCCAAACCATATATATATTTACATATTATACCATAATATACCATCTATATTTTTGTATAATATCGATATTGTTTCAGGGAGCCATTAGAGACAAAAGGAGGATTAACACAATTTTTGAGGCACACTGCCAAGTGACTGCAATTTTCACTTGTTTAAAATACCCATTTACATTAGGTTATTTAAATTATTACCTATATCTTAGCAGAACACTGAAAGATGGGAAGTAAGTCTTGACTTTACCCACAACAAGTTCAGCAGAAGTATGTCTGGATCCAGTAGAGATACTAGTCGGGATAAGAGTGAAGGAGAGAGCTCATAGGGATCACACCTACTCATGTGGTACAGCCAGACCACACCCAGCTGGTGTAGACTCTGCAACACTGCAGCAAGCTAAAAGGCTGAAGCTGTGCAAATAGGCAGTGCTGCCAGAGCAATCTTCATTTCTTTCCCCCTGTCCATAGTTTCCAGCCACAAACAAATCCGCATCATGCAGCAAACCAGGTGATAAATGAAGGTGCACATAGATAGCTGCTTCTGACATCAGGTACTGTCTCCAGGTTTTGTCTCATAACAGCTAGACAGATCTATTTCCAGACATTTTCCTGTATCCCCTCTGGAGAAGAGAAATTTACTGTCCTTATGCTCTACACATTTTAGTGTGACATGATCATTTTACTTGCCCCCTTCAAAGCAAGGCAGATCTCTTTACTGCACCATCCATCTACTTTTGAGAAGTAAAATATGGCTCTTAGCAAGATCTGGATACTGTATCCCTCAACAAGACTACTTCTAATGAAAATACACCCCCTTAGGCCTAAGCAGTAGCAAAATATGTGCTGATATATGGATGACATATTTCCTGGTTAGTTGCAAAAAGAATAGGTGTAATTTACCATATAAAAGTACAAAAGGAATCTACCCTAAAAGAGAAAATTCAGCACTTCTCACACAGCTCCTTAGTAAAAATGTATGGGTTATTATAAGATGGATACAGTTACATAATGAAATAAAACCCCCCAATGCTCTTATTAAAATACAATTAAAGCAAATCACTGTTTTTTCAAGGGCTAAGATCTTAACAGGAAAAAAAACCCAAGAAATGACTGCACCCAAATAAGGCTTTAACTATTGAAAGCAACAGCTACATTAGAGCTTATACATCCATCAGTTCTAACATTCACATCTGTGTAATAAAGCCTTCTTTATATGTGGAAGTTTAGTTGCCTCACATGTGGATAGGTACCAGCATTTCTGTGGGAGTAGCTTATCCTCTTTCAAGAAAGGACTTCTCCAGAAAAAGCCCCAAGAAGAGTGATTTCTCATTTACCTAAATGTAAGAACTAGAAAGACCAATAAAAAACAGAGGAAGAGCTGTTTTCTGGAGATCCAGCAGACCTGTTATTTCTAAAATATTTTGCAGGACATTCAGGGGCAGCAATAGGAGAGGAGAGCAGCTATACAGGCAGATTGAGCAGACAGACAGCCATTGCCTCTGCTTTCAGCTGGCAAAAGCCTTCAGCTTTGGCAATACAGTGTTTTCATCTTTCTGTGCAGTACAACTTCTTCAGATGAAACTGGACTGCCCAGGGCACTGGTGGCAAACCGATTGTTTCTGAACTGGTTTGCCAGTTTGCTGGTTCATATACAGCCTAGGAAATTAAAGTCACGGCCCGTGTGAAATGAGCCAATAATAGCCATCAATTACCTGGTAGAGAGGCCAGCTCAGACGGCTCAAATCCTGCCCTTGGCTGACAGCTGAGAAGAGACACAAGGGAGCAAAGGCTTTCATGGACTCAGCTGCATTCTCCTCCTCAGGGACAGAGTCCTAGGTTTGAAGAACAACATGAAAATTTTGGGGCTTCTACATTATTCCTTCTATTTATAAAGCTTAGCTTCTATTCAGCTGTAATAAATGAACTCCATTTTGAAAGAGAAAACAAAGTGAAGCTGCAGGATTGCAGTGGAGTATTAGGCAAAGCCTTGTAAGCATTCTCCAGTAAGATGGCAACAGCAGAGCTGTAGCAAACTTCTCTCTCAAACCCATCAACCAGATTTGGGGAAAATGGCTAAAGATACTAACATGACAGGTATGTGCAGAAGCCTGTGCTTTTGTACATCAAGAAAAACAGGGGGCTCAAGGAACAATTCATTCAGATTGGGTACATTTAAAGCCAGATCCAGTGAAGAACTAGGAATGTGAATAGCAGGTGATAAAGCTTCCTGATGCAAAATGATTCACAGCTTTCTAGCTTAAAATGCAGGCAGGCAGTAAGAATCTCCAGGTGCTGACCCACACAGGTAGATGGCTCGATGCCTCTGCCCTGGTGCACCATGGAGAAGAATGAAAGCAGGAATTACAATTCCAGTAGGCAGCAGAACTCTGAATATACAGATGCTACAACACTGTATACTTTGACTTAGGTGGCTGTTTGTGTCATAAACGTTTAAAGTGAAAAGTTTTAGTTCTGAGTGCATAGATATGTATCCTATATGTTTCCATTTCTATTTGTAACTTTGTACATGTCTGTCATAAATGCTTATGTATCTCATAAGTGTTAATTCCAGCTGTTCCAATAGTCCTTTTGTTACAATAAACAATTGGCAAATTTTCTTTCTAATTTCGGATTTTCAGCCTCATTTGTAACAGTTAGCATCTCAACATTTTGATTAACCAAAAATCCAACTTCATCTAGAACTAACCAACATGTTCTTATTTTGTTATGAAAACCTACTTTCCATAAAACCAAGTCTACTGGCATCCAAATGGACTGCAACTACTGAAAAACTTTATGTTTTAAAAACTCCAGATTGATTATTTATTTTTTGCTTTTTTCTCCTTTTCCATACCCGCTCCCTTGGTATTCAAATACTAGAAATTTGTATTATGTTTATTCACAAAACCAAAACATTGGCATGGGTTTTTCCAAAGTAAAACCCGGAAAACAAAATGCACATATATGCCTGCAGTTTCATGCCACATAAAATACCTGGGAAGAGACTAATTTGCGTGCTGTATCTGAATGTACATTCAGATTGCGTGCTGAATCTACATGTACATCTGTCAGACAACAGCACACAGAAATAACTGTAAGGAAAATGAGGCAATATGGGGACTACATTCTGAGGAACACTTGCAGTGGATCAGTGAAACTCATTCAAGAACAACTACTGAAGTCAACGCAGACACACCTGATGTATGATGCATTTAGGCCAGCCTGCTGGAAAACCGTGAGCTGATTTTCAGTGATGTTTCAGAACAGTTTTCGTGATGGTTAAATCGCCGCCTGTACCGGGAGCTACGGGGTTGATCGCACGGCCTCACCTAACCAAGAAACCTCCATCCTTCAAGAGGAGACAAGTGGAGCTGGACCGCTTTTCTCCAGAAAGTGCAACAAGCAAGGAAGATGGGCCCGGGCATCTGTGGGACACGGGCCTGACACGGGGCCCGAGATCCCGGTCCCACAGCTGCGGCTCTGGGCTTCGCCACCCTCCGGCCCCTCGGACAGGGGGAAAGCACCGCGGACCCCGCGGCTGGGCACCGCCCGCCGGGCTGGGCGCTTCCTGGCGGCGCCGGGAGCCGCTTGTCCCGGGCCCTCCAACAAACGGAGGATGCCGAGGTCAGCCACGGCTCCCGACACGTTTCCTCCGGCAGCTCCGGGGCAGGGCCGTGGGAGCGGGGCCGGCGCGGGCAGCAGAGGCCGGCGCAGGCCGGGGCCGGACGCCGGCACAGCCGCAGGGGCAGCCCGCGGCCCTCAGCGCGCCGCCGGCATGAGGCGGGCCGCGCCCTGGAGCCTGCTGCTGGCCGCGGCCTGCGCCCTGGGCCGGGCCCCGCCGCCGCCGCGGGCCGCCGTGCGCTGCCCGCCCGCCGCCTCCTGCTTCAGCGCCCACCTCGCCAGCGTCTCGTACGCCGAGGCCCGCGGCGCCTGCGGCCAGCGGAGCGGCAGCCTCGCCTGGGTCAGCGGCGAGCCGGAGCTGCGCCTGCTGCTGGGGCTGCTGGCAGAGCTGCCCGCGCCCGCGCTCTTCTGGGTCGGGCTGAAGAGGAACGCCTCGGCCTGCACCCACGAGGAGCAGCCGCTCCGCGGCTTCTCCTGGGAGGCCGCCGAGGATGGGACGGCCCCGCAGGAGGTGCCGGCGGCGCTCGGCCGGTGGCTGCAGGAGCCGCTGCGGTCCTGCGTTATCGCCCGCTGCGCTGGGCTGCGCCTGGCGGCTGCCCCCGGGGACGGCTGGGGCTGGAAGGAGCGGGCCTGCCATCTGAAAAGCTCGGGCTACCTCTGCAAGTACCAGGACGAGGGCGCCTGCCCCGACCTCAGCCCCGCGGGCGCCCTCGACCTCGACTACCGCCTCCCCTTCGAGGAGCGCAGCGGCGGCCCCGGCTTCAGCCCGCCGGGCACCGTGCTGACGGTGGCGTGTCCCGGCGGGGCGCTGCGGCTCACCTGCCAGCCCGGGCCGGGCGGCTTCGCCTGGAAGGCGGCAGAGAAGCCCCTCTGCCCCTGCCCCTTCGGCCGCAGGAGCCCGGACAGCGGGCGGTGCGCCGAGGCCGCCGGGTGCCGCGACGCCGCCGGCGGCTTCGCCTGTGCCTGCGCCCCGGACGGAGCTCCCTGCCCGGGCACGGCGCCGGCCCCCACGGCTCCGGGCGGCCCCGAGGAGCCGTCCCGTGGCAGGGCGGAGGGCCGGCATCCCTCCTCCCCGACACCCCGCGGCTCCACGGAGCCGCCCGCCGCCACCAGGGCCGCCGCCGGCGGAGAGAAGACGGCTGCTCCACCGCCCTCCTCCCCGTCCTCCTCCTCCTCTTCCAACTACGTTTTCATCCTGGTGACGGTCGCGGTGGTGGTGCTGATCATCCTGGTCATGACCGTGCTGGGGGTGTTCAAAATCTGCTTTAACGAGAAATCCGAGGGCCGCGGGGACAAGGAGTCGCCGGAGGCCGGCAGCAAGGCGGAGGCAGGCTCCGCGGAGCCCAGCGGAGCCGCGGGCAGTGAATAGCCCCGGAGCGCCGAGGCCGCGTCCCTCGGGGCTGCCCTGAGCGGCAGCTCCCACCCGGGTCCCCACGTCCCTCCTGCCCCCAGCCCTGCTGCCGCGGGGAGCCGAGGGACAGGCGCCGCGGGTCCTGCCTGGGCAGGGCTTGAGCATCAGCCGGCGCTGAGGAGCGTGTAGCCACGCTCTTTTGAGGGGATTGAAGTCTAGACAGTCAGGAGGTTTTTGTCGGGCTGAAAAACCAGTTATTTCGGTGCTGATTTCACTAAAGTATAAATAGATCAGCCCGGCCGACAGAGCGATTGCAGCTGCAGCAATTGTGCGTTTTTATCCTCTCAGAAACTGTTCGTCGGGTGCCTTCCTTGGAGCAAGCAAGAAGTGGACCGCTTTGAGCACTTGCGTCTTGTAATTTCGAAGTCACCCCTCGCCTGAGTGGTGCTTGGAGGCTCTCGCTTTCAATCTAATCGCTGGAACTTTTGGAGAGGTGAACTGCCATAATTTTGGATGAAACTGCAACCCATATGCTTTCATACTGACGTTCTTAAAAAATGAAAGAGCATTTCTATACTTAGAAAGCCATTAAACGGCTGAGGAAGTGAGAGGTTAATGGGGAGTCAGTTTTATACTTCAGCTGGTGAAAAGAAGGATTATGTAAATCACTGCCCTGTTTGTTACTTCATACTCATTTTTATTGTAGCAGAGAATAAATTTTTCAGTTACAGTTCTTTCTCCTAAGTTGCGTTGTTACTAAACTTGCTTTCTGTATGCGGCTCCCTTAGAATCAGACAAGGTGCTGACATGCCACACTGAAAGAGGAGTTAACGTGAGTCCAAACACATCATGCAAATCTCATTCTCTTTTGGCAGATACATTGTTTTCCATGGAGTCCCTTGAGAGTAAGGAAAGATTCACCGTTTGTGCCCTTTTCTAAATGAGGTAAACACTTCCTCTGTGATTTCCCTTGGGAATTCCTGTGGAGGAGCTTTCATCCTGGCTACAGGACTTGCTTTCTCTGTGCAGTTCAGAGTGCTGATGCTCACTTATTACTATTATTATTATCGTGTTGGTTTTCAATTGAAGTTGTAATATTAAATATTGATTCAAGGTTTTCTGAGTGCAGTTATACACAGCTAGCTGGTCAAGCCTTTTGGTGTGCAGGGAGAATAGGGAAATATTTTCTTCCCTTAAGAGAACTTTAAGCTCTGAAATGTCTCTTTAAGTACACTTGCTTGTTTATTTGTTTTCCTCTCTTGAGACCTAACATTCTGACTACTGCTCTAATTTTGATACTTTCCTGTTGAGTTTGAAGAACTCTGTTTCAAAAAATAATGTGTGTTATTATTATCTATTTTTCTTGCAAGCAAAGGCTTGATAAATGTGGTGTTAACAATTGCTAAGGATAAAGAATTATATAGTATAAGTTTTTTTTTCTTTTTCCTCTCTCTCCAGATAGGCAGTTGCTATCTGGGAAAGAGTCTTTTGCTTTTGGTAAAGAGGTCACTGATGTTTGTGAGCCATCAGATTGACTGTAGCAATAAATTCCCTTGTGTCATGATAGGAATTAAATCCAGCTAGGTGAGAATGCTACTCATTACAAGGTGACTCATAATCTGCATACTTTTCTAATCTGTTTATCTGACATTTGTATTTCAGAAGGCAGGCATTTTTTCATCTTGGGCAGGAGGCTTGATTCTACATTCAGATGTGCACAGATTTGGAAAGTGACTTAGCCATTAATGCCTTATTTCTTAATAACACTCCTGTTGCTGTCACTGTAAGTGATTTCTTTTATGGGGTGGTGTATGTGGAGCTCTCTTCTTCTATCAGGGGCTATATAAGCAAATAGCAACTAAGATGAATGAGAGCCTCTCTAAATTATTTTTTCTATGTTTTAGTCTTTCTCACATATCAGATAGCTGAATGCTTGATGGGACTGTCCAGGTGTGTTTTTCTAAATTCTAGAAACTCTCTCATTCTCTGTTTCTGGAGTCTTAGCAAGCACACAATAAAGTGCTGGATTCAACACCTCACTACTTACTTTGGCATCTCTCAGTGTGTGACTCAGACTATTTAGTTAAAATAAACAAGTTCATGGCCTTGAAAGCCATTCACCTGTCCCATAATTTCCATTTTGCTCTTCCTGTGAAATCATGTTTTGATTTGAGAGTTGTCTCACATAATTCAGGATCATTAGACATTTATCTAGAGGACTACACAGCTTCCCCTGGCTTATAATTTGACTCATCTGAAACCAGACTGTTTTGCATCTAAGGATGGGATCCATCTTATCATCTGTAGACATCTCCAACAGTTCATCTAGACTTTTTTACTGACCTAGACTCCTTTACTGCCTATAGAGAGAAATATATGCTTGCAATTAATCTCATTTTAGACTAGATGGTGAAAACAGGACCAATGAATTACATTCTGAAAGTGCCCTTACTCTGCATTGACTGTAAAGAAGGAGGCTATTTATATTTAAATGCCTATAAAATACGCTTTTAAAATTAAATCAGAAAAATCAGCTCACTTAAGTCTCCAGCTGTGCAAGTCACTTTTCTAAAAGCAAACTCATGGTGCAATCTGTCTCTTCAAGGCAAGGCTAAATGGTCATAATTTTATTATTGCTTTTATATGTTATTCTTGTTTGGTATATCTGGGGTTCTTTACCTCATTTTTGCAGTCAGTAGAATACAAAAAAAATAGCATTTGGATTTGTTTGGAACCTGAGCAGGTTTGAAATGCATAAATTCCTCATTCTCTAATGGTTCAGACCAAAAAGAAGATGGTTTGGGAGAAAGGATTGATCATTTTTGCTTTCAACTCTTGATCAAATCGGGTCTTTAGTGAATAATAAACCAACATGTATCTGTCATGCAGCATTGGTTCATATCACAGCCATGATTCACTGGTCTGCAAGGCAGATTCAGGCTGGGGTTTGCTGTTTACATCCATAGAAGGAGAATAAGTAAGATCATAATGAGTACAGAGAATCATAACAAGTTATGATAATAAAAAATATCTGGTTATGAAAGTGGATGCAATTTTTTTAAAAAAAATTATGTAGCACCATATAAAAAGCACACAATCAAATGCAAGTATTTTTACAAAACATGGCAAGGATAGAGACAAATCTTGTCTTTTCTCTCATGTCACATACATGTCCATTGACAAAACATTATATAAGAATATATAATTTTCTTATATAATGTTTTTCCAGCGTAGGAAAAAGTACGATTTTATCCTGTATTAAAGCCATATAAATCACAAACAAACTTTGTATCTGTGAGTTTTACAATGCTTCCATTTGTAATGAAATTGGGATAGCAAGAAACTGTTAGTCTACATTTGAAAATGGTGATTCCTGCAAAGAATAGGAATGTCCAGATCTCTTGTCTATCAGTTATTCCAAAAAGTGTCCCATGTTGCCAATTTTAGATTTACCTAATTCCTACAAAGACATTTTGATTGGTAGGCGTTTGTCAGCTGCACATTTTATTTATGAACAAGTGATGAATTTTTAATGGTTTTTTTCATCAAATAATTGGAAATAAAATTTTAATTTCCACATTTTTTTAAAAAGTAATGATTTATGCTACTAAGGGCTTAATTAGATGTTCTATAGGATTGAAATGAAATCTCTAAGTGGGCATGGGAAAAATTCAAGTACTTCTGACAACATTTCTTCTTGTTTAAGTGTATTGTACAGTTTAAAGAATATTTAATATTAATATTTAATATTTCTAGGCTTCCCCTAGAAATTTCCTATCACTTATTTTTTTTCATGTTTGAAATCCCAGTTATCTTTCCTCATTTATTACATGGAGGTCAACCACTGGTAGATGCAATGTAGCTCCTCCTAGAAGTAACATTTTTTGTATTTCTTCAGTATGTGGACAGTTATCAAGGCTGTAGTGAAGCGATTCAGATATTTCACTAAAGATACATAATTAACTCAAAAGGCAAATACAGCAGGGCAGCAGCAGCAGTAACCACATTCCCAGTGCTTCAAAACATTAAACTTAATGTCTTTTCTTTTCTCCCCAAGCCTTGTCTTTCTCTTCTGGGCCTGTGGTCTGGGACTGGAAGACTTGAAAGCAGATGTGTAAAGGGATCTTTAGCAAGCAAGTCTTATCCCTTTTCTGTATTGCTGACTAGAATCACAGAATCATAGAATGGTTTGGGATGGAAGGGACCTTAATGACCATCTCATTCCACCCCCCTACTCTGTGCAGGGACACCTTCAGTAGACCAGGTTGCTCAGAGCCCCATCCAGCATGACCTTGAACACTTCAAGAGATGGGGCATTCACAACTTTGCTGAGCAAACTGATCCAGTATCCCACCACTCTCACAGCAAAGAATTTCTTCCTCGTATCTAATCCATGCCTACCCTCTTTGTTTGAAGCCACTCCCCTTTGGCCAGTCACCACAAGGCCAGTTTCCACCAGGAAAATGTTCTTCTTCAACTTTCTTGCAGATACTGGAAGGTTGTTTGTAGGTACGGGAAGCCTTCTCTTTTCCAAGCTGAACAACCCAAACTCTTTCAGCCTGTCTTTGCAGGAGAGGTGTTACAACCCTCTGATTGTCTTGGTGGCCTCCTCTGGACTCCAGCATGTCAATATTCTTCTTATACTGGGAGCCCCAGAGGAGAACACAGTACTCCAGGTGGAGTGGAAGCAGCAGGGGAGCTGGGGAATGCAGAGATATGGTGGTGGTCCTGCATTTCTGATGTCCTTCCCCTCCTTCCACTTGCCAGTCGTTTTGCGTTCTGAGTCAGAAAAACGGGAAAACAACTGCTATTATGCATTTTATGGGTAATAGAAGAGAAAGAAGACTGCAGGTCCAGAGAGACAATGAGCTGAGGAGGGAAAGATGAGAAAGACAGGCAAGCATCCATGTTTACCAGAATATATCTGTCCTAATTATCTTCTTCCTGCATATGTTTTCAGGTGTTACTCAAAATGTGGTGGATTGCAAACAAATAAACATTTTCAGCCATTAAGCCAGGAACAGCACATGGGCTGTAACCTGTCAGAAAAGCATGGGTTTGTTTTTGGAATGTAACCAGGAGGCCTTGTGTTTTTGACTGATAAGAATGATTTACACTGTTCTCTGGAGCATAACAGATTGTAAGTGCAGATTGTTTGAGTGAGATTATATACAGGTAATCTAAGTCTGTAATGTCTGTGCAGAGGAGTGTTTTACATTACTTTTCATTCTTAAGGGTGTATCTTTCTCTAAGAGAAAGGATTTTTCCCAGTTATTGTACTGAAGATTCTTTTCAAGTAAGAAATTCTGTAAATTTTACTTTATGACAGTGAAAAAGCAGTGAAAATTCTTCTGTATTCAATTTCTGTCTTGTCAATATGGGGTTCTTCTTGGTTTGTGTTGAGCAAAAAATTGTTAGGTCTTTTTCTCTATTTTAGTGATAAAGGAAAAAAAAAATCTGTGAAATTCAAAGCATCTGAAAAATCCAAAACAAATTAACATTCAGGGAAATCTATTATCTAGCTGTTTCTGTCATGTTTTCCTGAGTTTCTAGTAATTCCGTAAATTACCTAAATTGTCATTTAGTTCTTAGAAAAAAAGCCTAGATACTTTCTAACCTTCAAAAATAACAGCCAGCTTTGAAAACAGCAGCTGTCATAAAAAGCACAATTTCATATTTTTGCTGAGTTGGGAGTTTATGTATTTGCTGTTCTCTAAACAGTGAAAGTTAATTATGTGAAAGAGCCAAGTCCTGCCCTACAATGCCTGTACTGGACTCTACTTATTTTCCTCTGTTCTTGACAAAATGGCCTCTCCTGGCCATCACATACTTGATCCTTCTCCATTTCAGATTCCTTCTCTCTCTGTCTGCTCAGTATCAAATATCCACCAGTTTTGCCTTCTTTTAAATCCATTTCCCTCCAAATATCCAGCTTTGGCATGTTTTGGACCACTCTAGTTCACCAGCAGTCCCTTGGGGTTTCCATTGTGAATCCGAGCACAGGCAAGGGCTGTGTGAATGAGCTGAGCCTGTGCTGTACTCAGCCCGTGGAGCAGCACTGGTGTTCCCTGGCATTGCTCAGCTTTTTGAAGTGCAGTGCAGCCCAGCACCCTTCAGAAGCTTCCCCTGGGCTGGTGGGACTCACACGTGCACTGAAAACAGCACCGTCACCAACAGGGTGAGTGGAGACAATACAATCCTGTTCCAAGTCATGAAGACAGCACAGTTCAGATCCCAAGTCAGAAATCTGGTAATTGTTATCTGTCCCACAGCCTCCCTGTGCTGTAAATTTGGGCACTTTAATCTGAGCCTTTTTAGTTAGGAATCTCAAGAACCCACAGAGCAGCCCTTTAGGCATATTACACAGTGCTAGAATCTGCATAGAAAAGACATTTGGTGTGGGGTGGGGTGTGTGGTAACGGAGAGTAGAAGGAATTTTCTGTACATTGATACAGTTTTCAAGGTGACTCTACCCATCATAAACATGATAATCACATAATGACAAATGTATTCCACCCAGACTGGACACAAACCCCTATATACCTCAGGCAGGATACAGCACCTTGCTTCATAGCTGCTTATTGCTCTGCCAAACCCATATTTTAGGCTTTTGGAGAAAAAAAGAGTTGGAAGGGAGTGAGAATAGTTAGCTTTTATTGAAAAGCATCTGTCTTGTCAAAATTGTGCTTGGTCTGTAGCCATCTAACAATATACTTGCAAATACTCTCAAAGTATACTCAGGTTCACCTATTTTTCTTGGCCACTTCTTTCCACAAAATGTAATATCTAAAAGCATTTTTCTTAAAGAGAAATCTAATTAGTAAACCATCCTTTCTTCCCATGGCTTAGCCTGAAGTTATCAGCCAAATAGGGCCATGGGGAAGAGGATGGAAATGCTGAGTACACAATTCAGTAGAAATATTTTATTCTCCTCTAGAGATTCATAATTCACATCCTTGTCTGTAGAGCCCTGGTGTCAAGTAAGGTTCCTAGGAACTGAAATCACAGAGTTTGGAACACTGGATTGATATTTCTTTCTTGGCTAATTTCTTCTGATTTTTAAAAAAATACTTTTCTTGGATCTTTTTTTGATCAGGATTATAAGACATTAAAATGTCACTGTTCTAGAAATATGGCAGAGTAAAGTCAAACCTTATATAACATGAATGTATGACATCACTGGGTTATTTTATTTCAGTAAGACTTAGTTTAATATTTAGAATTAGGATGCTGATTTTGGAAACAGGTTAAAATACAGCAAATAGCACAGTGTTAATAAAGCCACATACATTGGAAATGCACGGGTTTTTTTTATTTCCAGAAAGAACCAGAAAGCCTTTTTAAAAATTCTGATTCACTGGAAAGCTGGCATTTCAGAAATTCTTACATCAGAAATGTAAGAATGTAATATAATTCTTACATTCAGAAAACTGATTCTCATTCTCTGTGAAGAAATTGAATGGGTTCTTTAGCTATCAAACGCAAAGAAACCATACCCTGTGTAATGTTCTCTGCTGTAGGGACCATCTGGAGAGGCAGAATACCTGCATGCAGCCATGGTCTTTTTCATCCACTGCCCATAAATAAAGCGCCTCTATGACCATCTTGTTCAAGTCCACTAACTGCAGGTAGCAGCTAGCCTCAGGATTCTGAGACATGTTGTCTTTGCTACTGCACTGGGAAGCCTGGTGAGAAAGGAAAGTGATTTCCTGTGCTCCTTTCTTTGAGTGGGAAAATGCTGCAGCTGCTGTGTGCTGCCCACCTGATATAGGTTCCATGTGAAGACTGTTCTCTGGAATACATGCCACAGGAAACTGTCCAGTCCATTGACTGGATACTCTTGGCACTGTCCCACTGCTGGCTATATGTCTCAGGCTAAGCAAAGTGCAAAAGTTGCCTGCAATTTCATGGCCACAAGGCCAATTTCCATGACAAAGTGAGTGCAATATTTTTAAAATATAAACCAAAACTCATAAGGAAAAAACAAAAAAATCACTACTGTTTACAAATTACAATTCATCCACTTGCAGTACATAATGTCAAACTGTAACCAAGAAATAAACCACTGTACTCTTTTTTAAGTGAATTAAGCATTAGTTAAAATAATTTCTGTGTGAAATCTGAATACTCTTATTTGCCACTTAGAAAGCATTAAAAAGAGTTCTGTTTATTTTCTGGTACATAATATTTCATGAGAACAACTTTTTTTCTTCGTGGGAATTATGTTCTACTGTGTAATATAGTAACACAGAATGAACTAACTTTCTTTCTTTCTAGCTAAATTGAATGATTTACTGCTGCTGATCACCTCTCTCAGAGAGAAAAATAGCAGGAACAACTGTTAGTTTGGGATAAACAGATTTTGTTTCCACCTGAAACTACACAGAGTGTTTTAGCCAGGAATCATAGGGGCAGTGCTGGCTGGGAGTGAATCAGCCCATCCATCTGAAGGCAAGCCTGCCATCTACTGAAGCCCCAACCTCTGCAATGTGCCTTTGAGAACTGAAATTAAAGTGCATATGCTGGTCGGTGTGCAGCCTTCCAACGCAGCCTTTACAAGGCAAAGAGTGAAAAAAAAATAGAAGGAACAAAACCCAGTTCAACTTTTCATCAAAGCTGAGTATGCAGTATGAATCTTCATGCTTTTTTTCACTCTTGCTTCATCGTGTCTGATATTAAACAAATTCAACAGTAAAAAGTAGACTGAGTCTCTGTTTAATCTGGCCATACATAAGAATATGCCTGGGTGAAAAGGGCCACATAAGATTATGAGATTTATGTCACCTTGAAGATATTATGAGTGAGAATTCAAGTGAAGCCCTGGAAATAGCATCATGGATATCATGGGGCATTTTACTATTTTGACAGATGTTTGATTTCTGTGAAAAGTTAATTGAGCTTATAAAGCAATTTCATCCTTATTTCCCCACGTGTACATGTAGAACATTACAAAATTTAATATTTGCATGTGTTCTTTACATCGTGTCCACTAGGAAGTAAAAGAAAAGAAACTGTACAATTGTTAAAGCTTTTCATGAAATATTTTAATAAGGATGTAACAGTTTCCACATTAGCGATTTTGAGACTAAAAGGAGCTGACTCACAGTCCATTGAAGTGAATTAAGATTTTTCTCTCCTTTTGATGGACTTTGAATCAGACAACTTTGAAATACTAAATTTATACATTCATTTAACAGTACCTAAGTTTTGGTGAAAGAAATGTACAAAGTAGCATCCTGCTTTTTGCTGCCGAGAAAAGTTAAAGGGTATAATTTAACAAAAAAACCTGTAGTAAGTCCACCACCACAAATACTAGATGCCTTAACTGTCAACCTTACACTTAACACTGTACTTAAGCACTGCAGCTACGAGTACAAGGCTATGGGTATGCTGCTACTAGAGATTTTTTCCAGTCTCTTGCTTCAAATTGGCAGTAGTTATAATTAATACAAACACAGGATTGTGCTAGAGAAGTGATTTGTCACAGCTACTGGGACACTTGCCACTGTGTGACACTGTTAGCATAGGTGGTAGAAAGCAAAAAAAAATAAAAAATCTGCTAATTTCAACACAGTCCGTACCGACTCTTCTGTGTGGGATAAGAGGGAGTAAGGATAGAAGGTTTCATTTAATCAGCTGTCATTTATCAAAGAAAGCTGCATCTGTCTATATGAAATTTGCTTCATAAGAGGAGAAGAAAGAAAAATCCAGAGAGAATTTCCATGGGGGAGACAATGTAAATGAAAGAGTTAGAAAAAATGACAATGTTTTTATCTGGAAAGGAGCCTTCTTGAGCATCACCCATTTTAAATGCAACCTTGCAAGTAGCCACCACAGACGTAAGTACACAGTATAAATTGCTTCAGAAAAACACGTTCACAACACGGTGACTAGAATTAAATAAAAAAATCAAACGAGAAGACATCTGGCACACATTAAAAACAAGAATTCTCAGAAATGAAACAGTAAGAAGCCTTGGGTAGTATATTACATTGGCAACATATGAAACCCATTTTGTTGAGTTTTTTTAGTGCAACAGAAGAAACTGGAGCTAGGGTAATAGCTATTGTTGAACAGCTACTTTTTTTGTCAAGTATTAATTTCAGAGACTGGTCATTTTTAAATGACTCCCCCTTTTTCCATATAAGCTGAAGTGACTTTGCCATCACCCCGGTCATTCAAAAACTGTCTCAGCTCTCTTCATCGCTGTTTCACAGATGATAGAGCAGGCTCAAGACAGCAGATTCACAATCTAGCACTCCCTTTAAACTTTATTATAGTACACTTTATTGTGTGTGTGGACAGATTCAAACATTTTCCAGCTCAGCTGTCCCCCCAGCTCCTGTCTCAGTGAGTCCCAGCTCTCTGCTCCTTATGAGTCACGGGACTGCTTATCTCCCATTATCAGCAACCTGCCGCACAGCTCCAAAGCACAGCAATAATCAGATTTTTTCCTAAGATCTTTTCTGCTCTGCTTCTGCCAAGTAGCACAGGGCTAAAGTCCCAGTGAGTTGGAAGCTGTCTGCAAGGCAAAAAAACATCTCCTGTGACTATGCTGCTTCCTTCTCAGGGACTTTTTGTTCCCTGCTTTCTTTTTATATTCCAGGGAGAGGGAAGGGTAGGTGCAGAGAGAAGCTACTTACTCTTTCCTGGGGGAGGGCAAGGTGTGTGTTGGGGGGAATTTTTCCAGCATTTCTAATCTCTGAAAGGGAGGTGTGTACTGACAGATGTTGGGCAGGGTCATTTTCAGCTGGGGTGAGTCTGAGCCTGAACTCTGAGGCTTGACTGAGGCAGGCTCGACTCAGTGGCCTGGGGTATCCCACCAGCCAAGGGGAAGGGGAAACTGTACAAAAGACAGAGTGAGAGTCACTGCAGGACCTTTACAGCCACTTGTCAGACACAGAGAGGAGTGGCAGAGCCAGGCTACCAGCTGCTAAGCTAACCCATGAGAGCCACAATTCACTGAGTGGATGTCAAAACCTCAGAGAATGCACCTGCTCTCAAGGGGGGCAACCAGGATGCAGGGGAGCAGCAAATCAAGGATGTGGGGTTTTCTTCTCTCTTTCTTGTGCCAAACACTGCTGGTGGTGGGCAGGACCAAAATCCCCTCCCTCCCAGCCTCCCCGTGCCACAGCCCTGGCTTCGCTCACCCTCCAGGTGGGGGGCAGTAAGGGAGCTGGGGGGCAGGAATGATTCCTCAGAGGGTGGTAATCCTGGAGGTGCAAGTGCCATTCCTGTACATGCTCCCTGACTCCAAGTTGTCTGGGGGAAAGTCCTCCACGCTGTATGCCCTGCTCTTGAGGGCAGTGGCATAGTAGTCGATGGGTTCCTCTGCAGCATTGTCCATCCAGCTGAGGCAGAGCAGCCGCTGGAAGGACCGCTTGAAATTGTCTGAGAGAAAACCATAGAGGATAGGGTTGGCACAGCTGTTGGCATAGCCCAAGATGACAGAGAGCTGGCTGATGGTGGCATCATCCTGCTCTACAAAGACATTGACCAGCTGCACAATGTAGAAGGGCATCCAGCAGATGACAAAGACCATCACCACCATCATGACCATGAGGGTGATCTTGCGCTCTGAGCGTTTGCGTTGCTGCCAGCCAGCCTTCAGGGCCACCATGCGCATCTTAGCAATGATGAGGATGTAGCAGAGGCAGATGGCCACCACAGGCAGCAAGAAGCCCATCAGAAAGGTGTAGACCACAAAGACCACCAGCCATCTCTGGGTGGGCTCTGGCATGAGCATGTTGCAAGCCACCGTTCCATCGCTGTTGGCTGCTGTGTTGGAGAAGATGATGATGGGCAGGATGATGAGGATGGAAAGCACCCAGACACCCAGATTGACCATCTTGGCCACAGTGGGCCGGCGGTACCTGGCCGCCTTGATGGGGTGCACCACGGCGATGTAACGGTCCACACTGAGCACGGTCAGGCAGTAGATGCTGGTGAACATGTTGATGGCATCCACACTGAGCACCAGGCGGCAGAGCAGGGAGCCAAAGGGCCAGTGGTGCAGCAGGGTGGAGGTAACCAGAAAGGGGACGCTAAGCATCAGCAGCTCATCCGCGATGGCCAAGTTGAGGATGTAGATGTTGGTGGCCGTCTTCATCTTGGCGTAACGTAGGATCACGTAGATGACCATGGAGTTGCCGCACAGCCCCACCAGGCACACCACGGAGTAGATGAATGAGATGAGGATGGCGCTGCCCTGAGACTCACTCAGGGTGCTGTTCGGAGCGCCAGAGGAATTCCTGCCGCCCGAGTCCATGCCCTCCGCCGCCGCCTCCTCCGAGGCGCCCCCGGCTCTGCCGCCACCACTGTCGCTGCCGCCGCTGTCGCTGTCGCCGCTGTCGCCGCTGTCGCTGCCTGCACCGCCCGGAAGCCTGGGGCAGGTGCCATGGGGGAGCATCCTCTGCCCGGACTCCCTGGCCCGGCTCAGAGCAGCAGGCGTCCGCCGCCGGCTGCGCTGGGCATCATCCCGCCGGGGATCGCGGTGCGGCGGCTGCGGGACGCGGGCATCGGGAGACGGGCGGCCGCCAGCGCAGCTCGCTCCGAGCGGCGATTGCTGCTCCCCGCCTGGTGAATGATTAATAGCAGCGGCGCGTCACCAGCTAAGGAAAGAAGGAGGGAAAGAAAAAAAAAAAAAGGCAGGAGGAGACGTAAGTGGGTGTCCCTTCCCACCCCGCACTCCCCTTGCCCGCCTCCCATCCCGCCCCTCGGCTGCTCGCAAATCCGGCAGCTCCGCGGCGGCTTGTTCGCTGTTCCCGCTGCCTGCCCCACGCTGCTCAGTGCCCCCCGATCCCGCACTTCTCTACCCACCCAGTGTCCCAGTGTTGTTTCCCCCACCTCCCACTGATCCCCTCCCTGCCCCTCCACCATCCTCTCCTCCACCTCCGTTCTCCGCTGCTCTCCTTCCATGGCACCTAGGTGCGGACCAGGGGCACCCCTGGCAAAGGGACTATCCTTTTTCCTTTAAGAGAAAAGCCTGGGTGTTGCGTGAGCGGGCAGTGTTACCTGGGCAAGCACGCCTCGTGTCTGCGCGGCTGCTGTAACCCTCTCCTGTCACTGCACCATGGACAATGCTCACCTCACAGCGCTGGCACCGGGCACGGCACCGACCGACGGAGCACAAAACATTCCACCCTGTGCACACAGCCTCCTAGCACCACGCAGCTCCATGCCCCCTGCCTTGTCCTGTCCCATCACCACCACCACCACTCACGAGCAGCCGTGCCCCTCTCCACACACTCTGTCCTGAAAGATGCTTCCCCCACAACATACTCTAACACCCTGGCATGGTTTGCCCCTGTCGGTCCCATCCAAGGGTGAGTGACTGGTTTACACACTGCAGCTTGACACGACTATTTACACCACAGTGGTGCCAAGAACATCTCATGCTTTCCACATCTCTGTCCCCACACATCTGCTTCCAATCACAGGATCACTTCGAGCTCAACGACCACGTGCTGCCTCAGCAGTGTTACAACCCCCTCTCTTAATATTGTACTTAAAACCTGTGCATATCCCTGACAGGATTATATCCACACCGGGGGAGGCTATAAACCCTCCTGAGTCTGTACAGTCACACAAACCATTGGCACCATCTCCACTCATATGCTGCATATGTGTAGCTGTCACTACATAACTTCTGCCATGCTGCACCCACTTCTATACATTGACCTACGCTGTGCTATTTTTTACATACACCCTGATTCTAGATGAACACACACGTATCAGTAGCTCCTCGTACTGTCATCTCTAGGCAGACACTGACACCTTAAACACCTCATCCACACCACCAGTTCTAAACACACATGAACATCTTCAGATAGTCCTGATACTGCATCTCTGTTCTCTGGTGAGCAAACTCGTCTTAAAAAAAGAAGAGCATGACCTTCCCATACTCCTCTGCTTCTGGGAAATATGTCTTTTCTCTCTCTATGTTATTGTTCTGAGTGTACAACCTGTCCTTACATGCTTGTATATAACTACTAAATCAATTTTCATATGCCACCACTACCATTGTGTATATACCCTCTGACCATTCTGTATTAACCAGAGGTGGTTACTCGCTAGTTCACACAGCCCCTCTCACCTGCTCACTGCAACAACACTCCCTCAGCACAGGCATACACAGAAAACACCCAGTAAATGCTTATTTGTTCTGTTGGCTGCAGTGCCCATCTGTGTGAGCAAAGCACACCTGTATGGGCAATGACCTGTCTCTCCACATAAACTGCCGCCTAAGAGCACCACCTACTTTTGTCAAGAACAGTAGGTCCACATCACACAAATATCACCACAGTGCATATGCTGCTACGTGTTCCCCACAGCACCACTATACTCAGCATCACACATGCAGCCTTGCAACCTCCGCATTTTACCATGCATACCCATCACCTCCTACTGTTCACACATCTTGTTATCACTGTCTGCCCACCATCACAATTATGCATATTATCACTACCCACCACTTTAATACGCAGAGACGTGCAGCATTACCATCAGTCCATTACAACCCGTCATGAGGAATTTATTCTCTCTAGAACCATGTATGTCCTTGTACCCCTCATCAACACCAGCATCTATACAAACACATGCATATAACCTCTCTGGCTGTATGACTTTCCTCATATCAATCATCACCTCCAATCATACACACCTAGGCACTCCCATGTGATGGGCATGTGCTCTTTGATACCTTGTCAAGGGTATTACATTTAGCACATGCATGCTTTTGCATGACCCTCACCAAGCTGTTTCTTTTTCTTCTGTGTTTAAAGAGCAGATTGTGAATGCATATAGATGTATATATACAACCCTACACATTATAAAAATAACCTTATTCAGTTTTTAGTGATTGCACACAAGTTCTATTTGATGATACCCTTTGTGACTTTTGAGGACTTTTTGTATTTATATTCTAGTATAGAAATGCATTTATTGACCAGCCTTTGCAAATGATCTTACCATTCTTAGGACTGTTCTTGTATATGAGGGTTTTAGCTAAATGTTTGAGCACTTGGAGATGCCTACAAATTAAAATTCATGCTTACATTTGGGGTTTTAGAGGTTGTATATTCTGATGTGTTAGCATCAGAGCTTCCAGCATACAGAGAAAAAAATTATATTCAACACCATGGAAAATCTCTTTTTGCAATGTGCTATCTGACACTGCTCAGATTTCTGAAATTACATAAATTCAGCTGAAGAATTATCTTCTTTAAAGTTTGTATACTGGGAGAATATGAATCAGCTTTCAGTCATTGATATGAGAAGGTGCAGAAGTCAATAGCTGCAAACCCATCAACAAGAACATCTGGTTGATTTCAGCACTTTAGTCTGTTTGAAAACCTATCATTCAAATATAATCCAGTTTTTGTTTACATGAGCATTTGTTTTAAGGGGTCATTTACTTATGGAGCATGAATCAAAGTGTTTCCTTCTTTCATATTGTTATAAATTGGCATTTAGACATTTTATTCATGCTGTTGCCGATTTCACATTACTTTGCCATGCTTGGATTTGGCCATGCCCTGCACCCAAAATGGTCAGTAAAAACTATTCTGTTGAAGTAGATGTGGGCATGATGTTCTTTCTTACTGCATTTATTCAAAATATATCACTTATAAATTGTAATTCCTGCGACAGTACCCTAATTAGGCACCACACATATACCTGCTTGACATAAGTGCCTAAGAAAAAGAATTGCCATCATAGATGTAAGTATAATAATGTACTTTGTGCTATAGCATACACTCAGAAGGCTTGGTATCTCCATTCACTAAAGTTTCCTTTGAATATGGAAAATTTCACTATAGGGAATGAAATCACTTTCAAAAAGGAATTGTTTGAGTGCCTGCTTAGTCACTTAGATCGATTCCTCTAACAAAGGTTAGAGGTATTAATTTGCTGAGAATTTATAGCTACTGATCTTTACAAATGTTCAATGTTGCTCGAGATATCTAACCTCAACTATTTGATAAAGTAGAAACTTTTGATAAGAAATAATGCATTTTATTATCTCAGTAATTATATACTGCCATTATAGTTACCAACCCTGGCATAGTTTTAACAATCAAAGATTCCTTTAAAGCAGAAATTCTGACATAAACCAATTTGGGAACATGCCTAGAAATTTTATTTTTTAGAGTTCTTTCTTTTGCCTAAGGACTTTATCTGTAAGGAGGAGACCAGAGGTCTGAACTTGTGTTTAGACAGGTTGTGTGCTCATAATCCACCTGTCACAAAGTGGGGAAGGGCAGCTTGACCTTCTCAACACAGTCTGCAGGTTGGCTTAAGATATACAACAGATACTTTCCAATTGCCTATTTTGAAGCAGCACCTGCCTCTCATGGAAGAGAGAAAAAGAGTTCTCTCTCAAGTAAACTTCTGAGCCATGCTGGGAAGTCCAGGACTAAGGCATAGGACATGCCTAGGGTTACAATTAGGGTTGGGACAGGAAGCCCATAGCTCCAGGTGTGGTGTGGGTGCAGTGGTGGGGTAGTCTGTGCAAAGAGCTCATACCAGAACACTTGTTTGTGCCACTGGGAAAACACTCGGCATCTCAGGTTCATCCCATGCCTAGGCTTATGTTAAGGTCAGGAGAGAGACAAAGCCAAGAGCTCCAGCTGAAAGGGGTTGAAAAGGATTTAAAAGCTGAATAAGGTAGGGGAAAACTCCACAGATGCGATCCCCTAACCATTTTCTCCTCTCTGCTATAGGATGGGGACTCTGGCTACAGTAAATCTTTTGACTACTTGTATCTGACCCTTGGACTGGGGCTAAAAAAGAGACAAAGCCAAGAACTCCAAGGGAATTGAACTTTAAGAGGAGCTGCCAAATGGTGAGGATAAGACTGCAATTTTTTTTTTCCTGTCCACATTCTCCTACAGAAAATGGCTAGGTTGTCATTCCAATTCCAAGTCCATTCCAATCACACTGTAGGGTTAGACTTAGGTGAGGCAAAGCCTGGAGCTCCACATGTTAAAGCCCTTCCCAGTAATAATTGAAGCTCGATCCCTTCAGCTCCATCTGAATTATTTGAGACAAGAGCACCACTGGCAATTGGAGTAGCTTGCTGGCAGACATTTCTCCTGCTGGTGGCATAAGGCTGACACTCAAAATCTCCAATTTAAAAAGCCTACAAACAGCTCACAAGGCAGATGATACCTTTTCTCTCTGTCAAGGTACATTTCTCCTGGTGTCATTGTGTCTCGACTATTGTGGCAAGAAAAAAGAAACAGTCATGACACTTAAAATGAGGCCTACAGTAATTCATTAAATATTTACACCTGAGAGAGTATATGAATAGTTTTCTTCAGTATCTTTCAACTTTTGAGCACAGGAGTGATGAGGTAATTGATGAGACTGATCTGATTTCCATACTCCATGAACTCTAAGTAAATTCAAAAAAGTTTTTGTGAGCTGAATAATTTCAATGAGGTCCCACTGACTAATTCAGTAAAGTGTCTCCTATTCAAACTGTGAATAGGCACCCTGTGTATCACTCAAACCAAGTGTTTCATAGATCTTGCTGAGAAATTAATGAGTGAACACTCTTTTACAACCATATATTTCTACAAAATAGCAAAATATCATATAATTTGGGTAATCAATTTAATTATCACCTGTTATAGTTTTGTTAAAAGTCATTCGGTACCCATTTCAATTGCACATCTTTGGAAGTCATACATTTTTCATGACCTTTTGATTAAGATGGAAAATTTTGTGCTGCTTGAACCACTCAGATGTAAATTCTGTTCTTTTTGACTGATATCGTTGGATGTGCTATGAGTCAGCAGAGATTTTAACTTTTTATTAGAATGTCAACGTATTTTTTAAAACTTCCCTTTTAATACCGATATTGTATCTTAGGTGTCATGATTATGGTTATAATTTTACTTTTAGCAGAGTGCCTAAACTTTACATCAATTTTAGGAGATGGGAAATAAAGTGCAAATAGAGAGATGGAAGTGATTCATTATAATAGTATGTTAGAAAGCATTTTCTACTGAAAGAAAAATTTTGTCATTTATACCTTACAATTAATTGAGAAATTAACAACTGTTCTGTGAAAACAGACGAGTTAAACAAGATTCATCAGAGAAAGAGTCAAGCTGTTGCTTGTTGAACACATAAATGAATCTTTGTGTTTTGATCCAGTTGCATTTATTTCAAACCTACCTGCTGAAAAAATTCAAATCAAATGGCTGACAAAAGCTGTGTCACATTGCAAATCTTCCCACTTCCATCACGTTTTCTACTGTAGGAGTTAGTAAGTGGCACAAAGTATCATTGTTTAAATCAATTATCTAGAAGTCATACAACAAACTGCTTTCTGTCATTAATTTTTTTTTTCACAAAGGTAAAGGGCTGTTCACACGTGCTGCCAGCACACTCCCAAATTCTCACGAGCAAGGTAGCTGCCTCAGCAAATAAGATATAATATAGTATCCAAATCTGGCCTCAGACACACTTTTTCAAATCTGAGTAATTGTGTCTACTGGTAGTTAACCAGGTTTGTATAAATGTGTAAGTGGTTGGATCTCCTGTTTCATCTCTCCTCTCCTGTCAAAAAGTTACTCAGTGACAAGTGTCAGCAGCAGCAGGTGCAACCAAAATTCTACGGAGTAACTTTTGGCTGTTAACAGAGCCAAGGACAAATTGTATTTAGCAGATTTTCATCATGCCTGGCTAAAATGTGCCTGGTTCAGGGATAAAGTTTGTTGAAGAAAAAGCCAGTAAGTTTTCTACTCCTTGGTTTTTATGGCAGATACTGTTTTCTGTGCTGCTTCATCCAGCCTGATTTTGGAAAGACTCAGTTATTAGTCTTCACAGGAGTCCTTACAGTAATTGCTACATTTAAACCTATTCTGGTTGGATACTGTTTTCCAGTGCTAAGTGTTTATTTTGGCAGCATAAGTATTGCACTAAATGTAAGAGGAAAATGAGGAGTGATCAATTATGAATGGGGTGGGCTGGAGAGGAGGGGTACTGTTTGCAAGCAAATAACTTTAAACAAATTGATAAATATTTCTATGATTGAAGAGAGCAAAGTAAATTTGTAGGATAACCATAGATGTTGTATGGGATCCAGTTGAATTTTATCACTTATTTCATACAGGTTGTGGAAAGAATCCTCAGGGTTTTCATTTAAAGGTCATATGAATAAATGATACAGATCTTCCTGATGAATATCTTCTCAGCCTTCTGAAACATATTTATACAGCAAACAATCATTAAGCTCACAAATCTCGTTAAAATTTGGTTTTCATCATATTCTGATGTGTAATTGTTTCTTTTAAGTTGAGAGTAATGGGAAGCTATTTTTATAATAGAAATGATAACACACAATTAAAGGGAAATATTGCTGCTAACAACTGAAGTAGCAGTAGCTCACACAGTGACAGCACCAGTCTAGTTTTTGCTGCTCGAAGTTTAAATCCAGCTGCACCAGGCTGACTAAAGAAAAGCCTAATCCTATAGTTCACTTTGGTTATGTCTATTACTTGTCCACCTCTGGAAATGGTTCCGCATTTGGGGAACATCATTTTATACACTTAACAGTCACTGAAAAGATTTCAGATTTATTTTTTTTTTTAATCTGTTACCTGGTATTCTCATGTCCTGTGCTTTAAATAGCCATCAATGCTACTGCAGAAGGACATACTGCTGTGTTCTGGATTCAGTAGGAGAACAATGTTGATAATGCACTGATGTTTTTAGCCATTGCTAGATGTTGCTCACCCCGAGACAAGTGTCTCGTGCTCTGCCAGTGAGGAGCTGCACAAAAAGCTGGGAGGGAGCTTGGTGAGGACAGGTGACCAAACTGGCCAAAGGGACATTCCATACCACAGAATGCCATGCTCAGTGTATAAACTGTGAGGAGTAATCCAGGAGCTGCTGAAATCTACCTGGGGACAGGCTGGACATTAGTCAGTGGGTAGTGAGTAATTACACTGTGAATCTCTTGTTCTTGGGTTTTATTCCTTTCTCTCCCTCTCCTGTTCATTACAATTATTGTTGCAATCATTATAACTATTGCTATTGTTAGTATTTTATTGTATTTTGGTTTAATTTGAACTTTAATTTGTTCATTAAAATGCACTGGTTTTATCTCAACCCAACAAGGTTAACTTTTTTCCTGTTGATTCTTCTCTCCACTGGAGGGGTGGGAAGCCAGTGAGCAGCTCTGTGATGCTTAGTTTCTGAATGGGGTTAAATTATGACAGTGTGAATCAATAAAGTGTATCATGGTATTTAATATATATATTCACATTGGTGCCTCACAGTGTGGACAGGGGTCAAAGGCAATGAAAACATTTCTATGTCTTGAGTGAAGGTACTATTAGTCATTTTCACAGGCAGTTGCACCCATGTAAGTTTTTCCATAATTTTATTTTCACCTCAATTTAAAATGCAAGATATTTGTTTTTGATTTCTTACCTATACATATCATCCTCTTTTGACACACAAAACACAAATTGTTTTCATGTCTTTCATGCTAGCTACCATCTTATTTATCCAGTTGCTGTAATTTTCAGAGAGAAAATGCGTTTTGCAATTTCCAAAACTCTCTAGGAAGAAGATGACTAGGTCGAGGTCACGAAGCAGGCAGGATGGTAAATAGCTGTTTCATCTCTGTGCCGTGATCAGTAATGTACCTGACATCACCTTGGAGTGCACACTGAGCCTGATAATATGCCAATGAAATACAGAAAAGAAGGCGGTTTTTAAGCACATGCATTTGTTAGAAGATGTTCAATCTTGAGCTCTTGAATCTGTGAGAGGGTATGACAAGTAGAAAAATATTGTAGATAGCATCCATGCTTACCTGCCTGTATTAATAATGACTCACATACTTTTTGCTTCTTTCAGAACTAATCCTTTGATAGTGGGATAGAGCCTGGATTAGCACAAATACAGCCCCCTGATTTAGTGCCTGTTTGTGGTGGCAGTAGATGAAGGCAAATACTTCATGTACTGGGGCACATACTCAGATTTTGCACTCGGGCACCACTCCACAGTGTGAATAAAAAAGAACTGAACAGTTACATTAGGAGATACACTTGAAAAGTGATCCAAATCGAACCACTGATTTAGATATGCCCAGAGGGGTTTGCTATGCTATGTCATGCTCCACTGGATAGTAAAGGCAAGCCCTGGATTTTACATAGACAGAGCACTAGTTTGAGATGGAAGTTTGTTAGCATCTGTACAACGGAAGGGAGATACTCTCTGCTCTCCTCAATCTTTCAAATAGTGTGTGCTGAGAAACAAATTTTTTAGACCACCATTCAGATGGAATGTCTTTCATTTCTTTCCTGTTTCACTATCATGCTGTACATCTCTTCCCCAGTAGTTTGCATCATTCCCTTTTTTCATGCCAAACGGTCTGTGGGGTCTGTGCTGTGGGTTTTAGTTGGTAATAGGTCAAAACATATATTTACTTCTTATCCTGTGAAACCTGCTTTTCCACAGGATGCTAGGCCCTCATTTCCCCCAAAAGTGGACTTTTCTCCCTGTGCTTCTGAGATCAAACACAAGAATGACAGAAAATTAAGGGCTGTGCCATTGCAAAGCTGCTGTAGGAATTGTCTATGTAATCTAATATTTCGCTGTCGAAATGAATAATGGCAATCAGTGCTGTGAACTAAGGCTCTGTGAACTAAGCCCTGGGGGCTGTGGCCATGCCTGGTTTGTCAGTGTGCATTTCAGTAGCCAGCAGTTCCTGCTTTTAGCTGCTGGGGGATCTGCCTGCCAATCTCTAAGCTCTAGGGGAAACCACAGGGAGCAGAGGTCTTTATGTCTTCTCTAGTCGTGGCCAAGACACTTAAATTTTACCCTACAGCTCAGACACCAGCAGACATACACAGGAGATGAGGACTGGGAGACAGCTCTCTTTTTTAAAATGCTAACAGGCATACCAGTTGTATCCAGATAAGAAATTTTGTATTGTGGTGTTTCAGGATTCCCACAAAGACTCCCATGAAAGAGAAGGGGAATAAAACCTGGATGTGGTAACTTTTTTTTCTCTTACAAAACCTAGAATGACTGAAAGGTTTTTATCATTTTAAAGCCCTTAAAACAGAAAGCATGGTATGCTGATGTAGCTGTGGTAAAATTTTCACTGAATTAAATGATGCCAATGTTTTATCTGAGGCAAACTGGAGGATGAACAGAGAACTCAACATTCCCTTTACTGATAGAAATAAACACAACACATTGTGATAGCACATGACTATCAGGTAATAAACCCATGACTATGAAGATGAGATTTTCTAGTTAGACTAGAAAGAATATAGATGTGGTATACCACACTGCAGCTTTTCTAACTTCCCCAGACTGAACAGCTTTCTGTAAATGTGGGAGAATCTGTGGAAAAAGTCTGAGCTGGAGTATACCATCAGCAGTGGTGAAAAAACCAAATGTGACTGCAGTTCCTTCCCATTTCTGTCTCAGCATTTATTTCTGGAACAGTTTAAGGGAACAGTGGGCAGTACCCTGTGGCCTGATGGACAGCAAAGTTCTGAGTTTTTAGTTCTTGGTAACCGTGGTCTCATGACCTCGGTCATGCTGTGGGATGGGCAGAATTATTTTCAGACTTAGGAATTTGAGTTGGTAAGTTAGGATTTTATTTAATATTAACTACAGAAGAACAGGGAGGGGGAAATTTTCTGAAGGCATTTCTTCTGAATTGCCTTTACTTGTTTCCTTCTGTCGTTGTTGGCCTTTTCTCATATCAGCCCTGATGCTGCAATCTTCATGCACTTCAGGTATCATCTAATGCCACAAAAGCTGGTCTGAAACAGATTTTGAATGTTTAGTTGGAGTGCTAGTTGCAGAATTGTCCCTTTTCAAATAGGTATTTGGTATTGAGTATTCCTCTGATTCTGAAATTGGGACTTAAAAAAAAAAAAAAAAAAAAGAAAGAAAAGAAAGGAAAATGTTGATTATTGACCATGCATCATAAAAACCCTTCGCATATCTATTGCATTGGCTTTGACTTTTTATGCATTAGCAAATCCCGTTGGAGGTTTAGGGTTTAATTGAACAGGGACAATTCTACTGACTTCAGTCAAAGCATTACCAGACTCATTTTCTGATGTGGAGAGAAAATAAAAAAAAAACTTTGGAGGCTACTAACATTTATCTCATTTATGATGAAATAATTTTAAACCTGTTGCCTTATCATCTTTAAATAAAATCTCTTCCATAAAAGAGATATAAAAGAGATGCAAGAGACTGTTACAGAAGCTGCCTGATCTTTTAACTTCTCATGAGCTGCAAACACTCAATTTACCAGGCAAAAAAATTGCCTGAAACCTGTGTTATTTTGATAGTATTTTTAGAAATAAAATACCAGTCTTAAAGTTGCAACGTTGTTATTTTAGGCCATATAGCTCTGTGGAGGAATATCCACCTTCAATATCATTAAAGTGAGCTATGTAATGATTAATGAATCACATTCCTCCTGTACAGTGAGTGACACCGGTATCTGATATCCTAATGGATAAAATTATCATCAGACATCTTTAACTTCACAGACCTATCTAGGCTTCCCAGTTTGGTCCTAATTTTTGTCTACTCTGCTAAGATTATAGGGCTGGAGAGTTACTAGAAGACACATTCCACTTCATTTCAGGTCTGTTTAGTTAAAAGTCATTGTAAAACAATGCTGTTTCTTTCTGCAGCTATGCAGATATCCAGTGAATACACCCAGGCTCTAAATTTTCTGCTCAGCATGTCTCAGCAGTCATAATCCATACAAGTTTCCCTGTGGACTGCAAAATTTCCAACCTTTCCTGACTGTGGCCACTCCAAGAAAACAAGGTGGAGGTAACTTCAACAACACTACTGCTATCTTGTCTCAAGAATGAAAAGATTATTTCATCATCTGTAAATCTTTAATTAAACTCAATACAGTCCTTGCACTTGTGTGGTATTAGTCCTGCAGCCTTGTGGATTCTATTCTGAGCTGGAATGGGTGGTAAGCTCTCAGTGTCAGAATTTTAAGGTGCACACAAATGGGCTTTTGAGAGAGAAGGGTATGTGCTCCTGTAACAGCTGATAATGTGAAGAGTTGTTCTTCAAAAAGTTATGGATAGAATAAAAGGGAGATGGGTTTTGCAACAACAACCATTGACCTTGTTGCTCCTTTTAGCAGTTTAATGAAGTTGGTTATGAATCAGCTGAACACTGTAGTAGTGGCTCTTTGCTTCACTGTAATTTTTGTTCTAGGCATATTTCTTATATATTCAGTCCCTAATTTTAGCATTGATTTTGTTCTTATGATCTTTTAGTCTGCATGAATTTATTTTCTTTCTCATAACAGAGGCAGTAAATAATCCTTCTGAGTGCAGTTTGAATTCACATATTCAAATGGATATAAACCTGTTTCCTGTTGTATTTGTCTGAAAGGCTTGCTCAAAAGAATTTAATCTTTACTATGGGCTAGTTTATTTTAAATGAATATACAACAAACACTACAGACCAATGTGTCAGTACTTTTAAAACATTTAGGATAGATATAGGAAATGGTCTTTTTAATCTTTTAACTTTTTTTTAAAAAAATCGAATTTTTACTTATCGAATTTTCAACTTTTACTTTGGTGAACTTCTAAATCTGCTGGGCTTGTTCATGGCTGCAGGAAGATTTACTGGTTTTTAGAGGCCAATAAATACCAAAAAGTTTCCCTTCTTCTCTTTATAAACTGATAATATTTTGAAATGTACCCTGGAGTAGGGGTAAGTAAGGGGCAGGGAAAAAATAGGCCTGTGAAATATTTAGTGTAAGCTTTCATGGATCTGTCACTGGTTCATCATTTATCTTCTGACATATTTGGAATTTCGAAATCTTTACACTACAGCAAAGTATCCAGTGTTGCTTGGGCAATATGAAACAGAAGATAATCTGCAAGAGAAATTGATCATGTGTATTTTCACAACTTAGAGTCCAGTCACATGCAAGGAACATGACAAGTATGGCCTGAGAAGAATCATCCTTTGCTTTTGAGTATGGTTCCTGGAAGGCAAGAGTGATGTGGGTACTCTCATGACAAAATTGGCCCAAATCCTACAGATCCTTTAGGAAGAAGAAGCCATGACTGGCACTAAATGCAGATATTTTGCTGGAAAGATTTGTTTGGAACAAACAGAATTTTGAAAATACATTTTGACTGCAGTGCTGATTGATCCTGATGTTAGCTTTAATCAAGTGTTCTGGGCAGAACAGCTGAAAGGGCAATGCTTATTATTTTATTGTGGTATCATTCCAGCAGTCTCCCTTGTTCTTCCCTTAATGATGTAAAAGCACAACTCCCACAGCACTGTCAGGGCAGGGAGTTTAATGACACTGAGATGGCTTGAGGCATTCAGGCTGCCAACTTTTGGTGACAGAATGCACGTTGGTTTGTGTTTTCTTCTCAGCCTGAAAACTCAGCCAAGCTTTCCTCTTATTCATCTTCCTTTGTTCCTTGATTGTTGAAACTTTGGGAAAGATTTAACCTCAATTTTTTATCAGCAGCTCTCTTAGTTTTAGATTCTATATCAGGAATTTAGTTTCACATTCTAAATTTCTGGTCACTAAGATCTGAGAGGGAGCTGTCTTTAATCACATACTGCGCTTACAGACTATTAGTTTTACAGTAGCAATAATCCTGGTCAAATTGATTTATTACAGCAATGATGGCCAATTTCAGGTTTGCTACTAAGTTAACTGCTGTCAGCATGCCCTTATAACTCTTTTACCAATCCCTTAATTATAAATAATAATTATGAAGCACAGCATGTTTCACTGCTGACAAAGATTGACTATATTCTAATATTGTGTTATCAATATGAGGGCAGTTGGGGTAATTAAGCACTGCATGAACTTTATGACCAATTAAATAAGAAGTTAAATATATTTTAAATGACCTGAAAAGCTTAGCTCTTACCTAGTCCCTGTAGGCAAAGATCAGAAATAAAAAAAAAAAAAAAATCCCTATTACAGTCTACATGCATTCCATAATTTTTTCCCTCATGTTTCTGTAAAATATTATGCCATATGTAGAAAGACACAGAGCATGGAGTAGAAGAGCACAGCTTCCCAAAAACCTGAGATCATCAGCTTTGTTTTTGTGTTCTAGTCATACCTGATGAATTGATATGGTATTTTCACAGAAGTGGCAGGAAAAAAGACAATTCTCCTTTTCCTCTGCATTACATGCTAAAGGTGTTACTCACCTTCTTTGATCACATCAATACCTCCCTGATAAAAAAGTATTTAAAACTCAGGAACTGGCAGTGCTTAATGGTCTCCTGTTCTCTGCCCATAGCATACAACAATTAACTCTTCTGAGCAGAGAAAGTTTAATCATGCTTTGTGGTTTGAATATGGAGAACTTATTTGTTCAGCAGGAGGTTTGGCTGCATGATCCCTATGGGGTGTAATCTCTAGGAATCTATGAAAACATATTTGTCATCTCTAACAGCATCAACTCTCCCATGCTGAGCTCCCACCAGAATAGAGATGAAAAGGGAAGAGAGGAAGTGGATGAGCCTCTTCTCCTTCCACCTTCATAGTAACACATGATCCAGACAGAGGAAAGTGAGCAGCCATTCATTACAGCCTCTGTTTGGGGTTTTATCTTAATTATTTTAGTAATTACTGCACTAACATCCAGTGAGCCTGAGAAAAAACATTATCCTCTTATCCTGCATAGAGACACAATAAAACAGAATTCTCAGCCTCAAAAATTTACAGTCCAAAATGACAAAAAGCAGAGAGGGAAAGAGCATTACAAATTTCTCAAGAAGCTGGAGGAATGAGTGAATGAGCACTGGATTTTTTAAAGATATTTTGATGTTTGTACATTAAAATATTGGTAAACATACACAGGAATATAAGAATCAGACCAATATTTTCTCTAATTACTGTAAATTAATTGAAATTTTACTCAAAAATATTGCCAGCAATTTAAAAAAGCTTTTAGATGAAAATAATTTAAGTCAAAGGATTGTATTAATAAAACTTAATGGTTCTGTGCACCAGCTCTTAATTGGGTGACCTTCCACAGGAAGGACATTTGCATGTAGCCCATCCATATGAGCTTTATAAATGCAAGGCAGCAGAACAGTAAAAACTTGATGAGGCATTCCTTTGTCTCAATTTTGCTGGGCAGGGAAAGGATTCTCAGTAATAAGTCACAACAATGGCTCTGTGGCCAACATACTTAGAGGGAAAGGCTGTTCTGAGTGCTTGTTAAGGGAGATTAATTTAGGCTAAATGAAATAAGAAAGATTGCAGCTTTCCAAAGCAGTTACAATTAAACCTGACTAGCACCAGATGTCACCAGTTAAGGGAAGCAAAGAGTGAGTGTGCTCAGCTTCATGAGATGCAGTGAAGACATTTAATCATAAAACTCACCTATCCATAAATTTTAGGCTTCTTCACAGTTAGGCACCAGTTGAGCAGGGTTTTGGTTGTCTGAATTTAATGACTTGACAAAGGAAAGGATTCAAAAGCTGAAACAAAATCTAGAAGCAGAAAATATACCAGCAAGACCAGAGTTACGAATTGAGTTCCTGCAGTTGTTCTGTAACTGTGTAGAGGAATCAAAAATCTGTAGGTATTACCCAAATAGTCATTAAACTTCTCCAGACACTTTTCCATGCAGAAGCACAGAACTGTCCC
Source organism: Sylvia atricapilla (assembly GCF_009819655.1). Classification (NCBI taxonomy): domain Eukaryota; kingdom Metazoa; phylum Chordata; class Aves; order Passeriformes; family Sylviidae; genus Sylvia; species Sylvia atricapilla. Next base: position 58,174,354 of record NC_089145.1, read on the forward strand.
ATCTCTTCAGTCATTGCTCAGCCTAGTGTCAAGGCTGGCAGGGATCCTCAGCTCAGCAGTTCCCCTACCTAAACCTCCTGAGATCTCCTGGCAAGGACACAGATATCATCTCTGTATTGTCAGAGGAAATCTAGTATGTGCTCTAAGACTGAATTTCATCAGAGAGGCCAGCCTGCTCTAAACCACAGCCAAGAATCAAAATTCTTGCCCAAGAAGTGGAAATCCTTTATCTTGAGCCTAGACACATATGAACCATCAACCTCTAATAAGACACTCTGCATAGGATACCTACTCTTGTGTATAGGGCAAGTTCTGTCTCAGATTGTTCACTCAGTTTTAAGATGCTTGGGAGGAAATGGTTAATCACTGCTGTAATCTCAGTGCATTTCATCACAATCTGTAGAAAAGAATCTGTGGTGGGGTGGAGCTTGCTTTATTTCTGACACAAAGCCTTCTCTCTCCTGCATATTAATGTGGTTCCACTCGCAAAGTAGATGGGTGCTCAACACAAATGGGAGCTGGTATCCCAATGCATTTCCTTATCCATCTTATATAGACTCTTGGCTTCTTTATCTGCTACAGTTTATATTTTTAGAATATCCTTGCATTTGTATGCAGCAGCAACAACCATGCCAAATGAAGATTTATACATATAAAATGTATCTGAGAACACCTTATGATAAAAAAACCTGAAGAAATAAATATAATAAACAGCTTCTTGCTATTTAGGACTTTGCTGTTGCAACCATTTAAGCATGTAATTAATTTTAATAAGTCCACTGTTTTCACTATGATTGTAAGTGTTAACAAATTTAATCACATATGTAATAACTTCAGGACTGAGGCTGAAATCTAGAAATGACACAACTGCATTAGTATCTATCATTGCTTGCAGAAAAACTGTGTGGTACTTCTAAGGCATTCAAGGTGCATTTGCTGCCAAAAAAAATCTTGAGGTACAGTTATCCTTTTGCTGCATGCAGTTGGTAACATTTTTTTATGAAATAAAAGAGCTGCTGGATGGCATAAATATATCAGGCATGTCAAAACTAGGTTTATTGTGAATTCAGCTAAAATACATGAAAATTCTTCTTTTTTTATCTTTGCTTCTTTATTATTAGCAGTTTTAAAAAAACATTTCTTAGCATCCTATCTGCCAGAATTCTTCATGAAAAGAGCTAATAATACACTTACCAACACCAACATGGGGTTTTCTTTAATAGGAAAGTAATGAAAAAAAACCTGTCATAACTGCATATGGAGGAGGATTTTGCTGATCATATTCTGTGATGGGGAAACCTGAACTGATATATTGCAGTCTGAAAGGGAAAAATTACAAACTTGGGAAATGGAGAGAAGTAACTGATACATTGTGCCCCTGCCTCCTTCATCTTTCAGTCTAGAGCTGAAAAGTCTGAAAAATTCATCAGCTGCAGCTTTCATGCAAGCAGGCAGAAAATAGCTGTTCTTAGAGTCAACCAAATATTAAGGCTTTAGAGATAAGGACCAGTGTGCTGAAATAAAACCAGGCTCCAATGGGTCCAGTGGACAATTTAGAGATTAGTATAATGTTTCTCATCTATCTTTTTTGGCAGACCACTGCATTTGGAATCAGCTTGCAGGAGTCCTGCAAGCTTGGTCCTAGCAGGCTTCTCTACCTCCTGTGACAAAGATGTCACCATCAATCCACACACGTAAATTTGCATCTTAAGAAGAAAGCTGCAGCCTTTTAGCCTGTCCAGATAGTAATAGGCTTTTCTGCTACAGTTGCTTTTGGAATACAAGAGCAAAAATGAACTAAATCACCCTGGGAAGTAGACCACTAAAGGACTATAAAATGTTCTGAAGCTTGAAATATCACCCAGTGATGTTAAATCCTGTATCTATGCTGTTTATTATCTTAATAACAGATTTTTTCCTCAAATATCAAAAATTAGTGTGAACAATGGCAGTAGCAGCTTGCTGTGAAGGTGGCATTCATTGTATTTGTGAGAAAAGTGCTAATAATAGTAATAAGATTCTTTAAAAAGACAACCAAATGGAATGGGATGAGAAAGGTTTGGGGTTTTTTCTGGGAAAAGGACAGAACAAATAGATGAATTATTCTACTTCTTACCTAATTAGCCGAATATTGCCAAAATTAGACTAATTTGACTTTGCCAGTTCCAGGAGAGTAAAGTGGTACAGATTTGCTCCACTGAAACTATGCAAGTTCTAATCACAATATTCAAGGGAAAATCCTCTCTTTGATGTTCCAGATGAATCTCACTAATCTACAACTCCCTTTTGCACTTTTGCGTTATCCATATGCAGTGTACCTGAGAGAGGAGGCTGTCTGATGATTTAGTTACTACTCTCCAGATTCAACTGAGTAACCTGACTCCTCTGGGGATTTTCTATGTTCCTTTGCAGGTCTGGTCCTAGACTGTTCTGTGAGTAACCTGGGCTTGGTTTCTCAGAATAACACAGGGAGATGTTTGACACCAATAGAGTTGCTGTGGCATTCAGAATAGGTGCTCACATGCCTTGGAAAACAGAGAATGAAGCACATGCAATCAAAGAAGAGGATTTCTGAAGAGGAAAGACTCTGGCATTGCCAGCCAGGGATGCTGGAGTAGTATCAGCAAGTTTTGGCTCTGGAATGAAGGTACACATTGACTCCAAGCCTGTGGGATATGCCTGTTGCTGCTCAAGCACCACCTACTGAATACATTTCTTGGAAGGAGAGAAGCTCCTTTAAAAAAACAAATTTGGATCCTCCCTAGATTATCCTGTTTCACAGGGATTTAAGTATGTCACAGAAAAACAGGAGATCCAGTTTTTAATCTTCCAAATTTCAGGTTAAAATACAGACTGGTAAATGTAAGGAAATTTGCTAAATAAATTCTGTTATTTTGAATTGGCTTCTTATCATTTATAACAAGACTGAGTCCCACCTTGTGTTCTGACGCCAGAGTGTCTCTTGCTGGAGCCATCCCACTTTGTATAAATAATTAGCTACACTTCAACATCTGAGTAATTAGCAGTTATTGTGCCAGCACCAAGGAAAACACACTGCAGTGAGAGGGTCGGTATTACTGGGATTGTTTTTTTCTTTAAGGAAATGCTGCTTCACAAATAAACTTTACCTCCTTAAACAATTGCTGAAATACAAGCTGATTCCACGGAGTTTCTGAACGTACTTGCTCCTGTGATGTCACAGCAGGTCTCAGATTCCTGCTTCCTCTGTAGAGAACCAGATCTGGGGCTGCTCCCAGGAGTGAGGAACATCATAAGGAATCTAAAGTATCTTCCTGACTGACAGCATCCAAAAATGAGTATAGCTATTTCTGTTCTCTTAGGGAAATACCCCAGCTAATCAAAGAAATTATTTCTAAAAGAGAGCACTTGCAGAAATTTGTGTCTGTGGCAATTTTTTTTTAAAACTGATTCATTTGGCTCCAAGATAAGCTATGGTTTTGCTAATATCAGGGTTTCCTGGAAAAGGAAATTGGGAATTCAAAACAGCTGCAAGCTGGAGTGTTGGCACCTCCCAGCACCACCAGTGAGTGTTTTTCCAGTGATAAAGTGGCAAACACACGAGTGTTGCAACCCACACAAGAGAAGGTATTTTGTGCTATGACCTGAGTTCATGGAATCAACCAAACTGTTTTCAGCTGCTGCCATTGTCTTTCAAAGCAACAATTTTGTCAGTGTTTAGAGAAAAGAAAAAAAGTTGAATGGAAAATAAGAGGGAAAACCTGGAGCTAAGTTTGTGAGCAAAATCTGTCCTTTTCAATCACAGCCATAGCAGTATGGCACTTTGAAGCCTTTAAACATTAACCAAGAATAAAGAACATTTCCTGCTGTTTGGAACACTCATGTTACATGATAGAGGTCTCTTAGCAGTTGAGAGGATTATCCTGATTCTCTCTTTCATCTGCCTCTCTTTTGTCAGACACAGTATTATGGCTTGCAGGCTCCAAGTCTCCAAGCAGTGAGTGGATTGCCTTTCCCTTGAGTACTGGGCATCCTTGAAGTACTTACACTCAGCTTTTTATACTTTTATGAGCATTATGTAGAGATCACACAGCAATTTAGGAAAGAAAAAAAAAATAAAAAATTCCTGTCTTGGATTGTCATGGAGCAGCAAGGACAGGATCCTGAGGAAAAGTGAGCCAGGAGCTGAGGGAGGTCCCAGCCCAGAGAGTGCTCTCACTGACCAGGGGACAGTCCTGAGCACAGCAAGGCAGCCACTGGTGCTGGAAACAGGGTTCATCCACTGCCCCATCCAGAGGGTTCCTTCAGAAGCAGCAGGAGACAGGGCTGCAGACAGGACAGTACAGGTCTGTTAAAAATATTGGAGAATTAATTTGGTTTTTTTGATAAATATCCTGTATAAAAATATATACTGTATCAAACGCTATTGCCTCCATGAAATAAAAAGTGTGGTGCAACTACAAGTCACTTCCAGGAATAGGGGACCCATTCACCTGCAAAACAAAGAAATGTGTCCCCACCAGGAGATGGGACTGGCAACGACCCAGTGATCATCACCTGATTGGGATCTTACCTACATCGGCCCGGTGGGCATGTGAATGCCAAGTTCCTGTAAATCTGATCAGGAGCCCCAACACTGCCAGGAAAACCATCCACCAGACCAGCAGAGGGAAAGAAAAGGAATACGAATTTGAAACACCAGCAGAGTAGACAATGGGGTGAGGCAACTTTTGCCTCGAGGAAGAAAAACTGTATAAAACCAGACTGTGCACGGGCAGAATTTGTGAACCAGGGAGGATACAGCACACTGTGGGATCTGAGGTTCACCCAGCATCGACCCCAGGGTCCATGGTGTCCGATTGATTTTGGCTTTTTTTCCCTAAAATTGTATTTCACGAAGTTTTATCAATAAATTGGCATTTTTATGAAATTGGACTCGTTATTTATAACAGGTCCAAGGCTCTCAAGTGTGAAATGGGACAGGGAACAGACATCCCTACAGTGTAACTTGTGTAGGGACTGGGGGCTCAGCCTGAGTTAAAATGGGCTTTCAAGGCCCGTGGGCAGAAGATGTGGGTGGAAGTCCCAAAAGAGTCCAACATCATTATGGTCACTGGTGCTCTCAAGGTTCTGACATTAACATTGTATTAAATCCAGTAGAGACCCAGTTCCACACATTATATTCTACTCCTGGTTTTGCTTATAACATATATCCTATCCCTGACTTTCTTCCTCTAAGTTTTGCATGCTGATTTCACTTTCAAATTGTCACAATGAAAGTTTTTGATACATTTGTTTGATAACTGAAAATTCAGGAAGGCTTGCTCCTGTTAAAGGTGCCCCAGTGCTGGAATACCACAGAAGGACCACAGCATCACAGTTCTTAAAATCAGGGTAAAGTGAATAAAAACAATTACAACTGCAAAATACTTATTTTGTGGAAACTTAATTTGTACTCAAATTAGGAACTGTACAACTCTTATGTGAAGGCTACTGAAAAGTAGGTGCTACTGAAAATTCCCTCAGTGGTCTGGTATAATTCATCCATTCAGAAATTAAAATTAATAACACTTCGTGAAAAAGTTTTAAATAAAATGTTCGCATTGGTATGTATGCATTTTTCTTATATACATTGTATGTTTCAGCTCCATCTAATTAAAAGCCTCAAATACTTTAAATTATGTTTCTGTGCTTTTTAAATGGAAAGTAAAATCTTATCTACAAGAGGCCACAAAAGCTTTAATTAAAAGAAAAAGACTTACGAGTGCATAATAACAATGCATAGAAGGAAAAATATATTGGAGTGAATCGAAATGCAGATAAAAGCTATTCAAGAGGTGTGGTTGTGTTATAATCTTGGTTTACTTTTTCCTAAATGTGCTGAATCTTTTTTTTTCTTACTTGAGCTTGCAAAAATAAAAACTTCACTTTGATTTGTGTCTCATTCAGGGAGTTTCTAAGACAGCTGGTGAACAGTAAAGGGCACTAGCACAGTTCCCAGGAAGCTGCTGCAGTTCCCTCTACAATAGTGTGAAATTGATAAGGACAAGAGGGTTCACACTCCCACCGTGTTTGGGAGCTGATAATGTTCGTGTCAGTGATGAAGATACAACTCCTCATAAGTGGACCTATCTGGAATTTCAGGCAGGGAAAAGACTTTCCTGAAACTCCTAAATCCCAGAATGTGTGTGGCAGTTATTTGGATACACAGAGAGTTCTGGATGTTTTGCTGGTAATTGGGAGGATATGTTATAACTGGTGCAAATTAATTCCATTTAATCTCCAGCTGACTGTTATTAGTAGCTAACACCAGTCAAAAAAGGGACCCCCTGGTTTCCTAGGAATACGAAAGAAAAGTGTATCTGAAGAACAAGGTTAAATATGGTGTTTAGCTTCAGATTTCCTGCTGAGCAGTTTGATAGAAAGTTAAAATTGGTTATCCAAAACACCTTGACTGCAATCAGTCCAACCACAAACAGTCGTTTTGCAGCATTCCTTGGAATCACAAGTTCTCATGCTGGCAGCTGAAGGCTACAGAGAAGGAAACAGTCCAGGACTTTAAACCTCATCCTGGAAAAGCCTGTACCTTTCCCTTTCTATTTTAGCAACTAAGACCTTTGTTGTTGTTGCTTTCTGTGCTGTTGTCATAAATATCTGTGTCAAGAGAATATTTTCTTGAGATTTCAATCCATGTCTTTTATGTTGTTCCACTGAGCTAGAAGGTCATCTCTATTTGCAACATGATGCACTGGAGAGGAGAATGAGGGCACCAAACTAATATTTTATCTTGTGAGTTAACTCAGTTTCTCAACAAATTCAGAGGCTATACACTACTGCTTTGCTAGCCAAAGATAGATTTGTCACAAGGTTGAAGCTTAAAAAACAGACAGAAAGGTTTAAGGAGGGTCCAGTCTCTATAATAAGCATAAGTGTAGAGTAGATATTGTCCTTGCTCCACACAAATATCAGTGATTTTGCAGGGCTAACACAAATACAGCTTATTAAATGCTAAATTAACATTGCAAACCCTTTAAGAAATTCAGCCTGCATTAAATTAAAATTCAGTGCTTTGAGTTTTAGAACCCACCATACAGGAATCAAGAAACTTAGCAAGAGAAGCAGCACAGATTGCATCCTGGACTCCCATGCTGAATCCTTTTCCCTAAAGGAGCCTGCAGATCAAATGCCCCTAGATTCACATATCAGCAGGCCTAAATTATTGCAGAAATAATATGAATCCTTGAGCAGTGAGTGATTAGATGTGATTTATCATGTGGGATTTTATCTAGATAAATTAAATGAAACTAACAAATATTAAACGCAAGAATGTGCATTTTATAAATATTACTCAACATTCCAGTTCTGTGTTAAGTGAGGAAGCTGAATCTCATTTTGGGAAGTGATTGTGGCTTAGACATTAGACAAACAGGGAGAAGCCACCAAGGTGGCCTCTGGTAGGACATGCATGTGCACAGATCATGGCAGTCTTCTCTTCGTGTTCCCTCACTGCTTTGCAAGGAAAGAGATAATGTAGGGTGCCATGTGATGGAGGGGCAGTTGTGTCAGCTCTTCCACTGAGTTCAGGCAACAGCTGGCCCCAGTTCAGGCTGTACTCAGCCTCTACAGGCTGATCACCCCTGTTCCTGTGCCAGAAATGAAGATAAATTCTCTCCCACCTCTTTAATCTGCTCATGCTGTAGATCCTTTGGCCACCATTCACACAGGTATGGGGTGGACTTAGTGCTGCAGAGCTCCTCATGCTTCCACCTCTTTATTATAAAGAGGAAAGAGCTGAAATTCTCTGTGACTTGTTCAAAGACTTCCAAAAGGTTCATGGATGCACTAGCCGAACAAGAACCTGTGGTAAATGTAATTATAACAAACCTGATGTGACTCTTTGTCATTTATTGCTGCATGTTCCCAGTTATAACCTGAGAACTTCCTGAGGTCAAGGAAAACAAAGAGCAGTGGTGCCATTCTTATATTATCATTTTTTTTTTTCTGAGCCAATCTCAATGGCTTGTGGAGTGTGTTTTCTTCCATGGTTCTGTTTCATCACCAGACCTCATGCAACCTGTACCCAAAGGTTTCTGTTTACTACAGTCCTAAAAAAAGGGAAAATCCACATGAACTGGCCTAGTGGAACAGAGTTGTAGATGTACATCCTTAATTTTTCCTCTTTCTTCTCAGAAGGTAAGATAATCTAGAGTTCTTCTTTCCTTTTTTTTTCTACTCCAGATAAATATGAAATTCTCTGAGAAAACTCACAGTCTCTAGAGTCAGTAAGATCTTTCACCAAAGTTTTTCAGATAACTGGAGTAGTTTCTGACTTATTTTATTTCCACCTTATTTATAGCACAGACAAAGCTATTCATCCCAAAAGAAAAGTCAGGGTATCTAAAACAAGTATGTCTTGAAAAACCATTTGTCTTTCTTGAGCCTTTGCTAAAAGTTCCAGTGTATCAGACACTGAATTGCAAGCTCCCCTGGGCGTGGGACATGGTGAGATCTTAGTTCTTTTCCACATGTGTAAGTACAAGATAACAGGGAAAATTTTCAAGACTTTTCCCTGGTATTTTCTTAAATATTTCATCAGTAAATTCAAAAGACTGCTGCTTCTTTCAAGATCTATACTTCATTAGTGTTTTGTTGCCCTCAAACTTATTGCAGTGACATGATATATATTTAGGATAATATATCTTGTCCAAAGAAAAAACATCATTAACTAACCAAAACTGATAAGCATATTTAAGCAAGTTTCTTTTCTTTCCACCTACTTTACCTCAAAGTGGATGATTATCCTGTTCATTTCTGAAGAAAGAGAATGTGTCTGGTCTGGTTTTTTCTGCAGTTCGATTTTTCTCTCTCTGTTACAGTGAATTGCTCTCAAAAGCAGCATTATCAAGTGAAATAAGAATGAGAAAACTTGTTATACAGCATTTAATTATGCCAGACTTTCTCTCCAATATCATTTTGATAATGTGGGATTTCAAAAACTGCTGACATCAATAATGAAAGAGAAAGAATGAAAGGGCGCAACTCTCTTAGAAGTACATCCTCAGAAGTTTGGAGCAGCACAAAATCCATATCAAGCCAGAAAAGATAAAAGAGCAGCATGTGTGTGTGTGTGTGTCTGTGCATGTGTACATGCACACTTCTGAGGAAATGCCTTGGTTTTCAACCATTTCTTTCTCCACTTGTCAGAATTCTTTATCACTGAGGAAAACCAGCCACGTGACATTCTGTACCCACAATGGCCACAGGCATTCTGGCCTTTTTTTCTCTCCTGCTGATGTGCCATGCATTAACTGATGGTTTTCAAAGGCTGTGAAAAGTTCATGAATGGTCCAGGGGGATCTCTGTAAATGCAGAGTTTATAAACTAAGCATGTCCTTAGTTTCTTGGTTCCATTTATTTATTTACTCCATTTTATAGCATTGGTGACCCTCGACAGCATGAAGCAATACTTTTCAAAGAGTAATGGTCAACTTTGTCTTTAAATGAAGACCATTTCATAATGTTACAGACAGATTGGAAACATGGTCAGGCTAAAACAACCTCAGTGCTTTGGGCATTAGTGGACAGCAAAATATTTCTCTTTGCATGGCCCAGATGGGTCCCATCCACTGCAACCTGTGAAAGGTGAAGCTAAATGGAAGAACATAGGAAGGTTGTAAGAGTTAGTTAAGTGTGTAGTCCAGTGATTATTCACAGATGGCCAGGTAGAAGCTGAAGCAAAAGAAAAAAGCTTTGTAACTCCTTCTTCCATGCCTTCTCTGCAGTAACAGGGAAGGAAACCATTTCAGGTAAGTATCATGCAAGAGTGCACGAATTGATGCAGTTATAACCGTAAATAGGAGGTGATGCAGTTATAACCACAAAAGGACTTGCAGCAGGTAAAATACCTTCAGTTAAAAAAAAAAATTCCCCCCAAAATCCCAAAACACAACAAACCAAAACCAACCAACTAAACAAAAAAGCAAAAAATCCAAAAAATCCCAAACAAAACAAAAACAAAAAAGAAAATACAGTCCATGGGGAGCTGTAGATTTTAAGTTTTCACTGGACCTCTAGCAGGTTTCCTTTCATTTAAGATGCCTAAATATTTTGGGTTTCTTCCCAATTTCCTGAGGAACACTTAACTCCCTTCTTTTTTCTATGTGTAAAGTATTTAGAGTGCCTAAACAATATCCTTAAGTTTCTGAGGTTCTGACTTGGTATTAGTTCAAGGCCAGGCTCTTTCCAAAACCAATAAGGTCTAGCAGGATTTCCCCATGAAATCATAATACCATGTGTTTTATATAGATGTGTGCCCATTAATGAATGGGTAAATGTGAAGGAAAGAAAGGATTGGGAAATGAAAAAGAACAGGAAAAAGATCACTCTAATATGATGTTTGCTTTTATACAAGATATGGACACATGAGTCATGATTTGGACTGAGCTGCACTGTGGGATGTCATAACACATCTCTAAAGAGAGGATCCAGAGATGCTCCAGCGACAAAATACACCTGAAAGCTTAGAGAATGGCCCCAGATGAAGGATATTTAGAACATAAAACTTGAATGTTAAGTAGTTGACTTCGATGGAAATAATGCAAATAGACTTCAATAGAAATAATTTCTATTTCAATAGAAATAATGCAAAATTTAGTATGACAAAATGACAAGATCTGATGCAGATCTGAGGTTGGTGAAAAAGAGCATATTAATTGGTCTGATTCAGCCATTTATTGGTCTGATACAACCATATCAAGTTACTGTAACAGATGACCTGACTGTGGGTACAGTGACAGATGCTGGTTGAAGCTTTAAGTAGAAGTAGTGACAAGTGATTAAAAATGTTAAAAGCAACCTTCAAAATGAAGGTCAGCTACATGTTTCTCAACCCTACAGGCGATTATTTCCTAAGAACCAGAATATGATATTTTTATCTCAGTATTTAGCCTCCTAAAAGGAGACATCTCACACTGCCAAGGAGATAGTAGAATCATTAAAAACCAAATGAAATTAAGTCCATTAGAGAACAAGACTTAGTCTATTTAGCTAAACACATCTGAATTGCAAAAACAAAATACATGCAAAATAATTCAATTACTTCTTGGCGTAATATCCAATATTCATCTTTAAAGATCAAAACATACACACATTTAATCGCAAGACAAAATGAGTCAACCAAATATAAAATTATTCATGACTAAAAGGCTGTCTCAGAATAATTATCTTCATGATAAAAAACTGTGGCATTGGCACAACATAAATTTGTAAATACTATTAGTCATAACATTTAGGTAAACGGTACAGTATAACTTTGTTCTTTTGTTTTCCAAAATGAAGAAAAGATTTTTTCATCTCGCACCGGCTTCTGAAGGAAATACAGACCTGAAATAGTAGGCTGAGGGACAAAGAGCATTTCTTTCTATCCCACACAAGAATCCTTCTGGGTTTTCTTGATAAACAACAGCTTGCACTCTATGTCAACAACATACCCTGCTAAAATTCTTAACAAAGAGCATTTTATGAAAGGATTCGTTCTGATCAAAACATGCATTACAAAATAATATAATTAAGACAATCCATTATTTTGAAAACTTGCAGGAGTATTTATGTTCCATGTGATTTTTTTTTCCCCTCAAGCCATGTGCAAAAATGTTCAACAGACACCAAGTTCTTGCCCATCAACTCAGGATTCCAAATACTGTCTAACCATTCTTTTTGGGAAAAATCCAATTATGAAGGCTTCTCTGAAGAGAATGTCAAAATTGCTGATGTGATGACTCATAATTTTCAGGTTTATCCATCACCTCTTATGTTTAGGGGCACTTCTACACAGCAGGTACAGAGAGCTGTGCTCTGTCTGCCTGTACAGAATCCCAAACCCTCATCAAAAGAGGAGTGTGAAGCAACAAATTCTGGGACAGAATGTGACCAGGAGCAGTAGATAATTTTCTGAGTAGACAGAATATTTGATGCATGACTGTACAATTGACAGCTCCTTCAACAGCTCTGTTAGTGGAGGTAGGAGCACCCCAGTATTCCCTCTCCAGGGGATACACTTGTCTTCACAGCTCTACCAGTAGAAGCAGCTGTGGTGAAGACACCTATAGTTGCTTCATGCAGTCAGGAATTTGATTATGAAGTCAGTGAAGATGATCTAAATGGAAGATTTCTCAAAGGCTGATTTCTCAAAGGAGATGAGTGTGTCATTTGTTCCTAGGCAGTTTATAGGGACTGTGATGAATGCTTTGCCAGCACTAATAAATAACTGGAAGAGGTAAAAACATAATTAGCATAGCTGTTTAATGTCAGAAAGAGTGCCTTTTTACTGCTTAAGGAACTTCTGTCATTGAAAATGGTGTGACAAGATAAGCTTATTTGTCTCTTGAGTATTTCCCATCACGGTCACCCCTCCAGGACACCAAGTTTGCTGATCCCTCTCTTCAGGTCCTTTAATGCCCTGTGCAGCCCATAAGGCTACAGATTGTACTAGGCAGCCAGGCATGTAAAAGCTGACCTATTATCACTGCTAAAAATCTTGTGTGGTTATAGCTACAAATTCTTTAGAAAATAAGCTCTTGTGAGTGTATCTTTAATGGTTTCAGGTGTCTGAAAATCAGTAGTGTATTATGTTTAGTTTGTTAGAGGTCACCTGTAAATGATGGTTTGCTCACACAGTAGGAATGAAAAGAATTGTTAGAAGGTGGAAATCAGAATAACAAACATAAAGAAAAGAGGCATTTTACATTCTGTAGTTCCTTATGAAAGGCTGTGCAAGCCACTTTGCGGGGAAAAGTACATATTGGTCTTCTAAAACACAGGGTGCAGAGCTTGTTGCCTGTGAAAAAAAAAATCCCACTTCAGACTATAATAATCAGTCTCCCCTTCAGGTACAAATGCTCTAATCAGCCACTTGAAAAAAGCAAAAATTGAGCTGATCCTTAGCAACCCAGTTGAAAGTGGCATGGTAAAGATTCTTCTAGGAGAACATTCTAACCATCCTTTCAGATATTATGATTTGAAAAAGAAGAGCTAAAAATGAAATTCTATCAGGATAAAATCCAGTGGGGCTTCTGATTTTACTTCTGATTTTACACCACTGATTTTACTGCAACAAGAATTTCAGTATTCATTTTTTGGCATATTGATATAAAGAGTTTCTCTGTTCAATAGTATCTCCTAGGACACATATTTTATGATCATTTACATGTGTAAAGAGACATCTGAGCTCAAAGCAAACTCATCCATGTTTGATTGTTCAACCTGCCTGCACAATAAAGTTTCCAGGTATGACAAGCTTGTGTGTAGAAAATTATATTTGTTTAATAACTTTTATTTGGTGTTGTGAAATCTTGTTTTTATAAAGTGACTCTTTTAGATTAGATCCTGCTTCCTTAAAAATCCTTTTCTTAGCAGAATGAATTTCAGCCTCACTGCTTCTTGTAGCTTCAGAATACTGTCTACTTTATCATTTCTATCTGAAGGACAAAACCAAGAAGGATTAAGTTAATTTTTTTCCGTATTTTCCTGCTAGAGAAAACACATCACTCCCTTGGTGTTTGTAGGCTGTCAAAAGAACACGCAGGCATGATTCCATGGCCCCTCAAAATGGCTCTGTGACAGTTCTCAAAACACTGAGCTGTTTTTCTGAACTAAAGGGAATTTCATAATCATCATAATTTTGACTTTTGGATTTGTTTTATCCTTTAATTGGCTTTTTTATGCAGGCTGTAAATGTTGCCTTTCAAATGACTTAAACAATGAATACATTTTAACCATTTAGATGTTTTCCTGGACTCTGTGCCAAGACTTTTAAAATTAAAATCTGTCTAATCCCCTCGTAATATGTGGGATCAAATAAAGCCTGATGTCATGACAACTTGCTTGGCCTTGTGTGACTTAGTTTACAGATCAGCTGGAGCATAAACCCATTAGAAATGCCCTCAGATTTATGTAAACAGAAATGAAGTCACCTACGCCCAGTTTCTATATGACTGAGTTGCAGTTACAGCACTAGGAGTAGGTGCTGTGCCCAGCTGGACAGGCAGATTTTGGGGTAACAATGCTGGCTCTGAGCAGGACAGACATGGTTTAGGTTGGAGAGCACTGCTTTTTCATTCAACAGAACGAGAGATAATGGTCTCAATTATGCTTCCAGGTCTTGCTGTGCAGCTTTGGTGGGAACCAATGAATCACATTTGCCTGACTGATTCTAAGATCACAACTCTATGTCAAAAGCAAGTTCCCTGCTACTGAACTTCATGGATCCAACACCAACCTGAACTGGTTAGTGAAGAGAGATTAGATGTAAACTGCTGTTAGAAATGGAGGGTTTTCAGTGGTTTAGGCTCTCAAAGACTATGATCTTACTCACTGGTTGTATTAAATAGGATCAGTAATGTAAATAGAAGTGTGCCTATTCTCTCCTTTGACCTGGGACTTTCCTGTGTTACATCAAAATATGGATTTATTCTGGCACTGGAAGACACCCCATCTGACCAGATGCTTATTTGCTCCCTGACCATCCAGTACCACTGACACTTCAGCATCACAGGCAAAAGCAGCTGCCTGAGGTGTGTGACACGTGGTGGGCGCCTGTTGGTGAGATGTGACACATGCAAGCACCCAGCTGCCTGCCCGAGGTGGATGTCAGCTTGCTCACAGGAGAGGTGATCATCTGACAGGACAAAGCCTCAGTGTGTGTTTTTGAGCATTTCCATAAGGCATCTGTGACCCATCCTGTGCTCACTGAAGCTGGGGTTTTATCCAAGAGTTTTATCTGACAAAGGTACCGTTGTCATGAGCTACCTCCCTCCTAGTGTTGCAAAACTGTCAGCATACTTGATAGACCAACTGAATTGCAATAGTAGTAGGGCAAATGAAGCAGAAAGTCAGATTTTTTACTTGAATTAGCCTTTATGGAGAATATTTAATTTTACTGTTGCCCTGGTTAAAAGGTAAAGGCTGACACTTCTCTCAGTAACACTGATGACAAGTGATGCTGTCTCCATAATAAAAATTCTCACTAGATGCCAAGTTTGCCTGGACCAGCTGCACCAAAATGCATTTTTACACTGTCAAAAGCTATAGTTTTGGATTTGGTTCTTATAACATACAGGTCAGTGAATAAGGTGAATATGGCTCTCATGAACCATAAGCTAGGGAAGATCCAAAAAGACACTTTTTCCCCCCAATTAAATGCCTCATCTGACAGTGCTAACTTCAGAATAGATACACCAGGGACCATCAGTTATGGTGAACATAGATGTTCCAAGAAGAAGTATTAAAGAAAATATGTAGGAGTGTACTCAGTAGTTGACAGACAAATTTTCCAGTGGTCTCTACAGGGACCAATTCAAGACTTTTTAGCATAAGATGCAGCACCTTCTTAAGCAGAAAGCTCCTTTGTCAGATGCAACCTCTGTCTGATGATACATGAGGGATTAACAGGGCTTAGATGAAAGGAAACAGCAGAAAATGAACTTTAGAACAGATGAATAATTCTGCAGTGCTGTACCCAGACATAGGTGCAATTCACTCTGTGGTATAATGGATATTTATCAGTTTTCTTGTATCTATGTTTGCATTTTTTCATTTTTGATCAGCTCTGAGTAGCTATTTATATTCTGAGATTCCATAAGTTTTACCCTCTCTTATTTAATATTTTTGTCTTTGATGATTTTAAACATTTATTTCCATCATGCAGTTGCTTAAGATTTCAAATTTCATTTGACGGCAGGATATTCCATCTTCTATAGTTTCACTTTCCAGTTACTTCCCTGTGGCAAGAACTTTACAGCATACTCAGGAAGAAAGTTATACTTGGATAAAGCAGCAAGCAAACCTTCAGAATTGTCATTTTCTCTTTCAGTTCATTTTTATGATATTATTAGCATGATATTATGAGCCAGCACACACATAGGTCATTATTTTCCATAGTCAAGGGCAGTCCCTGACTCTGTACCATGTTAACTATTAAAAAGTCTGCTCCAACTCTGTAGTAGTTTCTACTTCACCGCAACAATTTTTTGGAATGTAACTGGTAAGAGTGTGTCAGAACACTTTCTGTGTGAAAGGGTGAACCAACACCCTTCTTTCCACTTGTCAAAAGTCACTGGATTGCATCTGACGGAGGAAATTTCCTTTCACATATGCAGCATTTGGCACCATCAGTCCTTGAACTGGTTCCTGCAGCTCCATGAAGAATATGCATCTCAGCTGTTTACAACCCCGTAACACATTTTGGGTAATCGCTCCTCCCAGAGCCAGCAGTGGTGATCCACTGTTCCCACAGCAACGCAGCAATCTTCAGCCTGACTGAGAGGCCGTGCTCATCACCAGGCAGAGCTCATTTGTAGGAATGCATCCAGGTTATTGCTCTAGAAGGTCACCCTCTCTACGGCCATATAGTCAATTGTCATGGTTCAATTCAGCTGCGTCGTGGTGTCATGGTACAATTCCAGCTGGCAAGTAAGTACCCTAAGTACCTTGCAGCTGCCCATTTCCCCTTCCCTCCCCACCCCCAGCAAGGAGATGGGGAGGAGAATCAGGAAAGAAAAGAAAATAGACTCCATGGATTGAGATAAAAACAGTTTTATAACTGAAACAACCATAACAATAATTGTAATAAAAATGAGAGGGGGAGAGGGAGATAAAACCAAAGAACAAGTGGTGCACAATACAACTGCTGACTGATGACCAGCCTGTCCCTGAACCACAATCACCATTCTGCTCCTGGCTAACTCCCCCTAGTTTATATTCTGAGAATGATGTCCTGTGGAATGGAACATTGTTTTGGCCACTTTGGTCACCTGTCCTAGCCAGACCTCCTCCCAGCTTTTTGTGTACCTCATCACTGGCAGAGCATGAGAACTGAAAAGCCCTTGACAGAGGGTAAGGGCTGCTTGGCAGTAACCAAATCAGGGTCTTACCAACATTATTTTCACACTGAATCCAAACCACAGCACTGTACTAGCCACTAAAAAGAAAACAAACTTTATCCCAACTGAAACCAGGACATTAAGTTACAGAAAATTAAAAGATAATTAAATATGATTTTAGTGGCTACCCAAAAAGTTTAAGTCCACTTTCATGCCTTCATTATACCTTCACTTCCAGGCATCCATCAGGCACAAGGCTGGAGACTGAATGTTCTCCCTAATAGCAAACTCACTCTGGTTACAGATGGAATTGAAGGAGTGACTAATGAGTATAAACTGGAATCACAGAATCCTGAGTCGGAAGGAATGCAAAAGTATCAACGAGCCCAACTTTTGGCCCTGCACAGGACAGCTCAAGAATCACACCATGTGCACATTGTAAAAACTTGTCATTTTACTCTCCTTTGTATGGTAAAACTGGGTTTTGCTTTATCTGGTTTGTCTTGCACAGTGATGTTCACAGATGTGGAGTGTATCACCTTTGATTGTTTACTTATATGAGAAAGCCAACTTTATTCAGTACAAACGCTGCAGGAGTTTTTGCATTCTTCCAGGGACTGAATTTTTATCACTTTTCTTGTGCTTTTTACTGACCTAAGACAAATTGGTTTTTTCACCCAGCTGAGTTTGCTTTTACATGCTGTCTGGCTCAGGGCACAGTAACTCCATGTCCCAGTATCACAACAACAGCAACAAAATCAGCTTATTTCTGGAGTTTACAGAATTAAACATGACACATTGGTTTACTAAGTGCTGAAACTTTAAATGGGAGGTCTTAAACAAACAGCAACTGCAGTAGTGAATTTTAAATGTTAGAAAATCTTACCACAAGTAGTGAGAGCTGCTCTTTCTTTCCCTGCTGTTCTCATTGAGCTACTTTGTTTTCTAATTTTCTTGGCTGTGCTAACTCCTTAAATGTGTCAGAGCAAAGTACCAGCTGAAGGACTGAACCATTCTTTCCCAATCACTAGAGGTTAAAAGCTATGAAGGCATTGTACTTGGAAAACTCAACAGCTGCGAGAACACTCTGGAAGCATTCATAGAGATATAACATAAGCAATATGAGGTAATTTATTTCTCTATTCACCATCCTTGAAGAATGTAAATATCTTACTTTGAATATGTTAATGCATAGAGCAAGATCCTTGTGAGATAATAATCTATTATTTTAGCTCTGCTTACTCTTCTTAATCATGGGTTCAAAGATTATTTCAGACTAACCTTTCCAAATGTCAGTGTTTAAAAGCAAAAATTAAGGAGGGTCTTTAATGCATCATTGGATTTACTGTGCACAAAAGTCCTGACCCAAAGTCCTTTGAAACTCATTAAAGGTTCCCA
Organism: Sylvia atricapilla; assembly: GCF_009819655.1. Classification (NCBI taxonomy): domain Eukaryota; kingdom Metazoa; phylum Chordata; class Aves; order Passeriformes; family Sylviidae; genus Sylvia; species Sylvia atricapilla. Next base: position 58,192,608 of record NC_089145.1, read on the forward strand.
TTGACTTACTAGCATTAGGTCAGGTCAATAATTACTAGAACTGAGGCTAACTCATGATCTTGTATCTGAGCACAGACCGTCTTTTAAGAGTGAGCAGAAGTGGTGCTAAGCTGGGGGCTCAGTCTCATCTGGATTATTTGAATTGTGTAAGGTAATGATAATAAAGCATTTGCATTTTTTTGTATACAGAGAAGAGATGTATGGATCTAGGGGGAGAGTAGAAATGAAGGTGCTAGCCAAGATCTCATATTGCACAACATGGCAAAGTAAAGGAAAGAGCTTGCAGGAAGGAGCAGCTTTCAGACTTCCAGTGTTGTTTCCTTTTCTCCTTTTCTCCCATATTTTAAAAGGAAAGGTCTTTCTGACTCTTCATAGCCTTGAATGAGTCTCTCAATGCGAAGAAAAATACATTTTCACAGGCCAAAGCTAACTTTCTTTCTAATTATTCCCAGAAAGAAAAAATTACCTACAAGAAAATTACATACCAGGAATTGCAAAGAGAAAACAAGCTAATAGAATCTTTCCCATATTATACTATTTTCGAGCTTAAGGATAGTGAAAAAAAGTGCTCAGCACTCCAAATTCTGTCTGCTTTTTCCTTTGAAAGGCTCTGTTATCCTGTGTGTTGAAGCAGAGATGAGCAATTCAGCAGTGGCTTGCTTTTATATCAGATAGCTGTTTTTCATCTCCCTCAGGAAAATCTGTCTGTATCTTGGACCTACTGAATAGCTCAAAATGATGGTAATTGAACCCATAAATCCCTTCAGATAATTGATACGTACATTTCCAAGTGCAGTAGGTGAAGAAGCTTTTGTTGCATCCAAATTTATGTGTTAAATCAGATTATGGAAGTGAACATTACTGTGAACACAGCACTATAGTGGTCATTTTTTTTTTTTTCAGAGATCTGAAAAATTTTTAGACAGCAGAGTTCTATCAGCAAAGACAGTAATGAAAGGATAGTGCAAATGAAATGAAGATCATATTCAGTTGTGCAAGTGATTATTAAAACATCTGCAGGGAGTACTAAGTATTCTTTTGTTTTGAAGAGTTCTTCATCTATTTCTTTCATTAGATATAAGCAGACATATTGTTCCTAAGGAGCAATTTTTTGTCTGCTTTGGGAAATTTTGCCCTCTAAACCACCACTTGAGAGTTTTTATCATGAAATACTAACTTCAGCCCAGATTTACAAAAAGTCAGAATGCTCAAAATAAAGAGTAACTTTTCCAAATGGTTCCAGAACCTCAGCAAATGCTCAGACCAATCTGCCTTTATTACGAGATTGCAATGCCATATCTCTTTGATAGGGCTTGTATCATGGAAGGGGTTTTTGTTGTGTGGTTTGTTTTTTTCTCCTCAGTTCTATTTCTAGCCCATTTTAAATGTCAATACAACAGAAAGGGGGGTTTAAAATTCGGGCTTGGTTAGACATAAAACAGCACTTGCTCTGTAGTCCTTCACATTTTTAAAGATGTTTTGACATAGAAAAATTGTTGTTATTATTTTTCATCCACTAAATTGATCCTAAAATGTTTGCTACAACATTCCCAGTACAGAAAAGACTGTCATTAAAAAAAGGCTGGAAAGTATTGTATTAGAGGCAAAGGTGCATTTCAGTGGTGTTTCGGTTTAGTGTGAAAAGACTGTGAGGCATTGTATTGTCTTTACATGTCTATAGTGAAGTGCTATCGATTTTTCCTGCTGAGATACTAATCTCATAGGCATTACTGAATAAATACAGCAAAAATAAGGCTAAAATTCGGCTTAGCCATATTAAACATTAAATACATAAAGGCAATATGTTATAGTTTCAAAATTAAACCTTAGGAATGCTTTCAAAGAAAGGCATTTCTTTCCAAGAAGTGGTCTTCAGAAAGCCAAGGTGGGTCTGTCTCACAGCTCTTTGTAACTCAGGGTGCCTGAATTTGTTTACTACCCGGAGGCAAGGCAGTGGTAGAATCACAGAATACAAGTTGGATAAATACCCATGAAAATCTGGGCCAAGCTATGCTTCACCATGCTACAGACAGGGGCTAAAATACAGCCAAAGAATTCAAAACAGGTTTTTGTTTAGTGCTCAGTTTGACCAAAAACAGGACTGAAAAAGAAAGAGAGATGTATGACACAGTAACAAGCACCTTTCTTATTTTTACCTCAACAAACATTTGTTTTCAGACCAACAGTGGGCTGGAGAAAAACCTGTTTAAAAACAGAGTGCATGGCCGAGGGAGAGGAGAGGAGAGGAGAGGAGAGGAGAGGAGAGGAGAGGAGAGGAGAGGAGAGGAGAGGAGAGGAGAGGAGAGGAGAGGAGAGGAGAGGAGAGGAGAGGAGAGGAGAGGAGAGGAGAGGAGAGCTCAGAAGCTATGGAACAACGGAGATGTGAGCAGCATGAGAGGACTCTCCGTCTTGTCATTTGGAAATAGACCTAAGCTGGGTTATTTAGCCAGTTCCAGTAAGAATTTTCTGTTGTTATGTTTTAACTACAAACAGTTCTTGTTGAATAACAGAATAAAAGAACTGAGCTGAGGTTTGGTTCCGCTTTCCTTTTTTACCTTTCCCAATCTCATTTCTCCACTGTCCTCATTTAGGGCTACTGTTGCAGTCTGGGACATCTTGCTGAAGCCTTAGAAATTTAGAGGACATATATTTATTTACTGCTTTAGTTTCTGCATTATGTGTTTCTCACTTGTCTATGAAACAGGGTACAGAACACAAAAACACGTACTATGGCAATGAACAACAGACTGGGGTAAGTAAAATCCTTGAGTTTTCCTTGAACAGTCTTTCAAGGGGAAGAAAAAAAAAAAAAAAAAGGCAGCAAGAACATGCCCCTGTTCTTGTGCTCCTGCTCATTTGTATTGGTTATATACTTAGTCCATATCTGTAATATCTAAGTGAGGGTTTGTGCTTCAGCCTGACCTCCCTGTCAGGCCAGCAGCTCAGCAGTTAGCCTCCCTGTCTTCTAAGATGACTGGGGGTCAGGAGAGCACATCTGTTAAAAACTGTGCGGAAATATTCTCTGCCCAACACTCGACACAATTGTAAGAATAAAGAGATATACAGAAACAGATTAGGCCTCCAAGAATTCAGTGTTATTCCAATAGGAAATATATAAAAATGTAAGAAATAATAGGGAACATGGTTAGGTTCATGACTCAGAGGAATTTGACTTACAGGGTTGACAGTAACTGACATTATCACTACTCTCCAAAGTCAAGGAGTACACATTTCTTTGGAATATTAATGTCTAATTAGAATCAAAATATACAAAATGCAGAGAAAACTTGAAAAACAGACAAAAGGAAACCACAAGGAAAAAAAAAAAAAAAGAAGGCTGGTTTAAAATGGAGGACTGAGTCATCTATAAACCAAAACTTTGAGGAATTGAGACACAAATGTTTTGCAAATAGAGAAATTAATATATAAAAATAAAGCCCATAGGTTTAACATATTTATAAGCAGATGATGCCAAAGGCAATTTGTTGACATTTCTAATATTAATTCTGTACAAAACACAAATAAAAAGCCTTACCCCACGGGAAATCTGCTTCTCATTCCCTTTTGTGAGGTAAAATGTTACCATTCTTGTTGCTTTTTATGAAGACAGCAGTGCAGTGTTATAGCAGGACTTCTTCATGGCAGGTTCCAGGAAGACTTTCTATTTTGGGGTAAGTACATTGAACAGTTCTCTGTTCTGCTGATTGCAGCAGAGGTTCATCTTGCCTCCTGCAGTTTTGGCACACGTATTTTGTCTAACATTTTATGCTTCTACTAGACATGCCAGTGAGCTGTGTAGGAGTTCTTTTGCCACTGAAATAGATAGAGGGACTTTCTATCACTCACGTTCCTTACTGTTTTCCCTGCATTTTTTGGCTGCTCAAACTCTACTTCTCCGAATTATTTTAGCCAATTAAAAATACTTTTAAGTCTCCTGTAAAACTCTTCTAAGTGACTATTTTGTTGTTGGCATTGCAGAGTTATACCCTCCATCTTTTGTCTACCTTAACCTTCTTTCTCCCTACCACATGTTAATAGAAATTCAGGTGCATATTAAATGGAAGCAGTAAGGGAACAAGTGCCTCCCAGCTCTCCCAGAGCTCCTGAGACTTCCCAAAAGCACTTCAACCCTCTCAAATCCAATTTCTGGGTCTACCAAGAGCAGTCCACACTTCTCACTAAGACATCTTTCATCTATTCCCCAAATCCTTTCCTATTTCAGTCTTTCGTGATGGAAAGTCCCAGTCCTTAAAAGAAGGACCCCTTCCCTGGGTCACTTTACCAGCTCTGATTTTCTCCACCAGTCACAACCCCTAGGTATGTTTTGTGGCCATCTCCCAGCTTAGTGTGGACACGTCTGCTGTCCTGCTCTCTCTCCTCCTTCTGCTTTGCCCACACATGGCTGCAGATTCCTAATTTCACAAACACACTCCCATTTTCTGTTAGCTGCTTGCATCTTCTGCCATCTCCCATTGCCATCCAGCAGCCTGGTTGCTCTGGTCCTGGTTTTCCTTGATGAGCAAAGCTTCCTGTGGACAGCCAAAAGTCCATTTAGCACAGCACCAATTAGGACTCTGAGGGCAAAAATAAAAGCTTTATACAAACGAAATATCTTTCTGAAGGGATATGACGTTTCAAGGAGCTTAAATACTTTCACCCTTTACCACTTGTTGTGGTTTGAAAACAAACCAAGTGAGAGGCTCTAAGTCAGAAATAAAATTTAATGAGAAGAAAAGGAAAGATAAAATAAAATAAAATAAAATAAAATAAAATAAATGCAACAATGCAAAAAGAAAAACCACTGACAGAGTCAGACTACAACCTGATCAGGGTGATGGAAGCAGTCCAGATGAGGTGGTCTTCCTGAAGCAGTGATCACATAGAAAGGTCTGGTAGCTCTGGTCCTCTGGGAATCCAGTGGGTGAGGGCTCCTTCTACTGTCCCAAATCCCAGCTTATATCCAGGTGAGAATGCTTGGCTCCTTCCCGTGGGCGGAGCATCTCCCAATGGGATGATGAGTCATACAGTGGGTCCTTGATGGCCCATTAAAGAGAGATAACTCCTGGAGGCAGTTATCTGTGAGTCATGCACAAGGCCACTGATGGGCCATTAACTGAAGATGGTGATAGAATACATCCTAAACTACAACCCAGGACACCACTCCACTCAAAGCATCATGAGAGTTGGCAGCTGCAGCCAGGGCAGTAAAGCTCCCTCAGGTTTCAGTTCAACACTGTTGACTGAGGAACATGCAGTGTGTTATGAGGACACAGCGAGAGGTGCGTGGCAAAGTGCATCACAGCACAGTGTGGTGCAGTGCTTGTTTGAACACTTGGGTCTTACTCTCATAATTACCTCTAACTGAGAGTTAATCAGCCACCAGAGCCCATTCCAACTGTCCCAGTTATCCAGGGAGAAGCCTTAGAGGCGTCCCAATTAAACACAATGTAAATACTATAAAATATGTGCATAAGCTTGGGCTCCTGGAGAGTCCTCTTGATTAAAAAGACATCATTATTTCACACCTCTGCTAATCAGCACTGATGGTTACTCTGATTTCAGAGGAATTTGATTGCTCCCAGCAAATTACCACACTGACAACTGCTGCAGTCCTGTACTCTGCTCCAAATGTTGATCTTGAGAACAATGCTGTAAAATGACCTCGTGTCACCTCTGATAGTTTTGCTAGGAAACACTGGTGCATAAATATTTAACACAGCCAGAAGTCCTCATATCAAAGGAAAATAATGATGCAACTACAGAAAGGAGATATTTCAGTTCTACAGTTCACATAGCTTCAATTTCCTTACTGCCCAGGTTTTGTATATCATGCTGTAGGTCCAAATGCAAATTAATCATAGAGTGGCTATTAATAGACAGTGTAGAAGAAAAAAAAGTGTAAAATTAAACCAAGAATTACAGCTGAAAATTATCATCTTCTTTTAATTAAAATCTTCAAATTTCTTCACATTTACATTAAATTAAGAGAAACAAGTAAGATCTGGTTTTTGTGATGGCCATGCTTGGACTCCACTAATCTGAGAAATAATCAAATGGCACAGATTCCATCTGTCCGTATATTATTAAATCACAATATGAGCAGAACGACTGAATACCAAGAAGTCTTCCTGAATTGCAAGCCCATTACTTATTCAGGTTTTTAAAGTAGATTTAAAAAAATAAAAAAACAAAAAAACAACGAAAAAATTCCTGTTTAATTTCAGATGATAAAGAAAGACTGCTGTTCTCTCATATTCAGAGTATTACCCACACAGAATCAGGAATAATGGAGCAGCAGATTTATTTTATTTCTATCTTATTCACAGTGTAGACCTTAAGAGTTTAGCACAGAGCAAGCAGCAATGTCAAATACTGTGTATTAAAATGTATATCCTACTGGCAATATTTAAAACATCTTTTGCATTCTTGCTACAAATATCAAAGCTATATCAAAGCCATCAAACTACATGGGTTTTCATCTTGTGCAATTTTCTAGATCCTGAATGTGTAGATAATTTCTGCCTTAAAGTGAAAAATACACATAAGGCATGTTTTGATTTTTCTCTGCCTTTGGCTACAGGTGAACAAATCTAGGTGAATTGTGACAGTACTCAGTGCAAAAAAATTTTTTCCAGAGTATTCTTTCAGAGTAATCCTCCAGCTGCTAGCAGTGTCTTTAAAAGGCTGAATGGCACCTCAACTTTGTGAAGTGCCTTTGGTCATAACATCTTACTTAGACTAGCAGCATTATATCTCCTGATTATACCTCAGCAAACCCATTCACAGCAGGAAGCTCTGCTGGTACACAAGTTTGACCCCTTGTATGTGAAAAGACAGACTGATAAAATTTCAGATGATAAGGAAATGATACTGTACTGTTCCAGCATGAAATAAGAAATATTCTCAGTTATTCTGAACCATTTAATGCATCCAAGTAACTGTGAGAGTTTTTCCTGATAACTATTCTTTTATTCTTGTTGTGACTCAAAAGATGTGATTGCCTGACAGCTTTCTGTTTTTACAACCCTGTGCTTTGAAACACACATTTCAAATTGCACCATTTCTTGTAATTGCATCTTGCCTGAAAAGGAACTTTAAAGACTGAAGCTTAATTCCAGGGTGTTGCTACCATTTGCTAGTTGTCTTTTGTTCTGTAAGTACCTGAGATAATTTTCCATAAATATGGTGAGCATTTTGCATCTGAAAAGACGATGCTTCTTTAAGTTTTTTAATCACAGATTTGGTTGGGTTTTTTTCAACCATAATGAGCTCTCTGAGCACTAAATACAAAAGAGACACCAATATACTTTTCACTGAATTTTCTGGCTTTTACTTAAAGTTTATGATGAGTCAATTAGGTATACAGTACCTGCACTTGAAGATGGAGTGCATTCAGTCAAGCCAAGCAAAATTCGACAATTCAGCCTCCAATTATTATCCTGTAAGTCTGGCAGTCATGCAATCAATTCTGCAATCATTCTGTGAACAGTGTGCTATTCATATGGCAAAAACATCTTGGTGTGTTTTCCACACGTTTCCTAGACTTCAGATAATGTGTTTTTCTCTAACCTGGGAATAGCAGAACATTTCCAATTTCATGCAAGTCCAGAAGGGATGGAAATCCCTGTGACTCAGATTCAATGTGATGCTCAAAGAAAACTGCAGCAATTGAACAGCTCCATATCATCTTTCAGTGACTGTAAAAGAGGTTGAGAGGATTGGCCTAGAAGGACATGCCTTGATGGCAGATATCCATAGGTAGGTAATATGGATTCTATTTGACTAGAAAGGAAAGACAGCTGACTAATGCTATGAAAACACTGATGTGACTGATGCTGGAAATATGCAGAAGTTGTTAGGTGAGCATAATAGAAGAGATAGAACATGATAGATACAGGAATCAAGGAGGATATTAGGAGTTCTCAATAAAGTGGTTTTTATTGGAATGCATTAAATATGTGATAACAATCCAGGATGTATCTTCCTATAGTCCATTTTGGGATTCAAGTCCCCACTTGTCTCAAAGAACAGCTTCTGGAGTGCTGAGGAATACAGCTTTCTTTAACAGCTGCTCTAGTCTCCATCTCCATGCAGGTTTCTGTGTATCAGCAATGTTCCCAGACGTGTTCAAAAACCAGAAAAGACCCCAACCCAAACCCACTATAGCTAATAAAAAAACACATATACTTCCAATGCTCTTTTAGGATATGTTGAGTGCTTGGCTACAGCTTCATTAGCATCACAGAACATAGTACCATTGAAGATTATATCAAGCTGACTGTCCATCTCTTCCATCTTCTGAAAGGACAGGATTCTATTGGACAGGTAATGGTAAGCATGAAATGCATAATTATGCTCAGTTGAATAAGTTCTGTTGAATTTCTGAGAGAAATTGGATTTTATTCAGGTTGCAAATACTTACATCAGAGAGTATTTTCAGCTGAGGTGCCAAGAAAATAGGCTTTAAGGGAAATAATCAGTATGATCATCATTCAGAGTACTGGGATTTTGTCCCAAGACTCTTGGAGGACTTCAACAATATTGATTCTGCGTGCTACAAAACACTGCCAAGGTCAGCTCTAGTCAGAAACTGTGACTCTGTGCTCTCTTTGGGTCATTATCTACACTACATGCAAAGTATATAAAGAGTACAAGGCACTAACAATCTTATTTAGCACGTACCCTGCACAGATCAGAATTACTGCTGCAGTAACATAGCCTTCCTGAATGCTCCAAAAATAAAACTAGCATAAATTAGTTCTATATCCTAATCAAAGAGCAGGAGGAAAGCCTATCTCCTAGTTAAGTGGCTTAGTCACAGGTTTTTCATTTTCCTTTACATTATATATTAACCTCAATACAAGTACTTGAGCTGCAAATATTTTCAAGTACTAGAGTAGTCCCAATGGACCAATTTGTGTTCATCAGGTTAAATATATGTACATGGTTAATAGGATGGCAATGACCATGTTGTTCCTGCATTGGAAGGTGGTGTAATATCAAGTTCCTTACGCAGGGTTTCCCTCTTCACAAAACAGTGAAGGGTTTTGATTTATAATTTCTTTGCCTAGTAATACTAAAAGTATTTTCTCAAAGCATGCCACTGAAATGTATGAAGCCAAAGCTTTGTTGTATATATTCCAAACCTGAATAATGAAATAAATGCTAATATTGGAGACTGTTGAATATGCAAATACCATCTGGTTATAATCAATAGTAAAAAGTAAGAATCTTGAAAACACAATGGACTGTAATTAAAATAAAAGCATTTGTTTGACTAGGTTACACTTACAACTTGGAGCAGCAACATCCAACTTCAGCTGATTATTTCAAAAGGCTCTGGCATATGTGCTGAGGTTTGCTGAGCTTTTTATTTAGAGAAGCTTAGGGTCCTTGGACTGAAAATTCAGGATGTTCAAAAAACACTGCTCTCTGGGTTTTGATGTATTTCTTTACAGGTTTGCCTGGTAATCTTTATCTTTGGCTTAGCTCTGTGAAATGGCAGTATGGGTGGGAGCAAGTGAATTCCTTACAAAAGCTAAGAGTCTCTCAGCTACGTTGTCACAGGCCTTGGCAGCAATAAGGAAGCAAAACCTTTTCTGTTGCTTGCTCAAACCATGAGTTTTATCTTTCTTATCTTGGTTTATCTTCCTGACCTCGTTTATAGCTGTATTAATCCAGATAATGCAGTAGTCAAAAGCGGTATAGGAAAAGAGAACAAAATATGTTCCAGCTGGCAGAACGGGAGGAAAGGGGAGAGAGGAGCTCTGTGAACCAGAATTTCAGGTGAAGAAGATGGGCCATAGAGCACACTTGGAGCTGTAGTTGGAGATAGGGGTGCACTTTGGTTTCTGAGCATCCTACCCCAGCACTGAAGAGACCCAAAAATGTAGGAGGGAGTATGTGGGTCATGCACAAGAGAGAAGAACGTCTCACCTAATGCCACCTAAGTAATTGTCCTCCTCTAACCTTGGCAGATTACTCTAGCTCATGTACCCTCATGTGGCTGTCCCACTCTTGGCTCCCCTTCAGACCGCTGTTACAGCCCTTTTCCCTTCCATTCCCTTCTCTGAGACCTCAGTAGCAGGGGAGGGTGGAGAGGAGAGGTGTGACTGTCCCTCAACTCAGTCTGTGTATGAGAAAGGGAGGGAAAAGGACCCCAAAAGAGAAAGGAGGCCAGGATTCAAACAGAAGGCAGCTAATCTCTTGCCCCCTTTTTTACTTTCCACTATCCTGAAAAAAGCAAGTAGGAGGCAAAGAAAAAAATCACTACCCATGGACTTACAAGACCCTGGACTACAGCAGGAAAATGAATGAATGAAAAAGCCTCAAAGAGCCTGTCTTAGATTGTAAGCAATTTCCTTGCTCATTGGTGGTAAAAGGCTTGTCTTGGACCTATATTTTGAGACCTGTATGGTGTGGATTCCCTGGGCTATGTGGCATTCAAAGAGCAATTTTATTTGAAGCATTTAAGAAGAACTGCTTATCTTTTTTAAGAGCAGACAAGACAAGCAGGATTTTCCACTCCCTGGCTGAGATTAAAATTGGGCAGCCACCTGCTTACCTTTTGAAAACATTTGGAGTACAGTGTGCCATTAGCCAAACTCCTTGTGAAGAAAATTTCAGGTTTCAATTTATACATGTAAGAGCTCAGCTAGTGAAAGGCTTATTGCAGTTAATATTCTTTCCTATTTATAAGTTCTCCAAAACAGTCTCTAAAGTATCACAAAATCAGAAAAACTCGTTGTCTACTGTACTGTTCCTGCCTTATTCATGATGATTGGTAATTTAGTCTTCTGAAGCTGTGATCATCTTCAGTGCATTTTTTCCTGTTTTCTAGCATATTTTGTTGCGGTTACTCCTGGTGTTAAAATGGGAAGCATTGTGACTCTAAAACTATTTCCCTTTTTCTCTGACACCTGTTTTACACTACAATATGACATTTCGACACAAAAAATGTGACAGATCACAAACATCTGATGATTCTGTGGAATAGTTAAACAATTTTGTCCTTGGTTAAATAAATACAAAATCTAGGGTGTTGTAAGATGATAATTTATTAATGGAAAACAAATTTTCTAGCTGCTTGGTGCCAACCCACGGATCAACTTCAAGTGCTCAGGCATGACTCAGAAACAGTGGTGTGCAAACTGACAGTGCTGTTATCCCAGCATGGTCTTGCATTTTCCATTTCTCCAAGGAAGCCACAGAGTGGGTAAAGTAGTGACTCTGCTGTAATTTTCACTCTGCTTTTCGGTGGCCCACTTCCAGCCAGTCTTTAGACATCCTAGTGAGGGGATGAAACTGATCCATGAGGGGGAGTTCCTTTTCTGAAAGCCTCCTCAAATTCATGGAGACAGTGAAAAGACTTGGATTTATCCCTTGGAATTTAATAGGCTTTGTTTTCACCCTGCTGTGGTATCTAGTTGTGGAAATTCAATTATGTTCTGCAAAGAGAAATATGTCTAACCCATAAAGGAATGAGGAAGTGTTCTAGTAGTCACATGGTAAGTGGTGTGAGCATCATCACTGTACAGAACTATATTAAAAAAATAATAAACAGTGTATTCGTAGCTGATTTTACAATTCAACAAATGAACAAAAAACCTGGAAAGGTTCATTCCAAACCTTATTGGGCTTTTTGAGAAAAACCAACCAAAGATATTTCACTTCATTGACACTTTGTGCAAGAATCACTTCAGGTGTATGCTTGGAGAAAAAAAGGCAAATGAAATTATGCATAACATTCACAAACCTGTTGAAGGAACTGCTGTGTTTTGCAGTTAACAATCACTCAAGACTGAGTAAGATTCGCCAGAGAGGAGAAATTTTGAACTAGTCACAGGATGAGCAGATCCAAACACAATTCTTACTGCCTCAATGATTACCCTAACTGCTGGGCAGCTGGGCAGAAAGGGATAGCAGCCAGTCAACCTCAGCTGCCACATATTTCCTGATGGCTACAAAATATTTGTCTCTAATACAGATTAGAAATCTGAAAGCTCGGCCACTCAACAAGGAGCAAAACACCCAAATACTCTAAAAAAATGCTTAATTGTATTTACTAAATAAACCAGCTCAAACAAGCAACAGTTAGAAAGTACACATTTCATCCTGTAGTAACACCAGAATATTTGTGGCTCAGCTGTTGTTCCCTGAAGGGAACTACAGGTTTAGATCTTGCACTGAATCATGAATTGCATTATCTGCTGGACAAAAGGAAGAGAAGAACTTCTCCACCATTTTTTGTAATTCTAGCCCAGAAAATATATTCCAAATTACATAGCAAATACCACTTCAGATCATGATATTAGGGTAACTAAATATCAAAGCTTAAATTTTGCCACAAGCTTAGTTTAAGCTGAAAGAAAAAATGCTCACCCTCTAATGATAACACTGTAAAATTGCCTGAGGTTTAAAATAACCTAAAGAAAGGACTTGTATAATAACAGTGACTAACTTACTGTGCTGGAAAGGTGTGGGAGTTTTTCATTGTTATTAACTGTAGCTTTTTGAGGTCATTTTGAGAACCTGTCTTATATGAAAAATGTTTAACTATTTTCATGCAGCTATCAAAAGCATACATCAAATTCAGCAAAAATAATTTGAAGGTGCAACTACTAATATTAAGGAATACTGTGTCTAGACCTTGATCTCTTATATCATTTGGCATAGAAATGGAAAATGCAATTTAATGAAAATAAATGTGTAGTATTAAGTCTGAGGTCAGTAAAGTTAATAGACAGTATAAACTTAACATCACAACTACAGAGTACATTGACCAGTAAACGAATTAAGAGCTATGCTATCAATAATCTTTATGCCATCATCTCAGCTCATCAATCATGGAAAAGTAATTCATAAGTGTACTGAGAAAGCAGACTACCTCTAGCTCTTTTTGCAAACACAAATGATCTTCTGGATTGGGGATACATAGCCACCTAAGGTAAGTAAAATAAAACTTGTTATTAATTTAGCAAAACTTGGACTCAAAAGATCAGTGCAAAGACTGTAAAGCAAGACTCAACTGGGAAATAGGAAGAGGCATCTGTTGTGGCTTAACCCCAAGCAGCAGCTTAGCCCCACAGTCACTCACTCACTCACTCACTCACTCCTGGTAGGATGGGGGAGAGAATCTGAAGAGTAAAAATGAGAAAACTTGTAACCTGAGATAATTTATTTTGAGGAAATTTATTTCTTTTGAGGAAAAGCAAAATCCACACATGCAAGCAAAGCAAAACAAGTAATTAATTTCCCACATCCCGAGGGCAGGTAGGTGTTTAGCCATCCCCAGGAAAGCAGATCTCCAGGACATGTAACTATAACTTGGGGAGACAAATGCTCTCTCCAAACATTTCAATTTCCTCCTTCTTCCCCCAGCTTTATATGCTGAGCATTTTTGGAGTCCAGGGCATTCCTCTGGACACCCTGGAAAGTCACAGACCTCAGCAGAGAGGACTGGGACCCGAGCAAGAGGGTTTGAGATCTGTACAGGGGTGTCTGGAGCCAGTCCAAGGAGGGTTGCCTGGCACAGAGCCCAGGGAGACACAGTCTTTGATCTCAGTCCATGGAAAAAAAAAGCTTCTAACACTGAGAGAAGAATTACAAGTCACAAAGATGTGAAAACAGTAGTGTAGTGTATCACAGGGCGGGAAATTTTGTAGTTTTAGGGTTCTTAGAATGTAGGTAAATGGGGAACAAGATGGAGGATTTAGGGTGGTGCCCTGACTTCTTCTTCTCCTCTGGTCTCCATCTTCTGCTGTGATGATGGCACAAAGTAGTTTTAGGGGATTGGGTCAGAGTGGAGATGACCCTGTTAGTACAGGTGACAGGCATTGGCACATCACTGTAAATAAGACACATAATTATCTGTATAAGAGGACAGTGACCTCCCATCGAGGGGACTCATCCTGTGTCCCAGCAGCAGAACACCTTGGCCAGGCACAGAGAACATTGTGAGATAACAATTAATAAATAATGTGAGAAACCAAGAATAAAACCAAGACCTTGAACACTCCGTTTCATTCTTGTGTCTGGCTCAGGGCCTTCAGAGGCAAAAGACTCTCTACCACCACCTCAATCTCGGGTGAGAAAACCAAACCCAAGAGAGCAGGACACCCTGTGGTGTGGGTTTTCTTTCTGATCAGTCTGTGCCAGCTGTCCCACATCTCAACCCCGTGTGCACCCCAGCCCCTCACTGGTGGGGAGGTACTGAAAAGGCCTTGGCTCTATGCAAGCATTGCTCAGCAGTTACAGAAATATTTCTGTGTTATCAACACTTCTTTCAGCACAAATCAAAACCACAGCTGCTGGGAAGAAAACTGACTCCTGAAAAAACCAGCAAAGCATCACAAAGAGAGCACACTGGCTAAAATGGGGTTACTTTTGATCTTCCTCAAGGGTAGATGGAGGCACTGAATCTCTTAAACACTGGTACAAAACACCAAGTTGATAAAGTTTCTTGAATATTCAGTGATGAGTATAAAATCAACACAAGAGCCAGAAGGGTCATATATCAAGAAATATAATTAATCTCAGAGATTAAAATATTAGGAACAACATTAATGTTAGCTGTATGAAATAGAATATCACATATTAAACAGTTGTTTACTAGGATTTCGGGTGTCAGAGGCAGTCTCTTTTCTGCCTCCATGTTGTTCCCAGCTGGATGGACGTGGTTTGGAAGGCAAAATCAGAACACACTGGTGTACTTCAGCAGCAGACGGCATGACAGTACAACTAGCAGCCTGTGCTCAGAAGCCTGGGCGAGCAGAGTGGACACCCAGTGTCAGACCTTCCTTCTGACAAAGGAGATTGGCACTCAAAGCCATTTGTAATACAACTATCAGCATCTCTTGTTGGAGCTATTCTGCCTTCTGTGGAACAGTTTCATGCTGAATGAAAGAACAGGAACTCTAGTCCTCTATTACCAGACAGATGCATCCTTTCTAATTTACAAGGTCACATCCATTCTTTCTACAGCTTAATGAGGGACTGAATAGTTTATGTACTATTTGATGACAATTCAGCAACTTGCCTGTGAATTACCTGCTACACAATTGTCATGAATTGCAGTGTTTCTTTCAGTGATGACTGTCAGGAGACTGTTTATGATTCGTAGAGAGGAAGTCCTTGAATCTATCATTTATTTCCACATTAATGCTGTCTGATGAGCACAAGGCTGCCAACCTTACCCTGTTTCTGGGGAGGGCTTGAGCTCCAGGTGAAGCAGGAGTTTAAATTTAGCACGGAGATATTTAATGACTTCTGTGCTCTTCTCTGCAGTATTGGGCAGGCTGGACAGCATCCTGCTCAGTTTGGTGGCTGCTATGAGTTCCATTCTCTAGTGAATGTAGGTCACAGAGCACAGAGATGACTAAACTCTCAAGGCATGCTTTGTCCCAAACAGCCATGATACCAAAGGATGCTCAAAACATGTATGTTTTTATGTCTTTGCTCCTCCTCCATTCACTCTGAAAATAGTTCCCAAAGCTTTAGTTAAAGCACTACTCCTCCGTACACAAGGCAGTAAGCAGAATAATTATGGGTTTTTCAGTATAACCCTTTGAAGGCTCTTTTCCCTCTTGCTAATGCTAAATCAAATTCTTCATCCCATTTACTCTTTTCCAGGCAACAAAACTAATAAAGTCATCTCTGCCCCTATTTCCTTCTCCATACTGGTCTTCCCTCAGCTCTGCAGAAAAAAAAAAAAAAAAAAAAAAGAAGTTCTGTTTTGAAGTGCCAGGTCACAAGACATCTGCAAACCAAGTTAACTCTGTTATTTCTCCCCCTGACCTTTGGTCCATATATCCTATTTCACTCCTGTTTTCTCTCAGAACCGTCTTTCTTTATATAAAAATAGAAGACTCTGTTCATGAAAGAGATGGATGAACAAGTCCCTGGAATCATGTGGTGTTCTACTGTTCACCTCATGTCTACACTCATATCTTACTCAGGTCTGTTGGGTCTTAACACAGTGATTTAGACTCTTGCAATTGATCAGCTTGGAGGCCTGTATCTAGTGGGGTCTCATAAGTTTCCATAGTGGCCCCACTATTGTTTAACTTATTAATCAATGATTTGGGTGAAGAGGAGAGGCCTCCTCAGCAGGTTCCCTGATTGCAGGGAGCTGGAAGGAGTGACCAGTACTCCAGAGGATTGTGCAGCCCTTCAGAAGGACCTCGACAGCTTGGGGAGATGGGCAGAAAGGAACCTTCTGAAATTCAACAAAGGCAATTGCATGGTCCTAGGAAAGAATAACCCCATGTTATTAGAGGATAGGAACCAGCTTTCTGGAAAGCAGCTCTGAGAGAAAGGACCTGGGGTCCTGGTGGACAGTACCCTTGTGACCAAGAAGGCCAGGGGTGTCCTGGGGTGCATTAGGAAGAGCATTGCCAGCAGGTTGAGGGAGGTGATTCTGCCCCTCTGCTCAGCCCTGGTGAGGCCTTGGAGTGCTGTGTCCAGTTCTGGGCTCCTCAGTACAAAAAAAAAGAATTGGAGCTCCTGGAACAGGTCCAGCAGAGGGTACAAAGATGATTAAGGGAGTGGAGCATCTCTCTCCTGAGGAAAAGCTGAGGGAGCTGGGCCTCTTCAGTCTTGAGAAGAGACATGGGGTCCCCTTGAGAGGAGGACTTGTCAATGTACAGGTGTCTGAAGGGAGGGTGTTGGAAGAAGAATCCAGGCTCTTCTCAGCCAAGCCATGGGACAAGAGGCAATGGGCAGAAACTGATGCACAGGAAGGTCCATCAGAATGTAAGGAAGAGCATTAGCAGAGTCTCCCTCACTGAAGATATTCAAGAGCCATCTGGATGCAAACTTGTACACTGTGCTCTAAGATGACCATGTTTGAGCAGGGAGGTTGGACGACTTTGCCTATTCTGTGACTCTGTGAATTGGTTTCAATCTTTTGACTATTCCTGGAACTGGTTCCATTCATCACTCATTTACAGTACAGCTCCATGTGCTGTAGGATCACATGTCCCAGTTGCACTTGGCTGGTCTGATTTGCAACCTGCCACAGAGTGTTGAGGAATGATCTTAGCACATCTCCACATTCAAGAGTCACTCCCAGATGCAGCCTCCTCCTGCCAAAGGACTGACACACAAAGTCCTCTTTAAGAAAGGATGTATCTGAGGTCTGTGATTTAGAAGGTCTGGGGATCACAGCTTTTATTCTTGTCTTTGCCCTGGAAAGCACTATGCACAGAATCTAATTGCAGCCTGAGTAACTAAATAAGAAATAAATCATTATTAATGACACAAGCAGCCCAGCATCAATTTTGAAAAATACCCAGGTGGAAAGATACAAACCTTCCCTAACACTGTTTCTGCTTTCAAAGAGGCCCTTAAATTGCCAATTTGTCTTGAACAGAAAAAATTAATGTTGCTCTCCAGACAGCTACCCCGGAGTGGCTGTAGGCAGTGTGGCTGGATGTGTTATTGGTCTGCATCCCAAATAACTGCTGTGTCTGGGAGGCAGGAGGGGAGAATAGTACAAACAGCATGAGTCAGAAACACACTTGACACAGCCACGATTTAAACACACTTAACTTTTCTCCCTTCGGATTTGGGGTCATCTTTGGGTAGTTTGTCCAAACAAAAACTTCTTGCTTTAGGTGTTTTCCCTAGAGATGAAAGCATTCTGGAGGGAAAGGATAATTTCCTCAGGCTTGATCCATTTCCATTTTACACACATTGGAGATCACACGGGATTTTTACGAGCATCATCTCCAGGAGAAAGGTTTGGAAAGGTCTTATTGACTTCCGTGAAACAATCAAATACATACTGAATAAAAAAAAAAAAGAAGGAATGTTTTCTCCATATGGTACTAAGGATCACTCAAAGTTTTCCAGCAAAATACTGTATGCATTGACATAACCTATGCCTTTCTCACCTTAGAGAGCAAAGCCTTCTAATGCTTCCCACTCCTCACTAGCTGCTCTGCAAAAGCACCAGAAAAATAAAGGCAGCAAAGAAAATACATTAAACAAATCAAGCTGGACATCAAGAACTTTTTACTTAGAGTTATCTTTATTAATTTTAATAAGCACAAGATTTGATTTTATGAATCAACATAATTTTATTTTATTCTACTCTCTTTATTAAAGACAGATTTATCTCCGGTTTTGGATTGGCCACACTACAATCATGAAGCTGAAATAACTGCAAAAAAACACCTCAGCTCACATTCTCCACATTCATTAAAGTCTTGTGCTAGCAATTTAAGCACTGTCTTGAAGATACAATTTCTGTACTATCTCTTCTGTATGTTTTGTGTCCAGACAGGTTATTGATGAAGGCTACTGTTAGTAGCCTCCGTATTTCTTCACTGTCTTCATTAACTCAGTAAAATTTGTGTCCAAGAACATGGAATGATATGTGAAAGATAAAGTTTCTGGCAATCAATGAGGACAACAAAACCTTTTTGATAATCAGATTAGTTACGAGAAAGTGATTTGGTGCCATATGCAATGTGTTGACGCTGAGATAGGAAATACACAACAGGGGAATAAAGACTAGTCCTGTAACTGAGGAACAGTTTCCACAGTCTCTTTGGATTAAACTGTGCCCACTGTAAGGTGCTGAGTGACTGTGCATATGAGCACTGTGGTATTCATAGGATCATTTTATGGTTATTAAGTGGATTATTCACCTTGCTATAGTTGTGCCTGTTAAAGTAAAACACATACAGTAACTCAGAATTACCAGCCTTAAAAACTATTCTTTTAGAAGGCTCTTGCAATCAGTTTCACAAAGGAAAAATTCCAAAGATGGAAACATTACTGTTTTCCCAATTAGAATGACACCAAGGTGAGGATTTAAATAGTCTTTTTTTTTTTTTTTTTTTTTAATCCTAGAAAACCAGTGAGAAGTGCCTGAAGAATCTCAGTATTTACAGGATTAGATGTATTTTAAATGCTCACCAATATTGTGAAAAAGACCAAATATCTCAATAGCAAAGGGAGTTGCAAATGTTCAAGATTTCTATGGATTTGATGTAGCAGACCTCCATAACCTTCACTACTTCAAACCTTATGGGTTACTCTCTCTGGGGTGACTTCTGTCCCTTTTGTGGACTAATTCTTCACTCCTGAAATGAATCAGCAAAGTGGTGGCAGCTGCACTGCACAATTGTCTTTACCATGTCTGCTGCACATTTCCTTGTTCTTTCAGGATACTCTTGCCATCTTTCCCAGTGTTGCTCTTCACTTTTCTCTTTCATTTTCATCCCCAAATATGGAAATTTTAAAAAGGTGAAGCTCCTGTGAAGCTAAGACTGGAAGGAATCCTCATTCTATGATCAAGTAAAGAGAGAGAAATACACATGAAATGTCATAAAACAGTAAATAGTGAAACCTGAGCAGGTTCTTTTGAAGTCTACAGTTTCAGGAAGATGGAAAATTTAGAAAAATTATATATTTTACAGAGCATTCAAGATGCACTCTTGAGCTCTGAGGAAAACCAGGAAAATATTGTGTTCTTTAGAGTAAAGCTAAACCCAATGTTTCCAAACCAAACAGCTGGTTCTTCTAGCAATGGATTCTTAAATATATGATAGTGTTTTTTATCTCTGCTTCAGCCTTATATGAGAATTTAAAAATCTTGAGAATTCTTTTCTCTCAAATCACACCCTCTCACCCAGTTAAACAGATTTTAGGGAACTGCAGATAAAGGCAGGGTATCTGTAATTCATGGGAGTGTCAGAATATCCTCAATGCTCTATGGCTTCTTAGCATTATAAATTAACTTCTAAGAATTATAGATTAAGACTAACTGGCTAACTTGCAATAAATAGAAACATTAAAAAGAATGTTAGCCTGGATGTAACTCTGAAGAAGCCAGTGAGCAGGTACTGCAGTTGAACTGAGGTAGCAATGTATAATTTTCTAAGCACACATGCAATTCATGGCATGCTAATGGCATGTTTCCAATCAGATACAGTCCATATGCCTTTTTTGCTTTTCTGTGTGTTTTATCTCCCTCAAGAGACCTGTTACAGCCAATGAGTAAAGATTGTGCTATGGGGAATTATTATTATTATTAACAATGAAATACAGAAGGAAAAAGTAGTATTATTTATGTCACTTTAGTGAACCTAAGAAGCCTAACTCCTACTCTTGCAGATGTGGAGGTTGAAATGCCAGAACTGTGTTTTTACTTCTGTCTCTCCAGCATTAAACTTATTGCTCTGCCAGAGAAAAAGCATACCCAAGAATGAACAAAAGTGATGTGTTTATAGAAGAAAGGGCAACATGTTCTCACTTCTCTCTTTAAAGGCCATCTTTGATGTGAGCACAAATTGACTAACTCCAGATGATGTCATCATTTTGTATAGCACTTACAGGACTACAGAGGCATAACAGTTCTTTTATTTAGCATGGAGTGGACATATTAAAAGATTCCTATTTTGTAATAAATAATATGGATTGTCTCAAATCCTTCTCTGCTCTCAGCATCCTGGGGAGATGGCCTCCCTGGCACTGGAAAAGGCTCTGTGTCTCCCTGGGGACTCAGATTTGAGAGGCAGACAGGGAACCTGGCAGTGTCCCTGTGTTCCCCAACTTGACCAAAACCAGATTTGTGGAGCACTTGGATTCCACCCAGTCACCGTTTCCTGATGGGAAACAATTCAGATGAAAACTTTTGGATGAGCTCCACTGGATAGACAAAATTTTTGATAAAAGAACCCTCTAACTCTTTTTAAGCTTGAAAATAAGTTGCCAGCAGCAGTAAAGCTGCATAGATTTCTCAGCATTTGCTGAAAGCAAAGATTTTGCTGCAGAATCACTGGTTCTTTAATTTGCTTAGCTCGACTGTGTTGAGGATAATATGCAAAAATCCAACCAATCCTACTGCTGACACAAATCATCTATTCCTGTCACTTTGATCATTCTGTGACTGAAAAGTTATTTGTTCAGGTCTGAGAGAAGAAATGAACACTGCTTCAGAAAAACTGATGTGATTTATACAGGGCCTGATCCTGGAGGAGGCTAAACACCCTGGGTTGACAGTGACCTCTGATGGGAGACAGGAGGTTTACAGGTTCCACTGTGTTTTTCTTCCTACAAGTATGGAAATGCACGCCCTTTGAATTGTGGCCATGATTCCATGGACAAAAAGAGGATAGGTGGCAGGGTTTTAATGTTGGATATTGTGTTTTGCTGAAAATAAAAGAGTTATGCCCTTAAAAAGTTACCAAGTCATGAACACTTTCCCCTCTGCTTACATATGTCTTGAGCTTACTCATTTATTTTTGAAAGGGGAAGGGAAGGGAAGGGAAGGGAAGGAAGGGAAGGGAAGGGAAGGGAAGGGAAGGGAAGGGAAGGGAAGGGAAGGGAGGGAAGGGAAGGGAAGGGAAGGGAAGGGAAGGGAAGGGAAGGGAAGGGAAGGGAAGGGAAGGGAAGGGAAAGGGAAGGGAAGGGAAGGGAAGGAAGAGAAGGGAAGAGAAGAGAAGAGAAGAGAAGAGAAGAGAAGAGAAGAGAAGAGGAAGAGAAGAGAAGAGAAGAGAAGAAGAGAAGAGAAGAGGAGAGAGAAGAGAAGAGAAGAGAAGCAGAGAGAGAAGAGAAGAAGGAAGAGGGAGAGAGAAGAGAAGAGAAAGAAGAGAGGAGAGAGAATGGAAGAGAAGGAGGAGAAGAGGGAAGGAGAAGAAAAGAGAAACGAGGAGAAAGGAAAAAGGGAAGAAAGAGAAGAAAAGGGAGAAAGGGAAGAGAAGAGAAGAGAAGAGAAGAGAAGAAGAGAGAAGAGAGGAGTGAAGAGGAAGAAAAGGAAGAGAGAGGGAAGAAAGAGGGAAAGAAAGAGAAGAGAGGAAGAGAAAAGAGAAGAGAAGAGGAAGAGAAGGAGGAAGAGAGGGAGAAGAGAGAGAGGAGGGAGAAGGAGAGAAGAAGAGAAAGAAGAAGGAGAAGAGAAGAGAAGAGAAAGAAGAGAGAGAGAAGAGAAGAGAAGAGAAGAGAAGAGAAGCCCTAAGGAATATGAATGTTCCTATTCTAAAACTATTCTTACCTACCACTAGAAAAAATTCTCTCTATAGAAAGTATTAATTAGTACATTTCAGTGTATAAAAAGGATTTCATGCCTCTACCTGAAACATTGAGGTAGATATTTATTCATTTATATCAAGCTCAATTATTCTACATTGTTTAGTAAAGTGCCAAGAAGTCATGTCCCTCTGCTGTGATCCATGGAAGGTTGGGCTCAGTTTACTTCAATTTCTGATGCACTTTGTATGGTGTTTTCTAATATTCTAGTCATGCAGATCATCCCACTGTGTTCCAGGAATGCCAGTTAAATGAACTTTATTCTCATTAATGAGAATTACCAGTTCCCCTACCTCAAGAGTCAGTCTCATATCATGGCTAAATGATTTAGTGAAAAATGCCTTGCCACATCAGACCACAGTGTTTATGAGACACAGACACTGAGTTTAAATATGTGCTGTCTTTGCTGTCTTCATACCCCTTGTTCTTGTTTCTGCTTCTCTTCCTACTTATCCAACAGTCTGTGAAAGATAGTGACACCAATTCTCAGTAAACTGTGACAAATTTCAGTGTTCCACAAAGCCAAAACCTGTTTTCACCAGTCATCTGTCCAACCCCTCACCTCCAAGATGTTCTCTTTTCTGCTTTTCATAAAACCCAAAACATCACTTGAACTTCTCGGCTCTTCTAGTCTTCTGCACCTCCCACACCTTTATTATTTATGCTGTTCCATGTAATATTTTTTGTTCCGCATTTTCAGCATAGCAAGACCTGCCTACTGATAATTCCATCCAATATTACTGTTACGTTTCTACATTTTTGCACTTGGAAACAGGACATTTGTTGTCCCTTCTTTCTTCTTGAATCTTTATGCATTTATTTTTATTTAGATTATAGACTGCATGTCTTTCCTTTTAAAGACATCTTAAAAACCTCTTTGTTCCTGTTTTTTTTATAATCACAGTATTTGTTGGAGCAGCCCTCTTTTTTTCTCAGCAGATAGCTCAATAGGTGTCTGATATTCAGAAAATACTATTAGATAGATTAAACATCTCTTAGTTGTAGATCTCTAGTCCACTGCATCAGTTTGCAGCCTAATCAGTTCCCTTGCCACCGTGGCAATGAGCTCCAAATCTGCTTGCCAGAAAAGCAGTTCTTTAATTCTGCACTATGCCGAATTTGGCATTTCCAGGTCACATATCTTATCCTCCAGAGCAGCCATCAATTTGCAATTTGTGCACCATAAATCTCCTCAACCTTTCAACAGAGTGGTATAAAACTGCAAAGACAAGTCACAGTAAGGGTTTCTTATCAATCATATTAAGCAAACAGCTCCCCAGCACCTTTTCCCTACCAGCATGGGCTCTGTGTAATGCAAATACTAATGATGAATTTATGAGGAATCATATTTGTGTGGATCCAGATCCCCATTGATTGAGACCTGCAAAGTCGTGTCAGACAGAAGACATTATTCACAGTAAGGTTTTAAAGCACTTCTCCAAAACATGTGAATCAATGGATCTTGTCAATCTTTATCCTGTTCTGCAGAACACTGTGAAACTAAACAACTCTAAGTAATGTTTAGTGCTGTTGAAGCCACCCAGACAAACTACACAGAAAAGAGCTTTTATACCTACTGCTGCTTTGGATGATTCCTGCAGGCCACTGACCAAAGATGCTTTACAGAAACAGATTTGAAGATCAACAGCTCTTTCTATTAGCCCTTGTGCACTGAGGAAATTAATAATGTCCTCTTGACTGGAGTGTGGAAGAATCTGCTTTACCTGAAAATAATTCATTGGCTTCTTTTGTGAAAAAAATATCGTTTTCACATAGCAATACATTAGTACATAAACTAGAATAAAATTAAAGTGTAAAAAAAGAAGAAACATTTTGAGATAAAATCCATAAAACTTCATGTTGGATTGCTGCGCATTACAGCTCTGACATGGCTTTACAGTCCTGCTGTCCTAGCTTATGTAAGGAGGACAATGACCAGAACAATTGACATTAGCAATGGTCCTGTTGTGAAGTGGATATCAGCTTGGATATAGAAATTACATACTATTGATGTCCGTCTTCTGGTTTTTACTGAGTTTTTTTTATTTTTCACATACTAATCAAGCTACAATAGAGTCTTTATTTATATTCCAAGATTTAAAAGTTTAATTGAAAATCTTGGCCAAAATCACCATGGTTGTATTGCACAAGCTTAAGAGTTTGTGTAACTGAGCAGAGATAAGGCTAGCAGTAAGGGCTGCCCTCCGTGGTAATCCAGCAGAGAGTTAAAATTACTTCTAGGTTTAAAAGAAGCCCTGGTATCATTTCTTCAAGATGCTTCTGCATTTTTGGACACGGTAACAGAACACGTTGCACTTGTCTTCCATCTAGCATCATGAATCTTTCAGAAAGCCTTGCAACCTGAAGATTTTTAAACTCCACATTTCAACTCTGGACATATGCTTCTATTTTATTACCTAATTCACTCACCCATTACTTCTTCAGACTAAAATCAATTGTGCCACTTGAAAGGTATTTGCTGTAGGAGGTGCTTTAGTGTCAGGCTGCTGAAGGAGACAGAAAAACCCTTGGTTTACTGACAAAAATGTGGAGAAACAGTGCTAAATGACTAACTTGTGTGAGTTCATGCACATCCTAGTCTTCCTGGGTCAGAGAATTTCTTTGTGATAAATGTAGGATTTCAACTATTGTCATATCTGTCCATGCTACAAAAAAATACAAAAATATCATGCAACAAAAGACAGCACACTGATTTCACAAATCTCTTATTGTTACACAGAGCTTCTCAACACAGCTTCTTTTAAATTTTTAGACTTTTTAATTTCTACTCTCCAAAATGAAATTAATAACAACCAAGACATTTTCAGGAAACAAAGATGGCCGAGAGGAAGATGGGCAAGACCTGAGACAAGCTTTTAAAAAGTATTGAGGAGGCTTCCAAAAAGGAATGAAAGCAGTATGTGATGTTTTCCACAGAAGGCTTGGCTGATAGCCTGCAGACAAAAGCAATTCTTTTGCTGTTGAGGCAGCCTTAAAATGTGTCCTGACAGATTGGCAAACTCAGCTTTAACACCCATCTGGAACGGAAGAAAGGGCCAAGAATAAGAGCTGTCTCTTCAGGAACAAAAGTTACCAGGAGCACTGCAAAGCTCTGCTGGAGGATTTCAAAAGCATCCAAATCAAATTCAAGATCTTGAATGTTTTCTTTGAAGTCCCTTTTGGTCTGGACCCAGGTTATGTAAAATATCCACTGAGATTTGGAAAAACCCAACAGCACCTTCCACAAGTGCTAAGTTTCCTCTCTCAGGAAAACACTGCTGTCTCAGGAGCTGGTCCATTCTGTGGCAGAAATTTCCCCATGAACTGGGAATTGAGTACATCACCGACTTCCTTATCTACTCTAAGGTCAAGGCAGGTTTTCATCTATTTTTACCCTCGTAAAAAAAATCTATCCCAACAAAAAATCCTATCCAAACAGGGCACCTTACTGAGCACATTACACTCCCTACAGAGAGGATCAGAGGACAAACACATGACAGATGGCAGGTACAATGCTTAATGCACTGGTGAATGATACTCAAATAGTGTGGTGATAAAGGCTGTAGAGGAGGTGATATAGAGGAAAACAGGTAGACTACAGGGTACTGGGGTTATGCAATAAAG
This sequence comes from Sylvia atricapilla, assembly GCF_009819655.1. Classification (NCBI taxonomy): domain Eukaryota; kingdom Metazoa; phylum Chordata; class Aves; order Passeriformes; family Sylviidae; genus Sylvia; species Sylvia atricapilla. The sequence goes on from NC_089145.1 coordinate 58,218,267, forward strand.
CACTGAGAATGGGAAGGATGAGTGCTCTCTGAGCTCAGCACACAGAGAAGGACAAGCAAAGGATTCAGTTAGCTCCACAACAAAACCAACACACCGTTGTTAGGAAGGTTTCAGTGATCTGTCATAAGAGGTGTGTGTTTAACAGGTTTTACCCAAGAGGGTGACATATTAGTTTTAATAATTGCAAATAGGACTCTGCCCTCAGAGAAATCTTTTTTCCTCCATCAGCACCTTATGTCTGTGATGTTGTATGTTGTCCATCTGGCAGGGAAGGGTTATTAAAGAATAGCTGGTAATTGCTAAGTTTGATGAATGCATCAAACACTCATCTGGTAAGTAGTCTGATACCGACAATCTCACTTAAATATATTTAAAACATTTGTGGACTACATGTGGTTTAAAACCATGGGCGATATTAAAAAAAAAAAAAAAAAAAAAAAAAAAAAAAAAAAAAAAAAAAAAAAAAAAAAAAAAAAAAAAAAAAAAAAAAAGAAAGAAAGAGAAATAGCTTTATGCTAATCTACATTTCATCTTATTTTCTTATTCTGCTGTGAAATGGAAGATGGAGACAAGGTTAAAACATAAGGGGAGAAAGGTCAAGAAGCCTCAGCAATACAGTGTTGAGTAAAGGAAGCCATGTTATTAGCTACCTCAAGCTTTTTTTGAATGCAAAGTATCTTCTCCCATGACTGATATTGCTGGGTTTTGTGGATAAATTCCTGGGCATTCTAAACTACCACTGTGTCCGCAACACATAGAGATCATGTTTATGCTAACCCTTGGACAAGATGCTCTCTCCCTGCATTAATTGTGACATGACCTCTTTCCAAATTTAGTGACTCCAGCTGCACCTTCTGTAGTCAAAATGTAAAAACCCAGAAAGCAGGTATGGGATTGAAGACTATGGAACCACCAGATATTAGCCAAACTCTGCATTGATTTAATTGTGTATTCTGCTGTAATCCTGACTGCCAGTTCTACATGACAGACTCTCTGTACAGGCTCCAATTTAGACATCAGCATTTGTTCCCCATGAAATCACTCCAGCCTTGCACCTCTGAACTCTGTGAAGATTCCCCATCTATCAACCATTCACTCGATGCACGTGGTCAAGTGTGCACCCAGATCAGCTGTGCACCCCCAGCATGTGAACCCAAAACTTGTGCTGCAGTACAGCCACACAGCACAGAGGCCATAAGGACCCACAACCCCCTTCTCTCTTAGTGTCAACTTAGGGGCACAGGAATGGAAAAAGTAGAAAGTAATACTGAGTAATATTTGGATCTTTTTTTTTTTTTTTTTTGTGATTATGTCTTTCACAACAAAAGTAGCATGTTTTAAGATTGAAGAGATGGCAAAAGAAATGCATTTCTGATTCCAAACTCGCTGAAGGCAATGGCAAGAATGTATTAACAGGGTTCAAACTGGGACATTGGTATAACTTGCTCCATTATCTTGTGTTGTCTCTGTAGATTTAAGTGATATTCCTATTTCCTCTACGTATTGCTTTGAACCTCTTACTCTCTTGTTATAAAACAAATTTCTTTTAGAACAAAGATATATTTGGAAAGAAAGTTGACATCAATTTCAGTTCCCCCCTGTCCATTTTTTCACTACTGATCCAGCTTTATTAAAAAAAATAAAATCCTGATCTGTTTAATAATAATTTTTTTTTTAAAAAAAATTACATTTTCCTGTTACTGACAGCTGACTGTATGAAAAAACTATGTATTTTAGAGGAAAAGTCTAATTAAATAAATACTAAGCAAAAACAATTAACCCTAATGCAAAAGTAGCTTGGTTATTTGTTCCTCCAATTTCACTGGTATTTTTATATGCTATAAAATCAGTACTGCAAGTAAAGTAATGTAAAGACAATACTCAATATTATATCAGTATAATTAATATATTAATGTGTGATTATACTGCACATGAAAATTTATGGGAAATAAGTAAAATGTTGTCTTATGCTAATATGTACACACAGGCTAATTCTAGTGCCAAATGGCAAGCTGAAAAGACTCAGATATTTAAATTGTTTTTTCTTAAAAATATTTGTTCCAGTAGACAAATTTTGTAGAATTATAACTGGTTTTCTTTTTTCCCATTTAACTGCTTCCTGAAGCCAATATACCAATCTTTCATGTAAAATAAGCTGCACTGAGGCATCATACCATTCGAAATATTTGCAGCTATTTTTAGAATTGAAGACCCAGTGACTTAATAGGAAGAAGTGGGCAGGAAAAGAATGGACAAGAAAAATAAGATCAGTAATGAAAACAATTGTCAAGAAAGAAATTAGACTAACAGAACAAACATATAACAAGGGATTTATCAATGAAAAGATATTTAGACAATGTAAAACACAAAGGGTAAAGATAAAATTTGTGACAGAAATATCAATTGAACTTCAAATTAATGAAATTTGAGGAAAAGTGTTTGTGTGGTCAAAACAACACATATGAACATTTTCAGAATAAAATTTCTATTTTCTCAGGTAAGATGAAATCTGTTTTGGAATTTTATTTTTCCTGTCAAGAAAAGGAAGGGAGATTACGCAAATCAAAACTGCTGCAACTTCTCAAAATCTCGAGAGTTGATGCCCTCTGGTACTAATAACTGTGACAATTAGGGTTTCATATTTTAGCATAAAGGGCAAAAACCTTGTAACTTCACACTCTTTTGAAATGAGGAAAAGTGGTTTTGTCCTGGCTTTCTTTTGAGCAGGAAGATACAAGGAAGGATTATGAATTTTATTTTTTTTTTTCCCCTGGGGGAGAGCTCTTGCTCTTGGAATATTTGCTGCTTTTTCTCCTCAGCTCCCAAAACCTGATTGTTTAGGATTTCTCCTATCCTCTTCTGGGACAAGGGTTTCTGTATTGACAGGCACACAGCCTCTGAACCTCCCTTTTCCTCCAAAGACCTGCCAGTGCCTTACAGCCACACACCTGCCCTGGGAATGGACTGCAGCCCTCCGTGGAGACCAAAGGAAGAAAAAGGAGCTTAATTATAAACCTGAGACTGGGCTAAGCTTTGAGGGTCCCAGTTTCTACACACTGACAGTGAGAGCACAGATGGGAGGGGGCAGCAATGGGCTAACAGTAACATCATCTTCCAGACGCAGTCAGGACTTCTCAAAACACAATGCAGTGACACTGCTAACATAACCCTCAGTTTTTGCAAAGTGTTCTGCATTACCTGGTAATTTGTTTTTTTTTTTTTTCCATGACATCTAATTTCTTCCTACTTTTTCCAGGATAATGCTATTCACAGGGATGGCTGCATCAAAGAATTCACAGTGGAAACACCTTATGTGCATCTTGTTGACGAGAAAATCATAAAGTGGAAAGATGTACTAATGTACTATTATATTATGTAGCTGTACTAATGTACTATTACTATTAAAGTAATAGTACTAATGTATGACACTAATAGTACACAGCATGTACCAGAAAATAGCTTTTCTTTTATGAGCTGGCCATGCTTAAGAAGGCAACAGTCACAAATCACGACTTTGATTACCACTAAGTGGTAGTGGTGAAACAAAAGTCATCAGATATTTGAGTCACATGGAATTGTACACATGGAAGTGTATCCCGTGAGAGCAAACCAAGAGGCTGGGATAAATGGGATAAAGATGCATGGCTTTGTAAAACACAGGCCTCTGGAAACAGAATTCGAAGCTGCAATGCTCACTTCTTTTTCTAAACAGAGCAGTGGTAAAATTTATCAGGTGAATTAGATACTGAGGAGTTTCTTTGTTATCTAACCAACTCTGCATAGCTGGAGGCAGTGCCTCACATTCAGGAAACTACTGAGGAGCTGATGGTGAGCAAAGGAGGAGAAGAGAGAGAAGGGAAGCATCTGAGGAGAATAAGGAAGGCAAATCAGGGCTCAGGCTGTCATATTTATAATCATCTTGAAGGGCTCTGTGGGAGATATACAACCAGCTCATGACAACTGAAATATGTTTTTAAACAAAGACATCTTTTATGCCAGCTTACAGTCTTAGTCTTGTTCTGACCAGTACAAAATATCCTCATCAGCAATTAAAATTATGCTGTCTCCCAGTCTTGAATATCCATTACAGTCTGGCAAATTGAAGTTGATATCTGTTTCCACAGTAAAACACCTGTTTTTTGCCATATATGTCTGAAGTGGTGTGTTTTGGTAGTAATTAAAAATGAATCATGCACAATAAAAAAGCAGAATTCTCAGCCTTATATTTTAATGTGAAAGTTGCAATTAAATGAGAAAACCGTAAGCTAATGTAATTTCAAACCAGGAGACCGGAAGGTGTCGATTTTATTCTGAAATAAGATGATTTAATGACCTGAGTTAAATCTCAAGAAAACTTCAAAATGTTCGAATTTATTGTGAAATGAAATGATGCCTGTGGCTGCCAACCAGCTGGATATAATATGCAGGCTAGCTGCCAGCAGCCTGGTATTTTAACAAGAAATGTAGATTCCCTAGGCTTGTGGCAGTTATTATTCATTCTCCCCTTCTTGGATACTCTTCTGCTTTACAGAGCTGTTTCAGCAACATCCAGTATCAGGTACTACTACTTCTGTCAGCCTAGAGTTTTCACTAGGAAAGAGGATGTTTCCTTGGCCAGTAATTCGATGCCTTTTCTGCAGAGTTCAATAAGGAGTGAAGGCAGCCTTGCCTGAGGAGTTCTGCGTGGCAAACTGCTGAAGCAGTCGCAGCACAGCACACTGAAGGCCACAGAAAATTACAAGGAAAAAGGTTGGTTTGCCATCAGCAAACAACAGCCTGCAAATACTGCACGGTATTACAGGTCCAGACCCTGAAATATATTAAAATGTCTCATGGCAGTTTGAAAGGAAATTAGATAACTCTGCACTTCTGTATGGATCACAGGTCCAGCAGGTCCAAGTTTAAGTGGAAAGCCACAAAAACATAATAATGATCTCCCTCCTGAGAGCTTTTCCTTAAGATTAATTTCCTAGATGCTAAGCATTTTAAGTTAGATTTTAAGGAAGTTCAAAAGCCCTTAGGTTTAAATATAAATGAATTTGAAGTATAAATTTGAGAAGTCATTGTAGATGAAGAATACAGCATATGAAAAGATAATGGTAAAGAAACCAACAAATACCAGGCTCATTGATGGGAAGGCTGTGGGCAAATTCATGTCCTCATAAAACTTCAGAAAAAACTTATTATGTTCAGAAACCCTCTCCAGGCAAAAATCGCTCTATGTTTTTTCTGCTGTGTATTTACTTTCTGAAAATTTTGTTGTTCCACTGCAATGTGGAGGATACTATTGACTTTGTGTATCATTATAATTTCAGCCAACCATGCTGCATAAACCTGAAAGACATTTTTATCTACACAGATTTATGAAAACTGGACATGACAGTTTTCTTACTACAGCAATTGCCTGCTTTATCTTGGGAATTTCCTTTAGTTCTTATTTGGAGGCACTCATTTGTGTTGAAATTAACTCTTAATGTGAGTCACACACTCATCACACTCTTAATGTGATGAAATTAATTTTGAGTGTTAATCACACATAGCTGAAGGTTTTCTTTCCTCCAGAATTTTGAATTTTGTTTGTAATCTAGCAGCTTTTACCCAAAGTGCTGAGCAGAAACTTGCCTCTGTGGAAAGAGCATTAACAACTGAAACATTGTCTGTAGAAAATTTATATTTGGGACAGGAACACCATCAGGACTCCAGTCTGCAAGTCCACAGTCTGGACTGCAGTCAGAGTAGGTACTCCATATGTGGGGCAGCACATCAGCATGGATGTTGATCCTAGATGAGGGTGAACCACTGCCTGGAGCTGCCTGCTTCTCTTCACTGGGCAGACAGGGATCATGGACAGCCAGCTTAGGCCAAGCATGTCATTTTGAAGAGGACAAAGCTAGAGGTAATGAACCCTACTCCATGATAATCACAGAACCATAGAATGGATAAGGTTGGAAGGGACCACAGGGGTCATCTGGTTCAACCTCTCTGGTCAAGCAGAGTCATCCCAGAGCATGTGGCACAGGGCTGTGTTTCCAGACAGTTCTTGAATATCTTCATGAGGGAGATTCCACATTTCTCTGGGTAATCTGTTACAATGCTCAATCCCCTGCACAATAAAGAAGTCCTTCATATTCAAATGGAATTTCCTGTGCATTGATTTCTGCCCATTGCCTCTTGTCCTATTGTTTGGTGTCATGGAGAAGAACCTGGATCCATCCTCTTGGTACATTCCCTTCAGACATATATGTAACATTGGCTAGGTTCCCTCTCAGTTAACTCTTCTTGAGGCTGAACAGGCCCAACCCTTTCAGGCTGTCCTAGTAGATGTTCCAGTCCCTTAATCATTTTTGAAGACCTCTCCTGGACCCACTTCGGAATCATCGTGAACTCACAGCAAAATCTGCCACTTAGTTGAGAGCATTTAGAAATTGTCTCAACATGCTGCTGGATGGAGCTACAACACATATTCTTGAAAATATCACTGTAATTTAGGACAGATTAAAACAGAAGAACAAGTATCCAAGGATCTCAGTTTCACTTTCAGATCTACCTCTTGTGATGCTTTCCTCAGCAAGTTCCTTAACCTCAATTCCACATTTCTACACTATAATATACTTAATGAGTCTTCATCCATGACTTTTGAAAGCTGTTCTAAGTACTTTGGGTCATGTAACACGCTACAAAAAAGAGAAAGAGAAGCAGTAAGTAATAATAATTGCTAGCAACTGGAAAGAATTTGCAATTATTTCTTTGACAGCCCAAACTGACTTTCACTGAGAAAACTGCATTTAAAACCAAATAAAGTGTGTCTTTAGATTAGTTCCTCCTCAAGTAGAGTTAGAGTTGTGTATAAGTGATTTCCAGGCCATTATGGCACAGCCTGGAGCAACTCTAATGAGATTGTCTGCCTTGTTGGATTATTTTTAAATACACTTTTTCCAATTGCTTTCTAAAATATCAGTTTCTTATGTAAATGAGCCATGAAGCTGGAAAATCCAAGGGCTGTTTTGTGGGGGTGGAAAGGGAAAGAAGCAGGGAAAGCAAATCAGACCCTGAATTACTTGCATCACTTATTGTACAGGGTTGAGAAAGGACCAGTAATTTATCAAAAGTACAGAGGAATCAAAGTACTTTATGATGCAGCACAAACATTTAGACCATTAATGACAACTGGAAAACACTGAAAGCAGCATTATACCAATGCACAGAGTAGGGAGGCCTGTTTGACAGGCAAACTGAACGTGTGTGTGCATGTATAACTCCAGATCATCTCCCCTCCAGGTGACCTTCAAAGACTGTAGGCAAGATAATGACAAGGATTGCTGAATGTGTTCGCTATGAAATTGGTAATAAAAATAAATTTGTTTTAATCCTGACAGATGTTGGCAATTTTTTCCTTGAAGACAAAAATAAAATAGGTTACTGTCCTAAAAAAAAAATCTACATTGCAGGAAAACACTTAAAGCTAATGTATTTGCAGTTTGCAATATTGATTTTCAAAATATTTGCTTTTTCCATTGGTTTGTGCAGGATTCACGTCATTAAAGTACAAATAGAAAGGCCCTATCTATCAGTTTTTAAAACCTAAAAAACAGATTTAAGGGCACTGACATATTTTTTTGCTGTAATGGGAACCAGATGCATAAATGTCTTTCCAAGAGTAGCCCCTGATTCTGACTCTGCAACTGACAACAGTTCTACTGAAGTCAATAATGATACTGGCTTACACCTGCACTCAGAAACTCATTTCCTTCATGTTTAAAACAAACAAACAAACAAATGTAAATTAATTTAATGAATTTTTTCTTACCCCTTTAAATATTTCAGAGTGTTGCCAGCCTATATGGTCTTGCATCATAATCACAAAAAATCTGCTAAATCTGCTGGTGCTCTGTCTTGTCATTGTGGGAATGGATCAAGGCTGATGGATCATCATGGATCATCACTGGGTGTTACTTTCAGAAAGTAAATGAGATGCTTATACTTGGGAGCGATCACGTTTGAAGTACCTGGAGAAGAGGCAGGGAGTAGTTCATCTTCCATTGAACATGCATTTTTTTCTTTAAACTGTGTAGCTTTACTCATTTCGTACTATATAGGAATGCATAGGAAATATATACGTGTAGGAATATAGGAAAATAGAACTGGCATCCAGAAAAATGTCAGTATTTCTCACTAGAGCAAGGGGATGACAGCTAGTAGTGGTGACACTTCTCATTTTCTACTTTTGGCAGCACGAGGAGTTCAGCATGGAGAAAGTGTTGATGCCTTTTATGCCTTTTTTATATGTTTCAATCTACTGTAGGTAATGTTTACTGTTTGTGTAGCAAAAACAGTCACGTATTTTTCAGCTGTACAATGATCACAGGACTGGTGAGAACAGAGTGAAACATTGAAGACACAAATCCAGATAAGAGCCTAGAAAATTAACTATTTCCTTCTAAACTGCCTGAAATGTCATATTTAAAGTATACAGTGTATGGACAAACAGAGAAATTAGAGACACTCCAACTAAACAAGGTGCCAGAGAGTGTCAGTCAGCTTTCAGTCAGATTTTAAATAAAACCTTTGAAATAGATCTAACGGCTGAGTCCAAAAGCCTGTTTGCTTTTATGTAGAGTAGTAGGGAGAACTCTTTGCTGAGCCAAAAGTGTTAAGTACACAAACACTTAAGGCCAGTGCATACAGGACAAAAGGTTTATTGCAACCCCCCAGTTATTAAATTGTCTTCTTCCTGACATATTTGGAAAGATCAGTACCGGCTTAGGTGTCTTCTGAGTCATGGTGCTGAAGGATACCTTGCTCTCCCTGAGTCTTCTTTTCTTCATATCTTTCACATTTTTTTATCTCAGATTCTGCAAGACTCTGTCCTGGGTTGTAGTTTAGGATGTATTCTATCACCATCTTCAGTTAAGGGCCCATCAATGCCTTGTGCATGACTCACAGATAACTCCCTCCGGGTGTTATCTCTCTTTAATGGGCCATCAAGGACCCCTGGATGATTCATCATCCCATTGGGAGATGCTCCGCCCGGGGAGGAGTCAAGAATTCTCACCTGGATATAAGCTGGGATTTGGGACAGCACAAGAAGCGCTCACTCACTGGATTCCCAGAGGACTGAGCTATCAGACCTTTCTATGAGATCACTGCTTCAGGAAGACCACCTCATCTGGACTGCTTCCATCACCCTGATTGGGTTGTATTCTGACTCTGTCAGTGGTTTTTCTTTTTGTATTGTTGCTTTTTTTTTTTTTTTTTTTTTTCCTTTCCTTTTTTCTCATTAAATTGTATTTTCTGACTTAGAGCCTCTCACTTGGTTTGTTTTCAAACCACAACAGACTAATTTTCTCCTTTCTCACCTCTTCTAACTTCTGGCCACAGTTGATCAGATCACACATTCTCAGTCTTATACAGAGCTAGCTGCCATCCCTGTCCATCCAAGAAAATGTAAATTTGTTAACTTCCCTACAGAGAAGGAGAGACATAAAGATTTGAAAAGTGTGTCAGTCATTGAGGAGAAGGAAAGGTCCAAACAGTGAGAGGAAAATAAGACCCCTGGACTCATGCCAAGACTGTGGTAAGGGTAGAAAAGGATAAGGGTGAGGTAAAGATGAAAATTAGCCATAAAACTGAAACCTAGGAGGAAATCCACAGTAACCTGAGTCTTCCTTATCATTAACCTGTGATTACCAAGGGGGTGAAAAGTTTCTCTCTGCTTTTTCAATTTATGTTTCTTCTAACGTTTTTCACTGTCACAGGAAAACAGTTTCAAGTTCCCATCCACTTTTACTTTAAGGCAATATGTTAGCAGCAAGGCTGTCCAAGACCAGTGTATGATATGTTTTCACTGCAATACACCCTGCTTAAAGGGAAAGGTAGACATCTTACATATTTTAAAATGTGAATAACTTCCCAAAAGGATGATTCTCCCTGGAGTTAGATATTTCAGATTAGATAATTCTGAAATCTGTGTACATTAACAGATTTTATGGGTGTGGATACCCAATGTTCCTTTCCAACTCATATTTATGTCCATCAGGTACCATATGATTGTGTTGTAAGCCTAACCCAGCTATCAGGGAAAGAAATTGTGACAAGCTCCATCTAATATGCTAGAAAGTGTTTAAATCCTATCCATTATGTTGAGCACGGTACATTTGTTGTGGGTGGCATGTCAGCTGCATTTATTTTCTCAGTGCATTGTTACAATGCATTTAGGTTGTCACTCAATTTCTCTCCTCTCCAGAACAGCAACAGAAATTCAATAGAGATGTAATTATCACCACCACATTTCCTCTCATCAGGAGCATGATTGATTTTATTTGTAATTCTAATATGACCAGGGACATAAGTGGTGATTGAGATAGAAAGAGGAAGCCCTTTCGTTTCGTGTACATAAAGGAAAGGTGTGACTCCAGATAAACAATTATGTACGTAAGAGTTAAGCACCTATCTGCAGACACCTACATGACTGAAAAAAAGTCACTTTACCAGATGTTAAAAATCATATTTCTCAAAGAAGTTTGTCTCTAGCACATATACCCTATTTTAGGCACTGTAAATTCTTCTTTCATGTATTTCCATTCAAAATTTGGAGCTGGTGACAATAATGTCATTATAAAGGTTTCAGTAGTGGCCTTAGAGTCGATGCAAGGGATGAATGTAAAATATTTGGGTTTGTCATGGATACTGGGAGTTCTAAACTTGATCCTAGATGAAAAAAATCTGTTATACAGGCTTCTAAATAATGGCCAATGTTTTATCTAGTTAAGTAATATTTAGTGTCTTGCTACCATAAGAGTTACTCTAAAAATTTTGGAAATACAGTCTCAATCACCATAATAGTTTACACTCAGACATTAAGCACAGGACCCTATTCAAAGCTCTTAGCAAAAGGGCAAGCAAGGTAAAACTAATTCATTTGTATTGGAGATGGAGTGTAGAGAGGAAAAAAAAAAAAAAAAAAAACAAGATGATAATTTTAATTTGAAATTTCCACGTTTGGCTCATGTGATGAAACCTGCATGCAGGATATCTGAATCATGCATTATTCATCATTCAAGCAACATTTTAACCTTCCATAACTTAATTTCATGGAAATTAGAAGTGTCTGCTCCAGAGGCTGATTGGTCTAGTGTATAGTCATAATCTGTCCTCCAAACTCTCATTTTAACACCACCACCCAAAGAAATGTATTCCATCTGTGTTGGGATGCAGAAAGAATCTATTCCTAATATCATAAGGCCACCTTTCTTGCCACAGTTGAGTGGAAGCTTCACTCAGATTTCAGTAGCACTTTAAAACCAGATTCTGCTTTTGCATTTTGCATCTGAGCTCAGCTTTTAGTAAAAGGGAATTAATAACTTGCTGAAAGAAACTACAAGAATGAACGTGAGTATTTACTTTGTTCAGTCTTTCTTGCTGTGGTCTCACAAATGCAAACTTCAGGGCAGGTTTGTCATTCATGTCAGGGTCTCAAGAGAGGCAATTTGGGTGGTTTTTACTTTTGTACTGATTGCCACCTGGAGCTCTTTAGGCAGTCAATTCTAAAGCTTTCCAATCAAACAGATTAACCTGTAGTACTTAAAAGTAATAGGTTAGACAAGTGCCAGCCACTTGTCACTTCTCTTAAATCCTTCTTTCAAGTCTATTAGCTGGGTGTCACCACCTCAAGAGAATTAAGGCATTTGTTTTTTTCACATCTTTGTTCCTAGCAGCATAAGTGGAGTTTGCCTCACTGAGATCCAGGTGGCAATCTCAACCTTGAGAGAACTAGCTAGATAAAAATTCTCTGCCTCACCCTCAGGAAAGCAAGGCAGGACATACCTGCTACACGAGGACAGCTGCTCCAAGGCAGGACATCTAACACGGTGTGCCACAGAGCACTGGATGTGAAGCAGAGCTTGTGCTCAAGTGGCTCTTCTGTAAACTGCCAGCTTGCTCACATTTGCACCTACCTCATGGCAAAAAATTCCATTATTCTTCCACATACAGGTGATCTCTACCTGTACTGTTCCTCCCATTACTGCTGCAGGTGGATGGCATGGCACAGACACAGACAAACAGTTTGTGATGTACAGCTGTGCCTGTTCCAGTCCTCACACTCTCAACTTATGCATAAAGATCAAAAAACTCTGCAGTGATAGACATAGACATAGGGGTCATAACCATAAATAAGAAATCTGACTCTTTTGCTAGCACAGGAAACTATCTTGATATCAATAGCTTCCCAATGCTCTCATTTAAGAATTGTTGCACATACACAATTTTGCACAGCTCACAAATTTAGTTCTTGGTCATTGTGTTTGGACATAAAATAAATAGTCATGTAGTGTGGCAAATTCCTATTTACTCACTAGGAGATTTTACTTCATCAGATAGCAAAAATATTGTGTGATTTTTCAGGAAAGACAGACATGTCCTGGCTGGAGGATGTGAAGGGAAGGACATTAAAGCCATTGCTTTGGACTGGATATGACTGCCTGTAACAACAAACCTACAACTGCAGTGTTTCTGTCTCTTGCATGTCATCACGCTTTCTCTAGAACAATATGTTTTGACTGAGCATAAACATTCATCATTTAGCGTTGTGTTAAGTTTGATAGCAAATAGTATGACACTTTTAAACTAGAACACCATTGTTAACCATACATACTCATATTCACCACAGGAACTATACCTTTGTAGTGGTTTGAAAGCAAAACCAGTGAGAGACTCCAAGTTAGAAATACAATTTAATAGGAAGAAAAAAAAAAACCAAGTAAAATAAAATAAATGCAATAATACAAATGACCACTGACAGAGTCAGAATACAACCTGACGTGCTGTTGGTCAGGGTGTTGGAAACAGTCCAAAAGTAAGTCTTCCTTGAGTGGCAGATGTGGTCCTATCGGAAGAAGAGATGGTCTCCTGTAGAGAAAAAAATGGTCCAGAGATGGGTCTGGACTTCCTTCGGGAGTCCCATGGGAACACTGGATGTCTGGTGACACTTGTGGCTCCTTTTATCTAGATGGAATTGGTTTGACTCCTCCTCCCTGGGTAGAGTATCTCACAATGGGATGATGTAATGTGTCATGTCATTGGTGAGCTTTAATGCCCCATTAACAGAAGATATCCCTGTGGAGGTAATGGGAGGGTGAACAGAGATAAGAAGCAATGCCCCACCCACTTTTAACAGCTGGCTTGTTATCAGAAAGGCAGCCACCCCCTCTCCTGGAGTTACAAAAAAAAACACCTCCCCAACCTGGTTTCAACAGATGGAATAGAATAAACTTTTTATTTTGGTTACATAACCCAAGACAACCTTTTATTCCTACAGAAAATCAGCTTTACATATGTGTATGCTGGACAGTAAATTGCAAAATCCAACAGGATTTGCCTGTAACGTGCATGTACAGATTCCAGAGTTCTATTGTTGTCAGGAGCAGCATGAGTTAGTGGGAGAGATAAACTGGGTCTTAGGTGTGCCCCATTAATAGGGAAGTCTGTAATGAAACCTTGGATCAATTCAAGCTGTGGAATGGTGAGGCCCTGTCTGCATATTGCAGCATGCTCAAAATAAACTCTGAAATCCATTTCTGACAGAAATAAACACAACTATAAAGGGAAAATATTAACTGGTACAAAGGAGGACAAAAAAAAGTGACTAGGTTCCAGAGAGTAAAATTAAAGCCAAAGTATTTCAAATCTCCTTCTTCATTACCATTTATTGGGTTAACAGGTTCTGGTAATGAGACAGAACAGAAACTTGAACAGAACAGAAACATGAACAGAACCTACACAGGATTATAAACCTGTAAAATACAAACACTAGCCATAGAAATAGAACTTGTGTCACTGTGTCCAAGAGCTGCCAGTTTCATATTTTTAAAAAATGAGGAAAAGTCCTCATTGATCTGCAAAATATGCTTAGAATATTTTTAGCAAAATGTCAAGTTAAAATTTATTTTAATAAATGTCACCCTTAAAACCTGCTTTAAATAAAGGTTGCTGCTTGTGGCTCTGGGCGTGCCTAACAATATATGGAGCATATTCATTTTGCAGCATAGCTTGTGGCTAATACAGTGAAGACTACATTAGTGATTGTTGTCATGACATTTCCCTCTGCAGCATTAAAATGTTTTCATTCTAGCATCCACAACTGTTATTGAAATATCATAAATTCTAGGTTCCGTGAACTCACCTCTTGCTTAGGATAATAGGTTGATGAGGCATTTGTATGAAGAACAATGTTTTATTACCAGTATAAATATATAGGTCTTCACAATAGACTTCATTGCAACTTGTGCATGACTCTGCTTTATTTTTCTGTTCTGATGCTGATGAGAGGCAGCAGTTGTGCTGTGGTAACATTCTGCTCTCATAACAGCAACTGCAGTGCTCAGCCATCAGAGAGTAGTGGCAAACCCCAACGGTGCCATCAGAAACACTCATCCTGTGATTCTTCTCTCCTTGGCAACTGCCTCTGTTCTCTGTGCCTGATGTCTGCACCCCTTGCTGGGTTTCTGTAGGGCACAGCTGACTCCAAGGCAAATTTACTTTTTTAATAAAAGTGAATTTCCGAGCCAGCGTAAGAGTGAAGGCAGTGGAAGCAAAACATGAAGCAAAATGAACACAGAGTGTTAGGTTCAGCATCTGGGAAGGCTTCTGTCTTTCTTTGTTGTCCCCTGAAGGTGTCTATGAGGATTACATTCTTCTGTTGGCTGCCTCAGATAAACACCCAGAACCTTCATTTTGTCTTTTCCACAGATGCTTGTGCTCTGCTGTTCTACTCTGATCACTGATGCATGGCATACCACACCTTGGTCATTTAAGACCTTGCAAACCTCTTACAGCAAAAGATTAAAAAAACACTGTTTTGCAGTACATCTCTGGAAGATATTCCAGGAAAACATTTGAATTTTAAATCACTATATAGCTACTATAAGCCCTTCACAAGTGACCAAAGGATGTTTGCTAGTTTGGACTTCTGAAAAAAACCCTGAAGTTAAAGTGAGTGAAAGCATGTATGGTATAGACCACAAGAAGCAAACGTAGTTTGCTGATCCATGGTTTCTCATGAACATGTAGCAAATCAAATCAATTTCTGGTAATTCTGTTTTGTTGGTTTTTTTTTTTTTTTTTTTTTTTTTTTTTTTTTTTTTTAATCAGAGCTAGGACATGCAATGCTTCCTGTGTTTACTTTTGCTAACTCTGACTGTAGTCCGCCAGATTTTTCTGTTACCCATATTAAAGAAGTAATTAAAAGGAAAAAGATAATCCCAGTCTAAAAATCAATAGCCAATAAATTTAAATGGATAAAGAAAAGGCAATAAATTTCAGGTACTGCATGTTAATCAACTCTGAAACTTACTTTGGTATGGAAATATTGCAAAAAATGTGTTTAGGAAATAAAGATCAAGCATCCTCTGAAGGCAATTCTGAATAATATTGCTCACCTTGAAGTGGAACCCTCACATAAGTAGTGTTTTCTTCACAAGAACATTTTTAAGAAAAAAAAGATACATGGACACAGTGATGTATCTGCTTGATGATGCACTTATAAAGGCTGATCAGCTAAGTGAATTTGAAGGGAAAAACACCCAAATGTGCTTAAGGTTATGAAGCATAAATTAAAATTACTGATTTAGAAGCAGTGATTATATGATGTGAGCTCTACTGAGAAATTTACACAGGATTTTCCTATAAATTGTTTTGAATGTTGGTCAAATGCTTGGAAACTATGGATTGAAAATGGCTTGCTTTGAACAATAAAAAAGATACCTAAGGTACCTTTTATTACCAGTATCTCATGGTATCTCATGCAGCTTTCAGATAAATTACTCTCAATTTGTACAATATGCTATTCTCTTTGTTTAAAGGCAGGATGGACATGCAACTTGATTTTACTTCAGGGAAATTGCTTGGGCTTCCAAATTTGCACTATCTTTGCCTATCAATTTTTAATTGTCAAAATAGAGCAATCCAAGTGTCCTATAAGGATATACAAACTACTACAATGGAGTTAAAGATGCAGCGTTTCTATTTCAGGCTGTGGGATGCTCAGATAAAGGCTGTCCAAAGAGTGGGTTTGCACCAGTCAGGTGGTTGGAAAGGTTTGGCAGAAAAGCACCATTTGGCTTGGGCAAATCGACTCATTCATGCTACAAATTTTCCGCCTTGTTAATTACAGCAGACTGCAATGAGCAGTAAACAGGGTTTTTCAATATTAAACTGACATTTTCTCATAGGCTTCTCTAGAGGATAGAGAGCCAGCAAGCCCGAATCAGATTTTTTAATCTCTGCCTTTTATCACTGGCTCCTCTAACACAAAGCAGGAAATTTTCCGCAGAATTGGGAATCTTGGAAATCTTTCTCATTGGGACTGGCCTTCTGGGCTTTCTGCCATGTAATTCTGGAAGCCCATTTTTACTGGAAGAAAGCTGGAAGCAGGGTTTCCAGCCCAGAGATAATCCACCAACCTTTCCCCATGTGTTTAAAAAATAATTTTTGCTAATGTTTTGAGAAGAACCAGGCTAAGGTTGCTTTTACACAGGAAAATTTGAATCGGAAATAGGAAGCTTTCTGTTTGAATCATCTTACAAGAGAGTGGGCTGCTTGGCAGGGGGGTAGGGAGGATATGTTCCCCTCAGTCCACAGCTAGTTACATTCACTTTGAGACAGGGATATGAAAAATAAGCAACAACCAGAACTTTATAGCTTTAGAAATGTCCCTGCTGATGCAGACCACGTTTAGCTATCTTGATTAAAAAATTGTTACCCTTTCTGAAACAATGATATTGTCAGAGCCTTCCTGGACATGACCCCATTTGCCACAGGACACAAGTAAACCCATGAGTCTGTGTGATTTCTGAGACCTGTGATGTGATGCAGGTCTAAAATGAAGAATATACTGAGTCAAGTGAAGAGTAGTCTCTTTGTGAGCTCATTCACTCCATGCTCACCACTAGAGAAGTAATGAAAAAAATACATAGGCCAAACACGAAAAATGTATTGTAGCAGTTATATTTTCTGCTATGTGAGAGTTCACTGGCAGCATATGAATCCTGGCAGACTCCTCAGAGGAGAGAAGAGATGAAACTGTGTCCACCAGTTTAGGTGAATATCAAGAGAAATAATATGCTGCGCAGGAAAACCAGTCCACAGACTGCACTGTACAATAACTGTCTATGCAGGAATAAAAAAATTAACTCTGCGCAAGTAGTCAAATCTTGGCAATTAACTTAGAACCTGAAGGTGAAAAATAATGGCCAAAATTGGAACAAATGGAAAAGTTGCATTCCACTGGAACATGTTGTCTGGAGATGTTGTAGATGCCCCATCCTTGGAAACATTCGAGCTTAGGTTTGACAGGACCCTACCATTGAAGGGGAATTGGACTAGACAACCTTTGATTTTCCCTTACAACCCAACTCTTCTACAATTTCTTCTCCTTTTCCTCATCTTTGGTGCATGCTGGTCAAAGTGGTTTTTTCCACAACATATATAGACACTTGTGTCTCTAGTGAGGAAGACCATTTGATTGAAGACATGTGCAATGAATTACAGAAAACTTAATTTTTATCTGTAGAAAGCTTTGAGGAGAGATTGTGAGTTTCAAAAACCCACTTCCATAGGTAAATGAAATGCCAGTCAAATGCAGCTAGGTACTTTTAAACTGAGTTGGTAAGATATTCTAATTTTTAATTAAAAAAAATCCTGATCCTGTGAATCAGTTTCTTCTAAAATATATCAAATTTTAAAAACCTGATGATCATAGAATGTAAAAGACTACAATATGATTAGAAACACGAGCAGTATTGTTATTAGATGCTTTAAATATCTCAAGGTTTAAACACCGGGGAGAGGAAACAGCTAGCAACAAGCAAACCAGAATTGAAACTCAAGCAACTAAATATAAAGTGTCCCAAATAAATGAAAGCTGAAAATCAGAGGATATTGCTTCCAATAATTGCAGTAGAAATACAGCTCCAATACAGAGATGAAATGGTATACATGACATACATATCTTAGAATAATAGAACAACAGGCTGGAAGTGATCTCAAAAGATCATCTGGTTTCCATTTTTTGGAAAAAGGAGTGTAAATTAGATTATCTGACACCCTGTCCAAATGCATTTTGAAAACCTCCAGGGACTGGACTCTACTCTCTAGGTACACGTGTTACAGTGAATGTCTGTCCTCACTATAAAAAATTTTTTCTTAAATCAAGATGAAATGGCACTAAAGAACCTTATGATACGTAGAACTTAACCAATCAAGATCTAGTGCATCAGAGACAAAGCTGGCTCACCACTTTCTCTCTTCCTAAAGAAAAAATAATTAGATGTGCAAAATCATGTTCCAAAGAAAGCTGGGGTTTTTTTTGGAAGCCATATTTCTTGCTGAAAAAAGCCATTCTGGTATGCCATTACATCATACATCTAAGTCTTTGAGATAGCTTCAAAGGGACAGCACAACACTGTCTCTAATCCTTATCTGTAAAATGCAGCTAGTGAATCTTTCCTTCTGCTCCCCTAACCTTTTCACGGATTGTCAAGGTGGATTAAGATATATTTTTTGGTATCTAATTCCTGGCATGCTCAATCTGAGTTAAATGTCAAAATACACTTGAAACTCTGTCATTGGTTCTTATAGCTGTGGCTTAGTGGATATTTTTTATAGTAATTAATAAAATGGAACTAACTTTGTTGAGATTTCTATTTTAATAGTGAACAAATATTTGGGCTTCCCAGAAATATATCTCTTTCCTAATGAAATTTAGAACTATTATAAATTAAAAGAATATTTCCAAAACCTGAAATTAGGAAAAAAACCAGGAGAGAGGACAAAAAGATGGCGTTCACCAACTGACATTACAAATTTCAGAGACTTGCTAGAGATAAGAGTGCTGAAAAAACATCCCAGTGTGATCACACAATGCTTGTTACTTTATCAACAATTCTTACAGCTCTTTTCTGAACCTTGTACATTTGCATTCATCAGTTGCAGCTTGATTGCCTCAAATACTCTCACAGAATAAAGCAAACTCAGTCCTGGCAATGTAAGCTATTACTGGTTTTGCTCAGCAAGGCACCCTGCTTGAGTCTTTTTCCCTCTCGAGGTAGATGTTTGTCTGATGTTCTTCTTTAAACAAGTTGCTCAGATAATTTCCCTGCTACTAAACAATGTCGAGGACATACTTATATCCAGGTTGAAATTCACCTCATTAAAATGAGTGATCAACTCATTTTCAAGAAAACTGCATAATGGACTGCCTCCGTGTAAAGCCCTCACTCTTCTCTCATAAGAAAAAATCACATTCCTCTTAGTGCCCAAAACACAGATCTCAACTGCAGTAGAGGTAACTCTAACACTTCAGGCAAATATTGGCTAACCCTGACTTTTTGCTGGCAGGTTTCCATCTTGATAATAAAGTTCACTAGTCAAGGACTGTAAGCATTTCATTTGAACTATGTGTAGACAGCTGACTCTTCCACTATTGAAAAGGAAAAAAAAGAGTGACCCTACAGGGTGAGACAATTCAATTATATATTTAACCTCATGTGAAGAAAACTTCTGAAATTTCTCTTCAGACTAGAAAAAAATGCTGTAAATTTGATTTTTCATTTTCCTGACATCAAAATAGCCAAAGCACTTTTGTTGTCCTGAAGAGGATAGGATTTGAAGTGATTTGACAATTTATGCCAAATCAGCACATAGGGTATATGTCCTACACGTAGAGATAACACAACTGGTTTAAATAGAGCCCTGGGGACTGCAGCAGTAATTCCTTGCAGCAAGGGTCCCTGACTATTAGAAGATTGGACAGAACAGATGACACATCTAAACCGATACGGCTTCCATGTCGAATTCCCCTTTATTATCAGCCCACGGTGAGTTATATAGGTTCACCACATAGTTTACAGTTACAGGCCATACAAATAATGCAAACAACCCTTATTTATCTAAGTCTTAAGGTGGCTAAAGTGTCAGAACTACAATTCTACATTTAGAAACCCATTACTTCCCAGAACATCTTAATATAAACCGTGAATTTTCTACTGCACCACTGTGGCCTGCAGGCCCTGTGGGCTCAGAGAGCCACAAGCTCTGCAGGCCAAGGGCCCAGTCTGGAATTGCCCACCCTCAATCAATCCAAATATAACACTCTCTAAAAAAAAGTCACAACAATTCCTTGATGCCACACAAGCCCATCTAGGACACTGATCACCAAGAGGTGACCCTTGCTATCCTGGAGTCAGCCTCTACAGGCAGGTCTGAAGTTGAACTCTCCTTTATTGCTGCAAAATTCAGAGGGTCCAGACACAGCCTGTGCAATGGGGCAACAACCAACATGCTGGAAAAAATTGATTGTGTGCCCTGAAGGGTTGCATTTTGTAAAGCTATGCCACAGCTTGTGACCAGTAGCAGTCACATAATGACTCCCCATTCTTCATGGAAAGGCTGTGAGCAATCCCCTCCAGAATGCAGTTCAGTATAGAAGCAGGTGCTCATCCTTCCCCATGCAGTGCATTTCAATTGCAGTTCAGTAATAAAAAACTTCAGAACAAAGGGGTTTTTTTCAGGATGTTCACCTCTATTTTTGCTTGAAGTTTTCTGCTGAAACATGTCACTTTCAGACACAGCCCTTAATGATGTCAGAAGTGATTGCATTGTGCTCTGTCACTCTGGAAAAATGAGGAGCTTCTTAAGAGCAGATACTTCAGCTATTAGCTGAGCAGTTATTAATCTAGGTGAATAACACCCATTGACGTATGGGCTGTACAAATATTTCCTAAGCCTTTTGATTGTTTGACATTCAGGTGAATTTAGCCAATTTAATAGTGAGCAACTGAATTTCACAGATGACATTTTTTTAGCCCTTGTTTGGCTGCTTGTTCACCTGCAAAACATGGACATTTTGTGGAGCCCGGGTATTATTTGCACAGTGCCCAGTAAAACAAAACCTTCTCATTGATTGTGAGTAATAAACACTGACAAAAATTAAAGAATAAGTCTCAAGCTGTGTTGCTGAGTAACTACATTTATAGATACATAAAAACCAGAGTGCAGCCACACAGAATCCCTGCCAGGAGGTGAAGAATCACACAAAACTCCTCTGGTATCCCTTTTTAAAACCAATTGATTTTCAGACTTCAGCACTTAAAGAAGCACATCATCTCTTGGGAATACCTACCATGATTCCTGACACAACTTGACTTCACTGAGTAGTAATATTGGCAACTTAGAACAAAGGAAAATGAGAAACTTGAGAGGATGTTTAAATTAGGAAGGGCCCAGTGGGGCATGTAATTGGAAGAAACCTTTTGAGACTGTCCATTGCACCAGTGGCAGGAAAGGGCACTGTTTTAATGATTTACATGAATAAGACAAGACAACTTCAAACTGTCAGAACTGCACTGGGTTAAATGCTGATTAGAAATTGTTAGAAAAACATAGCACTCAAGTCAGAAATTAAAATGGCAATTGAGGAAACCCATTTTTTAGTATATTTATTTGGAAATAATTTATGGGGAAAATTAGGGCCATTCACAATATTTTTTTAAAAGCAACACCCATGCATGCCGTCCCAGTTTAGGCTAGGATCTGTGGACACAGAAAGCTGTAATTTGTGGCATGTATTTCCAAAGTGTGTCAAAGCACATCAGTAATTTCAGTCAGGAAAACACGAGCCACTGCTGAAAATCTAGAACAAGATTAGTACGCTGTCTAACTCAGTGGTACCTTCAGAGACTATGGGAGGTGTTCTGCCTGTAAATGCACATTCTCAGCCTAAGGGGCTCCACACTGAGGTCTCACAGAGAGAACTGCTAAAATATTTAGGAAGACTTGGTTTTTTTCTTTTTTTTTTTCCCAAAAGCACAAACACAGAGGCATTTTAAAGTGCAACAGTAGTGAGTGTTAGGATTTCACACAGCAGCTTTTTGATACTTCTTTTCAGTCAGTTGTGAAAGTACCAGTCAGCAGAGCCAAACTGCTTAAAATATACATATTTGGTCATAAATGGTACACTTGTAAATGTATCTGCTAAAATAGACCAAAAGTAATTCTACCCAGTTTTATGATTCCTGTCCTATTTCCAACATATGAGATAAGAAAGAAGTGCTTCTGGCTCTGAGGGATTTTTGCCTAGATTCCTGTGGCTATAAGAATCAGAACGTACTTATGTTAAAGTCAGGTTCCCATACTAAAGAGAAATGGTGTTGCTCCAGGAGCCCATTTGATTTTTTCCACTGGCCTGCCTAGTCTGTGGACTGCCAAGTTTTCTTCCTTAGTTAAGGCTCTAAAACCTGGCACGTGGCTGAAGCAGACTCTTTTATCTACTATTTTATACGTTGTATAGTATATAGTAAGTGTCTGCTACAGTAAGAGATTCATGACTTCCCATGAGAAAGAGATTAGGCAGGCTACAGTAATCTTACTCACGGATCCCTTCTGTGACCAGGAATGACTCCTTCCATCTCAGAACAGCTTGCATTCCATGAGTCGCAAAACCTCAGCCATTACCAGGCTTTCTGTTCATCCTCAGCACAACAGGCAAGGAAATTAATTTCATGAGAATGCCTGGATAGGGAGTAGTAACAAAATTCTAAATCCCTTGAAAAAAAATCTTGCATCTATGATGTTCTGATATGGAAGTAATGACATATTAGGCTGGTCTATGTACTAAGTATCCTGGACCACCGTATAGCCTCTGACTTCCTTCCAAAGCAAGACAAGGAATGGTAGCAACTCTAATGGAAACAGGTCCATTCAGAGAACAAATCCAGTTCTGATAAGCCACAAATACATCTCTACCCTGTCTGCAGTGGTCATTTATATGGGCTTGTAACTATGTTTGTGTTAAAATCAGGACCTCCTCTCTATCAGCATAGTAACTACACAGGAAAATGACAAGTACTTATCATCATCAAAGCTGTTTTTCAGAGGAGGAACACTGGCTACAGTAAGAGATCTCTCTACATTCTGCATAAGACTAAATGCCAGTTGCCATGTGCTCTTGCTACATACCTTTTGGAAGGGTGATGTCATATGGTGACATTCTCTGAATCTACTGGCAGAGCTGGATGGCAGAAGAGACAAAGGCAGTGTAAGCTGTACACCACAGACCACAAATACTCCAGAAGTCATGTTTCTCATAGTTGTGAAGGCCTGGTCAAGTATTTCCTTATGGTCCTCTGAATATGAGTGAGGAAAGGAGGTGTAAAAAGGAAAATAACCACTTCTTTGGAATTAGCAACTCATTTCAAAGACAAATGAGCAAAAATGAAGCCAGCAGTTCCCAATAAGTTTCAGGAGAATACAGCCCCAAATTTCTATCATTCAGAAAATGATAATACTTGGGTAGCTCTGGGTAAGGGGAGACCAGTTCTGAAAATATCGCACCTGAGCCCCACAAACATCTCAGCAAACTCAGACACCTCTGCTCCCTTCCTGGCCCCCTGCATTCTCCTGGGACCCTGAAAAGGGGAGAGTTTAAGGACAGAGTTCTTCATTGATACAGTGGCTGGGACATACACATCATCTTGCAAAGGTGACCATAAGAAACCTTGCAGGACATTTTTCTTCATTACAAACTGTTCTACAGACCTAAACACGGCAGTGTGAAGCAGATTTCAGAAACAATTCTGCTCTAGTCTTCCTGTATTACAATGCCAAACATTATTTGTGATCCTTCTAAACACAGAATTAATTGCAAGAACCATTAAAATTACGAGGATGGACTTCAGGCTGATATTGTTGTACAAATACCACATAGATTAATCATTTATTCTGTCTGATGATTGCTTTTACCACGATGGAAAGCCACAGCAAATATCAGCTGTGAGTCAAAGAATCTGGAAAATATGTATTAAGTAATCTACGCAGCTCAGAAATCTCACTTTCTTTTCTAAAGCTACAAAAATTTTCTGAAACCTTGTGGATGAGCTGTGCCAGTGACACCAAAAGAGGTAATGGCAGCTATAGACCACTGCTGTTGCTGTGTACACTAGAATGACTTCAGTTTGAACCTCAAAGCTGTTTAATTGACTATGCATAATATCCATCTATCTTCCAGTTGCTCGCCTGTATTGTCCCTAGCTACAAATAATTCTGACATGCAGTAATAAGCCTTGTATTGCTGTTGCAAACAGATACATCAAGACTAACACAGAACATAAGACACTACTTTTATACTGCACAACCTGCTTTCGTGTTTCCTGGTTGTTAGAAGCCTGTTTATGGTTGTTAGAAGCAATTTTAATGGGAACATAGGAGAACTGGATATTACATTCTTGTTTTAAAGCATGTGTTCTGGACTTAACAGCAAGAAATTCTGGGGCTTATTGATTTGGGTTGGTAGAAACCAATCTAAAGGTGTCTTGGTGTCCATAGCCACCAACTGTTGTGAAAAGATGATATACAAGGGTACATCAGATGAAGCATTTTCACTAGACATAAGCAAATTTTGTTCAACACAGATAAATCTTAAGAATGGCTGCAGAAATGGATCCATAAAATAGCCGGTAAAGTGTAGTGACTTTTTAACAGGAGGAGGCCAGAAAAATCTCAATCTCTAAGAGCTGTTACGCTTGATGAAGTACAAAAAACTTGGTAAAATCCTCAGTGAAGTCAGGCTCCAGTGTTCTCAAACTTATGATATCACAGTCCTATAATCTGTAAGAGGTGAGATCATTTATTTTAATCTTCCTTCCATGTTCTTACAAGACAAGAGCAATCCATTAAAAAAAAAAAAAAAAGAAAAAAAAAAAAAAAGGTTGCCTATAATACACCTAAGTACTTCCAAGAAATATTTTACAAAGTTAAAAGATAAAATCTGAAAAGGAGAGATTTATTGCCACAGGGGTTGGTGACTGGCTAAACACCATGAACTCAACCATGCACCTTATGAGAAATAAGACCCTAGATTCTGAAAAATACTCATCCTCATCATCCACTTGTCTCAAAAGTATTCTGCTATGAACCTATGCCACATTTATGGAAATACACCAAGAGCAATGAAAAATAAACACTCAGACTCTAGATGCCCATACAGGAAGGAAACAAATGCACTGAAAACCCTTTTACAACCTGCAAGTTCTGAACAACTGCAGGTTCTTGGGTTCAACAAAAGTTCTGTTAGGAACAAATCACTTCATTGCCCAGTAAAACTGAAAGGAAATCAAAGATATAAGCAACTATTGAAGCAACTTTTTTTGAAATTCTTATCTAAGAAGAAACTTTCACAGCTGAAATGTTCTGTGAACAAAACTTCTGCTTGGATACAACTTTTCTTATAGCTAATGCATCTGTTCTACTTTTTATATTTCTCAGCATGGATATATGCGGAGTAATAAGTTTACACCTGCTCCTGAGAAACTTGGCTTCTGATATGTGAAGAAAATCTGCTCTACAGAAAGAAGAGAAAACCTAAAGAGCTGGAAAGAGCTGCTTCACTGCTTCCTTTTCTGCCTCTTTATCATTTCCTTGGAGCAGACTGTATTAATAGAAAATGGAGAACGTGCACGGGGAAATTAATTTGCTCGTGTTGTTCATAAAATTTCACAAGATGACTTGTTAGTGTGTTACAGCCAGCATATAAGCCCTAAGCAACACACGAGCCCACACTGAGCTCTGCAAGGGCAATAAAACACTTCCCAGTTATCCTTGAGGATCCAAAAGAGACCGCTCACACTGTGAACAAGTTTGACAGCAGAGATAAAACAGACACAGTTAGTGGCTGGGAACCTGAGGTCTGTGCTAATGATATGTCAAAAATAGTGTAAAGTTTTCCTGCGGGTGGTCAGGCAGATAAAGCATCAGAAATTAGCAAAAAAAGAACACCAATTTGAGTCTTAACATCTCGTGTAAATTTAAATTTCTTCAAGGAGAACTGTGTAGAAGCAAAGTCAGAGTGGCATGCCTTAAAGCGTTTTGACACCTCTCTATACATTTTATGAAAGAAATATTTCCTATGAAAAACCTGACTAGCCTCTTTATGTCACTAATATTTGGTATTCTACATGATTTCTTAATTTACTGACTTTTGAATCCAGTTTTTAAAGGGAACTTGATGAGCATGAAAGAATTAGAAGGGGTTTTTTTCAATGGACAGTTTCCTAATCATTGTATCTCCCTGGAACTCCTGACCAAGCATGCCTTCTTGCTGTTCTGTGCATCTCATTGGTTCCTTAAAGATGATACTTTAGTTCAAGGTGAAAATAGAGTGACTCTTTTAAAAAATTAACTAGAGATGTGTGCTTTGATGATAAAGCATGGCAGCCTTTTCCTTTCATGTCAGTTTTACAGCTATGCAGCTGTAGTTATTAATTTCTCTCTTTCTCTGGCCTTTAATTAAGCTTGGCTCTAGTGTGTCCATGGAAGAACAGTTCTTAGACTAATTTCCAATTGATTTTCACTTTAAAACGAATTCTGATTAATTTACAGTTGCTTTATGTAATTTTCTGGACTGTGTTTTTGTTTTATGACAATAAACTTCTAACAGAAGGATAATAATACAACACAGAGTCTCGAAATCTTCTATTACAGTGAATCTACCTAAATTAAATCCAGTTTCAATTCAGTAGGATTTACCAGGAGGTGTAATATTTACATTAATTTGTATTTGGGTTATAAATTTATCTTCATTACATGCTTAGAATCATTCTGTGAAATTTCTACCTCATGTTCCATTTATGGCTGGGAACACTGAGTTTAGGAAGAAGCCTCTCATGCATTAACATAAAATATGAGATGTTTAATATCTTAATATATTTTATTTCTACTTATGTAAAACCTGGTATGATTGTTTAATTTTCTTTCTTGTAAATACTCTTAAATACTTTAGTGTGCTTTTCTAAAGCACACTGGCCAGAATAATCTCAGACTTCCAAATTAAAATAACATTATCTTATATTCTGAGATTGATCCAATAAATTTATATTTAAATCTGGGTGACTGCTTTCTAGCTCTAATACTGTCACCATTAAAAAATCCCAAATAGTCTGAAGTCTTCCCTATTCCAGCAGAGCAAAGCCAGAGATAAGAAACACTGTGAGCTTCAGGAAATAGATGGGAAACTCGGTGAGAAAGGTACAGGTCTCTCTGCACTGAGTTAACCAAGAAAATGTACCTCTGATTCCACCTGACTCTAACCAGCTCTGAGCCCAACACACTGGACCTGAGAGGATTTACTCATACCAGAGCCCTGTCAGACCCCAGGTTATTCTGTGGATTTTTGTGGTTTCTAGATTTGCCTGGATCTGTCTTTCTTGACATTCCCAGCCCTGGGAAATGGGGCAAAAATAACCCCAGTGTCAAGCACCCCACACAGGAGTGTTCTCTTCATCTTCCTGAACCTGAAAACACAGAGGTTTATCCCCATGGTGGGACATGTTCAAGGAGCTGAAAATCTCTCTTGCTCCAGTATCTTTGGTACTGTGGTGCATTAGTCATAGCAATGGTGGGAATTTACTATTTACAGCTCTGTAATCTTAGACCTCAGCCATCGAGGCAGGATTTCCAAGGCCTCTGTGTCAAAATTTTCCCTTTATTCTTGCCATCCTATTATATTATCATTGTTATCCTCACAGCCTTGCACTTGCAAACCTTAATGGTGTTGTTCCCTTCATTCCTGTTTTAATTATATATATATATAATATATATGTATTTATATTATATATATATATCCAAGAACAATACAAAGCACAGGGTACAAGGAAGCAGCTAAGAGCCATCTAAATCCTCAAGATCTATTATTCCATTTTTTATGTGCACAGAAGCATGACAACTAATCAGTGTGCCACACTGACACCTAACCAGCACACTTCAATTAACATTAGGAACATTCCAACTGGGATCGACCCAGAAGGAGTTTGTGTCCATCCTAACAATAAATATACATAGCATTAAGGGAAAGATGTCAAAAACTCACCAAAACCACCATCACCATGGTTTGCTGCAATTCAGAGGGTCCTCAGAGGAGGATACTTCTCTGGGATCCTGTCCCTGCTATTCTCAGATAAACATTGAACAGAACTTTCTCTTTCCTGTTTTTTAATTTTCTGTCTTTCTCTTCCTTTGATTTATTTGTCCCCAAGAGCATCTTCAACCAGAGTATCTGCCAACTGTGAACCATCTCCACCCATAAACCTTGAAGAGTGTGTCTCAACACCCTTCCTGCAAAAGCCTCCTGGGCTGTTCCTACGTACTACTGCTACAATGACATAAAAGGTTATTTTTTGCTCTCCAACAGGGTTGTATCTCTGTACACATGCAGGCATATATAAATTCATAGGTATTTATTGATGCTTGCAGGCACGTTATGCAAAGTGGTGAAAGAAAATCATAATATTCTTTTGGGGCATCCATCTGTTTCTGTGTGCATTGATGTTTCAAGAAGAAATCCTTTTCTGAAACACTTTGAATTTTCTAGTGTCCTCTTTTTTCCTCTCTAACTTTATCTCAGATTTGTAAAGTAGTTGACACCAGATGGTAATGCAAAATTTGTTTTGTTTGCCATGATAATGTCATGAAAGTGAGTAAAATATGCCTTCCTAAAGTTCCCCACAGCCACATATTCCTCTCTCTGCCCTAAAAATGTAACCTTGCTTAGCCAAGTTACTTTCTGTCTTCAGAGCTGTGATTTTATGGTGTTGCACAATGAAGCCCTCAACACATATCTGAGGAGTGCTTACACTCCATCAGAAGATGCTTACAACTCATCTCGCTTACAGGTGACTGAAAAGAGAACATTCAGGCCCAATATGTCACACTCAAGTCCCAAGTGATGGGACGAACACTGCAGGCAGTGGTCATCATCTGTTCAATTTGTTACTTGTAATGAGAGATCCTAATGACAGACCCTTGTCCTGACAGAAATCCTCAAGGCTCCTTTCCGGAGAGCTTTGTTCTGCAGGCTGGTCACTTCTTCTCTGGGCTGGAGACAGAGGCAATCTACAGCAGAGGGGCAGATTGAGTGGCCTCTTTCCCTCTGCCACCTTTGTTCAATTCACAGCAGCACCCAGACACGTGGAAGGCAAAAAGACTCAAATCATGGAGCATTTCACCTGGGTACCTGCAGCTGAGTCCCTGCTATGAACACAACAGCACTGGGAGAGCAGACATAAGAGAACAAGGGTAAAAGTCAAGCTGAAACCACACTAAGGAGTCTCCTGACATGCACACAGTACCAGGAATAATTTGAAGATCTTAAAAGAGCAATAATATGCCTGGCAATCATATAATCAAATTATTATATATGCCTGGAAAGACTTGTTATATCATCCTACCTACCAGCTTTTTTTTCTATCAAATATTCTCTTAAACTAATTTACACATAAAAGAAGTTGGCTAAAAGTCTAGTCATGTCTTGCCACTTCAGTGGTTTTGCAGTTATACTCTCCCTGTAAGAAAAAATGTTTTCTTGGCTGCTCCACAAAAAGCTAAAGCAGTGGTCACATAATGTGTGCTATTTGGTGAAATAGGCACAGAGGAACAGACTATCTACAAATTCTTTCAGAAAAAGACTGACTCAAAAATAGAGCAGAAGTCAGGATTTCCTGACTGGAAAGTCTTAGCTTAATTTAGTAGATTCCAAAGTAGCCAGTCATATATGAAGAATACAGAAATATAGAATTCTTTCGGGTTTTTCTTGTGATTTCTCTGAGGTAAAGCAGAGTCCAGGCACTTGCTGCAGGTAAATGAGGTGTGTTTCATTTTAGATGCACATCCAGGAGAGGCAATTTTAGGTTAGATTTCTGTAAGATCCCTCTCTGTGGGAAAGGCCATATTGTAATGCATCCTTCCCTGCCCCCTGGAGCATTTCATAAATCCTTCGCTGCAGGAAACTGAGTTTCAGCTGTCACATTCCAAAACCTCTCAACCAGTATAAATTTCAAGTTGATGATGATATACCCAGTCTTAACTATTTCTTGATTAGCAAAGCATGTTTTAATACTCTAATATCTAAAAATAAGATTTAGAAATGTTATTTTCAACAGTGAGAGCAATAAAATTACAATTATGTTACAGAAAGAATTTTACAGGGTTGTGGGTTTTTTCCTAAAAAGATAGAAAATCAAGCCAAATAATATGATACAGAAGGCAGTTTCACAGAAAAAGCAATCCCAAAAAGGTTCATTGCACTTCTTATGGTTTGCTAACGTATTAAAACGACTTTTGTACTTGATGATGTTATTGTGTTGCTATACAATAACAAAAATTCAAGTATATATATTCTACTTTAAAATACACATCCAAGAATTCAAACAAACCATCCTTTGGCAAAGAGCAGATACACATAAAGGACCTCGGAGTCTTTGAAATTTATTGGCTAAATCAGAGTTCACATTGAAAATCAGTTGCAAGGCTATTAAATCTATCAGAGGAGATATATAAATTGCTACATTTCTATAACTAAGGATCCGTTTTGTCCCCCTCTTGGACTAGTCCTGTAAGTCCAGCTATATTTGAGGAGTGTTCCAATTTAAAATTAACTTGATTCGTGGACACACAGAGTAGGAATCATAGAAATGTTCTTGCTGCCCAAAACAAAAAAGAGCAACACACAAGAGATGTATCCCTTCCTTCAGGCTGTCACCTCTGCTCTAAGCTGGCTTGGTTTTCTGCCCTTGCAGGGCTCAGATTTCCTGGGCACGTTGCTCTCCCTCTGATCATTTGCACTTGGCAGGTATCAGAACAGTAACCTCCATGCTTCAGTCCCTAAGCAACATTTTTTAGGGCTATTTTTAGTAATTTCAGTCACAGCTGTAATCAAAATGTGTCCACAAAAGAAATGTGAAGCTCCTGCCTGCCAAAAACAGAGAAAGTTGTGCTGCAGGACCCCACTTCTGCCTGGCATGCAGCCCCTAAAACTGCTGGTGAGTAATCCTACCTAAGGCTGCAGTGTCAAAGGACTTCTACTGCATTAGTGTCTTCTAATGCTTCCCCCTCCTCAAAATAAAAGAAAACAAAATGTGACAAAACCCAAATGTCTCAAAAAAAAAAATCAAAAAACAAACAAAAAACAAACACAAAACACCCCCAAAAACAACAAAAAAAAACCCACCAGAAAAAAACAAAACAAACAAAACCAAAACCAAAAAAACCCCCCAATAAACCAACACAAAAAAAAAAAAACAAACCCAAAAAAACAAAAAAAACCCAAAAAACAAAAAAACCCACCCCAACAAAATCAAAAATCCAACCCAAGGATCAAACCAAACTAAACAAAAATCTCTTTTAATGAAGTTGGTGTGCTTGTGAGAGGGATACTGACTGTTGATGGACAGAATAGACACATTCACCTCACCCTCTATTCCTGCCCTATAGTCTGAAATCCTATTCAACTTCTCATTATTTTACCTTCATCCCATAAATCAAATAAGGAAACATAGTAATTACTCATCTCACTGTTAATGCTCTGAATTGGATTATGATGCTTGTCTATGTAGAGGTGATGGATTATTGTGGTCTTGATTAAATGATTGTTTTAGAAAGTTAGAAATATGATACACTACACATCCTCTGATGGACTGCACTGAAAGTACAAGATGTGACTACATGTTTATGGCAGGCTGAGGGCTCTGAACCTCATTTAAAAGCAAACTGGTTATTAAAAATCAGGAAAAAAAAAGTATCTACCACCCTGTAGACATATCAACATGTCTTTTGTCACAATGTTCCTCTCATGCAAAAATGCTAAGAAAATCCTCTGCAAGAATGTGGCTTTCAGGAAACTTTGAAGAAATTGAATCCACTTGATCTCCTTTTCTTTGCCTTTCCCCAATCTTTGAAATTCCCATGTATTTAAATGAAAGACCTCCTACATAAGCACAGTCTACACAGAAGTCCAGAAAGCAACCTGTGGGGTATTGTCACCTCCATTTTCAGGTGCTTTAATCTGTCTTTTTGTGTCTTTCCCAGATTCACCAAACTCAGAGGACAGCTTTGAGAAAAGCACTCGAGTTACAATTTACTTTGGAACATCAATTAATTTTTTGATTCATGTGTGAAGAAGAGTTTATTACCCATCTTCATTTTTAGCAGATTTACTTAATTTGCTGAGGCAAACCAACCAACTGTAAAATCAAATTATATAAGGAAAAATTATAGGATAATAAGGTAGTTGGCATTAGTATAATAATCATTGTAATGTGCAGAATATTGCATATTTTGTGTTTTATTGCAGATAATACAGCAATCTGCTAGTGGAAATTTTAGTGGCAGAAATATGCTGGGCATATATTTCTTTTCTAAAGTAAATTTCCCTTTTAAACCTCATTCAGAGAAGGAAGGTTTAAAACATCTGATTGCATTGAAAGGCATCCACTTACAGGATAACATTTGTATGACTCTTTCCTGTGATTCACTCTAAACACAGTGAAAATCAACAAAAGTCATCAAAAGGGGTTCTGAATTAATTTTTTTGTGCTTTACCTGTGTATCCCAATAGACAGAGTCTGGCCTGGAGTCGCCTTCCAAAGGATAGTGAGTCATCATCATCACAATGAAGTGAAAAGCGAATTTTTGGGAGTGTTCAGTTAATTTGGGAATATTCAGATTGAGGCCATTTGTAGTACAAAAGGATTTTCTTTACCTGTCTGCTGGTAGATGACATTAACCAAGGAGTGGACCCAGACAACAGCATAGAAACAATATGTACATGTGTTCATTCTGGAGATGCATCATGTGTCCCATCTTACTCTAAAAAATAGTTTTAAAAGAAAAAAAAAAGCAAACAATTCTTTTTCTTTCACAGAAAAATAATTATATCATTAAATATTCAAGAGCATTTAAAATACAACTCTTACTTAGGCTGACCTTTTCAGGTTGAACACACATAAAACGATCCTGGATGAGAAGTATAAATTTCAATTCTTGTATAGATTTTTTTTTTTAATTGACTGCTGTGTCACTTTCAATTTTTCTGTTTTAAAATTAAGCACACAAAAATACACAAAAAGGTACATAAAAAAGAGCAAGAATTCTCCCTGATTGCCTCAAGACAAAATTCCCATTCCAGCAATTTTTTTCTCCTAGAGATATCAAGAGAGGTCTCTTCTCAGAGCTTGAAGAAGTGCTTCAGGATGTACAAATATATGTTCAATTATATATGTTCATACTGATCCAGTCAGGAATTTTTAATATAGAGGAATTTTCAGTTAGATTTGGAAGCTACATGTAAGTTACTTTATTACTGACAGAGTTATGGCAAAAGGATCAATTTTCAGATG
Source organism: Sylvia atricapilla (assembly GCF_009819655.1). Lineage (NCBI taxonomy): Eukaryota > Metazoa > Chordata > Aves > Passeriformes > Sylviidae > Sylvia > Sylvia atricapilla. Next base: position 58,251,482 of record NC_089145.1, read on the forward strand.
CCCTTAGTGGTGGAATTCTTCAGACCAAACCATTCACCTCCTGAACCTCTCCATTTGCACTGATGTAAAAACTCATGTATGCACATAATATCTTTCTATTTTCACTTCACTGATTCCCCTCTTCGTGCAGCTATGTCATTGGTGATGTATTCATCATTTTATTACTTTATATTTTATTGTTTTATTATTTTATATTATATTATATTATTATTTATAATAAAATTAATTTATTCATTTATTTTATTATTTATCACTGGCCAATTTTTTTATTACGAACACAAAACCAGAACAAAGTTGGAAATTTTTTCACAGCATGTATTAAATGTTCGAGAAATGTTATTCAATAAATTTGGTTTTGTTAATGATGGATTTAATGACTAATATTAGTTAATGTTTCTCATACCTCTTCAAACGTATTTAAACTAGGAAACCTTCTCTCCACATCTCAATGCTGAATTTCATCCCATTTATTCTGCTTATAATATAATCAGAAAGTTTATCATCATTATCAGACAGATCTCACAGACTTCACCAGGACTTAGTCGTAGGATTAAAGCTCTCCGGAGAGGGTTAGAATTACTTGTGAGAAAATACTTTGCTCTTTTGTGCCCATAGCCGAATTTCCTGATCCCACAGATTAAAAGATTTGTGTGCCAGTATCTGGTCCTAGTGTCCTGACCTACAAAGTTTTGTCCCTCTGGAAAATTTTCAAAACCAGAAAAATATTTGACAAAATTACATTTTTTAAAATGTGATCTGTAATCTGATCCTTTTAATCATTATTCCTTATTGCAAATACTTTATAAATACTTTATAATATAATTGCAAATACTTTGTAATAAAATCGTGTACACACATATACATCTAGTTGATTTCTATATTTATTTTACCTGTATATATATGTGCATATTTGTATATAAATTTCCATATATATGTACATAGATACATTTCCAATGTTTTTCTTAAATTTAGCTCATCCTTATGCCTAGAATTTTCTTTTATGTACTTTGCATGCCTTATCTGTTGAGAAATTTCCCTCTTTTTCATCTCAATGCCAAAAGAAAAGTCTACACTGAATTAACCAGAACAGTGCCTTCATCATCAGGTTTATCCCTTCATCTCCCCTGCCTGAGCTCTGTGTGAAGCACACAGGGATCCCATCTTTATTTCCTTACCTTCTACACAAAAATACATAAAAAACAACCATGGATGCAGTGTAGCAGCAACACAGAGTCTACTCAAGCCTCTCAGCAGCATCATGCAATTAGGAGATGAGAGATGGTAGAGCCAGCACTGATTTTTTAATAACATTCTGTGATTCATTGGGCTACAGAAGATGTGAAGTACATTGCCCAGACAGTCAATAAGTAGAGCTAGATAAAGTAGAGCACAAGGGTAATTTCTAAATAGAATTTCAGACAATCACTGTTTATCATTTCACCAGCTACGGAATCTAATGTCTTTGGGGCCTGTCTGGCACAACTTGAGGAATCAATCAACAGCTATCCATTAAAAATTATTTGTCTTTTGCTTACAAATAAAATTTACATAGATTATACACAAGTCACAGAATATCGGTAAATAGCACAAATTGAGTCCTTTCCTTGTCTCATGCCAGATCTTCCCAAATAACAGGCTTGTGTTTTCCTCTCCTCATCTGCATCCTGTTTGTTTGCATTTTTAAAGCTGTGTCCTCAGTGTTTGATCTCCAAACAAACATAAACTGAGCCTGTCAAGGAACCCTACTGACAGAACACTCGAGTCCATCAAAACATGAGTCAGTTCCATCTCTAAGAAAACAAATACATTGCCCTTGATTTCATAAAATGTATAATTAGTGCAAGAAGCAGCTGTTATTGCCAGCCTGGATATTCCCTGCATGCTCACAGCAGCACAGCAGTCCAACCCTCACCAGTGCTCCATGTGTGCCCCATATCTAAATACTTATTTCTGAAAACATTCAAAAAATTCATTTTCAAAGTCAGCAGCACACATGAAACCAAAAGTAGGGGAGGCAGAGAAGGAAGAGGAGAGAGGAGAAAGGAAAAAGGAGAAAGGAAAAAGGAGAAAGAAGAAGGAGAAGGAGAGAGGAGAGGAGAGGAGAGGAGAGGAGAGGAGAGGAGAGGAGAGGAGAGGAGAGGAGAGGAGAGGAGAGGAGAGGAGAGGAGAGGAGAGGAGAGGAGAGGAGAGGAGAGGAGAGGAGAGGAGAGGAGAGGAGAGGAGAGGAGAGGAGAGGAGAGGAGAGGACGAGGAGAGGAGAGGAGAGGAGAGGAGAGGAGAGGAGGAGGAGAGGAGAGGAGAGGAGAGGAGAGGAGAGGAGAGGAGAGGAGAGGAGAGGAGAGGAGAGGAGAGGAGAGGAGAGGAGAGGAGAGGACAGGAGAGGAGAGGAGAGGAGAGGAGAGGAGAGGAGAGGAGAGGAGAGGAGAGGAGAGGAGAGGAGAGGACAGGAGAGGAGAGGAGAGGAGAGGAGAGGAGAGGACAGGAGAGGAGAGGAGAGGACAGGAGAGGAGAGGAGAGGACAGGAGAGGAAGAAGTCCAAAGGTTAAATGGTGTGAGGGTGTGACATCTGCAGCTCTTCAGTACCAGTTGTACACTTGTACCTTCTTTCAGGTGTCATAGTAAAAGGGGCAGAGACCTGAGGAGCTGACCTGATTTTTCAATATATGAAAGACCTGCCAGAAGTGCTTCTGACCACTAGGTCATTATTTAATTTATTCCCTCTTCCAGTGTAGAAAAAAAAATGGTGTTATTTCTATGTTTCTATCTTTTTTTTTTTTTCTTAGTGTAAGCAGCACAAGAAAAAGGGAAGAAATTTTTGATATTCTGGATTGACAAGGTAAAATGAGAGATGTTAAATTATTTTAAAATGCAGTGTTTTGCAAGTGCACTTAAAATTTGATATTTTATAAAGATATATGTCTTGAAGGGTTGATGTTATCCTCCAAATGAAGAAATCAGTAACAAAAGAATTTGCTTGGATTGTTCTGAAATGAAATTTGTTTCAGACCAAGCCAGGTGTATTTATGTGCCATTTTTCTAAAAATAACCTTCTTGGAGACCAACAAATGTAACATAAGTGATATTTTGCAAAATTATCCATGAAACAAAATAAGAAGTACTAGAATCAGAGTGGTTCTCTAAAACCATCTACAAAATCACCATAAATGAATCCTCATTTATAAGTATTTAGGGGGCCTCAGTGGCCTTCACAGTACTGTAATACCTTCTAATTCCAGACATTTCCCATTTGAAAGCCTGATCCAGTTTACCCACTCAGATGAAGCTGGATGATTCAACATTAAGCTCAAATTACTAGCTTTATTAACGATTTAGAAATGTGATAAACTGCCTGTGAATTTAATGCACAGAATTCAAATTTACTTCATATACTGGGGCATAACAAAATGCCAAGTCTCACAACACCAGCTCAGCTACCCTTTTGCCACCCTGCAGCTCCCCAGTTCTCCTTCACCTGTGATGTGCAGAGCAGCAAAACCCATTTCCAGTGAGAGGCCCAAAATATATCCCACATACCAGGACTGCAGTGATGTGACACACTCATTCAGACTGTCTGTGAAAAACTGTTACAGGCCAAAAAATAGTAAATAATTAGCAAAATACAGGATGGTGCAATGATGCAAATCTGAAATCAGCTGGAAATCAGTGCTTAGAAAATGTCAGTGCAGGAAGGGGCAGCTGTACTAAATAAACTGCAAGAATGGGAGGTGAGATAGTGAAGCTCACTTCTCATCTTGACTGCAAACATCTTGAATAGCTTTGGACAACTCACATGGATCAACATTTTCAAATTTGGATGCTTATATTTGTGCATTAAGTTTCATGGTTTCTCCAGTTAATACTTCTGCATGTCTAAGAGTGACACATTTGAGAGTCTGATGTTTAAGCACCTCCACTTGAATATGAACTTTTTTCAAGTGTCAAACTGCCTCAGCTTTCCCCCAGAACAATGTGTACTAAAAGATCTGTTGTGTCAGCTGAGAAACTAATAGATTAATGATGATAACAATGATGAAAAATGTGATGAAAACCTCAAATGAAATACTGTACCAAAACATCAGCATTTTGGTAAAGCTTTCACACTGAGTCCCTGAGGAAAGATCATTCCATTTGGCACAGCATTAATGTGGCCATTAGGGTGATAATTTAAATTATTTGCAATACTGTACCTTCTGATAAGTATATTTCAAAGTGGAAAAAATACACCAAGAGTTATTATATTTTTTAGATTAACAACTTCCATCTAGCCTTATTTGGAAAGAAATTTTAAAAAAATTTAAAAGGTGGTCAGTAGGGTCAAGGCTGGATAGCAATTCCCCCACTCCACACTCCAATTCTCATATACCAGTGCATGCCCAATGGAAAAAGACATAAAAATCTCCTTCATCCACATCACCACTGGCTGTGGTGCACTCTGTGATCTTGCCCAGGCTGCTCAGGACGTGCCTTAGCTGTGTGCAGTCGTAATCATCAAAGACTGTCCAATTTCACAGCTGGTGAGATGGGAGACCCTCATGGCCTCATCAAAGGGAAATATGAGCACAGTAACAGTGCTGTAAATAAACTTCAGATTAATTCTTCATGCCAATTCTTAACTATAGACCTATTTCAGGTTTTCATCTGTCATTTCAACTTACTGATGACACCAGAAGTTTGAATAACCTTGCAGCCTACAGTGAAGTTCACAAAATGAAAGGGACTTTTCAGCAGAAGCAACTGGACAGAGGATACAAAATAATGTCATGCTACAGCTGAATACCTTTTATTTCTTTAATGCCTGGTTTTGGAAACAAAAACTGGATGTAAAAAGCAAGACTTCCATCCTGCTAATAGAGCAGTTTCTCCTATTTCAATGTTTTGTGCTATAATTACATTTATTGTATCTGTTTCTCTGTGTTCACTACTTGCCTGTGTGCACAATGCTGGACATAATGTTTAATCCCATTAAGATTTCAGGCTGTTGCAGTTTTGGCCAAAACAGGTGAGAGATGGAAAGTGGGGGCAGTGATGGGCTTATTGTGATGAAAACAGACTAAGTCAGTGTTTTTTACCTAAGGCAACATGAGCTAACTAGAAGCAGACAAAGGAATAGCCCAGTTATGCTCCAAAGCAGATGGAGAGGCTGCAGAGGAATGGAGGGCTGGAGTAAACTGCTAGTCCACATAAAAGAGGGAAAGTCCAGCCTGAACTGGTTTTTTTCATTATCATGTCACAGGTGTGGTCGCTGCAGCTGGTTCAGCTCACTAAAATCTCTCCCAGTCCTCTATCTGTGGAATTCTTTTCCTACAGAATTAATTTTGAAAGACTTCAGGGGAATACAAATGCCAAAATATGTGTTAGAGTAAGTAACAGTTTTTATTAACTCTATCAAGAGTGCAAGTCCTCGTACATTTTCTGGTGTTTGACCCAAAATTTCAGAGCAACCTACGTGCCTTAACTCAGGCACACTGCATTGATAAGGAAAATTCAGATATTATAAATTGTAATTCAATCAGCTATCAGACAGATTTCAAATGCTGACTAAATGCACAAACGAGGGAGATTGCTACAAGAAAGATTTAGAAATAGCATTTCATGTTCAGTCAGGGAACTGGGTATTTGGCTCCTTCTGCCTCCACCTATCATGATTTCTCACACAGTTGGTATTGGAACTGACACAGGTGTTCAATTCTGGCACTTTTCATTTTCAGAGTGATACTGTGGTAGGTGTGCTGCAATCTATGATTTAGAGGAACTCCAGGGACTCCTACATTACAGTGGAGAATGAAGGAAGTTCTAACAGTGTCAGCAGTTGTGAACACACATGGGGAACTAAGCCATCTTTGCACGTCCAGCCCCTCCTTTGGCTTTCCAAGCAGAATAGCAGTTAAAGCAGAGTTGATCTTACCAGCTTCTGCAGAAGACACTGATGAAACATACTTTAGAAATTGAAATACCATGAAAAAAAAAAATCCTGTGGAGAAGATTCTATGATCTTCAAGAAAATGTCCACAAATACTGCGATCTGCAAAAAATGCATGACTTGATTAGCTCCTGTTTGGAGAGGGCTGTTTCTGGGTCATGCTGTCACTGCAGCAGAAAACAGAGATGCTGCACCTGCAGACCACAACATTTGGGAACAGTACAGAACAGAAGATAACAAAGAAACCTCTTATAGATGCACCAGGTTTTGAACAGGAGCTTTATATAATTTACTAACTGCTAAGAACATTAATATGAACAAAGCAGCATAAATGTGTATCAGTAAGAGATCCCAGTGTTCCTTTCTACAAGTTCAATCTCAAAGCACTTACTGTAAAGTTTAAAATAGTTCAGAAGGTATAAAGTCATACCATTACCTCTTAGGAGCACCTCTTCTGCAAAAGGACATTACCAATACAATAAATATAACACTATTCATTAACAGCTTGCCCAAATTTCTTTTGAGGGCTGCTCTTGGTTTTCACTGGGTTTATGTTAAGTCTTTTCAGGGCTTTTTGCTGTTGCTTTACTTTTTCTTTTGTTTGGCTGGCTTTGTTATTTTGCTCTTTATGTTCTCTTCCATTAATTTAGACAGTTAATTTATGTTTGTATGCACCAGGTTGGATGTCATCACACAGAGGGATAGTTCCAAATGCTAGGAAGGATAGATGTATCCTCTGGTTCATGAAGTTTCCCTGGGCAAGTATTATGTGCACGAGGCTAATTTGACTGGACTCTGCAAAAGCTTATCTCCATCTGACTCTAGCAAGATCCTACGTAGATTAGGTTACCTAAGCTAAAATGCTCTCTAATAATCCATATTTCCTAGGGACCTTCAGAATCATCTTAGGTACAATTGCCTTTCAGAAAATAATTTTCTGTATAAATCAGCTCTGTTTGACTTTTGATCTTTTCCTGTTACTGCTCCAGCCTTCAGCTGTATCTATAAAACTTCTCATTGCCAAGCAACACAGGTGCTGGTGCTGCAGTAAGATAGGGTGCATCAGTATTTACACCTCACATATTGCACTGCTCTTATCTTTTACTCAGGTTCACAATTAAATTACCAGACATTATGAATTCTAGTTTTACTTTAGAATAGCTTCCTTCCAGATGCTGCTGCTTCATTGGTGTTTTTCAGTGAGTATATTTTTCAAGAGGTACCTGCCCCCATTTTCCACTTCTGTACAAGATTGACATAACTGCTTTTAACTTGCCAGGTACATTTATGTTAGGTGTATCTGTGAGTTAACTCTTTCAGGAAAAGAAAAATGAGCATACCTATAAAGCAATTGCCTCAAAGTAGTTCATATGCTCAGTCAATCAGACAGCTCATCTCCTAGTAAAGTACTAGTTTTTCAGTACTCTGAGTTGGATTAATTTACTGACTTTAAAGATATATGCTCATTTGTGTTTTTCATCAATTTCTGCCTTTTTTGCCCAGACAAAACTGTGTTTGGTCCAGTTACATCCACTGAAGGATGAATTGATTTGCTGCTGCAATATGTCAAATGTCTGTTCCACTAGAAGATGTTTGTGTGTTATGTTTTGCTAATGACACTTCTAGGGAATAACTAGAAGTTAGTAGAAAAAACATTTGATGAGGTTAAATAATGAGGAAAAAAGAGAAGGCAATTCTATTGCATTACTCCTTGCTGCATTATGGATAGATGGTCCCAAATAAAAAGAGTCATTCCAGATGCCGTTGAAGGGTCCTGTTTTAGAAATGCTCATAAAATGGAAAAACTTTGTTAATTTGTATAATAATTAGATGGACTAGCAGCTCCCTATCTTCTTTCCTAGGTCCTGTGGAGAGAAAAAGGGCCTTTGCACAAATCTGTACGAGGAACAAATTATTCTTTAGCTGTCTGCAACATGCTGGCGACAGAAATCTGCCTGAGGTAGATTCCATGCTCTCCAAAAGCATCAGCTCCAAAAGTGCAGTTGTAACTATCTACAACTGCTTACATTTATCTTATCAAACATTTATGGCCCATGTTACAGAGGAGGCTAAATTATTCAATGTCATGGTCAGTTTTGGTGTTAAAATTTAAAAAATCCATGTTAACAAGCTAGATTAGAAAAAACAGCTTTTGGACTCACAAGAAGCATAATTAATGCCATAAAACCAAGTAAAAGACAGGCTGTCTTACAGTCAGAGTAGTTTTAGTTACATTGATGATGAATAACCAATAATCATAAGACATTAATAATATTCATTCAATATTTAGTAAATTGTTGCACTTAACTCTCAGGATCATAACAGTTTTTCCTAGAAAACTAACAAGTTTAATTTGACACTATCAACATTCTTATATTCTACATGATTATCTGAAGTCTTTTCATGCAATACTCTCAAGTTCTTGGTTAACTTGTTTTTATGCACTGTTAATTTCTCCACTATTAATTTTCCTATCAGAAAATTATTACATTGACTTTTACCTGTATATTAAACCATTGTTTATATTTGCTCAGCATCCTGTATGGATTCTGTACAGAAAAAACTGACACAGTTTTAAAACTGAAGTGTAAAACTTGCTATAAAGTTGGCCATCTCCATCTGTATGTCTTAATTTTCCAGCTGATTCAGAGAGATATATACATTGTTACTTTCCCTTTACAGCTCATAATCATTCAGGATTGGGCAAATACAACAATTTCCAAGCTTCATTATAAAAAAATACTCCATGAGTTCTGATCCTGTGAGGACATCTAGTGAGCAATTCCATACAAATAGAAATAAAACAGTAAACACTCCTATAATATGTACAATGGACAGATTTTCATCAAGTCTCTTACTGCTGACAGGTATTATTTTATTTGTGTCAGCAGCATCTAAAGCCAAAAAGTAGTTGAAATATGCTCCTTATATGTTTTTCTATAAGGGTGCAGGAAAGAAAAATCTATGTCCCGGAAGTTTACACTCTGAGGAAAAATTATTTCACATATTTTTATATGCAATTTACAGCTGTTTTTACACACCTTTTACAGCCTGTTTGGAATATCTACCCTGATATTGTTCCTGTGAATACCACAGGGCAGGTAGACTGCTTTAGCAGCAGCAGGAGCTTTCTGGGGAGGACTCTCCAGAGATGGGGAGCAAGGAACCAGCTGGAGCCAGCTGTACATGGCACTGGGACCTCTGCACAAAGAAACTCTGGACTGAGGGAAACCACCTGAGAAGTAGTGGAAGGGAGGAGAAGGGCTCATGTATTTCATACAGACTGCACAAGAATTAATAAGTCTGTTTGCAGAGGAGAAGAGAATGACTATGAGACCCAAAGATCAAAAATAATCTGGTTTCAGTTCAGAACAAGGCATGGTATAAACATAGCTGAACACAGCATTTGAATGTGATTAACAGCAATGCTTAATTAGACTGTGTCCTGGGTTGTAGTTTAGGATGTATTCTATCACCATCTTCAGTTAATGGCCCATCAATGCCTTGCATGACTCCGGAGGGAGTTATCTCTCTTTAATGGGCCATCAAGGACCCACTGTATGACTCATCATCCCATTGGGAGATGCTCCACCCACGGGGAGGAGCCAAGCATTCTCACCTGGATATAAGCTGGGATTTGGGACAGTTCAGGCAGCCCTCATCCACTGGAATCCCAGAGGACTGGAGCTACCAGACCTTTCTACGGGATCACTGCTTCAGGAAGACCTGGACTGCTTCCATCACACTGATCAGGTTTTTTTTTTTTGTTTTGTTTTGTTTTTTGTTTGTTTGTTTGTTTGTTTGTTTTGTTTTGTGTGTTTTGGTTTTGTTTTTTTTTTTTTTTTTTTTTTTTTTTCCTTTTCTTCTCATTAAATTGTATTTTCTGACTTAGAGCCTCTCACTTGGTTTGTTTTCAAACCACAACAGATTGAAAAAGAGGGGCATAACAAAAAATTGTCAAAGTCTGACTTTTGGATAAATCATTCCATTTGATATACGCAAACTTCACATCAAAAAATGATCAACTACAGAGTGCCTTAGCTACAAAATATGCTGTATTACCTTAGTGACATTTTAAAGGAAGGAAACAACATTTCAACAAAAGCCCCTAAGATTCTGCCTACTTGCAACATTTTAAAACCCGGCAGATTTAGAAGAATACCACATTCAACATTCAAAGACAAAATTTCATTTCATACACTACATGAACATCGTGTTTATTGACCTATGTGTACAACTGCACTTTCCTAACCCTTTTTTTGTTCTCTACACAGGCAAGGGCCCTCTCATTGGAAGACTGTATATTGAGACTCAGACTATTCTAAATTAAAAGCTCCGAGCTGTTTATAGCAGAGGTATTAATTGATAAGGCCTGCAATTTTAATTTAATTACTGTCCTAGCTAATTTCTCCAAATCTTCATTAATATTTAAGAAGCTGACAAGTAATTCAACAAGCTTAAGGAAAACTACTAATGAGATACAGAAGAAGGTGCTATGCATCAGGGCATGAGCATAGGGAATCCTAAATACCTGAAAACCCTACAAAAGATAGAACAAAAATAGGTAAATGCTTTGGTAAATTCACTAGTTATGAGCTGTGCTAAGGTTTTGCACACATAATCTTTTTTAGTCATCCAGACACATTTACATTTCAGGAAACTTCCAATCTAGAGGTCTGTCATTACACTGAAAATCAGGCCCTTTTGTTAGAGGAGCTACCAGAAAAAAAAGGGAATTTGTTTTTTGTATTTGAAAAAGTAATTAGGTATTGTTGGAAAAATATCTATCTCAATTTCTTGTGAAAACCATTCACAGAATAAATGGTAATGGGTATGTGCAAATAAGCAGGACTAAAAAACTGGATATGGAAATTCTGAAAGCATATTTCTCTTTTTTTCTAACATGTAAACATTTAACATTAAACAGCATTTACTGAAATGATTGTCTGAAAATATTTTGACAACTTCAGAAAAGGTACTTGATTCTGATTTGATTTATGTGATTATGTTAAACATCTGAAGGACAACTGCTGCTATGTGATTTGATGAGTTATTTTTTAAAAGGAATCCAAAATAAGCTTATTATCTGGTATTGTTTCTGCTCCAAGACTTTAAGAAGTCATTCATATTTATTTGAAAAACTAACAGTAGGAAAATTAAAACATTTATAAAAATTGCTGCAGAGGTTCTTTTGGCATGAATCTTCACACCAGTAGTCATGAATTTTTGGACCACCTAGAAATAGTAATGTCATGTACCTATAATTAAGTGAAAAGCAAAGGTTAGAAAGAATGCCAGAGAAAAAATAATTCTGATATCAACTCCAGTATCCAGCAACTGCACCCAGTTTACTAGAAGAAAAATCCCCATTCATCACCCAAACATCATTAATTCTGTCTCTCAGAATCTAAAAGAAACCTGACACACTTTAGCAGCTATCAAGGGCAAGAGCTCCTCATTCATCACAATAATTGCCTCCTAAATGGCTGTGAAAAATTCACCCTTGACAGTAGTTATACAAAATGCATAATATACATAGACCCGCGGATAAAAATGCTAATGTCTTGTTTTATTGTAAAGGAAAGGTTAAAATGTGACCCATCATTTTACACAATATCATTCACGAACTGTTATTTGATTAAAAGACTACTTAACATTGTCTCTGTTGAATCTAGTGTTTTCAATTCCCCAGAACAATAAATATGATCAAACGAGCTGAATAAGCAAGGAGTGCTTTCTGTCAGCCAAACCCCCTTAACTACATCAACACATTGGTTCAGGCTCTCATTTTTCTTGTTGCTTCTGATTCCGTAGCATCCCAGACATCCTCACCCAGACCCAGCCAAGCTGGATGAAACCATTCCTGCCCTAGCTGATGTATCTCCTCAGCTCTCTTGGAACAGGGGTAATGATGTGCCCCCTGAAGCTGTGCAGGTGAGAATGACTCAGAGGAAATGATGGTGTTTACCTGAAGCAGTGGAGGAAAAGCTCTCCTCATCTGTTTCTTGAGAGGAACACTAAAATCTTCCTCACAGATGAGAGGGGATGGCATCCTTTGCTAAGCAGCTCACTGCCCCGGAGGTGAAGCAGCTCAGGTGAGTGCAGCTTAATTTAGGCACACTGCTTTGGAAATACAGATACTTTTGCATGAGGCAGAAGCAGGTGGAAGCCAGGGTCTCTATTAAGACTTCAACACCCTGTTCTAACCATCAGAAGTGCTGGGAAGCAGCTGTAGGAGGCTCTGTGTGGGATGACTGAGGTCAGCTGTCTAAAACCAGCCCTCCCATTTCTAAGGTGGTGATTTCCAAAGCCTCCCCGAAGTCTGATTCTTTGACTTGCTCCCTTGCAACTCTGTATTCAAGAGTTTACTTAAGCAGATGCAGTCACAAACAACATAATGATTCATTGTGTTCATTATTTGCCTACTTTTGCACTTCTTTTTCAGAGAGTGAGTGGATAAAAAGGTGTGGCTATAAAGGAGCCAGCCTACATCCAGTGAAACTGCTTTGCACTGGATCTCAACCAAGCTGTTGGCACATAACTCTCATAGGACAGGATTTTGCTCAGCTCAGGGGTGGGCCTGAGCTTACCATTTGTGTTGGTGACCCTCCTGAATAAAGCCACACCTGGTTTCAGGAGAACTGTTATATTCATGCGCTTTTTCTGCATCAGTTTATCAAATTACTCATGGCAGGATGGCCATTTCTACACATCTGACATCCCACTTCCATTTTGTTTGCCATTTTCCTGGCATACAGGAAAATACATTAGTGTATTTTTCACTACAGCTGATTCACCTGATTTTTTGCCAGCCATGGGATGTGGAAGAATAAAGCAGTAACCCTTCCCTCACTCATTTCCAAAGGTGAATGTGTTATCTTCTCACTTGAAAGCATACTAAATTATGGCATAAAAAGATGGGATGCAAACACCAACCTTCAGTGCAACTTACATTTATGATTATTTGCAGTCATCATTTATGAATGTATTGATCTTAGGTTTTTGCTAATTTCAATGAAAATACCTTGCATTCAAGAAATGAAATCTACATAAAAGCCTAAATATTCTCATTATCAGAGAACTTTATAAAATTTTAACACTAACTGCAGCTGAAAAAATGCATAAAAAATTCCGTTTCTGGGGAAAATGACCATGCTGCACTCTGAAGGACTTTTATTTGTTTATTTCTATAAATAAAAATATTTCCATCAATACAAAACTCCAATGTGTTTGTGGCAACTCAGTTAGTATGTTTTCATACACCTAAAGGTATTTCCCCCATGATGTAATATAAATTCTTACTGCTTTGTTTGTTCTTGACACTGTATCTTTTTCTTTTTCATATAAACTCCATTATGATTTTTTTCCTCTCTTGTTATAGTTAATTTGTCTTGTTAACTTGGGATTTGAGCTCATGCTTGAGCCTGAAGAGAACCATCTGGATCACATGCTGGGAGAACTGAAGCGTGAGGATGAGAAAGGGAAAAGGAAGGAACTTTCTTAAACTTCAAGGAGAATTTTGCTTTAATTTCTATCTTTCACCGCACCTATGTTCTTCTGCAGTAAAACAAAGTACTCACAGGAAAACAGAAATGGTGAAATTACAAACTTCTAAAAATTACTAAGTTTTCTAGATGTAACTCCAAGAACACAAAAAAGACATTTTGAATACTGAGACAGGAAAATTAAAGCATTCATCACTTTCTGCCAACGTGTCCCAAGAAAAATCACAAGTTTGAGTAAATTTTTCAAAAGGAAATACTAACACATTGATTGGAAAAAGGGATTTTTTGTTTTGCAGAGAATAAAATTAATCTGAAATCTTTTTACAGTTCGGACAATAAACAGAAAAATTAAACACCCTTGAGAAGCAATATTCCAAATGAATTTTTTTGTAATGGACTAGGATTTTGTTTTAAACTAATTATCATGGTATTGCCTCATTTAAATTCATTTCAGGATTTTGAGTAAAGTAAACAAAATTTCTCAAAACAGAAAAGATCTGTCAAAAAAAGCAAAGTCGAAGTATCCGTTCTGTAAATACAAAAATGTGAGGCAAATATGTATTTTTCTGGTCTTTTTTCAAAACAAGAATTCACTGAAATGGGCATGCTTACACTGTCAGAGTTTAACAAAAACAACCTTTTTCTAATGAAAACCTTACTGCCCAAAAGTTTCTAGTTGACCCTAATCATACTGTCTTTAAATGGAAATTAAACTAACAATCAGCTACACCCCAGATATTCAGATTTATAGAGAGAACAAAATATACTGATAGTGTATGGAATATTTTAAAGTACAAAAATGTACATGTTGTTTTCGAAAAAGGAAATTAGCCATCTAATCCTTTCTGACACCTTTCAGAGATTAATTAAAATCTAATTTTGCTGTTGCATTTTGAATTGTCTTTTTTCCTTCCAAAAAGATAGGGAGAAAATTCTCATTTTGTACTCAACAATTTCATTTTCTTAATTATATTTTGTTTAAAGAAAAACTGTTGGGGGAAATCCTGGTAAATGATTCCCAGAACATAAGGTAGGAAGACTTCACCAGTCATGTTGGACTATGTCTTGTCATTCCTACTTGACAACATGGAGTCACATCAGTAGCTGGACTCATGGATCATCAAGGAAAGATTGGGATATCAGCACAGTTGGCTCTGCTCTACTTCTGACTGCCTTGTTTGTTCTAAACAAGTAATCCATCTGTTGTTATTTTCCAAAACTTAGGGGAGGAACTAATAACCAGAGCTAGGGAGATGTAGTTGCCATGAAGCCCCTGGCTGGACTGAGCTGGCTTCTCTACACAGCATATCAAATCCTGGCAAGTGCCAGAAAATACTGCTGGAGTTTCTAAAATAGCCAGCTCTGTTAGTCTAGGTCCAGCTTTCATTTCTGTAGTATTTCAGACCTTCTCAATATTTTTGAACGCAGCAAAAGTATGTTATTCTATACTTTTCTATAGAACAATGAATACCAGAGACATTGAATTAGAGAAAAAAAGCAGAGGAAAAAGGAAGAAGGAGTGTGTATATCTATTATAGTCAAGTTCCAGGAAGAGATATGTACCTACATCAGTACAGGCCTCATTTATCTCAATGACCTGTACATCTTAACATATACATCAGTCCTGTTCTTTGATAGTCATTCTGGTGGTCTGTGCAGCTCCACCATTCAGTGTTTCCATCTCATTTCAGACAGTCAGCACACACACTGACATCTGCAGCAGCTGTCATAACCCAGCATTTCTGCATGCAGCCTGCACTGTCTCACCAGAGGCATTCATCACCTGTCCAAGACAACAAGCTGCTGCTCTTCTTCCAGTTTCATTCATTTGCCTTTCTCAAAATATCCGAGATATTTTCATATTTCAGAAATATCTGTTCATCAGCAGCAGGAACAAGTCTTCAGCTGGCTCTGTGCCTCTCTTCTCTCTGGGGGAGAATCTGTGAGCTGCCACATGGAGGACACCATGAACCATAAAAAACCAGAAGTGTTTTAGTTTACCGGACTGATGGGTTAGGAACACCTAACCCATGGATTGATCTTCTCCCAGTACACACTGAAGTGTTACAGGGAAGGGTTGTAAGAGAAGGACAAAGGGTTCAGGGTTTCAAGTGCCCAAATTGTTCCTCACTGCAGCCCCTTTATGAATGCAACTGTGTGGGTTTGGCTCACCACTGTAGATACACTCCCACACCCCAGAAAATCCACACAGGAAAAACAGCACTTGCCATTTGTCAAACAAAGATGGTAAGGTATAATTTAGGTGTTAAAAGCCACCAATGCCTCAAGTGTCAAGCAAGTGGCACAGTGTCACCTGGATTCACAGCAGTGCTGCAGATCACAGGCTCACCTATGACTTGCTGTAAAACACCTCCAGACCTTTCCTAGCACAGCAGATACACCAAAAGCTGCACCAAAAGGTCTTCAGAAGATAGTTCTCTGAACTCCTCTACACCTGCTGCAAAGGATATCCTCTCCTGATCAGAAATGGGGATGTTGGGTCTCCCTTGCCCTGACCCTGCCCTTTTCCACAGACCTCTGCAAAGCCATGAGAGCAAGGACTGCATCCTGAGATGGAGAGCAACAGCTGAAATAAAGTTGCCTGCATACACACAGCACAGTCACACCCACATTGATGGTTTATATCTCCACAATAACAGCTAATCTCCTGTCCTTTTCTTATATATTTGTCCCATTTGCCACTCTTTTTAAATATATGTGCAAGAAGTTTCATGTTTACAGTGTAAAGTCTGACAGACCATATCAGAGTCTCTTGATACAGAAACAAATACACTGTATGTGTATTAATATTATCGTTAAGTACAGCACTCTAATATTCACTGAGATTAAGCAAGTCAACAAGTTTTTAATGTTGCTGCAAATAAAATATATTTTATCCCTGAAAGCTCAAGAAAACAACTAGGAGAAAAGAACTGAATATTAGATAATTCTATTACTAGAAAATAAGGCTGATCATTCTTGTACTGGTTAGTTTCCTGTTGAGATTACCTTCACACATTTATTCTGCTTGATACACCATTTAGGCACTAAAAAGCTAGTCTTTAATTATGCAGGTTTCTTTCTTTACTTCATAGCTTCTGAATAACTCTAACTAGAATTAAAGTACTATTTGGAGAGCCTGAAGCTAAATAATTATCAATTTTCCTAGACAACAGGTTATTTTAAGCTTGTGTATGAATTACTCATTAAATCACAAAATTAATAGTTGGTAACTGTGTGGACACAAAGTTAGTCAGAGTGATCAGAATATAAAGAAGAGGTAGGCAAAAAGTTTAAAAAGCACAACACTTAAAAAGTGGGGTTTTTAGCAAGGGCAAATAGTCTCTGAATTGTACATTTCATTATACTACAGATTTGCTGCCATGGTCCTATAAAATAACATCGGTGAAGTCATAGAAGAATATGTTCTGAGTTTCAGTTATGCAAACAAGAAATTATTATTTATCTCACAGTGAGTAAGGGCAATAGTGTTTTAGTTACCTAAAACAGATTTCAGAAGAATTTCTCATCAAGCTTTACCAGGGAAACATTTAATTATAAAATTTGAGAAAATGCAAGCAAAGGAGCTCCACCAAACAAACGTACTGTGCCCTATATGGGTTTTTAAAGAAGCAACATCAACCTGAAATATTTCATTTTAAAGCTTCTCTCATTCAATAATAACAAGAATGAAACCTTTGACTCAGCTGCCACTGGGTTAAACCACTTTTAACCCAGCTGCCATTACAGCATACAACCAAACACCCAAACTATCCCAAACCCAGAAAAATGGCAAAAACTAGAGTTTAGCTGAGAACACAGTGTTTTCAATTACTTTTTGTTCTGTTTTATTTACTGTCATTGAAATTTTCGATTTGTCACTTCAGTGTCAATTTTCTTTATTATATTCTTCTGTAAGCTACAGCCAGCTATGTTGCTGATGCTAAAGGGAAAATAAAGATTTTTCAAGAGGTAATAATTTTAAAAAAATGTTTTGTCTACTTATTTTACAAAGGGGGATATCTTGAAGATATGGGAAAATCAATTATGTTCATAATTTATAACTTTTGAAATACTGCTGAATCCTTTACTTTTCTCTCACAGACTATCCATCTCACTACCACAGTTTGTCACATTCTTTCTTAGGCTACATCATTAAACCAGAGATACTAATACTACGCAAATATTTTCTGACTTGAGAGGTAAGTAAATGGGATTTATATAAAAATGTTATAAAACCCAAGTCCTGATCAATACCTGTAGGTGAAGGGCTGCTGCAAAACAACTGAAAAACCCCAAAATTATTTTCCTAAACATAGAATAGTTTCCCACTTTGTTTCAAAAAGTACCACTTTAATTTGCTTTTTAATAACCTTAAAAGATGTGCTCCATCATAATTTTTGGTGGGGCATCACATACAGAAAGTCTAAATTACAGAAGGAAAATGTTTTAACAGTCAGTTGACACGTGTACACGTGTGACTTCTATTCTGTAAAAGTTTATTCATAACTTCCTGTTCCCTTACAGGGAAATAATTCAAATGAAAATATCTTCCTTGCTGCTCTATTTTTTTTTTTTTTTGACAACATGTTCTCTACTAGTCAAGCAGTGTGGCTGTTTTCCAGCTATGAATATAGTATTTTAAAGAGGGAGGAAAAACCTGCATGCAACTGAGATTCCTTAATAACTGAGTATACTTAACTAGAGTCTATCCAAAGGATTTTCTAGAAAAAGAGAATGAAAGGAAATAAATGCATAAAAAAAATCTGACTCGGATTTTAAATCTGTAGAGAATTAATACCACCACAGTGCAAGGGACAAGAGGTACCTACCCTTAAACTGCATTTGAGAAGTAAAATCACTCTGATAATCCTCAGTAGGAAATTTTTACTGAATCTATTGCTACCAATGTTTAACACTTGACCCATCATGAGCTGGGCAAAATTCAGAGTGTCACAAACTTACTAATAGTAGTGCAGTCCCTACTATTAGAAAAATTCAAGTGCAAAATGCAATTGCAATTTACTAGTGAAATTTTTTAGAGCCACTAATGACAAATATTTCACACCACTTTTACAAATGTTTATAAAATATAAAATTTCTTTTAGGTCAGAAAAGAAATTTAGAAGAAAAATTTGAAGTAAAAAAAAAAAAGAGGAAGTAATAATCTTTTTCAAAGAATGCAGTTAGCTTTGATCATGCAACTTGAAATTTTCATGATCTATTTTACAAATAAATCCTCCATCTACTTCCCATTTTCTTTTAAAAAGTCTAACATGGTCCCTGAATTGTGAATGAGAGCAATGCTAAAGGCTGAGTTTGGAAAGACAATGGGACACCAGCCATTTCTTAAGCATTACATGGAAGATTAAATCTCTAAAAATTTAACTCCACAGAGCCAGCCATAGAAATAATAAATATTCAGATTTTAAGGATTTTTAATAAAATAGATTTACATACCCATCCATTTAAAAAATACAAGCACATGAGAGATTAGTGTAGCCCATTTATTTAAGTTGTCACTTTAGTGATAGTGAGTGGTAACTTATTGCATCTGGCTTCAGTTTTTAAATGTGAAGATGGAAGTCCTTTAAGTATCTGTTTCTGTATGGCATTCAAAAGAGATTAAGCTGAAGAAAATCTGCAGTGAATGTTACAAGAAAAGGATCCAAGGGAAAGGTTAGACCACTTTTCATCCTGATTTAAGTTTGATGATGCGCTATACATGATGAGGGTACCACTATCTCACAACCCATCAGCAAGTAATTCATAAGGAGGTCAAAGAGAGGAAAAGGCCATAGAATCATGCATAATTTAGCAGCTTCATCAATAAACAATTCTTCAATAATAAAAAAGAGCACTGAAAGAGGCATGTGGAGCAGGAGAAAGAGAGCAAAAATACCACCAACACAATCTGCAAGCAAACTTCAACTTTGTGTGCATGGAGAAAACTGCATAAATCACTCCCCAATTTCATCATTAATCATGCACACAAATACTAACACCTTTATATTTATACTTAGTACATTATACTTGATCCACTTGGGAAGATTCTACAAAAATAACTAGGCTAAATAAATAAGAAAAAAGAGCAAGGCGTGGCAAAAAAACCCAGTAAATAAATATTCAGTCAGCTTAGGCTTCACAAACTTAGCTTTAGTAATATAACAGTCAAGATTAAAGGCAGAAAAGCAAAAATCTACAAACAGTGAAACTCTTCATAGAAACACATAGCTGTAACGGTCTGATCAGACCTGACAAAATTCTTGTGATACTGAAGAATTCTGTCATAGTCACAAAGGATTTCTCCCTACTGTGTATTAGTTGTGTGTAACCAATTTTTTTGTATAGCCATGTGGCAAAATTAGTATTTCTAAAAGCTATTACTAGAAATTTGTATTCCAAATTCCTGGAGAACAGATTATGGGTGTTAAGATATCCTATTTTAATTTCAAAATATTTCAAAAATAAGATATCCTATTTTAATTTCACAAAAGAAGAGCTGTCATTCCAAATAGATTCATCATGACATTGTCATTTAACCCAAGCCAGAAGTAATGCCCCCCACACCCCCTCAATCACTCCCCCACCAGCATGGGAGAGAGGATTGGTGAGAGAATTGCAAGGGTAAAACTTAGAAAACCCATGGGTTGAGATAAACACAGGTTCATAGGAAAAGCAAAAGCTGCATATGCAAGCAAAAGAAAACAAGGGATTAATTCACTGCTTTCCATGGCAGGGAGGTGCTCAGCCATTTCCAGGACAGCAGGGCCATGTTCTGCAGAACAATTATCTGGGAAGACAAATGCCATCATTCCAATCATGCCCTTTTTTTTGCTCTTTTCCCAGTTTTATATACTGAGCATGATGTTGTGTGGTCTGGAGTATCCCTTTGGTCAGTATTCCTTTAGGTCACCTGTCCCTGGGTGTGTCTCCTGCCAACCTCCCAAGCACCTCCTGCTCCCTCACCAGTGTGGAAATACAGAAAGCAGAAAAGGCCTTGGCTCTGTGTTAGCTCTGCTCAACAATTATAAAAAACATCTCTACATAATCAACCTGTGCTCTCATATAATCAACCTGTTTTCTCCATAGAATCAACCTGTTTCCTCCATAGAATCAACCTGTGTTCTCCATATAATCAACCTGTGTTCAGCATAAACTTAAAACCCAGCCCCAAACCAGCCACTCTGGAGAAAATATCTAAAAAATCCTTTCAGGAAAGATCACAACCTGTACAATCAACTTGATGTCAAGTCAAAGTCACACAATGAAATTTCGTTTCAATAAAAATAATACAAATAATCACAGATTTAGTTACTGGAAGAAATCTGCCTCTGTAACCAAAGTTGCTGGGTCTCATGTTAGTTGCAATGACAAAAGCAGCAATGCAAGAATATAACTTAGAGATTATGAGCCTGAACAAAAGGGTTGACTTTTACACTAAAATGAAGATGAAAGTTTGATTCAGTTCCTCTGCTCTATGAATCATGTCTATTCCCAACAGGAAAACTTATGAAAGGCAAATACAGTTTCAAAACTTGTTTCCACAAAGACGATGTTCATTAAATTTCACATTTATATTCAACATAAGCTACCTGAATATCTTTTTCTAGGCACCTGTAGATCTGAACCTATACACACAAAAACTCACAAAAATTTTCACACTTGTTAAGTGTCATTCTTTCCCATAATTTCTTGTCACAATTTCATTTAGAATGGGGATTAGTTCAGCTGCTAAAACCACACATTTTATGAAATATTTTACCTCCTAAATGACATATTCTTTTCATTTTAAGACTGAAAAAAACCACATATTAATCAGTAGGCTTACTTAGCTATCTTTCTAATTACATCATATTGTCTGATCAATTCAGGTAGAAAACATACAAACACTTTCTGATTCCTGAAATAAAACCAAGTAAATTTTTATGGTAATTGTTACAAAGGTACCATAATCATAACAGGTAAATAATTGAAAACCCTTTTTCAGTTGATTCATATTCTTTCAAACCATTATTGAAATCTGCCCTGTTAAAATACAGGATGGTAGAGAACAAGCAGAGTTCAAAGGATGGAGACTCCACAACCTCTGCATGGAATCTGTTTCAGTGCAATATACACCTCCTCTGCAGCTATGTTTGTATTTCAAGTGATTTTTTCTGGAGAGTGATAGCAAAAACCCAGTTTTATAACACTTTATATATGAAGGAACTAGTACACACACAGTGTAAGCTTGACCTTCAGGCACTGTAATCACCTATTTTTCTTTATCCCTCAGCATCATTCTTGGCCAACTAACCTCTAAGCACAAAGATGCTTTGCCCAAGTGCAGTTTGACTTGACACCTGAGCTCAAACCACTTAGGGACTAGGACTGTCTCAGAAAATAAGGCTTGTCAAAAAGACAGTTCAACAGAGCTGCTGAACCAGCAGTGCTCCCAGCCTGGAGCTCCATGGTGCCTTTGTGTGCCTTGTTGTGCCTTTATAGCCAAGGTAGAAAGCAGAAACACACAGAGGCAGCTCCATGACAAATTTATCAGCACAGGAAGCTAATGTCACAGGAAAGTTTTGCAAGGTGCTGCAGTTCCCTGTGATGAAGGAGATGGGTTGGCAGGTAGAGGACACACAAAGAAGAATCCTTCCACAGCCACTTCTGCTCAGGTTGGGTAGGGATCTGTTCCAGCATAAGAAGTTTGAATTTGGGAGTCTATTCGTAGCTGTATATGACATGTGGTAGATGTCTCCCTTTTCATTACAGTGGATGAAGGTCTTATCAATATAAGCCAAGGAGAGGAGAGCAAATAATTTCACCCCCAAACACACGCTTACTGGCTGTTTAGCACCATTTGACCTTGGCTGGCCTCAGTCTATCCTGGAGCCAGCTGACATTGGCTCTGTAAGACACAAAGGAGGCTTCTGGCAGCTTCTCACAGCAGCCACCTGTGTAGCCCCCTCCTCTGCCAAAACCTTGCCATGCAAACACCACACAGGGTCATGGAGAAGCCTTTATTCCATCTTCCTCGAGTTCACTGACTGTGTTGATTAGGGCCCTTGGTGATAATGGCTGCTCAGACACCCACATCCCACAGGCAGAGCAAGCAGATATGTAAATTTAAGTATTGCAATCTGATATTTAGTATCTGCTTTTATTTCTCTTTTACATCTTTTTTCGTTGATACATAAAAGAATATAGAAAGAACGTAAATCTTTGTAAGAGCCATATTAAAAAGAAGACATATTTTCTAGTAGGGAAGTATATAGATGTTTATGATTCATATAAATTTTTTTCGGTCTTTGCAAGTCAAACTTCTAAATAATCCTTATAATTCAAAAATAAAGATGCTTCTTATCCGTAATTCAATTTTTAATGTAAAATATTAATTCAGCATAATGCTAAATCTGGAAGTGTCTAGGCAACCAATGAAAATTAGTCATGGAACTATATAATCCTTAAGGGCATCTGTCACTTTGAGCATCTATATAAATCCATCTCTTTAGAGCAAAGCAATATGCACATGCTTAAGTCCAACTGACTGTATATTTGCTTTACTCCAGTGGGATCTGAGCACATGGTTCTGTCCTTAGTTAAATTAAGGTCTAGAGACTAATCCAAAGTCATTAAAGTAATACAAAGATTCCCCAATGAATACCATGGCCTAGAAGTCTTATTCTATTTCTATTACACACCTCTTTGGAAATGCAATTGCTTTGTTATTGTTTAATGCATATTCAGTCTTCTATATATTAATATTATTTTAGTAATCCACTTAAAATTCAAATGCTTTTGTCCCACCTGAGTGTTGCTGGGGTTTTCCTTGACTAAAATCCTGAATAGATGTAACAGTGAAAGGAACATATTCTGTTCCATAAGTGCATCTTTTTGGAGGGGCTTATACTGAAAACCCTGTAATCAAAAAAAAATTCAGTAGTACATGATGTTACTCCTCATTGTTGTTATTCCTAATGTCTGAAAGTCTTAAACAAGCATAAAAAATAATACATTCTGTTATTCTCAGATTTTTTAAAATTAAATTTTCCTTAAATTTATATTTTTATTTCCATTAGCTTTGAAATGAAATTCAAAAGTAGTGATGCAAGCTCATTAGTAACTGCTAATTTGTAGATATTCTGTAATGTATTGAAATTACCAGCAGGAGTAATAGAAGTTATTTATTTATTTCCATAGCACTGACTTTTTCAAACATATTTTGTTTGAAAATACATGTTTTCTCCAAGCTACTTACCAGATACATCCAAATACAGTTCACATTTACTAAAGCTACACAAAACTACTGCATTATTTCAACAACACCAGGCAGGGGAATGGGGTGTGAGGGGTGGGACTGTCACTTCTGCTTTAAATTCCCTGGGTTTCAAGGTGTGATCATTGCCTCCTGCTTTGAGCACCTCCCTAAAGAGTGACTCCCTTCCTTGCTGCCATGCACTGTGCAGCTGAGAAGAGATTTCTCTCTTAGCCCTGCCTTCTCCAGGCTAATCCATCTCCCTCAGCCTTGTTTTATACAGGTTAGATTCCTGACCATCCGCTGGCTTTCCAATGGACACTTTCCAGCTGGTTTCTCTCATTCCAGGGGTTCCAAAACTGGACAAAGTATTGGAGCTGCAGCATCTCAACCTGACAGAGGGGAATGGCTGCTCTGACCAAGGTGCTCTTCTCTCCTTTTCAGTTCCTCCTTCCCAGTTTCAAGGGCAAGGCAGAGCAGGGCTGACTGAAGCACAGTAGCACACTGTCTCCACCATGGGACAGTTACCAGCTTCAGTCCTCCTTTATATATATATATCTCTATTACTAGTTAGTTAGTTATCTTTTGAACACACTGTAGTACTTTATTTTTGCCTTAGAAATCAATTTTTTTTTTCCCAAGACTTTGGAGATTTAGAAGGGATAAAAGAACTAATGTAAAGTTAAAAACATACAAAAACATTCGCAAAATTTGGGCCAAAGGCAACTAGAGAGAAAAAAAATTTTGAAAACTTAACTTACACATCAGTGATGGTTACCAGCTTCATTTCTGCTCTGTTTATTTGTAAAATTCAGGTTACCCTAAGCAACAAAAATTCTGCCTCAGAAGAGATAAATAAATGTCCATGTCAGTAAGCCTTAAACAGCAGTGATTACAGGCATACAGCCTATAAACAAAATAAGTAAACGACTTACTTATATTGCAGAAGGAACTTCTCAAATGTGCTGGCAATAGTACACAGGAAATGAGAAAATGTTTGAAGGTAGTATTAGCATTTTTAAGAAAATGCCTTGACCAACAAAATTTTATTTAATCTAAAAATCAGAAAAATTTTACTGATGTTTACACATATTCAGAATCAGACTTCAAGCTACAAGAATATTCAGCACAATATATTAATCCACTGGGATACTAACGTGGTTTAAGATTTCTTTAAAGTAATTATTTGTTTCTAGAAGTCAGACTTCTTCTATTTGAAAGTAAAAAATAATCAACTTTTCCCTGCAAAAAAAGCAATAAGATTTCAAACTCCTCTGTTACAATTCCACTAGAAAGTACTCAATACTCTCTATCAAAATTCTCTTGACAAATATTGATATTTCACATAAGTTCATTACACATATAACACAAACTTGACAGCCCTATGGAAATTAGGATAGAGACATGCAAACCTGAGACTGTCCTGCTTCATCAGTAATTCTCAAATTTTGATCTATAACCTATCTCTAGGATCCATAAATTGCATAGGAATTTTTTTTTTTAGATCTCTTAAAGAGGAAAGTTGATAGTACTTTCACTTAAATATGCAATAACAATGGCAAGTAATTTTGACAGTTGATATCAGCCCATGGATCAATGATCCATAAATTATTTGACCAGAGCCTTGACATTCTGTTTCTAAAGTTTGGAGTGAATAAAACAGACACAAGATAATAACTAGTGACAAGATAATAACTGAGTTTCTTTGAATATAGTCAAGTCTCTGGTCAGATAATTTATGAAGTCTGGAAGGTAATAAGTACATATTGCATATTGCAGGTGGATAAAATAGATGCTATGTCTCATGAAAAATAAAAGTTTTTTTTCCTTAAGAAAAGCCTTAACAGAAATGATGTCATGAGTGAAAATTTCACCCTAAGATGATATACATTTTGCTAAAGGCATACTCAAAAAAATAGAGTAAAATCTGCAAAATAGAGTAAGAGTAAAATAGAGTAAGATCAGCTGGATCTCACTGCAGGATACACTGTGAACCTCCTTAGAATTTACTGTGGCTTGAAACTGTTAGGTGACAGAAATCCAGAAACCAAAACATGAAGCCAAGCTCATTTTTGTATGTCACTGTTTCATTTCCAAGTATTCCAACAAACTGAGTGCTGCATTTTTAGCATAAGAAATACTGTTTGCATTATTTAAAAGTGCAAACCAGCAATATTGACATTAAAAATCTTGTTCAGTCTAGCACTATCAAGCACTCCAGCACAAGGGTCACAAACTCCAAAGCAGCTGCTGAGGGCTGCTCTTCCAAACACCAAATGCTGGTTTAAGAGCTGAGATATTATTTAACCTTTAACTGTATGATGTTATTTACAGGGTTAAGTACTTTGGGGTCCCAACCTGGTTATCCCTTGCTGCATATAATATAGATGTTAAAGAAAATATCACATGGACATGCAACCCAAGACCTCCTTACCCAGTTTTCACAAAAGCAGATACCTAAACCATTGCTTAAAGAATTCCTTTGAAAGCTTATACAGCTTCCACATCCAAATTATAGACTTTAAAATTATTATTTTCATTTCTGTTTTTTTCAGCCATGCTTTTATTCTGTTTTGGTTATTTACTTCTGGTTGTGCAGGTTTTGGGCAGAAGTAATGGCAGGTTTGTAGCGTTAGAAAGGAAATTTAAAGTGTTGAAAAAATAAACATATGTTAAAAAAAAAAGCATTATTGTATAAAATGCAGCATCAAATAATTGTGTAATTATAAAAAGGGAATACATGGCTTTTTAATTTACTTGCTTGCTATGCTTTTGCAGAAAATCAAAATATATTTTCCACTTTGCCAGCAACAAAACTTGAAACAAAAAACTTACTGTCCTCTCTGTTTATCCTATCTCCAACTCCAGTTAGAAGTGTTTTATCCTGAGCAAGGGTCTCCAGAGAAATATTATTGTGCTTGAAGACCACTAGGGTAAATAAAGGCAGTTTATTTAGAGCATCTTCATTCTTTAGGGAAGAATCTTGGATCATGCTGTCATACAAAAATAAAAAGTAGAAGCATTCCACTTGTTATCAGCTCTCCTAATTCTAGTTCTTCACCTGTTGAAGAACTCGGATACTTAATTTAAAAAATACTCTTAGATAGAAGTAAAACTTGGCAATAAAATTCTTCCAAGACATCCATACCTGACCTTAACTTGGCCAACTTTCTTTGTGTTAACTTGGCTAATTTTCTCCATGCCTGCAGTAGTGAAATGTGGAGGGGTGCACTTCCCTTTCTGTTAGCTCAGCCACTTTTCTCATTTCTTTTTTCTTAATTTTCAGTACAAACTGTGGCACCTTGAAGAACAGGCTGCATGGAATCAACTAGTTCTACTTCTGTATTTTCTCCTTGAAAGTCCATGATCTCAGTTCCTTCCAGTAATTCAGTATCCTTATCTTCAGAAGCTGTCCCAGCAGGAGGAAAAGTTTCACCAAGGGAACAGCTCCATATTCTGCTGATCCACGTGGAAGTGGAAGTTTAATTTGGAACTCCATCCCATCCCTTCTTCAAACTTTAAAAAACCAACAAAAAAGGGATGATGGGGCTCTGATAATATTAGATTGCTGAAAACACCTTGGTATTGAATTTACTGTGAATAGGAAGCCTTCCTAGAGACACAGACATCATGAAAAACATATTAAAATTAACTAAAGGTTTTCAGACAATTAACAATATCAAACTGCAACCTGCCAGCCAGCAAACATTCAAAAAAATCTCTTGTTAGATTTCTTTTTAATAACAATATTTTAAATTTTAGCCATTTATCAAAAACCATTACAGAAGCTGTAAGTAAGCAGAATATTTTGGTTCATGATTCACTTTCCTCAAACATTCAGCACTTACTTGCAGTTGCCTGCTCATTTCTTCCAAAGGTTTTAACTTAGGTTTACAAGGACATTCCTAAACATAAGACAGGATGGTATTTCAGAGTGGACAATTACCAGTTTGGCCTAAATGATGACAAATCCTCGACAGATGAATGACTCAAAGATAAATCCTAGGGTTAGTAGGAAGAGGCCATGAGAATAGAAACAGAAGCAGCACCACCCAGAGGTGGGAAAAAAGCTCTTGAATTTTATAATGATATTTCCAAAAGGGTTATCTGGAAAAAATCCTACATGAGAACCTTCAGATATATTGAATATCAACATCTCCTTTAAGACGTCAAAGTCAAAGAAACAAAAGTCTTGGACAGAAACAATCTTTGACACAAAAATTACTAACCTTTCTAATACAGAAGACATACCAGAAGGGAATAGAGAGAAAATATTTTTCACATATATATATATAATGTATATTTTTAGAATACTTTTTACCTCATATGTATAATATTTTGTACAAAAGGATCCCACCAGGAAAAAAAGAGGAAAATTAAACAGAAAATACAGCACGGCCATGAAGGACTGACATGCAAAATAGTACAAAGATGAAATCCCCTTGGCTTAGCAGAGCTTATGTGAAAGCTTTAGACAGCAAGGAACATTCAGTACTCCTGTCTAAAACAAGACCTTGCAAAACATTCTCCTCTCTTTGCCACAGCTCACCATAGCAGTGTACTTACCATTTAAGTATCCTTGATTTTCATAAGGAAAAATCTGAAAGGTGCCAAAAAGCAGAATAAATGAGGAGCTGAATGGAAAACTGGCCTGAAGAGCCAGGCCTGAGCATCAGTACAATGCATACAGGTGTAACTGTACACAAAAACAGATGAAATTGTAGGATTTTTTTGGAGGATCACACTTAGAGCAAAAGTATTTAAGTAATACCAAACAACTTGCAAGACCATTACTTTCCCCACTCATCTTTCAGAGGAAGGTGTTTGCCCATTTTAACAATGCATTTATATTTAGATAAAACTTCTTGCATCAAGGTGTTTGCCCATTTTAACAATGCATTTATATTTTGATGAAACCTTTTGCATCATGTCGTGAAGTAATTCTATTTCCATTAAAATTGCAGTACATACTAAATATCCTAAAGATAACTGAGCAGTATGTATTTTTTCTTTGCATTAAAAATAGATAGTTTCTGAAGAAATGAACTTTTATTGCTTCATTTCAGAGAAATTTTCATAATAAAAATTTAAAATTACCTGTAATTAGGTAATATAGTTAGAAATTAAAATATATTTTTTAAAAAGGCAATATACAGTAATAGAAAATACATTTTAAGAATCTTTAGGGCTTGACTTAATTTCTTAACCACAGCTTCTAATTTTCTAGGGTTTATTATTTTCTTTCATTTATCTGTTTTTTCTCTTCTTTGGAAAACAGTGTATTTAAGCCCAGCCTTTTGAGGTAATTTCCCAAAAATTCATTCTCACCATCCTATTGCCCAGTCCAAGCAGATGTTTTTTCTAGGGGTACATCTGTCTGAGGATGACCACAGCAGATATTTGATATTTGATTCAATAGATGCTTGGTAGGGGAGCTTTTCCTGATCTCTGTCTCAACCTCTGGCTCAGCTATCATTTCTTCATAACCTTCAATTTTTTCATGTTGGTGTTGAAATGAGATGACATATTTAACGTAGTTTCATCTTTGAAAGTATTCATCTCCAGAGCCGAGACTGATCTTTTAATCAAACTTGTCTGTTAAAAAAATGAAACTTAATTTATTTAGATGTTCATTTGAAATAAGATTTATATATCACACTCCCTTAGTTTTAATGGAGTGGATTTTATTTTATATAAAGTTGTAAAGGGGGGAAAAAAGAGTGACATGGGGACTACACTGTTGGAAAAAAAATTATTATTTAATGGGAAAAAAGGTCTGCATATCTCAGGATATGTGTCAAAACAAAGGGATCTGAAAAATTAATTCAAAGTTATTTGAAGCTCATAAAGGGCTAAAATCAATCTTCCCTAGAAATTGTCCCAAGAAATTTGAATTAAATAACTCTAGTCATTGTAGGAAAGCTACACTCTAAAATAAAAAAAAAATATATGCCACTGGTGGTGACATTTGCAAAGAAATGAATTGAGACATTTTCAGAAACCAGAAGAAAAGACAGAAGGACTCTGTATAATGTTTAGAAGTATACACATATTATCTGGAAATATAGCCAACATCTGAATGGAATTATGCACCCTTGTATTTTGTGGCCCCATCCGTGAATTGCCTAATGAAATAAAAACCAAAAGAATAACTGTTATCCTCTGGTATTTAATTGTTATTAATTTTCAAGCAAGTATTATTTGTGATAACAAGTGTATTGCTTCTCAGTCTTTTTGTGATTTTCAGTTCACTGGCTTGCACTTTCGTACTAGGCATAACACGTTTTTGTTATAGAAATAAAAATGCAATTTCATGTCCACTGCCTGAAATTTACAGTGGGAAGCACTTGTTACTAATCATTAAAAGAAAGTGAAAAAATAAATGAAGCATTGAATAATTTGGAAAATTTTTAATTAGACTCTGACAGAGCATGGGAAACAGAAAGGTCCTTGATTTAGAGCAAGCATTACTTAGCAAAAAAAGCTCGAAAATCAATGATTTATCAGAACAAGAAAAACAGCTTCATAAATTCAGCTCTCTGTAAATGTATGCAAATTAAAATCCATGTTAAATGGAACGCTTGACTTTCCTCAACACATTGGGATATGCCAACACTGACATCTACTGGTGTTTGTCAGGTTTGGGGCAGTTTTTCTGCAAACACTAAATCAGTAATGAAGTTTTTTTAGGCATTCACGGAACTAAAGAGTTGTATTTCTGTTAGTTGCAATTGCATTTTCAGAGGTGTATTTTAGAGAATTTATATATTCTCATTTCTGCTAATTGCAATGTGTTTCCATTTAAAGACCTATTTAAATGATCAGAATATTGAGTGACAGAGGGGAGAGAGTGCCTCAGCATAACTGAGAACCAGCCATTTGATTTAAGAAAAAAAAAATCACGCCATCTGAAGTGTATTTCGGCATTAAAAATGCATTTTTTAAAACATAGGACTAACCCATATGTTGTAGTTCTTTTACAGAAAACAAAAATGCAGGTCTAGTTTGTTAACTCTTTCTGGAGGATTGCTTTAATTCAGATGGAAGTTTTTACCTATTTCTTAAGAAAAAGAGAAACTGAAATCCCAAGTTCTGACAAGCATTTGGCCTTCCTATTTTTTTTTCCTTATATCTAAACATTTGGTGTTTTATTAGGTTTTAAGGGCAAGGTTTTGGCAGCAGAGCAGCTACACTGCCACTTCTGTGAGAAGCTGCCTGAAGCTTTCTCCACACCTGACAGAGCCAATGCTCCAAGAGGGACCCACCACCAGCCAAGGCTGACCCCATCACCAATGGTAGGATAACTCCTGCGACAACATATTTAAGAAGATGGAGGGAAAAAAAAATGAGCAGAAACAACTGAAGGCAGAGAAGAGAGGAGTGAGAATACGTCACAAAAATAGCTGCAGAAACTGCACAGACACCAAACTCAGTGAAGAAGGAGTGGGAAGAGGAGGTCTAGGTGGAGCTGAGATTCCCTGCAGCTTGTGGTGGAGATGGTGGTAAGGCAAGGTGTGCCCCTGCAGCCCGTGGAGGATCAGGGAGCAGCAGTGACCTCCCTGGAGCAGGAGCCCCACACACAGGTGGCCCAAAGAATCCAGTGATCCTGTGGAAAGGATCCAGTGGAAAGCCCACACTGTACCAGGCTCCTGGCAGGAGCTGTGAAGCTGTGGAGAAAGGAGCCCATGCTGGAGCAGGTAGATGCCCAAAGGAGGCTGTGATCCTGTGGAAAGGATCCAGTGGAAAGCCCACACTGTGCCAGGCTCCTGGCAGGAGCTGTGGAGCTGTGGAGAAAGGAGCCCATGCTGGAGCAGTACACAAAGCAGCCTGTGGGATGGACTCCCTTTGGAGAAGTTCATGGAGTACTGTCCCCCACAGGATGGACACCATGCCACAGCAGGGGAAAGGTGTGAGGAGTGTCCCCACTGAGGAGAGAGCAGCAGAGACAACACATAATGAACTGACCTCCATCCGTGCCACACATCCCTCGTGTCACTGGGGTGGAATAAACACAGGATTCCAGAGTAAAATTAAATCCAAATTGAAGGAGGCGGGGGGGAGACTGTGTTCTTAAGATTTGGGGTTATTTATTTTCCTATTCTGATTTGAAGGGTAATAATTTAAACTTCTATTTCCCCAGCTCAGTTCTGGGTTGCCTGTGATGGTAAAGGGAGTGATCTCTTCCTGCCTTTATCTCAACCCATGAGCTTTTCATTGTGTTTTCTCTCCCCTGCCCAGCTGAGAAGGAAAGGGATCAAGAAGCTTTTGTTGGCACCTGGAATCCAGCCAGGGTCAGCCCACCATAGGTGGTTATGACTCTTCAAGGTGTGTCTCTGCACAAAAGGAATATCAAGTAAAGTTAGACAAGACACAAAAGGACATTAAAAAAATCAAAATATTCCTTATAATTTGGTGGTTAAAAGTGATTTTCTGAGGGAACAATCCAAGAGCTGGTCATTTTTTAGGGCACTTTTGTCACAAATAGTTGTCAATTCAAGGAGTTTATCCTAAATAATCAAATGGGATTTAATATAAAAAACTATCAGACTTTTCATTTCTGTAAGAGGGATACAAGATGGAGGATAAATTCCAGATAATAATACTACTGATCTAATATTGTTTCCATCTGCTAGTAAAAAAAAAAGTATAAAATCTGAAGTCTCAGGGAGGTGCAGGCATTCCTATATGAACAAATCATAAAAAAACATAACATGAAGCTACAAATCTTATTAAAAATTTTGAAGTATTTCTGTGAGAAACAAGTTTGACAATCCATACATAGCCTAATTAAAAATATATTTAGCTTGATACTGGTTTTCATGGCTAAAAAGCCAGCTTTTTAACTCTCAGATAACTGATGTCTGCAGAGCATGCAGGCATCCAAGATTAAATAGGAGTGCAAAAACAAAGCACCTCTGCTATCTGATGAATTAAAATTAGTACAGTCAGTCTCAGGAGACAATTGTAGCTGGGAAGTCTAAATCTTGATAAACTGATACATCCTGCTCTTCAAGGTTTTTCTTTTTTTTTTTTTTTTAGGAATGAATGAAAAGTTATCTGCATTTTTTAAGCCTGTGGATATTTTTCATAGGGAGGACAAGACTTTACAGAAAGAAAACTATTGCTTTCTCGATCTGACTGACCATAAAATCCTAAAACTGTAGGTGTCTTTGGACTTTGTTACAGTCAAACAAGATTCTTTCACAGAAGAGCTCAGAATTAGGGAAAAAGGATAGATCTGTTGCTGTTTAAACTATTAACCAAGTCATTTGAATTTTACTATCTACTACACAGGAGCCATGCATTAACCCACAATAGATCATTTGAATTTGTGAAATTATCTGATTTCATGGGATTGGTGAGCTATGAAATACGAACAACTTTAACAGAATTAAATTAGTGTCAGGTAAATGATCCCTTTGACCTTCAAGGCTCGCACAAGAAGGGGAATATTTAAAAAGAGAGCAGGTGATCGTAGCAGATGCCACTAGATGGCAATGCTCCAAAGAATTTGGTTCTCTGGATTTCAAGGCTTGAACGAATTCAGCAAAGAATTTTAGTATGGGCATTTTTTTTAAAATGTAGTTCTCTTCCTTTCTGAGAAATGTAGCTCCCAAAGTAAAAATCCCTTCCCCCAAAATTCCTACTAATTTATAAATTTTAAACTCACTTCCATTTCCTTAACCTGTTGACTACTTGAAAAATCAAACCACTCTCAGATTTAAATCCCATCCTCCCACAGATTCTACTCTTGTAGTTCTACTCCCATCTAACTCCTTCAGCTTCCTTCTTATTTTAAGGAATTCTGTCCTTCACTCTCCTCTTCTTCTGTTCAAAGTCTAGTAATGTCTAGTCAAAGATCACATACAGGTTCCCTGTCCGTGATAATGAATCATGGTGTGATTAATCACTGGTCTATGTGATCACCCAAAAAAATGCCAGATCTTTCTCTTAGGGGTATGAGGCTGCCACATTTAGCTTAGCAAGGCTGACAAAGGAGAATCTAATAAGCCTTTGCCTTTCCAACCTTCGTGACTTCCCTGCTTCTTTCTTCATTCACTATGGTTAGCACAGATTCAGAACACAGGTATCATTCACAACATTCTAAAATTAAACTCTTTTTCTAATCTCTCCACAAAGCTAATAGTCTGGTGTCTAATTTCATACCCTTCTTGCTGCAGTATCACTTTCTTCAGCTTAGACAAACATCACTCTGCTGTGTTCACAGTCATTCAAAGTGCTATCACAAAGATTGTAGTGCTTCCTTGGACAGTTATCTCATCCTTTGAAGTAACAGAAAAAAAATATTCAAATGAAAGATGGTCCTCTGCTTTCTAAACCTTCACAGCCTTTTTGGCCGTTGTTGGTGGTGTTTGGTTTTTTGGGGGTTTTGTTTGTTTGTTTGTTGGGGTTTTTTGTTTTGTTTTGTTTTTTTCATCTCTAGAAGAGTAAATTGATAACTTCTATGCTTGTGACTTCTACCTCCATCAGTGAATTCCTAAGTTTGGGAGATTCCTTTGTCAACACCTTTTTGTCCACCCTTATACTGCCTCTCACACCTGAGAAATGCTCACAAGAGCCATTGATTTATTCTTGCAAGGATTTCCTTAATTCCTGTCCCACCATATCCTGCAAAATAATTAGTGACTGGATTACTGGTGGGCTGAGACCCCTGTTTACAAGGCTGAGCAGAGTCTTTATTCTTATTGAGCTCTTAGATTGTCTGAATGTATCTGTCCAACAGACAGAAAATGCTGCTGAATCAAAAGCAAGCTTTCTAATAAAGGCCATGAATTATATTTATAGGCTGCCCAAATTGCTGACAAAAGCAGAAGCTCACAAAAACCAAAGGGAACCATCAAGACCTAATCCTGTACCCTGAAATAATGTCCTCCTGGATGCTCAGGAAAATCTTGACGACATCAGAAGAATTCAGTTACTAAAAACTTTCATCAAGCAATTTGTGGATTCATATTTTGAAAGCAGAGAGAAGCATCATTATATAGCAAACATGACCTTCTAAATAATACAGATAATAAAATTTCATCACTATTCATGCACCAAACTCAAAATTGGCTGGGTGAAGCTCAGGTTATACCTCAGAAAGAAATCTAGGCTTGATATGAAGACTGCAGATCTGCTGCTTTCATTGCTATAATATTTCAATACATTGAAATATTATAGCTACTCTCAATTTGCCTAGACTGAAGGCTCAGCCACTGGATCTCTAATGTTTTTGTTTAGCAAATCCTGTTGCATCAGGAAGTGTGCCATACAGGTAACATATTCACCTCAACTCTGGCTCTCTCTCTCATATGTAAAACCTACATAATGCTCTTTTAAGTCTTAACACAGAACTGGCAGTCAAGAAATAGAGAGAACACACAGAAGAATTTACACTTCTGCTTGGACCCATAGAACATTATGTGAACACTCTATTAAGTACATTAAGTGCACAGCATTCCTGGAAACATTCCTACAGAAACAGAATCACATATTTAGGCAACAAGTAATCAGCTGCCCCTCTCTAGAATTTAGCAGTCAGATATTTCCCTCCATCTCAAATCCAGAACATGGAGTCATCTTCTGAGGGTGGATGGATCCATTCTTTCAAGAAAGGCCAAGGTGATTTTTCTTTCTTTAATAAGAGGAAAAAGGGCAGAGATCTGATTTTCACCTCTTCATATTGTTGAATCATAGAGTCTGGATAAAAGAATCCACTGCTTATCTGAGGATTCAAAACTCACCACTAGATCATTTGAGCATTCTGGGTACAGGAAATTGTGTTGTTGAGCAGAAAAGAATGCAAAAGTCATGCAGCCAAGAGAGAGAGCAAGTGCTGACATGACTATCTCACTTATTAGAGCACTTATATGAAGCAGAAAAACTCTGTATAATGTTTCTAATCCCAAAACTTCTTTTCTATATTATTGGTAATATCTCACCTCCTTTATTTTAAGGAAAACATGTTTAATTCAAAGTTCAGGGAGTATTAGAGAGACGTTGCTTATCTTTCAAGACTGTAAAGCTCTTTTCACTATTACTGCTTTTTCAGGATACAATCTCCCCTTCTACAAAGTATGGCCCTAATTCCCTGTTCTTCTCCTTATGACCTTGCATTTGGCTACACTAAAATGTGTGTTTTTCAAGAGAACTCAAGTTAACAACCTACACAAATTGCCCTATAAAAGTGACCAAACCCTATCCTTATTTACCACTCTACCATCCTTTAGACACTACAGAGTTTATAAGCAATAATTTGGTATTTCTGGAGCTGGTCATACACAGAAACTAGAAATAGCAAACTGCCAATCTCAAAAGCCATTGGGAAAAACTTGAGAGTATTAAGGCTCCAATTCTGGATTTTTTTGGAATTACTACACAAACAAAAAAGATGCAAAAAAAAGAACAAAAGTCATAATGAAAAAAAATATGCTTCATATTTATTCAGATGCACAGTATTGTAAGCAAAACACATTAAAAAAATAAAAATTTAAACCCAAACATTTAGGAATGCACTACCATCAAATATAAAAAATAGTATATAAGAACATGATAAAACAGGGTAGGGTTATTTCAAAAGTCATCTATGTTTCATCACGTTTTGTAGAACAAATTTTTTGACAGATCTCTTCTTACATGCTACCTCAGCCTTAGAAAAACTAACTATGATGCATTTTTTTCCTACTTCAGCTCCTCATTCATTAAACTCTGCAGTTATCACAACTAGCTATTATATACACAACTAATACTTTTAACTACAAGTATATCTACGTTCCAGTTCCGTATGTGCTTCATTTTGTGCATGTGGGAGCTCAACAGAACTACCCTCAAGAAGTTAAAGTTATGCTTGTTCCCAAGTGTTTGTAGAGTCAGGATTGAGGTAAGGCTCTGTCTGTGATAAAGGGCTGGTGCATGTGTACTTTAAACCTTTTACTACTGCAGAATTTTACATTCACAGAAAGCCTACTATATTTGCTTAGTATTTCTTCTAATTTCAATGGGACCTCTCATGTCAATAGAATGTGTTAATAACCTAAATTGTGGCATATGACTTACACATCAACAAAGTGCAATTTATTTTTGAAAGCCAACTGTACGTTTTACATTCTAAGCAAGATATAGGTCTTTTAGTACCCTACTTCTACTTATTTTAAAATGCATCTACCAAATAAGACAAATTTTTCAAATCTTTTTCTTTAAAATTACAAAATCTTGAAACACCATGAAAGTTATTTTTCAGCATGTAATCCTGTACATTAATAATAAAGTAATTAAATCATAGAAACTCTGAAAATAAGTAAATTCACACCTTTTTCTTTCAATTTGCTCCATCAATTAAGGTTCTTCCTCCTTATTGTCTATGTCCCATGCTGTAAATAACATATGACCACTTCTGTGTTAAACATGATAAAACTGTTGCAAATAAGAAGGCAATATGAAAGTAAGAAAAGCTGCACATACATGATGAATGCCTGGAGAATGTTGACCTGTAAAGATGAAAATAAAAAAATCAAGGATCTTAATATCTATTCTCTAGATTCTTACGTATGTTAGTTGATCAAATATTGCATCAGGACATAAATCAGACCGTAGTATGTAAACTGCAAACATAAAAAGTTGGTATAAAATCACCAGTAATTTCTATTCGAAGTGGAGATGACCTTATGTAGAAAAGAAAAACAGGTAAAAGATAAATAACTGGTAATGAATCTAAAGAAAAAAATAAGTGCAGTAGTCAAAATTTTCCCGTCTCAGCTTAGGAGGGTCTTTTCTTCATTGCACTGAAAATTTAAATCAAGTAACACAGATTTCCAGCTTAAATTGGAGATGTGAATTAATGTTATGGGAAAACATTAAATATACATCAATCTCTTAGTTCTCTCTCAGGAGAGAGTACCTCATAAATACCCTTAAAATTTTGAATTATTTTTAGATATGCTACCACTTGGACTTCTTCCTAGATTTTCAATTCAGCTGATTTTAGAGGAAATACAGGGTCTTTGACTACCTTTGAAAAGTTAATAACTGAAAAATTCTACCATTTAACTCTTCAATCTGAGTTGTACTAAAGGTGATGAAAGTTTATTGACTTCCACAGGCCATGGATCAAATTCTAAAAACAGTCTCTGGCTACTGTATGGGCTCTACAAAGTTAATAAATGTCTAATGTGCAGACAGTTACAATGTGAAGAGCAGTATATGAAAAATGCCTGAGATGTAAAAAAAACCCATCAGAAATGGCTCTGGAAATATATGAATTTTTTTTTTCAAGTTCATAAGTGCCTTCATATTTTAGGAGCAGATCTCAGATTAAAAAGGTTGAAATTCCATTTTGAAATTACACTGAACAGTTTTCAGGTTTTACTATTTTTCCGTGGCTCTCCTGAGACAATGATATTTTAAACAACTTGATTTTTTGTTATAAAGGCTCATGCCTTATTCTATAAACATATATCATAAGAAGGTAATCATCAACAATTACAAAATGAAGTAAAGAAAAGCCCAAGATTGATTTATCATTCAACACATATTCATATTATAAAAATATTTTATATTTCCTTATATTAAAAAAAGCAAGAAAAGTCA
Source organism: Sylvia atricapilla (assembly GCF_009819655.1). Taxonomy (NCBI): domain Eukaryota; kingdom Metazoa; phylum Chordata; class Aves; order Passeriformes; family Sylviidae; genus Sylvia; species Sylvia atricapilla. The sequence continues at coordinate 58,289,736 of NC_089145.1, forward strand.
CACATGTAAAGAAAAAACAACACAAAAATTAGTGTAAAATAGCAGAACTTTGTCTTACCATCAAAAAATTATGACATGAAGTATATATAGGCACATGACAACAACACCACAGGAACGACTGTCAATAAATCTCTTCATTTTAATTAAAACTGCTCAAAATATTTTTTTTCAAGTCATTCAACTTTAATATATTGAAAACTGCCTAGTTACATTATGCTTTAACACAACAGTTTTACAGATTTCACAATCCACAGCCTCTACTGAAATCAATGGCTTTTTTGCCTGAATGAAAATAGCATTAGGGTTGTGAAATAAGATATGAAAGTTAAACATAAAAATGAAATATAGTTTGAAAATCAAGTCAATCATATAATACATAAGACTGATTAGGATTTAAGGCATTCTTACAGCAAGTCCCTATGATGCAAACGAAATTTTTTTAAAATAATTGAACAGTTCAGCTGCATGATAGAAGTAAGTAACTGTTCTGGTGTGTGAGATCACAGATCAATGCTTTAATAAAGATCATATTAATTTAAAATTATAAAGAAATATTTCCCACTGCTTTTTTAACTCAATAGCAAGTATATAATCTTCATAAGTGTTTGTAGCAGTTTAGGATGCTCTAATGCAGTTCACTTTCCCTACAATACAATTACCACACAGTTAAAATTAAAAATAAAAAAAACCAAGATGTCAAGCAATTTAACTTTGAACTTACAACATTTAGAATGATTTCTATGAACAATGGCTGGCAAAATAATTTTAAAATTTCTACAGACTTTAGGCTTTATCGTTTACTTTAAATAAATACAACCCAAACCAATTTGAATGTTGTTTTAATTGCATTACCATTGCTGCTCTTGTGTAGAAGTAATCGTTTCATTGAATGAACTAAACGAATGCTTTATCAATGTAAACTGAAATATTTGGGGCATGCTGCAGGTAAAGGTGAATGTTTTTACAGCACACACTCTCCTAAAACAGACTATTTATCATTCTTTGGAAAAGGGGACATGAAAAAACAATACTATGTGTGTGGCCTACATTACATTCACTTAATGCACTAAATACAGGTTTTTTAGAAAATTGTGCAGTTTCTGCACCATTGATAATCTGACAGTAAGTATTTATTGAAGGTAAAACACTCATTGTCTGTTGACACTATTTGTTTTAATATATAATCTTGCTAACCAAATGATCTTTAAGCAATGCAGATAAGCAATGGCATGCAAAGGGTCACTTAAATGCCAATTTGACTGTTTCATAAACGTAAGCATTCTTTTCCCATGACTATTCTCAGCTACTTAATTGAAAGTATTATCCATTTACAAACTTAAGGCCTGCCATAAAAAGGCTTTCTGTATCCAACAGACCTTTCAGGACCCTAAGAACAACAAAAATCTAATAAATAAAGGCCCTTTTTCTTTTCCTCTTTTCTTATAGAGAAGCAAAGAAGTAACCTATGGTACATCTGAACAAAGCTATCTGTAAAGATCTTATTAGCAGTGGGGACCATAAAACTGCAGAGTTTGGCTTGGCATGGGATGGACAGGATCAGTTAAATTAGGACACAGTCTGTACTGCTTTTGTAATCCACACTGCTGCTAGAGAGTGACAGATACACCCTATGACAAGAGCAAGGTAATAAGCAGTTGTCCTTAAATTACAGCTCTCCATGTAAAATCTCCTGAATTTCAGACAAGAGCTGACTGTAATACAAATTCAAGTTAATGAATTTTTAATACATCTTCTCTATTTAAAGATGATGACTTACAGCTGGCATTGCTTATATTAAATTTGTGGTATTTTCCATTGTTTGTTTTTAATTATTTTGATTAGATTATTCCTGGAATTGTATGGACAAATGCAACCCCCACATAAGCAACTTCAGTTTCTGCTGCAGTCAAGAGAAGTTTCATCTGCATATGACAGGACTGGATGGCTCCTCTGGGTTTTAAAAACCACATCACAGCTATTTCAAGGAGATAAACAGAAAATTAAACAAGACATACCAAACTAAATCTGATCATTTAGATGGGGAATCGTAAGTGTTAAGATCCAAATTTGAAGGATGACATTGTTTCTTCTCTGAACTCGGCAATATTGCTACGCACCAATAACTTCATATATTTTTAGTAATTTTTTATAATTATAAATTAAGTTTTAAAAATTACTTGACATTTGAAGACTAACAAGCCAAAGATAGTTGCAGGTTGTGTTCTTCTTGTAGCTTTCTCTGAACTTCATCTGGTTTAATTTTTATATTGCTTTTCTTTCTATACGTAGCACATCCAAAGATGGAGCTAAAATGTTCATGAACAGCAGACAAAAATAGTATTACAACCTGCTCAGTTAAATGGATATTTTCACACCCACTCTGGAGTAGTACAAGGAGTAATGGCACACAAACAATTCTGACCATCAGAAAAATGCAAATAAATTAAGCTACAGTGGTTTAGAACTACTGTCACTACACATATCACAGCAGTGCCCACAGCTATTCAAGGATTAAGCAAAAAAGTGTAATAAAATAAAATTTCCAGTGTGCTCTACCTAAATTGTTTTTTTCTGAATGGTGTGTAAGATTGGTGTGTTTCAAAATATTACAATGTGAACAATCAAACTAGCATCAAAATATTAGTATGCAGAACTAATAAACTTAGAAGAATATGAAAGCATCTGCAATTTTTGTTGTGTTTTTAAGCAAATTCAAACATACAAACAATTTAAAGGATAATGTTTTTGGAAAGTATTTTCAAGGTTGGATTTAGTAAATAAAGGAACTCCAGTAGGAATATGTAAGGTATTCCTACTGTTTTCATCCACAGTTGCTCATTCCTCTTTATTGGTTGTGTTTAGTTTCACCAAAAAACTGTTTTTTCACACTGCAAAACAAATCAAATAACTGGTATATGTTGAAAAAAAATAATAATAAAGTGTTGCAAAGACAGAAATTAATCTAGGTCTCTGGTTCTCTTTGTAGAGTATCCTCACACAGAAATCCTGTCCGGGACAGCTCACTGTAATTCAGGAACAAAAGCAAACAGTGAGGAAAAGGGACTACTGAAGTCATCACTGCTACCAAAATACCTGCATCTGTTTCACAAAAATGCACAGAATCCACACCCTTGTGCTGCTGTTGCCATGTTGTGATGACAATGATTTTAGAGTTCTGTTTCCTGCAACTTCTCAAATACCTTTAAAACAGTGCTATCAATAGAAAGGATTCTTCTGAACTCCACCTAAAACCTCGTATATGTAACAAAAGAAAACAGGTTCAAGAAAACAAAGAAGTATAATCATAGCATCGAAAAGACAGAAACAGAGCAACACAGTGGGGAAAATTAAATTTGAAGTGCTTTGTTTTGAAAAAAAGTCTATCTCAATATGAAAAGTAGATCCACTTTTGGGTCCATGTCTTCCTGCTACACCATGGTAATTACTTCTGCAAGTCTGGGAAGGCTGTCAATCTATAGAAACCCAAAAAACACAATTACTTCAAGAAAAATGCCTTTCTAATTTAAATTTCAGTCACGCCTGATTAAATTAATCATAAAACTATAGAATTTTACTCTCCTTTGTCCATTCACAAGCTTTATTTATCACAGAACATAACTGGGCACAATGTCTATATTTATTGACAACTTCAACAGCAGTTGAGTTCTTAGAAGGAATCATTTCAGGAAAAAATTGTGGAAGCTTATATTTAATAAGCAAGAACCTAAATAACAAAGTAAAAAGACACTGAGAACTGTAGAAGATACCTAAATGAATCACTACCTTGTGCAAAGTCTTATTCAAAATTAACATTGCTTCATACCTTGTCAATTTTTTTCGAAACAAACACTTCCGTTTATGTCGGCACACACATGAAAAAAGACAAAGGAACAGTTAGGTATTTAATGTTTAGCAAAGAAACTGATAGCTGATCAAAATTTTACACAGAGACAATAAGCTAACAAAATTCTAGAACAAAGCTTTAAAATAATATGTCTACCTGAAAGTGTATCAATAAAATGAACCTAATATAAGACTATGACTTTTGTATATGAAAGTCACATAAGTTTCCATCATGATCTCTGGGCAAATTTAAAGGGAAAAAAGTAACTTGGTTAAATTCATTGCCATTTCCAGCTTTTGAAATGTCTAGATACTCATTAAAAAAAAAAAAAAAAAAAAAAAGCCATGCAAGTGATATCCAAAGAAACAGAAGATACTCAAAAAGTTTGATGTCTTAGACACCAATACAGCTAATTGAAACAGCCAAAACTAAAATTACAGGAGCTGTTACTTTAAAATCCTGATTCAAAGTTCTGTGATCTCACCTGTTTTGTGAAATACACCATGGATGGGGACTTCACCATTCTCTTGTTAATGAATAATGGAGGCTACACTAAGCAGAGAGGAATTCCCTCAAAACTAAAATGAGAGAACATGACCCCAAACACTTACTATTGCATGGACTCTTTAAATTTATATAATCTCATATTCTATTCAATTTTCTTTGTAGAAACACCAGTGAACTACCACACAACCTTTTAAATCAAAATATTTATGTAATTCAGTTACAAATGTAACATAAAATTACAGTATCTAAAGCAAATAGCTGCATTTTTTCGTCTGGCTGCTTTGTGTATAATCAAATTTGCAAGTTCATCTACACAATCAATCAATTTGTCTTGAAATTACATTGGCTCTGCAGCTCACCAAGCAAAACAAAATAATTTTGAAATCACACACGACAACAACATTCAAATGAATAGACTTCTATGGAAATATTGATATATAGTACATTGTCATTATTTTCTTCAATAATAGTTCTGCCAAGATGCATTAGAGTATTTAGCTAGTTCATATGAGTTTTTTTAAACTATCTCTCTTTCTTTTTCTAAAAATTCATCTCCATTCACCTTTCTGTGTGTAAAAGTGAAAGCATGCACTTTCAAGTTGAATTATGTAGTACTTGTGTTAAATACAACCAAGTGCATATCTTTTCAGGTGCCAAACTTGCAAATTCCTTTCTCTTGTAAGATCACACACTGATGAGCATGAAAGCACATTGATGAGCTTTGTTGCAACAACAGCCCCCATATTTTACCAAAATGCCCAAAATATTCAGTACTGTCTAAAACATAGGATCACAGTATCCTAGTACCGTTAAATGACTAGGAAACTGTTTTGTTGTCAAATAGGACTATATAATTCAGAAGTAAAAAGTAGTCTCACTATATTCTTTAGTATTACTATCAATGACATTGTACTGTCTATTGTTTATACATCATTTGGCATATTCAGATTAGCAACCAACAGGTCAACTGATGTTGCAGAGTATGTTCTTCAAAATACCTACAAACATTGTTATTAATGCCTTCTTTGCCTCACTCCTTGACAGTAGGACCAGCTCCTCTCCAAGTGCCAAGCCTCCTGATCTGAAAGACAAAATGAAGCCCTCATAATCTAAGGGGAGAACATCAGTGACCTGATACATCACTTAGACAGACAAAAGCTTATGGGGACAGAGGAGATCCACCCCAGAGTACTGAGGGAACTGTTGGAAGTGCTCACCAGGTGGCTTGTAATCATTTACCAGCAGTCAAATATTATTTTCAGCTCGTTTACAAGAAGGGACTGAAGGAGGATCCAGAGAACTACAGGCCTGTCAGCCTCAGTGCCCAGAAAGGCCATGAAGAAAATAATTTTAAATGCCATCACATTGTGGCAGGTACAACCAGGGGATCGAGCTCGGCCAGCATGGGTTTGTGAAAGGCAGGTCCTGTTTGACTCACCTAATCTCCTGTGACAACACGTTCTGTTTGGTGTAAGGTGAAGGAGGTCAATATTGTGTTCCTAGATTTTAGTTAAGTTTTTGACACCATTTCCCACAGCATTCTCATGGAGAAACTGGCTGCACATGGTTTGGACAGATGCCTTTTTGACTGGATAAAAACTGGCTTGATGGCCAAGCCCGGAGAGTGGTGGTGACTGCAGTTACCTTCACCTGTCACCAGTGCTGTTCCCCTGGGCTCACTGTTGGTGTCAGCCCTGTTAAATATCTTTATTGATGATCTTGATGAGGGGACAGTGCACCTTCTGTAAGTTCTCAGACCAAGTTGGTCAGGGATGATCTGCCTGAGGGTAGGAAGGTTCTAGAGAGAGATCCTGACAGGCTGGATCAATGGGCTGAGATCAGTTGTAAGAGGTTCTGTGAGGCAAATGGCCTCAGATTTCAGTCACCACTCCTGCCTTGGGTCACAATAACCCAGGCAGTGCTAGAGGCTGGGGGCAGAGTAGCTAGAAAGCTTCCCAGTGGGGAAAGCCCTGGAGGCACCTGCCAACAGTGTCTGGACATGGTGCAGTGTGTGCCCAGGTGGCCAACTGGTCTGTATCCTGGCCAGCAGGACCAGGGCAGGGATTGTCCCCCTGTGCTGGACACTGGTGAGGCCACACCTCAACTCCTGTGTCCAGTTCTGTGCTCTTCACTGCGAGAAGGACACTGAGGTGCTGGAGCACATCCAGAGAAGGACAGCAGAACTGATGAACCATCTGAAGCACAAGTCTTGTGAGGAGTGGCTGAGGGAGCTGGAGGTGATTAGTCTGGAGATATGGGGCTGAGAGGAGACCTTATCACTCTCTACAATTACCTGAAGGGAGGTTGCAGTGAGGTGGGAGTCAGTCTCTTCTCCCAAGCAACAAGCATTAGGACAAAAAGAAATGGCCTCAGGTTGCACCAGGGGAGGTTAAGATTTCAAAGAGGTGGAGAGGTGGCACTCGGGAACATGGTTTAGAAGGACTTTGCAGTGTTATGTTAATAGTTGAACTCAGTGGCCATTGAGGTTTTTTTAAAACTGAATGTTCTATGATTAATATTAATTATATGAATCATTACAATGAAGTACAGATGGCAAACGAGATTTCAGAAATATTTTACTTTTACTGAAGTGCTGGAAATATTTCTGACCTGTAAAAAGACAAATATTGTAAGGAAATTTTCAAAATGCAATTTTTTTCCGAATTTTTAAAAAGTAATATAATTTAATTTTCATCCACTTTCTTCAGCAGAACTCTAACCCATTTCACAGGAGTAATTTACTACCACAAAAGCTGCTAGGAAATATTAACCTTTCCCTGTAGAAGAATGCCTGCCAGCTGAAACTGCTCAGGTGACTTAGGGCTTTACTGCATGTCCACTGCGGCCCCATAGCAGAATGCAGTGCCAGGACTGATGGGGAATTCCTGTCATCTCCTTGTGACTCATTCCCAGAATTTCCCTGTCCCTTACTCCTCAGAATAAACTGTGTTCATCTTTTGATCTTGGCTGACCAGGAAAGGCTCTGGAATTCTAGGCATATGCCTACCTCTCTCCATGCTTTTTTTCACTCATTTTGAAGAGACACAATCAGAGCCAAAGTACAGTCAGTGGAAGGAACTAAAAAAAAAAAGCAGCTGAAAAAAAGCTCTTGAACACCCAGATGTTTTCTCATTTTGAAATTTAGACCTCTGCTTTATGATGACTAGCCCTTGAAACAACAAACTTGCAAATATTGGGCCATCAAAAAGCATTCCACGTGTGTCTGCCTCATCCTCTTTTCATTCTGATCTTTTATCTCTTTCCTCTCAACACCTGCATCTGTGTTCCCATGTAGCTTTTCCAGCCTTGTTCATCTCATTTATTTAAGTTTTGGCCAAAGATATCTGGTACCTCTGGGCACATAACACTGCCCAGTAGAAACATATCCTGTTCTTGCTTGTCCTTCTCATTTCACCATTGTGAATGTAATAAATAGTGTTATTTGTTTCACAATAAATAACATAAATAAAAAATTACGTTATTTATTGTGAAACAAATTTATGTATCAAAATAAATAACATAAAAAATAAAGAGCATAAATAAAAAATTTTAAGGCAAAGTAATAATTTACATCAAAGCTGAAAAAGGAATTAAGTTAGGGTTTTATTTTAGTGTCTGGTTATACCTTTGGGATTCTAGAATGCTAAAAACTGACAACATATGAGAAAAGATATTATTCCATCTTGGCAACAAGTATGTCTATATACACTTGATGCACACTCACTGCTGAAAAATCTAAGCTTTATAGAATTGAGATAGTAATGACAGTTTTTGTCATGTGAAATATCACAAAACTAAAAGGGTATTGAGCATTAAACTATTTTCTAGGCATCCACTTGTTAAATGTAGATTAGGATTCTATTTATACATTGTTCCAAGTATAATCTTTCCAATCTCATAAAGAAAAGCCTAACCCAACATCTGACCGAATGAACCTTAATTTGTTTTTTCCTCTAACCTTAAGCTGCAAGACCAGTATGAAGACCTGTTTTATAGAAAATCTTTTCCTAAAGAGCAGGTGGTATGGAAACAGCTTGCAGACCTCTGTATGCTATAAAGTATCAAAACCCTAAGCATGGGAAAAACAATACCATCTCACAATAGTACTAAACCTGCCTATGTGCTTCACCTGCTTGTTGCATTTTAACTGCTCATCTTTAGGCCAAGATTTATTTTCTGCTGCTTGAGAGTCTTTCTGAACTTCTGGGGGAAAAGATAAAAAAAAAATGATGTAAAAGATGACTGTAAAAAAATTTAAAAGCGTTTTTGTCCTCCCTGACAGGCAATTCAGTACAGTATTTATTATATGCAATTATTCTTTCAAAATCTACAGAATACCTAGAACATTGTATCAATTTTATCTTAAGCCAAATATTTCCTCAATATTTCCTTAGCTAATTAGATCTCCAAAAATAAACATAGTAATACGAAAAGGACCTATGATAATTAACACTATGTAAGAATATTTATAAAATTTCTCATCAAAGGTCTGGTCTGTTCCTCCTACAGACTGCACTGGTAAAAAAACCAGCTAAATATAAGAAGAAACATATATCAGAAATTTGTATCAACAGATATATGATCCTTTAAAGCAAATAAATCAGTAATGCCTCTAAACATTAAGCAATTCCCCAAACATATCTAAGTTCAAATATTTAAATTTTGAAAACAGTTTGAATGACAAGCATAGAATGATGGGCACTAATACATATGAATATAGATGGATGTCTTATGATTTCATTTCCCTAATCAGCATGTTACCTAATAAAAGCCAAATTCTTTATATCCAGCAGTTGGAAAATCAAATCCCATATGAAAAGGAAAGAACAAGAGATACAAATAAAGAGAGAAAAATAAGGATTATATTTGTGATTTATGAAGTACCAAAATGTTTTCAAGGAGGGTTGAATTTCCTTTCCAGCTTTATCAGTTTAAAATATGAACTATCTACCTTAACAACTCACAAGCAAATAGAAGCCCTATAAACTTATCATATTTTAACATTCCTAGATAATTCAGAATGCTACCAACCTTGCTTAGTGAAAACTTGGCAGGAGGTCCATTTTTTATTTCCTCATGTTCTATTGGTGCTGACTGTATAAGCAAGAGAAGAGAACTAGTGTCAAACAAGAATGCTAAAATAAAATTATATTACTGCCTTACAGAAAAAAACCCAACATCTAAAGAACATATATGTGTAAATTAAATTTTGAACCTTCATTACACAAATTAGCTTGAAAGAAACAAGTGCATTCAGAGACAAATGATTTTAGGCTCATCTTTTGCAAACATTTACACACATGTTTAACACTTTACTATAAATGACTCCTCCATGGAACTGCTCATAGTAGAGAAGTTTGCAGGCTGAATGCAATTCTCAGTTAATCATTTTCTCCAGAGGAGAAAATTATAATTCCTGCACTAGCAGGAAAGCAATTACAAAATTTAAAGTTGTTTTTAGTTCACGAGCACACTGCTCTCGCTCGTCAAAGCAGCGGTTAAATAATTCCCCTTTTTGGATAAAAAAAATAAAAATTAAAAAAAGGAGAACTAAAATGCAGCAACATCTGTCAGCACAGGTGGTAGTTTTAAGGACAGCGTGCATTCTGAGCTCCTGGTTAGCACACATGGATTTACCTCTTGTGCCACACACTGCTTTGGGGAGCCCAGTGCTAAAGACAGCAGCAACAAACAAGAATCACATCTAAGCTACATTTCATTGGAGAGTGCTGCTCTTTAAAACTGTTACTAAAAAGTTAAATATTTCTGGGGAAAGAAGCCATAAGCTAATGCAAGAATGAAATAAAGCTACGAGTAAAACTTGTGTTAGAAACAGTCTGTCACATCATAGTTTACTGACACTATAAATGTCCAATTGCTTTTTAATATGAGAATCTTCTACACAGTAGAATTTTTATTCCACTGAGTGTATTGTCCACTCATCAATTTAAAAATACTGGTTTTTAAGTCCTAGGCTTTTTTTTCGCAAAACTTTAATACCACGTAAGAAGAATGGTTTGAACTGTAATATTTTTTTCCTTGTATATTAGAAAATGAAAAGGAAAAATGGAGTCTGTAAGCTAACAAAAATTGATAGATGCATGTAATGCCACAAAAAATGTAAACTAGAAAGGAATAAAAAGCTGTGGCCTTTCATGTGCATGTTGTACATACTGGTGTCTTGCTTTTAACCAAAGCCTTAGTAATTTATCTACCTTTGACAGAAAAGGCAGCTGAAGAAGAAAGCAATTAATATGACTTACTTTTTCATCACATAAGAACAACACACTAAAATAGAGGAGTGGAGAGACAACTCAGATTAAAAGAAAGAGAGACAGCACTGTCTTCTCAAGCTATACCAACCAGCCTTCCTCTTCTCTGCAATAAATGAATGTTTTGAGGCATGGTGATTACCAAGGACTGTTAATTATTACAGTCCATTTAAGCCAACCGTGATTCTTTCCATATGCAATTTATCCAATTCATGGACTCAAAGAGAAATTTTCACAAAGCCCTTCACTCAACCTGGCTGGATCAACTTATGTTTCTAAAGTATTGCATAATATGCAAATTATACATATTAATTTTCCTGCTCTGTCAAAACCAACAGAATTATATGAGCAAATATTATCTTAATTTCATTGTAGACACCTGTACATGGTATGTGATTGCTTTCCTTTGTTGGGTGTGGTGTTTTTTTCTTTTGTCCATTCACCCTGGTTGAATCACAGGCACAAAACTATTGTGTTATTTTAATAAAATTATGTGTACTGTCAATATACATACTATTGGCTGTGTGTTTGCACTAACAAAAACAAGGCCAAAGAGGTGTGATATGAACTTTGAGAGATGAAAGAACTGTGGCAACTCTTAATTCCTGTGGGAATCAGTTCTTGAACATTCTGCCCATCCTTGAGAGAGATGTCTCCTGCACCAGTATTTTAATCTAAGAAGTGATGGAAAATTCTACTGTGCCTGTAAAAAAAATCCTTCTTGGACATAATATTCCTCCCAGAGGTGTAGAAACTATTTAGGTACCCCCAGCACCTTGATAACTCATTATAAACCATTTTAACATTTTCAGTCATTTTGCTCAGTTCAAGGGATCCTTTGTGGTTGAAAGGAGTCTTTTATAAAGTTTATAAACCCTTACATAAACAAAACTAAGGATTTATTATTGTTGTTGCTTGGGTTTGGTTTTTGTTTGCTTTTTAATAATTACCTCTAAAGATATCTGATTAAAATATTTTTATCTGGTAATTCTTTGATTCCTTATTTGATAGCTACATGCTATTAAAGGAAATTATTTTTCTCTGTGTTTTAATAAAAAAGTGCAGAAATGACCCTGATAAATGGAAAAAAAAAATCATTCTAGACATGGGAGTATATAAATGTTGAATTTATACACAAACATAGCTAATGACCTTTTGAAAAAGCTTGAAATTCTGGGAGACTACAATCTATCTGTTTAAAACAAATTTGTTTTCATATTATAATAGCAGTTTACTGACCTAATAGGGATTAATCTCCAATTTTGTTAAACTTGAGTGTAAAAAGATACTCCCTGCACCATAAAGTCTGTAGTATTTTTAAGACAGCCATAAATTATGTGGGCCTGATGATTATAAGGAACTGTAAAATGACTGTTCATAAAATGTAACAAACTGAACTGACTGAACTGATTCCTTTGAGAAAATAATCAAATAGATTTCAGAAGTCCACAATCATAAACCATCTACCCAAGATCTGTCCCTAGGTAGTTTCATGCAATTTCATGAAAATAAAATATATTTTAAAAAGAAAAAAAAAAAAGTAAAATGAGTTAACTGTTGAGGGGAAAAAAAATCTCCAGGTGTCCATGAGCGGTATATGAAAACAAAATATTAAAAAAAAAAAAAAAATGTAAAATGAGTTAACTGTTGAGGAAAAAAAAATCTCCAGGTGTCCATGAGTGGTAAATCCCATCCCTGAAGAGTAAGCAGTTCCCTTCAGCAAGTGGCAGAAAGTGTCACAGCCTTTGCCATGATTAACCATGTTGACTGTTCTCAATATACTGTGTGCTTCCTGGATTTATAATGTATTGCAAACTCATAATACAAATCATCATGGTCTTGATTTAGGTAAATTTTAACAGATGCCAAGACTGTGAGAAAAGAATTCCACAAGTCACCTGTAAGCAAAAGGAAGAATTAGGGGTTTCACCACTTGAATAGAACTAAGTGAAGAAAAATTTAAGTCTTTCATTTATTTCCATGATGTTTGCAATACAACAGATAGCACTGAAAGTGAAAAAACAAAAAAAGAAACATTTTCAGCAAGCCTCCTAAAAATAGTGTTTTATTAGACATCAGTATATCTATAACATAATTGTCATGTCAGCTGAAGTATAAAGAACATATAGGCCAAATAATGGGTGAGATACTGCAATGTTATAAGCAAATACTTGTTTGTTTTTGTTTATAAAGCAAATACCAGTTTATATCTTGAATTTTTCTCTATCAAACCACTTCTGTGAGTATTGATGCATTACAGAGAAAGTTTCAAGGCCTCATTACTGAGATTAACTGAAAAGAGTTAGAGATTTTTAAAAAAACCAAAGTATATTTTACGACATGTTGCTGCTAGTACAGTGGACTCTATAGCCCTTGCTTAATAGAAGCATTCAAATATGATGGTTTTTTTCAAAGTTACAAAAATGCTCATTTACTTACCACCCTCAGAAGCTCATTTGAGTAACCAGCTAAAGAGGAGCTGCAGGTTCTTCACCAAGAAAATGCATTTCTGAGACAAATACAAGCACCTACAGATACTAAACCAAACATATACTCAGTATCTCAATATACTTCAGAGTTAGCAATGAGCCTCAAGGCAGAAAAATAACTCCAGGCATTGCAAATTACATATATATCACAGAAATTATATTTCTTCACAGAAAATGTGATAGGAAACATAACTGATAAGCAATTTCCCCCAGAGGACACAGGGCTAAGTAATGATATCCCACCAAGCTGGCATTTTTTTTTCCCAGATAATGCTATTTTAGTGCAGAGGGAAACCCAGCACTCAACCCCCTCAGCAACAGTATAAGGTGTCAATACTAACCAGTCATTAATGCAAGATGGAGAATAAGATAGACAACATAATTTTGTGTGTGTGTGTGTGTAAGAAATGAAAAACACATTTAATTCTGAGAGTAGGTTCTCATTTTAGCTCCATTCTTTTCTTTCATCACTTAAAACAATACATTTCTTACTTTATTAGAGAATGTAAGATGTGAAGCTCAGTGTAAAGTAAATAACCCATGCATCATACTAATAATATTAATACTACTACTACTAATAATAATAAGAAGAAATAATTTCTAAAGTCTTCAAGCTAATTATAAGGTCACTTCTGTACGAAAGACACCTGCTGCAAAAGCCTTTAAATTCAAATAAAAGGTAATCAGCAAGAAAGGTCTCATTCATCCTCACTAGTGTCCATATGCCCAAAAAAACATTAAACAACAAAAAACTGAAACAGAAAGCCATCACTAGGTTCAAATTTTAATTTTTCTTTTAACCTGCTTGATTAAATATTAGAAATAAAGAACTAAATATCACATTATCCCAGGTCAGATTTTCAAAGCTCAGAGCCCAGCAGCTCACACTACAAACAACAAAAAATCAGTTCACTTCACAAATCAGGATTTGGCAGAGGCCAAAGTTTGAAAATCTTACCTAGAACATAAGACAAATTTATTTAAAAAGTAAGAAAACTACAAACTCTGCATGAATTACCAATCTCTACTAATTATTTCTGCTAAGTTAAACAACAGTTTTCCAGGACTAATGATTCTTTAACCCTCTTCACATCTCTCTGAAGAATTTTTGTAATCAATGGACAAATTCCAACCAAACAGTCCCAAATTATTACGTCCCTAAAATACAAGTCAAGCAATGAAGAGGCATCATCCCAATGTTGCCTCACTGAGAAAAGTCTTCTCTGATTTCAATGCCAATTGAAATACACCATAAAACAAACATAAAAATAGTGGAGAAGCTGCAAATGCCTCAACCACACAAAATACCTCTCAGAAGAAAATCAAATCAGAGGACATAAATCTACTGGAAATGCAGTTTGATACTACTGCTACTCATGAGTTTTCACATTTAAATTAACTTAGTTCAGTTTTTCTCTTCCATTTTTTGTATTCCATCAAAAAAGAGTCGATCTCACATTTAGGGAATGTAAGTTATGGTATGTTTTAGCTGTCTTGGAACTGAAACAAAACTATCAGCCTTGCCTAGAGAGGACAAAAAGCTCTCTGATACTAAGTCAACAGTTTAGTTAACAAATAGATTGGCAAACTTCTGGTGAAAACCTAGGAAAGTTTTCTCTAGCATCTACCAGATGCCTAGTATTAGTGATATCACCTGCTGTAATTAATTAAAGGAACTCTCTTACAGCAGCTTACATGATTTACATAACTAGGACAATAAAAATATTGTCTTACAAAGATTGCATAAGCTAAACAATAACTAAAAGAAGCAATACTTGCAACGATATTCCAAACGCATATAATGCACTTTTTCATCTGTCATACTGGAATATGTCAGCTTAAAAAGGGAAAGGAGAATAAAGAAAAATATGTTTTAGACTATAAGCAGTGTAATAAAAATAACACCCCGAAAGAGGTAATGTTTTAATGTATTTTGATATTGGCTCGTTTTTGTTTTTAAGGGACATAAAAAACTAGCAGAAGAAAGACTGAAGAATATTCTATGATATATTAATGTCTTTATCCATTTGTTTTGTCTGGCTTCTGTGTTGTAACACATTGTAGGAGCTGGAAAAAAAAATATACAACTCTTATAAAAGTAATATTTACCCGAGAGAAAAATATTGCTCTTGTTCTGGTTCATCTAGTTCCATTTTATGTTGCATTTCTGGCCAAGAACACTCTCCAGGAGTTCTTTGATCCTCTGGTCTGAGGGAGATGGAGAAGTAGACTGCAGGGAAGCAATTATTTCATCAATAGACCTTGCAACCACTTTCACAGGCAGCACTGGGGTGGAAGTAGACTCTTCAGATTTGCTCTGCTGGAAGTTCTTCTCGTATATTTTTGAAATGTCTGGTCTAGCTACATCCCTTGCC